>NC_059471.1:152790101-157790101 GCF_018139145.2 Gymnogyps californianus
TACACCTTGTGCACTACAGCATGTTTAGACCTGTGTACAAAAGCTTTGAACCAGGCAACAGAAATGGCAATATGGCCCCCTTGTGAGCTCTTTGTTTGTAAGATTTTATGGGTTTTCTCTTTGAGAGGTAATAATTTTTCCAGGGGAAGAGCTACCTGAACACTGGCTAAAGGGTGCTGCCTGCTTAGAGTCTGTCAAATGTCAGAAAGCAGAAAAGCAAAGATGTTAACAGAAGCACCAGTTCTCAGATATCCTCAGATGCTCAGCTTAAATAACATTTATACTTTTCAATCGAATAACTCTGAGGTTAGTGCAAGTGCAAGGACATTATATTCTGTAGTAAGCTGAGTGCAGAGGATGTGTTCACCACATTTCACTGCACAAACCAGAAGAGCTACATTACTCATCAGCATCATTTCCTGAGGAGTGTTATGGCAAAATCGAGAGAGACTTTTATCCCCTACAGCACTGCTCTGAAGATGACATTCTCCACCTAGATCCAACAATGGGAAATGCTTGTGTCCCCCTCCTCCTGCCACCTCCAGCAGGTACAGTAGCATGCCTACAAAAATCCTGTGACAGTCGTAACCAAGAGGAGGCAATGGCACATGGCCCCTGGAGAAGACTATAAATGACTTCATAAACAAAGGTGAGCAATTGTTCAATCCTTTGACCTCCCTTAATGAAAGAGCTTATTCAATAGGCAGGGGAAGTCCTTGTAAACCACTGGACCACAAAGTGTTGCTTGCTGGAGCCAGTGGGTTGTCTGAACTTCAGTCTGTCTTGAAATCCTAAGCAGGACTGTGTTTAGCCAAAACCCTAACTGAAGAAGAAAAAACATAAGTTAGCAAGTTTAAGCTAAAGCTTGAAGTGAGAAGGAAAGACCTCATGCAGCCCTCATGAAGTGTGACTGTGGGAATATTGTCAATTAACTTTCTCTGGAGTTAGCCATGACCGTATGCTTTTTAAAATAAATGTTGTTAGCTGGACAACTGTAAGAATTAAGAAACAAGACAGTATTTGTACTGCCTAAGCACCTAACATGGTATTTTAAACATGACTAACCATTGTGCATAGCAGAAAACTGTCATTAAAGTAATAATAATAAAACTTGGGCTCTCCTCTGCAGTTAAAGGAGACTAGGAAGAGACAAATAAGAAAAGAAACCTCAAAATTTGAAAAAGCTATCATTAAGAAATAAAATAATGGCAAGTACAAAAAAACCTCCATGGAGAAGGATCATGAGATTGGCTCATTAAAGAAGGGATACCTTCCTTAAATATAATAAATAACAAAGGGAAACAAATTCACAAATACTTTCTGACTTACTCTTAGGGCCCTGCAGAATTAGAATAAATTCTCTCACCTATTGTCATTCAACTCCACAAGACTTCCATCCTTTTTAGCACACTCCTCATCCCCTCTCACCCCTAGCTTAATGGTTTATGTTGAACAGAAGAGACCCTGAATTCTCCTGAGATGAAGAGCAATACAATGAAACATCAAAAAGATGAAGTCCTCACAGAGTGAAGCAAGTTTAAAGCCTTGTGATAGACTAAAAACATTGAGTTCTCCCTAAGCATGGGAATGAATTTTGAAGAAATTCATTTCCTCTGCACCTGCTAGTGAAATGGAGCTCAGAGTCTTTTAAAATATTTCAATCAAACTTTTTATTCTAACTTTGCCAAATTTACTCAGCCTTTCTCTGTACCAGAGCAGGAGACCAAGTCAATCAGTATACAAACTTGTAGTAGTTGCATCAGATTCTGCCAAAAGAGAGTCAGTGGAACTTAATCACAACAAGTCACAATCCAGGGGCAGGACTTCTTACTGGACTCATGGACTACATGGCCTTGAATAATCAGTTACGCAGGAAGAAGAATGAAGTGGGGTGGAGGAAGGAATGAGAGAGGAGGCAGTAATTTATTGGAGCATCTGCGCTTACCCTAGGCAACATATTTTTCTCAGAGATGGTCTTGGATTGATCTTGATGTTGCCAAGGTAACAACGTCTGAGGTGATAACAGAAAAAATATGGTCTCATGCTCAGACAAAGATCCAGCAACAAGAATGGGCAGTGTTGTATCTATAGAATGGAGGGCAGTGCAGGAAAAAAAAAGATAATGACATTGTACATAATCAGCCACAGTTGATTGAGTGATATCATTCAGATATCTCAGAGTAACCACCAGCACAGGTGGACAATCTGTAGCAGAAGTCAAAACGAGAATTACCCTCATGACTTCAGCGTTTGCAAAAAATGACAGGCTTTGGAGAGTTAAGCAGATCATGTGATGTGAGAAGAAATTATTTCAGGTACCGCTTTTACAGTGAAATAATTTATGAACTAGGAAAGAAACATAAATATTGCAGTTTTATAAAAATATTCAATGTCCTCAGATTATTCATGTTATGGCTGATATTTGACCTCTCAAAAATCTGGACTCGTTGACACATTGAGAAAATTTGTATGTATTATTCTTAATAAATTCAGATAGTTATCCTACGAAGTGAAAGGTGAAGTAACTTTTGAATAAACTTCTTATTAAACTACATAATGTTTTCCTTGAGCACTTGATTCTATCAATATTATCACAAACAAGATCAGAGAAAAAATAAGATGCTTATTCATAACTTGAATTATACATGTCATGAATCAAAAACTAGCCATGATGCTCTTTTGCAGTATTTAGGTCATAATGTACTTTTGTAAAACAGAACTAAAATGGCAAGGAAAACAACATTACCATAAAAACAGGGCTGAAAACAAGCGTCGGGAAATACACTTTATGTTTGACTGAATCTGAAAACTATAAGATGTACATATGACATCTAATCCACATTAAAAAATTTGATTTACAGTATGATTCAGATACTAAATGATTTTTCACTACTATTAGAATACAGTCAACCAAGAAAGTAGAAAAAAGGGTTTTGCTTTGTAGATCTCCCAGGATAATTGATGTTAAGCACTCTATTTGTTAAGTGTAATTAGTACGGAGTGGAGTTTTATACAATAGTAAATGGTAATATAATTACAGATGCAAGCTGTCTCCTAACACAGAATTAAGTCAGATTTCCTATGCAGAAGAGCTTGTATTATGGTTGATACATATTCATAAGCAGACACACTTCATGTCATCTCTCTGCTAAAAACTAAAGAAAAACTAACTGTGCATATCCTTTACAATTACTTAAATTTGCCATGAACTCAAATTGTATATTTGTAGTCTTTTTTTGCTGACTAATATAACTATGTGACCTTTAATTCTGTGATTTAAAATAGACATCTCTCAATTTTTAAGCGATTTAAGGTTGTTATACATTACAACATAAGCAATTTTAAAAGAATTTGTTTTAGGAACATTACAAGTGGAGATACATTAACAGAGACTGGATAAACACTTGGAAGATTCATTGCAGGGTACACTAAATAGATAAACTGCATTAGGGTCAAGAAGTCCCTGCAGCTGTTACTTAGCAGCTGGGAGAGTATTAGGGTCAGTATCAAATATACTTGCCCTGCTCTCCAGGTATTGGGTAATGGGTGCTCTCCCCACTGGTTCTGTCCCTGCTGCCTGTTACTAACAGAAAAAATTACTCTCATTCTGCCTCACTTTATTCTCCAAAAAGAAAAGAAAAGGGACAAAATAAAAAACAGGTCAGTTAAGAGATAACTGATGAAAAAATGGAGGAGTGTAAGAGGCTAATGAATAACAACAACAACAACAACAACAACAACAATAATAAAGTATGGACTGAGAACTGGAGGGCAGGGGACAGTGAGAATAGCCCTCCTGACAGTACCCACTGCTCCCTGAAGGCATTGAAGCAGCCTGTGGATATTGCCTGCTGTGCCCTGCCTGGTAACATGACAGATGAAGGAACAGAAATATGACCCACGGCTGCCAGGACTTTCCTCAATATTCACCAGCCAAGCTTCCTCCCACTAGTGGTATTAAGGACTTACCTTGCGCAGGCAAAGAGGAGTTTGACAAAAGAGGTACCATGACCCAGTGAGACCTTGGATGGGAATGGTGAAAGTGAAAATGAAAAGATGAACAGAAGAGTGCAGCCAGAACCTCAGGAAGAGGATCTGGAGGGGCTAAAGGAGAAGCAGCCTGGCAGCCCCAGTGCCTGAGCGTGCAAGGGTCTCCTTCTCACCACAAAAAAGTCACAAGCCCTGTGAAGCATGTTGTGCAAATACACATGCCACTGCCCTGTGTGTGTCTTTAGTAGAGGCAGGTTACTGGGCTCAGTGGCTCCTTGGTTTGAAGCAATGTGCCTACTCCTGTAGGTGGGAAATCCTTGACCTTGGGATGGGTAGGGGTGTAAGGTCACATATGGGAGGGTAACCACAGGTTTTTCTACCAGTCTAGCAGTTTTTAGGACATTACACAAACATATTATGTGGGCTGGTTCAAGGGGTGGTGGTGAAAAGGAGCATAACTTTGGTGTAGTTTGTACGCTACACAAAGGAGCATAACTTTTGTGCAGGATGTAGGACCATCCCTGTTGTGTAATTGGGAAAGCATGGTACAACTGGGAGCTACCTTGGCTCTGTTGGTAAATTTATCCTTGGGTGTCCTAGTTTCGGCTGGGATAGAGTTAATTTTTTTCTTAGAAGCCGGTACAGTGCTGTGTTTTGGATTTAGTGTGAGAATAATGTTGATAACACACTGATGTTTTGGTTGTTGCTAAGTAGTGCTTATCCTAAGTTAAGGACTTCTCAGTTTCCCATGTTCTGCCAGCAAGCAGGTGTGCAAGAAGCTGGGAGGGAGCATGGCCAGGACAGCTGACCCGAACTAGGCAAAGTGATATGCCATACGGTAGAATGTCATGCCCAGTATATAAACTGGGGGGAGCTGGCTGGGAGGGGGGATCACTGCTGGGACATCAGTCAGCGAGTGGTGAGTAATTGCATTGTGCATCACTGTTTTTTTTCCCTTGAGGGTTTTTTTTTCTTTTTTTTGCCCCTTTTTTTCTTATATTCCTTTCCATTACTATTATTATTATCATTATATTTCATTATTATTGTTGTTAGTATTATATTTTACTTTAGTTATTAAACCATTCTTATCTCAACCCATGAGTTTTACCTTTTTTTTCCCAGTTCTCCTCCCCATCCCACTGGGAGTGGGGAGGAGTGAGGGAGTGGCTGTGTGGTGCTTAGTTGCTGGCTGGGACTAAACCACAACATTGGGCTTTTTGGACTACATACACAGTCCATGTGTATGACTGATGTATGACAGACACGTCTATATTACTGTAGGAACAGATGGAAACCTTGGTTATACAGATGACTAAAAAAATGCCTTCTCAGGTGGACAAATCCAATATATTGAGTCCTTTTACAGTTTGGGAAATGTGGCCCTGAAAACAGCAGCTTGGAGGTGGCCAATTTTCTACATTTTAATTCATGCAACGCTTCAAAAATAATGGCAATGCCTAGATTTGTAGGACTCCTTTCTTCATGCTCCCAACACATCCTGGCCAGACTCATTTTATTCTGTGGGCCTGGGAGGGGCTGAATTCCATTACAGCAAATATTTGAAGACTCCTGATTTCAAAGCAGAACAGGTGAAGCAATAACAGGCATTGGATTTACATCTGTTTGGCTATCCAGACCAAAAACGCTTCTGCAATCATCCAGTTAAAGAAGAAAAGCATTAACAGAAGACGTATCTGCCAAACACAGTTATTCAGCACTGAGTCAGATCTGTCAAACTCTGGATCAGATCTGGAAACTTTATTCTTTGAATTGTTTTACTTCCATTTTTAAGACTACGGATAATCTCATTACACCACTCACTTTGATTGCATGTGATCCATATTGCAGGCTGATTTATAGGCTATTTCAAGGAGAGATGAATAATGCATTGGTCACTGAATCTAAGCCTGAAAGCAGGTTCTCAGGCTAGGACACAGATGGAGATCCTTTTCAAAAACAATTTATTTTTTCCTAGTGAAATCATGGTAGGTAAAATTTAGAAGCAAAAATGAAACTTCAGAGAAGATACCCTAAAAACAGTAGAAGACTTAAAAACAGTAAAAGTATTAAGAGGGATCTTCACAGATCTCACAGAGAAGGTTGTGAAAATATAGCCATGAAAAGAAGTAAAATCAAACACAAATAATTGAGCTTACTAAAATTAGTACCAATAACATTGCCACAAGCTTTAAAATGGGATCTTCTATTCTTACTTCGATATTTCTGTTATGTCAAATGTAGCTGTTTCAGCACATGCTCATTTCCCTGTCTGTTCATCAGCAGCTCTGCTTTTGGGACAGATACTTCATGGTTACATCAGCATTATAGCTCAGCACTGCATGGCTTGACGCGTACCCTGCTTGTGACCCACACCACGAAGTCTTTTAGCCGGCACCTGGCACACACATAACACGTAAGGTTGTAAGAGCCCCAAGAGCTCCTGTGACCTCCTCAAATCTTGCTCTAGAGAGCTGTGTCATGTGTTACTTCTCATCAGCTGTGTAAGCACAAGCTTGTAGGACGGCTTTAATTAAAAGTACAACAGAAACATGCTGTTTCAAACTAGATAAAATTTGAGTCCAAATTAATCCTGCTTTCTATTTATAGATATCGTGAGCTAAGGTAAAATTGTTTCAAGCCAATGCTCAGCTACAATTATGGCAGTGGACTACACCTTTCTGCTGGTATAGGTGCACCACTGTCTGCTTTATGCTTAGAAAGCTGCAAATGACTACAGACCTTACTACCCTTTATTGTTTGTATCATCACAAGCGTGGTGCCCGTGACCAAAAAATGAGTTGTGTTACAAAAATAAGAGGAAGGTAAACATAGTAGTTGACATAGTAGTAAATATAAAAATAAATGTAATGTGTTGATCATGTGTCAGTAAGAGAGTTGTGGAGGAAAGTTGTATCTCGTAAGTCTGTTAAAGTTCTTTGAAGAAGTCTGAAAGCACATAGTATAATGGTGGTCCAGGGGAAAGAAGGTAGTCAAAACTCTGAAAGAGTTTGGAGGACATCCATGAAAGTATTTTAAACAACCTAAACTATAGAGAGATAAGAGGGAGCTTTTTCTCACAGATAATATGAATTATCAACAGTCAAAGGTAGGAGGCAAAAGCTAGAAATAATTGTTCAGTTCTCACAATAGAGAGGAATTACCATAGGGAGAATTGCTCTTATATTGCTGTTTTTCAGCATCCTCATGAAAAATCTGTAAAGTTGGGAGATGCATAAGATAACAAGGTTTGCTAATGATATAAAATTATTCAAACTTGTCAAAACTAAATTGACTGCAAAGAGTTGCAGGAGGCTCTTGTGATATTGAGTGATTGGGAAATAAAGCAGCTGATGAAATTTCAATTTAATAAATGCAAAGTCATGCACATGGGGAAAACACAGTCCTAACTTTATACACAAACAGATGATAATAAGCTTGAAATGAGATATTGCCAGTTAGGAGTCACTGTAGATAATTCTCTGAAAACAGAGTAAACAGATACAGAAAAACTAGTGGAGCCTTTCTGCTGGATCTTAGGGGCAAGGGCCATCCTTCAAGAATTAAGAAATTCACCCACTAACAGTCTGTGCTAGCCAGAAGTTACAAAATCCACTTGTAGATTCACTTTAACTGATGCTAAACCTAGTAAAGAATCATCTGGAATCACAGTTCATGTTCTCGGTAAATGCTTGGGTAGTTTAAATTCCTGTCTGTGCTGCTTGGGAAATTCAGGATAAGTATCAAGAAAAAAGTTTATTTCAGTCTAGCCTGATGAGGTGAGGCAACGTGAACCCTGAAGACTCATGAAAACCTTTGGTTCCAAAAAAACAGTGGGATTTGAGAGAGCTCTGTGCTGGGACATATGGTAGGGCAAAAACTGATGGAACCTAATTTGACTCTGCGCCTCTGACAAGGGATGTCAGCCAAGGATGTACCTTAAAGTCTGTCCTATCAATTCTGTCACACAGAGAAGCACAAATCTAAATATATGACCATTAAAAATTCACTTAGAAAAAGGAGGGCTGTTTTTTCACCAGCCTTCCCCTTTAGACGTTCGTGCTGCCACTACATTACAAGCACAACACACACAATTGCTTGCATTTTGATTGCTCTACTGCAGTGACCCCTTCTCCCACATGCTAGATTCAGTGTAGGGGTACCCCTGTGCACATGCTTTACCCTTGCTTTCCCCCAACCACTGAGCAGAAGGTTGGAGTGACTGTTACACTGCCTGCATTATTCTTTAAGTAAATTGAAATGAATAGCAAGACTATACTGAGATTTCTTGAATTTCAGCTCTCGTTTGTAGAACTGTTTCACCTACTTCCTCCTGTCAGATGAATTGTTTGCATTCAGGCTAGGACCTAGGAGTTAAATTATAATAGCAATAAAGACTCATTATTTATTTAATTTAAATACTAGTCTCTTCTTTTAAACAGCTTTTCTTAAACCCAAAAGTTATTTTAGCTTGCTTTTTAAAATTACATTCTGGCACAGGACGTTGAACTTTTTTTCAGAATAAAAACTTTGTCTTTGTCTCTTTTGAAAAAGGTAATATAGCCAAAATGTAAACAAATAAGAGCACTCTATAACTAGACTAAAAAGTAAGAATAAAATAGATTAAAAAGAAAATAATGATGCAAGCCTTGATGTTACATAATGCAAAATAAACAGTTCTTTAAAGAAAGGCCACATTTGATAGTACAATGTTTCATAGGTTTATGTCTTATATTGAGAGAAATTATTATGCAAAAGGGTTGCATAGGCTTTTCTATCATCCTATATTAAAACATTGCAGAAGAGAAAACAAATGTACACAGTTTTTGTCTGAGAACTCTGTGGCACTCTGTGCCAATCTGTGGATCCACAGAAGTCTCAATATGCTATCTTCATATAGCAGGTTTCCTTGGAGAATAAGTTGCAGTAGAGGGGATGAGATGACAGGAAGAACTAGAGAGAAAGTTCTGTCCAGTAAGCATAAGTTTTTGCATATAGAGGTAAAAATAATAAAAAGAAATTACTCCACAAAAAGCCTGTAGATTTTGACACTACCAAAGGCTACCAGAGTTGGACGTTTTTGCACTCATACAGATGTCATTTTGGCTAAAAAGAGACTAGCAAAACAGATAGTTGGAACTGATCTCAAAATCTGATCTTCATGGTACAACAGGATACCATGGAAGAGCAGTCATTTCAGCATAAACCTATTCAGTCACATCTTGTGCCAAGTGTGTGCACAACTTTGGCTAACACAGCTAAGGACTTCATCTGAGGAGTGATTCCAGATGCATTTCTTTTAGCTAAGGAGAAATATGGATCTCAGTCACAAGTGGATATGCTGGGCATTACATGGAGAAAATAAGTTAAGTACAGTCTGATTGTGAGAAGATGTGCTTGTTAGGAAGACAGGACAGAATTTATGTTGTCCTAGTCAGGACTACATTTGACAAAAATCATTCAGGATGCAGAAGAACAGAGAAGTACCAATACAGGGCTCCTCTGTATTTGGCTCTCTTATGACTATCAAACTAAGGAGTATGTAATTTCTCTTTGTAAGCCACTTGCTGGGCAGATGGAGTTTGGTATTGATGCCTTCTTGGAGATATCTGATAGGACTCACTGTGATTTGTTTTACACAATGTAGGCGATGCAGGTATTATTGCTATTATGGTTGAGAAAGACTGTTGAACATGAATCCAGCTACGGTATTGTAGGTAGGGTAAATGTAGAGATGTGGAACAGCAGCAGTGTTATGGGAACTTTCATTCCAGTGGAAGAACTGAGCAAACCGTGTTCACAGGATGCTCAGGCAGAGTGGAGAGGGAGCTGGAGGAAGCCCAAGAAGTTACACAGAAAGTGTGATCCGTATGTCATGTGCAAGGGTATAACAGTGCTTGGGCACTTCTCTGGGAGTCTGGCCACATTTCTAAGGCAGTATGCCTAAGTGTGGTTGAATCAAGAATATCAAAGCAATATTCTCAGTTTCCTACTAGCACACCTACTGTCTCCCTGACTGAGCAAAACAGTCTAAGGCTAAATCAGCTGGGGATAGACACCAAAAAAACATCTGAGTAGGATCCATTAATGCAGCAAGTGAGCTTTCTGTGCAGCTTGTCCATTGCCTTCCTTGTGACTAGCCACAAAACCCCTCAGCCAGCACTGCCTTGCTGCCTGCTTCCCTTGCCTCTGCCAAGTGGATCCCATGTTGCAGCCTTCACCTGAACCAGGTCTTGAAGCTGTCCATTAGCTAGATGGGCAAGTGGGGAGGATGGGGATGATATCAGAGTTGAGGAAGATTAAGGAACGTTGAAAAACTGGCTTTTGCTGGAGATGACCAGTATTTCTGAAAAAGGCAGAGGCAGCTGAATGTTGGGCTCAAGCACTTATAGGCACAAGTAGCTACAGGCACAGATAGGTACCTACATTATTAAATGAATCATCATTTATTAACTTTTGCTTACCATAAATCAGCAGTCAACAGGCAAGCCAAAAAGCATCAGTCTAAATACCACTCGACATAAGCTAGAGGCTAAACTAGGCTATCCACTCCAAATATTAATAGAAATGTTATGTCTTACCTTTACCTTTGGGCAGAAGAGAAAGCACACATACAAACTCTTGATAGCCTATGACAGCCTGACCCTATCAAAGCCAAGCAACACACGCAGCAGTTGTACTGCAGTCAGAGCATTTAGGTCTATCGAAACATGCGTTCAAACCATGGGCCATTACATGCCAAAGGTTTCTTCGGATTGTGGATCACTAAGTTTTATTGTCAGACTATAACTTTTGCATCCTAACAGCACTATTTCACAATAGTTTTTGCCACACTTTAAATTTTATTATCAAAATTTGCAGTGGAATCAGAAGAGACAGAATCTTATTTTTAGTGCTGTAATACCCATTTTGTTGTTTAAGTTCCAGGTATTTGGAAACCACTATTGGAATAACACGGTCTGCTGAAGGTTACGAATCATGGCTAGGGAAAAAATTATGGCTGCTCCATCCAGCTCTGGGGCCTCCAGCACAAGAAAGACATGGACCTTTTATAGCTAGTCCAGAGGAGGGCCACGAAAATGATCAGAGGGATGGAACATCTCTCCTGTGAAGAAAGACTGAGAGAGTTGGGGTTGTTTAGCCTGGAGAAGGCTTTGGGGACTTGTTGCGGCCTTTCGACACTTAAAGGGGGCTTATAAGAAAGATGAAGAGAGACTTTTTACCAGGGCCTGTAGTGATAGGACAAGGGTGGTTTTAAACTGAAAGAGGGTAGATTTAGATTAGATAAAAGGGAGAAATTCTTTACTATGAGGGTGGTGAGATACTGGAACAGGTTGCCCAGAGAAGTTACGGATGCCCCATCCCTGGAAGTGTTCAAAGTCAGGTTGGATGGGGCTTTGAGCAAGCTGATCTAGTGGAAGATGTTCCTGCCCATGGCCAGGGGGTTGGACTAGATGATCTTTAAAGGTCCCTTCCCACCCAAACCATTCTATGATTCTGTCTATGAGTGTATGATTCTAAAACATTCCCTAGAAGGGAAAAAGATGTGTGGTTTTGGGGGAGATCCTCCAGCAGATGCTAGTAAAATAGCAAGCTTTTTGAGTTCTGTTCTGCATTTTTGGGCAAAGAAAATACGGATATCTCTCAGATGTCAGCTTGGTCTTGTAAGTTTATGTGCAATATATTTTCCAAGCATTTTTAATAATAAAGATATAACACCTTTGTGACATATTTGAACATTTCTGTCCTTAACTGCTGCTTTGCCCCAGGAGGCCAAAGCTTTTGTTGCTAGCTAATCACTGTGTGATCAAAATTTTCCAGAGAAAATGTTTCCTGTGAAAATAAAACATGCCTATTGGGAGAGACATTGACTCTATTCAGTACCTGGCCTTTCAGCAAATTCTCATTAGAGTTGCCCTTCTATCCTAGGCTGCTTCCCATGAATTTGTTCTGGCATATCAGACATCACCACCACTACTATGAGTTGCTCATCAGAGCTAGCAAATATAGCAACCATGCAAGCCCTATTGGACACTGCACCTCTCCCTGCAAGAAAGTCATCAGGATGGGAACACACTGAAAAATGTGATAGAATACAGCTTTAAAGTGTTATACCTGTTTCCAACACGATTATTCCTTACTGAACACTAATAGTGACTTTTGTGTTCATTCTGTGCAATACCCATCTACAATACCCAAACCTACTTCTCTCACATTTTAAAAAACATTATATTGAAAATTTAAGATAATTCACAGCATCATAAGCTTTTGGTCTTATGACTTTCAGTGTACAAATCTTCCAGTTACTAGAGTTCTCCAATCTATAGTAATTTTTTTTAAAGGAAAACCCCAACAATTTCCTTTAAATCAATGTCATTAGAACATTTAAAGTCACTACTCAGTTTAAATTGCGTAATTTTGCATTTTCAGTGCTTAAAAATTATCACCTTGTGGATTTTTTTTTTGTGCAAAAACACTTTCCAATTTCTCAAAGAAATAACACAAGAACTTTATAGTCTAAATAAAAAGCACTTCAAATGCTCTTTAAATGCGTATATAAATGTCTTTCTTTATGGACCTGATGCTAAATACACTGTCAAATTTTTGTGGGAATAAATGAGTATTTAAGAACACTAAATAGAAACAATGGTGTATAACTACTTCAAATGAAGCATGAATATTGTATATGTTTTTTTTTTTTGCTGTCAGACAAGATGGAAATTCACTGAGGCCAATTTTGTATTGGAGTCCACAGCCCTATTTCATCTGATTACAATAGCTGCTCAAGGGCCATAAAATAATTTGATAGAGAAAAAACCCTCATCCTCCATACACAGGCTTCTGATGACTAATAGCAATAGCAAGAACATTGCCAGCAGATCAAGGGAGGTGATCCTTCCTCTCTGCTGGTGTGACCATGTCTGAAGAGCTGGGTCCAGTGCTGGGGTCTTCACTACAAGAGGGTTGTGGGCATACTGGAGCAAGTCTTGCCAAGGGCCATGAAGGTGGTGTAGGGATTGGAGCATCTCTCATGCAAGGAGAGGCTGAGAGAGCTGGGACTATTCAGCCTGGAGAAGGCTCAGGGGGATCTTATCCATGTGTATAAAAATACCTGATCGGGGAGGAGTAAAGAAGACAGAGCCAGACTCTTCTCAGTGGTGCCCAGGGAAACAGGCAAAATCTGAAATACAGAAAACTCCATTTAAACATAAGAAAAAACATTTTTATTATGAGGTTGGCCAAACACTGGAGCAGGTTTTCCAAAGAGATTGTGGAGTCTCCCTCCTTGGAGCTATTCAAAACCTGACTGCACATGGCCTTGAACAATGTGGTCTAGCTGACCTTGCTTTGAGCAGAGGGATTGGACTAGATGATCTCCAGAGATCCCTGGCAACCCCAGCAATTCTGCAGCAATACAAGCAACTTGGATATGACTTGAACCTCAGTTCACTAAAAGCAGGATATCTCCCTTTCAAAGGATAAGCATTCACTGTTATGTTGGATTCAGGAAAATCAACAAGATATTGATGGGGGGTGGGAACTGCACTACCCATCAAAACTGTAGATCAGAACATGTTCAGATTCTGAATTACAGTTGTACAGGTAACTGGACAGGCTGTGTTTCCTCCCTGTATAAACAGGGACTAGATGCAGATAGAACCCATTACCAACAGGGAATTCCAAAAGGGAATTAAATACAAATAAATGCATTTATCTCAGACCACAGATTCTAGGATTTTTTGTTTGTTTAAAATATAGTGAAATATCTGTGAATCACAGTGAGAAGGGAGGAGATGATAAGAACAGAAAGTTGTGAAAAAAACCCCAAACCCCCAAACAAAACCCAAGACACCCCAAATTCTGAAATTACTCTGGATGTGTTCCCCACGGAAAGGAGTGTTTCAATTGAATTTTCCTTTTATTTGTGAAACTCCTAGATGTGACAAAGAATACTTTTGAAACTAAGAGTATTGCCTTCATCTCCTCAAGGGGAAATAGGAAGTGATGTGCTGCCCAGGGATATGCTTACTCCAGCTGGTTTGACACAAATCTACTGTGCGGTAGCGTGGTAGTGCTGAATATAAGTTGCTAAAGCTTGCTAACATTTCCTGGAAGCATTTCTCTCAGCAGTTTGTTTTTACAGCTATAAAGAGCTCTCCACTCTGACCACTCAGAAGCTGCTTTCAAGCTTCCCTGCTATACTGGAAGTCACCAGTGTGCAAATAAAATCCTATCATCCTATGGTCCACTATGGCCATATGTCTCAACATGGCAGGAGAGCGTTGAAGGCAATTTTTCGCCTCCAAAGCACTGTAATCATAGGTGTTTAAGAGGTGCTGTTGTCTCAAATACTACAACGCTGCTGTACTGACTGGATTAAAATACTGAATGATCTTTTTCCTTTCTTGGTTCATGGTGATTACTCTTGAACGGTGGTGACAGCTCTTCTGGAGAGTGGCTGATTAGAACTAATCACTGAATTCATCCACTAAAATCAGCCTGGTAATTTTCAGCCTGTGAACAGAAGAAATTTAAGTAACATTGTATGCCCCTATGTGCTAGAAAAAGCTAAGCCTGGCCCTACTTCCACCAACCACCAGTGGCACTCCCTTCCCACTATCATTCAGCTGCTTTTATCTCTGTGTTCACCCAGGCCAAATCCAGTTCCTTGATATTAAAGTGGGAACAGCTTTTGTTTTGGACTACTGAGCAGAGCTAAGGTCCTGTAATTTTGTCAGTAATACATCAGTATTTTGCCAACCTATGCAAAATGTCCCATTTTAGTTCTGTGATTAGTTAAAGGGAGTCAGTTTTAGAGGTGGTACAATTAACAGGTGTGATCTACCCTGAGCTGAGACTTTTTAGTACCATGCACCCACTTTCAGTTCCTAATTCCATGCAAACAATGCTCAGCTTTGTGACTGCTGATGTCTCTGAGCCTAGCTCTGAGTCTGGGCCCTGACACTGTATTAGTACAAGTGCCATTACTGGCATGAACCATGGTCATCTGCTGGTGTCAGTGTGGTTCCTAGCACTGCTCAGAAACTCATGGGCTCAAATATGACATTGATGTGGAGCTGGATGACACAAGACAATAGTGAGAGAAGAGTGCTTTCATTGACATGCAAATGTTTCCATGGTTCACGTTCCTTTCCCAGGATAGGGTTGTTTTTCAGGTGCTCGGAGATTTGAGAATGACCTTTGCCATGCTGTAGGAGCAGCGAATATAAAGGTAAAGCCATAATAATTTATATACACTGTAGTGTACTGCTCCATGGAAACTGACAGTAGGTTTCCAAGGCAGCCAAATCAAAAAAAGAACAAGGCTAAAAAAGTGTGAAGTACAAAGAACATCAACTAACAGCTTCATGTGTTAAGGGGTAAATTTTGGGCAGTGCTTAAGCTCCACTGGAAGTCAATGGCAGTCGTGCTCTTAAATCACTGAGGACCATTTGAAAAGCCCAGGCAGGAGCACCGTTGCTTGATGTACGTGACTGATTATTCATTGTTGTACGCAGCTGTCCTGCAGCTGCACTTTCATTCTATGCTGTGCTCCGCTCTGGGGCTGCTCCCCTCTCTTCACTCTCCCACAGGCGCTGTGCTTCATGGTACTGTTATTCCTCCTCCCCTTCTTCCTCTCCCCAGACTCCATGTAGCTGTGTATCCACCCAACAGCCAAATATTTGTATGGCCTTTCTAATAACCAGGAGTGTGATGCCAAAGGAGTGCCTGTCTGCTCCCAGGGCCAGTGACCAAAGAAGGCTTGGGCTGGCAGGGAACAGCAGGGATGGTCCATTCCCATTCCTCATGAAAGGCAGATATTTCTGCATAGCAGCCTGAGTTGGCAAGAAAGAGGAGGAAGAGCCGTGCACTGCGATAAACATAGCTAATGCGGTTGCTAACAAAAGCTCTGAGGAAATGAAGAAGCAGAACTTTTTTTTAAAAGAAACAATTCAAGAGTAGTTGGTTGTTACTTTGGAAGCTGGTCCTACCAAACTGAACTGACCCATCTCGAGCACAGCATTGTTTTCCAAGCTTTCCTCCTTTCCATTTACATTAGAAGAAAACAAAACACTCTAGCAATTTTTGCTGCGGTGTGCCAGGGTACATGACATCTCAGTAGAAGCTGCAAGCAACCTACAAGCTCTGGTATTTCTTAGCAAAACAAATGGAAAATGCCAAAGCAATAAGAAGTCTTCTTGGAAAAAGTACAAATAAGGATGTAGGTTTAATATGCAGTTAAATCATTATTTTTGTAATAAAAACATGCACTAGGTGAGATCAATAAGATTATTAACCTCTAAAACCAGCAAACAACCCCCAAAATACAACAGAATTTTTTCATTCATACATCTGGAAGCCTGTAACCTATTCTATAGGAGAAGCTACTCTTCAAGACTTTGGTAATAAAATACAAATAATAAAGCTAAGCCAGTATATAATCAGTTTTATGAAGTCTTTTTTACCCCCTATCTATGTTTGAAAATTTCCAGGTAGTGAAATGTCCTCAGAGATCAAAATGTAATAACTATTTTATGGCAGCTGCCAAAGAAAAGTGCAAACCCAATATATTAACTGAAAGTATTTTGGGCATGGATAGAGATGTTTGCCCTTCCACTTTGAACAGAACTGGAACTTGGTTTTCAGTGGATTTGCCACTCTAGATGTAGTCTGAAAAAAAATGAATATAACCATTTTAAAACTAAATGCTCTCAGCATCTATTAAGGAAATAAACATGTCAAGTGTTCCTTTGATTTAGAGTATAACTGAGATTTAAAACTAGTGATTTATGTAGTTGATTTATAGTCAAGTCTTCTAGCTATGAAAAGAGGAGATTTTTTTCTCTACTGAGGAAGATAAATCTGTATTTGCCTTCTGTGCCTTAACTGAAAATTGATCTCTCTCTTCACAAAGTTCACATGAACCCTCCTTCAGGACACTGACCCAGTGAGATCCCCAAGAGACGGGCCTTAGCTACAGAAACATCATGCAGATTATCTTTCTGTTCTTAGATACGAAGATTTAAGCATTTAATCAGGCATAATGCAGAAAGTAGCTAAAATCAGGAGGCTTGACTGGGGCACTGGGAATCAGTGAGTGATGGTGGCTTCTCTTGTTGCTTTTAATAGTGATACTTGTCACCCCAAGCTCTCAGTTCTCCAAAAGGATTCAACTTATGTTCACAGTAATATTTTCTGATTTTTTTTTAGGGGGAGGGCTATGCTACACACATTTATTTCACTGTTTTTGCAAGATTTCAGAGGTAAGTTTTTAGAAAAAAAAGAAAAATCATCAGACACTATTTGGATATTTTTTATATTAACAACAATAAAGAAACAACCAGCAGCTTAACAAGCTGTAGTTAAACCCCAGATCTTTAACCCAGAATGTTTATGGCAATGGTTTGTACATCCTGACAACCCACTGCACTTGCAGGTGAAGATTATGTCCACAGCCCATGGCCTCGGTCTGATCTGACAAGCAGATCCACGGCACCACTGTACAAAAGCCGGCATGCTTGAAAACTCCCTAGACTCTACAGGATCAATGAAATAAACATTGCTTGTGTCGTAAACCCAGATCACTCTAAGTTTTCACAAGGCAGAAACTTTCAGAAGTCATGTGGCACAACAGCTTTTATTGCATGGGTGACAGATTTTCTGGGGAGAGGAGGAGGAGGGAAAGGCAGAGACGTGGAGGAAGGCATGTTCCCTGCGAGGCGATACTGGAGCTCCACAGGACATGCCAAGTGCTACTCATCCCAGACAGTGGGCAGTAAAGTCCGTAGGATTGGAGACCAACAGAGTCTTCTTGTCCCAAATTATAGATCTGCAACATCGCACTCCTGTGCCTGGCTGAATAAAAAGTATTACCAGAGTCAGGGCAGGAAAGCATCCACCTGGCACTGAATGGGAAAAATGGCCCTGGGACCACAGGATGACTTTTGTCCAAAGATGTTGAATGAGATCAGTCAGTTTGCACGATGATCAACCGATGGGCACCGAAGCAGAAGAGCCGAGACCACCAGAAAGGCCAGGCTATGGACCACCTTCATGGGGGGCCAGTCAAGTGAGGCAAAGGAGACAGAATCATGAGGGAGCAGGCCAAAGGAGCCTAATAAAATATGGCCTCCTTTATCACTACCAAGCCACTCTGGAACAGCCTGCACTTTTTGTACCTACATGTTTCTTTTGGTGTTTGACTAATCACATCCTGAAGGTCTTATCATATGAATAATCCCCAGTCTGGCTTTCTGTGAAGGTCATACTCCCTCTTTTCACACTTTACCTTGAAGACCCTTGAAGTCTGATAAACTGCAGTGATCAAGTAGAACTTATTTATAAACCTACTTGTTATTTACAGTTATAACTCTCAGCAGGGTTTTAGTTCACTGTATTTCAATTCCTTGCCCATCTTCAGACATTATCTTTGAGTTGTGATGAATTTGCCTGGCAAAGAAAATAGTTTTGTCTAAACTTTTAATATGTTTATTTTGACCTTTTTCTTCAAGCACAGATAAGGCACTTACAGTAATCTGTCATACATTATCATATTTTCAGAGACGTAGTTTTGAGAAGTCAAGTCAGTCATGGTATTTGATGTCACTCCAGCACTTCTCTCTTTGTAGTGTTTACAGCAGAATGGGATGAAGTTTTGGCAAATGTTTTAGTTTGCATTTCCCTTTAAATTATTCAATATGAGGTGAGGAAATTAAGCACACTGTAAAAGCAGATTGAACTAAGTATTATGTAGAAGCATCATACAGAAAACAAAATTTTGGAAATAAAAGCCTATCAGCTATTATAAAAGTTAGAGTCACAGAAGTCAGAAAAAATTGTTGATTTCCAATGTCTCATTTATTTCAGCTCCCTGGCACTGTAGGATCATTTTCTATAGAATTTATGTTTTTTAATGTGTCTTTTTTTCTTATTTAGTTTAAAAAGACATAAGCAGGGAGGTTTTTATAGTTTTCTTGAAAACATAATTCCAACTCTTTTTCTTCTCAAACTATTTCAACTATTTCTCATCTTTTTTCCACATGTATTGAATTAATTTTTTTTCACTGCTTCTAGTACATCTGAGAGTCCTGCATCGTGTTTGTTCTCCTTTGCTAAATTCCTCCAAGTGTTGTAGGTTCCTCACTCCTTTCACCCTTACTTGTGATCAAAGAAATCTCTACATTTGAAAAAAAATACCCACCACAATAAAGTCTCTGATTTTTTCCTAACACATAACATTTTCACGTGCTTCTCTCCCTCTTTGAAAGCATTCAAAGCAGACTGAATGCATGCAAGAGAGAAGAAATAGGAATAATGCACCCATAAGAAAGCAAAGGAAATCGGGGAGGCAATCAGTTAAATTTGCCTTGGTTGCGGTGGCAAAGAACAAACCACATTTGAAATATACACTGAATAAAGAGGCAAAACCTGTTTACTTGGTGTAATTCAAAACTATGTTATGACACTGTATTAGGAGTAACTTGGAGCAGGGCTCTGTTCCCATAGTGCTCAGGGGTCTCCCAGGAGGTCTCTGCTCCTGTCTGCCCACCTAATCTGACCCCGCTTATTCTATGGACCTTCGCCACCAACATCGTGTCTGCAAGCAGGATGCTGTGAAAAATTCATTAACTGCTGAGAGGATCTCAGCTCCGGAAACACAACAGGTATAATTCACTTGGAAAACAGTCAGACTGCTAACACAGGGTTCAGGTCCTTGCTCAGGCAGGGCAGGATACTTACCTTTGTTACTTACCTCATGCATTAGAAAGTGGATATGAGGCTCTTTGGCAAAGGAATGTATTGGAAAGCTAAAAATAAAAAGTCTTCTTTTTCTGGAAATACTCCATATGGTTAATCTGTCTTGAAAATTTAAATGGGCAACAGAATATAGTTTCTAATTTCAGAGGTATTTGATATGCCAGTGTACAAAGTCTATACCAGATACGTATGTTGGGCAATGCAACACAAAAATGGATGCTTAAACATACTCATGGAGTTTTCCAAAGATTGCATATATTATAAAATCAAATCTTTCAGTTGTTTAATTTAAAGTTGGATTATTTAGATCCTCAGAGGAATAATTCATTTGGGAAATACTTAAATATTGCACCAGCAGATGAAGGCTAGTATTTTTCCATAATTGTCACAATGACAGCTGCCTTGAAGTGTTTTATTGATTTCCCTATAAATAACTTTGAGCTGTGGAAGAAATACACTGCATGTAATGTAACTTGGCTTATAAAATAATTACATAATATTGGAATGAGGACTCAATCTGCTGGAACAGCTTGCAAAATAAAATGACCAAATAATGTTTGAATAAGGATTTGGCTGATAAAGTGGACTGATTTAAATTTATACAAATGTTTGGAAAGCAATAGTCTACAGTAAGAAAAAAGAAATGACTGTAGAGTTGCTCTCATACTGTACTGAGTTGAGCCACTGGATGAGGAGTTTTGCCTTCACCTACATTATTCCAGTGCCACCTGAATGGTAACAGGCACCAGTATAATTTAAGAACATGAAAAGGAACAAGCCTCTCTTTGAACCTTTGGTGTGCAAAGTCTTCTTTGGGTCATAAAATCTTACCATATCCTTTGGATAAATCCCCATGGCCTCTAGGGTACCACCTAACTCAAAGGTTATCTTGCATCATGACTCAAGCATTATTCTCAGCTGGGCAGAATCTGATCGATCCATTTCAGCACCAGATCTTTCCCAGCACAGCTCATGATCTTTTTCTCAGAAGCTGCCATTCAAGTGTGCTGTACATATGGAGGGACATGGGAAGAGTAAAAGTTACCGGTACACAGTCAACAAGCTGAAGTGTCCATGTGCTGCATCGGAAGCGGACAGCTCACGTCTTGCAGAGCACAGCTCCCTGGCCAGGTGATCCCACTCATGACAGGGCACAGGTGACTTGGCCTGTGAAGGGACCCATTAGTTAAGGCCTTTCATGTTACCAGGTGAGCCAGAAGAACTGAAGGCTCAGCATGGATGGACACAGATCACTGAAACCTCTGTGGGCTTCCTGAGAGGAGTACAGCTTCCCCCATGAAACTACAGCAACAACTGCATGGTTGACAACTACTGTGACCCAGGCATGCCCTCAGCACACTTAGATGCAGCTAGTAATCTTGGTGTTTTCCACTATTATTGCAAAACATTTTGTGCCATAATTGTCAGCTCTGGCACCAAGTCAGAGCCTGAGATGACTGGTTCAGACACCGCAGGATGGGCAGGCAGGCAGCAGTAACTGGAGGGCACTCAGGGGAAACTCCAGACTCCTGAGAGAACTTGATATAAATTGTCTTAATGTTTTAAAATAGGTATTTCAGCTAATGCCCTCAAGCCTCTCCAGGAACAGGCTTGTCCAAAATTTCCGTTTGCTACTGGTTATTGCACCCTGCTGACTGGACATATCTATATGTCCTCAACTACCATATTGTAAAAGAAAAAGCAAGAAACCCTGGAACAGGCATCACTATCATGAGCAGCTGCTACTCTGCATGCATTTTTCCCCCTCTACATGCTGAATGTTGTAAGAAAAATAATAAAAATGTGACTCATAAAAATGAGTCACAAATGTGTGACATGGTGTGCGTGTAATGGCTACACTGGCCCAGGAAAGACTAGTCTGCTGGCCTGCCCCTGCATTGAATCCTGATCCACCAAGTCCTAGGAATTCTGACTTTGAAACACGTTAGTACACTAAGGCACCAAGACATGTTCAAAATATATATCTTTTTTTACTTCAGAGAGAAATGGCAAGAGGGAAAAGAATGCTACTGAGTGACTGAAGGAAGACAGTCAAGGGCCAGGCTGTGCTGAAAAGCAGTATTATATTCATGTAATATTTTGCTGAAATTCCAGTCCTGACTTCATTTATTGCTTTTCTAAAATGAAATAGAGTTACAAGATCTTTCTGTTTGCTGTGTTAATTATCAATTTTTCATATCTTCCAATTCTGTTCATTGAAATATTTCTCTCCTCCCCATCAGTCATATACCACTTTTCCCTGTCTTGTACAGATCTATCCTTACCTTCCCACCCCTCTTTTTTTTTCCCTTCTTGTGTATAGGAAGGAAGGAAATACTAGTCCTGAGTATAAGAAACCCTACCAAAGTAGGTAAGGTGACCAGCAAACCATAAAATCAGATTATTGTGCTTAGTAAAATAACCATCCTCCACTCATATTCCTATTTCCATTCCTGCAATGTATTGCCCTGAAGACAGATCAATTGAATCTCAGAATATTTTTCTTCTGAAGCTCATGGGACAACTCATCCTGAATTTTTATGGACTGACTCAGCATACAGCTCAGCAAACTAAGGATGAAAACCTCTGGTGTTGATTTCATGCAACAAGATAATTAGATTAAAAAGAGGGTGCAGACTGTTATTCCAGTGGCCTAGAGATAGCTGTGGTTTTTTTTTTTAAAAACTACCTGCTGTGGTCAATGATGCTACTGCATTTGCCAGCAGAAATTTGGTCTACCCAAGTAATATTCTAGCACATTTTAGTTCACTCACCTGTTTCAAATCTGCATTAGTGCCACTTACCGAACACTGAATCACTTGCTGCCACTCCCATCACAGTTAGAGGATGTAAATACAGACCACAAGTTAAACAGGAAAGGGTATAAATTACCTTGGCCCAAGAATAGCTATGCAGAGCAATAGCCATGCAAATGGAGAAAGTGATCTGCTGTTTATGCACGTGCATAAAAAAATACATATTTTCCATGAACACTTGAGGCAGTCAAAGATTTTCATATAGACTTCTGTTGTCCAAATAGAAAAGATTTAAAAAAAAAAAATATTTTTACTTTTTGGTTCATTCCCTCTGGGTTTCAGCTACATCATTGCTAAGAGTGTTATCTACTGTTTTAACGAGAATTTCTATTAGCCTTGAAAAGCTGAGCTCGGCGGTGCTGCCTGTCTGTCACTTGCATTGTTCTTGCTCAGATACCCACCGTGCCTGGAACTTACACTTGTCTGATCTCATTAGTTCAATGCAGCAGCCGCTGAATTTGGAGTTACACCTTTTAATGCAATCAACTTAGAACAGCTTTGCATTTCCATTGCAGGGTTTGCCTCATTACATGTTAATTGAATCTCATTTGCTGAAACATATGATCTAACAGTTATAGCAAATGTTAAACCTCAACAAACATAGGCTTGATTAATGAATACAGAGTAAACTAAATTGCTTTTTTGTGTTTAATCACCATCAGGAAGTTTTCGGTCCTGTGATCTAAAGGCAGTTTCCCTGTTGACTTTAGCTCCCAATTGCTTGTGAAGTACCTCATCCTTTTACTTAAACTTACTAATTATGAAAGCTCTTATGCACCTCTTTTCCCTCTGTGGAGTGTCTAGAAATTACTTTGAACTTGAACATACTGCTGTAGGAAGCTCGGCAAAAAGCGGTCATGTTTCTCCTCTCAGGCACTTTTGTGGTACCTCTACTCTTTCCCCCGACATCTCATGCTAGCATCACACCCAGAGGTCAGGATGAAGAAAAGCTTAGATGAAACTCAGTCGTCAAGTGGCAAATGGTTTCTCATGATGCCAAAGCCTCTTCTGTCGATTAGCAATTTCAAAAACCTGCCTTTCACCCTGCCCCAAGTTATAACTGTAAAAACAGAGGGGTTGAGTTTAATTATATTCCTGCAGCTTTGTTAGTAAATTGCAAAGATTTCCATTTACTTTTGTCCTGACAGTTTTGAAAACAGGAAAATCTTTTGCATAATACGCTCAAATAAAAGCATAAGCTATATTTTTCTGCTGTGATTTCAAACATTCAGAATGACAGACCATCCTCTCCAGCTTTAAATATGTTTGTGTTCTAGTTTGCACTCCTCCTCCTCCTCCCTCTTTGTCTCTCACACATACCTGGATGAGGAAGAATCCACTGAATTAACCTTTCATAGGCTGGGGTAAACCCTGGCTCTGGGTTTTGGGAGAGATTTGGTAAGAAGACAGATTTTAAAATCCTTTCAGTATCAACAGAGAATATTTTAGTTTCAGACCATACACCAGGGGGATTAATTTAATTTTGTGCTACTATATTTTCAGCAGAATCTTAGTAGCATGGTGCACCAGGTACTGGTATTAAATCTATAAAATCTATAGTGAGCCAGTGAAAGCCATTTCAAGCTGATAAATATTTACAGCCACTTACTCAAAAATGAAGTAAGAGAAGTTATATTGTCTTCAACTTTAATTTCAAAGATCTGGTCTGGTTAAGAACACTCCCTGTGTGTACTCTTCCTTTCAAAAGTGAAGTGTTCCACGCAAAAAGCCCCAAAATGAATGATGGTGTGAAATCACTGGGAAAAAGGAATATCTGTTGAAGAATAATATTAAAAAACCCCAGCCAGACTGGTCTAGCAGCTATCTGTGGTGATAAGGAGAGTGAAAGGGGCTTCCTCCTTCACTGGGAACCTCACTGAGGATGCTGCTCCTTGTCAGTGAAGGTCCTCATGGGGAATCCTGCAGGACCCCGTGACCAAGTGGCTACTCCTTCTGAGGCAGCACATCTACTCAGTTTAGCAGAATGTAGGGCAAGGAGTGTAATTTAGTAGCCTTGGCACATACGTGTGAAGTTGAGGCAAAAAGACACACAGATACTTTCCATCTTATCCAGAGTAAAGGGTAGGTTCAGGTAAATGATGTTATTCCATTTCTTGTTTGGGCAATATCCTGCCTCACTTAAAACTCCCTGAAAGTGGTGTCATGTTGGCCATATAAGAAACAAACAGTAAAAACACATTTCCCTGGTATGACCATACTTCCCCTCCCATAGGAATTCAAGTGCCATCTGTCAGCTTCTGTTGCCACAAAGTTGTACAAGTCCAAGGTACAGGAATAGGAGAAAGAAAACAGAAACTAGAACACCACCTCCTACCTCCATGACTGCTCAGCCTGAACTGTCAGCAATGGTTACTGTACTTTGAAACGGAAGAGGTAACTTGATAGAGATTAAATGGTCAAATGATCAGTTTTAATAAGAGAATGAAACAATCCTTTTTTAATGAAAGAGTGTGAGTTTCAAGTGTTGCAGCCCATGTATAGAAACCCTGGTGTTTTAAATGAAAGAAAGGAGAATTTAGCAAGTGCACTTGTCCTTGGCTGTTTTCCAAGACATCTCAGCTGTTCTAGTGAATTTAAAATGTGAAATGAATCAAGAATACGAGGATGGATCTTTCAGAAGTTTTTATTTTCTTCTTTAAATAATGAAAAAAACTCTAAATTATTCTGGAAAAATGTCCTTTTGTTTAGTACAAGATTTAGGAGCTGTTTCACATTCATACATGTGCATTTACATGAAGCTATCAGCAGAAATATACCCTGTAGCTGATTTTTCCAAATCTCTTTTGTTTGGTATCAGTTTTCGTGTTAGCACCATACAGTACCTACAAAGATAACAAATTGTATTTTCCTTCCCGTCCTGCAGTACTAAGACAAGCTGCCATTCACCCCTTAAACCTAGAGCTGCCCTGCACTCATCTGTAACATCAGTGATGACTTTAAAGTTAGCTGCATGTTGAACACATCCCAAGTTACCACAGACTGTAAGGTACAATCTTCCCCAGGCCATAGTATTGCCCTGAGGTTTTGGGTCCCAACTGTACTCAAGCTGGTGGAATAACTCCACCTTTCCAGAGGCACAGAAAGGTCTTTGTGTTTTTCAGATGAGGCTTTACCAAGGACTGTTCCCTGAAGCTAGAGCCCACCCTGTGTAGGGTCTGACCTCAGCTGGCTTTGGTTTCTGCTGGAGAGCTGTACCAATGCAGAACAAATAACTTGGCTTTTTTTTCCCAGCACAATAGCCTCCAGGTTCCCAGATTCAGGTACTCAGCTTTAATTTACAGATATCTGGATCATACATATTTTAGGTGTAAAGGGAACAAAATAGGAAGGCTTGAGAAAAGTGTGGCACCTGAACAAGCTACCCTCATTTGGGGGCCTGTCTGGGATATCATCTGCTTTAGGGATTGACTGCTGCTCTTTTCTGTGAGCAGCAGATAGGAGAAGAAATAGGGGCCCACCTGATAATTAGCCTAAAAAAATGGGCTGGTGAGATAATTTAGTCCTGACAAGAGAAATTGTCAAGAAGGTCTTAGTGGTGATCTGGCAGACTAAACCAGACTGATTGGGCAAAGAAGTAAATAAGCTGAGAAATTAAGTTTACTATTACACTGATGGCGGATGGAATACATCTTAGGTATTTCTTTAGAATTGTTAGAACAGTAAATGTGTTCTATGCTCTTGAGGAGCATAGAAATAGCTTTATAATCCTATTGCTGCTCTTTTCTGCAGTGGTTCCAGTGACTGCATTTTAAAAAAGGAGCAACATAAAATGTTTGTAACTAAGGCACCACAATGGTGATGTTACATGGTTGTGACTGTCGTGGTTTAACCCTAGCCAGCAACTAAGCACCACGCAGCTGCTTCCCCCTTCCCCCTCCCAGTGGGGTGAGGAGGAGGAAAGAGGGGGAAAAAAAAAAGTAACACTTGTGGGTTGAGATAAGAACAGTTTAATAACTAAAGTAAAATATAATACTAACAATAGTAATAATGAAATATATAATAATAATAATAGTAATGAAAAGGAATATAACAAAAAGGAGGGGGAGGAAGGGGAAAAAAACAAAACCAACCAACCAAACAAAAAACCACCAGTGATGCACAATGCAATTGCTCACCACCCGCTGACCGATGCCCAGTTAGTTCCCGAGCCACGATCTGCGCCGCCCGGCCAACTCCCCCCTGTTTATATACTGGGCATGACGTTCCATGGTATGGAATACCCCTTTGGCTAGTTCAAGTCAGCTGCCCCGGCTATGCTCCCTCCCGGCTTCTTGCACACCTGCTTGCTGGCAGAGCACGGGAAACTGAAAAGTCCTTGGCTTAAGATAAGCGCTACTTAGCAACAACTAAAACATCGGAGTGTTATCAACATCATTCTCACACTAAATCCAAAACACAGCACTGTAGCAGCTACTAAGAAGAAAATTAACTCTGTCCGAGCCGAAACCAGGACAGTGACAAAGGCATTTCTATGCCTCATACACTCCTGTCTTCAGTACAGATGCTTTCCAAAGTGTGGGTAGAAGGGACACTGAATTCACACCTTTTTTCAAGTTTCTGGAAGCCACAGCCACTGCTGGCCACATAAATTATATGTTGGGAAAAGTAGGCTACATAAATTAGGATCTTTTATTGATGAAGTTTATAATAAAGTGAACAAAGCAGAGCCAGGTAGGTGTTGTGGCCATGTCAACATTAATTCTGCTTCACTTCTATTAGAAGAAATGTGCATACACCAAACCAAAGCTCTTGGTTTAACTTTTGAGCAATCCTCAAGCATGTCAGAGTAGTTACAGGTCCGACAACAAATGCTCTTGCTTGTGTTTCATTCAGAGTTATTGCTAGTATAACTGTGGAGCCCTGTGAGCATAATAGCCTGACCCTTTATGGTAGTTGTGGGCTGGTGCTGCTAAATTTATATAGTCGCATATTGTTTTGATTTTGTATAAACTAAAGACGTCTAAAGTGAAATTATTTAGTTTCTCCATTTATTCTTTTCATTCCAGGGTTTCCAAAGGATGAAGTGGGTGCCTCAGTGATCAAGAAACATTTTCCATCACGGTAAACTCAGGCAACACCTGCTATGCAACAGCACAAGCTAAATCAGAAGAGGCTACAAAACATATGGTGAAAAGAAAGGATTATATATATATATAACCAGGGAAATGCTCTCCAATAAGATAACACAGAATAAAAAACCATGCTGAATGGCATGACTCCTTCTTACAGGGCCATATACTTAGTTTCTAATATGACCAGGATTCAGACTACATACATTGTCCAGCATGAAAGTTTATTGAAAACAAATCTTGTTTAAGTCAAGGAAATGCTCTAAAACTTCTCTGTGAAGCAATGATAAAAATTGTGCATATCTTGTGTCTCAGGGGAAGTTTCAAATTTCATCCCCAGCTTTTGTTGCAGAAAATGTCTTTTCTGCTTTACTAAACTAATCTCAACAAGCCCAAAAGATATTTAGATATGAGGTCATGAGAGCTGGAAGCCTCATTCATTGGTAATGTTTGGGAACTAGTTCCTAAATTTCAGAATACAACTTTTCTGAATTACACTTTTAGTTCATCATTATTCAGAATTGATGGCTCTGGGTATTCACTGAAATGGTGCTCAGGTCTGATGTTAACATAGGCAGACCTCTTGTTAGGACAGTCACACAGTGTTTAATAAGTTCGGTAGACTGAGCAGGAATAAATGAGACCTGCATTTGTTTTCTTTTACACATGAGCAGAAGTTGAAGCT
The DNA here is from genome assembly GCF_018139145.2 of Gymnogyps californianus. Lineage (NCBI taxonomy): Eukaryota > Metazoa > Chordata > Aves > Accipitriformes > Cathartidae > Gymnogyps > Gymnogyps californianus. The sequence goes on from NC_059471.1 coordinate 152,818,439, forward strand.
AAGCAAATGCTGTGTTTTTTTGGCTTCTTGGTGATTACTCTTAAAATAGTCATTATAGTCAGGAGAGTGAAAACACTTCTTTCTTGGAAAATTTTAAGACTGTTTTGGAAATTCAGAGATCAGTGTGAAGAAAGACTTAATTTAAAGATGCCTCCTGTTCACAAAGTAGAAACCTGGTGAGGAGAAAATCTCCAACATTCAGTGTCACAGACTAACAGGAAATCAAGGCTGAAATGGGCACCCAGTTACCGAGTCAGGAGACAAGTTACCTTGCCAGTGGAATTTGGTCCACACTGTCTAACAATTTACCTTGTAAACTATAAATTCCTTACAGGAAGGACTCTGTAATTGCAGTGGTCACAGATGCCACCTGCTTAAAAATTTTTTTCAAAGTTAAGAAAATGTGAAAGTCTCACGTGGAGGAAGGACGCATCAATGCTGAGATCTCAGAAAGTGTTCCGCTTTAATTTGAGTTGCCACAAAGTTCTTTCTGAGCTTCATTTCCTGTCTGCAGCACTCCTTGGGCTGTACTGCCATTAACAGCCTCTGATCTGAACTGACCCGTATGAATTTATATGGATGATTTGCTTGGCTTGATAAAAAACGAAACAAAACAACAACCTCCTCCTTCCAACATGTCTTCCCTGCACATCTTATATATAATATTTGTATGCAAAACCGACAGAGGATGGTAGATAAACAATATTTGGAAGCATGTCTGAAATAGTGAAGAAAACAACTGCTGAGAAGTGACATTCTGTTTTTTTCTTTTCTTTTTTTAAATTGCAGATAGGAAAGAAAAACACATTAACTTAAGCAGCTTCCTGCTTTTCACAGTCAAAACTGAGAGGCTAAGGAGATGTTGTATTTTAAGAGAAAGCAAATTTTGCATTAATGTTTTAAAATTTACACCTTGCATATATTCTCTTCTACAGAGAATATGTATTAGTTACCATGTTGAGCTCCGTGTAGAAATTAACTCTATGGGGCCAGAAGTTTTCAGATTCTTAGCAGTAAATCACATGATCGGTGGGCTAAGGCCAGCTGTATGAGATTCAACAAGGCTAAGCGCCGGGTCCTGCACTTGGGTCACAACAACTCCATGCAACGCTACAGGCTTGGGGAAGAGTGGCTGGAAAGCTGCCTGGCGGAAAAGGACCTGGGGGTGTTGGTTGACAGCTGGCTGAATATCAGCCGGCAGTGTGCCCCGGTGGCCAAGAAGGCCAATAGCATCCTGGCTTGTATCAGAAAGTGTGGCCAGCAGGACTAGGGAAGTGATTGTCCCCCTGTACTCGGCACTGGGGAGACCACACCTTGAATAGTGTGTTCAGTTTGAGGTCCCTCACTACAAGAAAGACATTGAAGTGCTGGAGTGTGTCCAAAGAAGAGCACTGAAGCTGGTGAAGGGTCTTGAGAACAAGTCTTATGGGCAGCAGCTGAGGGAACTGGGGTTGTTTAGCCTGGAGAAAAGGAGGCTGAGGGGAGACCTTATCGCTCTCTGCAGCTACCTGAAAGGAGGTTGTAGCGAGGTGGGTGTCGGTCTCTTCTCCCAAGTAACAGGCAATAGGACAAGAGGAAATGGCCTCAAGTTGCACCAGGGGAGGTTTAGATTGGATATTAGGAAAAATTTCTTCACCAAAAGGGTTGTCAAGCATTGGAACAAGCCACTCAGGGAAGTAGTTGAGTCACCATCCCTGGAGGTATATAGAAGACATGTAGATGTGGTGGTTAGGGACATGGTTTAGTGGTGGACTTGGCAGTGTTAGGTTTACGGGTGGACTCGATGATCTTAAAGGTCTTTTCCAACCCAAACAATTCTATGATTCTATGATTTTTACACAGGATAGGCAGAATGAAAGCAAATGGATTTTCTCTTTGCTGACTTCTTCTGGAGAAGTACCCAGCACTAGGTATTTTATTCTTCATGAATTCCTGCTAAGCATTCCAGCTCAGGCTTGGAAATCTGCATAATTACATACCAACATTTCCCAGAATGGTCTCTAGAAACAGAAGAAACTTTTGGAGAGACCAAGGATTTTGGATTGCCTGCCTCTTCCTAGTTTTGTGTATCTTGGAGATCCACTGGGGCTGAAGTTACCTTCAAGTTGGTGAGTGGAAGTCACTTTTGCAGGGGTGACTGCTGATCTACTGCCTTCCCTCACAAAGACAAGGAAAAGCATCACTCTGGCTGGCAGCACTCTCTGAACTCTATCTTTGGGGCCAACTGTCCCTGAATATAAGGAATGCCAAAACCATCTGGACCTTGCTATGTCTCAAAGTATCTAGTGAAGAAAAGTCAACTGGATTTTCTCTGTGCCAAAGAATGAATTTCCTCATTTGATATTGTAACACAGGCCCATTTAGCTGAGTTCTCTGCTAAAAATTCCAGCTTTCTTAGCACAAGAGATCCTTTTTCAATATCCTTCACTATTCATTGAAGCAGACTTATGTCACATTTGCCAGTGGAGGATTAGTCTCTATTACTAGCTGCTGTATTAGACAGGATTATTTCAGCAGCCTCTCCCTGCTAAAAACTGTACATGCCTAATAGTGACATCATATCATGACTGCACACATCGCCCTTCCCCAAAGATACTCTTGATTTCAGTTTTTTGTGTCGTAGGTTGTGCACACCATATGCATTTCACATGCTCCCTTTGACCTGGACATGGGGCTATGAAATTTAATCTTTTCAGTCACCAGGCACACAAATTCCAACTACCAGGCAGACGTATAAAATGTAGGGAGAAACGTAGAAGAAGAAAATGATAAATCATGGGGTTAAGTTTAACTAAATTTAAAAAAAATATATTATTTAGAATTTCTTCAGAAATTATATTTTACAGTGTTAAAAATATGTAATTTTTGTGGAACCAAGAAAAGCTTAATTGCAAGATAAGTGGTGTTCTACAATCCCATTTAATATCCTTGTTATTATATTTATTAAAACACAGGGCATCCCCTTTTTATATACACACAAAATACTGAACACTAATAGGAATTTAACTGATTACAGTAATATTCCTACTCTCTTGTATCTTGGCCAAACTATTTTTCTCTTTCATTGCTTCAGCATCTCTACACGGTTGCTGCAGTAACAAAGTAATTTTCTGATAAATTCATCAGGAGAAGTGCACTATAGAGAACATGTATAACTCTAAACCTGTCAGACCATCACAATTTTAAGGCAATTATTCTCCTAGGGAAAAAAGGAAAATTACATAATGCAATTGCAGAGAGAGAAAGATAAGTTATCATAATTTTATGCTACCAAACCTAACTTTCTTAAATGTGCTCAGCATAGGAAGATGCTCCCTTATGGACAATATATATCTTCTCAAGCTGTATCAACCAGAATGTCAACTAGGCTGGTATATAATGTAAATCAAGATTGCTGGCACACTTGAACCACTAAAAATTATGGCTGAAGGAAAAGTTTTACAATAACATTCATCTTCCAAGCTGTGGTGAACGTTTTGCTCAGCAAAATGAAATACTACAGTCTCCTTGAGCCAATTATTTCAAGGGTGCTCAAAATCTATATCATAATTGAAAGTGTAATCACTGTAGTTAAGCTTAAGATTTATTCTTTAAAACATAAAACCTACAACACCTGAAACCAACAGCAAATCCTGGATAACGGGAATAAGAAACTGCATTTTAAACAATTTACAAGAACTCTCTGTCACCTGTTAAAGGAAATTCAGAACATCAACAAGAATGCTGAAAATACTGATTTCTAAACAGCCTTCTGTTGCCTCTCCTTCTTCCCCAATCCCATGAGAGACTCCTAAAAGGTCTTTTGGAGTAAATCTAGAATAAATAGTTTTTGATGATTTGCTAAACTAAGAGATATCTACAGGATCTCATATTTTCTATGAGGAATCCTTTGCTGACTCACTCTGAAATGAGCAGTGTTATCCCTTATTATGGCATTCTACACAGCTTAGCTGTGTATAAATCTGGTGTCATCTCTTTGTAAATTTTTGACATGTGACTATTTGCTTTATAATTTTTAATTATGACTCAAAACTTTTAAAACAAATTCTTTTTTTAGGATCTGCTGTTCCCAAGTAGAAAAACTTGCTGTTGGTATAAAGGGATAATGCCTGCTCAACACAACAGCTTCACTGTTTTCTAAGAAAGGATCTCTCCACTGTTTGAATGATATTAATATTGGAAGGTATCATCTCCTCACATCCACAATCTGACACTATTTCCTTCTGATATCAGCATCAAAGATTTTTGTAAAAGGAATTCCAGAATTCCAATACTCTCAGTTCATAAATGATCATTTATTTGATTTGAACATATATATTTCAAAAGTAGGGTAGAATCAGAGGAGTCTTTAAAAAAAACCAAAGCCCAGCCCCCACCCCCACCCCCCAAACAAACAAAACCCAAGTATTTTTTATTGAAGTGTATAGTACCTAAGCTATATGTTTAGTAGCAGTGAAAACAAGCATATTTTGGCATAAGGAAAATAAGATACGGTGGCTTTGGAATCAAATACTTGCTAGCATTCAGGTTTAAATGGCTGGAGGTAATATTTCACAACACTACATCAGAGGCAGTCTTGCTAAATTCCTAAGTGTACAGTCCCCAGAGGAGCGCCACAGTCGTTAAAAAACTGCGAAATGCCAGCGCCTGATTTCAGAGCAGCCACTTCCTGAAAGTCTCACAGAGATATGTCTGATTTGGACTCTGACATGACCTAGATTTCATGGCCCAACAGAAGATACCTTTGGGATGTTCTTCATGGTTGCAATTCCATACTGCATGGCTCCGTGCCACATGCTTGTGTGCTGTCAAATAAAGCTTTCACTAAGGAAATCCCATCATACCAAACAAAACTCTTTTTCATGGGCTAACGATGACAACAAAGTTGTCTTTGATATACTATAAATGCCAGAATGCTTGTGTTGTTATCTTTCAGACCTACCTTGAACCTTCATGTAGTATGGAACATCCTCAAATTCACTATCTGTCTGTGTACAAGATAAAGGTTGTTTTGTTTGTTGTGACGTACTGTACTCTTAGCTTGAACAACGCACATATTCTCTCTGGAGTCTGCAGCAAATTATTCTTCTAAGAAACGTGACATGTTCAGGTGAGCCAAATGCACATTGCAACAAATGTCAAAGTTAATACACTCAACATTATCACCTGGATCTCTGTGAGAAGATAGCAAAAAAACTCAGGACTAAATATACACTGAATGAATACAGGATGTATACAATGAATTCAAGAAATGTTCAGACAACACAGGTGCCCCATTTTGTAGCCACAACACCAATGAGATGGAACATACACAATGCTACACAAAACACAAGTGTTATGAATTCTACTTTCTGAGACCAGCATTTGAGATGGCGCTAGCTGTCACTCCCAGGGCCTAGGCCACTGCAGACCTTGATTAAAAAAGGAAAAAAAAGACCTTCAGTGTAGTTCAAGATGGCAACTATTTCTCTCTCAACAGAGACAATGGATTTAAAGGCTGAAAAGGTTGAGAATCAACTGATGTACTGAAAGTAGATATTTGCACAGTATAATTTTTGTCTGCCAAAAGGAGAAGGTGGCATAAGACATTATTGTATCATAATACTAAAAGGATACTGATTTCATAACATGAAAAACAAACACAAAGAGAGAGATTGAGATGGTTGTAGTCAGTTCAGAAGAACTCCTCTCCCAACTGTTAAAGGACCTTTCTGGGAATCGTTCTTAAGAGACTGAAAGTTTGTAATGAATCTGCATGCACAGAAGATTAGCACCATATCTGAGCTGATGAACCAGCTTTTGACATGGTCTTTAACACAATCATAGAATCATAGAATTGTTTGGGTTGGAAAAGACCTTTAAGATCATCGAGTCCACCTGTAAACCTAACACTGCCAAGTCCACCACTAAACCATGTCCCTAACCACCACATCTACATGTCTTCTATATACCTCCAGGGATGGTGACTCAACTACTTCCCTGAGTGGCTTGTTCCAATGCTTGACAACCCTTTTGGTGAAGAAATTTTTCCTAATATCCAATCTAAACCTCCCCTGGTGCAACTTGAGGCCATTTCCTCTTGTCCTATTGCCTGTTACTTGGGAGAAGAGACCGACACCCACCTCGCTACAACCTCCTTTCAGGTAGCTGTAGAGAGTGATAAGGTCTCCCCTCAGCCTCCTTTTCTCCAGGCTAAACAACCCCAGTTGCCTCAGCTGCTGCCCATAAGACTTGTTCTCAAGACCCTTCACCAGCTTCAGTGCTCTTCTTTGGACACACTCCAGCACTTCAATGTCTTTCTTGTAGTGAGGGACCTCAAACTGAACACACTATTTGAGGTGTGGTCTCCCCAGTGCCGAGTACAGGGGGACAATCACTTCCCTAGTCCTGCTGGCCACACTGGCCACAATATAATGGAAAGTGTCTTAAAGAAGGAAAAGCAATTAGGTGCCTTATATATTTATTCAACAGGAATGGAATTTTCCAGTCAGAGGGAAAAAAACCATTGTCCCAAATGCTTAGTTTGATTTGATCATTTCACAAGGTCCAGCCCAGCGTGATGTGATCTAGCCGACAGTTTGGAACCTAATAGGGTGGTGTTTTAGCTTTTCTTTCTGTTCTTCTATTCATATTTCATACCGGCTTTGTGTTTATCCCCGAAGGCATATTTTTCCATACAAACTTACACAGAAAGCTTGTCAACACTGCATGTCTAAGTGGAAAAGCAAATATTAAAATTTCTGACATGAGTTCCTTTACGCCAGTGTCACAGTGGTTCTAGACTTCTGCTCTCTGTGACTTGGTTTGTATAGTTTGGACTAATTGTTAGTTGGAGGAACACAGTCATTTCGGTATTAAATTGTGAGATTAATTCTTGCCTCAGAAAGATTGCTACTGCATTTTTACTACCTCATTAAACAAAGGTGTCAAACAACCACAACTAAGATATGGATGTATTTGTGCATGTTCCTGAATTCCCAACCGTATGGTTAATTTACGTCATTTATTTCAGCTTGTTTTAGAAAATATTATGCTGCAGTGTTAGCCACTGGAAGGAGACTGAATCAAAGTCCTTGTCACTAGCTAATGCAGATCTGGAATTTCCAGTAGGTTAAGAACTGGTGGGACTTCTGTCTTGAATTAATTGCATCTCCATTGAATTCTGGCAAAGATTTTACTTTGCCTTTGGAAGATGTCCAATGCAGCTGCATGTTCAAGTATGGATGCATCATATCCATACATACGTGGACATGCTTTCATGGACAAATGAAGTGAAACACCAGTGTAACAAATTGGTCTTCATTCTAAGGATATGTTGTCACTAGGCAGTTAACTCAATGATGCTAACCTTTCTTATAATTATCCTCAAATATTAGTTGCAGGCATTCATACTAGGAATATGTCTGCTGTTATGTATGGAATATCTTGCAGTTGACGTGTTAGCTTTAATATCACCCGATCACATCAGATGCTCTCCATTAGAAGTAACATTCCTGAAAGAAGATAAAGGAGAATGAGTCATGGAATAGTAATTTTAAGAAATACTCACCTGTCAGTATTTGAGGAAGATTTTGGATGCAAGTATGAATATTTGACTTGCAATTCAGATTTTCAAGACTGATGCATTAACAGCTCCTACATATTCTGATGTATTATTTTGACACTTGTACTGAGCTCTTCAAAAGGCACTCACCTCTTCCATCAGTGTCTATGAAACACAATGTTCCAAATGTATCTTATAAATAAAGAATCATCTAAGTGCTGCTCACATTTGCAAGTCATTATACGCTTTTGGAGCTCTAAAACTTAGAGGTAGCAACTTTTCACCTGCATGAGAGTTCAGTGGGAGATGAGGTACCAGCTGTGTCCTTCTCCTCCGGTTTGAGGAAGGGGAGAGGAGGGAACATGATCAAGAACCTCCGCTCTTGCAACTCCTGCCTAAATACTAGACAGACAAGGATGACCTTGAACTCCAGGAGAGGAAAGGTCTAGGGTGCCCCTCAGCCAGGAAACAGGAGCTGATAGTGCTAGTATTACCCTTCCTCCGTGCTGACCAAATGAGCTCAGAGAGGTTTTAGGAGAACAAAATATCTAAAAGTCAGTATTGACACTGCAGTCAATGGAGTACAGCTAATTGCAGAAATATTTTAGTTCCCTTCTGTGAAATTTTTAGCCCTAGTAAGTGCCACTATGTCGTGGTTTAACCCCAGCCGGCAGCTAAGCACCACGCAGCCGCTCGCTCACTGCCCCCCCACCCCTGGGATGGGGGAGAGAATCAGGAAAAAAAAACTCGTGAGTTGAGATAAAGACAGTTTAATAGGACAGAAAGGAATGAAAAACAATGATAATGATAATAATAATAATATGACAATAGCAATACTAAAAGAATTAAACTATACAAAGTAAGTGGTGCACAATGCAATTGCTCACCACTCGTTGACCGATGCCCAGTTAGTTCCCGAGCCGCGATCCCCCCTCCCAGTTAACTCCCCCCAGTTTATATACTGGGCATGATGTCATATGGTATGGAATAGCTCTTTGGCCAGTTTGGGTCAGCTGTCCTGATGGTGTCCCCTCCCAGCTTCTTGTGCCCCTCCAGCCTTCTTGCTGGCTGGGCACGAGAAGCTGAAAAATCCTTGACTTAGTATAAACACTACTTAGCAACAACTAAAAACATCAGTGTGTTATCAACATTCTTCTCCTACTAAATCCAAAACACAGCACTATACCAGCTACTAGGAAGAAAATTAACTCTGTCCTAGCCGAAACCAGGACACACTACAAGAGTATTTCTCCAGAACTGTGCTGCAGATAGGCCTGTCTTCAAGTGTTCTTCAAAAACTCCCAGTCAACTCACAGTTTTGGTCGCTTCTTACTAGTGTGCTCTAAAAATCATAGTTTAATCAAGTTAAAACCTCAAAACCTGAAATCTGGCAAGAGGCTTCAGCAATAGGTGTACAGCAAGAATGAAAAATGACCCATAACCAACACAAAGCAAGAGGAGCAGGTGTGAGTTCAGAGGATTTGCATATGCATACATGGAATTTTATTACTAAGCTAACTGTGAGTGAATAATAGTCAAATGTAGAGGAAGTCAGGCTAAGAAATCTCTAATAACTAGAGTTCAATTAAGAAATATAAGGTGCCATTTGGGCATGAAGTAGACTAGATTTACTTCAGTCTTTGAGTGGACTAGCCCTTTTGCAAGTCACATCTTATCAACCTCTAAAATTAGGAGACCAAGTGGGAATCTTGATTTTCAGTGGAAAGTCTCTAGGCATTGTGTTTGTGGAGTAAAGCTCAAAATTGTGAAGCAAAAATGTCCTAAAGGCTCACAAACCAAAGGCAGCTTAGCTCAATAAATAGTTTTTTCACTGCCTGAGATTAGCAATACATGGTCAGAAACTAGTGATAAAAGATACTGGCTACATGATTAGGGAGCACTTCTCTTTGAGAAACCACATTTTTATTCCAGTCAGTCCTGCTTCTTGTCATATCTCCTGGTTTGTATTAATGTCATTTTGAGAAACACCATTTCCAGAGAGACTATTTCTGTGATTGATTATTGTGTGTGGAAGATATCAAATACCTGACAGTCTTTAGGTCACTCTTGGAAATATAACTGTTCTGTAAGGGCTGCTGCACTGCAGTGGTGAATGAAATGACTCCTGTCTTACTAAAGGAATAATTATCCAAATATGGCAAGGAAGAGGCTGGACGATTATGACCTCTGGAGGTCTCTTACAAGCTACATGACTATGATTCTGAGATATGCTCTAACTTTTTGTTATTAGAGGTAGGATTCATTTGAGTGCCACTTTTCAGATGACAGTGACATGCACAATGTAAACCTATGTTTAAAATAGAAAGAACATAAGAGAAATGCAAACATCCATTTCTAATACCCACAAGTTCTGGTAATACTTGTTCTGGCTGATCTCATAAACACAACTTCAAAGAGTATCCACAGATACATTCTCTATTATTGACTCAGTAGGAACCACAATGAATGGTCCCTGAAAATAACTCTGGATAGTGTATGAATTTTTGTATATGCTTGAATAGAAACCTGGCTTATTTTGTATTACAAACTGTCATAAACTGCACTCAGTTTAGCTAAACTGAGAGCACCAGTTTACCATCCAAATTTGAAAAAAATGAAGGTTAAGGTTAAGAAGGTTAATGAAGTTAGCAAGTTGGCAAGATAGAAATGCTTGTACAATGCAATTAATGTTGTAGAGCATTCACGTTTTGACCTGCTTCACATTCCCCTTTAAGTCTGACTTTAGCCAAATGTCACCACAACTGTATAGATGGATATTGAGTGATATCACTAAAAGTTAGTAATGCTTAGGGATTTTGCCAGCATTAAGTTTTGATCCATCAGCTATGATTCAGCTTGGCCCTTTCTATTACATAAGTGATTCTATATTTAATTCAGATTTAGTTCTGATCTTTCATGATAACTTTACCCAACATGTAATCAGCTGTATATCTAAAACTATGTTCTGGAAACCCCAACAAATAGGAGAAATAGTATCATACCAAGCCTTTCCATGATAAGCGGAAGTATTGGGGGATGAACGTCTGAAAGAATGGAGAAATGAAAATGTGAACAGCAACATGGTTATGTCAGCACTCCTAACAGATTAAAACAGATCGAGAAGAAACAATTAAAAACAAAATTACTGTAGCACATCTTGCAACCTGTTTTGCTGTCTGTGCATGGTCATGCAAAACATTGGCTCATTGGGGTAGAGACCTATCTGATGTGTCTTCAAAATGCCAAACTGTTCTACTAATATTGTGTAAAAAGAGACATTTCCTCCCCTTCCTTTCTCTCCTCTCCCCTTGGATGGTTTAAGAAGTAAAAGTGTTGCTAAGCACTACCTGGAAAATTAAAGTTTCTGCAGGAAGTGTGTTGAAAACTATAATGATATGTTTTTTCAAAGCCTGAATATTGACAAGCTCAGGTTTCTAACATATGGCTATTTCTGCACAACTCCTTTTGTGATGGGGAAGTCCCACATACTTAAAAAATAAATCTGCAAACGGGTATAACACATTGCAGTATGATATGTAACAGCTACAAATAAAGAGTGGGATATACACATTGCAGTATGATATGTAACAGCTACAAATAAAGAGTGGGATATACACATTGCAGCTACAGAGCAGGAGTAAGGGGAAGGGAAAGGAAAAAGCATTTTATTTGTTGCCTCTGCTTTTTCTTAAGTTGTATTAATATTACAACTGCAGGTTTTGCACTGATTTAATCCAAGTTCATTCTCCCTCTGCATCCAAATCCATGCTATTTCATTTCTATTTAATAAACCCTATCAATGAAATAGACAGCTTCTGTAGTACTATAAAGTATACTTTATCAAATCTCTTAATTTGGACTATCAATCAGGATGAATAGTCTTGGGTCCAGTACTTGTTTTTTAAAGTCTCGTCTTCTACCCTCTATTCTGGGTGATTATACCTCTGGGAGGTTAGAGGGATGAGACACATGCAGGGAATTCATTCTATTTACCTTCTCCTGTAAGTTAAGGAAAAATGTTTTGATCATTTCTAATCCTTGAAACTGACATTTCCATAAAAGCCAATTCATAGAAATCTCAGCAACCAAATTTACTAATTACAGCTATAGGACATTCACATTTTGAAGAACATAACTGAAAGCCAGGAGAATAAGGCAGTTTAGTTTTTGTTTAAACAAACTAAACAACTACTTCTCAAACTCAGTTGTCTTTAAGGTTTCAGAGAATCAGAGCAGAAAACTAGTAGCATGCCGAGTTTGTTTCCTAGGTGACTAATTAACATTCAGCCTGAGAAGTAGCCTGGATTTGGAAGAGAGCTATTCTTTAGGAATTAAGACCATAAAGTACTGAGAAGAATCTCAAGAGAAAGCTGAGCAAGTATTACTCCCTATTGCCAAGCAATAAAATCAAATGTACAGAATAATTTGGCTAGAGAAATTATGCACCAGATCAGCTGTCCGCTTTTTATAGTGATTCTTAATAGCAGTTTTCCCTGGTTTCCTACAGATCTCAGTGCACTTTGGGGTGCTGGCTACTAGAGAAGACAGCATACATTTTAGTTGCTTGTACATACATGCATAAGAAAGTGCTTACCTGCAGATCAAGCAAAACAAAAATGATACATATTTATTCCAGAAATAATTGGATAATAAACTCCAAAAATATGTGCCATTCAGGAAACATAGGGAAATTACAAATATTATAGAAATTGCAGCTACTACAGGGTTGTATTAAAACTTAAAATTGTTAGCACTTATCAAGAGACAATGGAAGAACATGTAGCCACGTTACAGGAAAAATTAGTGTCTGCTGTAAAATTGCTTATCTGTATGTGTATATGGATTGCAAACACAAAGATGATGAAAAGCCTTTAAAATTTTTTATTGTTAAGCAAGAAGGCAGGCAAAATTAAACATTTTTTCAGCAGATATTAGAGTAATCTTTAAAATAAAGCAGTGAAATATGCTAGTTCTGCCTGTGTAATGTTAGCTGATGACCTGCAAAGATATATTTAGAATTACTCAGGAATTTGTCCTGAAGCTCCCGTGCAGACCACTGATGCACTGGGCAGTGATGTCTCACCTCAAAGCTCTGAACGCTGTCAGAAAATGGGCAACAGAAACATTGAGTGCACATGTGTAGGAGCTACTGCCTGTGGCCATGTTGTCCGCCAGGCACTGGGTGGGCCACCTGGCATCACTCACCGCTAGGTGACATATGTACCTTCCTAGATGACACAAAGAACGAACGGTTGCCATCTCCACGGGGCCACCCATGCCAGGCTCCTACTGATCACTTCAGTGGTCTTGGGAAGATCACAGGTGGTGCTAAATTCATAATAGGGCATTGATCTCCAGGTAAATGTGAGCACAATTGTCTCAGAAGAGCAGGTAGGGTTATCAGATGGGACCAGGCAAGTGGGAGAAAAATGCTTATGCCAGAGCTCTGGTCTGCTACTAATTAGCTTTCTTACAATCATCAAGAGACTCTTGGCATGATAAATCAATAACCATCAGAAAATACTCTACCTTTGGAGCTGCACATACATATATATGTATATATAAATACATATGTATTTGCATATATACAGATCTGTACTTACTGATATGTACAATTCATGTAGCTGTTGAGAGGCTTCATCCATCATATGCAGGGCCCAGCTTAACAAAGCACAAGATGCTGTGTCAGAGGCATGCAGCTTGCATTGTTCCCACTAAGTAGGTTATCACATAAATGTAAATATATTTTCCTCCAGTGCCCAGGCAGCGGATACCCCTGGGTGGCGCTCTCATATGCTGTTTCTCATTGACTGCATCTTCCAGACCACCTTTATAGATTTGGGACTTCTCCTACCTGGCTTACTGAAGTGAAGAATCAATCCTTATAAACAGGTTTTTTTCAGGGCACATGAATATAAAATGTCCTGCTGAGAGGAGGAAAGTTATATTTCAAAGTCTGTTCCTTAAAAACTGCTGATTAATACTAAAGAAATCAATTTAACACAAGAAAACTTCATAAAAGTCTATTCACTCTGCAGAAAATAAATCTGTAATTCCATGGGGAAGGAAAAGAAAAAGAAGAACGTATCTATCCAGTCAACTTCTACAAGATTTTTCTTCCCTAAAGGGTCCTCCTGTGTGTAAATTAAACCACCGTACTTGAAAGTGGTTGACTTGAGGAGAGAGTTCTTTGTTTTAAAAGCTGACTTGCTATTATGTGTATGCCTCTGGGTCTTGTGTTTTAAAGGTTTATTTTATTTTATATCAGATGTATATAATATTTATTTAATTTGTTATACAAATAGCCAAGGAACCTACTGTAATATTGCTGTCTGACTTTAAAAAAAAAAAGTTATGGATCTCTTGGGGAAAGCCTGTAAATTTGAATGGGAAACAACAGAAAACAGTACTGACAAGTCTTGAAGGAACACCAAAACCCCATATATAATAAATAAACAAACAAATGTATAAAAATTTTATATATATATATTTATATATATTATTTTTAAGGAAATGCTTTGTAAACCTCTAAACACCTGCACACATAGATTTTTTATTTTTAATTTTGTTTGCTTGTGTGATTTCATTTTTATATTTCATCATTTTTTGGTTCTGTCTTTAAAAAGCTGCTGATTTGTCCAAGGGAAAATATAGATGCCTTGTGACAGCAGATATCCACTTTCCCTTGATTTTCAGTTCTTTGGAAAACATAAGCAATCAAGAACATCTTCACTGCTGCCAGAAACTTTTCCTTGGTGTCACCCTGTATAGTATCACTGACTTCAGCTAGGTTTGCCTATTTGTTCTGCCAAGGAATCTGGTCAAATAGTTCCCAAATGTCGGGCTAAGAAAGCAATATTAGTATCCACAATTGCATTAGAGCTAAACCAACAATCCAGATCTAAAATCACTGTATACTGAACTTTGGACTTTGGTGTTAAGGTCACTGTTTTTCAAAATTTCTATCCCTAATGCTAGGAAAGTACAAGACCAACTCAGGATGTGTTTGTTATAAACTATATCCAACATTTTAAGAAAATGGCTGTTTTTTATGAAATTTCTGCCACATTGAAATCAGAATTTGAAAAGAAAGTAGAACTGAAATCAAAGCAGTGGAAGAAAGTTCATATCTGGCAATTTAAATTTCAACACCCATGTCTCCATGTTTTGAAGGTTACAACTTCGGGTTGTCTTGGGGTAAACTCCAGTGTATGTCACTATGTTTTTCAGTGTCTAGTCTCTAGGCAAGCTTTTTGGTTTAGTGATTCACATCCTAGTAAAATACTGTAAAACATCATGGAACTATAATTTTTTCATACATTCCTTTAAGGTTCAGATTGTCCTTAGGCTTTGCAGAGAAAGCAGCAGGCATTCTGGGGTGAAGCTGGGGCCTTCATTTGTCTTCACATAAAGATTGGATAAATTTTTATTTTCTACACTTAAGTGAGTCCAGAAATTGACTTTAAAGACATCAATAAGGGAGTAAAGTGCCCAGAAAGGAAAGAGTGGGTGATGCCTGAGCTCTGCCCCATCTCTCTCCCCCTTGTTCCAGCTACTGAGAGACCTGAAGCCATCTAGCACAGGCATAGTCAAATCATGCTTTGAGCAAGTGTTGGTCTAGGTCACATCCAAAGGTCCCTTCCAATCTTTTTTTTTCTATAATTATTATGACTATAACTTCTTTGAATTTCAAGTGCACAGAAAGTTGCACACTTGAGCTGGAGAATTCTGTTTTATGTGTTTCTGTTGGACCTGACTTGCTACAGCAATGCAAAACACGGTGTTTCTGATGGTCTGCAGAAGAAAGGCTGTGGCTTTGCCTTGAGCAGACACTTTCTTAAGCTGACCTGACCTAAATCTCATCCTCACATCCTTAAGTCAACAGGGACAGGGATCTCCAGCTGGATATGACCCTGTGAACCAGGATCTAACTTCAAAGTTGGATCTGACTTCAAAGTTGGCCCTCCTGTGTGAGGAGTTTTGGACCAGAAGACCTCCAGGATTTCCTTCTGGACTAATTATTCTAGAATTCCCCAGTATGGTTAGAGCTGTGGTTTTAAGTTGCTAAGGCAGGTGATTCTCAAGGGCACTTGGAGTGTAAAAAGGAGGTAAGAAAGGCAAGTCTGCTGGCTTAAACTTACTGTGCAGAGATGTGCACCTCCAATGGAAGCCTTTTAGGGTCTGCATCCTGGAACTAGTAACAGAGAGGACATTTAGTTATAGGTGACTAACTGTAAAAAGAAAAAAAAGTTAATGAAGTCCATGTCTGGTAGTTCCCAGACTGGCGAAGTGAAAGTTTGTGTGATTGTAATGATAAGCATTCCCAAGCTGTTCATGGGTAAGTACCTTTTCCTTAGAATTTTCTACCCATCCTTCTCAGTCACTTGTCAGTTTCTAGTCCTGTCAGTTCTGTGCTTTCTTGCAGAGCATTATGGAAATTCATGTCAATTAAAGCTATTTTTGTTGGAAATTAACCATTATTTATAATGCATGCAAACTGTTAATTATGCAGTTAATTTTCAAATCAGTTGTTTACTAACTGTATTGTTTGACCTCTGGCAAAGAAAGTTTCTGCAGGAGCTGTCAAATAAAACCATTTTAGCTAAGATACATAGTATGTGGTCTTCATCTTTGCGGGTTAAATTCTGCTGTAACTTGTGGCCAATTGTTCACTCTAGTCAGTGGATTTGTATGGGCTATGGAATAGAGCTTGGCTTTATGATGCTATTTATGAAAGAAAATGAAAATGAAAAGCCCAGCCCCAAAACCCAGCATTATTTTTAGGCTCACAACAATCAAACAGTAAAACTGATAACACAGAAACCAGTAGAAACTGACATCATAAAACCGGTGCTGAGTTTTTATTTTTGCATTACCATTATGATTTGATTCTAAAGCAAAATGGTAATAAACACCACAGAAGGAATCTACAGCAAACCAGCAGGGAAGGTTGCTAAAATGTTCCTCATCAATCTGCCAGAGGGGCAAGACTGGACTGGAACTGTTAGAACTCAAAATTTTACTGAAAAAATCATTGCTGGAATTTTTCTCTAGATAAGAAGAGAAACAGAAGTAACTTTTAGACATGCTACATGTAGAACACTGACGTCAAATCATAATTTTAGGAAGGGTCATCTTGAAGGTGATCCACTGTCAATGATAAGCCTGTGTTACTCATAAGCACCTCTCCTCATCGCTGTTAATGATTTGTTTTGGAAAGTTATCCATTTTCTTTGTTAAACCGCTCAGATTACAGGTGAACTTTGGCCTGTGTCGTAGAGTCTTATGAGCGGAGAGGACTCTCCTGTGTCAGGGCTCCCTGAGGTCCTGCAGGGAGACAACTGCTGAGGAGAGGTACAAAGAACCTCTTTCGATGAGAGAATTAGGTTAATCTGATTCAAGCACTTCTTTCACATGATGAAAGCCTTCCTATACAATGTAGTTGCATTTTGCCTGTCCATTCTTCTAGGCTCTTTATTTTCCACCTACTCCCAGTGTTGACTCATATCACTTTTCCTTGCTGTTTTCTTGATCTCTTCGTTCCTCATTTATTATCATAATTGCTCCTTTCACTCAGTCAAGTCTATACCATGTTTTCATGGTACACAAAAGAGATTCAGGTATAGGTAGACCTTTTATTTGTAAGGACAGAAACAAAACCTAGGCAAAAATCAAACACCTCTTCCACTTGGAGAAGGATCGGGCAACATCTAGCACAGTTTCTGCATGCTAAGATAAGTGCTTACAGTGGAGATGGGGAAGATAGATAGACAGGATCTCATTACTAACACACTCTCTTTGTACCATTCAGATATAGCAAAATGCCCATCTATGCTTAGCAGAGAACTGCCTTAATAAGAGAGGAGCTTATCTTAGATACACCATTTTAGCTGCTTGCCAGTGACTCTCCATCTTCCACATGGAATACTTTTCAGGGAGGAAGGTGCTCAAGAAGTGGCCAAAGATTGCGAGAAAAACACGCCTCATCTGTTCCAGTGCTTCTGGCTGCTTTAACATCACTGTGGAGCAAACAAAGATGAAGAGAAATGACTCCCAGAATTTTACACTTGAGCAGCATTTGGATGCCATGAAGGATTTTCTTTGACACATCTGGCAATGCAGTGCTCCGAAACCCACACAGTGTTGGCTTAGTTGACCACTGACTCACTGATGCAGTGCCTGGCTTTTTCTGAGACATAGGCCTTCCTGTAAATAGAAAACTTCAATTCTACATAGATCAGCCTTCTGCAGAACCTTAAAAGAAATTATATTAATGCAAGCTCATTTCTTCTTACCTCTTCCCTTGGATTATAGTCAAGCCTATTGTTTGGCTGTGTGAACAGTCATTAGCTGAAATTTATTCTTTGTTCTTCTACATCTGACAATCATCTTTTTGAAAGTACACAATGGGAAACTTCCCAGGATGACACTGTAACAAACAAAAGTGCCAAATGCGAAGTTCCTCTGATGAGTCACACCTCCAGTGCTGAACGCATGGGGCTCACGCTTTGCGTTTTCTTAGCACAACTTAACAACGGCAGAAGCAGAAATAACAATCTTCTCTTATTCTGATTGACACGTGTTAATTTACAACACAAAATACATCAGGGCAACCACATTGTGATACCTTTTCTCTCTTTATTCCTTGATTTTAGCCTTTGGCATTTTTTTTGGCCCTATTAACCCAGCATAGTATCTTTGGAATTCTGGACCACAAGAGAGACGCAACAGAAATCCGAAGTCTAATTGATTACAAGTGACTAAGAAACATATTCTATAACCTCCTTTTTGAGGCTTTTTTTAATGTTTAGATCTTTTGCCATTTCACATTAAAAGAAAGATTCTGGGTGAAACTGGAAGTGTTTAAAATGTGAGGCTTCTGGGCTGGGTGCAGGCTTCATCTATCTAGCTTTGCTGTGCAGCTGTACGGTCATAGCTGTTTTGAATGACACGAGTGTGTCAGCCACAGTGGCCACTGCTCATGTGGTTTGCAGGGGATGGCTACTGAAAGGGTAAGCGGTGACAACAGCCATTTCCCACTGTGCTTCCCCTCACCCCCCCCGCTACAGAGCATGATGTAGTTCCTTTGCTTTTGTGGATTTTGTCAGGTTGAGAGAACTGCTAACTGTTAAGCTGTTGGCCAGCTGAAGGCAACGCAAGAAGTGCCCGAGGCAAGATGTGCACTATCAATCTATCAGCATGCAGCGTATTAGAAAGACACACAGACTTCAAAGAAAGAAACACTTTAGAAGATATCTACGAGCCCTTCGGTAAAATTATAGATGGAATTTGCAATGATCCAGAGTACAGGGGCTGTCTGACAGTGATGACCTCGTGCGTGTGTGTGTGGTAGGGGTGGCACACGAGCTGGGGAAGGGCAAGCTTTTGTACAGCAAGGCTGCAGTCACTTTGTCCTTTCCATACAGATAAACAAAGGACATAGAGATCCTTGGACTGGCAAGGTAGACCTCAGATGAAAAATCTTGGATTCAAACCCACTGCTTTTGTATTTCAGTGTAATGAACATTAGACACCATAAGTAAAAAGGTGCACTGAAAAGTAACTCTTGAACTGTAGAATGCCATTGGAATTACATAAAAAAAATAGAAACCTTCAGATTATCGTATTTTATTTCAGAGTGCTGTGAAAAATCTGTCTAGGTCCTTGCACACTGCACACCAGTTTACAGGTACAGATGTATTTCTATTAGGAAACACTGGGGTTTCCATTTTGTGTGTGCTTTCAGCCATGCTAATTGTCTTGCTATTTTCTCCTTCAGTGAACTATATGAAGGATAGTGTTGTTATAATTTTCTGTAAAATACATAAGAAAAATACATAAGAATCTGTTTCATTAAAAACCCCCAAACATTTCTGAATGCAGAAAAATATAGAATATAAGCCTTGAAGGCTCAAAATCATAGACAAATGAAAAAGTCACAAACACAGATGACAACAACCTCATGTACATGTGTTGGCCTAATAAAATATATTGTCTCTTCTAAAAATCCCTCCATCTCCTTTAAAAAACAACAAGATATTTAAGGTGCTGTCACAATTTTTAAATAGCTGGTTTGGTTATGGTGGATCTGGCTGAGGGGAAAGGATTGTTTTTCAGAGGTTATTGCAGAAAAATTGCAGTGTTGCTCATCCGTAGTCAGCTGGAATACAACTCCATGCACTCCTTGTGGTTATGTCTGCCAACTGATAGGTTTACAGGCTCAGTGGCAAGTCATAGTCTTTTCTCCTCTCCACTTCTTGTCGTTTTTTTACATTACTGTTATTCCAAGACGCTTCTGCAGGCATGAAGGGGCTGTGTCTCTAATGATACATAATTTTTATAATCCTTTCCCGAGACCTTTCATTTAGTTACAATTAAGACCAGGGGTCTAACTTCAGTCTGTGTTTTTCCATGTTAAATATCCAAGGCTGAGATCTCTATTTCAGTATTATGAGCAGACCAGAATTTTATCATTTTAGCAACATGACTAAATAAAAGCTACAGAATGATCTTGACCTGTTTTGAGAAGAAAGTTTAAGAAATTGCAGGTATCAGTTGTACCAGCGGGTGAAGCATTACAGCAACACAATGTTTTTTAAATTTTCCATGCACACGAAACAGTAACACTTCTCACAATACACATTTTCAAGGTTCAAGTGATTTTTATCTTGCTATTGAGTTATAATAAACTATTTTGTAATCTTTCTTAAATTTTATCTGGATGCTCAGGATATCTTTGGTGAGATTGAAAGGCTGATACTTTTTCAAATGTCATAAAGACAGGGTGCATATAACAAATTCTCAAAAAGAACAGTGTTAATAACAACTAAACACTAATCACAGTATTCCAGTACTTAAAGGGTGGCTACAAAGAGGATGGAGGATCTCTCTTCACAAGGAGCCACAAGGAGAAGACAAGGGGCAACGGGTACAAGTTGCACCAGGAGAGGTTTCATCTCAACATAAGAAATAAATTTTTTACAGTAAGAACAATCATTCACTGGAACTACCTTCCCAGGGATGTGGTAGAGTCCCCATTGCTGAGGTTTTCAAGATGCAATTGGACAGGGTGCTAGATAATCTCATCTAGGCTCCCTTTCCCATGAAAGGCTGGACCAGATGATTTTTTGAGGTCCCTTCCAACCTGGGCTATTCTATGATTCTATGATTCAGTCAAAGCTTACTTTGAGTTTTACATTGAATATTTAAATTCCACACAAGGCCACATTGTACCTTACAGAGGATATGAGCAACAACTGAGAGGATTCAGTCTGGCTGCAGAGATGCTAATACTCTTAAGAAACAAGGTCCAAAGATCCCTCCTGTCTGAACATAGAAGCAGAGTGAAATGAAGAAAATGATGTAATTTAAAATAATATTTTTCTTATGGATAAATATTAAGGGCTTTCTTGGCCTCTGTATGCATGAACAAGACAGAGAAGGTGTCAAGTCTATGTTGACATTACATCTGAGATAGCTGGCCTCCAAAGCAATTTGAACACCTAGCATACTCTGGATAGCTGGCATTTCATGTCCATATTGACCTTATTGGCAACTGATGCTCCATTTGAATTTTGGAAGATTACACATCCCAGCTATCTTCTCAGCCCTCGCCATTGGTCTTTTCTAGCAGGAAGGCATGCCAGACTGTCTTGTCCACGTGGAGTTGGTCACAGGGCAGCAGCACACAGACAGAGAGTTTAGATGGAGGCTGTTGGGCCAGACAAAGAGTAAAAAAGAGTTTGGGTGTTTTGCACATGGAGAGTGTTTTCATGTGGACCAAAGGTGCTCCTGGAAGTAGATAAAGTGGATGAAGAACTTGGCCTGATCTTGGTAGTCTTCTAGCACAGAGAAGTAGAAGTAGGCAATGATTGTTACCTTAAGCTGAGGTTAAACTCTGAGGACTTCCTATTTTTATGTGGAGGAGTAAGGGAGGTAGGGAAGAGAGGAAAGGTTGTTTTTCAAAGGTAAAGTAGGATTTCTCTTAAAGCAAAGTTAATTTTAACATAGCAGAAGTGCATTTTTTGGAGTTAAAACTACTATCCTGAGCATCTAAAATTACAAAAGCTAGATATTTCTAACTAGTGAGTCTATATTTTATAATATTTATAAAAAAATAGGAACTTTTTGGATGACTTCACCCTGCCACTATTTGACATTTGCCCTTGCCCTTCCACAATCCACCTTCCTGGTCTAGTCTCTGTGATGTTTCTTGATGACACTTGGACAGCCAGCTATTCAGTTGACCTCCATTCCCACCCACTTGCAAAGTAGTTCTTAAATGCTGTGGAAGGCCTTCACACAGGTGGATGCGACGTATCTCGTCTTTATGTGGGTAGATCAAACACTACCTCTGTCAGCGTAAATATTCCCTTTTATGTCAATGGCCTTTGTACAACTCCATAGGATGGACATACCAACAATGCTTATGGACGTTGGGCTTATTTTCAATGGTTTCTAATTTCTTTCCTTTTCCTGAAGACTATGTTACTCACCTATATTTACACATGTATTTAGAAGACCACATATGGAGCTTTGTAAGCTGTAAATGTTCTTTCTTTTCTTCTTTATTTTTTTTTTTCCTGCTTAGCAATTGCAAGCACACTGCAAGAAGACAGACTAGGGCATGAAAGATGAGGAAGGAAAAGATGTTTGCTGTGATCCGGCTGACAGTCGTGCAATTAAACTGCCAGGAAAAAACGAGACATGCTTTACTTGTCTAAAGAATGATTTCAAGCCAAGCACATTTTGTACTGCACATTCAAGGAAGTAATTAGCATATCTGGCATTGTAATAGCTTAGGTGATGGGCAACAAGATATTAGTCACTGCAAATGGCTGCAGTGTGGGACTAAAGTACATTACACGGATGGTTGTTTGACACCATTTATCTGAGGAGAAAGAACATATAAATGCATCTAAATAAATTAGAATGCAAAATTACATTTCTCCCTTCCTTTTGAAAACAGGATTAAATTTATTGAAATAATTTTTACATGCTTGCCTCACATTGTCTTGTGTACTTTTATAGAATAAATGGGCTGAGGACAGTGGGTAATCACAGATCTCCTAGCCTGTGCATTAGCCCTTCTTCTCTAGGAGCAGCAGAGATGGGCATTACTGTATCTGAGTCCATGCTTTGCAGTGATGATATAGACAAATCCAGTAATATCTCACATCATTTTGTTTGTGTAGGACTCCATGTTCCTCAGATGAGTTAAGAAACAATTTATCTGAATCAGTTAATCATGAAAATACAGGTGTAGTACAAGACCCAGTACAGAGTAATGCCAAGGTAAGGAAATTGTTGCAAGGAACTACGCGTAGGTCCTAAATCTCAGTGGCAGCCAGGAGGCAAGTCAGCCTCTGTACTCACACTGGACAGCCTGAAATCAAGGGCAACCACATTATTTTTGTCTGGTAGAAATGAAACAAAACACAACAAAAGTCAAACTGTCAAAAGGAAATTCTTGCCTGGGGTCCAGTCTTCTTTCCAAGTATTGCCTTCCATAAAATTTCCACTGAGGATAAATATTTGAGTCTTCAAAAAGTCTATGTGTCCCTGTGTACACAAGAATAGCACATGCTCAGCTAACACAATATGAAAGGTAGATCTGATACATAGCACCAAGTAGGTGTCAGCTCGGATGTGACAGCAAGTTCAGAACTAAATTATCCTCACTCACTAGATGGGTCTCTGTAAAGTAAGGTCACAACTGGATAGCAGACCCTTCTGCGTTGGGGATACTAACAAAAGCTCATTGCTAAAATAGCACTGTTGATATAGAGGACTTGACGTTGGTCCATGGCTGTAAAACATGCATATCACCTTTTACAAGATGCTAATCTTAGATAAAACTCGCCATAGACTAAGTGATAGAAAAGAGCTATCAAACACATCTGCATCCAGGAATGCAGAGATTATTTTTTTCAGCTAGAAAAAAACTCCATCTGATTTTAGGCACACAGTGAAATGTCAACTGTGATTATCAAGATTATTACTACAGGCAGGTGTCCAAAGGCTCATTGTAGAAAATGGCTAAAGCAGCATATTACCTGCATCTGTTATTGATTACATGAAGAAACTCTAGGTATATATGGATGCCTAAAGAAGGCATCCAAGGGGGATATGTTTACTTTTCCTAAGTCTCTCAAAAGGCATCAAATCAGTTTAGCTGTCTGTCAGAGGGCTTGTTTTCATATTATTGACCAACACACACTAGATGAAATTGAACTTCAGTAGTCTTAGATATAGTGTTCTTGGACTAGTCATCTATTGGGAATCTCTCTGTATCATTAACTAGTATTTGCTGGCACAAATGGTAGTATCTTCTGTGGAGAAACACAGACATAGAACTGAAGACTTGCAGGTGGAACTACAGTTTATATGTAAGGAGGAACCACAGGGGAAATTGAATCCTCTTCAGAGGAAAAATCCTCTTCAGAAAGGATTGCATTCTTTTTTATTTCTCAAGAACTTCTCTCCTCCTGCTGTTTTTATTTTGGTTCTTTTTTTGGCTCTCTGCTACAGTTTATGCTTTATAAATTGGCAGTGGGAGTACTGCATGCTTCCAAATTCTCACTACTGCAAATGTTCTCATTGTTCTTTCAAGAATTAATCCTACATCTGGAATACAGTTATACTCCTATTCCTAGCCCAGGTAGCCAGTCTGAACTGAACTATTCAGCTTTTCACTATTGACGTGTACAAAAGTAAGATTATGACTTGCTCTGAATATTAGGACGTGTTCAACTCTACATAGTCCTTGTGTCCAGGGTGTCTCCTGGAAGAGCATGACATGACTGAAAGATGAGGGGTGCTCTCCTGAAATAATTGATTTGGATGCTGTCACTGGGGTCTGTTAATATTTAAGCTGATTGCCCCACTACTTTGTCCCAGGCTGTCCTGGTTTTGGCTGGGATAGAGTTAACTCTCCTCTTAGTAGCTGGTACAGTGCCGTGTTTTGGATTTAGTGTGAGAATAACGTTGATAACACTCTGATGTTTTAGTTGTTGCTAAGTAGCGCTTATCTTAAGCCAAGGATTTTTCAGTTTCCCATGCTCTGCCAGCAAGCAGGTGTACAAGAAGCTGGGAGGGAGCATGGCCAGGACAGCTGACCTGAACTAGCCAAAGGGGTATTCCATACCATAGAACGTCATGCCCAGTATATAAACTGGGGGAGTTGGCTGGGAGGGGTGGATCACTGCTCTGGCATTGGTCAGCGGGTGGTGAGCAATTGCATTGTGCATCACTGGTTTTTTTTCTCTCTTCTTTTTTTTGTGTTATATTCCTTTTCATTACTATTATTATTATATTTAATTATTATTATTGTTAGTATTATAGTTTATTTTAGTTATTAAACTGTTCTTATCTCAACCCGTGAGTTCTACCTTCTTTTCCAATTCTCCTCCCCATTCCACTGGGAGCGGGGGTGAGGCGGGGAGGAGTGAGGGAGCGGCTGTGTGGTGCTTGGCTGCTGACTGGGGTTAAACGATGACACAGGCCCTCTCTGGGACATCCTCTCTGGGATGATACAAAATCCTTTCTGCTATAGTCAGAGATGAGTGGGCATTTTGTACATATATAAATGTCTGTACAAACTGCAATACAAGAGAGAGGCAGGCCAAAGGACTTTTTTTGCTTTGTCTACCTTTTTTGAGCCTGTAGAATTACTTTTGAACTTTTTCAAGTAATACAGGGGTAAATATCAAATAACTTTTTGTTGTTATGATGCCACGTTACCAAATTATATGTTACCCATGACTGGTATTAAATTGTGCTGGTTTAAGGTTTTTGGGTTTCTTGTGGGGCTTTTTTGGGGCTGGGGTTTTTTTTGGTTGAGCTGCCTAAATTGATCAACTTATAATTTGTAATCTACACTACTTCCACATATAGTTGTTTTGGTGCAGCTTAGCAGGTGAAATTGGTCACTGCTGTTTGAGTTGGTGGAGGCATCACCAGGTATACTAGCTGGCAACTAGTTCCATACTATGTGTTTTCCACAGGAGCTTATTTTTAAGCTAAACTTGAATTCAATCTTTTTGCAGGATAGTTTTACAATGAAAAATTTAGTGAAATGTAGAAAAGTGTAAGAAGAAAAGCAATAAGAAAAAGTATTCAAAATGCGTTGAATGACTGAAGTATGCATGTGAGTATAGGAGTTGGCATAAATTAAGCCTAGTTGACAACAGTGTCAGCATAAGTAGATGAGGTTTAGTTAGCCCCTTAGAATCAGGGACTAGCTTAGTCATAAGAATAGGTGGGTAACTTAAGCCTAAACAATCTGTTATTCACTGTGAACGCTGCAAAGATGTTGAGATCCTTTGAGACAAGCAGATCATGAGCATCATTGGTGGTGGCAGCCAGTTGTGGGGTGCCAAGTGTAAGAATGAGTCAACCAAGAATGAGGTATTCCCTACCTCGTCCTGTAACACTTGATGCCTGGAGTCACTGGGGAAGAGACTAGCAGAAAGGCAGAAGAAAGGCTATGTTTGTAATAGTCAGGTCTACAATTTTCATGTCCAGTCTTCTGAGATTTACTGTATAGGAAGCTTCAGAATCATTTTAATGGAAACAAACAGATTGTTCTAAGCATGTATGTGTGAAATGAAGAAAATATGGTTATTAGTAACAAGCAGTTTGTCATTATGTTAAATGAGACAGAAAAAAGGAGTTTGAAAGAGTTTGTTCAGCTGTGGCATTTGTTCAGATTCTACAAAGTAAACAATCTTTTAAACAGCAAGAGATCACAAAGAACATGGGATATAAGTATCGCATATTTAGAAATCAACATGTAATGCTCAACATTATCAGAGTGTGGGGACAAGTAGAGGAAAACCCAGTTACTAGTTATGGTCATGGTTTGTTTTTACACAAACATTCTCAGAAAATGAAGGAATGATTTCTTCATCCTCATTACAGCATGACACAAGTTACCTTCATCTACATATGCCTGTTCAGGTGACTGTAGTGCATGAGGAAATGTCCAGGATAGCCAGCCTTGTCCTTGTAGAGTTCTGAGGTTTGGATATAAGGGAAGGTGGAGCAAAGGGAAAGGGAAAGTTTCCCTTTCTCTGTGACAAAAGGGGAAGATGCTACTTTTCTATTTGTTAATATTTGTATAACATTGTATTTTAAAATTATATTTGTAAGTGCTCAGCAGGTTGAAGAATATGAAGTTGATACAGCTGAGGGAGGCAGAGGGGGACTGAGGGGCTTTGGAGGCTACCACTATGAGAAATAGTTTCAGATTCTGAGGGAGGAACAGAACAGGAACTATTTGTCCATGCAGATGGGTAGGACAGGAACGAATAAGGTACCCCTGGTTCTGCTCACCCTCTCTACGGCTCAGGAAGCTTAATAAAGAAGGAGTTATCCTGCAAACTCTTGCACATGATCTCTCTAGTAATCCACCCAACAAATCCTCAGCTTTAGTTGCCATATTACTTCAAAAGTGAAGGAAACTACAGACTTTTCAGGAGTGTAAATGCAATACTCCCAATCCAAATAGTCACAAATTCACAGGACTGTTTAAAAACATATGTGGTATGTACTTGTGGGTGGTGAATGTCAACATTTACATGTATCTAAATTTGTAGTCTTCCAGGTATGCTTCAGTTGCACTTTCAAATTTACGGCACAATAATAATGATAACATTTGCTTTAATAAAAGCTTAAACCCTAGCATTTTCTTGTGGGGCCAAAGGCTGAGGTTTTAGGAAACAAAACAAAAAAACCCCCCTCAGAACACATACTGTAGGATTCCTAAGAAACCTGACATATTTGGCAACTCCCAGTTCAAAAGGACCAGGTCTGTATTTTCATTTGTACCTTGTACAGACAAAAGCCCTATACCAAGATTAAAATAAAGGCTGTAGTAATGTTGATAGACAATAATTAAATCTATCAGTTTTAAAACCCTTTACAGATTGCATACAGCAGCCAGTGCTGCATGCCAGTGCACCAGTGCTCCTCAGGAACAAGAACTGAACAATGTTAGCTTGGCCTTACTCGTCACAGAGGGCAACGGGATTGTTTCGGAAACAGTCAGGACTGTGAACTGTAGTGAATCCACTTGCATATTCAGAAACTCTCTTTGGATGCAGGGAACAAGAACACTCCTCTTCCAGGGGAAAATACACCTTTGTATGTAGAGAGATGTTATATCTTTTTGTATATATCTCATTTGTTTCTCTGGAAGGTATAGTTACATTTGAATCAAAATGCTTGCAATTTGAATGTATGTTCCAAAATAAGAAGCTTCATTGGCTTATGTCCTGGTTTTGGCTGGGATAGAGTTAACTCTCTTCTTAGTAGCTGGTACAGTGTTGGGTTTTGGATTTAGTGTGAGAATGATGTTGATAACACTCTGATGTTTTAGTTGTTGCTAAGTAGAACTTATCTTAAGCCAAGGACTTTTCAGTTTCCCATGCTCTGCCAGCAAGCAGGTGTGCAAGAAGTTGGGAGGGAGCACAGCTGGGGCAGCTGACCTGAACTAGCCAAACGGGTATTCCATACCATAGAACGTCATGCCCAGTATATAAACAGGGGGCAGTTGGCCAGGAGGCGTGGATTGCGGCTCGGGAACTAACTGGGCATCGGTCAGCGGGTGGTGAGCAATTGCATTGTGCATCACTGTCTTTTTTTTTCTTCCCCCCCCTTGAATAGTGTTAAACAGGGCTCGTAGGCATGAGCCAGGCCCCAGCACATTGCAGTGATTATTTTCCTACTAAATCCAAAACACAGCACTGTACCAGCTACTAAGAAGAGAGTTAACTCTGTCCCAGCTGAAACCAGGACAGCTTATTAAGTCTAAATAATACAAAGTGACACTAAACACTCGAAGTAATTTGTCTGACTGCTGTCACCAAGCATTGCCACTGAAGATGGATGATAAAACTCATTGAGTTTTTCTGTTTCCTAGGTAAACAGCTGAAGGAAATGTGTCTGTGTTCCTCTATTCTTGCCCTAGGGCATTTTGATTAATATTGACATCGTCAAGCCCTGTGCCAGTGGACCAAAAGAAGAATAACATATTCTGGTGACTAATCCAATACTGACAGCAGCAGGCAGCCTGAATTCAACATAGAAAAATATTTTTAGTGGATTTCTCCTGAGCCTAGGACTGCAGCCAGCACTTGGCAAGAGTCATCACTCACCAGACAATCAGCTGTAACTCTGAAAGCTTTTGAAGATATGAAACAATACATTCTTACTCTTTAGCATCTCACCTTGCACAATCAGTTTTAGAGATTGCTCCATTTTTTAATTCAACTTCTTTGGACAAACCAATTATTTAGAAATATCTGCCAGTCTGCAGTGTTGAGTACATGAAGTTGTATGAACAAAAGCAAGCAGCACCAGCTGTGGTACACTTACAGAATCAAAACTGCATGACTTTCACTAGAATTTAGTAAATTCCATTTCCTTCCTTTTCCCTTCCCCTTCCCCTTTTTTGCTGACTCCTCGTCATTCTAGTTAGGTTGGAAGTGTTCTTTAACAAGAACAGATACCGATGGGCAAGGCAGATAGTCACCCTTGCAACTGAAAATGATGTTGGTGGGAAACAACATGTTTCTGGGCTGTGCTGGCAGGACTCCGCTTTTGCGTGGAATAGAGGAGTTGGGTGTAGCCAGTTGCTTTGAAGACAGGACATGGTCTTGCTTACACAGTGGAGGAAGATAGACCGGCATCCCACGCTATCTTCTACAACTGCTGTATGTCAGGGCTGCAGTCATTCAGAGGAAAGTGGGCGTTTCATGTCATGTTCTTCCTCTTCATGCAGGTAGGGAGGTAGAGAAGATAGGAACAGGGCTAAGCATTGGCTTTTTTTCAAAGTATCATTTCAAATGGAAATGACCTGGATTGAGGAGAGAATAACTTGTTATGACGAGAGTCGTCACACGTGCTTTCCTTCCTGAAGCAAAAAGAGAAGCCATGAAGACAGTGAAATGTCACAGATTGCACTTACTTCCCCAGGCTGATCCTGGATTTTGTAAGTTCTGCCCCTGGGGAGAGAAGTGAGACTCAGTTCAGTCACCCAAATATCAACCATGAAGGGTGAAGGAAAGGAGCCAATTGAACAGTGCAGAAGACTTTTGGGTGACATGCCTGAAAGGGAACAATACAATAGTTCTTTTCAGTACAATCCCACAGCTTGCTGTGGTAGAGTCTCTAGCTGAAACAAAATAGAAGTTTATATTAATTGGTAAACAGGAAAGAATCTAGATGTGAGCTTCCTTGCCACATGTACTATTCCTGAGGTAGAAGAAAAAAATAAACACTTTAAAAGAATTTAATTTCATAATATGCTTACACAGTCATTCATACAGCATGCACTTTTAAAACATTACTTATGGATTTTCAATTAGATTTCTGAAAGCTATGCTTGATATAATTTTACTTGAGTATGCAGCCTGTATTTGTCTGCCTAATATAACTTAAATATCCAAATTCAATTAGACCTCAATGTAAATATTTAAATCCAATTATTACTAGCAGGCAAGCATAGATAAATATTACCAGACAACAATGTCAGTCAAAATTACACATAATTCACTGCACTTGGAAGATAATCAGAGTTTATATGAGCTTGTGAGTTCTTTATGCAATAAAATGGATACCAAAATTAGCTTGTATTACCACCTTGTAGGCAGGTTATCACAATCAGCTAGCTAAGACCCCATGTGGCACCATGAATGGGTAGTGTCAGACAGTTTTCCTTCTCTCATTTGAAAGAATTAGAAACCAGGCTCTACTGCTATTCTGATAAATGGTTCTATCTGTCTGAGTGACATTTGTTTTTCTGCTAGAGATATGTAAAGTCACTTTAAAATCAGGCCAAGGGAACTAATGGGAGTCAGCTGAAAGCAACCAAACATTGTGTAGTTTGACAATACATTTTGTTTTCTTTTTCTTATCTATTCTGGATTTCTTCCTTCTGTCTCACCCCAAAGGCTGCTTCTCTGAAGCATCCTGAATGGTGGTTGAATTTATGGTTATGCTGATCTCATTAAAGAGCATTTGTGCCGCAGCTAGAGCATGTGAACCAGTTTCTGCTGCCAATGAAAATGTTTGTGAGACAACGAGAGTGATCCCCTGTGTTATTGCAGTGGATTGTCATTTTGAATACATAAGTGATTTCATGGAGCTTGGGAAGAAATGGAGGGAATATTTTTTCTGATGCTTGCCACTGTTGTATGCTTGTGTGACGGGTTCAGTTCCCAACCTTTAACTTTAGTGGATTGATTTTATCAGGTTTTAGGAATAAAGAACTGATCAACAGTTTAGGAATAAAGTTTTAGGAATAAAGAACAGACATACATTTCCTGGAACATCTACATCCACTTTTTAGCCAGCAGCCACAACTCCAAACCAAAGTTTTGCTACCACTTCCTCCTGTGAAACACTTCTCCTTCTGATTGTACGCACAGAAAAAACTAAGCTGCCTATTCCCTGTGCTAGTGAACTGCGTGGAGGTGATGCTCTCCAGCCAGATGTTTCCCATGCCCACCTCACCAATTAGAAGGCCTGATATTATTTGTCTAAATCTCAGCACATTTAAGTGAGAAGCACAATCCACGAACAAAAATTGGTGAGGAATTGCTTGATGCTGTCTCTCTGGATACCTTCCAGGTTTGGGATGTTGGCTGCTGTACTGGTCAGGGCTCTAGCCTTAAGGGCCTGGGCACGAGTACTTTTCTGTTTGACTGTAATTTGTTAATGATGAGGAAGGTGGTGGATGGCTATCTAAGATGGTTATCAGAGGGATTTTAGCAGGATGTTTCCTTAACAAAAACTATTTCAAGATTTTTAATTCAGGAATGTCTGAAACTGATAGTTATGACTTGGTTTTAACAAGCTGGCTTTAACAAACATATCTTAAAGAACAAGGCTAAAGGGCAGAAAAGCTTATTAGGCAGGTTTCTTTGTGGACTTAATGACACAGAGCTCAGAAATGAAGAGCTCAAATGTCACGAATTCCCAAATGTAAATTCTAAGTTATATAAAATCTGAGTATAAGAGAACCATACTTCTGTTTTGTTAGTTCCATCTATATTTAAGTACAAAACCATTATCATATTTCAATAATTTTAGGATTTGTTTTGTACTATTGACAAAATACATATTCAATGAGTAAAACACAATCAGCTTTGCATAAACATGTCTACCCAATCCCACTACTGCAAAGACTTTACAAATTATTTGTTTTTATATAACATCACATACGGTATTTAATATGTAAAGACTCAGATCTTGACTTGATTCTTGAATCTCAGTGAGTGCTTCATAACAGCCAACCTTACAGAAAGTCTTCTTCAGTCACCCCAAAGAAAATTTTGATCCTCAAAGGCTCTATGTTTGAAAGTCTGTTAGAGTTGGGACAGGCAACAAACTTGTCAATCTCACTTACTCTTTGGAGTAAAGCAATTTTCTTCACCATTTTCCTTGAGAAGCAGCATTAGAGCAAAAAGAATTTATTTTGAAAAGCTATGAAAGAAATTAAAATGCAAAACTGTGGCTGGTCATCTTAACTGGAAATGCACTACTCCATGGGATGTATGACACTGACACAAAGAGAACTGCTGTTTTTTGAAGAGGTGTAGTGTGAAGCCTGAGGACATAAAAGATATATGCTGGAGAAGGCAAAAAAGCACCTGAGTGGGAGCGAGTATGCTCACCACTTCAGCAGAAGAGCTTAGGCTGTGATTGCTGCATTTTAAAATTCCAAAGGGGAGAGTAATTGAGCAATTTAAGCATGGTGGGCATGTTAAGGAAAATCAGTGCATGTGCAAATCAGAGCACTTGCACTGCTCCCAAAATACCACCTTCAGAATGTGACAAGTTATAAAGATTTCTGTCTTTATACTGCCATAGACTTAGAGCTTTTAAAATAATCTGTTTTGTATGACTATAACCAGCATTGTGATCAACTGAGCTGCATACAAGCAGCACAGAGAATGGAGTTCGTGCAGGACCTTTTGTTCTAAAAATACATGCGTCTGTCATTTGAGTTAAACAACAGATTCTGTTATCTACAACAGTAGCAGCAGGAGGGCTTTTATTCAACTTTCAGAATGACATAGCAGGCAATATTGTGAGAAAATAATATTTCTGTTTCCTTATCTGAACCAATGTGTTTTAGCAGGATAAGAGGGCACTATACATACATTTTTTTTTAAATTAATTTTCTACCTCCATATGCATAACAACTTTTCCTTTGGGAGACTCTCATATATTCCATGCAAAGTACAAATCCATCTAGAGGAATGGTAGTTTTGTGGCCTAGAAGACAGGAGATCTGGATTCAGTTCTGATCCTTGATTTTCTCTGTATCACTTTTAATGTTGTGGTAATAGTGTGCATTGGCTGAGACAGAGTGCTCTTCTCTGTGTGTAAGAATATTTAATAATTTGTGAAATTATATCATGTTTATTTTTCACTGGGCTAAAGGGTAAAACAGCGTGGCTTTTTACAGGAGCCATTCTCCTCTCCTGAAGTCAATAGGATGTAACTGTTTTAGCATATTTCTGAGGCAAGCTGGACAGGGAGGCGACAGCCACTACAAGTTTCCCCAAACCATAAGGTTGTCTGAAAACACATGGAAGTCTGGAAACAACATATCATGGTGCATCATGAGCCCTTTCACTTGCAGGAGCAGGTGCAGGAGAGGGGTAGGGGCAAAGCTTCCCACCATGCAGCACGACCTGAGCCCCGCGCTGGGGCCAGGCTGGGGACGTGGCACTGCAGAAGGGGGAGACACCTGTACCACCAGCCCGACACCCCTCCCCATGCAGCCTGTGTTGGGGAGCTGAGGAGAAGCCACCACACTGCCCTGGAGAGCGCCCATTTCTTGCTTCTTGACTGGAGCGGAACTAATCTCTCAGAGATTAGAGGCTCAGTCTCTCAGAGCTTTGTTTGCCCTCCTTTCTTCTCCTCTTTTCCTGACATATCTGCTCCTGGTTTCCCTTCTGGTTCTTGCACCATTTTAAGCTGCATGTTCTCCAGCTCCTCTGTGGGCTAGTAAATTTGATTATTGTAAGGAATGCAGAAACATTCAGGAATGCTTGAAGTAGAAGAATCAGGACTTTAAGAGGAAATTATATTGCACAGACCGCAATGAAATCTTAGAGAAGGTCTATTGCTTCTATGTGAATTACAGCTAATTTTCCAAAATAAACTACACTACTCATAACCATCAGAACCCATCCCTCTAATGAAAATTAGTATTTTATATATTAAAGAGGAAATATTAAGATTAAAGGCAATGGCAAACTGGAATGACATTACCCTTGCTAGATCAAGACAAGCAGTTTTTCAAAGAAAACTGAATCTTTCAATCAATCACAGATGTAAACCAAGTTCCTGAATTGAAGTGGAGAACAGAATCACATTTAATATCTTAGCAGAAATTTGACTTAGGATAGATAAATGTTCAGCCAGCAGAGATCAGAAACAGGATTGGAACCTCAATACTATATATCTAATTTCACTTCAGGAGAATTACAAAAGTCTGCCAAGGGGCAATTGCTTGTATGTTGAACTATGAATAGTTGGGTACTATTTTTCTCCAGACAATATTCTCCAGTGCTGCAGACGATATACTGCAGTGGTGTTTTTTCCCAATTTTTATCAGATGGAATTAAGCAGCTGGTAGAATGAAAAAAGATCACATCCAGCTGAAACTGAACACTTGCAGCTTAGGTTTCCTCTTTAAACAGTACTGTCCTGCTAAGTGCCAACAAAGTATCTGACATGCTTGAGCCTGTCTACCCTGGATCATCATTGTTTCGTAACGTGTTGTCATTAGCACCAATTCAACTTAAACATAAATTAAGCCCTGTCCAAATCTGGCTTTTTTTCCTTTTCATGGTGGTAAAGTTCTTGTCTGTTTGATCTAAATGATTAGGCAACTAGGAACAAGGAAGTTGGAAATTAGGCTTATGTCTCTGAAGTGAAATACTTCAATAATCTTAAATACTTTAATAATCCTAAATTGAATAATTAACCCATTATTTAAAATATGGTCTAATGACTTTGAAGATTACAGTAAACAATATCGTAGCAGGAAATGGAAGATAATGTGAAAAGCATTACACAAAGTACTAGTTAATAATGGAGCTGCTTGATTTAATTGTTTTCATTCAAATATATTCTGTCTTCAACCCTGCAAAGCGAGTGGCAAAAATGTCCTACACCTCTTCATTGTGTAGAATTTTAAAGTAACAGATTCATGAGAAGAAAACATTTTGTAATGATACTTGGATATAGGCAGGGGTGCTCAACCTGGGGCCAAAAGGTTAGGGCGGCTGCTCTTCCCACCCATGGAAATGAAAATGGACTGATTTTTCTGTTTGAGTTGATCTTAAGGCATTACGTCAATGGGACTATGTTGTAGGTGGAATATGCTGGAATATGTTGCACAAGGAATTCTGGCATGGAAAAGGGAGAGAATAAATAGGAAAAGATGATCTCTGCAATTATAACCCACTGATCTCTACTTTTGAACAGTTTGCTTTTGTAAGAAGGACAAAAAAATGAATAATTTTAATCACTTTATTTCTTGTTCAAAATACATATGAAACAATTAGAATAAAATTATTTCAAATGAGTTCTTTTCTTTTTCTTGTCTTTTTTAATATAAAATTATCACAAACTGTACACTTCATAACATCTTTTGAGGTTTCATTGTTACATATTTTTTTCAGAACTGACAAATAGATTCACACTTTCTAGAGAATACATTGTAAAAATACTGAAATGTGTTACAGCTCTCAAAGGCTAGTGCAAAAAAACCCATTTACTATCAGTAGTACAATTTTATGCTGTCAAGTTTCACAAATGGCCATTTAGCGCATACAAAAAGCCAGTAACACAAGTTCAAAAAGTTTTGTTTTCTTGTCTCTATAATGCAGAAGCCAAGGATATTGACTTGAACAATGGCTAGGTATCAAATCACAGACTTCATTTAAAAAGTCACATCATGAACACTGAATAAAGGGTACTAAAACAGTCAGGTATTTAATATTAGATCTTGGTCAGCCAACATCACATAGCAAGAAGAGACAAAATCTTAGAACTCTGCAGTTCTTTGTAAGCTACATAGACTTGGCAACATTTCTGATCTAATCATAAAGATTATTTTAAAGGTAGGGAGTTCTGTTAGAGTTTGGGCCAGTTAGGGCCTAATTCAGAACCCCACATTGTCAAAGCAAAGATGCTTATTCTGACAGGCATTGTATTGGGTGCTTTCTTTTAATATTTCAAAATACTAAGTGTTTAAATATTGAGTGGGGTTTTTTTTTTAGCTGTCAATGTTTCCTATGGCCAGGAACTCCAATTTAACTTCCTACCTTTTGAAGCATACACTCTGGAGAATGCCTTCCCCACAAACAAGCATATACTAGAAAAACATAATGTTCTCTGCTGAAGAAAAGATGTGGCTAATTTCTGTATTCTACTCCCCCTGCTTCAGTTCTTGTGAGGAGTGCACTGAAGCCAGTCAGCTTGAATGCAGTGCGGACTACAAGCTCATGAGAAGAGAGGAGAAGCTTTTTGGGACTCCCTTTGCAGTGGCTAGAAGAGCGTCTGGCTGGCGCGCAGAGGAGCCAGCACTGCAGTCCTGCTGCCTAAGGTGGTGAGGACTGGGCAGAGCAGGACAATGAAGAAATGCAATTTGGCTTTGCCTGCTCTCATCCCGGCTAGCATGGCTACACTAGCGTGGAGGGTGCTGAGATGTGCTTTTAGCATAGACTAGCCGTGAGACTCCCCACATCACTCCATCCCTAGCTAGCAAAGCACCTGAGCGGCTGCTTTGCTCAGGGTGTGTGGCCAAGCCATCGTAACTTCACAGGGACTCAATTAGCAGGTCATATTTAAAAAATATTTCACATGGTTTGCTGAACAAGGGCCCTCGTGATCTCCACCAGAAAGAGGAGAAAGCACAAGTCAGAAGTGCGTCTCCAAATCAGGACGCCAACAGTGCCTACCTGTAGGGTAGAGAACTAGCCATATCCTGTCCTTAGACATGTGCATTTAAGTCCAATGTATCCTACTGAGACTACTCACCTAAACAGAGAAGAACAGAAAGAATTTAGACTCACACTTGGAAGAAAAAGAAACAAGCAAATATGAAATATGTATTTTTTCCTTTTCTTGAGAAATAGTTTTCTATTTATCTAACAAAAGTAAATTTTGTTCAATATTTTTCCATAGAAATATAGAGTGAAAAGAAATGCTTTATATCTGATGTGCAACAGGACTATCTAAACATTACATATTAAAGGTTTAGTCTATACAGACACCCTCTGAGCTTCAATAGCAAGATGGCATCATGTGGAAAACTGTAGGCCACTATTAAAAAGGAAAAATCTAGCAAAAATACATCTGACCTCCATGCCTGACTACAGAGACCAGACATGTTTTTTTACCAAACCAGGCAGCTGAGACTCGTATTTCTTAGCGGTATTAGTAAAATCGGCATTTTCAATAATAGTTCATACCCTAGAGATGCACTGAAGACTTTTAATATAGTCTGAATTGTCAGCAAGCCACAAACATCCATGGTGGATATAAGAGAATTCATTCTGCTTGCCTTGAGACTCCTTACTGGGTTCGTTTCATAAGATGCTACGACACATCATCACATGCAACCTGACACAAAGCCAGCTGAAATCAATAGCAGTGCTCCTGCTCGATTTCAGTGGTGGGCTGGTCAAGTATGTAATGCTGTGCTTTGAAATGAAGTGACATATTAAAAAGACCTACAGAGTAATTTTGCTGGATATATTTAATGGCCTATTGCCATGATATTAAAAAAAATTTTCATTTTAATTAACACAAGAACAATT
The DNA here is from genome assembly GCF_018139145.2 of Gymnogyps californianus. Classification (NCBI taxonomy): domain Eukaryota; kingdom Metazoa; phylum Chordata; class Aves; order Accipitriformes; family Cathartidae; genus Gymnogyps; species Gymnogyps californianus. Next base: position 152,855,831 of record NC_059471.1, read on the forward strand.
GCCATATAAAGTAGCAAGTGATAGACCTAAAAGAAAGCCCCTTTTGAAAGCATGTTACAATTCTTGTATATTGGAAATAAGGTAATGAATAGATTTCGGTAAGCTTTTGTAGTAATGCAAAATATATAAATGTGTATTGTTAAAACCACACCTTAAAAGGCTGAATTGAATCACTTTTTTGTGCTATATTATTTCAATAAATATTAAAGCTACATTAGATACATTTACCATTTTGTGTTTTTCTTGAGATAGCCCAAAAAAGGGACGCGAAGTATACTAATTCTACTTAAAAAAAAAAAAAAAAAATCACAGAAAAAGCAAAATGTCTTTTCATTAGCATCTTTATATTTTGCTGCCACACATATTTTTGCTAAAAGGCTTTTTAATTTTTTTTTGCGTCAATATTATTTTCAGTGCATGAGTAGATTTGGTACTTCAGTACCACTTTTTGCCCTGCTACAGATTAAATGATAAAGTTTTGTCTTAAGAAAAAGTTCATTTTTAACAACAGTACAGAAAACAAGGCAAGAAATTCTAAAAGATGCCTTGGAATAATTTGAATGAAATCTCTTTTCTCAGCATGGATTGCTCATTATCAAGCCCTCTTTAGGCAGGACTGCTCTTTGACTTCGTAGGCTGCCCTGTTTCTGGAGGGCATGCAGAATCAGACCCCACATTTTAGAGGTTAATCCTCAGAGCTTCTCTGAAACCTGGCTATGACCTACAATTGTCTGTCTGCTACTGGCAAGTAGCTAAAGTGCAGTAGTGCCAGGCTCCCTTTCAGAATACTACAGAAAAGGTCTAGCTGTGCAGATTCAGTTGCTGGCTAAGATAAAGCTATACTTTTTTGTTAGTGATTTTGATTCTCTGGCCCTAAGTTACCTTGGTGGACTAAGAACTGAAAAGGTCGTAGGTTTAAATAACTGAATCAAGTTCTTGTGCTATAAGGATAATTAAGATCATTAACCACTTACACTACATAAAGCTTGAAAGGAAAAAATGTAAGAGTGTCAAGTGGTCTTTGGGGAGTCTATGAAATCTCCTTTTTCATTTTCTGTGGTAGCCAAATCTCCATTTACATAAAGAAAGAAGACACACCCATCCACACATACCCATTTGCCAAAAATAATTACAGCTGGCAATTCTATGTCTTGTTCAGTTATGCAGTCATTTCCCTCATAACTATTATTACGCAATTAAGCCTCAGAAAACCGTGGGGAGGGAAGTAATGGTGCTCTGTTGATCACTCTGATTTTCAGTAAGAGGCAGCCACTCCCAGGGTGAAACAATCACAGTACACCCAGTACTATGTGACAATTTAGGACAAAGGAATAAGAATTCATTCTTCAGCTGAACCTCCATGAATGGGAAGAACAGGAGGAGATGGGATTTGTCTGGAACATCAGTTCCAGGACCCTATTCATAAACAAAGACCTGTGGGATATTAAGTGAGAAATACACCATAATTATGTCTTCAGTTTTGTGAGTCATCAGAGAATTAGCACCTGCAACAGCCCAATGACTTGTCCACCATTGTGTGACATTAGTTTAGGCTTGACTTGAAAACAAAACCAGTACCTTGTGTATCACAGCAGCATTGTCAGAGGTGTTTCCTCTTGGTAATTCAAGTACTGATTGTCAGAAGCTTTGAAAATGTGAAGTGGTGACATTATATAAAAATTATTTTTCACCTGTTGATTTTCCAACTCATGCCAGGTGCGAATAAATAGGAGGCCATTACAGCATCTAGAGAGGAATGCGTCTGAGCACATGCCGGCAATGTGCCTTTTTTGCCTCAATTATGCTGCAAGAGAAAGACCGGAGGAGGAAGATGTGCCATGAGCAACTACCAGTGCCCTTTGCACTATGAATCCTATGGGATCAGGATCTGTGGGTTGGAGGGTTGTTTTTATTTTAAGAACAGAGCCAAGTTCTGCAACATGGCTCCCACTACCCTTGTGAGCTTGCAAATGGCTGTAAAAGATATGAAGTAGGGGAATTACATAAAAAATCTCTTTTTTTTGGAAGTGTTTGCTACACATACATTTTTGACTATTGAAAATACTCTCAATTCATCCCCTTTTTATATTTTCCACTTTTCTTTTTAACAGTTTTTTTCTAGAGAGCTCTTTACATGCTCAATAGGCTTTTCCCCTCCTCTCTTCTCTCACGTTCATGGCTCAGATGCCACAAAAGATTTTAAATACCTTCTTGTTCAGTGCTCTTAACTTCTGATGCAATTATCAGTCTTAACTCACAGTATATCGAAAAAACCAGCTCCACTCTTTATCCCTCTTCTCTTGCAGACTGTATTTATAGAAATGTATCTGCTTCACAAAAACAGCTAACAGCCCATAACCTCTCCTCCCCTGAAATTAACCTAGAAACCATCCCAAAATCCAGATTCCTTTCTGGTGATGTTAGTCTTAAGTGTCTAAAATGCCTGTCTGTTATGTTGACAAACATTTGCTAGAACATGATATTAGGAATCACACAGGGACTAGGCAAGTAGAAATTCTGTACCTGCAGAAAAATATTATTTTATAATAGGAAACACAGCCTTTCGTTTTAGCCCTAAGAAGTCTCAAGATTCCAGGTCTTAAATCTATACCATTATTCTACACAGGAAAGCAACTTTAGGCATGTTCTAGAGCTTTATTGATCTTTACAGAAAGTTTTGATTTTCCCCCCTTTTTTCTTCCTCATGCATAGATGCATGGATAGATTTGCTGTACTTCAGTGGTTTGAATTTCTAAGGTATGAAAAGATCCCAAACTATTTAAAAAAGCAATCTCTCCAAAACATTCCTATGCTTGTATTTTGAGTGAGAGGAAAACTGTATACAGAGTAGGTTGCTGTCATGAAAACATGTTGCTGGCACTCTTGCTATGCCCCGTGTAGTAAATGAGTGGCAAAGCTCTCTGTGAGCTCTGAAGTTGTCACGAAATAGCTGTACTCTCATCCTTTCCTTGATCTGTCTTCAGTTCTCTTTTCTTGTCAGGCTTCCTGACTTCACCTATCCAGGGGAGAGGCAGGATTTCACAATTCTCCTATAATCATGCCAGGCTCCGGGACACTGTCTGTGTCTGTAGTAACTGCTAACCCAGACAGTCTGAATGGATTTGCCACTTTTCTTTCAGGGAATTTGTGAATACTCCACTTCATTAAAAATAGAATGCTATTTAAATATTTAAGCTTAAATATGTAAAATTAAATATTTCAAATAAATGGGTTTGACAATAACAGTCTATATACATATCTGTCCTGCCTCAAGCTTTCCCATCCATTAATGGGAGAGTAACTCAGCCTAATTTCTCTGTAAACTATAGCAACAGCTTGCATCCCAGCCTGCTCAGACATAAATCTTGTCTGTTCTGAAACAGATCTCTTGATCTTTCCTATGCTTTTTTTTCTACGCCTGCTTGGGTTTTCACCATTTTAGATGAAATGCATTTTTCACATTGGCTGTAGCATCAGTAGAATCTCCCAGGCCACCAGGATGGACATTAACGTTTTGTAAATCTCACTTTCTTCTAAGAGGCACTCCCTTGTCAAACATTTTCTGCCTGTTGTTCTTTTTTCCCTAAAGCCTACTTATTGAACTCACCTAATTCAAGACCAATAGCCAAGTCAACATATTGTATTAATAAATTATTACAGAGCAGCTCCACTTTCATGACAGCAGCTACGTGACTTCCTGCAGACCCAACTTTCAGAGCACACTGTCTTGAATTATGTATCAGGGAGTCAGTATGTCTTTCCCACTGGAGAGAGCTTTGGTACTCTAATAACCTGTATGACCTGTATTTATATTTATTGTTTATATTTTGACAATGTTGATACTGAGGGTCTTCAATAGTGCTAACATGGTTCACCAACATGGGCTTAGCAATACAGAGTACTGTACAAAACGTCCTTGCTTGGATCAGTAAGGCACCAATGCTTCTCCTTAGTATCAACAAAGTGAATAGTCCTCATGATGGTACTGTGCAAAGCTTTAATTGATTTTTCCTGTTCTGCAAATTTAACATGCTTTGTGCCCTTCCAGACGACTGAGTCCCATGTAATGTAAGAGTCACAGTCTATACCTGGGTGGAAAAATTTTACATAGCAATACCAGAGGCATTCTCCTCTCTGAGCCAGTAAAGAAGAGGTTTCCCAGCAACAGCAACATTGTAGAGGTACTATCAGATAAAACATAAAATCACAGCCCTGAGCACTTGCTATCATCAAGCATCCCCTAGCACTCAGCACAAGACTGAAGGTGTTAGTTCCATTTTCCTGGCCAGATTCCCCTGTGATATTTAAATCCCACTTGCAGCTTCACTTTCTCTTAGAGTTCCAGCTCTTGGTTTCCTGCGTGCTGTTAAAAAACCTGACAGTTTCCAGCTGGGGTTAAGGAAAAGGGGAATTGTGCAGGAGATATTTACTCATTTGGACAAGTAAACAAAAGACACTTTTTGAAGTGAAGGTATTATTTGCCTTGGAAATGGCAAAAGGCTGTGATCAGCACCTCAATTAACTCCTATGCCTAATGCTGACTCTTCTTCAGGAACGCCCCTCTTTCTTCCTGCTTTACAGTACAGAAAGAAAGGAGAAGTGATATGAATATTGTAATGATTATCAGTTTTGAAAGGAGGCTTTTCATTTCAGAGTGTTTGCAGTTGCATTGAATAGCTGTGCGTCTACTGCCACATTTTCCTTTGTCTTAGCTCTGCGGTCTGCTCTGTGCCATGATTTAGCTATTTTCTGACATCAGAGAGCTCAGTTTAGACTGGCAAGCCTCAGAAGCTAAGTGAAAGTGAATCTTGAGCAAGCCTCAGAAGCTAAGTGAAAGTGAATCTTGAGCAAAGGGTTAAACTAAGTCTCAGCTGTGGTGTGAATGAGAGAGAAAATTTCCCATCAAAACATGCAATAATATTCCTATCATATATACTATATTTTATCCGTATTTTGGATGGTCTAACAGATATTGTATGAGCTTTGTCCAAAAGTCACCTCACTGTCTAATTAACATATAAGTCATATTTTAACATCTACAGAATTTTCAAGCATATTCAGTTGTAGAAATAAAGTCATATGAACTTTGCAGGTCAAGGAACTGTCACTCAGTACAGATTTGTCCAGTATTTATCACGAACTGAAACATATTTCTGATTAGGCGTGGGTGTTCTGTTGTAATAGAAGTGCTAAATAATAATGATTATACATTTTGCAAGTGCAAATACTTGTATGTGCAAATCTAGGTTTTTGCATGCTCTAATAAGGAGGTTTTCAAATTTTGCAGGCACATTTATGGATCTCTGAAAAATTTGATATTTTCAGCAGGAGAAGAACTCTATTACTAAGTTCTAAAATAGTTACTTTTCTTTTAAATGTTTACACACTTTAAAAATATAGTCAAATGATTTTAGATGTATAAAGCTTGTTAAATTAATGGAGCGTAGTAAAAAGTTAGTACATATAAAAGTATATAAGATAGAAGGAGTTAATTGATTAAAAAGTTATAGCAAAATAATCTTGGAACTAGACTATCATGTATTTGTTGTGCATCATCATGTTAAAAACTTTCAAAAGGATTACACTGAAGCCAATTAAAAAAACCCAATGAAAACATTTCATGTTTGCTCAAAATTTTCTTCAAAAATATTGAATGTGGTTGTGATTCTTTAAGAAAAATGTATAGTTTTGTTACTTAAACGTAAGAAGTCAAAACAATTCCATATATTGAAGAAGAAATTTTGGAGGGGAACTTTTGTCCTGATATACTAAGTTTTGGTTTATCTTATTGGTTCTGGCCACTTTCTCTGTCCCTGACCAATATACATATCCCTGAGATATGTATATTGCTCTTTTAGTGCTTGCTAGAAGGAAAAAAACAGACAGGATTACTAATTTCTGAATGTCTGATGATCATAAGGGACTGCGGAGATGGGAAGTTACTTCCTTGACAGCTCTTCGTAGAATGAAAATGAGCGATGTAACTATCCTACACCTTTTGGTCAAGACCCCACAGGTTTCATATTACTACTTTTTTAAGGCCAGGAGACAGCTTTCAGCACTGCAGACAAAAGTAACGGTCAGGTCTCTACTGCTTGAACAGAAGCCCAATATAGACAAAAGATGGTGGGGAAAGAGACGGTTACTTGCTGGGAGAGTGAGGGGAAGGGCCATATCAGCAGAAGTATACAATACAGTGATCTAAAGTTGAGATCATGGAGTACAATATGTGACTGACATCTTATTGAGCATATGCTCACCTATGCTAGTCTGCAGTGCCACTAGAATCCTAAATCTACCTGTGGTTTAGGGTCCTACTTAACATTTTGCATAGACCTAATAACAATTTCATGGTTGCTTAGAGCAAATCTAATGGTCCCTGAAAACTTATTTAATGTGGGGAAGGGAAACAATTGCTTGAAAACAATATTTACCCAAAAGACTAGAATGGCTCATTAGATACATTTGTATGTGGGCTTTTTTACTTTACAGTGCATTATTGAAAATAAATACAAAAATTTAACAGCTCCCCTGGAACCACTTAATCCATCATGCGCTTTCTCTGTACAGTTCTGTGGTTTACTGTTGTGAAAGTATAAAAAAGCTCTGCAGTGCAAAATACAATTCTTATTAAGTACGGTTACTGTTTCCAGTAAATCATTTCAATAAAAATAACTCAGGCTTTTAGGAATGTGAGTTTTTCAAACTGTTGTAAAATTACTACAATATAGTTTACACCAACCATTTGCCAGATTTGATTTTGCTCAAATTAGGCTAATATTTGTGATATGGCAAAAATGTGGATAAGCAACAAAAAAACATTCAGGATGGGAGCAGGGAGTTTACAACTTCTCCAAATTAAAATATTTTAAATTTCTTAATAAAGAGATACATAAAGCAACATATTCATTGACTAAAACTGTGCTAAGCTTTTACTCGGTGCTTCCGTGAGTACGCTCAGAGAGTAACTTGTGAACCAGGCTCTAAAGCCAATGGGTTGGTTATACTAAATATATATCCTGTCTTGTGAGATAGCTAAGAAAGTGGGGGGGGGGGGGGGAATCTTTTGCATTAATTCTATTAATCACTGATAAGGGACTAAAAATAATTAATTAGGGGATCATTTTTGAAGTTAGATGTCCTGATAATTTTGCAGCCTGATTTTTTCTAGATGCAGAGCACCCATAAATCAAGTTTAGACACAGAAGTCATTCGCTATTGTTATTAACAATACTAAAAATAACACAACAAGAGGGCACAAACTGAGCTATTATTCCTTTGGTGTTTGACAACAATTTAAGTTTAAGAAAATGAATCTTGAAATACCTTACTACTTATGATGAAACATACAGGATACTCATTGAGAACAATGAAATAGTCAAAAAGATGTTGCTCATTGCTGAACACTTATGCTACATTTGATCGTGAAATTGTTAGCTTTTTGGATATTAGGTGCAAACAGTGCAAAGAATATTTAGTTAACTGTTACAGTACCACATTACAAAAAGTATTTTCTAGGCCACAAAGGCCACTGCTGATATAATTTACATAAAGATAAATGTATACACAAAATAGTTTTTCAATCTCCACATATATATATCTCTGTTTCTATATCAACCTTGCAAAATCATGATGAAAATGATCTAGGCCACAGAATCTCATGATGATAACAATGATGGGACGAAAAAAAACCCACAGAGGAGAGCTTGTTCTCCTATTTAAAAAATTACTCGCCCAGAGCAAATGGAGGAATGAAATTCTGCAAGGCTGCTCTGTATTTATGGTGATGAAAATACAGTCTTGAGCAGGGAGGATCAGTGTTCAGCATTACCAACCCTCTCTGGGAAAAACTATTTCTGTCTAGAGGCCATGAATAGCAACCTGGAACAGACATTAAAAACTTGGGTTGGAGCCTTTTTTTTTTCTTTTTTTTTTTAATTTGTACAGAATGTCTGAAAGATTTATTTATTTATTTATTTGCTTGCTTGCTGTGTTCGTAGGCACAGAAGGCAAGGTATAAAACCTGCCTCCTTTTTTGCCTTAGAAACACCTGTAATGTTAAGACCAGCCTTCCTAGCTTTCCTGGAGCAGTTAAGACACTTCAAGGCATATTTGACTGTCTTAGAGACTAATTAGCGGAATGGAGGGACTGGATCTTCATAAAAGTATTCTCTGTCAACCAGGCCAAATTAACCAAGCCAAAACAGTTCTTCAGAAGTCTGTCTAAACTGCCTTTTCCCTTCATAACTAGATTAATTCTCACAAATTCTTCCATTATCGTAAATCAATCTTCCATTGGCATTTTTCTTGTGTATGACACTTTTCTTCTTAAAAATGCTGTTTTGGAAAATACTATCTTCTCAGTTTTCTTTATACATTACAAAGATACAAGAAGAGCCACCACCTCAACTTTTTTCTAGTTGCAGTTCAGCTTTCAAAATCTCAGTCCCAATCATGCAGTCTTTGCCATGCTCTTCGCAGGAAGAAAAAAAAAAAGAAAAAAAGAAAAAAAGAAAATAACTATCTGATTGAAGTAAACTGCAGTGTTAAAAGAAGCTAAATCCACAAAATAATAAGTAGTTCTCTTCCAGTTTTTAAAGCAGCTCACTTCAGCCAATACTTTTTTGCATTTGCTGTCACTGTGTATTCTAATAAATGAGTTTACTAGTTTATAAAATTGTTACATTTCAAATTCTCTCTCAATATATTGACACAAAACACATCTCAAATTCATACGTAGCATATAATTCTAGAGGCATCCAGCCAGGGACCAGAAACTATTCCACGTGAGCTATGCACTTAGTCAAAATAACTTCAAAGAAATCTAATACTGTCACATTAAATCAAGAATCAGAAAAATGTTGTGCATAACTGCAGTTTTTGGTCAATTTTTTGAACAGCTGAAATACATTAAATCAATTCCTTTACTTCAGAGCATTCTCTCTTCTACAGTTTGACCTGTGTAAAGACCAAGTAAGGACTGCATGATGCCAGCAGCAAATGGGCTGCTTCGAACGGGCTGGATGCACCTCATCAGGAGACACCCATATCTCTGTGGAGCTGCATCAACTTCCACACAACTCATTGCAGACACATTAGGTTTCCACAACGATACCCGTACATGTGCTGTTCAGTGCCATGCAGAGACATCTGAGCTAGCTCTTCATCAGCCGGTGGGTAGCTGAAGCAAAACAGCCGCTGAGTACAGCCACCTGCCTGGGCGCACGTGCCTGGTTGTTTTGCTGGACAGGCTAATGAGTTCCTGTAGGGGCAGCCGGCATCTTGATTGCTGGAAGATTATAACTGCATAGATCCAGTTGTGAGATCTGTTCCCTAAAGGCTGAACTAAAACCCAGTGAAGCCAGTAGGTCCTTCTCATTGGCTTCAGTGGGCTTTTGATCAGCCCTTCCTCCCTGTCCAAGGAATGAATTGATTTTCCAAACACTCAAAACATGACAACAGCTGTTTTTTTCATGCAACATTCAGTTTGAAGTCTTATCTTGAGAAGTCATACAGGATTTAGTGCAATTTAGAAGAAATTTACTACATGAGCTATATATGACTATTTGCTCTCCCTCAAAAGAATTAGGCATTACCAGCTGCAGTGGTTTTGAATTGCTTAAGGGATTTTTCTTCTGATTTCTTTGTCTATGCAAAGATATAGGTCATATCAAAACACTGCTTGGATATGACACTGGATATATGCCAGCGAGAAAACAGGTGAATGAATTTGTATGAGGAAGGGTTATATTTGGCTCAAGTCAACTTCATTCATATGTTAAGAAATTATTATAAACTGTAATATAAGACTTAGAATAGGAAAAATGTATTTTAATAAAAAAATATGGATACAGTTCATCTGCGGAAGCCAAACCTTCTGTTTACGTAGATGTGAGCTACAAGGGAGCTTTGGACACCGAACACGATGAATCCACTCTTGTTCCCTAGGGCGTAAGTGGTGGTTTTGGTGATGAACAAGATCCCTGGCTATCAAAACTTGTTGCTCGGCCAGGTAACTGCAAGAAAAGCATTAGTTTTACAAATGTCATCATATCTGGCTGTGCATCACTCTCATTTCAGAGGATGAGAGACACCCTCAAAGGAGAACCCAAATCACATCTAGACCTTTTCTGGATCAAAGTCTCTGGCAGAACTAATAATGGAAAGAAAATTCCTAAAGTGACCTCCTAAAAATGCCTCTGACTCGTTTCACAGGAGTTGGCTTATTTCACCAATCAGGGATGGTATCTCCGTCTCCAAACTTACTTACATAATCCAGAGAGAGCCATGAACCTCTAAAAAGAGGCTTCTCGGCTGCATTGACTCAGTTTCCTTGCCCTCAGACTCTTCTTTAGCTGTTTTACTGAAGCCTTGCTGTTGGGCTTTTTCTACCTGTCACTGGACATGCTGTGCAGCCATGTGCTACACAGTCGGGAAACCAAATGGCCCGTGATGCCTCAGACAGCAACTCACTTTTCTACAGAGATTGCTTTTGGGATGGGCTAAACAGTGTGTCCTCTGTGTCCCAAAACAGGGCCTGCTGCTTCTTGAAGCTTCAATATGAATCTTTCCGAATCTAAAGCTGTGAGCATTTGGCATACAGAAAACCAGTAAGATATGGCCACAGCAGGTTGAAGAGGGAGTCCAAGCTGAGGGACTTGTAGGTATAATTACCCATGCCTTTGAATAAGCTTCCAATAAGTGTCTGTTTGAGTAACTCTGGAGGTAGCTGTTGGTATGTTGCCCGAATTTAGCCTAATTAGCTGGCGAGTTTCAGATTAATGTTTTAGCAACATAACTGTTCACGCTAAAGATTTTTGAATAGTAAATGATTGCTTTTGAAATACTTGCAAATGATCTCTTCTAAGTGGATGTAAGCTCCTTATCATAATCTCTGGAAATTTTAAATGTCTTAATTTAATCTTACAATGCTGTCAGTGCATCATGGAAATTTTGAAATGGCACATTTAAGTAATCAATAAACCCATGCAACTAGATTGAGGTTGTGCTAAGGATCAGCTGCTTCATAGATGCTGCACAGATTTTCATGATTCTCAGAAGCACTTAAGTGTGAGAGAGACAAAAACATTCAATATACTGAGAAGGAGAAAATTTCGCTACTTCTTACCTCTACTAGTGGATGCCAGTGAGTTATTGGTTTACGTGGGTAAGCCAACATTTCATTCCAATGATCTCTTCCAAGCCCTTCAGCATCAATTCCTGTCCGACATACCCCAATGACCTCATTGTGCCCTACTCTGAGAATTGCAGAGAGGCAGAATTTTGTTTAATAAAAATAGTTTTAATAACATCTGATGTATAATTCTGTTTACTGGTTTAGTGCAGCACAGAATACATGCCCAAAGTTTTCACACTATTTATTACAGATATTAGTTTCAGTGGTAGTATAGTAATATTAAGTTCTGTAATGGTAGCATCAAAAACCTCCAGCCACTACCAGAGTGCTTCTAGCAGCTATAAAAATAGCAATGAAGACTTAACCCTTGCCATTAAAAGGTTGCAACCCAAAAGACACAAGGACAGAAAAGGACCATAATACACCAAATGATCTAGAAGGAAAGCATGCTTAAATTTTGTGGGAGAAGAAGGTGAAGGAAAATGGCGGGGAATACATTTCCTGCTGCAAATCCTTCAGACATCATTTCACACTATATTTCCCAGCTCTAACTGTTGTGATCATTGGAACTTCAGTCAAAAATGTGAAAGGCAAGAGGCATAACTGTAATAGGCTATACCTTAATACTTCATACTCCTGGCAGTGCCATAGACTTGTTGAGGGACTCCAGAAAGTAATTTTCTGTACCTTGCCTATATATACCTTAGAATAATGTTTCTTAACTTCCTCTTAGCAAACGCTTTGAAAGGAGCAGCTGAAGAGGGCTGAAAGTGTGCAAGTTGCTGTGCTCTTCTCCCTGTAACAGCACCATAGTGCCCCTTTCACATCTGACTAAGTCTTCCTGACAGAAGTTGGAAGATGATCAGAAATCTGATGACAAGGAAAAACAATCTGAAGGTTCATGTTGATAAATTGGACTTTCACTATTTATTTGCCCTGCAATCTCAAGAGCTCATTACTAATAGCACTTGAATGAAGCAGACTTGGCTCGGGCATGATTCTGTCAGTTACTGTCTAGTTTAACCTGCAGTCCTTGAGCCACTATAAGCAGGAGTCTCTTCCTGTCAGTTCTCGGTGAGGACATAGATAATTGAGGCTCAGATGTGTTATCAGCGAGGGCTGAACCCAAAGGTTACAAAACTTCTTTACTGAGTCAACCGAAGAATTAATTATGACTTAATTCAATGAGGTAATTAGCATCTAATTCTTTTTTAGTCATCCAAATTTTCTTTGATTTCAAATACCTGCAGAGGTGTGAGGGCCTTTTTTAAACTGGGAGACATACCTGATTTATAAATCTTTTATATAGTCCAGCCACCAGATGGGGACAGAAATGTATGTCAAGGCTAGTGACCCGTAAGAAGATTGAGCCATGTTTCTTCCTCATCACAGTTATTTATGATGCAGATAAAATGGCCTGAGCTCTAAAAGGTGTGGAAGCTTTAAACCCAAAGGCTTTATCTTTTGTGACACAGAACCTACTTGAAAGTTCAAGGAGGTAGAAAGCAGTCACTTGCAATGATCAGGTAACTTCTCACTGAAGATTAATGGTCAGAAAGCGAACTGTGCTTACCGATCGTAATCCATCACTGCAATGGAGAGGCTGACCTGGTCCACATTCTCTGGAGGGATATCAAAGATGATGGCCTCGTTATAAACGGGATTGAGTGTGTTCTTCTTTGTGGTCGTTTTCCGCTTTTTCAGTCTTCGACCCTCACACATCAGTGACACTTTGACATATGGATCTAAGTAACAGATAATCAGTTGTGTGCATTTGGACTCAAAGTCATTCAAATATGTAGCATAAGAGCAATATTTTTTTGTAGGAATGTCATATTGATAAGACAAAAAATTACAGATTTTAGTGACCCTGGCAAACACTGCTTTCAATATGCTGTCAATGCAAAGGAAAGGTATAGGCATTCTGAACAGACATACTGACTGCCAGACCAAAGGTAGCCAGTAGATCTGATCAGGGCCTATACCCATTCTCCTGCTACTTCCATTTCACAACCACGTTAAACACACAAAACCCAAGGAGTTCCTATCCGTCCCCTTCCTGGATAGACTGTGCCTTGTTATTTAAAAAAGAAGTAGATTCACCTGATGCTCCAGTTATATCCATTGCTTTGAGATTCCTACATTTGATGACTGTTAATGTCATTCTCCCAGCAGTAGGCAAATAACAAAGGGAAAACATGATCTCACCCAAATCTATGCTTTCCTGAAAAAGAAAAGCAATGATTAGAAATCTGACCATACTGCCAACAATTCAGTTCAGATTATACAAAAATTCAGAATTTCTTTTTTAACATGGAGAGACTTCTTTTGCAGCCTCAGATGTTTTTGAAGAGGTCACAAACAATTTTCAGAAATTATTTCTATAAAATATGGAAAGAGTACCAACAAGGTAATATTTTAGTGACAGGATCTAGAATTACTAAACTGAGAAATTAAAACAAAAGCACAGCCAAAACTTTCTGGATTCCTGATAGGTTTGTGTTGAATTCACACAAATGAAAAAGTGCTGAATGTAGAATGTCAAGTTCTGCTCTTGAAAAGACTCGGACTCCATCATCCCCAATAGAAAGAAATCTGGTGGGATATTTAGACCACACACATTTACATGCCTTTTAGCCACTGAAATTTATGTAGAGGATTTATTTCTGCACACATGTATGCGTACGAAAAGTTTATCCTTTCTAAGTGCTTTGAAAAGATGAAGGTGCTTCCAGAAGTTGCTAGCCTTATTGCTCTTACTGTGCTTTGAGGGGTTGTTCTGTTCTAGAAGAAAAGCAAAGTAAAGGAGCAGCACCTACAACTTTCCTGGCTCAACAGCAACTTTTTGGAGGATAATATACTCGGAAAGATGGATAAGGTCCATATGGATCTTAATAGTCCTCACAAAGAGATAGTTTCTATGTTGAGACAATGTGCTGTGAATTAATGCAATATGATGTTGCTATACAGTTCAGATGCTACAAGACTTGAGAAATGTAATCTAAGGAAGAGAGGTTCCATCGGTTCTTATTTTTTCTTTTCTCACAGTTATATAATTATCTTAATACCACAAAAGTTTAGTTGTTGAGATGTTAGTTATGTTCTAAATTGTTCCTGTTCTTCTAAGATTTTAAACACAGTCCAAAAAAAAGCCCAAAGAAAATTGCATATTAAGAACAACTCAGGATTTTTAAATATGACTGTGTAAGGAGCATGTAAGGAAGTCACTTCTGTAAGGCAGCCACTCTCAAGCATGGTCATGTGATCTCAAAGGACTTTTTTTGACTACTACTAAAAAGCTTATTTTTACTATCTCAGCTTCAATGTTTTATCTGTCAAACCTATAGCTATCCTGAGAGTACAAATTTGTCTGAGAACTGCCGGATTTATGGTACAGCTTTTCTAGCATCAGAAGACAAGCACGATATATTTTTAAATGATACATACTAAAATAATGATTGCTGTGTAGATTACAAATACATTGCTTATAGTTATGAGACAGACTAGGGTTTCTTGTTCACTTTTTTCCGCTGCTTATATGAACAGTTTTATTCACTTCCTTCGAGTTAATACTCTGCCTAAATTGAAACAGGTACTTCAGATCTTTCTTGAGTAAAGATGGACTTAATCACATGCTTCAGGGTTTTTCTTTTTTTTTTCCTCCATTACAGACTTTAGATTGAAGAACGCAGTTTTAGAATAGCTTCAAATCTTCTGTTGCACTGTTAATAAAATATTGACTTTTGTGTAGGTTGGTCAATTCACATGTTCAGTCATTTTGCTGGGATTCTGTTCTGTGAATTAATAGATTGATAAGCATGTGAACATGCACTGTCGGCAAATTTCATGCTTGTCAGGATTTCAGATTTCTCAGGATTTCAAAATGATCTAGCTTATTCAGTCTACATAGGATAAATACAGCTATTTGACATCTCCTTAGCCCAACCCTTTACTTTGCCACACAGAGCACAGCATTTTGTGCCAGAGAGTACATTAACAAACTCACTTTCTATTTCAGAAAATATAAATAAAACTTGAACAAATGAAGTGTAATTCTTTTCACTCATTTGTTAAAGTGGCAAGTGCTCTCTTACATTTTACTGTTTTTGTCATAGCTGAAATCTGTTTTAAGCATAGCTTATGTTACTAGCATTACTTTCTGAATTCAGAGTCTGATTGTTGTTCCTCATATCCATATGTCAAAGAGATCTCGCTCCTTTGTTTGAAAAGGAAATATAGTTCCCCCACATCCAGTGCTTCAAAGTTTAAGGCCTATGTTGAGAGAGGTGATGAAGATGGGTTGGATCATAAAACACAGTGGGAAGCTCATAAAAAGGACTAATTCTTCCTTCTTCACAGAGATGACTTATGTAGGTGAATAGAGAAAAAATCATTTTTGCAAGATGGGAGTATGAACCTGAGTATTCTATTATTTCTTTTTGAAGAGAAATTGGATAGACACTCAAAGGTTTGGGTGAGCTCAAATGATAAACAAGAATACAGACAGGACTATTTACCATGACTTAAATACTTTAAAAGAAGCATTGCTCAAAATACTTGCAAAACTCCATATGGTGGTTACTCTACCGCACTTTTTTGAAAAGCAGAGAAAAGCATCAGTGTTTAAAAAAATGGCAACCATTTGAGGCTTATGCTCAGTCCTTTTTCTTTCCTTTCTGAACAACATGTACTGAAGTTATATTGAAAAAGAGCTTGGAAAATCCCCTGCAATCAAACTCAGTGTTTTTGACCATGCAATGAATAAGCAAGATGCCTTAATGCAAAAAGAAATGCTTGGACAACAAATGAGGGGAATCTTTTCGCTCTGCAGAGCAGACTGTCCAAAGGGCAGATGTACTGAAGTTACCAGAGTTCTGTAACCTGTGTACTGACTACTCAGTTTGAAGTGGTAAGGGATGGTTTTAGGATTGGGAAAAGGCTCTCTACCACTCCACTGTTTATGCAGGCATTTTCTGACACCTATGACCTATACCTGGAAAAAATGTGGCTTGTGCTGCCCTGAAATGTCTGATTTTCTTATTGTGGAACAACACTCATGTTGCTCTATGCACTATTTCAACAGATAAATTCTGCAGTGGACTAGAATAGAAATTATTTCAAATAAACACTCTTGTCTATATCAAAGACATTTATGAGTCACTCATTGTAAGATCAAAAGGCTAGAAATAAAATTAGTAGTTACCCTGCACTAGTCCGTAGATACCATTTAACTGTCCTCCTGGTGGAGAGAACTGGCTGTCATAGATTGCCACCACAGACTAGGAGTTCCCATGGTCCTCAGACTGAGTTAAAATACAGGTTCTTTCAGAATCCTTTAAACAACTCTGATGATTTTATCTTTTTAATTTAATTTGGTACTACTTGTGGCATCTGATGTTTGCTGGCAATTTTGTAGACAGTGTCTTTTTGGTTAGTAAGAAAGTCCTAGTACTGTTACTCAGTTTCTACTCTGAGTGCCAAGATTGGTGGTCTTTCTTCATACTTGAATGAACTGACTATATTTTGTTAGGACCTCTACAAGTCATAGGGCAACTGGGGATTAAGATATTAAAATGCATCATTAAAATAAATATTCTTTAGAAATCAGCCACACAGGGTGAAGCCCAAGACTTATGAACTTTTAAATGTTCTTTTGAAGGATTAAGATTAAAATTATGCATATCTATACGATAGCATCAGAGACTGGGTATTGGGTAACATGTCTGGGATATCACCATTTCCCCCCCCACCACCTTTTTTTGTTAACTTGAGCACTAGAGGTTCATTAATTTGGAGCTGAAAACACAGGTTCAGACCTAGATAATGAACAAAGTAAGGCTCAGCATTTAAATTTCTCATGGCAGTCTTTGTCTACCACATCATTGATTATCATGAGTAACATTTTTAAATGCCCTAGATTCTAAGTATTATTGATTTTAACTGAGAGTTAAAAATAGGATTTAAATTACTTCAGAATCCCAGTGCTCTAGAAAATTCATATTTTTCTGACTTTATAACACACTAGATAATTAAGTTCACACAATTCATCTGACAGGAACCCTTCAGTACAGGCAAATCTGAGGAAGCTAAGGCACAGACTGCCCTCAACAATCACATCTGCATTACAGTCCACCTCAAACAAAACACAACTCAGAAGACACATGCCTGGACCCAGTGGTTGCCATTCATGCAAATTTTTAACTATGCTTCAGATTGTCTTACCTGTATCATATATTCACCTAGAATTGCACATTACTTACGTAACCCCCATGAAATTTTATCTTTCCTAGGCCTATTTTGAGTTTTTCTTTTTCTTCTTAAATTAAACTTAGATTTCAATTAACAGCTAGCTTTACAGATGCTCATAATGATTGCCCCCCACCAACTTCCAATAATGGGTACAGAAAAACTAGCATCGAGCACAGCTGCACTAATGCAAAAGGAAGCATTTGTTGGTACTGCACATCTCTTCTTCATTTATTTCCCTTTTGTGTACACAAGCCATCATACAGAACTAAGGAACTGGACTGGTGGTAAGTGCTATACCAGCTTCAGCTATTTTTATGGCTGCCAGTTTACCACACTATCCAATCCATTTTCTGGTATGGCGATGCTAGAACAAAATAAAACAAAGAAAACACCGATCTCAAATGCGTATGTCAGCTATTCAGATGAACTTGGGTTTTTTTAGCTACAGAATACAGATTCTTCAAATAGCATAATTCCCTTCCCACACAAGCAACCACACCTGAATGGACATGCTAATACTTTCTTCCACTAGATTACCAAGGATCTGTCCACATTCCCTGCTTTATGGGCTCTTGGGAAATCAGTCCAGGGGTTCACAAAGTCAGACGAAAAAAGGTCCTTCTTCTATTATTTTTGTTATCAGACCCATGGACATCAGTGCTCTCATTTTCACACTTATGCCTGTAGAAGTAGCAGCATTTCTACACAGGCTGTGCTCCCTACTCACAATATGGATAAACAGGGGAAGGATGTGAGGAGAAGTTTGAAGCCCTTGTAGGGAGCATCAGTTAGCTTGATTGAGTTTGTAGAATCATTGTTGCTGAAGAAAGCTTTGTTGTCTCTTACTCCAATTAATTTTCCCCATTGTTTCCATTAAATTCAATAGAAGAGACAACTTTTAGCTAGGAACCTCCACAAATTCAGTGAGGAAGTTAGATAGAAATCCTTCCATGTTCAGGGTAGTTTCTTCTCACATATCACCACCCATAATCCTGAACCGAACAGGAAAAATTATTTACTGACTATACTGACAGTGTAAGAACTTCTGTAGTTTCCCTCCTGTACTCCAAGATCTTAACTGGTTTCCTATGCTACCAGGAGTGAAAAGCTTATAGGGAGCTGATATGCGAAATAAAGTGTCATTTTTGCATCATTTTTTGATCACAAATGAACTCTAGGCCATTTTTTTACTGATGTTTGTTTCTTCTTCTTTTCTCCTAGTTTTTGAAGTTTTGCAATTCAAAGAAAGTCTTAAAAGAGCAACCCGCTACGAATTCTTACGAGTATGTAAATGTTACTGGAACTAGAAGATTTATACACTTTTATTGTTACTAGTGTGTCATTAATTTCCATGGTTAAAATAACAAGAATTTGCGCAATTAATATTGCATTAGAAATGAAATTCCCTCAAAAACTTGTTACTTTCATTATTGTTCAGATTGTCATAATCCACAGTAAGTAATCATTTTAATTCTTAATCTCAATTTTAATATCCAGAACTACTTTCCTATTAACTGTAATTTAAATTATGTTTTAAAGAGTGCATGTGAGAGTAGCATAGCAAAAATACTAAGGGTAGCATGAATTTATTTTGTACTTGATTCCTAAACAAGGAATTTGCAAATTTTTTTCTCATTTTCCTGCTGTATTTTGAGTAAGCATCTGTATTAACTAATTGTACTGGTTTTGGCTGGGACAGAGTTAACTCTCTTCTTAGTAGCTGGTACAGTGCTGGGTTTTGGATTTAGTGTGAGAATGATGTTGATAACACGCTGATGTTTTAGTTGTTGCTAAGTAGTGCTTATCTTAAGCCAAGGACTTTTCAGTTTCCCATGCTCTGCCAGCAAGCAGGTGTGCAAGAAGCTGGGAGGGAGCATGGCCGGGGCAGCTGACCTGAACTAGCCAAAGGGGTATTCCATACCATGAAACGTCATGCCCGGTATATAAACTGGGGGGAGTTGGCCAGGAGGTGCAGATCGCAGCTCTGGCATCGGCCAGCAGGTGGTGAGCAATTGCATTGTGCATCACTGGGTTTTTTTCCTTTTTTCCCCCTCTTCTTTTTTTTGTTATATTCCTTTTCATTACTATTATTATTATTATTATTATATTTCATTATTATTATTGTTAGTATTATATTTTACTTTAGTTATTAAACCATTCTTATCTCAACCCATGAGTTTTACCCTCTTTGCCGATTCTCCTCCCCATCCCACTGGGAGCGAGGAGAGTGAAGGAGCGGCTGCATGGTGCTTGGCTGCTGGCTGGGGTTAAACCACGACACTAATAATAATTTTCTAGATATCAAAGAATTTATTCAGGCATTTACTTTCCTAGACTTTTAGCTGCTTCCTTCAGTCACACTGAAAATTGCTTTTCTGTATAGTATGCAAATTTAAAGAAAAATGCATTGGCAGAACTAGAACTTTGGATTACTTGAATACTACATGAAGATAATTCCCCCAACAGACAGATTTCTCTCTGTTTTTTTTGTTCTGTTTAGAAACATATTCTGTATATTCCTGCTTTCCAATAAAAACTACTGACCTCAAGCTTCAAGAATCAGAGATAAAATAAAACATAACGATAAATGTTGGGGGTTGGATGGAAAGAAAAAGGAAACCTGTCCCCTCAGACAGTTAACTAAGAATGTATTAAGACATTTCTGGTTTTGAGGTATAGATCAAGATTTAAAAGAATTATAGGGAAGAGCAGTACAGAAATCTACCAGTCTGTTTTCTCATCTATGCATTTGGAATTCAATAGTATTTATGCTATCACAGAAATTTTCAAAAGTTACATTAAGCTCGAACTGGAGAGCTAATTCTACCACCTCTCAAAGGGATTT
This sequence comes from Gymnogyps californianus, assembly GCF_018139145.2. Classification (NCBI taxonomy): domain Eukaryota; kingdom Metazoa; phylum Chordata; class Aves; order Accipitriformes; family Cathartidae; genus Gymnogyps; species Gymnogyps californianus. The sequence goes on from NC_059471.1 coordinate 152,876,062, forward strand.
TACTTTGGAAACCTTGTCCCCACAGCTAATATTTATTTTCCTCTCTTGTCATTCTTTGCATATCAAATCCAGCTCTTTTTCTTCCTCCCAGCACCACTTATCGGTTGAGCTCTTGTCCTGGGAAATGAATCAATGAGGTTTGTGTTTGTTCTGGCCTCTGTGGAAGACAGTATGGAAGCAGTGGGGCCTGTTGCTCTATAATGACTGCGTCTTCTGCTTGTGGAGGCCTAATGCTTGTTTTCGCCTGACATCCTGATTGCTCTGGGTAAGCGCAGCTGCTGATTGCAGTCCTGATTGCATAGAGAGGACTCCCTGAGATAGCACGCTGGGTCCAGCAGGCAGAATGCTCTCAATAGCACCCTGGGAAGCCTCCTAGGTGCTTCTTTTGTCACTCCCTCTGTAGATAACCATCTGTCTTGTGCACCGGGGGGGGGGGGGTAGTTTCATCTTGCCGGGCAGCAAGAAAGTCCATTTCTGCTTCAGAACAGCTGAGAACAGAGGTAATTCTGTGAACTAACCGTGGCATCTACTGGCACGTGAATGAACCAAAATGTATGTGGCTTCCCACAAAAAGATGTTTTTCCGAAGCAGCAATGCATTGACTTCAAAGAGACTATTTGCAGTGAGAAACTCAGAGAGAACTTAGGGCACAGCAGGTCAGTCAAGCCATGCGCCCTAGAATAGCTACCACAGTAATGCCTGGACGCAGAGATATTAACTTCCCTTGAGGAAACCATATTCTTCGTTCATCTAATATTTCTTACTTTTAAGGTAGACTGAAAGTAGCAGTTTGCCTCTAGCAAAGCAGAATATTCAAATAATATGTCGTTTCAAATGAAAAGAAACATTCACTAGTAACAGAAACCTTCCCTGCTTTCAGCAACTGGACAGAAACCCACCCTTTCTCCATCGTCTTTTCTAGTTATCACCCAGACCTAAAGCAGTCCCAAACCTAAATGAAAAACCTCAACATGTTTCCTGTAAACACTGACCCAGAATATTCTCTCATCTACTCAGCCACAGGTGATCACGTGAATCCTTTACATCACTGGCCCTGAGTAGAAATGACAAGTGCCAGCTATTCTTGGCTTTAGAGGGGTTGTTCCCGTTATAGAGATGATAACTGTTTCTATACAGACAAGCCTTTACTCTTTCACACCTGTTTAACATCGTGTTAAAGCTTTTATGTACATTTCCAGAAACACTAATAGTCTGAAACACCATTCTGATGAGGATGGCTAACTGTAAGGCATAGTCCACTACATTGCTGGTGATAAAACATTTACTGATAGTGCTGCGCTAAGAAATAGGACAATCTTTATAAAGTGGCCTCAAAGTCTGACTACCATAAGACATATCTTTGTCAGCTCTATACCACTATTGACTCACTCAGAGTAATGTCTAGTGTGCCATTTTTTGTCCACTTATGAAATAGTGAACTATGGAGAAAACTAAGCAAAGATAATGCCTGCAACTGCTCTGGGTGAACTGCAGAGGTGGTCTTCATTCTTCTTTGATCAGGAAGTCAGAAGAATCTCTTTCCATAACAGAGGCCAACAGCTAGCAGGATTACCTGTGTGACATCCTACTCTGGCAAGTGTTTGAGATAAATGAACTGAGACAAATGTTACTGTCCCACTTATTAAAAAAAGGTATTTAAGCACTTCTGTCTTTTCCAGCAATGCTATTCACTTATATTCCAAGTGCTTTAGAAACAGCAATCACACATCATGGGCATCCCATGAAGTCTATGTCCTTACAAAACCTTCTTTTATATCCCACTTCACAAATGAGAAAACTGCAGCACTGAAATGCCTGGTGTCGGAAAACTAAATAATAATCAAGTTCCATCTGTCTACATGAGATAATTCAAGAGGCTACAAATACATGCTCATTTGGATATACAAATACAAATACATATATAAATACAGCTCCTTGACTAACAACCCCAAGAGACTACCACTGTGCTGGAAATGGCTTTCATCTAAATTCTGAGCCCTATTTTTTTTTTTCTCCAATTGCATAGTTTCCTACAAATGGTTACACTAACAGAGTTCACAGAATACCTTTGGAAAAAAAATGTTACTGACAGCCACTTGCCAATTTTTTTAGGCAATGACGTTAAAGGCAGAGATTTCCAAAGTAATCAATCATTTAAAAAAGTATAAGAAGAAGTTTTACATCCAGAAAGTGTTAGATCACTAGAGGTGGTCTTTTTGCCTAAACAATTTTACAATGCTGAATATTTGCACTTAAGTGCTTGGTAGCAATTCCAATAAATGAGTTTTCTTTTTTTAAAGTATGCAGTATATTTTGATAGTAGCAAAACCTCAGAAATGTATGCAAAACTCAGAAGCACTTCGCAAAAACAGAAGCTAGATATGTTGACTAAACAATCTATTTGATATTATTTGTTTGCCTCTGATGCTATGAATTAATTTCCTAAAGTGTATTAAGAATTAGAGTATTCCAATATACTGAACAACCTTCACAGGTGGTCCAAAGCTGCCTCCTGAGTTTTTCTTTTTTTTAATTAATCAAACAAACAGAAGTAAATAATGGATTATTTATTGAAAATTCAATCACCCATGTATAAGCAAAATTCGAGGCTATTAATATCATCAGATATCTAAAATACTTCTTTTCCACAACTGATTTTACACCAAATTTACCTTGATAATTTAACATTAAGAAATGAAAATGCTTTAGCACTTACAACAGGTATATGCTACATACTATATAATAGCTGCAAGTTTTCAACATAACATGTAACAGAGAAACAATGATATGAATGAAAAATTAAAGGAACAAAATACAAACTAAAAAAGATGAAATCAACAGTTGAAAACCATAAAAATAAAAATGAGCATGGGGGGGGCAATCCTGCACTTCTATAAAATAGTTTCAAATTACTATTATGAGCAAAAAAAGTTTTCAAACTGTAGATTCCCACAGAGTCATTGGTTTTACGGCCAAAAGGACTCAGTGCAACCATCCAGTCTGATTTTCCCCAGACTGTGTATTTCCTGTACCAAATAAAAACTCTTTATGGATGTGCAAGCAAATCTTTTTAAAATGATGTTAACTACTGACAGAGAGCCCTTGCATAGCAGAGAATCTCCTGATCTCCTGTGGTAACTTCCTTCACTGGTAAAATGTTGCAGTCAATTTCCTTGGTAAATCTGTCTAGTAGGTGTTCAACTCCGAGACTGCAGAGCCTTCTGTCATAAAAATAGGTTCTTTTCAAGCAGGTAAAAGGAATGATTTTTACCCTCACTCTACCTTCTGAATAGAAAATTCTTGACTATGGAAGAGATGTAAAAGACTCAAAGCTGAGGAGAGGCTACTTCTGCTGTGTTTTTTAAGTTTTGGACCAATCCTTTGATCTATCACTTCTACCATTTTCTACCATTTAGCAACAGCATGAGCAAACCACCAGGTGTAGGAAGCATGTCTGAACAAAAGGCTGAAAAAATTCACAGAACATACAACAAAACAGGGGAGAGGTGAAGAAGGAAAAAGCATGAGAGAAATATATTTGCAGAATGGCATCTTGGTTCCTATGCTCTACAGTGTAAGTAAGGACCTTCCCACTGAGACAGCCAGTTTGTTTTTTAAAGATTCTTTATGAACACCAAAGCATGCTTGCCTGGAGTACAGTTATTTTTCACTAATTGTAGAACCAGCTGGATCTTTTTTTCCCAAGTCTTAATCCAAGTCAATTGACTCTGGCAAGCATTAGTTAGTTACTTAATTGCTAGTTAGTGACTTTGGTAAACTTTAGATCTGGTGCTTAAGACTATAATTCCCCATTGATTAACATCTTATGCACTGTTTATTCCTGTGCAGGATTGGCTCCCTCATCTTACAGTTTATGAAATGGCAGAGCTAGAAACTTTTATTACTAACCAATTTTAATCTACATGAAACAGCTGAAGTAAACCACAAGGCAGCACACTGCACATACAGTAACAGGACATCTTATAAGAGGGTTTCATTTTGCCAGGAAAAATCAATTCAATCAGTTTCTTACATAATTTTCTGAGAATAGTGTAAGGCTTGTGAAAGCTGATGCGGTCACCCAATACTATATTGATATCTCAATTTTATGTGTTTATTGTTAATGGTTTAAGTGGAGACAACTTATTCACACACATGGAATACTGTAAACTATACTGGCTGACAGGCTGAAATCCAAAAACTTCATGCTTTCTTTTAAACTTTATACATAGTAAAACACCAGCAGAGTGAATTAAGCACTATAACTGTATGTACTAACCCTTAGTGAGGAAGAAACTTGAATTAGAATTCAGCGCCAAGATTAGCAACCATTTTCATCCAGATGTATATTAGTATCTCCCCCAACTGCATAATTTGATGTGGCATTTCAATCTGCTCAAAACCAATGATGAACAGTCCAGGGATTCTAATTTGCTGAAACCATTCTAGTTATCAGCTAAAAATCTCATACACATGCCTGTTGCAAAGGACCAGTGAGCATTTAAATCATTACTAAAATATTAAAGATAATATCAAAGCTAGAAGAAATTAAAAAAAATTCTTGGGCTATTATTCCAAGACCTTAAACACAGATTCAATTTTAAGCTTGGGAACACAGTTTTTAAATTCACCTGAAATCTGAGCTTGATCAAACTAAGCATACACAGATGTGGTTTTCTGGAGGTGTGCCAGAGGCTGTTCAGACCAGTTTGGTAGACCCAGCAGCTAAAATAAATAGCTGGTTTTGTAAATTCACGTTCGAAAACTGTCTCCACTACGCTCCGCTCCCTAATATTTCTCCTTCCTTATGAAACACATTCAAACCGGTGAGGAAATACCAGTCCTCTTTGCCCTCCTAGTCATGCAGTCCTAGACTTCCCTGTCTAGCAGGTATGAACAGCACGAAAACATTTGGGAAAAGAGCCATGGGAAGTTTCTGGCTCTACTGAAGGGATGGTATGAAGCTTCTGTCACTGAAGCAGCGTCTAGTACTGCTCTGTCCTCTGTTCACCCCTGCTGTGGAAGTCCAGCCCATACTCAAACCCACGGATGACTCAGACTGTTTTGGATATCTCCACAGAACAAGAGATGGGAAAACTTCTATATAAATAGCATAATAGTTAAAAAAAAACAAAACCAAAAAAACCCCCACACTTCACCATTTAATTTCCCCCCCCCCTCAAATTCCAGCTGGGGAAGATGAGTTTGGATTTCAAGGTAAATAAAGACAATGTTTGGAGACTGGTGGTTTTCCCGCTGGTAGCCTGTCATCCATCCTGTCATCCATGCACGGGCCTCCTTTTCTTGCTTGCAACAATAAACAAATAATTTCTATTTCCTAACTACTTGCTTGTGCCTCTTGAGTTTTGCTAGTAACCAGCAGCAACACAGATACATCTACTGGGGACCCTAAGCACAGGGCAGCCAGCAAAGAACATTTTAGACTGCAAGCATTTTTAGCCTCTCTCTCTTCCTTCACAAGATTTCCAACCTATGAAAATCTGCTAAAAAGAGCAGGACAGGCCCTGTTCCTTAATAGATGGTCATTTTGAAGGAGTATTTTGCTAACAGTAAAATGTTAATTGTTCTTGTTAAGCAGTGACTTTTGTGATGTACTATTTAATTAATAAACCTAATTTCTATTTGCACAGTGAGTCATAAGGGTGATGGTATGTTCCCAGAAGATTTTTTTAGTAATTAAATTTTATAGCTTCCTAAGCATCTTATTCTCTATGCTCAAAGGAAAATATTGACAACTTGTTTTTTTTTTTCTTCCAGGCTCTGCTGATAAACAGGATGCTCTGCCACAAACTACAAAAGAGAAATGAAAATATCACATTAATGCTTTTGGAACACATTACTTACTGTGGTGGCACAGTGGATGTCTTTCCATACATTGGCTTCCCTGGAGAGATCTGAGACTTCAAAAAGGTTATCAAGAATAACTTCCCCAATCATGTCATGTCTAGAAAATCTGTCAAAATCATAAACACTGAAATGCAATTTCCTGTTGCTGAGTTGATCATAGGCTACAGGAAACTGAAAGGTTTCATCAAAGACAGGATTTAATGTCTTTCTGTGAACTCGTGTCTGAAACTTCTTTTTCCTATCTGGAAGCAGATAAATCTTAACGTAGGGGTCAGATGTTCCTGTGAAGTCTTTAGCAGGCAGATCTAAGGCTTTGACAATTGTAACAGCCAGAAGTTCATTCTCATAATCATACCGGAGAGTGAAGTTAAGTTTTCCACATGTTTTCACATCTTCTTGTTGCCCATCAGAATCCACAGACTTCTGTTTGTAGAGTTCCGGTTTTATTCTCCCAATGCTGGTTGTCGTCTCTCCCCTTTGCAAAATCGGATCTGTCCCCATGTTAAAATCAACACTGGACACTTGCATCTGCCTTGGCAAGTGCCTCCTGAAAGAATTGTGCCTGCACACATACACATACACACACAAAACGAGCCATGGTTATCTCTGGGAAAAGACCTGGCTATTACTAAGTAGAAAATACAAGAAGACTGAATTAGCAAGGGTTCCTCTCCTTAAAATAATTTTAAAATAATCCCCCCCAAGTGTTTTGCAAGTGTTAAAACATCCTTGAGAGGAAATGATGATTCAGAATGAACTTCTTGACCCAAGAGACACCCAGTGTCCTGGCAATACATATATTTATAACCTTGTTTTCAGGCTATGCAGCTGAAACTGAATTCAGGTTCTTTCACAGAACAAGTTGACAGTTCCAACATCGCTTGGTCCCACTCTGCTAGGGCCTGAGTAAAGTACAGTCAGGCAGACAAAAAAGTCACTTGCAGAATTGTCATCGGTACTTCCTGGTTTTTGGAGGCACTCCTTGGTGGTTTTCCAATTAAATATTTACCAAGCTTCACACTGATCACTGTGAAAGGTGCCTGAAAAGGCCATGCAGAGCTATGTCTCGAGGTTTTCAGCATAGTGCTTTGCCGTCCTACAACATTTTATATACACCTGCTTGGTATCTGCTCCACTGAGGTACAGGCTGCCTTCTCCAATCATACTGGGAACATTTTGTTCTGGCTGCAATACATTTCAAAGTTTTGGTCAACATTTTTCTGTGATAGGTTTTTTTTCCTTCTGTTCTCACACTCTGCTGTGTAGTGTATTAGAAAGCTGATTCCTGTACTCCTAGCAAGAAACAATATGTTTAAATCCTTGTAATTTTGAATACAGTGTTGCATAAGTGTATGTATTTATGGGCTTATCTTGACTCATGAACATCAATGGAAATTTGTGCCTTTCCTACTAAGAGTGAAAGCCCTGGCATGCCATACAGCCTTACAGTAGTATAAAAACACTGGTCAAAAAGCTTCATAGAATTAATCAGCAGCAGATGCCATTATGACCACACTGTCCAGTTTCATTTTTGGACATTTTCACATTTCCTTGGTACTTCACTACCCCAACAATCTGTACTGGAAAAGCTCACTACCTCCTCCTGAGAGCATACTTAGTTGCCATTAAAAAACAATTTAATTGTCAGAATTTCCTCTGCTTTTTGCAATCAATTGCTTATTAATGCCAAATGCAGCCTTGCCTTATTGCTTGGTTTCCCTGTGGTGTTGTGTTCTGAAAACAAGACGTGTCACAGCTGTGTGTTTCTTTCTTTAAATCAGAAATGCAAATTGTCCATTTGAAAGCAACCAAGACTCATTTCATAGATATTATTTGTATTTTTGCTGTAAGTGAAGTGGTTGCAGAAGGCATGAAGCACAAAACTACCGCAGTTCAGCTGAGCAGAGATACAAGAGGGTAATCTGCAGCCGTTAAATAATAGACAAGAACGTTTCCCCTTTCGGCTGTTTCAGTACTGCTAGGTGCAGGGAGCAGTCCTAGCGTAACACAAGAATAGGGGAGCGAGAAGTTCATAGTCTAGATTTGAAGTACCTCCAAAAAATCCAGGTGTTTTGATCTCAAATTTAGATGAACAATACACTCCTCTCGTAACACATTCTACCTTTATTTTTTTACAGACAGACAAGTTGAAAGATTTTCTTTTCCCTTAAATGTTAAAACTCACTGAATTCATAGTATACGATGTCCACATTGGAATGGAGTGAGGAGTGGCAAGGCCCTAACTAGTCAGAAAAGTACAATATTGTCCTCAGGGAGTTTCAGGGCTGTCCTTGTGCCTTTGTCCTCCGAGAAGTCCAGCCTCATAGGTGTGCTAAACACAGGGAAGGAACCGAACTCCACCCAAAATGTAGTGGCAATAAATGTTTGGGCATGCAGCAATTTAGGGACTAGCTCTCTAGTATTTTTGACTCATAATGAAGTCCAGGAAGACCTGTGTTACTGCTACTTCTATCTGTGCTAATGAAAGCTGTGCAGGTAGGCCTTCCTGAGTGCTCCTCACATGTGCAGCTGTAGTACTGAGATGCCTAGATAATCATGTTCAAACCCTGCCATAGACAAGCAGTGGAGAAAACTGCCTATGCAGGGGAAACAGTGAAGCTGACTTTATGGCATTTCCAGTTTGAGTGAAAATGGATACACGACAAATTCTGTTTTCCTCGACTTCTGTTGCATTTACGAAGAATACTTGCAAAAGTAACATATAAAAGCCCAAATCTATGATTTCTAAGGTACTAACCTTCTTTCAAATTTTCAAACTTTATGCACATAAGATCCTCTAGTGAATGTAGTCGTCGCTGTGAGATGTCACTAAGTAAAACAGCTGTATGGCTGTTCCCCATGGGAACCAGCAGTGCTTTTGCTCTAGTAAGCCAAAGTCCTAATTACATAGTGCCTAGTATCTGTTCTGAGTCACAGCTTTTCACCAAGATAGCTAATTGGTCTGTTAATTATTAAGATGCTTCATTGTTGTCATGGCAACATATTTATCTTCCTTTGTTCTGCAATAACAAAGGAATTAATGACCGTGATAATGAAGTACAAGGATGTCAGGCAACCAGGTTGTGAAAATGCTGCAAAGCTACTAATGTGTGCAAATCCAGGTACTTCAACCTCTACTGGCTCTTACACATAGCACTCCTATAACAGACATGCCTTCCCTAACTTAGAACAAACACATTTTGAGTGACAGTAAATCTGTATGTAAATCTCTAATATAAAATTGTGCTTGCATAGGAATAACAGTAGTATGAAGCTGATTTCTAACTCAGTAAGACCGCCATATGTACGACAAAAGAGAAGGATAGGATGCTGATTTATGGTATGACTTGAGATTTATGAGGGGTGGCTCTGGTCTAGCTTTCCTAGAAGACATCAGACCAATCTTTTGGACCAAACCCAGGAACGGACACCAACACTTGTGGTATTTAGACAGAACAGAGCCTGCTGTCTCCTCCTTGCAATCACTACAGTCAACAGACCTGCTTGTTCTTCCTTAACCTTAACATTCCCAAGCACCTCACTTTTGCCTTTGTGCCTCTTTGGAACCGACTTACTCTTTGCAGAGCTGAATGACAAGCTCCTCTCCCACCTAATGCTACAGAGCAAAAAGCATGTCCTTTGAAAACACAGGTGAACATTTGAAGAAAGGAATATCATAGAAGCAATAAACTATGTTACAGAATACTTTCACAAAGTACTGGGAAGAGTGGTTCTCAATAACACAGAGCAAAAATGTTTGTAAATGAACACCACTGATGCAGGACTACTTCTATCGTAGTTTACTGGTTAATTGGGATCAAGGACTAAAGAGCTTTTTTTTTTTTTTTAAAACAAGCAGGTCTTTTCATATTATCAGGAACTATGAAAATTATATAGTTCCAATTAAGCAGAAATGCATCATTTCCCTACACTAACATGTCTCCATGTTAAATGTACAGTCCGTAAAAAGTGATCAGGCATATTTTATTATTGCTCTGAATGGCTTCTTAAAATCCTTATGCTTCAATTACAATGACTTAATATGATTCCATTTCTTTTATTAAGAGCTGATGGCTGCATGAACCTATCACAGAACTGGTTACAACCCTTTTATTTGCCCCAGCTCAGGTGAGATCAGTGTAGAGAATACAATCCAGACAGCAAACATTTCTCTTAGATCCTTTGTCAATGGAATACATTTAGGAGATGATGCATTTGGATCACTCAGAACTCCTGAGTACAACAAAGCAGTGCTGTGTAGAAGATGGTGCAAGAGAAAGTTACGCTACCTCTGTGTCTGCTAATGCCTTCTCTTTATTTAGAGGTCCCCAATGAAGGACACCAGTCAGGTTTTAGTTGTTTTGTGATCCAACATTCTGCGACACAATGGAGGAGTAATCCAGAAAGCTGGTCTAAATGTCCAGCCTTCATCTCATACATAATATTCTTGGCAGCAATAATTAATAGGGGCTGTCAGAAGGTTAAGACTCCCTTAAGGCAGGCAGGGGTATAGAAAAAATGCATTTACAAACACAGAAAGGACCATTTCTGGGTAATTTTTAAGACATTCTAAACATGTTTTGTAGCAAGAGTGCAGAGTTTTTCAGCAAACTGTAATGGAAGGTGATGTCTCCAAACACCCTGCTATTAATCAGCTAAGGTGGGACAATCAGGGTTACTCAAAGCAAAGGAACTGTCCCTCTCAGGAGAGATTTAACCCTGATAATCTAGAGAGGATAAAAAGAAAAACCTCCCTTACAAAGTTACCAACATATGCAGAAAGAGTACGATTGATGGCAGGTTTAATTTTGTAAAACTGTCTTTGGCTTCACAGATATTTTATATGCATTTAGATCCCAGTCCAAATCACTCTAGAGGTCTGTGGGAATATTTTCACAGCCTGAAGTAGCTCTGGATCATGTCCCTGGAACTTCTTTCTTCCCCTATAGTACCACAGGGACTATTCCAGTCCATTTACCAGCCAGCTATTTCTTCTGTCTGTTCAGGAAGTCAGACAGTCTAATTACCTACAGATTTACCTGTTGGTACATGATGGATAAAACTCTTCCAATTAATATCCTATTAGGTAATAGCAAGTTGTGTAATATCCTTGTCATGCTAAGCTGTATCAATTTTGGTCCCTCTGTGTTTAGGACAATGGTTACAATTTCAAAGTTGTCATCCCAGTATTTTGGAAATATTCCTCAGAGTGGCTTGGATACTGTGCTCCCTCTGTTAGCACATGGATACAGTAGCTGGAGCCAGGCATAGCCAGGGCAATGTGGCTTAAAGCCAGCTGTACAGTCTCATAATTCAGGAGATGGTTCAGCTGCTAAAGTCAGTTAGACCTCCCCTGGCTGGAGTGCTCTCATTTTTGGGAGCCTCCTGTGGTTGCCTGCTGGCTGTTCCACACTGTTGGAATAGCTGGGAAAAAGCACTTCAGCAGTCACCACCACAATGAGCGCACTGAGCTGGCAAAACGCGGTCTTAGGGACTCACAGAAGGCCAGCAAAGTATGTGCCCACTAAACGTAAAGCACGTGTCTTCTCCAGTCTTGTGCCTCCAATGATTATTGTGAATGTGAGCCTTTTTTTTTTTTTTTGCTTTGGTAGAATGTGTTCATTTAGCAAATGGTTTAGTGAGGGAAAGCCAGTTCCTATACAGTATTTGTATTCTAACTTATAGCATTATGCAATACTTCAGGTCCCTCCTTTAGCCTTCATTTTCCCATTCTTTGTTTATGAACATTCCCTTTTTTAATGCAGAAAGTGATCTTTGCAGTTCACTGTTTGTTTTCCATGCATTAAATTTGCTGACAGTATTTGAAGAAAATCCCATTTGAAACTATAGGTCACTGCACACATCTTCACTACTTTTCAATATGAAGCAGTACCTAAGACAAAATAAAAGTTGGTGTCCTCCACTTTAATACAAAAGAAATCACTTCAGGAATACTACATGCTTGTCATTTATTTAAAGATCTATATAGAATCCGTACTGCTTTAAGATCAGTCCATAAGAATCTACACTCTTAGACTGAAATTTTAATTTCTCTGTAAGTGGCAAAACATGTCTTAAAGAAATGTGCCATCAACAACGAATCTGTCATTTATTTAGTGGAGAGGGAAACTTTCATCTGCAAAAGCAACTGCTGTATCTATAAAAATATCTCTGTGAAAAGCTAGACTTGCAGTACTTTAAAAAATAACACTGAAATAGATTTTCCTATACACAAAACCTAAAATGAAAATGCTTAAAGTAGCAACATATGTATTTACAAAGTAGTAGAAGATGTAGATTTGATCTTCATATGTTAAAATAATGATGTAACTGAAGGTACACCATATGTTTCAGAATATTCTGTTCAAAGGACACTGAGGCTTTGCCTTCACATGACTGCTGTTTCTCCCATAACTGCTAAGAAGTCAGTGAATAATCCAGGATCCTGGAAATTTTCAGGGGAGCGTTCTGGCTCTACCTGCTCCCAGGAAACATGCCGCAAACGCAAGTGCCCCTGACTTACCTTGATGACGACGTGGGCTCAGTGATCTGCCTCTGCATGCGTGCATGTCTGATCAGATGCTCTTTCAGTGCGTTCTGGACCTCTGCTGGTATATCAGGTGAAGTGTGGCTAATTTTCAATGCAGCTTCAAGTACCTTTGTTGTAGGTTTCCCATTTTCTTTAACTTCCTTTTTCTCAATGGTCTCAAAAACCTCCGTAGGAGCACTGGAGTTGCTCTGAGGGACATTACTGGCATTGGAAGTGAGAGGTTTGCTTCTCCAGCAGGGCCAACACAACTTCCAAAAGACAAAAAGCGAGACTACCAGCAAGGCGAGCCCGCAGAAGCCGACGACTACTGCTAACAGACTGACTGAGATGTCTGCAAGGAATTAGAAACAAAGATCACCATGACAGACAAACATTGAGAGAAAAAAAAAATTAAAAATGACACAGGTAAGAAGACAGAAGCATTTTGATCATTATCTTGTGTAGAGCTTTAAAGTCCTATTTAATATTTTTTTCCTTTTTGATATCTGAGCCTGTACCTTTAAAATGTTATAATTCTCTAATATCTATTTCACAAATACTCCATTAATTGTTGTTCAGGCCAGGGGCTAGTATCTGTACCACTAGCCATTGTGGTCAAAGGGTGTCTGCTCAGGAACACATCTTGCTGAAAAAGTTAAACCACAGTCAACATTTTCTATAAGTGCACATGAAAACAGACCACTTCTAAACTGCCAGGCTGACACACAAATTTCTTCAGGACTTGCCAAACTTTTGATTCTGTGTGCTAACTGATTCAGAAACATGTTAAAACCTAATGTTTAAGAGGCATAAATAGTGACAGGATATACTCCGTCATAAATAAGAAATTTCTAGAGTTAAATCTTAAGTTCTGGACCAAGACTGTGTTAGACCAAGACAGCACATATACATTGGCATCTAAAATTCTGCTCTGAAAATGCAGCTGGCTTCAGAGTACTATACAATGCCCTGAGTTGTACAGAGACCATACTGTACACTCAGCTACCCCTGCTGCCCTGTATTTGACTTTTTCTGCCACAATTAGTTAGCATATCCAATAGCACGGCCAAAGATAGGAGAACAGATTACGTACCAATGAAATTCTGTCAACAGACTTGTATTTTAGGAGATGGTAGATCACCAGAAATGCCAGATGAGCCCTTATTAGGAGTTTTATTCTATGCGACATAATTCAGTTTGATTTTTCCAGTATCATGTAATATTATAAAACATAACTAAAAAAATCCCTTTCCTTTTGAAAGGAGCCTTTTGTATGCTTTAAAAGTATTCAGTAAACCCTGCTTAAATGTCCCTCAAGTAATGGCTGCTGCTGCTTGTTACAAGTTTTGACAGTTTAACAGCTAATATTTTGTATCCATAGCTCCAGGCTACCGGCTACTAAACTGAATCAGTGGAAAAGTGCAAGGAGAGTTTGAGCACATTTTTTCTAGAGGATCACAGGAAGAAAAATAGTCCTCTAGGTATGTATTAGCTCCATGGAACAGTATGTACCTCACAGGTCCCTTTGAGAGATGAAGACTCCAGTAGAAAATGTGGGAATATTTTCTTTATTAATATATAATATCCAGATACATCTCTCAGCAACAAACACTGAACTTAAGGCGCATTCAACATGAAAATGGGTGAGAATAGCAAAAGCAAATAGAAAATGTTTACAGTCTGGAGATTTGAAAGATACGGTTCTGCTCAACCTTACTTCATATACGTCCTGGCCAGTGTCATAGGGGAACTGGCAGAGGATGTGCTTCTTGATTTAAAGAGTTTGGCACAAGCTGCTGCCCTGCCTTGAACAGAAGTATGCCTCCTTGGCCATTTCCTGCCAGTCCTGAGAAAGGTGTTCTCCTTTTCTGCATGTAGTTAAATGTCAAAATGTAGCCCTTGGAATATGCATGTCAGCTTGATGAGAAATTCATATGGCAAATTCTGATTTAAGATGCTTCCACAAAATGAACGGATGCATAATTATATCTAATAATAATATAACACAAGAAGCAAACAATACTTTTGCATATCATTTTTCTAGATAATTTATCCCCAGTAGGGATTATTAGGCTGTTTGGTTTAATCTACTGTTTACCCTCACATTCTTCCTGAGCCCACTAATTTTTACTTGGCTTGTGTATGTTCTGCAGCAGACTGTCCTATCTTGACAACAAGAGAAGACATTAAGAGATGCTGAGTTTACAGCTTGTTTCAACGGTTAATCACTTTGTTGTAAATTTGTATTTCTGATTTGTATTTTTGTCGTTCTAATTTACAGTCATTGTTTCTTTCATGTCTTTGTATGAGAGATTAAAAGATATGATATGCTTCATAAGACACGCCTATACAAAATACAAATAAAATAAACTGTGCCAGGAAACAAACCCAGAACTTGAAACTCAATTGCCTACACTAGTCCCTGGAACAGTTTTAAACTGGGCCAGGTCATACCCGCCCAGCCAATTCCTGGGCATGAATAAGGAATTAGAGTAGGCCAATGATCATTCTTAATAGGTGGTTTGGATGTGGCCCTTCTGTTTCAGCAGATGACAGACTTTAATAGCACAGAGAGAGGCTCTTACATGCAAGTTGGCCTCAGGGCCAGAGAACGGTCTGTGGTGGGCTGACCCTGGCTGGATGCCAGGTGCCCACCAAAGCTGCTCTATCACTCTCCCTCCTCAGCTGGACAGGGGAGAGAAAATATAACAAAAGACTTGTGGATCAAGATAAGGACAGGGAGATAACTGAGCAATTACTGTCACGGGCAAAACAGACTCAACTTGAGGAAATTAATTTATTGCCAATCAAATCAGAGTAGGATAATAAGAAATAAAACCAAATCTTAAAAACACCTTCCCCTGACTCCTCCCTTCTTCCCAGACTTAACTTCACTCCCAAATGCTCTACTGCCTCCTCCCCAGTGCCACAGAGGGATAGGGAACAGTCCATCACACGTTGTCTCTGCCGCTCCTTCCTCCTCACACTCTTCCCCTGCTCCAGCATGGGGTCCCACCCACAGGAGACAGTTCTCCATGAACTTCTCCAATGTGAGTCCTCCCCATGGGCTGCAGTTCTTCACAAACTGCTCCAGTGTGGGTCCCTTCCACAGGGTGCAATCCTTCAGGAACAGACTGCTCCAGCGTGGGTCCCCCGCGGGGTCACAAGTCCTGCCAGCAAACCTGCTCCAGCGTGGGCTCCTCTCTCCACAGGTCCACAGGTCCTGCCAGGAGCCTGCTCCAGCGCAGGCTTCCCACGGGGTCACAGCCTCCTTCAGGTGCATCCACCTGCTCCGGCGTGGGGCCTCCATGGGCTGCAGGTGGGTATCTGCTCCACCGTGGACCTCCATGGGCTGCAGGGGGACAGGCTGCCTCACCATGGCCTTCACCACGGGCTGCAGGGGAATCTCTGCTCTGGCACCTGGGAGCACCTCCTCCCCTTCCTTCTTCACTGCCCCAGGTGTTGTTTCTCTCACATCTTCTCACTCCTCTCTTCAGCTGCAATTGCTGTCATGCAGCAACTTTTTCCCCTTCTTAAATCTGTTATCCCAGAGGCGCTACCACCATTGCTGATGAGTGGTCTTGGAGCCAGCTGGCATTGGCTCTGTTGGACACAGGGGAAGCTTCTAGCAGCTTCTTACAGAAGCCACCCCTGTAGCCCCCCCGCTACCAAAACCTTGCCACACAAACCCAATACATGGTCATAAGTAAATTTAATATATTAATATAGAGGTATGCCCCACTGAAGGAACTTTTTTGATAAATTGAACCAGCTGAACTTTCAGTCAAGCTGGACAAAATATTTTTCCATTCTTAAAGCCTGACAAAAAGTAGAACTCTTGAAATTATTGATGATCTATTGGAAATAAAAAAAAAGAAAACAAAAAGCAATTCAATTTTGGGTCATTTGCAATATTTCCAGCTCAGTTTAGAGATGAGTGGCATAATTAGTTTACATTTTGAGAGGAAGGCTTCTAGAACTGAAAATGTTTTTTTTTTTTTCATTTAGAAAATGTTGAAACAGGATGTTTTAACAACTTGGAAACTGCTGGAAACATTTCAAAACCAGAAATATGAAAATTGATCCCTTCCAGCAGAGTTTCAATTTGATGAATAGATACTATCAGCTGAAAAACATTCCATCAAAGCATTTCTAGCCAATTCTATTTTAAGTTTTTCACTGCAAGACATTTTTCAAGCCTTCAAATAACTTGGTGTCTCCTTTCAACACCTACTCCCGTACTTCAACTTTCTCTAAGCTTTTATTCTGTATTTCCATTAAACTATTTCAAATTCTAAGTCACTCCCAAAATCTTTACACAAAATGTATGTTTTATAGCCCTAAGATAATCAGATGAAACATCTGAAGTCTCAAAGGCAGAGAAAAGGAGCTAATTCTACAAACAGTTGTACAAATTACAGTCTCCATTTTTGCTATTTTACTAATAAACAATCTCACATATTGTCCTTCATAATACAACAAATACTTAAACAGAAACATGAAATAGTTTAATTGCCAGGAATTTGACCAAAAAATATTTCATTACAAAAAAAAGTATTTAATTACATTTACTGCCATAATTGCTAAAAAGCAATCAGTATGCCATATAAATTGACATAAAAAGCATATTGCTTCATTTCCTCACTTCTGACAGTCACTCAGTTGAGCAATTATGAGAGATTTGCTGTTATGTGAAGACTGAAATAATCTGTAGAAGAGCAGTCAAACGGAGCTTCCCAGACCCTTTGCGTGTTAGACTGGATGTGCCTCTTATATTACCTTTTTGTAGGAAGTTTGGTTTAAGAACACAAAACATTAAGAGACAGTTCTGCAGGCTAGGAGTTTCTTCACATCCCTGCCAAGGAAACCTGGTTGGGAAGGAAAAAAGGGTACTGAAGGATGGATGTGTCATGAGACTAGGGTTGCACTTCACATATGTAAATATTATTTAAAGACATAGAACTGGTGACAAATTCAAAGACTGCCTAAGTTTTAGAGGCAGGAGGAGATACACTCACTCTGCTGGGACAATGTTAATTGCCAACACTGTAAACAATGTTCTCACTGGTCTCTGGTACAAAGGAAGAGAAAAATCATCTCGAACTACAAGCAGTTGTTTGACAACTTTTTCTGAACTGGTAATTGCAGCTTGTCTTCAATGCTACACATTTGCACAGAACAGGACATCCTTCTGCATATTCATCTGGACATGCAGCATTATGCTTTTGCCATTCCTATTCTCATGCTGGATAAACTCAGGAATGTGAAGAAAATCCTCTTTCTCACCCCCCCCCTTCTGATCAGTGGGAAATCTTCCAGCTACTTCAATGGAGTTACCATTTCACTCCTGGTGATCTTCCTTTTCTGACCTCTGTCCTTAATGTCACCTTCAAAGAATTTTGGACAATTTTATAATTCTCATTTGAGAAAGGCATGTCTATCTGGGAAGTGCGTGAATTCTATTTACCTCAAAATCTCTCTGCATTTTTTATAAATACCCTCAGAAACATTTCCACCATAAAAGGCTCCTTGATAGCCAGTCTTTCCTATTAGGCAAGTACTTCATAAACATCTCCATCTTTTTTCTGGATGGTAGGGAATGTTTTGAGCAATCGTTTCTGTACTACGGCTTCCAACAATTTGTTGTTTGAAACTTGCCTCAGAAAAGTTCTGCCCATGAATCCATTCTCAAACATGCACATTGGCAGACTTCCATTTCCAAACCAAATTAAGTTCATTTACATTTTAGTCAGTGCCCTGACAGCATATGCCCCTTGATGCTTAACTCTGGAAAAACATACTCCACAAACCCATGATCTCGCATGGAGAAAGAGACCACATAGTGCTGTGACGTAGCTGCCCATGTGTATAAGGGGCAGGCACATGTCTGATGTGGACCGTACTAAAGAGAACGTACTCTAGCCAGCAAAGGAACAGGGAGAACAGAACACCTGGGAAAAAAGGGGGTTATATTCTCTTTTGACCCACCTCTTGGTCTATATCTGATCTTGGTTCTCTTAAATATTTAAAGTACAATGTCTCTGTAACTTTTTTCAAACATATTTTTCTTTAACTTTTAATTTGTTCTCTTGTTCATCAGCCATAAGGAACTTCACCCTTTCCATAGTGACCACTCTAAAGGGAACTCTTGTGTCTGGAATATCAGGAGTCAGCTCAATCAGATAAATTAATATGTCTCTGATTTTCTAGGATTTGGAGGGAAGCAGGAGCTTTATCAATTATAAAGGGTCTGGGTCCAATAAATCTCCCTGATCCCCATGTATATGAACCAGTTGGTCCAACCCATCATTTCTGCTGTTCAGTTTTCCTTGGGGACATTTGAAGAACATAAAAAGTTGCTGGTGTTCATTTTTACTTGGCATTAGGAGATATTCCACAATTACCTCTGTCTCATCCAAATCCCTGCAGATGGGGATATAATGCTTTAGCATGCCTCAGAAAATGGCAGGTGCACAGTCTTGTATTTTCTCTCATAACCTGAACCTGTCAAAACACCTGACTTAAATTTCAAACGGCAACAATAGCCTTTCACTTAAAAGTCTACGTGTGATCTCCTCTCCTGTTCTCATGGAGAAACATACTTTGAAGATCTTCCTCAAATCTTTTGACTCTAGCCCTACTGTGAATGTGTTCCCTCCTACACTGTTAATTCAGTCTGATGTCTGAATTTGTTCAAAACAGCCATCACCATCTACTGGCTGGTATATCACTTCTTAATGCTAACAGAGCTCTATGGTAGCATGTTTGTTGACAGTAAGGGAATCAAATGAAGTCAGGTATCACTGTGATTTACTACATAATTACAGGGCATAAAATTATTAATCTCATCAAAATCATTTTATCTAAGTTATATTATTTATTAATGCATCTGATAATCTGTATCTGTCCAACCACAAATGGAACACCCTCTTTTGCCACTTCAAACTCCATGTACGGGACTTTAGATGACGTAATGTACAGCAGGTATAGAGTATTTCCCAAAAGCTTATTAGCCTTCTTCTAGCCCACATTACCTTCTGTTTTCCGGAAGTCAGAAGGAATTTGCCACAACAGCTGTATATTCATGAGCCTCAGTACATGATTTGTGTGCTGTATGTAACTAGAGAAGATGGCTCTCACTTTTGCCTGACTGGGTCATCGTGTTTTGCCTGCAGTGTAGGAAGCAAAAGATGTTGCACTGAACATTGCCCTCTCCTCTCTAACACACCAAATATAAATTATTTGTCTCCACTTCCAGAGCTTTTTCTGGCCTACCTACTTTTCTACTTGTTAACTCTCACTGAATCTCAATAGGAGGTAACTCCCATCTCTGCTCAACACACGTCTGCCCACCTTGCCTTCCATTAAACAAAAAACCAGCTTTGGGCTTCGTCCCATGCTGCTCTCACACTTGTGAGGTTGTCTCTGTGAGTATCTGCAAGAAACCCTCATTATCTTCTTTCAGACAAGAAAATTAAGTGAAAACACATCATAAATCCACTGGACTGCCATTAATCATAAGCATACCATAGCTGTAACAAGGTTCACACAGCTCAAGTGTAGTTTTTGAATTGTCATGGTTATGTTTATTCTTACCCAGCATTACATAATGAACATCTCACACATATGACGAGATCCAGCAAGACACTGTGTCTCTTTATCTTCATCATTACAGATTTGTCCTCAGCTGTTATAAACGTCCCTGTATTTTTCATCTGTATTTCTTTGCAAAACATGTATTGAGGAAGATTCTTTTGTAAAACTCTTTTTACTTTGGATCGCTGCTGTCTGCATGTTGAGCACTTCTGCATTGTTGTGACTGCCTTCATGTTTACTGTAAATAAATCTGGTCTCCGTGGTATGTTTACCCCTCTGTTCTGCCTTTACGCTGCTGAATTAGATGCATTTCTGGTTTTCACAGCTTGTTAACACTGATTTTGTAAAGCATATTTTTCAGTAACCCTGCACTTTTTTCCCCCCAAACCATGTTTCTCTCTGGTAATAACTTTGTTCTGACCAGGTGATGAGCTGTATCATAAATAACTCCATCGGTCTGTTAACTGTTCAAATGTTTATTATTTAATTTTATCACATTTCTCTGTAACAGAATGCTCAATTGTTTCACACAACAGTTACTTTCTCATGGAGAAAAATGTTCCTTTCTTGTATGACAGTCCTACACTGATCACAGTAGTCTTCACATTCGTTCAAGTAGTCTTCACATTCGTTCAAGCCATTTCTGGTCCCCTTCATGCTTGCTTTGGCACAGTTAAGAAGAACTTGCAAGCAAACTACTGGGTAAATCTGTTTTTTCTCCCCCCTAAGTGTAACCAGGCAGTGAAAGTATACCTACAGCTTATACTCTGTGGGTGTGGGTGTGGGCGTAAGGCACCAGGACTAAATGTAAACCATCAGCTGCCCTCAGCAAAGCAGCTGACAGCCAACGGGAGACTCATGCCACCTACAGCAGGAGGACCCATGACATTGCTCTTCAGGGAAGAGCGAGACTGTATTACAGCATAGCCATGCGCAGGATGCTCCACTGTTTTCTTACTCCCTCTATACTTCTATAGTAAACTGTCAATCAGGGGTAGGGTTAGAAACTTGGTAGGTTAAACTTTTATGTTAATAAAATAATTGTGAGTAGAATATTTAGATGAATAACAAATGATCCTGTAGAAGCTGATGCTTTTTCCATGGTCAGCTTGAAAAATTCATTGTCTGACAAGCAAAAGAGCAAGGGCAAACATCAATCTCTAGAACTCTCTGCCCACTCTAGATGGCTAAAATACGCCCTCCTGGCAGGGAAGCAACTGGGTTCCCAGCTCTGTTATAAACATCGGTTCCCCATGAGAACTGATAATGAGATAGTGAAGTTCTGCAGGACCAGCAGGCCTAAAAAAAATGCAAAGACAGCAGAAAGTACCCACCATTTGCAGAGGACATGCAATGGATTTTAAACATGTGTCCCTAGAGCAGGATGCCAAAGCTCCTCTCATGACACTCGATGCAATTGGCTTAACCTTCAGAAATGCTCCCAACTGGGACTTTGATGTGCTTGGTTCCTTTGAAAATGAGGAGGGATGTTTAACTGGCAAAAATGAATTAGAGTCCTTTATTAATCAGATAACCTGAGTCAAAATACAGGTATAACCAAGCTGCATATATGAATTTGGGACACTTCTAGAAAATAATTTACTTGGATTAGAGATAAATTTTGTTAGGTGCAATCCCGCACATCCAGCTCCCATTTATTTTCCAACTGAACTCTTCCTATTAGATGACAAATATCTTAATCATTTTTCCCAAATCTACTGGAAATAAAGGAGGTGTAAAATAAAAACAAAACAGTTGCACATCTAATTCAGCATTTTGCCCGAAACGTTACACCCTTCAGAAGAAAGCTCACATAGTCATCTAACTATATAAAGGTACTATAAATGTAAACAGCTTCCTAATCTTTTCACTTGAGCATTCCCCTGAGATGAGAGAATTAATAGTCCTTGTAATTACCAGGGCAGGAAATATAACAGCAGATGTCTATCTTCACTAATTGTCTAAAGCTCTTAGAAATTTACAAAATGATTTATCTCGCTAAGATTCTTTGCTATGAGTTCCATAGATTAATTATCCATTACACTAACTATGATTACCCCTTCTTGACCCAAGCAGTGAGGAGTAATTGAGGGTCCTAAGGTGGTGGTGGTGTCACTGAGAGGAAAAAACTATTGAATAATCAGCCATTTCTTTGCTGTAATCCTGTTTGTCCACAAAGAATGTCCAAACTCTTACTTCTCTGAGAGTAAGAGGAATCAAACATATGGAGGTTATTTTTTTGGTTAGCAGCAAACCTGAATAGCTCTCCTTTCTGCTTTGTTGTTTCATTTTGTTGTAGTCTGCCTTGCCAAAGCCATAGTCTCCATTTTTTGTTCTGACTGTGTCTCTGTCTCCCTCTTCTTTGTGGTTGATTCTGTTATCCTTGTTATGCTTCTTTCTCATTCCTAGATGCTACACTATCAAAAAAATCAGTACCCAGTCTCTCTGCTTGCCAGTGAAACTTCTTGGGTCACGAGGTCAATATAGTCCCATATTTTGCTTTGAGCCTGTGATTGGGTGGTGCATCTTTTGTCTCAAGCAGCCGATTCCTCTGAAAAGCTTGGCTGCTTTTCATGGTCTAGCTGAACAGAAAGCAATCATCACACCCATCAATATAACCATATCACAGCAATTCTAGTTGCCTTTTTTAATGTTTTCAACTTCCAGATCATGATGTTATTCTTGTATTAAACAGAAATGGTCTGCTTTCCTTTTTACCATCTACTCTCTTACTTTCTGAAATGTTTCCTGCACTATTCTTTCCTTTCCAAATATGGGTCTCTTCACCTTTTAGACTTCTTTCCTCCAGTGCAATCTCATTAGTGATTTTCACCTTTGTGACACTTTTAGGTATCTTCTTTTTGAGATGAGGAAAACTGAATAAACCCACCATTTAAAGAGAGAATATGCTATCCCTATATAGCCAACTATTATTTTTTCTTTTCTCTCCTCTTCATACTGTCTCCTGGACTATTTTTTTGGATTTTCATTGAAAGTTTAGCTGCGATTCTATAACATAACAACATACATACAATAATAAACCATTATTCTGTAATAACCCTCTCACAGTCTTTTATCTTCTCCACATCTTCCAGAAGTTCTCCTCACAACTCAAGCATCTTCTAACTCTTACTACAGCAGTTTCTTCTTCACACACTTCAGTGCTTGTTGCAGGAGCTAATTCCCAACACACTGCTACAGCTGGAGCCCCAGGGAGCAAATAACTGAACTGGTTCCATGGTGCGTATCACCCAGCACGGGCACGCGCTGGGAAAGTGCTTCCCGCATCATCGTTTGGGACATACAGCAAAACTAATAAGGCCAAATTAGCTATTCCTCCTCTCTACCATAGAGCTACAGCTGCATGGCACCAGAACTGTGCAGAATTCACTCAGCCACAGAAGGATATGGCTACATGATATGGACTCACACCAAATGCTACCACCCTATGTATGAGACACAGATATTTCAGGAAAACACAAACATTTATGGCTTCATTCTCAGAATGATGATGGAGAACACTTAATGTTTCTACCTTTAATGAACAGGAACTATGGATGTTCAACACTGTGGACAACATTAACTTTATCCATAGAGATAAGGAACTCTGTGCATTTGAAGAGCAGAAGAGATATGGCATGGTTCACCTTTCAATGACCACATTTCTCTCAGCCTAAACTGTATTTACAATCTTTCAGTTCCTAAAATTAATGTGAGTGATATTTATACCTTGTCTATCCAAGTGTTTACATATTAAAATATTGTCAATCATCAACAATGACCCTGTGTCTGTTCCTCCTCTGGAGACAGAAAGTATTAATATATGTTCTTTAGCAGTGTTATTAATGAGACAATGTTTAATATAATGTGCGTGCCAACAAAGTTGGCACCCATCGTCTAATAATGGTTTCCCTTTAAGGAGGAAAAAGTGAGATTTAGGAACTCAGCTAAGATGTGGGACCCAGTGGTTCAAGCCCCTGGTCTGTTAATTATCAGTTTTTTTCTAATCCAACAATTTCAAGTTAGTTAGGGTTTACAAATGAAAAACCAAGAAGATCGTTGATCTTGAAGAAATGCCTATAAAGAAGCTCCTGTTACTGTACACAACGCAATATCAAGGCAAGTGTTGAAGATTCACATTTTCTAAGCAGCATACCTTAGTTTACCTCGTGGGACATTTTTGTATCCTTCACATCCCACCTGTTTACACATCGACTTTGTTTTTATATGACACCTCATGCTGACTCCCTCTGCATTATTCTCTGAAAATCATATAGAGAAACTAATCTTTTCAGACCCCAGTTTTCCAAGCTCCGTAATTTTATTTTCATGCAACCTTCTACGATTCGGACCAAGACAACTAACGCAGTGCGTGATCGGAATATACTGGGTAGTCGGCATTAACAAAGCACAACAAATCCACGATCCGTGCTGGTGGAAGTACGCTACAACCCCCCCGCGCCGCCCCCCCCCCCCCCCGCGCCCTGCTGCCCCGGCGGCGGGGCCGGCGGGGGAAGGGGCGCCCGCGGCGGACCGAGACCCGCCGGTCCGGGCCGCCCCCCACCCGCGCCCGCCCTGCCGCCCCGGGACGCGCCCGCCTTCACCGGCTGGAAACTCAGCGCTCGCCTCAAGCGCAAAGCCCTGGGAGAACCGTGCAGGTACCGGGCTCTGAAAGAAGAATCGCTCCTCTTTCAGACAACAGTTTTTTGTTCTGAGATACTACAAATAACCTGGAATTTGCAGTGAAATCTGTGGGCATTAGAAGAAAAGAAAAAAAAAAAGTAACAGCTGCGGCGGTAGCTACAGCGCAGCTGGGGCCCATGCTGAGGACCTGCTGCTTTCCATGACTTGGTGTTAATTTATTTAATTTGCACTGTACGCTTGGTATTTGTTGGCCATCATGCAAGCTGTCCGTTTGCATTTATGGACAGACAAAATAGGTTACCAATCCCTTCTGGCAGAAATTAAGCACGGAACTTGGACTAATTTTCAAGCCCCGTCCTAAAAACAAGTACCATGGAAAGCAAGAGGTCCAGGGAGTACCGTACAGAATAACGCAAAAGCGCAGGAGCCGGTTCCAAAAGATCCTGACAATCCAGAAATCAGTGACCAAAGATACCACCGTCAGGAGTCAAAATCTTGGTTTCGACCCCGACAATTTTTCTGGCTTCGGAATACTTAAATTAACCCGAATTCCTCCCCTCACCCCATCCCCAATTTCTCCTGGACGAGTCCTGGACCGGACCCCACCGGAGCGGAGCGGAGGGCTGCCCTGACTCTACAGGTTCCCACTGGCTGTCGGAAAGCTCTCCTGCCGTCCTCAGCGATTAACGGAGGGGACGTAAAATACCTCAAACCCCGCTCAGAGAGCGCCGGGGGCTCTGTCAAGTTTCATCGCAGGGCTACTCTGAGCCGCGGCTTGGCGAGTTGTGCCCCGAGCCCGGGCTGCGCCCCGACCTGTGGCGGCTGCCCGTCCTCCCCTCCGCCGCCCGGCCGCCTTGGCCCCCCCCCCCCCCCCGCACCTCCGGGCAACCTGTTGCCGCGGCGCCGGCAGCCGTGTGCTCGGGGCCGCCAGCGCGACACGCCAAACGCAGAAGGACGGCTGGGGAGAAAAGAGAGGGCGACCGGGCGCAAACCACGCGCGGCGCGCCCGTCGCACGGAAATGCTGCCCACCCGTGACAAGAACATCAAACACAGCCCTCTCCCCCGCTCCCCGCACGCACGGCCCCACAAACGCATGCAACAGCCCGGGTCCGAGCTTTGCATAAAGAGAAGCTCCCACCGCGGGGAAAACCTTGCTGAAGCGGAGCTGCGGGGGGCAAACGAGCGAGCTGCGGGGGAAAGGGGCCGTCTCCGGCGGCGCGGCTCCAGCCGACGGCGCGGCTCGCACGTCGGCGACGATTTCTCTCCCCTCGGCGCCTCCCAGTGCTCCCCCGTCCCCACGCCGGCACCCCCGCCCGCTGCCCCACGTTTCCCCCGTCGCCCCCGGGGCGCTAGCCCCCACCCCCGGCGGCGGCTCGGCGGTCCCGGTGCTTCCCTCGCTGCTTCCCGGGAGCCTCCGCGGGCTGCGAGAGGGAGACGATTTTAAAGCGGGCTTTGTGACTGCCCCCCCGTCCGCCCCCTCCGCACGCAGGGAAGGCAAAGGAAAAAGTTGCGCTCTCCGGCCGCCCACGCCGGCGCTGCCCGCCCCGCGGCGGCGGCAGGACGGGCCCGGCGGCGGGCGGCGAGGCGGCGGCCGGGGCCGGGGGCGGCGGGGCCGGTGTCGGTACCTGTGCCGCCGATGCCCTGGCGGGCGGTCTCCAGGGGGAAGATGCCGGCGCACTTCTCCCGCTCCACCTGCCCGCCCAGGCACAGCTCCGAGATGATCTGCAGCGCCTTGTGGCAGAGGCTGCCCACGCCGTCCTCCGCGGGGAAACTCATCTTCTGCCCCGGCCGCCCGCTAGGCCATGGCCGGCGCGGGACGGCTCCGCGCCCGACCCGCGCAGCCTCCCGCGGGGAGCGGAGCGGGGCGGAGCGGCGGCGGCGGCGGCGGGAGCGGAGCGGCGGGCGCGGCGCGAGTGAACCGAAGAAGTAGTGAAGGGGGGGGGGGGGGGGGGGGGAAGAGGGAGAGACAAAAAAAAAAGAGGGGGGGGAGGGAAAAAATAAAAAGAGTGGGGGAAAAAATAAGCATCCACTTAGCGACGCCTTTTGTGCCTAGCGGGCTTCGGTAGGCGGCTCGGCCAATGGCAGCCCAGCGCGGGGGGGCGCAGGTGGCGGGGGGGTGGGGGGGAGCTCCTCGCGTCCCCCGGGGAAACTTTTCCTCCCCCCGCCCCACGGCCGGGCGAGGGGCGGCGGCGCCCGGGACGACTCCCGGGGTGCCGGCCCCGGTCGGAGGGCGGTGGGGCGGGCGGTGGCCGCGGTCAGGGGCTGCGCGGGGACGAGCGGAGCGGTGCGGGGGTTGCGCTGGTGCCGGCGGGCGGAATGTGTGTGTCGTCGTCCCCGTCCCCCCCCGCCCCCCCCGGCAGGACCCCCGAGCCCCGCGGAGCAGCGATGGCAGCGGTGCGCTTCGTGCGGAGCTGCTCGGTCGGAAGGGCGAAGCAGAGTCTGTTCCCCACTGCTCCGGTCGTTTTTACCGGAACGTTCTTTCTTAGGGTGACCTGGGCAGTGTAATCTTCAGTACGGTCTACCGAGCAACGCCAGATAACTTCATTAACCAAATCACCATCTCCACTACACTTTTAAGCAGCAGAGTTACGGAATAGTTGACTTCGGCTATTTCTTTAACTTGTAAAGGAGTTAGAGTAACCTTACGATTGTCCGGTCTGTTTCCTCAAGTTCTGTAAAGTTGGGGGTTTTTTATAGATAAAAAAGTTCCAGGTACTGCGTGTGCTTGAACATACTTCGAAAAATCAGTACAGCATATACTGCTAGTGGTTGTTTCAGTTATTGGCTGCATAGCCGAACAAGACTTAAGCTGTTGATTTGTTCATATACTTACTGAAATTCTGATAGATTTTTATATTTGTGAAGAAAAATGCTTCTACTTCGATGGCATATGTATGTCTTTCAATACTTAATTCTAATTAGGCACAGTTGAAGGAAAGTCTGCTAGCAGTTTGCTTAACAGCACTGCCTGCAGTCTGCTGCTAGGGTGTCTTGGTTTCATAAGCATGAGAAGTTAACTTGTGTACTGCTGTGCTTTTTTTCCTCCAGATTTCAAATTTTTTATCTGTTACGGGAAAATTAATAACTCTCTCTAACAAACTGCGAAGTTTAACATTTGAAAACTTTATAACCATCAATCAATAGCTGTAAATTATGAAATATTACAGAAATGTGTATTCCAGTTTTAATTCTGAAATTCTGTACTTTACATAGTATAGATACTTGTAAAAACACAAGATGATACTTCTAAAAATCAGCCACTTGGCATTTTGAAGGCTCATGCATTTATGCATATGAATTCATACACATGTATTTTTCAAAATCTTAGGAAAGTAATAGACTTTGTTGTATACAAACTGTAACATCAACAGAAATTCTGATCCATAAAGCTTTTTCACAGATATAGCAAGTATTTCAGAAATATCAGATGCTACTAAAGAAATAAGTCCCCATTCAATGCATTTCCTGAGATTAGCATTGTCAAAACTCTGTGTTATTTCTGCAAAATGTTCTGACAAATCCTAAAATGTTTGCACTATAACTAGTCAGGGCACAGAACTGTGTAGTACTATTTGAAGACTCATTTAACCCTCATAGGGACCTAAATCTGTATAATTATCTCATGGAAATAGGCTTGCTAGCAATAAAAAGGTATGTACATATTTTCATTACAGTGAAGGCAACTGATGCCTACTTCCAGACTTCAAAATATGAACATATTTACTGTTTGTGTGACATTTACAGTCCTGTTCCCAAAATTCTGTCATGCACCACCAACTAATAATTAAGCAGTCTGTTTATCTTTGAGACACATTCAGAATTCTAGCAGAAGCTCACAGGAGATATATATACAGACTGATGAAGGAAGGGTCTTAAACAGAAGTTGGTTTTAACGAGAGTAGGGACTGCATTTAAAGGCTGAGACCTAAGCTCTTCTATTTCTGAACCTTTCTACAGACTGTCTTTGTGCCCATGGATGTATCGCGCAGTCCATGAGTGAAATTTTTTGTCTCTGAAGTTACTGGCAGTTTTGCCATTGATTATAATAGAGTCAAAGTTTCACACATAGATCAGTTTGCCACCCTGCTTGTTTACTTACGGAGTGAGACTTTGGTACATTCTTACATTGTTTGCCTTTGCACACAAGAACTTCATTTCAGTGAAGATTGTACCACCTTATTACTATTACTGTTGATAGTATTGATAAGTACATAGATACAGAAAAGCACAAACAGGTATATTTTACATTAGTAATTTAAGAAAAAAAAATTGAAGACTGAGATTTTCAGGTAGATGTCTGGAGATAGGTACCCAACTGGTATCTCTCTTAGCTGTCCTAAGTACTTTAAAAAATGCTTTTAGGTATACAGAAAATACCAGCCACAGTAAGTAGTATCACTGTATCTTTATCAAATGTATCACCATCTAAATCCTGTTCTTCAGTAAGTAGCATGGATATAAACTTTAATTCATCAACAGAATAGTTTTTCTCAGCCTAAGTACTATGAGATGAGTTTCACTGGGAGATGAATGATTCTGCTGGTGAGATGTGCTGACAATCTTGCCCTAAACCAGATCCAGACATATCTTTTGTTGTTGGGGTCAAGTTATTGATGAAGGAAATTCTTCACTTTTGTATTGAGGGGTTTAGTCCGAAATGTGAATTCAGATTAGGAATCATGGCATTTTTCTCCAGTGTGTTCTTTCAGTGGAAAACTACTTTTTCTGCATATGAAAGGATATAAAAGCTTGTTTTCTAGCTTCAGTTCCCACTGCTTGGATTTTCAATAGCCTGGCAGTTTTTAAATGAATATGCAGTTGCATCATGTGCCCTTGTATCCACAAAGACCATTTCCCCTTTGGAAGTGCTCTCAGGCTGTCTCACCACATGTGATTTGTTAGGACACAGTGGACTCATGCCTCATGGGTTCCATCTGCTGGGATCACATCAGACCTTATTCACTCTTGCTATGCTGACTGCTGGTCATTACCAAGTTCATACTGGCTTGACTGCTTTCTGTTGACTGATGTTGACTAAGGGAGAAAATTTCCTTTTTTCACATTAATTGCATGTGTTCACATCCTCGTATCGTCTATGCAATATCCAACCAGTGGTTTGGGTACTACACTTTGGACTGGAAAAACATGGGATAAATACCCAGTTTTGTAAGATGTATCCTTTAACAAACACTGTGTTAGGATTTTTGAAGTTTAGTCAATATGGGTAGCCTAAAGGCAGATAAGGTTCAGATGTCTTTCAGAGTTAAGCTGCACTACTAAGCGTAAGGCCACAAATTATCTGGTGTAAATGAGTGAAAGGCCTAGTAATTTGCAGAGGAAGAATGGGCTGGTCTAGTGAGTGTCGAGTCAAAAGTACTCTCTCTGCTGCACGTGATGATAAGCAGGTGTAAGAATAGCCATAGTAATGGTACACTCCACAGTTCATAGCTTTTGACCACTTTCTGAAGTGAATTTCTGTCTGACATTCAGCTAGTGTGGCAGTGTACAATGCCAAAGACATCTGCAACAGAAAGTAATCTCCAACTGCATTTGTAGTCATGCTTGCAAGCAGAGGCTGGCTCTGAGGGTACTGCTGGGCACGGCCAAATGGAGGCTTTGTAGATATATCCAGGGAGAACCGTGATTTGCTCTTGACTTGTGCAGTCTTCAACAGCTCCCCCCTGTGCTTCTTGTACATCATTCCTGTTCACTTTTTTGCATAAGAACTCACTCTGT
This sequence comes from Gymnogyps californianus, assembly GCF_018139145.2. Lineage (NCBI taxonomy): Eukaryota > Metazoa > Chordata > Aves > Accipitriformes > Cathartidae > Gymnogyps > Gymnogyps californianus. Next base: position 152,906,436 of record NC_059471.1, read on the forward strand.
ATTTTTAATAAAATGTCACCCCGGTCTTAGCTGGAACCTTCAAGTATTTCTTTTTACCTCAGCTGAGAGTTTGGCCTTGGTTTCTTGATTTAGAATTAAAAAAAATACCAAAAAGGCAACAGAGCTGGAGGAAAACAAACATTTCAGCATTCAGCTTTTAAGAAGCTATGGGTAGAAGAAGAAAGTGAAAACACAGGTTACAAATACAGTTTTTGTTCCTAACAGTTACAAATGCAATTTTTTCCTGATAGCATCTCCTTAACTTTTAAATCCCTTTTAAACAGCAAAATAAACCCTGAATCATTAAACATTGCTTTACCCTAGCTGCATATTTTTAACCCTCTAATTTTGAGTAAGAAGTGCCTTTCACTCCTGATGTTAAAAAAAAAAAAAAAAAAAGAGAGCTGTCTGACAGGCATTATTACAGTTATACAGCAATCCAGGAGACAGTCAAAGCAGAACATTCCTAACCTGCAAATTAGAGAGGAAGGGTGCCATGAGCTATGTAAAGGTGCCCATAATAACAGACTGAAACATTATGTCAGCTGGATATGGGAATGCTGCTGTTCTCTGCATTCTAATTGAATGAAGATGAGATAATTTTGGTCAGAATTGGGCCTCTGCTCATGAGGTGAAAGGCTAGCACAGGAATCCAACGCATGAAATGATGTCCTTCCTTCTTGTGACATGAAAAGCTAACTGCTTGGCATCATTTTGTCATCAGAGCAAATATTGAATAGATTGAGAGAGAGCTTCCAGGTTTTTGGATATTCAGAACTGCCTCCTTGGAAGAGGACTGAGGCCTCATGGCTACAGCAGTGAAGGGCCACAGTGTGAGTTCTCATTTTCCAACAGTCTTCAGGCTGTCCCTGTGACTTTGAGGAGACCCTTAATTTCTCTGAACTACAAACTATAACATGAGGACAGTAACTCTTTTTGGTATCCTTTATTTGTCTTGCCTACATAAGGTTTGAACACTTATGAACAGGAACCCTATCTTAGTTTTAGAAGTAATACAAAAAAGTTTAAATTTCCTTTTTTCTACCTTTCTTCTCAGTTTCCTCTTCTCACTTCCATACTTTCATAGTACCTGGTACAATGGAGCCCTCATCTGGGTTGCTTTTTCCAACTTCTAATTCACTATGAATAAAAAACATAATCATAAAGACAGCTCCCCACATTTGGTCCAAACAGATGCTTCCTCGATTTTCAGAAATGCTGAGCAATGATTACTGTATTTTTTCCGCTTAATTTGGTGTCGTTGATACTTAAGACTACAAGTCTGAGCAAAAAGAGTCCTACAGGACCTGCACAGAGAGCTGAAGCAACTTCTGAGAGTCAGCAGCAAATAACATTTGCAGTTTTGTGGAAGTGTTTTTTAAAAGATGTATGACATGGAGTAATTTATGGAGTTTTAATATTTTATAATTCTTTGAGAATAATTGGTTAGGGACAGAGGGCAAAGTGATTACTATTCCATTTTATTTCAAATCGTGCTTTGTAAGTGATACATGGGATGGGGAAGTTTTTGGTGTCTGAGAGTCCTCAATCCACTGTGAATTGTTGTTTGCTTTTCACCTACTAGCTGGTAATTAAATAAAATGCTTTTCTTTTTTTTTTTTTCCTCTGCAAAGTCTTAAGCATGTGGTATAGTCTTTTCTGTGGCTATTTGAGCAGAACGAATAGCGAAGCAATCGGGAAGCCAGCAGATCCCGAGAGCTCATCCCGGCCGTCTGGGGGAATGGCTGTGTGGTCTGGCACGCCATTTGCTCCTTATGAAGATTTTAAGGCCTGCCTAACCAGTTATGTGCAAAGGAGCTGTGAATGTTCATTAATTAATGACCACAAAATGAACAAGTATGTTGCTACCAGGGTGCAGCTGTGAAGGGCTGGCAGCTCACTGAGGGCCACGGGGCCAGGAGCAATGGTGGCTCCCCGTGTGGGGGGCAGCAGGGCAGGGCCTGGCAGCCAGGGCCTGTCTCACCCCCCAGCCAGGAGCAGGGCAGCTGGGGTGCACTGGGGGCAGCCCCAGCCGCAGGCATATGGCACCTCCCTGGGAAGAGGGATGGGCTGAGGCTGGGCCAGGATGTGGGCCCAGCTTGGTGGGGCCCATGGCCGGGCAGGGCAGGGCTGTGGGAAGCTGGATATTGGCTCTGCTGCAGTGTCCCTGGGGCAGGGGCTGACGGCCGCGGGGGCTGAAATGGAGTCCTGGGCTGTGGGCAGGGTGAGGGGAGCTTCAGAGCATGGGCAGGGATGGTCTGGCCTGGCAGTGCCCTCAGGGCCCTGACAGTTGATACATAAAAGGTCATTATTATTATTAGATGGAAGTAAAGGGTGCTTAGAAAATCTCATCTGGCTAATCTTCAGTCCTAAATGGGGTGAGACAGTGGTTGAAGACATGGTGCTCTGTGAGGAGGTGGCTCCAGGCTGGTGACAGACAGTAGAGCAAGGTAGCAGTGATAACTGTTGTGTGATGGCTAATTACATGTTGGAAGAGGTGAGAAGGGGAGTCTGGAGACAGTTTCCTTCTCTGATAGTTTTTTTTTTTTTTTACCAGATAAAGTATTTTTGAGGCTAATAAGCCTTTTATATCTGCCATTTCTCAGTTGAAGGGCTTCCTTGTCTCTGCTCTGTGACAGCTGGTTGTATCACCTGCATCACCCAGCCTCTCATTTTTATGAATTTTCACCTACTTTTTGAAGCAGAAGAAAGAGAAGGTCGCAGACAGGCAACGTGTTCGAGCATGTGTGTGTGATGTGGTGCCTTGAAAGGACATATTCTATTGAATGGTAGCATGTTAACAATTTCTGTTGCCTTTTTTCTTCCTATTACCTTCCCTTCTTTCTCTCAGTTTCACTTATTGAGGAATGAGGTTGTGACTGGCACTAGAGAGGTTTCTTCAGCTGTGGATAAGAAGTCATGCTGAAATAATCTTGTGATTTGAGAAGTAGGTGGGTTTGAAGAACTCAGAATAATAGTTCAGCAGACTTTTCAAAATTTTTCCTCAAAGCCAGCTTCCTCAAAATACCCTGTTTCTGGTAATACAAGCCAGCCATAAGCCTTGGTGAAATAAGATATGTTTTGCTACTAGAATAGTTCAACGCAGCCAGATTTTACTGATGAATTTGGGCTATTCATCTGCATCTAATGAATTTATGTCTCTGTGTGCCTTCTAGTGAGATGGCTATGAGCATGCTCCTTATTGATTTCCAAAAGCTATTATCAACCTGAACCCAGCCACAAGTAGTTTGTTTGGTGATTATAATTTTTGTTCTGGTTTTGTTCCTCTGTACTTGATCATTTCATGGTAGAGTGCCTCCTATAACAGCTCCAAATTTTGCTTCCAAAATATTTCATTAAAAAGCCTAATAAATTAAGGATTTTGTAGCCCATTTTGTTGTATCCCCCTCTCACAGCAACACTATATGGTGAGTGTATGATTAGGTCCTAATGGAGCAGTACAAAACTCACTGAGATAATTTGTGGTAGTGCAAATACAGCAAAAACATTTGTTTTGAAGGACTACACTCTTTTGCTACAATACATTAAGATATCTCCTGTCTAAGCTAATTAGAATAAAATAGGTAGACTATTTATGAAATGAACACCTGTTCATCTACGCTATCAATAGCCACCAAACAAAATTATTACATCTATATCAATCATTTAGTTCCACATAATAGAAACAAATAATTACTACTCAGCATTGTCAAAAGAGTAAAGCTTCATGCTTTTCAAAGACACCAGCTCTGCCTCGACATTCATTCATGATAAATGAGCCTCATTTCAGCATTTGTTGAGTGGCAGGAGACCTTTATCCTGTGACATTGTTCTATTCCACTGTCATTATTTCTTAATTATCTCTGTCGTCCCTAGTTTGCAGCTTGGTATATGTTACTGGCCAAATTCAGCTTTGACTTAAGTGGGTACAATGCCATTTACTCACAACAGAAATTATGTCCATTTGTGTCAGGACTGAGCTTAATTCTCAGCTCTTAACCAGTGGCTCCTGATTCACTTTTCTTATTCACAGCAGATGCTGGAAAATGAACTCAGAAAACTAATTTTTACAATGAGAAGATGCCATTCAATACACTGCTGTGGATCAGTCTCACCCTGCTATCTTCCTCCTCTCCTTGCCACCTGGCCTTATTCTGCTGGGGAAAAAGGAGAGCTGCCCTAACAGGGTGTCTGACATGTCCTACAAGCCAGGTTTGCTATTTGCACAGTGAGATGTGTTCTTTGAAGGTCTGATGGTGGCAGCAGGAGTGCAGTACTCCTTGGCTGTCCTCAACCAAAGTGGTCCCCTTAGGTAATTGAAAATTAATCAGATTCTCCCTGCTGTGCTCAAGTCTTTTGTACTTTAACAACTGCTGCGTAATACTTTGGCTAGACCATAGTAATGTGCCCAATCATAAAGTGATGTATCATGTGCTGATTCTGAGAGAGCCTGTTTCCCACCTAGGTCATGGTAAATAAATTCTGTTAGGCTTAGAAGGATGTTTTCTATTCTATAATAATTTGTAATATAATTTTTTTCAGTGAGACAAAGGAACTAATCTCTGGTAATCCTAATTGACACAACTTCAATTTTGCATAATCAGTCCTTTCAGGGATTTCTTCCTAGCCCTTAATCACTGCTCTCCCTTTAGTTTACAGTCAGGGGAATAAGCCAGAAACGATGCTCAAAGACAATGTGTTAGCACCATGCAGAGACCTGTTTATGGGGTCTTTCATTAGCAAGCAGAGTGCAGTTGCTACTGACTGAAGAATTTGGTAGGGATGGGGGCTGGCAGTGTGCATGGCTTCCCAGAAGGGAGGAAGGGAGCACATAGGGCCATGGCATCAGTTTTTCCTCCAGCACTGACTGACAAAAAGGGGAAGTCTGGTGCACTGGAAAGAAGCATGCTGCACCTCTTTGAAGGGTTGTCTTTTTCCCTTTCACTTGGCCTGAGGGAAGTCAGATTTCCTGGTGGACTCCTCCTTATACAATAGTTGTGCTTTTGCAGATGGCATAAATAAATGCCAGGAATGCTGATTCCTTCCACCCCACCCCAAACTCTTGGTTACCCATCTTGAATTAATTATCATACCACAAAATACAATATTTACAAATTTCTTGATCTAGTGTGTGAGCATTGAGGAAACTGACAGCACCAGAACCTGCCTAGAGGTCACAGCTATTAATAATTGTGAAGGCCATATCAGGGCTATTTTATTTTAAGTGCACTATAAATTTTTTTTTTCATGTTTATGGAAAAAATAGATTTTTTCAGCTTGTGTGAATATGCTGTCGCATTGGCCCACCACACCGATAGGAGTCCTGTGATGTATACACAGATGTCGGAATGGATCAGGATATAGGACAGTATACCCATAGTAGTAACTCAAGCATGTAAACCAACATGTTTCAAATGTGGCTGAATTATCAAGATTTCATAGCAGGATTTCTAACTTGTCATTCAGTTATTGTGTATATATACGAACAGTATTTAAATAAATAAATTCTGGTGAGGCACAAAATTAAAGGGGTGGGAGCAGAGCCAAACGTTCTTGCTAGTACATCTCAGTGTCTAAAACATGTGGTTCACTAACTTTCACAGGCAGCTTCTCTTGATATCTGGTCTCTGTGTCCTCACAGGAAGATGTCATAGTATGTATTTCATTCACAAAATACCTATCTGAGAAGGAACAGGACAGAGTTGTAGAGGATGCTTTACCATTTCAAAGTCCCTTAAGAAAATCTGTACCTGCAAAATGGCACTCCTATATTTTTTCAGAATTAGTTGTCACAAGTACTTTTTCTCTTAAAAACGTGAGCTTTTCCCAAATGGTTTAGAATGTACAGACTCAAAAGCAGTAAATATCATGATAAAATAATATAATGATGATTTGAATCAGTCATATATTAACTGACTGAGAACAAACCTCTGGAGTATTCTAATTACAGCATCCTCCTATTCACTGTAAAATTCAGAAATCAAGCCACAGTTTTAGGGTAGAATCACTGCCAAATAACTGTGAACATTGATTTTTTAGTGTTCCTTTCTTAACAGTGAATGGTGCCCTTAGAGAGAAAACTCTGAGAAGATGAACTTTAAAAATGCAGGTTTTACAGCAAAAGGAGAAAAAAATAAAAGCAAGCTTTTTCATAAACTTAAAAGCTTTTACACGAATTCTGAGTCTGGCACTGAGACATCAATTTCTTCTCCCAGTAAAGATAAAAATATGGCCAAACTCTTCTCCATATCCAGTCATCATTTGATTTAATAGAAAGAAGCCTGCAAAGAATCCACTTGCAGGTCTGGTTGTGAGACTGGTCCTATACTCAGGTTTCGATGAGGTTTTGCTCTATTTCAGAGCAGCCTAAAAGCTTTTTTAAAATACATTAACAGATTGTGACTCCATTGTGCCAGTCCATCAGCTAAAGATCAGCTAAGAAATCACAGCTCATGAGTGCTTAAGACCTACGTCTATAGAAGAAGACTGTAGAGGAATTTATGGGCAGGACTCATCTTACCTACATTTAGATATCTACAGTGTAGATGCATGTATCTCAGCTGTCATCTGTTTATAGCTTATGGACAGACGTGGGTACTGTACTGTGATTTATCTGAGCCCTCTTACTTGTTTACCTTAAGATGAAATAAATTTATCCCTTAGCATACCTATTCATCTCCATTGATTGTGAAGGGATGATCAGCTCAGGCACATGAATACCAGTACAGGAGAGAAGTCCAATACTGTGATTTAGAATTTCAGTCTTCTAAGATAATGGCACCCGTAGAAAGCATCAAGATGTTGCAGTATACCATGAAACTATAGAACCAAGAGGTTCTGGGGAAAGCAATTCCCCTTTCACTAGCCTCCCAGTTCCTTACACAGTCTGGTCTCATGGAAGTGCTTGGATTTGTTCCCTGATGAACGTCATACGTGATGGAAGCCACAGGCCAAGATAGTCCTGAAGTCCCCTTGCACAACCTCCTTCTTCAGCTACTCATCTTCTGGGAAGCCAGAACCCTTACACTGACCTCCTGCACACAGTGTCTGCTTTGGCAGACTGCCATAGAAAGGCAGAAGAATAGCTGCTTGGTGGTAGGGCTGGAAATGGGGTGGGAATGGGACTGATTTGGGAGGGAGGACTAAAACAATTTATGTTTTCCCTGCCTAACTTCCTTCCTTTCCTCTGGAGCAACCATGCCTCAGTTCTGGAGGGTGTGACTGGGACTCAAAAGAATATGCAGAGGCTCCATTGTGGGTCATAAGATTGTTATAGCAACTAGATTATTAAGTACTGATATGGTATTTGCATACTGCCCATCCTCACCAGGAAACAGACACTCTCCTTTCTAAGTTGCTTGAGTGATCTAATGTAAGAGAAAGCATGCTCTGATAGAGCTATCATACAGGAGCAGGGTTTTGTCTCTTACAAAACATGACTGAGACCACATACTTTCTAAAGCTCCCTGGCAATGACTAGCTGTCCGTGCGATGAACAGTTGATTTATGCAGGTCTCATGAGCCTAACAGTCAAAAAGTAATAGATTTCCTGCATGTGCATAGGCCCGTGTGGGCAGCACATGTTAAAATTGGCAGCTCTGAGGCGTGTAGAGCACCCACTGTTTATATAACGGCTTTGCAATTATAGCCCTTGCTCACTAAGGGGAACTACCTTCTTTGAGAGTCTGTTCTTTTCCCTGAACTCGCATATTCTAGGTGTTGCATGGCAGTGTGTTAGAGCAGTTAGGAAGAACCAGAAATTCCTTAGTCTGCTAAGCTGCCTGAGTGACAGCAGAGTTTGGACTGAAGATGAGAATCTGACCCACAAAGCATATCCATGGATCCAGCTGGTATTTCTGTGCAATTATGTGGAATTACTTGTAATGAGTATAGATGTGCCCTCTAAGAAGTGGTAAATCTGTTCAAAGAACGAACTGGAATAGGCTGGACTGGAACAGCCTTAACAAAATGGTAAAATAAATGTGTGTGTCTGCACACTTGCAAATGTGTTTGTATATATGTTATACACGTTGCGTATGAGGAACAAACCTAAATAGTAATTATCTTTGTAGCAATTTTTCCACATCATAAATAGGATAACATTATATAATTTTTAAATAGTAAGGTAATGTGAGTTCATTGGAGAGGACAGTAAGACTGGGAGCTAGTGAACTAACCATTTTATATTGGTATTTTTTGTGGAAGTGATAGTGAAACTCATGAACTGAAAGTGGTTTTCATGGAAAAATCAGTGTGCAGATGTAACGGAGACTGACATCTAAGGAATCTGCTATAAAACATTTAGAAAAACTTGCAGTACACAATATTTATGTGATATTTGGTGAACAAATCTAATGAAAATAAAGTGTAAAATAGAAGAAAGACTGGCATGAATATGAGTTGTAATCAGTCAGCTGCTTAAGTGGTGAGAATTACCAACCAGAAGAGATTCTTCAGGGGAACTAAGGAAAAACATTTGAAAAGATAGAATCAAAGAAAAGGTAGGTAAACTGGGGAAATAAAAGATAAAGAATGCATAAAGTTATGCCTGCTCTGACTAATAAAAAAACCCAAACCATCAAAATAAGCAGCAAACTTTGCTTAAAAGGCAATTATAAGACAGGAACTAAAGTAGAAAAGCAGGCTAGAACAGAAGGCTGAGATTGACACTAATATATTAGTAAACAGTGTATTGAGTAGAGAGAGAATTAGTGAAATCGGCTGGTAAAGTTCAGAGGCACTTAGTTTTGATTCAAGAGCTGGTGACACATAATATTACAGTATGATGGAAGAATTTGGTGTTACATTCTATTGGCAAGGGATCTCTAGCTCATTCATTTTGGTTAGCAGTACCAGATAGCTTTCACTCTTACCCACACTTAGTAAACAGTATGCTGAGGAAGCAGCATAATTTGCTGGTTTTATCAATCATCTCAACGAAAAATCTGTATGTCCTTTGGCTAGGAGCAATGTTAGACCATATCAGAGATGACTTGGTTCCTTTGAAACACAGACTGGGAATGCACGTCTATACTATCCCAGTAAAACAGTGTGTATGCCTACAGTGTTTGAGCAATTCTTTAAAAATACCGATTAAAATACTATACACAATGATGCATTCAACACTTTAAAAAATACAATAATACAGTGCTTTAAAGTATGAATTTTGTTTAATCTCAATTAAGTAGAACCGTGATGGTTCATAGTTGATGGGAAGCTTGTTGAACAGTAAGAATTCAATTAGCATTCAAGATGAACATCTCATTTTAACTGTTGTTGGGAGAGATATATGCATATTTTTATATATATACATATAACATACATATAGGCATCTATAATTGGTTTCTCAGTGTCCAAATTTCAACCACCTGCTGCTTTTGCTTTCTCTAATTTATTATTGTCCTATAGTAGCAGAACAATGTCTGTGTAACTGATTAATATTATACAATACCTACTTAGGACCAATCCAAAGCCACTTGAACTAATGAGAACATTCTTATTGACTTCCAGGAGTTTTGGAGCAAGCTCTCAAGAGATGTCTGTTACTCCACAAATGCACTGGATTTCTGCTGTTATATAATCCTAGATCATTAAAAAAAAATAATTTCAGAAAATCGGAAGCAGAAGGAACAAACACACCATTTTTTAATATATATATGTACACATAGGCATAATGCACTTATCTTTGAAACAGTAAATTTGCTCTAAAGCCTTTCATATATCAATATATATCTCTTTTAATAATGTACAACTGTCTAATGTGTTTTGTAGGCATTATGTCTTTGGGTGCTAAATAATTAATCACTTCATCTTACTTTTCAGTAGAGGGCACTCAGAACAAATCATAGATCAAAATAATGTATAAAAGACACTAAACATAATGCAAGATATTCATTGAAAACACTCCCGTGTCTTAAACAAGACTACTATATATTTACATGTTTCATATGACAAGCAACTGTACGAAAAGATAAAACTTTTCAAATCTGGAGCTGTCTCTTGTGCACATTCTTACCTGTTTCACAGTGTGATGTAAGCAAGCTATTAAACTTTAAGAAAAAGTGGTTTGTTCATTTTTATGGATTAACTAGCCAGGGTCTAATAAAAAATTTAACAACTTTTTAATGAACTAAGCCTGTCCTCTCTTCCAGACATAATGAATAGTGTGTATAGGTCTTAGCAATAGACAGTATTCCCTTTTTTACTACAGATAATTTAAAATGCAAAGTAGAAAACATTCAGGCTTTGTTTCTAGCAAAAACTGATCTGTTAATAAAGAGAATAGGGTCCTGGTTCCTCACTGTTTTCATCTAGCTTTTATACCAGTATAACTCTAATGAATGCAGCTATTGCACCATTATAAAAAGAGTAATGCAGTGTGGATCTGGATAAGCAATTTGATTATATTACATTTCATAAAGAAATACTGCAGATTCAAATGAGCTTTTATAAAAATGCTAATATTTTAAATAACATTCAAGAAAAGAATCAACCTTTGTCACTTAGAAGACATTGCCAAGGGGATGTGAAACGTCACAAATTTAAGGAATGAAAACTTCTGATGCCTTTCATACAGTTGTTATGTAAGAGCTCCATTTTGTTCTATAAATAGAAAAGAGAAGCTGTGTTTCTTTGCGTTTTTTTATTTTATCATACAAATATCTGAACTTAGAATATGTATCTGTAGTTGATAAAATGAATGCTTTGTGAATTAATATTTGCTAACCTGAGCCCACAACCTTCGTACACACAAAAGTGTTCCATGAACATACGGTTTAGTTAGTTTTTGTTTGGGAAGGGCTTCCATACTTACATGGAGATTAATGTCTATCATCTATTATGTCTGGATTAAATCTAGAAAATAGGGTGTGTTTGTCTGTCTGTATCTACATAGAAAGAAACATGGCTCACAGACTTTTAATTATTTCTTCAAATGATAATATTATACCTTTTTATACATTTTCTACCCTTGTGGAATGATAAAACTGCTACTGTTTATCTACAGAAGAGGTACATCAAGACAGTAGATTTTCTTATACTTTTCCCAAAGTGTGATTCAAATTTGATCTGCTGGAGGAGACAGAAATTACATCTGCATGCTAATTCTTTACTGGGCATGACTTCTTGAAAAATGGCCATGCTAAGGTGAGTTGTTAGCACACTATTTTCGAGGCTCAGTGACTAGAAGTACTGACTTTAGGTAGCGATGCTATGAATTTATTTTGCCATGTAATACACCTCACTAATACTGCACTACCCCTGCTATGCTAGTGATAAGTTTCTATTAAACTAGCGCTGGTAATCATCTGGAACCAGGCACCAGTTCTTTGAGACTAACCACTAGGTATTAGCAGGAAAATTGCAAACTCATTTTATTTCTGAGCTAAACTGGCATCAGAATCTGAAGCTACTTCTGTAGAGGTGAAAAGCTAGAAAGCTAATCTACCATACTGCTAACTCTAAGGGTTTAGCCAGTCCTGTATTGCTGTGTGACATAATTCAAGGCTTTTATTTTCTGAAATGTATAACCCTGGTGATTTAGATATTGACTTTAAAGATCTTCCTAGAAGAAAGTTTATTATATTATCTCTCCCGCATGTCAGAAAAGTACATACTGTGAAATTAAAGTAACACACCATTTCTCAGAAAAGGAAGCTAGTCTGTGCTCTAGCTTTATTGGGGGGAAAAAATCTTTATCACAAAGAAGTCATTTAAATGTGTTTTATAAATGTACGTGTTATGTTTGAAGAAGACTGTGACCTGAAAAGAAATACACATACATGGTTATGCTCTTTGAAATATGTATATGTGTATAGTATTTTTGTATATGTGCTAGTATTTTAGACTCCCACAATGATACTTAGGACCACTTCAGAAATTTAAATACTAAATAGAAACATTGAGTATTTGTGGTTCTATTTTGCATAAAAGTATCTTACATTATAAATTCTGACAACAAGCAATGCCTACATAAGATGCACCTACAGCCCTGTTTTTGTTTCAGATCAGGAGTGCAACTCCAGTTGTCACCTTTCTCTGTGCTTTGGTTTGCACCTTGGAGTGGTCTCAGAGCTATGCATTGGATTCCTTTCCAAAGAAACGAACCTGGAAGAAGAGATCCAGGAGTGTGTTTAACGTGCTCCAGCCACTAATGAGTACTCATTAGTCATTCATTCATCAGGGGGCCAGCTTAAACCTCCTGGAAAATGTGATGTGGGTATCGGGTTCTCAGCACCAATGGTTTCACGCTGTGGGGCTCTCCTGTTGTGCTGTACTATTTGTAATATAGGCAGTGCTGAAACAACCCAAAATCTGTATACTTTAGATGTCTTAAAAATTCTCATTAGTATTTCGTGGTCCATAAACTATGCAGAGGCAGTTTATCACAAGCATTTGAAAGCTGAAATTTGTGCTGTGTTGGTTGATTTAAAATGTGTATTCAGATCAGATGGTAAGCTTCATATCCTGATTAACTGAGGATGGGAATGGAATATTTATGTTTATAAATTCACAGTTTGTTTTCCACAAATATTCTCCAGAGGTCACTTAAAGTTCAATGTTTTATATATTTCTGCCAAAAAGCAAGTTTGCTGAAAAGTCAAACACAAAAAGGTTCATGATTATAAGCACTGTGAGAGTAAATTAATCTTCTTAGAAATGGTTTTACACTCTTTGCCCAGGACTAATTTGGTCTGCGTGCTTTTTCAGCAACAGAAAACATAGTTTTTGACTGTTTTAATAAACATTTATAATATTAAAATATTAATAACCACAGGAAAAGTGATAATTTTTACTTGAAAAATAAAATGTTAATGATGGCTGGAGGAATCATTGTTCTTTTGCGTAATGGCATGCACTGTAGCCACACAATAAAATACGAAAAGAGAAGGCTTTTTATCTATTTTTTTCTAACAGAATACATTTTACATTGTTGAAAATATTATTTTTCAAAATGTCTGTTCCTATTTAACTTTATATATCATTGGCCTCATCCAGCCACAGCTGTAAACTGTCTTATGTGGATTTTTCTATTAAGATGCCATACCTGCTTAGATAAATGAATAAAAGTGGGAATGCAGAAGAAACTGTAACTGCCTGCTCCCATAAAAAAGTTTGTAAATGTGCACAAGCTTTGATGGATGCCACAACAGCATAGGTTTTTTAGGCCTCACAAGGAATTATAGAAGTTGCAAACAACATTCATTATATGGATAACTTTTAATTTAATCTTAATTCCTAAACAAAATGTATTGGCAAAAGAGCAAAGACTTTATCCTGCAAATTTTTCTACAGGATGCTTTGTGTCCGGGTCTCTGCATAGGTACAGTAGCTCACCAGCACAAAGCCATTTGCAGAACTGTGGTATTTGCACTGCTTTAAAAAAAAGTGATCTTTTTACCCAATACCTATTCAAGAGATTTAGAGATTGAATGGCTCGGTTTATCTATGGTGAGCATAAAGCAGAATAATTACCAAGCTATATCAAATCAGTCATGTGTTAAGTTTGGCACCTTTTATTTTCCAGTGTTCAGATAGAATTTTTGTAACACCAACTTTTTGCTGACGTGTACCTCAAGAAAATACACGCCTTAAGTTCTTGTGTAATGAATGAATATGTCTGTTACTCATACACATATTTTTTTAATCTTGGCTTTTATAATTCTATTTAGAGCTTGCCTTGAAATAATACTTTCTGGAAGAAAGCTTTTTAGGATATTTCCACAGGTCATAAACATTAGATTTCAAATCAGATATATCTCAATAAATACTTTTAGTTTCAATTCTATCTGACAGTTACATGGGAAACTAGTCGTCCTGTTTCCTAATTTCTAGAACAGAATTAAAATAATGTTGGTCATAGAATGGGTTATGCTTTTTCCAGGCTCTTGAGAAGAGAGAATGGACTTGACCTAATTTTTACACCTCCAGAATAGATATTAGGCATTTGTAATCTTTCCTATGTTTGAATTATATTTGACTACGCTGTAACATTGTACATGCTGTTATTGCCACAAACCACTGCAAATATTTCAGCAGGAAAAAAAAAAAAGCGCATTCTTTTGTGCATATTCATGTTAGCCTAATGATGCCAGTACAGGCATGATAAGGATAACAAAAGAATGCAGTCACAGTGCTGTCAAACTGCTTAATACCAGTGTCCATCTAGCTCCATATCTACTTTCTGACAGTAGCCAGTATTGGATGCTTTGGGAAAGAGTGCAAGAAACATGGCAAGAGCAGAATAATCATTCTCCATCTACCAGCTCCTGACCACCTTCCTCATTTAAAGTTTGCATCCAGCTAACTCTGTTAATAGCCAACAAAGGACCTTTCCCTCCTGAATTTTTCTAATCCAGATCTAGTGTCAGGACTTTTCAGGCCAGTAGCTCCATGCCTTTGATTTGAAAAAAAAACCAGAAATGAAGATCTTTTTCTCCAGAAGATCATATTTTAGGCTCATAATCAGAATCTATAGTATATATATGTTTTTATAGATTTCCTAAATAAAACTAAATCACAGCACCAAAGCAATCTGATACAGCCTTTTACTGGTGCAGATTACTATGCAGAGCAAGGTCACACCAGTCTTGTGTGCTCCTAGTCCAGCTGCTTTGAATTGCAGTCTGGTGGCACAGTGCAAACTCACCTTCAGTGCTGATCCTGAACAATGACTGGAAGAATATGAATCATGACCACTCCCGTGCCATCTTTGCTGGAGGGAAGAAAGCGATAACTTTAAGAGAAGAGACTGGATTAAATAGCTAGGTAGTGTCATGCCTTAAACTACTGCAGCAAGATCTGCCAAAGCTTACGTATCCTTTCTACTGCTGAGAAATGTAGTCAAAACGGCTGCTATCAGCTCTGGTTTGATGAGGTAACAAGATTATTATGCACACAGATGAGATAGCATGAGATTTTTCTTTTACAGAAAATAGCAGGATTTTCTACATGAGTTCCAGAATTCATTATTCTTTTTGATACAGGAACAAAGTACTATGCTTAAATAAATGAAAAATGGAGTATGTGTTTCCACATGAAGTACTTGTTATTCATAATGTCAGGTGGATGCCATCCTGATCAGGCTGCAGAAAAGAAGAGGGGAGAATGGTGTGCAGCTGCATGGTTAAAACCATGTTATAGAGGCGAGAGTACATTCTGAACTAGGCAGTGCTAGTAAGGAGGTTAAATTTTCCCGAAGTCAGGACAAGAAAATTTGCAGAGCTTCTGCTTTTGAAACTTGCTTCTTACTTTATATGGAGACTTCCAGCTGTATTAATAGTGCCTTCCTCCAATACTTTCTGAAGTGTGGCTGTGTACAGGACTCTAGTGCATTTCTTCAGAAATGTAAAGAAAGTGAAGCTGTCCTAGAAATGTAGCACTTTAAGTTTAAAATTTCTTTTAGCTCCTGCTCTTTCACAGAATATATTGTTCCTATGAAACTGGTCCATAATATAAATGCATCACAAAAAGAGAAAATGAAGATTTTCCTTATAATCATTGTACATGTATGGCATCATTTAAATCAGAGAAGTTGCAGTTGATCCCCTTTTTCTGTTAAAAATGGAACTCAGGGGCCTAAGTCAGGACTGTTGATCCTTCACTGTAGGCCAAGTCCCAAAATGATAACAGTATTGACATACTCAGCCTTGCAATGATCAGGACTCTTTGTAGATCTGGCTCCGTATGCAAAGTGTTATTAACAAGGAGAGGACAATGAGTGCAGGCAAATGGGTGGCTTTCAAGGGCTTCTTACCCTCCAATTATTATTAAACCGATTTCTTCATTTTGGTGATGTAGCAGATTATTTCCTTGACCATTTTTTGGAACAAAGAACAAATCACGTAAGGGACTTCACAGCTGAAATAAATGCTGAAGGGGACTGGCAACACAGTCATTACATGAGCTGTCTGGCTATCTAGCTTAATACTAGTTCAGCAAAACAATGAAACTGCTAATTGTCAGTGGCTAGAAAATAGAACATTTTTATAATACTCCAGCTACAGAACAGAGAGTATACTTCAGTGAATAATACAGTTATATAATACCAATCAAGTAAGGGAGTAAAAATCTAAGCCTGGCTTCTTATTTTTGAAAGGCAGTACGGTGCTCTAATGCCAGGAACAGTGACTGCAGTGAGCTCTGAGACCAGCTCCAGGGAGCCCAGCAGAGACTTTGATGCCCTGTTACTTACACCTCTGATTTGGGACGAGGACTGCCTATCCCAGGGCAGTGATTTTAATCCTAGAGCTGTACAATTTTTTCCCCAAAGTTAGGTACATCCAGATGCAATGTCTGCTACATAACACTATGAAATCAATCTATCGCTAATCTATTAATTAGCAACAGCTTTCCACTACTGATCTTTAGCGCCAATGTTTTGCCCCAGACTGGAGGAATAAGATTGCTCCATTCTGCAGGATTTCTGCAAAAGGTATTTCTTGTTACACATATGAAGCACCAGATTCTATCGCTCCTTAAGTATGTACAGATTTGGCAAATGAGGAGATCAATGTGGCCATTTTCAGAGCAATGTCCTGTTTTAGTGAGAATGAGATTGCCAGAATCTGGCCAACGCTTACAGCATTTGGCAGTAAATGACAAGACAACATATACTGAACAAATGGGAGAAAATGCAGGGTAAACTTGGATATTAAATGCTTAACAGAGCCACATATTCCCATGAGTATTGGGTTTGCATGGCAAGGTTTTGGTAGAGGGAGGGGCTACAGGGGTGGCTTCTGTGAGAAGCTGCTGGAAGCTTCCCCTGTGTCCAACAGAGTCAATGCCAGCCGGCTCCAAGACCACCCATCAGCGACGGTGGTAGTGCCTCTGGGATAACATATTTAAGAAGGGGAAAAAGTTGCTGCATGACAGCAATTGCAGCTGAAGAGAGGAGTGAGAATATGTGAGAGAAACAACTCTGTAGACACCAAGGTCAGTGAAGAAGGAAGGGGAGGAGGTGCTCCAGGCACTGGAGCAGAGATTTCCTTGTAGCCCGTGGTGAAGACCATGGCGAGGCAGCCTGTCCCCCTGCAGCCCATGGAGGTCCACGGTGGAGCAGATATCCACCTGCAGCCCATGGAGGACCCCACACCAGAGCAGGTGGATGCCTGAAGGAGGCTGTGACGCCATGGGAAGCCCGCGCTGGAGCAGGCTCCTGGCAGGACCTGTGGACCCGTGGGGAGCGGAGCCCATGCTGGAGCAGGTTTGCTGGCAGGACTTGTGACCCCGTGGGGGACCCACGCTGGAGCAGCGTGTTCCTGAAGGACTGCACCCTGTGGAAAGGACACGTGGAAAAGACCCACACTGGAGCAGTTCGTGAAGAACTGCAGCCCATGGGAAGGACTCATGTTGGAGAAGTTAGTGGAGAACTGTCTTCTGTGGGAGGGACCCCACGCTGGAGCAGGGGAGGAGTGTGAGGAGGAAGGAGCGGCAGAGACAATGTGTGATAAACTGACTGCAACCCCTATACCCCATCCCCCTGCAATGCTCGGAGGGAGGAGGTAGAGAAATCAGGAGTGAAGTTGAGCCCAGGAAGAAGGGAGGAATGGAGGGAAGGTGTTGTAAGATGTGGTTATTTCTCATTATCCTACTCTGATTTTGATTGGCAGTAAATTAAATTAATTTCCTCAAGTCGAGTCTGTTTTACCCGTGACGGTAATTGGTGAATGATCTCTTCCTGTCCTTATCTTGACCCACACGGCTTTCGTTATGTTTTCTCTCACCTGTCCAGCTGAGGAAGGGGAGTGATAGAGCAGCTTGGTGGGCATCTGGCATCAAGCCAGGGTCAACCCATCACACCATGTTATGTGTTACTTTCCTTGTAACCAGCTCTTCTGGGTCCAGCAGTGGGAAAAGGAATTAAAACAGATAGGACGTGGTGGCAGAATGAGATCTTCAGTAGAAAGTATTTGGAAACAGAAGTAGAATAGGCAAAGATGGGTTTTATATAATTTCTGTATGAAGACCCAGTGAGGATGCATTCTTCTTTAGACATTTTAGCAACTGCAGGATCCAGTTGGGTATCTAGGCTAAATCCTTTTAACTGCAAATAACAAATAATTTTGTTCAGTCTATGCACCATGACAGTAAAAAGATGAGTTGGGGAACTTTTCTCCCTCAGTTTTGCTCTCAGCACCAGTCTAGAGCTTTTGGGGAGGACCATTCCCAAGGGAAAAGATAAGAAGCAGTAGTCAGCCTGTGCTCTGCCTGCTACCTATCTTGCACACGTAACACAAGCCATGCAAGGCCATAAGGCTGATAACCTGTCCATAAATTCTCCATTTATATAACATCACAGAGAAATCACACCATGCTCAGCTAGAGTGCATAAGGGGTCTCCAGGATGCTTTTGTCTAGGTCTGACTTTCACCTCCACTACAACTGGATGATGGTGTGAAAGCACAACCACTGCCTTTGGGGCTTTCTACAAGTGAAGAACAGTTAGGACAGCTTTGCCTGAAAACCCAGGTGCAGCATTAGATAATATGTTATATGTTATCGCTTGATTTTAAGTTGCTGTAATATTGCTGATGAAAAGGTTGTGCATCAATGGTAATTCATAATGTCTGTCACAATCAACTGAAACAAAAAAAATATTCTCTCTGTTGCTATAGCTTCTACAAAATGATTAACAAAGTGACAGCTTTAAAAAATGTTCCTGTTAGATTTGGAATGAAAGAACTGGAGTATAACCTGCATTTTGCTGTATAGGAAAGAATAGAATATATTGTAATATCAGAGTTAGGAAAAGCCAGACCTAAAAGCTTATGTAGGGCATTAAACAGAAGAATTGAATGAATTTTGGATAGCATTATGCATTCTTAACAGTCCAAAATATGCATAACGTGTCAGACCGACTTTTAATAAAGAAGTGATATTTCTATTATACTATTTCATTTCTTCAAAGCTGGAAAATATTAAATATTAAAATATAAATAGATTTGAGAAAGAAGCAAATAATTTTCATTGAATTAAAGAAAGTACTTAAAAACACTTTAGGGAAAAAAGGAAAGAAGCAATGTTCGAATGCAAAAACCACCGTGAGCAATATTAAGTGGTCAGGGACCTGATCTTTGGCTTGTCTTTGAATGATTGTGGTGAAATAAAGAACCTGGAAAGTTAAGATAACTAACCATCTGAAGATTTCCCAGAAGATGTCTAAGTGTTTGAGATTTAAATATTCATCACAGCAAGGTGATCTTGGTGGCAGAAAAATTGCTCACACTGAGACAACCTGCAGTATCCAAAGGAGAGTCCTTACCTTCTGCACTGTCTGCAAGCAAGAGCAGTCAACTATTTCTAGACAATTAGGAAGACACGTTAACCATATTAGCCTCTAAAGTGTAGCCCACTAGCAAGCAAGGGCACTACTTCAGAGTCTTGATTGGCTTTGAGAGCCTCCATCTGCACATCTCCAGCTACAGGAATCCAAAGAAATTCACTGGTAGGTCTGTGACTTTGTTGCTGTCTTTTTAGTGTATGCTAAGTGACACAGAAGGTCAGGAACATCATCTTGGAAAGCTGGTTACCAATCTAACCAGTACAGGAAGAGCAGCATTTTGTAGAGTTTGTTTCATATGTCTATACATAAAACTCCTCACCTGACAGTTCCAAGCTGAAGAAAGGAAGGCGTCTTTAGAGTGCCATTTGCACTGAGAACCACAGGCAGCTGAGTAATAATTTATCTGCTAAGTGGCATAGTTATCAGAAGAGTTCACATCAGTCTGCTACTGCTTTTTACGTACAGTGGTATATAGATGATGTCCCAAAGTTCAGATAATCCACAGTAGGTTAAAATTTGGGTGGAAGTATAGGCTACAAAAGATTACAAAAACAACCATTATCTGAATAATTTCAAACAAAATGAAATGGCTGCATTTAGTGTATTTTGAGGGTGAAAGAAATGGGGAGAGGGGAGGAGCAGCCACTCTTTTCAGAAGGGGAACCTTTTTTTTTTACTGTTTTTGCATTGGGAAAAAACCCCAATTAACTGCTTGCAGTTGTTCTGAAGCAACAGTCTCTTTATACTTCAAGAAGTATGCACTAAAATAGAGTTAAATTTTCAAGTTTACAAATTAATCTTTTCAAAATTATGTTTAATTTTACTAATGTTTTGCCTGACCTCCAGAGTCTACCTGCTTCCCTAGGTCTGTTCAATATCTTGCCCTGTTTTGGCAGGACGGGGGTTTGTTTACTTTTTAGCTCCTTTTGTTCACATGGGGCTTTGATTTCATACGTTTTTCATTTGAAGTGAAGATGTTGTCTGTGTGTAATGTTTTTTTATGTTCTGGGTAGTTCAGCACTTTTTTAATGTTTGTTGGTAAAGGTTGGTTTCATTTTGTTTTGTTTCTGGATCAGTTACCCACTCATCTTTTCTTCAACAAGGTCCACTGATCTTTGTGGTTTGCTGTGTTTTCATGAGGATGTAGCAATGAATTTTATGTTTGGTTACCTTTGATATACTTGGCCAGATTTTTATTTTGTGCCTTTATAAATTTGGAATGATTCCTTTGACTCAATGTAGTTAAATATTTCAGCTTATGACAGTCTTACTGAGATCAGAATTTGACCAACTATGTCTTCCATGATCAGGATTTAGAGCAATTTGAACAAAGGAGAGGACAAAAGAAACAATCACATCATTAATAATAAATAGGCTTAATCACAGTAAAGACTATTCCATTAAGTAACTCCATAGAAATGAGAACCATATAGTAGCCAAATAAATTATAAAAACTTAAAGCAGGTCCTGATTAGGTATGAATGTCAGTCCCAATGTCTCTTTCCACTACGACTGGTTATTAGTAAGAAAGTAGATTTTTTTTTCCTGTGTAGATTCCCCGTTCAATATTTAAGGCCATGAATGAGCTAAGGCTCAGTTGATTTGATTCAATGCACACTGTTGTATTAAGATCATGTAAGTCTAAAAGGTTTAACTCCTGTCTCAGGAGATCACTAGTTTCTCCCCTTCTGTTATCAGTATGGAAGAGTGCATACACACCTGCACTAACGTGCTGAATAGCATGACTTCACAGACAGCACAGCAGTTATAAGTGGAGTCAGAGCTGTCAGCATTTTCCTTTTCACTCCTGATTTCTCCATGACAAACACAGAAACATCAGATTGAATTTCTAAACAAAAGGATCAAAGCACAACATTCAGGAATTTGGTGGTAGATTTGCTTGGCATAAGCAAAGAGTGATACCATTCTGGAGGGGGAGTGCTCTGAAAACTGTTGAGTTGGACCTTTGATTTGTGGTCTGTGTTCAGTCCTGACACATTATTTGGGGATTTGCTTGTGTGCAGTTTTGCTGGGACCAGTGGAGGAAAGTTTTAAATCAAATCAATGGTAGAATCTAAATTAAGTCTGGGTTTTGGCTAGATTCCTTTATGTAGTCTGTTAGAAAGCAAGTCTTTGCAACCATGTGGTGAGCATTTGGGTATTCAAGGTTATGACTCACCAGGCTCAGCAAATAATGTGCAATCTGAGCAATAATTGGCATTTTAGAGGGAAAGAAAGGAAAACCTCATTCCTCCAATCTTCTCCCCTTTTATCCACTGAATGCCTTTTATAGATGTAAGTGCTTTTCAGAATTTAGGCAGATTGAAGTTGAAATAAGGTCAGCTTGTTCAGCTTTCCTCCTTACACTCCTGGCAACACTTTATACTGCCAAAGGCACGATGAAGGGCCTTATTATTCCCTTGACAGGTAATTTTCATGCAGAGGAATGGAAATTATGAGTTTGAACTAATGATGTTTTGTCTCATTTCTCCATTGGAGAATTTTCCTGCCATAAAATAGGCTAAGACTTCAGCATTTTATATACACAAATTGTCATGATCTGGAGAGGTTACGGTCATAAGCATAGAATAAGGTCCCTTATAGTACAACTGCTACCCGCCTCCACTTCTTCACTTATTTGATATCTTTTGTAGTGGCTGCCCTAATGCTATTCCTGAAAGCCACTACAAAGATGGAGAGGGAAAAATGGGAGTGATAGTCCGTTCTACTACAGAGAAAAGATGAGGGAATCTCTAGAGCACTTAACTCCCTAACACGCTTTGAAAATACTGTCTGTTTGCTGAGGCAAGTCCCTTTCATGCTTACTAGCTGCAGCTCCTTCCTGAGGATGTGGGTGCCTCAGGGGTTTATACCAGGCTAAGCTGCCTGTTCTTTCCATAGCTTCATCAGTGGGCTGGGACATTGCATCAGCCTACATATTCTCACAGTGACCCTGTGTGTGTTTATTGCCTTCCCTTAAATGAAACAAAATATTCAGCTACCATTTGTTTTACGGATGGTATGCACAGACAGTTCTTTGAGAAAAGGAGAAAGAACACTTGTGATCAGTATGTGGGTTGCAGATACCTCTCAATTATCATCTGTGTTTTCAAATTTACACTCATTTTTCACTAGCTTATTCTTTAGTTGTGAACATGTCAAAACTCATGAATGATACTATAGATATGTATGTTAGGATTTTATCAAATATGAAGATCATATGAATTCTGTAATACTGCTGGTTAGACTGTGCTTTGTGTTTGCAATAGAAATGTGTTACTTTCAGCTTCTATATAAAATTAGCCAATATTTAAATTCCTTAAAACATGTACTTTTATAGAAATATTCAGAGTGAATATGTAATTTCACAATGGGCACGTTAAATAAATTAAGCGATCACTTAAGGAGTATGCTAAAACTCTTCTTAAGACCTTTCCTACAAATGCTGTTGAGGAGGACACGTTTTGCAAAAAGCATGAATGATCTCAGCTTATAGTTACACTTCAGACATCCTGGGAAAGGAAAATTCCAGCTACATAATTGTGGGAAGCCAAGGTTTAAGAAGATTTTAGAGACAGATCTATCAGAAATTGAGGCAAAGGAACATCCCTTTAGAGCTGTTGAAGATCTGGCCTTGGGCATTGAGTACATTCACTGGAAATGCTGACTTAGCCTCTCTGGCTAACTGAATCTGAGAGAGAGCAGAATATAAACTACTGCTTCTAGTCTCACATGTTATCTAAAGACATATATTACCTTCCCTAACATCTATGGGCAACTGGAATGTTCTCTTATTAAGTGCACACTGTATATGGGTAGGGAAAACAGCCACCCTTAATTTCTAAACTTGTTTAAATACCACTGTGCTTTTAAAAAACGTAAAAATTGAATTAAATTGAAAAAAAAATGTACCTAAATTTGCCATAATTTCATGCTCAGATGTTCTACTCCTTCCGTGAGTGTGCATACGCACAGGTTCCAGAGCATTACAGGCAGGCAGGGCTACAAAATACCAGAAGCTGTGTCCCTCAAAGCAGACATTTTTCCTACTGTCCTGTCATCAGTTTTCTGGAGGCGATGCAGGATCATTAAGCCACTGACATTGAAACAAGTAAAAAAATAAGTAAACGTGTAATCCAGCAACACTCCTTTGACAGCAAACCTACAGCTACGGTGCCAGAAAACAAATGGAATCAATCATTAATTACAAATTTTGCCGGACTTAATGGAATCTGGAAACAATGCTAAGGTGGACAGGGCATAGTAAGTGGTGATGAATGTCAGGATAATGGGACAAATTTAGCTTTCAGACATATCTACTGCGCATTAACTCTGATTTGTCTTTAGATCATACAAAGAGGACAATTTCAGGGACTACAGGAGGTGCCCAACTCTCATAAATCAATATGCTGCCTACTGAGTTATTGGAGCTTTGCTGATTTAGATAAAGAACAGATCTACACCTATATTAGCTGTGCATCCTTAAGAGCAAAGTTTTGCCAAGAAAGAGCTGAAGCTAGAACTTTCTAAAAACCCGCAAAGTGCATATGAATCAATTGAGAAGTACATGAGGCTAGAATCATTCAAAGTGTTCACAGACCAGAAAGCTGTACTGAAGGAAAATTTTACAGGCTGTGTTGAGGTACATTTCATTTCTGGGTATAATTAATATCACTGTATTTATCTCATAAAGCCGTAAAGGATTTTGAGTCCTGGCTGTGTTAAAAAAAATTCAACTGTCCCTTTCCTTGTACAAAACCATTTGAATGGTAATGGAAAGAATTGCTCTAATTAATGGTCTCTTGGATCAAAAGGTGAGATGAGCTAAAGATAGATACAAATTACTAATTGCTGGTATGCAGAATAGTGTTGTAAATGGCATTTTTAAAGATAAATCTGGAGCATCATAGATCCATTTTTATGACTGACAGATGTTCATCATGATTTCTAATAACTTCAAATACACTTCCTTTTAACCCATAATTGAATTATATTTTATTTTAGAAATTGCTATGACACTCCTACCTAAAGTAACTAGAAAACGGAATTAGTATTAAGGATTCTTTTATTCAGATCCTCATCCTTTTACATATTTTGATGGAGGTATGTCCACCCATTTGTGGAATCTTACATTTCTAGGGGGAATGATGCCATTTCAGCATTATATGTTCTCAAGAGAGATAAATGAGAATGGGAAAGAAAGAGTAGTAATTTATTCCTTTGCAATGAAGTCCTTGGTATAATCACTTGGGAAAATGCTAGTTTAAGCCAAGTGTGATAAGGGTGTGTGTTATGCGAGAATCCTCATGTGTTATTCTCCCATTACTTAAATGCTTGACAAAAGCTTTGTTACCTCAGCCCTTGTAAATGACACACAGATGCTATCAGGCATACCCTCTATGCTCATGCAGGTGGAGGGATTAGAGATAATCCCTGATGTGATTTACCATTAATTCATTCAAGATTTTGGAAATGAGGTTAAATTCATTGAATTTCCACCTGAGCTGGGTTACAGGCAAAGAAGGAATGTGGTGGCCTATGGAATGGTAAACTTAAGTGTCTGGAGTACACACGTATGTATTAAGGAAGCAGTTACATACCGGAGCTGTTATAATGTGCTATTTATGCTAACAGAAGGGTGTACATTTTATTTAATTCACGTACATATAAAATCATAGAATCATAGAATAGTTTGGGTTGGAAGGGACCTTTAAAGGTCATGTAGTCCAACACCCCTGCACTGAGCAGGGACATCTTCAACTAGATCAAGTTGCTCAGAGTCCTGTCCAGCCTGACCTTGAATGTTTCCGGGGATGGGGCATCTACCACCTCTCTGGGCAACCTGTTCCAGTGTTTCACCACCCTCATAAAAAATTTCTTCCTTGTATCTAGTCTACATCTACCCTCTTTTTGTTTAAAACCATTACCCCTGGTCCTATCGCAACAGGCCTTGCTAAAAAGTTTGTCCCCATCTTTCTTATAGTATGTACTTTAAGTACTGGAAGGCTGCAATAAGGTCTCCCCAGAGCCTTCTCTTCTCCAGGCTGAGTAACCCCAACTCTCTCAGCCTTTCCTCATAGGAGAGGTGTTCCATCCCTCTGATCATTTTTGTGGCCCTCCTCTGGACCCACTCCAACAGGTCCATGTCTTTCCTGTGCTGAGGACTCCAGAGCTGGATGCAGTACTCCAGGCAGGGTCTCACAAGAGGGGAGTAGAGGGAGAAAATCAGCTCACTCAACCTGCTGGTTACGCTTTTTTTGATGCAGCCCAGGATACAGTTGGCCTTCTGGGCTGCAAGCGCACATTGTCAGCTCATGTCCAGCTTTTTCATCCCCAAGGCCTTCTCCGCAGGGCTGCTCTCAATCCCTTCATCCCCCAGGCTGTATTGATACCGGAGGTTGCCCTGACCCATGTGCAGGACCTTGCACTTGGCCTTGTTGAACTTCATGAGGTTCACATGGGCCCACTTCTCGAGCTTGTCCAGGGCCCTCTGGATGGCATCCTGTCCCTCAGATGTGTCAACCGCACCACTCAGCTTGGTGTCATCTGCAAACTTGCTGAGGGTGCACTCGATCCCACTGTCTATGTCATTGATGAAGATATTAAACAATACTCGTCCCAATAAGTACCCCTGAGGGACACCACTCGTCACCAATCTCCATCTGGACATTGAGCCGTTGACCACTACCCTCTAGATGCGATCATCCAACCAATTCCTCATGCACCAAACAGTCCACCCATCAAATCCATATCTCTCCAATTTAGAGAGAAGGATGTTGTGGGGGACCATCTCAAAGGCCTTACAGAAGTCCAGACAGATGACATCTGTAGCTCAATGTAAGTAGTATGAAATATGAATTACTTCATATAAGTAATATGATAAGAATAAATAAATGCTTTTTAAAGGAAGTGTAATAATAAAGAATTCATTCATTAATAGCAAGTCTTGTATGCTGATTTCTGTTTATTTCATTTAGTTAGCTCCATGATTTTATGTAGAAACCAGTTTGCTAAATGAATATAAAACTTTGGTTGTTAGCCAGGATCTATGTCACTGGGGAATGTATATCTATCAATTTTGATGATGTTTATGAGTGGACTTTTTTGTTTTAGGAAAAAATCTTTAAAAATCACTTTAAATGAATGCAGTTACCTAAAAAGAAATTGTACCTCACTTGCTTCTTAATGAAGGACAACTGAAAGCTCTAACTACTGAATTTCTGTTTAATTGATGGGTATCTGGGTGATTAGCTTTCAGAGACACAGTGCAGTTGTTATGATTGTGATTGCTTCTGGGCAGAGGATGCATGATCTTCAGGTTCTCTTTAATGAATGTAGAAAAGTACATTGCTTAAAACCTCCATAACTAAATAAAGGCTGGAGTGCCTGTGCTATTTGTTTAAGAAGGAATAATTATGTCAATTTCTTCCCGTAGAGCTTCTTAAAAATTGCTCTTTGGCAATTTATTGTTTAGAAAGCTAAAGAGCAATTTTATGAATTTAGAATATTCACCCAGAGAACCACTGCTCCTAAATTACTTTGTTTTTCTCTAGGTAAAAATGTTTGCATTATCATTAGTTTCATCTCCCTTTATCAGGAAAGAAAATGTGTTTTCTACCTTCACAGCTGTTAAGCTGACTATTTCAATCTTTGTGTTCTGTGGTTTTCAGCTACAACTACAGTAGGATGCTGGTTTTAGTTGCTGGGAAGGGAAAGTAATAAATAATTTAATGCTATCCTTCTTTTCCTCATTGCCTGAGTCAGCTTAAAAACTGTTAGAGGGTAACTCTGGCTAATGGCAACTAACATGGTCCCTGTTGATGCACGATTGCCTGCCAACCTCCTTCTGGCGTACCACTGACTGCTGTTTCCAGAGGTTGGGCAGGGGAATTGATACCCTAAAGCATGCACTAAAGCATGTATGCTGCATGATTTTCCCAGTTGGAGTGCAGAATGCTGCTACTTCCCCCCCCCCCCCCCTTCACTTTAAATAAAGCTCCACTTAGTCTTTAAAATGTAAATCTGCATTTTGGGACATTTAAAGTAACGCTTAGGACTCATCACTTTGTATTCCTCAAAACTCAGCATTTTCTTCAGTTTCACTGAATGGGATCTGAAGGGTGGCAATCTTGATATGCCGAACATCAGAGAGGAGTAATTTTTTATGGTGCATCCTTGTTGCTGTCTTATGAGGTAGAGAAGGTGGTTCCTCCCTGCTTTGAACTCTGGTATTATGATAACAAATGAATTGCTCCACAGATGAAAGAAAATTTGTAATGTTACTGTGAAAAACTTGTTTAAATAACTAGTGTTCAGGTGGAACATACATTTCTGACCAAGAAAAATAGGTCTAGACTGGTTTATATATAAACAAAATGCTATAAATGTGAAAAATGGAAACAGCGAGAGAGAATGAAAACTGACAGGAAATTCTTACTTCTGATGTAGATTTTTGTAACCAGGAATTAAAAGTTAAAGGGGGATTCAAAACACTTGCAAGCTACAGGAGGAAAGAAAGTTTTAACAAGGATGTAAACTTTTATGTTACAGGATTTAATCAAATTCTAGGATAAATTAGGAAGAATAAATTAGTGAGTTTCTTGTCCCTTCTGGTGAGGCACCTGCTGTTGAAAAGACAGGCTCTTGGGCTAGGCAGACCTCAAAACTACCCTGAGGACAAGTCTTACATCCTTAAGAATGTTCTTGAAATAAACAGATTAGGATGGAAGAAAAACCCCAACAAAACAAACTGGGCAAAGAAATCAGATGTGGGAAAGGTTATCTTGCTTTCCACTGAAATCTTTTTATGTCAGTCTGGGAGAGTGGTAACTTTATGTACAGGTTGCAAAGCCCCAAAGGAATCTGAACTTGCTGGGCAATCTAATCCTTGAAGTTAATCTCTAAAAGATACACTAATAAATGCAGATGAAGACCAACAGGAAAACAGAACAATCTTCTGGCTCTAATAGCTTGCTTTCCAGAATTTGTTCTTTGTTGCTGTCTCACAGCTCTCTGTGGTATCTCAGTCCTGGGGTTTAGCCTGAGGCTCTTTTGGAGGAAAGAAGCCTAACCCAATCTCTTGTCATATTAGTCTTTGAGCAAAAGCAAACTTAAATTCCATATGTATATATTTTAACAACAGTTATCTGTCATGAGGAGGAGAAATGTGCCTGGGTGGCTGTGCCTGTGTTGTGACAACTAAAGATCTTTTTCAAAAGAAAGATACTAAGAAGGGAAGGATTGGTTTGTGATTAAAGTCTAAGAATGGGACAGTGGATCTTGAATTAGTCCATGGTTCTGTAATACGTTTCCTGTGTAGACTTAGGAAAACCATTACAGTTTCTGAGCTGTCTACACCTCAAGAGACACACACACACACACACACACGTGTGCACACACACACACACAGCTTGGGGGAGGAAACGATTTCTTTTCTACCTACTCTTTTATCCATCTTTCATAGATAGTCTGCGTTAGGGTCTGTCTCTTTCAAGTGTCTGCACAGTACCTACCAAAGCAGCCGCTGGGATTGCTCAGTTCTCCTGTTTTATACCTGGAAATAATGTAAACCCCAAATATAAAAAAAAAAGGGGGGGGGGGAGGGGAGAAAAAGGAGGGAGTAAGGTTGAGAACTCATTTGCTTGTCAGCCTGGCCTTAAAAAGAAGTAACACAAATGGGAGGATGAAAGGAGAAAAAGGGAATCTCAACTTTATTATCCTGTAAACGCCAGCCAGTTTTCACAATATTTCACCTAGCTCTCAGCTGTCTAGGGCAAGGCCTCTTTTGGGAGAACTTTGCTGGATTTTGCTGTACTGGTTTGCTGGATGGAAAATTCCTCCTATTGACAATGCAGTTTATCATCTTTGCTTGTTTATCCAACTAAAACTGAAACAAGGAAAAACACAGTCTTAGTTAATACTTACATCTTTTTCTACTGTTTCTGATGGAAAGGGAAAGTAATTATATGAGTCAAGTGTGGTTTTGGGGGCAACTTGTTGTCATATAGGACACACCAAGAAGATTTGAAGCCAGAAACTCCTCCCCACCAGCCAGCTGATGCAGATACAGCTACAAAACACTGCCTGTGCTGGTATGATTCTGTAACAACCTTGATCTGTGGTAGTCACTGCCTTAGTGAACAGTATGGACCCATCTGCTTTTGCTTGTCAGTAGTGCCAAGACTAGCATTAGCTCTGCTAAACCAAGAAGTCTATCAATGAAGCAGGGTCGGATTCTTTTATAAATATTGTAAGACAAAATACTGAAGAAACACAAATAAAAGCGAGTTAATATATATCCAAAATGTTGATTAAAATGTGTATATATGCAGATTTAAAAAATACATGTGTATTTTATATATGCATACGTGCATTTAAATAAACTTTATATACAAACACATCTACCTATCTATTTGTCTGAGTAAAAGTAAACATCTAAATAAGAAACAACTCTAATTTCTGGGTTTTTTTACCAGGATTCAGAAATCAAAAATGTTAACTTATAATATGCATTCAGCTGTCAAGAAGTGATAAAAAATTGACAAAACTTTCAGCATCAACATCAGTCCTTTAGAAGTTTCTCCTTATGTATTACTGATACAGCATCATCAAAGATGTAAACTTATGGTGCTGACAACTTACTACATTTAATATAAAGTTTCTGACATTGTAGTTCTGATAGACCTTGGAAATTCTTAAATAAAACTGTCCTGAACTGTCCATGAACAAGGAAAGCAATATGGACTGGGAGCTGGCTTTAGATCTTATGCACAGATATTTGCTGAAATATTGTGAAGTAGAAAAAAACCCACATATTTTAGTACAGCACACAGTACTGTTCTCTACACAGTTCATTTTGAGGATAATTCTAGACGAGTCATGACATGGTTTCCGTTGTTTATGTTCTGCAAAAATAAAGCAAAGGCAGGATTTTTGTAGTCATATAAAGCAAACAAATAATAAATTGATAATTTTTTCAGCTGAATTTCTCATGAGAATTAGGAAATTGGGTCATCTTCTTTATGTCTTATTTTTTATGCGCACATAGAGATTGAACACTTCTGGATCCTTCTCCTTATTACTAGTGAATTACTTCTCCCACCAGTTTGCTGCTTCTTTTCTTCTATCTACTCCAAGGAAAACCTCTGCTTTCCTTCCTGAAGAAGACCTACAGAGGGACATTCACCTCTGCCTATTCCCACAGATTTCTGCTACTAGTCAGCCATATAGGGTATACTTGTATTTATAAAGCAGAGACACACCTTATGAGTGACAGTTCCCCAGTGTCAGGGAAGCACGTACCTAGAAGTTTTCTGTGGATAATCAGGAAGACTGGAGGGAAAAGTAGAGGGTCAGTGGCAAGGAGAATCACAGCTATACTTTTTCCTTTGAAATGGCCAACTCAGTCTTCTCTACTGGATCTCCTGATGGAGGAATCAAGTCTCCCTCTTCTCTCAGATATTGTACCAGGCTAGTAAGAACCACAGTCAATGAAAAAGGAAAAAGTCCATGAGGGATGAGCCCAAATATTGATACTTGGAAATGGGTTTGAGGCCAGGAAAACTGCTTAGTCAATGTCTGTGTGTGAAAAAACAGGGAGAGAATAAACAGTGCATGCAACCTCGATCTCTGGCTTGAAAGAACATCTGCAAGTGGGTCTCTTAGGAGGCCATCTTTCGTAGATGTTTTCCTGGTGTGTTCCTCTATTCTGCCTCAAAGAAGACCTTAGCTATGTTAGCATTTATATCTGCTTTTGCAGCTCAGGCAGTGCCAAGTGCCTCAGGTCTTCCAGCCAACTGTGTATTATTCCAGGCTGGTTACAGAGTTCCTCTCCTGTGGTTTTTGTTTAAACCACCTCCACCACATACACAGAGAGCACAGCTGTGAGGGTAAGTGATCGGCTGAGAAATATTAATGATAAACTACTAGGCTCAGTATAGAGACTGGAGAGAGAAGTTCTTAAAAACAGTGCTGATATTTTAATTATCATATAAGGATTTGCAAAGAGGGTGTGGTGGGTTGACCCTGGCTGGATGCCAGGTGCCCACCAAAGCTGCTCTATCACTCCCCCAGCTGGACAGGGGAGAGAAAATATAATGACAGGCTCGTGGGTCAAGATAAGGACAGGGAGAGATCATTCACCAATTACCGTCATGGGTAAAACAGACTCGACTTGGGGAAAAAAAATTAATTTATTACCAATCAAATCAGAGTAGGATAATGAGAAATAAAACCAAATCTTAAAAACACCTTCCCCCCACCCCTCTCTTCTTCCCGTGCTTAACTTTACTCCTGATTTTCTCTACTTCCTCCTACTGAGTGGCGCAGGGGGACGAGGAATGGGATTTGTGGTCAGTTCATCACACATTGTTTCTGCTGCTCCTTCCTCCTCAGGGGAGGACTCCTCACACTCCTTCCCCTGCTCCAGCGTGGGGTCCCACCCACAGGAGACAGTTCTCCATGAACTTCTCCAAAGTGAGTCCTTCCCACGGGCTGCAGTTCTTCACAAACTGCTCCGGTGTGGGTCCCTTCCACGGGTGCGGTCCTTCAGGAACAGACTGCTCCAGCGTGGGTCCCCTGCGGGGTCACAAGTCCTGCCAGCAAACCTGCTCCAGCGTGGGATCCTCTCCCCGTGGGTCCACAGGTCCTGCCAGGAGCCTGCTCCAGCGCAGGCTTCCCACAGGGTCACAGCCTCCTTCGCGTGCATCCACCTGCTCTGGTGTGGGGTCCTCCATGGGCTGCAGGTGGATATCTGCTCCACCGTGGACCTCCATGGGCTGCAGGGGGACAGCCTGCCTCGCCATGGTCTTCACCACAGGCTGCAGGGGAATCTCTGCTCTGGCACCTGGAGCACCTCCTCCCCCTCCTTCTTCACTGACCTTGATGTCTGCAGAGTTGTTTCTCTCACATCTTCTCACTCCTCTCTCCGGCTGCAATTGCTGTCATGCAGCAACTTTTTCCCCTTCTTAAATATGTTATCCCAGAGGCGCTACCACCATTGCTGATGGGCTCAGCCTTGGCCAGCGGCGGGTCCGTCTTGGAGCCGGCTGGCATTGGCTCTGTCGGACACAGGGGAAGCTTCTAGCAGCTTCTCACAGAAGCCACCCCTGTAGCCCCTCCCTCTACCAAAACCTTGCCATGCAAACCCAATACAGAGGGGTAGAGAAATTTACTCCTACTCACCTGTAATAGAAAATGTAAATAGTAATTAGCTGGTGTTGATTTCTCAAAGCTAAGTGTTTGCCTGCCTGTGATACTGCATATGGCTGATGCAGGTGGTGGAGAGAGAGGCAGGCTATGGCCACAGGCAGCCTACCAATGCAGCTCATCAGATGGTGCTCACTGGAGACTGTCCCAGAGGAAGCTTAATTATTTTTTTTAAAAATTATAAACACTGAGGCCAGCAGGTGAAATTTCAGAGCATTCAGTGAGTTTTGGAATGTTACTAGCCTTATTTATTCAGAAAACTGTTTTTAAGGGCCTTCATGAGAAGGTGGATGCTAGCCTGGTGGCTCAGAGCATCCCATCCAGCCCAGTAACCTGTCTCCAGCAGCAAGCAGTGGTAGGTGCTGAAGAGTTTTCTCTCACAAGAACTGGCTGCGGCAATGTGCTCCAGAGACATGCAGCACAGCTATTACTGCTTAGTATTCAGGCATGGAGAGAGGATGACAGGATGACCACTGTCAGATACACTCACTGTCTGATATTGAGTTTCCCAGTTTTGGATTACTGTGAGATCCTTATTTGCTTGTGGATGTTTAGGGAGAAACTCCATGAAGACTTTCGGCACCTGTTCTTAGCTAGAAGGGTGTAGGTCTTGTATTCAAATAAGAAAGCAATTTGAGAGATTATCATAATTTCAGCATTATTCAGTAGTCACAAATTTCTGAAGAATTCAGCTAGCCAATGTTCTACACCTGCTGTTGTTTCCAGAAGGAATAAATTACTATTGTTGATGTATAAAGCCTCCAGCTCTCTAAAAGCAAACATAATGCTAGTGCCATAAATCTGCAGTCTGCAGTTGGGACTGGTAGAACCATGGTTAGCTAATTCAGAAGGAAAGAGCAGACTGTGTCAGGAAGTTTGCTGTCATAACTTTTAACATATTTCCAGGCTCTTTCTTTTTCAGGATTCTGTTGATGTGATGATTGAAGTATTTTGGCATGGGGAGGGAGTCAGGAAAGAGGGGAGTGACAGGTGCTAGGGTATGATGGATTCTGGGCTCTGCTTGCATGGGTCATTTCACTGGATGGAATATAGTTATCCCCAGATGTGCACACATTTTACCCTTCAGGTTATGCAATTACAAAATATGAGTAAGGCTGGATTAAACTGGGTTAGCAATAAAAAATAAAATAACTTCGCTAGAGTTGAGCACACAAGTATTACACAACCTTCTGCCTTTCTAGTGTTGAGCAGTTGTTTATCTGAAATCATTTTATGCCCAAGGTTAAGATTCTATTTAATGACAACAAAATGTAGAAAATGTGAACTCTGGCCACAGGAGATTTGAGGATAAACTTCACTGCAAGAGCTAGATTTTTTTTTCCCCACTTCACAGTAGCTAACCAACACTTCTTACTTTCCTTTTGGTTCTTTATAGAATATGCTGTGATGGATCATATCACATCTACTTAAGTAGTAGCACAACAAAAGAGTGATTCGATAATTATTAAAATTGTATAGAATACTGTGCTATGACTGCTACTGGATATATCTTATCCAAGAGCATATAAAAATATGAATATCATAGTCCATAAATATTTATCTGGGGGAAAAATCCTGACAATAGAAGTCTTTTTAATCTAGCAGACATGCATACCAAGATCCATCCCTGGAAAAATTCAGATACTGCCCTTTTTTTTTTTTAATAGAAGGGGTAATTAATCATAAGAATAATTTGTCCAGGGGATGTTCTGGCTTCTCTGTCACTTGGAGTTTTAAAGTCAAGATTAAAATGTCAGCCTAAAAGATTTGCTGTAATCAACCAGAGGTTATTGGACTTGGTGCCACAATGAATAGGCAAACATCTCTGACTGTAATAAACAGGAAATTTAGCTAGAAGACCCTATCTCTTCCTTTCGACCTTGCCACATCTGGCTTTATAGTGTCAGTCAGAGCGAGCTTCTAAGGACACAAGAGATACTTAAAAACAGTTAAAGCTGTGGACTAGAGTTCCTCTGAGATAAGGACTAGACAAAGTGCTGGGCAACGTGCTCTAGCTGACCCTGCTCTGAGTGATGGGGTTGGACTAGACAATTTGCAGAGGTCCCTTCTTACCTCAGCTATTCTGTGGTTCTGTAGTACAGTACATTTTTTTCCAAGCTCAAGTAATCTTTAACCCTTGGGACCAGCAGACCTCTGCCCATCCTCAAACTAAGTGGAAATGGGGATGCTGTAAAGGTCAGTCTTTAACAAGGATCCTCAGACCCTTCACAGATGCTCACTGTTCTCCAGATTGCAGTTTGACAGCAATGGTAATAGCCTATGATGCCATTAAGTGGACAGGCAAAATACACCTTCTGTCTATCTGAGCATTTCTATCACTTATTCATTGTTTAGCCTTTATTAGCTACCAAAGAATGTAACTTCCCCCCCAACAAGTGGATAGACACAGGAATAAACCTGCTAGTAAAATGGTGGAACAGCTGAGAAGATGAGGAGTCAATAATAGAGGTCCCATCCAGCCCTGACAGAGACTTAATAAAGGTCTTATCTGGTCAACTGATACTGCTTTGGTCCGTTTGTGGGTTTGGGTACTGTCGATAAGAGGCAGTAATTTTGTCTTGCCACAGGAAGCTGCATGGGTCATGGGAGCAACGGGAGTTGTGCAGAACCTGTCACCAAGCTCTCAGGCTGCTGTGTGGTGTTGTGTCTCCCCTTGAGAGAGACTGGTGTAGTGCCCGGTGAGTGTTACAGCTGCAGACAGCAACATATGGTCTAGCTGGTTGATGTTTAAACACATTGGAAGGCCCCCTGAGGCCAAAACGTGGAGGATCTTATGCCTAACTGCTCTCCAGAGCACTTGGCTGCCTTGCTGGGGTGAGACTCCCAGCAAACAGCTGGAAGCAGGTTATTTTCCCGTGGCAGCTATCTAGAGTGTTAAAATGGAAGTTAATTTAATTCTGCAGTGGTTTACTGAAGGCAGTCTCCAATGATATATTGGTTTCACAGCATTTCCTTTTCAGCTTTGTCTCTCAGGTAACAGTTCTTCTAGATCTTCTAGGCTCCTTAAACAAAATATATCTGCTCTATAATTCTTTGCTGTCCCCTAAAAATAGGTAGAAACAGGCATAAGCCTGATGCAACACTTTTTATGCCACAGGTATCGTTACCAGGCAACCATCCCATGCAGCTTTGGCAGAACACAAACTTCTTCAGCCACTAACCCTTCAAACACCTGAACCAAGATGTGCCAGCAGAAAACATCAGAGATCTAGGTGAAGCGATGCAGTAACAAAGATTATCAAAATCAACAAATGATTAAGGACAATTATGATACATTAGCACTGTGGTTACCACGCACATTTTCCAAAATATTGCCACAAATGAATGATGCTTACTTGCATGTGAAGGTTAATTATATCTGTTGCTGAGGGGAGGCATCCAAACCTCTCAGGTTATCAGTAATCTAAATATTTTTATTATGGCAGGTTCAGTGCACTCTATATGAAATTGGAAAAACATTCACAGCTTCCATCCCCAACTAGAATAAAGGGAGAGATGAGAGACTTGCCAGGTCCAACCAAATTCTCTCCCTTCAAGTACTACAGGTACTCATTTGTGTCAGCACAAAGCTGGTAAAAAATTATCTTGCCTTACAGGGGCATTACTGAAAGGTCTTCCTTTTCACAGCCATTAGAATAAAATCTGTGTACTTTGCTCAGCTTCCGGATTTGTGGCTGTCAGGCTTTTTGGAGTCTATGCTGCTAAATGCGTAAGCAAAGGTGAAGGATCAACAGGTTTAACTCATTGTGACTCAGTTGGCTACAGTCAGTTGACATCTGCTGGGGACTTGTTGTAGGGTATACTCATATATGCCCAGTGGATTAAAGTAGCAGAAGAAAAGTAGATGGAGAAACAAATCACAATCCATGGGTATAGATACAGTGATATTCCTACTGGAGGACATAAGCATCAGCCAAAATAGGCCAGTCAGGTAAGAACTTTCAAAATGGGTTCCCACTACCTGAGAAGAGGCAATTTCCATCTAATCAGCCTTCCCTTTGCTTCTCTGCTGGTCGAAGGAGTTGACATTCTACAGGAGCACAGCTTGGTTCCTCACATGAAAAGGTCTTATAGTCCATCAAATCTCCTCTTAGTCCATAAATAGAAACATGAGTAAGAGACCTTTGAAAATGTGAACATAACTATATATAGTTACATTCATCAGGTTTAAAAAAAAAGTGGTGGAAACCAGCAGGTAGATGGTGAAGCTACTGGTACTTAAGGTCATGTATTTGCTCAATACTGGTATCTGGTTTGCAAATGTAAATGTTACAAAGTGCATCTATAAATTGTAGCGTGCAGAATCTTGCATATACAGAGGCCAAGTTTGTCCTTTCACATGCAAATAAATATCCAAGAGCCAAGAACAACAGTGCCCAAGGTCCCTTCGACAGCTATGTGATTGAATAGGTTTGACAGGTCCAGTCCCTCAGATGCTATAGATGCAGCATTCAAAAGTGTTTGAAGACTTCATAGCGCATTGAAAAAGCCAGAAGATTAATGCTGACCAAATGAATGACTCAAAGGCACAAATTTCTCTTTGTCTTTGATTTCTTGAAGCTGATTCCAGGTAAAAAGTTCCTAAGGAATAATCCTAGCTTCCAAAATGAACCAGTTCTCACAAAGAAAGACATTTTAAATACGTTTAAAAATTTTGCCCTTTGTATTTTGTGGGGAGAAGGAATCATTAAATAACTAATTCTGTTTTGATCTTTCACACAAAATTTCTTTGAATGGCCTTTCAGCGAATCTGAAAGGGCAGGAAGAAAACTCTGTATGTTATTCCTTCAGCGTTTTTATGGTTTTAGGGCCTGTCTCCTGTCATCATATATCATGTCTTAATGTCTGATTTGCACTGCTGTCCTGGTGGACCCTGGCTTTTTGAGACTTCATTGTACCACTTTTTATTGTCTGTTAATAAACATTTACAATGAAATCAATGGAACTGTACAAATAACCATGATTAAAATGTGTCCTACTTTTTCAGGATCCTACAATAGCAGGTTCGCATAATGATAAAGGTATTGACGCAGATGTTTCCTGAAACTTTCTGCAGTGCTTTCAATCTATACACGACATATGTGTTCCCATTTTTTATTTAAAATCTTGCGCATTTATGAATCTCTTTTCCTGGTGATATGCCAGGGTGCCCTGTTGCCAAGACAAACAAAACAAATGACAAAATTGTCCAATTCTTTTCTATTTCCTTCTAGTACAAAAGAGATCATTACAGTTTGGCTTGTTCACATAACAGGGCTATAGATTTTGTCTCCGAATTCTATTCTGAAAGTATTATTTTAAATATGATTCTTCATCCAGAAATACCTGCTTCTAAGAGCTCTTCCTGTGGCATTAAAAATAATACAAAATGTTATTTAAAAGATGGACCACTGGCAAGTTTAGTGTTTCTTTGAAGAATTGTCTTGTTTTAAAATGATTTATGGTAGCACTGATGCCTGCTAATCTGGACACTGTGCTGTTCCTGCTCATTATTGCAAATAGGGCCATAAAACTCAGCTAATAAAATGTTCTACTGCACAGATGAAATATTGTGAAAGTCCAGTCTTTCCTTCCTTTTTTTCTGGGTGTCTGTCAATCCTAAAACTACACAGCATGCTTGCTTATCTTTGCTATTAATTTTTTCTTTTTAAAAATAATTAGTTTTCCCCAAATTCAGATCAAGTAACTTTTTTTCACCTCATAGTTTTTACTAATTTCTCCTGATCCAGTATTAAAATATTGTAATACACAATTATTCATTGCATTTTGTGGCTGTATGTAGAAGTAAAATTTTGACACCCAGTAAAAATCCTTCTGAAGATAAAGGGAACCCGATTAGAATATCAGGCCCCAGTGTCCTGAACAATTTACACATTGGTAATTTTTAATTTATGAGTTTACTTGGTACCTGCGTGACTTTATCTTTGCAGGGTGTAGGGTGAATATACATGGAGATTACATTTACGCTGCATTATCTGAATGAAATGCTTTCCTGCCAATTACCATCAAAGTGAAAAGAATAGGTCTAGTTACCCTCTAAGTGAACAAATTCACAAATAGATAAAAGTAATTTTTCCTGAGTTTAGTATACAGAAAGTACTAATATTATTGTAGTATTCAGAGATCCTAATCAAATTAGGTCTTTGTTATACTGTTGCAAAAACACATGCACATTACTGATTGGAAATTCTTTTAAAATTGAAAACATATTTCCATTTACATATTTTGGGAAAGGGATTTCAAAAATCTTTTTTTCACAATTTTTGTCAAAATTGTGTGCAGCCACATTACATATGGATAAAGGCTTTGGTCAGAGTAACAAGGATTTGCTTATTTTTATAGAGTTCCTCTCCAGTTCAAGTTAGGTAAGCAAGTCCAACAATGGTGTGATAGCTTTTCCCACTGATGAGGACACCACTTACAACAGTCTCCAAGTTTTCCTGTGGAACTATGTATGTAACATTCTTTCTTCTGGGAAGTAAGTGCGAAAAAGAACCAATCACCACAGAATGTCAGTGTCCACTCAGCTCTGTTTTGCCATACAGCATCTTGGCTCTTGTTGTGGATAATTGAAAGTTAATCTGATATATCACTTTCTGTTTCCTTTTAGGATACATGCTTTACAGCTTGTCAAGTATAATAAAGATATGACATGTGCAATAACCTTTTCTTTCTTTGTGAATAAAAATGTGTTATAATAAAATAGGCTGGCAGAGTTCCATCAACCAGAACACTTTCACAAGTAACTTGCTTCATTTAAAAAAGAAAGAAGTGGAGGAGGAGAAGAATGTCAGTTTGTCTTTGAAACCAGGAACATGCAGGGTCTCATGACAGAAATTTTTTTTTTATAATTTCAAGCAACAATATATCAGTTCATAAAGTCATTATTTATCTAATTTGTATTCTAGATGTTTTCTTAATTAATTTTTGAGCTTTCTGCGACATGCATGACTATAAATTGCATTAAAATGTGGTTAACTCTGCAGGTATCAATCAGCTGTCAAGAAAAGCAAAATAAACTTCCTAGAGAGCTCCGTCTCCAGAGAGTCTATGTTCTGCACAACTTTCCACTTCCAGCAAAAATCAGATTAAGATAAAATACATGTCTGTCACTTTAAACAATGAGGAAAGTTTGTTCATGTATTTTTCAGGCCTGCATTTCCATACTGTCTTGTTTCACCAGAGGAGATTTTATCAACATCTGATGTATTACCTGCTTTTGCCCAATTCTAATTATATTATAATGATAATGTTACTAATGATAATAATACTAATGTTTTCGGGGCCTCTTACCTGCATATATGATGGGGAAAACAACCTCCTCTTGTCTTCCTGTGAGTAAACCTGGAGATGGGAACTCTTGTCATGAAGATTAGCCTCTTGAGAAGAACTAACCTGTATGAACACTCTGATACTTCACATTCTACATGATATCAAATCACTAATCATGGGAATCTTGTAGCTTGAGTCTTCTCCTTATTAATTCAACTGCTTCTTTCTCCCTCTGTCCCTTCCATTACTCCTCTTGCTCTCTTTGTTTTCTTTCTATTACCACTCTTAATCTTTAGGTACTTGCACAGGAAAATTACTGAAGAGTAATAATAAACAGAGACAGAAGTGCTCTGCGTTTCTGCAAGTTATCTTTATCTTTGTAAAAGATTTTTTTTTTCCATTCTTGCAAGCATAATTCATGAATGTTTTTAGGGTTGAAACTGGCTATGCTAAGTGCTTGTTAGTTTTTCAAAATATACCTTTAAAAATAATCATAATTTGTGAGATAAGAAAATTACTTTGATACATAAGTATTAAAATGGGAAAAATATCAGCTGCACTGTATTCTCTAAAAGAAAAACATGTAACTTCACAGTCGCTTAAAATGCCCAAAATACTATATGAAGTTTCAATGACACAAAGTTGACAGAAACATCCAAATGGATTTTGCAACAGGCTCATCATCCTTTGTATAATTATCAAACAAAACATTTCATATGAAAACATGTGAATGTATAATTATAGGAGCACCTTAAGCACTGTGATTCACTAGTGTCTCAAAGAAGCAGTATGGTTCAATGGGTATGCCATTAGATTGGTCGTTATGAGAACCAGGTAT
Organism: Gymnogyps californianus; assembly: GCF_018139145.2. NCBI lineage: Eukaryota > Metazoa > Chordata > Aves > Accipitriformes > Cathartidae > Gymnogyps > Gymnogyps californianus. The sequence goes on from NC_059471.1 coordinate 152,947,058, forward strand.
TATTCTCAGCTTTGATTGCAGTGAATTTTAGGCACTTCATGTTTGAGGTTATTCATTTGTAAAATTGGTTTGATAATGCCTGTCCCCACTCACAAATCCATGATGGAGCACTTTTAACTATGGTATCTTCAAATACTGAGGAGGAGTATAGATTTGTTGGAAAAAAGGAAGACTTTTAAGAAGGAGGACAATACTGAAACAGACTGATCTTTTTAGTCTTCTGGCTCAAAAACTGTGCAATACTTAACGTAGAATTAATCTTCCAACTGAAAGTACTCCTAACTGTCGTGATCTCAGGTTTTTCAGCATTTGCTACTCCTTAAAATAATTTAATTTCCTAATAAGGATTGAGGTGAATGTGGCAATTCTCCTATGTCTGCCACGTAGTCTCCTTTATAGAGACTTGACTAGATTCTAACAGTATCTGCAAGAGCGGCCAGTCATACACAACATAGTAAAAATACAGTGGCAAAGTGGTTGCAGGAAGGATATAAACTAGCAATACAAATGAAAAATGAGAAAGTAGAGAGTACTGCCAGGAGCAATCATCAAGAGAGTGCGTGCATGGATGGTTCAAAATATATGGAGGTCATGTTGGCTTAATATTTTATTATCTGGCTTGAAAGAGGAAGATGGTTTCATTGATGAAACTATGATTTCTTCCTGTCTGTTACTGAATTAAAAGTTGTTTTGCTGGAGTTCATTTAAATTACATATTATAAATCAGAGGGCCATCACTTACAATCAACCCTGCAAACAGGTAGTAGCTGATTGCCAGCTGTAATACTAACTACATATTTACTTCTGCAGAAATGTGTCTCTTTACAGGCCTATGTACCATGCTTTAAGCCATTAAAACCCTTAGATCGATCCTCTGCCCTGCTGTCCTGTTAAGAAGGGATGAATTGTGTCAGCTGTCTTTGTTCAGCGCAGGTAGATACAGCTTGTCTATCGGGACTTCCACGTGGGAGAGAACAACTCTCCCAAACCATGCACAAAACTGTACACATTCACTATGGCAAGAAATTTTCCCCTAAAAATAATCTCTGAAGCTCGCCAGGGCAGGAAGAGGAGTCACTTGGTTAGCAACAGTCTGTGCATTATTCCCTGAGATTCAAAATAGCTTTATTTGCTAATTGAGACTCTTCAGTTAGGTTACTGCTTGATAATTATAATGGAAAATAAAAACTGATCTACAGTCCCTCCTATGAAATGTATCACTGCCTTTTTAGAAACCTTGACCAATACTCAATTCCTTTAAAGGCAGAAGCAACACAATCTTCTGTAGCCTTGAGGCAAATACTGTGTTTGACCTTAGGAAAAGTACTTCAAGGAGAGCAGAAGGGTTTTTCCTAGCAATCTTGGTGTATTTCAGATCTAAGGTGAAGAGTACAACCCTTAAGGATATTACAGCAGATACCTGCATGCCTACTAGGGTCCTGACATCTCTGCAAAGGTGACCGATTAATACCAGTTACTTGATACGCATCTCACACCCAAAGAATGAAAAACATCAGCTCATTTTCAGTAGGTCATCAAACATTCAAGAGCAGATATTAAACTTCACTCATCTCCAAGGCAGAACGGATCCAGAATTAGAAAGCTGCTGGCAGCAGGTGCCTTTGCTGCCTGGTGAAAGGAAACACAGCAGGACTTTTGGGTGCAGGGACCCTCAGAGCCCCTGGTGCACCGCTGCATACAGCTGCGCTCCAGAGCCGGGCCACAGCCATTACCTAAGCACAGTGACACAGCGACGGGCAGGCACAATGGAGCACAACCTGCTCCCTGCTAGTGAGCCCTCCCCTTGTGCACCACATGTAAGGGACTGATATGGTTATATTACGCTTCACAGCTCCCCAAACATAAATTCTCCCTGGGGTTCTGGGGAGGAAAAGGAGGCAGCTAAAATGAACGGAATGATTGCATGATAATGAAATATGCAATGCCAGAGGTACCCTGGAAAGATATGAAGCACTTCTTTGATTCTTTTTTTCCAAAGATGAAAGAAACAGAAGTTCAATATAACCAATAATTTAGTGTAAATTACTTTCCAATTGTTTTAGTTTCACTCAACTCAACATGTTAGTTATTTTCCTCCCCTTCCTGTTGGATGTTTCAGCTATTTTCAGAAGATAAAAGATGTTTCATTCCAAAGAAATAGAAGAAGCTTTTTTATTATTATTATTTTGAACAGCATATAAAAAAGTCCATGAAAATAATTCCAGAGCCAGACTACCTCGAAATCTGTGTGACAGAAGTCGTGAAATGACTTTATCAAAAAGTCTTCATAGATCACAGTGTGTGTTCACTGCTAGATTGAGAAAAAACAGAGATAACAATTAACATTTTAAGAAGTTGCCTGTTTCCTCCTTACAATTTAAGGAGTTCTGAGGAAGCATATTGTGAGGACCAAGATATTAGCTTCAGTTATAATCTGGATTTTTGCAGTGCTGCATTTCAGTTAGAGATGGTGGAAGTTATTGCTTAGGACTCTGTACAAATACAAGATTGTTCTGTCAATCCTTCTTTAAGGATTGTTGCTATTTTTTTTGCTGTGTCTGGTAAAACTGCAAAAAGATAAAACTTATCATGAGGAAGAAATTTTAAAAGAAAAAACCCACAAGTTAAATAGCTATAATTTTGGAAAGTGACAATTTAATGAAAAACAGGATGCTTTTCAGTCTATATTTAGAGACTGTAACAATACTTGTGCACAAATTTTATAGAATATATGAATCACAGAATCATCGAATGTTTTGGGTTGGAAGGGACCTTAAAGATCATCTAGTTCCAACCCCCCTGCCATGGGCAGGGACACTTTCCACTAGACCAGGTTGCTCAAAGCCCCATCCAATCTGGCCTTGAACACTTCCAGGGATGGGGCATCCACAGCTTCTCCGGGCAACCTGTTCCAGCGCCTCACCACCCTCACCGTAAAGAATTTCTTCCTTACATCTAATCTAAATCTACCCTCTTTCAGTTTAAAGCCATTACCCCATGCCCTATCACTACCTGCTCTTGTAAAAAGTCCCTCTCCAGCTTTCTTGTAGGCCCCCTTTGGGTACTGGAAGGCTGCTATAAGGTCTCCCCAGAGCCTTCTCTTCTCCAGGCTGAACAACCCCAACTCTCTCAGCCTGTCTTCATAGGACTGGGGCTCCAGCCCTCTGATCATCTTTGTGGCCCTCCTCTGGACTTGTTCCAACAGGTCCATGTCCTTCTTACATTGGGGGCCCCAGAGCTGAATGCAGTACTCCAGCTGGGGTCTCACGAGAGCGGAGTAGAGGGGGAGAATCACCTCCCTTGACCTGCTGGTCACTCTTCTTTTGATGCAGCCCAGCATATGGTTGGCTTTCTGGGCTGCAAGCACACATTGCTGGGTCATGTTGAGCTTCTCGTCAACCAACACCCCCAAGTCCTTCTCCTCAGGGCTGCTCTCAATCCACTCATCTCCCAGCCTGTATTTGTGCTTGGGATTGCCCCGACCCATGTGCAGGACCTTGCACTTGGCCTTGTTGAACTTCACTGGCCCACCTCTCAAGCCTGTCAAGGTCCCTCTGGATGGCATCCCTTCCCTCCAGCGTGTTGACCACACCACACAGAGTGGTGTTGTCAGCAAACTTGCTGAAGGTGCACTCAGTCCCACTGTCCATGTAATTGACAAAGGTGTTAAACAACGCTGGTCCCAGTACTGACCCCTGAGGAACGCCAGTCATCACTGCTCTCCACTTGGACATCAAGCTGTTGATTGCAACTCTTTGAGTGTGACCATCCAGCCAATTTCTTATCCACTGAGTGGTCCATCCATCAAATCCGTGTCTCTCCAGTTTAGAGACAAGGATATTGTGTGGGACAGTCAAATGCTTTGCACAAGTCCAGGTAGATGATGTCAGGTGCTCTTCCCTTATCCACCAATGCTGTAACCCCGTTGTAAAAGGCCACCAAATTTGTCAGGCATGATTTGCCCTTAGTGAAGCCACGTTGGCTGTCACCAATCACCTCCTTATTTTCCATGTGCCTTAGTATAGTTTCCAGGAGGATCTGCTCCATGATCTTTTCCGGGCACAGAGGTGAGACTGACTGGCCTGTAGTTCCCCGGGTCTTCCTTTTTTCCCTTTTTAAAAATGGGGGTTATGTTTCCCCTTTTCCAGCCAGTGGGAACTTCCCTGGACTGCCATGACTTCTCAAATATGATGGATAGTGGCTTAGCCAGTTCATCCGCCAGCTCCCTTGGGACCTGGCATCTCATCAGGTCCCATGGACTTGTGCACCTTTAGGTTCCTTAGATGGTCTTGAACCTGATCTTCTCCTGTGGTGGGCGGTTCTTCATTCTCCCAATCCTTGCCTTTGCCTTCTGCGACTTGGGCGGTATGGCTGGAGCACTTGCCGGTGAAGACTGAGGCAAAAACGTAATTGAGTACCTCAGCCTTCTCCACGTCCCAGGTAACCAGGTCTCCCATTTCCTTCTGGAGAGGGCCCACATTTTCTCTGGTCTTCCTTTTATCACTGACGTACCTATAGAAGCTTTTCTTGTTGCCCCTGATGTCCCTGGCCAGATTTAATTCTATCAGGGCTTTAGCTTTCCTAACCTGATCCCTGGCTGCTCAGACAATTTCTCTGTATTCCTCCCAGGCTACCTGTCCTTGCTTCCACCCTCTGTAGGCTTCCTTTTTGTGTTTGAGTTTGTCCAGGAGCTCCTTGTTCATCCATGCAGGCCTCCTGGTGTTTTTGCCCAAGTTCTTCTTTGTTGGGAAGCACTGCTCCTGAGCTTGGAGGAGGTGATCCTTGAATATTAACCAGCTTTCTTGGGTCCCTCTTCCCTCCAGGGCTTTATCCCATGGTACTCTACCAAGCAGATCCCTGAAGAGGCCAAAGTCTGCTCTCCTGAAGTTCAGCGTAGTGAGCTTGCTGTCTGCCCTCCTTGCTGCCCTAAGGATCTTGAACTCCACCATTTCATGGTCACTGCAGCCAAGGCTGCCCTTGACCTTCACATTCCCCACCAGCCCCTCCTTGTTGGTGAGAACAAGGTCCAGCACAGCACCTCTTCTTGTTGGCTCCTCTGTCACTTGGAGAAGGAAGTTATCATCAATGCATTCCAGGAACCTCCTGGATTGCTTATGCCCTGCTGTGCTGTCCCTCCAACAGATATCGGTGTGGTTGAAGTCCCCCATGAGGACCAGGGCTTGTGAACGTGAGGCTGCTCCTATCTGTCTATAGAGGGCCTCATCCACTCGGTCTTCCTGGTCAGGTGGCCTGTAGCAGACACCCACTATAACGTCACCTGTCCCTGCCCTCCCTTTAATCCTGACCCATAAGCTCTTGGCTGCCTCCACATCCATCCCCAGGTGGAGCTCTATGTACTCCAGCTGGTCACTGACATAGAGGGTGACACCCCCTCCTCGTTTCCCCTGCCTGTCCTTCCTAAAGAGCCTGTATCCTTCCATTCCAACACTCCAGTCATAGAAGCCATCCCACCATGTCTCCGTGATGCCAAGATCATAGCCCTGCAGGCATGTGCGTGTCTCTAACTCCTCTTGTTTATTCCCCATGCTACATGCATTTGCATAGAGGCATTTAAGTTGGGCCCCCGATGAAGCTGACTTACTGGCTGGAATGGCTGGAATTCCTTTGTGCTGCTCTTCAGGGGCTCTCCTGCTGACCTGTGATCCCTCTCCAGGCTCTGGGCACCTATTGCTGGCACTGGCATCAAACTGGTAGGAGTGGGATGGATTGAGGTTCCCTTCCCCTGGCAACTTTAGTTTAAAGTCCTCTTCACCAGCTTGGCAAGACTATGACCTTCCCCTTCTCTGACAGATGGACCGTATCAGCCCCCAGTAGACCAGGTTTCTCAAAGCGAGTCCCATGGTCTAAGTAGCCAAACCCTTGGCTGTGGCACCAGTCCTGTAACCATTTGTTGATTCGCCAGATTCGACTGGCCCTTTCAAACCCCTTCCCTTTGACCAGGAGGATTGATGAAAAAACTACCTGCGCTCCAGAGTCCCTTACTGCCGCTCCCAGGGCTCTGTAATCCTTCTTGATACTCCTCAGACTGCTCCCGGCTGTATCACTGGTGCTCATGTGAAACAACAGCAGTGGATAATAGTTGGCGGACTGTACGAAGCTTGGTAGTCTCTTGGTGACATCCCTGATACCAGCGCCTGGTAAGTAGCACACCTCTAGAGAGTGCGTCAGGTCGGCAAATGGGTGCCTCCGTACCTCTCAGAAGAGAGTCACCTACTACTATCAACCGTCGCCTTTTCTTAGTTGTGCTGGTTGTTATACAGGGAGCAGATCGGGCTGCCTTACTTAGCTCCAGCGTCTCTCTTGATGTGATGGGTCTTTCCTCTTCAGTCTGCAGAGCAGTGAAGCAGTTCTGCAAGGGCATCTCAGGCTTCGGGGGAAGTCTCTTCCTCCTGCTGGTCCTTGCCATTGCAAGCTTCCATTCTTCTGCATTATTGGCCCCCCTCCCTTCTGTGTGTGCCAGTGGGGGAGTTTTTGGCTGTTTGGCCGTGGGCTGTGGGTCCACTGCAGACTGTGCTTGGAACCAGCTATCTATCTAAGTCCTTCTCAGCCTCCCTGATGCTACACAGCCTTCTCACCTCCTCCTGCAGCTCAGCCACCTGCTGCAGGAGGTCCTCCACCTGGGCACACCTTTTGCAGGCAGGCCTGCTGCCTGTCCCTGCCCCAGGAGAAAGGTGTAGGCACTTCCTGCAGTCTGAGGTCTGCACTGCAGCCTCTGCCTTCAGCAGCTCTGTCTGGGTGGAGGCATCGGCCACTGCTGGGGTAGACAGTGCAGACCGCCCAGCCGGAGCTGCAGCCTTTGCTCTCAGACGAGTGCCCACCGTTCTGCCGTGAGGGTCAGGTAGGAAGAGTGCCCTTGGCCTGTGCAGATGGTCACAGAACGGTGCCCGGTCGCTGGGTTATGTGTACTTCAAGCCTCTCCACGCGGCCAGTGGAATGCCCCTCCTTCGAAGAGGCGCCCTCCCACGCGAACGGGCGCACAAACTGCCACGCCCTGGCTGACGTGCCACGCCCTGCTTGCCCGTCCTGGTGGCAGCGCTCCCTAGGGCTGCCTTTTGTGGGAGCGGGAGGCGGTCCGCCGGCTGCGGACCCACTCCTGGCCCTGTCCACGCCTCGTCGCTGCTCTCGTGAGAGCTGCTGGCTCATGGCGGGTCTCTGCGCTCCCCTGGGGTTTCCCCGGCTCAGGAAATGTGGACACATAAAAGGTGAATTTATGGCTTTGTGGTTTGAAATATGCCATTTCCAATGACTGAAAGACTTCCTCCATGAGGTGAAGCAGAAAGATGTAATTAACCACTAAGAAAAAACAGGTACCTATGAACTTTTTATAAAACAAATAAACATCTATTAATACTTCACACAAATAAAATGAAACATATCAGAAAGCAACCAGGAAATATTTCTGTCTGGTGTTTTGGTAGCCTTCAAAATATTCTGTTACTTGTTTTTCTGAAAACTTTTCTGATGTTGAAGTTCACTTTTTGAGGGTGCGATACAGCTAGAGAGAAGCTGTTAGACACTGTCTATCAGGAGTTGTTACTTTGCTGAATCGAAGTGACAGTCGTATCATTTGAATTCACAAAGAAAATGTGCCGACACTTGGAAAGAAGCTGGCCGGATGCGGCAAAAGGGCCCCAGGTGAAGAGCACAGTGACTGAGGTCTGAACAACACACGGATTCCATTCAAGTGGTCTGAGACGTGTCTTCAGAAGCAGTTCAGCTGCATTTAGACGTGTCAGTGCAAGAAAAGCGTGAAGAAGGGGGGCTCCCTGTTGGCCGGCGCACTGCAGGCGGCACGCTGGGGAGTGCGTGGAGAGGCAGGTGCCGGTGCCTATGAGGGTGGTAGTGGGAAGTGAGGAGGAAGGATTTGTAACGCTAAGCAGAATTGTGTGCGATGGAAAATGAAGGTGCTGTATTATGCTGCATGTAGGTTAGTGTGAGGGTATAGGGAAGTAACCTATATAACCTATAACCTGGAGAAACAGCCTCTACAAGTAAAGTGAAGGACTATGCAGACCCACTAAAGATCAGATGTTGGCAGAAACAGGCAGTGAATGAAATGCCTCTTTGGAGATGAACAAAACCATGTCTTACTCAGAAAAAGAGTTACTAGACACCATTTAATGGCATAGATAGTTGGATGTGTTTCTTATTAGTACAATGTGATAGACTGTTATGGGACAATTTTCTATAGATAAAAAAGGAAGACAAGGAATATATATTCCCTTAAGTGTTATAAAATGAGGAGCACAGTGAAGAAGCTGAGTACTTATTTTCCAGCAGGGGAGTAAATTTGAGTCGATGGACTCTACTTGCAATTTTTTTTATAGCTATAATAAACTCTTCTACTGTAAATTCTGCTTATGGACTTCTTCTTTAAGGATCCCAAACACCAAATACTGAAAATGGAAACAGGCATGAGACCACCTACCTCTAGGTTTGAGGATGTATGCAAAAAAAAAAAAAAAAAAAAATTAAGATAAAAAGAAAATAATGCTTTTTTCAACCAGCAAACAAGATAGCATGCAGAGTGGTTTCCTTAACAACTGCAACATGTAAACACCTCTCAGCTGATAACTGAAAAACAATGGTCCCCCCCTCCACTCTGTGGTGGGCATGAGCTGAGTGTATTAGTTTAAACTGAAGATTGAACATGGCAAGTTCAGGGTATTTCAGGAAGAAAACAAAAAACTGGACTTGGCAGAGAAATGGTGAACTTAAAGCTAAGTCCCTATCATGTGTGCAGCAGTGCAGCAAGAAGCCAGGCCTCTGAATTTCAGCTGAATGAACTGCAAAATCAGGGAATGATTCAGTAAAGTTCAATTCATTTGGGTGTATTCCCTAGAGCAATTAGAAGTGTTATAACTTGAGAATAGCATTAAATCATGATAAAGTTCTAACCAGAAATTGATCTATATTTAGTTCCCAAATGAAAAATTGCATCAGAAAACAGGCAAGGAGATGGAGTTTCCTGAGCTGAACTTGTCCCACACCTGCCAGCAGGTAGCACGAACTGGAGCCGGAGAGGCTCCTGACTGAACATGCCCAACCTGCCTACCCAGCTCTGAAAGGCAGAAACCAGGTAAACTTTCTGAGTTTCAGACAATAATAGAGGAAGAAAAAGAGGGGATAAATGCTGATAGCTGCTATTTGCAAAATGGCAGTGAAATCTTCTTAGCATTTGTTTTCAGAACATTGTAAAAAGCTGGGGGAAAATATACAGAAACAGAAGCTTTAGGCGTTGCTTGGGGAACTTGGAGGAAGAGGGTATAACTACGTTTCATGAATATGCATTCAGGAATACTCACTTCAGTACAGGTCATAAATCACAGTTAAAATGTTGGAACCATAAATGAGGATTTTGGCAGCAGCCAGGCTTAAGACTTTGGTCTTGATTTTAGCATTGGCAGTGGTACATTTGCTGTCAGCCATCAGAAAAAAAACAGTCCAGTGAGTTTGTACTGTTCTGCTTGCATCTCTCTAAAAAACTGTAAGGACAGTGCAGTTCTGTACCTGCAGGATCTTTTCCTAATGATCTTCGTGTGACAGCTAAGGAAGACTTGGGAAACAAGGAAAAGCTTCATTACAGGTAAGGTACTTCATGCACTTTTGAGGCAGAAAAAAATAAAGACCAAATTATGCTTTACTAGCACAGGAAACCCAAGTTAACTCTGAGAAAGACTGTTTGCTGCAGGAATTCAAGTAATAGTAACAAAAAGTTTGCTAGGAAGGCAACTAACAGGGTTCTATGTGTAGCATCAAGGTGCAGTAATGAAAGCATGGAAAACTAAGAGTTATTTCCTTGGGCCAGCTGGCCCCAAAATGGAAGTGTTGGATATGACTTATGTAGGAGTTACGCCAGAAGCAGCACCTGACATCCATGGCAATGTGCTACAGAGCACTAGAAACAGCAGCAATTTGGCTTTGCAGAGAAAAAAGAAAAAAAAAAAAAGAAAAGAACCAAATGTGCTTAGTTGTGGCTGAGGTCTATTCCCCATAGCCAGAAGTGGTGCATGTAATAGCAACGTCTGCTATGAAAACATCTAAAACTCAGTGAACCATATTTGCTACTTACAGGTTGCAAAACTCAGTATAACACTGGAGATCTACTGTCTATCACCCAGTGTTGTATGAGCTGGGAGAGTGTTTTGGGAAAACATTGACAGGAGCTTTGGTCAAAACTGAGACAAGACATTGTAATGAAAATATCCTGTTTCTGCATAAATTTGCTCTGCAGACAGTGCCAGTGGTATTGCTTTTAAAATGCCAGCTGTAGAGTAGATTTAATTACTAAGATCTGGGTTACCAAGAGTGCTGGAGCATGAACAAGTAAGAAATAAAAATCTCTAAATACTGAAAAAATCATAACATACATTCAATAGGAATTCCTGCATAAGGCAGGCAGTGCTGGTATACCATTACAGAGGAAGAATAGGGTGCAGAAAATAGCTGTTAAAGCACATAGTGTTACTTGTAATCTATTTAGCAGAGATCAAAGGGGAAGATAATGAAGAGCTGTGTTGATCAATTCCAATCAGATGGAGATTTGCAGAGGTTACAAGAGGAGGCTTCTATGGCTGATAAGAGGTTACAGCTTTTGTTCACTTAAGGAGGAGGAAGAAAAGGTGGTATCAGAAAATGATCAACAAGAAAAAAACAAAGCACTTATTCTGGGAATTGTTTTCATATTTGCATTAAAGAATCAGAAAAAACCCCCGAAAAACTCACTTCATCATGAATAACAGCAGCCAAAGAGAATTCTCCAACTTACATTAAAGCTATACTTCTATTGTAGTTTTTGATTTGTTCTTTTTCAGTCTAGTTTCTCATTCTCTGTGTCTGCAAGCATACGTAGCACTATTGTCTATAATAAATTCTGAATTCTTTTGCCAGTTTAAATCAGATTTGCCAAGGGAATACAAGTTTCATATGTGGTGCATTCCTATGACAGAGTGAAAACAGGCAGCCAGCTATGAATGTATTAATATGTCCTGTGGAGAAGACTGCAGTCTGAGCTCACTGCTTTATAGTTAGCCCTGAATCTACATTAGAGTTTGTGCAAGAGTCACAAAGTCAATTAAACTGGACTGCCTTGATTGCTGCCCACTGAACTACCTGAGGGAAGATATTGTTTGAACTGGGGAATATGCATCGGGGGAACAAGTCATGCTGCTCTTTTTAAGGTGTATGTATTTGCTTACTCTTGCTTGAAGCTGGAGGGCTCCAATGAAGCATGAGATCGAGGCTGAGTTTTCCCATGTTTAGCTTTAGATTTAAGCTTCTTGCACCAAAGTGGGTTACATTCTGTTAGTACTGTCTTAGTTTGTAAAGCTCTTATGATCTGGTTTCTGCAGAGTTTAATAGTAGCATTTACTCTTTAATATGCTAGCCACATTCAGAGACATTAATGTTTCCTCTTTGTTGGCAGTTTTCCATTTTGTAAAGTGACATATGCCACTGAAAGTAAATAATATATACCTTGTCTATGCAGTTCCCTTCAAATATACCAGGCATAGTATTCAGGTACATAAAGCACCCTTTACCCTCCTTGTTCTCCACTTATAGGTTCAAATAGAAATATTTAACTTTTTAAAATCTTATTGTAAGCTTGCACTATATAAACACTACACTCAAAGCCATCCTTTCTTTCCAAATACTAAGGCCTCATATCAGTAGAGTTTTATTGCTGGAATCTATGCAGAAGAGCAAATGGTGACATCATGTTCATCTTGTGTACTTAATGGCAGGATCTGGGTACTGTTATTCCTTTGACTGAGGTATCTTAGGTCTCAGCTAAACCAAATCATTCCTCCTTCCCCAGGGAAGCAGAAGTTCGAAAGTTCTCTCCACTTGCCTCAGATCTCACAAGGATTTCTTTACTGGCAGGTTTGATGTAAAGTCCTTTGCTACTTTCTCCAGATTTCAGATAAATCTGTTGCTTTCTAGCTCAAGGCATCGTAACTTCCTCAAATTGCTTTCTTCAGCTTTCTTGTTGTTTCCCTAATCTTTTGGACTTTTCCAGACATTTTGCTGAAAAAAAACAATTGTAAGCCTTCTACCTTCCAATTAGGAATGGCCAAATATCTTACCATTTTTTTTAAAGGTCAGATATGTGAACATTTTAGTGAAGAAATTATCCTATTTTCAATAAGCTGGCCAAAGGATAACTGAATTCTGACTATTACTGAGAAAGGAAATACTTTTCATAGAGACATTCTCAAAAATGTTTTCATTTTCCACTTGCATTTACCTGCAGTAGATTGTATATCTCCATGGCTCTCCCTGCCCCTTTTCCTATCATGCACTGCTGGTCCATATACAATTTCCAAGACTTAGGTTTGGGTTATAGGACCAGTGAAAGACACTAGCTCCCTCTGAAAGGGTCAGTTTATCATCTAATAAAGGACCATCTATTACAAATGGAACTGTAAATTTTCTGTGAAGAAATTGTGGCCATACAGGAAAAGCTGTAAATTCTTGACAGTATGAATTTATTGATATCCCTCCAAAACATGCTGTTTTGGCTTTTTGTTTTTAAACCCATATGATTTAAACTGCTTTGAGGAACCCATGAAAACTTTGGAGGTTTTGTTCAGATTAAATTCCCCAAAACGTCTATTCAACACTTCAGTCCTCAGCATTACCATCAGACTACAGTATGTGAAAGCTTTCATGTGACATGTGCAGTTCACCCTGGCTGCATCCAAATTAGAAACACCACAGTAAGAGATTCCTTACTTATTTACCACCTTTTTTTCCCCCGTTGTATTTCAAACAGTATTCAGACATGCAAAGACATTTAAAAATGAAATCCAATAAAAAACTAATTAGCTAACACTTCTACATCCCTCCAAGGGTCCAGTTTTGTTTGAGCTCAGGGGAAAGGTTTCTAATTTAGACTGAAAAGACACCTTCTTCCCTATCCGTAAGTGAATCAAGACTGAGTCAGTAGACAAACTAGCTATATCCACTCAGTCAAGATCTAATTAAGGTATATCCTGGTGAGTATACACACCAAGAATGTTGAGGTTAAAAAAAAAATAATTAGAGAATAAAGAGGGGTTATATTTTGATGAGATTATGTTTTGATTAAATCCATCAAACTCATAATTTCAGTTCTGTAGGAAATAGTGAACACTTAAAATTATTTCTACTTTAAACTGAATCTGAATCAAATATTTTTGTCCTCCCTACAAAATGGCTTTTCAAAGACATTTGTACCCAAGTGCCCAGTATGTCCTTTGAGATTATAAAAATTTTAATTTAGCATCATCTTTCATTTTATAATGATTACATTTATTATTTTAGGTGCTTTTCTAGTATTTCAGTAATGCGGTATAAGGTGAAGTGTCTCCTTATGTGTTCTCTATTTTGCTAATGTCAAGCTGCTTCATTAAAATACAAGTGGAATAATCATAGAATAATTTAGGTTAGAAAAGACCTTTAAGATAATTGAGTCCAACCGTAAACCTAACACTGCCAAGTCCACCACTAAATCATGTCCCTTAGCGCCATGTCTACACGTCTTTTAAATACCTCCAGGGATGGTGACTCAACCACTTCCCTGGGCAGCCTGTTCCAGTGCTTGACAACCCTTTTGGTGAAGAAATCCAATCTAAACCTCCCCTGGCGCAACTTGAGGCCATTTCATCTTGTCCTGTCACTTGTTACTTGGGGAAAGAGACCTACAGAGCAATTGCCCATCATGATTTTAAAAGTAAAATAAACTAGTAAAATCATATTCCAGTTATTTTACTAACCTTCCGTTTCACCAGTAAAAATAGCAATGCATAATGTTAACATTTCATGAGAAGCAATGTAAAATTATTAAGAGATACAGTTAAGTATTGAATTTAACACATTTCAGTATTTTACAAACCAATCTGTTAGAGGAACTCTTTTCATTTAAAAGTTTTTCAAGGAAATCTGTTTCAAGGTATATCTGAGAGTCTGAAAAAACTGTTAAATAGAAAACTGTTTCCTGATGAAAAATGCCATCTTCATATGAGAACCCATATTAACACAGAGCACTGTCACAATGTCAGGTTAATGAAAGCTAAAAGTTGACCACTGTGTATGACTGGCAATACTGACCTGTGGAAAAGAAGGTAATTCACTAGCTGTTAAAAAAATGTAACCAAATACCCCTGTATCCCCTGAAAAAGTCCCACTCCATGGCTCTATTACTGGCCATAGCCAGCAGGCAGGAGGCTGCTTTGCCTGAGCAGGCCCAGTAACCCCTTAGTAAATCTGGTAAATCCAGCTAGCTAGGTATATTAACTATATCAACTCAAGAAAGAGTGTTGCACTACAGGCCATGCTTTAACAATCTCTGCTTTATGGACAATTTGTCATCTGTCAAGATGAGAACCTTCTTCCCCTGAAGTCCGAAGTCAGCAGACAGCAGGCTGCTAGGTGGATGCACTGTATTGAAATATTCTCCTAGATTTCATAACCCCTTTCTATCACCAGATCAAAATGAGGAATTGTGATGTTTCAGAGGTTTGTGTTTTGTAGAAAGTCTGCAGGCGTGTCTCTGAGATGAGAGGCTGTGGCTGTGGCGAGTTTCGAATCTGTGATTGGTGTGGATATCGAGACTGTGTTAAGGGAACACAGCAGGTAGAACATAGTTTTCACTATCATCATTTCAGCTGCCTTTTTTTTTACTAATATTAAACAGACAAACAAAACCCAACAAGAACAACAAAAGCCAACCAAATATTCTGAGAGGAGCAACAGACACAGAGCACTTCAAGCCATGTTTGGGTGACTTATCTACATTCCCAAATAGCATCTGATAGGAGAAAAGGGACATAAACCCTTAAAAGTTAGAGTGGCACTAGAAGTACCTGCTGAATTATAAACTCCTAAGAAACTGTATGATACTATAGTACTATACACTGCTATTCCAATTTGGAAGAAATGATGAGAAGATATTGTGAGTGTTCAAACATGCATGGGAGTACAGCACTAACATTTTTCTTTAGAAGACTTAGTATATAGATTTGGTCCTGGCTTTTTTGTTTGAGGTTTTTTGTTTTGGGTTTGGGGGTTTTTTTGGGGGTAGTTCCGGGGTGAAGCATTGTTTGGTGTTTTTTTTGTACTTGAGAATATTGCATTTAATATACCATTCACAGAAAACTCTTAATCCTTTGAAGAACATCTCTGCTTTTCCCTTGTATCTGAGCAAATTTCAGCTGCTCAGTAGAAAGACTTGGAATAGATCATTCATGTCTGCTTTTTCAGGTTTTTATTCCTAGATGAATGTCAAATTTTAGGGAGCAGAATGCCAATGACAGCACAGAGAGATAGTGATTGATGAAGGGTTATTACAACAAAATATTATTACATTAACTTTATGCTAAATTGTTGATGAAAATTACATTGTAGAGATGATTTTCTCCAGATGAATGTAAAAGAAATATAATCAGAGATTATATGTATAGTGAAAATGACTAAATGAGCTTGTTGTTCACAAAAAGCAGTTGCTCAAGCATATATTAACTTCCCTAATTGTTTAACAAAGCCTTTATAAATGCAAATATTCACAAACTTTAAATAATTCTTGCAATTAATAATGCTTTGACAGTGAGACAAACAGAATAAAACAGAATGAAACTGAATATTTGCTTTCTCTGTCTGTAGTTTTCAGGACATTTATCCTCATGATTTCTGAGTGCAGTTAAGATTTGCAAACTTCTGTTTTGGTAATAGGCTCTGATCTTTCATCACCTATATCTACAACTTTAAACTTCTTGATTCTTACTGATAGCAGCTAACTGTGGTAGCAGAGAGCTCGGTATGGATTACACAGAAGCTCCATTTCTTGCTTCATTTTTCATGACTACACTGAACTCCATACTGCTTATGTAAACACTACAGGCAATATCCATGTCAGTGTAATGCTTGCTCATTTAAATCTATGCAAACGTCAGTCAGACCAGTGGCTGTAGTGTGGTCTTATCCTGAAAGGATGACTGTGTCAACACTTACTTCCTCCTGAATGATAATTGGTTTGCTCCTTTGCTTTGAACTATTAGGAGAAAACTTTCTCCAATATTCAAAGCCTTACAATGTATTTTGAGGACTGGTTGTTCTTTTGTCTAAAGATCCACTTGTCACAAAAGTAGTACTACATTGATCCTCTGCAAACCACAGGATTTTAGATATTTACTAGTATTCCAGTTTTTCAGTGATTATATAGTAGATGTGGAGAATAAACAATTTTTCTGCTGTAGTAAGACAGTGTGATATTTTTGGTGCCATGCTCCCTGCTTCTTTACTCCATCTCTACTTTTTATATAACATCTGTTTTTATTACTGATCTGCTTCTGCAGATCACATCATATTAAACCAAATACTGCATTCATCTTTTACAATCCTAAACAAGCTATAAGAATTCAGGCTAATAGGAACAGTACTTAAACCCCATATCCACTCTTTATCATTTATTTCTCTCTCCTTTACTGAGTGTTACCTTCATCTAGATATCTCAATAGGAAAGGAGATGGCCTGAGAGTCTGGAATAAGATTTTTTTTTTTGGAGTTCACTGGCCATTTTTGAGTAAATGAGATGGAGCACTACACCTTTCAGTCCTGTGCCTTGGCTGCAGGCAGTGATGGTGTTCTGCCTGCCCTGTTCTAGCTTTTTAGTGCTTTATAGTGAGAGCTGTTTCCTTTGAATAAAGTTCTTGCCTCAGAAGAGCAACAAACTTGTCACGTGCCTATACCAACCCTAATCTTACATGACAAGTTATCATTAATCCTGTGCATAATACATATTATCGGTCTCAAATATTCAGCATCACTCAAATTTACTGAAAAGAGAACAATTGGAATACATTGATTTATGTTCCATGACAAAAAAAAAATTGAAATCTGAAGCAGTTCAATGTGTATTTTTTCCAAATGACTATTATTCTTAGACTAGAATAAATTATATCTAAAAGGGAATTCTGAGCCTAGTCTCTTAGAATCGATACCAGTCTTGCAGATCTCAAAATATCTTGTAAATTTTAATCCCAGACACAGAAAAGGAAGTAAAGATCAACTAACAGACCCATGAATTGATGACACTGGTACAAAGAAGAAGGAAATAAAAAGAAATGCATTGAGTATTCTTTGTTTATCAGAATCTTCCACCAGATGAAAAAAGGAAACTGATTTTTCAGAAAGAGTAGTAGACAACAGTATTTTTCAAGATTCTGAAAAGACAACCAATGATAAGTGTAGAAGAAAATAAATTAAAGCTGTAATATCCTTCAGAGTGTCCTTTCCATTTAAGATACACTGAACTGCTATAGGAAAATGTATTACAGCTGGTTATCACAGTGTACTCCTTTGTACTGTAAGCTGGTCTGTAACTGGCCAGCACATGAACTATAATACCTTCAATATAAAGTTTACATTCACAAAAGAGGTTATATCCACATTAGAAAGTACCGTGACTCAAAAGGAGCTGATCTTAAAGGTGAAACCGTCGGTGCTGAGGATGCAGTTAACACACGACACATGATTTTTGTGGGGGAGTCTCACGAGCTGGGCTCCAGTCTAGTCCCGTGGCCTTGGCTCGTGGCACTCTTAACCTGTGGCCCATTAATAGCTGGTGATATCTTCCAGTTCAGTTTCATCTGAAAAGAATGAGTTCATCTCATGAGTTCGTAGGTTCATCTGAAAAGAAACCAGGTCATGCACTCCAAAACTCTGTGATGAGAACAAAAGCACAGAAAATGGGGATGACCAGGAGAAGAAATTCAAAACCACTCACAGTTGATCTGAACTAAAATTCTAACATAGGCTCCCCCTGGCTTTACCTTACACCTGCCACCTTCCAAAGAAAGACAAAACAGAAACCAAGTTCATTCAGTAAATGTGCTTCAGTTATGCCATAATCTATGAAAAAATCTGTGGGAGGATATTGAAGATATTGAACCTGGAATAAAATATCATATAATTTCTAAATAACAATTTATAGTGGTACAGTGTTTAAAATGCAGTTCTTTCTGAAAAAGAAACTATTTAATTGGCATAATGAAATTTCATGTATTCTGGGATTAAATCTCCAGGTTACAGAAACAACTCTGCCTGCCCAGACATCTGGATGCCAGATCTACAAATGCAACTGAGACTTGTCTTCCTCAGATATCATGACTAATAAAAGCAACATAGTCCAAACTAGTCCGTAGATAGTATTCTGCACTTACTTTTCCTTTATCTATATCCCCAGTGACAACTGGTGCAATCCATCAAGAGCAGAGAGATTGAAGTTACAGATGAGAATTTAGCAAGCAATTATTTGATGACGTGCATGAAGGATTCAAACTTCATTCGCTTCATCACAGCTGCTCTTACTCTGTGAGGCTGCCCTTCATTTTGTCACTGGAGTCAGTAAATCCATACTAAAACCAGGTCTAAAATTAGTTTCAGACCAGAACTACTTTAACTCCCATTTCTTGACTTCTACATGGTATTTTTATTCTGTCCTTACTAGCCATGTATTTTACCTACTGGTCTATAATTTTTCAGTTTCTCAGCAGCTTTATGAGGGGAAAACAAATATACATGCTTTCTGAAGCTGAACCTTTGGTCTTATTTAGTCTACGAAGTTCATCGTAAAACCTGTATTACCAAATACGTATATACATTTTTAATCTGCTCATGCAAGCATAAACTTCAATAATAAATTGTTTATGTAATGTAGAAAATATTTTCTACATTGTCTTATGTCATTTGGCAAAATTTTGATTATCTTTTTTTCTCAAGTGTAAGTTTGAACTTTCTATTGTACAATTTGGCATATAGTTAACGTGTTTAACTGTTACTGTTTTAAAAATCACCTACTTAGTTTATCTATAAATAGCCTGAGTATACTAAAATATCACAGGGAAGAACAAGTTGATAAAATTCTGTTATTGAAAAGAAAAAAAAATTAGTTAGAAAGTTAAATTTTCAGAACTTCTATTTTTTCCTCCAAAAAAAGTTTAGAGAAACAAGTGATGTGTTTCTTTGATATTTTTCAGTAAGAAAGTATTGTATAACATACAAAATTATCTATGGTAGTTTTAAGGGTGGTGGGTGGGGAGGAATTAAATTATGAAATGAAAATTAAATTATGAGACATCTTCCATTACTACAGAAATATTCCCAGCAATGCTATTTATACAAAATATGTCCTTCCTGATAATCACATCATAAACAAGACAGCTACTTATTGCCTTTTTTATTAAGTTAATTTATTATTGCAGACTCACAGACAACAGGCTCTTTAAATGTGCGAGTAAGACAGTAGAGTTACAGATATATACTATCTAAAACAAATTATTGAAGAATTTCAGAATATGATTGTCCATTACTGCTAATTGGTACATCCTGCAATGGTACAATGAAAGCAGGTAGATATTTTTTAGCTCCAAATTAAACCAGGTCTTTTTATGTCAAGTCCTTAAAAGCCCAGAATCAGGGCATCAAGAATTTTAAAGAAAATGGCAATCATCTCTTCTGAGATCGACCACAGCTCTCCATAGTCTGTATCTTTAATGCACGGAGGCTGATTGTGCCCTCAGGATAGGGAAATAATGAAGCCACAGACTCTCTCTGTGGAGCAGTGAGCCCCAAGGATGTGTGGTATAGCTCTTGCCATTGATCTGTCACAAAGACTTCTTAACTTCAGTGATCTCATTAAAGATAGGATTTTCAAAGAAGATGGGTTAGACTAGCCACCTAAATCTCACTGTGATTCATTGGACCTTGCTTCCCTGATTCCTTTGAAAAATCCCATACTGCAATAAAATGGTATACCTTAAACCACCTTTGTCGTTTACACAGCTTTTATTAATTCTTCTCACTTGATTAATGATGAAGAATGAGAAACAGTTAAGTAAAATACTTAAAAACTCAAGTTATGTGATGTATATTAACCTAGTGTTCATGAGTCAGGAATTTTTAATGGCTATGTGTCATGCAGATGGACATCAGGCAAAAAAAACCCGCATCCAGTTTTTGAGCATCCACAGATGTGTTGCTGTTTATATCACGGGTTCTGGCTCACTGTAGTATCAAATAAGCTATTCAGAAAACACACAGCTACATGTGGATTCAGTATGGAATTCAGGTATCTCCAGTATCAGTGTGTTCAAAACTGAGAGTTGGTTTGGATCTATTTTCTAATGTGTAGTATTAGTGGGCTAAATTCCATCTGTGTAAAAGGTTAAAAGTTTGGAGATGCCTTATCACAGGGAAGTTTCTTATGTCTACTATCAGTTGCTCCTATCCCAAGAGGGTGCTTACATCAACTGTGTACCAGCTTCCGTGAACGCAGGGACTGTTTCTTTCTTGGTGCATTCTGTGCTAAGGCTTTGAAACCAGGGATCAGCAACCAGAAGACTGCAAGGGAAAAATAAGAAAAGATGTGGAAACAAATGAGCTAGAAAGCAGCAATGCCACATAATACCTGGCTAGTCTGATATCTCCCTGTTTGAACAGTGCATATTTTCTAGACAAGAGAAATACAGCAGATCTAAGCTATTCATTCAGAATGCGTCTAATACAAGGATACAGGAAATTCTTAGTGAAACTAGAGAACATGAGGATTATTACATGAGTAGCAAAGCAAGCAAGAAACAGGCTAGAGGGAAGATGTTTATATTGCATTGAAATAGAAACTACTGTGCTAGAAGGAAGTTTTAGTACAATTCCGGAGATTTTTTTCTTTAATACTTTCATTAGAGTAACTATTAAAGAATAGAAGTATACTAATGGTATTTGTTCAGGATACAGTACAGTCAGGAAGAATTAGATGCCTTAAAGACTTCATTAGAGAAATAGGATGAAATTTCATACTGTAACATGAAAACACCTCCATTGAGGAATTAATAATGAAAACTGAGGAGTTACCAGTTAGAAAATACAAAGGTGCTGAAAGACTTGGAGGCACCGGTGGATCAGAACGTAGATCAGAAGGTGACTGAATTTGCCATCTCTCTGTAACTCCTGCTGTGATGTGGGATGGAGAAAAGAAGGTATTTCTGTGTCAATCTGGCAGCAGATATCCAGTCAAGATGTAAGTATTGACATTCATATGGGGCACTGGCAAATTGGATTTTGGAGTTCTGATTCTCCAAATAAAAAAAAAAAGAAATGAAAAAGATGAATTCATGGCATGGAACTCAAAGAAAGACTGCTCAACAATTTGGAGGAACTGAAAGCCTTTAAGTTTTAATTAGCTGAGTGAGTAAATTTCTAAAACTGTAGGGGCTAAACACGAGAGAGGGAAAAGACTAATTTATGTTAATTAATAGTGGTCTGAAGAAAATAGAAGGTAAGTAACTACAAATACAGTTATACTGACAGTTTACAGCTTCTAAGACTCAGAGGACAGATGTTCTGAAATATCCTTCCTACAGTGGAAATCTAACTGATTTTAAGTGAGAACTTGGTATATATGTGAAAATATTACTTGACATATTTACCTGTACCAGCAAGGGACATCACTGCAGACCCAGTAGGTCTGCTCAATTCCATTGTTCATTGAAAAATCAGTCATTTCACTGATTGCTCTGAGGCAATTCTGAAGCAGCAAAGTGATATGTTATGTATACTCAGCAAAATTATTTAATTCCCCTGGTGCCCCGGTGCTTGTACAGCACATTCTCTCTGTTTTGGTAATATTTTTCAATAATTAGATTTATCTAATAGCTGCAAGAATTTATAAAACATCTTCATTGCATTAATTTAGCAGCCAGTGTAGAATTTTAAGCAGCAAATGTTCCCAAACCTCAGTGCCTTTGCGGATGTTGCGATGGATAGAACTACAGTGAATTAAGGCATATTAGTTACAGTAACATGCAATTAGTCACACGCAATTACATTTGTTTATTTTGATAAAACTGGGAAAAAAATCCATTTCAATAACATGAAAATGACTTTAGATGATCTTGCATGCTGTCTTCGTAAAGGATCTCATCTTCCATCCTCTTGGCTCATACCTGTCCTTGAGAATTTGAATTCTTTTCCAACTTCTTTCTACCCTCCACTCTGGCTTCCTGTCTTCTGACACCACAAATAAATTTCTGGCAACCCTTTCTGACTAAAACTGCAACTTTTTTCCAGCCACAGTGCTTTTTTGAACCTATTGATCATTCCTGAAGTCTCATCTTGTTTGACTTCTGTAAGTAACTCTGGGAGCCTTTCCCCATTGCAACTGCTAGTAAGACTGAGACAGGGAAAACAGGGTGACTCAACATTATGTGAACAGGGAGAGTTTTCAGTACACTTCCTCTGAGCCTCTGGTCAAGGTTTCCTAAGTGTTGCACAATCAGAAAAGGGAGTTTAATGTGCAGTAAATTGGCTTTTTTCATTTAATATGTTTTTTACTTCATTCAAGAGGAGAGATGTTCCCTTTTACTGCAAATCCCAGCCACTACTTCATGATATAAGAAAAATAAAAGTCACATATCTGTCTATTTGAGAATTTTCTTAGTGCGAGCTAATGCAGAAAGCATACTATAATTATTAATTTGACCTCATCTGTCAAACTTGGGTTCAGGGATAGGAGGCAATGGGTTATGAACTGAAGGTCTCATGTAGTTGCACACAGAAAGCTTACATACACAACATCCTCAAAAAAAAGGACTTCAACAATGCTAACCCAGTGAAAGTACATGTTTGTGTGTTGTGTGCCTGTGTTTGTGTTTGAACGTATGCATGCATCTAGGCTTAGCTGTAATTAAAACCTGTGTTTGTGTTTAAAGTATGCCCTGTCATTCATTAGCCTTGTTTATTGGTTTCAGAATTGTCCATACTGTTCAACGTATTGAACATTTCTTATTTGATGTGGAAGGCCAAAGAACAAAGCCACAGAATAACTGAAACCAACATTATTTTTTTAACAAATAACAATACTCATTATCTGGAAGAAGGTCGTTATATTGTGTAATTCCCTGCTGCTTTGTTATTTGAATAATCAGTTTACATAATGAGATTTGAGAAATCCTACAAACTGCACAAAGTTTACTAAAACAAGCATGAAGTGTTTAGTTTAACTCAAATATATATTTCATCATAGTAATTTGAGTTATTTTGTAACATCTGCATATCAGGGTCCTGATGCTTCATTTATGATTAACACATCATTAAAGCAAGCACATTATAAACTGGAGATACAAAGACAAATATCATCCCGGAGAACTTCTCATTTTAAATGTCAGTCAAATGCAAACAAAGGTCAGAGAGACATAAATCCATATTTGGGCTGCCAACAGGCTGCTAAGTTTAAGATGCATAAGATCACATCTATGCTTCATGCAATGAACTGGCACTGTTCTTTGAGAAACAGCTCACTTGTCCCTGGGCCCTCCCTGTGGTCCAAAAGTGACCATTACCTTCTGCTTTATTAAGTCCTTCTCAAGCTGTTCCATGTGGAAAAAGCCATACCCAACTGTACTAGGTCATTTGTTGGATACACATTTTCATCTAATGGGTCTGCTGAATGTGCCTCTGATAACATGGATCACAGGAGACACCATTCCATCATCTTGGACTTGAGAATCACTGCTGATGATTCATGTGCATTATCACTCCATGATGCTTGGCATATTCCTCCTGGGCTAGGCTGGCATCCTCTTCCTGAGCAGTGACAAGAGTGTCACCAGGGCCGCAAGGAGGAAGAGTTGTGGCAATTTCCAGGCTCTGTATTGCTAAGGTACTATGACTGTCAACAACTGTTGCCTGGATGTCCAGAACTGCTTGCCATTTACAGACCATCTCTCCAGTAGTTTTCCCACCTCCTTCTCACTCTAAGTAGTTTCCTCTTGCCCTACATAAGACTCAAGGCATTCCAGACATGACTTTTGCTTATGGGTGGAAAGCACTGTCAATCTTCTCCCTGAAGCTGTCCTAGGTGCCTGCATCACTAGCTTTGATGCTGTGCTATCCATAGCTGCATGCAACTGATGGTCTTGATGGTCTTGCCACGGTTGTGTCTGTTGGTCATATTCATGCCAGATAACCTCAATACCTTCTCTAGCCCACGAATCAATCTCTCAAGTATGGGGCCAGGTGAGCTACCACTTGCCAGAAGCATCACAACAGAGCGGGAAAAACTGCTTCCAGGACTCCTGGGATATGGACAAAGACTTCAAATAGGAAAGCTGCCCTCATCATCCCCCTAGATATGGAGTGCATCCATTTTTGAGTTATTCCCACTTTGAGCTATTATCATCAGGTTAATTTGCCCCAGATAGTGAAGAGACTTCTCTACAGCCACTGAAAACAGAATTTTAATGGCATGATGCATCAAGAATGTATAGGGTACGCTCAGGCATGCTGTGAAGACAACAAGGTGCACATGAGAGCTCTAGGACTGCTAGAATGGTGAATAAATCAAACTTTATGTGATCTCATCCATACAACCGATTACTAGCAGGCCCAGAACAGGTTGCTTCCCAAATGATTTCCAAGTTTCATTTTAGAGAAGGCTAATTGAATGACACCAAAAGAGAATTTGAGAATGCCCTCAAAATTGCACAATGTTGCTGACCATGCATTTAGTACTTGACCTTGTTGCCTAGTGCCAATTTATTAAGATGTATAGACATATTGGAAACCACCAAATATTTACATTCTCTCTAGAGCCCTCTAAGATTACTCAGACTCTAGGCAGAGAACATTACCTGCTCTCCACTTCCTTGTTTATCCATTAAAGCATGCAGAGAAAGAAGTGGAAACCTTGTAGAAGGAAGATTTGTCAGTAAGAATAGCATAAACAAAATTAAGGGGCCCTAACCCAATCTACCTCCCAGTGTCAAGTCTCCGTTCCAAGCTATGGGCTGCCTGCCAATGCTGTATTCATTAACGCTGTCTTTACAAGAAATAATGAGATTAGCCTGCCTCCAAAAATGCAAAACAAAACAGAACCAAAAATGAAGGCAAAACATACTTCATTTAGCCCTGGCTCTGGCTTCCCTTGCCCTTCATCTTGTTGATCAAGTGTTTCTATCCCTTCCTCTTCTGCTGACATTTTGACCTCCTCTGGCGAGCATGTCCACTGCAATACTGAACAAGTCAGAGGTGCCCCCTAATTATTTATAGCCTGGTTGCCAACTGGCTACTCACTGTCATGGCTGTAAGCTCTGTGGAGACTGGGACCACCTGAGTACTTCTGAGTCAAGGGACACTTGGATGACTACTGACACCTGGATAACTACTGAGAGTACCCTTCAGTCCGATTGCTTACATTGGCTCACAGTCCCACTGAAATCACAGGAGTGCTAGGCGGGAGCTGGAGTGTACCATGCCTGGTCAAATCTTAGGATGAGGATGTTATTGTGTATAAAACACATAACATGCAGCACAGAGCTTGGTTTGATTCAGTGAAGTATTCGTTTGTGATATAGCCTAAAACTTGAATCTGAGACTCTCATATGTGCTAAACAGGGGTTCAAATCTCTTGATCAAGATGTCTTGAGAGATTTCTTGTATGTTCTCATTCCAAACAGTCAACAAATAAACCAAGCAGAACAATCTTTTTCTTTCAAGGTGAAATCCAGGGGTCTAGGTAAAAGCCAAACTCATTAAATGCTGTTTTGATGGTTAGTGAACACAGATTAGCAGGTTGTTGGATAGATGTGTGTAAGTTTGTTCTTGATGTTTTCCTGCAATGAACTACTAATGAATATTTTCTTTTGACAAGTCTTTAATGCCTTAGTTCAACTGAATGCAAATCAAGGACAGAGCGAATATGATTTTTTTTTTAAATTGCTGATTTTCTGCAGCATCTGTTTTCTTTACCTATCAGCCTAGTTATTTTGTCTCCATGAGACCCCAAAAAGACTTTCCTTGATTACAGAATCATAGAACCACAGTACTGCTGAGGTGTGAAGGCACCTCTAGTCCAGGAGTTCTCTAGTCCATCTCCCTTACTGTCCAGTTGAGTTTTGAAAATCTCCAACAATGGAGACTTCACAAAGTCTCTGAGCAGCCTGTCCCAGTATTCGACCACCCTCACAGTGAAAAAGAGCAGTTTCAATGTTTAAAAGGAATTTCCTGCATTTTAGTTTGTGCCCATTCCACCCTGTCCTTTTCCTAGGCACTAATGAGAAGAGTCCAGCTCTGTCTTTACTCCTCTCAGTCAGGTATTTACACACATGGATAAGATTCCCCTGAGGTTTCTTTTCTCCAGGCTGAACATCCCCGCTCTCTCAGCTTCTCCTTGTACGAGAGATGTTCCAGTCCTTTAATCGCCTTTGTGGCCCTTGGCAGGACTCATGCTAGCATTCCTGTGTCCCTCTTGTACTGGTGAGCCCAGCATTGCACTCAGCACTCCAGCTGTGGTCACACCAGCACTGAACAAAGGAGAAGCATTACCTCCCTCGAACTGCTGGCAATGTTGTTGGCCACCATTTCTGCAAGGGCACATTGTGTCCTTGTGGTCAACTCATTGTCCACAATTAAAAGTCCTCTTTTGCAAAGCTGCTGTCCATCTGGTCAGCTCCAGCCTGGTGCATGGGGTTATTCCTCCCCAGGTGCAAGACTTCACATTTCTCTTTATTGAATTTCTTGACATTCCTGACGGCACATTTCTTCAGTCTGTTGAGGTCCCTCTGATTGGCAGCACAACCATCTGATCTATCAACCACTTTTCTCAGCTTTGGATCATCTGCAAACTTGCTGAGGGTGTGCTGCCCCATCATCCATGTCATTAATGAAGATCTTAAACAGTACTGGGCCCAGTACCAACCCCTGGGGTATACCACTAGGGACTGACCTCTAGCTGGACTTTGTGCTAATAACCATAAGCCTTTGAGCCTGGAATTTCATACACTTTTCAGTCCACCTCACTGTTCCCTCAGCTATTCTGAGGGGGAATATTCTGGTCTTTGAGGATGTTATGGGAGACAGTGTTGAAAGCCTTACTGAAGTCTAGGTAGGCAATATGCACTGCTCACCCCTCATCCACCAAATTAGTCATCTCATCATAAAGGCTATCAGATTAGTCCAGCATTTCTGCTTCATAAATCCATGCTTGAAGATGTTAAACTGGATCAGATCCAGAACTGACCCCTGGGGTACATCGCTACCTACTGGCCTCCAACCAGACTGTGCCACTGATCAATCACCCTCAGGGCCTGGCTGTTCAGCCAGTTTTCAGTTCACTGTCTGCTCATCCAGCCCATAATTCATCGTCTTCTCTATGAATATCTTATGGGAGACGGTGTTGAAAGCCTTGTAGACAATGTCCACTGCTCTCCCCTCATCTACCAAACCAGTAATTTCCTCACAGAAGTTTATCAAGTTGGTCAAGCATGACTTCCCCTTGGTGAATTCATGCTGGCGACTCCTGATGTCTTTCTTGTCCTTCATGTCCCTGGAAATGGTTTCCAGGATTATTTGCTCTGACACCTTCCCAGAGACTGAGGTCAGAGTGACTGGCCTACAGTTCCCCAGATCCTCCTTCTTACCCTTCTTCAAGATAGGAGTGACATATACGTTCTTCCAGTCATTAGAAACCTCCCCTGATCACCACAACCTTTCAAAGACAATAGACAATTGCCTCACAATGACATCGGCCAGCTCCTTCAACACTTGTGGGTACCTAACTAGGTCCTCCTGCCCCAAGGGTAAGTCTTCCTTGCTCCAAACTTTCCCAGTGGTCTCAGGAATTTGGGATTCCTGAAGGCAGGTCTTAACAGTGAAGACTGAGGCAAAGAAAGCATTGAATATCTCAACATCTTCCATGTCTCCTGTCACTAGGTCCCCTGCCCCATTCAGCAGCAGGCTCACTTTACCCCGGTCTTTCTTTTGCTGCTGCAGACACCCTTCCAGTTTCTTTCATAGCCCATACCAGATTCAGCTCCAGGTGGGCTTTGGCTTTCCTAAGCCCATCCCAGCACACTTGGACAGTGTCTCTATATTTCTTCCTGGGTCACCTGTCCCTGCTTTCACATCTTGTATGCTTTTTTTGCAGGCCCTTCTACCACCTTAGCAGGATTTCTTGCATGTTGGGAATGGACCATTCTTGAGTTTGGAAGAAGGGATCCTTGAAAATCAACTTATCCTCTTGGACCCCTCTTCTCTCCAAGACAATATCCCATGGAATCCCTCCAAGCAGATCCATGAACTGGCCAGAGTCTGCTCTCCTGAAGTCCACGGCTGTGATCCTACTGTTTGCCTTGTTCCCTTCTCTCAGGATCCTGAAATCCACCATCTCATGGTCACTGCAGCCAAGGCTGCCCCTGACCTTCACATCCTCCACTGGTTCTTCCTTGTTTGCAAGTATAAGGTTCAGCAGAAAGCCTCATCTTGTCGGACAGCTGACAGCCTAAAGGCGCAGCGAAGTGCAGATCTTCCTAGCAGCCACAGAGAGGGCTTGCAAGACTTTCTGTTGGGACGGGGTCATCCCTTCATAGTGGGAGGGTGCCCATGAGGAGTGCTAGTTGCATCAGATGCAGTACATGCATGCAGGGTATGAAAAATGACAAAGATGTTTCTTTCCATCTCTTTTTGCCCTGCTGGAAAATCTCATGTGGTGAATATGAGCAGAATTCACAAATGGTCTCAAGATGATAAAATTTTCTTTACTGAATTTCCTATTCATTAAAAAAAACCCCAAGATTTCACCTGCTTTGGTATTTATATCCCAGACTTGCCAGTCTCCACTTGTTGTGGTTTAACCCCAGCCAGCAACCAAGCACCAGACAGCTGCTCGCTCTCTCTCCCCCAGCGGGATGGGGGAAAGAATCAGAAGAATAAAAATGAGAGAACTCGTGGGTTGAGATAAAGACAGTTTAATAAGTAAAGCAAAAGGTGCGCACACAAGCAAAGCAAAACAAGGAATTCATTCACCACTTCCCATCGCCAGGCAGGTGTTCAGCCATCTCCAGGAAAGCAGGGCTACATCACGCGTAACCGTTACTTGGGAAGACAAACACCATCACTCCGAATGTCCTCCCCTTCTTCCTTCTTCCCCCAGCTTTATATGATAATCATGACGTCATATGGTATGGAATATCCCTTTGGTCAGCTGGGGTCAGCTGTCCCGGCTGTGTCCCCTCCCAGCTTCTTGTGCACCCCCAGCCTCCTCGCTGGTGGGGTGGCATGAGAAGCAGAAAAGGCCTTGACTCTGTGTAAGCACTGCTCAGCAATGACGATAACATCCCTGCATTATCAACACTGTTTCCAGCACAAATCCAAAACACAGCCCCATACTAGCTACTATGAAGAAAATTAACTCTATCCCAGCCAAAACCAGCACACCACTGTACAAGGCAGTGCTGCTGAAAGGACAGGAGAAGACAATGCTGGTCAGAGGAGTGCCTTTGTTGGCAGCCTTAGTGGCTGGCTAATGAACATTTTGTTTTTCTTTAAAGAAGTTATGTCTACTCTTATATCGCAGTCAGGAACACAAGATGTGTTTCAAATATGCACAGTTCAAAAAAATCTCAGAAAGAGAGGACAGACCTCATTCATTTATAAACCATGTATAAACCAGTCTTGAGAACTGTGAAGGCCTGGAACGTTTAATAAGGTATAGACACACATATTCTAAAAGCAAAGGAATAAAAGGAGTAGTGGAGAAAAACATAAATAAAAGGAAAGCTATGCAACATTGAAAAGGTTAGAGGCAAGTTCTGTATGCAGAAGCACTCTGCAATTTTAATACCTGCTACAGATAATGGCACTAGAGAATATTGGAAATTAGGATTTAAAAGCTGATCTATTATGTACCACTTACTTTGTGACATTCTTCATCGTACATAGGGCCTTTTTTCCAGGTAGTTGCATTTATTATTTTTTTTTTATTCCTACAGGAATACAGCATAACAATTCCCTAAATGGTTTCTCAGCAGGTCCAGATGATGCTTAAGAAGTAGAGTAGGAGGACTGACAGAGGGTGGAGTGAACGTTTCAGAAGGCATCACTGAATGGGCTGAGAATATGGCAGATGCCTCCTAATAATTCCCACTGTTGTGGTCTGAGATTTGAGAAAAATACTAACCACTGGAGACATGCCTACTGATGGATTGCTGATGACTATGCAACCACAGCTCCAGCTGTGCATGATATGTTAGCAATCCACACATTTATAATAGAAAGTGCAATTTTATATTTCTCTTACTGACTGTGTAAGCTTTTGTCCTCTTCATACAGAGATATTCTCTGAGAGAGAACTGTTCTCCTCTGGCTTACATCTAACAGTCGTTTCTACCCACCTGTGCAAAGCAGGTATGTGCTGGATCTATTCTGATGTATAGAAAAATTATTTACATTCAGATGTAAATGATGGCACACAATTGCAAAGCAGTGTTGAATGGTGCCTATGGTATTCAGGTGGAAAAAGTAATTCAGGTGGAAAACAAGATGTGTATCCTATGAGCATTATATGTACATATTTACTTAGAGTATCTTTTAGGTTATTGAAGATTTTTAATGTTTCTTTACTTCAGGGAAGTATCTGGACATCTCTCCTTCCAGTAGCTCTCTGCATGTCATCATGCCTTCCTCAGTTACCCTTCTGCTTGTGGAGTTCTTCAGGACCCTCCACCTTTATCTTAACTCTCTGGAGGAGAAGTACAAGGCTGCCTCCTTTTTGTGGAAGCCTTGTAGCATGAGGCTGGGCAACTGTGTCTCACTTTCCTAGCCCCAGTCAAATACTTCTGGACCTAAAAATAAGTGTCTTGGAATCCCATCTGAGGGGGAGATCATATTTTCTCTACGCCTTCCACGTTCATATTAGAGAGCTGACATTTTCCCCAACCAAATACACAAATCGCTACGCTAGTCAACAAACATAGATCATAATTAACAAACAAACCTTTTCTCTGTCAAGCTAAGGCTTATTTACAGACCTTAACAAATTAAGCCTCACAACCCTAAGGAAGGCAGTGTTCTAAGTGGCTTTGTTTTGCAGTGAGGCTGACTGTGGTACCAAAAAGTTCAGTGAGTTCCCCCTAGTCACAGAGCCAGTCAGTGGCAGGGGCAGAAGGAAAGTTGGCCTCCTTGAGGGAAAAAACCTGTCCTTGCTGAAGCTACAAGCCTCAGCCTTTTTACATGGTCTAAGAGAGACAGTTTTGAGATTCCTGGGTCTGGAAAAGTCTTGACCTCTTTCCTTTTGTGCAAGCCGTAAAGTCTACTTCTCATGCGTGGCATCTGTGCACTGCTGGTTTGAAGATTTTGAGGGGCTTTTTGTAACCTTTTAGTGACAAGAGCCTTTCCTTGACAGGGTTGTTTTGGAAAGAATATTGATTTACTCCGAAGTGTAAGTGGTACTACTTCATTGCATGGAACTCAATCTGGTTTTGCTGAACTTCAGTATTTTAAAGGCACCAGGATTTGTTTTAATATTTAAGGTGAAAGAGATAAAAGAAATGCTATTTCTTACTGTGGCACCTGTCACAGACAGCATATGTCACATGCACCACTTGTTTATTGGTCAGAGAACACTCAGACATGCCCATTGCAATTACTGAATTCCCTTTTCCAAGTACAAATCACTGTTTATTCATGGTGAGACACACTTAAACAGTCTGAATTTGCAGCATGCCTAGCTGTGTGAATAGTGTGCTGATTTCTTTTAGGAAAAAGAAAATGGCTGTTAAAACAACTGCAGGTCAGTCAGCAGTGATCACTCGGCAGGGACACATGCTGCACCAGTAGCACAGTGAATACTTGCAAAACCACATGAGTCCTGTTAAACTTTCATTCCTGTTCATGCACAGAGGTTAGCCTTTTTCCTCTTATTTCTTCCATAATAATTTAGGAACATTGAGAGCCTGTAGAGGATGTCAGTTTTCAATCAAATAAATTTGTACTAAAGCACATAGAGCTTGCATTTTCGTTATGAATTTTCAGGCTCTCCCAAAGCCCAGCAAGCTTAGTGTTTGATGGAAAAACAACTATAATGACTATTATTAATATTATTAAGTCTTATTATGATGATGGCACCCAAAAGCCCCAGCCAAGATTGAAGCATCTTCCCGTCTCTGCATCCAGCTGAGGAACATAAAATAGCTCAGAAATGATGCCTGACAAAAAGGACTTGCTGCCTATGCAATGCCTGTCTCCTCTCCAACCTGCTTCCTTCCCACCTTGCTACTCAGCATGCTGTGCAATACACTGACTTCCTCTTGTGACCTCTCACGTGATGATTATTCCTCTATAAGTTTATTTTCTTCACCAGTTTATTTTCTCTCTTATCTCATTTTTGCATCCCTATTTCAGGGACCTACACCCATTTCATGCTCACTTGCACCACTGGTTTTCCATTCTCCCTTAGCCCCTTTCTTTCCTCATCCTACTCTTGGGGGCTCTTCTGTCTTTCATGTTTCTTTGTTTTGTACTTTCTATACCATGTGCGTTGGGTCAGATTGCCAAGGCAATATTCAGACCAGCCAGAAATTGGAGTTGCCTACATGGCCTTTCTCATGCTGTGCTTGTATAAAAAGATGGGACTAAGAAGGGATGGTACCAGGAAATCAAGAAGAGCAATGATCCAGTTTGATCCTGATGCCAATTCAGTGCTCCATGGTCACTTCATTTTCCTCATCTGCACCATCCTCTTATCCCCTGTGGGTAATTTACAACACACTGCTTATCTTTTCATCTAGGATCAGAGTGACTGAAAGCAGAGAAATTCTTATTCTATAAAATTTGCACCACATTCATAATTAGTATAGCTAATATTTCTCTAATGGATATGCTTTATAGTCAAATGGAGGAGTACTATACTTCTATAGACAACTGTGATACAAGAACAGGAGTGGCAGATGCCCAATCCCCAACTTCTGGAAAAGCCCCGCTCCTCCCTGCCATCAACTGCCCCACTCCCCCAGGAAGTCCTGCCCCTTCTACAGTCATGTGGTCTGTTGACTCCACCTCAGCCATTTTGTAAAACATCCTCCCCGACACGTTTACAAGTTGTTCTGTGACTCATCAGTTGCCGCATCCAATTTACCCAAAAGTACGTCAAAGAGGAATTCCCTTCCCATTTCAGACAGAGGGTTGCCTTTTTGTTTCAGCTACCATGTGTCAAGTAGATTACAGAGTCACAGGATGGTTGAGGTTGGAAGGGACCTCTGCAGGTCATCTTGTCCAAACCCCCTTCTCAAGCAGGGCCACCTAGAGCAGGTTGCCCAGGACCATGTCCAGATGGCTTTTGAATGTTTCCAAGGATGGAGACACCACAACCTCTCTGGGCAACCTGTGCCAGTACTCGCTCACCCTTACAGTAAAAAAACATGTTTCTTGATCTTCAGCGGCAGCCTCCTGTGTTTCGGTTTGTGCCCATTGTCTCTTGTCACTGGGCACCACTGAAAAGAGCCTGGCTCCATCTTCTTTACACCCTTCCTTGAGATACTTGTAGACATTGATGAAATCCCACCTGAGCCTTCTCTTCTCCAGGCTAAACAGTCCCAGCTCTGTCAGCCTTTCCTCATAGGAGAGATGCTCCTATCCCTTAGTCATCTTAGTGGCACTTTGTTGGACTCTTTTCAGTAGTTCCACGTGTCTTGTACTGAGAATCCCAGAACTGGACCCAGTATTCCAGGTGTGGCTTCACCAGTGCTGAGTAGAAGGGAAGGATCACCTCCCTCAACCTGCTGGCAACACTTCCTAACACAGCCCAGAATACTGTTAGCCTTCTTTGCTACAAGGGTTCATTGCTGGCTTATGTTCAACTTGGTGTCCACCAGGACCCCCAGGTCCTTTTCTGCCAAGCTGCTTTCCAGTTGGTCAGCCCCCAGCATGTACTGGTGCATGAGATTATTCCTCCCCAGGTGCAAGACTGCCCTTCCCTTTGTTGAGCTTCATGAGGTTCCTGTCAGCCCATTTCTCCAGCCTGTTGAGGTCCCTCCGGTTGGCAGCACAACCCTCTGCATATCAGCCACTGCTCCCAGTTTTCTGTCATCAGCAAACTTGCTGAGGGTACGCTCTGCACCGTCATCCAGATCATTAATGATGATGTTAAACAGGATCAGATCCAGAACTGACCCCTGGGGTACATCGCTACCTACTGGCCTCCAACCAGACTGTGCCACTGATCAATCACCCTCAGGGCCTGGCTGTTCAGCCAGTTTTCAGTTCACTGTCTGCTCATCCAGCCCATAATTCATCGTCTTCTCTATGAATATCTTATGGGAGACGGTGTTGAAAGCCTTGTAGACAATGTCCACTGCTCTCCCCTCATCTACCAAACCAGTAATTTCCTCACAGAAGTTTATCAAGTTGGTCAAGCATGACTTCCCCTTGGTGAATTCATGCTGGCGACTCCTGATGTCTTTCTTGTCCTTCGTGTCCCTGGAAATGGTTTCCAGGATTAGTTGTTCCATCACCTTTCCAGGGATCAAGGTAAGGCTGACTGGTGTGTTGTTCCCTGGGTCCTCCTTCTTGCTCTTTTTGAAGATAAGTGCAGCATGTGCTTTTCTCCAGCCCTCAGGCACCTCTCCCAGTCACCATGAGCATTCAAAGATTGACAGTGGTCTCACAATGACATCAGACAGCTCCCTCAGTACTCATGGATGCATCCCATCAGGGCCAATGGTATGTCCTGTTTGCTAAGTATTCCCTGGCCTGATCCTCTTCCAGTGCTCCAGTGGCTATGATCCATGTGAACTATTTGAGAACTCTGTGTCAGGATGGGATGAACGCAGGCCTAGAAATGCTGGTTTTATCTTTTAGAAACTCCTGAAAATAAGACTGCCAAATTGTCCTGTAGGAAGCAATGTTGCAACACTGTAGCAAGAATGTAGCTCAATGCAACACCTTGTAGAAAGGAAGGATGGATTTGGCTAAAACACAAGCGATTTCGGTCTCTCACACTCATGTGCTGGTACCCCCAGTGGCAGGACGCGTGCAAGAAGGCGCTAGGACAGCTGTACCCAGGTGGCCTGTCCAGAGTTGCTCACAGTGACATGGA
The DNA here is from genome assembly GCF_018139145.2 of Gymnogyps californianus. Taxonomy (NCBI): domain Eukaryota; kingdom Metazoa; phylum Chordata; class Aves; order Accipitriformes; family Cathartidae; genus Gymnogyps; species Gymnogyps californianus. The sequence goes on from NC_059471.1 coordinate 152,981,982, forward strand.
GGTTGAGGGGCATCAGTTTTAGAGCCTCTTCCCACACTACCTGGGGTCTTAGGAGTAAGAATCCACTGAGGAGTATGCTGGGTTTGGATGCATCTCATTACACCCTTCAGGTATGATTAATCTCTCTATCCTGTCCCAATTCTGTGAGTCTGTGAGTCATCAGGATTTAGCCACTGTCTCCGTTTCAGATCTGGTTGTCCTGAGAAATCTCAGGTAGATGGGTGCTAGGCTCTTGATGATCTGCTACTGCAGGTGTCAGCAGCACAAGCCATTTTTATGCCCTGCTGACATTTCGTACCCAGGTATTCACATTCACTCTCCATTCATATTAATAGATACATTTTTTTTTACAATTTTCCACAGCCCTAAAAGTTTCCTGGGTTTCTATTGTCTAATACATCATAGGCACTTTGGTATCTGCTGAGGAAAAAATGACAGCTAACATTTATGATACACAAATTTTCTTCTCAAAAGTCTCCCAAGCTTCTGGTGTTGCCCCTCAGTATTTTGACAACATAGTAGGATTGTAAACTCTCTACTTTCCTGGCTCAGAATTACACCAAAACTACAAATGAATGTTGTAGTTCACTTCCTTCTACACAATGATTTCACCTAATCAGATCCAAACTTTATGCTCTCTATGTCTATTTTATTGGATTTTGCTGAGCTTTGTGGTGTACCTTTCCACTTCCTTATTATCCTTTATTCCCCTTACATAATCCTTTTTTATCCAAGACAAACTGGAAAAAAGTTTGCAAGAAAGGAGAAGGAGAGACTTGTTGTTGATAGGACAGACAGAAAAGAAATCTGTTGAGTAATGAAAAAAAAGCTTTTCTTTTGCATTTAAATAATATTCTAAATACTCTTTCTGTGAGTTGTCATAATATTATTTCATTGACTGTCCTGCTACATAGTCATCAAGTGCTACCTCCTGGCTAATCAGAACTTTATTAGTTATAATAGAGATGTCAGCTGACATCAGATAAAGACCTTGATCCAGGTTCTCTATGCAGCATTTATAGTTGGGAGCAGCAGCTGACTCTCTGCTGAGATTAGCAGCCCAGTGATCAATGCCAGATAGTTAATAAGTTCAGTTCCACAAATCACTGTTATCAGAAAGTCAGGATGTTCAATGGAAAACTGACCTGTACAAGAATTGGGCAGACAAAATGCTTACTTAAGGACACAAAATCCTAAGAAGAGAAAAAACACTTAAGGATAAACTGCATAGCAACCGAAATATCACGTAGGAAGTTCAAACTGTTTAATACCCTGGAAGCTTATTCATATATGATGTTCTCAAGAAAACAGTATGATGGTAAAGAATAATCTGTACTCATTTGAGGAACTAGAGGCCCTCATAACTAATTTCAGTAGGACCTTAAAGTCATAATTAGGTATAGGTTTAATCATAAATGTTCCAGGACAAAATCACTTCAAAGAAATCTTATTTTCCCGCCTTTTGACAAGGAATATTCACTGATAATTTTTAACCTGGCAAAAAATAACATTTTTATATGACCATTAGAATGTAAAATAAAGGAAACAAAAGAATCATAGTATTTAAACAAATAGTTTTGAATGCTCTGAATACAGCAAAAATATCAATATTTACTGAGGAGAAGAATTCAATCTTTTATTCAACTGTAGTCCTTGTTTCTTTCAAAGCTCTTTCTTGCTGCTTTCTGTAACCTGCAAGCATCTTGGTTTGCAAGTCAGGTTACAACTTGGCTTCTGTTCAGATTGGCAATTCACCTTTTAGTGGATTCAGAAAGATTTCCACTGCCAAAGCTTCCCACCCCACCAGGGGCATAGTAAATGGCTTTTAACTGAAGCGGTGGCATAGACATGTTTACTGACAGACTGCTACCACACACATGTAAGAAATGAAACTCTGGACAATCAATTTAATGTATGCACTGAGGAACTTTATTAACAGGGTATGGGCGGTGTTGGTTGCTGATCAGGCTTCTCCAGCCTTTTCCCTTTTTTTTCCTCAAACAGTGCTGTCCCTTCTACACCTTTTCCTTCTTTCACTGCTGCAGGACGGGGCAGAAGAGGGAACAGACCAGGGCATACTTCTCTCTTCTCCCTCCTCAGTCAGTCAGATGGAGAATTTTGAAACCTTCTATAAGGTGATCAGCCTAAGGATAGGTGTAAGCTCTCCCACAGTAGAGGGCGATGGGAGCTCCCTTACAGCCCGGAGCAAAGCCCAGAGGCTGCCCTCGTAACACTGCTGTGTCATCCTGTTGGGCTTGGGCCCCCATATGTGGGGCCTTTCAGTGTGGCTCACAGGATGTAACTTTCCTCTGCAAAGCCCTGGGGCATGTTCTAGTTCATTCCTGTCCCCCACCCCTTTGGTGCCCCACACTGCCCTCTCGAACTTCCCCCACTCCAAGCACACTAGGGCTTGTCCAGCAGCCTTGTAAAATGTGGGGCTCCAAAACTGCCTTTTACTTTTGTTTAATTATTTTCTATTAAAATTCAAAATTTAATTATTCATTATTATTAAAGAATGTTGTATACATAGTATTCTTACACTTTTTTGGATGTATATATTTAATTTATATCTATATCTGTATATATTTCTATGACATAACATATATAAATATATATAATATGTATCTTTGTATCAGTAAATAATACACGCACACACATATAGTGTATATATTTTTATATAAGAGCACTTCCTCGTCAAAAGGAAATAAGCAGCTAATCAGAGGTTGTTCTGAGATCATGTGGGTATGACCGTTTCAAAAAATGGCAGGCAGCCAATCACAGAGCAATAAGGAAACATGTGGAGTATGATGTCAAAAATAGTGGCCTCCATGTATGTGGTGGGCAAGGACTTCCAGTGCTGATCCGCTTCTGGGTCAGCTGGAAGCAGCCAATCACAGGGCTGCTTTTGAACACATGGGGTAAAATGGTATTAGGAAACAGCTTTCAGCCAATCATAGAACAGTATGGAAACATGTTGGTTACAATGGTTTACGAAATGGCAGCTCCCTGCCATGAAATGGTGGACAACCCAAAATGGTGGCCCCCATGCGTGTAGTGGGGAGGGACTTCCTGTTGTGATGTGCGCCTGGCTGAATTGGCAGGGGTGGATGGCAATGCCAGCCAATCACAGGACAGACTGTGCTCATGAGGGAGGAGGGCACTTTACAGAATGACTGCCTCCGAGGACAGAAAGGGAAGGGGGCAAGCCAACCACATGACTGGAAGAGGGGTGGGACTTCCAGGAGCAGCAGAATAGGTGATGTCACTGGGGGCAGAGCTTCACCAGAGCCAGGGAAAGGGAGGAACCTCTGCTCGTCGAGGATCAACCTTGTCCTGGTGCTACTGGGAGGTGCTGAATAAAAATCTTTTGCCTTGTGAGAATAAGAACACAGCTGCATTGTTGTGTTAGAAGTGACAGTCTGATACCGTTACACGTGGTCTAATGAAAATCTTTTCCTGAGTCGTACAGCATATTTTTTTTCTCGGAGAAGGCCTCACTCTGTTCAATGATGTCCTGAGTAGAAGGATATGTTAAAAGAAGAAAGAAAAAAATTCAGCTTTTCTCTGTGTCAAATCTGTTCTTATTGCAGAACAGATTTGGCGGTCTGAGTACTGCTAAGGAAGGGCAGTTTCGTGAGGACTGCCACCGTGCCGTTCTGGCCACGTTTGGTTCAGAAACAGAGTTTGCATGTACATAAAAAGTTATACTTGGAACTTTATAATCTGCCCATAGGCCAATGCCAATCACTGCTTCATCTGCTTGTGGGAGCTGGATTTGCAATAAACCAGACTCGTCCTACTAAAGAGCAGAAAAGAAAAGAGTAAAAGAAAAAGTAACAATATATTGTATACATCATATACAGATATATAGCTTCAACTTTTATCTATTTTTTTTTTATTTAGTATGCTTTACACATTCTATGAACTTAAAGATTGCATTTGTATCTGTGAAAATTTACAGAAAATAGAGATGGGAGAAGTATCCTGGCCATTGTCTGTCTAATCCTTAATTTAGCGAACCTGCTGTGCCACTCTGGGTAAATGGGACATGGAAGCACAAAGAAACAATATATAAGCAATATCCCCTTCAAGCTGAGAAAGTATTAGTATAAAAAGGGCAAATTATAGAAGCAGCTAATGACTGTAATAGTTCCCAAGCTTAAAAACAGATGCATGCTCAATGCTTTACAATTCTCATATAAAAGCATTTACAGTCTTGCAGAGACATAATTGAAAGGCAAAACAAAGGAACCTTTAATCATAGCTGGAACATATTTTTAAAACACCAGAAAGGTAGGGGCTGGCTGGTGGGAAAATGAATAGTAGAAAAAAATGGGTCCTAGTCAACCCTTATTTTTTCTAGGTTAACTCACTTGAAACCAATACTTGCTACAGAGTTGCACTGAAACCAAATGAGAAATAATTTTGTTTCTCTAAAAGTGACATCAACAGCACAGAACAGCTGGCAGCTGGAGGTAATCCTCAGCATGAGGTCTGCAGTGATATGGGGTCCAGAGTTCAGCCTCTCTCCTCAATGTCAATGGGTTTAAGCCAAACTCTGGCCAGTACAGAAAGTTGTCACCATCTCAGGAGTGACCTGGGCGAAGGAGCTACAAGGGGCTGGTCTTCATGTGAACACTGACACCTGGATGTTGGGATGTAACTTGGTGTGTATAAATGACGTGGTGTAAACTTATTAGCTGACTGATCGGATGGCATATCTCCAGCACATAAAGTCCTGAGTTTGTTTTGCCTGTTAGACGTGGGTCATGGCATTAAATGACTCTCATGAGAGCAGCCACAGTGAGGGGTGTTTTCCCTGCATCATTATCAAGAAGGCCAAAGTCTTATTTTTATGGACAGCCCTCAAGTCCAGCTGTTGCTTTAGTAACACCCTAACCGGCCCTTGAAAATATGTTCCTGACTGAAGGACCCAAGCAGCTGTATTCCTGGAAAGTGTTAGATTACTGTGTAACTTGTCAGAATGACTATTTATTTCTACTTTCACCATGCGGGCAAAGCAACAGGTGAACTTTAGTTAAAGGCTTGTATACAAGAGGAGCACAGAGCACCGTCCTCTCAGGGTTTTCATGCAACCCTTTTTTTTTTTGCCCCCAGACTTAACAATATTATGAAGTGTTATGACTTTTACATGAACCAGTCTTTGAACCCCCTCTAGCCGTAGCAGGTACTCCTTAGGAGTTAGTACAAAGGAAAATTAATGTTAGAGATACTTCTGCAACTCAGCCGAAAAACATGCAAAAACTCTGGTGTGTTTTATCTCTTTTAAGTGGTTTCCTATATCTGTGCTTTTTTATTCGTTGTTATTGAGGCAAATCACATCATTGTGAGAAGTATTCAGATTGGTTTGCTTATTAATGTAAGAGGTTAAAAATGATTACACTTAAGCATTAAAAATGACAGAGACAGAAAGAACACTTTCAGTCAGTCATTATTTAGCAAGCTAATTTTTCCCAGAGACAATATAATCACCATAAATGATGAATTTTGTATCAGTTGTTATTTCTCATAAATTCTATTCAATAATATTCAATAAATATTATGAGAATAAATAGAATTTATTCTCATAAATTCTATTCAAATACCTGCTGAGGTATTGTTATAGGTTCTGTCTTTATAAACCATTGCTATGCAAGAATGTAACAAAACAATCATAAAACACAGATGTATTTTATTTGCATACATTTTAAAAGAAAGAGGTGTCAAAATCCCATTCTGACACTGTAGGCTCAATCAAAAAAATTTTTAGCACATGCAAAATTAACAGTAGCTGCGCATGCTTAAATTGAGATTTCCAGAGCTCTAACGATACTATAAATTTATTTCATAAGTACGGGGTTTTGTCAGTTTATCAGTAGCTCCTGGCAGCCATGGTGAGGCTATTTCTTGATTCCCGGTTCATTTCACAGCATAGTTTTGGACACTTCTTCTAAATCTAACAGGTCCGTTTTATACTGTTTATACAGTATCATACTGTGATATACCACATGTGTAAGGCTGTCAGGAAACTTAATGGGGGGAGGGTAGATGATAGAAAAGATAATATTTCTATTTTATAGAATCATTTAGGTTGGAAAAGACCTTTAAGATCATCAAGATCAACCACAAACCTAACACTACCAAGTCCACCACTAAACCATGTCCCTAAGTGCCATGTCTACACGTCTTTTAAATACCTCCAGGGATGGTGACTCCACCACTTCCCTGGGCAGCCTGTTCCAGTGCTTGACAACCCTTTCGGTGAAGAAAGTTTTTCTAATATCCAATCTAAACCTCCCCTGGCACGACTTGAGGCTGTTTCCTCTTGTCCTATCACTCTTTACTTGGGAAAAGAGACTTCCACCCACCTCGCTACAACCTCCTTTCAGGTAGTTGTGGAGAGCGATAAGGTCTCCCCTCAGCCTCCTTTTCTCCAGGCTAAACAACCCCAGTTCACTCAGCCACTCCTCATAAGACTTGTGCTCTAGACCCTTCACCAGCTTTGTTGCTCTTCTTTGGACATGCTCCAGCACCTCCATGTCTTTCTTGTAGTGAGGGGCCCAAAACTGAACACAGTGTTGGAGGTGTGGTCTCACCAGGGCCAAGTACAGGGGGACAATCACTTCCCTAGTCCTGCTGGCCACACTGTTTCTGATAGAAGCCAGGATGCTATTGGCCTTCTTGGCCACCGGGGCACACTGCTGGCTCATATTCAGCCAGCTGTCGACTAACACCCCCAGGGCCTTTTCCACCAGGCAGCTTTCCAGCCACTCTTCCCCAAGCCTGTAGCATTGCATGGGATTGTTGTGACCGAAGTGCAGGACCCGGCACTTAGCCATGTTGAATCTCTGTGGGGTCCCAATCTGTTTTTTGGCTCGGGAGAGGTTATCACGCGACCTTCGCGTGGCTATCGGCAAGAAACAGTGCACACTCCTGGCGGGCAGTCAGCCCAGTCTGAGTATCTTGTTTCAGTGGTGCCTGATACAAGTTTCCTCAAAAACTCGAATGTGTCGGGTTTCGCAATTCCACCGTGTTTTATCAGGCAAGCATACACAAGCAAGCTTTAAGACAATTAACAGAAAGCTCAGTTCCAAGCTTTGAGACAATTAACAGATATCTCAGTTCCTCACAATCTCATATAATTGGCCTTGGCCCATCGATCCAGCCTGTCCAGATCCTTCTGTAGAGCCTTCCTACCCTCAAGCAGATCAACACTCCTGCCGAACTTGGTGTCATCTGCAATCTTACTGAGGGTGCACTCGATCCCCTCGTCCAGATCATTGACAAAGATATTAAACAGAACTGGTCCCAATACTGAGCCCTGGGGAACACCACTTGTGACAGGCCACCAACTAGATTTAACTCCATTCTCCACAACTCTTTGGGCCTGGCCATCCAGCCCGTTTTTTACCCAGCAGAGAGTACACCCATCCAAGCCATGAGCAGCCAGTTTCTCCAGGAGAATGCTGTGGGAAACAGTCTCAAAGGCTTTACTAAAGTCCAGGTAGACAACATCCACAGCCTTTCCCTCATCCAGTAAGTGGATCACCTTGTCATAGAAGGAGATCAGGTTAGTCAAGCAGGATCTGCCTTTCATAAACCCATGCTGACTGGGCCTGATCTCCTGGTTGTCCTGTACGTGCCATGTGACAGCACTCAAGATGGTCTGCTCCATAACCTTCCCCAGCACTGAGGTCAGACTGACAGGCCTGTAGTTCCCCAGATCCTCCTTCTGCCCCCTATTGACACGCTCCAGGTGGGATTCAGCTCACAGATTAAAATACATAAATTAAAATGTTAACATTTGGGCATACACTGGAGCTCAGTATCTGAGCTCCCATTATAATCAATGGAGAGTGAGCTGGTACATGTGGAGTCTGGAGGGCTATTCAGTTTATCCTCAAGCGGACATATATGTCTGATTGGCCTAATTTGCAAGCTGAATCTTGTTTTGCCTTTCTGTCCTATTTTCTTTCCAGCAAAGGAGGAAGAACTGCAGCAGAGGGAAAAACAATGTGGAGCCAACAAACAATCCCAAAAATACATGAGACATGATTACTTGAGGCTTTTAGTTACCAGTGCTGGAGGTCTCATACCTTCCCTAATTTCCTTCTGAATGATCAATGCTTCTAGAGCGCTTCTGGCGGTCTTGTTTTCCACCAAAGCTCAGTAAAGGTTGTCTCTTCCTCTCAAATGGGGATGATGTGTTTCTCACTACGACATCTCTTGCAAATGTGCACTACATGGGATGATATTCAGTATTTGTCTTGAATTTGAAGCTGAGACATTTCTTGAGAGAAGTATTCTGTTGTAAGCATATCTTATTGGGTCTTCAAGATCTGCCTTGCCTATACATGGCTTTGAAAGGTCCCAGAAGCTCTGAGATGAGCCCATTTCACAAGCTGTAGCTGTGTCCAGATGTACAGCCATGTACAGAAAACCTGTGGAACCCCCTTCATATAGAAGACTTAGAGACTCTAACTTCAGAGTTCATCATCGCTTACATACTTAACAGGAAAATATGGTATCCGTCTTTGTAAAGGAAGAAAGGAAGGACAGGCATGCCTTCAGAAATCTTGCAGAGAAGGATTTTTATTTGCTGGGCACTAAGAATTAACCGCTTCAGCACTGGAGTGGAAAACATTGTTCTTTTACAATGATTGTGCAATCTATTTTAAATGTAATGCTTGTGAGCTGTCTGAATACAGAGGGCATCAGCAAAGATTAAGAGCTCACGGCCTCTGACTCCAGATACCACCCAAGACCAGATCGGCATCTGGACTAAATCGTTTGAAGTTATTGGCATGATATCAATTTATAAAATCCCGTGTTACCATTACTCTGTTAAATATGTATATATTACATTAATATATGTGCTTTTATTTGCCAATTTTATAAAAAATAACTCTGGAAATGAATATATACTTATTATAGAGTTTATCATTTATTACGTGTGATAAATTTCACTAGTTTCTAATTAGAGAAGAGCTCAGCTACCCTGTCCTGGCACCCAGGCAAGTTAAGTTCTTCTTTCTCCAAAATTCTGAGCTGATGTCTACCAAGAACGTGCTGATTACAGTTAATCCAATTCAGTACAGAAGATGTCTGAATAACTTCCTGTGATTCCTTCTACCCTAGCTTGAGATGATTTTATTTTTGAAAGAAAACCACTACCAACAAAAAGGGAGCTGAAGAGTATCCTTTTGTAGTGTGAAGTACAAGAAGCTTTGAAGATATCCAGGTGAAATGTATTCATGGCTTTATCTTTCAACAACTTCAGTTACATAAGTACTTTAAGTATGTCAGGTACAATTAGTTTTTAATCAATCCATAATGAGTCTAATGACATTCTGCAATTCAAAATGCTGTCTGATTTTCTTCCTAGTCAAAGTTGCCCATTTGTTTTTCTTACCCATTGTAGTCAAGACAGTATTTACCACCCTAATGCCCTGAATCATGAGTCTCTGTTGTATGAATGGAGTCAGTGATTTCCGGCTTGAAAAGCAGCAGGGCACAGATGCACCAACTCTTGAACAAATGGATCAGCCAGCACATTACCTTTAAGAACTGATAATCAGCCTCTTTTATATCTTTTAATAACAGTGAAAAACACCTGAATACAGAAATATATATCGTCTTATTTGATTATATTAGTTTTTTTCTCTTATTGGCTGGAATTGCCCTTTTGTAGTGTAGCAGCATAAACACATTTTGAAATGATGGTGAAAAGTAGCAGCCAAACCAAATTGAAACTCCTCATAATAGTAACCTCTCTGTGTGAAACTTAAGGGTCTTCTTAATGTGCTGTGAAGTAGCACTTTGCGGCCTCCACAACAAATAGAATAGACATGTTCTCAGCAGGTTTAGGGGAGGAGGCAGGGGATAATCTCAAACCTAGCTGAAACATGGTTACAAATAAATTATTTCTGGTACTCAACTGAGGGTGAATGCACAGTTTTAGTCTTGCAAAGAGGTTAAGGAAAAAAAAATCAATGTAGTATACAAATTAAGAACCAGAGCATAATAAAATTTATGCACAAAAAATTTATAATCTAGAAGAGAAAAAGTAAATTAAATAGTAGAGAAAAAGATAACATAGTAAAGAAAAAAAGATGGAGAAGCATTCATTTCACTGCAGAGAGGATACAAGTCTTCTGATATAAGTGAAAGCAGATTTTTATCTGTATAAATTTTGGCATATATCTGTAGTGTTAACACTGCTGTTATTCTGATGTAAACTATGATGGAGGTTAGTCCCTTAAATCATAACTCAATGTATATTAAAGTTATTCTGAAACTTTACAGCGACTTTAAGACAGATCTGAATTAAAGCTTAATTTTTGAAAGAAAAGATAACAACCTATTCTCTTTTGGAAAATATCTCAATACATATATTGCTTACAGGAAAAAGAAAAAGTCAAATAATATGATTTGCCTAAGAAGCTAGGGAATCTCTCTGGGCTAAAAGAGGCAAAGAAATAAAAAGAAAATGATGTAATTTGTCTTTGGCAGGAGAGGAACAAGTGAAATGACACCAATTTATCTTGAGAGAAGCAAAAATGGAAGTAAAAGGCATGAAAAGGCAAGAACAAGAGTTCTGAGTAAAATTCTCTCAGTTTTTCCTTAGGCAAAAAATAAATAGCTAAATAAACACATTAAAACATTCACGACTTTTTTCAAAAGAAGAAAATAATCCTCATTTCACAGGTAGGTGAACTGAGAGTATGCAAGCTCAAGGAAGGGAGGTAGTCATGCTTTAGGATATCTACCATCAAAAATTAGATTCTTCAAATCCTGTTTATCTGCTACCTCACCCTAGAGTATCAAAGCTACTGATGCTGAAGTTCTGTTTGCAGCCTGACCAGAAGCATCCCAGGGCTGAACACAACTAAGCCTTGCTGGAATTAAAGGAGAGGCGCTCTTCTGATTGCCTCATCCTAAGGGCTTCATCCCTTAGAAGTTGTTCATATTATGTTAGAGAGCCCAAGACACCAAAGGAACATATGCTGTTGGCTCCTCAATTTTTTTCCCAGTAGTTCAGAGATTAGCAGGCTGTGGGAAAAAATAGGTCTAATTCTAACCTGAATTTCCACCTGTTTCCATTTGGTAATGACCAAGCTATGCAGTGTCCTGAGGCAGGGCCTTTTGATTTCTCCACATCAAAACTGTTCTCCTTGGCTTGAAATTATTAAATATTCATTGGACCAAAGAGGGGGAAGATGGAGTACATTGATTTGACCTCTCTCTGGCCCAATAGTTAAGGCTCTGAACTCTAATATGGGAAACTTGGATTCCTGTTTCTGCTCCAAACAACTATTTCAGTAGGTTATGTTAAAGATCCTGGAATACAGGTCACCTCCTCCATAACAATAAGAAATAAAATTGTGTTCTTATTTATGTCAATAGTTTTACCATCTACCTCAATGGGATCAATATATCATCTTCCAAAAAAATGTCACCCAATGTTTCCATATTTTCTATTCACTTTCTAGAAATCATATTTTCTCCTAGATTTCTCTGTCATTCTCAATTGCTGAATATTGGCCCCAGGAATTAATGTGAAAAAAGTTCCTTCATGAGTGCTGTCCTCATGTATCTGATCTAAATCCACTGAAATTAGACTTGATGTTTCTATCTTCTTGTTAAATGAGTTTATCCAGCTGTAGTCTATGATGATGCAGTCAACCAGAGGAAGCCAGTACCTCTGAGTTAACTTAGTGTGCGTAACATATTTTTCCTGACTGCTGGCTTGCTGCCTATCAATCAGGAAAAAGCATTCTACTGAGTCTGAATACATTGATTCTTTTATTTTTATCTATGTGAGTTCATACTACAGTAAGAAATGAACATAATATACAAAGTACTGATGTGGATCTAGATCTATTATTGATTTGGTTGCTTGCCTACATAATTTACTTTTGTTTCAGTTCCCTACTTGTAAAATACAGAAAATGACAAAAATCTTCTTTGCAAGGTGGTCTGAGATTAAGCTTATTATTAAAAAAAAAAAGGCAACAAAAAGCAAAACTATCAATTAACTCAGGAATTATTATCAAAGGTTCCCTTTACTTCATAGGATTAGGCTGTCATCCCTGAGAAGTATGGCTGTAGTATTCTCAGTGTACAGATCGTACCCATCTAAAAGCTATCTAGCCACCTATAGAGACAAACCTCAGTAGCTGCTGTGTCTGATTTGGTAGGGAGCAACCTCAGTGTGAGAAGGAATCAGACATCCTATACTGCAGGTCTTATAGTTGCTGTAAGAACAACTTTCAAAGGAAGATCAGTAAAGTTAATAATGGGTCTGAGGAAAAGTGTATCCAAGATAGCTCACCAGATGTTTGGGGTTTAGAAAAAGTGACTCTAGCAGATTAGTCTTCTATAAAAGCTTTAATTTGAATATATATTTAGAAAGCCAGAGTGTCATTGTTACTGATAGGAGAACCTTACTCATTGAGAGGTACTACCTCATGCTTTCTTAGTGATAATTACAAAATGTTTGTTTTGCACATCCTGGTCTAGTATGGAAGATGTGACAGAAAGTGTAGGCAGTGATATTTTAAAGAAAGCAAGCTATCTCCCGCAGAGCTCTTTTTTTACCATCCTTACACCCATAGGCTTCAAACAGCTTTAAGACTTAGTATTGGAGAACTGCTTGTAAGAATCAGGCCTGTAACAGTTTTGTTCATTCTGTTGAAGCCCTACATGTAAGAAATTTGCTGATTAGTATTCAACAAGCTTGAAATACAGATGCAGAGAGTCATAAATACATGGCTGGAAGGGGTCTGGTAAAGATGTCTAATCCAATCGGTTGCCCCAAGGCAAGACCAAATGCAGCTAAAGTATTTCTGAGAGATGTTTATCCAGTCTATTCATAGGAATGTCAGTGATGGATATTGTACAACGTCTCAAGACAAGCTGTTCTCAAAGAACAAAATTTCAAAATGCAGCCTTGTGTTCTAGGACTAGGAGCTAAATGATGGCTGTTTGAGAGCTTTGTTATACTGGTACTTATCCTGATTTACATTAAGATACTTATCATCCATAGAGTGTTGAAATTATATGTCCTGCATGATGTGCTGGCAGTTGGGACTATGTGAGGTGACTGGAGAGGTATATGGTGAATTGATTTTCAGATAACTGCACTTATGAAATATGAAATCTTGCTTCCTGGCTATGTGGTTTAAGGATAACTATCTTAAGGATGCTGCCTTTAGCCATATTAAGAATACAAGCTGGTATCTTCAAAAAAGTCCAAACGTTTTAGGACCGCAAATGTCAGTAAAAGCTAGGACACTTCACATTCAGAAAGTTACGTGCACACTTTAGAAAGGTACGTACAGCTCTCTGCCATTTGATAGAAATTATTGTTGAAGATATAAAACATAGTGCTATTAGCCTAGGATTTGTGAGTACTTGCTGAAAATGTAGTGTTACCTTAAAGTGAGTATGCTCATGTGTCCTGGTTTCAGCTGGGACAGAGTTAACTCTCTTCTTAGCTGGTACAGTGCTGGGTTTTGGATTTAGTGTGAGAATAATGTTGATGACACCCTGATGTTTTAGTTGTTGCTAAGTAGCGCTCATCTTAAGCCAAGGACTTTTCAGTTTCCCATGCTCTGCCAGCAAGCAGGTGTGCAAGAAGCTGGGAGGGAGCATGGCCAGGACAGCTGACCTGAACTAGCCAAAGGGGTATTCCATATCATGGAACGTCATGCCCAGTATATAAATGGGGGGAGTTGGCCGGGGGGGTGGATCGTGGCTCTGGCATCGGTCAGCGGGTGGTGAGCAATTGCATTGTGCACCACTTGTCTTTCCTTTTTTTTTTTTTGTTGTATTCTTTTTCATTACAATTATTCTTATTCTTAGTAGTGTATTTTTATTTTTACTTTAGTTATTCAACTGTTCTTATCTCAACCCACGAGTTTTACTTTTTTATTTCCTTTCCTCCTCCCCACCCCACTGGGAGAGGGGAGGGAGAAGCGGCTGCGTGGTGCTTAGTTGCTGGCTGGGGTTAAACCACGACATCATGGAATTAAATAAAACAAACATCTCACAGGTTGATGTATGTGTGGACTTCACTGCATTATTTCCTTTGTCTGCTTTCAAACACCCACTTGTCTTAGTAGGTATTTGAAAGCAGACAAAGAAGATAAAGATTCAACTTATCTTTCATGACCCCAAAAAGAAACCAGTATGAGATACAATTTTTAAATACGATTAATAGCTTCTACAGGATTTTTTCCAGGATATTTTAAATCTTCAGACCTTCTGCTTTAATTATATCTGAATTCAAACTATCCATTTTTTTAAATTATTGTGGGACTGTGCAGTATTATGAACCCTTGTAGCAAACAGTTAAACCAGAAATGAATCAAAAGATTTACGTGCTTAACAAAAGATTCATGTGCTTAAAAATGAGGAAACCACACTGAACATCTAGATTGATACTTCTCAGCTTCTCATGTTGACAATGCCCCTTAGTCAAAGAAAATAAAATATTTCACAAGATATTAACATTTTCTATCAAAGCATGAATGGAGATGAATCAATGAGAACAGCAATGTTTTGCAGTGTGTTTGTCTGTATGCTTCAAGAAGCTGACAGAGTAACTTGACCCTGAGGAGTATTGAAGGCATGAGTTAGTTAGTGGAAATAGAATTTTCAAGGCTTTGCAACCTCTTTTGACTACTTTTTGGGGTTCCTCTAGGGTATATAACAGCCTATGCTTTGGGAAGCAGCTCTTGTCTGTCCTCTTGCATAATGGTCTAAAGTGATTTGCCCAACGAAAGAGCGGCGTAACACAGGACCGTATAAGAGAGATTGTGATACATATTATATACCTGTCTTTGTATAAGACCAGGTGATCTCTATTGGTGTCCATTCCTTGGTTTCACCTGTCGGTGGCATGTATCTCCATAGCATGCAAACACACTAATCAGTGCAAAACCCATAGAATAGGCATACAGGAGTAAAAAAAAGCTTCCCTTACACATTGAGAAGGTATACCTCTCTCCTTCACCACTCCTTTCTCTGAAAATGATAGATGGTTAAGAAAAGGGGGGGAAAATTCTTCCGGTAAAATTGGCAAAAATAGTAGGAATTTAGGTTGGGACAGATGTGCAAAAATGTGCTACTAATTTCACAATATGTGTTTAATGGTACAGTCTGAACTTGACAACTAAACAAACTTGGGAAAAACATCAGGTTTCCCAACTAAAAATACATGAAATGGAAAAAGATAGTTTTACTCAGCTCTGTCAATGACGCTTTCAGTCCAGCATGACAGGGAGTAGAAAGAAGCTCTGAAAACAGCACTTAAAAGATGAAAACCAAAACCATATTCCTATATAATTATTGTGCCTTTATCTTCTGTTGCTTGTAAGGAATTTTGTCAGCAAACAGATATGAAACACTGCATAGCAACACTTTTATGAAATCACTTTAATGCACAAAACGCACTCTATTCCATTCAAAATCTTTTTGGAAAATGAGAGGTGTTCCCAAGTGTTAAAGGAAATCTATCAATCAAAATCATAAAGCATGTATACAATAAATGTATGAATCTGAGTTTTAGCTTGACTCTTGCTAAGGTATAACTGAAAATTATTTAAATGAGTAGGGTTTACCATAACAATACTGTAACCATTATTTTTTTCTGCTCAGTGAATTACAAAACCTTTCTATTGTTTGATTTACTACAATAGAGAGAGTATTCCTCTTAAAATCTCCACTCTGTATTTTGCTGTACCCATCCTTCACTCCTAATAAAGTGAGAGGATCTGTAGGAGGCACAAGAGGACTCAGGTGCATCATGGATTGTCAGAAGAATGAAACATTGGCTTCTCCTGTATATAAACCCCTACACCAAGAAATGAGAGAGATGAAAGACAGATGCATTGAAAAGGTATTATCAATATCCTCATTTCTAGAAAGTATTCAGCATTTATCATTCACTGAAAAGAGCCACTAAATCATTCCTGTGTCACAGTCTTGATTTGCTTATAAGATACTTTCCAAGGCTTAAAACGCACACACTGACTAGGTCAAGTGAATTTGAGGATCTCTTCTACAATCCCCTAATAATTTAGGGAGTACAGCAATCCAAAAAGTGCTGATTCTTTCGACTGTCACTCTAACTTTCCACAATTTCACAAGCATTGTATGTTCCTTAACAAATCATATCCTTCCCTGAGAGAACTTAACCTTGTTTTTTTTTCATTGAAGTGGAAATGTGTTTGCGTAAGATAGCTTCTTTTCATATGGTAGGCCTAGGTCACAAAATCACTAATCCTTAAATGGTAGTTCTTTTTAGACTTAAAGAGCTAGACCTTCGAAACTAAGTTGGCTAGGCATCTTAAAGGAAGTTCTGCTTCCTCTGGTAGAAGCTTGCAGATCTTCAAATTTGATCCAAAGATTTTTAACCCTGCTGACAACCATCTTTGGGAGCACTCCTGTACTCATATAACAAAACCAACAACTATCACTGGAAGTTTGATCTGAACAGGCACAGCAGAATTTCTGTGTAATTTAACAAAGTTAGCCTTTTTATTATTTTTTAACAGAAGAGCAGTATTTAAATCTGGAGAGTAAATATGTTGGCAGGAGTTGTAATTGAAGAGACATCGCATTTTCTTCAGCATAAAATAAGCGTCTGTTATGCTAAGGTCTGCAGTAAGTCCTTAGTTTGACACCAGTCACTGAATTTTTTTGAATGCAACCTGCACTAATGCTAGCCAAAAGAAGAAGAAAAAAAAAGAAAATAGATGGCTACAAAACGTATGTTTGTTGGACAATTACAAGGGTGAAAAAAGAGCTTCAGTCCATGGCAAGTAGAACTAAGATGCAGTTTGTGAGCAGGTGTCAGCTCTCTGCATCACAATGTTGCCTCTTCCATGTCACTAAGTAGAAGCACAAGCTTACCTAGATGAGACCAAAGAACTGAATTATAGAAAAGGGAACTGTCATGCTGAAGAAGTGTCGTGGTTTAGGCCCAGCCAGAAACAAAGCACCATGTGGCCGCTCACTCATTCCCCCCTTGGCGGGATGGGGAGGAGAAAATACAATGAAAAGCTCGTTGGTTGAGACAAGGACAGGGAGGGATCACTCACCAATTATGGTCACGGGCAAAACAGACTCGATTTTGGGGAAAAATAAACCAATTTAATTTGTCAACAACCAAATCAGAGTAGGATGATGAGAAATAGAACCATATCTTAAAAACACACCTTCCCCCCACCCCTCCCTTCTTCCCGGGCTCAGCTTTGCTCCCGATTCCTCTACCTCCTCCCCTCCAGCGGCACAGGAGGACGGGAATGGGGGTTGCGGTCAGTTCATCACACGTTGCCTCTGCCACTCCTTCCTCCTCAGGGGGAGGACTCCTCACACTCTTCCCCTGCTCCAGCGTGGGGTCCCTCCCACGGGGGTCAGCCCTCCATGAGCTTCTCCAACGCGAGTCCTTTCCGTGGGCTGCAGTCCTCCACGAACTGCTCCAGTGTGGGCTTTCCCACGGAGTCATGGCCTTCTCTGGGCCCAGCCACCTGCTCCAGTGTGGGGTCCTCCACAGGCTGCAGGGGAATCTCTGCTCCACCGTTAACCTCCATGGGCTGCAGGGGGACAGCCTGCCCTCTCACCACGGGCTGCAGGGGAACCTCTGCTCCGGCGCACCTCCTCCCTCTCCTTCTTCACTGACCTCAGTGTCTACATGGTTGTTTCTCTCACATCCCACTCCTCACTGTAGCTCCTGTTCTTCTTCCATCTTCTTTGTCCTCCCCTTCTCTTTTTTACTGTAGCTCCTCTTCTCCTTCTCCTTCTTCTTCTCCTTCTCCTTCTTCTCCTTCTCCTTCTTCTCCTTCTTCTCCTTCTTCTCCTTCTTCTTCTTCTTCTTCTTCTTCCATCTTCCTCCACCTTTTTACTCTCTGTCTCTTCACTCTCTACCTCAGCAGTCTTTTTCCCCTTCTTAAATATGCGCTTAAATATTAACAGAGGCGCTGCCACCATTGCTGATTGGCTCAGCCATGGCCAGAGGTGGGTCTGAGTTGGAGCCAGGGAAGCTTCTAGTAGCTTCTTCTCATTGCTGATTGGCTCAGCCTTGGCCAGAGGCGCATCTGAGTTTGGAGCCGGGGAAGCTTCGAGCAGATTCTCACAGGAGCCACCCTTGTAGCCCCTCCCCCGCTACACAAACCCAACACAAGAAGATAAGAAACCATGTATTAGAAGATGTGGTCTTATTCAGGCTCTCATCTTGTACAGTTCCTCTAAGCTTTACATACTTTTAAACACATTTAAATTTTGATTTTTCAAAGGCACCCTGCCTTTGAGCCTCAGTTCTTTTTCATCTTTTTGGTATTGGGTACTTTTCCACTTTATGTTTTTGTGCCTTCTACATTACTTCCTCTGTGTGACAATATTTTATGGACATGCCACACATGACCACATATATTAAAAAGTGCTACCTTATCTTTGCTTTATATCTAACGCTCTTCCTAAGCAGCTGCGGTGTCATAACTGATCAGGGACATTTAATTACTGTAACAGTATGATTAAATGTTGGAAAGTATTGAACTTTTAATTGCAGTGATTGTATTCTTCCATGTTGTACTTGCTAAAAGGACTTAGCAATCTTGATAGTACTGGTGTAAGAGGGTTGAGATGAATTTAAATATAATCCTATTCTAAAGAGGCATCCCAAGAGTGGTTTAAAATAGAGGGGAATTCAGGGTAGAGGAGATGTTTTGAGAGGTGCCAGTGAAAAGTAATTTAAAATTTTCATTTTTCTCTTGAGTACAATAGCAATATCAAGAAAACAGAGAGGAAAGAGCTGTTCACTGGACTTGTTCTGTCAGGCACTACATTATGCCCATTGTAATTCAGATCTAAACTCCATTCTGTGGAGGGCACTGCTTACATTATAGTACCTTTTACAGGCTACCTAGAGTGTTTCACATTGCATAATGGCTACTTTATTAAAAGGAGTCATCAAAGTAGTTTCTGAGAAATACACGATAGCTTACGTAGTCATACACTACAAGCTGTTCCACTGAAAGCTTAGCAAACACCCTTCAGGCATCTGTTTTAGTAACACCTTGCGGTGGAACCCAACCTCTTAGATAACATATTTTATTCATGGATTATCAAGTTTACATGTTTTAAATATTTATGGAATTCATAATCCCATATGGTCCTTACTGTGATGCATAATACAAGTGTTTAATGAGAAAGTGTGGACATATTTATATAAAAATAATATCTGCTCTTTCCTCTCAATAGAGCTGGATTGCTCTATTGAGTAAACTGCGGTGATTACACTGATTTTTGTCTCCTTTGTTCTGCTTTTTTTGTTCATTTAGTCTTCAATCAATTTTGAGGTTTCCAGCACCACACAATTATCAAAACAGCATTCTGGTTGAGAGCAGGCTTATAATATCCCTATAAAAAGCCATTCTTTGTGTCTGTTAGTATTTCTCAGGATACAGAATGGAACCAGATCAGGCTCTTCTTCAGCATACAGGACTTCCTTCAGCAACATCATACCTTTTCATACATTCTTAAAGACAATCCAAAACAAGCATTCTGGCTTTTCAGTTTGCAGACAGACCCAAGCCAATATATCTAATTAATTCCTCATTAACTTTTGTGCTGGAGAGGGAGATAGCCAATGAACAGGGAATAGAAAGAAAGGCGTTATACAGAAACTTAATTTTCTAACTACATTTTGCAATAACTAGACAACTGACATGGGTTTATGAGTGGACGTAAAGATGGATATTGCAATAAAAGCAGACGATAGTGAGACTGTTTCAGTCTGAAGAGGGAAAGATATATTTGAAATTAAGAGGATTTCAACTTCATCAAGAATCAACAAGATTTCAGCTTGTAATGCAGACAGAATCAAGGTTAAGGAAACTCCCATGTTGCTGGAATGAATATAGGCAGTCTGATACAATGATGACTAATGATAAAGGAAACTAAAGTGGTCAGTGTGATTATCTGAGGAGCTATCCCAAGAAAACCTTGACATGTTGGATAAGTTGAACAGCAAAAAGGAGCCACAGTTTCCTTCTGGCTATCCATATCTGGTTTATGGGTCCAAGAGATGAAGGAGAAACAGTGACAGTAGAGAACATATAGTTTATGCCTGGAGAGAGAGGGGCCTGATGCCCTCTTAAGCTCCCTCCTTCACACTTTGATTTATTCTACCTTGAGAATGTGTCCAAAGGTTTGCAAACATCCAAAGACAGACTGCAGGGGAAGATTCAAGACAGGAAAGGAAGATCTTGAGTAGAGTAATAACCCAGAATGCCCCCCCGAAAAAGAAAATACAGTGGGTATATTTTTGCTTAATAGATATTTGCATGTTGATCAAACTCCAGAGAAAAGGAATGGGGAAAATTGCCTGTGTTGCAGAAAAAAGTACCATCTGCCTGTCTTACTCATGTCTATTCCCCTCAATTCCCCATACCCTGGAAAATACATTCCTATGATTCCCTATAACCACTACAATCTTTTAAATTATTAAAAAAAAAAAACCCAACAAAACAACAAACTTCAAACTTTTAAAGTTATTTAAAATAACCAAATGGTCCTTCTTAGAATTTTCTGAAGTCTTCTACTCTTTCTGTGGTTTTCATACAGACGTATGTTCTTTGAAACTAGGACTTTTTGTACTTTGTATCCTGTAAAAAACTGAACGTAATAACATGAGTCAATATCTTAATCAATGAACTAAATACGATGGTAAATCCTTCATGACTGACCCTTACATGGATAAAAATTTTGCACATAAACCAATGTCATTTTTTAAAGAATGAAATTTTATCTAGTCAACACTAATTAGACAGAGAATTACAAATTTTCCAAGCTCTTATTGACATAATTGACAAGTGTAGTGGGATTCATAATTTGAGTAGAAAAATAGAATGCTAAAATCCCAGAGGAAGAGATAATTTTGACCTTTCCTTCATAACTATATTTTGCTCTTTCCAGAAGATGTAATCTAAATACCAGTTAAACTAGCAGCTGAATATTTTTTCAAAAATTGTTCCAGCTGTGAAGCTTTGCAGCCACATCATTAAGATTAACTTGTGATCTAAATGCTATCTTGCAGCTCAGCTATCTGCTGCTAAATATTGGATGCTTCTCTGTGGAAACCATTTTATTACTTGCCTAAATATTTCATTCAGAACACTCATGTGAACAACTGGCTATGAGAGAACACAGAAGGAGCCTGGAAATGTCCACTGGAAAAAAAACAAAACAAAACAAAAATGAGGCTGTAGGTCAGCAAGCAGCCAAGACTTTATGACCTTTTTGAATCCCCAGCATTTAGAACAAAGCAGATCAGATGAGGAAAAATTAGGGATGGAAGATACTTGTCTTCTTGAAATACTGACAAGACAAGATTGCGACATGTAACAGTTGTATGTTGAATTTAACCTTGTGAGACCAACGGACCTTATGGTTAGCCTCTTTGGCGATGTGGACACTTCACATTATAGTTTTTCATGAGCACTGTATGTGGAAGAGTAGTCTGGAAACAATGCAGTCAGTGCAGACTACCATTTGAACCAGTTAGCAAACTTCTTGGAAGGCTAAATGGAGAATTCCACAAGTGCCTATTCTGTCTGCAGTTGCAGAGTTAGAGCAGTAGCATGGCATTACACTGTGCAGTGCAGACATACCTAGAATATTATCCACCATGCTTTAACCTCTTATGCGACATAGTAAAGATGCACTGTCTGATTATTTTTACTCTAGTCTGTTCAAGTTATTTAAATCAGTAGGTAGCAGATGCTTGTCCATCCATTCAGATCTAATTTCCTTAAGCAGCAGGTACTCTGAGGTAGAATTCTTGATTGTCTAAAAGACAGTGTTTTTACAGAGAAAATGAATTATCCCTCTACAGAAGACAATAAGGCAAAGCATTGACCAGGAAGGAAAAGAAGTCCTCATTCACAAGTATTTTCAAAGTCAAATCTCTTTTCTCATTTACGTTTCTTAATGAAGTTTGCTTTAGTTACATATTTTTTGTTGCCTTGTCTGTAAACCTACACTAACTTATTAGCCCTTCCCTTCCATAATCATTTAGGGTCATTGCCCTATTTAAGGCTATTTGCACACAGAAGGTAACAAAATATTAGGATGCTTGGTCCTAATTAACTGCCATTGGTTCCACTGCAATTTCTGCATGCAAAGTTCTGCAGCCTGTGAGCACTTGCTCCTCTCTTCTTGTATATAAAAAGAATAGCAGGAAATATTGACTATTGTTTTGGATCATGAAGCTTGAAAAACAGTGAGTTGTACCTTTTCTATCAACAAATCCTACAGAGCTGGATTTGGAGCTATGCCTATCTATATCTTTTCTGTTATCCTTTCATTCAGTCAAAAACTAGCTAACCAAGTAATTACTTCTGTATCTTCTGAACTACTATGCAATATGTATGGTTATTTGTACCAAAGCAAATGCACTTCTGCCACCTGAAAAAAATGATGACCGGTACAACGCTGTGTAAGTTCAGAGGCGTACAACTGAAATTCTGCTATGCATTGGCCTGAAAATTTGACCTATGAAATAGAGATGGCAAATTGCATTTGCTTCAAAGACAACTGCAGTAAACAAGCACAATGGCTTTGCAAAGTTTATTGGATGCAGTCATTATCTATTTAATTGGGTTTCATATGTGTTGGATATCTGCAAGTGTAAATGAGATGGTTAAATCACTCAAAGGTTTTAAGTATTGTACTTACATAGGCTACTTATTATCCACATTTTGATTCTTTCTCTGCATCATCATCAACAACAATAATAATAGCAGCAGTAATAATAATCCAGATGGGAATAATTCTTTGATGTGGTTTGTGTGGCTAATTGTGAGAACATAAAATAAATCCTACTTCTAGCATATCTGCCAGCAGTGTCTGTTTACTTCTGAAACTGTGAATACACTTTAGGTCTGTGAACAGTAGTTGCCTTGGAGAATACATTTTACGTAAACATTGAAGGAAAATTGGTCTATGGCATGAAAAGAGACTTAACCTTTGTGTATTAGAAAATAGATGGGTCAATAACAGGGTATGGTCTGGATTATGTCTTACTCATTATTTTTATTCCATCCAAAAAGCTGAAAAAGTCCAGGATGCCATACTGTTATGTGTGCCTTTTTTAAAATGAGAGCTTATTCCACACAGAAACTGGGAAAGTTAGGTTATTTACAAGATTTCTTATAAACCACAGATAGCAGGCAGTGTGATTGTTCTGTGCAAATCTGACAGCTATTGACTATATGATTATTTGCTGTGTCTTTACCAATGACTAAGAATTAATTGCCAGCAGATTTCCTATTACTAAATAAAGGCACATTTAAACATTATTAATTCAACCCCTTTATCCTTTGTGTTAAGGATAAATAGTTTATAAAACATAAATCAATGCTTAATCGCTACTATGAACATTTTCTGAATGTCTTGGAGGCAACTGCAAGCACTGCAGTAGGCAATATAGTAGGTTATAGCTTTCCTTTAATGTCCTCAACCTTTATGGCCATTGATTAGCTATGCATTAGAATGTTTGTGAGCTATTTATTAACCCATTATAAAGTCCTTGTCTACATTCACAAAATTCTAGGTGTGATCCAAAGGACAAACAGAGAAATGCTTGTTTGCTTTTCCTTTCTAGGTATGCTGGAACAGAATGAGACATATATGTGGGAAAAGCAGAAATATTCCCAAGGCTCCTGATAAGTCGTCACCCCAGGTCTTAGTGGCTGGCTTTGAACACAGGGTAGTCACACAGGGTGTAAGGTAACATATTTGAACGTCTCATGGCAACAACATGTCTGCAAGGAAGCTCATCATGAAGAGTTTGAAGCACAAAGGGCCAACTTACAAAGCAGGCACAGATCTTGCATTCACTGACTTGGAAGGATGAGTCTCTATACAATGAGCTGGTATTTTCACAGGGCTCTTCCCTGAAGACAAGTATGCAAATCTTAAGGGGGTGTACTGGTTTTGGCTGGGATAGAGTTAATTTTCTTCACAGTAGCTCATATGGTGCTGTGTTTTGGATTTGTGACCAAAAAAGTGTTTATAACACACCCATGTTTTAGCTGTTGCTGAACAGTACTTACACAGCAGCAAGACCTTCTCTGTTTCTCATGCTGCCCAGCCAGCGAGGAGGCTGGGGGTGCACAAGGAGCTGGGAGGGGACACAGCTGGGACAGCTGTCCTCAACTGGCCAAAGGGGTACCCCAGACCATATGATGTTGTGCTCAGCAATAAAAGCTGTGGAAAGAAAGGGGACGTTTGGAGTTACGGCACTTGTCTTCCCAAGTAACCACTATGCATGATGGAGCCCTGCTTTCCTGGAAATGGCTAAACATTTGCCTGCAGATGGGAAGTAGTGAATGAATTCCTCAGTTTGCTTTGCTTGCATGCGTGGCTTTTGCTTTACCTATTAAACTGTTTTTATCTCAACCCATGAGTTTTCACACTTTTACCCTTCTGAATCTCTCCCCCATACTATTGGGGGAGTGAGCGAGCATTTGTGTGGGGCTGAGCTGCCAACTGGGGTTAACACACAACAGTCAGCCAACATTTTCAGCATACAGACAGAAAACTGCTTCATAGTCCCTCCACTACCAGTCCATTAGCTCCACTTTGGAAGCTGACTTCATAAATTTTTCCTATTGCAAATATGGTAGTAGGTATGCAGAAGAGAAATGGTTTGAGTCAGAGCCACCAGATGGGAAGGGAGATCTTCAGGACATTCAAAATAACACCGCAATGAGGATCTGAAGCACAATGTAGAGTTAAGCTATACATATTGGATGTTATCCATCTAAATTACATTTCATTACATTGATTCAATTGCAAGCCACCTCCGATTTCCAGCTGGATACAAATATTTTC
The DNA here is from genome assembly GCF_018139145.2 of Gymnogyps californianus. Taxonomy (NCBI): domain Eukaryota; kingdom Metazoa; phylum Chordata; class Aves; order Accipitriformes; family Cathartidae; genus Gymnogyps; species Gymnogyps californianus. The sequence continues at coordinate 153,006,885 of NC_059471.1, forward strand.
AGTGTTGTTATTGTTTCACCATCTAAATTAAATTCCCTGTTTGAAACTTTTTCCCCCTATTGATTTTTTTTTCTGTTATGACAAATCAATGACAGGCTACATTACATTTTCATCTGCTAGAAAAACAGGTTTCTTTCCAGGAGGCTCTTTATCCTTTGGATTAGGGCTCTTTCTGTTACAAATTACCCCTTCTAGCAAGCTGCAGTGTATGGTCTGTACTCATAGGACAAAGCACTTTCTCCTTTTAGCAAAATCTTACTTAGGTTTTACCTGGCTCACAAGATGGATAATGCTCCCAGGGGTAAAGCCTCCGTGGTCTAAATAGTTAGGTGCAGACAGTCATATGTTAGCTCAGTCTCTGCTCTGAATTGGTGGGATGCAAGCCAGATTGCATGTGAAGGTTGTTCAGTCATGTTAGTGCTTGGCTGTGCTCACACTGCCAAGTGCTATCTCTCAGCTGGGCATCCACAGCTGACCTCTGGACAGGGCTCACCTCCTTGTGCTCTACAGCAAACCTGCAAGAACATGTGTGGGAACATGACCTCCCATGGCCAAGTGCAACAGGCATGACCATACCATGGGGCACCCTTGCACAGGTCACCCATGAGGCAGCCCTGGGCATGGAGGGCTGGCAGGCAGGAGGCATATCATGCCACATGTCTGGTAGGGCTGGGAGACTCTACTTCAGTGTGGCATGGGCATAGCCAGTAACACAGGCAGAGAAACAACCAGCAACAGACTGAAGAGGAGAGCCCCTCACAAGTTTCACCATATCTCCAAATCTGATCCATGGTAGGAAAGGGTTTCTGTCTGCTCGAACAGGTGTAGCACACAGAAGACCAGGTTATCAAAATACTCTCCAAGAGAAAGACAAAAATCAATTGGCACTTTGCTGTCATCTTTTCTTCCCTTAGTCTGGCATAGTTAGTACACATGCATGTGCATGGGAGGGAGAGACTGCTGTGCAGGACAAAGTTAAAGTGAGAGGAATATTTTGAGTGGTTTCTAGTAGCTTTTTGTTTAAAGTTGAGACTAGTGTTTGGTTCTGAAAAGGCTTTATCTTATAATGATTCTCTCTAGAAATAATTTAACAGCTCCTCTGAAAGCAGCATTTCTAACTCTCAGTCTTGCTTTCCATGCAAAGTAACCATATGGTGGCAAGTCAAGGTGACCTCAGACAAGGTAACCTCAGAACGTCTGATATCAGTCTTGCTCTGCCTTGTAATGCATTTCTTCAGATAAATGAAAGAAACAGAAGTGTGGGGCACCAACTGAATTGTGTGACTTCACCTCATGGAATAATATTTACTTCTTGTGTTACATGGGGAAAAATCTATTTGCAGTTAATGTAGTGTTTATTTCATTCAGCTGTTGTGTGTAAGTGAATGTTGCATGTTAAAATATGCATATCTATGTAGACATGTATAACAGAAAAAATCTGTCAATTTTGGATATATAAATAATACACATTTCCAAAATTAACAGGTACATTTCCTTTGATGGGAAAAAACAGTCTGCAGACTGAGTCACAGAGAAAAATACTGGATTTGATAAGGTTGTTCATGAAGCTAAACACACAGCTATGGCTAACGTATATTCTTTGTTCTAAAAATAGGATTATTTGCTCCAGTGTGAAAAGAAAATGCAAATGCATAAGCTAAAAATAAGTCATAAGACTTCTCTTTCATGGAATAACAAAACTATGAGCTCAGCTTTGTTTTCACCCTGTATAAGATTTGGCTTATTCACACTTTATTTTCAAGTTGTTTTCAAGTAAACAACACAAGCTGGGTGACAGTGGGAAGGCCTGAACTGAAAGCCCTTGCTGAGAGGTGGGAGTTAAGACAGGATCATAGTAATCACAGAGGCTCAGCCTCAGTTTAGCTATATGGACAATATTAAATGTTTTCTATCTAAGCTAAATACTTCCTATCATTTTTACATTACTGGAAGAGCTTATGCCAAATAATGCCTCCTGAAATATAGCACTCCAAAATTGCAAACCGAAAGTGTCATTCAGGGTTAAAATAGGGGGAAAGACTTTTAAAATCAGTTTAATAAGCTGATGTGAATTGTATACAGACAAATCTACAATATCAGGATCTTGTGATAAACTTACAAGGGCAGACTCTTCAAAGATAGTGCTATTCAACCATTTTCTCTGTCAAGGAGCTGCTTCTGGAATGCTGTAAACCGAATTCCTACTACTGAAGCACCTATGTCCTGGTTTCGGCTGGGATAGAGTTAATTTTCTTCCTAGTAGCTGGTATAGTGCTGTGTTTTGGATTTAGTAGGAGAATAATGTTGATAACACACTGATGTTTTCAGTTGTTGCTAAGTAGTGTTTATACTACATCAAGGATTTTTCAGCTTCTCATGCCCACCCAGCAAGAAGGCTGGAGGGGCACGAGAAGCTGGGAGGGGACACAGCCAGGACAGCTGACCCAAACTGGCCAAAGGGATATTGCATACCATATGACGTCATGCCCACTATATAAACTGGGGGGAGTTGGCCAGGAGGGGCAGATTGCTGCTCGGGAACTAACTGGGCATCGGTTGGCGAGTAGTGAGCAATTGCATTGTGCATCACTGGTTTTGTATATTCTAATTCTTTTAGTATTGTTATTATTGACATTTTATTAGTAGTAGTAGTATCATTATCATTATTATTATTTTTCTTCCTTTCTGTCCTATTAAACTGTCTTCATCTCAACCCCTGAGGTTTTTTTTTCAATTCTCTCCCCCGTCCCACTGGGTGGGGGGAGTGGTGAGCAAGCACCTGTGTGGTGCTTAGTTGCCGGCTGGGGTTAAAAAACGACAACCTGTTATGAGAAGAGCTAAGGACATGTAACCTTGGGACTTACAGTTGTGAGGAAAATGGAGCAGCTTGTCCACTAAGTCATAGAAGGAGAGCCTTATGTACACAGACATAGGTATAGGAAGAGTTTTTTCAGTGAATTGACGTGGTTGTACCAGTAAATACAGTGGAAAAGAGATTTAGCAAAGCTGGCAGTATCCATCCTTCTCCATCAAACAGTGCTAAAAATGTTCCTACTTTTGGCAACATTTTCCAGGCTGCTTGTATTTGAACTGCCTGTGACCAATCTATCCAGGCTTTTCAATGTGGCCACTAGTCAGACTGCTGCCTGGGAATTCATCCATTTCATCCCTCATGTGCTTTAGGTTTCCATGTTCTGAGATTCATCCTGTCCTGTCTGCTCTTGGACAGCACTTATGGCACAGACCAGCTGCTTATGACCCTGTCAGGGAACTGGAATGGAAGGCACCAATTGCCCCATAGCCTCCTGAGTACATTTCTGTGGCTCCACTCCATGCAGCTGGAGCACATCCTTTCTCACCAGCAAACCCATAACTCCTCAGGACCCCAGTATTGCCAGGTGGGAGGAATGAGATAGAAACAAAAACAATTATGAACAGCGAACAGAATGTCACTTGATACTTAAAGATTAAGTGCAAGTCCATGCATATCATCATAAAAGAAGCATACTTCCTGATCACTCAGTCCCCTCTCAAAATTCTCACTTGTCTTCCTTCCAGCTAACTCTGCTTGTGGGAAGCCATGGGAGTCACATGCATGGGTTTCCCTATTACCCTAAGGGCTCCGAGCTGCTATCCCTCAGTTTCAACTCATCAAAATGGCTGAAGCAGAAAAATGGATGGCTTGTGTTTATCTTGCAGCCCGTTTATCAGGTAACTCCTGGTAAGCCTCAGCAGATGATCACAGACTCCTGCTAGGTGACTTGCTTACCACAGCCAAGTGATCCTTCACAAGCCATCCTCCCCCTGTAAGAGTTTATCATCCAGTGTGTATGGATTGCTGGTGGAGCCACCTCGGTCTAACACTACTCTGTTGATGAGCCATGTTGGCATTCTTAGGAACATTTGCATTATAGTTTCAGTGAAGATCATGTATTCATTTTGGAAGTGAACCTCCCAGTGGTCTCTTTTAACTGTGTTCTGGTTCACATCATGGAGCTGTCTCAAAGCACAGAAATTGGATTCCTTTTGGATGAAATTAAACTGGATGATGTGTCCAGGAGAAAACTTAGGGCATCCCAGCTGCTACAGGGAATTCAGTCCCATGTGCTTCTCTCTAGAGCTAATCTGAATCAGCTCCTCAAAAAAACTCACCTAGTTTGTTTTCAGTAGCAACCTTTTGGCTCTACAAATCTATTCCTGTTGGGCTGCATTATTTACTAACACAGGTAGAGCCGTTAAAATGATAGACTAAATGTTAGACAACAAAGAAAGAAAAGGGCTGTGGACTCAAGAATAAAACTGACTGCTTGAAAAAGGTATATTGAACAGATTAGATTCATAAAGGTTTAGGAGTATATATACACCATTCATTTCAGTGAGCTATTAGATGCTAAATGTCTCCCTGAATCTGGGCCAAAGTGTTCATAACCTTATACAGCTACCATGTAGGTTGATTCTGTAAATCATCATACCAACACAGAGTGGTAGCTACATCTGTTACTCCACAGTGGTGAATGTAGTGGTGCCCTCTGGACCAACTCAGTGGCACATTCTTTCTATTCCTTTTTATGCCATTTATACAGGATTCCTTATGTCCTCCCTGAGACTGCTGTAAATCAGTGTCTGCAAGGGAATGTATGCAAGTTGAAACTGTCAGAGACTGCTAATAACTACCCATCTGTTTGCAGTTAATTCTTATGGGGCTCTTAATGGAGAAAAAATGCAGCACAAAGAATTGTTAGTTTTGTTTCTACATTGTCTTGGTACTCAGAAGGCTTTCTTACAAGGCTTGGTCTCTGCAGTTTCTAATGTGCACCTGAACTGTACAAGGCTGAGGTGTACCTGCACGACCTGTTACTCAAAGTAGGACGGGCCAGTAAGAACAGGAAGGTCTTTCTATGTTCACTTGACCTATTACCTCTCTTGTAACAAAATGTCTGCTTCCGGTAAAAAAATGATGAGATCTGTACAGCGTATGTTTTCTGGTAAAATGAGGGAGAGAAAATTGGCACACATGCTTTACGGAGGCCTAATGTTATGTTTGGAATTGTTGACTCTAATAAAAAGACTATTTAGCAGTGACCTCCTGAGGATGATAATGAGGTGCCTTAATTTAGATTGATTACTGCTAATTCTAGGTAACCTTATGTGAAGAGATTTTGAAATAAAATGCGTAATGCACAAACTCCTTGACTCCCCAGTAAAGAAAGAGAAGGAGAAAATGTTACATAAGGGGACATTATTATAACTCAGCTTTTGTGGCTCTCTCATGTTTTGTCAAGAATTAGTCAGGGAAAATAGGAAGAAAAAAAGCCCATCCTACAACAATAGCTGCTTTATCTGGAGAAAGTCACATTCTTTTTCCTTGAATGAATTCCTGTATCTTGTGCTCTAATCCAAACACTGATTAACAATGCTCCAGCTCTTTGTTTGTATGTTGCTTTTTGGCAGACATTCTGGCTTTCATACTTTGCTCCTTAATTACTTGTCATTTCACCCCCTGATTGTTTTCAAGACTTTCTTAGCACAGCTTCCACACAAGATTCACTTTCAGAGTGTCTTATAAAGTATTATTTATTTATTTGTTGCCAGGCAATGTGGCCCCTTTACAAAGCCTTTGTCTGGTATCAGAAATACAGCTGGCTGCAGAAACATAGAAAACATTTCCTGTACTCCATGAATATATTTAGAGAAGAGTTCTTCTACTGCTTGGCACTAGGTTCACTAACTTTGGCCCCTTTTGAGGACTCTTGTCTCCTGAGGAAGAAAGAGGCCCTTGAGAAATAAGCCATCAGAATAATAGTCCTGTATCACCCATTATGCTGCAATCCCTATCATGCTCATGTGTAAACTATATGAAAGGTGGGTTCAGTCCATGTAAAGCTGGCTAAGGGTCACAGAAGATGGGTTTTTATAGCCCAAGCACTATCCTCACCATCCCCCTGTGCAGTCTGTTGCTGATATGTTTGCTGCGAAAGCAGATGCTCAGGTATAGGAGGGGATGCTGGCTAGTCTTGGAAGAGGGGGCCCTTGCCAAAACCAAAAGCTGCTCTCCATTTTTTCTCATCCCATTTGCAACAGCAGGAGCAGAAAATCCTTCCCTTTGGTGATGTCCTCCAGCATTGTGGCCCAGCCTGCATCTATTCTTGTCCTCCCACAGTGGGAGCATGATCTTGCCCAGGTCCCTTCTTTCACAGAAAGAGAGCAGAGGGAAGACGGGGTGGCTCACGAAGTGCATTCCTCTTGTGATCAAAGCATGTCAGCAGGGTGTGAGAACAGTATGTTAAAGGCTGGAGTCATGTACCACAACAGAGCAGAGAAGAGAAATCCTGTAACAGGGAGAGAAAGATCCCCTTCCCTATACATTGCCCTAAGGAGCCCCCTTGTTTCCTCCTGCCTCTCCCTCTCCTCGCTCAAGCCCCCAGCACTTGCCTTGCTGTTGGGAAGAGGTGCAGACATAACCAACAGTATTGCAATGGTGGCAGCTATAACCGGCCAGAACACTCATCAGGATTATAGGAAAAAGTAAGAGATAAAAATTCATTTTCTGTGGTATAACTTTAAAATTATCATGTTGGACAAAGACATTTAAGGATAACTAGAGATGGAGTGTACTAATAATAGCCCAATCTGCAAGAAAATTTTGCCAATCAAAGAAGGAAATAAATGAGGTATAGTTGGAGGATGATGCACACTCATCAAACCTCTAGAATGGATGAAGAAGGTAATTGATTCAGTTGGAACTAGAGCATAGATGAGTGTATTAGGTATCTTATTATTGCGTATCTCTAAGTGAAGTGTCTGGCCCCACTTGCCTAAAGAAGTCATTTCCCTCAAGCATCCCCTCTCTTTTCTTTATGAATGCTCTGTGCAGGAATATTGCACAGACCTGAAGAATATTTTGAATGCTATTGAAATGAGAAAAATTATCTTAGCAGTAAAGGATTATTATTAAAAGTAATAATGCTGATAACAGAACAGCAATAAAAACAACAATAATAAAATGATGATGATAATTAATATGAATTGCCGGTTTCTTGTCTTAGCATCATAAATTAGGGAAGTGTTGAACCTACTGACATAATCGTGAATCAATCTGTTAATATTACACTTAGCCTATCCTTCCTGTGCTTTCTCAAAACACTTTTCACTGAACAAGAGTTGGCTCCATGTTGTGTTCAAATGACTGACCTGAAGATTGTAAGGATTTTGCTAATGTCTGCATAGATAATTCAGAACAGCTGGTATGAAAGTAGTCATGGGCTCTTCACTTCTTTGTTGCTCTTTATTCTAAGGAGGAAAAGCAAAACATTGTGGAAAAAATGTTCTCTGATGACATGATAGGATGAGAGAGTGAATCATGATACTAGAATCAATTTCATGCATTATTATTTCTAAAACTCCACATCCAAATAAACATGCCCTTAAATTTAGGAATTGATTGGAGTACTTTCCACTGACTACATGACTGGAGGTTTTGATAAAAGAACCACATATTTTTCTCCTAGTTCAAAATGCTATTGCATGATATAGTGAAATCTAATTATACTTGCTACTTAACTAAGTCCAATTTCACACAGTGTATTGGTCTTCTGGCTTCACTGATGAGTGGGCTTTCTTGCATGGATGTGTGTTGCAATGGCATCTCTGAACACAAGCAGGCAGCAGAAAGAGAGGTACAGACTGAGCTTTTGGCCCAGTTCTTGAGTAAGCCAAGTAACATTAGCACCACTGAACTAAGCCTAGGAGACCACCACGCTGCAAGCGATCTCCATGTATCACAGAGAATCTTACAGTACTTTCAAAACAACACATCAAAGCTCATTAGTCAGCTCAGAGATGTTACTCCTCCCTTGCCAGCTAGTGACCAATATTGAATCCTTTCTGTCACAGCTAGAGCTGTCATGAGGTAGTACCTACCAATTATACTGTATTTATTCATCATGCATTTCTTTTGCTGCAGGGTAAAAGTATGCTCATTTTTTATCAATTGCACAGCTGTATTTCCTTAGAATAAACAAAAAATTTAAAAAAAAAATTAAAAATAACTGTTTATCCAGAGAGCAAAGCAGATCATGCAGCAGAGACATAAATTTAGTGCAAACTTGGACGTGAGCAGAAGATGAGGTTTGTTACAAGTTAGTACTTTTTGTTACCTTCAAACAGTGCTCGAGTCCCCCTCATCAATAAGATATCTAATAACTGTCACTAAGAGCCAGGAGCAGTCATGTCACTAGGCTAAAGGTGGGCCAACCTAATCTCTCGCTGATTGATCAAACGGCCAAATTCATCATTTTCTCGTCATGCTGCTGTCTAACAGCATGCCAAGGTGCATGAAGAAGCAGAATTGGCTGCATTTTAGGAGTCCATCAGGATGGTATTGAGGGGAAATGTCACCTATTTTTCATGTGTTCTTCTCTTGTCAAAACTGTAGTAATTCTGTCTTTTAAGGGACTGGAGAATTATAGCAGATTCAGTGTCTAAGCTTAGCTTTCCACAGTGACTGTCAATGATATTTCCCAAACCATCTCTATTTGCGTCCACAGAGCTACCAGATGATGTATGTTCACCACGGTGAGTATTTAGAGGATTTAGCATTACTGATTCATGATATAGGTGAGAGGGGCAGAACCACAAGTTTCAGTTTTGGTCTGGGAATTAATTTTCTCTGTAAACCATCCCTGTATGTCCTACACATTCTATGACTTTCCTTTCAGTTCATTTATTGTTCTCAGCTGGGCAGATGGATGAATACCTAACTGAACTGATGCAGGGAAGTGGGTCTGCTGTCAGACTGAAATGAAACAGGATACCCAGCATCCCATTGTAAAGACCAGGAGCAGCAATTGCAGTAGGCAACAGGCATGTAGGGCCTGTTTGTGAAGCACCAGGAAGTAGGTTGCCTTGGCTACCGGTAAGCTGATACGTGTATTCAAACACAACATTGACCCAGAGACTATGGTAATATGTAATAAATATATTTTATTTATATGACTGTATTTTGGATATGGCCTGTAGCATGGGCATTCCAAGTATAGACACAGGTTTCATTATTTTCTTTCCCCTGCATCCCTGAAGGATATTGGTAGGGACCATATTGGAAAGGGGGAGCAAATTTCATACACTTGAATTTCTACAACTGTGTGCCCAAGGTAGTATAAGTGGAATCCTGATGCCACTGAATTTATTCCATTGATTTCCTTTAAGCAGAGATTTTATAGCTGATGAAACGAAGTTGCTGCAAAACATACATAGAAAAGATCTTTCCTGCCTCTATGTTTCTGTATAGGAAGAAAAGGGATGATTAACATCATAGAAGGAAAGTATAATGGTAAATTGATAGGCAAGAACACTTATAAGAAACTCTTATTTAAACTTGATTTGCCACAGCCTTTTTGTGTAACATTTATGCATCTGATCTTAAGAGATACTTCTTCATTGTATAAAAAGGGGAAAGGAAAAAGAAAAGTCCTTAAAAATTAAAGTTATAAGCAGAAGGGATAGTGAAAGGAAAATATCTGAATAAGATAAATACAGAACAAAAATTACTGAGACTGAAATATCTTCTAAATTTTAGTTTGATAGCTAAATAACTAGAATTCCCTTGGGATGAATTATTTGCCATTATTAATGTATCCGATTAATTTGGATAAAACTCACTGATGAGACATACATAAAGCCATCCTCATTTTCAGAATTAATAATTTCCTGATGACCTGATTGTCTATCATCTCAGAACAATGCAAATACAAGTCTGAAAAACAGAGAATGACATGTACACAAAACCCAAAACTCTGACTTTTACCATTTCTGGTTAATCAATCCTTTATCGTTTTCCTCATCCTGACTCGGGTGATAAGAGAACCCTTATCATTTCTTATGGCTAAGTGCATTATTGTCAAAGATCTTTTGCCATCAATATGTCTGATATAACTTTTTTATATCACACCCTTCCGTTAACCAGGCTTCAACTTGTGTACACTCCTTTATCCCTCAGCTACCAAAAACTTTCTTCTTGTTTTCCTAATGTATTCTGCCCATTTCTACAAAAAACTGCATGCGTAGCTTTCTCTACCATTCTCTATTTTTCTCTTTTTTTTGTTTTTTCTCTAACACACCACAAATCTCCAGTAAGACAGGGTCTGAATTCTTATTTACAATGCAGTTCCTTCATAGTGCCTTAGAGGAAATGAAAACCTGACTCTCTGAGAGCACTCCTGTGAGAGACTTAGCTATGCTGCGTATCTTGTGGTGTTTATAGAATACAGAATAATATCTAGAAAAAAGAGTCTCTTCTCCTCTGTAGGTGCGTATACATGTCTAAGTCCTCCAGTACACCATCAAGATGATTGCTGCAAAATGACATCATTCCATTGAGTGTCCACAGTTATCAAAGGTCAACCGTCTTTAATAAGTTGCTAGATCTCCATGGGCAACTTTCCTGATGGGGAAAGTTGATTGATAGTTTCATTCTGTTAAAGGTTTGGATTGAATTCAGTTCAGTGGAAAGTCAATGGATATCAGCGTTTCTTGGAATTAAATTTTACCTGCTGCCATTTGTAGAAGCAAAATAATCCCACCATAGAAATCAGAACTAAAATTGTCCCTTGTTTCAATGGGAAATCACACCTCCTCTTTGGGCTCACTTATCATCACAAAATGCTGGATTTTATGTTAACAGATAAAAAGAGCATTATTATTAATCTAATTGTGTTTGGGCTCATTGGCTATCATCATAAGATTCTTAGAATAAAGAAAATCCCCCAAAACCTCATCAAAGAGAAGTTTGATGGTAGTTGAAGAGCTAAGAAGCATGTTCCTGAGAAAAGGATGATATTACTCGGCTGGACTTAGTAAAAAATCTCAAAGCAATATACAAAATTCCCTTCTATTGCTTTCAGGCTGAACATTGAAGGGACATCACTCCGTTGTTACAAGGCTAAGAAGAAATTTGGAAATTTCGTAGTTGTGACTATGCTGACTTGGAAAGGAATATTTTGATGTGACTTCCATAATGAAAGGCAAAGTAACATATTAATTCACCCTTGAGAAGGGATTTTCACAAGGGAAACCTGCTTCTGTGGATTGTGACAGCAGTGCTCAAGGCACAGCATGTGGGGAAAGACAACCCAGCTGATCTCAGTTAGCTCACCAGGACCAGTTGGGAAAGGTGACTGTAGGAACTCCCTACATTGTTAATACCTCCTTGTAGTACGTCTTCAGTATGCTGGCACATCAAGCCACTTAGAGGGAATTCAGTATTCTTAAGTTTCCTGTAACTACCTCACAGAATTGCTAGCCCTGTTTAGCGGTTGCTGATTAATTTTTAAAGAAGCACCTAGAAATGCAAAGTAAGCCTTAGGAAAGGATGTGATTTATTGCCTAGCAAATCAGATGGTGTTTTCCCTACTTGGGACATTTTGCCTGTTGCTGTGCTAGTCAGTCACAGAAAAGGAGGGGATCTTCTTTTGGAAGAAAGCCACTGGAAGTTGCTTAAAATAGGTCTTCATATGTGCAATGTCAAATTATCACAGTGAGCAAGACAAATAACTTGTTATTTTTAGGGGCTAATAAAATAAATCCCACCACTAATCAGGACAGAGTTGGCTGTTCTCTAAACATCAAGAAAAAACACCATTTGCTTATTACAGTCACCATATTAAAATTGGATGAATTCTGTGAATATTTAAAGCTGTGGGAAGATTCCATCTCTTTGTTTTTGGATGATGGCTTCTACAGATCTATTCATAAAGTCCAGATACGATACCACCATGTCTCAAACAGTCTGTGTTTGCATTAATGTTTGCTAGTATACCAACTGCCTGAGAAGGCTGGAATACAGAACAGAAGAGACTCTGAACTGACAATTTGTTGCAGATAGAGGCTATGAAATGTTAATTACAGGACAGGAAAAACACTCTCCTTTATGTTATCTCTTTTGCTTGGCTGGCCCAGTGAGATAAGATATTGTTCTAAATTCAAATTAGTCAAAGCAAAGCTGGATTTACATAGCGTATCAGTGACTTAATGGGAGAGAAATGAGCTGATCCAGATAAAAAGCATGACACCCCTAATCTGTTTACACACTGGAACAGATGGCAAAGCTACATTTAGTTTTACCTACAAAATCTCCAGCCACATTCTTCCCCTGTTCCCTGGATACTGCTCCTCTTTGCTGGGCTGTGCCTGCCTTAACACTGCAACAAACACGCAATAGGCCCATGTTTAACTTGTCAGTCAGGGCATTCAGAAGAACTATTGAAATTCAGCCAGGTGCCAGTTCCCCTGTTTTAATAGAAGTCATTGTAACCTGTTACATTTGAAGGGCACTTCTGCTTTTGGCTACAACAGGTGGACTAATGTCAGCTTATTTCATGTCAATGCATTACGCAAAGCATTAGGTTAAGCCATTCAGTTAAAGTAACTGTGAGGTTCTGCTGCTGCAGACCTTGCAGTAAGACATTTTTGGAAGGTACATATATGAGAAGCTCTGGAAATATGACATACAAGGGGTTAAAACCTAACCTATTTCCAGCACTATTATTATCAAAGCAAGTTTCAACCTCTTTGCTGACTGATGACACATAAATCAACCTCTGACCATTAGTGTGACCTGACTGGAAGCTCAATTTGTGTTTATCACAGAGAAATTTACCGTCAAAGCATTTAGTGCCCCCATGAATACTATCTGTGTAATGGCATTTCTTATTAATTGTACTTCATAAGTCATTAATATTCCAATCTACTGATATTTTCTTCTATTAAAAAAAGGAGCCAAATGGGAATGGTGACCCACCTACTGCTGATGGAAGTGGTTGCTTATTTGGCTATAAATATATGTCTGATCTCATATTTTTGCCATTGAATATAACCTGATGCTTCTTCCTTGTCTAGATGTACCATCCAGTATCAACATCATGCCATTGTCAAACTGAACAAAAAAGACATATTATATATTTGAGGTCTCAAAAAATTATGTTCAACTCAAACTATCCAGTACATCTTGCAGTTAATCCACTCACCAATCAACACTGACAGTGAACAGCACTGAAGGCTGGATGCAATATTGCCAAAGTGCTGTAGAAGTAAGATGGCAAGTGCTTGGCATATGTGAGAACTCCTTAAACCATAAGGAGGTGAGTCTGCTAGGAGGCAAAAGTATCCATAGATATGGGGTTATCTGAGGAACTCTGAGACAGAGCATAGTTTGGGTCTCTAAAAAAAAATGCCTTCTAAATTAGTCTTTTGATTTTAACCTCTCTGTTCCTGGGTTCTGTCAAATTGTGATAAACTATGTACCTTGAAAATTTAAGCTTGATTTGTTTGTGTTTGGATCAGTGGATTCTCTGCCTATTCTGGCTGAAATGGTATCTTTTCAGTTCTGCATACCCTTCTCACCGAGGTGGTTTCTCCTGTCCCTATTCTCTGTAAAGATGTCTTCCAAATGCTACGTATTCCTCCTAGCAATCCAGTCAATCTGTGGGCCTGCATCTTTAGCCCATTTCATTGAAGTGCCTCTAAAATTACCTCATGATATGTTCATCTTAAGTGCCATAGCTTTGGGTGTATCTTCCTGTAATTAGGTTGCCTCACTGCCAATTAGAGACAACAGAACATGTGTTCAGAATGTTCTAGGACATTAAAGTGATTAATGGCAGAAAACAAACTGTACCAGTCCTAAACAAAAATATTCCTTTCATTAATCCATTTTGAAAGCAAGTGAAAGATATTTTTCCTCATGCTTTAGTGCTTAATCTATTCAAGCAATAGATTTTAAAAGCTTGATGATTAAGTACATTAATCATAAAATAATGGTGAAAATAATGAACTATTAGGGTTGCGTTTTCACAAACAGGTAAATCAGGCCCTGATTCATTCCCAGTTGAGTCAACACACTCTTCAACTGATTCAATCAAATGTTGAATCAAGTCCTTAACACCCATTTCCTGAGCACATTTGTGCACAGAGGTAATGACCTGCAATGTGGGTGAGATTCAGAAAGCTACAGTGGTGTCTTTCTGGTACCTTAGTGTTCATAGGTAACCTACAGAGGCCTAATCCCAAAGATGCTCTTCTATCAGTTTCCACCTAAAAGATTCCTTTTGTGGAAATATGCTTCTCTTGCACATGAGCAAAACCTCTCCAGACCTCCATAGATCCTGCTCTGTTATCTAGTCACCTAGCTGTAAGACAGGGTGGTGCTAGGTGTCACAACATCCAAGTGTTTGTGTGTCTTGCAGTTGATAGAGAAGTCAGCTCTCACGAATCCTCAGCCAAGAATATAAATAAATATAGAAAAAGAGAACACTACTGCTGTGATTGATGGTGGGTATGAAACCTTCTTCCAGACAGTAGGAGAGTTGTCTGGCATTTGAAGACTTAACTTTGTTGACACTACTGCAGAAGATAGGTGTTTTAGCTTTGTAAATGTATGTGTCTTGTAGTACCCGGGAAAATGAAATCTCCCAGAACACCTCATCTTGAAGTAATGGCTGCAGAAACTGAAAGGTAAAGAACAGGCAATAATGCAGTGAGAGAGGGTATTGTGGGAACTGCAACTCAAAGAAAAAAGACTCAAGATATATTCTACTTTGTTTTAAGTATCAAAATATTTAAAAAGACTTAGTAAATCAACTCCAGACAAATCTTTCTCTCAGGACCAGAGCAAAATGGTACTGGGGAACATGCAATGGCAAAAAGAAGAAAACTGTAAAAGAGGTATTTTGTTTCCCTGGCCTGAAAATGCATGTTAGAGAAAATGGAAGACTTGACAGAAATGTGAAGCTATTTGAAAACCTTCCATACGTGTTGACACACATTGGGACCTATGGCAGCATTTGGAGCAACACGCATGGTCAAAACTTCAAGAATTTTGTAAAGGAGCTGAGGGGAAGGTGAGTCCAAAATGAAAAAAAAAGAGGCAGAAAACAGTGGAGATGACCTACAGAAGGTATGTGAAGTTGCAGATACTAGTTTTAAGGAAAAGCAGGGAGAGGATGTGGAAGAAAGCGGGGAGAGAAAAATAATTTTGTCAGGTGGAAGCTAATGACTAGCTGGAGCAGGCAGGAGTGTCATTATATGGATAAGGAGGCAGATGTGAGCAACTGAACTCAGAACTTGAGTGATGCAACAAAGACTGAAAAAAATGAAAAATCAATGAAAGGAGTCCAAGATATGTTTAGAGGATTATAAGTTCTCTTTGGGATGCAGTAAAATTGGCATTACTAAAATTTAACAGGAAGATTCATTTGAGTTGGATGTGAAAATCTCCATTTAAAGTCTGATATTGTTACAGTTATTATTATTGCTGTAAACATCATCATCATTATGTTTGTCACCATTATGTTTGTTTCTTAAAAACCTACCAAAGCAAGCAAATTTCTGTATATTTTCATATTCTGAGCAATTGAAAAGGAATAGGATGTGTCTCAAATAAGTAGCAATCTATCACTGTGCTAGGCATTTTGGCAAAATGAAATGGTAATTATTTCCTTTCCCTAAGAGCTTACATCTGAAACAGACAGCAGGTACATGCAAAAATCCAACAGACAAACAGAGTGAACAGTGTGTTACCATGGCACATTAGTTTCACTCATTTTCCCCAAGAAAGGTGAAGGCAAAATGGAAGGAAAGGGTACAGGACATGGTAGTTGGAGTGAGTAGGCTGAGGGAGACCCTTACTTGATCAATCTCAGAGGGGAAGAGCACAAGACAGTTCCTCTCCAGAACAGAGACTTCCTTCAAATTAACTAATTTTCCAGAGCCACAGAAAGTAAGGAGTGAAACTGATAAGGAGGAAATTAGGGAAAGCAAAAAGCTCAGCTAAGGTGTCTGATATTTCAAGTAAATATTCTCAGCATGGCATCATTTATGTTTCAACAAATTAACATGTCCAAGGTAACAATTTCTTAGCTACAAATTTCTGTCCAGCTCTACTTTTACCACATAAACAAGAAGAAATGTTTTATCACTCTTTAGTAACTTAGACGTATACTATCAACTAGGAAAAAAGATACATATGGCATTGCATAAGAATTGTCTGAGAGATCTCTGATTTGTTAAATTTCATCTAAAAAATCTTGGAACTACAGATACATTTCAGACTGGAAGAACATCATGGCACTGGCTAAAAATGGCATTTTTTTTAACCTTATTTGATAAATAAGCTGTAAGCTTGACATCTGTCACAGGTTAAATCAGGACTAATCTGATATAAGGTTGAATTTTTAAGGAATGAAATCATAGCAATGCAATTAATGCCAGTCAACATAATGCTGCATTAGACCTAGTGCGGTTTATATTGATGACTAGGAAATAAATATGACATCAAAGCTGCTGCAGTGTGTGGATGACACAAAGGGTCCCTTGGAGGAGTGGGCGCTAAGGGGGAACAGGCAGTTGCACACTACACTCTTGCTCGTGAAGACTGTTGAAATCCTCGGTGGGTGGATGCAGTGGATAGGGCCAAAGAGTGATTAAAGCAGACTTTGAGCATAAATAAGACAAATCTGTACTGGAGCCTTCTTTGCAGTGCTCCCCATTTCCCAGATGACTTTGAATTGTACATACTCACTTTGTGACGCTGAGCAGAGGCATAGCCTCCATTCAGACAGAAGTAGCATAGCTGTGAAAGCAGATCACTCCGTGTACCTCTTGTTAGGTAGAATGGATACAGAAACAATCTTTACTCTCTCTTTTCCCCATTTACTCTTGCACAAAACAATCCTCCAGGAGCTTCCCACAACATCTCAGTTCCCCTGTCCATAGAGTTGATATTGCAGAGTAGAGAAATGAACCATAAAAGTGATACTTTACCTAGAAAATTGCAATAGAGATGAAAACCAACTCAGTCTATTAAGTTTATAAAAATAAATACCGCAAGGTTGCTTGCTTATAGTGTATATGTATCTTTATGCGGGGAAAAAATCATTTGGAATTAAAGGGCTTTCTGTAGAAAAGCACAGTCAGGACAAGTTGCTAGAACCTGAAGTCAGACAAGTTCAAGTTATAAACTAAATACCTATTTTTAAGCGAAAAAGTGACTAACTGATGAAATAGACTATCCAGGAAAATTATAGATGACTCATTTTTGTGCTTCTCAAGGACAAGATATGATGTCTCTGTGGAAGGCATGATTTCATTTTATACAATCTCAGCATAGGAATGGCCAATGAAGTTTACCAGCCTAAAATATGCTGAAGATTAGAGCGGATTGTTCCTTATGACATTTATGAGTCTTAGAATCAGCACCTAAATTACTCTGGTATACATAACAGCAGGATAGCTACACAATAAATGATTACGCTGAACATTGTATTTTACATTAATAGACAATTATTTTTGTTTATTTTTAAAATTTGCTTTTAAATTGGACCCCAAAAAGCAAAACAAAACAAAACACTCTCGAAAACTCGCTCTAAATTAACCATGAGTTGTGGATTAGAAACAAACCCAAAACAAGCCCTGTTCAGTGAATAGTGTCATTTTTCAGTTTTCCCTTGAATTAGTATTTCCCATGCAAGACCTGACCCATACCATCTGGTAGTCACAGGCCCTGAGAACACATGCACAGTCCTGGAGTCCCAGTTCTGTAGAAATAGGGACTGGGAATATCGAGAATTGTGGGTCCAGCTGAGCTTCTTAAAGCTCCCTGGACTCCCAAGACTTTCAGGATGCTGCCTCTACAAGGTCTATAGCATCCAATGAGCAACCCACGTATGATCTCTTGAAGCCTGCCTTGTGTATAGCAAAGATTCCCTTGAATGAAGATATCTGGGGGGCAGTGATTCGACATTTCTTTGAGAAACTGTTTCAGTAGAAATTTTATGGGCAGCTTTAATGCTAAGAGGTTTAAAATAAAAATCCAGCGTCCAAGCCCCCATGATTTTATTTTTCTTGAGAACAACCCTTTCTGAAATTATAAAGAATGCAGCTAATGCAGCATGTTTGTTCCCAGCTCAGAATGTGTTCCATAGCTCAAAAATACCATTTAATGAAAGGAACAGTTGATGTAGTTGTTACCATAGTAACAAGACATGTTTACACAGAAGCCGAGATGGAGAGTAGTGTGTGTGAGTGGGGCTGCAGGAGCTGGGTGGAGTACTGGAACTGCACAATCTCTGCACCTCTATTTATTCTGGATTTCCTTCTGGATTTATTCTGTCCAGGGATGATTTGTGTGCAAATGTTATAGTTGGTTGCACGGAGCTATAGAAGAATATAAAATAACATGCAACCAAATCTACAGTAAAGTTACAATTACCAGACCTCAAGATTTCTGCTGTTTGCAGAGTTAAAAAGTATCAGCAATTAATCACACTCTTACTTGGCACCATCTCCAAGAGCTCTAGTACTAACATTTCAGCACTCAGACTCACCACCAGCGGTACTGACACATCTTTTTGGGTGCCAAAGTCAGAGGCCAACTTCTCAAAAGCTCAGCTTGTCAAGTCTTGAGATGTTTTGAAAAGGTGGCCATAACTGCCTGAGTAAAAGCTGCAGAACAAGGTGGATTTAAAAGTTAGCTAACTTTTCTCTCCTGCATGAAAATTTCAATTTTTCAACTTAGCAAATTACTTTTGCAAAGTATCTCTATCTTTGTAGAAGAAACAGCATGCCCCCACCCTGCCGGAGACAAATTTTGTACATTCAGTTGATCAATTAATCCAAAACAATTCTCACAGACTGCCCTGGAGCTACTAGTTCACTGTTTCATATGGTTTTGTGACTCAGCTGAGGACTACACACCCCAGCAGGTGGGCCATCAGCCTCTTACAAAAGAAGCTCCCAAATCTTATGTTCTGACCAGCTGTTCTGATGAGAGAGAGCTTTTTTTTGAAGTCTGAGCCAAGTCTTATCCTTTGAACCACTACAGGTAGATCTGTGCTTATCTGCATCAAGTGCTGATCTTGAGTATTTACGTCCTGCTGTCTTTTATGACTCAGTGCAAATATATGATCTAGTCATCTGAATACAGGATTATGACATAGAGTTTTTTGTTCTTACCCTGTTTTTCATGACTTTCTAAGAACAGGGGTATCATATGTCATCGTCCTGCTCTAGAACTCATCTTTCAGTGAGGGGGATAACTACATGCCCATCAAGCCTTTTATGACTTCCAAGAAACCAGCTAGCTAGCATTCATAAAGTACTTGAAGAGAAAATTGCTACACGCCGAACCTGATTCATCACTGCATTCCTGGTCTAGCTCTGTTAACGGAGTAACAAGATGCTGAAGTAGAATCTACATCATCTATCCCATAAATTTCCAGGAAGAAAAAACCAAAGCCTACTCCAAAATGAAACAAACAAAACTGTTTCTTTCCTGTTTAACTCAGATGTGCAGTCATTACACTTTAGAAAAACAAGAAATTCTCCAGAATATATGCATTCTGGATATAAGTTAAAATTCACTTTTTGAATATTTTTGACATTTTTGTCCATTGTCTTTTTTTTCAGAACCATGTGTCATCCAGCAGTTGGTTAGGTTTTCTCACAGCAGCATCATTCAGAACTTCTTTATATTTCTATCACTTATTTAAAGCAACAAGTCAAAACCTGTAATTTTGTTTTTTTGCTAATCAGAGCAGAATGAGAATCACTGTTCATGTTACCTTTGAAAGAGGTCCAGATTCAAAGCATGTCACTTTCAGACACATAGGCAAATGAGTCTATGTCACACCTTTCCAGCTCTCAGCCCCTCCAGGCTATTAGCCTGTTTCTCCATGGTGCCAGGACTCTGCTCACTGTAGGATGCATCTTGCCTTCAGCTCCCTTTCCTCGAGAGCTGCCCTTGCTCCCAACAGCAGCTGTTGCCTGGCCAAGTTGACCTACTGTCTTATTGTCACAGTATCTTCAATATGCCTATACCAGAAGATGTTTGGTACAGCATGATGTATTACTCTTGTGGTCCTTTTGAGTTAGAGAAAAAAGTAAAGATACAGATGGATGCATGATCAGTGTGTCCCTGCAGAACATTTGGGGGCTAAGCTCTAAGTCTTATGGGTTTATGCAACACTGGCCTTGAATCCTTTCTCCTTGTTCTATTCGTGTTTTTCCAAAAACCCATTTCTAGTTTGATGTGCTCCCTGCTCTAGTCTGCAGTTTCTCAATGATTCCTCTGGCAACATTTCTGTGTGCAGGAAATGCCTGAGTAGATCCCATCATTCACTTGCCTCTGGCTTGGGAAGAAAGTGGTGGCTCTGTCAGGACAAAACCGCTATGGTTTTCAAATCATGGGCTCACAGAAGATAGAACTAGAGTTTACATTTGGGTTACTTCCCCTTTTTCCAGGGCAGAATTAAGTAGCCCACTCCTAACACACTTTTTTTCCCCTGACATATCCTTAAAAATCTTCACTGCTGCAGACTCCATCACTGCCTAAGAAAGCTTAGTGCTTCATCATTAGAAAGTGTTCCTTAAAATGTAGCCTAATCTTCCTGACTTTTCCCTGCTTGTCCTGTACTTAGTGGATGTTCAGTACCTTCATCAACCTGGCATCCTTTAGCATATTGCCACAGAACCATCCTATGTTTAAAATAAAGAATCACACTTCTTTCAGATGTCTTCAAGTGGTTCTTGATTCTCCTCTTTGCTCTTCTCTGGCCTCTTCATGCTCAGCTCAGCTCAACCAACATCTCTCCAGATGTGCAGTGCCCCAGACCGGGCATATTTCTATAGCTGAGCATGAATAGAAAGAACAGTGTGATTGCTTCAGCATGTCTCCATTCATGTTTCCACTTCTCCATACAGACTTCCATTATTTCTCAGCAGCTTGAGTAAGTCATGCTCAGCTTGTGATCTACTAGAGACAATAAGCCACCGTCTTCTATCAGCCAGTGATTTCCAGTCCTCAGTTGAGGTACCTGATTATTCCAACCAAACTGAAGGTCTTTGCTCTTGTCCCCATCGAAGAGCATCCTGT
Source organism: Gymnogyps californianus (assembly GCF_018139145.2). Taxonomy (NCBI): domain Eukaryota; kingdom Metazoa; phylum Chordata; class Aves; order Accipitriformes; family Cathartidae; genus Gymnogyps; species Gymnogyps californianus. Next base: position 153,027,808 of record NC_059471.1, read on the forward strand.
TTGCCTCTTCTTGTTGCCAGGAGATATATTTTCATTTTAATTGTATCGTGTAAAAGTGGATATTGACTTCCTCTCTCCACTTTGTCCTGCTTACAGATTTTAACAGGGACATTCCCTCTTCATTACCTAACCCAGGAGAGAACCCCAGTGAATGTTGTTTAATATATTCATCAGTCTGCCAACCACTGGTGACTTGTCCCTCAGGTTGCAGACCAGCTGAGCACCATTTGTTAACAATTTCATTGAGACCATGTTTCTCTAATGTGCTTATGAAGAATGTTGTGTGAAACAGCATTAAAAGGCTAAAGTGAAGATACCCATCATTTACAGCCTTTCCCCCTACATACAAAGCTAAGAGCAGAGAGGATTTGCCCTTGACACCTGCATGTTGGGTATTGCTTATCTCCTAGCTGCTTAAAATTAGATATCTGGGTTATTTGTTCCAGCATTTTCCTGGGTAGGGAGTTACCTGAAATTTCCTATGTCATTTTTCTTCCACTTTTGAAGACCAGTACATCTGTGTTCAGTTTGTGTCCCCGCTATACAAAAAAGATGTGTATAGGCTGCAGAGGGTCCAGAGAAGGGCCACAAAGATGATCAAAGGACTGGGAAGTCTGCCGTATGAGGAAAGGCTGAGAGAACTGGATTTGTTCAGCCTTGAGAAAAGAAGGCTTAGGGGAGACCTTATCACCATGTTCCAGTATTTAAAGGGTGGCTACAAAGAAGATGGAGACTCCCTTTTTACAAGGAGTCACGTGGAAAAGATGAGGGGTAATGGGTACAAGTTACTCCTGGGGAGATTCCGACTGGACGCAAGAGGAAAATTTTTCACAATGAAAACAATCAACCATTGGAATAATCTCCCCAGGGAAGTGGTGGATTCCCCAGCATTGGACACTTTTAAGATTCGGCTGGACAGGGTGCTGGGCCATCTTGTCTAGACTGTGCTTTTGCCAAGAAAGTTTGGACCAGATGATTCTTGAGGTCCCTTCCAACCTGTTATCCTATGATTCTATGATCTTTCACAGTTTTCTGGAAATTCACCATTCCTTCAGGTTCTCAGAGGCATCTGCTTCAACCAGCTCCCTATGTACTCTAAGGTGGCCTTTATCAGGTTCACTTATGTATAAACATGTGATTTCTCTGAATATTTCGTATCCTGATCTTTTCCTCTTCCATCTAAAACTGTTGTACATTTCTTGCTGATGTTAGGCCACTAACCCTTTGAGTGAAGACTCCATTAAATGGCGCTAAATCTTCAGCCTTCCCAGCATCATCAGCTATTGTTTCTCCATCTGGCTGAATAATAAAGCAGGCTTTTCCTTCATTTTGCTGTTATGACTCCTACTAAACAATGTATTGTTACTCTGCATTTCCTTTGTTAATATTGGCTCATTTGGTACCTATTAAGAGACTATTTATTATATTATCACAATAGACAAAAGCCACTATCTTTTTTTAAGCAAAACATTGGGATGCAAGCAATTGCTATTATTATTAATAATCTAACTGCACCTCTGGTTCTTGTTGATCTCCTTTCTAAGGTCTTGGTGCATGGTCTGTTGTTTTTCCTCAGAGGGGAACACTGTGTCTCTCCCACTCTGATACACAGCCCTGGGCTGCAATGGCCCAGCACTAATTGAGATTGTCTCAGCAGGTCTAAGTGCTGTTTTGCACTTCTGTTCTTTCCAGAAGCAGTAACATGTTGTTAATAAACTGACCAGACAGCCTTCTTAAAGACAAGTATTATTTATTTAGAACCAAGGCTTTTCAGAGAAAATCAATCTTTATGCAATAAGCTGTCTACTCACATGTTTAACTCAGTGGTTGTCTACACATGGTGATCTTGATAGGTCTAGGTTTCCAACAGACCTTCTCTAAGATCTGGGCACAGTAATGTGTTCCTTTAGCTCAAGGATCAACTCCCTCACCTTGGGGATGGAGACAAGTATTTTGTACAGAAAAACAGACTTTTACATCATCCTCTTTTCCAGAGACGAAAATGCTTTATAAATATTTTTTCGTAGCTTTTGATTCACCTGTTCCCAGCACTGGCAAAATGGTTTTCTAATTTTGGGAGATGCAGCACAGAAAGAAGCTGTTGCCATGGATCCCCCCCTCCTCCCCTTCCCTTCCCACTGTGTTCATTTGGAAGCAATTTATCCATATCCAGCTGTTGCTTTCCTGCTTGATTTTTTCCAGTGGCCTTCTCTTAAGCAAAATCAATACATTATTTACAGGATAAGTATCTCATTGGCAAGATTGCATATAAGGCTCCCAATATTGCTGCATGGTACTTATTCAGCTCTCTGTCTCACATTATTCCTAGTATCGTACATTATGAGATTAATTGTAATGACAGTAGGTTTCCTGCTCAAGGGAATGTGTTGCAGCTGTTCCAGAAAACTTCTTCACTATATTGCCTAAAATGTATCTACATGGGCTAGTAAGAGATGGAATCCTACTTTTTCTTTTTTTTCCTCCCTGTTCTGCATACGCACTTTCCCAACTGCCTTTTCAAGTACCTCTGGCATCTCAAAGGAAGGGAAAAAGGCCACAGTGGGATGTTATCAGTCAGTGCTTTGAAAGGGGGGAAGGCTTCTTCAAAGGTTTAATATCACAGGTGACTCCTCTTAAAAGAACATCATTAGAATTTATTCTTCAAAGAGCAACTGTAGAGTGTGTGGTAAAAAGGTCATGCAAATGTTTGTGATTGTAACGACCCACAACATATTAAAAAAAAAAAAATCAACACATCAAAGCAGATAAGTCATATCAAATTTTGTACTGGAATTGCAGTTACTGTAGTAAGTCCATATACAAATGCTGGTTGTACACTGAGAGAAAGTGTGAGGCCCTATGTTATTATGCCTGCTGAGAAACTCAGAGCTGTTGCTATGGCTGTGCAAGAATTATTAGCAGGTGTGGCTCTAGGTGCAAGGCCAGAATAGGGAATGGATGATTATTGCTTAAAACTTGCTTTTTGGTTTTGGGGGTAACAAAGTCACATAACAGGTGAATGAGAGGATTTGTGGCTGGACTGCCAAATTCTTTTTGGACAAAAAAATGGTCTTGGAAATTTGAAAAACTTTAAAATCAGGCCTGCAGCTATTAAGTGAAAGCACAGGAAGAAAGTGGGAGGCACAGAGCTACTTAGGATTTAACTGGGGGTAATCCTAAGCAGTTCGACACTCTTGCCAGCCAGCCTTTCCCTTTGTGCTTAGGATCTTCCCTCTAAGTATTAAGAAGGATCATTTTTTTTGTGGACTGTAATCTTGATGCAGTAAAAAATTCTCAATGCTCAGACATAACACTTCAGTACATGTGAATAATGTAGCCTTGCTGGCCTTCCCCTAATGTATCTAATTTACACAGATGAAGTATTGTGGTGTTAAAAGGGACTTCCTCCTGACCACATGAGGTTAAACAGCTACTGCTTGTGAATGGGAATAGGCTATTTAAATATCAGATGTGGACTTCATGTGAAAATGTTAAAGGAAACCATAAAGTCTCATTGAGACCACTGCTTATCCCTAGTATTTAGGTTAATCTGACGGCAAGGGGAAGTTCTTGTGGCATAATTTTAGGATATTTACAGGGAAAAGCAAATACTTCTGCTTTCTAATAAATAGTTTGTACCTTGAATTTAGATATATCGGTGTCTTTAGTTTACAAATTTTGCTAGCACTGACTAGCTAGTGCTCTTTATCACAAGTCTTAGTATGGATGTGCTTTTTTTTCCTTGCACTTGAATAGGATCTGGATTTCTGTGACATTAGCCTGCAATAAACTCTACGGTTCATCATTGTGAATCTAGTTGATTCACTTCAGCTGTGACCCTGGGTGAAATATATTTAGTGAGTAACACCATTTAACAGATTTCATGATTTTCAAGCAATTTTCTGTTCCATAGACTACAACTTGGGACCAGTAAAACCCTCATGTCTTACAGCAGTAGGTCCTATGGTAGGGTGAAGGACACATCCAACTTTTGAGATGTCATTGAGAATCTGTCAGCATAATCAGAGGGCATCTGAAACATATTTACTGCTTCTTCCTGATCCTCTGCATTTCATCAAGATGACAGACTGCATTGCAGAAATTATACACCAGGAGAAGCTTTTGTAAATGTACTGTGTGATCTGCCTTCTCTCTGAGGTCATGGTGTTTGGGCTGGCAGTGCCAGGTCACTTAGTATCTTCAGGGCTGCAGAAAGGCACCCAGCTCAGGGGACACTGAGAGGATGAGGAGAAGAAACCAGAGCTACCACCAGAGTTTGGAGGGACACTGATGAGATCCAATATTTGGGAAGCTGTCATCTTCAGTCAGGTAGAGCAGAAGGAGGTTGCTGGGATGGACATGGGGCTTTGGGAAGCATCTCTATGGCCTGATCAAGCCAGTCAGAAGCTTCCTTCTAATTTGTATCATCTAAGCTGATTCCTTCCAATACACAGTTGAAGAGCCCTTGTGTGCAGAATTGAGGCAGGTGCTGAAAAAGGGACATTTGGAAATTTCAAAATGTGATGGGCTAACAGATCAACTGTTCAAATTGCAAGCTAGTGGTTGCTGTTTGCCATTAGGGAAAAATCCTGACTGCTGGCAAGGTTATTGAGGTATGTTTAGTGCCACTGTCTAGAAAAGCCAGTGGAGCCTACCCCAGGAATGATACTGTGCTGGTTGGATACAGTGCAGTGTCTATTATATCCTTGTGATACAAGCCATGAGACAGTAACATATATTCATCTAATAGCTTATACATAGACCAAACACTTCAGTATAAAAGTAAAACTGCTCACTGGGTGTCATTGCAAAGCTCATACATCTCAGGCACTGGTGGCAGCGTTTCGTGTACAAGCTGCACTTTATATCCCTGGGTGGAATAAAGATCACACAGCAGCTAAGATGTTATTAAAGCTTAAAGAGCAAATATGTGTTTGGCTTTATTTTGCTTTTCTTGCACTTGTTACTGTGATCACTACAGAGCCAACTTTAAAAGATCAGTGTGAGAAAGGCATATCACACATGTAAAATGTTTTTCTAAACACTTGACTGACTGATTTTTCTTACTAATAATCCTGTCATTATGAAGTCACACAATACTGTGCCCATTGTGACTGCTGAGGAAATACCTATGATATATGTTGTTGTCAAACAGAGAGAAAAAAAACCCCAAACAATTTAGGCAGGAGCAACGTTAAAAAAGGTCACAAGTTAAAGTTGGTATGTATTCAAATAAGCCAGAAAAATAAGGGTTGAAAGTAAGACAGGCAATACAAAACATATTAAGAAAAGTGCAGACATTTAAAAATGGATGTTTGGGTATTGAGATTTAGAAGTTCAAAAGCATCAATGTTAATTTAGCAGTAAATTTTAAGTTCACCCAATTCAAGCCTGCTGTAATAGATCAGCTCAGCTTTACGCACCTTGTAATAAACTTTGGTAGTTCAGCAGAAAATAGCAGTAGTTCAGCTATTCACTAACCTGCAGCAAACTGTAAATGAATTTGTGTGTTCCTGTAGAAGGATCTGCTCTCTCCAGCCAGGACCTGTAATATTGTCAATACAAAACTGTCTTATAGTGGAGCAGGATGAAGTCTTCTATCGTGAGTAAACTTTGTTAGAGTTGAGCACAACTTGTGGGAGCTGAGCAGAGCTCTGGGGAAGACAAGGCCTTTTTGGTATAAGGTATATAGAAAATTATTTATTTAAATATCATAGAGGTATAAGGGGATTAATAAAACAAAGCCAAGATCAGACTTGCAGACATGTCATTCTGCACTGATCCTCAGGAGCTGGTTTTCCCAAAGGCTTAATCTTAAGATTATTTGGAAATGGACACCCCAGTTTTGTGGTGAAGAGGGATACCACTGGCAGGATACCACATGCTTCCCTGGATTCATTCCCTTGGTATTTCTTCAGTGGGGATGGAAGAGATGGGAGTTATGCTGAACACAGGCACCCTCAGTCCATGGGCAAAACATGTTCATTATGTCTGCAGACCTCCCCTAGAGAGCAAGCACAAAACTGTGCATGGATCAATGTTGAGCACTCAGTGGTGGCTCTCAGGTCAAAATTAGATGTTAAGTTTCACTGAGAAGGTAACGAAGAAACTGTATGTCCTTGTTTACTCCACTCTTAAGGAAGATCCTTGCAAAGGTGCAGTCACTGCCAATACAAAGAGGAACTAATGTACAAGAAACATGGTGCCTGTAGGCCTAATTTAATTTTCTCCACATATGACTACGTACATAAGATGATAAATAGATGCTTTGGCTTTTTTGCTTCATATTACTTAGTGTTGTTATAACAATAATAACGTGATTCCACCAACAAACAGGTTCTGCCATATTGTTTACTCACTGAGGCAGTTACACTGTGCCCCATAGCCTGGCATGCCCTCGAGGTTGCATGAAGTGGATTGTTGTGTATGAACAAAGGAATAATGTGATCATGCTTATTTCAACTGATTGCGGTAAGATGTGTGTTTTCATTTTATAGTATGATTTGTGGGGGATTATATAAAGAAAAACAAACAAACGGATAAATCTGCATTCAGATTTGCTTCACCATCAGAGGATTTATGAGCTCATGCACCTGATGGAAATTTGTCCCTAAGAGAACTAAAACAGAGTTAAAGCTTCAAAATAAAACTTGAAATAGCACTTTCATATTTAAAATTCCTACATGGAGTGACTAGCACTTTCTTTCATACCCTGTCCAGAAGCAGAATAAGTTCTGAAACAGAAGTGACAATTTCAGCTGATTATATAATTCTTCTTCATTTCATTTCTTATAAGCCACTGTTGTATTTTGTGCCTAACAGCCACTTATGCCATCCTGAAAGAAGAAGAAGTGAAATAAGCTTATATATAGCTCAGACGCAAGCATGTGATCCTTGTGGAATGATAGGTGAATGTAAACAGAGAAGATGCTTACTCACTGCTAGTGTTCGAACTGCTCAATATTAACTTGGGAATATTGTGCCAACTGTTGCAATGAACATTTCTGTAGTGTGAAGGAGCGCTTCACAGCAATGCCCTTATCAACACACTGAAAGGGTTTCTAGAGCACTCTTTTGTCAGTTCCCTGACAAAACTTCCTATCATAAAATGCTCTTTTTTGAGACACACATCTATAAAACTGACAGGAAAGAAAACAAATTGGCTTTATTCCCCTCTGTACATATATATAGATCACTGTGTTCCTGGCAATTCTCCAATGCCATCTCGTCCTCTTATTGGTATCTCTATCTTAGAGACAAGTACTGTCTGGTGCTGAGTTGGGTGCTGTTATTTTTATTAAAATTATAAAAATATTTTACAAAAGCAATCTCTGGATTTTTTTCTCCCTTGATCTGAACACCTTGGAGTCTGGAGGCAGAGTAAGGGCTGGGTTTCTCTCAACAAGCCTTGATGAGGTAATATATCAGGTATGTTTCCAAACAGATCTAGTGTCAGGCTTACAGGACTCCTACAGTATAAATCATAACTGAGGATAGATTCCCCCTAGTCTACCCACTGGAGTCTGCAAAGTCTTTGCAATCTTCTTTCTCATTTGCCCCATGATGGAAACGAATTGTACAAAATCATTAAGCCTCTCTTTCTCTCAAAGGCACAAGAATCACCAGGAAAAACTCAAGTCTCTTTTGTTTCTGAAAGCTGATTCTTAAGCTTTTTAATCCTCACTGGACAATGGCCACAAGCTGTGATAAACAAAACCTGCCTTTCAGCTACTGAGTATTGGCATCCCCAATTCTTCTGCTTTTTGGTCTAACTAGACTATAAAGAAGATGAAAAAATAACTTTCCAGGGCATCTGGTTGTTTTGATCCCAACTAAAAAAACCCATCCTTTCTAAGTCACAGAGAGGCGGTGGGTCAGACAGCTTCTGGAAGCCATGGGCTAAAAATTCCTGAGAATGTTTACATTATTTATATTTATTTATATTAAATGAAAACTGATGGAAGGGACACAAAGTCTTCCTCTCTTCCTTAAACTTGCATTTTGGTAGTGTGAGAGCCTTTGCACAGGGAGAGACTTTCATTTCACTTCTCCGTATGTTTTTCTGCTTCCTCATTCATAGCTTTATAATGTCTCTCACCTAGGGAGACTGATAGGGGCATTGAGCTAACGATAATCCTATGAGAATGATGTGTACTCTGAAGTGCTGCACTGCAGAAAGTATCACGCTGAGCTAGTCAGAATATTTAATAATTACACGGTATTATGTTGTTTGCCAAAGTCGAAGCAACTTGTGGAGATTCATCATTTCTGATGAAGTTTAAGAAGGGCAGTGACTGAGGCTCTGGGATCTCTGGTCATTTCTGTTGAGAGAAAGAAAGAACAGGAAAGCTTAAAGCTAACCTTTCAAATCTGAAAATAGGCTTTTTGATGTAGTTTCATTTTGTCTGAGAACTTTGGTTTTGCCTCATCAAGAAACTATTTTTCCTGAAACCTCAAAAGCTGTCAAAGTTGGAGTTAGCATCCTTGAATCATCTTAGTTTTCAAAATCAAAAGCTTCCATAGGAGCTAATGGGCTCTAAAACAAGTTCTCAGTGGAACGGGGCTGAAGTGCTGTATAAAAATTACTTCTCTCCTGTATTAACAAGCAATTTTCTCAATTACACTGCAAAATGAGTCAGTAGCATCAGATGATCCAACGTCAATGAACTGTATTTCTGTGAAACCATTGATGAGTTGAAATTCAGACTTTAGTGAATCAGTGTAGGTTCTGTATCAGAGTTTGTTCAGCACAGAAAATCTGAGGTTGTTGTAAGGGGCAAAGTCTGTGGATTATAAAAAAGCATCCCAGTTTGTCTTCTGGATGTTTGCTTGTTTTCTTTTTTTTTTTCCTGTAGCTGTTTTAGCCAGGCCTAACAGAAAAAAATATCTTCAAGACTCCTTCCCGCACACTTCTTTTTTTGACAAGTATTGGTCATAAGTCATTCTGTCAGAAGATCATGAAAGAACTTAACTCTCTGAGATGGAGGAAAGTTGTTCTGAACCAGCTGCTCAATTTGATGACAAAAACGTAAGCATGGGTGACACATCAGTGTCTGAAAGACAAACTGAAAAGTACTCCTTGAGAAGGGAAAGCCCCCCATAGGTAAGAGCTTGCAACCAAATGAAGGTGGAGCTGGTCCAAGCACTGCATAGCAGGAGCAGGAGCAGTGAATCTAGTGGAGGATTTCGCTGGGCCTTGCCAGCCAGCCAGAGGAGGAGCAGGGTTGCAGGGTGGCCAGAGGAGACTGGCTGAAGTTATTGGCTGACACGAGCACTCAGGCCCAGGTTTGCATGAGTGTCATGGTGGGTCCCCAGGGTCATATCCTGCCCTGCAGCATACTGGCAGCCCGGTGAAAAGAAGGCTCCTGACTTCAATTACTTTCCCTCACTCCAAACTCAAGGGAGAAGGATGGCGTTTTTCCAGGATTATCTTTACAAGACCATTTCCATTAAAGCCAAGTGAGAACTTTTTCCCGTCCTAATCCCTAAACTCTTCCGTTCCGGTAAATAGAACTAATCATGAATTTTTCTGGTGTTATTAAATAAGCAAATATGTGGCTGAATGATACACTGCCTGTCATTTTATCTCAGTTTAAGACACAATAATGCTTTCTAACCCTATGACATCCCTTTGTGTTTTTCATAATTAGAAAAAATGTTGGCATTTAGATTCAGTATAGTTTTGGATATCAAAAATTTGCCCATTTCATGTAAAATCTCTAGCTCACTAATTAGTTTCTAAAGTTGGAATCAGGTGTTTATAAACCATTTAAGCAAAACAAATTAGTATTCTATAGAGACTGCTGTTGGCCAGGCTGTTAACTGAGTTAAAGTACTCTTTAAAAACTTTGCAAAACTGAAGAGTAGCAGCTTTATAAATATCAAATATTCTGAAAAAGAATGGTTTTGTTTCTATTTAGTACAATCCCTAAGTCTATTTACCAATACCTTTGAATAAACACCTTCTAATTATTTTTTATCCAGTCTCAAAAGTAATGCTTGCTATGAAAGTGTGAAAGCAATGGAAAAAGATGACCAAATAAATTCCCCAAAGGTATTTGAAATAAGCCCTTTTACAGTAGAGTGCTCGCCTAATCATAAGGGCATTTACCATTGGTGAAAATTGTAGGTGTTAGACAATTTCAATTACTCTTAGCTATCTAAGGCACCAAGCCGGCAGTCAGTGACACATATATTTGACTTCAGATAACCACATTACAGTCTGCTGAAGTCACAGAAAAGCCTGTATGTTTGCAGAACTGGGACATAATCAGGCATGTCCTGTTTCATTTGCACACAGCCACACAAATACACAAAGTGAGTGTAAAGTAGGCATAAAAATGAATGGATCTGAAGATCAGTAGTTTACCCCCACCCACTTCAGGTTTTTTAGTCCTGGTGTAAATAGCTATACAGGACAAAAGAGCAGCTGGTTCTTTATGTCTGTTTAATAAAATTGGGTGATTTTGGCCTGCAGAGGACAACCATACGTTTTGTAAAAGGAAAAAAAAAGAACCTCCCAAACCCATTCCTGTTCAGTTCATGTTTATACCTTATAGGCCAAGTTCTCAGGCAGCTACAGCCTGTGATCTCAGGGAAGGCAACAGGGTTGCTAGATATGTGTGGAGAAAGAACATGAAATTGAATGTGTGGCAAAATCTTATAGTTAACTTTTTAGTTACGATAACGTTTGGAGCCATACCTTTACCATCAAAGTCAGAGAACAAGTAGATTTACCAGTGATTTTGAGGTGAAACAATATTATCTAGTCTTGTCAAAAGCAGCCAGTCTTTTCAAATACATTCTAAATGAAATTCTCACAATATATATATTATTGCAGGTGATGTAATCTAATCATCATTGACTGGGCAGCTAATATCTGAATAAATTAAAATACAACTGATTGTTGGTGCTAGTTGGTTGGGATGTGGTGAAATGATGTGTCTAGAAACAATCTTTTGAATTCCTGGATTCCTTCAGGCTTCATCATCCTTGAAACTGTCAGTCAACCCACATAGATGGTCAGATGCAATTCAGTCTGTACCTTGAGAAAAAAGTACAGGAAACTTCTGCAACATCATCACATTTCTGCTTTTTCCAGGGTTTCACTTCTTTTCTCCTTCTACTGAACTGAAACAGGATAGGAGGAGTCCAGTTTAATTCTTTTTATTTTGGGCTTTTCAGTCTTTCTTTAGCCATCGCTCCCAACAGGACTACAAGAGATCTTTCTCATACTTTCAGATTATCCGTGGTGTAAAGGAGAGGACTTCTATCCTGTAACCTAGAAAAAATGACTCAACTTATTGACTCAAACTTATATGGGAATAAATAACAGAATTTTCAATTCACTGGCTAAATGAAAAACTCAACATGTATAGAAATAGCTCAAGTCAAGCCAAAATGAAAATACTCTGCTTCCTTTTTTAACAAAAACAACAAAAAGCATTATATTCAAACTAAAATTCAGTATCTCCTTTCCTTTGGAGAGAATGCAACCTTTTCATCTATTTAAAAATTACCATGTTTTCACAATAAAAATGCTTCTTAGAAAAAAAAAAGCCTTTAATTATTTTGTTTCTTCATTTAAAAAAACGCAAAGTTGTCATGAAGAAAGATTTATTTTGCTACTAAATATATGAATAATGCTATACTCTGTGAAGGTGCTTTGGTTAGCAAAATTACTTTTCTCCAAGTTAAAAAGGATCTCCCTAGCTCTCTTTTGAAAAGTAGTTTAGTGACTAGGGCTCCGTCCTCAATGAACAGCACGGGGGGGTTGTCCTTGCTGTACTTGCAGACAATTATCACCAGGAATTTTTCTTCAGTCAATGCCAGTTGAGGAAATTGTGTACAACAAAGGAAAAGTAAGTATACCTGGTCCATCTACTTCCTATTTAGATAGCCCAGAACATGCCCTATTTTCACCTCCATTTATCTCAAATACCAAAGGTAGATCATCTAACTTTTTATTTCTGGCTAGTCCTCTGATGGATAGGCTTGCTGCTCATGGGGACTGCGGTCTACATCAGGATTAGCTGCCCTGTCTTTCACTATGCTTGCTCTCCCTTCTCAGACAAGAGCTACTCTTTTCCTTTCTCTAGGTGCATTTACTTCTCCTGGGAGTGATCAGCTTATTTCCTGATCTGTAAAACTGCATTATTCTTATCAGTATTTTCCTCTGTGAACATCAGCAGGGAAATATTATGTGCTAGGAGCTTAATTATTCATTAGCTTATGGCCAGTTTCTTCATACAACTTCCTCTGTTATAATTATTGTTTCAGCTGATACAATAATAATAAGCCAATAACATTGTGCCTAAAACAACTCCCCTACTAAGAAGGAGGTGGAAACAGATGCTTAGGTTGGATGGTTGGCAGATTTCTGAAGTTTTTCTTCTGTTGCATGGAAAGCTCTGGGTAGACTTGCATTCAATTTAAGTCAAATAACTTACCTTGCTTTAAATTGCACCCCCTCTGCAATTTGATGCCAGGAAACCCATTCAGAAGAGTTCATCATTTGTCTACAAGAGGAAATTATTTCTTTCTGGTGAGTTTCTGAAGCTTAAAAACATATTCCCAGAACAGGCCCAGTAGAATACATACAGCGTGAATTTTTTAATGTACTCATTGTAAAACAGCAAATGAGATGCTGTCGGCTATGCTGTGCATTCTACTTTTCTTCAAATCACATGTGAATATGAGCTTTCCCAGCTGTTTTTTGTTTGTTCGTTTGTTTTTAACAGAATCACGCTTAAGTCTGAATTTCCCAACATGTTCAGTTTTAGATCTCACAAAGTATTCACTGGTAATAGTTTATCTGACAGATCGTGCCAGTTCTATTGAGCATTCCTTTTACATTGCTCTGTTTTTGCAAGTTCCATGTTAAAAGTGTGTATACGTATTTTAAAAATATATATGTGTGTGTATATATATTATATATATATACACTTACATATAACTGTAGTAGCAGTTCTTATAAGCAGTCCTTCTCTTCTGTCATGGTGACCTATTTGGCTATGAAGCAGGACTGTATGGTCAAGTAAAGGTAATATCTAGATTAGTTTTCTTTCCAGCTGTAAGATTATGAGACATTTTTAGCAAGTTTAGACAAAATACATCTTCTAATACATCAAATATTTTACTTTCTAGTAGTCTTCCAGTATATAAGAGGCTGTTAGAAAGAGGACAGACATCAGTTGTTTGCTGGGTATGGGACTGGAAGAAATTGGGCTGAATTTGCCACAAATAGTAATCAGACTAGGTATTGGGAAAATACTCAAAATAAATAAAGTGAAGCTCTGGAAGAGGTGACATGAAATGTTGCTAAATCTCTTTAAGAGTTTATAGAACAGGTAAAGAAGAAAATGTCAGCCATGGTACAGATACACCTTTTTCAGGACAAAGGAAGGGACTCTATGGTATACTGAAGTTCTTTCCAGAAACATAGTATTTGCATGAATGGTTATCTACAATCATTTATGCTAACCACCATCATGTCTCTGGCTTCTGCTTGTTACTTAGAAAATTTCTTGTTTAATTACCATGTTAATCATCCATAATTGATAATCCAAATTTAGAAAGTGCCATTCTGAAGAGTTCACTGATTTGCTTCATCAATTTAAGCCAATGATCCTGTGCTTCTCAGGGAGATCTGAACTTCCAAAGTTGCTGGGGTTTCTCTGGTAGCCCAGCCTGATCAGGACTTCTGAAAATCAGGGTTTAAGTGTTACATAAAGGTAACACCTTCCATTAGAGACCTACTTGGTCTTAAATGCTTAGCTGATGTGTCTGCTACTCTCCGGCTCTTACTTGAAGCCCAGTGAAAGGGAGTCTTTCTGTCTTTTTGCTTGACATTATGAGGCAGATGAAACTATGTGACAGTTAAAGCATATTTGAAAACTGGCATGTGTTTTTCATAGGTAAATCAAGCATATCTGTGTGCTCCAAAGTATACTAGCATGTAGCTGAAAAGGAGAAGGAAGAGAAAATCTGGACACACTGTTCAGGCACATATTGAATATATAAATTTTATTGTCATCTGTTCAAAGCAGTTAAATGACCTGTACAGATTATCCCAGAGCATTGTATTCTTAGGACTATAAAAATATCATAATAGAGTTAAATGAAAGAGAGAAGTCATTGGTCTTTTTGAACTAGCTGTTTTATAATTAAAAGTATAACTCACTTAGGAGAAATATGTTCCTTAATCATTTCATCTCCTCTAATGACCTTCCTTTCTCATCCTGTTAATAATTCGATTTTCTTCCAAGTAAAAAACAATAGAAGAGGTGCATAAAATGAAACCCATAATGCAGCCCTCAAGCAGGAAGGTCTCAAAGCACCAAAGAAATCAAAGGGCCTGTTGCCATCTGTGGTAATTCTGCTGTTTACAGCCGATATGATCACTCAAAGCCTTATCTGTCAACAGTATAATGACATGGTGATTAAGCAATAGGGATATTAAAGTTCAACAGATTTATTTGAATATGATCTGCATGAGGGAGCTTATACTGCCTCTGATTCCTAAAAACTATAGCTGGCTTATCAGATGGTGAGATTAGTGACAAACTGATTATACTTCATCATTGTATAAAAGTGGATGCCTATTGTTAATACAGCAGTCTGTTTCTTCTCATTCACAGTAATTCCAGAGATGTGATCTGTGCTGTCTCTGCCTAACGTTTTTCTAAAGAGTCATTACTCTATGGGGAAACCATACCACAGTAAAAAAGCTCTCAGTTGGAAATCAGCTGTCCTGAACCTAATTTCCACCTCATATTATAGAAGACTCTGAATATGAAGAGACATATTAGTTAATTTCCCAGATAAATAATTCCATTTAGAAGAAAGAGCAGAAGCAAGTGGAAGTAGGATAAGAAAGGGTAGGAAAAGGTCTTGCCTGCCCCTACAATTATGAGGAATAGTTCCAAATGCTCACCCAAAATCACTAAAAAAACCTCCAAGTCTTTTAAGAGATCCTTCCAATCACAGGTGTGCAGCCTAGATCACAAAACGCTGGTCGTATATTCAGCTGACATAAATTGTCCAAGTGC
Organism: Gymnogyps californianus; assembly: GCF_018139145.2. Classification (NCBI taxonomy): domain Eukaryota; kingdom Metazoa; phylum Chordata; class Aves; order Accipitriformes; family Cathartidae; genus Gymnogyps; species Gymnogyps californianus. Next base: position 153,042,858 of record NC_059471.1, read on the forward strand.
TATTCATGCCCAGGAAACACATATTTAAAACAGCATATAGAGGTGGTCTAAAACTTGACAAGATGTTTTCTGAGAAAATCTTTATTTCCCTCACTTTCATAAAAAACCCCCATTTTCATTAAATAAATAATTTTTTTTTTTAACACATAGCTCTTTGGTATGTCAAACAGTAGTAGCAAAATACAGAAAATATCCAAGCACATGGGCATTTCCTATAAAACTTTATATTTCAATAGAGCATTCTAAGTTTTATTAAAGGGTCTATATTACTTGCTGACCTCTTGGCTGAGTAATGTCTTTGGCTGTAGCTTTTTTCTTTAATGAGTCAAATCTCATGAATTTTTAAAATTGATATTTAAATATCAGTCAAAGACTCAACTTATTTTTTAAATTTCCTGTCCCCTTTACAGACCTCTAATTTTTTTCTTCTAATTTCTCCAAGTACATACATAGCATCGAATAACCTCTAATAGGAGCACACTTGCTATAAACCTGGAATATATCTAGCAGCAGGCAAATACTGAATGGGAAAGACAGGTGTATGACTTGACTTATGCCTCTGTATAAGCAAGCTTTTTTTTCTCTCGCTGTCTAGGATAAGAGACAGAAATGTTGCTGCCAGCAGAAGGAACGTTCCCAGAAATGAGCAGTGCATGTGGCCAGGTCTGCACTGGAGTCCTTACCACTCCAGTTGCTGCCTGTGCAACTTGTCCTGCTTGTGAATAAAGGAACTCAGCTGAGCTGAAAAACTGGAAAGAAAAGGACGTTTCAGGCAGTGATTTTGTCATGCTGTGCTTGAAAGTAAGTCTAATGGAAGGAAAGCATATAATTTCCATGTTGGTTACCAAATCAGTGCCTAAGAGGCACTTCTCCATTGCACTTCAGTGCCTGAATGGAGTGTTCCTTCGTACCGAACCTCATTGGTATTGCATCCATATGATTACAAATATTGAAGCTCCTGCAACTCCTTTTCCATAATTTACCTTTCCCCCCCTCCAACCTTATAAACAGGTTTTCTTTTGCTGTTATCAGCTATTTGTAGATTTATACATGAGCAGCCTTATCGTTACATTTTATTTGCTTTTCTAGGCACTTTAGTTACTTGATTGCAAAAGATTACAAAGGTAGAGGTGGCAGATGCATCCAGTGTCAGCATTATCACATTATCTTACAGACTCCTAAACAGACATAAATTATCTGATCAGAAATAGAAGTGAGAACAGTCCTGATGTTCTTCAGAGATTTCAGAAATACTTTAGTGATTTTGGTTTTAATTCAGCCAGCTGAAAATGGCTGGCTGAACTGAGGAAGTACTGTGGTAAGGAGGAGGATAAACTTTTGGCAGTGATCCTGCTGCTGTAATTTAACACAGATATGAGTGACTAGAACTCAGCCAAATGACAGAAACATTTTTGATGTTTTCTTCAAAATGTCATCTTATAAATTCAGTTTAAGAAAAGACCAGCAACTTTTTTTCCCCCTCAAAATAAGTTGAGATATTACAGAAAATATTTGCCAATGATGTTGTTTTCTTTTTGATCAACTCTGTGACTAAGTTAAAATGAACACCAGATATGAAACCCTTTTTAAAACTCTTGTTTCTTGTCCCTGATATAAAAAATCATGTAATATTTTTAATTGTTTTTCTTCTTAAACACCATATACCTTTTTTTCTTTAAAATAGAATTTTGCAATTTAAAGACCAAAAGAGCCTGGTGGAGGAGAAAGTTTGTGAAAGTCATGTCCTATGCCATCAGATCAAAAAAAGTATCTTTATTTTACACATAAAAATATCTTCTTTTTTGCAAGCCCCAGTTTTGGTGTGTGGGTGTTTTGTTTTGTTTTTTTTAAAGTTGCGCTATAAGCCAGAAAGCCTAGCTCAGATGTCTGGCAATGGTATTCACTGGCCAATGTGAAATTACTCGTGGTGCACAGGCACGTAGGGAGGAATTTCAACAGAAACTAAAGATACCCATATTATTAATAATACATTTTCCACCTCTTTTTCCAAGGACTGGCAGAGCCATAGCTGTCTGCATACCTGAGCAAGCTGTGTAGGTGCCAAAAGCACGGCAAACTTGCAAAGTTTGAGAAAGAATGTAGTCTTATTTAACACTGCTTCCTGGATATATATTTCCCCCTGAGGAGCTTTCAAGCTGTCAATATCCTTCTAAAAATAAACAAGCCTATGAGCAATGCAGCGATGCCTTTATAGCTGATGATGAGAATGAGTGCCCAAAGGCAAATGAATCCCCTAAGCTACCGGCACATTGCACTTCTAAATTGGTGAGAGGAGACACCTCCTTCACCCCAAATTTTGACTCATGGGCAAAAAAGAATCAAATGTACTGTTTTATAAGCAGAAGTGACACTTCAAAGAATTGTGGGCAAAGCCCCAACTCCTGAAACAAATAGCTAAGATGAAAGATGATCAAATTAATTAAAACAGTGAGAAAAAAGTCTAATTTGGGCTGAAATTGATGTTGCATGTGGCAGATGAGATAAATCAGGATGACACAGAAAGCACTTGGTACAGAGCAGACAATGCCTTCTTCGACTTCAAAATGGTTCAGCTCCATTTTAAAACAGAAAATATGACTCTTAGCAGGACCAGCTCCTGCGGAAGTGGATATATATGCTATATAATTGCTGAAGCAGTGACATTACCTTTCTAATCTGTATATGTCTTATAAAGCTGTCAAAAACTTTGTGGGAAAGTCATAATGCAATTGGTGTGCAAATGAGGGGGAGCTGTTTGACTTCCTAGGACGCTGAGAAGAACAAACTGGCTTTTTCTGTCTATTCCTTCCCCCATGCTATTCCCAGAGGTTGGACTCAACCCTTTGCTCTTCCAAGAGCTTCCTAAAAGTGTCTCTATTCAGACCTCTAATCTTAACTTCTCTGGACTCTCCACTGTTATCACTTCCACTTTTAAAATATTTAGATTTTATAAAACAAAACAATTTACTTCAGGATTCTCCAAGATTTTTTTTTTTTTAATTTATTTTTGGCTTTAACACTGTAAACTGGGGCACTGTGTTACTAGCCCACAGAAGAACCAATGCCTCTTTGAATTTATTCCAGGCTCTGGCCTTAGATGACATTTTATTATTCAGAACACAAGAATGCATAAGTAATACGAAACAAAGCAAGCTTCCTGTTCTAGGCAGCTCGGTATAGTCTCTCTATGTAGGAGGCTACTCCTTGAATAAACTTGAAGCATTAGCCTATCTATCTCAGCTGCTCAGCAAAAGATGCTTGCTTTCTCCCCAGATGAACTCTACATTGCTGGCTCTAAGCTACAGGTAACAGTTCTAGCTAGAGCTATACATTTTAAGATAATTATTCTTGTCCTTATTCAATCACCATTCCTTCAACAGCAGTGACCAGAGTATTTGCAGAAAAGAGATCAGCTCTAAAGTCCATGCTCTCATGAGAAAAACCCTATGAGTATAACCAAAAGTCTGATTTCTAGTGTATGTAGGTTTATTGTTGCGTTTAAAGACCAAGTAAATCTTGTCTACAGAACAGAAATGGTGTAAAACTGGCATATTTATTTGAAATTCATTTATTTGAAATCAATTTTCTCATCTCTATGCTTGACCTTCCTCTTCTTCATTAGTGTAATTCATTTGACCTCAGTTGGGCCTTATTTCTAGGACAGGATGAGAATGGCAGTCAGGGTTTTTCCATCTCTTTTGCATGTGGGTGAATCACTTTTACAATCAGAAGAAATGAAAGGACAGCTAAACTTAAGATTCTATCCGATCCATGCAATCTTTTTTCCCAAACTGAAACCTATATATTTTGTTTGTATAAGATAAAGGTAAGTGAACTGACAGGCAAAGCTGAGGAGGAAAGCAAAGCAAAGCAAAGCAACAAGCAGAAATCTAAGGGAAGACAACAGTGTGGTTATGCAAAATATAAGAAATTAATGAAGAGAAAATAGGTATTGATACCACCTACCTGTTGAAGCAGCCTCTAGAAAACTTAATTTTTATACTAGTGGCAAATGCAGGTTTGCGTATGCATAAGTGATGGATCTGAGGAAAGTTTGGTTCCTTAGATCTCAGTGGACAGATGTAGCTGTAGAATTGTTAGTTTGAATTTTTCCAAAATATTTGAGATCTTCCTGATTTTGTGTCCTGGCCAGCCCTACTTAAAACACATTCATGACGATCAATTTAGTCTTTGCATAGCTTTGAAATAAATTGTATTGAAACGTACTGACATCATATTACATTATTGGCAGCCTTTTATAAATAATGCACTAAACTGTGGCATTCATGGGCTGCAGGTAAAGTGTATGTAAAAGTGCATTATCAGCACTGCAGATTTATGGCTGCATTTGTTTGAGTTTTTAAGTACAATTTTTTTTGTCATTTTAAGAAGTGTTAATTGCTGCTTTTCAGTCTTACTGTATTATGGGCTCTCAGAAATTTTTAATCATGAAAACAAGTAAAATTATTCCTCTTCACTTCTTTCTTCAATATTTGGATACAAAATGTTACACAGAGTTTCATATCTATACATGATTATTCCTTTGTGACAGCCGGGCTGTTCAATTATTTAACTACCTGCCTATAAAACTGTGATTTAATGATAACATATTTTCCTTATTTCCAGGAGGACAGTTGTCTTAGTGATAGGAGTTTAAATAACAAGCAGCCTGTGCTGTAAATGGACCATAGCCTTTGAATCTTTCATGTAGCTGCTAGGATGTATATCACATCTTAAAAGAAGATTGAAGGACTGAACAGACATATTGTACCAACGCAAAGGGTTTAATTATGTGCTTGGCTTTTAGAGATGCTTCAATAATATATTATAAAGGGTATTTCAGCAAGAAAAGTACTTGGCAGTACCTTCAGTTGGTTTAGAACTGTAAATATTTGATAGATCGTCTGCTGGTGACACCGCAGAAGAAAAAGAGCTGCTCCATTTCAACTCTTTGTGGTTTCTTGAACAGTAAAGCAGAGACACTTTTTTCAGATCCTGAAAGTCAGGCAAAGATGGAACTTGAATCTGAATCTCTCATACCGCAAGTTATAACCAGATTTACAAGGCAGGAGTTTTCTCAACAAATGTGGCGCAATTACATAAAATGGGCATGGTGCTTCACACACTATTTTTACTTTTGGCTCAAGCCTAGTATGATGCAGTGGACCACTTCATTGGGAGCTACAGCTGTGAATATCTTGTTTCGATATGCCACATGATGAAATCAAGAATATTTGCTAAAAAAGAAGGTAATTAAAAAAAAAAAAAAAGAAAATCAGGTGACCTGAAAAAATCTGAACTGACAATAAGACTGCCAGCATGTTTGTTTCTATTTTGGACTAACCAGAACAACATCTCTATGGCAATGTTTTTGCAGAAGTCCAGTTTTCAAAGCCCATGGCAGAAGGGACATCATTACTTTTCTCTGCATTGCAAAAAGTCTGCTTTAAAGTGCCTCATTGAGTCTAGTGACTTACTGCATTACATTTAAGCTCTCCATTCTTGCTTTCCAAGCTCAGCAAAATTGCACAGTGTCACCTACAGCTCTGCTTCAGTTTAATTTTACACCCACTTCTTTGCTGCCTTCATTTACACTTAAATTTCACTCTTCATGTCCCTTCTTTACCTAAGCACTCATTTTACCTTAGCTTATTTGTGAATCATTCCTCAGAGGCTATGTGTACTCTCCATTTTTTGTTTGCACGTGCAGTTGAATTTATACAAATTCCAGTGTAGCGTACTGTCCTCTGGGTAGGGATCAGTCTTCTAGGAAGCTGTAAAATGCAATGCATCCATACAATTGTACCACAAGTGATGACTAATACTAAAGAAATAAAGTAAGATAATTTTAAAATAGCATTGTGTTGGAACTAAAAGACTAACATCCAAACTGTATGGCTAATTGAAACAAGTTAATGGCACTCAACAATCAGTCCTTCTTAGTCTTCCTCCTCCCCTCCAGGTTTTTAAACGTGTTTGAGCTTGTACCCAGACATTATGACTTGCAAATATTTGTGTTTGAGAAGGAGCAAGATGACTGTAGAAAGTGCTGAAGAAGGCAAATGTATGCCCTAGTGATACCAAGTAAGAAACCAAGTGGGCTTACTTTTCACCTTTGTTTCAGGTGCTGGCTTACTTCTGTATGGCTAGGTAGAGACTTACTCTCTGTTCATTTCTGCTTAAGTCTCCTCCAGGGATAAGAGAAAATGTGCTGGGCTGGCAGGTATAAAACCCCAAGCAGCTATTGTCAGGAATATGATTTCTGCAATCTATTTGTTAAAGGCTTCACGTTTTAGTCCCTGTAGGCAATTAGCCCGTCCACTTCTCCTTAGTATAAACACTGTGACCTTCCCCAGTCATTTCATATCTAGAGACCGTTTAAACCTGGTTACCTTGGACTTAGAAAGAGAAAGATCAGCATAAAATGTCTAGAGCTTTCTAACTATTTATTTATCGTATCCTGAATTTACTGAATGGGCATAATGCAGATCTTTCCTCTGGGATTAAAAGAAGAGAGGAGAGAATATCCCTTTCATAAGAAGCAGGCTTTGAAAACTCAAACGTAAGTGTATTGCTGACTGATTTGGAGCAATGAGATTAACCAACCGGGGCTGCTAGCTATCTCTCTTTCCTTTCAGCTGCATAGTTTATGCAACACATTTCCTTTCTTTTTCTTTTTCTTTTTCTTTTTCTTTTTCTTTTTCTTTTTCTTTTTCTTTTTCTTTTTCTTTTTCTTTTTCTTTTTCTTTTTCTTTTTCTTTTTCTTTTTCTTTTTCTTTTTTCTTTCCTAGGTTGGAAAAACAAAACCAGACAAGCATTAGTTAATCTGCTTGGAGCTCACACGGAACAATTGTTCTCAAGTGCTCTCAACTGAGGAAAGTTTCAGATGTGCTGAGCGTCAGTTCACCACCTGACCACTTGCAGATTAGGAGGACTAACACCTTATTAGCAGGGGTGCACAGATACAGAAGGAGGCTGTATTTATCCTTTGTAATTCAGCTAAAAGAACAGTCCATTTAACTATTTGGAAACTGAGAAGGATGTGAACTACAGTTTGTGAACCATATTGAAATGACTCCTGGTTTTACTGTCTTTCATGGATAATTTAGCAGCTGTCATGATTATGTCTGAATTAGAATTTTGAAGAGATAATTCATTGTCTCTTCCTGCAGTGTGGATATTCTTCCAATTGCACCATGAGCTCATACACACTATTTTTGGTGGTTCATGTTTAGGGTTTGTTTATTAAAAGAATTCAAAGTTGAGAAAAAGACGTCTTTCACTGCAATTTTAGCTGTGGGCCACATCCTCTGCTGTTGTGTCTATGATATCTGGTCCTAACATTACAGGAGTGAAAAGTGTCAATCGCAAACTAACTCCTATCAGATGAGGAGCTGATGCTTATAGGTGGGTGTTTCTTTTTTTGTTTTTTCCCCCAAGCATGAGTCAGGTCTGAAAAAAGAAAAAAAAGAAAGTCACTTAAAAGGTATATACTTCTGTTTTTTACACAGTGGTGATCAGATAAAACCCACAGTTGGCCCTTGAGCTCAGCTGCATACGTCACTGGGGTGCTGAAACATCTCCCAGAGTGGATGAAGGCCAGGGGTGGTGAGACGGAGCAGACCTCTCCTCTGCTTACGAATGAGGAAGGGTGAGGCTGCAGTGACCGCATTCACAGCTGCTACCGAACAGCCCCCACAGCCAGGTACCTAATTTGGTGACGACCAGGACAAACTACTAGCAATGAATCAATGACCTGCAGACAGGTCATTTCCAAGCTTCTCATCCATCGGGGGCGCCTTGCTGTGTTTTTTTACATAAATATGTCTGGTCCCAATGTGTCAGACACGTATCACTAAATACTATTAAAATACTGAACTAATTACTAGTTGCGTACTTTGATACTGGTGCAATTTGCATTATTGTGACAAGTGCCAAAGATCTTGCTATGCTTCCAAAGACCATGAAAGCAGCAGTTTTTTCCTGCCCATTTAGAGCAGCAGGAGGATTTCTCCTTCAACTTATTCAACGTTTCTGTTTGAGAAAGCTCAGCAGCCTAGGGAGAGGACGCCTTAGTACAGCATTCTTGCACATTTTGAAACTGATGAAACCCATAGACCAGCTTCTCCATGTGTTAAGGCACAACAGAGCTGACAAATCAGTTTTGAATAAAAGAGACAGGTAGGTAACAAGGGAGCAGGAGGGAATGGGAGTTTGGTTCAGTAATTTCCTAAGATGGAAGGCAGTTACAAAATGATTTGTTCCGTGAAAAACATGCTGGACCAGACTGACACTGCTGTCCTTTGGGCCCCATGGGTGTAAGTGTGCACTTTTGGCAAGGTAGTCACCTGAAGATGGAAAACATAAGGTTCCCTCAGACCATCGTCCAGATCTAAGTGAATATTGCCTCTCAACTCTAGATATTTATTGCAAGTGGCAGTTTGGGTTACCTGACAAAGCAGGATTTGGCACTTAATTTCCCTACAGTCTGCATTTTGAAAACCTCAAGTTCCATTTTCTAAGGAAAGGCAATAGGGACTGGACTTCTGGGTCTCAGTTACACTTAAAAATAGGCTTTTGATTCGTAAGCAATATAAGCACTTGAGGTGCTTCCATGTTCCTGGTTCTGCGAACCTCACATTACTTTTCTTTTTTAAATTTCTCTCAGATGAAGAACTGTGGCTGTGGTTCAGAACCACTCTTCCACAGGCTAAATACCTACAGACACAATGCAGGACTTCCTAATGGCGCTTCAAGCACGAGAAGCTGTCTGATGGGATGAAGTCTGACTGTCATAAATAGATGCTGAGTGCTATAATGTGACAGATCAGGTCAAACATTTTTATTCTGTCAGTTTGAATGATATTGCAGACCCGAAGGCTTCCGACTGGCTGAGTTTTAATCACTAAGGTAATTTTCCATGCGTGTTTCTTTGCAACGTTGCATTGGAAATTTCACGGCACTGAGCACAGGCTGTTACTGATTCCATTTATGAGAAAAACCTCTGCCTAATTTAAGAGTGTAGTGGTCTACCAGCGACATAATGTGTAAGTTTGACTTCACACTCATGCCATGTGCTGAAATCACTGAGCCTTGGGAATTAGACAAATTCAGTGGGATTTAAGGATCCTGTTTGTGGCTGACACTTGAATGGAACATATGAGTAGAGCTATACTCTGTGCTGAATTTCTGCTATAGCAAGGAGGATTGTGCAAGTTTCCTTGCTATGAGGATGTGGGGTGGTCAGTGACTGCACTACTGTACTAGTCATCTCACATTAGGGAGTATGGAGGAGGAGTAATAGGAGCACAGCAACCATGAAAATACAAGGGTGAAGTACCTAAGTACACTCCTGAGTCCAAAGTGTGTGGTACTTTGTGGACCATGGCAGGATAAATCTTCTAACGCTCACAGAAAACTAGCTTTAAATGAGTAGGAATTATTCTTCAGAAAGGTCTTCTAAAATATATTGTTTTGAGTGGTCTTAACAGCTGATTAGAAACAGTTCAGTTGCTATATTAACTTTATGATTCAGTACATTACCTCAGACATTGACATGCTAGGAATAAGAGGAGGAAGTACCTTGACACATGATATGGAATGGCACTAAGAAGCTCAAGGGATCAATGGACTCAGAAGACCTGGGCTTACTTGCTTGCTTTAAAAACCTTGTGAGATCTGAAGAGGAAAAATGCTTTGGTTATTATTCTTTATTGACACCCTTATCTATTCTGTTTTGAAAAAGGGTCTTGTGAGAACAGATGTGTAACTTCTGACTATGTTTATAACCTCTCATTCTTTTGCCAGGCAGGGTAGGCAATGTTGCAGAATGGCTAATGGTCAAGCAGGCTGAGGACCAGAGTCAAATAATCTAAGGTTCACTGAAGTCTCTACGCTCTCCTGTCAGCAAAGATTTTGGGAAGGTGTGTCTATGTCTCAGTGCACAATTGTAGGTCAAGTGACCACAGAAACACAGATCTGTGGCTTAAAGCTGGATCTCATGACTTATTACCAAGTTCTACTCAGCATCATCCCACAAACTCAAGTGGATTAGACAGCTATTGACTTTTTCTTTCAAGCCTTTGGAAGTCATGGTAAAATTAAAGCTTATGAAATTTTGATGGCTGGTAAGTGGTCCATGAAATGTCAGTGAATTGCAGGCCACCATAAACTGCATTTAACACTTATTTTCATTCTAATTTGCATCAATTGCTTTGAGCAGTGAGACTGCTATTATCAGGCTAATACAAGACCGGTGTTCTCAAACTTTGACAGGTCAATTTCTACCTTAAAAATATGCAGCATTTTTTCATTTGTTTGTCCTTTTCTGCCAAAAAGGGATTTTAATTCTCCACAGTGGACACTAGAATTTCTCAGAGCTCTTGATTCCAATCTTCTCCCTTCAATGCAAGAATAAGCTAAAATAACAGAAAATTATCTTCTCCATGGTTTACAGACCCTGAATGTCTCTGTGAATGGACAGGTAACCAGCGCGCTCACATTTCCAGTGACTCTCCAGGATATGTAGCTTCACTTAGAATATTGGATCATTTTTAACATCAGGTGAATGCTTTTCCTTTTCTAATTGCAAGGGGTATAAATGATGTTTACCATTTGCTGTCATTCAAAAGTAGGTAAACAGTTTAAAACATGCAGCCAGCTTCATAAGTTTACAGAGCCCCTTTTCTTCTTCGGCAATGTGGACCAAGCATATACGGCTGTCAGCTGGCTTTATGGCAGTAGGACTAAAGGCTACTAACAAGAAGCTGTGGGAGCTGTGACATGCAGCTGTGGTGCAGCTGTGCCTTGGCAATAAAAAAAAAGGGAAAAAATATCATAACCCAAGAAAATCCATAGTGTGGGGCATGATCCAACACTGGAAAGATAAACACAAATCAAAGTGGGGAAAAGACACACTAGTGGTGAGGGAATTGAATGCCTGCAACAAGGCACCTCAGCCAAAGCAGGGGATTTGCTAATGATTACCTGGAGACCTTCAGGCTGAAGCTTTCAAAACTTCAAAAGGCTGAAGTTCAACAGAGAACTGGCTGCCCAACTCGCTGTCTTCCCACCTAGGCAGGGTCTGGCCTTCTTTCGTAAGGGAAATGATGTGCTCACTGGTAGTGTAGAGAACATTTTTCCCCACAGCTGGAAATACTGGGTGAAATCCCTGAGTGGCCCTATGAACTGTCAGGAGAAAGGCTCCTTCTAACCTGCAGATCTGTGCTTATACTATAGTAGATGTCCTGATGAACCTAGGGTCTTTTTTCCTTTATTCTGTCTCATTCCATTGAATGAATGTTAGAACCACCTAAACTCTGGCTGTTCTTGAAGGTCATACACAGGAATGTTCCTTCAAAGAAGCATTCCCATAGTAGCCAGAGAAGGAATGGGTATAATTTCTGAAGTTCTCTCTGCTTACTCCCCTAGGACATGCCTTTTTTTAATAAATGGTGAGATTTTCTCCCTGATTTTCCTAAGCTGTTTTTTTTTGTTTGCCATACTTTAGATCATTCTCTTTTTTCCTTTTTTTTTCTTTTAAATAAACATTTTAACAGTTCATTAAAAGAACACAGTAATGCCCTCATACCTCTTAAGAATTTACCTTCTTCTCAGAAGTCTTTGGACTTCAGAGAGCTCTGTTTAAAAGCAAAATAGGTTTTGGTTTGCTTTGGTTTTATGCCTTATACACTCAAGCGCATGGTGCAGTACCTTTACAAAGGGTTTCTTCAACATTTGTAAAGGTTATGAGGAGAAAAATATGGAGGAAAAAAAACCCGCACAACCAAAAATTGGAGAATATTCTCCAGATAATAGCCGACTAATCTTTTCCTTTTGCTTTTGTCAGAAAGAGGACAAAAGAAAAATTGAATATCATTGACTATCTAGACCAAATGTTCGAACACACTCTAAAAAGCCCAGCACAGTTCTTTTATGATGCTTTTACCTCTGTATTTTTCAGTCATTTCAGGTATCTGCAGGCATCATATAAGCCCTAGGACCCCTTCGTTTCTTGTTCCAGTGTTACTGTATTCTGTTACCAGTATTAATACCATGAAACTGGCAGTGAGCACAGAGACGCATTCGATGCTTGAGAAATAATGAAATGTCAGCCCATTACAGAACAATGTGGCATTTAATGATTTAATGGGACTATGCAAAGTTTATTTGCATTATTATTCCACTGTAATGATTTTTTCTGGCAGTCAAAGTTGCCAAAAATATCACTGGATGTTAATTCAGATGAACTTTAAAGGCAGCCACATAGGGAGTGACCTGAAATCAAAGCTCTTGGTCCTAGCCTTCAAAGGAGGCTACCCTGGAGGGTGTCATTAGAATCTTCCTTTAACCTCACAGGCTTCAAATCTGAGAAGATGACATGGCAAAAAAAAGACCCCACACACTGAGCAGGAGCCGTGTCACTCTCAGAAGCAAAAATTAGAGTGCCGTAATTAGCTGGCAGAGGGAGAAATACCCCTGGATTTAGATATCATTAACATGGCTAATTAAATATCAGAAAATGTTACATGAAAATATTCGGGGGAAAAAAGAAGATTCTATTTCCCAGTGATGGTAATTTTAGTAAATTTTACTCATCTTTCAGTGTTAGCTCTACTGAACATTAGCAATTCTGACTGCATTGATCCTTTAGTTGTTTTAGTGAAGTTTGTCAGAGTACATCACTACTGAGCTTTACAGCTGGAACGGTTTCTCGTATAAGAAATACAAATAAACCTATTGGCATGTATATGATGATTGTGGCTGAAAGGAATAAACCAGTGACTTTTGAGGTCCCAGTTTTACCTGGCTCTCCAAATACATATACACTCCAGAGGAGGGGTTTAGACCAGGGACTTTTATTTAGTTTACACAGTGCTTGCTTTAGAATTGAATGAGCTGGTGTTTTTTTTCTCTTGGATACTAGTTTATTGAATGCAAAATGAGGTTTCAAATAAAGCAGAAAAAGAATGGGTTAATTTTTGAGAAAGAGTGATAATTTTTTGGATGTAGAAATTTTTTTTCCTGTTATTTTATGAACATTTTGATAGTTTTGCTAGGTACAACTCTTTTACATTCAAACTTAGCTAATGAAATTTTAATCCCCGTGAAGTTAAAAAAACCCCCTCCTTGAAAGAAAAACAGTTAAGTATTATAAGAAGAGGAAAAACGGGAGAAAAGAGAAGGAAAGGAAAATGTTTTCTTTTGAAAACTATTGTTTTTGTTTGGAAGAGAACAAACACATAGTTTTACTCTGCCAATAAGCAGCAAAAAAATATGCTGCTATAGTTTTGCTCCAGTCCCATTTGTGATCTCTTGGCTCTGTAACACAGATGACACAAAACTGTATTTAAATCATGTGTGAGGATGGCAATCAACATTCAATAAACCCCAGTGTAACCAACCTTCAACTCTGTGGAATAATTACCTTCTCTTTTCAATAGAATACGTAGACAGAAAACACAAAAACAGATTTGCTAATAGTTTCTTTTATTCCTTTAACTTAGAAACCAATTAGTACCAGCCCTACCAAAAAACAAAACAAAACAAACCCCACCCAAACAAACCAGTCAAACAAAACAAGACAGGATTTTATATCTCCCTAGCACCTGGAAAATAAACAAGTATTAAGAACATGAATCTGAAAACGGCATGCCAGCATTATTATAGAAACAGGACCAAAAAGAGAAAAGAAGAGTGAAGGTGTGCATAAAAGTGAAAAATAAATGTACCCACTGCATACAGATGTCCATTTTCTGTGCTTTTTTTTTTTTTTTTTTAAAGCAACCTCTCAGTACCTTGTCTGGAAGGCTAATTAACCTAACAGCAGGATCCAGGCTGAAATCAGCTCTTTGCCCACTGTAATCATTACGATCACAGTTTTCTCAGGGCCTATGGAAAGCAGCCCATGCAACTTAATTCAGCTCCACCGTGCATATGCATAATGACAGACTCTTTAATTACATGCTTGAACAGTATTTTTGCGACTGGAACCCTGGTGGACGAATGGCTTTTGGAGAAGGAATGGAAGAAATTCTTGGCAGCAGGGCCTCTACCTTGCTGGCTGCAATAGGGAAGACACAGCAAATGCAGCAGGGGACATCAGGAAAAGCTGATTTTGTGAATGGGGAGCGGGATTCTGTCCTTCTCCCTGCTCAGGTGGTAGCGGCAACTGCCTTCAGCCAATCTGTCCCTACCTGGCTGTAATTCTCCTCTGCATCTTTATAGGCGTCCACCTAAAACTGTTGCTTGTCCTAGGGGATTTTTTTGGCCGAACCCCTAAAATTAGGGTGCATTATTTTGGTCTAGTTACTGAACTAAGAAATATATTATCTGCAGAGCCATGAGTTCCACCTAGTCAGCAACTAAGTACTCACACCTTCCTATGTGCCTGGGGTATCTACAGTCATACTCTGTACTGAGAAATTAGTGGGTTTGCACAGAGAGTTCAAATCAGAATTTGCAACTAAAAATGGGATTGTGAATATTTTTAAAAAATGTGCTTTACTGTGCTGAGGATTTGAAATAGATTGCTACTCTTCCATGGTATTTAGCATTACAATAGGTATTAAAGATCTGATTCTTAACCACGTCACTCCTGTTTTGTACCAGTGAGACTGCTGCAATCAAGAGTGGTAAATAAATTTGTAGTGACGTCAATAGAGATCAGACCCAACCTCAATGTGTGCATGTTAGTATGTGTAATATATGCAGTTAGCCATCATGCTACAATAGCTTACCCTCGGATGTAACACTGTTATTATATCAAAGCTGTGTAATTTAGAGAAGCAATTTTTTGCTTAGAAGAATATGATCTTACTATGGAGACTAAGGATTACTGGGTACAGTTATCAAAAGACATAGCAAGGAGTCAGATGAATTTCCAGACTCAAGATAGTTACTGAAGTCACTTCACCTAACTTTAACCTTTTAAAAATTAGGTCTTTGTACTAGGAGTCAAGGCAACTAGGCAATAGCAGGAGATCTGTAGTTCCAAAGAGTGATTCATTTCAACTATTTTAGACACTTCTCTTGAGAGGGGATGTATTATGCTCTGTAAATGCACTTCCGTATGTCTTGACTATAGCTGGGCCTGGATGACTAGATTGCATTAATCACCTACATTTTCATAGCTGTATTTAGATTAAATGATCCCTAAGTGTGTGTATTCTCAGTGTACTGTAGTGCTCAGGCACTGCAGAGCCTCTAAGAGAATGTCACCTTCAAAAGAACGAGACCTATTTATTTTCCAAAATAGTTAGAACCCAAGTACCTCAAAAAACATAAAGCAAAACTAACAGGAACTATGGCAAATCCATAAGTGGTGTTCCAGCCTATATTTTGTAATTAGCAGTGTTGTCTTTTATAGTTGGAAACATTGAAAACAATATTATTTGATTTTGAAAAAAATTTTTTAAAAAGACAAAAAGAAACAGTGAATAAGTCACAGGTCTATTTAACTAAACATTTCTATCAATGATTTCTGAGAAATTATTGCTTTAAATTGAAAAAGAGAGCATATGAGAAATTGAGCAATCACGAAGAAGCCCCGAGTATTTTAGAAAACAAAAATCCTCCATATGCAAAAATATTTCAGCATGCCATATAAAATTCACTGCTAGTTCTACTTCCAGAATGTCTCAAGCTTATAACAAGAGTGTATTGAGATCACTGTTCCCCCCATTAACTGGTACGAAACAAAACAAAACCAAAAAATGCAAGTTGGTTTACTTGTGTGCTGACACTTGTACCATGAAGAAAGATTTGTTATTCACAGAAACAAGGAAAACTAGGCCATAAAGTTTAAGAAATTAAAGAAATCAAAATCTTCCATAGCAATGCTTCGCCTCTGGGAAACAAATTTAAAACTAATGAACAAACAAAGCCCCCAGCTACCATTGCATTTGTGTCTTGGTTAACAAAGTGCATATCACAGACATCCTCAGCTGCTTTGTTTCTGAACACACCAACAGACAAATGAAAAGGCAGATTATCAGCAAATGGGACTCGGTATATCTCCACTGAGGTCAGTGGTGTTTCTTAAATTTAGCAGCAGAAAACTTGACTTGGAGGTAACATCTTTTCTAACCTGCATGCAAAAGCTTTCATGAAATATTATAAATACTTTTAATAACCTGCTGACTTATATGCTTATTATGCTCTTCAGTGGTATTGATCTCTGAAAGATGCTATAATGTGACCCATAATTAGAATTTGACATATAAAGTGAACTGTAATAGCACTGCTGAAGTACAGTTCCCTGACATCTAGCTTCTAAGAATTTCAAGAGAACGATCAAGTGCCAAGTTGCCTTGCTACTTCTCAAGTAATTGAAACCCGCAGAGGGTGGTGTTTGCTGACAGTAAAACTCCTTTTTGTGCAGCCAAGTACAAGGTCTGCATATCACAGAAGTACTGTGTTTGACAAATTTTGAAGATCAAAGTGAGCTTAATGTGGCATGGGGGCTTATGCTCGCCCCTTGCACAGGAGCAGGCTGCCTGGGTAGGCTCTGACATATTTTCCCCACATTTTTACTTCACTGTAGTTTGCCAGGTGTTTTGGCAGTCAAAGCTGAAACATAGCAAAGAACAAAGATTACTTTTGTATTCTGACACAAATTGTAAGTTACAACAGTGCGTCAGTTTTGTACAGAAACCGTTCATACCTATTTGAAATGTACAAAAATGAGTTAAAAAAGGAAGAATTTATGTTTCAGATCATTTCATCAACTGAGCTACCTATTCAGACAGTCATCTGGCAAACATTAGTTTATCCTCACATCACATGACTGAAAAACTCATAGGTTATCATCTTCGTTTCACACAGAAAGCCTGATCTATGGGGATAAAGGCTCAGTTCAGCTGCTCAAATGTGGCCATTTAGTGCCATCTGAGATGCTGCCTGGCCTCCAGTCACGACTCCAGGTGGGTGTGTACCCCCCATAGATAGATGTTATATCAAACCAGCCTCACACAGATATCCTTGCACAGTTCAAATGGAACTTGACACCAACATGCAAGCAGCTGAATCAAACTGTAAGTGACTTTATAACTGATCTCTGTGACAGAAGTGGGAAATGAACTACATTTCATGATGCATAAGACCAATTCTTACAACGTGCACGTGTTCTGTTCTGTAAGTATACTAAAATTCTCAATCACTTTCAAAACTGGTGTGCTGTCTTGTAATTACTGAAGTATGGGATGGGATTCTGCTCCAGACTCAAACCCCCCAAATTAGGTGTGTCTGCTGACAAATTAGATGTCTACACTCTTCTCAAAGACAATGGGGAGCTAGTGAATACTGTCAGTGGAGTCTAAAGCACAATTCAGCTCATGCTAAAGCAGATATTGGGTCAGTTGATCTCTCCTCTATATTACAGTCAGTGCAGCCAAGACTGCCACCAGCCTTCACATCTTAGATCAGTTCTTTCTTATTTGAGAGCACCAGGTCCAGCAAAGACTTCCTTGTTCTTATCCATTACTTGCATCACAAATTGTCCTTAACACACTCCAAAAATCTCCTGGAGAACAATCTTGGCCCTCTTGCTCTTCCCTCTCCCCTGCAGAGCCCTGTAGTCATTCATGATGTATTAAAGGTTTCCTTCACCAATATCATTGATGATGAGGGTTCATGGGCTGGACAAGCCCTCAGCAACTTCTCCATGACATCCTGGATCTGGATCCCAGGCAAGCAGCAAACCCTGGGCAACAGCAGGTCTGGCCAGTGGATGGGTGCCTCTGCCCACTGGTTCTTACCCACAGATCAGATCGGCCTCCCAGATGCCTCCCCCACCAAAGCTTGTCCTTCCTCTCCTGCTGCCAGCTCCCACTCTCCTTTTGTGACTGCACGTCCAGCGGGAGGTCACAAGCTCCCAGCCAGCTCCCATCATCATGGGACTCCCACCCGCTTCCCCCAGCTATGGTTGGTGCAGGGGACCATGTCCTGTGGCATGTCCCCATTATTGTGCTGACTCTTACGATCTCATGCAATTTCATGCAGTGCCCCGGGGCTCACAGCATGTCCTGCTCCAGGCCAGTGGCCACATCAGCTCCTTGATTCCCCCCTTGCACTCTCTGCTGCCCTGAGTAGGAGGCAGGAGGCTGAGCACAAGCCCACTCTAACCTCCCCTAGAAGATTACCTGCCTGGCAGGCAACTGCTTGTGCTATTTTTTGTTTCTCAGCCACAGTGGGCGCGCCAGCTGTGCACCCATCCAGTCTGCCATGTGTTGCTTCTTCCTGTGCTCTGAGCATGGACAATTGAGCTGTGCTCACACACACGTAGGCAAGAAATCCGTTCTCCTGAAGTTCACCCTGCTGAGTAATAAAGGATAAGCAAGTATGTTGTGGCCAAGGAGAGTGAATGATGGTTGGGCCACACTTCATTATTTTCTTGGCTTTGGAAAGGTGAGAAATAATCGGTGATTTAGTTTTTGTATGTGATATTTTTACTTGGTAGCCACGGCACCTGGAGTTTTGGTTAAGCGCTTCTTCTCTGTATTGTGCAAGGAAACAAATATATAAATATTGGTGCTGTCTTCCACTGAACTCTCCATGGGGCTGACGGAGACATAGGTACACTTGCTGACAAGAAGACTTCCTGCTCTGTTTGGTCTTGGTGTTTTTGTTGTTGTTTCTTTATTCCCTGAATAGCAACCAGTGAACGTCAGAAGTGAAAGACAGGCATATTTATGCCATTTCAGTTAGAGCAGAATAAATAACTAGTTGTGACTACTGCCTGTTTGTGCCACATTAACATGTAAATCATCCTACACCTGAGCTCAGAATTGCCCTGAGGCTTTCAGTCTGGGAGTGAGAAGAGATAAAATGAATGTTCATTAAAAGAAAAGAAAAAAGTCACCCTGTCACGATCCATCACTCTTTCTCATGCAGCTCAGTGCTGTACTGCTTTAGTATACCTGCCTCCAAAGGGGAAGAGTAACATTTGGGAAATGTGGTATGATAACAGCTTCCTATTTTTGGTACTTCCGTGCAAGGGTGTGAAAAATTACAAAGACTTTGTGCGTGCCTGCTCTCCAGGCTGTGCTGGGAGATAGCCACTTCATTTCTGCAGCATAACAATCAAACCAAATGGGCATGATTGCAGTAATCAAGACATTAACAGGTTATAAGTGAGGCAAAGTTTGCAGGGAAAGGAAATGTCCACTCCCTGGGACACTCAGCCAATACTTAGTAATGAACAACTCATATGAGACTTTTTGCCACTTTTTCTTCTTTGTGAATCATCCCTAAATAGACTGAAATTTTCTCTAGTGCATTAATTTACTAAGAGTACTAATCTTAGCATTGTATCTTTATAATTCCTCTTCTGTACCTGATTCACAATCAGTTGATTATGACTATCGGTTATTTGGTATTCCAATTACTCAGGTAATTTTGCATTCCTAAAATATTGATGGTCTGTTGATGCTCATTACAATTTTAATCTTTACTTTCTACAAGTATTCTCCAATATTTGTGTACAACTACGTTATTGAATTTTTTTGCAAGGAAATACAGTTGGTAAAATATTAATGGAAAAAATACCCAGAAGACATACTTTCACTAAAAGTTCTGGGCATAGTCTTTGCTGCATACAGAACAGTATTTTAAAGGAAGATTCAAGTTACAGGGCTTTAAAAGTTTGGAAATGCCAGATTAGTGGTTATCTGAGAATTATACATCTAGTCTTCTACTGTGTCTTTCCTGCAGCCCTTTTTCGTTCATTTTGATGGTTTGGTATGGTTTGGATTTTTTTATTATTATTATTTTCTTCTGCATTTTCCTTATTTTTGTTTCCCTGGTCCAAGCAATATTTATTACATTTGAAAAGAATTAGACAATTGACCAGGTCACATTCTTTTAATTTTGCCCATTTTTGACTTGCAGCTATCAAAACTTTGCAGCCATCAGGAAAAAAAAATTACTCAACAATTACTAGCCCTAGAAATATTATGATGCAGATATAGTTAAGAATAGAACTTTTTGCTGGAATTAATAATTTAATCAATGAAGGAAAAATGTAGCAATGAAGTGTATAGACTTATTTTCTCTATAAATATTAGTAAAACATGACTATGAAAGAAGATGAAGGATAAAGGATCATGTAGAAAAAGAAAATTTAATCTAACAAAGTTTAAAAATGAATGGAACTTTTGGCAATTCAGCTGTAATAATTCTTGTACAGAAGGCTTCCAAGAATATTACATACAGGACGTTTTTCATCAAATGTCCAACTATATGTGCAAAATGTGCATTTCCATGTGCAAACTGGATTTGCAGAACAAGTATTAGCTCATAGCAAATTGCAACTTCACCTATCTATTTGTACATTGAACAATCTATACTAAACTGTAAACTTTCATCTTCCATATGGAATTGTCTCTGGTTTTTGGTGTACTATACAAAAATGTTCATTTTAGATGTCTGTGGGATAACTTCTCCGTGGATGTGTTTTGGAAGGGATCAAATTATAGCTTAGTTAACTGCATACTTTTTGCAATCATCCGCATGCGAAAAAATACAAGAGGGTATCTTTATATGCCCGTGCTTCCAAAAAAAGTCTGTCAGCTGCTGCTAATCAAAAAAGAAAGCAAAAATCATAGGAATACAAGAGCAGTAAATGTGTTATGTTGTCATGACAACTGCCATTTCTAGTCTGGAATGCTGAGAGAGAAAACATGCATGTACAGAGGAATAGGAGAGAAAACTTTATAAGATGTCCAGGCCAAAGTTAGAATTAGGTCAAACTGTCTCAAATATTTGCAAGGAAAGATGAAAAGAATTTGTTGTATTCATTGATTGATACTGAAAAATACTAAGAAACATGTAAGTACAAAGGAAAAATCACTGTCCTGAAATGTTAAGTACTTGTGGAATGTTTGAAAGGAAAGACAACAGTGTTGTTAAGAAGAAGGAAACCTGAATGCAAGTTTCCATCATTCTAGGTTTCTTGAAAGCAAAAAAATTTCCATGTATTTAAGCTTAATTAAGTCATGGACACAGTGATGACATCTTTATCT
The DNA here is from genome assembly GCF_018139145.2 of Gymnogyps californianus. Taxonomy (NCBI): domain Eukaryota; kingdom Metazoa; phylum Chordata; class Aves; order Accipitriformes; family Cathartidae; genus Gymnogyps; species Gymnogyps californianus. The sequence goes on from NC_059471.1 coordinate 153,063,878, forward strand.
AACAAGTTGTTTGTTAGGATAAATACCCTTCTTGCATCTCCAGAACTTAATTTTATTATCAGCATAGTTTGCCACATAAGCGGGGATCGATTCAACATTCAGGAAAGGAGACGGCTTCCATGGCTGGGGTTTATCCTTTGACTAATTTCATTTAGGTACGCTAATGAGGAGTTAAAACCTGTGGCACCACAGTTCTCAAAGTCATAACACTGAGTCAGATTAAACAATATCCAATTGATCACATCTCATGCCATGAAAGAAACTTGAAAAGTGAAGATAAAATCTGAGATATAGGGATTTTTTTCCCATCAGTCGTTGAGTGTATTAAAATTATTCATACTTGGTAAGCTTAGATTGTAAAGCTCAAGCAAAAGAAGCAGAGACAAAGCTCAAAAATTGGATATATGTCAGACAAGCCATATGAGGATAATATATGCCACAATCCACATTGCAGCTTCATGGTTTGCTGACATTTATTCTTGTAAATATGGAAAAGTAATAAAAAATTACAAAACAAAATTATCCAGAATAAGACAACATACTTTAAAATACTTCAAAAGTGACTTGTCGTGTGTGTTGCCTTACTACTGAGCCAGATCATCTTGCAAAGAGTAGTAAACTGAATGCACATCACTATATCCCTTAGTTTTCTCTCACTCCGAAAAATCGTATTAGGAAGATCTTTATTTTGCTTGTGCAATACGTACATTTTACATGAAATTCCATATAGTTCTTCAAATTGTGCCTCAAACAAAACATTTCCCTGTGCTGAAGCTAGCCTTACTGATGAGAAAAGGAGAAAGCTAGGGGTGTTAATAATTAAGCAGAGGACCTCTGGAAGCAGGAGGGAGCCAGGAAATCACTGAAACTTGTTTTAGGATCCAGAAGACAATTAGAGCTTTGATAATAATAAAAGATTCATAAGCAGCAAGGTCTATAAAAGGCTTTGCAGGTACTTCCAAAGTGAAAGGAAGAAAAAAGAAAAACAGATTCATTACTTAATAGAACAGGAAACTAAGTAATGAGTGATGCAAGCTTATGCTCTCAGTGAACTCCCTGATTCAATTTTTACACAAAGACGTTCAGATGCAACCAGATGCTCAATGCAATTATATTAACAGTGCACAGGTGTGCAGATCAGAGTAGGAGAAAAGAATAGATAATTTCAGTGTATTACAGAATTTGTGGTAGGGGGTATTCTAGTGTTCAGGTCCTGATGAAAATCATTGAGAGGGATAGTTAAAACAAACTTTTAACTTAGCATTTTATTGTTGTTGTTATTGGAAGAGAAGGAGGGCCCAGGAGACTGGAAAAAGGGTTTTTTTATTAAAAACAAATCAATATAGAGTGGGATAAAGTCTGAGAATTAAGATGATTCAGATTAACTTCATTAACAGGAAATAGACTTACTTAAATGTTTAAAAAAAAAAAATAAGCATGTAGGAGAGAGTAAGGAGTAATTAAAAGAGCAAACAGTTTGTTTGAGAAGCAACTTCTCCAAGCAAATCAAATATTCATTTTAGCATGGTTACTAGTACAAACATAAACATAGATGCAGTATTGTCATAACTTTAGTAAGGCTTCTGATACCAACTCACAGAATTAGGAAATATAGTTTGGGTAAGGAAATATATTTTGGGAAAAATTGACATAAAATAGGTACATACTTTGTTGAAAAATTCTGCTTAGATCTAACTGGAAAGGTTTCTGTCAAAAAGGAAGGCAAATAAAATCAGTCACAGTCTCTTCGATGCCCAACTTTGTGCCATTATTTCCATTAATGATTCAGAAGATGAAAAGGATAATATAAAATACACAGCTGACTCCAAAGAAGAACAGACTAAAAACTTTTCAGAAGACAGGATCAGATTCCAAAATAATCTCAGTAAGTTGGAGAAATAGTCTAAAATCAAGGAGAGAAAATTAGATAAAGATAAGGGTAAAGTCTGTAAGAAGGACAAACAAAATGCGTAATTATAAAACAGGGAACTCAGGGGTCATTGGCAGTACTGCAGAAAAAGTACGGTGAATTATAATGAACTGCAAATCAAATATGAATAATCAGCATGAAACAGTTACAAAAACTCCCAAGTCTCATTCTGGGATATCTTACAGACAGCACAATTTACAAGGCACAGAAGATGATAACTTTTTCATTAAACTCAGGTGAGGCTTTGCCTTGAATAATGTCCAGTTTGGAAACACAGTTTTGGGGATCATTCAGAAAAATCAAAAAGTCAAAAAGAAGAATCAGTGGATTAAAAATGAAGTTCAAAGGAGCGATATTTTAAAGATCTGGTTTAAGTCCAGAAAAAGGAAGATGAAGAGCAGTGTCTGTGTGTAACCCATTTTCCAATATGGCTACTGAGCAAAGGGAAGACCAAACTGGCTCAATTTTCAGAAACTTTTAAAATCAGAAAGTAGAAAATATATCTGTCTGTCAGTACAGTTAAGTTCTGGAAAAAGGGAGTTTGGGAGCGGGGCTCTGGAATCTCCTTCTTTACAAAAATAATAATAATAATAATAATAACAGCAATAATAATAATAAATCACCCGTCAAAACAAGCATGTTGCTGTGAGCCTGCCATACACATCAGAGCTGAGAGAAGAAGATGGCCTGGATGGTTCTCCCCAGGTAGCGAATCTCTGACTCCAGCTTAGCCAGGACCCTGCTCTGTTTCACAGTGGTTAACAGGAATAATCCAATTCTCAATTGCATAACCAGGGGCCTCCCACCAAGGGGCAGGGAGTAATAGTTCTCTGTGTCATTGTGGTGGCACTGGGCACAGAATGTCATTTTCTCATTAGTGTAGATATTTCCATAATGGAGACTGCTGAAAAAGGCACAGTAAAAATTAGTTGGGGGTTCAGACTTACTGATTTATTGGAACAGACTAAAGCTCTGATTCATAAAGATACTTAAGCAGTGTGTGACTTGCACATTTGAGTCATCTCTCAAATCGAGTATGTTTTCTTATAACTACATGTGTAGAATACAATGACTTCCATTAGGGTCTGGTACATCCCAAAATTCATGGTAGAACTCTCTTGCTTTTTGTATGCAAAATCGGAAGAGGCAGAACTTCAGAAAACATATTTCAAGAAATTATCATTGTCACAGAGCTGGACTAGATTGCCAGAAGTGTCTCTATCCACCTCTCAGACTTTGTCTATGCCCATGTGCTGTGTTCACTTTAATCCTATAGCCCGTGTCAATCACTGTAATAAGACCATTATCATGCTGCATCTTTTCCTGTTCTTGTTTGTACGGGTATGTATGTGTCTGTACCTATCAACTCCACTTTCCCGCACCCCAATTCTATACAAACATCTTTTCCTTCCTACTCAAATTCAAAAAACTTGTGACTCTACAGTAATAAAACCCCCAATGATTTCTTCGTACAATATAATGACAAATATTTTTAAAACTCTGGGAAAGAACCAAATTGTTCTCACATGTTCCAAGTTAAACAAACAGTTTCGCTTCTCCCAGCTACTAGACTTCATTTTTCACTGCTTCAGTTCTTGCTTAATCATTTGCCCATTTTGATTTGGTAGGGTTTGATGTCTACTTCGAACCAGTGTAAAGACAACACCCATGGAGAATATATTCTACAGACAGGAGGCCACGTGAAGTGCCTTAAAAATAACACGGGTGTATGATACTGAATGTGGTGCAAGGAACCAAAGCATGGATCTGCTTAAAGAATCAGAAAGGTTTGTTTATATATTTGAACACAAAATGAAATTCTAACTTCAAGTTATATCCTGTGAGATCAATGATAATTATGTTTGCTTTGCAAGGATAAACATCTCATCTCATTTAATGTGCCTTCCCTTTCATCTTTACTGCATGGAGTAGATTGTGTATCCTGTGTATTGCTTTTGGAGGTACCTGCCAGCAAATAAAAGAGTCAATGCAAACACACACTCTGAAGTATTCTGTAACACATAAGGCTTACTGACGATTATATGTCATAAAATTCAACCCACCTCCTAAATACATAAAATCGTTAGATTTTTAAATAAATGACAATTTAAAAAAAAAAGAACATGATTTATTGGTTATGAGGAGGAAGAACAAGAAAGGGTAACAGTTCTCTGATTCACTGTGAATGCACATACCTATTAAATAATCCTGATGAATGTAAAAAACAGCCACATAATTTTCACTCAGTTACAAAAATACAATAAATTGGAGGTTTCTAAAGGATGAAATGAATGAATAAAGTATTCAAATTTATGGCTCATACAGAACATTAACACAAACAATCCTTAAAAATGGTTCTTTTTAGCAGGACAAATACATCACCATTCAAAAATAAGTATCTGACACAGAGACATCATATGAATGGAGGGGTTGACTGTACTTTTCCCTGGTCTGATGAATTTTTGATAATTTGAGAGATCAGGAGAATTAGACAGTGGCTTGACAGCTCTCTCATTAGGTTTTAGGACACAAATAGTGTGTCACACATATTTGAGTTGCGTAATTACCAAAGTATGGATAAAGTAATGCAGAGTAGATCTGTCCCATGCATCAAAATGAGTGCAGGGATTGACAGCTCCTACTTATGGAGCCTGTTTTGGAACCAGTCAGGAGTTTCAGTGTGGTACAAACCCTGTGCAAGTGCAGCCACGCTGCTCTGAGAAGCAAGCTTCTGCCCATGTCCATAGTATTGCACTGTGAGGGTGGGTGCACTGGCTTGGTGGTGCTGGCTCAGGGTAGCTGGAGGTACTTCATATCTCAGACATGCCTCTTGTACGGTCAAAACACGAATTCTTGAAGGAAGGAAAGTGGTGGTGCACCATTCCATGAACTCTCTTTGCTTGCTGTGGCTGGAAAAAAAATTTCTAGAATGCAAAAATGTGGAAAAAACTCTTTTACCACAAAAATACAGGTGAAACTGTATAAAATTGTTCTGTTTTCCACACTGGATTATTACTAAATGCTAAATCAAGTTCAAGGGTTTGGTCCTAATCTTCAAAGTTCTCCAGAAGTTTGTCCCAAAGCAATCAGCAAACAGATCACACTGAGTATGACCTCCCATAGTAGCTCCTGTCCTCTCCTATGACGGCACTGTTGAATTTACCAGAAAAAAATGCAGGTCTAAGACATGAGAATTAACCTTTTGTACTTATAGAGATGTAAAGAGCCACAGACTTCATGGATGTCTGAACAAACATAAAAGACACTTATTTTTCATCTTAGCTCTTGACAATACAAATTCCTTCAGTACCAATGGATGAAGAAATATATGATTGTGTATATGGTGATAAAGCCTACAGAATTATGGTGAGTAGACAGAAAGCTGAGATGAGAAAACTTCTACTTTATTCAGGCCAAAATCAGAAGGCCTGGAAATGTAAAATGAGGAACTATTGTTATAAACATTAATTTTCAGAGATCCATTATCCACAATTCACAGAGATTTATTGGGTTCAGCAACTGCAAACAGCTTTTATCACAATAATTTTGCCTTTAAACACTGTTTATTAAATATGTGGAGAAGGCCCAGAAAAAAATTAACAGTCCCAGAGTAAAAGCAATTACATCAGAGTTCTATAAATTCTCAGTGTGAATGTTCTGTAGGCAGAAAGTACATTTATGACTAGCAGTAGAATGATATCTATTTGGTGCTGTGAAATGTGTTTTTATTTGTTGTTGTAGTCTTGTGTGGGAAGTAGGTACCTCAGAAATTTATGGTTTTAACCATATTATGCAGTTGATACATATAAGTTGTGGGGGGTTTCTTGTAGGATTCTTTTTGATGATGAATAATTGCATAGTATGTTTTAGTGATATCATATAATGAAAATGGAGCCCTCAGAGATATTTTTTTGTAATAAATAATTTGTTATATTGCCTTTTATTTAAGATTACAAACGTTAGGTGCAAGTTAGTATTTGTCTGGTAATATTATAAGAACACTGGGAAGAACTGTACCTCCAAACCAGAATTTAGCTTGATCAGTGCAAATTAAAATTGGTTTTACATGCAGAGTTTTAGTAAATAAATGGTGGCATTGTTTTTAGGTATCAGAAGGTTCTGGAGAACAAAATACAGTGCTGTTCTCATTGTTTTTATAATTATCTTCACAACTTCGCATAATTTTTAAAGCCCAGTCTAAAAACTCATTCACTTAATGAACTTTGGATCGATATTCATCAACACCATAGTAACTGATGGTCTAGTCAAAGAAGAACTGAAAATATGTTTTAATGCATGGCAATCAAACACAAGAAGATCAGTTAAAGCAGTTCACTATCTGAAATCTGTAATTGATTTAAAAAAAAAATCTCTGCACAACTTTTTCTCACTTCTCAGAGCTTAATGTAGCTCCATTTCAATATCAGAAGTCTTTACTCCCTAGCATGATACACACACAAAAAATTTTTGAAAGAGGGAAATTTGCACTGTATCCTCAGTCGCATGAGTGGGATAAGAAGAATTCTTCCAATACATATTGCATGACAGTGAATTCTCATTTAATTCTTCCACAGAGCCAGAAATCTATTGAAGACTTCGGAATTATGTCAGTTTATATTGGTTGTGATTCAGGGTTTTAGTGTAGAGACTTCTGACTGTAAGAATGCATAGTGATCTTGAACACATTAGCATATGCTGGCTGCTTAAATTTAAGCCTTTTTAAGGTACCAAGGGTTAGACATCCAAAAGTTGAAGAAGAAAAAGCCAGTTTAATCATGCACTGAACTGTAGTCTGTCCATCAAAAGTTTTGTGTTAGGGGTCATTCTGCTTGTTTTGTGAAAAGAAAGAAGGGGCCACAGGACAAATCTAACAGAATTTAAGTATACTGCCTTTCCATTAAGTATTTCAGTGCCAGCTTCTTGTCCAAAAGAACAGAGCAGTGTGAAATGGGAAGCTCTCATTTTTCATGTAAGGAAATATAGTATGGTTTGTTTCCATTATTGTTCCAATTCAGCCAGTCTTCATTAGAGAGCAGCCCCATTGATATCTGCAGGAAATTATATAATAACTCCTTTGTACGCCTTCTCTTAAATGTTAAAAGTAATTATCCTGTCCCTTCACAAAGCATTCTACCATTATTCAGAAGAGATCTCAAGAAGTCATGGCCTTATCATAGAATGAACTATGTTTTGTGAATAGCATACTTATTATCTGTGAGAAAAAAGGTATGATTTGTCCTTTTGCCTAGGGCTTGCTGGCATATATTGCACAGCACAAAATCTGAGGGAATAACTTCATTTGTATCACCCCATTTTGCCTTCAGAAAAAGAGAAAGAGAAAGAAAGAGATGGGGTAAAATCCATCTGACCTACAACAACTCTCTCATTCAGGCATAGAATGCATACAACCCCCTCCTAAGTATAACAACAACATCTTCATTCAAGGCAAAAGGTTTTCTTAATATTTATATTCTGCTTCAATACAATTTTCTCTGTTGAGCTGATCTCAGTAGAGCGCTCTGCTTGGTCCACAGGAGTTCTTATTCTTTGTTTTCATTTATTTTAAACTTCTGTCATTCTGAAGCTTGGGGTCCAGCCTAAACCCCAGTTTTCAAAAGGAAACAGAAGCTGAGGATTATTATTATTAAGAAATATTTCCAAATTCTTGCAGTAATCCAAAGTATATTAAATTGTTTGTGAGAGTTTGTGTGTACGTGCATGTGTTAAATCAGTGGTTTTCAACCAGAAGCCCTAGGGCACTTATGGAACTGTACACTACTACTCAGTGACATAAGGCAATGGAAAAAAGAAAGAGCATTAACAGTAGGCTTAATTTTGCTAAATAATGGAAAGGTCTGCACATCCAGTAGACTTCTTTTAGGCATCTACATACCAGTACTAGAATAGACTTTTGTAAGCACCAAAATGATATCTGGATTTTTCAGCCTTTCTTAGAATTACGGCATGCTTTCTGAAAGCTGATCTCCACCATTGTTTTGAATGCCTAAAATACATTGTTTGTTAGATCTCAGGCCTGACTTGTTACATTACCTTAAAACAATTTATAGAAGATGATCCCTAAAACAATGACAGACAGTCTGCTTTAAAAAAGGATATGTGGTAACATCTACTTGGGCTTTCTTCCATTCTCGTGAGAGAGGATATCATAGGTGTGGGAGGCTGGTGGAACTGGTGCTCTGACACATGGGCCACACATCTGATAGAGGTTTTTATTACTAGGACTGACAGTGCAGTCCCCAGAGGAAATGGACAGTCCACATTTCCATGTGCAAGTTTGACAGAAGGGATCTTCTGCTGTTGACATTGTACTGTGAAATGGTCACACATCTGCATAAAGGGCAGGTTTATGAAGAATTCAGCCCAGATAAATGATTCACCTGCCTAAACTGTCATTCAGAAGTTACAGAATCCAGTAGATTCCTCAAAACTATCTCAGAACACCATTCCGCAACCTTTCTCAACTAAAAGACCATCTAACCTTCTCAGCAAAATACCCCAAAACTAATTTTAGAGAATACTTTCCACCAAAAGGGGAGTGACAGGGAAAGGAGAAGGAGAGGTTGGCTGGGAATGATACAATAATGGCTTTACCACCATCTGTGTAATCAGTGAGCACCTTGCATGGATATGGAGTGTGGAAATGGGACCATGAAGGTATAGTCCACAATGAAATCCCCGCACATTGCATGACCATCAGTATGGGTATCTAAAACTGCCTTCCGGAGCTCTCCTCTGCCTCCGTGTTCCCAATAGACCTAAGTGCTGCTCAAAACTGCTGCAGGCAGCTGACTACTCCTCGTCCAGCATTGTAAAGGAATGGAGATTTTAGCTGATGGTCCAGAAAATGCAGACACTATCTGCCATGGTGGGTAGTGACTAGGCTCATGCTCCAGTGCTTAGTAGACTACCTTCTGAGGTTTCCCAGACAACTGGTTGAGAAGCGCCAGTGTGGAATGACATCTAGTAATGGTCTGTTCTTCACTATGCATCTGTAACATCCTTATTAGCTTTCATAACTAACCTCCTTTACTCTCACCAAAAGGTTTACATATAACTCTTTCTCTCGATGAAAACTCAAGGTAAAGATGCACGTGCCTCACTTCAGTTTTGAGACCAAAGTTGTATCAGTACATTTCATGTGACACAGAGGAGCATCAGCAACTGGTAGTAAAAGACAAAAAAATGCATACAGCACTTGACCTCCAAGCTGAGCTCTGGCAGCCTCCCAATGTCCAGATATCAAAGGTAAAAACAGTTCAAACTATTTCATAAACTCAACAACTATAAGAAACACATTGAATAAAGATGAGCCTTCATATTCAGACTCTTTCAAAATAAAAAGAGAAATCTGAAGGTATTTAGACATCAGGAAAAAGTTAACAGTTAAGACAGTGATGCAGTGGATTAGACTGCCCAGGAAGGTTGTGGTGTTTCCATCGCCAGAGGACTGTCAGACTAGTAAGCAAACAAGAGCACAGATTGGTGTTGTACAGTTCATGGCAGGAGGATGGATTACACATCTTCTCTTTCAGTCTTATTTTGTGTGGATTTTTTGGTATGATTTTAACCCATGTAATGCCTGCATTTTCTAGACAGCTGCCAAGCAAAGTGCTCTGAAAGAAGCTGCATACCCACAGGACTACACATCAGATACTGTCACAACAAGCACTTTCCACGATTTTACTTAAACTATGATTTTCCCAAAAGAAATGATTCCCAAGAAGCATTTCTTTTGAACAGACTATCATGTAATAAGTGTAAATTATAAAAAACTTGCTACAGTTTTTCCTAAAAATGCCCACAGACGTGTGTGATACCTTCTGTGATTGCTGGCGAAATGTTCTGTTGCTAAAGAAAACCAGAGCAGCAAAATCTGCATATAGCTAACAAAGGTTTTACATGTTAATGTAAAGCTTGTTTTGTTTTCAGTCTACAGGCAGTGTACGAGATGGGACAGAGCTCTGTTTAGCATGACCTGCATAAAACAAGGTGTGAAGAGACCATTAATCCTCCTCTCACCCGGTGAAAAAGCAAAAGCTAGTGCTGGCAACTGAAAAATCACATTCTGGTATGTTTTGACGTTATCTGCTTATAAGAAAACACAAGTGTGCAACTTTTATGAAGGGGCTCAGTAAAATGCTTTCCCAAAAGTTTTGGTCCATATTCATATATGGAAAAGATGGTTCCAGTTCATGAGTCTTCATGAGTGGGACAGAGGAAGGGCAGTCTGGGATTTAAAGCATGTCAGAGCCTTCGTCAGATACAGGAGACTCCTGGAGTAGAAAAGCAAACTTCCCCTAGGCTCCTTCCTGTCCACTGCCACCTGGATGTCTCTTTGCCTGGCCATGGGGAACACTTCTTAGGAATAAAGTCTATCCTTATCCATGGAGCCATTGCCATGAGGAGTCTGAGGAGCCTAATAATAATACATTGTTAATAATGACAGTTAATGTTCACACTTTTTGCGCCCCATTAATCCAGATTATGTTCTTTCAACTATTGCAAAATCTTTTTTTTTTTTTTTGGTGAAAAGTCTTCTCCAACACAGTTGACTTCCGATCTGAAGTTTACTTAAAGGTTGGGTTTTTTTGTTCTCTTTATTCTTCTCTTTTTCTCAGTGATTGGAGTGTATGTTGTTTTGAGTATATTTAGATCATCAAAGGTCATACTCCATCAGGTTTTTTTCTGTTACAAGCTTCCTTCCTCCATGTGTCAACAGAAATTCTACATTTTAAGATTAGAGTCTAATCTTTATAGTCCTGAAACTGATCATCACACGAGCAGTTATCAAATGTCATTTCACTTTTCTGGTAGTCTGGCAGCAGGTATTTGGACTGTGTTACCAACTCCCCCAACAGTGCTTTTGTATCCATTGGCTCCACACCTCGATATTTGCTCTTTTAAAAATCTCAGTGACTGGCACATTTCCAAAACTTCCTGAGGCAGCTTAAATGGACTGATGTTTCCCAAATTCAGTGGCTATATTCCCAATACAGTGACTACAGATGGGCCAGTTAGTATATGCATGATGTTGAGGTGGGACTGTTGCTCATTTACCTTAAATTTTTATGCCAGTATAGTATTTGTTCTCTCCCTCTTGGAGCTTCCGCAAAGCACTTCTGGCTTTGAACAAACTGTGATTTATTGTATCATGAAGAACATCACATGGCAGTTCAAGACTGTTGGGAAATAAATAATAAATTACAAATTTAAAAAATCTTTATTTGTCAACAATTTGCATTTGAAAACAACTTCTAAAGTGCTTCATTATTAAAGTACTTAACAGGCATACAAAAAAATCTGTTGTGCCTGGCAAAACAAAAATTATAACATTGCTAATTATGTCTGCCTACAAGCAAGTGGGCTTTAGTACATCCTAGACCATTTCAGAAGGATAGTCTCTGTTCTACATAACTTATAGCTGGAGGAAGAATGGACAGATGAGCAGACAGAGAGCAAAGGAAGAAAGATTTCAGGGTAGACAGAATCCTTAGTAATGAGTTCATTTAAAGTGTGACAGGCCAGAGAGACCTATATGGGACAGAACAGGGAGAAAATTTTGTATATAAGGGCTATGCTGAGCAGTTATAACAATGCACAAAAAGTAATCTGAGGTTCTCTAGTGTATTATCTTTAAGGATAAAGCCTTAATGTGGAAACAGCATGGCTTATTCTATTTTCATGCAAACCAGTTTCACAACATCAAAAATCCTTCCACTGTAATAGAATTAATGAAGTATTGTTAGCAAAAGCAGGGTGTTGAGAGAAGCAAGAAACCCATTAACAAAAGTAGGAGTAGTCTGCTGCAGGATGTGGTAAGAGCACTGGCTATAAATTATAAACACTCTGGATCAACCGCAAATGTATTAGTTAAGCACTGGCAATACTGAATGTGTTTCATTAGCTTACTGTCACTGAAACAGAAGGTCTATGGAATATAATCGTGCAGTAAAGTTAGGGTTTTCCCCAAAGTCTTGTGTAGAATAAAATCAGAATTTTGCTTCCATTTGTAGCCATATTTTTCCTCCTCCGTATAATTCTAAGGATACAGATGCTGCATACAAGCAGAGAGGGTAATACGCTCTAGTTTGAAAACAGGCCAGTGAATAGGAAGGGAGTATGGTCAGAGACTTCTGCAGTCAATGAGAGCTCACAGGAAAACTAGAAAGCCAATGAGCCTGGAATCCTTCTCTGTAAAGGACGAATAAAGAATTGTGCTGCTGCAAAAGGGTAGAGCTGTCTGTTTGTCCATCTTTAAGAAAGTCAGGATTATTTTCATCAATTAACCAGATTCTGAATAGTAAATTTTGCTGTCAATACCACTATTTCTCCTTACTTGGTGGAGAGAGGGCTATTTCTTGTTGCATGATTTTAGCCACATACTTGATAAATGTCTTGTGAAAATGACAGCAACAGAAATGCTTTCTCACATGTTTTGATCCCCAAGGAGTTAAGCCCAGAGCTGTCCTTGTGTTTTCCCACTCCCACCCAGCTGAAGACAGACCAAAGTGACAAACAGAAAAAGAAAGGACTTCTGATGGAGCTGTGAAAGCTAAACGATCTATTGAGACACAGGGGAAAACACCCACACCATGGCATGAAGAGTACTTTTCTTTGATGTAAGGAAAATGTAGCCAAATCAATCTGGCCAGTGCTGCGGGAGGCTAAAGAAAAGGCTTTTTAGCAATTCAATATAATTTAGAAAATATCCAGAGCCTGTTTTAAATGGTTTGTATTTTCGCTGTGGTAACACAGTGTTCCAGAGCTGAAAGATCTCCTATTCACCTCTGGAGCACTCAACGGTTTAGCTCCAAAGCCTTCCCTTGGTTGCACTCTCATAATCTTACCTCTACTGTGATAGCATTGTCATTCAGAGCACTTTAGTTAAAGGCATACAGGGTGGTACCTGTCCTTGTTGTGAGAAACATCTTACCTTAATGTGTCACATGAGATACAGGCTCCATTTAGAGGTACAACAAATTTGTTAATCTAAGTTTAGAGACTCTTCTTTCCTATAGCGCATATGCAGCCTTCCTGGGGATACACCATCCGTTGATTTGATGTTCTTCCCTCAGGCTACAGAAAGCAGAATTTTTCCCTGCCTGATTCAGGATACCAGTGTAAGTGAATCGAAGTCAATAAGGATGTGGTGTTTCAAGAAAGAGATGGTGACAGGATGAGCCATGGCTCTGTTTTATAATTGTGAGCGGTAGCCGTTCAGGCAACAAAAATTCACTCCAAAATTCACTCCAAACTTCTTTCTCACACTGGATCTCATCTAGCTTTTCTCAACCATTAACTCTCTTACTCTGTTAATGTCATTAAAGAATATACATAAAATATGTTGTTATAAGATCAGCAAGTTTTTATAATGTAATAGATAAAATAGCTTCTTGTCACAAAGAAATTTGTGACATCAAATTGTGATGGGGAGGCTTGTATTAGCATGTCTATTGGCTCGTTCTCCCTTGTCAGAACAGTGATATATTTGACTTCTTTCAATGACAACTAAAAATAACTGATTAAAAATGCCCTGAGATTTCACACCTATGAAAACAGGTTAAGGAGAGACAGAACAGGTCAGCCTTATCAAAATATGGTCAGGTGTTTCACAGAACACAGTCTGTTATTTTTCATTGCCAGACTGCTTAGAAACCTTTCCCATATCAGGCACACAAGGAAATCATCAGGAAGAGACAAGAAAGATAAGCTGAGGTAAAAACAAGGGTAAAGAACCACTCTCCTATGGTAGGATTTCTAGCAGATTTAGAGTTGTGGTACTGCCAAACCAGTGCAGAAAATGGGTTTCCACTCAAGACGTAAGAAATATTTCTATCTTACTGAAAATCTGGCCACAGAATAATAATGTTCTAGACATTTTTATTTTTTATTTTGAAATGAAAGACATTAATACTCAGATTGCAACCAACACACTGTATGTGTTTGTCTGGTTCACTGCAATCACTGATTCTGAAATGCAGTTTTCTTCTCTCTCTGCTGTAGCTTGCCAGTTTGAAATGAAAGCTGCCCCTGTTGCTTGGCTCAGAGGTATGTAATTCCTGAGAAAGGTCTTTTTGTTTGTCTTTTCTCATTCTAATAAGAGGCGTGCAATGGGAAGGTGGTGTTAGCAATGGATGATCTGTTTTGTGTTTTCCAAAGGTTATAATCTAATGAAGGTTTGTAGTAACCCTTTTATCCATTTATAAATTGGTTGAAGTAACTAGATTTATTATTTGTTTTTTGCAAAGACTTCTTACTAGCAGAGATTTTTCTTCTATGTGAAACCAAAGCATACAGTGGTCCTGATCTATTTTACTTGAATGACTGAACTTCCTGGGCAGATAAAAATTTGCAGTCTTAAATGCTTAAAACTGGAGATGTACCATCAGCTTACAAAGAAATTAACTGGAGGAATTATAGCAGCTTCTAGTGGACAAAATATTCAACTTTGGGAAACCATTTTAATTGTGATTAACAGCTTGCTGGTGCCAGTTAAAGGTTACAAGGCTAATCCTTCTAGTAGTTATAAGGCAATATTCACATTGCTTAACTTTAGCCATCTAAGTTAGGTACATGAATAAGGAGTCTAGTCTCCTCAGGCTGCCCTGGAGCAAAGTGCATGAATGTAACTTAAAATCCCCTGGAGGGTAATTCAGAGAGTCTGAAGTTGAGGCATGCCAGAGAGAAACTGAAATTAGGTGTCTAAATTAAGCAGAGTGAATATGCCATCCTTGTGACTTGCTGGTGAGTAGATGGGGAGCAGCCCCTAGTACTGCAACTCTTGCTTTCCTTAGAGTGAGTGTAGCAAGGTCTATGGAGCCCTCTGCCCTCGCTGCACTCACAGGGCAGCTGCTGCTGCTGCTGCTGCTGCTGTTGCTGCTGCTGCTGCTGCTTAATGCATTGCAGGGATTTGGAGTCTACTGTAGGTGACAGGGTACTGTAGAGCTGCTCCCAGCTACTCCAGGATTGAAATTACTATGGATTATTTATGCCAGACCTATTTAAATGCCTGGCAGAAGATAAAAAATGAGAGAGAGAAAATTGCCAGTTCAGTAAAGAATCTAAAAATTTGCTTTAATTAAAAAAAAAAAAGAAAAAAATAAGCAAAAAAAGTGCTTCAGGGGGATCCAGTCATAAAACAGTATTATTCTGAAAGTCTAAAACTTTTAATATTACATGAATTATAAATTATGAAATGTAACAGACAAAAGATTTCCAGACATTGCCCTGCTGATATATAATCTTCTATCATTCATTGTCACCTTGTGTTTATATCATCCTCTGCACCACAAAATCGGCTTCAGCCCATAACAGTTAATTTGTTAAGTGCTTTTTTTACCTTAAGATTCAGCATTGTTGTAATCAAAATATAACAGAAAAATTGCGGTGTGAGACATATTTTAGCTGTAGTTGATCTTAACACAGCTTTAGCATTTCACCCATTTTATAACACAAGTAAACATCAAGCAATAGTAAGAAAGTCTAAACTTTCATGGTGATCAGCAAATTTACACCACCTTGCACAATAACTTGACTAACAGAGTAAAAGATTAGCATGTACACACTTCTGAATTTTCTGTTTTAGATCACAGCTGGTGTTAACTAGAATTGGTTCTTTAGCATTGTGACAGTTTATATCATTGAGGGATGTCCTTATGCTTCTTTTGGGTCTTCTCCTTCTGTTTCTTTTACTCCAACAGAGTTTTCACTATCATTTTTTATCCTAATAAGAACAGTCTAACAAACCCTTGTTTGCTCACCTAACGTAAATGCAATTGCTCTTTTGATCTGTCCTACTAGCCATTGTATAAATGACAAAAATGTACAGTGATGATTTTAAGTCTGAAACTTCCTGTCTACCTTGGACAATAAATATGCCAAAATGTTGAAGCAATTTAGATCAAATAATCTAAACAATCTTTTAATAACCACCTACTCAGTTATAGACAAATGAGTTCCATTTCCTTCTCTTCTTCCCCTCTCCATCTACTTCAAAGTAAAATAAAGTGGTAGCCCAGCCTATTATTTTCTGCGTTTGCCTTTCTTTAATGAGTTCTGTCTTCATTGATCCTCCTGAAAGCTGGGTACCATCTAGCCTGGGTACTAGCCTATTTCATGGCCAACCCTATGGTCTGATGTTTAATGGGAGTTCATTAGAGGGAGAGAGGCAATTTAAAAATTGCAGTTTTATGACTCCAAACTTCAGTCCAAACTTTTTTGTGACTATTCTTGTACTGGTTTAGTAACCATGATGCTTAAAGCAGGGAGAAACTATAGGAATTCTGTTTCTGGTTCTCCCTCAGCGTCTCCAATGCCTCAGTCAGTTCTTTGCCCTCCTAGCTGGAGAGCAACCTCCAGCAGATGCCATGTGCATATGTAATATGGTTTGAACTTCAGTTGGAGCCTCCCTTGTGTTACACAGCTGCTCCTATACCTACAACTACTATCACTACAACCTTCTTCTTGCTAACAATTGCTTCATACAACAGCTCATAGACAAAAGAAGTTTGAGGAAAAAGTCTTCTAAATATGTAAGTTATTTTCGGTTGGGTTGCCATGTGTGTTTTAGGCACCAAACCTTTCAGCATTTGCACTGGGAGGGAGAGGTCCAGGATGGCCCTTCAGTACTGCATCTGGGCATAAAATGATACATTTGAGAGAGAAACAACACTGTACTACAACTACAACTAAACATTACATCTGTACCTATGTTTCAAAACAGGTGCTATCTACTTCAGCTTATTAGATCTGCTTGTATTCTTTTCCAAATTCCCAAAGAGAAAATGTGTTTTGTCTGAGGAGAGATAAAAATCTTTTAAACAATACAAACATGCAATCAAACAAAATTGACTCACTGAGTGACAGAGTAATATTCTGGAGATTTTGTTTGATCAATAACATTCTACTTCTTGTAACAGCAACTTAGGTAATGAGAAAAGGACATTTTTAGTTCTTGTAGGCTTTTAGTCTTTATATGTCACTAGATAAGATGATGAAGTATACACTTTTTAGTCTGTCTTAAGATAAGGTTGACTCCTGTAGTGGGTTGACCCTGGCCAGATGCCAGGCGCCCACCAAAGCCGCTCTATCACTCCCCCTCCTCAACTGGACAGGGGGAGAAAATAAAATGAAAGGCTCGTGGGTCGAGATAAGGACAGAGAGATCACTCAGCAATTACCATCACGGGCAAAACAGACTCGACTTAGGGAAAAATTAGTTTAATTTATTGCTAATCAAATCAGAGCAGGATAATGAGAAATAAAACCAAATCTTAAAACACCTTCCCCCCACCCCTCCCTTCTTCCCAGGCTTAACTTTACTCCTTATTTTCTCTACCTCCTCCCCCCCGAGCGGCGCAGGGGGACGGGGAATGGGGTTTGGGTCAGTTCATCACACGTTGTTTCTGCCGCTCCTTCCTCCTCAGGAGGAGGACTCCTCACACTCTTCCCCTGCTCCAGCATGGGGTCCCTTCCACGGGAGACAGTCCTTCACGAACTTCTCCAACGTGGGTCCTTCCCACGGGCTACAGTTCTTCACAAACTGCTCCAGCGTGGGTCCCATCCACGGGGTGCAGTCCTTCATGAACTTCTCCAACGTGGGTCCTTCCCACGGGCTACAGTTCTTCACAAACTGCTCCAGCGTGGGTCCCATCCACGGGGTGCAGTCCTTCAGGAACAGACTGCTCCAGCGTGGGTCCCCCGCGGGGTCACAAGTCCTGCCAGCAAACCTGCTTCAGCGTGGGCTCCTCTCTCCACGGGGCCACGGGTCCGTAGGTCCTGCCAGGAGCCTGCTCCAGCGCGGGCTTCCCACGGGGTCACAGCGTCCTTCAGGCATCCACCTGCTCCGGCGTGGGGTCCTCCACGGGCTGCAGGTGGATATCTGCTCCACCGTGGACCTCCATGGGCTGCAGGGGGACAGCCTGCCTCACCATGGTCTTCACCACGGGCTGCAGGGGAATCTCTCTCTCTGCTCCGGCGCCTGGAGCACCTCCTCCTCCTCCTTCTCCACTGACCTTGGTGTCTGCGGAGTTGTTTCTCTCACATCTTCTCACTCCGCTCTCTCTCGCTGCAACTGCAACTCCCCTGTAACTTTTTTTGCTTTTCTTAAATATGTTATCACAGAGGCGCTACCACTGTTACTGATTGGCTCGGCCTTGGCCAGCGGCGGGTCCGTCCTGGAACCCGCTAGCATTAACTTTATCAGACATAGGGGAACCTTCTAGCAGCTTCTCACAGAAGCCACCCCTATAGCCCCCCCCCGCTACCAAAACCTTGCCACGCAAACCCAATACAACTCCTTATCCATTTGATCACATATAGGATCTTGCACTATTGTATCGCTAAGATAAGGAATAGAAGTAGCAAGTCTGGTATACTGGTACTGTCTGGTCTTAAACACTCCCGTTTCCTGAAATGTGGTAGTAGTACACTGCAAGTTACCATGCCCAGATATCGCAACAGAACCAGACTGCTGAAGTACGGATTTTGGAAAGAAGGAGCAGCTGCCTTCAGCCCCTTTTCCACACTCACACAGTGCCAAAGGCACCCCACAGCCCATACAGAACAAGTCAAAAGTTCATTGTCAGTTTTCTACCTTTGACATCCACACACCTCGCAGGGTGTGTTGCTTGGGAGTGTCCCTACAGCTATTCGTGCTAAATAACATTCATGGTTTTTCCTCTAGTTTCGCACTCTGACAGACTTCAATGAGTTTTACAATTGTTCAGGTGTCCACAACTAACCTGTTGGTGCCCATAAGGATCAGCATCCCATTGTGCAAAGCTGCTTTGATTTAAGACACTGCTGTTTTTATAGACAATGCCCGTAAGTACCTTCCAGCATCTGTTATGCTGCAATTTCTTCAGAAAGAGTAGAAATCATAGTGTTTGCTTTCTGGAGCTACAATCGAGAACCTGCATGATAAGGTTTAATATCTAAAAACTAAAGAGCATTTCCTGATGCTGCCTGAGCATCCCAGCCTCTTCAGACAGCTCTACTTTGTTAATCTAGACTCTGTATTGTGTTTATTTCTTTCTGATTTGGATGAAAATTTAAAAAATCAGTCACCCATTGCAATAATTAAGTAATTTTTAGGGTCTGTCAAACTGCATTTGAGTTTTGTTTAGCTATCAGAGGATCATTCACTTATCTGCTTCTGTATCTGGTTTGGTCAGACCACATAGAGACATTCAGAAGAAACCAGAAGTATTTTGTTACATTAGTCACATAATTACTTCTACAAAAGAAAGCTAAGAGTCACTCCTGCATTGTGCAGCTCCATTACATGTGAAGCAAACATGCTTTGTTAAAGAGCAGGCCAAATAAAAAGGGCATTTCTAATTTCACATTCTACTTTTGGGAAAGTTCTGTTGGTTAGTGGAAAGATGGAGCATAAAGGTTTTCTACACCAGAAAGTACTATTGTTTGACCCAGTCTAATGAGTTTTGATCTTTGAATTGTCAAATTTTTTTTACTGAACTGTAGTGAAATTACAATTGCAAAGACTTTGAGTGAAATCCCTTGGAAGAGTGAGATAAAATGTAAAATTCAGAGAAATTACTAATATGCATAATTAAATATAAAATGTGCAAAGAAGAATAAAGTAGAGAATAAATATTGCTTCTTCTTTCTCTTTTTTCCTTCTTTTTTTTTTAACCAGCCCTTTGTTCAGGAAAAAGAGTAAGAAAAAAAGAATCAACAATATACGATAAACTGGACTGTCTGATCTGCACTGACATCTCTGGAGAGCACTTTACATAGAGGAAATGATCCAAAAGATGTCAAATCATCTGATTTTTTTCACAACCCTCAGTGATCTTTAGATAAGGTCTCAGTATTATGCAAACTGCCTCCCCTGATATCAAAAGGATTTTAAGTAGTAAGACTCCAGATAGAAATCCCTTTGAAATTACCATCAAAACTGTCATTTACTTCTGGGGAAAAATCTGAAACCTGAAATAAGGACAGTATATGCAAAAGAAAAAAAGGAACGTTACATGTATTCTTCAGGTATGTCTATAGCTGACTCTTCTTTCTGGAGTAACATTCAGGTATTATCTTTAACCAACTTTTTGTGTTGTCTCTAAGAATACATTTCTATCATTTCTGCCTAACTAATTGCAGCTGTCACCAACGTCAAGAGAGTACAATTGGTAAACAGCAGAGAGATAATAATAGGCTTTCTGGGCAGTCCTCAGGAGGTCTGGTTTGACTGCTTTCAAACATCTGGGTGAGCAATTAAACAGAAAGCTAGCTAAAACTGATCAAGGTTATGTCCTTGTCAAGCCTCTTGTTTTATTTTACCTCTAAAAAAATCAAGGAATGGGAGATGGCAGGGAGCAGCATGTGGGGACGCCTCAGGAGGGGGTGAATCAAGGGCAACCTCCCATCGGCTGGGGTCTCACCAAGGGGTCCATCAGCAGCCCCACACACAGCAAGGGGGGAGCCAGGACCAGGGGCCACCCAGGAGATGGGGATGGAGACCACTACTCCATGGCAGAGCTCAGGGAGGGGCTGAGATGGCCCCTGAGGCCAAGGCGGGGGGGCAGGTGAGCCTGTAGTTATGGCCTTTTGGTACCTTCAGGGCCCTCACGGGGACCTGTGAAAGACTCTCCACAGGATATGTGCCCTATACTAAATTGCAATGTAGAGAATAAAGTGGATGTTAATGTGAATTACAGACCCTTGCCTGACATCCTTACAAAGAATCCCTACTTAAATGTCGAATAGGACTGTAGGGGGCTTTGGTGTCAAAAGCAACTTCTGGGGAAACTCCCTTATTTCATTGTAAAACAGCACTTAGTCATGTTGACCTGACTTCCCTGAAAGTCATGCCACTATTGATAAAAAAATCGGTTGTATACAGAGACCATGCAAAAATCTGCGATGTTGAAGGACATCAAGGCATGTGGTGGTGAGAAAGGTGCAGCATGGGCAGAGGGATCCAGGGCAGCAGGACAGGGAGAAATGCAGTGTGGATGGGAGCCTGTACCAAGAGGGATAAAAGGGAACTGATGAGGGTAGGGTAGGGTCACCTGGAGCATCAGTGGCATACTATGTGCAGATCTGGGCTGGGTGGTTGTCTTGTGTCTGTCTCCCATGACATGACTGTTCCTTGATATAGCTATAGAGTGCAAGCATCACTACCCTGTATGACCTGCCTGAGGAAGAAAAAGCTACTGCAGTTTCGAGGCCATATGAGCTTTACCATCCTGTGTGGTAGCGGGTTGGTTGCAGCTATCCAAGGGCATTGGCTGCTCTGGGGGACAGACAGAAATGATGATGAAGTTATGAAGCTGTGGCTGTTTTCCCCATGTTAATGCTGTGTGCAGGACCACGAGGACAACACTTGCCCTCAGGCTGTGCTGTGCATGCTTGCTGGCCTGGAGTAGGATGTTTGGTTATGCCCAACAAACCAGATGTGACCTATATCCTGACAGATGAAGAAACCCGATGTGGGTTATGGACTTCAGGGGTAGGGATAATGACGCTGCTTTCCAGAGGTATTAAGAAAAATACCTTAAAAAAACCCCAAACAAACCAGAATGAGTCCACTGGGAAGGCCTGAAGGGTGCACAGGACACATAAGGCAATGGCAGATACACACCCTAATTGTGACTTCACCTAATCCTCAGGGTAGTGGATCCCAGGCATCTGTCTATATGCCTGATAGTTGGGCATGAACATCCTAGCAGGACAGGTTGGCATTTTCTTTTGAATAAAGGGAAACAGGTTCAAGAGGGAAGGGTAGCTCTGTACATCATCTTCTGAAAGACCGGAGATGAAACCTGTGTTTAAAAAACGCCTTCTGTCCTGGTTTCGGCTGGGACCAGCACACCTTCCTAGACCAGGTGTAGAAAGACAAGAGACAGTAGTCAAATCACTATGGAAAATGAGGATTTTATAGATTTTTACAGTTTGGATTAATTTATGCATTAACAGTATAATATTTAGTAGAATTTCTTTAGATTCTTTTAAAAAAAAAGTTTCATCCTTAGTAGAACTAGCTGACATTTTCACATTAAATGTTTTAAGAGAAAAAAATGTATATTTATACGTATACATATATGTCTATTTACACACACATTCTGAAATGGTAAAGGATGCCTAGAGACATTAAAAAGGACAAGCATTAATTTACTGGAGTGAAGACAGGTTTGTGAACCAAGGGTCATTTCAATTTGAAAAAATTGTTTGTTTTGGAAAAAACAAATTAACTCAAAATTAATTTTGTTGTTTTAAAATTATTCTCTGCATAGAAATGACTATGACATGCAGTTTTCTCTCCTTTAGCTTTATTCTAAAATATTTAATATCTCTAAGAACACAGATCCAGAACAAAACATTTTCCCTGTCCCCAAATTATTTTTTCACCTTGCCTATCAGTAAAAAATTAAACTGTTTTTAATTTCCCTGCCTAAGGGAAATCCTTCAGGATTGACAGAAACCAAACAAATTAAGCATTGGTAGAACTTAATTCTAGATAGAATTTAATGACATTTTCATCCTACCTCCCTAACAGTTGTTTTGAGGTTTACATTGTTGGTTTTTACATGCATTTAAAAGACAGAAAATTCAATATAAGTGATATAAATCATTACAACATGATGGTAAACATAGGGGCAAAAAAAAAATGCGAACAAAAAAATGTTCTGAGTAAACTAAGTATTAAAAACTAAAAAATTATCTAAAATGTTCTTCAGTTTAAAGGGATCTTCATTTAGGCAAACGATTGTCCTCTTTTAAGAATTCACAAAGGTCATTCATTTACAGTTACTAATCTCTGCTGTACTTAAAGACAATGAATTCCTTAGCTACTTAAGGTATAATTCCTCACAAAATTTCATAATTAATTCATGCACACATTATTCCTTTTCATTTATCATACTTGAAGCTAATTAACTTATATGTTTCTGCAAGGCCCTTGTAAGAACAAGCTATATGAAAGAATTGGGATTTTTTTTGCAATGAATCAGGTAAGTCAAAGTGATAATTTATTGAATGTTCTGGTCCAGATTTTTATCTCAATTACATCATGGTGAATAGCAGTATTGAATAACTGAGTATATAATTGAAATCACAACCCGGTCTTCAACAGTAGCAACTCAGTATTTTAAGTAATACCTTCTAGCACTGTGCATTCACAAATGTTTATCGGTACTGCAAGGACAACAAACTGTGGTAGCTTTAACATGTCAACTAACTCCAAAACGATACTTCTTTGAGGACTAGAAAGAAATCCTCCTTTGTTATATTTTTTTCAGGTGCTTTTATTTTTAAATATTGTCCTGAACTAGCAGTGCCAGAAACTGTGTGATTTTGCTTTTCCAGATGAACCAGAGTAGGAAACATTGGAGGAATAGCTACGATAATGGCCTTTATGGAAGTACTATTATCTACTCTTTCAAGTTAACCATAGGTAGAACTGACAAACAGTGAACATTCAGTTCAGTGGTTGAGACATAATAATATCTTGGGTTGAAATGAAGTTTATGATTTAAAAATTGTAGAGAAATGAGAGAAAAAAAAGTTGAGTCAACCCAGAACAGTTTGATCCAACTGAAATGTTTTGACTTATTAAATAAGTGTTTTAATGTGCCTTTTCTTTTTAAATGAAAACTGATATTTCAAGAAGAAAAGTCAGTCTTTGATACATTAGCCAAGCATTTCCAAAACAAAAAATTATTTTTAAAAGATTGAAAATGAATATTTGAATTAATATTTCAAGCAAATACTTTGATAGTTCTTAAACAAATGAAAAGAACTCTTCCTTTTTTTGTCACCTGAAATGCCTTCCAAATGCAGAGCAGTTTTATAATTATTTCCAATTCGTTTGAAAGTTTTGTTGGTAAATTCAACTGTTAAAAAGTCCTTTAATTTTCATCTTCACTATCAGAGTAAATATCTTTTTTTTCCCTCAAAATTTACCTGCATTTGGTTTAAAAATGAACCTGAGATTTTGCACAAAACAACTCGCTTTTGTTGTTTTAAAATTTGCTTTTATCTCTCCTGGCTACAGAGAAAAGCTTGAATACATGAATTATAAAGTGTCCACAAGCAGAATAAAAAGAGAAAAGACATTGACTGCATTGTCTTTTCAATCTTAGATCTAGAAATCACTGCTTGTAACTTTGGATATTTGACTCATGGTTCAAACATTTGCAGTTGACCCTGAGTTGCAGCAAAGTGGAGAGCAGCAATCAGCGGCAGTAGATGTACCCTGGCACTCCGCAAGGACAATATTCATATTCCTCCAAAAACTCAGAGAAAAGATTTCTGCTGAGCAGAACTCTTCTCAATTTTTGTTTAAAATATAATGCCTAACCACCTCTCTGATGGCACTTTCACTTTTCATATGAATTTCTAGGTCAGACTTACAGACAGAAAAGAGATTTTGGATAATTTAGTTTTGTTTCAGATGCATATCAGCATGTCTGAGTGCCTGGTGTTTGAGTATATGAACAATTCAAGTGCATGCTACACTAGTTAGAAACTGTGTCAATCTTCCAGGCTGATTTATTAAGGCCCTCAGTTGCATCCTGGCCCTATTTGTGTGCATAAAAAGGCTAAAGCAGCACACAGAGGCTTCGAAAAAACATTATTTATTCAGGACTGCCACCTCTGCAGCACAGGCAGTGTGGGAGATAAGCTCACAAGAGTGCCTCTCAAGCTCTGCTTCAGGTGTTGTGCCAGAGTAGGAGGTGTCCAGTGGGGCAAAGCCTTAGCTTAGGATACTGCCGCTGTTTAAATGGCTTTGTGGTGAGCTCACGGATATGGCAGTAAAGTCAGGCAGGCCTGAATGTCTGGGTAAAGAGGAAAAAAAGAGATGGAAACTCTCTAGCTACAGAAGTGGCAGTGCACAGAAGTGACTGAAAATCATCTTCACCGCTCCACCTCAGTGCTGGGGACTTTAAAAGATGTGTCTCATAATCACACTCATTCTGCTTAGGTATGGAGAAGAATTTTATCTTTTTTTCCCCAAAGGACATGCACTTTGCTATATATCCAGCTGCTGAAGAGAATACAAGTCTAGAACAGCAGCAGAGCAGCCTGGGGTTGTTTTTTTCTCCAGTGGGAGTTTTTCTGACTCGTGACATCTTCATAAAACACACGCTACTATTAAAAATATTTATCAATTTTATTTAAGAAAAAAACCACAAAAAACCTGAAAAAGATGGCAGCAATGTGTTTGTAATCTCATCTTTCTATCATATATCCATATTCTAGTTTCACATTGAGGAGAATTTACAGATCCCTCGAGGAATCAATTCACTTTACATCATATACAGTAAATCAAGTTCTCTTTGAAATACGTCAGTGGCATAAATGCTTAATGTTTAACTTCTGTCCTAACTCATAGTAATTCCTTACAATGCAAACTGGATCCATTAATTGACTAGTATTTCTTGTGCAAAAATCATCTATACAACTTCTGCATATCTTCCAAGAACTAATTATGGGGATATATGTAAGTCTTTCTTAGAAAACACAGGGTTTAAAGGAAGCTCCTGTACATGAGTTATAATTGCTTCATTCTGAATTGTTCAGTCAGCTTAAAATGCAGTATAAAATATTAAGGGCAAAACTTTCTGTTAATTAATTATGATTAGGTACTTTTTGCTTAGTTTCTAGTTTCAGGAGATTCAAATGGATAGTATCTCCTGCATAAATGTTATCTATCTAGTGTCATTTTAGCTTTGTTAGCATAGCATCACTACATAAAGAAGAAATCATTCTCTTCATGACTATCCTGTTAGAAGCCCATTTCTCATGGGAATCCATCACCAGAGGCCTCTGGTTTTGACCAAGGCAAGCGGAACCCAGAACGAAGAGTTTAACAGGCGCTTGCAGGTGTGAATATTGTCTGACCATGCAGAGTTGCTCCTGGGAACTGACAGGTTCACTTGTGTCACAGCAGCAGCTCAGCTCCCCTGAGGACACTAAGCACTCGGGTAAGACACTGAGGGAGCACAAACCCCTCCACCTGGGCAGCAGCCAGGGCAGCCTGAGGAGCCGGAGCAGGAGTTTCATAGGGAGGGAGCTGCCTTCCCCTCCCAACTGTGGAGACTTCACCAGCTTCCACGGCAGCTGCCCAGCAGCTATGCAGGACAATTACAGAGAGCAAGCACGGATGCATGAGTGTGGGCTCTGAAAAACATCATTTGAAGTGAAACCTTGGTGATAAGAGTCATGAAGCTTGGTACTCCATGGCCAATTTCACTATTTTGCTAGAGATAGGCTAATAAAAAAGCCATTGTTCAGGACTGACTTCTATGTGAAATTTTATGTGAAAATGGAGATTCATTTTGAAGTTAATATTGTGCTGCTAACTTTGTGATATCGGAGTGAAAATAAGAATTCCAGCTCTTCCATATTGACTCTTAAAAAATGATGCAGGCTTTCTGGAAGCATGATACTGTCTTTAGGAAGACATGAAGTTGTCTGGGGCTTATTGGCATTATTTTAATTGCATTTGGGATTAATTTAATATTCTCTAGAGGGCACGGGGTGAGAGAGGAGGGGTTGAGCATGTAGCACTCACTAGGGTTCGGAAGGGGTTTCTTAAGCTTTTCTCCACAACCTGATGGACTGGAAACCCATTTCACCTTTTCAAAGAAACACTTATTGTTGCATAGGCCTTTGAGTTGGGATGCTGTGGCTTTATGGAAAACCTTAAATGTTGAAGAACTGTTTTAAAATCTGATTTGACAACAGTGGCATTATCATGAGATTAGGAAATGGCTTAGCTGTGTTTTGTAAGTCTTTGCAACATGACCAGTGGCACAAATGTTCATGCACTATTACTGACTCCAGGTGAAGGAAAACAGAGAAAGAGACATGAATAAAATACAATGACAGAAACAGCAACACTCGGACCCAACAGGGATTTGTGACCCACTGGGCACACTATTTTTTCCTAGTGGTTTAGTCATCTCTTGCCAGTGACAAAATTACTTACTGACCTCATAGTGATACTGTGAAAAATACTCCGTCCTTTCTTGATTCAGAGAGGCTTCTGGAGCTCCATATTAATGCTGTCAAACTGTATCTAAATAATTTACTGATGATAAAGTTCTATCAGAAGGCAAAGAAAAAAGGGGACATTCCCTTCTCTGACCCAGTGTGATGGATAATGCAGGGATAGAGAGAGATGTATGATTTCTACATTGCCCCATGGAAAAAGAATTAGCTTGGGAATCTTTCTTACTTCCCAGATACCTGAATCCCCCCATATCTGTCACAGAGCAAATGTGGCAAGATTGTGAATTACATGGATACCATGCAGTTTAACCTTTTTTAATTTCCTTCCTCAAACTTTCAGTGAAGGGGAAAAGTAAACAAGACCTATTACTGCTGGAATAAGACAACACCAAGAATCTCTGACCTAGCTTAGATTTTGTGTAATGGCAGTGGCTCATTATGTGAAGGAGAAGTTTATGTTTTCTTCTTTGGCTTTAAAATCCCCAGTTCTATGAAGCTTTAGACTGGCTATATTTCAATTTGCATAGAAGAGGCTACTATGGTAACCCTCTTTGTGTTGCTAGGGCAACCGTTTAATAATAATTAGTTCCTTTAAAACAAATTCACCTTTAATAGAGCGTTAAAGATTACACACAACACTTCCAAAAGGTGTGAACTTTCTGTGGGAAGGAGTCATGCTACCATTTATAACACATCAGAAAGACAACCTTTTTTTTCCTTTTTGTTTTTTTTTAAACAATGAAGTATGATTACTCCTCTTGCCATAACCACATATATTTATGTGATGTGCGTCCCATGTATAGTCTCTGTGCTTGGAAAAGACACACTCAATATTATAAAATTTCAACAGGACTACACCAATTCAGACCTCTCAAATTAATGAGTGTCTTCATGTCCTTACGGCATTCTGCTCTAGCAGAAAACTGCATGCAGGAAAACTTTTTCCACCGTCCTCAGTAAGAAGTGATGAGGTTTATTACTGTGAATGGGCATGTGTTACACTGCACCATGTACTGGAGGCACCCTTGGTCAGACATGGCCAGGAGATGGTTGGGTAGGACTGTGGGGAGAGGGATGTCTTGGGGGACCCATGGCCAGGCAGGGCAGGGCTGTGGGAAGCTGGAGACTGGCCCTGCTGTGGCATTGCTGGGGCAGGGGCTGATAGCTCTGGGAGCTGAAATGGGGTCCTGGGCCATGGGCAGGGTGGGGGGAGCCCTCAGGTCCAGGACTGAACCGGGCACTTGAAGCAGCTTTCAAAGTCAGGAAAATTTGAATTCAGGTCTAAGCTGCACACCTCAGATGTGAACTTCATAACATGGGAAATTTCAGTATATTCAGTTACATGACAATTCAACAGTTGTGAAACTTAAGACTGAATCCATACTTGCTCCCTAATTTACCCACCAGGAACAGCTTTTATAAACAATATTCTCTACTTGTCTCACTGCTCAGCAGGGGTTGGAAGTTAAGTGTGAGAAAACCCTCCCACTGATGACATTTTACTCCTGATCACTTCAGTTTAGTGGCTAGTATTCAACTAATACACTTATCACCCTGGACTTTCCCCTTGGTGTTCTGGAGCGCCAATACCTCCCTTTAAAAGACAACCTGAACTGCCATGGACAGTCTCTTGCAATAAGCAGAGTACCTTGCCACAAGACTGAAAAGCGGTTTGCACTGCCCTTCCCTTAACTTCCTGAAGATTTTGTGTGCAAGGTGGTTAACATTACTTGCTTTCAGGAGTGAAACTCAATCCCCACACTGGGGCTTTGGTACCTGCAGAGAGTCACAGATTTCGCAGTGGCGTGACATTTAGTTTCAGATAATCCTGAGTCCTATGCAGAATTTCAGATTTAAATTTCATCGGCTTTGCGATTTGAGGTTCTGTTTGTCTGGTGCAAACTCAAAAGATACTCTGGGCTGCATGAGAGTGCTTAGAAGCAACATTTCTCCCTCCTCTCCCCTCCTCATCCACACTCAGACCACAGCCAAGGAGAGGAGAGTCTGTTTATCTGTCACTCTCCCCTGCAGCCGCTTGAGGAGGGAGATGATGAGAAATGGGAAACCCTCTGAAACCACTGTCCCTGTGGCTCACAGTAGCTGGGGGACTGCAGATAAAAGAAATTACAACAGTGTAAAGGAAATGGGACTGAAAGGAGAAGCACAGCTGAGTCACAGTTATTTCTCTGATGTGTTTGGACACTCTGCTGAGCCCTTCCCAGCACAGTGACACCACACAGGTAAGCAGACTCCCAACCCCTACAAGCTGAAATGGCTAAAAAATGCACAAATCTGTCCTTGTTGTAACACGAGGCTGACACAATTAGCCTGACAGTCTGCTTTTTGATGCCTGTAGCTATTATTGAAGACATTCCTTTGAAATCTAACCACAAGAACAGTGAGAATGCAACAATTTTCTAATCACCATGAATTTATCTGACTTTTCATCTATCATAAAATATTGGGTAACATCTGGTAAAGAACCCTTTTTTTTCACCCCTCTGGCACTTCTTTTAAAGCGGCACTGATGAATCTATCTGACTAGGGGCTGTAAAGGGAAAGCAGATGGCACACTTATCACCCAAAAACCAATCCCACAACCTTGTCCTTTATAAGCATCTCTGGTGAGGAGGCAACTTACTAATGACAGCAATTAGCATCATGGAAATACCAGAAAGGCCAGAACCTTGCAGACAGCATTTCTGATAAGCTCAGGGATTGATGTTTTTGAAGCCATCCAGACAGGTAGAAACCATTAGTGTCTAATGTTAATCCATCACAACTAATCAGGTCCTATGGGTTTTTACTTTGGTGTAACAGTAGCTTGCTAGTAAATGCTAAATCAAGGAGAAAAAAAATAGAGATCTTTGTCTTTTGTCACAGTACAGGGGTCTCTCATTTTTGTTTATTACTCTCATGCTATATGGACATTCAACATGTCCTGGTTTTGGCTGGGATAGAGTTAATTTTCTTCTTAGTAGCTGGTACAGTGCTGTGGTTTGGATTTAGTGTGAGAATAATGTTGATAACACACTGATGTTTTAGTTGTTGCCAAGCAGTGCTTATCCTAAGGTAAGGATTTTTTCAGTTTCCCATGCTCTGCCAGCAAGCAGGTGTGCAAGAAGCTGGGAGGGAGCATAGCCAGGACAGCTGACCTGAACTAGCCAAAGGGATATTCCATACCATGGAATGTCATGCCCAGTATACAAACAGGGAAGAGTTGGCCAGGAGGGGCGGATCGCTGCTCAGGAATCAGTCAGCCGGTGGTGAGCAACTGCATTGTGCATCACTGGGTTTTTTCCTTTTTTGCCCCTCTTTTTTTGTTATATTCCTTTCATTACAATTATTATTATATTTCATTGTTATTATTGTCAGTATTGTATTTTACTTTTGTTATTAAACTGCTATCTCAACCCACAAGTTTTACCTTTTTTCCCCTATTCTCCTCCCCATCTCACTGGGAGTGGAGGGGGCACGAGGGAGCAGCTCTGTGGTGCTTAGCCACTGGCTGGGGTTAAACCACGACAAACACCAAGTGTGCTGTGTATATTGTGGTTTGGTGAAAGTCACTCTTTCTCCTTTAAAGTAACTTGTTCCACTAAAGGAAGGGAAAAACAGTTCACAACAATTTAGTCGAATGGACCTTGTGCATAGCAACTAATTTCAATATTGCTTTAGCCTGTAATTTTATTCTGTAATTGCAGGACTCCTTGAGAAGGATGCAATGATAGGAACAGAGGTGGCTGGTAAGAGCAGGACAGGGCTTTCAAGGAACAGCAGTTTGCAGAAGACTGATTTGTGAGTGTCCTTGCAGCAACCTACATAAACAGCACTGTTCCTCATCTTGATGTATTAAGATTACCGATCAAGAAAATTAATTTAGAAGATGCAACATTTGCAACTAAGTTTCATTATAAACTCAGTTTTGGCTCTCTTTGTACAACTCAAAGACTTTTTGGTCACAACACTGGTAAACTGACTTTTTTCCTGAAATTGAGGAACTCTACCAGCTCCCTAGTGAAACATCTCTCTTTCAGTGCATTTCTCAGCCTAAGTGACTTACCTCCTTGTAGGTGATGTGGAAAGAAGTAAGATTAAGTCTTGCTTTGACAAATGACCCTGGGTTTTGTCCTGGTAGCTCTCAGTGGGATAAATCCAGAAAACCATAATTCTAAAGATTGTCTCAAGTTCTTAGCAGTTTGAATAGTGAAGGGCCCTAACAAGCTTCAAGGAGAATGCCAGCTTATTGCTGAGAACTCATCTTCCATTTAAAATTGACTAAAAGTTGATCTCTATGCAGCTTTATTACACAGGTAAAACAAACTCTACAACACTCACTAGGAAAAATATTTGTCCAATAAAATTGAAACAAATCAAGGAAATCTGTTGTGAATTCAACCATGTTTATTCTCCAAACGTTCATCATAGATTTTTCATCTACAAGTTACTTTTATGGTAATTTAGAGTCTTCACAGATTCATTTTAACCTGAAAATGTGGTGTCTATTTTGTTAAGGTGGATTTTTTTTATAGTTGCATTGTTCCTCACTTTTAAAAGTGGGGCCAAGGGAAAATGAAAACCTAGACATGAAATAATGAGCACATATTTGTATGTGTATATACATACCCATATACATATATTTTCCATTTCTGTTGGGCGGTTCAGGTCTTGGGGTGGGTCAGCAGCCTGTGCTGAAATTAAAGCATTGTCTCATTCATGTTCCCGACAAATCCATCAGCACCCATAGTGGCTCTGGGATTACCAACTGCCTGGGCAGATAAACCAGGTACTCCAACTGAACTTCTGTTCGATCCCTCATGGTGCTCCCTCCGATCAGAAAAGTAGTACATTAGCGAGACAATATCTGGCATCTCACACTGTCACATTTGTTCAAGAAGATCAATAGAAGACCTCTGTTCACAGGGCAGTCAATCTGTTACCTTCTATATGCAGCAAATTCACTTAGCAAAGCATGAAGATCAGGAATACAATAGAAATTAATTTACTTTGATCATAGCCAGATCTTGACATTTAGTTTCTACTGTAAGGACAATAATTCTGAATGGTTTGATGTTTTTCTCCTCCTGAGCTATAACACTAAAAAGTCAGTGTTAGCAAGTATATAAATAAAAATCATTCTAACTTGAAAAATATGAAGATCTAGCCATATTTCCAGGCTTCTTAAGCCATGCTTAATGCAGCTTTGGTCTTGTTCACTGTTTGGTTGGGTGATCTCTTTAAAATGCTGTTTTCTACCAACAATCTAGTTATAAACATTACCATAGCCTATAACTTGTCAGTAAAACTTCTTGAAGTTCTCATGGTGTTGTTTACATTCAGTCAGTAAACATAAATAATTTGCAAATCAAGACTATTGCAGTTATGAACAGTAGGACCTATTTCATTGTGGTAAAACAATAAGAAACTCAAAGTGACATGAGAAGAGAGAAAACATGTAAAAAAAAAAAAAAGTCTATGTTTGTCTTTACCTCCTCCTCTTGAAAGACCACCTCATAATTTAAACACCATTCCACTAATTCCTGAGGTGGCATTACCATTTAACTCTGACACAGCTGAAACAAATCAGCTATAGCTACCTATCTTGTGTTACAAATGTCTGCCCTCTTACTAAGCAGATGGTCCTAGCTTAGTATTAGCATACAGTTCTGATACAATAAGTAAGAGATATTGATTATTTTCCTTTATTATCTTGAGTATAATTCTGGTGCCTTAAATACAAAACATTCAGAATAAGAATATTCTTTCCAGAAACCTTATTTTTTAATCAGGAATACTCCTTCAGAACATGATGCAACAGTTTCCTCATGTTCTGTGGAATGTTGGGGGTTTTTTTGTTTGCCTCTTTCCTGTGAGAAGGACCTCATGAACAACAAATAATGTTAATGTAATTTTAAAGCCTTTCAATTGTGTTGGGCTTTTGTTTTACTAGGATGTGCCATTTTGCAACCTCACGTTTCGGCTGTTAGTTGGAATGATACCAATAGGAACCTAATAAGTAAACATCAGTCAAGGATCTTTTGCATTCACCATTTAAGATTGCTCACAATTCTCAATGAACATGCTCTCAACAGGAAAATGCCTCTCCCAGAGCTATATCCCAGAATTTTAAAGAGTATCTAGAAGTCTGAAGTATCTCAGACTTCCCCAAAGATGACTTCATTTACCTTTCCAGATTTAAGGGCAGCCTAGATAGTCTAGTCAGTTTCCCATTTGCAGTTGCACTGCAAATACAAAATAAATCCCAGACTGTGTTTGTCCCAACTGTCTGCTGCACTTGCAGCTCATGTTTCTGCTTCGATTCCAAGAACATCTGGCAGAAACTGATTGTCAGCAGCTTGTGAAGTAGATAACACCGAAAACCAGATCAGCCATCAATTTGAGCAAAGTTCACCTAATAGCAGAAGTAACTGTAAGGCTGCAGTTACTGAAGAGTTACCAGTGTTACTGGAGAGGCCTTTGATGACATCTCCCTTTCTAAGGGATATGTTGCTGAAACAATTGCATTAAGTCTTGGTCAAGAACAGGAACCAAGTTATATTGTGCTCAGGATTTTTCTGCATCAAAGCATTTAATCTTGAATAAGAGATAACGAAAGTATTGATGACTAGGAGAACTTTTGTTTCAAAACTAATTTCATGAAATTGGCTTACCAAGATTTGATTGTTTGATTCTCCCTCTGAAGTTTCTATAGAGTTGCATTATGCATTTAACTGTGTCAGAATTTAAACCATCATGTTAAATGAATCATGTCTCTCAAACATAATTTTTCTAAGCTGCTCACCATGCAGTAGATGGAGTTGTTTATTAAACTTATAAGTCTCTCTGTGTAAGTGGTATGAGTCTACCACTTCTGGCTACGTCTATGCTAATAGCTTACTTATAAGTCTAAGCTTTGATTCAAGCTAAAAATTTTGTTTTGGTCACAATATGTGCCAGCTCAGATTTGGCTTTAGTCCAGAGCAAGCCAAACAGCTGCCCTAGCAGGAATATTTGTGCTTATGCAGAGGCTGGCTTATGCAGAAATTTTTCCTTCTACAAGCTGTATTGAAGAGGTGTCATGAAAAGCTTGGTGTTGTCAGCCAGAGCCCATGTTTAAGCACAGATGCCAAAGACACACAGGAGCTATGTATGTACAGGGTGTTGGACAAATGGTTCTTTGAAGTGAGGGCACCTTAGAGAAGCAACCAGAAAGGCAGGCATTTCTGACAGAACATAGTGAACTATGCTCTTAACTCCTAAAAGCCTAAAGGAATTATTTACTTCTGCTTAGTCCTGCTGAGCCAGCACACTCCCAGGGGAGTGAGCTGCACTCGACCAGCAACATGAAGTGAGTTTGAACCACAATCTTCTCTGCTGAGGGTGACCATGCCTGTCTTGGTAAGAACTCACTTGCCTTTCCCATCCCAGATCAGGTTTACAGGGCTCATAGTTAGAAATACTATTCTTCAAACAGAGGTTAACTAATCACAAGCTTTTTATGGAAATGTATGAAAAAATTGAGTGAAGAGATATTTGCATAAACTGTCTACAAATAGAATAAATACAGTCACTTGGAGATGAATCCAGTACAGTTTTGATTACATGTTATTTGAGAATTGCAGGTAATTATCAAACTTGAAATAAGCCTAATATAATTCACAGAATATCAGATTTGTTTATCCTGGTGAGATACTCCTATCACCCTTTCTTCTCATGCGTCTTTTGTCAAATCTCCAGCTTACTGATTTAAATGTTAAGACAAACCTGCACCTGGAGATTCATAGACTTGCATTGGAAATTGTCAGAAGAAAATATAGATTAAAATGACTGATTGAATGACTACAGTAAAAAAGGATGGGAAAAAGAGCTGTGAAGCCATTGAACTATAAAAAGGAAGAAAACAAATATCAGGTTTGCAGGTAGAATACAGTGTTTAAGTCCAAGATGAGTAAGTGGTGCTAACAGTTTCTTTTTCCATCTCTGTGTGCTATGCTGGTACACTAGAGACAGCAGATATTAAAACAACCTAGTTTCCAGATGTGTTGAGCTACCTTATTTCAAGATCAAGTCCTGAAGTCAGAACTGAATGAGACCAACTAAGGAAAACATCAGATATTGACAGAAAGCATTTTGTCTTGTCCTCTGTAGTTCCAGTTAGAGATATATGGAATTATAACCCCAAGACTATTTCACCTCTGTTTCCTGGTAAATCTTATTGCTCTGTTTAACTGGAAGAAAGGAATACTGAGTGAAATAGGTAGCAGAAAGAGATCAGTGAGAAAAAGAAATTTTCCAGGCATAAGAAAATAAAAAGCTGGTAAGAGAGCAATAGAATAAATTAAAATAACATTTCATAAACATGGAAATAAATGTTTTTTATCTTGTGAAAGAGTACGCAATAATATGTGACATTGCACATAATGAATTCCAAGCAGAATGCAAAGCACTTTAGAATGCGTTAGGACTAATTTTCTAAGTGACTTACTTGTCTCCAATGTTCTCTTTTATTCAGTTTATTGTTACAGCAAAGGTTCTGTTGCTGCATTGAAATATAGATCAGTTAGAGTCAAACAGCATTGTTTTGTATGAGAAGGGATTCACTTCCTTTTATTTTTGCCTGCTTTTTGTTCTTCTGTTGTGAAAATGAGCTTTGCTACTTCACGTATTTTCCAATTGGGTTACTGCATTGCTAAAATATTGTTGCTAGCTTGCTTGGTTCTTTTTTCTTCCCAGCCTTCACCACCTTGGTTATTTCATGTAAAAAAAAAAGGCTAAATCCTATTCTTCCCATTATTCTGAACCTTCAATCTCCTGTTTGCAGTATCATTTCCATGATACAAATTCTTGGTATTGCTAAATGAAAAGAACAAGACATCTTTTTCATACTGAACTGTCTAATAGCAAGAACAGTATTTAGCAATCTTTTACTGGCTTGCTCTCAAAGGGTTTGGGGCTGCAATAATGCCGTGGCCTACTGTTCCACCAGGTACCTCCTCCTGGTGTTGCCCAGCCCCTGGCAATTCTCTCTTACCTTGGTCCTCCCTGCGGTGTTCATCTAGATACTGGGGAGACAGCTCTTTACTGAAACCAGATGGGGTGAAAAATGGAGAGAGTTTTTGCTCCAGTTAGCGGTCCTTGTCAGGTTTTGAGATGTGTGGAACAGGAGTCTAGCAGAGTTGGAAGAACTTCTCTGCTTGTGAGAGGAAGAGAGTGGAGAAAAGCAGAAGATGGCAGGGCACCCTCAATCCAGGGCATCTGGTAGTGATCATGCGTCAGAAACTGCCTTTCTGTCTCTTTCTGCTATTGAAATGTATCAAGTCACTTCATTGTTTTATAGTCCCCACTAATGCAAACCACCTATTCTCTCTATGCAAAATAAATCCTATCAGAAATAGCTGTCAGGGTTTAAGACATTGAGGAAAGTATCAGAAGGGGGTTAAGTTTGACTTGTTCTCTTAAAATAGAGAAGATGTCATGGTATATAATCCTTCCCCCAACCCCTCTCAAAAAAAATTGACTTTCTGCCATAGGTAATGGACATTGTTGTGGTTTTTCCACAGAGTGAGCTTCCACGTATGGGGCTTGTGCAAATGACATCACAGCACCCACCAGTAATGGCTGTCATTGTTTCACCTGGCTAGTATACTTTGTTCAGGTATATTTAGGCATTTTTACAGAAACCAGTTACACTTTGGAGACTATTTTAAACCATTGGAACTGAATTTGTAATTCCTGTGCAGTACAGTTTTGACATGGAAACAAGATGCTAATACAGATCTATCACTTGATAGGGAAAAAGGGATTTTTCTGAAGTGAATCCCAACCTAATTCTCAAGTGAGAACAAAGCATGGGTTGTAAAATAGGGGAAAAAACCGAACAATCTTAAAAACAAATTGAATATTACCAAATGAATGCAGAAAATCTAAATGAAGTTCTGATAACATTATAATGTGGTTTTACAGTTTAATAACAGCAATTTTTAAGCTCATCTTCATAGTTTATTGGTTCTTGTATAAACACTGCGAGTACATTATTTTTTGTTAGAACTGAGCTGAAGTCTGTGATGAGGGACTTGATAAATACTTGAGCAATACAGATTTGATTGCAACATACATGTAACATTATAGCCTTAGTGAAATCAATGGATTTAAAGCTGTACACACTACCTATGGACTAGGTGTTATTCATTTAATTGATTTTCATCTAAATGAAAGGCTGATGGAGAAAAGTAGGCTGGGAGCCACTTTGAAACAGTATTTCAGAAGTGTCTTCTCCTGGTTCACCTCTTGTCCTCCTTCACAGCACACATTATCTTCCCATGCAGAGAGATTTTTCTTTTTTGGCTTT
Organism: Gymnogyps californianus; assembly: GCF_018139145.2. Taxonomy (NCBI): domain Eukaryota; kingdom Metazoa; phylum Chordata; class Aves; order Accipitriformes; family Cathartidae; genus Gymnogyps; species Gymnogyps californianus. Next base: position 153,101,157 of record NC_059471.1, read on the forward strand.
CCAAGAAAAAGCAGTGAAAGAATTAATAAGATAATGTCAGCAAAGCCTTTTTAAGTCTGAAAGCATTGTATTAAGTATTCTTTTGACTCCAAGGCTGAGGAGCTTCCTTTTCAACCTTCAGCTCAAAAAATTCATATTAGAGCAATAACAGCCACAAATATTATTTAATTGCCTAACACTCTGCTGAGGACAACCTCTGGATAAAATTACCTACAAGAAGATTTTAACAAGATAAATAGGACTTCCACACTCGGAATGCAGTGTTACAGATTTATTCACAGGGGTTGATAATAGGTGTGTATGTCCCTTTTTCAAAGGATCTCATAGTATGTCTGAGAGAATGACTAGACTAGTTCTCTTTTTTGACTACTAGAAACATGCATAGCGGTTATTCCTGTATATTTGGAGAGACTAACTTTGTTAGTACAACTGCAATATAATTCTGCTGTCCTTCATAACATCCTCTGAAAAACTCTGTGTTACTGGGTCTTTCTCACTATGTAAATGCACTACAGTGTGTCAGTAATTTCAGTTGTAAAGATCTCAAGGTTGAAAAAAAAAGTTAAACTATAGCTGGAATCCATTTTTTCCCCTTTCTGCTTTATCTTCTGTTATTGCTAAAAGGTTCCTGTAAAAAAAAAGGTCTTGATCTGAACTCTGAGTGTCGCTGGGGTTTTGATTCATTCTGACACCTCTGGCAAGGACAGTCCCACAGCCAGGGACCTTCAGACAATTTCAGAAGGAATAATGTATTCCTTGCTGTTGTTGTAGCATCTCAGGTAAAAAAAAGGCCAGCAATTATTTTAATAAGCTTTTTACTCTTTTGGTGACAAAGGTGAGGAACCATCAGCAGAGGATGATCAAGATGTCACATAGCTCAGTATCTCTGTTCAGCCTAGTGCAGGCTTAATTTCCTCTGACTGCTTACTTGACACGGCTAGCAGAAAAAAACTGCAGAATCACATGTAAAGCACTGAAAACATCCTGGCACAAGCCAGTGTTTCACACACTCACTCAGACATGTTGCATCTGATCTTTTTGTAGTCAGGTGCAATATCGATGGGACTCTATGTAATTTTGAGGGTTTGAAGCTGTTGCCCAATAGATTGCTTCTGGAACTGTTTCATAAGTAAATAATTTTACGGTCACTGCACACCGCTGTTAGTGTATCATCAGCTGCACCTACAGACAACTTCTCATAGTTGACTAACAATATATCCAATATGTCTTAGTGATATTGGTTGTATTAAAGCCATCTGCCTGGTATAGCACAGAGTAATACGACAGGGCTGTGGAAAAAATTCAGGGTTCTTGCTAGATAAAGGGTGCATGCAAGTATTGAAGATTATTCTAGCAAAAATCTTTGCCAAACAAACAACTAGTTCCAATGCTGAAAAGGTCACTGGCAAATGAAATGTTCTTTAAAGGATTATGTAATTCCTCATATGGGTTTTAATACCAATTTAGTGAGCACTGCCTGCAGGTTCACAGAGCTTTAGATCAGATTTTCAAGTTAGTAATGGATAGAGATCTATGTCACTTCTGCAGCCAGAAACTGCTTGAAGTAGAAAGCGGGAAAGCAATATGAAATGAATACAGTGGGCATTTATCTTCACAGAACCAGTGCTTTCAGCATAGCACATCAGAAAGCATTACATTCAGATTGTCCCCATCATACAACATAATCAATATGGAATTGACCTTTTGAATTCCTCGGATAGTTGCAGTGTTCTAAGGCATTGAAATAAATAAATAGGTGCTCTCAAAAGATGGTAAGTGGCTGCCCTCTGTCTCCTCTGTAGGTAAAAAAGAACTTTCCTGTTAACACTTCGTCTCCTATCACTTCGTAAAGGGTAGAAAAGCAAAGACAGCACATCTTACTTAATTAAGAGTCCAGTCTACCAGCCAAATAGCTTGCTCGATCCAGAAGTGTAGAATTCAACCTTTGGTTTAGGTTTCATGTAATACATAGAAGACTATATCATGTCTCAAATTAGAAGAACTGGTCGCATTTTAAAACAATTTCTATGTTAAAAAAAAAAAGTTTTGCTCTTGGGTTTTTAATTAAAAGTATTTAAAAAGTCATTTACAGAACTTCTTGCAGAGACTATAAATGAAAGTTTAGAATTTAAATGAGAAACTTTTTCTTCCCTGCTGTAAATAAGAGTATCCTTACTGGCTATAAATTTGCTATTTTCAAAGTATGGCTTGAACCTCAAACTCTTTATCTATGCAGGTCAATCACTTGTTAGATACTCAAGAAGATCTTTACTTAATTCTAAATTAAATTAGTGCTAAGCAGCAAAAGATTACTTGGAATCCAAAAAAACCCTGATGTTTATAATCTTTCTCTTAAAACACTTTATTATTGCTGAAACTGATTCTCCAGTGTACTAAACATCAGTTTTGCATATATAATACAGAGTTTTGGTACCCTACTGTGTTTTCTCCATTCTCTCCCAGCTGGCTTCTCCCTAGTTCATGTCATGGATTTATGTTCTCCAGTCTCAAATTTCAGAAGAGTTTTATAATATACCTAATATTTTCCCATCTTCTCTGCTACTTTCTATTAGTTCTGTGTTCCAAGATGTTTGGATTTACTTGATTTTCATTTTTCTTAAAAGAATAAAAGATCTTTTCCATTTTTTATAGTATCTGTCTCTCATCCTTTCTTTGGAAATGGGAGTCTAGACTTTTAACATTTCAGCAATGTCTCCTTCAGTCAATAAATTCCCTCTGACACTTGACAGAGGCCCTACACTCTTTCTCCTTGACCTATGGTTACTTATGTGCTTGAAAAGTATCTAATTAGGTATTTAAGATGTATTAATATCTTCTTTTTGTTCTTTAGGGTTTGCTTCCCCAAAACTTCCTTCTTCCTAACCTCTTTTTGTAGTTATCCCCTAGTCATATCTCCACTTTTCTTCCTCCCCAGGATTTGTGGCTCCAGCAACAGGGACTGCACAGTTTGGCATAGTGGCTCTACAGTTTGAGTCACTACAGGCTACGAATATTTCTTCAGCGCTGAGCATTTTCCCTGTCTGTGTTGCTGCAAAACACACATTGGAACCTGCAGCTTTAATTTTGACTTGGAAGACTATATTTAAGCATTGATCTGATTTACAAAATATCTGAATGCCCACCACTACTGTGGGCTTCAAAGTCACTCCCAGTGTAGCTACGAACTTGGCACTGGGACAGTGGATGTCTGGATAACAAATACGCAAATGTTGCTTTTGTAGGCATGCATCTCAGCAGCAGCTGCTGGGTTCTGAGTGCTTTGGAAAATCAAGGAGGCATGCGACTACAGACTTCAAAAACCTAACTTTGCATTTCCAGTTTTTAAACTCTAGGCCTGCAGGTAAAACTTGCAGAATGCTGGGTGACTTAGGATCCTCATTGCTGTTCATATCCTATGCTTTTGGTCTTGCGATTGCTAGATCTGTACACATTGGTTATTTCTTTCTCCTTCTATTGATTGTAGTCCTTCTTGTTTGTTTGATTAAGAGGGGAAAAGTTAATGACGAGAGCAGTACTGAATGGTCATATAATGCTTCTAATGCTGCCTTCAACGTCCCTTCAGACACAAATCTGAGCCTTGATTCACTTGTTATCAGTCACTACTAGACAGTAAATTGAGAGGGTTTTTCATACTATTTGTATGTAAAGCAAAGCTTCAGTTAAAGTTCACAAGCCTGGGGGAACACATCTTTTATTATAAACTAGTTTTTATTATAAACTAATTATTTATTAATTAATATTAACTTTTATTTTCTGGGGCTTGGAGCTTTGAATTGAAAGAAATCCAAATTTCTCTTTTGTCTAGTTTTCCCATTTTTTGCACAGCTGGTTGCACTGAAAATATTCCATTACCCCCAAGAAAATGTGTTTGCTTTTTTGTAGTCCTTATGGTTTTAGAATACAAGTGACTCATAAATACTCATTAATTTCTTCATACAGTAACTAGAGGGCTGAGAACTATTATTCCATATATTTTCATGATAAGAAATGAGAGACCAAATTACTCCCTACAGAACTGACAGAAAGGCCAAACCAAAGTTCTTTTGTGAGAACTTTAATGAGTGTTTATACAGTGACTTTCAGATCAATCTCTATATTTTTTTTAAATTTTAAGAAGACTGCAACACTAAAATTCATTTTGGTTTTTTTTTTAATTATTATTTGTTTAATCAGGATAGCTCTAAAATGTAGTTAATAGTAATTGCATGCTTTCATAAAATGCTATTACATTAAACTATTACAATGAAAACTAAACAAAACCTATCTCTGCTCTCTTTGTGGTATATTGCTCTCATTGTACTACTCTTACATTGTCTACAGATTACAGAAGTCCTAGAGCAAAAATTCTGGTGTTCTTTTATCAAGCTAAACATGCAAGAATAGCTTAATATTCTGGAAGTCCCCAGGTACAATTTCTGTGCCACAGCAGAGGGTGGAAGGTACCTTTCTATTTCCAGAAGTTATAGAAGGAGTCTAGAAAACCAGTTTAACGATTGAACTTTTAACTCTGCATGGCTAAAATCGGGGAAGACAGATCCTTCCTAGGTGATAGGCTGTGAAACGTGGCTGCAGAATTGCTATTAGTACTGAGAATGAGATTTTTCAAGTGCTGTAATGCTAGCTCAGAGAAACAGATGCCACTGGAATTTTAACCAAACGGCTGAAGAAATTATTTCAGAAATAAGCATCAGCCTCCTGCTTGTTGTCTTTGGAAATGCCCAGAAATTAGTGATTTAGGGATTATGACTGCTGTTTAAAGAATCTCATAAGAAAATGTCTATTTGTGAAGTATTTTCAGTCAGATTGAGATCTTTTAACCCTACTTCCACATCTGTTTTCCTCTCACTTCCAGTATTTATGAGCTCTGCCCAAATACCATATGATGCTTCAAGAAAATTATGTGAAATATGTTATGCAGGACAATAAAGAGGAAGTGATAGGGGACAATAATGGCAAGTGACCCTGAATGCAGGCAAGTACCAATGGAAAACATATTAGAAGAATTTGAAATAACCATGGACATCTATTGGTTCTGAAAACATCCAGGCAGTGAAGGATAGTGGCCAAATCTGGGGGGTTTGAGAAGACGTAGAGCTCACTTCTGAAAATACTGATTGCCACCTCATCCCACATACAACAGGTGAGAGTCTGTCGTTCCACATGGGCAGACACATTCTCACCCCAAGGAATTTGAGCACCACTGTTTTCCTTCCCTGTCTTCTCCCTTTTGAGTCACTTTTATACCTACCTCAGATGCCATTAATTCATTCTGAGTCACATTTCATTCCAAATATAAACTCTTGAGCAATGAATGTGAGATCCAGAAATACTAAGATGACAAACACTTGCTAGTGCAGCCTAGATTAGTCTTGGATATTTAATCTTAAAATATTCCTTTCCTGTGTGTTATATGTGGACTGCAATAGAACAGAACAGAATTACATTTTTCTAAAGTATCTTTTATTCCATTCCCCAATGCATGTTTCTCTTAATACTGGCCTCTTGATGAATTTTTCATTGTTTTTCTAAACTTAACTTTTGACCTTTGCAGCAGTTCTGGACTCATGGCTTTCATACCATACTGAGTCCCTCTCTTGTCCTGTAGGCAAAAATGTACTATGTAATATTCGCCTACTGTCCTGTCAGAAAGAGTCTTGCTCATAAGGACTCTAGTTCAGAAGGTGTCTATCTTCTGTTCAGTGACCCCTTGACATTTGTTACTGGCAATCACTAGGTATATGTCTTTTTTAGGTACTTTTTACTAAAGATCTTCTTCAGCAAGTAGCTCATCTAAGGTCATGTAGGTACCTACTGGTCTCCTGCCATCATCCATCTTTCCTCTCACTCTTTACAGTTTAGCCTTGTATAGGTTCGCTCTTCTTCCTGATTACCCTTCTATTCTCCTTCCTCTGTTAATATAGTTGTCAGGATTTTGCTTTCTTTCATACTTAAATCTTTTTTTTCCTGCTCCATTGTAGTCTGTGCTAGAATCAAACCCTGGTTTGTCCCCATTGCCTTTTCCCCTGGGTCTTCTTTCTGCACTCAGAGCATTTATGAAAGAAATGCCACAAAATATTTACTACATCTTTTCTGTCTTTGTTCCTCAGTTAACAACTCTTCTCCCATTTAGTGGATTTTCTCACCCCAACCATCAATCAGCTTGTCACTATCTTCAAGACTCCCCCACTGCAGCCAGCATTTTACTTGTTCCGTAAATAGTCCTCTCAGCCTCCCAAGAGGAACCTGACCAGAGTGCCTTTGCATTGCTTTTGTCTTCCTCTTCTTAAACTATTAAATCTACCTATTAAAACCAGATGTTTCTTGACTGCCTTTTCTCTAACTCCTTTACTCATTCCAATGACTTCACTGTGTAGTCTGTCTTCCTCATGCTCTTTTTATCTTCCCTTTTTACTGCTTTCACTACAGCGAAGTGCTTCCTGGCATGTTTTTCCTCACAAATGCATCTTTGTCTTTTACCTCTGAGATATCCCTTTTCTGCATCATTGCAGATGCAAGTGATCTATCTTTTACATTTGTAATCTAGGTTTAATCTTTAATTTAGAGTGCTTTTTAACATTGACATGTAAAACCTATTTTTAAATGTGGCAGATTCTTTGGCGGGAGCTTGCAGAGCACTGCAAAGATATAGTTTTGTTGTCCATTTAAATTCCTAAAGCTTTGCCATCTTACAATTCAGTTGCTGTGGCATCATATTGTCTGTTCCTGTCAAAGGCAGTTTCACTCTGCCAGTGTGCATGTAGAAGGCTGCTGCTAAGGTCATTTTCCTAGTCCATCACTTTGACTTTCACATTCTGCCATTGCTCTCCCCTTCTGCGTTGCATCAAACAAAGTCCTTTTTTAACTTTCCAAGCTCTTCAGGTCTTACTGCAGTATCAAGTTGTCATTTCCCTCCTCCAGGTGGTCTTTGAGGCCAACTTTCATCACATCCGTGTTAAATTCTGAACTGCATACATTCAGGCATCAAGTGACAGCTCCATCTATCTTTTATTTCCTACAATCTTCCACAGAAGTCTGTGTTATTCCCTTTCAAACCACCACGTAAACCACCATTCTTCTTTGATATGGTGCTCACAAAAGTGGGAATTGCTGGGCTTTTGGTGTACTGAGATCAGAAGCCAAGCACACCCACAAATGTTGCCTCATTGTTTTCCTTTACTCCTCCCATCTGTCTCTGTCCATCTGTTTTGTCATATAGTTTAATTCCAGTCTCTCTGAGCAGAAAACAGGTTTATATGTCCACAGCACCACTGCCTACAGCACTTGACACACTGGGATCCTGAACTGCAGCTAAAATTCAAAGATGCAGGCCATAGGATAATGCAAACAAATAAAAGAAAAGTAGATGCAATTATTAGAAGAATTTTACCAATATTTTACTGAGGGTTTTTTTTTTTTTCATTTTCCTGATGATGACAGTGTTCACGATTTTTTAAAAAAAATCTTCTTGTCTTTTTCCTAGTAGTTTAGAAATGTTAGTGTTGGATTTTTTGTCACAACAAACTAATCAACTTTAATTTGTGTGTGTGAATTCTGGCAGAATTTTTCCATCAACAGTTCATGAACATTTTCTCTAAAACAGTCTGTAATGTGGTGACACAACAAGTGTTAAAAGGACACATTAGCATTCCTACCAATAATGACAAGAGGGAGTTAATCCATATGTTGATATGCTGTCAGTCAAAAGCAAACTAAAAAATAAATCTGACTTTAGGCAAAAAATAAAAGGGACATTCCTTGATTTTTTTTTTTTTGTTTGGCTGTTGTCCTCCTCCATGACTTTGTGTGGCTAGTGTGCATAAAAATAAATACCATGGCTTATGGTAGACATGTTGTGGTCTACATGTTAGGCAGGTAAATTACATTTGTGTCTCTTTTTCCGAAAGCTGCTTTTCTTATTGCATAGTCTAATATTAGGAAGCAGAGAGGACAATAGGTAGGTTGGTGTCCTTTCTTCTGCCACTTTCTCAAAGCCTTCAGTGGAGATCCATATACCTACTATGCTATTTCTACACACAGTTACTTTCCCCGTCCAAATGTCAGAGGCAGAGATGTGTTAGGGACCCTGACTAGAAAGTAAAACCAACAGAGCAGCAGTTTTAAGGACCAAACTTTCCTACTGGCTATAAGAAACATATTTGTGTTTTAAGCAACTGGGTTTTTTAAAATTATTATTTTATTTTATTTTATTTTATTTTATTTTATTTTGATGTGGAATATCAAGGTTTGAACTTCTAGTATTTCCAACATTTGCACCTCTCTAGATGGCTACTGTGTTCTCCTAAAATGCCCTACTGAACATCAAGGGACATAATCCTGTCTTTAAAAGATTTGCTGAATTGAGAATGTAGCTTTATTCATGAAGAGTTATGATAATCTTTCATGTGTGTGCCCTGGTTAACAAGGTATTTTGATAGAATTTTCTCCTGATATATAGCATCAGAGCCCCTAATATCCCTAACCTCTGAAACAATTTCTAGTCCAGATAATGAAAGTCGGTGTCTGCATGTCATTTGTGTCTTTGAAAATGTCCCCTGAAGCCCAGCAATACAGTGGAGTGCTGTTTTGATACTGACTGCTCAGAAGAACAGTCAGTCAATGGTTTGACATTTTCTAATCTGGATGCATGTGATAAGTCAGTTAACAAAGCCCAGTGAGCTTACTATAATGGCAAATATAAAATACTTTTGTCTTTTGATATAATCAAGTGTTGTAGAGAGTTGGATTTGGTACTGCATTACTCAGGTAACTTTGGAAAGTACTATCTGCTTCACCTTATTTTGTATATGTATATATGAAGTTTCTAACTAATGAACATCTCTGCTAACTCCACTGTGCAAAAAGTTTCCCTCTATCAGACAGCGATAACTCAATCACAATGTTTAAGCATTTGTACTTCCTAATGGCCAGAAAATACAGTACAGTCACTGCTGTAAAAAAAAACGGATGGAATTACTTAGCTAGACCACTTTTGGTTTGCATAAAAAAAATTCTAATTTATAAAAAATATTTATCTTTCTGCATCAATTCATTGCAGGCCTCTTTGGACCTAAGAGTTCCTAAGCAGAAAGTATGATTTGCTCTTGATAGAAAGTATGAACTGTTGCAATCCCCCTCCTTCCTCCCTCTCCCCATTGAAACTGTGCCTGTATCTGACACTGACGGTCAGTACCCCAAATGTATCAGAGGAAGTGGTAATAAATCCTAAATTGAGAAGTTACAGATAGATATGGTTATGTGTAAAGTTTCATCTTAACCTCCTCAGTTGGTGGTAGGAGTTTTCCTTGTTGACTTTTAATGCATTAGGATAGAAGCAGGGGAAATCCTGAACCCAATTCGGTGGCATATTTCCTCCCTGACTTCAGTGAGGACAGATTTTCTCTGAGACCTCCCTCTCAGATTTCACTGTAAAAGTCTGCTCTCTCTGTTTTCCCTTGAAAAAGTAGGCCAATCATCTCTTGAGTCATCAGCAGTAGCAGAAATATCTCTAAGGTTAACCAAGGAATTTTATGGAACACTTACTGCTTTACCTCTTTCTATTGTAGTCCTGATATTGATAGCAAACAAGATACGTACCACTTACTGGGTGAAAGGCAAGACACTTGGATGTGTCATGGTTATGTTATTACAGGTAGCTTTTGACAGATACAAACAAGTATACAATAGGCAACAGATGAAAAAGTAACAATCAATACAGCCCTCTAATGGTAAAAGTGAATGCTAACATTTCAAAGAATAAATAATAATTGTATGAAAGAAATATTTTTATAAATCATGTAAAGTGTAGTGCCCATAATCCTTTCTTTGGTACTACTGATACCAACCGGATTAAAGTAAAGAAGATGTTAAATCCAAATAGTGGACGACGATGAATCCCAAAGCACAGCAAAAACATGTAGCGCTGATCTTAAAGGCCAGCAGAACCGACACAAAGGAGAGAACAGGAGAAACACAAAGGATGTAATGCTTTCTGTGATTGCTCTCCATAACTGCATAGCTCACAAACTTGTACTGTGCTTTGGGGGCTCCTTTGCCTGGTTTCAAAAAAATCATCGCTCCATTGGGGACATTCTTCTTTCCTAAGCTGCACTGGGATCTGACTTTGACCTGAATCCTACTTTCAAGAGCTGATGGTTGAGCCTAAAGCTCCTTTTGTCGTTGACTGTACTTATGGTAATGCCTTACAGTTTCCAAGGCAGTGATCCCATGGCGCTACAAAAGCAGCAACTGAAACTAAGAGATTTTATTCTTTTCATGAACGTTAGAAAACACAGTTGCGTTCAGTTCATTAAAATGGGATATAGGTGGTTGCAGGAAGTACACTGGGAGAGGTTCCTGGCTCTGTTCTTCATCCAGATCTCTGATCTGTCTGCTTGCCACGGATGCTCACTTTTTCCCTTGTGGAACAGTCCAAGGGTGGGCAGAAGCTATGCGAGGAACTGGCTGAAGATATGTACTAATAAAATTGTTTATGTGGAATTATTTCTGTTGTTATCTGGGGATAAAACCTTAGTTTTAGGGATATAGTTCTCCCTGCAGCGTTTTCTGCTGGTTTTCTATTTCATGACCTTTGCATGGGTCTGTCCCTAAGTGAAGGACTACAATCAGTAATGAAGTCCTGGCTGTCTAACAATCAAAGTTAAGAGGCTCATCACTTTCCCAATAACTACGTTCTGCTCTCATGCCCCCATAGCAGCCGCAGCAAGTCTGACAGGCTGACGTGGAAACACAGGCTACTTCCCCTCTTACCTCATATTTATGAATAGGGAGTTTAATGTAATTTCTATGTTTAAATCCAGATCTCCTTCTACCAGAAAGCTTACAGCTGTGTCATAGCTGGCCAACAGAGACAGCCAGTGTATCATATAAAGATAATATGTGAACTACATAAAAAACATTATTATTGCTTTTCTCTCTTCCTAGCTGCTATGGCATCCACATATTACATCACACAAATACATCGTAAGTTCTTTGTAGCAAAGGCCTTCCTTTCCCTTGTGTTTGTAGAACAGGGCACTGATCCTTCACTGATATGACTGGGTGCTACTACTGTGCAGCTAAATACATGAATGAGGGGCTAAACTCTGCTCTTACTCACAGCAATCAGTAAATGGAGCTGTTTCAAATTTGGGCAATGTTTCAATACATTCACATTTTCAGCTGAAGGTATAATTTGCTTTCTATATAATATAAGCCGTTTCAGGGTTGATGTAGCCTCCAGGATATTTATTTAGGCTACTCTTTGAATCCAGACATTTGTGTGAACCCTGATTCTTTTGGGGGCTGTTACGATTACAGCCACACATAGAATCTCATAAGCATTACTGAAGCTCTTTAGTTAAACCATGACTTAATAAGACATACAAGTTTGCACAGGACACAATAGTTTTGGACTAGTTTGCACGTTTTCTAGAGTAGGAAGAGACAGCAAATGAGAATATCAGTCTAATTAGAAGCAACTCCAGAAATAACTCCATTCGAATTGCATTAATGGCATTTCAGTGCATTTTTCAGCTACTCTGAGCTTGAAATACAAGACAGTCAGGCTTCTGCAAATCAGCTACTATTAACATTTTTTCACTTTATAATTCAAAAGAAATTCAGGCCAAATATATTTACATATGTGATACTAACAGTGACACTGAAGACATGGAATTTGTCATACTTTCCCACAGTATGCCCCATATTATACTATAGAATGCTTCTTTTTCATTTTTCATATTTCTAATAGCAAGGATTGCATTTTTATTCAGAATCATTTAACATGATTAAGGCTGTATCATCTGTGAGCAATTGTTATTAGGAAAGCTAATCAGTTTTTTTTCTTTCATGTTTTCCAAAACAGTTTAGCAGTTGCAAAGGAGAAGATGAGAAGACTACGTACATATTTTATGGATCATGTCTGAAGAAGTAGTGATTTGCATATCTATTCTTTGTATTTAAAACAGTTGATCTATAGGATAGAAGGGCCTTGACAAGACAACTTATGTTTTCATCCTCTCAAGAAATTGTTCTCCATTCATTTCAATTGTGAATGGCTGTTTTCCATGGATACTTAATACTAAAGTTCTCTCTACTGATTGTGTGTCAGTACCTCAAATACCTTGCAGTCCTTTGCAGATTGGGGACTTACACAGAGCTGTACATTACAGTTTGTCTTCCCAGCTGCTGATATACAGCACACCATATTTTATTCCAGAGGTGACAAATGTATTATGTTGTATACAGAATCTCATAGATTCCTTCCATTATATGAACTCATTTGTGTGAGAGGCAAAGTCTATCAATTCCTTACAGTTTTACTCTTGTATAATTATAATTAGGCCAAATTCCTCTGCCTCAATTGCATTTACCTAATGTCATGGTTTATCCCCAGTCAGCAGCCAAGCACCACGCAGCCACTCCCTCACTCCCGCCCTGCTCCCGGTGGGATGGGGAGGAGAATCGGGAAAGAAGGTAGAACTCATGGGTTGAGATAAGAACAGTTTAATAACTAAAGTAAAATATAATATTAACAATAATAATAATGAAATATAATAATAATAGTAATGAAAAGGAATATAACAAAAAAAAAAAGAGGGGAAAAAAAAGGAAAATAATATATGACAATAATAATAATAAAAGAATTAGGCTCTACAAAACAAATAATGCACAATGCAATTGCTCACCACCCGCTGACAGATGCCAGAGCAGCGATCTGCCCCTCCCAGCCAACTCCCCCCTGTTTGTATACTGGGCATGACTTTCCATGGTATGGAATACCTCTTTGGCTAGTTGGGGTCAGCTGTCCTGGCTGTGCTCCCTCCCAGCTTCTTGCACACCTGCTTGCTGGCAGAGCATGGGAAACTGAAAAGTCCTTGGCTTAAGAGAAGCGCTACTTAGCAACAACTAAAACATCAGAGTGTTATCAACATCATTCTCACACTAAATCCAATGGGCTCTGTCCCAGCCGAAACCAGGACACCGAAGAAACTTATGTTGGAAACTTAGTAATGCTAAGTTCTCTCAACAGTAATAAAGCCAGCTTTAAATATCAGTCCAGACCTGATGCGCTCTCTGGAAATGTCTCCATCATTCCACTGATTTTACAGGGAACACAGAGAACTTAAGCTCTAAATTTACACACTTTAATTAAGTGCCTTAAATGGGGTGAATCCAGGCTTAAATTCCTGAACTTTTGTTAAAGATGTTCTCCATTGCCATCTTTGTTTCTTTGAAGGCCTTCCTTAGTGGAAGAAAATTGTCTTGACACCGTGAACTGTATGGTTTACAATATATAACTTAAAAATGGTTGTAATATAACTGAAGTTAAATTTGATTTTAGGATTCAGGACACTTGGGATGCCAAACAGACTTTCTCACCTTTGTTTATAAACAAAGCAAATCTTTATGTGCAAGTTGTAACAGCTGAAAAAATAAAAAAAACAAGCCTGCCCAAAACAAGCAAAGTTTATATTATTAAAACACAGAGGTGGTATTTCTGGCTGCTGAGAGTCTTCACAAATGTGCTGCTATGTTGTTTCCAAAAAAATTCCTGTCCCAGTTGATGATGCAGCAGATTTTTCAGGAGGAACAGCACTTAGGAATGGGTTCTTCAGTCTCCTCAGATCATCATACATTACATTGCAAGGGTCAGTTTTCTTTCACCTCATTTGTCTGGTTGTACACTGTCATTACAGGATCCACTCTGTAGTTCATGAGGAGTAGGCAGGTGGAGACATCATTTATTTCTCATCACGAAGACACTTAATCATGTCTAATTTTTTGCACGAGTGCCTTTTGCAAGAGGAATGACAGACTATTGTTTTGACTAGGACTTTTTACATACAGACCTGGTTTGTGAGAGGTCATCCTTTTTGCTGCCTCGCCTCACTAAGTCACAGGAATCAATTTGGTCAAATATAATTTGTAGTTTGGATTTTTCACTGCAGAAAAGTATAATTTGAGCTGCAAAAATGCCAGACGTAACACTTCTCTCTTCTTTCCCTTCTTTGCAAAGGTGAATCAAATAGACAAAGAGCATCCTGACACTTCATGGTCTCAAAATGTAAGTGAAGCATCAATGTATTTTCAATAACCTGCACTGACATTAGATAGAAAATGCCTGTAATTTCCTTCACAGAGAAATACTTAATTTCTTTACAGTAACAGTGTAGGGCTTTTTCATGTGCTTTGCCATTTCTCTTAGAAAGTGATTATTATAAATTGTGCTGCCATTTCTATGACTTTTAAAGGTGCTTTCTTTTGTTTGTTTTCTTTTGGCTTCACCTTTGCTCCTGTGTTCCCATTTCATTTGTTAAATTTTAAAGAACACCACTAATCAGATGGAACCTATATAAACATTGACTGCAATGAAAGACGTATCCCATTTTTATGTCATCTGAGAGACTGTTTTCAGGAACCCATCTGCACAGGTGGGCTGGAATACAAACACAGGAGACCTTCTTCCCCATCACACCACAGGGACCTACAGAGGATGAGATCCTTTATAAAGAGAAAGAAAGGGGACATTGCATTGGGATACCTTCTTGATAAAGCTCAGTACTCTCTGCACCAGTTTACCCCTTGCCCACAGAGATGAAAGGAATTTGTTCACTCACTAAATACTGGGGACAAGGAGAAGTTCTGCCCAATGGAGGTTTTTGGAGGACTCAGACCTGTTAGTGATGCCTGTCTTGATTTCGGCTGGGATAGAGTTAATTTTCTTCCTAGTAGCTGGTACAGTGCTGTGTTTTGGATTTAGTATGAGAATAATGGTGATAACACACTGATGTTTTTAGTTGTTGATAAGTAGTGCTTATATTAAGTCAAGGATTTTTCAGCTTCTCATGCCCAGCCAGCAAGAAGGCTGGAGGGGCACAAGAAGTTGGCAGGGGACACAGCCAGGACAGCTGACCCAAACTGGCCAAAGGGATATTCCATACCATGGAATGTCGTGCCCAGTATACAAACAGGGGGGAGTTGGCTGGGAGGGGCCAATCACTGCTCAGGAACTAACTGGGCATCGGTCAGCGGCTGGTGAGCAATTGCATTGTGTATTATTTGTTTTGTAGAGCCTAATTCTTTTATTATTATTATTGTCATATTATTATTTTTATCATCATCATTCTAATTATTTTTCCTTCCTTTCTGTCCTATTAAACTGTCTTTATCGCAACCCACGAGTTTAGTTTTTTCTTTTATTCTCTCCCCCATCCCACTGGGTGGGGGGAGGGAGTGAGTGGCTGCGTGGTGCTTAGTTGCCGGCTGGGGTTAAGCTAC
This sequence comes from Gymnogyps californianus, assembly GCF_018139145.2. Classification (NCBI taxonomy): domain Eukaryota; kingdom Metazoa; phylum Chordata; class Aves; order Accipitriformes; family Cathartidae; genus Gymnogyps; species Gymnogyps californianus. The sequence goes on from NC_059471.1 coordinate 153,116,457, forward strand.
GACAATGCCACACTTGGAGACCAGCCTGCCCACAGCAGAAAGGGAAGCTATAGTGGCCATTGCCTGATGGAATATCCTCTGCATACAGATGGGAAAGAAGTAGTAGCTGCTACTTCTGCAGGTTCAGCAAGTATTGGGGCAGCACGACCAGCTGTGGCTAGATCAGCAGCAATTTCCATGGAAACAGCTTGAGAACCAAAACCAGCTAAAGCTCCTGTTTGAGCATCAAATATGCTTCAGACTAACTACAAGAGAGATTCTGCTTCTCAAAGAGCAGTCTAAACTAGTTGGGTGAAGACTGTCAGATATGACATGGAAGGGCAGCTAACAAAAGCCTGGTTTTGGAAGTTCTGAAGGATGATCTGAAGTATCATTTTTAGACACATCTGAAGATATCTTGCATTGTTGCTGTTTCCTTTGCTGCAGAGCAAGTTGCTAGAAAGTAGGAGGGTTTACATGAAATGGAAATAATCTTTGAATCCCTAATTGAATGACTGTTTATCCTGTGAACTGCCAGATAGGATATGAGAAAACAAAATATTTAAGGTACACCTAAGGAAATAGGAAGATTAAACCTCTTCTTAATATGGTAAGAGATTTAAATGATATGTCCAGGTCCTACCATTGACAGTACAAGTAAACTCCTTTCTGAGATTAGTAGGGTAAAATCGATTAGTCCTAATTGAGTTTTCAGCAGACACAGTCTCCTTAATTGATCTTTTGTATAACAACATATTTCACAGAATGAAATTACACCTGTGTGTGAAAACATGTTTAATAGGACCAACAGTGCTTGCTGAAATGCCTAATGCTTTGAAACTCAGAGGATACCATGGAATTAATTTTGTATATAGACACCTATGGAAATTTAAGGTAGTCCTTGTATAAACATGTGAGAAAGGGTGGATCTTACTGTATCTGAACCAAAGATTTCTCATATCCAGCAAAATAATGTATGGGATAATAGAAAAAAATCCCACAGCTAAGGAAGCCAGCCAAGACCTTAAAATAGTACCTGCAATAGGGTTCACTAGAATTGTTACACACAAGCGGAGGCCAAATCCCAAATCAGCCCTCTGCTATTTATCACTTTAGCCTTCTCTGTCATCAGGATGTCACAGATCCACTGCAATGAACACAGGTCCATGCGAATGAACATTTTTCTCACTGTAAGTTACAGGTCTGTTGAATGAAGAGTGAGTCTGATTCAACTCTAAGGGGGTGGAAAGGAAAAGGGAAGGTGTGTAATTGAGTCTGAGGCATCTATCCTCACTCTGAGGGAGGAAAACATGCAAGAGGAAAAGCAAGAAGGAGAATCTGAGGAACTACAGGCTGGTGAATCTAACCCCAGTTTTTGGGAAGATGTTGGAGTAAATCCTTGTGGAAACCATTTGCAGGCACGTGAAGGACAAGAAGATGACTGGGAACAGCCAGGATGGATTTAGCAATAGAAAGCACAACTGATCAACTTGATTTATTTTCCATGAAGAGATGACTTCATCTATGGACAAGGAGACAGAGCAGCTTACCTTGTTGCTTACCTTGACTCCAGCAAGATTCTCAGCATTGGTATTCCATGTTGCTAAGTTGAAGAGATATGTTTTGGATAGATGGAGTATAAGGTGAATGGAAAATTGCTGGATTGTTGGCCTGAAGGACTAATGGTCAGAGGTTCAAAGTCCAGCTCGTAGCTGGGTACCTGTAGCACTACTTGGTTGTTGATACTGGCACTGATACCGTTTAAATTCTTCATTAATTACTGGCAGCATCAAATACCCACCCAACAGGCTGGCAAACGAGCAAATTGGGGGAGTGGTTGCTATGCTGGAGAGTAGGGCTGCCATTCTGAGGGGTCTTCACAGGCTGGAGACATGGGTCAACAGGAACCTCATGAATTTCAGCAAGGACAAATCAAAGTCCTGCACTAGGCCTGCAATAACCCCATACAACACAATAAACTGGGGACTGGCTAGCTAAATAGAAGCTATGGAGAAAAGGGTTTGGGAGTCCTGGTGGACAACAAGCTGAACAGTAATCACCAGTGTGCTCCTGTGGTGCAGGAAGCTGCAAACTGGATTTTATTAGCAGGACCATAGACAACAGGTGGAGGGAGAGATTATTCCCTTCTCCTTGTTTGTGTAGCACACTTTTTATTCAACACCTTACGCTGGTTAAAAGCTGTGGAAGTTTTAATAAAAATGGGACCTAGATGAATAACAAAAGTGCTTTTCCAGTCTGATTGCTCAACAGAAAAAGTACCTTTAATTTGAACACTCTTCTTCTTCATTTATGACATTCTATTATTCGGTAGGTATTTATGTTTCACAGGGAGAAGATTGGTTAGGACAGATTCTAACAAACAAGGAAAAAGGGGATTTTGTCACAGAACCTCAGAAAATATGTGTGTTCACACAGAAATTCAGGAAATTTGCAAAATCTTTGGTGCATCTGCTGTTTTGACCAGTGTCTGGGCAAGGAAACTGAAACCTCCTCTGATAGGAGAGCCTCTCAGCACGGACATGAAAAGAGACATGAAAGCTGTCAAAATAAACCCCAGTTATATATGCTTCGTGTCTTTCAATGCTATAAGGAAATGGTTCCTTCCAAAGTTTGCATTTCCCCATGGAAATCCAGCTCCTGGGTCTCTCGATTACATCTAACGTTTAGTCAAGTTAGTGGCAAGGTTCATCAGTACTCTTGCCATGGCCAGAGTCCCTGTTGCAGTGGGTACCAACTTTTCCAATACTATCTTCCCAATGTAGTGGCTCAATGATGAATGATTTTCAGATATATAGCCTAGGACAACATTGGATTCTTTCTCTCTGATGCTACTAGTATCTTTTACACTCCTTCCTTTCATGAGATGTTGATTATATTCTCCTTCACTAATTTATCTCTGACCACTATATAAACTGGGGTCATAGTGATGGCTTGGTAGAGCACAAAGAAGCAATTGAAGTAGTCAGGAAACAGGATGAGATTCAGGTAGGAGGACCTTCTAGAAACACCAGTGAGCAGCTTGGTGTAGCAATCATCTACACTGATCTTGGTAAATGCTTTCTGTATCTAGTACATACCAACAGATGTTTTATAGTGTATGTTAATACACTTAATGCTATTCAGCATCAAAAGAAAGGGGAGAGTAGAAACAAAGCATTTCCATACACAATAGCTGACACCTATCCATAACAAATATTTAGTGGAGATTACTGGCAAAAGGCAATAGCAACTGCAATTCTGTCCCACGGCAAAGATGGCACTATTTTTTCATCCCCATCCAGTTTTTGGATTCAGTATCTTCTAGCAGTGCACAGCTGAAGGCTGAACACAAGTCCATAGCTTTTATGAACACTGCAACTGGCACAAGAAGAAGGAATCCATATGGCCTTTTCCTCCCTTCTCCCATGGGCCAGCTCAAGGCTTGTGACAGTGATCCAAACTCAAAACCTGAGCCAGGTTAATACCTTCTTTTTATTGTTGTTTCTTGTTCAGGGGAGGGGACAGCACATGGATGGAGAATTTTAAAGGTATTTGTGAAATAAAGATTTTAGACACAAGATGAAGATCCAGCCCCTCTGTTTCACATGAAGTCTGGAAGGGAAAAAATAAGGATAATTTTCAGCATATTTCACTTCTTTCTACTTGTCAAGCTACAAGAGAAAATCTCTGGATTCCCAAAGCCCATTTGTAGGAGAAAAAAATTGGTGGATCAGGCAGATATACCTAATATTTTTAGAGAAACAAATGCTGTAAAGGCATAAAGTTACTGCAGCTGATACATTTAGAGACCTTACACTTCCCATGTAGTTCTTGGTAGGCTCCTGGGAGTAAAAAACATTAAAAAGCACCAATTACACAAGGAAATAGAAAAGCTATAGGATGTTTTAACCATGATTTCCTTAGAAAATAGTTAGAGATTAGCATTTCTATATGGATTTTGCAATATTTAACAGTTCTCCTCCAGCTGTTCACTAGGTCCATGAGTGATGGCAGTCATTAGTACTTCCCAGCATAACAATATGACTCTAAGTATATACATATTTACCTCATGTTTTTTATCCTGACCTTTCACATGAAACTGTTCTCCTCCCATACAAATTTTGCAGCTGTCTTTCCTCTGCCTGATTTTTTACTCCCTGACTGGACTTCTAGTTATACATAGGGTGTTTGTTGAAACAGACTTTGGTTGTTCTACTGTAATGTGGACCTTCAGTCCCAAGAAAAACACTGTTACTCTGCCAACTCTTTCTGCTATGCCTGTGCTGCACTGGCCATGAAAGTTTTGGTGAAGCTAAGCTCACCTCTCCTTACCCAACTTTAAGTGATCTTGAAACTAGAAAATCTGTTTGCATGGTATTAGACAGGTGTCTATATGACCAACAAAGGCTTGGTTTAGCCTCATGTAATGTTAGACATTTAAGCAAAGATTCTTCTTAGTAAAAGTTCCATTCAAAGCTGTGCAGAGCTTTAGGGCCTCGGTGGACTGAATCAATGTTTTGCAGGTACCTCTCTCTTTCATTGACTATAGAAGAGGAATTTAAAGTCACATGACTGATGAATTCCATGCATAAATTTAACCAGAAGGAATTTGGGATAACGTATAGTATCTGAAAATTAGGTTATTTTAAATATATGCCCTTGGAATAGAATTTTATTTTAATAAATTCTTTTGCATAACATTTATTTTAAAATAGCTCACTGAACAAATACCCCAAATAAATCTGTCTTTGGAGAGGTGCAAATACTGGCACTCACTTAGTATGGTGAAAAGAAGAGGGTTATGGTCTAAAGAGTGATCTCAGTTGAACTTATTGGTGTTTTAAAGGTTTGACTGTTGTCATCGTCTAGCTCCTAAATGGTATAAGCCAAATGAAATTGAGCCATACTTAGACTACCAATAGTGGTGTCATGGTAGATTTCCAACCTCAGGAAATACTAAGTAGCAAAAATTCTTAAATCCCATAGAGGAAGATAAGGCTTCTCCTTAGCACAAAATAATATTCACCTTTATCTATTTTTCCTTTTAAAAAAAAAAAAGAAAGAAGAAAGAAAAAAAAGATTAATAGTTGTAAAAAAATTCTAGCAGAATAGATGGGCTGGACAGAAATTATATTTATTGAGCCAGTAGCCTCCAAACAGTTCCATGTATTATTCCTGCTCCCAATGTATTATCGAGATTATTTTTCTGAAATGAAAATCATTGAAATTGACATTAAAAAACCCAGCAGCACAGAATAATAACCAGCAGCTAAGCTGCTGGGTTCTGAATAAGGATTTCTAATTCTCCATAAGCTCTTCTCAAATTCCTCTTAATATGACCAAAGATATTCACAAATTGGAAAAGCTTCAGCCAGTAGAATATAGCTTATGGGCTTAGCATGAGAAAGAGTCAGCACAGCTTCACAAAGCTCCCTCAAGGCGCTCTCAGGAGAGTCTGAAGTGACCAAAGACAGTGGCTTCTCAGACACTCTTGTCTTTAATCAGTAAATCCAATATTAGTTCATCATCCCTCTAAGAGTGTTTGTGAATCCTCTGGCAGCTGTACTGCTCTAAAAGCCCAGGATTTCTGAAGCAAAGTGGATTTCTAGTGGAACCATATATAAGAAAAGATGCAACGCAACAATTTGAATGAGAAAAATTAATTTCTTACATATACAAATAATAAACAGTGAATTTTACAGACCAGTGGGTTTGTAAGCACAGGATACGTTGCATTTTGGAGGACTCTAAATGTCCTTGCAGAGACTAGTTTCAGTTTAACAGCTGTGTAGCTCTATTGTCAAGGGAACTATTGTGCTGCTATTGTTGTACAATTTAATTTTTCAGTCCAGATAAGGTATTATCTAGTAATGAACCCTGTTACACAGATATGGTCATTTATATTATAAATGGTGATAATAATTTCTGTCCGTGAGGCTCTTGTACATCATGCAAGGTATTGCACTCTCACAGGATTAAGCATGCTCTCTGTTCCAAATCACTGGCCAACATAATTTATGACATGGGGCTCCTTTTTGCTTTATTCAGCATCTTCAAACCCATTTATCTATTTAGAAGACACTGACATGTTTTCTTCTGTATAGTGTTCTTCCCTCCTAGTTTTACTAATTTTGTTTGTCTTTTAATTTGCATCAATAGTTTGAATATAATTAAAAAGAGATGAAGAAAACCAACCGGTGTGAAGCAAAAAAAATCTAATGATTGCCACAGAACAGAGTAAATGTGATTCAGCTTCTTTTTCCGTGGAAATGTTCTGGCATCAGATACCATCCTGAACCACCACCTACTGTCTGGTGGGTTTGTGCTTTGTTTAAAAGCATTCATTGTGGCAAACATAGTTTTTCATGCAAGGCCTCGATCCTGCTGAGGGTTGTCTTGACAATGAGTTATCCAAAATTCCCTGTAGGGCAGGAAGCTAAACCCCTGAGCCAACAAAAGGAAAATGAGGATGTGCATACAGTTATCACTCGTACTCCCACTGTTTCAATGGAAAACTCATGTGCTCCAAAGGTACAGACAAAATTGAATCAGATGAGGAAGCAGGACTCAAGCTGGTTGGTAATTTGAACCACATATAAACCAATGTAATATCTTTTTGCATCTACAGGTACCTTGAAACAATAGCCCAGAGTGGGATCAACCACTGTGCTCATCTGTTTAAATGTACATAAACATAGACAATACAAAGACATTGTTAACTGTAACCCTCTTCCTGTATTCCTCTGCTGAAGGATGCTGCTCTCTGTGGCCCAAGGCTTAGCTCCAATGCAGCCCGGCTACAAAACCTGGCGATAAATGTCAGAGCAAATCGTGTTATTGTGAGAAAGAGATGTGAGGAAGTGCAAAGAGTCACGCAAGATAAAGAAGCTAAAACTGCAAACTCATAGCAGCTTGAGGATCTAAGAAGAAAAACACCAACATGGAGACTTGGTGCATAAAACCCTAAAAGAAAAAACAGGGAGTCATAAGACAGCAAAATAGCCATATTGAGGGTCGGCCTCTTCCACAGAGCAGTGGAGGCTGACCCTTTGTCCCCTCCTTGACCACTGCCTGGCCTGCAAACACTCATAGGGCTTCTTATTAGTAGTTGTGAGCACATGAATGCTTAGACTAATAGCTTGGTAAGTGTAGTTGTTTGTTGTGTGTATTAGCTAATAAATTACTTCTTTGGTCTTTTAAGCTATGTGTGAAGCACTTGAGCACATGGTAAAAGCTGCCTGAACAAAATGATCCATGGAGAGTTAAAACAATGATATTGAAAAGAACTTTGTAATTTGCAGTTTGTTTTTTCCATTTCAAGGGAGTGGGCTTAGCCATTCATTTAACCACAATTTGGAAAATCACTATCAGCTTCTGTTTTCTATACTAACCTCTGACTGGTTAGATGGGAATAGAAACCAAGAGAGAAAAAAAGATCAACCCTGTCAACTAAAAGACTTCACTATAGTCTTTTATTTTGTATTATTTCCTACAGTATGACAAAAAAAGAAATTTGGCAACTCTTCTTCCACCATATTTGCAACCTTCTATATTTCTGACATATTCTTCATTGTACTTATCTGGGTCTAAAACTCTTAAACCTGATATAGAGTTCACAGATAGGAACAAAGATTCTAACATGGAAGTGCGTACTCAATGGAGAAATAGGGGAAATATACAAATGAAATGATACCTACAAAGGTGTTCTTCCAGCCAGTGGGGGGAAATACGTGAATTAAGCAGTCTTGCTGGTTATCTTTGAAAAGCCCACAGAATTTAAAAGAAAATAAAATTATTTTCAGCATAATTTCTCTTTATGTACTTAAAGGAATCATGAGAGGAATAAAGCCAAATCTTATTTAACCATCAGAAGCCCTTCAGAAAGATGGCAGCTAAACTCCGAGGAACTTATTTAACATTCAGACTCTATTCATTATAAAAGCATTTGTTTTATTTACAGTTTTGCTCAGAAAGGAGAAAGATGGCAGAGGGAGATAGAGGTGGGAGACAAAAAAAAAAAGTAATCTTGTTTGGATGAACCTTTAAAAGTTCTTAGGCTGAGTTGTGGAAGACAATAGAAAATGCTACTTCAGGCATAAAATGTAAAGCATATTGTGTGTCCTTCAGTTTACTGTAGTAGAAAATACAACGGAGAGGTTGTGCTTTGGGATAAAATTGTATACTATCTGCTTTGAGTGCAGGCAATATGAATGGAAATATTAAAATGGAATAATGCCTCTGTTGAAAAGTCAGATGAGAGAAAATCTATCTGCTGCTATTTTGTTCTCAGATCTTTATGTGGTCTGACATTTCTAGTCAGACTAGCAGGAAGCAGCTGCACAACTCTGGGAGCTACACTAACAAAGATTGCTCTCCTGTAGAGCTGAGCCATCAGGACAAGCTTCTTAACATTTCTGGCATAAAACTGAGACCTTTGCCAAGATTCCCCTAGAGCCTAGACAGAGAAGAAGCTGACACCACACAGGCTTCCTTTAAGCAGTTTAGAAATACACTGGGCTCTCCTATGTTTGGGCTTTCACACTGTAAACAATACACTTACTTACATCTTTGATTTTAACACTTCTGATAACTCCAGGCATGGTTGAAACATCCCCACTTCTGATAACGGGTTTCACACCTCACCTCAGCACCTCTTGTTTCCTCTTTCATGTCCTCTCCATGCTCAGGAGCCTTTCAAATTCTGCCTTCAAACTATTATGAAACCTCTGCATGTGCTAGAGCTGGCCAGAACAGCAAACGCATCTTTGTGAACTCTGTGATAAAGATATCTAGCAGGTTAACTCTACTGTGATTTCATTCACTCACAGCAAAAGGCATGCTATAGGGTGGATGCTGGGGTCTGATATGATCACTTTGAATGTGCGATGGATAAAATATAGATCCAGAAACAGTCAGAGATTGCATAGGAGAATCACCTCACTCAGAAGAAGCCCACACCAGTACGGAGAGAGCATAGCAGCCTCTGTTTTTCACTATCATCTCATCTGTCTGTGTGTAAATCTGTGACAAGATCTAGAGTAGTCTCTTTATATGTGGCTGATGCCCAGAAGTAATTTCAGTACATTAGGTCTGTTAGTACTTAGGGTAACCTAACCTCACAGACAGAATCCCACTAACAGAAGAGCTTTACATGATCTTTGTGAATTCTCCTTGACTGGTGAAATGTGCTTTTCAATGACAAAAACCAATTCAGTCCTGCAAAGACTGCCCTTTTTGCATGACTCCAGCACTGTAGGTCTTACGTACTTTAACACAAACATTTCTGAAGTAGGAACCTCTTAGAAATGAATGGAGAACTCCATCTTAGTTCCATTCGTGGGTTTGGATCTTTCTATTCCTCCACAAAAATAACTAGTGAATTACACAAGAAAGCTGTCCCTTGCATGCCAAGAAATACAGTTCAAACTGTTTCATGAAGCTAAAGGTATCAACACAACAGCATTCTCATATCACTTGCAAACAAGACACAATTATGTAATTTTGAGATTTAAAGTAGATCTGGAATAAGATAATAAGTTTGCTTCCCTGAGAAATGATTCTAGGGATTTTGGAGCAAGAACTGAATATAAAGTTGGAGGTTTTTTTCACTAACATAATATTCTGCATCAGTCCATATTGTCAGATGAGTATTTTGTAGAAATTTCTTTCTCCAGACTGTGTGATATCCTGAGACTCTTCTAAGATGCTTTTTAAAGAGATGTACAGAGAAAACACTTTTTGAAAACAATACACTATAAATTTAAAATCAATGTTTTCCTTGATTGCATGTCTACCCAGGAGAAAAGTTCTAGTTCATTTACAGGCTATTAGGTTCAAAACAGAAATGACTGGATGAAATTCAGTGAGTCAGATGAAGTGGTAAGTCAGAATAGATAATGCTTATGGCTTAAAATCTATTCAACTGTTTAGAAGGGGAAAAAAAGGAATCTAGATAGATTTGTAACACATAGTTGTTTGTTTTGGTTTTTTTGAAGGGAAAGAGAGAAAGCTCAAGTCTAGAAATACATGCTTCCCTGAGAGATCTGTTCGGTTTATCAAAGTAACAGTGCAATTCTACATATTTTTGAAGGCCAAGAATAGGAGCTGAAAACTTGGGCACTGATTCAGCAAGGTACTTAAGAATGAGCCAGCTTTAAAATTGCTCTAATCAAAGACAATGTTCCTGCTACTGCCTGATTTTAGAAAGCAAATTTAGCACTAATGAAAAGATGCCAGAATGAAACAAGTGAAGGCTGTCATCTCTTTCTGTGCAGAAAAAATGACATGGGAAGTAGCAAGGCAAGCTTTTTAAAGCCTTTCCTGCCTGCCCCATCCTCATCACCCCTACTCCCATATGTTTAAACTTAATTTTATTCCTGATGCAGTCCTTGAGATGCTTAGCAACAATTTTAGTTAGCACCAACAATGGTAATGCTATATTGACACCAGTTCAAACTAATAATGTAAAAGGCAGTTTGTAGCTCTAGCCAGTCCTGTTAACTAGCCAGTCCCCTTAACAGTTCAGCGTCTTTTTTTCCTCTTCTTGTCACAAATTCACTGCTTGAACTTGTTGTCCATGGTTCCCACATTAGCAACACCTCAGCACGATGTCTGTTACCTTTTCTCTCACTCAGAATATGTCAGGATATTTGCCTGACTGACAGGTTTAATTATGAGTAGCTGGAGCATGATAGGATCAAGGGCACAAAGGTGACAAAAAGAAATGAGATTTGGGGGGGATTATTGGAGGCCTTCAGTATCCTTGTAAGCCTCCAAAGGTGTTAGGCTGTGCAACAAAGGTTTTCTTGGTAGAAATTTTTAGGAAAAGGTGTTCTGGTTTCTTAACCAGGGAACTGTTTTCATAAATAATAAGGAGCAGTTTAACTGAGAAATAAAATTTTATTCCCCCACAATTCCCTGTTCTTGGCATTGATAAACTTCTCATCAGTACCAAGTATCACTGTGTCTCTAATGCAACATTGAAAAGAAAAATCTTCTTTGTATTACAATATGGGAAAGAACTTTGGCGGGGGTTGATTTTGGGTGTTTTTTCCAGGGTATGTTTTCTACAGTGTCCTGCTGTGGTGAACAAAAAGTCTGCAACTTCCAGCAAGATCTTAACCAGATTTCCACGAAGACATCCTTTGCACTGTCATGCACCAACAGGACAGAACTGAGATTCACCCTGTACTTCTCACATGGGACACAGGGAGGCTGCCCTGAATTACAGTCCTTAACTCGAAACACTGCAAAATTTCTGTAGTCTCCTCAGAAACCAGTTCCCCCAAGAAGGATTCAGGGATGGGTAGGGATAGGAATGAAAGCCAGACCCAGCTCTACTCTCCCAGCTTTCTGTCACTGACCATGGCTAGAAGATGCATAGGGAAAAACATGGCATCAAAGCAAGGAGAGAGCAGTTCTTCCTGGATATTTGCCTTGTTTGGGGAAATGAGTAGTTACAGGATTTAGATTAATTTGTCTAACTTTTGAATGTGCTAATACTTTTTTTTCCCATGGTGTTCTAGAGAAATAAGTTCCAAAATTGCCAATGCTTTTGAAAAAGAACGTCCTTGTGTTTAAATTTGGAGAGAGATCAGAGCACTCTTAGCTCTTCTGAGTATTGTATCTCCCTTTAGCTGTTTCTTTCCAAGCTGAAAAGTCCTGATCTGTTTAGCCTCTCTTCATGTCTCATCATACGTGTTGTCCTTCTCTGCACCTTTTTATGCCTGCTATATCCTTCTTGAGTAACTACACTAAGTATTCAATATATGGAATGCTAACATTTTACACCATGGCACTATGATATTTTCCAAGCATTCTGTTTATGCACAATTTTTTTTCCCCTAAACTTATCCTTATGTGGATATCTATGTATTTGTTTTTCTCTGTGCACGTATATTACCTTGCATTCGTTAACACTGAATTTCATTCTTCATTTCATGTCTCTGTGACTCAGTGCCATAGATTGTCCAGCAAAACTTTAGGCAGATTTAATTTTTACTATGATGACTAATTTTGTGTCAGCAGCAAATTTTATCACCTCACTAATTTCCCCTTCTTTCAGATCATTTATGAATACGTGGAATAGCACAAGCTCTAGAAAAGATTCTTGAGTGAAAATACCAATGGTAAACCATTTATTTACCTTTGCAGTAGCTTTTCAGAAATTCAATAGTTGAATTGAAATTCAATAATGCTGTATTTACCAGAGCCCTTTTATCCCTTGCTTTTTGACAGCTCCAAAGGATCTAACAGATCTGTGATGCATGACAAACATGTCGATTTTTCCCCAATGTTTTGTACTTATACATAGGAAACTATTCCTTGTTTATTATAATCTCTACCAGTTTTCCTACTGCAGAAATCAGACTTACTGAGCTGTATTTTTCTGAAATCTCTTTAAAAAATTGGCTTAACATTCTCTGTCTTCTGATACAAAGCCTTACTTTAAAAGTTAGATATATGCTTTAGTAAATAATTTTAGAAGTTATTATTAATTGCATAAGTTTGTTCTAAATATCTCTCCTGCTGATCCTTCATTTTGTAAAAGGTTACATTTGGACAATAGAGGGAACACAAATACTTATTCTTCCTCTGAACGATAAACCATTGTCTGGCAGTATGGTGAAGGGATTACACTGGCCTCTTGGAAGAAATCTCTTCATAGAAAAAGTAGGGAGGTTTGGGAGACAGATTTTCTTCAAAGGAAAAGTAGCTTCCCTGGGGGCAACTGCCACCCCTGAAATAGTACAACTCCACACCATTCCCAGCACTGCAACACATTGGGAAATATAGTTCATTTTAAACAGTAGGTATAACCTTTGAGTAGAGATATTAAATACTGCATGAAGTATGAGCTGCTGAGTGACATTTGCCTAAAATGCCACCTTCTAAAACTCCTGGATTAGAACTGAATCCTTAAAGAGAGCATGGCAAACTATCCGTTAAACTGACAGTCTCATTTGTGACTAATTTTCCTAGCTTTTTCATGAAAAGTGTTTTTTGTGGATGATATTTTTGGGGAAAGTATGAATTAGTCAAACAGTGGTAGTCAGTGAAACAACTTCAGCTGGGCACAGTAGCATTAGAAAGAACAGACCTAAATAGGCGGGGGGAAAGGTTCCTCCTCACTCCTCAGACTTATCACAGCGGACACTACATGGCTCCTGTCCACTGTGGTCATGGTCTTTTCAGTTTACTTTTCATTGCTGAATCTTCCTCTTTTACAGTTTAACTTCTTTTACCTTTCTTATTTGTACTCATCCACAAATACCAAGACTAGAGACCAAAGTCAAGTGAGAAATAAATACTGTCTTCCACCTTCAGGGCTTGTGGAAATTTCACCCTTTTCTCAGCTTTCAACATCATGTAATCCATATCTAATAAAATGCCAGCGTAGCGCTTCATATTCCTAAAAAAATTTATAAGCACTTTACTCAATTTATAAAATAAATTTATACTTAGCTGTATGTGGAAAATGGTTATCCTAACCAAAGAAACTTCGGGTGATCACAGCAGTACGGCCTAAAACGCATCAGGGTAAAACCAAGACCCTTACAAGGATTCCATGAGAAACAAGCAAGCAAGTTAGAGCATTTGCAAGAGATACACAAGCTCCTTGGGGTTTGAAACTAGATCTGCCATATTTCCAGTGAGTCCCCTGGCATTATAGGAATTCTGTCCTACAGATCTCTCTCCTTCATTTCAATCACACATTCCATCTTGATCCTCCCCATAAGGAAAAGTTTCTGAAAAGCACCTCCAACAACCCTGCAGCTTTCTTGGCAACTGCTGGTAGTTGTCCCAGCCACGGGAATAGGAGACCTTTGCTCAGGAATATGGGCTCTAGGTTTATCACAAAGTTCTGTCATGCTAATGACTCTACTCTGCTTCAGCAAGGTAGGCTTTTGCGTCTTCCACCCACTGCTGATACAGCATTCATAGTAACAGCCATAGGGACTGAAAAGCCATCAGGAACAACAGGTTTTAAACTGTGCAGTTATGCACAGTGCCATTTCGGCTTTGTCTTCTGCTACCACAGCTATGCAATTGACAGAACTAAGTTGCTACTGTAAGGCTCTTGAATCTGCTATACTGATCGCATTTCAGAGAAGCATACTTGGAATTAATTCCTCTAGCATTTGTAAGCAGCCTAAATTGATAGAAATCAAAGCACTTGACATTTTAGATCACTTGGTGACAATTATTTCATTGCACTGGGTTTTTCCCCATTTCAAACCCAGAATGCACTACATGCATTTTTTCCTCCAAATTATACAAAACTCTTCAAATGTGTGTTCTCAGAAATTCATAGGTCACATTAATTTTGAAAAATCTTTTTCAACACGATTTGCAGAGCAGATGCAACAGCCTGTGCAACAAAGACCTTCATTTTGTTCCCCATATACTCATTCTCTTGGGTTGATGCAAATCACAGCATATGAGGTCATGGCCACCTTTCCAAGGCTGATGGATCACCTCCTGAGATTAACACTCAATACAAAGCTGCCTACTTAGATGATACAAGCCATCTACGATGAAGACTGGAAATGCCAGCTGCAGAGACTGATGGCTGTTCTGTAATCACTGCAAAACACAGGTCATGCTGTTAACATGGCCAAATATTCTATTAGCTGATGAACTACCCGTTATCTAGGATATGTCATGGGAAATGGCCAGGGGAGCGTGTCATTTATAAAACTGCTCCTTTGGCTTAGAAACCGATCAAAATATTAAAGGAAGCCTGTGGTGGTTTAACTCCAGTAGGCAGCTCAGCACCACACAGCTGCTCACTCATGCCCCCCACCCAGTGGGATGAGGGAGAGAATAGGAAGAGCAAAAGTGAGAAAACTCTTGAGTCGAGATAAAGACAGTTTAATAAGTGAAGCAAACTGGCACATGCAAGCGAAGCAAAATAAGGAATTTATTCACTACTTCCCATTGGCAGACAGGTGTTTAGCCATTTCCAGGAAAGTAGGACTTCATCATGCGTAACGGTTACTTGGGAAGACAAATGCCATAACCTGAATGTCCCCTCTTTCTTTCTTCCATCTTTATTGCTGAGTGTGATGTCATATGGCATGGGATATCTTTTTGGTCAGTTTGGGTCAGCTGTCCCAGCGGTGTCCCCTCCCAATTTCTTGCCCATCCCCAGCCTACTTGCTGGTGGGGCAGCGTGAGAAACAGAGAAGGTCTTGACACTGTGTAAGAACTGCTCAGCAATAGCTAAAACATACATGTGTTATCAACACGGTTTTGGTCATAAATCCAAAACACAGCATCACATGAGCTGCTATAAAGAAAATGAACTCTATCCCAGCAAAAACCAGTACAATCTCCATCCCTTATTCCATGCCATTGGACAGTGTGGGACCTGAACATGACGTTAAGTGATTAAGAAGGTGCAATTAGGATGATAGGGAGTTCAGAAAGATCACCAGCTGTTCTTCTGATAACACTGCTGTGCTCTGACTCTTTCTACAATATCTGACAAATCCATTTTCAAATAATAACTCTCACATTTAATGAAACATCTGAAAGAGTTTTGCAAACTGAGCTGCCAGTGACTGGACCTGCTGACAGATTCAGACCCTTTGAAGGACACCTGTTAGGATCAGGTTCCCCTCTGGTGCATTTTCATTTTGTGGTCAAAGGAGCTCCCGCCTGTAGTTGCCCCTGTATAGGATGCAGTACAATTGTCTTCCTTTTCTACACGGGTCCAATCATTTCATTTCAGCAAGGAGACTGTACCCAGCAGTACCTTACCTGATGAAGCTGCAAGGTCTGTGAGTAGTTTAAAGCATTCTGGTTTCATCTCTTTTCTATGTTTACTTATTTTGTCTAATATTGGCCCTTTTGTTAACGTATTCATATAAACTTAGTTCGTGAATCTTCATCCAAACTCACAGTTGTTGACTGCCCTAATTCCAAAACAAACAGTGGGGTTCTGAAGACTTAAAACTGCTACTTTGGTACTGGCAGTACAATGACATCATATAAAGATTATTCACTGTTGACCCTGAAGGAGGGAAAAAAGAAGGGAAAAAAAAAGACAACTTTATTAAAGAAAGGTACTTCCAGTAGCCTTATGCATAAGAAGAAGTATCAAAGGTGATCCATGTGATACAGGGACTGTAGAATTTTTAATAAAATGCAAGAGAAATTAGATTTTCATCTTTCTGGAGGAGAACAGTTAGATATCTGAGGGGAATAAACACAAGTGATGCTGCAAGACTAAGTGACTTAAATAACATGGGAACATAAATTATTGTTCTAATAGAACAGAATCAACCATACATTGAAACAGGTTTATTTTGAAGAACATAAACTTTAGCATAAAATACTAACAATGACATTCCAAGAAAAAAAAATAAACACCTAAGGGGAAAAAAGAGGCTACAGGAATACAAAGCAAGCCTAAGACATGCAGTAACAGGGACTTGCTTTTTGGTTTCATTCTTCTTCCAGTATTTTGGAGCATTACACAAGAGCTTATACATGGGGTTACTTCCTTGAAAAAGTCAAGGCATCTTTTCATATTTTTTTGTATTACAGGTTTCCAGTGTATAACGGTTTGTTTTTCTCTCACTGAAGACCTGCACAACTCCTCTGCCCTTAGCCCTCTCAGTGAGAGCTGTAAGAGGAAACAGTATGAGTCTCAATGGTGACTCAAATTTCATGCTTGCTCCATACATTAATTCCATTTGAAAACCAGTCTTAGACCCTCTGTAGCGGAAACATTTGAAGAGATGGCCTGAATTTTACAGACAGCCTGAATTTGAAGTGAGTACAAATTTTGTACTTTTGAAAAGCAAAGATTTTCATGACAATCCTGCATTTATTCTTCAGAGTGCTTTGAATATACTGGGACATGCTTCATTTTATCTAGAAGACTTAATTCGTCACTAAGTTCCTAAACTGCAAAGGGAAAAAAAAAAAAAAAAGTATAAATGTTCAGCTTCTCTATTACCCACATAAACATTAGCATAATCTCTATCCAATGAAAATTTTTTAAAATAAATCTTCCCAGGAAGGGCAAGAAACTTTTGTATCAAGATAGAGCTGCAGAGCTTTAAAACTTTGAGATGCAAGTACTGACAGAAGGAGAAACTGGTTAAAACTGAGTATATTACTTGCCTCCTATAACATGCCTTAAGTCAAATTTTCCAGAAAGCAAGCAGGAAAAAATGTCTTTGTTTAGAAAGAAAACTCTGTTTCTGCAAAATGAAATAAGGGCTCTTGGCTTTTTCTCAAAATGTTGCTAACACTTGCTGCTCTCATTTTTGCCACGCACAAACATGCACACAACCTTCCATAATCCGTTTGTACCCCGGTGCCGGTCCTGGCAGCCAGCCCCCCAAGAACCCACTCATCTATATTGTTCACCTTCTGCTCAGCCTTATGCTTCCCAGTGCTTCTGGCAGTGGCCAACACCACACCAGCTGAACCACCAAATGCAAATTTACACAGGGCTGGATGACTTTGGGCTCCCTGGACCCATTAGTGACAGCTGCTCTGGCATGTGCTCTCTTGAGTCATATGGTAGAACTGCTCAGCGCCTCCCCTTAAGAGTGAGGCTGCATCTACCCCTGGCTACACAAATGTTTAATTGCTCCTTCAATTTACCCCAAAAGGAGAGTATTTACTTTATCCATTGGCTTTACTTAGGTCAGTAATTAGCAGCAATGATGAATATATTCCAGTATAATACAATTTCAGTTACGTATAATAGAAAACTTTTAAAATATCACCTTTTTTCATAGCAAGTTAATTCAAATATACACTACCAAAATGCCTGCTTTACATCCAAGACTCCTGATATCAACATCCTGGCACAAATTAAGGAATATCTCAGCAATACAGTCAAGAGGAAAAACAGATTCATCACTTCTAATTTGGATGATATGGCATTTGCTTACTGCTCACTACATAGCTTGAAGAACCAAACAAAGGAGCTTGCAGGTTTTGTCTTTATCTTTATATCTTTATCTTTATCCTTATCTTTATCTTTATCTTTATCTTCATCTCTTTATACCTTTATCTTTCTTTATCTATTTTATGTGCTACTATAGATTGGTACTGCTCAGCAGTGTTTGATAGACTGAAATTTGGGGATTTAGGCACTTTGAAATAGCCTACAGAGTTAATTGCTTAAGTATCACCTAAGCATGAAACCATCTAGTACTCCTAGGATACTAATTATACTTTGAAATCCCTCTAATGATTGGTCCTGTCCTGGTATCTTATAAACAACAAGGCTTAAAAAACCCTTGTGAAATAGATTTCATTACATCTTTTAAATAGTTATTTAAAACTGGACTGCAAAGAGATCAAGTTCCTTGCTCAGTGCTGTGCTCTGAATCAATGATAGACTCAGCAATGTAGCCAAAATGACCTACAGCAGTTTCCTTTCCTTTAACTGACAGCTTGTATTTTCTCAGAAAATGAATTATGAGATGCACAGGTGTCAAGCTGTAACCCCAGCCGGCAACTAAGCACCACACAGCCACTCGCTCTCTCTCCCCCAGCCCCCCGTGGGATGGGAGAGAGAATCAGAAGAGGCAAAGTGAGAAAACTCGTGGGTTGAGATAAAGACAGTTTAAGAGGTAAAGCAAAAGCCACACACAAGCAAAGCAAAACAAGGAATTCATTCACCACTTCCCATCGGCAGGCAGGTGTTCAGCCATCTCCAAAAAAGCAGGGCTACATCACACGTAACCATTACTTGGGAAGACAAACGCCATCACTCTGAATGTCCCCCCCTTCCTCCTTCTTCCCCCAGCTTTATATGCTGAGCATGACGTCATATGGTATGGAATATCCCTTTGGTCAGCTGGGGTCAGCTGTCCCGGCTGTGTCCCCTCCCAGCTTCTTGTGCACCCCCAGCCTCCTCGCTGGTGGGGTGGTGTGAGAAGCAGAAAAGGCCTTGACTCTGTGTAAGCACTGCTCAGCAGTAACTAAAACATCCCTGCATTATCAACACTGTTTCCAGCACAAATCCCAAACATAGCCCCATACTAGCTACTATGAAGAAAATTAACTCTATCCCAGCCAAAACCAGCACATTCTCCACCCCTTATTCCATACTATTTACATTATGCTCAGGTCCCGCACTATCCAATACATCCCCATTACCCACCACCACCCTGCCCATCCTTTGATATAATACACAGATATCATTCCCTTAGTCTATGGACCACCCCTGTGAAATGTCTGTAAAGTGTCCATAAATGTCCACAAATGTCCACAAAATGTCCATTGAGTTCATTTAGTCCATGACTTTGGGCTCCATCTGTTATGGTGGTCACTCAGGACAGGAGAGGTGGTGTGTTGCATGGAGTTATGGGGCACCAAAGCCAGCTCAGGTCGGGTCACTGCTGCACTTGCACTGCTTCTTGTAAAGCTTGTCCTCCATTGGTTCGGGTGGTTCCTGCTATAGTAATTCCTATACTATGCAACTCAAATCATGGGTTACAACAATTTAAAGGTATTTCCATTACAATGTCCACCTCTGGTCCCTTTGGACCAGACCATTGGGTTTAACATTGCAATGAACTCCTCCCCTTGCCCCTGCTCCGGCTTGGACTTATCCACAGACTGCAGTCCCTTAGGGGTGTACCTGCTCCAAGTGGAGCCTTATCTATAAGCCACAGTCTTTTCAGGGGTATACCTGCTGCAGCATAGACTTACCCACAGCCACAGCTGCTTTGAGGTGCACCTGTCCCAGCGTGGCATTACCCATGGGCCACAATGCCTTCAGAAGGAAGCCTGTTCCAACATGGCCTTACCCATGGCTGCAGTCCCCCCAGGGGTGTACCTGCTCTGTCGTTGGCTTATCCATGGCCACACGCTTTGAGGTGCTCCAGCATGACCTCATGCACAGCCATTGATGCTTCAAGGTGTACCTGCTGCAGCATGGACTTATCCACAGCCACAGACACTTTCACGTGTACCTTCTCCAGCATGGACTTATCCTTGGGCCACAATCCCTCCAGGGGTATACCTGCTGCAGCACAGACATAACCACAGCCACAGACGCTTTGGGGGTGTCCTGCTCTCACGTGGACTCATCCACAGGTCACAGTCCCTTCAACTCGAGTTCACACTGGAGTTCCAGCCTGTCCAGTACAGCAGCACAGAAACAGCAGCGATGCCCTGGCCATCCGCCAGCCCAGGCGCATTGCCACTGCTGTTATCAAAATGTTCCCAGGCACAGCAGAGTAAGACGATAAGCAGTACAGCAGTACAGCAAGCAGCAAAAGCGAAAAGCAGCCACTTACGAGCAAAAGACTCTAATTTACAGTAAGGTAAGCAAGCCCCATGGCAAGCACAGGAGCCTGCCAATTAATAGCTAAACAGCAATAACAGCTATAAATTCAATCTAGCACATTCCAATCAAATCTGTCGTTATCTTGAACGCTTCAAGCCCCATGTTGGGCGCCAAAAAGGACTGTCGTGGTTTAACCCCAGCCAGCAACTAAGCACCACACAGCTGCTTGCTCACTCCCCTCCCCCCGTGGGATGGGAGAGAGAATCAGAAGAGTAAAAGTGAGAAAACACATGGGTTGAGATAAAGACAGTTTAATAGGCAAAGCAAAAGCCACACACGCAAGCAAAGCAAAACCAGGAATTCATTCACCACTTCCCATCGGCAGGCAGGTGTTCAGCCATCTCCAAAAAAGCAGGGCTACATCACACATAATGGTTACTTGGGAAGACAAAACACCATCACTCTGAATGTCCCCCCCCTTCCTTCTTCTTCCCCCAGATTTATATGCTGAGCATGACATCATATGGTATGGAATATCCCTTTGGTTAGTTGGGGTCAGCTGTCCCGGCTGTGTCCCCTCCCAGCTTCTCGCGCACCCCCAGCCTCCTCGCTGGTGGGGTGGTGTGAGAAGCAGAAAAGGCCTTGACTCTGTGTAAGCACTGCTCAGCAGTAACTAAAACATCCCTGTGTTATCAACACTGTTCCCAGCACAAATCCCAAACATAGCCCCATACTAGCTACTGTGAAGAAAATTAACTCTATCCCAGCCCAAACCAGCACAACAGGTCTTTTCTTTTCCCCTACAGAATACAAATTATCAGTACTTGGAGTTAAGCAGGTGTTGGTTTTTTATAAAGCTGTATAATGTTTCACAATTAGGCAGTTTCCTGATGGGAAACTTCTGGTTCTTTTTGCAAAGTTTTAATGCTCTATGGAGCATTGGCCTATTCTGTTAATTTAGCTATTATTTTT
Organism: Gymnogyps californianus; assembly: GCF_018139145.2. Taxonomy (NCBI): domain Eukaryota; kingdom Metazoa; phylum Chordata; class Aves; order Accipitriformes; family Cathartidae; genus Gymnogyps; species Gymnogyps californianus. The sequence goes on from NC_059471.1 coordinate 153,137,677, forward strand.
ATAAAAAAAAAAAAAACAGGAGAACTTTTGAGCTTGTGCTCATTTGTTTTGCCTCTCTACTTTAAAGACCTGGCCTGGAAGTTGAAAATTGAAATCTTCAAACATGTTCTTTTTCAAAGGTAGTGATTATGAACAACTTGGTCTGGGAGAGGAAGAGAGAATGGTGATTCATTATAAGGACTTCAGAAGGAAAAACTGCTGCCTCAGAAGAAAACGTAGGTAATTGTTTCTTTCTTTCAGTCATTGTTAATAAAATGGAAGTACTGTTTTACAGAACTGCGGGAGAATTACTGTCAGAAACCTCTCTTTAGTTGAGACATCAATATAATGTATTAAAACAAATTCTTCATTCAGATCCCATTCTTTTCCTCCATTAGGATCAGCACTGTTTTTAGATCCAGACTGCCTCAGCAAACACTTATTGTCAGGGAAATAGCTGTTACAAAATGAGATGCAAAGTCTAGAGTGGTCTCAGCAAAGTATTACACAGTCTAGTGCTATAATGATGAAGAATCCCTTTCACCTCATACCGAACAAGCAAAATTGTGGAAAACAGCCTTAGCACTGAAGCTACTCAGCTTCTTAAGCACTGTTTGTTTCATATCCTTTGATGATATTTACCAACCAACTTCTGCTATGCAATGTAACAAATGGTAGGAGCCTGGTTTTGCACAGCAGACTCAAGCTGTCTTGCAGCTCCAGTGACTGTGAGCTATAAATTCAATGGCTCTTCATTTGCCTGTCATCTGATATCTCCTGCATGTTTCCTAGCTGACTGCTAGCTTTATCAGATCACCAACACACTGATGACTTCCAATCACTATGAGAAGCATGTTCAACACATCTGGAAACAGGATTAGGATGATTCCCAGGTACATTCTCAGTGTGTGATGCCCTTCTTAGACTACAAGTGCTGCCTATCGGTGCTTGCTAGTCCTCCACTGGGCAAGAGGTATGTTGGATCAACTAATGCATGGTCAGCAGCCTCTCTTAGTATCTTGTTACTCCATCATTCACAGACAAATAGTGAATCTCAGTGAGCAAGTTCGGTATTTCCCATGTGATGCAGGATGACCCTGTTTAGTAAGCAGATCAGCATGATGTCACAGATGTGATAAAACCTACCGTTTCCTAAGCCAGTAAAACTATTGTGCTACGTTAAAAGCAAGCCTTCACCTTCAGAGCACTGCTTGGCCTTGGCCTATATCACATGCTTTAATGTACTCCAGTGATCAGTCAGGATGCTGGCAACACAAACATCTATGTACCTGCAATGGTGGGTATTTCCTAAGGACAGCAAATAAGGTCAATTCCCACTACCACAGCTGTTACTTAAATTGTGTTTCAAAAATAGTGACTCTTTAAAGTGCTAATCAGACATCTTGTTGGACTACAACACAGTTTTGTTTGGGGATATATCATCTCGTCATGAAACCTTTAGTTTAGGCTTCGAAAAGATGATTGATTCCTTAGCCAGGCATCCTGCCTTTGTAACCTAACTTTTCATTGTCTTCTGCTCCAGAAACAAGACTGGATGGAGGAAGGACAGGGGATTAACTCCCTGTCTCACTCTCCTGGGATATTTTGAAGCATTTATGTCAGTTCTCAATGGTGCTGGCAAACCTATAGAATAACTCTGTATTGTACAAAGATTTGACTAACCCCCCCTCTGATTCCTGTAAGACTTAGCTGCACAGCATTGCAGCATGGCATACAGTGCACAAGCTGCTTACATGTATTAGCTCATTTGAAGACAGACACAGTCTTGTGCAGTAGTGGAAATATATGCAGAGAAGTTAGTATTGCTGCATGTGACAGACCTTTTTTTAACAGCAAATAACAATTCCACTGTCTTGTTTTTAAAGGTAATCAAAGCTCCAATAAATTCCAAGTATTTTCGTAACATAGAATCCTACATATTTCTCACATATACCCACTCAGTAGTTCGAGAGACTGATTGAGGGAAACTTGTATTGGTGTTAAGGCAGTTTAATACATTAAAAACCCCCTGAATTTCAACTGAGAGTTTTAGAGGGAAAAACAGGCTCCTGAGAGTTTAATAGTTTTTCAAAAGGCGTTAATGACTTAGGAGTCCAAGTCTCACTGACTTCCAATGAAAATTATGCTCTCACAGGTCCTGGAGGTTTTTAAAAATTAAGACAAATGTTCCTAAATTGCTGGGGCACTTTTGAAAAGTTTCCCCTAAATCACTGTTGTGGAATACTTCACACAAATCAGATCAGGATTATGTTTTACATGCTTGCTTCTCCTTGATAAGAAAAAAATTTCACCTTTCTCTTTTCACTGCTATAAACATCATGTGTCACTATAACTTAAAGGCTACAGGCTTTTATTCTCTCAATCAGCCTGCGGTTTAGGTGAATTATAAAGGAGAGAAGTGTTGTCAACAATTCAGTTCACAGAACCCCTAGAGTTACCCTATGCGGCATTTTAAACCTAGCATTAAAGCAAATAGTCTAGCCTTAATAAAAGAAAGATCATGGATGTTGTAGTACATGAATTATTGAGGAAAAATATTCCAGCCAAGATAAATGAGCGAGTACTGAAAATCATCCTCTTACTCTACTTCTATCTGTTAAGTCAGCTTAGATCAAATAAGGTGATTTTAGGCTTTGATCAAAGATTTGTTTCTTTTAAGATATAATTTTTGCTGAAATATTAACAAAAGCCTATCTAGCCTTTCAAGCTGGATAACACAGACGGCATCGCAAACAATGAGGGTTTCACACATTACTCCTGTGTAGCTACTTCTGGGGTAAACACAGCAGCCCTTCTGCTGATCAGCATCTAACACAGGAAAGGCTAGATTTCTCTTCTCAGTCATGCTGGTACCCCAGACCGAAATCTCAACTGACTGTAACAGGAAACATCAGGCTTGTCAGTGGTGTTAAAGTGGGAAAGCAAACCCCAACAAAATCAGACCTTTTTGATCTAGAAATTAGGTTACTTATTTGGAGCCAAATCCTATCACCTTTGTGCATGTGGAACGGCATCTTGTTTACGTAATAGACAAATTTCACGGACTTCCTGGGAGACACACTGCTGCCCAGTAGAGGTAGGAAAGCCTGCACATGGCCAGTAAATGCTTGTGCCTCAGTTTACCCATCTGGAAAATTAATATTAGTAACATCTACATTCCAGGTCTGATTTTATTAAGGTTTTGATAATATTTAGAGATCTTGAGGCGCAGAGATTCAGATAAACAATCGATATTATTATACTTTCCCATTTTCTGATTGCTGGTTCTCAATAAGGGCAAGTAGGTAGAGCAAATCAGAATGGAACAGATGAGCCACACAAAGCCATGCAAAGAAGACAGGCCTGAAATCATAAATCTCTAATATACCTAAGGAAAAGACTTAGGCATGGAGATACTTCCTTTAAATAAGAATTTCCCAAGCTCTTTTTCCCTGCACTGCAATCCCAAAAGTACACTCCTGCCTCTGCCTCCTGCCTCGTTAGCACAGTCGCAGCCCTGTGTCCCTGTAGCCACGCCACTCTATGGCTTTCAGTGTCCGCACCTCCCCTACAACCTCATGGCACAGGCAATGCAAGCGCCTGCCCGAGTGGGTACTCCAGCTCTGCTACCAAAGTTCAGGTGAGCTCTGGATTTTCTCCTCTCAAACAAGATACTTGCATGATCCCTTGCTGGAAACTGTGTAACAAGGAAATGTTTTTGCCAGACCGCAAAGGATGGCTTGGTTCTTGTTTGCAATTTTCCATTTGTATTTATATATTTTTGCCTTTCATCTGAATGCCATGCTTTGACATATCTAGAGAAACACAGACAGCGTGTGCCCTGCCTGGTCCACATACCCAGCAAGGCAATGTTCTCGAGTGCTAGGCATAAAGTTCCTGCCAGCTTAAGGACGAAGCTCTCTGTCTGACTGAAATGTCAGATACTATATTAAAAAGGTAGCAGATTGTGATGATAATGAAGTGCTGCAGCCTGTCGCTATGTTACCAACTGCTCTGAACTGACATGTCAGAAGGAACAGCAAGGAAAATGCCCAGAATCCCTGTTTGGATCCCCTTCCTACGCCCACCACCAACTGAAGTATTTAAAATATTTACAGATATAGCCAGCATGTTTCTTTATAAACAAAGCCTAGAATGATAAATAGATAAATATATTACCCCATCGAGCCTGCTGTCTAAAATCATCCTCCTGCCTCTCCAGTTTGCCTCAGATTGCATCCTGCACCCTCTGACAGAGAAAGATTGATTCGGGAATGGGCACTTCTCTGTCCGTTCTCTGTCCCTTAAAGAGGCCAAACTCCCCCTGACCGATGCAGTGTGTTTAAAAGTAGATTGAAACAGGAGGGGAGATGTTTTCCTGCTGACTGAGGATGAGGTGAGAGCCGTGGATGCTCTTTAAAGGGAGGGGGGACGTTCTCCATCCCTCAGCCTGCTGATTCTACCTATTATTGCCTTATTTATACGGTGTTAGCATCACCATCATGGGCAATGATGAGCCTCGCTGGATAATAAAACTGGCTGCAGCTGGCCTGTAAGGGGTGGGGGCAGAAGTGAGGACAGTGGTGCACAAGGGCACAGCCGAAACCATTGCTTTCATCCCGTACAGAGCAGCGCTCGCAGCAGGCTTAATCCCTTCCCCTCCCTCAGCAAACCTACCTACTGTGCAAAGCAGAAAGCACTCGCAGCCAAACCACTTCTGCTCTCATGGAAATTTTGCATAAACAAAGAGAACAAAACAGAGTCCTTATCACGATGCTAGGGATGTACTGTGACTTGCCTGGTGATTTTGATATGAGATGGGTCTTCATCATGGGGCATGTTTGCTGAGAAGAGATTGCGTTTGGAAGGGCACTGGATCTGGATGTGATTCTGTGCTCATAGATGCCAATGTCGTTTTTAAAACTGTCTACTCAGTCAAACAAACAAACAAACTGGTTGGAGTCGCTTTTTTCCTGCTGCACACTACGCAGAAATGGAATTCTTAATTATTTTACCAGTTGTGGCTGAATTTTCAGTTACATAAAATGGTAGGTTTTCCCAACATTATGAAAAGAGATCAGTTCTCTGAAAAGCCTACAACATTTAAATTAGAAATAGGTTCATTTTCTGCTAAAAATCCACCATATCATTATTCTAATTCAGCAGTAAAATATTTTAAACTGTTTTTGGGTGCAAGTAAATTTGTACAAAAATACACAGCAGATGATAGATACATTTTCAAGAGCCGAGAACACAATTACAGAAGTAATTCCATTGTTTGTGAAAATCACACTCGAATAGCAGAGGCTGCTAGACATTCAATTTCAATAAAGATTTTTTTCAAGATGATGTGAAGCTAAGCATCAAAAGGAGAGTGTCTGGATTTGTGCAGCACACAGCTACAAAGCTCCAGGTACCAGATGAAATGGAGGAAACGTGGTATGAAGTATGTGCTGCTACTTGATAGGGTACTCCATAGGTAATGGAAAACAGAATTAAAAAAAAAAAAAGACAAAACCAAAACCACCTAAACCCCACAATTCCAGGTATTTCTGATTGCATTTGAAAACAAATTGCTCAGAGCACAACTGAAGCCATGTACACCTAGGAGAGTCCTACTCCTGTCCCTGTCCTCCTGGTGGCAAGGGCACATCATGGCAACTGCTGTACTGAGAAGGAGGGGAAAACAGGCATTTAACCAAATTTATGATTAACAGTGCATCAACGCTTCATGGGCTATCACACTTGATCAACTATATTTACCCTCATGCCACTTGCCATCACTTCTCGTTAGTCCTGCCACACAACTCAGAGGAAAATTGGCAGACCTCATGCAGCCAATACAAGGCCACACTAATATCTTACAGGTGTTGTATTTGCTCCTCTCTCAGCTTCATTTTCTATTCCTCCTTTTTGCACCCACACTTGTGAATGGGCAGAATCTAGACCTAGCTGAGACAAAAATCTGAGAAAATATTTTATTCTTTAGGCCCTGCTTCGCAACAGCTGTCAGCAGGCATATATGGCTAGGCTAATATTACATATAAAGGGGAGAGAGAGACTGACAGGACTAACTCCAGTGGTCTACAGTAGCTTCCAGCTGCACCGTAAAAGGCTGTTTTTTGGTAGACCAGGACAGGGCTTCAGGTAAAAGCGTGTCCTTTCTCAAAAGGAACTAAAACTAAGGACAGTGAATAGATAGTCCAAAGAAGCCGTGGGATGTCCGTTGCCCGAAGTTTTCCAGATGTCTGCCAGGTATATTTTAGGCATGAGGTGCCAACATGATCCTGATGATTAACTGAGGTCCCTTCCAGCCCTACTTTCTATGCCTGTATAATTCTGATGTATATTTTAATATATTTTCTGTCTCCTATGAAAGAGGAAATGCTGCTGTACAGTTTCTTTAATAGTATTTGGTGGTACATTTTTATTGACAGCGAGGCCCCTGGAGTGCAAGATGTCAGATGCATTTGACTCAAATATAAATAATAAAATTGGTTTTTTCTCCTCCATTTACTCAGCCCTTTACTCCCACCCTCCAGACAGATTCCTGATTAACATAATTGGAGCAGCGAGTTTCATTTTTCACTTTTCAGTATAAAGTTTTGTTGTTTTTTGCCCCCACACGGGAATTCAGTGCATGAGCTCAACAACATCAGCCCGGTTGATTGAAATGTGCCTTTTAACTTTGTCTTAAGAGAAATCCTAGAGGAAAAACATGAAAGAAAAACAACTTTAAATGAAAAGCGCAAGATGCGTATTACTCCACAGTTCCTGTTCTGAGTGGATCAACAAAGGCTGATAGAATAAAGTTAAGGTCTGCCTGCATTGATGAGACTTGTAATGAACGAAATTGTTGGAGGCTTCAGCCAGTTTATTGTAATGAGGAGAAGTCTTCTGTGGTCAAGGCTCTTGGCTCTAGTTGTTTTTATCCATTTACTGGTAGCGCGTGTTTTATAGATGAACCATTATTGGCAGGAGGTAAGCAAGCATGTGTGCACTCAGTTGGACACTCAGGAGCCTCAGTAAATACTGAGATTATCCATAAGAACAAATGAAGCATTGTCTACATAAATTTTGAACATAGCGAAATCTGGTAAAACATCAGTCTATCACATCCAAAGGCTTGATAAACATATATTACTGTGTACATAGGAAGATCACCTCCTGTGTGATCGATTTTAAATGGGGCTCTGTTGTCTGTTTTTCTGAGCCTGAGATGTCCTTTGCATTATTACAATTCCTGGGGGCATTCTGAGTTACTAGCAAATGAGAAGAAGCTTCATGGATGTATCCCCTTTTCCACATTTCTCTTCATGCTGAGAGAGTTACAGAATTATTTTCTAGTTCGTAATCAATCACTGCAACACTACAGTGGGAGAGAAAGTATTTAAATAATTTCATAAATGCCATAAATATCTCTTAGATATCAACTTACACTGTGTGATTTAATTTCACAAAGCCAGTGCTGTAGGATATAGGCACCTGTGAACCTTTCCTACTGTGCCCAGGTTCTGCACAGAGACTTCATTCTTCTCCCGTTTTCTAGAAGTGCAGCTCTTACTCTACGCGTGAAAGAGGAGAACATTTCTGTTCTTTGGTGTTTTAGCTGCTCGAGTGCTTTCTTGACTAGCTTGCTGCTCTCCTGGTAAGAGAAGAATTTCACTTACATGGTTAACAAGTGTGTTCGGAAGCATCCAAAACATGTGCCAGGGAGTAACATTACAGTGTGTTACAAAGACAAAACGGAGAGGTGATCAATCAGATGCAAAGATGGCATGGATGAGAGAGGAAATTCTGGTCCATTTAAGTTGCTGGTAATACACTCATCTCTCTCTCTGGAGCTAGATCTTTTCTCCTGGGTTTTCTGAGTTAAAAGCATGACACTTAGATGCAAACTCTTTTGTGTTGGCCACTAGATGGTAACAAGGCCATTCAAATGGATTGCAGCCAGCCAGCCAGTGAGCGTGCAAAAGTTACTGCTTCAGAATGGAAATGAAGAGGTTGTTTTTGTCTTGAGAGTACAGATAGGCAAACTACAATGAATTGAGCTGGGATTTAGCAGATCCCTAAGGAAAACAAGCTGCCAAGGAGGGCACACTGAGTGGCTTCAAGTGGACTCAGCCTCTTACTGCCAGGCGTGCATCCATATCCTACCCCAGTCTCACTTAGTCATCTGCTGCAAAAGGAAGAGTGCCACCTCCAACACCTCCACTGCCAGAAGCCTACAGACTTTACTTGGCTGAAAGTCCTTGATTTGCCTCTGATAGCCCAATGGTGGCTTTAGAAATGAAAGTTTCTGATGATCGGACTTTGCAATATCCCCCGTACATGTTAGGATCAAATTTATCCTCCGAGCATTTCATTTCACTGCACCTTTTTGTAACATGTCATCTAGAAAAGTTGTTTGACGATTAACAGTGATCTCCTCAGGAAGAAAGAAGTTCCTGAGAAGTTACGCTGCAACTGACTCCCACAGCAGCATGGAACCATTATACTGCCATTTCTAATGAAATCATAAACAACTATCCAAAGGAAGTGGATAAAAAAGTGATTTCAAGTGGAAGTACTGCTAGCAAATTTCTAACCAGTTCTGCCTCTTAAAACAACAGAGGTTTGGAACAGCATCACAACACATTAAGTACCTGACAAGTATAAGAGGAAAAATAAAACAAATCTGATTTGTTACTCTCCAAATTAATAAGCAAGTTTACAGGGCTGGCACAAAATGCTTGATCCCATTGTATCATCCTTGCAACCTTCCCGCCCACCATTTCACACTTGAATGTATTCTGTATGACTGGAACAGATGTGATCATCTTGAAGGAAAAATGTAACTCAGTGGCTTGCATTCAATACTTACTAAGTTATTATTTCTTTATAATAGCCAATATGACTTTAATTTTCAGGGTCTGTGATAATGGAAATGTGCCTTTTAAAGAATAAAAAAATAGATCACATTGTTCCCTTGGGACAATTTTAGGCAGGCTAACTTCAGCTTACTTAAATGGGTTCACTGAAAGGATAAGTTACAGCATTTATAAAAGTAGCCATTGTACCCACGGGCTGGTGTTGTCCTTTACTATAGTAAAGTATTTTGTAAAAACATGATGAGCAGTAACCAAATATTATTATAAAAACTATACAAGTTGCATGTTCCTTTATCAAAAAAAGCCTATTTCAGATTCTACCAGAATCCTGGCAGAAACCCAGTTAGAGCCATTTAGGAGCATATAAACAAATTAGCAATTTGGAAGACAAGCTCAGATCAATAAATGTCAGATCAGTAGGGTCTCTTGAAAAAAAATTAGATGGAAGGCACAACAGAGATGTGTCTGTTAATGGATTACAAAAGGTGAAAGTGATTAGAGAGAAGATATTCTGAACCCTCTTTGATAAGTTGTGCTCAATGCCTTCCTGACAAGGTGACTACTAGTATGGAATAGTATGGAATTATACTTCCAAATATTTCTAGAATATCTGCTAGTATATGTATTTGTGTATATATGTGTGTGCATCTATATGTACAAATACACACACACACACTTTAAATAAGATAATGTTGCAGAAAATGTTGGATTCAGTCTCCAGATTCCTGGATTGTATTCTGTGTGATACTGTCAGAGAGATGAGTGACCTTGAACCAAACTGTGTTACTTCTCTATGCCTCAGTTTCCCCATTTCCAAAATGATGCCAATCATACTGACTTCGTCACGAAGTGTATTGACATCGGCTGATGAAAAATATTTCATGTTAATGGACTGAAAATCGTTTACAGCTATTTCTCACCAGTATGAGTTAGTTAAAATAATAGCCATGAGCTTGATTGACTACAAAAGAAAAGCCTCTGTCAGTGGCAGTGTTTTTACCTCCTAGTCAGCATGCTGCTTTTCGCTGTGCTTATCTTTTCTTTCCATTGGCATTGTGATACAATTTAGAAGTCTTATCAGGTCAGAGCACTCGCACAGAGAGCACAGAAAGGTTTTATTGCCCCAAAGAACTCAGGGATCTATAACAGGAGTTTTCAATGCATTCGTGTCAGCTGCGTTTGTACCCTTCAGCATCGCTTTCTCCACAACATTTCCAATATTGCTAACTTTCATGCTGTTAGTGTTTTTTCCTCTGAGGCTCAGAAATACAAGGGGAAAGAAGAAGAGAGAAGAGAAACTCTCCCTCTGGATCTAAGAATCTATTCACCGATTCCTTTTCACACTCCCACTCTAGCAGGCCCTGAACAGCTACCTGCCTGTCTGGCCTAATGATTTTCATGCGCATCAAAAGCTTTATTGCAGGATGGTTATTTGGTATCTTTTTAAATGTTGCCATACCTCTCTCTCGAAGCAAAAAGGAATCTGAATATTACCTGACAGCAAACAGATGTGCAGTCTGTAGACACAAAACCGTTTTGAAATTCTGCTACTAACAACCTAACAGCATAACTTCTCTTTGTTGCAAGACATGAAAAGCAAACAGAGTGAGATGCGAACACGTGCATGAAATGGACCTTCTTTTCAATACTCAAATTTTCCAAGAAATGAAGAGCTTTTTATAACCAGTAATCAGTTACACCTTGTAATTGTGCGGCTGAGGGGTGCAAGAACTATCCGGCTGATTTTGTAGCTTTTGCACTCCCTCCATCCCATTATTTCACCAGAGAATCAAAGAAACAGAACATAGATTGGTTTTCTGCTAAGGGTGAGAGCAACTGTACCCAACAGTGCAGTTCCACAATAATTTTAAGCCATTCTAATGTGGCACCATCTCTCTCTTCCTGCTGCACGCTGCATGCTCCCACCTTTCTGATCCTATGACCTGGTTCAGGGAATGAAACCAAATGGTTCAGGGAATGAAACCAAATGAAAGCTAGCCCTGGAAGGAAAGCCTGATTTGGTCTTGCCTGGTTTAATTTTTGAAACAGTCACTGCAGGACCAAATGGATGGTGACACTACTGCAAAGGAAAGGGTGCAAATACAAGCCTAAGGTAAGGTGTAGTGCCCCTTCAGCACCCTTGCTACCTAAGCCATTCCTGACTATACAAAGAGTTGAACATCCTTCAGCACACTGACCCATGACACTTCCACAGCATGACAGCCCTGCTTCTAAAGCCAAACATTCAAACCTTGTTGCTCCTCTCTCCCTCTCCATAAACTCACAGGTTACTGGGAAGTGGCCCCTGACCACAACAAGCTCTTGAGCTCACGTCTTAGACTTAAACGTGTGTTGGACAGCTTTGCTAGACTGCACAGCTCATGACTGCAACTGTGTGGGTTCCTCAGAACGGGTTTTTCTGCTTCAAGTGCAATGTTACATGGGTCTGCTTGAAGAAAGAAATGAAGGACCACAAAAAGAACAAAGAGCATCATAGCCATTACTGTCATCTGTGCAAAGAAAGCATTGCAATGGCACCTTGTTTGCTGTGCCTAGTTTACTGTCTTCCTTTGAAGAAACATACTCAAATATGAGGGAAGAATGTGCTTATTTTGCCTAGTCTGCAGCCTGGGTTTTGCAGCAAAGGCTCTTCTCAGGGTTTCTGAGCTTTAGCCTTTAATCTGTGCCAAGGAGTAAAGTAGGCAGAGACACTGAGGTAGAAAGGTCAGGGCAAACGGTTTGGGATCCTTGGGCAAAGGGAATGGAGATAATGATGGGAGAAAAATGCCTAATTGCAACGAAAGTCAAAGATAATTTATGAACAACAGCAGCAAAATAGTTTCTCCAAATACGACTTATTCGCATAATTCACTTCTTTTTCTGCTGTTTCTATGGGCCTTTTTATTTGAAGTGGAATGGGACTTTGAAAATCATTTAGTTTGTCCTGAAGCATTCATATCATAAATAATATACTGCATGCAAAATAATTATATATTACGCTGAAAAATTAGGGAGTACGAGGATAAAAGAGGCCTTTTCAACTGCGCTTCTTCCCTTTGTGCAATTCTGCTTCTGCATAGTCATGTAAGTTTTCATTTCATGCTTACATACTGTTTTTCTCTGCAGGCACCCTTCCCCCATAAAGAAGTCTCAAGGCTCTCTGGAGACTGTGTTTAAGCATTCCTGCCTGGGGACCAGGCCATCAACTCAATAGACCATTCAAAATGAACTTGTTTTATATGTTGCTGCACATCAACAGCCATAACAGGGCCATGTGGCACAACACAGCTGTGCTCTTCTGAGTGTTTTAGACAGAAGGAAAATGAAACTTTTAAAACACCAAAACAAGATTCTGAAAGGAAAAAAGATACGGATCTGGTAAAATCTAAATAAGAGGACAGTGTCTAGTGAGGCTTCACTGACTCTGGGATATACTAATGCAAACTGCTCTGATTGGTAATACAGCTCCAGCAGATGCACTTCATACAGCGCAACCTGCGACACATTGAAATGCGGCTTTCCTATCTATAACTGTTTCTTACCAAGGTTTCTCTGCTAGCACAGGTCTGTCGCTCAGGGATCACACCTCCTCATACCCCTGAGCAATGCCAGCACAGATTTGTAGTGTAGATTCGACTTCTGTGGATCTCATCTGATATCAGGTCTTTTAGGGTCTAGTTCAAGAAGACATGAAGGGAGAGTAGTTTAATTCTCTTTCTCCCTTTATATCTTTAAGATATGACTTACAGTGTACTGTGAAAAATCCCCTAAGTACAGAAGCAGCTCCAACTGCAGCTTAACACTTTGGTTCTTTCTTTTTTTCTTACTTTAAGCTTTGACTTAATTCTCTTCACGCTTCAGCAGACGTGAACCATAATAATTAGAGCTAGCTTTTGGAATGAGCTGCAAGGATAATTGCCTGGGCACCCTGTGTATGGAGAGAGGACAGAGGGACCATTAAGTTATCTTAGGCTGTGCCTGCACTGAGAGGCTGATGTGCTCTGTGGTGTCTACTGCAGTCTTGGGCTCCTGGTCTCCCAGCCTCCCAGACCTGGCATGACCCCTTCTGGCCTGCATGCTAGGATTTTCTTTCCCTGGAAATCCAGCTGAGAGGAGAATGAGAGGAGGGGCTGTTGCATAAACTGAAAAGTGTTTCTAGTTCCACAGTCCCCATATGGAAATGTCAGAAAGGAGAAGGAGACCCATGAGTTACTTTCTCACTGTAACACTAAGACTGTCTCTCCTTTTTGCCAGTAGTTACCTGCAGTTTTCTGTTCTTCTACAGATAGCTGGTGTTTGCTGAAGGTTACACAGAAGAAAGATGCTAAAAAGTGGAAGAGGTATATATCTACCCATCCTTCTTCATGATGATTAAGTGGATTATATGTGCAAGTAGCTATCTAGTGCAAATAAGGGACAGGAAGGGAAAAAGAATATTTTCTTTCTTTTTTGCTAACCACTTTGCTAAACAGGCATCAGTAACCTTAGAACAATATTTGTTTACCTGTGGGTTTCCACAGAAACTCATCCTCAGATATAAAGTGATTTTTAATGAGGCTTTTGACCCTTATGTGCAGGGTTCTTCTTAAACAAAAAGGGTAGGGGAAGGTGTCCTGTTCTTAGGGTATTTAACAGGTGAACAGTGAATTGAGCCAAAGATCTGCTATAATGTTGCAAATTAGCTACCATTTCTTCCAGCAATTTTATTCAGGCTCTAGGAAATGTTTCCATTTACTATAATAGGGAAGTAGCTGAATAGTTGAGGGTTAAATTTACATTGACTATTGGATTAAGTTAAATCCTCAGTGGGGAACGAATGGTTACTAAGGCAACAGGAGCATGCATTTGATACCTGTTATTCAAGTCTATATCCTCATGCTCATTAACTATCACATTGTTTATTAATATTCACTCTAAAATGAATGTTGCCAGAACATCTTTGCTTTGACCTAAGTAGCAAGACATGAATTAATGTGAAAAGAACTCGCAACTACTAGCAATACTAAGACGCCTCTTCAGAAGCACAGATCTTTGTATCTGAAGAACAACTTTTGCTTCCATTTAATAAAACATCAAAAAAGCATTTGTAAACAGAATTCTGAAGGGAGCTCTGCCCAGAAAACAGCAGGACCTATCATGATCTCCTGAAACAAACAGTACAAAATTAGCAAAAAGCCAGGCCAAAACACCCATTTAGATACTAAGCACCAGTATGTAAGAATTGCCATGCAGGATCAGACTAAGAGTATCCGACTGTATGTGTTGTTGAACACCACAACTAACACAAAGTGTTTTAGGTGAAGCCGGAGCACTTGTGTCTCCCTATTTTTTTTCTCCTGTGATAAATGAGAATAATATGTTCAGAAAATATAGGCTAGTTTTGGCCTACGATAGTTTGCAGAGGTCAGGAACGTTATGATAAGGACTTGCAAGGAAGTAGTACACATTGTACAACACAATAGCACTTCACAAAGCTCTTAAGACACCTTTGTGTAGCCTCCCACAAGAACACAGAATCAAATACACATAGCAAATTATCCCTGAGCTTACTCATTCCTCTCCCATTCAGAAATTAAATATCAACAGCAACAGATGCTTCAATCTGAAACAAAAAAAATATATATTTAAAATGCTTCCTTAGGAGTGAAAATTCTTCCCATTCAGAATCATCAGTGTGTTATTCAATTTCAATTAGATTTTTACACCGTTAAAATATGTGCAAGATTATATAAAGCTTACATAACAATTATACATGAACATGGTGTGTTATTTTAATAGTGTACAAATATGACTGTGTGACTAACACTGTCTGTTCGTGGAAAGCATGAGCTTGCCTTGCTGTTTCTTGAAACACTACCAGAGAGAAGTTAGGGTCAGCTGGACCATCTCAGTTCATTACTTCAGTAACCTTTCAGATTGCAAGGCATAACATTAGTCCCTTTGTAAATTTGGCCCTAAACTCCCAATGCTTTTCATAATTTGGAGCTAGGCCTTTAAGTCTATCACATTTCCTCATCCACAGAGTTTACAACCTATGCAGCTGCAATGCTCCCAAGCGTAACAGAGACATATCTATCATTCCATCTTAAAAAATTATGCTATCGAAGTGAAGGATCTCCTTCTTCACATCTAAATGAGTCTATAAAAGCGGGAGCACTCAGTTACTGAAACAGAACTAAATCGCCTGTTCTAAATGACATATTGCAGACAAGTATAGAGCACGGAGTTGATCTTACATTGATCAATCTCGCAAAAAATGAATATTTTTGCTTAAGCTAGAGTCTCATATCCTACAATATCCTTGACTTTAGCTGTCTGAAACCACAGTGATCTGTATATTCCCTGTAACATCATATTGGCCTAAACAGAAGAATCATTCAAAGGATTAAAAAAATCATCGTAGGAAAAATTTTGTACATAGTGTGAGTTCCAGACATTTTGTTTCATTTTTATTAAATACTTGTAAATTTTCCATTCTGTAAGGGCAGCTGTCACACGAGACCTGGCACACACTGGACAGCTATGGAAAAGAGGTCAAGATGTCCTCATAGTTAGGATGCTTTTGAAGATCCCATGGGATAAAAATAATGATTATCAATCAAACATTAAAATCTATGGGGAAAAAAGTATCTCTTACAGAGATTTAAGAAGTGTCTGAGGTTTTCACTTGAAGTGGTTTTTACTTTCCTTCCTTTTGCTAGCCTCAGATGCTGGCTTTCTCAAACACTATAGTGATGAGAATGAGACTAGCCATTATACTAAATACTCAAGCTTTTCTATAGTTAAGAGCAGCACCTCAGAAAGGCATCTGAAGTCTTTTGGATTTTACTAGCAATTGAAACTCTAAATCCTCCTTGAGCTCCTTTAAAATACTTAGCCCAAACCTGAAAGCCAGGAGAAGGCTTGAGATGCTGTGGGGCTATAATTCCTCAGTAGCAGGACTCTGAGGCTCCCAGGCACAGCAGGCAGGGGCCGGGCTGCCAAAGAGCATTCATAGAAGTTGTGCTTCCCAGATTTAGTTGAATGGGTTTTCTTGTTCAGTGACGGAAACTTGGGAAGTGCCAGCACAAAATTTCTTGGTAACTTGATAACATTTGAACTCTGATTGCTTGCCAGTGAGTATGACAGTCATCAAAGAAAGACAGAAAGAAAGTGAATATCAAATAACTGTAATCAAGTAAGTGGGGTTTCTCAATTCTGTATGATGTGTGCAGGTTTTTCATTTCCACTGAACACTGAAAAGAAATATAAACAGGGCTCAGTAGAAAGCATCACTGTTGATTTTCTTGCATCAGAGATTAAGTGACTATTTAGAGCCACAGTCCTGCAAAGGCATGACTTCTGTGACTTGTCCCATGAAGTCACCTGAACTTGTCCCAGTGCAAATCTGGCAGTCTTTCCAAGACAAGAGTTTTTGATTGCCTTTGAGAGTAATTTTAAAAAATCTCTTCTTTTTGACATTCCTACTGTAAGGAGAACAGGTGGTAAAATATTCTGACCCTACAGTTGGTCTCTACATTTATTCAGATTATTTTAATAAACTGAAGAAATGATGTCTAAGAAAATAACACCAGACAGTATGAGGTTTTCTGTTTGGGGGTTGGTTTTGGTTTGGTTTTTTTCACAAAAAGCAGAACAAACAATGGTATGATAGAAAGAGGAGAGCTAATTAAAATCTGGACAGATAATCTCATTCTTTTTGAAGAGCTGCTTGGTAAAGTGCAACACCATAATTAGATTATTCCACCAAGTTTAATGAAGTGGGTCAGTTAAACCAGTGTCTCTCTCTCTGTTACGAAATATAGTGAAAATCTGGAGTGACTTTTGGAAGGAAAAAAGTGTTTGAAACTTAATTTTTAATAAATATTATCTAACTGTGGGATAAAAAGATTGAAAGAGGTTGATAATATATTTGACAATTTGAAAATATTTCTTAAATTCTTACTTGGGAAAAGAGCGCCATCTACTGATCATCACTCTGAAATTCCAGTATGATGCTTCATTTACATGGGTATTACTTACATACAATACCATAATCTTAATTCCAGAAGCTCTGGATGACTCTTGAACACGTGTGAAAGAAGGCTTACATATCTTCAGCTACCAGCTAATATCATTGTGATGTTTTATTGTTTCAGTAGCCAGCAACACCTTAGCAACAGAAAGCATGCTTAAGAACTTCAGAACCTATGGTGATACTAAATAAACCCACATTATCACTAAAAGGATGGTACACACTTTCCTAGTACAGTTGCTTGTTACAGATGCCTGCTTCTTTCTGGCACTTTTTAGTCATGTGAAGAACTAACCTAAGCAGAGGAAAGGTTGTTTTTTTAAGTAGGACCTGTTTTTCAGCTGCCCCAAGGGGGAGAGGACAAGGACTGCCCTTTCCAGTCCCAGCACAGATTTATGCCAAATTACAGTATCGTTTAACATCACCTTAAAAAAACATGCAGCTCTTCTGCACTAAAGAGAATAGTGAGTTCTTGAGTTCGCCTCTAAAGCTTTTTTTGAACTTGCTTTTCTGCCAGAGAACCAGCTGTAACAAAGAACATCACACCGAGGAGTATTCACTGGAGACAGCAACACTCATCCAATGCCATAAACACTCTCCCTACTCACACCCAGAAGATGTAGCTATAGTTAAATCTCAGGTCATTACTCAGGTGTTCTGCCAGACACATTCTAATTATATTCTTTTAATTATATCACATATGTCTTCTTTTTATAGCCGTTCTGAAGGCACTGACTTTTCTTCCACAAAGGTTGCTCAGCCAAGTTCCTTTATTTTCTTTCTCTCTTAGGAATAAATGATTGCAGTCTGGCTAGTGAGAACAAAGTAGTGCTCCAGGAGCAGCGGGGTGGGCTGCCCAGCGGGTGTGGGGAGGATGCCAGGCACTGAGGGTGGTGGTCCAGCAGGCCCTAGTGGGGCAGAGATCTGGCTGACCAGGCAGCTGGGCCGTGACAGTGACCAGGACAGCTGCAGCCTTGCTTTGGACAGAACCGAGGACTGGAGCACCCGTGCAGCCTCAGACCCAAGGCATGGAGGCCCCCTGTGAGGTTTCTCCCAGCTCTGCCTCACAACCTGGGGGTGGCAGTAGAGGCTGTAGAGCCTGCTGGTGCACTCAGGGCCCTAACAGCAGCAAGCAAGCTCAGCTATAAATAACAGTTTTTTCTTTGCTCATTTTCCTGCACCTTTGATAGGACTTTAATTCTTAAAAAGCTCTAGTGTTGTTCTGAAAAGTGATTTTAGAAAATTGGTGTGCTGGTGATTGCTGTCATCCTACGAGTGACGGGGCTATTTTCCCAGTGTCTTACATCTGACGTGATTGTGACGATTGTCTCTAAACCAGAACGTGAGGAGCTGAACCAGGAGCTCCCACAGCTGCAGGCACAGCTACAGCTTGAAACTGCCAGCTAAATCTCCATGACTGGCACTCCTGCCCTCTGCAGGTCTGGCACAGAGAGGAATTCATTACACATCTATTATCTGCTCATGCAATTATGCCTCTCTCTGAACCACAGGAGAATTAAGGTCTTTCTCATACTACTGCCCTTGTCAGGCCATAGCCCAGCAGCTAGAGCTGAAAGGTATCATTGCTCAATAATTTCTTGCTTGACCTAGCCTTCAGTGTTCTTGAATTCCTTCTCCCAGGGGCATGCGATCATGGGAACATCTCAGTGGGCTGGGGGAGGAGTTGTTTAGAGAACATTTCTAGATCTTGTAGCTTCAGGGTAAAAACTTAAAACCATGACTCATTTGCATTCAAGACACTCCATTACCCTGCCTAAATATAAAATTATCAGTCTTTTGGGTTTGAGGTTTTTCTTTCCTTATACACTGGAACTTTTACTGGACAGGTTTATATTTTGCCTGGCAGGGTAGACGGTTGTTTCATGATTTTTGGATGCAAGGCTAGGTAAGACTGAAAAATCTGTTTCCTCTATTAAAAGAAATGAATGACTGGATATAAACAGAAAGCATAGTAAAATCATAGGTTAGGATAATTCAAGTGGGAAGTGACCTCAGAAGTTCTCTAGTCCAACCTCCACTTCCAAGCAGCAGCTCTGAGCTTAGACCAGGTTGCTCAGAGGTTTATGCAGTTGAGTCTTGAAAACGTCTAAGGATGGAGATGGCAAAGCCTCTCTGGCCAACCTGCTCCACTGCCTGCCTGACCTCATGGTGAAACAGTTGAAAGCTAAGCGAGTCCAAGTTAAAATATAAGTTGCCTATACATATATATGTATTGAAGGAATGGAGAGAAAAGGATAAAGTAGAGCCATTTACATGGAGAAAACCAGAGCCACTGAGGTGTGGCTCTGAGATATTCTGAGATATTAAGCAGGTAAGTTAGAACCACCTGTAGGCTATGTATATCACTGGGTAATGTAATTCCAAGGTATATGACAAATTCATAGACAGAGCTTCCAGATGTCCTTTTGTGGAAATGAAGAATTAAGCTGCAATGCTAAAGTGCAACGAATGGCTGAACTGGTCAGGAAACGCATTTTCATGCATCCACAAGAAAAAAAGGTGTGGTTGAATTCTCTTTTTTTTTTTTCCATTCAAAGTATTTCTTTGAAATTCACGTGGTTGCTTTGTTTTAAGCGCATCTCATTATTATTACTTTGCACATAAAGAAAATTCAGCTCATATTTTGGGCTTTCTAGCTATTTCTCAAGTCCCTCTGAGTTCCTCCCTTTGTGCCAAGCAACACAAAGAGGAGTAAGTCTTAGATTTTTAGGTTCATAGATTGAATTAGGACATCCAACATCAGACCATGCCACGACAACAAGGACCAATTTTTCATTTTATTGGAAAATGCAGAAGCAATCTTCAATGAAGCTAGGCCAGGCTCCTGCATTGTTGTGTCACCCCAGGACTGTGACAGACCCCTCAACTCCAACTTGTGAGTCATGCTGCCCTTCAGCCCTGCTGCTCAGAGACCTTCTGTAGGTTATCTCTTCTGTTTCTCCTGGGGCTCACACTCCTCATGTTCTAAAGCTTCCCTTTTTCTGGAAAAGAGAACTTTTAGGACAAGAGAGAGCTCTGGAGTTCACTTTGGAGACCCCTGGGCCAGGTGATGTCTGACAGAGTTTGCCTGTTCCAGCTGTGGCTCTGGTGACGGCCCACTGCCACCACGGCAGCAGAGAGGAGCGAACACTTGCAGGTTGTCTGAGGGCTGACGGGAAGAGCTAAGCTGCTCTCTCTGCCCCTGACAAATCGTTCACACAGAGCTGGGCAGACTCAAGCGTACAGCCAACATAAGGAAGAGTTCAATACTTTCACATACATTATGAGGAAAATGTAATTTCTTTTTTCTAAAAAAACCCACATTTTTATAAAGTAAATGGTTTGACACTTTTTTTTTTTTACTTTTTTTTTCTGTATTGAACTAGGCCAAATGTCTGTGTTGTGGTGTCAGGAATTACCTTTGAATCTCATAGTGCTCTGTGTAAAAATTAGACTTTAAACGGGTCAATATGAGCCACCATAAAACAACTATCTCTTCTAGTCAGTAACTACATTTGAAAACTTGGCCTTAAACAACTTCAGACTCCCATGGTGAGTCAGTGATGCCTTCTGTTTTTCTGTGAAAAACATACTAGGCTATTCATCTGAGAACTCCAGAGGATCTTTGGGATACAGCATCTAAGAGATGAGAGGAGGGAGTGGAAGTTATTTGGAAAAAGAAGTTTTCAACAGGTTTAAATTAACAATAAACTGCACCTCCACCGGAAAAGATTTGAGGAGATGCAAACTGAAAGGGTATTTAGTTTTTTTCAGGTAGGCAATTATACTTCATACATTTAAAGGTGGTAAGTTCTGGTAAGTTTTTGATAAGGTGATTGCCCTGCAATTCTGATTTCTTATTTCATATTGTTCTATACATATTACGCGTATAACACATTCTGTATCCATTGTGTACTAAAATGGTGCGCGTCTCCATGGCAAGACAAAACGTACTGGCAAGACAAAACAGCTCCTCAGAAACTGTTCAACCACATCACAGATTATATAAAAGATATTTTACTAAGGCAAAGAAAAGAAAATGGGCAGAACTGAAAACAAAATCTAAGGATTACACATAATAAAATGTAAACAGAAATTTTAATATATGGTTTTCTGGCTCCATCTGGTGTTTATTTTACAGAATTTCCAGCTCAAGGAAATCTGATTTCCACTCCCCTTTTCAGCTATACATTGGAAATGTGGAGTGGTATTAAAAGGACACTTAAATTTATGCATCCTGAGGGCTTACATTCAAAGTTGTATATTAGCTACTGTGCAGGTACGAGAAGAATACTTTTTTTTAATCAGTGTTTATATCCTGTGACTTAAATCATATTCAGATCTGAGAAAGGGCTTCTACAGCCAACAACTTATCATTTTCCCTCATCATATCAGTTAGACTGCTAAAATATTCTTCCTCCCTACTAACCTTGCCTTGCTTACATCCTCATCATGGCTAAATCATCAATAATACTGCTTTATTCAAATTAACTCTCAAACACTTGGAACATATTTATCACAAGTATTCACATCAACTCTTTTATTGTTGCTGCCTTCAGGTCAGATAATAACATATTTACTGACTGTACAGAAAAAGCAAGCTGGAAGGAAGAGAACATCACTGCTTGACCGCTCACTGGGTCAAATGTTTGTGGAGAAAGTACCTATAGAGTCTGGGACATAAATCACTTCTAGTATCATAGAATCATAGAACAGCCCATGTTGGAAGATACCTCAAAAGATCATCTTGTCCAATATTTTGGGGGAAAGGGAGCCTAGATGAGATTATCTAGTACCCTGTTCAATCGCATCTTGAAAACCTCTTGTGATGGGGATTCTACCACGTCCCTGGGAAGGTTGTTCCGGTGATTGATTGTTCTCATTGTAAAAAATTTCCTTCTTATATTGAGATGAAACTTCTCTTGGTGCAACTTGTACCCATTGTCCCTTGTCCCTCCCACATGGCTCCATGTGGAGAGAGAACCTCCATCCTCTTTGTAGCTGCCCGTTAAGTGCTGGAATACCGTGATGAGGTACCCCCTGAGCCTTCTCTTCTCCAGGGAGAAAAGACCTAACTCCTTTGGTGTTTCCTGCAAAAACCATTGCTCACCACCCTCTGAGTGAGGCCTGTGAGCCAATTTCCTACCCATCTCACAGACCACCCATCCAGTCTGTATCTTGCCAGTTTGTCCAGAAGGCTGTGGGAAACAGTGTCAAATGCTTTGCTGAAGTCCAGGTAAACAACATCCACTGCTCTCCCCATGTTGACAGAAAATGTTATTTTGTTGTAGCAGGTGATCAGGTTTGTTAGGCATGATTTGCCTTTGGTAAATCCGTGCTGGCTTTTCCCAATCACCACCTTCATTTGTTTTGTAATAGTTTCTAGGAGAACTCGTTCCATTACTTTCCCATGGACTGAAGTAAGACTAAGGGGTCTGTAGTTTCCTGGGCCCTCTTTTGGGCCCTTCTTGTAGATGGCTATGACATTTGCCCTCTTCCAGTCATCAGGGATATCCTCTGATCTCCATGACTTTTCAAATATTATAGACAGTGGCCCTGCAACAATGTCAGCCACTTCTCTTAATGCCCCGGGGTGGATTCCGTCCAGGCCCATAGATTTATGTGGGTATAAGAGTATAAGCTCTTCTTTGTTAGCATCTCTCATAATATAATGGCATAACACCCTTCTTTTTCTACTGGGCCTAACATACAAAACCATCTTGTCTTGGTATGTTCATACACTAGCAAACTTATTGTAAAAAACAGGGTAAATTAAATATTATCCTTTAAGAAAGGGATTCTCACTTTCCATAGAGTGCAGTATATATATACCTGCACACACATGTTAAAAACAACATTAAATCAACATGAATGCATTTTCAAATATGATTTAGCAATTCAGAATAATGTAGAATAGCCAGTACTTCCTGACAAACAAGCTTTCTGCATACCTCATGGGCTTGACTATACTTGTAGAGCACTTGAGTAAAGCAGATAACATTGAGAAAGTCTTCACCAGCAGCAAATGTATTAAAAATTGTACCTTTTTTGTCCCTATCTCAGTTAGAAAGATGAGTTTTCCAACCTTACTCATTTTAAGTAGCTTACTCTTCAAGATTCTTGGTTACAAGGGACGATCTGTTTTCAAAGACGTTGTTCATTATATGTACAGGTATTACTGTGGCCTTTACGACTTGCCTGCACATACTTCTTGTTCAAAATTATCAGACTACCTGTATGGCTCGTCTGCAGGTGACTGAAGAACTCACTGTACTTGATATTCAGCATTTCAGCTTTGGTTTTGACTGAATGCATGCAGTAGCTCCTGGGATCTCACTGGTGCTCCATGACACTTACATTCTTATTTATACTGCAGATATTCACCTTCTGGATTCGGACCTGTTGTCTTCCCACACAAAATACTCCATTTTCTAAAACATGTGTGTGTGATTGCAAGGTGGAAGGAGCTAAAGCAAAGATGCTGTAAATCAGCTGTCAGTCTCACTGAGCCCAGGTTTTTCTGAGGTACTCAGCCGAGTGTAGCCAGCTCGGTATCACACAAGCTCAATGCACTCCCATTTGGGGTGCTGCTCCTCATCCCATCCTTATTCTCCACACACTGTTACTAATCTCTACGGCAACAGCTGGTAGCTACAAGAGAAGAAGCTGCAAGAGCTGCCTTAAAGAAGACCCAGACAGCCTTGAGCCCCTGGTCTGAGAAGGATTATGACTTGTATCATCCTCTGGCAGGACAAGCAGGGAATGAAAAAAGCAAAGCAAATGAAAAGCAGGCCATGTAACTGACCCATCCCCAAGCAGGCAAAACAAAACTGGTGCCACGTAGCACAGTGCACTCCTTCCATCCCCTGAACATTGCCCAGAATAGCATCCGTGGTGTTGGAGACGCGGAGTCTTGTGTGCCTCTTCCTGATTCCTTCTCTTCTTCAAGATCAAATAAATGCACTCCAACCAAGTTACAGCCAATGCCCAGGCTGGAGTAAATGTTGCCTGCTTATGAGACTCTCTGGTCTGAGGTGAAGGCATACTTGGGGGAGCTCAAAAAAAGAAGGGTTGTTTCTTTTTCTTTTTTTTTCCCCCAGCTATAAAAGCACAGGAGTCGCATTTATAGCTGTCAGACTGAGCTCTTCCTTCCAATAACATATGCCATCCACCATACCCACCCTCTACAGTCGCTAACTTAAAATGATTCAGCGTTGGCCGATGTAAATGGAACGGATTTACTTTAAAGGAAAAAATGATTTTTGGCTGCACATTAAATGCCACAGAGGAAATTCATGGCATGTAGGAAAACAACTGTGTACAGTACTGTTGAGCCAAGACTGTAACAGATGTTGTACTCATTATAGTCTAAGCATAATAACAACATTTTTAATGAGCCAAAAACAGGAAAAGCCTTATCACCCTGTGGTGATACTGTGGAGGCATTGTTATTACTAAAAACCTTGTTTCCTCCTTCTGATTTCTGACACGTGCTCAGGCTGGAGTCTGTAATATTATCTCAGCACTCTGATCCTGCACACGTGTAGAAGGCCTCAGCATTAGGAAAATACGTATTACCAGGTGATTTGTTCCTGTTTCCAGAACCAAGCTCATTTCCAAGACTCCTGGGAGCGCCATTCCGGAAGGCAAGGAATCCCAACCCTGGCTCTTGTGCCCCATCTATCCAAACCTCTGCATGCCATTTCCAGATGTCGGCTCCAGCCCAGGGAGGGAAGTACAACACAGCAGCTTTGGGATAGCGTGACATTCAGGAGGAAGTTGTCTCAAGTCCAGCTCCTCACTACAGTATCACCAGGACCAAAAAAGAAGTTACTTAATCTTTCTGTGCTTCCTTTCCTAAAATGGGTAGGAGATACTTCTTTGCCTCACCAAGGTACCTGCCCCAGAAAGGCAGAAAGCTACATGTTTTCTATTAGATGGAGCATTTGAGCTTTCTGGGAACGGAGGCTTAGTTTGAGTTAACTTGGTTTCAGGGTAGAGTTGCCTAATAGTTCCACAATGGCCACATGTCTTGTTTTTTTGGGTTTTTTTTTAAGCTGAAATGGTATGTGAAAAAGAGATTTGTAATACATTGCAATAAAGTCTACATTCTCTTACTGACTTTCAGCAGGAGAAATCTCCCTAACTGATATCTACTGGCCAAATCTCAATTAATTAAGTGTAGCCATTAAAAGAAACTAAACCCACTGTTTCACAAAGCACAACCACTCTTCATTTTCTAATTGTGCTAGTAAAAAAAAAAAAAAGAGAAAAAAGGGAACACAAGTTTTTTGAAAGCTCTTGTGGGATCATAGGATGATTCAAGTGGGAGGGGGCCTCAGTAAGTCCCTAGTCCAACCTCCTACTCAGGATAGGGTCAGCTCTGACCTTAGAACCGGTTGCTCAGGGTTTAACCCAGCTGGGTCTTGAAAACCTCCAAAGGTGGAGACAGCACAATCTCTCTGGGCAATCTGGGCCAACTGCCTGCCTGCCTCCCGTACGTGACAAAACAGTCTGTCCTTAAATCCAGCCCAGTCCTCTCGTTCTGTGTTGTCCCTACTGTCTCTCACCCTTCCATTGTGCACAGCTATGAAAAGCTTGGCTCCACCTGACCAATAACCCCCCCCCCCCCATAGGCCCTGGGGGGTTGCTGTTAGGTGCCCTCACATGGCTGAACGAGTCCTGCTCCTTCAGCCTCTCCTTGCAGGGAGGTCTCCAGCCCTGATGAGCTCTGGGGCCCTCTGCTGAGCTTGCTCCAGCTTGTCCAAGTCCTTCCTACACTGGGGCCCCAAACCTGGCCATGGGCGCTCTAGATGTGGTACTCTACATGTGGCAGTCTAGCAAGTTCTGAGTAGGGAAGGCGGGGGGGGGAAGAGAAAACCTTTTTTTCAGCCTTCTCTGGCATGGGAGGCTGAGATTGCCCAAGCACTGAGGCAGGGGACACCCAAATCATACAGGATTTTGCCCGCATCTAGATGTCTAGTTCCCCTGATCTTTCCTTGAAGACCCCAGCTTGAAACTACCCGTTCTGTAAAAATCTGAACTCTCGTTTAACTGCTCGGCACCCCCCGTGCAGCCCCTCAGAAGGGGCAGGCTCGACGGCCGGCACCAGATGCCCCGTGTGCAGCGGGAGGGAGGCCTTAGAAGATGGCCCGCCGCCCTCTTTGCGCGGTTCCTTATCTCAAAAATCGACAGGGCGCGGGCGAGACTGGCCGCCCCAAGCGTCGCCCTCCGGGGGGAATCCCAGACAGCGGGGCCTGGCGCGCCACAGGCCCCGGGGCCGCCCAAAGGGCGCTGGCGGGCGGCGCTGGGCGCACCCCTGCGTGCGGCGGCGGCGGCGGCGAGGGCGGGCCGACACCCGGAAGAGGAGCCGCCGCCCGCCCGCCTGACTTCCCCAGCCGGCAGGCAGGCACGGAAGCAGGCGGGCGGGCGCCATGCTGCAGTTCTTGGTAAGGCTCCCCAGGGCGGCGGCGCCGCCATTTCGCGGCGCGGCGCGGCGGGGCGGGGCGGAGGGAGGCGGGCGGGGGCGGCGGCGGCGGGGCCGCTCCTCGGCGAGGGGAGGAAAGTTGCTGTGTGCGGTCACCGCCCGCACCCCCGCGCCCGGCGGACGGCTCCGGGGAGGCCCGGGGGGGCGGGCGGCCTCCCCCTGCCGCGCTCCTCTGTCTGAGGGGCTGGCGGCGGCCTCTCCCTTCAGCCCCACCCTCGCCTTGGGTGCTCCTGCCCCGCGGTGTGACTCGCCCCCGTGGCCATGAAGCTGCTGACCCGGGGCGACTGCGCCCAGTTTTGGCTCTCCAGCAGCGCAGCATCCTTGTGCGTGCGGCTTCAGGCCGTGTCCCTTCTCCAGCTCCTTCAAGCCGGCCCTGGCCCTTCGAGTCGCCTCGCCCCGCTTTTCGGTACCCGCCGTGCACCGCCGGGTTTGTCCCTTCTCCCCGCAGAGCGGTGCCTTTCAGCTGCTCTGAAAATGAGAAGTTCCTGCCTTGTTTTTTCTCCAAGTCGTGCCCTTAATTTGCCTTAGAGATTCAGCAGATTTTGCTTGCTCACGGTAATGCCCTCCCGCTGCTCACATTTCTTTGTATTAGCATGTGTACCGCCCTCCTTTAGCGAGAGCGGTGGTGGTCAGTCCTTGCCATTTTGCTCGCCTTTAAAAATTTATCACTGGAGATGGGGATTTTTATATATAGAAGTTAAGGCAAGGGGTCATGTTTCATTACTGCCTTCCATTAAATCCCCTTAACAGCAGCAGAATTAATAGACTAAATGTTTTTGTACTTTTCTTGTTGTAATCTTCCTTTCTGTCTTTCTGTATGTTCCCCTAAACTCTTCTGGGTGTCTGAAGTTAGATGCCTGGCTACTCTTCATTAAATACTTAGTCAAGGCTGGTATTTTTACTGCCAAGTGTGGAAATAAATTACCTGACCAAAAAAGATGGTGGTTTCAGCTGTAGCAAAGCATGGAAACAGTCCCCCGTTTTTCATTCTAGTGATGTGAGGGGTACTCTAGGGTTTTAGTTGGGTTCAGATATGTCCCGGTAAGTACAACCAATAAGTGATATTCTTTCATCTTTTGTTGGGGGAAGAGTAATTTAGCTGGCTAATAAGTTTCATACCAAGTGTTGATGCAGAGCAAGAAGAGATGGCCTATTGTAAGTTGGAAGAGTCTCGCGTGTTTTTATGAAATGAATAAATAAGGCCTATTTCTTATCTCAACTTCAAAATAAAATGTAATATCAAGTATGAAAGCCTCAGTCGTTTCTGTAGCTGTCTTTTATAGTCTCTCTCCACTCCACTGAAAACACTCAGTAAGAGTAAATACGCTTAGCCACTCTCAAAGTTTCTGTGTTTGTCAACTCTGCTGCTTGCTGCTAATGTTTTTTTTGTTGCAGTTGCTAGATGAAAACCTCTTATGACTTCTTGATTAGCACCTGAAAGTTAGAAAAAAAGATACACTAATTCTGGGTTTCTTCCCTCTTTGGGTGTAGATTGGGTGTTTGACTCTTGCTGTCCCTTGTTAGGGCTGTAACAGGGAGATAAAGGGATAATCTTGCAAACCATGTATTTTTGCTATCCAAAGTTAAGCATAAAATAAACATTTGTTTAAAATGCAACTTGAAATGCTGGGTAGAAATTGGAAGACCCTGAACTCTCATCAGCCCTGTTGTCCTTAGCTGACATGCACGTTTTAATTGGCTATATGTTTTGCTATCCACGTAATTGAAGTCTAAATAGTGAAATGTTTCCCTCTGCTTGAATGGTCAGCTGTAAAAGTAAATGTGACTGGGTGGATTGCTCTTGAATGCAGTGCTAGACTTTTCAATAAAGGAGAACACTTAAAGGGAGTACTGATGTCAGTGCTATCTGTACTGAATAAGTCTTATCACACAGCAGAATATGAAGTTGTCCGATCTTTGAAAATATTCTAGGGTGAAAGCCTGGAAAACTGCTAATAAACAAGGACCGGGTTTGTGTTTTCAAGTGAGTTCTCAGACAGTGCTAAAGATACAGGAAATCCTCCTCTGCTAGAATGATGCTCTGCATTAAGAGGAATCACAAGTCTGGTTTACATCAGTGCAATATTTGTTAATATCTCCCAGAGTACTTCTTTAACTGATAATTAAAACCACAAGAGCAAATGATGACCAGTGCAGTACACACAAAAAGAACTCTACTTTTTCTTAAATTGTTAAAGCTAAGCTCCTTAAAAAGTAATAATAAACAAAGAATAAGACCAAAAATCTGTTTAAGAAAATACTGAAGTAACTTGCAGTCATGGTTCATTTGGCAGTTTTCAACCAATTTTAGTTTTCTATAGCTAGATTTTCAGCAGTGATGCTTACAGAGTCTGAATCACTGAAAAGATGAGCTGTACTGTATCCTGTTTTGGGCATGGAAAAAATGTCTAGTCAGTATGTGATGGCAAAGTTGTTATTGTGGACAGTGGTTTTATTTTTCTTAAAATATTCTTATTTTGGCAGCGGTGACCATAAGCAATAACAATTTTCTTAAATAGAACTGGCCTCAGCTGTCATATAGAGCGATTTGTCTACTGATGATGAATGAAGACACAATATTAGTACTGTCCCCTTCAAAACAGTCAGATGAGCTTTCATAGTATAGGACGTACTTATTATGAAATGTAACAATAAAAATAAAATCTAGGATCTTGGGGAGTTGCTGAATGAAAATCTCATCACCTGTCTTTGAAGAGAGGAATTTCTTTCACTCCAAAAGTGTTGTTACACTTGAGGATTTTCCTCAGCTGGCAAACAGGGTCCAGGCCAGGAACTGTGCTTCTGTTTTGCTCTCGCTCCAGGGTGCATTTTCACAGGCACCCTTCAGCAACTCTGAGTTTGTGCCCTGCTTCCAACCAACAGTGCTTTCCTGCCTTACAGGAGTCCCTAGATCAGAGTGGATTTGGCTGAAAACTAATCTCTTGGGGTCGAAGGGGTCTGGATTTGTCTGAAAACTAATCTCTTGGGGTCGAAGGGGTCTGGAAGGTGCACAGTTGTTAGTTGTTGCAGAAGAGAAGTAGCAGGTTTACATCAGTTTTAAGTTGATGGAGGAGCTCTACTCTTAAACCTTTTAAGATGAGACTGGGATCTTTTTGCAGTTAGAGCCTCTGTTCTGACTGTCAAGTTCGTGAACCTTTTTTTCAGTGTGTTCCTTATATTACTGTGTTCTGTCTTTGTATATGCGTGTCCCTCTCCAGCATTGAGCATTGTTTTAGTGGAGTGTTGCTTTAGGCTTTCCAGGCATGGATCAAGAGCTCTGTGCTATGTAGGTCCCTGCTGCTATCTCCCGCATTTTTATAGGAGTTACTGCCTTTGTGGGTGCGCAGGGAATTTTACAAAGATGATCATAGCCTGATCCAAATAGTCTTGGAGATTTGTATTGAAAACACAACTGTGCTTTATTTTGGAAATAATGGTAAGGTCTTCCTGATGAGGAAGATGGGTAAAATTACACCTCTCTGGAAGAAAGGTGAGAAATTAAGTAGGAGTGGAATTGAAACTCTTTTGTCTTCACATGACTTGAAATATTCCTTTTTTTTTTTTTTTTTATTTTACCCAATATGCTTTTGATGGAAGGATGTTAACTATTCTTTTCTCCCTTTCTTCTTTTTTAGCTTGGTTTTACTCTTGGCAATGTGGTTGGGATGTATCTGGCTCAGAACTATGATGTGAGTATCCTTGTATTCTCTGAGTTAAACCTATTCTGAACTGAAAATATAAGGCTGTTTTCCCTCAATCGGAAGTGAGTCAGTCTTTATTTTGATGGTGTATTTTATTTAAACAGAATGCAGATTGTACTGGCTTTAGTTACAGATGAACTCGAATGTAAATGGAACCAAAACATTTTGACCTCTTTGACATCTTCTCTGTGATAGAGTAATGCTTAGAGCCTTAACTGGTGTTGAGGCCCTAGAGCACAGGTGTGGTAAACAGGCATCTGCATAGCTAGAGACAGGAGAAACAGAAAAGGTTTAGCAGCTGCTCATGGATTGTACTGGCACTAAAATACTCGTTTCCTGACTCTGATAACCTGTCTGCTTACAGTGTTCTCCATTCAGTACACTTGTTTGTTACTTAAAAATCCTTCAGAGCATCTGAAATTTCTGTCTTCTCTACCAATAACGAAAATAAGTTTTGCCAGCTTTTTTGGAAAATTCAGCACCTGTTCCTACTTCAAACAGTATATTGACCTGCATTCTTTCTTTCCTTCTTTTCTCACAGTGAGAAAAGAAAGAAAGTGAACTTTCTTTCCTCAGTTCTCACAGTGAATGGAGATTTTTCACTGTGAGAGAGTAGAAGAAGATTTAGAGCTGAGTCTTCAATACAAGCTTTTAATTTCTGCAGAGTCAGCAGAATCCCTTGTAAGAGCAGTGCCACTTAGCTGTTTACAGGCTAGAGGAGTTAATGAAATTTAACATAATTTTTTTTCCTTTCTTATGCCATCTATATTAGCCAAGTTTAAAAAAAAAAGTTGTTGAAGCTCAAATCTCTGATGACGTTTATGTTTTACTTTCTTCTCATCCTCAGTATTGAAGTCATCTTGCTTGCAGAATTCTTATTTTTTGCTCCTTGCTCATGCACAAACTTTTGTGATGCTTCCTGTCCAGTCACTCCAGTAAGAGTACTAATGAAAGGCTGGTTTTTCTTTCCAATATATGTTTTACAGTGTTACAAAAATGTAGTCATAAGACCACATTTGGGTCTATCGATATGTGTTGTAAGCACGATATAGTGCTTTTCTGGCAGCACTAATAAAGTATTGCCACAAGAGGGGGACTTATGCTTTTGATTTGCAGGAAATGGTTCCCTGGGAATGTAACACGGACTTGCAGGATGAACATGGTAATTCTGTTGCTGGTATCAAAGATGATTTGTTTTAGATGACATCTACGATAAACTTGTCATAACGAGGTCCTAATTCTGCAGCTGTACGTACATGTGCTTAGTTATAAGCACATGGAGGGTTCTGCTGACAACAGTGGAGTTCTCTTGGTTTAGCTTAAATGTCAGATGTGTTACAGGCTGGGCTCTTAATTTCATTTGCTCAAACAGAGCTTAACTTTGAAAGGGAAAGTGAGAGAGAAATTTATGATATTACCTGTACTATCAGCCTCAAACCGTCCAATGAGAGAACTGCAGTCTCTTTGGATTAACTTTCCTTCTGCTCTGTGGTCAGGTTACATACAAAGTAAAAGCCCATGATTTTTTTCACAACTACCAGTGGGAACTTTGCTTTACTTTCATTTTAATCAGTTAGCTTGTAAAATCCTATGTTGTCAATTCCCAGTTATAGCTAGAGTCATGAGATAATCTATTCCCTGCTCTTAAAAGTTGCTTCTTTTTTTTTTTAAAGTGGTCAAAATTTACTGTTGGATTGCTTTATCAAAATGCTTTTATTTGCAAGAGAAAGCTGAAGTTTTGAAGTTCACAAGCGGTAAATTGAATTTTCATTCAAGTGTAAAACTATAAAAGGTTGCCAATTTGCAATGCAGTAGAATTCCCCAGTGGGGAATTTTGGTTCCCACAAAATGGACCAGGAGAAGTATTCCTTCATAAATTTCTTGAGAACATATTTGCTGCTTTTAAACATCTCTTTTCTCTTGGTTTGTAACCAATATAGTGCAATCTAATTCCCCCTCCAAAAGTCACTATTAAAGTCTGTGCATCAGTGCTTAAATCTGCTTATTGTTGGCAGTTTGTCCTCTTTCAGTGAGGAAGCCAGACTGGTCTTACTAAATTTCCTGTGAAGTGATCTTTTTTCCTCCCTTCTGTTCCCATCGCCACTGGCTGACTTATTGCTACAATCTAAAATATTTCCTGAAGCCTCATGTGAGGTGATTTCATCTGCTGTTTGCTTGATGTTGCTTTGTTTTTAACCTCTGTGCAAGGTAGCAGATCCTGGAAGCAAGTATCTTTTAGAACCTGGTTTAAACTTTGTAGAATTTCTTGCTGTGTTTTTGGTATTGTCTTTCCTGCTGAGGCTCATGTAGCTCAGGATTTTTTGTTAATTTGTGTGGTTTTTGGTTTTTTTTTTTTTTTGGTTTGTCTTTAAAGATTCCTAACATTGCAAAGAAGCTTGAAGATTTTAAGAAGGATGTGGAAGCTAAGAAGAAACCTCCCAGCGACAAGTCCTAAGAGAGCAATGTTACCCAGGTCACCTCTGTGCATACATCAAGGATGCAATTTACCTTTCAGGCAACAAAGATCAAGTAGAGAGTTGGCATGGGAAGTTCCTCCACTTTTAGTCTCCTAGAACTGGAATGTCCTCCTTTTGAAAGAACAGCCGTGAACTTTTCCTGGGACTGATTTTCAAGGGTTTCAGAATTTGGATTTGCAGCTGATACGTGAATGGAGAAGATCGTTTGTATTTTTCGTTACTGCTTTTCCTAATATTTTGTAACCCATTTTTACCTGATCCAGCTGGAGTCCTGTTAGTCCTGTTACTATGCATACCTCACACTTTGTAATACCCTAGTTCTTAGAAGATCGCAGAAGAAATTAAATGCATCAAGAAGTAACTTTCAGGGTTTCTTGTCATTTGTTGTGAGCAGCAGTAATTCACTGTCCTTAAGATCTATATGCCATTATTGGAGATGGGAAAGTTCATTTGTCAAACTATGAACCTGGGGGGAAGGAGGGAGCTCCTGGTTTTTCCATTGTGTTAAATGATCACTTCCAGCAGTGTAGACTTTGCACAAACATGGCTGATTTCAAAAAGTGTAAAAGGCTATCAACTTTAACCTACGTTTCAGATTCATTGTTTCTTCTATTACTGTCTCTTCCTCTTCTTTCCCTTCTGCTTGGTTGCTTGAGGATGTCTCTGGAGTGATGGGGAGGATGGGAGAGAGAAGAGTTATCTTCCATGAGCGGTAGTCAGGGCACGTGGAGGTCAGCAGTTAAGTTGTGCATCCAGACCATTCACTTTATGTACTTAATGGTCCAGTTTGTGTAATGGTTCTAAGTATGCTGTTTTACTGCCTCTTGGCGTGGAACAAGGACTAGAGCTTAGTATTTCTATCAAATATGTCTGGTATTCCCATTAATTCCTCATTCCTATGCACGGTTTTCAGCCTGTTGCCTTTGCATTTGGTTCAGTTGTCTACCATGTATTTTCTTAGGATTAGAATCATTTATCTGCTGTCCCCCTTACTGTTTGTCTGGTATGCTCCTCTTCACCCATTGCTACCACTAAAAACCCTGATGTGTGAGAAAATACACATTGTATTGTAGCACTGTCCTCTTCTGTTACAATGGAAAGCGAAGTCTGTATTTGGAAATCATAGTTTTGCACAAATTCTTTTGTAAATTCTGAAAAAAATATTGCAGTAATTTGAATAGATGTAAGTTTTATTAATTCAACAATCTATCAAACAAAATTTATTTAAATTTCTTTTTCTGTAAAATAGAAAAGTCCTATCAACTCTGTAAGGTAGCTTAAATCACAGTCCCCTTGACAGTCTTTTGCAGGACGTGAAGGACAAAGAAAAGTACCAGAAAGATATTCTCCTTGTTTTTATTAACAATGCCTGGCGATGGACCGCTACAGACAAGTAGTAGGAACAAGCACAGAGAATGGAACTCCACTCCTTCAGGCTCTTGATTAAAGCATACTGTGGTGGGTTGACCCTGGCTGGATGCCAGGTGCCCACCAAAGCCACTCTATCACTCCCCTCCTCAGCTGGACGGGGGAGAGAAAATATAATGAAAGGCTTCTGGGTCGAGATAAGGATAGGGAGAGATTATTCACCAATTACTGTCACGGGCAAAACAGACTCGACTTGGGGAAATTAGTTTGATTTATTACCAATCAAATCAGAGTAGGATAATGAGAAATAAAACCAAATCTTAAAAACACCTTCCCCTCACCCTTCCCTTCTTCCCGGGCTTAACTTTACTCCCGATTTTCTCTACCTCCTCCCCGCCAGTGGCACAGGGGGATGGGGAATGGCAGTTGCAGTCAGTTCATCACATGTTGTTTCTGCCGCTCCTTCCTCCTCAGGGGGAGGACTCCTCACACTCTTCCCCTGCTCCAGCGTGGGGTTCCTCCCACGGGAGACAGTCCTCCACAAATTTCTCCAAAGTGAGTCCTTCCCACGGGCTGCAGTTCTTCACAAACTGCTCCAGCATGGGACCCCACGGGGTCACAACTTCTGCCAGCAAACCTGCTTCAGTGTGGGCTCCTCTCTCCACGGGTCCACAAGTCCTGCCAGGAGCCTGCTCCAGCACAGGCTTCCCACGGGGTCACAGTGTCCTTTGGGCATCCACCTGCTCCAGCATGGGGTCCTCCACGGGCTGCAGGTGGATATCTGCTCCACCGTGGACCTCCATGGGCTGCAGGGGGACAGCCTGCCTCACCACAGTCTTCACCACGGGCTATAAGGAAATCTCTCCTCCGGCACCTGGAGCACCTCTTCCTTCTCCTTCTTTACTGACCTTGGTGTCTGCAGAGTTCGTGCAGCAACTTCTTCCCTTTCTTAAATATGCTATCACAAAGGCACTATCGCCATTGCTGATGGCCTCGGCCTTGGCCAGCAGCAGGTCCATCTTGGAGCTGGCTGGCATTGACTCTATCGGACATAGGGGAAACTTCTAGCAGCTTCTCACAGAAGCCACCCCTGTAGTCCCCCCTGCTACCAAAACCTTGCCATGCAAACCCAGTACACATACCTAGACTGCTTCTCCATTAGTGTTTTAGTTAGGATAAGGATCGTGCCTTCAAAGTGAATTGTCCTTTTACCATATTTTCATTCTCATCACAGGAAAACTGTAGAGCACATGGACTGGATTCCTTTCAGAAGAGGCTAAACCAGATGTGCTTTGATCTCTAATGGGTGTTTAGTCCATTAGACAGGCCTAGAGACATTCAGAGGGAAAATATCCCAAGCTTTGGGCGCTAACTGTTTTGCTCTGTAGACCCAGTGGACTGCACTGTTTGAGATAAACATAGCATAAAAGCTTTTAAGTACAGGACTCCCCACGTACCCATTGTAATTTTCACCCTCTACCCCAAAGCCTTTAATTTGGATACATCTGTGTGGATTCCAAGCTCAGGAGTTTTCACTGAATCAGCAAAGACACATTTATAGAATACCTTACGCCAAACTTTCACTTGCTTTTCCAAAGTTTGGTGATGGCAGAGTTCTTCCACAATGCAGTCCTGCAGTTCAGGAAAGTATTTCTCATGTAAAGATTCTCCTTCTTAAAGAACGTAAATACATATATATGAGAAATATTTCACCTGTAATTTCCCATTCTTCCTTTTACCGTCTGCCCTGAAAGGTGTAGCTGACATACAAGCTTTCAGTCTTTGCTAATGAATATTTGGTGAGTTTAAAAGCCATCTCAACTCAGACAATCTTAGTAGCTATGCTACCAACTCTCCCTATAGTAAACACATGAAAAAGTCAAACAGGGAGAAATTATTTTTACCACCTAACGTTAGTTATCAGAAACCTAGTGGTAGCAGCTTGTGTTGAAGATACCAAGAATGTGCTTGGTGAAGGGAGTTCACAAATAAAGTACAGCTATGTTTAGCTGTTACTGAAGTAGTAGTGTACGCGCTGGTCTTTGAAAGGGGTTTCCATTAGCTTTCATAGAGTTCAGACCAGACTGAAGGAGCTGTCTTCCACACACAAAAACGTTTCCATAGAGTGAGACAGCGCTGCACAGCTGTTTTAATGCTTTCATGAATGTGATGAATGTAGTTTCCTCCAGCTTCCTTTCCACCCCACTCCCTGCTCTTTGTTTCCTATTCTTGAGCAGAGTATTGAAAAATACTGGCTCTAACCCATTCATATTTCTTTGCTTGTCATATAAAATTATGTTAGTGTTTAAAATTGGATTATTTCTTTCCTCAAACATGCTTTATGTTCTTCCCTTTCTTTACATGGAGATGAGAAGGGAAATAATATTAAAAATCTCTATATTTGTTGCCAAACAGGCCTGTGTTACTCTAAAAGTGTAATTTGGAGCTTAAACTTTCAGCTGAGCATTCCAAGCAGATGTTAAGATTTTTTTTTTCCTATCAGATTATGAACCAGCTACAGCTGTAGTGCTGTAGAGACAATATATGCTCATTAATATTAAAGACAGGACTTCTTCAGTGTTTCACACTGTTTGCAACACTTTCCATTTTAGCTCAAGCTGTCTTTTTTGTCCCACATAGCAAGCTGGAGAGCTGGATAACATTATTACACAGTTCTTGTCGACTTTGCAACTACTGTGTAACACATTTTACCTAACTGATTCAGCCTGAGGCTATCGTAGATGATACTAAAGGTTTACCTTATATTTCAGAGGGCAGAGAGTACACACAGATAATGACTGCTTGATGCAGATCTTGCATCTGGGGGCTCAGAGGGCTTTGGATGCAGTGGTGTCATAGCAGGTCGCAAAGGATGAATGCACCTTCAAGATACCTAGGAGCAAGTTTCCCACTTAACATGGATACTGTGAATTTCTGCACGTTCAAAATGCCTGTGTGGATAGCTGGAATTGCCAGCTAAAATATGCAGTCTTCCTTTGCTAAAAGCAGTTGTATTCATTTTCATGTATTGATTCTTTTGAGACATGTCTTAGGAGCTGAAGGTTCGAGGCAAAAGGGGAGGAAAGGAATACATGAGCTACTAACAGACTTCTAAAATATTTACAGTGGATTGACACTGATCTTGTGATGGAAAATGCTGCCCTAAGTCTCTTGTAGACCATCTTCCATTGAATACAGTAAAGAGTTCATACTGAAAATATACAAAATGCCAGATAGCAAAGCTAATTATTAGCTTACTGGGCACCAGAGCTCAAATAAAGGCGGTGGATTTACCTCACAGAACTTCACTAACATGAATGCTCAGTGGTGCCATTTTATGTCACAGAACCACAGCCCCTTGTCTCGTGATGTGTGCTCCATCCCTTGATCTTCGTGGCCCTTCGGCAGGACTCACTCCAGTATGCCCATGTACCTCTTGTACTGAGGAGCCCAGAACTGGACATAGCAGTCCAGATATGTTTCACCAGGGCTAAGAAGAGGGGAAGGATCACCTCCTCCCTCAACCTGTGGAGGATGCTCTGCCTAATGCAGCTCAGGGTGCTGTTGGCTGCCTTTGCCTCAAGGGCACATTGCTGACTCATGTTCAACTTGTCTACCAGGACCCCCAGGTCCTTGTCTGCAAAGCTGCTTTCCAGCTAGTTGGCTCCAGCTTGTACTGGTGTGGGGGATTATTCCTCCCCAAATACGGGACTTTGCATTTCCCTTTGTTGAACTTCATGAGATTCATGTCGGTCCATTCCTCTGGCCTGTGAAGGTCGTTCTGAATGACAGCACAACCATCTTGTGCATCAAACACTCCTCCCAATTTTGTACTATCTACAAACTTGCCAAGGGAGCACTCTGTTCTATTGTCCAGGCCATTAATAAATATGCCAGTGTTCATTAACTCAATATTGGCCCTGGTATTTTCCCTGGGGTACACCACTAGAGACTGGCCTCCAGCTGGACTTTGTGGTGCTGACCACAACCCTTTAAGCCCAGCACTTCAGCCAGTTTTCGATCCACCTTATGGTTCAGTTATCTAGTCCATGATTCCTCAATTTGTCTGTGACGTTGTTGGGGAAGGCCATGTCAAAAGCCTTGCCAAGCAACATCAGTTGCTCTCCCCTCATCCACCAAGCTAGTCATTTTGTTGTTCAAGTGCCAGGCTGGTCAGGCATCATTTCACCTTCATAAATTCATGCTGATTACTCCCAATCGCTTTCTTGTCCTTTGTATGTTTGGAAACGGCTTCCAGGAGGATTTCCTCCAGCACCTTCCCAAGGATTGAAGTGTGACTGACCAGCCTGTAGTTCCCCAAATCTTCTTCCTTGAAGACAGGAGTGACATTTTCTTTCTTCCATTCCTCAGAGGCCTCCCTGGATCACCATAACCTTTCAAAGACAATAGAGAGTGGCCTCACAATGACATCGGCCGGCTCCCTCAGCATTTCTTTAGATTTCCTTTTGCAGCTGGTGTGCCTATAGAGGCCCTTCTTGTTACAAAATTGGGAGCCAAGGGTGATCCCAGTGCAGTCAGTGTCCTCACCAGTGGGGCACAGCCGCACAGGCCTGCACGTAGCAGGCAGCACCAGTGGCTGGTAATGGGGTCCATTGTCAGCCCCAGCCACAGCAAGGGGGAGAACCAGGCCTAAGGTCCATCCCAAGAGGTCTATTGAGCAAAAGGAGACGAGGCCAGAGAGCTGACTGGAGATGAGGCTACAACACAGCCTCAGCATCCATCCAAGAGACAAGACAAAAGGCAGACAGGAGCCTGGAACTCCAGATCTGTCTTAAGTGGGGCTCATGGGCCCAAGGGAAGAAGGTATGGGTGGGAGTCCCAGGTGAGGCTGGCCAGGGCCATTAAGGCACTCGGGGCCCTGACATTGGCTTTCCTACCCCCGTTCGACTCAGTTAAATCACTAGTACCTCCAGCCACCTTCTGTAAAAATGGGTTATACTTCAGAGGAATTACTCAAGGACAGGGAAAAGTTTAATGAAGCCAATTCTTTTTCTTTATGTTTTTACATTAGGTAGCATCATCTACATCAGAAACTTTTATTATGAATTCAAGTAAAGATACGTAACTCCTGTTAATGTAGAGTATCACTTTCACAGTGATTTCTGATGAGTAAAGTAACGTAGTGCTGATCTGGCAGCACAGGACATTTCTCAGTGATAATGCTGCGGGGACTTGTGGTATCACTCAAAAAATTTATTCCCTTTGTGAAGGCAGAATTTTTCCACTGTGGTTCTCCTTCATGGTTCTCCTTTGTCCTGGCAGCTGTTACGACTCCGCTATGCTTGCTTGCTTGGAGAGATTTGTTATACATGCCGAGCATCTGGAAACGTGCTTTGAAGGGCCCAGACTACTGTCAGCCCAGATTACAGGTGGCCCTTAGATTACCGGTGAAATTGAAATGTTGCAAAGGAAGAAATTGGAATTTTCAGAATTAATAAGGAGTTGATTTCATAAGCCTAGATTATATCTGTGTTTGCAGAAACGTGGTTGTGAATTGGTATTTGTATGTAAAAATGAATATATGCTGTATGTGATGCAGAATTATTTTGAATATTAGGAAGTGATGGTGGATGTCGGAGTGCATGTGTTACTGGTAAACTCCATACAGAAATTTCCTGTACAGCTCTTTTTATTTTTGCCTCAGAGGTATAAGAAAGAGATACTTGGTTCTATTTGTTACACTTCTCGGTGGTATATGCTAACATTTACTTTACAAAATCCCAAGTCAAGGTCACTTTTATTGAATTTGTACTAAGATAAAATAGCTGTGGAGGTTATTTACTTTTTCACCTGAAACATACATTAATCACAGATGGTCAAATTTACTTTCTTGAAAAATAAAACAAATTTCATAAATTGCCTTCAGAACAGATGTTCCTGCCAAAGTCGATTCTGGCTTTAGTCTTTAATACATCTGGAAAATACCTAAATACCCCATTCCTGTAAATCACCAACTCAAACCATAACTACACTAGTAACTTTCCTACTCTGCGAGCCCAAACACTGGAATGGAACATACTGTTGCTTTTCTGTGTGAAAACAGGGATTCTGCAACCTTTCGTCGCACTGATTAGAGCCCTTCCCTGACAACTGCACCTTTGGGTTCAAAGATGCAACCCAGGTAGTAAGATACTAATCAATGTATTAAAAAAAAAATATAAGGGCCTGTTTTAAATTCTATTATTCACATTTTCTGCAAACCAGAGAGAACTGAACAACCCATGCACAAGTATAGCTATCATGCTCTGCTTTTTTGCCTGAGAAATAAAACATTACTCTATCAGCTACAGAATGAAGAATTGCTCAGTATAAATCACCTCAGTTTACTTCAGATAAATTGTTCAGGTTTTATATCACTGTGAAAAAAATATATATGTAGCCTTAATAGGATTCTAGTAAAAGGCAATATAAAACTGTAAGATGATAGTATATTGCTACTAGTTAATGTGATTATACTTTTTGGATAGGAATCTTAAATTCTGGGCTGAAAGCAGAACTTTTGTTTTTAGAACTTGATGTATGTGCTGAATGTTGAAAGCATCTGGAAATCACTTAATTTGAAATCAGGCTTATTTCCCCTCTGAAGAAAAGACGTCAGCTTTGGTTATTGGTAGAGACAAATCTGAAGCTGAGTGACAGTATGCTATAAATTACCGGTGAAAATTTCCCACTTCTTTGTTCACTTGCCATTTATTTTAATTAAAAAAAAAAAAAAGCAGCAATCGGCACCCATTGCTATCACACTATGAGCTGTGCAGCTTGCCCAACCCTAAGCTTGTTCATCCGCTGCTGTTTTCCTTTGTGATGTTCAGATTCTGTCACTAAATACTTTCTCATGTACTTTCTTATGTCTTCAGTGAAATGAATCATATATGTACGTCTAAGGGCAGAATCTGGCTGTGGTACATGCACTGACTGATCTGATATGGAAAAAGGTCCAGTACAGTGCACTGCCTTCCTGCAAATGCCTGGTGGGACATGGCAGTGACAAGTGCCAGCAGCTGTGGACGTGGAAGTGTGCTGAGAGCACCGAAACAGGAGGGAAGGCTTCTGGGGAAACTCCTTGCCCGAGTCCACTCCAATTTTCTCTGCACCAATCTGGTGAGACACAAACTGTGCCAGAGGGAGACTCATGGAAATGTTTCTGAAGAAATATTGCTTGAGATGTGCAACACAGTACCAAGCAATTTCCATTTACCTAGTGCTGTTGGTGTTATTACCAAAGAGTGTTGGCAGCCACCCTGTTTGATTTGTGAGTAATCCTAGCTCTCCCTAAAGCTGATTGGCATGCCAGCTGCTTGTCTCTTGCAAATGAGAATATCCTGTGTTCATATCCCCTGGGAAAAGTGTGGGATAGCAAGGCCTGATGGGAGCTGAGCTGAGCCGAGAAATAAGTATTAGGAGGGTGGAGAGTGATTTGTTGCCGAGCAGCTAGGCAATTTGAAGATGGTGGTGGATGAAGCATGAAGTGAAAAAGATTAGAAGATGAGTGCACAATAAAAGGCGCAGAGTGGCTAAAGCCTTGGGAAGAGAGCAAGCCAGAAAGAGAGTTTCTTGGCAGGGGGAGAATGCTTGAAAGTAACTTTGGGGACTGTGAACAAAGAGATGTCCTGCTTGTTGTGCGTGGGGACAGGACCCTTGGTACTGCAGACGCTCCCACCCGCTGAAGTGCTTGTTCCTGGAGAAAGTTGCCTGTGTTGGTGGACAGGCGTTGCAGCCACTCTCTCCTGCTTCAGTGGCTTTGGTACTGGGTGCAGCTTGCTGGGAGACTGCAGCTGGTGCCAGGAGGGAGGCCGGGGTGCCTCTGCTCTGAGCACCATGTCGGGGTCTGTGCCCAGCAGCAGCCGCTTGCTGGGGAGCAGGAAGACGCCCAGGGAGGGGAGCTGGAGTGGTGTGGAGGATCTGGATCCCAGAGGCAGGTGTGAGTTTTGTATGCTGGGGTGCAGCAGAGCAGCAGGCTGAGGATAGGGGGAACACAGGAACTGGGGAGGTGAGAAGAGTTGAAAAAGTGAGGCTGAGGTCTTGTTTCATGGGTTAGGAGGGCATGGGGATGCACTGAGCCATTGATTCACAGAAACACTTTGTTTTTCAAAACCAAATTTACAGGAACTACTATGAGTAGCAATTGTTTTGCTAAAGGATGCTGCCTCCTGCTTTTGGTACAAGGGCTAAGACATGCTTTTGTGATTTTCCCATTTTGCTCCCCCTCTGCCAACCTATGACCTCTTACTGTACCTGTTTATTTCCAAGACAAGTCTGTGGGATCCCTCTGTTTTGACAGAAGCAGTAAACCAACACCTCCTGCTGTCTCAACACTACTTCCCTAAGGGCTTGGTGGGTTATGAGGTGAAATATATCCTGTTTATATTCTCATAGAGCACCAGAATGTGCAGTAGTGAATAATTTATTTTATTGACATTTTATTTTTGCAGAATAGACATTCACACTAACATCTAGACAGCCTAGATTATAAGTGGAAAACATAAAAATCCATTAAAGTACATATATAAAGAGTGTGATTACGTGAGATCCAATCATCCTAATATACAGCTTAAATGCATTGACAGTAAAGAAATGATTAAAAACAGGACATAATACAAGAGAAGGTTTACTGAGTGTCACAGGGATCCAGTCAGAAAAGTAGGACATTCACTTTGCAGATGATAAAGAGATTGGCCTTTTGGTTTGGTAGTTATCCACTCTATGTCACAGTTTCCTACATTTGAAGTTCCTGTTCTCTGGGCTGCTAGAGAGCAGGTGGGTGTGATGTTCAAGTGAATGTGCACGATGAGGAGATGCACCAGCGCCACTCCACTTCAGCCCTCTCCCTTCTTACTCATGGAGCAGCACTGAGTGCCATCTTGGATGAGATTGTACTTTCTCTGTCAGGGGAATCATAACTGCGTAACTATCTAAACAGCAGCCAAAGAGAGAGGAGAGCAATGGGTCTGTTGGCCTGGTAAGGTTTTGCTGGTCACAGCTTCCCCTGCTGAAAAAGCTCCCCCTGCAGTACAATGGTAAGGAAAGAAGGTATTGAACAAAACTTTCTATCTGTTTCTGAAGCTCTTCCTTCCAAAGCAGAGATTGCAAGTACTGCAATATTGGAAACTTTATACTAGTGCTGTGGGCAAAAACCATTCTCCTTCCAAGGAGACTTCTCCTTCCTATCTGTTTGGTGGTTTCTATTATCCTTTTGAAGTGCTGTAGCTGGTAGTTGGTAGCTGTATTTCTGTCCAGGCCATATGGGTTAGGTGGGAAAGTATTTTTTTCCAACACAGTAATGAGTCACCTCAAAAGAAGAATAATAATCTGCCTTTAAAAGAAGTAGGCTTATAAAACTCTGGGTTTGGAAATAAGACTCACCCTTCATTCACTGTAGGAGTCAATGGTAGGACTGAATATCCTACTACTGAGTACACCAGTGTATGTATACTTGTCTTCTGTCATTGGAGTCCTATATCCCCTGTTTTACAAGTCGTACATAATTGTTCTAGGACATGAGAAAGCCATAGGCAGAGAATTTGGAGGAGAGGTTTTGTCAGAGTTATAGTATCACAGGAAAAGCAACAATAGAGCAAAGCTAATCTCTCCTTTTAACTCATGCTGATTTTCAGAACTGAAAAGCTTACGCAGAAGACCTCCCTGTGGATTTTCTTCATGGTTTTGCTATGGATCCTGGTTCTATGTATACACAAGTTTTCTCCTTTCTTTCATATGTGCAATGTAGGTTTCATATTTTGTCTCAAATCGCTTTGGTCTTGCAGTTTTTTCTTTTTTTTTCTTTTTTTTTTTTCATGGGAGATTATGTTTGGCTAGTGACATTGCTGACCACTGCCCATTCTGGAAAAGTATTCAGTTGGAAGAGTCTAATTCCCCAAGTGTTGATTGCCACCATGACAACAGCCAGGCCAATCAGATTTACACCCAGGCCAGCTTTCACCTACAAAAGCAAGATGCATCAGAGCACGATCAACGACAACTTGATCAAAAACAGTTAACATGGAAAAAAGAAGGCAGTAGGGTGTATGTATGTGTGTATACTGACTTATATATAGTGTGATAAATTATGTATACTGATTTCTAGAGCCAAAAAAACCACAATGAGTATTATGTATCAGAGCGTACATTGTGGGAGTATTCAGGAGTGATAGTGTCCTGGTTTTGGCTGGAATAAAGTTAATTTTCTTCCTAGTAGCTGGTATAGTGCTGTGTTTTGGATTTAGGATGATAATAATATTGATAACACACTGATGTTTTAGTTGTTGCTAAGCAGTGATTATACTAAGTCAAGGACTTTTCAGCTTCTCATACTGCCCTGCCAGCGAGGAGGCTGGGGGTGCACAAGAAGCTGGGAGGGGACACAGCCAGGACAGCTGACCCAAACGAGCCAAAGGGATATTCCATACCATATGACATTATGCTGAACAGTAAGACTGGGGGGAGTTGGCTGGGGGACACCGTGGCTCAGGGATTGGCTGGGCACCGGTCAGTGTGTGGTGAGTAATTGCATTGTGCATCCCTTGTTTGGTATATTCTATTATTATTGTTATTATTATTATTATTATTATGAATTTCCCTTCCTTTTCTGTCCTATTAAACTGTCTTTATCTCAACCCATGAGGTTTACTTTTTTTTTTCGGTTCTCTCCCCCATCCCACTCGGGGTGGGGAGTGAGGGAGCGGCTGCATGGTGCTTAGTTGCTGTCTGGGGTTAAACCACGACAGATAGTCAGAGGTTGATGCAGCTCATTGGAAAGCTGCTCAGTTTGTCACTTGAACTTCTCAATCAGATAATCAGAATGGGGAGTTATACCACACATAGCAGGGTGATAACTTCATGACTTACTGTGGAGCTATGTGATAAATCTATTTTCTCATGCTCTCCTGTGCTTGTCTTAACAGGTCAGTGCAAAGGATTGTGTACTCGC
Source organism: Gymnogyps californianus (assembly GCF_018139145.2). Taxonomy (NCBI): domain Eukaryota; kingdom Metazoa; phylum Chordata; class Aves; order Accipitriformes; family Cathartidae; genus Gymnogyps; species Gymnogyps californianus. The sequence continues at coordinate 153,182,521 of NC_059471.1, forward strand.
GTTCTTTGATACCTCTTTAGACCATTACATTAATAAAAAATAAAGATGAGAAATGTGCGTGTCCTACAGCAGATGTGTGGATGTTCTTAACCTGACAGCTCGGCCACATAACAGCAGTGCAGATCAATATGACTTTATATTAGCACCAATATCGTCGTTATTATTATTGGCTACTGGATGTGGGGACAAGGTGTTGAGGTTGCATGAAGCATGGGAGGATATACCTGATCTCAAGACTCACCATATCTTTAATCTGGCAGTGCCCGTAACTGAAGACAATGGCATTTGGAGGATTACCCACTGGCAGCATCACCGCAAATGAGATACACATGGTGACCGGAATCAGGGTGTATAAAGGGTTGATAAGCAGGGTTTCTGACTGGAAGGAGAGAGGGAGAGAGGTGTTTCACTTAACCAATAAAAGCCACTGCTCACAATTAGGATGAAAGGACCCTCTGTGCTTTATGTGAAGATAAGATTCTGTGAACCTCATCTCCCTAGTTTCTAAACTTAAGTGTGGAAGTCTGTTTTGTTTTGGTTTTTTAGAGTAGTGCTATAATTTGGAGCTGGTCGTGCTCCAGGGATTTCTCTTGAGACATTTCACACTGAGGGAGGGTGGAGATTGCTACTATAAGGGTGCCTTTGCTCTTTCTCCCACTTGTTCTCCGTGTTATTCTGTGTTGTGTCTTCTGGATCTTAACACTGACTGCCACTTCAGTCTTCATCCAAGAGAAGTCACAACAGGTTGACATGAAGAACTTACTTCTTCCAGTTGCTGAAGATACTGATACCATTATGTAAGGTCCTCCTGAATGGTGGTTAAGAAAACTAGTTGTTCGCGGTCCAAATTCGCATGGTGAGAAGGCCGTGATGATGGAATATTCTGTACAGTGGTCTAGAGAATTGTTCTTCCACTGCAGCCTTCAGTGGTGGTGAAATTTTGCATTTTCATTTGCATTGTTATGGCCTAGTTTTATGTCAGAGGGAAAGGGAAGGGTATTCACAAGGCTAACTTCATTTTGGAGAGGGAAGTGTCTCCAGGTTACTTTTACAGTTAAAAAAGACAGACTGCCTTAAGATGGCAGTTCAGACTACTAAAAGTAGATTACTGCTCTAAATTTCTCTTTAGAAGAGTCTCTTTCTTCATGGAGCAGAAGTAAATCTGGACTCATAAGCCATATGAACCTAATTACTTATTTTCATCTGACCATATCTTCATATTACCTCAGAGCTGTTCACATAACGTACTTTGGGACAACCCCGTAAAATTGTTATAATAGGGAAACATGATTAATGACCTGCATTCTTGGTAAGAAAAGCTTCACATTACATAAAAGAAAAGAAACAAGACTCTTTTCTCTAACTGCTATTCCAATATAGAATGAAATTTGTATCTCTTTCCTCTGCCTTTGTCACCAGTCTCCTGATTTTTTTCTGTCCCTTACAAACATCTCTGTTTTCATACAATCATATCATAGAATCATAGAATGGTTTGAGCTGGAAAGGACCTTAAAGATCATCTAGTTCCACCCCCCCTGCCATGGGCAGGGACACTTTCCACTAGACCAGCTTGCTTTCCATGTTGGATGATATTACGTTCACCAGATCACCCCCTTGAACACATTTAAATCTGATATAAAATTCAGTACTACAGTCTTTTCTACTAACTAATGAACAAACACAAATGTTTAAAATAATATTGTTAAGAGTATCTCAAGCTTTATGTGGACTTCACCTATCTTGTTGATTGCATTGTCACCTTTTCTTGTACTTAGACTATGAATCCCTCAGCACAGGAGCTATATTTTCACTTTGTCTGAGTGGTATTGGATAAATTTTTTGGTGCTAAAATATGCTTTTAGCTGCCCAAGTTTATTATTTTTCCTAAGCCCAAGACTGCAGAACAGTAACTTGGGAACCGAGGCTGGGTTTCATGTGAACAGAGTGCCAATACCGTGATGTCCTGAAACTTTCCCATGAGCCTGTCAGGTAACAACAAACTAAAAATGCCATTGCTTTTACTCACCATGCTGCATAAAATAGGCAGAAAGATGGTTATAGTTGCTGGATTACTAACAAACTCTGTTACCAGGGACACCAAAATGCAGGCCAGCAGAGTTACAGCCCAGTAGGGAAGGCTGCTCAGAGAGAGCATTTGGCGTCCAATCCATGTAGAGAGGCCAGAGGTCTGGGGAAAGGACAGAAGTGCAAGAATTACTAAATACTTAGTATGATTGTAAGACAGATCCTTCTCTTTGGGGCAATTTGCATCAGAGAATCCCACCAGCAAATAAAAAAAGTTTAGGTCAATGCTTTCTGCATTTGCTTTTGTTCAGTAGACTGGATTTTACTGCAGCGCCTAATAAATAGTTGTCCATAGTAACAAAGAGATACATTTGGCAGGTAATAACATTAAAAAGGCACCAAGGCTGATCTTCCCTCTTTCTTCAGCATGTGAACTGGAGTATTGCAAATTGGTGATGAAGGATTGCACAGCCTGGGTAGAATTCATTTTGAGATTAAAATACACAAATTTAGTTGTCTACATGTAGGAGTCTATAGGAGAGCTAGATGGATATTCATGAATTATACTGAGTGTAGATATAGTCAGTAGAGCCTAGAGTATGATTTGTCCAGTCAGCGCTAGGAGCTTGACTCAGTTGCCTAAAGAGGAGCATCCAGTGGCAGCTGAGATCTTCCCTCTCTGTCTGGTAGCTGCTAGTTGAGAAAGTGTGAGGTGTCCCTCAGATCCTGTCTCATGTCTGCCAGCCTTGCAGGAATATCTAGATATTCTAAAGCATCTGAAATGGCAGATGCTTACACAATTGACTTGAGCCCTAACCATCTTTTTGTTAGCTAGATAGCTGTCCACTGAGTGCAGGGAGTAGGGACTAGGTTGTGTACAAACTTGGAAGTATCCACATTGTAAATCCAAACTGGGGAGCATACAAAGGGATGAAAGTCCAGGTTTATAATTTTTTTAGGAAGGAGAATAAAAATCTAAATCAGTACCTTGCATCCAGCTGCTAAGGCATAACCTCCTCCAACCAACACGACAATCTCCCAGGGCATGGTCTTCTGGAAGTCCTTCCAGGTAATGATGGGATCCAGTGTGTTAATGTTTGTTGATTTTTCACCATCTCCTATATCAAAATAAAGCAAGTGTGTGACCAGTATTACATTGGCCTTTTTGCAAAGATCTTCACATTTTTCACACTAATAAGAATAATGTAATATCCATGGGAGTTATCTTGAGAACTATCTGTGAGAGAGGTGAAGAAGTGCGTAAACTATTTCTCTGGTTAGCTTGGCCTCAGAAAATGCAGCACATTAATTCCAAATGTCCTGACTTCCCCTTGGCTGCTCTGTTGATGTGAATAGTTACATTCTATAGCTTTTTGAGGGACTGTGTGCTCTGTTCAGTATACGCATGTGCAGATTATCTGTAGACTGCAAACATGGAGTTACAATGGGATTATTTTCGCAAAGAAGGGCATTTTCTCTCTCCAGTAGGCCATGAAGCTTGATAAAGTGCATTTATGCTCCTAGGTTTTATCTGAGGACATTATTTTTTTAGATGCCTAAGTATTTTCTTGAAGTAGGAGTTAGAGAGTGTCATTTTTCCTCAATGTTGCATAATATATGTCCGTATAAAAAATAAACATATCTATATACATTTGTAATCTCTACATAAGACTCTATGCAGGCAATTCTATTTTCATACAGGACTGCTGAAAGCCTGGCACAGCAAACTGATCAATACCATTGAGTGCTACCCAAACGTGAATGTGAAATAACAATCATTATTATTATCAAGAAGACTGGGAGAGAAGCATTGTGCAAAATTGGAGCTTTGTCTGACATTTACTGACCTCTTTTGTGTTTATTTTATGACATTATCAATGATTTCTGCTGTATAAGTGATGACCAAATTATTTACTAGAGCTTATCTTCAGCCGATTTTGCAAACAACTGCATTATAGTTCTCTATATGGAACTCCATCTGAACCTTTCCTAAAGCTCAGTCCTAAATTTTGATAACTCTGTTAACACAAATGAGGTGGTGGCCTCAGATACAAGATCTATTTGTCATCTGCTGGATGAGACAATATGAATTAAAGCAACAAAAAAGGGGGTTTGATGTAGGAAGGGCTGGTATCAGAGGAGAAACTGAACCCTGACCTTCCACAATAAAAATCTCTTCTTGGAACATTTTACAGAGAACAGAAAAATGTCATTAAAAGCACTGGAAAATGTGCCAGATCTCTTTCTTGCTGCATCCTCCTCACCTTTTTCCCTTTTTCCAAAACATGGCTTTTTTGCTGGAATCAGGAAAAGGAGAAAACCAAGAAATACAGAGACAGTGGCATCAGTCCGGTAACCTTTTCTAGGAAAGAAAAAATTGTTTTCTCATAAAAACACACTAACAAACAGAAATATTTCCAAACAAGGTACATGGCTCCAAGCAAATTGTTGCAGGTGAAATTGTATTTCCACATCTGAAGTCTTACTAACAGCCCACTAGAAAAATATGTCTGCATATCAAGGATACAAATTGGATTTTTTTCCCATTTATTAAACTGACTCCTATAGCCAACTTCAATCACTGCTCAATAATTTTTAACATTCCAGTGAAAAAAAGAAATCCCTTTTGGTTTACAAATCTATTAACTCGGGGGTACAGAAAAATAGTGTGTTTACTAGAAGCAAGAAACAGTAAACAGATTCTGGGGAAAAGCCAAACCCAAGTGATCCTTTAGAAATGAACTGCAATTGATTTTAAATTAAATGTTTAAAACTCATTCTGAAGAAGTATTTTGAGGAGTGCCAAACTCCAGAGATCCTCAGGAAATCCCAATATTAGAAATTGGTTTTGTGTCAAAATTAGGACAAAAAATTAAAATAATTTTATGCAGTAGAAATGTAAAGAAAATTTAAGTTCAAATCACTTATTCTTTGATATGCATTGTGTGTTATAGTGACTTTTAATATAATTTCTTTCAAGATTATTTAAAATAAAAGAAAAATTATTTGCTTCAGTCACCATTCAATGTAATATTTAATTGAAATGGACATTTTCTTGATAAAATTCATCTTCAGAAAAATACATTTTTTGTCAAAAATTATTATTTCAAAATAAAATTGAAAAACAAAAAAATTGATTTATAGTTGCAATCTGTTCCAGTAACAGCTTCTCTATGAATGCACTAAAATGTTTTAACTTCAGAATCTGACCCTATTTTTTTACATTTGAAATGTTTATTTTACTTTCTCTAATTAATTCACTCTGCTTACTGAGAAAGAATACAATTTGCCACCATGTGAACAGATGTAGTTTTAAAAGCAAAAATCCTAATTTTTGAATAAAGACTTCATTTTTCACCACCTTGTTAAAAGTGCTGCTGATGTTTTAAGGCCAAACATTATTGCAGAAAGTCAGAAGAAGCAAGGCCATATTCCTGTTTAGGGAATTTCACTTACTTTTCAAAAAAAGATGACCATCCTGGTACAAAGCCAGGCTCACGAGTAAACCAAAGCAAGGTCATCAGAATGAAGAAAAATCCAGTCACCATCTCAGGATAGCTAGAAATAAAAGCAAAAAAAAAGCTAGGCATTAAATCCAAGGTCTGTCTGAAAACCCAAAAGCAAGTTCCAAAAGAAGAAAGAAAGTAGAAATTGGTTCCAAAAAAAAGGATGAAAAACCATACGGAAAACAGAAAGGAAGATTACTTTGAATTAAAGAATTCTACATTTGGCTCCCAGCCGAGAGCCATCTAAACCCAGTAAAAAATAGGCTAAAAATATCCGTCTATGTTTGCAATTCAATAATTCATGGGCAAGACCTGAAGGAAAATATTTATAAATGCTTGTTTTGTATTTGCATTATTGTCTGATTAAATGTGTTAACAAGATAAAGCTCATGTTACTATTCCACTGTAAACACTTTCTATTGCATTTTTTAAGTGTAGAAAGCGTAAAAGCAAATGACAATGTAAATTAGCACAGATATTTTAAACACATGTAATAAATATAAGATGACTTGAGGATATTGAGTTTTAGTTTAGGATATATTTAAATTAAGTATGGTTTCATATTTAGGCACAGTCTGAACAACAGTCTAGATTCAGAGCTGATTGTATTCAGCAAGTTGATCTGTCAATATTTCAGTTGAACAACACAAAAATGTTTTGGGAAGGATGGATTTTATGAGGTATCATCCCTTTTGAAAAATTAAAATCCTGCAGAATAATCTTTTCAAGAGACATTTCTTGCCACCATGAATAAAGATTATGGGCAACAGGGAGGGCTGGACGTCTCATGGCATGGGAGATTGCTGCAAAGCCTTTGCTAACAGTGAACTTCTATCCACCAAAATAACTACGTGCCTGAATTGGGAAGGGGGGCCCTTTAATGATTTAATTCAAAGGTAGAGACAAACCTTGACTCAGATGACCTTTGGACCCTGGTATAAACCTGAATCTTTCCTTTTATTTCCTTTTTCTTTAGAAATAAATAAATGAGTAAATAAATGCATGCTTGTAACAAAGTCTTCGATTTTAGTTCATTTTTGCATTTAGTTCTACTCCTATCCTGGAAAGGAGGAGAAAGAGTTGACAGTTTAAAAATAATCTACATGAGCCAAAGGCAACGTGGAGGGCAATATAAGAGGATGGTCCTGCCTAAAGAGGCAAATTGCTGAGGAAGGCAAGTCTGTTTTACCTAACATTTCCTAGTTTCTTATACTCTTCTTGAATTCTTCTCTCTGACATTTCTTCCCGTTTGGTCTTCTTCTTCTTGCTCACAGAACAGGTCTCTTTAAAACTGAGGTAGATAGCACAGTAAAATTAGACAAGGGCATCAAGTGAAAAAAAAAGTCATAAAAAATAACAGCAATGAGGCAAACTGGAAATTCCAGTTGCCAGGGTCTGTTGGGAGAAGATGTGACTGGGGCAAGGCCTGATGGCAATGGGAAGGGAAATTACTGCATGTGATCTTTGCATAGTCTAGTTTCCAGATCTTCTGAGAATCAATCCTAGACATAGTAGGAAGGTCCCAAGGGTGCTCTGACTAGTACTGACTGGTATCACTGAGCTATCTTGAGCTGTGGCTGGGCTCCCTTTGTGTAGGCTTCCTCAAACAGCTGGCGGTAGCTAGACTTTTCTGGTGCCAGAAACCTCCAAAGGCTATGGCTGATTTCTGTCATCACATGGTAAGACTGTGACAGAGGCCAGCTGTCACAATCAACAGATTTTTTTAATGGGGGAACTGTATGCTTTCCACTTGAATCAGGGGTATCCAACATATACGGGGCCTCGTCTGGCTTTTGAGCCCAGGTTTGACTTGAATATTCAGGATTCACAGTAAGTAATGGGGAAAAGCTGTGCTTAGGATCCCGATAGCTTTCACGACCTGTCTGCTTCTACTAATACTAGCTGTTTCTAAACCAGGCACGATCAGTGTAGCACCAAATTGCCTCTGCCACAGAGGGCAAGGCAATCAGCCTAGTGTTTTGTCCTGGTGAAAAATGTCTGTACTTCTGCCAGGGACGTACAAGAACAAACACATTTCATAGCTGAATATATTTAAACCTGCTATACATTTGTATAAAAATTAGGTGAAGTCCTTAGTTTATTCAGATTGCGTCATACTATAACGAAGCCTGGACATTCCTAATTGAAATTAAGATACTTGCAAGCGCACTTTAACCTTTTCCTTTTATTCTTCCCAGTAGCATCACTTTGCTGTGCTTTGAGGCAAGGATCTCTGCTTTTCTGCTCCAGCTGTGCCCTCTGTCACACAGAAGTGTGTGGAGTGGGTTAAGAAACCTCTGCAAGCTAAGCCAGTCTAAAATAGGCTGCAGCAGCAGGGACTTCAGTGACTGAAGTACCATGGGAGCACAATGGCCTGCTTTTATAGTTCCTGCTTTTATAGTTCCTGCTTTTATTTTAATATCTCATTTGGTACCCCACTAGAGATCCATGCCATAGCACTGGCCAAACCATGGATTACAATCTCCCTCCATGTATCTGGTTAAGGCCAGGTTCTCAAAGGAATTTGCGTAGCTCAAGATGCAGCCAGGCCCTGTCTGGTTAACAAAAAGTCTTAAAAAGGCTTTTCATTTCACTTGTAAATGGGCACCTATGTGACACTTGTTTTTAGGGCATTTAGCACTGCCCTGCACCTATAAGTATTTAAATTTCCTTGCAAAACTTGCTGTTAGACTCCAGTAAAATGTACCAGCTGTAATGCAGCTGCTGGAAGAGAAGACCTGTATGGTTTATAATGGCCAGTTCTATAGTAACGATTCTACCCTTAGCTCTGCTTTGCTGGCAAAAATCGTCTGGTGTGTCCATTATCCTTCCCCTTTGACCTAGTCTAGAGCCTAAAAAGCAAGTCTGACATGTTGTTCCAACTGGGCCAAGTAAGAACAGATTGATGACACTGGGCTTCCTAGGAGAAGAACATGAACGTTATGGGAATTCAGTAAACATTTATGCACAGGCATTAGGCAGCTGTTTCAACATGTTATAAGTGTTTCTAGGCTTAGGAGGATGTGAAGGCAGAGTATTGTAGCCAAGCTCCTAACATAATATGTTCTTTAATGAACTGCAGTGAATAGGAGTCAGAGATTAAGGAGGCTTGGAATCAACCAGTACTTCTCAAAAAGTCGATAAGGCTTCAGTCTCTGTTATTATTTAGAACAACATTAATCAGCATGAGGTCTTGGATGCAATGTGGAATTTCAATTATATTTATTAAAAAAAAAAAGTAATTGAGGGTCATGTTAGGGCCTGTTTCCTCTCAAGATTAAAAAAAAAAAGGGACTTATTTTAGCCTTTTAATTTGGAACTACAAGGCTCAGGAGACTGACTGAGAGAAGGACATGGAGCTATTCACCTCTAAATTACCTCTTTAAATCTAGTCAAGGTCAGCAGCAAGCAAAAGACATCATTTCATTCATTGTCTCAGGTGAAATAAATTAGTGATGTCAGTTCAGCTTACTTTTAAGAGTAAACTAAATCAAATTAAGGCCACTTTAATTCTGAGTAAATGTGTCTGTACCACAATTTAATACAGATTAACTAATCCACTCTAAATGCACACATTTAGTCAATTTTCATTAACTTTGCTGAGTGCCTCTACAAAGAGAATACATGGTACAAATGAACTAGGAGACTCAGCCTTGTTCTTATTTTGGGGCTAAGGGACTTACTGGTATCAAAAGGTATTCATCTCTTATGCTGTAAGTCCTTTCCATTTTAAAGACAAATATATATGGAGTCTCTTTACCTTTAATTTTAACTGGTCTTACATTAATTTCATTGAGCTGGGGGCAGATCTGAAAAATAACTTGTTCACTTGCAGTTATTTTTCTATTCATCTTTTAAGCTGTACTTTTCCAAAAGGACTTTTAACAAGATTTTTGGTCCACAACGGGATCCTCATGGTCATGAGAGTCAAAAAATCAGCTGAATGTGTAGTAAGGATTTCCATCAGCAATACCTAGGCACTTCACTCTCAAGCAGCAATACTGTACACTGCTGTCTATGTGGCACAGCTAAGCAATAAGATTTCCTCCGGTAATTGTTCTGGCAAGAAGGAGGAAGTTGTGCCTTAGTTTTTGTCATTTGCAACTGGAAACATCTTTATGAGACATGTTCTAGAGGAGCCACAGATGCCCTGCTTTCGTAATCCATGCATCTTGAACAACCTGCACTCACTTGCAACCCAAGAACAGCCAATGCATCCAGAACCAAGTCAGGACCAACATGATGAGGGAGATGGGGAAACTGAACAAAAACCAGGTTCCAAAATTCACCACTTCAGCATTTGGATAGTGGCTGTAAAGGAAAAAAAGGATGCACAAGAAGTTAGAACAGTAAAAGGACAGGCATCTCCAATATGCATAGATGCACACACACATATATGTATATATATTTGTCATGGCATGATAGAAAAATTGCATCAGTGTGTATTTGCAACAGCTGCATTATATGTGCATAGTGAAACCAATTGCCAAAGAATGTCAATCATTGACCACACCTGACCAACAGACGAGCCATATAGCACTTCACACCTTTAAGACCAGATGCTCTGAAATGTCTAGCTAGCTTCAAAAGCTGTTAGAGTTACCAGGAGTGAAATTCTGGCCCTACCTGGGGTTTTTGTTAAAGATTTTTTAGTGTTGGCAGACTTAAAAATGATTTCACCCAGAATCTCTTTGTATGTCTTATTGTGGACCACACAAATAATGACTATAGTCTGCTGGGCTCTGACAAAGATGTCTGATATGTGCATTTGATGGAACTGTCATAACAGCAAGATCTTTGGAAATTCTGTAAAATCCAAATCCTTGGGTTAAGGATGGCTTCTGAAATTAGTTTTCTTCGCTACCACCATTTCAGAGTGAGAAATGAAGGATAGCATGGCAGCAGCGGCAGCAGCAGATGATCAGAATCAGGTTTAAGCTTGGACACATATCTGTGCATGAGGAGAAGTACCACCAGTCTTCTGACAGGTAACATTCATGTCTTTGAGAGCCCTGGGCATATATGATAAAGAAAATACTTAGCTGATCAGAGAGCTGCTTCCCATCTTCTCTGAAGCAAGGGTATAAGGCCACATTTCTAAGTTTCTTTATTTTTGCACTAGATGTTGAGCAGCCCAAGTACCACTAGTTTTACCTCTAGGTTTACCGTAAGAGCTCTCTTTCTAAGAACACATAGAACAACTTGAAGCTGATTTTATGACATTTCTTCTTTTGTGAGTACTTTTCTTTATCTTCTTTGCTATATCTTCATGGCTTTAGTGTTTACTTTTCCAGAGTGCCTGCTGCTTGCATGATCATCAGTTTGTAAAATAAAAAGAAGTTGCTGGAGAAACTTAAATGTTACCACGTGCTGAAGAATTTTTATTTTGCATGGAAGAAAGACATGGATATGTATTAACTTAAGCTCCCCCTTTCAACCATTAACCATTAGTAATAACATTAGAGTAGAGGAGGAAACAAAATTGCCTTCAGAGAGACTGTCTTACAAGGGTTCCTTGAGGTAGTAAATAACCCATTGGGAAAGCCACAGAGATGATAATGACCCAACCACCATTCTCACACAACCACAATATCACTTACTTGTTGAAGTGCTCTAAGAATATAAGGCTAGTGGAGGTCCCTATGATGGTTGTCAGTCCTCCAATCGTTGCCGCGTAGGAGATACTCAGTGAGAGGCATTTACAGACCATGTGGTCATGTCTGGTCTGATACCGGTACTTAGTACTCAGGCCCAGTTCTGAGGGCTTAGGAGGCAGGACCAGTATCTGAGCCTGTGAGGGGATACATTCACCAAAGAAAGCAGGTGATCAGAACAGCAGCCCAACTTGCTCTAATGCCATGGTGATACTGGTCCCAGAGAAACAACAGATTTGCGTAAGAGGGGCCAGTTTTTTCTTCACAGGGATTAACTGGGATCAGAACTAGAAACCTGTCCAGGGGCATGAAATTGCCTGGTCTGTGGCAGAAATGTAGGACAAACAGTAATCGGACTTCTGGCTATGATTTGGGCCAGCTCCAGTTCTGACTGGAATCTCAGCGGGATACCAAAAGCCTTTGTGAGCTGCAGGGGTGGGATGCCAGCACTGCAGCAGTAGGAATCTATAATCCTTGAGGCTTATGAGCAGCCACCAGACAAATGCTTGGTGCAGTTTTTGCTCTTATACTGGCTCAGGGCCTCTAATTAGTGCTAGGGGTCTCAGAAACAGCATGAAAAAGGCTGGGCAATGGGAATATGGAAGAAAAAGCTGCAGGAAATTATTGCTCCAAAAGAAGCTTTCTTAGCAGTGACAGGAAAGTCTCCATGTTGGTAAATGAAGTTCTTGTACTGGGAAAAAAGGTACAGTACTTCAAGGCACTTCACATGCAACCCAAGGCTGTAATTTAGGATCAGGAAAAAGGCAGCAAATGGTTCAGATAGATTTCTTAAATTTATCAATTTGGATTTGGGTTTATGTTGTAAAATCTGTCATGCTATAGGCTCATCATCATCATGAGGGTACCCTGGCTAAAATCCCTGTAGGTTAAAAGTGAAGTGAATATGTATGTTAGTTACAAAATAACCATTGAATGTGTATGGGAAATGGGTACAAGAGGAAATTAAGTAAGTGTCAGGAGCAGCGCATTAGCCTTTTTTGGAAACATACACTCAGATTCTTTTGAACTGTGAATGCAAATTTGTGTGTTGATTTTAGCCTAATCTTCCCTGGACATCAACTTATGCCATTAAGATACTACATAATTGTAGTCCAAAAAGCAATCAGTTCTTGGATCCACTCAGGAGAAGTAGAAATACTGGAATGGACTGATGTAATAGAGGATTTTGAGGGTGGATATTTGGCAAGACAAAAAGGGGGTGGATACTAAAGACTACCTAACAAACTGGCTGAACAGTTAAATGGTCCGTACCTGCTGCTGGTTTAGTCCTGAGTAGGATTTTGTGTGTCAGGGATGGTTATTTTTGAATTGGGCTATTTTCCAAGGAGGCTTTGCAGAAATAAAGTGGGTAGAACAGCAAATAAGAAGGGAAACTTGTGATCACATTACTGAATGTAAAGCTAAATGAATTGTACTAGCCATTGAGGGAGGGTCTTCTGAACATACCTGTGCTGGGGGCATCTAAATGGGAGCAAGAACTAGTAAAGGGTGAAGCCACGACTGCTGTAAGTTGATGAAGAATGATTCCACGTAACACAGCTTACAAGGAACAAATATGAACCAGTGGGGGGCAGGTGATGTTCACATCTGTCTTTTCCCTCACCCCCTGGGTCTAACATCTCCTTACCTGAGGTAGGTGCTGCCCATGGCTCTTAGAATTCATTGTTCCAATAGGGTTGGCTATCATGTGCACACCATTCATACTCTGTAGGGAGGCAAATGCCTTTGGATTAGCCTTTCTTCTGTTCCTAGGGGCACTTAGATTAGAATTTATGATGTTTTGTAAAGGTCATGGGTAGTGAGCTTTTGGGAAAAAAAAACAAAACAAAACACTAAAATTTCAGCTGTAAACTTTACACTGGGAGAAAAAAAATAAGATTAAAAAAAAACCAACCTGATTTTATTTTAAAGTGATCTTAAAAGTCAGATTATAATAAGTTTAGATCTTCTCCCTCTGCCATGTAGGAGAATCTAACAGGTCCCTTGCTAGAGGCTATGACTTTGTGATATGTGTAGGTTTTTCTAGTAACTGAGCTGTCTCAGATGCAGAAGCTGGCGATACCTGGACAATAAAAGATCATATCTGAACTTGCTAGAAACCATATGGAATTGTTAGTTCACTGACTGGATCTCAGGATCTCCAGCAATAAGTACAACAAACACTATAGAGCTAATGTTCCCCAACTTGAGTTGTGCAAGCAGGCTGATAGGTTAAATACAAAGCAGGACATTCTGCAATACGTAGTCTCTGCCAACAACAACTACTTGTTTGAAATAAAGGAATCAGCAGTTTGTTGCAGAGCTGTGTGGACTCTGCTCCGATGGTTCCTGCATTAGAAGACAGTGTAGCTCAGAAGATACTACCTATGACAATACCTTTGACTGCATCAAGGAGCTGAAGTCAGTAGTAGTAGCACTAAAAACAAAGAAAGGAAAATATACTTTAAAAATGCCTGTTCACCCAGCTCCCTCAAAAGGCACACATCATGGATAGGAGGGGCAACATCTGTGGGAGAACTAATGCCTACTGAAATGGTGAAGAATACCATTTATTAGTACCTCTTATGTGGTGTCCTGGCCAGATACGTAAGACTCGTCATTATGTTTCACAGCTCTAACTCTAGCTGTGTAGCAATGGGGTTCCACCTCCATGCAAGAAAAAGTATGTGTTCTAGGTAATATACACCGCATTCTAGGAATGGACTCCATTCACAGTGGAGTGAATCATCAGGCAATCCAGCACTACTGCTGTCTTGTTCTACTCAAGTTCTTTCTCCGCCAACCTCTCCAATGCTGTTTCTGGGCACCTACCTGCACCACATTAAAGCCTTCACTAAAATCTGTCCTGTGGACTATGCAAACAATTCACTGAACTTCTACTTCGACATTGAGAACAGATGTAATTCCAGAAGGTGTGCTATTTATCTTTTCCCACCAAATTTCAAGCTCTTTTTCAAGTAATACTATTTTAATAATAATTCTGTTATGAAATATCCCACACATACTCTTCAATAGGGCTTAAAGGGATTAATGGCACAATCCCAAACTGAAAATTTGATTCTATATTGCACAGAAAATATGGCTGGGGTAAAAAGAGATAACAGAGGGAATATTGGAGAACCTGTTAGTCTCCAGACTAATGAGAAAACTATTTAGATCTTGCAAGTTAACTTAAAGTCATCAACATGTGCTGTTTGAATCATAATGTTTGTTTTAAAGTAAATTTTTAAAGTGTAACAAGATCTTGTTTCTCTTTTATTTTCAACACTTGTGAACAATATAGAAGGAGCTCAGGAAAGGACTGTGCAATTTATTCTCACACCTTGTAAGAAGATGCTCCTCAGGATTTAGCCTATAACATAGTTTTAGGACAATAACTTTGTATATTTTCCTGTGTATATTGAACTGCTGGTTAATTTGATAATTTGACAAAGAAATCAGTCCTTTCCTTGATTTTCCCTTTTCACCTTACTAGATTTTACCCCAGAGAGAGATCTGTTTGAAACTGTTAGTGTTTCAAACTTCTGAAGAACTTTTTCTGTATTAAAAGAAATATTTTACAGTATTTTTTGGGAGGAGGAGGGTGTTTTTTGTTGGTTCTCCCTCTCCCTGCCCCCCTGCTCTCATCTCTCTCTGGAATGCTCTTGACAGTTCAGACTTTCCTCAGGAATCCTCTGTAAGAGTCTTCCCTCTGGGTATGTCCTGTGGGCACTCCATACTGTGCTTGGATCCTCTCCATCGCTGTTCCTTCAGGGGAACAGAAATAAAAAGCTGTGGACAGCACTCTCTTATACAGCACAAATACAGACTTCAGAAGATCTTTCAAACCCTGAGAAACATTTTCCTCCTCTCTAAAATGGCCATAGTGTTAAAAAATAAATGAATACTGGGAAGCTTTAGTGAGATCCAGACCATTACATTAATCCCATTTCTCATATAAGCCTTCCTTGTCTGTCACATCTGAAACATTCACTTGTAAGCTTCTGCTTGCCCTTCCTGGCTCTACTCCTGGGTTCATCTCATTGCAACCTGTGTAGGGCTCAAATCTCCAGTCGTGATGTACAGGGTTCATTCTTACTCCTCATTGATGAAGATAAGCTCCAGTGAAGGTTGGCGATGCTTTTCGCTGAGACCTGCAACAAAGGAAGAGAAAGCAGCCCCTGGGGTAAGAACTGAGCTGAGCCCCTGGGCCACACCACTCAACCTGGAGAAGCTACTGCAAACAAAAGCTTGTCCAAACCGTCTCAGGTACTCTGTGACCCTTATGCAGCATTTATTGTGTCGCATTGTCCTGATCACATGCCTCTGGCAATTAAAAGACTATCATACCTACGTATAATAGGCAAGGTTAGATGACACCATTTTCAGACTGGAATCTGTGAATTGAAAGAAAAGAGAAATTCTTTTCTTCTCAAGTCCTTTCTTTCTGGGAAGGAATGAACAAAATGAACCTTAGAGCTCTTATCAATTTTTTTTGTGGCACTTGCTCTGACCTGGGCAGCCTGGAAGGGTAGGGGTAGAATGGGCAAGCGTGGGATTGTCACAGAGCACACTTTTGGGCCTCTTCTACATTTCTTTGTCTTTCTTCTCAGAGGTTTCCTTCCAACCCCCTAAAATTCTATGACCGAAGAGTTTATGACACAAAAACTCCAGTACATACCCTAATTCAACAGAAATAGTTTCCCAACTCCAATTCTCCCATCATATCTCAAAACTTTCTTTCATTTTTTGAAAGATATATCAGAGTACAAAAAGAAAGAGTACAGACCAGCATCTTTGGCAGTACAAGTCAGACAGCTCTGACCTTGATAGAATTTGAATAATGTGTATCAACGAGTCTGGTCACTGATAAACAAATGAGAAAAGAATGGCCAATATTGACAAATACCTATTGGCTCGTTTTCTTCCATAATGGTGCTGCCTGCAGTACTGATGACCTCACGCTCCTCCTCAGCATTCACTAGCTCCTGGAGCACTGCCTCCACAATTGGCATCACCATGGCTGTGGTGGATGTGTTGGAAAGCCACATGGAGAGCACCGTGGTGCAACACATAAAGCAAAGAAGCAACCTGGAGTACAACACAGGGAAATCTTCTTGAGGCACTTTCAGAAATATTAAAGGCCTCTTTGCCTAACATTTTCATTAGTCAACTGATAACTACATGGGGTCTTTTTGTGGGCGCCAAAATATCATGCTGTGCGCAGATAAAGTGTTGCCTTGTGCTGAGAACTGTCATGACAATGTAACATTGGAAGCCGTTTGCTGTCCGACGTGGAAATCAGAATGTGATGTGAGCATATCCAGGATTTAATCATCCTTTTGTGTTTGCTAAACAACAGGCAAAGAATGAATAGAGAGACTAAAATCAGTATGAGTAAAAAATAGAAAGCAAAGGGACAACAAGGCAATGAGTAGGAGGTGGCAGAAAAAGGATGAGAAAATTTGTAAGCTTTCAAACTCTGAAAGCAAAGGTGGGTAGGAAAAAGAGCCCCAAACCAAGCTAGCTTTTGCCCATGGATGGGGAAGTCGGAGTTGTTATTTGCTCTTTCAAGCTGCTGCTGTCAGCCTCAGACTACCCCAAGGTCAAAGGTTCACTCACATGCCTGGCTTTGCTCCAGCCATCATGACCATGCGCAGGGCGATTCGCTTGTGGAGATTCCACTTTTCTACAGAAGCTGCCACACAAATCACACCCATGAGGAGCAAAGTTGTGTTCTTGAAGTATTCGGCAGCCACCTGCATTAAGGGCAAGGGGGAAACAGTTAAAAAAGCAGGAACTACCCTACACAGAGAGCATGCTGAATGAGAAGAAATATGGTTTTGTAGATTTTTTCCCCCTAGAGAAAGAATGACAGCGAGCTGGAGAAAATGAAGAATTCGTAAGTCAAAATGTTCTCTTTAATCTCTTTCATGTTGTGTTTACAAATAACAAGGCTCTATACCCACTTGTTAGTAGGTTTCTCAGCTTTGAAGAGATCAGGAGAAATTTTACTTCTCTGAGCAGGTTGTTCACTGTCTGCAGTTAATCATACTCAGCTAGGCCTAGACTGAAACAGCCACAGACAAACCTCAGCGCTGAAGGCAGCTTATTCATGTGCCTCATCTGTTTTTTCATTCTGGAGATGTCGTTGTCTATCTTGTTTGTATTTCTTATCTCTTGTTCAACTGTTGGGCAAAATGTGACATCCCTAGAACCTGCGGCTTCAGAAAAAAGTCCTTTGGGACAAGCTTTCCAAATGCAATGAAGAAAGGTTGGGATATTGCTGTGATGATCCACAAATCCTGTGCCAGAACTTTTCACAATGGAAATCCATCTCCATTGTATTAGGAAAACAGGACAAAGTTTCAAAAAAGAGAACTTTAAATTAAAGAGGATGAGCAAAAATCGTCAGCTGGCTCAGGAAAAAATTCAGAGACCACGCATGGTCCTCCAAAGCAGCATTCTTGAATGTGGGGCTTGCTAAGATACAAGGAGATGTTCTGTGAAGTGACTGCAAAAATAACAAATGAAGCAAACCAAAACATTCACACACACACACACTCTCTCTCTCTCTCTCGTGTGAAAGCAAACAAATGGGAGAAAATAAAAGTTACAAACAGATGCTTGGAGTCTAGCTAAATATTTCATTTCATTCTGATGCAATCCTTCCCAAGCTGTTGCTGGAATATTTTTCAAAAACCATCGTTTCTTCATTTTAAAACAATTAAAATCAGTAGAAGCAGTATTTTTTCCATTGTCCTCAGTTATACTGACACTCCTCCATAAAAGTGCAAGAATGACACTAATGTTATTTTGTGAAAGGTGCAGCAAGTTAAGTATTTAATTATATTTATTTAATAAATCCCCATGGTGACCTAAATAGACTTGGCCATCATAGTTGTGTGCCAGAACTTTTAAATATCACTTCTTTGGCTTTCTTCCACTGGTTTCTTTCTCATTAACTTTCCTTATTTTCCTGCTACCTTGTTAAAAAAAGATCTTGAACTGAATGAAGGGAATCCATCAAGCCAGCAGCACAAAGCATCTGTTGTTTTCCTTTGTTCCTTTTACAGTCATTTTTGAGAAACAAGTGAATACTAATATTCTTATTAATACACACATACACATATACGACACACTGGCTTATGTTCTTAAGCCCCTGTGAGTTATTTGTAGCTTAAACTGCTAGGCAAGAGCCCTGTTTCTTTGGCACTCCAGAACAGCAGACTGGAAATACTGCAGCATCATCAGAGTTGTTTATTTTACAATACAGGGTTTTATTTCTGCTCCTAAAGTAAATAATACATTTTCTGCAGTAGTCTGACTGTCATTTAATTTGATATTACATTGAATTTCTGTCAGACTGCCCTTAAATTTTCCTTCTCCAATATGCTGCAGAATTTTGTAATGAAAATGTGTAACTACTTTACCTTTATGTTAGGAAAAAAAATCCTGAAAATATTTAACTGTGTTGGTATGGAAATGTATCTGATTATATTACACAGTTGTTACACCACTGGGAGGAATGAGACAGGTCATAAAATTCTTGGTTCATGCTTGACTCCATCCATTTATGGGTATGCCCAGTGCTAGATTGTGTTAGAAATTCAACAGTTTTATGGTTGCTATATATCCTTCTGTGTTCCTATCTGTATTTCTAGTCCTTGTAAATCAAGTGGGATGCCCCCTCACCCCCAAAAAAGAGAGAGAAAAAAGCAGGGGGAAAAAAGCTGTAGATGAAATAAAACAAATTCTTGGCATATTATGAAAGAAAGTAACATTCAAAAAAACCCTCAAGTAAGCAAATTCAGAACTGATCATAGAGACTTTTTTGTATGGCTACTCCTTTGCCTTAGAACTCATGGCTACAAGGCAGCACTCTGGTTACAGCCTTGGAAAAAGGACTAGACATTCACCTGGATAACAAAATTATCTGGTCTTATACAGTAAATGGTAGCTGTTTTTAGAATATATAGCCTCTTGCTTTATATATCTTCTATAATAAATAAAATTGAAAGGAAACTTTACAGTTTATCCCATAACTGCTGTTTACATGATTTTGGAGGAGGGGAAAGGTGGGATCCTTTGATGCAATAGGTTTTGGGAATTGTTGGTGATGCAGTAGCTGACAAGATGGACACCCTTCTTGGCTAATATAGCCTTTCCTATATCTATCTTCAGTAGAAGAAAGAGCTGGTTGGCCCAAGTTACACATTACAAGATGTACACTTCTTCCTCCCATACCGCTTAGTCTTGCTAGTCCACTAAGATTAGTTTTATTCAGATAATTAACTGACAGTAAAAATATTAAATGATAAAAAAGTGCACACTGGTCTGACCTCACTGGACTTCATGACTCCAAAAAGTGGGTATAGGAAAGCAGGAACTAAGGCTGCTGCACCAAGAGGTACCGCTTCAGAGACCCAGTATACAGCCGTCACGATCAGCACGTAGGCACATGAGGCTTCCTGTAGGGAGAAAGCACAGAGGTTACGTGTTGCTGCCCCACCACTTGCTGTGGAAGCCTTGTGAACGCGTTCATAGGACTCATCAGACTGCTCGTGCCTGGACTTAAAAAAATCGACGAGGACTGCATAAGGACCTCCTCAGGTAAAGCTGTTTCAGTGTGAAATCTAGGCTACCATCTGAAAGGCCAGTTCCAGAAGATGATGCTAATGAAAGGTTTCACACATAAGATAGGGCAAAACATTGGGATAAACATATTTATCAGCAAAATAATGGTTCCAAGTGCATTTACAGATTTGTTTGATATCCATAATCCAATATTTACCAAAAGTTCAACTGTGACTCCTCAGGTTGGGCCTGTGGAGCTGGTATTTCTACACAGCTTTCTCTCAAATATTGAACCAGAACAGGAACCCGTAGTTTTCAGGACCAGATGAGAACGTTCACATTTGCCATAGCATGGGTAAAGCTACATTGTGGCTCTTTTGGGAAATACTCTGAAAGCTTGCTTTTTCTAAACAGTGTGCAAACCTACATTTTTTGTCAGTTGATTTTATATTCTCAGGTAATTTCCACAGACCCTTGGAAGAAGACCACAGACCCGAAGGGCTTAGAGGCAATGGGTTAACAGAGTTAATCAAACAAATTCGCTGCTGTCCAAGGTTCTGTTAGAGAAAGCCATGACAAGATCGTGCTGAGCATTCGTGGAGAGCTGGTATATGATGGAGAAAGGTGCTATCTGCTGAACGTTTTTTACACGAAAACACAGCTAGTCCACGAAAGTATTCTGGTCCATTTTTTAGATGGGTATGTCTTTATTTATGGCGTTCAGTGGAGTTCTCCTTAGGCTCAGTTTGTTATGCTTAGAAACCTGGAGTTATTTCCTGCTAATAATTACAGAAATTACCCTCAGGAAAATGTTTTCCCTTTCCTTTTCTCAAATTTGAAGCCAGCTCCTCTACTGGGTCTAACTAGCAGTTCTACAGAAGCTAGTAGGTCTGCACTGATTTACACCAGCTATGTACCTGTTCTTCACTATTCACTGGATGTTCCGTATGAACTTACTGAGCTATATGGATTCACAGCTCACAATTGCTATTGTTTAGAAAATTCACTGTCCATAAATGCTATTTGAGTGTGCTAAAATATAATTTAACTACTTCTGTTTCCTGACTGGATGACTCCCAAATTAAGCAGCTTTCAAGAAGTCACACAAGCAATTCCCACAGATCCTTGTGCAAATCAATAAGCGTGTATTACACTTCACTCTTTTGCAATCAGTTTTGTGAACAAGGTGGTAAAGTCTAAAGTAAGACTATACAGGGATGTGGGTTCAATGGAATGAATCAATAGCTTGTATTTAAACTCATGTTTATACATGTCCTTTTTACATTACCTCTAACAAAGAGCCACCACAATCAGCTGTTCCTCTTTTTTAGTACAGCTTTTAGTAATAACAAGCAGAACACAGCCCGGAGAAAAAGTTAAGATAGATTGCTATGTGCCATTTCTTTTACTTACTTTAAAATTGTAGCCAAGCTTACTCAGAAGCTTGGGTTTAAATTAGCTGCCAGACCTTGCTCTGACTCCTATTTCAGAAAAGTGTAACATTAAACAGTTCTCATTCAAGTAAGCAGGGCCACCAAATTAACTGAAATAAGGTTATCAGGAAAAAAAATTTCCCTGAATCAGATAAACTCCAATTACTTTAAAGACTATAAATAAAGAGTACGTGAAAGGCTATTGGAGGAATTTAGCTCTGGATTGTTCCTTTATGGATGGACAAATACTGTGAACCACACACAAATGTGCATATTTGTTTCCCTTCCTTAAGTATTATAGAAGAGTGGTTCAGGTTTTAGGCTCTCCAGTACAGGTTTCACTAGTCCTCTATGATGAGGTCCTTCAGCAAAATATTACAATAAAGATTGTATTGCAGTAGTAGCTTCATTGCTACCAATAAAAAATTATGAGAGGCTAGAGAAGGTTGGCTTAGAATGGATGAGATCAGAAAGGTTTTTGTAATATTCATGGATGTCCTGATTTCTGCTGGGATAGAGTTAATTTTCTTCCTAGTAGCTGGTACAGTGCTGTGTTTTGGATTTAATATGAGAATAATGTTGATAACACACTGATGTTTTTAGTTGTTGATAAGTAGTGTTTATAACAGGTCAAGGATTTTTCAGCTTCTCATGCCCAGCCAGCAAGAAGGCTGGAGGGGCACAAGAAGCTGGGAGGGGACACAGCCAGGACAGCTGACCCAAACTGGCCAAAGGAACGTTCCATACCATATGACGTCATGCCCAGTATATAAACTGGGGGGAGTTGGCCGGGAGGGGTGGATCGCTGCTCGGGGACTGGCTGAGCATCGGTCAGCGGGTGGTGAGCAATTGCATTGTGCATCACTTGTCTGTCTTGGGTTATATTTCACTCTCTTTTTGTTATCTCCCTTTTCATTACAATTATTATTATTATACTATTTTATTTTTTCAATTATTAAACTATTCTTATCTCAACCCACAAGTTTTACTTGTTTTTGATTCTCCTCCACATCCCACTGAGGGGGCGGGGAGGAGTGAGGAAGCGGCTGTGTGGTGCTTAGTTGCTGGCTGGGGTTAAACCATGACAATGGATTATGAAGCATGCATTTTATAAAATGGAATTGCTATGCTGTTTGAGACTCCAAAGACTGGTGTTCAGTTTGTAACAACTGCAAATGATCACTCAGTAAAAAACTAAACAAATAATTTTGATTTAAAAATGGAAATAATTTTAAAAGTGAGATAACAGGCATTAGAGATTTTTAGTAATTTCTACTAGGAAGACAAAACTATTTTAGATGAGAGTCATGGAACTGATGGATTGGCTCATAAACAGTAGCCAACTTGCTGCTCAGTCACCTTTAAGTACATTATACTTCATGATTAATATTCAACAGAGAGCAGAGCATAGGGTCATTTTTGTTACCTAGTGACTATTATTTGACACATTTTTTTATTTTTTAACTCATTAGTTTCTGCTAACAAACTACTATGTTTGCATGGGCTCTGTATGACATCCAGCAGTTGTCTGAGGAGAAAAATGCCTTTTAATGAAAAAGCATTGATTTTCATTTTAAAGCAGTGTAGATGTAAGATCCAAGAGAGATGTTTTGCCAAAATTCATAAAATTAATTTCACCCTAGCCTGATTCCAAACTATTTTCTCACTCCAAAAATATACTTCTCTCTAATTTCTTTGAGCATAGATTGTTATTTTCTATTGCTCCTCTGTGTGTAGCAATAAAGTAGACTGATAGTGGAAATGGAATAGGACAAAAGGAAGTTGCATCTCTATCAAAACATAGCTGGGATGGGCACTGAGTCTTTGTGTTTCCTATACACTAGGCTGTAATCAGTTTACAAACAAAACTAAAATAAAGCACATTTTAAAATGGTATAAAACTGGGTAGCAAGTACTAGGAAAGCCAAGTTTGATAATCTCCACTAAAAACTTAATCAGCTTGTCTAGCAACTTTCTTTATTTTCTTAGTGCTTTAAACCAGCTCGTTTCCAAGAGAAACCGTATTAATCTCTTCTATTTAATTGAACTGAAATTTTATATTTAATTAATGGTTACCAGAGCTACTAAGTACTGGACTGAACTAGTAGCTGTATAATTTTAACTGTTTCACCCTTTTCACTTCTTGTTGTACAGCTGAAAATTACTGTTAAGCCCACCTCAGGGCTTGAAGTAGGGAATAGGAAAACATGTGATGGTTGGAGGGACTACCACCTATCTTCAGTCAGTCCCTTAGGTGAAAAGAAAAGAGGAGCTGAAAGAAAGCCATGGCTAAAAATTCCACAATAAGGGTCATGCATAAAACTTTTCTAACTAAAACATCTGAGGATCTCAGAGTGATTAAAAAGAAGAATAAACTCTTGCCCACAGTGAGATTTGCCCACTTAAGGATGTGCATTGCATATCTTGCATGCAGGCATGTGGTCAAGCTGTGCAAAGAAGAAGTAGTCTAGCCCCTGGACTACCGTCTTTGAGCTGATGAGATCACACTATAATTCCCTCCCTTCAGCTTGTGTAAGTAAAAACAAAGGTGAATGAAAGTATGCCATCCGTGGCTGTTCAGAGCATGTTCTGTGCTTTAGGGTCCACTCTGCTGATTTGGCATGTCAAGGTGTTAACATCACCTGATGCTGCAGGTCTCTCAGCTTACAGCAACTCTTGCTGACTTTTGAGGAGTCATCCACATGTCCTTGATTGGGTTCAGTGTGGCCACAGGATCAGTGGTCATAGGAGACCCTGCCCACAACTGACTGAATTCATGTGGCATGCTTTATGGTATCACCAGTGGCTTTATGAAAAAAGGTGGATAAAGATTAAAAAAAAGAGGCAAAAATGCTCCTAAGTCACTGTTAACAGAGAGAGAAATAAGGACAGAATGAAAAAGACCCACAGTTTGTAAAGCACACGATGTTTTTTTCCGTATGTGTCATGACCTGAAAGGCACTTATGCATGTACCGAACCTGCTGTACAAGTCATAGTTCAGGTATAAACTTTGGACAGGGAAGAAGAATTCAAGCTAATTTTCTCAGGTTTATTGTTTATCCAACCATTTCTTGTCACAAAATAATAGAAAAGAAGCTGTGGACATTATTCCCATTAGCTGTATCTACAAACAATTCTGAGTCCTCGTGCTCCCTTTGATTGCTCTTGCCACTACACATGTAATGCTCCTTTGATATTTCCAGAGCTGTGCTGATAGCACCAAAGAAGCTGCAAGCTGATTCCCTGCAGAAATGCAAATATAAACCACCTGGTAATTTTGATCTCTATAAGAAAGACAGAAAACTAATGTAATTGTCTGATAAATGAAAATATAAGTGAGCAGGCGACAAATTTAATCTTCAGGTTTAAGAAGTAATCATAGTCAATGGATTGTAACAAAGTGACCACTACACTAAACCACTTGTATAGTGTATTGTCAACTGAGTTTATTTGGTGTAGATGTTTTCTTAATAGCATTATAAACATTTGTCCAACTCTGGGTCAGATTCACGGCTATGCTTTACCATCTGTGGTCATTCATGTATATATAAAGTGGATGTAAAACATCATCTGATGGCTTTTCATATCACTTTGCAGTAAAGCAACACCATGAGGTGCAGAGTAATAGCACAGAGGAGCTTGTACTGTATAACAGCAATTCTTGCAGCAATACTGTCAGTGAACTTCTGTTTCAGCACCCATATGATGCTATTACAATTTCCTTGGTTATTAAAGAGTTTCCTTATTACATCTTGTGCCTCTGAATCCAGTAGGGAGCAAACATGAGTGACAAATTTTAGTGCAGTGAATCTCATGTTTCCTAGGAGAGGTGCTCAAGGGACATAGAGCGTGCTGCAGTTACAGTGCCATATGGGCATGTCAGGGAGTATCCGTTCTCATGTCGCCCTTCCAGTGACATTGGGGGAGATTAAACCCTTTTTTAAAACAAGCCTCTCTGAAAAGGTGAGCCCTGCTGTTCTCTGAAGAAGAGCATGATTGTCTGTTATTCATTCCCTCTCTTGAAAGAGAAGAGATGGAAAACTACTCTAAGAGGGCAGCCGAGATATACATTGAAGTTCAGAGCAGGAAAACCCCTTCAAAGTGCAACACACAGTTCAGTGGTGTAGGAACATTTCCTTTCTATGAATCCTGTTTTTCTTTCAAAAAATATACTACAGTTTTATTTTTGAAAACTGCTGTACAATTTCTAATCCTTTGCATTTCTATTTGATAAAGTAGTAGTATTCATAAATCCTGTAGTACTAGAAGGAATAATTAATCTTTAGCAGGGTAGAGGAAGGAATGGAAATTGCTGCACCATTTGGCCAGATTTATGTCTAGCACTATGGAAGCACCAGCTGCAGAATTTTTAATACATTGCAAATTTTGATAAGTTAAACATCACCATCTCTATAAGGTAGGAAAACATGGTTACTTTATAGTTTACAACTGCAGAGACATGCACAGAGAAGAGTTAACCACATGGCCAAGGGTACTCAGTAGCTCCAAAAGAGTGTCAGGAATGCGGCTGCATTCACTCCCATTCCCTGGTCTGCGTGTTAAGCACAGATTATTCCCTCCTTTGTATTGTTGTGTATGTCTCTGAGCCATCATTTATTAGCCACTGCCAGAGCTGCAATATTTCAGTAGAGGTGCCTACACCTGCTTTAGAATAATGGATGCCATATATGGTCCTTCATGTCTGTCACTGAGTCTTAGCTCCTGCCTCACTTGAATTGCTGTCCTATAAACCCACACTAAACTGAAAGTCCCTCCATGCATACTTATTATTAAAAACTAAAGACACTAAAAGTATTCCTTTTAAAAACCTCTCCTTAAAGAAAATTTTATTGGATATGTTTGTTCTGTTCCCCGTTCCACACACATATTATTGTAGAAAAAGAAGAGGTACAATATTTCTGCTTTAAAGTAGTGCTTTACTAGCTTCACCTGGTTCTTCAGCTCTGCTTGTGACATGACTCAAGGTAGCTCTAATTCTTACTGTGATGACTTCTCAGTGACCTTTCCAGTCCTTCAGATTTGAGTCCTTGATTTTTCTAAGAGCAATGCTTATTTATGTCTTTGCCTTTCTTTTTGTACATTGCAGACTTAGCATGACTACCTACTGCACTCAGAGGCTTTGTTAAAAAGAAAATGAAAATGTACTTACGCTGCTGGGGTATAAGAGTGGCAGAGGAAGCAGCAGAAGTGGAATGAGAACAACAAGCAGGAGATTTCTGGATCGGATAATCTCCTTCATCATTGCCATACTGTTTTACTTTCTGGTGGCTTTCTTCTCCTTGGGTTTCTTCTCTGGTTCTTCAGATACTCCAACTTCCACTCCACGTTTTCTTTCACCTATACCTGGAGTTCCCTGAAAGGTCTCTTACTGCCTCATTTCCTATCCCCACCCAGTCACCTGAAATAGCTTTTTAAATTTGATTATTCTTCAATCTGTTGTTTTGAAAAGAAACCTTAATGATTTTTCAATTAAAAAGACATTCAGTTTAAGTAGGGCTCACCAGCACATCCAAATTATTATCACACCATAACATGCAGAGGTTTGCAAGTTGGAGCATAGTGATCTTTTGACAATTTTTCTTTTTAATTCAGAATCACAGGTGTAGCTGTGTTGCATTCTTATCCCCATGTTTTGGAAGGTTTTTTTCTTCCATCATCCAGCAATGTAATTCCTGTTTTCATTAACTGGGTGAGATATGTTTCAGGCTGCTTCTTTTCCTCCTGTTTGATAGTCTGAATGTCTCAAATACAGGTTTCTTTTCTGCTGGAAAATTATTAAAACAAAAAATCTACTGTTCAGTGCACAGAAACAAACTTGCAGGTGTTCCTTCTTAAAAAAAAAGAAATAAAATTAAACCGTCTGCAGCTCCTCCAGATTTTGTCTCTTTGCTATAGTTTTGGCTTCTACTTTGTGTCTACCTTTACCCTACTTTTGCCCTGAGCTTGGCATTCACAGGGCGGCAATTCCAACACAGATTATACTTGGACTCAAGATAAAAACTTGTTAAAAAGCTTCACGCAACTCTAATTCACCAATGAGGACTGTGGAAGGTAGTAGTTGCTCCACCCATTATCCAAAATCCAGTCAGAACATTTAAGAAAATCAGCAGCCTCCTCTTTCTGACATGCACACAAACGGACAATAAGACCTTTTTTAGTTGCTGAACAGTCTGTTATTCTTTCAAGGTCCCAGTACTGATGATAAATAAATAATCATTGTTTTCTAGACAGTATCCTTTGTTTTCCATGTTTCTTCCATCCTGACCCACGAACATTACTTATTCATAAGCCATGGGCTGATCTCTGTGCTGATTCATGTGCCCTCAGTAACAGTAGGATTCAGACTCAAATAGAGAATTTTGAGGCTTTCTACTCTAGTCTTCTAGGGGAGAAACATTTCTACAACTCTGCTGTTATTAACGTGCTTTGTGGGGCAGAAAGTACTGGAGATTTAGGACTGAATCCATTGGCTGGTTGCATGCATGACCTGTAGACTGACATCCATTTGCCCTGTATCTCATAGGAAGCCACACATCTAGGGTCTTCCATGCTCTCAAACCTTGCTTGCCTATCATCTCCCCACACTCTGCTAGTCAGACACAAACTGAGCTCCCCAGACTGAACTGCGATGCCTCTGTAATGCTGAGTCCTGGAGAACTGGCAAAGGCAGACCTGCAGAGGAGTTTGATGTGCAGGGTGAATTCTTCCTGAAATTAGTAATTGCATCTAAGTGTGTAATGTTTCTATACCTTGAAACTTCCATCAAGCAACAGAACATTGAGACCCTTCAGGCAAATTTAGCAATTAGTTCTGGAAGCAAAACTATAGTTAACATGAAGATTTTGGGTTGGCCAATACAGCCAGGGAATTTATATTGGTTTTGTCAGTTGTTTCAGAGAAACTAAACGAATGTCTAAAATACTCAAAAAATTTAAAAATGTTTTATTTTACAAGAAAAAAATCTGTGCTTTATTTCACTTTTTTATGATCTGTCAGGTCAAAGGGTGGATAAAAGGTGCCATTTCGAGACAATGGCTCTTCACCCTGTGAGAGAAGGACTGTCTATAAACATGACTCAGTCTGAAGTGATGAGATGCAAACTGAGCTAGGGAGCAGGCAACCTATGCCTGCATCTTAAGCAATACTGAGGGAGGGAAGTTGCCCTAAGCCCAAAGAGCTGCCCTGAGGCAGAGTGCTCCTTCCCACTTGAACTCTGGAAAAAGGAGGCACTCTCGTTCCTATTTATTACCTCCTCCTGCCCATCAGAGGGAAGGGTTGTTCCCTCTTCTCTCCTGTACCGTTGCTCCCATGAAGAGTTTCGCAGTCCGAGGAAACCAATTACTCAAGCTGCAAGTTGCTAAATAGTAAATCTGCTGCTGAAATCAATACAATGCAAAACCAATTAGTTTTATGTACAATATTTTTATTATTACATTGATAGTCTCTGTTAAATTAACCTGCGTAGTCCAAGCACATTCCCAAGGAATAAATCTCTTTTCCTACACTACACGCGGTAATGGAAGGAGGGAAAGTAACTCAGAAAGACTTTATTTTCTGTTGGGGAGGTAAAGGTTTCAATTACCAATTTGTAAGCTATAGGAAGGTATGTATGCCATAGGGAATGATCAGATATTCAAAACTATCTGTAATTCTTTTCCATGGGATACTTACTGATGAGTAAACTCTGACTGCTGGACAGTCCTGTTGTGCGGTGAGAAGAGTGGCTGGGAGGTATTTCTTTGGATGGTGACTGCTACTAATTAATACTTGCTGTGGTGCTCTTTCTTGTTATCTTTGCAGACTTGGAGTCACTGGCTGTAAGGGGTTTATGAGTTGCCCTCGTACCAGGCTCTTCTGGCAAGTGGTGCTTCAGGGAGCCAAGAAGCAGCAGAGCTGGAAAGGCAGGAGTGTGCCCCCTAGCATTTCCCCTCCATGTGTTTATAAAGCATGGTGTGGGAAGAAAACACAAACGGATCATCAGTGTTAATGCTGAAGGCTTAAAGGGCATGTGGACTGTAGCGCAAGGCTGCTTTGTGGGTGCTGAGCTGTGTGTGCAAGTAAAGGAGACGGAGATACTTGTGGCTCATAGCTTTGCGGTTGAGGTTTTCAGTTTCCTTTGCCATATGCCAGCCAGGCTTTGAAGATGGCCAACAAAGATCTTCAGGTGTAAAATTGCACCTACACTTGTGTGCGTCTAAATGCAGAAATGCACACTCATGCATACACATACAGAAACTGCTGGGAGAAACAGGACTGACTCTGTCTTTTATAAGCCCTTTGTCCAGCTGCTTATGCCGTTGCCAGGCTGCCCCTAAGGCTGCCGCGGTTCCACATTCCCACGGGTGATTGCGAAACCCTGCGTGCTCTGACTGCTTGCATTATTTGGTGTTTCTGCAACAAGGTGGTGCTGGATGGATTTTTTCAGCTCCGGTCCTTGGAGTATCCCTGTTAAGGGACACAGAAGAGTTCATTCCTTTTGCTCAGGTGATGCAAAAGCAGATAAACATGATTCAGAACTGGGGCTGGAATCCTCAATTCTCTTTTACAGCCTCACGGATTTGTGATGTGGGCCTGTCTCCTTAAGATATTATGCAAATAGAGAGATAGAAAGTGCTGGTATGAAAGGATGAAATAAATGTTCAACTGTTTTCCTATGCTCTGGAAGTAGAAGCACCTCTAATATCAATAGAGAAACAGAGTTTGTATAACTTGTTCATAAAAATTAGGGGATTTGCTTTAGAAGAGTTTGGATTTTTCATTGCTAGTCATCTGTCTGACAAGATGTATATCTCCTTTTTCTGTCCATTTTCTGTCCATGATTTTTTTGCAGCTTATAATAATCAGTTGCACTATTTCTGCAAACAATTTTTGCTGTAAACAAGTACTGCTTTTCCACTGCTCCCAAATTCGTAATTCCCACCACTGGATTGGTGAATGACCTTTTCTGCTAAGTGGTCGGATGCAATTGTTCCCTGACTGAACAATTTAGGATTCTTCCATGTACTCAGTACTTACGTGCACACACATGCATGAACATACACACACATATACACACACACATATACACAAGTGAATATATAATTTACCATCAAAAATAAGCCACACTGCTAAATTCAGCACCAGGTATGTTTTAATGCACCTTCTTCCCTTGCCTCAGGCGGATTCTGAAGCACGGGTTTAGATGACCTATGTTCAAGTGATAGAACCAGGAAAAATGTGTCATCATTAAATTAAACAGGGCCTTTGTCTTGCCTTTGACTCCACTGAGGACAAATCCATGTTCCCTTCAAAAAACAAGGAGCAGAAGCAAAGTCGTGTGCAAATAATGAAAGAATCATTGCAGATTGTTTGGGAGGGTGGCTCTAGGAAGCAGGGAATATGTTCACAGGCATTGTTTGCTGCTGGTGTTCACAATGCCCTTTGTCTTCTGCAAATGTTATTGCGATTAAAAACTGGCTTAGCCAAATGAAGTGAATCAGACAGTGCTTATTTACAAGAATATTTGGAATGAATAATATGTGGCATGATTTCTGAAGGCTGAGAGTTATGAAACCTCTTCCTTTTACAGAGGGCCTTTGCATCTCTTTATAATATTCTTTTACTGGCCAGCCAAAATATGAACTTGTTTCCCCAGCTAGGAAAGCAGCATTCTCCAGCACATACACATAGGTATGTGAGCATAAGCATAGTATACTTATGTATTGCTTATAGGAAACACACAGGATGAAACAAGGGCATGTCTGTCTGGGGTGTACACCAGACTCCCTTCTTTGCCTGTCACAGAATGTGCCTCCAAGCCAGCACAAATCAAATTCCCAGGACTGACGATAACATTTTCCCCATTTAACATGGAACTATAAAGTGGATTCCACAAGAGGGAGCTAGAAAACAAATAAACTTTCATGAAGCAGGCTATTAAACTCTTTACAGAATAAAGTGGTGGACGTGCTACATGTGTCCCTTATCAACCAGAAGAGGTGGCTGAGTTGCCATTGCATCAAGTCTCCCACTATGATGGCTCTTTGTTGTATGGCAACATCAAGTCGTGCTTCAGGGCTTTGTAAAGACTGACAAAGGAATCAGCCCAAGCCTCTTTCTGGTGCCCCTGGGACTGAGCAGCCCTGTAGGCCGTGTAGACCATGGTCAGCACTGTCCTTTCAAAGTCTTCTTTCTTGAGGACCCTTGGGTAGGAAGACAGCCTGCTAGTCAGCCTGCGGATCTCTGTGATGCTCTTGGGGATAATCTCATTGCAGATGGTGTCAAACTCAGCAGCCTTCCTCAGTGAAGCGAGCTCCTCATCTTTGATGGAGATCCTCTGACCTTTGTCAATGTCAAGCTCAGCTAAAAGAAACTGGTACAAAATCAGAACACAGAAAGCTATTTATCTTCTCCAAGAGACTCTAGGCAGAGTAAATGTGAATTAACAACATGTCCTTAGGTTTTTTACTTTAGGTCAAATGGAGTCAAAACTCTCATTGCACTGGCTGGAGGTGGGGCAGACCAGAAAGTTTCTGTGTGAATGTTGGACTCCGTGTTACCTATCTAGGAAAATTAGAGACAGGCTATGGGGAAAGGAGAGAGGAAAAGGAAAAGGCAGGTAGTCTTCTGTTGTCTAAAACAGGCATGGGTTGCTGCTGGTGCCACATGGGCATTAGAGAGGTGGAGACAGCAGCACAGCTGGGAAAGGCCATTTATCCTGCCGGGGATAGCAGTGGTGGCCTAGCTTTGTGTGAGAGCACACAGCAATGGTTTCCCAGTCCATCTCCCCTGTTTGGACATCCAATCCCAGTTTCCCAAGGTGTGGGATAGATAGATTTGACCCATGCACCTTCTTCAGGTGGGCCACTTTCCCTTAGCTAACCATATGACACTCTTCCAGACTGTGCATTACATCTGCAGTCTCCACTGCTGTGAATGAGGGGACTGGAATAATTTTGAAGTGAAACAGTCATGCCCTTGGGATTACTTTGCAATGATAGATACTCGCGGCTTTAATGATTTGAACAAATAATTTGGGACTGAGACTTAGACCAAAGAATTTAAACGCATTGTGTTGTTAATATGTAACTGTTCTGGAAGAAAGTTACTTTCAGTGGAAAGCCATTTGCTCTGGTTTTCACTTTGCCTGTCAGTGAACTAGAACCTACATTTGAGGTACTGCAGGCAACTGCTGCCTGCTTAAGTGCTGAAAGACCCAAGTTTGTCATATATATGTCTGTTCTCTCCTATTAGTTGAGCTATTACATAGTCAGCTGGGATGAGTAAAAGTGACATGAAGACAGATAATGGATAACCCCAGTATGGACAGTAACCCCAGTCTTGGTTAGGGCTTAAGGTACCATCTGCTCCCATATACTGAACCTCATAAAGCAGGACCACATCTTCCAGCGAGTTTTGTAGCACTGGGTTAAGGAAGGCAGCTGAGGACCTCTTGAATCGCTGAGCAGCTGGGAAAAGCATAGCTGGAAAACAGTAATGGGAAAAGAGAGGTTCCACAGGGTGGCAAACACTGAAAAGAAGCAGCACTTTTCAATAGCAGATTCAACCAAAGAGCTGCCTGTTGCAAAGACTTACTGTACAGTATGACTTCTCATTGTAAATAAAATGGGCAGCACGAACTGCTTTGACTATAATCTACTACGGATGGAGGTTAGCTGTTTGTCCTGTATCTATACAGTGTCTAACACAGAGTGGTTTATAATCCAAGCCTGGGACTCTGAGGTGCAGCCACAGTGTAAGGAATAATAATGATAACTGCAAAATCAGCATTGCCTGAAATACATGTTCTTCTCCTGGCTCTGCAAGGGGAAATCAATACTGACCCTCAACAAAGCCTACTTTCTTCGGGCCATTCTCCTACTGTCACACATCTAAGACCCTACATTTCTCCTGGTTTCAGCTGTCTAAAAGTTGATCTCTCCTTAGTTTTCAGAGACATCTCCTCCAGAGAGTAGATCACCTTATCTGTCCTGGGCATATATGTCTAGAAGAAGTGACTCCCCCTTTGGAGATGCCTTAGTCTATTCATTGAGCCTGTTACCAGCTGAGACAAGACAGCTACATTCAATGAGGTGAATCCCAATTTATCACGACTTTAATACTTCACAGTGTTGTAGCTAGAAACAACAAAGTCTACTATGATCATGTATTTATTCACCACTGTGAAGTGCACTACAGATATTGTCTCAGGGAAATGAGACAGAAAACATACGTATAGCCCCTGAACTCAGCACCCTAGTGAGGTAGAACGTTTGTGGAATCAATGACCTGTACAGTCCGGAGTATAGAAAACATCTGATGCTACATTACAGACCACCTAAATGCTTTGAGTTACTAACTAGGTTACTAACTGGGTAACTAAGTACTATTAAAAGGTGTAAGTTCTTTTCAGAGCAGAGGCGAAAAACTCTGTTTTGTTTAATGTTATGTGTATATGAATTAGATGTTGATGTTTAGGTAACCATAGTTTGGATTTGTTGGATTTTTTCTAATACTCAGGAACAGGAAGGGGTTTTTTAAAGCTGTGCTTATGTGACTGTTGGTGCATTTCCTCATAAACTTCACTTCTCAACTTTAACTGTTGTTTACCAATAGATAAATTTGGAAATCAGTTAAAAAAAAGAAAAAACCCCACCTTTTGAAAGGTATTATGATCCACCCCTCAAAATTTAGAGTTCTACAATTATGAGTATCATTTAATACAACATGCAGCTTGCTTTGAATTTCTGAAAAGTTTCATCCCACCCTCTCTCTATCAGATTTTTTCCCATGAAATATTTTTACTAGATCAATTTTGTCTTGTTTTGCCAAAGTTCTTGTGATGATAGATTTTGCATGCTGCCTGTAGAAAACCTGAACATCACTTAAAGCTCTCTCTGCTGGGCATGCAAAAAAAAGCTGGAGCAACTGTAATTACTTTATGGAAAAGCTGTCCCTGCTCCCTGACTACATGGTTCCTCAGACAATTTGCCTCTTTGATTACCCAAACAGATCACAAATATGCAGTTCCTTCCAGATTCTGTAGCCTAAATGCAGTCCTGTTTCCTGGGCCATTGCCAACTGGTGACTTTGTTAAAGTTTGAGTTGTTAATGACATATAAGTTCTAGTAATGCAAGGAGAAAGAAACCAGGCCCTCAGAGATTGTGTTAATTAGGACCTTTACTATCTAGCATAAGGAAAATTAATTGGGATAATACTAGGTATGAAGTAATTCATGCCTGACCCAGCAAAGGGTATTTTGGCCTTGAATTAGCTCGGGAATATAGTATAGGTAAAATAGTTTGTTGAATTGCAATAAGCATACCGCAGCTGGATACTACTAACTGTAAATGCATCCTGCAGGGATGGGCTTCAGGCATTTTGGTAAGACACCTGCAGAGCTAGGTGCTTCCTATTGGATCCATGTGAGTTTAGATTAAAACTTGTTTAAATAACCGAATAGTACTTGCAGAGTATGTGACTAAGAGCCTGAAGGAATGAATGCACCTAGTAAAAGAACAGATATGTTGAAAAGGACTTGGTCTCTGCAGTAGCCTTTCCCCAGCACGATGCCTTTACCACCCGAGCATCTTGTCTGGCCCAGCTGAGGAGGTGGAGAGTTTGAGAAAGGTCACAAGCTGCCTCGAGATTCTGCTCTGCGAGAGTGTTTGCCTGGCTGACCACTGACAACTGGGGCTATACCCATTTTCTGCTGCTGCTCCATCACTGATGTTCACCCCGCTTGCTCAGAGCTTTGCTGAGACACACTGGAGCTATTCCATCTTTCGCTCTTGGCAATTCAAGAATGCAATTGAGTACATGTGAAGCACTTGAAACTTCAGGCACTAATTGCTGAGTAATTAAAACTTTTATTACCGGGCAATTAAAACTCTAATTACTAAGCAGCTGGCAGAAATCCAGTCCATAATGATGACGATTCATTTTTTTCTCTTTTAGATGCCCTTTCAGGGGAAACAGCCTCAGAGTAGAGTACCTCTACATATGCAGATGGTTTACATCTCAAATATTCCCTGAGCCATGGAAAAGGTATCTGTGGCATCTTGCTTCAGTGCTCTCATGCTTATTGTCATCACACTGATCGCTTTTAGCTTTCAGGCCAAGTGCAGATTCCCACCATGGAGCTAAGTCCATGATTCTGCCCATCACCGCTCACCCAGAAAAGCCTCAGTGAAGGACTTGCATAAAAATGAATGCCATAATGGCAGTGTTGATAACACAGGGATGTTTTAGTTACTGCTGAGCAGTGCCTACACAGAGTCAAGGCCTTTTCTGCTTCTCACACCACCCCACCAGCGAGGAGGCTGGGGGTGCACAAGAAGTTGGGAGGGGACACAGCTGGGACAGCTGACCCCAGCTGACCAAAGGGATATTCCATACCATAGGACATCATGCTCAGCATATAAATCTGGGGGAAGAAGAAAGGGGGGGATGTTTGGAGTGGTGGCATTTGTCTTCCCAAGTAATGGTTACGTGTGATGTAGCCCTGCTTTCCTGGAGATGGCTGAACACCTGCCTGCCGATGGGAAGTGGTGAATGAATTCCTTGTTTTGCTTTGCTTGTGTGCGCAGCTTTTGCTTTACCTCTTAAACTGTCTTTATCTCAATCCACAAGTTTTTTCACTTTTACGCTTCTGATTCTCTCTCCCATCCCACCAGTGGGGACTGAGCGAGCGGCTGCGTGGTGCTTGGTTGCCAGCTGGGGTTAAACCACAACAGTTGGCTAAAAGTGCCTGTCAAAATCTGGTGTTTGTTTTTAAACAAAAGCTGCAGCCATATTTGCCAACTCGTTGGCCTGCTTCTAACTATTTAACTCATGACAGCTTATAAATTTCTTTACGGTTTAAACGTAACATCACATCTGAGGCTGACAATAGCTTTATTTTAAAGATGCTTTCATCTTTCTTAAGAACTGTCCCAGAATTTTCTGGAGCTCATTAGCTAGATGATAAACATTTGTGATCCTCTCCCAGGTTTTCCATGCAGTTTCACTGGTGAGGGTACAGATGTTTAGTTTTGCTTTCCAGTTCACACTCCTGCCCGTGATTTCCCAATTGCTGCCTGTGATGTGTTTGCTCAATAAGTACAGAGCATAGCTCCAGGAGTGCTCAATCATCTGTGCATCATCAATGCCCTTTTCTTCTCCTAGGAAAAGGTATGAAGCCAAGTGCATGAATCAGGCCCTGTGCAAGCCGTTCCTCCAAAGCACGTACAGCTCCCCGGGGCTCCAGGACATGAACACAGTTTAAGTGGGATCATGACTCAGTAGGAATTATTTTGATTGACTTCAGGGGCATGGAAAAGGGCTGTCTCATTGCTTCAGTGGGACGCCTTTCATGAAGGACAGGAGGAGCAGAGGAACAAGAAGGACTTGTGGGCCAAAACTCCTGACTCCCTGCAAGCAAAGCAAAGGAGAGTCACCTCTTGGCGTTGGAAAAGGCAGTGGCCCAGCTGGAGTTGTCCTATAAGCCAAATTCAGTCAGCAGGCTGCCAGTTGTGTCCTCCTGTCTTAGATTACTAGGGCCTAACTCTACAGAAACTTATGAAAATCATTTCTTTGGGCATCACTGGCTTCCTTGGACCAGCCCCCTGTTTCTGGGAGTGCAAGGCAGGGAGCGGTTGCACAGGCAGCAGCAGTTCCTGTTCAGTGATGGACCTAAAAAGGAAAAGCGATCTCTGAACCTCCTGTATGTGTTTGCCAGCAGTTGTAACAGGGATTAATAGGGCTCTGCAAAACCATATCCTCTCAGACCACCACAACCGTCTTTTTACTGCAAGCTCACAACCACCCCTTAGTAGCGAGAAACTGCTACAAGCTCAGCAGTACATCCAGCCTGATCCCTCACAGCAAAAGTTTTCCTTTCCTGCTCAAAGCTTTTGAAGTCAGGACTCCTAGACCTCAACAGAAAGAAGTTAATGCATCCCAAACTATAATGACAGCAATTTCTCCCTATTTGGTTTTCTCTTATTGGTAAAGCAGGGAATAAAAGTGTTTACTACAAAATAGTTGTTCAGTGCTGTGAGTGCATTTGTGCATGGAAACAAATATGCATACTACCCCCTAAATGAAAGGAAAGGAAAATGTAAAACTTTGTAGGTTATTGTTCATAAAGGCATGGCAAAGGATGTAAAACATTTTTTTATAAATTCATTGGCTGTTGTTGTTTTGTTCTGTCCTATAACACGCCCAGATGAAACAGAGCATTTGAATTATACTCCAGTGGTGTGAGTTTTTCCCTAGCCTAAATATCACATAGCTAGAAAAGCAAATAAAAAAAATCCATGGCCATGCTCAACCTTTTTTTTATGCCAGCTTCTGCAAGAGTCAAAAAGGCCATCTCCTGGGCCAGGTGCATAACACTTTTAAGCTTGCTGTTAGTCAGCCTGGAGCATATTCTGGTTCCACTAGTGAGCTGGAAATTTTCCTTGTGTCACAACATTTTTCTCTAACATGCTTGGAATTTGCACTAAATGGATCTCAGCACACCCAGGGGCTCCTGTCAAGAGAAGACATTTGTTGATAACATGATCACAGATTTTCTCACTAGCACTGACTTCTTTGAAAGATGAAGATGATTCTTCAAGATAAATTCAAGCATGTGCCAAAGCAAATGAACTCAGCACTGTCCACAAGGTGATTGTATAGGCAGACACAGCAGCCATGATAATGCCATGCAAAAATTATGAGTGATCTAGGCTGGCTGAACCTATTTTGTTGCAGAGACTGCTGGGCAGTTCCTAGAAGTGATTGTTGCTTTGGATCTTCTGGCAAATGCCTAAAATGCTCACAAGAGGATTTTCTTTAACAGTATATGGGAAGCATTGTTTTGAACTCAGCCTCTACATTTCTCCTTGACCATGCACTGCAGAAGAGAAGAGGACATGAGTGTCAAAGTTTGCATACCCTTGATAAAGGCTTTTTGTTTCATGTTCCTCTTTGATCACCTTGCTTATGAGGGTTTAAATCAGACCAGAAGTACATTTTATATGTAAAGAGTTTTATTTCTGTTAGATGACTCTTTGGTGCGTCCTTATGCTGAGTTGCTCCATTGCGAGAGTAACAATTCACTATCCCCAATTTACTGCCTCAGGCTAACTGTGAAATACCTGTCCTTACCATCCTGCAGTCAATTGAAATCACTAAATATTTTGCTGCCCTGAGCAACTACCTGCTTTGTGCCTGCAGCAGATCTTGGTACCAGAAGCATTGCTTCCTCCAGGGTGAAGTGGTGTTGACCTATGAGAGGTGTGTAGCGGGCAGTGCAAGTAGTAATGTAAATCACAAAAAGTGCAGTGTTAGTAAGAAGTGATGAACAGGTTTTATGCATAGTAATCCCATCCTTCTTTACTTCTTGTCCTGCACTTGCCTCATCCCCAGCAAGATGCGTGTTCACCATCTGCAAGATATTTGTACTGCCCTGGGCCTGCAATCGCTGCCAGGGCAGAACCTGAGCTTTGGCTGGCCAGCCCTGCAGCGGAGCGTGCTCAGGCGTAGCTCCTCTATGCTTCCTGACTTTTGCTTTTCTGTATCAAAACTGCTATATTAGAAATGATTGAACACTTTGCCCTAGCACAGGAGAAATGGAAAGAGAGGGAAGCTGGAGGAAGAATAAGAGGAATAAAATAAGAGAAACACACACAAAAACCTAGAAACACAAAGAAAAAACACTGCAGTGCTATAGGCTAGCTTCTGAAACTTGTATCTGGAATTGCAGTTACTCACATAAGTAGCTCCCATGACAACAAGCGCAATGCAAAGGCTTGTGCATTCCAACTTTTAATACATTTAAATCTTGATTATTGGGAGATTAAATCCCAATACCCGTTAGGAGAATACAGCAGCAAGATGGAGAAGACATTTTAATTACAAACCAACATGAACTAGCACATTTTTAAAAGCAGCTACCAAGAGAATTTGCCTTTTTTTACTTTCAGCTCCATATCCTTGCTATCTTA
Source organism: Gymnogyps californianus (assembly GCF_018139145.2). Classification (NCBI taxonomy): domain Eukaryota; kingdom Metazoa; phylum Chordata; class Aves; order Accipitriformes; family Cathartidae; genus Gymnogyps; species Gymnogyps californianus. The sequence continues at coordinate 153,221,690 of NC_059471.1, forward strand.
GCTCCTAAGACAAAAATTAATAGTGGCAATGGTCTCTCTTTATTCCTGCCTGTTGGCTAAAAGTGAGAATACATTTGTTTCTTCTTTAGTTACAAAAAGAATTTTTAAAAGAAAAAAGCTCCATCTTGAAAGTCTAATTTTTGTCAATAAGGATGTAGGAAGTAGATCTCCCTACAAAAGCTGGCAACAGGCAACACTGTTCTCAGAAAAAAAAATCGGTTTAAACCACTTAGAATTAATAACAGATTGTATTCAGTTCCTTAGTTCATCACATAATCAGTTTTTTCAAAGTTACCTTTTACTAATTTATCTCCTTTTTAAGAAACACACATATTCTGAAAGGGTGTCTCAGTTCCATAAAGCAGAGCCCACTCCAATCTACACTTCTGCACTTCATAAATGTCCTGAGATGTGTTAGATTAGATTAACGTGCAACAGAATTTCTATATAAAAGCTAGAGTGGTAATAGCCTTCCTAGCTACTTGGCATGAGTAAGAAATGTAAAGGTGTATTAGAAAGACCAAAAACCCCTTATGTTTACAGAAATGGATATTGCTAGAGAAGGAAACGGTGCATCTGAGCCTGTGTTTGTGAGAGGCGGAGGATATTTTTTTCTTTTATGATTTAAGTAAAATGGTTTCAAAGATATGACTAGCATCAACCAACTAAAATGGTCTGAGAATTTATTCTCTCAGATGGAATTTCCATTATGCAGCATTTTGATCTGCTCCCAGCCTGGAGCAATGTATGCTGTGTTATTTATTCTTCCCTTGGTCATAAGGAGTGGGTCCCCACCTGGAATTATCTATGCTCACAAAAAAACATGCAGTCAGCCAAGAGAGGCCTTTAACATGCTGGAGTAAAGTTGCTGCAGAAGGCATGGAGAGAAAAAATGCACACAGAGAAACTGAAGGAAAGAAGAAGCAAATGAAATATATTGTTATCCTTCAGTTTGCTGCCATATTACCAGGAACTGGGGATAGGCTATGGTGAACACTGTATGAGTGAAGGGCAGCCATAAAGAAAGTAAATATCAACCCTGTTCCACAGGTTTAACACAGAGGCAATAAGCAATTTTGGTAACACAGGAAATTCCAGGCAGAGTTGGGAAATGAACCAGTGCTTTATATCCCTGCCTTCATTGCAGGGTCACCTCTCCTTCCCCACCTGTGTTGCTCACAACAGCCGTTATGCAAGGGGAAGACACAAAGCAATCTTAATTAAACACATTTGAAAATGTTTCTTACAAATGAACAAGTGAAGGGATATAATGATGATCCAATCTACTTTCATTTCTCCCAGGAAGGAGCAGAGAAGGGAAGGAGCGAGGGAGGGAAGAAATACAGCCGCGTGTGGGTGTTTCAGTGCTGAGCCGTGGGGAAGGACCCTAGGAGCACAGCGAAGATGACTCTCGTGTTGAACAATAGAGCGAGAGCAATGGAAATCAGAGCTCTGCTTTGTGGGAAAAGACAGAGCTGCAGCAGCTCCCAGAGCTCTATGCATCATGCTATTGCTGCTCTGAAAGGAAAGCCCTTCAAAACCAAATATCTCTCTCTCCAGTTCTCTGCCCTTTTTATATTAGCATCACAGAGCCAAAATGGGTGGGCTTGAGCCCTGCACCACCTCCCAGGTACGTATTTACACAGACCTGAGACACTGAGCACAGAGGAGAGGCGTCCAGTAGTTAAGAAAAAAGCACATTTTGTTGTACTTTCTTTTTCAGTCGGGCTTCCTTGGTTTCCTGGCAGGCAAAGGTGACTGAGTAGCTAGGGTTTTGCTGAGGCTGACCTCATCACAGCTGCAGCTGCAAGGTGCAGTCTGGCACGGCTGCCTCCCAGTCAGGCTCTCCCTCCTTCCCTTTGTGCTGACACTGCTTTGTGTGGCCACACAGTGAGCCAAGCCAGGGATCTGTCTGGTCATGAATGAAGGGCAAAAGCAAACCAAAAAAAGAGAGGCAGATTTTAGCTGTCACACTCCCCATCACAGCTGCTACGCCAGCAGTGCTCCTACATGTGAGAAACTCCCAGTGCAAGTGTGGTCCAACTGCTCTTAGGACATTTGGTGATGATTCAAGTTCTCAGATGACATAAGGATGGACATCTGCCCTGGTTAGGAAAAGCAGAAGCCCTTGCTCATGCCTACACACCCTTGATCTAACCACCAAGCTATGGGCTCCTTTCTGTGGGTGGCCACCTCAACTAGTGTAGTCATTGCTCCTGCTAGAGGTGAGGATAGGCTGCAGGACCACTAGCTGCCAAACACTTCTTTCCCTTCTATGCTTACATCCCCCTGAACTTTTAACAGAGTAAATTCAACTGGCACAAAGAATATCTAAAATTTATTCCGAGACTGGATGGTGAGAAAGGAATCAAAGGTCCAGTTTGAACCACAGACCTAGCAGAGAGCACTATGAATTTTATTTCATTATCATGAATGACAGCTCACATTCTTCAGTCCAAGTATTAACTGTTGTTATTGACTAATTCCATAAAATGTCTATTCAGAGAGTAGGAACAATATCATGTGCTTTATCTAAACAACAAATAGTATGTAGATTTAGGAGCTCTCTTTGAAATTACCTTGCCTTTTTATCTGGGAGAATGGCAATGCCCTACTACATGCTAACAAGAGAATTAGCAGATTTCCATCTCGTGATGTCTTCCAGTTCGAACTGTCTGCCTTTTCAGAAAATATGCATTAATGAAACACAATGCATTGGATCTGTTGCAAGGGACACTATGTGAAATCCCGTGCAGGTGGCCAAATAGAAAAAATACATGAGCATTCTGACTTTAAAATCTATGGCCATATGATCTGCAGATTAAGAAAAATAATGAAGGTTTCTTGTTATTGCTGATTGAATTGTCCTCTGCTGAATTATCCTACAGGAACTGTCCTACTGAGATCATGGAGCTGTTAGTTGAGGTGAAGAAAAACCGAAGAAATGATGGGGACCTTGGAATTACTCACTTAAGCCATCTGTGAATAGTTTCAACTAGCAAGTAAATTCAAGTGTTTGACGGTGGATCTAGGAACTGTTATTGAACTGATAACAAACTATTTATTATTTTATTCGTGTATGAACTGCTCACCCACATATAGTAGCACACATGCGAAACAACAAGCTATTCCTCAAACTTACTAAGTATCAATATTGCAGCTCAAAACCGAGGAGGAATAAACATTATATTGACCATTTCTTCTCCCTCAGATTAGAAAGAACCAGAATTGTCTTCCCCTTTCCGTCAAATCCCCATCCGAGTTGAAATAAATTGTTAGGAGGAGAGTACGTAAATCCTAGTTTTCTGCTTCCTCTGCTGTGGGATTTCACTTGTTCTTCAAAAACAGGGAAACCCCAGCTGCCTTTCCAGCTGTTCATTGAGCTCCAAATGTCAGTGCACCTGCTGCTGGTTTTCTTAATGACATGAATATGTGCTGGATGGAGAAAGCGTATAAATCAGCCTTGCCCAATAAATAAAAAGCAGGGGGATGCTGGGGTTTTATTTGTGAGGAAATGAGTTATTTCTGGAGACAATGCCTTTTCAAAACATTGTGTGTTTTCTAGTAGTGATGATAAAGACAAGAACTCTGAGAAAGTAACTCAGAGCTGAAGGTGGATTCAGGTATGTTTCTGAACTGGACTGGTACAGCTGTTTTGCCACCTGAGCAGAACATGAAGGGTGAAAAGCTGTGCTGTATCCCTGGGTAAGAGGCAGGGGAACCACGTGTCTCTCCTGGAGTGGTGAGTGAGGGTCACCATGAGAAGGCATCTATTCTGTTAAGTTCACACCTGCATGAATGTCTGGGCCCCATTATGTTAATTTCTGCATCTGCATGAAAATAATATTAAAAAATTAATGGAACTCAAATATAATCATCCACAAAATCTAATTGGTGGATTTCAGTGCATGCAGATGCAATGGTGGGCCAAGACAATCTTTGTGATATTGCTGGAAACAGCAAAGAAATCTGAAGGATGAACGCAAAATGGGTTATTTTTATAGCTGCCTTCCCCACTTCACAAATACACATATGGGATTTCCATTTTACAAAGTTGCCATTTTTCCACTGTTCCTTGTTATTTCATGCTCTCCTAAAGTCTGACTGTTCCTAGATCCTTCAGGCTTCACAATCTGCTGAAATAAAGCTGAGACTGACGTACAACTGGATTCACTATTAAATACAGAAAGCCCTGCCAGAACCTTGAGTATTGCAAATTGCTAAAGGCAGCTGGACACTGTGGATGAGGTCCTCAGATGACCTGAGCTGGCACCACCAGCCCTGTGATGCTGCTCTGCAGGCAGCCAGGTCACAGAGAGCCCTGTGCTGTGAAAGGCACGCTTGGGATCAGAGGGAAGAGAAGAAGGTTAGATTCAGGCTTACAGAAATCTTACAGCCAACAAAATAACCCAAATATCTTGTTTTCTGAGGAGTCGGACCTGAAAGGCACAAAATGCTGACAGTTGCTCCTGAAATAGATGGAAATTCAAAACTCAACATCCTTCGCTGCTGCAGTTCCTGCCCCTACGGATGCCATCTCTCAATGGCTCCCAGCCCAAGAGGACCCTGCCAATTTGTCCCATGTATTTGATTCAGTGCTGTTCTTCCTTACCATACATTCTCTTCTCCTGGAGTCTTTTGAGCTGAACTTGTAAAATAGATTTTGGCTTACAGGAAAATAGTCTAAGTAAATGTTTAAGGAAAAAATGTTAATGATCTCATGCTCTAAACTTAGGAAGAATAAATTTGGAGAAAGGGAGGAAGACTTGATTTCCAGTGAAAACCTCTATCATGTTGCTGACTGAAACCAGCTGGGAGTTTATTCTTTGATTTAACTCCTCTCTGCATGGGGACTGGTAAAGAAGACATTATTACTGTGGAGAAGCACTTTAGATAAGCTGCTGTGATACTCACGTTGTCAATTTCAACCTGTCTTTTCCTGGATTTGGGCTTTCTTCTTACTAATTCAAACACTCTGAAGCTTGCATAATGAAATGTGCTTACTTAGAAAAGTTTTTGCCAGCATGTATACACTCTGTGGGTTGTCATTATAGACTGCTAATGAAAAATCTTTTGGTCAATCTGACATCTGTTGTCTTGTGCCTAGAGAAGCGCTCCTTGCAAAAACTAGACTTTGTCGTGTGGTAATTCTGCATGACAGTTCTTCCCTAGCTTGGTAGTGATGATGATCTCCGAGGTAAACTTATAGAGATCATCTGGTTATGAACATGTGATTGATATTGATCTTATGTCATCTTCATATGACTTCCTTTTGTCATACTACGGGAATTTTATTACTGGTCTTTGGCCTATAGGTAAGAGGTAATCATTGTCTGAGATACTGGAGCACACTAATACAACAAGCTAACCATTTATAGGGGTAGAGTGACATTTAGCATGGCCACAAAATAAGGCAGGGACTACTTATTCCCCTATTTATACTTCTAAATGCTAGCCCCGGTAATCTTTAAGTTCTATTTTGACCTCTGAGCAGTGCGCAGATATTAAGGATGAAGCAGAATGCAAACTAGCTTGTCATGGCTGAGCTCCTCGGACACACTGGATTGGTAGCTGTTACCCATTGCATTGGCTTACAAAGAGAGGCTGGCGCGAGTGCTCCAGTTTGTTGTGAAAGGGACGCTCAGAAGGTGATTTATAACTTTGTTTAAATAATGCATGCGCTAATTTGTCAACGAAAGCACCCATAAGGGAATGCACTGGGTTTTGAAAACAGATAAGTAAACCACAATATGTTCAAGTAGCTGCTCCCAGCTGAATTGCAGTGAGAAGGACTAGCACTCTTTTCCACCTCAGTGGGCAGACATTCAGGGGGTGCTGAGGTCCAGCCTCGAGTTCAGCAGCATTCACATACAGAGGCATCAGGGGAGATACATCTGCTTCTTTGAGAGATTATGTCTTGTTTAGCAGCATGAATTCAACCAGGAGTGAAAAGCTCTTGGGGGACATCATAGATGGGTCTGAAAAGCCAGCTGGACATGATACACACTTCCATCTTTAATCATGTAAATAGAAAGGAGGGAGGGGTATAGAGTATTTAAGACATGTGACGAGTTGATTACTTTTACCTCACTGTCAAATTTGTGCAAGTAGAAACTGAGCTCTTTGCCTTGGTGGTCGTATTTTTCTTAAGAGCCCCCATATGTTCCTTTGGAGGATATATGTGCACATGTTGTTCAGCTTTGGAGTTCACCTCAGCCGGACCACGCTGCCTGTGAGCAGTGTGCACAGAGATTAGGGCTGACATAACCGGATGCGTGCTGGATTGATGGTCTGTGGCACATGCAGTTAGTCATTCAGGATTTGAAGGGCATCCAGAAATTCCCAGCAAATGTCCAACAGCCTGCTCCCTAAATACAATTTCTGGCTGGAAAAGGACTGTCTTTCTAGGGAAACAAAATTTCTTATGGTATCCCTAACACTTAGCTATTTACCAGGCAGGCTCTTTAAAGACAGACTTCTTCATCAGCTGGAGCACACAGCATTTCCCCGCTGTGAACATGAGAAATACAACACGATGGCAAGACAAACCCCTAGTCTGTGCGATTGCCAGCTTGTGACTGCCTCATCTTTCTCAGTCCCATTGCTAAACATCTAAATCCCCCTCTCAGCTCTCTGCATTCCTGGTGGATTCCCTCCATCCACAGCATGCAGCATTGCCCAGACCTCAGCCAAGTGGCTGCTGTCTTCCCTCTGTGCAGCAGGGCTGGCTTTAGGGAGAGATGGGGCACAGTGAGGGACAGGGACCCGGTATGGGAAGGCAAGAAGGTTAGATAACGCAGCTAAAAGCCCCAAGCCTGGGCCAGAAAGCAGGTTTCGGCTGTTCTTGATGGTTGACAGAGGACACCTGGTATCTGTAGTCCACTCATCAAAACTGGGATCCTCTGAGCTGAGCTCAGACACCATGCTGCCTGTTCGTTTCACCCTGGCTTCTCCCAGGCATCCTGTGTGGAAGCAGGGCCACATCATCCTTCTCCTTCTGCTGGAAAGCCCAACACAGCAGTCACGCACTGCCTTTTGCCACTTGAGCCTAAATGGGCCTGATGATTGTATCTGATTTTTGTTGATTGTATCTGATTTTTGTTGATTGTATCTGATTCCTGTTATGGGACACCCCAGGGTGGAAAAATCTTTGGGTACTTTTCTATCCTTGTATCTTTGTGAAGACCCAACTGAGCTTTAGATTTGCTACAAGTCAAGGTAGGTCAGCCCCTTTGAGCTCTGTTTGTTAAAAACTCTGGTGGTAGAAGGCAACAAAACAAGCAGTATATACGTTTTTATCATTAGACTTATTACCTTCCAAAACTTTCTGCCAAATTGGCATGGCAATCCAGAAAACCAGAAGTTGCTGCGACTATGACAAATGAATGGTTTCACTTAACACATGCTGTACTATATTAGGATGTCTGCAAGTAGTGTTTGACTGGAAATGGAGTTTGTTCAGTGCCAAGCCATGAACAATTCCAGTAAATAAAAATGAGGCATGCCTTAAAAGTCTTTTGTTTTAGGAGGGGGCTTAAGATATGAACAGTTTCCTCAGACATAAAATCTGTGTTTAATAAATAAATTCAATAAACAATTACTTCGCGTTTCTTCAGAGCCAGGCGTAAACAAAAATGTAATGCCATGGCTGTGAGCATTATGAAAACCAGGGAGGAAACTGAGGGCTTGCAGAACTTGACCCATTCCTCCAGGGAGTGATAGGCAGAAACAAGGACTTGTGCAGCTGTGGCACTGTTACTATGACTGCTGTTAATGGGAAAGCTTGACTGGTATTAGTGGGAAATGCTGTAGCCCCATAACCCTGTAAAAGAGCAAGTTTCTTGCAGCTTCCGTGGAATAAAACAGTCTGTTTCTTGGGCAGTGGGAAAAGTCTTTTTCCATACCTACATAGTTTAGAAAGCTCAAAGGGAGGCAAAAAAAAAAAAAAAAAGAGATGTGCAGATACCTCGACATATTGCTGATTCAGTAGCAGTAACTTTAACTTTTATACTGTGACCAGTGGTGAATTGCCTAGACTACTGTATCTCAATATCCTGGTGTGCTGAGAGGCTGGTGGGGACCAGAAGCAAACACGAGTCCTGCTTACGTGAGAAAAAGGCAGTGCCAGCTCCAGAGAAATGCAACCATCCCATGAGCCTGAGAAGCAGATGGGTAAGATGAAGACCAGCTGTGACAGATGGACATCTTCTGAAGGGCAGGTTCAGATGGGGATGCATACCATGCTGACAAGGAGGTGAATGCTACCCTAATCGTAAACGTCTGTGTGCTTTAATCTTTCCCATCCACGTTTATCACATTTTCTCTCTCTCCACACTTTTCCTTTCTCTTCCTCCTTTCCTCTCATTCATACTACTTCCTTCCATTTGCCATTTTCACCTCCAGCTTTTTCTCTATTCTTTCTCAGCATCTCTGCCTTTTGCCTTTGCCTCTCGTCTCCCTCTCTGTGGCTCAAATAAGCCCTGGCAGATTGGAAAGTCTGTACTCTTTCCAAGACAGAGAAGAGATTAGGAGCATCGGCTCTGTTTGGGGCATGCCACCACCTGCCAAATAGATGGAGACAATGAAATCCTAATGTTCTGGCTCACAGCAGATATCCACATCCAGTCCGGTGCAGTTTACTCTCTTCACAGTTAGGCAAAACCTAACCAAAGTGTTCTGCTCCCCCAGTGCCATGCAAGGGGGTGGGGGGTCACGCAAGCATTGCAGAAGACCTTGTGCATTTGGGTCTCCAACACGAGACTGCAGCACAGCATCGCCCTTCCACTGCCCCGTTTCCTCCCAAATAACCTCTGAGCTTTGAACAACTTATTTTTCCCTTTCTCAGCAACTCTTTTTCAGCTACCCACCTGGCTCCTCCTGAGCAGAGAGAGACTCAGCGAGTTTGGAGCGTGGCTCCTGGCTGGTGACCTGTTTCCCTGTGGCCAGGAAGGAATTTCCAGAGGATGAGTGGTATGCATGCCGATCTCAGGGGAACCCGGCAGCTGCCAAACCTAACCGGCAAACTGGGCCAGGAAAGGCCCCACATACGCTTTCACCAAAGGAAAGGAATGTTTGTGGAAACTGGGAATAGTGGAGCTTATTTAACTCCGCTTTTCTCCTCCTCACATTCTTAGTCTCAAGCCCAGCACTGAGCTCGCCCTGCCACAAGCACCATGATAGCGAGACAAGAAGAGCCAGGTTGTTGCTGCAGCCTGGAGCATCTCAGGGGGGGATGCTACCGGCTAAGGGTTAGCCACTGAGTAGGCAAGGGAGCCCCGTGACTTGTGGTGCAGACTCAGGCTAGTTTAATGTCTCTGAATGAGCAAGTATGCCTTGGGGGATATATCATAAAGCTGCCGTAGCAACAGCAAAATAAACCAAGATTTTGGGGTAATGAGAGACACAGGGACAATAGACGCATACAGGATCCCTTCCTTGGCTTTCTTTCCTTCCAGTGGGAGAGAAAACCCCATAGATTACTGTCCCCTTGGGGACTTTTGTTTGTGTGTCTCCCCACAAGCGTTACTTGCAGCTTTTCCTCAAGTTGCTTTTTTTTTCCTTTTTATGATGCTTTGATACATTTCGTCCTCTGCTTCCTACCATCAGCTATCCATGTAGCTGGCCTGCATCAGCTTCACCCATGCCAGTGCCATTTTGCTGAAAAATACTTTAACCAACAAATAACGTGTTTGGGCTGGAAACTTTTAACAATTAGACTTACTACAGGAAACCAAATTCCAGATAATTACCAGGATTGTGGCCTCACTCCTGAGAGTGGCAAAACTCTCATTGACTTCAGTGGTGCTGGTTTGCACATTTCAGTGCTTTTAAAGCTCAAACAAGAACCAGGCTGGTTTGACAATTTCAAACCAAGACACTCGCACAGCTCCCTGTTTTGCTGCAGCCACATCTAGGTACCTAGCTAGCTTCTCTGCATCTTGGATGGACTCAGCTCCCTTCAACAGAGCCACCGGGGTGCAGAGGGAGAGTGCCTGGTTTTGCAGAGCACTGGTTCAAGGTGGGTGGAGGCTGTGCACATGGGCAAGCACCAGTGTTCATCTCCAGCACCCTAGGCCGGCCCTATGGGTCCTGCCTTGCCTTGAACCTGAGCACAGGCACTGTGTGCAAAGTTAATTGCTCCACCACTCAGTGCTTTACCTCAGCAATTTACATCTTGCCTGTCACTATCTGAGTAATCAGAGCCTCTGCAGCCTGATGATGTTCATTAAGACCTGCTGACTTTCCTTTCAATGACATTGTACTATTCAGTACTTCTGACAGGATTTCTTTCTGCCTGAGAAGTCATTATGCTCCTGCTGAATCTGGCATGATCTACCCCAAGAAAACAACAAAAGCACTTTATGCTTCAGAAACACAATAAAAAAAAAAAATCACCACTGTTAAACACATACAGGACTACACACACATAGTCATCCTGAAGAGAACTGGGGCAAGTTATTTAATTACTCCATGCCTCACAATGAAAAGGGATGCTAACATTTCCCCTCCTTAATTACACTGAAAGTTCTTTGGAGAAGGAAAGATTTTTTTTACTCTGTGTGTCTGCATAATGCCAGGTACCAGTGGGGTCTCTGGGCCCAGAAGTCGAGTATAAGATAATCAGGAGGGGACTCACCAAGTGCTCTACAGTCTTTGCACGAGTACCTGAGTTATTTCATTTGTAACAGAGCTGCTTTGCCTATGGAAGGGAACACTGGCTTAACAGCATGCATTAAGAGCAGTGAGGCGGTTGTTAAACATAAGGTGAAGGGAGCTATTTCCATGTGAAAGTGTAAGGAGGGATTTGAATGGCAGGAGGTGCTTCTTGCTTCTGAGCTGGACTTTGGTTGGGACATGAGGACCCTTGTGCAAACTGATCCGGATCCCATGACAGATCTATACCTGGGACTGAGGCAAATGTATGGGACACTACAGCACGCAGGAATCCTAAAAAAATGACCAAAGTGGCAGCAAATGTCTTACTGACTTGCCAGTCCTCAGTACTGGGATGGAACTGGGATCACTGAGAATAGTCTACTGGTGCCACTTTCAGCTCATAGTTCTCACTTAGTCTAGCACATATCAAAGAGAAAACAGCTTTACCTTATGTGTCTTCCTCTTGTTGCTTACTCAGATTTCCTCAAAATTGTCTAGCTCCTTTCTCTTTTTAACTTTTGATTCCGTCAACCAGTTTATGACTGTATGAGCTGTAAGACGTAGCCATTTTTTGGCTGCTTCCTGTGGTGAAAAGAGCCTCAGAATCACTTAGATCCTTCCATGCTAACAGCATGAGTGCTTTTATAGAGTACAATATCCATCTGTGATCTAAACTAAAATGTGGAGGCTTCTATAATCTATCCTCCCTCTGATCTCATCACAGTTTAGCATCATTGCCATAGAAGAGATTATAAAATTTGATTTTTTTAAGCATCCTTTGTATGGCTTTCAGTTTCAGGTATCCACTGTGAATTCTGATTCAGGGATCATCCTCCATGCAGGTTAAATTAATTAAGTCTGCCCCTAAAGGAGCATTTGGGGAATCAGGACATGCTAGAAAGGATTTTGATTACAGTCGCAGCCCTACCCTATTGGATATTTATCCTATGCAGGTTAAAACCATTCAGACTGTTATATTCTAGCTACCTTTCGCAAAAGCAAGCAGCTTTCCCAGGTGCTAATAACTAATACCTTTTCAGCTCCTTCTTCAGTCCTCTCCCTGCTCTTCCTGCAATAGCACTTTGTTTAATAGTTTCAGACTGCCACCACAGCTGATGCCCAAGGGATCCGCCACAAGGAATGGGAGGGCCATGTCTGCACCGCACAGCAAAGCATAAGGAAGAGATGTCAGAGCCAGAAGCAGTATGACCGTATCAGTGCGGCACTGGGTCCGCCCAGGTGATCCCTGTTGAAAGGCAGAGCTCATTCCCTTGGGCACATGCCATGCACGTGACTATCACCCTGCTGGGACACCAGCTAGAGTCCCTGCACTGTCCTGTGATGTGCAAGGCAGGCAGCTTGCCTCGGCCCTGGGTCTGTGATCTCTGCTCCACACACCATTGCGCCATGCAGATATCCTAGTTGCCTCCTTAGTTCATTAATTCTCAAATATCTTCCAGACCTGCTTGAAAACATATTTTTGTCTTTCATTTCTTCTAATTTCTTAAATTTCTTAAAGAAGAAAATATTCTTCTAATGCCTCCTTCCTACTACTTACAGTGTAGGACAATGTGTTTTTTAAGGATCTATTTTTAGGTCTATAACATACATTTATACTCATCTCTTATACAGCTCTTTGCAAAGCATAGGTATATAAATTGTCTTCTTCAGGTCATCCAGCTGCAAAGCTAATTCCTCTGAATTTTAATCCCAGACTGCCCTTCAGGCAGTGCCTCCGTCTCTTTACAGGTACAGTTGCAATACTTGGTGCAGTAATAATTTGCATCAGGCAAATAAACTCCCAGACCAGGAGAATCCAGCCTACGAACATGCATTCCCAGGAACTGGTACAAACCTATGGAACAGACTCGGGGTAGGTGGGAAAAACCTCTGCAGCAGATCAATCAAGCCTTTTGCAGCTCCAGTGAGGTCACTGGAATGGGACCAACAGGCAGGGTAGTTGGGGCAGTTGAGGCAATTTTCCAAGTGATTACGTGGGAGCCAGAGAAAAGGGAAATATTGTATTTTTTCCATAAGAAGAAACATTCTTTACACAGCCAGGCTTAGACAAAGTTGGCTTTTTTTCATAACGTTTCATGTCTTTCATTGTTTTATGTCCACTACATATTTTAAGAATTGGATAACAATGGCTTTATGGAAATTAAAGGAAGTTAAATAGATGTTGCATTTTAAAAAGTTCTTGTATCCAGTCCAGCTAGTGTAATTTCTTTTTACCCTTGGACCAGACCTTTGGAAACCTCAGCATGTCATAAATAAGCCAAGACCATAACCTGGTATACTCAAGGCCTGCTGGGCATATATGTGCATATGTGTTTGACCATTTGTGTTGTAATTACATGCTGTGTTCAGGCCACATTCCCTTTGCTCGTGCTGTCCAAGCCAAAAATGTCAAACACGTGTTACTGTCAGCGGTGGAATCGCAGAAATTGCCTCAGAAGGGAGTGCCTGGCTGTAAGGATGCAATATGCAGTGGGGGAAGAGAGGCAAATAAGGTCAAAAGGTGTGGGAATGCAGCTCATGCCCTAATCTCCAAGGCACTTATCCTTTGCCTACACGGCAAGATCACCAGCAACCTGGTGTAGCAAATGATCACAGAGTATAGAATATGTTAAACACTGCTTGCTTATAAAAGGACTGGCTGGCTTTCTAGCAACAGCCAGTCTCTCTTTCTCTTCCATATAATCCTCCCTCTCCTGGCACTGGAGAGCTGCCAGCCTGCTGTAGTTAAGCCCACAAACAGAAGCAGCCTGCAAAAGTTGCTCATGTAGCAGCTGCTCCATCAAACTCACAAACTCAGTTGCCACAACACTAGAGCAAATACTAAAAGTTTGCACTGTTGTGAGGAAATCAAGGAGGATGGGCCTTCTGTTCTTCCAAGCAATTCCTTCTGCAGAAAGCCTCTAAGGAGAACAAACTATTCCCCTGGTGTTATGGAACAACCATTTGACTTTCACCGAGCACTAGAGACTGGGTACAAATAATGCACGTGGACCAGATAGATCTGGATGTGACTGTAATACTGCTTTTGAAGTCTGGAAGGCACAGCACAGCCATTCTCCAAAAGCATGAAACCTTGGTGATGTTAATATAGCTAATACATCCTTTTCTCATTCATGGGTGAAAAGAGTTTTGCTTTTTTATTTTGTGTCTTTCAACATCTCCTTTTCCAGCCTCCACTGAGGGGCAAACTTACCATTGCAGCTGCTTCCCCACTGTCCAAGAAACCACAACCTCAAGAAACTGTACTGCATCTTCACTCCCTGAGCAACCACATAGCAAGCATGCTACTGTTCGTGTGCCATTTATTTTAATCAGGAAGCCCTTACAGCAAATAAACTACAGCCAGCTGAGATGAAACGTTCTAATAAGGATTGCCCTAGGGTTTCTCCTCAGGGAACAGGCAATTCTTATAATGCAGATCTGAAGCTAACTTCTGCTCTCCAATGTACTGGTACTCATCAGAGCAGTTTGATGAAAGCAGCTGGGTGGCAAGCAGTGACACTGTCTCCAGTTACCACAGCTGCATGGGGTTTTTTGTTTATTTTTGTTGTCAAAGAACAGGATTTGTTCCTTGGTTTCTCCAGCAAAAACATCTCTTAAGATCTGGAATTCTTATTTGGGACCTTCAGAAGTTAATATGACTTCACCTCTACCATCGCATAGGGAATATCACTCAGTAGACACCTAACATTACCTTTTCTCCCTGGATAGGTTCTTCACAAAATCTGAGAGAGTAGTACCATACAGCTAAGCCTACAAGAGGCTCAAGGAAACCTGAGATGATAAGCAAATTATTTCATCACCACTCAGGATCTTTTCTTTATTATTCTGAACGTGTCCATCCTAGGGACCAAGCTTTGCCTGTGACTTCTGGATCAATGTCCACAGCTGGATCTAGGCGGGCTGAGGAGTGTGTGAGATTTTTAATGCAAATGGCTGAGGAAGTAAAAAAAAAAAAAAAAAAGCTCAGTTTTCCTGCCAGAAATGCTTTTTTTCCCCCATTCATTGATGCTTGCAAAAGCAAAGTGAAAAGGGAGGTGGCAGTCTAGAGTTCCCACTCACCAGTCAGCACAAGTATGTTCATCTTCCCTCACGTCTAGTTTTTTCTTGAGCCAAATCTTAAATACTTGGTTACAAGGGCTGGGCATCCAAGGCTGCCCCAGTGCCCCCTAGTGAAAAACGGTAAAAGCTAGACCTTGTTTTGTCCAATACTGACAGTTCATTTCTATTGCAAACAACTGTTGGTAATTAAAGCAGGACCCTTTGTCCTACTGTTTTGTAAACACTCTGGACTACTAGTCGACATGGAGATGATATGCAGATGTGTCTTCCATTTCCATCAGACCAGATGCTGATCTGTCTTTGCTTTTCCATTGCAAAACTCAGATCAGGAGTTGGGTAAGACTTAAATGACTGAGGTTTAATCCAGACAAGAGTCGGTTGTCATTTGTGGAGGGAGGGAAGAGCTCTGAGTGTGCAGAAGGGTGTGTCGTGCCTCAGTACTCAAATTTCCTCTCAGGTTTCTAAGCAATTAAAAAATTAGGACAGTGCTTTGGCCCTCTAGATACTGCAGATCAGGATGGGATTGGTTGGGCTGACACATAGATAGTTTAGGGGAGTAGAGGTTCTCTGAAGTAGCTATTGTTGAAGGAGTCATGCCTCTAAAACATATTTGGAGCTGAATAGTCCCAGCAGCTGTGGAGAAGAAAACTGGTTTCCTCCTCAGCAGATGTCTGTATACAATATTTTTGAGAACTGAACTCCTTATCACAACAGGGAATGAATCTTCTCTTCTCTCTGAAGTCTCCAAAAACAAGCTCTAGAGATTCCAGCTTGAAAACAATCTGCTTTCCCAAAAGGCACAATAGAGTTCTGATGATTTCCTTTAAATATTCATGGTGATTAAAATCGGACTTTAATAGTTGCATGGATTCCTTTTAGGGTTGCGTTGTTATTTAATTAAAATAAGGGTGTAGCAAAAGTGAAGAACATCCTTAAATAGCATACTGATTATTCCATGGAAGTGAACCCCTTTCTTTTTGCTTTTTTTCCATTTCATAGTTAAGGTGACCTCATTCTTCCAAAAGGTAGGGTTGTTTTTTCATATATGCAGATCTAGTTCTGATTTCCTCACCTTTTTATGTGTCATCCCTGGAAAGATAAACTCTTATCTACAGAATTAAGGGATTTTATGATGACAGTTGGTGTCATTACCTCTATTATACAGTAAGAGAAAAGTAAGGTACATGCAGGTGTAATGACTCATCCAGTATCATCCAAGAGGCTGACGGAAAAGCTGGGGCAAGAACCTGCCATTCTGAGTCCCAGGTCAATGCCCTCTCAGTGAGCCCTCACCAACTGTAAGGAACAGTTAAGCATTCATACAGCCTTAGCAGAATTGCATGGCTCTTTATTGCTTCATTCAGCCATTGCCTCACCTACAAAATCAAAACCAAATCCAAATAGCAGACTAGAAAGGAACTAGCTATAGTGAGGAAGACATGGGAGATTGGGGTGGGGAGAGGGGCCTCTGAAAGCTTGATTTTTTAACAGGCTCCGGTTCCTTTAAATATCTGGGAATTTCAATATCAGAACTAAAGAAATCTTTTGGGAGGTGTTTCCTTTCTCCACTTCCAGCAGCTACCGAACCCATGCCAAATACCAGAGGAGAGAATAAAACAAAAAAGGGAAAGGACATCATCACTATCTTTTAAGCAAGCTTCTCCTATGCAATCCAATAGTCCCAAACCATTTCATATGTTACTGTCACACACTTGAATACAAATATGTCACAATTATATATTGTCATATTGGCAGCTGAAGCCTCGTAACACTGCAGGTAGCTTTCTCTATGTTGTATGTGCTAGTCTGTCAGGGTAGGGTCGTAGGCATTCCTAGGCACCTTGCACAATCCAGGCATTGTTGTCTTTACTATTACCGGGTATCTGCCTGGTGGAGCAGAAGATTATGCCACCTGTGACCGCAAAGGATTTTGCTTAAAGGTTTCATGACCTGTAATTTTTATTAATGCAGGAGAAAAAGGAGAAGGAGAGAGAAAGGAAAAAGTGAGAAAAGAATGTAGTTTTGTTTCTTGGGATATTTTTTATATCTATATTTCTATTATAATAGAAAACATATATAATTTTACCTTTATGCACTTATGTATGTGTATTTTTCTATTAGTCTATATAATTATTTAGCTGACATCCTGTTTAAAGGAGAAAAAGAATTCCAGAGTTGGGAGGGACAAATTGTATATCTATGTACATATATGTATAATGGAACATAATTTCAGACCAAATCTACAAACTTAAAGTTCTCTCTTAAATAATTTTTCATGTTTAAATCTTACCTCTGCTCCATCTGTGGGTCACAGTGGCATGAGCACTGTAATAGAACAGCAGCAGCAGCAAAGTCTTCCAAAGCATCCTTCTCTTTAAAATAAGTATGTCTAGCTGTATATTAGCTTTTCAATTTTCTAGCTCCTTTCTTTTCAGGAATAAATAAATGGCTTTTCCTCTCCCCCTCCCCCTTTGAAGGAGAACCTGTCTGTTCTTCTGAGTACAGCTGAAGTCAGTGTGCAGCTCCTCTCCCAAACCAAGTCTCCTCGGGATCAGGAAACTTACTTTCACAGACAGACTTTGTTTTTATCCACATCTGGAATGACTCATGGTGCATGTGAGTTTGCTGGCAGCTGTGAGAATAAATATCATTACATTTTTGCAGTTGAGTTTCATTTGTTATATGGGCCAGTTGGAATTTATTTTTGTCCAATAAACAGCCGCAAGTAACTTCATTAAAGGACACTCTTGAATCCTAGCTCTGTAGCTACTCCTCTGTAACACAGTGGGCTATACGCTAACCCGTGTCTAAGGTGAAAGCCTCCTCTGGAATTATGTACAGCTGCCCTTGGATGCTTAAGTCAGGGAGTGGGGCATGTGCTTTGCAAGAACATTTTGCTACTGTGATTCATATAATCACTCCTTTATTAAGAACATATAATGCCACGCTTAGACTTCAGTTCTGCAAGACAAGTCCTGGCGTTTTCCTCCATATGGCCAGTGCAGAGCACAGGAAGGTCCAAATCCTTAACTGGCTCTCTTCAACGGTGCTACGGGGAACGCTAAGCAATCCTAAGGACAATTTACAATAGCCAGGCTGAATGTGGAGAGGTGATGTTGAACAAAAAGGCTACTGATGGACGTCACCCTGCTGACACCAGCCCCAGGGAAGACAACACTGGAAGCGTTTATCCCAGAGCGACCCAGCATGGAGGAAGCTGCAGGTATGCACTGTCCCTGGCACAGCTTCATCAGCAGCATCAGGGGGTGCTTCGTGGGAATACAGCACTGTAATAACAGCAGGTTGCTGTGTGTTGGAACAGACCGATGAAAAATGGGAACACAAGGAGTATTTAGCAGAATCAAGGGATAGGGGATACTCCATTTGATGCCTAGAAGTGATGAGTCTAATTCTCTTCTTTTATAGTGAGTGTAAGCCAGGAACAAATCCGCAGACATCCATGAATTTACACTGGTGTAAAACTGGCACATAAGAAAGGAGACTCCAGCTCAGAAGGTATAAATAGAAGAACTAAGGGAAAGGACCAAGAGCTGGAATGACAGAGGGCACTGTGGCTCAGGATTAATGGGCACTGGCAGGAAGGCACGGAGAAAACCTGTTCAGCTCTTGTATGCCTCATGCCAACATCTGGCCTTAGCCTCAGTCCCCTCATTCTTCTCTGTCCCAGCTTCAAGTAACACCAGCTGTAAAGGAAGGAGGAGGGTCAAATAAGGTTGTCTTGCTTAAGGCGAATCCACTTCTTTTCCTACACGTACAGATTTTCCTATGCTCATACTGCCTCAGGTTACTCCCGCATGAACAGCACATGAATGTAAGACAGTATTTCACATGCCAAGGAGATGACAAAAGCTATAATTCAAGCAGAGGGTGGCTAACTAACTCTCGCTATATACTCTTCTTGTTACTATAACATATTAAGGATGGGTCTGAATGCAAGGTTAAAGCTAGGAGTGGGCTCACTCATATGTATCGGTCCAGAAATTATGGAGCTGGAGTAAACTAGTTTTACGTTCCCTAGAGAAGGGGAGAGAGGAAGAGAGATGCCACAAAAGGGTGATTATTCCTACTTAGCTCAAATAAGTCACTTAGGACAGGATGAGTTGCTCTCTGGAGGAGGTGGACCTGGTCATCAGCATGGCCAATTCTGAGATGATGTGCATCAAGACGATTTGCATCAAGAAGGTGCAAGTTGCACCATAGTAAGGGGATAATGACCTGTCAACCACTGAGGAAAATACATTGTGGTATAACTCCTACTGGAAAGACTTCACCCAGTAGGGAGGGCTTGAGGAAGTACACTTTAATTTAGTAAACCACCTTAGTGAAAGCCCTCTAGCAAGCAAACACAGTGGGTATAGATGGCTTCATTAACTTCACTGCATCAGCCTAGCTACCCTGGCACAATGATCTTAATGTCAGCAGGGTCTGTGAACAAGATGTTTCAAAGTCAGGTAGACAAGGGAGAAACAGCACTTAGGATGCACAGTGCAGGCTTGAGAAATGAAAGAAAATTGTGAGAAAACTTAAAATCCTGTAGGGTAACAAAGGAACATATTTTCAGTGGTATTTGGGGAGGGAGGGTGGAAACTCTTCTTAGGTGCTGTATCGTTTCATTATTTACATCTAAGGAAATAGCAGCCGATAAGAGAGGATGAAGGAGGCCAGACGGGCTCCATCCCCCTCTAAACCAGAATCAGAACTATTTTGCAGAAAGATCCCTGCAGGATGGCTCTGCCTCCTGGCTGCCAGCAACGGGACACTTCCTCTGCTTGTTCATTGTCACTGCTTAATATATCCAGCCTAGAAAGGGAGAGAAGAATCCCAGGAATTTCCTTCCCTAATTTTCCCCTCCACCTCCAGCCTTTGGAGCAAGCACCCTAGGAGCAACAGAGGAGCAGCAGCTGAGAGAGACAGAAGAGATGTGTGATAAGACTGGCATACAGCTCAAAGGGATATGAGAGTATGAAATGATTACTGATCTCTCCTTTTTCAGACCCTGGAGATGTTGGTCTGAAGCTACATTATGTGTGATTTTTTTATTATTATTTATTTCTCCTTAATTTGAGTCTGGCTACAGAATCCTCTCTAGCAGCCTTTTCCTTATCTGAGCTCAAATACAAACTCTCCCCATCTGTGGTTCAAGGCCCCACAGTGCAGTCTTCAGAGGTTCCAGCTTTGACTGCCTCTCTGTGTGTACCACAACTGTAGGGCAAATTTGAATTTAAGACTGTGAATGATGTACTCACATCTGTTTTATTACAGGAAATGCAGCTGTAAATATAACAGGTCCATGTAAAATAAAGAATGCTTTTCCTGTGACATCTTCTCAAGAAGTGTAAATGCCCCTTTTCCCCTTTAAAACTGGAAATCTTTTTCTCTCCCATATGGATGTATATACACAGAAAGTTATATCCTCCCTATTAAGAAGCCCTCCAGATGAAGCCAGGAAGTAAATCTTTCAAGCATGCTCAGGGCACTTCAACTATACAGGTTCTATTCATCTCATGACTATATTTTATTAGATAGTTGCTCAGTTTCAGCTCAAGGCAGTTTCTGCCTATGCTGGAGGTTTGAATCACTGCAACTATAATGAATGCTGAAGCAGGGTAGAAATCTTCACTATTCATAAATATTAAACACTCCTAGATTGCTTTGGAAGTATCAAGCAGAGGAGCTTTATGGTGAAGACTTCGTCCTGAAGCTGCATCTGGCAGGAGAGGGTACCATGCTGCTGAAGCCAGGAGGCTGAGAGCTGGTCTGCTGGCTGGTCAATACTCAGGTCTTAAATCCGTGTAGTGCTAGACACTGTCACAGTTATGTTAAGGTGAATATTTGTGTTTTGCCAATTCTCATAAATTTAGGTGTTGGAGCTGCAAGTCCTCCAGTGCTCCCAGGATCTCTGAGACCTTTCAGGCACAGGAAAGGTGTGACTGACTGCTGCCTCTGGCAGCCTGTTTGAGGTGAAAATGGACATTTATGGACCTCTCAGCGATACGACCAGATACCAAGGGAGCAGCTTTTCCATTTCATTCCTCCATCCTAATGCTGTCAGTGAGTGTCTGTACACTCTGCTACTCCCACACAGTCCTTTTAAGAAACCTGGAAATAGAGCAGGGAGGAAAGGAGTGGGTGAAGACTGAACAGGGAAGATGCCAGCTGCCTTTTTGCAGCCCGTGCACAATGAGAGCTGGTAGTGGTACTCCAAAGCTGTCCTTCCTTCCCATTAGAGATGCTGTCATGGTGAAAGGACAACTTCAGCAGGCTGGGAGTATAGAAAACCTGTATTTCCCAGGGGATGCTCTGGAGTGACCAGTGCTTCAGGTGAGGTGCCTCTATGTCCTCTTTAGTAGCTCATTGTGTGGAATAACTTATAATCTAAAAAGAGAATTGAAGGGGAAACAAGGCAACAGGTGATCCAAGATCTTCCAAGAAAAATAAACTCTTTCACTGGAGAATACCAGCTCATGATGTCAGTTCAGCTTTGGCTTTGATGAGCTTCTGCCAAACCCAAGGCAGGGTTCCAGTCTGCCCTGATGCCTCAGTCGCTGTGACAGTCCCTTGCAAATCTTCTATCAAACAGACAGATATTTTTTAGATTTGCCTTGGTTCAATTTGAAAACAGAGTGTGTGTGGGGAGGAAGTTACTCTGAACCAGAAACTCTGCTCTGCAGCCAGAGCCCTGCCCTGCTCCATAGGCCATGCAGCATCTGCCTGCTAGTACGTCAGCACAGTGGAACAATATTGATGCATGACACAGACATTGGTCTCCTTCCCACCACAGAGATGAATAAATGGAGACATACACACAAAAAGTGACTCACTCACTGAATGAATTGATGGTAGAGCTGGGGCTAGAAACCAAGAGCTGATCCATTCTTCTGCCCAAAATATAAGGCCCCGATGTGGCTCTGCAGCAGCTCATACAGCACCAGTGCCATCAACCAAAAAGAGAAAGTAGCTTCCACAAGAGGCCAAGAAGTACCCTCATAACTAGGAGCACAAAGCAAAAAAAAAAAAAAGCTGTACACAAGCTCCCAGAAGAAGAAAAGAAATTCTATCGAAACTAGACTACTGGCATTTGAACCTCATTATCCATGATGACTCTTGCTGGCCCCTCAGTTGAAGTTGCAGCTTCCTGCAAGAACAGTTTGGATGGCAGAATCTCACCGAGCCTCAAAGCAACAGCAGCTGGGATGAACCTTACATAGCTGTACAGTGCAATGGAGTTGTAAGTTGGAAGGGACTTTGAGGCATCTTTTAGTTGTCCTTCGGCCCAGGAGCTCCCTTGCTACCTTGATCTAGCTGCCTGAGCTCACATTCCTGAGAGCACTTAGATGCTGAGCTGATACTTTACAGATCTACATTTAAATAACCAAAATTTAAATTCTACCCATGCAGCTTTGCAGATATCTGAATTCCTTGTGTACCTAAGCTTCCCCTGTGAGGCTCCTTAAATGCTTGTATCACTGTATCTACCTTGAAAACATTGAGTCGCTCACATCCTGTTTCATATTTCAAACAAAATATTGAGACTTGCCTTAATATTTACAAAAAAATATGACTGCAAATGCCCCTTCTCAAGTCTCATGTTGCACATTTCAGTTTTTTTCCACATAATCAGGAAGCAGATGGGGCACATACTTTAGTCTGTGACTTGATTGTTTGAGTAGTCGCCTGCTTTATAAGGTGTCCTGGCTGAGATCCTTTCTCCGCCTGAAGAGATGTGAATACATATCGTAAAAGATGACTCTAAGACCTGAATTACAGGATCTTCTGGGATGGAGCTTTTCAACTCTGTTGCTGAATCTGTTACTATCTGCGGTAGGTAATTAAATATTCATCGTGGCAGAGAGAAGGAATGCGAGGATGACTCTTCCGCCATGATCACAGCACTCACATGAGATGCAGGTCTTACTACCTACCCATCTTTTTTATTTGGAAGCAGGATACATTCCATTGACATTTCATTATTCACCAGGCTCATATAAAAGATGAAAGTTCAACTTGCCTCAGGAAGAAGAGGTATTTGAATCCAGGTTCTTGGATCCTAGTCAAGTACACTAACTAATTAACTAAGAAGAGATCCCTCTCCTGTTTTAGATGATACAAAAACTCAGGGAGGATTCATGTTTACAATGAAAGTCTGAGCAGAGACAAATAACTCCCACTATCTTTAAGCTCCAAAGAGACACAAAATTTAATATGCCCCTTTCTCCTTGGTATTTCCTCTTGACTAGCTTAGATAGTCTCTGTGTTTCAGCCTGGATTATGTGAAACATTCTCAGACATCAGGATTTCTCCCCAGGCACTGTACAGATAGCCTAGATACTGAAAGTGGGGCTGTGAATACAGTTTGGAGCAAAGTTAAGCATGCTCACAGTTAAGCCCAGCAATGCTGAGCCAGGGTCTCTCCTAAATGAAGACTTCATAAAACTGACATGCTAGTAAGGCTGCTTTGGTCAAATGTGTGTTACACTACATAAAAATTAAGGATGCCACTTTTTTTCCCCAAAATTTTCAAGACAATATGCAAGGGTTTTTTTGTTCAGTTCCTCAAGGATCAGTCAAGGTGGTGCTACTCCCACCAACCCACAGAGGAAGGAGCATGGAGATACAGTAGTCAGCAGAAGCTAGCATGGAAAGTCACTGATGGGAGTCTGACTTCTTTCTCTTGCTGCACCTTATAAAATACAGACTTTTAATTTTCCTTGTGGCTGCTAGGGCAGTTGCTGATGTAAATCACTAGAGCTATGCCTACCTTAGAGAATCTGTGCTGATTTATACAAACTTATAAGCATGTAGTCCTTCCTGGGTAATGCAGCATAACCCTTTTGGAAAATTAAACTTTTCAAAGATTCCATCAGTTCTGCTTTTTTGCAACCTGTTGGCCGCCAATGTAAGCTCCAGTGGCACAAAGCCAATGCAAACACCAAGGCTATGACTTGCAGTTAAGCAACAGAAAATGCTGTTAGCAGTGCTACCGTAGGATGAGGTCTGAAATGAAACAGACAAGAGTTTTCTGTCACAAGTCACTGCTAATATCATAAAGGAAGGTCAGCTATGCAGAGAATTTCCTGCCTTTCAGCCTAGAAAGTCAATAATGACAGCAGTGAACATTCACAGGGGGAGTTTTATGATTAAATCCTCAGAACAGAAGAAAAAAAAGTCTATTCAGTAAATATAACCATGGAATGTTAAATCCAAAACAAAACAAAAACAGAGCTTGACAATACAAAACCAAGAATAACTGATGGCATCTCTGGAGCATAGAGAAACACCAAATGATAAACATAAGCTCATTACCACAAGTCATCCCCAAGAACAGCCAGATCAGAGCTTTCTACACATTTTATGCTTTAGTTTAGAGTATAACTCTAGATTCATCAGTCTGTTGAAATTGTGGAAGGAAATCTTCCTGGGGTAAAGAGAGAGGCAAAGGCTCTGGCTAATAATTGTAAAACTAAGATATTAGAGACACAGTAAAGATGGATTATGTGGTGATAGTATTAGAGGTGGGGTGTAATGCAGTGGCATTATGTAAAGAGTCAAATGGGAGTGGGATGAGGCTGGATCATAGAGAGGATGACAGAAGAGAGGTGGGATTAAGAATGAGTGCCAGATGCAGATGAGGTTATGGCATCAGCATACAGGCACAGGAACTGAATAGAGCTGGGCTCTTTTTTAAAAGGCCTGAGATAAAAGTTGAGTCAATGGGAAGCGCAACGTGAAAGTTAGATCCCAGTTGTTCCTGCTCTGAAAACTTCTTCCACCTACTGCTTCTGCCAGTTAACACACTGACATTCCCACTTGTTTACTCCAGTGTAGCACTGGTGGGGCTCTTCTGGGGCATGTGGGTGATTTAAAACACGAGTGAGATGAGAGGACGACTCAACCCATTCCCTCCAGATGGAAGCAGTAGAGCGGTCCAGCTCTTCCTTTCTCCTTGAGCAGCCCTATGGGCAAAGCAATGAGAGATGCAACAGGTGACCTGCAAGGCAAAGTCTGAACCTTAAGATATCCTAGTCTGTAGACTGAACATTCTCCTATACAAAATGAGCATTCCCCACCCCATCAAGCTTTTTTACGTTGAGAAATCACAAAGCAATTGCATTTCTGCTGCAAAATAAAATCTTGACAGTTTCTAGTTGCCTAAATAAGCCCCTTAAAACAGTTTGCAGGTAGGGAGGATGCAGGGAGTCAAAACACCCTCAGAAAATGGGAGGCCTGACGTGTGCCTGACACCTCAGATCTACTGAGAATGTGCAGATCTTCACAGATGCAAGAATTACTTTTCCATGCTACCAGTATGCTTGGCTCTCAGACCTCCAGAGAAGCAATTAATCATTTTCTGAAGCAGCAAAGTTTTCAAATATGAGAAAAACTTTGTAGCAAAGGTCTTCAAGAGGAATTCAGGGACCCTTCCGTTTCTTTCTCTGTGTGATGCAGGCTTCAGGCAAAAGGCAAACTTTGAGTGAACCATTGACTTTTCTCTGCCTTGTTTGCCTATGTGCAGAAAAAGGAAGACAATGCTGCCCTTGTTCCTCATCTGTTTATCTCTTTAGACTGTAAAATCTTTTGACCAGAGACAGTCTGTGCCATACTAAGCACACATGGGCCTTCACCTCTGCTGAGGCCCTGGGGGTGCTTTAGGTGTCCAATCAATCCACCATACTGTGCCTCTGATTGTAGTGAACCACAAAGACGAAGGAAGAGAGAAAGGAATTTTCACTTTATTTTATTCAAACAGGTCACATCCTGATTCTTTTCCAAATGACCTAACCAACAGAAATATTTAGCACACAGATTTGTTTAGCAGCCTTAGGGGGCAAAAAAAAGACCATCTCCTCCAAGTTAAAAATCAAGACACCTGTTTCAGTGGTGGAAGGGTGTGAGGACACGCAAGAGCAGCAGCAGATACTAGCTCCTCACTTCTCCAGGCCTTTCCTCGGCTCCCTTTTGTGAAACAGCAACTTGGTCATAGTGATAAGAGCTGAGACACACAGTTTTACTGACAGCACAGAAAATAACACACAGGTTGGAGAAGAAAAGGAGGTCAGAACCAATTAAATCTCCTAGGCTGCACAGACTAAAGTAGCAATCAATACCCTGAACACATGAAGTGTTGGATGATTGTTCAAGACACACTTTTCCCACTTGTGAACCAGGATTTTTCTTGATAAACAGCTGTAAAGTGAATAGCATCTTAAAGCCCTAAACTGTATCTTAGGCTTCAGGAGGAGAGACAGCTCATTGATTTAACAACTCATGCTTATAGCTAAAATCTGTCCAGGATGGCAGATTCGTTCAAGGATAAAGGAGCAAAGGTGAGTGTAAACCACGGGTAATGGCCTGGGTTCAAAGAGCTCTCACAGCTGCTTTAAACCATTGCAGCTTTCAAGAGACTTTCTTCCCGGCTGCAATCCCTCTCTCTCTGTTCATGCTTGCAGGGCGTCCTCTCGCCTTCTGTGTACATACATGGAGGGGTAGATGCAAACTTCCCGGCCATCCTGCCGGGCTTGAGGAGCCGCCTGTTGCTGGGGTATGTCCTCATCCCCAGTGGGCTGCAGTCGCCCAGTGCCACATTGCTTGACAACCTAAAACGCTACAGTGTGGTGATGAAACTGGCCCAGGGCCTTTATAAAACTGTTTTCAATAGTGCCAGTTTCCTAAAAAAAACAAAAGAAAACCAAACAAACAGATTGTGTGAGTGAATAATGGGCGCACAACAGAGTTCCTTCTCCTCCAGAAAAATAATAGATGCATACAGCAGGCTAGTCCCTTGCTGGAGAGGCCCACAATCTCTGAAGTTAATGTATATTCCAGCTAATGGGAATTGTAATCATTGGCACCAGGCCCACATTTAGCTCAGTACCAGCCCTAGCACAAGGGAGGCATTCAGAAGCAGCTCACATCCAAGGGCAGGAGAAATGAGCTGCCAATTGTGTCAGACATGTTGCCTCAGGGGAAAATCTAGCTTGTGGTGCTGCTGCCTGCTACATTTCTCTGATCCCTTCCAGAACAGGCTGCCTTTCTTGTGCCTAGCACCCACAAACCACCAAAATTAATAGCGTAGTGTTCTTATTATCTGCCAAGATTTCTTGATTGTGTATGGCACAGTGCACGGGTGACAACACAACTGAATTACCTTTCTCATTGCTGATAAGGGTGTGGGCTGGTTTCTCTCTGAAGTGCTCTCACTTTCTTCCTTCCTCAGCTTGGCACAAAAGCTTGAAAGCAAATGTAATGGAAAAACCAGCAAATGCTCACCTGCTTTTTTTTCCTTGAAGAACTATACATATAAGCGTATATGCATGTGTGTGTGTATGCATATGGAGGGAGAGAGCATACTGCTTAGAGCAGCTCCCTCAGTGAGAGGGAAGGCTGTCTTTCATACCTGCGAAGCATGGTAGTACGGAATCGCTTGCACTGCAGTGACCTTACCTCTCTGATGTTTGTACTTGTCATTCGCCAGAAGCTGTATCAGCTGCTCCTTGCATCCTGGGCTGGGCTATCAAGTGCCAAGAGACCAAGAGAACAGTCTAGTTAGCTCCAGACTTGCACCAAACCTCCAGTGAACTAATAGTACTGGCCACACTGAGAGACACCTAGCTCGTATCTGTAAGCTGAACAATTCCCTGTTGCTAAGTTGCTTTAGTTCAGTGAAGCTTGAACCATTACCGTTGTTCCCAACTGTTTCTGTAGTACACAATAGCAAAAACTGTAATGGAGGCTACTCCGACCCCATTTCTTGTACATCACCTGTGGCTAAAACAAGAGAATTTTTTACACCTAATGACAGCCGTACTGCAGAAGAGAGGGAGAAAGTATTGTCTCCCTTTTCTAAACAGTAAAATCAATGAGGTTCAGGTAATCTAGAGGTGGTAGGGAACTGTATGATGAGTATATCTTTTCTTGGAAAACATCAGTTAAATGAAACTGAAATTTTCCAAGGTATGGGAAAATGTGTGTACCAATTCTGGGAGGAAACATTTCTAAACCCCAGACGGAACAGTTGGTCAAACTTGAGAGAGCACCCAGTCCTCAGTGGATGAATGAAATCTTACAGTGCATTACTACAAGGTATGGAAAACTTGGATTCAAGTCCTTGTAACTCCCACATGTGAGATAAGAGCCTTATCTGTCTATTGACTACATGAGGAGAGAGTCCTTCAGGCTCCTCCATTGTAAGCATTCCATTTCCTTCAAGCAAACCAATACTAACCGAGGCAGGGATCCCAACGTGGCTCCTCCACATCCCATGAGAATGTTATAACCCTAGTTAACGTCTTCCTCCCTCCTCTTCTTAACAAGTAATTACTTACATGAAGTGAAACCACTTTAACAAAAGAAGAGGAATGAAGTCGAACCTCTCTCTCTTTCTCTGAAAGGTGTTGGATTTTTCTTAACACAGACAGAACATTTTTGACAATGGAAAAAGTTTTGCAGGGCAGGAAGCCTGGTTTCCACTCAGCATTAATTGTGCCCCTGTAACAGGAGATACGATAAGCAGAACTAGGCTTAATAAACCTCATTAAGTGAGGTTTGGGTACTAAAATCCAAACCAAGAATGGCTTGGATGTAGTTCTTCTTTTAGTTGAGCTCATAGAGCTCAAAAGTATTATGCAAACAGTTGAAGAAATGCTTCCAGTTTGGCTTCTCTTGGAGCCAAATCATTATATCAGGCTCCACAGAAAGCAGTGGTAGGGTTTTTATCTACAGATACAGGTTTTAGGAATATCCTCTTTGGAGAAATATGCAAATGCCTATTGCAAAACAAGGTGCCTATCTTTCTGTCTCTCTTTCGTACATCTGTGTTCACATGGCTGTGACATCCTGTCTTTAAACCAGGCTTCAGATGTTAGGTTTCATCAGGCAGAATTTATGTCTCTAATAATGTGGATCTGCCTGGAAGAGCTCAGCATCAAGAGGGTGCCTCGATATCGCTATCCAGAGTGCAGGAAAGACAAATGCATCCAGCCTACAGGCTGCAGAGGCTAGGTGCCATCAACAGAGTCGGAGGAAGGTATGATGGGAGCTGGGCAAAACCACACCAGACCCATCCCACTGTTTGTACTAGGTCCCCACTTGTAGGAGTCCACAGTAGGACAGCTATGCAACACTACTGGCATGGTGGGATTAACTGATGCAGCAGAGGCTGGAAAGCTCTTACAGTGCTCTCATGCAGAGATAAGGCGGTCAGGAGAGCGTGCAGAGGTGTAATGGGAGATAAGGAGTAACCCCACTGGTGCAGTGCTGCAGGGCAGACAGTAAAAGGGAGAAAAGAGGACAGGAGAAGAAATGTGGAAGAGGTAACATCCTGACAAATGCATGTGCAGTTGTAGCATGGAAGCAAAGGTTTGAGCCAAACTGCAGAGCATGGCTGGAGATGAGAAAAAAAAATACAGAAAATCCATCTTAGCACAATGTTCTGAGGATTTAGTCACAACATGACTCAGGAGCTTTATAGCCTCAGGATACTGGGCATTCCCAGCCTGATGTTTCCACTGATTATTACGGGAGCTGATTTACCAAGGGGCTTATTGGGCCATGAACATTCCGATCCCTCCTCGACACCAGGGGAAGCCTGTGCTCCATGTTGGGGGATGAGGACAGGTTCCCCTGCTCCGTCCAGTATGGCTTCATTCGCTCCTGTAGCCTCATTACAACGCTGGGTCCCTAACTGGTCTGTCTTCCTGGCTATTTTGCTGGTCAGACCAGTGCAGCTGGGAACTGCTTGGCCTCACTGGCCTGGAGTTGGTTCCCCTCCAGGACAGATCTCATGCCTTGTGCTAACAAAGGGGTGCAGGGCTGGTTGGATACGGAAAATACGTGTGGCAAACTTTATCTGAAAACAGGTTGGCACAACTACAGTGAGAACAACAGTGCTGTGCATAGTGTGTGCTAGCAGGTTGTTTAGGA
The DNA here is from genome assembly GCF_018139145.2 of Gymnogyps californianus. Classification (NCBI taxonomy): domain Eukaryota; kingdom Metazoa; phylum Chordata; class Aves; order Accipitriformes; family Cathartidae; genus Gymnogyps; species Gymnogyps californianus. The sequence continues at coordinate 153,251,369 of NC_059471.1, forward strand.
AACAAATAGCACTTGAAAAAAGAGTACGAAAAAATGTCCAGACATAGTCCTCTTGAGACTGCTTCTATGCCCCAGTAATCTCTGAATGTAGAGTCTGTATCGTTATTAAGGTCATTATTAGGTAACCTCCTTTTGTGACCTGTATGACTTCTTGATCATTAAACTAAAACAACAGGACCAGATGGCTGGAGTGTTCCAAAATTATGTACATTTCCCTTCTAAAAGGTCCCTCTGTCTCCTCACATAATGCTGGCCATTGCCAGCATAACTGAGGGAAAAGCAGAATGTGACCCTGTACCTTTAAGAGCTGGATCTATTGGTTATGCCACATTTTAGTCAAAATGGGAGAATAAGGGAAGGAGACAGATTATGCTGAAGCAGATGCTGCTAAGTATCAAAGTGAGATTAAATGTAAATGTTAGCAAACTAGGGAAGCAGAAAAAAAAGGAATTTAACATAATCCTTTTTGAAATTCTAAAATAAAGATGGTTGATCCTTTCTCTTCTCCCTCTCTCTCTCTTTCAGCCACTATCTTCCTTTTTTATTTTTATTTCGACAGTAAGCCTGATGGAAAACACCAACAGCTGAGCTAAGTTTCTGAAACATTGGACAGCAAAGGGAAAAGATGAAGGCAGCTTTGCAGATTTTTCAGGTTACTGCCTCTGTGACAATAACCTCTTTTATTTCCTCCACCCCCTCCCTCTGGGGATCTGCATGTCCCGCTGTCTTTAGTTGGAAAGCAGAAAGAAACTTAGCAGATAAAAGGGTTCAAGCATGTGTCGCAGGGAGATAATAGCTCTGACGTTATTCTAATTTTGTCCTAGTAAACTAGGGCTTGGTCCTGAAACACCCTCCCAGGCGAGGAGCCTGTACATATTTCAGGAGTCCCATTTTAATCACAGAATAATATTTGCAACAGAGCTGTTAGGTCTTTATGGATAGCTGAATGGGGAGGAACTTTACGTTTGGTGTTTGACTGCCGGAAAGGAGATAGGACATTCAGATGCTGAAGCAGAGACTGCTTCCCCCAATGTGTTGACCCACTAGCAGCCACAAAGTGGGAAGAATTTACATTCTCTCCAGCAGCTACGGTTGCTCTGCCTCTTGTTCTTACCTCTCTCTACCTCCTTGTCCCACAGTCTCCTCTTACAGTGACCCAGTGTCTTGCTTCCTCCTGGTATCAGCCCCTGGGGTAGGGGGAATGGCAGGAGCAGAGGAAAGTTGGGAGCCAAGCGCTGTATGCCAAGTTTGTGGCTTTGAGCAGTTTACCTGTGGTTGTTTACTCTGCCTCCCGCTTTGTCCAAATGCTCTCATTAGTTTACTCCTAATTATAATATCCACAAATGCCTACTCTCTGTGGTTCCCTGTGGCTTGCTAAATAGTCTGCTGAGGCATTACTGAATTCCAGGAGAGGCAGAGAAGACGTATGTGCCAATGCCTTCCCAATGCTGTCTCTCTCTCCCACATGCACACACATCACCACAGAGGAAGCAGCTGACCCCATTGGCAGAAAAAGGTAACCAAAATGTCCAAGACCCCACCCAAGGCTATTGAAGTTATTAGGAAGACGCCCAACGGGCTCTTTGTCAGGCTCGTAATGAGCACATACTTTTAAAATTAGTTTTCACCGTTGTGACAGGGAAAGGAAAAATGTGTTTTATTTAGCTTGTGACTGTGTCTTAGCCTGAATCTTCTCTGCACAGTTAAAGCAGGCTCCAATATGGAGCAGCCTCTGACCTGGATTAGAGGATTTCTGTGCCTGGTGGTCATACCCTGGGATCTGCTTGGGCTTGGGTTGGCATCCCCTCTCCTTGCTCTGAGGGGACAGACCAACCTACATGAGTGCAGAAGGACATCTGCAGCCCATCAAGCCTTTTCCCAACAGTTCAGTTTCCACTCCTGTCCCCACAAAGGGCAGAATAGTTTTCCTGCAATCATCTGGGAAAGTGGTCTAGACCACCCCCTATAAGAGACATGGAGTTAGGACCACTGGCGCTGCTGAGGGGTGCTGACACCCGTAGCAGGCTTACACAGAATTGCACACCCCGGAGTCAAAACAAACCCATCAGCGTTTGCTGTATCCTGGTACACCCATCTCAGCTGGTGCAACTGGCGTATACAATGGTGGAAGGAGTGGTGTAACCCTTCAGTGGCAGAAACAGTCTGTACTGGAGAAACAGAAGCTCTCTGAAGACACTAGCTGTTCACAGGTGCTCTGCAGCCACAGTAACACCTGGAAAGGGAACACACGGCACGTGTTCCTGCTGTCACCACAGTAGGTCTGCTGGGAGACCACAGGAAGAAGTTCCACCGTGGTTTGGAGGCCCCTTTTTTAAAATGAGGGAAGTTGTATTTAGGCAAGGAAAAAAAGCACACTTCTTCCTCCCACACAGAAATTAAATCCTCAGGTTCTCAAACTTGGCATGCAAGCTATGAATCCTATTTAAATGAACTGTTTGTTCTTAACCAGGGAGCATTACATAGATTTTTTTTTTTTTTTAATTAGCAGTTTGTGGTGAGAAAATGACACCGTTGATGTTTGGTATCTGTGCTAGCTAGGAAGGTATGTTGCTGTTTGATATGAATTGCATTTGGTTTAAAATGTCTTGAGAAAATTAACATCATATTCTTTGGAGCCATTATCCTGGGCCTGGAGCTATTTTTGTATTTAAAATGCCTTGTCCACAACTGCAGGCAAAGAATTCCTGTTTTCTGAAAGAAAAATTTCAATGTATGACTGATTGCAAGACTAAAATTCTGCCTACAGGGTAAAACCCTTCTAACAGTATCTGTAAATATATGAGGGCTACATATAATCAGAAGAAAGAAAATATTTGCTGAGTACAGATCAATATTTGGAGAAGCACTGGAAAAGGTTAAGAAATAAGAAATTAATGTACAATGTGAAAAAATTGTAAAAGTAAATCTCAAGTTGTGTGGTAGAAAGAAAATAGTGTAACTCAAGTGAGCAGGCACTGCACTGGGAATATATTTCCCGAATGCCTCACTGGGACAGATGGCTGCTACCAAAAAAGGGTGAAATGCTGGTGTTGCTACCTGAGTACCACCTTCAGTAGCTGCTTCTAAGATTTCAAGTCTGACCTTGCTCAGTAGAGACCTGAATGTTGTGACACTAGAGGAGGAGGAAACCTCACACAGGAACCCACAGCCTTTGCAACCTCTTCCCCTCCCTCCTAGGGCTTGTGCTGCCTGTATCCAAGGAACGATACGGGGCATGGGACTGGACCTTGCCCACAGGTGGGCAGACCTCCAGCTGGCCCTGGGGGCTGGCCGGTGGCCGTGGGGATGTGGCTGCTCCTGTCTCCACCAACCCAGCACAGGGCTGAGGGCCATGAAGCGCAGCACAGCTGGGTCTGGTCAACGAAGTCTCTGCTCTGCCAGAAAGAGATCTGCTTTCCAATTACCCAAAAATGGAGAAAAAAGCCATTTTGTCCTTTTTTTTCTGAAACTTTCAAAGCCTGATGAAATTGAAAAAAGAGGTTGGACTTCGAATTTAAGCACAGATAGAGCTGAGGTTCACATTTCATTTGAATGCTCCATTTCCCACCTTCTGATAGTGGTGGACTATCAGCCAGACTTTAGGACTTCCTTAAGGCTTGTTTCAGTTTTTGTACCAAGACTTTTTCTAGCTTTTTCCTGAAATAGGAGGAACAAGTTGTGTTTCTCCTATTTCAAAGTTTAAGTAAGCTTTAAGACATCAGTTTGAAGCCATGGGGGAAAAAAGAGAAAAGAAGAAAAGCTATTTGAATTATTATTTTGGACGCCACCATAAACATGCTGTCTGAAAACACAAAAAAACTTTTAAAAAATTATTTCTAAAAAATACCGTAATTAAAATGTTAAATGACTTAATCTGAAATCCTTTCTCTGTCACGAAACATGATCTATATTCTGGACATTTGGACCACAAAATATCTGTTCTGCTAAATTTGCAGATTTGTATGACTTCTTTTATAAACACTTGAAGGAGACAAGAAATTACCCTATATTCTTCATGGTTGGACGAAAAAAGAAAAAAAAAAGTGTGGTTTTGGCTACAGATGAGATTTGTTAAGGCTTTTGCAGCTTTAATGTGTTCTGAAATAAAAGGAAATAATAAACATCATCTAAAAAATAGCTAAAAAGCAAGTCATTACAAAGAAAACAACTTTAAATAATACTCAAGTGTTTCCATTCTTAATTGACTACTATTGCATTGCCAGCTGACTCACGGCGCTTTGCAGTTGGATCAAACATACCCGTTGCTGCAACGCTGCATATTCTAGGATGCCTTCCACACTGCTGTGCAAGCAAGTATTGGGTGTTCTAGGTAGAGCCTGCTGTATGAAATGCCAGTGTGCAAACACTGCTGACACAGCCACACAACATTACTGCTGTATTCCCCACTGCTCCCTGTACCTCTCCACAGATGCTGACAAACTACTGAGTGGCAGGAGAAGACATCTTTGGATGCGGACCAGAAGTAAAAGTGCTACAATGGCCACCTTTGTGCTTGGAATTTAATCATTGTATGAAAACATCAAAAAGAACTGTGAAAGGCATAAAAACTGAGCTATAGCAAAGCACCAGTCACAAATATGGATCCAATAATTTCCATGTTTGCTCCATTGAGCAAAGATGTGGTTGACTTATACCTTTGGGAAGCTGTCCTGTCTTGGTAAAATTATGCAAATTTATGGCGAATTTGCCAAGTCTCTTCTAAATTTGTTCCAAAATTCATTGTCCTCATTGTTACAGCCACCTTGTACATCCTCCAGGTAACAAGAAGTTCTTGTCAAAATGAAGCAGCGCTAAAGATAACAGGAACATATCATCTACCAGAATATCTCTGGCCATATCTAATCTCATACATGCCAAACAGGTGTCACCATGAAAGCTGTCACCAGCACCAGCTTTCAACCTTTCTGAAAATGAGGAAAATCACTGCTTAAATGGAACTTACATAGCCCTGTGGGTGTTAATTTGGAATGAAAGGCTAAAGAGGACACCAAGATGCAGAGCACAGTCCTATGAGCAAATGGGCACAGGTAAGGCATCCTTCACAGCAGTACAGTGAAAGGATGAACTCAATACCACAAAACCTGCTGAGTTCACAGGAATTCATACTCTGTGCCTTTGGCTCTGCCACTACATATGAATAATATCTTACGCTAGCTTTGTACTATTTTTATGGCTATGCAAAGCAAACCAGGCCTTAACCACAGCTACTGTACTTTCAGATGGTGCAGCTGAGATTAATTCACCTCATAAAACTGTCTCATTATCAAGACTGCAGTGCTTTAATCTGAAGCCACCCAGGAAAGAATAAAATGATAAACAGTCACATGCTTTTTTAAAAAGAGCATTCTCACTTTTGCCCATTATCTTTAACCCAAGATTGCTAAGGTTTCCTGGAAAATGGATGTCTAAATGAAGACTCCCAGGGCTGTTCCACGAAGCAACTGTTATGGGGTTTGTCTTAATCACAAGCTCCTGTAGGTGAGCAAAAGGCTTAATTCATGTTGGTTTATTGAACAGTTTAGCTGTCGAGTGTTTTAATGTTTGCTTCGCTTGCTGACCTGAATACAGGCAAGTTAAGCTTAGAAATGGCAGCAAGCATTGCACTTGGTGCTTTTCTCCCTTCCACATACACTGTTTAATTTCTAAATGTCTTATGTTTAAACTCTCGAGTTGGTTAACTGCTCTTATAGTTGAGTAGCATACACACAAAAAGCCTGCATTTTCTTTTTACTTTTTGCATGGTAATTACTAACACCATTTAAGCAAAGAGATAATTTACCATGCACTTCTGGTACACTAGGACTTCTGTGGTAATTTAGTTTGTGTTTTGCAATAAGTAAAAAGTAAAAACTTTAACTGAAAGCCAAAAAATTTGCTAATGAAACTTAGTGGCAATCTATCCTCAGTGAAGAAGGTGTACATTTAACACAGATAAACTACTGAGGTTACCTATCAAGTTGGGGGAATAGTTATTTTGTGGTGATCAAGGCTCTGGACTGGGACCATAGACATGACTTCAGTGCCCTGCACTTAATACATCATTATCCTGGGACCCTTCAGCAAGGCAGGATGAATACAGCCACAGGGTAGAGCTACGACCACTCTGGAAAACCACCTTGGCATGAAGATTTGCAGGTATGTTAGAGCATGGAAAAGGTGGCACACTGGTAGGTAAGAGGAGGACAAGGGTTAATCCTTTTGTGCCTCAGTTGAACAGATGTTTCAGTATTGATCTACATCATAAGAGTCATTGTGAAACTACATTATTACTGTCTTTGAGGCTCCAAAAAACTTTGTAAGAAGCAGCAAACCTGCATGTGTAAAAAATGAGATGGTTCACTTCTGAGCTAGCAAAAAGGGACATTGTATTGATGAGAAGAGATTTTGTTATGCTGGGCTGAGGACCAAGCCTCATGTTACGCTTTCCATTTGTTAGTTCATTCTTCCTGGTGAGTACTGGCATTTTGATGCAGTTACCAGTAAAGGAAACGTCACTTAAGGGGCAAAGAATGGGTGAAGAGAAATTTTAACAGTTAGGGACTAGTTATGTTCTTTGGTTTCCCAGCAAGGGGGTTTGTGTCAGGATCCAGAGACACACTCACCCCTGCATGGAACAGCTTGACTGGCCAGCATCCTAGGGGAGAATATTGTTTTGGATCAAATGGCATCCCCAGTGGCTGAATGATACCTTTCAAACCACATCTGTAACTTCACTTTCCTTCCAAGGTGCTTTTGTTTTTCCCTTTTATGAGGTCTACAGCAGCAGATGTTTCTTGGTGCCAGCTCCAATAGTTATATCTGAGATGTTTAATGCCTTCCCCTAATCCACAAGCTGCCAGGGTCTAATGTTCTCCTGAGAATCCAGGTTCCCTTAATGTGAAAATAAAACAAAACCAGTTCACACCATTTCTGCAGTCTTCATGGTGGTATAAAGAAGTCTGAAATACCAGCCTTCAACACAAATAGGAAATCTCCAATTTAGATGATTTGAAAGAAAAACATGAGATACACACTGAACTATTTATTGGTCTGTATTAGCAGAAGAGTAGCTAGCAAGTAGAGGGAAGTGGTTATTTCCTTCTCAGTACCAGTGGGGCCACATCTAATCTGTGTCCAATTTCAGGGCATGCCAGTACAAGAGAAAGCAGTAAACTGGAGAGACTCCAGAGGAGGGTCAAGAGGCTGAAGGACATGAGATATGAGGACAGGCTGAGGAAACTGGGCTTGTTCAGCCGGCAGAAAAGAAACCTAAATGGGGGTCTAGAGAAACCGAAATGAGTCTTCCCCCACCTAGAGGGAGGCTATGGGGAAGATGGAGCCAACCTCTTACAGATGCGTAGTGGGAGGCCACAAAGTAGCCATGGACACAAATTGCAGCAAGGGAAATTCTGGTAGGAAATGAGGAAAAAGGTTTTCCCCTGAGGATTGTACAGTACTGGAAGAGGTGCCTAGAAAAGCTGGGGAATCTCCATCTGTGGCGATATTTAAAACTTAACTAGACAAGGCTTTGGAGTTAACTTTGAAGGTATCCCTGTTTTGAGCAAGAGATTGGACTAGATGATCTCCCAAGGTCCTTCCAGCCTGAATTTTTCTATGATTCTGTGACCTCATTTTTTTAGGTGAGGAGTGTCGAGAGACCCAACCTCGGAGTTTAAACTGTCAGATTACACATCCATTTTTCTGACTTTTTAGCTGTTGATGTAGTTGGTAAATATTTTGATTGTACACACTTTTGTATTATAGAGGAATTGCATGAGCACAAAGAAGAACAAATGACTACATTTCCTAGATAAGTACTTCCTGCATGGGAAATGCCCCTTTTATCAAGATACACCTTGAATAACTAATGATGCACATTATGTTTCTGAGAGGGATCCTTCTGAAACATGGGAAATAGCCACAAACACAGGAAATCTCATGAGCTGTTTAAAGGCACTCTCCTCATGACAGTGCACGACAGCATTCATAAGGCCAATGGTAAGCACAAAAGTTTTTAATAAGTTTCCATAGGGTAGATCAGTTGCTTTTAATGACAATCATTCCTAGGCTAACTGCACTATGTAGAACTATTCCATGACAGCAAACCTTTACTATACCTTCCAATCACTCAACAGATGCTTTTTTTTATGGCACAAAATGGCCTTAGTGTTTCATGTCAGGAATGACTGCCTTTTAGTGATAGCAGTAATTGCTGAACACACAGGGGTAAACAGCATTTTCAGAGCTCTCAGACTGTCATAGGACTAGGTTATGATAAAGCATTAAGTGTGGACCCTCTTAAGAGGTGTCTCAGATGCCACAGAATTGGACAGAAATCCAGAATGTAATAGCCAGTCTCATGTGAGGCCATTTTTTCCCTGTAGTCCTTCTGTGTTCCAAGATTATTTTTGTTGCCTGCCACATACTGTCATGTTGATAGCCTAACATTTCTTTTATAGTGATGTAAAAGAAACATCATAAATGCAGAAACAAAGAGAGAATGTTCCCATCACTGCCACAGTTCATAGCCTGGGATTAAAGTGATTTATTTCTTTCTAAATCAGAGGGCTTGCTTGTTTTCATATGAACCCTGAATCACAGCAGGGTTACGTATTTCCTGCATCATAACCCCAAGTGTAAGTTACACAGTATGAATAGCTGTGTCAGCCCAACAGTTCACTCCAGGCTGAAATGAGGGGAGGACTGACTCCCGCTACCACTGCTTCCAAGTGAGTGACCTTGCTCCCCTTCTTCTGCCACTTCTGGTGCCTACTGGACCCTTTGTTGAGCCAAATGAGATCTCTGGTCCTCTGCGTCACCAGCAGGCATGCAACCCCCTCTGGTATGGCATGGGGTTGAGAGTATGCAGCTAAGATGGGGGGGAGCAGCTTGGGAGGCAGGGGAAGGGAAAGGAGAGCTTCCCATCTCAGTGGTAGGAAGTCATTAGATCAGTTTAAGCCTTAAGTGTAATTTTATCCTCAAAACCACTCTTACTTTAGCCTGTAAACCATTTGTTGAAAAACATCTTACTGCTTTTTGAAGTGATCCAAGTCGCTAGACAATGCTGTCTTAAAGAAGTATCTTAGTGGCAAAATTTTGCTGACACAAACTCCGCAACAAATTTAGAACAAAACACAGATGCAGTATGGCAAATAATCTGAAAAAGATATTCCTGTGACAGGGAGGTGGCTATTTGTCTTTCACTAGTGTAGTGTTTTCTCTAGTTCTCCCTCCTTTCTGTCATTTAATGGAAAGCAGCTACCCCTGTCCCAGGCCTGCTATTTTCATATTTGATGTGGTAGAATGAAAAAACATGAAAAAATATCTTTTCTTGTTTGATTGGTTTGTTTTGTAAAATACTTCCCTTTTTTTCCCTGTTTTAAGACTCATCTGCATTCCAGGTCTTTTTCTGCTCCCAGATGGTACATTTCACAGGCATGGTTTACTGATCATTTAAAAAAGTCTTTTATTAAGTCAAAATATAACAGGAAAAAAAGATCGGTATATAAAGAGCATAAATAAAAGATTTAGTTTTCCTTATACATAGGTGCCACTGAAAGGAATAGTGATGGTGAACATGGTAGTAAATGTTTTCAGGAAGAAAGGTCAATGACAACAATATCAAATTCTCATAAAACTCTTGTTTTGGTAGATGAAGCAATGAAATGAAAGAATATATAATATCTGCTATGCGCTGCCAAGTATCTGTAAACCCCACTGCAATAATAATATCGGGCATGCCTTCTTGTGATCTTGAAGTGGCTATCAAAATGTTTACATGTTGTGCCTGTCCTCTTCAAACAGCACTGAAAATTAGGGCAGTAGAAAGCTGAAAATAACTGTGTTCTTTATAGGTCCTCGATTTCAAGTAATTATACAAACATACACACAGTGCTACTCTACAATTGCCTTTTGACTTTTACACTGGGAAGTCCAACATGAGCCTTTTACATGAAACTAGATATAACATCTCCATTCTGTGCATGGAAGAACTGAAGCCTAATCTCTGTTAGGCTTTTAGTACTTAGTAATTTATTTTATACATATAGAAGTAATTCACTTTATTAATTATTACATAAATTGCTATATTGCCATATATGCATGCATTGCTATATATGAAAGTACTTTGTCATTTAGTAATTATTTATTAGATCATAATCAGTGCCTTGTCATCTGACACAGACAAATACACTGAAATTCATGGGCTGGACAAGCTTCATTGCACTGGGGTCTCATGGAGAGCTTGTCTTTGCTGCAGTACTGATTTGCACTGAACCTCAGGTGCGGACCTGAGCTCAGAGGGTTTTTTTCCGAAGACTTGCTCACTTGCTTGAGGATGTGAGCTGACATTCAAGTGCTGCTGATACACATGCTAGTAATTAAGTTACAAAAACTCATAAAGTAGGGAACTTAGTCACTCTTTTAATTGAAGCACTGTTAATAAAAATTGCTGTATTTTCCTGGCTGGTCACTCCAACTCAAACTAATTTCATGGGGAGCTAACTACAGAGCACTGACTCCACCTGTTACAGAGCAAACAAACTGTGAAAGCCCAGTATCTGGAAAAAAAATGCTGGAAAGACACTTGAACAAGAACTTTACAAGATTATTATTTATTTTGGCTGAGCCAATCAATCCAGAAAACATAACCCATAACTGCTTCATATAAAAAGATACAAAATAATAGTATGTACGTGCACATTGAAGGGAGAGATGAAGAACAGGCTGATTCTTGCAAGATTTGATTTTCTCCATAGAGCTGTAAATGTAACTGAACACATAAATAGTCTCATTTTCACATCCTGAAAAGAATACTTCTATGCTTCACATAGAAACAGTACTTGATGCTTCACATAAGAATAGCTTCTTGGATAGTACAAGTGACAGAAGCTCCTACCTAAGCAGAGCCACCCCCTAAACAGGACAATACTTGTAGTCAACAGACTGATGTGATCTATTTATAAAAGAAAATATATCTACTTTTGCCGTGATAGACATGGAGTCACCATGGAGTAACCTGAGTGTGACAATTTTTAATACTGTGCATCAGTTTTGGTTGATAAAGTTATAAAAGACTGAAAGGCTTTTGTGTGAATATGCCATTCTTCCTTAATGGAGAATGAGAAAGGCATAAGCTGGAAAAATATGATGCTATGGAAAAGTTCTCGCTCAGCAACTTGGCAGAGGGAGTGTGTGTGGATAATTGCAGGATGATAGTCTATTTTCAGGTACCAAACCACAGTGAGACATCTGCTCTGCCAGTACTGAAATCAGTCATCAAAAAGGCCATGAAGCTGAGGAGTCTTGTAGAGAGGGTGAGAAGGGCACAGGATCTGCAGTGGTCTCTTGTGACCCAGACGTAGCCTGAAGGAGCTGAGTTCTCCAAAAAGCAGGAAACTGCAAGTTCTTTGGTATCAGCTAAGCATATAGACTGACTAGTTTTAAGGGATTTAGTCCAAACATTTTGGTTTGGGGAAGCCATTTGCCTACTGAGAATCTCTCTCAGTGCTGTTGGAAGGAAGAGAAATGCATTGCTCAGCCTGTGCTGGACCTGCTGAGATAACTGCAGCCAATAATACAAGGACTGCAATGCACAGACCTGTCAGAGAGCAAAAGAAAGTTGTGGTGCCTCCACTCCACACAGAGTCATTTCAGTGAGGTGATGGCTAGGAAGGTTGAGCTGGGAAGGCCAGAGTCAGCCAGCCCAGTGTCCATGTTACATTGCACTAATCTCTTTAAATCCTGAAACAATGTGCTTGTATTTAAATTGCAAGCTCCTTAGCAGAGGATTATTCTTTGTCACATTTTCCCTTCCTACTGTTGGGTTTTCACATGATTACAAAAGCATCCTTCCCACCTGCAGCATACAATTACTGGTCTAAACTGCAGCAGGACAGGAGAGCTTAGCTCACTCTGCTCCTCAAGAAGCCGTGTTAACAGAATTTAATGTGCCACCTCCAAGGACCCCTGTCCCAAGAGTTCCTTGTTCCGAGCTGCCACACTTGGTGCCAGTTACTGTGCTGTCGGCCACGTAGGAAGGCAGCACTGCCCTGCCAGGGGAGCCCATGGGGTGGCTCTCCCTGCTTCTCCTGGGAACAGGAGCAACAGTGAGGTTTCATCTAGCAGGGCAATAAGCCAGGCCAGGAGCCTGAAACTTCTCTGCCAGGCATAGATTAGGCTGGAAATTAGTATTTGAACTTTACATCTGCTTCCTCTTAAAAACAAACAAACAAAAAATCCCCAGCCCACACACATTTCTCAGCAGCCTGCCTTGTGAACACTCACTGATATTAAGCCCTTGCTCCTTTCCTTATAGCACCTCACCAACAGTTACCAAAAAAACCCCCAGCTTCCCCTCACTGTTACAACTGCTCATTACCAAGTCTCTGTAAGTCTGTAAATAATGTGAAAGACCTGAGTTCTCTGAGGCAGGTGTTTCTCACTCTCTGACTACTGAGATCAGGACAATAGAGACTGGATATGAAATGTGGATTGCTAACCTGGCTGTAGCTTAAAAAGCAACAATAAAAAGCAGCCTTTAACATTCAGTAGGTATTGGCTTATTAACTGCTACAGTTAGTATTGTTATAAACAAAGAAAGATATGAAAAAACTTTTAATAAGGTTTTCAACAATAGCAGTTTCTCAGTGACACTAAGCCATGAGAAAATAAACAACTTCACCCTGTCAGGAACTAAATAGAAAACCAATAAATAATTAACTGTAAACCAAATAAAAATATGCTTGTTAACATTGTCATAAATAAACCCTCAAAGCGAGGACTGCTGATTTATTGCACGCATGTCAAAGAGCAACACTTCTGGGAAAGAGTCAGGTCTATTGTGTATGAGCTGGGCACTTATTCCGGGCCTGGGAGCAAAGCCTTATCGTGCCCCAGGCACAACAGCAGTCCAGTGATAAAGGAAGATCGATGGCATGTGCCCTTCCCCTCACACAAGCAGAAGTGCCTTGCCTTGGCTTACCCAGCCAAAAGCCGAGGGGTGGGCATCATGATTATAATCTGTTAAAAGAAGCAGAAATAATCCTGGGCTTAGGAACTGGAGCCTTGTCACTTCTAGCTGAGTGCTTATACTTTCACACTGGTCCTAAGGCAAATTTGATGAGGTAGTTATTCCTTTATAAAGTAACCAAAAGGATTCAGCATTCACTCTTTTAGGCAGGAAATCTGTTTTTTCCTCAGTGGATTCACTTTGCCCCCTTTAACTCAGTGGAGGGATAATGTTTGCTGTCTTTCTCTAGTCCTGGGGTAGTTCAATTATTCCAGGCAAAATCACATCTTCAACAGAAAGAAATGACTAAATCTACTGTGCAGTATGTACCTTAACACCTACTTGTCAGGAAACTCTGTTGGAGCTTCTTCAAGCAGGTAGCAGATGATCAGGCCATAAGTTTTGGACTTAGGTACCTAAATTTCACTTTACAGGTCAATATCCTTTTGTGGACTTGGACCTTTAAAAACTTGGGTTCTTGTTCCCAACCAACAGAGGGGCTTTCAAAAATATCTTTGGTCTTCCTCTGCATGTTTACATATCTAAATAACTTAGCAAGTTCAGCCTGAAGTCATGTAAACAGTTTCGACACTCTTTCTCATTTGTCACACAACTCATGACTGTCTCAAGTCTTTGATCCTGCAGACTGAACATCCAGCACATTGCCATTGCAACTGAAATTGTGGAGTTACACATGTGAAAATGTTAAGGAACATTTATAAGGTCAGGACACTTGCTTAGGGGTGTCTTAGGGTAAGAAGATATAATGTCACCTCTGTGTGAACAAAATAATTTTTATCACTGCTTGTCTCATTTTTGGTGAAAGGGACAGTGAGTCAAGTCAAGAAGCAACAGGGAAATTATTATTGTTATTATTATCATCTGTTTCTAACAACTAAAGAAGTACACAAAAGAGCTGAAGCCAGGCAAGCCTCAGAAAGGCCTTTGAATGTGACCATGTTCTTTAAACCACATGCTTTATATATGGCCATGTTAGTGAAATTAAAAATGGTTATGTGAAACTAGTATTTAGGATCCTATACACTTGGCCTATTCTTTCATCCCACTGAAGTTTGAGCAGGTACATCATGTACCCTGCATCGTCTTACTCAGTGATTCTCCAGAAATTCCTGAAGTCACACAAGTACTGAAGCCTGGAACAGGCTCTGAAATGGTGTAGTCATCATCTTTTAAAATTCATTAATAACATTTAAAGAATGACTAGTAGTGTGCTAGAGTCTTCTTGTAACACTAGATTCATAGAATTGCAGAAAAATTAAGGTTGGAGATCCTTGGAGATCACCTAGTTCAACCTGCTCTAAGCAGTGCCAGCTACAAGAGCAGGTGGCTCAGGGTCTTGTCTAAACAAGAATGGACACTGCTTCTAGTGTCTGTTAGAGATTTGCTAATCAGAATCAGAATCACTGATCATTTTGATGAGAGGACATCCCCAAAGTGTTTTTTGACCATCCCATTTCCCAATACCAGGCCTTTCAGTAGGCTGAGAAAGGCTTTTTGATGAAGTTGGGCTAAATCTAAAGAGATTGTCTAGCTAAAAGTTGAGAAATGGACGAAGCTGTCTTGCATTATTTAAATTGCTTGGGCCAAATCCAGAAGCTCTTCCTTGGGCCAGACTCCCACTGAAGTCAGTTCCAGTTTAAATATGTAGCTTACTTGCAGCTTTCTGTCAGATTCATCCCTCACCCCAGCTCCTGGTCTGGACTGCCTGTTGAGGTTCAGTCATTCTGACTCTTCTCATTAGTTAGCAAGAGGATTGTTACGACACTTCTTCTCTCCTTCCTGAATATGTGATATCAAAGGCACAGTTGAATGCATTTATTTTTAGAAGTCAGGCTGACCTGAACGCTCAGGAAGCATGGGAAGAGTAATGAATGAGGAGCTATAAGGGGATTGGCCTGGTTTTGAAGGACAGTTGTCCATCAGTGACCTTGCTAAGTGTCTGGTCACAGAGTTTCCCTGTTTGTGTCTCTATTTCTTAGAGTTTCACAGCGTGTACTTCAGAGCAATGCCTTTAGTAGCTTCTTCTTAGTTGCTCCTCCAGCATCTTTCTTTGCTGGCTCCCTCAAAGAGGCTCAGAGCTCAACCATGCCTGAGATGCCAGCTCCTGGCCAAACCTCAGCCTCTAACAAAGGCTATGGAAATGGAAAGGGGAAACTTGAGAGCATCCACTTTCATGGGGTGATGAGAAAAAGAGGGAGAGTGCTCTCCTATTAGCTTTAATCATCTTAGGGCTTTGTAGGGGAACAGTTGCAGCACTGCCGTGTAGCCTTTTTTCTTTCCTCTACTCATCTATAGATGAATATGGCTCAAAGAACCAGCATGTGGAAGAATCATGGATCCAGAGGCAAAAGGTCTAATCAGCAAGCAAGAAATTTGGCAGGGAGTGTACCTCTTTGTCGTGGTTTAACCCCAACTAGCAGCTAAGCACCATGCAGCTGCTCCCTCACTCCTTCCCCCTCCCAGTGGGACGGGGAGGAGAATCGGGGAAAAAAAAGGTAAAATTCGTGGGTTGAGATAAGAACGGTTTAATAACTAAAGTAAAATATAATACTAACAATAATAATAATTAAATATAATAATAATAATAGTCATGAAAAGAAATATTAAGAAAAAGAAAAAAAAAAGAAATAAAACTCAAGGAAAAAAACCCAGTGATGCACAATGCAATTGCTCACCATGCGCTGACCGATGCCCGAGCAGTGATCCGCCCCTCCCAGCCAACTCCCTCCAGTTTGTATACTGGGCATGACATTCTGTGGTATGGAATATCCTTTGGCTAGTTTGGGTCAGCTGTCCTGGCCATGCTCCCTCCCAGCTTCTTGCACACCTGCTTGCTGGCAGAGCATGGGAAACTGAAAAATCCTTACCTTAGGATAAGCGCTACTTAGCAACAACTAAAACATCAGCGTGTTATCAACATTATTCTCACACAAAATCTGAAACACAGCACTCTACCAGCTACTTAGAAGAAAATTAACTCTATCCCAGCCAAAACCAGGACACTCTTAATAGGAGAACATAAAGGAAATACTATAATCTATGGTGTCTGAGGAGGTCTGCGAAATGGCACAGAATAGCACTAAACAGCACAAAGGTTTAAATGTGGTTATGTGGCATCATAAAAGTGTCCATGTGACATATAAATCCAGCATAGATTTTTCAGCACAAATCCTACATAACATTCAGTCTTTAGAAATGCATGGGCCCTGAGCTTGCTTTCTTTACAGAGGGAAATAAGTGCAGTGAAAAATTTCACTGATCATGATAGCAATAGCTGGCAAGACTAAAATCTCAAGACAGTCTGGTGAACTCCAGCCAAAAAAAATACTGTGGGCTACTTCTTAAGAACGATGTGGTTTAAAGGACAGAGACAGAAAACTGCCTGTGCAATTCATCCATAACACAGTCTAGCACCAACTAGATCCAGGTTCAGAAAACAGATGCCGTCACCAGTGCAGAGCAGGGAAAAGCTTTCTTACACAATGTGCTGTGGCTTGCAAAAACTTTTAGGAGCTGAAATAAGGTCACCTACTTTTTCTTTCTGGAAAATAATAAAAATGATGAAAAATTGCCAGCCAGGGACTGGTTTTAAACCATACAATAACTTCTTCTTTCCTTCATCTGCTGGTGGTTGCTCTAGGCTCATACTGGCCCAAGGCGATTAGTAACACACCTTTACCCACTCTCTGGGACCTTAATTGGCTCCCCTGCACTGTGAGCATGGGCTATGAAGAGGGCCTCATATCCTCCCTCCTCCACCTCACCGCATGGGTGTGCAAGGAGGAAAATACAGTCCACCCCATGTAAAACAGCTGCAGTTGTTTTGTTGTGGTTTTTTTTTTTTTTAAGTAACCTGGTATGCAGGCAGAACTTGTCACTAGAAAGAGTAGAGGGGAGATTTCCTAGAGAGATGGGGCAGGGAGGAAAGATGATCTGCCTTAGAAGTCAGCCTGTTAAAAATCATATGGGTGGGAGTTTCCCAGGCTCCGGAGGAAATTAAGCAATAAATCCAGCTGAAAGCTAGAGGAGGCAAGTATCAGTGGAGTTATACGTCAGTTCTTCTTGGGAGTCTGGGCTGGACTGAAAAAAAAAAAGAAAAATCATTGAAATAATGTCATATGTGGATTTGTCAGGAACATTTTGTATATTCTAGATATTTGAAAGAAATTATTTTGTTATGAGAAGCAACTTTCTAACAAGATATAGGACTAAAACCCTATCCCAAACTTTGGGAAATTAAAATTGGATCAAATTTGGTGGTTTGGATCTGTCTCAAGTTGAATAGCTTGGACCGGGAAAGGGGCCAGTAGAATGTCTATTGCCAGGAGAAACAAAGAAGAGCAAGAGGTATGTGGTGTAGCCGGTGCACATCACCTACTGGTCCATGACAGCTTATGCTAATGGAAGGAAGGATGGGTTCCCATCCTGTAAACATCCTTTTTCCTCCAAAGAGCTTTCTGTCTGCTCCCCAGCACTGCTAGAACTTGTCATGGGCTCCCTAAGTTCGGTGAATGATCACAATGTCCTGTTCTAGTCAGGGACTACAGGAATTAAAAATGTTCCTTAGTCAAAACTCACATGTAAGTTATATTTTTAGAAAGGTCAAAACCAACTGGGAGGAATTTAGTGTAAATATGCAAGAATGCTATTGCCATTTTTTTTTATGGCACCAGTTAGGCTGTGCATAAAAAAAGAAACCAAGAAACTAGGATACAATCAAACATCTGTGCTGAATTGATTAAGAGGCCATTCAGCAGCCATATCATTCAGTTATGAAGTTGCTACTGGCCTGATTAGGCCTTTATTCAAATACCATCCCCTTTCCTCCATTGGAGTTGATGCTGTCATCAGAGGAAGCCCCAATTAATAAAACTAAAAGCCTGAGCCTTCCCAAGTGAAGCTCACCAATGGCATGATGTGATCAGCAGAGGTTTACATAATCCATCTTTACCTGCAAAAAAGCCTACTGCAACATGGTGCTGATGTTGACTCCTTGCTGCTTCTCTCTCTCCTCAATATCAGGGCCAGATCCCAACTTTGTGGCTCATTTTCCCTTCTGTCCGCTTTACCAGAGCCCTGCTGCACTCTGCTGCAAAGGACTTGTTGCTGCTAGAGGCTGACATTCTCCTGCACCAGCAAAAGCAACAGCCTTCACAGTTGCCCTGAGTATTAAGGCTGCAGCTGTGGGTAGCCTTGTTGCCAACACTGGCCTTGCTTTCCCTACATGTCAGCCAGTGGGTAAGGCTGCATGCCACAAGGCAGGGTGTTGGACAACTGCTTTGGCTAAGTTGAGGGGACAGTGTGATTGATGTTTGGCATTCCCTGCTCTTCCTAGCAATCCCAGGCAAAGGAGATGCTCTGCAAAAAAATATCTTCTGAGCTATCTCTGTGTGAGTCAGCCTGGGGACAATATAATTGTGCCTGCTAAGCACTCTGTCCAGGCTGACTTTGTTAAGTGCTGCATCAGCAAACACACACTAATGTTTACAGGAGCAACAGTTTGGCACAATCAGGGCAGATCAATAGGTTGAAGCCTACGTTGCTGGGGGCACTCTAACTATACTACATGCAGTTTTACTTTGGACTAGATATAGTCTGGTGTCCTGAACCAAACATCCCTAATGTGAATGTGGCCACAGCAAAGTCTTGAGTCAACCTGCCAAACTTCAGACATTGAACAGAAGTCCTTAACTTCTCTCTCTGGAGCCCCTCTCTCTTTGTTGACTTCCAGGGAGCAGAATGCAACCAAGCTCCATACTTCGGCATCTGAGCTTAAAATTCAGTGGTGTGAATCTTGCCCCAGTCCATGGAACTGCTTTCACTCAAAATAGGTTCTGCCAACACTCTGGACATATCACATGAACTTGCTGTTTGTTTTGATGCTTGACCTTCTCCTTGTTTTGTAACTAACAGTCTTAATGTAAAAATAACAAACCAGACTAAAAATTATCTCCCTGCTACATTGGACACTGTTGTATCTGAAGGGACTGTTAATAACAAAGGAAGCTTTCCAAGCAGCAAAAAAGCGAAGTTTTCAGACTTCCTTCTTTGTTGCTTGTTAAGACTTCCGACAGTCTTTTTTTTTTTTTAATATAAATATCCTTTTTCCTTCCGCTGTCTAGCATCTCTCAGTCATTTTTCAATTTAAAGCATGTGTGTCCCAAATATGATTTTATG
Source organism: Gymnogyps californianus (assembly GCF_018139145.2). Classification (NCBI taxonomy): domain Eukaryota; kingdom Metazoa; phylum Chordata; class Aves; order Accipitriformes; family Cathartidae; genus Gymnogyps; species Gymnogyps californianus. Next base: position 153,270,576 of record NC_059471.1, read on the forward strand.
GCAATGCATCTTGTCCTAACCTCTGTTTTTGTTTGTTTTTTTTTCTTTTGTATTCAAATCAGTGGAATTTTCTTCCATATTTTGCATTATTTAAATGGCTATGGGAAAGCAGAGCAGCTAATGAGACACATCTGACACTTCTTCCTGTCAAAGGGTAAGCCCAGCTGTGAAGCTTGAGCAGCTTGGGCTGTACAGAGATCATTAACCTCATACTTTAGAAGCTGTGTGCCACAATTACTGAACCAGCTGTGAGCAGAGGGGCGAAGAGGTGGCTTCGAGCTCCCTCCACAACAGCAGGGACATGGGCTTTTCTCCAACAGAGGAGAAAGCACTTGCTCCAGCCACTGGGGAGGGAAAGGATGCAGCACAGCCCTTTTCTCTCACAGATTTCTACTACCTATTCTTTTCTTTGGTAGAGGACAATTTCCCCCACCTTTCTTCTCTGCCTCTGTGCCCTGACCCCACAGATGCATGTCGCTCTTCTCTCATCTTCTCTGCCTCTTGATGCCTCTCGCAGCATGACCTCTGAGCAACAGCAGTTCGGTAATACTCACATCCAAATGTCTGTTTGAAAAGCATCACTCTTCCAAACTATATAAATAATCCAAGGATTAGCTGTAGAGCATTTGATCTCTGACCAAGACATTTTTTGCTATTGTCTAGTTTTCATTTTGTCCTGCTAATATAACTGGACTGTCTTGGATATGAAGTCTTGCTGGCTTGCTCTTTGCCAAGAATCACAGAGACTGAGGCCCTGGTGAAACATGTTTTGTTCTGCAAGTTCTGATTTTCTCCTTTTCCCTTAATATTCATTCCATCTCTTCTGATCAACCTGCATATTCTTTTCTTAAAAAGCTCACAGATTAGGATGGTATGAGTTAGCTGGGCTATGCTGATTTATTTTGGGTAAGAGTTAGCCTGCTGTGGAAGTCCACAGCTGGCTGGGAGAAGTCTGCTAGTCTGGTATTTTTCAGTAATAAATCTCCTGGTTGAGTTTATCTTCTCAATCTTAGAACTACGAAGCCCAGGTAAGTCTTTAGATCAGAAAACTGAACTTGCCTATTGAAGGTTTTGGTCCTTCAGTGTTCATGCTGGGGACTTCCCTTTGGACAGTGACCTCCTAAATATTCCCCCAAACATTTCTTCAGGGAGGCACCTGCCCTTCATTTTGCATAATGTATGCAAAATGTATGTCAAGGCATGGTTTGGTATTTTCCTCATTTTCCCACAAGATGGCACACTTTTCTTATGATAACTGCACAGTGCATGCTAAAACAGGTAGAGTAAAGCTTTCTGCATATGACAGTAATACAGCAAATTAACTTACTCTGTGGAAGTCCATTGCTTTATTTTGCTCATAATTAGTTGATTTACCCTGGCTAGTTGTCTCAGAGAATCTTGCCTTCTCTCTTGACTTCCTGTTCTCCTCCCATCGCTTCCTCTCCCAGCCCTCAGAGGACCTGTGTCCATGCCATCACAAGGTAGGCTTCCCACAGGCTTGAACTTCACTGTGTGATGCTTGAAGAACATATTTTGGGAACTGTACCCTTTAGCCTGATGACCACTTCATCTTGTAGGTAAAGGACAAACCATTTCTGGTGTTCAATGAGGTGAATACTTTGAGCTCCACGCTGAGCATAGGGAGAAGAACAGACACAAGGGTGTTTCTCATCAAAATATGTTTAGAAAACTTGGAGTTAGTTTCTGGTGTTTTTTTTTATTTTGGGTTTGGGGTTTTTTTTTGGTGCAAAACGTGCCACCAGTTATCCCTTGTTTCCCATCTGTGGCAATGTACTTGATGTACTCCAGGCTTACTGACAAACTAGTTACAATCTGCACAGGAAGGTGCTGGCATCCAATATTTTTACCAATGATCTATGCACAGTTTGGTTGACAGAATTGGAATTTTTTTTGAGGTATGCTCTACTTTAAACAAAAATAAATCTGAAATTACTTTTAGTTTCTGTTATGAAGCATCCATTGGAGTTGTTTCTTTCTGGCTTAATACTCTGAACCACCCCATGAACAAAACTTATGATGTATCATCATAGATAAACTTTTGGACTGGGTGCTAGACACCTTAGATGTCCTAGGGGTTATTGCCAAGGAAGGAACTTCACAGCATGAAATCCCTGGCTCAGCTTAGTTTTAAAAGTTTCAGAAATAAGCATTGTGCTAGTGACATGAAAATGCCTACAGGAACTTTCAGAAACTGTTTTTCCCTTTGCAATGGGAGAAAAATAGTCTGAATGTTTCATAGGATAGTGAGTCTTTGACACTGTTCTGGACAAATTATTAACCAAAGTCATGCACATTGAGTAGCCCTGTTTTACAGCAAATACAGAACCCTGCAATAGTGTCAGTATTCAAGAGAGAGCTGTTACATCCCCCAACCCCTCTACTTACATAAACAGTTTATTCCATTTTTCCCCTCCTTTAGTCTCAAGAAAGACTTAATTTTCCCTGACAAAGAGAGTCAATTACATTGAGTGAGAAAGAATTATCTTAGGTCTTAAAGTCTACCTTCAGTCGTAAAAAGAAGTCTTAAGATATTTAGGTGGAAGGTTGGTTTCGTTGCTTTCTTTAGTTTTTTTATGTAATGGAGGTGGCCAACCAGCATGCCTCAACCTTTTTTTCCTGCATAGCTCTGTCTCTGTATTATGTAATTAAACATAATGCAAGGCTTGCACTTCTCATATGCTGGGCATATATCTCTGTTTTTAATACGTGGCAAATGGCACCACAGTTTCATTCTGTTGTACAGAGAAAATAAAGACAGACCTCACTGATATCCATTTAATAGAAATAATCACAGAATAAGCTGTTAGCCTACCTTATTAACTTAGCTGAAATATTTTCTGTCATATGCTTGCAGCATCATAAACATACTAATAAATCTATGAAATTGCTACGTAGGGTTATAATAACCAAATCAGATGGAAGGAGAGGGAGAAAGAGGGAGTTAATGTTTCAGCACCCTACCCAGTGTGTAAGTACATTGAATCAATATGTTCAGTAGCTGGAGGAGAAGGACCTGGGAGAAGCAGCCAGCTAATCAGCTACTTTCCTACTGTCTGCAAGTCTTTTTTTCCCTCACAACTGATAACAGATGCTGAAAAGCAGGCTCACCATCAGTGCTATTTGTATCATTGTTTTTCTTTTCTTTTTTCTTGCACACCATGAACTTGTCTTTTCTTCCTCAAAGTTTGCTATGAATGCCTTTTGGAACAAAACACACACTGACCTGCTGCAACAGGTTTCACTGTTAGCGACTCAGCACTGCTCCTCTCTGCGTGGGAATGTCCCATTCCTTTGCCTCTGTCATGCCCATGCATCCTGTCTCCCAGACAGAATGACTATAGGGCATAATCATCTATTCAGGAATATGTTCTACTTGAACACTTCAAATCCTATTATGTCACAATTCACATGACTTATTTCTCATGCCCCATTACAGACCAAGCTCCTTTATCCCACCCTATATTTCCCCTAGGTTACTGCAGCTTCATCTTAAAGCAAGTGGCAAGCCAGGGACCTGCAGCACCATTGGCAGAGGTATGTATATTTTGAATTGACTTCAAATAAAGTTTCAGCTGAGTTCAGCAAACCAAACATTCTAATTTGGGAACATCAACACTATTCATTTCAGTCAAAAATGTTAAAACAGAATATGTCAACTTTCCAAAATATTATTTAAAAAAAAATGTTAAAATATCAGCAATTCCTCTGGAATGGAAATTGTGATTCACAGTCCAGTCTATCTATAGGCAAAGGGAATCAGTGTGTGATGAGATAGAAAAAGACCTTCTGACCAAAATCAAGGGAAGGAATATTAAAGAGCCCTGGTGTTCAAGCCCTCCACTACTGAGGGTCAAATATGGAAGACAGTATCAAAGCCACCAACTGATTGTGCATAATGCCACATGATAAGATGATGTCAGCAGTCCAAGTTTTAATAGTCTCTGGCACTTATATAAACATGAGCCACCACCATACAATCCACCAAATATTTTTTTGAGGTGAATGATAATTGTTGAGTAGCCTAAGAGAGATGCAACATCCCTCCCTCACCCTCACAAGCCTGCAAGCCAGGCAGAAGTCAATGGGACAGGGAAGTGTTGGCCTTTATTGATTGCTCCATAGAACAGTCTAATCGTTGGTCTTGCTTAATTGTCATCTTCTAACTCACTGCTTGTATTTTCTTGGGGTTTTATAGATTTTCCTGTTGGTGTTTTTGTCTTAAGTCTTTGAGTGACTATAAGTGACTGAGTTATTCCATGTCTGTCTTCGTTCCAGCCTCTCTTCTGTTGCAAGGCTTTGGCTTATGCATTCACTCACAGACCAACCACGACTTTCTTCTTCAGGAGAGCTGAGCCAACTTCACAGACAAAGGAGCCTCACCAAACTGGGCCCTGTCTCGCCCACTCCATTGGTGAGGAAAATCACAGCCCCTAAAGTAACACTGGACTGGCTTATGCCCAAGCTGTTGAAGACTAGCAGCTCACAGCCTCTAGAGCACACTGGCTATGTGCATGCTGCCTAAGCCTCAGTCTACATTGTCCCTCTGTTTGGTGCTCCTGTTGGCTTTGTATGCATGCAAGCTTTCAGTCCTGTGTCCAAAGTGATGAAAGGGTGGTGATGCAGCCAACGAGTTCTCTTCACAGCATGCTAAAGGTGTGTTGTGTATCCTGATGTATGGCAGGGCATATGTGAGGCCACACATATCTACAGGGAGGGTGCTGGAGGACGAAACCAAATTTGTTCTGGATCATGTCCAATCTTTCTAACAGGAAAGGACCTGAAGCAAATGATCCTGCCAGTTGCACCCTACCTTTCTTCTGAAGGAAACAAATTGATTCAGTCTAATTGTCATCCAGGGAGTCAACAAGCTTGTATGCGATATGGAAAAGCAGAGGACAAGGATTCTCTGATGAAACAGTGTAGACATATCCCAAGAGACTCTCATTCAGAGCTAGGTATTCAAAACAGGTCTTCTGAGGTCATAGACCTCAGAATACTTCTTTCTTTTTCCAGTCTTCATTGGCAAGATGGAGACAGGTGGGGATGAGAGAAGGTCCATTTAAAACTTCTTTTGGCTATCAGTTTAAAAAAAAGGACATTCAGAAGATGCTTTTGACTCTTGCACATATCATTTCAGGAATACTTTCATCCCTCACCTACTGTTTCTATCCCACCCCCTTCTAGACCCAGGAGAGAGAAGCATATCAATAAGCAGTGACATGTTATGGAAACCAGAGAAAAGAGCATGTGAAGCTATGGCCACCCATTTTTTTCTCTGAGTAATGAAATGGAAATAAATAGTGGGATAAAATTTTTAAAACACAGGCATCAGTCAAACAGTTTATGACCTCCTACTTTGCATCTGTGGCAAGATCATGTGGATCAGTAGTGTATTGGGTTTGTGTGGCAAGGTTTTGGTAGCAGGGGGGCTACAGGGGTGGCTTCTGTGAGAAGCTGCTAGAAGCTTCCCATATGTCTGACAGAGCCAATGCCAGCTGGCTCCAAGATGGACCCACCGCTGGCCAAGGCCAAGCCCATCAGTGATGGTGGCAGCGCCTCTGTGATAGCATATTTAAGAAGGGGAAAAAGTTGCTGCACGACAGCAATTGCAGCTGAAGAGAGGAGTGAGAATATGTGAGAGAAACAACTCTGGAGACACCAAGGTCAGTGAAGAAGGAGAGGGAAGAGGTGCTCCAGGCGCCGGAGCAGAGATTTCCTTGTAGCCCGTGGTGAAGACCATGGTGAGGCAGGCTGTACCCCTGCAGTCCATGGAGGTTAATGGTGGAGCAGATATCCACCTGCAGCCCGTGGAGGACCCCACGCTGCAGCAGGTGGATGTGCCCGAAGGAGGCTGTGACCCCCTGGGAAGCCCACGCTGCAGCAGGCTCCTGGTAGGACCTGTGGACCTGTGGAGAGAGTAGCCCACACTGAAGCAGGTTTGCTGGCAGGACTTGTGACCCTGTGGGGGACCCACGCTGGAGCAGTGTGTTCCTGAAGGACCGCACCCCATGGAAGGGACCCACATTGGAGCAGTTCATGAAGAACTGCAGCCCGTGGGAAGGACTCACGTTGGAGAAGTTCATGGAGGACCATCTCCTGTGGGAGGGACCCCACGCTGGAGCAGGGGAAGAATGTGAGGAGTCCTCCCCCTGAGGAGGAAGGAGCAGCAGAAATGACGTGTGATGAACTCACCACAACCCTCATTCCCCGTCCCCCTGCGCTGCTGGGGAGGAGGAGGTAGAGAAAATCGGGAGCAAAGTTAAGCCCGGGAAGAAGGGAGGGGTGGGGGGAAGGTGTTTTTAAGATTTGGTTTTATTTCTCATTATCCTACTCTGATTTGATTGGTAATAAATCAAACTAATTGCCCCAAGTCGAGTCTGTTTTGCCTGTGACAGTAACTGGTGAATGATCTCTCCCTGTCCTTATCTCGACCCACGAGCCTTTCATTATATTTTCTCTCCCCTGTCCAGCTGAGGAGAGGGACTGACTGAGCAGCTTTGGTGAACACCTGGCATCCAGCCAGGGTCAACCCACTGAAAGTAGTTACCTTCCTGCTACTACATGGTTTTTCCCAGCAAGCTCTGGAGGGGAATGGTGGCTGTAGAGAGGATATCATTTTTAAATTTCCTTCAAAGTATCTGAATTTAAGAGAGGTTGTTGGGGTTTTTTTTAGGTCACCTTAAACAATCTTTCCTTCCTGCTCTTCTTCATTCTAATCACTTGGGATTTAAATGTATTCAAGTCATGGAGAGATAAAAGAATGAATGTGATTGTAATATTGCGTCCCCTGTCTCTCAAGCACAAGCAGCAAGCTTCCTCCTGAGCAAGGTTATTATTTTCAGGGTGGGGAAAGATAGGGAGAGATTTCTTTTTCTTGTATGGGGGACCTGTCAGGCACACTGAAAGCCCCTGTGTTCCCGTAATCCCTGGAGTCCAGCCCTGCACACACTGCTGGTCCTTGTCATTTCCCCATGCCGCTGCACTGCAATCTCCTTTCTGATTTCCTTCTGTAGCTACCCAAGCCCAAGGAAAGACTGCAGGACACAGATGATTCTACTGGAGGGCCAGCACCAAGACTGGCCTTTGCAGTAGGCAGCACTCACTGCTGTGAAGAAACACACTTTTCCATGGCACCTTTTCCCTGGTTACCAGCCTACCTTTCCAGGCAGAGCTGGGCTAGGGCCTCTCCTGACAAATCACTGATGCCAGCTCAAGTGGGAGGAGGCAACAGTGGGCTAAATGAGCCAGTGGGTTCAAGAGAAGGAGCAGGGTGAAAGGAGCAACTGTTAACGTCTGCCCTCAGGGATGCCAAACATAGTTGTAGGGTTTCATCCAACATGGTGGGTAGCAGGGGCTTCAATTGTTGCAGCCATCAGTTGTATCTATGACATTGGACCTGGTAATTTCCCTGCAGCTGGGGGAAGCCAACCTCCAGACCACCTTGCTGCTTTTAATATAATATAAGAAGGAAATCTCTTTGTGATAGGATTTTAGAGACAAAATGCTTAAACACAAAGAAAAGTGATCGGCTCCTTGACCTCAGGCCAGTTTGCAGGGTGGAGAGTTAGGTCCATGCTGAGATCTAGTTTTGACCACTGAGAGGCACTTAATGAAGCAACTAGACTCTGCCAAGCTGAGGAAATAAGGCAGTCTCAAGTGAAGTTCATGGAGCATGAATGATGCATTGGTATTGTCAACTTGGTAGAGCATCCAGAGTACTAAATTAAATAGTAACTTTCGAGGCAGAAAGGAGTATGAAACCTGATTTCAGAGAGTGCAAAACATCATCTAATGTGGTGACTAAATTAATTACTTCATTTTACAACTGGGAAGACCTCAATGGATAACCTCATTTTATCTCAGTTTTCAAGTGCAGGCACCATTCACTCAGACAAATTATTTGGAGGCACATTTGGGCAATGCTGTAGCAAAAGATGAATGGATGTAGTGGATGGGTGGCCACTTGGCAGCACAGAAACTCCTGTCCCAAGGAAAGAGCTCCAGATCCACACTGTCACAGCAGCGCCTCAGAGGCAAATTGAAAGTCACTGGAGCACTGAAATGTTGATCCATATTTAGAGTACTATGTCACATCACTGATGGTTGTTGATTATTATTAATGCTATGTTTATCTGGAAGGAAGATGTGTTGATATGTAACTTCAAGAAATTTTTGTGAAAGCCAGTTGTGCTCAGTTGAGTTATGTAAAGTTGACATTATATGAAGTTTATTATTTGGCATTTGGATACTGAGTGAAACAGACCACACCCAAGTGTCGTCCTGATTTTTCCAGTGTGACTCCAACTTTAAGAGGAAGAAGACTAAAATTGTGTCAAATAATAACCATGTCATCACTTTTTGACATTGTCGTGAACATTAATGGCCAAACAACGTTGTATTGGGCATACAAAACAGCACTTTCAGACTTGCAGAGAGAATAAATTGCCTGAAGATGGTAATTTAGTAAGATAAATTTGGATCTCAACTAAAGGGCACTGGAATAATGTAAATGCTAATACTTGTCTCTGTGGATTTTACCTTTAAAGAGTACACATTTTCGATTTCTCTTTCCCTCTATAGGCTGAGGAATATGCATTGCCATATAGCTTCTTATTGTTCCCATCGGATGCTCACTCTGAGCACTGCTCTAACTAGGATTATAGTGAAGTTAAATTAAGTTTTACATTTGAGAATATATTCCAGCTGAGTTTTTTTAAGTTATCTTTCTAGAACCAAGCCAACCAAAGAGAAAGAAAAAAAAAAGCTGTTGGTGTAGCAGCAAATACTTTGCATTGTAACATCCCTAATGTAGTAATCTAGACCACAGCCCAAATGCTAATTCAGTCTTTTACTGCCCCAGTGGGGAAAGTTTAGCAATATTACAGAAACCATGGTGAAAATCTTATGAAAGGGAGAATATCTCATGTGCTGAAGAAGGTAAAGTTGCTCTGGGCTTTGAAATCATTGCTTTTTATGCTTTTTTATATTAGAAATATCCAGGATAACGCAGCAATTTATCTCTCTCTGTTGCTGTAAGGTGGGATATCAAAATATATCGATGTCCTGCCTGCAACATTCTCATTCCTGAAACTCAAGTCAGTTCTGTGTCTGTCAATGAACACCTTTATGTTTCATGACTAGCAATGGTAAAAAACTCCACATTTCTGTTCCACAGTAATTTTGAAATTTTGAGCATATGAAGTTACATATCAAAATGAAATACATTGTGATATTTCCTATGGAAAAGGAAATTTATTTTAAATTCCAGAGAAATAATAGTGTTTTTTGTTTTGAAATGGAATTGAAGTCAAGCTTTGTGCTCTCTTGCAGAGCACACACCAGAGCAAAGAGACTAGCTACTGCAGTTTGCCCTTCTTGACATCCTTCTTGAAGAGTCAAGGTTTGACCTCCAGGGCTATATTTTTCCTGTTCTGTTTCCTTGATGAGAGTTTGTACCACTTGCTTTCCTCTGCCAATATGGTCAAAGATTAATAATGGTGCAGTTAGCAAGAGATAATTAGCAGTGTTTGGGGTTTTTTGGTTTGTCTTGGTAAGGGTTTTTACTTCCGATAATTGTTTTAAATTTGATAATTGTGCATTTTCTCATTCACTTAAAAAAAATTAAAATAAGAGCCTGAAGTGTTTTTCATTTTACATGAATGTGTAGCCCTAGACACTGTCACTTAAACTCAGTATGCTGGAAGAAGAAGGAAGGTAGAAAAGGAAATAATGAAATAATCCAGAAGGAGAGATGGATGGCAAGGCATAGTGAAGGCCTTACGTTATAAAGTCACATTTATATTGGGCAGTTAGGACTACCCTTTTGCTGAGTAATAGGATAGGAGAAAACAGGATTTCTCCTGGCTCTGTGGTGTTGACGGGCAGCAGTTGCACTTCTTGGAGATGTATAATCTGGAACTGAAAGCCAGAATTTTCAAGGATATACTTAAAACTGAGCAATTAGTCCCAAGGCAAATTCCTGACTCCTCATTGCTTATCATATATTTGTTCAGCTCCCATCTTTCCTTGTGCAAAATCAGAGATTTGATTATTATAATTGCAATAGACTCAATTTATTCAGCAACCACATGGATTACACAAGGACAATGACAATCTCAAAGGTGTTGAGTATTTTGGCCTCAATCTGGCAAAATCATCAAGTGGAGTCATTACTTCCAGCATGGAGATGGTTTCCCTGAAATAAGCGTGCTGCTCCTGCACATAAGACGTTTGCTGTTTTGGAGTCAGCAGCCTTCAGGAAAGCGTGCCAGGCAAGCAAATACAAGGGGAAGAGAGCGGAAAGCAAGCACAGTGACTGGGAGCACTGCATAAAAAAGCAGTCACTATGGTTTCAGGAATCAGGGAGGCCATCTACCACCAACCCATGACTCAATCCCTCTCTAGCATATACAACTTGCTGTATGATTTTGGAAAGCATGGATTTTTTTGGCAGTTTCTGATCTACTTCCCAGAAAGCTTATTGCAAATCTGGACACTGGAACTAGACATATGCTCTTGATGGTCTAGGGTACTGGAGATGTCCTCCCAAGGATGGCAGATACGGCATGGGAGAACAAACCTATGCCCTTATGGAGAGGTCACTGGAGGCCAAGTGAAGCATCCTATGGAGCCTCAAATGGCAATAGGCACATATGTGTAGGCAACTGAATTACACCCCTTACTTATTGTCACAGCAGATAATGAAAGCGCGCTGCATCCTGCTAGGTGCTCCCGGATGCTCGGTCAGTATACATATTTACTGATTAATGTTAATTTAGGTAACAAAACCTGCATTTGAGGAATTCAACATTCACCATCTTCACAGTGTGTAGGCTAACAGGACACTTTGCTGAATGCCAGCAGATTACATTACGATCTCTTTAAAGGAGGAGCTGCCTGTTTTGGTATGCTTTGAGCAAATCTGGTGGATACTCTAGAAGAAATCAAGAAGAATAACCTCTAGCTTTGCTGTTGACCTACTGCATGGCCTCAGACAACCCTAGAAGGAGAATATAAGGTCTTCTTTTCAGGAGGAAAGAGAAGAAAACAAAACCCAAACAACCTTCTTATCTGGACTGTGGGAAGTAACATGAGATAAAAGTTGAAGACAAGTCAATGTATACTTACTACAGAAATTAATAGGCTGACATCTTCCCCTACCAAGTATCATCATTCATCTACTAACTCAAATGGCACCTGCAGACAGAACTGTCTTTACAAAGATTATATTTTACATCAGTTACTACGTTAAGTATCTCATAGGAAAAATATATCTTTTTGTACCTGCTGAAAATTAAGTAAAAATGTATAAAATGTGTTGAGACTAGAAATATTCCTACAGGAAAATTTGCTAGGTAGACTACTTGCAGAAAGCAAGCACTAAAAAAGTCTGACATGATTTGGAATTATTTTTCATCATTTGACATGATTTGAAATTATTTAAGATTGCTGTGAAATGATTACTCAAAGTTCTTCAGCCTGGCCTGACTGTAAAACACAGCTTTGTACTGGTGGAGACAAACTAGTGAACTGCCGATGAAGTACAAGCATAGGCAGAAGTTGGGCCAAGGACCTGCAGCAAACTAACAGTGGGAAAATCAAATGTGAGTTGAGGTGTTGTTATTCACAAAGATAAGGATTTCTGACTCTCTGAGAGTGATGTCTCCCTACAAGGCCACAAATGAGAATGAATAGCTTCAGCAAGGTCTCAGCCCGTGTAGCAGAAGAGGTTCCCATGCCACAGAGCTGAGATTTTGTGGGTATCCACTTAGGTTATGAATCTGCTGGAAAGAGAGAAGAAATCACACAACTAGGGCTACAAAGACAAAGGAAGACTTTTTTTGTCTGTTTCTACAGTGTTTCACTGTATAACCTTTATGCTTCCACTTCCAAAAGGAGATAGGATCCAATCTGGCTCTGTCAGTGAGCATTAAAAATAATTTGATTCTAACCTCTGCTACTGTCCTGCCTAAAAAAATGAGTGACAGATTGACTGACAGAAGAGAAAAAGTGCATAGGACTTTGAACTGCAGCAATCATTACTGCACCAATATTAACTAAAAACGAAACTAGCAGCACCGAGAAACACAGAGAAAATTGTGAATAGGCCGATGTAGGTATGAATTGCGCTGCAGATCTAGTGAGCCTGCTAATAAAGGTACACACAGCTGAGCCACAGACCAATGCAGTTACTTAAAAGCAGTAGAATTTAAAACAATTAGCAGACACAGCCCAGCATACCCAAGTCATTATGGTAGTTTCACAAAATGGACTTAAATTAGAAGGGAAGGATACACAATCACAACTCTTTCTTTCTTTCTTACTTTTGGGAGGGCAAAAGAGTACTGCCTTATTGCACTTGCCATTTCCAAGCCTGGTTAAGGAAACTCCCTCTTCTACAAAGAGTGAAGACCATGAGTGTATTTTCACACAAGAGTGATAGCTCGCTGTTACATACAATGCCTGCTCCTTGAAGAACAGTAGTCAGGATATGCTACATAGGCTAATTCTTATCTCAGTCACACATTTCAGTCCAGCAATCTGTCCAGTCATCCTGCCCTGAGGTAAACAAAACCAGAGTCTGCTGGAGTGAGCAGCTGCAGAGAAATCCACAGACAGCCGTGTGCGTGCAGCGATACTCCCCGCTATAGCCTGTGCTGCACTGCTCTGGGTTGTTTTGCTGGGATGCAGCTTAAGTGGATTTCTACAGAATTTATCTTGTGAGTTAATATACAATGGGAGACCTTTGCATGTCAAACTGTTTTAAGGAGGAGTTCAAAACTCTATTATTTTAATGCTTCTTTCATCATTTTTCCTTATCACCTCAAGTTTGTAGCAGGGCCCAGTGTCCAACAAGATGCATGTCAGAGGAGTGGAACAGCAGAAAGGTAGCGAAAACCTGTCTTACAGACATTGCTGGAGGGAAATCTGGAGGGAAACTCAGCCTCCTGCCAGAGTTTATCTTTAAAGAGATTGGAACTGTTTGATTAGGGGGCTGGATGACTGGATCAATATGGTAAAGTCAACAAGTAGGTACACGAGATGTAAAGGAACAGCAGCTCAAGGTGCATCCTGGGCATTGGAGAGCAGGAAGGTGAGAAGCTCCAGGAGACTTCCAACTTGCCTTTGCCTTTACTCACTCTTGTCTCCACCCTGAAAATTCCCAACTTCCCAGAAGCAAAATGCTTATATGGGGCCAACGGGAAGAGGAAATAGGTGGGGAGAGCCAGATTCAATGTTGCTGGACCTTCAAGGAGAGGAATCTGGGGACAGAAAGCAGGATGAGAGAACATTTGCACTCACAGAGGTGCAGGTTGCTGGGGCTGGGGATGCAGGGGTTTGGAGGAAGCTGCTGAGAAAGATGGGGTATGGTGGTCCAGAGCATTACACAGAAGACGGAAGAGACACCAAGACACACCAAGAACCACAGCCATCTTCGTTAAGACACAGTAGCTCCAGTCACTGTCCTGAGCCAGAGGACTGAGAAATGATTAGATCTTGGGAGCAGCTTAAAAGCTTTTACTTAAAGTCCACAGAATTAAACAGAAACATTTCCAGGTGACAGGCACCCACTCCAGGTGGTAGGCATGCTGATGACTTAGCATCTTCAGATGCGTCCTGCCCTGTCCTCAGCTCTTGCAGAGGCTGAAGGTAAGACTACAACAAAGTATTTGCAGTGAATTGGTTGCTGATATGTTGATTAATTGAGATTTCTCCATAACAAAACTTCATCATCCCTCTACAGGGCATTACTCTGTTATATGGTGACCTTTGAGACCATGTGAGTACACTTGTACTCATGTCTCGCCTCTGTCTTCTAGATGGAACAGAACCAGGGAGGCACTAAGAAAAAAGCGGGAGAGGAGCATTAGCTTCTTTGATGCATGTGTCTCCTAGGCCAGGACAGAGAGAGCTCATAAGCACCTTTAATTGCTCCAAGCTAGGCACAGTGGAGGTTTGTTCTTTCCAAAGTTGCCCATGCTGAGTTGTTCTTTTTTCCCTAACAGAAAGAAAGTGTTGTTCATTGTTACTGGTACAAAAGCTCATCTCAGAGCTCTGGCAGCTTTTGCAACATTTTCACAAGTTTTCATGTAACTGGTATTTGGTTGCATAAGGTAAAACTGTCAGAGCTACGGTAGGAACAGTGAAGTTTTTAAAGCACAGAGTTCTCTGGCATATGGGCTCTTTTGACCTCCTTTATATAGTGTAGTCTCACCTAATAGTTTTTCTGGGTCTAAACAGAATGGTCTAAGACATTACCAGGCTGGAGATTATGAGATGCTGTGAAGGATCACACAAGGACTCCTATTCCATTTCAGAGTAATAGCAGGTAGATTACTAGCAAGGGCAAGTCATAACCCAGGTGACTTTGCAGTGAATTGGATTAGAGACATTTGCAGACCTTCTTTGTGAAGGAGGAGGAAACTTCATGTTGAGAGGCTAAGGAGCACAGATGGGGTCACTTCTTACACCTCTGCAGCTACTCCTGAAATGACTGTTATCACACCCCACCACATACCCTACTCAGACAATAAAGCAACTGCAAATTACACAGCAGCTCCACCACTGGCTGCCTTGTGCTCCTCACATGATGGGATACCGCTGAGAACTCACCTTCACTGGCCACTGTGTACCATTGACTTTGCCTGACCCAGGGACTTCTGCTCTTAGGAGGGAGTTTAAAAGAAGATTTAGAATGTAATGTAAGTATTGGCAAATCCTTAGAAATACTGACAGGTGTCTGTCATATTTAAGACATAAAATGCATCTTGCCAGGCTTTTTGAAGTGCTCAAATATGAACATTTTATATTTAAAAAGTAAAGCAAGAACATTTCATTTAGAACTGAATGTGTGGACTGGTACCCAAAAACTGAGAAATAAATCATTGTACTATTGTTGTAGTTCTCCTCAGACCCAGGAAATTCAGAGTGTAAGCTGTATTTAAAAAGTTGACAAATTTTCATATAGAAATGTAAGGTAAGACATTTAAACAAATTTAACTCAAACAACTGTATAGAAGTATTATTCAAAGCATTATTCAGGGAAAATGTATCATTGCCCCAGAAATAGCTTCTTGGAAAATATTTTTATCTCCTCTGGAAGCACAAATATTGAACCTCTTTTATCATAATCAGTGGTGTTTATCACCACTTTGGTGATGAACAATCACCTTAAATTCTGAATGATCCAGTTCTTATGTCTGTTTCTCATATCAGTCTGACATAATTACACCTGCAGAGTGGTGGAAACATGGCTTTGTGCAGTTATTGTCTCTAAAGTAATCCTTATTTACCCTGGGATATAAAATTTAAATCACGTCCTCTCTGACGTACACAACCTCACCCATAATAACAGACTCTGCAATCACAAGAGAGTAAACAAATCTGATCGTGATGGTTAAGCAGAGAAACTAAGCTTCCAGCTTCAGCTTTGTGGCTCATCTTCATTTCCCAAAACCATTCTAAATACAGAAAAAGGTGCCAAGTTAACAACAGGCTGAAAAAAGAAGCCCTCAAACCTCCAAGTCAAAAGAAGCTACAAACTAATTCAAGAAGCCTTGTGACTTCTTTTCCAGCCTAGCCCAGCCTAGCCTATCCCAACACATTAATAGTTGGGTTTCCTAATACTGCAGGTTTTGCAACTGCACTGGGACAATAGCATAAGAAAGACAGAACTTATAAAAACAGAGCAGTGTGCAGTAATGGGAGACAACTTAATTTTTTTAATAATGTACTTAATAGGGCCAATCGAGCGATGGAATTATAGCGGGCACGGTGTCTTGCAAATGTTTACTTGTGACAAGTCAAGTGTTTTCATGAAGACAAATTGTGTCAAGCAGTATGTTCAGCCCACATACTTGTCTATTCCCTGAGGATATGAGGGCTAGCCTTGATATCCAAATGAGGTCAGGGGAAAATTTCCATCTCTTTGCACTATCTTTCTGCTTTTAAAAAAAAGAAGAGAAAAAGAGGTAGACAGACTGTGAGACACAGCAGAGAGTTCCCAACAACTGGGGCCTGTGTAGCTTTGGCTTGGGCCAGCAAAGGTCAGATGTGCACGCCTGAAGAGTTCTTTGTGCGTAGCCTGGGTTTTCTGGTTGGTGCTGCTGGAGCTAATTTGCCAGCTAGCTAACAACCTCCCTGCAAGTTGAGGAACTCACAGAGCGAAATCAAAGATTGCCAGAACAGACTCAGAGCTTTCAGCAGTAACATGAGATTGCCAAGGACATAGCTCTGGATGACATATCTAGGGTTATTTTAGCAAATGAGTGTTTATAATGCAATGTAGATGTACACACAAAGACACAGCAGCCTCAAGAAAAATAGCGTGCCTCACGTATAGCATTATGCATAAGATAGGTACTATTGCAAGTGTGCTCTGCATAGCTGCATAAGACACAATGCAAACTATCATATATTGCTTACAAAATAGCTTAAACTTCATAATCAATGAGAAACACTTCCTATTCTTATTCTCACAGAATTTGCATCATAATAGAGCAGTGAGGCCT
This sequence comes from Gymnogyps californianus, assembly GCF_018139145.2. Lineage (NCBI taxonomy): Eukaryota > Metazoa > Chordata > Aves > Accipitriformes > Cathartidae > Gymnogyps > Gymnogyps californianus. The sequence continues at coordinate 153,287,108 of NC_059471.1, forward strand.
CAATCAGGAAAGTGACCCTGCTGTACCAAGCACTGAACAATCCAGGGATAATAGCTCTTCCTTGAGTTCAATTTTATGTGTAGTGAAATGTTATAATTAGGACATAGAAGCTATCAAATAAACCTGTGTTTAGAGAAAACAGTCTAAATGTATTTTCATCAAATGTACAGGAAGCAATAGACTGCCCTTAAAACTTGCCTCACAAAAGGTAGGCACCAGCTAAATGAATCTATTGTCTGTGTAATGAAGCTGTTCAACACTTTCTTTGGGATGATAAACTAGCACTCCCCAGTGCAAATCATACCGCATTCTTACGTGCAATAACACAGGGACAGCTGAACTAAAAAATGGCTCAGGCACTAAAGTATTGGCCCTTCCCAGCCTCTTCTCTGGTTCTGGATATCAGATTAGAGATTGCTTGATTTTCCCGGGCTCCAGGCAGGTTGCAGGCAGAGAGCTTTCCCACTGTTGTTTGTTTGTTTGTCTTTTAATTACCTCTTTTTGCCTTTCTTTCCTCTTTCTTCAGCACCTCCAGGGCTGCTTGGGTAGAGGGAGGGAAGCAGCATCCTGAGACATTTCTTAGCAAGGAGGGGCCACGTGCTGGAATTTGGGCTGGATGGGTGCATGCAGAAGCAGCACGCAGCTCCTCTGTGTGTGGGTTGTTCTTTTTTTTCTTTCTTTCTTTCTTTCTGATAGCCAGACTATTTTAATCTTTTCAATGGTAATGATGTGTGCAAGGAACGATTTCATTGTTTATTGAAGCAGTTAAACCATAATTGCAAGGAGAGGGTAAAGGAAATGGCTTTTTCATATACTTCTTGATATCATTTCTATGCTAATAATACTCAGATTGCCATGTTTGAGAAAGGACATACATATATATTTATATGGGGAAGAAAACACACTAGCAGGGCAGGAAAGGTGGCTAAGGAGAGTGATGAAAGAAAAATGCCTTAGTCTGAGAGGGTGGGAATAGGTAAGACAAAACAAATTGCAGGCCTGACTGATTTCTTCCCCGGATACCTGACATGAGAAGAAGAGTTGGCTACAGCCCAGTTTATAGGACCATTTTGTAGTTTGACCGCAAGCCAAAAAAGCCTGTTGGGTTTCCGTGCTCCATTTGGTATGCTGCCACAAACAAAGAATACAGCAGCCAGCAAACATCCAGCAACTGTTGACTTCCTCCTCTGCAGCAGCAGCAACCTGTTTTACGGCTGGATCAGCAGATGGGGGCTTTTTGGCATAAACGTGGAGAGATACTGGAACTATAGAATAATATTTTCACTGTTGTGCCACACAAGCATATTTGGAGGCATATGGGGGCCACGATCTGGTTATTCCTATGTCTGTGATCAATTTATGCAACACCTGCTGAAGTGAAGGGTGGCATTAATTTTGCTCAGGTCTAGATGCCTGCCAGGTAGTCACCCGGGACTCTTTTTATACTTGCTGAACAGAAATTGACATTTTTAGTGGGCAAATAGTCTTGATCTGCTTAAACGTCCCCTTGAATTTAAGTGAATTAGTCAGTGTCTTTTTCTCTCTCTCTCGACCTCACAGGGAGGTTAGATAAAGAGCCCAGACATAAGCATCTATGCTGTAAACCACTTAAATGAAATCCCACAAAAGATGTCTGGACCTGACAGAAACATGATGCATCAATAAGGATTACTCCTGCATCTACTGGTAGCCTTGTCTCCGTTGCTCCTAGGTGGAAGGGTTACAAAAGTAGTACTTGTCAGGAAGACTCTTCCTGGATCCTGACAACAACAGCTACCAAAACAAGTTGGAGTTTAATGGGCAATGCTTTCTAATCGCTGGAATCAAAAAAACTGTCTTGGCTTGCTAAGCTTCTCAGATTTTTTTTTTTTTTTTTTGCCTGCAACAAGTCTTTATTTAGATTTGCTGTCACTATGAAGTCAGAATCTCAATGTTCTTGTTTACAAAGCTGAAGACACATTTAAAGGAGAAAAACAACCCCACTAACACTCATACTCAGAATATAGCTTAATCTCCTGATTCAGCTTGCTTTTATATCTTTGGGAAGGGGGGGCAGGGGGAGAGCAGCTGTGCTGGACTCACATACGGCTCCCATGCAAAAATACTTTTTCTCCAGGTTACCATCTTAAAGAGAGAGATCTTATCTCGGTGTCTTCATTTCCGTCTTTGAGGGGCATTTCACTTCCTTTTGAATGCAAATGTATTTCAAAGCTGTTTCAGCCCTCTCTCTCCCCTTGTTCCTTCCCTAATTATGAGGTCTTGTGGTCTTTTAGGTAGCTGCCAGGCATCCAAGAGAAGGGTAATGAGATATCTTTATGTTTATTTGAGAGTGAATCTCTTATGAATAAAGGAGGACCTCAGAATACCAGGTTTTATATGCTGTTCTAATTAATTTTTTCAGAAAGTCAGACTAATTCCAATTATAAGCTTACATTATAACATTTTGCAAACCATGTGTCACAAGAGTTTTCTTCCATCACCAGCAGTTCCTGGTTACAGGTCAGCAGGGCTTTATATCGCTAACATGTGACATGTTAGCGTACACTGCTCTTCTGGAATCATCACATCACACATGACCAGGCCAAATTCTGTATTAGTTCAATTTGTAAAAATGCACGCATTCCATTTAGGCGTGAAAAAGTGCCTGAGAAAATAAAATCCCATAATATCCAGAATGTATTTTCACTCTGTATTCATCTGCAAAGTTTTTTTCCCCTTTCCCTGAGGTGCAAGCAAGGATCTGCACAAGTGTAATAATCACTTTGTTGCTACTTCAGCATTCGATTGCTGGTTTTTGTCCACCTCACAAATGATGTCAATGGGGTCACCTGTGTTTGATCATTAGAGAGAATGCATGTCCTTATCTGTATCCTACACTTTACTGAACTGTAGGCCTACTCATCAGGCTGGAAGGGATGAATTCAGCAGGACCATCCTTTTCCTGATGTCAAGGAAAGAAAGGTCCATGTCAGCAATTGCTGATTAAGTTTAGCAAAGTAAGGAAAGGAGATTAGCCAGTTTGAGCTTTGTCACCTCTCGCTTTTTGGTTCAAGTCTTCAGTGAATGAAAAATCATGTGTACCTGATTAGAATTCATGTCTGTCAGAAGGTATTTCAAAGAGACAGTGACCTCTGCCTGGCTCAGGCTGAGGTAAGTGTTGAAAATCCACCCCTCCTTACAGCCAGTTCAGCAAAGACAAATGAACATTGATGAGATTGGAAGCTTATTGGTCCAGAGAAAGTCAAGGAGAAACTTTTCCCTGGAATTTAATGACAGTCAAGGATTCTTAAGGATGCTGTGGTTTTTGACTACCACTTCTCTACTACCTTCCATGAATAGCACACGAAAATGCTAAAGAGAAAGCTTTCATTGAGTGTGGCTAGAAGTCCAGGCTTTGTTTTATTTAATTTTATTTTGCCATTACCAGAGAGAGAAGCTCTGGTTATTTCATTCAGGAAAGCGCCACACATTTTTTGAGGAGTGTGAAAAGTCAAGTAGGTCCTTTAAAGAAATAAGGTTTATAAAGAAGGGGTGGGCGAAAATATCAGCAATATTAAGTCTGTAACAGTCAAGCTTTTTTCTCATCATCAGTGGTGTAACAGTAAATCTCAGAACAACTTTTGTAGGGCAAATATGATATACGGGAAGAGTGGGAATGGAAGCCAGCCTATCTGAGATATTCTGCATGGTACTCAAGGGATTACATAGTAAATTGCACAGCACAAGAGACTTTGTTACTGCACCTTACTTCTGTTAGGTGATTGCAGAGTCAGTTCATTGCCCCAGAAAAACAGAGGAATTGGAAAAAAGAGGCAGCATTCTGCTTTTCTTGAGAGAGATCTCCTTTTCTGTCTGTAGGTTTTAGAAATGTGAACAACCAAAGAAAAAGAGAAACTTGAAAAGAGCAAGACAACCTCTTAGTTCAAGCTGTTATAACCTGTTAGTTATTTGTACATTTTTATTTACAGCAATTGCAAAGTAGTCAGACCAAACTTCAGAGAATAAACTCAGAAATATTTCTTATGGACCTCTTAACCTGACTTAGAAGTAGTGCTGCAATGTCTCACAAGCCATTTGATATATGTGCATGTCAATATTTTGTATAAAACATAAGAAAGAAACAGATATTTCAGTGACCTGAGCTAGACTCTTCTTCCAAACAAGCCTATAGCTCTGGTGACACCACGGTGGGTACTTCAATATACCCACCATATATCTCATCTTAGAAGAGCTGCTGATGTGATTCCCTCTCATTAGGAGAGAAAAAAGTAGTTGTGTTCTGTAGAGCAGAAGAGGCAGTGGTGAAGGAAGGAGAGATATTGAGTGCTATTCACATTCATGAACTAGTGGTTCCCATAAAAGCCACCTGGAAGGTATGTGCTGGGACTATTGTTATTGTCTTATTTCTGATTTTAGCCTGGAGCATTTCCCTATACTCCTTGCAACCTGCAAACAGAGCAGAGGTAGGAGCATCTGGCTACTTCGAATGACAGTCAAAGCCTGTTTGACCAGCTCTAGGGACAAGTGACCTGACCCCAGCAGGAATCACAGAACAACCTCTGACAAGTTTTGAAACCAGATTCTGACAAAAGATTCTGGGAACTAAAACTCTGGAGGAATAACTCCTTTTGTCTTACCGATTTCTTTCTCTTGTTTCCCTGCCTGTGACTGTACTATTGTACTTGATATCAATTTCTCTTCTCTGTGTGCATTATATTTCAAATGTTCACAGATACATAACTCGGGTAACCAGCTAGAACGATTCACTATTTATCATTTGCCATGTCCAAATAGCTGAATCCATCCATTGTTAAATGACAGCTATGTAACAGAAGAGCTGCATGAACATTACCATAAGTAAACACATCTCCACAGGCTTTAAAATGAGTTTTGGGTTTTTTTTTTTGCAACACAAAAAGGAAGAACCTCATATTGCATGGTAGAAATCTCTGCCTTTGGAGGCTCAGGAGGTCAAAGTACATGCAGATTACAGAAATTATTATAAAAATTCACAAAATACTCCATCAGACTTTTCCTGTTCCTTCTCTCTGCTCTCTACCCTGGCAGGAACGTTAGGCTTCACTCTGAGAAGTCAAAAAAACTTTCTTTCAGAGAACAAGAGAAAAAGAGCAAGCAATTCTTATCCTGAATGGCTCTCTACACTCAGCAGTCTGTGAAAGGTTGTGCAGCCCTTCACTAGGTTGCAATTACATTACCTTAGAATTTCTACTTTGAATTAGACATTTATTTAAATCTAAACCCAAATCTTTGAAAGTAATGAGAAAAATTAGTAGTGTGACAGTGCATGCCCTTTACTGCAGTTTTGTAATTCTTTGGAGTCCATTGTTCCCAAATGACCTATTTATCTGCTTTGAGCTAAGAATGTGTACAAGATGTGGCAGGGTGGTGGCCTGATGGGAATGCTGATCTCTGAGAGCAGAACTTTTCTTTCCTTTGAGCTAACAAGAGTATTTGTATCTGCCTGTCTCCATGACTCATGCAGTGATTGTAAGTTATTCCCCTCTGGGAGCCAGAGGCTACCAGCTCATCTGTTTTACAGCATGTAGTAACTCACTTGCACTCCCTGGAAAGCTTTCTTACATAAATAGCTCTGTTGACAAAGGTCCCATTTCAGGATTCTACATTGGTTTCAATGAGATATTTCATATTTAAAGTTCAATATTTGCTAAAGCACCTAATAAAATAAGATTTAAAGAGAGAAAGCCTGTCATCTCCGCCACCATTTTGTTGTTGATTCCACTCCTCCACTGGTCCTCATGCCCCTAGAGATGCTATCTCAGCAATGCTATCAATATACTTCCCTGCTTTCTTTTGTGGGTGGTATGGACTCTCCTACACAGAGCTCCATGTGCAGGTAGTAGAATGGCAAAGCGAAAGGAAAGCAGAGCAGACAGAGACTTCAAAGTTCAATCATTTCCTCGTTTCTCTATTCTAGCAAATGACTGGCTTCAGTGACTGTTTCTGTAAGGCAGAAAAGGAGGCAGCATAGAAGGTTGTGGTTGTTGCATGGTTCACCTACACCAGCAGGAAATACAAGCACATCAGGCAATGTACCTCACTATCCTTTTTCTGACAGTCTGGTAGCAGACATTTAGAGTAAAACCAAGACAAATACAGAGGAAAGTTTTGTTTCCAAAGTCTTCCTGTTCTTGAAAATAGGCCCATTGGGACTGGAAGTTATACCTACATTTTTAGTAAACCTTTGATGGTTTCTCCTGGAATGAGCTAATAGGAGATACTTTGACCAATCCAAACTCCACATACTCTGATTTACCCTACTTCGATAAAGCCTTTCCAGTATACATAGAGTTGTGAGTAAGAGTGTAGAAACGGACAAGTCTTATTTACCTATGAACCAGTCAGGATAGGGGTCATTTTGACTACTACTTAGCTCTCCAAAACCTAGGTGGCCTGGTCTCAGTTAGCCACAACCAACCATCTGTGGGGAGGGAAAAGTGGCTCTCCTGGAGCATGCTTCATTCTGTGACAGCAGCCCAGACAGCTGAGGTGCATCACTTCCCAAATACATGCCTGGTCCTCTATGCACTACTGAGAGCCCCAGACTGACTGGCTTAGCTGTCCAAGAGCTAAACAGCAAAGGTACAGGGAGATTAACCTCTCCTCAAGCAGAGTAAATGGTGATTAACCTCTCCTTCAGCAGTGGACACAAGGAGGCCCTAAGTGACTACGAAAGAAAACATTTCCATTGATAGATTTCAGGTACCTATAATTATTTTCCTGGCAGTTCTTTAGCTTTCTAATCCTTTTCTGCAGTAGTAAAAAGCATTTGGTCTGCTACTTAGATTAGAAGTTTGGTACATATGCAAAGTGAACAGGATGTAAATCAGCACAGGATGCAGTTCTTCCAGATGAGCAGCCCTATGTAAATATAAGGAATTAAAATAATATTTGCTAATCCAGATTATTTATGTGGTAAATCATCTTGGACCCTACAATTTTATTTCAAAGACCAAAAAACCCCACCACTTTTAAAATGCGTTTTCATTTGATTCCACTTCTTTCAATAAAAAGTTCCATTTGAAAGAATCACATGAAGAAATTCCTAGTTTGAGCCCATCCAGCTGTAGATTCCTTGTCATGCAAAGTTTTATGTAACAGTAAAACCTAATTCTCCATTACTGCTACACTTGTACTTACTTTGTCTTCCAGTACAAATTTTAAAGCAAATGCCAAGCAATTTGTTGGGATAACACAAACAACACAAATGAGCCTTAAGTGAGATGTTCTTTATCAGCTGCTAACAGCATCTATCCATTCTTCATCTCAGAAATTATGTAGGTAGAACATTTCATGTGCTTAAGAAGCTTTTAGTACACCTATCCAACATGTATAGGGAATACAAAATCAGTCAAATTTAAAATAGAAGAAAAAATAACATCCTATGAAACATGACTTACCATTTTAACTGTTTAGATGATTTCTTTTTTCTTTCAAATGGTTTTACACTCCACAGACTATGGAATTTTTAAACAGGAAATGAACATATTTTCTTGGACCTTCTGGCAACTCCCTCAAAGTGAATTCAAAACATAAATTAAATCTCTGAACACTTCTGTGTTGCCAGCCAGATAAATAAGTAGTGCAGCAGGATGCAACACCTGCAGCTACATTCCCCCAAGTAAGTGGCTCTCTTCCACAGAACAAACATATTGCAAAATTGCTGCTACAGGTGTCCCACAAAATGCTTGCCTTCCCAGCTCCCTTGCCTGTTGAGGAGTTGTCCAGGGTTTCCACTCTGCACCGCAGCCCAGGCTCAGCCTATTGCTGGGGGCAGGATTACACTGGTTTTGTCAGCATAAAAGTAGTGTCAGCCACTGCAACTAGCAAGGCAGAAACAGTATTCACCTCCCCACTGTCCCACTTGTTATGTGGGCACATAACAAAGCTTCAGACATATAGAACAACACCAAGTACCTTGACCGTTCATAGCATGGGTGACAAGCATAGCAGCCTTTTTCCTTGGGATGGTGTGCAATCATAGAAAATTAGGGCTGTAAGGGACCTCAGTCTAAATAACTAGTTTGTTCATCTGCCCCAAGGCAGGATCTACTGCACTACTGCAACATTGACAGATGTTTATCTAACTCTAATGTATTATTAAAAGCTACTGGTAACAGGCACCCAACAACAACCAGGCAAATTATTCCCATGTTTTGCTATACTTTTAGCAACATTTTTTAGCAATACATTTTGCCAGAAGCTTTATCACCATCTTTCTCAGTGCAATTAAAGTTAAATTTAAACAGTCTTGTTAAGAAATCCCACTCATCCTCAGGAAACATAATTACATTTCCCTTTTATCACTTCTGGAAAACTCAGACTTTACTTCAGCAGAGCATGCAGATACCAGGAGGCTCTACTGGGTTCCTCAGTGGTCCTTTTTTCTTGTTTGGGAAGGAATTTGCCTCACAGAGTACCAGAAGAGGGTGGCTGCCACTCTGAGTTATTAGTTTCAGTTATTTACTGATAAATGTAGGGTTTTTTTTTATTTTTAAGGTTTTGTTTGCAAAATATCTCAACTATTGTCTAAATAAAAAAATTACATTATATGCTTCTAGAGAAGAGAAGCTTTAGAAAGGGGCTGGTATCTCAAGCAGAAATCTACAACCAGTATTAGCACAGATACCCAGCACCCTCAGTAGTAGAATACAGGCAAGAAACATACTCTTTGCAAAACCGTACCTGAGTAGCTGGCCTTTGTGCTTCTGAAAGCAGCTTCTACAACCCCAGACACAGATATAGTGCTTATTAATTGGGTGAAAAGCTATCTGTCTTTCTGGGGGACTTGTAGGAAGGGCATTGGAGAATTATGTCCTTGTTGCTTCCTAACTGGTTTCTAGAGAGCTTCCACCTGGAGCCCAGAGGGTAGCCACCCCCTGTCTCACCACCTTGCTGGGGAGGATGTATTGGCTTATTGGTACAAGATTTTTCTATGTAGGTAGTAGAACTGGGGAGAAAATTAAGGTGGTGCTTGGGCTAACCACACAATGAAGGCATGTTTAGTGCAAGCTCTGACATTACTGTACTTCATCAGATCCATTCAAATGAATGAATGCCTTAAATTTATAATCTTGTTTTATATCTGCTTTTATACATACACCTTCTATAACTCATGAACTTGTCCCTATAGCAAGCCTGTAATATTTGACTTTCTAACTGTATAACCCTATAAAATTTGGCTTTCTAGGAGATGGAAGACAGTAATCAATACAAAACAGACAATTTCAGGGGACATCATGATCCCACCCTCTGTCTATAATGCTTTGTAGAGGCCATAGGTGAAGAAATGCCTTCCTTTAGGCTGTAATTCAAAAAGAAGTACCAAAGCATGTCTGAGAGCAGTGCACTCTGTTTCCCTTCAAACCTCCCTTTACAATTACCTCTTGCATTGGGAAAGTTGTTGATTCCCACTGCAGGGACAAGGAGAAACATAAAGAAGAGATGGGAAATCAAGCAAAAACGTTATCTGCTGGGATCTGTGATGGCAAATAAAGTAATTAACAGCACAGCTGTTAGCAACCAGTTGGAACTAGTTTGCAGTGACCCCTGCAATCAGAAGCATAGACAAGGAAGGCAGGAAAGGGAGAGAAACTAGAGGTTTTCAGCTGTCAGCGGAAAATAAATCAGTTGGTTCTACCCCTTTACATTAAGCTGTCGAGTAGGCACATCTTATGCTCCCCAGCCAGCCATGCAGGCTGCAGAAAAACAATGATTTAGGGACTTCCCATTTTCCCTCATCAAAATCTTCATCTCCAGAACAACACATTTGCTGCAAAAGCCACGAGAAGAGAACAGAGAAACCCAGGCTGTCGGAAACCCCCTGCATGAAAATGTGCATACATGTACACTTCCTCATTTTTTATTCAGTGTGTGAAAAAACATTCATTGCCACTGGAAGTATAGTGTGACACATCTTTTGATTAGTCTTCTGGGCCAAAAGGGTAAGGGAGGCAGCACATTCTTTAACACTGAACCTATTGATTAAATCTTGCATTCTGACCAGGAAAACTTGGTTGAAACAATAATGTTTTGCGGGTGTAACCTTAATTAGAGTCAGTCAAATGACACTGACCAGGGAAAACCACAATTCTTTGGAGAATCCTGGTAGGAACTTCACTTGAGCTAGGATCAAGCTAATACGTCAAGGTGGCGTTTGCCATGCTTTGTGCTGCCTTCCAGGAGCTGTCTTACCCCTGGAAGGCAAAGAGCTGACCACTGTGAACATAAAATTAGTGGAAAAGGAAACATTTAATGGTATCAAAACCACTCCCAGAACAAGTATGGAAGCCGTATCCTGTTCATTTAAATAAACCCTTATAAAGATCACTTTTCAGTATGAAAGCAAAGCTTTCCATGGAACAGCAAGAGTTGAGCGGGTTTGGAGAAATCAAAGGTAAGGGTGCTAACCAGTTGTGACAACTGGCAGTGTGAGGTGGGTATGTGCTTTTTACTAGGAACTGAACTGAAACTAGCATTTCCTTTAGTGAATCACTGAACTAGCCGTAAGCTCAAAGTAATGACACAGAGGTAGAATTGTCTCAGCATGTTAAAAGTCCTAGAGCTGTTACTTGGACTTCAGCATCCCTGCCCACAACTGAAAGAGACTTGAAGAGGAAGAAAACTCTTATAGCAAAGATGTTCAGTCTGCTGGATGAGATTATTTCCACCTTAAGGTTCATACTAATTTTGTTTGCTTTGCTACCCTTTCTACCAATCCTGCTAGACAGAAAAAATACCCCGTACAATAAAAATCCAGTCCTTTCCACCATGCACTTAGGCATACAACAGTTATCTCCAGAGATGGCTATGAGATGTGGAATATCTGAGCTCAGCACATGCTTAGGGAGAGGGAGAGGAATATATCTATCCTCATCGGTGACTAAAAGGAGGTGAAAGAAGAGGGGAGGCTGACTGTGACTTGAAAGGCATGGATTTTTTCTGCCCTCTAGAAATAAAAGCCCAAAACTTTTGTTCACTTATTCTTTTACTATGTGAGTGAAGATGTGAAGAAAGATGATAAAAATGTAAACTGGTAAACAATTCAGAAGGAAAACATTTCCAGTCCAAGAAATAAAATTCATAGAGTTTTAAGACCAAAAGAGAAAATGGTGGTAATATAATCTGATCCCTACCATCACTCTCTCCTGTAACAGTTTTTTGTTGAGGCTGAAGCAAGTACATCCTTCCAAAAATCTCTGCAAACTTGATTTGAATATTTCTAGTTCACAGGGTATCCACTCCAATCAACAGATAACTTATTTCAATGACTAATCATTCTCACAGTTAAAATCAGTATGTTATCACTATCCTGAACTTGCCTAGATTTAACCCCCAGATACTGATTCTTATTACACCTTAATCCATAAAACTGAAGAGTGCTATTCTTATCAAATTCTGGTTTCCACAGTGAAATCTTAATATATGGCTTGGCATCAAGTTTGGAGATATCTGCAATACTGTTACAATGATGTTGGCTGCTATTCGTTACATTCCTGACTGGAAGAAAACTAAGAGATAAACAAGTGAGTAAGCAGTTTCTGTAAGTCAGTATGAACCAAACCCCAAAGATGTTCCAAGAAAAAAAAGGAAAATGCTGGTAATTAACTAACAAATCAAAGTGACATTCCAGTTTAGCTTTATCAGAACAAAATAACTGGTGCTCTGAGGCTGCGTATGACTCTCAGTACCTACTGTTAATCTAAGAAGAAAGTCAGGTGCCTATCAGCCTCAGGAACAGCAGCTCAAAGTGAAGGCTTCTGAGGTACAAGACTCCTTGCCCTGAAGACAGCTGTCTAGGAAACTGTATTGGGTCTGGCTGAGATGGAGTTGATTTCCCCCATTAGCAGCCCTCATAGTTCTGTGCTCTGTATTGGTAGCTAGAAAGGTGTTGATGACACACCAGTGTTTTGGCTGCTGCTGAGCAGTGCTTGCACAGCATCAAGGCTGTCTCTCCAGCATTTCCCCCATCACCAGTAGGCTGGGGGTGGGCAAGATCTTGGGAAGGGACATAGCCAGGACGGCTGACCCAAACTGACCCAACTAACCATATGGTATATTCCATACCATATGAGGTCTGCTCAGCAATAAAAGCTAAGAGAAAGGAGAAGGAAGGGAGGGCATTTGTTACTTACACTTGTCTTCCGGAGAGACTGCCAAGCGTACTGAAGCCCTGCTTCCTGGGAAGTGGCTGGACATTACATGCTGATGGGAAGTAGAGAATAAATCTTTTATTTACCTTTGCTTTTGCTTTATTAAACTGTCCTTATCTTGACCCCCGAGCCTTTCTTTATATTTTCTCTCTCCTGCCCAGCTGAGGAGGGGGACTGATAGAGTGGCTTTGGTGGGCACCTGGCATCCAGCCGGGGTCCACCCACCACAGGAACGTGTCCTACTTTCATTGGCATGCTGAATAGCTGGATAGCTGACTACTGACAGCACCTGACTTAGGTTAGAGGTAGTAATGAAATAGTTCCTGTCCTGCTTTCAGGACTGGGTAGAACAAGAGACTGCCTATCTGTTAAAGTACAAGAAAAGGGCTTTGAGTTACAGAAAAAAGGCTGAAAGTCAACAGAAGCTGGTAAACGTTCATCGCTTTTCTATGTCATGTAGCCTCATTGTGTATCTAAATAAGCATTTAGGGTCCAAACTTCAGAAGCACTTTTAAAAAAAAAAAATTATTAAGTAGGTAATCTAATGGGCAGCACTTGAAAAAGATCATGAACTATCTCTTATAACCATTCCGTGAAGTAAAATCTTAATAAAAAACCAGGTCACTATATTAAACTTATATATATATTGTGTTAGAGATTTCAGATCAGGAAAAAGCAGTACTATTTTTCTAAAGAGTATTTTTGCAGTAGAATAAACATAAATTCGGCTTACAAGTTGAGTTAGCTGCACAGAATAAAACATAATGAATTTAAAATGAAGATCAATTAAATGTACTCTTACCCCAGGAAATCACTTTCAGCTTAAATAATAATAGCTCTAGATCTGATTGCATTTATAGCTGTATTCTTTGTCCAGTATTGACAGTTCTTCAACTTTTATGGCAAGATGAATAACAATGAAGCCTTTCATTTATTCTCCAGTTATGGGAATCAGGTAAATAGGGGAACATACAACCTTTCCCCAAAATAATAGTAGATTTCTTATATTACTAATTGAGAAGCAACAGTTGAAAACATGATCAAAGTGCATTTCAAGACTCAGAACACAAAGGACAAAAAGAACAACTTATTGTTATAGAATAAATGAAAAAAAAAAAGAAAAGATATAGTGGGCCTGACTCATGCCTGTTATGAGTGAGACAGAGCAAACAACAACCCATAGTGGATCTGGATACTGGCTTCTATTTAAGAACTAACTGATTATTTCACATGCTTGTACTCTCCTACCAGCACTATCTTCCCCAGGTCTTGCCTTCCCTCCCCAGATGGGAGATCCCTGTTGGCTTGGGAAGGTCAGGCTGCAAGTCAGGCTGGTTCCTGCTGCGCAGCTGCTTGCAGTTGTCACTCTGCAGCCTTACCAGCCAAGGTTCCTGGGCATCCCCTAGCATTTGCCGCTATTGATCTCCCCCATTTCCAAGATCTTCCTTCAGCTGGGATGTTCAGACATTCACACACACACACGCACACAATTATCTGCTGCCTATAAAAAAACCCCCTGAATTCATGGGGCAGGGGGGTGCCTACTACAATGACTATTTATTTAATGTTTGTGACTGGACATATTGCTAAGCTACAAAAGAACCTCAGAGATTTTCAGAAGCATATAATGGCCCTAAAAGTGTCCATGAATTTCCTACAACAGAGACATTCTTCACCAGAAAGAACTGCCTCAACTTAACGAATCAATACTGGATGACTTGGAACAAATTGAGAAACCGAACAGTGAAAAACTACCCAGATCAAATGATATTTATTCAAGAGTTTAAAGCACTTCAGCTATGGAACTGTCATGATGTGTGATCTATAGCTTAGCACTGAGGAAGTGCTAGAGGAATGGAAGGTGACAGTATGGCCCCAATCTTTAAAAAGGGCTCCCTGCCTCTGGTGAAAATCACAGAAAAAATTCCCAATCAAAGAAGAGAATGAATAGTAAATATGATATATGTATCAACGTGACTTTTGTTCAGGGAAGTCATCCATCATATGGACAGAATCAATGCTCAAGTGGTCAGTTTGTCACCTTCCAAAACAGGTGGCAACAGTACTCCTTATCGAAAGTCCTTCAGCCCTGTCAGTTTGGAAGGAAAGATTCCCTCAAGGGCTGATAACTGCTTAAAAAGTAGGAAAGAGAGCACTGAACTATATATAGTCATTTTTCACAGTGGAAATGCAGTTGTCATGATCCTCCTAGGTTCAGTGCTGGGATCTGTATTCTTCAACATATAAACAAATAACATGAAAAAGGCTAAAAAGTGACATGACAAAGTTTTCAGATGATAGAACAATTTCTGGATACTGAGATCTAGCGTGGCCTACAGCTTTGGCTACAGTGAACTGCCGCAGAAGGATTGCATGATACTGAATGACCAAGCAATAAAATGGCAAATGAAAAATCAAGGACAATGAGTGTAAAGTAATGCACATGTGGAAAAAAAAAATCTAAAACCCTACAACCCTGTACAGACTTGTTGATAAATTGTAAATTAGTTATTTCCATTCAGGAAAGAGCTCTTCTACCCACTGTAAATGCTTTTCTGGGAAGATCAGCTAGATTTTCCAGTAGGTGTCAAACAGGCAAAAATAGATGGTTTAGCCAAATAAATGTCTCACTGCTGACACAACTGGGACGCCTCACTCCCTCCTACCCCCCCTTCTTAGTTCTTTCCTTCATTCCTCCTCCTGTTTAGCCTTCCCTGCTCTTTCCTCCCACATCCACTGATCCCAAGTGCGTGACCCCTCCGTCTGGCTCTGTGACCTGACTTGATCATAAGGCAAGCCAGCTCAACTCACCAAAGACAAAAGCACTTCTTTTTATTATTATTAAAGTGAGTTTTCTGCCATTTCAGTGAATTGGCTTACTGCGTGTCTGGACGAGCACCAGAAATGCACACACAAGCTGGGGTTTATGAATCCAGGAGCTGGGGGCGCCGAAGCTGAAAGAAAGAGCAGGACCTTTCCCTCTTGGCAGTAGCGAGCTGTTATCTTGGCTCAAGCTGTATTATAAAACCATAAGCTGGTGCTCATTTCTAAGCATCTGTTACTGGACCTGGACAGCAAATTACCTAAATTAATCTTTATTCTGATGGTACACTGACATTCTTATATTCAGTGAATCAGACTATGAAAGCAATATGGATAGTTACTTTCAAGCAGTGTAGATAATTCTGTGAACACTGTCCCAGAACTTCAGTAGTCTTCTCCCATTAAGTAGTCATTAAGGTAATAGATCTTCCAGCTCTTCTCCCTCTTCAACAAATCATGAAGAAATTTAACTACAGAAGTCTATAATAAACTTTATAGATAAGCACAGATATTTTTGGATCTCACAATTCTTTCCTTGCTTTAAAGTGGAATACATCCATCTTCATTGGATTTTTTTTCCTGAGCACAGAAATAAACATGTTGCTATAGCCCCAGCAGAAATGTTACAGCTGAACTCGTTCTGCCATTTTGGAAATAAAATGATTTCACCATTATTGTGAAGTCCCATTTGTTGCAAAACTTGTCAAAGAATGAAATACTTTAGGGATTAATTACATGCTCTGAGTCATACTTTTATAAAGCTACCACAAAACGGCATCCAAGGTGAATCCATTTCAATTTTTGAAATCTTACAGCCTGAAAACAGATGACTCTACCTGGAGAGAGTCTTGATCTGGGCTATGTCTCCGCCCTAACTTGATGTGTCAAATCCAAACATGGAAATATGGTGGCCAGTCAGTCAAAAAGCTCCTCAACTTGGGATGAAGACAAGGTCAGCAAAAGAATGCATCGTTCAGAGACGTTACCTTCTTTTTCTTCAGGACATACAAACGCAGCAAAATACTGCACAAAATTGAATGTTTAAACTGAAGAAAGCCCAAGAAATAAAGAGTCTCTGCTCACAGAAACTCATGTTTCTAAGAATAAGCCATCCTGCATTACTGTTACTGTGATAGACGGTAAAACTCACCGGGTCCATGCACAGAACATCTAAAGAAGCACAAGAAATGTGAACATATCCAACACTGAGATTTTTGATTGCTTACTCTCTAAAGAAAAATGAAACATTTAGCAGATGTGCTAGCTCGTGTGTTGTTAATTAACACATTTTAAAGTCAATCAAATTTGGCTCACATTACAAATATTGGCTTTGGTAACTTTGTGCTTGTGGGTGATTTTTGTACCATTTCTTTGCTCTGGAATAGCTATAACCATACTGATCAAAACATCAAGAAGCTATATGTATATGCTTACTGATATAGCTTGGCATAGCACTGGCCAAAAACATTTTAAGCTGTGTCACACTTCTCTTCCAGCAGCATAGCTGTATCTAGGTTAAGTGCAAATATAGCAAGGCCTATATACACCGATTGACTTTTGTGCGAACAGGAGGTCAGTGAAGTCAGGATGCCAGCCTGTCTTAGATGGGGAGCTGCTGGTATTTGAATGAGCATTACAATTCACTGTGGTAACCCTTAGAGAAAAGAAACAGCCATAGCCAGCTAACAGATTTGTTAAACATTCTTCATCTTCCTGGTCTAAGTGGAACTATGAAAGTGCATTAGTATAAACACTTGCATTTAATATATTACATCATCCTGGAAAAATTGTCATGAATCAATACAAATCCAAGCACAAACCCTATTCTTCTAGTTTATAGTGAGAAAATCACGTGATCCTGTATTCTCCTTTTCAAATATCCTCACCCCGCAGAAGCACAGGCAGCCAGCTTGCGAAGCCACAGTAAATTGCGGTTAGAAAATATGAGGGAGGGAGGCAGTTCACGACCAGCACCTGCTGCACATGGCTGGAGCTGAGGCAGTGCAGCTCTGCCCTGGCTCCCACCTTCTGTTTGACCTTGGGCAAACTGCTGCCTTTCTTCAGCCTCTGTTTTCTCTCCTGTCTTCTGTTTCCCTTCAATATGTAAGGTATACAATCAAAGGTGCAGAAGGTAAGCACAAAGATTCCTCTGAAAGTCCACTTGGGCATTTAGTTCCATGTAACTGAAAAGTGAATTTTAGGTCAAGGATTCACAGGTTCACAACCAGGCACTACCTAGGGTAAATCCAGCCTTAAAATGACCTGTCAAAGTCCTAGAAAACAGTTTGCATAGCAGTGTAGCATTGCTTAAGACAGATAAGTGATTTAATTCTCAATTTGCAGTTAATTCTCAATTTAATGAGACTTTGCAAATTAGAACTTTAAAAAAGGGCATCTGTGTAATCTGGCAGTTCAGCATATGGATGCCGGGGGAAGGAAAGCTATTTTGTATGCCTATAAAAGCTGATACCAGAAGTTGACGGTTATGAAATGTGTGTCTGAATTGTTGGTCTAAACAGAGCAGAAGCTGTTGGTCTGGTGGTGGGTTGCATGGGGGCCGTATCCAGAAGCGAGTGGGAGGATTCAGTGCCCAGCTTCAGCACTGAGATATCACAACTGATGTGAAGCAGGAGTGATCAAAGGACAACACCAGACAACAGCTGGAGAGAAGGTGTTGCCCACTGATTTAGAAAACATTGCTTCTTCCCTCCCAACATCATAAGGGACATACAATAATCATTTTTCTGGCCTATGGAAGCCTGGAGGGAAAGAATGATCCTCTGGGTGTTTTTTAATAGCAGCGGTATTGTAGCTTTGACGGCCAGAGAAAGTGAGGCTTGGAGCAGAGCTAACATCATTCATCAGAGCAAATATAAAACATTTTCAAGCACAGAATCACCTGCAGGGTCTAAGAACCTGACAGCACATCTGATTTTTCAAAATACATCAGCAAGGCTAGTAAAAGATGCTGCCTCTCCCTACTGATCTTGCTTTCCTGGAATTATTGTTCTGTAGTTATCTACCATAAGAAGTTACAACACAATTAAATTATCGAAAGAGTGAGGCCAGGGGAAGTTCCTGTACTACTAGTGTATAGCACAAGAGAAAGAGAACAACTGCTGATGGGCACACTAACTTCTTCACAGTGTTCTTAGCAGTGTTTAAGGAACACATCTTTTATAGTTTCACTCCCTCATTTACCACTGGATTCAGTGGATGTGACCCAAGTTTGACAGAGAGCATAATTTTACTTAGTATAAAGCAGACGTGAATGTCAGAAGGAAATGTATTCTTAAATGAAATAAGAGAACCCAGTCAGTGCTAAGCTAAGCAGCCACTCCCTTTGGGTGTCAGTAGAGTTATGGCAGTTTGTCATGTGAATATGATTCTTCTCCTTTCTCCAGACATTGCCTTACAAAACTAATTCAAGAATACAGTGATTAATACTAACAGCAGTCATTATAATTCTTCTGTGAAAGCAGCCACACAACATTTACCACATTGGCTGAATGAAGTGACTTCCCACTGGGGCAGGGAGACTAATGACTGAGATCCGAAGGTAAACCTAGGACACTAGCAAGCTAACAAGGTGAACAAAAAATTAGAAGAAGAAAAAAAAAAGTTAAAAAGCAAATAATTAGTATAAGCACAATCAAAGACAATTTGCCTGTTTTATTGCCTGCTGATCCCATTTCTTTCCAACTAATGCAAGAGGCCACATGCTACGCCAGTGCAGATGTATCGCACTCAGGAGTATGTTTATTCCCTTGATCACAGCCCCTTCTCGTTGTTGAAATGCATGCTATGAAGTTGGCTCTGACAAACCTCTAAAAAAGCCCTCCCGAAACAAGCACAATGTGATAAGAAACCAAATTCAGTTCTTCTTTACGACTGATTTTCCTTCAACCTCTATCATCTTTGAAGGAGATATTGGAGTAGCTAAAGTTACTTGCTATTCTCAAGCACCTTCTGAAAGTAGTCTAAAACTTGTCTTTCCAAAACAGTCCCAATCTCTGAAAACTGCTATCAAAAACTGCAGTAAAACAGCCATCCATCCATTCTCAGCTGTTGTCACAGTAACTCAGAAAGATATATAGCCATGCTGACATGTGTTGAAAGCAAGCCAGATTTCTAAGAAGGCCATCTGCATACAGAACTTGCTCTGTTTTCATTGTCTGAAATACTGCCTACTTCTATTTTCTTAGTTGTTTTGTGTGTGTGCCTATGTGTGGCTTGTAATAGCACTTGCTTGAAATGGGTGTAGAAGAAAAGGTATCTCAAGCATAAGGCTGGAATAATGCCACTGAGCATATCCATCCCTTTTGCCCCAAAAGGCAAACTTCTTAACAATGTGGTCATTGCCAGGAAAGTGTCATATTTTAGGACTTGGTATTTTTTGTACATTAAAATAAAGAGATTTATAAGCTTTTAGGTTCTGATTTCATCCAGTTTCTGTTCCCTCTCTACTGCTTCTATCTTGTCTGCTGTTCTTATGTCTCCACCTCCTCCTCCTTTTTGTTCCATACAAGACTAGTTTTTCCTGACTATTTTCTCTGGATCTCTTGAGCTGAATCTGCTTCTAAAATATTCTGAAAATAATTTATTCTGAAAATAATTTTTCTAAAATTCTGAATTCTACCCTTGAACCTAGTTCTTGGTGCTGACATAGAAGATCTCCCAATCCCTATTTTAAAGAAACAGGGATAGGTGGGAGAGTTATCAAAAACAATGGCAAAACGATGCCCCTGTTCTCTGTCAGGAAGGGGGCTGCTGCAGAGAAGCAGGAATTGCCATTTTAAGGGACAACTTGCATTGTATTTTTGGTAAGAAAAGGAACCACAACTGTCACTGCATGACTGCACTAACTTCAAAGCAAGCCAAAAGCTGAATTATTATAATTTAGTCCCACAAAAAACGCATTTGAGAATCACCCTCACTGTGCACAACCCAGATGTCCTACGTCCCTTCCCTGAAAAAATACAAGTGCTCTATTATTAGTAAAGGGCAGCAGCAGCTGTCTCTAACAGAGCTGGGAAAAGAGCGCTGGCAGGGCTAGAAAGGTGGTGTCTGTAGCTGAACACATTTGCTAGCTCATCGGTGAGCCTGGCCAGGACTTGCACAGCTTTTGGGACTAGCAGCCTGAAGGGACAAGCTCCATAAAGTTGCAACAACAAAGCTGTTCTGTGCTTATTTAAGCAAAACTCTTCCTCTGAGGCAGAGTCTGAGAGCTCCCCACGGAAAACTTATTTACATATTTGAGTGATACATCACTCAGTTATGTGAACATTTCTCAGGACTGCAAATCTGGTAGCTAGTCTAAATCTGTGATCCCACTGTGGTTTTTTAGCTTCTTCCCTGCTAGAGGCAGAGAAAAATTTAAATAGATAAACCCTATTAAAAGTGACTATTTTTCTTACTGCTGAAGAAGAAACAGTAGCAAGATGAGCTGTAATTTTTCATCCAGATGGTGGAGAAGTTTGTGACTGTTTTTAGCTCCTGGACCACAGACCATAGGCTTTGAAGACTTGCAGTCCCACGCACCTCTCTCTCTGAAAAATGAAGGAAAAAAAAAAAGTTGTTCTGTCTTCTAGTCAACAAGCCTGGTTTTGGTCATTGAAGCAGCGCAAGTCTATGAGACAGGTCAAGTCCAGCCGATTAGAGATTTGGGGAATCAATGGAAAGACTTTTAACATCAAGTGGTATGGAATGGAAAGCCAATGTATCCATTAAAGCATAGGACTCAGATCTTATAGGAAAGGTCTCTGGACATCTGTGTTATACATACCTTATGCTGCATTGGAGTGGGGGACTGACACATCTGTATGGGATTTATGGGAGAGGAATTGCATGGGTTAAGAGAACAGTCATGGCAGTTTATCAGCAGCAGTATTCTGCAGAAATGCACTTCTAGCAAGAGGATAGGAGCTAACTCTTCCCCCCACACCCTTTGCAGGAACAAAGTTTTAACAAAATTCTCTTTTTCTTGTGTGACTAAAATGGAAACCTGGACAGCTGTGATGATACAAATGCAGGCTCAGAGATGCGTTTCACAAACATGATTGCTGCAGTCCTCAGTGCTGCAACAGCAAAGAGTGTCTGGCCACAGATGGAGCAAGCACTAATACTGCACAAAGCAACAAGACTGCACCAGCTGCCTTCTTGTGCACGGAGACGTTTTTAGGCTGGAGTCCTTTTGGTGGAAACCCTCAATAGCTCCAAAATGCTGAAGGAGTTACATAGACCCTTTGTGGGGCTGTACAAACACCTCTATGGACCTTGCTGAAAATGCTTTCCTGTGGATGCAGATTTCTTCTTGTACTTCAGAACAAACACAGAGGACAATGAGCCCTACACAAAGCCATTAGCATTCAGTGCTGGGCCCTACTGCTGCTCTGGAGTTCAGAGGGAAAGATCATGCACCTTTCTTATGGCTGATGACTTATTTCCAGCAGGGATACTGCTGTTGATAAATTACTCAATACCATTGTCCAAATCCCCACGCTGTATCTCTCTACTCAGGACTCCTCTCCCTGTAAACTTGCAGCCCCTGGGATGCGGGGCAGGAGAGCCTATGAAACTATCAGATTACCACAAGATGGAGGAGAGCAGTGGAACTGTAAACTGCAACAGACACAGAGAGGAGACACAAATATGTGAACAAGTAGCTTTTATTTCCAGCTACTAGCAGTGTCAAGTTATTCTGGCAAGAACAAAACTACAGCTAAGGCAGACTGTATCACAGGCAATCCATTATTACTGGAGAAAAGAGGAATTGGCACCAGCAGCCTACAAGCACTTCTGTGAGGTAACCGAGGGCCGGCTGGTGACGGATTTCACCTGGTGACTTGACTGGAGAGAGAGACAGAGAATGCCAAATGCAGTGTGAAAGCAGCAGAGCAAAGCCAGGGGGCTGTGAGGGGGTGCACTTGCCAGAGCCCTCCTCAGGCGCTCGGCTGTAGCTCTCTGGGGCCTGGCTTCCCTCCGTTTCTGCCTTGCTGCATTTCTGTCCTCCACTTAGGCACAAAAAAGCAGCAGGTGTTTAGCGAGGAAGAAGCAGTTATCCCTGGAGAACATAATCAAATATAGAGATATGAAGAGCAGGCCTGAAAAAAATAAAGACAAAGAAAGAGTGAAGGAAGTAAAGAGAACGAAAGGGGGGGGTGGGAGGAGGAATAAAAACAGTTCAAAATCCAAAGTATCTCTTCATCCAGAAAGAGTGTACATCATCTTCTGTCTGTACATACCCAGCTCTCTCCCAGGAGCTACAACGATACAACTCCCAGCTCTGTCCTTGGCAAATCACTTTATTTTGCTGTGTCTCCGTCTGCTATCTGGAGATGGCCACTGGCATACTTCTTTCATCATGTGATTTGATTTGCCTGGTCAGACTGTAAACTTTCAGGCACTGGGACACCCATGCTCTCATTCTGCTCACGAACCATGTCTAGCAACAGTCGGGGGCCCTCTGCCTCCATGAGAGCCCCCAGGAGCTGCTGTAACTAAGTCAGTGCGTATGTTGGTTCGAACGTTCTGGTTCCCTTTAGCAGCACCAGCAGCAAGTCCAGCAGCTGCAGCAGTGGGATGTTGCTGAGGCTGAGGATCCTCTGAAGCTGTTAATACCAAAGCAGAGGAGAAAACTTGTTTAGGGGTAAATGAACTTTCATCTTCACAAGTTCTTAGCAGGGAAGGAAGGAAGGAAGAGGAATGAACAAGCAGATCAACAGCAAATGAAGTGGATGAGGTACTAAGGTCTTCTGAGGACATGTAGATCTAGGCCCAGAAAAAACGTTTGGGGTACCAAAAAGTAACTTTGTGACGCTCCCAGAGCAGACCTCTGAACTAGGTGCCCAGACTTCTTGTACAGGCCCTGGTGAGCTCATTAGCTCTCTGTAATTCTTTTCTTTAAGGCACTGTGAAGAGGAGGTTAGTATCATTATTCCCAGTTTACAGATGAGGAAACTGAGGCACAAGAAGGAGAGATGACCGGGCCAAATATGGAGCCTGATCCAGCTACAAGCTTGCTCAAGCTGCTTCTATTCTCTCATGCAAACAAAGGAGAACACCATGCTGTTCAGGGTTAGGCACGCACAACCCAAACTCCCTTTAGCTGGTTCATCAGCAACAAAAACTGCAATGTCATCGGTACTGCTAATCTTTTCTGAAAGGTATGGTTTGAAGGGATGGGTAAAATGTTTTCTAAAATCAACTGAGTGCATTAAGAAAGGAAAAAAAATAAGATCTAGGACACACAAATTTCCAACCAGGTCAGAAACAGACAGAGCTAATGCTTCTACATCAGCTGAGAAGGGGCGGAGCACAATCCTGCTTAGACATAGTCTTGTTATGATATTTAATTTAACAATTTCAAAGAGAAATGGAAGGTAAGGTGTTTTCCTTTAGTCCATGGTTTTATTCTGCAGCAATGCTATGAACAGAGGAATTCCCAAGCTTGTCTTGATCTCCCTGCAGAGCTGTGGCTTAGAGCTTAGAGGTGGAGAGCTTAGAGACACAGAGCTGCTTGGTGCAAACTGTTCTTTCACCAGATTCTGGGTGTTGCTGGTCTCTATTGTACTGGTTGTTTGGTTTCACCTACCTCTTATCAGAAGAGCATTATCTACTCTGGCAGTATATGTAGATGTATCAACAGGATCAGAGCTTTCAAAAATACTGTTCTTAATTTTTTTTTTCCGGTATGCAAGCTAAAAAATACAGACAAATTTCTGACTTCTAGTGCAAAAGTCAGCTGATTCAGAACTGGAGACAGGCTTTAATTAGAACATTTAACCTTCAAAACCACCATTATAATCAACGTCATATCATTGCCCTAGGATATTTCCCAGAATGACATGTGTTTTTGAAGTTACATACATATATACACACACTTTTTGTCTTAGAAGGGGTTCACTATCTACACACTGTATATATGCCAGGAAAAGCATTCATTAGTGAAGATGCAAATGCTGAAAAATGAGTGGAAAATGAAGATGTCATTGCTAGGGCTCCACTGCTTAAAGCCAAGCTGGAAGAGGGATATCAGTTTCCAGGTAATGCTAATGGTGCAGAAGAGGATGTCTTACGTGAAAGGGCTCTGGGGAGCAGCAGTGGGTAGGGTGTTGGAGAGGCAATGAGGTTGCCTCTTCTAAAATCTCTTGACCTAAATCGCATTTGTTTTAATGTCTGTAACAGATTCTGCAGTCAGGACAGGAATGAACAACCTACTCACTGTTTACATCCCCTGAAGGTACTAGTGCAAACAAATTTTCATGTGGTTTCGCCTATAATCGTATAACCTTGGACCAGGATGTTACATACACAACATTACTCCCACAGAGAGATGTTGTGATATTGACATGCTAATTCTGGTGTCCTGCCAGGGAGGTGCTGAATCCATTTTTTAGGAAAACAAAGGGAGAGGTAATTGCACAATACGCAAAGGCTTTTGTAATTTTCTTTCAAGGCTGAAGAATCCCCAGGGTTTTATTTAAGCAGGGAGACAATGGGCAAAGCCATTTGAAATGCACAGAGGTATCAGTGCAGAATGGAAAATGAACTAACAGTAGCTATAGGTCAGTGAAGGTTGTAAGGGGGGGGGGGGGGGAGGAAAACCCAGCTAATTATGCTTTCTTTCCTAATTAACCCTTGCTTTCAGTTTGTGCCCAGCTTTCCAGCCCTGAGGGAGAATGTGTTTGCAAGACAGATGCCAGGTGATCCAGTTCAAGGTGTCCCATCACTTCTGAAGCACAAGCAAATTGCCTGAACTTGAGAATAAGTTGGCAACTACAACAAAATCTGCTGTCACTTGTTATTTTTAGATCAAGGGAACGAGATATGTGACCACAAAGGAAACCCCACCTGCACGCTTCACTTCTAAGGCTGAGGACACTTTTTTCTCTTAAAAGGCACCACTCCCCTATGTAAGATAATTTTCACAGGCTTTCAGAAAGTCAAGCTGCCCTCTGCAAGCCTGTGCAAACTCTCTACTGAGTAATACTGAAACTTAAGTTTAGAAGCTAGCTCTCGCTGGTCTTCATAAAAGACGACCTGTAGAACTGTGCTTTTCTATGCTTTTTAACTGACCTCTATTTTTCTCTTTCCTTTAAATGGTCCTATCTAGCCAGATCACTGAGTTTTTACTTACATGGAAGAGAAATTCTTGTCTGGTATTCTCTAAAAAACATCAAAGCTTTCTTGAGAAAGAGTAACAGGCAAATGTGACTCATAATTTACCAAGTCCATGTTAGGGAGGAACTTATCCTGCAGGAAAAGGAGCAGTCATAGGTTGATCTAATCCCCACTAATTCCAGTCAGTGCATAAAATCTTCCAGCACCGCCAGAGGTAGATTCTAAATGAGGAGAAAAAGAAGTTTTCATGTTGCACCCAGCCCCTGACTTCATAACATGGGAATAATTCTTACATGTCACAGAACATCAGAAAGAATACCTTGAACAGGACATGAAGCAGTTAATGCTACAAGCTCTTTACAGCTGTCTACTTCTCAATCATTCCTCCCAGCCAAAGCCTCCTGGAAAAATTCAAATTTCTTTGCCATAGCTTATACATGTATTCTGCAGAGCAGAAAGAATGATGGGAAAATTAAATCCACACATTAGACTAAAGTGTTTCTGTGCTCAAGGAAGATGTGTTACATCCACAGCAGCAGAAGAACAAGCAATTGATCACTGTGCGTCACAGGACAGGATGGAGCTGCTGAATTAGTATTGAGCCGGAGTGTTCCTTCTCTGGCTAGGAAGCAAAGCTGCATTTCACAGATGTCGTTTATAATGAGAGACAAGATTTGTATTCATCTGCAGGTCAGGCCTTTAATGAGATTCACTTTCCTGGTCTATAAGTCACAATGAAATGACGAGCTCTCCAGCAGCCAGTATATTAGCTCCTCAGCCACAGACCTTCCAAATGTCAAATGCAAAGTGCACAGCAAAGCACCCTCTTGCTTTCCCTTATCATCACTGATTCACTTGGGATATGGCACATACTGTCACCCACAAAGCCATGAAAAGTGTGGAACTGGTGTGTGACCAAAAAGAGCTGCTGCAGAGCTGGGATGCTACCAGAGGGTCTGTGTCTTTGAAAAGTGCTCCACTTGCCTGAAATCTTCACTAGAGAAATAAATGCTGTTATTCAAAATGCTGTCCAAGGGAAGACCTTTCCTAAGACTAAAGCTCTCTTTGCAAATAAGAGTTTGTTGCAAAATAAAATGAGATAAAAACATAAAAAGCAAAAAAACCAACCCTGAACTAGATCATGTGGCTGTGGTTGTATGACCCAGTACAGGACTTTGTATTAGAGAGCTGTTAGTTCTCCCAGTGCTCCATACTGATTATTTTAGGCAAAACTAAAAAAGAACGCAATAGGAAGCTGAATTCAAGTTGCACCTTAATCCTTATCTTTCCTGATTTTTGAGTGATTTAACAATGTTCTTTAATGCTGTGTTCAGGGGCTCTGATTGAGTATCTAAATGTCATGCCTGTTTGCTGAATCCAAGTATTGTCTCTAATCCATACTTAGCCTGCAACCTCTTTAATAATAGCACTTAATTCATTGTGCACCTGCACAGAGGCTTCACATGATCCATTTTGGAGGTGTCACCCAGAGTCACACAGTCCAACTCACTCCTTTGCAACAGCCCTGGTGTCTGGGCCATCAGGAGCCAACAGTGTTGCCTGGCATCCTCCTCAAAAAGTCAAGAGTTTTCACAGGCTCAGACGCTCAGCAGCTTTAGAGTCTCCTCAATCTGTCACACAAGCACCAATGTCTGACCAGAGAAGGGAGCAGGACTAGACAATTTGGGGCAGGGAAAGGAGAAGAATTATTGGAGCCCTACACAAGACTATTTTAAGGTTTTACCTTAGAAAGCTCTGCCTCTTTCCATTTCAGTCTTTCGTGATGTATCCTGAAGCTCCTAGGTGTGACTGACTCATGGAAAGGGACAGCCAGGTTACCTAAAATATTTTGAAACTGGCTTTTGTCATTCACAAACATTTAATATTGTAACTGATGACAATGGCTGCACTCAAAAGGAGCTTTATCCACAATTCTAAAAAGTAAAGCAAGGAGACAGCAAAATGAAGCTGGTTAATTTTTAAATAAAGTTTTTCGCCATAGCTGTTTGCTCCTGTGCTGCTTATTTCTAGCGTTGGCTGAAATAAGTGCTGGAATACATACAAAATAAGCTACACTATTTCTAGCCAAGCCAAAAATACCTGGAAACCAAAGCTTACCAAGCAACACTGTTCTCAGTAAGTTCAGATGAAGATTAAAATCAGATTCAGTTTTTGGGAACCTTACTCAAATGAAATCTCCAAACCTAACAAAAAGTTTACCCATTGTCAGATATTCTACTCAAAACCATGGCAGTGGTGAAACTTCATGAAAAGACAACCCAAGATCCACCTTCCATAGAAAAATACCTGGCACTGCAAATATAGAGATTCCTCACCAGATCAAAATATGAGTTGCTTTAAATGTAAGTTATTAATAGAGCCCACGTGGTTTTTCACACGGCTAACAGAGTTGTAGACATAAAGTAAAACCTTAAAGTCAGTTTTTGTTTTCCTTATTTTGGTAACCATGAATATGAGATCTCTCAGATACTTTGGGAAGTAATCTGGACTTCTTTCACCTATAGGAATAAAAATAGTTAAAGGAACACCCAGGGAAATAATAATAACAACAATAACGGCTTTTTCAATATTGTATCTTTTTAAAAGCAAGAAAACCTAAAGCCTTGAGGTATTTTAAGGTTTCCTCTTGCCTTCCTCCCCTCCCCACTTGTTTCTTTTAATATTAGTTATATAAAAAATGTCCATTTCAGCAGGTAGGACAGTTTACCTTCCCCTAAAGCCTGTTAACCAAGTGAGCTTTTTGCCCTTGAGGTATAGGAGGTCCCTTCTTCAGTTTCAGTCTTATTTGACATCTTTTAGTGTCCCCCCAGAGGCCTTCTGCAAAAGCAAACTAAATGTGTCCAAGCTAACAGAAAGCTAAAAACTTGGGATAAAGAAGGTACCTATAGTACCTTTGAGATTTTCTGTGTGTGTTTAAGAGGGCGCTCTAAAAATGAAAAGGGCATATCTCATAATAACTGAAACAGAACTTTCACTTCAGAGTCATCAGACATTTAATATCACAGCATTAATTATTCATTATGAGGATATATGGAACAGTTCAATAAATGATGAAATAACTTCAAGATATCAAACCAAGAATACTAGAAAAAACATTCTCTTACACAGATCAAGCACTGACTTACAGGTCTGCTGTTGAAGGCCAAAATGCTCTCAGCTCACTGACGACTGTGTGCGTATATCTAGGGTCTCATAACCATTTTTCCCAGGTTATAGGAAATGGGTTTCCCATTTTTCTCTTTTCTGCTCCTTTTTTTCCCCTGTCTCTCCATTGATCTTCTCCTTTGTCAGCCTCAGAATGAAGAAATCTGTAATAAATATGACACTGAGCGCTAGATGATTCAGACCATTCGCTGATGATTCAGATCATATCATGTGTGGCATGCAACATGTACACTAAAAAGCTGCATTTTATTACATCAAGAGATTACAGTTGTCACAGGCAAATACAGCACAGAAAATCATTATTCTAGGAAGGAATATGTTACAGCAATGATGCTGTTAGGCTTTGAAACAAGTGTTTTATGTGTTATCAGTTGACAGGCAAGGTGAGAAGATGCTTAAAATTAAGTACAGTTAAAAGCCTTGTGGAATCAAAGCTTTATCATGTTTCCAGGCATTCTTAGAGCTGTAATTATTTGTATTTCTCTTTTGTAACTTAATAAAAACCTAGTAAGTATAGAAGAAAAGGTGTGGATTTGCTTGCAACACAATAAAGTTAAGAATTAACTGATATTTTTTTTGCAAGTACAGCAGAAATGACCTTTCTGATTATTCACAGCTCATCTTTTTCTCCCTAATAATGCAGGAATAGCTCAAGGAAGCCACTTCTATGGTTGATGTGCTTATTCATATTGAAGCCCCTTGAGGATATGATATTTTTTTGTAACCAGGGTTGCTCTTCAGGTTTTTATATTGTCTTATTATTTAAGAAACAAAATATCCAGAAACCTCCTGGACTGCTTGTACCCCACTCTCTTGTCCCTCCAGCAGACATTGGGGTGGTTGAAGTCTCCCATGAGGACCTCACCTATTTCTTCCTGGTCAGATGGGCTGCAGCGGACACCCACCACAACATTGCCCATGTTGATCTCTAATCCCAACCCATAAGCTCTTGACAGGCTCATCACCCATCCTATGGCAGAGCTGCATACATTCCCACTGCTCTCTCACATAAAAGGCCACTCACCGCCTCACCATGCTGGTCTGTCCTTCCTAAAAAGCCAGTACCCATCCATTGCAGCACATCCCTGTGAACCCAGTGAGATCACAGCTCTGCAACTACTCGCAGACATCCAGTTGTTCTTGTTCGCTCCCCATGCTGCCCAGAGTTCCTCTGGAGTTACTGGGTTTAATTCCCAGCACTAATACCTCTGCAAATAATTTGCAGCCCCGGTTTCTGAAGTGTGTGTACTGTTTGTTTGCTGTTCTTTTGGGAGTACCTGGATAACTAGCACTGAAATAGAGTGGCCACATGCACCTTTCCACGCACCAGTGCAATGGTCTTGCAGTTACAGAAATGTATGTTGCACATTACTGCACGCCTGTTCCAACTGAGCTGTGTTTTCCCAAAGAGGTTTAAACAGATGCTTTGCAAGCCTCTTCTGCCTCTGCCTTTTCGCCTCCTCTTGCATTTTTATGTGGGTCTTTGAAAAGAAGTTGTATAACCCCTTAGACAAATCTCTGGTCACTCTACAGAATTCGGCTGATGACTGCGGCCAGTAAAGCCACTGTGGTTTGCCAAAGCCCTGTTCAATGGCTGAGCTATAAAAACAGACTACGGGTGGGGCCCTGGCCACCTGCAGTTGCAAAGTGCTATTTAAAAATCATTGTTGTGATTGTTTCACCTGTAAAATGGACAACCTAGATTAAAACTGGAAGCACGTTTGACTGACTCACTGAGCATGATTTGCACCACTGTAGCCCATTTACAAAGGACTGCTTTCTCAGCTGTAACAGTAGGATTGTTCTCTAACCATCTGATTATAGCCTGCATTTGACTTGAAGACCTGAAAGTATACCACCCTACAACACATGAAGAAAAACTAGGATAATCACGAAGAATCTTACAAATTATTTCTTTTCTGTGTGTATGAATTCAAACTATAAATGCATGAAATGTTAGCACTCCCTCAAAATGCAACATATAATCTGAATTATGCTATGGGTCTAAGGGACCTCAGGAGATCTAGTCCAACCTCTATGAGAAACTTCAAACTACAAGCTGATGCAGATGCATCTTTGCAACCAGGAGGGATGTGATCTCTAATGGACATATTTGGACATTGAAGCTGATGAAGTCAATATTGCCATACTAGATCTTTTGCTGTTTTTGTGATGGTTTTTTTTCCTCAGGGTGATGGCTGGACTGATACAAAGGACAGCTTTCCTATTGTAGCTGTATTTACTCTTGCAGCATTTTACTAGTATAGCACACTAGTAGTCCTGGTAACGTAGACATGTCCTGCAGCTAAAGTTATCATCTGGTTTCACAAAAAAAAAAGTGAAGTTTACATGCAGACCATGATGTTTTTCTTTTATTTGCTCATCATTTGTTACAAATAAAAAGACAGTAATATATTGGATTTGTACCTTAAGCACAAATGAATAATAGAAGATAAATTATCCTGAAAGGACACTTTTTGGAAGTCAGGGAACAACAGCCTCATAGCAGAGAGGAAAAAGTCTATTACAGGCCAAATGTGTTTATCAAGGGATACTACAATACCCCAGGCCATGTTATTTCAAACTAAGGGGCCTATAAACACACTTTTCTTGATGTATCTTATTTGTATGTGCTGAAGTCATATACAGCTGTGGTGCATCTCCAGAAGTGGCACTCTGCAGAGAAATCTCTGATTAAGAAGCTGCAGAGTTGTCATAATTTCATTTAACTAAACTAAAATGAATGGGGGAAATCTCTAAAGCCAGTTGGCAAGCAGTTTGTTTTGTATAAATCCCATTTTCCTAGGAGAAAAGATCCATTAATCAGCAATGCTACATCATGAAGGAAACTAAAATCTATTAAAAAAGAGAGTAGCCCTATCTAGACCTGTGTAATTACAGAAGCACAACCTTAGTACTGTGGATGCAGTTAAATATCAAACTAGTGAAAAGGGGCTAGTGATGGCAGACATCATTTCTAAGTAGGAATGGAAATAAACTGAACTGCTATAAGCTATTTTCACACTAAAGTACTAATACAGCTAGTGTGAACACAAAGAAAAAGTATTACACTTAACTGAATTAATAACACCAGCAAGTAGCCTGTGCCTACGTAAGGCATCAGAACTGGACTTCGATTGATTGAACAGCTTTGTGATTCTGACACTGTTCAACATCCAACATGGCTCTCAGAGCCTTTTTTTTTTATTTT
This sequence comes from Gymnogyps californianus, assembly GCF_018139145.2. NCBI lineage: Eukaryota > Metazoa > Chordata > Aves > Accipitriformes > Cathartidae > Gymnogyps > Gymnogyps californianus. The sequence goes on from NC_059471.1 coordinate 153,318,641, forward strand.
TCAGGCTGTTTGAAATCTTTTTCATAGACTGAGCTGTCCCAGTGACTCAGCAGCATTCTGCATAGTAGTCAGTGTTAGGATCAACACATAGACTTGCAGGTGATGTGTCCTTGGAAAATAGAAAAAAACCCCACATTATAAAGGTTTTTTTATAATTTTCTTTTTAGAATTTCAAGCCTTTGTTATTTTTCTTACCAAAGTCCATTATTTTTCAATGAACTGTACAGAGAGGTTGCCTTCAATGAGCACAATATCTGATGAAAACACCTATGAAGTATGCTGAATGACCCAGTTTCAGAGGACACCAAATCCAAATTCATCCTTTAAATCACACAGAAAGACAAACTAATCATTCTCAATATGACTAAAAATGTTTAAATCCATATAAATTGCATAAATATGTATTCCTTATATGCATTTTTTGTTAGACATGTATTTTAATGCTTTTTTTAGATCTACTTACCTGTATTAAATATATATACCTCTCAAGTAGCTGAAACTTCACAAAATTGCAGGCCTAGGAGTTTGGAAAAAGTGATCTAGACCTCACCAGAGGATTACGTGAGTAATTTCTGACAAAATATTTCCCTCATATCTATTTTTAAAGGCAGTTAGTGATGGAGACTCCATAGAGTTTCTCAGAAATCAGTTTCAGAACTTCACTACTTTTTGACTCCTTACTACAGTTTATACCCATTTTATCTTGTCTACCACAGTCACGGCGAAAGACAGCTTCCCTTCCTCTTTACAAGACTGTTTTACATATCAGAAGGTCTGTTATTGCATCTGTTTTCTGGACCTTTGATCATTCTTGCTGCTCTCCTCTGTGTGAAGAATGTTCAGAGTTTATCTTACTGAAATTCAGGACTTTTGATCTCTCAGAGCTATTTGAAGTAGCAGTAGATGTAAAACATAAGCTTGCTATAGCCTTTTTATCTGTTTGCATTGTGTCACAGAAGAAAAGAGATGCCAGTCTTTGGCTGGGGCTTCTGGACTCCACCATAATGCATTAAATAGATTTGGCAGCAGCAAGCTCCAGTGGAGCTTCAGACTGAGAATATGGAGACGTGAATTTTTCTTCTATTTCTGTCCTTGACCATGATGCTTTTCTCTCAAAAGTGTCTGCTTCCTCTGTAGAACTTCCCACATGCAAAACAGTGCATAAGAACCAGGCATTACTAATTGCATTTTTCAGCTGTTTGCCCACACTGTCATTGTAGTGGTGAACTCTAGCAAAGATTACATGTCATTCAAAGTGGTTATTCAAATTCTAAAGGACTGCCTAGTATATTCACAGAATGATGACAAATAATTGAAATACAAGACAGTCTGACAGCTTGAAACAGGCTGTTTGAACTGTCAGGCTGCTGGCAAACCTTGGATTTTCAGTTGCAATGGATTTCTGAAAAATATTCCAGAGATGCAAGTTCACTTCATTCCTGGGCCTGCATTATTAACGATCTGTCCAAACTTAGTTTAGATGGAGATGAAGTCGTGTATTGAAGTTGCCTTAGCAGTAGCTGGTAATTTGTTGTTTGTTACAGGAGGCAGGGGCAGGGAATCGATTAATTCATTCGGAAAAGGAATCGATTACTCCCCTAAGCATATGTTTACCCTCGTAAAGAACAGTTTATAGAGTAGGATGCTTCACAAGGACTTTGGGGAAAAACAGAACTTCTGGCTGGATTTTAATTGCCTGTCTATTTATGTGTTTGGGATGCTTGCATCCTCTGTTCCCTGTGAAGTTAGAGTCCAGAGCCCTGAAGGACTGTAAAGTTACAAGATAACCACTGATTGTTAAGGGACTATGCTTTCTAAAAAAATTGCCCACATTGTTTCTTCTCTATTGCCGCCCCCCCCCCCCAATATCCAATTGATTTTAAATAGAGAAACTTCTCAATAGAAAATGTTTAAACTTTCCAAAGACATTTTACAACCTCCTTGACAAGAAGTTATTGAACAAATCTGGCAACCAGTATGGGGAAAAGTCATGGCACAGTTTAAAACCTGAGTGAGAGAGAATTAGACATAAGTAGCTATTTCTCACTGTTGACAGAGGTTAATACTAGAGTGACCTAGAGACCAGCCTTAGGACTGGACCAAGGACATTCACCCCATGTATTAATGAACTGAAAGGGAAGGTGAACAGCAAGGTGACTATATCGCCTTGATTATTCTAGATTCTTGTGGCCAGTGAGGATTACAAGAAACTTTGGAAACACCTAGCAAGCCTGGGGAGTGTGCCAGATGCAATGAATCCACAGATAGCTATGTACAATTTTTGTCACTGCTATAAATTAAGAAAGAAAAATTTGCTTCTTCTCCCTAACAACAGCTAAAATATTGTCTCAGGCTTATCATATTTTTGTTATTGCTGTTAGGCTACGTTTTCTGCTGTTTCAGCTCTCTTCAGGACCAGGTGAGCATTAGTGCTAAAGCAGGAAAAGAGGCTGGGGCTCAGCCCAAGACAGGGGGAAAAAGTCTGCCTTTTCAGCAGCATTTGCTACTTCAACTGTTCCATCAAACTGCAGCATAAATGATTTGTCCAAAGATCAGACAAAGTCTGTCACATAAGGAAATCAGCTCTCCTGAATCTGGAGACAGCCACTTAATCAGTTGGGACATCCTTCTTCTCAGCAGGGGAAAGCAGTGAACAGCAATTATCTACTGGCTGTCCACTGTGTCTTTCTGTACTGTGGATATCTGTAATTCTCCCACTACTGCTGCAATAACAGCAACACACTTGTAAAAGCCATGACAGCTTACACCTCTGTATCTCATACCAGTTGCATAAGGATCCTTTACACCAGACCCCAATACGCTACCCTTTGAATAGGGATTTTCCTTCTCCTCTGCTGTAGTTCACAGAAGCTCATCAACCAAGGCTTGCAAGATTATATACTAAAAAGGTGTTTAACAGTGCTTAAAGCAAACCTAGAAGTGACAGCTGTGAAAAATGAAGTCATTTGCAGCCAACATACGCAGGCACTCCTGTCACTGCTAGCTAGAAGACGGGGAGCTGCCTCAAGGACAGGACCCTAGCAGGAGAACCCAAAGCTTTGTCACACCGGATTAGCTAACCTTCAGCCAAATAGATTCGTACTTGCCAACCTCTGTTGGGATTGATTATTACAAAATGGAAAGAGTTTAGTCCTTGTTTATTTTGTTGAAATATACATTTATCTTTGTTATTTCTGTATTAAGGATTACTGGATTGGGTGACTGGTTCTCCAACTTTTCTGTATAAGGAGTCTGCATCAAAACAGAAGAAAGTTTCACAACTTCCAACCAGCTATAAATAAATGGAACTTGCTCATTCCTAATGAGAAGGGAGACAGAGCCTGAAAGCCTGTGGAAAGTAGTGCTTGGTAATTGTTGTTCACTTATATACTGCCAATTTTAAACACACTTTCGCATTTTAGAAGGGCTGCTGTGTTTGTCTATTTCACGAATAAACATTACAACTGCTTTCCTGTGCTTTTTGCAACACTGTATTTCACAATGCTATTTCAACTCTGCAGAATATAGTGGTTTTACAGTTCAAGATTAAATAGCACCATTTAGAAAGCAAATATTGAGCCAAAGAACTTCAAAGCTGCAACATTAACTTATTCAGCTTTCATGTATTTAAAATCACAACTAAAATAAAACAAAAAGAAAACTAAATGAAAAAGCATAATTCATTCATTTGAAAATAGGTTCTAATTAATATCCTCAAGTTTACATTTATTTCTTTTGCTCTCTCCCAAATTACAGCATAAAAACCCCACCTTTTTCAACTCTCATCTTACTATACTGAGCTAATGCCCTCTGGAGCAGAAACTATTGGACTGTGTAAACCTGAAGTTTATTAGCGAATGCATTGCAACAGACACTAATTGCTTTCCTTTCCTATAGAGTAAAAACTCTTTCTGCTGCCCTGGCCACAAAGACAGCTTTGCTGTAAGAACCACGGATATGAATGCTGGCCATATTTTGCCATTCTGTATTTTTTTTCCAAGTGTTGTTGCAATGCATACTTTGCATTATTTTTGCTCTTTCTTTACGTTACCTGATAATTTTCTATGTTCGCTAATAACACTAAAAATTTCGTGCTTTGCCCCTCTTATGTATTACCTTTAGAGATCTTCTCTGCAGCTGTCACTTTCCAATGTCATTTCCTCCAAAATTCATCAATTCGTAATCAAAGAGAAAGAAATGGTTTCGACCCTTTCCCCAAGCCAGGATGACCATGTTTATTTCTGTGTTCCCAGTTCTCACTGGTCTGAGACTCAGTTTCATTCAATCCTACATTTTTCTTCCTTGATTAGCCAGTACAATGAATACAGCTGAATGACTGCAGTCCTGGTACAATCTTTAGTTCTGGAAGGACATTTACTCTCAGCGACAAGAGTCACAAGTCATGAAAAAGTGATATTCAGTCTAACCACCACCTACGAAGTGCAGCTACTTTGACAGTATAGCCACATGCATTGTATGTGATCCTGCACACTTCTTCAGCTTCTTGTCTTGTGTTTGTTGAAAATTCCTCCCTGCCACTGGCTCCACTGTTGAACCACATTTTATTTTCCAGCCAAATACCATTTCTTGGCATGCAAGCAGGACAAATTCAGAATTCTTCAACTTGGTAGCAATATCCTGGGCAGCTGTACTACGCAGGTTAACAGTGCTTAAACTCATGAGTATTTCCTACTTCCCGTCATCTCTTTCCAGAGGGAAATTATAATTGGCAAGGTCAAACCCAATGTTTTCAAGGAATGACTTGCTAAATAATCATGAAACTGAAGGATGCACAGATTTTCTGGGGACTTCGATATGTTGAGAACCAAAAATCAACACTTTTTTTTTTTGTCCCCTATATACTACTTAGCTATGTTGTATCAGCCTCAGTTCCTTCACTGCAAAAATAACTTGTTGCAGGAACAACACTCAAAGCTCAACTCTAGCTTTACAAAAGCTAAACACCACAGATGAAAAGAGTGAAACTATTTAACACTCTCCCTAATATTTTCCCCTAATATTTATGAAAAAAGGGAAGCACTACATCTCACAGAAATAGAATAGAAAAGATCAAAGGTTTTGAGAAGACCTGGTCTCCTGTAGACACCTGGCCTGGCTATCAACTGAAATAATGCCATGTGGAAACACTTGCCTGAAGACACTCTGGAAAACAGACAGCAGACTGCTAATACACAAACCTTTGAGGCCTAGTATCTCATTTTTCTCTGGTGTAGTCACATAACTTTGGGGAAAACGGTTTTAAGATGCTACCAGTACTAGCATAGGCATGGAGACAATGAGGCCTTCTATATGCTACTGTATCAAAACACAGATAAGAAGTTGAGTAAGTTGCAATTCTCAGCTTGGTGGAAAGACATTAATCTCCCAACTATCTCAGGCAGGAACACAGAGCTCATTTTTACTGTTTGTTTGTGGTTTTTTGTTTTGCCTTTGCAAAGGAAGTGGAAGATGCCCATGGCTATTTCCATACCTGCTTATCACCTGCCACTCAAAGCCAAGTACATTCATTTAACTCCTCATTACAAAGGAAGCGTTTGGATCAAATTGCCCTCAATTCTTCAATTCTCAAGAAGAAATTCTTATATATTAGGTAACAGTTGTGATAACAAAGATGTCTGATGTGATCCATTTATGTAGAAATCAACTGGCAGAAAAATTTCATCAGTTCTTGTTGTTATACTAACCCTGCCAAAGATACACTGATGAAGCTATCAATTTTTAATCACAAAATTGTATCAAAGTCCAGGGATGAGGGAAATTCCTACCTCTTATTACTTGGTGATCAATGGTCCACGAGTAAGATAAATTAGCCTCTTTCTCTCTCTTTGAAAAGAAAGCAAAGTAACTAAAAAAAAAAAAAAAAAATCAGCTTCTGTGCTAGATGTTACTCTGCCTATTTACATATACAGAAGTTTCCCCCAGGCTACAAGGGATTATTCCATTTTAAATCAAGAAGCATACAAAGCATACATCCCAGCTTTAAAAAGAGAACTGAGAGACAGAATAATCAATTCATCTACCGTTATAGGCAAATGAATTTGTGAACACAAGGGAAGTTGACTGAATTTCTCATTATGACAAAAGAAAGCCTGAAAAAACTCAACTGCCGATAACATGTTAAAAAGTGACAATGTTTCTTACATTAACCTGTAAAAAAAAAAAAATTTGGTGTAATTTCAAAACCTCTAAGACAAGCTTTATATTCTTATTTAGTCAAATACCTTAATAGGTTGACTCCTTTACTAGCTATTAGCCTTTATCACTGCTGCTCTTACACTAAATAAAACTTAAAAAGAAAATTGCTACCCTCTCAGTATGCATCCACCACAAGTATCATTGCTTTTCTTAATATAACTGCTCTCAAGAACGACAAAGGCAGCTTTACACTGCTGGTTTCACCCATCAGCTTTTTAGCAGTGGAACACAGAACATTTGAATAAATATTTTAAATCCTCAGTAAATGAATGAGACAACATGACCGATTGGTAGGTGCATCCTAGCATATATACCTACTACCTGGCAATGGTTTGAATGTTTCCTTGGGAGAGGATCCAGTAGAATACACTTTTTTCTCTAGGAGGTTTACACTAGACAGGTCAAGCTCACACTACCTCTTTCAAATCATTTCCTCACTCTGGTAAGTTGTCACTACATGAAAAGAAGAACAATTTGGTTGAAGCCTTTTTTAAAAGGTGAGTTTTCTACCTAGATGGCCATGAAATTATTGATGGATTTTCACAGCCACCAGCGGGAAAAATGCATTTGGAAGTCCACAATGTGTCGTAGCTGCTCTCTGCATCAAAAATGCTTGTGCATGCAGCAGGCAGCGCTGCATTGACACAAGCCTCTGCTTCATAGCAAAACTCCAGTTCAATAGAGCAGCATTTCTCAGTCCAAGTGACTGAGGAGCAACGGACACCTAAGCTTTTCTGAAAAAAATTAAAAAATAATAAAAAAATTCATAGAGCATGTAGCATCTATCATTTCAGGGCAGGAAGGCAATAAACAATGTCTTCTGCATGAACACACAAGTATTACGGAACATTATAAGTCAAAATATTAGTGATAAGAAAAGCCAACAAGTTTCAGTCATTGAGATTATGGATTATATCTCACAAATGCACACACAAATCTTATTCATTAAAATACCAAATGCTTGGGAAAACAGGCTGGTTTGCTGAACACAAAACCTCAATGTAATACCTTTGTTTGCCTTATCACCTCAACAACTATTGCCCTCCACCCCCTCCAGTCTGAAGCTCAGATGTTTATGAACTTGGCTTATAATTGTTATTGAAAAGTGTTTTGTCTCCAACAGAAATTGTGAAGAAATGAGCTCAAAATAGAAAATGGTCTATGAAAAACTACTCAGTCACTATGGGATCTTATTTTCATATCCTTCACTTGCCTGCCTTGTTTGTTGGTGCAAAATTCTAAAATACTGCAAAGCCTACTCCAGCTCCTCTTTGGCTTCTAGGTCTGTCTTTTTACCCTTCTGCATTACAGCTGCATTAAATCCTGATCTTTACTATACCATTTTGTCTAGTTAATTAAAAATAAGATGCCTGTTGCTGAGTCATCCTGCTATTAAAATGTCTAATCTTGGAAAGGTGCATTTGCCCAGGTATATTTTGAATTATGCTGCATTACAACTAACAAGAAAACAGGAGTCGCAAGTCCAACTACATTGTAAAAAGCAGTAGGACCACAACACACATGATGTCTTCTATTTCTGCCAGCAGTATGATGTATTAACCATCAACAGTTCAGTATGTAAATCAAGTACCTTGCAGGTTTAAGAAAATTATCTTACTCCAAAGGCTGAAACAAAGTAGTCATTTACATTCTTCGTACCAACCTGTAGCATTATGAGATAAGCAGTCAAAAACAATGCGCAGGTTAAAATACTTGTGTTACATCCACATTATTTCAGGGTAGCACCAAGGATCTCTGTGGCACCACTGATATTACCGTATTTTGCAACCACTTTGTCTTCCAGTAGCTTTCAGGAAAAAAAACCAAGGAGAAAGTAAATCATATTATTCCAATCCTACAACTACTCAGTGTACACCTGATGTGAAGAAAAGCAGTAAGGAAATAAAGCATCTGATAAAAAAAAAGAAATAGGACATACTACTATAATACTTAAAGTAGAGAACAAGCCTATAGTAGCAAGGAGATAGGATGGAAAAAGTCCTTCGCTTACTTAATTTCTCCTCAGTCTTTCCTCCCGTGATTTTAATTCCTCCTTTCCTGTTATAGATAACAGACAGCCTTACACGGAGTATTTTCTAGTAACATCTACAAACAAGTCCTCTGCCTACTTTCTAGGCACCTATTAAAAAGAGGAAGCTGCGATGGGGGTAAAGTACAGCTTTTGAAAGCTGTGCATTCAGGAAGGACAGATAAAGATGAGAGAATGGGAGCACGTGTCACAGGTCAGCTCTGACAAGTGGAGAACAAATGCAGTTGACAGAACATGATCTTTAGAAACCACTCAGGACGATTTTGACATTAATTTATAGTACATTTCACTCTCTGTACATCTCTAAATCTCACCTCTGATGGTGAAAAACCCTTCAATCTCAACCTCTGAGCTTTGCAAATTGGGAACAAGGGAACTCTCTTTTCCCCAAAGCAACCATCTGCTAAGTAAGTGCCAATTTATTTATTTATTTTTTTTTTTAAAAACAGACAAGAGAAAATGGCCAATATATATTCAGCTGTTTATAGTGAGAACACAGCCATAGAAGCACCTCCTTATTAAGTATACAGGTTAGGCAGCTTTATTGCTGTAGGCTGGGTCTTTTTTCTTTCAAGTTATTGTTTAATATGGCTTTGTAAATATTTAAATTTATAGTTATCTTCAGAAATTTCATTAATTTATAAGCTTGGGTTTCGTTCTTACATTTTAAACCTCTGACACTAGAAATCGGTGTGCTTCCCATCTGTTTCATCTCTCTCCTTAAATAAGCTCTTCCATGCTTTTGAGAAAGTTATTGACACTGACTGCAAAACACACAAAAAACCCTTTAAGGTGTGTCAAGTCCTGAGAGATAATCCTTCAATCAACTTACAGGCTAAGTGCACAAAAAAAGGAATGAAATTAAGTCTTCCTATTGAGAAGTTAAATACAGAGAGGTTTGTGCATAGTCACAAAAGAAATTTTTTGCTGTTGTATTGATCCCAGTTCTAATGATATCTCATCCAATGCCTCAAAAACTTAACCATTTCCTCCCATATTCTATGTATGCCTACTATTCAGGATTTGTCTACATGTAGATACTGGTATCAGGTTTAGGACTAGTTTTTCATAGCAATTTGTCAAAAGTATAGTTGGGAAGTATCCTTCAGCACAACCGTTCTTATATAATAGATAAGAACACACAAACATTGGCTACATTTTTTATTTCAAAATAATGCAAAAGATACATTTCTGTTGTAAAAGGTAAAGTTACACCTCTGCTTTATGCAAAGGAGCAATGAAAGAAAACTCAAAAGCATTCTTGTTTCAGGAAGCTTCCTAAAGCACATGCAACACAAAACACCCCCCAAAAAAATGTATACAAGTAACAAGAATAAACTTTGGGAAACACTTTTGGAACCTAACGTTAGAATGTATGTGTTCTTTGTAGAAGGCTACCATGTTATGATGGCCATAGCTCATCCGCTATAATGACAAATTACTGTTTAACAGTCTTTAACAATGGCAGCTATCCTCACTCTCCGCATGCCAAGAGATAGATACTGCGAAGTCTTCTGCATTGCAGAAACTGAATTAGGTAATAACAACCCCACTCACATATATGTCTTTATCTTAGTCCTAATTAAACTTTTACATCTGCCCTGTGCTACAGTGGACTGTAGCATGAAGCTCGATTAGGAGACACTACAGAAGTCTAGGGCATCATGCAGCTCTTCCAGGGATATCACCACTCTAAACAGACACCAAGTTGAATCATTATATAGGGGCACACAAATACTGATCTGGTTTGGTGGCTGCACTGAGAAGTTGGCCAAAAAAAAAAAAAAAAAAAAAAAAAAAAGAAAAACAAACATTTTGTGTCAACCTGGAACATATCTATTGGTTTTCCACTGAAAATAAATAAAAAAGAAATGGGTGGTTGGATTTTTTTTGTCACAATATGCTGCCACTCTTTAAATAAAAGGCTACATTTCTTAATTAAAAGTGTATGCCAAAAAGAAACAGGAAGTATAACTTCATTTCCATGAAAGGCTACATACTTTTCAAGACTTCCCACCTCCAAACACTTTTGAGGCAAAATAGTCAAACATTGATCCAAACTAGAAAATGGTTTCTTTTACTTTGAAAAAAAAAACTTTAGTGAACAAACTGAAGCTTCTTCTGAATGTACTGAGGAATTACTTTCAGTTAGAGGAAATTATAAGGAACACATACAAAGGAAGGTTTCAAAGGTAAATAATTTTAGATGCATGAAACCTGAGTTTATTGTAGGTCAAAAAATCATTTTTGAGATTGAGTTTTGGATCCTTCAAATTTATGCTCAGCTTGAGACAACTGAAAGAAATTTTCCTTTAACGAATTGTAAGTTTGATAGATGAACTGAGATATGCAGTCTATTGTGGTTTTGGCACACTGTTCTGCCTCTCAACTTTAATGGCTATGACATGAACCTCAGTGTATGAAAAGGAAAGCCTCCATTCTTAATGTTCAAATGTTGCAAAGTGATGTGGAAAACAGGAACTCACTGAAAAGTACAGAAGAATCCCGTATTCTGTAGCAGCCCACAGTATCCCGAAAACAGAGACATTCTCCAGGACACAGGAGAGTGGAGATGTGCACACAGGTGCTTTCCAAATGCAATTTGAAGAGTGAAGAATCAAGAGATTCTAGGACTTCTATGGGAAGGAAGGCTCTCCAAATTAACATTAGATCGCAATAGCAAGCAATGGTATCTAAATGCAACTTTTCCTAGTTTAAAATTATTAGAAACATTGTTTGGACTGCTAAGGCAGGGAGAGAGGAGCGCTGCTCCTAGGAAAAAATGCTCATTCACTTCCCGAGCAGGCAAACACTATATGGTTTTGAAGCCTTTCAAGGCACTACATGAAACAAAGTGTTTTCCAAACAACTCATCTAGTTAGTTTATGGCATAACTTAGTTGAAAGCTGTTCCAAGAGGTCAGATTATGAATAAAACAAAAATATTTTGAGGAGAGCTTTGAGAATATAATTTTCTCAAAACTGAGAGAAACAATCAAGTGATGCAATTGAAAAAATTGCTTTCTTGGGCCAGCTTCCTTTTGGAAGGGAGCTGAGAAATCAATTTGTTCCAAAAGATCAGCCATAGACAAATATTAGGAAGAGCCTTTACATGTATAGATGAATTTGGTTAGCCAGTCATTGAGGAACGCGAGTGAAAGGCATCTGCATTCTGAACCTAGCTAGTATTTCCTCCTACAATAAAGCTGTCCATTAAAAAAACAAACAAAAAAACAATAAGATGAACACCAACTGAAGTGCACACATCAGTTGCCACTGGCCATCACACTATTTGAATTGCTTTGGTATTTATGATGAACATCTCCTTCCTTTCTCCAATATTTGACTGAAAAGTTGTGTATACAGCATTAGAAGTCCCTGTTTTCAAAGTTTACCACAGAAAAACAGACAAATTAGGTTTCTTTTGAAATATTTTTTCCATATTTATAGTTTTCCCACTTTGACACAACACCTTCCTGTACTTTTTCTTTAAAAGTGTATATTTTAAAATAAATCATATCAAACAATTCAAGCAATTGGATCTAAATCTCTACTGACAAGCAACGTTACAAAAGGAAGTTCTGACAAAGTCACCATAAAGATGCAACAATAATGAATACACATTTCTATACAATTTGATTTATACTTCAGCTGTGCTTTCTGTAAATAACCATTTCAATTTCTTTGATGAAGTACAGGAGAGAATAAATTGCTTTAGTCTTCACAGGTAATGGGAGGAACATCCCTCTATCTATAGACTGCCTCTTAGAATTTAACATGAATAAGAGATCTTCAACATTATGCATTACCATTTAAGCAGGAAATGCAGACTACAAGACCACAGAATTAATCAAAACTTTTTAAATTGGTGTAATTTAAAAAAAACCCAAACAACTTAATATATTTAGTTCTCAAAGTAGCTTCCATTCCACATTTAAGTCTTATAAGTACCTGAACATTTTAATTGCTGTACACGTGAGCTGGAGCTTAGACGCCTTCCAGGCAAATAAAAAGTTGTAGCCAGAGATTAATAAAACACAGGAGCAGAAAGGGAAATAAAACTCTACATTCTCATATCGCACAATTCAAGTTTATTCCATTCATTCTTGCAACACAAACTTAAAAATACAGTATCATTTAGCATTCTGATGTCTATGAACCATGATAATGATGAACCCAACTGTGTCAAAACAGTTAACAATGGTGAAAAGAAGAAGTCAAATATCAAAATGCACAGAGCACTAATTTTCTTCCATCACTGCGTAGAAAGATGATTGTTTATCCATTTACAAAATATAATTAAGACAAGTTCGTTTTGAAATTTTGCATGCAACACTGCAATTGCTTGACCTAGGACACTCCATTCTTACCAGCCTCTTCTACAAATAATTCAATGTTACGTTCAAGGATAAAGTTCCATTTAACTATTGTACTCCTTTTCCCATTTGCTCCCCCTTAAGAAAAAGGAGCAGAGGGTACAAAATCCAAAATATACTTAAGGTTTTAACTTATTCAGCACAAATTTCAAAGGAAAAGGTTTAAGAACAGAGTGGATTTCCAAGCATATGTGATTCCAGTCTGACAAAGTATTTAAATTCTGTTTATAGAATGTAAAATAATTTACAGTTTGGTATTTTCATCTAGTTAGGACCTACTCAAAGATAGAGGCAGCCACCCATTATTTTTTCCACAATATAGCTAACAAGGGAACAAATGAACAAGCCTAGTTTCTAGACAATTACAAAAGCATCAGCTTTTATTATTACTTTTTTTTTTTTAAATCCTGGGCAAAATGATCAATCACCTCTTATGTAGTGCAAAAAGCAAAAAAGTATTTCTTCTTTATGAGCCAAACATTAAATGCCATCTTTTAACTATCTCGAGAGGCAGCTTGGGTATATATTACAGCCAAATTAACACTTGTCTCACTGAAGTTTGTTTGCATTTGTTTTTTCCCCTCAAGTGAAGTAAGAAAAAATAAGGTGTCCACATAATTGTAGAAAAAGGTAGGCAAAATTGCCTCAGTGAATCACCAGAAGAGTTAGTACAAAGATGATGTTTCTTTACTATGATAATGCTCACTTAAACAAGAGTTGAAGGGAAGGGCAGGAAAGAATACAGAGAAAAAAAACCAAAAAGACAAAAACACTATGGCCAGACAACTTGACACTAATCAACACAAAAAACTTGAATAATCAAGTTTTCCACATAAAAACAGATTGCAGTTTTCTAGACTAGTATTTTAATAGCTAAGTATTTAATAGCATAACATGGAGGCAAATTTATGCCAAAGATGGTTACTTTCATAGCTGAATAAAGAGTTAAACCTATAGTCTGTGTTCACACTGTTACAATGACATGACAATCCAGCACTGATCAGAGATAAGATTAAAGAGTTCTCTTTAAATAGTCATTAAAAGCACTGTTCACCAAACATGCTTGGTTTTTTATCAGCAGCTCACCAACTGATTTATCACTGATTTCCAATCCTTCTGCTCTTCCTTGCCACCCATCTCCAAGAATCAAAGAGTAATTGCACTGTACAGTTTATGGCCAGAGTTGATTGTTTTCTCCATCACTTTTCTTATGGGATGTGTACATGTAAATCAGTTTCTGCTCTCATTTTACAGTTTAAATGCAAGGCTTTTTATAGCTGAGACGTTCAATCATAATATGCAACATGATTCAAGTAAAACTAAGTCTCCATTAAATATGAGTGGTAGTCGCCAGCCTACTTCTACATATCCTCTCAATTTCAACAGTGATATCAAAATAATATCAGCTACTTTTTTTTAAGAATTCAGCATGAGACATTATATACATTTGTTTTCTGTATTGTGTATGTTATCAGAAAATTTGAAATCTGTATTCCAAAAAAGAGGAAGATGTATAGTTTGTGGTATACACTTTTCTGTTATAAAACCTGTTATTCAGTTTTGGGTGAATCAGCAGTCTAATGAAAATTTTCAAGATGAAAGCCAGAAGCTCAGACATTCCTGAGGACCATAAGATGTGATGGGAATCTCTACAAGATCATTAAATACCTTCCCATGAATTATGAAGGCTGTCATAGTACTGTCATACATACTGGTATAGTAAATCTTATCTAAAAGTCGATGGTTAATGTGTTACGGTTGCACTGGGAACTTTCAGAACAAGCCCCATGCCTTAATGAAATTTAAGAGGTTCATTCAGCCAACAATGAAACACCGATTCAAAGATACGCACAATTAAAAGTTTTTTTTTCTCCAGTAGAGCAATTTAAGACTTCTACTTGTACATCTTCCTGTTCCTAACACCTGAACTTAGAAAGCTTACATGTATTTTAAAAGTTTACCAGAAAAGTTTAGCAACAATATTCACCTGATATGAATGTCTAAATAATTACTGTTCGTTTTCCACATTTGACTTGATTATCCTTGCATACCAAACAGCCTGTAGCTTTCGCATGTGTCTACAAATTTTATGCTGACATGGTGAGTAAAGAAATTCCATCTTACAATCCTTTTGGAAATAACTACAGTGACATTTTGAACTCTCTCAAAAACAGTTGCTTAAAATGTCTGTCCTGGACTAGAACAAACATGGAAAGAAAAACCTCAAGTTCAAGCATCCAAAAGTACCTTGGCAGATATTCTGGAGTGTAACACCACCATGCCTCAAGTGATCTTTCCTGGTTTACTCAAGAGTCAGAAAAACATTAGTGTGACATCCAATTAGTCAATATAAAGAACAGCTCCAATAACTAGTATCAAAAGTCCTTAAAACTGCAACGTAAGCTTTAGGCAGAAGAATAAAGCTACGCACTGATAGAGAAGAGAGAAAAGCAACCCAGCCACCTACATTACTACACTTCAGATTATGGCAGACACTAATAGCATGGGACTATTGTCTCCTTCACAATTAGTTTCAAGTACATAGCACAGTACTTCCATCTAAAGGAATCTTTCAACAAAAATCTTAGTACTAACCTAGGAGGTTTACAAGCCAAAAATTCAAGAGCATGGTCTGCCTTCCTTCTTCCATTTTCACTAGAAATGGGAAGAGATTGTGCACTGAAAAGAAGTCCTAGAGGGACACTGTTCATAATAGTTTTCAACCCTCTCCAAACAGATTATCTTCGATATAAGCCCCTAACTAGTCTGATTCATAAAGTATTTCCCTCCCCCCAAAGTATTTAGCTGAAGAAGCTGGAAGATGCAAAGAGTGACAGACAGGCAGCAGTGTGAGGCCACAGGAGAGACATTTAAGATATCAGTCCATCCGTCACTGAAGAAGAGTTTTGATTGCCTGGTTGTCAGTGGCTTCAAAGGCAGTTAGTCCATCTGGGCCTTTCACAGTCTTATCAGCACCCTGTAAAGACATTGAGAAGGATTGTCAATTCATAAAGCCAGGCTGCATTAGTATTAAGTGTGTCACAACAGTTACTTACCTTGTATAATTATATGGATTACATACAGCTTTTTGGTGCAGTGCATTGTTTTCATTTAGAAACCAAACAGGCAAGATTTATGTACAAAACTATTAGGTACGCAGCTAATCTAAGTTTCAAACTTTATACTTTAGAACTAGAAAAAAGTCACATAACTTTTGTCACACAGCAGGCTGCAAGATCAACAAATTATCAATTAATCTTGGATAGAAACAGAAGGATTTTTTGTTTCCAGCAACTACTCTTATGAATGTAAGAATTCAGTGTTACGCACTTCTATGAAACCTATGGTGCAACAAGCTTTTTCACACACTAAATTAGACAGGTAATGCCTGGAAGAGCTTGCTTACTAACAAATCATACTGTTTTCTTTATCATAAAAGACTACATCCATCTAGGATTGTGCTTCTCTCCCATTTTGAAAAAATCCCTGTTGCTACATGGAATGATTTTGTGGTATTTTTTTCTAAGTCCAAAACTGATCAAGTTTGTTTTGAATGAGCTATGCGTACACCTAAAAGGCAACAAAACAGAATAGGGAGGCAACAGGAGGATAGAGGATAACAGAAATGCACCAACTAGACAAACTGCAGAACAGTAAGTGCAAACACAGCCTCAGTGCCAGAATTATGGACGGAGAGCAAAAGAAGAGAAGCAAGGAGTGATTAACTAGTCATGTTTGCTTTGAGCACTGTGTAGTTATATACATAAAAGTGAAAACCCAGACTAAATTGTAAATATGGTAGTTAAAGGGATAAAAGTTATTAGAGAGCACAGGACTGACTACAGAGATAGAGATGTTTCCTGAAAATCAGATTCCAGAACAACTCTTCTTGAGAAGATATGCAAGTCTCATTTTAAAAACGTGTCTTTGCTCAATCAAATGACAGGAAAAACACTGTTGATACAGACACACTTTGTCAAGAGCATGTACTGCAGAGGTTTGTCTTTAGTTTATGTATAAAATCTCCATAGAATAAGTACAAATCTCTTCTCAATTACAAGGAAGGAAGTGCACAGATTAAGTGTTACTATTAAGGACACCGAATAGTTTTCTAAGAACATAATGGACCTAGAATTTCCAGAGCTTCTTTACTGATAAAAGATTATACACATAAAACCCCACTAAAATTCTATACATAATACCATGTCTGTTCCCAAAACAACTCTCAGCCCCCTAAACTTCCCATTGTAACTGTTTCTAACAATCTAATAAACTGGATCTGATATTACTATGATTTGCTGCCAATACTACTTTTCACAACATAGAATATTTCCCTCCTTGAAACCTCTATTCTCTCTACTTGTAAATATTCAATTTGCCATTCTAAAAAGATGGGTTTACAGTGGTTTCTAATGCAGTAGTGCCCATCTTGTGGTCCACTGGCCACACTGATCCTGTTGGAGCTGTTCATCTTCCTTGCAGCCCCTAGAGACCCTCAGTGCAAGACATGAGCTGAACAGACTGTTTTGTTTGGTGGCGGTCAGCTGTGGGGCAGGGAGACAGGCTTCTGCTATCAGGGAAAGAGCCTGGGAAAATAAAATGGTCTTGAGAACTCCAGTAAAGAATTCAGAGAGGGATACTATAATTGTAGTAACTCCTTCCAGGCAGCCCATTTTCTCTAGTACCTTTCAGGTAGCAGAATACAGGCATACATTTTGTGCATATGCAATGCATTCACTCCAGAGACAGGAGCAATCATAACATTTACCTCTCTCCTGTCACCGTGTAACATCCTTGGCCCAAACAGTACGCAGTATGCTGCAGCATCACTGTTCTGTTGGGTATGAACATGAGCTGAATCAGTCTGTTCCCAAGAAGTGACTAGATGGTCATTGCAAACACACACTTAGGCTGAAACCACTGAAACCCATTGCTTGTGAAACATTTATTTTTCCCCTAACAGGTATTTGACAGCTATAATCTTAGCTGTCCTGGGAGAAGAAAGGCAACCATGAAAGCAGTAATGGCTTCTTTTGCAGGTGTTGATTATTTCTACTGCTTAGATAGCACTCTCAGATTAGAATCCATGTGGAAACCAAAAGGGCTTCAAAGCTCTTCTTTGATGTTAAGCTCAGAAAACCTGAAGGAACTTAGACTTGAAGAAAAATGGAACTATGCAGTAACTAACCTGCCAGTATTCATCTTGAATCAGATTTTAAAGAACTTTAACTTACAAAACTCTCCACCAATATATCAGCATTTAGGGTATAAAAGATAACTGTTAACTAAAGTAACTTTAAAGTATAAAGAAAACTTTTAGTTTAGATATAGGACTGCTTTCCACCCTCATGCACATTTGTATTTCAGAAAAGTTACAGACATGCAAGACCTGACTTTCTAAAACAGCTTTACTGAATGTAGGATAAGAGGGTCATGACTACCTAAGGAGGACACCGTTTAATAAACTCAGTGTTAATAAATTAGGAGAACGGCCCCTTAGCTAGGCAGAAAGATTCCTGCCTGCATTCAATAGAACGAGAAGGAAATAATAAAGTTCAGGTCAAGAGGACTTTAATTTTCAGAAGTACAACACTGCCTGAAAGCAAGTTTAATGAAAAGTTCATAAAAGTACAATGATTCCACAGTATTCTCTACTTCCCCAAAGAAAAAAGCTATTAACATTTTATGTTTGTGTTATGTTCTTTTCTTAAAATACACACACACAAATATATATAAACTCTCTTTCTTTGGCAGGGTAGTAACAAACAAGAACATTTGCCCTCTTAAGCCACTGGGCAAAGCACAAATGTTAAACATGCTCTGAAGGCAGCACAATAGCTACTAGGGTACAATCGCAGTTCAGAAAAACCACCCATGAAGGCAGCAGATAAAGGCAATGCAGAGCTGTCACTAAACCCTGTGAAACTGGAATTGCGGGCACTTAATGAAGCTGGTAGAAGACTAGTTTACACAGCAAGCAGCAAACTTCCAGAACAAGTTGCCAGATGAAGTAACGGAGGCAGATGTCAGCTTGTTCAAAAAGGTTATGGATGAATTCATGGACAACAAATCTATAAACACTTCTTAAAGGGGATAGATGTGTGTACCTCTAAAATCCCTAATACAACAACTATGAATGAGGGGAATAAGTGAGCAGAAGTGGTCATACTCACAACTCTTCCCAAATGGCATCCCTTTTGCCACCGTCGGAGGAGAAAAAAAGTGTGCTAAATTGCCTAACTCAATAGGATATTTCTTATAACACATTTTTAGTAGAAAGCAGACACCAAATTGCATTAGATATTTTACAAAAAGCAAAACTATTTTGAAAGCTGAACAAATGGATGAGATCTGTTGCATCTTTCGTGACAAACCTCATCCTCCATTAGAAGCATTCAAAACGGTTTGTCTATTGTAACATATTGGTTTCTCCTACACTAAAAAAAATCTTTTTACATTACAAAATCAAATATAAGATTATTAAAGAAAAACATAGAACAATTTTAATTTTATACATCTTTCTGCTTTTCAAGGAATCCCTTAAATCTGCTGCCCCTGAAAAAACTAAAAGCAAACTGAAATACAGCGACGGATGTTGCTTCAGTCCAGTTCTTAGTACTCACTACTTTATCTGTTATTTTGTTTTGTAGAAGGCTGGTATGTAACATGAGCAAAATAAAAACCTAGTATTTTGGAAGACAATTCAGTTCCAATTTTGTCAAAAGCTACTAAAAATTCATTTCCTCCCTAATAGTAGAATATCTTCCAATATTATGTTATTTAACATTATTAATACTACTGACAAGGCAGAAGTGAAAAAAATGAACACAAGATATGGCATTTCTGTTTCACTTTGTGGTCACAACATGCTGCAAACAACTTTACTGTTTAAAATTACAAAGGCTGTTTTAATATGCCTCAAATTCCTAGAAAAATATTTTAAGATCAATTAAAAGGATTAACTACTGTTAATGTAGTAGTAAGACAACAAGCCCTACCTTTGAACTATAAGCAGGAAGTGCTCTCTAGACCAAAGCTAATTACTTTCACATATTACAGTAAGTCAGAGCAAAACAACATTTTCAACTGAAACTCAGATGCTGATAGAGCAGTTTTAGGTATCACTCTGCAAACCTCCATAGGTCTACTCTTTGGGATGTCTATGGTATGATATTCCACACATTTTCATAAACTTGAAAGATATACTAAGAATTCCCAAAACTATTTCTAGGCTATATACTGTATAAGTAAGGCTTGATAGTTTAAAAAGGTAGGATTATAAAGAAGGGCAGTTTTGTAGGAACAGGCAAAATTAATTCTTCAAAAGATATGTTTTAAGAATACAGTTTTGATCTCTAGCCTGACCAAAACCAGTGTTTATTAGAAAAGCATGTCTCAACTCTGACCTAGAGGGTTTACACTACTTCTGGTAGCCAGAACACCTTAAGATTTAACTGATTCTACTTTAGTAAATTCACCCATCCCTTGTTGAGGGCAGTAAAAACCTTCTTCACCCATTGCGTATTTCAGTACTTGGAGTCTTTCAATTTTTGAGAATTAATATGATACTGTATTATTACCTACTGATAATAGTAGGTTAATTAAACTTTTTGGAGGCTGATTTAGCATACCTGTAGCAGCTGTTTGTTAATCTGAACATTAAAATCTTGTGCCCAAATGGAAGGTAAAGTCTTTTCTAATGTACAGATAAGTTTCAAGTACAAAACCTCACATTTTATTGTTTTTCCTACTTAAGTATGTTTTACAGTTTTATAACAAATTGGCGATTTCAGACCAACATTGGAGCTTTAATCCCTATAGGTTTGGAAGGAGTGACAGTATTTGAACATTTTAAACATGCCAACAAAAACTTTGGTTTTGATCTTTAAGATTAAATTACCACATTATCAATGTTTTGTTTTAGTTCATATTGGGCAGGCCTGAACCATCAGAGATGACCACAACTGTGCTATGGTAAAAAACATTTAATGAATTCAATCTGTAAAAATCTTGACAATAATTGATTATGGCTGATCACTATGATTAGCACAACAGCAGTGCTTGAAAACACTCAATCATTTGTAATCTCAACTTTTGAAATTTTCAAACTGCATCTAAGTTTCTTATAGTGTAATAAATCAAACTGAGCATTGTCAATTCCAAAATTAAAACATCTGAACAAGGCATCAGGAAGTCCTCACTGAAATGCTAACTTCAGAAGAAAGTGTGTAACAGGCCCTTTTGAGAAACTACCTTTGGAAAAGTATAATGTATCTACTCTTAAGTTGTGTTAGGTGTTTATCAGTAATCCTATGTATGCACTGTAATTATGAGAGCAAAGTCATAACTATCTCACTTTGTTTTAAACAATGCAAGTTACTTATGCAAAACAACTGTATGTTGGTTATATCTTTTTTTTCCATACTGGAAGAAATGTCTAAACTTGAATACCAATACAAATTATGGTAATATGTGAAGCTACAGTTCAGAGTACCTTAATCATAAAACTGTAATTCAACAAAATGTTTTTTGCTATGCTTCATGAATAGGAAAAAAACAAATAAAACCAAAATATTTGGGGTTAAATCCATGCAACCATTACAATAGGTGAAAACTTGGGAAAAACCCCCAAAACCTAAAACATTGTCAACAACTTCAATACTGAACAAAGGATTTACCGAAGAGTAAAAGCAGCATTATAAAGCTGTTTGCTTTCTGAAGCTGCAAAATTACTGCTCAAGCCTGCTGGAGTACTCATTTGCAACTAATGAATATTAAAATCACATTTCAAATACTTCCTGTAAAACCCACCAGGAAATTCCATCAAATGATTCTTCTTCACAGTACTTAATTCACTATTTTTGATGAATGTACTTTCCAAGGTCAAACCAAATGTTATGGGATTACCTGCCTTTCACAGAAGATCACACTTGAAATGCTTGAAGGGATTCCAAGAGGAAACTTAGAGCTAAATCACTTGGTTTAGGGAGCTCTTAATACCCCTCCGGAGGCAGCAATTTGAAAAGCTAGAATAAGTGTTATAAGACACACAAGATTAAGGAAGGAGTTCTCCAGTTTTTGTATTGCTCCAGTTTTAATATGTAGCCAAATGCTACAGGATCACCAGGTAGTTCAGAAAACGTTAACTATGTCATAATTTGGAGCCATGGTTGACTCAAGACAGAATTCAATGCATTCTTAGGGGGTTAGTGGGAGGGAAGAGGCAGGAAATAAGGTCTATGATATCTAAACTTATCCAGAAGTAATCAGTTCCAGTTCCCTGAAACTGCACAAGAGAGGTAGCAGCATGGTATACTCTGTTTTGGCAGGCGTAATATTCTAGACTTTCTTACTTCTACCAGTGAAACCCCTTCTCATTGAGCATGCAACTACAGCTCTTTTTTCAAGCATCTATTTCACTTCACTTCTCACCTCCTTAAAGTCTCATCCCACCTACAATTATAGCTGAATGTTACTCTCCATACAAAGGTCAAAACCATTGTTATTAACCCAAATTGGTATTTGGATTTTGCCCAACCCATTTCTTCATAAAGATTTTTAGTACTTTTATTTTCATTGCTAAAATGAAGCAATGAGAAGATTTCTTTTCTTAGAAAATGCATATTTAATTACAAATACATTTCCCAGGCAATGAAACTGTGCATCCAAACAACATGATTTCCTGTGATCAGGTACTTCCAAACAGAGGCCTCCCAACATAAGCTTCTACCCAAATTTAAGTTTCCACAGATCTTATACTGCACAGCTAAGGAATACAGATTTGCACGGAAACAAAAAAGGGAATACAGCTGTGGCAAAAGTTATGCAAGGACTAGATAACCTTTAGCCTTGACTATTTTTTTTCTTAGAAAAGAAGTTGTAAGGATGCATTTATCCTTCAGATATGACAATATCCAAGGTACCTGCTGTCAAATGACAATAGCTGGTGTCTCTTTAGCTTATGAAAACTAATAAAATTGAATGAGGCTTTCAAAATGATGATGACAAATAGGCTTACCAAAATATTTTCCCCATAGTTCTTCAAGAATAAACATGAAGTATGGTAATGGAGAGAAAGAGACCACTTGTGCCTTCACAACTAACAGTATATGGCGAGTGTGGGTATAAGGGACACTACAGGGCTAGCTAAAGGGACTTCAGTTTCATCCTTCTCATCTGTTCCATGTCTCATTCTCAAATTTCATCTGAAATTCATTCATCCCCTACAAAAACAGCACCACAACAGAGACAGCTAGGCAAGCATTTAGTATGTGGCAACAAGCAAACACCATCGGCCATTTACAATGGAACAACACATTGTTGAGTGTTCAGTGAACACTCAGGTGAGCCGTGAAACAGAGAAACTGGGTTCTATTGTACATCTACAAAAACTGTAATCAACCCCAGAAGGCCACCCTCTGGAACAGGCAGGTCACACTGCAAAAGCACTGAAAAAATTCCCAAGGCAGCAGCTGAAGTGAAACTGAAGATACATCTGTTCTGTCTCTTGATTTGGCACCAATGTTTCTCCAATTCCATAAACGAATACAAGGAACTAAATCCACAACAGAACTTTAATTTGGAGGCCTCAATTGGCAGAAAACTAACTACAGAAATTAACTTGCAATAGGAACGAATGAACAGGGTAAATGCCACGCCTATTGCAAGGAAGCAGTAGGAATATGCAGGTAAGAGTATTAAAAGACTGAACAGAATCACCTGTTCTGCAGGCAACTAACCTTTGCACTGGCTTAGCTGTAACATGGGACTGCAGCCTAATGTTGGTAGACAGCACGCTCACCTCAAACTGAAGGGACAGTATGGCAAGAAAGACTGCATACAAGCACTCCTTCACTCTTATGTAATTAAACCTGCTGCAGAACACCACAAATTAAACTTCTGAAGACACCTCAAGTACCTGGATGGGCAGATTTAAACGTCACTACATGTTGGCTGTATGTTACAAAGCATCCAGTGGCAATGCCTGCTTGATTAGGTCACCCCTCATCTCCACAGACCCTTATCAATCCTGACAAGGCTACTGATGAGGTGGTTTTTTGTGAAGTCTTGCTAGATTCCTCACCCATTTCCAAATGCTGCCATTCAAAATCCATTTTAGGGGACTGGTGATAGTGTAGAGACTCCTTATACCATTGAATGGTTTGTCTTGTCAAACTACAGCCTCAAAAACTGCTTTAACGCTAGAATATTTCAAATTGCCCAAGGAAAGGGCCATCTATAGATCACATACCACGCTTTTCCACTTTGTTTCTTCAGAAAGCAGCATGTTAAATTATATCTCCCTACTACAGTTATGAATGTCCAAAACAAGGTTATTCAAGTTAAGAGTTAAGGTTGCTAGTAAGATCTTTTGGATTTTCAGAAAGGAGCTGATTTATATAATTTTATACACATTCAAGCCCGAGAGCCACAAGATTTAGATATAGGGTATGCAACCCAACACAACTCTCCCAGCAACAGTGATTTTATTCAGAAGCTGACCAAACCTAGCCACAGGCAATGCTCCCATAATGGTGGTGATACTACGACTTGACAAACAATGTACAGTTCTATTCCAGAGACTTGAAGACCAGCATGATGGAAAGCTGAATATATTATGGAATGGCAGACACTGAAGTTGGCTGACGGAAGGCCTTCGAGAACAAGTCAGTGGCATTCTTAAAAATGACTTGAAGATAACCTCTTGGGGTCCTTTCCAGACTTTTTAAAAATTATTTAATCTGCATGTTAAATGTAGTCCAACCTGATTTCTCTACACTTTTCCTCAACATATTCCTACAAATACCTCAACATATTCCTACAAATACTGCAGAATAAAGTAGAAAGTTCTGCTTCTGAGACAGCAGGCTCATCCAAGGTATCACCCTGCTATGGTACTGTCAAACCAGACCGGTGCTTGAGGGAGCTCTTGAGAATGTGAAACATCTCTCTCCCTCCACTGCCTTCACATAAAACTTCACATGTGGGCAGTTCCCAGAGGAAGCTTGCTTCCTCAGAAGCTGTGAAACCATTTGATTCTGACTCATTGCTAACCCCAGTGAACAAGAACTGGTTAGCTGGTTGGGGCTATAGCAAGAATGGCTGGGAGCACTACTTCAAAGTTAGAATTCGCTTTCTACTGCTTCTCAGAGGACATCAAAAGGACAAAGAGCTAGTAGTTTAGGTCTAAGAGCAACATCTTCAGTTTTGTTCTTCCTGTAGTCACTCCAAATGTAGTCTAACAGTTAAGTTTTCCATAAGAAAGGAAAATACAGTTACCTGCACGTCCAATAAATGTATATAATTAGCATAACAATTCTTGCTTTAATATAAGAAAAATCCAAATGGGTCCATCAGCTTTATAATTAATAACTGAGCTTCTGAGGAGAAAAGGAGCATCTTATCTCCAGACCAACGAAAGAACTATTTTTTAACTCGTCTTTACAGTGTCCATTCTGAACTCTTCTGCTGAAAAGGGTGATAGAGAACAGAATTAGAACTATTTCAAATCATCCCAGCACCCTATGCTAACACTGGAAATTTCCCCCCAACTTACCAGTAAAAGAGCAACGTATATGAAGGACAAAGTTTAACACATCACATCCAGTGGATTAGCCAGATTTCAATGGATTATTAAAAGCTTTGTAGCCCAGATGTCATAACTACATGCCTAAAGAATTCTAATCCTCAACTCTTTCTTTTTATGACCTTAAATATTTCAGCACACTTCAAAGGCAGATGTGTGTAAAGCCATCACAGGTGCTGGAGCGCGTCCAAAGAGCAACAACAAAGCTGGTGAAGGGTCTAGAGAACAAGTCCTATGAGGAGCAGCTCAATGAACTGGGATTATTTAGTCTTGAGAAAAGGAGGCTGAGGGGAGACCTTATCCCTCTCCACAACTACCTGAAAGGAGGTTGTAGCGAGGTGGGTGTTGGTCTCTTTTCTGAGGTAACAAGTGATAGGACGAGAGGAAATGGCCTCAAGTTGCACCAGGGGAGGTTTAGATTGGCTATTAGGAAAAATTTCTTCACCGAAAGGGTTATCAAGCACTGGAACAGGCTGCCCAGGGAAGTGGCTGAGTCACCATCCCTGGAGGTATTTGAAAGACGTGTAGACATAGCACTTAGGGACATGGTTTACTGGTGGATTTGGCAGTGTTAGGTTTACGGTTGGACTTGGTGATCTTAAGGGTCTTTTCCAACCTAAATGATTCTATGTTTCTATCAGTTCAGCTGTCTACAGGCTGCCAGTGATTCCCAGATAAACCACCAGCCTTCACTATTCTAAAAAGTCATTTGTATTTGACACATTGTCATCACAGCATTCAACTTCCATGTGTGATAAGCATTAGCTAAGAACCCCAGAACAGTCCTTTCTCATGAATAACAAGAGTAACAACTGTGCTTTATCATAGGAAAGCCTTGTTGAAAGTTAGTTGAAATACCATAAAACAAATTGCAATAGTTGGTGTAATGGCTTCCACTATTACTATCCTCTACAGAAAATTCTATTACTCATGCAATATGTACATTAAAAACTTTTGTAGAGACTGAACTGGTAAGAGCCAGCATAGGTCCCCCGGTACTTTTCAAGTTAAGTTCTTATGAGTGTAAACTGTCTCTAATATAAGCTTAGAAGAAGCTTGGCTGTGTTTCACTGTGCAACTGCATGATCACCAGTATCAACAACAGAAAGTACAGGTTTGCAGCAGCCCAGGCTACTTCAGCTTAAGATCAACTGGCCACTCTAATCATTCTAGTCAGTTTAAGAGCTTAGAATCTTGATTCAGTGTCTCTACTATTTATATGTATTTATTATCCTCTGAAACTGAATTATGCCCAAATACTTTTAATGCTTTTACTGCTTTCAGTGGAAGATTGTTTAAAGAATGCTCTGCAGTCACACTATATGAAAGAGTAACCAGCTTACTTCCATCAGCTGAATGAATCTTCTACAGTAACATAAAGTTTACAAAAATCCTAGAGGTCACCTTGACTAAGCTAACCTTTTTCATATTCGGTATGTTTATTAAGGTACATTTTTTGCATTTTATGTCTGATTAACATCTGAAATATTTCTTGGAACACCCCGCCTCCTCTCAATAGCTCAAGAGTCTCACAGGAAAGGTTTATGAACATCCCCACAATTCATATACTGTAGAAGGCAGTACAGAACGTTAGCTTAAAACGATTCAGTTTCCAAATCAACAACTGCATCCAACATAGAATTATTTATATTAAATCTAATTTTAGCAGGTGAAGAGGAACAATCTCTTATTCCTTACATAATTTTAACTTGATTAAACTGCTAACTCTTCTATATTTGTGGTATGCAAACAGACTAAGGAGATATGCATCGCTGTGTTCATCGGTTCTCAAAACTTGTGAAAGTACAAAAGAATATTCATTATTTTTGTTTTCCTGTTTAAAAATGTTAAGGAGGTTATTGACTTCTAGTCCAACAGCTTAAGGGATATTCTATGACAGAGGCCATGTATGCAAGAGATCAACTAACAGGGTAAATGAAGGCAGCTGAAGGTAGGTACATGTAAAATA
Source organism: Gymnogyps californianus (assembly GCF_018139145.2). Lineage (NCBI taxonomy): Eukaryota > Metazoa > Chordata > Aves > Accipitriformes > Cathartidae > Gymnogyps > Gymnogyps californianus. The sequence continues at coordinate 153,345,837 of NC_059471.1, forward strand.
ATGAAGCTTCTTAGCAGTAAGAAGTAGTGTAGTATTTACAAAGGCAACAAAAGAGCTTTGAAGAAAAATCTTAAATATATTGGTCCATCATTTGCAGTTCCACTATTTACATACACTAACATCAGATATTCAATATTTGTCCTGCATTTGGAGTAACAATAAAATACACCCCACTCCAGAAGTAACTAGGAAGAACATTAAACAGTCAAAGTTAAACAGTCAGTAATTTTTAGAACTTTCAATAAGGGTTGAACTACCTGATCTCCTAGGTATCTGCTATCAAAGAACATATGAAATCAGACTATGTTACAAATAAGGTGTGACAACAGATGTTCAAACAAGGGTCATAAGATAACGGTATTAAGAGAAAGAACAACCTCTTAATATAAGATCTGCCTCAGAGTGAGCTGATGAACGAAGTTCCAGTTCATAAATATTTCATCAGCTAGCCCATGTGAATGGAAGCAAGCAGATGTGGTACAACATTTAGCTCTGCATGAAGAAATCTGAAAATACTACAAGCTTTCCCAAACTATCCAGCTGCAGTAACATTTTTCTGACCTCATCTCCAGTTCAAGTTCACTTTCTCAAAACATTCTGCACATCTTTGTAAGATTGCCTCACTCTATGACTGTTGAACTTAACAAATGCCATTCAAATTGTACCAAGTATAGACATCAATACATTCTCACAAGCTATGTGAAAGATAGCTGGTTCAGGAAGGACCTTAATGCCCTCGCTGACAGAGACTACAATGAATGCACAACCCTTACTAATTGCCAGACAATTCATGTGTGAACTCAAGTTTTGAGGCATCTTATTTATTATTTGAGCAACTTATTTAGAATGCAAAACACTTCAAAACAGAAATGGAAAGAAATACAACATGGGATAAAGGATATCTTTTTTTGTAACATGTATATAATGATCCTTAATGAAGGATCAGTCCTCATAACAAATTTAAGCAAGTTGGATGTACCATTTGAATCCTAAATTAACAGTCACAGCATTTCTTCACAGAAAGGCATAACTAACATTAGACGGATCAGAGAAGTGAAGAAAAGTGAAATTCATGCAGCATTAAGGCAGTTAAGGAGAACTTTACCTTGGAAGTGGCATATGAAAACATTACACAGCATGAAATCCTTTGGCCAAATGATTTAAGTGGGTTCATATACTGAAAATGCACTGTTAACCTCCTCTTTTCAAAGTAAGTGAGGTGTAACAAGAAGGAGCACATATGAATGGAGACAAAACATTGCTTGAATTAACTACTGCTTTGTAAAATGGATCACCTTTGTAATAGCAATCAAAGGGAGAACAGAAACAGATTAAGCTCATTCTCCCCAGGACAAAATTTACAAGCTCTACAACACAGAAAGCTTGTCTTCCTACTTTTACTTCCCCTCATTCTGCCAACCCAGATGGGTTTTCAGTCATCTGGCAAAAGCAGAGGGAAACCACACCTCTGAGCAACTTCACAGTGGAGATTCCATCACATGAAACACTTCAGCAGCTGCCAAAGCTAAATCCCACTCCTCCCTGTCTGCTGAAGGAATGCATTTTTTTCTTGCCTGATTTGCTGTTAATTGCTCTCTAGCTGGAGCTCACAATACTCTTAGTGGTCACTATTACTTTTGCTACACTGCAAAAATCCTGGAACTTTCTCCTTCAACTATCTTCTCCATAATCAGAGTACCCTCTCTGGTTTAGCAACATAAACAGTATTTGTTTGATGTTCTGAACTTATCTGCAGCATCATAATTTTATTGAAAAAAACATAGTAATATACTTTGCTAATGGATAACTTGTTCTAAACATTTGTATCTCACCTTTGACAGAAGCAATTTCACACAGGAAACATGGCCCTCATAGACTGCTGATAGGAGTGGTGTGATATTATGTTTGTCTGGAGCCTGTAAATTGAGACACAGTTATTTGAAGCACAATTTCACACAGCGTTAAAAGGTTTCACTTAACTTTTTAACTTTGTTTTGTCAACAGTAGAGTGAAGGTAAGGATTTAAGAATATTATCCAGACATGCATTCCCTCAGAATTTTTTACTCTCCTTTTTAAAAAGAAAAGTCATTGTTTAAAAAACAGTCAGGTAACAGCAAGATATTTCTTCCATAATACTTCTAGTTTGTCTATTTTTTTAGGCCAATGATAGAAATTGTGGGGTTTCAGCTGACAAATTTTGCCCAATTTAAAAAACACTACTCCTAATTCTCACATTTCTCAGCCAGCCTGACTTCAGAAACCAGTTTTGGCTGAAACATTGTTTGGGTGGTCTTCTCCTCTCTCAACTGTAGTCCTGGAAAGAATAAGAAATGGAGCAACTGAAATGTTCTTATTTTTTCCTCCATTTTTTCCTCCTCTCCAGTTAGGAGAGCTCCTGAGGAAGAGATAATCTTTCCAGACACCAAGGAAAAAATTCAAGCCATTTTGTTAAGGACTAAAGCTAAGATGTCTTATACATTAACTTTCAGACAAGTATTCTAAAGCACAGCGTTTGGGGTGTATGGTTAAAGTATTTAGAAACTTCACTTCATGGAGAACTACACTATTTTGAAGTGCCAACACAGCCCAGCCAAGTCTTTTCATGACAAAAAGCCATGCATGTCAAGCTACAGCAAAATGACTAAGTTTGTACAAGTAAGAATGTCTCCAAAAAAAGAGAGAAGCACACCAATTTAAACAGAGTTAATCCTGCCCCGGCCAATGACGCATTGCACTGTCTTCTGAAGTCCCTTCCAACAAATGTAATATGTATTTCATGCAAACTTTATTTAGATGTGATTACTGGATTTATTTTTCTAATCACAGTCAAATTAAATTTAAACTTTTTATAGCTACAAACAACTTTTCCTAGTGTGTCCAAAAAGAATAAAAACATTTAATAAATGTAATTTTAAGCTTCTAACCTCTAGGAGACCACCTCTCAGACATTTTTAAATGCATCAAATTATCTAGTTTGATCTAAGTCTTTCAGTAACCATTTAGGCACTTATACCAATCCCTTACGTGTGTGTGTGGGAAGACCCTAAGACCCTAATATCTGTTTGCAAATTGATGTACATACATTAATATCAGCTCCTTTCAATAGCAGAAATTCCAGAATCTCAAGCTGTCCACAGTCTGCTGCATAGTGAAGAGGCTTCCTCCCACCTTCAAGTGTCCGGTTGACATCTTCACCCTTCAATGTAAACATAATCTAATAAGCAAAATTTTAGAGCTAACACACCAAGAAGAGCTTGAAAAAAATACAACACCTTCAAATATGCTGAAGAATGTTCCATCCAAATTTAAGTCATTGCCCAAGAAAAATGAAAATTAAGTTACTTGATTTCCTTTCCCTCATCTATGCATTTAAGACTGTAAGACAACCTTGGTCCCTCCTTCCACACTGCATCTCAAGTGTAGTGAGTACCCAAGTGCACTAGGTAACTCATATGATTAAAAAAAAAAAATCATTAGAGCTTGCAAAAAATGCTCACATTGGCTCATTTTGCTTCTTCCACCCAACTGGGATCCTAGTTAATCTGGCTAAGTTACTTTACCTGCTTCTACACATATTGAAGTTTTGCACACTGAGAAACCAGATGCATAGAAATAAGTCAGCATCATAACTACTATGAAGTGAGTACAGACCATCCACAATTTAAAACCCAATTATGAAACTGTCCATTTGTTTTATAAATAGCACCTGCCAATTCTACATGACACAAAAAAGTCTGAAGACAGTCAACCAAATCAGGACACAAGAAGTTGTATCCTAATGCCACTCGTACTAGTGGATTGAGACATCTCTTAAGGCGTAAACAAAATTTAATTTAGCGAGTGCCTAATCAGCTTTGTTTCTTCACCTTGGGTCGTGCAACTAAGGATAAACTGATTTGCTGCACTTCAGTAATGACGAGAAGTTACTGGAAATCTAATAGTGACAAGCTATGTGGTGACTTCTTGTTTGTATGTGCAAGTAACATTAGTATCTTAGGGAGTGGCTAAGTTTAGCATCATACCTCAAGCCCTGCATCTCCACAGAAAAACAATCAAAAGAATTTCAGCTGCAGCACCAATTCATACCTCTCTACAGAGCCCCTGCAGTTCCCTCACTCCTGCCCCAAATCTCTAGAAAGTTCACAGAATAGAGGGCTTGACATATATCTTCCAGACATTACCTCCCTTCTAAGAATGGAAGAGAAGATTGTCAGAAGGAAATCTTATTCTGCATTTGATGTTCTGTATTAGAGTTTTATACTACTGGCCAAATAACACGACGACCTCAGAATTCTCCCCTCCTATCAATGGAATATTCAATTCTTCTCATAATATACCCTGCTGAAAGTCAAAGCAACACAACAGTGTTTAACTTCGGGTGTTTAACTAAAACACTGTATGTTCTGTGGTCTCAGAGGTCAGGACCTGGTTCTCACACTATTGAAGGTTCTGGCTTCAAAGTAGCATGAGGTAGCAGCAAGTAGCACAACGGAAAAAACTCTGCAACTGGTGTTACTGACCCGAAATGTGGCTATGGCTTCTGAAGCATGTTGGACATCAGGAAAAAGATAGTTTTACTTTTATCTATGATTTTCAGAACAGCAACAAATTGTACTTCTAAACAAAGTCCACCACAGCTTTAGCTATGTGGACTATCAACACTGTACGATAGTTTATAACATAAAATTCCAATGTGACTAACTGAAGGTCTAACTCTTTGTTTACCAGGAAAGTTGTTGCAGATAGCCTTGTGATGTAACTTCTCTTTTGCTGAATTTCAGTACAAAACGTAGGTGGGGACATGTTAACAACTGTGTTCCAATAAAGAAATATCATCCAGATCACAGTACACTAACAGCACAAACAGCCACATTGATCTGAAAAGCACACAAGGAAGCAGCATATACTTAGCTTATCTAGAAAGTTAAGCTCTACCCATGTTCTTATTTGCACCTTGCCACTTCCCATCAATTTTAAAACAGCTGGCATTTAAATAACATATGATGTTTGCAGATACATTAAGGATTGGGATGCATAAGTTTAGGAAGCCAACCATGTAAAAGCCATGCAATCACTACCCCAAAACAGGCTCTAAAAACCCCTGTAATGTCTGACACATGCTAAGATATGGTAAGTATGAGGGTAAGGGAGAAGGACAAGCAAGCTAACTCCTGGGACAGCACACAGTAAAGCTACAAAGTTCGCATTCAAAAAGAAATTTAGAATCATCGTGTCTTAAGATTAGGACAGTCCAGTAAAGCTCCTCCTTCCTTAAGCTTATAAATATTATTTGGCTCATTGGCTTACACTATAAGATTGTTTTTTTTTTTTTCTTTTTAAAGAATATACCACAGATCCCTCTGTTCTCTCCTAAGCTGGTTGTGGAATAAATTCCTGCTGGACAATGAACTTTTGGAAGGAAAAAACAACACCCGAACACTGAGTTTTCTAAGTTTCCCTTAAAGATGATGAAAACTTGTTTATAGAGGAATACCTAGCAAAAAGTCTGCAAACAAAGATGTCCCAAACACACATTACGTGGATTTGCATACTAGCACCGAGAAAATGTATCAGCAAAGTCAAACATCAGAATGTTTTAGTCCGAATTAACAGAACCAAGATATCCTGTAAGTTACAAAAATTAAAAAAAGAAAGTACTCCTAGATTCTGCAGTTAAATATCCAGTTGTTTCATGGGTGTGAAAAGCCACTGTAAAACAGACCACTGAATGTTATAAAACTTCATTTGGCCTTTCCTATTCCCAGTTCAAGACATCTATAAGCAGGAATGGAAGACAAATCAATCCATTTCATACACAGCAATCAAATCCTGGCAGAAGCACTTGCTTTAAATGCAGTCTCCAACAGACGTATGTCAGAAAACTTGTGGGACTCTTCATAGACATTTCTCTCTGGCCTTTAGATCTCCTATTTATATTGCCTGGGACATCTCCCCATAGGAAGAGCAGTGGTCTCCAGAGTAGGGTGCAAAAACCCGGAGAGGTGTGCAAGACAATCCACTGGGGTGTGAGAAGAAAAATATTTTTTGCACTGTTAATAAAGTGTAAAAATAGTGTTTATTTCATCTTTAATTTCCATTTTTTGGGTATGTTTTATAATGTACATAATACATAGTACAGTAGCACATGTATATAATTTATAAATAGATATACAGCTATTGGTGGTGCATGCTCAATTATTTTTTTTTTTACTGATGGGGTACATGATCAAAAAGGTTTAGAGACCACTGGTCTAGAGCTCTATTGGTATCCATGGAAACAATAAATGCATTCTTTTTCAGAGGGAGTTTCATGCTGGAAGACTAAACAGTTTCAGTGGAAATTTTATAGGTCAACTAGAAAAACCCTGAACCTTACCCCTACACATAAATTACTCACATTAAAGACCAATTGTTATAAAACTCACAATATCATCCTTATAGTTCTGCTTTTGCAACGAGAAAGTGCCTTTAGACATGAAAATATTGACTTTATATCTTTAATTGAAATTCTATTAAAAGTTTCAATCTTTATCTACACCAGCTGCCATTTATGTGCCTAAATAAGTCTCCAAGCTACAAGTTTCATATAAAGTCACCTATAAAATGGGAAAGTCAGAAAACTGCTTGAACCCTCATGATCCAAATTGGTAGTACACTGGTGCCAAAGACAGTAGTTACCACAGCTGCAACAATAAACCTTTTACTTGGCTAGACAGTGATGTGAAACACATCTAGCATCCTAGATAAGGTTGTCAAAGATTATATCTAAGCAAGCTGCTGTTCTCCTTTAAGCTTAGGATGTACAGTCCTGTGGGTGTTGATTTTTGTCTTCACTGGATGAGCACTCCAAGTTGGATTCTCTCGCTCTTCCACTTGAAGTATTCTGTTCAGCTAAGCCAGGGAGAGATGTTGACTTATGTGGGCAGTTGGGTTCTCAGTTTTGACAGACTGGCCAGCCATGACAGACACATTTTGTATACGAAACGCATCTTCTCTATATGGCGACATCTAAAAAGCGATAGGCTATACACTTGAGAATTCAAGGATTCACATTAGCAAAGAAATTATATATTGTAGCTATAGCAACAAGCTCCAAACGCCGATTCACATCTTCATACAATAAAAGAAAATCTAAGTATAAAGTCAAGATTTGAGTCCCCTCTCATAAATAAATAAGGCAGCTCTGGTGAAGGTGTGGCTAATTATGTCAACAGAATGAGACAAAGTAGTCTCTCAAGCCCTGTAACAGGCTGAGGCAGGAAACAGCACAGGAAGTAACGATTCAAGGAAAAGGAGTTATCTCTATTTAAAGTTTTCTGAAATCACTGTGGTTTTGAATAATGTTGGCCAAAGATGACATACTGAATGTTATGAACGTGGGTATCAACAATCTTATCAGGTGACAATTCTCAATACTGACCTCCAGGACAGCAAAGTAACCAACATTTTGGTAGGCCGAAACTAAGACTGTACTAAATGGCTGCTAAAGGTTTTTTTAAAAAAGACCATACTCTGCACAGGCATACGGTCAGAACCCACATGAACTGCCAAAGAGCACGATTTTTCCTTTATGCCCGCAGGAACAGAATCTTATGTATATTAGACAAAAAGTGACAGAACAATTCTCCCAGGAAGTTTTATTGGACTTTTGCCATCTTCTAGAGTCCAACAGAGCAGCAACAAGGTTAACAGTTATAAGGGTACTTTGAAGGAGACACAATTAAGCCAGAATCAAAGAATCATATCAACTTCAAAATAAAATATACCTTCAGTCAAAAGCCACACCTCTCCTGAAAGAAGATATTTATTTTCACTTTCTAGAGTAGACCTACAAATTCACTAACAATTGTGCAAATGTTTGTGCAAAGCCTCAGAAAAGAATTTGCCCTTGCAAAAGGAAAGACATGATCACCTCTAATGACCTGCCAGAATACTTTGAGTTTACTTAGTCAGATATTTAAGGCTAAGTCTGGCATTAACCATATCAGTAATGTTTTTCTTTGCAGATCAAAGACCCAGGGCACTAGCTATGCAATAACATTAAAAAACAGTTCAACACATGAAACATTAGAACCAGCAGTTAGCAGGTATCTGCTTTAATCCCCTCTATTAAAATCTGATTACAGGTAAGGAAAAGCCTCTCTGTGAATCTCCAATTACTAAACAAGACAGCATGAAAGGAGATTTTTATAACACATTGATCTTATGTCCTACATAGAAAATTCACACACATGGATAACAGCAGAATATTCAATTAGAAGGACTTAAAGTATCAGCTTCAGTTGAAAGCTGGCTATCAACTTTTCACAGGAAGACCGGAAAATAAGAACTTGAAGCCCAGTTCTAAATACTTTCAAGACTCTGCTTTTTAAATAACTAATAGTAGCGTTCATTATAACATCCTCTGAATGCAACTATCACCCACCTTCTGTAATGGAGCAATTCAATTCATAAAAGCATCTGTTCTAACTAATTTCTTAAGTGAGTACTGTCAAAATTAGTTACTCTTGAACTTAATTCTTTCACTACCCTCTATCTCGCACATTTCCTTTGCTTTACCTTTTCTTGCCAATATACCTACACAAAGACCCTGGCTGTATCTCATGTCCTTTTTTAGTTTAACTCCAGTCAAGCTTTGGCTTTTTTAGTTCCATCCCTGCACACCCTCGGAAAGCGCCTACATTATTCTTGGGTACCCACCCCCAATTCCACTTTTCATGCTCCCCCTCCTCCATGCTCAGAGAGGAGTTCCCCCACAGCCAAGCTGCCCTCCTGTCACACCTGCTGGATATCCCAGAGTAATCTGGAAGGATCTGCACCTTAACAGCTGCCTTGAATAAGTTCTGCCAAATTTAATTCCTTATTCTTTTGCAGCCCTAGTTAAAAGAATGAATCAGCCTTCACTGACTTTGTCCCTAATGCACATTATGGCATCAGCTCATTGAAAATGTTGAATGACAAGTTTAGTCATAAATTACAAGTTCTAAAGCTCATTATTTTCCAGGCAGCTTATTTAACCACACCAAACTGACACTGTCCTTGTACAGCCCCCATCTTTTCTGTAGGCTCTATTACACAGAATGCATTCCATGCCTCCCTTGGTCTAGCTTTACCTGCTAACTCCCTCCTTTCCCAATTCCTGCCAGTTTCAAAAGCATCAACACAAAGCCAAATGAGCTAAACTAAACTCATCTACTGTCACTCTAGCATCCCTACAGCATATTCCATGTGCTTCAATCACGGGCTTACTTTGCAGTGGCACACCAACTGAAACCAAATCTGAACCAGCTATTCACTTGGGCACTGTGGTTTGCCAGAAGTGTTGCTCTAGAACATTACTGCCATGCTATTGATGTCACAGCTCACCCATCAGTTTAGCACTGATTTTCTCCTGCGTAGCAGTTACAGTATCACTATTCGTAGCCACAGTTTGATCCTTTCAACTCCTGCATCAGAATTAGTGGCTGAACAATGAATCCAATGAGGGAACTAATCAGTCTGAGAATTAACTTGATCATTTTCTTCTTTCCAGCTTAATCTGTTCCTTCATCTGATTCACCACTTGGCACTTGAACACACCAGAAATAAGTAGCTGGGATTTACACTGCAGTTTTACCACAAGAACAGAAACTGAAAATTGTGACCTCATTAAATCCTATTGCATAGGTTAACTGTATTAGTAGAGCAGTATCTGTAATACTGGTGGCATTAAAATGCTCTTTCAGATTTAGAAACAACTCCATATCCCCATCTGTACTTATCCTGTCATGCAGAAATAACTTCATCTCCCCATTTCATGCACTCCTTTCATTCCAGTTTTAATGAAGGAAATCAGTTTCCATGCAGTCAGATGTCCTTAGAGCATAGGGAAGCATCCTACAGGAGCTACACTACTGGATAATTCCTGTCTCCATTATTCTGGAAAAAGAAGAATTCACTGCACAGTCTGTTGCATTACTTCCATCTCTTTGCACACAAAGGATGGCCATTCTTACAGAGTATTAGATAAGTCTGACATTTTAAATATAGCAATAACTTTATTGTTGTTGTCTGAGTGGGAAGGAGGAACAGTGAAAAATCCTCTTTCTATAAAGTTTAAGTCCTATGGATATTTGAAATATCTTACTGCATATTGAGAATACTACTTCTGAACACTTCATATTTTACTATCTTCCCTGCAGGCCTTTATTCACACTGATTGTATTTGTTTTTAAAAATCCAAATAAGACATTAAGTGAGATAGTTCATCAGCAGTATTTCCAACCAATCTCACTGTACAGATCTATAGCAAAAGATGTTAAGAATTCAACTCCCGGAAAGCAGGAACGTCTCAGGTTTTGAGCGTTTATATTTCTCAGGTGTAGGAACAACAGGCAAATATGCGCGGATGAAAGAAAAGTAAAAGTTAGGTATTGTACCTTTTTGTTTCTTTGTCACATTACAGTGCATGGCCTTTATATCAGAAGGATCACACGTGTAATATTCCTTTATGCAATGTCAGCAATATTCTTCACTTTAAAGTGCATGGTGTAACAAAAAAAAAAATCCTCCTGGGATTTTATGCCAGAAGAAACATTTGAAAACAAACAGATGAAATTCAGTGTAGCATCTGCTTTCTATGTTCATCTTCATGAGATGTCTTTTTAAAAAAAGAAATTCCTAGTAGATAGCTAGGTAAGCTTTGATACACCCAATAGCAATGATGGAGCTGTAACTGAAATGTAAAATCTTTCTTACATTGTGATATTCTGAATCCAGAGATCCCTCTCTGATTGAAAATACCATGTTCAGGTGTCCCGATTTAATTTTAACTTTGTAAAATGAAACTGGCAGAAGTAAACTGTAATTTATGCTGTTGGATACAATCTGAAGACATATTTTGCCATAATAGAAACTATATTAGTATCCACTTAATGAAATCTTTCCTTCCAATCTAACTCCTTTTTAGTTTTTACACCTAACTAATTGCCTGAAAGAGTAAGTTTTATGTTTTTAAGTGGAACATAGATAACCTGAGCTTTGAAATCACTTAAGAGCAATGTATTCCTTAGTCTTCTGAAGGGAGGAGCAAGCTTGGACAAACCACACCTTGAAAAAAATTTAGCCATATACTCAAACAGGGTTTAGCAGACAATTCTTGCACTTCCACAATGGGGACGTGGGGGGTATGGAGGAACTGATGTGTATTAATCTTCCCCTAATACTCTCCTTCCTTTTCTCAAAGTTTGAGTCAGCTCACAGCCCTTCAATCATTCTCCAGTATAACTTTTTCCACATTCATCCACCTCTGGAAAGACTTTAAAAAAAAAACAACAAACTCGAAACAAAAACAAACAACATAAGTACTCTGAAGATAAAAATACATTTAGCTATCTTTGTCATTCTACTTGTATTCTCAAAATGGTTGTATTTTAAGTATTTAAGCCAAAGTTCACTGCTTAACCTGTGTTTGTTTCAGCTGTATATTCATAGAATTTTCAACTGTTTACTGCTGTCACATGTCAGCTCTGGGGCTCATATAATCCAAAAGTTACCTCTCTAGCACTGCAGATCTAAACACCTTGACTGAGAATCCTTAAAAACAATACAGCAGAAACAACTGAGAAAAACCTTATTTTCTACATACTTTTATTCTTCAAAGTCAATCATTCTACAATTTCTAAAATAATTGTGAGCTTAAGAATATTATCAGTCAAACAAAAACTTCTGCCCTTATTCTGTTTGCTGTAACAGTAAAAACGTAAGATGATGGTTTTACATAACTAATCCATGGGTCATAAACACTGATGGTAATGAGAGAAAACTCAAATACCACGCTTCCTGAGACCTGACTAATAATCTAAAAATATATGGGCAGTTTAATTCTACAAGCTTCTAAGTCTACTGACTCATGGAATCACAGACTATTTAAGGCTGAAAGGGAACTCTGGAGGTTATCTAGTCCAACACCTGCTCAAAGTAGGTCCAATCAGATCAGACTGCTCAGGATATTGCCCAGCTGAGTTCCATACACCTCAGAGGATGGAGGATACCACAAACTCTCTAGGCACAAGCCCTTCCCAGGGCTTGATCATCCTCACAGTGAAACATTTTTCTCTTATACATAACTGGATTTTCTCACATTCCAACTGGAACTGTTGCCTCTCACACTTTCACTGTGCACCTCTAAGCAAACTTCTCTATATCCTGCCCATGGTACAGAAAGACACCAATAAAATCTTTCCTTTATCTTCTCTTCTTCAGGGGCGGGGGGACAAAAAAGAAAAAACAACAAAAAAACAACAACCAGAAAAACAAACCACCACCACAATTCTAACAGCATCTCCTTGTATCTCAGCAACCCTGATGGCCCCTAAACTCTTGACTCTGAACATGTTCCAGCATGTCAATGCCTTTCTTGTACTAAGAAGCTCAGAACTGGACACAATACTCATAAGCAGCCTCAGAAGTGGTAAGGGAAAAATTTCTTTCAACCTGCTGGCTGTTTTCTTGCTAATACAGCCCAGTATGCTGCTGGCCTTCAATAATGCAAGGGCACACTGCAGACTCATCTGCAGCTTGATGTCCACCAGAACCCTGAAGTTCTTTTCTAAAAAGCTCCTACCTCACTAATTAGTCCCCCGCTTGTACAGGTTTACTTCTTTCTATCCTATTGTCCTGACTGGTAAAGACATCCCATTGTCTAGGTCACCAATAAAAATATTCAGCAATACTACCAATACCAACCCCTGACAGATGCCACTGGTAACCAGGCACCACTTAGAAGCGATGTTGCTGATCACAACCCTTTGAGTCCAATAGCTCAGCCGATTTTCCACCAACCTTACAGTCCACTTACCCAGTCCACATACCACAAACTTCGACTTGGTCTCTCACTATATCCTTACAGTGAGTGGGTCACTGGGTTCCCAGTCAAATGGGTTCTAGGAGGAGGAGGATTTGCTCCATAGCCTTCCCAGAGACTGAGGCTAAGCTTACCTACCTACAGATCCCCAGATCTTCCTTCTCACTGTTCTTGAATATGAGCGTGATGTTTGCTTTCTCAGATTCATCAGGAACACTCCTCTTTCTTCCTCTGCCTTCCTTTCATTATCAATGCACTAGCCCCTTCTACTGCCCTTGAGATTCCTTGCTAGTTTCAACTTCAACTGAACTTCAGCCATCATACCTCCACCCCTGCACATTTATGCAATGTTTCTGCACTCCTTCCAGTGGACCATTTTGCTTTCATCTTCTGTGTAACTGTGTATTGGTTACAGATTCCTCAAAATATGTGACCAGGGACACGAGTTGTATGTCCAAGTAATAGCCTTGAAAAGCACTCTCTCAACTCAATATTTCTCATGCTTTCATAAGCGAGTCCCAGAATGCAAAGAAAGGCCCCTGAAGCATCTTAACCTTCTTTATTTTAGACAGGCTGCCGTATCATCTTACCTATATTCAAATAACACCAAAAAAAGGCAATCTGATCTTCCTTCATAGAAACAGAATTTTATAGCTCGCCTCCCCTGAATTCTTCTTCCACCCATCAGTTCCTTAAGCACAGAACTGGAGCCTCAAATACCCTGGTTTTCAATTAACTTTCTTTAAAGAATCGAGAAGAACTAAAATTCAACGCTGAGTTCAAAAACAAAAAAGCTCTCATTTTTCACTTTTGCCAGCACAAAAAACTAAGCTGAGGTTTACCACTGAAAAGTCAAGTGCTACTACCTCAGTTTTCTTACTATTGAAATTTTCTCACTATTGAAACATTCCTTGGGCTTATGTGCAGAGCGCCCAGATTCCTGGTATGACCTGATGGAGAGTGCTTTCATCCTCCTCAGTCTGCCTCTGGAGTGGTTCCATATGTATTCCATTCTGTAATCCTAGTTCTCACCTTATGACTGCCAAAGAGCTGATTCATGTACTGCTAACCTTAAAGTTGAATTTGTAGGTGTCTTTTGTTCCAATATATGTATTTCTGTAAAATATGTTGAAGAAATCTGACAGCATTATAGAACATCAGTTCTTAACAACAGAGCTCACTATATAAAGTATTCACCTGGTCTGCACTTTAGGCCTTCAGTTCAACGATCCCACAACATTCCAGTTTAAGTGGTGTTGTAGTTCAACTGAGTTTTTCCCCCCTATAGAACAGTCTCAGGGGCTAAAAAGCAGCATTGACTTTGAAGACACAGTTTTCATTCCTGTCAAGATATAAACTGATTTAGCCAACCAAAATCCATACTAGCACTTTCACAGGTGCTTGGAGATTACTGATAGAAACACCCTTAAAATTAATTCAGTAATTCAGGCCTAATGGCTTTTCCTAAAAAACTTACTTCTATTTTTCAAGTGTTAAAATTGACAGTACTCAAAACACCTTCGAGTAGCGGGGACAATAAATTAATCTCTTCTTCCAAGCTCGTTATACAATATTCTCTAGAAATTTTGTCATGGTAACTGAAATGGAGCACTAGCCTGAAGCAGTTTCTGCTGGGTAGAGCAGAGAGGTTAAATAACTGCATCCATTACTGAAAATGCCTCAGTTTTAAATTGCTACAGTAGACATACTCTCACATCAGCTGTCTTAATACAAACCTGAAGATAACTGAACTACTAGTCTAGTACTTTAGACAAGAAAACCATTTTTGTAAGCTTCTGGGTATGTCATCATAACCCTAGACTAACATGCCATTTTCACATTCCTGTCCATTTTTATTAATTAGAAACAAGAACAATTCAAATTACCAGCTTGTAACACTAGTCAGTGCAGCATATTATTTAAACTTATGTACATTTTTTTTCCTGTAAGAGGAAAACACTCTTGACATACAATGCTTCAGGGATTGCAGAACTAAATGGACAGAGCAGATGAAAAAGATAAATTCCACATTTCCATTCAACCTGATGGGTTGAAAAAAACCTACTCAAACAATGCAGGAGGCCTAAGGAGAAGCAAGTTTTCTATGTATTCTGCTCAGCAAGATTATTGAGTCTCAAGTTTTCTTGTCCCTATCTTCTAACTCACAGGAAAAATGACCCTGTTGCCCCTGGTCAATATTCTACCTAAGAGCAAGAGTGGAACACAGTGAAGTAACTAATAACTCAAAGGCTGGGTTAAGTCCAAAGAGCAGAAAGGGAAGGAAAAAGATTAAGTGTTGTAACTTGTGAATTGTTTATGATTTTGAAGCAGATTTCTTCAGTTAAAAACCAGCAGTAAGTTCCTGCCAAAGCTGAGAAATCAGCTCATTGTAACTGCAAGTAGGCAGTTTCCCATGGTAACTGCAAAAATTTTGTGCAGGATCCAAGTTTTCATTTAAATCCTCTATATTTTCAAAAATTACTTACTGTCACTCCACTAAATAAATTAACGTAACCCTGTCTCATTGAGCCTGCCACAGAGAGACTACTGCTGCTGTTGCTCAGTGGTTCAGTAAATTCTGACCATTCCAGTAGTTTTCCAACTGCAGCCTGAGTGCACCACAGTTGTCTGTGGACAACTGAACAGAAGCAAATGACTTAGATTTATTGTACAGAATAACTACTTTCCACTTAGAGAATTCCAGAAGATCTAGAAGTTCTTTGTTTTTTGTTTAACGGCTGAGAGCAACTGCATTAGCTAAGCCTTTCTACTGATTATCTTTGTGTTCACAGTAAGAGATATTTAATAACGGCTTTTTGACACTGCCAGGTTTTTTATTCCCCATCCTCTAAATTTCGTAACCTGGAGCAACAAGGAATTTTTCTCCCAGCTGTCTTCTTTCTACTCTGTATGCTTTGGGGAATATTTGGGACAAGCTGTCTTTACACCTTCCTCTTCTCACATCTTACTGAAACAAACAGAAATAGCAAAAATGTCCACAAGAAATCGTGTAGATGATGATCAAAAAGCAAAATCAAATTAACAGATGTTGAGAAGGGAAATTCTTGAGTACAGAAAGTTAAATCTCTGTGGAAGAGGCTGCAGACATCAGTAGCAAGTTTTCATTGCTGTTCTGGATCCATATCCAGTCTTTGCTATTAGTTTTGCTTGCCACATCCATCTGAGCTTCAGTATTTAAAAAGCTGAAAAAAAGGCTACTCAAAGAATTCCAGCATAACTTTCCTGCTAAAAGACCCTCACCAGTTTATCAAAAAGAGGTATCTGTTCTGATGATAGTGAGAGACTCTTCAGTTGGCATTTTGCAGCAAGTTCTACAACCAGAGCAGATAGATGTAGATGTCCATGTATGTTTAAAATGGGTATCTATTTTGCAATTCTCTACTTTGATAGAAGCCTCACCTGCTAATGATAACACCAATCCTTGGTCTACACCAGTTAAGAAAATTAATTAAGAACCTGATGCTGGATTTTGCCTGTCTTGATATGGTATTTAAAGTACTCTGAATAGCTTTTATAAGCACTCCTACACTTATTTTGGCTTAAGCCAACAAAAAGGTACTTAACAAGAATACTTTTCAGATTTTATTTGTTAGTGGTAAATAAGTATCTAGCTTATCCACCGTAATCAAATGCAATCTGAAGTCCTTTGTCTCAGTCAAAAGACTACGATTCCAGAAACAACTGCTAAATGAACTGAACTACTGAGCCATCTGTGCTTCAGTTGTTGTATCAGCATTTTTAGAGACAAACAAACCTGACACACGAGTTGTTCTGTAGAACAGTAATGAACCTACTGTTTCCTAGCTACAGCTTCTAGAAACTTGTGCTACAAACCCAGCTTCAGAGATGTGTCAAATATGTGCACTATTGAAAACAGTTGTTCTCCCCCCACCCAAATCCTTAATCTAACTAAGACTTGAGTGAGAAATAGTGGAAACCACTCACTATTTGCATTAGCAAGTGATGAAACAGGAATGAAGGGACCAGTTTTGCAGCTTCTCTTAGCTCTTATGAATTCCTATTCAAAAGTTTTGTCCAAAAGCACTCGCCTCTTAGTTAGGCAACAGCTCAGAGTAATGGCAGCAACTAGTTCTGACAGAACAAGCTGTTGCAGACGAAGGTATTATTACTTCTAACAAGAGACTCTCTGTCTAGAGTACTAGTTTAATTGATGAATGTTAGTGTGCTAAATATTCTAGATCATGAACTGAAACAGCTGATGATTAGACACACTTTCTAAGCTAACTCTGCTTAGAAGAATAGTTAGAATTTGGAATTAAAGTTAAAATGCTTTAGTTATAGTACCAGAGCTCGTCTATCAGACATGACACAGGGGGCACAACTGAAAATAAAACCATTTAACCACTAATTCTTAAGGAATCACAGCCAGATCTACTGACTGTATACCTTAACTTGACATAAAACTGATGTTCACTCTAAAGAGATGTGTTAAATACTGTATCCATTGAACACAGCACAGTGTCCATTTTCACAGGCAACACTGAGCCAGCCTAAAAGGCGTTTTCCTCCAGAAGTGATTGGCCAGACTCCATGTTTTAACACTGCTGCATTTTGATCCGATTTGGATGATCCAATTTGGATGATACCCACTCTAAGGGTATACTAAGCAGAAAATATTCCAGCCCACATGGGCGCCAGATGATTGCTAAACAGCAGACATCAACCATACTTAAACCAGAAATCAGATGAAGTCTCAGTAATTCTGTACTATACCTTCAGCAGATTGACAACAGATGACACTATCAAAACAGAAAAATCTACAAAACACCTGTTCATGTAGTTTCACACAAACTCAAGCTTAACATTTCAGATCATCTAGTCATGGAATTCTGAAAGCAAGTTTGGACAGATAAAAATACACTGTACCATGCTTCACTTCCTTGGTGACACTACGTTTGTATTAAAGTAAAACATTAAGTTCAAGGATAAAGCAATTCAAAGTATAAAGCAATTTAGTGATAGGATTCAGGCTATTTCCATCATGAGACCATTGCTCCAAAAGTTAACCAGCTGAGCAAAGAATAAAAGCCATTACCATCTAATCTGCACTCAGTTGCTAGCTCTGATTTAAAGCATTTTCAGTTACTGTAAGAGCCCCAGCATCAACATCTGTATTAAAATCCTCAGGACACATTGTCCAAAGAATGTACAGGAAGCGACTGTTTTCCTTCTAGAACAGTAGGCGCCAACTATTGGGTTTCAGTTTCGATAGATGCCAGCTTGATATTTTGACTTCTATGCATGATCTAAAAACTGACAGTAATAAACATCCCCCCCAATAATAAACATGAGTTCTCAAAGTTAAGGTTGTACTCCATCATGAGAGGATAAACAGGAAGATGATTATATCTTCCAAAAATTACTGCTATAGTTTAAAAAAAACCCTGAATTTAAACGTTATAATTGGGGCGTAGCATCATAAACATGACTTCTCTAGAATCTGAACAAAGGATATGTCCAAGGCAAGATCAAGTGTTCTGTCAAACCCAAAGCAATGAAGCTTAGCTTCTAAATAAGTTTTCATATAAGATTAACAGGCATTTTTTTCCTGTGCACATTGAGTTTACATTTTCTTCACACAGCAATGCATAAAAAGATATGAAATATCAAAAGCAGTATGAGTTCTAGAAGTTTTGTGCCTTAACGCAGATTTTTGTTGTCATGCTGAAGCAGTTGATGATTGGAATCATGCAAAAACAAAACATGGAAGTAAAAAACTTGATCAGAAAAGCTATTTTTAAATCCATAAAATAAATGCTGCTTTCTAGGCAGTATATACTTAAAGAACCCATACGCATTAACATCCACAGAATGGCTCTGTAAACCAGTTATATACACTTGGAGTATTCAGCTCCACTGTAATACTTCCATTAAAACTTACCAATATTGATATTGTACTTTTATAATTTAAATAATCCACCTACAAAAGTTAAGCTATTTTCTCCAGCTTTCACCAGGAATTACTGTTGAAAATGCTTTAGTAAATACAGTCTACTAACTTGTCACAAGAACGGAACTAAAGACTGTATTTCATGTTATGCTCTAAAGGAACATACTTTGAAATTAAATGTATTTACTGTTGAGTTACTATCTCCAAGATAAATTTAAGTAACAGATAATTAATGCTTTATGACAGGCCAAATTCAAGTTTTTAAACCATGCTAAATAACCATCCCTTCAGCCAAGGAAGAGTTAATACTATTATTGAAGTTATTGAAAAGTCAGCAATACAAGAAATAAAGATTCTCCCAAATGCCTCACTTGAATACAAAGGATCCTGCAAAATTTTTTATACAGGGCATACACAGAAATGCAGATCTCACCTCACAGAAACTCTCCTGACCTGTCTTTTTTATATAAGGACTTGAAACCTCCTCCTCCCAATTGCATTACCTGAATCAAGTACTGGACATGTTTTCGAACAAACATAAAACTCCTTTTTACACATTTATTGCCTAGCGTATTTGCATTCATAGCATCATTAACAAATCAGTTTAGAAGAGATACGCTGATGGTAACTGTTCTATGGACAGCTCTCTACCTTTTGTCTCAAATGGCCTTCCAGCTCATCTTTCCTCCTTGAAGCTAATCACTAATTTATAGGCCACAAGTGTGTTAAAAAGCAAGTTCATAAATTACTGGAGTTTGGGGAAAGAAAGTATCAGTCATTCAACAATAATTATCAAGACTTGATCTTAGCTCATAAGAAACTTTAAGCACACAATTCTGTTTTATAAACTGACTCCATAATTAGATACACTTAGAATATTCTTTGAACTTTGGCTGGAAGTATGACAGGCAAATCTCCAGAATACCTTTCCAGTGATGTTTTGGTCTGTTCAGCTTATTAGCCATTGCATACAATTACTCTATTTGATTTTCAAAGTGTAGCTGAAGGCTAAGTAAAATGATTTCATCATTTCCCTTTCAGCCCGTAACCAGTGAGGAAGGCAGCAATGTATATAAGCAAAGACAAAAATCTAGACCATACTCTAATTCTTGTTGCAGCAAGAAAGTTACAAAAATTCTTTCTTTGGAGAAATGCAAAAACCCTTGGCATATTATGTATCTGTACCGAACTACAGAATTAAACTGCATACAAAAGACTAAATACCGTAAAAATGGACAAAGTGCTAAAAGCACCAAAACCCAAGTCCCCCAAGCTACTTCAAAGCCATATTCATGTGTGTACACATTATGAGTTTACAAGACCATATTTCTCTTTCCCTTCCTACTCTCCCTCATCAGAATTTCAACTGCTTTCAGGATAACATCAAGTTATTTGCTGTCCTTTATTTAAAAAAAAATTACCAAAACCCAAAAAGCCAAAACACACACAAGTACATTCCAGTCAAACTGAGAATTAAGAACTGTAGCTTGTTCAATAGGACTTACTAATACTGATTGCCTTCCAAGTCAGAGAGCTACAGAGCTTCACTGCGTGAGAGAGCAACACAGATACTAGTCCCTTAAACATTTAAAGGAAACTATTGTTTCCCTCCCCTCTCTGCCATGTGATTGCAGAATTTGCCATTGGTGGTTGCAATCAACATCAGCTTTAGCATCAATTTGCAGTAAAAATAGCCAATAGTATATCCAGCATCCAATAAAGATTTCAAACTCCTTTTCATATGAGCTGTGCTTATTTGTACCTACCCCTCCTCATAATGAGCTAAAGTAGAAAAACATCTAATTGTTCAAAACTGCTGAAACTGCAACTTGTAAGAAAAACAATTATTATATAACCGACTGGTCAGTTGTTGGCACTTATTAATTCTAGCTAATGCTTCTGTCCTAGTAACAGGAGATCTGTCTACACAAATGAAAACTGCCTCTTTCCACAGAATTGTATTGGCTAGTAAATACAACATTCAAGGTGGAGCTTTTGCTGGGGGGGTGGGGGGAAGAAAAATTAAGAGTAACTTAATACAAACCTTCAACTTCAGAAGTGTGCAAATTAGGTACAAAGAAGTAACTTTGTTCACACTTTTGTCTCGACGCATATTCAGAAGTTCAAACAAGCATAAACATAAAGCCATAAAAAACCTGCTAAGAACACTTGGCTGGGGATGCATATAAAAAAATGAATGACTTAAGCAATACAACCTTATATATCCCCTGGCTTTCTGTATCTTTCCTAAATTTTCTCTTCCAACCTTTCATCTATACCTTTAAAGTGCCTTTCAGTCTCATAGAAATTTTTGGACTTGAGAATCCTGCATTTCTCAGTCCACTATGTTCTGCTTAAACTTGGGTAGAATATTTGACCTTCAAGTCCTGATATCCTAACAGCTAAGCGTATGCTCCTTCAGAATAAGCATATAGAACTTGTTTGGTCTATTGTGACCTGTCCAGGAGATTCCTTATTTATGCATTTTGACACTGCTGCAAGATCCATTCATTCAGTATTTTTACTTATATGGCCTGCATGACTCACCAATTCCACAGTACCCAAGTCAAAATTCAATGCATAACCTTCACAACTAACACAACTTTCCACATATTATTCCAAATGGAGACAGAATACAAACCACTGCAGAACTGTTCTCTTGGACTTTTCGAAAGCTTAGCTCATCTTCCATATGCCCTCCTGTTGAAATCAAAATTAACTAACTGAATTGGAAGACAAGAGCTAGGCTTGAAAAACAAGGATTTAGTAAACATAAAACTGCTACAAGAAGGAAAACTGAGGTTAGAATAAGGGAGGGTGAGAAGAAAAGGAGCAGTACTAGAAGTAAATATTTTCCTCACACCACTGAATTCTCTGCTTGTTATTCATAACCTGTTCCTAACTTTGTACTGTCATACTTAGTAATGCATATGCTAAAGACCACAAACTCAGACAAAACAGGATATATTCACAGCAGAGATAAAATATGCTTTCAATTTAGGGAATGGAATACATTAATAAAACTTTCAGCAACAAAAATTTAAATTCAATGTCTTATTAAAATCTGATTTTGATCACTCTCTCTACTTTTTGCAGCAAACACCAATTAGACACAGGACAAGAACAGCCCAAACAGAAACAAATAAGGAAGTACTTAATTTTTTATTTAAGCATAAAAAAGTCAAACATGAGTCACATACTTAGGCAATCTCTTAAAGCCACCAAGAGTTTCAGAGCACAGTAGCCAACTGAATGAACAAAACGATCACAGGCCTGACATCAACATCTCAGAAAGATACTACTACATTTAGCAGTTCCAGATTCATGATCAGTCTTACCATGAACTCCATTTATGTTTCAGATGAAAATGGCTTCAGAATCAGTTACATCTGTACCTTCACAAAAAGGACAGATTTGAGAATTCTGGGATGTTCAGTCAGTCAACGACTCAAACATTCCACCACAATGCCAGCTTTACAGGTGAGTTTGTTACTCCATGCTGTACACATAAACTACTTAACCCACACACAAACTATTAGTATTTGTGAGCAATTCTTTGCCACTTGTCCTCAAATGCTTTCAGATCAGATGGGGGAAATTAATTAGCCATCCTGAAAAGGTATTTTTCATCAACCTCATACATCTTATTGTACCCACTACTAAAAAGTAGCTGCCATGATGCGTTCTTCTGAAAGTTTTTCTAGTACATTCATGGCATTTTAGTTAAGAGTAACTCTACCATGAATATGGAGCCTACTAAAAGCAGGTGACAGTAGCAAGCAACTGTCTTGTTTCGTAAAAGAAAGGTTTAGGTCATCATGTTCAAATTTACAAAATGTAAATTGAACACCAAGTTTAAGTAGAACTAAGCAGTAAAACAAAACTATATCTTTAGCAATCACACTCCAGCACACTCAACAGTAATCAAGAGGAAAATAACAGAAGGCCTAGAATACTCCAGATAAAGAAAAACCCACATAGCACAAGTATTGGCATAACACTGAGGAGTTACAATACAGAGTATCCTAAGAGGCTCCACAGAGGATAAACTCAGACCAGCAGCTCCCAGGTCAGTGCTAGTCCTGATATGCTCCTGGACAAACTACTGAGGTATACTTACACTGCACTCTAATCCAGCCAGGCTTTCAGGCTCCCTGCCACTTAAGAGCAAGAAAACTTTCAGAACCAGAGGCAATCCAATCAATGTAGCCATAGTAATGAAGTGCACTTCAGCATTCAACATAGTGAGACAACGTGAATTTCAATGTATCCATGGTATGGTTAATCTGTAACTCAAGTAATCCATCCATATATAAGGACCATTTAAGTGTTCCTTTTCATTCAGGTTGTTCCTTAAGTAGAAGTCATTTCAATGGATGCTCATTACCCCTGTCATGGTTTAACCCCAGCCAGCAACTAAGCGCCACGCAGCCACTCGCTCACTGTCCCCACCCAGTGGGATAGGGGAGAGAATGGGGGGGGGGGGGGCGGGGCGGATCTCGTGGGCTGAGATAAAGACAGTTTAATAGGACAGAAAGGAAGGAAAATAATAATAATAATGATAATAATGACAATAATACTAAAAGAATTAGAATATACAAAACAAGTGATGCACAATGCAATTGCTCACCACTCACTGACCGATGCCTAGTTAGTTCCTGAGCAGCGATCCACCCCTCCCAGCCAGCTCCCTTCGGTTTACATACTGGGCATGATGTCATATGGTATGGAATATTCCTTTGGTCAGTTTGGGTCAGCTGTCCTGGCTGTGTCCCCTGCCAGCTTCCTGTGCTCCTCCAGCCTTCTTGCTGGCTGGGCATGAGAAGCTGAAAAATCCTTGACTTAGTATAAACACTACTTAACACACTGATGTTTTTAGTTGTTGCTATCAACATCATTCTCCTACTAGATCCAAGACACTGCACTGTACCAGCTACCAGGAAGAAAATTAACCCTATCCCAGCCAAAACCAGGACAACCTCTCAAAAGTTAAAAGCTATTTATTTCTCCATTCTAATAATTCTTCTCACAGACATACTTAAGTCTCTTCTCTTTTTCACAACACTTAGACCTTAACTATACCCCTGACTGCTACCTCTATTTCAAAAAGGTATTTCTAAACAATGTTTTTGTTTTAGTTTCTCCAGTTAGTTTTGCAGTAGTCAAGTTTTCCGCATTTCTCAAGACATGTATTCAAACATCATTATATCCCAAAGAACTGCAAGACTGTTTGTAGTATCACAATTTTTTGAAGGATGCATACGTAGTTGCTGTTTTCTAGCTGAGTTATTGAAGGTCCTCTAGGGATTTGGTTTTGTTTGGTTTGTTATTTAAAAAACAAGACTCCACACCAGAAATGCCTACTAGGCAAGTATAGCATACACATACTTTCTAAGAAACATTCATTTCACAGCCTACCATCAACTTCAACCTTCCAGTCCTCTCAGCAGTAAAAATCTGGTGCTTCCAGTTTGGTTGACTGTCCTATCTTCTTATAATATTAGGTTAGTTAATTTACCAAATATAACTGTAAACAGTGGTATGTTTAGGAAGCAATGATGTAGGGGATTACAATGGCTCATGAAGTGAGGAATTCTCAGTTAACCTACAGGAGATGAAATTACTTTAGAACAAACATTTATTGTAAACCTCTTTCTTACAAATCCAAGTTTATGTTGCCAAAAACTTTGTGCCTAGTGACTGAACAGGAATTACACTTAGCCTGAGAAATCTACTGCTGATTGGAAACATTACATGTACATGTTGATAGAGAGGCCTTTTTATGCAATTGTACAGCTTATCTCATTCCACTGGGGAAGGAGGATAAAGAAAAGGAAAAAGAGTAAAACACCATTCACGTTAAGAAGTTCTGCAGGCTTAATACACCCTCCTCTTCTTCTAACTAGTACTTTTTAACCCCCTGTTCCCTCCCTTGAGGGAAGCAAATTTCTCTAATCTGCGTAGGTCCTCCTCACCCATGTAACTGCACATTTGATTCATCTGTTCCCATGAAAGCTTCTGCTTTCTTGGGGAATTTAAAAAATTTGAGTGGATGTATGTGGGAAGAGTGCAGAATTCCTTCAATCCCTTCAATTCCCGCAACGACACCTCTGAAGCCAACATATGCTGGCTATATTCAAAAGGAAGACATCAAAGAAAGCAAACAGTAAAAACTACTTTTTAATCTAGTCATCATAAAAATAGATGACACCACACTTAACTGCTAGCATAACACACTAACTACAGTACTTCAGTAGAAATTAACATTTACCATAGAGAAAAAGTTGACACGATTGCAAGTCGAGAAACATAGAGACTAATAAGATGTTTCTTACAAAAAAGAAAGTCGTCTTACAGGACTATTCAAACTATACAAATAATCTTTCACATTTTTATCAAGTAGAAGCCAACAATGTCTTCTAAATGGACAGACTGGCAGCACTAAGATCTCTTGCTAAGCAACAAAGCAGTATCATTTGGCATTTGTTTCATTGCCACCCCTCAGAACTACTCTTTCTCCGAAAGATTCTTTCTGAAGAAAGTATCTTTAGGAGAATGCAAGATCTCTTTACATAGAAATACATAAAATGCAAATGGAGACTCTTCCTTCTGCCTCTCTATCCTTTCTTTGTCCAAGAACCATTGAAGTGGCATAAACTTTCTCTACTTAAAGAGGATAAACAATGTCATTGAAAATAAAGGTTTTCTCATTATACTTTAAGTTTCACCTGCTGTTTGAATCAAAGTCTGAGATCCATTAAGCTACCTTCCTCTTGGTACCTACTAACCAAATCTGAGATGAAAAAGAGAGATACTAATGACTCCAAAGACAGAGCCTCCACAGCTTACTACACACAAGTGAAGAAAAGCTATGACTGATTATCAGAGTTCAACTCTTATAGCCTCACTGATGACATCCATTTATATTATTATTTTTAAAGTGCCTAGGGTCATCTAGTTAGCATTTCAAGCCCTGCCATTCAGATATGCAACAAAATCAGAGGTCAAATCCTTTATGTTGTAATTCGCAGCAAAACTGCAAGATTATAGTTAAAAGCTGTATTGTTTCCAATCAACTAATGAGGAAACAAGACTAGAACAAGAAACAAAACAAATGAGAAGTTGGAAATCAAAAGTTTCAGGCAGACAAGAAAGAATTTTATGAAGATGTAGACTGCCTCCCACATTACAGGGAGAGGAAATTTCTACTACTGCAAAGTTTATATAAGTAAAATTCCTGAACATTAAATCATACTTAGAACAGGAAAGCAGCAGGGAGCAGAAGCCATATAACTGATAAGGAAGACAGTGAAAAGAGAGCATGCAGCACAGAAAAGATACTTTTCTGAGAACTGTAACTATCAAAGCATGATTTGCCCTCATATATTTCATTAATTTAGGAACCAAGAATGTGAAGTTCCAACTGAGGCTTCTCCTACAGTCAGAGGATTTATAGAGTTCTCTCGCCCCTCCTCAATGCACATTTCCTGTTGTGCAGTAAAACATAAGCGTGTTCTTGTACTCTTTTCTTCCCTGAAGGTACCTCCCTCTACTTCATTTAGTTTCACAAAATCCACCAGTACCTACCTGTACCCCTGTAAAACTTATCAAAAATTAGCCAAAAATTAACAACCCATTAGGAAGGAAGAGGGTCAGTCAAAACTTGCTCATATAAGCTTTGTTTCCACAGGAAACCAGGCTAAGAGTTCACTAGCCCACAATCTGTCAAGAAAAAATAATGGACTGAAAAGAAAACATTAGACTTCTTGTGTTACTGGCAAGTAGGATGCTTAACAGCTGATGATAGAAAGCATATTTGCAAGTGGGGGAAAAGAATGAACAAGAGTAGGTCACAAACAAGCAGAAAATTCCCATAGTTTACTCACCTTCTACATTAGAAGCAGTTCTAAAATGTAAGATTGTTCAAGGATTGTAGGCTTCTTTTATTGTAATCATCTAACCACAGACAGTATCTCTATTTTAAGGATTTCTACCTCATTAGTGCAGTTAGATGATGCCCTTCAGCCTCTTTACTATAGCATCATCCAGGCTGGCTCAAGCCTCTTTCAGTAGCAGATGGAACTAAGTATCTGACTTTGTGCTGAAGCGGATGAAGAGTGATCACATAAATCCATTTGCTATATGAGGTTGCAGTGCCACTCAGGAAGAATGGGAATATAAAAAAAGCTTTGTAATTAGTACCGCAGTGATCTTGTAGATATAAACTGACTCAAGATGATTACTGCCAAAGTTTTTGCCTCAGCAATAGATACACAAGGATCCATTAATCACTAGTATGCAGTGAGTTTTCTAGATATATACGGAATTCTTGTAAAAGCTGCAGCAAGAATCCAAATCTGCTGCTGAAACACTCTGGATGCTCCCAAAACTGAGAAGAAATAATACACATCAATGTAGTATCCAACTTTATTACATAGACATATGCACACAACCCTTAACAAACAGCTGAAGTGGGATAATTATATTATTCCCAGTTACTACCTCGAGCACTTTACAGACAGATCAGAGCATGTGAGTGCACAGCCACTTTGATGCAAAGTCCAGTAGCTTAGCCGAAACTGTCAGAGAACACTATTCAAGCTAAGCTGCTGGACTTTGTACTAAAGCAGCTGGAAGTACTTGCACACATTTCTTTTTGCCAAAAGTGCTACAAGTTTGGGTAACTTTCAGCCAAAGTTGACAACTGGAGTAGGAAGAACTTAAGTCATCACAGCAAGATATATCAGCATGTGTCAAGCTCCCAAAGACAATCATTAACTTGTTCAGACATGTAAGTAATTATAGCTAAATTACATGTAAACCTCTGCTCTGACATAACAGTTTCTAGACAGTATTCCTGAACACTAAGGATTCACGGAAGCAAAATCTTGCCCTTATGTACACGCACTTTTCCCACAAACCTCATTGACAACTGAAGGCAAATGAGGACAGAATCCAGCCTCCAAATACTACAGTGTACCTGAAGACTTTTCACCCGTTACACAGGTGTCTACTGTTCCTGTAGCACTCGCCCTAACTAGATGTCAAAACACTTCACAGAAAGTTAATGAATTAAGCCTCAAAACACCCGGTAGCTTAGCAACACCCTATTAAGGATGAGCCCTGAGGCACTGAGAGGAAGGATAACCAAACCGAGGCCACACATATGCATATACACATAAGATCAGCGAGGCAGGACTAGGATATTAGCTGTCAATCCAGAAAGTTTCACGTACTGACATATAATAACTTCACCAGCATGCACGAGGGTCGACTGGGGGGCAGGAGGGGAGCAGGGCGGCGGGTGAGAAAAGGAGGAAGCCCAGGAACCGAGAGGGCCGCCAGGAGGGGGAGGGGAAGCGCGCCCTACCGCCTGGACCTTCACCACCCCAGAAAGTTCACTCAGAGTCTGTCCCCAGGCAGGTCGCGGTTGCGGCCACCCCACCTCCCCAGCCCCATCCGCCCGACGCCTGAACGGAGGGCCCTGAGGAGGGCTCCGTGCACATTCCTCCCTCCTCATCCCACAGCGCCACCTCGCCCACCCCAGGCCCTCGCCGCCGCCTCCTCCTCCTACCTTGGCCACATAGTCCTTCACCTCATCCAAGTCTCCATTTTTGAGGGCCCACATGAATTCCTTGTCAGACATCGCGGCCGCCTGGCAGAGACGCGGGCGGGCGAGGCGGCGAGGGGCCGGCAGCACCTCCACGGAGCGAGGGCGGCGGCGCGGAGGGCAGGAGCCCCTCCCCCGGCAGGCGGCCGCTCGCTCGCTCGCTCGCTCGTTCGCTGCCTGCCTGCCTGCCTGCCTGCCTGCCTGCCGGCGGGCGGGCGGGCGGTTGGGCGGGGCGGCGGGCCGGCGGCAGTTAGCGCGGTTGGGGCTCGGCGCCACGGAGCGAGGCCGGGCACGCGGACAGAGGGAAGCACGGCAGAGTCCGCCTGACTGAAGGGAAAAGCGGTTTACTTGCGCGCAGCGCTTCCGCTTCCGGTTTCCATTCAGCTCCCCTCCCCCGCGGTCCCCTACCCACCCCACCGAGACACCCACGCGGGAGACGGGGGCGCGGCGCGCATGCGCTTTCCGCAGACTGCCACGGAATCCACTTTGCGCATGCGCCCACTGTAAGCGTCCCTGTGCTCCCGGAGATACCGCCGGGCGGGGAAAGGGATGGGAGCGCATGCGCTCTAAGTTCCCGCGGCCTCGCCCCGCCCCCGGTTGCCCGGAGATTGCCATGGTGCCGCGGCCTGCGCCGGGCCCCGCCAACCGTCTCGCCAGCTCGCCGGCGGGGCTGCTGAGCCTGCCGCGGGCTGGGAGGTGAGCCCTGTGAAACTCAGCCTTACGCTTACCTCACCCGGTGCCCAGGACCCTGTGGAAGATGTGCTTGGGGCGTTGCGTCTCTGCCTGGGACGCTGCGGCATGCCGGGGGCGCAGCGGGCCGCGCTGGGCTCCGGGGGGGCGGCGGGCCGGTGGCTCCTGCCTCCAAACCGGCTGAGGAACTGCGTGTTTAAGTATGTGTTCCCGCTGAGGGAACTGTCTAAATAGCTGTTCTACAAAACCCGAGGCAGTGAACATGCTGTGAATAATTATCATAACGCTTCCAAAACATGAGCGAGGAGACATAAAAGGAAGTATGTGATAATTAATTAATAGGTTGGCACTTGGTGGTTGCATCTGTTTTTTGAAACCGCATGTTTTGCGTATGGAACATGCGGCCTGTTGTGTGAATCATGCTTGACTGCTGACAGGCAGCCACTCTTCCGAATCCCCTCTGGCAAGCATCGTTCTGAACACCCTTAGAGCTAGAGCTGCTCTGCTCTGACTGTACCCAGTCTGGCAACAGTATGAAAATGGACAGATACTGTTTAAGGGCAGCAAGGGAGAACGAGGGGGCACACCATTATACAGCCAAAGGAAATTTGTAAGGGTGGGTGGTGGTGCCATACAGCTCGTGATTTTTCTGTGTTTTCTTTGTATTTTTGAACCACAGAAATGTTAAATATGTAGGGCTTTGCAGATTTTTGTCAAGGATTAAATGGTAATTAATTTTAGTTGAAATAGCTAGAATGTTACTTGCAAGGAAATAAAAATCTATAACCTTTCAAGTTGGATTAATTACTGATTTCACTTATAAACTGAGAAGTTTTGGAACACATGATTTTGTCTTTGATCCTTTTCCTAATGTCATTAAAGAAAAAGAAAACAAAAAACTGTGAAAGGCAAACTGTCAAGTGCCCTTGCATTGTTTTGTAATGCTCCCAGTACATGCATAAATATGAATTTTTCAGTGCTTAATTTTCAGTCTGCAGAAATGATAAGCAAGTTTGGATTTTTTTAATAAGCTAAATTCAATTTCTTCCTTTTTTAGGGAGACTAAATAATCCGGAGTTAGTAAGTCTGGTGAAAACATTTAAAATTCTGGATACTTGCTTAGATCTTTGAATATGCATCAAGGAGCCAAGTTGTGACCATATTTTTTAAAACATTGCTGGGCCCTTCTGTTGCCATATTTGTACTCACTAGCCTATGAATCCAATCAATTTTGCCAATAATTTGCCTATGTTATCCTTACTCCTGTCTCATCACTGAAGCAAAAAAACTTTCACACTTCCCTCTGTCTCTACAAGTTCTGTTACCTAAAGTACATGGTTTAGTCGGATATTTCTCCCCTTCTAACTGATACATGCCTTTTCTAGAGGTACACTCATCAGTTAGTTTCAGGCCCAAATTCAAAGTGGCTTTTGTCTGCTTGGTAACTAATACTGGATCTCTCAGGCATGCCTCCAGAAATAAAAACCTATACCTGATACCGTTTTCTAACAGTGGGGTGCTGTCATACATGCCTTAAAAGCTGCATGCACTGCCTTAGCCCTCTTTCTTTTCCTTTTACTTTTTTCGAGCTTCATTCCAACTCCTAGAAGTCTGTTTGCATGTAAGAACTTTGGTTATTAGACATATTAATCAGAAAAAAGATGCAAAAGAAATGCAGTGAATAAATGTTTAGCAAAGGAATTTCTTATACACAATTTTTTCTCTTGAAAGCACCATAAAGTTACAGATACTTGAAAAGAAATGCAGTACGAAACAAAGTCTGTGAGACCTGGGTTTGACTGTAATCCTTAAACAAAGAACTGCTTTTACACATCTCTCTACTTACCTTGTCTGTCTTGTAAGCAGTAGCAGATACACCTTCCATTTGTGGAAAGGATCGCCTCTTTGTACAGTCTTTAACCATGCTAGCCAAAGCTCTGGGCCGGCTGCAATTTCACTGTTTGGAGAATTAGTTCATCGTTGAGAGGGAGCCCTAACTGTTAGCCATGGAGTTTACACTGGCTTCTCGGATATAAGCCTTCACCTGGTGACATTCCCCACTTCAAAACAGTATTTTAGTCTCATCAGCAGGAGTTTCAACACAGCATGCAAGTCACGCTCCAGAAGAGTTATAGTATAAAGGAGACCTCTAAACAAAGTGCCATTTGTATTTTGATAGAGATATAAGCCAAATGCATTACAAGCAAGAACGAACATTATCACAGTCAGCACAGCATATCTTTGTATGTTCTCTACGAATCTGTGCTTCGTTTTCTGATTAAAAACTGGTTATTTCTATTCTGCATCCTCCAGAAAATTTGAGAAGAAGCACGAGGTGCATTGCCCCATCATTCGAATGGCTGGAGGAGACAGGAAGGGATAATAAGTTAAGGTGTAGGAAGACTGCTAGATCAACAAACTGTGCCTTCTCTAGCCCAGTTATTCCCGTTGAGATGAAATTCATCTATCTGCTTACTGGTTAAGCCCTGTTTTGCAGGCCTATGTAACTGCTAAAGTGTCCCATAGACTCATCCTGCTCTGTTGACCAGAGCTTCACTTCTGTAAATGAATCTCACTGACGGAATATAAACATCATTATTTTTTGCATATATCTTCATCTGTTTGCCCATATACTTTTGCATATAAATGTAGTTTTACATTTATCTGTTTCAACAAATAAATAGTAATTCATTGTTATATTCAGTTATACAATGTGACTATTATATAATGCTTATGCTTGTATAAATCATAAATGCAGTACACAGTCTAGAATACAAGACAATCCAATGAATTTAGCTATCGAAATTAAAAAAAAAGAACAGCATAAAAACTCAAGGAAGAGACTTGAATACATACTGGTACCCTTGCAGGTTTTATTTAAAAACACGTGTTTGATCTCATATATACTATATTCCCTTTGTGTAATGCCAAAAAATTCATACACAACAGCTGTTAGTTCAGCAACAATCACCAAGCAGTAATATAAAATATCATCATATAGAATGCAATCTATTGAGGAGAAAATAATAAATTTAACAGCAGACTAGATAAAGTTATGGAACTGACACAAGAGGTCTAGGAATGACAGGTGAAAATGGGACAATTGATTGGCTTTCTGTTTATTAGTTGGTCATATTTATACTATTTGATGCAGTTTGTCTGCCATGGAGATTACCAGAGAAGAAATGCTAGTATCTTCCCCTTACTTTTTGAATCCAACAACAGTTTTACTTCATCTTAGCCAAAAAAGTTTTGGGTTTTGGTCCATGCATCTCAAAACTTATTGTACAGGATATGAAAGACAAGTATCTCCTGTCTCCCTGAGTTCTTTCTTTAGCTATGTGAATATAGTTTAATATTTGCTGACATTACTGCAAATAAATTTCTTCCTAACCTTCAGAAAATCTGTATAAATATTTGAAAAGTAGATATATATATATATATATAGGGCCAGGTTTTGCTTTGCCCATCTGTGACATGAAGTGTCTGAAGGAAGAGGGAGTGGAAAGGAAAAGGAAACGAGTTATTTTTTCTCTCCCGAGGTCAAGCAAGGCTTGCTGACAGGCAAACCCAACAATTGTTGAATGTATTTGTTGTGGTACTTGAAATAGCAGGGGAAGCAGACAAAGTCAGACATTCAGCTCCAGTTTTTTGGTACTTGTTCATGAATCCCAGTGAGGCTGGACCTTGGAAAGTAATGCAGTACCTTGGGTGCCAGCCTTTGGTAGTGAGGAAGGGCATCATTCTGTGGAAATGCATCTTCCCATGGAGTGGAACTGCCTTTTCCTCGGACACTATTTAGTAAACACGATCTAGCAGTCAGTTTAGCAATTGCTAAACAAGGGGCTGGCTCTGAAAACTGAAGCAAGCAGTGTGTCAGTGTTGACAAATACTCTCAGCAAGATCAGAAGGCGAATAATGGTTCGGAGGTTTGACCAGGCTGGGCTTATTTATTAACACAGAGCACATTTTGACTGTAGGCCTTCTCTCTTTCAGTATCATTTGTACGTGCCAGTAAGTTTTTACAGTTTTCTTTGTTTATTTCACATTTAAGTACTGTACCTTCTCTTCTTTTGTTTACAAGAGTATAGGTATAAGTCATTATTACTGTCTCCATGACTGAAATGAACTAAAATCTTTGTGCCTTCACGCAAGAGAAGATACCTTTTTTCTATAACTTTATTTCTCTTTTTAGGAGCAGTGCATAGGAAATGGAAGTTCAAGAAATTCTCTCTTGATAATCTCAGTTATTTCTCTAAATTAAAATCATAAAATTATAGAAACACAGAATAATTTAGGTTGGAAGGAACCTCTGGAGGTCATCTGGTGTAATCCCTGCTCAAAGCAGGGCTAACTTAGATGAGGTTGCTCAGAGCCTTTTCCAGTCAAGTTCTGAATATCTCAGTGTGATGAAACCACAACTTTTCCCAGCAACTTGTTCCTATGTTTGACTGCTTTCACAAAACAAACAAACAAACAATCCTTATATCTAATAAAAATTACCCTGTTGTAACTATATATTTGTTACCTCTTATGCTATACCTACCTCTTCAAGAAGAGTTTGGCTCTGTCTTCTTTCTATATTCTCATGAGGTAGCTGAAGACAGCAGTAAGATCCCCCTCCCCCCACCTTGACCTTGTAATCTTGGGGCTGAACAAGCCAATTTCTTTCAGCTTTTTGTCATGTCATGTGCTTAAGTCAGCTTATCATCTTGGTCGTCTTCCGATGCACTCACTCCAGTATGTCAATGTCTTCTTTACTCTGGGGAGCCCAAAACTGGGAGCAATACTCCATCTGCAGCCTCACAAGTGATGACTAGAAAGGATCAGTCACTCCTTACTGATTATTCCTTTGAAGGCTGAAATTGCCTTCAAGCAAACTGTTGCAATGAAGGGTTAAACACCAGAGAGCTCATGCTCATGCTGGCGTGAATGACAACGCAGTCTCTGTTCCAAAGCAAGGGACTTGTATTGCTGAGCGTCACAATCAGGAGAACTTAGCCCAAAGCTTTGCTGATGGTGCAAGAGTCTGAATAGGTTGCAGTTTGCTTTTTCACAACAGTATGGGCTTTGCAGTGCTGACAAAGGTGAAATCTTTTGCTAGTAAGCAAATGAGAGTTGGGTGCATTAGGGACTGATACTAACAAAGAGGAAACATAAGCAACATCATTTTTCTCACAGTACTTGTTGTTAAAGCAATAAACAACTGACTACTAAAAGTGATACCTATATGATTTTCTATTTAAATGAAAATAAATGATTATTGAACTTGCTCAGCTGCATAGAGATAATTCTAAATTATAATACTGTAGATGAAATTCTAGGATTTTAGAAAAAGTTAGAAAACAGAAATTGCCCGGCTCTATAGGGAAGAATTGCAGATGGAAAATTTCTGCCTTTTGTAGAAATGACAGCCATTGAGAAAAAAATGACATCTATTCATGCATTTTTACCCTAATTCAGAGAAGGTGTCTGTGTGAAAGTTATGGTTTGGAAAGTGAGTGTAAATTGGCGTAACTTATATGTTGGGTGAATGAACGACTCGAGAGGTTGGGTAATACCAGAAGTAGAACAAACAAACAAGCAAAAAATGTTTAAAAGTTTCAAGATAAGCCAGAATAAAGCATTTTATACTTAAACTTTTCTTTGCTGCCATTTGCTTTTCCATCCAGATCAGTGCCTTGAGATAGCAGACAGTTGTGTGCAATCTTCCAGGTTTTTATTTAGGAAATAGTCATACGTCTGCTTTTAGTAGGAAAAAGCTCTGTCTGAAAAACCTACAAAGATTCTGCTGAACCGTTTGAGTTTCTACACAGCAGAGAAAGCTGCCTCTGGAGCTTTTGCTTGTTAGATCTGCAGTTTACCACTCATGGACTGTGTACTTCAGCATGTGTTAGGGTTTCTTTACCCTTACTAAGCCGAGAATTTCCTAGGACCCCCTTTTTTCACGGTGGCAAGATTTTGCAACCAGCAGAGACATCGACTACTGACTTCCAAATCTTGTTCATTTTGGAACAGTCTCATCATTTTTTTAGTGCTTTAAGCACTGTCTGAAACCCTCCACTTTCAACCCAAATCACAAAATGAACAACCTTAGTTCAGCATCCCAAGTTACAAAATGAAACTTAAACACGAGCATTTGTATCACCCACATAAAAAAGCTGAAATATGCTGTATTTCTGCTCTTTGAATGTTTTATGGAACAGTACTTATGGATCTAGCTGTAAGCAGTAGAATCAAATGCAACTGCCTGAGTATTGTACACAGATTTTACAGTGTATATATTCTGTGTGTTTACTGTAAGTTATCATTGTTCTAGGAAGTACCTAGGTTGCAATTACGAAGTATGGAATAAATCTTCTTTAATCAAAACCACAGTTTTCAAGTTTAGAATGTCCAAATTAATCATGCAGATTATATATAGGGAATTTAGTTTTTGAACATTTGAAAACACTGATGAAACATGTAGGTTAATATTCCATTAAGTACCATAATAAAATTGGGACCACTGGTTCCACCCTGAGATGTACCATTTCAGACCAGTATGGTCCTGGCTTTATGTAGGTTCTTCGCAGGTACACTGCTTGTCCTGTGAGCATCAGTGGATAAACAGAAGACCTTCAATATAGTATAGCAAAACTCATTCAGTTATATATGTTTGTGCTGATTTAAATACTCTAATACTTTGAGGAATATTTTGTATATTCTAATGTGTTTGATAAACTGAGTCTCTGCTTATAAATATAAGGACAAGGACAATAACTTCCTTATTTTCTTGGGTTTTGCATTGTTCACTAGTGATGTTTAACAAACAACAAGCAATGACAGTAACAGTCATGGTGCCACAGGGAGACACTGTTGTCCAAACCATCATTTCCTATGCCTTCATTTTCCCATCCGTAATCTACAAACATCCGTAATCACAACTTTTCTACAGTTGTGAAAAGCCTTGAGAATCTCAGATGAAGGATGCTATATCAGTGGAAAAATGTTGTGAATATATGGTTGATGGGGTTGTTCCTGACAATCATATGCTGAGATGCAGGATACAGAAGTGTAAGGAATCAATTATGATTGTTACTACTCATCTTTGGAGAAGAATTAAAAAAAAAAAAAAAGAGTTAGGATACTTTCTTGAAAGGCAGATTTCTTCACAAAAATAGAACATATTCTGCTTTTGCAGGCTGTTTGTGTCAAAAAATAAATATGTTTGGAAACAGATGTAAGAAAGGCCTTAGCCGCAGTACAGATACTTGTTCCTCGTACAGCACTGAAAAAGTTTGGTTTTCTACATTAACAAAAATGTTCTTCTTTCACAATAATTATCCATATTCTTACATTATTTATATTGCAATCATGTCTCCAGTTGTGTCTTTCTTGTAAAAATACGGACAGGATATATCAACTAAAAATGCTGTGCTTGAGATCTCTTTTCAGTGTTTTTCAGATACCGATGTGACTTGATGTTCAGTTTTAATCAGCAACCTTTTCCTTATTTTGAAGCAATAACTTGTTTTTTTTAGATTTGCCCTTTTCATTCTTGGTTTATTTCTTTCTTTGCATATTTTTCTCTTTCTCTTGTCCATTTGCTATTTAATACATGGACTATCCCTTCATATTAACAGAGGCAGAACTGTGGTAATGCTCTTACCATAATCTATTTATGTAACAGTTTGGGCTAGGTTCTCCTTCTTTTACAAAGGCAATAGCTTCCTTGAGTGGGTGTATATCTCTTCTTGTTACGTGGATCGGATGGATTACGAAACATTTTGCTCTCAATTTGGTGAGGATCTCCAGTACAGTACTGTCTGGAGCGGTGTTGTGTTGCAATGCTGCCCCTTCCATCTTCCCAAGGTATGTTTTTGCTGTATTCTCCATGGTCTTAGCAGACGGTGGGAGGAATAAATGACATCCTAACTTTAAACAGCTTAAAATTATACCTTTCACCTTAATAGTGCAGTTACTGAAGGCCCTGGCAAACCTGTAACATGCATTACTCCATCATTGTGTGTGGGAATACTGCAGGAGCCTTACAATGGTCTCAACAGGACAGCTAAGTAATGCTCAGTGTATTCTGTCAGATTGCTTATGCCCTGTATATGTCACACTTCAGAAACATAGCTGCTAATGTTTGTGATGATAGGTACAGTGACATAGTATACAGACATCATTACTGTTAACAGACTGTAACTCTTTCATTACCCATATACCCTTTACACATAAACATCTGCATTGCTCCTTCTCATCCTAGGAGATGTTTTGCTGGAGCAATGGAACCAACTCAGGTGCCTCTGCACCATGCTATCCAGTGCTTCCCAAAGTGTATGCATTACCCTTGATGATGGAAAAGACTGTGTATCGTAGCCCCTCCTGATTCTGCCACTTACAGTTTATTTGTGCTTTTAATTAACCATGCATGTGCTAATGAATATCTTTGTTTAATTTCTTAGCAGATTCATGGGATTATAAAGTCTCAAACAACACAGAAAAGGAGAGGGAGAGTCCTATGCCCAGAATATTTCTGCAGCTATAGCTATTTATAAAGCTTTGTGCTCATCCACCATGAGTTTGCATAGCCACTTGTCATCCATACTTTGCTCCATTCAGTCAACATGCTCAGGAGGTCTGTCGCTATTCTTGTGAAGATACATACTCTGTTTGTGCCGAAGGGGATGGAGTATAGAAGCAGCGTGTCAATACTGCCTCTCTGGATAAATCAACACATACTGACCACATACTGTGTATGCCTCATTCCATATCTGTCCTCTGTTTCTGGTATGGTCTTCGTTAACTTGCAGAATCACTAATAGCACCTTATTGAGTATTTGGAGTCTTTTGTCGCAATTCCCATTTGAAAGGCAATTGCAGATTACATTGTGTACATGCTAATAATAAAGCTTGTACTGTCCTATGCACAGAGCTGTGACATTATTTCTCTCTCCATCCACCAGGTGTTACTCTCCAATTTCTAACTGCTATGCAATGTGAAATTCAGGGCTTTGCAGTGGAGGTGGAAATAAAAACAAGAGACAAACAGTGAATTTTCCTGTGTCTTTATATTTTCTTGTTCCTCTCCATGGAAACTGATGAGCGCTTGGCCCTCTCTGTTTTTATTTTTTTTTGAGGCATCTAAGGAAACTGAAGGTTACATGCATATTTGTCTATGCATATGGTATAGACTTATTAAAGTAGCAATGTCACATATATAAAATGTATAGGGACACAGGAACCAGAGCAGACTTTTGTACCGCCTTTCAGTTTACTTCTGTAGTCCCTATTCATAGTGATAAGAGGTAGATCACTCCTACTATAAATAAGCAAGTCAGCATAAGCCACAGTTGCAGAAACAAGTTTGCACCATTACAGGTAACAATTAGACATTAATTTTTGTTTATCTGTTCAGATACAAATCCAGAACAGAAGGGTTCCTAGTTTTTCCCGCTTTGTGTGAGGCCAGTTCTGACATTGAAGCAGCTGCATAGAAGATGTAGGACTTATTTTTTAATATCTGTTAAAGATGACATCAGCTGTTGTAGGAGGAAAAGGTTTATCAGAAATCAACAAGTATTAAAAGGTTAGCAGATTCTCTTTCAACTAGTAACACATATTACACGTCTTTCCTTCTTTATTTCCTATCATATTGTGGCAAGTATGTCTAAATTTTTTGTATCTCTTTTTGCCTAATACCACTAAGGACTTATATACTTAACACAACTGTCTCACAGTCCAGTAGATGGCAAGTGCCTATACAGATTTTGGCTAACCTGAATAAAGTGATATTTCTGGTGGATGTGCTGTTTTTGACAGAGCTATCAGAGACAGATGTCTCTAAGTATAGATTTACAGATCTATACCGAAGTAGGAATGTAGGAGATACAGTTAGATGTGAAGCTTAGTAAATGTTACCGATTTTTCAATCATTTCTTCTGTTCACTCTGGGTATGGTATCTGATAAAACATAGCTATTTGCAAGTAAGTAAGCAAACCAAAGCCACTGTAGCCTGTTTTTGGATAACTGAGCCTACCTTAATGTCAGTGTTGGTGGAATTATTTTAAATGCTTCCAAGAAAATGAGCTTCCAAGAAATATAGAAGTGACGTCAGAGCAACTCAGCTGCAAGTCAGGCAGGATGATGAGTGCATGAGGTAGTGAAGTGGTATATGGGAAAAAGAAACATGATTGTTTGAGGAAGTTCTCTAAAACATACTCTGTGAAGTACAAATTGCTACCTAACCTTTGAACTTATAGCCCTGTATAGGCTGCAAGGGAATATGAGCATATATGTTGGAGGGGAGAGGCATTTTGATCAGAAGTAGCATTTTTGTGGACAGGAAAAGCCTGTGAGGCAAAGGAGGCCCTGGCAGCTGGAGATCGGCTCTCCCACTGAGTGGTGCTACTGGTTTTGTGACAAGAAGTGGTCATCTGTGCACGCACTGAGCTTAACTCATCTGTTTCCACTGAAAGAATAGATGTCCCTGGGGACCTCACCGTAACAGTGACAACTGAGTGAGTGATTCAGGGAAGTAGCTGCTGAACTATTTTGAATATTTCATTACGATATTCTGCATGTATTCCAAGGCTGGGACTGCATTTCTCAGTCAGCCAAGAAAAATCGAGTATTATAGGTTTTTTCTACTTTGTATTCTCCTCCCCACGCACACCTTTGTGTAATGAAAGCAATGTGGAAAAACTGCTTCAGGTGGCAACTGAAGATCCAGTAAACAAGTAAACTTTGGGTAGATTTGAACGCTTGCTGAGCGAGATGTTTACTGTGACCAACTTCTATTTATATAGAATGTCCATATTTAACTGCACACCTGTTTTCTATCTAATAAAACTATTTCCTCACCATTGCCTTCATACCAGTGCATGTGATCTGCCTTGAATATATCAGTTTTCAAGAGCACAGTTTTGCTTTCTGACATGAAAATAGCAAATATTTAAATCGTCTTATGTAAGTGTCACTCTGGTCACTCATTTCTCTTGCTAGGGCCACTCTTAGAAAAACCTGCCCTCTCTTTGTGGCCATGAATTATATCCTGCCTGACCTCTAGTGGTTATCTTCGTGAAATGAGTCTCCTCCTGCGTACCGAGTGACGAAGTTCACCTCTTACGTTTGGCAGTCAGGAAAGGGGTGAGCACAGATGTAATACTACCTCAGGTTTAGGCAGGTGCAACACAAAGAGAAATTAAATGGGATTTCAAGACCAGATCTCAATTAGGGTTGTTGCATGAAGGAAGGCATGATTAGTTGCATGTGGTTAAAGACTTTAAGCTCACTGCATGAGTTCAGGCATATCTTCTTGTGCTGGTTTTGGCTGGGATAGAGTTAATTTTCTTCATAGTAGCTAGTATGGGGCTATGTTTGGGATTTGTGCTGGAAACAGTGTTGATAACACAGGGATGTTTTTGTTACTGCTGAGCAGTGCTTACACAGAGTCAAGGCCTTTTCTGCTCCTCACACCACCCCACCAGCGAGGAGGCTGGGGGTGCACAAGAAGCTGGGAGGGGACACAGCCGGGACAGCTGACCCCAACTGACCAAAGGGTTATTCCTTACCGTATGACGTCACACTCGGCATATAAAGCTGGGGAAAGAAGAAGGAAGGGGGCAATGTTTGGAGTGATGGTGTTTTGTCTTCCCAAGTAGCCATTATGTGTGATGTAGCCCTGCTTTCCTGGAGATGGCTGAACACCTGCCTGCCGATGGGAAGTGGTGAATGAATTCCTTGTTTTGCTTTGCTTGTGTGCGCAGCTTTTGCTTTACCTCTTAAACTGTCTTTATCTCAACCCACGAGTTTTTTCACTTTTATTGTCCCGATTCTCTCCCTCATCCCACGGGGGGAGGGGAGTGAGCAAACAGCTGTGTGGTGCTTGGTTGCTGGCTGGGGCTAAACCACGACACTTCTACATGTTTGTGAGTTGAAATAATACCTAGCCATCTTTATAAAGTGCTTTGAGGTCCATGGATAAGTTTTTCATGAATTTAGGTAGGCTTGATCTACCAGTGGTAAAGAAGTAGGGCACAAAAGAGATGCTATCCTAACCTGATGTTACAAAGCAGCAATGACATCTTCTGGGTCTGCGTAAGGGTGTGGGTACTCTCAGTGCATTGTTCTGTACGTATTTGTCATATACCAGTGCCTATGTACTCAGAGGTTATCTCTATTGCTTGTAAAATCAAATGAAGACATCATTGTAGTTATATATCTTACCTCTTTGCAGGTAATTATGAAGCATGCCTATATGCATGCATGTACAAGTAGATTATGCAGATATGTGTGTGTACATATTTCTGCATGCTGAATCTGCATGCAGATTTCTGTATGTTGTAATCCTATTTCAGTGGGTGCAAAATCAATCTGATGTCCCAAAACCTGTTTTTCCTTTGGGCATTAGTCATGTTCCTATTCTGTGCATTTAAATATTTCATAACTGTCTGCTTACTTAACAATTGCTATAACAAACTATGGATGAAGCATAAATAATTCATAATCACCAGAACAGACATGGAAATAACCAACAGTTACCTGAGCAATGAATGGGCATGTATTCACACTGCTTGTATCTCAGCCGATCAGCTCCACCAAATTCCCAGATGCTGCTGCAGTTTTCCACCCAGAATCTGTTTGACTACATTTGCTATGCTAGTAGAAAAACAATCTTGCTGTTAAATGTGCATCTACTTCTAAAAAATAATCCACTATATATAGCTTTTCTCCTAGAAGAATGAATGTGGCTTTAGAATGTTTAATGTCAATGCATACACCAATTTCTCTTGGTAATGATTTTAATGTAAGCAGTTCTGCTTCAACATGTTGACATTACAGATTTTTTTTAGCCTGATATTAATGTTTCCTGTCTGTATTACAGATACTAAAATTGGTAGGAGAAGTCTCCCTGTATTTGAGAAGGGTTTTCTGGTTAAAAGACCCACCAGACTGGGTAATGATATAAAATCTCCGTGCACCAATGTCTGAACACCTGAGACAGAAATAAGGCTTTCTATGCAAGTGGCAAGAGCAAATAGGAGAAAGTGTGGGAATGTATGCTGAGTAACAGCAAACAGATTTTTTTTTTTTTTCCTTTTCTCTGGAGCCTTTCACTGTTGTACCTAGCTACTGCTTTAATAGATTAAATTTTAAATTAAATTTGCTGTTATTGCACCTTATGTGGTCAATGAACCAGCCATGGTATTTGAAGCATTAACTTAGTAAACTGCAGTTTTGGAGCTGAACTGAAAGTCCTGTGTAATATTCCACACTACCATCAGCGGGTAACTGTTCCATTTGCTTATGGTTAGGGGAATTTTAATCTGTGATCATCTGACATAAAAATAAGAGCAGTAACTAGTATTTCAAGTCAGTATTATAGAATATCAAGAGAACAGAAGCTGAATTAAAACTCTGTTTAATAAAGAATATTAGTGGATTAATCATGAGATTGGAGGCAAGAAACTCCTGTAATCCATTGGCAGTTTTGTTATTATCTACTTCTTTAGTCCTGGGCTAGTAATTTTAAACATATTCTGTCAAGATTTTCTGAATCAGGGAATTATGTAATTTAAGTATATAGTATCTGTGCAGAGTTTTGACCATGGTAAGTAGGCTTTACCTGCTCAAGACCATTATTAATGAAAGTAGATTAAGATTGCAAGGTCAAGCACTTCTAAATTAGGATGTACCAGACTGATTATTGTCCACTTTACCATTATTAACCAGTGGCTAAAATTTAGCAAAAGTAAGAGGAATTGGGATGATGGGCCGGTAGCCTTAATTAAAATCACCATTCATAGCTCCTCTGAGAAAAAGAATTAGATACAGAAAAAGGGTAAACTCAGTTCTAGCCTTGCTAGCAGAGATAGGTATCCAGACAGTTGGGTTTGGTGGTAGTGTAGATAGTACTGGATGTAGTCTGCACTGATGTTTTGAAATGATTGCTTATTTAACTAGTGAACTTCAAATAAAATACGTTATTCCTTGCCCGTGACTCATTATGTGTCTAAAACGATACCGGGCACTTTATTTGGGAGTCATATATTTTTCACTGCTGTCCTTAATGGAGTGATTCCAATTGAAGAAAACAGAAAGAGCTAATTTATAGATGTCAGCACAGCACCTGTAATGGAATGCAGATGGAAGGTTTGTGCTGGTAACCTGCCAGTAAACTGCCTGTACCTTCTTCAAATAGAGTCACTGTTGCCTTCTTGTCAGAGTGGATGGAGGCAGCGGTTAGCTCATACTCCCATCCTTAATGCAATCTTAAAGTGTTAATTTTGGAGGAGCTATCAGTGGGAGGAATGCTTGGAGATATTTCTGGGGAGTGGCATAGTGGTTTTGTACCTTTTTTAATGAGATGATATTAGACTGAGTTCAGCTGGAAGCTGTTCTGCACCGTTGAGGGAAGAGAGGGATGGTGCAGGGTCCTGTCTGAACCTCAATAAGAAAGACCCAACAACAAATGGTTTAATAAGAGAACTGCTTTAATAAGACAGAATATAAGAAGAATATAGATAGCGAGTAAATCTTACGTCCCTTCAGATGCTGGGCACACTACATTCGCAGAGCATCGGATGGAGCCTGGATAGATTTTCCCACTGCACACCGCACAGAGCAGAGCAGAGCAGATCCTGTCTGTGGAGAGAAGCTCTTCCGTTTGGTCATTCGAGCTAATGTGTAATTTCCTTACAAGAAAATAACTCTTTTCCTACGGGACGTTGTCA
The DNA here is from genome assembly GCF_018139145.2 of Gymnogyps californianus. Classification (NCBI taxonomy): domain Eukaryota; kingdom Metazoa; phylum Chordata; class Aves; order Accipitriformes; family Cathartidae; genus Gymnogyps; species Gymnogyps californianus. Next base: position 153,389,635 of record NC_059471.1, read on the forward strand.
TGAGAACTTCTTGCTGCACTTTTAGATAAAGGCAAGGCCAGGCAGGCGGTGCCAGCGCCGGTACCAAGTGGGATCTGCTTGCAGGCTCCTCGGTTGCAATGGTCTGGCTGAGGTTATCCTGCAGCCAAGGTCGTTGTGCAGCACAACACAGGCCTGAGGGCCACGCTGGACGTGAAGCGCAGCACAGCACAGGCTTGCGCCTATGCAGGCTAGCTGTCGTGTGGATCACTGCCTCCTAAACGTGCAGCGGTTTCTTGGTTAGGATCAATACAGAAGAGGGAAAAAAAGTAGGTTGAATCTCTCGGTGCCGTACCTTCTTTTCTAACTTGCATCCTTCTGCAGGGACCACAGACAAATTAACATGGCTTTATGCAGAGTTTTGCTAGCACAAGGACTGAGTAACTAGCCCCAAAGGATTCTCATTTCCTTCCCTGTTTTTCTCCTGGCATTCCAGTAAGCAAATTTTCATTTACTTCACATATAAATGCACATTTTTTCCTGTTGCCTGGCTTTGCTTTATTAGTAGTTTCTATGTAAACTGTGTCTAAAACATGTTTTCCTGACTGAGCCTTTCAGATGCAGGAGGCAGTGCTGGGATCTGTAGAAATGATGCATTTGCATTAAGCCCTTTAGATCTGACAAGCTATAGGATTTTCATGCAGTTTTGTATACAGTTTTAATATTTGTTATTTCCAGATCAGAAGCTAGGATTTCACTCCATGCATTACAAATAAACTCTAACAAAACTTCAGGCATAAGCTTTTGAATGGATAGAACATTTAAAATTTTCTCTGTAATATACTCATGTCCGAGGAGTTAATTATCCTGAAAAATTAAGTGAAAAAGTGACATCTGACATTTTTAAAAGTCTATTAAAATAATGCTAGGTTGTCAAATAAACTGTGTGCAAATTTGACAGTCGAACATCCCCAAGCTGTTAGGGGATGCAACATCCCTCCTTCAGTTTCCACAACTTCAAGGTAACATTTCAATTCTTACTATAGGAATGGAAGGAGATCAAATAGCCAGCAGTGACAAGGTACATTATGAAATCCGCAATAATGGTCAAATTTTTGTTAAAAGGCAGGCTTCTACTCTCTAGGAAAAATACGTATTTGCTGTCAGGTTCAAAAAGAGAACTGTTGTGCATGAAGGGACCAGATTCACTAAAACCAGCTGGGTAAGATGAAATAACACCTTGTGTTGTCACTGTCACTTCTTGTGGATTGCAAAGGATTGACGTGCAGGGTGGGTATGAAGGGTTATTGACACCACTGTTTATTTTGTCCCAAGAGCAGGGGTGATGAGTACATCTACACATCTGTCGAGTCTCGGCCACTCAGCATGAGCTTTGTTCATCTGGCTCCTCCTTCACTCCTTCCCACAGCAAGGCCTTATGTCTCCCATATTGACAAGGCTTGTCTTTGACATATCAACCCGATGCCCCTTATCAAGGGCAACCGTGAAGGAGGCACCTTTGAGGTCATGGGCTGAGGTCATAAAATGGAGAAGAAACAGAGACAACGTGTTGCCGCCAAGGAGCTGGCTACTGGTCGGACCTGGCATGTGACATTGTCCCGCTGAGTGGCACAATCTGCAGCCACAGCCCAGAGCTGTGGCTTTTCCCAGCCGCACGACCTGAAGCACCAGAAATGCCTCTCGCCTGATGGGAAGAGGCAGCGCTCTCTCTTGGGCCTCAGAAAAAGAAATCTGAGAGGTCTGCGTGAGCTCAGCAGCAGAATGGCTGAAGGCATTTACTGAACCTGGTTTCTAGTGTGAATTTGCTTAACAAAAGCATTTGTTTTGCTTCCAAACTGGGACCTCATTTTAGATGTCCTCAGAATCTGAAAGGATTCACGTCTCGCTTCTGGACTGTGGTTGGAACCATCTCTACTCTCTATAGACCTTTAATCTGTGGGGATTTTTTTCCCCAAGGTTTATAGCTATGTGACATGATAGCTGTTAAAGTTCAACGCAGAAAACAAAGCTCAGTTTATAAATAAGAAGAGCTGTGAAGAGGCTATAAAATATATAATGTTATTTTGTGAATAAATTTTTCATTTAATACAACGTTTCATATACTGACTAGCTTCCTTTGATCTATATTTATTATCTGCCACTTGCCTTGAAATAAGAAATGTAACTACTTTGATAAATGGATTTTAAAGGTTATCTAGTTTCATGGTAGCTTCTCTAAGTTACCATTACATGCTTTGCTGAAATATTATTTGGTAACTTTCTGAAGGAATACTTCGGTGCTCTGGGGTAGTGATAGCTCTCTCTTTTTCACTGTATGGATATACGTGAGAGGACATGTGAAAGGCAGGAACTGTTTCACTTCCTCTGTGCAGATAATCATTAAAATAGTCTAGTACTCTCTTCACTGGCATGTGGAGGTCACTCATTTAAACCCCTTCTTCAGACCTTTACAAACCACTCTAATTAATTTTTTTCTTAAATTTAAAGTGATCCATGACTTTAGTTTTATCTTGAGCTGAATTTCTCGAAGAAAAGATAAACTTACATACTTGCTGATTTGCTTATTACATGATATACTTCAGGGTTTTTAAAAATAGTAATCCTTTTTACTTAGATAAGAAATGTTCCTTTATCCTGGACCATTAGCTCAGCAGCAGAAGTTGTTGCATCTGGCATGATAGAGTGATTCAGTGGAGGTTTTTCAGTCTCCATATTCATATTTGTCAGAGAACCAGCTGCCACAGAGGGCTCACACCAGAGATGACAAGTTCTTGCAGGGCCAGCGCTTAGCTGAGGAAGGGCAAGCCAGCTAAAGGACAGTCTCTCCATGGGATTATTCCTCGCTGTACCTAGAGAGGACTTTCCTGTTGACTCCAGCAGCTGCAGACTCATGCTGTATGGCCAGAACTGAAGGCCCATATATCAATGGTAGTCTTTCATGCAACTTGGGATGAAACAGCCTGAGAAGGTTCCGTATGCAGGATATGACCCTGCTTACATCTTGATGTATCCAGAGACTTGCACCTGTCCATTTATTTATAAAAGAGCACTCTTGCTCTGTAAGTGCTGTTACTCCTTCAGCCTACTCCGTGTCAAGAGACAGAGGGCTGGGAAAAGTAAGATGCTTATCTGGGGAAACAGTCCAAAAAAGCAATGCTTTCAGGCACTTTCTGTACTTTTGTTTCAGCCAAAGACATGCTGTGCTCTTGCTACCTGGTCAGAAAGGACTGTCCTGTTTTTCACTATTGCAAATGGCATTCTCTAATGTTGACCCACCATTTATCTTATGCAGATAATTAACATTTATATATATATATATATATATATCAACTTTTGTCAGCACAATTGTTTCTTCACTATGGTTTCTTGGATCTCTTTTTCTTCCTCCCTTTTCACCAACAGCTCTTGTACAATCACTGGCTAAAACACCTATCTCTATTAATCACAGTAAGATGTGCAGATTTATAGTGCATCAGCTGTACACTGTTTTATGGTACCTGCTTTATGTTTGAATCATCCATCTCAAGACAAAGGACTGAAGCAGGACAAAATAAAAATATAAGTACCATTCTAAGCACTCTGCAACTTAAATAATCCCTTTTCAAAAATGCTGAAGGAGATTGGCAAGGATATGGCTATGAAATATAAGTTCATTATTCATCATAATAGAGTGAGCTGGAAGGCGAAAAAAACTGCCTTGTGTGGGTGTATTCATATATAACAGGCAGGAGAGGAAGCCAGACTTCTTAAGCTGAAAACAATAAGCCATTTGTTTCTGGATGGGTCAAGCGGAGAAGGTTCAAATTTTGGACCTAAGTTTTTCGAGTGAATGCATGGTAGGCATTTCATATAATTTTTTTACTGCTTCTCTACATTTTCTTTCAAGTAGTAAGGTTATTTTCTCTGGTCTTTTATTTCGCTTGCGTACAATATTTCTTTGAAGGCTACTTACTCGACCATTTCTTTACGCAAGGCCAAATATTTATATGAGAGGAGAAAGGACTGCGCTCTAGTGGGCTGATCAGTTACTGCAGCTTAAAGGGTGGCAATAAGGGGGTCTTTGTCAGACGTTGGCTGTGCTTAGATTAACTGACCAAAATATTTGCCTTTGGAATGCAAAGTTCAGACCAGCTAGAAAACATCTCAGTGTGCCAGTTCAGCAGGGGAAATAAGCACGTCCTTCACCATACATTCTTTCTGCTGTTATTTTAAGATCTTTCTTCAGCCTTGCTTAACTACAGGAAAGGAAGTTGAAATCTTCTGCTGAATCAGGGTCTGTATGTGAAAGGTAAAGTTATAATACGAATATGGAGGAAGGTAATTTAAAAACAGGAGGAAAAGGTAACAAAATCCTTTTGTTACTGTTATATTGCTAACTGTCATACAAAGCCCTTTTTGCTAAGAACAGTGAATGTGATGCAGCTCCCGAAGAGCAAATCTGATGACAAGGAGTCACAGGTTTCCATTGTATTTGCCTGAAAGAGTAGCAATTTAGACCCAAGTGAATAATTCACAGCAAACAATTTACCTGATGAGTTTGGCATTTTTCTTAGATGATGAAATATCCATCAGCAAATTGTAGCTTCCTTATATGTACCCATTTTTTCGGTTTGATGAGTACATTTTTGAATTTTTCTCTTTCAAGCTTGTGATTCACAGAAGTGCTTTAAATACAGACTATGTTGTAATTGATCATATAAGTCAGACATTTTTGTGTTTTCTGACTCTTCGGGATGCTCCTTTGGCTCCATTGTCTCATTCTAAATGTGATGGGGACACTCAGAGGGCCTAGAGCTTTGGAATTTCTCCCCCACAATTCTGCCTCCATCCCCTGCCTTTTTCAACTAAATAGACTAAATGTGAATATTGGTGTATGTATATGAAGAAAACATAAAAAAAACATTAAAAGAAATTATGTGGGTAGGAAAATTACCAGAGGGATGCGTGAGACCATTGTTGAGAGAAGGCTGATTTGAGTTTCTGGGTATCCTATCCACCTGCCTGGTAGGTTATATTTAATTGTCCTGCTTTGAAGATATCTTTTCTGTCAGTCAGTCTCTCTTTTTCCCCCTCCTCCCCCCACCCCCCATCATCAATGCCAGTAAACTGGCTGGCAGAAGTCCTTCTGTAGCACAAACAAGAAAAGGCACAAACATTACTGAACTGAATTTCATTAAAACTATGAATGAACATCAGTGGATATTTTTCTTTCACTCGTTTGTTCAGTTCTTGTGGTAACATAAAAGATCTGCATACGTGTGACAGCTGAGGAAGGCATGGAAAGATGCTAGCTTATTAAAAACTTTTTCTGTAAAAAGATATTCCATCATAGTGCTAGCAAGTTCCTGTTATAGTTTTCTGTGTCAGCTAATCCTTGGAGATAGAATGATGAAGCTTTTCTACAAAAGGAAGAAATCACCAGCTAGGGAAACAAGAAAAGAAGCAGAAGGAAAGGAAAGCAAGAAAATTGTTATGCCAGATGCTCACTTGCAGCTGATTGATTATATAGAGTCATTCTAACGCAATGTATTAACTTGTCCAGCTGGGTATGTGCCTGCCTAATATAACAGTATTAGTGTTAACAGAAAAGAGGTCCTGGGCTTGAGGGTTCAAATAAGGATTCAGAAATCTAGGGCTCAGTCCCTAGTTCTGGCTGAGACACCTGTGCTATTTTAGACAAGTCTTTTATCATCCCATGTTTGTCTTCTCCGTGTGTAAAATGGGTGTCTGTCCCTTTTTCTTACCCGCCGTCACACCTACATTGTCTGCAGTCCTCATGTGTAGAAACTATTTCTAGCACAAGCTGGTCCTTTTAACAGTCAGAGTTGTGGGTAAAGTTAATTCCTTAGTAGCACACATCAGGCCTTATAGTCAAAGCCTGGCTGTCAGCAGTGCCAGCTGAAAAGCACCCTTAGCCACCTTCAATTCATGAAGGGCAGAACCTTCCCCACCCTACTGCCTCTGGCTTCTCACCATCACCTGGTTCTGCATGGGATCATGTTCGTCTCCTACCTTCAAATCAGATGTAGCCTTCACTCCCGAGTACATGCTGTGAGTTTCACGGCAAGCAGAGATCCTGCATTGTCCATCTGGGGCAACAGCAATAACTCGTACAGTGATCAAGCTCTCTTCTAAAAGCCACATAATATTTACTTAGAATAAAATGTTTTCAAGAAAAGTGTATCACAAAACCAGTAAACCCAAAATGTGTATATCCTTGCTCTTTTTCCTATGTCTTAATGTTTTCTGGATCCAAGAAGGCTGAATAGCCTTAGGCTCCCTCCACAGACTGCCTGTCAGCCTGGTGGCAATTCTGGTAATTGACCTTCCTTCCCTTCTTCAGAAGTGCTTTAAAACATGTTACAGTTCTTTTGATCTGCAGCCTGCTGACTTTGTTAGGAGAGTGATTGCTATCTGCTGGAGCTAGAATGCTTGAAGCTAACAGCCTGCCTGCCACATGTTCACTGGAGAGTGTGCTGTGTGTCTCCTATCTCCTCTAGATATGCTGTGTAGCTTTTCTGCATGTGTTCCCAAAACCCCAAATCAGTTTTTAATCAATAAGTTCCTGTAAAGCACAGTGATACCTCACTATAAGTATACAGTGACTAACAGCCTGCACAATATTCCTACTGTAACCTGCAATATTTGTTATGACTGCATATAAGTAGTCCTATATTATTCCCCAGAAGTTGCATATATGAGACTATAAGGATGTGAGAAATGTCCTACTAACTCAGACTGATGGTCCGTCAAGCCCGGTGTTGTGTTTCAGACAGTGACACTAGGAGCAGTTGTCTGAACAGTGTGTGTCGGTCTTGATGCTTTCTTCAGTACGTTCCCCTTATACTCCACCAATCCAGGATTATGGTACTAGGGTTATTAGAGGTATCTGCTTAGAGACTTGTTGTCCATGACTTTGTCTAACCATTTTTTAACCTCCTGATACACTATCTACATCCACAACTTCCTTTGATGATAAATTCCAGAGGTTCATTACCCTCTGTGTTAAGAATTACTTTCTTTTATCCTTTTTAAATTGATTTCTCAATAGTTTTGTTGAGTATCCTCTAGCTCCTGTATTGTGGTATGGTGAATAACAGTTCTTCATTCGCTTTGTCCACTGCTTTAATTATTTTGTAAATCTTTATCTCACCTTCCATCATCCTTTTCTTCTCCAAATTAAAGACTTCCAGGTTTTTTAGTGTCTTCTCATAAAGTAGCTGCTCCATCACCATAATCATCTTAGCTTCCCTCCTCCTGTACCTTCTCTAATTCTACTACATCCTTCTTGAGTTGCAAGGACCAGAACCTCACACAGGGCTCAAGATGTGGGAAAACAAAGGTTTTAAACAGCAATAAAATAATGCCCTTTGTCTTGTTCTCAGTACCTTTCCAAATGATGTCAAACACTTTTTGGATTTGTTGACAGCTGTTGCATATTGAATTGATGGTCTCAGCTCTTTCTGGGATCTTTTCAGTGAACTATGTCTGGCAGTTCTGAGTTTGGTATCCTATAACTATGGTTCAGGTTATTTTTTCCTAGGTTCATTGCCTTACATTTGTTGCAAAACCTGTATCTATACTCCTGCGAAACATTTTTCTACACTGTCACTCTATTTTCTGAAGTTCTTTAGGAGTTCTGCACTGTTGACGTGTCATTTGACCACTCGCGAATCTCTCAAAACAACATACAGCATTCCATCAGAAAGAAGTGTGTTCCCAAGTTGCATACAAAACCCGAATTTTCTTACTAGCCACAGAAATGCAAGAGCAGATGGGAAGGCACATATGCCATGTCTTTTCAAGACCATGCTCTTGTGCAGGGCTTCAAAAACATGGCCTCAGCAGTTTGATTTAACACAACTGCTGGAAAATTCAGCACAAAAACAACTACACTTATCCTCACTTCTTACCATGGAGCTAAAGAAAATCAAATCATGTCTATGTAATGTCACACTAATCCTCCTGATATATAATACACTGAAAACTAAGCACAACACCTTTGAGTTAAGAGCCGTGTTCCAGACTGTACTCTCAGCTCTGTTATTCCCTGGAGCTTAATTTTTGCCTTCAATATTACTATGTATAGAACTTCAACTTTTACAGCTGTCTTCCTTTTTAAAATGAGTGAAGTACAGGTTTGTAAGTGTCAAGATGAGCAGGATCCCAGCTGCCATTTTAGCCTCATTTGAAAGTTTCCATGAGTACATGTATTCCAGTTCTTACAATAGGTGGGCCTAATTCATCATGCTGTCTTGTAATTCTCCCAGCACACATCAGATTACACAGAGAGAACACATTTTGATGTAATATGCTAACCTGCACAGATGGCTTTACCATGGTTAGCATAAGTGACCCCTGCTTTATGGGGATAAAGAGGTAAGGTAAGAAAGCCTGTGATCATGGGGAAAATCTTTGCTGTGACCTGAAATGCAATAGCCTGTTGTAGAAACTCTTTAAAATGCCCAGATGTCTCACATAGCAGCTGTAAATTATGCTTCTTTATACCTTTATGCACATGAAGTGTCCTGTCTAATGTTTTTTCCTATGATTTTAGGGGATGTAGTTCTCTTTTTTTTTTTTAACAATCAGCAGAAACCACAGCTTTTACACCACAACGGAATTAAATATATGCACTAACTTAATGAATGCATTTCCAATGACATTTTTCTTTGATGAGCCTGCAGCAGATTAGTAGTCTAAGATGTCTTTTGTTCAGAATGACATGCTTTCTAATTTATTAAAACATGCTACCATCCTGTGCTTTAAAATTAGCAGGTGGAGCTTTTGAAAGCCTCAGATGTCATTTACATGCCTAATTTCTACAGAAAGTAAATGAGAGTGAGATATACAGTTGTCACTCATGCCTTTGAATATCTTTTCTGCTCTTATTGGTCCTCATAAATTGTTTGGCTAAATCTACCGTATTTTTAAAAGAGGTCCCAGGAGCCTCCAGTAACTTCCCACGCAAATGGCTACCTCATGGGTGGCCTGACCAGGAATGCTTGGCAGGATTTTATGTTTCCACAAGCTGCACTAAACCAACAATCATGGCTTTAAATATGGGTCCTGAGTGCTCTGGAAGATGCTTTTCAAACTGCAGTAGGGAGTCGGGCTTTCAAGTTTACTGTCAGCAAAGACAATGAAGCAGGTCTTAAGAGTTCCTTTGGGTGTTCTGAGAAGACAGCAATAAGCACACCCCTTGGAGCCGTTCCCTGCCCCATTTGTTATTGCTTTGTCATAAACATTTGTCAATGAAGACTGATTTTCAAAAGAACCACATTTGGCGGTCTGGAAGTAAAGAGCTATAACATGAAACATCTTCAAAGGTAAATCAATTTTGTGGCCTAATCAACTGAACAGTAGCCCTTTAGCTTTAGCATCAGAAAAGCTGCCATATATTAATCTGCAGAATTTTTCTTTTCTTTTTCTTCTTTCTCAGGGACAGTATGTTCTCGAGTACTATTCTTATGGCAGGAAAGACAGACATGTATAAAAGACTGTGCACACAGTGGTAATTCCTAATAAAAAGGTAATGAAAAAGGGCAACCAGAAACTCATTTTAACTCTTTATCTTAGTAGCTGCAAGAAAAAGCTGTAAATATAATAATGAAATATGGATGTGTCTGCTTTGTTAAATGTACTTTTCCATTGTGTTTAGAAGCAAACAATAAAAAAAAAGTAAAAATGAGGTAAAGTAAAGAATGAGTTTAATATTCAGCCTTATCAGCTTTGGTTTACCTGCATGTAATCTTAAAATGCGTAACAAATATACCCAAAATATTGATTTAGCAACGGTTTAAGATACTCAGTTTGGTGAATTTCATTTTGGGGCAGATATTAACTCAGACTTTAAAGGCCTAGACCCATGAAAAGTTATAGGTACTCAACCTATTCTATTCTATTCTATTCTATCTCTTATTTTGGATCTGGTCTCCAGTGTCTTAATCTAATTTCTGTTGAATGAATAAAACTCCTTCCATTTTCCTAGGAATTAATAGTCTTTCTTAAACAATACATTTGGACAAAACACACATATAGTTTACTTTAAATGCAAGCCTGAATCCCGTGACATGTTTGGTTAATTGAAAAGACGAGTTTAACTGAAGCCTAAAAATAAATATGTGATTTAGGATAACCAATGTCTATACTGGAGTAAGGCGGTAAGAAATTCTACTGAAGAAGTCTGTCAGTGTTTCTCACTTAGAAGGACAAGTGAAAAGAGGGATGGCAGAGACTTTGAGACACCTGCCTATTGTCCCAGTTTGGAGCTGGTCTGGTTTACAGGTTTGGTTTTGTCCCCAGAACCCACAGTGCAGCCAGAACTACATTGTGCTGGAGGAAATGGCTCTTAACATCTACTAGTTTCATTATTTCAACTACATAACCTTATTTTAGTATTAACTTGGATGCACCTCATCAAAAATAGAACAACATATCTACCACAAATTAAGAAAAAAAATTAACACTTTAATACTCACTGATCCACTATAAGATTTTAAAAGTTGTAATTTACAATTGTAAGCACTGTTCTGAATTACATATTTTTTCCATGATGTACTAAGATTAAAATAAAATCTAAAATTTGGAATTAACCTTCTTATTGGAAATATTAGAAGTCATTACAAGTCATTCAGTAGGTAGCCTGTAGAAATTTGGCCCATTATGTTTATTTTATTAGTCTTTCTCCCCTTTCCTACCCCTGACCCCTGAAAGGAATACAAACATTTCACAGAGACAGAAGAGGATTGCTGAATACTTACTGAATAAGTTCACCCTTATATCACTATTGAGAAAATTTACCTGGAGGAAAGTGAAGCAAAATGCCTGTGTGTGTCAATTACACCGAAGCCCTCAAAAAAGAACTTGAACAGGACTTCAGTGGTGCACAGGATTCTTCCTACTCTCTTATATAAGTAGCAAAAAGCATCTAAATCCAGGCATCTACATGTAAGCTCCCCTGGCAGTTTTGTGATTGTATCCTTTTGTTTCCTTGGCTTTTGTTTCAAATATTTGGAAACAGTATTTTGTTTGACCATTTCAATGGGGGAAGAAAAAAATCACCAGCCAGCTAAGTGGAAAAGAAGACAGTCCAGGTTAGTAAGCAGTGAAAAATCCTGCTTTTGTCCAGTTCTACTTTTACAATTTTAAATTGCTGCTGTGTATTCTGATAGCTGCATGGAACCTCAAGCCCAGTTCTGCCCTTTGCTGCTCATGCATCCTGGTCCAACATCCATCAGAGCCTTCTCATCAATTTCGATTAAGACTGATAATTGTATCTGGGGCAAAGACAGTTTTATCTTTGTAAATGTCTGAGCAGTGCAGCTTGCTCCTAAACCACTTAAATAATGAATGTTGATCATTATAGTCACCTACTTGTGTTTTCTTCACAGGCTAAAAAAAAATAAGCTTTCTGCAGAAAGCTTTTTAACTGCAATAACACACTACTTCATGTCATGCAGATCTCTTTTCTATATGCAAAGATGAACAATTGTCACTTAAGCTGCTTTTACAAAGAGGATTTATTACTTACTTCCCAAGTGACATGACAATTAATGAAATCTTAATAGTGGAATCCCCAGTTTGCAATTAACAGGACTTCTGTTACAGCAGGCAACAGTAGTAAAGCTTAAGCCTCTTTTTTTGCACTGCAGTTTCTCCTGGAGAAATATTATGGATCATAGCTGGGAATTAATAGTTTTTGAAGAGCAATTAGTCCAGCTGCATAAATAATAATAAAATCAAATATTATAATCCAGTGGTGTATAACTGCATGTGTGTAAATATATAAATGACTGCATTGCCTTGCATATATGTATATATGTGTATATAAAAAGTATATACACTTAAACAAAGTATGATTATATATATTCTAAGTATATATAGAAAGAGACAGAGATATTCAAAATGATATTAACTAAATATTAAGCTTGCAAAGACTTCAAAGACTCAAAAGCCAAAGAAAACCTGATTTGGTTTTTCTTCTTTGTGTACATGCGTTATTACATCATGCCTTCTTATGTAATCACTCACTATTTTTATGCTAATTTCAATAGAAACAAAGCTTAGGAAATCACACCAGGGTGTGATATTGCCTCCTAAAAACTTCCATATCCAGTGGGGAATTTAAATCAGTTTACAGATATAGAGGTTTCAAAAGCAATTCTGTTCTGTGACATTTACTGAAGAATGGGCGGTAGAAGATAAGAAACATTTACTTATAAACACTTGTAACTTTGTCCTGGATAAGTTTCCATTCCCTTGGCTGTCACTGCTCATATTCATGCAGGTAGTGGGAGATAATGTAGGGGAAATAGATTACTTTAGCCTAATAGTTGGGATGCTTGAGTAGGCAAAGAGATGGTTTCTTTTGTTCCTACTTTGCTGGAGGACAGTTGGAGGGGTGTCATGGTTTAACCCCAGCCAGCAGCCAAGCACCACGCAGCCACTCCCTCACTCCCCGCCCCGCTCCCAGTGGGATGGGGAGGAGAATCGGGAAAGAAGGTAAAACTCATGGGTTGAGATAAGAAAGGTATAATAACTAGAGCAAAATATAATATTAACAATAATAATAATGAAATATAATAATAATAATTGTAAGGAAAAGGAATATAACAAAAAAAAAAGGGGGGAAAAAAGGAAAAAAGAAAGAAAAAAACCCCCAGTGATGCACAATGCAATTGCTCACCACCCGCTGACCAATGCTCCAGCAGCAATCTGCCCCTCCCAGCCAACTCCCCCCAGTTTATATACTGAGCATGAGGTTCCATGGTATGGAATACCCCTTTGGCTAGTTCAGGTCAGCTGCCCCGGCCATGCTCCCTCCCAGCTTCTTGCACACCTGCTTGCTGGCAGAGCATGGGAAACTGAAAAGTCCTTGGCTTAAGATAAGCGCTACTTAGCAACAACTAAAACATCAGAGTGTTATCAACATCATTCTCACACTAAATCCAAAACCCAACACTGTACCAGCTACTAAGAAGAAAATTAACTCTCAGCTGAAACCAGGACAAAGGGGAAAAGAAGGGAAAACGGGTTACCTCAGCTTCATAATCCAGTTATATATGAATATATATATTTATATATATATAATATATAATATATATAAATATATAAATATATGTATTTCTTTTATATATGTATATATAAAAGAAAATGTTGCTATAATTCAGTTAAAAATCAATCAAAAAAGAGACATAAATCCAGAAGAAACAAAACTTTATCAATTTTGGTACTTGCAGTAAGATTTCTTTCCATGGGAAATCCTAAAGAGGAAAAAAATTGCTTATTCAGTGACTGGACCTAATACTAATTCAGTTTTTACTTTTTGTAATTTGTTGCCTGGTGGGGTACTTTGAGTTCTTCCCTCCCTTCCTCCAATGTAAACAGAATTATTTGTTTCCTTGGGGCATTTTTATGATGCCTTCACTCCATTAACTTAGGTCTTACATTCCTTCATGGATTTAGCTGTGTAACATCTCAGTGAGTTGAGGAGCATTTATTATGCACTTCTTGCACATCTGGAACTGAGGTGGAGGGATTAAACCCCTCAGTCATTAATTCATTTAAGGCAGGGCTGAAGCGAGCATCTTCAGCAATTTCAGGACATGTTTCTCTCCTTGAAGCTTTTCTCCACCTGCTCTTTTCAACATCCCCAGGCTGCCCAGAGCCCCCATCCCAGTCCTTTCTGTCACCAGGGAAATATTTAAAGGCTGAGGCAAGGGACAAATTGCACAAGGGACAAATGTAGGTGGCCATGGGGCACAGTGAGGAGTGTGGGAAGGAATGGAGAGCAGGCAACGATGTCTTTTTAGCCCCATATGCTCTCCTTTCCCTTCACAGCTTTCTCAGATTATGGCTGCTGCTGTAGAGCAGTTCTCAAGCTGTTGCCTGTGGAGTAGCTGTGGAGGGCAATGAAGTTAGCAAGGCTCTTCCCAAAAGTGTTAGACCACCATTCATTAGAAGTCTTACTACTGCTTACCTCCTATTTCCATATCCTAATGTCCTGATAGCAGCAAGTTTAAAATGTCCCCTAATACTGGGAAGATTTGAAAAAGCAGGAGGATGGTTACATGTGGTTTTGGAGCCTTGTGCTTACTTTCTGACAATGCTTTTCTCATTCTCTCTTTCTAGATGTTGCCAAAAAAATTTTTGTTGTAACATCAGTTTGAGAGAAATGTCTGATTCTCTGAGGAAATGATATATGGTTTAGTAGGTGAAACAGTTTCTAGGAGTACTACAGCGTTTATCACTTTTTCGTTTCCCACAGGAAAAGGAAATGTCACAAGCCATTTTGTAGCAGAATTGATTTCCCCTATGTTTAATGCTGACTCTCTGCCCCTTGCAAAGAAGTAGACTACGCCTCTTTCCTGTCCTCCACTCTTGACATACTCCTGTTTCCCCCCAAACCTGTCCCCTATTAGGTACACACAGACATCAAATTATGAATATGTATGGAAAAATGTTGGAGCAGCTGACCTGGGATCTTTAAATTGCCATATAGTCTTAGTGCGACAAGGCTTCGGTTGTTTTTGTCTCAGTGCAGCAAATGAGATAAACTCTGCAGCCTGAAATCTGCTGTTTACTTTAATTAGCTACACTTAATTAAAAGAAGATCTTATCTCTATGAAGAGTTTATACCAAAGCACATATTTAATGCATCCACCACCATGTCTCAGTCCCAAATTCTACAAAAGCCCTTAAACACATACTCAACTTGAGCTATGCTTTAATTACAGTCATGACTATGGATGCGTCTCATCCTTTCCTAATGCTAGATTTTCTCACAATATCATCCCTTTCCACACACCTGGGCCTTGCTGAGGACAGGAACTGAAATAATTCATATTTTGCTATAATTAAAGAAAAGCAGAACACAGACTCAGCTAAATTATTTGTTGGGTGGGCTAGGAGAAGCATCATTGCTCTCCCTATTCAACTTGTATATATTTTTCACAGTCTGACAGCTCTTGTGATGAGGACCAGTAAGTGGAGCACTCCTGTATTCGTCAGTCAGTGGAGACAGTTTCTTGGCCATGCTGGAGAAAAGGCAAGTGTATATCAGAGGGCAGCAAGAGAGCAGTTAGCATGTGGTACTTAGGGATGGGGATAGGAGGCAGAGAAATGGGATGGAAAAAAAAGGGAGAAAAGGAGGAGCAGGGGAGTGAGAGTGTAAAGGATCATCCAAAAGGATGCAAGTGCAGGGAAGCAATACACAGAATATGGCATGTATAGGCCAGCCTATGGAAGGAAACAAAGACCACAACTTTGCTATTAACCATGGCATCAAACTGTGTTCCTCTTTCTCTTCTGCGGAAGTAAAAGGATAACCAGAACTTTGTGAAGTCTGGGCTGAAATCCAATTCCCCCCAAAGTTTTACTTCAAACCAGTTGGACTTGGAAATTGAAAAAGACCAACAGCACTTTCTCCTTCTCTAACAGCTTTGCACATGTGTTAACCTACTCATTGTTATATTAAAGACTCACTGCGGTTTTAACCTCCAGTTGACAGCAGTGACTTGGCAAGTGTGATTAAGCATCCTGGCAAGTGATGAGCAAAGCTGCTGCTCCATCCTTGGCTGCAGCACTGGCAGCTGGGGCCCCTTCCCTTCCCCCCAGGGGCCACACCAAACTCTGTTTCTCCTGTAACCTAACTCTCTTTTTATCTGTTATATGAACAACTTCTTTGATGGTGATGTTCACTGCTACTACTGGGCCACGATCTCACTGGGAAATCCTTTGTTTTGAAGGGGTTTTCAGGCATTGTGTTGAGTGCTGCCAGGGTGCAAAGGCTGAGAAGGGGGCACTGAGAAGGGGAAAAGCAGTGCTTTTCCATTTTACCTATTTCATTTTATAATTATCATCCTATTCCAGAACAGCCTTTAAATTATTCCTGTTAAAGTTTTCGCTGTTAGTTAGCATTTACGAAGGTCAAGGTTGCTTAGCCACATGAAAGAGGTTCAACCTTCGGGGCTCTTCCTGCTGGCCCCATGCTCACACAGCCCTCAGCTGCCTCTGTCTGTGTCCTGGAGAGAAAAACCCAAACCTGCCAGCCTATTTGAAGGATGGGGAGCTTTGCTCTTGTTTTCAGCAGGTAAGCTGCACACCTCCTCTTTCTCTGCAGACAGGATTTGTGAGAGGGGAAAGCAATACAGTTGGAAATCCAGCTCCTTGGATTCCAGTCTACAAATCCCTGGAGAAATCTGTGCAAACACAGGTGTCTTGTTGCTCTGACACACGAGGGGCTCCTTCTCCCCCTGCCTTTTCTAGATCAATATGAGATGTTTCTAACATATAATAAGTACAAGTTCAGTGCTTGAATTTTTGAGGAATGCTATAGGATTATGTTGACATATGTGAGGCTTTTTCATAGGCAAAACGTGAACATAATCTAGCCGTAATGGAGCACTGGCTTATGATGGAAGCCTGGGCTATGTATACGTGAAAGGATATGGGACACGTTTCAAAGGCTTTTAGATGCCTCGTTCCAATTCCCTGAGTGTTAGATGTGGAAATGTCTTTAAAAATCTGGATCATAGTTCCACAAGTCTACAGGCTCTTGTGAACTACAGCTACCAGGCAGGGCACATAATGGGAAGAGATAACTGAGCATCAAATCATATTAATGCCTTCTGGAGAACAGGCATAGCAACACTTTCAGCTCAGTTTTAAGAATTTAAATATAAAATTCAAGGGCACTTGTAGATCCTCTTTTTTCACCTTGCCAAAATCTAGAAAAGCTTCAGATGTTTTGAGTTTCTTTGCTCTTGTTCTAAACACCTTGGTGTTAATAAATATCCTTTACAGAAGAAGACTTAGACTAAACTGTAGATTGGTAGGATTTTTTTGTGTTTATCTTCTATAGCTAGTGGGTATACTGGAACTGATCTTCTTTGTTTGTTGTTGAAACATGTTTAAAAGCTGTCAGTTTTGCTGACATTTCAATTGGAACCTCGTCTCTTCCCAAATTATACACTCAAGTAATGTTGTAATTTTTTGTTTTGATGCTGTTGGAATATTTGGGGCTTTTCAGTCCAAAAAAAGTTTGGAAATGAAATACATAGATGTTCTACATAAAAGGCTTGACACCAGGATAAAACAACAAAAGCTTCTCTTATGAAAACAAAATATTTTGATCCATGTCCATTTTTTTTCTTTCTCTGCTGCTCCCCAGCTTGTGTTTACTTCACAGCACAGCTGCTTCATTTGCAGTTTTTCCTGCTGGTTAAAAAATAAAATATAGTGCCACTCAGTTATCCCTTTTATCCCTGCTACCTGCCCTTCTATTCACTCTGTTCTTAGTCACTTAACCTTTTCAATGTCAGTTCCTAGAGACTACACCCTCAAACACAATGAAGGTCTTTCACGAGTTACACCCACACTGACACTGAGGTTATAATTGTAATGGAATTCAATCACAGTTTTGCTGAGGAATAGATATAGCCCTGGCTTTAACTAAGTATTCATTTACAGTGTCTCAGACCATGTAAGATACCTGGAGAGTAAAAATGTTCAACCGTGTGTTTTACTGACTCAGTGAGCAATAGTAGAGACCGTACCACACCTCTAACAGACAGCACAGTTGCAGTCCACCTGTAAACAAAATTGGCAAGATTCTGGTATCAGACACATGGATAACAAAAGCATGGCTCCAGTCCAATTACTTCAAAATTATATTCTATAACTGAGAGTGGAAGTCAGTTTACTGTAGTTGAAGAACTTCTTTTCCAATTTTCCAGTAGCAAATGTGCCCAGTATGGACAAACCCATTGCAATCCCTTTTTACTTTTTGAACAGGTTTTCATGTTCTCTGTTTCAGCAGTTGCAGATGATGTTTTTTGATTATTCCACTTCTGGACTGCTCAACAAAATTGTTTATTCCCAGGGCTAACTGAAGTCAGTGAGAGCACCTTGGTGGTTCTGGATCAAGCGATAGGCGATCCAGCGGACCATGACACTGTGGGCGACGCCAATTCCCGTTTTAACTGCGGGATCAAATTGTGTGCGTACTGTGATTGATTTTGCCACAAATTTAGCAAACTCTACAGTACATTATCTTTGCTCTATTTCTAGCTATCTGCCATCTGTTGTGTAGCACTCCAGCATATATTGATGCTTAAATTAAAACAGAATACCCTTCTTTCAGCACTTCTTACTATTTCTGATTTCTCAACTGTGTAGAGACAGAAAAATATTTATAGCAAACATCTTTTGTTTTTTATTTACTTTATGGGATACTTAGAAAATGTAATTACTTTTTTTTTCAATGAAAGTATGAGCCTTTTGCTATCAGGATGATCATGAGTATATAAATAAGGATACACACACACAGAGGTTTATTAGACTCCATATGCCATTTCAGTTGCAGGTTTGTCTCAAAGAAATGACCAAGAACAAGATTCAAAGTGCCAGCAAAGTGCTTGGAGAGTTTCATGGGCTAACAAAAACCACTGAGGCTAGTAGTTTTCTTTAAGCCTGCTTATCAAACATTTAAGGAGTTTTTCTGAGATTCAGAGGTGTGCCCAAACTCCTCAGAAAATGAAGCACAACCAGAAAGAGATTTTTCCCTCATAGCTGAGCAGACCAAGCATTAACCTAGCAATAACCTGGAGAAGAGAAGGTTCAGAGGAGGATCTTATCAGTGTGTATAAATATCTGATGGGAGGGAATGAAGATAAGGCAGCCAGACTCCTCTCTGTAGTGCCTGGTGACAGGACAAGAGGCAATGGACACAAACGAAAAATCTGGAAATTCAATCTGAACACAAGCAAATGTGTTTTTACCATGAGGGTGGTCAAACACTGGAACAGGCTGCCCAGAGAGGATGTGGAATCTCATCTGTGGAGATATTAAAAATCCAACTGGACATGACCCCAGGCAGCATGCTATAGGTGACCCTGCTTGAGCAGCGGGGTTAGACTGGATGATCTCAGTAGATGGCTTCCTACCTCCACTGTTCTGTGCATAGTAGCCACTCTTTGAGTAGATAGTCTTATTATCAAAGTTATAGCATGTGTTGCAATACAGAAAAACTTCTGCTTTCCATGGAAGTCCTAAATCTTCTTCAGGGTTTTGGAAAACAAGACGGGACAACTGTGTGGAAGAGAGTCAAAATGGTTTAACATTTCTGAAACACAGGTCTCAGTCCTTGATGTAACAATATTTCATTTAATTAGGGACATACTGGAAAATGGACTGAAA
The DNA here is from genome assembly GCF_018139145.2 of Gymnogyps californianus. Taxonomy (NCBI): domain Eukaryota; kingdom Metazoa; phylum Chordata; class Aves; order Accipitriformes; family Cathartidae; genus Gymnogyps; species Gymnogyps californianus. The sequence continues at coordinate 153,408,814 of NC_059471.1, forward strand.
CCAAGGCCTCTGAGTTCCTGGCAAACTCCCCAACCATCCAAGTAGTTTCAGTGATTTTTTTTTTTTATCCTAAATTAAATCCAAGTCAATTCAAATTCATGATGCTTGCCTTTTTGACTATCAGAACATTAACATGTTACTGAGTAATGCCTCAATGCTTTCACAGGGTTACTTCACGCAGCTCTCTTGTAGCTACACTTGAGGATCTCTTAACAGGCTGCAGGGTCATTGGCTTGCTTTCAAATGCCAGCAAACGCTCAAATATTCTTCCATCTGGAACATTTTCAAAAGGGATAAGGACTAATCTCAGGTCATCTGATAGTTGATGGCCTGGAACATGTGGACTATTCACAGATCAGATCAGACCCTTCTCTAGGAGCAGCAGAGCAATCGCAAGAAGCAGAGCACCTCAAGGAAGGTGGAAGGGAGGCTGTTGAGAAGGAGAGCACATCTCCCTGCTGCCATCTGCTGTTTGTGTGTTGAAGGCCAATCCAGTACATGTGCTCTGGGCACGCCTATGATTTTGGGCACTTGACCACTTCAAAAACCAAGGGAAGAGCAATAAGCACGTAGGATATAAAAAGCTGTTCAGATACCTCGGATGTTTGCTGATAAAAAGCATAACAATTTAGATAATTCCTGATTTAGGTGGCAGCTGAAGGGGCTTTTTAAAATCCTTATGTTGGAAAGTAGTACTAACAGAAGCAGTTATGCAAAATTCAGATGCTTACATCCTTTTGCAAGTAAAACTAAATAAATGGCTTGCTCAGAGACCATGGATGTATCAGGGAAAAAATAATACTAGCTCTCCTGAATTCCAGCTGGGTCACCTAATCATTGCACAATGATGGAGCAACTCAAGTAAAACACACCAGAAGATGAAATCATGTGTTCACAGCCAGAACGATTAAAAATTGTAGAAGATTAAAGTAGCTAAGGTATTCATACTCCTGGAGTTTTTCTAATAAGTAAATATTTCTTGAGTACATTTATGGTCCCCTTTTTTGCACCATTAGGACCCACACTTTCAGCATTTTCTGAGGCAATGACAAATGATGGGCTTGTGACTTACTGAAAATGAAGATGGCTTTTGTGATTATATGAAGGTCTTGGCTTTTGTTTTAAAAAGTCTTGGAAAGGAGCATTCCAGAGAAGTGTTACTGTCCCACTTTCCAGGGAGTTTTGAAACTTGAAGATTTTATTGCAGTTAGAATCCAGTACAAAGTCAGTTTACACAAGCCGCTGTGCTTGGCAGGCTGTCTGGAAAATCCAGAAGGCTTCTGGGAACACAGTGTTTGCCATACGTTTCATCTTTGCCCTTGGCAGCAAGCTCCAGTAGCTCAAGTGACAGGACAGAGTAAAATAACATTGGAATACCAGAAACCACACAGACGATACATACAAATCTCTTAGTTTGTGTTAGAACTTGAGTGCTACAGAAATAGAAAATATTAGGAAAGTCACAATAAAGAAAAGGAGAAAGAGCTACCTTCTCGGCCTTGTATTCTTTAAGGCACGTAGAGCTCATTTCAGTCAGCAGGACTTCAGTGGACCTTAGGCAGATAGAAGAGCTTGAATGCCTGTAGTTGAAAAGAGGATGTTGCACACAAAAGTAGCCTCAATAAAATCATCCCTTAGTCTCATAAGAGCAGAGATGAAACTGTTTAAAAATTGCTCAAATGTATTGAGTGACTCAGGGACTAGATGTAAAACGGAGTTGAGGTGTTGTGAGTTATTTTTCTCCCTTTTATATAAGTAGTGATGGTTGTTTACCTGGCCTTGCTGACCACTCCAAAGGTTTAGCAAGATGAGTAGCACTCAGCTGAAAGACCTATAAGCACTATTAATACAGTATTGCTGATTTTTTTTTCCCCAGCGTCTGGAGAATTCATTCTCCTATCCAGTCTTCCACCCTGAAGACAATACAAAAAGGACTTTCAAACAGAGGTCGGAGCATGATCTGGTCATATTTACTCTTTCTGATTGTCTACATCTACACAAACATAAGCCACACAGCAGTGTATGTCAACTTGTTCCCATGGAGTGTCTGGGCTAAGAATAAGGTTGAGACTTTTGTTAGTCTCAGAATAATAACACCCCCCCAACAACAACCCACAATTATTGGTGAAGAAAATCTAATAGAATTGACACAATTGAGGGAAAAAAAAATTGATCTTCACTTTTATACGTTTCTATTATTACAGTTTAAACACAACATGCTGCACTGTAAAATAATTTCCTGCAGTGTGATTAAACTCCTCCTTCCTCCTTTGTTTTTTGCAATTTCATAGTTGCATGGAGCCCCAATTGCTGTTTTCAAAGAAGATTAAGGTACTGCATCATGAAGACTTTCTAATCATCTAAATCCACTGTACCTGGTGATTTCAATTAAAATCCTTGCATATTTCAGATGAAGTTGGAAAAATAGAGAAAGAAGACTAACGGTAATAGGAATGAAAAATCACGGGCAAACACCTGAGCAGGCGTGAAATCTTAGGGCAGGATTTGGAAACATCCTTTCCCCAATTTGAAGGAAAGGAAACATTAATGCTACAGCAGAATTGGATCCTAAAAATCAGAGTAACTGCAGGGCACCTGCGTTTGTAGGTGACTGCAGTGGAATCTAGATGTGCCTGGCACCTCCTGGGGACTAGCTCACACTACAGCAAACAAGATTAAACAAGGCTGATGTTGCTTCCCACACAAGTCATCCTTGTAACAGCATATTACTCTCAGGTAGTATGATACTGAGGCTGAACTGCGAGACATTTGAGAGTAGGGTTTAGGTAGGGTTAGAAGTGAAGAATGACAAAATTTTTTTAGTTTAGTTCTTAGTTTTGTGCCAGGAGCTGATGTGTAGGAGAATCCTAGAGGTTTTGGGGTTTTTTTAAGGCAAACTATTACAACAATAACAGATTGAATCTGGAAGTGGAAAGCAATTTTGAAAAACAGACTAGAGCTTACAAGGAAAAATACTTCTAACAAGCCTAGCAATTAAATAATGTGGACACATGAAAGAATAAACCTGACAGTTGTACAGAGAAATAAATCACCATATGAGAAGGAAAAACCCAAATTCCAGCATACTTCTGAAAAAAGTGCGTGCTATATCAAGAAATATTTAAGAAGTAGGAAAATATGAACTGAGATAGGATGGCTGGATGTGGCCCTGACTGTTGTGACATTTATGACATTACTGGTCATCATCAGTGGGGTTAAAAAAAAAAAACCAAAAAAATTCTGTACCACAGATGCAAGAGGTTAATGTATTAGATGGCTGCCCCAGACGGGCAGAAGTAGAGTTAGTGACAGTGAGAGACAGAGGAACGATGGTCTGGGCATCCTACAATTAATGTCAATGAGGACTTCCATGGCTGATGAGTCATTTGAGATAGAGTCCGGGATGGACACATGACTCATTCTCAAAAGGACTAAGATAAGGCTGCATGTCATATTCATTGCTATGGTCGGGAGTTCCCTGGAACTGTGTTTGAAGTAAAGTTAATGATGTTGGAGGGTTTGTATTCTTTCTAAACCAATAGCATTTAAACAACATCCACTTAAGACACAAAAAAAAGAACTAGGGACTATGCTGAGCAAACGCGACGTGTTAACAGGACTAGCAGAACCAAACATCAAATTCAAGAGGAGCTCTTTGTAAGCATCTCAGAGTGTCTCATTATCTCCCTCAGCCTCCTCACTGAAATGCCCCTGGCCTCAGGAAGACTAGAGGAACATTTGGCTGCTGACATGCCTTCCCTTTTGATCATCATGCTGAGTGATATTTCCTCATTTCTTGTTATGCATCCATGTCTGTCAGCAGTCATTTCTCCTATCTTGCCTTAAATTCGTTTCTCTGGGGCCAGGAGCAAATTTATGTTGTCTGAATAATTGGCTTTGCATGGTGATCTGGGTCCATCACTGCTGCTCCTTGTTCCTGTACTGTACAAGGGCAGCAGTCCTTCAGTGGGCTAGTCTGAGACTGAGCACAGCCAAATGGAAAGGGAAGGAAGCCTTCCTGTTCAGAGGCACATCTGTATAGCTTCTGAGATGCTCAGGTCAGCATGCAAAAGCCCTCTGCTTCTTATCAGCGAACTTATGAAAACTGCAGAGAAACATGCTAAAAGATCGATTTTTGTTATTTTCAGTGTGTCTCTTCATTAGGCTTTAAAAAGAAAAGAAATAAAATCCACATTAGCTTGGCTTCTTTCCATGCTCTGTAGATCAGCTCAGGCAATCCACTGTATGAAAGCATTTGATTTCAAAGTTGTTTTAGAGAGTAATACAATTGCTAAAACAAGAATTAACAGTGATAAATTTTCAGTCTTGCTACAGAGTCTTTCCTTGGGATCTCATAACTGTTATACAGCTTTCTGAAATGAAGCTATATTTAACTCCAGTTTCTATTAAACATTTTTGGGGGATTTTTTTTAAATCCAAACCCCCAAATCTGCAAACAGTTAAGCACTTAGTTGCCTTATGGGAGTCTTTCAATATCATTTGGAATATATACATGCATTCAATGCAGCAAATGTTCCTCCTTAAGTGTCAGAGGAACCCATCTTATCCAGTTAAGTTACCTGCCTGGCCTGCCTAAGCTTCCTAAAATTTGTTCCTGCTCTGAAAGAGGCTACCATTCTCAATTGATTGTAGAGTAGGCCTATAAAGACTAGCATTTTTACTTAGCCAGCCAAATAATATGTCTCAACTTAGTCAATACAAACACCTTCTTTAGCTCTGGGGCTATGTGAAACATAGTCAAGGTGCAGTATGGCAAATTGCAATTTTGGGCTTTTCATCTCCAGCAGGAACTCTTGTTGGTCAAGAGTTATTGTACAGGTAAATATTAATTTAGATGACAAAAGGAAAAATTACGTAGGCATTAGCTGAAATGTATTAACTCCTTTGTGAGTAAGTACATTGAATTCTGTTATATTGAAATAAGCCTACTTGGAGAATTACTGCATTACCTGAAAACTCCCTGAAAAAAATAATCCATTAAACTTTATCCTCTTTGGGACTCCCTATTAACTATGTTCACTCTGTGGAAGAAAATGTTAAATTCAAAATATTTTCACTATTGGTATTTTAATCAAGTGAGAGACATTCCTCATGGATGCTTAACTGGGGACTTAAAAATCTGCATTTAAATTGAGATTCTAAAATATTTAACCCAAAAGATTATGAGTACCTTTTTCAGACATATTGTACATGAAGAGCATGATGCTTTAACTTATTTGTCATAACTTACTAGTTATCAGGAAGCCAAATTGGAGATTTAGATAAAAGGAGAAATATGAGGTTTGGGAAAAATAACTGGAAAATGATTAGGGATTGATTTATTGCCAGCTTGAAAAAATGAAGAATTCAAAAGTTTACTTTAAAGGCAGTGATTTAGATTTACCATGACTATGTAACCTGTGTCATCTTTTCACTGAACAGGAGCAGATAAGACCAATTTGCAAAACATTTTGCACTCATCTTTCCTGGCATAAATATGTACGCAGGGGGTACCAGAACAAACTACCAGTTGCGTAGAAATGTAACTGTCTGATATTCACCACAAACTGATGCTGTCCTCCAATGGTACAAGCTGGCATCACTGGGCATTGAGCCCAATAACACAAAAAAAGGCTCTGACTCACTGGAAATATTTTCTTTTGCGTTTTCCCGAGTTGTCAACGTCACTTATTTTGTGGCAGTAAATGTTATTGCTTGCAATGAGAAAGCAACTATGTACTTGGATCTGCATAGCAAATCACATTCCCCAAGTGCTTCCTAGTATCACATAGACTTAGTAGGAGTAAAAATTTGATTGAGGAGGAAAGCCAGATTTTACTCTTCTGCAAGAGCTTTCACCAGTTAGGTGAAAACAAGTAAAAAAAAAAATCACCATAGCCTTAATCTGTGAAGGGTCTGATATTTTCTCCAGCTAGTGGCTTGAGCTGTCTTTCATAAAGCCCTGGAATGACTCCACAGCAACATTAGGGCTTCAGTAGCTTGCTTCTTTGCTGCACATTGGTTTTTCCACTCCACAATACAAAAAATATTTGCATAGACGAATGGGAAAAGTCATAGAAAAGAGGGAGTAGCTGTCATCTCTGCAATACATCTTTTCAGAACGCTCTACACATTTTCAGAATTGACAGCAGTAAATTTTGCCCTTTCTTGCCTAAGCTTCTGCAATAACTAGGTCCAGCTGCAGTCATGTCCTTTCTTGTAAAGTAGGAACAGACATCTTGGTTCCCACAAACATGGGGAGCCCCTTCTTGCCCAAACACTTAACCCCTTCTGTAAGGCTGCTTCTCACTCTGACTTGCACTGCTTAAATATGCTGTACATCCTAAAGCAAAGGAAGATTAGGAAAGAAGAGGAAGAGTTGGGAAGGCTTAGGAAACCTTAGAGCATTATGAAGTTGAAAAAAAATCCTGGAACATCAGCGAACCTTCCATCATCAAACAGAGGTAACTAGGAAAAGGTAGTATGACGCAGAAGAACGAAGTTGTCTTATGTCTTGTTAACTAAAGGTATTTATTAGAGCTATTGGGGTAATCAAGTGAATAATTCACAATCCTTTTCAGCTTATTCACCTGTTTTGCTTCAAAATTTTAGGACAATGAATTTGTAAGTGGCTCGAAGATCCATAGAAGCTTTTACAATTTTAAATGGGCATTGGAATTAAAAAAAAACAAACCAAAACACAACAGAAGTAAAAAAAGACATCGGCTTCCCTTGTAAAGATTTGGTTGCTTGAGCTACAATGTTTATTTATCACATCAACTAATGTACCTGTGAGTGGGTGGTCACAAGAAGAACCCCAAACTCTTTCCTTCTCTGCCTGTGCTGCAACCTCTTCCTCTGTAGCTAACACTGAACTGCCTTTGCATGTCCCAGAAAAGACTGGTGACAGAAGTCTTACATTTTTATTCATGACAGGTACAAGTGGCAGGTACACTATAAATCACTATAAACTGTGCTGGTTTTAATTTCAGACCACTTTGGCCATCTGTTATTACTAATCCTCAGCAATTAGAATGTGCTTTCAAAGTTGCCTGGGAAGATTTACAGATAAGCCAACATACAAGGTTTACATTAAAGCATATGTAAGTGATATTGTATGTTTATATTATGTGGATGTCATCATGTACCTGCCAACCATATAAACTATAAAAATAAGAAAAATAGATGTTAGGAAGTTCTAGTGATCATTTACATTTAAAAAATTACAGTGATAAACCCCTCCCCATTGCCTTAAAGGAGTTCAATTATAACTAAGTCAATGACATGTAAGTTCAGCAATCCATCTGAGGAAGTTTCATGGCTATTATTATGAGTGTCGTTATAGTGGACAGCATTCAAAGGACCTCAGTAACAGCTATTTGTCTACCTTATCTTATTGCCACACAAGAATTGCTATCATATGCTACTTTATTCTTCACCAAAACCCCAACCAAAGTTTTATTCGACATACTGCAGGCTGACACTCCTTGAATAATGACCCTTTAACTCAAATATTTTTCATTATTTAGCAACCTCTTACAGGAGTCCAACTATGGTTTGACTGCCTCAGTTAGTGCCTTTCAACTCTGCAGGAACAGCACCTGACCACATCCTATTGGTGTCAGAAAACTGTATCAGGCTTGCACCCATAGTCTTTTTTCCATAGAGGAAGAAATCACTCTGTTGTAGCCCAGGTTATGAGTTTTAACCCTCACTCCCCCGTCCAGCCAGAAACTGAAAAACTATCATTTCCTCTCTGAGACCCTTACTAGGTAAAAAAACCAACACAAGCATAGGAAATAAAATTATTAAAATTACCAAGAGGGTAGAAAAAATATTTGCAACCTCCAACTTCAGTTTCCAGACTCACTCTAACTAGGGAAGGGATCCTCACCTAGTGTGCTAAATTATTCCCTCAAAGACTCTAGCTCTCTGCATCTGTAACAGAAGAAAGTGATGGTACTTAGTGCCCTAATTTAAGCAGGTTAACTTAGGTGCCTAAAGAGAAAAAGCTGCAAGCCTCCCTTTAAATGTGTTGCATCTCTCACACAAACAGTTTATTGTTTATTTATTAGAAGAGGATGAGTGGAATCACAAAATGAAAAGTAGTCTAGAAGTTTAGAAGCCAGGAAAGAAAATTTATATAAATGATGGTCTGGAGGAAGAAAGACTGTCTAGAGCCCAAGCAGAGGAAAAACATCTGGGTAAGTCTTTTGTACCTAGGCTTGTTGGAGAATATTTTATTGCTCTCAGACTACTGTTTCAGGTAAAAGTAAACAGTCCTGTCTGTCTGTTGTTAGTCCTGTCCCTGCGCTGCAGCTAACCTGGAGCACAGTACTGGGAGCCACAAAGCTCTGCTGCAGTGTGGTGCTCAGTGTGAGCTGCGTAATCCACCTTCCCATTCCAACATCTTTTGCAGTCTAGCCGGAGTTCCTTGCTGCTGTAGCTCTCTTCCTCTTGATGTATGTATTAAACCTGAGTATGTCTGTAAGAATTGTTTTGCCTTTGACTCCAGCATTGACAGAATAATGATGTGCAATTAATGACTGCCCTCACTCCTGCCTGGAAAATCTTGAAAAAGAAAAGACTTCTGAAATGCTTTTTCTTGGATTAAGTTATAAAAATACATCACTTTAGTTAACCCAAATATTTTACTTCCAAGCCTTTTTTGCCTTCCTATTTGCCTGGTGTTTTTTTCATTTTAAAATAACAAAGGCTTCTTCAAAATGAGAATTTTTTTAGAAAATGAAATATTTTCATATGTTTTAAATCAAAACTATTTGCTGAATTCCACCTAGATTGCCGTATGATTTTTGTTTCCCCTCATTCTTTTTCCAACTAAATTTTCTGGATCAAACTATTGTTATCCAACTCTAGTGTATACAATTCTTTCTTGTTACCTGTGTTTTGTGGCTGGGTGAATGAAAGCCAGCATCTTTTATGGGTACTTCAAGCAGAACTTAAGTCTTTTTTTTTTTTTTTTTTTTTTTTTTTTTTTTTTGTAACAGGATCATAAGACAAATCCATATTGCTGACCAGGACATGTCTGTTTTGAAGAGGCTGGGCTGGGTGACCAAGCCAGGTTGGATGTAAGACTGAATCAGTCACTGTGCAGTGATCCAAAAAACCAAATGTTAACATCAGTTTTACTAGCAATATGTGAACTTCAGTGTCCCATAATGATTAAAAAAAAAAAAAAAAATCAGCTTTTCCTGGGATTGCAGAAGGAGTATACTAAACTGCAACAGCAGTGACTTCTGTGGGCCATGTTCTGAAAAAGCCAGAAATTCTTCCCCTGTTCTCCCCAAAAGTAAAAGGAAAACAGGAAAAAATTATTCCTTCCCATATGTACAGAAAACATGACAAATCCAGAGCATGAACATATTTTTGACTTACTGTATGGCAATTTAATATTGTTTAGCTAAACAGAGGTACAAATCTTTTTGAAGTTTAATTTAAATATATGCTACCTGCAGAGGAACAATTTCACACATTTTGCAAGTATTATCATCTCTTTATAGATTGTATTGTAGCAGAAAAGAAAAAAGGAAAGTCAAGGATATGGAGCATTTAAAATGGGTCATTTAGTGTAGGAATCAAATGCACTGATGGTTAACATCTGAAGACACTCTTATATATTAGAAAGGAGATTTAGGCTGTCATGTTCCTTTTACTTTAAAGGCAGTGGGCAAGGGACAATGGGCAACTGAGTTTAGTAATCTCAGAAATATATCCAAAATTAAGCAACCAAGATATGGAAGACTTCAGAAAGAAAAGCCAGTCTGTGTAGATCTGAAATAGCATTTTGTAAGGAAAATAAATGAAGTGGTTCAACAGATAGAAAGGTTATAACGCTGTTTTTAGCATGGCAAAACTGATTTTGTCCAGATGAAACTTCAACTGTAGAATCTTATATTTTGTTTATAATTGAGGAAGTTTCAATTAGCTAAAGTGCATCTCATCAGCAAGATTTCCCAAAGCATTAGCATTGACCTGACAGTCCCACTGATATTGTTGCCCTATGTATACTGATTTCAATACAGAAATTTAAAAGTCACTGGTGAAAGTTTTTGAAAAATATGATCTTCTTTGATTTGTGTTATATGACAACCTCTGGGAAAGAGGGTGTTCAGAGGATGGCATATTGATGACTTTGGTTTGACTGGGGGACTAGAAAAATTTTAAGAAATCTCCATCTTCAAGTGCACTTTTGAAATTTCAGTTTAGCTCCTTTGACTGCAGCTCAAAAGAGAAGTTTTTCCAGTACTTATGGTTTGTTCTCATGCTCTTCTGTGATGTAGGTCTGCATGTGTGCATATGTATATTGCAGCCCCATATTTCAGAGGCAGGAGAAAGAAAGGTGATAAAGTGCTGAAGTATCTTTCCTCTGAATATTACATGAGTCAGAGAAAAGAGAGTTCAGGCCACCAGGCTACTATTGGCAGGGGATGGAAAGGTCTTTGCTCCTGAGATCATCTGCAATATAATAAGTGATAAAGCACAGGGAAGAATTATGCTAATAGAGCCTGTAGGCATTAGACAGCAAGCCACGATTTTGGAACCTTCTGAATCTCTTTTCAGCCCTTTAAAAGACAAAAAAAAACCCCTAAAAAATTTGAAGGTGGATTCCTGTCCTTGTGGTGCTCAGCTGTACAGCTGTGGCTTACTCACTCCACTGACCCCTGTGACCGATTCTATCAGTCTCATCTAATGATTTGGAAGTGAAGTTCAGCAACCTCCTCTCATTAATTCCCTGCAGCAGCCACACTCCATTCAAATTACTGCATACATGAGAATAAGAAACATGTAATGATTTTATACCAAAAACCAGAGGCTGGAAAATTGCTTTGGAAGGCTGAGAATGATTTCTTAGAGGCTCTGTTTGCAGTGAGCACCATCCACATTTAGTAACATAGTGACTTTATGATCTAAGGAGGTTGGGAGTGTAACTCATAAACTGGACCCAAGAAATTTGCTGTGGTTTTGAATGGCTCATTTTTGCCCTAGTCACTGATTAACATTTTAAAGCCAGAGTGATGACATCTCCTGGCTCCCTGAGCATGTGGATCTTGGTAAAATTTGTCAGTTTGAACGCAGGATTTCTCAGATAAATTGTATTTGACACAATTTCAGCAGCAGAGACTTTTGTAGCAGCACATTAAAAAAAATAGAGAATCATAGAAGTTAGTAAGATGGCTTGCAAGTTGCCTCGCCCTGTACTGCAAATCCATCAAGTCTCACAGATTAACCAGCCACGGACTGCATCAGTGCTTGGATAGGAACCTCCAAGAAACGTCTGTTACTAATTTAATACCATTTCAGGTATCAATGAATCAATAATCCGCTCTCGTGTGTGTGACCTGGGAGTGCAAGGAACACTGTTTTTGACTAGCACATCGATCTGTGGTCCTGTTCCTCTGTGGCCAGAGGATCCATGGTGCTTTCATAAGAGCTACTTTATAAAAATTCTTAAAGACATAAATTCATGAACAGATTTTCCACTTTCATCCTCAAAGTATACTACTTCTAGCTTTCAAAGCCAAGCACTGTTTAATTTCAGCTTTTTTCTTTGAACCTGTCTTCTTTCCCTCACCCTTTATTCCATGTATAATCTATAATGAAGCAGTCCTTGCAGTCTCTCACATTCTCTCAGTTCTGTGCATTCCCCCACATCCTGGGATACTCCCCCCGCCCCATGTCTATTTATTTAGATAAAACAAATGAAAACTGGCTTTCTCAAAGGAAAATGGCAAACTTGGGCAAATAACTTGGACAAAGAAGATAAAGGCTTGGTGAATGAGTATAGAGAGGCCCTTCAGTGCCATGGAGGAGGACAGGCAGGGGAGAAAGGGGTAAGCTGTGCACAAAGACTGGCCTCAACAGAACAGATCATCCATTTCCAATTTAGATTCTTCTGTACAGAAAGTGCTGATGATTGGTCATGTGAATGTTCCCAACATCTTCAACTGGACTGTGGGTAAAAGATATAGTCCCTTATGTAAGGAAGGACGTCCTAAGAGAGGCTCTGAGACTGTGCATCTATCCAGCTCCAGTGTTAGCTAACCTTGTGATACCTTTGTATTGCACTACAATTTTTAAAAGACTTTTCTGTTCAGTACAGAATTTTAATTTGTGTATTACTGGCAATTGTGCTGCCTGCAGAATCCCTTTTCTTTCCCTGTTCAAAGACTATTTAGTAATGTTGATATGTTTTATTGAATTACAGCTTTGTTCCAAAGGCTGCACTTTGGAAGAGTATGAAATTATCTCTGTTATTCATTTGCAAAACATTTTGTGATGAGAGTTACTCTACATGTATAGTCTTATTGTTGGTATTTAAATTTGAAAACTGACTGTCCACAAAGGAGGTATCCCCTGTATATTTTGTTGGTTTCCTACCCTGTTTGCCCATGCATCTTTCACTCATCCCAATAGTTTTTGAAGCTATTGGGTTCTGGTTATATTTCAGATAGCTGAAAATTATTAAATTCCCAGTAGCTGTGTGAGTATGGATAGCAGGCTGAGGGGGGAGATACTAGCAGTACTAACGCTATCGCTAGAAAAGCAAGAACTCTGCCCCTTACCCGTTCTGAGAGACAGCAACCAGCTGGGCAGCCAGTGCACACCCTTTGGCTTGCTAAGCCTTGAACATAAAGTTCCCAGACAGGAGTGGATTAGTACAGGCTATAAAAGAAAGCTGGGCTTCGGAACATGGGAGTACTATAAAAGGTGTGGGTTGCAGGAGATAAGACAAATTCACAGCTTTATCACTCCCACTGCTTATGAAATGCTGCACATCCACATTTAGTATTTGAATGTATTTCAGTTGGTGTTTAGTAAGGCTTATCACTTTTTATGTATAGATGTCTAGAAAAGGTGGTATTTTCAGCTCTATTTAAATTAAAGAAAACAGGGATATAGCAAGGTCAGGAGTCCACAGGAATTCTGTTTCCTACTGTTGTGATTTATCTGTAGGGCCACCTCTGTTGATACTTCGAGGACCTCTGCTCTCTAAGACACCATTCTGGTAAAAGAAAAGCAAACAATGAAAAGTCCAGAGCCATGAAGCAGTGTGGAGACAAGTGGCCGTACTATTTTGCTCACAAGCATTACAGAGCAGCATTATAAATCTAACAGGAAAAGGCCCATCTCATTATGTATGGCCCTTCTGATATTCACGAGCAATACAGATTTTATCACACAAATGTAGTTCATGTAAAATGTGCCTTAACGTTTATACTTGACAAGCTTTGGCACATTATTTCACTATTTGTTGATCCTTGCTTCTATATTCCTCAGCTCCATCTTGATATGCATGCCCCGTATTGGCAGGCAAATGAAATACTTGCTCCAGTCAAGTGTAAACAAATTCTTCCTTCCTGAATGTGAAAGCTGTAAAGAAACATGGAATGTAGTATATTATTAAAAATACATGTTTTAGATAAACATAGTAAAAACACTGAGCCACTATGTTTGTCATCTCAAACTTACCATCTGTGGATGATGAGTGAGGGAACTATATATAGAAGTGGGCTCACTGTGCACAGACTTCCTTAATTTTATGGGGCTACAAATGCATTAACATTTCCTGATGGCTTAAAAGAAGTAGCAAATTACAGTCTCACTTTGCTGGTATGTGTCCTGTTAACCAATGCCTTGGGAAAAGTGAGCTTTTTTACCTATTGCAGGTTAAGGGGAAGAATAGGGGAATAAAATCCCCTGATTTTTCAGAGCCTGTGCCCAAAGCCTGAGCAGGAAATGCAGATTTGTAAAGAAGGGTATAAAGGGAGCCTGTACATTTATCATTCTTTTTGCTTTCCAGAAATATTTCTGGAATGGCTAGCAGCTTCATAAAAACAGTGAATTTTAAGCACACAGGATCTGGGCTGTACAGAATGAGGACTCTGAAGCAGAATTGAACGAGCATTACTCCCATAAACCAGGAACTAAAAATTAGACTCAAGCCTTCGGGACACAGAGAGGAAAAAATGTAGTTCTGACCTTTATATGGATCAACACATTTCATACTGTGAATGCTACAGAGTCACAAGAAAGCGCTCATGAGAAAAGTAGGCATAAAGAGTCATCCACAGAAATTCTTCAGTCTGGCATTGAAACACGAAATACATTCAGGCAAGTTAAATGTAGCTTGAGGACTAATCACAAACAAAAAAAAAGGTCTGAATTGAGACTGAACTATGGTTCCCTTTTTCAATAGGGAGTGTTTATTCACTTGAATAAATTGAATGCATAATTCAATTTATTCACTTGAATAAATTGAATGCATAATTCAGTGGGAATATTTGTGATAGGTTGTGAGGGGAGTGTGTGTTAGATGGCCTGAAATTCCTGCCTATCTTTTATGCACATTGAGGTGCTTAGCATGTCTTTTTTATCATTCAAGATTTTCGTGTAGATGCCTATATAGCTGTCTGCCTCCTGATCATATATCCTGTGTTGTGGAATCAGCAGCTAAATGGTCAAGAATGAAAAATAATCCCCTCGCACACGAGCCAAAGCATGTCACGAGCTAGGTGCTGCTTGCATTTTTTTTTTGTGAGTTAGTGGGAAGATGAGGGGAACTGAGCAACTATGGATGTAACACTGGCTTAACAGATCTCTGGGAGTGGTCTTTTGGTGTCCTGGCATTGCAAAACACGCCAGAGATTATCAGGGAAACTGTTAGAGAAGACCAGGTATAAACCAGCAGGATGTCTCAGTAGATTAACAGTGAGGTGCCATGTATATCTGACTTCTGAGGATATTAGCTCAATTCTGAACACTGATGGTCAGGAAAACATCTCTATGTTATTAGTGTAAAAAAAAAAAAAAAGCCACTTGTCCAGGGAGGATAGACAAAATGTTCTTTAAAAATTTCTTTAAGCTGTCTAGTATTTGCTATAGTCTTGAGTCTTAGCAAGTTTGTTTACTAAGTCCTGTGGCAATGAATTCTTTTCCTTTCTGTTTGGGTCCTAAATTTCTGGTGCAAAATTCCCATTGGTTTCAGTGAAGAGCAAGATACCAGTTGGCTGACGGAAAGATCCGCAATAGAAAATTATAGAGACTGATCATGGAAGAAATTGGACCGTTTATCTAAGTTCTTTATACCGGTAACCAAGATGTCAGATAACTTCCAAAGTTTGTACCCATCACTGAGAAGTTAATGTTTGACATCAGCCTTGTCTGTGCAGTTAAATATTTTGAATAAGATGATCTGCAAGTTTTATAGGGGTTTTGGATCCAGTTTTCGCAATCATGCATATCCTTGATTGTCCTGGTGTCGGCTGGGATAGAGTTAATTTTCTTCTTAGTAGCTGGTACAGTGCTGTGTTTTGGATTTAGTGTGAGAATAATGTTGATAACGCTCTGATGTTTTAGTTGTTGCCAAGTAGCGCTTAAGTTAAGGATTTTTCGGTTTCCCATGCTCTGCCAGCAAGCAGGTGTACAAGAAGCTGGGAGAGAGCATAGCCAGGGCAGCTGACCTGAACTAGCCAAAGGGATATTCCATACCATGGAACGTCATGCCCAGTATATAAACGGGGGGGAGTTGGCCGGGAGGGACGGATTGCTGCTGGGGCATCAGTCAGCGGGGGGGGGAGCAATTGCATTGTACATCACTTGTCTTTTCTTGGGTCTAATTAATCTTTTGTTATATTCATTTTCATTACAACTATTATTGTTATTATATTTTATTTTTATTTTATTTAATTTTAGTTATTAAACTGTTTTTATCTCAACCCACAAGTTTTACTTTTTTTTCTGATTCTCCTCCCCCTCCCACTGGGGAGGGGAGGAGTGAGCAAGCAACTGCATGGAGCTTAGTTGCTGGCTAGGGTTAAACCACGACATTGATAAAAAACATAGTCGTGCCTGCTTTTATAACATACTTCCTCCTTCCTGTGGCTATTCTACTGGTTCCTTAGTTCACAGAGATATCCCTTTTGAAGGACACCTATCAAAAATAAAATGTCCAAAGGCCCAGTCTTAGGTTTCATTTTTGATTAATATTAATAAGTGTGAATACTAATATTTCTTTTCTCCTGGCTTTTATCTATGTTCTTCTTTTGATTCTAAATTCTTCAAGGCAATGACTTAATACAGAACTAGAAACTTCAGGCTGTGATCTCAGCTGGTTCTGCCATAACTCAAATATTGATGCCAATTCTTGATGCTGGTCACAGAAAATAACTATCCTGTCATTAAAAGGAGCTGGGTTTGGGCAGTAGCTATTCAGAATGTGCTGGAGGTCTAGTCCTGTGTGTTTAGGTCACAAGCCTGAAACGTGTGATACTGATGGAGACCCACCTGGTTAAAAGAGGTGTAAAGCCAACTGATCCAAACAGAAGAGTGGTCGGCCCTCCTCAGGACCCTCACAGGTAAAGTATGGTCACTATGAAAGGAAGAAGGAAAAGGCTACAGTAGGCAGGTGGGACCATATTGAGTTTATGCTGTGTCTAGGGCCTCAGATTGCCTTAATCCACCTGTAAAGGCAGTTTCAGGATTGGGGTCTTTGCATGGAAATAAAAATAATAAGGCAATAAATAACAATTGATTTATTAGATTATACTCAGCTATGGCTTTGTGCTGTTAAAAATTTACGCCACTTGCTCTATTTAAAGCCCTATAATTAATAACTGGTTGTAAAAATTAAAAAAAGGTTGACTAAAAAACTCTATAAAGATATTGACATGCTAAAGGAATTACTGTTGTCATTTAAGGGCTAGCCTGACTGAATGTAAAAATCTTGAATTATAGCCAAGTAATACTGTATTTGTGAATACATCTGTGCCATGTCTCTGACTTTATTCTTGATCTTCCAGTTTCCTCCTGTTTCACATATGTTTTCTAACACCTCTTAAGCATTGTAGGGTCAGATGTTTTAGGAGCAGACTGGGTTGGATTTTCAAAGAAATAGAGCTGTAATTCCCTGCACTGAATTTTTAACGCTTAGTACCTGTTTTCAGGTTTCATAATGGAAAAGACTTAAAACACCTCATTTTGTCTCTCCTGTCCAGAGCTGAAACATCAGGTCACTGTCTCCATTGGTAAGTTTTCTCTGCCAGGGATGACTGATACCATGAGTTTCAAAAAATATTTTAAGGGACTTTTGTACCCAGTGTTGCTGGGAGTCCTTTCCACAACTCTCATTGCACAGTCTATGTCCCCAGGGTTTAGAAATGCAAGCTATGCAGGTTCACCAGGGATTAAGTTTTCTAGCCTTTAGGGGAGCTCCTTTAGTGACCACCTGTTTTGAGACAGTAACCACATTTCTTTTCAGAACTTCTAGGAAATAAGTGGTACGAATGCAACGGTTACTTACTTGATCTGCTTATGAGCACTATGTAGAAGCTGGTCTGTAGAAACAAACCCAATGCATGGCCTTTTCTGTCACAGAACATAAAGGATCCATGCATGCATGGACAAAAGCCATTTCTGGGCAGGCAGTTGCCTGCTGTGTCTCATGCGACAGCTTTCTAGTTGACAGCTTTTATAAGGAGGTGCTTCTCATGGATAAAATAGCAGAATTGGACTAATACGGGCTCTTGCAGATATTACCTCCCTTTAACTGTCCCTTGCACAATATACTTTGTCCCCATTTTATGGATGGAGGGGACAGCTGATATTCTAGCTGGGGGAATGTGGGAAATTTCCACAAGCTCGCCTTCTCCAATATATATATTAAGCATATTATTTTCACAAGAGGAATTAAAAACTTCAGAGCTGCTGTTAGCTAGATTCCACCCTGTCTCTCCCGTACCTTCCACAATTCAAGGCCCACAGATCTTTATTTCTTAAAGAGGTTTCACCACTACATAGAACTGAAATGTCTGATTAGTTTTTCCTGGTATTCAAAATCTAGGCCAGGAGACAAATTTTGGTGGCTAGTTTATTTAAGCAACAACTATGGGAGTGTTTGCTTGTTTTATTTTTTGAAGGAGAGGAAATATTGAAGCCATTTGTACTCTCCTCTCTCCTATAACTCTGAAATTTAGTATTATTCATTTGGCTTAACGTGCATACTGTTTTAATGTGAAAGTTCCCTGTTTCCATAACTAATGTCAGAGTGCTGTACACGTTTGCCTCTAGCTTGGTTGTTGCATCTTTCCATCTCTACAGGAGGTTTCCTAGGAAAAGGTCCAAAGACATCCATTTGGCTGTCACATTACTAGCAAATAGAAATGATTCATGAAATACCTATAGGTTATCAGCAAAGTCATGAAAAGTGTGTCAGAACATGAAAAAAATCAGCCTCTGAGGATATTCAGAGAAAGATTCCTTTCTTTCCAGGCTATTAGACTAATTGGAAACCTGTTTTGCCTTGGTTACAAGTCCTTTGCCTGATAAATATCCATCACTTAATTTCTTGTTTTGCCTTGTCCAGAAAACTTCAGCAAGTGCAGTTCCTACAGCAGTGGCAATGGCAGCTGCTTTGTATTTCTATAATGTGAATCAGTGATGCATATACACAAAGGGAGCAGCCTTTTGATAATCTGTATTTCAATAACCAGGCTGCAGTGCACTGATTTAAATCCAGGGAAGAATGAGCTGAGATACTCAGCGATAACATTTCAATTAATTCCTGCTCTCATCAGAGACTGTTAATCTTCTGCAAATGACCTCTGTGGCATGAGCACTGGCAAGCAAATTTACCTCAGGTGTGAAGGAATAAGAAACTTGGACTGCATGAAGAGAAGGTAGAAGAGATGTTGCACGGAAATTGCCTGCTGTGTATCTGTAAGGGCAAACCGTCTTTTTTTATTCCCAAACTCCATCCTGAAGAATTCCTCTGTCAGCCTTGGGCTGGTTTAGAGCCCTTTCTGTCCTGGCCTTCCTGTGATCCTTTATATTGGAGACTGCACCTTTCTTAGCTGGTTAGTTTGAATTCCTACACTGATCGAGTGGGTTTCTGGAAAGAATGTGAGGAAGTCATGCTGTGGGATCACAAACTCCCAACTGCAGTTTGTTTGGAATTGGGAGATCACAGTGGAAAAAGAAAAACAGACTTTTAAATAATAGTGCAAGATATACACCTAGAGTTAAATGCTGCAATGATGAGAGTGAGCTACGGACACAGATACCTGACTTTCCCTCCTCAGTATGAGTTGCTTTGCTGTGCAGTTAGGATAGAGGATTTAATTATAAAAAGAAGTGAGCTTGACTCAGCCCAGGAGCTATGCATCTGAACAATTTATCCAGTCCTTTTAAAATATTGATGTTGTGGCATGTATAAAGTAAAAGTTTCTTCCTTTCTTTTTTCCTTTTTTTTTTTTTTTCCTTTTTCCTGAATCGTCATCCACTGCAGTCAGTGCACAGACAACAGCAGGTATCAATGCATTAGGGATCAGGCCCTATTCTAATACTTCTAGAATTAAAAGGTCTGTGTTTCACTCACAGCTATATGGCACCTCTGAGTCATAGGTAGGTAGGTGTCCCCTAATGCACAGGAGTCCCCCAGGACACCCCACAGATGTTCCCATCAGGTGATCTGCAGCCAGTTCCAGGAGCATTTCAGCTATATGGAAAGTCAAGGACTTTGGCCTTGAGCCTGTTCTTAAAATAGTGTAGTTGTTCTGCTCACCAAAAGTAAAGAGTTATGAGGAGAGGGCAAAACAAAGTGCCAAAACCAATAGTCTAGTTTTTAATTTTAGTAACTGGAATTGACTGTAAAACACAGGATGGGAAGTTACAAAGTTTCCTTTTCTTTTTCACTTAATGTTTGCTGTCCTGATTTCATACAGACACCTTTTTCATTATGTCTTTCTCATCAACAGCTGAAAAATGTTGAACAAATTCAGTAAAAAGAATTTTCTCTATTTTTTTTCCTAATGTAGAAATAAAATGGAACTCTGAATTTTGACATATTGCTGTGCTGCTAGACATATAAATGCCTGGGGGGGCATTGATACTAGGATCAAGGTTGGAGAGTAGAAATGCTTCTTATATGAAGAGAATTGCTCAGCTCAGCTGGGCAACTCTGCTTAACAATATGGAGGGCAAGGCCTGACTCATCTCAGCAGCTAAGCACATGAAAAGGTGAGTAAATCTGTATTATAGAGACTATTGACCTCTACTGACCTGGGGTCCAGGAAGGGCTAACATCTCTTGCAGTGTCTGGTTAGTAATTGATTTCACGCATGGTCATACACACTAAGCTACAGAGTCACGCAATCCAGTACAGACACCAGGTCCAGCAGATGTTCAATTTACATCTCTCCTTTCATCGTTCTCTCTTTGGGGGCCTTCACAGCATCACATGTGAATGAGAAGACAGTTAGCCCCTTACTGCTGCTTTAGCCTAACTGAAGAGCGGAGCAGCAGCATGCTTCACATAATACCAGTCTGACAGAGGCTGTGTCTGCTGATTCTCCCCATGTCCCCTTCACTGTCCTGTGAGGAGGGCACTATGACCAGGCAGGCTTTTGTCACTCCCTATCCCGGAGGTGACTGAATCCACCTTCTTAGGCATGTGGGGCCAAGACCTCTGCCTTTTCTGCATGCAGCCTGTGATGGACAAGCACGTACTCAGGCACGTATGCGTGGCTCCTATTATAAACAACTCAATAGCATACTTTACTGTGCTATATGTATGCATGTGCTTGTATGCCAGTGAAAACTCACTGCTTCAAACAAGAAGGCTGGTTCAGAAAGTCTGGGTGCTGTGTAGATACCAGGTACTAGTTGTTTCCTACCTATTATGGCTTAAAGGAGTAAGGGGGATATTTTGCTCACAGTGGGAAGCTCAGCTGATCAATGATCCTTTTTCTTCCACTGATTCTTTGGTAAACATCCTTTCATTTAAGAGTCCCTTGAGATTAAAAAAATATTTACATCCAGGAAAGCTGATATCTAGAGTTAATATTTATTTTCAGATAAGCAATAAAACTTGGTTTTAATTTTATTCTTATTTGCCTAATGAAAAGAACTAAATATGTATGTTTTTAAATAGAGGAAAGAGGTGTTAATGTAGAGTGCATCTGGAGAAAGCCACTTTTATGGATGTGGTTAATTTATGTAATTAGCATCTTTCTATTTCATTACTTGTATTATTTTATTGGTTATGAAACTACAACTCTGAGTTTTTGTCAGCTGAAAAATCAAGTAGTTGTTTTACAATTTTAATGAAGTACAAGAATTTGCATACATAATTTTGATCAGGGACACAAATTCAAGTCCAAACCCTTCAGTTCCTTGAGGATGCGCTACCATGAGGTAAAGGGTGAGATCTACCTATTGATCCTGGCTCCAAGGTCCTGGCTCCTGTATTTTTTTATTACTGAGCAAAACATGGTCAGCAGTTCACAGACCGAAGACAGCAGGACACAAATACGTAAATTATAATGTTTCTCAGCTCAGAAACTTTGGGTCTTCAAGCAAAAGAAAGAAGGCCACTGTGGTACGAAGAGGTCACATTTTATAGAAGGCTGATGAGAGATTTCCGGACATGTTGAAGGGAGGATTGCAGCATGCTTATTTTAAAGCCAAGTGCACTGCATCAGAAATGATCTTACTGTATGAATATGAGTAAAATGAAAATTGGGTTTACTCTGCCAGACCAAGATCAGGCAGTGACCTTGTACTTTAGAGACAAAAATACAGCTAGGGAGCCCTTGCTGTAATTAATTCACTTTGCACTCCTGGATTTAGTAGGCTGGGGCTGAATGAGCTGCATTCTTCAGCACTCCAGGCAAGCAGCTTGATTCCTCCATGCCTGAGATTTTATTTATATTTGTTTTACTCTCATCACTACTATTTTTGTACATTTATGTACCTGTATGACTAAAAGCTGATAAAGTCATTAATGAAGATCCTTGCTATTGTTAGCACAGGTTCAAGGACAGGTTGCAAAGTGTTTACTAAGAATTACCTATACTTAAAATATTGTACCAGGTGTCTGGGCCCACTGGAGGTTATACAGAGACAGATGAGACCAAATACACCCATGCTTTCAGAAAGTTTGAGAAACGCTGTTGTTGTGGTTTAACCTGCAGGCAGCTAAACACCACCACTGTTTGCTCACTCCCCCGCAGTGGGATGGGGGAGAGAATTGGAAAAAAAGGTAAAACTCGTGGGCTGAGATAAAGGCTGTTTAATAGGACAGAAAAGGAAGGGGAAAATAATAATAATAACAATGATAAGAGAATATACAAAAGTGATGCACAATGCAATTACTCACCACCCGCTGACCGATGCCCAGCCAGTCCCCGAGCAGCGGGCTGCCACCCCCTGGCCAACTCCCCTGAGTTTTATTGTTCAGCCTGATGTCGTACGGTATGGAATATCCCTTTGGTCACTTGGGGTCCACTGTCCCAGCTGTGTCCCCTCCCAACTTCTTGTGCACCCCCAGCCTCCTTGCTGGCTGGGCAGTATGAGAAGCTGAAAAGTCCTTGACTTACTGTAAGCACTGCTTAGCAACAACTAAAACATCAGTGTAACATCAACATTGTTCTCATCCTAAATCCAAAACACAGCACTATACCAGCTACTAGGAAGAAAATTAACTCTATCCCAGCCAAAACCAGGACAACTATTCTAGCACTTTCTTTCATTTTTATCTTCTTTCCTTTCATCTCCCAATTTCATTCTGTCTTATCTTCACTGTATTTCTGTTCCCTCCATTAAGTCTATTGTTTTCTATCTTCTTTTTATTCCTTTTTTTCTTTACTTACGCCTCTCTTTCTCTTATCAGCTCTGGTTTTATAATAGTCACAGCTGATAAATGTCACGTAACCAGTATCTTCTCCCTATTCATCTGTGTAACTCCTTTTCTATAGGGACCATTCTTGGATTACCCAAGTACCATGCTTGCTTAGTTATAAAATAAAGCACAGGCAAAATTCTATGTGATCTTTTCTTTTTTCTCACAGCTAGTGGAGTTCAGCTCCAAGTTGTGCAGGGCAGGGTTCACCAGTGGCTGCAAGTTCTTCAGTCCTTGTGTCTATAGCCTGCCTCCATCCCACTCTGCTTTTATCTATGTTTGTTGCTATCCTGCCCCTCTCTTTCATCTCCTGTTCATGGTTTTCTCCTGCAGTTCAACATCTCCATTACTCAGTTCTTGCTCTCTTCTCTTCTGGTGTCTTCTACCTCCTGTTTATAATTTCAATCTCTTCCCAGTTTCTCTGCATCCTTGCCCTGTTCTGCTCTTGCAAGCTTCCTCACTACAGTCCTATTTCTCTTGCGCATGACCTGGGCACCACTGAGGGGGGATTTCTGCTCTCCGGTCTGTGTTCACCCCAGCATAAAGTCACACACAAGACCAGACAGGTACTTGTCCTACACTCACAAGGGCTGGAGCCTGGGCACAAGGCTCAACTTCTGGTGTCTTTCTGCACTCTTGGCGGAGAAAGAAGGCGAAGTAAAGGGAGTGAGGGTAGGACGACACTTCAAAATTGCCCTGAGTCCTGCAGAGGCTCTGTGAGGCTCTGCCACAGAGCTCCCTTCTCCCTTGTGAAAGAAAAAGAAGATGCTGAAGAGAAAGTCCTGCTCTGTCCCTGCAGACCCAGGTAGGAACATTTCACTGCAGACAGACTCTCTGACCTCTTAACAAGTTTTGATTGTATCTGTGCACAGAGAGATTTTTTCATAGCCTCTAACTAAATGTGAGAGAAATTTCCTGCGAGCTGTAAGATGCATATCACTGCCATATGCAGGAGAGAGCAAAGGAAGAAAAAGGGAAGCAGCCCTGCCAAATTTCAAGTGTCATCTTCAAAGGACTTCCCTATGAAATAGTTGTTAGGGCATATTTCAAACGGGCAAACCAGGTATGTTTTTCCTTCTTGTTCTCTGAAGTTGCCACGTTATTTTTTCGCACTGTTTTCCAATAATATTCACCTTCTCTCCCAGCTTCCCTGGGGTTAGCTGAGATTTAGAAAAGGGTGCACGTGGGGGCAGTGGGATGTCTGACTACCACTGCACCTCCATGAGCTTTATAAAGTACAGTCTGGCCAGTTAGCACTGTTCTTCAGTGACTGTAGATGAAACACCACATGATTAAAAATACCTTCCTACCCACAATGCCTGAAGGCAAAGCAATTCCTGACACCAGGGAATTTCCTGACTGCTCTTCACTTATCAAAAAGACCTCAGGAGCATCCCATAGTAGGAACTCTAAGATCACTGCAAAGCAAGATTGTTCGACCCTTAATCAACGAAGTCTGGAAACTCATTCTGCTCTCATCTTGGTGACTAATTGTTATGTGATCTGATGCATTTCCTCACTGCTGAATGATGAGGTTGCCTTCGTGCAACCATGTTTAAAGTAAAAAGAGACTATTCAATTGCACAATGCACTGAACAGGAAGAATTAAATTTTCATCTCTTTGTGCAAAGTACCAGGAAAGGTTTAAATGAACAGCTATCACTCTGGAAGGGGAATAAGGAATAGCACTTCACTGCTCCCCTATCCCCATGCACACACATTATTCCCTCAGAAAGATAATTTCTCCACCTGGTAGGAGGAGGAGTATTTTCAGTCATGGGGGAATATAGAAAGTTAAATGTTCTCAAGGCAGAATACAAGATAAACTGACTTGTAAGTAGCTTCCATCCCAAAACTGACTACGTCCTCCCATTTGGCAATGCAGAAGCTTCAGTACTAATCACGTTGCTCTGATGCTGCTGGAAGAATATGGAGAAGATTAAGGATGGGAATGATGGTGTCGTTTGCATTCACTTTCCTCCCAGGAAAACTGCCTTTGAAAATGGAGCTATTAATGCTCATAAAGACATTTGAGAGGCAGCAAACATGAAAAAAATTGATTTTGGCTCGGTAAATGTTTTTAGTCTGTGGTTAGATCTGTCTGTGTTAGTAAATAAAGTAGTGTAGCTTCATGAAAGCATTTTTGCGATCTGAATTTAACTTTCATCTGAGCAAGTGCAGTTAGAACCAGTTACGAAGATGTTGGCTACGCAAAAAAAAATCAGCTTTCTACAGAAACTGTGAGGATTGTAGCATCATGGAAAGCCAGCGTTCCAAAGCTATTACAGCAAAATGCTTACACATGTCTTGGGGGTCATGAGAAATGTGTTAGTTAGGTAAGTTCAAGAGGTTTTACTTTGATTTTGAAATGTCACTTTTTAATCAAAGTACTTTCTAAATGCAATTTTGAAATGTTTTCTTCCAGATATTTAAATATTTCATAAGTATCTATCTGTTTTTTTTAATAGCATTTCTAATTAGCTTTGTCAGCACTGCATTTTGGTAAATATTTAATCGGCTCCTAATAAAATTAATAAGTAATTTTTATTCTCTTCCACTAGGACTACATTAACTTTAAGAAATAATTTAATTATGAGGCATTTTAAGTAAAATGTGAAATAAGTGTAGATTATAATTATAACTTCATTTGTGCTACAGGCTCAGGGACACATATCTAGCATGGAGAATTACGTACAAGCATCTTTGTACGTTCAGCGGAAAGCTAGCTAGGAAAATTGGTTTGGCCTCTGAAATTGTTGTATTTACACTAAATAGGAAAAAAAAACCCACACCCCAAAAACTTTTCCGTAAATTTGGTGAGCTTTGCCTGATTTTCAGCCATAAGCAATTAAATGTATTGATGCTTGTAAATGTGGAATTTTCCACTTACTAGAATTGGTGTGGCTGGACCAAATTGGATTTTTACTGTTTTGGGGAAGTCAGGAAGGCTCTAAGATAAGAGGCTCCTAAATAATGTCACTAGGACAGTTCAACCTTAGAGAAAACGGTTGCACGAAACCATAACAATAAAGAAATTTTAAAACAAGCGCCTCAACCAAAACAGACTACCCTTGAAGGACATGACATACATGATCTCAGAACTGAGTATGCGCTAAAACAGAGGTCAGTCAGCGGACACAGTGAGGAAGAGTATATCCTTCATCCAGAGACCCCCGGCGACCACCCGGAGACATAAACAGACAGGCGCAAGAGACATTTGCATATGATAATGAGTTCCCGGAAATCTGATGAATATGTATCATGAGTTCCTGGAAATCTGATGAATATGTATGTATAAGCTTGTATCTAAACTATGCAATTAACCTGACCGGACACACACAGTAGGAGGAGATATCCCCTGTGTGTCCAGCGCTGCAATAAAGAATACCTACTTAATAGTCCCTAGACTGTTGAGTCTTTGATTTCAGCCTTTCACGGCAACAGTATCCTGATCATTATCAGTATTTCCAGGGCTCAGTTGTATCCTGAAGCTTTTGAAACATGATACTAGGAGACAGGACCATGCTCAGAAACAGTTCTTGTCAGGTAGACTCCCATTGAGTGATCTATCTCGAGCCCTCAGCTGGTCCCTCCAAAGGTGAGATCCCTCTTGCTCTGTGTCCGTAAGGGGACAGCAGGTGCCTGAGGCTGGTCCATGGGTACCAGGCATATCTGCATCGCCAGCAGTATGGACAGAGATCAGTCTCACATCTCATCAGCTTGTTACTTTGTTCATAGGGCTTGTGACCGTACCCTTGAAGCCAGACAACTACACTTTTTGTATATTTTCCTTCTGCCAAAACTGAGATCAGCACTCTCATTTTGCCCTTTAAAAAAAGGGGGACTATTTACCAAGAAATGAATGAATACCAGTGCCTGAGCTGGCCACAGAGTTACGCTTTATAAAAGCATAGCTGCTTTGCTTTACAGCAGGAGCAACAGGCCTCCATGATCTCTTAGCATCGTCCTCTCTGATCATAGTGGGTTGGTAAACATAGAGAAGGGTTTAAAAAGGGATTACCTTAGGGTGGTGAAGGAGACACAAACAAGAGTTTGAAAATTTGGGTTTTGGCTGTGGTAGTTATTATAATAGATGAAATCTGAGCTAGAGAGGGGATGAACTTTGTGAAATGTCAGAAAACCAGAAAGTAGCACGATTTTGATTTCTTCAATTTTAACAGCATTTTCCTCTTCATTTGTTTTATATTTCTCATGACTACCAGACCCACTTGGAGCTGAGTCATTTTAATGAGGTTTTGAATGATTGTTTCCTACTGTTCTAAAATATCCACTCAGGTCACTAAATGAGAGCAGTGCATTCTCCTGGATGTGAATGGAAGAAAAAAAAAAAAAAAAGGAGAAATGGATAAGGAGAATTGCTGCTATATCACAAACAAAAAATATGACAGCATTGCTTAATGCCAGGTGTGAAAAAGACCACACATATATTCAACAGCTAATGAGAAAATTGAATCTTCAGAGGAGCATGGCATAATTCTGAACTGTATTTCTTATCAGGACTGGGTAGGATAGACTGGTTGGTTCAAGACAAAGACATGAATATGTGTGGTAAATGGATGGTTGAGAGCTGTGGTGTTCCCAGTAGTAAGCAGGGAGCGAGGTACAGTGCCTCCTGGTGCAGTTTGTTCAGGCAGCAGCAAGTTATTCCTTTAGCAAAGCAACTGTGCCTTATTCTGCACCCCACAAGATCTGCTGGCCAGCGAGTCAGTGAAGGTGAAACTGGCTCTGTGTGTTCCCTGTTCTGTGTTTCTAGGGGACATACTCTCAGTGGAGCATCTTGTTATATTCCCTAAACAACAGTGTGCATTTGGAGATTATCCACCCTGGAACTGCACAAGGAGAGGACTTGCTAACTCCCTGCACATGCACATCCCCAAGCATATCTACATGAGACATATAAAACAAGTCATAACCAGGACACAAATGCCTGCTCATGCTATAGTGGGTAGTATCTCATTCCTCAAAAGAAGGCACTGCACCTTGCTTTCTATGGTGAGCACTGTGCAAAGCCTTTTATGGTAGGGAAAGAAAAATTACTTTCCAACCCATCTTGCAACCGGTTTGTGCCCCACATCTAAGACTGGACTGACTGTCCTACTTTTAGAAGTAGATGCATTTTAATGCATTTTTTAATTATGCAGTCTTCTAAAAAATTTGCTTCCACTCTGATTTTTTGGCCTGTACCGTGAAATCTCCTAAGATCCAGACATGATATGTTCTGTGGTCATAACAGTGTAACAAATAGTTAAATGCCTTTTTAGAAAATGGAAATGATGGTTTGATAGCTTTTTACCATGATGCCGTGGTTTAACCTTAGCCAGCAACTAAGCACCACACAGCCATTCGCTCACTCCCCCCCGGTGGGATGGGGGAGAGAATCAGAAGGGCAAAAGTGAGAAAACTCGTGGGTTGAGATAAAGACAGTTTAATAAGCAAAGCAAAAGCCACACACACAAGCAAAGCAAAACAAGGAATTCATTCACCGCTTCCCATCGGCAGGCAGGTGTTCAGCCATCTCCAGGAAAGCATCTCCAGGCTCCATCACGTGTAACAGTTACTTGGGAAGACAAAACACCATCACTCTGAATGTCCCCCCCCTTCCTTCTTCTTCCCCCAGCTTTATATGCTGAGCATGATGTCCTATGGTCTGGAATATCCCTTTGGTCAGTTGGGGTCAGCTGTCCCGGCTGTGTCCCCTCCCAGCTTCTTGTGCACCCCCAGCCTCCTCGCTGGTGGGGTGGTGTGAGAAGCAGAAAAGGCCTTGACTCTGTAAGCACTGCTCAGCAATAATGAAAACATCTCTGTATTATCAACACCGTTTTCAGCACAAATCCAAAACATAGCCCCATACTAGCTACTATGAAGAAAATTAACTCTATCCCAGCCAAAACCAGTACACATGAAGAGTAATTTTACTTCTACCCAGGTGATTCTCTCAATATTATACAAAGCCAGATTTGTCTAATACAAATTAGCCATTTAAAAGAAATGACTCTTGAAACCTCGTAAGTATTCTGAAAACAAAATTTCCATAGAGACCAGGACTTGTTTTCTAGTTTTGGAGTAAAAATTTTCTCATTCAGTCTCATATAAATAAATGGTACATATGTCTGTGACTGAAAACTAATGCTCACCGGAAATACCTCTAGAAACCCAGGCTGATGGCAGTATAAAGAATAGATGAAATGGTTCAGATTCCATTTAAATTGGGGGCTGAAAATATGCTTCTCAACCACAAATACAGATGGAGCTGTCTGCCTTGGTGTGTTTTAGACAAATATACTTTGTTTTGATTCAGAACAACAATACCATTTAGTTGGCATTTAGATTTATGATAAAGAAGTATTATAGTTCAGTACGTTTATTTTATTCCATGTCTCCTTTCTTATTAAGCACCTCTCTACACAAGTAGAATTAGAATCAATCCATTGATTTTGTTTTATTTGTTTTGTTTTGGGTTTTTTGCTGCTTTGCTTGCTCACATGTAGTGTCCAGAAAACAGAGCAAGAGTGAGTAATTGCTGGAGTCCCCCATCCAGGGCCGAGACCTACTGCTGTGCACATTTCTCAGTCTGAAATGCTAATCCTCTTGGGCTTTCGTGATTCACAGGCAGGAGTTCTGCCACATAAATCCCCTCCTGTGTCCGTTCGCCATCAACTGGTAAGAGCTGTGCTCAGCTTTTCATAAAAGGACCTTTATTTTTCGTTAAGTACGGTGCAGAGTAGATTGAAATACAGATGTAAAACACCATGCTTGCAGGCCCTCCGCCTCGGGCACTTTAGCAGTTAATGCAGCAGCGTGCTGTGGTTTGGACTTAACAGTCCTCCAGATAAGTTTACTGACCCCTAGGATAACTGTATTTTCACTCTTTTGGGAAGAATATTGATTTGGTTATGTGTAGATTTCTAGTGCCCCTCACTGGACTTCAGTACAAGACAATTCCTAGGCACTGAGGTGCACCTTAGACTCTGACTTTTCCAGGGCAAGGAAATGAAACTTGCCAAGTGCCATCACATTATCTGTGGTACGCACTCTGGTGAGACTCCCATAGGTCCTGTGTTCAACTGCAGGGGGTGTTTTTAAGGAATAAACACTTGCTCTCAAAATATAATGTGAAAAATATTGGATGAGGAAATTTGGTAAAATGTAAGTGACAATTATTAGATACGGTTGCTACAATGTGCAAAAATATTTGCCTAATATGATACTTCTCTCTGTGGAAGACTCCGTTTTAAGTTATCTATAACAAAGTTGTTATGCTGCAATACAGGCATCTACAAAGCTTGAAGATGTCCCCTGCTGAGGCTACAAGTTTTACTTTATTCTTGTTAGAATATGACAGGTTGGAGCATGGCTGGTCAGCTGCCAGGGGTGGTTTGCAGATCAGGTTAAACATGCCTGTGGTCCCATGGTAGGCTCAGATCCCAGCAGGTTTGCAGAGAACTTAAAGCCTTTCTTCTGCTCAGGTAAAAAAGATCACTTCTAAGCAGTTTATTTTTCCCATTTGCAAGAGAACAAAGGTTTCCTAATTTGTATTGCAGCAGGAGGAACCTGCCCTCCATGTCCTGCTCCAAACTCTCTCGTCACTTTATGGAAGGGTTTGCCTTCCTTTCCCACAGATATGTATAACTAAGATCTAAGACACCAAAAGATTAAATGGCAGTACATGTATTTTTTTATTATTATTTTTACACACACACATATACATAAATAAGTATCAAAACAATAATAATATTAGTTTCTATTGCCATAGCAGCCAGATTACAACACTGGCCTCACGCTCTTTCTTTCTAGATATATATTTTTCTGTGTATGTATATATATATACATACAGTGAATGACGGTCTGTGCCCTTATGACATAAAGCAGGCAGTGAGGGTGTGGGAGGCACGTGTCAGGAAGAGGATAAACATCATCATCTCTGCTTTACAGCCTCTGTGACCCCGACTCCGGAAAAGATGCATGTGTGTTCTTAAGCCTACCTCAATACATGAAGCCACACAAATATATCCCTAGCTCTTAAGGAGCTGTTTAAGCCTCACTGCAAATTTTATTCATGCTTGGCTAGATGATTAAGTGCTTTTGTAGATTGCATCCTAAATCACTGGCCAAAGCCGCCTGTGAATTTGGGTTCAGGCTAGATACAGGTTAATACCAGGTGTATGCACATAGCCCTCCAACCACCCTTCCGCTCCATCCTGATATTTCCCATGACATTAAATACGTGAATGGTCAATAACTGCCCAACGCTTGTTTACTTTGCCATGTGCATGACTGCATCCCTTGATGCAAGTAGTGAATTTACATTTTTGACCACAATTAGAGGCTGTCTGCTGAGCCAGTTCATGGATTTGCTTCAATACATTTGTGTTCCTGTTTCATTATCAGCTGACAATAAGCACCTTTTTCATGATTAGATGGCAACAATATAGCTGGATGCTATTACAGAATTTCTTCAAGGGTGACAAAAATGATCTGTTAATAGGCTCTTCCTTCATCAGTCGCCTGTTTCCTCTGGGCTGTCAGGGCCCTGAGGGCACAACAAACCTTAATGGCCCTAACCAGCCTCACCTTGGGTCTCTCCCTATACCCTGCTCATGGGCCCAGGGGCTCTATGTAAGCTCAGCACTGGTCCTTTAGCCCCTGCCCAAGCTGTGTGAGGGACAGTGCTGGTCTCCAGCTCAGCCACACCTGTGCCTGGGCATGGACGTTCTTGACCCAAGCCCCAGCTTGCAAACTGACTTCCTGGCTTGATCTTGGACCTACCTCATCCCCATGCACTTCCCTGGTGATCTGGGCTCTTGGTTGGACCTGGTGACCATCTGGGTCTGCCCAGAGCACATGGTATTGAAAACTGATTAGCATATGTCGCCTGCCACAAGCAAAAATGTGGCTCATTTACCCAGTGTGGACAAGATGTGGGGGAAAGAGGGGTCTGGAGGAACCGGACCAGGTGACTAGGCAGAAGAAATCACCAGTGCCAGTGCTCCCAGCATGTTCCCACCTGCAGTGATGCTGGCAGGGAAGATCTGCCTGCTGTCATTCCTGTGGAAATAGGTAATACCAGTTTGCTTCTCACTTTTTATGTCTATTCTGTAGTACAAGGTGCTAACTTTAGCACAGAAGTACTGTGCCTCTACTGGGGACTATTTTTAAGGGTTTTTTTTGACCACTTCAATTTCAAAGTTGCCCCTCATCTTCAGATACTCATGAATACAGACACACACTATATTCACTGCAGGGTGGTGCTATACCTTTCATTTGACTCCCCTGTGTTGTTAATAAGGAAAGACATTAACGTTCAGCATTGACTCTTATTAACCTCCAACTCAGGGCTCATCCCGTGAAGTGCTGAGAGTCCCTGGAAGATAGTTGGCATCCCTGGCTGTCAGTGGCTCCAGAGAGAATCAACCACCAGTGATAGCTACTCATACTGCTTGGGGAGTACCAGTCTCTGCTAGAATCAGGCTCCTGGAGAATAACCAGATCTTGAGCAGATAGAAAAGAACAAGGAGGCTATTACAGATGATGGAAAGAAAATCTGTAAAATACATTGTTCTTTGAAAACAAGCTTTTCTAGTTAATGATACATATGCAGTGTTCCAGCTGTATATTTCTATTTTTCCCTTGGCTGTTCACAAAGTCTAAAAATAGCAGTTGACTATTCTGCAGCTATTTGCGGGAATTAGGCTTATAAATCCTGGACAGATGTACATTATTTTGATAGGTGGGACCTTCATCTGCCAAATAGCTCTATTTTTCCAACTAATTTTATCCTCTATAGATTTTTTTTAAAAAGTTATGAAAGGAAGGTTTCATCATAGTAACTAGGTCTGAGCTAAGTATAGGCAGACATCAAGCAAGATTTCTACCTGTCACCCCATTGTTGTTACAAAGTTTTTTCACTCTCACCTGTGTTATTGCTGCACTGGCTTCTACAGCGACTCACGTAATGAAAGTTCCCCAAGAGATGCATGTTAAACCAGGCACATTTAAATTAATAAGCAGATGGAGCTAGTAAGGCTGAATAGTCCCTATCTGGATTTAAAAGTGCTTCTTTCTTCAACTTGCTCTGTACAAAGCCTGGAGACAGTGTCTTTTCCCCATTCTGCAGTCATCACTAGGATCATCCTCTCTGTGGGAGAGTTTAGGCTGGGAAGATCTCACCCTTCACAAAACAAAAGCTCTTACACTGCTTGTGTGCAGAGCTGGGCTCTGCAGACCTCATATATCTTTCTTAACATTGCTTCTTAGTGGCAATGAGTAGAAAGAAATATCTCCTGTCAGATTTAAGATTAGAAATTCTGGAAGTAGTGACTCTGGAAGTAAATTTAGACTAGTTTGTTCAAGCATGACTTTGGTGATCCTCCAAGAGCGCAAAAGAATGAAAAAGATCTTGGTTATTAAAAAAAAAAAAATAATGAAAAGCTTCTGCTATCCCAGAAACATACTAAATGGAACTGCAAACAGACATATCCTTTCCCCCAGCCAAGTACTTTATGTACTGTGTATTCCCCAAGCAATATTATCAGGGTATAAAAATGTTTTCTAAAATAATGTCAACAAGCAATATAGTTTTTAGAGGGTAATACACAGCCCAAGAGAGGGAAAGAAATTACAGTACCTTATTTTAAAATTAAAGGTGAACAGATCAGCAGATATGAAACCTATCTGTTTGCAGCTTTCATTATATTGTTAGCACTTAACAGAAGGAAACAGGAAGGAAGAGATAAGATAAATGTAGAGTATATTAGTGTTAGGAAAAATGGTGAGTGTGCTGGAGGAATGAAATCACTCAACAGAAAAATATAAAACACTATTTGATATTCACATGAAAATATGAGGCATTTCAAAGCACTGCATAAGATGGACCATTTGTTAGGAAATCTGAGGTCTCAGGAAATGTAGATTTTTCATTTAAAATCCAATATAGAGAACAAGTAAGTACATGAATTGGAGTACAGTAGAGGTGTCAGTCACAGCACGCTGCAGCACAAAATAAAGTTAATGGGAGTTGTTCTGACTTTGGTGGGTCCCCAGTTTGGTCCTCCGTACTCAATGATGATGACAAATCATGTTTTCTTATCACCCATAAAGCAGCCTTCTCTGATTTGAGTGATAAAGGAGAGGTTGATTACTTTGTGGAGTCACAGAATCACGGAAATGCTGAGGTTGGAATGGACCTCCGTAGATCATCTTGTCCTACCCCCCTGCCCAAGCAGGGCCACCTAGAACCAGTTTCTCAGGACCATGTCCAGTTGGCTTTTGAATATCTCCAAGGAGATATTCCAAGATATTCCAGTTTGTGCTGTCTTTTTGGGGAACATTTTGAGGTTTTTCCTTATTGTCCTTGTTTCCTTATATTTATGTATCTTTATATATTTGTGTGCATATATAAATGTGGCATACACACAAATATATAAGTGTACCTACATACAAATCAGAGAGCTGCACAGAAGCACCTGGGCGGCTGGAAGGCACTAAGTGGGCTGGGTGCTGCAGGGCTCCCTGAGAGCCAGCTGCTCAGGCCAGCAGATAAGCCACTTCTTTTTTATTGGCCCAGTATAAAACAAGAAACAAAAAACCTCATATAACTGCTTTTTTACAGATCATCTCCACGTGACACTTTAAATAAAGTGGTACAATAGGTTTCAAGCCAGTTTATAACCCACTGCTGCTGAAGGAGGGCATTCTCACCTTCTTCCCAGACTGCTCCCACTAATGCACTAGCCCCTTTCTTGTGTCAGGAGAAACATTCATGCAGCTGCAGTGAGTTTGATCAATAATTAATCCAGCTTAAAAACCAAACAAATAAACAAAAACCTCCCAAAACAGTCCTACTCCCTTCACCCCTCCACCCAGGATCAGTTCCCTGAACAATTGCATGAATATTGTACTGGACCAAGTAGCTAGGGAACAGGAGGTATAGCAGCAAGAAAGGGTGACACTACCTTCTTTCTGTGATGATCTCATTATGATCTGATAATGGAACAAGACATCCATTTCTCAGAACAATTTACAAGTATTAGACCACCTAGATGTATGTAGATGAGCAATTAAAAAAAACACAAGAGCTCCTATATCACATAGAATACTTAAGTGGTATTTAAGAACTCAGGGTATGTAACACAGGTAGGTACCAAATTATACATCAAAGCAAGTCTTAATGCTTAAGTCTTACTTCTGATATCTGAAAGTTAGAATGTGTAAACACAGTACAGCAATATCCTTTCCTGCCTTCATGATCACAACAAGAAAGACAGCAATATAGCTTATTCATCAATTCTTATTAACTATATTCTGTCCTACTAACTATATTTTGTCTGATGTCAACTTCTGAATTCTTACTCAAACATGTATGTGAAGACTTACATTTAACTGCTTAAATATCAGGACAAGAACCTACTATTAAGCACTAATATTTAGAAATGTTAACCTACCCTAACAAGCTGATGTTTGGACTCATCTAATAAACAGTGGGCAATATTCACTCTTTCCATCAGTTTTGTGGTAGTGTAATTTTCTAGCAATCAAGGCGCTCTTAACAATCCCTCCTTTATTATACTGTGGGTTACAACTGAAGCAGCTACTATGAGCGATACCATAGGATTAATGCTAAAAGCAGACTTCAGCAATGTTGTATTTGGCATCATAAGGACAAGCTGTACGCAGACAGGACTAACCTGTACTGCTGGGAATGCAGTAGCTCCATAGGATGGAGCTGCAACTATTGATAAATTGCCTGTCTGGATTTCTTTGTCCTTTGGCCTCAGTACCATTGGATGAATACATACCAAATTGGACAAAAGGACAGGATGTGTAGAACAAACAAACAAACCACCTACCCACCAAAGTTACCACATACTCAAGCCATCACACTTAGAATTTGGAGATGAATCAAAGCAAATACATAAGAAAACACTAAAACCACAGGACAGACAGAAATGGAGCTTTTTAAAGCCTGTCCAGTATTTTAGCATTCAGTGAGTTGTTTGCTTGAAAACTCTGCCAAAGATATGTGAGCACAAAAGGGAGCAGTATGTTTTTCTTTCAAAAGAAAAAATCCAGTGTCTGTGCAGCTGAAGTAGGAAGGGAGAAAGAACCCACTCGTAAACTGTTTCGCTTGGCATTTTTCAGCTGTTCAGAGATGACAGTATCACGGAAAACTGAATGCATAAGTACAAAAATAGGGAGGGTGGAGTATAGAAATACTGTAGCAAGTGTTTCATAGAAAGGCAGTGAAAGCATGATACATGGAAAGAGCTGTTCTGGCGATGGAGAGAGATGAGCACTCATCAAAGAACTTTGTGTTAACACATATGAGTACTCCTCAAACACCCCAGAGAAGCTACGGAGTGATTCACCCACCAGCAAAAGAAGCAGCAGAACTACACTAATATTTAGAAGTTGGGTGGAAGCTGAGTGCCTAATTCCCTTTGCCATCAGTGAAGCTTCACATTTCTTTTGAGGAAAAATGGAAAAGGTGACTCTATGACACAGCTGCTAGCAGAGCTGAGGCAGGTGGCATAGCACTGACAGTGTGGACAACTTTTAGATGAGCTTTACAGGGTAGATTTCTCAGTCTGGTGGATAAGACATGCAAGTTACAAGCCCAAGAAGTACTACTCTGAAAGAGGCTGTGGACTTTTCTCCAAGTCAGGTAATTGCAGAAGACCTGAAAAAATAAACTATAAATGGGCAGTGCCAAGTTCATGAGGTCGTCAGGTACTCCAATAGCTGGGGGGGGAGAGAGGAGGGGCAGGGAAACTTAAAGACAAGTACAAAGACAAAGTCCAATCCCTGAAGAGTAGCTGAAGCAACAAGGAGCGTTTGTAAATAGATCCTCCCATAATATAGAAAAGTGGCACAGAGCTGCCAGGAAGCTAGGCATGTGTTCTCCCAGAACAGGGCATAATCTTATATCTGAATTACTAAGTTACAGAGGCATAGTCAGAAAAGGAAAAGAAAAAAAGAAAAAAAAAAGACTTTATTAAACTGCCCACTATGACTTGTAAATGGATAGAGATGACTCAGTGTCTGCACTGGTAAAAAAGGTACAAGGCCTTGTATGTACTTCCAATAAGAAGCGTTAAGTGATTCAGTTGTCCCCCAGGTCAGATCCACCCTTCCCTGTCACTTTTGCACCCTGCTTGTTCTTTCAGCATAGCTGGCTTTTTCATTATGCTGCATTTAGCTCTTTTTCCACCTCCATGTGTTAACTTTTGAACTTATTTTAAATGGCATCCCTTTCTCAGGAGAACAGGCTCCTATTGCCAGTATATGCTAGCTCTGCTCCACACCAGCAGCTTGTTCTTTTTTCCATACAGCCACTCCACATCCTTATTCCTTCAGAGGGGTTGGAGGAAGGTTGTTTGATGGAGCTGGAAAAAGGTTGCGTAGTTGCATTTTTCCCTCCGAACTGTTCCTGCTTTCAAGTTGCTTCTTTTCCACTAGGTGCCACTGAAGGCTAGGGGAGCAAATAAACCTTAAGAAGAGCATCTACCTTGCCTGAAATCCAGAGCTCCTGGGTTGCTTGGGAGTGGGGTTTTAAAGTGACCTAAAGCTTGTGGAAGTTGGACTCCTAATTATAGCCTGTACTGTTGAAGGTTGTACCTTTCTGTACTAATCCCTGGAAGACGCAGTCTTTGGAAGCACATAATAAAGGCATCAAAAGCCTGTATGGGAATTTGGCAATGTCATCACTGTGGCCATCCCTTTGTATGATTGTGGGGACTGCTGCTCAGGCCCCGACCAGCTTGGCGTGGCTCACAATTGCCTGGAGATGCCTTACGGTAGCTTAGGATCATGGAGCACAGGAAAGGATAAAGCTACTTCTGCCTCTTCCTTATCCTGATCCTGATCCAGCACTGGCTAGAAGAGCCATGCCTGGGACATCTCAAACTATCTGCAGTTGTCTTGCACTGCAGAACAGAGAGTGATCGTGAATATTTGCTAGAAATTTTAATATCAATGCATGACTTTTTAAGACATCACTTATGATGAACAGAAAAGTTTATGGAGTTTTACATGAGGAGGGAAACTGAAGTGTTAAAATAAATCTATTTTTAAATGATAGCAGTATAAAAACACTGACATTGATTCAGATTTCCTTTAAAAGAGGCTTTTTTTTAGGTCTGACAGCTGCAGAAAGGCTCAGCAAACTTTTCTCTCAAATTCCCTCACTCCTCTTAAAGAAAATTCTACTACATTCAGAGTACTCAAAAGCAAACTTTATTCCGATCTGAAGTCATGCAGTAGGAGGGGTATAGGTATGTAAACCCAGTATATAATCTAAAGTTTGTGGTAACATAATTATTAAGAAATTCCTTTCAAAAAGAAGACCACTTCACTTGTAAATGTGAGAAGAGTAAAAGAAGTTACCTATATTTTCTCACTTGTTCAGTTTATGCTATGTGTGGTGCTCTGTGGGTCAATAGATGCACTCACTAGGTAACAGGGCAGAATGAGCCAAAGAAATAACAGAGTTTAGCAGCATCATTCCCCACCTTCCCATCATCCACTAGTTATGAAATGACCAGGTGTCCTGGTTTTGGCTAGGACAGAGTTAATTTTCTTCCTAGTAGCTGGTATAGTGCTGTGTTTTGGATTTAGTAGGAAAAGAATGTTGATAACACACTGATGTTTTCAGTTGTTGCTAAGTAGTGTTTATACTAAGTCAAGGATTTTTCAGCTTCTCGTGCCCAGGCAGCAAGAAGGCTGGAGGGGCACAAGAAGCTGGGAGGGGACACCATCAGGACAGCTGACCCAAATTGGCCAAAGAGCTATTCCATACCATATGACATCATGCCCAGTATATAAACTGGGGAGAGTTAACTGGGAGGGGGAATCGCGGCTCGGGAACTAACTGGGCATCGGTCAACGAGTGGTGAGCAATTGCATTGTGCACCACTTGCTTTGTATAGTTTAATTCTTTTAGTATTGCTATTGTCATATTATTATTATCATTATCATTGTTTTTCGTTCCTTTCTGTCCTATTAAACTGTCTTTATCTCAACTCACGAGGTTTTTCTCCTGATTCTCTCCCCCATCCCAGGGGTGGGGGGGCAGTGAGCGAGCGGCTGCGTGGTGCTTAGCTGCCGGCTGGGGTTAAACCACGACACCAGGCAAGCTCAATCACCTGTTTCAAATCCTCTTTGGAGGTGGAGTCTGGCTACGGAGGCATTCGTAACGATCTGTCCAAAGTGGCTCTGTCCGTTCTGCTTGAGATCAAACTGCCTTAGGAAAGCTTGGCAATGGAAAAACAATTACTCTTCTGAGAACTTAAGGTCTCCTGTATGTTTGACTTCAGTTGATGTGTTATTGCCCTCTAAAGAGAGATGATGCAACATTGATGGAGGTGATGCCACAAATACAACTTCACTGGCAATTCTGAAATTTTAAGGAAAGGTTAAAAGGGGGAAGAAAACCACACAGTCCCAGGATGGTTCAGTGGATATAATGCTGGAGAAGGGATTATGGCACTTGGTTTCCATTCTTGCCCTGTTGAATTACCTTTGACAAATCACTATGCCTCTCTGTTCCTCAGATTCTCTCTGTATGATGTACTGCTCATAATTTTTTTTGTACCTTTGCTCAGTGTTTTATGGTATACAGGTGAAAAGTGCTCTCTGACAGCTATGACATTCAAAGTTGTCACCGTCATGCTAATCTGAGGAGAAAGTCTAAGATTTGCTTAGGAGTTTGTGTATCTAAGAACTTGCTCATTTTATCCAGCTACTAGCCTGGTTAAAATAAGGAATACTACAGCTACCGGGAAATGTTGCCTTTCTCATGATAACTTAAAAGAAAAAAAAATAAATGAAGTACAACACTTTCAACGCTAGAATTGTTTGTATATTCATCTTGCAGCCCCCCAAATTGTTTTCCCTTTCCTCTCACTAGATTCCTCAGTAGTCCCAATGCATGGACTTTTCCTTACAACTGCCTCCATTTCTCCATGTCCCTTAATGTATTAACATTATTCCCAGTGAACTCAATATGTTCACTGAACAGAGTGCCAAGTGCTATATCCTACCAGCTTGCTGAATGCCATCTCTGTTGACAGGTGGGTTCTCAGTGGTGTAAAAGTTACAGTGGGACAGACAGGAACCAAAGTTTCTTGGATACGGTACCTCAGCTCTCTACCTACGGTAGCAGCACTTCCTACACACTTTTTAAATGTGCTGTTACTTCATATTCAAAGTTGGAAAAATCAGCACAAGACACAGTGATGGACTGTATCATTTGCAATAGAGCCGTCTTTGGATGAAACAAGGATGTATAGATTTATTTTGTCTGACACCATACCCAACAGCTTGCCCCCACAGTCTCTGTGAGCTGTCAGCTGTTCTCATCCATCAACCTAAACAGCATTCTGCTCCAGCAGTGTTATTATCTGTCTTATCTTCCTTTCTGTTGCACCTGGCAGAGGAATAATGCTTTTTGATGGATTTTCACTTAGGTCTATTGTTTTCCTTCCCCTCCCTTTTAAATAAATACCCTGTGGAGTGCAAACCTGGAAGGATTTCAGAGCAAATTTTACTAGCAGAGATAAACAGAATTCTTTAACATCTATTCTCTTCAAACATTTCTTGGTTTGTGCTTTGTATCAGTGTCTCTGTGTTGATGCAGTGTATCTGTGAACAAGTATACAGCGTGGAACAAATTCAGAGTTTCCTGGTTAGTCCATATTGAGCTTTTTTGCAGACAGTATCCTGGTGGAGTTAAAAGGAGCTGTGCAGAATAAAGTTCAGATACTCTGTATAGCCATAGACAGCTCAGTTGACTTGCAATGGGGTAGAGGAAAAGTCCTCAACTATGTTGTCAGTACCAAAATGGACTTGCTGTCTACTCTGGTAGCAGTGGGATCCTATTCCTGTGTCTGTCCTCTGAACTGGACAGCAAGACCAGAGCAGTGGTCCCTGAATATATGGTAAGAGACTTTCCATACATGGGAACTGAAGATAACAAAGTTAGGCTCCTTTCAAACAGCTCCTTGTAACCAGGGAATAGCAGCATGCTGAGGCTAGGCTGCACAGGGGCACATGTCAACAGAGATGACGTTGTGGAGAATTTACACAGTTCTGGAAGTCTGTGAGCCCTGTTACAGACAGGACCCGCAGAGGGTCTGTGCTGGGCACTGCAGGGAGGACAGTAAGTGTCTGTTGCTCAGCACACTGACATCTTTGTGTTGTGTTTATCCTACCCCAGAATCCACAGCCCTAACAGGCAAGTGTATAGATCTTGGGTACTGCAGCTCCTTGACAGGGCTGGGAATGTCTACATGCCCTTGCTGCAGCCCAAGGCAGTCTCTCATCCTAAGTGCCTTTTACCCATTGTTGGATGGGTGTGGTATCAGGACCCAAAGGGGGCTTTTGCTTTCTGTGGGATAGGTTGTAAGAAGTAAGATTCCCCCCAGGGATCTCTACTTTTTTAACTTCAGCTTCCCCCTTGGCAAGAAAGCAGTGGGTTTCATTTGTTTTCTCTATAAACACAAGCTGGAGCACATCTACAGTAGGTCAGGTTTCTGGGGATTTCTGGATCAGTTTTTTCCCCTTTTGTTGATGTCCAAATAGACTGCAAGGACAGAGCCAGGATGCAGCAGATACAGCTTCAGTATTTTGTAAGGCCACTTGACATCGCTTGGGCTGTTGCTTCCAGAGGGCTACAAAGGTCTCCCTGCAGCAATTCAGTGACTTCCAAGAAGAAAGTAGAAATAGGCTTTTTTATCTGTTCAGGTCACTAGGAGCTACCACACATCCCTTTAATGTTTAATCAATGATCTCTATTGCTTTGTGATATATAAAGCAAAAAGCAAATAGTGGAATTGATTAGGTGAAGAATTTAGTTGAAACTGAAATCTGCCTACTGAGGAGACTTGCCAAGTACTAAAGCTGATTTTCAGAAGAACAAGCATACACCTTTTTTTTGCTGGTAATTTCAAATTAATATTTTTATCAGTATGTACAATTTCTAATCTTATGAGTGTGTGAGAAGATGGCAAGAATAAATAAATGCAGAGATAAGATTAAATATTGATTGCTGACATGACTGTGGAAGTTGGGCAAAACAGGTTCTCCATAGATCACTGCTGATTACCTACTGGTCCTCCTTAAATTCCCAACCAAAGTTGCTATAATAAGAGCACAAGCTACTAGTGGATGAATTGCATCTTCATACTTACAAAGATCAGAGTCTTGATGTCTGTATAAGCAAGTGAGAGGGGAAAAGTTTATTTTACTCCCTTTATGTGAGCTTTACCCTGATCACAGGCAATGCGGCAGCTTCATCTTTCTTGCAAAGCCTCAGCACTCGTCATCATCAACCCTATGAAAGCTGCGTCTTGGAAGCAGCCAAAACAGCTGACTCAGTACCTGAATGAATGGAAGCGGCACCGGGCTATAGGCGTGTGTGCCTCATCATGTTCACAGCTTGTGGAAAGCCAGAAACTGAATTATGACATCAGATTTTCTTGGAGTCCTCCATCTGACATAGCGCAGCACAGTCATGTTCTGTTTATTACTCAAAACCTGTGGCAATTTCACATTCAGGCACTAAAGTGGTAATTTTAGGACCCACTTTTTTTTTTTCCCAGGTGGAAAGATAATAGAATCTGGAGAAATGGATCAACGGGGACATGCAAGCAAAAGAGTTTATAGCATTAATCAGAAAGACAAGAAACTCAATGATAATTCCTGCAAAAAACTGTTGTTAAATCCCAGCGGCTAATTGTACGTTGTTAGCATAAACTGCTTGCCAACTTCTAGTTATGACTAATTCTGAGAGGCTCATTTTTATTGCAACTGTGTTTAAATTAATTTGTTTATTTAATAGTTTAAATGCTGCAGTTAAAGGATCTTAATTTCATCTGAAAGTATTTTAACCTGCTGCCTTCCCATCTCCAACTGTCATCATGAAAAGAAGAGCCGGCATATAACAACTATAAGGAAGCCAGTTATATTGAAAATTGCCTGTGGTACAGTAATGAATTGGAAGTGGGTGGTGATAAAAATGCATGATGCATTCAGAAAGGTTTATGGTGACAATTATGTACTTCTTGGAGTATCTAATCCACCATGGATTGCTTTATAGCCAGCATTGCCTGTATGTAGTCTGGGAAGGACAGCAAATGAAAACCACTGGCATGCAAGAAGTTGATAATGGAATATATCTGCAAAATTGGAGCTGTTTCAGCCTGCTGGCTGCATATCAAACACTGCCAACAAAATGATATTTGTTAAATAAAAAAGGAAACAGATAGTCAAGTCAGAGGTGACAGTTTATCTGTGGGAGGTTCTAATTATCTGAGGCAAGGGAAAGTAGGTCATCTGCAGACAAGTCAATGGACTATAAAAAAATAAATTTGGTACCAATAGCCCAACATCAAAATGAAGGTGGCCAGGTCTTCAGTGAATAAATAATAAATCCCTTTCTTGGATGGTATAACACTTAGCCATGCTGACATATAAATTTTCTTCATTATGCTTCTGAGGACAAAATTCAAAAAAACTCACCAGTGATTTGGGGCTACTAAAAAGAAAGTTAACTCTGTCCCAGCCGAAACCAGGACAGGCCCTTATGCTTCCAATTGTTGAATAAAAAGAGGACAGAGTTTTGAAGGGCAGAATTAAAATGGGGTGCCTCTAAAGCATTTGGGCTGCTCAAAATTCAGTATCCCCATATCACTAGCCAGTTTTGACAAATTAGTGTGATGATAAGTGCCAGCGCTCCCAAAGCCTGTTGTTTCAGGTTGCCTACTGATTCTGGAGGACACTGTCCTGCCAGCTACATGCAGTGCATACTGTGAAGTTTATGTTCTACCCTGCCAATAGCAAAGTTTGGCTAACTGATGCCTGTAAATGTGGAATTTTCCACTTACTAGAATTGGTGTGGCTGGACCAAATTGGATTTTTACTG
This sequence comes from Gymnogyps californianus, assembly GCF_018139145.2. Lineage (NCBI taxonomy): Eukaryota > Metazoa > Chordata > Aves > Accipitriformes > Cathartidae > Gymnogyps > Gymnogyps californianus. The sequence continues at coordinate 153,452,448 of NC_059471.1, forward strand.
TTTTGGGGAAGTCAGGAAGGCTCTAAGATAAGAGGCTCCTAAATAATGTCACTAGGACAGTTCGACCTTAGAGAAAACAGTTGCGTGAAACCATAACAATAAAGAAATTTTAAAACAAGCGCCTCAACCAAAACAGACTACCCTTGAAGGACATGACATACATGATCTCAGAACTGAGTATGCGCAAAAACAGAGGTCAGTCAGCGGACACAGTGAGGAAGAGTATATCCTTCCTCCAGAGACCCCTGGCGACCACCCAGAGACATAAACAGACATGTGCAAGAGACATTTGCATATGATAATGAGTTCCCGGAAATCTGATGAATATGTATAATGAGTTCCTGGAAATCTGATGAATATGTATGTATAAGCTTGTATCTAAACTATGCAATTAACCTGACCGGACACACAGAATAGGAGGAGATATCCCCTGTGTGTCCAGCGCTGCAATAAAGAATACCTACTTAATAGCCCCTAGACTATTGAGTCTTTGATTTCAGCCTTTCACAGCAACATAACCTTGTGTTTCATTTTTTTCCAAAGGAATGTGAAGTTCTGGTTCATAATCTGAAATCTGCATCTTAAACAAACAAACAATCAAACACATAAATAAATAAATAAAAGAGAGATTTTCAGCTTGTTTTGGTGCCAAGAGGCAGTACTTTTCAGCACAGTGACCATAAATATGTAAATTCTTATTATTAGCTAAATTCATGCTTCCTTGTTTTCCTACAGACTTAAAACAAGATTTGCAAACCCTAAATCATCTCTGTGTTTTTTTGTTTTATAAACATTCTCTAACAGAGTGGCTAATTCATGTCATTAATTATTTCTCTGTTTCAGGCTGACATGTATGTTACAAATCAGCTACAGTATGCAGGGTTGTCCTGGTTTCGGCTGGGATAGAGTTAATTTTCTTCCTAGTAGCTGGTATAGTGCTGTGTTTTGGATTTAGGATGAGAATAATGTTGATAACACACTGATGTTTTAGCTGTTGCTGAGCAGTGCTTACAGTAAGTCAAGGACTTTTCAGCTTCTCATACTGCCCAGCCAGCAAGGAGGCTGGGGGTGCACAAGAAGTTGGGAGGGGACACAGCTGGGACAGTGGACCCCAAGTGACCAAAGGGATATTCCATACCGTACGACATCAGGCTGAACAATAAAACTCAGGGGAGTTGGCCAGGGGGTGGCAGCCCGCTGCTCGGGGACTGGCTGGGCATCGGTCAGCGGGTGGTGAGTAATTGCCCTGTGCATCACTTGTTTTGTGTGTTCTCTTATCGCTATTATTATTTTCCCTTCCTTTTCTGTCCTGTTAAACTGTCTTTATCTCAACCCATGAGCCTTACCTTTTTTCCGATTCTCTTCCCCCCATCACACTGTGAAGGAGTGACTGAACAGCTGTGTAATGTTTAGCTGCCTGCCGGGTTCAACCACAAGAAGAGTGTGAAAACCTCCTTCCTGAGGAAGAGGTGGACATACAGCTGCTGTAGTTTCCCAGTGTCCCTAACAGAGAAAAGAAACGTTATAGCAAATAAATTATTCTTCTTTCAGTGGCATGTCATAGTTAAGATCATTGTTAGAACACGTTGGGATTTGACATTACTGGGATGTGAGGTTTTGTCTTTGCACAGGTTCTTTCTATCAGCATGAAAAGATTGATTCATGGCTTATTATAAGAAATTCTGTCCTGGCAACACTGAGCATCATGTTCAATCCGGAGCTTGGAGAATGCCAACGACAAGAAATGTACTCACCTGCACTTGTTAGCACATATCTTGCACCCACGGATACCTCCATAGGTTGCCATGGTGTGAGAACGGTCTACAAGAACCTGCTTGTCCTTGTTACTCACATCACTGAAGTGAAGATATAGGTTTAGTACACCTGCAGGCTTAGAAAATAACACCCTATCTGTAAGTCTTGTGAAGGTCACAAAAAACCCCCAAGCCCCTAAGAGGCCTGCCTTAGGGTAATACGTCTAGTGAACCCACTCAACGCTACTCACAGTGTAACACTGATTTGAAGGTACAGAGGTTTGGGAAAGATAAGACTGCAGGAGTGAAAACAGGCAACATGGCATTTCATCTTGTTACTTTTTCTTTCAGTAGCGATTTTCTTGATTAACTTTTCTTCACGTTGATTATTTACTGTGTATGAAAAAGCAGCAAAAAGACTGATTTTTCCTCTTTGTTCAAACTTTGTTTGATACCTCCCCACTGACAGATGGTGAAGCTGGTACTAATGTGAGGACAACTTTTGTGGATAATTGAAGATTGAGGGCAGAAAGGTGTGGAGAAATAGTCTCCCTTTATTTGCTTTGTTTGCTTTTATGATTCTTATTTTTAACTCTGAGCCTTCTTATTTCAGTGCACATTTTTTATAAACTTGGTGACACAGATTTATGAGTGAAGATTATTTTTCAGCCTGTATCTAACATCAAAGGATGTTCTGAGAAATCATATTACGGTTTTCAGCTTAAGATTTGTTTATCACATACATATATATAAATACAGTTCTGGGCCCAAATCAGGGGCAGCATAATATCTATTTGTGATTAATCTCTGCTAATAATCCCTTACTCTCCAATGAAAATTGCTTTTGGATCTATCTGCATGATTTAACCTGTCACTACTGTTGCTCTCTTCCTTGATCGCCAGAATACGGAATATTGGAACTTCAGTTCCAGGAAGAAGTTCTTTCTGCCTTAATTTCTTGTCCACCTGGCTGCCAGAGGGGCAGCTTCTGGATTTTTCTTACAGGCACAGGACATGGATGACTGTAGAGAAGAAACGGAAGAGCCTTTTGTGGCTTCCCAGACCAGGAACCTAATTCAGTTTCATGCTGTGTGCTGCCTGGCTACGTTCCTAAATAGCCAGTGAAGGTTTCTGGTGTGATGGTGTCCTGGTCTTTCCTCCCAGCGCTGGCTCCGGTATGCTGGAGAGGCAGTGGAAAGCAAGGAAGTCATCACTAAAGCAATCCTTACTTGGCCAGTATCATCTGGGACAAAGAAATTCTCTGCTATACAAATCCATCAACTTCAAGACCTTTTGTTTCCCTGAAGCCCAGGACAAGCTGTGTTAAACGGTGCCCGTATTATTTACAGCGACAAAGATTTCATAACCTGGGTAGGCTCTGCAGGGACTTCTGGCTAGTCAGACTCTTGTGCCACATGGAAATACATTACTCGTCCTTTTTGATTCCATTGATTTGGGCCTTTGGCATGTTCTCTGGACTGTGTTCTTTGGAGTCGATGACAGGGGCTGCTTTGCTTTTCAGATACTGCATTTAGATCAAAAGGAAAAGTGTGCCCAGGGAAGAATTACTGACAGCAGTGGTCTTCCTCTTGCAAGTTAGGTTTTTTGGGCTCCTTGGAGAAGAAGATGAGATTGTACATAGTTTGTAATGTTGGCATGCAACAAAAAAGGAAGCTATACGGTTAATAATCAGGTGTTAACATTGCCATTGCAGTACCAGAGTATATACATATATACTATTCTATATATGTACATTAATATTTTGAGAATGTTTAGACTACTCTTTCTAGCCATGGCAACAGTGACAGATTGCTATCAATTTCTCTGGATTAAGATGATGCCTTTATGACAAACATGTATCATGGTCTTAAACCACTACCTACTGCAACACACAGAAACATAATTTATGAACAATAAAAATTTGGATTCACACTGTATCTTTAAAGTGCTTTTGGAAATCATATAAGCAGAATATCTGTATTTCCAGGATCCAGACTTTCAGAACATGTCTGACTGGGAAAGAATTTCTATGAAGCTAACTTTTGGATTAGGAAGTTTATAAAAATATATAGTATATAATAATATATGTTTGCAGTGCATACCGTATTTTTTGTCTGGACTTGTTTTCAGCCCTATGAAATAGAGTGTTAACTCTAAATTTTATTATTTTTATTGCTTTTTTTCTTCCCAGATAATTTAAATGTTGAAACCTAACCAATAGAAACATGTCTGTCACATATTATTTTAAAGAACAGCAATGATGTTTCTGATCAGTCAGGGTTTTACCATAGACTGGCTCTTTATTGGTAGATGTTTTTTCTTTTTTTATTTTTATTTCAAGAAGATCAAACCTGCATTCTGATGGAACTTTGATTCTATTATAGATTATTCTCTTAGGCAATTTAAATGAATGATAACAAAATTATATTGCAGGACCAAAATTTGAAAAGTATCAACTCAAAATGACACATACTCCAGTTTTCCAGTATATCATCAATTAAAAAAAAAAAATAATGGGGTAAAAGAAAAGAAAATGGCTATGTCTTGAGTTGACTGCTTGGAGTATAAAATAATACCCCTATTAGCAGCATTTATCTTCATTACTCCTAAAGAGCCTAAATAAATAGGTAAAGATGATTTCCAAACTGCTCTTCATCCTGAGACCATCAGTAGCAGCCAAGTTTGTGACATCATCATTGAAAACATTGTTTACAAGGCTGGATTGATTAAAGCGATGGAACTAAAAAGCACAGAGGTCACCAGCTTAAAAACAGTGTGAGGTGAATGAAATATGTGACCTGCCTATGAACCTTATATGTTTCAATATGTTTGGAAGTCCAGTGGAGGCTGATATGATCTGATTGATTGTGTTTGAAGAGCTCTTGGGACCCGAAGGTAGAAGTTAGGCTTGTTAAGTCTCAGCCATCTAGTACAAACTTGGAATGTATTTTTTTTGTTCAGTTGCAGCTTTTCCTTTAAATTGGAAAAGGAGTTAGGAGCTATGAGGTCAGTAGGCCTCACCTTAGTCCCTGGAGAATTCATGGAGTACATTCTCTTGGAGTCTATTTCCAAATATGTGAATGGCAAGAAAGTAATCAGGAGCACTCAACACAGTTTCACCAAGGGCAAATCCTCCTTGACCGAGTACGGTGAAATGACCAGCTCTGCAGGCGAAGAGAGTGTGGTGGGTGTAGTGATTCTCTGATGAGCACTTGCTCATCGTTATGGATCTAGATGGGATGTCATCACTCCCTGAAGTTGTGACATTTCCAAGAAATCTGAACCCTAATTCTGAGAAATGAGTAGCTAAGTGCTTAACTCACCCTATTCCAAAACCTCCAGAGCCTTCCTTTACATCCATCTGAGGTCACCAAAACCCAGCAGTAACTGTGCCACTTATGTCATAAATGCACTCATTAAAAAGCACAAGTGGTGTTGGCTTCCTGCGGTGTTTAAATATAACCATAGTAAGTTCTAGTGAGAACACAAACACACATACAGCATCGCCGAAAAACTCCAGACTCTTCTGGTTTCCAAAGCAAATCATCTGAGTCTGCAGATTGTATTGCCAGTTAAGCCTTACTGGAATTTTTTTTTCTGGCTACTTTCCATGGTAGTTCTCCTATTTTTTGAACGTACATTTGCTACTTCCTCCCTGGCCACTTTAAAAGGACATTAGCTAAAACTGACTAAACCAGATTTGGCTGGTAAATCTGTTCTAAGCAGCTTGCACTGAATGCTAATGCACAATTCACAGTATTCATTACTCTGTGAATTAAGTTACTGTATTTGGCATCACTCTGAAATTCTACCGGGAATCCTAGAGCCTACCTCAATTTTGACGAGATTAGGGAAACATGGCGCCTAGTTTCTGACCATACATAAGCATGCAGACTATCTAGTCCTACTTTGTGCTTTTTACTGGAAACTTTGGGCACCTTGCATCTCTTTAGAGATTAGACAGCAAACTGGCTCTTCCAGGAGATCTGCCCATAAGGATCTGAAGAGGGATCATTTAAGTTCTCCAGTTGGTTGTTTGGCAACGCCTTGCAGGGAAGCTGCTGTTCCCTTTGCACAGTGGGTTCAAGACCCTCCCTACCTTGCCACAGGCTGGGGGGATCTGGAAATGAGCACTGCATGTGTGTGGACCACTTCCTGCTAGTCTCAGCACAGAGGCTGTGTCTCATTGGGATACGGTTCAGTATCGTCAATATCTTTGGGTTTATGTAGTGTATGAGCCCGGGCTGTTGCTAAGGCATGTCCTGCTGAACTCAAGGAGGTAAAGTGCGTATCTCAGCAGGCTACTCCTCAAGACACTAGGCAAGAGAAGTGGCAGCATGGCTCACATCTTTCCTGCTTCATGTCAGTCGTGGCTTAACCCCAGCCGGCAACTAAGCACCACGCAGCCGCTTGCTCGCTCCCCTCCCCCTCAGTGGGATGGGGGAGAGAATCGAAAAAAAAACCCTCATGGGTTGAGATAAAGGCAGTTTAATAGGACAGAAAGGAAGGAAAAATAATGATAATGATAATAATAATAATAACATGACAATAATACTACTAAAAGAATTAGAATATACAAAACAAGTGATGCACGACGCAATTGCTCACCACTTGCGGACCGATGCCCAGTTAGTTCCTGAGCAGTGATTGGCCCCTCCCAGCCAACTCCCCCCTGTTTGTATACTGGGCATGACATTCCATGGTATGGAATATTCCTTTGGCCAGTTTGGGTCAGCTGTCCTGGCTGTGTCCCCTCCCAACTTCTTGCACCCCTCCAGCCTTCTTGCTGGCTGGGCATGAGAAGCTGAAAAATCCTTGACTTAGTATAAACACTACTTAGCAACAACTAAAACCATCAGTGTGTTATCAACATTATTTTCCTACTAAATCCAAAACACAGCACTATACCAGCTACTAGGAAGAAAATTAACTGTCCTAGTCGAAACCAGGACAGTATCTTACACTTACATGAAAAACACCAGCTTTAATTATGGTGTGTTAAGGAACTGGCCAGATGCTTTGTTCCCTAAGCCAGTGAAGCTGATGGCATGTGAAAAAGGATCATGTGTCTTTGGGTAAAAGGTAGCACAAATGACCAGAGGACTTTTAAGTGGAGGTACAAGGGAAACACGAATACAGAGACTACTAGGTGTTTTGTCTTTAACAGCTGGAGAAGAACTGCTGGGAATTGTGTCTTCCCCTAGGCAATGACTGCATTCTTCTTGTTTGCAACTGAGTGCACAAGAAAGGGTTTTACCTATTCTATTCTTCAGCAGGCCTTATTTTTAGGTCTTGTTTCTCTTCACGCTTCTCATTTCTTTGATGATAAGCCTTAACTGTTAATAAACTCACAGACTCCTCTGAAGTAAGAAAGTACTGGAAGCACAGGTTAGAACAGGACCTTTCTAATTTGTCACAAATTAAAGCTGTTGCAAAGGCCCACGTATTCTTTGGTTTAAGGTTACTGTCTCATATGCTGAACCAGCTTTCATATCCAGTAGACTATCCAACTTATGCTGATAAGTTTTAATATAGGCAATGGCCACAGTCTCTGTTTGGCTTACTCCATAGAGCCATGAGATGGACCTAAACTACAAGAAAAAATCTGAATTATGAGTACTATAACATTCAAGCAGTTTTGGTTCAACAATATAGTCCAATCCCTATGACGAGTAAAACAGCTGCAAAAGAAGTTTGGAGTGTGACATTTCTACCCAGCACAAAGTTTAAACTTAGCAATTCGGCTGAGATCTGTTTCTTCTCAGTGCACAAGACAAATGCTATATCTAGATGCCCCAGAAATCGCAGTACAGCATGCCCTGGTGTCCTAGCTTTCTGGCAGGGAACCTGGCTGGACCACGCTCTGCTTCCTTTCTGATCCCTCTAGTGGAAACCAAAGTATGGGGCAAGAGAGAAAGAGCTTATGCATAGTAGTATGTTTCTCCGGTGTGAGGTCTGGATGCAGCCAGGGTATGCACCCAAATCTGGGAAGGTAGGATTATTTCAAGGACCCCCATTATAGTGTCTTCTAGCACTACAACAGTGTGACATGATTTCTAGGGCTCTAGAAGAGTCAGAGTCTTTGTTCAGTTATCAGAAATAGTTGCTATTCTCACTACTGTCAGTTTAGACCACAGGTGTGCAAATGCTCTTAAAGAACCAGCTGGGAAAGAGTAGCTCTATTCCTGCTTACACAGTTCTCCATCTGGAGTAGATCAGTGACCACAGGTTCATGCCTCAATCATTGAAGCCTGGGTCAGGTGTCATTAACTAAATAATTACTCCACAGTCTACAAAAGTGAGGGGGAAACATTCCTGCCTGCTAGATTTTTTTTCAAGATGCTTTATATAGCAGGGTTTTCAGAAAGAAGGGAGATTGATGGATAACCCTAGTTCTTATTTAAAAGGCAATGTTAGTGTCTGTAGCTGAAGACTAAAAGGATTAGGGCAAAGTATTGAGCACTTAGTAGGCAGATTTATTTAGCAGTCAGGTTCTCTCATTTGGAGAGGATGATATCTATGTTATTTCTGTCTGGTTAGTCAAAAACCTTCAAACCCAGTGCTAGCACTTAGTTCTGGGAGCAGTCCAGTCATTCTAAAGGCAAGCTAATTGTGCTTCAGGGGCAATTTTAGAAACCTCAGAAGCTTTTGGTTTGAAATGAATCAATAGTAACCTGAGCTAGGGTTAGGAAAAAGAGGAAAGGCTTCTCTCTCTCTGCGTCGTTCCCCCCCCCCCTTCTCTCTCCCCTCTCAGGGTAAAGGACAGAGAAATGTCTTAAAAGACACAAAGACATTTCATTAGAACAACAGAAATTGTCCCTGTCTGAAGGATAACTGTGTCGTGGGAAGGGTGCTCTGTTGTGTTCTAGGAGCTCTTATGTATAAAAGTGTGGTCGGAGCTTGTATCTCTATAGCTAGTGCTCCTGTTAAAAACGCCTACCTTTGCATTCATAATACCCTGCTAAATTACTTAATTTCACATGTATTTTGGGGAGAAGCCCTGGTAGGGGAATCCTGCCTTTTTTAAGAAATTTGGTTTCTAGCTATGTGCTAAAACTGATGGATATCATTGCCTACCTCCCTCTGAAGAGATCCCTTGAGAAAGGAAAATGCTTTTGTCTGATGCAGCATTGCAATGTTTGCAACTAGTGCTTTCTCTCAAGTCTCTGACTTCCCTTAGAGTGCTATCGCCTTTATCTAATGCTCAGATTGCTGATTGATAATTCATTTCCACATTTTCTTTTGAACCTGCAGTCCTTCAATTTTAGTGCTTTCATTTGTTACAAAAGAATTCCAAACATGGAAACTTTCTCTCTTTCCCCAAGGTACACCAATGAGGCATCAAATGTTTCTATTGAATTTCAAGTCTCATTGCTCTAGCATGCATGTTAAAGACTCTGGTAAAAGCAAGCATGCAAACAAATCTGAAGTTGAGCAGAGCTTTCTTCCATGAAGCTATTGAGCTGGCTATGAAAACCTTTCACTTAGAGAAATATATTTCTTGTCATCCTTTGCATCTTTGTCATGTTTCAGCAAAGAACATTTCCGTAAGCATTTTATCATTTGGGAGTGTGTGTGGGAGAATATCTTCTGTTAACTTCAAGACAGTATAGCTTAATGTCAGGGTCACCTGGGGGCACTTGATAGTTAATACTACTGTTAGAGCAGACCCTCAATAGCCCACAAAGAGCCGATGTAACACCCTAACAGCTTTAAAAGAGGCAAAAGCAATGAAATACTCCTAGCGTATGCGTAAGTTTTGTTATCTTTTCAGATAAGAACTTATTTCTTTTCATGCCGTATGTTTGGGGGTCAGAAGGGGAATCCAAAGTGACTGAGAGGCTGAACAGACCCTGCCAATTTTATGAAGTGATCAATGGCTGAGATGAAATCATTTACTTGCTCATTGCAGCCTGTTCTCTATGATTAAAATGATAAAGTGAACTATCTTGTACTGCTAAAAATAAAAAGACATAACTGAGAGGATGTTTCAGGCTGTGCTACCCCTAGCCACATCTGCCCGAGGATGAGCAGCCGTCAAACAGTGCAATGTGCTACTACATTTGCTCATCTGTACCTCAAATGAGCCTCAGGGTTGCAACTGGTTAGCAGCAACAAATCTCATGCTATGGGTTCACATAGCATCAAAAGGCTTTATTGTTCCTCACTGGGATAATGAATCTCTGCTGCCTTTTTTTTTTTTTAATGGTTTTTCTCTTACGTATTTCTTTTTTCCTAATGATGGGGATCAGTAGAAATGAAAACCTGTGTCACTTATACATGTTCCCCCTCAACAGTCTGAGTTCTGAGTATGTAGTGTGTCCCTAAATGGATGGTTTTTGATAACCATCTTTGTTCTGATAGCTACCTGTAGTTATAGAGTTCCCTTGCTGTACCCTGGAGGGGTGTGCTATTGGTCAATACGGGTCGTAAGCTCTGTATCTTTTGTAGGTTTCTTTATCTGCCAGTGTTTCCTCTTTAAATGGCAGTGTCTGCCTGATGAGTTTTACCTCTGTGCATCAATAATTGATCTCTCTTAAGAACATGTATTTTCTGTACAACTGTGTCTACAAGACTTGCCTATCAAGCGATACGTTTGTCTTCCAAAAGTCTCCCCAGCAGTTTTCTAATATGAACAGGCCCCTCCTCTGCCAGTGTTGTGTGCCATTTGCCTGCTGAGTCTTTCCACTTCTGGGAAGCTGACTCTTTAAATGTTAGTAGGTCACATTTTGTGTGCACTTTGTGTAGTTCTTAGAGGCTGGTTCCCATCACAAAATGAAATCCAGTGAGAATCAGCATAGAAAGATGTGTTACCCATGAAATCAAAGGGAAGAACTAATGAACAAGGATTCCTAAGTTAACCGACATCATATTCTACTTAGCAGAAAAGTATAAATTGTGTACATGCAAGGGAGTAGGAACATGCCATTTCAGTTTTGAGTTAGAATCAGTAATTTTTGAGGACTGGGAAGAATTTCTTCTGTATGAAGGTGTGAATACATGCACTCGCAGAAGGATATGCTTCATCCTCACCTTAACCTTTGACAGTGCCCCCAGAATAAATGGAACAACCTGCATTGTGTCTATAAAATTTGTGTCTGCATTGTCATTAATGAAGAAAGCAGGGAAGAACCTCCATACTCTGTTGTCCTCCACTGGACAGGTATCTAGTCCACTATTGGCATAGTGAGCATAGCCTTCACATTCCATAGTGGAGCTAGATCTTAGTGAAGTATGTGTAATAACAGAAAAGTTCCTGTCATTTGTGCCTGATCTGCACTTACTGATTGTACCTGAAACTACTGTCACTGTAACAAGTATTCAAGATGTGTAGCTGGAGACAAGGCTGCAATGACAGGGAAGAGATCCTGCAAAAATCACTGTTACCAAAATGCTTATCAACACATATGAGTTTCATGCTAAACAGAAAATGGTAATGCAAGTGTCAGGAAAGACTTTCAAAGAAGACTCACCAAAGAAAAAAAGGGGTGCTTAACTGTGCTACTAGGAAAACAGAATTTCAGCTTAGACAGGAAAAGTGAAATTAGAATGGGTTTGGTAAAAATGGCTCAATGCCAATAAAAAAAGATTAGAAAAGAGGGGTTTCTACAACTTAAAACACAGGCAGATGTGACATTAACTTTAAATGCAGCTTGCTATGACACCGTAGCATTTCAAGTCAATGTTCCCAGCAGAATACAATCACATAAAAGATAAGAAGCCCAACAAAATTTGGCGGTGTCATAGATAACAACTCCATCTGACACACCTGACAAGAGTTTACAGCAAATAGAAGAGAGAAAAGTAATTCAGGATGGAAAAAACTGGGGAGCACGTTGACTTAGAAATTTGACCTAAGAATAAGGCAGTATAATCAGAGAACCAATTACACTTGAAAGCACCATTAAAATCTGTCAGTCCTCCTGGATTTCAAAATGGAGAGCTTAATAAATCACATAGCCTAGAAAATGACATAACAAAAGGAATACTGAAACACTACATTAATTGTGGTCAGAAAAAATTATCTTTTCTTGTTCATCCATCCTTCCAAGGTACTTAACCTAACCTTTCCATTTGGACATCACTTGGGCTAATTGATCATTTCTTCAAATGGGAAATGATGGAGTTACAGGTGTACTACTCTGTAGCATTCGTGACCAAATGCATATTTCCCAGCCCCCGGAAAATAACTGTAAACATAGGGCATGATGAGAATCATGCTAAACTGTGAAAGTTGCCTGTCTCTCTGAGAAATGAACTATGTTGATCACCCTTCAAACTGCTGCAAAGAAGAATACTGGAAACTGCTTGATCTTGCTAAACCTTTGTTATCAAATGAAGAATAATAATAAAAAAAAGAAACATGATGCAAACAGATGACTTACTTAGAAAAAGAAAGGGGATGAAAACAAAGTTCTTGCCTCCATCCTGACGTTCATTAGCCTTTACATGAGCAGTCTTTTAGTCAGACAAAACCAAAAGAACAATGAATGTCTTGTAAGACAAAATGTTTGCTATGAATTGATTACTTTATCCTCCCACAATCTGAACTAGACTGCTCTCAAAGAAATGTATCGTAACTCAAAACAGGCTACTCTGTAATAAGCAAATGATATTTTGCAGTCCCAAAGCAGACAACGAAGACCAAAATTTTAGTGTTACCTAGAGTTGAGCACACCTTCTATTCCGTAAGCTTAAGCCTCCCAGTAAATGTGTCTGAACTTTGAAGTAACTATCAAAATATTGTGAGAGAAAAAATACACCAACCTGCAGATGGGCTCCAGCCCCAAGGAGATAACTCTCTAATATCTAATTCTCCAGCAGAACTGCTTCTGGGACCTTTCAGAAGTTTTTTCTACACTCCTCTGACAAGGTAATGAAATCTGGGCGAATAATTTATGGAATCATAGAACCATTTAGGCTAGAAAGGACCTCATGAGGTTTCTAGTCCAGCCCCCTGCTCAAAGCAGAGTCAACACTGAATTCAGACTAGGTTGTTTACGGGTTCATCCAGCCAGGTCCTGTAAACCTCCAAGGAGAGAGATCCCACAATCACTCTGGGCCCTGTTCCAGTGCTTAATTATCCTCATAGTGATTTTTTTCTTTATTCTATCTAGACATAATTAACACTGTGTCAATTTATAACCATTATCTCTGAGTCTTCTTCTGTGCACCTCGGTTAAGAGCTTGGTTCCCTCTTTTTTGATGATCTCCTTGTATGTACTGGCAGACTGCTATTGCATCTCCCTAAAACCTTCTATTTTCCAATCTAATGATCTCAGTTCCCTCAGCCTTCTTCACAGAGCATGTACTGCAATGACACTAGATACTCACCGGAACCATATGATGGCAAGTATACATACACTGCAGTAGCAGCTACAAAACAGGACCATGCTGCTCTCTATGGAATGAACACTCAGCTTTTGGTGCCACCTCAGCCAAAGTAACAAACATTTCCATTTCCCCACTTCCCAAAGATGTAGAATACCAAAATAAAGTCTCAACACGCTTCACCCTTAAGACTGGCATGTCATCAGATATCTCTACCAGTAGTACACAGTCCTAAGCAATGTAGAGAGGGATTCAAGAAGTATGATTGGCTGCAAGAACACTATTCAGGGTTTTTTTTAAGTTGGTCATTCCAACAAGCTAGGGTCAGTTACCATTGTTGGTTTTGCAACACGTATAGCCAGCTCCAGTGAATCCAGATCTGGGGACTGCAGTTTAGTGGTGCCTAATGGACAACAGATCTAATCATCACTACTCTATTGGCTTCCTGTAAAATATCAAGTATCATCAGGTTGATTTTGCTTTGTTTTGTAGAAGGTTTGCAGTTCATAAAATAAATTTGCATCAATATGCTCTGTTGCAGACAAGAGATGCTTCCATCTGTTGAAAGACATCCTCTCCCTTTCAACCTATTGATGTTGTGGAGCTTTCTTAATGTTAAGTGCCCAGACTATGTCTGGGGACCTTGATTTCAGACTGCTTGATTCTTTAGAATAGGAGTATGAGTCCCTTTTACTAGTTGCACTGTTCATGCAGTTAGCTGTGGACTCCAGGCTTTCTTTTTATGACAGACCAGGGAGGAGACAAAGACAATTTAACAATGACTTACAGCTGTCTTTTAAACCCTAAGTAACAAAACCCAGATACCACCTTTTGTCAAGATCCTCAGTCCTCTTGTTAAAACACTTCTTGTCACTCCCTTTTTTTCTTAAGAAAGATGAATTGGGAAGAAGTCCTCTAGACCTTTTCTCACAGGAGTTCTGTTATCACATTTGTCCGTTCTGTTCAATACAAGATGTTTTCTCAAGGTTGATTTACCTTTACGGATCCGTCCGTATGAATTTGGGCTCTCAGACTGGCCCAGCTCAATCAGATCTGGTGACAGTGCCAAATTATACTCCCGTTTCTCACCCACTGCATGTTCATGTGAAGTGGTGGGATCTGGGGAATAGGGCTGGGCATATCTCCTGGTCCTTACAGTGGAGTCACTCTCTAACTTTTTTGTAGTGGTGTGCTGTGAGATAATCTGCTTGTTCCTTCAGAGAACGTGAGTAATAACTTGTCAAAATATACCTCTTCTCTCCTGGCATACTTGAGTTATGTTTAGTCTGTATTCCAGCTGGTGGCAAAAAAGGTCTATCTCTCATGACTCATAGTGATGCAACTTTCATGCATTTACATGCCTTCTCTCATATCAGAGATACAACAGAACCTATCTGTCAGCGTGTAGGGAAAATGATCTCCTGAACACACTTCCTCACTAGCACCAGAGAACCATGGTAGAAGTGACAATGCAGGTACTGTAAATTGCATGATAAATCTAGCCTGGAGTCGAGTATTTGGGAAGTGATGTCTGAAGCAGAAGCAGAGACCAAGTACAAGCAAGAGAACACAGCCCATGGGGAAACATAGGAGATCCTGGAGAACCAGCAATATTTGAATGGTTTCATGCCTCCATCCTCATTCCAGAATGAGCCTGTTAACAGCATTCTCTGCCATTAACCTCTACTTCTCTCAGACTACCTGGATTAAATAAAAAGGAAATAAACCCCATCATTGTTCTTAAGCAAGAGGTTTTTTTATTGTATGAATTAGGGGTAGCATTTGAATAGCAATGGCAAGAATTCTGTGTTTTCATAACTCTGCTGTGCAATTGCTTGTCCACAGGGGTTGCATTGAATAGAAAAGCCACCAATGGGTAAGGCTAACTAATTTTTTTTCTTCATTTTAACACTGTATGGCATGGATGTCTTATGTTGACTTTGAGAAGTTCTTTGAACTTGCCCAGACTTTGAATGATGCTTTCATACTGCATGCCTGTTTTGCCATCTTATTGTTTAATTGTGATCAGGAAAATGTAATGGATTAATTTGTAGTAGCAATGCCAAGCGACCTGGAAGGTTTCCTTAGTCAAAGGGGTGGAAATGAAATTCTACTTGTATTGATTTTTGTCTTATTTTTATCCAGTTCCTAATCCATGACAGACTTACTTTTTACTTTCTGATGACTCAGTACTGTGAGGAAGAATTCACAAAGCCTTTAGGGTTACGGTAAGGGTAAAGGTAAACAGAGCTGGACTCTACAGAAAATCAATTGGCTCTAACGAAGCTCAGCCATCATCCTCCTGACACCTGGGATGGGGTTTGCTGCCCTGCGCTGCCCTCTTACCACTTGGAGACAGACTGTCTGATTGGAAACTATGAGCCCAGTCCTGTAACTTTAGTAAATCGAAGTTTCTTTTAACAAATTAAAGCACCAGTCTGTTTATTCCCCAGAGATGGTGAGTGATGTTATTTTAATAAGAAGAAGCAGGAGCTGATGGTCTGAAATGGTTGTGCACCAGAATGCAGTGTCTTAAAATGTGGCTGGAGCACACGATTTTCATAGATTTGGGCAATTACAGGATGGCTGGAGGAGCCTTACTGTTGAAAGACATGCTGATATCAAATATAGCAAAGAAAAAATCTTTTTTCTTTTCTTTCTTCTTTTTTTATACAATTTCTCTACCCTCCATGCTCTCCTGCAACCCTTCTGTGTTTTGCTTGGCCGCAGCTGATTACAGCACGTATCAAAGAACACAAAATGCCTTATGCAGGATTACTTTCTCCTTCTTTGACGGATATGCTGCAAATATAGCAGTACACTCATTTGAAGGTATTCTCTCCTTTCACACTCACTATAAGCATTTACTTAATGAAATACCCTTTTTTATTGAATTATAGGACTGCTGAGAGTTATTTATGACAGAAATCAACGTATTCAAACAATCCTTTGATGTCGGTCTCTGCTAATGAAATCTGGATATATTCAAAATGTGATAAGCATAGTCTGCCAAAGTTAACACTGCGATGCCTGTTTCCTATTAACCATATAAATAGTTATGCTCTTCATTTCTTCATTCAGGACAGTAGGTCTTGTTCCAATGGTGAGAGGGACAGCACAACATACACTGTTTATTTTGTTTTTACAGCAGTACGTACAGATCAGTCTGGATGGCTGGGGTTATGTCACTGTATTCTTTGTGAATATAATCCCTGTTTAAGTTCCACCAAAGAGCACATTGTCTTCTGATCTGTGTGCTTCATAGGGTTGTCTGATTTTGTGTTCACTACCCAGTCATTAATAAACCAAAATTAGATGTGAGAAATGAATGGATCTTGGCAAATGAAGTTTTGGTACAGTAAAAAAAAAAAAAAAAGAAGAACATTACATCTTTCTGCTTAGGGAAAGCAGATTTCCTTAAAGTACGATTTAAGGAAAACATGATTTTCTGAAACGGAACCATTTGCTGGAATGGGGCTTTTGTTTGGTTTGGTTGTAAACCCAATAACTCAGGTTTACTGACAGCTTGTTTGACTCAATCACAGCTTCAGCCTGAGCCTAGATGGCCTTTGAGAAAATATGCTTCAAATAAACACATTTTGTTGGGTTCAGTCCGTCCACAAGCAGCTCTTTGTTAATGATCTGGAGCTTGAATCACAGCTGAGCTTGAATTTTGGGATTTGCAATGCAACACTAAATCTGACACTAAATCTGAGCTTTTATGTTTTTCGTATGACCTATCCCCCTCTAGAGAAATAATTCCACTCACTGAAATTTATAGTAGCATGTTCTTGTAGACTGAGACATTTTGTTTGCATAGTACATGTTAACAATTATGCAACATGTATAAGAAAAAAAGATTAATTGCTACATAAAAAGACCCCCAACCCACATACGTATTACTAATGTTGAAAATATTAATCATTATCTGACAGTTTATAAACTAAGTGTTATGAAATTAAAACAGCAAAAAAGCTAGTATGCTCCTGTCATCAGTAGGGAGAGAGAGAGAGAACAAAATCAGGATATTTTTTTGCTTTGTAGGAATTTGCATCAAATTTCCAGTGTCAGGGACGTTTCTGTTAGCAAAGGTTGTGATCTCAAGTTCTCTCCTCCTTTAAGAGGTCAGTGATAAATGCCTTTTGTACTCCTGAGTTAAGCCTCTGTCACAAGCCTCTCTTCTATATTCTGTTCCTTTACAATTGTGTTCCATATCTGTATTGTGGTATCTTAAGCAATCACCTCAAAAATAGATCCGTATTTCCTTAACACTGCAACATGGAGGTTCGGTATCGAGAAGATAGGTTACTGCAGCTCAAACTATCCAGCAAAGTGGTCCTCGGAGTTCACTCCTGACACAAAAGCAGTTTGTTTCACAGCAGAAGACTAATGAATGAGCCAAGACAGCATTGCACTTCTTCCCTTTCAAAAGCTATTTGTAAAAGGGAGAGAAATAGTGGTGTATGTGGAATACTGGTGCATCTGACACTGCTTTTCAAAGTATCCAAAGGTACCAAATCGCAACTTGGAAGGTTACCCCCATCAAGGGGAAAATGTTGAACAGCATCCAACTGAAGTCACTACTTATTTGTTGGAGTTTTGTCATTTTTCCAGCAGCTGATGTAATGCATTAACTTGCTTTAGTGTAATTAACATCCTTAAAAAGAACACTTACTACATAATGATCTAACAAGGATATCGGAGTTTAGAAAACAGCAGATGGATTCTAAGGCTTTTGAGTCCCTTTGGAAAAACAAGAAAACAAGCTAATAAAACTCGTCTAGGCCAAATCCATAGCATGATTACATCTTATGAAGTCACTCTAGACCAAATTCGCAATGCAATTAATTTTCATGGAGACAGTCAGATTGGATTTAGCTTAGTAAAGCATTAACGTCTTCAACAACAAACCAAACCAAACTGTACTAACAAGTCAATGATGAAAAAATTATAATCAGTTTCCCTGCTTGAATACACCCTGTGGGGCAAAGCAGAGCGTAACACTTTACTGGTCTGAAACTCAGTTTTCCTTCTGTCTGCTTTTGTTCTCACAAATTTAAGAATTCAGGAAAAAACTATCATCCTTTTGATGCTGGAAAGCTGATCAGAAAACCCTTTGGACTTGGCAGATACCATCTGTTGACCACACGTGCAAGTGGTTGTCTGTCATTTAGTGAGTCATGGCCAGCCTCAGCTTCTGGCAGGTAGTGACCAGCTGCAGAGGGAAATTTTGAAACTGAGGAACTCAACCATTGCACAGGCAGGTCTGGCTATAGGCAGCTGTGGCTCATGAAACAGCAGCAGGTTCCTCCATCTACAACAAGTCATAGTGTAATCCAAGCCTTTTCACCCATGGTAAGGTGTATGACAGTCAAATCAGCACTGGTTTGGTGGTTGGTACGACCTCCCATACTCTTATCTGTGCCCTGCAACAACTAAGTCTCTTGAGTTGGCCCAAACGTTTTTGTATTTTCAGTCCTGTGATTTTCTAAGGGTTGGTACTTTTGGTTTGTATGCAGTTATTTCTCTTTCATAAGAATCTTGCACCACAGCAGCTGCAGCAGGTAGGCATAAAACCACCAACTAATGGATTTTCAGCCCACTACTTATCAAAGGGAAATTCAAACCTCACATCTAATTCGATATGTTCATCCATCATTCACAGAATATTCCTGGCACTCTTTGACAAAACATTTCAATAAGGTTTGTGAAGTGCATTTAAGAAGAATTAAAAACATCTGACCCACAATCTTGGTGACTGTGGTGTCTTCACAAAAAGCATAGCATAACAAATGAAAACCAGGAGCTGTGAGTGAATAATGATGCTAATGTAAACTCTAGTCTGCTAATTAAAACTCTATGGGAGCAAATGTTTCCTACCGTATGCTAGTAGCAGCAGTATAGTGCTAAAATTAAACAATGGTGGACCCAATGTCTCACCCCTTAGAACTAATTGTCGCTATTCAACACTGCATTATGTAAATAAATAGCTTTCTCCACTCTCTTCACTGACAGTGTCTGATATATAATGGAGCATCTTTTTGCTAACACACAATCTTGACTTATACTAATGCAGTCAGAGGGAGGCAAATTATCTTTTTAAAGGCCATGGTGGGCTGAGCAGCCCCATATTAGCTTTTGCTGTGGGCTGGTATCATACTTTTTGTTTGCAGGGTACCATGTATTTTGGGGTATGTTCCTTTTTTAGGGAGAGGGTGTGACACATCCTCCAAATGTAAAGCTCTCTCCCTTCTGCCCTTCCTTCCCTGCCCTCTGTTGAAATATTCTTCAGGACCTTTTCAAGTGTATCTACTTTTTTTTCTTTTCTTTCTTAATCTTCTGATTAGGGGGTAAACTCCTGATTTCAGCAAAAGTAATTCACATGAAAACAACTGAGAACCAGTAGAAGTAAATCACATTTGTATTTGATGAAGGCTTTAACACTGACAAGAGTCTTAAGATTTTCCCATCCTTTCGAGGATATCAGAGGTAGAGCCTGCATCCCAGGCCCTGATGTGAATGCAAGTAACAGGGACACAGTCAAAAGGCTATGGGAGAGGTTAGGCTAAAGTGATTATCCTCTGTGGGACTAGCTAGAGTTTCCATTACCTCTGTTATTGGTCATGCTGTGGTCCTTTCTTCTCTGCACTTTTCTTAGAGGAGTGGCTGTGAACTTCCATCCTTTTAGCAAGAGGATGGCTAGTGGAGGAAGGAGCTCTCTGATACTTGAAGGGTTGTTTGATAACAAGAGAGATTCTAGTCTTCTTGGATCTTCTTTTTTCTTTTTTTTTGAAATGCCATTTGCTCTGACTTTTTATAACAGAGCATGTCTGCATATGGTTTTTGTATGTTTTTTTTTTTTTTTTCAGAGGCATAAACTTTTCGGTTTTGTCTTTTTTTCAGGGCTGTTATGACAATGTGAAAAGGATTAAACAGAAGCATTTAAACAGAAATAAATATAGTATTCCGGACAAGAAAATGACTGCATATGCCACAGAAGCAGTTCAAAGGATTTGGTTATGACTTTGTTTTGAAAAATGAATACATATATAAGAACTAGGGTTTTTTTTTTAATGTGCTGTCATGGTTTCAATCTATCTCACATAAAACAGATAACTTCGTCAAGTAAAAGTTATGTTTTATTTTTTGAAAAAAAAGGAAGGGGAACTTTGAATGTACCTTATTAAAATCTCTGAAAAGGGTCTCTTGCACCACCGACAGCCTTCTGTAAGGCACCTTAGTATCATTTAGGACTCCCTGTTCTGGGAGAGGGAGTGGGAGGGTGTCTCTGTGAGTCCCTGGTGGCTGCAGTGTCATGCAGTCAGCAGTCTGGACAAGGAGATATTTGGAAAAGAGGTGGTGCATCCCTTCAGGTCGTGTTTTTTCTTCAGCCATGTGGTTATTAGTTAACGAGTTGGGAGGAAACCACAGGGAAGCCAGGAACAGGGCAAGTACTTCATAGCAGGGCTACAATGTGTGTCAGAAGAGACACTGAGCATTTTAGATCCCCTAGTTTTGCCAGCTGGTTAAAGTTGTGCTGAATTGTCCTTTGACTCTTCAGGAAAATTATGAAGAAATTTATTTTGCCAACTCTTTGAAATTATTATTCAGGAAAGAATGATCCATACTGGGGCTATCAGCATTTATCAGGCTATTGTATTTATAAGCAATATAAAAATATGTACAAAAATTAATATGGTACTCCTCAGTTTGTCAAAACTCCTCTGATGAACTTATTGACATGCAGTAGTACTAATTCCAAGAGCTCTGCAGTACACCAGAAGGGTTGAATAAGTCCATGAAGCTGAGAAGAGTATCCAAAATTACTATAATAAATATTGTTAAAGCTCACTGTTTTTAGAGAGATGTAAAATGTCAAGCTTCTGGATGTAAACCATCCACTTGGAATTAGAAGTTGGGAAGATACCCAGGGGATAATATGTCTTATTGTACCTTTTACAGCAGTAGTCGAAACATAGAGACATTGAAACATGGAGACTCCATGGGCTCATGGAAGCAGTATGATCATTTAAACAGACAATCAGCTTGTTTCTAAGTGTTCTTATCTCTAAAATGAGCTAAATACAAGCCTGTGGGATTTCATCATTTGCATTATCACTTCCCAACCTGAAGGAAATCAGAGAAAACAAAAAATACAACTTTGACTTTTTTTCTTCAATAAGACATTTGGTATTCTAATAGTGCTCTCTGTTTTCATTCCTTCTCCTTTGTTTTATTCTGTCAATTTTAACCAGGCAGCATTCTTTTCCTTGGCTTTATAATTTAAATAAAGGGTCTGAGATCTGAGATCAAGTAACTAACAAAAATGTCATAGCTGAGATGGCACTGTGCTATTAACTATACAAAGGCCTGATGCAGCAACAGATAATTGCAGAAGTGTTTCCTCTTTATACATTTTTAGTTATAAAAATTGATAATAGAGCTCAAGATAAAATCAGATAAATGTTCAGTTTGCTATTGAGATATGTGTCCCCAAATGTGTATCATGAATTGATTCAGTAACCAAAGTCCTGATTTAAGAGCAGTCTTTAAATTCATTGTTTTTCTCTCCATGCTTTTGTTTACCTGATTGTATATTTGCTGAGCATAAATTAATAAAACGTGCATGGCAATGTCAGTGTGCTTTCTGCAGTTTTGCGTGTTCTGTGAATGTTGTCTTTTTTCAGAAGAAATATCAAAGAGCATTTAAAGAAAATGAGCAGTTATAATCAAATAGTTTAACATAACTTCAAGTAGCATGATACTGAGAAAATTCAAACAATATTAGGCACCTAACATGATAGATATTGCATAAAATCACAGTAAGAGTTGTTTCTTGCCCTCTCCTTCCAAGATTACCAGTTCGGAGACAAGACAGAACTCCCATTTACAGATGAAGAACAGCAGCACTGACTGTAATACTTCTATTTATTTGTAGAGTTTATGGTATACTCTTCTGGGGAAAAGTAAACAAAATAAACTCTATTGCATGAGGATCACATACTTTGAATTATGGAGAAGAATTTTCTAAATTCCTATGATTTACATTTTGACCAATATACTTAGTTTGAGACATAAACACACCGTCATCATGCAAATAAACCAGTGCAAGGCATTCATAAACAAGGATAAAAAAAAGTAACCAGTAATTCTACAGCATCTTTACATTACAAGTCCCAGAGATGCTTTTCTTGAGCAGAACTAGCAACAACATAACCGATAGAAACGGCCACCGGGAGTGACAGCATTTGAAATTGCATAGGAGCCAAAGAAAACAAAAACATGACTCTTGACTTGCATATAAGACCTAGCAGGATCCCAGATTTTTCTGGCAACCAAGAGTGTTCCTGGTTCAGTTTCAGGTCACAGTTGAAAGACAGGAAGGAAAATTATTTTTGTTCTCTGTTCTGGAGAAAATTCTTCTCTATTTGTTTAAAAATGGCCATCCAAATTTCCACGCCTGCTTTCAACCTTATTTTAGGACTTAGAAGTAGTTCAGAATACTTTGTACAGGCTCTTGCACCAATACTGTAACATTGGTTTTGACTTAGCTTAACGTTTTAGTTTAATGCTTTAGACTATAAAATTATTCCTCCACTACAGTCAGTTTGACTCCCGGCAGGGTTTAACTGGGAGAAAAAGGCTTCAGGGAGGAAATAGAGAAATCAAGTGGATAAGCTTTAGCAGTAAGATGCTATTAAGTAAGGGATACTGGGGACAATGTTAAGATTTATTTTCTGCATAGATGTGGAAGGCAATGGATAACAAAGCATATGCAGGAAAGACAGATAAGCATGCAGTTTCAGTTCTGGTAAGTCTGCACTGTGACAAAAACAAATTGTTTCAAGTTTGCGGTATCTCAGTCTTCAGTTAATAGCAGCTGGCCACTGCCCTCTCCTTGCTAAGAAATCTCAGTTCTGGTGGAGTGGTTTCCATGGTTATGTAAAAACTCACATGTCTGATTTCTTCTATCAGGTAAGATACCTGTGAATGCACCTGATGATTATGTGTGTGAAAAAGGCAGTTGATTAAATGTTTGTCTCTAAGAAAATATATTTATGGCCATGCACAATTTCTGCTCACTTCAGTCTTTGTTTGACTTTCGGTAAAACCATGTACTGGCACAAAAACATCAAGCTGCCTGATTGAAAGAGCTCATTGCAGGGCTAGCTACCAAATTTTGAGCAGAGAAACCAACTGTAGATAAAAGGTGCACTCACTTGTCTGTTATCAGAAAACTGTAGAATGGATGCATGATGAACACGACAACTGTTGATAATTTTTGTATTTTAATTAACATCTATTAGAACAGCAAAGAAGGACTTTAGTGGGGTGGGAGGGAATATCTGACAAGGTGGGCCCTACCAGGTCATGTGGTGCATGGCCACCCACTGGTAACCCCAGAGTATTTGAGAAAGCTCTCAAGAGGGACCTTGGTCTGGCAGCAAAAGGAAACAAATAAGGTTTCAGCTCTTAGAATGACCAGGCAGCAGGGGCTTGTTTTGGTTGGACTGGCTTTAACAAGTGTTGTCTCTTCCAGACTGACATTTAAATTCTTGTCTTTTTATTTATGCTGTTCGATTAGAGGGAGAAAACCCCAGTCCTCGTATGTAAACATTAGATATCTACCTTTTCTTCTTCTTGAAACGGCAACAGTCCTTTTCTCTGTAAGAATGTTACAAGTTTTCAGAAGAAAAGGGAGTGTTCTTGAGTAATATAGAATAATAACTGGGTTCCAAAAATGAGTGTGGAAAATGGTTTTAAAATCTGAATTCTGAAATGTTTATCTCTAGCTGCGTCCGGTAGCCTTTCCTTTACACAGATTCTTGTCATCCACAGGTGTCAAGAGAGAACAAAAAAAGAATAAAACTGAGATTCAGGTAATAAAATTGAGATTCAGATACATGAAATTATTTGTTTAAGGATCTGTACTTAGGCCAATGATGCAGGTAGAAACAGAATCCCAATCCTTGCAAGTATCTGCTGTCCAAAAAAGATTATATGACCACCTGATATTTCTCATTGTGTCATCCTCTTGCCTGGATTTAAGAGGAGAGAACTGTCCCCTACTGTATAGCCATCACCATTTCCCTGAAACATCCTCTGGAAATCTGTAATTGAAATTCTGACTTGACTTTTTTTTCGCCTGTCTAGCAAGTGATTCAGCCCAGTAGGATCTGGTTGTATGGCAATCTTCAAAAGAAGCTACTAATTGCATTGGCTGAGTAAATAGATGCACTGTGTCAAATGCTTAAACTAAGATTATACACACAGCCCTGTGTTCAAAGCCTAGTTATGCTGTGCAACCTAATTGAAAAAATATCCTGAAGTTCTCCCTGGAGACCAGTAAAATCTCTGTGGATCCTGGACTGTCTGGCAGGTAGATGCTAATTGGCAACAAGACCAGTGTGTGGGAGACTGGACACCCCATGGAACATACCTGCTCTGGCAAAAATAAGGCTGTGAGATAGAAGTTATGATGTCTGACTTGACGGCAGACCCTTTGGATCAGAGATTTAAGAGAAGCCTGCAAAGTTTCAAAATGTGATTGTCAAAGTGAATCTGTCACCAGCTGTCACAAATGCGTTGAAGACTGTGACAAAGTACCTTTTGCTGGATCGAATTTTTTTCATGCTCTGGGGAAGTAAACAACTAGATTCTAAACCTGTCATCTGTTTGTCACCATTCTCTAATAGGAGGCTTTACTGGTAGGAGGAAGCAGACCTTTTGCTGAAGACCCCCTTCGTCTCTCTCTCTCTCTCTAGCATCCTCTGGAAAAGATGTTACCCTGATGGCTTTTGGATTGCATAGAAGGAAGGCAAAGGGCTGTGACAACTAAATTAGTTTGTCCACATATTTTGAAGTGGGTTCATACAATATTTTGTTGTCAGGGTGAATTCTCATGCTAATATCCTGCTGGCAGATTTTCTCATGATTAGTAGTTGCTCTGTCCTCTAGAGATGCAATGTATGTGATGTATCCCCATGGGGAATGCAAAAAAGCTTCATCAGAAGGGTCTCCTCAAGCAAAGATGTACCAACTCCATCTTGAGCTATATAATACAGTTGTCAGCCAATTGATTAGAAGTACATTCTGTTTTCTCCTTGTTGCCCACCTCTTCTCAGAAAACAACAGCCTGCAGTTCTAAACATCCTTTTGTGGGGACCAGTTTTGTCATTTCTATTGGCAATATAATTCTTCTGAACAGGAGAAAAAAGACTTATATCATGACTAAGGACCTTTAATTTCTATGCAGATCCTGCTGAATCTAGCCCTCTAATTCAACAAACACCCACCAGAATATTCTCCTCCAGAGAAATACAAAGCAAAATCACACCTCCAACTAAATCCTTCATGAGGGACTGTTGTTCTATGAAGACATAATTTTAAAGTGAGTTCATTGCAGAATTCCTGCTGCTTTTTGCCTGGTTCCACTCACTAACTCAAGCTAGCAGTTGAAAAGCAGCTCTATCTGTTAAACTAGAGACCAAATGTTTTGTGTTTCTTTGGGGAGACAATGAAATATGGCACACACATTTATTTGTGCTGCACTCCTCAGATTGGCTTGTTCAGCTCTCTAATCAGGTAGCTCTGAGTGATTTCAGCTACTGATGATTTGTTCAGCCAACTGTATCAAAGCAAAAAACTGTTCCACAAGTACATAACCTGAATAGAAAGTACAGAGTTTATTTACTTTCAGGTCATATTGATTTCAATTTAGTCCCAAGATCTTGAGGGTTGCAGGGAGTTCAAGAAAGTATTTCCAAACATCGGTTTCATAAATCCTGGAAAACATTATTCTTGCACTAAAAATTCATTCTGAAAGGTGTTTATTTTGTTATTTTCTATTTATCATTAATGTTCAGCTTTAAAACGAAAAAATCAAGTCAGGAACACAAACATCCGCAGGTTACTTAACTGGCCAAACTTGTAACATAGGTACAGAAAAAATGAAAATAAACAGTGAACTTCTCACAAACCAGCCAGACATTGAATGCCTATTTGTCCATGCTAAAATAATATGTTAAAAATAAACTGAGAAAGGAAATCAAGATTAAAAGCTTGTAAACTAATATTGCCCTAACTCCAGAAAGAATATTATTCATAAAGTTTCTGAATAGGTTTGCTTGATGACCCAATCTAACCATTAGTGTGGATAGGGTACTGTTAATTGATTCATGATAATTAATTTGTTCTTAAAGCATGAGTAGTGCTCTGGGTGCTTAACAAACAATCCAGGTGGCTATAAAGCTGGGGTACCTGCTGTGAGGAGGCTTATGGTCTAATTATCTAACAGTAATCTGTTCCAGGATCACGGTGCCAAAAAAGTGCAATCTTTGTCATGCTCCATTTTCATCTTTCTGTTTAGTGGCTCAGAAATGGTGAAGAGCTAACCGCTCTTTGCCAGATAGGTATAGAAGAAATTATAAAATTCTTTCTGCATTCTTAATGTCATCAGTTTGGGACTGACTGAGAACATTGTTAGTCATCCTCTATAGTGATATTCAGTGTATTAGAATGGAGGAGGAACAGCAAACTTCCCTGTTGCTAGTGGAACATTGCGTTCTTGATGGTATATGCACGAGATGTGAGAAATGACTCTGTGCTGAGTGTGGTGATGTGAGTGAGCCGAAAATGATCTCTTGCCATCCTCTCATATGAAGTTGGGGATCTGGAGGATTTTCTTTGAAATAAACATCTACAAAGCCTGCATTTGAGAAATCAAAACCAAAACCCAAACAACTATGCATAAGTGTGGACCTGAAGTTTGTACCATTGCAGTTTTAAATTCCAGCTGGATGTTGTTGCACTGCCACTGATTTCAGAGCATATGTCTACCAGTGGCTTGAGCACACATCTCATCTTGGTTTTCTGACTTCAGTAGAAGCAGCATATCAAATAATTTAATTGGACCACTACTGTCCATGTCTCTAGAGGGCAGTTCAGACTGATCAGCTACCCACATATCTCTGGATCTCCCTCCCTGGCATGTTGCATCATGAGCCACTCTCGCCTTGTTCACTCAGTATCATCAGGTCATATGGATATAGGCCATTACCAGGAGCAGAAGCCCAGGATTGGAGCCATTTGTACCCTTCATGTTACTGATCTAAGATAGCAGCTCTTGAGTCCATGAATGACCCCATTGTGGTATCCTGGCTGCCATGCTTCCCCAGCTAATGGTGGCTGAAATTGCACTGTGGCTCTTCTCCCTCTGCTGCCCACTGAGTGACAAGGGAGGGAAGGGAACACTAGTGTGATTGCAGTGCTCTCAAAACTTGCAGTGAATAAAAGTGGCTGCAGAGCTTGCAGATTCAACAGGCCATCCTCTACAAGGAAGCTTGTGTCTGCCCTGCAGCAACAGCACATGTTCTTCAGGATCCCAATCCTCCTTTCCGCTCACCTCCTTCTAGTCAACACAGATTTCCCAAGCATGTGGCCCATATGTGGCCATATATTAAAAATGCTGGGGGACAAATGTGCCGTCTGGGTAGATTAATCAAGAAGGATATTGTTTATTCATCTGGAAAGGACTGGTGAAGCATAGGGGAGGGTTTATCCCTGACATACTGAGTTACAGTGAGTACATATGTGACATGTATATTTAGAAATTCATCACTCTGCATTTCAGGCCAAGCCAAAAAACCTTCCTTTAGTGACACTATCTGTGCCTTGCAGTCCTAGGTCATCTCACATGACCATTTTTTTGAGGTGCTGAGCTATAAGCTGGTAGCAAAAGCATGTGTGCTTGGCCATGGGTTTTAAAAGGGCTTACTCTGAGAGACAGACTTAATGCCTGTGTCAGTGTTGTAGCCCCCTGGTTTGCCACCCACAGTCTTTGTGAAGGACAGAGGGCTCTCCAGGTCCTCTTCATGCATCCCAGTGGAGTAGCCTAGCTCTCCCAAAGGGAGAATGAGTCCATGAAACAACATGTTCACACATCTCCCACAAGCAAGATGTTTTCCAACATCTGGATTTACATGTCTACACATTTGGGTTTTATACTCTCCCTTAAATCCATCACCTCTTCCCCCTAGTAAATAAAACTTCTTCTCTTCCCTGTGTCCCATTCTGCTTGGTTTCCTCAGGTAATTTCCATCTCTAAGCAGATTAAACTCCCAAAATGTCTTACATCATATAAAAAAACCTAAACCTGAGCATGAGAAACCCTGCTAACATGGACCCTGAACTTTGCTACTCTCTCCTGAGTCAGCACAGTAAAATAGTTCAATGCTGGGTCTATATGCAATGTAAATGTATTTCAGCTAGCTGACCTAAAGCTGGCTTGTTTTCAGGTATTTTCATTTTGGGTAATTAACTCAGCTTCTACTTCACAAGTTGTCAAACAACTGCTCAAGCAGAAAAAGACCTACAATATGTCTGCAGAGTTGAACATTATTTATTGTTAGTGGGAAGCTGCAAATCAATTCACTTCATTCTCAGCAAAAAAACCCCGACGGCAGTGTGTATGCTCTCATCTTGAAGTGCTTGCAGTTTTGTACAGGAATCTTTCTCTCTGCTGATTGTCCACATTGCTTATCTGCAGGTACATATGTAGGCACTGTCTGCTGCTTTCCTGTTGTCCCTTTTGGGTGAAGAAGCTCAGCTGCAGGAGAAAAGCTTGAAAACTCTTGGTTCCTATCCTTACAGACAGTATGGGTGCAATTGCACCTGGCTTGCTCACAGGCCTCTGAAGTACCACAGTAAGCATTGCATGACCCTCAATACTTTCCAAAATGTCCTGATCCTCAGATACCTGACACCCAGATGCTGAACAACCCATTAAAAAATATCCTTGCTTGCTTGCGACCATTCAGACATAGGAAATATCCATCCACAGTTCCGACCACTTCTTGGCAAGTTCCTCAAACACACTACAGTCCACTTACAAGGCAGGCTAAGGAATGGGATTTAGAGGGTTCAGGAAATAGCTGTCACTCTATCAAGAGAGGAGAGACGCTTCACCATCTTCCAGGACAGGTCACGAGATAGAGGCTGTTTGTTTCCTCCTGTAGGATACAGTGGCAAGGCAGAAATGGGACAGTTTGCTAGATTAGGTAGGGGTACCTATTACAGCAGCCTCTCTTGTGGTTTCCCAAGGATTTGGGTTCCACTAGTCTCTTTACTTTTTGCCAGCAAAGGAGGATCTCAGAAGAGATGATACAGCTACATCTCAGACACCAGGAAATGCACATGGTTTTGGATGGAGTGCAGGAAAACTATCATGCTCATCATATCTCTGGAGGTATAAGACATCGGCACCCTCCCATCCCTGACTGGGGAGCAGCAGGGTGTGAGGCAGCTGTAGATTACATGAAAAATGCAACTGTCAAACTTTTCCACCTCCCAAGGAGTCATTTGAAGTACATTGAGTTTCTTTATCAGCTTGCTCCTCAACATAGGCTACTAATAATGTGTTGCCTTTCAGAAAGCCAAAGATGAACTGTTTCTTTCTTTGTCTTCCTTTCCCAGTGTTTTATATTTCCTCTCTCCATTTTTATTAACAGCAGCCTAGAGGTGTGCAAACATCAGAGGTCCCCAGAGGAAATGGTTTACAAAGGAGTGGGCCTCATCTCCAGGTAAAAGCTGCAAAATTTGATTGTGAGGTGCAGCTGACCCAGTAAAGCTAATTGTAGCCAACACTGCACGTGTTGTCTGTCCCAGAATCCAGCAAGGGTTGATATGGCCATCTTCCTGACCTCTGAAAACACTCCTTAGTGGGAGACATCAGCTTAGTCTCTGGCTCCAATACTGATGCAGTATATACCTGCAGTAAAAGGAAGAGCATGATGGGCTGGAGATGACTTCACCAAGGAACTTTGTAATACCCAGGGGCTCTCAGACCTGATGACAATTTGTGTCCATGTCCAGAAGGATTTGAATGATCAGGTGGACATGATGCAGCACTCAATCTTTGATTAGATAACTTTGAACTCTCTCGAGCATGAGTACCAAGAGAAAATGCATGTGCAGCTCCTTGGAAGCAGGCCTTAACCTCTGCCCAAGTATCTCTGATTTTCATGGAACCAGTAGCCATATGACTGCAGGACTCCTCTCCTACTGCTTCCATGGAGCTACTCCTGCAAGAAGAAATATATTATTTTTCTTTGCAATCAGATCACAGATCCAACTTGCAGAACAGAAAGCTGTCAGCTGAGGGGAAAGTATGCAGCAGAGAGATACAGAAAGGATGGGGAAGCAAAAGCTGGAGTTTCTCTTTTGCTGCCCTAAACTGAGAACACATGAAATTACAGCCTCAAGTGCTTAGAGCTGTGGGAGTGATGAACACACATAGAGTTTACTACTTACCTGTAAATCATATTTGTAAATATCGGTGGCGGGTTTGCCGCATCCCTTCTCTGTTTTGGCTGAAGACCTTTTACTGCATAGAGGAGTCTTGTTGCTACCAGAAAGCTGATCTAGACTTTAGGTCCCAATAAGCAACTTAAGCCTATTCTTCTAACATGCAGACAGAGCAACTCACATAGCTTCAAGGGTTGTAAATGAAATAATTATTCCATGACAGTCCACACTGAAGACCATTCAGTGTAACAGGCCCACAGGTAACTCCAAGCACGGCAAAATACCCGCTTTCCCCCTTACCATTTGTTCTGCGCCAGGCAAGGGGAGGTGGGAGAAAAATGGTGCAGGGTTCTTTCTGGATTTCGATAAGAAAGGCCCAACAACAAATGGCTTAATAAAAGAGCTGTTTTAATAAGAGAGGAATATAAAGAGTGAACAAATTTAAGTTTTTTAAGATGCTGGGAACCCTGCTTCTGTGCAGCATTGGATGGACCCTAGAAGGATTTTCCCATGGCGCACTGCACAGATCCTGTTGGTGGAGAGGTTCCTCCTCCCTCCCATGCCATGGTGCCTTTTACTTCATATAACAAACAGAACCATATACCTTCTTCTAATATCATAACATCCGCCAGTGCACAGCACAGGCCAGCACGGAGCACTCCAGCAGATTTCATTAGAGCAGGTACTCATATTGACAAATAGGCTGCTCAGGCCCTAAGTACAAGACCCGATAGAACAGGCAGGGCTTGCTCAAGATCACAAACTCCTCGAATACAATGTCTTCTGCAAGCTACCAATTACAATGTCTTCTGCAAGTTACCAGTAGACTGTTGTAATGACATGGAAGTTGCTGCACCAGATCGGAGTAGCTATCCATCTGCTCTGTTCTTTTGCTTCAACAGAGACCAACAGCAGCACATTTTCAGAGCGACGCACAAAAAAAAGAGACTGAAAAACCTTCCCTGTTGTGTTAGAGGAAATCAAAGTCCATTGCCTTGCGGTTGTGACCCAGGAGCCTAGAGAACATGGGGAAAAGGGGAAGGAGAAAGGAATTAGTTTATTCTTTTCTGCACTATGGAGCCTGTGTTGGCCTGTAGTTGTCTGTTTAGATGTCTGGTTATAGTATCTCACCTAATGTCTGTTCTGAGGACGCATGTGTTGAAGACACTCAAGTAATGAAGTCCATATGACTTAGATTAGATTCACAAGGGATGCACTTGTATTTTCTTTTAAAGTTAACTTGACTCCAGATTTTGTGGGAAACGTATTTGCATGCTTTGCTCTTCTGTTCCTCTTTCCAGAAACTTTAATTGGCTACAAAAAGTCTCTCAGCCTGTAACTTAACATCTGTTATAATTGCATATATAAACATTTCATAACAAGACTTCCAAAGTCACCACGGGTCAGATGATTGATAGGTTATACTGTTACTGCTACTTTTATATGGCAGTCAACCTTAATGTCTGCCAGGAGAATGAAGTAGTCCAGCTTTCACTGTGAATTGTTTGCAGCCTCAGAACGGCTGCAACCATTCACACACAGTTCATGGTCAGAGGCAAATGTGCTTTCTAGACTTAGGTCAACTCTCACTAGCAAGAATTCATGCAAATGAACAATTTAATTCCCATTGTTTTTTTTCTCAACATCAGGAAACTTCACTCAGGAAACAAAACTTCAATGTTTTTCTAATGGGGTAGCGTATGACACGTACTGGATGTTGCCCAGATGCAGAAGAAGATAGCCTGTACTTTGAGAAGATTATAAATTTACAAATATGCTATTGATTACAGCTTTAATAATTCATGACAGTAATTCCCATTCCTATTGGATGCATAAACTTAAGGGAGGTAAAAAAAAAACCAAAACTACTTAAGCTACCAGATACTTCATCTTTACATTCCCTATAAAGACAGCATGGGCATAATTTTTTTTATTTATATATCTGCATATGTACAGATACATATCTGTACATATATAACTGTACAGCTAAAGAACTGCTACCATCACCTGGACTTTTATGATATTCCGTTTCGATTATGGACATTGCTGAAAGTGTAGTGAGGTCTGACAGGCACGTTGTTTCTTTAGTTCTCAAGCACTTTTACTTTGATAAGGATTTTCCAATCAATGCCTTCCATTATCTGCCAGCAATGTTAATTGAAGATGTATTCACATCAAACACTTCTATCTTATCTGAAAAAGGTGTGTGGAACCAAGTTCCAGTACAACAGAAACAGTAATATTCTAAGACTGTAATTATATTCACACTTCATGAGCTGCTAGATTTACTTGCAGGTTAAAACTATCAAATGCTGCAGTTGTTGTGTCTCTGGATTAGTGATGAAAAAACATTTAGTATCAGCTAGTAGATGGGAAGTTCCCAAACTCTCTGAGATGGGTTTTATATTATGTAGCACTCTTTATGGAATAGTAAAGTCTTAAACTTTTCTTAGGAAATGAATATTCATCAGATATGGAGGGAAAAAAATGGTTCATGTAGAGGTAAGTTTCTTTTTCTTAAAGATCAAGACAAAAGCACTTTTTGGTCCCCCTTTGTACTTCAGAGGGAAAAGAAAGGTGTGGATGAATTTTTACTCTAATGTGGCAGGTTGTCTTATCAAAGAACTTTATACAGTCTTCTTGGTTGGTGCTGTAGGGTTCTTGCCTTGATGGCCACATTTCCTGAGCCTGTGCAGACTCTGTACAGCCTTGCTCACACTTCTGACCCTCCAGCAGGGCAGAAGGGATATAACCCAATCCAACCCAACTGTCAGTGGCACACTGCTGAGAAGTCTTCTGACTTCTCAGCTGTGGGATGTTAGCCAGCATGTGGCAGGGCTGCAAAGCACTTATGCAGCAGCTTGAGTGACACCATCTTCTGCAATAGTAAGTGATGGCCTGAGTTTCTTTCTTTTTTATTGGGATTGGACTACCTTGAAGGTAGGCCGTTTTCTCTATGATGATCCTTATTTGCTGTCTCGCTAGGATGATGACAATGGCCCGAGCTTCCCTGGTCAGAAAGCGAAGCAGAAGAGATGTCGAGGATGCTCATTTCCATTCTGCTGCACTCTTACTTTCTCAGATATAGTTTAGGTCTGACCATGTCTGGGAGCCAACCAGAGACACAGAGCAAAATTATTTGGAAGGTAGGATTGAAAATGCTATTGCTGTTGCAGCTATGATGAATATTCTAACTTAGAAATTGTCATTCTAGTTTCTCCTCTCTACAGGGATCTGAGATGCTTCCAGGGTACCTCCCTTTGAGCAGCGGGACAATGGGAAAGGGATTGCAGGAGACTCCATCTGAGACAGAGCCTCTACTTTCCAGGGGAGAAATGGAGCAACACTGAAATCTGAAAGATAAACTGTCAGTGGACCATTTTAAGAGCTGCTGCAAGAAAAGCCATGAAACACATATGAGCAGAATGTGGCTGGGGGATGTACAGAACATGTAGGGAAGAGCCACATCATTTCCATGTTTCCTTCCCCCAGCAACCTTTGTGGTCTCTTTGTTATAGACTGGAGACTGGCGTTGCACGCATCTCCCATGAAATATGAGTTGTCATCCTACCTAGGAGTGCAGGAATTCCTTTATGACTTTAGCTTTATGAGTGTGACTGTGATATTTTGGAAAGAGAAAAATTAAAGTAGATATAGATCTCTATTTTTTATTCATGTGATTAAATGACTAAGAGCTGGGAGAAGCTCAGGGCTTTCAAGGCTCACTTAAAATAAGCTACTGTTTTGAGTGCCAGGCAGAAAAAGTTAGGCTGACAGAAACTACTGAAATCAGGCAATTGAGGGAGCTGTAGTTATCAGGACTAATACTGAGTAGTATTATACTTAAAGGTAGTACTGAACTCACAGAGGTCAGCAATAGACCTCAGATTAACCTAAATGGAACAGAATCAAACACACTAGTGATTCCTGCAGTTCTGTGGGATATTTCAAGTGGCAGCAGTTTCTCTTGATTGCTAATTACAAATTATGGACATACAAAACTGTAATTTAAATTGAAGTTGCTCATAGTGAAGTAGGGCTTCATTGATTAGCTGAGAACTGATGGCCTCCTCCTGCTGGGCAGGTACAACACAACCAGAAGCAATGCAAACTCCAATGAAATAAGATATAAATTAAGATTTTCCTTCTTTACTTACCTTTCTGTAAAAAGCTTCCTCTGCAGCTAAAGGACATCTTTTCATAGGATGATAGTCTTACACTTATGGAGAAGGATACCCTAGGTTTGGTTGCTGTTGAAGTCAGTACTTATTGATACACCTGTGATTTGTTATGCACTGTTCTTTTTGTCTAAAGGGATGAGCTCAGTAATGTGTGGGTAACTGCCTTGAGATTATTCCATTCCCATTCTCTTTCCTAAGGATGCCAAAAAGCTGAAAGATTATGTGATGTGTCCATATTTTTGTTGAGGATAAAGATAAACCACCAACTAACTTGTTCTAACAGCCAAAGGGAACTCAGACACTTCTTACTTCTGGCAATCGTTGACTTCAATTAGATTTGAATCAGTGAAATGCCCTAAACACTCCTGTGTGTCTCTTGGACAGTTGTTTCATATTTATTTCTAATCTCTTCAAAACAAACTTTATCGAGCAGGAAAATATATGTGCTTATGGGTTGTATAACTCTCTGTTGATATTGCTTAGGATTTTGAAATCAAAGAATCATGGACATAGAGTTTTGATGGGTGGATAAACACTTAAGGAAGAGAGAGACTTTTATTTTTAGAAATCAGCTCCCCAGTCTCTAACCACAAAGCTGAGAATTTGTCTGAATTAATTTCTAAGGTCTAAGGACCAAAGTAGGAAATATAACTGTGCTGCTTTGATAACCAGGATTGCTTTCAAATCCATACTCCCTGGTACAAGAGTAGCAGGATTATGTAGTACAGAGCCAAGAGGTCACTCCTTGGAGAACTTGCCCTAGAGCCAGCCAAGGAACAGAGAAGAGGATGAAGGAGTAACTTTGCACAGCTGATCTGTAGCTCACTTTGACATGGCATTGCTGTGGCGATGTCACAGTTACCTGCAAAGATAATGAAGTAATGAAACACACATTTGCCTTTTTCCACAGCACTTTCTCTTCAACACAGAGGAGTAACTTTGGAGAAAAAAACCCTTCTTTTCTTATCATATTTTACCTGTGTTTTTTCATCTTTCTCTTCTGCAAAGGTGATATGAAGTAAAACAGGACTCTTCAAGGAGATACCTAAGATCTCAGGAAAAATAATACCTTTATATTTTAGTCTATATTAGAACTGTAAGTTAATTGAATTTTTACAATATTCCTATGAGGAAATTGAGTATCATTGCCATTTTACAAGTGGCATGAGTCATGCCATACTTTTTAATGAACTTCCTCCCATTTTGTTCTGAAATGGCAAGATGGAGGACTCAGGGGACTACAGGCCAGTCAGCTTCACCTCGATCCCTTGGAAGGTGATGGAGCAGCTAATCCTGGAAACCGTTTCCAGGCACTTGAAGGACAAGAAAATCGTCAGGAGTAGTCAGCACGAATTCACCAAGGGGAAGTCATGTTTGACCAACCTGATAATGTTTTTATGATGGAAAGACTGCCTTGGTAGATGAGGGGAAAGCAGTGGATATTGTCTACCTTGAGTTCAGTAAGACTTTCAACACCATCTCCTGTAAGATCCTCATAGAGAAGCTGATGAAGAACAGGCTGGATGAGCGGACAGTGAGGTGGATTGAAAACTGACTGAATGGTTGGGCCTGGAGGGTGCTAATCAGCAGTATGAAATCTAGTTGGAGAACTGCATCTAGCAATGTACCCCAGGGGTCAGTTCTGAGTCTGATCCTGTTTAACATCTTCATTAATGATCTGGATGATGATGCAGAGCGTACCCTAGCAAGTTTGCCGATGACACAAAACTGGGAGGAGTGGCTGATACACCAGAGGGTTGTGCTGCCATCCAGAGCGACTTCAGTAGGCTGGAGAAATGGACTGACAGGAACCTCATGAAGTTCAACAAAGGGAAATGCAAAGTCCTGCACCTGGGAAATGCTGAGAGCTGACCAACTGGAAAGCAGCTTTGCAGGAAAGGACCAGGGGTCCTGGTGGACACCCAGTTAACCATGAGCCAGAAACATGCCCTTGGGGCAAAGAAAGCTAATGGTATTCGGGGCTGCATTAGGAGGATTGTTGTCAGCAGGTCGAGGGAGGTGATCCTTCCCTTCTACTCAGCACTGGTGAGGCCACACCTGGAGTACTGTGTCCAGTTCTGATCTCTCCAGTACAAGACAGATACAGAACTACTGGAGGGAGTCCAGTGAAGGGCCATAAAGATGATTAAGGGACTGAAGCCTCTCTCATATGAGGAAAGGCTGAGAGAGCTGGGATTGTTAGCCTAGAGAAGGGAAGGCTCAGGGGGATCTTATCAATATATATAAATACCTGAAAAGAGGGTGCAAAGAAGATGGATCCAGGCTCTTTTCAGTGGTACCCAGTGACAGGACAAGAGGCAATGGGCACAAACTGAAGTGCAGGAGGTTGCCTCTAAACATCAGGAAACACTTTTTTACCGTGAGGCTGAGCGATCACTGGCACAGCTTGCCCAGGGAGGTTGTGGAATCTCCATCCTTGAAGATATTTAGAAGCAGTCTGGCCGTGGTCCTGGAAACTGGCTCTAGGTGGCCCTGCTTCAGCAGGGGGGTTGGACAAGATGACCTCCAGAGTTCCCTTCCAACCTCAACCATTCTGTGGTTCTGTGAATGCAAACACAAAAGCAGGAGAAAAGAGATGTATCCTAGAGGAAGGTATTCAGTGCTGTTACTTCAGTTGTTTATGTGTATAAAGTTGATTTTATATTATAGACACAGAACTGTATCCTTATCCAGAAAATAGTTAGACATAAATGGGCATGATAAAATCACCTAGATGTGGTAAACACACTTGTATTGTTTATTATTTGCATGTTTTAAAATAAAATTATTTTCCTGTTGTACTACAAAAATGTCAGAGGGGAAGACAATTCTGATGCCCAATTTAAATAAGTGGACGATGTCCCCTTCCTTTGAAGTTGGCATGGTACCCTTGTACCTTCTCCCTATACCCACTCTTTCTTCAAATTAATGGCAACCTGAAGCACCAATATTTCTAATACTCACAAAGATGAAACAGGCAGTTCTTGTCCACCAACACCATTCAGAAATCCTAGCAATAAGTTCCATTTACAAATTTCAAATACAGAATTTTTTATTTTTTTCTACCCGAAGATGTTCCCACCAAGCATTTGCTCTGTTTGCAGAAAGCAACATTTTGAAAGCAACACTTCTTCTCATTGTGAATTAGTTTTTCTAAATGCTCCTTATTCAAGTGGATGAAGAAAGCAATAAAAGATTTTTCAGCAAAGCAAGTACTGAAGTAGAGAATAAAATATTAGCCTTCCCCAAAAGTTTTCAGTTGTCTTCCATCACCTTATCTTTCAAAACCCGATACTTTTTAGAAATCACCCACGACATTATCAAAACAGGCACAGGGGTTTCAGTTTCTTCCTCTGCACAGGCCATAGGAAATCTGAACCGCTGTGGAGTATGATGTGCTGGGGGCCGGGGGGTGAGCATCTGCACAAGGGCGATCACACTTCCTAAGAGAATGTGAAATAGTATTCTCTAGGGAATGAATATGTGACGTGGGTCTCTGCATGGTTTAACAGATCTCCACTTCCACTTATTTGCTTTGTTGCTCTCTACTAACAGAAGTTGCTGTGTATCATCAGGATGTTGTTGCTGCAACAAGACATATTGAATTACAGAAGCAAAATTGTGAAAGAGGCTTCATGGATGGCTTAAAGCAGGATGAAGTATACTGTGAAACTGTCATGGTTTAACCCCAGCCGGCAACTAAGCCACTCACTCACTCCTCCCCCTGCCCTGGTGGGATGGGGAGGAGAATCGAAAAAATGTAAAACTTGTGGGTTGAGATAAGAACATTTTAATAACTGAAATAAAATAAAATATAATAATAATAATAATAGAAATGAAAAGGAAGATAACAAAAAGACAGAGAAATAAAGCCCAAGAAAGACAAGTGATGCACAATGCAAAATGCAATTGCTCACCACCTGCTGACCGATGCTCAGCCAGTCCCTGAGCAGCAATCTGCCCCTCCCAGCCAACTCCCCCCAGTTTATATACTGAGCATGAGGTTCCATGGTATGGAATACCCCTTTGGCTAGTTCAGGTCAGCTGTCCTGGCCATGCTCCCTCCCAGCTTCTTGCACACCTGCTGGCAGAGCATGGGAAACTGAAAAATCCTTACCTTAGGATAAGCGCTACTTAGCAACAACTAAAACATCAGTGTGTTATCAACATTATTCTCATACTAAATCCAAAACATAGCACTGTTCCAGCTACTAGGAAGAAAATTAACTCTATCCTAGCCGAAACCAGGACAGAAGCTCTTTCACAGCTGTTTGTCTAATCTAATCATTTAAAGACCTCTGGCAAAAGAGATTTCCAGTTTTTGCAGTCAGCCAGCTCCGATACCTTAGCAGTCAGAAAGCTCTTAATAATGTTCA
This sequence comes from Gymnogyps californianus, assembly GCF_018139145.2. Taxonomy (NCBI): domain Eukaryota; kingdom Metazoa; phylum Chordata; class Aves; order Accipitriformes; family Cathartidae; genus Gymnogyps; species Gymnogyps californianus. The sequence continues at coordinate 153,491,394 of NC_059471.1, forward strand.
TTCTATTACAATTGGGAACAAATTCTCCTTCTGAGTTCATCCTCCAGGAACCATGTTGGCTCCTTTGATCACCATTTATGATAACAACTTATGTAATTAATTATCATATTGACTCCAACATCCCACCTTTTTTTTCATATAAAAACTCATTCCTCCAAATTTTTCACTGAAATAAACTTAACTGTCCTTGAAGTTATATTTTAGAGACCGTTTATTCTTACAATTCTTCTCCAAAATCTTCATTTTTTTCCCCGGATATTGACATTTCTTTCCTTTTTTTTCCTATTAAGGAACATTTTTCAGATTTTTCTTTGAAATCAGAGGGCCTTAAATTTAGACTTTCTTTTTAAAAAAGAAGCAAAACTGAGACTGTCAGAAAACCAAACAACTCTGAGGGATTTGACTTCAAGAAAAATGCCAAATATCATGAAGCTGGTGATTAAATTTGCAAGAGCTGGCAGCATGACAATTGCAGGTGATGAATATGTATGCCAAGGCTTTCCAGACATAGTAATTAACAGATTGAGATGCCTGAAAGCTGCATACAACAAATTCAGAAATGAGAGTAACTCTTTGGCTTTATGCTTTGTTCTGTACTGAACATCCTGCTGTACCTCAGAAAACACACAGGAGTCACAGCTGAAAGCCACAGAAGATAAATGATAGAGCAGACTTGTTTGAGCAGCACACCACCTTCAGTAGATGCGTAGAATATGAGCCCATGTATAGAGGATGTGATTTTTCTAACTGAAAGGAAGGCATTTTAGATGTCATGTGCATGGATACGATTCCTCTCAGCACTGCCTCCTCACATTCAGAGCAGACTCACAGTGCCCACACCCAGTTCGTGCCTGTATTTGGGTCTCTGCACTCCAAAATATGACAACCATGTTGCATACATGCACCATACGTGCAAGAGCCACAGCCTGGACATCGCACACTAGAAGCAGTTCACCTTCCATTACCAGACATCTGCCCTGTGGTTTCACTGTCCGCATGGCCGCTGCTTTTAGTTAGGCTAGAGGCAGGGTTATACCGAAGGTATCTTCCATAATGAAAACACTAGAAATGCCCTGAATGGCCAGGGCAGTGGTCCAGCTAGACCAGTATGCTGCCATGGATAGGAGCAAAAGGGGATGCAATTTTAGAAGAGCATGTGAGCCTACTCAATTCCTTTCTCCTCACACTTCAGCAGCATGAACTGTTGTGCTGGGGATGTTAGAGGTGCTTTTCTGCCTATTCACTTTGCCTCTCTGTGTGTGGAGCCATGGTCCATGAATTTTTCTAGACCATTTTTAGACCTACTATTGATATCTGCCTTCACAACGTCCACTGGCAGCAAATTCACTACCCAGTCTGCAAAGAAGTGCTTATTTTTTAATCTGCTTAAACCAACCTCGTGCTAGTTTCAGTGTGTCCCCCTTGTTATAGTGGGTGGTGAATAACAGATCTGCAGTCACTACTGCTTCTCTGAAGAAACAAAAATCTGATATGCTGGTATAAAATGCATATTTAGCTTGATACTGGGTCTGGAAACAGCAGAAGTGGAAGAAATAAGAGAAGAGGGATTTGGGGAAAATTCTAGATTAATTAGTGTAAAGCAGGCACAGTTTATGTTCAAGCAGATAGGGAGTTATAAGAGATAGCAGGAAATACATGGAGAATTATTGAGGCTGCACAGGGAGCTGGCTAGAGATTTTGTTGGTGGCCGGGCAGGGGACAGGTGGACATCAGTTTCAACTAGAGATAATTTTCCATGAATACCCTGCCACCTGCTTTCCACTGACTGTTTCCAGGTTCCGGTATCAACGTGCACACTGGAATATGCATCAGAGAGAGATTATGCTACCTCAGAGACATGCTGCGCCCTGCATAAAGTGGCCCTTGAGCACAAACTGAAAAAAGAACAAGTTAATGGTCTTTTCCATTTGGGTTTGCCTTACAGCACTTTAACTGGACCATGCTGCAGGTGACATTCACATGATGATCCTGAACTATTTTTTTTATTGGGGGCGAGGGAAGGATGTTCTTCATTTCAAACTCTTAAAAGTTTAGAGTCAAATTATTTTTGGCAAAGAAGATTGATGGTGAATGAGTTGTGTCTGTCAACTGTCAAATTAACAGTGTCCCACATCTTGTTCTTTTGAAGACACATTAATATAAAGACAAGAAGAAAACAGAAAAAAAACCCAAACCCTACAGAGTCATACTTAAGTCAAGCAAAGTCACAGAGAAGATTCAAACAGCTTGATGTGTTTGACTGAATAAATGAAATACGTAGATGAAAGAAGATCCAGAAGCTTTTGATCCCTTTCTTATGTTCTTGCTTGAGGGGTTGAGAATTGGGACATAAGATCATTTCAATGTACCTCTGTCTCTACTTTAAGCAGATATGAGTTGCTATAGTAGGGACAACTAGAGGAAAATGCCATCTGATCTTTAGCATCAATATGGAGGCACACGGGACATGTAAATATGCCAGAGAAATGCATGTTAGATTTTCATCAGCTCTTCCATTTGAAACTGAGAACAAGATGTCACCTGCAAGGGTAGTCTGATGCTGTGGAGAAATCAAGAAACTCATAGTGTTGTCTATGGCCATTAGATAGTCAATGGAGGTGTAAATGAAAGGTGGTTCCTTTTTAAGATAAGAATGAACAAAGTTCCCTGTGTCCAAGGTGGAAAAAGGGAAATCAAGTTCACCGGAAAGGTCATATGAAACTCCTGAGGTCCTTAGATTTGTTTTCTGTGGCACATGTGCTTTCCTATATTGGCTGGTAATTTGATAATATTTCCATAATATATGTATTGCATTGTATTGCATTTTTTCAGTAAATAAAATAAATCATATGTCAATATTATGTTAAGTTTTTAAAATGTTCCTATCTTTAATAACTGACTATTATTATTTGGCTAACATCTTGCAGGTGTTGTAAAAGGAAGGGGGTTGCTTGAAAAAAGCATAACTGGGCATATGAAGTTTATCGGATCAAGCACTCTCGAAAGAGGGAAATAGTACATTTACTCTTGCTCATGTACTTCCACAAGGAAGCATCTCTCAATAGCTCTGAGAATGGAAGAGGTACTCTTGCATGCTATCTGTATCTGAACTGGGTAAGGAAAACTCTCAGGGAAGCTGACTTGAGCATATGCTACTTTATATTTATAAGAATAACCTGTTTCAATTTAGAGAAGGGTCTACTTCTGTGATTGTGATCCCATTTTAAGCAGATCTGTAATGTGCAAACTCACTCCTGGCCCCAGGGCTTTTTCTTTTCCAAACTGTGTGGCATATTGCAGAATATCCTAAACAAACATTCATTGAATACTGCTATGTTTTTAGTGGAAAGCAACTGTCTTGTTTCTTCCTTCTCTTTTGTGAAGCAGTGGCATAAATCTGGCCATACCTAGGTTTTCAGATCAGCTAACAACTGCTTGGCAAAAACTGTTAACACATTAACTTGTTTTGATATTTGTGCTATTATCTTTTTATCTGCCCAAAGAAAGTGATCTGCACAATCTTGAGATTTATATATTAGGTTCTCTAGGTTATTGCAATGAAAATTATCATAAAGCACAACCCTTTCAGTCTTTTCTTAACAACTGTTTAGCCAGTGCATGCTAATGAACCTTCCTCATTTATTTACTTGAAATACCTTACTGAAGGGAAAAAAAAAAAGTGGCAGAGACAAAGCATCATATTTTCAGGCTGTCCTTAGAGATTTCACAAATGCAGCAGCAGCTGCAGGTGCTCTTTGCATTAAACTGCATGCAGTCAATCTAAGAGGAACATCATTCTCCATCAATTGGAAAAAGCAAACAAGCCCTAGCCTAGAAATCTCACCTCTGAGCTAATAATAACTCTGTCTCAGAAGCCCACTAAAATTCCAGGGATTTTTCATGATTTGTGCACCTCTTTGCAAACCCACGCTTTCAGGCCAGAAGATTTTAAAAAGCCACATCCCTGGTGCTAATGGCATCCATCCCAGGAAATCCTCCCCGGCTCCCAGCCGATGCGGCAGGTAAGCATGCTGGATACGCACCCTCCTAAGCATTCAGAAGGATCGATCTAACTAGTCTTTGTAACCCCTTTGCGACAAGCCTAATGGCACAATGCATACATCATGCTGTCCCTCGCATGGGGCGTGCACCCCCCCAGCTTCTTCCCGAAGATGGTGCTGCGCCCTGCTGCCAATGCCACTCCTGCTGTGTCTCCGGCCACTGGGTTTGCTGGTTCTGTCCAAGCCACGCCAGACTTCGTAACACGTTGGAGGTGGCTTGGATAAAAATTTAAGGTAATGCCATCAGAAGTTTAAGCAACATAGGGGGTAGGAACAAAACAAGAATGAAATATTAAACAGAAAGAGTAATAAGGTACATTGTTTTGCGCTCCCCAACAGTGTCCATCATTTAAGAGCTTGCATTTTGCTGAAATGATTGACTGAATTGTGTTTTTCCTTCACCTGTCTGTTTACTGTAGCATTTTGGTTTGCTAATCATCTATCAAAAAAACTCATGTCAAATCCCATATGAAGGCCCGTATTAGAAGTTACAACTTCTGAAATGGGTGCAAATATTCCCCTATTGCTAAAAGGAAGGCTACATTTGCCTGCTGACACAGACATCAAAGCAATAAATAGAAACAGACCAGTAAGAATTATAGGTAGGATAATAGGTTTTTCACAGTGCATTACTGAAAAAGAAGAGTAGATTGGCTGCTACATAGGGCATTAATTCTTTAGCTATAGCCTGAGCAGTGTGCAAAGTTTAAATTGATTTGTCCCAGAAGTATCTGAGAAGACCAGTCACTTTACAGGATATTTTTTTCTTATTTACTTATTAAATGATGCACCTCATAGCACTCATTTGTTGATCTATTTCTCTACTTCCTTCCACTGCATGTGTCACCGTATTATCCAGACTTCTGCTCTGATCTCTGTATTTTCATTCAACGAGGAACTGTTTGCGTTACCAGAATTGCAGTAGGTTAGCACCTGTCTGCCCTCCCTGGCTCCCATCGGGTCCTGGTAGTGGGAATCCCTTGGGAATGTTCTAAACTGTGACTACATTTTGGACTGAACGTGGGAAACGGATCAAATCAGTCACTTTTACAGAATACTCCAATATCTTCAGAATGTCTTTGAAGAAACACACACTTGAGTCCAGTCTCTCCACGGTATTTCTGTCCTGCTAACAAGGAGCATCCTTCTTTTTAAATCTCCTGCTTTCCTGCTTCAGCTTCCAACTACAGCTTCCCAGCAGGACAGCTGCTTGCCACGAGAGTGATATGCACCGTCATGTGCAATTCTGTCTGCCACACAAATTCCAGATGAGCAGGCTTTGTGATGGGGTCCTTGCATCATGCTTCAACTCTTGGAGTCTCTTCCTACTTTTCCTCTGCTGCCTCTCACTAAACTCGCTGTAAACCTTCTCCCCCTTGCCTCCTCGAATACCAGATGTGGCACATTCTCACAACACTGGACAGCTGTTCTTGAAGCATCTCTGAGCACTGCTTCTGGCCTGGGATCTCATCAGACCATCTTTCATTTATGCAACAGAATTGAGCCAGCGTCTCTAGTCCACTTCTCCATAACATATGGAGGGGAAAAAATATATCCACTTCCCTCATCTCCCTATTATTAGGATGCCCTTGTGCTGGCCTGGATGGAGTTCAGAGGTAGCATTACAATTTTGCTTCTGAAGAGCATTTGCTATGGAAACTTCAAACATCTCTGTTTTTCGTATAAATCTGAAGATGTTTGTGTTTCTCATACAGCTGGTTTAAAACTGACTAAGAGATTAAGGTCTTGGTTAGAACATAGTGTAAATTTCCATTCCTTCACGTGCTTCTGAATGAAGGTTTCAACTCTGACGGTTAAGGCAATGTTCAGGTTGTGACCCAGCATTGTGAGTAGTTGGCATAAGCTGACTGTATCTTCACTGGTTGTCTAAAGCAAGCTGTTCAGCTCTGTGCCCTAGGCTGCACTCCATTTATGGCTGCTGTGTGTGTAAGCATAAAACCGTTGCTTGTTCTTTGTAGTTAATGTTGCAGCACACAGAGGCAGCCAAGATATTTTGGCTTGAACCTTGTATTTAAATTTTTAAAGAACATTGATCTTCAGGATTTCAGAGATGCCAGAGGGTGAAATAATGATCTCAGTGCTGGATGGGTCTGCACAAGCAGAGCGAGCTAAGGTGAGCGGGACTCAGTGTGAGAGCTCTCTGTGTGCTGAGAGGAACACCCGGTGCAGCGATGCACGTGATTTCCTGCAAGAATAGGGACTTAACTCCACGCTGCCTAAGGTTTCATTTAAAAATGGAATTTGCTGCTGTGTGTGTTTGTGTATTTATATATGTATACAAACACACTCTTGATTGATAGTTACATATCTGTATGTACCCTTCCACAGTGATAATGAAGTCAATCTGAACTAAACATTTCCCTCTCCCCAGAAGTAAGAGGTATGGGAATTATACAGGGGCTGGCCATTGTGCTCTGATAGCTGCCTCTGTACTTCCTGTAGCACACCATTTTCACCCAAGCACCTTCCCTCAGATTCTGTCTCCTTCCATTTACCTTCAGTCAAGATCACATGGGGTAGGGCACCATCAAAGAAACTCAAGTCATTGCACTTGGAGGAACTGGGATGTACCAGGAGGACGTGCTGGCCAAGGAATCAGGGAGGAGAAGGGAGTTTTTGTGTTGGGGAAAGCTCAGCAAAATTTGGGGTAGAATGGAAGTCAAAATGCATGGGCAAGAGAACATGACAACTCAACACTCATTATTACTTTTTTAATTATCATTTGTGATTGTGAATCAAAATTAAGTCTGTATGAAGTATGAATCTCTTATCTCTCCAACCCCAGCATCTATACAGATGTGACAGGGCACACACCAAGACCAAGCAGGTCCTACAAAGCTTTTCTTAGAAGCTACTTGCACAGCAGCCATGCTCTGAGGGATTCATTCAGGCTCAGAGAGTTCATTACACTCTGCCCTGTATAAATATCCTATCTCACAGATCCTGCCTTGAAGGACTTAGCTGTAGGGATCATTCAAGTAGTCAACTCAAAATGAAATGTAGTCTAAGGGCATGGTGCAAGCTTTGAAGAGCTAAACCAAAACCAAAAATCTTCCTTCTCTTTTACTAAGTCAGGTCAGCTCAGTTTGTCTTAGTTCCAGTCCTGATGTCAGGTGGGGAAATGAGCAGCAGGGACAAGTGAACTCTTCAGAAACAAAGAAGCAACTTCTATGTAGATTTTTCTTCTTTGCACTGTGAGTGATAGAAAACAGACAATTCCATATGGAATTTTTGTTTCCAGCTTCAGTGCTCATCAAAGCTTTCTGCAAGACATCAGCAAATTATTGAGAAATACTGTCTCATCCTCACAACTGAACTTACCTTGCACAGACCAATTCCTTGCTGGAAGGAACAGGTAAACAGTAAAGAGGAGGTTGGGGTAGACTGGGGCTTTAGCCCACGGGCGTAGCTGCTTTCCAGAAACCTCACAGCTGTGGGAGAGTATGGAAGAGTTAGCATACATATGAAGCCCTCTAAACTACCTTTGACAAAGATGTATCTGGGTTCCCAGAGCAGAGCTGGGCTCCATTTCACATTGGGGATAGAGGGGTTTGAAGAGCCCCATGATCACGAACAGTTTCTTCCGACCTTTAGGGAAACAGTTGTCCCTTGTCAGTCTAGTGGGAATATCTAGAGAGTGATGCCAAAGGGAGAGTCATAGCTTGTGTGTGCCCTCTGTCCTGCAGGCAAGGAACACAGCTGCTTTCAAAAACATTTTGTACGAACAAAATAAAAAGCAAGTTTAGAAAGACATTCAATAACATATTGAAGTTGGGAGGGGGGAAGCAGGCAAAAACATCAGTAATAAAAATATGTAAGTCTCTTGACAGTGTTTATTTAATGATTTTCAGTATTTAATAACAATGAATATTGATTAAATAATGAATAAAAGTTATTAAGCACACATAGTCAAGTTAATTAGATTTTATTATTTGAGTAAGGAATTGGATATTAAAAATTCAAGTCTTCTGTCAGTAGCTGGCCTCACGGAGTATCACAGGGAAACAACCAGTGCCCCTATCTAAGCAACTGTAATGTTTTCACCACATCTCCAGTCCTAACATGTATAGAATGGAGGAGAGAAGGGAGTATAAATGTTCCATCTCCTCTGAAGATCATGTACAAATTACAGTAGACTCCACCGTGGAGTGGAATTAGGTGATAAATAAGACCATAGAAACAGAATAATAAAAAAAAATCCTGATTTTCACTGCCCACCCAGAAGCCTAGAAAAGGGAAAAGGGTAGTAATTTGACATTTTTGCTGTTAATGAAAAAATCTTGCAAAGGAAGATTATAATGAAACATAGCCATATAAATAAATTAGACTATGTAATAGTAATTTAGGGCATTTTCTAGCAGTCCTCTAGTATGATTTCCCAAATGGCCCTTTCTATTGCATACAGATCCCTTGCTCAGCTCTTGGCTATGTACGTATTCAGATGTCTTGTAGAATGATGGACCAAGTGTCAGTTGCTCTGTCTGCAATGTCTGGTGTGCATCTGTCACCATAGGAAGAGAAACCGGTGCTATTCTATTGTGTAGTACAAAAAAGCCATCAGGACTTTCCTCTGTACCCTAGGGCTTTCCTTGATGAATGCTGTGTTGACACAGGCATTATGCAATATCACTGCAATGCTTAAATGATAGCAAACTTCCCAAGTGAGGCTACTATTACAGTGGAAACAGCTGAAATAATTGTCGTTTTGAGCCTACCCCCCTGTTTCCCACCACCCATCCTCCCTGGGGAGCTGGGGCAGCATCACCTGCATGGCCCCCCCACCTCAGCAGTGAGGAAGACAAAGGGCTGAAGGCAGGCTGTGCTCAGGGCAGAGCAGAGTGGCATGCATGCAGATGCTTGTGAGGGGGCTGCTCGGAGCAGAAAGTTTGATACTTCAAGGAAGGGATAACAAAGCAATAGGGGCACCAAGTGCCGACGTCAGCAGAGCCACTTGTACGTAGCAATACAAGCTCCATATCCACTACCCACAGCCTGGGAAGCAGATATGGCTCTGTAAAGGTGGGAAAAGTGGCAGAGCTCCTGGCTTTGTGTGCACACCACTGCCACAGAGTGAGCTGGGGAAGGCAACTGGACCTCCACCTCCTCCCAAAGACCAAGACTCCCTTGGGCCAGCTGGGAGGTGGGGTGCGCCTGAAGCAGTGTTCCTGCCATGGGGTGTGGGACCAAGGCCATATGCTGTGCCTTGGTGCACACTGAGATGTCAGTTCACATCTAGCCTGTACCAATAGGGGAAGCAAAGTATTTTCTATAGGATCCTGAATCACTCATGTGTGTCTTGAATAAAAGTAGAACTAAACCCTCATGCAGACCATGGTGCCACACTGCACCGCCTGTGTCTGGGAAACAGCTGAACCCACAAGAACATGTGGTTTGCTACAGCCACATAGAAAAAGACTTATAGAAAATGTGCGGGAAAGAATTAGGCTGGGGTATGGTAAGAAAAAGTAGAACATACTTCAACCATGAGAAGTTTCCCCTGGAGCCCTTTCCACTCTTGCTTTCTGTACATAGATAGATGGTTTAATAAATAAATAATCTTTCTTTCCTCCTAGAAGTTGTGCTTGACAGCTTTGGGGGCTGGGGATTGGGTTTGAACTGATGCAGATGTGTGCATCTGGCATATCGTTTTTTCTGTTTTCTTTGTTTTTAATCTCTCTGACACCTTCAAACACACACCCTTGAGGCAGATCGAGGTTTTCATTTTCTATTTTGGCATTTATAACCTGCCTATTATTATTCAATACTGACACCACAACAGTCTATGAAAGCCATAAACGGGACCCAGGCCCTACTGTGCTGACATCTACATAAATATATACCTGTACCTCCACATTAACAAGGAATATTATTATTATCTCTCCTTTTTCCAAAATTTGTTTAAACGGGCATATGCAGGGAAAACATATGTAATAGCACATGCAATAGCACATGCAAGTCCTGACAGTCATGCAGATGGTCTAATCCAGCTTCAAGGGCCATCTATATGAATGCTTTTAAATTAAATTAGAGCCATGGCATACAACCCAGAATGTGAACAATTAAACATATGCATGAATACTTTAAGTGAATACTTACCTACACTCCAGAATCTTAAGTATCCCTCCTTTACCCCAGACAACATGTGGATATTCCCACAGACCAAAGGACAGATTTGGATGTGCTATTGCTGCAAGCAGTTCACACTGTTCATTCTTTAGTCCTGTTCAATGTACTGCCTGATCACCTTGCATGTCCTAGAACACTGTGATGTGCTCCCCTTGAGGTCATACTGTCTCCCACACAATGCTATCTGCTGCTATCAAAATGATTATATCATCCTCTCCCTGCCCAAGCACCTTCCCTCTCCATCTTGTGAAAATCCTGAATCCCAGGACCTGGAAGAGATTTACAACGTATGACCTGCAAGGACCATGTCCAAATGACCTACCCCACACTGATGTCTACATGAAGCTGGCACTATCTAGCCAGCACCAGCATGCTCTCTTTTGGGAGCCCATGCTGATAGAAACAGACTTTTCAGTGGGGAACAAGTACAGCGTTTTTAAGTCTACAACGGGCACGGCCGTGGCAGAGGCGTGCAAAGCCGTTGAGACCATTCCAAACAAATCCACATTAACAACTCACCAGGGTCATGCAGACTTTTGTCCAGCACAGACTCCCCCCAAACTAAGCCAGGGCTATTGGTGGGATCTTTGCCTTCCCACCATGCTCCCTGTGAAGCTTCCACCTCTCCATCGCCTGCCACATTTTCTTTTTGTCATTGTTAACAACCAACTTTCTTAGGGCCAGGTTAATAAGAGGGCTGTTTTTCAGCCCAGGATTTATATTTAGTCTTAGTCTTAGTCTTATTCAGCCAGAGAGCAGAGAGTTTGTGGTTGGTTTAGGGTACTGTGTGAGGGTGCAAGAGCTGCTTGGGATAGCATCAGTGGATCATGCCAAATGAAGTGAGCCAAATGCAGCACAGTCTTGCTCCTGCCAGTCATGGAGAGAGAGAGACATGCCTGGAGGAGACAGTTCGCCAAAGGTCTGTTTGGGTTTTTTCGGAGAATGAACTGGAGCCAGGGAATGAACAAATGGCTGCTCAGTGTCGGTGAACAGTTCAGTGTTCAAGTGTGTGAACTAGCTGCATTTTACTTGTCAGGGTAGACATAGCCTGTGAAGATACGTTTGAGAGCTGATTGAGCATAAATATCATTTTCCTATGAGCTGATTTTGAGAGTTTTTATTCCTCCTCATTGGCTTTTTTTCCCCCTGCTATTTCTTTGCCTCTTGAGAGGCTAAACATCTTGTAGAAATGTTGAGACCCTAAGCCTTTTATGGGTTATGTTGTGATATGGTTCAGTCCCAGAAGGGGGGAAAGATTGTCCCCACCTAACCCTTGCTGAACAGCCATATAGTACGTACGTGTGCCAGTCCAGAAGAAGTTGCCCATGTAACGCAAAAACTCTTAGCACATCTAGCAATGCTGGGAGTTATCACCAGAGGAATTGAGGGCTTTGGGGTGTGAAAACTAAACTATCATCTTAGCTCTAAATAAGTTATATAAGTAAATACAAGAAAATTATATTGCTGAAGAAAAATTGCTGTTTTGGGTTTTGATTGATTTTCATTACTTCACACATACTTGAGGAAAGCAGACCTTTATTAGTCAGAATTGTTTCGCAAATTTCATTTGTCTTAAGTACTCTACGCTGAATTCCTCTAAACAAACCATGCATGCTCAGAATGGGTGTTTCTTTCTCTACCTTTTAGACTAGGCTGGTGCTTAAACAGCTACAAAAAAACCTAAATAAATTGGAATTTATTCAAGGTTACTTTTCTTTTTTCATGTTTTGTTCAAACCTAGACCCTTCAAGGTTGTTGAGTTTTGGGTTTTTTCTTTGTTTGTTTGGTTCGAGTTTTTGTTTGTTTTTTTTTCTTTTTTTAATTATTTGTCATAGGTCTTTTCTATTTTTTCTATAAAGAGTTCTGAAAGACATTTACACATATTTCACTGTGATGATTTCACAATCATAATCTTGTACTTGATTTATGTCAGTTAGATTTGATTAAAAAAATAAGTAATGTGGTGTTTGTTTTTGTATCCTGACTGAATCAGTGTGACTCTTGGAAGTAAGTCTCCACTGTGTGAAATAACATTTTACCAGAGACACTTATATTAGTGTTGTTGCTTCTGCAGTTATTGAATTAGAATCATTCTGAAACTGAATCTGAAAGAGATGGGATGCAGCTAAACAAAGCTGTGTAAAAATCGTGAATATTTGTAGAAGAGATAGATGGGGTATGCTATTTATCTGTTTCAGCAGAACTCATAGAACAGCTATAAAATAGCGTATTGGGAAAGGTGCACTTGCCTCACTCCAGTTTAAATATAAGTTTTCTGTTGATTTCCACCCTGCCTTTGCCTTGAATACACAGAATACTTTTGGACTTAAAGACATTCTCCTATGAAACAAATCAGCTTCTTGTCTTTCATTCCAGCTCTGGCTGCTTCATCCTGTCTGATATATATGTAATATATATACTTATACATGTGGCTGTAGTAACAAAAGACTTCCTGCTTGAATTAACTGCAAAGATGCTTAGCATTTTCTTACTTTAGTTCTACGTGCTGCATATGCTGATGAGGATGCTGACATCTATATGTAATCTATTTCATATAAAATAGAATTCTGATATCAGATACAACCCAGGGAAGGTATTTCTGAACCTGATCGCTCCTAGGTGGAGTTAATCCCAGGGGTCAAGAGAAACTCTATTAATCCCCCACCACTCATTTCTTCTCTCATCTGTGGTTTTGGGTTTGGGTTTTTTTTGGGGGGGGGGGGGGGGGGGGGGGGGGGGAGGGGGAAGGATGGTGGAAATGATTTCTCTAACTTCTGGTAATCCATGAAATTCTAGTAGGTTATTCTGTTCCTTGAGCCTCATGAAAGGTTCAAATCTGTATGTTAATCCTATTTGCAGGATGCTTTAACTGTGCATTTCTTTAACAATAGCGTGAATAATTTAAATCTTAATTTAAGATTAACTTCATCATAAATCATAGTGTGGAGTTTGAAAAGAAAATCACTCATTTATACAAATAATGGAAGCTAGATTTTCAGTAATACTGATGATAATACATATTCTTCTACTTGGGAATTATCAAATCTCTGTCAGCTATTAAGACTTAGCCAGCATTAATTAACAGATCCAATGGATCTCAGCTGGAAGCATGATGCAGTGGCATCTCAAAGGCGGCTGCTGGAGTGCAGTGGGAGTGCAGGAGGCAGGGAGGGAAAACAGGAGGACACTTAGCTCCTAACCATTTATTTTCTGTCTGCTGTCTTCACTGTCCAAGAAATTACTGCCTTTGGCCAAAAAGTAATCGTTTAGCAGAGGAAAGAAAGTGAGGGGAAGAGAAAGAAAAATAGAAACCGAGGGTAACCACTGACCAGTAGCAATACTGCCCACCGTTGTAAATATGGTATGGGGAGAGGGAAGGTGCTGCTGGCTCCCGTGTTCTGCTCCACAAAAATCTTCCAGCTGAAGCAGGGAGAAACTCTCAGAGATTGTGCCAGTTCAGGTTTGAGGCATTTTCTTTTGATTCTGCCTCCCTGCAAATGGATTGAAGCTAGCACTTCCAGCCACTACACCGCTATCTATTATTCACAGTCGAATACCAGGTAGTTCAACTGAATCTAGAAGTTCTGTTGATTTAGCAAAGTACAAAAAGAACGTGTGCCGTAGTCCATGACACAAAGAAGCTACATCAAAGTGAACCAAATGGGCAAAAAGCAGAGGGAAACAGAGAGAAAGGATATGGTGCACATGCAGGGCCTTCAGTGTGATGGTTAGCAAAGACTGCATTGAGATATAAAAGGGGGGCAGGAGTGAATTGAAAGGAAGAAAGAAAGTAGAGCAGAGGAACAGGGAGAGCAGTGTATATTGAGAAGAGATTGGAGATAGGGAACTGAGAATATAGGAAAAAAATTTCAAACATCCAAATTTAATATCATTGCTCAGTAGTCTTGGAGGGAAAAACGAACGTATTCTTTGATTTCCATGACACAGAAGTTGAAAAGGGCACTTGACCCAAGCACGAGTATTTCCTGTCTGTAAACAGAACACCTTTATTTTGAAGGATCTTCCTGCATTTAACACACTGAAGATGAATTCCTGTCTTATGGCCAGTTTCAGAAACCATGCCCTTTCTGTGGCTTTTTTGTACCATTGTTACTTCATTTCACAGGTTGAACGCCCTTTTTCTAGGCATTAATTCCCTTAATTCCCACTTCTTTCTGGAAGCCATTCTCCCCATTTGAAAGCCTTCCACAGCTTCCACAATTGTCTTTCCTGTCACTGCAGTTTATTATAGCAGTGACTGTTTTGTGTTTGCTGGTGAATGCAGCATGGCTGAATCCATACAGAACTTTAACAAACATCTCAGATGTTTCTTCTATTTGTCATTACACGAAGGTCCTCTGTGTGTTAGTCATATGCATATTTATACATGAACTTGCATAAATTTGCACCACTGTTGGGTCGATCTATGGGAATGACTAGTTTTCTTCTCTGCATTGAGGTTCAAATGACAGAAGTAGTGTTTATTTTTTTACTAGTATCTCTTTTGAAAAACACTATAAAATGCAGATTCTCTAGATCTTTGCTAAGCTACCTTTTGATTTATAATTTCAAATAGAATTTAGTAATGAGAGGCACATATGACTCTCCACGAACACACTCTAGTGAAACACATTGCCTTTTATATCCTCAGGTTTCTTGTCTCTGCCTTGGTCTATCTCTACTGTTTTACTCCCTTTTAAGTTGGTGGCCAGTATGGAAAATACTGAGATTCATTACTACTTTTTAAGGAGGAAGGATATAAAACCAAAAAAGTTTACTAGTTGGCTGACAGCTGAGAGCTGACTACTACATGAAGTTTTGAGACATTTCTAAAATAGACTTTATTTGGTTACTTCATTTTTTTCAGGTGAAATTTTTGTATTTTCGTTAGATATGGTGAGTCTTGCAGTGGTTTTATATAATTGAAAATTATGTTTGCAAAGAAAAAATACAATACAAATAAATCAATATTGCCACATCATAAAATGTATTTTCTTCATTTAGTTTAACAAATCTAGGGTAGATGATTTATTCTAATACTCATTCACACACTCACTTGCCTCTGTAGAGTTAAGACTGAATTCCAGTCATCACATTAAACTTGTTCCATCATTTTCCTATAACTGATTTTGAGATGAAAAATTTCCATGACTATTCTGGTGTGAACAAATATTTTATTCTTCAGAAAGTTTGAATAAAATAGTTTAAAGTTGTTAGACAGCAGAAAAAAATGAATCCTCCTTTTATATATTTTATGTTCCAAAGAGGATAAACTCCCTCAGTGGCATTATAAAGACTTTTTAACTACTTAAACCAGTGTAGCTTTCTTTTGCCATCAGAATAGGTACAAGCTGGTTATTTTGAGATTTAAGAAATATTTTTTGAGGCAACGGATTCTAACCTCTGAAAAGAACATTTATTTTTCACTGAAAAATATAAATTAAAAAAGCCCCCAAATTCTTTCATACTGCTCCCACAAGATAATTTAGGTCCACAATCGCAGGAATCTCAGGGCCAAATTCTTCTTTCTCTTTGATGTTTTTGCTAGAGATTTTTAATATTTTATTCCACATTTCTTTTCCTCTCTTCTCCCTATCCTACAAAAACAGTGCTATAGAATAAAACTTCAGAGCTGTGATACTGAAAGTTGATACTCTCATCGGCTGCTGGTCAGCTTCAGATCACAGCTGAACACATATACAATACCCTTGAATATTTTTTAACATGGTTATTGGAGAGAAGAATCCCTTGATATCCCTTTTCCTGTCATTCCCATTTAGCAATTGTTATATATTAATGTAAAAGTGGCATATGGATGTGATAAAACCTACAGAGGGATAATCTCCCCTTTTCTCTAAAGCAGTCCCACAGCAAATGTATCATTCAAATCCTTGTGTCTTGCTGCGTGAATGGACAAAAGGCAGATAATAATAGTTCCCATGATCAGAAGACCCCTTCTTCACTCGCTACCTTCCTTGGGAAAGCCAGGTGGCCACAGTCCTCAGTGCCACAAGGAACCTGTGATAAAGTACTTGCATGAAAGGACCCAGATTTCCAAGTTATAGATGTGATAACCAAAGAATAAGCAAACAGTAAGCTGAAGACAGCAGCAAATTACCTTTTGAGTTCTACCGTCTTTAATTTTGCTCAGAAAAGATTAACTGAAGTCATAAAAATGATTTTTTCAATTATTTTCATCTTAGCTAACATCAGTTGAGAGCAATATTATTTTTTTATAATATCCAGCCTAGAATGGATTGAAGCCAGCAACCAAGAAGGAAAGTTTTCCGGGCTGGCCTTAACCTAAACAATACCTAAGCTAGCAATGCAGAGCTGAAAGATTTTGAGTACCGCCCTCTCCTATCCTAAGCTTTCTACAACCAGGTACTTTTTCACTCATTTGCTGTCCCTGCACAACAAAGAATGGCCAGTCTTCCTGGAAGTTTAGTATTTTGGGCAGTTGTTCACAGTGTTGTTAGGATTTGCAGAATTCATTCATGTGTGTGAAACAATCTTTTATTTGTAATTTCTACTTCCCACAGTACCGGTGTGACTAGACCACTCTTGGTTTTTTGTAAAGGAAAACTGGGCTTATAGCTTTTTTCAGGTAAACTCAAGATGAGGATAAACAACCATTATCAGTATTGGAATTCTTTTAAAAAAGGTTTTCAGTATGAATAGAAAATGCAATTACACTAACCAAGAAACACATATAGGGGGCTTCCGGTCCAAGCATAAACTGATCAGAAGCTGTATCAGCTGTGCCCTCAGTTCAGCAAGGAGTAATTAGTAGCTTCCTGAGAATTTCAGCTTCCTTTGAAACATCGGTCATTAAGTATCACTGGAGACAATAAACTAGCCTGGGTGGCCATTGGCCTGCTCCGCTGGGGAAATTCATAGGTTTCTTGTGCTTTGGTCAGTTCACATTATTCAAGGTTAATTGGCTATTCTGCCACTTAAAGCTATTTTTAAGCTTGCTGTTTCACTGGACACTACACAGATTTTGGCTTTTCTGATTTAAATGTCAGTGGCAGAGAAAAAATGCTGTATTTTTAATATTAATTTCAGACTGTGCTTTAACTACTGTATGCAATAGAGTCCCAATTATTGGTCCCCCTCTGAGAGATGCTCCCTTTCTCATAAGTTATGATCTCTTAGATTGACTCATTTGTTCAGTCATCCAGTTAGACAAATATATTTGGTACTGCCAGAGAGGGCCAGGTGGAAGGACTCCACTGCATCTGCTTAGCCATAACAGAGAGCTGTCCGTGTAGGTCAGTTTGAGGCATCTGCTATAAGAGAACACAGAGGAAATATGTTAAATTGCAACTATGAGACAGTTTTTGTCCAGTTGGACATCAAAGTGACTTCTACCTATCTCTGTCCAGAATAGGTGCAAAGCCAGGCACAACAAATCTTGAAGCAAAATACTTAACAAGATTTTTCATTTTACAACCATTTCTTCTGGAGACTGATTTCCACAAGGACTTTCCAAGACATGAAAGGCAGTTCAGTCTCATTTCTTCCATCTCAGTTGCCCTCTTGTTCTCCTAGTTCTGCTGTTATGAGAGAAGAGGCAGTCTGTTTTCCTTGCCAGAACTGGTTCTGTTGAACTGGAAGAGTAGTTGGTAGCTTGTGTCTAGAAAGCACCATGCCTACTGTTTATTTGTGCTCAGGGATCTTGTGGTGCAAAGTGAGACAGAGCTTGCTTTCTCCATGTAGAAAGATGTATTGGATGACGTCCTTGCTATGAGTCTCTTCTCACTTACTCATAGTGCACCGTACTCCCTGTGCTTATTACTTGTGTGTAAATTCAAAGTGGGAGGTCTCTGCAGATAATCAGGATATGTTCTGGAGAGCGAAAGTAAGATCAAGCAATAACTTAGCCTTGTTTTGTTTATCCAGAGTTCAGTAAATCTGCTCCCCAGACACTTAGTTTATGAATGACAGAATAAGAAAACATCTTTACTCACAGAAACTAATGTAATTCTTGCTAGGTCATCTGACTAACAAAGAAATCATGTCCAGTGATGGGAGCAGCCTCAGTTGAAGAAGTTACTGCAGGGAGGACTGTCCCTTTGCAGTGAGTTTAATAGAAACAACACACACTGTAATCTTTGAACACGTATCTGGGGGACCCACTCATCTGTCCTTCCTCATTAAAACAGAGTATCATTTAGGATTAACACCACTAAAGAAAATACTGATTTCCCTTTGATGCCATTCTTTAGTACATGAGCATGCAAAAAAAAAAAATTGTTTTTCTGTAAATTTCTATCAAAAAATTCTGGACTGCAGGGTGGTTGTAAGGTTTGCCCCAGCTTAGGCAGCCAGGAATACATTATTACATGTCTTTATACCTTGATCTGCCATTCCTGGGCTATGAACATAAGTACAGAATCAATTATATACACTCAGTTAAGCTCTTCTTTCAAGCTGCATGTCAAGCTGTATTTTATCCAATAGATGTTTTGGGAAGGTAGACTGTAATCAAAGTAAGTTCTGGAGATGGTAACTGCAGACGGCATCTGCAGACAACTGGAGAGGCCTGAAGAGCTCTTCAGTGTGGAACACTGTTGTACAAAGAAGTCTCTGACAAACTGTGCTCAGGCAGGGAACTTGTCAACCAGAAGCAAAATCTAGATGCTTAGAGCTGGAAACAGTGAATGATCTGCCTGAACAAAATGAGTTCGAGAGGATGCTGAGATCTGAACATTGTTTCCTAAAAGGGAAAATGGTGATCATTTAAGGGAAACCAGCAAGGAAGATAACTAACTAATCTCAAAATCAAATCAAATCAGAGGACATTAAAAGATGAACAACAAAAGAGACTGAGGATAGAGAAAATTTTTTATTTCTTTTTTAACGCCATAATCCTTAGGAGGTGTACTAGAGGATGCTCTGGAAGGAAAAGTTGTTTGAACCTTGGTGACATTGATCTGAGGAGCATTGCAGCCTATTGACTAAGGGAAGTATTGACCATATGGACAACTCAGTTATAAGGAGTTATATCAGCAGAAATTAAGATTTTAAAAAGTAGAGTATGAGGAGAGAGGTAATATTTTTCATTCTACTGGAAGAATGTGATCTCTTTCTGCATAAAAAAGTCCAATATTTTGTGCTTTTCAGGGGGCAAAACCTGTACAAATAATGAGTTTCTAAAGAAGACTGGAGATACATTATGTTTATATTTGCACAGAACAAAAGACAAGATGTTGTTTATTTCTCTCAGCATTATGAACTACAGCAGTAGAAGTTACATTATTAATACTAGTTTTCTCAGTTCAGTACCAGATCTGAGCATATTAATTTATGTGATACAGTAATTCCTGTAGAACAATATCTGATCTTCAACTTATTATGAAAAATCCTTCAGTACAGCTCTATTTTCGCACTTGTAGACTCGGAAAGAATAAAATTAAGACTCTAATTAAAATTATGTAAAGGTTGCACAATTTTCTGTTAACAAGATCATTTGTTGAGTATTTTTCCCACATCTAGTGCAGTGTTCTTCAACTTTTTGGCCCTGCTTTTCCTCAGGGAAAGTACAGCAATCTATCAGGAACAAACAGCTTGTGTTTAAAGAATACTGAAATGTTTATCGGTCATTTTACAAAGGGCATAATCAATATTTATTCCAGTCACAATTAATATTCTGCAAAGACAGGGCACATTATGTCCTTCTGAACCCAAGTAGATTTTCTTTATACCAACGCAATTTTATAAACTGTTAGTTTAGCTGGTTAATTACAAAAGTAACAAATCAAGCAATGCATATGAACTAGTTTCCTGGTAAAACAAATCTCGATCTCAGCTAGGAGGAGACAGCAAGAACTGTGAACATTTTCTGCAATGATTAACCAACTCAATAAAAAACTGCGTTTCTAGATTCAAAAAGCCCCAAACCAACCAAACCCAACACCTTCCGCAAAAGCATCTCTAAAAGTCAATGTTTGGGTGTCAGCAAGAATAGAAAGTTTGTATAAAAAAAACATTTCACGAAAACCTGTGGCACCTTTGATAACAGAATGTTTTTCATTTATATTTCACTGACCTCAGAGAATGAAATTCTGTTCATAAAGCAGTTTACAGAACACATTTGGGCCCCATCACTAATATTAAATTAATCACAAAATGAAATTATTTAGCCACAGAACAGTTTTGTCTTGGGTGAGGTAGATTCTGATTCTGATCTCATTTACAATGGTTTTACATCAGTGTAATTTGATTTCACTGAAGCTTACGCTATATAAAAGAGAAGAGAACATGGCTCATATTTTCTGCATGGTCATAAATTGCACACAATTGAAAAAAGAGGAATTTCTACTCTGGGAAGAAATCCATGCAAATGTATTTTGCTAAAATTGGGCAGCCTGTTTAGAGTGTGCTATTTATATTTTTTTTTATAAGCTTAGCTCCAACCAGAAAAGATGCTAGATTTCTAGTGCAAATGACTCCAAATCAGTCAGGTGATTCAGTTTTGTTAAGGATACTTAGGAGAAAATGAAAAAAAAAAAAATCTAGAGAATTTCTGAAAGAGGAATACCTTAATTAGATAATGTAACTTTGGGATATTTGTATTTGTTCAGTCCAGTATTACTCAGGTGTTCATCAGTGGTCAGAATAGAAAAGCAAAGTGGAAAAGGATTCCAAGGCTGTTGCAGAGTATCTTACTGGTTGGGACCAGTCAAAATCATGTTATTTACATGAGACAGAGAAGAATGGTTATGCTGTCTGTGTTGAATTGCTCCTCAAGGTGTTGTGACATTTTAGCCAGCTCTAGCCATGTTTTAGCCACTTCTTTGCCTCTGTATTTTTTTTACTTTCTAACCAGAAGACATGTGAAGTACTTCTGAAGAAATGTCTATTGTTGCTCTCATAAAAAAGCCTCCCAGCTAGCAGAACCTAAGTGACTGCCTGGGTCCTTTGCAGTGAAGGCTGTAAGTTGCAGGGTCCTACAAAGACATCCGAAAGAGTGCAGCCTTGTCTCCTCCTTTCTCCTCTCTTGGAGAAGAGGAGTTTCCTCTTGGGTGCTTGTCAGCTAAGAAACATGCTTCTGCACATACCTCTGCATGATGCAACAGGAGGTCAGAGGTGCCCTCTAATCTGTCATGCATATATACATACTACGTTCAGTGGGATCTAGGTTAAATTTTAGGGGAAAAAAAACAAGGAAAAAAGAAGTAAAAAAAGTGGACAGAAGGAAAGAAATTCAGTATGTCCTGTGAATTGTTTTTGTATGTAAGGGAACAAGAGCTGTTAAACATGCATGTAGCTGGGCTGTGATTCTTCCTTTGGGAATGCTGCGTAGGAAATGACTAGCTCCCCTCTAGCTCCACATCCCGTGTCAGCTCCATAGGTCAGTGCCTGTCCATCCAGCCATCACAGGTGACTCTGAGAAGAAAGGGCTTTCAGATTACTACAGAGCTACAAGCATGTAACCACAATCACCTCTTTTCAATGTCTCCTCTTGACTGCATTAGGAAATTCTGCTCTTCAGTCCCTTCCCTGCCCGTACACACATGGACCCATACACCTGGAGCATCAGCTGTTGTGGTGCCCATGGTCAGGCACATGGATGTCCCCTTTCCCTGCCAGCACCTTATTCACCACGGTGAGTTTCTCTCCAGGAGTCAGCCTCAAATTTTCTTCTGGGTCTGGCCCGCAATCTCCCATGATCATCTTCATTTCCCTAACAGGGAGCAGAGGCACCAGCAGGATAAATCCACTAGCATCCCCAAGGTGCTCGGACTGCAGTGGTAGGGGGTATACAGCACCTTGAGTTGGATCGTAGCCTGAGTGCACTTTGGATGAATTGTGAAAAGGGGTAGCTCCTGCTGTTGTCTTGCACACACAAGTGCTTCTGTGGTCACTGGCATGCCTATCCAAATGGCAAATATTTCCTGAACTTGCAATCGCATAACAAATGTAATGTTAGATACCAATAGAAAGTGTGGAGTTTGATGTAAGCCTTTTCTGTTTAAATTAGAATTGATCTAGACTTAGAAACACTGCCTGTTCAATGAAAACATCCTTATGTGACTCAGATCAACAATGTACAGAACAGAAGAGAGCTTCCCTTTCTACTAAAGAAGCAGAAATAAAAAAAGCACAGAGATGACTATTCTGATGAAAAGCAGGAGGAATCCTTCAGCTTATAAGTCGTCTCCTTTTTTGATACTCTAGAACAACATTTTCAGGGGAAAAAGGGACTCTACTAAGGGATTTAGGGCTCCAGCTTGGCAGCATGTTAAGGTCTTCGTTAATGTGATTTAAAAATAATCAAGTATAGTTGCTGGTGTTTTATGCTTATGAGTAATTTTTGTTGTATTATCTGCATTTTTGAGGAAGTAGATGGAATGTGTAAGAACTCTAAGAATATTGGAGAAGAACTACGAGAATATTATTTTTAAAATATAGGTGAAACTAAAAAAAAAATTAAGTATCCTTAATGAAGCAGAACAGCTTATACAGTAAAATTCTATTCTACATGAATACAGGTAATAAAATGAGAGATTTAAAAAAATGGAAAATGGAAGAAAATGTGTTTGAAGAGGAAAATAACTTCCAACAGCTATTCAGTTGGAGGAATAACCTGCAAACTCATAGTGCAGAAAGAGGCCCGGGGGATATCAGATAGCGACTTGTATCTGAGTCTGTAATGTGCTGTGCCTACAAAATAGCATTGGCTTGTGGGTTTGTGCTTTGCAAATGCAGAGATGAGTGCTCAAAGAACAGAGAGGTAAGTCATCCTCTGTTGTCGCTCTGCCACAGGCATATGGAAACCTGACCCTGTTTCTTGGTGTTGCGTTCCCAGAAATGTGGTGATGAATGGGAAGGAGAGAGTTCAGGAAAAGACACAGAAAATCTTGAAGCAAACAACTTATCATAAAAAATTAAAAGAAACTGAGAAATAAAATAATTTGGCAGTGACATGCCTTGAGAGCAGGTGGTGGGCATAAAAGATGGTGGCTTACAAATATTTGCTGGTTAAATTGAAGGGTAAATACTCTCATTGTACTGCATAAATATTTCTGGGGAAGGGTAAACAACTCCATGGAGTGACAAATATTCCAATTTATAAAATAACATTTACCTTACAGATATCATAGGGTAAATATTTTTGGAGTGTAAATGTTCCATGGAAAAATATTGTACTGTGCTCTTCATAGAACAGTAGCTAGGACCAAATGAATTAAATAAAAAACAATTATTTGTCAGGTAGAACAACAGTATGCATTGCAGAAATCTCATTATAAACCCCAACATATTATGGGGAATTTCCTACACAGTCTACTCAAGAATATGTGGGCTGACCTGAATTCTGTTTTGATAGAAAAACTAAGCAAAAAGTCCCAGCAACATGTAAGGAAATAAACTTACACTGTTAATTAACGACCAACCCCCTACTTTTCTGCAACAGTCTTGGAGGTTGGCAAAACACCACCAGCAACTTAATTTAAGAGATCCTGATTGTTCTCCAAGAGATTACCCTCCACTCCATAGAGTTAAAAGAAGTAATTCTAATATTGCCTCTTGCCAAAACATTCTTATTCTGTCTCTAGTACCCACTAACATTGTAAATCCCCATCATTAATGTGTCAAGACATCCCCCAAAAACATAACATCAAGTGAAAGTAAATGCTGTTCTTCACTTAATTGCTGAGGTGGGATATCACTCTGTAGGGCTCTAGCCCAAGACCCCTGCCCAGAGCATAGTGAACCAGAGTGGTTGCCGTGGGCTGTGTCTACCCACGTTTTGAATATATCCAAGGATGGAGACAACCTTATACACTTTCTTTAATTGAAGTAAAGCACCACTAAAATCTCCATCATATGTTAATGATGGGAATGGATCACTGCACCCAAACCAGTAAATCACTGCTGGTAATTCCACAATTGTGTCTCGAGTGGACATCAAGGCTAAGCATCCATCTAATCTCAAACAATGACATTTCAGAATCAATCCGCAAGGTGGGACAGTACCATCTACAATTTAGTAGTCTTATAGGCTGAAAACTAATTTTCTGGAACACTTGGATCAGATAGTGCAGCAGTCTTTTGGCTGTTGTTAAGAAAAGCTAAAGTAGGGATTTGTATTGTCAAGATGTGCTTATTTCACACACAACTCTTTCAGTACTGAAAACCCAGTTGAATACAGAAGAAACACTGAAGGAAGTGTGACTGAAGAAAGAGATTACTGAAGAATGTGACAATTCATAAGATATCTTTACTACTGGCTTCTTCCAGCTCCCATCTTTCTTTCTGCTAGTCTTTCTTTTAAGATTAGTCCAGCATATGGCTTTGTGTTTTTTAAAAACATATATGACATTTTTCCATATAAGAAAAGTCTTGCTGGACCCTTTGGAAAGGCAAATATTGTATAGCTTATCATAATAATCAGTTATTATCCCCTTTTCTTCTTCACTACATGGAGGACAAGGTTTACGATATTCTAAAGAGCTTCTTTCCTAAGTTTTCTCCTGTAGCTGTATTACAGGCAAGGAGTTACATGCTGTGTTATCCATGCTGCTTATTTTACTTTCTAGACTGCCTCCCCATTTCCAGCTAGTCCATCTAGTTTACCCAGAGGCAAAACTTTCAGATTCTTTCCTGAGTATCTACTGTTTCAGCATCTCTCAAATTCTCGAAAGCATTCCTACCTTATTAAGTATGCCTAATGTTAATTGGGTCCCTAAAAATGCAGCCATATTTCCTTCTATGGGCGTGTCACTATTAATGGATGCCGCATTTGTTCAAGACCTTCAGCAACTCGTACAGCTCTTTCTGCTGACTCCACAATCTGCTGTTTACAGGCTGTCATGCAGTGGTTTGATAGTCACTACCAATGTCTTTGCCAGGGCAGTCAAAGCAATGCCATCACATGTGGTTTCCTCTCACACCCACCATGTCATCTTTCAGCATTCCTGCTTCAGGAGCCCATAATTTTGACTATGGGATGCAATGTGACTTTTTCTATTCAAGAAAGAGCAGCTGTTTGGCCCCATGCTTAGTTCACCAAAGGCAACAGAGAGAGGAATTCTCCCTAGCAGCAAAGGGTGATCTCTGAAAGGTAGGAGGTGAATGCCTACTAGGACCTCTAAAGTTAGATTCAATGAAGAATTTGAAACTGTGTTTTAGTGGGAAGCAGTCTAGGCTTGGCAAGGTAGAGGGGCTTGCGGAACTATACAGGTGTTTTCCATCTCTAACTTCTATGATTCTATTATACTATGACTAAGCTCACCTTGCTTTAATATTCTCTCCTGTAACCTGTTCCATGTACTTATTGCCCTTTCAGTAATGCAATTATCTAAGAATCGATGGCCATCTCGTCCATACTAAACACTGCAGTAGGATAAACTACATTATTTCTGAATCATCTGCAATAATGGATTGTGAAGTCTAGAGCTGAATATCTCCAGTCTGCATGAGTTCTGCCTCTTAATTCCATTTGCCTCATTTTCAATTAAATCACCAGTGTGTGAACAGGGGTGCCAGAGGATAGAAAGGGAAGAAAATGGAGTAAAAGACAGAGATTAAAAGAATATAAAAGTGTTTTATGAACCAGGTGAACATGGAATTAGAAGTGAAACAGGTAAAGGAGAGAAAATAAAATAAGGGTGAAAAAAATTAAAAATCCTCTGCACTGAAGGAAGATATACTCACTGGATATTAACAGTGGGATAGAGAAATTTCATTCTGATATTTTTAAATCAAGTCCATGATATGGATGTACTGACTAAAACCCATTTAGATTTTAATTGCTATAGACTGCAAGAAATTTGCTGGTGACTTTCCAGTTTTTGCTGGACAGATGTTATATAGACATCACAAACCCCACCATCATCATAATTGGTAGCCTTGTTGACAAGCTTCAAAAAGATGCCAAATCATGACTAGTTGTGGAGACTCAGCTGCCCAAAATGAAAATCCTTAATGCATTTTGTCATGTATAATTGTGCTAGAGAGGTGCCAGGGAAGTGCTATCTATATCAAGTTAAATGCCAGCAGAAGCTAAAGGCCTGGAAAAAAGGGCCAGATCTGATGACCTTATATATGCTGCACAGGAGGTGGGATGGAGCGAAAAATACAGGGGGATGGAGCAAGAGAGAGAGTACTTTGAAGGAAAATTCTTTACCAGAAATATATTCCTACACTATTATAGCTTTCTCTGCTGATAAAAGGTCCCATTGTACTCCTTTGATGTATCACAGGATGAAAAACCCACCCATGGAATGCAATTCAGATAAGTTTGAGTAGGCAAGAGAGAAAAATTTCAGGATTAAAGTCCCAGAAGGAGAAAGGAACAAAATTCTCTGAACACAAATGATGGCAAAGGACTGTACCATAGACATGAGCAAAGTCAAGAAATGCTGATTAACATAGTGCTATTAAACACACCAAAAAGTTTAAAAGAAGAGCAAGTTAAGGACAGAAGAAATGGTGGCAGAAATAGAGGATAAGGCAAGAGAGATGGAAAAATACAGATCAGTATCATGGAAAAGGAAAGTGGCAAAGAGGGAAAATCTAACCAAAGGAAACCAAGAAATTATTTACATTCAGTGGTTCATTTTTTTCAGACTGTTGCCATGTACTTTCCTGGCCAGACTGTGCAAAGGTACACCTTGCTGCTGCACCTCTTGTTGCTATGCTGTTTCTTCTTCAATGTGAAAATATTATTGAAATCCCGCTCCCACTACTTCACAAGGATTGCACATGCTATCACCTGTGTTGCCTAATTGCTGAATGCTCTCAGAACGTTAATGGACAAGTAATGTGTGTAGGAGAGCCCATTTTGTAGATTAGATTTCTTAATGGACTTTCTGGAAGCATGAGAAGTAATTAATCTCCACAGTAATGTACTGTCACCTGCTGCTGTGGTTTTCAAAATGTCTTTTACCAACACAGCACTTTTTGTCTGTACAGTGTTGTGTCCATTTGCTTTCTGAACAGTGGGGGCGGGGTGGGTGGGTGGGTTGTGAGATGTGTAACTTTTCTTACTGTTGTTTCTGCGGGACGAGAGATCCCCAATTCCACACAAAACATGCATACTTTCCTCCATAGGTTACATCAAGTGTTCAGTAGCTTTTATCCCATTCTTTGTAATTTTTCTGGTGACTTCATAGCTGAAAAAAAATTCTTTCCTCTCCAGTGTGTGACAGTCCAGTCTCTGCAGCCACGTAACACCTGAAGCTCTCACCAAAGAGAATCCAGAGATCCTTCATTTGGCCCCAAGATAAGCAAAAACCTAACTTTGTGATCACCTGCTGAATTCAGTGAAAGTTTACAGTTATACAGGACTTTCAAAAAACAGCCCAGTAGTTTAGACATATGTTGGAAAACTTCTGTGTTTCATAAATTCCTTGAAATTCCTTCAATAAGTTAAAAAATAATTCCATGATTCTTTCTGATGTTGTTCTGATCTCTAGTTTGTGAAACTGTAAAATTCCCTCAGTGCTAGTAGAGGTGTAGCACTTGTGGAGTTGGCGGCATTTCGCAATTCTTGGAATTGACTGCATGCCACGTTGTTAGTGTATTACAGAAGTTTTGTTGTTCCTTTTAAACAGGAATACTCTTTGGCATATCTGTATTTTTAGATGGGAGAGAAGAAATGTGGAGCCAGATAGAGTTATGAATACTGAGCTAATGTTCTTCTGGGCTTGTTTGTCTTTTTTTTTTTTTTTTTTTTTTAAAGAAAAGCGAGATGAACATCTAAATCGCATTTTTGCATCAGTATCCAACTGAAGAAGACTTTTTTTTTTTTACTATTCAAAATGGAATAAAGTGGTGACAAATAGAGTTTGGAAAAAAGAGAATAGAACTTCCGAAACAGAATAAAATATTGAATATTGCACATTTTTTAGTGTGTACTGACATGATAGTTAATGCTGAGAAATAAGCTCAGGCAGGAGTCCAAAATGAATACGTTCGTTTAGGATAACAGTTATACAGAAGAAAACTCACTTGAGTAGTTATCCTGTTTTCCTAAGGCTCTTGTAATGATACTGTCTATGTGCATCTGCCACCACCCACTTTTGGATATGCCTCCCCACCCCCCGGTAGCTTTTGGCCCATTGGCGAATTGTGACATTTGTTGTTAAAGGGTAGAGGCCTCAGGGATGGATCATTAAGCACTTAAGAACACCATAGTACTTAGGAGACAGAGCAGAGGAGGGAGACCCACACATCTCACATACAGGAAGGAGCAGCTGCAGCAGAAGCTCATGCCTTGATAGACAGAAGCAAATCTGCATGTGAGGAAGGTCTGTGTCTTCCCGTGGGGAATCCCATAGACGTCTCACTGGGACACGCCAAAGTCAGTGAAACATGAGGCTCATTTCCGCATGAAAAAGAGATCCTTTACCCCATGGAAATGCTTGTTAAGGATCCAAACTTGGTTCAGAACAGATTATAGGGGAAAAGCATCCTTTCATCTCTGCTCTTATTTAGATTTGAGTGCAAAGTTTTGACTACTGTCATTTCAACGTCACTTGATACATAATGAGTTAATTAATAAATGAGAGCCATTTGTAAAATTAGATTTCTTTTCTTAACAGTGCTGGAGAGGCAAAGTATTTTAAAATGGGCTTATTTTTAGTTTTCAACTTAATTTTGCCTATTTGGAAAAATATGTGCTTGCAGCTAATGACAAGGGTAGAACTGCTGGCCTGCTAGCCTTTATTGACATGAATCCATCTAATGACATCCTGATTTTCTTAATGGAGAGGACCAGAAAGTTCCTTGCCATTACTGTGAGAAGTGTTGTCTTGCGCAGTCTAAGGTAAGCAAAGAGCAGCTTTCAGCAGAGACACATTTAGAGACCTTTTTTTGGGTCAAGAAAAGGGAGAAAGAGCCTGAGCGTGTATGTTTTTGGTGGAAAAAGGACAAGTTCACATCTGTTCTATGGTAAATTATAGGGAGGGAACCTGCTGCCTGGGGGCTGACTATATTTCTGTCTTGTTTTCTCAGTTACTGCATAGAGATCTTGGCAACTGATAGATCAGTCATCCACTGTGTGAGAGATACTGCATGACTGATTCGTGCTTGGGTAATGCTCTGCCCCTTGCAGACAAAAAGCGTGTGTTACAGATGGAATAACATCTCTGCTGAG
This sequence comes from Gymnogyps californianus, assembly GCF_018139145.2. Classification (NCBI taxonomy): domain Eukaryota; kingdom Metazoa; phylum Chordata; class Aves; order Accipitriformes; family Cathartidae; genus Gymnogyps; species Gymnogyps californianus. The sequence continues at coordinate 153,520,713 of NC_059471.1, forward strand.
ACTTTTGGTACTTGAATATGGGTTACGTGAAAGAAACAAGCTCTTTTGTTCTTTACTCTTGAAAGGATCTGATGAAAACACCAATCCTCCTCTTCCAAGATCAACATTTTTGCTAGAATTCCCCTCGTGTGCTGTGTTTGTTTTCAATAGGCCTCTGCTCTCTGCAGCCTTTGGGGATAATGAGAAGTCCCTCACTGCTTTTTTTTTAAAGAACAACACATACACAAATCTCAAACATGTATCATCCCAAAATGCAATTAATGATGTGCTGCATTTGAAAGTTGTTCATGTTCTAGTAGCAATGCCATTCATGCACACAGCTATTCCATTTTGGGAGCATGCTATTATATATTGCTGAATGTATTTGGAATCCATTGCCACACTTAGTTTTGTCTAGTAATGAGTATACCTCAGGAGTGGTTTCCTTTTTGTGTTGGGCATATTCTTTGTGACTGAGTCCTATGGCCTGGTTTGACAAACGTTTCTTCCAGAGAAAGTGGTAGTTTACACACTCTCCCAACAGTGGACGCTATTTTCCTAGTCCAAATCTTTCCCAGAGTGTAAATATTTTTCTGGGGCAGGGTAGTAAAACAAATCAAGAAACTAGGAAAAAGGTTAGTTTTTAACCCGTTCCCCAGTCTACTTCACCATACAGCCCCCGAACTCGCATAGCTGAGCAGCACAAGGTTTGGGATGAGCACCCAGGGGTTATTTAACCTAGCAGAAAGAATTGCTCATAACAGTGTGGATGTGGGATAATTTCACTGCCCTGAGAGTAAAAACCAGCTTGAGCATCTTGTGATGTTTAATGCTGGGGACAAAGTAATTTCTCCCATCTTCTATCAGCTTGTACATGGCTAAGTGTGATCCTGGACAGGGCATATCTCATCTCTGTGCTTTCATTTACCTGCCTACAATAGGGATAATATATACACATCCCTTTTGGAGATGATCTCCAGCCACTACATGTAAATAATTTTGCAGATAAAAAGCACTGTATAATTGCTAAATAAGTACATTTTCCCTGAGATTCTGAAATGAGCACTCAGATGTGTAGTAAAATATTAACTAGCCCTCTGTGTGGAGTATTACACTGTTCAGGGGAACTGGCGTGAGCCTTTTCGAACTAGCTGCTTCACAACACAAGCTGGTCTTGTGTTATACGGTGCTGATGAGTTAGCCCTCAGACAATGAATGTAGGATGACTTGCCTCTGAGTGAGTGATGGGGAACAAGACATTGAATGAAGCTGTTAAAACTCCCACCAGAGCTGAAAATCTTTTGTAACATGGAAGAGAAATGGGAAAGGCTAAAACAGTGTTTCACTCTCAGACTGTAAGTAATAACAGTCAAGAAAAAAGAATCAGACAGAAAAGGCAGCTTTATTTTTGATGATAGCTTGTTCTTAAGCAGCTTTCTGTTAACTTGGGCAGAGATTGTTAAAGGTGAAATTGTAGTATTGACATTTGAGTACTATGCTCTTTGTAGATATAAAATATGAGAGTGATGTGAGTGCATGAAAACAAGCTGAAAGCAGCAGATCACCCTCAAGGTTTACATATTTGACAGTTTTAACTGAGCTTCTGCTAAAAGACTAGATTTTGAGAGGGGAGTAAATATCTCGGAAGATTTCTAGCCTTTTAAGAGTCAACTCTTCATAAGAAATCAGAATTTGCTTAATCAAAAGAAGTCCCCAGGCCAAAATAATTTTTACTGGAGGGGGGTAATGAAAGCACTTTATGGCATTCTGCTCTGTATGCCTCACTGTGTATCTCAGTGGAGATAACGGTGACAAATTTGGGGCTCTGATAGATAATCGCTGTGGAAGAGAGCATGGAAACTTAGAATTTGGGTGAATAAAATACATGTAAATGGCAAAAGCATTTGGGTTAGAACAATAGGTAATGAGTAGACATGAAAAACAACACTTAAAATATGGTTTCATCAAAAAAGTATTTTCTTAGAATTAAAACAATGGAACTGTTCAAAGAAAGAGAAGAGACCAAAAGATCCCAACTCGTCCTCAGCTCAGGATTTAGGATAGTTTCTGTTCTCGTAAAGTTGAGACAAAAGCAAAAGCTGTACAGAAAATAATTGTTCTGGGCATGCTAAAGAAGATCCAGCAGAGCTAGTAAGCTCTATGTTCATTGGAGGGAAAAATACTGCATTCCTTTGCCTTAGTAAGGAAACAAGCCAATTAAATACATACATAACAAGGAATCAATTTCCATTTCCTGTGAGGCAGAGTCATTCTCAGACAGGTAGCTGACATATTGAAAGTAATAAAGCAGGTCGTATCGGCAAGGCTCTTTCCTTGTTTTGCCATAGGAATGCTGTTTAACGTTTCAAATACATTATGGAAAAATAGCAAACCTTTACGATAGTACACAAGGATGCTAAATGCTTTGCAGACAGCACTTCATCTGTGGAAAAGCATACCCGAGAGAAGAGTGGACATAGAGAAGTATACAAGTATTTGATTTAAAAAACCTGTCCAGATCCCTTTGAAATGTGGGCTGTGATCATCAGAGCTACAAAATAAAATCCTGTAAAAAAGTAATTAAGAGATAGCACAGGGTGGCTGGCATAGCCTATTCTTCACCCCTATAACCAAAGTACTGCTAGATAGGCTGTTATTTAAAGGCCACAGGAAGATGACTACTAAAATGTTGCAGAAAGCTTTTTTTAAAAGGATATCTGAAGGTCAGGGAAGTACTGAAAGATCTCAGAACAGTGAAGGATATTTGATACTGTCACCTTAGGAAGCATCATTAAGAAAACTACTAAGGGTCCATCACATATGCCAGAAGTCAAATAAGAATCAAATAGAAGGATCAAGGTTAGTGGCTATGGATGGGAGAAAGCTGCTTGAAGTGAAATAAGCCTAGAGCTGTGGATGGATATAAAAATGCCACAGGGCTGAGCTAGACTGTTCCTGCATATTGACAGTTATGGGTAAATTTATGTGATCTCACAAATGCTATCCACAGTTACGATTACTTAAAACTGAGTTCCCATTTTAAGCTCCAAAAGGTCAACTCGAAGGTCTCCCAAGCAGTAGTTACTTTCTTTCTCTCTTGTAAGACAATAATTAGAAACATCCTTTTGAGAATGTTTTCAGATGCCAGGTAATCAAAGCTCAGTTATGCATAGATATAGCCTTTTTTTCTTTTTCTTTTTTTTACAAGAATGAAAGAAAATAATTACTTTAAAGTACCCACTCATGAGAATAACTCTCCTCATCAGTCTAATTGCAAGCAGACACTGTCTTTCCATCCCAATAAATTCACAATGGTTCATTAGCTTCTATAAGAGGATGAAATGGATCATCTTGTTAACATTGACATTGTTTTAAATGGTTGATTTCACTATGTATGGGTTGGAATTTGCAGTATACCTGTACAACAAAAATATTTAATTAATTAATGAAGTGTTTGGAAGAGAATGGCAGAGAGGGAAAACTAATATTTCCTGCAGATCCCAGATCTACAGCTTGACTGAAAGCTGAGAGGTTGTTTAAACAAATATGGCTTTGAGTATGAATGTGTTGAATTATCAGCACTCATCTGAAGGGCAATAACTTGCTAAGCTGCAGTAAATCAGTTGTTTTCAGTCACAGAAAGGGATGATTTGATTTTTCCCCGTACATGAAGAAAATGCGTGTGTGGAAAAAAGATAGGGAAACTGTGCTTTTAGTATTTTCACTATGATCGCAAAAACATCCTTGAAGATATAGCACTCTCCTGGCATTTATATTCTAGATAAAAGTGTTCCAGCCCTAGGGTAACTGTTGTTACCTAACAGGAGGGATGTGGTCATTATTTTGTTTTATCAGCTTTTCTTTCTCTCCCTTTTGCAAGGATTTAAACACACTGTGGTCTCACTGAATCCTTCAATCCATTTCCCTGGCTGAGGCTAGCACTATACTCTGTGGATCTGATGGAGTGATTTTATCATGGACCTGGCTCTGCATGCAAATTAGGGATGCTAACAAGGGAAGGACAAGGAGAGAGGAAAAGCTAGTGTAATATCTGAAAAAGAAATAGGAAGCACCTCAGCTCTAATTCTCTTCTTTCTTACTTTATCTTTCCTAAGAGTAACTTTATTGACTTAACCGATTTTTTTAGAATTTTTTTTTTTTGGTCTGCACCTCTGAGAAAGAAGAGTCAAGGTCATTGTTTCCAATTTATACCTTAAGACTCTAACTTTTGCCATAGATACGGGATGCTAGTTTATTATTTATTTTGGAAGATAATCTCTGATCATTGTAAACTCAAAATACAATATAGCTCACTTATGACAAAGTAAGTTTAGTTTGGGGATTAAGTTTTCCCTATTACATTGCTAAAGCTCACATATTTGATTCTGTTCCTTAGCTAGACTGATTGATATTTTCACATCAAGCAGGCAAAACTGCCACTCAGGTTCAAAATAAAGAAATAAAGATATTTCTCTTTCTGGTCTTATCTCCCTGCAGCTCCCTTCTGGCTTCCGGTCTGTTTTGATTCTATCTACTCCAAGGCAGCTCAACCAAAATTCACCTAGAAAATTTAGTTTCAGAATGCAATCCTAGCCCTTATGGGAAGACTGAGTGCTCTGCCATTGACACCAAGGTTGCCTCAATGACAAGGAGTGTGCACAAGTCCTGGGCTACTGCTGCCCATGTGGCAACTGGTGAAGCCTCCTGGGCTCTCTTGTGAGACTCTCTCAGGTGTTCCCACCTTATACCCTCCGGTGGGACATCCACCACTCACGCACTCAAGCGGTGATGCAGCAGCTTCTCTCCTGTGCTGCAATGTCAGATGCCAGACATAGCTGACTGCTTTCTGAAGCCCTGGAAAGTGGCTATCCAAAGTGACCGAGACCCTTACCCCACCCCAAAACTGAATGATCTGTCGTGTGCTCAGTATGTTACTGTGCCCCATGTTACACAGCACAACACACGGATGTTCTCACACTGACCAAGAGAAAGGTAGAAAGGTCTTTCTGAGAAAATATACCTTTTCTTGGGGCATTAGGAGCCAAGTTCTGCCAGTTTTACCTCTGGGCAGCAGCTCTTTACTCAAGTGATGAAATGCATGGTCTTCTCTGTGATACTGTATGACACAAGTGAAGGCACGGGACTTCAGCTGTATGTGGACAGCCCTCTGTAACATTTTCTATGACAAAAAAACTGCTTGAAAGAATCCTAACAGCCTCACATACCTGCACCCCTCCGCAGAGCCAGGGCCTGCTCCAGCCATTGTATGAATGGCATAACTCTCTCCCAAAACTCTGAAGATGCCTGTGCTGTTACTGCATAATAGCCTGGTCTTTCAGGATAATTCTCCTATCTCCCCTCTCATGCCAGAATACAAAAGCCTCTGAGGTGCCCACCCTATGAAAATAGTAGAGAAGAGAAAAAGCCCATATACCAGTCTTAGATAAATGGTCATTACCACTCTGACAACTATTCCCAGGTCTTTTCGCAATGTATGGTTGCAGGATCATACAAGATAAAAGGGCTCACTGGCCTTTTCCTGACAAAAACAGTTGAATGAGGCTTGTTCTTTTTAGGGATCTATTGCATTCAAGATTTCTGTGTGGTTTTCTGTTTACCAGGGCTTGAAACCATGAATAAAGTTGCTGGCCTTTTTGTCCAGGCAGGGACAACATCATATGCTAGTGCTCAGCTTGAATCTTCAAAAGATGGGATATTCTAAGGGGCTATAAATATCAGCCTCTTTGCTGCTGGCCAAGCCCTGGAGAGGAACAACAGCAGCTGTGCTCTGCTTCTAGTCTAGAGCCGAACCTACACTCAAATCCGAGCTCTCCATGTAAAATGAGAGCAAGACCATGCTTAATTAGGTGTTTTAGGCAGGCTTCAGGCATGCCTAGGGGGGTGAGTGCATGAAAGGTTGGTTCCATGCTTTCCCACAGGATCGGTCCAAGTATACCTACTTACAGTGCAGGCAGCTTGTGCTTGGCCTCATTGTCGTGGTTTCGGCTGGGATAGAGTTAATTCTCTTCCTGGTAGCTGGTACAATGCTGTGTTTTGGATTTAGTAGGAAAATAATATTGATAACACACTGATGTTTTTAGTTGTTGCTAAATAGTGTTTATACTAAGTCAAGGATTTTCCAGCTTCTCATGCCCAGCCAGCAAGAAGGCTGGAGGGGCACAAGAAGTTTGGAGGAGACACAGCCAGGACAGCTGACCCAAACTGGCCAAAGGAATATTCCATACCATATGACATCATGCCCAGTATATAAACCGGGGGGAGTTGGCTGGGAGGGGTGGATCGCTGCTCGGGAACTAACTGGGCATCATTCGGTGAGTTGTGAGCAATTGCATTGTACATCACTTGCTTTGTATATTCTAATTCTTTTTGTATTATTATTGTCATTTTATTATTACTACCATTATCATTACTTTCCTTCCTTTCTGTTCTATTAAACTGTCTTTATCTCAACCCATGAGGGTTTTTTTTTTTCAATTCTCTCCCCCTTCCCACTGGGTGAGGGGAGACAGCGAGTGGTTGCGTGGTGCTTAGTTGCCAGCTGGGGTTAAACAACGATACTCATGAAACGCCCAGCCCTGAGAGCATTTGCTTTTAGGAAAGACCCCACATCTGGCTAACCTGCCAGATGTGCCTTTACCACAGGAACACCTGGGACTTGTGGGCAGCCTCTGTTTGGGCTCTGCCTTTGATACCATGTGTATGTAACATTGAGTTAAATAGGTGGCATGTAGGCATTAGTCTGTGAAACACACAGGACTTCAGCCTCTTTCTGTCCTTGTCTCCTAAGGTATAACACAGATGCAATACAAAAAGCCCTGCCTGATGTGCTTTATGGTATGTGCATTTTCTTTCTCTCTACATGATACCTTGCTCCCAGCCAAAAAAAGGTACGAAAATGACTGAGAAAAAGCTTTTGAGGCCCTGTAAAGCCTCATCCATTGTATTCCAAACCACAGGTTCCATAATGACACCACCATTTATTTCTGTGGAATTAATTAGCATTGGTGCTCCCAACTTCTGTTACCTCAAACCTTTTCTCCCTTTAGTAAAATTAATTGCAGTTCCTGTCCCTGCCACCAACATAATATCACAAGCTATTAACTGCAGCCATTAACTGCAGCTAAAGAAACAATACTGCTTTGTTCACTTCACCTGCAAACCATGAATTATGGACCTGGGTGAACTATAACACTCTGAAGAGATTTATAAAAACGTTGCAAGCAACTTCTCAAAATATCTGTTGATTTCAGTGTAATCAACTCCTCTGCCTCACTCCAGCCACACAGCTACTCTGCAGCCACTCACTTCATCTACCAGTGCACCTTTGTGTATTTGTGGATTTTCCATCCTGTGCAATAGGATGGGAAAGAAGAGGCTCATTTTTTTTTGTTGTTGTTGTTGTTGCTGATACACACATGAGTTTTGGCCAAGGGAACAGAACGACTGGATCTGTTATGATGTGAACTCAGTGCCAAATGGTAAGAAGTACAAGATGTTATCATGAAAAAACTCATGCTCAGGACAGTCCATGGAGTATTAATTTGGATGCTAGCAGGGGCTTGGAGTTGTGGAGGGGCCCCAGGGTGATTCTGAATTGTTATTCTCATGTCAGGCTCACTCCAAAGACATTGCCCTTGACCTCCATTACCTTTAGACGGGGAAGTAAAAATGAGGCCCAAGGCACCAGCAATGACTGTCACTGGAGAAAGAGGGCATTGACGGATTGAGGGTTGTTCACATTAGACCTCCAGAGGGAATGGGCACCCAAGGCCTCCTTCACAACTGGAGTTATTTCAGTAAGGACTCTGCACAGGAGAAAAGCAAAATGCAGTGATCATGTGTCTTTGAAGCTCCATATGGATCTGAGAGCCAGTCTCTGTGGAAAAATATTAATGATGGATGATACTGAAAAGAAATCAGAAGTATTAATTTGACCCAGGGCATCCAGTTCTTAATCCCTAGCTCAGCTGTTGCAACATCCTTTGGAAGACTTAATATGAAATCCGGCTCTGGTGATGTACAAAACTGTCACTGAACTATGCCAAATACCAAATCTTTAATGAGGTTATTCTTGTGTTTTATGGGATGCAGAGCAGTAACCTACTTTCTGCTCTGATTAAGGGTAGGAAGTGACTACTTTTCAGTGTTGCATCATTCATCAAAAATAATAAAAACTATAAAAAATCCCTTATAAGCTAGATGTGGAAAATTAAAGAAGTTTTGATGAATAAACTTATCTCCAATTAACTTAAGCAGTGCAAATCCTTTAGATGAGACATTGAAATGTTTTTGAGACACTAAGTTAATTTGGTAAAGTCTAGTAACAGCATCAGATTTTTCTGAACAACCTGATTTTAATGTTACAGATGTGTCAGCATAAGTATGGATGCACTAATCATTCTGGTATAATTAACTGCCTGGTGAAATGTCTTATTAGCATGGGGAGTTACTGATGAATAATTTGTCATATTCTAATTATTCCTTTCTCACCCCCCCCTTCCTTTAAAAATACGTAATTATAAGCATTTAGGAAGTAACTTGCACGGTGTTGAAAACCTACCTCATCATTTGGATCCTTCCAACTTTTCTGAAGAGCAGTTTATGCTAAGTGCTGAGAATTAAGGTAGCTATGGAAATAGCTGTTCTATAATGTTGTAGCGCTGCACAAGGTGCACAAGGGCCTGCATATGATCTGGAAAGTTCCTGTTTGAGAAAGGCCCCCATTGTGCTTTACTGCCCCAAGGATGAAAGCAATGAGATATAATATTAGGCTGTGCACAGACTCTGCTGTGTCTGAAGCTTCAAGAATGTGTTAAGTTCCTTCCTGACCAATTTAAAGACTGCATGTGATATCAGCTCCCCCTTCTTGACAAAGCTCTCTTAACTTAATGGAAACATATTTTAGAGTGATAAATGCTTCAAGCAGGTTTCCTCTAAGTAGAGAAAGGAAGAGTTGACATGTCCCTGGATTATGGAAGAAGTTGAGAGTGAGGTAGTTTATGTTGCATACATACATCCAGTAAGCATTCAAGTTATATGGTGGATGGAGTTTATAGTAAACCTTGAGATACATTGATCAGAGCTGAAGCTGGAGGGTGAATGAATCATGCACATTCACTGTCCTGTTTGGGAATACCAGCAATTGCTCTAGCTTCAATTAGTACGTGTACTTTGATAGCTCCAGAGTCAAAATGTAATGACCTTCACCCGCTTTGTATTGTAGCGTATCTGAGCGGACAGGGCATGATGTACACTATGGTTCTGCTCCAGGCAGATAGTATTAAGTTGTCCTAAGAATTTGCTTCTGTGCTTTCCTTTCCTCTTCTACGTTTATTCTTGTTTAGTCTGCAAAATTTGCTGAAGTGTGGGCAGGGAGTAAACAAAAATGGCTTTGTGTTGTTGCACTTGCTTATATACAAGACCTCCCACACTGAAGCGTTTGCACACTACTACAAATACAGCCTTGTAACAGCTTCACTAGAATAGCACTATTAACTAATTTTCCATCTTTCAGGGCTCTTATACACTACGTGAAGTGCTAGACACAAGGAATTTACAACAGCCTTTCAGTAAAAATTGAGCCAGAAGAAGAGAGAAAATTCAAGCAGTCAAACTAACTAATTGGACAGGGTAGGGAGGCAAGTAAGGTCAGTTGACTGTGCATGGAAGGCAAACTGGTTGAAGGTCATTTGACTCTAGAGAAAGCTAGTAGTGGTCGGCTCTGTTGGTAAAACTGTGAATGTCAGCATCTTGGAGCAGGATTCCCTAAGGGTAAATTTTCTTTAGTCCATCTCCCAAACAAGTGGATGAACTGAGGATTTGCTCCTTGTAGTCACATCACAAATGAAACTCAAACTACTTTCTTTCTCTTTATTCGCCTTTTTTAAACAGGAAAGAAATGGCTAGCCCTTATGACTCAAAACAAAACTAATAACCTTTAGATTTACTGTCCAAGAGACAAAGAAACCTTCTTTTATTTAAAAAAAAAACCAACAGGTGTTGGTGTTGGGTTTTTTTTGTAAGTCTCTTGCTTTAGGAACAGTAAGGGTGACTTCAGAGTATTCATCAGATCCATCCCTTTTTTTCCAAATTGACATTCGTTTCTGTCATAATTTTCAGTCTTAAAGCTGTTCAGCATGTTTCTACAATGTAAAATGCTTCTCCTGAAGTCTCACAAGTCCAGTTCTCATTATTGTCACAATGACCCTGTCCTTTTAATAGGCCAAAGAGGAAGATAAAGCATTTTATTTCTGAACACCCCCTTTGTAACCTTGCTGAGCACAAAATCCTAAGAAAAATATGGAGCATTGCCCTCTGGCTGCTTTTTGTATTATCCATAGTCCTAATTTTGTATTCTGGCACTGACTGAGAGTTCTGGGGTGATAATAATTCAAATCAAACTTATGAAGCAGAGAGAGTGCCTTCTGTGAGCTCTGCCAGTCTCTCAGTTGTTTCCTATTTTTTATCATCCTTCCATACATTCAGGCGGTTCTGTGTTTTTCAGGACCTCCCACATTTTCATAGTCAATCTGGAAACGCAGTAAGTGAAAACTCAGTGGAATGGTAGAACAGCTGGTGAAGAGCAGAAAAGTTAAAAGCCTCACTCACCTGTTTTTCTGCACATATTTAATCTTTGTGAAGGAATTAAGTATTGTGAGCCAAATGCATAGAACACACGAGGGAAATACGTTCCAGCTCACATTCATCAAGCATTCTTACCCCTGTGCTCTGAATGACATGGCTATAGATTCAGTTCCCTGGAATCATCCCTGTTTGCATTCAGCATGTTGTGGCAGCCCATGCAGTGACAGAAGAAAGGCAATTTCTGTAATATATTTAGGGCTCTTTAGAAAGCAAGCACAGTCATGGTATTAAAAGAAAGGAGCAGGACCTAGGTGGGCTTCATTCTCAAGCTAAGCCACACTGTCTTAGTGTGACTTCAGTCTCTGTATTGTTCATTTTAACCCACTGCGTCTCATTTTTCCATCATAAAATTGGAATAATGGTGCTACCCTACTTCATAGGGACCTTTAGAGGCTTATTTTGTTTGTGAAGTTTATTGAATTGGGAAATGGACAGAATAATAAAATGTCACAATGATACACCATTATCCTCCCTGCTTCCTCATCCCTCATCAGAATCTGCCATATCTCAGAAATCACCAGTCTTAATGGCTAGAATGACAAATGGTATTCCAGTTTTTTTTTCCACATTTCTCAGTGTTTTAATGAAGTTCTACAGAATTGCTTAACTGAAATAGCCATAATAAATAAACAAGTATTAATGCAAAGACCTTTATCCACCTTTCTCTCCTTTTTACTATTGTTTATTTTATATCAAAGCACTCTTTCTTTCTGGCAGGGACTGTGTCTGTTTGCACAGCATCTAACAACACAGTGAGTTTATGATATGAACAAGGAACTGCTGGAAAAGTTTACATTGAAAATTTTTCATCACATGAAATACCCAAGGCTCCCAGTCAAGAAAATATCCCCCTCTAAGACAGAATTTAAATGAATGCTGTCCCCAGAAAGGATGCATTTAAATGTAGACTTGAGAATTTTCCCAAAGGGAGGCTTAGATGCTCTTTGGACCTTTTCTTTTTTCCTTCTCCAAGAAGGAAAAACTCTGAAGTTCAGGAGTACACAGACTTGTTTGTGTCAGGTGTCATCATTAGCAGAGGTGGGTGCTGTTCCTGGCTGTGGCAGGCTCCAGCTGTATTTGGGGCAGTGTATTACTGTCAAAGAGCAGTTAGAGTCCCTAGCAGTGAAACTTGTATTTAAACGCAAGCTGTCATACTTACATGAATGATTGGTTGATGTAATAGGAATTGTATTATGTGGAAGTCAGATAAGATCTCTACATGTAGCTTTTGGCCTTAAATAGTCAAGTAATTGATTCTTCTAATCTTTGGGAATGCTTAGGATGTTACTGTAATAAATAAATAGGCAATAAGTAATTTTTTGAAGTATCCTCATGACTGAAGTATGAGGCTTTGCCAATATACTTGAGAATAAATGCCATCCTGGTTATTGTTACTGCAAGTAGTCTGTTTGCTCTGGGAATTCCATATCCTAGGGTGAACCATGACAGTTTTATTTATAGTTTCAATATGAAAGTACCTCCTCAGGTGATAGGATAACCTTTAATAGTATAATAGCTGGGAAATAAGCAACAGAAGCTTACTGGAGACTTTGAATTCTGCATTGTATCTGACAATGTGGTGCATGTCTATATAGATGGAATTCAATTTATTTTTCATTCTCTTGTATTTTGATTTGCAGGTTGGAATTGTTTGTCACTCCTCCACTTAGGAAATCAAGACCATTAAAATGATCAGAGTTTGCTGACAGCCTTGGGGAAACTTTTAAAAAACATTTCATTTAGAAGCAATCCTGCCTCTGTAGTTTGTATTACCTATATTTATTTCCCAGCTGGTTGCTGTGGAAACAAATGTCATATCAAAACCAAAGGACTGCGTTCCAGGTACAACAGATGCAACACATGTGATCCCTTGAGAAAGGCAGCGTGCTGGGAGAGGGGATTGTCTGGCAGATGACTAATGTCTGGACTCTGTAGTTTGGCCCATTTGTGCCCAACACAGCACTAAAGACTCAGAACAAAGATGGATTTCAACCACTTTTATGCTTTTTTTATATTTTTTTTTCCTGTGGACAGGTATTGTTTAGGACAGTTTAAAGTGTCCTTCAACTCATTCCTGTCAACTCATGACCCTTGGGAGCTGATCTGACAAAGAAGAGAGAAGTGGCTTTGGTGTTACCTCAGCCCTGCTCCCCAGAGTGATTTATCTGCATAGAAAGGATGATCAAGGAGTCAGTTTGACTAGTTTCATCCATCTGCAGGAGTGGTTCAAAGCAAACATGGGAAGAACTGGCTTTTGTCTTTCTGAGCTGAAGACCTGTTGTTTGGTTCTGCCAGGTACTGTTCAGCTAGTGAGACTGTGATGTAGCAATTGCTTACCCCACAGAAATGGATCAACAGAAATTATTATTAATTCAAATAGCATAACAAATGTATCAAGTAGCTTTAGGCAGAAAGAAAGGAACATTTGAAAAAAGGCAAATCTTTCTTTACGTTAAAAATTTAGAATGAAATGTACTAAATTTTCATTTCAAACTAATGATTCTTTCAAAGTACAGGTAAAAATGACAAAAAGGACATTCAACCATAAAAAAACCCCACCCACCCTCCCCCCAAAAAAGCACAATAAATATTTTGCTTCGGGTTGACAGATACATTTGGGGTTGACTTGAAATAATATAATTTGACAGGTTTGTTTCTGCCAGTAAACTGAAAGAAAACGTCCTAAAGGACAGCTTTAATTCTCCTCCTCCTTTCTTGGCTTCACTAGGTCCTGTTGGCAGGGTGATGTCTTAAACATCTTTGACTATGCCAGATGATTAGAACCTCCAAGCTGGCAATAATTTTTTTTATTGCCTCCATACATTCACTGAAACCCCTTCCCTGCCTTTTCAGTCCTCTGAAAAGAACAGACTGTTCCATAACTGTCAGATCTTATACTTTTAGGTAACATATCCTATCCCTTGTTGCCTTCATCTTTTTTTGTGGCAGGGACTCCCCGAAGCAGGAAATATACCCTACCAGCTGCTGGCCAATCCTGGTCCACCTAAGCAGTGTGCAGCATGCTGGTCTTTTCGTTTCTTGCACAGTCTTAGCTATAAAGCTTGATTAATTTTTTCGAAGACACTAGAAATTATACGGTTATAAATAGTTATGCAAATTTTATAACCACAGTATTTTACTTAGAGTATAAGCTCATTGAAATAAAGTCATTCTTGTTTTTACAATGAGGTCTCACACTATGAGGTGTTAATCAGTCATTCGGGCTTTACATTAAATGTAACATTTAAAGGTATGATGACACAGAAGAAATATTTCTATTTTCCATAGAACCAATGACCTTTAATTACAAAGTGTGCACATATAATGGGCTTTCAGAATTCTCCATGCTATTGCTTCCCCCCCTTCCCCCCCCCCAAAAAAAAAAAAAAAAACGGAACGGAAAAGAAGACTTTTTATGCCTACTGAGATTTGCATTACCACTGCTGGCCACAACAAAAAGGTCTGCAGACTGGAGGTGAATCTCAGGAGTGAAAATGGATCTAATACAAACCTCTTATTCACCAACCCTCAGAGACTGTGTTTGCAGCAGAAGGATTTGACATGTAATGCAGAGAGGAAGCAATTTTTTAAGTGTGGAAAAGGACACTTAAAGGAGTTTGGCTAGCTTTGCTATGTGTAATTCCGTTACATGAAAGGCATTAGTTTCTCAAATTTTGTCCCCATGGATGAATTGAGAAAAAGGATGAACTATGTCTTTTTATTTACTGCACATCAAAATTCTCAAACATCAACTTTGGCTTTAAATTTGTGTTTGTGTGTGAGTTTTTTCACAATATGTTTCTGAACCCCACAGGAAGATTAATAAATGAAGGAAATAATGCTGGCTGTCTCAGAGAATGACACATCTCCAGTGTTTGCTTAATTGCCCCTTCTCCCAAGTCACCTGTGTTTGCTATTCCAAATAGTTGTGCTGTTCGTAATGGCTTTGTTTGGTATTCCAAACTGATGTTGCATCAAATTATGTGCTTGTTTGTTTGTTTGTTTTCCACAGGAGTTCTCTTGTAAATTAGCAACAGTTAATGGGGAGTTAAACCGTTCTCAAAATTGACTATCAAATTCACTCAGTTGGAAAAAAAAAAACCAACCTTTAGAGAGAATTGACTGTTACAGAAATATACCCCAGAGATCACTGAGAATGATACATGAGGAGTGGCGGCCATCGGGGAAAGAACTTATTAAAAGTATTTCATAAATAGCAAAGCCCAAATCAGAGCCTTTTCTCATCCTTTCAAAAATAATTGCCTGCCTTCATTGCACTGGATCATGCTATCTGATTCGTTATTGGCATTTAGAAGTAAATAGAACATCTTTTAGGTCCATAATTCACTGTGGTGCTCCCGGTGGAATCACTGATGTTGGAAGTAGGGAGGAAAGGTGAAGTTATACACAACTGTCTGGCAACTCATGTCTTAAAATTTGCTCACTTGAATTACTGTGAACTGGATCAGGTACAGAATCAGCTGGAAAGGAATTAACTACAAACTTGTCTGAACCATTGTCCAAAGCTGGAACTGATGATCTCCATCCTCTAATGTACACAGAAGTTTACCTGTCTTTTAATACCTCGTTTTCTCTTGCATTATTTGTCAGAGAGACCAAAACATGATGAAATGCTGTTCAATCAGTGCTGTTAGGCCTATCCAGAACAGAAGAGCACTAGAAACCTCACCTCAAATACTCCCTAATCAAGAAATCCAGATATGCCTCCAGTTCAACATGTAAAATATACATTGGCTGTCATGGAAGATGAGCACTGATAGTGTTGTGTAACATTTAAGCCTCATTTTGCAAATGGTGGAGATCTAGAGAGAGTTTGCATAAGCGTGTAAACTCCTCAGCCTTGAAACAAATTGAAAAATCTAGATCCATTTGAAGATTTATGTAATGCTGAATTAAAATCCTACCTTAGATTCAGAAACAACCATGGGATTTTTATTATGAACTAATGTTTTTTAGCATATGTGCCAACTTAACTCAAATATCTTTCTCAGCTACTGTCAGCAAGATCAGACTGTGAAGAGAAAGATATCCTTTTACTTTCCAATTATGAGTGAGATGTGACATGCAGATTTTCTGCAACGCTGCTTCTGCAACACTGCTTCAGCTTTCTCATACTTGTAGTGTACAACAGTTTAAGATACTATATAAAGTAAACATCTAACATGTCTGTAAGGTTTAGTGTTTGAAAACAGCATCTTGAGTCCTGGTTTTAGATTTCTTGAGGAGAGTTTGGTAGGAATCTCTTCCCTAACTTGAGCTAAAAAAAAAGTTAGATAGAATCACACAAAATGTAGGATACGATACTTCTGCAGATTTGGCAGCTTATGCATCACTGAGAAACTTCTTTTTAAAGTAATGAATCATAAACTTAACATCTTTTACCCTCTAGACTCTTCTATTGTTCAGCTGAAAAAGGTTAAGTATCAGAGATGTATTATACAAGCCCAAGTCATTGACATGGACAATATAGTTACATTTTTATTAATGGAGCAGTTTACAAAGAACAACATAGCAACATGAACAACCTCAAGAACATTAACTAAGCAGTCCAGCAATTTTGTTTGGGGGAAAAAAAAAGGTCATTAATCAAAATTAAGAGGTTTATAATTCTGATAGAACCTCAAAATATTACAAAAATGCATTGTGAGCTAACTGAAAAAGCAAACCCAAAAGTACACAGTTCAAAATGATATATTTCATATGTTTGTTTTAGTGGGAAACAAATATCTATGTTTCAGACTGCTGAAATCAGGTAACTTGTCATCCTTTCCCTTTCCCTCTCCCTTTCCCTTTCCCTTTTCCTCTCCTTTTCCCTTTTCCTTTCTCTTTCCCTTTCCCTTTCCTTTCCTTTCACAGAAGCACAGAAGCACAGAATGGTTGAGGTTGGAAGGGGCATCTGGAGATTATCTTCTCCAATCCCCCTGTGTGAGCAGGGTCCACCTAGAGCAGGTTGCCAAGGACCATGTCCAGATCGCTTTTGAATATCTCCAAGGATGGAGACTCCACAATCTCTCTGGGCAACGTGTGCCAGCGCTCAGTCACCCTGACAGTAAAAAAGTGTTTCCTGATGTTCAGAGGAAACCTCCTGTGTTTCAGTTTCTGCCCACTGCCTCTGGTCCTGTCACTGGGTACCGCTGAAAAGAGCCTGGCCCCATCTTCCTTACACCTTCCCTTCAGGTGTTTATATACATTGATAAGATCTCTCTGAACCTTCTCTCCTCTAGGCGAAACAGTCCCAGCTCTCTCAGCCTTTCCTCATAGGAGAGATGCTTCAGGCTCTTAATCATCTTTGTGGCCCTTTGCTGGACTCTCACCAGTATGTCCATATCTTTCTTGTACCGGGGAGCCCAGGACTGGACACAGCGCTCCAGATGTGGCCTCACCAGTGCTGAGTAAAGGGGAAGGATCACCTCCCTCGACCTGCTGGCAATACTCCTCCTAATGCAGCCCAGAATACCATTAGCCTTCTTCGCTGCAAGGGCATGTTGCTAGCTCATGTAAATGTTGGGTTATTCCTTTTTCTTTTTCCCTTTTCTTTTTCCTTTTTTTCTCTCTCCAGACAGTGAACCAAAAAAGTCCCAGCTTTTACAGAGCTTTCAATTCCTTCTCTAAAAAGGCATTGAACTGATACTTAATTATTATCTGAGTAGATTGTTTTAGCTCTAAGGATACTCATAAATTTCAAATAGTGTATTAGCACTCTTCCAACAGGCAAGTGCTTCTTCAGTCGTGTCTTTTACTAGCTTATAATACCCTTTGAATAAAATGTGTTCTCTAGACTGTGACTGGTGACTAGATGAATCAAGTGGTCTTAACTCAGGTACCTGATGGATCTCATGAATCTTTCTCTTATAGGTCACCTGTTTCAATCTCAGACAACATAGTTACATGAATGCAAGTTACAAGTATCAGTTGACTATCTAATGGCCTACGGAAAATAATTGAGCTTATTTCAGTCTAGTTTTGAGTGCTTACATCTCAGAAATGTGGGCACTGGAGAAAGTTGCAGTTGTATTCTCTTCACCTTTGATGACTGGAGAACAATTAAATCTAGCTTCAATTAACTTAAAAAAATCAGCAACAAATCTTACAGCATTGCAAATTTTTACTAAGGCCTTTGTCCAAATTCTTGGAAAGGGTCTTTTTTGCTCTTGTTTTAATGATTAGTTGGAGGATAAATGATTTAACTTCTGTGTACATCTAAGGTGACATGCTATAATTTATAGAAATGCCAGTGCAGTGAAATAACCCAAACACAAATGAAGGTACTGACAATTCCTATGTAATTACTTCAGAGCTGTCACTTTTCTATGCGTGCTCAGTGCATTAGTGCATAACAAATGTGAAACACCCCAGTAATCAATATTCCTTGCCAAGCACAACTATATTGCCATGGACTTATTACCATGTTATTCCTTCTGATTCTTCTTTTCTATTTATTTAATTAATCTACGTGCATTACATTACCATTCCTAACATATAACACTGCAGCTTAGATTGGATCATTAGCAAATTCTGGGCAGGGTGACTCCATTATTTTGCAACCTGTTTTTAAAAGGCTCAGTAGCAAGCCATATCATATACAGCACACTGCGGGAACAGAATGCTTGTTGAGATTCTTCTTGTTAACGCAACATGGACACAGGCTGTGCTGGATTGCTTTATTTTTGTGTGGTTAATGTATATAAGAGGAAAAAAACAATGGCTGGATTTACTGAGGTGCTGCACTGAATCACTGAAAGTACAATTTTGTGATGAGCACTTTCATCAAAGTAAGGCAGTGTCTTATCAGCCTGTCTAAATTTATCTCTGTGATAGCTGGCTGTTCTGTACAATGCATTTTCTCTGTCTATGAATCTGGAGAATGTGATCTTGTTTCATCAAGCTTTCAGATCCGTTCCATTCAGGAATAGATGTACATTAGAGATCTACCACAGGTCTGTAATCCATGTCATCCCCTCAAAATTGCCTCTCTTTTAGCTGCTGCTTGGTCTTTATTTCTATCAGGGCACTGTGTCTACAGTGTTTGATAGCTTAGATCCCCAGTTCACTTCACATCCTGCTTCCCTCATCATTCATGCTTGCTACCTGTGTACTAGTCTGTTCCCAGGACCTTTTTGGAGTGAACCAAGTTCTCTATGGGGAAATCCAAGAGATTATTTCCTCTAGGACCTCCTCCCAAAGCTCAGTGGGGAAAAATCTACATAAAATCTAACTCTGTTTATCCTACCTAGTCCTCTGACACTATCCCAACAGTTGTTGCACCGTTAAATATCCTTATATACCCTTTCTACCGTGCCCACACTTGTGCAGCCTGTAGCCTCGGTGTTGCACTGTTGAAGCACTGCTCTGGCAGGCTGCAGCATGACCCTGAAGTTACTTCAGGCACTTTCGTCTTCAAAAATCACAAAAAATAATGCTGATATCTCAGGGTTACAGGACTTCTGCATAGGATGAAGGCAAGCCCAAGGCCAGGTACTCTGTTGAACAAATACAGAGAGTCAGCTCCAGAGAGAGCTACCTGTGAAAGTGTGGACGTGGACCACACTGAGCATCAGAGCCTGGGACACAGCCTTTGGGTTGGAGCTCTTTACCTGCATAACCAAACCTTCGCTCTGGGAAGCCAAACAGTGGTAGTCCTTTCACAAATTTGGGCCCAGGCTTCCTGTGACAGTCATGCCAATGTAGAGTTCCAAGCTCTGCATCTAAATCTCACCCCTGGGATTGCACTAAGAAATCAACAAAAAAGCTGCAGGTGCTCCAACGTGCACTTCATGTAACAGTCTTCATGTACTTCATGTTACAGTCAGCTGAATCCCAAGTCACTTGCTGCCCCAAGTCACTGACTCCCAATAGATTTTATTTTTTACTATTAATATTTTTATTATTATGTGAAAAGAACATCTTTCTAAATTTCAGCTTGAATTAATTTTATATCAAGGGTGTAGGAGGGTACTGAAGTAAAAATGTACAAACATAAGAAACCTGAATGAACACCTTTTCTGGTTCAATCATCTGAAACAGCAGCCATATTCACCCAAAACTTTTCTCCAGAATGGGGGAGTTTCCAACGGACAGGTAACCCCATAGAAATATATACGTGAGAAACAAAGTTTGAATGCCTATGAAGGATAGAATTTAATGTTACTGAGAGATTCAGAATCATGTCACAACCATACTTTGACTTCACATCGTAATTTGTGAAATGAGCTATTTTTTCTGGTGCTTGCAGATGAGTTAGCACTGCTTCCATCAAGTTCTAAGTTACTGTCACAGAGATGTTAAGCAAAGTATGTAGACAACAAATACACCCTGTGGACTATCGAGCAGAATGGCTGAAATTCAGTAAACTAATGGTCTCCTTATTGTGTGAAGCAAGCAAAACAAACACTGCACTCAAGGCTTTCAATAATCCACACCCTCAAAGGCATTTTGCCTGGAAACAAAAGGCAAGAAGCATGCAAAATGCAAGAATTCAACTAGCAGATTCTGCTTCTCATGTCCCTTTGAAACTCATCCTTTTGGCCTCTGCACATAGATCTCATTTCTCTCTTGCTTCCCCCCCCCCCCCCCCCCCCCCCCCCCCTTCTTTTTTTAATTAGCCAGATGATAGGTCTGTGTTTAAAGGCTCTCAATCTGCAGTACAGGTTACAGCTGTGTGTAGAGAGAAAGAAGGCAGAGAGGTGTATGGTCAGGGCACCATGGAGAAAGTAGCAGAAACATCTCCAGTGCCTCTGTCCAAGGAACATGTTGGGCCCCACTAACCTATGGGGTATCACACTGTCAGCAGGGACATTCCAGGCAGGAAGGTCTAGGGAATGCATTCGTGTGATCATCAAAGTGAAAATGGACTAGGAGGAGGATTGCAAACATTTTCAAGATCTGGAGGACCTGAGCTGGGGAAAGTGGAAGGGATCCAGTAGGAACACCACGGGCTCATAAAGTGCCACCAGAGAAATAACAAGTGAACACTGAACTCTGGAGAAATTATCTTCCACAGATGGTGGTGAACTCTGTCACCAGCACAAGCATTTATCACACAGAAGAAAACTCAGCAGCCAGTGAAAAGATGAGCATGTTGCAGGTGCTGGGTGACTGGCTGCGGCTGCTAATTGGTTTATAGGCTGGAGAACGTGGCTCCAAAGCCAGTGTTCAATGCAGGCTGCTACTGCAGAGGGCTGTGGTTTAGTTCTGCTCTCAGCTCTGAGTTAGTTAGCTTTCAATTGCTACTCTAGGTAGAATAATGCCGATGTTATTCTTCCGTGTATGATTTGCTGTTCACTTTAAAGGTTGTAATCCTAAAATGGAGCTTTTCTGAAGAGCTTAACACATTTCCTATATCATATTAAAATGTTTCTCCCATTTTCCCTCTACAGAAATTACTGAATCTTTAAAAATTAATTATTGTCAGTGCACTAATAATGAAGGTATTTCTATAGAGAAACCATTTGTAAAATATTTACATATAAAGATGGCCAGAATAAGGAAAACATTTAATGATTCCAGAATCAGGAAAACATTTTAATTTGGATATTTGAACTTTCCACGGAAAATACTGAAATATGTTGTAAATTTCACAATATTTGCATTATACTTTGAGCCTATTTCTCCTGGGTTTATGATGTTCTGTGTTTCCTGAAAAGCTTATGAGCATCAAATTTTAGCCTTGAAACTGGTTTTTGAACTTTCTGAAATTTTCTATACACAAAACCATGAACTAAAATGTTTTTATAGAGGTAATTGATAATTTCTATTTCTTTGTTGCATGCTTATATAAGGATGCTCTTTGTACATGTAAAGTCCTATTTCACTTTAACTTATTCAGTTAAAAAATTACAAGCTCAATTAAACTAACTGGAAAACCGCACACGTTTTCCTGAAAAATGTTGTCTGCCTCTACAGACAAGTCATTTTTGTTCTCAAGTGCAAGGGATGGTGAAAAAATAGTAACAAAGTGGGGAAGAAGTCGATTATGACAACAGAAGCAAGGTATTTATTCTGAAAAAGGCAAATCCACCCCACTTTCAAATGTTTCTGTTGTGAATTGTACAAAACCTTCACAGGAGATGATAGTGAAAAGATGAAATATGGTCTCATTTTATGGGAAACTGATGATCACTGCACACATGTCAAGATATATCTTCAAACTCCATTTCAACCATATTGCTGGGTTTTGCTTTACCACTAGCTTTTATGCTGTACTTTAAATGAAAATTTACAAAAGGGTCAGCACTAAGGGTACAGAATAATTTATTTAAGTGCTATATACTTAAATAGAAGCACTCTAGCTGCAAGTTTGCTTTTGCCAAAGAGCAAGCTGAATGCAACTAGGATCTGAACCAGAATGGAAAGCAGTGGGTGCAAGGGGTCCATATGTGTGCCCTGAGACCCATAGGATCCCAGGCGAATAGCCAGGTGTGCGAGAACAAGGCTGTCAGACCTAAGGTCAATTCACAACTATGTCTGGTGGGAAGAAATGGAGGATTCATCTAGCAGGATGGGGAAGTGATAAAAGGGATCACACAAGCAGTTTGCCTTATTGAGTAACTTCATTAGCATAAGCTTGTGCTAAGAAGCTGATAAGATAGGGAAACCATCTTTTCCAGACTCCAAATACATCACTGGTGTACTTCCCAAAGAACAGCTCTGCAGAAATAAAAGCTACTGATTGCACCTAGGAAACTGGTGGGTTTACACTAACCCTGAGTACCTGAGTCTAGGAAAGAGCTTTCTCAGAAAATCTCTGCAAAAACTACCCATAGTTCTGTTAAGATGCTTGCACTGATCAGTCATGCACTTCAGCCTGGGAGGGCTGAAACTGCAGCTCAGAGTACTCACGCTGTCACCCAGGTGCCGCTCCAGACTGCCAAGGCTGGTGTGTCCTGCCTGCAGGAGCTGAGAAGGTAGTCAAACAGCCCTAACACAGGGGTGTTTGGAGAGTCTGTAAGACACAAAATTAGCCTGGGTATCTTAAGACAAAGACAGCACCAAGGCTATCTTAACTCTAGAAGGTTTAAGGATTGAGGTCTTCCTGAGTGGTCTGTGGCCAGCAGAGAGCTCTTGGTGGGACCCTGTCACAGCTAGAGCCTGGGCCAGTGCTCTTCACTGTGTGGTGTGAAGAGGCGCCTCTTGTCCCATGAAAACTTCACCAACACAAACCCATGCTTGGCTTCTGAAAATATTAAATCCCTACTTTTCCATGAACTTTAGTTGACATTCAAGCTTTAAGCCATGCAAACTGAGGAGCTCTTAATTATAGTGAGAACATTTTGTGGCATTGCTATGTCATCATACAAAACACCAGGTACCTTGCTGCCTTGGTAAAGCTTGAAAACAATTTCTTATTCTCCTTTCTACTGATTATGCAAATGTTTGTTGTCATTATGTTAAAAAGGGATTTTTCCAACCCCCTTCTTAATAATTTTCTTAATCCCCACCAACATTACTGCTGAATAAAATGTGCATTCGATATATTCAGGGACTTAACACTGGAGGAGTCAGGAGTGATTTCAGGTGCCTCTGTTTCTGGGGCAGATAGCCTGAAGTCACTTTAAAAATAGCTTGCAATTTTTCAGAAGGGGCTGACAATCAGCCTCCTTTAAAGTTTCTCATGCTAAGCATTCAGAATCATGCTTTACCTTTTCAGGAAAGCACTTGTGACACCAATGTATTTTGCTTCATATACAGGCACCTCTTTGCACAGGACTGCATTAATCTGAGCTTGTGGGCTGTATCCCCATGAATGAAACATCCTTCTTGAACATTTGTTTGTGCAAAAATAGATCTGCACAAATATTTCAAGGAAAGTGAAAATGATACTTGGATTCTCTGTGTCCTAATAATAATTTTGTTGTGCAGTCTGCTGTAATAATGAACTTGCTTTTTTCAACCTTGACACAAATCACTTCCATCTTCCTCAGTATCTTCTGTTTTAGGATGATTGCTATTTTTCACATTTCAGCTGCTGGAAAGCTCATGTGCAGTAAACAACTGTTCTTTTGGATAGTCACAGCTTGTTAGAGTTTAGCTGGAGCTCCTGTACAGCTGGGATCGCACTCTGTCGTGGTTTAGGCCCAGCCGTCAACAAAGCACCGTGCGGCCGCTTGTTCACGCCTCCCCCGCGGTGGGATCAGGAGGAGAAAATGTAATGAAAGGCTCGTGAGTCGAGACAAGGACAGGGAGGGATCACTCACCAGTTATGGTCACAGGCGACACAGACTCAACTTGGGGAAAAAGAAATCCATTTAATTTGTCAACAACCAAATCAGAGTAGGATAATGAGAAATAGAACCATATCTTAAAAAACACACCTTCTCCCCACCCCTCCCTTCTTCCCGGGCTCAGCTTTGCTCCCAATTCCTCTACCTCCTCCCCCGCCGCAGCACAGGAGGACGGGAATGGGGGTTGCGGTCAGCTCATCACACGTTGTCTCTGCTGCTCCTTCCTCCTCAGGGGGAGGACTCCTCACACTCTTCCCCTGCTCCAGCATGGGGTCCCTCGCACGGGGGTCAGCCCTCCATGAGCTTCTCCAACGCGAGTCCTTTCCATGGGCTGCAGTCCTCCATGAACTGCTCCAGCGTGGGCTTTCCCACGGAGTCACGGCCTTCTCTGGGCCCAGCCATCTGCTCCAGTGTGGGGTCCTCCATGGGCTGCAGGGGAATCTCTGCTCCACCGTTAACCTCCATGGGCCACAGGAGGACAGCCTGCCCTCTCACCACGGGCTGCAGGGGAATCTCTGCTCCGGCGCACCTCCTCCCTCTCCTTCTTCACTGACCTTGATGTCTGCATGGTTGTTTCTCTCACATGCCACTTGTCTCTCCGCTGCAGGTCTTTCAGCAGTCTTTTTCTCCTTCTTAAATATGCTATCCCAGAGGCACTACCACCGTCGTTGATGGGTTTGGCCTTGGCCAGCGGTGGGTCCGACTTGGAGCCGGGGAACCTTCCTGCAGCTTCTCACAGGAGCCACCCTTGTAGCCCCTCCCCCGCTACCAAAACCCTGCCGCACAAACCCAACAGACGCCTTTAGCATAACCCCTACATTTCAGCAAACAAGATGTGCAAAAGTGTCTTTTAAGAAAATACCAGTAACATTTCCAAAACATTGCCCTTCATATGTGGAGCATAAAATCACCCCTTCCTTTCATACAAGTGCCAGGTTAAATAACAGGTGATTCAGCATGACAGGGCTAGGATGTAGTTGAGGGACTGGATTTTTTTGCAACAGCTCTAAGTGAGCATAAATCCTGTAGCCCCTGAAAGAGGTAGGCAAATACCACAGCAGAGGTGAGCCGCAATCTGAATGACTCTCACCTCCTGCACCCGCTTCAGCTTCTGCACTGTGGGAAGCAACACAAACACGGCTTTCTGCTGAGCTGTCAGTCATGGCTGTGGCAAAACCCATTGTTATAATGGGCAGTAAGTGTTCACATTCGATTGGTTTCCTTATTTTCATCTGCAGTCTCCATCCCCATCTAACTGCAAGCTACTTGAGGCAGTGAATCAGTGTGATTTCTGAGTGGTTAAAGCCATTTGGATTTCAGCCTTGTGCCCTGTAACTTGTTCAGGGTGTTCATAATTGGCTGGCAATGCCCGGCCTGTCATCCCTTATTAGTTAAAAGGGATTACGAGCACAATACTTCAAATGGATAGTAGAGGCAATGATGAGGGGTAACTGGCTGTGATCATGTCAGGGACTGCAGTAACAGAGCTCGGGGTGTTGCCACTCAATGCACAACACTGCTGCGCAGTGGGAGCCACAGGCTTCGGATGATGTTGTCTTGTTGAAGTAACTGATGCCTCTAGACAGAAGGATGCGGAAAAGCTGTGATCAATGCTGCTCTGAATGCCATATGCAAATCTTATTCTGTCAAGTCTCCTAGCAGGAACTGAGTAAGTCTATGCTAAACTGTAGGATTTTGCAGTTATATAGTACCTTGCCTTCACAGAGGTCCAAGATGATCATCATTATCCCATACCCTCCAATATGTCCCTGAGTGCCCTCTGTGGCATGAACTGCAAGAGCCACAAGTTAACAGAGAAAGAGGAATCAAGCAGCTGCACTTTGATCTGCGCTTCTCAGGAATGTGCAACGGACTTTGTAGATGAGGTGATTTTCCATTCAGCAATATCAACTCCTCTGTTGTTAACTCCCTGTCATGGTTTAACCCCAGTCAGCAGCCAAGCACCACACAGCTGCTCCCTCTCTCCCTATCCCGTCCCTCCCCTGCTCCCAGTGGGATGGGGAGGAGAATCGGGAAAGAAGGCAGAACTCATGGGTTGAGATAAGAACAGCTTAATAACTAAAGTAAAATATAATATTAACAATAATAATAATGAAATAGAATAATAACAGTAATGAAAAGGAATATAACAAAAAAAAAAAGGGGGGTAGGGGGGGAGGAAAAAAAAACAGTGATGCACAATGCAATTGCTCACCACCTGCTGACCGATGCCAGAGCTGTGATCTGCCCCTCCTGGCCAACTGCCCCCCATTTATATACTGGGCATGACGTTCCATGGTATGGAATACCCCTTTGGCTGGTTCAGGTCAGCTGCCCCGGCTATGCTCCCTCCCAGCTTCTTGCACACCTACTTGCTGGCAGAGCATGGGAAACTGAAAAGTCCTTGGCTTAAGATAAGCGCTACTTAGCAACAACTAAAACATCAGTGTGTTATCAACATTATTCTCACACTAAATCCAAAACCCAGCACTGTACCAGCTACTAAGAAGAGAGTTAACTTTGTCCCAGCCAACACCAGGACACCCCCACATTATGCTTGTGCAGTGGCCCATAAGCCCTTTATGAGATGATTTTACTTTCCCACCCATCAACTGGATCAGCAAGTAAGAACATCTCTATAGATAAAGGAAGTTTGTCTGCCAGGTTAGCATTAAGGTGCAGGGCACTGAGGTGGAATGGGACCTGGAAACGGCAGACCTTACAAAGACATACAGTATATCCTGCCATCCTAAGTCCAAACAGCAGCTGCAATGGAAGACAAGCATGGATGAAGAAGCAGAAGATAATAAAGCATAGACATAGTTATACACATGGAACAAACGATGCAGTTAGACCTGGAGTAGCGTTAGTAACCATTTCTGAATGGCTCTTGAATATTGCTGAGAGACAAAGAGTCAAGATAGTGTACTGTTAACTTACCTATAATGTAAATGACAGATGACGGCCAGACACAAGTGAGGACTTAAGTTTGTAGATAGACAGGAAAAAGCTGTGGCTGCAGCAAGGACAACAATGCAGGAGTTTTGGGATAGCTGCTGCTGTACAAGAAATTTTCCAGTTCAGCTTGCAGACCTCTAACCTGCTTCTCCATCAGTGAACGGGCACTATTGCTTCTCCTCATGTCTTCCCACAATCTTAACCTGTCACAGCTTTCCTGGAGAGTGAATGACCATGTAGAACACAATGTGCATTCCACACCACACTTCGTTTGTGATATCCACTGGGATCAGCACCCATAAAAGTTCATACTGTGAAAGAACTGGAGGATCCAGTCTGTCTGTCTGCTATAGAAAAATGTGATTGGCTCCTTAGCTATAGATTAGAATAGCAAGTAGGAGAGGCAAGCCTCCACCCTCAAAATGGACAGTATGGTCTGCATGCCATACAAGAGAACAGATTTACAAACATGCCATTCCGTTATTAATTGATATATAAAGCAAATGAATAAGCATTTTAAACTAGAATTTGAGAGCATTATCTATTCCCAAGCTATATAATAATGTATAATTGCAACAGAATCTTGTTTTTTTAACAGCATCAGAAGGAAAAAGCTGGATATTCCTTTTCTAAGCTTGTTAATCCAAAAGCTATTCTGACCCCTGCTTGCCTTTCTTCCTCTCCCTCCTCTGTGTCCCACAGCATATGGAAAACATTCAGCCAGGCAAGGAAAGAGGAGCAATTGAAAGTGCCTTCATCCATATGAGCAATCTCAATGAACTGAGCACTGAACCTAGTAATGCACAGAGCTTTTTTGATGATGATCAATTGGAGCAACAGGAAATTGTGCACAAGTTTTACAGTGTTTTTCTCTGATGAAAATAATTTTGACATGAGGATTCTCAAGGCATCCAAAACATTCCGCTGTTAAAGGGGTAAATGTTAACTGCTGTCACTTCTACCACAAATATTCTGCATGGCTTTGCAATGTATGGGAACTCACCCAGGACTCTGCAACAAAATTATTAGGGTTTTTTTTCAGGTCTTTCATGACCTCTCCTAACTCATACTTTGTCTCCTGTGAGAGATGGTTTCTGTGCTGGCTTCTCTTGACACCTGGTTTACACAGACAGTATTGTCACCGATGATGTGATCAGTAAAACTTCCCACAGTACCTGAAAGGATGACAAGGGACCTTTGGGAAGCCCTGTTAGAGTATTTCTCACACCTGACCTAGCTTACAAGACCAGACAGGATCATAGACCTTACTTGTTCATAACACCAGAAGGATGTCTGGAGGATATTTCACAATCTAGTTAATAATGTAAATTCATGAAAGATATATCAGTGCTATGGGGAAATTAGTCTGCAGTCTTACAGCACATCTGGCAAAATCACCGAGTGAGCTTAACAGAGGTCTAAAAGAACGGGTCAAAATAATATATATATAATAATGTAAGTTATATATAGGACACAAAGAAGCTTTGTCTAGTAAAACAAAAAAAAGGACAATGTTGGACACACGTAATGTGGTCAAATAAGAATTAACATCCAAAAGAGCAGCTGGGAGTTTGTTTTAGTCAAGCAAAATTCTTCAGACTTAGTTCACCCATCTGGACTATTTTCCTTTTTTTGTCACAGTACTTGGTTTCATTATGATGTTTACCCTCTCACAAGGCTTTTTCTTTAACATCCTTCTAGAATCAGTTGTAGTGTGAAAATCTTCCGATACAAAAAGTCCTAGCCAAAGAAGCAGCTTTAAACCTTGGCACTGCTTTTACAGGCCATCAAGCAACCATATGACATCACAAATGAGTAAAGCTTCAAGATTTCAATGCATAAATTGAACTGTATTTGATGTATTACAAGGATGATAGATTCCCATGGCACATACTGCAGAGACACATTTAACACCTGCTTGTATTTCTTTGCACCTTTTTGGTACTAGTGCATGGGAATGTGCAACAAAAATCATGGTTATGGTTGTGACAATGCCAAACTGAAACATGTCACTGGAAATATGCCAGTTTCCAGACTCCTTGGGTAACTTGATGCTGGGAGTGATTTCTTTCACCAGACCAGATTGACAGCCACAACTCTAGGGAGTGGAGGAAAGTGGAGAAAGGGCTGCTTTATTTTGAAATAAGGCGTGTGATTGGGGTGGTGCAGACCCCCCGGGCCACGCTGCGATGTCAGGACCAGCCAACATTGTGTTCTTCTTTTGGCTACAAGTGCAGTGAGTTGGGACAATCTGGTACTTTCATGTCCTGGTTACAGTACAGTGAGTCAGGACGATTAGGCACTCCCTAATCATACCTGAAACTCCTGTTGCCTGGAACCATACCTGAAACTCCTGCTTGCCTGCATCGTGGCCCACCCTGGAAGGTGCCAGAATTACCTGACAAGAATTGCGGCCGTAACGGAAATGTACTGACCAAAGTCAATCATCTCGCGATCCTATAAATAGCGATCCCAAGCGAGACCCTTTGAGCTCTCTGGGATCGCAGCAGGCTGTGACCCAGTATCTCCCCCTGAGTTGGGACACCTCTCAGGGTAGATTTCATGAGGATTTCCAAGATCGTCCGCTGGTAGATGACGACGAAGAAGAAGGGCTCAAAGATCGTCTGCTGACAAATGCTGACGAAGGAGTATAGTGAGTAATTCACTACAATTAGATTTCACGAAGTTTCAAAGATCATTTAGTACCAATAATTTACTACAATTGGCAAAGAGAGAAAAATCTTGATCATAGGTTAACCTCTGTATCTGTGTATGCGTGTTTGTGCGATTCAATTTAGGAAACTTTGTAGTGTTGATTATAGCAAATTTTATTAAATCACTCTGATAATTGGCTGATGATTAAGTATTATTAAAAATCATATGACCTAATCTTGTGATTTACTGTAATGGTGCTAATAAATCTTAAATTGCTGCTACCTCAAAGTCATGTGGGATCCATAATTTCTCATTCCCCGACAAATTGGCGTAGTAACTCAACAGGAGGTTTTCCTTATCCTTTATATTAATTCCATTAGACATAAACCGTTGACCAAGTCTGGGACTAAGTCTGGATCCAGCCGTACCTAGACTCCTCCCTGAGAAGGAGTTTAGAAAGCAAGGGGGTCCACTCTGAACCTCGTGACTCAATGGGAGGGTCTCCCTTACCTTTTTACGTCTCCGGTCTCTGCGTAAATCATTTTTAATCGATTCTAACTCAATTTTCCTTTGTATGTTTCTTCCATACAGTAAGTAACAGAGTGAACCTTGCCATCAAACTTTGTTAGGTTGCACTTTTACAAATTCACATTAAAATCACTTTTGCTAATACCTTTGACGGTGATTCTTTAAGTGATTTAAATCACTCATTTGTGACAGTGACCCACTTTCAGAGTGGGTCTGGGAATTTGACAGGTTCTCTGCTGGTGCAGATGTGTCAGACTTTGACAATGCCCTTGAGGTCTTTGCTCAAAACAACAGTTTTGGCTTATGAGGTGCCTCTAAAACAATCAGTTTGTTACCCCATGCTAATAAGCAACCAGTGGCTGATGGTGCATGGAGGCATGTGGAACGGATGCTCTGCAGAATCTGCTCAATTCAACGTATGATTATGAGGGAAATGATTTTATGATATGGTTATTTCCCTCCTAGTGCCATGTCCCTATGGATGCTGTTTAGGGGATTTTAGTTTTCTTCTTTAAGATCCTTCAAAATGAAGATACTGAATATGTCCAGGTGACTGTCTCCTTAATATTTTGTCCTGTCCTCTCAAGGAAGCCCTTTGCAAAACATGGACACATTTGGAGCTCTGCTGTGCAGGAACAGGAATTCTGGTGGGGAAACGCAGAGAGCTGAACAAAAGTTTGATTACAACCCTCCCTCCAGCTTCCTTCTCTCCTGCTTCCATCCCTGGTAAACCTCATAACATTTTCCAGGAAAGCTGATGCTGAGAACATGCTGATGAAAACCTCCAGGCTTTACAGAGAACTTCAGCAGCAGAGAGTGTTTAACAAAAGGGGTTAATGCAAATTATATTTCTCTGCACCATGAAACAGTGATTTCACTGTGAGTAGAGATTTTGCATCCCTGTTTTGGGCAGCAAGAAAACAATATACAACAGCTACAGGAGTCAAATTCTGCTTCTTTCTCTTTCATCCCTCAGTCGGGTTTCAGGGGAAATGTCAATGCAAAATGCATAGAATTTCTAGTCCCTTACACTGGAATATCTTATACTGATAATAATAGCGATCTCAAAATATTAGTTATTAAGAATCACTCAATAGCAGAGGGAAATCACTGACCAGAACAGTATTTGGAATAAAAAAAATGTTCCTGGACTACAAAGAGGAATAAACATAAGCAATCAGATGTATTGAAAGGGGTAGTCAAATAACTTTTTTGTTATTTTTGTAAGATATGAAATAATGACTATATTCAAAATTTGCAGATTTTACGAGTCAGAACTTCTAATCATAGTATCAATTGTTGTGGAAATTATTTTAAATGAGAAGGAAGAAATCAGAAGACTTTTGATCATTCTGAATCATTTATTTTCTGCCTTCATGTTTATTTAGCTGTCAAAAGATTTGCTGAAGGCATATATGCAGCAAGGCTACTTAATACAATTGTTGGTTATGCTACAAATGAGGAAACCATTTCTTTCCTTAAGGAAAATGAAGCAGAGAATAAACTATGTACCTCCACAAGAGAATGAGAATTTAGACAAAAGCTAATCAAACTTGAGAAAGGAGTGATGAATCACAGAACTCTAGGTCATGGAGGAGAACTGTGTAAATCATTGATTTTTTCAGTTTACTGTCAATCCTGAAAAATGAGGAGAAAAGAAGAATTGTTTCAAATTAACCTCAAATGTCTTGTTTATCTGGAGCCAAAAAAAGAAGAAAAAATGTTTTTGCAGTTAGAAATATGAACACAAAAGCCTTGTATTCATTCGGAACCTAGAGGGTTCATTTTGAATTTGAATACAAGTGTTGTGGATATCTCCATTTTTAAAAAACGGAAAGAAATCTTAGAAGTAAACATTTATTTATAACTGAATTTGCATTTTGTATACCAATGGATGCTTGTCTGTTTTCCCTGGTCTGTCAGATGTAGTTTAGAGGAAATGACTGAGGCTAAGTTCTGCCGTTTTTTATTTAAAAAGATACAACAGGACAATAGCCATAAAGACCTATATAGTAGTCCTTTTATAGCTATGTAGGCCAGCATTTAACTAGGCAGCATTAAACTCCACAATTTTCAGGTATTTTGAGATGACCATAAATGCTGACTGCATTTTGAAAAGCTGCCTTATCAGTTTATAGTACTGTTGTTTTAATATGAGAATTTAACCTTGTAAAGAAAAGTTAGACAATGTGGGCTCAGTTCCCTCTGGAGCTGTCACAGAGCTAAGAAGAGGGTCTGTAAGTTCCCTGTAAGAAAGCCAGCTAAAATTTGGGCTGTATTGCCTCTCAGTCTTTAAAACTTTACTCCTTCAGCCAGCTGGACCAGTCAGTGCTTGCTGTATTAAATGGAAATATTCACATAGACATCAATGATCTTGGGTCAAGTTCAGAAGAGGCGCCATGGGTGTGCATTCAAAGAAATGCTACCTGAGCCCTGCAAACTGAGAGACAGAAAGTCCTGGTCCAGGGGCTTAGCAATTTGGTGGCTCCTTACCACCTTCTTGAAAGAATTTAATTTTTCTAAATATTAGATATATGTGAAATGAAAGCAAAATATATGCATATTAGTTTCATATTACATATAATAATTTATTTGTTAGACATCTATGAATTATAGCTAAAACATCATCTGGAGACTGTACAATTGGTGATAGATATTTGCATGTTAGAAGAAATTCTGGAATGAAGACAAGTAACTGTAAGGAAAAAAAGGAAGAAAAGAAAGTGATTGCCTTTCAAAGTCAAATCAAAATTTTCTTCCTGTCAAAGTAATGGATATAGTGGAAAGGTTGTCATAGTGCTAATATAAAAAGCACTAGCTAATTTGAAAAAATATGCAAATTAAAGAAGTTGGAAAAGCTGACTGCCAGTGTTAGGCATCCCACCCATGCCTTTTCAAGGAGAATGTATGAAGTCTGAGGTTACTTATTAAAGACAATTAAAGTAATTAACTGGACTGTCTGGGAAAGACATACTTGAAAATGTGCTCTTTCCTGTTACATTTGTCTCCCTCAAATAACTTCGTGACTTGATGCTAAATTGTACTTTCATATTAGCATAGAGCTAGCTAACTGCACATCAAATTGGGGTGCTATTTGAACTCACCCTCTGAGAGATCAAACACTTCACGCATCCAGAAACAGCTTCCAGAAACTGGAGCGGGATCCTGGGGTCCAATGCCTCGCAAAGGCTCCTTCCATTAAACAGGGTGACAAATCAACACTATGGCAATCTCTGTAATACAATGGAAAGCTTTATCCCAGACAGTATTTGAAAAGACTCCTATGAGATATTGAATGAGGAATTCCCTTGCTGAAAGGCAACTAATTAACTGGCATTAGGAGGCGACCTAACATTTGAGATTGAAATGTTTATGTATTATTTATGTTAATGGTATTTTGGCCTTTAGAGAAAGGGTTGTGTCGCCAAAGACAAACTAGTCCTGTTCTGCACATTTGTTCTGTAATTACGCACAATAGAGATGACTAAAAATCGTTGAACTTATTTGCTAGATTCAAATTATATAATACCAGGTTTTGTTGTAGGCATAATATTTTTTTTGCTAAAAGAAATGTGGTTTTCCCAGGTCCTGTATATCGACGTGTAGCTTGCCATCAGTTTGGAGGAAATTCATTGAAATCAACCTCTTCCTGAGCCCATCCTTTCCTTCTTGCATGTACTTATCTACACATTTTGGTTCTGGCATGTTTTCTTAGAGCTAGGTAGACAGAGCAAGACTGGTAGTTGAATTCTTTATCCTTTTTCTTTCTGGGAGAGCACAGAAGAGATACAGTTACTAAAGATTGAATCACTTGTCCATTTGAGAAATGTCTTACTATTTCTTCTCAACTGGAACTTGGTATATATGCTGAAGGATGAGGGTTATATGCCTCCTATATTTATCTAGCCCATATATCAATATAAAGGTCAATTGCCTTTTAGAAACACTGCTAAGTTTATTCTGACAATTATTTTGTGTCAATGGGCTCTGTACCTCAGCCATAAGCTATGTAAAAAGTATTTCTATTGATCAGCTTGTATCTTGTTTTATTGAACACCTTCTCCTTTTTCTTCTTGAGATATGAGGACAGTAGGTGCTGGATATCTGATTTACATTCTCTGTATGTTCACTAGGAGCTTTTTCTAGGTTCCTGAAATGCCCACTTTCAGTCATGTCTTCACTAAACTGAACAGACCCAATCTTTTAAATCTCTCCTTCTGTGGAAATCACTGTGTTTCCATTATGTATTATGCGTAATATTTTGTCTATCCTCTCTCCACCCTTCACCTTCAGCAATCTCTTTTCTGAGATACGATGATGAAACTGAATGAAAAATGTCAAGTGATATCTCACAAGCAATTTACACAGTGATGTTATGAACTTCCCAGTATTCATTTCCTATTCATTCTTTATGCATCCTAACAGTTTCATTTATGTATTTATTTGCTACTTATGCTGTACACTGAGTAGCAGTTTCGCTAAGGCATCTGAAGTGGTACTACATTAGTTTTCTGGTTTTTGAGGCTTTTTTCCAGAATTGTTACAGCTAATTTTGAATCCAAGAATGTGTGAGTAGTTCAGATTAATTCAATGTGCATTATCAAACATTTGTCAACAATAAATTTCATAGCTGAAGTATTTCCTGTGAATAATATATCTGATGAAGTTAGTTCTTTCTATGACTTACCCATTGAACTATTTTTTATTTTGATAAAGAATTTGTCATTGGTAATTGTTCAGCCAACGGTTTATGTAAACACATTTCAGCCTTCAGTTGTTCACCTATTGTTTACTTTGACTAGTCATTATTCATTACTTATTATTTGCACTTCCTGATTGGCTGTTTAAGTCAAAATGCATTGTTGCTGTTTCCAGCTACACTAATAACATTTTTAGGCAGGAACACAGTGCATAATGAACACAGTGAATAGTAGAAAAAAAGGAAAGTTCTTCTTCATGCATAGAAACATGTATCTACATAACAAGGAGGTTCACATGAAGAGCCACCATATCCCATACAGTTATGCAAATAAAAATTTATTTTCATGATATTCGCTGATCACAAAGGACAAAGCTAAAGCTGTGATCAGCATGAAAACAAACAGCTGAGAATGTGGTAATATGCCAGGTGCTCTGATTTCTTTTGGGTAGATCAATTACCTAAATTTTCTCTAAAGAAAGTCTAGAATTGTAGTTCCATGAATAGAAGAATCAGTATGATTTTTGTGATTGGAAGCATTTGTATAACAAGAGAAGACATACAAGTTGTTGAAGAGTGTTGTCAGGTGTGTCAGAAGTTCTTTGCAGTTGCAATGCTGGAGAAATCTGATACCGGAGAAGGAGAAGGCTGCACCAGTAAATTAACAGTGAATCTCAAAATGTGTATGGGAATATATTAGATTGACAAAGCTAGAGAGCTGACCACAGATCAAAGAACTGTATCACCAATAGTAGCAGTTAGTGAAAAAATGTGAAAATTGCTCTGAAGAACTGGGTTCACTGGAAGATTTCCTGATGAAAATGTTTTTCGCACTAGGATTTAAACAGAGGACACAATCTGATAGAAAGATTGCTATTCAGTCAGAACAAGGCAGTGAGAAAGAAATGAAATGAACTGGAAAATTTAGAAGTGATTGAACCAGTGGAGAGAGGAATGCTTCGATAAGTTTAAGCTTTAGTCTCTGTTTTAAGTCCAGTTTTAAAACTAGTCCCCTGGTAGTTAAGTAACTTGCAAATGAAATAACTTACTATAGAGAGGAGGGTAATCGTTACTTAATGAACAAGTAGGTAAAGAAACTCATGCCAGCAAACACAGCCAAATGACTTCCTTAGCAACTTATGGCATGATATTTAATGAAGATTCAAGGCAAATCTTACTTGTTGTGGATATCAGGGACAAACAGTTCTTGCAGTCCCTGTCTAACCCCAAAGGTACATGCAGTCTATGCACGCCTTAGCTTTTGACGCTACCATATCCTGGTTGCCTGAAGTTTTGCATTGGGCTTGAGTACAACCGTGCGAGTTTTGAAGTCACCAACTACCCAGGCATTGAAAAGTAAAAATGTAATGTAATTTGTTGTTCTGTAGTGCGTTCTTCATTTCTACTGCTGCTTCAGGAGCTAAAATGAGTCTATATGGGTAGTCACCACCTAAACATCTTAAGTCGGCTCTCCTGTCTTGATCCATGATCACAGGAATGAGTCAGCAGTACTAAGGACTTGACCGGCACTCTTGAGAAAGTCATGTTGCAGTGGGCTGTGTCTCTTTAGAAGTGCTTTCCTGTCTGGGTTCCTGCCAGTTGCTAACCTGGTGCTTCTGAAGCAGCAGCTGCCCTGACAAAAGCACACAGTGAACACAAAATATCTGGATACGAGCTTAAAAATTTTAACTGGAGACAGAAGAAAACATGGTGGAAAAAATTGATGTGAATAACTTCTTGAAGATTTCTTGAAGAAAGCAGGTCTCATTTCCTAAAGATCCATATAAATCCAGCACTTCTCTATCGTAAAAATTAAATTACTTTTCAAGAGTGCTTCTTTCTATACCTGTTGGCAAAGTTTTTTAGCAGGGTAAGGTCATATTGTGTTATTTGTCTGACTTTCATTTTGCAGATAGTTAAACTAAACTGCCTGACAATAGGATGTTAAAGTTAGGATAAATTTCAGGTCTTCAGAAGAGGGCTGCATCCTACTCAATTTTAGGTAGATATAGCCACAGATGTTTTCAGTTTAGAGAATTTCAAAGAACACTTCTTAAATTTCAGAAGCAATAGTCATAAACACAAATCCATCTGACAAGAAAGCCCAGCTCTAGAGTAAGTAAAAAACCTCTGAAGTATGTTGGGTTCCTTCCTATTATCAGCAAGAGTAATATTAAAAAATCTTGTGGGAACATCTGAGTTACCTGAACAAAATATTTTCTTTTATACTCCAACACTGACAAATCTTCCAATTCATTATATGGAGTGTCCATTAGCAAATGATCAGTGGGGATTCAAGGGCTTCAAAAGTGTTTTTTTTCATTATCAGTGAAGCACAGTGACAGTAGGAAGAGCAATATGAATTGCTATTTGTTTATCACAGTACTCAGATTTGCACAACAGGAATAATTCCACCAGAACTGCCAAACTGAAGACTGAGAATACAGATCCTAACTACCTGATCAAAAACAGGGGTCAAAGAGGGAGGGAAAACAAGAATGATAAATCAGAAGGAGAAAATCAAAGTTACAACTTATACAGGTAGGAAAAATGAGAAAACAGAAGTGACTTAAAAGCAGGAGACAAAAGGATTTTGTGATAAAGTTCAGATGAAGCATGAGATAATTACGTGAAATGCTCCTGTAATTTGATAAAAACAACCAGACTTTGAATGAAGAAGGAGATGCCTGTTTAGCCTTTGGTCAGTGCCCCATTATCTCTCAACATCTCCAGAAACTCTTGTACTAGAATTACACTTCCAAAGAGTACTGGGAGTGAAAAAAATTTTGGTAAATCTGTATTAGATGTGGGGAGGCAGAGAATAACTGCAAAAAATGTTTTAAACATTTATTATTGAATTGACTGATTTTTTTTTTAATGGGGACTTTAGGTGACTATTTTGTAGTGCTAAATGTATATGCTTGGAATATTAATTTCTGATAACGTAGAGAAATATATTTATGTGCAGTGCAACCGTTGAGCTGTATGGCAGGTTGGGCTGGTATAAAGATACTGACATATCCAATGAACAAAAGTGTGTAGAAGTCCTTAAAAAATCATGAGAAAGTCTGTGAAAATAGTAATGACAATAATCAAATGTACAAGAAGTATTTACATTTTAATTGCAGAAATACTGGAGCTAATACTTTCACAGGCTTTTAAAACTAATTTCTCCACTTTGGTACATCGGCTCTTGGAGGCTGACAAAATTTTGAAAATCAGCATTGCAGATGTCCTTTCAGGGAAATGTTCCCTTGCCAAACAAGATGAGCATTATGAAACTTCCTATAATCTACTTCAATGACCCAGTCTGAAAAATACGTGTGAAATTAAAATTACATGGTAAGAAAAATAAAAACTGCTTTTAAGGATGCTATTTTTTTCAGGCGAAATACAATTCTGTGAATATTAGAATGTTTTAAACTTGCTCTAGAAACTAACCTTGCTTTCTAAATAATAATTCATATGCTGTTACCCACAATTCCTGGCAGTAAGTTATTGCTTGCAGTAACTTTGAGAAACTTTTGATTCTGATTATATCTGAGGTAATGCTCAAGCCTGTCATTCCCATATATCTTGAAAAATTGCCAGCAAGAAAAACAGATGATCAAATGTCCATCTTAGCTTTGAGTGATAGTCCCTACAGTTATTAACTATAATTCAGGATTTGCCAAAATTAGAATGAGTAATATTAGATCAATTTTCTTCTCATCTTTCAAACTGACAGAACCCACACAGAAAATATCCATACAAAGACTATAGAAATATGTCCTTTTTTTCCTCGTCTTTGCCAATTTTTAAGGCAGGTTTATTGAAGATGAAGATTACTTATTTCTCTGGAACTATATCTTTAAAAATAAGTTTGGAGAAGTAACTGTCATTGTGAAATTAAACATCTGAAAGAATATAAAGTGGAAACAACGTTATGCCAAACTTTTTGTTTAAATTTATTTGCTTTTTTGAATTTACAATCTGTTTGTGAATACACTTTGATTTAAATAAATATGCTAATTCAAAATTACTCAACAGTTCCGTGCACGTAAATTTCTTCCCATCAGCAGCTCATAAAATGTGTTCACTACAGTGTCACAGATCATATATATCTAATAACAGAGTGAATCTGCATTGGGTGCTGCAGAACTCCTGGTTTATGTACAGCAGGTTCATACTAGGCAGTGAGATAAAGCAGGTCTCTTGCAATTACATTGAATGCTGAAATCAGATTTCTCCTCCCTGGAGTTAAGACACCCAACTGAGACACCTGAATTAGGAGCCGCAACATAGGAATAGTGTGAGATTGTACGAAGGGCTGCACATTTCCATTTTTAAAGAGGAGGAGTCCACTCTGCAAATTAGAATAAAGCGGTAACTGGTACCTCGTGGTCCGACTCTCTCCCTTCAGAATACAGCCTTGAAACATAACCAGTACCAGAGTCGGTAATGTTTATTGATTTAGCAACAAGCTGCTAAGGAACTAAAAAAATAAAAAAGTCAATAACCTAATTAACTAATGGACACACCACTGTTATCAATTTACAATTACATAATTTTGCACATTATTATACACAATCATGAAGCTGCTATTTATCACTCTTAAATAGCATTAATTGCAAACAGCTGCTATTAAAATACAATTCTGTCACCTGTTCCTCCCCAGTTCACTTAGTATTAGGATGCAATTCTGTCCATCTTTCCTCCACCCTCCCACAGCAAGCCTTCCAGGCGCAGAACTGGTGGAGAATGCAGGGAGTTGTCCATTGGTGTTCCCTCTGTAATCCTCATGGGCTTGGGTTTGCAGGTCCACAACACTGCTGGCTGTAGGTGTTTGCACCCTTACCATCAGAAAGTCCACCCTCCTTTGTTGTCTGGTTGATTTTACACCTTATTCTCCACTTCCCCCTATATCCACACACAGCTTTTCATTGCTCCTCTTCCCTTTTTCTGCCCTGTCTCCTCACAAATAAGCAATATGCTTCTAGTCAGTTTTTCCCCACTGATTCTAATTTCGTTGCATCTGTAATCAAATTTGGCATTTTGGCTACCCTTAGCTGGGCAATCTGCATCTTATGTGATTAAAAGACCCCCCAATTCCCCTTCAACTATCCGTTTTGTACTGGTTACATATGGTTTACCTTACACGTTTGAATGTAGCCTTAATTCCGCTACCTAATTCCTACTAGGTTTGAACACTTTCTCATCTTGTATGCAGCCAGTCCATACATCAGAGCAACACATTTTTCTCACTCTGTGTTTAAGAATACACAACGTCTTGATCCTACATAGCTGCTTAATTACAAATCATTGGCCTTGATATCCTCACTGGACAATTTCCTAGTTTCCTGCAGAGAACTGTGCTGTTTATGGGGTCCAATATTCCAGTGGGATTTCTTGCTCACAGCAATAAATTAAAATAAAAAAATAACATGCTTTCAACTTAGTGATTCATGTCTGACATACATGTTGTTTTGTTTACTTTCAAAGCACATTATGGTTTTACTGCATTTGCTACAGAGCTCCTCTCTTTTTCTTTAGTTGTATTTTTTTTATTTATTTGATTTTACAAATATAGGCTTCAGGATCTCCTTCTCACTCACTCAGTGACATGAATCAGTCCTTAACAGATGAAACATCTTCCTGATACCTCTGACATCCCCATTGAGACTTCTCCACTGTTGACAGCTGCCTAAGAATCAAGCACATGAGAGTGTGCGAGCTTGTTTCATGGATGCAAATGCAGCTTTAGCACCCTTGGTTAAATTTAAATGAAAAACAATTCTTAGAAATGGCAGCAATCCGAAGGAAGAATCTTGGCAGAGTATAGCCATTTTGAGACAAAGAAAGGTGGTGATTCTCTAAAGGATGAGGATCAGTTCTACTCAGCAGGCCTTGTACCACATCAAATGTAGAGACCTGTCTCTACCGACACTCTGCTAAGGAGGGTAAATCATTTGATACAAAGAAGATGAAAGTGTGGGACAATCTGGGCAATATGAATAGATGGAGCTGAATGTTTGACTCTTGTAGACCCCCCAGTCCCTGCTGCTATTTATCTGAATTGGTGCAGCTTTATCTGCTCTTTAACAAGTTCTAGTGCAGGCATGCCACTATCCATGCCGATGAGAGCCATGAAATAGTGTGCAGCCCCTACTAGCTGTAGCCAACCCTGTACAGTGCTGGGAGAAAGCAGTACAGGTGAAATAATAGAGCCATGTTTTCCCCTATAATTTCTGAAGCCACGTTTCAGTATTTTATGCCTCTGATCATGCAAGGCATTGAACTAGAGAATAGCTTTATCCTCTATTAATGTCCTTTGTTACTGACTTTACATCTTTAAGAGGCTGTAAACATTTAATTGACAGAAAAAGGAAACACCTCCTTAAAAGAAACCTTACTCCGGATAAAAGAGCACACAGTTCCTCTGGTGTGGTTAATACGGTTATGTATTGCCATATCTGGTTGTTTTACTGCAGTTGACAAGAATGAAGAACAGAAACCATGAAACTCTTTTTCGAAAGGAAAGGGGATTCCTTGTGTCGTTTGGTACTTAGGATTGATTAGGACTGATTTTCCTTAACATTTCCTAGAGTATGTAAAACATGTGAATATCTTCTGAGTGTAATCGGCATCCCATGTAGCTAACCCACTGTGAAAACTCTGTCTTTCTTGGATCTGTATTTCTTTTACTTTCTCATTATTCATCACACACTCTGGAGTATTACTCTGTGTTCTTTTTTAATCAAGTACTGTGTTGCTGTTAGGAGCAGATTCCTTCCCCTTCGTACTGATAAACATAGATGTGCTTCATTTAAAATCTGAACCAAAGCACTTGAATTCTTTGTCCCTTGAGAGCTTCTGAATGTTACTGAAGCCAAATATTCTCCACAGAAAACTTCAAGGAAGTTCAAAAAAGGGAAAGATTGCACAATGGTTCCTCAGCAGTTTTTCTTTTTCTTTTCTTTTCTTTTTTCTTTTTCTCGTTCTTTTTCTTTTTTCTTCTTTTTTCTTCTTTTTCTTTTTCTTTTTCTTTTCCTTTCCCTTTTTCTTTTCCTTTTTATTTTTCTTATTCCTTTTTCTTTTCCTTTTTCTTTTTCTTTTCCTTTTTCTTTTTCTTTTCCTTTTTCTTAGGATTCCAGAAAAGATAAGCTAAGGGATGGTTTGGGAGTTTTGCTACCACTATGTGTCATCAGAAACCTAAACTTCACTCTCTTGCAGCTTGCTCATATCTGACTTTCAAAGATATTTGGGCAACTTTTGTGATTCTGAAAGGCTACTCAGGGGAATGGATACTTGAATTCAAAGAGTTAAACATCATAAATACTTTCAAAAACATATGAACATATTGGAGGTCTATTCTTGAAACCTCACATTGCCTTTTTCTTCATATCAATCTTTCACACACAGTCTCCAATTTATTGTGTAGGGATAACAGCAATTCCTTATCTTGGGGGAGTGAGTAGATATAAATTCCTGTCCTCTGTTTCTGACACCTCCTCAACACCATGGTCATATGTAACATTTTCAAGACACTGCAAGGTCTTTCTGTAGCCCACATCAGGCTCTTAAATACACGACTTCTGTGCTAGCCACAGCTAGTGACAGAAGCGACCTATTGCCAAAGATGTCAGCCATTTCTGAAGGCTTTGTGTTTGCTTTGAGGAACATGTGCCTTTTTCACCAGTTTCCTTTGGGAAAATCCAAACAAAAATTGAATGTTTATGGAATTTCATTTCTAACCAAAAACTACTTTCTCTGTGTTAGTCATACGCTGTTTTTTGAAAGATGTAACAATTCCTGAGAAACTGGACTGCAGCTTGGAAATAACAGTAGTGCAGATGATTAAGTCAAATGGAGATATCATAATTATGGGATCTCAAATGAGCTTACAAGGCTGAGCAGTGGCTCCTTGTGCCATAGTACATATGACATAATGCAATGCATATGCATAATTGGATATACATATGTTTTCTCACTCAGTGCACAGTATCAATGTTGGTAAGCTAGCTGATATATTTTATCTTCCTTACTCAAAGGTTATTTAATGCATACCATACAGAACTCCAACTCTTCAACAAACACAGGCCTAAGGCTCAAAACTGATAAAGTGTGAGTGACAGAATCATTATGTAAGGCATGGAAAACATGACTGATTAAAAATATTCCAGTACAGCAACATTGCCAGTATCCTGCAGACCTGGAAACTGATCAGGAGTCCTCAGTTCTGATACGTATTTTCTAACAGAAGATCTATAGCATATAACCAGATTATATCACTGTTATCAAGTAAAATTATGACTTTAAAAGTGGGTAAGTTTTAATACATGAACTGAAGGGTTAATTATTTCTTCATGTACATGCAGAAGATGTAATATTAGCAAAATGTGCCTGGGGTACTGG
The DNA here is from genome assembly GCF_018139145.2 of Gymnogyps californianus. NCBI lineage: Eukaryota > Metazoa > Chordata > Aves > Accipitriformes > Cathartidae > Gymnogyps > Gymnogyps californianus. Next base: position 153,563,832 of record NC_059471.1, read on the forward strand.
GAAGAATAAACTTTTTATCTGCTTGCACTTGCATTGTTTTTTCTAAAATCTTTCTTTTCTTGAAGACACTGCTTACCAGCCAGCTAGCTGAGTGATAATCAGAGCTAGTCAGACTGCTATATGGCTCTCATTTGCCCCATGCAAAGACTTCTTTTCATTTATCACCAGTGAAGAATTTTGTTGAGAAGCTGCTTTGTGCTGCTGCAGTGTATGGTAGATGCTTAAGTCACCATGATGGAGAAAACACAAACATCTCTAGCAAAGAGTTGGTAACATGCAGAAACTGTAATCCAGATCGAACTAACAAGCTAATCCATGTGTGACAGAGCTGTAAATAAGATAGCCTGGGCTTTTTTCCCCCAGGAAGAATTAAATTTTGAATAAGGCAGTACAAAAAAACTGATATGGAACTTGAAGCAAGTCTGTTTACTTTCTGATGTCCAGAATCAACTTCTGCTCATATTAAGCTTCATGAAGGAAAACTTTTTTTTCATGTACTTGTGGTATGATCTCTTTTTCACAATAGCTGAGCTTGATTTCCCCTTGGTAGAAATAAAACATGGGAATTATATAGTAGAATAAATTACTTTTCTTTACATGACATCTGGTCTTGAGCTGGTTTTGAATCAGAACAAAAACCTGGTGAAGAGCATTTTATGACAGAATTGTATGTATGTTGGTCTTTCTTTGTGACAGGTTAAATTAAGCAACAAGTTATGGTAGAGACTATAAAAAAATCAACCCCATGTGAGAGGCTGGTTTTGTAATCCATATTCTAATCCAAAACCAGTTGAAATTACTAGAGAGCCTCCTTATGCCTTTAGAAGGCTTTGACTCAGTCTGTGAGATGATAGGCCATCAATACTAAATTCCTCTCAGGATAGAGAAGAGAAGAGAAGAGAAGAGAAGAGAAGAGAAGAGAAGAGAAGAGAAGAGAAGAGAAGAGAAGAGAAGAGAAGAGAAGAGAAGAGAGGAGAAGATTTCAGTTGTAAGGTACTTACAATGATCATCTAGTCCAACTGCCTGACCACTTCAGGGCTGACCAAAAGTTAAAGCATATTATTAAGGGCATTGTCCACATGCCTCTTAAACACTGACAGGCATGGTGTGGTCTGACATCCCAGGATGCGGTTTGCCCTCTTGGCTGCCAGGGCACACTGCTAACTCGTATCAAACTTACCGTCAATCAGCACCCCCGGATCCTTTTCTGCAGGGCTGCTCTCCAGCCACTCCTCTCCCAGTTTATACTTATGTCTGGTATTAATCCATCCCAGGAGCAGAATCTGGCATTTGTTCCTGTTAAATTTCATATAGGTTGATCGGATTTCATCTGTGGAAATTGGTGAGAAACGCAGAGATGAGAACCATATGAATTTAAAACTGATACCAAAACAATTCATCCTCATTTAATTTTTCACCTATATCAGGGAAAAGATAGGCACAGCAACAAAACATATGTTTGCAGCTACAAAACAGATTTACATCTCCCAGTCAGTGGGAAATTCTGTTAATTTTCAGGGATTGCTTCTCCTTTCTTTCTCCTGTCCATCAGCTCAGAAGTGAAAATGAGAGCTAGTAGAGCTGTTCAATACACTCAATTTCTTCAGTCTTGGCTAGACGGCTTGAGTACATCATGATGCCAGGTCATCCCCAAAGCAAGCACAGGACAATTCCAAATCTGCTCCCTTGTGCAGACAAGCCCAAATAACTCAGCCTGGCTGAACAGACTATATGTTCACCTCACACTAAGTTCTGAAATGGACACTTCAAAAAAGATCAAAGGGATCCAAGTCTAGATAGCCTGGTTACAAAGTGTTTTGGTTACAAAATGGTTTATAATTCAACTAACAGAAGTGAGTGTTCTGTTTTAATAACTCGTTCCCCGTGTTTGATGTTCAATACATAAAATATAACAGCACTATTTAAATTAATATAACATTAATGAGAATATAGCACTAAAATAATTAGCAATAACAATAATGACAATAAAGCTATCCTGGGAGAATTGTAATTTGCTCCATTGGAGTACGTCCTTCAAGTTCATTGACTTCTAGATAAGATTCCAAAAAGAAATATGACCAAAGCATAAAAAGATATATTAAAGTGTTTGGGTTAACATCGCCCATAGAAAATCACTTTTTGTGGGAGAAAATAATAGTAATTGCTATTTAAATGAGAAGCAGAAGCTAAACTATAAGTCAAGGGTAAATGAGTTTCCTTTTTCATCCATTTCAGTAACAGAGAAATTGAGTCTAAATCTGGGAAACTTTTGAAATACTACGTGGTGCAACTGCTGTGGCCAGCAAATCTCAGATGGGAAGCCAGATCTTTTCACTATTTAATCCCCCTCCCACAGCCAGCCTCTGGGCAGCAGGTGAAAGGAGCCAAAAGCTGGTCTGTCGTTCTGTGAGGATGCCCATCCCAGTTGTGAACCCAAGGCAGGTGTCTGCAGTCAGTCCAGAAACAAGCATCCAGTGACGTTCCTATCACAAGGGTGATAGGAACTCCTGCTGCTGGTGTCCTGGAGGTTTTATGCATGGGGTGAGAGAGTGCTGTGATCAGGTAGGCATCAGAAGCAGAGCTGAAGTGAGACACAGAAAGCTTTCTGCCCAGGAATGAATTTAATTCTCCACCTGCATCTGAGCAAGTAAGCTTCACAGATATTTCTGATGTGAATTTGTGTGAGTAAATCTCAACTATTGGGGATGCTGTGGATGGAAACCACAAAATCAGCCAACCGAACAAACCAGACTACAATAGGGTATACATATGATCAAAACAAATCCACCTGAAAATAAGGACAATATACCTATGTACATATTTAAAAGAGCATTTGCCTGTTTCTAGTCAGTCTTTCATGTCTACATGTGCAATGAGTAGGTAACAGCCTACAGATTATTCAGACTTTCCTTACTTGTACCCATCACACCCCTAAAATGACAGCTGAATGGGGCCAATGCCAACCTTGTAATGCAGTATATAAATTATCCAATTCAAAAGAAATCCTACAGCAGTTTTGAACAGAAAAGACCAGCTCACTGAGGAGAATGGTGCCATACCCCTCCGAGTCCCACAGCACAGGCAATGCTTCCTAGTGGTAGTGGCTGCAAAGTAGAAAATAAAGTAGACCCAACCAGGACTCCAGCTGCTTTGTAATAATTATGTTGCCTATTTCTTCTCAGTTATTTAATGAAAAACTACACACTCAGGCATATTTCTTTTGCCACACTTCTCATTCCTAATTGTACTCTCTGGAGCTGGTTATTAATTTGAGGAAGATACAATTATCTGGCAATGCAGGGGTCCTGCAATTTCTTTAAAACTCAATTTTATTAGAAAACAATAAAGTTAAACCGATGATCCTGAGGAAAAAACAACGAACAAAAAACCAAGCAGAGATAATTATTGCCAGCAGTGCTATGTCTTTACCATTTCAATCGTTTGGATTAGCTGAGAGAGATGGAGCTGTGTAAAAATAATGACAGGATAGACCTGGAGTCAGAGACTTTAATTGAACAGCAACAGCAATTGGCAAAGTGGCTAAACTGTCTTCTCATGGTAACACAGTAACAAAGCAGCAACATGGCCTTTCTGTCCAACAGAAGGTAGGTTTACATCCAGGCACGAGCAGATCACACCACCCATCTCAAACACGTGGATTGCACCTTTTTCTGTGCTCATTGAGATGTGTGACTACTTGGAGCAAATTTCTGTGTTAAACAACAGTCCTCTCCCCCACAGGGCATGCCTTCTGCAGGATTTTCCTGGCTGTTTACAAAGGGTGCTATAAGCTGTGTTGTCTATATATTTGCTTCTCATCCATCAAAAGTCAATATTTAATTCTGACTCTACAGTTCTGTGTTATTGTGGAAGCAGAGAGCCTGCCTGCAGTAGAGAACAAAACTGAAGCTTAACAAAGGGCAGTTGAGGAGGTTCAGCCACGCGTGGGAAGCCACGTGGACTCTTTGCAAAGCAAACATTGGTATTGCTAAATTGACAGCATCTTCCATGCACATGGCACACCTGCTGGTGTAGCGTTTTTCATTCAGTCAAATGAAAGTCAACAATTCTGAAATGTAATTTCTTCTTTGTCTAGTGACTTTCCTTCAGTGACTCATTCATATCAGCTCCTTATCTGTGTATCCCAGAGGCTTTTGGGGGTTGGATAATAGTGACAACAAGAATAATCAGCCTAGTGTTGGCCTCCTTTAACAACGAGTTATCACTTGGCGTATGTCCAGGCTCAACCCTTAGGAAACTCAGAGACACACGACTGTCTTCAAACTCATTGAAACTGTGCATGTAAGTCAGAATTTAGCCCCCTGACTCCAGTATATTCCTTTTAAAATGTTTTCCCCATCTGTCATGGTTTAGTCCCAGCTGGCAACAAAGCACCACGTGGCTGCTCGCGCACTCCTCCCCCCGGGGTGGGATGGGGAGGAGAAAATGTAATGAAAGGCTCGTGAGTCGAGACAAGGACAGGGAGGGATCACTCACCAGTTATGGTCACAGGCAAAAAAGACTCAACTTGGGGAAAAAGAAATCCATTTAATTTGTCAACAACCAAATCAGAGTAGGATAATGAGAAATAGAACCACATCTTAAAAACACACCTTCTCCCCACCCCTGCCTTCTTCCCGGGCTCAGCTTTGCTCCCAATTCCTCTACCTCCTCCCCCGCAGCAGCACAGGAGGACGGGAATGGGGGTTGCGGTCAGCTCATCACACGTTGTCTCTGCTGCTCCTTCCTCCTCAGGGGGAGGACTCCTCACACTCTTCCCCTGCTCCAGCATGGGGTCCCTCGCACGGGGGTCAGCCCTCCATGAGCTTCTCCAACGCGAGTCCTTTCCATGGGCTGCAGTCCTCCATGAACTGCTCCAGCGTGGGCTCTCCCACAGAGTCATGGCCTTCTCTGGGCCCAGCCACCTGCTCCAGTGTGGGGTCCTCCACGGGCTGCAGGGGAATCTCTGCTCCACCGTTAACCTCCATGGGCCACAGGAGGACAGCCTGCCCTCTCACCACGGGCTGCAGGGGAATCTCTGCTCCGGCGCACCTCCTCCCTCTCCTTCTTCACTGACCTCGGTGTCTGCATGGTTGTTTCTCTCACATGCCACTTGTCTCTCCGCTGCAGGTCTTTCAGCAGTCTTTTTCCCCTTCTTAAATATGCTATCCCAGAGGCGCTACCACCGTTGTTGATGGGCTCGGCCTTGGCCAGCGGTGGGTCCGACTTGGAGCCGGGGAACCTTCCTGCAGCTTCTCACAGGAGCCACCCTTGTAGCCCCTCCCCCGCTACCAAAACCCCACCACACAAACCCAACACACCATCTAAATGTACATAAATGTTACATAAAATTCCATATGATTTCTGAAATCTCCCTTTGGTGTCGATCTCTGAGGGCTCTCATCTGATATTTATCAGGCTAGATTGTACACGTAGACACAAGCCTGATCCTCTCTCTGGGATGCCTTCACAGACATCAAAGCAGATAACATCCATAATTTCCTTTTATTTCTTGAAGTGGTAATCAACACTGTTCTGATAGAAGAAGAAAACCACACTCTTCTGGATTGTCCTAATACTCTTGCTGAGAAAAGGTAAATTTGTTTACTCCCTCAGTCTGCCTGACCGCTGGGGCCAAGGAAGGGACAAAGACATGAGCAGAAACCATCCCTCGTTTCCAGATCCCATGTCCAGATAACTCACACAAGGCTTGATGGGTTTTGTTCTTTTCTGTGGATAAATAGTCCAAGCCACCAGCTGTTCATTATTGGTTTTGACTTATAGTACTATAAAAAAGTAATAAAAAAGTACCAGTGGTATGATTTAGAAATATATTTATTGACACAGCATAGAAACATATCAGGAGCTACATCTCTTCTTACGCCCACAGCCATGGTTAAAGTGAATATGAGCAACAGTCACTGTCTTTCTCTACCTCAAACACCCACGAGAATGGAAGAGATTCGCTACTTGCTCTGAAAGTCAACAATTCTGGTTATTTTCAGACCACATTGGCAAGAATTCAAAAAATAGGCCCTCACAGAGAGTAGGTTTTGCAAAATAAAGTTCAGCAAGGTGCAGGGTGAAATTTAACTTCAGCTTTTTAATTGTCATAATCAAATACTAGTTATGCTCTTGGGCTTTCTCCTTGTAACTGTATGCGCATACAGTACCAGCTAATTTTTTGCAGCTTCTGAATTGTCAAATGTCTACTAATTGCTTGATTTTTACAGAGGATCTGTGTACACTGTTCAGATAGACTTGTGGGTATTCATCGCCTTTGCAAATCCAACCAGATTTTTCAAAGGATCAGACCGGCTGTGTCTAATGGAGAGTACTCCTAAACAAATACCTCCCATCAAGTTCAACTCCTCCCAGCTATTCAACTGAAACCCTCTCAAATCAAAGGAATATTTGTGTGTAAAAGGGACATTACATATTGTACAAGAGAGAATGAATATAGCTGAGACACTGAAATACTTAAACTGAGAGTATGTATTCATTCTTTGTAACTCTGGTTTAGGGGACATGTCTAGAAAAATAGTGCCATCCAGTTTGAAGTGAAACACACATTGCATTTCTTTATCATTAATAAGAAATGTAATTTAAAAAATGTTCAAATATCGATATAAGCAATTCTAGTGCCGAAATACCTCAAGCTAGGGGACATCATTGTTTTAATTTACACACAGGTCCATTTTCATCACTCTGGCAGTGTCAGGTCAGTGTGAATTATACTTACGTACTCTTTAAAGCTGACATGACATGTTAGAGCTCTGCACAGTGGATGCAGAAGAGGCCTCAGAGGGTCAAGAAAGCTAATCTGTCAGAGAAAAAGTCCCTTCGAATATTCAAGAGAAAGTAGGCTCAGATTTGGATGTTTTAGGAGAGCCTGATAGTAACAGCTTAGTTCATCTGCTCTGATGTTAGCCATTTTGACCTTCCCAGTGAAGGGAATTAAGAGTCTGTTTACACATTGTTGTGGTTTAACCCCAGCCAGCAACTAAGCACCACACAGCCACTCGCTCACTCCTCCCTGCTCCCAGTGGGATGGGGAGGAGAATTGGAAAAAAAGTAAAACTCATGGGTTGAGATAAGAACAGTTTAAAAACTAAACTAAACTAAACTAAACTATAATAATAACAGTAATGAAAAGGAATGTACCAAAAAGAGACAGAAATAAAACCCAAGAAAAGACAAGTGATGCACAATGCAATTGCTCACCACCCGCTGACTGATGCCCGAGCAGCGATCCACCCCTCCTGGCCAACTCCCCCCAGTTTATATACTGAACATGAGGTTCTATGGTATGGAATATCCCTTTGGCTAGTTTGGGTCAGCTGTCCTGGCTGTGTCCCCTCCCAGTTTCTTGTACACCTGCTTGCTGGAAGAGCATAGGAAGCTGAAAAATCCTTAACTTAGGATAAGCGCTACTTGGCAACAACCAAAACATCAGTGCGTTATCAGCATTATTCTCACACTAAATCCAAAACCCAGCACTGTACCAGCTACTAGGAAGAAAATGAACTCTATCCCAGCTGAAACCAGGACACACATTTACCAAATGACACAGAAAGAGGTAAGGCTCCGATAAGGCCTCTAATCTGGGGGGCAACATGCTATGAAAGAAAAAAAGAAACCTTTTTCTGCAGCTCTTTGAAGTCGTTAAGAGGTTTCAAATGCTAAACGGTAAAGATGGGTCAGTCAGCAGGTTTGAGAGAAGGTGATCAAAGGTGGAAATGAAAGCACTTCATCATGTAATTCTAAAACTTATCATATTAATAATATCACCACACTGCAGATCTCAGCTGCAAGGCAACTGAGGCTAGCAAAGAGCAGCAGTAGATATCATCTGTCGATAGGAGGGAATTTTGGCAAGGGCAACAGGCAAGCCTTATTGCAGAAATGCTCAGAGATGTTCATTGGACAGAGCAAATGGACCTCAGTTGCAGCAGGCTTGTCTGAGAGTATCTATGTATTCAGTTTATCTGATCTGGGAGGAAAAGTGCCTAAGACAAGCCTGACAACATTTCAAACTGTGGTGAAGGAACCTGTTTTGGCGACTTTGCATGCATACTTCCAGTCTGCATGCTTTTTTTATCAGTCTGATTTTTAGTTTTATGAGAGATGTCCTAGCAAGAAGTATTACATCATAACCTATGCTAAGCTGTAGCTGAGCAACTTTGATACTTTTGTCTTCAGCTGATGAATTTTGGGAATGCTTGAGAACGGGCTTGCAAAGCTGATTAGGGTTGTGGTCAACAGCTGGGCTGATGCCCCATGCAGTCAGTGGAAGTGGAGTATGTCTTGGAGTCTCAGATGCCTGGGAACCTCTCTCTGTTACATAAGCATCGTTAACCTCGTGAGCCACTAGAGCATTTTTCACTGGGATATTCCACTTTTACATACATTTTGCTTCTTCTTCTATGCGAGATTGAACTTGCACATGCTGTCATGCTACGTCCAAACGTTTCAAGTTCCTGAAAAGAATATTACCTTACTTGCAATGCGTAGACCGTAGTAGGAATACTGTCATTTGTGCTATTAAGCTAGATTTTTTCTGCTATTTTTCACGTTGTGGTAGTTGTGGCAGTGTCCAAGATAGTAAGGCAATCCAAAAGCTTTTTTTCCTTTTCCTCTTGGCAAGAAATCATGTGATCAGGACATAACAATTTTTTAACTCATATTAAACATTACTAGACTGTCAAAAGTGCCACTGAAGTACTGTAGGTTAATTTATATGGAAATTATTTCTTCCACACTTAAGTGAGCCTCTGGTCAACAGTGTGATGGTTAAGGAGTGGAGGAGAGCCAGTGATGGAGTTTAAGATTTCCAGAAGGCTGGATTAATTGAGGCAGCAGTGAAGTAAGTGAAGGACCGGGTCACTTCCAAAGCAGAATGCACAGAGAGAGAAGGAAAGTAATTCTTCACTGTTATTCCAAGAAGGCTAACAAGTCATGTCAGTCAGAAAGGGAGCTTCTCCTAGTGAGAGAGTCATCATGAGAAGGCCAGCTAGGGGAATTTATTCATAGAACAGTGAGCAGATTCAAAGATGCTATCTAATTCTCTTTTTATGACCCATGAGATCATGAGGACAGGTAGTTTTGCTACACTAGAAATTCATACTCATTAGTTATCTACTCAATATGGAAACAAGTAGTGATTTTTCTATTTCATTCAAAATGCAAACAAAACAATAATTTTTAATTATTAAAAAGGTCAAATAATTTTCAGTATACAACATTGTTAATGTTTAACTGAGGTTATAGATTCATTTTTTGTAACTGTGATTTGGGGGATACCTCTAGCAAAATAAGACAATCCAGATTTAATTTAAAAATAAAGCATGTATTATTTGAAGATTCACCATTAGTTCTTAAGAATGTTTTTGAGTCTTAACGTGGTACATATTGACAGGGAGAAACATGCAAAATTAATGGCATGAAAATAAGAAGCAAACATTTCAGCCAATCGGACTACAAAGCCTTAAAAATTGAAAACAGCAATAACATTCATCTGTGCTCTGCATGACACTCACCTTAGGGAAGTTATTAATACATTTAGTGTAGGTGGTGTGTTGAAAATTACTTGCAGAGTTACAGGTAGTATATTACATCCTTTACCATAGCTTCTCTTAAAATAAAGGGAAAATATTTTTAATACATTTATTTCCATGGCAGTTTGAAACACATACAAGCTTCCTCCCTTTTCTAAAGTATTATTTGGCAAGAATTCACATTAATCAATGACTGTGTTATCACTTCCCAATAAAGAGATAAAACATATCAAAAGTTGAGCTTGTACTGCACAAAGCGATCACATGAAGTAGTTTGTTTTTTATCACATCTGCCTCTTAGATGTAAAAGGAAACGGAGAACATAAACTTACCCTTTCAGTGGTGATTGGTGTTAGTGAGGTCTTTTCATGGTCATCTCCTGACAAGTTATTTCTTTGTTGTTGTTGTGTATAGGCTTGCATCAGAAACCTGTCTTTTTCTCCCCGTTCTTCTCCATGTATCCTGTAACTGTGTGCTACAATGGCAGAAGTCGGAGCCAAAACAAGGTTCTTTGTCCAGAGAACTGGTCATTGCTAGAAGCAGTACAATTTTCTCCATCTATGTCCCTGCATACCACCCTGGACAGATTTACTGGAGGAGTAAAGGCCAGAGGCAAAGGCTTTTATGAAAATGAAATGTTTTCTGCTGGTTGCAGTGGGTTTCATTAAGCCTGAAGACAATAAATGCTGCAGGCTCTGAGTGCATTCCTTCCTCAATTCTCTTCAGAAGCCACTCAGTGGTGTGGCTGCCAACACCAGTGACATGGACACAACTGCCTGCTTTTGGTCTCCTTTGTAACAGTTAATACGAATCATAGGGGCCAAACCTACAACAGAGCCACAGCGGCAGCAGTGCTCTGCTCTTGGCCGAGAGCATCTTCCACAGCCATGGGGTTTTCTGTACCCCACAGTCATGGACCTGTGAAGCACCAGCTAGATCCTGTAGAAGTCATCTAGGTCTGAACTGCAGAAGCTCTTCAAAGATTTGAAGGTTGGGGTTGCAAAGAGTGGTGACAGCTGATTTACATTGAACAACATGTGAATTTGCCTCAGCCTTCTGGCTTTTTCTCAAAAAAAAAAAAAAAAAAAAAAAGGGGGGGGCCAAAAAAATACTTGTCTCTTTTTCTCCCATAGGATAAATATATATGGTCCATGAAAACTGAAATATTTTAATGAAACATTTCAAAAGACCAGCCATTCTATAACAAGCTTTTAACATCAGCTGAAAGTGGAGCTTATTCAGGGAGACAATTGGAAGTCCTTAGATATATCTTATTAATTAACAGGAGAACATCATTGCCAGTGTCTCTGAATAATTTATCCACTCTATTAACTATTTTGATCCTAAAATTTTTGTAGATATTCATCCTCTGTGAGTGATTGCAGGAAGAATCTTGATGCTTTAATAGTGATATCGATCACTTTTATAGCACTCAGCAGTGATTCTTAGCACCAATCATAAAACTGGTGGAACAGAGTGATGAATAAGGACTTGCAAATTCAAAGAGCTGCACAGATATTAACTAATCACTGCAACATCATGGTGGATCACTTAGCCAATATGTTATTATGCTGATGGGAATATTAACATAGAGTGACTTTCCATATCTTGAAAATCAGAGCTCAAGACTTCCCACTTTGTTCTCATTCTTTTCTCTACCACACTGCCTCTGCTTGACATGCACTAATATTCAATGATAACAAACCAGAACTGCTGAGTACATGCAGTAATTTGAGGGATGTCCACCATCTCTGAATCTCCCATGGACCTTGCAGAGTATTTAAGCTCTCAGATGCTAGCAGCCTTGCCCAACTGAGGAACTGAAACAATGGACAGCAGATTGTGTTGATGCCCCCAGACACACTCACACACATGTGCATCACTTTGTTGCTCTCTCCCGTACCCGTCTCACCTCACTTTTGATGCAGAGAAAGGAGATAAGCATTGCACTGCAGCAGCCGAAGCTGGAAACATGGGCATCGAGAAAGGAGGCAGCAGCATGTCTCCTCATGGAGGTATAGGAAAATCCCTCCTTCTTGTGCCACTGCCCTCGGCATATGTGAAGGAGTGGTAGGGTGTTGAGAGCTTGACCAATGAATTGCTGAGGGCTCTGGCCGCTGCAGGGCATGGACCCCCAGACCTGTTGCAGACTGCTTTTATTTAAATCAGTGCTCTGCCAATTTTTCCCTGCAGAGCCAACACCCAGAAATCAGACTAAAAATAGCATTAGGATAATATTCTCACTTATGAAGGTGTCGTCTTCATCACTGCTTATATTTTTATCTTTTACCTTCATTTTATGTTTTCTTCTCTTTCATGTACCACTAATTTTCAGTGATGAAAGAGATTCTGCCTTCACTGATCCTCCCCAGTTGGGACTGGATGTAGGAAAATTGAACCTATCATGAATACCACTGCAACCTGAAGTAAACAGAGCTGTCCTGGGAGGAACTGGCCTGTGTAGCAGGGCTGGTAGAAAACTTTATTTTCAAACAAAAATTTATTTTGTTTTTCTAGCACAGTAATTAAAAAAGAATCCACAGGATTAGAGTGTTAGAGATTAAAAGTCTCAACATTTACTGAAAAATGTAAGGTCTTTCAATGTCCCATATCTGGATTCCCTTCACAACAATGCCCAGGACATTGCTTGCTTTCTCACTTTACCACAAGAGGTACTGCAGGTTTCCTCAGACAGGGAGAAATCAGGGCACTAACTGTGTGTGATGGTTTGTCATTGAAATGCATCTAGCTGTGGAAAAGACTAATATACAAATTAAAGGCCAGAACCGTTGCCTCCTTAGATGACTAGAAACCTTTACACTGGCTTTAGTAGACATTGAATCAGGTCCTGCGGGACCAGGCTATACGGATAAATCTGCATTGCTCTGGGCTGTGGCAGCTCTTGATTCCACAATCTTTCTTTGAAAGAGATTCAATAACTCAAGGTGTTGTAACTCTAATGCTAAAAGATTGTGTGAGTGGATCGTCTAATTAGCCACTAAACAATGTCATTGCTGATGTGAGACGATAGATGTGAAGCCACAAAGGAAGTGACATTTGTAAAGATGCTATTTATACTCGTCTTCTGATGGCAGACACTTCTATCCTATGAAAGTTTTCTCCTTGAATAGGGAACTAGTTTATATGTAACCACTAATCATTAGTTATTATGTTGATGCTTCAGTTTCCCAAAACATACTTCAGTGCTAGTTTAAGCCAGAGCAGGGGAATAGGACCTCCTGTTTTGAAATAGGGGAACAATGCCCAAAACTGGCAGTTAAATGAAATACAGTGACTGATTTTCTCAATGGCCTATTGCGTTATACCTCATTCTAGCTTGGGAGCTCTTCTCAGCTGAAGCTCTTTTTTAAGAGCCCAGGTCTGATAAAGATGAAAGAAGAAGAGCTACAGCTCGGCAGTGAGCTAGACTGAGCCATAGAAACCCTACAGGCAAAATATTTGCATATAAAAATACAGTCCTGTAGTGCACAATAAGGATTTTGGTAGCGTAAGGTTTTAAAAAAATAGAACATTGATTAGGGAGGTCATCTAATCCATCCCTTGCCTCACGTTCAAGCTAGCTTATTATGAATAAGTGGAACCACTATGCACGAATAACTCAGATCACAGAATCTTTGTGCCACTCTCATGTATTTTCTTTGTGATTCTTGTGTTTTTGCAGCCACAGTCGCACTTGGGGAACTGCAAAGCCAAAGTCAACTGCTATACATTCTTTTAAAAAGATCAGAAGCATTCCTTTCCAAAGATTTAACATTTCCTTTATTGTAGTTATAAAATAAGATACAAATTTTAATACGTCCATCCTGCATGTTGTACTGTCCTACATGTACAAATGCAGTATGTGAAAGCACATCAAAGGAGTTTCATTGAAGTGGCAAATTCACTACTCAAAATGTAATGCAGGTTCTCTTAACCTGATCCATTTTTTCCTATGTTTTATAATATAACCTTTACTGCCTGATAACATCCCATTTCTTTCTACATGATGCTTGACTCATTGCTATGCAGAACAGCATTTTGTTTCCATTCAGCAGTCAAGTTTTGGTTAAAGAAGGGTTATGATAGGAAGTGTTAAGCAACTTTTACAGTAATGACCAGTGCCAGCCCAGTCTATAGGAAGGGGTGTCAGTTTGAACAAACTTGGAGGTTGGTATTATAAAAGTAACTGCTGAGAGGAAAAATCAGTAAGCAGACTGCAGGGGATGTAGGTTAAGCAACAAGAAAGGTGCACAGTTACAGCAGGCTTCTTAATCGTCCTGTGTCACTGTCATCATTCCACACAGCTATCATTCCCTTAATTGCTGTGGCAGTTGTACTAAGTGTTGGTTACATAAAAAAAGACTGGTTAGAGCGTAAAGGATACATTCACACTGCTTCTCTCGACGCTTTCTCACATCTTTAAAAATGTATGATTTGTTTTAAAGGTTTGGTGCATTTATTTACTTGTTTTATCAGTGAGTGGAAATAGAGGCTTAATACCTGTCATGCCTCCCAGGGTTCTTATACACAACAAAATAAGTCTCAGCTGCTATTCTTATTCGTTTCCTTTTGTCTTTCAGATAACTTTCCTCTTTGCAGTAGATGATATAAAATGAACCCGATAGGTGGACCACAGAAAATGGGATGACATTGTTCAGTGTCCCTCTACATCTCATAGTGATACTCATGGCCAAGATGTTACCTTGTCAGCTGCTAGCTTGCGAACATATGCTAAGTATACACAAGTTATATTGCAAATCCTCAGAGAGAATCAGGGAAACAAAACAAAACAAAACAAAACAAAACAAAACAAAACAGGAAGAAAGAAAAGAAGATGCATAGAAAAGAGAAAAAATTACTAATAAAATAAAGCATCATGCAATAGATAGTAATGTCCCTTACTGTGAAATTTTGTGTCAGTTCCTACTCTCAAGGTCCACCAAATAATACTTTTCTAATAATCTGTCAGATCTAATCAGAAAGAGACAGTCAGCCTACCAAAATGCTTTGTGCAGCTGGGAGCTTCATGTCAGGACCAATCAGGCACTACTGTCTCTGTCACTTTATCATATATGTTTTAAATAAAGCAAAATAAACTCTGTGCCTAAGGGGGTTTTTTAAGATTTTTTTCCTGCTCTTTTTTTTTTTTTTTTTTTTGGTAATAATTTGGATTTGATAGCTGAAAGTTCTGCTTTTCTTCAACAGCCTGAGCAGCTCTAGTGAGGTAAAAAAGCAAATGAGAATGAAAGGAATGATGAGACTGCTTCTTAAAAATTTTTGGTTTGTTGTGTTTTTTTCCCCAGGGTGGTACAACTCATTTGCATGGCTAGGGTGATACAACTCATTTGCACAGATCTCTTTCCCTACACTGTTTAAAAAAACACTACACAGTAAGTATAAATCAAACGTAATTTTTTTTAAATGTATGGTTCAAAATTTATACTTCATATAAAGCTATGAAAAATACCCTGATTTATGCTGAGGATAAACTTGATATGGTGGACATTTTTATAAAAAAAAAAAAAAAGAGTGAAACCCAAAGTTCTGGCCAGGATGATAATATTTTTCCCTCAGTGACTAAGCATCTTAGGGCCAGGATGCACGTAGACTTTCTAGGAGGGCATATTGAAGGGCATTGGCTGATGCAATCACTGCATTACTGGTACCCTACACAGCTTTGGAACCTCTTGGCTCTGAAAGAAGCTAGCCAAAGTTCAAGCTCAATTCAGCTTTCTCTGAACATCCTAGATATCCAAAGGACTGGGAATGTTAATAACTACACTGATAAATTGTCAAAAAAGCATAACTTAAAATAATGACTGGATAAAATAGGGCACAAAACAGGGGCCGGGGAAAGTGTAAATAGCAGAAAAATGAATTTCACTCTGTTCTTGTTTGCAGACTTATCCTACCTCTCCTGAAGAACAGTTTCTGTAGTATTACAAGATACATCATGTCTGTTCTTTCTCATGCTTGCTTCCATTTTAGAAGGTTGCCTACTGAAGTTTCACCAAGAAATATACTTCTGTCTGGAGCATCTCTTCCTTATAGTCTTGAGTGTTGGTATGAAGATTTGGCCTAAAAAATGCTAATGGAGAAGCAGTCCATTGGCAAGAGAAGAAGGAATAATCTATAATAGTTAATGAAATTAGTGTCTTCCAACTTTTTCCTCTACCTATATATTACAAAGTACTCAAACACATAATTGTTTTTATTTTTTCGCAGATTTTGGTAAACAATTCCTAGTGAAAAGTTCATTTAGGAATTGTTCACTTTAAATATCTGAGCAGAAAAACAAAAACACACCCCCTCCAGATTAGTTATTTAGCCACAGAAATGTCATGGCATTATTCATGTTCCTGACCTTCAAAATTTTCCTTTTTAAAAACACTCCAGCACAGTAGCTGTCCTCCTCTAAGTACTCCATGGAGATTGTAAGCATATTAAACTGATAACAGACTGATGAATATTTATAGTCAGATATTTTTTCTTTTTCTCCAACAACTGTCTGTGGAAGGTTCAGGAGAAATGTCCAGGATAAAAGTCAGTCTGGAAAAAACATATTAAATAGCTCTGTCTCCTGTTGATAAAACATCACTTACTTTCTGAAGCTGTTTCCTAAAGACTCCAGAAGATATCAAGAGCAGGTCTACATGAATATTTAGGCTCCAGGCCTTTGTCCACAGTCTGCACCCTGTATCACCATCCTTCCACATCCTGCCACAGGCCATGATCCAGGCTGGGGTGTTTTTTTCTTGTTTAGGCACACTGGGAAGCTCTTGTTCACTGGAGGGCCAAAGGTCTCCTTGGCTAGATAGTGAATTTTCTTTCTATAAAAGCTGCCTGGATGGACTGGTACCGGGTCTCAATGGAGAGCGAGGCAGAAAATCAGACATTCCCCTACAAACTACCTGTAAGAGTTTAAGTGGGTACCTCAGCTATTCTTTTGCCACCTTGCTGAACCAACCTTACAGAAACTCAGTGTCTTTTTCCTTGGAGTAGTGCTAAGGCATTAATTATTATCCCCTCACCCTGAAGAGCCAGAAAGGTATTTCTACATGTCCTCGCCTTGCCCCTCAGCCCCCTGTTAATCCTGCTTCAGGTGTCAGTAAGCAGATACTGGTATTACAGCCAAGAAGTGTGTTGCAGGAACTCTTGTCTGCAAAGGCTTCTGCACCTGCCATGTGAGTGAACTGAGCCATACATGAATTCAGGAAAACAGCTCATTTCGAGCAGTTGTGTCACCAAGTGTTCCTCAGATCTATCCCACTTCACAGAACCTTTGTTCAGCTACATCATGAAAATGGAAGTATCTTATCCTCAATAAATATGGAAAATTTACCCATATTTGCAGAAAGCTGACCTTCTAATCTTGCATAAGATGAGCCCACCTCCTGCTTGAAAATTCTACCTTCCATTTGACACTGACTGTACAAGCAATCTCTCTTAATATTTTATCTGAGGGACCCTTAACCTCTTCTCTTTAAATGCATAGTACAGATGTTTCTGTTTGTCAGCTTTCTGTCTTTGTGCAAGGCAAAGATCCTTTGACTGCTCTCTCTGATCACTTGGGGGAGATCAGATTTTATCTTTCTAATCTTACACAGAGCCTTTTATCTTATATTTCTCATATATCTCTAATACCTTTCTCTAAATCAACACAAAAACCTTGCCAACCCAAAGCCTACTGAGGCTACAATTCCCTGTCTCTCCCCAAAGCTCATCTGAATTCTGGGTTGCAGGATTCCCTCTAACAGGACAGCACACAACCATGGTTAGCTGTCCTCAGAATCACAGATGCTCTGTTTCCATGACAGTCTAGTAAACAGAAAACATCAATCACAAAGGGAAAAAAAGTAAATTACCATTTAGCACTGCATGGCATTTCCATTCAGAAAATACTGATATGCTCGAAAAACATCAGCTTAATGTTATCTGATAAATTTTCAGAATTCCTACACAGCCTAGGAGCTTAGCCCTCAATGGCCTTATTTTCTTGGCAGCTTAGATGCCTTTGGAAATTTTTCTGGTTCTTGGAAGAAGATAAGAATTATTTCTCCTATTTTGTCTATGAATAAACTCAGAAGAAGCAAAGCGAAGGATGGTTTTTCCCTTAAATTCAGGCAGAATATGTAGGATTTCAAAGTTCAAAGAATTTTCAAAGATGACTTTTAATCTCACACCATTTCAAAAGATACTGACCCTTTGAAGGTTTGTGATCTGTCTTGAAACAGTTGATGTTAGTATCATGAGGTCTGAGCAGTCTGACAGTGGAGAACACACAGATCTTTTCCCCTCCACAAGTCCATTCCTCACAAGCATATGTTAATTACCTTGAGGAGGCTCAGAAAATGTATTTATGAAGTCTTATTAAGGATTCCTGGTAGGTCATGAGAATGAACACTGAGCTCCCCATGACTTGAGCCCTGCTACAAACTGGAGTATTGGTGTGGGAAAAATGTTTTAAAATCCTTCCTTTCCAGACTGGCCCAGGCAAGTGCTCAAAAAAGAGTTATTCCAGGGCAGGATAATGGAGATAGCCAGTAGGGGTGCTCCCATCCCAGCCCAGTGCTGAGTGCTCTGTAGCTAAGCTTCCTTAAGACAGTTACATACGCTGTTGGAGGATTGCAGCTTATGGTGATCCTGCCTGTCAGGCTCATGTAGTTAACTCGTCATCTTTAATAGTCCCAATGTGGGGATTCCTGAAATAATTACACCAAGCTAATTATTTGAAGTCTGAATCACTGCAGATGACGCTTGACTGGTTGGAGTGCAGCACAAACTCTTCTCTCCAGCAGCCCATTTATCTGAGATGAGTCAGGAAAGCAGTGATCTCATGACTCTTATAAGCACTATTCTGGGATATGGTTTAGTCACAGGGATTATATTTTTTTTTTTTTGCAGAAGGGTTAATATGAACAACAAAGTCTTCATAGCAATAAATGTGGTTAAATTCCAGTCCATGCTGTCTGAAGGAAAGTCTTCAGGTAAACTTGTCAAGAAGAGGTAGATAAAATTAAACTTCTGAGTCATGCCCATGGTTCTGGATTCAGGAGCTTATCTCCACACACATTCTTCAAGATGTTAGGCGTGGGTACCTTTCTACATCTGATTAAAAATGTGAATTATTGATTTTTCAGTTCAGTGAATGAACCACACACACACACAAGCCAAAAAACCATCAAAAACACTGAAAGAGTACTCAATTTCAAAGAGGAAGTGTATCCACCAGGAAACATCTATGTGGGAAACAGTGGAGTACTGTGGCACTTGGCTGACATCTGTGTGGTGGTCTGAATCCTGCATCACACTGAAGAGACTTCAGTGGACCGGATAATAAGACAGAAAAAAAGCCTTTCCTGCCTGTTCACATATCTAATGCTTACATGCAGATGGTGAACAGTATATCCAACTTCTCCAAGTTAAGTCCCTGTTGGAAAGGAGGTGAGAGAAAGCAATGTCTAAGCCAAAGGCTGAGTGAGTAGTAGTGATACGTATAGTGACAGGCTGCTCTGTTTTTTTCCTTTGGCAGCCGGAGACATATTAATGGTAATAGCTGGGACAGAGACCATTCCTTGGCATGGATAAAGCTGCTGGTTCTGGATATGCTGGCAGTACCATGCATCTTCTTACCCCAGTGCTTGGCTTTCTGGACATTTTCATACAAGCTAGTAAGGGGTCCAAAGAAGAATGCCAACTGTGTGCATGTGTGTGTGTATGTGTAGGTGTTTGTGCATGTGTGTGGAAGGGGGCAATATGATTTGTCACCACCCTGTTAATGGAATGACCTCCAAGTTTTCTGAAAAGTATTAATGTCTTTAAAGCATTGCTACCATGCAAGGAAGCCTCATAGCTGATACTGTCAGATTTACTGAAGCTCAAAGAAGCAGTGGAGGGATTAGTTTTTCCTTCCTGAATACTTATCCATATCCTGCAGTACTCCAGTATTTGTGCATCCCTTTGGAGTGATCCAGATTTGCCTTGTTCTCTCCCACACTCCCTTTGGATCCCACTTCACATTAGCAAGCATAAGAAAACAAGCAATAAAACAATAAAAATTTAAGAGAAGGAATCAGATAAGAAATTGCACTTGATGACCAGGTGAATTCCTGTAGCTGCTGAATGGGCTTCTGATGAATACTCTAGTTGCATCGGTAGCTGTTGCAAAACTGGAAGATGTGCAGTACTTTAAAAACCCTCTGTATTTTCCACTGTCAGGAACAACACTCTGGGTAAACTTGGAGTAACATAATCCACACAATGGATGATCTAAGTCATGATAGGTTCTATAATACAGGTGTACATCATCATCATTCCCTAACTGCCTTCTCTCCCTTTTTATATTTTCAGTTCAGTACAGCTCACTTTTAAAAGGTCTCAGTCTAATTTAGGAGAAATTCCTACAATTATCTGGTCTTCAGCAATAGTAAGAATTCCCCCTACAAGATTCCACTGAAGGAAGCCAAGGTGGATATCTGCCACTCCTGGTCTTATGCAGTACAGCTGCCTGAAAAACAAAGGTGCAGGTTCCATAAAGCCATTGGCTCCAGATTCAAATTTAGAGAGAAGAAAATCACCTTTTTAAAGATTTTGATTTTTTTTGCTTTCAATTACTTCTGATATATGCTTAAGGTCAGGGCAGGCCCAAAACAAAAGACAAAGACATAAGATTTGAAGGCTCTAGTGGGCAATAGCTGGAAGAGGCTAAGCTCTGACTGCTAACCAGTTTTATTAGCTCTCCTGTTAACACACCCAGGGCAGCTGTAGACATAATATTTATAAAATATCATCTCCTTTGAATGGATAGCTGCGTAACCCTGACACTTAATTTAGAGACAGCAGAATAAAGCAAGATGTTGAGTTCTGAAACTTAAGCTTCAAAACAGCTGCTGCTTCTGGCTTTAATTTTCTGGTGTTCATTCTTGCAGATACCAAAATTATCTTCTGTGCTCGTATCTTTATCTTTTTCTTTCATTTTCTTGCAAGGTACCTCTATGTTTCAGAGCTGCATTACTTCCATTTCTTACTAGTCATGTAACTGGAGTCCTGCATGGCATCAGGACTAAATACAGACTCCACTTCTACTTGTCCCTGAAGTCCTAATCCCCATAGTTATTCAAAACCCAGGAATTTTTCTTTGGAACCTGCCAGTTCCAACAAAATTTTCACAGAGAAAGTTTCGCTGGCTCAAGGGCTGGATAATGGACTGAAGAGCAGAGAATTCATGAAAGGCAGCTATATCAGGAGTTCACACTGGATATAATGGACTGCAATCCCTGTCTCTGTCCTGCATTGTACTTCTACCCTATGCGAGGGGCCTTTCAGGCCATTGTCTGCTCTCAGTATCTCTCCACAGAGTGGTTTCAGTGGGTTTCCAAGTGTTTCATTCATGCACAGCATTCTGTTGGCAATGGAGAGACTATCTCTGCAGTGTCTCGTTTTGCCATTCATCTGTGATGCAGGAGCATGAAGGCTGCATCTCTCCACCAGGGAATGTCATCGCGCAAGGACAGTAGCTGGAAGAGAGATGTAAGAGTTAGTCCAGGGAGCTGGGGATGGGGATGGTATTTAGTCACTCGATGGCATTTTTCCATTTGAGTCAAAGGGAACCAATGGCATGTAAGGGCTCTGTCAGCCCACGGTGGGAAAGGAAATGCTTTTGTCAAATATCCTCAAATGAAGAATGAACCTACATCTAAAACATTATCGTGGGACCAGACCAAAACAAACATTTCACTAGCTGGTTTTATCCATTTTGCAGCGGCTAACAAGGCTACCAAAATATGTAATTACAAATGTCTGTTGTAATTCTTGCCAGATCATTTCCCATGGCAGGAGTTTAAGCACAAGCAGTTGTTCAATGACCAGAAAGCTCTTCGTCACACACCAGCCTTATCTCACATTTCAGTAGCTGCATGGTACACATAGACTGATTTGTTTTCACCCACCTTGCCTTCAAGCAGCTCAGAGCTGCAGCTAAAAATTCTCACACATTTTACCCTTTTTGCATATATCTTATTCTATGTTGGCTTTGAAACTGGAGGCTGCAGTTCCCATGCTAGTTTCTATTTTTGGCCAGAAGTGAGTTCTCTTTGATGGAGTAATGCTTTGCTGTGTGACCTTTCAGTGTTTTCTGAATTTCTGGTAGGTCCCCCCCTTTCACAGGAAAGGGGTTTCAAGACAAAAATCAATTTACAGCATCACTTTATGTGTTTCAAGAGCTTGTTAAATATTTGAAGAGAGTTGTCCCTGCTCCAAGAATGTCACTACCTAAAAACATAAGAAGGATGATACATATTTTTTATCTTGTTAGAAAGATGTCAATTTAAATTATGTTTGCCTTATTCAGAATGGCGTGTTCTTAATACTGTACAGGAGAGTGTGGAAATCCAGTATATATTAAGGAGCTCGTATTGTTTATTTGCTGTATGAAAACCACCATTGAGACTATTCTGAAACTCACTGAATTCAATACAAAAGGGACTTGGGAACTTCAAGGACTTTGAATCATAACTTTTTTGGGGTGGTAATGGAGAGTATTTCCTAAAAACAAGATCTTAGTGCTCTGGCTGCTGCAATTCTGTTCCTTCACATGATCATTTCCATCTCTCTCTTGAGTATCTGTGGTGGATTAGGGTAGCGCCTGTGAGAGTATTTTTCTGCATTGCACCTGTATTCAAAGGGACTGTGAAAGATAAAAATCTGTTGAAATGATTGCCCCACCTAACGTCTGCTGCATCAAAAGTAGATGTGCAGCAATCAAGTTGTCTAAATCTTGTTTACAGTCAGTGGATAAACACAGCTTCAGAGAGTGATTTGTCCTATTTATCTAAACATCTACCAAACTCAGGCTGGGAATCTCCCATCCATTAGAGATTCCTGTCTCTACAGGTGCCCCAAACTTTTATTTACATGACACATTCAGCTGAAATCTCATTCTTAAGAATTTTAAAGCAAATTGGCATTTTACCTTATTTCCACCTAAAGATCTAGTTTAACCTACAACACAGAGAAATTACACTGGTGTGGAACATATTGCTGGTAGTCCTCAGGGCTACAATAACTCACTCCCTTCTTCTATAAATAAGACTAGAGGCAAGGCAAGGTAATTTGTCTTTGCATTTGACAAGCACTGGTATTTTATAACTGGCAGAAGCTAAGGAAAACACCATTTGATTTGCATGATGAGTGACAGTGTTACTGGGGCTAACAAATTCATTTCAATAGAAGTACTCTGAGCTGAACAATACATTCATTAAAGGAGCAGTTTCCTGATTAGACAGTGGAGCAAATAGCACTTTTTTCCCATTCCGCCATCAGAGCTGCTTTACATAAGCAATAACAGAGAACAGGGCGTATATTTATTTGGCTGCCACTTGTTCTGTGGGTGTACAATGAGAGTGTTACGGCTTTTCAATGCCACGGCAGAGTGGAAGGGGTGATGTCACTAGATCTGTGCACCCACAAGTATACAGTAAACAAGGCTGAGTGATTTTACAGGCAAGGCTAACGATTCAGGTCTGCTGGATTTTTCACCCTTCCAAATTATTTGACCAGGCAATTTTAGCAGCAAGAACATTACTAGTATTGAAGCAAATATGAGCAGGGTCTGGAAAAAGGAGCATTTCACTGGGAGGTATGCAATATTTGTTGTTGCCCTTGCAGCCATGACCTCAGCATTAGGTGATTTGCTCACAGTATCTCTTGTACGGATTTATCTGCAGAGACCCATGTGACTCGCAGATTTCTTACCCAAGACTATAAGAATCCTCACTTGAGCTGGAGATTACTTACTCAAGATTACCTGTGCTCACAGAGCACATGAATCTTGCCTTAGTTTGATGCGATGAAGACGGTCTGTCGATCTTTTAATGTATTTTATTATAAGGAGAGAGCAAGCAAATACAGACTTAATCCACCATATTACTGAGCTAATTTCTGCATTTCACTAAGCTAATTAAAGGTGCAGCAATATAATAACCACATTTATATCACAAATAAAATGAAGCCATTAAATCAATAGATTAAAATGATTAAATCTCCAAATTAATACAACAGCTAATGAAACTGAATGATGATATTGACAATTCAAAGAGAATGCTTTGTTTGACATGTTTTGCAAAAAAATCAGAGAGCGGGTTTCTTGTTATCTGAAAAACTAACAAGTATTCTTGTATACACAGTGTGTTCACTTAATTGATGGAGGATAAAGATATTAATACAATCTATTCTTTGCAGGATAGAAACATTCATTCTAGTTTGTGGGGAAAAAAAAAAATGACCCAATGCAAGTACTCAAGAACTACTATTTCTTGCAAAATTGCCACGGATCACCAACATCAGGAGGTCAAAGATAATCCCAGTTGCTAAAATCTGTTGGCTTTCCATCCACATTAATATCTACTTATTTCAAACCAGTCTCTCAGAGCAAGATACTGTTTAAAAAAATTATTGAAAATGGGTAAAAAAGCCATGAAAATGTACTGCTCAGAATCAACATGATCAGGAAGGGAAAGAATCAGATAAAAAGTGAATTAGCTTTCCTTGGACAGAAACCTCAGAATAAGCTGTTTATTTGGAAGGACAAAGAAAGACTGCAAGAGGAAACAAAGCATGGAATGAGGAAGAAGAAAATAAAGGGTTTAGAGAGATAGAGACTTCCTGTATGAAACCACCAAAGAAGAGAACAGAATAGAAGGAACAGAGAAATGGCAGCAGCAAATAGAAAGGAAAAGAATCCAAGGGAATTAAGGGCCCACAAAAGATTTTTTTTCCTTAATTAAAAAAAGAAAAGTAAAAGAGGATAAAAGGTGGTTGGAAAAGGAAAATTGTACCTTTGCCTCACCAAAAGAAAGAAAAAAGAGACAAGAGGGCAATGAGAAGAAAATATCAGAGAGTGATAGAAAAGAGTAAAAAAGTAGTAAAGAGGTGTTTGCACTTTACTGTATCTCTCATTTCCTTGTGGACGTCCATCGCTTCTGTTGTTCCCAGTGTTGACGCAGGAACTGTCATCATCATTACCACGGGTTTTCAGCAAGCCTTACAACACAGAGGTAGTCTCAGCGATCTGGCAGTGGGATAGCATTATGCAATTATTTAAAAAGAAACGGCATGACCTGAGCAATTATAGATCTGCTTAGACTGATATGAATCATTGGCGAAATAGTGGAATTATCAGTAAGGGATCCTGATTAATAAAGAAATTAAAGAGTTTACAGAAGAAAAAAATCATCAAACTGACTGGATGTTTTGACAGCACTATAAAGTTAGACAGCAAAAGCAAAAATGTTGAGGTAACATACTAAGGCAGAAGGAAAACATTTAACTTGATATCTGATGACTTCTTGATTAATCAATTGGAACAGTATAAAATCAACAGGCTAGATTGTAAATGAATAAAAAACTGCTTAAATAATAGTTCTAAAATATTCTTAGAAACAGGAAATCTTGCTGAGCTGCTGTCTCTACTGTGATCCCATAGGGCTTGGCTTTTAGCTGAGCACATTTAACATTTTTTTTCATATTTAAATAAATTAATCTTCTGTCATAATCTTGAAAGATACCTGTAAATCATGTTAATAAAGTTTTCAGGCGATATAAGACGAAAGAAAAGTAAAATAATGCCCAAGAGAAGTCGATGATAGAAAATACTGAGATACAAATTTCACCATGAGGAGGCAAAAAATGCAAAGAAACAAAATTTATTAGAATATGTCCAAGTATAAAATCATACCTCTCATAAAAGAAGGATACAAGACATAATTGCAGAATAGAAGATCTTATCATAGGAAACACTGATAAAGACTTCAAGTTTATGATGGAGGATCACAGTTCCCAATGTAACAAGAGTGGTCAAAATGGTTACCATCATCTTTAAATGTGCAACTGGGGGAGTGCTGAATAGGAGAATTTACATTCTCTCTTGCAATTAGCACTGAAGTTACTGCTATTGGAGTACCACATCTTGTTATGGCCCATCCTTTAAAAAGGGGAATTTAAGAGGCTGGAGAGCGTTCAGAGAATATTGAGAAACATTAATGAGTTAGAAGCATGTCTTGAGAGTTTAATCTATTTAGATCACCAAAAACCAGCTATGGGTGAGTTGTTTACAGTCTAGATACTTGGGGAACAGATCAAAAATAGTAGCAATTTGGGGTTCCTATTCATTTTTTTTTCCTTATGCTTCATCCAAAAGCAAGGAATGTCTTCTTTTTCTTCAGTGTAACAGGGAAGATTCAGGCAAGAACAAAAATGGTATTTTTAACAACAGAAGCATTCAGTCACTATAGCAATGTATCCAGGCAAGTAATACATTCTGCATCACTGAAAATCTATATAGGAATATTTGATTTTTTCCTCAAAGAGATATTCTAGCTCAAGGACAGCTAGTGGATGTGAGGTGGGAATTAATAAAGGGCAATCCAGTGGCCTGTGTTAGGAGGAGGTCAGACTTGCAGATTGTGATGTGCTTTCCTGGCCCTGACATCTATTAAACCCACATAAGCACATACTCTGGAAAAACTTGACATTGCCATTAATGCCTCTCTGCTAAAAGAAGTCAGATGATATAGGTTTGTAACTGTGTAATACATGTATAGTGTTATAGATTAAGGAAATGCAGTAAAAATCTGATAGAAAAGTAAATAATAAAAAAGGAGGTGCAGTCTCCTTGTCCTTGAAGCTATCAAGTCATTTTAAAACATTTAAAAAAAAGCTTTCAAGGCAAAGACATTTATCAGACCTGGAGTAGTAAAACAGTGCTGACATTCAGCACCAGTTCTGCGCAAGCGGCATGGACCTCATGCCCAAACAGGCTCTGATGGTCCATGTACCTGTCCCAGTATCTTAAAGACTGGATCCCACTTTGTTAGAGCTTCCACATCCACTCAAAACTCAAGGTAAGACCAACATACATTTAAAATTTGAATTAGTAAATACTTCTTAAAACAAAGGTTCAGCATCAACACTTATGCTGCAGGGAGAAAAATAGGAGAAGTATTTATATGGTATAAAAATGATACTCTGCATCACTGGTTCTGAAGCTTTGCTTTGAGACTTGTGGGAAACCTTCAAAGCTTGTGATGACTTTGCAACTAGGGCAAGAGGGAGGTTTGCATGTGCCTGACACTGAGAGGTAGTGCTGCTCTGCAGGGCTTCCTGCCTTCTGTCAGTAAGGAACAAGGATAAAGTATTCCCTGTGTTTGTATCCCTGGGTGTCAGCGGTCCTGAGCTCCCTCTGGATATACTTTTGATATATTGAAATTAATAGCAACTTTTGTACTTTGATTCATTTTCTCCTTGTAGCATGCACGTGTGTGGCACGTCTCCCTTCCTCCTCCCTTGGCAATTCCAGTGTTACTGAGTAACTATTGGCTTTATTTTCAACCAGGGTCTGGCATCATTATAATTAATTTGGACTTTTCACTGAGTACTGTGGGCCCAAACAATAGGCCTTCCTGCCTTCCCTGCCTCCTCTCCCCAGGGAATGAGGCAATAATCATCTCTTCACCATGCACAGCTTAGGCACAAACAGGCTATATTTAAGAAGGGCAAGAGTTGTTCTGGAGTCATATCCTGGCAGGGAAGAGAGGTTTGGCTTCAACTGTTAAATGACCTCCCATGCTTGTGGCTTCTTCTGTTCTCTCCCTTCACACTAAAGATGTGACTCCAGCCTGCATCACATCAAGCAGACTGGCAAGGCAGTCAGATAGCAAGCAGATATTGTGCTAATGCATCCTGCAGAGACACAGTTTTCCATCTGTGACTGGTGTCACATCATTTACTGAAAGTACCAAAAAAACCCACAACACCTCTGTCTCTTTTGCAATGAGGCTTTATTCAGCTTTCTGTTAGTATGGTGTAGCGAGACATCTTTTAAAAAGCTGCAGAAGGAAGAGAGAATGCTATGCAAGCTTTTCCCAGAGAATGTAAAACCATTTGTATCATTATTTAGGCACTGCCATTAGAGGTTGTTCACTTACAAAATTGTTAACTTCAAAGAAACCTTAACATGGCATAAAAGTTCCTGTAGTCAGCAAAATGATATCCATAAATATTCCACCTTTTGATCTTATAACTGACAGCTGCTGCTAAGATTTTGTGGCATGTGATACTAGAAGCGGGGAAAATTGCCTAACTAAGGAAGATATATGCACTGATGTGCTTTAGCTCCTAGAAGTCCAGAGGTGATCTAGCAAAAACTAGAGCTAAATTCAACTATGCAGTTGTGGAAGAGCAACTCTCTCTCTGGTTGTCCTGGTTTCGGCTAGGATAGAGTTAATTTTCTTCCTAGTAGCTGGTATAGTGCTGTGTTTTGGATTTAGTAGGAGAATGATGTTGATAACACACTGATGTTTTTAGTTATTGCTAAGTAGTGTTTATACTAAGTCAAGGATTTTTCAGCTTCTCGTGCCCAGCCAGCAAGAAGGCTGGAGGGGCACAAGAAGTTGGGAGGGGACACAGCCAGGACAGCTGACCCAAACTGACCAAAGGAATATTCCATACCATATGACATCATGCCCAGTATATAAACCGGGGGGAGTTGGCTGGGAGGGGTGGATCGCTGCTCAGGAACTAACTGGGCATTGGTCGGTGAGTGGTGAGCAATTGCATTGTGCATCACTTGTTTTGTGTAGCCTAATTCTTTTAGTATTATTATTGCCATATTATTATTATTATCATTATCATTATTTTTCCTTCCTTTCTGTCCTATTAAACTGTCTTTATCTCAACCCATGAGGGTTTTTTTTTTCAATTCTCTCCCCCATCCCACTGGGTGGGGACAGTGAGCGAGTGGCTGCATGGTGCTTAGTTGCCGGCTGGGGTTAAACCACGACACTGGCCCACTAATATTGTGTGAGGGACACTCGACTAATGCCACACAAAATGAATCATATCATTGCTAGTGCTTCATTAATAGTTCCCACTCTTAGTAGATGCCATTCCTCATTTATGTCCAGTCACTGGCGTCTCCACAGGCATAAGGCTAGCAAAGCATTTCAGCATGAAAAGATCAAAAAGAGATGGAATTCAGAAACAAGTCACCTCTTCTCCTGGCTGGTGCATTGGGGGAGATGCACCCC
Source organism: Gymnogyps californianus (assembly GCF_018139145.2). Taxonomy (NCBI): domain Eukaryota; kingdom Metazoa; phylum Chordata; class Aves; order Accipitriformes; family Cathartidae; genus Gymnogyps; species Gymnogyps californianus. The sequence continues at coordinate 153,592,471 of NC_059471.1, forward strand.
ACTTCAGCATGCAGCTGCCCTAGCTAGTGCTGGCATGCAAACACATACAAAGGATGAGGGGACCATCTGACTTCTGGCAGCAGGCAGAATATTTCATATTCTTTTTTTCTGCATTGAATAAATTTTGAAAAAAATAAAAAGAAAACTTTCAGTCCACTGCTGTGAATCAGACAGACCAGCTTCAGGAAACCAGACCCCCAGTAGCCCAACTGAGTGCCCCATTCACTCGGATGTAAAATCAGTCTTTCTCCAAAACAATGAATGTTAAATCATTTAGTAAAATGTAACTGTTTCAGCAAGAAAGACTGAAAGGGGCACTCTGTAGTCTTGTAGTTTTGTCAGTCGCTTGGAGGTGGGAGAATTACAGGTCTGGAAAATGAATCATCAAAACTCAAGAGAACAATCTAAACAGTAGACTGTTGGTATTTATACCTTGAGTATCTCTCTCTGATTTTTTACTAGAAACATTATCTTCAACCATAGCAATCCTTTCCTGAGGACACTTTCATTGAAACAGTCACGTTCCTACACAGGATTTTAATTGAATCAAATCAGCATTTTCTGACAAAAAGCACTCTGTCAGGAAATGCTGACCCATTTTTGCTATAACTGTTTATTTTAGGGTTGAGATTAAAGCCTCTTCTGTCAAGAGGAACCTGCTAGAAAATAAACTTCTAGTGGAAATCAGGTGAATCCAGAATCCTGCTAGCTTTAAAGAAATCTATAAAGCCTATTTTGAAAAAAGACCCCTCATCTCCATTATACTGCACTGAAGCTATTTTCTACCAAAGAAACAACTACTAAGCAAACCAAATAAATACAAAGTAACATTAAAACTTCACTAGATTTGGCTGGAAAATTGCTAATGCCACCTGTTCTGTGTAAGTGTACTCATTTTTATATCTTTCTTTAGGACTCTGCTAGTTCCTTCCCTTACATGTGAGGAGCCTGGAGCCACAGAGCTCCTATGTTTATGCTCTTCAGAAATCTTTCTAGGGAGCTGCTCTGAAGTCACTGCCTTTCCAGAGCTGAGTCTGGTCCTGACAGGATAAATGGCTAGGCTCCTCAGCTGAGCATGATGTTTCTGCCTTATGTAAAAGTCACATTTCAGAATTCACTGCAGAACAGAAATGACAGTTTTCATAAAACCTTTGAAAAACCTTAAAGGTCTTCACAGTGCTGGTGATTTTGTGTAAATCATCAGTAAAGGTGCTGTTTAATGTATCTTTGCTCTTGAGCATACAGCAGTATTACTTTAAGTGAACATCAGAAAAGGGGAAATTTCTGCTCACCATTTTTCCCCATCTATGCAGATACTTATGCATACCTGAGGCTTACGGTAGATACCGTACAATGGGCATTTCTTGCATGCATCCACCGATCGCTGCCTGCATTGTGGTTCAGGGACTGAGAGAGGTAATTCTTCTTAATCATCACGGCTGAACTGGAATTCAGCCCAGACGCTGGAGAAAGCTCCAGGTTTATCATATAGTCTATAAATAATTTGTTCAAACACTCCCACATCATCCATGCACAATAGGATGTGGGAGAGTTTCTCTTTGCCACCTATGTAGCAACGATTTCTCACACGATGCACCGATTGCGCAACGTTTGGGGAGTGCTCTCAGGAAACGTCACTTGCTTTGCTTAAATCCGAAAGATGAAGTGCTGGAATTGCCCGTACTCTTTCTACAGCAGACTCTCCACTCCTATGTCCCACTTTGCTAGGCAGATGGGCCTTATACTTCTCAGCAATCCCAGCATAAGTGGTGTAAAGTCTTCCTATTGCAGAATGCTCTACTGAATACTGAGCCTAAATGCGATCACTAGGGCTAAACATGCTGTCTCGCTTTGAAGCTCTGCTGCCTAGTGAATTAATCAAAGGGTAAAGCACCATGAAATCTTCCTATGTAACCCTGATTCTTCCACTATTCACTGTGTAGGTTTCAGCAAGCAACTTATTTCATGTTTGTACTGTGCTGTCTATTAAATAGAGCTGACAGTACTTGCCTGTCTTAAAGACATGTGGTGAGGTTAATTAGCTGATGTTTGTGCAGTGTTCTGACGAATTAAAAGTGCTGTTTACAGTCAAAGTGTTGTTATTAGTGTGTGTTGGAACTTCTGCATAAAAGCCATTTTCATTAGAAAATACAATTTTTTTGAAAGAAACATTTTCCCTGGGAAGCTATTCTCTTTCTTCTAGGGGGTGTAACAAAACAGAAGAACATGGTCCCTTCCCTCTGCGAGGAAAAAAAGGGGAGAAATTCAGTGGTGTGAACTACAAAACAGGTTTCGTCCCTGCAGATCCTGCCCATTTGCTCCCCAGCTGATATGGGGATCAGATGCTGCATCACACCCATAACCACCCTCATCTGAATCAGTTACACAGACAAGCATCAGGGCCAGTGTGGGGAAGGTGCCAGAGCAAAGCCTCAATTACTTGCGTAAATGGGACGGAAGATTAAAGTTTGCCTTCCCCAAATCTGTGTGTGACTTGAGATATTTGAAGAATGGGCTGGAGAAATTGTTTTCTATTTATTACATAGCTGTGTTTGAAAGTCTGAAAAGCTCAAGTGAGAAAAACGGCATATCTCCAAATATGTGGCAATTCGTCACAGGTATTCCCACAAATTTTTTATTTGATGATGTAGCTATAGCTTATCATTTTCTTGTCCTAGTGTGGAAATGGAACAGAAATCAAAGTAAGTTATAAATGGATTTTCCACTGATACAAAGTTCACTGAAACTTTGCCTTTGGCTGCCTTGAGTCTTGGCTAATAATAGAAATGAGCTACTTCTCATTTATTTTTCAAAACCTAGAGGCAAAAGTTGGATTCCCTTTTATGCTCCTCCTACCCTCACACTTTCTATTTTTATCTGCTTCAATGAGACTGGAGGGGAATTATAATTTTTAGTGTGACAGGACAACACTGTAAAGTCTTTTGACCAATGAAAAGTTTGACTTCTGGTTATTCTTTTTAGTTTTGCAGACATTAAAAGGATGCCTGATTTTATTCTGACTTCACATAGCTCTAATAGAGATAGAAAGGTTTTGGGGGGTTAATTTTTTATTTCATGTTTTGATTTTTAGTGAAAATACTCGCTGGAATATAAGTAGGAATAAGAAGAAAGTAAATTAAAAACTTTAAGAATGTTTCTCTGCTTCCCAAACAGCTCTAACTCAGCTTTTCTGGCATATAAACATTCAAATGAAAGAAGAAGCTGGTTTTGGCAAGGGTTTGCTTTCAGGTTTTCTTCTCCATAACAAATACATTTTCAAGTGGATACAGGGAACAAATCAATCATAGACATCTTTATAGCAACCTTTATGGATGTAACGAAACTTTTCTTTCCCTCCAGCCTCAGAATTCTGTTTCCTGAGTCAAACACACCTGATCCTCTCTGTTTTTCCTCACAAGCTATGGCTGCTGAACTGCTTATAAGATTTGTCCATCTCCTCAAGAATCCCTCTAGTTGGTCTACAGCTTTCATAATAACGATGCCCCAAAGAGGACATCATATTCTAGCTGAGGCCTCTGCAGTGCTGACAGGAGTCCATTAATTATTTTTTATTTATGCATCTCAGAATGATGGTTCCTTTCTCTACCACAGCATCATTTTGTTGACTCCTGTTCAGTTCGGGATTCATTATAAGCCCTGTATTATTTTTTTTTCTGTCCAAACAGGCTCTCTCCATTTCTACTTGTACATTAACATTTCTTGAATATTGAGCACTTGCTTTTGTTGAATTTCTATGCTAAGTTTAAACTAATATCTCAAGATAATTTTGAATTTGGATTCCATCCTCTCAGGTGTTGACAACCTCTTGCAGCTTGTCATTCACCCCCAATTTTGTGAGCATGTTGTCTGTTTGGTTATTCAACTTAATAAAAATATGGAATCCAGACTTAAACACGTCCTTTCAACTCCCAGGTAACAAGTCTTCCCAGTTTGGTTGTAAAGCACTTATGATAACTCTGATACTGATAACCGTTTTCAAACTGTTCTGTGTCCATCTGATAAGACATGTTATAGCCATGTCATTTGGAACATATTCTCTAGAATATTGCCATAAAGACAGCATTTTGAGCTTTTTTTTTTTTTGAAGAAACATGACTTCTGAACATTCTTATATAAAACATTCTTCTATTAAGTATTTTTCATTATCTAATACATCTATTTGAGTTTTTCTTGAGGCTTAATTTCTAGGGAGAGTCTATAATTCAATTTTATGATAAAGGAAACATTTTTTACAACTTCTATTATCAATAATACTCCTGTCCCTCTGAGATCAAGGGGTTAAACAAATAGGGGTTTGAAAGAGACTTTGAGTTAAATCTTGTTATTGGTCAGAGTCTCAAAGGCTTTTCTTCCCCTGGGTTTTAAAATTTGTTTTACAGCTGTATGTAAAACCAGTAAAAATATGGCTACAGAAAAATAATTTTGCTTTTTGTTTAATCTGTCAGGATGGACAGAGATAAGCCATATTAAAGCAGTATTTTCAAACATCCCTTAGACTAAGGGTTTATTCTTCACTGCTCCTCACCTTGTGCAGTCATCTGCATCTTTGCAAAGATATTCTATGTGCCTGTTCTAATCCAGCAACATTTCACTTTCAGCTTGCACCCATTGAGACAAATCCTTAGCTGGGGAATATTGGTAATGCTTTATTGTCTTCATCAGAATAAAACCTCTGTTTTAAACTGGCTGAGGATGCTCTGACCCACTTCCTTTAAGTTTTGAAGATAGCACCTACATCCCTCCTTCCTGGGGTCAGCACCCACCTACCCCAGTAGGTAATTTTATTGTACAATCTGTTTAGTAGTGAAAGCAAAAGACTGAGTCATTTCTGATCATTGCTTACATAAAAGGGAGTAAAGGAGAACACTACCTTTTTCAGTCCTAATTGCAGTATAGATCACCTGGTTTACTGCCTCTAGCTGAATCTCCTAATTACCAGAAATGTTTTAATCATTATGTACTTTTGAAGTGAACATAATATTGTGACAGCTGTTTCCAATACAATGAACAGCAGCTGAACTGCACAACCACTGCATGGAGCAAATCCCTTCAATGACTTTGTTCATTTCATCATTCAGCTCCGTCCTTTATATCATGACTAGCTCTGCCAGCTGCTGTCCTTCAGTTCCAGGAGGTGATTGCTGGTGGGATTTGCAGACAGGTATGGTCACCTTCATACAATTGACTGGCTCATTAATACTGCCTGCTTGGGCTGCTGGTGGGGGAATGCAGGGAGGTGAAGAAGGCTGAGATTTGCCATGCTGGAGGGAAAAGTGCTGCTGCTGTTACCCAGAGTGGATCTTGGTTATCTTGGAGACCTCTGTTAAAACTCACAGGCAAATAAGGGAAAGATGTCTTTCTAAAGAGAAACAGAGCTCATGACTGCACTTGTGAGTGCTGCTTTAAATATTGCTAGTGTTCAGAACAACAGCTGTGGACACATTAGGTGGTTTATAACTGTTAAAAAAATTTACAAAGGAGTGATGCGTGCCCCCTTGTGTCAAGATCTACTACATGATTCATCTTTTTTTGCAACTCCACTCCTGTAATTGCTGACCCTATCAATACCTGTGTGTTTTCTTATAAGCACTACCAAATATAACTGGGGGCATCTTTCACGACCAGAAAGGTACAGAAGTGTGTGAGCTGTTATTGCAGAGCTGTTCATGGTGTGCAAGCTGCGTGGATGAGGTAGCAACCTTTTGATTCTTCCCTTAAATAGAAATTAAAGAATTTGTTTGATTGCTAAAACTGTGTTTCTGGCAGAAATCTAGTCATTTAATTGGGTGGTGAGAAAGGTACAGCTTGATACAGCAAAGAGACTGAATAGGCTGTGTACTGGGGATGCTTAACTTTACACCCTTAAATAGAACTACTGAAACCAATCCTGACATTCACCTATGTACTGTGTAGACATTCAGGGACTTGTTTCATTTTTTAAAAATGGTTATATGAAAGATTAGTGGAAACTGTTTAGTCACTTCCTTTATATCTAGGAGTTTTAAGCCTCCATGTGCAGCACCTTTTCAAGCCTCCTTATTCTCATTACCTGATGTGGAATTGCTCCTTTTGTTTCTCTACAACCTGAGAACAGTAAGTACAGTGCACAAAATATCACTCTAACTACCGCTGACATTGTATGAAACATATTTTATGCTTGTACTTGAACTAGAAGCCCAGAGTCAAAACAGCTAATCTGGAAGATTGCTCCCCAATAGATTTTACCAGGCAGTGTTTTACAAAGATGTCGCTGAAAGGTCAAATACCACATAATTCTGCTCTGGACCCGTCATTGAATCATTTTTACTTTTACTGAGTGCTTGCTCTGATCTAAGGGCTGCGAAGTCATTGTGGTTTGGCTGTCAGTAAAGTAAAAAACATGTTAAACATCATCTTTGTATTTCTTTTTTGGGGGGAGTACGGTGTCCCCAAGCAGATGGAGGGGAAAGGGGCACACTGACTCTCTGGCTTCACCCCTTCCCTAGCATCTGGGACAGAAAAATACCCTTGGCTTTTCCACAGCAAAGGGAAGATGGTTTTCCCAAACTCCTGTGCAGCAAAGAGCTCTTCTTGTGCCTGTGTCTTTTACATGATAAAAAAAAATCATGATTTGAGCTCAATCTTCGAAGAAAACTAGAGTAAGCAATGAAGAAAAGTAGCAAACTTTGAAAAAGAAGGAGATAGCTTTACCCTTAATAAAAGAGAGTAAGTTGAATTACTTCATATTTGCCACAGGCTAAGACTGTGTGGGCAATGAGGTCCTGTGCTTTAGCTGACATGGGATAACTTGTTAAGTGACTGTAATTCAGCAGCATATGGGGGTGAAAGGGAAGGGAGCAAGCAGCACTAGGATCATGTGGAGGTCCCAGAAAGTTGAGCTGAGCTGAAATTTGGTGCTATTGAGATTAGTAATAAAAATCCCAGTGACCTATCTGCAGCCAGGATTTCCTTCTGGGTATTCAAAATCAATAACCCATGAGCCAAGGAGATGGACTTAATGTTCATGTTCACGCTTTTACAATGTTTATCTTTTGAAATTATGGCACTGACTGGATGTGTTGGCATGCTGGCTTCCTCCTCACGTTGGGCCAGTGCCCAGGCCCTGCTTTCGAGTGCATCACCTACAAACTGCAAGATCTTTCTTTACACTATTCTAGTATCTCTACATTTTACTGACATTCACTAAGCCCCGCTAAAGTATCTCTGAGAGCATTAGGGCTTTGGATTTTCCCTTTAGAAGCTGGATAATGTGAGAAACAGACGTGTCCTGAGCCAGACAGAAAATAAGTTGTCTGCAGAGCCTAGGATATAAATCAGGTCTGGGAAGTCTTGCTACCCCCCTTCCTCAATCTCAATACACTTTCACGTACTGAAAAAAATGCCCCTTGAAGCCGTCTGTGGAATTTGTTTCATTTGCACTGTATTTGTCAGCTGACTATGTAAACAAAAAAGCTCTTGCAGAGAAGGATATTAGACTATTAGGGAACAGCCCAGAGAGGACATTTTGTCAGGGAATATATGTAGAGACTTTTTTTTTATTATTTCTGCAGCAGATTCTTGAAATTCCCAGACACTTTATTTCCCTCCCTCTATCAGATACTCAGCAGCTCATGACCCAGATGCAGCACTGCAGACCCCCAAGGGTAGACAAGGAAAACTGTTTCTGAACCAGTTCATTTTGTAACTGCTTGAAAAATGTGTAATAACTATCCAAGCAAATCAGTGCTTGCTATCTACTGCTTGCTGAGTGAAGCACAACTACAGACTTAAGCCCCTTGAAATGTCAACACAGAATCTCACTGACAAGGTGTAGTGGTTTTCCAACTGATCCATCTATGTATTTTCACAGAACTGCTTTGATGGGCCCCTTCTTGAGGAAAATGGCTCTCTCAAAACCAATCCTAAGAAGGACAATGTTGTCTGCCATTTTCGAAATAGCATTTAGTCTTGAAGCTCTGGAAAAAATCTGTGTGCCTTTGTTAAATTCTCACTGCTCTTTACAAGAACACAATAATTATATTCTGTTAAGTGAACTTTTATTACAGTGAAATCTACTCTTACTTTTTAATTTAATTTACAACTATTATTGTTCTTGTACAAAATCATTTCAATACATTCTCTTCACATTTTGTTTTCTGTTGTTTTCTTAGAATAAACCATTAGATTTGAATGAATGACATGGAAAATGCCCAAACAGACAACCTGTGAACCCCAGAAGGCAGAGAACAGTGGGGATGATAGCATTTACAGGCAGCAGCAAATTGTAGGGAACTGAAGACCTGATTTTTCCACAGGTGCTCATGCGCTTCGAGTTCTCTTGACTTCAGTTAGGGCCGTGGGTGTTCAGTGTTTCTGAAACCCATCCTCACACATGCATAGGCTGGGGATTACGGTACTAGCTCAGCTCAGAATAGATCTCAGGAGGTCTGATTCATGGTCTCTTGCTCTAATTGCTAGACATTGCAGAGTTTGCAGGGAAATTACTATTGTTATTCAGGAAGGCTGTATTTAACTGTATATATAGAACCACACGCTCAACTAGTGTAAATTGCAGTAATTCCATTGACTTCCACCAGCTAAGAATCTTGTCTTTACATTTTAGTAACTATTCACATAAACTTCTGACTATTTTAACAGAAACTAGGCTTGCTTTATTGGTTTATGATTCCCTCTCCCATCATTGCTAACTGTCCAGCCACAGTAACCATGTACAAATAGACACACCATCATGTTTTCTAATACTGTAATCTAATTTCATTTCTGCCTTCCGAAATGAATTCAGAGGCACAGTCACAATCCTATCTTGATATCACAGCTAATAATTATCACCAAGGTGTAATGAGTGTATCAGCAAAGGTGATTAGAAAGGGTATTTTTTTTTCTTTTTTTTCCGCCTTGTATATGGATTCACTGTTTATAATATAAAGATCAATCTACAATGAGGAGAGCATTCTACCTTGTAGGAGCACACACATATTCCTAGCAGTAGTTCTTTATGTATATGAATAGCTGTTTGCTGTTATTGATGTGCCAGTTACAGAAATGAGGACTGATGCACTGAAGGGCTTTTGGTAGGTGGAAGCTCACAAATCATAAACACTTGTTTGTATTTCCCATTGCACTAAAAAAATACACACAGTTATTCATAGTTTATAATTAAATATGGTTGTTTCTCCTCTTTCTTGGATGCTCTCTGGTATGATTCCCCTTTCAAAGTAAAAATCCAGCCGCATATTTTCCCTAAGACAATAACTAGGTTATTTTGTGCAGCATGAAAGCAAATGCTTGCTAATGGCATAATGTAGATCACTGTTGCATGCAATACTTTTTTTTTACTCATGTTAGTCCAGGAAACTTGAAATAAAAGACAGAGTTTTAACAGCTCTCTGCAGCACATACAAGCATAAGAAACTGTTCTGCAAGCAAATTCTGATTAACAAATTACTGCCACTTCTTCCTTCTTCCTCACATGTAGATCTTCAGCACAGATTGCACGGAGAGCAGATAAAGCAGCTGCAGAAGAAATGTCACACTCACCCAAAGAGGCCAAATGTTGAAGTGAGGCCACTTTCATCCTAGGTGAGAATATGGCCCAACTAAAAAGAAACCAGCATTGTTTCCACAGGGTATGGTTTACTGCTGTTGACTTCCCCTTTTTCACATCAGCCTCAGTGTACAAGTGTATCCTTCCTTTTTTTTTTTTTTCTCCTCTATTTTACAACAAAAAGGCAAGATGTACTCTGTACTGGCAGTTGCTCTGAGAACTGCACTTACAGATTGTTGCAGTCACAGCAAAGTCAAAGCTGGAGTGCAAAGATCTGCTTCTTTATGGCAGATGGAAGAATTGACTTGGAAAAAATAAAGAACAGCTGACTTCTATGTCATAACTCAAACCAAATCCAAAGTCTGATATTGAGGGAAGCTAAAATATATAAGATTTAAATCTTGCTAGACCTGACCAAAAATAAATTCCTGCCAATTATTTTTTGACTAACAAAAAGCATTTGTGTGTGTGTGTGTGTGTTAAGACTAGTTCTTCTTTGAACTTTTGTTACTGGTTGTTTTTCTTCATGTTTGTGATTCCTGATAAAGGAATGCAAAGATTTTTAAATCTATCATCTGGAAAGGCAATAAATTAAAAAGTTAGTTTAAGCAAAATTTCATAACCACCCTGGTTTCTTCATACCTTTTACTGAGTTTTGCTTATTCACAGGGTTTGGGTAAGGAGCCTCATATTTTTCAGTATTAATCAGAACCAAACATCCATGTCTTCTTGCAATTCAGGCCACAATCACTTCAGAAGCAAAGAATGGGATCTAGGTGCCTGGGTAAGACCTCTGGGCTTCAGCTAGCACTCTAGAAAGAACAGTCTCGTATAGGTTTTGTGTCATGTCTGTCAGCCTTGTGGAGATGTCTCAGACACCATGCAATGTCCAAGATGGCATGAGAGGCCTCTGTCTAGGCACCAGAATTGTTCTCAAGGTGTCTAGACATCAACTGTCACTACTACTCCCTCCAGGGAAGGGGTTGTGATGTTTCCTTTTTTCCTCCCTGCCTTTAATGTTCTCCACAGTTGCTTGATCAATACGTCCTGATGCTTTTATGACATTTGTTCTTGACCTACAGAATTTTCATTTCAATCCTGGCCTTAAATAGTTTCCTGTAAAAGGTCTCTCTGGATTTATTGTTTGACTTGTACAAGCCCTTGCTGGTCACTTCTACACCTTGATCCTGCAAGACAAAACCTTGCTTCCAGTTGTAATTAGTTTTTGTTTTGATTCATCTTGGATATAAAAAAAAAATAATGTGGAGTTCAATCCTTCAGCATTGGGCTGAATGTTCAAGCTCAGTAAACTTGTTCTTTTCTCTTTGCTCATTATGCACTCAGTGTTCAGCCTAGCACTACCTAACAAGCACTCTTCAATCCCTTATATAACTCCTGAAAACTTTCACTTTAATCAGGGCATTGAGAGACCTGTGGTCTGAGAGCAAGATTAACATCTGGGCTTTCCTAAATTTAACCCCAGTGGTGACATTGACTCCCTCTGTGACCTTGATGAAGTCATTTGGATCAATGTGCCCTTGGATTCATAAGCATTTAGGTGATAAGAGACAAGGCTAATGGCCCACGTGTATCTGCAAGTGGTGCAGTGAAAATGAGCCATAACTTACTATGACAAGGTACAGATTTTTGTTTAAAGGAGAAGCAAAAGATACCTTTGAGTCTGGTAGGAATTTCAGGCAGACAGTCTAGACTGCAGGTAAGTTTGAAAGTTCACGAACAGCTATGCTTGCAGAGTAATTACCAAGTAAGTTTCTGCAGAAATCTGTCCTGAACCTAATATTGATCCCTATTTTTATTCACATGCAGAGTGATGGCACAGAGCACATGAATTGGAGGAGGATGGCAAATTAGGGAGAGCTGTGAGCACATCAGAGGACAGGGGCAAAATTCAGAATGTTTTTGACTAATTAGAGAAAAATGATGTGATTCATTAGGGACAAATACAATCATCTGCACTTAGGAGTAATTGTCTGCCAAAATGCAGAGTGGGGAATGAGTGGCTTGAAAGTAGTCTTTTATTAACCTGGAATATGGAGAGGAACACAATCTGAATGCCAGTTAACAATGTTGCAAAAAGGGCAAGCACTGTAAGAAAATTTGTAAAAAAGAGTATCTGCTACAAGCCACCTGAGATATTCCTTCTTCTTTTGGTGCTTGTAAGGCATCATTTGGATCACTGTATTCAGTTTCAGGCACAGGACATGAAAAAAAGGATGTGGGAATGATATGGGAATGATCAGAGTCTAAATAACATTGCTATTCTAATTGATTGAAGTGACTAAGTGTAATGGAAAAATATCTTAAATTCTTTAAGTTTCGTCTCCTGGTGGCTAACTTGGATGCTTTCAACAATTAGCAGATCTTGGAAGGAGGACTAGGAATTGTCCTCTGAACCTGCCCACACTGCATAATAGGCCCTTTGGACTTTACCAAAATATATAATTGAAAAAGTTGGGGAAAAGAGAAAATTCCACTTAAGGAACATTCATGATCCTCTTTCAGCAGAGGTAGAATTGCTCCCCAAAAGGGAAAGGGGGAGTAATAATTTCATTTTTCAACATTTTCTTTTGATATGTATATTACTTTTCACATCTAGAGTTAATCGGTTTAAAGTGTGATTCTGGTCTCTGGAACCACAGGGGCTCTGTGTTTATTGTCTCTCTTTACTTCTAAGACAAGTTCGTAAGGGAATGAACAAATAAAAAAAAAAAAGAAATCTAGCTGTCAGTCACACGAATTAATCTTCAGTCAAGATTGGCTCTTTTATTTCTTTCTGACACATTATTACTGTTATCACTATAACTGTCATTCTTCATCATGCTTCTTATTTACTTCTTAATTGCCCTGAAAGGTGTTTTGCAAGAAATCCTTTTCTTTGGTCATATCTCATCATCTACAGCTATCTTGACCTCTGGGTGATGCATAGCAAATGAAGTTAAGATGTAACCTTAGGAAAACCTTATGCTAATGTCAGAAGAACCATGCAGTACTAGCAGATATCTAGCAGAAATGAAAGAGTCACCTTCTGTGACCAAAAAAATAGGCAAAATGGCTCTAGAAAGAAGGTGTAGAGAAATCTTGGGGAAAGGTAACATTAGTACTTGTATTGCCTTTACTGTTAGCATGAGACTTACTTACACTTTCATTGAAGACCAAACTCCCTAAAAGTCGCAAGGTCCTTGTGTGACTTGTGTACAAAGAGCAACAACTGAATGAGGCGGAGAAAGGCTGACCTCATGAGCTTCTCATTCCCCATGGCACTTTACTGGTGAGACCCATGAGGTGGAACAATAGGAAAACACTGATAAATCTGGATCTTGCCAAGTGCTGGAGACTTTCTGTGTCTCACTGACCAACTCCATGTTTTGTGAGGCTGCAGAGCTAAACAACAGTGCAAAAGGGCAGAAATTTTTGCAGCAATATGAGGCAAATTTTAAGGATATTTAGATGCTTGCTTTCCATGTGTTGCTTAATTATCTCTGAAAAACTGCTCCAAATCCCTATTGTGCTTCTTCTGAGCAAAATCCCCTGAAACAGAAACTTTTCAATTTCTCATGGATCCCTTGAACCATGTATTTAAGAAGCTTACTCTAGACCTGATTCAAAGTAGTATATGACAAAATATATTGATTCTCTGAGAGGGTATGCAGGGATATAGTACAAATGCATTTTCAGCTCTCCTGGTCAAATCAGAACCCCTTTCTTTCCCATTGCTGGGATTATAAATTGCCTCTTTTATGCAGTAAATTCAAATAACTGCAGAATACATATAATGAAAAGTATTAGTAGGTCTCAGGTAAAGATGAAAGATGAATCAAAAGGTTGTGTTGAATATTGAGGAAGAGCTTAAGACCATTAGCTCCCAGACAGTGGCTATGAAGCTCTTCTGAGCTGTCACTACCAACAGTTTGAGAACAAATGTTTTAATCTGAAATCCTTTTTGAACTGAAAGTTTGCAAAGAGCAAGAACTTCTGTTTGTTAATGCTAACATAGTGGAGATGAAACCAGAATAGCACTAGGTCAGTACACCTTGAGATTTCTAGTGTTACCATTGCTCAGTCGCTTTGACTCCTGGCTGATACCGTACTGGATTCAGATGAAGGTGCCTATGCCTGGTGCTGATAGTGCAGTGCAGTACTGGGGGTGGTAGGGGTAGCTGCTGCACTGTAAGAAGACAAGTTGTTCAGAGGACATATTAAATTAAGGATTTGTTTGGTTGCCCATGTGGAAATTAAAGATCCCATGGCAAGTTTTAAAAAGAGTGGAAGATAAACCAAGCACTGATTTGCCTTCAGAGCCACTGGACTATTCAAGCATCAAACTCATTACTTTATAAAGCGCGTGGGAATACTTGCACAGTGTATGAAATGCACTAATCCAGCTATTTTTTCTATTTTTATTACCTGGAACTGTGTAGGTTACACAATCTCTCAGCTCAGTCACTTTGTTTAGCTTAACTTCTTTCTGAGCAGACAGGAGCCCTGCTAGCATAGCCAATTCAAAGTCTCTCTGGAACATGGAGGAGTTTTCAGGTTGAACCAACAGTTTTGCAGACATACTGGTCTCATTTGTCTTTCTGTGTTTATGATTTGAGAGCAGCGATATCCTCCATAATCACAGCCGCACTCTCATGACTGTCCTGTCCCACACACTCTCCCACAGCTGAAGTGGTGGCAGGTATTCTAGAGCCACTTATGACTAGTTTCAATTGCAGGTGCTGAGTACAAGCCAGGCAGCTACTGCTCAGCTTAATTTTCTATTGACTTTACTTCAGGGCACCTACCCAAGAGAGGTTAAAGCCTCATAGCTGAAATAAGATGATCTTGACCCTCCCCTTTAAGAAAATTAATTCTTTATTTTCTTATTCAACTCCCATTTTCTGGGGCAGGAAAGCTGGTCATTCTTCATGATTTCTGTCCACCACTTTTACATTCTTCTTTTTTTTTTCTTTTCTGTTAAGCTGACATTGTTATCAGAGTACTATTTCCAGACTATTAACGTATTTCACTATCACAATCTAAGATTTTGTATTGGATGTATATGATGTATATAAAAGGTACATGAAAGAGCAACTCACAAACTGATAAGCACCACCTGTGGTCATAGTGGAAATGAGGGTAGCAATGAATTACAGCTAGGAAATGGAGGCAGGTTGTATCCTGTGGACCCTAGAAGGCTCTAGTAAGATGGAATAACGCTTGAGGGCCAGAGACAAAATGTGGCAGTACACTTGCACTCTCTGGTGCATGCAACAAAGGATAAAGTCAGGACGCTGTCGCAGGACATTAACTGTCTCAGGACACAGGCTGAAAGACAGGCTTGTTTGGGGAAGCAAATGGCAGAGCAGATTGTGAAGGATCCTGAACTCTAATCCTCATAAAGTCCACTTTGAGTGTTTTTGTGGGTTACTTTTAAGTAGGAATCTACTGTGTATTTGGAATATCAATGATTGTATTCTCTATCTCCTAAATTATGGAGATAGCCCTTGAGCAACTTTGGGACAATTTTTAGTTTTACCATGCACTCCTTGAATTTTAACCTACAGAGGAATATGTCGCCATTCTCAGTTACACAACATTAAAACACTTGACAATTTTCATAATAGAAAAGCATAGGAGTTGAAAGAAAATATCTATAAAAGTTAATTAAATCAAGAAAAATATTAAAATGAGAAGACAATGAATAAAATCATCAGGATCAGGGAAGCAGGTTACTCACTGTGTGGAGATAAACCTCTTTAGAAGACATAAAAATTAATTAATTCATGAGATATGGGAAAAGAATTTCCTTCTTAGGATGGAGAGATAACTACTCTACTCTTCTCTAGGTTAGGTCTTTTTGAACATAAATCAGAAAACCTTCTTTGGCTCTAGCTGAACTATAATTATTTACTACAACTGACAATCTGTTCCTAATACTTTTTGAAGTGAGCTAAGTATAACCTATGAAACAAAATGAAATGATAGGTTGTATCTATGTACAGTTTTATGAGTTTGACATTTTGTGAAAGTTTCTTGTCTGAAAGATGCAGCCAAAGGATCCCTAGCAACAACTATGTGTCCTCAGGATTGTCTAAATAGTTCCCATCACATACATAAGAAATGACATGAAACTGTTTAACCTATTGGACTGACCCAGAAAGACACACTTGGATATTTTAGGATTGAAAGCATCAGTCCTAACCATTGACTTTGGTGGAATGAGATGGGATTTACACTGCTGAATGGGGAGCTGGAGTCACTGGCAGCATCCAAGGAAATAAAGAGCAGAAGAAAGCAGTGCCCTTTACACAAAACCCAAAATGTGTTGCAGAGAAATAAAGGCATTGTTGATGTTGTAGCTCCATGTAAACACTTACTGGAATGGCTAAAGGGACGTGGCAGAAATTACCTGTATTTTTGTAAGCTGAGAGAAGTAATTTCAGGGGACTCTCCCCCTTAAATATCTTTTGGGCCCAAAGAAGTTTGACAAAGCTTGGATCCCACTGTACTCTGTATGAGAAGAATGCCTGCAGAGTAACTGTAGGGAGACAGTTGCTGTTATACTCATTAAAATTACTCATGTTGTAGCATAGTCATAGAAATAATAAGATTTCTTGATGTGTGTTTATTTCCCACTGGTACGGTATGTTGTATTATGATAGCTTTGCAGTCGCAGTGTGCTTGTTCTGGTTGAAGAAGCACATTCATTATAAACCCTTCTTTTCAGATGCTTATAAATTTCTGGAAAAGACTAATCCTTTGGCCTGACATTTCCTTTGTTCCTGTCAAACAAAAGGTGCCGATTGTTTTCACTCTTTTTCTTCTGTATTTGTTAAAACAGATTGGTTGCTTTGGGGTTAACAAGCCAAGAAAAAACATCCAGTTTGCCATCACATATTCACATAATATTTTTACCCATAGATAATCTGAAATTTACGGTACTTTAATATATTAATGTTTCAAGTGGACATAATCATCAGGACAAGCTGTCTGGGGAAATCTGAAGAAAATTGAAACAAAGCTTGTAGTGATCAGAAGACTCTCATGCTAAATGTCATATAAACTCGATCCAGGATTCAACCAGTTTCAGTCTTTCTTTCAAGTCATAAGCATATCTTTTCCATTTTTACAGAGGACAAATTTTGTTGACTTAAACAAAATGAGTATTTAGCTTATAATCCCTACTAGGTGGTTTTCCTGAATAATTGAAGCAAAATTTTTGAGACTGAGTATGGCTTTCAAGGTTTGGCTCTGTTGGCTATTATTCACCTATCTTCACTTGCTACAGTGCTAAATTCCTGATATCCAATATATGCTTTGTGCACCTGCCACCACTGACATGTCTGGACCATTGCCCTCTGAAACACAGCAGCAGTTGTTTAAGAAGTGTCATTTAGTCTGTCCTAATATTAGCCACTCTTGACCTTCTGCACACAGCCATCCTTCCTGTGAAGCCCTGCTAGGATGTTTAGATGAAAGCGTGATAATCATAGCTTTCATTCCAATCAACTTTTTCATGCTTCAGGGCTCTGCATCCCGCAGCACACCACAGCCTACACTGTATGTGTGTGCCTGCCTCAGACTTGAGCCAGGCATTCAGCAGCAAAAGGGAAGGAGAAAAAAGCCTGGCAGATCTATTTGGTCCACCATATCAATTCAAGGCTAATCTGCCAATTTCCCTATACTGCTGCTATTAACTGAGCGATGTTTATTAAAGCTTGTGGAATTAAGTAGATTGAAGACCAGCAGAGAGACTGAAGACCAGACCAAACAAAATCTGGACCCCAGTTTTAAAAGTTTCTGTTTTCCTTCTGGAAAAGCAGGGATGTATACAGTTCAGATTACCCTGTCCTTGAAATTTTGAATAGCAAATTTAAAATGCCTTGTACATTGTACTTGCTCATGAGATCCTAGGGGAAAGATTTATATTCAAATACCTACAGCCATGCCTGTTTAAAGACATTAGACATTTATCTTTTAATATGGGTTTCTGAATTGCACTTCTATCTAAATGCGCTAGCTCTCTTGTTTCTTGAAATGTGCTGAAGAATAAGTCTTACATTTTCTTCATAAATTCAGGGGTACTTCTACAGCTGGCATGAACTGTCATAGCTTTTCTGAAGTGAAAGGGACTATGATAATTTACAGCAGCTATTCTATAAATGTCAGTAGTACCTTTCAAAACTATGTTCCTGGCCCAGATTTACAGTTACCTTGGGAACAATTATTCTGTATTGTATATTTAGATTCCCATTGTCACATCTTTTCTGGTACTGAATCCCAGCGGTCATTCCCACTGTAAAATCCCCAGTATGTAACATGATGGCAGACATGTCCCACAGCATAGTTCATGAGCAACAGAATAAGAGGAAATTACACAACCATTTAGAAAAGGCAGTTAGAAGGGTCTGGCATATAAAGAGAGAACCTGCACAATTAAAGTAAGCAGATGTTCTACTATTGGCTTTAGTGGGAACAGGAATATACTCCTTGTTGTGAAAGATCTGAGGGTTTAATGACATGATCAATATAACAGTACAAAAGGAGACAGACATGAGTCAGAATAAAAACAGAGAAGGATGTGTTGCAGGGAAATAATATCATGGATGCAATAAACTCCTTAAGGAAGGAATAAGGGGATGTTACCTCTTATTCCTTCCTGCCTTCTGACATCAGAGCTCTGATCCACAAACCTGTGGACCTATTAATTTCAAAGAGTAACTTTGAGAAAGTTTCCCACGTTTGTGAAGTCCAGGAGTCTGAAAAAAGTGTGTGTATGTTTGCAATGTACATGGAGATTCACCTGCAGGATTGTGTCTAACAGAGACTGACCATACAAAAAATGTAACATACAAATTCTTCTGGTGCAGAGCAATAATGAAATACCCACTGTCCCAGGCTGCATGAATGGGAGCTATGACTTTCGAGCCTATTGAGCTCTTCAACTGACTAAACCTGTTTGTACTTTACATCCATGTAACAGCATTCTGAATTTAGTTGAGCCACCTGCTCTGTATCGTAATGTTCCACCATGAGACAGATATGTATTAAATAGTTGGGAGTTACTGATCTTGAATCTTCTAGAATCGGAAAGTATTCCCACAAAATTGCACCCTTGTTTCCTGTGTGGAGCTTTGATATTTCTGGATGGCAGCTGCATCCTCATGGCCTTGTTACCCGAGTTATCTGGACCAAGGATACCTCAAGTGTCTTACATATACTGCAGATATATTTCATTATTCCACTACAGAAAGAGCCTAACAGCTCAAAGGAAGGAATCACATTGTCACAGGTATAACACGTTTTTAACACGGTTAACTGTTAGAGTGTAGTTGTACCATCGCCCAGAGAAGTAGGGGACAAAGATGGTGAAGCTGGCATATTCGAATCCTATCCTAGAAATCAGTTTTAAATATCCCTGGGATATAATCTGTGACTGCCACAGTTTTTTCCCAGTATTATTAAATTTGATTTCTGTTGTTAATTGTTCCTTTTTTTCAAATGTATTGGAGTAGCTTCTCGTCTTTGACCAAATCATGCCTGGTGTACATCTATCCAACTTTCAGAGCAAGTTAGCTTGATGATAGGGCCTTCTAGAGATGGGAAAATGTGTTTGGAACCTGAATTTTGAGTTTTTCTATCCCTGTTTTAAATGCAGTGCAAGTTAGAGGTAACTGATCTGTCACCAGATTGGTGCAGCTTTAGATGCATATCAGGTCTCTGGTCCTTGTCTCGATTTTAACAGATTTTCAGAGCAGACCTGGATATCATCACTAAACTCACAGCATCAGTTTTCTTTGTGAGTAGCGTGGAAGTTCCTTGCCAACTTCTGATTAGAGTGAGTTATGCTTGTAAAGCTCTTTATAGATCAGATGAGCTATATGAGCTTCACAAGGGCTAAGGTAATGTTCCTTGACTGTGGTTCCCTCAGGAACTGGAGGAGTATGATAAAAACATCTCCTCTTTGCCATGGTAGTAATTTTTGGTGCTGAAGCAGACAGATAAGAAACGGACTTTGCCCTGTCTCCAGATCCCATTTGACTCTAGAGGTCTGGGATTAAAAATCTAGTCTAGAGTGGGTATTTACAAAAAGTGTCTTATGGACTCTGTGATTCTGTTTTCAATATGTCGTTGTCAAACACCACTCACCCCCCGGCCCCACCTGAGGACAGTGGCAGGTATGTTTCTGTACTCGAAAGTATAATGGTGTGGGTTTTGCCATTAAGGAAAATAGCCCATAACCTTTCCAACTGTCCTATTTTTTGAAGTGGTACTGAACAGATCATCCACATCTGTGATGACCATGGCAAGCAAAGGAGGGCCTGGCAGCACTGGGCAGTGATTTTCTGTAATGCAAGAAAGTTGGATGCTTACAGTTGCAAACTGATTATATTATACATCCTTTCTACAAAAACCTCATTTACATAACTGAATCATGAAGCACCTTCGTGCTGAAGAAAGCTACTGTAAAAGACCACCAGAACTTAGCTTTTGCCTAGCTAGCTTGCTTTCTCTTTCTCTCTCCTTTTTGAATCTCTGAAATTAGCTGTGGACGAGAGTGCCATTTCCAAAACTGCTCTTTGGAGGTGCAGTTTCAGGCATACCACTCCTTGTTCCCTTACTTTCCCTTTTTCGCCTGCCAGTGATTTTTCCTCTTCATAAGCTCCTTTTCCATCCTTGCTTTCTCAACACACCCCTTGAACCAAAAAAGCCTTAGTATTCTTCCCCTTGCTACACAAGCAAATATCTTGCTTGGTTAATCATTTATCTGCAGACTTCCTGTCACAACACCTTTTTGGTTATTTATCCCCTCATAGCACTTTTATGAGATTTTATGTATCTTTCCAAGCATGAAATAAGTACATGCATTTCCAGGAAATATATTTTACAGACCAGTGGGACAGATATTCTCACTGGGGTTAACAGCTCTATTCCATTTTTGACTCACTATTTACATGGTACCAGAGACAGATGGTTTTCATTGCCACATTTTGATCTTCTTCTGTTGTTGTTATTTTTTAATGGCAGTAGCATATGAATTTTTAAATTCACTGCAAATAGTCTGAGAACAGTCATTTTAACTTAAAATCCTAATCCCCTTGAATATATGGTTGCATATCCTTGTTTTAATAGAACAGTACTTGAAGAATTTAGTGAAGCTAAGCACTTTTTAGAAGTGCTTTTGCGATAAATGGGTCAAATACTCCTCTCTCTCCCATGTAAGAAGATACATCTGGGAATTTTTCTTCAAAATGCATTCAAAACTTTTAAAGATGTTTTTAATAAACTACATGTCAGGATTTTCAAATCATTTGCCTAAAAAAATATAATAATCAAATATGACAGAATGCATCATGGGTATCTCCTCCAGTACAAGCAAAGCAATGATGGAACTTTCAATTTAATATACTAATTGGAATTTTGTCTGCTGCAAATTTCAAATTATCCTTCTGGAAAATAAGGATCTATTCTTCAAATAGCAAAAACAGTAAAAAAGAAGCTTCCCATCAGAGAAGAATTTGAAACTTAGTCTGAGATAAATTTTTACCTCCCAGAAAAAGCTCTATATTTGTGGTCCTGAGTGCCCAAAGAAATGACCAAGTTACTGAAGAACAGCTGTCTTAACTAATCCATATCAAGTGCATGTACTCAAAAGTAAGGGTAATCTGTGTTACTTTAGCCTGTGTCGTTTGTACCCTCGAAGAGACTGACAGTCAAATGCTTTTTGAAGAAGTAGTAACTTGCTTGTGTCCCCCACAAGGAGGAAGCTGTGGCTTGAAATCTTTTTTTTTTTTTCTTTTTTTTAATCTGTTCTACTCATCACCTGCATGAATTCTGGTGATGTTACTATGGGCAGTTAAATTTCTGTAGCATATGGAGAAGAATGTAAGACTTTTCTATCATGTAACTGGGCCAAGAAAGCTACCTGTTGATCTTATGCTACTTAAACAGGTAGCCATTCAGTCATCAAAGTCCATAATCCTGGAAAGCATCTTGGTTTCAATGTTTAAGCATATACTTAACTTTCAACATGAGCTTAAGCCCTACTGCTGTCGATAGGATAAAAGCATGTCCCCAGATGCTTTCCTGAATCAGGGTTTTATCTCAGCTAACTTCGTCATCATAAATGTTTTTCCTAAGATGGGACAAATTTCCTGTTGGAGGTTTTCTTGGTCTTTACTGAGCCCAAACTACTAAGCTACACAAAGCAACTAACTTGTATATGTCACTAAATGGATCTGACTCTTAGGCACTTTAATAAAATTTTCAACACCAGACTGTCACCAAAAAAAAAGGAAAAAAAAAAAAAGCCTACAACCAACTTGAAACTTTAGTGCTTTTCCCAATGCTTGCCATATTACATTCAGGCGTACACAGTACCCTATTAAATCAGGGATTATATCCCAACCAGAGGCTCAGTTAATGAACTTACAACATTCAATGACCCTTACAGATGTTTATCCAGACCTTTAAATTGTACAAACAGAAATAAACAGTTGTGCCAGTTGACACCTCTTCGTTACCCAGCCCATGGTAGCAATGCTGTAATTCTTCAAATGCATGTTTTTAAGTATACAACTTCTTTATTTGCTCATTCAGAAGTCTTTCTTTGGCCACTGCCAGACACCTTGGTGTGACCTCATTTGATTTCTACAGCAGCACAACAATTTGCTTGGGGCTCTACACAATTCAGAAGGAAAAAGATGCAGCTCTGCACAAAGCAAACTCACACGTGGCACACGTTTTGTTCTCTCTATTGACCTGAATTTCTCCCAGGGCTTGCAGGGATGGGCAGAACACATGCCGAACCGGGGCTGGCTGGGCTGTGCTAGCAAAGCTATTGTTAATTATTGTGCAAGTGTTTCTAGATTCCCTATGCTCCTGGCTCCTGTCGACACTGTGAGGCATGTCCAAATATAGATAAATTGATTTCAGCCTTAAACCACAAGACAGAGATTTCTGTGAGCTTTGCGTAAAAGAGACCAAATTGTTACTTCTTTTACTTATCTGCTCTTTATTCTTTAATCCTACTCTGTCTTCCCCTCATTTCAGTGTTCTTAACACTTTGCTCCTTTTAATTCACTTCTGGGGCCTTCTGGTTATTAATTTTGAGTTAATTTAATACAATAGTTTGGATTTGATTATCTGGGAAGCTATTACCTATGAATGTCTCCATGGTAAAGAGCAGAAAAGTTCAAGTTTAAAATGGGTTTGAATGAAGCACTACTGAATTGCTTTGGATAAACTTGGACTCCTTCCTAAAACTTTTACTCACTGCTAGTACCACCTGTAACTGAGCTTTCTTAAAAAGATCCAAATTTTATGTATGTATGCATATGTACGTATATTCATTTGTGTATGCATACTCACAAACTTGTAGGCTTCTCACAATGACAAAATCAATTCTCTTGGTATTTCCAGCTGGGATCAAAAACAGAACTGCCAGGCAGCTTCAAGCAGATTGGTGAGATTTCAGGTCAGACTTTACAGACCAGAGATTTATACATTTGGGATATTTATTTAATTATATTAAAAGCGCTAGCTGTCAGCAAAGCTACAGAGGGTCACAAACGTTTCCAATCTATTGCAGTTCAAGACTTCACAACAGGCTAGGAAGGTACACATGAAGTGCAATTTTTGTTCCAAAAACATCATGTTTTATCCTCTGCAGATGATTCAGTCCTGGTTATATCTAATGCGTGGAGGGATTTGAGAAGGAGCATACTCCAGCACAAGAAAAGAGTGATGTAATTGATGTCTTTTTGGAAAGACAGAAAAAATGAGTGACCAAGAGTTGCATTCTGCCTATTTCTACAAGGGTGGGGAGAAGGGACAAGGAAAAAAAATCTTGCTCAAAGGTCAGAAATACAGACACCTACGTAAAGTCTGACTCTAAAAGCTTTACCACCTAGTGAGTGTTGATTAAGTCCTCACCTGAATGACATTCACTTTGAGTAAAATTAAATATTGCATTAATTACTTTTCCAAGTTCACTACCTGGTAGTGCTGCCAAGGCAACTCAGTCCTGCCTGGCAATGTGCTCCAGCCTCCTGTTTTGGATCTTCCCCAGCGAACATATCGATTGTGCTGCACTTAGGTAGTCGCTCAGTAAAAAAGAAATGTTTTGGACCATGGTGGCCCAGGCTGTGGGCTGAAGCCAGCCTGCAGTGATTTCTGATACAGCCCTGTGATACTCACAGGGCTGAAGGTGAATAGTGACATATGCATAAGCCCAGCCACTGGCACCTCTTTCTGTGTACGTACCCAGGCAGCTGCCGGGACTGCCCCGGCCCCCAAGCTGTGGACACATCCCATACCAGCAGCTGGCACTAGAGTTTCGACCAGCCGGGGCAGACCATCAAGTAGACTTGCACTTACACTGCAAGCCAGGATGCACAATCACCTTGTCAGATTTATGGCCTCTTCGATGAGACAGCTCTCTTGTTCCTCCTTGCCCTGCTGCGATCCAGCACACAGAAATCACCATTAATGCTGTGGGAAACTACTTCTTCCCAGTTCTTGCTGTCCGAACAAGCTCTTTGCAACTCTTTGGCTCAGTCAATTTCTGTCTCTTCTCAGACCTTATCTACTGTGTCAGCTTTCTTTCTGACACACCCAGACTTTGTAGCATTTTGTTCCTGCTTCTATTATATATGTAATTGCTTTTATACTTTTAAAAATAAAAGTTATTCTACTAAATGCCAATATACAGCTACTTTTTTAATACCTGTGCACAACAGTTATGTGCTGCCATCTACCCATGAGATCTCTTTCACTTTTGTTAATATTTGATTATATTTTTGATACAGTTACTCATCTCACAGATGCTCAGACCTCTGTTTGATTTCAGTGGGACTTTACCTGGACTAAGTGGGGATAATGCCACTTACCTCTTTTGAAAATGACTTTCATCTGGGACTGGAAAAGTCTTTTTCAAAGCTCAATACTTTTTTTTTTTTTTAAACTACTATGAATGGAGCTTTGCAGGACTAGGCCCTCCTTCGTGACAATGTCAATAATAAAATGATTCTGTTAAAAAAACCCCCATGAAAAGTTATTTCAAAATGTGAGGTTACGTGAAGCATCGCAAAGAGGCTACAAAGCATAAACAAAGCTTTACACATAGACAACCCCACAAGATTAAAATAACTCTGTCTGACTTTGGTTCTCTCCTATCAGGACTGTCTAAATGACACAGATGGTTAGCAAAGCTACTGGAGTCCCTATCCTCCACCAGAGATAACCAATCACAGCAGGGAATTAGAAGTAAGCCCTATAAAAACCATGGCATTCCCTTTCCTAATAAAAGAGGGTGTTTTTCTGTGTGTGTGTTTTTTGGTTTGGTTTGGTTTTTAACTTTTGGTGCTACCCAACAAAGCCAATGTACAAGTCAGTGGTTGATTTGTTTTTCCAGTTTATGAATTTTTTTTGGCTGCAATTTTTGATCTCTGGAACTATTTCTATTCCCTGTCTATTCAATGGATGTAAATGGCAAATACTGCGCATGACAAGAACCACTAAAACTTAGTGCCCAAAGTCAGTGTAATTCCTCTCATAACTTTCCTCCTAAAAGGTATGAGACAGTCATACAGCATGTGCACAACGGTGGATTTGTAGTCATTATCTCCCAAATGTGTTTGTTAACAGCTAGATTCTGGGCAAGCAACCAAATATGCTTGTGTACCAGTTTATACTCTGGCTCAAGAACTACCAATGAATGTCATAAAAATATTATCCTAATTCATCTGAGAGAGCTTTTTTTTTTGCAATTTCATTTTCCATAATACCTTAAAGCTACCATTTTCACTTACGTGATTATTTGGGAGCTTGCAAGATTTGGAAGCAGAACGCTGAGTATGGGTAAGATCAATATGTAGTTTTTCTAGCATAGCAGTGTTGCATTTCTGTAACTGATGATATCACTGTGTTTGAGCCTCCGGTAGATGAAAATCACACTGTAGCCTAGTAAACAATTTAAGATTATACTCCACTGTAAAGTCTGCCAGGGAATTAATTCCACAAGCAATTCAATGATGCCTGAAGAAAGCAGGTATGATCGTATAGATATATATACAAAGGCTTACTGAAACTAGACTGGATTAATTCTATGCAGGCCATGAGATTAATTCCAAAGACAGCAGCTTTTTCTGATAGAGAGGAAGGAGGCTACTTTGAGGTTTTTGGCAATAACTACATAAAAGCTGAATATATTACCCTAGGTTTAAGCACATGAGAACAGGTTCAGAATCTGTGAACATCATATCAGTCTGATCTGAGACCTAGATAATAAGATATGTTTAAGGAAATTCAGATTAGTTTTGTCTTAACATGAAAGAGTTTCATACTTATAAATAAGAACATGGCATGCATATTTGACTCTCTTTCATAGCAATTAGTGAGACTTGAAGAAGAAACTCAGTAGTAAGAATTATCAGCTGTGTTTCTTTTCAAATCACCTGGGTTTTTGTGATAACACTGCCTGATATTACAAGACTTTTTTGGATTTAGTGTTTAGAGATAGCTTTCCCACCATAATGAGATGTGAAACCTCTTTCAAGGTATCCTCAATTATTCTTTTATAATAATCATAACCATTCAGAAACTGTAATTGCATGCATACACCTCTGATACGTGTACTTACATACGCATGCATGAACAGGCACATGGATATGAACATGTGTGCATGCAAGCACATGTACATATACACATGCTCATGAGCTCATGCACTCACTAGGAATAGCATACACAAGTGCTTTATGACAGATAAAAGCTTTAGTAATACTCAAATTTCTACAGGAAAATTTGAAATTACTTCCATTTCTTTGTGTTAACATGCATCTCAAAAAAGACAGAGAGAATTATTAACAATAATGGCATGAATTGTTAGATGTGTGCCTAAAGATGTTTTATTATTATTTCCTGGTAAAATAGCATGGAGAATTCCAGCTTTGCAGCGAAAGTGAGAGCAGAATATTAGGTCACTGTTTAATAACTGACAGCCTGCCTGCCTGGCTAAGGAAGACTACAGAATAATAATAACCTGCAGATTGACTCTATTCCTAGTAAATCATTCTTATTATTTTTTAATTAACAGTAAGCCATAGAACTGAAATTCCTTGGAATTCATCACTCCACAGCTGAAAATGTCAAATTTTTGACAAAACAAACAAGCAGATAGATTTGGGATAGAAAAACAGTGCTGAATTTCAAGTCTTAGATTGTAAAAAAGCCAGTTTTGAATATTCTGCAAATATTGTTTTGATTCGTTTGTCCTATTTCTGCAGCAATTTTCTTCAACTGAACCTAACAAAATGTCTAATACAAGGTAGGGGGGGTGTCCGCTGTATGGCAGGTACTATACAAACACATGATAAGAAAGAATACCTTCGCTAAGATGCTTTCAGTCCCAGCTGGAATTTCTGAAGAGAGCTGGCTTCCTTATCCAGCAGCCATTCAGTAGCTTCTGTCATCTTTTTATTTAAGCCCCTTGGGAAATTTCAGCCCAGATTTCTATCAAAGAGAGATAAAGAAGGGAAGTACAACAGGTTGGGAAATGAGGCATAAAGGTACCCGATTAGAAGATTATTTCTAACTGAGGAAGGACATTTAACTGCATGCCAGAGTGATTTCCTTGTAGCTTAGGGAGATTTAAGATGCTGTTTCCAAAAGCAGTTCTCTCTCCTCATTTTTAGACAATCCATCACAGCTTCATTTATTAGTGTTCTTTGGAGTAGTAGAGCAGTTTTGAAGCAAACTGCCTGGTCTGAATGAACTGCATCCAGAAGCTCCACTCCAAGAGTTCACCAAATGCAGCCCGCTCCCACAGGGACAGGAGGGTCCAAAACAGGATCTGGTCCTTTGGACAGTTTCAAACGATTTCTTCAGTGGTGACTTTCAGTCCAGGGAATCAGACTAAATTTAGTCTGAAGCAAAAGTCTCAAACTGCAAACAGTGGACATGTAGGGAGCTCAGCAGGGGCTACGTCAACCTACTACTTTGCTCTTGTTGCGCCAAATTACTTGGTAATATAGACATAGCCTTCGAATGGGTACTTGTCTGACCATAGTCCTTGGTGAAGTCCCACTGGTGCCCTGACTGAATTCTGGCCTGATCAGCCAAGTCCTTCCTGAACCAGCATCTATGAAGATAATGATTCAATGTGGCCTTTAGCAGATGTCCAGCATTAAGTAAACAAGCAGAATCATTGGTCAAATTATTTAAAAGTATTTAAGTGTTTTGCTGCCCTGAGGCCAAGCGAAACTGCTAAGGCCTCTTGAAAATCTGGCTGTTTCCTTTGGCTGGGCAGCTGAACTTTTTGGAAAATCTGGCTGCTGTTAACTTGATTGTTCTCATCAGGCTAGTGTCCTTGAAGTCCAGAGTTTGTTGCTTAACCACAAAACCATTTCTTTTGTCACCACACAGGTTCCTCTTCATCCCCTTTCTTATTACAAGTAACTGTGGCAGAGGCATTCCCTAAGCAGACTATTTCCTTGAAAGGACCGTGCTGGTTAAATCTCATGTGAACTGTTTAAAATTACATGTAAAGTGAAACAAGTCAAATTTCTGCTCTCCAGGATAAAATGTGAGGGAATATAAAAGGAACAAAGCAAGATAATATATCTTATCTATCATATTTTGGGGGTCAGATTCCCTCGAATGGTACATTGTATTAAGCTAATAGGCTTAACAGTGAGAAAAATTATTTATGACATGGACAGTTTCTTCTTTATATTTTTTTTTAAAGACTGACCAGAGTATTTTTGTGACATTTATAATATCATTAAGTGAGGACGGAATTTCCTGAAATGAAATAACCATTCCTGACTTTTAATAGATAATTTTGTGCTATTCTATTATGTTCTGTGTTTTAGCCATTGTCACCTAAAATGACTAGAAGTGGCTTTGGGTAGTAAGAGGACAACTAAATAAATTATATCACTGGCTATTTCGTCTTCTGGATCCCAGGTGCTTTATATTCAGGAATTGCTTTACCACTGAAATGGATTAAGCCAGTTGCAGAGCACTGATGAGCCAGAGACAGGGGTGAGGGACACTGAGTAGCTGTCATGCGCCTGTCAGAGAGGTCTCAATTAGGAGACTCCAAAATGTCTAGTCCGAAACCCCTTGGATGCTATCCTGTATCTCAAACATCTGTAAAAACACATGCATCTATAGTGTTTTTTACTACATCCAGGGAATCAGAAAGCTCTGCCTGTACTTAAAGTGTTCTTTGTGAATAGGTTTTCAGCTATGTAACTTTGTAGCTAAATTCTCTGCCTTTTATTACAGAGATAAAGAGTTCAAAGCCCAAGGGGTTTTAGTTTATTAAGAAAGTCTCATATCTATTATTCTTGCAATTTCAAATAGATAGCTACATTTTCAACACATAATTAATTTTGGCATCCAAAGGTACTCTCCACATTTAACAAAAATATTTAATCTTTCTTTTATTTAAGCATGTACTCATTGTAGTTATAAGTTCATGAAATTTGAAGAGAAAGAAAAATTGCTGCATCGTATCAGGCACATCTGTATGAAGAGTAGTCACAGAGGTCAACCAAAGGAGCTGGTCGGTCACACACATATGAGTACCTAACAGGTATTTTGTATTGCCAAGAAGGAAACAGTAACTTTCTCAATTTGAGGAAAAAAACCAACCCTCTTCCTGTAAACCCTATGCATGTCCCACTTGTCAGAGAACTAATCCAAACCCCCCAGTGACATTGATGGAAAACTTCAAATGGCATTCAAAGGGCTTTAAATTAGGCCTTAAATCTCTTCAGTTCAGGCCATTGGAAGTCTCCTATCAATCAGTTTGTGACTGTGAGCTTGTTTATCCCTTCCTGTTATGTTGTGGACTACTAGCTTTAAAGCTACTGAGGAAACTAATTAGAGAATCTTATTCTTTCTCCAGCCAGCAGGACTGGAAACTGAGAGTGAATGGCTCTGTGGCCAGAAGAGGCAGATGGAGTTTGCTTGAAGTTGACACCTCCTGCTTTGTTTCTCCTGCAAAAGAGTAAGGTGGGTTTTTTTTTGCTTGAAGATGTGGCCTCCTGCTTTGTTTCTCCTGCAAAAGATTAAGGTGCTTTTTTTCTTCACTCTTTGCTACAATTTCTCTCTTGCAAGAGAGAGGGGCAAAGGAGAAAAAAGTGTCATGGTTCAGTATAGTGAGTCTTGAGCAAATGAACTCTAAATCAGTCTGGATGATGAGGAAAGTGCGCGCGTTCCTGGTCTGGAGTCAGCCCAGGCCCACAGTCCAGGTCAGTTGCAGTGGCCAAGTGACTATTGCACTGGTTTTGCTCTGTTTTACCATACCTGCCATTCTCCTGCAGGAGTGAGAGAAGGTGTCTTTGTCCTGCATTGCTCTCAGCAGACTGTAGGTCACTTTGGGCTGTGGAGCAGGTGCCCAGCATCCTTAGGAACCCATTGAGACTTACAGAATATTTAGAGCTGTTCTCACTTATGCCATGCCTTATTTTCAATTTC
Source organism: Gymnogyps californianus (assembly GCF_018139145.2). Lineage (NCBI taxonomy): Eukaryota > Metazoa > Chordata > Aves > Accipitriformes > Cathartidae > Gymnogyps > Gymnogyps californianus. The sequence continues at coordinate 153,622,526 of NC_059471.1, forward strand.
CAAATTCCCAGAGTGACAAGAAGTCACTATGTACAGTCTTAACGCAGGTGGCTTTATTTGACACAAGTCAAAGAGACAGGGAAAGATGCAGAGTGTCAGTATATCTATATCCAATACTGCTGTGTATGCCATAGCCACTTAGCAAGCTATTGCCTTTTTGAAAACATATTGATTCCATCCCTCCTTCAAAGGCACAGCAGAGAGATCATAAACCCCATGGGTTCTGCGGGGTTTCAAATCTCCTGCAGGTGAAACCCATAGAGGAACTCTCCCAGAAGACAGAGCCTCATATCACAGAGCATCGTGTCTCCAAAATGGGGAGCTGAAAGTGTTTGTTCTTGGATTGAGGTGTGGCAGAGACAATAGATAAGGTAGGATATGTGCTTTACAAATGTGGTATCATTTTCGTTCTCTTCAATTCTGCTGCAGTATAAGAGCCCCTCCAAATACATCTTTTGAAAGACACATTCACAGGTTCTAGCAAGTTCATAAGCAGACTGAAGGACTCATTTTTACAGAAGAATACCCAACTTCCTGCTGCACAGTTTGGTGTGCGGTGATCCAACTCCTGGGCAGTGAAAGGCAGCTCACCTCACTGCTCTGTGTCTTGGCTTTCCCATTCTCCACACATGGTAAGATGAGGAGAGCAAAACTTCCTACTTTTTGTGTCATTTTGAGATCTCCTGGTGACAAACACTTTAGAATAAGTAGGATTTGCCTTTGATCTAGATCACTTGATCTTAGTGGTCACCCCTCCATCTCAGTGCTTACAGCCAGAGTTGCAAAAGAACAAAATAAGCTGAGGGAGATAATTAATAAAAAGTTACTATTAGTCTATTTTTATGCCTAAATGGGAGCTTATCTCTTAACATTAGTCTTTAGTCACAGTGCTGTCCTCTGTTACTGTTTGTGCCAGTGATGTCTCTTGTAACCTCTGTCCCTTGGATTTTTTAACTTCTATAAGATCAAGTATCTTTAACCTGTAAGTAATGCCTGTAACGGCACGGGCTGTCCTGAAAGCAGGGAGAGAGATAGGGAATGCATGCATTTGTTAAAAAAATCAGTTTGCTCTATAACCTTAGTGCTTGAAAGTCCACTTGAGAAAAAAGCTTCTTATGTTTTTCCTGAAACGTAAGCTTTGTATGGTCCACCAGTCTTCAGCTGATATGTACAAAAGCAGAAGAGACATAGGAAACCAAACCCGTGGTTGCATTATGAGTCTGTTTGCTCCTTCCTAGTGATGTTTGAGTACATTGGCCAGTTTCAAAGTAAATTTAACAAGAGGGGAAAGGTGTCACAGATATTCAGTTTCTGTAGGTTTCAGAAAAAAAAAGGATGTGAGTGGAGGAAAAGACCCAAATAAATATCCATAGCTGAGAGGAAGGTTGAAGAGTGATCTCAGCACAAATTAGGCGTTAATGAATCTACATCATGGCATGGATGCACCAGTCTTAAGAAAAACTTGGAACAAAGACATATAGCACAAGCATGAAACAAATGTCTGAAGGAAATCCGGTTTCATTCATTCTATTGCTTACAAAATTGTTTTTACACATGCGTAGCTCACAACAGGTACATTGCAAAGACACAGCATTTCTATCTCCAGTACAGCCGAACATTAGAAGGAAGCAGCAATATCACTTTATCTTCAGACCACCCCATCCTTTCTTTCAGCTTGGAGACTGCATCTCAGATAACTGTCAGCTGACAGCCCTCTTAAACATGATGGAGGTGACCTTGGGTGAGTCACTTAACTTCTTTTTTCCATTTTAAAAACTGATATAATAATAATAATAATAATAATAATCTAAAATGTACTTCACAGGGGCGGGAGGCTTAATTAATGTTTATGAAGTGCTTCGAGATGAGATCTGAGGATGAAAGCACTATGCAAATGCAAAGTATTATTTTTTTTTATTATGGCTTACAGCTATATAATTGATGAAATATTCCAAACCTAATCCCACACAGACTCACTTCTGTACTATAAACCCTAATTATCTTCATGCACAGACAGCTGATACTTACCTTGGCCTGATGACATTAACTGCATCAGTGGTCTCTTTTTGTTACTATTTCTATGGCCTAATCGCTGACCTACTCCTCCATTATTTTATTTGGCTTTAAATTCAAATTATTTGCTTCAGTCACCAATGAATGCCAGCAAAGGCTGTTTTTGGTATTAAATCACATTTTGAGGTGGCAGCTAACGAAGTGGCCTTGTTTAATCATTAGAATTACTTGGGCCCATGTAAATCATTTAAGCTTTCCTGAAATCTATGGGGCTGTGCCAACACAAACCAGTGGAGGGTTTAGGCACCTTTGCTTTTACCATGGTGCCTGCATGGGAGATGGAGGCAGTGGTCCCACTTTACTTGGGGAAGAGAGGATGAATACATTGGACAATGCAAATAAGTCCCTGCAAAGTTCCTGAGACCTAAGCAATGGAGAAGAGTGAGTTAAGGAGCAGGACCATTAACTGCAGGACACAATGGAGAGCAGTGCAGCAACCCCTGGACTTAAAACAGTTAAACTAAGTCCAGAACTGAGCCTTGTCCTCTGTATGAATGCACCAGCCTGCTCAGAAATAGTGCAGGAATCTCTAATACAGAGCTCATAGATCAGATATGCAAACACTTTGAGTGGGGATACTTAAGAAGGGCTTTTTCAAGGGAAATAAAGATATGGAGAAAGATACACAATGACAGACTAATCAAGGTTGTGAGGGAAGGCAAACTTGAAGGCAGAGGGTGGTAGAATAAAAGCCCTTCTTGACCTTTTATCCTGTTTGCTTTGACACTGAAGAGCTTTCACAAAGATTTCTCTTAAGACTGTAGCAAACACAAACCTGTGAGGAAACTCCCCAGTGGCAAACTGACTTCCTGACTTGTGTCTGGTGGCTTTGCTGGCTTATGGGTTCCAGTTGCTCTGTGTGAGCCTAGTGCCATACAGGGATGTCATGGCAATTACAGAGCAGAGCATTTTAATGGGAGACACTGCCAGGCATGCTGATGTTGGCTGAGTAATTCCTTCCAGCAGAAAGGAAGAGGAGAGACTGCTATTAAAATGCCAAACCCCTTCTATGCCAGCACACCTGTAAGAGAAGTCAGATTTTGCAGTGAAAATGAGACATACTCAGTTCTTCCCAAGTGTGACAATGAGGTCTCACGATGGGTATTAGTCCTCCTAGGTTGGCCTTGTATTGACGTACCTACAGTAGGACTGCACTAGAGGTGAGGGTAGACAAGCCCAGGCTAGAAAAGCCCAGGCTTCATGGAGCTGCCGCCAGATCGCTGGCACATCTGGGTTAGCTCTCCTAAAGCTGCCGCAACATCTCTATGCTACCGCCTGCCAGTGGCCACCAGCACCAGAGAGTAGTGTAGACAAAGCCATACGTAACAACGCAGTCCTCTGACTTCTAAGCACAAGCGGAGCAGCAAATTAAAGAGAGCGTGACAAGAGCCCCTGGGTGTCCTGTTTATTTAGAGATGCTGAAACAGAGTCCAAGTGCTGACAGCACCCCTATTGTGAGTGAGGGTAAGTTTCTTTAAGGGTCACACGTATTTATACATCATCTTTCCCCTACCACTTCTGTGTGTGAGGAAAAGGTTATCTCCTTGCTGAAAATGTTCAAACCAATCAAGTTTTGCAATCTTTGGAATGACAATGTTACAGATTGTCCTATATCCTTTTACAGCCAAATATAGGTAATCACAGGGTTTGGGTTTGCTTTTTTTTTAAAAGCCTTTGTGTCTGTTTAATTAATCTCAGATTTTACCTGGGGTCTTGTCACATCAATTTACAATTTTCCTGGTGCCCTTTGTTCTCAGTATTCTGGGGGCTCCCGGGCACTTTATTTCAGCTGCCCAAATGTTGGCTGAAAGGGAGTGGGAAGGAAAAGGTGGTTCTTTGTAATCTCCAACGGCAAACACTCCTCATACCCTAAGAGACCCTCAAACCTGACTGAAGGAAACAAAAAGTCTGAGTATATACAGACTGTCATCCTCAGCACTAACAATGTAAAAAGGGGACAGGGGTTTGCTAGGGGGGCTTAATGAACGACTTGTTTCCATGGCAGCCAGTTTGGAAATCTATATCATGCTGCAACGCTTGTTAAGAAGAACTTATTAACAAAGATCTGCCCTGAGATCAGGGAAGGTACCAAAAGGTAATGGCTCACAAAACAGTTCTAACTGCAGAGACACTTTTCCCATTTACTGTATCCTCTTGCCCTTTTCATAGCACTGCTCTCCTGCCAATCTCAGAGATACTCAATCGATTATTTCAAAGTTAAAAAGATGCAGAAAAGGCTGCAAATGGGTGCTACATATCTGCTAGGCAGAAAACTGAGAGCTTAAAGAACCCATTATAAATCTTTCTCCATTCTACATGTCCTCTCAAACAATAGGGTTTAAAGTGAGTGGCATTCGACATCTCTTTGTTCCACAGATGCTAGGAAATGAAATATAATCTTCATTTTATAATCATGTCTGTATGTACCCCCTCCCTCTTCTTTGTTTTCTTGTCTTGCTGTTCCCCAGAGGACTTGGTAAATGTTTGCATTCCCTATATCCTCTGTTGCTTTTCAAAGTCAATTCCACTCCATTATCCCCAAATTAAACTGTCACAGAGAAATGCCCTATAAATGATGGCCTTCCAGTACTTAAGCACAAAATTGAAAATTAAAAGTTAGAACAAGAATGCAGAAGTGGATAGAGATTTGGACTACATACCTCTTACTCTGTGTGAGCTACCCCTGCCTTGGCTTCCCCTACAGCAGAGGACATGTTCCCTTCCAGAAGGACATGGGCAGACCTGAGGTTATAGGCTGGAGTAGCTGAGGCCTTGCAAGCTGGGCAGCTGCAGGGAAGTGTCGCAGTTAATGGCCAAAAGCAAACTTCTATCTTACCCCTGGAGAGAGAAAACCTGAATGAAGTCTGACCTGATATCTCAGATCCAGAATAGCTCCCACAGAAAACTGCAGGTAGCCTTCCAGGGGCACATGTAGATCCCCTTTTGTTCTTGCACAGGTTCATTTGGTACCTTCTGCCAGTGTTTGGTTAATCAGTTGCAGCCGCAGAAACAGCTTTTTGCATGCTGTGGTTGACGGAGAGAGAAACTCCTCTGTTGGGTTTCCTTGTTCCATTCTCAGTGTGAATCTTTGCTTTCTGCTTTATTTATATGGGGAACTCCCCTTGGCATTGAAAGGGCTGCCGTGCCAGCAGCTCCAGTGAGAGCAATCCTATAGCAGTTGTGGAAGAAGCAGCTGGGCCTGGATGAGTATTAATCATTAATTGTAATCTTATAATGAACATGGGAGCTGTAATGCTTCTGCAGGATGCTGTGCCAAGCTTTTTGCTCTCTCACAATCCAGCTGTGGAGCTTTTCCCTTCACAATCTAGTCTGTGGGCTGATTTTTGCCCCTTAGGAAGATAAGCAGTTGGTCTTGATCCAGGTTTTGTTTTCTTTTTCTTTCTGTCTGTATTAAAGTATGTGAATAGTTCCTGTTATTTCTGCAGAGAAGTATATTGCAGTCTTGATTCTAGCGATCTTCACAGTATTCATGTGAGTTCTAAGACAAAGTTGCAGAATTTGTCTGAGAACACAACCTAGTGATGGTCATGTCATGTGAGGTGGGAAAATTGCCCACGTTAAGTCACATGACATGTTGATGGACCTCTTGATGGCCCTTCTTCCATTCTGTATCCCTTTTCTCTTGACTTCTGCCGTGGTCAAGTCACCTGAGGTGGTAGCACCACGTCCTTAATCTACAGCCACAGAGAAGCAACCACTTTGTCTTGCTTCAGAAGCCTGCCTGCTAGAGGTCAGCAGGTCTTCCTTCTGAATGTGACATGTAGGAGGAAGAAGCCAGTGAGACAGACAGTCTGCAATATCCAGGACTTGCACGCAGGCGTGGGGAGCTAGGACCAATGCAAGGGCCTCCTAGGGCAGTAAATGCCTGCTTGCTAAAGTCACAGGAGTCACAGAGAAAATCCATTGCAAAGCAGAGATTTGAACTTATTTCTCCCAAGCCTCAGAGTTATTGCCAACTGCAAAAGGATAAGCACTGAAAACGCCCATGGACCATGGTACTCACTCATTTCCCGATGGGCCCCTTCCATGTCCCAGCATGTTAAGAAATATTGTAAGCTCTTCACGGTGTTTCTGTTTGGTGCAGGTATGAGAAAACAGGTTTGCAGAGCTCTGCAAAGAAATCCTTGCAGCCATTTCAGCCTGTTCCCTGTAGGTTTCCTGCATGGGAGAAGAGGTGTGTCAGAATTAGCAAATTTAGATTCTTTGTCATTTTTCTTTAGGCACACCAGACAGAGCACACCATTCCGCACACCAGGTGGTGTCCCTGCAGTGGGACCTCCATTGCTGAACTAGGACTGGATTGATCCCAGTACCATGTTGACCTGGTGGTTTCTGACTCATTGACAGGTTTAGCTATGACTTGGAGGGACAAGAACATTTTTCGTGGGCCATTGAAATGTCTAGTGTCTAAATGTTATTCTAAAATAAATCTTGCTTTGCAACAATATTTAACTGACAAACTTGTTTTCTAGAGACAAGCTGACTTCAGAGGCCAGACTGATACCCAGATGAAGATAAAAACCATCAGTGCCAAGCAGAATTAACAGTGGCTGGGAAAAGAAAACCAGTCACAACTTCCCAGCATCTAAAATGCAATTACAGGACAGTGTGTTAAAAAAAATTATTGGAGCAACCTAGTGAATCAGAGAATTGACAATTCACCATCTTCATTTCATTTTTGCTTAATATATAGAGACTTATTTTATTAGGCAAAAAGGTTTCCCTGTTTATAATGCTGGTTGCTTTTGTTCCTCTCCTCAGAAAAAGGAAACATTTGGAAAAAAATAACCTGATGATGTCTTGATTCAGTATTTGCAGTGAGCGGGCTGGGCTGATGGTCCTCTTCGCAGAACAAAGAGGCAGACAAAACACAAAGAATACCCAGGATGGCTGAAGCCCAAGGTATTTTGGACTCAGAGAGAGGAATAAGCCTTTAATTGGTGTTGAAAAATAAACTGGGCACAGAAGAAGAATTAATAATAAATATGCCTTGTGGCAGCACAGCAGGACTGCTTGTTTGTCTGCTTGCTTCCAAAGCGGGCCGATACATCGTGCTCTCCACGCCCAAGTTCCAAACGATTTTGTTTGGACTGAGAAATTTAAATCCACGTTTCTAAAATAAATCTATCTAAATATTTTTATATTAACAGCAGCACAAGAAAACCCAACCTGTCTGCACTTTCTACACAGTCGTGATGTGCTATGGTTGTTGTTGCTGTTAATTAAAGCTGCTATTATTACCAGTGATGGCAGAAGACTGCAGAAGACAGTCCATGAGCACTGCAACTCATCCCCTCCAGTGACAGACCGTCCCTGCTCCAAGCAGGCTGTAGCATATAGATAGGATAGAAAATGTTATCCCCACTTTAAAGATGAGATATTAAGGGTACAATTAGTACCAAAAACATCTATAAATCTGCAGACTTCAAAAAAAAATTATGACAGGACCCTCTTACTGGAAGCTCGCGAAACTCACGTCTCAGGACCACAATGCTAATAGACACACAATAGCATTTGTACGCATGTCTAAATGACAGTTTCTGAGCTATTGTCTTTAGATACAAAAAAACCTTTGGAAATTCGGCCCAAAGCACTTAAATTTCTTTAACAATGAAAAAAAAAGGTCATTTAGTCTTTCCACCCAAGAAGCCAAAAGGTAAAACTAAATCTAACTCTACAGAGTCTTTAGGGTCCCTATAGAGTCCAAACTGTGTTCAGAAGAAATGTCATTTGCTGGTCAACTACATTTTTAACACACAAAATGGTTGCGGGAGCAACACTGAGGTAATCCAGTTGGTATGGTGAGGCAGGGAGTGATAGAGAAAAAGTATCATTACATACTCAGGAGTGTATTTATCTCTTAGTTTTCCTGAAAGCCCGTTTTCTCTCCAGTTATGGAAGTTCATCTGCTTCTTAATAAAATCTGCAAATGAACAAGAATAATTCCATCATCTCCTTTATTAAAAAAGCAGTAAGACATATCATCTATTCTAAGTGTTACAGGCATAAAACTTAAGAAAAATAATTTATTAGAGATGGTTGGATCTTTGGAAAAAAGACCCTTTATCTTGAAACACGTGCTGTATTTTTCCAATTAAATACTTAGCAAAAAGTTGTTTCTATTGCTATTATTTTTCATGCCTTATGAAAAGTGTTACACCATTAAAATTTTAAGATTCTTAAAATGATTATTGAATGTGATTAGCAGGAGGAAAAAAATTCATAATCATTTGACTCAATTTCTTAATAATGTTCACAGAGAAAGTCTGCAGGTAAAGGTTATGAAAAAATCTTGATGAAATGAAAAATGGCCCTAAACTTTTCAAAAGAGATTAATTTTTGTTCCTGAACACGTGTGTGTGTGTGTGTGTGTGTGTGTGAGAGTAGGCTAATGATCCTGTTTTTAATGGTTTCCTCAAACTTTCTCTAGAAACGTCATCTTGTTTTTTAAGCTAAGGGTAACTCCAGTCTTCCCTCACATCTAGAACGGTTATTCTATAAGGAAAATTATTTTTCAGGATAACAGGATGAGGAAAAAAAAAAAGGCTGCTCATGTGCATACTGGGAAGCATCTGGTTATCGGAAACAGCCTAATGGATCTGAGGTCTATCTGGGATGAGGGTTCATCTCACTTGCTTTCAGACATATGAAAGTCAGCTGAGGCGGCTAAATTCTTTCTATGACCAATGGAGGGAGACAAGAGTCATGGGCGGACAATTCACTCTGTCCTCAGTAAGTGCCTGTGATAGATGGGATGTGCTTTCTTCAGGATATACCTACACTCCTAGCTTGGCTATAGCTGGAGCCTGGATAAATATAACTATCAGATGAATCCTGCTTTGTCTGCTTCCGTCTAGTCATTCCTATCAGCAGACAGGAACCTCTGCCTATTTCTAACATGGAAAAGAGATTATCAAAGCTGATTGAACAATGAAATAAAAAGACGTTGCTTTGATATGTACAGCAATAAAATGTGGATAAGGTTTTCTGGCTGTGGACACAAATGAATGCATATGTTTTATTTAGATGGTAGCAATTTCCACTGACTCATTCAGAGCACTGCTCAAATGCACTTATTCTTCAAAACACTGCTTTTTTGGCTGTCACCCTAAATTTATGACAACTGGATATACCGCTTAGTTTTCTCTGTAACTTTTCCAGCATATGCAGTAATTGAATTCAAAGGACTACATCCTTGATGTGATCATTGTTGAGGGCAACAGAGAAAGAAATTAAATGCCCTCATACCATAAATAGGAAAACTGCATGTAGTCTTAAAATGCACTCTTTCATTAGTGAAAAGTTCTTACACTTGGAAAGAGAAGCTGTTCTTCACAGGATCACTCCAAACCATTTAAATCTTCCCATCTTGCAATATTATTCACGCAAGCCACGTCTGCCCATTCAGACCATCTTCTCTGAAGAGGAAGTTTGTTTACAAAAAAGAAGCTGTAATAAAATTATGCTTCACCTCGAGCTTAAAATTCACAATTGTGAAAGAGAACTGACATCAGCAGAAAAAGAATCCATCTCACTGCTATTTAGTTTAATTTTGTGCAAATCTTGTTCCCTTTTCAGGCTTTGTGCAAGCAGATCTGGACTGAAACAATAGCCTTCTGTTTAAGCTTGCAGCTTCTGATGCCATACAAAGGTGACAAAATCTCAGCTTAAAAAACAAAAACAGAACTATAGCCTTTAATTTTCTAGAGTTCATGTTCACTAACCTATGTGTAATTCTCACTGTGTTATCTGGCTGAGTCTGCAGCTAGCTGCTGCTGCTGCTCAGCTGCGTGGGAGACGGCACCAAGGTGTGGCAGTGGAGTTATTGCAGCGAGAGTCCTGTCTGATGGGGTGTGAAGTCAGCGGATTTCCAACCTGCGGGCCTCTGGAAGTGCTTTCCTCTACAAAGGTGATGAAAAAGCAGCAGTTCTGCTTCTGTAAGCCTCAGCCAGGTTTTTTGATTTGCAAAGAGAAAGAAAAGTCTAATTGCCATTCAATAGCAGGGGCAAGAATGCTGAGGCAAAGCCAGCAGTCTATAGTCTGTAGTAAGTACGTGCTCCTAGAACGGTAATTGTATTTACAAGGAAAATTTGACACAAGATTAAGGAAGAGAGAGGGATGAAACTTCACATATACATTTTTACTCGACTGCAAAGAAGAAAATCTTTGCTGATTCTGAATGGTCCTGGGACTTGTAGCCACAAATTTTAAGCAAAGGTAAACATTTGGATGTGTGTGCCCACTTTTAAAACATTAGCCACCGAGTCTCACCTGGTTACCCCTACCCTGAGCTGAAAAACATGTCAAAGGGTCTGATCAGAGACAGATACTGGTTTTGGACTTTCGGATTGTTTGTTTTTAACTATGTCTGACGTGTGCAGAAGAAGAGATACTGCTACCTGAATTTTTGGCCACACATTCATTTATCTACCTCTCAGCTTCCCTGATAGCTTTCAAAAGATAACTCATTCAAGTTTCTAAAAAAACAGTCTTGAATTTCCTTCATGTGTAAGGAGCTGATCATGTAACAATGTGTGTGTCACCTGTCTACAATAATATCACAACAGCAGGTATTGTAAATCCCAGACTGATCTCCAGGAACATGAGAAAAACTTCATATCCATCTGTACTTTAACATTTCTCCTCTGCAAATTTTAATTCATTTTTTTAATATTTTCTTTATTTTCCTCTAATTTCCATACTCCTACTGCTTGTGTGAGACTAAGTTAACATTTTTAGTCTTAATGCTTGCACAATCATGAGGTGTACTAGAAAAACACATACAGAGACACTGGGTCATGGGAGGGTGTGGTGGAGGGTGTTCGTTCACTGTCCACTGAGAAGTGACTTCAGAGTAGACTGGGCAGAGGGCTGAGATGGGCTCAAGTCTATTGGTAGCAGCAGGAATCTTCTGAGGATGTCAGAAAGTCAAATTCATGGCGTTCCCCTTTAGAGAAACTTTGCTCAGTGAATGCTTCTGAAAAAAGGAATGAATTTTCTAGGAATATTTCAGAGCCTTAAGGCCTGGCCATCTCACTTTCTTGCTCAGACAATGGCCAAGCTGCCTTTTATTCATGACTGACTCTGACTCCACTTGTCACATCTGTGTTTCAGAGAACATCACATATGCCTGAGAGAGGGGTTGGTTGTTCCTCTCTTTTTACCTGTAGCTTCTGCTCTCTGCCCCCAGAGTTCGCAGGGATACATGTGTATATACACCCAGGTTTCTGCCAGTGGATAACCTTACTGATAGTTTGGTAGTCTTGATGAAATTTTAGTGTCCTTAGAGAATAACAGCTGCTATTCCTTAGTGGTCACTGAGACTTCAAAATTATGTTTTAGCTTATTTATTTGGTTAATCTTCCTAGTTAAAATATCGCTGTTAAACTAATGTACCTCCACTTCTCCCAAAACAGCATGAAAACCCCTATAAACTTATTAACCAGCTGCAGAGAAAGAGGCATTAAACAGCAGCCATGACTATTTCCAAATCCTCTTTCTTTGTATTACCCTAAAAACAATAACAATAAGCAATTCAATGTGGATGGTATTAAGGTAGGCTAGAAACAGCTGTTCACTGGAGCTGAACCAGATTTTCTACTGATATAAATCAGGCAAATGTAGTGACTTCAGTAGAGTGATGTTGATACCTTCTGAAGACTTGGGCTGCTGCATTTCATGTCTGGTGTGTTTTCCTTACAACTTCCTTTTTAAATGGCTTGTAAATGACTCATGCTGCAGAGAGAGAAGGGAGTAACAGTCAGCTGGTTTTGTCGGATAGAGTTTGTGCCAAAGCTATTACCATGAATGGTCTGCATCAGTAAATTTGGGAAGAGTTAATTTTAAGCAGTTACTACTGATGTCAAGCTTTTTCTGCCACTTCCCAAGAAGTAAGGGCACTTCCCTTGTAAGCAATCTAACAAAGTTTCAAGCCATTATTTTAATTAAATAAAAATAAATTTTGGGGATAATAATGTATATGAGAAATATCTAATGTAAGAGAAGGTGGCCAAGTATGGATGTTCCTTGTCATTCAGAAAGCTGAAATGCTTGCCAAATAACTTGTTATTAGACAGTACAGAAGTGGGGTCTATTTTCACGGAAGACATCTGCTTAAAACAAATAGCCACCCCTGCTCTCTCATATCCAATTCACCAGTTTGGAAACCTTTTAACGTCAGTATGAAAAACAGAAACAACAGTTTCCAAAACTGTATAACAGTATAAAAACCAAAAATTTCCAACAGCAGTAACTGATATCTGTTTATTTCTGTATACTTTTCTGTTACAGTCCCTATGATATGATTAAAAAAACCTTTAATGTGCAACTACAACCATTTGTAGTTGCACTAGGCTAAATATTTGCAAATGATACTGAGGACCCTAAATGTCTAGGCCAGTTCTGAGAATAGGATTTCAGCATCTGATTTGTTTGTTTGGGTTTTGGTGGGGGTTTATTTGTTTGTTTTTAGTGTCGTAAGGATGGGACTCTTAACCATGCAGAACAGAATAACATCTAAATGTGTCTACAAATCTTGGTCACGAGAACCTAAGTCAGATGGCAAATCTGTGCAACTGCAACTTCTAAATCTCTTGTGTAGCTTTTCATAGGACAGTTCAGGTGGGAAGGGACCTGGGATGGTCTCAGTTGAACTTACTGCTCAAAGTAGCTTGTTCAGGGCTTGATTAAGTTGGGTCTCAGACTTCCAAGGATGGAGATTCTGTAGACTCTGTGTTCAACATTTCCCAATGATTACTTATCCTCACAATGAAAAACTTGTCTAATATCCAGTGGCGGTCTCTCCTGGTTCAATTTAGGAGCCCTGTTGTTCACTCTCCTTCCCTGCACCCTAGGGAGGGTAGGGTAGGACCCAGCTCCCTCTTCTTGGTAACTTCCTCCTAGGCAGAAGGCTACTCCTAAGTCTTCCCTAAACCTTCTTGTCCTGTTCAGGATAGTGTTGATTCCCATACACCCTCACTCTCAGTCCAGGAATCAAGCTGGTTGGTTTGGGTTTTTTTGTTGTTTGTTTTTTGGTGGGTTTTTTGAGGGGGAGGTGGGTGGTGGGGAGGAGTGGTTTCAAACTGAACAACCAAACAACTAAAATGTTCAGAAAATATAATCCTATACAGTCCTTTAAGTAAACTACTATATACACCTATCTGTATATAAATATGTACATATGTAATAAGAAGCATCAGTAAGGTTTATGACCCCTTAGCATATATTGTTAATCTTTCTCTCTTGCTTTTTTCCTGTCCTTTGTTTTTCTTGTTTTGTTTTGATTGTAAATTCTTCAGAGACTGAGTTTTCTCATTTGGCTCTATAGAAGCTAAGACAATGGCTAAGGATCTCATTTGTGGTGTTTAGGTGTTAGCACAATTGTCGTGGTTTAACCCCAGCCCGTAACTAAGTACCACACAACACCTCACTCACCCTCCCGCGGTGGGATGGGGGAGAGAATCAAAAGAGTAAAAGTGAGAAAACTCATGGGTTAAGGTAAAGACAGTTTAATAGGTAAAGCAAAAGCCATGCACGCAAGCAAAGCAAAACAAGGCATTCATTCACCACTTCCCATCAGCAGGCAGGTGTTCAGCCATCTCCAGGAAAGCAGGGCTACATCACACATAACGGTTACTTGGGAAGACAAAACACCATCACTCCGAATGTCCCCCCCTTCCTCCTTCTTCCCCCAGCTTTATATGCTGAGCATGACATCATACGGTATGGAATATCCCTTTGGTCAGTTGGGGTCAGCTGTCCCGGCTGTGTCCCCTCCCAACTTCTTGGGCACCCCCAGCCTCCTCGCTGGTGGGGTGGTGTGAGAAGCAGAAAAGGCCTTGACTCTGTGTAAGCACTGCTCAGCAATAATGAAAACATCCCTGCGTTATCAACACTGTTTTCAGCACAAATCCAAAACATAGCCCCATACTAGCTTCTATGAAAAAGAATTACTCTATCCCAGCCAAAACAGCACAACAATAGAGGTAATTATTAGAAATATCAAATTTTTTTTATGATGTCAGCTAAATTCTGCCAAGAACAAATAATAAGATTACTTCATTCTCTGCAACCATCTCTGGCCTCTGTCATTGCATATAGCAAAAAGTGAGAGCTGATTTAGGCTGAAAAAGAATATTTAATCCAATTGTAGCTGAAGAGAGGATTTGAGGTAGGCAGAATAACTGCATTTGTCATACAGTTATGTATCTCAGACCTCATAGTAGTGTGAAGAGAAGCCCAGAGTATGTTTGCATACTTGTTTTTTGCATTATGAAGTCAATATTTGATATGATACAAAAGCCTCAAAGACATCATCAGAGAGAGGACATGAAAGCAGTTAAGCAATACGGACAGGTCCTTGATGGCCACCGCCTTACAGCCATGCATAATACAGAGCTATTTTATGTGAATGTGACAACTAAAAATGTAACGCATAATCAGATTTTCTTCTAAAACTGATGCACCTGTCAAGATCTTTTGACCCAGAGAAGGAAAAGATTCAAAACATATGAAATTACCCAAAAGTCGTTTGTCTTGCATTTGCTGCTAAGAAGCTACATGTCTTTGATGGGAGAACTGTTAAAGGCAGGAAATTTCACCTGCTGGATGAAAATTAATTCCTTCCTTCTAACAAAAACAAACAAATAAAATCAAGATTTCTTGTAAGCTTCTGTTTCTAAGAAATTTTAACTTTAGAAACATCAACAGATGGTGATTCCTAGATTGGAAACCAGGTACCAGCTGTGGCCCTGCTGTCTTGAACCTACACATGACTCTGCCATGGTCTGCAGCAGGTCCTTTGGGTACAACGAAGCAGCTGACTGACTCTAGCTGTCTTCAAACGCTCCTCTGAATGCAGCCTGCAGGATCAGGGTTCACAACGAAAACAAAAATAGTACAGAAGTGACCATCACTTGGAAGGCCAGCCTCAGCTAGCCAAGTTACTCTGTCAAATACTGAGCATGACATAAATAATATTTATGCCCAATACTTAGAGTAAAATGATATCACTCAGTTCAGTATTGCAGTACTGAACACATGCAAGGAATCCTTATGGGACATCTAAGTATTGTTAGAGGGAAAATTCTCTGCAGAGATTACTGTTGATAACTATTCACTCCCCTCTGATCATTACTACATTTAACACTGGCAGCACAATGGCAAAACTTTCAAATAGGAAGGAAACAAAAGCACTACACCTCACATCATCAACATCATCTGGAAGAAATCTTACAGACTCATTAGGCAGCAAATTATCACTGTTTAGAAAAAATATGATGCAAATATGAAACACAATGATCAGCTACAGCTAGTGAACTTGAATCCTCAGTTTAGCTAATCGAGGAGATCTGTAGATTAGGCATATATATCCCATCATTCACTTTCTGCAGAGAAAAACTTCACCTGCATTTCAGATGCACTGGAAAAGTCCCCATGACAACCTAATTCTGTCCTAACTGAGGTCTGCAGTATCAGTGGGAGCAAAGTTACCTCAGCGATGTGTGCTCTTATAGCTGGTCAAGCCTTTTGCAGGGGACAGTCACAAGGGCAGGATGGCTCCATCTTTAAAAGAAATCTAAGTTTTCAGACCTTTGTAGGAAACGGGCTGCAGCTCAGTAAAGCACTTCAGCACTTCTACAATAAAGGGGACAATCAACTCAGTTTTGACAGCAACGAGTCACGCCTCACAAATCAATGAGATTTGTCACAAAGTGTTGCGAACAAATGTGATCTGCTTGATAGGGTACAGTGGGATTTTTCCGATAGCTTCCTCCCAAACAGCTAATGAAGAAACTAAAATTGCAAGAAAAGAGGGAAATCATCTCTATGGTTTAATAACTGATAACAGGCTGGGAAAGAAAGGGAGGAGTGAGCCCCTTTCTGAGTTTTCACAGAGGATGGATATTGCCAGTGGAGCCCCAGAGGAGCCTATGTTGAAGCACCATGCTGTATCTTGCTCTTCCAGTTATCTGGCAAAACAAATGTAGAATGAGGTGGCAAAATCTGATGACACTAAGTTAAGTGAGGCAATAAAATTACTATGTAGAGTAGCAGAACCACCTCACAGTGCTAAGTGATTGGGCAATGAAATGGCAGAAGAAATTCGGTGCTGATAAGAGTAATGCAGACAGAGAAAGCCTGCCCTAAATACACATTGATGGACTCCAAACTGCCTATCAAAAAAACAGATAATTTTATGAAAATGACAGTTCTTCAGTCAGAAGTGAGTAAAGAAAAGAAATTGCTAGGAAAGAAATGGAAACCAAAGCAGAAAACGTTGTGTCACACTATAAATCCACAGTGTGCCCAAACCACAAAGAGCAAAAGCATTTCTCGTTGCAGCATCTTGAAGAATTGATGCAGCAGAGCTAGAAAAGGTGCAGAGAGTGGTGATAAGAATGATCAAAGGTATGAATGTCTTCCATTTAAGGGAGATTAAATGAACTAGGGCTCATCTGCATGAAAAAAAGAGATAATTAAACAGGGTAGAATATGGGGCTGTGAAATTACCAGTGGCAAGGAGATGGTAAATGAGGAACCATTATTCACTGTTTTTGATAACACACAAATGAGAAGCCATCAATTGAAATTATCAGGAGGCAAGTTCCATGTAAATTATATGATTTTTTTTTTCCCCCCACCTTTCAATTCACAAAGTGTTATTAAACCTAGAGATAGCACCTTTGGCTTAGGGGGTTTTGAAGCACATATCATTGGATCTGGGCCAGTAGGTAAAGAAGAAACATTAGAAGCTTGGTCTGTTCTTAGGCTTTTCCTTTAGTATCCATGCCTAGACATAGCTGGAGACATTTTGTGAGGCTAAACAGACCTTTGGCTTGACTCTCTATCTGTTGTTCTTAAATAGTAGGTACCAAAAAATACTGCAGTTAGGCACATTTACAGGCTTTCTAGAACCAGAACTCTTGCCCTTGCTACAAAGGCTCAAACTGAACTTTTCCATCCCCACATGGCTGGCTCATGTGGTGGAGACTTCCTGGTGTTTTACTTCAAGCACTTAAGACTTTCCCGATAACTGCTATAGGAGACCTAAAGTCCTCATGTAGTATAGAAACTTATTCCCTGATTCTTTTCTAAAAAGTGATTAGTTAGTCTGGAATTAAAGGTAGACATGATGTACTGAAGGGAAAAGACTAACAGAGATGCACTGAATTTCAATTCGAATACTCTGGGGTTTTGCTTATTTTATTTTATTTTATTTTATTTTTTTAATGACAAGTTTTCCTTAATTAACATCTGTATGCAACCTTAGTACTGCTCCTGTATGCCTCCTAGTCCACTTTTCCGGGACAAGCTTTACCACATGGGGCTGCAGAGAGCTAAAGTTCCTCTTTTAGCAGTGCCTACCTTGTTGGGGGTTCCATGTTATGTGCAGCAGAGCAGCAGTTCTCACCCCACCATCTGCCTTCCTTTTGAATTAGGAGATGTCCTACATCCATGAACTCTGAAAACTGGAATCATTGCTGAGACATATAATTTAGCATCAAAAGCACAATAGGAGTTCCTGAGTACCCTGACAGTAACCCATGTGCAGGTGCATGGTCAGAAAGAAAATACACATAATTAATGAACCAGGCTTCTATTTCTGGCATCTGTCATTAGTTATAAATGGAATAATAATGGATTTATGCTGGAAAACATCTTGACAGGACGTGTTACTTCATTTTCCAAGCTGCTATTTATATGGGCATTATTAAAACTGCTACTAGATTTGAAGAACTACTAAAAAATTCCACGAAAGCAGTATAATGCTATTACAAAAGAGAAGATCATCTCACTACAATATAGCTTTACACTTCGCTTGAGGCCATGGTTCAGCTCTGCAAAATGAAAAAGTTATGATTTCTTGATTTACAAACCTATTCCTTGTGTGTATTCAAAGCTGCCTTTGTTTTAGTGACAAAAGTTATCACTCCTTTTAACACTGCCAACACAGCCCAGATATGAGAAAAGGAAGGCTGGATTTTTCTCCTGACAAGCCTGTCTTCAAGAGAATTGTTAACTAATTTCGAGCAATGAGGGTAGAGTCTGCCTTCAATCACGAACAGGCAGTTCAGGATTACACAAGTTTTATGGCACACAGAATATTTATTACTGGTGATGATGAACAAGCTAGACAAAAAGCAGCTGGGCTTTTAAACCCCAGGTTGTTTGTAGAGCTGACAGTTAGAAAAATCTTTTTCTTTTTTTTTCCCTCTCCAACTGGACAAGTTGCTATGGGAGTTACTAGGAGATAACAAACATGGAACTTAGGTTGACGTTTCTTTTTTTAAAGGTACATTTGAAGACCAAACAAAATAAAAAAGAAATGTAAGAAAAGTCTCCTAGGTTACATCCAATCCTCCAAATCACTCTGATACAAAAATCTGCTATCCTTCTGAGCTGCTGTTACTTTTGGTCACTACATGGTAAGTCCCTAGAGTTTGCTTTACCCAGCAGCTGAATGTGGGCATCTGTAGAACTTTCTTGATCTCAGGGGACCCAAGGTGTCCTGAAAGTGCAGTGTCTGAAGCAAAGGGGAATACGAAAGAAATCTTAAACTTTCCCATTGGAAGTAAATGAGCAGAAGGAAAATTTAGAATTCAGTAGCTCCTTTTTGCTATTCTTTACTTTTCCATTCCACTTTCTCATTTGAAGTGAAGCCAACAAAATACTTCAAACTCTCTCCCACATATATTCTTGGTATTAAGATACAGACCCCATTTGTTGTTGAGTGATATCCTAATAGGCACCTTTCCCATTCGATATTGCTAGGAGAATATTTTCCCCTTAACATATGGTTCTTGTTATGTTGTAATTTATTGGTACACAGCTATTTGGTTGTTTAAAAAAGTTATACTACCTTTCAGAAAGGTCATGTATGATTATTCTTGTCACTCTCCTTAATGAATACAGGTGGCTGGGAACTCAGGCTACATCCAAAAAGTAGCACTTAAATCTTAATTTACTCAAACTTAGAAGGAAAAAAGAGTATATTTGTCAAGGCACAGCACAGCTCTGAGGCAGTTATTCTGCTGTCAGCACACAAGCTACACCCTCTGCTGCTGTACAGCTCTCAGACATTGTGCTGCATTGCATGACATCAACAGTCAAAAGCTTTCTAGTATCATGTCATGGTTTAATTTTAGTTCTTGACTCAGTAGTGTTAGTTCTAAGATTTATTTCTCTCTGTAATTTATCTTTTTTTGGATGAACAGAAGTTCACTTTTATACAGAGAGCTCGTACATTACTAAGTCCCATTTAAGCCGTTTGTGCAATAGTTCATAGGCATCCGAATTAAAAAAGCTATTTAGATTCCTAAATTCAAATAAAAATCCAGCCTTTCTGGGTAGCAGTTGCTCAGCAGTTTTCCAGTGAAAATTCATTAATTACTCAGTTTGTTTCAGAAAGTTTGCTCTTAACAAAATGCCCATTCAAGAAGCCTGTCACATGAAAGTCTAGGTTAAAGAGCCAATTATAACATCTTGGTGCACAGTTTGTTGTCTGAAAAGGGAAATGTCCATGTCCATTTCGGTTGTTCAGGTGTTGGATTCTGCATGGAGCATTTTTTATTCTTCACTTAAAATATGAGATGTTTAGTGAGAGACGTCTTGATATCCCATCTTAGATAATATGAAACAGAAAAGGGAAACGCCTGTGAAATGTCTTCAAAAGCATGGAAGAACTGTTTGTACACTGTCACTGTCACTTGTACACAGAGTCACTGTCATTCTTCCTGTACAACAGAAGCACACAAGACAGTCTGAATGCATTCCTTATGACAATGACTACCTAATGGCATTTCTCTAACCAAGATGTTTTTAATGATCCTATGCAGGTAACCTTGCACTCTATCCTTCCCTGCAGACATGAAACTAAATATAGCACCAAGGTACAGAGTACATGTGGTCCTACTTTCAGTTTACGAACCCTTTAGTGGAGCCCAGAAACCAGGCAGCACAGCATTCATTTAGCATATGTAGCTGAGAATTAACATATTTACCTCTTAAGCGTGGTTAGTTGGACCCTACATCTATACCCTTTTCCATACTTTTATTACTCTTACATATCATGGGAGCTTCTGCAAGAAGTCTGAACACCTACAGAATAAGATATGCTGTGCATGGCCTCATTCAAGACTTTTGATAACAGCAGCCAATGTAAGAAGGAGAGTTGCAACTTCTTCAGTTAAAAAAAAATAAATATGTGAACACCCTTGCCTGTGAATTTAGCATATATCGTTGAAGGCTTTTACAGCCCACAGCTATTCTCATCCTGTTTGTAGGGCCAAGAACAACTGGAAAGAGAAGATAGTGAAGCAGGAAGATATCATCTGCACTCTGCATGACTGTATAGAAATGATCTCTTCACCTTAGCCGTTCACTGAGGAAAGCTGGAATGGAAAACTGGTTCTCTGGAACAAAATCCTTCGCAGATCTCAAGATTTGGCAGAGAAGCTTGTGGCTGCTATAATTGCTTACTGTTGTTGTGTGTCAGCAACATGTTCTTCATGGGCCATATGAGTGATGGAGTCACTACACAATAGAGGTTAAAATTATGCTTCAAGTCCAGTCTGGTTTCTTCTTCCTCCAAATAAGACACACAAAAATGTCATCTTATTTGGGAAACCAGGTTTGAGCTGGAACCAAGGCACATCATACCTTTTCCTTTCAAATTTCAAAGTTTGGATACGAGTTTCCTAAGTGTTTGTTGCTTGTTGGTTGTTGGTTTTCTTTGGTAGAAAGGCCTCAAAAGTGCAAAGTGAGAAGAAAAAAAAGCTACTGCTCTGATTCAGAAAAGAAACTAGGCAAAAACTGTGTTTTCCTTCATTGCTGCAACTGCTCTTCGCATGTTGCTTCCAAACTTCTTCACTTGTCTATTCTGACTCTTTTCAACTCTGTCACAGTGGCTGCCTAAAAACGCACTTTTCCCTCAACCCTTCCCTCCATATTAACATTTCTCCATGTAGTCTTTCTAGTTCTTAGAGTAACAATGAGTCTCCTCAGCTGAAGAGAGGAGGAAAAGAGACTGCTGAATTTGTCCTAGTAGTTGTCTTCACCCTCCCACAAGTTACATTTCTGAGGTTCTTGTAGGCTGTGTGTTATTAGATGTCACAGAATGGTTGAAGTTGGAAGGGACCTCCATATGTCGTCTTGTCCAACCACCCTGCTCAAGCAGGACCACCTATAGCCAGTTGCCCAGGACCATGTCCAGATGGCTTTTGATTATCTCCAAGGATGGAGACATGATAACCTAGCATATCCTCCAGCTGAAGTTGAAAAAACAAGAAAACAAAAAAATAGAACAGTTTTGCTCCTGCATATAAATATTTGTCAATCTCTTGTGTCAAATCCTGAACACGGGCTAAGATAACAAGAAAAATAAAAACCAAGGAATAACACTACAAAATCTGGTGAGAGAAAAATATTGGAACTGAAAATTGCATCCACAGCAATGGTTTAAATGCCTTTCCTGAAAGATAAATTTAAAAACGAACTTATAGCAGTACATGCAGAAGCACATCAGCTTCTTGAAAGTTATAGCATGTTTTCAAGTTCGTTAGCCTACACAGAGGTAGATCTGAAGGGAAAAAAAAATTCCTACCAAAAAGGCACTGACAAATCTTTTTAATTCATAGCAGATGTACTGAATCGCTTCAGTCAAAATGCAGAACACAGACAAATGAAAGAAAATGTGAATCTTCCATCTGGTATTTCCCAGGCCAAGCATTTCAGGGCTTTCAATTCAAAGTGTTTCCTTTTGACATTTATGAGGCAAAATATCTCAGTCTTTGACTTTGCAATGGCTTTTGTTTAAAATTTTATTTCATTTATTGTATGGAAATAGCTGACAATCCCCAGCTACTGCACAAAACACTTTGTTTCATCTGAAATTAATACTTTCTCACTTTTCAATTAGCCAAAGTAACCTGCAGACTCTAAGTACTGCAGGCAGTAAATGTCAGACCAGTAGAAGCCTACCCTCCTGTGTTTCTCCCACCCTTTTTCTTTTTGGTTTTTTTTTTGTTATGAAATTTAATGGGTAAATAAGTTACTTGTGTAGAATTGCACTGAGATTGACAGTATTACTCACTGATGTTTTGACTGGTTACTACTTGAAGAAACATTCAGAACTGGGGCCAATGCACTGTTTTGCTGGTTGGGGTTTTTTTGTTGGGGTTTTGTTGGGTTTTTTTTAGTCTCATCCTTTTAAAATTAAGAGTCAATGGTGAAATAAGGTCTAAACAGTCAAAATTCTTTAAAATTAAGTCTATTGCAAGATAATTTGGCAACAAATAGATACAAAGTAAGGAACACTTTATTTTGTTTTATGTAATCAACATAAGTGCTGATAGCATCAGATAAAACCTTAAGTTGCATTCTCTGTGTGTAATTCATTATATTGTAGGCTGTGGTACATAACTTTAGATATTTAGCCACATTCATGTAACCTGATCCTGTGCTGATGTTTATGCTTACAGCAAAATGGAAATACTATTTCAAAGATCAGAGCACAGACCATTGGCAAAATAAGTCAACTTGAGGGGAACCGTGGAGAAATCTTGGAGTTTTCATATAATGCTTTAACTTTGATCACAGAGATCAGAGTGTTCTACTGGAAAAGTAAACTGGGAATAGTTTAAAATATTTATTTTAAATGGAACAGGGGAAAAAAAAACTCTCCCATAACATGTACTTGCAAGTGTATTTTGGGGGAAAACATCATAAATGCTAGTTGATGACAAACCCTTTAATTAACATGCCATATCTGCTTAGGTATGCAGCAGAAGAAAATTAGGTAGCTTTTACATATTTAAGAGGTTAGAATATTAATCAAGGAAAAGCTTATTATTATTATCAGACCAGAAAGGATGCAGACAGAATAGTTAAACAGAGATTAGCCAGAATACATTCCCCAGTGTAAATCAGGCTGCAAATGCATCAGTTTCACAGCTAAACAATATTTATAGTACCAGATCCTCCTCCTGTTCAGCAAGGGGAATGGGACAGGCAAGTACATCTTTGTGATGCTAAGGCAAGATTCATGTCTGTTCAATCCCTGACTGACCCCAGAGTCTTCATATATCAGAAACTTCTGCTTGAACACATCTCTTCAGCCCATCTCAAGGACCAGAAGTACATTAAACATAGGCTCTCTTTAGCTTGTCTTTCCAGGAAATGTTGGGCATGAATAAACTCCTTAGTCAAGGAACTCCTTAGATGTCATTCTGGCCCTAAAAGTTTGTCTGAAGCTCTGGGATAGGAGCCATGGTACAACATACAGCTTTAGCCTTCTTTCTTTATTCCAGAAGGAAAGAGACATAAGTATCACTTGTTCTGAGGCTGCTAGAAAAACTGCCCATGAACAAAGCCCAAGTCAAACTGTACTACTTTCTGTCAAAAGGGACAAGCACCCTCTTCAACCTCGTGGCTAGTGAGTACACATGGAAGCAAAACACTAAAAAAGCAGCCGTCTTCCCTCCTCTGAGCAGAGGGCGAGAGAAAGTGCAAACCCCATGTGATAGATGGTATCTGCATTCCTGAGCCTAGTATTGGATAGATGCAGAACTCAGCAATAAAGAACATGTCAAGGACAGAGTTGTTTCAGACAGCTTGCAAGGTACCACAAACTCAGCTGTCTGGTGATTGCCCCAGGAGCACATTTACTGCTGGGAGCAGCAGGAACACAGAACGTGTCAGTCATGAGCTGCCCTTGGCTTTCTCAGGATGGATGCTTCTATTACATGGCAGCACAGGAGAGATGGTGTGAGCACCACTCCTTCAGGCCACCAGCTAATGACTCCTGTATGTTGGAGAGCATCTGGTATAGAGGATCAGTGTAAAGGGAATGAGACAGGCCATGAACATACACTCTCACCATTCTCTCCTGGGAATAATTAGCACTGGGGAAAATGGGGCCATGCATTTTGCCATAAAAAGTTAATTGCTCTGGCTGTCTGAAGGGAGAACAATGTATAATTTAAACCGTTTCTTTTCCTTTGCTTTCAACATGTATCTCATCCGTTGCTTTTGAGAAGCACAGCCCTCTTCAGATTGGTGAGGATTTTTTTTTTTTTTTTAAGTAGTTAATGTTTCTGCTAAGCGGTTAGGAAGCATCCAGCTGTTAAAAGCCTTTAATTGGTGAGTCTGCACTTCTTCAGCCCCTAGGGGCTGGTGAAAAATAAATAATCTTGTCTTCTAGAAATACCAACAATAACTGCAGATGTTATTGAAGTCAAGGTGAAAACAGATAATTGTGACTTATTAAAACAACCAATTCAGGGACTAAGCACTCCTTGTTCTGTGAAATTGCAGTGGGATACCCAGAATTTTCCATGCTGCAATCCAGTGGTTTGCTGCTAACATTGTTTTGCACTTCTTCATTAGGACCCAGGCTATTGGGAACTACATCACCAGTAACCCCAAGAATTGACCTGGAATGTTGTGATTTATCTCCCTTCATTACACTAGAGCTTGAAATACAGCCGTATCCATCAGAACATTCCCAACTGTTCTTGACATGATAATCTGAGACTTCTGTTAGTTTCAGTGCACTGAAACTGATACCCAACCAGCAGTGGCTGAATTCCAGCTTACTTTCAGTTTATTCAAATATTTTAACTACTTAAATTATTTCAGAAATTCAGTCCTTCTCTGACAAATATGACATCAGTTCCCCACCTGGAATCTGTATTCTTTGTATTTATATCGCTACAAGTTGCAAATCCTGCAGCAGCTTCATTTAAACTTTTTAGTGGAAGTTTGTACTGCTGTCTGTTGTACAAGCATACAAGAGTACAATAATTTTCCTGCTGCCTGGCTTGAAATTAAGCTCAATGCATTTTGTATTGTCCTCAGGTATTCTCTGTGCTGTGGCTGCTTTAATTTGCTACCACCTAATGGCATTGCCAAGACTGCTTTGGGAAGGTGACTGACAGAAAGAAATGGAATCTGGGGGCATAAGAGAAGGGATGAGAAACATTTTGGAGTTATGGGAGTAATTAAATAGTGAGGTGATTCTGGAAGATGGGTGGTTAATTCCCCAGGAAAATGTCTCTTGAAATCTTTCTTTGCCTCGTGCTTCCTATAACAAGACTAGTGTTCACCCCATACCATCAGCTGTTTTCAGCTCCCGCATACTGCTTGCCAAAGAGGGACTGACTGTTGCCTGCCAATGTAGGTGGTGTGCAGGATAATCTATAGCACTACCATGTCTTCCTTGGCTCCTGCAAGGCAAAGCACAGGAATCTCTTATTTCTGCTCTCATTCCCTGAGGCACATGAAGCCCAAGTCCCTAGGACATCAGTCTGGCCTGGGCAGAGACACACTGTCCACGGAGTCAGATTTGCCTGTCAGATTCTCATCCAGTTCAATCTTATTACCTGACAGGGTATAAATGAGGTCAGTAGATCAGGTGAGAGTTAAGCACCTATTTACTGCATTTACTGGATTATGAAGAGATAAAATCATAAAACATGTTGTTAATAACTTCACTGCACTCTTAGTTGAGAGGTAAGGATTTCTCCCTCAGGTAGAGGGAGTCCTTAGACTAGAGGCATATCCCAGCAAACCTTACCTCTGCCAGGACAGAACTTCCTCGCTCTGTCCTTTCCTTTAAGTCTAGCTCACTGTTTGGACACTTGTTTCATCAGAGCTGTCAGGGAAAGTGAATGGTGTCTCAGTGAGGTTATCTCTGAAGAGTGTTTACTGCCTAGTAGATTCAAAGCATGTCTCAATAACTTCCTTTCCTTGCAATATGCAGGACCTCTGTATGTAATGATCTTTATGTCATATGGTGCTGTTTAGTGTCAAGAGACTGCTACGGGAATGCTCTTGCATTTATGTGAGAATTCATGTTAAACGAAGAGGGTTACTGATGTGCTGATTCCTCTATCCCTTTGTATTTGGATATCAGCTGCACTGTGATCACAAATCTACATTTTTGTAAATTCTTCCACATTCTGCAGTAATTTGCCCTTCATTTTTCCCCACCATGCTCCTCCTGTCCCTTAGCCAAAGCAAGACACAACACGAACCTTCTTACTTGCTTCACGGTAACCTTCCATGTACGTATTAATAACAGTGCACTAGTAATGTATCTGACAGACCTAACAGTGGTTTGTAGTGCCAAAACTGTGTGCTTCCCATGGATGCCACACAGCAAGCTGGAAATTACATAAATTACTTGGCAGCTGGAGTCTCTCTATCTCCCTGCTTTGGCATATATAATCAGTTCTGTCACATTTCCTACCTACAAAATAGTGATCAAACCTATATAAAGGCATTATTAGAAAACTTTTTAAATTAATTAAGAAGGACACAAGGAATTGAAAAGTGTTGTTCTTTACAAGTGCTGCCTTTCTCAAAGGCTTCTATGTTGACATTGCTGATTTTACAAATCAAAACATAATGTCTCTAACTGCCAGTGTTGCAAACGCAAACCCAAACCAGAGTGGAAAATTGAACAGCATTCTTTCTCCATCATCAGAAATAGAAGTCCCACAATCACAGCTGAGCTGACAGTTTTATTAATGATGTGTGAAACAAAACTGAATCCAGCTCAGCCTTCCATTGCTGTGTTGGCTCTGCAATGCTAACAGTGGTAAAATCATCATTACAGTTATCACTAAAAAAATCCCCAAATGCAATTCAAAGAAACACAGAGGGAGTCAATACATTGAGTGTGATGATACTGGCTTCTGCAATCCCTCTGCTTGCTATAATCACATTTTAAGGAACAGTTTGTGTGTGTGTTTAATTGTTGCTGTATTTATATAGAAATAAAATGTAATTTGATGACACTGACTTCCTTGGAGAGTGAAGCTACATTTATAATAACCTTGGAAGAAAGCAAAAAGGCTCTCTGAAATAACTGAACAATAACTAGTCAGAATCAGAGACTGGAACAAGAATTTAACATGCTGAGAAACCGGAGAAAACCTCCAAATAGATGATCTTAATCTTCGGGAAGCAGGAAGCCATATAGAAGCTGTGAAGTTAAATGTTAAAAGACAAAACTCTTTTAATAGGTGTAAGAAAGTCTGCATAATACTGGTAAATGACTATGGCTTACAGGTTTGAGATTTTGCAATAGAACATGTAAGAGAAAGAAAAAAGCTGCATTCTTTGAAGAATGCCAGCCACAAAATATTATACAATGCAGTATGTTTTCCCATCTCTTCATATGACAATGTGTTTAGGGCTGACTTTGGAAGAAAAACCTTATGGGATTATTCTTCTCTTATTTTCTTTCCTTGGATTTATCTGTAAAACAGGGCTGTGTGAATGTCAATGGCTGTTTGCTTGTCATTGAAGGAATAGTAGCAGACCATCTGAATTCACAGTTTTGCATTACAAAGCACAGTATTTAAAGGATTAGAATATCATTTTCAGATAATTTTTAAAAAGGGAGGCTGACAGTCCAAGAAGAATACACTAGATAGTGCTAATTTTGGTCCAATTCTATCCCTAAATAAATGTCATGTTGTGAATAAACAACTTGGATGTCATCCAAGTATAAAAGATCACTAATAGTAATTGTGCTATATAAGCAAATCAGAAATCCTGATATTGATTTAAATAGGACAAAGATGTTATGCATGATCAGAAGTGAAAGTTTATGAAGGAGCCTTTTTATATTTACCTTATTCTGTATTGTGATTTTGCTTCAAATGGAAATGCTTCATGCATCACTATATCTCCTTACTAAGGAAAGGGTACTACTTTGGGGTCAAGCTACCATAGAAACCTAGTCCTCAAGCTGGGTCAACTTTCAGTTATGTGCTATTGAACAACATCCTTTTATTCTTCCTATTACAAATACTTTTGGTTCATTGCATTACCCAAAGTATCAGATTGTGAATAGAAACATGCTCAGGGAACATAAGATCCTATGTGTCATTATTGCTCTTTATTCATACCAATCATTAACTATTTCTAATTAAGCGCTTTCCAGGCAAAAGTACCTCCAGTTGCTCTCCCGAGTTAAAATCAAGGGCATCAGAAAGTGTGAAAGTAAACACAGCTGAATATTCACCTGCTTATTACTTGTTCAGATTACAGCAGTGACCAGGCAGCTTCCAGATGGAAAGAGTCACAGACCACAGTTCAGCAATGCAGTAAATGCTGGTTTAGGGCCCCTTGTGGAGCTGAATGAAAGATAATAATGTCACGTAGTATTCTACTGGTATAAATTAGCACCAGGATTTGAAATTTGTTCGTTAACTTTGTACCTGTGATTATAATACCAGACCAGGTACACTCTATGACATTCTAATGTTATGCTCTACCAAGCACTGCAGCTTCTTCCACAGCTGACATCAAAGCAAAAAGTCAGTATAAACTTTGTATTGTGTGTTCCTGCATATGAGAGAAATTCAGTCGTATGCACACACTTATTTGGATTAAGTTTATACTGGTAGAAAATTGCTGCAGTGGCTGATCAGATGTTTAGGACTGTGAATCCAGAGCCACCATCGCTGCCACAGACCATGTTTAGTGTTTGTTGTGGAAAAGCAGAGAGCCAAAGTGAAACCTCAGTTGTTTGCTGCAAAGTCAGGTCAAACACCGGGCAAGCACAGAATATCACCAGTAAACAGGCTGCTATCAATGGGCTGCCATCCACTAAAGTCAGACAGACACACACACCCCACCCCTTCCCAGTAAAATGCTTTTTTGTGTATTGCACTTCACGAATAGGGTCAAAGACAGATTATTTTGGATTGGGTCTAGAAGTCCAGTCCCTCCTGTCCCAGGCAGCTGGAGCCACAGTTATTCTCTCTGCTTCTGAAGGAACAAAGTGTTTGCCTGCCCTGCTTCTCTAGGAACATTGTACCTGAAGCTCACCCCTCTTGTGCTTAACAACCCTTTAAAAATAACCTGGATGTACTCATGGGTGATGTATCCTCATCTGTATTTGTGCTAACATAATTCTTTAGCTCAAATGACGCTCCCTTTTTTCTTTGTTTTTAGCACACACTACATTTAAAATGGACAGTCATATCTTCTATCATCTTCCAGTCTGGTAAGCTTAAAATCCCAGCTCTCCTAGTTTCTTCTGATAGAATAAACTTTCCTTTCTTCTGCTCATCCCACGAGCCCCATTCATTCAAGCTCACACTGAACCTTTCTGGGCAGGTGACCAAACTCGTACTACTTAGTCCCACCAGCGCTTTGCAAGTGGCATGCTTCTTTGCTAAATATTCCCCACCTTCAGTACTTACAGACTGCATTTGTTCTCTTCAGCGCCACATCACATTGGTGGCTTAAGAGTCAGGCCTTCATCAACCAAAGTGCCCAGGGTTTTCTTCTCTTCTCATGGTTATAATAGGCAAGACCCAGCTTGTAGCAGAAGTTCTTAGTATAAGCCCTTCTGCATATGGCCTTGCATGTTGCAGTGTTAGGATTTTACCCCATTTCTGTTAACAAGGTCAACCATTATTTTTTGCAATATGTTAAACCTTATCAATATTGATAGCATCCAATGTGATGCGGTCAGCAAATTTCATGAAAGTACACTCCTACTTTTTCTGTTAGAATCACTAATGAAAAATAGTAAGTAAAAGAAGTGTAGTTAAGCTCCAAATAATCATGTCTACCAGCTCTATAAGATTGTATACACTCTGGTAATGCTTTACATTATTTGCAAGGACAGCAATGATTATTTCCTAGTTTATTCAGTACACAATCTCTAAGAACATAAGTGGAAGTAAATTGTATACTTCTGCATGATTGCAAGGCTCACAGGGCAGTGAAGAGGGTGGTCGCTTACCTAAAGACTAATAGGTGCTGACTAAGTACTGAACTTTTTCAGAACATTAAGAATGAGCTAAAAGGAATTTTGTTTACAGTTTCTGCTTTCGACTCAGAGTCAACTGTCAGCGAGTCACTAAAGGCGTTAACTGCTGGTTCTTCTCAGATTTTGTAACATTAACTAGTAGACAGATGTCCTTATAACATATGGTCATCAGAACAACTAGCATTGATGCTACAGAGGCTGGCAACCTAATCTGAAAGACGAAGGAGAGAGGACTAGAGGTCTGCAACGCAGCCAGCAATCCACTCCTCTACATCTGCTTCAGGACTTAGAGCATGGGTGATAACTCTGTAGCATAATCTCTGCTCCTCCTCTGGCACATTGGAGAAACAGGGAAAGTCAGTAGTGCTGTTTGTTCAGCAGCATCAATAGTTTCTTGTGCATTTGTGACACCTGAGCCCTGTCTTTTCTCATTCAGGGCGGACATAGTAAGATTGACTGACCCGTTCACCCTTCATTACCTCTACATCTAAAGCAAACAGAGCTCTGAAATGAATCGGTGCTTAGGAGGATCTCAGAGGTGGATGCTACAGAGACATTGCTGTGATTAACCTTTCTGGCCACTGAGTACCTCTGACGCTCCTCATAAATCCAGTAGAACTAACAGAAACTCACAAACAAGCCTCCTGGATAAAGGAAGAAAATCCAGTAACATTTCTGATAGGCAAGAGAATGATGTGGTACTGTAGGACCAAGCTGTCTTCCTTTGCAAAAGAGACAAATCTTATGTAGGTTCTCTGCTAGGACATGAAGAAGGTAAAGGGGTGCTCCCTTTAGGATGTCATTTCTCTGTTCTCTACAGACCCTTTAGATGTGTGTGCCTGGGGAAATGAGATCTGGGGGAGAAAGCACATTTTGAGGCAGTCTGGGGAGAAAACACATAATGTTATTCATTTTGCCCCTGGGAACCTGTACACTTATTAATACTGCAAAAAATTCCAGTATGTTGGCACTGATTTTTTTTCTTCAAATCACAGCAAAAGTCAAAAAAACAATGTGAAACAGAACATTCAAACATTGAAGATGTTGCATTTATTTGCAGACTGACATTAATCCAGCTGAAAAGCTGCAGCCCTTCAGCAGTTTGTTTCAAGACTCTTGTGCCCATTTTCTGCCCTCTTGCTCCTTCATGCACTGTGATTTATTCATGATGCAACCCCATCAGGAACTGGAAAAAAAATGTTTTTATTATCTTCCTCTGGTGAAAAATTCAACTAAAAACATCCTATTTTTCAAACAGAAATGTGTTCAAACTGACAAAGCTGTGTTCTGACATTAAAAATATTGTTTCAGTATAGTGTTTCATGCAGTCCTAATTTGAGCCCATTCACATGGATTCATTTGGATGGCAAAGAATCAGATCACAGCTTTGGTGCTGTATATATAAAACATATTCCTTCTTTGGAAAGCACAGTGCCCTTTCCACAATGAAATTAGAGCATTAGCATGGTGCCAGAGACAAGGCAGAGCCAGCTGTGTTCATCCAACTTAAGAGAATGAATATTGGGTTTGTTCCCAAAAACAGTCATGGGCATGATGTCTGCGCGGTGAGTGGCAGGCACATTGGAGGAGCGTGATGCTCTGTCCCGTGGCTGAGACCCACAGCCCCATTACTGGCTCATTCAAGTAGTATTTCATGTTTGTGATTGGTCTGCTTACGAGCATAAATTGCTGCATTTCAAGCTCATAAATACTCATGGTATATGACTCAAAGGGCAAAGCTTTACTGATGAGCTGTTCTTGTTCCAAGGCCTCTGTCTGTGCTTTAGCAGTGTTTGGGGTCTGAAGCTTGCTGCTTGGGTGGTGCCTTTAACTGTAGGTCAGCAGCAAACATGAGAAAGCTGGAACCATACCCAAGTCCTATTATCAAACAACATGTGATGTTGGCTAACTAAATCTTAGGGAAGAAAGGACTGTAGTTTTCAAAAATAAATACGCATGAGGAGTCACTGTGAAGACAAGGGACCTGCTTGTGGGGGTAGTCCAAAAGCCTTGCAGAACTGCTACACTCGTAAGACTGTCTTACATTTGACTGTTATCAAACTGTAGGTTTTAAAATGTTATCTCTGTGACACAAAATAAAAACTGCTATTTTTTTTTAATTCTGATTGTTAATAAATGAAAATTCTGGAGGGATCATGAAGCATTTTAGCGTCACACTTAGCTGGATAGCTGGATTCTCATTTTATTGGTGTTTCTTCTGCTTCATCTTTGAGGAAAAGCAGGGGCACCCACTCTTGGCATGAATTTACATTCTGAAGACAGTAAATTTGCACAAAAAGGTGTACAGCCCTGTGAGCTTCTCCAACGCGAGTCCTTTCCATGGGCTGCAGTCCTCCACAAACTGCTCCAGCGTGGGCTTTCCCACAGAGTCACGGCCTTCTCCGGGCCCAGCCACCTGCTCCGGTGTGGGGTCCTCCACGGGCTGCAGGGGAATCTCTGCTCCACCGTTAACCTCCATGGGCTGCAGGAGGACAGCCTGCCCTCTCACCACAGGCTGCAGGGGAATCTCTGCTCTGGCGTACCTCCTCCCTCTCCTTCTTCACTGACCTTGGTGTCTGCATGGTTGTTTCTCTCACATCCCACTCCTCTCTTCGCTGTAGCTCCTCTTCCTCTTCTCAGCAGTCTTTTCCCCTTCTTAAATATGCTATCCCAGAGGCGCTACCACCGTCGTTGATGGGCTCGACCTTGGCCAGAGGCGGGTCCGTCTTGGAGCCGGGGAACCTTCCCGCAGCTTCTCACAGGAGCCACCCCTGTAGCTCCTCCCCTGCTACCAAAACCCCGCCACACAAACCCAACACACTTAATAATCAGCTTTGTCATATATTCCAGTGTCAGTGCTACATTTCTCCACAGAGATCGTGAAATAAATGCAATTTCCAGATGCAAAAGCATACAAAAATGTGGCTAGGTCCCTCCTCTAAAGGAAAAGTTTGTGCTTTTTTCTGCACTTTTAGCTGAATCTATCTGATCATTCAGAAAAGACTAGGAATCCCTCACACATTTAGACAATGTACAAATACAACAAAATTATGATCCCTAATTTGTCAGTTATGGGTGCCAGAATGCATCCTACCAGTCCTTCCAAAACTGGAAGAAATTGAATGCAGTTAGTCTGTTCCCAGCTGGAACCTCTTTCCACTAAGACATCTGCAATATAACACAAAGACAAAAGACTCCAGCAAAATGGATCAAAATTTAATTTTTTCTTTTGCACATTCTGCAAATGGAGGGCACCGAGCATCTTGATTATCAGCTTCCAGTAATAATCCTAAGACCTTGCTGCCTCAATGACATTGCCACTCAATGACAGCCGAGTGGCAGCTCTTGAGCAATGACAGCTCTTCAGCAATTTATGGCAGTGTATCATGCTCCCAAGAAGTGAACCACTAAATTCAATCAACATCAGGTATGCCCTCAGTCCTAACTGCCTTCAATCTTGGAAAAAATGCTGTTCTTCCAAAGGGTTTCACACGTGCTTGAAATTCTTCTGATAATTAGTGGCAAACTGTGCATTCACTAAAGAATGTAAAAGTGAGAAAGTAGAAGTGTATCTGGCTTCAGGAAAATTATCATCTCCAAAGTGAAACAGCTCATGGACAACAGGTGGAGATATGAAATCATGGCACAGCCCAGAATTAAAAGACAAAATATTGTTAAGACCACTTCCTAGGCTACCACTCTGCAGATCTACAACAGTAAAGAGCTTTCTCTGTCACAGCAGCTAACACCACCCACCTTCAAAAGCAACCTGAAGATCCCAGTGGCAAAATTCAGTTTAATTTAATAAAAGAGAGAGAGAGAGAGAGAGAGAGAGAGAGAGAACATGTACTAGATGTTGGCAATAACCTTTGTCATGGTTTAACCCCAGTCAGCAACTAAGCACCACACAGCCGCTTCCCCCTCCCCCCTCCCAGTGGGGTGAGGAGGCGGAAAGGGAAAAAAAAAGTAAAACTCGTGGGTTGAAATAAGAACAGTTTAATAACTAAAGTAAAATATAATACTAACAATAGTAATAATGAAATATAATAATAATAATAGTAATGAGAAGGAATATAACAAAAAAAAGGAAGGGGGGGGGGAGAAAAAAAACCCAGTGATGCACAGTGCAATTGCTCACCACCCGCTGACCGATGCCCAGTTAGTTCCCAAGCCACGATCCTCCCCTCCCGGCCAGCTCCCCCATGTTTATATAGTGGGCATGACGTTCCATGGTATGGAATACCCCTTTGGCTAGTTCAGGTCAGCTGCCCCAGCTATGCTCCCTCCCAGCTTCTTGCACACCTGCTTGCTGGCAGAGCATGGGAAACTGAAAAGTCCTTGGCTTAAGATAAGTGCTACTTAGCAACAACTAAAACATCAGAGTGTTATCAACATCATTCTCACACTAAATCCAAAACCCAGCACTGTACCAGTTACTAAGAAGAGAGTTAACTCTGTCCCAGCTGAAACCAGGACACCCTACAGAGTATATTTAGTGCGATCATCATTTTATACTAGTAGAATGCACTGTAAGCTTGGGGGGGGGGGGGGGGGGGGGGGGGGGGGAAGGGTTGAAACCCAGATATTTAAGCTGGTTTTGATACATGACTGTGAAATGACTATGAAGGAAATTTGCTGGGACACAACCTTACTATATTTTTCCTGCTTCCTGTTACATTATCTGCCAATTCACCAGTAGTGATCAAATCACCAAGTGTCTGCTAAGAGCTCAACCTTCATGCTTATCCAAGTCCTGTCCTGCACAGAAATAGTTCTTCTCCTCTCTTCTCATGAGTACGTCATTCATGAGTGCAGGCATTGCTATTGTCATCTTCCTGATGACCAGATGAATGCAAATCAAAATGAGTCATTGGTGGCAAAAGCTTTTCTACTACTTTTATTTTTCTACTACTACTATTACCATGAGAAGAAAATTCAGTCTGGGCCTGGAGTCTGTATAATTACTTTGTACTGGCAACTGTTTTTTCTTGCATTCAGTCTGAAGAAGCATTATGTATCCAAGTAGTCCGCTGTACTATGATGAGCTGCACTAGAGAAACACGTCAGACTTCAGCAGAGAATTACACCAGTGAAGGGTCATTTTGTTCATTTATAGCCTCCCACAGTATTTAAGACAGGATGCTTTAGATTTAAAATTTCTATTTATCTTTGTATATCTTGAGGCTAAATAAGCAACATCTCACAAAAACTAAATTGCTTTTAAAACAAAAGGAAAAAAAAAGAAAAAGCCTCCTTTGGAATTAATGTCATTAAGTAAATGGGAGAGGTTGTCAGGACTTGCAACAGATGTTCCTTACTTTTATGTCACCTCCGCTTGTAGCACTGCTGATGTGCCTTATTCTGGACAGATTAGTGAGAATCTGTTCTGAAACCCCACCTGAGGAGAAAGAGGGGAATGGTTTGGATGCACACATTTGCTCAACTTTTGGTCTATCTTCTGCTTACCAACAGTTCTTCACATAAACAAAGAAACTATTGATCCTGAATAGTTATGGTCACTGCCTGGCAGGTTTGAGTAAAATATTTTACATGCTATTATATTCCTTTGATACATCCTGTCCCTTTGGGTGGTGAAAATTTTTCTGAGTTTATAGAAATAACCCCATAGGTTTAAAGACTTCCATTCTGTGGAGTGAAATTTTTCCCACTTTTGCATAAACAGAATAGTTGTACATTTGTCTTTTCTTCATTGTCTCCTTCCCATTGTATTTTGCTGACAGTAGCGAGAGGGGGAGAGCTAACAACATGCACGCAAACAGTCTCATTATTTGTGAACTGATTGTGTGGAAAACATCTGTTTTCTGCCTAGCTTCACTTGTTTGTACACACTCACTGCTTCCAATGATGCAGTGCTGAGAGGAAAAAGGACAACAAAACACAGCAAATCTGCCTTGCTTGTTGGTTGTCCTAGTGGCTTTCAGCCCCATTAGTGCAGTGGCTCCCAGATCATCAACAAGAAATGATGAGCCACTGAACTAAGTGTATTAGCTGAATTCAAGTCAGTACTGTACTGTCATCTAAGGAATCTTCATTTGTGCATGAAGACTAGTAAGCTTTGTCTTTGCCTTTTTGCCCTGCCCTGTGGACCTCTGGGGTTCTTAGATGGTCCCAGTGTGCAATTTTGAGTGCTCTGCTTACTGTTTCCCTGCTGGATATAACCATAGTATGACATAAATGTGAATGGTAGATGACAAACAGTCAGCACTATTCAATGGTATACCAAGACTGGAATCAGGGCTATCAAATGGGAAAAGCATTCATTATATTTAAATAGATATTTAGATTTATCACATTTTTAACCTGTTATCACTTCTATCTCCCCCTTTGCAACTGAAGTGGTAGATGAAGTTTCCCTAAAGTTTGACATTTGGTATTTGGCAAAGAAAACAACGCTGACAGCATCATGCTTCCTAGCTGTTTCCAGTCACCTGCTTTTCTTCATTGCTGGATTCTACTTTTCCTTATAGACCACCTTTCCTCTTTCAAACTGGGATGCTGATGGGTCTCATTGAGTAAGTTCAGCAAGGTCCCCTTTTCTCATCAGGTGATCTTTTTTACACTGGCCATCCTCACTGTAGCCTCACTTGAACTTGAATCTGGTGTCGTCGTTTTCTCTGAATAATACTGAGTTCTGCTGGAAGTCCCAGACATGCTTATACTTTATTTATGCAGTACAGTTTGACTCAGCATGATGATATTTTGATGTTTTCTTACAGTGATATCAGAAGGTCCCAAGCAAGACCAGGAATTCAGCTGCAAATTATCCAGTTATATAGCAAAAGAAAATATTGATCAGAGAACTAACAGTCCAGGAATGGGGCTTTTGCCTCCCTGGGCCAATCCTCTCACAGGCTTTATACTATTCATGCCCTCCAAGAGTCTTTCATGCAGTGGCTCATGGCCTTTTCCGTACTGAGATGAAATTCTGTGGCTGTAAGTCCCTGTTATCTGTTCATTATGTATCTACTTCCTAGAGCAGGCTTTTCTAAAATGTCTTATCCCAAAGAACACAAGTACTTGTACATATTCTGTTGTTGCTAATGGACTCAACTTCCTTCTCATTTATTCCCTTAAGAAAGCTTCTTTTTCTTCCCATGGCATCTTTCAGACAAGCAAGGTTGGATAAGGAGCAGCCCTTAAAGTGTTCCTAAATGTTATTTTTACTCAGCCCCGCACTGTTTTAATTCAGTTCCAGAAAAAAGTATTTTGCAGAAATCCCACAGGGAAATGTTGCCACACACTTTCAGTCTTCAGTGTAGACCCTGGCCTCCATGAAGCACTCACAGCTGGGAAGGGGGTCAGGACATGGGAAGATAGGCACACTGTGAAGCTGGCCCAGATCATTCCTTGTTGATCTAATTTTGTGCCCGTCTGATTTAGTGTCTTCCAACTGAAATGGAAATTATTTTACAAAGGCACTATGCTCTTTTCCCCAAAGCTTGATCCTAGCCTCTTTGCTGCAGTGGTCTGTGGTTTGCAGTGAAAAGGGTATTGTGGGAGAACCTCAGCAAGTGTAACTCAATGGAGCTCTAGTAGTGTCAATGGCGCTGCATTGGCTTAAATCAGCTGAGGTCCTTGAGAGATGTTTTTGATTGACAGGTTCTGTTCCCTGGGAAGTGGATGGAATAATCAATGACTCGTGTTAGCATGGCTTAATATTAACAGCTCTTTAAGGGACAAGCATCCCCAAAGCTGACACTGGCTTTGTTCAAAGAGGATAGAATTGTGTGGACCCTGGAGGATGACTGTGGTTGAACACAAAGGAAGAATAATCTTTCTTGAGGAAATCCTCTTGCATTTTTTTCCAAATAATTTCCACGTCATCCCTCAGAAAGGGTTCTCTCATAATCCTCAGCTTTTGTAGGGGAGTCATATTAAAGAGCATGGCTTCTTCTTTAGAACAAGTACTAAAGGGAAAAAATTCTTCCAAACTGGAAGTGGAGAAATTCCTCTTCCCTCTCCACCCCTGAAAATAAAGTTTGATCATCTACTCCTTCAGTTCTACCATCAATATCTTCTCCTTCATTTATCACCTAGAAATACGTCTGTGTTTGATGTCAGTTCAATAAGCTTGTTTTTTAAAAAAAATCTTCTATCTTTTATGCTATTGATTATTCTTACCATGGTCAAAGGCAGCAGTCCAGCATCCACAAGTTATTTTAAAAGAGAAAACAAGTGTGCAAAATGCACCACTACTGGACAACCTGCTCTTAGCATAGCATGTTGGGCTAATGTTGAGTAAAAAATAAAAGGCAGTGAGGACACTTATTTCACCCACCTGAACCCACAGACCCTGTAAACAGTATGGGAGATCCCACAGACCCTGTAAACAGTATGGGAGCATTATTT
The DNA here is from genome assembly GCF_018139145.2 of Gymnogyps californianus. Taxonomy (NCBI): domain Eukaryota; kingdom Metazoa; phylum Chordata; class Aves; order Accipitriformes; family Cathartidae; genus Gymnogyps; species Gymnogyps californianus. The sequence goes on from NC_059471.1 coordinate 153,660,786, forward strand.
TACTATCAGGAAAAATACAATAAACATCCTGGCAAAAGTAATTTTGTAATTCAAGATGTTCTCCGTAACTTTTTAATTTGTGTTAACAGTTGGTGGGCTGAGCTGTTTACCTTACTAGCTGTTCTTCTCTCAGTTCATTTTTCTCCACTCTTCAGTCCCACATAAGTTACCAGTCTGCAAAGAGCTGGCATTATTTTATGGTTCTTGCAGGACAGTACAGCTTGCTAGCTTTTGCCTCAATACACTTCTTCTATTGTTTCTCTTATACAATGCATGCAAACCACAGAGTCAAAGACAATTGTATCACAGAACTAATAATAATGTTCTAGTGTTGGAGAGGGCAATGATCTGTTTTTTTCCTCGACACAAAGTATTTGGCTTTGTCAACTTTTTTATTTAGAAGTTGGATTAGTACCCATAAAGGAGTGCCCTTGAGGCCTTCTCACTTAATTATAGCTCACAGCCTCTGAAAGTAATTCTACTTGGAGTCCTGCAATCATGACAACCAGCTTTTGCAGAGTGCTTTTCTTGTGTAGATCTCGAAGTACTTTATGTGGAAAGTCAGGGTCATTCTGCAGATGTAAAACCTGAGAAATCAGGAGATGGAGCGAGTTGCTGAACCCATCCAGAATTTGAGTAGGAAAAAAAAACCATAGAAGAATATTAGTCCTTAGTACTCTAGTCATTACAACATAGCTATCTTGAAGGAAAAATACAGTTTCAAGTCTAGGGGGCAAGTAAAAAGATACTAAATACAAAGGAATTAAAAGCATCCACCAGAGTGTTTTTCAAAGTTTAAAACGTGTCTCTTCTTTCTTTTACCTATTCCCACAGGAAAAGAAGATGTTCTGGTACAGAACCAGTCCCTCCTATCCCCGTGCCTTTTATAGTAATGCTGTGGATCTGGACATTGTATCTTCTCAAGCTTTTAACCAAAATTTCTCACTCTTTCAGCATGAGTCTATGGTTCTGGAACATGCTCTATTTCAGTCAATGTCTAGATGGACTACTCAGAGAAACACAACAAAAGACGAGAAATCCCATGGAGAAAGGGAAGCAGCTTCAGCCACTAGAAGCAAGACATGAAGATTTGAATGATAACCCCTCAAAAAACCTGAAATCTGACCATCAGAAATATGGTCTCCAAAGTCCATTGTGCAACACAAGTCATACGCATTTTTTCAGCAAAATTTCAGTTTGCTTGGTTGAAGTAGAAATTATTTCTGGGTGTTAACACATAACCGTGTAACATCAGCTGTCCGGTTTTAAAGGATTCATACAGTGATGATACAGACCCTAGCATTTTCAAACTGCCAAACACTTTTTAACTTGGATGGGAATCTCACAACTAGCTAAATATCTATCCACTGTCATTTATACTAGCCTTAGCACAACTAGCATTTTCTAAATGAGTAGCCAGATTTATTACACAAAGTGGATTTAGATCCAAAGATTCTCCAAAACATTACAAGTAGTATAAATGAGTAACAGATGCATTAAGAGTTTTCCATCTTTGTTGTCCACGTCAGTCAACGAATATGTTATCTGAAAATGTCTTCAGTGTTCTGTGAACTTCATGGTATACTTCAGTAAGACGTTAGTAGATTAGCATTTACATCGAAATCACAACAGCACTTGACACATTAAAAAATCTTACTAGAAAGGCGAAAAAATTCATTAGCTGACAAATGGATGTGCCTTCTCATCGAGATCAGAAGACACAAGCTTATGTAACCCCTCTGTGAGTTAGGCTTTCACATGAAAAAATGTTAAAACAGAACAGCACACATTAGATCTCCTAATGTCCATCAACCCTACACAGCAGTCCACTTTGAGAGAAGGAAGCTAGGGATTCTGTCTCAATATTTATTTTCTTCTGTTATACACATTCTAGTAATAACCCAAGTGTTTTATCATTGATTTCTGTTGATGCTGAAATCAAATATTAATCCGGGTAGATGGCTGTCAGCATGCTCAAATGCTTTTGCAGCTCTCTTTGATCACTGGGGTAACAGAAGAAGCACGATAGCCTCAAATTTCAAGCATGGGACAGGTTCTGCATTCAAGTCATCAGAAATCATCTAGGAGTGGGGCATCTACATCCTGTTGGTTCCCTTTAAAAACTGTAGCTTGAGTCTTTCCCCGACTTTGTTCCTTCTCTTTAAAACAGATTATTACCTCACTCTCTGCTTGTCTGCTTACATGATACATGCAGTGGGGTCAAGGATCAACTTTTGCTATTGAGGGCTTGGTGCAATGGAGTTACACTCTTATAGAGGAATCTCTTATTGAAATTGTACCACAAATCTGTCTGATAACAGCAGAAATTTTCTCCTCTGAAGTCTTGAACACAATGTTGTCTGTGACCATTTAGCCTCAATACTTAAAAAAACAGAACAAAAACTCCCCTAAAATTATTCCTGTATTTCAAATTACGTTTCCCTTTTTTCCTGAGGAATACAGATTTTGAAGCAATAATTACTTTGAGATTAATAATAGCATCTTAGCTAAGAAACTTTCAGTGTGCTTTTAATTTGCAGATGAGAAGTACTGATTTTACTCTAACAGGACATTTACATGCTACACAGAGATGACAAGTACAGAGATGTCATGTGGCCTCTCCATTTAATAGAATGACAGCAAGAGGAAAAGAAAGCTCTTGAGGGACTAATACAATCATTACTTTCAAGATGCTTCTGTTTGAAGGAACCTTGAAGAGGTTTCCATCGTGCTGCACAGATGAATTTCTTGAGGAGAAGAACATAAAGCAAAGCCTGTAAGGGGTCACCAACCATCTGAGAAGGGTCCAGGTCCAGAAAAGGCACAAAGGGCATTCACTGATCATATTTTCATTATAGCTTTTCAAACTTAACTGTCAGTACCAACACTGGTATCCTTGCCACCTTGACTGAAAATCTCTTTTTCTTCTCTCTGACTCTTGCTTTAGCTATAGCCATAAATCAAGTCTGTCACTAGATTCAGCTAGTGTTTTCACTGCAACATACCTGAAAGCACATCCCTCTTCAGCTCCCACTAAAATAATCTCTTATACATCTTTCATCACAGTTACTTCTACCTAGTCCTCCTAATGCCCTCGGTAGACAAGAGTTACAGCAAACCCCATAAACTACTTGCTGTTTGTATCAGTTTCTACCTAGCTCAGCACCAAAAGCAATGTAGAAGCTTGATAGAGAAAAGCCTGGAACCACCCAGGTGGGCTCCATAACCCAGCAGGATTCAGGTGCCAGGAATAAAAGGGAAAGGAAATCCTTTCAGGAGCTTTATGGGGGTAGGGCTAGATCTATGGAGATGGTGTCCTGTTACTAATGTTAGAAGGGCTTTTTCATTGAAACCCTAGGGAAGATACAGGAAGATTATGGAAATCATTGCCAGTACTCTGTGAAAGACAGAAGTGTCCTGCTGTTCAATGGGATGGTGTTTTGAGAGACTGGAGTATATGGAGAGCCCTCTCTTTCTAAATACCTTTCAGTCTATCATCAAAGTGGCAGGTACTAATCTTTTGGAAATCCCTCCTAGGCTATATCACAGTCTCTCTACATGCCCTTACTGCTTCCTTCTGACTTCAGTATCAAATTCATTTGTTTCCTCTTCACTTTCAGTTCTCTGAACATGACTTCTGCATGAATCTGTTCTACTTTCTCATCAAACTGATTGTCCTTGCCGTATTGCTTTTCTATCTCATTACCCCCTTCAGTTTCTCTTTCTTTTCTCTTTCTTTTATTTTCTGTGTATTTCCATCTATATCTTGAATGATCTCTCAGTTCACTCCATTAGTAAAATCTCACTTCTATCCTTATAACATCTTAGAGACATGCAAATGTTAGTTCACAGCAGTTGGTTAGGCAAGGAAAACCAAACAAGAGTCTTGTAGTGCATCATATATTGGTAAATGAGAAACTCAGTATTAATACATCACCACTAAAGACAAATTACTTAAGAGCTTGACTGCCTCTAAGTTGCACCTTTTCCTATGCTGGATTATTAAGAAAAGGAGACAGGCACCTAAACATGAATAATATAAGATTAGGTGAGATTTTGGGCATGAAAATGAACTCGCGTGCCAGGATAGTCTCTTATTCTTCACATCCTTAACATATACACAGTAATGACTCTTCTGTATAATAGGGAAGGTGCATAGGTAAAGCACAAATAGAAAACTGAGGACAGGACTTGAGACTTTAGATTCCAATTCTCATTTCGTCAGTATTTTATTTAACAAATAGAACCTGAGGGAAAATATCCAAATCCAAAAGCTTTGCTTATTTTTAAATACTCAGTATTGAATATGAGGGCGAAGAAGTCAAGATAACTACAAAGCATGATATTATAGTATATATTCTCCAGATTACTAAAATAACACTCCGTCTTAACTTCTGTAATGTGCTTTCACAGACGAAAACTGACTTATTTTTATATATTATGTGTGTGAGCTACCAGATTTGATGGACTACAGGGGGCAGGTACCTGGACATCAGTGTTGGTAGGGCTGCTCAAGTGCAAAATGTAAGGGTCCTTGCCATGTTTGGAAGTCAGAAACAATTATTACTCTGCAATACAGACATTTGTAAGTTGCAGTTATGCAGAGTGATCTAGGTGATTCACATTTACCCATTTTTGTCAAAAGCTGATGCACTGAAAGGGATTTCTTTTGTTTTACAGAAGCTATCTGGGGAAATAGACAGGTAGTGACAGATATTATTTAAGTATCTCATGTAATTTTAGCCATAAACTGAAGCTAATAATCCCTCAAAGAAGACAAAACACTCCCTAATTTGAAGCCTCCTTGTTATCTAACAGGCACAGAAACTTTCCTCAGAACAGTAATAAAGATGGAAATACCAGTTACTGATCTATGTTTCCTCTTTCTCAATTTTTTTTCTGTATGGGCTGTGTACTAAATGTGCAGATTTTCTAGTGCATACGTGACCAGGGTGTTCACTACAACCGTTTTCTGAGAATGAATATTGAGTCTGGCAGTATGGAGAACAAGGCAATCTGACTAAAAGCTCCAACACACAGGCAATTCTAAGTTAAGAAATACATTTTATCTCCTTCTGTTCCCAGCTCCCTGGGTTTTTCATGAGAGAATTTCTTCTGCATAATGCACACTGTGTTCTTCTCCTCCTGTCTCCTCCCTGTAGAGTCAGGTCACCATTATCATTTCACTCTCCCTAAAGTTTGTTATCACCTCTGGTATCACTAAATGAAATATTTGCTCTCTTTGCATTCTTGTCGCGCCTTACAAGGAAGCACTAAGGCTGGAATTTAGCAGCCCTGTAGAGGCAGTGTAATTCTCATACAACTTTCTACAAATTGACAAATTCCCTGTGCCTTTATAGTGTGTAACCCCCAGTAGTTGTTGTCTTTCCCCCACTTCATTTTGTGTCTTATCTCAATGCACATAGGGTTTCCACTGTGGCTTGCCTGGGGCAGGTGAGTTTACAAGATGAAAGCACCATCAAACACTTGAAGCTTCCATCAGTTTTGCCCAGCAAACACTGAGAGACTTGAACTGATTACATTTTTGGATTTCTGAGGAACAATCAAGGTCATGCCATGTTGATTGATCCCTTTTTTTCTACTGAGGTTACAGTGTCCTGTCTACATTTTGGAGATAAACTATACAAGTAACAGAAGGTCAAGGACTTTCAATAAGACTCACTTAGAAAAGTAGGAAATAAATGAGAAAGTTGATGATTTTCATGAAATCTGTGTAGATTACAACTATTTTTAAGACTGTAAAATCCTGCCTTTGAAAGGTCACACTCCCTGCAAGGGATGAGTTAATTATATTTAAAATCCTAAAAATAAAATCATGGAAGGAAAAGATTCACTTGTAATTTTGCAAAATAAAACTAAATGATCAAGACCTTTCAGCTGACCTGAAGTGCTGTAAAACAATTTACTGTCTGAAGACTTGTACTATAGTATCTACCTTTTCTCTGTGCAAAGACTGCAGTTTTGTGTTAGAGTCATAGTAACAGTTCTCCCAATGCCTTCATTTCTATCAACAGTAGACAGGGACAGGCTATGAAATGCTTAACTTTTTTTTTTTATTCTGAGACACTAATGAGGCCTGTAGACAGTGAGAAGTATTAAAATAAAGCATCTACCTCCATTAAGAGATTGACAATAATATGCTTTCTTGTTTTATATACATCTTATTGCCTACAAGAGAGACAAATATCCATACGTTGAAGTTCCAGGAGTCCAATGCTGTAGAAAGAAATGAGTATAATTGAATGAGATTCTTCATTAATGAAAACTGATTGGTTTATGGTTATCCTCTTGCCAATCTGTACCACTAGTCTCCTCATAGAGTACTGAGCATTTTTTCCCTGCTCACATTATCAAAGCTAATATCTTTGTATGAATCAGCAAATGCAGAGGGCCATTTTCTACTTCTTACTATGCTGAAAGAGCAATCTGTTACATGTTTCCAGCTCTGCCTATGCAATCCCGCTGGTCAAGAATTATTAAACAGTGTCATCAAATGAAGTGCAACAGTGGCTGCTTCAAAGGCCTATCAGATACATAAACAGTAATCACACAAAATAAAATGTGGTGAGTTCGTACTAAGCCAGCAGCACCTACCTCATTGAAAAACTCAAACATGCTTTCCAAGACTACCCTCAGGGATTTCCTCTGCCGATGTACAGCCCTAAGAACAGTGAAGACAGATGGGATGCTAGACAGCCTGTCTGTAGAGATGAGCTCAGCAGTAATGATGGTATAGTCTATCCCCAATGCCAAAAAGTGGTAAGTCAGGTTTCAAAATAATCATCGAGTAGGTCCACACATTGTAAACTAAGAAATCATGGAGTAGGTCCACACATTGTAAACTAAGAGTGTTTCTAAACATGTTTTTAAACATCAGGTTTTTAACCATCGTTTGGGAGACACAAAAGTGAATGAGTGAACATGTCATAAAAATTTGGAGTCCGAACTAGTAAAAATACAGATTTCATCTGCTTGCTCTATCTATTCTCTTGCCAGGGATAAGCTATTGGTTTGTTTCCCTCGCTTCTCACTAGTCTGCCTTTCTCCTTTTTTCCACTGCCCATTTCCCATTTTGTGCACATTTCTCTCGTCTCATGCCCTCTCTCTCTCATTTTGTCTTTTGGATAAAGTATACATTTCTCTGAGATAAATTTTTGTTCATTGTTTCCAAGGATCTCCATGGTATCCTAGACATTCACCACCATCATACTTAACGCCTTTGTTTTTTCTGAGTGAAGGATCTTTGAAGCCTATGGAGGAGCTAGTGAATGTGGCCAGAGTTTTATTTTTCCCATTTAGATATCCTGTGTTTGTATTTCACCTAGTCTAGCAGGTGACTAGACTGGAAATGTCCAGTTGTATTGCTGTATGAGAGTAAAATGCAAAGAATTGCTTTCTTGCGTGATAAAATACCTGAAAAAAATTAAAAGTAAGAAAAAAACAAAGAGCAATTACATGAAAAGAGAAATGTCCTGCTGAAGTTATGTCCTACTTGCTTAGGGAAGGCATTATTTAAGCACATATAGCTTTGTGTTTCTGTAACAAACTAGAAAGGATTTGGATCATGGTTGGTATTTTAAACAGCAGGCACTTACATAATTTTACACACAAATGACAGCATTCAAGGATGAAGTATGACTCATGTCACAGTCAAAGAAAGTAAAAACTACAGCTAAACTACAGATTTGAACAAAATTAATGGATCAGTTTCTCAAATTTCATACCCTCGCAGTCTTTTTCACAAAATTACTGTTGATCAACAGTCATTCATGGCGAGTTTTTGAACAATACTTGCATTATTATGCAACTCACAAATATAACAGAGTATTTGTGAATGGAAGAGTGGTAATGTACACTAAATGCAATCACTATAAACTTTATTCATTTAAATGTATTCACTTAATGCTATTCTAGACCTTTAAGGGACTGTCTGAAACAGCTTTGTTTCTTGTTATTTGTTTTGCAATGAAAGTGAAAGAAAATGCGTTTGAGATGCAGGGCTAAAACTTGGTTAATTTTCAGCTTTTCCATTTATTTTCCCTGTAATCTAAAGCAGGCTACTCTCTAGCCCTTCACTTAAGCCCCCTGTCTTTAGATGGTAATAAGAAGACTTCTTTTATTCATCTTTCTTCCTGTCTTGTCTATTTTAGTTGAAAGTATTTCAAGGCCAGAATTCTCTCTTTTTGCAAATATTGCTTAGCCCAAAGATGCCTGATACTAGCTGATGTCACTAGAAAGTGTTGTAAGACAAACAACTTACAATCATACCACTTTTGCTAATAATTTGGTATAATTTATCATAGACCTTTTTTTTTCTGATGGAATTCAAAGCAGTTCAATGTGCAAAGAGTCATTTATTTGGAGAAAGTTGTGGAAGGCTCTACAGGGAAAGGTAGTGTTAATTTCTTTTCTCTTAGCTCATTTTTCTACATTTAGGACTCAGCATATGCAAAAGCACCTATTGAATCCTCTATAGTGGATATCTACTAATCAATAGGCAATTGTGCTCTTGCTGAGTCTAAATGGAAAATGATGCAGCAGAAAACAAAATGTGCTAGGCTAAAACTTGAAGTCCTTAGTTGTTCTCACATTTATTTAGCCACATCTCTAAATAAGCCAGAGGGACTGCAGGATTTATCTTCCTGCATTTCTCTTATTGTTGAGTTTATCTGGGAGGTTATTTCACCCTCTTACATAGCAAAAATGAGAGAGGTTGGTATCAGACTAACATTACCAGTCCTAACTAGCTATTGTAAATTTTGAAAATGTTGACAATTACATTACACTAGCAATCTGGATAATTGGCCTTTGGTAACAGACTTTATCAGTCTGAACCAAATAATTTTCATTAGATTACAAAAAAAAAAAAAGAAAGAAGTTGCAGAGGGATGAGGCAGGTCAAAGTAGTTCTCCTCTGATCAACCAGGGATTTAGAAGAAAGGTTCAAGCATTGCAGTCTATCTCTCCACCCTCTTCATAAAATCTCAAACTAAAAAGTTGCAAGCCCTTGCTCTTCATGAGCTTCCTTTAGTTCCTCTGAGGCTTAGAAAGGCTTTTTCAAAACCAGGAAGATTTTGAAAACCTTTTAGTTGGGGATTGAGTTGACAATATGAAATTTTCTTCATGTTCCTTTGCAAAGAGGCTCTATAAGGAAAACAATTCTTCAGAGCTTAGAAGTTTTGTGATGCTATTTCTTTAGAAATTTCTAAAAACTTTGTTCTTCTTCTTCAGTTAGGGCAGTCCTGAGCTTCCTTCAGAGATTAATAAAAAGGATTTAAAATCTTTTTTTTTTTTTTCCACCAGCATCTGCCAACTAGTCCCTCCAAGTATGAGACATGTAGGATTACTGAAGCTTTATTGTAGCAGACAAAATGTACAGGGTGAGAGGAAAGAAAGTTCAAGTGAGACATGAAGATGATGGACCTGAGTTTCAGCAGAGCCTGAGGCACCTCTGACTCCAGTGGCAGACAATGACCTGGATGCTTTGAGGCCATTAAAATGAGTGGGATAAAAGTACTATTTAAAGTGACTTGAAAGTGCTATTGTCCCTGCAGATGTGAACTGTTCCTGCACAAGTCCTGAGACCCATGTATCAGGCAGACAAGTAAATTCCTTTGTTTCTGTTTGCTGCTTATTAAATAAAAAGATTTTGAAGAGAACAGGAGTGGGTCTTTTGAGTTGGTCCATGCCAGTCCTGACGAGAATGCAAGAGCAGCAGCTCTCCAGTGCATATCTCCATTGGATATGGATGCTCTTGCCTATCTCCAGTGAATCTTCACAGGGCAATATGTCTTTTTGGCATCTTCCCAGACCCCACCTCAGGTACCTGTTCATGGTTCATTTCCAGAATATGCGACCTTATGAAAGGCTGCTTTTCAAACATGGGGACATAATTAAAACCTCTGAATTTTGCATTTGTACACTCGAACTTGGCACCAGAGGAGTTAGCAGTTGCACATGCAAATAAAAAGAACAGTTGTGCATTTTAGTACAGCACCTGTCTTTGGCAAAGGTATCTTTGCTATGCCAAGGAGAATTATTACAGATAAGCAGAGAGTATGTTTGTGGTTTGGAACCTGTCTGTCTCTTCCCATCTGTCTCTAATATAAACATAAACATCTCCGCTGGAATTTCTGAGTGTGGAAGTCTGTTGCCGCTGTTTGTTGGTTAACAGTCATGATGACCCCGGCAAATACACCCAGAAACTCAGCTCTTTGGCTTGAATTTAACACATTTTTATCAGTTTGGGATTCATCAGTGTGAAATACCTGCTTAAAGAAAAGGTTGTTAACACTAAAAGGCTCTATGCAGCCTTCCGTCAGCAGTTACTTTCCCATGTGATGAATCTCTACGTCCCATACAGTCCAAAGTACCCAAGTGCAACCAGCTTTCCTGGGCAAGATAGAGAGGGCTTAACAAATCTAAATGATCCCTCCAATCAAACACAATTTGCATGTCACTGACAAATGCAGTCTTATTCCTGTGATCAGCCAATCTTTAGAAGTGATACCTCTCTGCCTCCTCTGACAATTGTCCCCCGCAAGTTTTCATCTATTTACAGGTTCCAAGCTTAAGCCATGTTTCCAGTTGTAAAATTGGATCATGCTGCAGCACAAATTTGGTCCGGATCAGAGCACACAGTCATGTTTCTGCCAAATTATCCAAGCACTAATAGAGAGTGGAAGTTGGCTTTCTGCTTTTACGTCAGCTGTGGGAGGAAAGACAAGACTTGATCAGGCATAAAGTCTGTTTGTATAAGGTGGACCTGGCAACACCGTTTTTAGCAAATAGTAGTCTCTATGGGATATATAGTTTGGGGTTTTTTTCCCCCAGGAGTGTTATTTTAAATACAAATCCATTCCATGATCTGGTTTGCACACAGCACACAAACAATTGTGCTGGTACAACTGTGACATGGAGGCAGGGACAGCTGTCCAGAGCTGAGATTCCCTCTGATGTCCCTATAGTGTACATTTACAACCTCAGTCTCTGTACAGTGACACCTTTAATAACCTCTGAAGAAGAATCTCTGACCAGCTTTCCTCCCCCCAAAAAAATTCTCTTCTGCCACAGCAATCTCTCTGACTGTATTTTAGCACACTGACAAACTCTTTAGCCTCTTCTGTTGAGTGGGGTAATTAAAACAGGTGTATTAATTGTACAGGTGGAAACTCATGGATCACAGTAAATACATTTACACAGTAAATAAGTTACTTATGTTTTCATATTCCAATGTAGTCATGGGCAGTTTAACACCAGCTTCTGTTTCAGGGTAACAATACATAATGGAGTCTGGGTAGAAACTAATGCATAGTAATTTATAGCTTTGCGCCTACAATTTCCATGAAGATTGGTATGTAAGGGGGAGAAATCTGATATTGTTACAGTTGACATTAGTAACTAGAGTTAAAACGTGTCCTAAATAATTGTCTCATTAACCTTCTCCAAGTTCATAGGCTGGACAGGGATATGACTACAGCTGACAGAAAACATCTGGTAAGGTGAGGAAAAATAGAAAATCATTTGCAGACTTGGCCTAAAAATCTTATAGCTGCTCTGACTTACCAGAACAGGAACGTGTCAGTGGTAAAGGAGCTTTGTGAGGACTTGGCTGCTACTGATTTCATTATGCCTTAACTTTGGGCTGAAGTGGCCTGTTTTTATGAGTAGGAGTTAAAAAAAGAAAGAAGAAATGTGATAAAGGAAGTGATTTAGCTAACAGTAAAGAGGCCTTTAAACAGAATCCAGCTATTTTAAATCGTCTATGCATCAGTATGACACAATCTTTATATTAATTACCATTTTTTCTCTTTTGCTCATTCCTTTCTGCTCTTCCTACCATGACGTGAATTCCCACGCATGTTCCCAGAGAAGGCAAAACCTGATGTCAGACACACACTGCCATCTCCAAAGGACTTGAGCAAAAGATTTGACTGGCAAGGTGATGTACTGAAGGTTTACTGACCACTGTCCAGGTCTGTCTGGAAGTCAATTAATCTATGAGCCATTAAGTAAATGAAATCTAAAGCTGTTTCCCTGTTTCGCTGAAGTATCAATACATTAGTGCAGTCTGCTTAGGTTCCAAGCCATTAAAATAATAGAGTTAGGAGTACCCACCTACTCATCATTTTCAGGGAATTCGGCCTCATGCCCTGCTCTTCTCATTAGAAAGAAGACAGATCATATTTGTCTTTTTTTTTTCTTTTTTTTTCCCTCCTGTTTATATTCCCCCATCCTTCCTTCTGGAAACCTTCCCAGAGTAGCCTCCCCTCTCCTTACCTGCCTTGCTCTGGGAAGCACCTCACTGCCAGCTGGCTTCCCAGGGGAGTTGAGGCAGCCAGATTTATCGCAGCAAGGCGACCCAAGCCACTCTTTTGTCTGGTCTGCGAGTGAACAGGAACAGCAAACCCTTTCTCATCACCTCTCTAGGCCACAAATGCATTTGGGACTTTCTGATCACCTAATGTACCATTTAGCCAGTGTAAGCATTTTGCTTGTAAAGTCCTGAAAATTAACATTGGCAGTTAAGACACCAATTAATAGAACAGCGTCTATGGTAGGTACTTATGTGTCCTCTGTGGCTGTTATATCTCAGCAACCCACAATCTTTCACTTACTTACTTATCCTCAAACAATGCCTCACAAAGCACTGAAAAAAGACTCCAAAATTTGTCTTTGTTACTTGCTTAATTTGGTGAAACAGATATTATTTAATTACTGTTAAATTATTTTATTTATTTTTTTTCTATTGGAATGCAAAAGATGAATCTGCAGGGAAAATCTGGATATTTTTATGAACTTACCAACTTGTGTTAATGAGGAAAGCAAAGTTTGGCCTTTTCCTCTTCCGTCCTTTATGTTGCACACTTCCTTTCTTTGCACTGTATTGCCTCTGGGGTGATGAGTAATTACTTCCCCTCTTCAGGCTTTGCCTATAGCTTGCCTCATGCTCAGATTGCAAATATCTTCTGGAGATCTCAGCCTGGGTAGGAAGAAGTGCATGAAAGGCATGAATGCCTATCTGTGGGCTTGCAAATGCAGCACAACCCAATGGGAAATGGCTTCTATTCACTTGCTACGTTAAGTAAGCTACCTGGCTTCTGTCTCATTTATTCCTTCTATAAAATGAGAGGTTCTTACCTTCTTCGCGTGGAACAAACAAATTCCTTCTTGACCCAGTCTTGGATCTTTTGGTGTTTTCCTGGATCATTTTTTCCATGCTGCTTATAAAAACAAATGTCTGTATTCTGTGGTCATGCCCCAAACCCCATTGAGAAACTACATTTCCATTGCTTCTGAACCTGCTGTTTCTTGTTTCCATTGCTGAAAACCCTAAGCTCAAACTTGAGCAAACTATTGTGATTCCTGCCAGCCCCTCCAGGCAAGAGCTGCTTCATACTACATGCAAGCTAATGTCTTTGGATAGGCTGCCCTAAGCCTGTTCATTTCAAGTCTAGCTCAAGAATTCTCATCTTTTGGTTGATTACAGGCTTCTTTTCTTTGGTTTGATTTTCTGATTCCCTGAGGCTGCCACAATATTTCTTAGCCTTCCCTCAAGACTTGGGTTCTGGTTTATGAGCTGTGAGATGACTGCTCAAGCAGTAAAGAAACCACAGTTTTGGATTATGTATTGGTAGTAGGTAGCTGAAAAGTAGCCTACCTGGAGCTATGCAAAAAGTAAGAAGAATTAGCACTTTTAAAAGCAAAAGGTTTGCTTTAAAAAAAAAAAAAAAGCCTTATCATCAATTATCATCAATAAGGAGGGACTCATCAGTAATAATGAAAAGACAGTCATGTTATACAGTACAGTTAGCCTCCAGTCCTGCTTCCCTTCACTGTCTCCCCCGGGGTACTTTTGATAAAGTTTGTTCCTTGGCTCTACCCCAGTGGCTGGCTTCCTCTCACTGACCATTTGAAATCAAGTCAGATACCTGAAACACTGGCTGTGGCAAATACAAACAACCTTCTACAAAAAACAATATTTATCAGACCCTTGAAAATGACTTAGTAAACACAACAGGTTTGCTACTTGTTATTTTTTATTTTGAATGCAGAGAACCTGTCCTGGTTTCGGCTGGGACAGAGTTAACTTTCTTTTTAGTAGCTGGTACGGTGCTGGGTTTTGGATTTAGTGTGAGAATGATGTTGATAACACGCTGATGTTTTAGCTGTTGCTAAGTAGCGCTTATCTTAAGCCAAGGACTTTTCAGTTTCCCATGCTCTGCCAGCAAGCAGGTGGGCAAGGAGCTGGGAGGGAGCATAGCCGGGGCAGCTGACCTGAACTAGCCAAAGAGGTATTCCATACCATGGAACGTCATGCCCAGTATATAAACAGGGGGGAGCTGGCCGGGAGGCGCGGATCGCGGTTCGGGAACTAACTGAGCATCGGTCAGCGGGTGGTGAGCAATTGCATTGTGCATCACTGGTTTCCCCCCCCCCCCCCCCCCCCCCCCCTCTTTTGTTGCATTCCTTTTCATTACTATTATTATTATATTTCATTATTACTATTGTTAGTATTATATTTTACTTTAGTTATTAAACTGTTCTTATCTCAACCCACGAGTTTTTTTTTCCTTTGCTTTCCTCCTCCTCACCCCACTGGGAGGGGGAGGGGGAAGCGGCTGCGTGGTGCTTAGTTGCTGACTGGGGTTAAACCACGACAGAACCAGAGTTTATGATGTTATCCTGAAGAGAAAATATCTGGGTGCATCAGAACCGAAGGCACTGATGGCAGGACATAAGTAAGTGGTTGTCAGCACATTCACAGTGACGCTGTTCCTTGCTGTTTCCATAGAACAGCAAGGTCTTCTCATTGGGTCACTACAGCTGTATTATGTCTAGGGATAGTGGAATTGGCACTTTCCTTCAAAAATAACCCAATTCAAATTCTGTGCTCATACCAGCATAACTATTAAGTACGCTCTGAAGGTAATGGGAATGTTTCACAGTGAATGAGGAGTGAGTGGAAGAGGATTTGGTTCAAGCAGGGACATTTGTAGCTTACTTGGTAGTTGGTGAGTTTGGTGCTAACCATTGTGACTCCTACTGATGACTGGTTGTTTACTTCCAAATACATTTTACTATAGGTACTGCTGGTCCTCAGAAGTCTCCACATAACATTTTCCAGATGGCATTAACTTCAAAAAACTTCCCATCCCTGCTTCAGAAACTCCAACAACAATCAACCACAAACTCTTGAAATTCTTCTTTTTAATTTGTTTTCTGTAAGTTCATGCAACCCATTGTTACATCTTATTAGAGCCCTTTAAAGCATGTTATAACCATTTTTGAGCTTTTAATTTTTTTTACAGTTGAAATGTGAATTAGAACTTTAGTCTGTTCTTTCATGTTACCTTAATTTAGTGTTAATTTTAGAATTACTTTGAATTACGAAACAGATTAGAGATTATAAACTGAGTTCCCCTTTTAAAGTAGCTGATTTTCCTTCTGGAACAGAGAGCATCCAAAGACAGTTTTATACTTCCTTTTAAAAAAATATTTTCTTTCACTTTGTAAACTGAATTTGTCACTGGTAGAAATTGTGGTCAATCACACTGTAGATGTGCTGTTTATCTATAAAGTCCCATGAAACATTCTTGGCAGCCACTCTATAAGCTTTTCATCTATGTCTAACATTACCTTCATCCCGGTGGGAAGGTCAGACCACATCTTGGAGTGTGTGAGGAATTTTGCTTCTCTAAAGGTGTTGTTTCCATGTATGACTTCTTCAGAACTCACCTTCTGTAGCTATTTCAGGTGTCCTCCTCACTCTGCCTATCCGAATGCTCAAGTGATTAGCTCTCTGAAAAGCGTGCATTGTTAGATTGTGGGGTGGCTCTGTCTAAGAATGGACACAGCAAACCACACCAAAGGCAAAAGAAAGCCCCCACTGACTTCAGTGGGATTTGAGTTAGATCAAGTTGAAACAAATAATACCTTGAGAGCTTGAGGCAGGTTGATTTTCTTTATTTCTGCTTTAATCTCCCTGTGACTGAAAAAAAATCCTTAAGGAATAAGCTGGCTTCTGTTGGCAGGGTATACTCGCACAAGCAAAACATGATATGATGCCAAAATACTATAGTGATGTTTTATTTGAAGTGGGCACCTGCACACTAGGAGCTGGCTTGCAACCAATGATTCATTCCTCAATTCAGTTCAATTCAAAAAGATTTAATTGGTGTAATAAGCTATACAAGCGTAGCCAAAGGATTAAAGAGGCAGTTCTTTCAGATATGTGTTAGAGGATGGGTCTAATCTACTCATATAGGAGCTATACACTTGGAAAAGTCTGGTCTCTGGCACACATTTAGCTGCTAGAGTCCACCCCTAATCTGATATGAAATAAATGTATGTTTTTTCTTTACAGACTACACAGATTTTTCCTTGTTTTGTGTGTGTGTGTATATATATATATATTTATGTGGACATGAGTGTGAAGTTTGTTCCTAACTACCTCAGTAAAAAGATTTCTTGCAACCCCTCATGTTTTGGACATTACAATGGAAGTCACATCTTTGTCTTCCCATTGTCACCTTGTTTGCAAAGTCAGTAATAGCTGGGTTGGTCCTGCGGGTTTCCCTAACTGGAGAAGTCACAGCCCAAATGCATACATTCAGAAGAGAGTATTTGAAACAAGTGGCTCTGTTTCTTATTAAACCTTTTTTTTGAGACAGGTAATCCTTTCCTAAAATATGAATATCTAAATTCTAAGAAGCTCTTCCCAAAGGAGATTCATCTCTGAAATATGAACCTAAAAATTTACAATTTTTTTTTTAAGTATTTTTTCTGAAGTGAATGTCAATTGTGATGGTAGGCCAGAATCTGTTTTAGCATGGTAAAAATGCTGAAGCACTTTTTGAAATCCACAGTTCACATAAGGCATAATACAAGTGAAATGTCGCTTTATTTTTATCTTGGTACCAACTGTGATATTGGAAGACTGTCCAGTAAACAAAAAATAAGTGTACCAGGAAAGAGGGTTTACATCTATGTGTGCCTAATATTTTACCTAGGTAACTAATTCTTTTCCCCTTTTCCACCTTCACTGTGTCTCCAATGACTTCAGTGAAGCTTCTTCAAACACATACTAGGTCAAGTACTTTGGCTATAGCACCTGCAAATAGAACAACTCTTATTGCTGAACTTTAATTTTTCCATACTTTCTGAAGACACCATCTCTGAAAAATCCATCCCAGACATCTTAACTGACCTGAGAGTGAACATGGACAGTATAAGAAAGAATCCCTTGGAAATAAGAAAGAGTCAAATATGGAAAATGCATTGAAACTAAATGCTAGAAATGTTGCTGCAGAATTGACTACTAGACGTTAAGACCAATCATGATGACCTCTAAGAGATGCACTCATAGCCGGAGAGTTGCTTAGAGTACCTAACATCCTTGTACTTTACTCGCTGTGGTCTCCCCACATGAAGAAGTGGCTGAAATCTGGCTGAGCTGTCAGCTTTTGAAACGCAGCCTTCAGCATAGGGAGCGAGGGGGTGATAGGAAGGGGAACCCTCACAGTTCCCAGGAGGATAACCTCTAGGTACGTATTTCTACTCATTCAGCTGAATGTGTTCTGTAGCTTTACTTTGTGAAATTTTAAAGGCAGGTTTTTGGTTATTAAATCTTGTAAGGAAGACTACTGAATGTGGTGTTCCCTATCTTCACACTTGCATTTATGTAAGAGCTACACTGAATATTTGTTCCTGCATTCTACTTTTAACATAGTTTCTCTTTGATTGAAACATCTCCTCTCCCTCATTTAAACATTTTTTCTGTCTGTTGTGGTAGTGCCTGTAGGCTTCAGTCATGGATTATAGTCCCACTCTACTATGCTTTGTGTACATAAATAAGAGAAAAAGGAATTCCTACCCCTACGGATTTAAACTTCATAGGTTTGCAGCCCTTGAAACAGCTTCTGCTTTAACAACACAGCTGATGATAAACTGAAGGAGAAGGAAACTGTCCTTCAATCTGCTTTTTCATCCCAGGTTGTCTGAGTCTGACTGATACCATCCAGAACTGAGTAGGAAATGATTTTTCACCCATGAACATTTTAAAATCCTTTCGTCTTCTTTCCCGGGACAAAACTAAGAATATGAAGGTTACTTGGGTCTTTGTTTTTTTCTTAGAAGGAAAAGAAAACAAACAACTAAACAGACTGAGAGAAAGACACCCAACAAGAGCCCTATTTCACAATAGAGAGAAGACTGGAAATCACATCTCTGCAACTTTTTGGTGAGCGCACTGAACACCCTCCCCTCTGGGACTGTCACTCTCAGGGTCTCTCCCACACTTCAATACTTTTCTGCCAGAACCCTCGGCTCTGCACCTGTCGTGGTTTAACCCCAGCCGGCAACCAAGCACCACACAGCCACTCGCTCACTCCCCACTGGTGGGATGGGGGAGAGAATCGGGAGAGTAAAAGTGAGAAAACTCGTGAGTTTAATAGGTTTAGCAAAAGACAGTTTAATAGGTAAAGCAAAAGCCGTGCGCGCAAGCAAAGCAAAACCAGGAATTCATTCACCACTTCCCATCGGCAGGCAGGTGTTCAGCCATCTCCAGGAAAGCAGGGCTACATCACACATAATGGTTACTTGGGAAGACAAAACACCATCACTCCAAACATTGCCCCCTTCCTTCTTTTTCCCCCAGCTTTATATGCTGAGCATGAAGTCATACAGTATGGAATATCCCTTTGGTCAGCTGGGGTCAGCTGTCCCAGCTGTGTCCCCTCCCAGCTTCTTGGGCACCCCCAGCCTCCTCGCTGGTGGGGTGGTGTGAGAAGCAGAAAAGGCCTTGACTCTGTGTAAGCACTGCTCAGCAATAACAAAAACATCTCTGTATTATCAACACTGTTTCCAGCATAAATCCAAAACATAGCCTCATACTAGCTACTATGAAGAAAATTAACTCTACACCAGCCAAAACCAGCACAGCACTCCAGCAGCCAGAGCATAGTCCTGAGATAAGGAAGACTGGGAGATGCTGTGCTCTGCAGCTTGCTGAGCCAGAGCTTGGACCTGAACTTAGACTGATCTGCAATATGCCCTAGGTCTGCAAAATCTTTATGAGGAAATTTCTTCCAGAACAGGTAATTCCTTGCCCAAGAAAATGTTCTGTTTCAATAAACAAGTTTTTTCCAGCAAGGAAAAGAAAGATTCATTTAAAATACTCAATTAATCTTACTTATGATTTCTATTGCAGAACTGACGATATCTAGTGAATTTCTTAGGCTTTCCACATGGTAAAATACCTTACCTATGGAGTCAGATCTCTCCATCTTCTAAGCAAGAGATAATCTGTCTAATTGAATGGAAAAATAGAAGGCTAAGTAGTGCTAGACACAGAGTGACTGGTTGAAATGAATGCAAGTATATAAATCCCACATCAAACAAAGCAAAATGCACAAATACAGTAGGGTACAATGATGTTAATTTGGAAACATTGAGACTTGAAAGAGACATCATAGGCTTTGAAAGTTGCATCTCAGACTGCTGGATGTGGAAGCTCTCTGCTTCATTAGCATTCTGATAACAACTCCTGCATCTGCCTTGGTAAATACTGCAGAGAGAGGGCAGCTGCAAGATCCTGTGGTATGCTGCTAAAGTGAATGCTAATGAGGCTCCTGAAGCAGCCCTCCTAGTTCCAACTGGGGATATTAAAAACATGAAACCTGTCCTGTAAATAAGAAAAAAGAAAAAAGAAAAAAAAAGAAAAATCAAATGAAGGACTAACTTAGCAAGCTTCTGTTACGAATTGTCAAAATACCGTTTCCCAAGGGCTTTACTCCACTACTTGTTCTATTGGAAGAATCAACGTATGTGGGTGGTGGAAGAAAACAAACAAGCCAGTTACCACCAACTATGTTGACAACCAAATGTTGCAAATTGCCTTCTTGCAGCAAGCTGTATTTAGTTTTCTTCAGAAACAAACAAAGATTTAGAGGCCACAGAGCCACACTTAGAGCCCCATGTGCTGGTCTCAAGTCATTATTCCACAAACACAGGTATAATTTTCTGACCCCTCCTTTGAAAAAAGCTCCCCCCCTATATAAACATTACAGCAACATCTGTCTACCTGAAGAGATCCTAAACAATAGTTTCAAGGAGAGTTGCTAGATCCTGTCACCTCAAAGGCTGTTCAGCCCTGATACTATTCGTTCACCATACACTTCCATCACGAGCAGAGAGCTCAATGTAGGGCAGGACTGAGGAAGGACAGTGAGCTCAACCAACACTCCAGTCTGAACTGCTGAGGTTTCCCTTGCTGCCAGTGTGCTTCCCCAAGAAGAGAAAGGATAGAAAAGT
Organism: Gymnogyps californianus; assembly: GCF_018139145.2. Classification (NCBI taxonomy): domain Eukaryota; kingdom Metazoa; phylum Chordata; class Aves; order Accipitriformes; family Cathartidae; genus Gymnogyps; species Gymnogyps californianus. The sequence goes on from NC_059471.1 coordinate 153,681,120, forward strand.
CTCTAGCTACCGCTCATAGAATCATAAAATCATAAAATCATAGAATTATAGAATTATTTAGGTTGGAAAAGACCTTTAAGTTCATCAAGTCCAAACATTAACCTAGCACTGCCAAGTCCACCACTAAACCATGTCCCCAACCACCACATCTACACGTCTTTTAAATACCTCCAGGGATGGTGACCCCACCACTTCCCTGGGCAGCCTGTTCCAATGCTTGACAACCCTTTCAGTGAAGAAAGTTTTCCTAATATCCAATCTAAACCTCCCCTTGTACAACTTGAGGCCATTTCCTCTTGTTCTATCGCTTGTTATTTGGGAGAAAAGACTGACACCCACCTCGCTACAACCTCCTTTCAGGTAGCTGTAGAGAGTGATAAGGTCTCCCCTCAGCCTCCTTTTCTCCAGGCTAAACAACCCCAGTTCCCTCAGCCACTCCTCAACAGGACTTGTGCTCTAGACCCTTCACCAGCTTTGTTGCTCTTCTTTGGACACACTCCAGCACCTCAGTGTCTTTCTTGTAGTGAGGGCCCCAAAACTGAACACAGTATTGGAGGTGTGGCCTCACCAGTGCCGAGTACAGGGGGACGATCACTTCCCTAGTCCTGCTGGCCACACTATTTCTGATACAAGCCAGGATGCTATTGGCCTTCTTGGCCACCTGGGCACTCTGACAGCCACCTGGGCACACTGCTAACTTAATGGGAGGGTGCTAAGAAAAAATAAAGAGCAGAAAGACACTTAGTGGAGATGTGAACACAAAGTCCATGACTGGCATGGGTACTGAAGTGATTAAACCCCAAAAGCATGTTCATTGGTCTGCTAATGTGTATCCTTTCCCACTTTCTCTTGTAGGTTTTGTAGCTGGGAATCATTAAAAATGCCATCATTAAAACCTTTTACCCATCTCCATTGATTTAACTTATAGTATCCTCAGAAGCCTGTGGATCAATGCATCTCTTGCTCTGATTCAAAAACCCAGTTGAAAATTGGAAGTCATTTGACCATTTTTATCTGGCCATTACAGCCACTCACTATACCACCAGACCTATGCTGCCAGAACGCCAACAAGACTCTGTCTAAAAATATGCAGTGTGTTTTGACCTACTCTTAAAAATAAGTGTGTAACTAGAAGATTCTTGTTCTTTGATGTTAGGTTCGATGTCTGGCATTCCTACCCTGGAAATCCCAGATCATTCTCCTTCATTTATATTACTGTAATTCCATTAGCCTGATGGTTTACACTACTGCAGCCAAGTAAGGGAGAATAAAGCTGCCAGAGATATGTATGTAATCTTTATTTACCTATAAATCACTCTGTGAATTGACAGATCTATCACTATGGTAATGATTTAAATGACTCAAAAACTTTTGTCACAGAGAAACTCTTTGCATCTGTAGTGCTTTAATAATACCTCAAGAATCCTGTTTGCCTTCTGAGGGTATTTTGCAGTTTAAAGGTGTAATATGTTATCCAGAAAGACAGAAATAGATGATGACTGAGACTTGGGAAATCAAGAACAACAAAGTGAATTTTTGAGAATATCAGGATGTAAGAAGGCATCCTAATCACCTCCTTTAAGTCATGCTGGAAAAAGAAAGGATTTGGGGATGGGCAGAGCTATGTTTTTTAAGATCTTCTAGGATCTCTGAATCTGCAGGCGGCTGTAGCTTTTGAGGGGATTTCCAGGAGATATGGGACTCTAATGAATGAATATTCAGTGACAGCAGAGACAGGTTGATAACTTTCTGATATTCTGCTGCAGCATACTCCTCGTGCCATTTGTCTGGAAGAAGTCCTCTTCAGTTGCATTCTTCTTCCTAGAACATTGTGGGAACATCTGGATCATGCAGCATGTGCCAAAGTTAGATGGACAAAAGGGTAAGTCCTGATCATTGCGCCAGTACTGCCATAACTCAGGGCTTCCCAGAAGTGTCATGAAGTCCAACCGGTCTGATCACTCAAACACCCTTGACAGAGCCCTCCAGGATATTGTGAATACAGTCACAATGAAACATCATGGGCAGAACTGTAGTGGTATCTGCCCCATACAGGACCTGCTACATTGCCTTCACACTCAATACAGGAAAGTTTTTGATGGGGAACAGTGTCCCAGGGAGTCAATGCATACCCCACAAGGCCATGAAGCATGGCCCACACCACAGCACTTTCTTGCCATGCACCAGCGTTTCTGCATCTTCCTGTATAATGTCCTGGTCACAAATTCCTCAACACATGTAGGATGTGCACTTTTCTCTTTTATACTTTTCATGATACTTAACACATTCTCCAGCAGGTGGACACATTGTGGACTCTGAATCTGGGAGGAGGACCAATCTACAACATCATATGGATGGGATAAAAACATCAAATCTTTCCAGAAGAGGCATCTGAATGAGGAAGCTGTTTCCCAGCTGTCTGCACATAAACACTAGTGCAGGATAAAAATGAATAACAAACAAAAATGAAAGAAGGCCCATGACACAACAATCACTCCTATTTTGGGGGCAGGAAGCCATGGATGTCCAGGATATGGAGCATTTAAGGAGATCATCAAGAGGACTGTGCTTGTGCAGCACCATGAGCCTCATCACAGACAGAAGGCTGTCTTTGGAGAGGAGGAAAGTGAGACATCTCACACACCTGTGTGGATGCTGGCCTCTTCTCATTGCATGCACAGCAACCGTTAGTTACACTATCAGCAAAGCTCAGATCAGCCTGTAGTCCATCAGATCTCTAGTCCCACCACAACAGAGATTACTGTTCAGCGTTATGGTCCTGCTATCCTACAAAGAGTTCTTTAGTACAAGGTTTCAGGGTTGACTTTTCCCTAATAAGTCCTCCTTCTCCTCCTCCTCTGACCAGCATCAGCAAATTCTTCAGGAAGCGAGGATAAACAACTTCTCTCCTACAATGACCCTGTACAAGCCTTCCATGGCTGTTTAGCTTCTCAGGGCATGCCAACCATTGAACTTTGTTGAGGATTTATTGAAGGCCCCTCAAGAGTGCCTGGTCCTCTGGCAGACCGGGGTGTTGACAGAACTTTCTCCTACCGTTGCACAGGTTGTATAGTGCCCAGTAGTCACTGGTGATCAGGAAGGAGTTCTCCATCCTGGAAAACAAATACGACAACTTCAACAACTTCCCAACTTCACCTCAGAAATGAAAGCCTGCACTGATGATTGTAAGCATTATTGTCTTCAGCCTAGAAAATAATGATTGATTTTGTACCACTGACATCCAAACTACCCTTAGGATACCCTCTCCCAAATCTGCCCCAGTATTTGATCCTAGTATGGCCAGATTCCACCCACCTCCAACACAGCAGAACTGTATAATCTTGTGATGAGACACCACAGTTTCAGGACTAAACAGCCTTCTGAGAATAGAGCTGCTGAACAAGGACTGGAGAAGCCAAAGGGAAGCAAAATAACAGCCTGCAGGTGCATTCATCATCCTGTTTGCCTCTCTCAAGATCTCCATCTGAACACACGTGTTCATGCACTCAGGCAGACTAATTTTACATTGGTCATAGACCTCGTGCTCTAATAAAAGATTATATTCATTATGTGAGTGTTATTAACTTAGAGGATGCTTCATTTTACACTCACCTTCAAAACTACTGCCAATCAGCCTGTCCCAGGGGGCTCTGTGCCAGGCCTAGCAGGTTGTTGCATTTATTGCCCACAACCACCACTTTTGTCCAGATTTATCACACCTCACTGTGACCATTAGCACCCTTGATTACCTCTTCATTTTCACTGGTTTGAAGCATGAGTTTGATGCATAAGATCTCCTCAAGCAAGGACGTTTTCTCTCCAACAGCAATGCAGAATCATACGCAAACAACTGGAAATATCCCATCAGCTTTTTCAGATGCACAAAGTTTGTGGCAAGAATTTCACTCAGGTCTCTGAATTTCGTTTTAAGAATATTGAGGGCTTTTTTCTGATGGCTATTCCATTCCATCTAGTAGCCATCATTGTATGCCTAAATTGTGCCCTTAACTTAGGATTTGTCTCAGCAAAGAGAGTCAGTGATATCTAGCTTCCAGAATGAGGAAAAAAGCAAGATTTATCAGGTTTATGCCCTCTCCAGCTGCAATGCATGAACTGGTTTCAATAGGTTTGTGCAGTGTGGACTTTTTCAGTCAGAATAATCCAGATCTGGGACAATAATCTTAAATAATGAACAATAAAGGGAGCAGAAGCTTAGCTAGAAGCCACAGGACCTCTTTATTAATTCTTCAGATAAAAATCTCCTCCCATAAAATCCCCTGTGCTTTGACAGACCTACCCAGAAACATCTGGAAAGCTCCCTTACAATTGTCCATTAGCTCTCAAATGAACAACAGCAAAAAACAGGCTGACTCTGGTATATTGAGGCTACTGTTTATCCCAGTGACACCGGGCTGTTGCAGGTTTTCCTTGCATTTCCTTGTCTGCCTGAATTCACCTGTTGTCTCTTGCTGTAGGCTGCAAAACTACTCGGAGCAGAAAACAGGTGGTTTTGCCCTGTGTTTAGACAACACCTAGTAAAAAATTCATGCTAGGCCAATGATAGCAGTAGCAATGAAGATTTCTCTAAAGCATATTGCAGAATAAAAGGAATTATTTTACTGAGCTTGTTTTCCTGTTACAGTAGGCAGCAAACTTCATGGGAAAGACTCTGAGGGATTGAGTGCTCCTGCTTCTCTGCCTGCCATTGATGGCAAGTAAGCTGTTTCATAAGACTCCTACAGGTTTTGTGTTTGGATATTTCTGTTCTTGAGGGACATGATTCATTGCAATGTTATCCAGGAAAAAACAGCTGGAGAACTATGAACATTCAGGTCTCGGGCCTGGCAGTACCGGGGCAACAGATCAACTCGGTCACCTTGCCTCAAACAACTTGCCCTCCTTCCTGGCACACCAAAAAACCCAATGACGTGAGTGCTGAACTAGCTGTGAGCACAGCTACATGCAGGCACAGTGCTCACAGAAGCAAGGCTATGGAGACAGCACATTTCCCACCACTTTGCATGAGATGGTATACACCACATGAGACAGTGCTAACACAGGGGATACTAGCCTGGTAAATCCACCTCTGGTAAGAAGCAAAACCATAGGAAATATCACAGCATGACATCTGAAGAACTTTGCTTTCTTCACTCTGCCAACTTTAACTGTCTACTATTCTCTTTGAGCTGTAGAATTCCTTGCCTCTCTCCGGCAACAGTGAGGACCACAGGTTAAAAAATTGTTGTTTGAGAGCAGTATTTCTACCAAAACTGGTGAAGAAAAAGAAGACACAAAGTCATCTTAGTAGCATACTGTAAAAGGCAGAGGTATTATAGAAAGGGCACCCCAATGTATGGAAATATGACAGAATAGGCTCGATCCTCACTGGGCATCAGAAAATACAATTACATAACACGGTGCAATAGAAATTGAGTTGCAGTGACCCTTGGAGTGCTTGTTTCACCATCTGCTTCCAGGGAAATCCTTGCACATCTTTCCTCTGTACACTTTACCTCCAGCATCCCAAATCGTTTTGTCTTTCTAAACACCTCTGCTGCTTTTGCTCCATTCCCTCTTTCCTAGCCTGGCAATTTCTTAAGTATGTGCCTTCTCCATAACTATAAATAGTCACACAGAGGAGGGTTGTAATGGCCATTGCCCTGTCAGATGGAATAAAGATTATAGCTGATGGATAAGGAAGAGGGTCAAACAGTAAAATTGTAGTAATGAGTCTACCCAGTAGCCTGCATTGTCTTAGTTCGCTTGCCAGTTGGATCCTAACAGCCACCAGACCACCTGCTTTCTGTCACTGCAGCTCAGCTGTTGTTCACAAATTTCAGATGTTTGTGCCAGTAATTAAATTGTGCCAGCAAAGCACTATTAAATTTAGTTATTGCAGAAAGGAGCTAAAATAATTGATTAGATCTGTGTGGATCATCAATGTGTTTTTGAATATAATGAAAATGAGAATTGGGTCAGCAGGAGGAAGAGGAGACATCAATTAAAAAATATATCTATACTGGAGTCTCAAAAGCCATTAACATTGATTTCAATCCAGGACACAGGGCCTGGCTGGCAAAAAGCGTGGCAGGATAATTAAAAAAGCTTTTTTTTTTTTTTTTTTCCTGTGGCAGAATACAATAACAGAGCTTTAAGAAGTGGAAGTAAATAGGATGTAATCACTCCAGAGAGCTATAAAGGGTTATGGGAAGCTGTTGATGCTACTGCTTTTGTTTGGTCTCCTTTCCTATCTTCATTTACATTTTTAAGGTTGAATATTTGCTTTTAATGGACATGAATGCAGGATTGGACCTGTATTCCTTCTGGCCCCTCATGCTGCTCTTTCCACAGGCTCATCATTGCTCTGAAGCATTGTGAGAGCTCCTGTTGCTGAAGATGATTCAGTCAGCCGGGTTCCTCACAGCTGGATCTTGTTCAGGTAGGGGTGGTAACACATACTGGCTTGGATTAACTGTAGTTTGATGTTTGTAATATCCCCACCATAAATAGTGTAACTATTCTATTCTTGAGTCAAAAATGTGTCACTTCAGAGTCAGCCCACTCCCATGGAGACTATGGATGACATAGATGTACTTCTTCCATCTTCCTGCAAGTAAGCCTTACTCCCTGCTCTTTATTTTCAGGTCTGTATGGTCTCCTTTGAATGACCCAGATAGGATCAACTTATCAGAAAAATATTAGTCACAGAGCTGATGATAGATGGTCATAAGAACTTCATTGCAGATGGGATCCAAGAAGACTTTTGCGTCTGCTAGCAGCAATTCTGTTTGTGTCTGTGAAGGATTTTCAAAATTGCAGCTACATAACTACCAAGGCTAGTTTTTTTCAGTGTGGCGTGAGTCAAGTCAGATGATAAAGAACTGAACTAAAATTCAACCTCCATAAAAATGGAAAGCAGTTGTTTCTTCCTCCCCACCCATATTCTTGAATATATGGTTATAGCTCTGCTTTTACATCATTGTTAGACCTTCTCTGATCTGATTCAACCCACTAATCCTGCAGAAAACTCTCCAGGCGCAAGGGGGTTGCCTGTTTGTTAGTTTGCAAGGGGTTTTTTTTCTTCAGCTAATGAGTTGAGGTAGCTCACAGAGGGGTCCAATGAGTGCCAGGCTCCCATGAGGTAAGCAATGGGGGAGAGAGGCAGTACAATGCAGGGACTGGAGTAGAACCTTCTCTTTTTGGCAGCAGCATACAGTTATTTTGGCCCAGAGATATTGGGCAACATCTCCTTGAGTATTTGTGACACTCTCATTTCTGACAACCTTCTTGCAAATAAACAAATTCCTTGCATAGCTGTGCTTGAAGAGCTTGACTGAAAATGCTGCAAATACCTGCCAAGAAACTTACACTTTTATATTCAAAGTCTGCAACTTTTTTTCCCCCAAATGTATCTTTCGCCATTTGTGATAACATTCACTTTTTTTAATCGAGTTTTTGGACAGTGCTTTCCAAAGAGCTTTAGATATCAGAGCAGTTTCATTATCCCTATGGGATATAGACATTCAATGGGAACATGGAGAGCGATATTGTGATTTGCTCAACGTTCTGTATGTCCTCCGAATCCTTCTCCAGTGTACTAAACTGTTCTGCTTAGCAGCAGTTCCATGCGTTTTCACCACTGTCATGCTCTGTCTCCTTTTCTGGAAGTAGTTCTGAGAAGGCTGACCTCAGAATATTTAATTCATACTTCTAGAAAATTAGTAACCCCTAAGAAACAGCATATGCATCACTTGTCTTGTTTATAACCTACTTTAAGAGTCTAAGTGAGCTTTAAGCCATTCATTGGCATTTGCTGGGCTGTCATTGTAAGGTAACATTCACAAGGAAGGAAGGTTTGTATTCTTCCTAAACTTATTGTGATCAGGCTAGAAAAATCAGAAAAAAGCAATTCTGTATGTCCTCTGAGTATGGCCTTGGTTGGCACATTATTAGCCCTAATTCCACTAATTAGTGGAAACCAGCTGTCCAAAGGCTCAGAGTATTCTTTTCTCTACACAGGATAATACTAGAAAACCTTTTAGTGCTATACCAGGCACACAGGTTAGCTAGTTTATATGTGCCAAATCAAGTTACCCATCAGAACTGTAATAGCTTTCTTTTCTGAAAATGGTGATTTACTTCTTTCAGAGACAAATGTAATTTAAGGTGTTGCCACCAATTATGTTGGAACTAGTTATCAGAAGACTGCCACATCTTGATCAGAGATTTTATTGGTCTAAGACCTCAGCGATGGTGGCTAAACACCTTCTGGGGATCACTTTACTTTCTTCCATTTGTTCTTCCCATTGGCTTGCAGAATCCAAGCCAAATAGTGTTTAAGAAACACTGCAAAACTCACAGCTCTTGCCAGATTGCTGCCTGTAGGTACGGGAATTGAAGCTAGTTGTTATTTTTGTGTCTACGTATTTCATATGAGCAGTGCAGTTAAAAAAGATGTATATCCTGAGATGCACATTCAGGTCATTTAAAAGAAAAACAATTCAAATGTAGTTGTAGTTTTGCAAGGCAAACATTCCCTGACATCTGCCTGGTGGATACATTTGCACCTGTATACTACCCAAAACATTTCCCTACACATGCATGAATCCTGCATCAGATGCCCACTCTATCAAGTTGGCTTAAAATAATATTGGAAAAATGACCTAAGCTATCACACTGATATTCTTTCTTCTCTTTGTTAGATAAAAATCAACTGTGGTGTCACTACTGTCTTCATTACATTATGAGTCAGTCAGTAACACATTGCATGTAACTGTTACACATTATTGGGAAACAAAACTAATTGTCCGTAAAATGGACAATTGCAGGATGAGCGGTGGAGGAAGGAAATTAGGGAGACCGATCTTCAAAAGAATACCACACTTTGGCTGTCACTTTAGAAATTAATTTTACCAGAGTATGGCTATACTTTTTAGCAAAATCATTTGACAAATAGATGGCCCAGCAATTACTGTTTTACCATTATAGCTGAAGTCTCATTAAAGCTAAACTCTCTGACAAAACGAAGAAGCATTTTGGTGTAGATTATATGTACCTGATGTCATGGGGGGGTTCTGCAGATCAGCTGGAATTTGATTCCTTTTGTTCACTTGCATCCGCCTGCAGCACATTTTGGCATGATTCCTTGTCTTACATTTACATCGGTCTGAGAAGAAGAACAGATGAGTGATCTCTGAAACCTCTGGAGAAAAACAAATATGTTGATTGGTTAGTCTTGTTTTGTTTTGTTGTTTGAAAATTTGGGAAGTTCAAGGGAGTACTTTATTAATAATTTCCTAAGTCTTAGTAGAATTTTTGTCTTTTGATCAAAATCAGACACTTAATTTAAAGCCTGTTGGCTTCATAGTAATGACTTTTATAGGCTTAGTGAGTGCCAGACTGGCCCCCAGACCAGCTGTTGGAGAAGCCATCCCATTTCTGTAAGTATTTGCTTAGGTAAATAAATTCATTTTTAAACTCTTCTCAAGTTGTTCTGTGCACAGAAATGACCTTGATGAATTTGGGAGTAAGGCTGGAATGGAGGAAGTGACGCAGGAATATTTGCTCTTCACTACTTCTGGAAAAATAAAATCTCATGAGGCCTCAGGCTCAATGGTAATCCATGCGATAACCTTTTGATCACAGGACTAAAATATTCTTCAGTGTTTAGATATAAACCCATCAGGACAGAACCAAGGTCAAATCAAATGTGCAACAGTCAGTGTTAGAAGACGAAAAAAAATAGTTTTAGGGGTCATGAGTAGTGAGGTCAGGGTTCATGGGCTGGAAAATGAACCTGCACAACTTCTAACATCCCCTGGTTTTACACAGGCAGAACCAAGCATTGAACAAATCAGCCTGAGGATATCAGTCATGTTTGTGAGGGCAAGTCCCATATGCACAGCTAGATTTGTATGTTCAACATGTGTTGCCCTAAAAAGTGCAGATGCTAAAAAGGGAGTCATTTCTAAAACACAAAATGTCCAGAATATCTGTTTACTGTCTGCTAGACAGCATGCTATCATAGGGAAACCACTAGGAGGGGTAGGTCAGAGGCACAGCGGACATAGCAAGGGAATCTAAAAAGCCACACAAGATGAGTGGCCTTAAAGATCTGAGGGGAAGTTATTGTCATTTGGACCTATCACTATGCAAACTGCACCTGGACTTAGTAAATAAGTTATGTCTGAAGACAGACTCTTGCTTTTTTTTTCTCCTGTAGAATTCCAAGTTTCTTTGATTTCACTGTGGAGCCTCCCCATGGCTTTTCTGCTTCTTGGCAGCAAGCAGAATGCTGTCCACTGTCTTGTACTTGTCATACCAAAACCCACAGTTCATATCCCCTCTGTTTCCAGAGGAATCCCTGAGCCTCCCATTTGTCTCAGGCACTGGCTGCAAAATGCCTACCTTGTTAGCACACTTCCAGACCTTGCGTTTGTCTCCCTCACCTCCTCCCTCCACTGGTTTAACACTAGCTTCCTCTCTGTCCCTCCATATAATCTCTTGCCATCTGGAATAGCCTTCCAGTATCTCTCTGCCTCATCAACTCTCCATGTCTTTTCAGATCTCATCTGCAAACATCTCTTCATTTCCCTGCCTGCACCTCTTAATTTCTTTCACTCTCTTCTCTCTGTTATTGGCCTTTATCTCTCTTTAATATATTCTACAGGCAGCATCTTTCTGCCACTGTTTTTCTGTAATTTATACAATATAATATCCATGGTCTTGTATTATTTAAACTTGTAAAGCATTTTGGGATACAGTTCACATGAAAGGAGCTATGAAAAATAAAGTTGCATTGCATTATTGATAGACTGTTAAGCTGATCTTGTTCTATAGCCATCTCCTTTTCCCTTCCCTTCCCTTCCCTTCCCTTCCCTTCCCTTCCCTTCCCTTCCCTTCCCTCTCCTCTCCTCTCCTCTCCTCTCCTCTCCTCTCCTCTCCTCTCCTTTCCTCTCCTCTCCTCTCCTCTCCTCTCTCCTCCCCTCCCCTCCCCTCCCCTCCCCTCCCCTCCCCTTCCCTTCCCTTCCCTTCCCTTCCCTTCCCTTCCCTTCCCTTCCCTTCCCTTCCCTTCCCTTCCCTTCCCTTCCCTTCCCTTCCCTTCCCTTCCCTTCCCTTCCCTTCCCTTCCCTTTAGTATCCCCCTAGGAGAAATCAAAATATAGACAAGCATACATACACCCGCACACTCATACATTTTCTGATTTCAACTTGATCGTGAAGTATGCAAATTTCAGTGACTCCTTTTCTAGGAAGCAGGGACAGGTATCCTGAGAAGAGTATAGAGATGCTGCCCACTTGTGTAGGGATGGGGTCAGGAAGGCCAAGGCGCGACTGAAGCTGTACTTGGCAAGGGATGCAAAAAATAATAAGAAGGGCTTCTATAGGTATGTCAGCCAGAAAAGGAAGGTCAAAGAAAGTGTACCCCCCGCCAATGAACATGACTGGAAAACTGATAACAACGGATGAGGATAAGGCGGAGGTACTCAACAACTTTTTTGCCTCAGTCTTCATTGGCAACCTCTCTTCCCACACCTCTCAAGGGGATGGACCGCAAGACAGGGACTGGGGGAGCAAAGTCCCTCCCACTGTAAGAGAAGATCAGGTTCATGACCACCTGAGGAACCTGAACATACATAAGTCTATGGGACCTGACAAGATGCATCCCAGAGTCCTGAGCAAATTGGCTGATGTAGTTGCCAGGCCACTCTCCATGGTATTGAAAAGTCATGGCAGTCAGGTGAAGTCCCCAGTGACTGGAAAAAGGGAAACATTGCACCCATTTTTATAAAAGGGTAGCAAAGAGGACCTTGGGAACTACCAACCTGTCAGCCTCACCTCTGTGCCCGGGAAGATCATGGAACAGATCCTCCTAGAAGCTTTGCTAAGGCACATGGAGCACAGGGAGCTGATTTGAGACAGCCAGCATGGCTTCACCAAGGGCAAGTCTTGCCTCACCAACCTAGTGGCCTTCTATGATGGAGTGACTACATCAGTGGACAAGGGAAGAGCTACGGATGTCATCTATCCAGACTTCTGTAAGGCCTTTGACATGGTCCCCCACAACATCCTTCTCTCTAAATTGGAGAGATATGGATTTGATGGGTGGACTGTTCAGTGGATGAGGAATCAGTTAGATGGTTGCATCCAGAGGGTAGTTGTCAATGGCTCAATGTCCAGATGGAGATCAGTGATGAGTGGTGTCCCTCAGGGGTCTGTATTGGGACGAGTACTGTTTAATATCTTCATCAATGACATAGTGGGATCGAGTGCACCCTCAGCAAGTTTGCAGACAACACCAAGCTGAGTGGTGTTGACATGCCTGAGGGATGGGATGCCATCCAGAGGGACCTGGACAAGCTCAAGAAGTGGGCCTACGTGAACCTCATGAGGTTCAACAAGGCCAAGTGCAAGGTCCTGCACCTGAATCGGGGCAAGCCCTGGTATCAATACAGGCTGAGGGATGAAGGGATTGAGAGCAGCCCTGCGGAGAAGGACTTGGGGGTACTGGTGGATGAAAAGCTGGACATGAGCTGACAATGTGCACTCGCAGCCCAGAAAGCCAAACGTATCCTGAGCTGCATAAAAAGAAGCGTGGCCAGCAGGTCGAGGGAGGTGATTCTGCCCCTCTATTCGGCTCTGATGAGAACCCACCTGGATTACTGTGTCCAGCTCTGGAGTCCTCAGTACAGGAAAGACATGGACCTGTTGGAGCGGGTCCAGAGGAGGGTCACAGAAATGATCAGATGGAACATCTCTCGTATGAGGAAAGCCCAAGAGAGTTGGGGTTGTTCAGCCTGGAGAAGAGAAGGCCCTGAGGAGACCTTACTGTGGCCTTTCAATACTTGAAGGGGGCTTATAAGAAAGATGGGGACAGACTTTTTAGTAGGGCCTGTTGCAATAGGACAAGAGGTAATGGTTTTAAACTAAAAGAGGGTAGATTTAGATTGGAATTAAGGAAGCAATGTTTTACAATGAGGGTGGTGAAACACTGGAACAGGTTGCCCAGAGAGGTGATAGGTGCCCCATCCCTGGAAACATTCAAGGTCAGGTTGGATGGGGGTACTGGTTTTGGCTGGGATAGAGTTAATTTTCTTCATAGTAGCTAGTATGAGGCTATGTTTTGGATTTGTGCTGGAAACAGTGTTGATAATTCAGGGATGTTTTCATTATTGCTGAGCAGTGCTTACACAGAGTCAAGGCCTTTTCTGCTTCTCACACCACCCCACCAGTGAGGAGGCTGGGGGTGCACAAGAAGTTGGGAGGGGACACAGCCGGGACAGCTGACCCCAGCTGACCAAAGGGATATTCCATACCATAGGACATCATGCTCAGCATATAAAGCTGGGGGAAGAAGAAGGAAGGGGGCAATGTTTGGAGTGATGGTGTTTTGTCTTCCCAAGTAACCATTATGTGTGATGTAGCCCTGCTTTCCTGGAGATGGCTGAACACCTGCCTGCCGATGGAAGTGGTGAATGAATTCCTTGTTTTGCTTTGCTTGCATGCACAGCTTTTGCTTTACCTATGTCCTGGTTTCGGCTGGGACAGAGTAAACTTTCTTTTTAGTAGCTGGTACAGTGCTGTGTTTTGGATTTAGTGTGAGAATGATGTTGATAACACTCTGATGTTGTAGTTGTTGCTAAGTAGCGCTTATCTTAAGCCAAGGACTTTTCAGTTTCCCGTGCTCTGCCGGCAAGCAGGTGTGCAAGAAGCTGGGAGGGAGCAGAGCCAGGACAGCTGACCCGAACTAGCCAAAGGGGTATTCCATACCATGGAACGTCATGCCCACTATATAAACAGGGGGGAGTTGGCCGGGCGGCGCGGATCGTGGCTCGGGAACTAACTGGGCATCGGTCAGCGGGTGGTGAGCAATTGCATTGTGCATCACTGGTGGGTTTTTTTGGTTTGGTTGGTTTTTTTTTCCCTTCCTCCCCCTCCTTTTTTGTTATATTCCTTTTCATTACTATTATTATTATTATATTTTATTATTATTATTTTACTATATTTTTTATAATATTTATTATATTTTACTATATATAATAGTTTTATTACTATAATACTATTACTAGTATTATATTTTACTTTAGTTATTAAACTGTTCTTATCTCAATCCACGAGTTTTACTTTTTTCCCCCTCTTTCCTCCTCCTCACCCCACTGGGAGGGGGAAGGGGGAAGCGGCTGCCTGGTGCTTAGTTGCTGGCTGGGGTTAAACCATGACAACCTATTAAACTGTCTTTATCTCAACCCACGAGTTTTCTCACTTTTCCTCTTCCGATTCTCTCTCCCATCCCATGGTGGGAGGGGAGTGAGCGAGTGGCTGTATGGTGCTTGGTTGCCAGCTGGGATTAAATCACAACAGTGCTCTGAGCAACCAGATCTAGTTGAAGGTGTCCTTGCTCATTGCCAGGGGGTTGGACTAGGTGACCTTTAAAGGTCCCTTCCAACCCAAACTATTCTCTAATTCTATGATTCTAGTCAAGAAAACAGTTGGTTCTAGTCAAGAAAACAGTTGGTTCTTACTCCCCTATTGCTCTTGTACCTTTTGGACTGCTAGAGCCCATCACGTGCCTCAGAAATGTGTTTTATCCGAGTCCAGAGTATTCACCTCCTATTATCTGAACAGTGATGACTTCACCTAGTTAAATATGTGTGTTTGGTAGGTTTTGAAAGCAATCCTGTCCAGGCCACCTCAAAGAAAGAATGAAACTTTGAAACAGGTCACAAAAAGAAAATGGGAAAAATAATTTAATGTAATTCTCAGGATTTTATGGCCTTGGAGAATCAAAGTGCATAGTCACACTCCTGGGCACAGAGAAAGAAGAAAGCAGCAGGAGGGTCTAACAGGAAGATTTGCTAACTTGCAGATATACTAGCATCACAGACCTAATGTGAACAAGCTAGCAGGTTGGGCTGCACAAATAAGCACTAAGGAAAGACAAGGAGTACAGGTCTCTTCCTCCTTCCTGAAGGTCATGTTTGGGGATCATGGTGCAGGTGCTGGTGTCTCCAGAGCACAATAGTCACCTGGTAGATTTCACATCCAGAGTATCAGCCAAAAACTTTACAGTCACATTGTTGCCCACAGCAGTGCCAGGCCTTTAATAAGTTGGCAAAGGGTCTTACAGAAAGGGAGAAGGTGCCAGGTGGGAATGAAACTTGGGAATGAATCTTGTCCTTCTGGTCAACTGAACAACCCAGCTGGATAATTACAAAGCAACAGCAAAGGCAGTCAAGCAGAATAATTTAAAAATATATCTTAGATTTATTCTTTTCATTTCCCTTCCAATTCTTTCTTCACAAATTGCATAAATATGAATATAAGTCATCAATTAGGGTAGAAGACCTTCAAAGTCTTTCATCAAATTCTCATTTTAAGCCTCCATTTTCATTTTGCCTTTCTGTTTCTCTCTCGTGCGGTCTCTCTTTTTTTTTTTTCATTTTGCTAGCAATTACCTGCATGAAACTTATTTATATGTTTAATTTACTTTATGATTACAGGTACATTCTCATACTCTCTGGTAATTATCACTGGAGCAGGATGTGATTGGCATAGGTAACGATGGTTAGTCTCAACAAAAAAGTTCACAGTTCCCTCCTTTCCCTGAGAAATGACGTACAGCTTTCCTCAAAACTTCACAATGAAAAGGGAGTAAGGTCACCTTAGTCTAAAGGCCACTTGTTATCATAGGTTGTAAGTCAGGTCCTCAGCTGGGGCAAGCCATTGTAACTTTGGGCTACTGTAAGTGAGTTACAATGTCCAAAGCTCTGCTCCCTTATTTTTATGTACTGCCTTTCCTGCACTGTTAATATTGCAGAATATTTTATGGATGCTTTTATGTTCTGCAGGTAAATGAGATGTTCTGAGATGGCCGGGGAAACTAAAAAAGAAAAAAAAAAAATTCTCTTATCAAGGTAGCTTTTACAGAGAGGAGAGTGTAGGAATAAAGGGTAAAAAGGCCAAATTGCAGCCAAAGAGAATATCTGAGCAAAACATGCTCTGAGATTTATTGTCTTAATATAAAGAAGTTAAGAGTTATACCACTATGAAAATTGTGTCCTCAGCCAAGAGGTGGAGAAAACAGCACCACTAGTTGTACCTGGTGGCTGCTAGAGAGCAGCATGAGAGGAAGCAGCAGATAGCGAAACAGAGGGGAAAGGAAGTCTGGTATTAAGGAACTTAGGATTTGTAGGTCAAATACAAACTTAGTCAAGGTAAGTGGGAGACATCCCAGTGTCTTGGCCAGTACTGGATCCAGATGTGGCTGAGCTGCCCCATTTGCTACAGGCGACAGGTGTCCTCGCTCTAGTCAGTGCTGGACTGCTGCTATAGGAGGGGCCCAACTGAATTTCAGTTTAGGAGAACTGCCTTCAATAAAATCAGGTGGGTTTTCTTTCCCAGTTGAGTAATGTGTTTAATGAATGAAAGAATAGTAAGGGCAGATGATCTGGTATTTGCATTCAATGGTGCTTGGAATAAGTCAAGGAAAGGTCCTTGTTTATACCTCCAGACAAAACACAGCCTAATAAACACTACATCTTCTGCATTTGCATTTGAGGACAAAGATGATGGATTTTTTTAACTATCATGTAACAGAAGTTGTGATGCAACAAATAAGAAATAGGGCTACAAAATGGCTTGTTACGGATGAACTGCTGTGAGGACAAATTATTAGATGACATTTAACCTATGCTGACATTTTTGTTTGCCCTTAGAACATCACATAATTAAATGTGAATTTATTCTGACAAGCCAGATGGTTCTGTGGTTACTGCACAGGAGTCATGACATACCAGATCTATTCCTGGCTCTGCCACTTATCTGTTCTACGACCTTTGCAAATCACTTAACCTCTTCACACCTCCAAATTCCATTTGTGATACCAGAAGAATAATGTGTTTTTCACTGTGCAAAGGCTTTGTACAGTTCAGTGCAAGATCACTAGCTGTTTCATGGTTAATGAGAGGACAATGGACTTAAGTTTGTGGAACTGCATAATCAGCTGGCATTAACTGGTCCACCTCTCCTGACTTAAATGGACTCTGACTAATTCATACTGTCTGAGGATTTGCCTTATTTTGTGCTCTCATTTAATTTGTAGTCTGAATATTTCATTGGTTGCATTTTTCCATTAAGGTCCCATTCTGTTACAGCATTGTTAATAAACTATTAACAAATTTATTAAAGGGTAATAAATCATTATGAAGTCATACAAGTCATACAAAGCTTATTATCATTGCTAATGGCTACCTCATATTTCAGTAGTGTGCTTCCAAGGTATTTTATTAAAAATAGTTATTGCTATGTCAGTTTTTATCAGTAGCCTTTAAAACTTTTTAGAAAGCAACATGCATGTTTTTATATAAGTATCAGGGCCTGAACCTTAATATGATTCTTTGATTAAAAAGATGATAATATTTCACACTTAAATTTTTTTAGTTAATACTTCGGATTAAATTTCAGATTAAGTATATTGGTAGATACAATGGAAATTTGTTTTTGATCGCAGAGGAAACAAATATCCCACCTTTATATAGTTTTTATTTCAAATTGCTCTCTATCTGAACCTTGAAAAAACAATGGTAATCTGAAAACAAGCAAGAGCTATATAAAAAAAAAGAAAAGCCTTAACTCTAGTAAGATATGTTTTTAGCAATGTTTTTCACCTTGGTGTCTTTTTTTAAAAAGTAGTTAACCTAAAATTTTGAAATTAGAAGTAATTTTAACCTCTTCCAAACATTCAGTTTTTTATGAGATACTTCTACACCTTTGAAATTTATGTGGGTTTTTTTCCTTCCAAATTGGGACATTTATCAGAACCAAGAAAGCATCAAAACCTACCTTTCCACATTTCTCAAGTTTTCCAAGAAATACCAAACTTACTCAGAAAATGGCCAAATTCTGTGTCTAGTAACAAGCTACTGTTAATATAGCCAGCATTTGCTGAAGAACAGATGTGCAAAGCAACTGTTTTTTAAGGAAGGAAATCTGGACAAAAACCTGTAGCCATTACATGATGCAAGTACAGCATTTGATTAAAAATTCTCTCCATTACTTCATACTTTGCTTTCCCTGGAAACATGGGCTCAGGGATATTCCTTAGGCTTACATAAATGTAATCCTTTCAATCAGACAAAATATGCAAACAAGTCAGAAAGAACTGATAGACTTCTGTCCTTCACTCCTCCTCTCATCTTCATCTCCTACATCTCTGTAGTTTTTACATACTTTAACGTTCTGTTGCACATTTACTGATGATTCCTTTGATCTATAAACTTCATCAAAATACCTAGCATCACTCCAGCAATAAATGGGTCCTTCAAAGCATTCTGTGTTAATTTATTTGCAGCCCTTCCATTAAAGATGTGTAGATTGCAAAGCGGACGCAACTACTGTTTTTCCCATGTTTTGCTGATGTTGGAACTTTCATTTTTCAATTTTAAAAATAATAATTTACATATTTAATTATTTGCTTCTATAAATTCAACTTTCAATGCCATTGTGCCTACATCTGGAACCTGAGGTCTCTGAGGCATGCAATTAATTTTTAGCACTTTTCTCTTAAACACTTTTTCTATTGAATTATTTACTTGTTAGAAGATGATGGTGATATAGATGTGTCTTTTGCATATCAAGTAGCAATAGCAATGTTGACGCTTTTTCTGCAAATACTTCCTACCTTCCTGATGCTATGAATACTTGCTTCAGCCTCTTTAATAACAGAGGCAGGTTTTAATGTGTCTTTTTAAATAAAGGAATGCAAAGTGTGAGAAAAAGGCATTATGGCATCACTGATATGTATGAGATACCTGCAAGAACATAGCTCAGTTTATACCATATTGGATTGTAATGGGCTACTGGAACTTAAACTAGATAGAAATTGGCAAGGTCAGTATCAGATTAGATATTTCTATCAGAAATCTCTGTGCTTCATCAAGTAGACAGATGACTACATTTCTGCAGGGGCCCAAGATGTATAATTGAGTTTTAATAATATCACCAGGAATCCAGTTTTAACAGCCTGATTTGAAACTCTTGGGAGGGAGTCTTTCCATTGGCACTACCAGGTTTTCAATCAATATGCTCACACCTCTAGAGAGCCTTCATTTACCCTGGACATACTACTAATGAGTCACTACGCTAGAGCACTGGCACTGAGCCCAGACAGCAACATTTGGCTCTAGAACCAAATTTACCTCAGACTGGCGGATGTGTAGATCTGCGGTTTTGACTCAGACTCCTACTTGAAATGTTATTCCTTCTTATCTCTTAACTGAGATTTAAAATTATTAGAAGATGGCAAACCCATGGTCTCGGTGCCCTTCATTAGCTATGCAATAGCACACAATTCTAGCAATGCTGAGATACTCCTCGCATGTGACTTCTCCTATCCAACACCCACAGGGACTCTCCCATTGCTTCAGAAGTATGGGCATTATTCAACATTATGGTTTTCCACAATGTTCTCCTGGCCTCTCAAAAGCCTTTCTCAAAGGCTTGCCTTTTACGCTGTACTTCGTTAAAGTAACCATGTGTTTCTGTTCCCCACCAACAGTGGCAACAATCCCGCTTTCCCAGGGAAAGCTCTGACACTTGTGAAAAAGATGGTTTTTTGGTGACCCCAGATGTGTTGCAGCAGGTACAAGAAGAGAGTGTCTTTCTAAGGCTCTTAACTCTGTTTTGTTAGTCTACACAGCTCTGTATTGGAACTGTTTGCAGGCTGTATAAACAACATCCAAATTATTCAATATATTTATTAGAGGCTTCTCAGTTCAATCATGTTTGCTTTTCTTGTTTTTCATGCATTTCACATGGATGCTTGAGGCCTAGCTGTACATCACTTAAAAACCCATCCAAACATGGAATCTAGGATCTTTCTGTGCAAACAAAAGTGTTCATTCTCCCATTTCCTATTTATCGCACATTATTTGCCAATTGTAAAATGTTCACTAATTCAATCAGGGAGCAGAAACCTTGTCATGTAACTTAACTATTCACGTCCTGTGAGCAACAAGCGATGTGTAAATAAAGCCAACTATGTGTGGAGCTGCCATATGCTGAAATTTACTGCTAGAAACTACTTGACGAGAACTGTGACTAACAAGCACTTTCAGTTTGCTTCCCAGACAGACCCAGGGGTAACATCTGTAGAATAAATACTCCTGAACAGCTTTTCTCATAGTATACCTGGGTTTACAATATTTTTTATGGAAAGTTTCTTTAGAAATCTCAAGTAGGACTTAAAGTAAAAAAAAAAATCCTAAAAATTTGGCATGTTGCTTTTTTTTTTTTTTTTCAAAAAACTAGTTTTCTTGATGGCTTTATTGCTCTGAAAATATGAGTCAAATTCCCTGAAAAAGTTTGCAACAATATTCTGAACAAAGAAGACTAAACGTGGTGATACTTGCTGAAAAGGTTGTATCAATGTTAAGTCCTTGTAGTATGAACAACACTCTATGGGATTATAAATAAAGAGGTTGGGTTTTTTATGTTCCGAACTATATCTATGCAAAACAAAGGAATAAGAATGTGAGTGAACTCATTATGGTTTGGAAAGAAAACCTATTTATTTCCTGTGTTTGGAAACAGAACTGAAAGTAATCCTTTGTTGCAAAACTAAAAAAATCCAGTGTCTTTTCCATGAGTATGGATGAGAACCTGACCCTATATAAATCAATGACAACTTTGTAATTCACATTAACAGAGCCAGGATTTGACCCTCTGACCACAAAGTCACGAAAGGTTGTTACAGGTTTGTCATATTATTGCTGTATGGTAAATTTCCTGCTTACCTGCAAAACAAAAAAGAAAAGGGGAGGGGCAGGAAGGAAAAAAAAATCCCATTATTTTTTATTATTTTTTAGCAAATCAACTCTTTTTTTTCTCTCTCTTTCTCTGAACAGAATACCCCCTCTCTTCGGTTTCATTTTTGGGTATGTTTTGAATGTGGGCAGGAATCACCTCTCTTGCAAATGACTTTCTACACTGTGGACCCTGTTTCCCTCTCCATATAGAAAGTAATGACGTGGTAGCAAGTGCAAGAAAGACTTTGTCTTCCATTCCCTGGCGCCAACACACAGAATTATCCCTACTTGATATCATTTGAAGATGTTATCAGAATGTGCTAATCTTTCAGCAGTATATCAATTTTCATTTTTTTATTAAATCTTTGAACATCTGTTCTTCTTTACTTATGGTTTGTGGTCACTTCAAATATACAGTGATGTTTGTCCTGTGTGTTTGAAGGAACTGAAATTTTATGAAGAAGCAAAGTAAAAAAATTTTTAAAAGGGTAAATGTAAAGTCTCATTGTACAAGCCTGCATGTTAGTTATTATTTTCATGAGCCTTCATAAGATGTTCGGGTTTGCCAAAATTTTCTTGCAAATTGAAGTAACAGTGGATACAATTAAGAAGAATCTAAAATGGAGCCAAACGTATCTTAGAAATTTTTTTGAACTTACATATAATATTTTGTATGGCAAATATCCGTCACTTATTACAATCTTCTCTTCTTAGACCAAAGGCCATGATTCTCCTTTCACTTATATCAGCACTAACTGAGAATAATTACCTTAAAATGCATGGAGCTGCCCTAGTGCAAAACCAGTGTAACTGGCAGAGAAATCATGCTACATAGATTTATGTTCTTTCCTTGATAATAAAATTGCTTGATCTTCTTTAAATTTCTGATCCTGTTTTTGAAGCTAGAAGAAAATGATCCAGCGTGTTTCCTTAAACATACAGCTACAAGCTTCTTAAATTGATCTCCACTTTGGTACAGGTTTCAGCAGCTTTACCCTCATTCAGCAGAGAATTCTCAAGGAGGCCTTGGGAACATTCAGCATCTGCCTCAAACAAATTTATCCCTTGGGAGGTAAGTATCCAACATCTTAGAAGGAATTAAAACTTTTTTTAAGTCAATGTTTTTATTGTCTATTACAGTCTTTGTATAAGTTTACTCAACAGAGAGTTGCCTGGAGGCCACTGACACTTTGTGTTTTGTGCAGGTGTTGATACATTTTCTGGAATTCACAGGAAACTGCTGTAAATTTATAGAACAGTTTGTTCTGGTGCATCCTAGTCACAGCTCTGTGTGTTCATGTCACGAGTAATTAGGCAGGCATGGGAGGTGTGTATAACATCTTTACTCCTTTTAACCAACAGTCCCTTTCCAAATTCCCTCCCGTTGTTTCCTCAGGAGGTGGCATGAAAGTTTCTGCTAGCATATCTAAGTAAAGTGGAGATTAGTTAAGACCCTTCTAGATCCCTGAAATTAAAGCACATTCCTCCTAGGGAAGAGACCACAAAAGTTTTTCTAGACCTGGTCACAATCGCAGTTTCTGAGTCTTAGAAACCTCTTGAATGCCTCTGGCTGTGCATGCAAAGGCAAAGTTTGCTGGACTGGTGTGAGATGTACATGAGGGTCAATCACTCAAATGATAGCTGTTGATACTATTTTCTCAAGTACTGCCAAAGAAGAGCTTTGCAGCACAGATTTTAGGTGTATCCTAGCTGGAGCCATCAGTTTCCAAACTGAAGCTATCATACCTGCTCCACGACCTAGAGCTGTTCTGGGGGTCTGGGCAATAGCATTCTTCCCTGGGAGGGTTTGTACCCACTCACCCCTGCCAGTGGCAGTTCATCCGCCGAGGATATGCTGCTGGGAGCTGCACTCCTCCAGCAGGAATTGTGGCTGGTTGAAGTATTTTCTTTTATGAGGGCTGACTTCTGGACCTAGTAAATCACTGTTTATACTTCAGCATTTTAAAGACACCTGCTAACACAGAGGGAGAGGGCAGTAGGTTGCAAAGCTCTGTTTAATGGTGTACTTTCAGCTTTACCACGGGGAGAGAAACGAAAGCAAAGATGATACCTCAGGTGTGGAAACCACTTTCCTTTTCAGTAACCCAATGCTTGGATTTTTCACTTGCCATTGGAGGCTATACCCTTTGGTTTTTAGCCAGAAGCAAGAAAAGGGCTAGTGCTTATTAGATACAATTAAGCACTATTTTAGTCTGGACACTGTAGAGTGAGTGCTCTATAGATTTTTTTTTTCTTTTCTTTTCTTTTCTTTTTTTTTTCTTCTTTTTCTTCTGTGCAGTCCATGGGAGATGAGCAATAGGTAATCTAAAGCAATTCAAATCCATAGCCGTTCCAATGAGTGGGATCATTCTGCTCGATAAGCATGGGTTACCTTAGGGCTTTCTGAGCTGATTAACAAGATCAGTAGGGAGGACCTTGCTGGCAGATGAGGAAGCATTGTTGTTAAGAATAGATTTTAATCTCTCTCCTTCACTCACCCGAGCTGTTACGATATCTGATGTGTAAAGCAGTAGGTTTTTAGGAAGAGTGAATATAGCACAAAGAAAATTAATCTAGAAAAATCTAGCACGCCTAGTGGCATTTACAAACAAGGAGAGCAATTGGTTCATAAGAGTCAGAGTGTGAGTGTCCCGCTACAGCGGCAACAACAGTCCAGTCACTGTGGCTTCACTACTTCTTCTTTTCACCTTAAGGAGAAAGTTCGTACTGTCTGCACTACTTTCCCATGGAGGGAACTTCAGACAAGGTCTAACCTCAGAAATGTCTACTGAAAAGTCAGGAGCAATTCAGAACTAGCAACAATATAGAAGAGGTTAGGCCATAAAATACATTTACTGTTAGAAGAAAAGAGAACCTATCCTTCCTCATGCAGAAAACTGAAGTTATACATCCATGTGTACATATAGAGAGAGAGATCCCACAATGATTTTATCCAAGGATCCCTCAATGCATACATTTGCCCCTCCAAAGCCATTATTAAATAAGCCTGGAATTATTTATCTAAATTTGATTTCAAATATAAACAATAATTGAGTCTGTAAGTCTCACTTTGAATTTCTATTGAGTTGTAGTCATATTTAATCTTGAAGTGTGAACTCTTTCTGAAAAACAAATTCAAGTGATGTTTTTTAATATTCAGACATATGCTGAAATAGGAACAATAAACACTGTCTTTTTCATAAATCTATTTCACCATGGCAAAGAGCCATCTTCTGAGGGTGACGTAATCACTGAATTATTTCTCAGCTGTTATTGTCACTGATATCCTATTGAGAAATGTAAATCTGAAATAATTGAATGAAAAAATTATTGTATGCTACATTAATCAACACGTGCTGGTCTTGCAACCAGTTAAAACACCATACACACCTATGTGCAACTTCCACTGCATTTTTCTGAAGAAAAAGTCATAATGGACAGTGTACTTTTGTTTAAAGAGCCGAGTCCCAAAAAGTGCCCCTCACCCTTCCAATAAAGAAGAATTTTGTATATTATGTTATTTTACATTGTCTACCTTGAGACATTGAGATCTGCTCCTGCCAGCTTAAAAAAGCCCTGTTATACTCATTAGTATAAAAATACTGTTTCTCTCTCTTTTTGTTACATGTCAGACTGCATCAACTCTCTTCCACAAGATGTCTTGCTACCACAGCCTTACATACATGCTACCAGAGGAGCCTTCTCAAACCCAAAAGCTCTACTGCTTAGACAACACCTGAAATTTTGCTTGTCTCTAGCCTCAAGGTACAGAAAACTCATCTTTTATGCCTCTGTTTTCCAGCTGCTCACCCACAACCCCCTGGAGATACTTTGGCTATTTCTAGGGAAGGCAGGAAGTATAGCTAAGAAAAACAAATCTGTTCTCACTAGCCTTATATTTGCAGGTCCATTAGGAATTTTTTTAGGATATATAAAACACTAAAGTTTGAAAACTTCTGCTCTAAGATCTTACAGTCTAGACATTAGGCACTTGGCAGTACATGGAAGAAGGACAAGTAATAAGGAAACAGGAAAAAAGGATGCAGCTGGAGAGAGTAAGATCCAGTAATTTCTTACATTAGAAATGGACATCTCAGTGATCCTGTCAAAGAGGTTGTGTTTTATGACACGAAAAAATATCTGTAGCTTATTCTGCGTCCTTTTTAAAACAAAAAAGTTCTAATAAGGTTATAATGTGCTGTGATGAAGTAGACTGTTGATTTTAGGTGGGGTTTTGCTCTTTTTTAAAACCAACTGTGTGCTTGAATCAGTACCATTTACCCACTTAATTAGTAGATTTCCCTGCTCCCTAAGATATAAGAACAAACACATAAATTCCTAGGAGTTTCAGGGTGCGGAGTGTTCTTTTCCTCATCCATAAGGGTGGTTTTTTTACCGAAATTGCAGATGTTGACATGGATGGCATTATTATTATTGTTGTTGTTGTTGTTGTTTGTTGTTGTTCTTATTAATAACCTAAAAAGCAAACCATAATACTTAAGCAGAAAAATATCAACGCAGGGAAAATGTTCCATATGCCAGTGTATAAATAGATCTGGCAGTGAACATAACAATAGCTCTGCTGCTGCCCTCTCAGAGCTGGGCTGAGCCTGATAAAAACAACGGGTGATTGTTTCTTTCTGTCTTTCACTGTAGATGAGAGAGAGCCATTGTAATGGTACTGCCTATTAAAGAGGATGTAACTCAATGAGGTAAACAGTAATTATACAACAGGAAGAACAGACTGGGTAGGTTTGAACATGTTCACAAATAGGTTGTCTCTGTTGGAAAGTAGTGGCGAGTTCTGCCTCTGCCCCCCAAGTACCTACATGGAAGCACAGAGTGCTTTATCACTGCAAGTGGTTGCTGTCCTGTGCTGTGCTGTTAATCCCAGAATTACCACTTTCTGTGAGGAATGTCTGTAGGAACCATATCCTTACTTGGTACACCGATAGTTGGATGTTTTGATGTTGAATTACCTTGCAGCTGCTGCCTAAAGGTTGCATGGCCTGCCTAGCAATGGTGAACTTTAATAAAAGGCAGCACACCTGCACTAGCACGGGCAGGGAAAAAATACTGTCGCTAGCACTGGCAACAATTTACTCGTTGACCATGGTCCCTAGAGCAAATGTAATTCTGTGCTTTGCTATTTTGCTTTGCTATTTTGAGAGGCTGTGTGGCCTAACAGCTTAAAATAAGGAGCAAATATCACTTACCTGGTTTCCCTGCTCTGTACAGTGGAGATGTCAACACTAGTTGCCCATTACCTAACTCAGGCAGAATAAATTAGTTCATGTTAGCACAGTTCTTTGAAACCATGCTTGAACCTGCTTACTGTTGAGGATCTTTATCCCAAAAGCAAAAGGAGCCTGGTCCTTCGTAGATCCAGAGAGGCATGAGGAGCTCTAGACTAATGGTACCATCAGTGACTTCCCTCGGCTAACCTGGTTAATCAGAGAGGGCCTTGGATCCTGGATGACGGGTGCTCAAATAAAGGGTGCACAAATAAAAATACTACTCATCAAAGAGGTCTTCCAAATTCACTGCATTGAGGGAAAAAGTGGAATAAATCTTGTAGCAGACAGAAGGGGAATAAGTGTTCAGGCCACAAAAAAAAGGTCAGATACAAAACATCACACATCCATGTTCATCATACAGTATAAGAGGAGCTGAACCTCCTCTGTGATCTCAGAACCAAGGTAGCTCAAAAGATGACAGTTAGCTGATCACTGTAAAAATAAAGCTTTACATTTCACATTTAGCTTAAGCTAATGGGTATTTTCTTTCTCCTGGAAACAAATTATATCAAAATAACAACTGTTCTTGATCTTTTTCTTTTCTTTTTTTTTTCTGGGTGGTTTTTTTTTTGTGTGTGTTGGGTATTAATTACCTATATCCTAGGAGTCATGAACAAAGACAATATATTTTCATTTTGTGGTAATGACTCTGATTACACCATGCAGGGGACCATGCAACAGGCAGTATTTGTATGATTTAGTGAAGACAAATATTTATCTTCCATAGAGGTGTTGTGGCTAAGCAGATCACACACTCATTACACAAATCACATCTGGGATCTGTTTCTCAATCTATCATTTTCCCTGTTGCAGAATCGGAGCGTCAGCTCTGAGCTGTACTTTCTTACCTGTCGAAGTTTGGAGTACTAATACATCTAATTTTTAATCATATCTGTCTGAGGATAGATCATGGTAAGAATTATTACATCTCTTCAGTTCTTCACCTCTTATTTTCACTCTCCTTACTTTTAATGGCCAGAGTCTACCATTTAGATCCAATGAAAGTATTCTGTGCAAAATATATTTTTCCTATTTTATTGAAGCACATATTTATTTGTGTGTGTTTTCAAGGCAGATTGTTTTGGGGACATAAATCTTTCTGGTCACTATTGGTTAGGGAGAAAGATCCTTCCTCCGTCCTCCTCCTGAAAGGCTGACTTCTTAGATTCCCCATTTGATGTTTTGACACAGGTCTCTCAAAATAAAACCTTTTTTTCAGCATTCTCATCTTTACAGTGCAGAACAAAAACAAATTGTGAAACATAGATGGGTGTCACCAAATGAAATTGGCATTCTCCAGCCAGCTCTAAATTCCACAGTAGACTCAAAAATTACTTAGTCCTTTGTAAATTCATCTAACTGTGACTCCCTACATAGCCATTATTCCATGAGCTGCCACACACTGTTAGTGTGTCCTCAAATGGCTTCAGTGCTATTTACCTTCAAAAATTTTGTCCAAGAAAAAGATAACCTGTAGTCCAGATTATTTTTCCAATCAGAAATCCTGGACAAGCAGCACAGTCTAATAATAACCTTAGTTTTGCCAGGTTTTAAAATATTAGCAAGGAAGTTCTATTAAAAACAACAGTAAACAAACATGAATTAGTGAATCCAGACACTCTCCTGCTCATGGTCACTTCTACTGAAAAAAATCAGGTATCCTACCCAAAGTCTGAACAACCTGAGCCCAGGGGTCTAAAGTACATCAGCAGACACCTAGAGATCAGAAATTCCTCATCACAGTGTGGGAACTGTGGCTGGCTAGTGTTGTGGTTTAACCCTGGCAGGCAGCTAAGCACCACACAGCCACTCGCTCACTCCCCCCACCAGTGGGACAGGAGAGAGAATCAGAAGGATAAAAGTGAGAAAATTTGTGGGTTGATATAAAGACAGTTTAATAAGTAAAAAAACCCAAACAAAACAAACCAAAAAAAACCCACCAAGAAAAACAAGTGATGCAAAAAATCCCAATTGCTCACCACCAGCCAACTGATGCCCAGCCTGTCCCCAAGCAATGGCAGCCCTGGTAAACTTCCCCTGCCCTTGTATTTATTACTAAGCACAACACCACATGGTATGGAATATCCCTTTGATCAGTTGGGGTCAGCTGTCCCGGCTGTGTCCTCTCCCGACTTCTTGCCCACCCCCAGCCTCCTCGCTGGCAGGGCAGAGTGAAAAGCAGAAAAGGCCTTGACGCTGTGTAAGTGCTGCTCAGCTACAGCTAAAACATCGGAGTGTTATCAACACTGTTGTCATCACAAATCCAAAACATAGCCCCATACAAGCTACTATGAAGAAAATTAACTCTATCCCAGTCAAAACCAATACAGCTAGCTACCAACAATGTGGACAGAAACTGATCAGCAAAAAGTCCCAAATCTCCTTGCCCATAGACACACATAGGGGCTGAAACTTAATCTAGTGGTATATAAATAGCCAGAAAGATTGAGCACAAAGGGTCATTCTTCGTCTGGATTCTTATTAGTCAATTCACGCAGTTGTCTGCTGACTGAACTATCTTTTATGAATCTTAGGTCTCAAACCTCTACAGGAAGACCCAAGTACCTGGCTCAGGGCTGTGGAGTCTACAAGTTAATGTGGTACAAACTAGTTCATTTTGCAGGACTAGATCTGTCTGCTTATCCTTCAAAGGCCCAGAGGGTGGCTTGGGATGATGAAAAGAGAGTTTCTGTTCCGTATGTGTTTCCTTGTTTATTATTATTGCCTGGAATTGAAGAGATTTTGGTCTTTGTTCGGCAGCATGTCTTGTTTAGGCTTAGTTCAGATAAAAACTTGTACAAAAACCTGGTATTGATATAAGGAACACTTTTCTAGGTATTGCCATTTTCTTTTCATAAAATCATGCTCAATGTAGACCAGAAGTAGAAATCTCTGTCAGAAAGGACCATCAGAGAATAACATGAAGTCTGTAAAATGTGCTAATGTTCACCAATACATTAATATAGGGGAGACTCTGGGAAAAAAGAAAGAAGGAAAAAAAACCCAAACAAACAACCATGGAGGGGGAAAAACAAACAAACAAACAAAAACACAAACCAAACCACCATAGTACACAGATTAAAAAGTATGGAAATTTTCTGATGCATTTTTCTTTGATTTTAAAGAAAAATCCAAACCACATTATCCATGTTTCTGGTTACTGGTACAGTGGGTAGGCCCTAATTCAATGAAACACCGGTACAGAGATGTAAAATTAATCATATGCTTGAATCTAACCCTATTTCATGAGTATTTAGGCACATAAATTTTAACTTTGTTGAATCAGAGATATGAGTAAGAGGAACAAATAACCCACCCATTAAATGAAATAATAGAAACATGCCTGGTTGCTGCTCTCTTAATAATTTTTGCTGTAGCACCTTTTCCACATGTACCTTTCCACATGTTACTTGAAAGACTTTAATTAGTAATGTCTCATAACACTCCTTTGAGGGAGATAATCACTGTAGTGATTCTGCAGATTAGAAAATGAAGCCAAGACAGATCGTAGCCTATATTTTTAAGTGCTTCAGTTTTTTAACAATTAACTTGAAATACCAAAGCCCTGATTCTCAGTGATAGCTCCTCTGCACAACAGCCACACACACATTAAACATTCAGCAGTTCAGCCAGAGCAGCCTTGTGTTTGGAGTACAAGTGCTGTATACCTATACTCGAAGGAACTGTTTTGAAAACTGGCGCTTAAGTGATTCATTAAAGCAATAATCCTGACTCCTGAGCTTGTTCTTTAGTCCCTGAGGTCCAGTTGAGAACATAACATCCCTATTCAGGAAAGCAACCAAAGATCTGTTAACCTTGAAACCAACGCTTTTGTGCTGAACACTGAGCGCTCACTTAGGTGTTTTCATGAACTGGTATTCTGATTACACCATTGGGAATCATCATAGAACATGCCCAGGTGTTACAAAAGTTATCAATAAATGCAGACCCTAAGTTTGTCTTTCGTATGGAAATAGGAATGAAAAAACCTCTCCCTCATGGTTTATGAAAGTAGCCTTTTTACTTGGGTCAGTTGCTGTGCACAAATTCATCTTTAATGGTAGCTATAATATTTCAAAAGATAATACACTGGGCTCGGCAGTTCAGGTAGTCAGGTATGGTTGTTCCCTGAAGAGACAAATCAGGAGCAGAATATTAGCAGTCTCAGTATTTTATTAAGTTTGCACCAGGGAGTGACTTTGTCTAAAGGTTCTGAAAAACTTTGACATCTGAATATTCCAAGTGGCTCATAATTAAATGCAACTAGATTTACTTCAACATGTTTGTCATTAATGTCAAAAAGGGTCTATCTGTCTACTCTGGAGGAAAAAACATACTTTATTCTTTCTAGAGGGCTTATACGAAGTTCCACTGCATCATCTGTTGGCTCTACAAGTGATGCAAGAAGGAATTGCTCTTAGCAAAGGCTATTCAGTTGTTGAAATGTGTGGTACAGTGAGGAAGAGTACAATTTACAGTAATTTTGTATTGGTGGTAGAAAAGATGGTTTAATGAAAAGACACTGTTTTGACCTAGCAGAATTCCACACTGATAACTTGAAAGCTGAAAGAACATATGAAAAGAAGTAGATTTTAGCTGTTTCTCATTCTAAAGGTTCATACAGGAATCAGACACCAATGGATCCAGATCTCCATTTCTATGTAAGATTACCATGTGTTGTGATCTATAGCCTTGCTGGATCACCAACCAATATTGAAAGTGTGCCTGCAAGACACATTTCTAAAGTGCTCATTTGGTTTGCTGGCTGAGCTTGACCACATGTGATTCGTTGCTCTTAATAATCATTGCAGCAATGTAGAACTTCATCTGAGACCTTTCTCTTTCTAATTTAAAGGCTTATTAGAAAGGCTGCTTATACTTGATTTAATACCAGCTTGAGCTACAAAACTATTGTCATGTCTCCTCAAGAGAGTCTGTTCCTTTCCATGCAAAGCAATTCAGCCAATGAGCTACTGCACAGGAATGTGAAAACAGGTAATTTTAAGATGTACAATATGTAAATACTGCCAGAGGGTCCATAGATTCTATGTCTCCTGAGTCAAACTGGATCAGAAAATGTTGTTGTTGTTTCTATTAATATTATCATTTTTAAATATGTCCTATTGACAGAAAAGAACCTAAGATAATTGAAGGAAGCAAAGAATGGCTTCTTATTGTCATGTTTCATAGGCATATTTCACCTTTTCTAGGTGGGAATAATGCATAGTTTTCAACAAAGGACACAAGTAAATTCTCCAGAATGCTTAGGAATTAAGTTTTTTCTGTGATGATAATGAAGATGAGGAAGGAAAAAAACATGGCAGGATTTTTAACTTTTATGGAAAGATATTATTGACTACAGTTCAAAACTGCACAGGGAAAAAAAGAGTATTTAAGAGTAAAAAAGTGATTTATGGAATATGTGACAGTAACTGTTACTAATTTTATCTTGATTTGCAAACTGAGGGTTGAGAAGCTGTAGGTATACATCTGGTATAAGTCAGTACAACTTCATTGCAACTGCCAGAAGTAGGAAGGAGGGGAAGTCTAAGCAACGTCATTTGGTGGACTTTTTTGTCTTTCAAAGAATAAGCAGATAAGAAAGGAACGATATAACAGAGTAAAGGAAGTAAGAGTTAGAATTTAGCACTCAACCATTAGTAATAAAAGGGTTTACAAATTAGTTCTGACAAAGGGACTGCAGTAGCAGTTCAGAAGAGTGCAGTGAATTGAGAAGGGGTTTTGTGCTGGACTGGAAGCAATAGAAAAAGTGAAGAAAGTTGAACACATTTAGCAAGTTTGGTGGCTGAACAACAGCACAGTGAGTGAAGATCACTGTTGATAAATACAAAGCAGTAGATGCTGAAGAAGAAAAAAATATATGCTGATGTATTTTGCTGAAGTTTTTCAGTTAAACATACCTGTGACATGGGTATAATTCCAGACAGATTAGCAAAGATGTGTTCAGAGTTCAGCTAAGTAAATAAGGCAGAAGGATCTTAAACAACAAGGTTTACACTGATTTATAAAATAATATTAGGCAATCATATTAGAACATTATACAGACCATCTAAGTGGTGTGGTTTCATCTAGAATAGTACCTGCCATAAAATGACCTTGTCTCAAGAAAGGTGCTGTAGAGGGGGATCAGAAAAGGAAAAAGAATTGTCATGAAGCATGAAAAAAGAGAGACCCTTGGCTGAACAGAGGGTGAAGAAAAAAATATGGTATCCTTACACTTAGAGGGTAGGGGCATAGGAAAGAATATGGAAAAAGGAAAGATCCAATGCATAATTCCAACATGGGAATTTGCTGTTCCGAGATGGGAAATGGCTGTTCTTGCCGCTTCAGACAAAAAAAAAGTGGTGGGGGCCATCAGCTGAGGTAGAAGGTATCAACTTCAAAAGTCATAAAAGAAAATACATTTTTCACAAAACTTAATTGAACTGTAGAACACGTAATTAGACTGTAGTTCTCAAAGTCAAGGATAACCTTGAGCCTGAAAACTTCACAAGGTTCAAAGAATAGGGCGTTTCTAGACATACCAGCAACATCCTAAGTTATAGTAGCTAATGCTAAGACAAACAGTAGAAGAGACAACAAAAGACATACAGGAGAATTTATGCAGCTGTAATTCTCTGTGATTAGGAGGAGACTTCTGGGAGGAGGCAGATTATCTCATGTCTAGGAGAGAAACTGCTTTGCTCTTTCTATAGAAATACCTGATTCTGGCCATTGTTGGAGAAAGGCTGCTAAATTCACCAGTCTACAGATTGGGAATTCTTTACTTTCCTTGTGCTGTGAGTCTGAGACACACAAAAAACTTCAAAAGAAATTCTAGCTGTGAAGGAGAGAAAGTGAAAAATGTAGAGACAATGAACATGGAACTCGGTTTAAAGAGTAAGGTAAACAAAACATGTATTTCTAAGGCCATATCTACAGAGGACAGTGGAGTGTAATGCAGAAATTACCAAGCTGGCCATTAGAGAGCCGGCACACCACACAGTACACTAAAATGACTTGGGAGATACCGGTTCAGGTACTGAAAACAGAGCAGTCACAACAACGTGGACCTTCATCTGAGCCAGTAAGTCCTGCTCCATAGAAGAACTAATTAGAAAATATTGTGCATAATTGCAGAAGCACCTCTGTCTCTGATGGCTCAGGACTCCTGACACTGTGCGGTACAAAGCCTTGGTAAGTGTGTCACTTGTGTCACTACCAGTGGGTGAAAGGAAAAGGATAAAGCAGTGTGATATTGTTCCTGACCATGATGAGTGATGTCTGCCCCAGCACATATGACAAATGGAACTACTATCACTCTGATTCAAATCAGCAACTCACTGGGCACTAAGGAGAAGGTGCTATCCAGCATAGTTGGTTATTGTTGATGTTTGGGTTTAAGTGAACTTCTTGTTGTTGTTATTGTTACTATTATCGTTTGAATTCTCATCCCAGCTGAGTGTATGTATGACCACCATGAAGTTGAGCCATTTAAACAGGTAATGTTCTTCTCCTGCAAGCATCACTGCTCCAGTAAGTGACAATAGGCACAAAATACAACATTTTCAGGAGAAGAAAGCCAGAGAAAACAAGTATCTCATAGGAAAATGCTCACTGGGAACCTAGGAGGTGTGGATTCCCATCCCCTCTCCCCCAAAGAAACTGCATTCATTTTCCTGTTTGCATTTTCTATTAGGATGGATCTGAGCTGCCTGCAGAAGTAGCTTGCTAAAAAAGTGTTCAGGAACTCCTACTTTAACAATTCTGTTTCTGGATTTATGAGCTCTGGATGGGCTTCAAACAACCATTCACTCCATATGTGTGTTTGGGTGGGTAGTATCAGTACTAGAGAGACTTTGTACAAGCCCTGTGGCAGAATCAGAAGTACAAAGGGGAAGTGCCTACAGAGTTACGCTGCAGGAGAGCTCGGTTACTGGGCTTGAAGTGCTTAAAGAGCAGCCAGAGCCCTTGACTTCATGCCTGGTGAAGATGAATTCTTGAGTCTGTTTGTAAAGTAATATTTTGGGGAAAATATTTCCCACAGAACTGTGACCCTCTTTAAATCTCTTCACCAAACCAACACTCCTTGGCACTCCTTTGGAGTCACTGGATCTTTGCACATAAAGATGCCAAGGGTCTAGCTGCCCTGAGAAAAATTTGCATGTGAAATACCTCTTGGTCTTTCCCCAGCTAATTAAAATAAAAAGAAGTGCATGGCCTGCCTGACACCTACCTTCCTATGTCCACACACCATCCCTGTGCATAATGCGAGTGAAGTGGGTTGGTTTCCAGTCATTGAGGCTCTCTGCAGAAAAGTTTCACTGACACTTTTGCAATAACACAACTATTTATTTAGAGCCTGTACTGGAAGGGGAGCTATTCATAGTCCTGAGCTTCAGGTTACTGTGTTCTTCCGTGTATGTTAGAGCTTCTCTGACACTTTTAAAGGACACGATGAAATCTTCCTCATTTGTAGCCACTGACTCCAGCTAATAGGTACATGCAATGCACAGAAGCAGCCTTCTCCAGCTTGCTGCAGGGAGTCACCTTCCAAGGAACGCAGTATTAAAAACAACAGATGTGACCTCAAAGAACATCACACCAGATGTGCAGCTGATTATTGGCTTGCATTTGCCTAAACAGCTGCAAAGACACATACGAGCAGCGGCCGTATGTGCAAAGGTGTGTCTGTGCGCACACACAGACCCACGGACCCACGGACCCACGGACCCACGCCCGGCGGCGGGCCGGCCGCTCTCCAGGGTGCTGCAGGCGGCGGCTCCGCGCTCCTCCGGCGGCTCCCGCGGCTCTGCCCGTTGCAGGATTTTCCTTTTTTCTCCCGATCAGAGACACTTCAGGGCATAAACCCCTGAGTTTCAGGTCAAGGAGGGTCTGTGCTTCTATGGTCAACGTCAAGTAAAACTCTTATGCCGTAGATAACCCACTCCGCACAGAGGCACACAATTTAGAGAGGATTTCATTTAACTCTTGGCCTTTTAAGAGCCTTGTGCCAGAGCTGTAAAACATATCCTGTTATACACACAATCGTACGACTGCTTCCCCCCTTGTTAATGTTTTTTAACTCCCATATCATATAAATTAAGCCCATATACCTCCTTCTTGTTTTCTTTCTCCTGAAGGTCACTTTTCTGTCTGTACTCAGAAGTGTGTCTGACAGCCTTGAACACAGGCTCTACTGTCATTTTCAGTAGCTGCCTTTCCAAGCCTGGACAAAGGTCACACTGGTTCTCAGCAAATATATTTTGCAGATTGTTCTGAAACTGTTTTCAGATCTGCCCAGCTATATACTTACTCACTCACCTGGCACACTGCAACATTTGCAAAGAGCAATTATTCCCACACAAAAAAGTACAGATCTGCAATTTATAGGGCTTTATTGATAGGCAAACTACTTGCATGTTTACATTAAAAAGTGCCCCCTCAGCTTTGCTGTGCCTAGTGGGATGCTCTTCCAGATACTGTGTTTATCCTTAATAAAACAGTAGATTTGATTTTCCAGTTCGCCACCTAGCTGCTCCGCAATAGAGGGGATCAGTTTGGCTTCGAAAATTAGACTCTGAGCCCCATCTAAACCTGCTGGGAATTTCCATTTCATCAGTGCGGTCTGTTTTGAATAATTTCTAGTATGTCGGGCTTTGAGACTCAAAGGGGCCATGAAAACACTGTCGTCATTCAGGGGAAAAGTGAAAGATAAGCTTGGTGATTTTCTGTTAGTAAGGCAGTGCTTATTGTTGCTGGCGGGTGAAAGCAACACACCTCCTTGCTAGCTGCGCTGGAGGACTTAAAGGTTTCAACTGGGAAGAAGAAACTGAGATGCTCTTAGTTCCCTAGCACTATCGAGATCCAAGCTGAGATGTGTCAATGTTTCAGTGCCTTCCGCTGGCAGGTCTAACTGTGCATTATAACGCTTCTATGGACGCACTGCTCTGGACACAGCTAAGTGCCCTTTTCTGTTAAAGGTTTGACCATCAGTTTATTTAACTCATTTAATTTCCGCTAGTAAGTGCCTATGAGCAATTTATTTGCGTGGAGTCTGGCTCGCCGTTGCCTCAGTTCTGATTTGTCCCTTCCTTTCTTCTTGCTTTCTGCAGTCCACGCCGTCAGGATGGTTCGCTGTTCCCTCGTCCCATTCTCCCCAGCGTTTTCCCGTCATCTGTCAAACGCCTGCCTCCCCCGTAAGCAAAACCTTTAAAATCAGCTGTCCGTTGCAATGCTGGAGGTAAACGAGCGTGGAAGCCCCCGAGAGGGCTAAATAGCAGCAGAGCAGCGTGACGGGTGGTGGCAAGCAGAGCCCGCAGCCGGGGGTGCTGCGGGCGGGGGCCGGGAGCAGCAGCCCCGGGGCTTGCGCTGGTCCCTGCTGGGAGTGAGGTGTCCAGCTCGGCTGGGTGACTGCGGCTGCCTCCCCCTCTCGCTTTGCACCTTGTTTAAAACAGCCTTGCGCTGCTTGGATCAAGGGCCCGTTTGCAGGCACCTCTTCTTCCACAGAGAGATTAGGGCTTCTCCCCGCTCTTCCCAGTCCCGTTGGCCTAAAACGGGTGGCAAAAACTGCAAGGGAAGAGGTGCTCCAAATAAACGTGGCTCTCGGAGCATCTTCTTTCCCTGAAGGGAAATCAAGCGTTTCGGTTTGCAGAGCCGGCTGTCTCCTGGGCTTGCTCTCAGTCCCCCGAGAAAGCCGTCTGCTGGCTGGGAAGTCGGTCACCGAAGCCATGGCAAACAGGTTGGGAGGTAGCCGAGCCATCGGGACCCCTTCCGCTGGGCATCCGCACGTCTAAGGGTACACCCTCCCTTCTTCCCTCCTCCTAGGAAGCTTGGCAAGTCGGAAATAACAAGCGAGGGGAGCCGGGCTGCTTTCCCTGGCCATGCTTATTCGTCTGGGGATAGAAAGAGGCTAACAGGAGGGAAGCTCTCGTCTGCCCTGGCTCCGGGTGGACATGAGTGCCTCTGGGAATGAGAGGGAAGCCGGCAGTTTCGCCTGGGGTCTTCCCTTTTCTCATACCCCCTCTAACCCCAGCCCTGTTGCAAGGGGGTGAAGCAGGCGTGGAGGGGTACTGAAGAGGGGAGAGTAGTGGGAGTGCGGGGACGACCCGCCCAGGGCACTTTGTCCCCGGTGCCTCTGTAGCCTCCCTCGCCGTTGAGGAGACCTTGAGTCTCTGCAGATATCTCTGTGGCCCCCGGGGTGCAGGTGAGGGCTGAATCGGAGAGGGACCGCACCCCCCTGAGTATAACAGAAAAGATCACCTTGGAAGTGGCCCCCGGGGACACCCCTCCTCCGTGTCCACTCCTCGCCCGCCCAAGCTATAAAACCCTCAGGACAGGGCACTTGTCCTGCCGGAGCGCACCCCAACGAGGCAGCTCCACGCACGGGGGAAGGAGCCATTTGGGAGAGGTGTAGCCAAAGGCAGGGACACGGCCCACAGCAAAGTCTCACTAGAGATCACTCGGCATCACTGGATATGGATGAGATTTCTTTTGGAAATCTCCTCGCTGAAAGTTGCTATCTTTGCCTCCCCTCCCCGGGAGCGCCTCTCGGTCCCTCCGCGGGAGGGGAAGATCATCATCAGCAAATACTCGCTTCCTCATGCGCTTTCCTTTTTTCTGCGAGCGAAGGTCTGAGCGCTTTGTTCTGTGGTTTTACGATGAATTTATCTCTACAGCTGTTTAGCACACTGTAAATGACTCGGCTCCCGCCCTCCCTCCTCTTGCATGAGCGGGGGGCGGAGGGGGGAGGAATGCATTTAAAATGTTTTAAACTCAGGAGCAGCATTTTCTTCCCTCAGGAGGTGTGTCTAGCACGTAGTGCTCTAAAGAGAGGAGCCGGTAATAACAGATGCTCCGTCAAACTTAAAAGGCGCTGCTTACCACGGAGTTCCCGGGTGCCATCAAGATGTATCTGCTGAGATCGATTAAGAGCAGGGCTCCGCGGGCTCAGGAAGGCAGCGCTGCTCACACGCGTTTCGGTGGGGGCGGGGGGGGGGGGGAGGAATCTCCGCTCTCCCCGGGCGGGCTGCAGACAAGGCAAGGTGGAGGTGGGGGTCACTTGGCAGGGTTTTCAGCACCGGCCTTTTATTTCCATGGGAGATCACGAGGGGGATGCGTGCGAGGAGAGGAGATGCTCCCCGGCTTGGGTGAGGTTTGCACGGCGGAGGATGCCCCTCCACCTCGGACCGAGCTCTGCAGCCGTGAGACCACACGGCGCTGAGCAGAGCGGCATTGGGGGGCCCCCTGCAGCTGAGCAGAGCCGCGCCGAGCCACAGCTCCAGCCCGGGGGGACCTCCCTGCCTTCCCTCCAGCCGTGGGAAGCAGGGAGCTGCTGGAAGCGGGCCCTGCCCCGAGACCCCTGCCCCTCTCCTGCGGTGGAGGGAGGGACAGTCCCGAAGAGTGCCGTGCGTCGCCGGGGTCGCCCCGGGGCAGGGCCGCCACCCCCTCCCTGCTCCTCGCTTTGGGAAGGGCTGGCTCGCGCTCGCGATGATGGAACTCTAATTAAACCTCCGGAAATCAACGTGCACAATCAAACACTCGCGACGTCGCTGGGAGAGAAAAAAAAATAACAGTAATAATAAGGGGAAGAGGAGGCGGGCATTGTCCCTTTCGAGGCTGCTGATCATCTTGATTAATGAATGTTAAAATAGGTTAAGCGCCAAGGTCTCGGAGACAGCCCGGGGGAGGGGCAGGGGGTGGCCGGGGCTGAGGCTGGGGCTCCGTCTCGCAAAGGACGGGGCAGCCAGGCTATGGGGGTGGCTGTCCCCTGCCCCGGGGTGGCTGCACCTGCGGCAGAGCAGCCTCACAGGGCCGCAGCCTGCTCATGGCTTGCTTCCAACCTCCCGGTGCCAAATCTCTTCTGAGTTGCCTGGATAGCTGTCTCCTGACTCTGCTATGAAGTCCAGGCAAAATTTTCTGTGAGGGCTAAGAAACCAAGGGGCAGACGTCAGGTCCCGGCTGCCTTGATACTCCCGAAGAGCTACAAGTGATCCAACCCTTAAACCCTGTGAAAGTGCTTTCAGGTAGAGAAACACAGACTTGTGTAACACTGAAGCATGAGTACCTCCAAAATTCAGAGCTCCCCGCCTCCAAATTAACCCTGCCACCCAAGGCAGGGGAAATACCCACCCCCAGGGCCAAGCAGAGTATTTCCAGAGTCCTGCTACCCTGAAGGCACATCACCCTCTTGGGGGTAAATCCATCCCTGAGATCCTTCCAGGAGCAATAGCTAAATGTATGCGAGTAGTGTAGGTAGCTCCTCTGCCTGGGGCAAGCCCAGGCCAAGAAATACTTTCTGCAAAGTGAAGGGGTTTTTGGAGTGGAGAGGAGGGGAGTGGTTGGGCTGTGGCTCCGTCGGCCCTTCAGAAAGAGAGATGGGGCAGGGGAGGCTGGGCAGACAGCAGCCAGAAGCCAGGGTCACCTTCATAAGGTGCACCTCTCTCCTCTTCGCATATCACTTCCCCCTTATTATTATTCGGACAACAGATGAGATGGGTTCCCCTCTCCTGCTTCCCACCCCAACAGCCCCTATCCCAAGGAAAAAAACATTACTGCAGACCACAAATCAGTTCCAGTCCAGGAGAGAGGTAAACAAAGACAAAGCAAACCTAAAGATGTTTATATCTAGATTATTTCCATCGAACTGGCAAGTTCCCTTAAGCAAAGTAAATACTTCTCAGCCTAGTGACTATTAATTAAAAGAGAATGCTTTACACCCAAGGAGAATTAACTCTTGTTCACAAAATGTATCTGTTTCCCCGAATTCGTTTGTCATTGTGCCGGGGAAGCATCTTTCCGTGAATATTTCAGCACAATAATCAGTTTAAAAAACTAAACTGGATTTAGTGTAACAACATTTTTCCACAGTGCGCAGAGACTCCTATGACTGCAATAATCTAAAAGCTAGATCTCTTTCTCTCTTTCTCCTCCTGTACATCTCTTTAGACTTACAGCTATCATGGAACTGCAAAAAAGAGTAACCAGAAATAAAGAGGAGAGTGTTGCGGGAAAAGATGGTGAAGAGGTAATTGGGAAAAAAAAGAAGTTCTGATGTGCAAATTGTAGATAAAGACTTCTGATGAGGAAGAGGGGAGTGTCTGATGAGGAAGAGGGGAGAGTGTGTTGAGAGATAACAAGAACCAGTAATTTCTATTCAGCAAAGCCACCAAATCAGAGAGCAGTGCTGATTTTATTGGAGGAGAGCCTTCAACAGCAACTAATCCTGTC
Organism: Gymnogyps californianus; assembly: GCF_018139145.2. Lineage (NCBI taxonomy): Eukaryota > Metazoa > Chordata > Aves > Accipitriformes > Cathartidae > Gymnogyps > Gymnogyps californianus. The sequence goes on from NC_059471.1 coordinate 153,721,449, forward strand.
ATATTGAAAGAAAATCGTAAATGTTCTCTGCAGAAATTGCCTGCCCATTGCAGCTAATCGAGCCCACTTCGCGCTCACACACCCACACCCACCCACACACCGCACACCACGCACACCCCCACACCCCCGCAGGCGGGCAGCAAGAGGACCCACAGCCGCAGCACCCCAGCAAGGACATTCACCCGAGAAGCTCACCTAGGCGCCCCGTTTCCCTCCCTCGCCACCACCCCCACGAAGGTGGCAGCTTGCCCTCATTTCCTCAGAAGCGCTGGGGGAAGTATGAATTATTACCAGCTCACTTAAGAGTCCCAGCTTCTGCTATTTTTAATTTCTCCAGTTTTGTCTAAACCGTTAAGCCAGGTTTGATAGCACTATTGCTCTAAATATTTTTTTTTTTTTTTTCAAGCTCAACTTGGCTGAACTGAAGCAGAGACTCCCAAGGGCCAGAGCCACGGAGGGTGTGCGTGTATATGTGTGTGCCTGTGCGTGTGGGAGGGAGAGAGCAAGAGAGGGAGAGACAAAAACTCCATCAGCCCGGACAATGCCACCTCTTGTTTAAAGCTTCCAAACTGTCATTTTTTCCCCCCATTATCACGGTACCAAGTAATCTGTCTTTCCCCCACCCCAACCCCCCTCCCTCCTCTTGGAAGATATGGAAGAGAAAGATAAAGCGGCTGCCTCTGGGCTCTGACTGCGCGCAGCCCGTATGCCTCTGCCGCCAGAGCCGCGGCGACTCCGCAGCCGCCGCTCGCAACGAGACGCTTGCAGCGGGATGGGATGCAACTTCTGGTAATTGGATCACAGGTAGGAAAGCTTTGGGTTTTACAGACGTTTCCGCTCTTTTTATTTCATTTTCTTTTTTCTTTCCTTCTATTTTTTTTTTAAATCTTCTCTCCCCCCCCCGCCCTTCTTTCTCGTCCTCTACCCTCCTCCCCTTCTTCACCGCACCTAGGATTTCATCCGCTGCTGTCATAGGAAAGCTCCCGCCAAGAAAATAATGTCCAAGAAACGAGCTTACGTTTTGCTTCCTGGCAGAAGGAGCAGAACAAAACATAGGGAAACTTTTGCTGAAAGGGTCCGTAACGTTGCGGGTCACCGGGGAAAGGCAGCGAGAGGAGGGAAGGCAAAGCGGTTGCCCACAGCACAGAGCCTTTCACTGTTGAGTTACAGTTGTGATATTAATCCCAGAATCGAGTCTAGCATGGTATAGCGGGGAAGGAGAGACGCAGTAGCCTGCTTTAGAGAAATCCTCACATTTTCCAAGCGCTGTCCGCAGGTTTTTTATATAAATGCTGCATTCCGACACAGGGACATCCCCCGGACTACCCTTCCCAAATCCCGCTGTGACATGTTTGTTGGCGACACCTGCAAAATGTCACCGGGAGCCGGGAGCGGAGCCGTCCCCGGGGAGCGGAGCCTGCCCGCGGAGCGCGCTGGCTGGCGGGCGGGAGGGCAGAGACGGGGCGGGGGGTACCCCTGCCCTGCCGGGGACCATGCAGGGATGCGAGGTATGAGGGGAGGAGGCTTCCGCTGTGTCAGTGCGGTCCCTCGCCCCCAGCATCCCTCCTGGGGAGCGTGCGCCTGCCCGGGGTCAGTGTCCATCTCCGCTGCCTCAGGTCTCATCTCCTGCCTCGGGGAGGGGGAGCGCGGGCGCGGGGTGCCGCCGGAGGCGGGGAAGGTATGGGGTTTCCCCGGCTCATTTCCGACCCCGCTTCCCTGGCTCGGTTCCCCTGCGGTCCGGTCCTCGGTGCGGCCAGGGAGCCGGGTGCGGCGGGGGAGGATGCTCCAGGGCCAGGTCCGGCTCGCCCCGGTCCGACGGGAGCTCCCGGCAGGACTGACCCGGTCCCGGCCGTGCCTCCGGGCTCCTTTTGCTTTCGCCCGTGCCGCCGCCACGGGGTGCTTGTGGCCAGGAGGAGTGAGCTGATGCCTTGAGAGGGAGCTCAGATCAAGCTGTGGGAGAAAAACTGCCTCCCAGAAACAGCTCTGGGGCACCGAGGTCCTGGTGACCCCCCAGAGTCCAGCCGTTTCGGAGGCTCTGGAGGGGCAAAGTGCTTTCCGAGCTGCTCCTTCTCGGGCAAAAGTCGAGCCCGGTCATCTCTCCGGCGACGGCCACTCTTCGCTTCGCGCCTTCCCACCGGTCTGCACCCCCCGCCGTGCTCGCCGGCTTCCCCACGGCTGCCCAAGCGCCGGGGTGATGCCCCGCTGGGGGAGCAGGCAGGCTGGAAGCGGCAAGGCAGGCTTCTCCCCTCCGCTCGTCTCCCCGCTAGGCAGCCGGGCCGGAGGGCCCTGCCTCAGCCGGCGGGGTGCTCCCGGGGGGCGGCTTTGCCTCCACAGCGCGGCTCGCTGCCAGCTCCGAGGGGAGGCTGCCAGGGCTTATAACTCATTCCCACGGGCCTAGGGGTGAGTCCTCACCCCTTCGCTGGGGAAAGGACAAGGGACTCTTCCTCCCTCCCCCCTAAGATTGTTTTTTCCTACTATTTTCACGTGCTAAAGTTCCTTTAGGGCAAGGAGCGTTTTTTGTTTTTTTTTTTTTCAACTGGAAGAGGACACTGGGGAGGGGGTAATTCTTGTTGCAGATCTATCCAGAATAACATCTCTCCCCATTTTTATGTATCAACCAGTGTGTTTGCACACATTGGCTTATCCCTATCCCTTAAGGAAGATCTTCCTTTTGCAGAAGGGAAAAAGGCAAGGGCAAAAAAAAGGAGAAGGGCCAACCTCTGCTTGACAGCCTGCTCTTGCAGTTTTGGGGGGAAAAAAACCAAACCAACAACAACAAAAAAAGACCAACAATGAGGAAAGTTAATACGGGAGATCAGAAGTATGCATGCTGTCTGCTTTTATGGTATTGCATTGCCTGCAATCACAGCTCCTGTCTAAATACACACCAGCCTTGATCGTATGGTTTATGACACCAGCCGCTCTCGGTGACTCATCTATAAACCGCGTTAAGTTACACAGAGTATGCTCTCTCTCTGCTTTAGGCTCTTTTTGGTTATAACTTTGGTCGAACTTCCCCTCTGCAGGACCCCTGGACTGCAAAAGCAGACCTGTTTGCTTTTGCATCAGGAGAGCAAGAAGTGCAGCGGGCTCATTGACTTGGTGAGCGTGTGCCCCACTGAGCTGCCCTCTCTGCCCCTGCCCGCAGTGCTCCGTGATTTCTGCATTGCAGTCTGCTCAGGAACAGGCTCAGTACATGGAGGGGGGGTCTAGGATGTCCCCAAGTTGCTTTGGACGGAGGGCAAAATAACAAAAAAGAGAGGTCATGCTGTTCTCCCATCCAAACCCAAGATTTTAAGTAATACCCTCTACCCGAAAGATTGTAACTCTGCATCTGGGCAGAGCTTAGGGAGATCTGGACTATGCGTGATCAGGAGTGTCCTGGGCAAATGGAAGGGGCAGCAGCCGTGCAGTGCTGTGCCATTGCCCAGGAGGCAGACCAAGACACAGAAAAGGGGAAACCAAGGCTACCAGTGAAAAATAGCATCTGTGAACAAAAGCATATTTCTTTGCCTGCGCGTTCAGTCCTGCGCCCCACTGTCATTTTGGTTGTCACCTCTGGGCTGACTCCCCGTGTGTGTTTCATGGCTCTCAGTTGCTCTAAGTGCTTGGATCTTTCAGCCCATCGGGTGTCTAATTCAATAGTCTTTTGAGGATATCTACTATGAAATCCCCCACTGTTGTTGATACAGTCCCAGGAGGTTATTCTGCCCCACTTCACTCCTGTAACCCACTCACCCGTTCACCCAGACTTTCTCTTCTCCACTAACATCATGACCTACATGCAAAAGACTTATTTTCTGGTCCCGTTTCCATAGCAATGCAGCATGGGGAACGCAGGCAAACCAGTAATAACGAAGCAGATATTCCCTTTCTGTGAAATCAAGACCTCTTTGAAAGTTGAGTTCAATTTAAGGGAAAGTAGGGATCCGCGGAGAGTTGGATTTCCAGCCCAAAGCCCAGATCTCCGCGCCCTCTAGTGCCAGAGGCAGGCGAGGGAGAGCATCCCCGGGCACAGGGGATGCGAGGCTTGATACCGAATTACAGGGGAGGCAGAGAAACAAGTGGTATGAGATAAGGACATTCCTCCCAGTCTCTGTTTCCAACCAGCTGTTCCCCTTCTAAACCCCAAGTTGCAAAAAAAGGCAGGTGGGGTTCAGCTGATCCTAGTTTTGTCACCCAGAGATTAACGCTGGGGTGCATTAAACTATAGAGAAATAGGTAGGAAGAAATTACTGCTGGGAAACCCAGTATGTATCTAGCCATTAATTCACAAATTTTGGATCTCTCTGGCTTTGAGCTTCACAGCTTGCAGCAACTTGCAGCTAATTCTCCGAGATCTGAAGGCATGGAAGAGGATTACTCACTTGTGAAAACGCTGCCCTGACCTTCTATGGGCTCTTTGGGTGGGTAGATGGGTGGACAACAGTAATCAGGCTAAGGAAAGCTGAAGGGGCTTAGATCCAGCTCATATGAATGACAGGGATAACTTTTTCACAAATGCTTGTAGCCTTAAATCTTGAAAAGCTTAAATTGTATGGTAACATTTCAAGCCCTGTTAAATCTGAGCCTGGATTCCCGTCTCTAAGAACCAGGCTGCACAAAGGACCAAGCACTGAGAACTGCTGTAACTAAATGAGACAATTAGCACACTCCCCGCACACCACCCTACCCATCTTTTCCCGTTCCTATATTTTGGCAAAGATAGCTTTCAGTTTTGCCAGGGTCTCCATGGCTTTTCCTGGGTCGGAGTTGCCCAAAATACGCAGAGTTACCTACTTGCTTGTCCTCGTCCCACCAGCTGAACGCCAACCACCTGTGCCTAGCAGATTGCATTCCCTAGCCCTCCGTACCAAGTTTAGTAGGGATCTCTTGCTGACTTATCCCACTGCGTTCCTACATCTCCCCGATACAAGTGGGCAGAATTAAAAGATGAGGTCATCCCTGGAGTTGTATTAAAAGGCTGCATCCCTTTCCCATGGGCCCTGAGCTTGTTTCTATGTAAAAATGCTTTAGGCTGTGGAGCTGCCTGTCATTTTGGACCATCTGTCCTACCTTTAAAGCTGTATCACTACCTATATCTAACACCATCTATTCCCTATAGAGAGAGATACATACCAGCGGGTGTTCCAAAGAGACATCTCTCATATAACATGATTTGAAGTCCGAAGAGGACGGGACAGGGTGAAGTGGGTTTCCTCTCATTGCCATCAAGCACTTAAAGAATGCTTACCAATGAGACTAAGATAAGCAAGGGGATTTCAGTAGTCCAAATGCTTCAAGTATTCATATTTAAGAATATGATAAGGATAAAATGAAACAGATCATCATTTACGGCCAGCTGCTTTGCTGAAAGCATTCTACATGTTTTCTTTTTGACGAGATGATCCCCTGATTCCTGTCTTTCCAGTATTTTTTTTGACTCCATGGGCTAGATTCTGATCTTCATTACATTCTTTCAAATCAGGGGTGGTTCCACTGACTTTAATTACTTCTGGTTTATTCTAGTGCAATTGAGCTCAGAATTTGACTTTCACAGAAACATAGTAAGTGTTGTAATTAAAATATGCCAGTGTTTTGACAACGGTTCATGGAACAACTCTGTTTCGTCAGCCTCTGCCGAAAGTGAAATGCAATGTGATAATGGGCATTGGGAATAGTATGGGGCACCTCTGACAGTGATGACAATGAAGATCTCTATGAGTGGCCACAACACAAATAGGTGAGAAATTCTGTAAACCAGCATCTCCCAGGGTTTTCTTCAAGCTCTTAGAAAAGCTCTAAGTAAACTGTGGGCAGGTGTGGGTTTTTTTAGGTTTTTGTTCTTTTTTTTTTTTTTTTGAGAAAGAGGTGGAACGAGAGAAAAAATATCTTCATAGATCTTTCTTCTGAATCATTGTGAAAATTAGCGTTGGAAACCAAGGAGATAAAATATACCTAGTCATTTAAAAGAATTCTCTTGCTTAGTAATTTCTCTGGGTCAGGATTTTCAGTAGTCTGAATATGTAAAGCTCTCTTGATTTCGGCAGAAATAGGATGATCTGCAAACTCTGAGGATCAGACCCTTCATTTTTAAAATCCATTTAGGCATGTGAGAAATAAAAATTAGCAAAATCTGTCCAACAGGGGAAACAATAAGTTTCTGGTACAGCCCATAGCATTTTCATAGATTCCTGAGAATTTTTCTCTCAGCTTTGCAATGAATTACCGATGTTTATTTATACTCATCTATCTCATATTTAGTCAAATAGAAAGCAGAGAGGTCATAAATTGAAAATGATTCACAAATTTGTTCATGAATAATGGCAACAAGCTCATTCCACTATGATTTCCGAGGTCATTTAGTGCAAGCCAGTGACCAATGATTTATTCATGAAAATATTCATACATCTCAAAAGTTTCATGAATGTTAGCTTGAATAATTAATGGAAATTGTGTTATTTGTTATCATTACTCATTATTTTCCTATTCAAAAAAGCATCAGTCATCCAGTTAAAGAGCAGTAGAACATAATGATTGCAACATTGGATCAGGCAGGTGTTTCGTCTTGTCCAGCATAGTGTCTCTATCAGTGTCCCTTACCACATGCTTCAGAGGCAGCTGCAGGCAATGCTGCCCTAGATATATGCACCGCCCTCAAGTAAAATGTTTTAATACCTACCAGCTTGTGTTTGCTCGCTGCCCGGAGACCATTTCCAAATGAAAACATATACCCGCCTTCCTCACCAAATGGAAAGCTCTAGCGCTTCTAGACAAACTGCAGATATACTCACTGGCCAGATAAGCAGCTAATCCGGTTTTGCCTCCCAGTAAGTTCACTGCCTTAGTGATAGCACGTAGCAGTGAGTTCAGTAGGTTAATTGCATATTTTCTTGGGTAAACCACACTCCAAGCAACCTTTGATCTATTTAAATTAGTTGTCTTTCAATGTTATTGCTACCTCTCTGTTATATGATGTGAAAAGGCCAACAGGAGCACCCAGTTCATTGTATAGGTGACATTCATTTACTCAACCATGAACCCTCTTGTTCTTTTCTTCTCCCAGTTAGACAGTCCTAGGGTTCCCAGTCACTTTGCATGTCTTAAAAACTACTAATTCTTCTATCTCCTTTTTTGGTGATGGATTGACCAATGTGGACACAATTTTCCAGGTGAGGACTATTGGTTTACACAATAAAACTGTTTTCATTTTAACACTTTTTACTTCTTTTATGCACTAATGGAAAGTTTGTTTTGTTTGTTGGGTTTGAGGGTTTTTTTGACCGCTGCTGTAATTGAGCAGAATTTGCAACTGCGTTGTCCATGGTGATCCTGATATCCTTCCTTGAGTGGTCACAGCCGTCTTAGAATCCAAGAAGGTTTCTAAGTATTTCACTCTACCTGTGATTGTTCTGCATTGGCCAACACTTATTTCCATTTGCGATCTGAATGCTAGGTTCACCCAGCTTAATTAGCATAATCTGAAATACTTCAATCCTTATTCCCTTTTTCTAACAGCAATAATTTCAGTAAAGAAGTTATACATGGTGTAGAATCTTGGACAACCCAACTGTTAATCTTTTACAGTGAAAAATGATCATTCATGTGTAGTTCCTGCTTACTCTCTCTTGAACAGTTTCCAACTTGTAATAATAAGCTATTTATTCTACGATGACTTAGATTCTTCAAAGAAAATTTGTCAAAGAATTTAAGAAGATATATAAATACCTATATATATACACTTATCAGGTTGTTTTTCTTGGTCTATTAGCCTGATGCTTCAAAGAATATGTAGAAGAGACAACATTCCTTTGAAAGAAACTGTGATTTTTTTTTTTTCCTTTCCTGTATGTAATTCTAGATTTTGTTAGTTTCGATCAATTTACCTGGAAGTGAAATAAGACTTTTCAGTATATAATACCTAAGATCAATCCAGTGCCTGTCCTAAAGATAAGTATGCTAGCTGCTACCCTCCAGTCCTTCTGTAGTGTATCTGACTTCAGCGACAGCTTGTGTATTTTTGCTATCAGGATAGCCACTTCATTTTCAAATGCTTTCCAAACCCTTGCATATATAACCATGAGGTCCTTGTGACATGCTGCTATTTAGTTTATCAGTTTGTTCCAGTGTTTTGCCTTTCAACGTTTCACATTCTGACAGCTCATGTCCTTTCTTGTCTTGAAAAAAATAGGTCTAGCATGGACTTTGGCACAGCATCATTTGCGGGGAAGATTTACGCAAATGAATCGTTCAGAACCTCTGCAAAGTCCTTTTGCTCGTTAATTATTCCCATTACCCCCTGGATGTGCAGCAGATCCCATTGGTTCCCTCCTAAACTGGGTGAATTTAAGACCTTTGAGAAACGTCCTGCGGTTCCCCCCTCTGCCCCCGCCTCCCCCCCGTGTCAGTTAACACCTCCTTGGCCCTCTTCATTTGTGGCTATTTTGCTTGTGTTTTATTATAATTTCCCTCCCTTAGCTAGGGGTTTCACCAGAGCTGAAGTGTCATTTCCTGAAAGCTGGTGGCTTGGCTCAAACAACCTCTTGGACCTGAACATTTCACAATACCTTTTTTTCCTATCTTGCCTTTCAGTTTGTTTTCTGCATGACTTCACTGAATCAGAAACTGTCTGTTTTGAATCTATGGATTTTACTTTCTTTTTCTTTCATTCTTTGCTTTTCTTTTTTTTTTTTTCCTATTTTCTTTCTACCTCCAGTACTTTTTAAGCAGTTCACTAATTATTATCAGTTTTAACCTCATGCTCTTAATGTAGTAACAAGTTCATTAGTATTCAGTGGCTTGACTGTATCATTTCTTCAGTTACTTAAGACTAAGTTAAGAACACATACTGTTATGTTCTCCAGATATTCTAGAAATCACCTAGAAATTGGGGGGGTTTAATCTGTTTGTACCAGTTGATCTATCAATGTACAGGTGGGTGAAGTCACCCATGATTACCATTTTATTAGACTTAGATACCTCTTCAATCTCTCTCCATATAACTCATTGAATATCCCAGACATTTCCTGGACTAAGTGTGCTAATGTTTTGTGCAAGCATCAGGATTTAATTAAAGAAGGATATTTTCATGCTTAGCACACTGGAATGAGACCAAGGAGATCACGGATAAGATCCTGACCATGCCACCGACCTCCTGCCTGATCTTTGACACATTCTTCTGGCCTGACACAAAGCCTGCTGAGGTCAGAGACAAACTCTTGTTACCTTTGGGTAGGCTTTGGCTCAGCATCCTGCAGTGGGGGGAGTAACCCTTCCTGGTCTCATGACAGTGTTGTGAGGATTCACTCGATGCAGTTTGTCAGGTATTGAGGTTCAGCTGTGGTGCTGCCACATGAAAACAGGAGCAGACAGACACCATCCACAATGGCTTTCTTTGCACTGGGATGTTGGAAAATTGAGCCTTTAGGAGCTGATTGTCAGGAAAGGTTCTGTTCAGAACAGAGGATAAGCTAAAATTTCCAGCATCCCTCGAGCAAAAAGGTACTGAATCTCCTAACTGCTCCAGATCTTGGTGAGGAGTAAAAGAAAAAAAATGGCTAACAAGGCCAGTATTACATGGAAGAAAGTAGATCTCATAATCTGGTCTTATTTGAAAAAAGGAAAGAAGAGAAAAATAAACTGAAGGTAATGTTTAACCACTGGATATAGGTCTGGGGCTTTACTCAGTTCTGTGTGTTTTCAGCTTAGCCAATGTTAAGTAGGGGTAAAATTGTCAAAGTAGGGTTTACAATGCCATGACCTTGCTCAGATCATACACTGCATCAGAGTTGTTCACAAAAATTATAAGAACCTGCTGGTCCTCCTGCTTCCCTCTGCCCCAACGCTAATTTCTCATGTAAAACAGAGTTAGTGGACTCTGAGAGCAGGGCACATGGGTAGAGCAATGTCCTTGTGTGGACAGAGAAGGTACACTTTTCTCCTCCACCATTACCTAGGGTCCTCAAGGACTTGCATTACCTTTACTGTGGTAGATTAAGTGTAGTGCTTCCCACTTCAATTGATACCAAGGCCAGATGATGTATTAAAAATGGTTGTCTTTGAGACTCACTTTCCTATGTGTCCAGCAGCATTCTGCCATGGTGGGAAACTCAGTTTACTCCATTTTATACGTAATATTGCATGACCGTAAACTAATATATTTGTGGAAAATGAAGGCAGGTGAGGGCTGGTGGTGGGAACCTTGGGGAGGGGCTTGGTATGGAACAACCATATGGATAATTTGCTCCTCACTGAACTTTAGAACTGTTGCTCAACATAGATGTTGAGGGAAGACTGGCTTTTAGGGGAAGGGGACTAGCCAGGGAGATGTCTTCTCTGCTGTTGCTTTTCCACGCTTAGGCTAAGCTGCAAACTGATCCCCTGATCTGTTACTGGCATCTTTCACTCACACTAATTTCACTTTTCTGGCAGTGTATTCTCAGCTGATGAAAGCTGTCAGAACATGAGTGACATGAAAGGAGAGGCCATCACCAAACAAAGTGCTATATTTAACATGGCAATGTCATACCTTCTCAGGTCTGACCTTGAGCCCTAGCAGTGAGGATTCAAATGGGGCATCTTGGTTGTAAAGTTTCTTCCTTTAGCCAAACACAGAAGACTCTTAAATATAAGGAAAAGCAGGGAAGAAAGGTAATACAAGTTACCCTTCTGCTTTTGACATTTGTGATAGCCAGCACACTTAGCTGCCACTAGAAGGAAAGAATACATGAAGGGCTCACTGTTAAATTCTCATTAAAAATGTCTGTTTGATGTCTGCAAGTCATTTTCACAATCTTATCCACTGGGAGTAAATGTAGGGATCTTTACTGAAACGTTTTGACTTCAGAAGCAGTTCCCTGCGAGGAATATCCTACTGTTATTAATCATTTTGCGACGTGATTCAGTAAAGGGAAAAAAACCCAAAAGTATACAATTGGAAAGAAGCAAGGAAGGAAAAAGAAAGAAGATGAAGAAAACTATTTGGTCAGTTTCATCTGAAGAAAGCTTGTAACTATCTCTTCCTTTCTTTAACAAAGAGTGAGACTGTGTATCTCCTACTTTGAAGCACAGGGGAATGCAAAATATATGGTTTAAAAAAACCCAGATAACTCAAGTATTGCAGTTCTTTTGAATGACAAATTTGACAATTAATGTTCCACATTATTGTCTTTAATACCTCTTAAAAACCAAAGTGGGGTGTGGAAATGACGCATAACTAAAAAGATGAGGAGCAATTTTCTTGTTACTTCTTTCGGAAAATAGTGACAAGGACTGAATTCCTAGTTTCACCACAGATTGCTGATGTTGCCTTGGACAAACTCAGCAACATCCTGTACCTTGGCTTCTAACATGGAAATTGTATAAAATAGCATTTGCATTCTCACATGCTTTGTCTGCCCTTCCTCTTTAGATTTTAAAGTGTTTGGCAGCACTTCTGTAATGGTCTGCACAGAGGAACCTTACCTAAATTTGGGCATCTATAGAAAGAAATGAATGATATAGTATCTTTCAAACATTCGGTTGCTTTTTATTCCATATGAAAGTTAGCTTATGACATGGACCTGATCTTTCTCTTCTTTTGAGAGTAAGAGCCTTTCAATTCACCCCTGTGTGTTGCTCGTACAGACAGCTACACTTGGGATGCCTCTCAGCAGCCTCTATCTGGAGCACGTCCGTGAAAGATCTCCTTAAACCCTGAGAGCAGTTCTGCCCATGCTAGTGCTGCAAGGGTACAGAGGAACTGCGAAAGGTACACAGGAAGGTGACAAAGATGGTGAGAATTACCTGCCTTCCGGAGAGAGGATGTTCAATAGATTAGGACTCATCATCCCAGAAATGATACGACTTACGAGGAATACATGTAGGTCTAAGCAACTTTGAAGAGAGGGAGAAGGTGAACAGGGGGCTATTTCATTTTTTTCACAACATCAGACCCAGAGCTCTCAGGTGGATATTAACAGGCATAAATTTAAAAAATCACTGCGTGGTTGAGCTGTGTCACTTAGTGCCCTATGATGTTTTGCTGATTCCAAAGGTATAAACGAGTAAGAAATGATCAAGCTAGACAGAATACTGCAAGAAAAACACTACCAAAAGCTTTGTGATGCAAATGAAGTCACAGGGAGCTCCCCATACCACCAATTGCTTCAACCTAAGAAATGTATGCTGGGGTGGTATTATTGTATGCCCATTCCCTTTGCTTGCTTTTTGCTACCGGCCACTTTTGAGAGAGGACAGTGGGAGAGCTGACTTAGGGAGAGTTGCTCCTCTTGCACTCAGAGCCTCACCTGGAGTCATCAGGCTAGCATCTTCTTTGGACAATGCTCAACTTGTTTTACTTTTGCTGCTCACTAGAAATTTGTTGTCCTTCTTGTCTAGGTGCTTATCAAAACAACCACAAGACACTTTGGAATATTGTTTAATTAACTCCTGACTCCCCAGAAAGACCTCCTACAAATAAATTCAAAGATTCTTTGTTTTATTTGTTCATTGTAACAGTTGGAGAATTTTAATATACACGTGGTTTCCAGGCAGATCTCGATGCCAGCCACAGAGTGTGCTTTCCTGCCCCACTGTCTGTAACTCTGATATAACAGCCTGAGATAACCTCCTTGCAGACACACTTCTCTTTCAGCTTAATGCCTTTGTGTTCCCTTCATAGGTGTTCACTTTACAGGGGAACAGTGAGTTGAGAAAGGGAATATGTGGTCACAGCTCTGCCTTTAGTCTCTCTTCTCATTCAGTCTTTTACTTCCAACAAGTAAACCGGAACAAACAGTCTATACATGCCAAAAATGAGGAAGGATGTGCCAGGCATTGAGGGAGACCTTTACATCCCTGTAAACGTGACAGGAGAAAGCCTCCCTTGGCAGTTGCATGTATACAATTTCTTGCCTCATTAGACCAGACCTGCCCCTCCCAAATGCCAAAAGAGAGATGATTTCTTCTTCTTGCTTTTCACTTGAAAGCTCCAAAATCACAGCCCTCTCAAAGCTCTGTATCATTTCATGTGCTGTATCAGGATTTAGACAATAGCCTTTTAACTAGCGAGTCCTAGGAAAAAAAAAAAAACAACTTTACAGAACAGAAAACTAGAGCTGAACTTATGATGAAGGAGATATACTTCCTGAAGATGATGTCTTTTATGTCAGTAAGTGGTGGGACATGGGTTCATTGGAAAGCTCTCTAGGTCAGAGTTTTCCTGTTACGACCATGGTCCCATGGGAACCACATCATCATTCTTTCACCTGTGCAGGATTGCTCTGTACTGCAACTACATGCCAATTTAAAGGCATGAACTTAAAGGTGAGTTGAAAAGCTTTGAAATGAGCAGAAGCCAAGCTTTCTGTTTATTAAGAAACCCACACAACAGCAGTGTTAAAATTACATTTCCAAGCTCATAATAGCTGAGGCGCCCACATTTTCTACTGAATAACTGTAAAAATGATTTCTGGGTGCTTTGCTTTCTTAAAAATCAAGCTGTTAGTGTGTGTTTTTGACTATGGCTTTAGAAATCCAAGTTTAGGTGCAACATTTTTAACTCTAAGCCAAAATCTTTAACAAGCAAAGCAAAATAAATCTCAAGGAAAACGTGGGCTTGGTTCCATTCTATCTGGAACCTAAATTCTTTCCTTACTACCCACAAGGCTGTAAAAAGCTGCAGCTCTGCCTGGGCTACACTTCAAAGCTATTTTATATACATACAGATGACTGCAAAATACCAGAGGCAAAGGAGAGCCAGGCCCATACCACACAAATTAGCAATGTATTTTTTTCTGGAGGCAGTGTTTGTGGGTTTTAGAAACCAGTGGGCAACTTTGCAGTTAGGTAATATAACATTATGGCAGGCCCCAGCGAGTTGGAGTTTTTCTCTTGACAAATATTTCAATGGCATTCTCCAAGTTATTCTGAAAAGAGGACAAGGGAAAGAAGCTAAGTTTGGGGACACGCATCCTTGCTTTGCTAGGGTTGGCTATGCTGTTTAACAGTTTAGCACTGCCTTTCACCTGTAAGTTATCGGTTCCCATGATCTATCACCAAATCTGATTTTTTTACTTTTTCCAACCAATTTCAGTCATTTGGTGATTTTCTCAACATATTTGGTGATACATATGTAAACCAAATAAACAACGTAAACCAATACATGATATATGCTATATATGTTAGTGTAATAGAAATTCCCTCCCACTATGGCTGGTTTGCACAAGCAATGTTGAGACAGGTTCACATGCATGAAGATGTATTAGTGGACTCCATAGCTGATGGCCTACGTTGTCTCTGACTGCGAAAAACTGGGGAAAAAATAAGCCAGGGAAAAATAAAACAAAGAGGACAGACAGAAGGGAAAAGGAAAGCTCTCCTCGTGGCACTCAGCTGGGAAGAGAATCAACCAGGGTTTCCAGACCTCTCCTGGACATCCTCTGCTGTGCAACAGCTGGTTCCCCCCATAATACTCTTTCCACAGTAACTACACAGTTTCCACCAGGACATGCTCAAACCCTCAGCTGGTTGTCGCTGCTTACTGTTAGCGTTGATTGGAGCATGTATTGACTGGGGCAGGGGCTGCATGGCCAGTTGCTTGTGTGCACATGAACTTTATTGTGTCCCTTGCATAAACCAAAAGGTGTAAGCAAAATGTAGCGACAGTGGGGGGAAAAGGTTGATTCTCTCGCTGGTGGCAATCACTACTCATAAGAACCCACCACAGAAGGACTATTGGGGTGTGCAGGTGCAAGTCTATAAGGCGAGCAGCATGAGAATAACAGCGCAGGAACAGTGACGGGAAGATACTGCCCCAGGGGCTCTGAAAACATTGTCCCAGCAGCCTGGATGGGAGGGTACAGAGCTGTGAGGGAAAGGTAGGCTGCAAAGTTGCAGAGAGAAGGCCCTTAGCCACACAAACCAGCAACAGCAGTATTTTCCAAGTATGGGAAGATGTGACAAGGTGACATAGTAGCACAGTAGAAGTCAAATGTGCCCTTGTTCAGGGAGAGGCATTGGCTCTGGCTGCTTTGGACAAAAGATGCTGTTTCTGAAGACTCCTTCCCGCTGGAGGCTGTCTGAATCACCTTTCCTTGTGTGATCTGGGGCACAGGCTGGGTGGCCACTTCCTCTCTCAAAGGGGATCTTCCTGCTGGTGACTTGAATGAGAACCAACCCCTTCCCCTCACCCCCTTTTCCACCCCCATTGTTTAAGTAACAGTTGAACCATCAAGTTTCCCCATTGCAAGTCAGCAGACAAGACCAGCTGAGGACGTGTTGATTCTGTGCTAAGGATGACAGCATAACAAATACCTACCGCACAACAGCAAAGGAGAAATGCATCCTCTGCCTTTCATTTTCTGATACACTTTAGATGTTATGTTGAGTTTAACTCAACTGGGAGGAGCAGAGACTCCTGATTGCATGTCTCAGCAGGTGAAAAACTCTCAGTTTAACTTTTATTCCAGATAGGGTAGATGGAACAATGAAGAAGGTCTTCAGGCCTTTACTTCAAGGTACGAGGAGGCTGTGGTTGAGCTTGTTTCCTAACCCTCTGGCAGTGTTGTTAATGCAACACAACAATGAGAACAAGGAGAAAACCCAGGAGTGCTCTCCTATTTGTTTTTGCTTGGGTTTTTTTGGGTTTGGTTCTGTTTTGTTTAAAATTTATTTATTTATTTCACAAGAAGAGCTCCGTACCAGGATTTCATTTGTTGCACCTTATTGCTTCATAAACCAAGGAAGAAAACCAAAAATGCAACAGCCAGGAAGGAAGAAATTTTTTGCAGCTGAGCACATAGACAGAGAAGAGATAACAACTAAATAAAGAGAAATCATTTACTTATTTTGAAGGTCTATTAAGACCTCTTTGATAGGGATGACACCAATTTATTTATTTTTATTGCACTGACAACCCCATCTCTTCAGCCTACTGTGCTCTGCCATGAAGCCAGTTCCTACACTGCAGCATTAAGAAGTAATTACTACCCTTTAGTGTGTAATGATTAGTTATTACACAGGCCACCTAGAAGACTTCTGCAGTCATCATGCCAACTCTTTCCTCTGTTCTGGTTTAACCCACTCTAGTCTGCTGCAACAATCAGCCACGTGTGTGTGTGTGTAGGAGGGATGCATTCAGGCTGTGCACATCCCATTCTGACTTCACTGCATCCTGGACACTAAAAGAGCACCTGGTTTCACCTAGTGTATACAGGCACAGGGATTTTAAAGACTGTTATCTCTTGGTTAGCCCGAGCTTCCCTGCCATGATCTGAGAGGTTTAATATGTATCCTGAGTGCCAGACCTCTTGCTGCTCTACAGTGAACCCCTCTGGATGCTTAAAGTGCAGCCTCAGAAGGAGCCTAATCCAGTCCTTGTCAGCTGGCAGCATGTTTCCTCTGATACCAGGGCTTGGCAAGCTGGGACTTGATTGGTGTTTAGAAGAGATGCACAAAAGGAGGGAGAGAGGTGCTAAAATGAGGCAGCATCTCACAGAGAACCCAGATGCACTTATTTTCTCCAGTAGTAGCCAAGGTGTCTTTCCAGTTACCTCTCAGTGCTGCTGCTGCTAGGATCTTAACCTGGCTGTTGGTCCTTTTTTGGGGGAGAATTGCTTAGCTAGAAAATGAGAACATCACTGCCTTTGCTTTAAAGTGATGGGTATGTGCCAGTGGGGAGAAGGGAGAAGGGCTGCATGTTGTCTGCTCTCCCACTGTTCCTTGAACTCTGATGTGAATTGCACAGCAAGGAAAATGAGAGCTGATCTTTGCTTAGATAAGCATTCTCCAAGCAAATTTACAAAATAATGACATAGCTGTTTGCATTCCTATAGAAAATTATGTACATGCCATCCCAGCTTTAGGTTCAGTCCTGCAGTCCTGCATGCTGAAGGGTGCAGGACCAGACCCTTTGTAGCTAGCTCAGCTCATGAATAGCTAGGATTTGATACAATACCCATATTTAATACTTTTTTTTTTCTTTCGCTGCTTGCTGCAATTAGTACCTACAGCCCCTCAAGGAGAAAAGAAAAAAAATCTGCAAAAAACCTCCACGTTCTCCACAACAGAGCAGATCATGTCATGCAGTTGCTCCTGTTATTTATACATAGATGATTATGCTATGTGCCACACAGTGAGGAATGAAGGGCTTAAGTGGAGAAATAATCTGAAAATCAAATAATTCTTTTCTTGGTATTTCTTTAAAGAATAGATTTTGTTAATGTTGCTCCACATTTACTTTTTTTTTTTTAAATCTATCAATTCTGTAATTAAACATCTAACTGAAGGGAGCAATATTTTTCTGAAAACAAGTAAAAGATTTCTTATTTTATGGAAAGCAGCACTCTGGTAACCAGAGCTGATGGGAGACAGTGAGCAAAGGATGCAGAGAGGAGAGAATAAAGTTTCTTTCTTCAGTCTACATCCAGTAGACTGAAAACAGAGGACTCTCCCATTGAGTTTCTTTCTTTCGTACTACTCTCTCTTTCATACACCTCTCTCTTCTACCATGTGCTTCTCATCATTCTTCGAAAAGAAACAGCTCAGTCATCAAATTATATCATCTGCTGTTTAAGTCTTTGAGTCAAAGGGTTACATGATCACCTAAAAAGCCCCAGTCACACGTGGAGGTACTGTTTTGCTTGGTATCACACATCCACTGTAGGAGAGCGTTGCTGTTCTGAACAGTTTGCAATCTGCCTCTTTTGGGGGGGTTGTCTGGATGTTATCTCTGACTTCTCAGTCTAAGGAAGAGAGGGCAGGGCACAAAAAGTTGTCAAGCTATAGGTAAAGAGCAGATGTGGGACAAAACCACACAACTCTCTTATATTCCAGCCAGCTGCCCTCCTCGCTCAGCCTTGCTCATGTGGTCATTATAAGCTTATGTCATTCTCCAGGGTAATGGTGAAGAAATTTGTTTGCAAGCAAGGCATCTGATCAGGCTGGTGTGCTGGAGCATAATGCCAACACAAATGGTATTTTGGGGACCAAATTAGTAGGCTTCTATGCAGGAAAATGGCTGCAAATGATTGATTGCCATCAACCTGAAAGATGTGAGAAAATTTTTTGGCTTTCCAATAGCCTCAAAGACAGTTGTGTGAAGATGGGCTTTTCTGAGAACAGACATTCCCTCAGTCCTGAGTGACTGGACACTGGTCTCATCAGACAGCTGATGCTCTCTTTTGCTTTTGGATCGCTGAATATAAAATGACCTATGCTGAACAATCTGTTAATTGTCATTAATTTGTCCACTGGATGTTTTCCCCCTATATTTTGAATTGCCCATCTGCAAGTGTGCTGGCTAAGCTTAGCAGTCTGATTAATAGTTTCAATAATGATGTCAAGGCCAAGAGATTCTTCTAAGTTTTTCATGTTCAGCATTGAGAATTTGGTATTTTTTGCATGTGACTGTTCGCTTAACTCATGTGACATAGCTTCCTACCTCTAATTTGATGACTGATATTTATAAGCAGAAGCTGAAGGTGCTCTAGATGGTGGGACAGGCAAATAAACTGGCCAACTGCCATTCCCTTTTGCTCTAAGAAGGGCTGAAAAGCAGCATAGCTGAGGGGACAGATACCAAACCAGAAAGATCGTGGAGAAAAGACAAAACCAGAGGGGTGGGCTGTTCAGCAGGGTCTGTATTTATTGTCCCTTTTCCCACATCAGAAAATTCTTGTGAATCTCTGGTGGCTGACTCCATACCTCAGCTTGTTCTCGATGATGGCTTGCAGCAGAATCTTTTGGTTCAATATCTCTGAACATGATGCTGATATGTTACAGTTTAAGGCTAGAGGGGGCATTATTTTGCATCATTCACTTGTCTTTTTAAAGGGAAAGGTAAGTGCCTTTAAAGGGGCATTAAGGCCAAGTGCAGGTCTGTGCTGTGGCTATCTTTGGGACAATGGTGGGCAGTACTAGAAACTACCTGTGGGGACATTTTCATTGCTTACACCAGGACTGCCACCACACAGGATAGAAACTGTGCTGCATCTCCTCCACGCTGGCAGCAGCACAAGGTTCAGTCCACTCCAAAAGCACAAACCTGGCTGCCTGTGCGTGTCCCAAGGGAAAGTGTGTGATCCCAAGACAGGTCTGGCTTTCCTGGGAAGTTAATTTCTCTCTTGTGGTTTCCTTCACTTCAGCATCTTGCTGCTCCATCATCCCCTTTCTTCAATGCTTCAGACCTGCAAAGCGGGCAAAGGGATTCCAGTCTTACGACATTTCTGCTGGTTTAGCGCTGCCTTTTTTTATACCACCTGCTGTCTCTTCTGCTCATTGTAGGACAGATGCTACTGCTCTTTTATTCACTTTGAGTAGTACATCACTGTTGAAGAAACGCCCCAGAAATGTTTGCCATATCAACTGCTACGTACTGTGAGTGACGGTCCCCAGGTCTGGCACAAAATACTAATGGAATGAAATGGTATCCAGTCTGAGCAAAGACTGCAAAATCTTTCATGATCTCTCTCACCCACATTTCTTAGCATCTCTTCTCCCACATATACAACCTGTTCACACATGCTGAAAATACAGGGCAGCACATTTGAAAATGTTTGCAAGGGATATTTTACTCAATGACTTTCATGCTGTTAGGTGGCAGACTACGGGCAATTACTGAACTAAGCAATGTAATTCATTTTTAAGAAGCATTGGTCAGTCATATGGAAATAAGATTCACCTCCAGGTATACTAATTGTTACGCCTTCTATGATTAAAATTATTAGCCATATCAGTTCTTATGTGCCTGATTTTACATTGATTACCAAGTCAGAGTTCAAAGAGGTATCCTTCCACTTAAGAAAAGAGTGCTGATTGATGAGCAAAGTGCATGATTTTCCCTCGAAGTATGAAATACAAATAATTACTATATGTCAGCATGTCTAATTACTGTACTCTTGGGTATGGGCATCAGTGATCTCTGCCTACATGGAGATTCTTATGTTTCAAAAATGTCTCAGACTCATAAAAGAATGACCAAAAAGAACATGGGATATGCACGGGGTACCAGGGACCTGTAAATAGACAGAGAAGTGTCTCAGCTAGCGCGGTTAGAGCAATTCTATTTGAGACGTCACTTCTAAAGAGTCTGTTCTTCATTTGGTGCACTTTGTTAGCAAAGCAGAGCTTATAAAAATCCATTTCTCTGCATCAGAGTAAACAAAGGCAGAAGGAAGAATAAATAGCTTCTGTCTAGTCTCATGTTGATGCCAAGGGGACCAGAATCCAGATGTCCCGACTCTGAATTCAGCACCATGCTCTTATTATTGGACCATCATTTTATATGGAGCTTTTTTCTTTTCTTTTCTTTTTTTTCCCATTTATTTTCCTTTTTTCTTCTTTTTTCTTCTTTTTTTTTTTTCTTTGTTTTATTGGGGGGGGGGGGCATTTGTTTACATCAGCCAGGACTGAAGGAAAAATATTATGTATAATTACAGAGTGAGACAGGCTAAAACATCACCCATCAGAATCATTTAATCTCTGGTATTATTCTCTGTTCTTACTCACCCTCATGTCAGTGCTGCCTCTTCCTCCACCTCGACTCTTTAACTCCTCCTTCCTCTGACAGGATGTACAATAGACAGAGCAGTATAAATCAAAGCCTAGAATCAGGAAAATTAGAATAGATTGGAAGTGCCAGTTCCTCAAGAAGGAAAAGAAAGAAACAAGACCGCAGGAGATCAGAAGAGTGATTGCAGCTTCATTACGAGGGCCGTTGTACCATCAGAACAGGTTATTGCCTGTCACAAGCTGTTTTTATTTTCCAGCTCCTGACTGATGCAGAGCTTGGTCTGAAATAAATGCCATCTATCCACTTACTTTATAAATCTCCTCGCTGTACTCACATTTAATGTTTATGGGTCTTCACATTTTTCAAGTAAAATATAATTTTGTACTTGTGGTATCTGTGTTGTAAAGCAGCAAGAGAGAGGTTGAGGGCTACATAGGAGCTCTTACTGGTCCATGCGGAGGTGGGACTAAGAGGGAATGAACTCAGCCACGTCAAAAGGCAGGATAAACCATGGTGGGACTTCCATGCAGTGCACTCTCAATGTAAACTGCTTCCTTAATCTGTGTCAGGTTCAGACATTAACAAAAAATCATATGAGCGGTCAAAATACTCCAGTACTGAATATTTAAAGACATCTTTCATGAATTTACTTAGCAGTTAAAAAAACCCCAAACTTCTTCCCAGCAATTCCATACTATCAAGTTTTTGATAACACAAAAGTTTCAACAGCTTGTCATTGGGAGTTTCAGATTTCAAGAGCGCAGCAAAAAAATACTTGGAGCAGAAAGAGGTAAAGATGGTCGCTGCCTGAATGCCGGCTCTTTCTCTGCTAAGAACCTCCGTTGAGAGCAGATCTCCATACTGACTTTTGCTTGGGGGGGGGGAGAAAAAAGAAAAAAAATCTCTTTAGGATAAAGATTTCTTAAATTTTAAAACCTATGTTTAAAACAATAACTGATCTTTATATTAGCAAGAGCTATAATTGTTAGACCTGCTACTTACACAGCCAGCACAGTATACCTGGGCATGTTATTTAGAAGTTGCATTTGGTGGTAACTGTAGCAACATTTGTGAGCAATATAGCTCACGAATTAGTGGGAAGGCTTATTCTCCTCATGCTCTGTAAATAGCAAAGTGCTTCGGGTTATACTTTTTGAGTAGCTGCAGTCTTTAAAGCAGCCTCAGTGTCCTTAGCCTGAGGTAGAGTGGGTGGTTTTCTCCTGTTGACAGAGTTTTGAAACTGTCACTCTCACAAGCGGTCCCTCGGATGTAGGTAGGAGATTTGCATGAGTAATGGTGGTTTGTTTAAGTGAGGACTGCAGAATTGTACTCTTTAACTGGGAATGAGGAGCTCTTTTTGCATGAACAGCGACTGTCTCCAAACAGTGAGGGGGTGATCCAGCTCTGATTTCCCGCCTGTGTGTTGTAACTCTGTGGAGGAAAGCTGCTAATAACATAGCACAGGAATGATTATTTTTAGAAAATGCAGAATGTGAGTGTACACGTACAAGCACAAGAAAATCTGCTAGTATTCAGTATCGACTCACTGTAAAAGCTGGTAATGAACAGACTGGTTAGGTTAGTTATGCATCGGCGTCACTGCACTTCACCACTGCTGAAGTTTTGTTCCCTGGTCCCATTAATCATAACATTTTTAGTACATAGCTAGTCTTGGAAGACAAAATGCTCACTCCATGTTTTAGAATAGGTTGTCTGAGACCAAAATGATCTTATTTTGGTACTTTAATGAAGTGTCACAGTGTTGCTTTAGGTTAACATGTAATTAATTGACTGGGTAATTGTTCAGAATGGACCAGTCTAAGTTGAAAGCTCATGGCAACAACGGGAGTCAAAAAAATTCGTCAGGTTTGTTTCATGTACCTGTTTCTCGCCTGAGATGTGTTTTCACTCTCTACCTGGAATTGAAGAGTAAGATTTCAGCTACGCTTACCTCTATTGAATGTCCAGATTTAGGACTAAGTATTACCATTTTAGTTCATTTTTGACCCTTTCTCTTTGTACTCCCTAATTAATTTTTAAGACTCTGAGCTGACACCACAGTTGCAAGGAGCTTCCCATTTCAGACTCAGTCTTTTTTTAAACAGTCTGCCTCTTTCATTTTCAGTCATTATAGTGTTTCTTTATGCATTAAACTTCCTTATTAGTATATGTATTATAGAATTACTGCTGTCTCTAATGAAAGAAAGTATTTTAGAGCAGAGAGGCTTTAATTCTTTTCAGGTATAGTAATTTCCTATGTATAAGCACTAGAAAACACCTAATAGGAGAGGAAGATAAAAAATAAACAGCTCAAACTGCTAATAACTGCCATTTATTTGTATTAAAAAACAATGAATGCAAAAAACCCCCAGAAACTCAAGGAAGTTATTACTTTAATATACTTATTAAAGATTTCTTAGTAAAATATTTTGTTTTTTATCAGCTAAAAATTCTGGTAGGAAATATCTGCCTGGATTAAAAGGAAAAAAGAAAAAGACTAATTGCTTCATTAGAAATTTAAACCAAGGCATTTTCTCAGTTTTTGGCCAGCTCATTGAAACTGTTTGCTTTTAATTTCTTTCATTTTTAAACAACATTTTAAAAACCTTGCTGATTTTTTTTGCTTAATATTGTTTTGAGAGATAACAGTGCTAGCTCAGCAGTGTGCAAGGTGTATGTAGAGAAACCAGATACAATGCCAGATCAAATTAGTGGAGGCCAAGAAGAGAATAAGGACATATATACCTTAGGAGATAATGGTAATTTTATAAAAATCTTGCTACTATGATATAGTCCATTAAATGACAAGATTGTGACCCAAAAGCTTGGTATTTTTCTTCAGTAAAATAGAGTATGTATTTTATTTGACTGGATCCATTTACGTTTGGAATGCCTTGCAATTTCCTATACAGTACGTAATTTTATCCACTTTTTTGTGAATAGGCTGCTATGAGAATTTCTTAGAACAGACTGCATTGATTTGCTACTAATACACTTTCTGAACCTGAAAACACTTTTGCATGTCGAACTTTGAACAGAAATACTTTTTTATGCCTTATATGGGACTGTCCATGTGTTTGGGCAAAGTGGGTATGTACGAGTTCGTAAGTAATCCTTGTTCCATCTTTTCCTGTTGAAAGCCCTGCAGGGTGATCACCTTTCTATCAATATCACCATAAAACTTAAGTACTTGTGTAGGATGAAGTATGGTCACAGTTGTTTGTGATTGCCTAACTGTGTCAGGGCTTTGACTACCAGGCAATTGCATTGCAGGTTCATTTTCTTCAAACTGTCACCTGGTTCAGTTTCTTTCACCACATGGAGACTTGGAGGAGGGGGGCCAGTGTTTTGGGGTTGTTATTTTCTTCCAATAAGTTTTCCCTTTCTGCATGAGCACTAACATGTATAGACACCTGCTTATATCCTACTAAATTTAAACAACGTGCTCAGCTGACATTCTGCAATGGGGTTCCTGCGGGCGATGTATTTTGGATGGAGAACTAGTGAATACAGGAGAAAACAGAGCAGTCTGACAAACCACCACTTGCACCAAAGCCGGTAGGAGTGCGTGGGCGGGCAGGTGTTTGGCAGACTGTGGGACATGCCTGCCTTGGTGCAGGCATGAAGGTATGAGGAGCACTCGAGGTGTGGAGGGATCTGACAATGCTGGAAAGTGGGATTTTGACCGGTGGTCAGGGAGAAATGGGACAAAATGAAACAAATTGCTGGCTCACACCAATACCAGCAGGAGCACACGCCATTGCAAAAGATGGACAGGAGAGAACACAGAGCTGGAGAGAATAATGCTGAGACAGCACTTTTTTGGCTAGACAAAAGCCAAAGCCATCCCCATGGGGTGAGGAGGATAAAATCCTATTAATGACATTGCTGTTTTACAGTCTCTACTATCTCACTGGCTCTGGAATAGCAGGTGGGAGCAAGACAGAAGGTAGAGAGCCTGAAACAATCAACTCTGCTTCTTTAGGAAATAACTCAGTCTCAAAACCTATTTTCTGTTTGCAGCTGAAAGAAAATCATTATAGGATCCAGAGGAGGTCACCCATACATATATATAAAAAATTATACCTCTGCAAAAGTTATCTAGCTTACACTATTTTTAAAATATGATTCCAAACCAATTAATTATGCGTCTCCATTCTGAGCTAAAATGAGTAACTGACACCTTTCTTATTTTTATTGTATGCAAAAAAGTATGGGAAAATAAATAAAAACATCAAAATATTTCCCGATATCTGGCCAGCGAGAATGTGATTTAAAGACAAAGGAATGGGTTAAGAAGACACTGTTTGAGATAACCACTGTATCCCTCCAACAAAACATAGGCAAACCAGTTGAGTGGGAAATGAATGATGTTAGCAAACTATGATCATTTTCCCAGATAAATAGATTAGAGATGGAACCATCCCAGTGCTTTGGGCCAAACTCTGATTTGCCTCTTAAACTCTGTTTAGCTGTCAGTCGTTCCTTCTTCAGCTGTTTTCCTCCCTACCCCGTTTTTCTTTAAACTAGCCTACATTTTTGGCTGGCGTTCATAAGGGGGTTGTATATGTTACCTATTTTACTAGAGTTTGCCTTCTTTTTTTTTTTTCTTTCTTTTTCATTCCTTTTTTCTGTTACATTTCTGGTTTATGTTTCTTTTCCATCCTTCTTTTTCATTTTTCAGGAGTTTTTTTTACACTCACATACAGGGATTTTTCCACTTTCTTCCTGCATCTGCTTTCTCTTCTGCACTTTCCTACCTCATATCTTATTCCCTATAGATGTACGTTCATCTGTAGTGATTTCGCAAAGTGAATGAGATGGCACAATTCTGTCCTCCGATCCTTTGCAAGCTATGAGTATCACAGAGGGAATCATAAAACCAAGTGAAGTACCTAGGATTTGGTTCACAAATCTGGGACTTGGTTTTTATTTTACTTTTAATGTATACCCTTGAAAGTACAATACAAATTTAATTTTCATTTTCTGGCTCTCTTTTTTTCTATCAGCATTAAGGGTTTCAGTATTCCAGCTCCTGTAACATGGGATGACTGAAACAGACCTATCCCAGGATTATTTATACCTTGGTTTCCAGCAAAGCTAAACCAGCTCTGTAAATTATACCATGCCCTTCCATCATACCCACAGGAAGATGTTGGCAAAGAGAATCCAGCATCAAACCCATTGACATTACTAACCTCCACAGTGCTTGGAGCAGGCTCACCCCAGAATTCGTAGAGCAGAAGTTGTGCTGCTGTGGCAGTTTCTGTCAGAGCACTTGCATTTGTATTTCTTTTAGAAATATCGGGATACAAGAAGAGGGCAAAAGCAATCTGTCTCCATCACACTGTCAGCTACCAGTAACAGTAATTATTTCAGGGACATCAGATGCCAGATGAACAACCTTTTCCTGCCTGCTTCCACCACCCTTACACCTGCAGAGAACAACCTATATCAGCAGTGGCCACAATTGCAATAACATAATGAACGCTAAATTAGACAGATTGGCAATTGCAGACTAGAGGGACTTCAAAGTTCTCCTACATTAAGCACTTCATAATGAGCCCTGAAGAGCAGCCAGTGCCTGGAACAGAAGTGGGAGCATACGTGTGTCTGCTCCATTCATGCCGTATGACCTTAGCAGAGCTTTTGAGTCCAGGGTATTTCCAGGCTCTCTGGACTGCCCAGATGTATTATACTCACCTGATGCTGCCTCTGTGAGTGTCTCTATGTTAGCCTGCTTAGATCAATGACCTGACTGCTCAGAATGTGCCACAGCAGAGCTGGCAGAGGGTGATTTCTCCCCGGTCAGGGTCCCCTGGGGTGAACACAAGCATCTCTCAGCTGTAGAGATGGGAGAGAAATTCTCAAAGCCCAGGCTGATCTGGAAATAAAAGAGAACACAGTTCTATTCTTTATGGTTTTATCTGTTGTAATCTTCATGTTCTCTACAGCAAAAGATAATTTTTCTGTGTATTTATAAGCAGACTTAAAAACAAAACACAACAAAAAAATGCACAAAGAAACCCTAGCTCCTTATTCTTTCTTTCTCCTTTTCTCATTTTTATTCTGTATATGTATACGGATTTTCTTCAAGTTTTACTGAAGAAGCTCCTGGAAGGTTTAGGAGAAGTAAAAAGATTAGTCTTAAAGCCCTGCTTGCTGTTCACTTAGTGGTGTTCTTCAGAAGGAGAATTTTCCTTGTTAATGCTTATGTTTGAATAAAAGTCTTTCTGTCATCCATGGGTGCTTGCAGCTAGCATCCTTTTATCCAAGAACAGTGGGAACAAGTCTTCCTGTTTACCCTGAAACCATTTAGGAAGTAGTTTGGTCTTTTGATTGGAGAAGGAAAATAGTTCACAAGATAACTGGAGTCCGTGGGCAATATAAACACCTACACAGATTTACAGAGAGCCATCTACTGAAGAGAATAGCTTTGCGGTATGTTGGGAAATTACCTGACAGCTGCTAAATGGCACTTCCGTGTGACATGTTATCCTACTGTTTATTAAAGCAAAAAGTCCAGAACATGACTTAAAAGCCTGGGATAGCAAAAAGCCCCACAAGAGCAAGGATAATCAAAATACCTTTAAAGAGTCCTTGTTCCAGGATATTACAATGAGGTTGCTTGCTGTCCATTACCTGCTTTGTGACAAGATGCAAAATATTTCATGGTACTGCTTAACTAACTCTGTGCAATGCAGTTCTTCTACGAGTTAGCATGACAGTGGCAGAAGCAATGAACATCCGCTCTGGTTTTTATGTTGGTGCATACTGAGCTGAGTTGCATTTTCAATTTCTTGGTGATATCCTGTACTCTACCAGGCTGTTCTACCCAGTTACCTCTGATATGCACAGCAGCCTGTTCCAAAAATACCATATTTCTTGGGAGCTTCAGCGGTCAGAGAGGAAATCAGGTTTCCATCTATTTAACTGGGAAAAATCAGTTCTTCTAAAATAATGTTTCAACTGGTAGAAAGAACAATCATCATTTTCTGAAAGCAAAAAGTAATAAATGGCTCTTCTTCCAGGGTTTTGTTCTGTTGTTGCTTTTTTTCTTTTTGTCCTGCAACACATCACAGCCCTTTAATGTAATTTTATTTTCTCCATTTTAATCAGTTTATCCTGTAACTATGACATTGCTCTGCCTGCCTGTCTTTTCCTTTTAGCTTTTAGACAAAATTATTACAAACTAGGAAAATCAAAAGAAAAACATATCAAACCAAAGTTGGATTTCCAATTAAGCCTCCAAACGAGACTATCTCTAAATGAGAACATCCTGCTGGAGCGTTGTGGTTTAACCCCAGCTGGCAACTAAGCACCACACAGCCACTCGCTCACTCCCCCACAGTGGGATGGGGGAGAGAATCGGGAGGGTAAAAGTGAGAAAACTCGTGAGTTGAGATAAAGACAGTTTAATAAGTAAAGCAAAAGCTGCACACACAAGCAAAGCAAAACCATTCATTCAAATTCATTCAAATGAATTAAAAAATTCATTCACCACTTCCCAGAGGCAGGCAGGTCTTCAGCCATCTCCAGGAAAGCAGGGCTACATGACACATAACGGTTACTTGGGAAGACAAATGCCATCACCTCGAACGTTCCCCCCTTCCTTCTTCTTCCCCCAGCTTTATATGCTGAGCATGATGTCCTATGGTATGGAATATCCCTTTGGTCAGTTGGGGTCAGCTGTCCCGGCTGTGTCCCCTCCCAACTTCTTGGGCGCCCCCAGCCTCCTCGCTGGTGGGGTGGTGTGAGGAGCAGAAAAGGCCTTGACTCTGTGTAAGCACTGCTCAGCAATAATGAAAACATCCCTGAATTATCAACACTGTTTCCAGCACAAATCCAAAACATAGCCTCATACTAGCTACTAGGAAGAAAATTAACTCCATCCCAGCCAAAACCAGCACATGGAGATATTTCTGTTTTGAAAGAACAACTTTCCCTTTAGGTAAATGTCTGATTTTCTGTATAGTTTGGTCAGTACCATTAACGAGAAAAAAGATCATCGTACTCTACATATTAATTTTTAATTTAATGCATTCTGTAGTAAGCAGCATATGATTTTTACTGGGTATGACTGCTGCCCCTTGGTTTGTTCTTTCTGCTTTAACAAGTGTTCTTTCTCTTTGCCACCTGTCATAAATGATGCGTAGCAGACTTATAGAAATTAGGAGCTTTCAGACACTGGCAAAGCACCATGCCTCCCTGAAAATTAATCTAATTTCCTGAGCTTGGCATTACGGCAGAATCACAAGGCTGTGACATGAGAGAATGATATGTGCTCTCTTACCTTCCTCTCAGTCTAACCAGTTTCTTTCTGGCCTCATGACTGTTTGCCCAGTTAAACAAACAAGCAAACAAGTATCAAAAGTAGCATAAGAAACAAAACTCCAAAGCCATTAATCAAAATCCTACTGTTAAAGCTACTTGCTCTTCAGGCAAGATCATGTCCTTCTATAAAAGGTAGTGTTGAATTCTTAATAGGTCAGGACCCTTGTGAAAACCCTGGTTGTTCTGAGACCACTGTTATGTTCCTGTGAAAAATTGTCCTCTACGTGTGAGGATTGATGTGCTACCTAAAACACAGTTAGGAAACACACTATTTCTATAACAGCATTATGAAGAAGGACTACTTCTGCCAGGCCAATGTTTTTGATAGTGTAATGGATAGAGCACAGTTTGTTAAAATACCATATGGCTATCTCAAATCTGAAGTTCAGGCTTTTAGTGCACAAAATTGCTTGTGCTGTGCTTGAGATTTTTCCATACATAGATGGCTCTTTCTCTGGCATTAAGCAAATCACTAGGACATTGAGGAATGAGCTGGCAAGGAGTTAAAAATCTTAATGTGAAAGATAATCTCTCTTGAAAATGCCAGGGACACCAGGGTGTTCCTTGTCCCACTTGATCAAGACTAAACATCCCATGTTTCTCACAGCAGAAACTAAACTCATCAAAGAGGTAAGTTTTTGTAGCTGACCCCCAGCAGGCTATTTGTTTTCAATATGTAATGATATAGCTGGTAGGAGTTTTTTTCAAAGACTTGTTTGATTTAAGTCCCTAAAGGAAATGACCACCCATGGGCTGGGGTAGGATTGTCTCTCAGGTGCAAACAGGTAGTCTCTTATTTTGCAAACAAATTCCTCTAGTGGCTGAAGCCTCTGATTTTCCTGTGGATAACTGTCAGGCTGGTAATATTTTAGAATACCGCCCTATGTAAAACTCTTCAGGGTCCAAATTCTCTTCTCTCTTTTTATGGATACATCTGATGAGCAATTGTTTCACAATGATGATGTCTTTAATTACACATCCCAGCACGGATTAAATTATTTCAGACCTCTCTTTTCTCTTGGTTTCTGCCACAGTGTTGCCAGATAGCTGCTTGGTTTTATAAGACAATTAAAGCAATTGCAGTAAACCATTCATCATTTCAGTATTGGTTATAACCGTTTGATGGAAGAGGGCATGTGGCAGTATTTGGGGACAGGCAGTTTGCATGGTCAGTTGCTAGGATATTGGATAATGTCAAAATCATGTCTGAAATGATGGATTGTGCTGTCCCTTAAAAAGATTTTAGCTGCATGTTGGTCTTTATTTGTCTTCAGAAAAATGCTGGCCCTTAGAAGAATCATTTCATTTTTGACATACTGCAAAAACTATATGACTCAGCAGAGAGAAATGCCCTCTAGATACAATATCTATCAGCAACTATTCATTAGTTCAATAATACACAGTATACAGTTCACATCAAATAAATTCTGCCTGGCTTTGCCCATTAGGTAGAAACCTCAGGTCACAAGCAGCTGTCATGGATGAAATCTTGTTTCCACAGAGGTCAAAGTAGATCTCCTTTCGCTTCTGGTCGTCACAAAACTTCATCTTATGCCTTTGTGGACAGGTAGTATCAGACAACATCCTACTCTAAATTAAAACAACCCAGTAGAGACACACCCCCAGAGCTCCTAAGAGATAAGGAATTTTTTTTAATCTGATGAGAAGGCTGTATCTTTATAAAACAAGTATCTGTCTTGATCAAGTTCTCCACAGAAATTAGTGGAAATTTTTACTCGAGTTCACTGAGCCAAGATTCCACCCTGGTAAAAATTTTAAACAAATACTAATCAATTTCTCTGACGTGTCCCTTTGAATAGTAACTTTACATAGGCAGGAAAAGCCTTGACTTGGCAGGACTTTCATCTTATGTGCATAACTTCCACCCAGCAACTTTCATTTCTGTGATGATTATAAAAATGACTATCTAACCAGAGCTTTCATCTTGTCTGTGCTGCATTCCCTCATGTTACTAGCAATAATTATAGGAAAGTCTTCAGTAGCATTTTAGAGAAGCCTATGAGGCTGATTTTCTGAGATTTTGGGAATCCCTTGCTTTCATAGCCTTCAGTTGGAGCTGTTAAAGCTCAACACTTCCAAAAATCATGTTAGATTCTCCATTATGTTTAGTCAGATGTTACTGGAAATGGTTTACATTTTCATCTTATCTGTCACCTTAAGGGAGTAATAAAATATATTACCAATTGATTGGACTTCAGTACACTGAAAACTCCTGACTACATCGTATTCAGTACACTTCTGGGCTGAAACGTGCCAACTGGTTCAGAGTATTTAGCAGAATTACATGTTTGCAAAGGATAGGAAATAGAGTATGGTATCCCATTGCAATACCAGGTAGAATTTTAAATATTGGAATTTAATCACCCAAGTCATATTATGGTAGCAGTTCTCTATCTCCTTTGATCCAGCTTATTATCATCTGAGAGAAGAGACTTCCGAGTCAAGCACAATTGCAGGTAATTAACTGCTGGTGATACCAGTGGTCTCTGGAGGCAGTTTTATCCAGCCCTTGTAATGTTAAAAGAGAAATACCCAAAACCAGAACTGTTTAAAGGAACAAGTGAGGAATAAAAGAAATTCTGCTTTGAGGAATGTCTTTCACATAACTTCAATCATTGAAAGACTTTGCAATAACATACAGCTGAGGCCTAGTATTTTGCAGACAATAATATTTTGCAGCATTACAACAGTAAATCTGAACTCTCTACTCCAAACCAAAAACCACTAACAGAATTCATGGGGTTTGGAAGTAACAGACTCTCTTAAAACTCCTCTTTGCCTTCTGAGGAGAGAGGAAATCACACAGAGACTAGGTTATCTTTTGAGATCTGCAAAAGAGTTTTGTCCCCTTCTCCATAGCAGCAGATTCTGCTTAATATTGGAGATGGACAGTGATCAGTCAGTCAGTAGTTACTATGTATAATTAGGCATGTTAAAGAAATCTTGGAGCAGATCCCCAGCCAGGATGTTTGACACAAGCAGAAACAAAATCTAAATTTTTTCTGTATCCCGTTCCCAAGAAAGAACATTTCAAGCTTTTTATTGGCACATTTATCAGTCTGCTCTGTTGTTGACAGTCAGGAAGTTCTTAAACTTTCTCTGGTGGTGCACTGGAATTTACTGTTATAGTGATAATATCATAAGGGAGAGTAACTGAATGCAACATCAGTTGCCTTTCCACAATACTATGGTATCTTGCTGTCAGTCATCACTGCAGCATATTTGAAGTGTAGGTTTACAGTCCTACAAGAGCAGTGAAGGAGGCAGGAGAGGTAAGCGAAAATGAAAAGAGCATTGGAAGGTAGGACTACAAATTTAATCTTCATCTGTCTTTCACCTTCCCTAGTACCTTATGGCCGCTCCCTATCCCCATTCTTTAAAGATTTTCTCATGCCAATTGTTTTAGTAAAACTTTCTTCAGATTCATGCTTGTTGGAAATGAAACAGAGAACAATAAATTTACAGTGCCATTACACAGTAAAGTGATCAAAGGGCTGCTGATGCCTTGTAGGAAACTCTCAGAAACACAGTCTTGTAATTTAGTTGATCTATCAGATACTGTGTCTTTTATTTATTTTTTTCCTTGCAGTTAGATTCTGCCACATTTTTTCTTTCTGAGAAGAGCTATTCTTCCCATCAGACTCACATGTTTCTGTGCGTTTACTCAGCAGCAGTCCATATATTCCAATTGGGCTACTTGAAGAATAATGTCTTAGTAAGCAGGAATCCCATACATTTCTGTATAGCAACTCAGGAAGTAATGTACTATTCGTTATATAAGCTGACTATATGTCATCAACATAATTTGAATTACTGTGCATATGTTTGCTTGAAATGACTATTGGCAAGTGCATGAAAGCAAGGAATAAGAGTTAATTTGTTCTTTCTGCTTATATTCATTATTTGCCCCTGCCGTGACATCATAAGCATCTCTGCCGCAACTAAAGTTAAAGGCACAAACAGCCTTATAATTTCAAATGAAGAGTAAGCAGCAAGAACAGACACACACCCCTAAAACCCCTCAGCTTTAGCTCATGTATTTTGTCGCTGGGCAAATATTCATTGCAATACATTGCAGATGAAAATAAACACCAAACACATCAATTGTAGAAACCAGAAATTCCTTCAAATCAAATACTTTGAAGACATCCATGTAAGGCATCTTTATAGGGATGCACTGCAAGATGCAGCAATAATTTCTTTGCCTTAAGTAGTACTTTCTTGATACAGTGTAGTTTTCAAAACTGAATTGTCACTGGCATCTCTTTATATATTTTTAGAAATACTTTTCATATATATCAATACTAAATGTTAGATCCTGATGTCTTGTAATGCTAATGTAACGTCCTTTTCTACAGTTCCAGGAAAAGAGAGGATTAGAGAGTAACTTTTACTGTGCTGTTGAACAGGAGCCTAAATGGGTGCAAGGTTTCCTCTTAAGCTTTTCCTGAGTTATCCAGGCTTTTACAGAGTGAGCTGGCTGTGTGTGCTTCTTTCCTGTGACAGTCTGGTGGGGGATGCATGAGGAGTCTTGTTTCTACATCTTCTGTACCCACCAGGAAATGCTGTCATGCGTTGTAATTATATATCACTAGTGAATAATTACTGCCTTCTCCCCCCCCAAAAAGAAAAAAAATATGATTCGAGTCAGAAAAATGAATGGCCAACCTACCTGCCAACTTACAGGTATCGGGGCTTTCTAGTGCCTGCTTTTCTATATGTAGTTGATTTGTTTGTGTACAGCTGCAAAATTTATCCTAAGTCTACCTCTCAAGGTTTGCCTCTCTACTCAGGTATCCATAACCTCAGAAGATATCTGTGAGGCATGAAGTCTCCAGCAAGTATTCCTTTTTTTTTTTCCCTTTTTTTTTGCATTATCTTTCACTTGTTTAAAAAAAAAAAAAAAAAGACAAGCACAGCTTAAATAGATTGCCTTTGCACATGCACTGAAAAATTAAGAAATCTAGGCTGCAGATCAGTAGGGGAGATGAGTTCCAAAATAGATACCTATTTATTCAAAATGTCTTGCTATCACTCCCCAGTGGAGCAAGCTAAAGACTTGCCAACAGTATATCACCACACAATTTAATCAACACATTGGTCAGCTGTTCACATAAAATAGTAATGTGGCATTTAGTCTTTCTGTGGACCTCAGCACACCCATCTGTAAAATGCATAGCGTGTTGTAAAATTCATATAATACCTTGCAGGGGTTTTGTAAAGCTAAGCTAATTAATGTCAAGCAGTCAGCTGAAATTTGCTCTTTAAGTGAAATTAATTTATCTAAACCTTCACAGGAAGAAGATTTCTTAATACTTTTTCATAAAGCTCCTATAGCCATCATGCTGACCATTTATTATTTATACATCAAAACCAAACTGTAGGAGAGAAATGGGCAAGCCAGAAAGCTTGAAAATAATAGCCATAGGTTGTAAGAGAGGTCTCATTAGGGACACAAAAGTGAAGTACAGTATCAGTGGAACCAAAGAACAGTTTATGACACTGTACTTGCATGTTTGGCAATGGTAGGAAATTATATTGGAAGTTCTACATCACTCTGCCATAACATCTAATATTCCTTGGACAAAAGCATGTGATCTGGGGTTGAAAAGACTCTTCCTTAGCATGTACAAAGACAATCCAGAATCTGACCATCTTTGAGAAATACTGAGAAACCTTCTTTTATAAAACTTCTTGGCCAACCAAGAGTACCTTTCATAATAACTTCTCACTTCCTTCACCATCCCTGCAAAACAGAACAGTCACCCAACAAACTTATTCAGAGATGGTTAGGACATGAAAGGAATCAGAGATTCTGTAATTCCTGCTGGGGGTCTCCACCTTGATACTCTAATTGATACAAAAGCTACTGAGTATGGAAGGTATAGAGTGCCCACCGCTTATCAAATGCTGAAACGAAGGTGTGCATCACCTCTTGTCCATGTGTATTAAACTGTACAATGGTGGAAAAGGGGTAGTAAAAGAAACAGAGGAACTTGTCTGTCGTAGAAGAAATGGTAAAGGATTCAGCAATTCCTGGACTGTTCAACGCACTGAAGATGAAGAGGAGCTCCCCCACCCACTGGAGGCAGTGCTGTCTTCATAAGTTCATGGTTCGACACCATGGATCTCCAGGTGGGTCAAGATTATAGAGATACACCAACCTGGAGGACTCCATGCTGTTGAGCTGTTCATAAGCAGCGGAAGCCAATAAACTCTTCTCAGCTACCAGGTTGTTTTCCCTGTCTGCCTCTGGAGCTCTTCTGACTGCACTGTTTGCGCTCACTTTGGAGGAAATTACCCATGGAGAAAAACAACTACCTTCCACAACTGACAAGAAGGAGCAAACCATCTCTCTGTTGGGGACTAAAGCACAATCAATACTGATACACAGCTAAGGAGATTTCCAGGTTGTTACCAAGTGTGCGCATGTGCGTGCACGTGTGTGTACTTGCTTCTGCAGTGGATTTTCTTACACCTTTCTGTGAATGCTGTAAATTTCCATTCATTGTCAAAGGGAGAGGCTGAATGGGCAAACAATGTCCTCTGTGAAGCAGTGGATAGCTATCTAAAGCAATCAGGCATGTTCTGAAAGGGTATGCCTACACTATCAAAAATTTATGGGTATGAGCCCATTCTCAAACCCATACCTGCCTTCCATCCACAGTGATTACCCGCAGAGGTGTAATTTAGATGTAGGTTATTCTATGATTTTTCTGAGAGAGGAGAGCCCGAGCCCATTCCAGCCTCTGCGTGAACCCAAACTCTTGTTTAAGTGGTATGGACAGACCAGGCTGTGGTGGGACAGAGCATGTTACGCTCCCACAGCATCAGCAGACATGTGAAGTACAGCTTTTTCCATATATAGGGTGGTCATTTGAGCTATAAATACCAGTGTGGATGGAAAGTTTTGAGGTCATGGGGAATGGCATCCTTACGTCCACTTTTGAGCCCTCTTTTCACCTGGAAGTGTAGACATACCTATAGAGGATCATGTCTTCTGCATGATAGTAAGTATTTATATGCATTGGTATAATTCAATATTGAGTCCTCTGTTGTTCACTTGGGTGAAGGCAAGTCTTGTCATACTGGAAGAGGGGAATTACTTCAGAGCAGAAGACAGCTGCTCAGGTCAAAGACCTCGGTGCTTTTAGGTCACTCACTTATTGCACCTGAGAGCACTAAGGCTTTTCAAGGAGGTTGACAATGAACCATTGCAAATCCGTTTTGCTCTCAGGAATCGTCAGTGGTAAAGCTTAGGCCATGTATTTACTATACAGGATTTCTATTTGAGGGTTGAGTAGGAGGTTGGAAGAGAATAGACGTGAGCAAG
This sequence comes from Gymnogyps californianus, assembly GCF_018139145.2. Classification (NCBI taxonomy): domain Eukaryota; kingdom Metazoa; phylum Chordata; class Aves; order Accipitriformes; family Cathartidae; genus Gymnogyps; species Gymnogyps californianus. Next base: position 153,757,607 of record NC_059471.1, read on the forward strand.
AACTCTATAAAGCAGGATGTATCTTTATGCATGCTACACTGAACTGTAATTTAAATATATCTGGGCTGCCACTGATGAGCAATTTAAAAATGATGGAATTTTCACAGACCTCTTTTGCTTTCCATAAGACTTTTCTCTTTTCTTTAGGAAAAAAAAATGAAAAGAGAGAAAGAGAGAGAAACAATTCTTTGGGATATAAAATGACTTTCGGAGACAAACAATGCATCTGTATTATACAGTATTGATTGTGACGTGGCTGTGAGTTACATGGAATTACAAGCTCCCTTGCTCTCTGTTTCGCTAGGGCTATTCCATGTGTTATGAATTGATGTGGGACCCACAGCTGAGTGGCCATTTGTTTTATTCTTTTACCCAAGCCCTTAAAGCTGTTGGTAATGATTGGGAAGAGGGGGGGAGCTGATAATCAGGGAGAGTGGATGCAGTGTATTACTCACTTTCAAGTGCCCTATTAGCATACTGCTGAGCTGACACGGGGGTAACAGCCCTCTCCAAAGCAATCTGCAGTAGTGCCACTTGCCAGCAGCAGACGGAGAGCAAGAAAGCACACGGGGTGTCATTTTTTTGCTGGTGACCTAATATCATAAAAGAAACTTTTTGGATTCCGAAGTGGCCAGGAGTCACCAGTGGCCAGATCATTGTCACTAAGCAAAATATTTTTAATTAGGAACAAACGAATGCTCCCCCTTATTCAAAAGAGCTTTGTGGTGTAGTGTGTTAAATTCTGGCTGTGTGAGTGGATTGTGCTCAAGCAGATCCCTGCTGTTTTTGAAAATAATGTTCATGCAATAATGTATCTTTCATTGTCCTCAAACAAGTCCTGGAGCAGAGCGGGACCTTGCTGAGGCAGAGGGGCTCAGATCTGTCTGTACCCATCTGTCTAGACATGCCCGGAGAGAGCAGGGTGTAATCAATGTCCCTGTTTTTCCCTTGCCTTTTGAAGAAGAAAATATATTCCTACTCCCTCAGGTTCCTTTAAGAAACTCTGCGCTAACTTTTATGGGTTTAGGGCTTTTTTTCCCTTATTTATGGCTTTTATTTTTAGACTGTGATTGGTGCTGAATTACAATACACCATGACAGCTGCTTATTCACGTGTTATAGCTGTAGCTTTAACGCCAGTTGTTCTCTGTCTCATTGCAAACACACTTAAAACATACTCTGTAGCTTAAAAATGCAAACATACTTAAAAAGTAGATTAAATTTTGAACCAAACGGAAAAAAATGACTATTTTCATTGTTTATGAAATTTCATGGCATATGGATATTTGTTAGCAGGCTAAGTAGTTCCAGCTGGTGTGTTTAGTTTGCAAAGTGTAAGGCGTACTACAAACTGGCTAATCAAGTTGCCCTTTTCAACCTGCTGATTTTATAAGGGTTATAAATCTACCCTCTCCATTCTAGTATGGCTGGATAAACAAAGTAGCAACTGTTTGAAACTGGTCCATATAAAACTGGGTATAACAAACTGCAAAACCGATCCATCAGACAAATCCAGTTTAACATGGTAAGGAGGATGCTTCTGAATCTATTCAGCATAGTGCACCTTAATACAGCTTAGAATTTGCTTTTTCCCTTCCCTCCTTTCATCATACCCACCTGGAAAGAAAAAGGAGGAGAGACAAGTGAAGGAAATCTCATCTTCTAGCATGTAAGCTAAAAGAGTATAGGTTTTAAGTTATACCACCATTACCACATTAAGGGTTGCTGTCTTTCCTCACTAGAAGCACAACCACTTCACACATAGGATGCTAGACAGCAACCCAGAACCCTTTACTCAGTGTTAAGGTTTCGTCTAGCATTAGATGGGTCCTTTGTGATTCCTTTCTACAAACATCAGATATGGACTCATCCTCACCTCAGCCCCGGGAATCTCCCCAGATCAGTCTTGCTGAAGATTGTCTCTCACCAAGCATCTTTTAAAATAAAACATTTTGGTTGTTCTCAATTCCTTCCAGATGTTGGAATGTTTTGATAGAGCAGAATGAGGACTGGAAACTTACTTTCTTTCAAAAGATTAGATGTTATCATTACCTGATTCACAGAACTGGGATTTTAAGGGAGAAAAAACAAAAAGAATAAACATATGACTCATGTTAAAATTACAGGATCTGGCAGTACTAGATTTTGCATCTGATTTATAGAGGGCTTTTTTCCTACTGGATTTTTATTCTCATTTTCAGAAAAAAAAACCACCCAACAACCAAAACCATAAATAAAGATGAGTTCTCAGTAATGGCTTCTTTCCCCAGCTGGAGCTGCTGAGATCAAAATTCTGTTTGTTGTTCAATATTACTTTATTGGATAAGGAAATTAACACTCTTTTGTAGGACTTCAGTAAGATGAAAGCCAGTTTTAAATAGGAACAGAACCTATTCACAAGTTGGATTATTGCTCTCCCTTTCTTTCTGTAGTTGCATGAAGGATGTAGCCATCTCATTGCTTTGTATTTTACTCAGAGAGTAGAAACTGTGACCATCATGCATGTTCCTTCCTACTCCTTATTACAGCATCTGTGATGCAGGTTGCTTCTTTGAGGGCTAGGTGACAGGAGAGATCCTGCACTAAATTCCCAGCCTGAGCTAATATCAGGCCACTCATGCTTACACTGCTTGCTGCCTTCTTGAAGATGTACAGGAGGAGCTTTCTTGCTCCTCTGCATCAAAGATCTTCATTATAGGCACTCCTCAGCAGGTACTTTTGATGGGCTGTGGTGGAGCAATACTGTTACCAATGCCAGGAAGGAACAGCAGAGCACAAGTCTACACATTTAAGTAGTCTCAGTCTGAAGTGTGAAAAAGGCACTTCTTGATCCACATTATGTATGTGTCCTTGAAGATTTCTGCTTCATTTACTGACCAAACCAAGATTTTCTATTGTGAGCAACGCAGAGCTATTACAATCTGAAGGAACGAGCTGTGTTCTGTTCTGATGTATGCGCTATCAGCAAAATTGTCAGCTATGTCTTAGGCACTGCACTTTTATTATAGGAGGTGTTAGATATGAGGCTGGGTTTGCAGGGCTTGTAGACACTCAGATTGTCTTTTTACTTGTGCACTGAGCAAATATGGCATAGAAATCTATGTAAGCCAGCAAACATGGACTAGAACCCTACTTGATACTTTTGCAGTGTGGCTTTTGTGGCTACTACTGATCTTTGGAGTGAGGGTAAAAAAATCCCATTATTACTCTGTTTTGTTTCCAGAACTCCCTTTGATCTCATTTCCACCAACTGTGAGTTCTGTCTCACACACATAATGGAGAGAAGGAAATAATACCTTTAGCTTGAAAGCTTTCTAATCACAGGCTAGAGGATTGACATTTTACCTAACAATAGCCAAAGAAATCTATGTGCTTTAAGAGCCCTTACTAATGTCAAAGAAAATGAATAACTATTTTACTATTTAGTAGGCACCAAGACTTTCATAACACAATGTGGTCGGTTGACTTTGGCTGGACACCAGGTGCCCACCAAGCCACTCTATCACTCCTCTCCTCAGCAGGAATGGGGGGGGGGGGGAGAAAGTAAGATGGAAAAAACCTCATGGGTCAAGATAAAGGCAGTTTAATAAAGCAAAAGCAAAGGCCATGCGCAGAAGCAAAAGAAAACAAAAGATTTATTCTCTACTTCCCATCAGCAGGCGATGTCCAGCCACTTCCTGGGAAGTAGGGCTTCAGTAGGCATAGCGGTTGCTCTGAAAGACAAACCTCGTAATAACGAATCCCCTCCTTTCTCTTAGTTTTTATTGCTGAGCAGACGTCAAATGGTATGGAATATCTCTTTGATCAGTTTGGGTCAGCCGTCCTGGCTATGTCCCCTTCCAAGATCTTGCCCACCCCCAGCCTACTGGTGAGGGGGGAAATGTTGGAGAGACAGCCTTGATGCTGTGCAAGTGCTGCTCAGCAGCAGCCAAAACACTGGTGTGTCATCAACACCTTTCTAGCTACCAATACAAAGCACAGCACTATGAGGGCTGCTATGGGGAAAATTAACTCCTTCTCAGCCAGACCCAATACACACAGTTGTGATGGTGTCTCCTCTTTGTAGTGGGAAGCTCCACAAGTGAAATCTACTCAGTCCAGTGAGGTACTCCAGTTTAGTACTGGAGGTGAGATTCCTCCCAGTTAGGTTTCGAAGTCTACTTAGAAGTTGGGCTTCTAGTCTACAAGGTCAGGCTAGGGTTTCTCTATAGTAAAGAAACATCCCCTGGTGGCAATTAATTCCATCCTACAGTGGGGCTAAGGAAGAGGGGATGAATTTCCATCTAGAGGCATCTCTGTGTTGTCCCTTACTGTAGAGGGACCCTAGATAAGTAGCTTTGATAAGGTATATAACTTTCAGAACACTAAAATCAGGCAAACAATATCCCACCGAAGGAGAAGGAAAATCACTTCTGAAGTCTGTTTTGCGTGTTGTCTTCTCTTTCCAGCCCCAAACCCTAATGAACATTTGTTTCAACAGGAAAGGGGTACCTTCCCATAGCTCTTGATATAAGGCTTATGATGAAGTAAGAAGAGCAAGGAATGATGGGCAGTATATCCTAGTGACAGAGACCTACTGATGTTTGTAGCCCGACAGACAGTGAGTAATAACAGCAGCTCAGCTGCCAACAGACCAGAATGTCCATCATGGTATTTTGCACAGCAATTTTGAGGGTGAGATAAGAGACCTGAGCTCTGAACTGTGATCCATATGCTCCCATTTGTCCTGTACACCCTCAAAAGGACTTGGATTGGGTCAGGGTGCAGATGATAGCATGACTGCCTGGAGCTACACAGAGTGAGGAAATAACAAGGTATGCTTCCCTGCAACTTGGTTAGGCTGATGTTTCTAATGGACTGTTCCTGCTGGCATCTGAAGGTCTCCTTACTTCAGAAAGCAATGGAATTTGGTAGGAGTGGAGAAGATAACTGGTCTACTTCCAACAAACTCTTCTGCCTTAAAGATCTCTGTGCTTGCCTACCAAAGGGACATAGCAAACTGTTTTGTTAGGACTGAAATATGGATTATAAGGGTGCTCTTCGCAAGCAGTGTGAGGAGTTACTTTTGTCTGGATATTAACATGAAGGGGTACTCTTTTAGGTGACGAATATGGTTCCTAAGGAAGGCTTGTCCTGCCTAACTGCTTAGATGCTGAGCAGGCTTCTAGGCAGAAAATGAGGATGGTGAGCTGAAGCTACTCTATCTTCAGATAGATTTGAGTGCTCCCATAGGATATGGTTAAGGAGACAGAGATGTTCTTGTGGCGTGCAGGATGTGCATCTTTCCCTTGGTACTTGAAAGAAGAGATTGTGTTTATTCTTCTCCCTTGCCACCTTGTTTGTTGAGACTTTAGATTGTTCTGTGGAAGTTATTGGGAACTGATTCGTTGATTTCAGTAGGAGTTTTACCAACAGGGCAAGGTGTGTCTGTGAAGAACTTGTTACGCATTTGCACTGTGGCAAGCATTTTAGTAGCCTCTGCTTTTGAAAAAGAAAATGTCTATGATCTGGGACCCTGAGCCTGGAACATATCCTAACCCTCAGCACAATATTTGCTAATACGCTGTCTTAGTTGTAAGATACAGAGCAAGCTACTTCTGTGTATTAGTTTTTTTCTAACAAATAAAGGTATGCTCTAAATAATTGCCATACCTAATTCCTATTTAATTAATGGTGCCACTAGAGAAGGATTCAAAGTTCCCAAGAAAGTTTCCCTTGTACTAGAAGCTGAACCAAGTCTGTTCCAGCTCAGCTCCAGTCAGCTTAATTCCCTGGACATTAAAGCTCCACAAATAAATTATTTTCAGAAATAAGCAGATAACCAATGTCCCACTGAGATATTGCTGTCAATGATCTTAGTGCCCCTTTCTAACTTAATATTCTCTGTGCCTCTGAGATGTTTAATGTGAAAACTGATCTTCTGGAGAGGGAAGAAGTGTGGGGTTTTTTTACTTCTTTTTCTAACTCATGTTATTTTATAAAACTAAGACATGCTGCAGTTGCATTTGCACTGTTTATCAACTACAATTATATTTACCTATATATAAAACTCTCTGATGTGGCAAAGGATTTCTTTTCCCAGCAGAGAAACTAGATTTCAAATTACTAAATGCCATATGAGAATTTTATTTTGGTCACATATTAATTTTAAAATAAATCCATCCAAGCAAGATTTCAGGCAATGAAGTTTGGATTTCTAACTTTTTTTTTCTGATGCCAGGCAAAAAACTAGTCAGTGAGTCATTTTCTCCCTTTTGAAATGTACAGATTTCAAAAAATGCCATTGAATTGGGCCAGTAGTTTGTGTACTTCCATTTTTATCTATCCCTTCTCTTGAATCAGCTAAAGCTTGCCTCAGTGTTAAGATTTCAGACTGCCTTTTCTCCATGTGGTTTTAGGTTATCACAAAATGAAATTGCTGTAATATAAAATATTGAAGAATTACTAAAGCCTACAAAATGCCTTCTTCTGCATCCCCCACAATAGGTGAGTTCCATGTTACAAAGCCAGACAGATTTAAATTCAGAGTGTAGTTAAGTTCCATGCACTATCTTAATGTAAGCATACTGACAATTTCTGGAGTTTACAGTTTTTCTCCTGCTGTGAAGAATTGCTTTGAACTCCTAATTCTCCTGATAGCCTTTCAAAAATGGACATATATTTGAATGTAATGCCCATCTGAATATGTTTTTAGATGTTCTGTCAGCAAAGAACTGAATCTTAAAAAATAAAAGTACTGGTGGCTTTTGCTTTACTCTGAGGTTGCTAACCTTTGTCGCCATGCCCTGTGGCATTTTACAAGTATTGGAACTGGCATTTGGTTTCAGACTCCAAAGATCTATGCAGGCAGTTTTACATTATTTCCTTTTACTCTTTGACCCATTTAATTCTTTATTTGATCTTGGCAAAAGTATTAAGGGAGCCCAGTAAAAGTACAAAGTGACTTGATTTAGAAAACATAAATACATAAATGCTTGTATTTTTAGATTGTATGTAAAGATAAATGACTGTAAGTAGAAATCACATTAAGTCAAAAGGCATTATATCTTTAGGCAGTCCTAATGTCGGAGTCTCAGCAACTGTTACGTGACACAGCTCCATTACAGTCAAGAAAAGGACAATTTGCTGTAGCCAAGAAACTATCCCATAACATTTCCAGCAGCTCAGAAACTACAGGGAGCCCTGTGCAGAGAATTCTTCTTCCAATGACTGCAAGTCATTTGTTACCTTTTAGAAGATGCATGCAAGTAACTTCCTCAAATTATGTCAATATGGATAACAAACTCGATCATACTCCCACCAGAAATATTTTTTTGTTCTGTTCTCCTCACTTTTACAGCCACCACCACCACATCTGTAGGTCTTCTACTACTGGTTGCTCCAATTTATCCTTCCTGAGCTCATTCCAGGATTTTCCAGGAAAAGAGGTGCATGCAGATGGTGTTACATAGCTACACTGAAATTGTGAAAGAGATCTCTTTGCTTCTTCCCATATGTTCATGTGTTACATGAGAGGACTCCCTTCTTCATATGGAAGAATTACTATCTTTTATATAATTTAGCCCACTCTGATATAGAATAGTATTGCTGTTCTGTGCACTCATAGACATTCATTGTACTAAAATAGTGTGTGAATTTGCTAGTCATCCTTAAGAATGCCAAGCAAGCTCAATAATGTAAAGTTGAAAATCACAGTGAGTAAAAATGGAAAAGAGCTATTAAACCACCCACTGGTGTATGCCTCTTCTCTTTCAGGGTTTTCCTGCAAGCATTTTAATGGCATCATGATTAGACCTTTTAGAATTGTACCAGTAGACGTTAGAAGGGGACTCATGATTTTTTTACTCTTCCTCCCTGGAAGCAGTATCAAGGATATCTTGATTATCCTTGATAGATATTTGTATAACCTGATATTAAAGACCTCCATGGATGAAGATGCTACAAAACTCTTTTGGTACACTGATCCAGTGTTTAACTCTCCTTTTAGTTAGAACCTTTTCCTAATTAGGAACCAAAATCTCTTTTGCTGCAGGTCAAAGTAATTATTCCTTGTGCTATTGCTTATGAGTGTAGAGGAGAGTTTCTCACCCTTTGAAACAGCCTTCTGAAATTCAAGCTTCTCTAGAATAAAAAAATCCAATGCTCCCCACTTTGCCTCTATTGCATGGTTTCTTGACTTCTGATCAGTTTAATTCTACTATCCTGGTTCCCTGATAATACATCTGTGCATTTCTGAAAATGACGTGCTAAATAGAATGTAGTATTCCAGCTGAGTACTCATTATTGTAAGGTACTGGAATAATTATTTTCCTCAACTTGCAAATTTACACATTCCATAATAAAATTTACCTTTTCATAGCAACATTGCATATTGGCTCTTACTAATATCCAGATCTTCTCCATAAGCACTTTGTTCTCCATTTTGTGTTTGTCCATCTAATTTTCACTTTCTTTATGTAGCACTTCGTTCTTACTTTTATTGTGGGTTTTGTTTTTTTTTTTTTTTTCCCCCCAATGTACTGGATCATTTGAAATTCTGATCCTTATGCTAGGTGCTTATCATTCTTACCCACATACTAACATTGGCAAAGTTTGTGAGTGATCAGTTCTCATTAATATACCCAGGGTTTTTGCGGGGGAGAGATTGTCATCTTTGTGGAGCCCTCTATAGTTAATCTCCACCTGGCCCACTGAAAGAAATACGCTAACCCATGTTGTGGTTTCATCACAGTGGTGTGGGAGGGCAACTGCTGCTTTTTGCTTCATAAATAACCTTTCTAAGGAAAGTGTTAAACCACACTGTTCCTTGATATCTATATTGCAGTGTAATATACTATCTATCTCATTAATGTTCCCTATTGCTTAGGCATGTCTTAATATCTTTCTCATTTTCATTGCATATTTGTATTCTGATTATTTTTCTTCAAACTTGACAATTGATATAGCTTTTCTCCTGCTCTGGTTCCAAATCTCCTGAGAACCCAACTCATGAAAATATCCCCTTGAAGGAAGTGTTTAAAAAGACATTTAATGGTAATCCTGAGTTTTAAGTCAAAATTACAGCATCAGATTTCACAGCTAAGAGGAAAATAACTCCTCCCCTCCTCTCATTCTTGTGGTAAAGTGCACTCATGTGGATGTATGACAAAAAGACATGTCATTGTGCAATGTCTTCCATCAATATCCTGGCCACCACCAGCTCTAGAGATCTATTCCTAAAATTTGACGTGTAATTTTAAGCATTTTCCTGAATAAATGTCTGCTTAAGTGTTTTCCCAAATCAGAGCTCAAGCCAATTTGTATTATATTTCCATCTGCTCTGTTATTTCCTATAATACATTCACAATGTTTCATTTCTAAGCTGTTTATGTTCCTGTATTAATGAATATGTTAAATAAAATCAAATCAAACAGCTCTCCCAGTAGCCACATTAGAGGATATCACTCCCCAGATCAGACATATCACAGAACTGTTATCATTATTTGCAGTCTTTTGTTTTTCCTTCGTTCATGGACAGTACTGTTCCTATCTAAAAGTCAGACGAAGTTTCTGGGGAGAGCAACATTTCATGGAAATCTACGTTAGATACTTTAGTATAATATGCCTTCATTTTTGAAAACTATTTGATATTCTGTTTCCTAGAGCGTTATGTGCAAAATTAATATGCAGATAGGGCATGATATGAATGCAAATTAAAAAATCTATCTATCTATTCTCATTTATCTTTTAGTACCTATAGATATTGAACTGAGGGTTCTGGTACTCATTAAACACACAGTGATCTTTCACTGAAACTACGTGGTATTGATGCATATAATTCAGAGCTGAGTTATAGCTTCTCATTTAAGACCGAAACTTGCTACCTCTAGCACAGGGGCCAGGATCAGGTAGAGAAAAAAGGCATACGTAGGAGAGGGAGCCAGAGGGTGAGAGCCTTGGGGAAGCAGTCAGCAGCTACTGCTTCTGTCAGGAGCCATCACTGCAGCAGTATCTGCTTTTAGGTGCCTTCTACTCTTTCCGCAGGCAGCAGCAACCGGGGGGTTTCCAGAGCTGTGGCATTGGCAAAGCAGGCAGCAAGACCTGAGCTGTGTTACTGCTCTGGTTATCTGACGCTGCACACAGTGGGTGTGCAAGACCTGTGCCTAAGAGTACTGCGACCAAACATTTGTTAGAACTTTACTGAGCTGGTTAAAACAATACCACTCTCTAGTATAGACAGGATCCATCCCAGATTCCAGCACATGAAACATCCATCTTCTCATACAGCTAGCAAAACGCAGGGCCCTGGTGGCACTGCTGTGATGTGCTCTAGCGGGCTGGGAACATGCAGTCAATCTCATTTCAGTGCAAGCACCAGATGCTACCCCTCTGCTCAGGCTATGGAGGTGATAAGGCAGTGTACCAGGTCTATTTATAATTGTAACCTTTAGAGAGTTTATTTTCAGGACTAAGCTCAACAACATGATAACACTATGGGGCTGCATCTCAGTGTGGTGGTGGTGTAACACAGTGTCACAGTGGCATGGTATAATGTGGTGTTCTCATGTCATATACTGGCTCACATCACTTACAGATAGAAAGCACAATACTGCTAAGTGCTCTGGGGGCAGGATGCAGTCTCCTCTTAGAGTTACTATCATCTGATGTTAATATGGTACTACACTCAATTGTACTTAAAAGCATTAGGATGAGCAGGAGCATCCTGAAGCACAGTGAGAAAGCAAGGTTTTAATGGTATTTCATTCTTCCATCAATACCCTCTATCAAGATGTACCGTATAGCTTTCCTAAGGTAGAACTTATGGTGATTTGATGAAAGTAGAGATAGGTGACAGAGCTCTGTTATTTAATGATGTGCCTGCAACAGCAGTTTTTGTCTAATTTTTGTTAGCTTGAAAAAAAGGCAAAGGAAAAAAATCATCAGTCTTCCTCTATCAACAGGCTCAAGCCTTACTTCCTACATATGAAAAGAACAAGGATCTTCACTAATCTTAGGCTGCTTTCAGCTATTGTGTGGCCAGAAACCAACTGAAACTTCTGAAGCTTTAAACATGGGGTAATTCACCAACTACAACCACTGGACAAACCCTCCAGGGAAAACCTGTGCTGTGTCTGTAAAAGCTTCAGAACATCTCATTTTCCTTTTTTCCTGGTTTTCATTTTTTCTCTCTCCATTTTCATGCCTTTCATCCTCCCCTTTTTTCTTCCTTTTTCCCTGGTATTCCTTCCTCCCTCCCTCCCTCTCTCCCTCGTTTCATTCCTCTATCCTCATACACTTCCCATTGCCTTCACTCTTTTATGTGAAGGTTTCAGTCCTGTGATAGGGATGGAGCAGATGCTCTCACAGAAGGTACTCCAAACAGCTTAGAGACATGCAGCATGCTGTAAGGGAAAATCTCTCAGATGCCAGTATGCAGCCAGGATTGGGGAGCTACTATTTGCAATTCAGTTCCTGAGACCACAGAGGCCCCCAGTGACTTCAGTGTCTCTGTCCCTGGTGGGGACCCGGTAAGGTACAACCAGTGACCTCAGGAGATTGCTGTGAGGTTTTGTTAATCAATATACACAGAAACTTCCAGAGACTTAACTGCAGAATAAAGTTCCACTTATTGCAGGAGAGCAAACCTGTGTTCAAACCCACCAGGGGCTGCAGAAGGCTTTCAACAGGAATGTTTTTACATTGCAAGGAGATTTGTATTCATTAGGTAGCCTCTAGGACCACTGGTCCACTCTAATACGTGTTTTGATAAAAAAAGTCATGTCCTCAAAGGATGTCTGATTGGGACCTGTCATTTCTCCTGTAAAAGATGATTACAATTGGCAGACACTGATTGCCTTCTAACATTCTTAAGGTTACAATCTTTTTTTTAAAAAATAAACAAATGACACTTCTCTTTCAAGGTTGTTCAGTGCTCATGAAAGTTATTAGACTGATGACTCTGAGAAACAAAGTCCTCTGCCTCATAGCATAGGTACTGTTGGTGTAACAAAATTTTGCATATTTAGCAGCACTGTATGACCAGCAGGGTTCAAACTCTCATCCAGGAACAATCCTCAAAGTCAAGGATAATATGGACTTTCAGTCCTTCTATTCCAGCTAATGCAAGGAACCACTGTCATGGTGCTGCATATGCTTCAGTCCATGATCTCCATATAGCCCTTAGGCAGGGCATGACCATTAGAGCAGATAACCCAGCCTGCAATTTAGTTCTAAGAGATTTCAGAAATGGGCATGGAGTGAGGTGGGAGGTAGCTAAATCATTTCTGGGAGCCTCCTCTTTGCTTCTCTCTCTCTCCATATCACCTGACTAGAAGTGGAGCCTCTTGTCTCCTGCCTGGATATTGTGCATATCATGGAATCAAGATATCATAAGATTGGACATGAGCCTGATGCGCGAGGAGGGTGCCCGCTCTGTGGGTCTCAGGAGGAAAGGCCAGGCCATCCAGTCCTCACATGCTTTCATTAGAGGCAGTGGTGCCTCCACATTGCCTTCACAAGATGAAAGGTTTTTCAGCCATGCCCTCGGAAAAGATGAAACCAAATGTGGAATCTGAGTGTTATTAAGTGACAGACAGTTGGAAAAAGATGTAGAAAGCAGAGGAGGCAAATTCTTTATTGATTCTTCCACAGAAGACTGAATTCAGTAGAACACAGCCCAACGGAAAATATCAAGTGTAAATAAACCAAAATTTCCTCCAAATAGTTCCTCCTCATCCAAATGTTTATTCAGGGCATACACTGTAATGTCAAAATTTAACTACATAAAGTCAAAAAAGACAGTGAGTAGTGCACTATACTCTCTTTTCTAGCTTTTTCATTTCCACTGTCCAGTTAAGTTTTCATCATTCCATTTTCAGGAGCGTGGTAGGATGAACTCTAATTAATCTTATGGTGAAGTTGTGAAATGTTCAGGTAACAGTGACACAGAGACTACACAAAACATAGGCACCCATCTTCTGCTTCTTCCTTCTCATTTGCAACTTCCTCACATTCTCAATTAATGACTTTTTCAGTGCTGGAATCCTAAATTCTCATTTACCCTCACTGGTCAATGTCTGGGTTTTAGTATCTCAGTACTCCTTTCAAAATCTACATGCTTTTTATTACACCATACTACTAGTGCAAATAAAAGGGACAAATCAGAGTCTGACGGCCTACAGGATAGTTTTCCTTTCATTCTTCTTCTCTGATGTTTTTATTTCTTTGTTAATACTGTATCATTTTGAAACTTACATCCAAATGCTAACCTGTGAGATTAATGGTGATAAAGCGTTTATACCAGTCAAACCTTTAAACTAAATGACAGTAAAAAAAAAAAAAGAGAAAAGACACCTTTTTTGACTAACACAATTATTTAAATAAAATAACTGCAGGAAAATAGCTATACACTAACATGAGTAACATTTCCAAATGAGCCCTATTCCATATGTGATGGAGAAATGTAGGAACCCAAATGTCTTTTGCAACTGAATGAGAATTGCAGATACCCTACTGCTTTTTTAAATTTGCAGCCTCCTGAAATGGCTAGGCATGCTTCATTTTTTTCTCTTTTTCTATTGCTAATATGATTCACCTAATCTTTAACTGGAGGTGAAAAGATTATAGTCACTCCAGGTACTCTCTCACTGGGAGTCACCGGACTGGTGCAAGGTGCCATGCCATTTAGTGACACTAGGAGAAGCTCATCATAGTCCTGCTGCCAGAGCTTCCAAAGTATGTTTGCATAGAACAAGTCCAAATTCCCCTACAACAAAAACTTGGTTCCACATTTGCAAACATAGCTAAAATACAATGCTTATTCTCATCACTCTCATTTCAGATGACATTACAGAATAAAAGGATAGGAAAAGAAGAACCTGGAACTTATTTTGTTTTCAGTTGTCTCCTCAGACTTACAGAACCCCAACATATTCTTTATTGAATTTTAATATTGAAAAAAGTCATACAGCTAAATGACACATTTGCTTGGTGGTGGAGCAGAAATACTTGCTGGCATTTCAGCTTAAATTAACACCGAATTCTTTACTTCAACATGTGTGGACCTTCTGGAAGGACTTCTTTCTCAGACTTGCCACATTTCTGTTCTTAAGAGGGGTAATTCCTAGTTCTATGAACAATAGTAAACATTTCTCTCCCTCCAGAAAGGTCTTCTTGTCCTGTGCAATTTCATGAAACTAAAAGGATTGCCCTTTTTTTCTCCTGACTTTCAAATATTTACTTATTTATCCACTCCTACTAGGTTTGAATAGACAAAAGATATTAAAACTCCTATGTAAAATAGCGGCATTACTTCTAGTGCTGCACTTTGATAATCTCCCTCATCTTGGGCACACCTCAGAAATTGCAATTACATCTGTTTATGACTGGGGATTATGAGCCAAGCTTTCTGCTCATATAACCAATGGATTTCTCCAGTTGCGTAGTGGAATTTTGCCAACAGGAGATTTGGCAGAGGGTCAGGCTGCCACAGCTAGAGAGAAATCATAATGGAATTTAACAGAATTTCCTTGTATTTATTGTTAGAGAAGAGGGGACAAGAAAAATGGCCAGCTATAAGATCTGATTTCATTTCACTCACAATCTCTCAGATAGAAACCTAAACTTCTTTTTTTATGAGGTTCAATTTCTCAGAAAAGGGCCATTCAAGTTCCACAATCGACTCCTCCTAGTGACCTTTTCCCTTGAATTTCAGGTAGCCTTGAAATGTTGGCTTTGGTGGTGCAGAGAGTTTGCAACAGGCTCGTTACTGCTAAGACATTTTGTCCCCTGTGCTTCCATAGTAGGGTCTCAGCCTCATCCACTTCATTCCTAACCCAGAACCAGCAATCAGGTTGTCACTCACATCACATTTACTTGCCTCTGGCAAGAAGAGAGAAGAAATGTTTTCTTTGAAAAATTTCTACAGCAGTGTTGCCAAATATAAATTAGCCAGGACAGACATCTTTCATTTGCTTAAACAAATTAGACTTCTAATGTCAGGTCAGGGCATACAGACTAAGTATAGGGAAAACAATGTAATTAGATCTTTAATCACACAGCTTTCCTGAGAAAGGGGTTTGTGACCAGAAACACTAAGCTCAGTTATGATGCAGTACCACATACCTTCTTAAGGCATGGTTAAGAGCTGCCTCTTCCAGGCGCCACTGCTCATTGAAAAGGAAGTTCTTTGCCCTCCTTAGAGCTGGTGTTGGTTGCAGCCACATTTTCTTTGATGACTTTTGGGGACACATAAAGGGACAAAGGAATCGACTGTTGGCTTATAATGAAGCCTTATCTTTGTAAGGCCATTTCCTTAGCTTTATATAAAGTATGACCCCTGTTGTACAAATAGTGTTGTCTCACCTGAGGCCTAGAGTGCAGAGTTTTGCACAGAGGTGGCCTTCAGCCTCACGTGTGCAGGCGGGAAGGTTTCACACTCTGGATGAAGCCCCTCTGGATAATTCAGCTGGAATGAAAAAGTCAAAATTATGCTAGAAATTGCAAGCAGAAACCTGCTTTGAAGTATGCCAACCCTGTCACCCACCATGATTTTAGGGCCAAACTGGTAACTGAAAGGATTGCACAAAAGTAAAGTGTGTGGGACCAGCCCTCCACTGTTAGAAGTATATTAAATGGGGTTCAGATGTGGCTCAAACTGTATATTATATAGTCAAGGATCCTCGACTGTTAAACATCCCCAGATTCATCCATCCTTTATCACCCTCTGTAGCAAAAGGCTGAAAGAACAAACCATTCCCAAGTGCTTCCTTGCTTTTAGTATGTAGCTTCTCCCTGGCCGACCACCGCATGTGTGTTTAAGACATGACAGTTGAGAATTATTTCTATTGGAAAAATAGCCTCCACAGGGAACATTGTTTTCCACAGGGAACATGATGTTTTCTCACAGTTCTCTGTTATCCATATATTGTCTGGAAGGGGACTCCGAATACCCAGGCCTAATATGATAAACAAACACCTTCATTTGCGTTATCAGAATCCTAAATTCTGTATCTTGATGAAGATTTTAGAAGTAACAGAAACAGAGGAGTTTTCAATTTATGTCAGATTCAGTGGGGAATTTTCCTCCCAAGTTTTGCTTTGTATGGTCAAAATTTTTTTTCAAATATCTTTTAAAACAAAAATGTATTTTTTACCCTTTTAAACAGGGAATTTACACTACAATCCTGTAAATTCTTACATACACCTAAACCCTTCAATAACTCCTAAGTGAAAATTACCTCAAAATACTTTCTGGATATTTCAGATAATTCTGTCATAGCAATATCCAAGGCCTTTGTCCCTTCTTACATTCTTGTGTTCCTTGGTTCCTCATGTCCAATGAATATTTTGAAGGCAGCCCTTTATTGCAAGATAACAGTTCTTCTAATATGAATATCAATTATGCAGAAATGTGAGTAATTAAATTCATTTTTCTGAAGACAAGACAACCTGCAAAATAAATCTTAACTAGTTACAGACACTTAATTAATTCCAAATGCTTAAGCCTTCGTAAACCAGAACTGCATTTGACAGTTGGTGTAAACAGTGGAATTAACATGGATGCCTCCGTGAAATGGGCTGTGTGAAACTTATGTTTCTCTAACACTGTCAAGAATCCAAATAATATATTTGCCCTTTTTGACCAGATGCAGTGTCTGGCATTGTACTGAATTTTATAATTCAAGGAACTTTTGCCAGTATTGATCGTATTTTCCCTGACAAATATGAAACCAGCCATAAATAGTGACATCAAATTGGCTTCAAGAAATCCAATAGTCTGGAAGAGTAGCTCAGTCTTTTGCATCTTTAATGATCAGTGTAATAGCACAAAAATACTTTTGACTTATAAAACACCTTTTAGTTAGGTTCTACAAAGTCTCTTACATGTAAAGATATGCCCTAGAGTGCTTTAAAATGCAAACTTCATGTAGATGACGTGTTGATCTGCTTGCACTCTATTAGCTTCATAGTTTCATTAGTACCATGTGGCAATTTAAAATACTACTTTGTGTATTGAATATATGATCCAGAGAGTCTGATCTTTCATTCTTCCTCCCTGATTACACTCTACAGTTTCTCTGTTTTTGAAGAGCGGATAGATGTCTATGCAGGGAGTGTTTGCTATGGACAAGCCATGCAGATGATTAACCTCGGCATTGTCCCATGTCTCTCAGTGTAAAATTTTCACTGAGCAGATTTCAGGTGAATCATCCAGCCCACTTCACTTAATAATACCTCTTTAACATGCTGTGCAATCACATCATTTGTGCTGCTGAGCTTGGCCATTTTCCTTCCTTGTTATTCATATCTCCCCAAGGAATGGCAGTTTAACAGACATTTCCAGTGATGTAGGTAGTTAAATGAGGCAGCCAGTTGTCTCACTGACCACAGTGTTTCTCTCTCATGGCAAGCACTGCAGTCTGGTGTCATGTTCTTTTCAGGAAGAATTCATCTTCCAACCCAGGCCACCTGGGAAGACTGGTAGAGCTGGTCCCTTCCCTGCAAATATGAAGCAGTAGGTTGGACAGAGACATCCATGGTTTGTGCCCCATTCTGTGGTTCCTCTGGTGTACCCATCCAGCCTCCAGAGAGCCCAGCAGCAACACTGCTCAACAGCTGGCAGAAGGCACCAGAGGGATGCTCCAGCTTATGCAGGCCATCAGCCATGCATGGCTGCCCCACTGGGCTTTGGTTTTGCAATTTCCAAATCCCTGCCAACAGGTTGCAGATAATGCCACAATTCCAAACCTCAATTTTACATGAGGTACCTGCACATTTTGATGAGCACATTCTTTCCCTTTCCTGTAATGGGAACGGTCACCATGAGGCAGAACACAAAACTATACTTACCTCACCCCATTTAAGCTCAGATCCAGCTCCTGGCAACTGTGAGTCACTGACAGGGCCATGGTAGCTTTTACCCTTGTGCTCAAATGGTCTTAATTTTCTGTGGGAAAGAGGCTTTCCTTCCCATTCTCCTCTTCTTCCTCTCCTTTGTTCTTTTAAATGGTGTGGTCATTTAAAAAGTGGGTTTCTTATACAGCATGGGCATTCATTCAGCTGTGACATTCTCAAACCACTGCCACCTGACTCTAGGTTACCCCTTAATTGCTGTCTCATTTTTGCAATAAGCAGATCCAAAATCTTTGAAATCTACTGATAGGCAGAGACTGCCTCCTGTTTATAGCAAGAAGAGAAACTATCTTCTTGGACAAGGAGTGCTGACAGGGGTGTTGTTATCATAATTTCCTGTGCAAACTGCTGTGAGGGGTTCTGGTAGGATGGTGAAATAGTGTTAGGGTTCTCATACCTGTCCATATTTGAAAAGGAGTATTACTTTGTGGTTCCCTAAGTGTTTTATCTGTGACTCCACAGAGTCACATAATAGCCCCATAATGTCAGCAGCTAGGATTATAAAGGGAAAATAGTTAATAAACTTAGCAGGCTTCCTGAATTGAAGGCATCCTGGTCTGATAATAGCTATTTTGGCACAGTTTCACTTCTGTAAGAACATTTGAAGAGTCCTAGTTCTGTTTCAGTGCAGAATAAAAACCAGTATTAAGACCATCAAAGCTGCCCTCAAACAGAGTGGTCTCCTTCTGAGAAGTGGGAAATAACATGGCAGACACAGATCCTGTGTACAATAAATGGATGTAAGTAAGTGAACTGAAATTCAGAAAGTGTCATCCCCTTCAGGGTGGGTTTCCATATGTTTAAGCACATGATACTATGGCAGGATCAAGTGCATATGGAAGTGGAATAGTAAAAATATAACTCAGTTTTAGCGAGGTATTTCAGATAGCTATAAAGAATGCATTTATCAGTGCATAAAGTGACCTTGATAATAGGGTCAATGACTGGAAGTAGATGGAAAAGGAGAAGTCAAGAGCAAATTGAAGAGTTTACATGGAGAAGTCTTTTAAATATAAGCAGACATAAACAAACCAAAAGATTAATAGGAAGAGTATGTAGTGGAGATTAAAATCTACGTTCCTGTGATCTAAACTGAAGGGAAGTTGCATTGAATGGTAGCAGGACACAAACACAGGAGTGGCTAAGAAATCTTTAAATGTGTCATGGAATTATTCTTGTAACATCTGGTTCCTCTGCATCTGTATTTGATTGACAAAATGTTGTCATGCATTTTTTTATTTTGCACAAAAATGTTTTGGAGAATGACAAGGTACTCCCATAACCAGGAACAAAGATATAAGAAATAAAATAAGGAGGAAGGGCAATTTCATGAACAGGAGAGTTAGAAACATCCTCGAAACTGGGTTCCAAACTGTACTCTGTCATTGACTTCCTAGGCTTTCCTTTGGAAAAAAGTTCAGGACAAAGTTTTCTTATTTTTATTTTAATTCACACTACCTGTGAAAAAGATTGGTGTCCTTGCTGCTCATATCCAAAGGGAACTTCTAAGTGCATGTCCTGGTTTCGTCTGGGACAGGGTTAACTCTCTTCTTAGTAGCTGGTACAGTGCTGGGTTTTGGATTTAGTGTGAGAATAACGTTGATAACACTCTGATGTTTTAGTTGTTGCTAAGTAGCACTTATCTTAAGCCATGGACTTTTCAGTTTCCCATGCTCTGCCAGCAAGCACGTGTGCAAGAAGCTGGGAGGGAGCATGGCCAGGGCAGCTGACCTGAACTAGCCAAAGGGGTATTCCATACCATGGATCGTCATGCCCAGTATATAAACAGGGGGGAGTTGGCCAGGAGGGGCAGATCACAGCTCTGGCATCAGTCAGCAGGTGGTGAGCAATTGCATTGTGCATCACTTGTCTTTTCTTATTTCTTTTTTTTTGTTGTTGTATTCTTTTTCATTACAATTATTCTTAGTTAGTAGTGTATTTTTATTTTTACTTTAGTTATTAAACTGTTCTTATCTCAACCCACGAGTTTTACTTTTTTTCCTTTCCTCCTCCCCACCCCACTGGGAGTGGGGAGGGGGAAGCGGCTGTGTAGTGCTTAGTTGCTGGCTCGGGTTAAACCACAACAGTGCAAATTAGCTGTAACGGGAGTTTGCATCTGTCACCTTCCTTCTCCACTTCAAGGAGGAAGCACAGACAACAAAACTCTTTTATACCAGCCTTCCAGCCATGGAAAGTCCTTATAGGGCACACCAAGCATAAGAGCTATTCTAAGATACTACTTGTCTGTGATTGACCATGTAAATCAGTGTGCTGCAACCATGTTCCTGATGTCTTCCCCAACTCTGCTGCAAAGATTTCTTAGTGAAGAAGAAAATGTAGCTCTCTGTGACTTTATCCCTTAATTACTTGCCTGTAATAAGTAAGTTTTATTACAGACAGTAATATTTCCTTTCTTCCGTCCTATCTATCTAGTTGATAAACTCTTTGAGAGAGAAGAGTTTTCTTCTTCAAATATTCAAGGGCAAGATTCTTAGGCACTGGTATAATTGAATTAAAGCCACAATGGAGTTATACTGATTTATCTGAGCTGGTGATTTTGCCTTGAAAATTTTAAAGGAACACATCCTGTTCCTGCTAGATCTCTGATCCCAAAGTGAGGAAGAAATCTGTTCTGCCCTGAAACAGATTTAAGAAGTACTGCCATCAGTTTAGACAAGCAGTGTGTTGAAAACTCTACACTGTCCAGGCCTTTGATGTGTTTAATATCGTCTTCTGCAGACACCCTGGACCTCCTCACCTTGTTGCTTTCCATTAGATTCTGAAAAGTTAATAACACTGTCAAGACACTCATGCAGTTACTAGACAGTGTCAGTTCCTATGCCTTTCCCCTACCCTGTTTTACTTTCAGAGCAAGCGTACTGTCTATATACATTGGAGACTTAGATTAATCTCTCTATTAGAATCATTGTTTGGCCATGAACTGTGTTACCTGAAAGTAATTGAAACTTGGAGAAAGTTGTGGTTGTGAATACAGGAGAACGCTAATGAACTGCAGCTCCTTCTCAATCCACAAGCTCCCAGAAAAGTTATTCTTGTTGAGGGAAAAGCTCACATTCAGATTAGGTTTTGGCTGAAGCTAAGATTGCTGTTTGATTAGTGGAAATAAACGGTTTATCTAAAATGAGAAATGACCTTAATATTAACCTAAAGCTCAAACTAAATCCATTTTCAATTATGAAAAGATTTGTTTCATGTGTGCATTTATCCTTTTGTTATTTATCCATACATGAAAATACCAACAGAGCAAAATAAAGACTGTTCTCATCAATTTAGTTCAAAGAACAGAAGAAATAGGAACTCTCAGAAATATCAAGGAAAGAAGTGATCAAAATTTCAAGGAATGAGTCCAGCAACATTTCAAATTCTGGTAAACAAAGTGGAGAGCTATTCAGTAAATGAATGTCTATTGCATTTTGGTTCATTGTGACAAAATGAGTGATTTTCATGAGATATTCAGTAGGATTTGTTTACCAAGGTTCAGAGAAAGTCAATTTCTCTTCAGGCAGAATTCTGAACTCTTGGAATCTTATCTAAATTCAGTTAAGCACTCGGAGGCTCACCTACTGCAAACTCAACCCAAAACCTTCAAAAAAAAAAAAAAAGTCAATTAAAACTTCAAACAAGTCACCTCCTCTACGTGACCCTATTTAAGTGGGAGGGTAGACAAGATGACCTCCAGAGCTCCCTTCCAACATCAACCATTCTGTGATTCTATGATTATTTTTTTTAATGCTAGTATCCTAAGCTCACCCTGGTCTTTAAAAAAAATACAATATTTTCTCTTTTTTATTTGGATATTGGCACTGAAAATTAAAGAGATTGTAATCCAGCTATCTGGCACCTTCACTGGTGATGCATTAGTGTGTCTCATGATTTGGAAGATTAAGCTGGTATGTGCATTTGTGTCCTTCTAATTTTGTGTGCAAAGCCTCCAATTTTCATTGTCAAAACACTTATGGAGTGTCAAGGTACCTACTCAATGTTGAGGTTGCAGGACAGCAGGACTGCAGAGCAGCCTCGGAGTTGCTGAAGCTGCTTGTCACATGTCTTCTTTGAATGAAACTCCATGAAGGACAGTAGCAGCTCTAGTGCCGCGCTTCTCCCAACAGCCTTTCCAGGTGGCGTAGCTATGCAAGCAGTGTGGGGGCTGGCACCCCAGCCTCTGGTAGTATTCGGCAGTCATTGGTAATTCAGAAGGATTTCAGAGACCAAAGCCTCGGTGGCAGGTGGATATGGGTCTTAACAAATAGCAAAACACACTCTATCTCCTCTTTTTTTAGCAGGTTTCAATCATTTTAGGCTACAGCCCTAGGATTTCTGTGTCCAGAAACCTCTCATCCTGGCTACAAATAAAAATTGCCTTTCAAGCATGGGCAAAACCCAATTACTCATTTAGGCTCACTGTGTGTTCATAGAGTTTGAGTCCAGCTATATTCACCAGTAGAGTTGAGGAAATGTCCAAGCCACAGCAGCAATGAATGCCTGAAGACTTGAACTCATGTTATCCCTCAATATAGGCCTAAATATGCCATGCCTGCACTGTAAGCGGGGAGATACAGCCACAGATTAACCTCTTCAGCTGGTTCTTCTACCACATATCTCAAAAGCCAAAGCTCAGTAGACAAAACATATCTTAGATGGGCCTAAGCAGGCATGAAACAAGGTGCACTGGGTGTTATTGACAAGTGCAATATAACAATCTTCACTCTTGTGATATAGGCAAATGGAGCACAGAATTTGGATATTAAGTGCTCTTCTCCACGAGTACCAATTATTGTGTCCTACCTCACTCTCATGCCTGCTCCTAGTGATAGCATAGAGATAGCCCCTGCAAGCACTGATAGGTGTACTCATTCATCTCTCGTTTCCATGCAAAAGTGTCTGAATTCCCTTGTATGATAGTACCAGTTGCAACTGTGCACCTTTCCACTGTTAGACAGCTGTCGACATTGGCTAATTGAAACAAAGACAAATAAGCAGAAACATTTCAGCAGTCAAAACATTAGCAGCAAGTGTGCAAGAACCCATCATTGCAATGCATTTGCAGAGAAACAGTGATTTCCATAGGATAATTTAGATGACATCTACCCGAACTGTGCTGTTAAATGTTTTCTGGAGTTCACGTCTATGGATTTTTTTATAACTGACAGCCTCTACTGCTCCTACCAAGTTCTTGTTTTAAGAGTTCCTTGAAACTGTCATATATGAACAAAATGCCTCTCATCCTAAGCCAGAGGAAAAGGGGGGGAAAGGATTATGGGCCCGGCTCAAACAAGTGGACACACAGAAGAATCACAAATATTTGTATTTTGTAATGAGACAGTCCTAACTTTACCTTCAGTATATTTTTTCCTGATAAAGTATTCAAACTAGAAAAGCATACAAATATTTATGTGCAGAACCAAATACACAAGCACGCACACTATATACATGTATAGATGCATACATATGTACACACAGACATAGTTGAAGGGCAGGTGTGAGCGAACTGAGTTATGAGGTATGAAGCCTGGCTCACCACTGCTTTATTTCAGTGTTATGCTGCTGTAATATAATTTATTTTCGTGTAGACATGCCAATATAAAAGTGAATTAATATAAAAAGCATCTATATGCTGCATGTTGCAGATATAGGGGAATGCCACAGTGGTTCACTTCTGGAGTCTGAATATCTTTTTATCGGTCCTAGGTTTTCTCTAGGAATTCGGCACCATGATTCCCGTGAGAGCACTCATGGCACTGACAGGTGCTCACAACCCATAGCAGAGCAGCAGTTAGTGCTAGGAGGTAGGAGTCACCATACCTAACGTTGTGATACTGTAGTCATAGGCTGTAGACCATGGGAGCAGCAGACATTTATTTCCAGTACGGTCTCTGACAAAAGACAGTTCAGGTGTCCAAGCGTGTTCATCAGAAAAAGGGATCTGCGTTGCTCTCTGTATCAGCAAGTTGAGGCAGGAAGCACTTCTTTGGGGGCTGCAGGAGTTTCCCCTTCTCTCAATATCCCCTATCATTTACACAGCTGAAAACTCCAGAGCTTAACAGCAAAGAATTTTAATCAAACTGCTTAATCCAAATAACCGCTGAAAAGAAACTTCAGTAATAGAATTAGAGAATAGAATTGCTGCCAGGAAAATGAAAACAGGTTTTAAAAAGAGAAACACCAGGAGTGGAAAAACAGCTTTGGAGGGAACTATGTTGCATTGACCAGCCCTCCCTTGTGGGATTTTAGCAACTCAATTAGAAGTCTTTACAGGTTTAGCAGCTCATTGTTCAAAATACACCTCCATCCTACAATGCCTGCTGTTGACACATAATATCTTGTTCTGTATAATCAGGATTTCTCTGTGGCTCAGAGGGCAAGTGAGGCTGAGGCTCTCACATCCACTGAAGACCACTTGAGGTTTTAGAAGTAGAGCAAGGATAACCCATGGAGAGAAATGATGAACACCAGCATCTAGTCCCAGTATGGGAGAAAGGAAGGAAAACAAGTGTGCATGGGAGTTAGAACTAAAGGAACTTGTCCCCAAAGGAGAAGCTGTCTCCTCAGGGCATACTGTTGAGTTTCTGGGGTAAAGAAATTTCAGTGTTGCTTTTTTAGCCTTTGAAATGTGCTGCACGGAACTGCAGGAAGACGGGCGAGAATGAGGCAATGGGGGAGGCTGGGGTTTGGGAATGAAGTGGTTGTCTAATCCAACAGATGGTCAACTTGCAATGTTTTTCCTCAAGCAAATTCCCATAGAGGAGAAGTCAGCTTGAGTTTGAACCATAATAAAAAAGTGTTATGAATTCAAATCTGATTTGGCGGGGAGAGAGGCATTACTGGTCTCCTAAGTATCTGGAGCTTTTAGCTACGTTGATAAAACTGACATTTCTCAGGTGGCAAAGCGTTCAGAGATACGTTTGTTTTTCACATAGAGATAGCAAGAAGTGAGGCACCAGGACTTGAACTATGAGAGTATATGAGGTTTTCACTTGTAAGCTATGGCAGACCTCTCCATTTCTATTTACTATTACTTTAATTTCAAATGTAACAGTTAAATGTCCCAGAAAATCAAAATGGAGCCTTATATTTCACCCAGTTTTTACTGGGAAGTCTAGTTAGTTTGAAAAAGGCTCCATATTTGCCAAAGCAGGATATGAGAAATGATGAGTAGGAATCAGGCTTTGAATATGTTGTGAAATATAAAGTCAGAGGCATGTTGCGTGGGTAGAGCTTTGCAGAGAACTGCTTACACTGCTGTTGTTAAAATTTCTCTAACCCATCCTGGGTTACCATAACCTTCACCAGTTCCCTTAACTTGGCTGTAAAATGTGTAAATTGAAACCCATCTACCCCATGCAGTCGCAGAAGAGCTTTCAGAATTGATATTTGTGAAAGGCCTTTGTATACAAGTGATTTTCTAAACTGTAATATATAGCAATATTCTACACAGTCATCAGTAAGGGCAACTAAAAGCAAACCACAAAAGTGCAGTTGTACTGACTCTTTCCAATTACACAAACAATGAAGGGGGATAGAAGCAAGGCAGATGAACATTTCGAATATGGAGTTGGGTAATCCAAGAGGATGGAAAGGTGAATGAAAGGCCAATGCTAATTTAGAAAATGAAATGGTTTCTTGATGTTATTTCACTGTGCAGTTTGGTAACATCTGAAAGTACAGTAGCGGCAGCCTGCAGCTGGAGGAAAGAAAAAACAAAATCCTAATTATAGTTTACTGTGTGGCCAAACTCACTCTGATCTAGTTTCACTGATCTGACGTCCTCATATTTCATCACACAAAAACCAAAAAATCCTTTTCCACTGTCTCAGATGGCTCTGCTGGAGGGCAGCACTGTGGGGTACCCTTGTGCCTTACCTGGTGCCATTCATTCCCACTATGAACAATCAGCATAAACGTGCCACTTCCAGGACGAGTGGGAAGTTGCCTGCCAGCATCAAACACTTCAGAGTTTTGTACAGGCCAAATTTAGGAAGAAAAAAAAATAAAATTTGGGGGAGGTAAAAAAAGTTTAATTAAAATATTAAATTTCTGTCATATGCAAAAGGTCAGTGTAATTAAACCAAAACCTGTGAGGACATATATATGTAGCCTCTACTGGCATCAGACACCAACTTATGGGGGAAACATCTATTGTTTGTCAGCAGAGAAGACACATACGGCAATGTCTTCCAAAACCCCACTTCCATCTCATGTGGGCACAACACCCAAAAGAAGCATTTGTGCCTAAATCAATGCAGAGAGGTAAGCTCCTCCAGAGAGAGACTCCGAGGAAGCGCCTAATTTATGTGCTCAAAGCCACCTCGCAGAGCCTCCTCTTTCCTTTGGCTCTAGAGAACACCACAGAGACAAGCCAGCTAATTAACGTGACTGAAAGTGGGAGCAATGAACCCCCCTCCTCCCCATTCTTGTCTCTCTGCTCATGTATTATTGCAGTTTCTCTAGTGCAGGGTTAACTCAGGTTACCAAAGATGGAGACATGCAATTAAAAGCAATAAAATCTTTGTATATTATTGAGTTACAGCTCATCAACTGATTAGAGGTAACTTGTTAAGCCTCAGTAACTCAATTGCTTCCAGTCATGTGCATGTAGCCTTAGAGGCAGCTTGATTCCTCTGGAGCTCACCTCCCCTGGGCAAACATGGTCACACTGCAAACATTGAAGCTGTGGGGAGAGACTGGCTAGTGACACACTCCATGCAGGGACTAGCGGTGAGTGGCTGAATTCCCCCTTGCTGGTTCGAAAATAAGCATTACTCAACCTTTAGCCTGGGCCTGTGACGAACCGGCTAATTCAGCTCTGTTGCAGTATGGCAGACCGCGTGCCAGCTGTTAGCAAGCCTCCCACACCGAGATAAGCAAGACACCAGGCACTTCAGTTCATCCACCAGCGCGGATGCAAAACACAGCAAAGGCATATAAATCATTGCTTAATTCAAGTTAGAGACTGCTCTGTATATATATGCAGGAGTTCAGCCAGGAACAATGCTGGAGTTACACCTTATGCTAACACTTCACTGAGGACAAGCCCTCCTCAGAGAAAGATTAAACTGCAGTGACATACAGCCACTTAACATTCGAAAGAGAACACCCATAGGACCTTTAATGCACTTTAATTCACACCATTAACTGATTCAGTTTGCCTTTGCTGCACGTCCCCAGGTAGCCAAGCCTGCAGTAAGGGTTAGTGCACCATGAGCTACCTGCCTGCGGTGGCAGAGATGAGATGAAGCCCCCTTGAAATCTAAAAGGTGGCATGTATTTTGCCACAGAACTGTCTCATCCAAATAAGCCAAGGGAATTCAAATAAGCCAAGGTAACTGGAACATTTAATTTCATCAACTTTCTCTTTTTGTGGTTGTTGTTAAAAAAGATATTCCAGTTTCACAGATGTTTACCTGCAATCAAAACCAAGATTTTGGTTCCTATTACCAGGGTATTATGCTCCATTTCCACATCAAAACAAGATTTTTTCCTCCTTTATTTCCCCTAGTGTTAAATTAACACCAGCAAAGAAAGACAGCACTACTATAATTTATCAGAAGTATTTTAATGAAAACGAAAACTAGACACAGTTAAGAAAATGTGTTAACCAGGGTGTCAGCAATAATCCCTGGCCCAAGATTATTAAATGAAAACAAGTGAATTTCTGAGTTCATGCAGAAAGATGTGGTATCTTTCTAAAATGCACATCTCTTCAAAATGTCCCTTCCCTGGCACACTGCAGGAAGAGTGCTCGCATGGATGTGCTTGCATGAATGTTCTCTATAACTTCAGTGAACCAAGTGAGAGTCCTCTCAAAGATGCTCCTTCCATTTTTTTCTGCTAGAAAATAAATAGAGAGTAGGGGAGAAGAGAGAAATCTAAAAACTTTTGACTGAATCTTTTCCTTAAAAATCTAGAATGTCAAAGAAACAAAAAGAAAATAAGAAACAGTGTTTTTCCTATAACAGCAGTTATAGAATAATTCAAGTAGCACATTTCAAACAAAACTTTTTTTAATCTAAAAAAACCCCAACATTGATATTTCCAGTTGTCAGAAGTATTGTGGAAATTTTTGAATATCAAATGCATCATCCTTTTGAGATTAATCTTCTCTTTGATTGCAGCCCAATATTTCCAAATTGAGATTGTTTTCCACTTTTTTTTATGTGAAAATAGTTGAGATGTCAAAATTTCATCAGTGTGGGTTGAAAACAAATTACTAATATTTCCTACAGCATTCAGGCTTTGAAGCACCTGAATACCCTCATGTCCCATTAAGACTTGGTTTATGTTCTGTGTAAGCAAAGACTCTTCATCTCCATCCTTTAGCTCTCCTCAGAGCCTGCACTCTCAAGGAAAATACTTTCTCAAAGAGATAGTAAGCCAAAACAAATAATATAACATCAAACTTCACTATAAGATTGGACAGATAAATGGACTTACTACCTGGATTAGTTGCAATTATTAACATCTTAAAGAAGTCAATAGGCTAAAGGGAAATGTTGAGTTGGCAAAATTAGCTGATGGAAGTGGTTAGGCTAGCCAAGACAGAATAGGTAGGGTTCCAATGTACTCCTAAAGAATTACATTACATATGGAGGTGGTAAATATGGACACACCTGAGACTGTCCATGTACACTGATAGGCTTTGGAATCAAAGTAACCTTTATAGGGAAAGAAAATAACAATTAAGGACCTCTAGTTAATCAGAAACAAAACACTGAAGAGGGAGGAAGTGATTAAAATGGAATGTTAAGAGTCTCATCCACAGTGGTTTCAGTCCTCCTGTCTTTGGTTTCAGTTGTCTTTAAGAAAGAAAAGACAGAAATGGGAAGGTCTAAAGGCACTGAGGGAACACATCAGTATAAGAAGGAATTGGAGAGGCTAGGAGTGTCTTCTCTGAAAAGAAGAGAGTTATATCAATCATGATAGAGTTATAAAAACAAATGAATTGCATAGAGAAGGCCAAATAGAGATGTCTGTTTACCTTGAGTTCAGTAATACAGAATGCATTAATAGGCAGCAAATGTACAATGGGGGAAAAGAAATACAGTTTCATGCAACATTTAATTAAATTGGAGCTTCTCACTGCAGGGAAATTTTACTGACACTAAAAGCTTGGCAAGATTTAAAAAAAGATTGTGTTTGTATGAATTAAGTGGAGCATCCATTCCTATGTTTTGGAAATTGGTTGATTACAGAAGACAACATTATTGCTGAACAAGGTACATGGCTGGAAACCTGGGGCTTGATCCCATTATCAGTAAAGTATGTGTAGAGCTTTTAGGATGGGAAGAATTTCAAGGCCCTGTCCTGCTATGACCCCCCTACTATAAATGTCAAGAGTACTTTGTTATTGACTTTAAATGGTAACAGAATAAAGCAAATTCTAGGCACTTTCTGGAAATCCCTTCTTTAATTCTCGCTCTGAAACATTCAATGGCAACCAAGGTGGCAGACAAACGATTGACCTTTTCCAGCATGCACCAAAGGCCTGCTAAATACTTTATTTCTCATCTTTATTCCTTCAATACAATCCACCTCAGCAGTATGAGGACTCTGCAGTCTATAACACTAACTGACAAGAAAGAAAATAGAATTGTTTATATGGTTTACCCCAGTTTGTTATTGCTCATTCTCTGGCACTTCTCCTACCATGACATACTGTTAGAAGATAAGCCACCAGTAACAAATCAGCAGTCACACATAAAAGCAATACTAAGTTTGTGCTGGAGACAAAATAACTTTAACAACCCTTATCAAGTGCTGTTTTATAAAACATAAAAATAATAATGCCCACAGAAGCAGAAGTTGAGCAGTATAATGACCAACTACCCTATTTTGCAATATGCCGTGTTTTATCTTACACAGCTTCACAAGGCCCCAATCCCAAAACTATTGAAATACAGTGGAGAAAATCCCTCTGACTTTAGTAAGCTTGGATTCAGCTCCAGAAATAAATTTAATTTATAGCATAACCTTTCTATTTGATCAGAAAGCCAGTTTACTATGTTCCTTATCAATCCCAGGTGCCAGTCATTGCATTTCTAGATACTTATACTTTATAAATATAGTTTGGGGAAGCTAGGGAGAAATGCCTGGAGAACATATACTAGTCTGGAGAACATCTATCAATGGAAAGTTTTACTGCAGTGAGTTAATCCTGCTGATATGTGTCCAGTGGTACTGCGTAGTATTGTCCCATATTAAATTTGCATAAAGCAAAGAGTTAATGAAACATGAGATTTGTCCTATCCTCTTTTCCATAATACTTACTGTTTTCTAGGAAGTTTTTTCTTTTCCAAGCCTGGCCTCAAGCAAGGAATTGCTTTCCTAAAGGTCTGTGGTGTTCTGCTACTCTTCATCCTTATACTTGTTTTTATCTTGTTTCTCTTTCTTCTTAGCTTCTGGAAGTCCAGTCTTTGGACCCAAGTGCAATTTTTAATTGTAAATAAATTTAGACTTGGATAAATTCCCCAAATGAAACTGGTGAAGGAAGAGCGCTTTTATCTCCTGTGATATACTTCTGACAAAGTATAATTAAAATATTTTCATGCTGGCTTGCCTGCTCTGTCTGCCTTTCATGAGTGATGAAGTTTATCAAGCTATTATTTGTCTACACATTCTGTGAGGAAGGATTAAGCCACTGAAGTGCTGAATATCAGTAAATGATCTGGAACTCCATAAAACCATCAATTATTATGCAGTTAAAGATGTCTTAGTGCTCTCTCAGGAAGCTGGAGTTTTGTCTTCATTCCTCTGGTGATGGAGTGTTGGGATGACTGTCTCCAGAGACAGAGAGAGCATGTACAACTAAAATGTAAGCTGTGGAACTGTGCAGAAGAGAGGGGATTTTCTCAGTTATTTATTTGGATACACTGGGAAAAAAATGGAACCTACGTCAGTGAAGAAAAAGGTGCCCTACTTATATCTCTGAAAAGATGGGCTCCTCTGCCTAAGCCCCTCCATTTTGGGCTGACAAAACATAATGGGCATGTCCTGGAGTCACATAATCTTTGAGATTTTTTGATGGAACAATCAAAAAGCTTTGTAATTAATTTGAATGTAGTGGTGTCTGGCTGAGTGGTAGGCAGCCTGGAAACCTACTGACTGGGGAATGGAGCCCTGCTCAAAGCCATATTGGCACTTTTTTTTTAGCTAGTAGGACTCTGCTAGCTTCATTGCAGCTCTGCCTATTTACAGCCAAAGGGGATCTGAAACATCAAGCAGGCAGATGTATCACTAACTGCTCTTTACGGCCTCTGACGTTTCAGCATCATGGCTCTCAGACCTGATAGCACAGGAATGGCACTTCATATACAACTGGGGAGATACCACAGGCTTCACCTTTAAGACTCTCCACCATTCCCAAAGTCTTTTCCCTAAGTATAAAAAGAGTTTGAACTAAAGCAAATAATATATTTGTATTTCATGGGAATTGCATATAAGCTTTAATGTAATTATAACATACAAAAAAATAACACTGGTGACCTTAAATTACACAACAAAATATCAGAGGACATCTTAAAATTAATTCTAACTAATTAAAAGCATTAGTTAATGAATGATTCATGATTCATATTGCTCAAGTTGCCAAACATTACCTCAAATTATAGATTGGGCACATCCTTTCACCGCTATTAATGACTGTAATTATGGCAGTGTAAGTACCTTCAGCTACAAAAGCCAGTATGTTATCCCCTCCACGCCTTCCTGCCTCATCCTCAGAGCAAGACCAAGCCAAGGTCCCTAGAGCACACAAGGATGCAGAGAGGGAGTACATTTTTTCAAGAAAACAGCATCTGTGGGAGATCTAATGGTCTAACAAAGGCTGAAAGATGTGCATGGTCAGGGGTGATCTCAGCACACCCTGTGCTAGCCAAAGAGTGTTGGACCATAGGAACATAGGACTTGCCCAGTGAGTTTCTGATCCTCCCTCTGCTAATGTCCGATAGTGCTTCAAAAAATCTTATCAGAGATATCAGAAGCTCCTAAACAAATACCAGGATGAGTAACTGTTACTAGAAAAAAAAAACAAAACAACAAAATCTGTGTAAGTCAGACGGCTTAGAAATTGTGCTAACCTGAAATCCAGCCTTGAGTGAGTTAGAAAACCAGCCTGCCATCTCCCCCTGCACCTTGAAATCTTGTATTACGAACATTTTACATACACTTGTTATGAGCACATACGTTCAGTCCTTTTTAAATGCTGATGAGTCCTTGATCACAACCCTCTCTTGCGGGAGTGAGGTCTGCAGCTACATATGCAGTACATGAAAATCCATCTCCTTGCACCAGATTTGTGTCTGTGGAGTTTCAAATTTCTCTAAGTCCCCCTATTTGAGAGGGATGGGGCAAAATAAGCATCCAGTTTAACCTCTGTCTGACACAGAGTGCCTTTCATGTGATCACTGCATCCTCTCCTTTTTTTCTCCAAGGCAGACAGTGGCAGTCTCTGATGTCTCAGTAGGTCAACTAAAGAAACCTTGGTAAAGACAGAAGAGGTGAAAGACATTTCTATCTGAAATGTTCAGAGAAAAGAATCTTAACTCACTGTAGCCATTATACAGCTTGGAAACAGTTGCTTAGAGTACTTTGTGGTAAATGCTGGAATGAAGATTTTTTCCCTTGTAGTTAAATTGCTTATTTATTTATTTATTTATTTATTCACTTATTTGTTGGACAACAGGGAACATTTAAGCTAACTTTTGAGGTAATGAAAACCATAATTGAACCAGGCTATGAAAAGAGGAATGTAAGCTGTATTTGGATCTTTTCTAGCAGGGAATTTTTCATGACTCAACAGAAAAACAAGAAGCAGGAAAGCTTCTTCTATAGTAAAGAGCAAAAAGTCTCTGCCTGCTGTAGTGCCAGGATTAGAAGATGTAAATATTGTGGAGTTGTAGAAGTATCTGCTTTAGGATTTGAGATTAGCTAGATGGTTTGATTGGGTTTCTGAAATATATTAACCAGAAAGGTTTATCGACCTTTCTAGAGCTGGGCATCATTTAGTTTTATTAAGTGCTAAAAATCAAGGCACTCTTTCTTCATATCGAAAGATTGAAGAGGGCAAAGTCACTTTGCTGCTTATTGAAATAGATACTGAACTGCCATCACAGCTGCCATCACTGCATTCACTGACCTTTTGCTTCAGTTTGACTCAGGGTGAGAAATTGAGCAACTGCTTTCATAGAAATTTCCACTATTATCTTCTAGAGCAATGTACTTGAATTTTTCTCATTTCTTTGTTCCCCATCCCCTCACAAAACACACAAACATATCCTTTTCCCTCCCTAGTGAATGTTACCACACTAGTGGAGTACCGGCAAATACACACTGCTCAGTTTACTAGTAGGTAAACTCCATTTTTCTGTATCTACCCTCAACTACGTTACCGCTGCACACTGCTTAGACTATACCATAGTTTCTATTCCCCACCTTGAATCCCTCTGCTATTGCTCTGGCATCTCAAATAAATGATGCATAGCTGCGTGACATGCCCAGGCAATGCATTTGAGGAATGTCCAGTTGCAGTCATCTACTCCATAGCAACAAAACAAAAAGTCAGGAGAAAAAATTATGGGGGAACCCTTCCAGTTTTATGACACAGTTTATTTGCCGTGAGCTGGCCACTGCTGGATCCCTCCACCCCCAAGAGAGAACGAGTGCATGCAGATTTGACTTGTAACCCAGCACAAGATGAATGGGAAGCATTAGGGAAATGACACTTGCAGCTGAACATAATAAAAAGCATCTCACAAGGGAGGCTGGCAGGTCAGCTTTATTGCCATGCTGTTTACTCCACTCATTTCAAGGTATTTATAACATACTTGATTGACTGTCATTTTTCTTCAGATGAGGTTGCACAGTAAGTTGTGGAGGGGAGATGAGACAAGATGAGAGATTGAAACACTCCCTAAGACTGAACTGGATAACAGAGACTAAACGGCACAGTTCATTCTTTGGCATGATGGGGATTCATGCTCCGCATCCCCGGGCACACGGCTGAGGTGCTTGGGTTAGAAGCCTGAGAGAGAGCAGAGAGAAAGACTTCAGGAGGCTAATTCAGAGCTCTGAAGAGCCAAATCACTGTGAAAGAACCTCTCTGTCTTCATTCATTGCAGAGCTGAAGATGAGGCTGCTAACTTAGGTACCACAATTAAACATCAAC
Organism: Gymnogyps californianus; assembly: GCF_018139145.2. Taxonomy (NCBI): domain Eukaryota; kingdom Metazoa; phylum Chordata; class Aves; order Accipitriformes; family Cathartidae; genus Gymnogyps; species Gymnogyps californianus. The sequence goes on from NC_059471.1 coordinate 153,791,678, forward strand.
TGCTATAGGTATGAAAACTCTCTCCTCCATCCTTCTTTTGTTCCACAGTAATTAACCGGTAAACCGGTAACCATTGCTAGCAGCCAGGTATTGAACTGCATGCTGGCACAGCAAGGCCCTTATACCTTTGTCATGATACCATTCCACCTGCATGGCTTTTATTCCTTTCCATGGACAAGGACTTTTTCCTATTTTATCCCCTCTTTGACTTTTACATTTTCTCACTCTTTATTTCTTTACTTCCTACAACTTAGTTGCATAATCGTGGAGTGGAGAATCCTGAGTAGGCTCATGAAATTTCAGAAAAGGGAGCTGCTCATTTCTCACCCTTCACAAGACTGAAAATGTCAGTAAAGGTTGTTATCATCACCATTACAGTCAATGCAGAAATGACTTTAAAGCATGAAGGTAGCAGGCTCAGTCTTGCTTGCCAACAGAGTTGAAATCTCCTCCAAGCTGATATACATCACACATATCACTTGCAATGTCCTGCCCTGTATGTTCCTCTCTATTTCCAAATAGATTTGAAAGTAATTTCAATTGCAATTTGTAAGACTTTGCATACAGTTCTGATAAACAAAAAAGCAAGTCAACAGAACTAGGTGAGCTGACCAGATCAGGCCAGAGCTCAGAAGTCTTAGATGCTTGTCAGCTGCTCTTCAAAGGTCAAACCCCCTACTAGATATTATTCCATTATCAATTTGTTTCCAGTTTTATCCTGGAAATGTTTCATAAGCTAATGCATGCCATTGACAGTAATAGTGAACATGGGTTATCACTCCTTGGATTTTGCTGAAGACAGGCATTACCCCGTTGCTGAAAAATATGACTCCTGTTTGCAGGCATGCGATGAACACAGCACATCGCAATTTCCTGGGACAATCCAGAATGGATTCTTTCCTGTTAACTCTGAAGTCCACCACACTGAAAAAAATTGGACTGGAATGACTGAAAATCTCTGTTGCGGTGGCTTGTGTCCCTTGGAAATGCGCTAAACAGAATTATCCTGCCCATTCTTGTGCACAGTGTATCTTCATCAGTATTGCCATGAAAACAGAAACTGCAGGCACTGGGGACTCAGGCTTGCACCTTTTTCCTTTTCCTCACTGGGTTTCTGATGCAGCTTCTCTTCCTTCTAAAGCTGCTGTTACAGTGGGTCCCAATAACCAAACCAGGGCAATCTGTGTAACAGTCACGTGAGGCTGCTAAAGAAGTACCTGGACGAAGGCAGTTCAGCTGCTTCTTTTCAGGCAAATCTTTGTTCACATTCTTGGGTGCTCTATTGTCGAGAAGGAATATCAATACTAAATAACAGCTATTCAGTACACAATTTTGGCCCCTCAAACACAAGGGGGTTCAGAAAAACAGAGAAGTGTTTATTTGTGAAGTGAAAGAACCACTGTTACTATTAACTGGAATATTCTTTGCAGAAAGCTGCTCAGGTTCCTATTGAATATTACCAGATATGCCAGGAAATAATACAAAAAAAAAAAAATTATACTACTCCAGGCATCTATGCTTTGACTTCTTTTACAGGATTCAAATTAGTTACCGTAATGTACAATTTCTTGCAAGGAATGTGATAACTGTAACTTCCTTTAAAGCTGTGAGCTTCTCCATTTAAGGTATACTTTAAAGTGGTATTTCAAGTATTTATGATGTTGTTAAGGAATGAAATAATCTAAGTGTCATAAAGGAGATTTTAGCTCATGAGTTTAGCAAGTTTTCTGGGCAACAGTCAAATATTTTTAGATTACGTAACATGAAGTCATGATCATCTGGAGCAATTCTTGAGACCCTGAAAATATATCAAATAAGTGAATAAGCATAGAAAGAATAGTATCTGTGGTAGTCAGACTGTTCAGGATAAAGAGCACTTCAATGAGGCAACCTGCTTCGAATCCTCCTGACATATCAAGTAGCAGAGAACGTGAATGCTAGACAATGAAATTGTTGAGGAATCTCAACTGGTAGATTCACAGCAGTCTGGCAGACTGCTGAGTAACAGCAGAAGAGCAAGGCATGGTAGAGCCTCCGCTCACACAATACCTGAAAGGTCAGAAGAGGGGGAAGGAGGAAATAACCACGTAGTTTTTTACTAGGCATCTGTCAATTGGTGTGACAAAGAGGGGTTACAGGTGATAGATTCCTTCAGATTGCTGGTGCCTCAGTTTACTTGTTTCAGTAACAGCTGGAAAGAGTGTTTGAATAGGGCTGGCATGATCTGAGAGCTCATCAAATTGCGGACAAGGATCATTTTGCAAAAAGCTAGCTTAGCTCACTGGGGCACCACTAATGGTGGAGGACTGGAACTGGAGACACAGCATTGAGCAGTTGCAAATGACAGACTGGAGCACTTGCTGCTAGATTCTTTTTCTGGACTTGGAGAGCTCTTCAGAAAGTTGGTACAAATGTTCGCAGAAGGAGCAGCCAAATGTAGGGGACTTGCTCTGAAACCAAAGAGTGCTAACCATTTGACAAGACGTTTCTTAAGCACCTTCTAAGCACCACAGCCCTTCCGGTCTCAGAACTGGCACTTTCATTTCCTGAATGTCTACAAAATTGGAGGTAAAGATTAACAGGAAAAGAAAATATCAGGCAGAATGTGTTTCAGAAGTTTCTTCCAGAAGGAAAGATATTTTCTCTGAGGAGAAAAAATGATCATGAAAAAAAAATGCCACTTTGAAAGCAGCCCTGTGGAGTCATCAAAACCTAAATAACTTATCTTTGCTAATCTCCACAGAGGATGGCAAATGACAGAAGAGAGAGACATGGTGCACAGCTTAGTGGATACAAACGATGGAACACACTGCAGTGTACATCAAACAATCTTTAGGGAAGCAAATCTGTTTCGAATATTTTCAGCAGTTTTATTTCAAATGGCATCAGAGGACCAGCTATGGAAATGGATGAATTAATGAGTCAGAACATATAGACATTCATGGGAGTTTTTCTGTAACTGAATTCACTGATAGATCTTTTAAAGCAAAAGAGAGGTGGTTATGATGACACAGTCTACCTGGTATCCACGCTAAAAACTACCAAACCAGTGCTGTCAAAACATATTATAATTTATCAAGAAAAGTAGAAATTCCTTGAGAAATTTCTGATCTTCTCCTGTGTTGTGCATTATACTTTCCAATGTCTTCTAAAGGACAGAAAATGTGAATGAATAATGATGAAAATTTAGGTTTTGCAAGCATCATACTAGGTATAGACCTAGGGGTTTATTTCATGAATACCAGATGCTCTCCCAACACCAATTCCTACACACTTAAGTTTTGATCTCCTAGGGCTACTCTGGTCCTCAGCATAAACAGATAGGAATCCTGCATAAAAACAATATCCCTGTGTCTGCCTGGGAGCAGGGGAGGAGTGAGGGAGCGACTGCGTGGTGCTTAGTTGCTGGCTGGGGTTAAACCACAGCACAATATAATCTTGATAATAATAACACAAGGTAAGGGTTTGGGATTTTTTTATTATTATTTTTTGAAGGCAGGGAATTAAGAATTTGTTCATCTGTGCAACTATTATCTACCACCCTTCCAATAATCAGAAATAACGGCATACCCTGCCTGCTACACAAACTAGATATAAACCAATAACACTGTTTAAAAATGTAGTTTGTAGCTGTGTCTCACTCTGAATTTTCTTTTCTACTTCCTTTTCTCTGTCTATCACAAAGTCCTCTTCTAGCTTTCAGCTCTGGTTTACTGTACCTTTCCTTGGCCTCCTGTTTTTTTCTTCTTTTATTTCTTTGTCTTCTGCTAGGTTCCTACTTTTCTTCTTCTACTGTCTAGCATATCACTTATCATTTCTTTCATCTTCATCCTAAGATTACTGCTCTTTACCTCTTTAGCATACCTGTGCTCCCCTCCTGTGAACAACTGAAGCTCCTTGCTGCAGTTTCACATGTGGCAATGAATCATCCCAAATTCTCTCTGCTTATGGAGGCACAATCATTCCTCACATTCCTTCCATCATGCTACTGGCTCCATCTTTCACGGACACATGCACTATCCACAGCAGCAGAAGACTTAATTTTGTCAGGAAGGCAATGCAGGAATACTTCACCAAAATATGGGTAAGAAATAGATTCCAGTATACACCAGACCACAACCAAATATGACTTATGAGCAAATAATTCAGTGATAAAAGTACATAGGTAAAACAGGAAAGATAAGCGCATGATGCTGTAAGAAAGAGGCACCAATGCAAATTGTAGAGAGTCACTTTTTCCACAGTAGCTGCCCTGTGAGAGAGAGAATTTTCTCAAAAGAAATGAGATCTGACAAATCTGAGGCCCTGTAGCAAATAGCAACAGTGATTTTTAGAGGTGCTAAGCCTTAAGTCCCCTCTGGCACAGAGGACTGTATGACATGATTCACTCACATTGTGGCTGATGACAGAGACCACTTTTCAGGGTTGCTTTCCACCTTTGGAAGGATGCAGCTTTTCTGGAAACAATGATCTTTGCCTTTCTTTAGGACTGGTATAGTGACAAGTTATAATGTCTTAAGGCAACATTTGTACAATATCCACCCATTGCCTCAGTACTTTTCTTTTTTCCTCTTCATATGAATATCTTGGGTAATTTCAAAACTCTTTAGTGAAATATAAGATTAAGCTAAAAGCATGTTAGCAATTTTGACAAAGGCTGAAAGTGCAATGGAAAGGCTTTAAGAAGAAACTGTTTTAAAACACCTGTATACCATACAGAATTACCCGTGAATATGCAATAACAGAAAAAATATTTAAATCCTTGCTTTCATTAGAGCTATCTTATGGATCACTCATGAAAACTGTATTGGAAAGGCCTGCATAAAGTAATGAGGTAAAGTGTCTTCTGGATGAGTCATGAGCCGACCTCCTAAAACAGCGCCTGAGATGTGCTGTCATCAGGGAGAAAAATCTCTGAGTTTGCGAGCCTTTGTCATTGCAATAATATTCAAATGGCTCCTCAAAATGAAACCTTAATAATTAGCTAGCCTACTTCTGCAAATACACAGAATTAATCTTTTCACAGTATTCAGAAAAAGCTGAATGCTAACATTGGGCGCTAGATCCACAGTTTAAAGATTAATTGAAACACTAAAAAGAAACATAAATTAACAACATATTTATGTGGTAAAAGTCCTTACTTAAACCTGATTAGAGAAAGGAAGATATTTTTCAGTCTATATTTCCCCATAGAATCTTCTTTCTGGTGTTTCCCAATGCTTTTTGACCAGCTGAAAATGTCCCAGAACAATTCCGTCTTGTGCTTTTACAGATACTACACTTTTTACAGATCCTGTGGGGCAGTCTGAAATGAGACACTGCTCACAAGCAGTCCCATTGACAGCACTGGGATTATTTTCAGGCTTAGGACCAGGTATTATTGAGTTATTCATGTACCTAAAGATGTATATAGTCATTTAATGGGGATTACAAAAACGCAGGATACACACCTAACATATAGAAAAGCTAAGAGATGCTAGAATCTGGCTCCAGGACATGATGAAAGTTCATCGTTAAAACTAGGACTTGCTGGGGCTCCATCTTCCAGTGAATTTGATCAAACACTTAGGCACTGGCCTGATTTTGCCCTGACAAGGGAGGAAAGACATGCCACCCCCCAATGACCCTCTCTTCAGGAGGCTGAATTCCCCTTGCAGTGATTCACTGGGAATTAAATTGCTGCAGAGTTACAAAGCTGCATATTGGCTAAGGATACAGGGGTGTTTAAAGAATCTACAGTGAACATCAGCAACTTTACAGTCCATGTATCAAAGTGCCAGCGGCTCCCATTTCAAGGCAAGTGAGGCAATAATATAGAAGGATTGAAGAGATCATCTGTTTCCAGAGTAGCTTAATATACAAAGAAGGTGACGGTGGTTGGGGGTGGTGGGGTTCTTGTTTTTTCTTGCTGTTTTTAGGGAAAATACTGCAAACGTGTCAGGCTCTTTCCAGTTTGTGTTGTTACAGCTGGAGCTCAACACTTGCTTATTTACTGTTTCACTGAACATAGCAATATGGAATAAGGACTTGCTTACCTTCAGCACATAACAGATGAAAGGAAGGCAAATTATAAGTGTGAGTCACTTATTTAGCAGTCTTACTGGGGCCAGTTCTGCCAGGCTCACACCAACTTCATGGTATCATTTCAAGGCTTTCATTCAGGTTTTAGCTCAGCTCCAATGCATTAAATGAATCCTCTTATCTTGCCTTACTCCTTTCTCAGACCCTGCTTTCTCCTTTATCTTTGAGCATTGTTCTAGCCCTCCCTTAGCAAAAGCTCTGTGTGTGTACACGGAAATGCCTGCCATCAGCGATGTGCCCCAAAATCCCACCACTTCCCAGCAAGCAGACTCTGTAAAATAACGGGGAAGCACAGAGCTAAAAATAAACTCAGTCTTTGCCCATTTCACTGGATGTCCTGCCTGAAAACAAACAAGCAAGTGAAAAGGTGAACAAACCTCCAGCTCCCTCCTGTACCTTGAACTGTGGCATGCTGTGTAGTTATATACTAGCTCTAGTGTCTTGAAGACCTATTGTGCCTGGCATTGTTCAAATGTGAGTGAGAGATCACCCATGCCCTGTAGATCTTTCAGGTCTGAGTTGCAAGATAAACTTGGAGCAGGAGAAAGAGATAAAGCACAGACAGAAGACTGAAATGGAGAAACAGATTGCCATAACCAATAGCATTTGCGTGCCTGAGGTGCCTTTGATGTCAGGGGTGATGTGCTGTGCCCACATTTTTCAGGGACAGACACTAATTCCAGACGAGTTCAGTCTAAGTCATTGCTTTTACTGCAAAACCCTTGTTCCTTCAAAGCTATGTGTCATCCTGTATAATATCATCATCACTTCCAGTGTAATGGTTCTGCCCTGACACATCCTCCCCGTTCTTTCATACTCTAGCATTTTGCAAAGTATATTTCTGATACTATTAGGACAGCCAAAAAATGAGAATGCTGATCTGACTGGGTTGTAATCAGAGCTGGACTAATTATGGAGGTAACTGTTCACTGAACATCAGTATCATTTTTGGAGTCTTCTTCAAATGGAGTGAATCTGTATACCCTCATCCTCTTCAATGATGGATGAAAATCAAGACCACCATGTTAACAGCTGAAATGACAATACAATGAGCCTGGCTACTCTCCTGCAAACCTTTGTGGTTGAACTATGTGTGGTTAATCTTCTTGATGCTTCTGTGCTGAGCCTTTACACTGGAAAATGAATCTAAGCTGAATCATCATTGCAGACAGCATTCATGTCAAGGCTATTATACTCAGAGAGGAAACAGCTGCTCCTTCAAGGCCTGCATGCTTGGGACCAGAGATGGACAGCTGTCATTGTTGCTGGTAAAAGCAATTTGGAGGGGAGGGAAAAGATACACATCAAGTAACAGAGGTGGAAAGGCTTACCTCTGTGTGATCCTGTTCACTAGTATTCCGTGGGTCTGCTAGGGCCTACTAAAACAGTAATTTCTGTAGCTTATGCATAAACTAGCACTTGTTTGGAAGACAGTACAGAGCTTGGGATCTTCTCGTTTGCTTCATTCCAACAGGTATATGAACTTGTGGTAGGGCAAGGAAAGAAATAAGTGTTAAGGGCAAACATGGGGCCTAATTCACCTGTGCTTAAAGGCCCTTTACTTTGATATGAGCTGAGGTATGTACCTGAGTAGTCACTCTTGTGGTTGAGTTTCACCACCATACAGCTTTGCTCCCATCATAGATGTCCTGCTCACATTGTGCCTTGCACCAGGAAAACTCTGGAAGTGGGGCAGAACTGGAAGAGTCTGATCTGTGTTCCTTAAGCCGCTCTCTATGGGTCCTTCCATCCATCCTTGGGGTCCCTTTCTTTCAGACTGGTTGCAAAGGGTACCTGATGATCAACAACAGGTCAGAGCTGTGGAAATCGGGGCAGGGGGGATCTCTTTCTGATTATCTGGGGCAACCTCTTAGCTTGAGCTCCTGGGAAGCAGCAGACATCCCACATTGCAGGCTACAGGCTGGTGACTCCCCCTGGGCAAATTCTGGGGCAGTTAATTCTAGTGCAGACCAGATGCTGCAGGAGCCTTGACTTGTATGTGTCACCTCTGAGCAAGAAGCCAAGGATCTGCATTATGCTGATTCCTTTTTCTCTCCAGTGTGCTTTTGCCAGACTCCCAAACTGCTTTCTTCACAATCATGTGGGTTGCTTTCACAATATCTGACTCCATATTAAACCAAGGCATATGTGTTCCTGCTTCCCTGGTCCATAGTACCTGCGAACTTCATGGCATATGCTAGAATAACATAACCACAGAAGCACAGAATAGTTCAGGCGGAAGGAGCCTCAGGAGGTCTCTACTCCAACTTCCTGCTCAAAGCAGGGTCACTGTCGAGCTCAAACCAGGTTGCTCAGGGTTTTATCCATTCTGTCTTGAAAAACTCCAAGGATGGAGCCTGTACATGATCTCTGGGCAACCTGGTCCACTGCTTTGCTATCCTCATGGTGAAAGAATTTTTCCTTAAATCCCATCAAAACCTTATGTCTGTTTTCTCTCATCTTCCCACCACACATCACTATAAAAAGACTGGCTCCATCGTCTCAGTAGCTTCCCTGTAGGTATTGGCAGGCTGCTATGAGGTAACCCCAAATCCATCTCTCCTTCAGGCTAAACAAGCCCATTTCCCTCAACCTTCCCTCACAGGCCACATGCTTCAGGTTATCAAACAGTACATCCTCTATTACTGATCTTGGACTTATGGTTTGCTCTCAAACTACTTTCCAAGATGCATCAGTCACCGGACAAAAGCATTTTTTAATTAGAAATTTCTGCTAGATTACAGATATTTCTGATCTGCTGGACACAGCCCTCCCTGGACACACCTTCTGTCTCACAGCTGATGTGAAATGAGGAGATATCCAAAGCCACTGCCCATTGGATGACAGCCACCACCACCACAGTGGTAACACTTAGGAGAATCAGAGAGCAGAAAGTAATGCGAGTTGAAGGAGGAAACACCACATTTCTCCCAGTGGTGATTCTTACCCCTAGTCTTGCAGGCAGAGCCCAGTTGCCCTTGGGAATACTGCATTGTTTCTGCCACTCTGTATGGGTTCAGTAACTGAACTGAAAGAACCAATCTTCCATCCAACAGTTCTCTTAGAAATTTCCTGTAGTCTCCATTGATTTTTTTGGAGAGGGAAACGTATATATAGCATTGCCTTTTGCCTTTCCTTTTACAGAGAGAGGAATTTAATTAGTGCCCTTTGTGTTAAAACCATTAGATGTGGCCACCTGTGGTATCCTGAAGTTATTCACTTTTTTAAGTGTTTTTAAATGTTGGGTCTAAGCCACCCAGAGATTTTTCAGCAGGGGGAAAACATTCAGTTGCCTGGAAGCTTTTCCATTACTTTACACAACAGGAGTGGCATAAAGGAGCTAAAGAATAGTCTGAATCTAGTACTAATGTTTCTACTACAGGGAACATAGTTTTTCTTTTTTAGGAGGTGGGAGGGCAAATGTGGGGGAGTTCAATTTGTTTTGCTGATATTTATTTATTCTTTTGTCTTATTCACTCAATGACAAGACCTGAGTAAAAATAGTGATGATTTAGATCTACTTTGTTTTATTCAGAGAAACACTTGCCCATGGCAGTCATATAATTTCTTTCCCCTCCTTCTGTTTGCAGTATGATGACCTCATCTTTGCCAGGACCTCCTCCATCCCATCGCATCCCATCCCATCCCATCCCATCCCAGTAGCTCTTCTCCCTGCAGCTATTTGCACAGTTTTAATTTCCAGTTTATAAAAGAATGTCTGTTATCCACATTTCCTCCATAGAATAGGTGAATGGCAAAGATGGGATTTTATTCCTTAGTTGTTCTGCTGCTTATCGTGTCTGTTCATAATACTATTACTATGCTCTTTGTTACAATGCTTTTGCTAGCCTCTGACATTTAAAAAGTGCTTTTATCAGTTAAGGATTCCATGTTACTTTATGAATTTAAAATGTGTATATACATAGAGATCCATTTGGCCATAAACAGAATGTGTTGGTCGAACTGCAGCAGGTACTCAAAAGTGGGGAAGCACTGTCCAGTAAACACACGTGGAAAAAAGTCTGCAAAGCAGACTGCATCTACAGCTCTGGGATACTTAGAAGCCCATTAGGCTCCAGCCCTGAACCCAATGTTATACTTTGCAGATTTGTTTTGCAATAAATTATGTGTGCTGACTGCCTGGCAACAGTCACAGCCCCAGGTAGTTTTGCATGACCCTGTGCTAAGGGGAGAAAAGGAAAGTGTTGTCCTTCAGAAGGAGGAAACGCTTGGTTGGGCACTCTGAATGTTACAAAGGGGTACTGGAGACAGACTTCTCTCCTCAGTGATGAATGACAAGCATGATCCCAGGACAGTTTACAGCAGGGAGCAGAAGAATATAATTCTGGATCCAATAAAACAATGAACTGGGACTAGTCCCCAGATACCAATCCTGTTTTTTTCCTTTTTTGCAGAAAAGTCCTCAACCTACCAAAAGCAACAGAAGTTTTGCCATTGGCATACACAGGGCTTTTGACCTATTGATTTTTTTCAGAGCAATTTACCATGGGATTTCAGACTCTGAAATTGGAGTTTGTATGAGTAATGTAGCCTATACAGTAGACCCCTGCTCACAGCTCTCTCCGAGTCAGGCTTCCACTGCCAATGCTGATGTGTGGAAATTCACAGCTCACTTCATGAAAATTCTGTAATATCCTCCCAGTGGTTGCTGTTTTCATGAGCAGCCTAATATTTAACTCATTCTTAAGAATATAAACCTGCACAAAAGTAGTATGTTTGCAGAGCAGATGAGGTGAACCTAACAGAAGCAAATATTATCTGTGCATTTTTGTCATGAACAGATAGCTCAGTTACAGAGGGAGCTCGGATTAATTCTGTGAATCTCATAACCAAACAATATAGAGGAACAGACATCAGAGACATTGCACATTCAACGGGTGTGCACTTTCTGACAGAAACACCAGTTATTGTTGATTAGCCTATATAATTTGGATTATATTGGATTTACTGTCCTTTGTCTAATATTTACAGTTCTGTCCAAAACCCTTGTGTACACCATGACAAGAAGATAGATAAATAGGAAAAAATGCAATATAGATCAACTATATCAAGAAAGATATCAGTAAAGAACAAAAAGGATAGGAAATAACAAAACTACAATAGAACATAAATATGCGTTCCATACATACACACACAGAGAAAGAGTGATTACACTTTGCAGGCATTATGGGATTTTGATTTTCTATTTGTTGCAGAACAGATTCCTTTTAAGGAACCAGGAAAAATAATTCCATGAATAGCAATTAGCCCTAACCACTTTTTGTATTTTCTGGAGTAGCTGCTGTCACTGTTGGTGATATAACAGCTCCTTGAATAAAAATAGGAGGACAAAAGGAGATAACCAAGACAACACAATAGGAATAAAGCATCAGGGTCCAGGTTGTGAGAGGAAGGAAGGAAGGAAAACACTCAACTCCCTTCCTTAAAAGGAAGGAAACAATACTGAATTAGGATGATGTCAGCTGAGCTACGTAGGATCAGATATACAATGTACAAGAGAACCTTCCTGCTGTGTGATAGAGCAGATGCCAGAGATATCTGACACTGGGATGCATTTGCTTTTTGTTCACAGACTTCCTACGTATGTCCTGCGAGAGAAAAAGGCACCGAGGTATCTTCTGAATATTCTCAAAGTAGCAGGAGATGAGCTGTGCTGCTTAGCTAGCTGTGCTGGTTGGGTTATACTGAAAGCTCTTCACAAGTACCTGTTTAAAATTGCCTCTTCTGTCCAGCCGATATATTTGCCATAGTGAAATAGGAAGTGAGGGAAATCTTGGAGAGTAACTGTTCCCCAATATTAGTAATAATCTAAGTGAAGCTGTACAAATAACAAAGTCTAATTTGCCAAAAGTACTCAATAGACAAGTAATGGATGCTTTTAAGAACTGTAATTAAATAAACTTACTTTAAGAGAAGTACATTTGCAGCTGTTTCGGAGACCAGAAGATCTCTCCATATACCTTTGTTATGATTTTATGATTTGCCTGTTATGAACACAATTATTCCCTAATTGATACCTTGGTTATGGCACAAGGCTTCAGACAGGGTAAGGACCCTGCTGTGCTGGGCACTGCCCAGCTGCTCCAGAAACAATCCCAGCTGAAACTCACTCAGAAATTCAGTGAAACCGTACAGTGGCTCACCATACTTTGCTTAGTTCAAATTAAGGTATCAAGAGCTAACGGTTCCTAAAGGAAGCCATTAGCCAGCAGGTGCCCATTGTCCCCAAAGATAACAACAACCATGTTAATGCCAAGAGGAATGAGACACAACCTTTTAAGACCAATGGATGGGGCACAGCAGCCTATTTGGTTAGTGAGGTCCTTCCCCGAGGCTCCCAGTTGCAGAGTATACAGGGGGGAAATACACGAATCAAGGCACTTCCCTAGCTGCAGTCTCAAGGGCTGAGCTGGTAATGGGAGGCTGTGCCTGGGCTGGAGGTGAGGGAGATGGATGTTGTTTCAACATGATTTTTGTGGAAATCAAGGAGAGGGCTTCTGGGGCACAGAGGCCCCTGCAGGGTGCCTGCCAGGGACAGACTTTGTTAGTGCTCAGACCTGGTGAGGGAAACAGAAAGGACTCCTGTAAATAAGGAAATTTCACTAGCAAGTAGTTGACCTGTGTCACCAGTTTCTCACTCTGAAGGAAACAGTCCCATCAGAGTCAGAACAGTGTTAACCACTCAGGCTGGTGAGGCAAAATCATGTGGGCTGATTCTCTCATAGCTGACAAAAGCATTTAGAAAAAAACCTCACAAGAATTCAAAACATTTCTTAAACCTCAACACTGGTTTTAACCTGCCTGGGTAGGGAGAGACAAACATACGTTATTCATGGCAAGCTTTTATTCAAGATGTTCTTTTGAGGCTGGAGAGAGCTTTCATTTAGTTTTTCTCCCAGGAGACTTTCTACAGTCCCTTTCCTGAGCTCCAAGGCGATGAAAGAGAGGAAGCCCCAAACTGTGTGTCTCGGCTGTCCGGGAACAAGAAATGCCACATTCTTATGAGCAGTCTTGAATTCATAGGCTTAAGAAAGTCATATATGAGCATCCTAACAATCAATTGTTTATCTAAAGTGAAGCACTAAACTTCTCGGCATTCCCCATCATTAATACTACTACCTTCATCAGTTTGCTTGTAAGTCTCAAAACAACTTTATGAACTTTCCTTTCAGAAAGAGAAAAATATCAAACACCTTTTGTCGCTTCCTGTATAGAGCCTTGCAAAACCAAAACTTTTGAGTCAGTCATCCAAATTTACTACATAAGCTTTATTTTTATAGTGACCGTAACAAACACAGGTAGATTGAACGACTTTCTGACCACAGAAGCACAATGTGAATCACAAGATTGCAAAAGAGAAACTACAAAACCTATAAGCTTTTCCTCTTTTTTACTACATTGTCTTTATTCTCAGCCAAATACCAATACACTCTTTGCATCAGAATAGATTGGATCACTATTTACTTGTTCTCAAACATCACCCTGCTTCCCAGTATTGAAAGAACAGAAGGTATCGCAAGCTATGTGCAGCGGGTTCACGACAAATTTTCTAGAATGCCTGAAACTCAAATTTCTATTTGTGTTTGAAGTCCATGTGTATTTACATGGGAGTTTAAGGCATATTGGCTCCGCTTAGTTCAAGGTAAATTGCATCAGTTTCTCACTATCTGGAGCACTAAATCACCCGTTGATGTAAAGCAACAAACCCCCTTCACCTGTGAAGACTACAAGGCAGCAGGAAGAGATACTCCCAGAAAAAGTGTAAGAGTTCAGTTCTCTTAATGTCTCTGACAAATCTGTAGTTGAAAATAACTATGAACTGTGTTGTTATGTTTGGTTATAAACAGGTTGTGCAGAAGTATGGGGTATGAATTAAGTAAATCAGAAGACCCAGCAGGAGTAGCTAGAAAAGACATTTGTCTTATTACCAGATATAATTGTGTTATTTGGGAATGCCATCTTTTGGATGCTTGATCTTCTTTGCACAGGTGATGCAATTCAAATGTGCTATCTTTGATCTAAATGGATTATGTATTTGCAATACCTACTTTGGAGATAATGAAAGAAAGAATTAATACACTTCTGTGTAAGATGTAAGTAAGGAATTGTCCCATATTTTTCCACATCCCTTACATTTTTTTGTCCCTTGTCTGTTTCCAGTCTGTATGGATAACTGAGACATCCCTTGTGTCAGGTCTTAGAAGCATAAGCAAGATTGTTGATGGAAATGAAGCAGCAATGGTACCACTCTTCACTTTCCCTTCTGTCCAGCAGAGAGTTCCCAGGCCCCCATGGAGCTTCTTATTCCTGTATGCAGGAGTATGACAAGTGGGAAGATATCCAGTTATTTTTTGACCTAATTGTGCTGTCATTCTCCATTGACCACCTAGCTGACAATAGTTGTCAGCCTGGATTATGTTAGCTGATATTATGAGGCAGGGTGTTGGATACCACTGGATGCTGTGTTGATAAATATTTCCTTGCCATCTATTCCTACAGGGCCCCTCCTTATCACATAGTTAAACCAATACCATTTTCAACTTTCTGTTGCACCTGACAGTTACAATGGCAACTGTTTTCAAAAACAGCAGACCCCCACAATATCCCCCATGAAGAAAAAAAAAAAATGGTTGCCTGCTCTTCCAAACATATGAGAAATTGATATGAAAGTATAGATAATGTACTGACATAGTTTGTATCTTATGCAGAATCCATACTAAGTTACTTCCTGAGATTTATTTTATATTTGTCAAAACATCAATAATTTAGACCTTTTTTTGGAATAAGTCTCTTCTCAGGACAATGCCACCCATCCCCAGTTAGTTACTGAGATTTATTACCTGGGTTACTAAAAGACTCTTCATTTAGATGCAAAACCGTAGTGTATTAAGATTTGAAAGGCTTCTAATATATGGTGGGGTAAAGGAGAAAGCACACTATCCCTTGAATTACATGGTCTGAGATATGCAAACCTCAGACAATTAAGAGGAGAATAAATGATGCTGTCAGTGGCATGGTGGGTTCGGTGGCATTTGCTTAGGATGACCAGCATCATTATGAGTGGATTCAAAGTTATTATAGATCTCTGTAAAGAGAGATGACTGACGTTTTAAAATGCTCATTTGCTAAGTAGTAAATGTAAAGAAGCAGATAATTAAATTTAAAGGGCATTTTCCAACCATAACATTAAAAAGATCACGAGGTTAAACATTAACCTGACTGTAAATCCCTCCAGTATGTCTTTCTACAAACAAGAGTGTCTGCATTTTAACTATTCAGTGTTGTTCAATACATCAAACATTCAATATGATTGCATTGCATATCACAGACTAAAACAAAAAGGTCCAAATTAACTCATTAAAAATGTAAAAAAAAAAATCTAATCCTACTTTACATATAGTTTTATACACCACCACCACCACCCCACCCCCCCCAAAAAAAAAGATACCCTTCAGAAACTTCATGAAAGCTATTCATGAAGCTTCATACATGTGGAGGACATTGACGTTATGGATAACATGTTTAAAACCTTGAAATGGACGGAATTTAGAACTGAACCTTATTTACACTCAGAAACAGGAGAAAATGTCATCTTAGTGATGTTGCCTACAGCCTGAAAGGGCACCACCAACCCTCAGAGATTTTTTTTATTTACTGTATGACTGGATATGCAGCAGGGAGCAGTATATGCTTTTGCATATGCTACTACTGAAAGTCCTGGTATGAAAAAGTCTGAGAGTCACTATCTTGGACATCATTCCAGCTCGACCCAAGGAGCCTGCTTAGAGATGGAAAGTCTCTTGCCTGCTCTTTGACAAGCCCACTTTAAGATGACAGCATCTGGATTGGGATCACACAGCTGTTTTCTTCCTCACTGTCAATTTCTTTTTGTGGTCTTTGTAAAGTAAGAAGGAAAAAATAACCCACTGAGAAGCAGTTATACCAAAATATCTTAAGCCTGTTATATCATAAGCAGAAAAAAAAGGGACAAGCAGACAATCTTTCTCCTTTTTTTTTTTCTTTTTTCCTCCAAACACTTCCTTTCAGATGTCCCTTTGAAGTCACAGGCTTATAGTGTGAGTGACTGAGAGCAAGGAGCTGTGAAATGCGCCTTTGAGCCATAGACTTCTCAAAGAGTATCACAAGGCATATATGACTGGGGTACACGACATCTGCAAATCAGCGTGGTGTTATAGAGGCTTTGTTCAGCCTCAAACTCTGGGAGCTGCAAAGAGCCAAAAACTTCAGCAAGGGAAAATAATTTCTCCCATCCTGATTCTACCTTCCCACTTGGGGGGTCTCACTGCTACTGTATGCAGTGACTGTGTTGGTGTAATTTGCTTATGAAGAAATAGTTGAACATACACATACATTCTATATATAATATAATTGTTTATTATATGTGCATAAATTATGTATAGTTACCATCTTCTTTTCCACTCAGCCCTGTTGTTGTTCTGCTAGTACTGGATACTTTCACATTGTTAAAAATATACTGCCACTTCTCTGCTGTTGTAAGGTCGCCCCTTTAAACTACTCTCACAATACACCATGCTTCATATTTACCAGAAACAATTCCTGCTCAGATGGATCTGATTCACTTCATAATCAAACACACAGATCAGCAGAACACCTCAGTCCTGACTGGTTACATCTCCTGATGGCCCACTCATGGGCCTTCTGCATTTCTCATCCAAAACAATTTTCATTACTTCTCTTACATAAAGGATATTATATAAAGGATACTCTGCCCCACTGATAATTCTCAAACAGGGAGCAAAACTGGCTCTCATGGAACAGCCAGTACTGACGTATCAGCCTCTTACAAACTTCAGAGAAAAGCTGATGAAGCTTAGGACTATTTCTGTAAGTTGTCTGGTAGAGCCACTGATCAGCCTCACCCAACTTTCACCTCGAGTGGGAGGGCAGCACCATAGTGTGTCAGTACAGCATTGCTTCCTGCTAGACCTGCTAGGAGGTTTATAGGAGACTGCATGAATCTTTTTTGCCTTTCTGCAGTTTAAAGTGCTCAGAGAAATGGGAGCTGAGCACTGCCAGCAAAGGGAGTAACTGTTAGACCAGAAGATGAGAAAAACAACACAGTGTAACCTAAGGAAAATGATAGCCAGGATGACTATTCTGGCTGACACCGACTATGACTGACTCTGCCAGTTCAGCTGAGACAGCAGGGACGTGGTGTGCTGGACACCAGGCTCCAGGGGTCCCCAGAGCTCAGTCACAGTTTCCCTTTGTTGCTTACTTTATGTAATTTCTTTCCATTGTATTTTTGAACATTTTACCTTCCCCAGGGATCACAGGCAGAAATATAGAAACCCTATGAGAAATGCCAGCTTTAGCTGGAGATAAACATCTGAATCCCACTTGATTATCTGAATCTCATACCTTTTGGAGGCAGACCCATCATGGAATTGATTCCTAATGGTCCCAGACCCAAGGTCATGGCTTTGCTGCAGAACTGACCAAGAAAAAGAATGATAGGGCAAGGGGGAAATAAGTTCATGTCCACAACATAGATAATAGCACAGGAAACAACAAAAGCAATCTACAGGGGAAAAAATAATCTCTACAGGAAAACCGAATACACTGGAATTCCTAATTAGGGAAAAAAGAATAACTTTTTGAAAAAAATCATTTTTATCCTCTTCTCCAAAGAGGTTATGGAGGCCAAGTCTCAGTGAATGGCAGCAGGATTTAAGAAATTAAATGTCTGAATGACTATTGGAGGTGAGATTTCAGATCTTCAAGTCACTTCAGTGCTTTGACAATACTGCTCAATGTGCAAGACGTGAAGGAATGCTAGCTGATCTCTCTGTGGGCTGGCACGCAATAATACAGACAGGTACTGAAACTAGGGTCAGTGAGGAATTTCTACTGAAAACAGGCAATAAAGGATGACAATTCAAAGAGCCCAGGTGAATGCTCTTGCAGAACTCTTCATTTCTCTTGCAGTCACTCTTTCTTGCTTTCTCCTCATTAACTTTTCTTTTTCATTCACACCTCAGTCTTGTCCCCGTTTCCTCCATCTCGCTTTCACTTCATTTATTATTTTCTCTTTTCTCTTGCCCCACACCTCCTGATATATCTTGCTTTAGGCATGTACTGGTGCCCATCAAATGGGTTCGTGCTGCGTTGAGGCACATTACAAAGCAGTCATCGTTGCTGAGTGATTCTGCTGATGTTGCGTGGCACAATGAGAGGGATTTAATCTCAGACATGACACCCCAGGGACTCAGCAGTTTGATGGAGGAGATTGTTCCCTAGGTATATTACTGGATAGTATTCCTATCTAGGTAGTATTTCACTTCCCGTAAGTTTGCTTTACCATCAAGTCCCAATTTAAAGAATTGTTAAGTAAAGATGGAATTAGATCGAGAGAACTGGACCATGTAGGTGACACTGCAGAAGATGAGAGTGAAGTAAAACCTCAGGAAACAAATATATTAGTGTCATGGTTTAGGCCCAGCCGGCAACAAAGCACCATGCGGCCGCTTGCTCACTCCTCCCCCGCGGTGGGATCAGGAGGAGAAAATATAATGAAAGGCTTCTGAGACAAGGACAGGGAGGGATCACTCACCAATTATGGTCCTGGGCGAAACAGACTCGACTTGGGGAAAAAGAAATCCATTTAATTTGTTACCAATCAAATCAGAGTAGGATAACGAGAAATAGAACCATATCTTAAAAAACACACCTTCTCCCCACCCCTCCCTTCTTCCCAGGCTCAGCTTTGCTCCCGATTCCTCTACCTCCTCCCACCCAGCGGCACAGGGGGGCGGGAATGGGGGTTGCGGTCAGTTCATCACATGTTGTCTCTGCTGCTCCTTCCTCCTCAGGGGGAGGACTCCTCACACTCTTCCTCTGCTCCAGCATGGGGTCCCTCCCATGGGAGACAGTCCTCCACAAGCTTCTCCAACGCGAGTCCTTTCCACGGGCTGCAGTCCTCCATGAACTGCTCCAGTGTGGGCTTTCCCACGGAGTCACGGCCTTCTCCGGGCCCAGCCACCTGCTCCAGTGTGGGGTCCTCCACGGGCTGCAGGGGAATCTCTGCTCCACCGTTAACCTCCATGGGCTGCAGGAGGACAGCCTGCCCTCTCACCACGGGCTGCAAGGGCATCTCTGCTCTGGCGCACCTCCTCCCTCTCCTTCTTCACTGACCTCGGTGTCTGCATGGTTGTTTCTCTCACATCCCACTCCTCTCTTCACTGTAGCTCCTCTTCCTCTTCTCAGCAGTCTTTTCCCCTTCTTAAATATGCTATCCCAGAGGCGCTACCACCGTCGTTGATGGGCTCGGCCTTGGCCAGAGGTGGGTCCGTCTTGGAGCCCGGGAAGCTTCGAGCAGCTTCTCACAGGAGCCACCCCTGTAGCTCCTCCCCCGCTACCAAAACCCCGCCACACAAACCCAACACAATTAGTTAGTAGTCTTCTCCTCCTCCGACATGTTTGCTGTGGAAAGGTGGTCTGAGATGAGGAAGCAGAAATGGCAAACTTGCAGACAACAACAGATAAGCCTGCCAAAAGAAGGCAGAGAGTAATCTACAGCATAATTATGGAATTTCAGGATATTAATAAAAATAGTTTGAGATCCTCAATACCATAAATAGGAGAGCAACTGACTTAATGGAAGTCAAGTCTTTCTACCAACAGTCTTGGTGAAGCTGACGTGGTGCTTCTGCCATGACGTGAAAGAGGTTCCCATTCAGTAAAATATAATGGCACAGTCTCTAGAAACCTGAATTTCAAAATCAACCTATTTGTCTCAAAAGTCTTCTTTTTTTTTTTTTTTTTTTTTTTTTTAGCTCATCTTTGAATTAGAATGAAATGTGCAAGGGACATCAAGTACATTATCACCATGACCCTGTGGAAGCTTTGTATCTCATAGACTATTGCTGATGTGACAAGATCAGTTTGCAAACCCCATGTGGGATAACAGTATTTTCTCTACACACTTGTGTCCAAAGCAGTTCCTGTGACAGGGGCATAAAGTTTTGTGTTTAGTAATCATAGTAAACTGTCTCCCATGAGGGAGAAGCTGAGCTGAAGCCTTTGCACCTAGGGACAATATTCTGTGTAGCTTTTTCATGCCTCACAGTGCAGATCTATGCATACAATAATCACCTGCTCTTCTCTATCCTGTGTTAGTTAATGCCCCTCAGGTTTTTAATAGTTTTGGTTTCAAATAATCCCATTTAGCACTTTTGAAACCTTGCATTTCAAATGTTCCCATTATTTTCTTTCTGCAAACATGCACAAGAGGTCAAAGTTTGATGTGAACAATGTTTGTAATGTCTCTTTAAAAATCAAAATAAGCAGAGAGCTTGAGAATATTTGCTTGTGCACTTTAGTCTTCCTGGCCCAGTGATGCTGAATATATTTTTAACAGAAAGTACATGGTCAGAGACAAGTCCCCCGGTTTCCTGTTATTAAGTTGCCCTTGTTAAACATTACATTATTGTTTAACATAGGATAGGAGCTTCTCTTAATGCCATGGTGAATTATTCATATGCAAAGCTAAGGTATTTTACCTTGTTAAGTGTAACTGCAGCGTGTTGAGACCAATATCTGGAGCCATGCATCAGAGCCAGAATTAGACATGGATTTCTTAAACCTGTAGTGGAGTAAAAATGCAATTAGTCTGCAACTACAGTCTATGTAATTAAAGTAGGTAGCAGCCATTTAGTGAAACATAACACAGTCAGAGACTTAGAGAGCCTATAATAATGTAGTAACTGTGAACATAAATGCTGCAGAAAAACTGCTAAATAAATATTTCCTTCCTTTGGCAAGGAATATGTAATCTTTGAGGTTCTCTGTCTACAAAAGGGGCAGGCTCACAGTAAACATTCATAGCTGTGATCAACATGTTTATAATTAGCTATAGCAAACACTTCATTTGAGATTTTCAAACATTTTACAAACACTTTGTTAAGTATTGTTAACATCTTTCCGTCTTTCACAAACTTCTCTCAGACCGCAGAATGGGCTTGGAAATATGGATTCTGATTTGGGAATTTAGGTACAGCTCCTTTCTGGTAAGGTAAAGAACTAATTAGGTTCTTTTGCTATTTCACTATCACTGCCTTAAATGCAGTCTGCAGAAATACAGGCATAAAAAACGATTTAGCTGCCCTTTCAGAAACAAGTTTGAACCTGAGTTCAATATATGCTTAAATTCTTGCAAAGAATTTGAGCCAACTCTTTTTATATCTGAGTCAGCTTTCTTCTCTGTGCTTCTAATCTACATCTTAGGTAAGCTGTTAAGTAAGATGGAAGATGTGTAAAAATCCCCAAGATTAATGGACACAGAAGCAGAACAGACTAGATTTTCAAGCTCTTGAGAACTTCATGTAAGAGTGACCATGATGGACTTAACAAGAATTTTAAAAGCCTTTGCTGAGTAAAGAAACTGGGTACTTTCCAAAGCAGGTTCAAGGGTCATCTAGAGGTATCACAGGTGAGTCTGCTAGATCATAAGTGAGTGAATAAGGAAATCACTGATAAAAGCAATGTACTAAAACCATTTCCTACCAAGGGAAAAGGAAAGATTTTCTTTAACTTCAGTAAGACTCCCTTTGGGCCCTCAGTATGATAATATTCATGTCAGAGACAATACTGAATACTGCAAAATCTCTAAGGAACAGTGAGAGTCTCCATGGGTTTATTCAGGGTCCCAAAAGGACCTCCATGACTTGGAGGGATTTGCAGAGATTCGCTGAAATATCACAGCATCTTTGCTGGACTCACTGGCAGGTTGAGGGGGTTAATCAGCCGTTCTTTGAGAGACCCCCCTGTACTGTATTATAGTTCTCTGTTACTATTTCATCACCAATATTCCTTCAGATTTTGGCAGAAAAAAATCATTTAAACCAGGAAAAAACAGAAAGAGTGTGGGTTTGGTTTTTTGATTGATTTTTTTGTTTTGTTTTGTTTGTTTTTCTAGATCTACCTGTACATGTTTTAAATAAGAGATGCACTTCTGTTATGCATTAGCTCCAGGTATTCAGAACAAATTGTGAGCTGGTTTCAGTCAGGCTTCTGAACCCTCTCCTCTTTCACTAGCTTTGCCACTTGTCACCCAGGGACTTTGAGTAGCTCTCATAAGGTTTTTCTATTTAATAGCACAGGCATGATAGTTGATACGAGGATAATGAAGTACTGTGCCTCCAATTCATGCTGGGCTGCAGAGGGAGTACTTACCTATCACGGCACTGTTCCTTCAGAGAATATATCCTGGAATCTAATGATCTTCAATTCAATCTTAACAGAAGCTTACATAACTCTTCTGCTGAGGGAACCTTTCTCATGGCTGAGGATAGGTATAATTTTAGTCTGAGTTCTGGCATGAGTGTTGTATCTAAAGTGCTTGAAGACGACAGTTATAGTCAGATAAAACTTGTCTTGTTGGGGTTGACTGGTGTGAGGAGCTTCAGTCAACTTCCAGCAACAGTGGTGCAGCGCAAGGAGGAAAAGAGAAGACTTTCTGAAATCTGTCACTTTCATCTCCCTCTTCTAGCTAGCCTATAACCTCTACAAGTGGAAATCAGCATAGGTCCACTGATGAAATGTGTGTGTGACATGAGCTAGTCCCTAGTTTTGTCACCTTTTGATGACACCAGCCGTTCTTCTGACACATTTACAACCCACTCTGAAACAACACTTTGATTTGGATCATGCCCAAAGTGATGGCTAAATAATACTGGTTGCAGTGGATAAGCTCAGGCCTGAGCGTGTGTGTCTGTGCAGTGGCTACCCCAGTCTAATTACACCTCAGTATTCAGACTGTTTGCTACAAGAATATCTAACTGTAATGGTTTCAGAATTTCATCAAATTATATCTCTGTTCCTTAATTATAATAAAATGTAAATTGTAATAAAATGTGGGGCTCCTCCACCTGAGAGGTAAGTAAGTATCTAAATTTTCAACTCATATTGAAGCCATCCTACTGCTGGAAAGGACTGCTTTATGTGGTAGCTGCCTTTCTGTGCCTCTAGATGGAGATCCCATCCATTTAACTCAACCCTCTAGAGAGAACTGTGGGATGCTTCAATAAGAGCTCCATTTTGCTTTTCATACTCCATAGACCAAAAATTACTTTGTTTTCTGATTTCTGGGTTATAAAATTCTTTTGATCTTAGTAACTAGATTTCCAGAGACACCCCCCCACTTCACAGCCTACCTGAAAAAAGGAAAAAGGATGCTATTCTGTTATAGCTTTCTACAGCGCAAGTGTTCTGAACTATTTGCCTGAAATGTAGTGGTGAAACCCTCTGTCTTTCAATTGCCATTCTGCAAATTCCCTCCAGCGTCTAAGCACCTCTGACAAGCTCAGGTACGCAGTATTGCAGGTAGGACTCAGAAGGAATCATACGTATTCACTCACTTTTACCATATGGGCAACCATATCATATGGTTCCACCAGAGTGCAGAGCAAAGCCTTGCCATAATTCCACCAAGAGACTCGGCTATTTGCTTGCTGGTTTGGGACCAAGGGTTCTTCATATACAATCCTAGCAAGAATAAGGAGACACATGAGTGAAAGTATCTCCTCTAGTCCAGGAGGTAAAAATCCCTTTTTGTGCATCAAAACCAGCTAGATAAAACCATGCCTATTAAGCATATTTTTCAGGTTTGCCCAATGCATTAAGATGCAGAATTTAGCTTGTAATGATGTCAACTGCCCAAAGACAGAATGCAAATTCTCTCTTGATTACACAGGTACTGAAAAACAAAGACATACCTGCAGCCAAAATTATACTTACAGAAAGTTAATAGATTAAGTGCCCTAGTACCAGTGGGTGACTATCAGCATAGCAATAATAATAGTAACAACAACAGTATCAGTATAGTAGAAATACATAATTATCCAGACCTTTGAGGAAAAACTGCTGCTTCTTTGTTATTTCCTGAAAAGAGAGAGATTATTGTTGGTTGGGGTTTTTTTCTATACTACCTATACTTGTGTGATTTTGAATACAAACTAGTTGGGCTCATGGCACTATATTTACCAGTTTTAGACATAAGAACAGCAGTGAACAAGATGTAGTTAATAGCTGTACAAATCCTCAGACCCTAACAATAGCACTGAGGTAGCAATGTTGATGCCAGCATTGCCACCTACTCATGTACAGTTCCCTGCTGCTTTTGGGGGAGTATTTTTATTTTTGCTTTATTTCAATTGTGGTTAGTGGCACAGTGTTAGTTTGCTTTTGTTAATGCTCTACAACTCTAATTTACTTGTTGTTTCAAGATAAGTGCAGAAATTTTTTATTTTGCCCTTAGGTACTCTTCACAATGAGATGGGGAAAAGCAGATCCAGACAGGCCCAAAGAATATCTTTTTTTGTAGGACATGTGTTGATTGAGAAAAACAAAAGTGCATGAAAATAAGAAGAATGGACCACACCAAGGCAGTAACACTTTGCAAAGATGTTTCTAGTTTCAAATGGATTGCAGAAGCTAACCCATGTGGTGAAGATTTTAGTCTTCTGGTATTTGGGAGTTTTCTGAAATGTATTTTTTACCAAAAGCCCAGACTAGATTTATAATCTCTCTTAAAGTCTGTAATAAATTCTGACTAACGTGCCTAGTATATTTGTCACGGGCTTAGGGGTTTTGTTTCTCTTTTTTTCACACTGTGGCTTTAAATGGTGCCAGGAAGGAATTTAGAATCAAAACCAGTGCAGTTCAGGATCAAAATCAGTTCAGGAAAAAAAAAGAAATCTATTATTGTTACAGCAAAAATCAAATCCATTTTACATAGGTTTGGACTGGAGAGGAACTGGATCAAAGAGGAGAAGTTAAAAAAGTATATTTTATTTTTGTTTGAGAGTTGAATGCTGAAAAGTGTTCAGAGTAGGAATGCACATAGGTTCCTGGGTAATCCCATTTAAATCCCAAATATAACTTTCAGGTACAGATCGTTTGTTTCCTCTTTCATGTCTTGACCTTTATATCGTTTCAGAGGATTCAAAGAAGCCATTAAATCCTTACCATATTTAACTTGGCAATACGCACAATACAGAGGAAGGATTTGTCTGACAAACTTCCCCAGGCCTGGCATATCAGCCATTTTTTTCAATATACACAACATTTCTATAGTCTGTTTTGTGACAGATGTTGGAGATATATTCTAAATTTAGAATTACAATGATTGCTACAAGATTCATCTACACCAAAGGGATGGGATCCTGTCAGGGCAAGTCGAAAGCACAGTCAGTAGGATGTAATACCTAAGTACCTCCTGTTTGAGAATCATGATCCTAAGGGTGACATGCAGTCCTTGTCCCTTCTCCTTGCCCTCCTCTTTCGGCAGCCCTGCTCCTCAGGGTCTGCAATGGAATAGGATGAATACCCTCAATGGCATCATTTTGCTTCCTCACACTCACCGCAGTTCCCTTTTACAATGAACCAGCTTACAGATTTCACCAATCAATCAGACCTCTGTTTCGCTGTTCCAAGCGACTGCCAAGGAGGTAAATGAAGGAAAGCAAAGCAGACCGTGGCTGCCAGCATGCTCTGTGAAGGTTTACTCCAGCCTGTGCCAGCCTGGACTACGTTTCTCCTTGCAAGTGGTAATGGGGGTCCAGGGCAACCCACCCATGCCCTGCTTCTGCCTGTCTACTACTTACTGCAAAAAGATCGGGCATCACACAAGGCCAAAAGTGCACATACCATGTAGCCCACCAAATCCCCCAGTTCTGCCCCAAACCCTTGTTTAGTCAAAAGAAGGGAAGGGAATGATTTTCAGCACTATGAATTCTTTAGAGAGGAGAAACTACTGCACTGGAAATATTTCCCAACTACATATTAAATATCAAACAATGAATTATTTTATATGTAGATTTCTTGGCTTTGGACATTTTCCATGCAGTGATTATGGTGTTTGCATTCCACAAAATCATATATATTTTAAAATATATTTCAGAAATTGAATTTGGTTGGTTTTCAGATCACAGTAGAAATTTATTCCTTTTTCTGGGTATTCTGTGTTTAGCAAAAATGCACTTAGGATAGAAGGATAAATTATGGTAGCCCACGGGAGTCAGTGCCATTTTGTGCAGCTCACACAAACACCCATGGGCTTGCAGAGGAGAGCTCTGTTTGTTCAAGAATAAGATCTGGTACTTCTCAGAACAGGAGGTCATATTACCTTAAAATGCCTCTGCCCCGTAGGTCTGCCTGATGAATAACATCTGTTCCCATAACAACTGCCTCTCCAGCAGGAGAGATGGGCTCCGTGGCATGACAAAAACAAAAGTAGTCCACAGGCAGTCCTGTACCGAGGGAGCAAGCGGCCACAGTAAGAAACAGAAACCTCACTATGGGCCTGATTCAAACGCTACTGGAGCCAACAGGAAAGAGTCCAGCAGATTTCAGGGGGTCTTGGGTTAGGAAGCATGCATACCCCTGTCTCTGCTCATGTAATGGTAGTACTATCAGCAGTGATGATATACGTTGGTTGAAATCAAATATTTCTCCAGCCCTATACTTTCTTGTTGACACACACAGCAAAGCATGGTTCACTGTGCAATCATACTGATGCAAGCAAAGGAAGATTTTACTGGAGTAAGTGACAGCAGTATGTTTCTCCATACCTAAGAAAGCCGTAACTGTCAATGTAATTTGCAGTCCAGAACTACCAGCCTTCTCATGGCAGGAAAGTTTTGTGCAAAGAGAGATCACTGGGAAAGGGACTCCTTTGCTTTGCTTCCATTCAAAAGAACACAGTGAAATCCTATTCCTAACAAGTAAAATTAGCTTTTAGCTTTCATCCAGCTCCTTGCATCCCAGATAATAAAATCAGGGGATTTTATACTGAATTACCAATATTTCTACTGGAAGTAGGTAAAAAATTCAGCTGAAAAGACTTAGGAATAAAGTTAGCTGGGAGATGGTAATTTGAAAATGAAACTTTTTCACAACAAGTTTCAAGGTTTTAAAATGAATTTTAGTTCTTCAGTGGAATGAAAACAAAACCTCTGAACATTTTGTCAAAATGCAATTGTAGAGAAATAGTTGTTCACTTATCATAAAGCACAATTTTTTCAGCTCTGATCCTCTCTCATTCTCTTCCCTTCTTGCTCCCCCTCTCACTCTCTGTCACCAGAGGTAGCTGCAGAGCCCTGGATCACAAACTGTTTTCAGCCGAAATTTTTTTGAAATCAATACATCTCTGTGAGTTATTTTGTCTTTTCATCAAAAATGCATTCTGTTAAGAATGTTCATAAACAACTCTGCTTGGGAGAAGTTCTTAGCTTGTCTCAAAAAATTGATATCTTACACATCTAACTGAATAGCCAGCTGCTCAGCTGTGAGGCTTTGGGTGAAAAGCGCAGAGTGAACTGCTGAAATGACAGTCCTATACATTAAAAATGTCTGGACTATTCTCCTCTCTATTTTTTGCACAGAGTATAAATTTTGTTATATTCCACTCAGCCTATTCTTACTGTACAAAGCACATATTCAATTAAAGCATTCCTCCTCACAGTTTTGTTCTCTTGAACCTGATCCCAAGGATTTTAGGGATGTACCTGTGAATAGATAGTAGGGAAAAAAAAGTCTGTCTAGCCTTATGTTCCTCTATTTATCCATGTATTCACTTCAACATGGAATTGGCAAACAAATCTTAGCTGTTTTTAAAAGCAAAGGCAAATGCATGAACCCCACCTTCTGCCAGTTGTATTTCTTTAAGTATGAATTACAAGATTACAAAGTTGCCTCAGACAGAAAACCTTTACCCTGGTATAGCATTTTGACTTTTCCACAGAGACAGACTTGCTTATTTTTCTTAGAGGTCAGAAGGGTTTTTGCTGTTGTGCTGACATTTTGCATCACCTTCTTCCTTTTGCACCTGAAAGAAAATATGCAGTGCTGAAATGACAGTGAAAATGCATTGCTTCATCTAAGTGACATGGATTGTATATGTCTGTGCATCATCAGGTTAGTCACAGGGGCCAGAGGAGGATTCCTTAATCCCTGATGTGTAGAGGAGCCAAACATAACTGAATTTTTTGTCTTTGATTGCACCACCACTTTTAGAAGCTCTGTCTTAAAGAAGTGATGCCTTATGGGTGGGGAAAAAAGGAGAATATTCCAATTAGAAACAACCTAACTTCTCTGTCACATCTGGACTTCATGCCTCAATAATCCCTTGAGCACAGCTCATAAATAATGAGTGCTTGGAGACTGGCTGTACAATTCCAGTGCATTCTATTGACTTCCAGGGGATGCACAAAAGGATAGAACATATCCTGAAGGCAAAAGCATGTGCTGTTTTCTTGGTCTTCTATCAAATGTATATTGCTAGTAGTTTAATTATTATTTATTGAGTACTGCCGGTAGGCTATACAGGGCACAAAAAGAATTGCTGTGTATAAACAGAACTGATTTTTATCTGTTTCTTTCTTTATCATTATCCTGCTATCCATTTCAGACCTTTTGTCATAGCTTTATGTGATACAGATTAAAAATATTGTGATTTGAAAAAAATGAGAAAAGTACAAGAAAGCAAGCATCAAGAGATAACCTCATCATGTAAAAAAAAAAAAAACCAAACCAAACAACAATCCTTTGTCCAGATAGAAATAGTCAAAAGGATGTAAAAAATAACTTCAAGCTCACTGAAATGGAAAAAATAAAAATAAAAATTGTACACATCTAACTAGATAGCCAGATGCTCAACTGAGGTAAGTTTACTAATTCTATTGACTTCAACAGACCTACCCTTTTTTTGTTTGTTGGCAGACTAATAATTTTAGTTTGATGCAGTGCCAAAACCTTTGCAAGTGTTGACCAAAAAAGTAACTGCAGTGTAAGAAAATGGGCGACATGACACAAACATGTTCCATAAACCTCACAGAAGCATACCCAGGTGGAACATGAAGGAAAGATGGAAATATAAGTCACCTTCGTGTGATCTGGCTCCTGGTAAATCACATCTTCACCTTGGGTTATAAGAATGGCATACCCGCAGGACTGGACTTTTTCATTTGGAATAGGGTTTGAAATGAGGAAAATAAACTATTTTGTTGGTAGGAAAGAAATCAATATGCAGATCCAGTTCCAAAATTCTCAAGTCAATATTAGTTTTGTAACAGGACAAAGAGAAAAATGCATCTGAGAACTTACTATATCTGAATTCAAATGTTGTGTCTTTGTCACATAGTTAGAGGTATCCTATTGGTATGTTATTCCTAAAGGGATATTATATGTTGTAAGGTGTTTTCATTAGGCAAAGCTGACTGGTCCTTCTGAACATATCTTCTACCTTTAAACTCTTTCCAAGTAGTTTTTCTGGGATCTACTTCCTAAAGGCAAAGGGACTAATTTCATGATGGTATCTGTTTTGTTTTCTTTCCTCTGCAGGCTTAAGTGATAACTGGGTACCTTTTTAGCAGAACAGAAATGAATAACTCAACGTACATAAACTCTTCCACTGAAAATGTGATGGCTTTGGAGAGCCCCTATAAAACTGTTGAGGTGGTCTTCATCGTCCTGGTAGCAGGGTCTCTCAGTCTAGTCACCATAATTGGGAACATCCTGGTCATGGTGTCAATCAAAGTCAACAGGCACCTACAGACTGTCAACAACTATTTCCTGTTCAGCTTGGCCTGCGCTGACTTGATCATCGGCATCTTTTCAATGAACCTATACACCCTCTACACTGTGATAGGCTACTGGCCCTTAGGACCTGTGGTGTGCGACCTCTGGCTGGCTCTTGACTATGTGGTCAGCAACGCCTCTGTAATGAACCTCCTCATTATCAGCTTTGACAGATACTTTTGTGTCACCAAGCCTCTGACATATCCTGTAAAGCGGACCACTAAGATGGCAGGCATGATGATTGCAGCCGCATGGGTGCTCTCCTTCATCCTGTGGGCCCCTGCAATTCTCTTCTGGCAGTTCATTGTGGGAGGAAGGACTGTCCCAGACAGGGATTGCTACATCCAGTTTTTTTCCAATGCTGCCGTCACTTTTGGCACTGCCATTGCAGCCTTCTATTTGCCTGTTATCATCATGACTGTCCTTTACTGGCAAATCTCTCGAGCCAGTAAGAGTCGGATAAAGAAAGGGAAAAAGGAAGCTGCCCAAAACCAAGATACAGCTTCCCCCAGCCTTGTCCAAGGTAAAATAGTGAAACCAAACAATAACAACATCCCAACCAGTGGGGATGGGTTGGAGCACAGAAAAATTCAGAATGGAAAAACCACCGGAGAGACTGTGACGGAGAACTGTGTTCAAGGGGAGGAGAAGGAGAGCTCCAATGACTCCACCTCTGTCAGTGTGGTCGCTTCCAACATGAAAGAGGACGAAGCTGCCAAAGATGCCAGTCAGGCTTCTGCCTCCCAAGACCATCTCAAAGTGGAGAACTCCAAGCTGACATGCATCAGGATAGTCACCAAGTCCCAAAAGGGTGACTGCTGTGCCCCCACCAACACTACTGTGGAGATTGTAGGCACCAACGGGGAGGAGAAGCAGAATAGTGTAGCCCGGAAAATTGTCAAGATGACAAAGCAGCCAGCCAAAAAGAAACCACCTCCTTCTAGAGAGAAAAAAGTGACAAGGACTATTTTGGCCATCCTCCTGGCCTTCATCATCACCTGGACACCATACAACGTGATGGTGCTCATCAACAGCTTCTGCACATCCTGCATCCCTGGCACTGTATGGACTATAGGTTATTGGCTCTGTTACATCAACAGCACCATCAACCCTGCTTGTTACGCGCTCTGCAATGCTACTTTCAAGAAGACCTTTAAGCACCTTCTTATGTGTCATTACAAGAATATAGGAGCTACAAGGTAAAAATAATAATAAAAATAATAATGGAAAGGGTGAAGAAGTTCCAAATTAAATTAAAAAAAAAAAATGCTATAGCACTTTATGCTCTTCTACGGAATGTGCAATCCAGGATGTTAGTGTAAATACTGACATGGGGCATCAGCTCCACCCCTGAGAACTACACTTAAAAACATTTTTTTAATTATTGAAAATAAATCTGGAGGACATGGGAATGTTTGAGGAATTATTCA
Organism: Gymnogyps californianus; assembly: GCF_018139145.2. Lineage (NCBI taxonomy): Eukaryota > Metazoa > Chordata > Aves > Accipitriformes > Cathartidae > Gymnogyps > Gymnogyps californianus. The sequence continues at coordinate 153,822,829 of NC_059471.1, forward strand.
AGTATGTGCACTGGAAGCACAGTTCCTTGCTTTCTGAGAGTATTCTGCAGAAGGGCTTTAGAGTCTGCAATTTTTGGTCATTCTGTGTAAAATATTTGTTCTTTTTTTTTTTTTTTTCCTGTGTCTGTTTAATATGTCTTCATCTAGGGGAAAAAAAGGTAATTTTAACAATAAATGCATGGAAGAGGTATAGGAGTTTGGAAGATCATTACATAATCCAAATGAATCATGGTAGAAGGTTTCTAAAGCTCAAAGTTGTCTAAAGCTTTTTTGTCACTGTCATGTAAGAACCTTAATGTTAGGTAAATCATGATGAAAGTTATGTTATGTTGTTTATGACACTACCATTTCCAAAACTGCATCAGTTCTGAAAGTGTACTTATGCTCAACACGTAACCATTGCCTAACCTGTGTATCATTCAAAGTCTGCCACTTGCCCCCTTCTAGGGGCTTTTGTTCTGTGATTCCTTCATCACGTCAAGACAAAAGTGAAAAAAGGCGGTCTTTTCCAGTTTGCTACATCCCAAGACTGTTTCAGCATCCATGTAAACCAAACCCTTTAAGACAATTTTGTTCACTTTGTTTGTCATATAACATCCACCCATGGATTTGTCTTTTTACCTCCATCAGCCTTTTCTTCCTTTTTGTACCTTGTCCAGGGGACGAAGACTGAATATCAAAAGAAGTTGTAAATTCAAAGGTCTCATCCAGTCAGCCACCATGGTGGCCAAACAAAGGGCCTCAGCTGAAGAATAGAAACAAGGTTATTGCTAGGAAAATGGAGGTTACATCCCTTTAAAGTTGGATGTACAGATGAAGAGGTATGCTGAGGCTCCACAGAATGAATAGTTAGTATTAGATGACCATGCTCTTGACCAGTCAAAAGATAATTCACACTCATTTATAGAGGAAAAGAATAAGATGGACTGACGTGCCCACATGGATCAAGCTCTGCCTAAGCCCTTAGTGTGAAACCAGGGTCCTTCCTGGATGTATCCTGGACAAGATGTTTACTTTGTGGAAAAGATATTGGCTACATTGCCTTTTGTACCAGCTAGGGGCAAAATTTTGACTGTAAGCCAAGGGGTAATGCTAATAAAAAGGCAGAGAGGAAAACAGTGATTACACAAAAACAGATACTGAAATAGTCTGGAAGCGGGGGCTGGCAGGGGTCAAATTCAAATATTATCTGCTACTCCACACCAGCTCAAATTCAGATCCTTTCTGCCTGGCAAAGAATTTACTATTTCAATATTTGATATTTACTGTAGCACAACTGAGCACTGTGTGGACAGGACAAAAAGTATCAGATTACTGAAAACAGCAATTGTCTGTGAGTTATGCATATTCTAGTTACCTCCTTCTCAGTAACTCTAACTTCCAAGCACTAGTGAAGGTACACCTACAGATTTTGTTACCCAAAAAAGTAGCTTGCTGCATAGACAGTGACCTGAGAGAGTGTCTTCTGGAGTGAAAGCCACCTACCAAATAGGACACCAAATCATTCTGTTATTTCATGCTACCACATTAGAGTCTTCCAAAATGCGCTTCAAAATAGCAGCCTTCAAGATTACAGGGAAATTAATCTTGCAGACTTAAGTTTTACATTTGACAAGCTTATTGGAACACAGTGTCAAAGCACTTTGGCAATATGACAATTTTCATGTTTCGAAGTACAAGTTCCTAGCAGAAAGTGAAAATGAGGAGGATTAAACTGCAGTAAATTAAGGCCACATTAAACTCAGGATTAATGTGTCTTAATATGCATTCATTGATTTTATACCCCTAGTGATTTCATCCTAATATATCTAAGTGTCTCCATGCAGCCAAGGATCTAATGTTGCAACCCTCACTCACCTTGAGTCGTATTTACTATCACTATTTTCATCTTCCTGTTTGTAAGGAAGAATAAGTCAATGATAAGGTTTGCAAAACTGAGTGCTGCTTGTCTTTCAAAACTACTTTCACTAGGCTTATCTTGACAGGTCAAGGGAAAGACTTACATGATCTTTTCTAAATCATTCATTCTCTTACAGTGTTAAAAAACCCAGACAAAAACCAAAGATAAAATGAAATATGTTCATTTTCTAAATCTTACCTCTTTAGAAAAGTTTCATAAAAGAAACACACCTGCTTCTTTCTTTCAGCAAGTGCAGTGGGTATCAATAGTACAGATACTCAAATTGGGAAATAATGGTTTGTATTATCTTATTTAATCTTATAACTCCAGTTTTCCAGCAGGTGTGCAAATCCTTTATTCTGACCTTTGAAGCTGTCACTTGTTCATAAATTTTGAATTACTCTAACAGCTAAGGACACCTACAGGTTAAGAAGTGCAAGATACAGACTACAAATACACTTTTTCATCATGTGATGTGATGACACTCAAAATACCATGCAGAAAAAAAATATTTTGGGGCCAGCATTCATGAAACAAACAAACAAACAAAAAAGAAAAACCTTCAGTCTGAAGCTTTCTAGCACTTTTCCCTAGCACCACCCCCACTTTTGATCCTAAAGGACAAGATGTGTTATAGTATATTTAAAAGGCTTTCAGGACACACAATCCTGCATGTTTCCATCTTGTACCAGTCCAATGAAAAAATATTTCCGTGGTACATCCACATTAGCGGCCAATTAAACAGTATAAAATTAGATGACATAACACACGTACACATGTATGCACAGGCATGCAAACACGCACCCCAGCATGGTTTATATACGTGGAAAACAATCATCTAACATTCAAGATATTGCATGGGTTTTTGTCTGTGTTGCGCTCATTGACAGTTGGTGGGCGGTGCAGAGCCAAGACTTACTCATGACACTGTCTACCCCCTCCTGGAGGCAGGGAGGAGGCAGAGCCTGCCCTGAGATACTGGGAACCTCTCTGGTCTTCAGCTGGTTGTGGCTCAGTAAGACAAAAACTGGGATAATCTTTCAGAGCCGCAATACAATTTGTTCTTTTGAACATCTTTTGAGCTCTCATGTCTTTCCTTTGTGTCCCAAACCACGTTCACCAGGTTTCACTTCCCTTCTGAGTGATAGTTCTGCGAGATCTAGATGTCGGTCTTGAAGAGCAGCGCTCCCTGGGTACCTCCTCCGGCTTCCCCGGCTGTCACCTGCGCCCCGTCGCCCCCAAGGCCCCAGGTGGCCCTGCTGCTGGTGCTGCCACATCATCACCTTGGGCTTGGCCAGAGGATCTCAGTGGCACGTCCACACCACGTGCTGCGCTGGCCACTTTCGTTTCACAAAGAAATTGAGCAAACTGTGCAGGTGACTCATGAGAAAAAACAAAACAAAACAAAACCAAAAAAAACCAAAAAACTGCAGCTAGCACTTCTTGCCCTCTCCTTTTCTTCCTCTTAATTATTTCCAGAAACAGGCTAAAACTGAAAAGGCCCAACCAACCTTTTAGAGTAACCCTGCTGCAGCAGGATCTGTCACGTCGGCAGCCCATGGGGAGTGACTTGTACTGTCACAGGCCAGCCCTACCTTCACTCTCCAGGGAAAGCAACAGCTTGAAGATATGTCAACCCAACTGGCACCTTTTCTGAGTATTAAAGACATCTGTGGTTAAAAAAAAAAAAAAAAAGAAAGAAAGCCAGCAAGCAAGCAAGCAAGCAAGCAAGCAAGCAAAGCCTAAGTAATGTTGAGAAATCTGTTTTCCAGTGAGGACAAAATCTAAGAAAAATTTCCGTCAGCCTTCTTTCTGTTTGGGATTTTCATTTGATTTACTAGGAATCATGAGAATCCGTTCAGAGATAGCAAAGTGTTTGAACGTTACCTGATGAAAAATAGTCCAAAGGTAACAAACACATCTATATAGGCCAGATTGCTTTTTCTTTCTTTCTTTCTTTTTTGCATCACAAATGCTCATGGGGATGGGAGTGCTCAAATGGACGCCAGGGATCAGTTGTTTGGCATCCACAAAGCATGAAGGGGACAAAAGCAAGTGCTAAATCTATCAGCCCTCTGGTTTTTATTTTTCTGGTGGAGGAAAACGTATTGACAAGAGGAGGCGTCTTTAGCGAGAAACCCTTAGGGTGGCCCAGCTGCTCCAGGCCATCCCAGCTGGGACAGGGGAAGGACGGGATGGGCATTTTTTTATTTGTTTCATCTCCTGGTGGATTTGATTGTGTCCATGTGTCTGCTTTGCAGTGAGGCTTGCTACTAAACTCACTGCCCCCTTCCCCAGTTTTGACTGATTTTGACCCCTGTTCTTCATTCCTATGGATGCAACCGCTGCCCCAGTGCTGCCTGGGGATACAGCTCCTGGTTTCTCCTGTGGTGCTGAGGTGGCACACTTTGAATTTTTCACCTCAACTGGCAGCACCTCTCCTTACCACTTCTGTTACCCAAAACTGATCCTGGTACTGGCCTTGCAGGACCAAATCGGTAAAGCATCCTCACAGCCATCACGCTGCAAAGCTGGCGTGATGCAGCTGGGGGGCAGGAAGAGTGCTGCAGATATTTGTTTTCCCTCTCCTTACAATAATTCCTAAAAATCTTTATTATTTTGACAAATCAGGGTGCTTCTTGCGAGAAGCTAAAGTCTTAGGAAAGAAACAGCAGGAAAACAAACTGTGGTCCTGTGGGTGGGGGGTGTTTGCGGATAGGTAGTGGGTTTGGAGTCTAACAGCCTTTGATATTTTTAAAGATCTCCTCCTAGATGGCTCTGTACTCTCGGCTGACAGCAGTGCAAGTGGTAGAAACTGAGAAGCTAAAGAGAAGTAAGCTTTTTTTCACCCCTGGGCCTACAGATGTTGTATATAACATGTCTAGAGACACTTGCTAGGGGTGTGATTTCTATAAAGTATCACTTTTATTGTTCTTGTATATCATGAAAACCTCTAGACTTTTAAGAAACGGGTGGGTTTTTTAATTTATAGAAAATCTTTCCCTGAAGGAAGCTGAGAGATGGTCCTTAATTTGCTGTTGCTTCTTTTCTCGTTTCTCTGCCTGTCTTTCCTCTTTTGTCACAGTCTTGACAAAAAGCTTTCCTCCTTCCTCACTTTAACAAGTATGTTGCCTGTGTTTCAGCTACAGGTGTGCAGTTTCTCTTGCCTTTCAGGCACTGTGAATGCTGGTATTCAAACTCTTTAACCCCACCAAAATACTGCCTTCCCTAGCATGCAAATCCTCCTCCACTGAAGCCCAAACTACTGTGTGGAGTGAGAAGTTTCATAAATCCTTTCTGCATGGGTTTTAAATTGGAAGTAAAAAAAACGCTCACATGAAAAAAAGCCAAATCAATTCACTTCTTCCCCAGTTTTGTCATCTCCATATTAGAAATAACGCTGGATAATGGCAAAGAGTGAATGTTCTTGTAGTGGAATATCAGGCAGCAACATGCACAGATTAATTTTATGCCCTGTGCAATGGTAAGGCAGCCCTCCCTTCCCTTGAATCCCCTTTCATTCCTGTGCTTACTAGCAGAGTATTCACTGAGAAACCAAGCCTAAGAATGTAATTATAGCAAGGCTGAGTTGGACATGAATCATTTACCACAAACAACGCAATTACTTCTCCTATATTTTTACTTCCCTCCTTTTGCTATGGCCTCTTTTGCTACATTGTGGAACTAGTGGTTTACACGAGCGTATCAGTCCTCCCAGGTCTCATATTTCAGGATACTGGGTAGCTTTGTTACACACGTTTCATTCTGGTATTAACCAAATAAAGGGAAAGAAATTCTGGTGTCTTTTCACCTTCTAAAGCTCTGCATAACCCGAAAAGTGCCATTAGGTAACTACTCTTTTTCATCTTTTTATGGTGAGTTTCTTTTTTCTGTTGTTTTTTTGTGGGTTTTTTTTGGGGTTTATTTTGACCATACTTGCCAAGAAGCACACAGAAACTGTTTTGCCCCAAAGTGCTATGACTCTCTGGGAGAAGCGGCTGTGGGTGGTACGTGAGGCAGTACGATCACAGTCTGTGTTACAGTGGCCTTTGGAAGGAAGGATTTCGCTGGGTGTTTAACATTTGGACTGACTCACCTGAAAGCACTGAAGAAAGCACGGGGGAACAAGCTTGGCATGCCCTAACTTGCGAAGGGACAGACAGGTCATGGTTGGATTGCTTTTCTGCTCCCCCGCGCTCATGTAGGCTGTGGGGAGGGGATTTCTGCCCCCACTGGAGGCTCTGTCTCTACACCTCTACCCCAAAGACAGCCCTTCTCTGAAGCACATCATTGTAGTAGTGGTAGTAATAATAATAAAAACACTGGTGAGAGTGCCATGGTTGCCAATAAACAGACCTTCTTATATCTTATCCCTTAATTCTGATGTCACTTTGCAGAGGTGGTTGGTAAGTTAGAGACTAGCAGTTTGTAAATACCTTTAGATAGTGTATTTTAACATGACCAACACCATATCTTGACTGTGTAAAAAAATAATACATTATGTGTAATACTATCCAGATAAGGTTATAATGTAAATATATCTACAATGAATGTCCAATTACTCTTCAAGCTCTATGTATGAGGAAGAACCTCATCTCTTCTTGAGACTTTTTTTAACTTAAGGGTATGGAAAACCTGTTATTCATTTATATAAAAAATCAACTGCATTCTTTTCTTCAAAAGAATATACTACTGCAAGAAAGAATGGAATGCATTACATGTATGTGATATCCAATATCATATGGTAAAACTGGGAACTGAGGATCTTACAAGTCCAGGACTGGTCAAATTCTTGATGCCGTACATTTGATCTCATATAAATAAGATAAGCACAAGTTTATGGTTAGCTGTGTAAAGCTGACCCACTTGATTATATATACATTATAGATATATATTTATATATGCTGTATAGATATATACATATTCTACACAACATTCATACAGTGAAAGCAAAGTTTGATAAAGTCATATTAACTGGGAATTTGGATGTAATGTTGTGCTCCATTTGGAAGAAAAACGTATGTGTTATTCAGCAACATTCAAATATGTTATGCAGGATGAAGGAAGAAGGTGTTTCACCAAAACAACTCATGAAGGACTGAGATGATGAGGGTTTGAAATATCTTTAAGACACAACTAAAATTACATGCATATATATGTGTATGTACTTCTGCTGAGTTGTATTCCTAGTTAAAGCATTGCATTAAACAGCGAATTATAACAATAATAAAAATGTTTTTGTATGTGGTATCTCTGTTTATTTTTTCTTTTTACTGAGTGAACAACCCTGTGAAATGTGAAACTGGGATTATAAGTGGAGAAAAATAGTTTCCCTACAGTAGCCATGGGGCTGTGAGGCTGTCTGTAGTAATTAAGAGAAAAATTCTAACTTTCTTTTCCCTGGCCTTCTTGGCAAGTGTGAAGTTCAAGAGAGGTCTGGAGTACCACTTTACTCGTCCTTGTCTTGTCCGCATCTCTGTGCCTCCCTCAGTTTACCTCCTCCGGTGACTCTGCTTCCTTCAGAAGATTTCGCCTTTAACTGCAAGGTCCCTTCAGCAATCTGACGAGGGCCTCCAATAAAACTTTCCTCCATATATTTCTGTTATCCAAGTGTTAAAAGGGAATAGGTAAGGCTCTTTTGTAGCCATCCTGTTATATCAAAGCAAAAGAAATTTTTAGTTAGTTATGGGGGGAGATGGTACCCCTAACAACTAAATGTATGTTGAGCTCCCTTTGCCTTATGAATGCAAACCTAGCTGCATGGCGTACTTAGAAACATCTGGGAGTAGGAATAAAGAACATAGGTTGCGTATCTTCAGCTCCTCAGAGTCTCAGGATACTGTCTCGCCCCTACTTCAGGAGCAGGCAGGGCTCAGATGTAGCAGAGGAAGCCAGTGGTAGTGACTGGGGACCATCCCTGCTCAGGTAAATCTGGCTTTCAATGCAAGTCAGGCTAGCAATTTGACAAGTGATTGAAGAGTGGGTCTCTTGGGCATAGTGGGTGCATCAGCTCTGTCAGGATCAGGATACTTCAGCCCAGCTGCTCCAGAATGGAAAGAAGTAATTTTAATGAGGTGGTCTATATTGACTTCTTCTTTCTCAATTTTTCCTTTGTTAATATTTGAGGATTTTCACTATTTCCACCTTTTCAGGACTTTACACCTATCTTTATCCTCTCTGTCTAAGACTTCCCACCACTGCCATTTGCTCTCGTTTCTTCAGTCCAAGCTCACCTTCAGCCATTTCACCACGTTCCTGTCCATAAGTTTTCCACAATGAAAACCAGAAAAGTCACTTTTTCATCTGCCTTTTTCTCAAAACAATGAGATAAATTTATGTGTTTGAACATACTCCTTTGCTTGCCCTGTATTTAAGTCCCTTGCACTCTGCAAAGTATATACTCTACTGATAGGCTGTAAGGTGGGAAAATACTATTAGGTCTCTTTTACAGGTAGATCCTGATTTACAGGTAGATCCTGATGGTCAAAAAACACTTGTCAAGATCACAATAGAGACACAAATAGGTACCTGAACTCTGCTTTCCCAAGCCACAGTCTACTTATTTCTGATTTATCTCTTCCCTTCAAAGAACAGATTACCGCTTTCAGACCCCGCTATGCTAACCGTCACATCACAGACTATATGCATAACTCAAATTGTTGGTATACCGCTACAGTCGAAATAATTCTCTCACACACGCATTATACCATCCTATAATTACCAACACATGGCTTCAGGGGGGCCTCAAGATGCCGATGGTGAGAGTTTTAACAGATGGAAGAGGTTTCTGCAAATACGAGGGCTGGTGGAGTTGCCAATCCTATTTGAAACACAGCATGGCAGGCCAAGACTTAATTCCCCGCTCTATATGTTTTGGAAAGCAGAGTCCAAAAAAACCCTTTTTCCAGCATGCATGTTTTTTTATTTGTACGTGTATTTAAGTTCACTTAACATTACAGAAAGGCTACAACTAAGGGTACCTGTAAATTCAGAGCACTGAAGCGAAACTTTTTTTGTCTTCCCAGAGGAGGTTTAGGCACATTTCACTGACCACACATATTTTGAAAACTTTGTTACTAGAGTTGATCACACGCAGGGGAAAAGTGACATGGCTGGTGCCAAACCACTCATCTCCCTGCCTAAGCCATTCACTCGGACTCATAGTTTCACCACTGGCCTGTGAACAAGGTTACCTTTTTCTTTAAAAGAGTAGAATGACACTCAAGCACAATAAAAATTGCCACCTCAACCTCCACATACAGCCAGTAATATTTACAGTTAATGTAATATCTAATAATATTCATCCTCTCCCCTCTGGAGAGACATCTTTAGACAATGTCCCCCAGACCAGAAGTGTCTTTATTAAGTGCTTCCCTCTGAGGGCTTTTATTAGCAGAAAAAATTGTGAAGTGTAACTACCTACTTCTCCTTGAGTTCTGGAAACACCCTGAGAAAATCAATACAGAGAAATGCTGCTATTTTGTCAATCCATTAACTCTGTTTCTGGCCTTTTGCCAACCATTGTATGCACTGTCTAGACATGGGAACCTACTTGGCAGCGCTAGGAAATTGACTTTGCTGCCTTCTTCTCAATGGAGCTTGCCAACTTCATTTCTACCAACACACAGAACCAGGGAGAATAATAAAACCAGCAAGAATGACATCAAAGAAATGGACAGACAAAAATACCCCTTTCCTTCTGCCCTCAATCATTGCTCCATCTCCCCCCCCACTCCTTCCCTCTCTTGCTCCTTCCTTCCTCCCCCTGTCCCTTTCTTCCTCTCCTGTCTCTGAAGTGTCTCAGCTAGCTCTCCAGGTTTCACTCTCTCATTAACAGCTTGCTAAAGGTGCTGAATAAATCACTATGAAAGCAAAGCCTTTGGCTTAAAAATGTGAGGCAATGGAGGAGGGAAGGAGGCAAGGCCTCAAAAAGCTCTTGAGTTAATTCATTTAAGTTTAGAGACCAAAGGCTTTGCTCGACTCCCACCATAATCACTAGTATGATTTTGCCTGCAGTTGAAAAACGCTCAGGAGCAGGGCTGAGCAGAGGTGATTGGATCCATATGGCACAGCAGCAATATTCCCAAATGGAAGCATTACTGGTGGCAGCTGCACCAAATCATTTTCTGGGAGTGTCATGGTTTAACCCCAGTGATGCACAATGCAATTGCTCACCACCCGCTGACCGATGCCAGAGACGCGATCTGCACCTCCTGGCCAACTCCCCCGTTTATATACTGAGCATGATGTTCCATGGTATGGAATACCCCTTTGGCTAGTTCAGGTCAGCTGCCCTGGCCATGCTCCCTCCCAGCTTCTTGCACACCTGCTTGCTGGCAGAGCATGGGAAACTGAAAAATCCTTAACTTAGGATAAGCGCTACTTAGCAACAACTAAAACATCAGAGTGTTATCAACATTATTCTCACACTAAATCCAAAACCCAGCACTGTACCAGCTACTAAGAAGAGAGTTAACTCTGTCCCAGCCGAAACCAGGACAGGGGGTATGGGCACAATGGATCTGTGACATCATAAAATTCTTCCTGCTAAAACTCCATCCTAAAAAAGAATAGGGAGTAAGGTCAAAGCAGTTAAATCCCTCCAGTGCAGAAGATACAGCTCAGCTTCCCTTACAGACGGGAAGACTAAGAAGTCCCAGTAGCCCAAAGGAGCAAGAACTTCCCTCTGTAAAAGTCACATCCTTTCGCACAAATTAAGATACTCCTGGGTCGTCTGGCCAGGCTGTCATTTTGGGTAACAAGGGCTATGCTACTGCCAATGATGGCATGTCTTACACCAGGAGGGTTAGGCTTCAACTTTCCTGCCAGTAGCCAACAGATAAGAATGAGAGCAGAATTCAGTGTATACAGGCTTAGTTATTAAAATAGTGGATGTTCTATAGAAAATACAAATGAGACATTTCAAATATGGACATCAAATCCCAGATTTTGTTGTGCTGTCTTCCTAAAATGAAGAATAAAGAAACCAAAAGTTTTCAATGGGTTTAATCGGTATATTTTCCATTACATGTATGGAAAAAAAACCCATAATTTTATACAAGGGACGAGGAATATCTTCTGTTTGGTGGCTTTCACATCATGCTGAGAAGACATGAGCTAGACAATTACAAAATAATGGAGTTGGTTGGGAACTTTCCAGTGAAACTTTTTTCCACTATAAAATGCTGATTTGTTAAACTCTTTTTTTTTTTTTTGGTGGGAAGGGGTCAATTTCAATGCATTGCCTGATTTTGAAATGTTCTAGGAAAAAATCAAACTTGTCTTAAGAGACTATCGTAACACTTTTTAAAAAAAGTTCATTTTTTGGTTCAAATACTTTTCATGCAGAAAGCTTAAATGCCAAAAAAATCAATATGAAAAGTGAAGAGGCTTTTTTAAAAATGTATATTGGTTTATCCAGTCTTACCTGGGCGGAAGGAAAGAGGGCATAAAACTCTTCAGAGATTGACTGTCCGCCAAGATTTTGGAGGGGAACAGGAAAAATTCCCTCTCATTCAACTGCCCATTACTGGGTTCACTTGTGCAGTGGACACAAGAGCCCTGATCTGCCGTCACTGGGTGTACGCCAGTGCCTGTACACAGCAGCCTGGGAGCTATTTACTAGCGAAAATACCTCTCAAGCATGTGCTTGCAATAGATCTGTCTCCACATTGATCTAAAGTCCTCTCCAGACCTTGTTTTCCCGCATTGCTAGCTTGTCTGAGGGGATGTTTTGGGTGTCCAAGCACAGGGTGTCAGGGAGGGCTACACGTCAGGGCAGCGTACTGGAATCGGTCCTGCTTAGGCAACCCCTGGAGAAACTGCATATAACAGAGCTACAGAGAGATATTGGTGACAAAGCCAACTGAGCGCTGCTACTCAAACACCTCATTGTAAATTTGCACAGGGCAGGGAGAGGCTGTATGACTTATGCACAGCCTTGAGCAGAGGATATCAAAGAGATGCACCATGCTAAAACAAGCATAAGCAGATTTCCATAGCACTTCACAGAGAACAGAAATGACCATGTTTTTTGTTCTGGGCCTGCTTGTGTCGTACTCCAAAGCAGACAATCAGCATGATTATGTTTTTATGAACACTTATATAAGTGTTACTCTAATACTTTGGACCCTGCAAATGGGAACTATTTATAAAAGGGAGGAATATATATTTTAAAAAATAAATGCTAAAATATGTGTTAATCCCTGGGCAGACACAGTTCAGAGTGGAAAGGGTTGAAAAGTGAAAGTCAATGGTGTTTGCAAAGAACTATGAAGCCACAGCAAGAAATGAAGATGAGTCACGTCACGCTTCATCTGTCAGAAGTAGGGCACCATCCTAGGGGCAATGTAGAAACGTAATTTTCTCTAGAACAGGATCCTTATTTAAATGGGTTGAAGGCCTCTTTAGATACAGTTGTTTCTGCCTATACTGATGATAGGAAGAGCCAGGGGGACTAGCTCAGAAGACCTTCTTTTGAACAGCTACAGTTAAATGAGATTCTTCCCAGCCCAGGTGTGCACAACCCCAGGGTTTCAGTCTTTCTTAGATTTTATAGATGCAACTGTAACAATAATTATAGTAACTGGTATTATGCTGGGAAAAAAATTACTGCTTAATGATTAATTAGTTGCTTGTGCTCACAGTCAGAGTCACAATCTCAGATGTACTCCTTCTGACATGGGTTGTGCAAGGGATGACATAAAAAGTAGAGATGGGAGGAAAGGAGAGAAATCCATTATGCGAAGTTGCAAACTGCATGGGGGAAGAAAACAAAATTAATTGGTTCTTATGCCTTTGCTCTGCATCCAGGAATGTCTTTAGTCTACATCCCTCTGGGAGAACATTTGGTTCTTATAACAGCTCCTGCTGATGCTGTGATGTCCAGTTTTGCATATCCTTGAACGCAGCAGAACCACCTTTGAGATAAGTTTCCCAAGAGCATAGCAGAACAGTCTTCTTTCCCTGCTCTGACTGCAGTGCTCACGGCTGGCACGGAGCTGCCCTCCTCATCCGCCACAAAGGCTCTTCATGTGAAGTGAACAAAGAAATATGGCAAAGAACTCCGGCTTGGTGCAGCGCAAGCTGGAAAGAGCAGAGCAGCACTGCTCTGCTAACACTGTCTGACATCCCCATCACGTCAGCTCCTCTCCATCACTCCCTATTAGCATGCATCTTACCGAAGGTGCTAGGAAAGTCACTTTGCAATAACATTACCGCATATGAATACTAACTTGAAATGAGAGGAGCCTTACAAAGGAAACTGCTAATCTGTTTGCAAAGGCCTAATGTGACAAAGCCCCAAAGGGCAAGGAAGGGACAGGCAGTAGTTTCCTTGCACTTTTTCCATTTCCATCCTCCCCTCCTTCTCCTACTTTGCATTTTGTGCAGAAGGGACAAAAAATAACAGATTTGGATTCAATTCCATACAAGCCGCTGCTCTTCCTGTTATGCTGGACACTTAGGTTGTGACTGTGATGGATAAGCAATAAATATAGTGAATAAAAAAAAATCCAGCCTTGGTTGGTTGTTTGCCAGGAGAAGCCCTGAGACTCTGGTTTAAATTAATTTCAGTTGCACAGCCTATCTACTGCTGTATTACCTTTTGCCTACTGTTCAAAGTTACCTCCTCCAAGGGGCTTATTTTCCATTAGGTTATGGGCCTAATTATGAAACAGTAATTCCTCAGGGGCCCAGACAGCGCTGATTATCTTCTAATGAGATAAAGTACCTCTCATCTCTAGGTGACTGCCTTGAAATCATCTCTAGCTCCTCAGTGGCTAAAAGTGACCACAATCTGTTGATGACAAAATATGTTAATGGTGGTGGCTACCACTGCCCCAACGTAAAGCACTTAAAGGAAGAACCTAGATGAAAATGTAGAACTTAGATAGGGAGGGCTATGATTTTTATCTTTAATTTCTGATGGTTTTCATCAGGTCAGCAGCTCATCTGAAACAAATTCAAAACTAACCTTCAACTCAGAGCAAATATGAGCCCAGTAACAATTTGTGAATACATGTCACCCATATATTTGTCAGGAAATTATATTACGGTGAAACTGGGGAGTTTTTGCAGTATCGTACCTGTAGTGACATAAGCATCAGAAAAGCAATTCAAAACCAGAAATGAAAAATCCAGTAAAAATGAAAATTTCATTTAACACAATTCCATCATTTATTCATTGCTTTTTGTATATACTTCTATATGGCATTGTAACAATCAGTGGAAGTCATGCACCATATAACATACAATTTTGAAAACAGATTTTTTTCAGGATTTCTCATTTCACAGGAAGTTGTAGAAAGAAGTTTTTGTTCCAAGCCTAAACAAAACAAAACAAAACAAATAATTTCCTAGTTTTCCATGAATTGGAAAACTATATTTCAATGTCTCTATTTGCATGTCTTCTTCATATGCATATACACAGACATATGTACAACTGAAAATATTTTTCAGTCTCATTGAAAAAGCTGAAGACCAGGTTGTTGACATGCTGGACATTATACAAAAGCAGGCACAGAACCTGAAGTATAAATAACTACCATGTCCTTAGTACAAATATTTATTTCAAGATTTATGTTAAAATTTTTATTCAATGTGATTGTGCAGCAAGTATGGTTTGAGCAGACCAAAAAAAAAATCTGCTATTTTAAACCTCAGGAAAACACTAAAAAGCAGTACTTTTTCCCAGTCTAGAGCATGGATGTTTGCTGTCCCATTTTTATTGCTGTGCCTCAGCTGGGAAGAGGTAGCTCAGCACCGACACACAGCCTGTCCTTCATGCCTGCTGCAAATGTGCCTCTCCAGTCACCTGGGAGCGATGGACCCCTGTAAGGGTTTATGCCAGCTGAGCAAGGGGAAGAAGGACCCTTGTAAGGCAAGGGAGCTCTCCTCTCTCGGCACAGCCTGGGTGCCAAATTCCCCACACCCCTCTGTTTCAGGAGCGCAGCTCTCTGTATTGATCAGCACAATAACAGCTGTCCACCCACGTGGTGATTAATGGATAATAAACAGCTCAAGCACCCACAAACAGCATTTTTCTTAGTAAGCACCAGCCTGGAATCAATTAAATAACAAGAAGGGCTCTAAGAAGTGCCATCAATTGCAAAAGTTATTACACTCTCAGGATGTTTCACTGAAAACTCCCACACAAAACAATTAGATGTCAGATGCTGCTGTGTCTTAATCAGGAGTTTTCAGCAGGGTCAGTGCCCCTCGCGGGCACTGTTTGGTGTGGAGCAGCAGTCTTGCACAGAGCCATCGGGCCCCCGGGTCCCTCCTTGTTTAGCAACCTGGATTGACTACTGTGTGGTCTTCAAGAGCAAGAGAGAAAACTAGAACAGCCTGAAAGGAGAATGGAGAACAAAGCACAGAAAAACATTATCTACAGCCGGCTTCCAGTAAGGAGTGAACCCTGTTTGCTGGCCAAAAAAGCCCCAAAATGTTGTGCGCCTTCCGAAGGAGGTATGAGGAAACGTATGGTATCTCATTTTCACTGCTTCATTTAACAGCTTACTATTGGTGTATGTGAAAAAGGCAAGGGTATCAAAACACAGAGCAAATTCACCTGATTTTAAGGCCACTGCAAAAAAGAGCTAGATAGATAGAACATTTATGTTCAGGAAAAAGGAGGACATGGTTTCTTTTCCTGGTTGTTTTTCTTAGTAATAAACAAGTTATTTTAAGTAGTCCCAGCTATGTTCTGTAGTGTAAAGCAACTTCCACCTTGGCTTTATCACATTTCTCATACTGAGACTGTAATGGGCAAAGCAGAAAGGAAAGGTGATTGACTTCAGATCACTAGTCCACAGCAAGGGGAAAAAGTGAGGAAGCACCTTCAGCAGGAGTCAGCAATAATGAACAGGTCTCATTTCCCCTGTGCCCGCACTTCTGACATAAGAAACAAACAGTCCAGAAGTTTCAGCAGGAATTATAATACAGGAAGACAAAACATACCCAACATACCCATACTTTTTGCCATAAGGACAGAGAAGCAGCCATACAAAATGACAGAGAAAAATATTCTACTTAAAGGAGTGTTGTGGTTTAACCCCAGCCGGCAGCTAAGCACCACGCAGCCGCTCGCTCACTTCCCCCCCACCCCTGGGATGGGGGAGAGAATCAGAAAAAAAAACCTCGTGAGTTGAGATAAAGAGTTTAATAGGACAGAAAGGAATGAAAAACAATGATAATGATAATGATAATATGACAATAGAAATACTAAAATAATTAAACTATACAAAGCAAGTGGTGCACAATGCAATTGCTCACCACTCGTTGACCGATGCCCAGTTAGTTCCCGAGCCGCGATCCACCCCTCCCAGCCAACTCCCCCAGTTTATATACTGGGCATGATGTCATATGGTATGGAATAGCTCTTTGGCCAGTTTGGGTCAGCTGTCCTGGCGGTGTCCCCTCCCAGCTTCTTGTGCCCCTCCAGCCTTCTTGCTGGCTGGGCATGAGAAGCTGAAAAAACCTTGACTTAGTATAAACACTACTTAGCAACAACTAAAAACATCAGTGTGTTATCAGCATTATTTTCCTACTAAATCCAAAACACAGCACTATAACAGCTACTAGGAAGAAAATTAACTCTGTCCTAGCTGAAACCAGGACAAGGAGCTAAGAACTTAGATGGTAGCTGAGCAAGGACTTCAAGTACGCAAGTACTGGGTGCAGGCTCCCTGTGCAGTAACAGGACCGCAGGTAGAGGACTAAGTAGAGGAGTGGTAAAGCATCCCTAGGGCTTAAACACTTGCAGCTGCATTGCTAGAGTGGCCTGTGCCTGCTGAGTGCTGACCAGGGAGGCTCTCAGTTCATCCCCAAGCTCTGCTGGGATTCAAAAACTCATAACCAAATATTCCCGTCTGTCTGGCCTGAGGCAATATGTGTTCTCGGAGCAAACCTGCCAGCTGGGCCCTGCTGCCCACACTGCCAACAGGGCAGCACAACCCACCTTTAGCAGTCCTCCCCCATGGCCTCGGCACTTGGGCAGGGCATGCCAGCCTGGGCTCCCATGCCCCTGGAGTGATGCAGGATGGTGTCTCCCAGCCACGCTCCACACTGTCAGTGAGACGGGGCTGTGAGCAGTGTCTCCTCACATCTCCTGGCTGAACTTTTCCTACTTTTCAAGAACTACTTCAATTAGTCTGGAGCAAAAGAATGACTCCTTACCCACTGGATACCTGGTGTTAGGATACTCAGCTGGGGCAGCAGATACCTGTGGATGCCTAGATATTAGCTGGGCCAACTACCAGCACTGACTTTTCCCCTTTTTTGTCAGTGCTCCAACCACAAGGTTAGGTGGTCACTCTGTTTAGCCTGATAAGCAGAAGAGTTTTAGTTGGATCAGTTGCTCTTACAGATTCAAATGGAAGATGGATGCTTGAATATTCTTGGACATGACAGCCACGGATGTGAACCAAGATTTTCTAGAGCTAGGCAAGCATTCCTGGACTGCTGAAGTATTGCTTCAAGTCTGAGAAACAGGCAGCAAGCTGGGGCGAAGTTGCATCTAGGAATACAAAGTAGAAGAAAGTGTTCAGTTTTATTAAGCCCTCTTTTTTTCCTCACTGCCTCCAGTTAACCAAAAAAAGCAGCTCCTTCCCAGCAAGCCAGCCTTCAGGCCTTCCTCTCCAAGGCACCCAGCTCCTTACAAAGGGAGCTTTTCAGGGCCCTGTCACTGAAGGGAAGCGTACCAAAAGGTCTGGCATTGCAGTGCCCAGCTCCTTACATGGCTCTGAGTTTATTAATGAGGTAGATGGACGTTTTGAAGGTCTGCATCTGAACACATCCCAGAAGGTCCATTCCTATCCATGACATATATTGGGAGCAATTCAAACCCAACAGAATAACTACAGCAGTAGCCTACAAAAACGTTAGGCTTTCTTTCAGTGCTCCAAGAAGGCAGTATATTCCTTATGACACATTCATCATTGCAAATGTGCAAATGATTGTTGCCTGCTGTTTAATCAGCGGGAAATGCATTGCAATCATAAATCATTCCCGTGGAGGAGTTTTACAGGCGGCTCTCCCAGCTGGGGACCCCAGGCTGCCACCCAGGATGCTCTGCCACCTGTCCAATGCTTCAGGCTCTTCAAATCAGGATCCAAAGGGGTTTCTTCTGTCCAGCCCTAGAAGAGGAATGTTTCATATGCAGCTCTGTAACCTGATTTGCCAGCCGACCACAAACACAAAGTAGGCTAACAAGAATTACACACAGAAACAGGCCTGGTAGCTGAGATGACGAATCAACTCAGATTTCATCACTCAGCACTATTTTTTGAGTTAAAATGAAGCTCTTGATCTCACTCGACCTTCCCCAGCCCTGCCACCCTTCCTTTTTCCTCTCCTCCCATCCCTCAGCTTTCACCTTGGGGAAAGACCTAGTGGCAACCCATCGCCTTGTGCTGAGGGGCACAGGCTTCTGGAGTCACGGAGATGCCAGTGGTGATGCTCTCACGGTGCAAGAGGCTGTATTTGAACATGAACTCACTTCCTTGTAGGCAGCAATCTTCGTCAAAAACTAAGTTTCAGGGGTTATGAGATGCCTGTTCATCTTTAGGACTATCTGAAATGGGATGCCAAAACAAATGGAGGTGGATTCTGAACCCTTTTTCTCTTCTGAAGTCACAGCATGCAAATTTTTTAAAATAATGAGATTAGGTGATTACTACAGTCTTCCAGCTGAGATGTTTTTTAGGTGACACTGTTTGTTTTAGAAATAAAACAACAGTTCAGGCAGAGACTCAGATAATCCAAAGCATGTACTGAACCTTCTTTGAAACTTAATCCATTTGCAAGCTTCTCATTTTACACTAAATGAGGGAATGTTCAAAAGAAATATATTTTTAACAGTGCGTTAGATTCACCACACATTAAGAAAGCATGAGGCATGCCGTTCTCGAATGCTGTCTCTGTGTTTTTAGGCACACCACCTCTCCATATTCCTGGGACCTTTCATCATCTATGGCATGCTTAGTAGAAAACAAAGAGGACGTTTTGAAAAGAAATCATCATACATTTATGTTTAAAATCTTCTTATAACTTTTCTCTTTCATCTCTGGGGAAAGTTGCATGGGTACATCTCTGCATATCCTTTGGAACTGTCCTATAAACTCTCAGTGAAAAGAGAGTGAAATTGAGCAGAATAAACTATTTCCTGTGCAGAAATCATCACTGATACTGGTGAGATTCAGCATTAGTGTTCTCTTGTAGTCAGCTATAACCCGATTTAGCAGTGAGGTGGTCTGATACTAATTTGCCTCCGTCAGCTATTTATCTGCCTTTATTATGGTAACTTCCTACTCTTTATTAAGCATAACTAGTGAACATCTATATAAACAAGAATGTACATATTTTTCTATCATCTCTCTAGAACTAAGACTGCTACTTAGCAAATCGTCAAGGGAGAAACCTGGCATGTAAGCCCAGTGCCTGCGTGCCCTTCAGTACAGGGAAAAGCATCAGACAGTGAGTTCAGATTCTTTTCTCAAAATCCTGTCATTTGAGCTCAGATGACAAGATACAGACTCTTTCAGTGCTGGAATGAAAAATACATATTTGAGTCAAGCAGAGCTATTTGTCGAAAGTTTCTCAAAAATTATACCTGGGAAAGAAGAAAGCCAAAGTTTTAGAATTAATAATTGAAATATTTTCATGAAAATGTCAAAAGAAAGCAGTATTTTTGAAAAATTACCTGAATTATATTTTAGTAAGTGGAAAATTTAAGGAAAGGAATGGAAAAACAAGCTTTGTTTCATTTAAATAGATTTTGACAGGATGTCTAGTGAGAAATCATTTTGTTTGATCTAATATTTTTTATTATTATCATTCACAGAAAGTTATGAGAGAGAAAAAATAATTGCAAAACTTTGTCTAGAAGAGATCAATATGATCACCTAGTCTGACCTTATGCATAAGACAGACCATGGGATACCATCAAATGATTCCTACAGCAAGTTCAGAAATTCCACTTGAATTAAAACTTATTTTATAGAAAAACTTTGTGCTGAATCTTGAGACAGTTTTAAAATAATCCTGGTTTAATGACAGCAGTTGCTGGCAGATATAATCCATTTCCCACCATCCACCAAAGGTGCTTCAGTGATTGATTATCCTTATCTTAAACATTTGCCATTGATTTCTGTTCTGAATTTGAGTAGCTTCAGCTCCCAGCCATGAGAGCCTTTTTGCAGTTTTTTATGCCTTCAGAAGGTTAAAATGTTGTCTCCTAGTAAATCTGCTCCTCTTATAGGCACTTATCTGCTGTGAACAGGCACCATTTACCTTTAAAGATAAACTAAAAAGACTAAATGTGATGAGTTTTTGTACTAAAGAAGATTTTCCAGGACTCCAGTATTTCTTGTAGCTCTTTTCTAGGCATTTCAGTTTGCTGATATGCTTTTTAAAATACGAAATAGAGCTGATTGCAAACACTGTTTTATTTGAAACACCTTTTCTCAATGAAAGCCAAAGGTTTCTGTGGAAACATATTGATTTACAGGAGATTTCTGAACTGGCTCAGAATTAGACCAACAATGAAAATATTTTCCAGGAATGTGGTTGACACATGTTCAAGTCATCCAGTTCAAAGCAGGGATCTTGAATCTTTAACTCCCGTAATCCGAGGGATTGACCTAATCACTAAGACAGCAGTGCTCTATGTTGATTGTCTCCAATTGGAGTTATTGCAGTTTTTGTAACTCACCGAAGCACAGTGGACCCAAACTGAGAAAACAGTAGTTCATAATGTGTTGTGAAAGAGCTCTCCTGGCACCACTCCTGGCATGAAAATCTTGGGTTCAAATCCCTGATCCAAACCCAGCAAAGCAGGCACCCGCAAAGCTTGAGCCATGACCTGGTAGGAAGCACGACCATCCTGGGTGTCCTTCTGAGGGACTGTCCAAAAGGGCAAACATGCCCAGGCCGTGCTGCAGTACTCCTGCGGGATGGGAGCTCTGCAGTGGCAGGGAAAGGAGGTGGCTGCAGCTTGGGACCATCAAGGAGGCTCAAATGCACCAGGTGCCAAGATGTACTCAGGCTCCAAGGCACCCTGTGGGGCACTCAATCCAGCCACTTGAATTTAAATCCACAATGGCCCAGGGGAGCGGTACCACTACTTGTCACAGGCTAGCTTGACTTCCTTTGTGTTCTCTAGCTTTCACACAACAAAAATGAAACAATTTCAGCTTCCAGGGCTAAAAACAATGACCATGCCTTGAAACACCCTGCAAAACAGAATTCCTGCTTTTCAGATAATCTTGGTTTAAATACAAAAGCTGTATACAGTCTCGCTACATATGGTGGTAACAGCACCGCTGCTTCTGATTGAACTTTATTTACACAGTCAAGGACTGCATAGACTCTTGTCTTGCTACTACATCATCCTTAGAGCTCATGTTGCAACGATTATCCACTCTGATCCTTCAGTCCTTTATCTCAATCATGCTTTTTAAAATACAGCCTTCATCTTATATAAATATGGCCTACAATTTTCATTCCTAGATGAATAACCTTGCATTTAGCTGTATTAAAAAAAGATGTTTGTTGTTCAGCTGAGCCCCCTATGCTGTCATCAACGTACAGCTTGGAAAGTTTCCATACATCTCATCCTTCCAGCTGGAGACAAGATTTCCACAGCAGATGTGACTGAGGGAACTGAGCAAAGGGAAAGGCATCAGGACAAAGAGGATGAAAACAGGAAAGCTAGGGAGATTTGTGCTTACTTGCATATAGAAAGGCAACTCCGAAAACTGCAGTGAAAAGATTTCTAGTTCTTAATCACCTACCAGCTATCTTTTCCATCCAGGAAAACCAGGCCTCTGAGAAATGTGGAGCATCCCACACCTTCTAGAGTCCTCTCTCACTCTGCAAATTGGCATTAATACCATTCATCGCTCCTACTGCTTCAGTCCCTCATACAGGCAATCAGTTTTGAAAGCTAGTCATGCCCTTCTCCCTCTGTGTCAAGAAATAAAAAACAGTCCAGACAGGAGATTTTATACGTCTGTGGGGGGGTCTGTCTGTGTTTTCCCAAAATACAGATATAATTACTGGGCCTCAGGCACAGAGAAAGAGAGACAGAGAAAAAATGTGTGCCTTAAGGCACCCAGCTTCACAACTTAACTAGGTCCTGCACAACTCTTCCCGGTAAAGGTACTGTTCAGCTGAATTGTTGCATGCCCAAGAACACATGGGAGCCAGGCTCTTATTTTTCTAAAGCACAGGATGGCATTTAATGTTTGGTGTGGGGTTTTTTTAATGACTATCCAACTTGTGCTGTGTATTTTAGTACTTGTTCCAGCCTCCTAATACAGAGCAACTTTCCTAGAAGAATGGTAGGAACTAGTGAAGTGAATGTCTCTGTCTCAGGCAACATGGGTGTACAAAGCAGCCTTTTCCGTTTGGCCTGTACTTTATGAAACTCTATTCCCAACTCCCTCTATATAAAGTGTAGCTTTTCAAAGATGAGCACGAGCACTCTTGTAGGACTATGCCTTATACGTGCAAGTTTGCCTGTGGAGTTTGTCTTTTCAATATACTCACATATAGCAGATTATTTGTAATTCATCAGCTTGAATGGGCTCCTCTCGTCAGTGTCTGTTTTTCCTATTTATCTCTGGATGAACACAAGGGATTTATTCAGCCCAGCTTTTTTCCCAAGACAACTAACTACATCTTCTCAAAAGAGCGATCCCTGAAGCATTTAGTGTGCTGTTGAGGCTCCCGAATTACCCCTCCATTTCAGAAGACAATAACTTTCTGTCTTTTTGTGATTTGTAGACACCCAAAAAGATTTTCTTGGAAATGCAGCCCCCTACAAAGCTCTTTTTTGCCAACTAGCAATAAGCTTTCTTTTCTCCTCTACCTTTCATTCATCTCCCCAAAGCCAATGGAATTCCAGGGCCCACAGAGCACAGCCTGAAGGAGCAGGGTATATCCCTGCATGGAAAAGCATAGTGTAGGTAAACAAGACCATGTCTTCAATATATACAAGTGTTGTGACTATGGGTTAATCCAGGCTCTCCCAGTCTCTACTGGTTAAACAGTTCCACTTCTCATTGAAATACATTCCTGGTTAGTTATACAGTCCAAATTTCAAAGTGATGACCTTTGGGAAAATTTTTTAAAATCGCACAATTAAAAAAATTCTATCCAAAACTGCCCAACACTCTCACCATTTTACTATAATGAAAGCCCAATCTGTTGGTTTTTAAAGTTTCTAAATACAAGCCAATAAAATTCCCAGGGAAAACAGACAGCTTTTATGAAAGCAATGTTTAAGGGAGAGAGCTAATGTACCCATAAAATTATATTTCAACAGGAAGATTCTCATTACCTGTAATTGCATGTTTTAAAAAGTGTAATACATTCTTGGTCTCACAAACCTCTGTATGTGCAAAAAGAAAACACAAAAAGCTGTACCTTCCCTGAGGCAGGGCGCAGTGGTCAAAGGGAGGGCCTTTAATGCAATGCCTGTGAAAGACACCTTGACAGCCTGTGTCAAACAAGAGTAGCTCTCTATCACCCTTTTCCCAAACCTGCCTCTGAGCCTCCAGGCCCAGCAGCGAGGTGGCATGGGCTGCGGCTGCTGTCGCACAGCTACACAGGCACAACATCATTTCACACTAGGAAAACAATCAGTGTCACAGCAGATTAACATAAACCCCTTTTCTTTTCCAGAGTGGGGAATTTCTTGATTACCATAAGCTGCAACCTCATTAAAATATCACAAGGAAAAGCATATTTCTGACATTTCCAGTGCTTTTGGTTTTTTAATTCACTCATCTTCACCAGGAGCAGTTATCAAGTGTGTGGGAGGACAACTCCTGTTAACCAGAAGCAGCCTTCAAGGGCAAACAGCTCTGATCCAAGCTCTTGAGGAAGGGGGAGAGACAATCCCCAAATGAAGTAAATCTTCAAAGGGTAGCATGAAGATTATTCTGGGCGAAAGTAAAGTGTGTGTCCCCCTCAAGTTTAATATCCCTTTTTGCCTCAATTTTCAGCTTCTAAACCAGATAAGAATACATATAAACTGAGATTTTTTTTCTTTTTTACTGCTTTTGGACTCCACTGGACAAACCCCAAAACTAGTATTGATGATGCTGCAGAAAATGAACAGTGTATGAGTTAGGGTGAATACAAAATATGGATAAAATACTGGCAACCCTGTAAAAGGTGAGATGGCAACAGAACAGTGGAAACAGTCACACAGAGCTTACCGGTTTGCAGTTGTTATGATGTCTGTGGAGAACAGCACTGGAAGAGCATTTCAATCGTCTCCAACTGAGGTGAACCAAAGAACTCCTGTTTAGTCCAGACAGCTTGTTTCAAGCTTTCACGGAAAACAGGTGGTGGCTTAGGGAGAAATGTGATGGATTTTTAGTAGGAATATGAGTACAGGTCTCCCTCCATTTAAAGCAACTCTTGGCTGCTGTTTCCAAGCATTGTATAAATTATTGGGCAGACTGAGCTAAGGAGGGGGCTGGAGTCCAGCCTGGCAGTAGTTCATTTCCTCCAGCAATGCTCTTCTGATCACTAGAATATGTGGGACAAGATTAATATCAAACAGGAATTGCATTTTGAGAAAATACCAAAGCTTTACCGCTTGTTTTCCTTCTGCACTGGATTAAAGGCCAGACCTCTTTGAGATATTCAGTAAAATCAGACAGATTGTGCTCAAAGATCAGCGCAGGATGGAGAGAGCCCAAGTTCACGTCCCTGCTGCTCTGGAATTTGCTTCGTCCCAAGCAGAAGCCCCCCACAGCAAGCTATAATGTCAGTCTCCTTGGGGTTATCCATTTGGTGATGCTGCACATTCCTTGCACATGCAACAAATAAGTTTTGAGTAAGAGAGAATATGAACCAGACAGGTTCTGTTGCTCTCACATGTTGACATTAGTTGAGAATCAAGAGTTCAAGCAACCCACCCCAAGCAAAAGTAGGGATAAAAAGAATTTTTTGTTTGAAACTGCAATGCAATGACTAAATAAGTAAATAGTATTTCATACATATCCTGTCACACAGAGATACAGAAGGTATGCAGCCAACAATTACACTTGTAAAGGAAAAGTTCATATGCTATGAAGGACTATACAAATCAAATGTAAAGATTATTTCAAAAGAAATTAACTTAGTAAGGCAGGTAATCTTACCCAAGTTGCCTAAATTCATTAGCTAAACTCACAGAGGTATTTTTAAAGTATCAATAGATGAGAACCTCTACATAAGCACAGGCTTAATAGGAGAGCACCTTCTCCATGATCGTCTTTCCTTCATTTTAAATATTGACATAACATTATCTCATTATATACCTTATCTAAAGTGGTCAAATATTACAATACTGCTTTATCTTAATCTAAGTAGGTTATAAAATAAGTTTATCAGCTGCTTTGTGATCAGACCGAGCTCTTCTGACCTGTGTCTCTAAAGTTTTCCAGTTATCTAACTTCCTAATATAGTAACTTAAGTTAAACTGGCATGAGCTGCCTCTATTGTTACTCATTTATGCAAAATCACTATCCCCATTTTTATCTTGTTCCATCCCTAATAGTTTCCATATACTATTTCCTACACTGTCTTACGCAAAATCTTACACTTAGACCTACCAAAAGACTTAGGATTGAATGATAGGTCTACTAATGCACACGTGCACTTTGACCAGAAGTCCATTCAGTCTGATGTACCACCTTGGCAAATCTGCAGTATCCTACCAAAAAAAAAAGTTATCTCTGTTATGGAAGGAATATCTTGAATAACATTTATTCCTAGTGTTGTGGTTTAACCCCAGCCAGCAACTAAGCACCACACAGCTGCTCCCTCACTCCTCCCCCCTCCCAGTGGGATGGGGAGGAGAATCGGGGAAAAAAAGTAAAACTCATGGGTTGAGATGAGAATGGTTTAATAACTGAAGCAAAATATAATACTAACAATAATAATAATGAAATACAATAATAATAGTAATGAAAAGGAATCAAACAAACAAAGAAAAAACTCAAGGAAAAAAAACAGTGATGCACAATGCAATTGCTCACCACCCGCTGACCGATGCCTGAGCAGCAATCTGCCCCTCCCGGCCAACTCCCTCCCATTTATATACTGAGCATGATGTCCTATGGTATGGAACATCCCTTTGGCTAGTTCAGGTCAGCTGCCCTGGCCATGCTCCCTCCCAGCTTCTTGTACACCTGCTTGCTGGCAGAGCATGGGAAACTGAAAAATCCTTAACTTAGGATAAGCGCTATTTAACAACAACCAAAACATCAGAGTGTTATCAACATCATTCTCACACTAAATCCAAAACACAGCACTATACCAGCTACTAAGAAGAAAATTAACTCTATCCCAGCCAAAACCAGGACACCTAGAAATTTGCAAATGATTAAAATAACATTCTCTATTCTGCTCTAATGAGGCTTTGAATTTTTAAGTAAAAGAAAAACACAGAAAGAAATAGTACAAACTTTTAAAAACAAATTACTAACTTAATGAATGCTTCTAATCCAGCAGCTAGGACATTTCACTTTGAATTAGCACAAAGGATCCAAGACATGTCCCCTCTAGGATCCCTCGGGGCTTTTATTGTCCTAAGTACACAATCAAAGAACAAAACCGGGTGCCTCCAAGTTGTCTAAAAATAATTTCAGGGACAACCTGTGATTTTGCTCTTCATGCAGAGTGCGCCACTGCATTAATTGTGAATGGAAATTTATGCATATTCGAATCCCAAATAGCTGACAGGCTTTGGCTGGCTTTTCTTTGGTCCCTTCCATTAAGCAATCATAAAAATTTTAGAAGCTCAGTTTTGCATAAGAAGTCAGCTCTTTATTGATAAACTGATAGTGAATAGCCAAGGTACATATGTTACCCCTCTGAAGAGCACATGCCCTTACATCATCATGGGCTAGATCTCCAGTTAACTCAGTGCAAGGGCAGAGAAGGGTCCAACTTCCAGTTTCCTCCAGCACACAGAACAAGGACTCATTTCCCTGAAAAAAGGAGTTACTTGCCTCTGTTTTATACTCAACTTGCACTTAAGTCTATATTAGGTAGATGTAATTACTGCCATGTCTAAACAAGGCCCTTTTTGTGTCCCTTTTGAACTGCTGTAAACAAGTGATGCTTCAAGACAAAAACATTAAGCCCAAAGAGACAGATTTTACTTGCATGGGAGCATGGGACTATTAATCCCAGGGTCATGGGTCGTGCCCCACGTTGGGCACCAAAAAGGACTGTTATACGTTAACGCTGGTTGGCAGCTCAGCACCACACAGCCCCTCCTCACTCATGGAGGAGAAAATCAGAAGGGTAAAAGTGAGAAAAGTCATGAGTTGAGATAAAGACAGTTTAATAGGTAAAGCAAAAGTTGCACATGCAGAGCAAAATAAGGCATTCATTCACTACCTCCCATCAGCAGGCAGATGTTTAGTCATTTCAAGGAAAGCAGGACTCCATCACGCACACCAGTTATTTGGGAAGACCATAACTCTGAATGTCCCTCTTCCTTCTTCTTCCCCCAGCTTTTATTGCTGAGCACAACATCATATGGTATGGAATATCCCTTTGGTCCGTTGGGGTCACCTGTCCCAGCTGTGTCCCCTCCCAGCTTCTTGTGCACCCCCACTCTGCTCACTGGCAGGGCAGCATGAGAAGCAGAAAAGGCCTTGGATGCTGTCCCCATGTTCTCAACACTGTTTTCATCACAAATCCAAAATTTAGCATGGTACAAGCTACTATGAAGAAAATTAACTATCTCTATCTCTTTTCAATCCTACTAACTTAATTGGAATATAGAGGAATAGAAACTTGGATTCAAAGGTTCAATTTTATGTTCTGGATCCCAGACATGGTGCCTGATTCTGCCTCGCCTTGCGTTTTCTCTGTACATCTGTGAAAGGGAGATTGAGAAACTGAGATTATAAACATGAACTATTTTCCATTGGAAATGCATGCATGTCTTAGGAAAGCATTGTAAGCAGATGGCTTTCTGAAGCCAAACACCATGCAGGTGTGGGCTGCTCAAACTACCCTCCACAATTCCTTCATCTCAGCCCTCTCCATTTTCAGCTGCCCCAGTACAAGCCAAAGACCACTGGAGGGGCTGGGCTGGCTGCTTACGCTTCAACTCATCTACTCTGTCAACACTGAGGCTGATGTAATTGATAGTCCCTTTGCAGGTTTTAACAAGGAATATTGAAGCCCCCACCACCACCTCCTCCTTCCTACCCTTCTTTTTCCCTTTACTGGTGATATCAGGGAGAAATTGAATATTGTTGTTTACATGCGGAGAGTCACTAATTAAATGCCGTCACCTCCCTCTATGTATGCCCACAGTCTTCTAATACTTTCACAAGGTGTCACACAAAACAAATATTAGCCCTAGGCAACAGAAGAGAGCAAAATAAAGTTTAGCAAAATAAATGCACTTATACTCAGGGGTCTCAAAGAATTGGTCATAGCTTATTACAGGATCCAGCAAAATGTAATGAAACTTCAAGAGGATTTTAGAAAACAATCACCATGCTGTTACTCTGCGGATAGTCTCAAAAGTATGGGGCTAACAGAGAAGGCACTTGAAATTAAAATGAAAGATCTCTTTTAAATGGAGTGTGCTACATGTCACGAAGCTAGTAGGAGTATTTTATTGCCACCAAACGCAGGAAGAATGGGAAACAGATTTTTCCTGATAAACAACCCTGGTCCTCAAGCGAGATAATTGCAGCTACACTTGTCTTGGGGATGGCATGTGCCACAGGGGAAAAGAAAGAGATCCAAAGTCCTTGCTCGTTCCCACCTCTCTTCTACATTCCTGGAGATCGTAAATTACAGAAACCTACTGGGAAAGGGCTTGCTAAGCCCTTCCTCACTTTCCCTCTCTCTTTAGGGAATTGCCAAGTCTATATAATGCAATAACACCTTTTTTAATCCTC
The DNA here is from genome assembly GCF_018139145.2 of Gymnogyps californianus. NCBI lineage: Eukaryota > Metazoa > Chordata > Aves > Accipitriformes > Cathartidae > Gymnogyps > Gymnogyps californianus. Next base: position 153,851,662 of record NC_059471.1, read on the forward strand.
TATCAAGGTTAATAAGTTGCCCCTAATACTGACATGATAAATGTATGAGGCTAACGCTTGGCTAATTGTTCTTCCCTGTGTGGATATTAAGTTCCGAAGGAGAGAAAGTAATAAGCTTTTGTACATTTACGGTTACAGCGGAACAGAAAAACCTTTGTTTCATCTTACATGCACTTGGGGGTATGTGCACATGTGCCAATATATATTGTGTATGTATGCATATATGTGGACACAGGCTGATGCCTGTTTAAGTGTGAGGGACATCTCTTTGTGGCTCATTTTTCCAGCAGAATATCTGATGGCATCTGATAGTTTATGTATGTTTATTTGTTGTGCACTAAAACTTTCAGTCATACACAGTCCTTCAAAGGCTCCCATGGCCCTGTATGGGGTTTTTTTTGCAGGCAAACAGTTGCTGCCCGTAGGAATGCTGCAAGGGAAAGGGAGAGCTTGTTTCCAGTGTCAGTTTATCTGTAATAAAACCACTTTCACTGCCTCACCAGAGAAATAAATCTGGAACTTGTAGCTACTCTACAGGTTATTCTGAAACAGGTCAGTGACATGTTGACAAATGAACTGTATTTATTCCTGCCTACTGCTAGAGCTGCAGGAAACTTCAACTTCCTTGAGAGACGCAGGAAATAATAAGGTGGAATTATTTGAATATTATCATGTAAAAACATACAAGGTGCCCAAAATTCACCTGCACGGTCTCCTTGCATCACCTTTGAATTATGCCAATTCCCCATCAATTTAGAGAAGAATTTTCCCAGTGCGGAAACTAGAGATCAGCAGGTACCACTCCATCAGGATATAACGAGGATGACATTTGACAAGCATCTTTGACTTGTTACAGTCTTTCACAATCCAGTGTTGCAGTACAGCTGTTTCAGGAAGTACATTTCCAAAGATAAGAGACAGACAGGCGTCTTTTAAGATGTTGTGACACATCCCTCACTAACTCTGTTAAGTGCGCTTTCAGTGTAATGATATGCCACAATGCCTTGTAAAAGATCACAATCGGTAAGTACAACAATTGCGCCAAGACTCATTAAGAGAATTTATGAAATCAGAAATGTGAAGTCAATGCAGAGATTAATTTAAACTAGAAGAGTTCTAAAAAAAGCTAGACTGATATAGATGATGGATAGCTAGTTTTTGCTCTCTTTCTCTTTTACAGTTTCTTCCTCTTTCTCCTTCTGTGCCTTAGTTAAAGTCTAGTTCAAATCACTGAAAAAGATGTTTGTTCAACAGAATCCTCAAAATATTCTCTTAAATGTATTGGTAATTCAAATTCTTCACCTTTTGGGGGGGAGGAAAAAGTTCTAGGTGGGTGAGAAAAAAGAATGAATATATGTGGCCACTAATTTACTGATGCAGCACATCAGAGATGGAAATATTCACAGTGAATTTTTGCTTTTCTCCACAATATTGAAAATTTTAAAAACAAACAAAACACAAACCCAGCAATAATTTCTAGCAAAAGCAAATTTTCCAGCTCCCTCAGAAAGGCCATCTGGGGAGGCAAAAATAATGTAATGTGAATATGTGTCCTGCTTTCTTTTCACTAAAGGAGACATTACATAAAACAGCATCATTATTGGTTTAGTCATAGCATTTTTCACTTTGAGATTTCAGAACATGCCAGTATTTATTTTTCCACTGGGCTCATCCTCAAGCTCTTTCTGAATATGCATAAATAAATTCCTGCCATATATATTCACTTTTAACAGCAACAGTTTAATTGCTCTGGTCATAAGAGCCTATAAATTAACATTAACAAAGAAGTTATGCTTTCATTGCTATCATTCCTCAAACGAAAATGCTCCAAGCATTCAAGAGAACTGGCCCAGGCAAAACTTTGGGGTATAGGAAAGAACAGAAGGATTTCACAGATCCACCTGAGCTCTCAAAAGTGAAAAGCCAAATTTTAGACCATCCTGAATGCACTTTGCAGTAATTCAAAAGCAAGAAACTTCTCTGCAGTCTACATAAGCATTCATATATCAGCAAAAGGGCTGTGTGCCTCTTTACTCACAGCCAGAGCAGGGAAAAGCTGGTTGCAGGGTAATGGCTCTTCTCCTCAAACTGCTGCAGATGAGGGAGCAGGACCAACACCATGGATTTTGCACCATTTCAGTCTGTGGCTGGTGTCAGGAACAGAATTTGAAGCTACTTAACACTGCACTTTCCTTCCTAGCCCTTGCTTTGCTTGCAGCCTAGCCCTCGCTTCCCTCAACAGTTGCTTTATGTGGAGAAGCGAGGAATGAAGCAGTTCCCCAAAGCTGAAACAGCAGCAAAAGTATTCCCTCATCCTTTAAATAAGATGTGTGTGCTGCTGTTGTCTGTGCCTGTGATTTGCTCAGATGGAAGCTGCCAAGGCTTCCAGCATGGTGAGCATCAAGAGGCATCCATCACCCAATATACCTAACAGGCTGGGATAGCCCTTGCCTACAGCTTTCTGGCTCTCTCATCCACTCTTCTGGCTTGCAGCTAAACAGCTGCATGAGGAAATGAAGACAAATGTTTTCCCACTTTTTCCCCACAAATTGGTAGTTGTAATTTCTTTTTAGTGCACAGCTACTGAGAAAAAAACTGAGTTAAAGCCAGTAATCTATGAAAAATTCTTGAACAAAAATAAGTGACTGATTCTTCAGTAAGCAGTGCCTCACAGATACACCCATAAATAATCCCGGGGTACCACTGTGACAGTCTAGTCTGGCCAACAGCACAACACAGGTCATGCGACTTTCAGGAGTGAATTATTTCTGTTTGGACATCGGTGTCCTCTGTGGAAGAATGACCGTTTTTAATGTTACAGTTTTGAAGAATGGAGAATCCATCACAATTCAGTAGAAATTCTTCCAGGCTTAACTACATCCATGGTTTAAAATGTGCTTCACATTTTAAGGAATTGTCTCTCAGGAGTGTAATTTGAAATGTTCAGGTTACTAGATGGCTTCAAGCTCAGAAAAAATCCAAATAAGCTTTCTGCAGGACAGAACATATTGCTTTCCTGGAATACTTTTTATTTATTATTTTGTTTTTTGAATGTTTGAAAAATATAACTCTCAAACCGATACATCTGCCTGACCTTCAGTCTATCTATTTGAGGTGTGTTGTAGAAGCATATAGGACCTTTGCTTTTCCTTTAGTCTTTGCACCACTTGGAACTGATAACAACATATGTATGCTGGCTAACACTCCTCTGAATGAACCTGGAGTGATGGGAATGTTTACCTCACTGAACAGGCTTCCTGTAAAAGCTTATTCTTCTTGCAATAAGGCACCTACCCTTGTTTGACCCTGCATTTGATGTCAAGATAATATGTTGCTAAGGATGTCACAAGCTCAGCATAATTTTCCTTCACTAGAAGCTCAAGTGCAGTCAAAGAAGGAGATGGGTTCAGAGAAGGCAAGATCCAATTTAATTGCAAATATCTATAAAATTAGTGAGAGAGAAATTGGTTTATGACTTATGAATAAAAAAGAGCTAAGATTTCAATTTCTAGTGTGGCCCTTGATCCTACTGTCTGGCACAGACATACACTTTTGCACTCCTTATGTATGTGATAAGTTAATGTAACAACACAACACCAGCCCATATATTTTAGAAGGAAGTAGCATATTTACATATCTTACATTCATATACTCTGTAAAAAGTATACTAAATTTAATCAATGGCAATACTTCTGTTGAATTTTCTATTCACTGAAAAATGTGAATCAACAACTACTACACTTTTTATGTATTTCAGGTAAAATTCAAAGAAAAAAGACAATTATTATTTTAATATTTTATTTTCCAAACTAAAGAGAAAATCCCATATTTTTTCCATTGCAAGTTGTTTTTCTTCTAGTTTAAGTCTTATGTCTTCAAAAGTCCTGTTAATGGGAAGTTTTGGCATGTTTCTTCACCAACTACAAAAAAATTATTTCTTTTTCAACATGAAAAAAATGTGGAAAATAAAGTTTTTGTAAATATTTTAAATACAAAAGAAGTAGCTTCACCTGTGGCAATGCTAAATAGCTTTAGCTTTTGCAAGACAATTGCACTAAACAGATTTATCTTTCCCAACACCTTCTAATACTAAAAAATTGATCTATACCAGTGATCCAAACCCCAGGGTATTGACACCATATAACTTCAAAGAGATAAGAGAACTAACTGGTTGTTGCTGAGCTCTGGTTCAGCAGAGAATCCTGTGAGAAAGTGTCTCCAACTCAAGTTTAACTGAGTGCTGAGCTTTTTGCCTGGGGAGGGCAGGAGGTCAGTGTCACGTGGGATCCAGAGCAATTCACTTCCTTTGAGCAAGATGACAACTGATGCTTCTCTAAAACTTTGCCCCTGTCAGCACAAGGCCCACAGACAAGATGCAGTCACTGTGCTCTTCTTTACAGAAGAGGAAAAATTGTTATCTCCAATGCAAACTACTAGTAATTGTTTGGAAACCCTTCAGACAGGAGATGATAGGAATTTTTTGCAAGTAGAGCAAATTCAGTGTAAATCAAACTGATGCATTTCCTCTGCCACCACCCACCATCATTGACAGTTGTTATTAACGACAATGAAATCATCCATCACAGATGCTATATTGCTTTAAACCCTCAGAGCTAAAATGCTATACCATGTAATTACAACATTTTTACATCACTGACATCATTTACACCACTCTTAATGGCACAGCACAGGGCATTTCTCCACATGCCCACAAGTCAGACAGGAAGCTCACAGGTATATTTGCCCACTGTCATCCTTTACGTAAAGTGAGTGTTAGCAAATGGTAGAGTGGTGACTACAAATGACTACAAATAGCCTTAGATCAGACCAAAACTTATGCACTAGAAGGCTTCACCAGGGATCATGTTAAAGGCATGATTCTAAGAGAAAATACAGGATACTCTCAAGATAGTTTCCAAATGGACCTAATTAGCATCTTAAGATGTTAACTGTGCTGAAGCCCAATGTTGCCCAAATCATGCCTCATTTTCTGAACAGTCCCCTTATACTCTTCCGTAGTCTTTAGGTAAAATGTCAAAGCTCCTTGTACAGCTGAATGTCATCAGAAAATTACCCTTACATAAAGGAATCTTCCAAAGGATAAAATAGTCACAGTAGAACTCAAGACTGGACTAAAGTTTTATTTCGCCTCCTAAGAGACTGCTTCTTTCATCGTTTTTTCTCAGTAAATATAATTGGCTCTTTTTCTTCCCTAAATCAGGTATTTTCTTTGCATCATGTCTCTTGCTACTGTGAAAGTTAATCTCTGTCCTTCTTTCCTGCCTTCCTTCCTTCCTTCATTTCTTCAAATCATGGGCCACGTTCAGTGTTGATTAAGTCTAAAGAATTTTAGAACAGTACAGAACAAGGATATGACTTTGAAGGTATGAAAGGTTTATCACTATACTCTGTGTGCCATAAAATGCTAAAAGGGCACAAATGCCTAAGACTGCGACAGTTTACATGGCACGCAAGACAATTCATAATAAATTATAGCCTGTTTCTAAGGATGAACTCATTTAGCTCAGCTGGCTGTGAGTTTAAAAACAATTATAAATAAAAAATAAACTGACATACTGTACAACCAAAACAGAAATTGAGTAGGGAACAAAATAGGACCACATCGCCTGCAATTCCAGCAACTTTCTGAATTGCCCTGAGGTTACTTTTTTCTAACGGACACCAATTCACTTTTTTTTTCCTTTTGGAAGTGAAATCAGTTGTCTTTGACTGAAGTTTCTTGTCTTCCCTCCTTACTTTTCCTTAGTCTTGCAACAGCATGGAAACATCTTGCTGCTAGACAGCCATGCAAAAACTGGTGAAGAGCATGTGCCGAGAGGCAGATGAGGTATCTCCCTGTATTGGGAGCGCTGTGCTGGAACCAGGTACGCAGGCAGGAAGAGTCAGCGCTGCTGACTGATGAGGTGAATGGGCAGAGCTGGGACACACAGCCAGCACTTTTGGCAGCATGGAAATGTGGCTGAAAGATCTCTGACTCTCTGGCAAAAAAAAGTGGGCCAGCCTATGGGCCTGCACCAGCTCTTGCCCCACCTCTGTTTTTCCCATGTCATGTTCTTTTTCATTCCAAAGGATCTATCCCGCCTTCTAAATAGACTAAATCAAACCCCGAAAGAGATAAATGATCTTAAAGATAGTGAACCCTGCTCTGTTCCCTAAAAGCAAGACTTAGTAAAACCAATAAAACTTATAAAACCAAACCAAGCCACTACAGAAAATTCTGTAAAGTTGTATTAATAAATAATATTTATATTGATTTAGCCAAAGTCTACATTAGTAGCTATAAATTGTCAAAAGCAGCTTCATAAATTTTCTGTTGACCTGGGTTTGGTAAGCTTACCAATCAGTTCTGATGCGTTTGCTCTTTGGAGGTATAAGCATAAAGCATCTGTTATCTATACGTGAAAGTGACAGGCACCTTTGCTGCACTGATGCTCTAATCAGTCCATGCAAGCCAGGCAGAAGAGCATACAGTTATTATTTGACCAGTGTTGGAGAGCAAAGGACTTGTTAGAATATTCTAGTATGCTACAGGGTTTTTCAGGGTCACCACACCTCTAGGAATGAAATGCCCAGTGACAAATCAAATTACTCAGTCTGTTTTATCACTTCACTTGAATGACAACAAGATATTTCTCTTCAAGCATGGGTGTAATAAAATGGAAACATTAACGAATATGAAAAAACAAAGCAATCTATTGCGATGCTACTTTGCAATACATATGCTTCTTCAGCATCTCAGTTAGCTTTCACCTCAGTTTCTCCCTTTCTCCTGTGCTAAACTAGAATAACTCCATCTGTTAAAATGCAGTCTCTCTTGTTTTTGCAGTCTTTGCTGCCTCCTTCTTTCTTGCCCTCAGAAGGGGAGGGCACAGAGCTCCTTCTTCATTAATACCAAGTTCACAGTATTCCTGCTAGAGTCATTCCTCCTTTTCTTTCTGTAACTACCACATAAAGGCTAACATCGAAAAGGTAAAATTGGGAAAGAGGACTCCAATCCACATCTATACTGTTAACTTCTGAGTGGTTACCCTCCCAGGCATGATCATTTCCTAATATACAGTTCTTATTTTTTTTCCTAAGCTTCAATTAATTGGACTTTCTTATTCTGGTGCACATGTAAAAATAGATTCTGACATCTTTACTGCATAAGTAACTCCATCAGGGACACTGGTTCGTCTCAGAGTAAGTTACCTGTTAGTGTGAGTAGGAGTACCACAGGTGTAATTTATTGCTGGTAGAAATGGTAAAATATAGATCTTTGGATAAGAATTTTTTTTAATGAACATGGAGTGTCAGAGAGACCAGACTGGAAAGAGGGGAGAGAGCATTTTGCGTGGGCAAATGTTGGCTTAAGAAAGGTGTGCCATTGCAGCACTTTTGCAAATGGCAGAGAGACACAAGGAGGGTGAGCCCAGATTTCCTCTCTGGAGGAGTATCTCCTTCCCTACTGTTGCCTTCGGAGATGGCACTCCTCAGCCAAAAGTTTGTCTGGAATATTTCCTTGAACCTTCCAATTTGACCCTGCAAAGTCATTTTCAGGTGGGGATTACTTTCCTATTCCAGCTGGACAAGACACCACAGACACGAGATCAGCAAGTCAGATTTCAGAGATTTCAGGTCACCATGAAGAAGAAGAACATACAACAAACCTCATTAAAGCCTTAGTGTCTCTTTCTGAAATGCTGATACCTCAGGGATCAAGGACCCCACCAGGATATGGCCTCATGGTTTCAAAACAATAGGATTTCCAGTTTGGAAAGCCCCTATTTGTCCACACAGAACCTCAATGGATCACTGCATGTATTTATTCTGCCCCAGCAGTGATGCAAGCTTTTCTGTGTCTGCCAAGCCTCTAATGTCAACGATGGCTTCCGTCAGCTATGGAAAGGTTGCTATCACTAATCCTACTAATAACAGCAACTTGCCAGGCCTTAGTTGCTTAATAGACTCACAAAATGCATACAGCTAGTGATTTCCTTCATTCGCTGTCAAAGCCGAGGTCAAAAATAATCTCAAGAGACCCCAAACTTGGCCTTTTCAAAATTTTATGCTTGTCAGATTTTATTGCAGAAGATGAATTATCAATGCAAGCAGTGGGAGAGCAACAGTTTGACGTGTGCAATGCCTCAGATTGATTCAGATATACAGACGCTCGTGTGTCAGCAGAATCAGAAACAGGATGAGCCGTCTATGGTGCTCACAATGGAGGCATCTAGCTCCCATCCAAAACCATTACCATTAGCATATCCCTGAATTCATTCTTCACTTTCTATGTCCAGAGCAATGAGGTAAACAGTAAAGTAATGCCATCCGTATTGCCTCCCACTCCTCTACAATTAGCTTTCCTTTTAAAAGCCTGCTACAGGCTATATTCACTGTGGGAAAGAATTGCGAATTGTGCAGAAAACCTATTTCCCCTCAGGGAAGGAGTGGGCCATAATTTTATTCCTTAACATTATAAATTATGCTTTTCTTTGCTTTAAAGGTTAGAAAATGCAGTGAAGATTAATAACATCACTGTTATTAATTATGACCCACCAAAATACAAGTTTCCACAATAAGGAGGGAGTATTCTCAGTGGGAGACTGTTCTGCTGGTGAAGAGAAATGACTTAGGAAATAGCTATGCCTGAGTCAACTGACAGAAAGCAATTAGAGCTTCTCTCCAGCACTTAGAAAACAGGCAATAGCATAATTGACTTACTGTACTTTTTGAAATAAACCAGTCAGACAATGCACAGAAAACATAACCATGATACCTTGTGTCAAACTGGAGTCACAAATCCTATGGAAGAAAATGGTAGCAAAGAAATATAGCAAGACTGAGGGCAATAGGAAGACCCTGACATCAGTAGCAGATTAGATAGCTAGACTGGCAGACCACTTGTAAACAATGATGCAACTGTACTTAACGTAGCATATGAAAATATTTCACTTTACGAATCTACCCTCAGGTGTTACATACTCTTTTTACTCTGTGCATGTACATGCATGAGGGAAGGGACAAAGATAACTTACGAACAGGCTGCACACATGGTCCATGTGATACAAGCAACACACCTGCAGTGGAGACAGAATACAATTTCCAAAAAGAGTGAGACGCTGGATCTAAAAAGAAGCGTAGGTCCTAGAGCACTGAGCACTGAGCATCATAGATACCTATAGGGAGAGGCTGTCAGGTGCTGAGGATCTTTGTACAGTTCACAGTCAGTCTGGAACCCACAAGGCATATTCTGAGTGTATATTCATAGAGCTAGCCAAATAGGGAATGCAAATTAAGGGGTTATGCTGTCAGTTTTTGTTGGCAGGCCAGTGGCATCTGCCCTGGAAAGTCAGAAGGTGAGTACAGGCTTTAATCTGGAAAAGGTGGTGGTCAAACCAGAATCTCTTTCCTTACTACAACCACTTTCTGCCCATGCTCAGCCAGAAACGAAAAAAAAAATAAAAAGAGGGGAAAAAAAAGTATGACTCCGTTTACAGCCACTGCAGTATCATCTCAGTGTATCCTTTGTGGTTTGTGACATTTAATTATGTTTCTAGGGCTTTGATGGTCATTTTTTTCAACAATAATACAATTAAATTAAATTTTATAGTTCTAGTGACTGATCTGTGCTTCTTGTATTTTAGGTTTCCTGCAAAGTTTTCAGGTCAAAATAAAAATGTATTTTTTGTCACTAGTTGAAATAAGTGACTTTAAATACTATCTGGAACTGGAGACCAGTGATTTTCAATTAACATTAAATAGGAAACTTTTTAATATCAATTGTTATTTAATGGCACATTAGCATTAAATTAATGCTAAATAGCATAGACAAACTTTTCCGTTAAGCAAGCCAATATTAAGTGTACTCAATCTTTTACAGTATGCACTATTCAGTCTCAGGTTTCCTCAGCTGAAAGATGCTTCTTGATAAATGGGCATTTATCCCATTTATGCCCCCTTAGCTACCAGCTCCATCTGATCTCCTTTATAAATATTCACTGGATAAGACATTCTTGTAAATTTTGCTGTGCATTAATTCTATGGCTCCTGCCAACTAATTGTCCTCCTCTTTGAACCTTTTCTTTGAGCTTCATCTCACACGTACCATTAACTATTTTTTACTGTTCCACAGGATGAATTCATAGTGTTTGATGCTTCTTCAATTTAAATGAGGGCCAACTGCTGATATCAATAAAACAGTACTGCATGGAGAAGAAACAAATGCAGAAAAAGGCTTGACATTGTTAAAAAGACAACCAGTCCCATAACATACTCCTCACTTATAGGAGCTGGCAGCTTCTAAGGTTCAGGAATCATTTTTAAAAATGAGCACTGTGTGAATCAAAAAATGGTCATATCAGGATATTTGTTCACTGGAAAACCTTGCTACTGGCTGAATGATAAATAGATGTTGAGTTGCACGGGGGGTAGGGTACATGCCATGAGTTTTACTCAAACAGAAAACCTAAGAGGACTATATGTGTTGGACCATATCTGAAACCTACATGTTTGGATAGTCTTGATGACAGAGTAGCAGACTCCTCTGTACCTCTCAGATTCACAAGTTCCTCTGAAACCTTGTTTGTTGGGTATGTTAGGATACAGCTTGAAATCTGAGTTATTCATAGTCAAAGAAGCCTTGATTTTTTTAGTCACCAGATGGGCCTTAAGCCATAGAGTGGACAAGACCTCTTGGTTCTCTGAGTTCCATCTCCTGTTCTCACAGAAATCATGTTCTTAAACTCCTTGAACAAATTTATCAAACTAACTTAAAAGTTAGCATGGGAGTCTCTCAAAAGAGGCAGCTATGTCTGGCATCTTGAGTTTGGAATTGAAATATCTTCCCAGAAGAGAACCAAAGACATAGGTAGTGTATTAATGAAATAACAGTATAAATATATTTATATTTTAAAACAAACTTTTCATTTTTGTCATCTAAAGATGGGGAGTTCAACAACTTAAAATGTGTTTTTCAGTGAGTTTGTGAAAGCCTCAGCCTGCATGTTCTCATATAGATGAGCTGTTTTAGTCGGAATAAGAAGCAGTTCTTGCAGTCTGCAAACATTTAGTCTTACTGAATTGTCTTCGGAGAGAAAACAAAATAGCATTATACAGGAATTTTGTGCAAAACAGCTTGTCCTGTGTTTGTGAAGTGGCAGCATGTTAGAAAACTGGTGCGACAGTTTGATGGGTTTCCATGGCAACTACTAGACTTGAATGCATCGGTGCACAAGCAAGCTTGCCAGGTGCCTGTTATTGGTTTGGAGGAAGGAAAAATTACATTTCCATGACAGCTATAGATTAGCTGAGCAAGTTTCTTTCCAAAGTGATGTACTTGCAAAAATAGATAAGCGCCAACCAGACTAAAATTTGTTTGCACTTTCTACAGCAAGCTGCGTAATTTGATCTCCCCTTGAAAATGCCCAGGTTGCAGTTTCTGCCCATTGACTGTTTCACCCAAGATACTATGGTCTTCTGCTGCAAGGTAATTTTCTGGAATAAACTCATAACACAGCAGGAAGGATGAAGAAACCAAAATTGAAATGGGACAGTTATTCCCTCAAAGTGAACCACAGAAGCATTTTGGACACCAGTGAAATATGTAATAGAATGAACCACAAATAGGGCTTATTTGATAAACTTTTACATTCACTACACTTGTCTGCTGGGCTATTTTTAAAAATCTGAACATAATCAGGCCCTCAGCTAGTGTAAATCACCATTGCTTTGATGAAATCAAAGTGTAATACTGAAAGCTTCTCTAAACTGGAGATTTAATGTAGTATTCTTCAATAGGCAGATATAGATGAGGAACAAAGGACAGGCTGAATTGTACCAGGTGCCTCATGTATGCTTTCTCAGTGTGAGTCTGTTGTCTTCTTCATTAAGTCTTTGAGCACAACTGACATTTGAATAAGCAATACAAATGCCAGAATGTCACTGTTACACCAAGTGAGAAAGGGAGTGAACAGTTCAGGAGGTAATGACAAAGAGTTTTAAACCTCTGAAAAACTGCATAGGAATATGATTAGGGTAACTGCCCCTGATTGCAGATTGATTTACTTTGGGATCCAACAGATAAGAAGTCTTTTCAGAGGCCGCTTTAAAAATGCTAGGGGTACGTGAACAAAACCTCACAGAAGTAAATTCAACAGTTTCAGCTGACAAGGAATTTGGTTTTATACAGGGAGAAGAAAAATGGGCTGTACAGAAGACCTGCACAGAAGGAATTATAGAGATCCTGAAGCACCTGGCCTAAGTCCAAAGAACATGGTGCAAGGATAGAAACTCAGATGTTTCACTGTTTTGTCTAGGTCCTTGAGTCTCGCACAGTTGGAAGTGAAAACTTTGTCAGTATGTAAGAATCTTCTAATACTCAGAGTTTCTGGGAAAATCAACTTTTAAACAGACTGCCTACAGGTATTTTGCTCTGGAAAACCACAAACAACTGGTGAACCTTGTGTGTCCATGTCTGTGCAGAACGTAATTGCATCCCAGGAGCTTGCTTCTCTGAAGGGAGTCTACACCCAGGGCATTTACAAGAGACGTCAAAGAAGAGAACGCTGTAACTTACCCAGACCAAAGAAACCTTGTAGGTACTTAGGCTTATTCCTATACAAGCCAGAACAGCCTAGTAAGTCACTAAAAATGAGAGGTCCATTAAGGAGTCACTGAACAAAAGCTGAGGACTTTCATGAATGGACCCTCTGAGCTCTGCCCAGAAGGGCTACTCTTGCACAACTGTTAGCCCAGATGGTGAGCTCAGATTTTTGGATCACTATAACTATTAATTAAAGCCTCACCTATAACAAGTCCAACAATTCAGGAATAATATTTTTTTATGGATCTTTAGGCACACATTTAAAATGGCTTTGTACCCACCCTCAACTTCAGTGAAGACTATTCACTTAGATTATTCGTTCCATTCAAATTCACAAATCTGGAGGACTACCTGTATGTATTTATCTGTGGTCTGGATGTCTGAACTCCTAATATAGTCACTTGAGTTCTAGGGCTCGTTCATTTGTCTGCCTATAGGCCCATAGTGCTGTTTCAGTTATCCTATGGTATCTTTCCCGGCCTTCATTTATGTGCACAAGAGCACAGGATTCCCTTGTGTCCTGCATCATATTTGCCAGTGCAAAGATGATACTTCAGGTACCTTAAAGGAATTTCTGTTAGATATTTACATACACACAGCTAAATAAAACACTGATTCTCCTTTGAGCACAATGGGTACTTATGCACTCAACTTGCCTGGACGTACTGCTTTCAGATTCTTAATGTAGGTGTCTACAGTCTGAAGCTGAATCTCATCTTCGCTTCCAGGCTCTCTTTCTAAACCATGGATACTTGCTTATGGATCTTTATGCTTAGCCACACACCAAATGGTATCTCTAGCATCAAGTATTCATGACAATAATAAGTGATTGTTTAAAAAAAAGCTGTATTTCACATAGCAGTCTCCTAATTACACATGCATATGGCTTTATATTAACTCAATGATACCCTTTCAAAAAGACCAGCAGATCCACAGAGATACAGCAATACTCAATGGAATCCTAGGCTCAAACATTTTTTTAAAATACTGACTTGCTGTTTCATGAATGATTCCTTTTCAAAACGCACATTGTGTCTCTCTTAAAGAAGTGTGGTTACTGCATCTACTTTAAATGTTGATCTAAACCTTTCTGAAGGGTCCAGTCATGAGTCCTTCTGAGTGGGAGCTACTGAGACACACAACTGTTGCAGATGTTACTTCTTTTCATACTACTTCTGTTGCGCGTGGGCCACTTGTGTTACAAAAGTAGAGGAGACAGGAATGAGTGTTATCACTGCACAGAGGGCAGCTGCCAGAGGTACAAAACAGTCTCGGAGCCCCATACATTGTCCAGTGGGCTGAAAACAGGATAATGTAACTGCTTCGGAAAAGGCACAAGTGAGTGTTTTGTACGCACGTCCATTATAGCATGTGGTACTTTTCCATTCTTTCGTTTCACTAAATCACAGCTTCAGGATAAAATGATGAGACAAAAAGAACCTTGTACAAATGTATTTAGCATAATGGCTGAATGAGCTGACTCTGGAGAATCTTGCATGTTCGAGCAATTTTTTCTTTCTGGTTTTTCTTGACACTAATTCTGTCTCTGGCTTCCTATAATACATAATTGATATGGAAATTAAAGCATGAGTGAAGATCAAACAAAAAGTCACAGTACTTGAACTTTGTTATTCTTCCTTTCCTGGATGAAGTAATTCGTATTACAGTAACGCAAACTCAGTTACACTAAGCAAATATCAATGTCTGAAACCAAAGACACAATACTGGACAACAAGATGCTGGCTGAAGGGTTTGCAGGAGATTTTTGGGTTAATAAAACATATAACTGTACATATTGCTGAAACCAAAGTTCAAATCAGGAGGCCTTTTAGCCTCAAAGTACTATATTTTTGAAAGGAGACAAAAGGCAAGAGCTGTCGGCAGGACTCCGTAACTTCCCTTCACGCTACATGCATGTAATATTTATTATAGTTCTTCTCTCTTTACTGGTAAGAAGCCGTTATCAAATGGGAGATTCACTAACTTACCTGTTCTTAGCTGCAAATGACATCTCGCAACCCTTTCAAGCCTATCAGAAAGCATTGGTCACATAATGGGGCTTGAATATAGCAAAAGGTTTTTCTACACTAGATATAACCACTATAACCATGAAACAAGAGTACCAGAAAAGTACACGAAAAAAAAAGTGAAAACAGAAAGAGAAACACAAAACAATTCTGAAAAAGTACATTGAACTTCCCAGTGGGCATCCAAGTTTTAAGAGGTTTAAACTCACATAGCCATACACTCTTACAGGTAGGCGTATCATCCACATACTGAGGTCAAATGAGAATGTCTCAACATATAATGCCCTCCCCCCAAGCTTTGTACAAGGTTACTCAAGAAAGAGCCTTAGCAAAGGTTTCCACAGGCCTGAAACACACTTTGAATTCAGACTCTACAGTTTTCACTCATACTGACATGAGATACTGTGAAAAAATATCTTTGGCTGTGTGACAGCAAATTAATCAGTTCTGTGAATAACAAGTCAACCAGAGTGATAACATTCTTGTCTTTAGTGCAACAAGGCAAGAATCTGATGAAGCACTAAAGAATGTCATGGACTTCTTGCAAGTTCTATTTTACTTTTAAAAATGCCCCTCAGTGGTTTTGGATGGATTTTGCAAGGGACAGCAAACACTCTTGCTGAAATAGTTATTGCTTCTGCAGATGTTGAGGGGGTTTCCTTCTGGGAAGGACTGCACTCATGAGGACACGGGAGCAACTCGTGTTTTCATGGCAGTTTCACTTGGAAGACAGATATGCTTTTTTGTGAACTGGTAACCTGAATATGGGATACAGATGTGCACAATGTAAAAAGTACATTCAGTTTGTCTGACTTAATTCTTCAGAGGTAGCCACAGCTGAGGTACCTCAGGAATAGAACAACCACCAGGAGCCCGCTAAGGACTTGCGAATGCTTTGATTCATCAAAGAATTATGCACATACTTTTGGACTTTAACCAAATGACAGATAGATGCAAAGGCTTAAAACAAAGTCCATACTTAAACATTGGCATGTACTACAAGTCTTCCAGAACTGGGGCACAAGCCAGTAAGAAAAGTTGCCCTATGTTAAACTCATCTGGGAGTCATGTACTCTGTTGCAGCTTTATAACACGTGAAGCACGATTTGGAAGAATAGTTTCCCCATTGTACATGAAGATAGAGTTCACTTCTCAGTAACACTTCATAACTATAGGCTGTTCAATTAAAGTTTGACTGCAACAGGATTCTTTTAGATTGGCTTAGTGCATCCCTCAAATTCATACGATCATTGGAGTGCTGGCTGGAAGGGATCTCTGGATGCCTCTGGTCCTGCCTCCCATAACAAGCAGGGCTGTTGCCAGCACTAGATCAGATCAGCTGTCGCTTTGCCTAGCTGAGTCCTGAGAACGTCCAAGGACAGAGAGTCCCTGACCTCTCTGGGTAACCTGTTCCAGTGCTGCACCACCCTCCCAGTGAAGAAGTTTTTCCTAATGTCTAACCTGAACCTCCAAAGCTGCAACATGTGACTGTTGCTCCTTGTTATACCATCTGCCACTGTTGAGAAGAGTTTGTCTCAGGTGTCTCTGTAGCTCCCAACCAAGTAGCTGTATGCTGCTGTTAGTTTGACCAATAGTCTCTTCACCAGGCTAGGCTAGCCCAGCTCCCCAACCTCTCCTTGTAGGTCTGTGCTCCAGGCCTCTGATCATCCTATTAGTCCTCTACTTGACCCTCTCTAGTCTAGTCTATCCCCTTCCCTCTTGGGCTGCAGCATCTGCGAACTTGAAACTATTTGAAGTGCAGCTTCACCATTTGTCAAATTAGCACCTCCCCTTGGACTGCTGACTGCACTGCCCCTGACATTGCCCGCAAGGCAGTTTGTGTTGTTTGCAGTGAGAGTGCACTGCTAACTCACAGCTTGCCATCCGCTGTAACTCCCAGGCCCTTTTCAGCCAGTCTGTTCCCAGCCTGCGCTGATGCCTGGTGTTATTCCTCCCCAGGTGCGGAGCTTTGCACTCCCCTTCCTGCACTTCATGAAGTTCCTGTTGGCCCAATACTCAAGTTTCTTTGGATTGTAACTCTGCCGTTCAGCATGTTAAGCATCCCCCCAATTCAGCATCATCTGCAAATCTGCTAAGGGTACGTTCTGTCCCCAAAGTTGAGTAATTAATGTTAATACAAGCTACAGGAATTAGTACTGATTAGATGTTATTCTGTGGTGCTCCCAAAGCTCATGTGAGAAAAATGAAACATCCCAGTCAGGATTTCTAGTTGTCAAGAAACAACCAAGTACGGAATGCCAGAGTCCGCAAAGCAGAAACATCTGCTGAATAGTTCTTGTTTGTTGCAGCACAGTGTACTCAGGATAAGTGCAAAACGAAGAGAGAAAAAGGCACACTCAAAAAGAATTAATGAGAGCAGAACAGATAAACTGGCTAATAAAATGTGGATGAGAACTGGCAGGGTGGACAGTATTTGCCATTTTTATTTTGTCTATAGCGTTTGTATTCTAGCTGAGTTCTTCACTGTGAACTTACCCTCCACAATGAACAACATACCTTTGAGGTACCTCAGAAGTAGAAACTGAAAACAAAACTTTGCAGTGTCTACTGTTTTAGCCATAGGTTCCTCCATACACGTAAGGAATCAGTTTTTCTCTACCAGCAGAAAACTTCACCACGCGAGCGAGAGCTGATGATATGATATGGGAGAAAGTGTAGTTTTCTAGGAGCCAGGCTCAGTCTGCACACAGAAGAAAAAGAAAGCAAACCACCTCTTGTGCTGCACACTAATGTTTTCTTAGAGCAGCTTTGCTGATTCACTCTTCTTCTGCAGAAAAGGTGTGAAGCAGGCTATTTTCACTTAGCACAAGGCATCGCATTTCATTAGATTAGAAGAGATCTCCATTTTGCTTGACTCTACCTTTCACGTATCATCTTTCCTCAGGACAAGAAAGCTTCAGCATTCAGTATCACATCATATCTTTGTTGCAGATTGGTCATGGCAAGGGAAAGGAACATTTGAGACCCACGGGAGGGCAGTTTCTTTTGATGGAATTGAGAACTTACATGTCTCCAAAAACAAACTCATGCATTTTTTCTCCTGCAAGAGGGAAGAAAAACTTAGGAAACAGGTCCCTCAAGCTTCAATGAGAACTGGGTGAGCGACCAGTTTTTTCAGGGAACATGTTGATCCTGACTCCATTTTAGACACAGCAAGCCTATTCTGTGCCAGAGTAACTCCATCAGAAGATACACGGTTTTACCACCAAGAGGCTCCCATGCATCCCTTAACAACTCCTACAACTTGAAAATCAGTTTGCTTCACACTACATGTTAGCCTGTATCTCTGAAGGACTGCTGAGCTTCGAAGGACTGTCTGTTCCTCTGGTGACAGGACACTGCACCTTTTCCCACGTTTTACTGTTTGCATGGGGCCATCAACATCCACACTGCATTTGCATGCTCAAAGCAGAGGAGTAGTCAGTCCTCCTTGCACTAATTAACAGTTAATCCACAAAAGTGGAACAGCTACAGCCAGTTTTCTCAAGACTGTTTCTCTATTTGAATGATCTGATGCATGCAGAAAACCAGTTCAATCTCTGCTCTCAATCAAGCTGATTTAGGCTCACACACACTAGTGTTATAAATCACCTGGCAATGATTTGCAGGGAAAAGCACTTTTTTTCCTTAGAACTGTTTTTGGTTGATTACTGGAGACAAACCTGAGACACGTTTTGTGAAGCATCTCCACTCAGACTATGCTAAAAGGTCCAGTGAGCACCTGGAGAGACAAGGAGCATGAAGTGATCAAGACTGCTTTTCCTTTGAAGCTTAATGCAGACTGAGGTATGACAGTAACTTAGCCTTTTATGGTAAAATTTGGCCTTCAATACAAAGCATTGACTAGCCTAGAGCCTCACACATCCTCCATCAGAAACAGAACTGCAAAAGCATTTTACCACAAAGAGCAACCCCAGCAAGAAGTAGCTCTCCTCAAGATGATGTTTTGCCCTGAAATGCTGAGTCAAGGAGAATCTGAGAAACTCTCCTTGGGCCCCAGGAATACACTGCACTTGCTTTCCCCACATATGGTATCTTCCCTCATTTTTCTTCATCTCCTCTCTCAACCTGGTGCTAAACTGTTCAATCCTTCCTCGCAGCGAAGAACATTTACTCAGATGGGAATCACACATGCAAGGGAGAACTCACCACCAAAAGCAGCTGTTGCAAAGGGTTGGCTTACATTTGTTTTGCATCCAGGCTCAGCTGGAAGAGCAGGGCACCTTGTGGACTCTGACTGAAGTGCATGGGGAAGTGACCTACCTCCTGTAGGCCTGTCCCTCACTAGCTGCTGTCATAGAAGGCTTCTTTCGTTTGATTTGGCTTTTATCATCAATTTATACAAATTATTCCTGAGCTAAGTCTATACAACACATTAACTCACAGGTTCATTTCCTTGCAGGTGTGTGCTCAGCAGAGGTTGGTCTATAAAAGCTGCCATCAGCTATTGTCAAATCAGAAATGAGAAATGTTATTAGTGAGAATTGTGATTCTTTTTTCCACTAGCTATGAATCAGGGCTCTACTGCTTGTTTATTGAGTTACAGAATATTGGCAAAATGATGCCATTATGCCCAAGGAACATTCTTTCAAATTTTTTATAATGACACTGCACCCACTGTAATTGTGTAACTGCACTTCCTCTGGATTGAGACAACCTGCACTGTGGGACGTCTCACAATTTAAGAACTAAAGGGATGAGAGTGTCTCAATCGAAGGCAATGACTGGGCAGAAGGGAGCAAGAAGCCATAAACTGCCTAGAGCTATTTGGTCTAGTGTGCTCTTCCTTGGTGTTCCCATCCTCATGGTACTGTATGCCTGGCCCCAAATGCCTCCTCAAAGCGCCAGCTGCTCTCCCTGCCCCTGCAGTTGCTCCCAGCAGGCTCCTTTTAGCCACTGCTCCCACTGACCCCGGGCACCTTCCCTGAAGAGCAGCAGCGCTGGTCAGCCAGGCTCAGCTCCCTCTGCCTCTGCTCAGTGCTCCCCCAGGTAGGTACCAGGAACAGGGAGCCACTTTGCTGCAGCTCAGCATGAGGCAGCGGTTAGGGCAGTCTTCCCTGAACATAGGCTTACACTTCTCCAGACCTGTGAGGTTAACACAGGAGGTTATGATTATGATCTTGAATAAAGATTAATGAGGTCTGTATGAAATGCAGGGCTACCACTGAAGAACAGACTATAGACATAATATATTCAAACCCTTGAAAGACAAACCAGCGTCTAGGCTAGAAGAGAGACTGACTTTCTCTCACCTAATTGCAACTGTCTACAATGTGGACATCTGGAGATGAGCTAGGTACGTCAGGCTCACTCTGCAGCCAACAGAGAAAGCATAGGCACTTCCAGAGTAGCAGTCCTCTGAACCTTTTCAGTGGCTCCTTTTGGATGAGGTACACTGTACTCAAAGCCTCCCACTGCCCCTCAAAGTCTGCAAAGGGGGCCCAGGGTGATGCTGCTGCAGATCACTATGTAACAAGTTGTTCTTTCAGCTCAGAGCTCTGTTATTCGAAGGTGAATAGTTCAAATGGGAAGAGAGGAAAGGCTTTCTGAAGAGCCTGAAACGGTGACCTTTCTGGCATATTCAGCTTGCAGGAGCTGGATGGCTGCCAGGAGAAATGTCCCTTGCACTGGGAAGCTGATGGAAGAAGTGTTTCTTCCACAAGTCCTGCCCTGCCACCAGCACCTCCAGAAGCTCTGAGCTCCTGGCAAATGAAAACCAGAGCTCAGGACCTGGAGACAAGCATACTGAATGTAAAAGAAAGGGAAGGTGGTATCCACCTGGGAAGCCAAACCTGGAGGAGAAGAAACTGTAGCTGATGAAGAGTCCTAACCAGTGCCCCTGATGGCTGCTCATCCAGTGACATAAAGGTTGGGTACATGTTTGTCAGAAAACTGCAAAGGATATCTGGACCAAGGTGGTTCCTGAGTGAATTCCTGCCTCCTGAAAGACAGTGAATGTGGTATAACTTAGGAGAAAGAGGACCTCCTACAGCAGCTTCTGATTAAGAAACAGGGCTTGAAAACTACTGAAGATAAACTTGGCTCCCATCTGCCATCTGGAAAGGTAACAACTGAGAAAAAAGACAAGGAGAGAGGTATTTTTCTAGCTGTAAACTCAACTGCTGTTCCAAATGGTGGCAGAAGAAAGTCACTATATAATCACAGAGTATTTGCATCCCTGTGTATTCTGATGATTAAATGCTACTTACAACTTGCTTCCTCCTGCAAAAACAAAAGGTGTCACGATCAGAGGCCAATAAGCTGAAACTTCGCTGTTACAAAAGCAGATTGCTTTCTGCAAATCTCACTTTTCATCATGTCTCTGCTCCCCACCCCGCTCATGTAACCCATAAAATATTATCTTTCTTCCTAAATATGCCAACAGTTATAACTGCACCTGGCAGGGAAGTAGAGACCTGCACAAGAAAGTAACAAATCAGGAATGCATCTCCAAATCTCTCCACTAAGAATTGTCTAAATGATACGAAAGGGTAAAGTGAGAAGAAGGTACTGTCCTGGTGTTACGACCCAGACCAGACAGACCAGAGGGTGGTAGAGGTTCTGGGATCCCCTCGGGCTAAATTAAGGTCAAACGACACCAAACGATCACTTTGAATACTTTATTTGAACAATCCAAACTGTGGAAGGCGTAAGGGTGGGCAGCGTGGGTTGCAGCAAAACCTTCACAAGAAAAGAGAAAAGGGGGGGGAGAAAGAGGGGGAAAAGAAAAGAGACAGTCACCCCCCTTGGATCCCGGGGCGTCGGCGACGAGCGCGCCAATCCTCCGGTGATGGGCGCGCGCAACGTGGCTCTTTGCAGTTGTGTCTGTTATAGTCTAAATCTCCGTCCACAGTCACGCCTCTTGAAGACTTACATGGGTTCATTCTAGACAGTTCTCAACATATATAGTAGTGTTCCAGAGGGTTCTTTATCTACCGAGCATGTGCGGCTTATTGGGGTGGCGGTCTTAGGGACTTTCCAAGGAGCTACAAGCCCCCTCCTCAAATAAGCTTTGTGTGGCCTCTGGCCATATGTGGTGGGTTACCAGGCTGGGTCTGCCAGAACACAGGACTGCACACCCTCCGGCACGTCCCCTGTGTCCATGCCAGCCAACTTCTTGCTAATAGCCCTCTTTGTTATGCAGACTGTACCTTGGTTGCTACAATGTTTGAGACATTGACAGACATTAACTCTTTCAGTCCCTCACACCGGCTCTAGTGCCGTCGTCATGCAGCGAATGTCAGAATGACACCGCTGGTGTGAAGAGGTCCAGATCTGCCACTGAACACTGACCTACCAAACTTTCCAGCTACCAGAGTTTTGCATATTGCATGGCAGAAGGGAGAAGTTCCCTTCACTTCACTAACTGTGCAATGTGAGGTTTTAGACTCAAAACAGTATTTTTGTCTTAGGAATATAGCAGTCTCTTCCACTGCCTGTTTACCAGGCAGATCCAGGCAGATCCAGGCAGACGATGCAGAGGAGCAGGCCAACTGGAGCCATGGTATTAATAGCTGTGAAGAAAAGAACATTATCATGTCTAATACAGTTATGGACAGATGGCCTGCTTGTAGCACAGTAATCCTTCAATCCAGTTTCAGTCTGCAAAATAAGTCCTCTGCCTCAAAATAAAACATACCAAAATAATGACTCAGGACCCTCTGCTTCCTTTCCAGGAGCAATTACAGAAATAAGTTTCCACTTTTCCTGGCTGTTTAAATCAGCAGCTTTTCTTACGTTGAAACAGAAGATTTATCATTATATTTTTCTATTCCTACATCCATTGCTTTCCTGTTGAATGTGACTCCCTCTGCTCCATTTTAGCTGCCTGCCCTCCTTCAATCGCAAGGTGTCTGTGAGAGCCCCTGCAGAACGCAGTAGCTTGCAGCAAAGCGCTTACAGGAACAATTCCCCTGTTCCCTCCCACCGCCATTCCCCCTGCATCTGTGAAATCTCAGCAGTTAGGACTTGTCAGGCTGCACTGGAGCTTTGCATAGCTCAGTTTGAAAGAAGCCAGACAAGGTGAAAAGGAGAGGAATTCTTTCCAGCTCCTCTCTTTTTTGACAAGTTGACGGTTTTATATGGGAAAAGATGAGAACACGATGATTTAAAAAAAAAGAAGTAATAATTAGAGAGAATGAATGAGAGGGGGGTCAATCACGTGGTAGCTGAGAGGTAGTGAATCACTGTTGGCATGTGTCATGACAGCATCTTTGGACTGTGCTAAAATGTCTTGCATTAAAAAGCCCTGCATACTGCCCCAAGTTGCTTGGTGATGTGCTGGGCACACTGGCCATTCTGAGGCAGGGCTGAGGGCAGCTTGAATGTTTTTAGACTGCCTTTAAATCTCATTGGCTTCCCAGCAAGTGCATGCATCCTCTAGAGTTTTAAATATAACCTTGGAAGGGCAAAGTGTAAGGCACACTGTGGCAGGGTGCCCTCCCAGACTGTCACAGCTCCAAGTTTCTCCATGCGCTCAAATCTAACAAGCCAGATCCTGAATTCCCTGTCTTCCCTGCTCCATCTCTACGATGATTAATAATAGCAAAAGCTTCTGTGCTGTCTTCTCTTTTCTCACTCCTACAGTCCTGTATTTAGATTGTTGCTAATAGCTGCGGCTGCTGTTTCTCCAGCATCTTAGAAATCTTTGCAGTATCCAAAATTCACATTGTCCTTTCTATTCCTACTGCCAAATCCCCTACTGCTGTTGTTGGCTGATACCGCACTGTGATTCAGTCATCTACCATTTAGTACACGCCTACACTGGTATGGACTCTTAACATATCTCAGATGACCTCCAAACCACCTAGCCCAGGTACTGGCATCAGTCTATCTATTATAAACTGAGACACACAGTAAATTAATCCATCCACTAGTGTAGCTGAAGAACTGCATGATTCTGTGGCCAGTCCATGAAATACCATGATTAAAATTGCCTCAGATATCCATATGATGTTTGCAAAGTGAATATAACCATAGTTTACTGAGGAGCACCACACACACATATATTCGCTCGTTCGTATGCACCTTACTTTGAAATAAAACAAAAATTCAGTACGATGTTAGAGCTAAAGAACTGAAAGTATTAAATCAGAAACAGAAGATACTCATCCCTCAGCAAGATGTGTTCATCTATAAAGCAAAATATAGATTTCGTGTCATGAAAAATATATAGGACTAAACTCTGTGCTGAAGTGACTCATTTTCCTCTTCGTACCACTTCCTGCCATGTTTTGAATTTGTGGCTAACTTCACACTGGGTGGGGATTGTAATTTCAATCTCTTAATTTTGTGATTTCCACTCATTTAAATCCTCATCTATGAAGTTGCATGCAACTTCACCTCGAAAAGGTCCTCAAGTTGAAAACACAGCCCTTGCACACTGTCACTCAAGGCAGCCAAACAGCAGAATGACAGCTGCTTGAATGAAAAGCAATAGCAAAACAATAAGGATCAGCCTAGCCCTGTCAAACTGCCATGCTCAGCCAGGCTGCTGCTAACAGGGTTCTGAAAGGGCTAGCTGGAGCTGTGACTAGAAGGCAGTTCTGTCTCCTGATAAAGCAAGCGGACGTGCTGCATTTCCTTGTAATCTGTGATGCTGGATTTCCCATCTTTCACGATTCAATCAATTTTTTGTTGTAGAGAATAGGGGGTGGAGAACAGGAGGGAAGAGCCTGGGTAAAAAACTCTTTCATTCTTCCCTTCTTTGGACAGTCTGGTTTGGTTTATTTTATCTTGACTGTAGGAAAGGATAAAATAGCCTGCCTTAGGACTTGTGTAAACATTATTAGCAGAAAAGGTTTTGTTTGCTCTTCCCTTCATGATTGAAAGCTACAAGCTATTAACATCAGCTGTCATTTTTAAAAAGGCAGAGTATCAACTAATCTCTTGATTGTGCATTTTAGATACAGCTGTACCTAGCAGTTGTCACTGTTCAAAAAGCCAGGCACCAACATCAGCCTGGCAAAAGAAGTGTATAAGAGTAACACTAAGCAGCAAATAAAATATTGCTGAGGTAACAGCACCCACACCACCCTCTTTCTTCCCTCCTCTCAGTCTGTGGAATTCATAGCATTGCTGTCAAAACACAGACTTCCTAGTTTTGTGACTTTTAAAGTATTTTCAAAATTCACTTCTTAATGACACACAGCTTTATAATAGAAAAGTCCTACAGTACTTGCTGACCCAAATATGCTCAGCTCCTGCAAGCCTGCTCGGTTCTCTTGACTCTCATGAAGCAATGCCAGCATAAACCACCACAAAACTGGCACTCGCTGCAGCTTTCCACAGCTCTGCTATCCTTCTCGCCCTTAACACGGCTCAGCGAGTGAGCTCTGACAGCGTTGGAGCTGCACGCTCTGCTGGTCCTGCACATGGAGCTCCTCTTCAAACCAAGTTCATTCACGTACCTGAGGCACCGTGTGGCCTTCAGAGCCCATCTGCTGCCACGGGAGCCACCACCCCTTCTGCTCTGTTTGTCCCAGTTGGACCCAGGCTCGTTTCTGTTCTCTCCCTGGTAGCACTGAGTATCCTCTCCTCCCTAACAGATTCCCAGTTCCTCTCCCTGCTGGGACCTCTGAGCTTCACTTTTAATTGCCACTGTGTGCTCTTTTCCAGCAAGTGGGACACAGATCTGCTTGATGCCGCTCATGATTGCTTGGCTATGAACGCTGCAAGCTCTGTTTCTGCCCCCATGTAAAAATTACATGAACAGAGCTGGAAACAGAGATACAACATTAGAACTATTCCAGAATAATTCCACTGATAGAGTATTTCTGGAGCATCACTTTGATCCCAGAATATTTACTGTTTGACCAAAGTGGGTATTTCTGGAGTCGGTTTGTGTAGATGTAAACCTCTCCTCTATTCTGGAATAGTTATTGCACAAATGCTCTTTACTCAATAGCTATTCTTTCAATTACCCCACACTACCATAAGATAGAAGAAAGAGAAGATAATTCACAGCATGAGGGAACTGTGGTCAGATCATTCCTAAGGGAAGCTGGATTAATGAAGAGGGCCTGCTCCAGTTTATTTTTTCTTTGCTACCCTTCAGAGAAAACTTCCAAATCAGAAAGTGTTTGCTGGATGGCTTTCGTTGCCTTGCTGCCAGGCTAGTAACTGATTCTACCACCTCATTAGCTAATCCACTCCCAAATTAAATATGGACTGGATTCAACAGGCACATACGCAGTAAGGGGTAAAATAGACGAGTGTAATGGAAGTGTAATTGGTTTTAATGTGATGTAATGTCAGTAAATGGTCCGCATTAATTAGTGTTCCAGGACAATCTGTCTGGTCTCCTACCTAACTGCCCATAGAGGATGTTAGCTTATGGAGGAATATATACAGAGAAAGCTTTTTGGTTATTCCCCTGGTATAAACGTCAGAATCAAATGACATTGGGATGGGAAAAGGACATTGAATAAAACAAAATGCCTAGGATGGTAGTGTGCTTTTTTTACTTAGACCACAAGGTAGATTTGCCCTCACTTACCTAAGGTTTTATAAGCACAATACAATGACTTGCAGTCATGTTTTTCCCCCAACACTCTCTCAATCCTCACTTGATTTTCCAGTAAAGATGGCAAGGGATAAGACTGTGCCAGATGCAAAAGTGGGATGGGAGGGACCACATTACCTGATGGCACGTGCAACGGGGGAATTACTGGAGGTGGCCAAGCAGCAAGAGCTCGGCCACAAGTGCTGCCAGATCAGGGAGGACCAGAAGGGACAAAAGCAAGCATGAAGGTGTCCCAGCCAGAGATTGCCCTGAGCAGTGACCCTGCAAAGCACTGCACCATGTGCCAGAGCCCCTTTGGAAAATAAAAATAAAGGTCTTGTGCCTGCACAACAGGCACAGCCTGGCTGGCACCAGAACATCTTCTCTA
The DNA here is from genome assembly GCF_018139145.2 of Gymnogyps californianus. NCBI lineage: Eukaryota > Metazoa > Chordata > Aves > Accipitriformes > Cathartidae > Gymnogyps > Gymnogyps californianus. The sequence continues at coordinate 153,878,205 of NC_059471.1, forward strand.
GTCCACCTAGCAAATGATGTTTTTCTAGTCCATTCCTTGTGGGGAGGAGATAATGGTTTTGCTGGGAGAGCCCGTCAGCCCTTGGGCTCCCTGCTGGAAGCCTGGGAAATCACAGCAGACTGACTTGGTGTCAGTGTGTTTGCAGAAGGAGGCCATCTCAAACAGCAGAGACAGCTAAATGTTGAAAATGTGTTTTCACAGCTATGATAATGAGGGGATAAATTCATGGAGTGCACTCTGTCTTGAAAATTACATGACAATGTAAAGAATGGGAGTAATGAAAAAAAAAATCAGTAACAATGTATTTAAGGCAGAAATAGGTGGAGACCAAATCATTTCACTATATGCTAACAATGTGTCTTTTGATCAAATTCACTTGCATGATAGGCCAACTATATTTTTTTAGCAATGACTGAAGAGAAATGCTTCAAGTTACTACTAGTCCCACTGAACCACCTGGATTTTTCCACTTTCCCGGAAAGCTCATGTTCTCTTCAGCAATATATGGACACTGTAGTAAAATTTTATTGTTTGCTCATGGGGTCACAGTACATGCCAGCCCCTGTCAGCAACGGCTGCTTTGCATTCAGAGTATACGCCACCACTTTATAAAATCAGCACAAGTTCAAATTGTAACTACACTACAGGAAAAAAAAATAGATAAGCACATTCCCTAGGCAGAAAGACAACCTTCCAGTTTATATTTCAGAGTAGGCAAAATAATTAACTATACAAGGGTGTTCACCTGTTACTGAAACTTCCCAGCTTACTAGAACTCAAATAAAGCATTTCATAACTGAAGAAAATGAGGGCATGATGGTTCAATTCTTCCGATTGTCAGGCTCCCATGTAGCTCAGTGGAAATTTAGCCAAAAGCAAAAAGTCAGGGAGCCCCAGATAAAACCAAAAACTCTCAGTAAATCAAGTGTAAAATGTCTTCCACTAGTACTAATTTAGATTATAAATGGGTTCACTCTGAATGCACAGATGCCCTTTTTCTGTCTGCTTTCTGGAAAGAATCCAGCAGTGCAGTTTGCTGGCAAAAATGTCAGAATAAATAGCTCATTTATGTCAATTTTTGAATCTGAAAATGTTATAATTCCTGCCAGTGAGGCAATTGAAATACTTTCACAGACTTACTTAGGGACAGAGACACAGCCCATGCCATACTGCATGTGTCCAGCTAAAAAAACAACAAACGCAGCACCAGATTTCCCATAGCAAATCCCTGCAGGAATATGCTTGCAATTAACTTCGAATAATGAATCCCTCCCATGTAGAATAGCAGGTAGGAGCTGTTTAGGAACAACAAAGGTATAGAAGAGTGGAATCAAAAGAAAAAAATAAGTGAGAATTATTTGCTTATTTAAAAAATATTAGTGAATGTGGCATAAATATGACAGCTTAAAAACACTAACATAGGACTGATAAATGACATCTCAGGCTTTACCCAAGCCTGTGGCAAGGCTCTCCCTCATGCCCAGAGGAGAGGAGGGCAGAAGACGTGAAAGGGTGGCAGCAGACCTCACCTTCGTACTCTGGAGCAGCAGGACGCACTGCCAGGCTCCCTGGGCATGTCTGGGCACTGGTCCCTCCAGCCTGTCTGCTCTGTTTGCTCTCCTTGAGCTCTGTTTCACTGTGCTTGCTGACACCAGATTGCTGTTGCAGGGAAACAGAAGGAAAGCTTGTTTAATAAAGGTTGCAGTAAGGGACTCAATGGCTTACAGTTAAACATTGGAAACATCACAGAAAACATGAGGACAGACAACCAGGTAAGAGCTGAAGTCCAGCGAGCTGTGTGTGCAGCCTCCACATGGCCAAAATGTTTCGTGGTCTCTTCCCTTTCTCTTTTTTTGGTTATTGCCTCTCAACACCTTTGGTTTATCTGCTATTTTTTGCCTTTTTTTGCCTGATGGGGATGGTACTGTGAAGTAGTTTTAGAGGTCAAGCATCAGCCCAGCCCTAAGAGTTGTCAATACAGACAGTGACCAGTGGCACAAGGGGAAAGAATAAGGTCAGGGCAAGTAAGACAATCTCTCAACTCCTAATTCATGTCTAGTGCCAACTCAACAGCTGCATCTTGGAGACTTCCTAAATTACAGGTGGTAACTTTGCATTTAGCAGTCCTGAATGGATTTCTTTTTTTCCTATGAATTTGTCCAATCACTCTTTGAACCTGTTTAAATTTTTAGCTATCGTAACAGCCTGCCAGAAACAGTTCCACAACTTAAGCACAAACTAAGTTTTCAAAAGAGAACCCACAAAATGCACACACAGGCTATGTAAAAATATATTTAGATATAGACTATATATCGAAAACTATATATGTATATATGCCTTCTATATATACATATTTATATGTTTATACATATACGTACATAACCAAGTTGGTCTTAGATCATTTCAGTATGTCTTACACAGTGCAAGTCTTAGCATGTTGGCCAGCTTGTAGGACAGAAGACCCAGCTGTCCTATGGCTCTCCTACTACTCAGACATTAACTTCTGTCCTGGGTAAATCTGCTTCTTGCTGTTCCCTGTCTCACCTAGACTTCTGTCTCCTGCTTCTATGTACACGAGAACAGCGCTGATGACTCATCTTCCACTCCTCCACTGTGTTTTAGGTTTTTCCCCTACGTGTGCTCGACAGCTTCCCTGGCTGGGAAGCCACTGGGGTATGTTTCCAGCTGGCCTCCTGGTCTAGGTGGCAGTTGCATGTACTGGGCATTTTTGGAAACTAATAGCAGCGTTCTACATTCTGTACATTATGAAAAAAATATGGCCTGCATAAACATTATGTAAAACAGTTGTCTCTAGTGCATTCTCCACCTGTGCCAGATAGCAAACGGACTCTGCAGGACATCATTAACATAAACAGTTGATAAAGAAATAAAGCAGGCTGAAAACATCAGCTGTATTTCTCTTCACCATGCCACTTCATTTCTTTACAGCCCACTCTTGGAGAGAAATGGAGAGAAAAGCTGTGCCAAATGGTGCTTGTAAACACAATGCCTCTTGCAGAGTGTCCTCCCCCTGGGATGCTGCAGTTGGGTAAAGTAATATCCAGCATTAGGTCAAACCCAGGCATTCCCCTGGGGGAAGCTGTCTGAAGCAGGGCTCAGGGCTCTTCCAGACCAGCTTTTCTGAAAAGCAACTAGTGTTAGCTCTTCCTTCAGGGACTACGTTTTCTTTCAGTTGCATGGAAAAAAATCCAGATTTCCTTCTAAAATTTTTCAACATGCAAGCAGTTAAAAAGGAGTATAGAAGGTTTTAATTTAAAGAAGTCGCACAGAGAAAGCCCATGAGTAGAGAAAAGCCTTTAGCTCCATCTCATGACTGTGGAATGTGTTTCATGGAGCAGCCTCTTCTGATGAGGTGAAGACTAGAAAGCAAGTAGCCTGAAGAGGCAGAATGTGCTATGACAGAGAGCAGAGTATCTGAGCAGAGGTCTCTCACCAAAGAACTGTGAGTTAAACTCCCTCAGCTCTTGGTATGGTACGAGCCTGGCATGCTCAAGTCTTGCTGGATGTTTACAGGGACAAATGATGGTAAGGAAGCAGAGTTTATTTCAGCTTTTTATTCCAAGACAAAAGGTATCTGTAATCCATTCTCTTCCCCATTAAAGTCTCTTGATGCAGATCTGTTAACTGTTTTGAGCAGTAGTCTGTCTAATTTTATGAGTGCTGTTTTGCAAACCTACCTGGCAGACTATGAAAACAAACTTCTCAGGAAAAGATGCTTTCTCTGGCAGGAGGCCAGGGTGCGCATTGCAAGCACTAGGTAAACATAGGAAGAAAATGTATCCTGTCATCTCTACAACTTGCTAGATGAAACCTCCTCGAAACTGCAGACCAAGCTTGTAAGTTTAGTTTTCTTTTGGCTCATTTTCTTCGTGCACTTCACTGTGAATCTGTCACCTTTCTCATCCAGTGTTTATTCAGAAATTCTCATGTTGTCCTTTCCTCACATAATTCAAGCTGACTTTCTGGTGTAGACAGTGGTTATCCCTACTGTCACTGGGGTGGAATGACTGCAAATGACCAGGCACATCTACAAATTGCCCAACTCTGTTACCACCACATGGCTGAGGTTCATTGCCTTTTTTTAGTGTTAGTTTAGTACTTCCAAAATTACATGCTTGTTGGCAATATAAAAATTCAGATTCTTACACACACAATTGTTTCTTTTTCCATGGATATGTATAAAGTGTCTCTTCAGGTCTAAAGGCAGCTTTATCTTCTGCTGTACCCATTTCCGGTGGGAATTTGTGTGTGTTGTCTTTTTCCTATTCCTTTTTCCATCTCCCATCTCCCTGAAAATCTGGACTGTCTAGTTCTGTCAAGTGATCCGCAGGACCTGTTGATTTCACAGGTCAGAGACCAGGCCAGTTTTGCACAGCTGAGAAGGCGGCGGCTCAAATTCAGATATCTGACAGGAATGTAAGCAAGCCAAAAGCAAAATGGATGACATTTTTCTTGCACTGTGTACAAAAATACTAGCACCAAGACTAGCGTGGCAGGACTACAAGAGATTGCAGGAATGTTATATAGGGTATAAAGTATGGGAAGCTTATTAACAGCCTTGATTTGTTGTTGCTTTCTAGATAGAAGTCCCTCATTGAGGGAACAGTTACCTTATAGAGGTACCTTTATTTAGTATGCTAGTCATCAGGCATGTAACCTCTGAGGAAAGCAGCTCTGAAAGCCAGTGACCGTGTTACTATGGTGCTCCAGGTGCATTCTCTACAGTTGTGATTACAAAATTGCTTGAATAAATCTGTGTATGTAAATCGGTTGCCACTTTCCTGCTCACATGTGCACAAAGTAATCTCTATGCCTACCACTCCTGCTACTGTCTTTAAGGATGCAGTATGTTCCTCTTGTTTTCCTCAGTTCTATCCTATCACAGTTTGAAGGCTTCAGCTATGCTCACTAACAAACTTCTTCCGTCACTGATTGAGCCAGATCAACTTACATACGCTGAAAATTGTGTGCTTTTTCCAAAACACATTACTGTGATGGAAGACGTGTTTGGTTTATGATTTCCCATTTCCTTTTGGCTTAACCTCTCCGTCTCACCTCTCATGTTTTATGTTTCAATGAGGCGTTTGCTTGCAGAATCTCCATTTCACAGTTTCTGGAAGGTCTCATCTGATTTCACTCAGAAAATCGCTCCAGAGGTGAAAGTGCTGTATCAGAAAAGCAAAAGCTGCACCAGCAGAGATTATAGGAGTGCATGAGAATTAGTGATAGCAGGACTAGTAACTCACACCGGGGAACTGAAACCTTTTTACCGTAGCCCATTCCAAAGTGAGCTGCCCTTAAAGGCATGAGGGAAGAAAAATGGAGGATGTGCTATCAGAAGGTTTGCCAAATGCACAGACCTCCCCACTTCTCCTAACAGGTCACATCCTTTGGAAACTACTGCTTGAGGTGGCCTGCTCTTGTCCCAGTCAGCCCTGATCTCTACATCAAATACCATATCACACTCAATCAACTGATTACACAGCTTTAAATTTGTACTGTAGGAAAAGTTATCTCTGTTCAGCTTCTTGACCACCACATCTCAGAAGTTTCAAGCACTTTTGGCACTAGTTGACAATGATCCTGGCAGCCAAAATGCCTGATTCTCTCTAGCTCAGTTCTCAGATATCTGCAAAGCAACAGGTTGGAGAAGTTTGTGATGGAAGGGGGAGTTTGGTATCTTCAGTTGCATCTGACCCATAAAAAACACAAGTCTGTTCTGATTTCCAGGTTTTGGCTTAGATCCTCAAAGGTATTTTTAGGCATCTAATTAAGTCTTGCAATGCTTCAGGAGGGCATTCAGAAAAAAATAAATACAGTGACTACAATCCTCATATCATCATCAGCAGAAGTTAGACCTAGGAAACAGTAAACCCAGAAGTTTATCTATCTGAGCTCCTTCCCACTCTGAAGCTGCTAGCTGCTCAGGACTTTGTATTAAGGGTCCAGCTCGCCTGGACTAGTTCCTCCTTAAGGTCCCGGACTGCCTATTTCCTGTCGGTTTGCTCCACACCTCCAGAAGAGCCCAGCCAGCAGGGAATACTGTTCTCAGGGACACAGGGAGAACTAAGGCTATCTGGACATAGTCCTGGGTGCTTCAGCACACCTGAGGGATGGGTCCCTTAATTCAGCACATGCTTTAGCTCCAACGGCTGGAGATTCAGTCCCTGGAGGCAGTAATTTTCACAGCTCGGCCTACTGTATCTGCTACAGAAAAGAATAGAAGATTGTTTTTTTATGTGCCTAGATAGCTAAAACCACACTCAAAAACTTAAATTTAAAAGCAAGTTCAGCCTTTCTTTTCAAAGATGACATGATTTGGCTTTAAGGCAAAACCAGCACCGTGTCAGGAACTATGTGGCAAATTCAGCACCCCAACCCATCAGCTCTAATTCATGTGCTTAATTCTGTTTTTCTGAAGCACCCTGACAGTGGCTGGCCCCCTGGATCAACAGCACAGCCTGCCAGCCACAGCCTCAGGCCTCCTTTCTTTGACATTCACACCTCCCACCTGGCACTGGAAGCACAGATCTAAATATGTGGTTTTGTCCTGGCAGAGGCTCCTGCGTGCCAGGCATTTGGCTTAGAGCTCTTGTCATTGCAGCCGCTGATATGGATGTGGGGGGAAGAGCATCGGGCTGGCGAGAGCTTGCCTGTGCCAAACAGAGAGCAAGCGAGGAACTGGGATGTGAATAAAAGGGGCCTGTGGGTACTACGATAATTTTTTTTAAGTTTATGTAGCCCCTTTCAACTGAAGAATTTAGAGATATTTTTTGGCCAGATCAGCTTGTCACAGAGAAAAGTAGTTAAGATACCAGTTTTAGGTCTCTCAGGAGATGCTGAACGCCTTGTGGGATGAAGCCCTAAATCTGTCAACAGGCAATGCTAGATAAGGAGTGGTCCTGCAGAGCTATTCCCAAACCATCCCCATTCTCACTCCATGGCCCCTTCCTGCGCTCGCTTGTTTCCAGGAATTACTGACCTGCTGTTGAGAAATGCGGCTTCGTCCTGGTTCCCAGCCCGGCCATGAAAGAAGCAGAAGCGGGGGCATCCGCATCCACATACGCATTCATCCGGGGAGAGGATCTTCCCCTCACACCTGCTGTGTGGCACAAAGGACCCGGAGCCCGGCGGGGGGCACAGCCCCTCCACCGGCCTCCCTCCCTCCCTCAGCTGAGGCAAACAAGCGAACAAAAGCAGGGACTTTCTCTCCCCTCTGCCTCGATACAGATGTCAGGGCCAAGGAGGAGGCAGCGAGCTCTCCTCTTTCACCTCTCTCCTGCTTTCCGGTCCCGCTTGGGGCCATGCTACGTGGGCAGTCCTCCCTCCCCTCTGACAAGAAAGATTTGCAGTGGGACTTCAGATCCGATCACTCGCTGCCACAATCCATGGCCTTAGCCCACTTGCCTTTTACTTTCTTTGGCCCCTGCCATCAAAGCTGTTAAGACCGCTTACTTTTAAAATTCCTAAATACCTTTGAAGTGCTGGCCTTCAGTGTTGCAGCTTGCTATCTTAATGGAAGGCAAACTACCAGGCGAAACTCAGGTCAGCCTAATACACTTCATTTCCCTAAGCTCCCTCCCCAGCTAGGGAACAGAGAGGCCCTTCATGACATCTTTCAGATTTGTTAAATTAGCCCTCTACTCTGAATCACCTTCTGAATAGACTTGTCATGCTCCATTGACTACAGAGGGAGCCTAAGGACAACCTCTGAGATTAACCTTCCACCTCACACACAGGGATGTGGGTACTTAGCACTGACAAATCGCATAAAAGTTTTTGAATCAAAGGTGTTAACTGAGAGTGTATTACTAAACTACAGTACAAAGCACAATGGCTGTTAAATTGTTGTTGTCATTGCTACTAATAGCAACAGCAAATAAAGTATATTTCTGGGTTTAAGATTAGAGTGTTTTTCATCTCCCTTGATGAAATCCATCTACTCCAGGGACCCATAGCATAAATGCTGCAAAGTAGGAAGGTGGCTGCCTTTTCCATTGTTTTTTCTTCCTCTAAGAGCTTGTCGTTCTGCCTTTATTGTACTGCTTTATTGACCTTATGTGACCCTTATGATAAGGTTGCAGAGCACTTACTCTGTTGAGTACACACTGCACTGAAGGAAAATTTACTGGTCTTTTTCTTCCCATGCTGGTAGATAGAACAGTGGTTTATTTAGGGAGCTTTCCCGATAAGGCAGCAAGTAGCAGTGATGATACACAGGCCCAGTTCAAATTCAACTACTTACAAAACAGTCTATCACAGGGAGCGTATGTTCTGTCTTTGTGACACTCGGTTGTGCAGGCGGCTTGATGACACCTGTCATCAAAGGAGGACAATAGCAAAGAGAACAAATGTTGTACTTCACTCCCAGCTAAGGATAAATGGAGACCTGGTCCTGCCACTCCTTGGGTTTTTGCACTGGGAAGTGTCCTGTTGAATCAGTAGGACTATCTGCAGCACATAAAGCACAGCACTCATGTAAATTATTACAGGACTGAGATATTATATATTTTAGGATCTTTATGCATTATATCATGAGTCTCAAGACATTTCTCCAGGCTGAAAATGGGCCACTTCACATTCAGAATATATCCAAAATCAGGTCCTGAATTCAACATAAATCTTTTTTAGTATATCTTGTCAGAAGACAAGAGGAGAAATCTCTGGCTTTCCTTGCAGCCAGTTCCATCAACTGCCCAGGTAATCCTATTTTTTGGGATGGGACTCTTCAGCACCTCAGTCTGGGCCCTTTTTTGTGTCTTTCTCTGAGACGCATACCTAGTTTTTTGTTTCGTTGATCTTTACATCAGGGATTCTATTCCCACCTTCCAAAATCACCTCTCCTCCTCAACATTTCTTCCCAAAACTCCCAGCCGCACAGCAGTTTGGAGACTATTTACAACAGTGACTCCATGCAATTGCAGACATCACGGATGCATCCCTTCCCAGGTAATCACTTACTCTCAGAGTTCTGGGTCAGCAGTATGTGGCCTAAGCCCAAGCAGAGAGTGGAAGAAAGGAAGAAAGTAAGCAAGCAAGGAAGAAAAAAGAGAGTGAGAAAGGCCAATAGGGATAATATTGCCCTGTGTTACGTCTCTTTGGCCACTACCTCCACCATAAATGCTTTCAGGAGAAAATGGAAGTCGGTCCATTCTTGCAGCTGGAGATTCCCTTTGCATCAAGCCCATCCCCAGGCAGCCACTTCGTCAGACTGAGGCCCACTGTGTGCCCTGGAGCAACACCAACTGCATTTGACCGAGGCTGAGTATCTAGGTCCCATGAGCATCTGTAGTGCTATGTAATGAATAATAGAAATACAAGAATTAATGTAATAAAAAAGTTAAAGTTTTTCAGAAAGAAAAAAAAATAATTACTTGGGTGCAGAACTCTTTTATTATGAACAGTAGGTTTCTGAAGTTGTATATCAGGGTAAAAAAACAAAACAAAACAAAACAACACCCTCTATTTCAAAATGCAATAGTAAGTTAATTATCATTGTTATGGAAAGCTCTTTTCCTTTCCTCCATCCCCAGCACACTACATTTTTCTTTTACCCTGCCTCCAGAACCTCCAGTAACAAACACTTAGCAACTGCTAAATAGCTATCAATTAACTGAAAACATTTCTCATTTTATATATTTTTTTTTTTTTTAAATTTTTTTTTTTTTTAAAGAAAGATCCTTTCTTGTGTACTGGTCTTGAGAAGCTTTATCTACTGAACAGCACAAAAAATAGTTACTGACCTTTTCAGATCCAAGCTCTTATCTTTTGCTCCTGGGGTAGAAATGGAGGGAAGCAGCAAATTAAAAGGACTACAGTGTAACTAAGAAAGCAGAGACTGAATAAATACAAATAAAACCTATTCTTTGCCAATGGAGACAATAGTTTCAACAGTGACTGTGTAGCAATGGAGCCTTCTGTAACTCAGGGTACCTGGAAGGGATGAAGATGTTTTTCTGTAAAAGAGACGCTGTGTGTATGTGTGTGTGTGTGCACGTGCACGTGTACATACGTTTTTGTGTGTGTGCATGTGTATTTATATTTAATGTCAAATCTCATTTGACCACAAGTCAAGTATAATGGTCTTTCTTAAGAAATGCTCTCAGCAAACAGTGAAGATTTTATAATAGACTTGTGTTTTACTATAAGATCATAGGATTTTTCATCCGTTTGGGTTTCTTTAGAGACAATTAGTACAAGCTAAGTAAGATAAACAGAGAGGATCTCTGTGTAGGTGACTTCCCATATCACCGTAAAAGATAACAATGGACAAAGAGTTGTGTTATTACTTTGTGGGAATGCTTCATCTTGAACATGAACAGTTGATTGTGCAAATTCTCTGTTCTCAGTGAAAATCACGTGTTGCTCTGTCATCTACAAGGCAAGGGATGAAGTCAGTGTGTCTCTGTGTGTGTGCATGTGTGACTATCATGCATTTGAGTATTAATTACAATTCTACCCTGTGCAAGGCCATAGGGATGATGAAGTACAAACAGGTTTTTAACTTCAGCTGTAGTAGTGCATAGGTTGAGCTCTGGGGTCTTACAGTTCTCAAAGTGGCCTTCGTACTGCTAGTGGTTACTTTTGTGTGGACATCCCATCCCACTCACCACTGGCGGTCCTCCTTGCATCCATAGACCTGCTTAATGAACCACCACTCCCAGAAGTTTGGAGCACAAAGTGGTAGCAGAACGTGGGTCTCTTCTGCACGAAGTCCTCTCCATTCATTTACTCCATGTATAACAAAAAGAGGCTATGTAAGGAGAGACATGGCCTTCTAAGACCCTATTCCATGAAGGCAACCCACCAGAAAAGAGCTGATCTAAAAGCTCTTTGCCAGGCCTGTTTATAGCTTAGTCAGCATTTGGGGACAGAGGTGGGAAAGACAGGAGGAATCAGAGACCTCTGTGCCCTGCATGATTGAGCTTTGGGAAGCTAAGCATGACTTGAGGCAATCCTCAAGCAGCTCAGGCTTACTGATGAGATCAGATATCTCCCATGGAAGAACAAGAGCATCTTACAACTCTCTCATTACTCAGTAACCTAAAAATGTAACTAGCTGCTATGTAGCATATTAAAAAGGAATTAAAATTTTTCTTTTGTAATTAAACAATAGTGAGTACTTGGTCTCCTTTCCAAGGATAGGATTTAGGTTGCTGAGTCCGTTAGTGGTTTGAAGAATGCACTGTCAGTTTTCATACCTTATAATACTTCACTTTCTTCCAAACAATTTCAGAAGCCTTTATAAATCTCTTAGTCTTGTAAACAGTGTGAAGCATCTCCCTCTTTTGGCAGTGAGTGATGGAATGGCTTGTATGGAGTAATTAATTATTCTAACATTTTAACTAATAGTTGGACACAGAAACAAAACCAGGAAGAGTATCTGGAAAAGAAAGTAGATTTAGGAAAAAAGGATAGTGAAAGAACAAAAAGAAAGCAGAAGAAATTAACATACAATGAGCATTACCTGAATTTCTGCATAATTCTACTTAGTCCATTAATGTAATTTAACTTCTTTGCTCTACTCTTGAGGCTTAATCATCTCTCACCGAACACACACACTCATTAAAGTCACTGTTAAAGTAAAACAGCTGAGCATGACAGGGCTGGGAATAAGGTTTTCCCACTGCTTAGCTGATAGAGTAATTTAAAAAAAAAATAAACTCCTCATCTGTAACCCATCATTGTGTCAATATTATACAGGTTGAAATAACTGTATACTGAAACAAGCTGCTTTACAGAACTGATAAGTGTCAGGAATTTGGGGCAGAGAGACTTCAGTATGCACAAACCAAAGAGCTGTTTTCTGCTAGAATCATTTCCTGGCAGATTTCTTTCTACAGACTAAAAGTTTTTCTGAATGTACAAAGTAAAGTGTTTCTCTGACAAGCAACACCTATAGCTGATGGGAAATTAGTACAATTAAGACAGACCACTAAGAATACTTTGAACTAATTTAAGAAACTTCAGAAGTCCCCTACAGTTTCCACAACCAAATGAGAACACCACGCTTCTGTGTATTAGTTTATTTAATTCTTTATCGCCACTAAGAGCAAGTAAATTATGTTGATACAATTGGTAAACATATACATTCGCTAGAGCCTCCCACAATCCCACAGAGCTAAGGGAAACATTAAGGGATGTTACAGGATTAACACTTTCATTCTACAATATGGATATATGGCTTTCATACAAGTTTAAAAAAATTGAAAAGGTAACACACTGCTAGCTTACAAAATCAATATACAAACTGAAAAAAAAAGGAAAAGGAACAGGAAAAAGAGAGTAACCCATAAGAAGATATCATATAGCACTGGTTTAATAGATATATACAGAATTAGAAATCCATTGAACACGATATTCAGGCTTTAATTTGTTATTTTGACTTTCATTCCTTCTTTCTGTTTAACACCCAAACTACAAGTATTAAGATGAGTTCAGTTTTACTTTGTTTTTTCCATCTTTTTTTCCCATTTTCCTCACTTTTTATTGGCAGAGAAAAAGCCTTTTTCTGCCTGGGTTTCTATGTTCACACCTAACTGAAGCAGTTCGTCCACTTTGAAGCTTTGAACAAAGCCCTTCCATGTACTTGGTGTGGCAGAAGAGAACATCACTCTGATACTAAGTCCTATTGGCCATTTCATCTGCATGTGTTTTGCATTTTCCTTGGACACAGCTATCCTTAAACTGCTATGCTGGTGAGTGGGAAGAAACCTAGCTCTTCATTCTATATACTACTTTTGTATCCTTGTGTAAATAACACCACAGGACAAAAAGCTCTTTCACTTCTACTTTAGCTTGAAAACATGGCAGCACTAGTTGTGAGACACATTTGGAGTTATGGATGCACTTTTTAATAGAGTTTTGCTTCCCCATATACGGATATGTATATGCAGTATGTATGCATGTATATTTAGAGAGCTGCTGTGTCTGATGCTGACATCCTCATTAGGTGGTTTCTAGCTCCAAACTGCAGCAGTACTAGCCTGCCTCTGCTTCAGGTCCGCTCAGCAACCATAACACACTCTGGATTATCAGAGCCATTTCCTTCAGCTGTAAAAATCTAGATGAACTACATAATTATAATATGGGAAATGTAATGAATGACCTAATGAGAAAAGTTAAATAACGTCTTGTTGCCAGGTAGATTAAGGTGAGAGAATTCAAACAGTGTAATTAATTGAATGAAATTGGCTATGGGTAAGACAGCCCTGCAGAGGCTATCCATTTTCCTGGCTTTACATCACAGAATTCAGGGCTAAAGCTTTTGTACAGTCTTTAACTTTGAATGACCTTCTGAAATGGGAATACTTGGGAGCCTCTGTTTTATCTCATCAGTAAATTCATACATTGGACACATGCTTTCAGTTTTGTTGTGGGTTTTGTTTGTTATAGTGCATTTTTTAAGAAAGGAATAAGAACTGTAGGTACAGATTTTTCATAGGAAACTCACTCAAAGCTGAGTGATTTAAAGGCTAGGAGATACCTACTGAGTTTTTAGCCATCTGGGACCCCAAGACACTCCACTTTTAAATGGAAAACTGCAGAAAGGGCAAAAGGATTGCACGGCCCCACCAATGAGACAATGATAGTTGAAGATAGTTGAATTCCCATGTTTTCCTTGAAATACCTCATTTCTGCTCAGGTCAGAGTGATGAGACCACAAGGCAGACTGCCATTTTTGAAGAGCAGCAGAAAGGGAACGGGTCTAGGTAGTCTTGTTGATAGCAGCAGAAAACTTTGTATGCTTTTGGACCAAAACTAAATGATGCTGAAGTCTGCCCCCACTGATGTACTGCTTCCCCTTCCTATAAGGATTTGGGAGATGTGAAAGACTACTGGGTCATGTCAAAATGGTGTACCTCACCAATATCTTGCTTTAGAAAAGTGGCAGGTTTACATTGTTAATGTTGCAGTTCCTAGACTGAGTGGAAGTCGGGTTGGCTTTCGTCCCGTCCCATCCCCCCCCATCACTGACATTAGACTAAGGAAACTCAGATGAAGTTGATCACATGTTACGGGATTTCATTAAACAAATGAGAATGCTACACAATGTTTATCTTCAGATGCTCCCTGCTAGCAGCATGATTAGTTTCAGGGGTTTTATAGGCCTGTTTCCATAAACAGTCTCTGTAAGTATTCACTTCCCCTTAGTTCATCCTAATGCTCCATTGTTTTACTTGAATTGTCCATTGCCACATGCCAAGTGGTGAAGAACATACACCAAAGTTAAAGAAATATGTTATGTTTTCTCCTATCAACATCATCGTAACTTGCACTCCTAAACCAGAAAAGACAGACATGCTATTGTCTCCTTTTGACATTGCTCCTGTTGGACACGTTCTTTTGAGGTTGGAGTGGGACTTTACTTCTCTGTAATATTCTACATTTGATTAGTTTTCATTAAGGCACAAATCAAGCAAAGCATAAAATCAAATGTGCCAGCCAGTAATCTGGCCTTCCCTACTCAAGGAGCATGCAAAAGAGGTTTGTATAAAATGCTCCTGACTTCATACCTGTCTCGTCTTGACAAAATCTCCAACACTGTCTGTTGATATGTTTTATAATTATTATTCTTTCATTTCTTCTAATTTTTCTCCTTTGAAAAACAGTACAGTCCAGAATGTCATTATGGAATTAGAATATGAGAATCAGTAAGTTACAACTTAGTATCTACCTGCATGTACAACAAATGTTTTCCCTTCCTGGAGCCTTGCCCTATAGTTTTGCTGCACTTAACAGCCTGTTAAATATGCCAGGCTGACAAGCAATGATTCTCTTCCAATATGGGCACTTCTGTCAGCAGACGTGTCAAAGTCAGAAAATGCCCCAATCCTCAAATATTGTTTTGAATCAAGATATAGACAGGCCTAATTGCTTAGAAGTATGGCTCAGCCTACTTAGAGGAAGGAAAGGGAGCTATACCCAAATTCCCCTAAGTTTAAACTTGCTAGAATCCAGAGTCTGGATGCAGATTCATCCTTAGCTGATGTTCAGCAACTCACCCGTCTCTTTTCTAAGAGATCTGAGTGCTCAGAAAAAGGCTGTCATTTGGGGGATTTCTGTCATCTCCTCATACCATGTTATAGCTGTAGCAAATGAAGATAGAAACCACTTCGCGAAAGCGACATTTGTGAAACAAGCTTCAGTAAGTTAAACTAGCTAAGCAACACATCTATGCTAAGTCATTTTCCCTTGTAACAGGATAGCACCAAGAGGGCAAAACACATATTTCATCTGAAGTAGCCGCCCCCACAGCACTGTCAGACAAGATTGCCCTCCCAAAGGAGGGAGGGTGGAAGATTAGAAAGCAAATAAAGAGAAATTTCAGAATGACTCAAGTGGAAACTGAGCAAGATAGGGTGGGAAGAGGTTTTGTTCAAATACTTGCCTCTTGCTTTCTTGATAATGTCACTAGTGAAGCAACTGCTCCTGTTAGGTACCAGGTATCTCCTTTCAGAGCTGACCTGACTGACCTATTCTATTCAATCTTCCTCTGTGTTCTGCCATGAATTACTTTTATCATCTCCCTCATAGCCAGAGTTTCCACAGAATGTTTTCTGCTGGTTTCCTGGAAATTTTCTTCATTGTTTATACACTATGACAGATACAACTCCAATTACTGTCAACAGTAAGATGCCAATATAGATCCAAACATATGTGGCTGAGTAGTACAGAGGAAGCGTTCTCCTATTTCATGCCCTTTGCTACCAGGACTGCTGAGCTTTCTTCTGGTCCTAACATGGTATTTGTTTGTTTGTTTCTTTGTTTTCTGTAAACTCTCTCCATGGAGGCCCTACACCACCATAGGAACTTGACTGGCCTCCTTCAAAAACTATTAGGAATGTTCCTTTAACAAGCCAGATGGGCAGTTAATCATAAGGACCATAAGATGTCAGAGGAAACACAGGGGAATTTATTTTCTTCTTACTCACAGAGGTGGAAATCAGAAGTCACATCTAAGGTTTGCTAAAGGATAGTCAAACTGTTGGTCTCAGCATCATTCCCAACTCCTGCCAGCTCCCTATGAAACACGGACTAGATTAACCAGTGTAAGACAATGGTGCAACAGTGTTTGCACTCAAAGCTGAACCACTTTAAGTGAACTGATGCAGCATTTAGACAGACAAACCTTTGGTGAGTGAAAAAGCTTCTTTCTCCCTTTGCTTTCAATCAGACCTACCAATCCATTAGTTTAAGTCTGAGGCACAAGCACAGGTAGACCTGATTAGACCATGAACAAACCAAATAGCACCCAGAACCACCCAAAAATGAGCCTTTATGATTTTGGATTTGGTCATTGCACATCCACCACATGTTGGGGACATTTTTAACTATACCACTGGCTCGGGTATGTCTAACAGCGTAGTCAAAATAACAAGGACATCAACGCAGACTGCAAAACACACCCAAGGAGTCTGGGAAGTAATTGTGTGGCTAGTCTACCTTGAGCTATGTGCAGCCTTGGCTAGCTGGCTTCAAAAGGGTTTGGGAACATCTACAGAAGGAATTGCCTCACTGTGAGTTCAGATCAGCCATACCCTCCATGTGAGAAAAAAGAGGGCAAGCTCTGCAATCGTTACGAATTTTTTGCATAGAAAAGGAGAGCGATATTAGTCTGGAAAAAGACTCTCTGTTTGTCTACAAGCTAATCCCAAGAGAGCAATGCGATTTACTCAGATGAACACAACCTGCTGCAGCTTCGCTGAAGTCAGTGGGTACCCGCAGCAGTACAAGGGAGACTATTCCTCTTGACCAGCAGGCAAGCCTGCAGCCTACACAAACGGCAAAGCTTATTTCTTGCTGTTGAATTTTAAGATTTAGAATTTAAAAGCAATGACTTTGAAATTAATTTGGGCACTGAAATCCCTTATGTTTCCTCTAAAAAGTCTGGTCTGCTGGTTGTTTAGTTTGTTAAACAACCCTTTACCTGGGGACAGACCAGCCCTTTGTCAGATCTTTTTTCTACTTTGTGACTTTTGTCAGGACTTATTATCATTTAAAGTAGGTAAAATTGAACAAACTGAAAACCAGCTGGTTATTATCTTTCTTTTTTTCCCCTGCAGACCATTAAAAAAAAATAAAAAATCACAGCACTATTTTTATTTTGACTGAGCTTTTCCAAGGTCTTTTTGCTTATATAAAAATGGAAGAAAGCAAAAGGTACTGGTTTTATATTTTCCTTCTGCTTTACTAACAGAGAAACAAAAATTAATTTCATTCCTATTGGTTTCAAGTCCCACAAACTGTCCCTTTTTTGGTCAAAAATATAAACTATCTCAGGCAGTGTCCAAACAGATTTCTTCTGTTACTTCCCACCAGACATACTATTTTTCAACCAGCTATAACTAAAATCAACAGGAAGATTCCCACTGATACAAAAGGGAGTTGGGTCAGGCAGAATCACAACAATTTCAACTAGATTTTTGTGAAAAGGATATTCTCCCTTCCGGCAAAATAAACAAATAAAAGAAAGCATTTTCCAGCTTTTATAGGTAAAATAGAGGACACTACCATCCACCAGCGTTGATATGCTAAAAAATGGAAAGTTTTGCTATCATTCCACTTGGAAAAATCATTGCTAGAAAATCATGAAAAATTAGGACTCTTCTATGTCCAACTGTTGAAAGATTTCAGAATTTTTACTGCCAACATCCAAAATATGGCCAAGGATAGGAGTGCTACTGGTTTTTACCTGGAGATGGTGGCATTTTGGAATGAACATTCACCACACATCCGAAAAAATTCTATGCCTGTAAATACTCAACAAAATGCCCCCATCCTTTCCTTAAACAAATAATTTCATACAGTTATCCAGATATAATAAGAACTTAAGAAACAAGTCTGGGTTTTTTCAGATATAAGGTCCCAATTTTAAACATAATTGCATCCAGCCAGACTCCTATGTTCACACAGGGCACCACTGGCTTCAGCAGAGCTCCACACAGGTTCAGGTTCTGCTTGCATGGAGTAATTACCAGATTGAGACCTATGGCAAGACTTGAGAAAAAAATATTTTTAAAACCTCTACATTGTTCAATATACAATAGACATGATTTTCTAAATGAGTTTGGAGTCCTTTATTACAGGCCTCTAAAGATTGTTGTTAGGGTTATACATTAAAAATACTAAAGTAATAAAGAAAGGATTTTTTTTCTGTGTTTGTTTGTTTCCTTCTATAGTACCATTAAGCTATAAATAATTTTAGGATAAAATGCCTAGGTATAAATGAAACTGTTAACTGATCGTGTTTGCTGATGTCCCTTTCTCACATTGCCCAAGTCGGCCCCATTAATCCAGCATCTTCTCTTGTTTCTTGCCTTCCTTTTTCTTCTTCTTGGATTCTGTCAAGATAACAATAATCATAAAAAATTAGCATCTAGCAGTCACTACAATAAATTTCATCCAATATGCCTGAAAGTTCCCCTTGTTTTCTCTATGCACGTAAGAACTAATTTTGTTCCCTCATCCGGAACAAGGAAACGGAAAATAGAAGGAAAAGAAGAAAAAAAGGAGCAGTCAAGGCGCTAGAGAAGATGGAAAGACAGGTGCATGTCCAGTTCAGAACCCTTCCTATCTGAGCAGCTGACCCTGTTTGGCATGCAAAGCATTGTCTCAGGAACTTGCTTCAAAAATAAGAAAACAGCAGGCAGCTCCTGGAGAAACCGGGTCATGGCTCAGTGGAGAGCTGGAAGAAAGCTTTGCACACACTACTCACACACATACCCCTCCCTTGCTTCCTTTCTGTTTCATTGTTAGTCTTTGGCTTTCTCTGAATATGAGAGCAACTCCAGAGCGTGGTGAGAAAGCTCACTTGTTTCTTCAGCTTCTCCATTGCCAACCCTTCCTGCTTTGTCTGGAACAAACACCTACGTACACTTGAGAGGCAACTGAATTTTGGCCTGGAGTCAGTAGAGCACGGTCTGTCCAGCCAGCTGGTACTGATAGGACAGGGAAGGGATTAGGGAGCGTCTGCTTCTCTGATTAATTTGGGGTAAATAAGGGAACAATGTGAAGGTACAGGTGAAAGTTTATCCATTATACAACCATCTGTGGAAACTTGCTCTGTGCTATAGATATATATATAATATATAATATATATAACTCTGTGTGGTGTTCTACAGGTAGAGGAAATTCACAGAGGGGCCTAAAAATTAATATGAATTGAGGGGATTAGGTACTCTTGTATCACATGTCACGTTGTAATAGGGGAAGTAACAGCTCTCACTGGGAACTTGAATAAATCCTTGTGGATACCACCACAAAACACAGTACTACAGAGAGATGGAAACTGAGTTTCTGTGAAGCATCTTTCCTGGAACCAAAACAGCAAGCAAGTAGACCCATGTTTGCCTTAACCCAGATTTCACTTTCTTCCTTTGAACCCTGCCTTTGTTTCTTCCTTCTAAAAAAACACCTCCCCCCAGAAAAAAAACAAACAAAAAACCCAAAACCCAAACAAACCAGCAAAACCCATCTCAGGTTAAAGAACAAATATCACCTTGAATCAGCAGACAAGCACTTGGCCCTTAAGGTGGTACTCTTCTTTGTGAATATGATTCTTTTCTCTCTGACCAGTTTGCATAACACAGACAGTCAAGCAACCATCAGCTCTGGTAAAATCAGCTTACTTGCATGAAAGCCAAGGGAACTACACTGACATCTTTCAGCTATGGATGGGGCCAGGGTACCTTCAGCAGAAGGCAGACTTAGGTTATCACATTTCTCTGATGGTTGTTTTTCCTGTTTGTTAGTGTTTCAAAACAACATTTTTTTCATCTTTTTCAACAAGACAAAAATTGTTTCCAATAATCCTTTAGTCAAAGCAAAATAAAATACCCATTTCATGTTTAGTCACATAATCTGCTCTAAAATCTCTTTCCCTTAAAAACTATGCTTAACATTTAAAGGGATAATAATTTAAAACAAGAAGTAATTTGTTTTTATTTGAAAATGTGAAAATGAACTATTTTTTTTTTCCCCTGCCTTTCTATGTGTGTCTGTGTTTGTGTGTGTGCATGTGCGTGTGCGTGCACGCCCGCAGTCCGGAGCCATTCACAGAATCTGGCACTATTTTACAACCTGTCATTCCACAATGTCATTTTTAATTAAGTTAATATCTAATTTGCTTTCAGCTAAAGTTTTTTTCCACGTACAAATTTTCTGTCTCCCTGCCTATCCTCTTTTACCCACGTCCTCCACTTCCTCTAATTGCCCCTCTGTATCACGGACCCTCCTGGATTCTGTATTGATTGCGCTCTCCCTCACCCTCTCTTCCCCCCCGAACACCGCTTTCTCTGAAAGAAACAGCAGCATTGTATCAATCGGACCGGCACTTGAATCTGTAAAATCTATTTAGACCCAGCACAAGCAGAACGGCATTCTGCAGGCTTCAACTAAATTTACTAAAAGCAAAGGAGACAAATTAATGTGGGCAAACCACTAACAGGACTCTACTGAAGAGTATGTGCAGTTCACGGTAGGGGTGAAGTCACCACCAGGAGAAGGTTTTGGTCTGGAGTCATGTGATAGCATCAGGTCCTCATCCTCACTTGACTTGAGGTACCAGACAACCCACTGTTTATTCATTTGCACTTGGCCCCTGGGGGTCTGTATCTGCTCCTGTGAGCAAAAGCTCAATTCCTCGCTGTTGTCTACCTTGTGATAATCTGCGTATCACCCAAACTGCCAAACCCGTCTACCTACAAAGACAAGTGATTCTGCTTCGTGCCTCAGCAGAGTAAAACCCTCATGCGTGGGACGTAATTCCTCTCATATTAAAGGTACTCACACCACCACAGCTTAATCTTTCAGACAGGTAAGCTGTATTGATGCAAAGCACATTTGCTCCATGAAATGACATGCACCCCCAGAGTTGTGGCAATATAAAAAAAGAAAAAAAGAAAACTGCTCAAATATTTCCCAGTCCTTAGGCTCTTTTAAAAATCCTACCACAGACACCAGTACCCAGGTACTGACCCATGAAAATGTTGCTGTTCATACTCTCATGCACAACTCTGTTCACAGCTACCCTCCACCTGTTTTGACTACAGTCAGGCTACAGACTACGGTATGTCCATGGCTAACAAAGTATAAAGTTGCTTTAAGATGTACTTTGTTCATGTTTCCTCATTGCTCAGACCTACTCTTTGCATCTGTGTCATTCAGGCTTTTTATTGTCCTCATCTTTGTTCACCCTAACACTACTATTTCAACTTTTATGACATGCTATCAGATCAGCTTACACAGCCACACTGGGATCCATGTCATCCTGATCACTTGGTCTGCCAATGCTTCCCTTCCCAGAGTAACCAGGCTTGACTGAAAGGGTCACCGTGCCAGCAGTGCCAGCACTGACACCATGCTCAAAAGCCATGACCAGTTGAGAGTACAATGCCAGTTACCTGAAAGCTCAACAGTCCCATACCCCAGCACCAGCTGTAGCCACCTACCAGTTAAGTGAGGAAAAAGATCCCCTAGATACACTGTCTCCAATAATCCCATTCAGATTCCTATTCCATATTTGAAAATTATCGAAATTCAATTCAGCTTAGCACAGGTTGGATGTAAGACCTTAGGTTCAGCCATTTCCTACCAGGCCTCTTAGTGTGGTCCCAGCCTGCCATCAGAAATTATAGTAACCCAGACGAAACGACTTGACCAGATGAAATTCAGGTTCACACCAGCCCATGCAGAATTTTAATCCGAATCTACTCACTGCACCATTTCCTTTAAAGTTAGGTGTTCCAGTCTTTTCAGTGTTAAGCCAGACACCAGTCGGAGGTATCTTTATGAGCTACCTATAGTAGAGTTCAGGATCTGGAGAGGAAGGAGCAAAGCAAAACACAGGATGATAACCCTGGATTTCAGAAGAGCAGACTTCAGCCAGTTCAGGGACCTGCTCAGCTGGGCTAAGTGCCTAACTGCAACAAAATTATCCTACAGGCCACATTTGGCTCGCGGGCCACAAACTGGAACATCTCAATATAAAACTTTACGAGAGGTATGTAAATACATTTGATATTTACAGTTAAACACATTAATTTAAATACATTAAATGCCTTATCAAAGGTATTTCTCCTACAGATACCAATACCAGGGTCAACACTGAGGTGGGAGTGGGTGCTATCTCTCGCTGTCTCTCAACACTTCAGAGGAGCAGGCTGTGCAGTGGAGGGAATGGACAAGGGTAGCTCTTTGCCTACTGCTCTGAGTGCACTGTGTGTTAGTGCCCCAGCCAAACTGTCCTTCTACCTCCAGTGTGGCTCAGCACACAGCCACACTGAGGAAAGCAGTAGCAGGAGCTATGTCTTCTCTCTGGCTTTCTTCACATCAAGGAAATACTTATCTTTACCATCCCTGTGCATCCTTGCAGCAAAACAAAAGTACCGGAAGAGTGAGCTATGTATGCTCCAGAATATTGATGAGGATGACAAAACAGTCCTCAATTTTTTTGTCTGTGTTACACCATACGCTTTCCTCCTTCCCTCTTATCCCACAGTGAGAGGCTGCCTAGCGGTGCTCTTGCTCAGATGGATGCCAGGATCCTGGACCAGGACACATGCAAAGAGCAAATCCAGAATACCTGGCAGTCCCTGCAGAGCACAGCAATCAAGCACTGCACAGCCATCCCGCTCCCCCCTGGAACCCAGAGCACTTCCAGCAAGATAAAAACACCGACACAGCATTGTACAAATACACCTGCAACAGCGAACTGTGTCGATGTGCACACACTGGATTATCTAATCATTTATCACCTGAATAACCCTATGAATAGTTGTATGCCTAAGAATTATTCACAGGATTAAAAGGTGTGTGGTTATGGATTAGCACTGGACCCACTCCTGTGGGTCCATGATGAGCAGTAACAAAAATTCCAGTGAGGATCTTACCGAGTAAACAAATCAATTTGATAAGCAGAACTTTCTCTATGCAATTTGGAATGGCAGCAGCCCTCTTTAAATAGTCATCTTTATTCTGGAGCCTCATTCTTACTATGCAAGCAGCAAAGGAAAGTAATTATCTCGAACAGGAGCCACACACCATTTGAAGCCACTCTTAATGTATAAGGCACAAAAGGTAGGTAATTACATTTTAATGGAAGCCAAGCTTTGTAAGCCAAGATTTGCAGGTATTTATTTTCATTTGTTGAAAAGAAGGTAACAATTCACTCATGGCACTGCTGAACTCCTGTACATAAAAGTCAAGCAGTGTCCCCAAAAGCAATATAAATCATTCGAAATAGAAAAGCTGTGCTGATGGAAGGCTAGAGCGAAGAATTTCAACACCAGGTGTTCAGGACACAGTTTGCCCAGGAACTAGCACTCAGTCCCACTGAGTACAGAGGAAGGCAGGTTTTCTAAAGGGCTCTCTACCTCTCATTGGGGCAAATTTTCCAAAGCACCTGGTTGCTATGGCGGTGCAGGGCAATGGTGTGTTGGGTGCAGGGAACTTCTGAATTTTGGGGATGAAACGCCAACCCATGTGGAAGGGAGCAGTCTTGACTTTGATGAAGCCAAGGATTTTATCCCTTGGTGAAAAAAATCCCACCCTAAAGAGGTTCACCCTGCTCTCCAGGAACAGAAACTGTACTATCTTGTGATTTCCATGATTGTAGAAACAAATCCATTGATTTCTGAAATACCCTTTAAATATGGTATTTCTTCTGCTTCTAGAGAAAGAGAACCTTTCATGGCCATCTAATTCCTTTTCCTCCTATTTTTCTGCACTATATACAGCATTTATATATTCCAAATGGTTTAAGAGGAAAAAATATTATTACGATAGCAATTTTGTTCCAAAATGAATTCTTCTGAAAAGCCTCTTTGAGCAACACAGTTCTACCGGATGGAAAAAAAAGCAATACTCCACTAGCTAAACAGCAGTAGAAGGCAAGTCTCCAATGAACCAATGACCTCGATGTGACTTTTACTTCATTAATATATTACAATTGATTATATCCCCTATACTTTAGCTCTGTGCTGTTTAATGAATTTCTCCAGTTGTCTGTAAGTGTTTCTCAATTTCTCCACTCCTCCAGTCACTCCTCTCCAGCAGGTTTTGTTCTGCTTCTCACTTTGCCAAATTTCCATTTTGGATAGACTTGGATTTGTTCCCAGTTGAACACAAGATGGACCTAATTCAAACCTAAAGGGTGGAGCTGCACCATATAAGCCAGGAAGGCATGCTGCAACGCGTGTTATGAATGGGGAACAGCTAGATTTATGCCTGTAACAAACACTAACGTATCTGACAAAGAAATGGACCAAAGAGCCACTCATGGAAAAAGTTTCATTCATTTTCTTTCTCACTGGTATTGCAAGAAGAAATAAATGCAAGGAAAAATTAATCCAATTTGTTCTAAAACCAGCCGCAAAGCTCTGAAACAATCTTAGACAGTCAGAAGCCATTGCTTGAACCTGACATACGTAAGACGTTAAAAACATTCCCTTTAATATCCTTACTTAAACTAGTAAGGAATTACAGGAAGCTTTTTTTTAAGATGTAATTTCTTGAAACCAAGGATTTTCATCAGAAAGGTTTAATTTTGGTGATTTTCTTCATTCAAATATTTGGGAGAAAAAGTTTCAAAAGTGCCTAGGCACAGGCACACAAAAGACCACAGAGACACACGCATTTTCTGATTTTGCTAGATCGCCTAATTACCCAAAAACAAAGATCAGAAAATTTTCGTCTCATTTTCTTTACTTCTGGGTCACATGTATCTAAGATGTTAGAGTCTTAAGAGTAACTATTCAGAAGATTGCAATGGATAAACTTTTCAAGCAAAGCCTGTTTTGCAACTGGAGACTGCTGAAGGGGTCTGGCTAACTGGAAAGCGATTTCCAGAAGCAGCTCACTTCGCTATTCTGTTTGCTGCTTCGTCTCATCTGCCTCTGGTACATTTGTACTGCTGCTTCTGTAGGGTATGGACTTTCTTACTGTTCTTTGTCACGTTCTGTGCTCAGCACAAGAGGAACCCAGTCCCAGCTGGCTCTTCAGGACTCTGTCTATGCTGTAAACAAGATCCCTCTTAATGCCAGCGAGACAGGTGCAGGCACAGACTGGTACATTCAGAGTTTACTCTCTGCATTCACATGTCTGCAGGAGACTGCTGAAAATAAAAGTATTAATAATCCATTTGGAGTTTGGCATATACCTATACAGCAAAAAGATCACATATTGAGGCAGTTTATAGGTCAAACGGAGATCTACATTATATATAAATACATAAATATATATTATATAAAAATAGTTATTTAGCAGAAAGTTATTCGTGATATACTGTGAATACAGACCCTATTTTACTTCGTTAATTTTTGAAAACCAGGCACACACATTTCTCAGTTGTGCTTTATGCATCCGCCCCAGACGGGATCTATCCTCAGGGCACCGGACACGGGCTTGGCTTTGATCAGTGCTCCACACTCTGAAAAGTCGCCTCCAAAACTTTTGCAGTAAGCACAGATAGGAGAGATGTGACACGGAAAAAATAGAGGATGGTGACATGGAAAATGAGATGGAGGGATAAAAAAGGGGGGGGAAAGCTTGAAAGGAAAGGAAGTTAAGAAGTAGAAAAGGAAAGGAAAGGACAGAAAGGAAGGAACAGAGCTTTCTCTCTGTTTCACTGCTGGGAACAGTAATGAGTGTAAACATTTGCTGATGGCATATCTTTTATCACAGCAAGTCCCACAGCTTCAGGCATTTTCACGGCTCAAGGGCACTGACTAATGCCAAGGAGGCTGGACTACTCTTGCAAGCCAGGAAAGTGAGACAATGAGCATGTAACAGAATTGGCACGCACAAAGCTATTTAAACTTTCACCCACAAAGGTCTGTATTAAACCCTAAAATAAACTCCTGCAGGCACAAGAGGGTTAAACAAGAACATTTGTCACATCCAGTTTTTCATCTTTTGGGGCAGTACAGGAAAAAAAAAAAAAAAATCTGAAATACAAACCAGGGGGTGACAAAACATGGACGTCTAGGTTTCCCATGAAAATTCCCAACCTATTCTTTTCAAAAACACCTGTAAAAGCTGCAGGACAACTAAAAATTGAAAAATACTTCTTTTTTAAAAAAATATTTCTCTTTCTCCCTCTCCTATAAGCATTTCCTGCTCCCTGGAATCAGGGCTGTGTCAATCAGATTGATATTATGTTATGATCTGACAATGCATTCAAATTATTTATCCAAACAGTATAATTTTTCAAAGGTACAAAAGCAGTCTCAAGGGAGACTACAGTGCAAAGCCTCCAAGAAACATAAGGAAATGGAAGCAGAAAAAAACACCATTAAAAGACATCCAAACTTTATTAGTTATGGGCTGCACTGACAGCTTACTAGCAGCTTGAGGCTGGTCCACACTGTAACCATCATTGTGTTTATTCTTCTTATACAGCTTACTCTTGTTCCCACTTAAATTGAGAAAAATGTTATTTCCTCATGTTATGGCAGCAGGAGCCAAATCACATAGATGTGTCTCAGAGCCTAAAGTTTCCAGTGTTTTACTTCATCTCGAAACAACAAGCCTTGTCCTCGGACTAGCAAGGGGCACAGGCAAACACAACCAAGCATTTACTACCCAGTCTCGCCCCTCTGGACCACTGTTTCTTCTCTTGGTTTTCACATTTCTCAGCTCCATAAGGCATAAATTATTCATGGCAAAACTGCCTCTCACAATGTTTATGCAGTGGTTAGTACAATGGCACTCTCTTTCAGCTGGGGCCTCTGGGCACTCATGCAATACAAATAATCATGACGATAGCAACAATAAAACAGCCAGCTATGCTGTTCCCACCGGGCATCCACTGCCAGTGTCTGCCCCACAGAGCTCAGATCACTGTATTTCACTGCAGGCTCCTGGTCAGTGCCAGAGGCCATTCTTCAATAAACCTGCCTCATCCTTTAGAGCAAGAGAAAAACCTCCCAATTTTGCCTTTCAGGTTTTTGTTTAACTATCCATCACAGCTGTTTCCTAATATGAGAAAATCCCTCATTTTTATATCTAATTAGTTTGAGCAGATCCTATTATTCTGCCTCCTGTAATACTAATTATTACGCTAGCTGCATGCCTGCACGACTAATGAGTTACATTAAAGATGGGGAATTCTGAAACCTGCAGAGGGAGATACAGCACGAGTGTGATGGCAAAACAGGAGACACCAGCATCTTTCAAACGAAAGAAAATCACAGTCCTAACAAGTTATTTCTTCTCCCCCTGTGTCCTCTCCAGTTACTCTTTAGAAGCAGACATTTTGTTGCTGCACAAAGGCAAAGTTGAGAGAGGGCACCCCAGAAAAAGCAGATTGTCCAACATGCAAAATGGAATGGGCTGCAGACGGTCCTTTTCGTCGGCGCAGCACCTAGTTTGTCTGAGCAATGAATAGCTCCGTATCAGGAGAGCAATTCATTCAGACAACATCACTGGCAGCTCCTTGCAACAGCCAGCAGCCAAGTCACCCTGCCAAAGAGCAATCAGTCTGTCCTGGCAGTGCACTGTGAATAAGATGTCCTCTCTGCAGGTAGAAATCAAGGCTGCCACTGTAGTGCTCAAAAACCACATGTTGTTTTCTGCTCCTGGCACCAAAGTAAGGACGGGGATATACCTGTTCATTAACAAAAGTCCAGCTCTGTGTTTTGACACCAAGCTCCCTAAGAAGACACAAGGTGAGTCAGTGTCAAACACTGTCTTAAGTCCACTGAGATTACTAACATCAAAACCAAAGACCCTAATTAAAGACTGCAGTTCAGATACTCATCGTGAAGTAAATCGTCACATTCTGATAATTGTAATTGCAGACTAGGATAAAAAGGAGCAGCAGCTACTAGTCAGGGCATGGAGCCAAGAGTCAACAGCACCTAGCTGAGTGCCTGGACCTGCCACTGATACTGCATCAACCTGGAAAATCATTTAGCCTTTCCGACTTTCAATTATTACTTTTCTTTAAATTGTACTTCCTCAGCTCCAAGGAGCGATAGCAGGATTAGCTAATTGCTGCCTGTAAAGATTGCTAGATAAAAGAAACACTGTAGTGCAGATTGATTACATTTCACTAAACTCTTAAGTAAAGCTCTTCAAATGATATGAAATTATTAAAAACACACAGAGCGTAGTCTTTCCTCCACTGCAGTAGCACGCACACCATGCCAAACACAGGGAACTAGACTGACACCTTGCTAGACCCTCAAATGCTACACCTGATCTGCATTACAGGAAAGAGATTACAGCCATTAACAACTCGGGTAGGTCTTGCCTTCATGTGAGAAACCTTTCCAAACACTGCGTGTTGGAGGATGTGATCTTTGGATGCCACCCCAATTATTAAAGACAACAGTGGTGTAAGCAGTGTTAATGTTTGCCAACCTTAGTTGGAATTGTTTTCCTATGTGGCAAGGACTGAGCTGAGCCAGGAGAAAGTAACTCATAGATCAGATATACTGTAAATTGATAAAAAGTTGGGAAGGGAGATTTATTAAAAAGAACTAAATAAAGCCAGGTGAAAAAGTTATCAGAAAGGAGCATAATTCAAAAAAATGAAGGGTACATTGCAGAAAGAGCAGGCAGACTGCTTATTCTATTTAATTTTATCTTAATCAGAAGAATAAATTGCTAAAAGTACAAGAGTTATGGGGAGAGAGAGAGGAAGAATGAGAGTGACGGAAAGAGTGAAAAAAGAAATAAAGCCTATCAGGCAACCCAGCTCAATAAAAATAAATTCCTCCTCTCAGCAGTTAAAGCAAAATGTTTCCTGAATCCTGACAATACCCCATTCTTTTACTTTCTGGCTGGCTGGAACCCGAACAACCATCAATCAAGTTTGGGTGGCCGTGAAGTAGGCCAGATGGAGTATGTCGGAAGCGTTTTCTGCTCTTCAGTGCAAGTTGGCCATTAGAGCAGCCACTCGACAGAAGTGCCTGAGTCTTTCACATCTGTCAAGACAGTTTAGGGAGACCTTGAACATCCCCGGCCTTGCAGACACTGATTAGAATATGCAATTGTGTGTGCTAGAGGAGAGGTGGCTGCCTCCGCTGGGATTTTGTGATAAAAATTATCCTTTCATCCTTTCCAGTCTTTGTGACAGGCTTTCTCATGACCTCATTTGTGTACTAAATACACAAACCATGGTGTCTGGGATATCACTGTCATGTTGCTGACAATCTCTCTGTCCAAATGCACAATATTAAAGAACGAACGACAGTTTTCGTCCTGTGTTAACTACGCTTTAGCACAGCAGCCCAGGATGAAACTATTGTCTTCCAATCTGAGAACACCTCAGCAAAGCTATGGAGAAGAGAGCTCATCAGAAATCCAGATAAAATTCAAATTCCTCGTTCATCATCTGCTCTCCTCCTTAAATCCAATATACAGCAGAGTTTCTCTAATAATTCCCCTTTTGCAAGCAGTGAGCTCCAAAATGTCCAAGTGTCGCAGACTACAATCCATACTTAATCACCTGCTCAGAAGAAAAAAAACTGAGACAGAGCAGTTGCTAATAAGGAAAAAATACAAATTTATTTTTTTTTTTTTAGTTTCCAAAATAATGAGAGTGCTTCAAAACGATTTTAAGGCTTTTCCATGAATGCTGACTAATGATAAAACAAATCCGTAAGAACACTTAGATCACCAGTTTATGAGGCAGGCATTGATTCCCAAGGTTAATGAGTATCTCCTGGTTTAGTTTAGCAGAAGTTTTGCCCCAGCTCATAGAAGTTCCTGGAAAACCAAAATACACTTCTATCAGCAAATCTGCAAAATGATAACCCTTGGGATTTTTCTGCAGCTATAATTTTCCTTTCTGTTAAGCACAGATCAAACTCCTATGAAACAGCAGTCATCTTCGAAATAGTTAGGCGAGAGGAGAGAGACACAGGATTCATCCTACCAGCAAAGTTGCTGCATGTTCATGAGCTGGAAAGGTGGATAAGCAACAGGAGAGCAGCAGTTACAGATAACATCAATGTATTTGCATTTTTCTCAAACAACAGAGAAGGTGAGGAGGAACTTCAGACACCAAGCCACACTAAGGAAATGTATCAGGTGAAATCTGATACACAATACTTCATTGGGCAAGCCTAGATGAAATAATCTGCCTTACCCACACACTTTCTTGGGTTCTTAACTAACCACATTAATTAACTTTTTAAAAAATATAAGAGTTAGAGAGAATTGTGAAGGTCTCAGATAAAGATATCTACTCCACATGCAAGCAGTGATCAAAAGAAAAACATATTTAGGTTATTTAGTGGGTGTAATGAACAATAAAGGAAGTATTACAATGATATTTTCTTTTTCAACACAAATCTGTAGAGGACATGCTTGGAATACTGTGTACAGTCCAGTCTCTTCATCTCAAAAATTATTTTGCAATAATAGAAGGAATTTAGGTAAGTCCAGTAGAGAGTATTCTTATCGTGGATATATTGTTATACAACAAAATACTTAAGTCAGAGGTTTTTAGCTTTAAAAGATGGCAAGTGACAAAAAGTAACAGAATATATAAAACTACAACTGACTGGAGAAGCTAAGTAGAGGCTTTTACTCACCCCATTTACAATATGAAATCAAAAGAAAAGTGATGTGATGGAGAGGTTACAAACATGACCTAATGGAAGGAAAATTTCAGCGCACAGGAAAGAGGGTTAGTCAGGAAAATCATGAAAACAAGCTTTTTTCTGAATATACTGGTATTTTTCAGTGCAATATTCTCAGTCAGTTCACATCTGCTTTTGGTACTCTCAACCAATTGCTGTCCGAGATGTATTCAGTGATGCAGCTCTTGAAGCACACACCAGTCAGAAAGGTAACCGTTTAGCGGTAGAACAGATTCCTGTAATCAGTAAGCTCCTCACTTACTATTCTGCTGCCAGAGCTCAAAAAAGCCAGAAAGCCACTGCCCTGCTACTCCAGGCAATCACAGTAGGAACGGACTGCACTTGATCAGCATTTACAGGTCTAGCTGCATATCAATACAGACCTCATGCAACACTGTGTCTCAGAAAAATATTATTACTTCCAAGTAATGTATCATATGCTTTTTCTCTTGTAGTCTTGAGCCATTGACGTGAAGCTGTGGGTGAAAAGGGAGCCCAATATGTACCTGCAGTCCATTCCAAGTGCTCAGACAATAATCTAGATCCTACCTCCCGTCTCCAAAGAATTAAATTGGGTCCTATTCTAACTATAGATTGAATACAGTTTAATTTTTCATTTATCTAGATGTAGGTGGGGACTTACCTCCAACCTGTAATTTCCTTCACCTCAGGAAGAAAAAAAATACTCTTATTCCAGCTAACATGTCAGCACTCAGATTTTTAATTCAGAAATAAAGTTCAGTAGGGCACAACATTCCACACAGTACTAATCTGCTTGACCTAATTTCTTATTCTAGTTCCTCCTACTGCTGCCAACATACTGTCCAGTGTAGCTCCTATGTAGTTATACCCACAGATCTGCAATATGGATTTCTTATCTTTAGCTCAGGGCCCAGGCAGGCTGCAAGTGTGTGACTTCCATGCATGCTGCTCCTACTAATGCCAACAGCAGATGAACAAGCAGGTGGCATGCAGGAAGATGCCGTGAGATTTCTAACGCAAATCAGGAGAGCAGAATTTCTGCCCACAGTTATTATGATCACAAACCTACGTTTGTACCTATTTCTCCTTTTGCATTCCTTCAAATTGAATGAAGTCAGGTTTCCTAATTAAGTCAAACCACGTAACTATGTTTGCTGCAGTCAGTCCCAACCCGAGTTTCAGTCTCAGCTATAACTCACTCATATCTAGAATCAGTTAAAGTTAACTCCAATCCAGCAATTTCACAAGCTCTGCCTTTAAAACTATAACTTGAATACGTCCCTGTGCCACCCAACAGCATTGCTCTCACAAAACAACGGTGCATCAACGCTCTGCTTTGTCTACCTCTCCCCTCTTCTGACAGCCATTGATAGAACATACTGACTCAGCGGGAGCAGAACAAGGCAGAGGGCTACTAGTGGCTCAAGCAGCAGAGGCCTTCTGGCAGCACAATAGGAAGCTTCATTCAATAAACTCCCAAATGCCACTTAGGCGTGGAAACTTACTCAACCCGCCCCCCCCAAAAGTCCTTCCCCCCAAACTAATAAACAATAAAATCACACAGCTCAAAGCCCTTCCTGCATTCCCACCCAGTCACTTCCATCCCCAAATGAAGATGTTTATTGCTGCCAACTCAACCAAGTCGGCTGGTCTCTGAAAATCTAGTTGTATCCTTTCTGCTTCACAGCTTGTCGTTATCTACGCAGGTTCTAGACTCAGTTCTTATGTGATAACTCCATGGATGGTGTGCGGGGAAGACCAGTTACAGCTGTACTGACTGCAAAGCAGATGGATGCATGCACACACAGAGAAAGCATCTGCAACCTCATCAGACATGTCTCCGGTCGCACAAGCAGAGCAGGCCATCTGCAGGTACTCCTCAGATCAGTGGTGCACCACCACCCACAATTTGAAAATTGCCCATCCCAGCTGCACCTGTCACACCTAATCACATTTACTTTTTATAATTGTCCAAGTGTTCAGAGCCTGGAATGTGTTAAACCTAGCTGGTTTTAAGCAAACAAATGCCAGGGTAGCATAGCTTGTATAATCCACTTAAAACACATTACTTCTGTATCTCAAACAAGATCTCACAGTTTTAGCTCCCGCTATAAATCATCCTACACACATAACACCTGCTACTCCAACAAAAGAGTAAATTAAAAGGCTTTAATAATTAGAAAGAAAGTAAGTTTGTCTAGGGGACACCTGGAAACACAAATGCAGGGCATATGCCTTTCCGTGTACTAGGAATTACACTGTCACTCACATTTAAATAAGACATATACTTTCTGTACTCTCCTTCCTGCTATCTTTGAATAAAGAATATACAACCCCAAGAGTGCAGAACATCCACATATTTCAGCATGCAGTGAGCAGAACATTCCGTCAATACTACCTGTCCAGAAGGAAAGCAGTCCTTTTTTCAACTAGTCATTATTCGATACCAAACAAAACCTATATAAAAGGTGTCTTTATCAAGAGACATTTTTGCATGCTATTATTGGTCTGTTCCTGTCAACAGGTGAGTTATGAAAAGCATCTGTCCTCTGGAAGTCTAGTCGCATCAGCAAACTGGTAGCATTACAGGTGGTCTAAGGTTAAAATTGGGGCTCTAATCTTCAGCTTACCTCTTGTGTGTGAGACTGCATTGACTATACAACTCAGGAACATAGTCTGCCTGACCGCTGAGAGATAGAAGCAGTGCAGAACTGAGGAAAGGCCATGAAAGCACAATCTCTTGTACTACTGAGTTACCGCTGAAGCACGCAGGACATCACAAATCCAGTGATTTAAATGAACTGGTGTGCAGCTTTCAGCAAATGGAATTTACCTTGAGGTTTGGGTTTGGTAAGCTTCCCACAGGGCTTTGAGATTGTGACAGTCTTCTGGCAGTCAGCATTATGAAGGGCTCTCTTTAGGTTCCCGGTTCGAGTCTTCAAGGCAGTATTCAAGTCACATTCTCCCCAGGCCTGGAACTGGTATTTGCACTCCGCTGCAATGAGTAAATAAATGGCAATATTTAAACCAGAATGACTGAGTGTGAAAACAAAAATGTTATGAGCCTAGTAGGATATCACGGACAGCCAGTGCTTGTAGACAAAAGGATCATGCAACTGAAAAAAAGGAATCCCAAGAAACATTGAAACATGATTTGCAGTGATAATTGCAGTCTCCCCACAAAAAATACTTTAAAATGGAATCCTCTTGCTTTTGCATGGATATTGCATTATTGTCATATAAAGGAAAATACATTCAACTATGAAGATACACAATAAATTAAAAAAAAGAAAGAAACAACAGCAGTGGGAAATGTCATTCAGATTCTATATGGTTGTTCCTCCATTTGTGTGATGCCAAAGGTTACCCAATAAGGACTGAATAGTTTCAAGAACGTATGTGCAACTATGAACTTGTCAAGTCTGAAACTGCTGCACTGATTGCCTTGGTAAGGTCACAACGATGTCAAAGCCATACAAGCTGTTTACTAGAAAAAAGCCAAGTTTGCAAGAGTAATCAGATCTGAGTCCTGGACAGACATCTTGTCCAGGACAGATCTGACGTATCTTTGTGAACTGTTATAGATGAACCTTCTGAACTGAATAATACAGATGAAATATACTGGTCTTCATTCACTCCTCTCAATGCACACACTGGTAGCCACCCATGCTCCATGCTGCAAATCACACATGGCAAGGTCACGTAAAGCCTGTGGTAACCATTGCTGAGATTCACAGCTGTGACAGAACACACGACACTTACATTGGTGCCTTAAATAGGGTTGTACACCACAGGAGAGCAGATTTAAACACGCTGCTGGAACACTGAGTTTACGATAAGTAGGTTACATGTACTCTCTGCAGAGGAGCTGCTTTGCTCTGAAAAAGCTGCCTTCTGATGCCTTACATGTTCTAGCTGCGATGAACTTGAGATACAGAAGTAGCCCCTTCACCAAGGCATTTGCAGAACTAAGCAGAAAATACAGGCTTCCTTCTCCACACTTAAGTAAAAACCAAAATACACCCTTGAGAAAGTGATGCTTACCTCCAAATTGCTTCTTCCAGTTGCAGGGAATCTTACACTTCTGAGTCTTGGTGGTTTGTTTGCACTCAGCTCCAGTGCGAGTGCCCTCACGCGTCCCCAAGCCACAGTCACCACTGGTGGGCACGCAGACACTCCACTGCCATTCCCCACAGTCAGACTTCTTCGCCTTTTTCTCTGGATGAAGACAAGGAACCAAACCCAAGCAAGAGAACTGGTCAGTACCCAGAGCCTATGGAGAAGTTCCCTAAACTTCACTAAAGAGTCACAGCACCTGAAAGGGTGAATAAGGAAGACATTCGTAAAACAATTGCTTCAAAAGCAAAAGGTCTGGCATCCTCTTCACAGGTCTGCAGAGACAGGTCAGCCTCTTTGACTCCAAAGCAGGGTAGATCAAATTCAGTCCCACTACCGTGTCTACTAGTCCACTTCAATATTCTCAAGTGGATTCTCATCTTCAGAATGGGGAATCATCTAGAAACCCTGAGAGATCACTGACCAAAACATGCAGGAGGGCTCACTCAGAAAGGACACTCCTCTGTCTCCAGTAGCTGATGGCATGCAAATATTTTCAGTTCCAACTGAAGTACTACACACTATAGAGATTAGAAATGTATGTGTTTATGTTGTGTATCAGAGGATTTGAGCCCCTCCAGGGAACGGCTGTGGGATACGAACTTTTCACTTGGTATACCATACCACATTTTATGTCAGAATATGACCAAAACTCCAAAGGAGAAGAAAAAACTACAGGGAGAAGTGTACTCAAGATGCTATTAATACAGGTGGGTTTGCTGCTCAGGAACAAAAGTAAGGATCATGATTTCATTTAAATCCTTAAACCCAAGTCTGATGAGAAAAGACAGCAATGTTATCAAACCCAAGGGTTCACAAAAATAATTAGTTAGGCCCCCAAAACATCACAAGTAGCTTTAAATAACCTTATATAAAACTATTTTCCTTCTAGCTCTTGTATATTTACTTTCACATCTTCTCATATTTCCATACAACCACAATGGTTAGAAACACTGTTTTTTTTAATGGGAACACTAATTCTGATAGACTTACAGGTCATATTAACTGGTGTGTAACTAGCCTGTAAATAATAAGACCTTAAGAAAAACACCAAAAGATGTGCTCCTTAAAAAATGTCAAAACTAGGTTTAATAGATATGAATTTTCCACCCCAGGCCTGTCTTTCCTATAATGAGGTCTGAGTTCATCACTGACAGAAAGCAATTACCGCTGAATGTCTGGCTGTCTACCTGCAGCAGCGAGTTAGTTCAATTCTTTGTCGGAGGATTTCCACATCACACAGCATTGGCATAGCATTGTCATATACAACACTGAACAAGCGACATGATAACTGCTCTTTCATCACCCGTTTGGTTCTCCCTAAGTCAAGCATGAACCTATTCCCAGAGCAAATTTTAAGCTGCCTTGCAATACCCACTCTGCGATCAACTAAGGACTCCAGTCTCCGGGGCTGTCAAGCCGCCAGCTTTCATGGAAACTTACTTTCTGTTTTCCTATTTAACACAGAACAACATGTCACAGCCACAAATCCCTACCCTGTATGTCAAAAGGTTAACAAATGACCTGAATTTTGTAACAAAACCAGAAGCATTTGACATTCTCCCACACATGCAATCTATCTCAGGGATTAACTCTGAATTACCCTGGACCTTACCTGGTTTCTCTTTTTTGCCAGCCTCGGTGGTACTCACAGCTGCCAGAATGAAAACAAGTGCCAGGAGGGCAGCTGTGAACTTTCGACGTTCCTGTTGTTGCTGTTGCATTCTGGGGATTAACGAGAGAGAGGGAAAAAAGGTTGGTTAGACTGTAAAAAGTGAGACCCCATCTAAAGTGTAGCTACAGCATTTTTGGGAAGCTCTGCTTCAGGGCCACAAGACACAAGCAGGTCAAACATAATTAGCCATTGGCAGAATGGGCAATTATCTTCATTCCAGAGAGAATACAAAGATTTTTAACAGTTATTTTCCAGCCAATCACCAAAAGTCATTCAGAACTGGCTGATTTCAATGGCTTACACACATATTTCCCTTTCATTTTGCTATAATTTGCATTGTCTCATTTTGGCATTGTTTATTGGAAAGCAGGGCCATAACAAATATGTTTGTTAAAAATAAGCAACCTCCCCATTTCCCAGAGACACCTCTCTAGTAGGCGGCCAGGTACCAAGACGGTGGACTAGAGATTGCTCGGATGGAAGGTTTTGCCAGCTTTTTCTTTTTTTTTTTTTCCCCAAACCAGGGCCCATGACATCTGTGCTACACCAGCCCTCCGAGGAGGTGTCAACAGTGCTAGCCACTAAGATGGCCTTAAAAACACAACTAGACTGATGTTACAGAGAGTTTAGAAGCAACCTGCTCTCCTTTTGCTGAGCACAGCAACCTTAGGAGAGAAATAATTCTCACCATGAACAAAGAACAAAATTTATTTGGAATTTAATTTGGCACTCCTCAGTATTCCCTGCTGGCAACCTCTTGCTCAAAAGCAACATAATTGTAATTGACGTGGAAAACAGGAGAGGAATCCCAAACACAGAGACTTTTAAGTATCCAGCTTTCATGTCATGCTAGAAGCCAGATGAGAAAACTTAATAGCTTTGTTGAAATAAAATTCATGTGAAGACTGCAAGATACCTGGCATTCAAATATCTGAAAGAGCTATCATTAGCACCAGTTTGGTTTACTTCAAAAGAAAGTACCATTTCCCATCATGAAGAAAGGACCACCAGTGTTTCCAGTGAACTCAAACAGAGCCTGGAGCTAGAGAGCACATGACTCCTGCGTGAGCTTGGGTTTGCTTTTTCTTTCTTCTGCTACATGTTTCCACTTAGAGCCTCTCATGTTTTACAGAAAATGAAATAAATAAATAAGCAATTAAAAAAAAAAAT
This sequence comes from Gymnogyps californianus, assembly GCF_018139145.2. NCBI lineage: Eukaryota > Metazoa > Chordata > Aves > Accipitriformes > Cathartidae > Gymnogyps > Gymnogyps californianus. The sequence continues at coordinate 153,915,762 of NC_059471.1, forward strand.
GCAACCTGCCTTTTTATTCAGCTTACTTCAAACTGGCTGTCCATAATCAAACACATACAGTTGCAATACTGTTAAGACACAAAACTTCCTCCCTCAGCCCCTTTCCCTTGGAGAAACTTCACCACCAGTAGCACTGTACCTCACCTCACATCCCATTTTCACTACAATTTATCTTCTCACTTCCTCTCTTACAAATGACTCACCAGAATCCATTGTTGAAGGACGGAGTTAAGTGCTTGTGCGGAAACACATACGGAAAAAGAGATAAATACTTCCATAACCTCAAGACACTGTCCTAGCGTGCTGTCTGGGGATGTCAGAAGCTGAAGCAAGGCAGCACCAGTGGGCTTGCTGCACACGATGTTGCCGCACGCAAGAGACGCCCACAGTGGGCTTGGGGCTCCCTCCTACATCCCTGCTGCCCACTCCAGGGACCTGGGATGTGGTCATATGTACCCCACGGGCTGCTGGCAGTCACCAGGAGCTGTGGATAACTGTCTGTAAGGAAGTTGCCTTCTATTAAGTTGACACAGACTCAAATTCAAATCTGATCAATATTATTTTCAGCAAAACAGGCAGGGAAAATAGTTGGGTTTTGGAGTCTGAAATGTTCCAGAAGCCCTATAAACAAAACCCCGCAGAGCCTTAATATAGCATGCTTTCCTAAGATTCCAAGTCTCCCTACAGCCAAAGCACTTGCCAAGTTGTCTAAGGCAAACACTAAACCTGCACAGAAGGGGGGGGGGGGGGGGCAGGAGAGATCTATATATCTATAGAGCCAGGCTGCTTCCTGAAGTGCCTTTGCTATTAATTACCAACACGTGAAAAGCCATATTGTACAGATGGCAGCCTTGCCTCACACCACACCAACACCTCGAATTTGATGTAATCAGTATGACTACAGAAAATTGCATAATTGTTTTGCACGTGACAGATCAGCAAGGGCAGATGCTCCCACAAAATTACAAACGGCCTATATATAGTACCCATTAAATATTAGATATTTCTTCAGAAGGCCAGAAAATCCCACCTATCAGTAGTCATTTGAGTTCAATCTTCAGTTTTCCTTGCAAATATTTCAGCTGGCCATTAAAAAGATGGACGAAGAGAAAAAGTTGTCAGACTGGACTTGTTTTTGAAAACAATATATTCCACTGAAAATAACTTTGTCTTTTTTGGTTTGTTTTTTCAAAATTCAAAGGTGACAATTTTTCCTTTTCATTAGATTCTGTGATAACATTTCCAGTTCAACCTTTGATTTAAAGAACTGCCAAAACTGCAGTTTTGAAAAATGAAAAAACAAGTGTTTCACGATACGCAAAATGGACTCCTCCTCGACATTTTGATTTTTGTAACGAGCCTTCTGTCTACACCAATGGTAACAAGTAAATCATGTGTCATGAAGGGAAAGTATTTCTAAAATCCTGTATGACAGCCCCTAATCAGAGCAAGACAGCAGTACTTAAACAAATGGCAGTGGCATTTTCAACCAACAGGAAGAGACAAAAATAAAAGTGCAGGAAAGAAGAAAGACATTTGGGGTGGGGGGAGCTCCAGGAAACTTCAGAAGAGAGAAAAGGTAAAGAGAAAGGAAAAGACTTTAGAACAGTTTAAATGGTAAGCTGGAACAAGATCAGAAAGAGTGAGTAATCATGAAAGAGCACCAAAACAGGAATGAGAGAAGAGAGAAGCAGTTAACGACAACGGTTAAAACACTAAAATAGAGAGTGTTAGAAAAACATGAAGTGTGTAACGAGGTGCGAAGTGAAGCCCATCTGAGATGGGTCATAGCAAGTGGCTTCTCCCAACAAAAATGAGGCACAGGAATTACTTCAGTCTGACAGTTGATTTCACAGTCAATCTCTGCTTGGGAGTAAAAAATTAAAGGAAAATTAAAAAATGGCAGGCAATCAGAAAATTAATGAGTTCATCAACCATCCATCCATGGGTTCAATTGCATGTTGAGCACCAGAAAGAGAGTCAGGCAGAAGTCACACTGCAGTTTAAAGGACTTTCTGAGTGGAGCTTGAGCCTCCCACTCCAAATCACTCACTGCCCCCGACCTGATTTTACAATCACACTCATCTCTCCTGAACCTGATTCATTAAACCATTTGTTTGCTGTGATGAGTACAGTCCACATGACTAAGTGTACCAACTCCTTTAGGAAATACCTACCCTATGGACTGCAGCACACAAATCCCAGCTCTACCAGAGACCCAAACCAGTATCTACATAGTGTGGCCCAGTGGCATACAGACACTTCCATGTGGGTCCGGAAACGCTACAGACACTTTCATGCAGTGCCACGCTTTGTCTAACAGCCCCAGAGAAAGTTTATTCCTTCCAACGCAAGACCCTGCAAATGCAGCTTGCTTCCTTCATACCCAAGTTGGCAGTCCAAGGCGGCCCGGGTGTTTTCATGCTGTGCTCCTTAGAACTTTCAATCCAGTTAGTGCAAGTCAAGCTCACTGGAATGACTCTGTCTGCACTCATGCAATTAACTCATACACAGGTTCTCCATTTCTCACTGAACAAGTCTTTCCAGAACACAAGCATCCAGAACAAACCAGACAATTTCTAATGAAGCTCTATTGGTGAGCAAGTGTTTGTTTTTCCTAGCCTTACTGAAGCTAGCATATGCAGCACATCCTAGGATCATATATGCCTTTTGCAGGTGGCTTTTTTGCTGTTAATAACTATTACTCACAAGCCCTTCCCTTCATCTGTTCTTTCCAAAGCAACTGGCAAGGTCCCAGATTATAGAAGCAAGTATTTTATTATTAGTCCATATGAGTGTAATCTCCCACTCTGAACTATCAGGTTTTCTCACATGATTTAACCCGTCCATATCCTCCAGCTCTTCCAGTATAATATGCCAAACATCAGCTGTGTTGATAATGCTGTTACCCTGCATGTATTGCAATACTGTATGTATTGCCATTGCTAATGACAGGCCACGGGCTTTGTAGTGAGTTTGCAAGGCCTCAGGACTGAGGCTTGTCAAGGCTTGCTCTGTCTGAGCTTTCCTTGGCCTGTCCGCAGCTTTGTCACATTTGGTTTAGTTGCAACAGCAATTTTTCTAATTGACCAGCTAATTATGGCTAATTTGATTTACTTTTCTTTGCCATTGTATGGAACCACCCAGGTTTTACAACTCTATTATAATAATGTACTATAGAGAAATACAGGACTGGTATCTTAGCAAAGGCCTTGAGAAGTGGAGGCATGGGATGCAGTGTAGAGGAGTACAGGTATAGGAGATACAAGATGGGGCACAGGCTTGACAATGGAGACCCCCCAGCTATAAATTCACCCATGGTCAGATAAAGAAATGCAGACCTGGAGCTGGACAAAACTGGATATAGGAGTAAGAAAGAGAACACAGAAATAGTTTCCAACATACCTAAAAGGCGCCATATATAGTAAGTTTGTATATAAAATGGAGCTGCAGATCAATGAAGAAAGAGAAAGGCGTAAAAGCATGTTAGCAAACATAAAAAAACAACCCCAAGTTGATCCTAAAGTGAGGAAGAAACAACCAACAACATGAACATCCTCCTGGCCGAGGACCCCAGATGATGACAAGTGACCATAACCATCCCCACCACCAACACCACAATGAAACCACCAACCTTAGGGCGAAGAGGAGCTGGGGACGGGTCAGCATAACATTAGGAAAAGCAGTTGAATCTAAGTGTACATGTAACAATTTGTTACCACATGTGGTGGTGGTGGTGGTGGTATTGGTATTATTATTATGACATCTGCATAGACATATTCTTTTTCTGTAACAATTACGTCTACACTAATAATGATTCTTGGATTAGACTGTTAAGATTTCAATTACACTGATAATAAATTTTTTATTTTATATAAATATCTATATAAAAGGTATGGTTCCTCTTTGCCCATAAACAATATTTTAAGCATGACTCCCAGCTTCGCCTTTTAGTACACTATCATTTTCATCCCATGATCATGAATAAATAAAATGCATCCCAAAAGCAGACTTACGAAATTCCTACATTATTTCTCTTCACAACACTGCTCATTTTGAGTCCACTTTAAGCTCCTTACCCATGTTAGAACTACTTTTTGCATTAATCCTTCTTTTTTTCCTGCTTGAATGAACAATTTCTCATCAAGTCCCACAACAAATACTTTAATAAATTACAGTTTGATTAGTCCCAGATTAGTCACATCTACAAAATCAGTTTTTAAATGAGCTAGTTTGGAAGATCAGCCTCCTTTCAGTAAACACATGCTGTGTTTAATGAAACTTAACATTTACCTCCACTTCTTAAATTATTCTCTTATTCAAAATGTGTTCTATTTTGCAGTCCATCGAGGGCAGATGAACATGTCTGCAGTTACCTGGATCTGTTTCTTTCCCCTTTCTTAAATATAAATATTATATTTGCTATGCTCCAGTTGTACAACAGCAGGAAGTATTTGATGCATGTTTTAACAGTCTTAATGAATCTGAAATGTCAAGTGCCATTTTTACAGTACTCCGAGATGGAAACACACCGTTTTCTCTGTAAAAGAGAAGTTAGGAGCATTCAGTTCTTAGGAGTGTGACTTCTGTAACAGTTGCAGAAAATTCTGCTTCTCCAGGTCTCTTTCTCATTCACCATCTGGTGCATGCCCCTATGTCCTACCTGATCTCCCATATTGAAAACCGAGGCAAATGCTCACACACTTTTGGAGCCAGACCTTTGTGAACTGTAATCTTCCAACTGTAAAATGCTCCCTCTTCCCTTGCACACATACACATTTCCTTTGTTGTCTTTATTTGCAGGACTAGGGAAAAAAAAAATTTCTAGATTTGCTTCTCATTTCTTTTGCAAGATTTAAGTCAGCTTAGTTTTTGGTGAGTCTCAGCAATTTGGCACTTCTGGACTTCCAAGACACTACTTTCTTGGATGATCAATATCATTTTCTTCAATTCCTGCAAGCTCCTGATAGCGCTTTAGTGGGTTGATCGCCAGTTAGATTTGGAATTCCTCTCTACAGTTTTTTTTCCCCCTCTTTTTTCTTGAGGAAACAAATTTCAATATTTTTTTTTTTCACTTCAATACAAAGAGATTTGAAACAATCCTTTTTTAAAAATCTTGCATTGGTCCAACACACATCACCAGTTTACTTAATTTCTTAAAAATCAACTTTTAAAATTGAAAACCTTAATTAGATTTATGTTCATGATCCTACGTAATATAAACTGAATCAGCTTGTTAACACTTAATACAAGTGGTTATTTTTAAGGATGAACTTTAAGGATGAGCTGTAAGGTCATACTGAATTAAATTCTAAAATAGCGTCAACTTTTTATAGTCCTGTGGTAGGTAGTGAAAAAATCACATCCACATATAATTAGCCCCTATTATTATTAGCACCATTTACCTTCTAATCTAAATTTGGAAAGATAAACCCTTCTATAATAAGAGATCTCCTTATTATATTTTCCTCATGCATAACACAACAAGGACTCCTGACTAAATTCACATCCAACTCTGGGTTGACACAAAACCAGTAAATATTTTTCCATACTCCTCCAAAGCAGTTTTGAGTCATAGGAATCCTATCTTATGCATACCAGTAGCTCTTATTTATTTACAGAGTATCATTAATTTCCATTACAACTATAAGGCAGGGGGGTTGGAACTAGATGATCTTTAAGGTCCCTTCCAACCCAACCCATTCTATGATTCGATCATTCTATATGACTTTTACTGTGGTTTCTATCTTTCCTGGACCTTCAAGTCCTGTCCACCAGTCATGATTACCATTACAGAGTGTGTGTGAGCTAACCCAATAATATCCATTTGCAGGTACTATACCTCTTTCCAGCTTCTCCAATTCATTGCCCAGGCCACCTGCACCTGATATTTCTCTATGATCTCACCCAAATGTCTTCCAGGTACCAACTTTTCATTAACTGCTTTCCACCCTGATTACTGCAGTAATTTATTTCTTTGTCTTGGCTACCCTGCCACTGTCATGTTGTTTCTTTATCTAATGCTAAATCTTTCTTCACCTTATTTTTCCTTCCTGAGTACTAAAAGTAGACATAGACATCACATACATTTCTCTGTATGCTTCCTTCTGGGTAAAGATCCCCAAACTCTCCTCAAAGCACAAAGCTTTGAGCCAACTTGCTGGTCTCCATCATTTAGTTGCACCTTCATGGACCAAAGAAATGCTGTGTTCATTTCAAACAGAACTACTACTATAGTCTTAGTGGTCTAAGCCTAAAAGTGAGCCGAGGTTTACAGAAAGAAAGAACCTTTAATTATAACAACTGATTGCTCAACCAAATGATACTATCTCTGGCTGAAAAACCATGCCTTAATTTCATTTCTAACAATGGTTACGTTTCAGAATGATTTTATTAAAGAAAACCTACTAGAATAATGATGAAACACCAAGTTTTCTTCTTTGGTCAAATTAAGTAATGAAATGATATTCATTACCCTCTTGGGGAGGGTAGGGGGTGGAAGGGGGTGGGTGTGTTGGTCAGTGTACCAAAAAAAAAACCCCGTATTAATTCAGGGACCTGCAGCTACTGCAATCCTGCCCAAAACAAAACCTGTGTGCTCATTTCCCTTAGTCCTTTGACCTTCCTGTGAGGGGTCGGTATTGTCTTGTGATATAGTCGTGAAATTTTGGGAGCTGCGTCAGCAACACCAAACAGTGGATGCCAGTGGTCTGAGTCTGTGTGCTAACAAGTTAGTTCAAAGCGGTGTAGGAAACCCCAAACCCTACTGAAAAAAGCTCCCTGCATTTCAGCTGCAGGAGGATGGCTGGGTAGCGGGCCCAGCATCTCAGCGCCCAGCCTCCAGGTCGCTGTTCCAACATGCATGACACAGTGCAGCTGGCAGGTTGCTCTGTCTGGCAAAATGATAAGAGAACCAGGGAGTTTCAACTAACAGGCACCTCTCAGCTTTTCTTTTTTCTATTCCTGCCTTTGCTTCCACGTGCGGGGGGAGAGAAGGGCCACCCCACACAGAGGCAGCTCCAGCGATACTCTGCCCTCCATACAGGAGAAGGGAAGCTGGCAAGCAGCAGCTGGTAGGGAAGAGGCAATTGCTTCTGAGATGAGACAGTACTGGAAGGAGTTGGGTAAGCAGCAATTTATTCAGCAGTATAGTGGCAAATTTAACAAAAATAAAATTGAGTATAACTATCTGTTTGTTGCTGCAGATCAGCCAGGGAGAAGTAAGAAAACTCTAGAAGCCTGAAATTCTATTTGGCAAACTTTCTTTTTTTTTTAACCAGCATTTATGCTCAGCTACAGCACAGAGTATCTGTAATAACAAGCCAGAATCAAACAGTTAGCTAAAAAGGAAAAAAAATCACAGCATGATCCTTCTGATAAGCCCAAGTCAAACACTTCACTTCAAAAATTGCAGTGTGCAGCTCAGGGACTACATTTTTCAATATGTAATCAACTTCATGTTCTCTTTTCAACATGGACATCATTAAGGGCCAGAAAAATGAGCATTGAGGCCAGCGAGCTACACCAATGCCATAAAAATAAGCAGGGAATCAAGAGTTGCATGACTGAAGAAAATTATTAAAATGTAAACAAAAAAGTCAAAACCAATGATCAATTAACATGCCCCATCTAGCTTTGTTCAAGTAAATAAAGTAATTAGTTAAGTTTTGGATAACAGTTCCCCTAGCTTTTGATATTTGCATAGTTGATTGCATGTTTGTCTCTCACATCAGGATAAGGCAAACACACACACTGTGGATATTTTATATTTCTAGCTCCCCAGACATAAATTAATAGTTCAAGTTGATAACAGATACCCTGGGTACATGGATTCTGCCTTTTAGTGCTGAGCATAACTTAGGCTGACTCGAGACTCAAGAAAAGAGCCGGTCCAAACAGACAGAACATTTCTTCCATTTTTCCAAAATGATCTGCCAAAATTAAAATGTTTCATGGGAGAACATCAATTGCAACAAGATGGCAAGTTTTTGAAAGCATTTTTTACGAATTGAAATAATTTTATTCTTTTTCACTAATATTAAACTGTCCTACTGTTTCTCATAGGCAGAATCTCCAGATACTTCTGCAACATCACATCAGACCTAGAAATCTGAACCTCTATTTGGACTTCTTATTAGCCAGCTCTATCTCTCAGGGAGCACCAAGAGCTGTACAATTCCTTCATTTCAAGTTTTAAGCAAAATTTTGCCAGCCCAGGGCACTATAAGCCTTTATCTGATCACAGAAGAAAGAACCAATTATAAAAGGTGTCATTTTTTTGGGTGAAAGTTTAGCATTCATGCAGTAGAGTTGTGAACAAAAATATAACGGTAACAAGTAGTCTCTTCCTGAGAGAAAAAGCATAGTAAGCAGAAATGCAGTGCTAAACAAACACAGCAGGCGGTATGGATGGTTAAAAGGCCAGGGAACTAAAAAATCTAATAGACATGGCCAAAACCCTCCAAAGGGGATTAAAAATTATATGCTTCTCTCTTTCCAAACTTCCAACACAAGATTTTACAAAAGTGATTTTATTTTCAGAAACACCTGATTTTTTTTAAAAACTCATAATTGCAAAACACCCCCACATTTTCAGTATCATAAGCTGATGTTAAGAAATTAACTATATCAATAAAAGGGTGAAAAACATGCTGTCCTTTCCAGAGAAGCATTACATTTATTAAATGTAAAAGAGGTGGTTGATATTTTCTCGGTTGGTCCCCAGCCAGTGTATAGAGATCATTTTCTTAGCCCTGGTCTTCAAAATTTCTCTTAGAAACTATATCATTGAAATGAACATCACTGTTGAAATCAGTTTTTTCTCCTCCTTCCCCGAGCTCTTATTTCACTCTCATCCACAATGCACACATTTTCTTCCTCTCTCTTGCTCATGGTGGGTCTGAGCGGGTCAGGGTTCTCGAGCTATAACTAATACTGACTTCTGCAACTGCCTCTTCTATTAACCTTCCCCTCCCACTGCTCTAGCGAGAGGCTGAAGAAAACAAAACAAAAAACCCAAACCAAGGCTGATATTTCAGTTTGTTCTGCTGTATTTCCAGATCCCAACTGAAAAAGACTTTTTAAGCCACTTCTGTTACTGTGATTTTTTTTTTTCCCTCCCTGCTCTTCCCGCAATGATCACAGCTGCTGTCTCACTATCTATGAAGTCACACCGGGGTTCTTTACACTTTCATTTCTCCAAGAATAAAGATGAGATTAAACAGTCCTGGATTTGACCAGCCAACAACCCACCTAGAAGACCACAGGAGACTCAGCTCCATTCTCTCCAATTACTTTCCTTTCAGTGAGAGCGGCCAAGCTGCTGACTCAACTCTCCTGTGCATCATGCGCATCATCTGCATCAATGTGTCTCTCCTGGAGAATCCATATGTTGGATTAGCCACAACTACTGGTAAATCCTCTCTCTCTCTCTTCTCTTTTGACTCCATCTTCACCACTCCCCCAACGTGCAAAAGATATAATTACTTGATAATGGCAGAGGGACAAAGCATGCCTATCTGGGGGAAAACAAGCTCTTCTTAGTTATTCTTTCTGCCTCCTTTCCCATCCCAAACTGGCTAGTGTCTTTGCTCTACCTAATGTTCTTCTGGTTGCCTGACATTGTTAAGACACAAAGTATTTTTTCATGGTTTTGCAATGCCTCTGACAAGTGTCCAGATCCCTACTACTCGGATACCATGACACTGCAGGACCAGAAAAGGGCAAATAAACACTGTAATACAGAGTCTTCTGGTATAAGGAGTACAGCTGACATCTATTTGGCTAGCTAATGTGTTTTCATCTACCAAAGATTAATTTGGGTACCTTCTGAAAGTGTCAGAGTAAGGAGAGGCATATTCCCATCCACTTGCTAAACAGAGGGCAGAACAGAGTCTCTCATTGTCCCTGTCTGGCCAAGAGAAAATTTTCTTCACTATTACAAATTCATTTATTGAAACAGAATAAATTTATGAAGCCTCATTTTCTTGACTGCAGCAGTTGTAACAATGTCCTATGGGTATCACATTCAGAAAAAACAGGAGCGATCAATGAATATAACTATTTTTGTAATTAGGTCCACAGCCAAAGATTATTATTATTATTATTACTACTACTATGTGGAAAAAAACCTGTGTGCAGATACACACTGATGTCACCACAGCCCCAGTGGTCATACCATTATTGTGAATGTATCATGATTTAAGAGCTGTTTAAGCTGTGACTTGATTTTCATAATGAACAGCTGTACCGTACAAGCCAGGCAGATGCCTCCACTGCCTCCACTGCATTTTCGTTTTCTTTTTCTCCCTCTGCCCCAAAGAGGACATTTTCAGCTCAATGGCAATAGGCAAATCACAGCATCTGTCACTGTCCTCACTTCTGCATCTATGAAATAGGGATAATAGCACTTGCCTCCTTCAAAAAACACTGAGAAACCCATAATAAAAATGATTACGTGAAGGGGGAATAATTTTATTATCCAGCATCAGCTGCAGCTTGCTCTACTGTCCTGGATCTCGTGCCTCCATGATTCAAGGCTTTGAGCAGAGTGGCCAGACTTCCCCAAGCAGAGGAGAGCAGCAGCAACACTGAGCAGCCCCCAATGGCTCAGCACGTTGTTGAGGGAAAGCTGCAAGCCACAGCAGAACCCCTTTATCCTTGATAACTACCTTTCCTCGAAAGTAATCAAATTTTGTCAAATACTTGAGTTTTGATTTGCCTGAGCTGACTGTGAGGTTGGAGACTTTTTTTTTTTTACCCCCAATCAGACTCTGGGAAATACTCTATACTAAAGAAAACAGCCCATTTTATTTCCTTTACTCATTATGACTCCCTGTCTCCTTTGATGTCTGTCTATTCAGATGGCACTCCAAAATATGCAGTGCAGTCAGAAACCTATTTAAGCTGAAAGCACATAGACTCTCACCTATGCCCTCTATTAATCTTTTTGAGGGACTGCATTTGTATTTTTTTTTCAGATAAATTATCTCCTTGCTTCAACTGACAAATCTCAGGGCATTGGGACAGCTACGCAAAAATGAGTGAGGAAAAAATTAATTCAACCGAAACAAATGTGACGTGCAAATGAAATTAGTGTTTCGGCCACGTTGTAACACAGGGCTAGAATGTGTTTTTATATCTTTCTCGTCCAAAAGCAGTTAGTGAGCAGAGGGCAGCAGTTGTGTAGCATGTTATCTCCTCTTTGCTAGTGAGAAAGCAAATGGCATCTCCGAGGCACACATGCCCTCCAGTATGGTAGCAGTTAGCAAAGAAAGAGAAGAGCCCAGACCTCATCTTCTGCAATTGATATTCATAGAATCAGAGAATCATTCAGGTTGGAAAGGACCTTTAAGCTCATCAAGTCCAACCGTTAACCTAACACTGCCAAGTCCACCACTAAACTACGTTGCTAAGCGCCATGTCTACACATCTTCTGAATACCTCCAGGGATGGTGACTCAACCACTTCCCTGGGCAGCCTGTTCCAGTGCTTGACAACCCTTTCGGTGAAGAAAGTTTTCCTAATAGCCAATCTAAACCTCCCCTGGCGCAACTTGAGGCTGTTTCTTCTCGTCCTATTGTTACTTGGGAGAAGAGACCGACACCCACCTCACTACAACCTCCTTTCAGGTACTTCACAGCCCTTCCTACTTAGCTAGGGCTTTAAGAACTGCCTCTCTTATTCCAGTGTAATTTAACAACCACTCAGGATGGACCCTACCTTGAATTCACAAAAGGACATCCACCATGGCATTTAATGGTAGCAAAAAATAAGTTGGGATGCAGTGCCGCTCCTTTTTCAGGTATGGGAGCCTGGCCAATGTTCACCATGACCATATTAGTGCTAGTAACAAGCAACACCTTTTGACAGCTGCGGTGAAGCAGTGCCAGGCACTGATGGTGAATAGCTGCATTCTGTGACAGCACCTCAAAGTGGTGCCTCCATCCATAGGAGATTGTCCCAGAAACAAGCAAGCCAGGGGAAGAGAGGAAAGTGCAATCACCTTCACTTGGCAGAGCAGAAACTGAGGTTGGGAGACATAAATCAACTTGCTTGTAATTATCCAAAAAAGCATGTGACGGAGAGAACTTTTTTCAGAGAAAATAGTCTTGCACCTTAACCAGAAAAACATCCTAGACAGAAAATCCCACTTTCAAATATGAGCCAGGTAGACAGAGTTGCCCCTGCTCCAGTTACTTACCTTATCTGCAATAAGTTTCATATTTCTATCCAAGGTAAAAAATGTCAAAGGATATTGTAGCTACATCATTTGACGCAGACAGTGTAGGATGAAGTTGTACAGTGTGCAATACATAAGAGGTGAGACCTCAGAGCAGCCTTTTTGGCTTTTAGACTGTTGAGCTCTTTTGCTATATTCCATAAAATCTTTCCATTTTGGAAGTCAATAGAGAGCTGCATACTTGCAGCAAAATTTCAGTAGCTACAGAATAAGCCCTGCATGCTGCTGTAGTACTATTCATAGGACACTGTGCCGCAGCTACCTTCTAGCCATGCACCAGGTCAAAATACATTCAATTTTTTAAAAGCTTGTTTTCATCTGCCCAGGGAGGGCAGGAATGTGTTTTCATGACTGATTAGCCTTCTCTGTTATCATCCTCATCTGCTGGAAGGTATTGGAAAAAATGAAGAAACTCCACTCAAATTAAAAATTCTTGTTATCTGACATCCTGGCCGTAATTTGATGGTCACCGTTTCACCCTGTTCTTTCAATTACCCTTCCAAGTCTCATCTTCTCTAATCCCAGATGATGTCTCCCCTCCTCTTTGTTCCTTTATCCTTGTACACACATTTTTAAAGAGAATCTCCTTATGAGTCATTCTGCACCTTATGGCTGCTTCAGGTCACAAAGTTCTCTTAAGACCATTAAAACAACTCTTTTTAAACAAAAAATAAACAAAAAGTCCTCTCTCCAAACTGGAAGATAGCATTCACCAAACCACTGGAAGGTGAGAGTTCCTAAGGGAAGCCACATCCTTCCAAAACCGGACACATATCCTACTCCATCTATGTTTCTGTAACAAAGAATAACTTCTAACACTGGGAGAACATTAAGCAAGAACACAGGGAAAAAAAATTAAAAGGAGGAGTTATATATACTATTAAATATTTAACAGATTCATTGGATGGGAAGATCATACACACCAATAATCAGAGAACTGAAAATTCATTGAGTAACAGTAATGCAAAATTTGCAATGCAAAACTGAAACTCTTCTTAAAATGTGGGCAGGCAAACAGGTATTTCACACTGTTCCCATAGTCTTCATTTTGCATCTGCCAGAGATCTCTGTATTCACTGTGCAAGCAGGAGACAGAAATTCTCAGGGAGACAACTGGAGATTTTGGCAGCTAACTGAGGGAGAACCGGACCCATTGTTATCTTGGGGGTCCAAACAGGAGAACTAGATACTCAAAGAGAAAAAAAAAAAGTATTAAACATGTTGGAATTTAAGACCGTCATCTTTGTTGTAGAGAGTTAATAGCCAGCTGAGAATAACAAAATGACCCAAGGACTATTCTTCAGTTTACTCAAGATTCAGATAAATAAAAATGCAACAGGTCACAGATGAAAACCTTTCCTCAGAGTTGTGTTTCCAAACCACAATGGCTAAAGAGCTTTTTTTTTTCATTTCCTTTTTTTAGATAAAGTCCAGATTCTGCACAGACTTGTGTGACAAGAGTCATACTAATGACATACTGTATCATCACAGTATCACAGAATAAGCCAGTAGATGCCAGAAAGATAAGATTGCATTTAGGAAGAAAGAAGGTGGCATTTTTAACCTCCAAAGGGAGGCTACAGCCCTGGAGGAGGTTGAACTACTGCTGGAAGGCAGATTTTATTCAAATTGAGTTCTTATTAACATATAAATAAGGTAATTTTTAAAAGCTATATCTATGCCACATATCCAAATGTAATAATAACTAGAAGTAGAAAGAAAAAAATGCAGGCTGAGAACAGCTCAGATTTGTTGTTGATCTACTGGTTGATTGTTTCCAGGCAATATCCTTTCCCACTTCTCTCCAAACCAGACTGTTTTTCAGCTTCGGACCTTCTATCACAGCAACCAGGCTCTTGCTGAAGCTCTTTGAGAACCACCCCTTTGGGACTTTGAACAATCAGTCAGTCACACAAACTTAGTGCTAATTCACCAGCAGAAATTAAAAAAAAAGAAAAATCATTTCTGGTTATGCTTTATTTGTTGAATTTTGTATTGATTGCAAAACAAAAATTTAAAGCTTGGAAGATCTGTCTTCAGATCCTGTCTGTGACTGATAGCTGAGGTTTTGATTACTGTTTCCTACTCCTCAAGAGAGCCCTAGCTACAGCTCAGAGATTTCTCAGGCGGGCATCTCAATCGCCCATATAGAGAATTTGTCTCATATTTCAGATATTTCTAATGGCCTCAAAGATATTTTCCTGGAAGGTGGGATTATTATGCCCTAGTGAATATTTAAGTATTTTATACCACATGATTAGCTTCCACAGGAGATGTGGAGAAACTACCACTATAAAGTGCCTTGTAGGACAGCATTTACAGCATTCAGGTATGCGAGGTTTTGGCTGAAAAAAAAAAACGTTTCCAAACCAACAGAGAGGGGTTGTGAATCAGGACTCCCTCACTAAATATCCTATCCAAAAGACTACTAGATAAGGGCAAGGCAGTACGATATAGAGTAGCCTCACTGCTCTCTTCTCCCTTGCACGAGCAGCAGTTACTCCATAAACTTTTTAACTTAACCTGCAGTTATGTATAGCTACATCTCATAACTGCATTTCTCAGTGAATAAAATATTTGCCAAGTGTGATTCAACAGAATTTTCTTGAGAATGTGTCTCTCAGAGTTCCAAGACAGTTCTCTTCTTTCATGTGTAAAAGAAACTGCTCATAAGCACTTCAACCATCATAAAGGCAGGATTTTTAGAACAAAGTTCCAAATTTTTCTGTTCCCTGTATGCTGCACTCAGGCATACTTAGAGATTCAAGTGAGAGAACTCCATAGCCAAAACCACGTTTTTCAGACCATATTCCTAAAGTTGAAACCCAGGTGGTCTCTTTAGAGCCTGCTGATGACTGGAGCTCTAGGGATCACATTGTTTACACCATTTGGGATGTACATTTTTTTCCCTTCCTCCTGCAAACTGCCACTTCTCCTCCTCCCATTCTTCTGCACTGCTATTACGTGCAGAAATTCAGTACTGTATTTCCCCATATGAAGAAATTGGCAAGGAAAGACCGCGTGCTCTTGGCAGAAGTTTATCCTGGGATTATGCCAATAAACAATCATTTTCTGGTTGCCACAAGCATTCCATTATTTCAGTTTGGCCATTCAGTCCACTCCAGTTCAGCTCCGTCAGTGCTTCCTTAATAAACCCTTATTATCAGGGTCATTTGAATTCATGCTCAGCTGGGACTTGGTATTCAGGGACACAGTCCGAATGTCCTTAAAAAAAAAAATAATAAAAACACTTACTTTGCCACAGAGCAGAGACAATGGAATTTCGTTGGCTGCAAGTTATATTTGCACTCTTAAAGACTTCAGGAAAGCTGGATTTTGAGGCTTGTTTTATAAACAACACTTGGAGGCTTTGGTTCTCACTAGAAGAGAAATGCGACAGCAGTCTTTTGCCTTCATCCTTCTTTGCATGTATACAACTGTTGTTTACAGCACAAATAGATTTCATTTTCTCATCCATTTTTAATTGCCTACTTTAGGGGCTAGATTTTGGGGGGGGGGGGGGGGGGGGGGGGGGGGGGGGGGGGGGGGGGGGGGGGGGGGGGGGCAAAACACAAAACCCAAAAGCACCTTGCAGCTCCCACTGGGGTAGGTACCGGGCGGTGACAGCACCCGAGACAGCTCCTCCTCCCGTGGCACAACTCATGGCTGCTCCACTGACTTGGTGCCTACTGAGGAGGCAGCTCAAGCCGCTTATCTGTACAGCATGGGCTTTACAGCGTTGATCCAGGCACCTCAGTTCTCCTAGAAAGCAGCAGGCAGTCTGTATCACTACGGGCACCACACACACACACACTGAATTAGCAAGGCGACTGGCTCCAGACTTTGAATTTTAAGCAACCGAAGTCAACTTCATTGCTGCACAGATCAATTAAGCAAAACAGTTTGCCCAGAGATTAGTTGTAAATCCCAGACTGTTGGGATTTGCCACTGAAAAAGCTCACAGCCACCTCCCTCATGTTCCCCACTGTCATAAACTCCTTAATATTTAACTTGTTCTTGATTTTCTATTCTTTACAATAAAGGTGTAAAAGCCATTAATCATAGCAATTTATTGGCCCCAGGCTGGATGTCTTTATGCGGTGCCTGCGCAGGGCAGGAGTAGTGGCATGTATACCTCAGACACAGCAAGGATGGCATCTGTCTGTTCTTCTGCAGCAAGCTCTCTTTGTACAAGTTGGGTTCTACTGTAGTTACAGTGGCAGCCTCTAGAAACCAACATTTAAATGCAAAAAGGTGTATCACCCATGGATCAAATTAGTAAGGCTTTACACTATATTTATGTTCCTTCCCTTCCAATATATCATCCATCAATATCATACCATCCTTACTGTCCTAGAGACAACACATTCTCATCCACTCCACCCTCTCCTCTCCTTTGCTCTCTGCCATTATAATCAGATATGCAAACCACAGAAAATGGAATCTCTGCCCTACATCCTAATAATGGTGGCTGGTCCCCTAGAACAAACTGGCTTGCAAGATGTGGAAGTCACTGCTGACTTGTTTTGGAAGTAGGAACAGGAGAAAACCAAAAAAGTGTGATAAAGACACATATGTATTTTGGACTTCTAAAGTGAAGTCCTTCTCCATTTGCTACTGCTAGTCACTCTGCAGGTTGCTACAGAGAGTAGTCCAGCCTGGGAGGACAGGGAAAGTACAGAAGGTTTCTCAAAGAGGTGCTTCTACTCCAGACAGAATCCCTTGGGAACACTTTTTGTCTCTGTTCCCATAAACCCAACTGAAATCCTTTACGGCTATTGCTGGTTGAGGAATTTGGAGAACAGCATGGTAAAAGCAGCTTTCTAGGGACTGCACTACTACTGTGATCTGCCATAGTGGTAACTAAGGGGAGCTGGTGTGTGGCTGGAAGACCAGTTTCACGGGCTCCTCTCTGGGCCCAGGGGCCCTTGTCAGAGTGAAGAGCTCCTGAAGGCCCTGGATTCTTCAGTTACACCAGAATTACACACAGATGAGTCCTGAGACAACAAGAGTGCACTCCACCTCAAATGAAATCAGTCATGTAAACCTGTGACATTGCAGCTGTCTAAAAATCAAACTAAAGCACCAGACCTTGTAAGATCTCCACTGCTTTTTATACTCTTCATGAGGGAGTAGAGAGCTGAATATATTTGTAACTCTAAATGGTACTTCCCATTGGTCCTTTGCTTCGAATTTCTTCCCAGATGTTTAATGGACAGAAAAGTATCGTGGTAGCATGGTTGTTACAATTACTGTAAAACAGGAATTCCGTTTCAATGAGCCTCCCAAGAACATGGTCAATTTTAACTACTGAGTTTTGTCATTTCTCATTTTTGTGAATTTGCAAGAAACAATGATGGGGAAAAAAGCCTTAATAAAAGCACAACATCTGAAGAAGTTAATAGGCAAGTGCTGGGGATGGGTGGAGGAAGGAAAGAAGGAAAGGTGGGGGATGTTAACTCTTGATAGTTTTGGTGGAAAGTTATGACAAGTCATGATTGTTTTATTTCTGCACAGCTCAAACATGTAATGCAATCAGTCCATTCTTGTATTGGCAAAACACCTACCACCAATGGGAGTGATTTCCCCAGAAACACTCCAGGACTTTATTGCAAAACCCCAGCCACAAGGTTAGTATAATCTGTCATGAATTAAGTGCATGATTTCTCATTAGGGAAGATAATTCAGAGGTCCTCAAGGTAGACTCATTTGCGATATCTGTATAGGTGCAATACAGCATTGCCCTCTGCTGGATTTTAAGCTGCCTACTCGTGCAAAAGTTGCCTCTGGCTGAGCTAGAAAGGATGATTTTTAAACAAGCACTGTACTAATTATCATAAGGGAATATCTTGCCACCAAATAAGGAGTGAAATAGTGAATTAATGCTTATTCCTAAGCCTTTCTTTTTTCACAGGACTAGCACTGCTTCAGACAGGGCCAGTGTTGACTCATTCAGCCCTTGCCGGTCCAGCAACAGTCACAGACTATTATGCATTCCCCAGAGTCCAAACACCAAACAGAATCAGCGCACAATCAGATCCACAACATCTAAATAGGCAGAGGCTGAATTTTAGGTGAACTCTGGCTAAACCCATGCCACTGTTCTGGCACCTACAAGAGTGGTCCATCTTACATGACTGTCACATCCAACTGGGTGTTTCCCAGCATGCAACATTCCTGCTAGACAAAAGCCTGCTGCCACCAGCTCCTTTCTGGGTACCTCCTGATGAAAAGTCAAGCGCTATTTCCAGTCTCTTCATAGGTATGAATACAGAGACTACCTCAGTGTGGACTAATATATGATGAGCATAAGAACGAGGAAGGGCAAACTGGATGCAGCACTAGAAGGTAAGGCAAATCTTTTTGTCTGTTCTTGCTGTTCAGCATCTATCATTTGCTGACTCTTCCCTGGCTTATTGACATTTGGTATAACTAACCAAATGCACACACATATACAGGTATATAGGTATATCTATATGTGTAAACACATATTCGAACACAGCTGCCTGTGATGGGTTAATTGTAACCATACGATCTCGATAAAGACAACAAATCCCATTTCTGTACTTCTTCAGCTATTATTCTTGCTGATGATGTAAAAAACACAGCAGGGCATTTTGCATCCTGTAGCTTGATGCTGTGCGAAATGGGACCACATCCAGAGAATCAGGACATCTGCTAGTTCAGACTAATATATGGGAAACTGAGAGTTAGCAAAATACTCTTTCAGAAAAAAAGAAAGTGCAAAAAGAAAGCTCTTTTCCATTTATGCTGATTTCCAACCCATAGTCTACCTTTGCGCTTCTTAAATGGTCCTTTATTGGGTTTCTTTTAACTTTGCTTTTCCCACTATTCTTTCTCTCTTTCAGTCTCTACCTTATTCTCCCATTCCAGTCTTGTTTTAACATTTTACTCATTTTCCCTCTTCCACCAAAAATGCATGCTGTATATTCTCTTCAGAATAGCTAGTCTGCAAAACCAGCTGCTTATATCCCTAGTTTTCTTAAGATTCCAACTCTGTCATGTATCTGTTCTGCACTAGTTGCTGTGGGAGCAACTCACTCTTCTCTGTGGGTGGTGTTGTTAATAATAACAACAAAAATAATAATAAACTCAGTTCCTAAAGATACTTTCTTGCTTTGTTGCTTGATGAGAATATCTGTACTCTAAAAAGCTCTCTCTAGTGTGCTTCTCCCTGCAAGGTATTCTGCAGTTCTCTGTGGGAGGCTTCCTCCTAAAAATAAATGTCATGATTTGTTTTCTCTTATGTTACAGCTAATTAAATTTTGCCACCATAACATTTCACCATTTCATTATGCTGCATTTCCAAAGTATCAAACAGCACTTTGCCCTTTTCCTGCTTCTTTTTTCTCCCTGTACTGTCAAGCCAAGAGCAATAGCTGGGTTTTAATATGAAAATTATCAACCCCAGCCACATGCAATGAAAATAAAAAGCAAATCCCACATTGTTTGATCTCTTGAAAGAAGTTAGCACCAGGAGTCAAGAAGATTTGATAATCGAGCAACTTCAGCTTACAAACTGTGGAAAGTAGGAAACTTAACTGTAATAAAAGGTCTGTGTCACTACATATGAAAGCACTCAGACATGAAAATGTGAAGAATGTACTAAAGGGCTGACAGATAGAAGATAAGAATTATATACATAGTAAAAAAAAAATGGTGATAAGGTTCATATTATCCAGAACTCAATTCTTAAATACAAAATTTACCTAGATGCCAAAATAGAGTTTTATGGACCAGGCAGGCATTAAAGAACACAATTTACAGCATCAGCCCAATTTTTCACTGCCTTGTGCTTTATTTAATTATGTTTACTTGTGCAAATGGGCGGGCAAAATGATCCATTAACATTTTATAGTCACCTTGAACCAATGACTGAACAACATGCAAAGCCATAAAACGGATCCTGTAATGATGGCAGAAACCTAAACATGCAGTAATTCCAAAATAGTACCAATTATCAATTGTTTTGAAATTATCAGCAGTCACTATGGCCAGTGATGCAGATGATCTCTCCAGTTTAAGACTGAGGGAATAAGTCATAATGCAAACGGTTCAGCAAAGCAGTCAGAGATGCAAGGGAATATATAAAATCCTCAACATGTCACACTCAGGTGCATTCCCTACTTTACATTTTAAAGCACAACCATTCAAATGAAAAAAACATTGCTATTTAAAATGTAAGTTGCAAAGACAAACTTTACTTAAGACTATGTTCTTGAACTGTGGACCCCACTGTACATCATGACTGATTATATTATAGTGCATATTTTCTACAAAGTTAGCTATTTGTGTTTTAAATTGGAAAATGCCTGGTGATGAAGATATATCACAATGTGAAAAACCTCCATGTGACCACTGTCCTGTCTTGAACCTATCTGCAGGTAAACATCCACAGGGAAAAAAAAGAAAAAAAAGACTTTGCAAGGGTGTAGATGGCCACAAATAGAACAGTGACAATATATCCTTGATACTTCTTAATAGCAATTAAGAGAGCCAACGCAAGAAAGCTACCAAACTGCTGATCCTTCTTTTCTCTCCCAGGGTGTGGGTGTCCCAAAGGTCTAGGCACATTCCAAAGCGGTTTGCAGAGTCCCTGGAGGACAGGACTGGAGTGGGAGGACTCTGGCAACATGCAGCCTCCTTTTGAGTTAAATGTTGCCGACAGGGAAGGGGGAAAAAAATAGTTTGGTCTCTTTATAGCTATGCCATATAACTGAATTTGGAAATTATTGCCAACAAGCAGGTAGAAAAAGCCTAATGTGGATTTCAAAATATCTTGCCTGAAAGAAACAATGGTATTTAAGCTTTCCTGAGACTGTCTTTTAGTTCCTTTCAGACAAAATACATATGAGGATTAAGTTCAAGTTTCAACTGCAATAAGGCATGAGTAAGGCAGTACAGTCCAAGCTCAAAAAGAAAAACCCTTTGACTGACTTACATCCACTCAGATCTCTTGGCACCATGATTCTTAAGGAAATTTGAAAAATGGAAGAGCAATGCTGATAAAAGGACAAGGAACAACCGTCCACTGTTGAAACTTTCTGAAAATTATGCTATTTGTTATCAGTCATTACATGCCAAGAGAAAGCAGAGCTGAAAGGTGCTTTGTTTACAAACAAAGCCTAAAGTACTGGACAATTTCATGCATACATATTCCCCTCCCATCTCAACTTCTGCACAAATAAAAATAAAACACAAAAAAATCAACCCAAAACAAAACAAAATACCTAAAACACTCAATGGACTCAGTGTCGGATCTTCTCTCCCATATGCAGCTACAGATTCATGTGTTCATTTCTGTAAGGCCACATGCTTTAGAAAGTAAAAACCCACATTAAGTGAACTTGCTGCCTTTAATGAATGAGGGTGGAGATCCCACAAACTCCATGATTTTTTCTGGTAACCTGTTGTGCTGATAGGGTTAACCAGGCAAGTGCTCAGATATAAAGTCCCGAGGGACTTAGGACCCTACTGGCATGTGAGATACCGAGATTCACAAAATGTGGATCTTTTGTACCTCTGCTCAGTGCCCAGCTAGTGCTGATAACGTCTCAGATGGCAGTGCAGTTTAAATATAGCTAAATATAAATGTAGTTCAGCTTTATCCTGAATAGCTAGAATATTGGAAATCTCTGGCTTCATAGGGTTCATTATAAGCTAACTTACCTGATTACCTTTTTGTATTACTCTAGCTACACAATCATCAGCACCCAAGCTACCACTCAGTCAGCAGGCCTGTATGGATTTCAGTCATATGCTCTTAATTCTCCCTATACATCAATCTTAATGATTCTTGATTCCACTCCTAAACAACCAGCTCAACAAGGCTGAATGCACCTTCTGCAATGTGTGCCGGTATGGGAGACAAGGCATCAAACCCCAAATCCAGCCTAGTCACGTTAGTTTTTTCCTTCTGGATGGTTTGTGATCCACAGGGTATACTGAAACTTGTTGGCTCTTTTCCATTTTTACTTTTTGCGAAGAAAAGAGAAGCTCAGCTTTTGGGTAAGACTGCTTCCCTGTCCGATAAAGAGTGGCTGGCATGCGTGCATGCAGGAAGGCAAAGTTAAATTCAGACTTGCTTGAAGTTCCACACCATTTCAGTTAAATTCCTTCTCTACCACCCCCTCCTTAGGTCACTGCATCAAGTTTACTTACAAGGAAATAAACACACTGTTATATCTGTTTGCCAGTTACTTTCACTCTCTTCTTCATCAACAGTAAAAAGTGCTGGCACAGAGCATACCTATATCTGTTCGCATAATGGATGTATGTGTATGGGATTGCTTCTGACAATATTTCTGCCATTCTTCGTTCTAGCAACAGGAGAAACAAAACCACACAAAGCAGAACACAGAAAGAAGAAAAGCTGAGGGAAGAGGATATTTGATCCTGAAGCATTCCCCTGTCTCCATTTCATTAATATTCGTATCTTCTCCTATGATGGAAAGACGGAAGAACAGCTTATCTTGCCAAGGATCATAACACCAGCTTTCTCATGTGTGGATTCAGGGAGGCAAGAGGGAGCATTCCTGCAGGTAATTAGCCTTGACTGCTAATCACATCAGCCAAAAGCGATGAGCAAATTAGAGCTTCGGTAGAGCAGCTAGTCTGATGCTCTTCCTGGATCCCTAGAGCAGCATTGCTGGTTACTGTGATGCTCTGATGCACAGAGACCTGCAATACATCCTCACCACCATACCAGGACTGGCCTTCACAGCAGTCTGCCCTTGGAACGGATGGGAATAAAGACAGCATGTCTTCTATCAGCATCTCGCTCTACGCCAAGGACCATGTTTCCTTACAGATCAGGGCAGATATTTGGCTTCTGATTCACTCCATTGATTTGCCCTTATGCTGCAATAGTACAAACCAAAGAAGAGCAGAAATTATTTGCTTGATCTTCTCAGAGTCAACATCTGCCTGGTTTGCAGTTTTCCAGAAAAAGAGAAAAGTCATGATCCAGTCACAACGAACACAGTGAGAAGTGGACAGGGACTTGGATTCAAATTTATCTGTATCCCTTGTCTACTAATCCTTTTACAGTTAAAAAAAAAAAAAAGGCAAATATACTATAGCTCTGCATTTCTACATGACCTGTCACTTGAGGTCTTATTCATTCCTGAAGATACAAGGTAAAGTCTCAGCACACACACCTCACCTGCAACAAAGGCACTGCTATTCAAAAGTTATAAATAGGAAAAAAAGCAAGCACGTAGACAGCATGGCACAGTTTACGCCTACACCGTCTATACCTGGGACCTGAAAGAAGTGAGCATGCAAGCAGCCCCAGCAGCCTGTTTTTACAGACCTCTCTCAAGCATCACACATGAAGCATGAGACTCAAGAATTGATTCCCTCCAAAAGTCCTCCCAGAGCCAGGGCTGGATCTCACACAGGTCGTCTGTGATGCTTTATAACCTTCCTCCCACCCCCTGAGGCCCCAGACCTGGACCCATTTCCCAGTGAATGCTGCCTTGCTGACTGACTGCACCTGGGTGCAAAGAAAGGCCCAGTTCAGCCTCTCCCAGGGATACAATGCCAAGATGCAGCCTAGTGCCATGTCCCTTTCTTCATCTTATGCCCCATATTTGCATTACTACAGACATCTGCAGCAGAGGAAGAGCGATAGGGCCCTTGCTTCAGTGGCATGCAGGGTCTATGCTACAGCCACACCGAGGGACTGAGCCAGCCCAAACAGTGCAGAAAATGCAGAATGGTGACTCTCTTCTAGAGCTAAGAGGTTCCCAAGGGGAGGGGGGAAGAAAAAAAAAAAATCTTTTACAGATGTTGCATATACATGTTATGTAGACGTTATGAGAAACAGTCTCCAAAAGCTGACAGGGATGGGACAAAAACTGTATGTTAAGATACACTGAACAGAGAAACAATCAGCCCCAGCTCTGTCACTCAAGGAAAAGACTCTGAAACCTTTCAGGGTAGAGGACTGTTTCACAGATGGCAAAGGCCTAAAACAGATGGGATTAAAAAGGACTTGGAAGAAGATGACGATCAGGAATGGAGCGGGCCAGGAGATACAGTGACAAGCGGGCTGTGCTTTGAGGAGGAAGGCTGATACAGAAAGTATCTGAATATGAAGCTCAGCCCAGCCAACTGTGCTGAAGACACAGGGGCTGAGGCGGTTGCTCAAACACCCTGAGAGCAGGCAACTAGTTTCTGTGTCCTGACATTGTTAGAAACTCAGCAAAGGAAATGGAGAAAAATAAATCCTTCCGAAGATTCTCTTCTCAATCCCAGATGATGATAGCTTAATTATGCTGGAACTTATTAAGGGCTAGATGTTAAAGAAAAGCACCCTGTAAGATTTCAAAGGACGGAAACATAGAATTTAATAGATATTACTACTAAACCCTACAGAATTTAACTGAGAACAGTTACAGGTAAATGTCAGATTTCCAACCACTAGAAGATCAGAGTAATTTGATTCCCCTTCATATAAACATTTACATAAGTCAGAGGCTGCCGAGGGATTTAACGATGGGAGTTCTATGTCAGAAGAGTGGGATTTCCAGCACCTACTTCCAGATCTGTGATCCAGGCTACCCCACCCCATTTCCTCCCCCCACTCCCCCCCACAGGATAGGCTTGTTGTAAGCAGCTTTCTGCCAGAAGAAGGTTGGATGATTAAGGTAACTACCTCACAAGGCTCAAGGATTATATCTTCCTCTTTACTGACCCAGAAATAACCTTAGAAAGAAAAAGTAGAGCTCTTAGTGACAAAGGCTGGAGACTGGGGGCAGGAAGGAGTGAAATCATCTGAGGAGTTCAAGCCATTCCTGTGCCCAGCTGACAGCAGCCCATTCCCAGGACACTCCTACCAGTTCTTCCAGCAGCAATTCATCGTCATGGGGTTCAGGAAAGCCATATTTAAACACTGCATGCAATCAGGACCTCTGCACACCACCCAGACTGCACAAAACATCCGAACGTGCCTCTGCATATATTGGAGGTTTGGCCTTTCCTCCAAAGCAAACACAATTCTGATGTAGACAGCTTCTCACCAAAGCTAGCCCTACTTTGGCTTCCCTGCTCCATGGCCAAAGACGACAAGCAGGATGCCTAGAAAGCGTTCCAGTCTTAAGTGCTACATTGGCATAAACCATAACACAGGACTAATTTCCCTGCAGCTCCAGGCTGTCTTACACGGCAATAAAGTGTCTTTGAAGGAGTAAGAACTTTGTCCCTTCTGACATGACTCTTTATTGGGATGTCAGTCTGTGCATGTGACTGGAACAGTAGCTGAAATGGCAATGTTTCTCCTAGTAGTTCCTCCAAGCCAAAAGCTAGTTTAGTATCATTTGTCCCCTTCTCTTTTAACACAACACACAGTGCATGCCCTTCTCCTCACCTCTACTAACATACACTGGTATTCCGTAGCATACAAATTGACCAACAGAAGGACAGAGATGGGGTGCAAGCCTGAACGAGACAATTGCTCAAGAGTCACAGAATTAGCCACTATAGGAATCACAGAACGGTTGAGGTTGGAAGGGACCTCTGGAGGTCGTCTTGCCCAAACCCCCTGGCTCAAGCAGGGCCACCTAGAGCCAGTTGCCCAGGACCATGTCCAGATGGCTTTTGAATATCTCTAAGGAGGGAGACTCCACAACCTCTCTGGGCAACCTGTGCCAGTGCTCGGTCACGAAGAGACCCACAGTCTCACTTATGCCTGACACCACAAGCAGGCCTGGTTTTGTACAAGGCTGGACACTCACAGATCTGACTGAATTCACTTAGCATGGAGTGTGGTTTTGCTTCTCCCATCCCTGGAGCATCCACATCCCTGCGTGGCATCCATGCTAACGTGTGCAAGTTTTATGGTCAAGACCCTACCAGCTAGGGAGGCAAAAGTCCTGTGATTTAATGTTTTGTCATGTCTGTTCTTCAGCAAGATATGCCTTTAAATGGAAGGCATAATTGTTACAGCTTACACGGTGCTGTATTTCTGCATTTTAATTCTCAAAATGGCTTGACAGAAGAAGGGGAACTGCTCCTGTTTTACCCAATCAATCCTATTACAGACTCTGCAAGGCAGAGTACTCCCACTCCTCAGATAACACACAGATTAACAATGAGGTCAGCTTTGTGATTACTCCTGGTACTGGCTTTTTTAAGCAGAGTCAACATTAACAGGTGGGTTTGCTACAGAGAGGGGAAGAATGTATTACAAGCAGGCATGAAAATAGAAAGAAATGTAGGCAGAGTAAGCAAGGCGACACCTCTGAGGGTGAAACTACAGGACTGTCTCATGAAAGAAAGTCTATGTGGAAAAGTAGGATCAAGCATAGCAGAACAGGTAAATCAAGTCTCCGCATTAAATCAAATCTCTATGCTTCCTTCCCGTTGTCTTCATTTCTTGTTTATTCTGTTTCAGGTGAAAGGAATAGAGGACTAACAGAACTGAAAATCCTGCTGGAGCAGATTTGTTTCAAACAAGCATCTCACCAGCAAAAGCAGATTAAAAAAGGAGCCAAATCTCTTAAGGGGCAAAAGAGAATGGCCCTAGTTCACCTGCCAGTACACTTGGCACAAGTGCTGCTCTTGGGGCAGTTCACAGTACCCTTGCATTGAGAATATGCTGCAATGAACGTCACCATCCTGCAGATACAGAGAGATCGCCGATCAAATGCCGTAATTGCAGATATGACAGCGGCTCCCCTCCTGTTTGCGTGCCAGCAGACTGAGAGTCTGAGTCTACTAAAGTAGGCCAATATCTTCCTTATTAACAAAGAAATACCCTCAGTCCCTGCACTGCTTCCTTCTACCTCTCATGTAAAAAGACCTATGATGCTTTTATTCTCCATTCACTTTGTCTCTGCCCTATTTCTGAGGTCCCTTCAGCCTGAGTTTGCATACCTCTCAACCAGTGGTTGCTGTTACAGCTTTGATCCTTTCCCTGGCTGGTTTAGTTGCCTTTATTAGCTGCAGCATGTCTCCAAAGTTAGAGCTGTTTCTCTCAGCAGTCTCTCCTTTAGCATGGAATAACACATATCGCAGCTGATTCTCTCCCTAATTAGAAGACTTTTAACATCTCTCGAGTTACAGATGACTGATAGAGCTCTCATTCATTCAGTAATGTAAGCATCTATTCCTCCTTTGCTTCTCAGTTTAGGGTATTTCTGGTGCCTCAAACTATTCCTTCCCTATCTTCTCTACTCTCAAAAACCAAAATAAACAAACAAAAAACACCCCCATGCACATGTATGTCAAACTTTTCTAATAACTTTCCTAATTCCTCATTTTTATCTCCTGTGGTCACTATATACAGCCCCAGTTCTTACTTTTACTGCATCACAAAGATGCAGGATTCGTGCACATTGGTCTCAAAAATCCAGTGTTCCTTTTGCTTTGACTCCCTCCTCCTTGCTTTTTAAACAAGTGAAGAAATGCCAAAGAGAAAAAAAAAATACATTATCTTACTAGACCAATTACTGGCTACTATTGTCTTATATACCATACATGGGGGGAAAAACACCATGAAAATATGGACTTGGAAAATAAAAAAGAATCTTTAAGATTGTTATTTTACAAGATTCTGGAAATATTTTTTTATATGAAGGAATAAATAATAATAAAAAACACAACAGCAAAACACAGGCAAGAGTCTGTCACAGTTTACTTTCAGCAAAGAACCCTAACAGCCTCCAGCAATAAAAGCCTCAATTTTCTAGCCAAAGAAAAAACCCAGAATCCTCCTCCACCTCAAACATGTTAAGCCATTTGTTACAGTGCCACAAGGAAGCTCAGGGATGCCAGTGAATGGTAAAACAGGCAGAGGAACCATAATGATGAGAAAGACTAAGAAGTGTCGAGTACCCTGAGAGAGGAGGAACTGAGTCTTTCCAGACATCCCAACTTGACCTGGATGCTGAAGGCTTCATATCAAGCATGATTCAGGGTACAGAGAGACTTTAATAAATCTTGCTTGCTGAGCGCACAGCACAGTTTTTGATAGCGGCATACTCAGGACTGACAGGAACAGTATTGTCCAGTTTGAGATCTAGACAGATTTAGCAAGCTGAGAAATATAATGCTGGGGGGAGGTTTCAAAGCGAGTTCCACAAGGAGTTTAGCACCAAACTTTTGCATTTTCATTTTATACAGAAAACATAGGAGACAAAGGATGAAAAAATTTATACACTATAAAATTAGTAGGCTTTCCTGCTAGTACACATTAGGATCAGGTCATCATAAAAGAAGAACTGGATAACCTTGGAGATGGAGGGATAACAAGTTCTGAAACTCAACAGTACCAGAAGCAAGATCACATGCTTAGGAACTAACAGAAGATTCTGCTTTGAACCACTGGCTCATCAGGTCGCACAAGTGAGAAAGGGGAGTTTTAACACATACCCTGATTACCACCATGATGAGACCATTCAAAGAGGGGATGTGAATTCAGAATATATCGTGCACACAGGGCATGAGGTCCTGGTGCCTCTTTCCAATTCCTCCCCCCGTAATCAACCTTCAGAGAAGAAACATCTGCAACTGACAAAATTCAGCAGGTTTTCTTTTGGTTTTTTTTAATACAGGGATTGACAAGTTTCCAAATTTAGTGTTTTTAAAACACCTAAATTTTGGATGTTTGGAAACAGCTTGATACAGTTTGCTCTACTTCACATGCTGTCTTCTGGGACACAGACTTTCTCTCAGTGATTACTTGTACGATGCCAAGAAAATATCCCTCATCTTTGTTGGCTGAGTCCTCCTGGCACCTCTGTGAAAGAAATGAAAAAATAACCTAATGAAATCTCAAAGTGGCCAGGGTACTTATCTATACTCAATTCCCTCCTCCCATTTCTCGGAGATGAAGGGCTGTTTACTTAATCAGAAGATTACATTTGTTGATCAAAGGATGAGGGGAATCCTCTCTACCTCACACGCCCCATCCACATGCAGATTTCGGAGCACAGCCTCACTGAAGCACAGTGTATGGCAACACAAATGAACTACCCCTATATTAAGTCACCAGATGTAATCCTGACAGCAACTCCAAGCTCTTGGGTTCCTCCTCCTCTGATCTCTCTCTTTCTCCTGCCTCCCTCTCCCTTTGCTTTGATGACTTTGACAGCCAAGTTCTTGGAGAGTCACTCCAGGTTACAACGTGTCACCTTTAATGGAATTCAAAGCTTTAATTCAGAAAGTGGCCACTCTTGACCTCTGGCCCCACTGCCACCCACTCTGCCGCCCCCCTCCTTTCTCCATCGCCATGGAAATGAATAGCCGAGCGAAAAAATGGGAGCAGGCAAAGTCTAAAGCTTTTCACAGAGCCCCCAAAAGAAAGATGAATGAAACTCATTCATCACCGAGCAAGGGACCCAGAGAGCAACGCTGACTGAAAAGCAAGCCAGAGGGAGAGCAAGCAAGGGAGAGAGACAGACCGAGATAGAAAAGGTTACCTCATGCAGGAAGTTATGTGATTTGAAAAAGAAAAGCACAGGAGGTGTGAGGGAACATAGTTCACTTGCAAAAACTGCAGATTCCGCCAAGAAAGATGCTGTTATTTGGGGAGGAGGGGTTATTTCCTCAGCCCCTTCCCCATATAGAATTTCTTGTCAGATTACCAGGAAATGATGGAAATTTGAGGGGAGAAGGGAGAAATGCCTGAAAAGAAATTGCAGTGAAAGCCTAAAGGATGGGCAACTCATTGCAAGGAAAAAATATAATTAGAAACAACGCTGTGTTTGTAGTGTTTAAATTCCCTTCACCAGATCTCCTACTTTAGAGGTATTTTGCCCCCAATGCACACACCTGCCTTTCCTCCCCATCACCTCTGCATCACATAGCTTGATTGGTCTTGATATGTGATATCAATCAAATATCAAGGCAATTTTTAGCACTAGGGAGCAAATGCACTTAAGAGGCAATTCACTCAGACATAGCACCAGTTTCCTGGTGTGCTCCTCTAATTTCCCCATTTCTCGCAACCTCACTACAACTGCATTGGCAAAGAACTCCTTCTTTCAGGGCATCTGAAACAGATGCACAGTAAAAGGGAAAAAAAAAAAAAAAAGTTAAATGACACCATGTATCCCAACATCAGATGAAGGAAAATGTGCTACTGCGTGCTGTCCTACAGAGCTGAGGGAGCTTGCTGATGCCAGTGACAGAAAGAAAGGGAGAGGGAGAGAAAGGAAAGTCTGAAATGTAGCAGCAACAAAGAGCTTATTTGCCTGCACCACCTGAAAAAGAGATAAGCAGGACAGAAGGAAGGCAAGAAGCAGTGGCAAGTGATTCCCTAAACCCAGAATCTTTTGTGAAGGTATTAGATAAGAGTGTCATAGATTATACTAGGATACTTATATCATTAATGGCTTCCCAGAATAACCAGTTAAAATTCATCTCAAGCATACCAAAAATTAGGCAGAAGCCAGCAGAGCACTTTGGGATGGTTATGGGAGAAAAGCTGTAAAGGGCAGATCTCAGTAAGAGGCAAATTCTTACCTAAGACTGTCTTCCTGCCTTATCCTGACAGAGAAATGATAATGCAGTTCTCCTTCTCACTGAAGGCCAGTCCAAAGCTTACTTGTTAAGTACGACTCAGAAGAGAGCCTACCTAGAGATTAAGTGATAACTCCAGGAGATAGTTGCCCCTTGCAGAGCGATTACCATTCTGAACCATGAGATTCTTTTTCCTCCTTCCGAAAGCTAATCAGGCATGATTCTCTTTCATTCCCCCAATCCCTTTGCCACAATTTAATTCCTTTTTTAGTGTTCTAGTGAAAAGGTATCACCAGAGACGCAGGAATCATTAAACTTTATTCATTGTTAATTCAGTGAACAAGATGCCAAGCCAAGCTTCCTGGGAGTGGCATTAGCACCTCTGCTGGCCAGTGAGCTCAGATCCAGAGCTCATACTTAAGCTTCAGCTTTTTGATAATCTGTATTACCCTCCATAGTGGCTCATACTCTAGCTCTAGCCTGAGCTACCCTGCGGATTCCCCAGGGAGGGGAGTTCAGGCACACAAGGAGAAACGCTCACTTCAGTATATACAGTATATATAGTACATACGGCCTGTGAGTCACAGTAAGAGGGACCCAGTATATTCACAAAGCCTTTTGAAAAAAGAAAAATAGAAGTGACAAGCTGTATACAAATGAACTGAAACTAAAGCTGGCACTCTCCATTGCTCCCAAGTCTCTCTTCCACAGCTATCAGACCGTGTCTATCAAAAATGGAAGCAGGCACAGATAACGCTTCTTTTCACCTGCTGAATGCCTACTACTGAGGTGGGGTTTTTACCTTGTTGCTTGTTTCCCATTATGGGGGAATCATTCCCTCCAAATACCCAGAGGCTCGCTAAGACCACAGGTATCACCTGTTAAAGCCAGTGAAGCATATTTCACTACAGAAGAATGCCAGCACTTAAGGCACGATGCAGAATCACTGCTACCTCTCTACACCTTGTCCTTCAGGAGAAGGAGCTCTGCAGATGTAGAAGCGCCAGAAGTAATGCTACAGGCTCATAGACTGAGGACAGAAGGGAGAGCACTGCAACACGGCAGAGGGGGAGAAGAAAGAGCCTAACAAACCTTACAGTGCTGCTCCTCACACCTTGCCTCATCCTCCCCGCTCCTCTGGCCTGCAGACTTCTTCCTCTCTCACCACCCCCAAGGACCTGTAGCTTTGCCTCTTCAAAAGCTGGCTTGCAAACACAGTAAAAGAGATCACTTCGGAAAGGTTTTGCTAGTTATAAAAAATGACTATGTATTCAGGGCATGGCAGAAGTTAATAGGATGATGCTATTCCACACAAGCAGAGCAACCACACAGCTCTGGTCTAAAACAACTTGTGTTAGTGTTAAGAACAGGTAACAGTAATATCTTAGTGAGGAATTACCCTATAAATGGTTCTTCTCTCTGGTGGCCCCAGGCTAAGGCTTTGAACTGTCTTGGGTGAAGATGTCTCCGGTTGATCCATGCTTAATTGCCACTGTAGGTAAGTTCAGGTCAGCTCTGTGCTGCACATCTGTTTATGTTAAACAGACAGGTTTTGGTAGCAGTAAATTGTGCCACAAATGGCTCCACAGAGGTGGGAAGTCTCATTTGGTCTTCAAAGTAACCAACTTCCTACAGTAAATTTAAAAACTTCAGTGCTCCAAACCATGAAGGACACCTGCATGTCATTAAGTACTTAATGCTGAGCATACAGCTTTCTGGGTCACCATCTGTTCAGCAAAAGCACCAGCTCCTGGCTGCTGTTCCCCAATTCAGTGTGCTCCAGGGTTTGAATTCTCAGCCTCGACAGCTCACAATTACCCAAAAGGTAGCATGGATGGGTCTTGTGTGTCAGCAATACAAATTGAAAAACAGTGTCCCAAGAGAGAACGGTTCAGCCAGGCAGAGTTCAGTAAAGTCTGTCTAAGGATTAAGAGCTAATCAGAATAGCTCATAATGTATATGCCTCTGTTTGTTTTATCTACTGCTGCCCTTCTAATCTCATCAAGATGCCTGCTTATCTGCAGTTATCTGGCTCTGGTAATACTTATTGTCTGTGTTGTTTAAACAAAGTTCTCTCTTGTGCTAAGAAAGTTCAAAATTAACATGCCCTCACCTAAACAACAAAACTTGCTGAAAACACTTTTTGTAGCAATAGGAGGAGCTACCTGCGTAAAGCTAGAGAAGAAATATCTCATCAGCTCTAGAAATCCGGAATGACTTTCCCTCTGCTCCACAGGAGCCAGGTTTGCCCAGTGCTGGCACTTCTATCCAAAGCTTTCAGCCTACAGCTTCAGCCTTTTGAAGTTGAATCACCAGATGGTTCCACTACATCAACATGATCATTAAATTAGGCAACATTAATCACAAAGATAAAACAAAAGGTAATGGGTCCTAATGGTCACTGGGGAAGCATGACCTTTGCATAAAACAAAGCAGGAGAAAGAGAGAACAGAGGCTGCTCTATGATCTGGGGAACTGATGGAGGCTATCACCACTTTCCACATCACAGGCTTACAACTTCTGCTTTTTGCCCCCTGTCCTCCCCACCCAAGTTGTATTACACATGAAGACTCAATTTAAGGAAATGTACTTTGTGGAACAGTTCCATATTCTCAGAGAGAGGAACAAACAAGTTTTTCCCATTTGGGAAAATCCTATTTGGGATTTGATCTTTCAGAATCATCTTAAATAAAGCCAGCAATTTATTATAACTATAGCCAGTGCTCAAATTGAACTAGAGTTCAAAGGTGCTAAGCTCCTTCATTCTTCTCAATGAGAGGAAAATCAGTATCTCTCTTGATGCTGGAAGCAGAACTGGCTTATCCACATGACTAGAAAAGCATAAATAAAGGTCCTTCAATCCCATGAGCAAAGGAAGCCAATAAACCTGACACCCTCCTCCTCTCTAATGCCTCTGTTTCCTCAGTCTTGCAAAATCCAGAAGACCTCCTTATCCCTGCACACCTTGTACATTGCCCAACTAAAAGGGCGCAAGAAATAGCACACAATGGTGTGGATACTCTTCTTTGAACTGGCAATACCTTAGTCTGATTTAGTTTGTTTCACTTTAAAGAGATTCGTTTACATTAAAAAATTTACATGATCTACCTATCTCACAAATGCATGCTTTAATTCTTTCAGATTCACTTTTCTAAGAGGCTGTATACAGGCAAGACCTAAAGACAGACAATGCTTGGATGGAGACCTTTTGTGCCAAAGGACCAGGGTTTCAGGAATAAGGGCTGTGGCCTGCCTGTCTGCTATAAAGAAAATTATTCTTGATTGGAAAGGAAAGCACACACTTAGCTACCATTCCACTAAGGCAAGGTAAGCAGGGGAAAAAAAAAAAACCAAAACCAAAAAACCCCCACACTTAGAAAGGAAGGACTGAGCAACCCTCTACTTTGATGGTAAATGCCCTCCCAACATGGCCCTTTTAGTTTCTATAATGCATGTTTCCCTGTTTACTCTGTTTTTCACGTGATGTTTGGCTCTATTCTACTAGGTTTACAGCAGTTGAGTTACAATTTGATATGATAAAGGGCAACACAAGAAGTGTGACTTGCAATATGTCACAGCCTTCGTAGGAAGCAAACAGGCACCTAAATTACAGTATTTGTGTATTACAGTTAAAAAGAGAACTCCATTACTTGTTAAAGCAGGACACATTTGCTATCTTTTAAAACACAGACTTCTGATTCACTGACCTGCCCTCATTTCACCTCTGGGCAGCTGAGAAAAACTCTTCTGTCAATACAAAATGGATGTCCTTATGCAAAAGCCCCAAGTTAGTTCCTTGTACCAGTCTTCTGGAATCCACAACTCCACATTTGCCATTTACATTTCAGAGGCATAAGATGAGGGATCCACTGCCTTCTATGAAAGCTTTTGTGAAATTATCATCCTGCCTCCCACCATCAACACTGTAAAATAGTAAATTAGTTTGTAATTGAATTTTTCTTATCATGGCTTTCCCCAGTAAGTTATAGAAGCCTTCAGTAGTTGTTATTTTTCTTCCCTAAAAGATATTTATAATGTGGTCATCTGTTCTTCTTGAGTCTGTCAGGCAGACTTAGCTCTTTAAGCCACAGAGCAAATTTTCTCCAGCCATTAGTTTGTTGGAGAGTTTTTCCTTTCCTTTCTTTTTTGCACCTTTTGAAAATGTTAACACCAAGACAGAATGCCTTATCCTGGTATCTCTGTCATCACCACCATCACTCTAGTCTGGCCCTCTCACATATATGCCTAAGAACTGGTTTTAGACATTTCTCCACAGCACTACATTCATAGCCCATCTACAAATGCCTACCTCCTATGACCCCCTAAAATCCTTTTTAGTCACTGCTTTCCAGATATTTCCCACTATGTAAGTTTCATTCATACATCTGGAGCTAGAAAGGACTAAAACATGCTGTGCTAAGCCACCTGCATCTTTATTTTCAGCCCTGAAAACTCGACAGGGAAAATGTCACCTATCCCTAAGACACAGACATAGACACAGGAAGGAACAGGTGGAAGGAGGCTCCCTGCCTTTTTCTGGCACCTTTCCCCATTTTTAGAAAGGTAGAAAGAGGTCCTCAGCAGCCTCAGGCTGTTAATAATGATGCCAATGCTCAGTTACTAATGTGTTTTGCAATACTTACCATTTTCCTTAAAGACTAAAGTCTAATTCTTCATTAATTTTTAAAAGAAAAATAAATAAAAAATGTATTTTCAGTCTTCAGCTTTTAAAAAATACTTGAAAGTGAGACCAATGGGTTACATTAAAATAATAAAAACCTATGTAGAAGGCCAGAACAAAGAATCCCATCGTTGTTTTGGATTTTCTTCATCTAGTGATTTTTAGGCCAATATCCTGACAGGAAAGGGGAAGGAGTGGGGCTGTCAGTGCTGTATTCAATGAGTATAATTACACTGAATTAGCGCTAAGGGGTTTAGAGAGAGGAAAAAAAAAAATACTATTCCACAGAGTTAATATAAAGTGGGCTTTCATGTACATACAAACCCACAAGGAGCAAGCTACTGCCTGCTGAGACCTATTTGAGAGCCAAGGGATTGATCGGACTCGGCCAGCCCTTGCTTAAGAAAAAAGCTGCAGTTGTGAATTACTGTAAAGCAGCATTCACATGATTGATGGGTTTACCCCCACCACCACATTTGTTTCAAAGATCCATTTTGTCTTCTGTGGTGACGGTGTGAATTAACCCCTCTCACAACGGTTGGCTGGATTTTGCAAGACCAGTCCAAGGTCTGGGAGCTCGATGAAGCTTTTATCTTATGCAGCCGTGTGACCAGGAAAATGGGAAAGAGATGCTATTTAAGACCCCGGCTTCTGAGGAGCACTGTAACACCAACCTCCTCAAATAGTCTGCAAACTTTCTGCTGTCAGACCAGCCAGCTCCTCACCTGCCTGGAGAACCATCTTTGAAGGAGCTCTGCCTCTGATCTCCCTTACAGTCTGATACTCCACCCACTGGTCCTTACATCCAAGGGAGCATAACGTGTATTTATTTCACCTCTTGCCTTTTTAACGCATTTTGCTGTCAGCAATAGGTTTTTTTTTCTTCTTTTTCCCCATAGAGAGCAAGAGAAAGCCTGAACTCTGTATGCAGTGAAGAATCCAGAGACTCCAGGTAGATTTGTGATGGGATTTCTCCTCAAGCCTCAGGCGCTGTAAATTAAAAGAAGTAGTTAAAATAGCCAAGGGAATGGGGGAGAACAACCAGAAATGGGCCTAGATCATGACCAGCTTTTAAAAAGCTCCTGAAATCTTTTGAATTGACAGTATGACACAGAAAGCCAGATTTCCATGGAAGCCCGATCACACGCCTGCTTACGAACAGGCCCACAGCATCTCATGAACAGCTTATTCAGCCAGCAACAAATCTGTTCGTGTCAACTGCAAACTGCCCTGTGCTTCCCAGTTCCCAGGAAGGTACTACATACATAAATAAGATTTCTTTTTCCTTTATAAGGTAAATACATTGCTTAAAAGGGGGGGGGGGGGACCACAAACAAACAAACAACAGAGCATTAAGTACTATTAGCTACACCAAGCTGGCTGCTGGCAAGTGAAATGTAACCTTCCCACACACAACTCTGCAAATGCGTTTCACACTGTCTGCACCATTTCATTTCTCTTGCCCTGGACTTCCATAAAACCATGTGTCTTATCCTACAGCACCTCCTCTGTATTCACAGTCCTGTTCTAGCCACAAGGAGAAAAAAAAATGATGCATTGCTACCCCAGTCATCCGTGTCTGTGTACTCCCCACCACCACACTGCTGGCATTTCTTAATAGCTACCTGCAGCATCCGCTGCTCCCCACAGTGTGAGAGCCCTTTATCCCAGCCCCACCTGCCATCCCAGGCCTGGCCCTGGGAAAAGGGCATCAGAGCACGACAGTGCAGCTGGTTTTACAATGAATGTTAGGTGGCGGAGCTTCTCAGCATGTCCTGCCTTGGTTTGTCATGGCACATCGTAGTTGTTCTCTGTCCTCAGGTTTAGAGTGCCTTGTAATCCTCTTCGGTCCTTTCTTGGACACCGTCTTCATCTGCCTTGATAGTTATGGCAGATGTCGCAGGAATCACAAATGGTGAACCCAAACGCTGTGAGAGGTCTCCGCCTAAAAAACTCAGCCTCCAAAGGGGCAGATGCTGAAGCAGCACCAAATGGAGTCAAACACATTCCAGCCACTACACTCGATTCTCACTTGGAGATACAAATTCTCAGGACAAAATGTGTCATGACTGAAAGCATCCAGTAGCTAGGTTAGTCCCTGTGCATCAAAGTTATTGGCAACCCATACAAACCACAACTAGAGCTCAGCTGTCCTGGAGTGACTGGGTTAACAGATGAACACTCAGCATCCTTGGCAGTGTACAGAAACTGCCGTCAGACCTTCTCCAGCTATCCTACAACCATGTTTCCAAATTTTATGCATGCATATTTTATTAACCCCAAAGGACAGCATGTTTCATTTCTCTGTGAAAAACTCTCTCAATTGCAGAGAAACTGTTCAATTTGTCAGGATCATTTCAACTTTTACTGTGCTTGTGACCTCTGTTGCTGTGATCTGCAAGTTCTACGCGCGTGCTTTCTGCTCCACCATGCAAACAGGGAAGGAGGAGAACAGGATCAATGGTAGGCTACGCCGGTACCTCGCAGAGCTGCTGGCAGCCTGCAAACCACACATATGGAAAAGCACACCATAAGACAACGTCATGAATCCTGTGTGAGCCGGGAGGGAACACCAGAGCAGCAGAGTACACTAGCATTATCGGTGTGCTAATACGACACTGCTGTGTTAACAGAGCCATCAAATCCCATAGACCCACCGTACCAAACTGAAGGCTCCCTCCAGTCCCAGGAGGCCGGCAGTCTTTGTTTCTACCTGTCGTATGACAAAAACGTTTCCACTGAGCTCTGATCAGCACACTAAGTTATTCTCTTCCCTCCCCCACCAAATCCCCTCACTGTGTGGTTCGGTCCAGCAGCAACAGCAGCTGGATATGAAACACAGGTGTGCTATTAAGAAAGGTCAAGTTATTTCATTTCCAAAGCCTATGCGCAGTGGAGTACCATTAAAACCAGGCACGTTTTTCTTCTCGTTCCACCTAAACAATTATTTACCTTAAACAAAAGCTACTTGTTGTCACCCCTTCATTTGCCACGCTCAGAGGCATCGTAGGCAAGCGATCTAAAAGCACCATTGTTAGAAGCAGGAGGTTAACTGCAGCCTCGGTTGGCTTCTGTTACTGCTGATGCTGCGTGTGTCACGGCAAAAGCTGTAACGCATTTAGCGACTCACATGATGACAAGGAGCACTAAGCCCTTGTGCCCATTCACAGCACCCTACATAAAAGCCACTTGAGCTCATCAAGAACAGGAACGAGCTCTTTCTTAAGTCCAGTCCAATCCAGTTAACAGGCTTATATGGAAATGCTGAGAGACAGGGCTTACAAGTGGCAATGCAGCTAACTTGCATGCACTAGTTTGCTAAAAATTAAGGAAGAACATGTATGCACCGCCTAGCTGAGGTTCGTAACTGCCTCTTTCCTCTCCATATATTCCTTTACAGATGCTTTTCTCTAAAGAGATGAATTTAAGAAAGGGCTCAAGTGACCTTTGTGATTAGTAATCATTATTATAAATCTTGTTCCACTAGCACAAAAAAAAAAATCCTGTTGAATACTGAAGCCCATTTCAGTCTTCCTGATCAATTAGCCTTCCCTTCCTGCTCTTGGCATATGTTTGCGTAAGTTGATTTGCTTCTGCTAAAGAGATGCCGACATGCATCAAAATAGAAAAAAAGATGCACAGAGGCTTGTTGTGACATCAGTTGGTGGTAACACACTACTGTCCCCTGTCTCCCTCACTCCATCTGTGCATAGAGATGCAACCTGGGGAAAGAGTTGCTCCTGACCTTCTGCTGAGGAACAAGCACACAAGTGGATGCCCAACCTCTGTCCTCCCCACCACCACCGAGCATGCAGGATAGCTCTGAAATGAAGGATGCAATAAAAGATTCCTCCCATTCAAAAAACAAAGATTTGCTTTGGGATTCATTACTTAAAAGGTAATAACCTTAAAGTACCTGTAACCTCAACTTGCTAAGCCTTGATTTTCCATAATAGAAATCGAGGGGGGGGAGCATGAATTTTGCCCAGAATATGAATAATTCTAGGAGTTAAATGAAAGACATTTTAGAAGTATAGGTGTTACTACGAGAAGTTAATACTAAAAACACTCTCTGTGAGATGCAGGGAGATTAAGTCAGCATCAGATTAATTGAACACAGCCAGACTTAAGGGAAAATGGGTAGTTTTCACAGGATATTCCAACTCTGACAACATACTTGTTTTCAAATAGTTGTCCATTTACCACAGCTGGAAAGCATCAGGGCACCAAATTAGATGTAATGCAATCAACTTGCATTTCTGATACCACAAACAACTTTCTGGAGCACAGTTTGCTCAAGTGTTAATCAAAAAAATAAGGCAGTAACACAAAAAGTGTTAATGACAAATTATACAGCCAATCTAAATCACAACGAGCCTACACACACATACATATTTATTTTTACACATATATTTAGTTACTTTGGTGGACTTTAGATCAGGCCTTTAGCTAAAATGCTTAGAGGGGATTCTTCTAGAAGGAGAAAACATACAATCTTGAGCTACACTTGCACACATACCAAGTAAGAAAGAGGAAGAAGTCAGAAGTACAAGACTGACTTTTCAGGCTCTCTTCAATGAGCATTTCCTCGCAGGGAGGTACATTAGGGGAGTGTTTCCAACTACAAATTCTGAGCTACAGTCTTGGGGATGATCGAATACAAGCCTCCAATTCAGACCAGAGATAATCGATGTAAAATATTTGGTGATCAAATGATGACAACATTACCATTTTCTAGAAATGTGAAAATGCGATAATTTTTATAAATGATTTCTTGTCAGTGTAACCAATTCATATGGTGGCAGCTGTTTTGAAGCTCGCAGAAGGAAAAGCTACAATGAGTTAGTCCCAAACAATGGAAAATAATTGATTCAGGAATTAGACAGGGCTATGTTTCTAGACTAATTTCCAAAGGGAGAATTGCCACAGTTTGGATGCATTCCCATAGGATGTAAACATAGAATTCTCTCACAATCCTTTGAAATCTTCACCCCAAAGTTACTACATGATTATGGTGGATGCAATGATTGGGAGGTCGTTACCAGTCCTAAGAGAACCAGGCTTCAAGAAGCACAGTATTTGGGAGTCACTTCTCTCTGTTCCCTGCGAGCCTTCCTTTAATAAAGCATGCAAGGAATGAGCACAGATATTCTGAAAGCATGCCAAAGCGCAATCACTGATGATACTCCTGGCCATTCAGAAAAAAAAAGAAAGAAAAAACCCTCAACTTCTCAAATATAGTTTAAGAATTTATTCACTCACAGAGTGTCCTTAAGAGAAAGAAAATGGAAATCCAGCCCAAGTGAAACTAATAGGAGAGAAAAACTTCGGCAGGTGAGATGCAAAACGGAGATTAAGAGGTCCAAGAGCAAGGCTGAGGAACAAGGAGACAAATACATAGTGACAAGTAATAAGGCATTCCTTAAGCACACGGGAAAATGGAACTCCAGGAGAGCCGGTGGGTCCTGCAGACTATACTGCAGACTACCCTGACACAGAGAAGTCAACGAGGGCAGAAAAAGAGATTGCACAGAAGTTAAATGGCTCCTCTGCTTCAGTTTTCACTTCAAAGTAGGGAAGAGAGATGCATGCCCTAGGGTTATACAAGTAAAGAACTTGAGGCAGAACTGCCAGACAGAGTTAGGGGAAATAAAATAAAGTAAATAAAAAAAAAAAAAAGAAACAACTCAGGAAATTCGATTGCACTAAACTGCATTTCCAGAGCTGAGAAAAATCAGTTAAAGGCAAGTGTAAACCAGCTAGCCTGAAACAGAAGCCCCACAAACTAGAAAAGTCTAAAAAAGCACATTTTTCACAATGATAAATCATGCCTCGCTAATCTACAAGAAGCCTTTAAAAACTTATCCTGGTTATTTTTCACTAGATGTAAATTGTTTGGATTTTCAAAGACTTTGAAAAAAGCTATTAGGAGAGCTTCGTAATCTTGGGATAAGAGGTAAGGTCCTGTCACTTTAAATATTAGTCAAGGAACTGAGAATCCCAGGCTAAGAACAATAATCAGTTCTTCGTAAGGAAGGAGGGGGGGTAGGACCCAAAGTTCAGCCTAGGATCAGTGTGTCAAGTGCATTTATGAAGCATCTGAAAGAAAGAATGAAAAACAAGGCAACAAAACGTGCTGCCCATATAAAATGGTATTAGTCAACAGTATGGAGGTCCTTGTCCTTGCAACTACCCAGGCAACTGGACAACACAAATATCAGATAAAATTCACCACAGACACATTGAAGTCTAATGGAACAAATATATATATGCTTACATATCACTATATACCAATGATTACTGAATTAACTTCTAGACATCAAAAAAGTTCTGGAGACAAAAGATGTCACATCCCTGTGCTTAGGGGAAGAGTCATTTCAGACTAGACAAAACTTTATAATAGCGCTTCTAAAATTTTAAACTGTAACATGAAAAAAGTCTGACTATGGAAATTATAATGCAATCATAGAATGCCAGGTTAAATTTCAACTAAATGTGCTCGCTA
This sequence comes from Gymnogyps californianus, assembly GCF_018139145.2. Lineage (NCBI taxonomy): Eukaryota > Metazoa > Chordata > Aves > Accipitriformes > Cathartidae > Gymnogyps > Gymnogyps californianus. The sequence continues at coordinate 153,957,678 of NC_059471.1, forward strand.
AAATAAGGGCATGAATTGTGAGCACACTTAGAAATAAACAAGCTGAAACTTTGCTGATTCAGAACTAGGCGTGGGGTTGTAAAAGGCCACTGAAAATAAGAAACATGAGATAATGTGTAATATTTATGAAGGGTGACCTACTACACTATTTAAATAGAAGAGAGATTAAAGCAAATAGAAGTTGGGGTTATGAAAATAAGGACATTAGAGACACAGGAATTCAGGAGTAAGATTAAGAAAACCTCATCTATTCAGAGTTATGGAAATAAATCTTCAAAACCAAAACAGCTTGGGTGTGGTTTATCTGTTCGGGGAAAAATCCATTTCAGATCTATGCACATTGATAGATAAGGAAGATGAATGCTACTTGCAAAGAGTTTTAAGCAGTCTACATAACCCTGGTTTTACAGAACTTGACCCATGCTCTTCCATCCACTTTCATATCTTGTACAATTTGACTGCTACTCACAGGGCGTGATCGGTGTCTTAGAAAAATCCAGACTTATTTCACAGTCTCATATAGCTTCTGCTATAGAAGCAGAAGCAGCCTTCAATAGTTTAGCTTTGCAAGGCAGCAAAACTGGGACTGGACAGGAATCTGATCAAGGAAACTAGAGAAGTAGGCGAGGCTGCTTGAAGTGGGCAGCTCACCTGGGATCAGCTGCCGCAGCTTGTAAATTCTGCTACTCCAAAAAGTTTTTAAGCCTCGAATACTTTTTTAAACCTGGGGGAATAGAAGGCAGATATAAATGAGATTTAAAAAAAAAAAAAAATCCCTTTCATTTCACACAAATCACACACTACATCAGGCAGTGAAAACTATATTATTCTAGGCTAAGGGTCTACTTAACACTGAACAAAGGCTAAAATGTCTTTTGCAACAGAAGCTATGATTATACGGGGGGGGGAATCCCAAACACCATGTCCTGTGGAGCAACTGAAAAGAACATGCACAAGTCTGGGAAAAAATGAATCAAAATTCCATTTTTATTCAATTCTATAATTATAGTAGTAATAATTGTAAATAACAATTATAACTTATTACAATTGTTTACAATTATTTTGTAAAGAAATAATATTGTAATACAAATAATTTTGTAATGATTTACAATTATTACAATTGTTTACAAATGTTTACAATTATTACAATTATATGTACTATTAAAATTGTACCTATAAATTATATTCTAATTTTCAAAGGTATACTTTGAAAAAAAATTTAAACTGATCAGGAAAGGATAAATTTGAGAAAATGCTCCTCATTCCCCATTGCTGTATACTATACCACTCTTTTTTTGGACATCGTGATCATAAAAATGCCATAATGAACAGCATCAGCTGGACATGATAGGGCATCATGAAGAGCTTACTGTAGCCAATGTATCTATCTCATATGTAGGCTCAAGTTCTTGTTTCCATTCCCTCAATATCCATTAAGTGCTGCAAGTGTTCAGATACACACTAGAATTTCACTGACCTGAACAGAAATCTTGGATTCAGTAATTCAAAAATTTCCATTTCAATAAGTTTTATGTGAAATATTTCAACCTCAATTTTTTTTTACGTAGATAATTTACACTTCACAGACTTCTCCTGCTTTGGGTTTTTTGTTTGTTTCAGAATTTCCTATTTAAATAAGACAAGAGATTCCCACCTACAATTACTTGAGAAATCTCAGTTGGTAAAATCCCAACTAGAATTAAAGCCTTATTGCACATGCTGAAAGTGTCAATACAGAAAGATGTGAACTTGTCATTTATAGTACATGTTGCGCAATTGGAAAGCTAAAGTTAGGTAACACATTTTTGCTACACATCCGTACCGTTTGGAAAGTTTCTCCAGAGACTCACTTTTGATGTATGTGTGTAAAGCACAATGTTAGGGCAAAGTGTCTACACATCCCATTTTTTTTTCTCTATAAAAACACACAGTCTCCATATCCACTCAACCTACAGTTGTGGTTAGCACAAGAAAGAGGGGTTCTTATTTAAAGGACTGCTTCCTTGTAGATATAGTTATAAATAATTCAAACTAAACTATAGTACATAGCAATTAAATGAACAACATATGTGCTGTAATATACCACCTTTGCTTTTTAGTCCTTTCCTTGTACGGCAGTATTCAATCTCCAGCTATTCTCAAGAGCTCTCACCCTTTGTGAAAATTAGCAGAGATGCTGTATTTGGGCACAGAGAAGCAGCCAAAGAAAGGCCAGGACCATGTAGCACATTATGCTACCGAATAAGAAGAGGTGTTTGCAAATGTTATCTCACTTGCAAAATACTAGAAGGATCTATAAATGTTTTTTAAAAGCAGCCTCAAAATAACTTCTCTAGATCAAAGTTATGCTTAAGAGCAAGGAGTTCACCCACTTTTCCTCCCATTCCCATCCCTTTTTGAACTTCAGATTTTTTCATCGTGAAGATGTGACCAATTTTGCAGGTAATTAGGGATAAGGAGAGAAAGTGTTCCCCACTTTCCTACATTTCTGATTCCAGACAGCTTTACAAAACCATTTCAGATATTAAGCCCAGAAGTTTTCTCCCTTCAGGGGTAAAACTGAGGGCTGATCCCAGCGGGAAGATGGCAGCCTCCACCTCTCATCAGGATAAAGTCAGAACTTCCACAGCACCAGACGGTCATACAGGGACAGGCTTTGGCAAGCGGGTTATGCCTGGCCCACACCGTGCCTTGGAAAGGTACGGTTATTAACATGGACAGACAGAAGAATTTTACATTGGAAAGTGGAGGAGAAAAACAGCTCTCCAATAGTTTGAATTTTACCAAAAAATACAGGAACAGCTCATGCTTAAACAGATGTCCAGAAAAATATCAAGTGAAGCGGCCAAAGGCCCAACAGTAAATGTATTTCTCTAGAACTTACCACAAGAGATTTCATCCCCACCCACTCATAAACAACATGCACCTGAATGCCTATTGTATCATCAGAGATTTTTATTTCAGCTGTGTCTAATCTTATAAATTAAGGCACTGATCAAGCAAAGGTTTCATGTATACTTTTACATTTACATTGTCTAAGTAAATCCCACTGTTCTCAATGAGGTAACTCATAGCCCATAAAGCTGTTCCAATGCACAAGACATGCAAAGACTATAGCTCAAATTACAAGCGACAGAGAAGAGACTGACACCTCTTAAAACACACACACCTATAATCCCAGTGGCCACTCAATATTAATGAGTCCAAAACACAAACTAAACTCCATGTCCCATTTAAAGACAGGGTCTTGAGCTAACAAACACAAAGGGAGTGGAGCTTGCCTTTTCTTCTTTATCACCCCATAGACACAATTCCCACACTATTTTGCAAGCACAGAGAAATTCCTGAAAATTAGATTCAATGTAGATACCCCTATTTAGGCAGCCCATAATCCCTGCAGCTCTTTAGAAATCCTCTGCTGGTGGATGATCTATTTATGATTAATAATAGAAGGAAAACGAGAGCAGCCTTTAGGCTCCTCTGAACTCTGTAGGTCTTTGGTCAAACTGGCCACAGGATCACCGCACAGTAACTGGCTCCCCCATGGCTTTCTGCTGGGTTTTTTTTCCCTGCTGTGTAAGTATGCATAGAAGAGGAGGAGGCCTGCAGCACGGAGCAAGTATGCTAATGCCATATCATACTAACTGCCATGCCAATGGCAATCACACACATACCCGCTCACACGCTTCCGCCAAATAATCACTTTAGCAAACATCAACTACAGAGATTAGCAAAAGCATCTGACAACGCGCAAATCAGACAAGAAACATGGGCTGAAGGGACAGCTTAGGAACGTGAGGATTTAATAAGTGAAATGACATGAAGTTCCTGAATCAAAGCTTGCCGTGTTCTTGGAAGATTGCTGAAAATCCTATCTGTTGGCCTTTGATTTTTTTCCACCCCTCGGTCCCTACTGCATATCAGCTGTACCCAGGCAGGCTTCTAATAAAAGCAAGTGACTCTTGCGCAAACAAAAACATCTTTGTGACCTCTGGGAAGGCAGCAATCCAAACAAACAACCAGGCAGTCTGGTGGCACAAGCTATCGGGAAGCAATCATTGCATCTCAGGGGCCTTTCGGCAGCACCAGAAGGAAAGCTAAGCCACTACCATAGAAGACTGGGTTTCCAGGAGAAACCACCCTAGGTAGAACAAGAAGTTAAAACTATTTCTGTTTAATGTGGTGGGGGTGAGGAGGCTACTTTTGAACATATAATTTTTATTGTTCAAACTCAAGGAACAAAGTGTTTTCCTACCAGAATTAAGGCAGAGTCAGAACAATCGCTTGATTTATCTTTAATTTACTAAAAGGTACTTCACTCCAAAGGCACTTTCAATGAAAGTAATGAGATTCTGCTGCAAGAAGTGCAAGAAGAGTCACAGCCATTTACCAGCATTATAACTCGCTTGTGTCTTATTTTGAAGAATTTGTCATCAAAACAAAGGGGTGGGTACCCTTTCTAAATCTTAGGCTGAATTCTATAGTCCTTATTTTGATGAAGCTCTTGCTGAAGCATCAATTTTGCCTGAATAACGGTTGGACCATGTGTGCCTGGTTTAGTATTAATCTCTGCTTGACAGGAAGAATATGATTCTAAGTGAGTTGAAAAAGATCTCAGTATAGAAATGGAAGAAGTTCAGTTGTCCAAAAGCAAACTGTGACCTTTTAGTGCCGTAACACTGCAGAGACAGCACCATATTAGAGGTGCCATCTTTCTACCAAGGCTATTTCTAAGTCCCTTCCTATATCACTTTCAAATACAGCAGACCTTTAAGAGATCCATCCATTACCATCTAACAAAGTGCCTAGAAGAGCATCACAGAAATATTAAAATGGGCATTTTGAGCCAATGTCACTCTTCCCACTGTTGATTGCATGCTGTAAACCTGTAAAAAAAAAAAGACAAAACATCTGTAAAATAGTTATTTTTAAATACAAAGTTTTTGATATGAGAACTACCTACATGAAGTATTAAGCACATTTTGGATGCTCCTGTCACAGACGCAAAGATGCTCCAGACTGTGAGCCTTCTGCTGCTGGCTACAGATGGGCGCATACATTTGCATTGCACTACTAAGGCTCTTTTGCACTTTGAGATACATAATGTGTGAGAAGTATAGCTAAAAAAATAAATGAATACATAAATAAATCTGTTGTACTAGTGATCCAGTCGAAACAAGGAAGCCTTAAATGCAATAGTCAGATCATCTTTAGTTGGTTATGAAACTAATGCCATTGTTCACATGGCTCTGAGAAACAAAACCCAAGAACAAAACAGGTTTTGTGCCTGATATCCAATGGAACTGAATTTGAGAAGCCAGTTCAGTCATTTTCGTTGGTTGCAATCAGACGGGGACACTCTGACTTCCACAGATATCTATATATATCCTGCTTGTGTCAATACACAGGGAATTCCTCCTATCTTATATACCCATAGAGCACAATTACCTGGTTTTTGCCTTTCTGATCCTTAGGGACAGCCTAAGGCAACAGGCGGATGCAGGTAGCAAAGTCAGATGGTGAAGACAACAGCAGAGTGGTCTGTCTTCCTTAATGAGCTCAGAAGATCAAGACCAACTTTGCACTCAAGCCTGAGAAATAGGCTACCTCCACCTTGTTGCCAGCATCCCTAGTGCTGTACCTGTCTCCACTGCCAGCTGGACCAGCCCCACTAAGATAACAGAGCATCAGCCTAGGTGCTTAGAGAGAGGCTTGCTGACAGAAAGAATAGCCCATCCAGGCTCCTCTTCCCTCCCAGTTGTTCTGTCTGGTTTTACTCCTGGGAGGAGAACTTGTACAGATAGTGAGTTGCTCCAAAAATATTGTTTGAAGATGGCAAAAATTCTGTTTCATTTATGCTCTTAGCTAGCTGTGGACCAGTGTCAAAACAAGCATTTGGACTGAGGTATTAGAATTTCTCCTCTTTCTCTTCCCTCCCCACAGGCGCTTGACGATGGTATCATCTACAACTACACAGGGGACGTTTACAAGGCCCAAGCTACGCTGGAACTCTGTAGAAACTAATGAGGAAGGAATATTTTTTATAACATTCTCGTGAAACATTTAATGAGCTCTGAAATAGCGCTGGCAGGCCTCAGAAGAGAAAGGTCCAGTTTAAAAGTGAACTTTGCAGTTTACTAAATGGCAGTGGACTGGAGCCCCAAGCACTATTTATTTTCAGGGACTATTTTTATCAGAAAATCTCCAACTCCTGTAATGCTCTTCTACTCTAAAAGTCTTTACGCCTCTGTTGCAGCTGCCATGCAATCAATGGCACTTGCCAAGCAACATGCTCCTAGGGCCCAAATTAACATATTAATACATTTTTCTTAATGTAACGAAACTGTATTTTGCCTCAGACATAGTCAGCTCTACTCCTCACCTCCAGAGGCTATCCACATTGAAACCAGAATCTGCTACGCTGGGGAGGCAAGGAAGGGCAGAGGCTTTTTGGAGTGGAGGGACAGAGGGGGTGGAAATCACCTGGCTGCATCAGTAATATATCTAGCTCTTTATTATATTCACATTCCTCTTTCTCATCTCCCATGAAACTGCCTACAGCTGTGTTCTCTCAAGCTTCAGTCTGAAAGACATTAAAAAGCAGTCTGCAAGATGACTACAGCTTTTAAAAAGTCACTCCCACATATGTAAGCAAGGAAGGAAATGAGAAAAGTTTAAAAAAAAAAATAAATCATGGTGCCACTGCAGGAGGTAGAGCCAGACATTTTAAATGGTTCAGTGATTCTATTCCTTGGAATAAAATAAGGTGAGACATGTTGGCCAAGAGAGCGTCTAGTTTGGTAAAGTCCCACTGACCCTTTCTACCATGATAAGGTAAGCCATTGCTGAAAACAAACTGAACTACTTTAATACTACTACGGCAAACACCACCTGCAACAGGGCCTTTTAAGTCTTAAAGGTCCTTACTTTTCACTAGTGAAAAGACTGTAGGAGCCTGAAGAGGGTCTGAAAAGTATTAATGAACTTGGCATCACAAAATCAGTTCTTCTGGCAGCTCAGAGCAAACAAAATTTTAAGCAGCAAATTCCATACTGACTGCCAACTCTTATTTCATGGGCTGGATCAAGCTCATGTTAAAGACAGTGGGATTAAAGAGTTTCTCCAGCTGATGACCACCTCTGATACAAGATCAACAGTTTGCAAAGCATGTTGAAATAATAATAATAAAAAAGAAATCTACTGGTCTTCATTTAGTGTCTATTACTGTTGGCACAAATAACAGGCATCAGTCCCTTGGAAGTTAATGACACACAGAAGATACATCTTTTCACATCTTGTTTAGTTGCTGCTATGTCAATCCACAGAGACACCGCCATACCATTTCTTACGCAACTACAATGCTCTGTGGGTTACTGTAGTAGAACACAAACATCCACATTACAGAAGACATGGCTCCATCCTTTAATTTCATTTTTCCACAGTGCTTCTCCTGAAGAAAGTTGATGTGAGACAACTGACTCAAATTTCCCCCAACTCTCCCTCCTCAAATGCACATTGAACACTTGACAATGCCCACTTTTCTATTTTCCTCTCCACGGCTCCATCCGAGAGGACCCTCTATGCATTCAGAGCCGCACAATGGAGAATGATTTCCAAAGCATTAACTTGGAGCCATTGAGACTTGGATGTTTTCAAATGACTCTATTGTGCTCAAAGGATTCTAGACTACCCCAGCTACTCTAGAAGAGAGAGTCTTTTTCCCTTTCTTTCTCAAAACGTCCATCTCGAGCCATCCCTGGAGTGCATTGTTGGGGCTGATTCCTTAGTGCAGCGAGTTCCATCAGTCAAAGCTCAACAGATACAAATAATATCAGGATATGGATATAAATTAGTACGACAGACCCTAAATAGTTTTGACAGGTTTAGTAAGTATATATAACAACACAGAATGCTATTCCTGCTGTCAGACATCAATATGTAGACAGAAGATTGGGGGCACCATGGAAACTCAGCGACATAAGAGTGGTATTGATTGGATAGAAAATGAGGCTGCAATTTAAGCTTAAGGCTGCCAGAGATGCCAAGAATGGAGAATGACCTCCAGCAGTGAATTTTCAGCATAAGCTCCCTGTGAACAAGCCAGTCCAAGAAGGATAAATCAGGGACAAGCTCACCAGGGATATGGCTCGACCGAGTGCAGGCTACCCTAAGCAGATGAGAATCACTCTGTGTGTGCATGCGTTACAGTGACCTAGTTCATTCAAAGACAGCATTTTGAATGGTTTATTATAGAGGCTTGAAACAAAGAGATTTCCTCAATTAAAGTCCTGAAATGAATCCTCTAAATGAAAATGCTTTTGATACACTGATCAGCAAGAGGTTGTAAATATCGAAGCAGAGCGTACATTGTTAAAGACCAGTTCCCACAGAAAACACCACGGTTGGGAGTGTAGGTAATGAGGGGGCCCGAACAGAGCAGGAGGTTTCGTCAGCAATGCCAGCTCCATCCCTAATGCCCTAGTGTAACACTAAAACACTTGTTACGCTATAACACTTGATAGATCGTACCTTCCCTGCCACAAAGACACAATAAAATAAAATAGAGTTAAATGAGTGCATTTTCAGAGCTCCTATAAAGGACTATTTTTAATTGTTATCCGAGAACTCAGGAACAACCATTCCCAGAATTATCGAGAAGAAACATAGGACGTGTCAGGGAAGTACCTTGCTGGAGCCGTGACTGCTGGAAGTCAGCTAAGTAATAATATTCACATCAGTGACAGAAAGATGAATCTACACAAAATATCCATCAGTTCAGCTGTGTCAGGAATAAGACAAGCCTCCAAAGTGTCCTCAGTGTCAGTATGGGTGTAGAGGAACACAGGCATATGGCACTGGGACAGTGGCACTACGTTTTGTAAGACTATAGTAAGACCAACCTTCTCCTGGCAAGGATGTATCAGGCACAGACTGCATCTCAAATAACTGGTGATAGGCATCTGGATAATTGCAAAAAGTCTGTTTTTCTTAGGCCACCTCTACACTATAAACAAAGACTTACCATTTGTAAAAGAAAGATTTGTTGCTGGCTTCTTTTTTTTTCCACCCAAGAGCTTGCTCTGGAGCACGCTAAAGTCAGTAAGTTTCTGTCCTTCAATTTCATCCAAAGCTTCATAAGTCACCAAAGAGTTTAGCTTAGCCTGGAGACAGGAGTATATTAAACCCCTGCTTTCCTTCTTGTTAGGAAGAGTCACTAAATTATGCAGCAGGTTTTTTTGTTGCTGCTTTCTTTTTGTCCATTCTCTCCAATGAAGTACCCTCTCCATTCGCTTCCAAATTTTCATTACTACAGCAAATTAACAAATTTTGTCACAAATATGCACGTTCCTTTTTCCCTTCGGACCATTTCTCTTGCTCAAAAGTTCAGATATTTTTTCTTTTTTTTTTAATTCTTATTTCTTTGCAGGGAGGAAACAGAAATACACAGGAAAAAAACCATAAATTTTGCTTTGTAAATCAGCTCAAGCACCCTGTCCAGAAAATGTAAAAGACAAGTATATCTTTATAACAACTTTTCCCATATCCTTCCCTTCTCTCTCTTTCTCTCCCTCCCTTCCCTCCTTCTCCCTAATACAAGCAGTTACAGATTCAGTCTATTTCTTGTCCAAAAAGTTGAACTTTGCTAAAAGCTCAAAAAAAATCAAGGCCCAAACGGAAAACAAGGAAAGGACAGAGAGTTCAAGAGTTGATGAGCCACAGGTAAAGCGTTCTTTCACTGTAATACAAGTCATTTAGAGCAAACAGGATCTAGTTAAAACACCTACCACTATCCATAGCTACAGGGTTATCTCGCAGAGAAAGATTTAATGCACGTCACAAACATTTCCACAATGCTCCCAAGAACCAACTAGTCTCTAGGGTTTACATCCTAGAATCCAGCTTCAGAGTGTATCACTAAGCTAATGCACAGTAGACATTCACCGCCAAGGCAAACTGCCTGCAGTGTGGAAGAGAGAGGTGCGCGACAGCCAGCTGGAACATGTAAAAGGAGCAGATGAGCTCCCGAAGAATGAAGACTACCTTTCCGCTATAAAAAGCTCTACTTTTAAAAAGGAGAGGATGAAGGAGGGTAAGGAGTTAGAAACATCAATGTTGGAGACCATAACACATTTGCAGAATAACGTGTATGCTCAAGAGGAGGAAATGGTGTTTTCACCGTTGTTTACTCAGATTTTCTCCCAACCTATCCCTCCAGAGGAAATGGAAGACACAAACTAACGACGGCAGTTTTAAACGGATCTATCAGCACTTGCTAGATTCAGTTGTTCCACCAGAAGTAAACTAGGGATAAGAAGGCAAAGTCCCACTAAAAGTATCAGTTAAAGTGCTCGGTCTGAGGGTACAATTTAACCTCATTATCCCGAGTCTCAGCCGGGACATTCCTGGCACAGGGCAACAGGGACCCGCAGGGGGTTTGCCGCTCTGGGGTCACTCTGCTGCCCTTTTGTCCTCTCCAAACGGACCAGCCCGAGGACTCCTGCCTCCCTTCCCCGCTGGGTCACGTCCCCCATCGCCACCTCTCTCCTCCTCGCCCTGCCTTGGCTTTTTAACGCTCCCACTTACCGACCCACCGCCGCCACCCCGAGCGGGGCGGCCGTCCGGCGGCCAGGCGCGGCAGCGCTCCGCACCACGGCAAAGCGCGGCGGGGACCGCGGCGCCCCCGCCACCCCGTTCCTGCTCCCGGGCACCCCCAGACCTCGCCCCCCGCCTGCCCCTGGGGCAGGTGTCTCCGGGGCCGCAGGTGCTTCCCACCACGCCGCTGGGTCCGGGCTCCCACCTAAGCCCACGGCCCCTCTCCCCGGCACCCGCCGGGCGGCGAGAGGAGGCGAAGTGGGGCCGGGGCTGCGGAGCCCCGCTGGGGCAAGTCCCCTGGAGCCGGGGCAGGGAGGTGGGAAGCGCTTCCCACCCTCCCCCTGGGGGAGCGAGTGCGGCGGGCACCATCCCTCGGGCGGACCCCAGGAGCCCCCGCCGCCCCCTCGGACTTACTTCGGGCGGCAAAAAGCTCTTCTCCCGCAGCGGAGAGGGGCGAGCCGCGGGCGTCCCCGGTGAGCAGCGCCTGCTGCTGCTGCTGCTGCTGCTGCTGCTGCCGCCGCAGCGCGTCCCTTCGCTTCCCCACGGACGGGCTCACCGGCCGCCGCCTCACGCGCCGCTCCTCCCGCGCCCCGTCTCTCTCTCCCGCCGGAGCTCCCTCGCCGAGATTTTTATACTGGAGGCAGGGAACCTGATCCGCGCTTTGACTCAGCACAGCCCGGGCTGCAGCCAGGCGGCGAGCGGCGGGAGGCAGGCGGGCGCCGGGGCAGAGCGAGCGGCCGCGCTGCCCCCCTCATGTGATGCGGTGGGGGCGCGCCCGCCGGGCGGGTCACCCGTGGGGCAGCCTCGCCCCCCGCCGCCGGGGGGCCGGGGGGGGGTGGGGAGGGGGCGGGCCGGGGGCGCTCCGCTCGGCGGACGGGGCTCGGCGGCAGCTCCCGGTGCGCCCGACGCCGAGGGAGAGCCCGGCGGGGCGGCGCGGCCCCCGCTGCGGCGGGGCTGGCCCGCGGGCCGGTAACGGGCTTTTAAGCCCAAGCAACTTCCCCTCCTCTTCCTCACGGCACCCGTGGCCGCTGAGGGGGGGGAAGCCGAGGGCGGGGGGGCGCACCTCGCGGTAGCCCTCGGCGGGTGCGGGGGCTCGCTGGGGCTTCAGCTGCCTTTCCAGGCACGAACATCCACAGCTTTTGCCCGGGTAGCCTTTGGCTGGTGGAGTTTGGGGAAGCTTTAACTTTAGCCTCGCTGACTTCCCGCTTGCCCCTTAGACAGGGGCAATGTCGGACTGAAAATACTGCTGGGGAGGGGGAACACACACACAAAAAAGAAAAAAATAAATAAAAGAAGAAAAAAAAGAAAAAAACCTAGCTTTTAATTTCAACTTGGGCTGAAAGTGCCATGAGAACAACTTTTGTTGTGGCGTTTCAGCACTTCTGGTTGTAGCGGTTGCTGGAGTTATATCAAGGCTTTCATTTAGGAGCAGGCTTTTCCAACTTTTAGGTTCATTACATCCATTGAATAAGAGTGTTCCCCAATCCACGACTTAATTTGAAACTAAGTGGACTTGTTCCAAACTCCAGGCAATTTCTGTGTAATTCCCAATGCCCAGAGCAAGTCTCTGCCTTGATTTGAAAGACTGGGCCCATTCACTGCTTGGGTCTCAGCTGGGGTTGCAGCTTGCAGCTCCAGCTCCAGGTTTGCACAGAAATCCAGTTCAGACTCTTCTCCTGTTTCCAGAGGAATGAGCTAAAAAAGTAATTTGTCTGGCACCGTACACATTGCATCATCTAACACCTACCATCTGTGACAATGAAAAGCACTGTGCGGCTAGTCCCAGCGTGGGCAATTGCACCCACCTGGAGTCTTTCTTAGTAAAGTAAACTACTCCCTTCCATCCACACCTTGGCATCTTCTTTTCATCACACAGTTATGTGTTTAGTCCTGGCATGGCTGCTCAGGATTTGCACCACCGGCAGATTTAATGACAGTGATGTAATTTAAAACAACAATTTTGATTTGCAGTGTAAAGTGATGGCTTGAGATGGAGAGAATATCCTTTCTAGCAGCTGGACGAGTGGAAATGAGCACTCAATAGTAAACTTCGTGTTCGTGTTTCAGAGCGTGCAAAGCTGAATGCATCCTTGATGGCTAGCTTGCACCTTCCTGAGGGCTTCTCAATGAAATCCTGGCATCACCGTGCTAAGCACCACGAACATCTAGAGAAAGACACTTTCCATCAAAAAACACCTGGTCGTGGTCGACACTTTAAGCCCTCAGAGTTTCTCCATACAAAAACAATAGCGCATTTCAGATGGTCAATCGTGTCTGAGTCACAAAGAGAAAGTAAGAAAGAGGACAAAGGCTGATCTGTAAGTTCACCTTGATTGAAACCAAAACAGATTGCAAAGTGGGTCAAGAGATCTCTTCCTTTCCTTACAGAAATCTGAGTCTTAGCTAAAACACTGAAAACTTAACATTTTCAGCTTTGCAGAAAACAATGGAAACTTTCTGCAGAAAGCAACGGCTTTTCACAAAGATGTGTATGACGTTAGAAGCAACATTTGTCTACTGAATTTTAGAAGCAATGCCAACAGACAATCTTTGACCAAATTTGCTCACAGCTTTTCTCCATACTTAGTTTTCCATAGCTCAGAAATTAATTTGCTGAAACTGAGTTTACATGCACAGAAACTAGTTTTGTGTGATATGGCTTGGGTTTTGATTCAGAAAGTCCAAAATAAAACTGCAGACGAGGTTAACACAGCTGCTCAGAGGACAGATTATGGTCTGAAGCACCTACAACTGAAAAAGAAAGTATCTCAGTTTTCGATTGACAAAAAGTAAATGTGTTTTAATGTTAATATTATTTCTGTCTCAGTGGCACCTTAAGGTTTAACTGAGGTTTCCATTGCAACAAGAACCGTACAAATACAGAAAGATAGTCTTTGCCCTAAATTGCCCGCTGTGTTTGATACCTTTGATATTAATGGAGTATAACACTTGAATTTCTTGACTGAACCTTTGATATTGAGATAGAACTCGTAAAGACATAGAAGGAGGTGAGACAGTTGGTGAATACAGCAGTCTTAGGAGGACCAATGTAACTTCTTTTGCCAAGAAAAAGTCATCAACTATATGTTAATCACAGCCTCAAAGGTGCCTATTGTGCCGGTTCCCAGTGGGAAAGAACAGGACAGCAAGGAGAAAAGGGAGGGATGGAAGATAAGCTATGACCATTTACTTGCCACAGGGATATTTTCCTTATTAAAAGAACTGTGAAGCTGGAGAGGCTTATCTCCAGAACTTCTCTGCTGTTTTGTCTGTCCTGACTTTGTTTTCCAGCCAATGCTTTACTTCCTACACGATCTCTGGAACTACAGCCTAATGTACATTTCTTGTGACATATAGAAAAATCCATACTGAAAAAACAGGTTTTGACTATTACTTTTCTAGTATGGACACACAGCTAACCTAGAAAGGAGAATTTGCTCGCAGATTGCCAGTGATACTTATCTTTAAAATCCTCGACATTTGTTTACAGCTGCTGGTTCCCCTTTGATCAAAAAACAGAGGTGAGCAATGGACTGGCAGCTGTAGAAGTCCAATTTCTACTTTCATTTATCATCTTTGCTACCCAAACCAAAAATTGGCAACCTAATGAGAGACAGGGCTGAATCTTCTTTTAAAAAGGAAAAGTGAAGGTTAGGGCTGTCAGAAGTTATAAAAGGACTTCTGATTGATGCCACATGCAAATGCTCTCATAAACAATCCAAAAGTATTAGGTCCCAATTAGAATCCCAATTCAATCAGTAAATATTCAAGGCAATTTGGGGGGAAGAAGCTCCCAGCATTAGACATGGTTTGTGCCAAAATGTTGAAAGCCGTCCATAATAAATTTCCTCTCACTGAGTTTTTTTCCTTTGAAAAGAACCAAATTTTCCCTTTGAAGCTGGGGGTTCTCAGTACTTTTAAGCAGTCATTTCACAAGCCACCTGAAGGAGATAGTCACTCGGATCTCATCAGCTTCTAACAGGAGTTTGCACTTTTTTCCAAAGATGCCCTTGAAAAATTCTGACTCTAAGGCTCAGACTACAAAGTCAGAGGACAAGGCTTTGTGCAATTTGCTCCCAAGGAGCGCTTCACTGTTTTCGGTCCCACTGCTGAGTAGAATGAGGCTGTACTTTTCAAAAAGCAAACACCACGCCTTGCGCAGCAGTTAAAAGGTCAGCTTGAGCTGAGCTTGCCTTGTTTGTTTCAGATACACTGTAAATATCAATTTCTTTCTCTCGCCCTCCCTAGCCATCAGCAACAGCAGCTCCAGGAAGATGTAACATGATTCCAGGAAAGCAAAGAAGAGAACTCGACAATAGTTTAAAGATTTTTTCACCTTTTGCTCCATTGTTGCTCCCAAGCTATTGAGCTGCCAAACCCTGGCAACTGAGTGCCCTGCATCCCCACTCCTGCACTAAGATCAGATTTCCATTAGTGATACTGAATTATTTAGTGAATGCATCGAAGATTGAGATCAACTATTTCTGAGCTGTGTACCTTCTCACTCTATCTTTCATTTCCACGTCCCCACAATGGCAGGCGTATTGTCACAGAGACTATCAAACCTATAATTAGAGTAGAAAAATCCATGAAGTTCAAAAATAATAATATTTCATATCTCACTCCCTATTATTAAAGTAATCCAGTATATAAAAAATCAGATTTCCCAGATGTATGCAGAAGGCGGCAAACAGAGAGCATGAAACCACAAGAGTTATTCTTTCATGCACATATGCTAAAAACTTAAGATATTTGAAAACAAAGTCAGTGTCCCAGAACTTGGTCTTAAGCTTCAGTCACCAAACCGTGAATACATGTTGTAACGTTACACATTTGACTGATTCTATTTTCTACAAGGGGATTAAAGCTCTTGTGCTCAAAATTATTCATGTGCATACATCTGCATGTTGCAGTTTGAAATCCACAAATATAATGCGACACAGCAGGCCTTTCCAGATCCCCAGCATTTAAAAGACTGCTGTTCGTATGTTGGCTTCTCTCACTATTTTCTTCTTTTGTGCTAGCAGTCCTGGGAATGGAAGTCCTACATATCCAGGATTTGAAGTCTATTACATAAAAAAAAAAAAAATCTTAGCTATGGTAAAAAGATTGCTGCTTTGAGTACATTATCACTATTTTTCCCTATATAAATAAACATGTTAATTTCACTCGAGTTTTACAGTTTGCGGAGAAGTATAAACCGAAACAAAATGTCATTTTATTTTGAAGGGCTGAGTGACAGCTACCATTTTGGTTCTGTTTTCTGGGGCTTTGTCACTATGTATTTCTGTGTAAACATCAAAGCAAAATGCAGAAACAAAATGTTCTTCCATTGAAACAGAACCAATAAAATTGACATTTTTATTTGGTTTCAAACTTCTGGCAGAAAATTACTGAACAAATAAAATGTAAATTTCCTTTTCAGTTTCTCTCAGGAAGAAGTTGATTTGCTAATACATATTTTTTCTCAAGGCACTATACCCACATGCCTAACTACTCTATGAAAGGACTGGCTTTAGAAGTAGAGAAGGTAGTATTTATAATCCCACCGCATCAGTCCTTGATACTTCATTAAGACAGTCAGCTAGTATCAGTCATCATAGTACTAAATAGCTTTCCCCTAGGCACTGAACTGAAATGGTCAATTTTATTCTCAGTGACAAGCCAGCAATAACAAATTTGAGGCGCTAACTACATAGCGGGCAAGTGATTGGAAAATGAAATTTTCCACATTCCATTCTGATCATTTGCCTACGAGCTGAATCATGACACACAACCATCTTCCAGTTAAAAGTAAAACTATGGTAACCACATTTTGAAATACATAATCAGTACCTTTCATTCTAATGATGCTTATATAATTAAAGAAATACTTCTTAATATATTCCCTTAAGAATGAATTACTACTATTGTGGGGAGCGACCATTAGGATACTCTCTGCATCCACAGTATGATGCAACCAGCACAACTCTGAGCTGAATGTATGAACAAAGAAGAAATTCCACTTATCAAAATGTTCTCTTACCTTTTAAAATGATTTATTTGTCAATTTGTAAAGGGTTCACCTGTGTAATTATAATGATGCTAAACTTCACATTTACAGACAAATATAAGTGGTTTTGACAAGTTTTCCTTATGTGCAATCAAATGATGAGATGTTCTCCTTCAGTGCAAGTGCAGATCAGACAGCTAAATCCTTGATTATGAATTTTAGTGAAATCACAGCAATAAAAGGAACACTGAGAATATAATATTGACAAGTAATTATCAATCAAACATGTTCAGAAATACCATTACTGGGACTTCTTTATAGCTGGCTCTTCC
Source organism: Gymnogyps californianus (assembly GCF_018139145.2). Lineage (NCBI taxonomy): Eukaryota > Metazoa > Chordata > Aves > Accipitriformes > Cathartidae > Gymnogyps > Gymnogyps californianus. The sequence continues at coordinate 153,974,595 of NC_059471.1, forward strand.
AAGACTTCAGTGGCTTAGCCTCAGTCCACAGTCGAGCTCATCAGCTCACTATTTCAATGGTTACAGTACAAGCTTGCATATACTAACAGAGTTCTTTTTCTTCACTTTAGCTAGTAGCACTCGCTGTAGTAAAGTCAAGCCTGCACTGAGACTGACAGTTGTTGAAGTAACAGCAACTCATCCATGAAGTAGGACGTAATAAAATTCAGGCCCTAAAAATGGTCACTCCCAAGGATGACAGGATTGCAAAGCTCTTCAGGTGATAGCTTGCTAGCTAGATATTTTCACAAGAAAATAAAATAAAAAGTGAAATTGTATTAAGGTTAAGTAGTACCCTTTCCCTGCTACCATTTTTAGAAATAACTATGGCAAATGGGAAATTTAGGAGATGTGTAAAGTATAGATACAGACACACACACACACGCACATAATGAGAAACAAACATAAAGGTCTGTTGTTAGAAACATAGGAACTGGAAGACGAACAGCTGTAACCTGCGCATGTGCAATGCCTCATTAGTTAATGTAATGGCCATGATTTTCCCCCCATAAGAACAAAATTAGGTACATCTGTTCTTAACTTACTGGCAATTTCTTGCTTGAGATTTGAGCCAGTTGCATGGCCCTCATAAAGCACAATACATCTTTGATGGAAACTCCTGTGGGATGCTGTTGGCTTCAGCGTCAGCTTGATCTAGGTTTTCACGCTCAGGAGTTTAACAAAACATGGCATCATCATTCACAGACCTAGACCTGGACTGGTTGTTATTAAAAAAAATGAACACATTAAAACTCTTTAACATTCACATTAAAGATTTCATACTGATGCCAAAGTATGGTGACTGCTATGGGCAATGCTAGCATTTCTTGCTAAATGATATGAGTTTTTCCCTAAAGACCTAGTTCCCAGCATTATGTGATTGCATTAGACACGCAGTTTTCAATAGCAAAAAGTGAACAAGCAAATGGGGAGAAAGTTCTGATCCTTCCACTCACGCTTTTTCACAGGAAAAGTTCAGAATATAAATGTTAAAAGGCTGTTAAAAAAATCCAAAGTTAATAAAAAAGTTCATAAACTTATATATTATAAAATGTAATACATATAAATGTTTAAATTCTGGAGCCTGCCCCATGAGGTCTTTTTTTCACATTTTTAACTCTTGGAACTGTCAATACAGTGAGAAAGACTTAAGAAAGTAGCCATACTTACATTACATGTTGTTTTCTTTTATTTTCTCCTCCAGCACATTCTTCACTTCAGTGGTTCCTTCTGCACATCAGGAATTTGAAGGGGGTAGAACACAAGGGAAGGTATCTTCCTGTGCAGAATAAATTCTGACATCACTCAATCCTAATTTTAGGCTCATTGTGACAAAACCACTATAGCTATTGCTGGTAATCATTTTGTCTATACCATTCATTTTTAGAGTGAAATTATGGAGATTTTAAAAGGAGGTGGGTCTGATCAAACATAGTTGGTTCTACTTTGAGGAGCAGGAACAATCAGGGTAACTCTGTACAATCTACAGCTCTTTTGGTCTTTGGGCTTATTATTTCTACTGAGAAATGGATAGGAAGCAGGGTCTCATCCTCTGTCTTCTGAGATCCGTCAGGAACTTTATGCCTTTTGAAGATCCCGTGATCTTTTAGTATTATATATGCAACGTTTAAAACAAAGGAACACAATCTTAGCTAAAGTCTGTAGTCCCTTTTGTCCTAATTTTAGTATTAATGCTAATTAGTGTACACCATTATTGATGAAATTATATTAACGGGCTTGCAGAACCTAAGAGGATAGATGAACTTATACTTCAGTAGCAATATTCTTGTTCTTTCAATTTGCTTTTCAATACTACAAGAGATTGCATATACTTCTACTTAAGGCTCTTCAGAATTGTTTTTGCCTCCCCAGGCTATTCCTTTTCCAATTATTCAGGCTAAACACTAAGATATTGCAAAGTAGACCTTTCCAAACAGTTAGATTGAGCTCCGTCTCCCTCTCTGCATCTCCACCCTCTTCAGCATTCTTCCCACCCTCTTTAAATAACCAGCATCCTTCTCTTTGTCTAAATGATGCTAATATAAGATCCTATTAGGACAGCGTAAATAATGCATATCTAGAAATTGCAGTATCGTCAAGGAATTGAAAGCAGCAACAATGCAAGATTTGTGTTAGGAACCACTGTTAACTGCCTAAAGGCAGTATGATATTTAATGAGATGTTCGCAATATTTAACAAAATGCTCATGCTCCCGGTATAATTTGCCTATTTACATTTCCTCCATCGTATTTTTTCAGGAGGTAGAAAACAAGGATTTTGTATGAATCTATGACCTTGCATCACTGTTGTTGTCTGAACTTTCTTTAGTGACATATTTTAAATTTTGATTAACTTTTTTTTTTTTTCTTTTGGTGACATCTGTTTTGTTTCAGCTGTCTGGGATAGGAAATGAGGAGCACTTTCATAGTTGGATTGCCTGTCTTTACTCTAGCATCTATAGGTACCATTCATTTTCCAGCTGAAATATTGTTTTGGAATGTTGTAAAATGATACTCTCTTTATGTCTCAAATTATTCCTACAGTGTTGGTCAAAAAACTGAGAAACACCTAATTTTGAAGCATAGTCATAGGACCAGGTCACAAGTGTAATTCAATGCTCTTTATATAGTGTTTTTCCCCTGGTTGTTCTGATGATGAAAGAAGTGCTGGGAATTTATGAACTTGTTTAGCAAGTGGGGTTTTTTATTCATGAAATTGAAAAGTGAAGATGGGAGATGTCCCTGCAAACTGATACACTACCTGATCTAGCCAGGAAAAAGTCATCCTTCATGGAGTCCTGGTTTATTAACAGGGATAACATTTTTATTCAATCCTATATGAACCTTCACAGCTGGATTTTTTTCTCCACAGCCTGTCTAATACTCAGATTCATTCTGCAAGGAATGCCTAGATCAGACTGTAGGCAGACATGCGTTCAAACTCTCCTCACTGTGGCGCCTATTCTCACCTATGATTTTCCCCAGTAACATAATAAGCCAGCTGTGTGAGTGAGTCAGAAACATTACCTAGCACTTTCCTAGAAGAATTGATCTAGGAAGGGGGTTTAAGGCAAATTTTGCTGGGTTTACTGTTATTAAAGAAAAAAAAACCACAAAGGTAAATCCATTGGAATTTACACCTTCTCAGGCTGCAATGACAATGTGTTCAGAAAACTTCAAGATCGCAGGTACTCAGATTCACTGAGCATCAAGCTATCGCTCAAGATGTCACAAAACCGTTACTGATTCAAACTTTCCTCTGATTACAACTTTTCAAAATTCAATTCTCACCCACTAAGATTATTGAACAGAATTTGAGAAAGGCCTACAATACTGTTTTAACATTCAGGTTCTTTATTATTTGGGACAGTTGAGAAGAGGAAGAGCATTGAATCTGGAACCACTTCAGAATACAGACCACTGTTAAGCTCAGGCTGTCTAAAAAATGAAGACAAATTAAAGAAAATGGAAAGTGATTTCCTGTTCCCTGTGTGCAGAATTACTTGACCAACGTTGTGAAAACTGTAACATTCATAACTGTAAAAGTCATTAACCAAATGTCCTCCAGCTTGAAGAGGTCTTGTTTCCTACATCTCATCAATACTTAAGACATGGGACAAGACTGAACTGCTATTTTTGACCACCATTATCGTGCCAAATTTCGCATTATGACCTCTGAAAAGCACTTGCTTAATTAACATATGAAGCAGATTAAGTTAGTCACTTCTGCTCAAGATTTGTTTCTTTGTGGTAGAGAGCAATTTTTTGTGATTTTTTTTTTTAATTAATACTTCAGAGCGACAGCTAAGAATGGGCATATTTATTTCAAGAAGATGAATTTGAAAGGTTGAGGCAAATGAAGAAAGAAGGCTTAGAACTGTAGCTCTACCTTAAGTATAATTAGTATTATTCAATTTTTATTAATAACTGTAGCACATTTCATCTGAGAACCGAAAGCTTTGTCAATATTATTGCCTGCTGTATACTGGTGGTAAAACTGATGGTTAAGAAAAGTTAAATTCAGCATTTACTTTTTTTTTTAAATTAGTATGTGAAATAATAAATGCTGAGTCTAAGTTCAAGCCTCTGGATGCTAGCTTGCCTGTGTGCGTGTATGTGTAGGACACGAACTGGACACTCTCTGCCACCAGAGTTTCAGCCCATGCATTATGCCCACTCCCATCCCATGACAAACAGCAGTAGCACAGCTTGCTCTTTTGTCCTGTGGCTGCACCAGACCTCATATTAGACTCCTTTATTTCATGGTTACACAAGAAAATGATGACAAGAGAATGACTGAAAGACAGTGGTGGTTAAGGCCTGAGTCAGATTGCTGAACTGTATCTACAGCATGACACCTGCATAGGAACCTACACCTCATACCCTTGTGGCAAGAAGAAGAGGAATTACTTACCTGCTTGCCTGGAAATTGCATTTGCTTATTCCAGTCAAACACATTGCTTCTCCATGGCCACATTTAGGTAAGCATGAACACAGCTGTACCCTGGAGCAGATAATTTTTTAGCTGTTACACTTAGTTCACACTGAGATAAAACCATTTTGTTGTTGTTGTTGGCCAGTACGCTGGTATTTGAACTTGTGAAGTAAGCAACTCTGTCTTATTCTATAGACTAGCAGAGGACACAAGCCCTAGACCAGGGTCTGTAGTGCTTTTCAACACTATGCTCGCTTTAAAAGGGACAGAAGAAAAACAAAAGAAAAGAGAAAACATTTCCATATCTATTGTTTTAGGGGCTCAGAATCAGACTTTTGCCTGGTGTTGATGTGTATCAATGGAAAGAATGTGGCAGGGCTGCAGGCTGTCCCCTCCTTCTCCTCCCAGTTTCCATTTAAAGGCCCAACACATTTGAGAAGAACAAATCTGTTTCCTATTTTCTGCACAATAGGGATACAACTTTTAGCTTCAGGGGACAAAAGAACCCAACAACTCAAAGCATAGTGCATAAGTTCATGAAACAACCCTCAGCACAAGAGAGGCTGCAGAAACTAGAAAATTCAATAGGAGACACATAGTGCAATAAAATTTGCCAGATGTGAAGTTAACGTAGTGGGAGCCAGGGGACTTGCAGGTCTGTTCTTTTTTCTAGCAGTTATTTCCTGGGTGCCTTTGAGTAAGCGAAAGAAACCTTTCTTTAGCTGGCTGTGGTGTGTTCAGTCCCTGATTCTGCAAGCCACACGCATTTTGTGTTGCCTCAGATTACCAAAGTGGAGGCAATAACAGTCCATTTGTCTATTCATGCTCCCAGTTCCTTACAGCAAGTACTTTTTTCTTTCTTTCTGTTTTTATATAAACCCAAGGAAGGCCTTGATAAGACCTAAATAATGGTCCTAAACACAAGGATCTGACCCTGACCACCCTCACCTAACTTCAAAGTTCACCCTGGTTTGACTGTGGGGCTGGACCAGATGTCCCCACCAACCTAAATTAGCCTATGTTTATGGTTTCATAAGCAGATAGATTTGTCGTGAAAGTCTGCACATTGTCAAACTGCAGCTTTGGGATCCAGACAGCTTTCTACAGTTCCTAAAGCCTTCTTGTGGGAGGTTACTCATGGTGACTCCCACATCCATCTTGGGTTCAGCAGGCTCATAGATCTGTGTGCAGTTGGTGAGCCATAACCCATCTCTCACATTAAACAGGAGGTGCAGTTAAGCCTATTTCTGATGTGAGATATCTAGGAACAGCAAAGACAATTTGTGAAGGCAATCAGTCACTCAGTGAGAGCTAGCCCCTTCCTTCCCTCCCCAGATAATTGCAGGTAGAGTAACTAGAAATTCTCTGACTTGGAAAGGCTTTGAGCAAGTCTCCCAGTGGTGGCAGACCTGGAAACCTTGAGCAAAAAACTTACCCCCTGCAATTAAGGAGCTCTGCTGTGTTTAGCAGAAGAGGATGTTGCATGTATTGCCTGTGAGCAAACAGCCACCAGAGAATATACTGAATTTGTAGCATCCATCTCCCCTCCCCATGAAACAATCCATCAAGTGTTGACCAAATGCTGTGGCTGCAGAACCTAAGTGAGCTTTCTTTCCACATGAGTAGAAAAAACATCTCTTGCTGTGTGTCTGAAGGAAGCCTGTAGTCACCTGCTTTTGTTTGCTTGCATTGTTTCTGTGATCTAGTGAGGATACATAGCAAAGAGCTGCAAAAAACTCTCATATTGGTTAGGAAAGAAGTGAAGCAGCAACAGGGAGGTTCAATATGTCTGGGTAAGACAAAAGTGCAGATCTGAGACAATTACAACTAAGCATCGCAGACTGGAAGCAGAAATTTCTTTTCTGACATCAAAAAGATTCATCTCCCCAAGACACAGGTAGCAAGAAAGAATCTAAAGCAGAAAAACTACCTTTGGCCAATCACAATGATGTTTCTGAATTATCTACTGTTCCCAAGTCCTTGAATCCAAAGCCTTCATAGAATCGTAGAATCATTTAGGTTGGAAAAGACCTTTAAGATCATCAAGTCCAACCGTTAACCTAACACTGCCAAGTCCACCACTGAACCATGTCCCTAAGTGCCACATCTACACGTCTTCTAAATACCTCCAGGGATGGTGACTCAACCACTTCCCTGGGCAGCCTGTTCCAATGCTTGATAACCCTTTCGGTGAAGAAGTTTTTCCTAATAGCCAATCTAAACCTCCCCTGGCGCAACTTGAGGCCATTTCCTCTCATCCTATTACTTGCTACTTGGGACAAGAGACCGACACCCACCTCGCTACAACCTCCTTTCAGGTAGTTGTGGAGAGGGATAAGGTCTCCCCTCAGCCTCCTTTTCTCCAGGCTAAACAACCCCAGTTCCCTCAGCTGCTCCTCGTAAGACTTGTTCTCTAGACCCTTCACCTTACACATAAATATAGTAATTTTTACAGATGTCTTTTTTTTGGATGACTGAATTGAGACAATGAAAAAGGCTGTAATTTAGAAGGATCTGTGAATCTATATTCTGGAAAGATTAATATCAGTGTTTGCTAAGGAAAAAAAAAAAGAGGATAATCCAGATACTGTATTGCTGGCTTTTCAAAATCAGAATACAGAAAATTATAGAAACTTAAAAAAAAAAATCTTAAACATGAGAAGGTTGGAGAGTATTAATACTCTAAATCAAACAGTGCCTCGTAATCCTAATTAGCCCTTATTCTCTTTCCTTCACATATGTACACAGATGCTTAACTTCTGGCTACAGATCTGACCTCCGTCATTATTAAAGGATGAAAAAAAGTCCCAAATGATCTGCAGAGCACTGCAATACTGAACTAGGTCTCCCAGGAAGAGGTCACTTTTTAGAGATGGGCACCACAAGTACTTCAGCTTGACTGGAAATCCAGTGTAAGCATTTCACGGTGACTTGTGGAGTCATGCACTCATGCAGCTACAGACATACTGCTCGCATGGTTTTTTATTAGGGGAAACTTCAAACTACAAGCTTCAATCTACAAGCTGTCCATTGGTTTACCATAACATGATTTCTGGTCATGTCTGTGAATATATACCAAAGTTCACGCCCTCACTGCAACATTAGGTGGCACATAACTGAAAATTAAAATGGAAAACCTTAAGTGACTGGAAAGACTATGGAGAACTTCTAATAGCTGTGTTGCACTGAGAAACTGTTAGTTATTCAGTGACCCCTTATTCTGTAATCATCTCATTCAACTGGACACAACTGATTATATCTGCCCTTCTATCATACATTTGGTAAAAGGCAGAAGGGATAAACAAGGAAAAAGAGTGAACAGCCAGAATAATCACCCCTTATATTTATACGGAGCCTTGCATTCTGATATTACCTTCTTCAGGGATGATAGTGAGACCCATTAGCAAAACGTAGATACTCCTGGAGCTAAATATATATTCATAAATGGAGTGAGAAAGACCAGAGCTTGTTAGAATATCATCAGTTCTGTCAGCAAAGAAATTTCTGTGATATATACATGCATTAACAGAAGCAGGCAGGTAATCACACCCTATTTCTAGCAAACACAATCCTCAGCCTGCTGGCTAATTATGTCAGCAACAAAACCCCCAAATTCTAGACACCAAACACTAGTCTGAATTACAACAGCATTGTTTGACTCATGGTGGTGCAGGCTGGATGGGGCTTCAGGATCCAAAATACCATTCAGAGCTACCTTTTTAATTGTACTATTTCATTTTAAAATATCTTCTTCATTCTCCTATCACCCTTAAAAAAAAAACCCAACCAAACAACGACAACAAAAACAAACAACCCTCCAACTACTATGTGCCCTCCACCTTTTCTCCAGCATAACAGAATATCCACCTGAGCTGACCTACACCCACCCTTTGGTGAGAAGCCTCCTGCTTTCCTCTAACTTCTGCAGAACGTTGCATCCAAAAGCTGAAACCTCTCGAATGAGAGTGAATTACCCTGTGTAGTTTCTTGCCAAGCCATTAGGTGCTTTGGCGGCAAATGTAGAACAAACGAGGCTGCAGTCAAAAGTTCTTCTGGCAGTCAGTGCTACTGATTTTCGTTAGCTCCCTGATTAGATAGCAAACTGATTACAGATATTAACCAGGTAGTGCTTCACCTGGCTTCCTATCACACTACAGATTGTCCATCTGAGTTTAACTCCCAGCGGGTAGCTCCCATTTCATATCCATGGGATGCAAAATCTTTATTTTTCTGGGTCTTGGGATTCATGGCTCACCTTCCTACCTGCGAGACTGCTTGCCTTGCTGAATGAGAGCAGCAGGATCCATGCAGTTGACACACTCACTTTAACTCCACATTCACATAAAAACAGTTCCTGACAAACACACACACAGACACACACACTCATACATCCCTAGTGTCACTTAAGATTATGGACAGACAGGGCAGAAGAAGAGAGGGAGCAGCTCTGAAAGTTTCCTTGTCCTGTGGTATGGCTGCTGTGAACTAATACACCTGCAAATATAATACTCATGTATCAATATCAACCCTTGAACGTGAAAATATGAGACCCAACACCTTGAAATTATGGGACCGCTTCCAATATTTACCTATTTTTAAACTTAACAACCTTGGCAACATCTCTTACAAGCATCACTACCTAGTTTAAAAGATCCCTTGTGAGAGAGTACCACATTTTAACTGCAGGGAAATACTGAAGTCACTTGGCTGCAGTGAAACTGCAGGGGTTTGGGTTTTTTTTTCAAAGCAAATGATTCCTGTCAGGATTCTTTTTTTTTCCTCCCAAGAATGGATTTTTTTTCATTGTAGCTACATTCCTTCTATGAAAGGCTTAGCTTTTTAAAGAAACAGTTAAAAGTTATTACATTTCATATGTAAAGAAAGGTTGCATGAAAAAGGGAATTCCCCACTTAAAGATATTTATATATATGTATGTGTATATATATATATGAATTTCACCAGCTTTATGAAAGATTTTTATAGGGTAAGTTGGCTAGAAATCAGCCCTGAAGCAGCTAACATGCTGCGGAACAAGGGCAAATTACAATGGACAAGGGAAGCAACAGTTGGACTCTCTTCAGAGCCACATACACGTGCAAGGCCACACACATTCAAGAATTTGGGGTGCAAAACCGGTAGGATGTAAAGCTGTACTCTCTTTTTTTTTTAAACACACCGCCGAGCAGCTCTGCCTGCAGGTGGTGGAACACCTCCAGATGTTGCTGTGAGGGCAGCTCTGAGCACATCAAAAAGCATCTCTTCTCCACAGACATTCCCAGGGAGCAGCTGGCAGCCATTTGGTGCAGCTTGTTACTGCAAAGGACCCCAGAGGAGTTAGTGCTTTGTACCAGAGTGCTTATGAACGTCAAAGCTGTTCTTGGTAGTGCTTTCTCGCTGTGCAGAAAGGCCCAGTGTAACTCATGACTAGGTTACATCCTCATCCAGCTCTGGCCAGTCCTGCACAGGCAGAACAATTAGTCTTTTTAGCGCTATTATTATTAATAATAATATTCTTAGGCTGTCTGAGACAGCAGGAAAAGGGGGCTTAAGATATCCTTTAAAAGAGACAAGGACACAGCTGGCTGCTGGCAGCACCGGTGAGCATCAAAGGGCTTGGAGTTGAGGAGGGAGCCAGAACCATGTGCGAGGGAGGTGTTTTTGTGGCAGACGCTGTCCCAGAGAGACAGCGCAAAGGAGACATCACAAAAGGACTCAGAAATACGACTTCAGGATGGGAGAGCAGAGGCAAGGGAACTGTTAGGAAATACTGACTTGCACGGGAGAGAGGCCACGAAAACTTGGTGTCAGAAATGGCGCAGAAGCTCCTTAGTGGGGCAGGGAGGGCAGCTGCTGAAGACAAGAAAGCAAGCAATGGCCGTGACAGAAATTTTTTCAGTCACACACAGCTGGGCAGAAACAAACAGAGCCATTATATGCTCATGGGTTAGTCTAAAACAGCGCTAAACTGAGAACCTAAGATAATTGGGGGATAAATCAGAGAGTGCGCTGGAAAAATGCTCCTGAGATGCATAGCTAAGACCCTGAGGTGACCTATAGCCCTGCTAATCTCTGCTGGATCTCTCCTGTACACACTGAATGCTGTGCTGACAATCTGAGCTTACTGAAGGACTGAGATTTCCCTGGAAATATTAAGGGTATCATTAACCTTTTTCATTACCATGACCTTGAAGTTGGCTTATCTGGAGGCTAAACACTCCCTTCCCATCCCTGCCTTGCACTGCCACACACACACACACACAGAATTTGAAGGGGATGCAAGCCCCTTCCTCCATTTCCCCTAACTCTTCACAATTTTCGAGTCACACCAGTCTTTTCACTCTGCCAGAAGCAGCAACCCAGCTCCACTGGCAAATAACACAAGGAAACTCAGCCCAGCCAAGGCATGCGCTTCTTCACTTTTATTCTGTACATTTCCACACAAGTCACAATACAGAAAAAGTGTCCAAAAGGAACAGTAACCAGCTCTTCCGCTGTATACAGGTTTCCTTCTTCCCCCAGTTTAAAATCTCATTGTTTAGCAACACAGTGATCAAGATACTTTGTATAAATAGGAAATGCAAGAAAATCAGGGAAGAAAATACTTTCTCGCTTTGTTACAAAAAAACCCTCCCCCTTCCCATATCCCCCTTCACTGCCAATTACCTGGACCCTGATTCTCTGTTAAACATATAGCTTCGTTTCATGGGTGCTGCTGCATGCCTCGGATTCCTTTTGCCAGCTGGCAGCCTCATGATGCACAGCTCCGGGGCATTATGCATGGGGTCAGGCAGCATAAAAGAGCCCTTTGTGATGTTATTACAACTCCTGGAACAGATGTGGGTTCAGATAATAGGATATGTACAAATACTGGAACTCTGGATGCCCATGAAATGTTGGCTGAATATGCGTATTTGTTATTTGGCTTTACTGCTCTATTCAGGGGACTAAACACATCATGGAGTGGTCCAGATTCTGACCTCTGTCACATCTTGGTTCACCTGGAGTGAACTCAGTGCAGAGGAGATCAGGATCTGTCCTTTATCCTTCCTCCATCATCTCCAGGAAGCAGCAAGTGAATATCCACTATATAGCCCAATGGAAACTCAGCCTTTCCATCATGAGCCTGTTCATCACCATCCCACGTGACGATGACTCCTTCTTAGCCTTGTTCCTTTTTACAGGAGGTACCTCCAGTTCCCTAACTCTTCGCTAACTGTTGTCCTCGTTCTTTATCAATTTTCATCTCTTATTTGCCAAGTGGCCAGTGGAGATGCTAGTGTGAAGGCCAAAGAGTCTGCTCCCTTAGATGTTTGGCTTTATTCCCCAGAAACATTTTCCATCAACAAATTCAAGTGGTGATTTGTGGGCTGTTGGAAAAGATGCTGTGATACCTCAGTGATAGGATAGAGGTGACAGAAAGAGGTATTTCTGAGATGGGCTCTCCCAAATGAAACACTGTGCTCAATGAACTCAATACAATGGAATACAACTGCTCTAAAAATCAGCAAAATATTATTCTCTGGAGGAAGGGCAACCACCTGAATGCTTTCATTGACTGGAAATATCACCTGAGTTAAAATTTTTAATACAAGATAGCTCAAACACGGAAATCAAGCATGAGAAGTGCAAACTAGCTCATCAGAAACTTGTCATCCTCCAGCACTCTTTACTATCTCAATTTAAGCTAGCTAAACTAAAAAGCATGGGACAGGGCTACTCCCACCATCCTTCAAAAAATGGTTCAAAAGGAGGAGGATACTATATGGGAGCAACATTACAAGGCATGACAAAAAACTCATAAATAGTTAATATACAGCAGTTTGTGGCCTCGCAACACAAAGCACCTTACCTGTGTGCGTATGGGGAGGTGATATTATCCCCATTTTACAGATAAGGAAACTGAGGCACAGGAAGGTTAAATGACTTACCCAAACTGACCCAATGACAGTGGCAGGAATAAAACCTCAACCCCTTGATTTGCTACCTTCTGCTCTATCCCTTTGACCACAGTACCTTCAGAGAGACGTGCTGATGAATTGTAACACACAGCAAGTGCTTTCCCTATTCTGTGACACAACCATGTGACACACAGTTAAGACTTGTAAACTATCATGAGACAGAAGCATATCATTAAACAGAGTGATCATTTTTTGCATAACCTTTATGTTTTGCAATAAAACAACAGGTCGGTTCTTGCTCAGAATAAATCCCCACTGAGCTAGCAGTGACAGTCTTATAAACTAGGTTCAGTCCTTACGTACATTACATTTTCATTAGCACACACTTGCAGCTTGATGAGTATTTATGTCCATAGAAGAATCATGTTTCCCCACAACACATCGTGGTTTTTCCCAGTGCAAGGCTGCAAAGCCATAGCTGTTCTAAGAGCTGTGCAGAAGCGAAGTAGCAATAACAGTGGTACAAAGACAGGCCTGTACTTTGTAGCAAAATGTTCTGCTCACTGACTCAGAGAGGACACTGAAACCTCCATGGACTGCCAGAAGGTTTGTGTGGGAGACGCAGAACATGAGTCCTCAGCTATATCATTGGCTAGACTTTCCAAAATCTTTCAAAAATCTCTTGCTTCCAAAAAGCTGGCTGCATCCAAAATGACTGGCACAGGGTTTACAGCACAAAAAAATATGGGCAGAAGAAAAATAACCTTCATTTCCCACTGTCAAAGCACATTTCACCTTGCGGAGATTTCTACAGAGAAATGCTGGCAGTCATATTCCATGTTCCCCTCCCCAATGCCCTGCACCCTGATGGGCCAGTGGCCAAGGCTGGCAGCTCCCAAGTCCATTTGGAAAGGGATTTTAACCCTTGATTATTTCATTTTCCAATAGAGTTACAGGACACAGAGCATATGCAACCCATGGTGTAAGGGCAGCTAGATGGCACCCATTACAAAGGGCATTCCCATGCAGGCTGTGCTGAGAGGAAACAGGCAGGAATGCCCATCCTGGGGCTGCCCCCTGCCCTGGCACCACGAAGAGAAACAAAAAGAGCTTGGAAGAGCCCTTAAAAAAGGAAGACAGCTCCTACAGGCTTACTGATGTCTGTATGTATTTTACACTCCGCCTGGCACGTGGTGGGGTGTCTGGAATAGGTGGCCTCCAAAGAGTTGTTACTTTTGCCAATAAGGTGATCGGTGGATCTTTCTGCATGTAAGGCAACCCCCCCCCCTTCCCTTTCCCCAGATCTGTGAGGTGCAGCAGTAAGCTAGAGAGAGACAAAGCTCCCCAGAGCTGCTTAGTGCTTTGAAGGCTCAGCCACTTACTTACTTTTCTCCCAAAGCTGTTACGTGATCAAAGGAGACAGATGGAGGAGGATCACTCTGCAGTGACATGTAAACGGAACAAAAAACCTGATAAGCCTCTGCCATCTCCCTGTGATTTTTCTGAGATACATGCTGAGCAGAAAACCGTACAGTAGCAGGGTAAGCCGTTTTGCACGAGAGACCAGCACACTTGCTCACCAGTTGGAAGCAGCTGCCACTTGCAAGCACGTCACGGAGTAACGCAATCACATTTGCCCAGGCAAAGATTATTTAACAGGAAAATCACAAAGGGAAGGAACATGACAGCAGACCAAAAAAAAATATTTTTCTTTCTATTGATATTAAAACTAAGTCTGAAAAGTTCGAAATCAGCCCCTCAGGTGTGAAATACCCACGTCCATCATGCTTCCCATCTGCTTAATTCTGAGACATTACAACTGCCCTCAGAGGTGCCTTTAGTGCTGCACGTCCAACTCATTCCTAGTACAGCAGAATTTCAACATTCCCTACCCATGTCTGGGCATGGTCAGAGGAGATCCAACCATCTGTGACTGGTCAAGCAGAAGTGTCCCAGAGGCAAGCACAATGAGCAGGATTTTGACCTTTCCAGTCAAAAATTAAGGTAGCATGAGCTAAGGAAAGAAGGGGTGATCAAAGAATAAAGACTTCAGTAAGGAAGGTCTGAAAAGGACAGAGACTAAAAAGGGGAAGGAAAAGCAAAGAGCATTGAAGATTATTTAAAATCAAATTTAAATAAAATTATGTTCCATTTCCTTCCTGCCATTAGCTGCCAGCAAGCTCAGTTTTTTCTTAGCTTTGACATGAATGTACTGCTCCCACATGCCATGGAGATAAGAACGCTATTACAATAGTGGCAAGACCACAGGACAAAACAACTCACAGCTGCACCCATCTCCTATTCAAACAGGCACATCATCAACAGTTTTCCCATTCTGATCAAGAAAAAAACCTCGGTCCTAGGAAAAGGGCTGAAGCAGGGGACAGGAGAGGAAAGACAGCTGCTATTCACTTTGTGGCCTATAGCAATCATTTATTTTGATGTGGCATTGTTTCCATTCATTTGGGAGGAAAACCTCCGGTATGGCTAAGGAGCAGGGAGAGGTGTCATTGCACAACTTAGGGCTCATGTCTCACTTCATGAAGGCTCAAGATTTGCAAATAGAAGGGTGTGCCCCACCAGCCTGTGCGGTGATCCCTGCGGGGGCAGGAACAGGATACCCCCTGCAGTTGGATTACATAAATATTGGGAGCAGTGAGCTTGGAGAAGAAATGCACCCATCTCACTTTATTAAAAGTAGATACATCTAATTATGGTACATAATTACTCATTAGAGTGATATTCAATAGCTAGCATTGCAACTCCCTACCCAGAAAATAGCAATGCTTATGGAAACTATTCTGTAGGGTCCTCATTCCTAGGGGTCAGCTTAGCTTTGCTTTTCTGATTTTGCCTTCTTTCATTTTTTGTGTGAATGTCATACAGGAAAAAAAGCCCTAGAAAAGTGGAACTATCTATTAGAGCCTAATTAGCCAAGTAGAAATCACTCATGTCTGCTGCATTAGGCTCAAGAGCTTCTTGAGCTGCTTCTCCATACCTACAAACCTGACTGGTTCCTACAGCTCTTAGACAGGACCTGGATTCCTGAATACGTGTAGGAACAGGGACTGCCTTCTCCCTCTGCTTGGCCACAGGCTGAGGAAAAAGTGATAATTGAAGGTCATTAAGGCAGTTGGAACCAGGCGGCCATTTTTCTCATTAAAATAAAGTGTAACACTAAGACATGATTTGCTACTGTGGTTCATGCATTAGTAAGTTAGATAATTGCTGCAGCACTCGTCATAATGGAGCACTGGATTGCCGCTGCGCGCACTTTGCTGAGTGGTAGGTTACACATCAAGCAGCCTCCTAGACAGGGACTAATTGAAGAGCCAGGTGTTACACTTTGCCAGAAGAAGGAGGCTGGCTCTAGATGAAGCAATTACATATGTAGTACTATATTGCTAAAAGAAGTAGTGCTTATTTCTTGCATGCCAAAATGCTACAACTTCTACGCACTTTGTATATGAATGCTGGAGCTGTTAACATACTGGTGAGCTCTGAAACAGCATTCCCAAATCAGGGTTCTGTTTCCAGTGGATGAGGGCAACATAATAGAAACAAATTTCTGAAGAAAGTAAGTCTTTCGCTTTCTCAGGTATTCACCTTCTTGTATGTGTCTGTCAAGAGAATCGCTGCCTTCTTAGATTTCAAATATCTCTTCCATGTAGGGGATCCAAGAGCATAAGCTGACTGTTTTTAAAGGGCTAAGCATCAAACTATTTCCTGAATTATAGATGTGTTTATGTTGAAACAAATGCTTTTGTTGCAAGGCATCCCCCTGCTTAGACTTTAGAAGTCATCGCATGCTACACCAGAATGAGGGTTTTTTAAAACGAGCTGCCTGTCTTCTCCATTCTCTGGATAACTAGATACATGTGTACTCCATAGGATAGATTGTCTTTTTTTTTTTTTTTTTTAAAAGCAGTCTGAGAAACAAGAAACTGCAGCCGAGACTGGAATGTGGCACCTTATAAATAAGGCAGGAGACAAGATGCACTCTGATGGCCGAATACACTAAGGTTACTCAGCTCTAAGCCTGCCTAATCACTGAAGTCAAATGTAATTAATTTACTGGTGTGATCAAGGCCTGAGGGAGGGACTGTTCCCCTTTTGCAGGAACGGCTCCATACATGGGCCAGGAAATCCCTTGGCCAAGGTGGGGGGTGTTGCTCCAGTGCACATGTACAGGGGATGAGAGAATACCACTCTCTGTGGGCACCACCATGGGCAGCGGTGCTGGAAGCATGCTGGGGAGGCCCCTGAGCTCTGGTACCTGCGGAGGATCTCAGGTAGGCAGTCCAGAGAAGCGTGGTGCCATGGCACAACTTGGAGTATGCTTAGCCATGGTCACTGCTTTGCTGGGTAGTCCATCCCTCCCAAGCCAGCTTTTACATACAATTAGAGGCGAGAAACTGCCCAAGTACTTGGCGTACTTTTGGGCAGCCCAAGCCAAGTGCCGAGCTGCTGCAGTCTGTCTGTACTGGTAACTCCTCAGCAAAGGCTGAGACATCCTGACTCCTACAGATATTCTGTTCACCCCAAGAGCTGGGTGCAGGGCTGGGTTGTAGCTCCTCTTGAGACATTTCCACAGCGCAGCCATGAGCTGCATCCTGCCCTTCCAAAGGGAGTTAAAGCACTGAAGCTCGAGACACATGCTCCATATAAAATTCTGGTCTTCATCAATATGCTACCAAATCACTTTTAGCACGTTACTAAGTTGCTGTTGCAATCAACAGATTTTGGCAGGCAGCTCATGGGATTTTAAAGCTGTAGCTATCCATTACTAAGAAAAATAGTTGCCTACATTGTTGTTAAGAAAGCAAAATGGGAAGATGAGTACCACAGTGAACCCTGTAATACTGTGTCCTATAGCTTCACAAGTATCCAGAAAGGCACAGGTATATGATAAGCTGTTTCCAGGACTGCTGAAATGACTGAAGATACTGACATTTGATGCTTTAGATTAATTAGGAAGCTAATAACCCAATGTCGCTTTGGCTCAGATTCAGTGAGGAAAATAAAGAGAGGAAATAATGTCTAATGAATGGAAAAGAATAGGTATAATGGAGATAGAAATGTTACTTTCAACAAACTTAAACACCATTCTTCTAAAATACTTCTCCATGGATGTTAGTCTGGAGCAAAAGAAGCAAAAAGCGGGGGTAAGAAAATGACAGACCTCAAATGGATCAGCACAAGGAACTGCTTCCTTCTTGGAGTACATGAAGCGCAAGGACAGAATTGTCCTTGGAGTCTTTTCAAGGCATCCAAATTCCCAGCATGTCCATACATTTCTTGAGTACCATTAAACTCCCAGCAAGCTTAAAGCTACCAATGTACCTTGCCCATTTCATAGCTTTTGCCCAGAGTCAGATCATCTCAACATGCTTTTGATATACTGGAAGGGTCAACACATAAGCATACCACACAGGAGGCATCTGGGATGGCTGAAAGGAAAGTAGCCACCTTCTAGGTGAGGTTGTGCGTTAGTGGCTTTCACTACCATGTGTGTCACTGTCACAGCAAAGACAAAGACAAAAATGAGCAAAAGAGGCCATTAAATACTACTCAAACAAACCTCCCACAGCTACACCACCAGAAAAACCATGTGCCCCATCTATTCATGCACAACAGCATCAGCTCTGCAAATACAGCTGGGAAGATCAATGGCAACAAAACATCAATTTTGTTCTATTTTCTTTAAGTCTATGATGCTTCTATATGACAGTCCTCATGTAGCAGGGGACATCCTGTGTAGTCCGAATCCAGGCTACAGCACCATGAGTTGAGACTGAGCAATTCTACTGCTGCTGGGGAAGAGCAAGGGTGACAGGTATCAGTAAAAAACATCTACAGACATCTTAAAGTACTAAAACACAGACAAGCCATCACATAAAATGGTGAAAGAGCCACTGGAGTCTGAGGCCTGTTTTGTAACAGACAAAATTTGCCTTGAACTCTTGTCTTACGAGTCACTCAGCCTCACACCTCACAATATTGAGAGATGCTATAATTAGTGAGAAATGTATGACATCGTCATGTCTTGGATAACACATAGAGATACCTCTAGCATTGAAACATGAAATAATAAGAGTAACTGATGCTATTAAATAACAAAAGTAAGTTTATTTTATCAACATTATAAATATTTTCTTTCCCTCCGTTGAACTCCAAAATGAGATAGTAAAACCAGTACAATGGAACAATTCAGAAGCTCCTCAGTTCTACTGAAAAGGGTCCCCTTTAATAACAAATTAAAATGGAAAATGACATTTTGTCAGTCCAGCAACCTCAGTAGCTGAGCATCCCTAGGTATTTTGTCATTCAAATGGCACAATTCTAAGTGTGTGCACATATGTGTGTGTGCATCTATATATATGCATACTGATATTTATAAATATACATATATATAGTAATATACACACATAAATAGACACAGCCACTGAACAGACACTTCTAGTAAATCAAAATGTTTTACATGTAATTTAAGTGGGTTCTCAGCTGCACACTGAAATTTGGGCCCTGCACAGTGCAGGCACAATGACACTGTACTAACCTGGACCCCAAGTGCTCAACAGATTCAATACGCACGTGGCACCTTTAACTGCTGCAGAGTCTGCCTGCTTCTGGTGGCTGTCCAAAATCAAGAATCCCATTGCACTTGAAAAGGGGTAAGGAATAATCCTGCAGCATTCTGGCCCCAAACTCCTTCCCTCAGTGAACCAACTTCTGATATGCCTGGCCGTGTGTGAGCCATTGCAGAAAAGAATATACATGCTCTGTTATCTACAAGTACAATACATCACCAGTATCTAATGCATTATGTGTGCAGTGCTTTGGGACGCCTTGAATATTAAAGGCACTACATACAGCCAGCTCCTGTCCTATCTCCAGTGCTGGGGTTTATTTTCATCATCCAGTAACTGCCTCCTACTGAGCACACAGCGCGGGCAGCTTTCCAGAGGCACAACAGGCTCACTCTGATCATCGCACTCCAGCTGCCAGGGAAGAAGGCAAGCCAGACTCTCTCGTGTGCTCTAAGCTCCTTTGAGCAGTCCGAATGGCACAAAGGAGCTCAGGAAATCTGCCCGTCCTGCCAAGCTGCTCCAGAGCCAGCCCCTGCTGCAGCCACCCCCCAGGCACGAGGGATGTCTCACTGAGGGGAGGACCACTGGGGAC
Organism: Gymnogyps californianus; assembly: GCF_018139145.2. Taxonomy (NCBI): domain Eukaryota; kingdom Metazoa; phylum Chordata; class Aves; order Accipitriformes; family Cathartidae; genus Gymnogyps; species Gymnogyps californianus. The sequence goes on from NC_059471.1 coordinate 153,994,148, forward strand.
AGAGAGGGACCAGACCCAGCTCCCTTATCATAATTCACATGTGGCCTCTGGAAGCTACCTGTGATTAGAGCAAGCCTTTACTGCTCCACCTGTTTCATGGGACTAAAGGACCAGGGAGCTGCAACAGGCTCACTGACTGTCCTCTGCTCAGGCCCCAGTCTGGCCTCAGCACAGGACAGAACCAAGCCCCTGGTGTCACTGAAGCTTCCTCCGTTTCTCACATCAGTAAAACAAAGCAAAAAGATAAAACTGATACTAATATAATTCTTATTTTTGTCAAATATATAGAAGTATTACAGTAATGTCTTTCCTCACAGCTGAGAAACGATGCAAGACCTACCATGAAACCACAGCATGAGGATCCTCCTTGTGGAAATTTCACATACACCAAAATTATACTCTTGATTTTTTATTTTAACAGTTGCCAAATTCTGTTCTAATATAGAGAAATATTATAGTAATGTGTTTCCTCACAGCTGGGAAATGATGCAAGGCCTACCATGAAACCACAGGGTGAGGATCTTCCTTGTGGAAATTTCACATACACCAAAATTACAGTCCAATTTTTTATTTTAACAGTTGCCAAATTCTGTTCTAATATATACACATACTGACCTTCACCACAAGCCCCTGGATGATTATCAAGGGAAGGAATTTGGCTTTCATATTTTATTTTTTAAACAAGAAAGGTAAAGACAGAAAATAAGACAAAATACATTTCATGTCGCCATTGATCTATAGATTACAAATATATATAGTTTCCTTCCAGAGGAAGAAATACTAAAGAAATATTTTGCTCGTATCAAATGAACTTTTGAAAACAGAAAAAAATAAAAAATATATTTTTCAGCTCCTCCCTCCCTGCCACAACAATCACTCTTGTTTTAAAAAAAAGAAAAAGAAAAAAGAATCACATTAATTTCATTTCCACAACTTCTACCAAGGAAGAAAAACTTATCTGAATAATGACCTGAGTTATTTTCATGGTTTCCAAACTGCATGTAATCCCGATGATTACCATCTACCAGAGACCTATACCTAGCAAGGCGCGTGAAAACAAACACTGGTGGATCTTTCAAAACAAAAAACAAAGCAAAATTCAAAACTCTATTGCAAGAATTATGCCAAAAGTGGGCCGTGAGAGTTTTCATGGGAACTGGTCAGACAAAGTGGAAGTGGAAGCTCTGCTATTTCTGGCAGCTGAGTTGTCCGTAGTGATTGAAAACCTGAAGGTGAATATTTTGTGTATGCCTGTGTGTATGTGTGTTTGCTTTCTCTTCTTTTGTGGTTATAATCTTTGAGGTAAGACAGAGAACAGAGAAGTACAGAAGACACACCTGGCCTTTACAGTGGCTAAGCAACTTTACGTTTCTGAGCCTATAGTGGTTAACGAGGCAAAGAGCTGCCGCTTGTCCTTCTCCAGTGGGATAGCCTCTCTGAAACTTTGTTCCCTTGAGGAATCAGATAGTTTACAGGTTCAGCCAAAGAAGGTTTTCCTGTTCGCAGTGTGACTGGGGCAGTGCTCGTTCGTTTGTTGACGGCAGCAAGCCTAGGCTGACCGCTGATGTTCTAGGTCTTCTTTCTACCTCTGGCCATAATGCAAAGGGGACTGGGTCCATAAGTCAGTCCATCAGAACCCCCTCTGTCTTGCACAGATCTCTCCCCAGTGTAAAATCCATCTTTTCAAAAGTAAAAAATAGCTATCAACTTTTAGGCAGGCCTGAAACCTGAGCAGAATCGGATCGGTCATTATACACGCAATGGTGGCGTAAGAAACCTTACTGGTAACTTTCTGCTCTGCCATACAACGTGGTGTATCCTGTATAACTCCTTTCCATACAGGTGACTGTCTCATGAGGATACTGTAACCATATACCCAGCAACAATAAGGAGGTTAAAGTTTTGTTACTGCTGTAAATCTAACTGTGCCCTACACCCTGGGAAACAAGGCAATAGGCAGAGTCCTCTCCAAAAGTGAGAAAACTCCCCAGTGATTGATCACGGAGGATGCAGCTTCCGAGAGGACGGCAAGGGAGGGAATGCAGCCAGTAAAAATGTTGGGTTTTTCCTAAGGGCATCCAGAGCTCCTCAAATTTTTTGCTACTGCCTGACCATTTGTGAAGACTTAACACAGAGATAACAGGTACTATTTAACTGATGAGAAGTGAGGGGAATGGGAGAATAAAAGGAATGCAGGAAACTGTAGGGATGGAGGAGGGTCTGGTTGGGTGTTTTAATGTCCCAGTTAGTTTGGTTCCCCCACACCCTCTTTTCTCTTTCCTTTTTTTTTTTTTTTTTTAAATAAATTGTACAGATGAACATGGGAGAAGTTCATGCTACTTGCTGGAAGCAATAAAGGTAAATTTCCGTGGCCCATGGATTCCACAGACCTTTGAGTGTCCCGCCTCATCCATCATGGGCTAACTTATGGAACCTAACTGTTCCGTGGCAAGACTCAGTAGCCCTTAGAAACTGGTGGCATGTCCTCAGGTATTTTCCACGAGAGTGAGAGACACGTTCATTCCATCAGCTTCTTCCTCATACAATGCCTGAGTGTCTCAGGTGCACCCTTGTGATTTCCAAGGATCCTCTTCGATGTTTTCAGACATCAGACTGCTGTCTCCAGATCCTCGTGGGAAACCATTTGGTAGTTTTGTCGACTCTCCAGGTAGGAGGCCAGATCTGGGTCACCAGCTTGCTGAGCCCTGTCACGAGGGGTCTTACCCTATAATAAAGAAACATGAAGAGAAAGTCTTGTGCTAACATATTTAGAAGAACAGACGAAAGCACGACCCACAGAAATTACTACAGGAAGGACAGAAGCAAATTTGGAGAATTTACTTATTTGTTGTACAAGTTGGTGTTAAGTCCAGTTTTTCTATCAGAGTCATGAGATTCTGAAGATTTTCAAAGTCCTTGTGTGGTTTAGGACAAATCATGCAGTTTTGCAGGGACATGCTATTTGATACATCACATAGAAGGGCTCACATGCTGGAAGGAGCTGATTTTTCATTCTAGGGCTACAATCCCTATGTGAATGAATATGACGCACAGTGCTGTAGCTAACACTTGAAAAGTGCACTTCACAGACTACACACTTTGCTAAGGATGTGCAGAAAGAGATGCCCAACATTTGAGATGAGTTCAATGTGTCTCATTCTATCTCAAGTACAAAACATTCTTCAGTGCATCAATTTGCTACTCCGTTATCTGAGCTACCTTACATGTACTGTTAAATTGGACCACAAGTCTTGACCCTAAACTATGAAAAAATATTGCAAACACATTAATGTATCTCCACAAAAACACTCCAGCTCCTTGGATACCTGGGCAGAAGATGATTAACAAGTCAGAAGCCACTTGTCTGGATTTCAGCTGTTGCAGAAATTATCTTTTGCAACGTGCAGTACTCTCATCTGAAAGAGAGATGATCTCTCTCCCCCTTATAGGCTACCCCATACAGCATAGCATGGTAGGGATTGTTTTTAATTGTCTTGCTGCAGCAAAGGTGCTTCTGACTCTGGAACCCAGAGATCCAGCCACCTCTCAGCTGCTGACCACAGGATGCTTATGTTCAGAAATGCCAGAGGGGCAGCTTCTGGACCATGTTCCTAAGTGATCAGATTGCTGTATTGACAGAATATTCCTAGGGTTTAACTCTGCTCAGACTTCTTTCTCAGCCAAGCATACACTGAGAGAGGGTTGTGGTTAGTGTCACATCAGTGAGCACAGGGGCAAGCAAGGGCAAAAGAAAATGGTTAGCCATCCTCACAAAGCAAGTCAGCCACAATAATCAAGCCTCACAGCCCCTATGCAATCACAAACCAAGGCTCCACCAGGTGGTCCTTGCCCACAGGCCTCTCTTTTGACCACACAGGAGGAGGAGGCTGCTGTGCCATGGAGATGCCTCATTCACACCCAATGCACCGAATAGTTTGAGGCCAGGCTCTCACTATGGTGAAGACAACCCACGTTGGGGACTGAAGTCTCTTGTACTTGTTTAAATCAATACAGTTTTCTAAATAAAAATAGCTTGTTTAAAAAGAGCTGCTCTTGGCACACACGAGGAAGCCTCAATCATGCGAACAGCAGGGACGGATGCTGATCGGTCTCGCTTGGCTGCAGTATTTTATAACTGGTTGATGGGGCTGGGTTACCTTGGAGTCCGTCTTTCTCAGAGAGGCTCCCGCATCCACCAGGAGCTGGCAGATGACGCGATGGCGCTGGCAGGCTGCCTTATGTAATGCTGTCTCACCCCTAGACCAAAGTACAGAAACCAGCAGTGAGACACATCACACCAATGTACATTTACGCAGTATGAGGTGCAGAGGACAGACAGAGAAGGATGCTGTATTTCTGCGAGGTTCCCTCTTGCTGGCAGAGGTGGACTTGTGCACTCTCTCCCTTAGCATCTACATCCTTTGACTCAGTAGGAAAGCCTGCAATGCACAAATAGCAGACGAAGAACTTCTGAGGGGTGGGAAAGAAACATGCACAGGTTTTATGTATTCAAAGGACTGAGTGTCACATTCCCATCCAACCACCAGTTCTGCTAACTGCTGCAAAGACAAACTAGCCACCTTCTTATTTCACAGCAGGCAAAACAGCAACAGTGTTTGTTTCTTCCTGCAATTTCTTTCCCCAACCTCATTCTTGGACGCATCCTAGAAAAATCCTGCCCATCAAAGCCATGACTGGTGCACTTGCTGCCCTGGTTCCGACACCCTGCTCTCTTGGATGTATGAAAGCAAGAGCTGTGGGGTTTTTTTTCCACCACTGGACTGGTGAGCTACTGGGGAAGCTTGAGCACATGCTTTTCAAAAGAGAAAGCTGTGTAATGGGAGCAGACTTATTGCAAAGCTCCTTACTCAGACTGGGGCAATGTGTAACAGGGTTCTGAGACTGACTGTAGTACCGAGGGTAAAGAAATCTATCTAGATATGCCTAGGAAGAGGAGGAAAGTATGCTTTGAGTGGGTTGAAAAGGTGTCCTTAATACCAGTGTCCAACAAGTAGGGCCATTACATAACCTCCAAAATAACAAATGACAAGAAATATGTGTAGTAGGACAAATCTTGCACCTACCTACCCAGAAAGTGAGAGTGCATAAAGGAATTTCAGCCCCAGTCCTCGACAGGGCAAGTTGAAATATTAATAGGCAACCTTGTAATGAATCTGCCTCTGCTGCATGAGAACTAGATTCAGAATGGGATACTATCTGATTTCCCCCTGAGGATCAAAAGACAAATTCAGGCTGCCAGTTACGGCTTGAACCTTCCCTTTTCAAGAGCTAGAGGTAGAGGGACCTTTGTAAAGGGAAGCCCTCATAGCCATGTTCACTTGCACTTTATTTCAGTGGCTGTGCTATGCTACTGGATGAAGAGAAACAGGCAGTCCATCCAGACTCCATCACCCCTGGACTGCACATGTGCACCTTGTGCAGAACCTTTCTGGTGTTCTCTGTTAGCAGAGGAGGGCACTGTTGGATGAGGAATGGTATGTTTAACCCCTCTGAGAAAGGTGACTTTTGCTTCCCATATATTCCACACACTTCCCAGGATTATTCATTCTTCCCTTACATACTGTTTGTGACACCTCGATTATACAACAAGACGTAGAGCAGTTGGGAATTGGAAAGTCTTTTTTTTTTTTTTTTTTTAATAACAACAGAGGTGATTGAGGTTCTAACTACTTGAGAGAAATCTTCAACTGCACAGGTTGTGGCCACTTGGGACAGCTGAGGCAGAGCACCCTGGATGAATCAAGAAGGGACTGAAGAAAAAGTGTAGAGCAAGAAAAGTAATTTCCTGACTTCTGGAATTTACTCTTCAGGTTGGTCCCTCAGCAACTGGATGCCAGAAACATTGAAGCACAATGCAGGATGTGTATTCCTTGAGAAAGATTAAGGAGGCATGGGAAGGAATAGAGAGGAAGTCCTTTATGGAATTCAAGAAACATTAATTTTAGGGCAGAAAGCCACATATGAGGTGGTGGTTGTTTGGGTTTAGGGGGACTTTTGTTTGCTTGTTTGTTTTTGAAGAGCTGTGCCATTTTACAAGCTTTTTTATTTGAAAGTTTGCACTTGAAAAACAGGAGAAGTCTGCTAGGCTAATGCACATAATGTGAAGAGCAGGGTAGGTTGTACTTACGTTTCACTGTCTGTCATGTCCAGTAATTCAGATGGACCTGCAAAAGACAGTCAGGTATGTCATATAGCATTTGTCTGCATGACTAGAAGAGTACGACTACCAGGAGAAGATTCCCGGTGCAAATAAGTAAAAGAAGCCAACTGAAAGCTCAATTTGCACAAATATGCTGAACTTCAAGGTAATATTTGCTTGCGCAAGCCCTTGCACTAGCAAAATTCTGAATGCACAGTCACTGCTGGAGTATCAGCACCAGGGAGTAGCAGCCTCTAAATTCTACTGGGAATGAATATTCATGGAGTTTATTTTCTCACTCTTCACCTTGCTCAATTAAGTGGTTCACATAAGTACAGTGCATTGAAAATGCTGATATACTGGAAACCTTGATATATTGCAAGTTAAAATCTATTGTTAGTACTAGAGGGAAAATGTCATTAGGAAGTTGAAATTAGCCAAATTCCATCCTGAATGACATCCCTGTGCTACTCCATTTAATAGCATTATACAGAATGTAGATCAGGGTGGAATATTCCCAGCGGTCTTTATATTGATATGCAAATCCTGTACTCTACTGGTTAGCAATGATCAGGAAAGTAAGATTAAAACAAACAGAAAAGATTTTTGTTAAGTGGGACAAAATAATGCATTTATACTAATGTTCTTTTGTCCTTGATATTCACTACAGGCAGATGTTTATAGCAGCAAATTCCATCACTAAATTACAGTGATATGGAAAGGCTAGGATCTGGATAGCATTTGAAATGAGAAAAACTTTTCTCTTTGCAGTCTGTCGTCTTCTTCTCTCCACTGCTCTGGAGCGTAGTGCCAGGTGGTATGGGGCAGTTAGCAAGGGGAACAGTGAAACTTTACAGGAATTTTCCTTCCTGTGCATGAATGTTTCTCTTCAGCACACTTTGAACTTCAAGAGTCCTCAAGAGCTTACAGCAAATCTCACCTGAAACTAAGGAATTTCACACTACTTGCTTACAAAGGCCTACACACAACCTCTCTACACTCCTTTCACTCTGAGTGTGTGTCAAAATGGGTCAGAGCAGCCTGTCTCTCCCTTACTGCTTTTACAACATACACAGGCAGTATCATCAGGGGCAGCCAGCTGCCTCAGCTCCTGGAGCTGCAGGTAGCTCCTTCACTTCATCGTCTGTCATCATGGGAAAGGGGTGGTCAAAAAAGTAGCATGCTTAGTCCCCAGTGCACAGGGCATTGCATACCTATCATGGCAGTTCTCCAAACTCATTAGACACTGACAATTTTTAATGCACAGCACCCTGACTCTACTGCCACACATCCCCATCTCCGCACTTGGCAGTTATGTGTTCACTCCTCCCTATCAAAAAGAAGAATCACTCACGACCCCTGAGCTCCCATAAGCATGAAGAAGGATACAGGGGGCTAAGCAGGGCCCCTTGTTGAGAGGAAAGAAAGATAATGCCTGAGAAACTAAAAAGAAAAAAAAAACACATATGAAGAAAAAGACTCCTTTACATCCCCAGGAGAAAATCATGTTCTCTCAAAAACAGAGGCAATTCCCCATGGCATGCCACATCCCAGTGAAAGGTAACCAGGAATGGCCTGCAGTGTGTTGGAAAAGACCCTGCCAAGTAAACTATTATTTCTGTTCATGGATGGGACAAAGAAGGTTGTGATGCAAAGGTGGAACAGGGTGACTGGGCTGGCTGCATTAAACATAGAGGTACTTGCCCTGGTAAGTGGAAAAAGGCATTAAAATATTAGGAGGAAGGATGGAGAGAAGTTAGAAGACTATGACCTGAGAGGGAGGAGAAGCTGGGGCAGAGTGGGTCTGGAGAGACAGGAAGCCAAGGGTGAAGGAAAACTGGCCTGGAGCAGGAAGAAACAGCAAGGCTGGGACAGAGGAGCTGAGTGCTGAGGACTGAGCGGGCAGCCTGTGAGTACAGACCTGAGGAGGTGCCAGGTACATCCCGCCTGCGTGCGAAGGGTGCTCTCCTGGATACTGTCCCAAATAAAGCATTTCATGGGTGTGCCCCGACTCCATCCCAGTCATACATAAGGGCCAGATATTGGGGTTAATCGATTAGCAGCACAACGCGGTACCAGGATTCATTCATTTCATTCTTTCTGGCCTATCTCTGAAGCTGGAATGTCCCAACTCACACACAGCCTGAGCTGTGCCCTTTACTTCTTTATTTTATTTTCACTTGTGCTTCTCTTAAACCATCTCACGCCCTCCTCCTAATTCCCTTTCCCCTCTTTTTTGGACCTCATTTTTACATCAGTCTCCCTGGCGCTGCCAACCGACCATTCCAAATCCCCCTCTGCCCCGGGACAAAAGCTGCACAGATGTGGGAAGGGCTGGCACTGGGAAAGCTAACGGCACTGTCATCCTGACCCAGCAGGGAGGCGGCTGTTTTACTCCGGGACAAGAGGCAGAGAAAGAAAAGGGGACCAAGGCGCAGAGAGAGAGAGGACAAAATAACCCAATAGAAATCCGGAAGGGAAATGCATGAGTGAGATTTCTATCAAGAAAAACAGCAGGGGGGGAAATAAAAACAAAAGATAGAAATGTGTGGAGAGGTGGAGGGAGGAAAAAAAAGAGAGAGAGAGAAGGAGAGAGCGCGACTTGGGGGCTAAAGAATGGCAGGATGGGGACGGGGGAGGGGGGGTGGGGAGAAGCTCGCATGAAAGGAGCTGAAAAGCATGACACACTGAGGGGAAGCCCAGCTGAGATCACTCTCTTTCCTTAACATCTCCGATAGACTGTCTGTGTAGAATTATTAACTTTTTTCCTTCTCTCCTTCTGCCCCCTTTCACTCTACCACAGCCCCTCTCCCATTTCTCAGGAGGCAAAGCAGCCTGAGCTGGGGACGGGAGGAGGGAAGGGAAGGAGATGCTCAAGAGCAGCTGCCCTTTAGCTGAGCTCACTACAACATAAAAGAGAGACTAAATGACCATATTTCAGAGGCATTTCCAAAATATACAGCACCATGCAGTCCGAAAGGCCTCCAGCCCACAGCATACTCTGCCCTCTCCAATGGATGTGGTTACAGCTACCCACAGGAGACCCACAGCTATTAACCCCTGCCAGTCCCTTGTCCTGTCAGTCCTTCATAGAACTGGGGAAGAAGGGTATTTACTTTAAGCAGTAATGTTGGACATTATCAGCATTTCTGGGTGTTTATCTGTCAAAACCCTCTTTGTTTAAAAATTTGATTGAGGTTGTTATCTGGGGGACAAAACTGGATTTGGTTCCTTGCCTTCAAAGAGGGAGTATTTTTAAAATAATAGTAATCTGCAAAGTCAGAACTATTTCAAGCCTTTCCCCAACTCCACAGTCCTCATTTTTACCTGATGTGAAGATTAAACGTCTGGTTTTTACTGCTAGTATCTTTTAGCTCAGAATTTCCACTGTAACATAGAGGGTAGCTGGGTTATAGGAGCATGCCTTCCATTGTAACTCTCTCTCAGCCATGTTGACCTAAAATTTGGTAAACTTGCAAATTAAAATAGACTATTTTATACCTTGTGCCTTCTAGGAAAACTAAGCTGTTTTCTGCTTAGGCCCCTCACAAGTGCCCACTACCCTAAAACATTCTGCAAATCTAGACATACTAGCAAATGTCAGGCAAACTCACTCTCCTTCAGTGTTGCTTTCTGATGACTATTCAAACTTTGTCCCTGACATACATCTCTGTTGCAGCAAAATTTGCTTTCCAAAAGCCTTCTTTGGAACTCCTGAATCTGGTCAGGATGCAAATCCAAACTCGCTGATGGCTCTTCACTGTTGACTTTGCAGTGCTAAGAGTAACGAAAGCATCATCTTTCTTACCAGAGGATGCTATTTAATGGAGCAAGGACACTGAGGTTTGAGGTCACAGAAATGTTCAGGATGGGATGCTCTACTGACTGACACTTCCATCAGAAGTCCCCACCACAAACTCCTAAGGCAACTGTAAACATCTTTCCTCTCTTCTGTTTAAAATTAAAATACCCTAGATGAATTACAGAATTCTTGCTTGTCTTTTGAGCCATTAGAGAAGACAAGGAGAAGGCAAACGGAATGTCTTGTATAATGGTTATAAATTCTAAATAGTTCACAACTGCCAGATAAAGACTCCAAGCCAAGTTTGATTCCAAATACAGATGATGATTTAGGAGGTCCTTTTTCTAACGGAGCTTCTTAAGCCTTCCTTAATTCTGTTTGTGTTAAGCAAGTAAACAGTTAACTCTTCTCTAATGTGTATGCATTAGGGTGTGAGACAGTTGCTGACTGCAGCAATAAACAGATGTGGTTCTGATACCTACTGAGTTTGGCCCTCAGTTTCTAGCGAAGTGTTTCTTAGCCCAGCTACAGACAGATCTTAAAAGGTGACCCTCCTACTACAAGCAAAAGACCCCTGATTTAGGAAGGCAGTCTTGAACAACAGATAGGTCTGTGTATCTGCCCTTCCTGCACAGGGGATAGAGAGACACTGTTTTGCAGGAACAGCAGCCAACACAACTGTTCCTGCAGCAGTAAGCAGCTGTCGTCCTGACACCTACTACACTGGTGCTTCAGCTGCTATTCCAGGCTTGTGCTAGTCCACTGCTAAGTATCTGGCAATACTGCACAGCAGTCTCCTTGTGTGACTCACCTCTGCTTTTTCTAATTTAAGAAGGGTTACTTTCCTCCCCTTAACATCTGAAATCATTCTGATCAAGATCACAGAATAACCTCTCATATTAATGCACCCTGCATGTTTGCAGAAAGCATAAAGCCATCTCCACAAAGGACAGCCTCAGCATCGCTACACCATTTTCCTTCCTTCATAATCCCAGTGCTATGGGCCCCACTCCTGTATCGCATTTGATTCTCCCCATTATTTTCAAACTAGGCAGTTAAAACTCCTGGTACAGTGGTTTTTGCCTTGTCTTGTTTTGTTGTTGTTTTTTTAAGATATTCAGAAGATTTTCCCTGTGTGATTAATAATAGGCTTTCTGTGCTGTGTGCTAGAGGGTATTTTACAGTGGAACTCCTATTAATATTAACTATCTCCAGTCACGTATGAGAAGCAGACCAACTACAGAGGAAGTGTGGCTGGGCAGAGGTAATTGCCAAAACAGGAGTAAGACTCATTTTTATCAAGAGTGGATATCAGCAGAAATGAGAAGCTAGATACAGGGAAAGCATCAGATATTGGTAGCGTTGGATTGGGTCATATACAGTAATTAATGTTGAGAAGATGCCAGATGCCAGAGAACGCAACAGAAAAACAAGGACATTATGATGATGATGATTCAGCAAGAGAGCTTGTTTGTGACTGAGAAGTGCCCAGGGTAGAAATGAGTTTCATTAATTGCTTGGTGGGAGAAGAGAGGAGGCCTCTATTAGAGCATTGTCCCATGCACTCTGATCCCTGAAGAATGTTAAACAAACAATGCATTTGGAGAAGCCTAGAGGACGTACGTCTGGAAAGCTGCAAAAGCTTCCTGCCATCCTTGGGGATAAAGGGGGGAGAGAGGAACTGAGCTGACATTTGCTCAACCTTCTAGTTTGTCTTTGTCTAACAGTCCGTAATCCCTCACATTTCTCTATTCACTTCAAAAATTCCCATGGATTCCCTGCTCACATCCTTACCAGCTTAAATGATCTCATTTTAAACCTTCACGAAAGGAATGGTAACTGGGTGAGACTGTGACTAAGTTAAGCTATATGTGTCCAAGAAAAATCCTGGAGAGGCAGCCATGACAGTGAATTGGCACAGGTCACGTGCAGCGTGAGAAGTGACCAGAGGCAGTAGGACAATTAAGTGAAATTATGTCTGTCTACAGAATTCAGAGGCACGTATATGCACTGTGACTAATGAGATAATCCAGATAATAAGTTAAATAGGAGGTAGAGTTAGCACCTTGTTACAACTGAGAAAACTAGTCAATATTTGGATATAAGGCCAACTGCATTTAGCTACCCATATGTAGGTATCCATACATAAAAGAGTAAAAGAGCAATTCAGCCCCCCTCAGTCAGATATTTGGGGCACAGTTCAGTTGCCCACACACAGATATTTTGTGCCGTTCGATATGCCCACGGGCAAGCCTTGGGATGCATTTGGAGACAGGTATGCTTGCTTGGGCTTCAGCTGCCAGTCCAGTATGGGTCTCCTACAGGCCTTGTATGTTATCTTGTAGACCCATGCAGATGTCCTGGATATCCAAGGGCAAATGACATTAGATGGTTATGTTTAGCTAAATGAATGAAGTGCACAGGTAACTGTCAGCTGAATCACTTGCTGGGCTCCAATGACTACCTTGACTAGGGTCTCCCTCGAGCTAGTCATGCTAGAAGTCTGCTGCTGTTACAGATGCCCTCCTCACTTCTGTCCGCCACTGAAAGAGGACAGGTCTCCTCTAGTACCTCTGTCATACATGAGCAAATGAACTGAGTCATAGATCTCTGTTGACAGTACAGGAACTTAGACCCATTGATTAGCTGACACCTATATGTAAACAGCTGAATTTAGGAGTCACGCTCAAGCTAAATCCCACCTCAGTTAACACAAATGTTAACAGATGGATTATTGCTTCTTCCTTTCCTATGAGTCGTGCTTTTTTCTTGTCCCTGTACAATTTCTGCAGTAACTTTCGAGTGTTAGCTAACACTTATTCCAATTGCCAGAGGCAGTCTCTGTGTTTAGTGCTATAATTGCTGCTGAAATAATATAGCTGATTTTGACATCCAGAAGTCAAAATAGCCATTGATATTTTGAAGAGGGATCAGAGAAGAGTTACAAGAATGTTTGAAGGACTAGAAAACATTTCCTACAGTGCAGGAGGCTGATCACTGGGATTTTAGCTCCGAGTGCAGAGCAGTAACAACATTACTGTACCACTCTCCAGCAACCAGTGAACAAGATTACAGTAGTTCAACAGGCAGAAACTCCTAAATGTGACTGCCTCAATTGTATGTACACCCACAAATTGCTGCATAGCTTGTATAAGCATGTCTGCAGTCCTTTTACTGGCAAAGATAAAAAGAGTCAAAAGGAAAAAAGAGAAATGGCATGATCACAGCCTATAAATATAAATATAAAATGGATATCATAAATTTTTGTTATCATGTGGTCTTGAATCTAACAGAGACATAATATTGGAAGGTTGGAAGGGAAGCTAGGCAAATCCAGTCTAGAAATAAATGCACAGATTCCTAACCAGTGTGTTATTAAATACTGAAATAATACCAATGGTTGGATGGGCTCTCCATCGCTGTAAATATTTTAATGGAGATTAGATGCTTTCTGCAACATATGCTCTAATTGAAAAACAAATTAGTTCAGAGGATTCCTATGCCAGAGGTTCTAACTAGAGCATTGCACTGCTTCTTCACAGTTCCCCCCCGCAACTGATGCAACTGTGAAAACAACCATCCTCCTCAAAAGCCATCTTTGTTTTTGTTTCCACACTTTCCCTTTATCTGGAGCCATCACTCTCATTGCTACCAACATTCCTAGCCTCCTGCTCACACATGCTGCAGGTGGACATTTTGCTGAGGGTGACCACAGATGAGTGAGGGCACTTCCAGCCTCATGGTGTGGTTTTACCTGACTGGCACTTGGCTGAAGTACAGCTCTCTGTGGCTTTGCCCACTGTGACTCACCATGCTCCAGGATGTATTTCACAATCTCGCCATGCCCAGTCTTGGCAGCATGGTGCAACAAGGAGCAGTGATCAGGTCCTTGGATTAACAAATTGGCTCCTTTTTTACAGCATTCTATGAACTGGGAAAAAAAAGAAAACAACACACAGAAGGATAAGATGGGAGGAGCAGAAAAACAAATACGCAGGCAAATTATTTACTAATTTTCATAGGAGGTCAGTACAAAAATGGAATAAAATGAAATAAAATATTACTTTAAAGCCAGCTTTTAGGCCCCAATGAAAAAAAATCTGAAACTAGAAGTATTGACAATTATATAGGTTAAGAAGAGCAGTTTGCATTTCCTAAACAATGAGACATTGCTACTCTACTGGCGATGAATTATTGCTTACTAACAATGCTTGCAAACCACTTCTGGTGAAGCTGTTGGGATATTTTAAAATACATGTATTTGATAGAAAATTCTGGCTTCTCTACTGAAAATTCCAATTTTTCCTCAGCACAGGAGACAAACGCTTTCTGACTAAACCAGAAAACTCCAACTCAAAAATGCGCAGGGAGGTGGGGTTCAGCTGCCCCAGCTCTCCCTTCTCACCCTCTGCCCCCTACCCGGGGCTGGCGGAGGAGGAAGCACTACGCGGGGTAAGAACGGGCAGGAAACAGCAACCAGCCAGGTCTCAGAAATGCTGCAAACTCTGGAGGGGGTTTGCAGTGCAGATCACTGCAGAAAAGAGGGGGAGGATTGCGACTGTGGGGCATCGTTTATGGTGCAGTACCTCTGAAGAAAGGCAAGAAGTTTCCCTGTCAGAGCAAACTCAGGCAAAAAGTTTTCAAGAAGTGGAAAGGGGACAATATTTTTATGACTGCTGGTTGAAGGACTGCTCCCTAGATGCTGCAGCCACAAGCGCAGGGGCGGAGGTATAGAAGGGGCACCTGCAGGCAAAGAGTCGGCCTAACAGTACTGTCATTTTTACAAATGGCTCCAAGCTGGCTTCTCGCAGATAAAATTGCAATCATTAATCACAGTCCTCATCCAAATTCGAGGGCATGTTTTCAAATCCTGACTTGGCTGGTGAAAAACGCAGCCTGAATAACTGTCAGACATGGAACTTCAGACTTTGGGCACAAAACATTTTTTCATGGGTGCCTTTTCCTCCCAATAGCTAACAATACCAAGACACTACATGTTTTGAGACATCCATCAGATGATAAAACAACAAGCTGAGGTTTGTTCTACCTGGTCTGGTGGTCGCCTAGGTAGAAGTTAAGAAGTCTCTAGCAAGTCTAGGGGCTTGGCCACCAACCTCCCTGCCATAAAATATCCTTTACTGTGTAAGGCTGTGTCAGAACTAGCCTGCTGTTCAGTGTTGCATTTGCCAGTACAGTAATTTTCCTGTTAGTAACTGACGCATTGCTCTGTGCAGTGCGCTATGAATCCTGGGCTGAAAGGTGCTGTCTAACACCAGATCCTATTCACTCAAATTTCACATCTCACCTGACTGATGTGTTCCCCTAACATTCAGGGTTTCCTGGAAAGGCTGTAAAATGGCACTTGCCAACAGTCCCTACAGCAGTCTATTTATGTTTTGAGCAGAGGTGTGATAAAATTTACAGTATATCAGACCTGCAAAAAGCTGCGAAAAAGTGGACACTCAGTGTTCTGTACTTACCTTCAGCAGATCACCAGCTATGACTGCCTGTAAAAGTGCTGCAAAAGACAAACAGAAAACTAATGTTAGGCAGAAAGCATTATGCATATGGCCTCACAGTTGAGAACATAGCTCACAGTATGTGCAAGTTAAGACCAATGCCTCAATCCACTTGCATTCTCATATACTATCAAAACCAATGCGAACCCTGCACTGGCAGGCAGATGGAAGACTGCCTATGTTGCACGAAAGCTGTAGGGATATCAAGCCAGTGTTTCCAATGCTGCCCTGTAACTGCATGCTTCTATCTGAATTTTTGCCTTGAGACACTTCAGGGACCTTTCAACAGTGTCCACATGGTGGGCCCAAGTCTCTCATACCTGAGCCGTCACTGAAGACATCAATGTCAAACACAGAGAACCTGAAAGCATCTTCAGACCTCTCAGACTTTATTCATACTGATGGTGGAGTGGTCAGTCAGTCTCAAATACACTGAGAATCTCAAGTTGCAGATGATTAGGTGGCAAAATCGAAATTTCTTAATAATTATTTGTATTACAAAAACATTTTGACATGCCAGTGGGCAGCAAATCCCCTGGGTTTGGCAGGCAGGGTCAAACACAGAGCAGAAGCCAGTCCCCACCTTTTTAGCCTTTGTAATTTAAACAGACACAGAAGGAAAGAGAGACAAAGAGAGGCAAAGTGAACAAAGGCTCACAGCAAGGCAGGGCAGAACTGTGCACAGAGCCAGGAGCTGCTCACTACCCACTACTGTCTGCCCCGTGCCTGTTAAAAAGAAGGCAGCAGGCAAAAGCCTGGGACTCTGTATTGCTCTATGTATAGGCTGCATTCAGGTAAAAACACCGTGGCGGCAAGTAACCACAAACATGAGCAGCTGTTACAAATCTACTGTTATGCAGTTATTTCCTCCTTTTTTACTCCCTCTGCCCATCATGATATATACAGTAAAAAACAATTATGAATAATTTTTCTGGGAAAGCACTTACTTGGTTTGCATCTTAGAAAGCATTAAACATCTGCCTCAGTTCATACTTTTTCAAGAGTGCCTAAGCCCATTTCTATCTTCGAGTCTAGGCAGCGCAATCAAGTTAAGCATTTGCTCAAGTGCCATCCTTGATAAAGATGCCAAAAGCTCATATAGGGTGGAACAAGGGGGAAAGAAAACCATAGTAGAGCCTTGCCTCTAAAAAATAACACACAGGAAACTGCACAGTGTGAATTCCATAAGGAACTTGTTACAGCTTCAGAAATGACAACACATCGAAGCCAAACACTGCAGAAGAGGAAGGGCGTGCAAAGACGACTCAACAAATGTCCCTTTCTTTGAAAACACCTGGGGTTGTACATGGCTTTCTGGTCTCGGCAATGCCTCATGGCCTAGCCACACAGCAGCAGGAAAAGCAAAAACCCAGTCCAGCTAAGTTCTGACTTGGTAAAGCAGTAGGAGCAATTCTTGTAGCATTGGCAGTTTACAGTGACCATGAGTTAAACTAAGTCCTGCAAATCCCCCTGGCATCTATGGGACCAAGGGCACACAGATTTGAGGAACAGAAAAAGACAAACACCAGCGGGTAAGAGCTAGAACTGGAAAAAATACATGTACATCTTTTCTTCAGATTTCGTTTTCAGTGGTTTTCGTCGTCCTTTTTTTTCCCAATAGTTCTAATACTGTCTCAGCCCAAATTAATAGCAGCGCAGAGTTTAGCCCTTGTGTCATTCATTTTATCTTTTTCCTCCTTTTTCACCAATCTGGTCTCACTGCCACATTTATTCTGTGGGCTACTGCAGTCTGGACTTGTATAAATATTTTGCTCTCCTCACACACGTGAAAATCAAATGAACTGGTGACACCAGCTTTTCATTGCCTTCTACATCCAGTATTTTAAGACATGGCTTCCCTGAAATTACTTCTTAAGAGGCAGAGATAAATTTTCTTATGCAAACCACGCTTAAGATTATAGTTCAGAAAAGCCAGGAGAGAGATCTAGAAAACTATGAAGTGAAAAGAAAAGCCTGGCAAGCTGTGAGAAATCTTCTATGTTGAGTATCCGTAACCAAAGGTTGGTCCGGTGATAAGGCTATTAGGGTAAAGCTGCTCTAAAACACATTCAACATAATTAGACCAATCTTTTCCTCTCTTTCCTAAGTCTCCAATCCAGCAAAGCATTTAGGCAGGTGCTCAGCTTTGAGCTAATCACATTCTTTTCACCAAGTCTACCTGCACACTTAAAATTAAGTGCTTTGCTAGAGTAGAACCTATTGCATAAATGAATACATTACAGATCAACAAACCAGCTGGCATAACAAGCAGAATAGACTACAGTAAAATAATTCAGTGCTGTAAGCCAGGACGTTGGAAGACTTAGAAGCTATTGAACTAGAAATGGAGAAAGGTTCTTTAGAATAGGGAACACATTTGCATAAACATATGAATATTACTTAGCACACTAACCCCGTAAACCCAAATGGGACTGCTGGGCATATTGAGGAGGAGGGTGAAGATGGCAAAAATTACCTGGTTGTTAAAGAGGTGGTAAAACAAGCAAGCAGATGGCATTGACAAGAGAGAGCAGACTGAGAAATTGGACAAAAATGCTGTTAACATGCAATGCCAGGCTAGCTTAAAATTAAAAACATTAAAGTGAGAATGGCTTTATTTCTTCTGAGCAACACTGCACCACTGGTATAATATATAACATGAATTATGCAATTTTTTTATCATATCATAAAATACCTTCTGGTCTTAAAGATGCCTCAAAAATTACTTGATTTAATAAATATTTAAATCAAGTCATTATTTTCTCAACTCCTCCTAAGACAAGCATTTGTCATGACTAATAAAAATGTTTTATTACCTTTTTCATTTATTTAGCAAGCAGATTTATTGCTGATGAAAGGTGACAGCTTGACAAGACTGGAGACTGAAGTGTTCTGTCCATATAACGAGAAAGCACTCGGTCTGCCTCAGTGGTAGTCTCCCCAGGCTGCCTTCTCAGTGAAGCTCAACCCTCTCTACCAGTACACCCCTGCAGACAGCCCCCGCTCCATCCCTGCTCCATCACTGACCTCTCTGCTGAAACTGCCAGCAAATGTGTCAATCACTGCCCAGGGTGATGGATCTTGACAGAAACAATTACCTGCTAGGATATGGACAGCCAGAAATGCAGACTATGTATGTAACAGCTGCTAGAGACTAGCAACTTCCAGTTTCCACTGGGTGAATTTTGAGACGAGGTTCTAACCACCCCTGTGGGCCAACTTACAAAAGAAACGTCATTTAAAAAAACCAAACACACACAAACAAACAAACAAAACAACCCCCAAAAACCACCCCAAAACAAACAAACAAAAAAACCCCACACGATTTATAAATTAAATATTGAACAGCTACAAGTGGATAATGCACTAACAGAAAAAAAGCCATGTTAAAAAGGCTGCTAATTGAATTCTGGTAATGCTGCAAGCTAGTGCAGCTTGAGACACAGGAAAAACACCTACTAGTACATCCACACATACTGAAAACAATACCTTTCCTGTGGCATGTGTCACTCATTATTTTTATGTTAGTGCCCACTGACTCTATTGGAAACAGCTATTTTTATTTCATATTCTAAAAATATATGTTAATGTCACTGAGTTACAATAAACATTTTTGTTTCCCAGCCATAAAATTAACCTACTAAATCACAATTGCTCTCTGGTTCTGCATGTGAAGTCAGCAGCATTAAAACAGCATTGCAAAATCAGTCATTAAACACTGGGAAACAGATAATGAAGGAGTGAGGTATTTGTACCCAGGAACTTCAGAGGCTGCAGGATGCCTAGGAGGTCTCACAGGGCTGCCTGGATGGTCAGAAGAGAAAACAACCATCCATAGAAAGCAACCTGGCATCCCTGCAATAGTTCCTGTTGCGCATCTCCCTCCACGGACTACAGAAGTTCTAGGGAAAATGACCTCCAACTTGCAGTACCTAAATTAAGAGCCAAATTAAGACAGAGAGGGGATCCTTCAGAATGGCGTGATGCCAGGTAACCTACGAGAAGGACCACCAAACAAGGACAAAATGGGTCCTCCTTTTAAGGGTTTCCAAGGTATGATACTCCTGGGACCAGGCGATGCTCATAGTCTCAGAAATTTTGGGAGCTCTTTGTATAACACACAGGTGCAGCATGAGAACACCTCATAAATGTAAGGGCTAACAAAGACAGACCTACGACTGCAACACATCAAAAGAAAACAGCAGGAGAGGGACAGAAGTCATCGTCACCATCTTGCTTACTTCAAAAGCAATGAAAATTCTCAGAAGCATCACAAGTAAGGAAAACCTCAACCAACAACTACCCCTTCCCATCTGCCCTGCAGGAAAATTCCCTCCTGATCCCAAAGCCACTGATCAGCTTAACACCGAGGACATAAGCAGGACTCAGCACCAGGCTGCCATCATGCCAGAATTTTGCTGCTAAAACACTTTCAGAAAGAACATGGAGAAAAAAATTCTTATAAACCCTTGTAGGTAACATCTCAGGATCACAAGGTTCTTTGTTTAAAGTAGGTTGACATGGAAGATATTTAGTAAGTTGGTTAAATAATCACTAGTGAGTCAGTGAGAGGAGTTGGCTTTCACTGGAAAGAATCTCAAAGAACAGTACAGTTATGCAGTCTGCCACTGTCAGTGGTACAGGAGTAATATGTCTTTTTATGTGACTAAAAGTTATTCATAAACCATAAATATCTTCCAGATTTTACCGGTCAGATTGCAGACCTGATCTGACTTTTTCCATGCCATATTTGCACCCGCTACTGCTATACAAACTAAGCCACAGTGAATGCTGATAAAAATGTATGGCTATTTTGAAGCTTTCACCATCTCCAGGCAATTCTTTAGTGAGGGTCTAAGAACTGTCACTGGAGGGAGCAGAATTATTTAAAACTATGTTTTAAAGTATAAGTACCACACAAAGGAGTTGTCACATCCATGATTAAAATGCATCCAATTTGAGATCTATGAATGAAATGCAGTGTGAGAGCAAAGTATTATTTGCAATAATACATCTTACCATGGGTTAAAAAATACCAGGCTAACAATGCATCTGATCAGTGTATGACAACGTTTAAGCACATGGGAAATTATGGCAGAATTCAACTATCATAACTCCAACGGAATTAGGGCTCATAAAATCTTTAGCTCTTTCAAACGACACAATAAGACAGCTGATGATCTGAAGTGATCAGGACCTTGTAGAAACCTCATTTATCAGACAGTGCCTGCAACTGTCCAGCCCTTTCTAAGACACAGCTAATGCACCGATTCAGCACTTGGAATTGATATGCCATCCACGTTTCAGTGCTGGATGTTTCTTACTGCTTAGAGGCAGATGATAAAAAATATTAGACATTAGAGCTTTGGCCTGGGGCCCCCAGAATTTGAGCCTCAGTGTCCACCACCATCTCCTGCTAGATTTCCTCAGGGGAACTCTTAAGGAACACCTCATGAAATACTGCCTCGCTCAAACCTTGCTGAGCTGATAATGAAGAAGGAACTGCAGCAGAAGGTGACATCATCAAATTTCTTGAGAGTTATTAAACTTAACTTGGCCTATCATTAGCTTCCAGAACATTTCCAGCTCTTTATTGCTGTTGTAGACTTTGTGAAATTCATAGAGTCAGAAATTTAAAGTAATTACTGTTTTACACATTGAGAAGTTAAAAGCTGACCCTGGCTAGAAGAGTGCTTTTACACAGCTGGAGTCTTCTGAGCTGTTAAAGATCGGCATTACAGTAATGATAAGAAAACAAGCCCTCGTTCTTAATTTCCCACTAGTTTTATAGAAATCAATAACAACTATTTCAATCACTCAAAAAGCTACGCTTTCAAGTGTGAAGTCAATATAGATTATCATTCAGAAATACATTCTTTTCTCTGTAAACAGCAATTTGCTTGTAATAGCTTTGTACAATCTAGTAAAGATCAAATCTAATATGAAAAACTGACAGTAACATAACTTACCCAGAAATGTACAGAACTGACTTTTTTCTACATACTAGCCATGATCTTCAATCTTGGCCTGCAGATGAAAGGGGTGGAGGGCACCACGGGGAATTGGTTTGTGAAATACTTCCCTTCCGAGATGACTATGAAAAACAAGCATCTAAGATATAGAGCAGTGCATACACTTGACATTTGTGAAGGATCTGCCAGTCCCATAGAAAAGTTTTAGGGATCCATGGTGAAGAAAGGTTGCAAATCTCTGCATTTGAGCTTTTACAAACCCTTTACCTCTTCCCAATATTTAATCTGCTTTTAAAGTTAGAGGAAAAAGATCCCCTTTAAAATACATATGCCAAACTGTCTACATAACTGAGAAATTAAATTACAAAATTAATAACGCTTTGTTGGAATGACTGTGAGCTCGCAGGTCTTTGATTTACAGACAATCTCAAGTCTCACCAAAGCTGATGATGCTTAAACATTTCTCTTTGAAGCTAAGCTGAGTGGAAGGAGCAATTAAATGTTTCTTCATGTATTTTATGCACTTGTAAGTACTGGAAGCAACTACTGAAGACCATGAAAAAAAGTAAACGGAAGTTAAGCCTTGTGGGTTGAGAGGTCTCCTAGATGCTGGCAAAAAAACCAGAAATAAATGGTTAAATTTTTGTGTGGCTATAAGAGAGGCAAAAGGCTGGCAAAAATAAAAGCAGCAAAAGCAAAATATCCACTATGCAGACTTGCTTGAACTTCTGCACAAGAAAACCACTTCTTCTGTGTTTGCTGAAAAAGGACTTTACATCAAACAGCTGTCTGACTCACAACCAAATTTTCCTCCTGATAGAATGGGGCACATGTCCCTGAATATAGGTTAACTGGTTGGGCTAAAAAAGCTGCACCAAGCCCCTATAAGGGACACTAACCCCCTTTGGAGCCTGTTATTATAACAGTGCACAACTTAAGGATGCAAACATTTGGTCCTATCATAACCATCAGGACTGAGTTTTTCCTTACAGGTGTGCACACGAAAAGCTGTGTTCAGGAAAAAAATGTCCATTTTCATGAGAATACCCTGTAAATACAGCCCATGTACTGATGGGGAATCTGCCTGATCATAAAGCTTAGTAGTGCTGGTTGATGGTAAGACTCTTGGGCATATCTGTGTCAGGTGTTAACCTCCATCTTGTTTTCTTTTTATGCTGATTTTTACCTCCACATTGAACTAAAGCTGACATAGTAAAAGTAAAAAAATCTTGCACCAAACAGAAGAATATTTTTGCACAATTTTTAAACTTTGGTGCTGAGCAATCAAAATAGAACATCTTCAGCAAAAAGATGGCGAACAGACCAGGAGAATCAGTCTCACATTTCAATGCTCAAGAAAGAGGCTGCGTTATAACTAAACAAGAGGCATTTTGATGGGGAACTTGATTCCCTGTAAGCCTGAAGAGACATCAACTTATAAACGCAATTATAGCTTAAAAAGAAAAAAAGTCTCTCACTAGCCATTTTAGAAAGTCTAGCCCTATATGTCAGCAACATCTCTTTCTAATCTAAGATCAGCCATGAGAAAGAAGATGCTGGCAGTCTACATCTGAAGCAGCTGTCTGGCGTGGGAATGGGGAAAGGTTCCTGGACTTGCTAGAGGAGTTCTGCCTCAGCCTAAAGACTGCATGAGAACTATGATGGAAATATGACAGCAAAAATACATGCAGTTTAGAGGCTTCCTGCCTGAACATAGTATCTCTTGTGCTGGCTAAAGTAAAGACTCATTGATTTTTTAAATTTTTCCAAAATGTATCTGTTTGCTGCCACTACCCACTGTCCTAAAGAAACAGGTGGTAAACAAGATTTCCCCACAGGATTTCAACTTTGGGAAAGACTTAAGCTTCTTAGGGAATCCAAGAGCAATGGCACCAGTCTAGGTAGCTCACAACAGCAGTGCTGTGAGGCAATACTTCCATGAAAGACAACCAAATAAAGAGCCCGAGAGCTCAAAATGCTCCCAAGAGACCAAGAAAACCAACAGTGTAGCAACCTGCCGCAACCAGAAGCTCAAAAGCACATCAGCTGAACAGCAGCCAGACACAGATGTCTGATGACTATTCAGCAAGGGGAATATTATGAAGGCCTTCACACAGCATCTCAAGCTAATCCATCTGTACAGAAAAATGTGTGCATAAGCACACATTCTTCTGTGGTTTGAGAGACACTTTTGAAGCATGCTGGCCCTCTGAATAAGTCATACCTCAATAATCTCTATTTCTAAGATTGCACAAAGAGGTAGAAAACCCTTACAAACATTTGTGGGTTGTCCTTTAGTTACAAAAGCACCGCATCCTGTGCAGATTCAAAGGAGAGAACTGACACAGTTTTGACTGCATCTGTTTGCCTGACTTGAGAATAAGACAAAAATTTTAACATGCAAAAAATCATTCATTACTCAGGTGGTTATAAATATGCATTACAAACCTTACCATTTTAAGGATTTTAGACTCAAACAACACACAGCACCAAACCACTGTTTAGAGAGGAAAAAAAAAGTGAAAATAACCACACAGGCTTGCTGGAGGGAAAGAAAGGCTAAATTCTCACTTACACAGAAGTCCCTTCATACAACTCTGGAAGGATAAAGAGGCTTTCAAGCAGATGTAAATTACACTCAAGCTGCCTTTAAGGCCCCATTTGCACTGTCAGACTAGTTTAAAGGTACTTTGATGCCAATTAGAGTCCACCCTGAATTGTTTATGTGGCACTGGTGCTGAGCTGAGAGTGCAGTTGATAGGAATGGAAGTATTCAGACCCTAATTCCGAACTTTTCCTGCAAGACCGTTTAACTCAGATTTACAAAAGGGATGACCGTAAAGAAAAAGGACTTCCTTTGTAAATGGTCCAAAAACCCGAAGAACAGTTGCAGATAAACTAAGTACCATCTGGCAGACATCGTCACTTTTTTTCTTTCCTTTTCCCTTCCACCATTTTTATTTTTAAGCCAAGACAGGAACAATTAATGTCATTTTCAGGAGCGATGTGGTGGAGGAAAATGTCTCTGATCAAGCGAGAACACAAGGCAGGGAAGACTTTGGCTGACTAATGCAGCCACTTTATCAATAGAGTGGCATTACTTTGGCAGGAAGAGAATTCTAGGTAAAATAATTAAGCAATGGTTTATTTTTTTATTTAAAAATAAAAAGGATAGCAAAAAAAGGAACATTGTGGGCCACACTGTTCCTCCCCCTTCCCTGACTTGGTGGACCATTACTATCAGGTTTTTGCCACTGCAAGGCTGGCTGTAGTGCCTTTGCCTGGCAATATCTAAGTAACTCTTCCTCAACAAGCTAGGGCTTCACAGTAGGACTAAATAATCTGAAAGTCAGTTCAAGCATTTATTTGCTGGCCAGAGTCTTCAGTGGGTGGAGTGAATTGTTTTCTTGTTTTACTTTAACAAGTTGCCACTCTTATCTGACCACGAGCAGCCTCCATCAGAAAAAAAACAGGAGCAACATAGGTTGCAAGGTTACCCAGGGCTTCTGCTTGAAAATAGGTGCCCTGATTCAGACAACACATTCCTTACTCCTACTTCCTCCTGAGGGGAAAGGGATGGTGGCAGTGGCCATCTGGAAAGAAACGTTTCCCAGTTTTCCTCTATTACTCATTCAGATGGCCACATCTGCCAGACCTCTCCCTCCCAGCTGCCTGCTGACCCCTCAGCCTGCTTAGGTATGATGAGAGGTGGGGTGTAGGCACCTTTAAAGGTTTTGGGCAGAGAGAACCTCCCTCAGCCCTAGAGAAGTGCTTTAACAGAATACTTTCTCTTGCTACAGGTACCACGGGTCTGCATCGACACCAGCATCTGCTGAGCTGAGAAGTAAATGAACAAACTCAGAGCAGATCCCCAAGCAACTGTTGGCTCAGCTGGCCACAGACAAACTTTCAAAACACTATCCAGGAGGGCTTTCTTCCCAAAGTGGCTAATTAATCAAAATAAATACCTGCAGTCAGGAGCTCCCCCACTGTACTGTCTTTGTTTTGTTCAGAGAAAGCATTCCAAGACATCTCAATTTGTTGCTAGGTAAACGGCTGCAACATCACCCTGAAGAATACAGCTTCTCAGCTGGAGCTGCATGAAACCATCACTCTCTCTTTTGAAGGAATCTGGTCTACAAAACAGAGGTGTTTTTTGTTTTTTTTTTTTAAATTCTACAAGCACTGAGGTGTTTGGGTTCATCTGTAGTACCCTGCCTGTCCTTTTATTCAGGATGGCAGGATGCTTAAAAAACTCTTGAGGAGAACGTCCATTTGCAGACTATGACTAGTAAGACTAGTGGGCAGTGGCTCCAGAAAGAAGAAAGGAAGTTGAGAGAGTGAAGTCCATGTTCCCACAGTCCGCCAGGGACAACAGGAAATCCCATGTATTGGAGGTCCCAGGAAGTGTTCTCAGCTCTTGTGCTGTTTTCTGGGGCTCCTACAGCCATCTTCCCCCTTGCATGGGTTCAGACTTCCTCTCTTTAATGGAGCAGACAGCACTGGAGCAAATACCATAATGTACAGGACATTCTGTCTCCAAGGCAGGAGCAGATATTGCATAGCAAAGCATTTTGCTGTATGGGATGGAGCTGCCACTGCCTTCCATGCACACACTTGATCACTCCCTTCCTTATAATTCATACAGCAGCTCTCTCCATCCAGAGAGACATCTAGGACAGAATTACACCTCCTGCCCCAAGCTTCCAGTTTGAACCTGGGCCAAGCAATCCCTGTGGAAAACTCTTCTAATAGAGGCTAATTTGAAGGTCACTATTATAAACCCACTTCACTTCTAATGCACTCTTGGCTCTACACAAATCCCTCCTAAGGGTAGGATATCCAGACTGGATGACTCTAAGTATCATCATGGAACTACCATCTGCCAGAATCTGAAAGACCTTTGAGTGTTGCTTTCCAAGTTCATCTTTCCAAGCAGAAAAATTGTCCCTCATCTTCATCTTTTGTATAATATTATGACATGTAATAACCAACTGTCTCCAAAATTTCTCCTTTGCATATATTTGCCTCTTGTCTTAGTTTCTCAGTTGTCCCCTATTCCCTCATGAATTTGGAATCTGTTGCAGAAAAAAAAAACACAAACCCCAAGTTTAATCACGGCAAAGCTTGCTAGAAATTATGCTGAGGGAGCAAAAAAGCATGTCTGCTAGAAGCAGACAAGGCAAAAATCCCAGTTTCATGGGTTTATAGAGAAACAAGAAGAGCAAGAGAACAGAGACATATTTGGAACCTCCTGTCTCCAGATCAGAATGCAACTCAGATGCATAAGGATTAAGCACTGGGGTTGACTGCTACTTGAGGTGCATTAGTATAGCCACTTAAAACTTTGAGTAGTTCCATCAAAGGCAAGGTTCCTCTGTTTGAAGTTAGGCAAACAAGTATTGAGCTGCATCAGCTCCAAGCTGCCGTTAGATAAATAACATGCCAATGTCCACACA
Source organism: Gymnogyps californianus (assembly GCF_018139145.2). NCBI lineage: Eukaryota > Metazoa > Chordata > Aves > Accipitriformes > Cathartidae > Gymnogyps > Gymnogyps californianus. The sequence goes on from NC_059471.1 coordinate 154,021,060, forward strand.
CCGTTAATACCACCACTCAAGAGTTTGCTGGTATTTTTTTTCAGAAGACTGAAATGGAAATGGAACTCACTGTACTCTTTTTAAGAGCATTTCCCTCAGTTGCTCAGGTGATGATGAAGAACAGCCAACTCAGTTACACTGGGTAACCAAAGAATGGTAAAGATAATCCAGATGAAGCTAGACCAAAGGTGATGTAAAATGTAAGATTATTCAATGCATTAGCATTGGAAAATTTGTAGACAGATTTCTGCAGGCTGGCTGTGAATAAGAGTGGGCAGGGCATGATCTAGCATACATACGATGTACAGTGCAGTACTGAAAGGTGCTGGATGAAGGAAGGGTTTGGTAAACCTCAACTATTCACCTAACGATAATCAGGCAATGACTGTACTGGCCAGGCAATGCATTAGAAGTCTGCATTCCCATCACAGTACCATACCTGTTCCAGAAACAATGGATATAGTTTCTTTCAATAACCTCCAACAGCTTCAGACCTCCTGAGCATAAGACTGCGATTTTTATAGAGTGAAAATAGAGCAGGTGGTACCATTCACTAACAGGGGAGCTGCCTGTCCCCTCCCTCATGACATCCACCAGATCTTCTGTGGCCCTGCCTCTTGCCCATTGTTGACTCGCAGCTAGTCCCAACACCCAAAGAAAGACCATTGTCCTCCAAGGTTGCAGGGCGTGTAACTGCACCAGGGCCCACGTGACTGAACAGGTAGCCCTTCCATTTCATTCTTCAGAGCCATCACTCTAATCCCCTGTCTAAACTACTATGCTTTGGTATTTACTTAGCTTGTTCCATTTTGTCAGTCAGTTAGGGAATTTGGGGATAGGGCTTTTGTCTGCTCTTTTTGTGTTTTGTTTTTTTTTTTTTAAATTAAAAAAAAAAAGGAAAAATGATGATGGATTTCACTCTTTACTTAGGTATTTCCTAACTACCTGTACCAAGAACAAAGACACAAACCTTCTAAAATCTTTAAGGGGTTTGTTTTTTTTCTTTTGAAGTTTGGGGTTTTCTAGCAGTACTATTTCCCTTTCTGTGCCAATTAAAGTGGCTCTGTTTTGTAACTGATAAAGGTGCCTTTAACACGTGTCCACAACAAGGAGCATTGTGTGCTGCTACAATTGTTCAATAGATGCCCAGTCCCAGACAGACGGTGCTTTATCCTCACCCAATCTTCAAGACAGCATAATTCATTGTCCTGTCAGGGATTAATGGAAGTGCCACTCACATTAGATGCTAATTCTAGTAGCAACTCTGTTACTACACTACAGATGCTACAGCTACTGCTTGCAACTAATGCTTGAAGCAGGCAGTCCACACTGGAGAAGAAGCAGGACATTCAGAAATCAAAGTGAGGAGCACAATGCAAGAGTATACGCAGAATGCAACCTCATGGTCAAGGGGAAAGAGACATTTGAAAAGGAAGACAAGGATGATGGAAAGAACAAAAACACAGAAAAACAGTAGAAGAAAAAACGAGGACAGAAGATTAAAGCAGACAAAACAAAGATCAGTAACCAAATGGGAAGTTAAAACAAAAGATCCAACACAACAGAGAAAGTGCCTTTTCTCAGTAATGGCCAACACATCACGTCATCAGAAAACCAACACTAGAAAGGTGCCCCATAATAGGGAAGAGCAGCTGAAACACGGGACATAGAGTGATGCCAGTGAGGGAACATTATTCTACAGTTGGATCTTGCCCCATTGTGCACCCCAAAGCATTATTGCCTTATAAAACTACATATGAATGTTTAACATCTTAAATAGGTATACAGTTGAGTATTGACTATTAATGAAAATAAAAGTCTCAAAACTGACTCCTGGATACCTACTCCAAGAAAAATATACCAGGAGAGGTCTGCATAAACACTATAAAAGACAGGCAATTCAGAGACAAGTTTTCAGCTCTCTCCTGGACCCTCTCTTTTTTGTTTAGATAAGAGATTTCAGATCCAAGACTAATTTGAGATGCATCCACATATGCATAAAGTGGACTGAGAAACACCTAGGCTCAAAAGAGCTTGTGCTACAGCACTTTCGTTATGTTTACCTTCTAGTACTGTGCTCATTTACCATGGTCTGTATGTGGCATAGCGGGAGAGAGGAAATCCAAGTATTGGACCTCTCTTTCTGAAAAGTCACTAGGGCATGGGAAATCTTTTGTGTTTGAGAGAAGCTCCTACATATTTACATGGATGACAAATCTAGTTAGATAACTCCATGGTCATGAAACACAAAACTTCTAATAACTAGCACTATGACATCACTAATTGGTCAAGGGAACATAGGCCTTTCACTCTGCATTTCAGAGGAGCTTTCTTACAGGAGAAAGGGAAGAGAAAGAAGGAAGAGGCTATTCAGAGATGTTTATCAAACTTGAAAAGCCAGACCCTGGCAGCAGATGGTAGATGGCAGGGAGATTTTGTGAAAAGCTAGAACAGTATAAAAATAATGGAAAGAAGGAAAGCATTATGACAGCAGGAAATACTGAAGTTTAAAGATACACAAGGAAATACATTTACACTGTCTGTTGCTCCATTAATAGATAAAAATGGAGCAATAGAATAAATGCAAGGGAAATGAAAAAGGAAGAGCAGTCTATCACTAACAAGCTTATGCACCAACAAGCAGCGTGAATCCAGGTCTTGAAATAATATGTTAGACCATAATGTTTTCAAATTTCTTCTGAGGGTTGGAGAAATGAGGTACACTGTTAACTTCTCACAAGTTTCTAGTACTTTATATTAAGAAGCTATGGTCATGGTAAAAAGCAGATGAACTATTAAACAAGAAAACTACCTCTGGTTCACAAAGTCAATGAGCTGTAAATCACGGGAAGTTGATAGGGTACACCAGGAAATTAAAACTGTATACTTCTGCCGTTCTCGTGCTCTTATTTGCCAGGGGATCCACTGCTATCGGACACCAGGAATGGACTAGATGGGTTAGGTATATCTTTGGTCTGACATGTTTGTCCATTTTTATGGCTTTCTTTATAAGTTTCTTTACTAAGAAATGACACGTGAAGGAGATGGAAGAGAATTTATTAATGACGGTATGTTTGACAGCCACTATACTGGACTAAAAAGATCTTTGCTGGAGCCAAGGACAATGTAGGTTGATACCTAACTAGTCACTCCACACTCCAAGCGAACATACTTCAGTGACACACTTCCAGGCTCAGACCTCCTTGCATCTCCATTTGCAACAGTTCTTACTATTCCCCATCTGGACCTTTCTGGGATAATACTTATTGTATTGTCCAGAAATTTTGCTGATTGTGTACCTGCATACAAATTGAATGCCAGAAGAAAATAGATATTTCTTTCTTTTGTGGTCCAAAATAATATTCCTGATTCAGAGCTACATGATGAACTTTCTCCTTTCAGTTACAGTCTCCCTTTTTTTTTCCCCTTTCCTTGTGCAACTCTGCCAGTGCAATTACCACCTCATTTGCAGTATACCTCCGGATTTCAGTACCAATGCAACCATACTTTAATGCACTCTAGAGGGATATTTATACCACCTAGCTCTAAGCACCTAAGATGGTCAAGTTATTAACCAGCTAGTCACTGCAAACTCCCTCTTTAGTCTATAGAGAAAGATCAGATCCTTCAGTCTCCTTCAGAACAAGCATATTACCATAACCTGCAACTCTTGCTACTCGAGTCATGAGATTTTTACACGTAGAAGCTCCTAGCTGCACTAAATTCCATACCGTGCTACCAAACTGACTTTAGTGGTAACTCAAGATAACGTGGATTCAAGCCTTTAAAGCATAATACACTCTTCTCTGCTACAAAGGGGCTGCCCTATAAGAGTCAAAAGAGATCAGCTCATCTTCACAAAAACCATATATCATGCTTTAAGCCCACACATAATTTTCCATAGGTGAAGCCCTACACAGTTGTGTGAATAAATTGCAAACACTTACAGTAGTTCCATTTGATTGAGCAAGATTCATTTTACGAATAAATCAACACAGGCTTAACTTCTGCCAGCCTCAACTAAATCAACTAAATAAACAAGCACTTGATGTCTAGGGATGAACAATGTCTGAGCAACATCAAAGTTTCATTTTTACAAAGTAATTTTTCTCCACCACAACTGTGTTAAAAGACAGCTTACTAGCTAGTCTTTAGTCTCATTTTTAATATGCTATTAGTATCTATAAAACAGATCTTACCTTGATCTTCTGAGGAGACTGGTGACCTGGAATAAAACAACAAATTCCAGTCAATCTTTGGTATGAAAAGGCCACAAATAAGGTTCAGTGTCACTGTGGGGAATGGGATATGGAGGGATTTGAAGGTTTTAGTCTTTATTCCTTAGAAGAGAGGGCTGGAAGGTATCTGACAAGAAAAGAGCAGAAAAGGGCAGAGACCTAGTCTAACAGCAGGTTCTGCAGACCAGAGTGGCCGTAGGGAGTCATGTCCATAAGGCAGCTGTCAGCTGCACTGTTAAGCACTCATGCCAAGAGTTTCTGTAGGTACTTGGCAAAAAACTTACCTACTACTGTTACTGTTGGAAACAGCTGACATTACTGGTGAGAAAGTCCTAATCCTCCAGAGATTATTGAAGAGACCATAATTAAGTGTGGGCCAGGAGAAAACCTCACAACTAGGAGTGGTTGAGGAAATTACAGCTTCACAGGAACTCACAGTCATTAAGGTGGCCATTTTTCCTACCATGAGTCAATGTAGTGGCTAGCATAAAACACTAGTCATAATTAATAACGGTTCATGCCATCTTCACAAAAGCAACATAAACAGACAAAAAAAAAATCTGGACAGTTGTAAGTACAGTAAAAAGCAACATAACAGCAGCAACACAAGAGTTACAGGATACCCTAACCAGGGGCTTGAGCCTCTGATAGTACTCTAAGAGAGTGAGGGGTTATGGAAGATGAGGGACCTCTCAGTGCCCCTGCTGACAAACAGAAGGGCCCCGCTGAATTCCAGGGATTTGTGTCACAGCTCGCATCACTAAGGATCACGCTCCTCATCACTTTGGTTAGCACCCACAACAAAGGAACATAAAAAGGTGTAAAGTATTGGCCCTCCATTTTTCCCTTTGCTGCAGTAGCTTGGCTTAGCAAAACTGGGGCTAACTGTACAGCCAAATCTGGGATGTGCCTTGGTTATTTAGACCAGATTGACAGCACACAGTGGACTGGACCATTGCCTCAGCACTACCCCATCAAAGATTTTCAACTGCATATATAGCCTTCCCATCCAGGTAACAAGGAGTTTGTTCCTGCGGTGAATGGGACAACCCATGCTTCCTTTCCAAGATATATCTAATTTTGCACCAATGTACAAAAATAACAAATTACTAAAGATTTAAAAAAGTTAGTGTTGCCAGCAAACAGATCAAAGCTGACATAAGAAAAGCAGCCACAGAGGGGTGAAGGAAAAAGAAGGAACAAAGGGGAAAAGTGCACATGTATATTTAACTGAGTCAGCAGGGGCTGAGGGTTGGAGGGGGGGGAAGAACGGTTAGAAACCCTGGATTTAGAGGAATAAAGGAGCTGAGGAAGGAGTCATGATCTCATTCCATAACAGGGGTCTAAAAATGAAGGTTGAGGGATTATAGGACATCAGAAGCAGATATGCAAATATGTAGATGCAAACAGGAAAGATGGAAAGAAAAGAAGGAAACTTTCCTAATGAGGTATGCAAATTTTTAGTTTTAGGAAAAAAAAAAGAGAGATTTGCAATGAAAGAGAGGAAAGAGTTACAGCACAGCTGGAGCAATGGTCACTGTGAAAGGAAAAAATGTGATTGCCTAATTAAGATTCTGACTGTGCAAGAAGCCAATGAGTCTGTATGGATCAGAATTAATTAATCCTCTACTCCCATTAAATCCTCTGATTGCTGCTGAACATCCTAGGCATGTATCCTGTTCTGCTGCCAACCAGCCCAGCTCTGCCCTTGCGCTTCAGCCATGTCTGTGGAGATACAGCGGGAATGCAGGTAACCCAGAGGATTAGCAGGCATCACTAGGACTCTGTCCCACTGCTTTGACCAGTTAGTTACAGGCCTTCCTCCACAACCTGCACCAGAAGCCCTTCTGAAGGTCAAAACACCACATAGTGTTTCCTACAAGGTTAAACAGTGCAGAATGGGCCATATCAAGAGGTGCAAATTTTTAGGTACTTAAAAATATTTTTACATGCAGGAGTCATGCCAGGTTCCTTAGCTCACGTATCCTGACTCTCTACCCATTGCTAATGCAGTATCCCACAGCATCAGTAAAATTTACTCCTTCATTTTGTTTCTTAATTGCACAGTTTCATCATCTTTCAGATCTTTATTTGAAACAATAAAATAAACAGTATAGATTATCCTATAATTTGGCTCTTCTTTATGCCTGGTAAAACAGATGTCATTAGTTCCTTAAAGCATCAACAACAGGAGAGACACTATTACAATACCACCGCCTTCTCGATTAAAACATTGAACGGAGAGATGAAAAATATGTTTGTGCATATTTCGTGTGCCCAAAATTAGTATGTATTTTTCAAAATACTACTGCCATGTACCTTTGTTGCTTTGTTGCATGCCTTGAACAGAGTGGTTGAACAGTAAGAAATCTAACAGGTACTACTGTTGCTACTAGCAGTGTTTTCATTTGAAAGGCTTCATCAAGCATCTTCTGGAACTGTGTAGCCTGGTATCCTGAGAAAATAAGGTTTATATAATCACAGCATCTTGATGTGTATGTATGCACCTCTCTGCCTCACCCTAATAAAGTTTGAGCTTGTTGGCTTGTTTCACCCATTGTTAACAGAGGGGTCGGAGAGCTAATTCCTGCTTTCACAAGGAAACACAATAGCATAAGCTCAAACTTTCTGATGTAGCTGCAAAGCCAGAAAGAGAGGTTTTTAATATCTCAGCCACAGGAAAGCCTCAGTGAGAGCTTCCACCATTGGAGATACCAAAGGTTCAACCACAATAAACTAGGCTTCCTTTGTTCCACTACTGACATAAAATATTTTGGCAAAGAGTGGTGAGGACTTTCAACATTCTCCTACAACAATTTCAGGCCATATGTTTTAGCAGGGGGAGGGATTTTCCAAACCATTCAAGTACTGGTCTAACTACGCCAAGGGGAGTCTTGCTTGTAACTATAATGTAAGGAAGCGAGGCTGCTGAAAAGTCCACACTAATAGTGTTGGGCATTTTATGCATTGTCTGGTCTACCCCATGCTTATGACAGGCTCTAAGGGAAGAAGGAAAGAAAGAAAGTCTAATGACCTGCTCTAAACCACATACACTCACTCCACAGCCACAGGGGACTTTCCTGACAGCAAAAAAATCCAGTAGATGCTCATATTTCCAGTCACACATCTTTCTCTCAGGTCTGTAGGAAGTGTGAGAGATATACTGTGGCAGCACCGGTCACCAGATGAGTGTCCTGAGAAGGGAAGATTCTCAGCTGCTAACATCCACACAGTAACCATCTATCTAACATCTGTTAGCTGCCCTCCTAGTATGATTCTAGCTGTGTGTTTGGCTGTCTTAAAAAAGCAAGTTATCATTCTCACAACCTCCATGCCTTAAAAAAGTAGAGATAAGTCAGAGATACTTCAGAGGAACTAATATGCTGTCAAGATCTGTGGTCCCACCTGGGTCAAAACACTTTGCCAAATGAAATCTTGAAGAAATTTTAATTTGGTTAAACAAAACAAATCAAACCCCCAAAATCTTCAGGAAAAGGTTCGGGCACTGCAATGTCCTGTTCTTGGCCATTTCAGAATGGAATTGCCTATTTTTTTATATCAACTGCTACTTTTTTCTGGTTTTATCTTGGTGTAAAATTAACTTGCAAAAAGAAAGGCTCATCACCCCCCCACCTCCCCAAGAGAGTAAAGAAAGGCCAGATTGTCTATGACTGTCTACATTTCCAGAATCATAAGATTAAATTAGCTCTTCTACCAAAAATGCTCTTTTCCCATGCATAAGTGTGAAAGGGAAGCCCAATTTCAAATATTTTCACTGAAGGCATTAATCTGACTTTTCTCCTGCCCTGGTTTGACAGATGCTTCATGAAGAGCTATTGGTGTAGTGACTAGTTAAGGGGAAGACAAATATTACTATGACGATAGGGAAGGGGATCAGAAGGGAGGAGGAGGGGAAGTACGTTATCACCTCCGTTTGCTTTTCATGTTGTTCCTACTCCTCCTTTTGCTGTAGGTCCTGCAGTAGTGTTCTCCTCCTGTTGCAGAGTGGCAAGCTCAACTTAGAAGAGATAACAGCACTTGCAAGCCTCAGTCTGCAAGGGAAAGCTGCACATTGCCTGTTCACCACTCCCTACACAAACAAACCAGTACCTTTTGTGCTTAACACAAAATGCACAAGGATATTCCAGGAAATGAGGTACACATATTTAGAAACGCATAAAATAGCCTGAATAATAATGTAAAAAGCCCCTAATCATACCTTTACTAGATGCTTCCAGCAAATTGGAAGACTTATGATACTGAAGGCATGAGACATGCTCACCTAAAACAGCACTGTGCCTCAGAGTTAACAGTCTGATCCAAAGCTCACTGGAATTTTTCCACTCACTCTTACAGGCTTTGGATCAATTGCTGGCAAAAATCTAATCCCCAGTATAGCCAAGGCAGCCTTCAGTATCATACAAGCCTTCCCCAAACAGCCAAACACTCACAGCTGTTTCCAAGTGCACTCTCCAATGTGCAAGCACTAGATTTATTCAGCACTGGAAGGGTGGAAGAGGGAACATTCATTTCTATATGAGGGAAAGGCAGGGACTGTCACAATTTCAAGCCTAGTCAACTGAGGCTTAGGAACCTAGAGAAATACAGCCAGCCTCCAGCAGATGAATTCTAACAAAATTTCAGCAAATGGGTACATTATTCATGAAGACAAAAGCCTCTGGAGAAACAAACCCGGAGCTGATGTAAAGCAGCTATTTTAATCAATAAACCTGTAGCAGAAACCATCTGCACCAGGCCTATTTAAAACCAGCCATTTACAATTTAAAGGCCAAATAACAATCTGTGTGCAGCAATTCTGCTGGTTTTTATGACCATTCCCCTTTTTCCCTGCTTAAGCAATGTATTTCTGCAAACTTTCTAATTCAATCTGACAATAGCTGCCTGTGACGAGGGGAGGGAAAGAGCTTTCAGATTAAAGTCATTCCTTCTCATTTTGCATGTAGATCTCTTCAGAACGGAAAGTGGCATCCCTACTGGGATTTATTCATATATTTTCTGATTGTAATCGAAGAAAATTTTTAGCGCATAAAGTATTTTTAAAATAAAGGTGAGGAAACCCCCTCATTCAGCAATCTGCATCAAAACCTCTGGAACTGGCAAGTCCCCTGCAGCCCCAGCTGAGGGAGCTATGTTCGTTCAGTAAGAGGAGAAGGCTCAGGTAAAATCTTATTGCTGCCTTCAGCTACCTAATGGGAAGGTATAAAGAAGACAGAACCAGAGTCTGCTTGAAGAAAGAGGAGGAGAAGAAGCAACAGTGACAAGTTGGGACATAAGAAATTCAGATGGGATATTAGGAAAAACTTTTTCACCATGTGGATGACCAAACAGGAGAACAGGTTGTACAGAGAGATTACTGAATCTGCAGCTTTGCAGATATTCAAAACTCATCTGGACAAGGCTCTGAACAACTTAATCTAATTGGACCTATTTTGAACAGGGGTTTGGATTAGATGACCTTCAGAGGTCCTTCCCAACCTAAATTTTTCTGCAATTCTATGAGTCTCTCTACAAAGCTTTCTGCTTTTACTATCCCAGCTTTCCTGTCATTCTTTCCTTTCAAATATTTCTCATAGACAATGGCCATACTGTCTCACACACATGGGAAAATGCTGACTAGCAATGCTCCCTGAATCTAAAAAATTCCATTCAAGTTATTTATTATTTTGCGGAAATCTGTTCGGACACGTCCTGTTAATCTGTAACAACAATCTGGAGAGCCTAATTTTTTCTAATTCTGCTAAAGGCAAAGATCGGTACTTTTTCTAGCATCTCTGTAACTTCCTTTGGCAGCCTCAGTCTCTACCTGCACATAAACCATTGCCTCAGGCTGTTCACAAACAGTCCAACATACAGCAACGTAGCTTGGTGCTTCTTAGGAAAACGAGGGCTGCTCAGGTGTATTCCTTACTGTGTCACAGGCACGTCTGTGTCCCTTATATTCTTCCATATCTTTTCTCATTACTGTCTGACTTTTTATCTCTTACCATTTCTCTGTCCACTGTAGAATGCTTTGAATGAAGGCTTGGAACACCACAATGCAGCTATACCTGAAGTTGTACTGGCACCCAGAGGAGTTGCCTGGGAATTGCTGCTTAACAAGGGCATAAAGATTTTATTGCAAAATCAGATGTAAACCCAAACATGCTTAACCTTGATTTAAAGAAGACGATGACGAAGATGACGACGATGACAAAGAAGAGAGAAATGTTCTAACACATTCAACTTGAAAAAGATAGTTCTACCTTGGAATCAAGGTCAAAACATGACCTAAGAAAGCTGGCTTGTTATTTACTTGAAAAAGAAGGTATTTCCAAATGGCCAGCAGGATCACTGCAGGGTGATAGTGGGTGGTTTGGGGTTTTTGGGGTTTTTTTGGTTTTTTAAATACTTGGCCTCTCTTTCTCTTATCACCACATGACACCAAAGTATCTCAGGGGAATGTAAGACATTCATTTTGAAGAGGGCCTGATCCAAGCTTCTTTGAAATGCTGTTCTTCCATTTCACGATTTGAATTAAATCTTCAAAATCCTCACTGACCTACCTGTCAATTGCTTGATGAATTTGGGAGTCAAAAGGCAAAGGAAAGGCAGTAGCTGACGTGGCTCTAACCCTAAAAGAAATAAAGCGAGATCTAGCCACACCATGCAATGCTTTGGCAAAAGAACAGACTGGATGTCAAGGGACTGGATGCTGTTTGAAACAACTCTTTATTAAGAAGACCTGGAACAGGAACTAAAGGGGCTAGGTATATGTACTTCCTTAACATTCTACATGAAAATCAAAAAAAGATGTTAGGTGCTATTAGGTAACAAATCACCTGGCCTCTTTCCTCAACAACGGATCTGTGTGCTTTTACTTTTTCCAGGAAAAGATTAACCCAGAGGTCATTTTGCTATGACTTTAACTTTTTATTTAACCCAGAAAAAGGAATTATTTTGGTAACCGCAAAGCCATGACAGCCACACTGCAAGAACGTCAGGTACGCTCTGATTCAGAAGTCACATCCCCACTTGGCCCTCAGGCTAGACGGAGATGAAGCACATCAGCTGCTTGGTATCTCAAGACACCACCCAAATAATCTTAGGCCAGCTTGGGTTTCTAAACAATCTTGAAGCTACCCTAAGTGGTGTGTTTGTTACCACAAAGCAAACCAGTGATTCCTGATAAATAGCCTTTAGTGGTTTGGGAGAACAGAGACTGAAACACAGGAATCCTTCAGAAACAAATTCTTGCAATTATGTTCATAAGTGGCCTGATTTTCACAAGTGTTAAGCTCTAAGCAACCCTCACTTGCTTGTCATCTTTAAAAAAAAGACACCCAAACCTCACCACAGTTAATGTGCATAACACACAGGTCCTAGGCAGAGCAGAATTGCTGAGCCCTTTACACTCCTGCTATAGAGTAATTCATGGAGAATAAAACTTATAATGGGAGTTTCAGATACGGTTTTGTGCTGCACTTTTAGATGTGCGGCACAGAAACAAGAACCTAGGAGTCAGGGTTACACTGGCTCCAAGCCACTTCTGGCGCTCTGATTTCAGCTCTTGGCATAATTTAGCCAGGTCCATCTGTCCCTGCTTGCCCATGGGCATCAACACTGCCAGGAACCTCAGCAAGGCTATGTGTTACGGCCCCGCTCCTCATGTATTTCCCTCCCTTGCACACACCTCTGTGCCAGCACTGCTAAACGCTCGCTCAGTCTCAGCTACCAAGACAAAGCTGTGGGTTTTACTGCTCCTTTCCCAGCACAGAGGAGCAGCAGGCAAGCAGGAACAACTTTTCTCCCTCCCCATTTGAATGCTTTTAAGCTTTCAGAAGTTTCTCCTCTCACATGAGAAATCCTTTGGCAGGCATTTTAAGAAGAGACAGTATCTCCTACACCCTGACATATAAGCCCGCAACCAGGGCACTGGGACACGCACCCTAGACACAGAAAAGCAAGGGCAGCTCCCTGCAGAGCAGCCATGCCAAGACACACAACCTGGGGAACATGCTCCCTGTCCCTCAGCAGTTCCCAGGTGAACCAGAGAATCTCTCCCCAACTCAAGCACACTAAACCCAGCCCACATTCAGAGGTACTTTCTGTTTCAAGCAACATTTTCCAGAAGAAATAAACCTCTTTCATGCACACCTCCACCAAGTAAAAACAGCTCACTGATACATTTTTCAAGCAGCGCTAGTGAAAAAACTCACTTTTCGTTCAATGAGTCAAGTGAAGGCTCATGCCAAAATATTGTTCCCAGCCTCATCCAAACACTCTGAACTTTGTGGGTCTAAAATACTAAATTGCAAACCTCAAGAGATGACCTATTTTCACATGACTATGCTTTTTCTCTAGCTTTTTGTTGCATAGTATTTTGACACTTTCCAGTTTCCAGCCACAGCTGAAATCCAAACATGCAGATATCTGAAGAATTAGAGAAAGTTAGCAAAGGTCTGACTTTTTGGAGTTTAACACTGTCAACTCAGGCAAAGTAGTACTTCTGTGTGATAGTCTAGAGTAGTTATTTTACCAAACTACATTTCTATTCTCTTTGCAAGCCTGTTAAACCAAAACTTAGGAATATGAACAGGGTATCAATAAATACAGTCTGAATGCATATTATGAGATGTCCTAGTGCGAAAGCTTGGACACGCTATGTATTCCAATGTGTGTGTTACATATGTACAGGACTGTGTTTCGTACCCGTGCCCTGAAGCTTATTAGTTTTGGCTTTGATAAGACAGCTTGGTACTGAGTGAGAGCACATTAAGAACCAGTCTCCTCTCCGAGCAGATGGCAGCTCCTTCTGGTAGGGACAGAGCACATGGACACAGGCTTGCTATTCCTGTGCAATGCTCAGAAAACTAGGACTGGGATGCTTTGGGTTTTTTGGTTGGTTTTTTTTTTTTCTTACTTCAACTCTTACAAATAAGTAACAGGTACACACAAATACAGACACAAGTATTACCTAAAACTACAAGGTTCACTTCTTTTCCGACTTTTACTGGACTGGAAGCCTGCCATGCTGGAGGATGTTCACCCTATATTTATAACAGTGCTTAAAGCAAGCCCAGAAAAATACATGCTTTCTTTCTGTCAGTCATCCTATATCACCCCAGTAAACCCAGCTAGCCCCTCTTCCAGTGCCTTTAATGTCACTGGGGGCCATAGGTCTTCTGTTTCCACTACATAAAGCTGAAGAGAGGGATATTCACATTCTACAGCGGCATCATTGGCTCCACTCTCTCCTCTACCCTTCTCTTGCCAGATGCAGTTACCACATGCCTGATGCTTGCAGGAAAGCAGTAGGCCCTAAAGATCAAATTATCAAATGTCATTTTCTTTTACCCAGCCAAACGGAAAACAAGGGTACAAGAAGTGACTGTCTTGATATGTTCCCCTGCCTTCTTTGCTGTAGAGCTGCTTTACTTCTCAGCACAGATTCTGCTTCTCAATCCAAGGGCTAAAGTAAGCAAGTAAGGATGGAAGCAAAGGGAAAAAAAGGATAAAGAGTTGTGACAAGAAAAGAGAAAAAAGAAAGAACTCTACTGCTTCAGCCTTGGCTATCAGCCAGAGAGCGGAAAGCAGATTTATAGCTGTTATGGTAAACCACTTAAAGAAAACCAAGGCACCAGCTATCTGTACTCTGTCAACATCAATTTTATCCTTTAAACACACACCAACAAAAAAACCTTACATTCCATGTGGAAAACTCTTTTTCATCCCCTTATCTACTGGAACTATTCAGAAAGCATTTTCAAGCCAGGTGGTAGACGTCTTTTTCAACATCCAGGTAGGAAGGTCCTTTATCAAGCACATGCGTATTCTGTTGCTTGAAATCGCCCCAAGGAGAAGAGGAGAGCTGGACTGCTTGCATTTCCCTTTTGGAAAGTGGGATGCCATTCAAGAAGCAAGATCTCTCTACAGAAGCCAATTTGTAGTCTCATGGTGTGTGGGAGTGTTTTGCATGTCACTGTCTGCCAAAATAATTTGTCAGCAGGGTGAATTTCCTCAGCTGTGCATCAGGTGTTGAGATGCTACAAAAATCATTAAGAGCCCTCATTCTGAGGGCTCAGGGGCAGGTGGGTGGGAAAAGAGGAAGCTAAAATCCCACCCAGTCCACCCCGGGGAGCTAAAATCTGAATAATAAAATTTTTTGGTAATAAGTACTGATGAGAAGAAAAACATCCTACAGGATGCAGTACAGGATGTACTCTATTTCTGCCACATATTGAAGGGGCAGAAACACAAACCCACCTCATCAGAAGTGCCTACTGTTGTTAAAACCCCTTAGCAATTCGGCACCTCAACAGCAAAGGCTGGAGACTTAATTCTGGAAGAAAACAAACACTATTTGCATTGCACTCACATACACAAATAAGGCCACACACATGCAAATCTGAACCAAATTCTGATTTCTTCCCTTTCCAATTATGGTTAACAAGAGCAGAAGAAAAAGACGGTGTCTTAAAGCTCAGTATTACTGGGAGAGGGATTGCCAGGATGATGTGTAAGTACCAAATAATAATGACTGGTGTAGAAATTTTAATAAGTAAATGTCGTGGTTTAACCCCAGCCAGCAACTAAACACCACGCAGCCGCTTCCCTCTCCCCCCTCCCAGTGGGATGGAGAGGAGGATCGTGGAAAAAAAGTAAAACTCGTGGGTTGAGATAAGAACAGTTTAAAAACTAAAGTAAAATAAAATATAATACTAACAACAATAATAATAAAAATATAATAATAATAATAATTGTAATGAAAAGGAATATAACAAAAAAAGAGAAATAAAACCCAAGAAAAGACAAGTGATGCACAATGCAATTGCTCACCACTCACTGACTGATGCCCAAGCAGCGATCTGCCCCTCCTGGCCAACTTCCCCCAGTTATATACTGGGCATGATGCTCTATGGTATGGAACATCCCTTTGGCTAGTTTAGGTCAGTTGTCCTGGCCATGCTCCCTCTCAGCTTCTTGCACACCTGCTTGCTGGCAGAGCATGGGAAACTGAAAAGTCTTTGGATAAGCACTGCTTAGCAACAACTAAACCATCAGCGTGTTATCAACGTTATTGTCACACTAAATCCAAAACCCAGCACCGTACCAGCTACTAAGAAGAAAATTAACTCCATCCCAGCCGAAACCAGGACAGTAAAAACCATGATTTTTCTACACCCCAGTTCTCTGTAGATAAGGCCAGACTTTGGCAGTAGTGACATAAAAATTCTACTAATTAACAGGGGAAGAGGTGATTAAATAAGGTTTTCCATGTATTCAATCACTTAAAGGCGACACCAGAAATTGCTGAAAGTTCATGTTAAACAGTTTCCAGAACCATCTGATTCTCGCTGTTTGCAAAGGTCCCTCAGGTCTGGTGTGTGCAATCACCATAGAGCCATGGCTCATCCCCTGACATAGCAGGGACTGTACGTGGTAACACTTTCCCTGGTCCTGCTTCTGTATCTTCAGACATCAGAGCAAAATGCCAGGATCTTCCCATGCCCAGAACCATCCCTGAGATGGTACAAACATGGCTGAAGTAATGCAAAGCCTCTTGAATCCTGAGTTGAGAACAGCTGTTCTCATGTTTACCTCACATATACAAGTCTGTACGTCATACACTCATATATATAATATATATACCATATATGTAATAGATATACCAAAAACATATCTCATGTGGGCCAGTCTTTGAAAAGATATTTTGGTGCCAACATTCCTCTCCATCCCCTGTGCTTTTAGCATTGTTTTCCTCTCTGAACTGTGTTCCTTTTTTCTGCAGTTGAGTCAATGTGTATCTACTAATCAGACATGTCCAGGAGTCCGTTCTCCTGGCTATGACAGGGATGAACATCACTAGAACTAGAGACACTGCTTGGGGAAAGTGGACATATATTAAGTGACAATGTGGGAGAGGCTCAAAACTAACCTGTGAATTAATGTTTGTCCAGGTAAAAGTCTCATTTCCAGTTTCATGACAAATCATTTGACAAATCCATATATATATTCTGTATCTACAGCCGTACTTGAGGTTGCTGTATAAGCAGCTCCAGAAGGAAAAAGAAAACTTCTAGAAAAATTGTAAAAGCTGGACACTCAAATAAGCTTCCAAATTGTAACAGATACCAGCAACAGTAGCTGTCCTTAAATAAACTTTTGAAATCCCACAGGCTACAAAGCAGCACAGGGCACGAAGCAAGATTTTTCTTTTTTTCATACTCTGGAAAGAGTATGAATTTCACTGGGAAGTATTTCTGTCTGCAGTGCTACAGTCTCCAGATTGTTCTTGTATTCAATGATTGTACCACAAAATAAAAATAACTATCCTGTTTATGAGTATCTCTGTATGGAACTGACTATACAGAGAAAATAAGAAATTCAAACTATTTCTGGAAGGGCTTGATTTTAAAAACATAGGGATCTCACAGAGAAAACACGGTCCTTTTTGTCAGCTAAATACCACCATTTTTAAGAGCCTTCCTATTGTTTGTCAGGCTGAATTTTTTTTTCTGGATGGCAAGAAATGAAGCTTCAAGACAAATTATTCAAGCAATGCCAAAATTCTGCTAGATTTTCATTGTTACATTGTAAGTTTTTAAGGGAATGAGAAAGGGCAGAAATATATCTTTTCAGAACCGCAGGCACATATCTTCAAGGTAGAATTCCAAAGGAAACCAATAATTATTCCTTTTTTCCCCACTGAAAAATCTCAAAAAGCAATGAAGGCAGCTAAAATCTTGAAGTATATGGAGAGAATTAATATTCACAACAGGAACATAAAGTACATTACATTCATTATTCACCATGCCTGGGCACTAGAGTGTAAAAAAAATTAACAGGTGCCCTCTTTTGTCAAGAAAGCCTCCAGAAATAGGGGCAGGGAAAGATTTACGGCGGCAACTGAAGAAAAGATTTCCTAATGGTAGATAAATTGTAGCTTCCATCTGGAATGTGCACAAGATTATAAGTATTGTAACTGCATCACACTGACAATAATGAGAGCTTTCAAAATACAGGACCAGATCTCAGACTGAGATGTATCACTTTTTCCCACTCAATCTCACTCAGGGAACTTGCTTTCCCTCAAAACAATTTCTTATCCATTTGCTATATTCTTTTTCTTTTTTTTTCTTTCTTCAAAGTACTTTCCCTATTTAACCCATGTTTATCTTTCCCTGAACCATTCTCAGTTCTCTTTATATCACTTTTCCTCTTCTTTGAGTCCTCATTTTTCCTTTCACTAATTCCCCCTCCTTTTAAATATCACTTTCCTAGTGAGAGGTGGAGAGCTGCTTTAGGCAAACCTTTCTCATGCTCGACTTTAAGGTAGTGAGTTGTGCCTTATAAGCTATTTGTAAAAGTATCTACAACAACGGAAGAGAAAGAAAAGGGAGCGTCAAGCATAAACAGACACTGCATTTTGTTGTGCTCTAATTCTATTATAAGGACTACACAGGAGTGTACAGTGAAGATGAGATGGTGATTTATGCCTTCACTCAAATAAGATTTGTTTGAAAGCAGTCAGTACTCATCCGGGATTTTAAAAAATGGAAAGTAATTTGTACAGGTGTACAAATAGCTGGTTAAAACATACACTTTTCACTCTTGCAGCTTAATCTTATAAATGCAGCTTAAACTAAATCTGAACCAGAAAACTAATTCAGATTTTGCTATCAAAACACACCAGGGCAGACTAGTCTGCCTATTTAAGAGCTGATGCTGAGTTTTCCAACTCAAGAGTTTTGGGGAAACACTTAAATTTTTCAAGTCTTCACCAACCTTTGAAATTTTAAGGGTTCACTATCACTAGGCAGCTCCTGCCTAGCATGTTCAAATCCTAAGAGTGACCTCTTTATATTTGCTTAACTTTACTAGATGAGCATGCCTTCTCCTTTCTACATGCAAACTTGCATCCCTGATACTCTTCTCACCTTGTACCACACAAAGATTTCTCTTAAAAAAAAAAAAAAAAATGTTACCTTGTAACATCTGTACTGTCACACTGATTTCCTGGGCAATGATCTGATTCTTGTGGCTGAGTTAAAACACTTGGCATTTAGCCTTTTTCTTCCTCCGTCTCAGGAACTAGGTTATTATTGCCTCATAAAGCAGTGCCTGGGTGGTATTACTAGCTAATTAATGTCTTTTTAGTGTAAAGGGCTGCAGCCACCTTCCAGCCCCTACAGGCATTTTTTCTTCCTCTCCCTGACAGGACCAGATGGCATTCTGGCCAACCTTCACCCACCCTTCATGAGCCATGCACTTAATTCAGACAATGCAGCTAGCAGCTTTGGAAACACATTACCATCACAGCCAGACAGATGCTAGAAGAGTGGTTGTTACTGCTCCAAACAATGGGAAAATTAATGACTTCAATTAAAAGATGTAGATTAAGCCTCTACCAAGGTATAGTCACCTTTTCATTTTTGTATGCTGTTGTGGTTTTTATTTAATTTAATTTTCCAGCTCTCATCACATAACAGGGTGACAAACACGTAACTAGGAGGAGAAATACATGGCCAACAACAAATGCTTACAGGAGGCCATGAGGAAATGGTCATCCCCATCTCACTGCACCATTTGATCATAGGATAAATCAGGATGATGAACGCAGTCATGTTCAAAGGAAGAGTCCAATTACATATTTCAGTGGAGTCAGCCCAGAATACTTAGCTTTTTTCAAGATCAAGCACCAGTAGTCCAAGTAATTGTCTTCCCATTGTTTTTTTGTATGCACTGTTCACACTAATTTGATGTTCCTATTAAGCTACGATCCGCCCCAGCTCCTGGTTACTGCATCAAGACACTCTTTCACGTTCCTGCCCACTCCACACATCGGTCACACATCAAAGAGCCGTCAGAAAGGGAGCAAAACATGAAATACCATTAATCAAAAGCCACCTGAAAATTAACTAACATGAAGCTCACTTAATTAAAAACAAAAACATAAATAATTTTCTCTCAGAAAGACCGCTGCCTCAAAACCATTACATTCAAATTTCTTTTTACCCCAACAGCTTGTGATCAAAAGCAACACCAAACATTGTAATTATTTTTAGATCATATATTATCTTCTCTCATTGATTGAGGTAATTTAAGGGATATCTCTATTTGCATACTTTGTCTTTTTAGCTATACTCCTCACTTGTCAAATAATTACTTCATCTTAAAGAGGTTATATATATATGTGTATACACGCACACACATATATATGTATATATAGCGATGCCAGAGACACTCTAAGCAGCCTGCAGCCATACTATGACCACCTGTGGTCTAATCCGCTCCTAACATCTGAGGAGGGTCACTCCCAACCCCTGTTTGGGAGAAAAATGACCACTGAGAAAACAGCCCCAGTGGGTCAACTGATGACACTTTGTCTCACAGCAAGTCCCTGTCACTTGCCCTAGTGACAGGCTATAGGATATTGCACTTTGAGCTGGAAGTGCTCTACAGTATTTTGGACCAGATGTAAAATAAAAGACACTGATGACTCTTAAAA
The DNA here is from genome assembly GCF_018139145.2 of Gymnogyps californianus. Classification (NCBI taxonomy): domain Eukaryota; kingdom Metazoa; phylum Chordata; class Aves; order Accipitriformes; family Cathartidae; genus Gymnogyps; species Gymnogyps californianus. Next base: position 154,040,806 of record NC_059471.1, read on the forward strand.
GATCCACGAGAATTCCATGTACAGGAGGAATTGTCCCCTCTGTCCTCTGCCAGATTTCTTTTTGGGAATTTTGCTAAAATCTTTTCGGCAAGTTTTATTTGAAAAGTAATTTCTGAAGGGACAAACCTCTGTAAAAAACCTGTGAGCTACTTCAGCTGCCAATATATAATAGTGCTTTCTAAGTTTTTTTTTTTAAAGTGCCAGGTTAGAAAGATTTTTTAGGTTGCAAAGTCAAGCATCCAGAAGCTTGGAAATGCCAGAGCTCATGTCATTTGAGCATCATACTCCAGCCCTGCTGCACTCAAGCATTTTGACAACCTTTAATCACATTGCCACCCGCTACTTTCTTATAATGGACTCTTCCCTCAGTGTTTAAGTAGAGACCTGCTTGATATCCTTTTGTATTTTGTATATGCAGTGCACAGCCTCAAGATTTATTTATTCCACACTACCAAAACTGCACACAGAATGTAAATTTACTAATTTTCTCCTCAGCATCTCTGACAGAGTCTCCCCATAGTATCCAAGTTTCTTGTGACCATGAAATTTACCCTCACTGTGCTTCTCTAAGGTGAGGTTGCAATATTACCTGTGTTCTGCAGCTGGGAAAATGAGAGTCAGAAGGAAGGCAGGCACGAACTCTCCATTAATTTTAGTAATACAACCTGAGGCACACAGAAAGTATATTTCTCAGTTTCCAGCCCTTCACTCTCTTTCAGAGTCTCCTTGTAATGGCCTCTCAGAAACCCAGCCTACTTCACAGTGGACCTGCATAGAATGAGGCGCCTGTTGTTACTGGCCATTTGTGAGAAGTTTGTTGTAGATTGGCATCATTCAGAAATTCTGTGAGGGAAATTGAGGGGAGAAGCCAGTCCTCCAGAGCGGCATTCAACTGCCTCAACCTTGCTTTCTCTGCTGCAATCCCCCGCCTCATTTACTATACACCTTCCAGCTTGGCAGCAAATGAGGCAGTGTCTAAACATACTTCAGAGCTTGCCCACTGGTATAATGAATAAATCTGCATCAGCCCAGAACTCCAGACTCTGGAGAGAAACAGACACAGATCCTTTCCCTCATGCCTTTAACCTGTCTCACTCACTCTATCTGCACCCCACGTCCTCCTCCTTTTCGTTATTCCCATTCTGATTTCCCAGATGTCTGTATGTCCCCTGTGCTCCTAATTGCCAGCTCCCAAAGTTCCTGCACACACTCCCTTTTTGCTTCTACTCCTTTGGCTCTTGCAACCTCTTTTCCCTGTTCCTCCATACACCTTTTCCTGACCCATCTCCATTTGACCACAACTGCTGCTTCCCTTTTCTCCTTGCTACTGGAGATCAGCTGGTGAGCAGCGCAGCCCCCGCTTCCCTCAGCCCAGTGGGCAGGCCTGCAACCAGGATTAAGCACAGAGGGGCATAACTCCTCCACGAGCACGTACAGACAGAAACTTTTGAAAGCAAAGCTCTTTAATCTGCGGTGTCTCCAAAGTGCACGAACAACCTCATCAGCAGGGCAAACTCAGCGGTACTTTTCTCAAGACAGCAGAAGGCGTCTCCCTGGTATTATGGTGATACTTTATTAAATGTCAAGCCTCCAAAACTTCATTCCAATGAAGTTCATTCCATTACCAGCACTAAAACCTCTCAGGAAACAACTGCTGGATTTATTTATTTTAAAGAAGGTCATTTAAAGCAGCATATTTCCCACAAATCTTGTCTTCAGAAACAACTGACTTTTTTGTTAAAGTTTTAACTAAAAGAAAAAGAATCAGTCAAAGACTGAGTCTTACCATGAAAAATTTCAGCCAAAACAATGAAAGTTTAGAGAAGCTATAAAGAACACAATTCCTTATAGTAGGCAGTGACAGGTACACTTTACTCTGGGCAATGCTACTGACTTTGCTTGTAATTAATAAATCTACCAAACATAATTGTTCCAGCTAAGCAAACATTTCCAGTCACGCTGATGTAAACAAAATCATTTCTCCTATCAATTCGAAGTTAGTCCACATGTTGTCACCATCTTTGCACACTGCCTAAAAGTGTTTAAGCATCATTTTTCTGCCAGCTTTGCCAGCGCCAAATTTCGGGCCCTGCCATGCCAGTCTGCGGAAAAGTGAACCTGAATTCACCATCGTTCACATTGCAAAGAGCATAAAAACAAGAACTGATCCAGAATCTCTCAGGGTAATGGGAGAAAACCAGGTGAGCGTCTCCTGGCAGTGCTACCCGGATCACCCTTTCTTACCATGACATCTCTTTCTCCTGCCAGCAGTTTCCAGTTTGTAACCACACGGCTACACAGCCTCCTGTCCACACTGCATCTGCCCTGGAGCTGTACTCGGCAGGCACCTTGCAGCCCCCTTCCACACACAGCCAAGACAGAAAGACAAACTGAAACAAGGACCACATGGTCACTATTTCTAATTTTTCTATACTAAGTTTTAAAACCCGTCCATAAGGATCCAGATACAGTAGAACTAGAAACATAAAGCAGAAGTGATGTACACAATTATACCTTATGTACTTGGGGAGAAAAAACAACCCCCAAACACTAGAATTTTTCAAAGCCAGCAACAGAGTTCAGACAGGTGCTTCCCATCTAAACTTTGGTAGTGATTACGGATCTACTGCTGGTTTTGAAAATCTAAAGCGAAAGGACCAAAAAGCTGAGAACCAATTCTAAAACAGGCAAGAAGAATAAAAGATGCTCCTACACAAATATGAACATGGCAAACAGGATTGCAGTGGTAGAAATCCCTTACATGGGGGAATTATCAGCAACAAAACCACTGTTTAGTGATCCTACACTGACAATGGTATCTCTGGTTCAAGATTATATGAAAACTATTGCCTACATCTTTGAAATTAAGCAGCAATTTTAGAGGTTTCTGCTTTGTCACATTGCATCAGAGCTACCTTAAGGGTGAGTACTTTGGTCTTTCTCATGACCAGTTGCCATGAAGGTTCCCTTAGCTGGAACTTCAGGCATCCAAAATAATGTATTTACTTTTGGAAACTTGGATCTAGGTTTATTAAGACTGCAGGGTGCCACAGAGAAAAAACACAAAGGCAAGAACATATAATAATGGAGAAAGAGGAAGAAACAGAAGGGAGGAGCAAAAGAGAAGAAGCAAAAGGACTTCTGTAATTTCAGCATGTCAGCACAATTCATTAAGCTTAAGGGAGCCACTAGGAGTTGTCTGTGGTGATGGTGACAGTGCATCATCAAGCAGAGAAATGCAGAGGGCTCTTACTGCAGCATATGTGTCTGGCTGGCGTCCTTTTGTTTGTCAGGTACCTCGTAGTGTGGGGAAATCTTGCCGAGGCCACTGTCACTCAGCATCCTCTTTCGAACTGCAGGGTTCCACCGATCTGATATTCTATGGAGGCAAGAAGGAAGAGAAAGGCATTCACCCCTCAGAAATTACCTTGTACGCTCCATTTTGAAGCTGTCTTATGCTTACTGGTTCCCAGCATTTTTCAGCCCGTAGCAAGCTAAAATAGCTTAATTGACTATGAGTACGAGACTGTTCCCAAAGACAAACAGGAGCATTTCTGGTCTGCCTAGAGGATGAGAAGAAACAGAGACACTTCACCGTCATTGTTAGGCACAAAGGGCTTCAGTGCCTTACACAGTGGTATCAGAGCCCTGACCATGCAGAGAAGGGGTTAGTAACTCTATCGATACAGATTTATGGCAGGGCAGATACAGTTAAGGGGTGTGAGGAGGTTGAAAGGTGCCAAAATCCATTAGTCCTGCTGTGCGCTCCAGGATGCCTAATGGAGTAGATGTTATTCCACTGTCCTTCTGTCATTACCCAGCTGCATCTGATCCTGTCCCCAGCTCCCCACTTAAGATCTGCCCTCCCACATCTCCCAATCCTTCAGAAAAGGAGACCAGAAAAGAGATGCCCAACTCTGACACGGCTGCTGAAAGCCAGATCCCAGCACCACTCACCCAGAGGCCTGCTCCACTACCAGATCAGGCATTCCTGGTGGCGTCCCCACCTGCTGTGACATTACCAGCTCTGGGTCCAGAATAAAAATCTCGTCCTGCGAAATTTCCGTCACAAAGTGCAAATGTTCCTGTTGGAGTGATACAAGGAACAAATAATGAACCTGCAGCATCACTGGTCTCTCAGAGAACCCAGTTGGCTATAGGAAAGCTGGGTGCACATCAGGGTCTCTGAAGAGCATTCAAAGGACTCTGTCCGTGTATTTATTTAAGTGCACACACATACACACACACTAAAACCAATGCCACTTAAGTCACCAATAAATGCTTCATCAATTTCAAGCCAAACAAGATTCCCAACCAGCAAGCTTCACACTCACAGTAATACTTAAAAGGCTGCTACTCAGTGACTCTATGTCATTCAGCTGAAAACTGGAGGTCTACCCAAAATGCCGAGGTTTGCATTTCGAAGTGAGGACCAACACCTAAGGTCTGCCCTCCGATGATGGCTGACAGAAATTTTCATTGCTTGGGGGTACTCTCCCAGACCTCCATTGCTTGTATGTTCTGGTTTCACATCTCCTTTACCAAAGCTCTCTTTCTCAGTCCCTCTTTTTTGTTATTGACACTGAAGGCTCATTGTCCTTCAAAAAACGTCGAGTGTGAGTAGGCCTGTCTACATAGGTGAACGGCCAGGAAACTTCCCACCGTTTGTGTGCTGGGACCATCACATAGTATTGATCTTTTCCCCACAGAAACACAGGGCAAAGGAGTAGGAGGGAAAGATGACCATTTGTACAGAGTCAAGTATTAAAGAAATGCAGAATAAGCCAAACAGAGTCACATTGCCCAGTTTAACCTGTAGCAGCATCTTCTTCACCCTTGCTTTCCACATGTTAAAGTACAACTTCATCAAAGCATTTATATGACTGTGTGAAAGAAGTCCCATGGTGGCTACACGCAGACACCAAACCTGGGACCTCTGAACTAAAGCCACAGCTCCTTCTGCTTGAACTAAACCACCACCTGCTTTTGCTAGGAAACAGTCATATGTTCATGTGATTCAGAAACAGCTTACACAGTTCTCGGGGGGACCAGATACAAATGACCACTGTGTGAAATCAACAGTTTGCACTTAATGCTGAGCCACTAATTGGCCTGTTCTGGCTACAAATCAGAAACACCAAAAGCTCTGTAAAATTTTCAAAGTGTCTTTTAGAAAATACATTCAGATTGTCAAATCTATACCACAGGTTTGAATCCAATGGAGCTGCACGCTGTTTTGGGGTTCCCTGGAAATATTTGATACAGCTCTGTTCATAATTCACAACTTGTAACATCACCTTAATTTCCATAGCTATTCCATGTCACACACACACAGGATCAAGACTTCTGGTGACTAAAAGCATCAGTGAAAAGATAAACTCAAAGACACTAGTGCCACACAGATGCCCTTAGTAAGACTTGATAAGGATGACAAATGTAGAAAATTCTGATCTGTACATCAGATTGGTAGTAGACAGAAGGGCAGATGGTCGGCAGATATAAAACTTCAGTGAAACGATGTGAATTACATCAACTAAAAAACAGCCCAGAATTTTTTCTCTACTTTTCATGAGACTTCAGTAGCACTTTAGAATACACAGGAGGAATGGCAGATAATTAATTTTAAGCTGCATTTGACATAGCTTAAAAAAAAGTCTATAGAAATGGTAACCGAATAAAGATTTACCTGAGATCTGTCAATGCGGTAAAAGCGATCAGCAGAAGTTGCTGCAAGACAGAGAAACAACAGAGCTGCAGTGAAGAAAATGGTCTGAGCAGAACCACATGGACAAGATGGGCTGAGCTAACATCATTACCACATAAGACAACCTCTGTGTCAGTGAAGTCACAGTGGTTTGACAAGAGCATAATCTGATTCATTCATTATGTCCATATTCCTGTCCCATTAAATGGTGAATTTAAAGGTGAGGCTTAACAAAACAATATTCACTGAAATTATTAACTTGAAATAAATATTTTAAAAATGTATAAAATGGATTTCAGGCTTATAAGAAGAATTGATTACATTAAAGTATGTGACAGAAAAAGCTGCATTGTTCCAATGAGAGTATAGCAAGCATATAATGAAATTGATGTGCCTAACAGGATTAATTCAAATTTTGAATCTAAAGAACAATAACATGCTTGGGAGCTCTTTGTAAATCAAATGCACGGCCACAGATATTCAGCTTGAATTACCAACACGCTCAAGGAAAATTTATGCTACTCATGAAAAACACATGAAAACAGGGAAGATTCACTAAATAAAGCGCCTAATATGAATCTTGTTACTGCCAAATAATCTATATTACTAAACCCAGAAGTATTTTATCACCTACAATGTGCTTCATCAGATGCAATTTTTTGGTTTCTGCTTTGCATTTAGTTTGGCCAGCGAACTCAGATTCACTCATTCTGGAGTTTTGACACAAGAGCACAGTGATGTAGCATTGGAGGTTTTGGCACTGCAAGGGAATACCAAAACCCTAAAGACAAAAACTGAATGCATCTACCCACCCAGCTTTCTCCGAAAAACAAACAGATTCTCAATATGTTTTTTATCAATTTCCCTCATGAGAGATAAGGAAGAGTGATTAGAAATTGCCAAGGATAAATAGTTTTTGTTTAGAACAATAAAAATTTCAGTCTCCCCATGCTGAAGCTTTTGCAAAAGCAGATGCCATTTTAGCTGCTAATTCCAGTGCTCTGGAGCCTGATGTAAAGCCCAGATAAGCCGTCTGCTTTGACAAAGTCTGGGTGAAATACAAGTGCAGCTCTCCAGGGAGTTACATGAAGTGCAGCCTTACAGGGAAAGGGAGGTACGTTTTCATCACCTAAACACTATAGTACCTAAACACGATAGTACTTAAAGAGAAACGAGAGTGAAGAACACAGCCTTACCAGCAGCAGCGCGTTGCCACAACCAGCTGCACTCCGAGTCCAGGCACTGCCATGCAGTAAGCGCCACTCATCGCAACAGAGACGCTAATAAACCAAACCTCTAGCCACCCTTAGAAGAACTTGCCTCCTTGGGGTGACAATGCTACAGCAGACATTTTGATTGCTAGATGAAGGGTCTGTTTCATTTTTCAGAGGGGAAAGGGGGGCACCCAGCTCCTTTTTTATGCTCAGTGTAACAAGAAGGAACAGTTACCCCTCCATGGTAATACTCTCAGATGCACTATCCTTCACGTGCACACCAGAAGCAAGCAGCATGCTAGGCACAAGAGAAGGGAGATGCACTTACCGTCTAGGAAGCACCATCTAGGAGATAGCCTCTGAACAGAAAGTACTCTGGGGAAAGAGCTTTCTTGGTCCTGGATAGGGCAGAGAAATGACATAAAAAAATAACAAACTTTTTTCTCTTAAAAGGACTATTTTCTAGTCTCTGCTTTTTTCATTTTGCTCTACTGACATTGGATAATATGCAAAACCTACATAGCCCAAACTCACTGGATTTGCTCCTCACTGACATCCGTGCTTGACTGTAATATAGAAGAGAGTAAACTGACATGGTTAGCTTCAGCCACATCCTTGGCTGTCGCTTTCCCTTCAGCTTAGCAGTACCAAAAAAGCTTTGCATCAAAAACAGCTCTCTCAGCTGTCTACAGCCCCCCTTATTTGTGGGGACACAGGAACAGAGAGAGGTAAAAGAGGTCAAAAAGATACACATCAGTATCAAACAACGGCCATGAACTCTAATTACTGTATTTGTTTCTTGTGTGCCTGTCACCTTCCTTTATTCTAGCTCAGTATTTTTACTCTCTTTCCCACCTGTACTGATCTGCCACTCAAAGAAATTGCCCACTTTGCCTGTCCCTGGCGTGTCCCAAATGCATATCAGGGTAAAAAAGTGTTATTCTCTACACCCAGAATACAGAGAGCACAGACCTGGGGACCACCGACGGCCAAGCAAACAGACATCCTACATCAACATCTTCCCATTCTGGCTAAAAACACAGGCTCCTTGGGAGCCGATGGACATTATTTCAGGAACCAAACCAAATGACTGGGGAGGAATGAAGGCCTTCTTCCTGACCTGTACTCGCCAAGGAGTCAAACAGGCTGCCCCTTGCTTTTTCAGCTCTCACTGAGCTGGAGAGGCAAAAGGGAGCTCAGAAAGCAGAGGGTGGTCATGGCTCTGCTCCATGCTGCCAGTGGATGGCCAGCCAACTTCCTAAAGCCACTGGGACACAACATTTAAACACAAGTAGATTTGCACAGGACAAAACACAACAGCATGGATCTCGGGCATACACCCAAAATTTTTAGAGAGCCAGATTCTATCCTTATTTACATTTTAAGGAGTAAAATCAGCACATCTGCAAATGATGTAAATTCAGGCACGTACTAGCTGAAGATTAAACTTTACTCCTCCTTCAGACAACAGAATACAGAGTGGTATACCAAATCACAAGGCAAGAAAAGAAAAAGTAGAAGCACTGAGGAGGAAAGGTACCTTTGAGAAAAGTATTGCTCTGCACGGAAAGCACAGAATGTGAATAAAGTATATGTACATATATTCATAACATGGGCATAGATTGGTGAAAACAGACCAGGATACAATGATATCTCATTGGGACTTCCCAGGGTATTACACAGGAGCCCAGCACCTTTCCTGACAGCAGGATGCAGGACAAATGATTTCCGTATTGGGAATTGTACAGCTGTATCAGGTCAGCTGTTGTTTGAAGGTCCAACACCAGAAAGTAAAGGCTGGCTGAAAGAGCGAGTTCCAAAAAGAGATTTCAAACAATCATGGGGTTTCAGCCAGAAGGGACAACAGGGCTGTGAACGCTTAACCCCTAGCATAACACAGAAATCCACCACTCCAGCCTGAGCTACAGCAGACCTTTTAGAAAGGCACGCAGCCTAAGTGACAGACTCCAAGGACACAAACCCCACCATTCCCTCAGACAGCTGGCACCTTGTGCATGGTTTGAAGGAGGAAAGTGAGGCTGCTTTGTGTACAAGAGGAAAAGTGCAGAAACACCAACACAAAGTGAAAGTTTACGGTGTATCAAACACGTCCAACACATCTGGAACATTCATATAGATTCTCAAAGGTTCACAGTTTCCTGTATATTTTCCTCTGTTTTTACAGCCTAGTGTTTATATCATTAAGAAAACGTAGAAGTAATAGATATTTCTCAGCAATTTACCTTACTGTTTTGCAAATCTGACATATTTCTAAAATACTTCTTATCTGAGTAGCCACGTGTGAGAAAAATTTATGAAAAAAATAAAGAATATATCAACAGAAAAATGGGAGTTTCATCAGTTCAATTCCCCAGACTGCCCAGATGTGTGTCAGTAAGACCATGGGGAAGCAGCAGTTTGCTTTCTTCAACCTGGGGAAAATCTCAGAGAACGCTGAAGGAAGTTGTCATTTCAGTCTGACTGGGTAAAACAATTTCCGAATTGATGACAGAGCAAATGATGCCCTCATATGTTAAGAGTCAGACATTGCCTTTCAATTTACATAAAGGTATCTGACACTTTTTCAGCCACCTGAGAAAAAATGAGGTCACGCTGATGTTGTACAGATGCGCACAAGTTCTTGGCTTCCCCAGCTTCCTGGTCAGCAGGGTGTCTGCATGTACTATGTGTTGTTTTCAAGCAGCTCTGACGATGATTAGCATTTTGATGGACACTCATTTCTCAGCCAGGTGAATGTGTATCAGTGCCTGGCATGATGCTGCTACAAAATGTTATTAATTTCATTTGGTATCATGACAGCTTTTGCAAGATTCATCTTATTAGCTTCTGCCTCTGGGATTGACTGGAACCATCTATTACTGCCTTTCCTTTGTGGTTACCCAGGACAGAAGAGCCAAGACGGCTCGAGACAACTTATCTGTTGTCTCCTCAGTGCCCTAGAGTTTGGCTATAGTCCTGGCAACAGATCTTGTCTGAAACGTTACTGCAGCAACTTATAGACTTTGCTTGACTAAAAAAAATATATATACATATATATCTTCTGATACATGATACCTGCATCTATAGCCACCCTGACAAAAATAAAACAGCCTCAATTCTCTCCCATACTCAGACTCATGGCTTTTACTTGATCCCATAAACCTTGCTCTCATGTACAGGTTTTTTGTCTCCAACCTCTGTGCATTACACGAGAGACGAAGACAATGACAGCATAACATTCCGTAAAGTGAACTATTTCTGCACATGGGGACCAAATGACATATCTCTGTGGTTTAAGTATCAGATTTAAAATACACCTATGTCTTTCTCTAATATGGGCTTACGGAGCTGTGGGATGTGTAGGTTTGCTTGTATTGCAGCTGAGGTGTATGTGGGAGAGTCAAGGGTTTTCTGAAATCCACTAAGTTTGCTAATGTCTATGTATCTACATGCACAAAGCTTTATGTATCTTAATATTTAGCCCACTATTTGCGGAAAGGTGAGGACTGGGATACAAAGGGCGAAAGGAAGAAAACATCTAAAGATAATCGTGCTACTAGAAAGGTAGATGATACAAAGAGAAGAAATTAGTAAAAATCCATAGACCTAGCAGAGTACATAATGCTGGGAAAATTAAGATAGGGATAATGCTGGTAAATGTAAATTCAAGTCACAAATTGCATATTGCGATATACTCCTTCCAAGAGTTCGTTACAGTTCAACTGCAGAACTAGCTTGGGAAGTCTCAGGCCCATGAAAATGATATTTTATGAGCATTAAACTCAGTAGAGAAACAAAATGGAATGAAAAACAACTCTAGCATCATATTTCTCATTTGCACCTGGGCTTGCTGATGTTTCTGCTGACTCCCCATGTTTTGAGCTGCAGAGGAATCATGCAAGAGAACTGCATTTATGAGACCTAAAAGTACCTGTGACACCTTATTAGTGAGGTAAGAAGACAGTTCCATCAACTCAAGCACCTTGTTCATGCCCTTTATCCCTTGCTTTTTCCCCTTTCTGTAATATGTAGAGGGATACCAACAAACATGGAACAAACCTCAAATTAACCTATGTCCTGGTTTCAGCTGGGATAGAGCTAATTTTCTTCTTAGTAGCTGGTACAGTGTGGTTTGGATTTACTGTGAGAATAATGTTGATAGCAACAACTAAAACATCAGTGTGTTAAGTAGCACTTATCCTAAGGTAAGGATTTTTCAGTTTCCCATGCTCTGCCAGCAAGCAGGTATACAAGAAGCTGAGAGGGAGCATGGCCAGGACAGCTGACCTGAACTAGCCAAAGGGATATTCCATACCATAGAACATCATGCTCAGTATATAAACTGAGGGGAGTTGGCCAGGAGGGGCAGATCGCTGCTCGGGCATCGATCAGCGGGTGGTGAGCAATTGCATTGTGCATCACTTGTCCTTTCTTGGGTTTTATTTCTCTTTTTTTGTGTGTGTGTTATATTCCTTTTCATTACAATTATTATTACTATATTTTTATTATTATTATTGTTAGTATTATATCTTATTTTACTTTAGTTTTTAAACTGTTCTTATCTCAACCCAGGACTTTTACTTTTTTCCCTGATTCTCCTCCCCATCCCACTGGGAGGGGGGAGAGCAGAGTGGCTGCGTGGTGCTCAGTTGCCGGCTGGGGCCAAACCATGACACCTAAAAAGACCGTTTGTAGAAATGACCCACTAAGAATAAACCAATGTTTGAAGAATCCAGGATAAACAAGTACTGAAGACAAAACACAGAGGGGGCTGCATTCAAAATGTAGCATCATAAAAAATTGATAGTATGTTAGGAATTTCACACTGATGTGCACTAGAGAAGATGGCTAGGCAATTAATTTATATACTGGTATAACTACAGAGGTTAGAGCCAAGTATGATGGTTAGAGCTGATTTCCAACATTTCATACTCTCTTTTGGCCCTCCCCATACATGCAGATTTAGTTCTTCATTTTACCTCAGGCAGTTTCCTACGCATGGAATAGTCAGCAGCCACTTAGGTTAATTTATAATGAGTGTAACAGAATAATACATACTGTTTTATTAGCCAATTTGCTAGACACTAACACTGCTCTAAAACTCAGTTCTGGGGCAATGATTGATACAAACGTCAAAAATATGAGGTTAGAATTGGACAGGGAAATGCAGATACAAACCATGAACTGGTATTAAGCAGGCAACTCCAGGAAAACATGCCAAACTGCATTTTCTCTTAGTGTCTTCCTGCATTCAGCGCATTTACAGGCATTCTTGCCAAACTGGAATTCTGTATCACCCAGGTAAACATTAAGCCCCAAGAAATTATCTGCAATTTCACTGCAATGGGTTCCCATCAGCTGGATCTCTGTACGCTTTCTCAGTGAATTCATTCCTGCTGATTCCAACAAGACTTGCATTGTTAAGTCTAGGAAAAGGCTATCAACACCATGCAAACTTGTCTTCTGATCCTAGGCGCTGTGTCAACTGACCATGGTTTGTGTCAAGTCTCTGCGCTAATGTCAGATCAGCTCAGGAGTCAGTAGAGTTAGTCTGAGTTAGTTTACTCCCAATTTAAGCACTGTGCAGCACAATATTTTACTGAGAAACATGCATTCTTGAACAATACTTCCAACTGTAAAGGCAAGTTCTGTATTGCATAAATTGTAGAATAAAGTTGTAAAATGCACAGAGACCAATTTTAAAAACTAGCCACCTAAAACTAGAACTTGTTTGTCACATGCAAAAAGATACATTTGTGCCCAGGATGGATTAAAAAACTACTCTGAAGATTATGTTAAACTAAAGGTAGATGACTGTGGTGCACAGAATTATTAAGAGGTTAGTCCTGCTAGCACACCATTTTTCTCAGTGATAGACTTTTTTATTACAGCTATACAATATAACATGTTATTGTTCAGTTTCTCAGACAGAGAAACAGTTTTACTTTTGTCATTTGTCCTACAGGACACTATCTCATTCACTTCAATATGCAAGGCACTGCTATTGCAATACCACTTGCATCATCATGCTGTGCTAATTTTAAAGATGATTCCATAAGGTTTGCAAGGAAAAGGATTGTCCGAGGGAAAGCAGAATGAACCTCCAGCATTTGAGGGTAAATGATAATCAGAAATTCATCTAACATACGGGTATCTAACAAAAAGAAAACCTGGGTTCCAATGCAACGAGTGCAATCCACATTGTTAAGCCTCTTTTTGTGCTGATACTAAGCGGAAAGCTTATCTTACCTGGTAATGAACTCTCTGTGTAGTAGAAGTTACCGACTGTAGGTCCTAGCAGAAGGATGAAAGACACAGCGATGATGAAAAAAATTAAAGCAACAAAAGCTGTTTGCAGTTCTACTATCTTAAGTGGCTGGGCAAACACAAATAATTTTGCAAGTATTTCTGACTGGTTTTAAGCATATGAAACAAACACCACAGAATAGTCATGGAAAGCTCACTTAAACTTTAGATTTGCATGCATTTGGTCAAAAAACAGTTTTAAAAATATAGAAATTATGTTAACAGATTTTTACCATATCACAGACCTACTTGTTTCATAAAAACTATCTAAATATTGAATACCAGCAACAAAATGACAGAAAAGATGCCAAAATTCTATAAATCTTTTTTGCAAGTATTTCTGGGTAATTAATGCACTAAAGAAAACCACTGGCAGTTCTCCCTGTTTTAAGACAACCTCATGTCAGGGAGGTCATATCAGAATGACCCTGGTATTTAGCAGGGTTCAGGAATCTAATTTATTTTAATAGAGATTTTGTCAAATAGTTTTAGCTCATGACATAGCCTAACAAAAAGCCTGGCCTACAGACCGTAGCTCCCCAGTTGGCATGCAAGTTGGTAGAGTGCAGAAAACCTTGGCACCTCCATTCCCAGCAAATGGGTCTGAGCCAAATCAAGCACACAAAAAAAGTAGTACAAACCCTGCAAAAGGTTGGAGAAACACAGTTCCTCCACAACCACTATGGGTAATTCAACCCAAACTTCTAGCTGTGCTTCCTCCAGGGCTGTACAACTACTCGCCACCCAATACTGGCCGTTAAGTTGCCTGAGCTCAGTATGAGATCACATTTGTAATCTGCTGAGAACATCATCACAATTATTTCACTGTAATTTTCCATCTCCGGATACTTCAAATATGCATCACCTTACAATATGGTTTTATGTCTGATAATAATAGCCACACCTCAGGTCTGAATGTTCAGAAATGCATTTGATGAAGGGAATCCTAACTGAAATGCAAAAGTGAAAGCCTGTAGTAAGATACTAAGGCCCATATTCAGGCTGCAAGCGCAGACTTTCAAAACCACAGGGAAGTCAGTGGCTCCCAAGAAGAGTTCAATGGGAGGGATGAGGTTCGTAGCTCGTATGTAAATTGGACCACCTATTTAGAAACCTACATAATGTCCTCACACTTGTAAATGTTGTTGAAAGATATCAGTAAAAGATTAAAAACAGTCAGAGACAGTATATTAATGAAAATCCATTAGTTTTATCACTAAAGGCATACACACTTAAAATTATTCAGGTAATAGGGCATTTGGAGTCTCCATTTCCCAGACTGTATTGTAGAATGAACTCTCATGAGGTGAGGTGTTCAAGACAATAAGAGCAACATTATTATTAGCTGCATGAGCATACATTTCTGTGTATTTGGAAATATCTAGTTGATATTTGTAGTGTTTATTGGTGTCTCAGATTACTCCATGACAGTACTAGAGAATGCCATTTGCATAATTAGACCCACTCGAATATCATGATGTTCCTCCTTACATAACACACTTTCTAATCAACAATTAATGTAATTTCAGCAAGGTATGTGGAGAGTCCTGGTATTCCATTCCAATTAAAGGAGAAGTAAACACACCCATCCACGTCAAGTCTGTTATAATTTAAAAGGAATCAGTATGACTTTTCATTTTCTGTTTAGAAAATATTTTTCAGTGCTACTCCTGCTTTTACTATCATATCATAACTCTAAAATTTTGTTTCCAGTGGTAGGCAAATTGCAATACTCTTAATATAAGGTTGTTGCAACTATTAGACCTCTGCACTCAGGACTGAAAGCATAATATAGATTAATAAACGACACCTGAATTCACAAAAACCTCACCTCTTGTAGACGGTCAATGTACATACGACAGGTCTCCAAGTCACAATCTCCTCGTACAACTATAATTCCTAGTGGAATGGCTGGAAAATTAAAAACAAAGAAAGATCTCTTTAACTGAATTCTCTCGAACTTTAAAACATTTGCAATATGCTTTGGGTTTTGGTTTTTTTTTTTTAAATGTCCTCACAAAAGCTTTCTACTATCTAAATCTTAAGTCATTTAAAAGCGGGAACATATTATTCATCATTAGTTTCACCCATTTATAATTATCAAGGATTTCAGTTTTCAACTGTCTTTCATACTGAAGAAGCTACAACAGATTCAGTTAAATCGTGTACTTCGTTATCTGATGTCAACATCAATTATTAACTGCAAAGAAAGGAACATACCCCAGAACAAGAGTTTAGAGGGGTACTCTTATACATTGAAATAAGAGAGTGATATTTCGTTTTCAGAACTCTTAAAAGTCTACAAAAATGATTTAAAGTAATGAAAGTCACAGCCTGATTTCAGAGGAAACTGTCCAGCACCATGTTATTTTGATGTAAGCTTGCTTTCAAATCAAAACAAACATTATTCCATTTACACACAAAATTGACACATCATCTCCATATCTTCTCAGAGAAAAAAAGAACTTGTAAAAATACAGCAAATAGTTCCCCTCAGCTGAGGGCAGCATTTTTAATAACAGGGGATATAGGTTTCCACAGCCATTCTGTTCTTGCAGGCAAAAAAAAAATCCAAAACAGACCCACAAAAAGAACAAAAGAGAAAAAAGTGTATGTGAGTCTACAAGGATGGTCCCAAGAGAGCTACCTACTAAGATCTCATTAAATAAAAAGAAAACAAGTGAAAACTCTTGAGTACCTGATTTTCTAAAACTGAATCACTGAATGAAGTTCTTTTTTCTCCCTGAAGGGTCTTTAATCTAACAATGGCCCAAAAAAGTAGGGGAGCAGCAGGAAAGAGATTTAAATCCTCATATGAAGTATTCCAGAAGGAGAACAGAATATCAACTCATAAACAATTTTGGTAACTGGATAACAGGAAGCAACATAAAGTCACTAACAGTTCTGAGATAAATAGAAAAAAAACCCTGTGCTGCAGCCCCTCCTGCCATTCAAAAGCAGCTGATTAAAAGGGAGAGATGTTTCTCTACTGAGAAGCTCTTCTGGTAAGAGAACAAGACAGCGCTAAAAGATAATGGGGAACGTGGCTCATATTTTTGTGGCCCACTGAGGCTAGAAACACGAAGAGAAGCTCTGTGGTTTCAGGGAGGAGAGTAGGGGAGCACCTATGGCAGTCGAGGTCATTACGGGCCTCAGAGGCCAGCGCAGGGCTCTGGGGACACATCAACAGTGCTGCCAGCATCGTGTTTGGAAAGCAATTTGAACAGCAGAACAGCTGTGAACCTGGGAAAACCAGAAGCAGGGCAAAAAAGCTGGAGGGAGAAACAAGAACATAAAGAAGGGATAGGCAGGAAGACCAGGGAAGAAGGGAAGAGCTCACACTTCTCCTGAAGCAACACTGATATCTGACAGTGATGCTAATCCTCCTGCACATTTTCAGAAAGGCCAGAAGGGAACAGTGCTCATTGTGACCTCCCAGATTTTGTCATTACAGAACAGAGACTGAGACACAAGCGAGTGGAAGGAGGGTCAGTCCTGAAGTTCTGATGTTCTGGGTTACAGACTGATTCCCTTTGCTTAGTGTTTATTATTGCTTAATCTGCTCTGACAGGAGACCCTTAAGCTCTTTGTAGAGTGTACTTAATGGCTATCTAGTTTCAATTCAGCAGACCTCTCTGCAGCCCTTACTGAAAGAAACGTTTGTTAAATTCATTTATAGCACTAAAAGTGAATTGCAGCAGACACGACTACACCTCCAATAGCTAGAGCACTAGGGAGCTACACCACTGGCTCATAAACTGTCACCACAGATTTTGTCTCTTTTCTATTGAATTCCTTCCTTCATGGAGGAGTATATGCACTTAATGGGAACCAGACCTTTGGCCTGCCAAAACAACACAGCTAACGCAGAACTGAAATCCTTAACAGCCGAAAGAAGGACCTTACGAACGTTTGGAATTCTAAAGAAATCCACCAAAATGTCTGAAAAGAAAACACTAATATGCAATAGATACCTTAGTGGTGACATTTATGGGCCTCATCTAACAAGTGAAGAAGAAAGTCATGATTTACAGATTTAATTAAATTATGTCCCATCTATTCTTGGTGGTCATAGAACAATTCTGGAATTCTTGGCTGGGTGACTTTGTCCTTAAAAAGAAATGTGCAGCTTTTGCTGCCTGGAAATCCTGAATTAGCATGACCTATGGCTTTTTGGGTCAATGGCTAGCTAAGGGATAAGGTGCATGAGGAGGGTCTCAAATGGTTCCATTCCATATGGTTCACGCTCATTTGAAAAATCTTTTAAGTCATTACTGGATAACACTATGGTATATGCTAAGATGTTGCTTGCCAAAGGTTTTTTTGTTAGGGATTTTTTGTGGCGGGTTTTTTGTTTGTTTTTTTGCAAGACCCATTTGGCTTTCAGCACAAAAATGTTCCCAGCCCTCATTTTTATCATAAACCACAGTAAGTATGCACAATGCACCACACAGCCAAGATTTTCAAAGAAGTGCTTCACAATAGCTGCTGTTTGAAAACAAAAGCAAATCCTTAATGATTGATAATGGGATTGAAACTATGGGATTGTTGCTCATTCTAAATATAGGGCAATGCTGTGCAATAGGGGCAAAATGAGTTAAGTTATGATAAATTACTTAAAGACATAAAGCTAACATGCATGGCATTCAATACCATTGCGGAAACTTTCGTCCAGGAATAAAGGAGCTTCTACCTTTTCTGAATAGCCCTGTGTGGACGAGGATGTGGACAGTACAGAACAGTGCTGTGGGATGCAGTGATTACTAGATATGCCACGTGAGAGATGAGAGGATGAAGTCTTACATTAAGAGCATAGGTACTGCAGAGCAACACGCATACTATCCGCTCCTGTGAATATATAGATATATCCACACATGGGAATATGCCAAAAATAATGGATAGTCTCAGATCATGAGCCAAGCCACAGCATTCAAGTGCCAGACATTTTTCTCCCAAGGCGCCTGCTCTTTTGGCCACTTGTATCCAGCTCCCAGTTTCTTTGTGCTCCCTGAATGATGAAAAGGACTTTGTCCAGGGAGCTGTGGATACAGACTCTAATGCTGCAGTGATGAGCAGCAGCGCAACTCCAGGGGATAAGACAGGCAGACAGTTGCTTCATATTCTGAACCAGTACTGTGGAAAGCTTTTTGTTCCTAGCAACACTAACCAAAATCGAGTATCAGCAGGAGGAGGGTTGGGTAGATGCAGCAGTATGGCTAGCGTGATGCTCTAATTAACTGCAAGATTAGTAGTGATTTCTTAAGTCCTCATGAAATTAGCTATGGAATTTATAAACAACGAATAAATCTTCCACCCATTAACTGCCCATTATGCTGAATGCCTAAAGCTAGTGAACTCTTTAATAGCATTGAGGACACAAATGGAAGAAGCCTGAATATACTGCATATGGCACCATGAAGAAAAAATAAAATTCAATTAACTTCCCCATTTATTGTTATGAAGGGATTCAATTTGTGATCTAAACACCATGATTAGCCCACTCAAATCCCAAACAAAACAGCCTCAAGACAGATTATTAAGGTAGATGCGAATGCCAGGAAAACTCATTCTGAGTCTGACATACCTCAGGGGACTGGGGAGATTAGACATTGGGCTGTAAA
This sequence comes from Gymnogyps californianus, assembly GCF_018139145.2. Classification (NCBI taxonomy): domain Eukaryota; kingdom Metazoa; phylum Chordata; class Aves; order Accipitriformes; family Cathartidae; genus Gymnogyps; species Gymnogyps californianus. The sequence continues at coordinate 154,059,651 of NC_059471.1, forward strand.
TGTTTAATGTAGCAAATAAAGGATCCTCACTACTGAAGATGTTATAAGAATGTCGTCTTCCTGAGGGGTTTCCACTGATATTAGAAACCTGAAGGACCAAGTAAATTCTTGGGAGAGAATTCTAAAATATTCAGACATTTATATTAAGAGGTTTGCCTTTCCCAGTATGGTTTTAATACAACTGAGTTTGTACAAAAGGATTTTCTTACCACACAAATCTAAGCCATGTGTCTCTTAAGATCCCTTTTGTTTATTGTACTGACAAAACCTAAGCCTCCTTAGGTTCGTTGGTTGCTAGTTTTCTTAACACTAGTGGTCCACTTTTAAAATCCTCACATGTCAGGAGATAAAACAGAGTGGAGGTTATCAAACTAAACCAGACCACGTTTGAGAAGGCGGTCATCCCCTCCAGGCACTCAGCGACTTCTCCAATACCCTGCCACAAAAAGGAAGAAGCTGTCCAAGTCAACTGAAGAGAGAACTTGTCCCAGACACCACACAAAATGGAACAGGTTATAGAAAGAAAATTATGAAGAGCTGGGAATTGAAACTGGCAGGGAATGGATATTGGGACTAAGAGCTGAACAATGAATAAGGATTTAGGATTAAGAAAAAGAACAGGAACCTGAGCTGTGAGACCTGCAGAAACAGACTAAGACAGGCAGGAAGGATGTGTATGGGATGAGACAGCCAAAGGGGACAACCAGGACTGAAAAGGTAAGAGGAAATCAAATCAGAAAAGCAATAAGAAAAGGAAACGGGAGAAGTAGAATATGCACAGAAAAATTTCACAGAAAAATCTATACCAGAAAGACAAACTATAGCATGATTTCCTGGAAAGTCTGAAATGGAACTTAATATTCTTGTGTCTCCCCACTCCTCTAGGGTAAACATATATTTACATCTATTTGGAATACTGTTCCTCTCTTCTAGTTTAAAGGAGATGGCAAGCTTACAGGTGACAGTTTCCCCACTAGCTCAAAAGGCAGAGGACTCTGTTGAATGTAGATATGCCCCACATGGTGTCAAGAGAGGGTAGATTTAGATTAGATATAAGGAAGAAATTCTTCACTGTGAGGGTGGTGAGACACTGGAACAGGTTGCCCAGAGAAGTTATGGATGCCCCATCCCTTGAAGTGTTCAAGGTCAGGGGCTTTGAGCAATCTAATCTAGTGGAAGATGTCCCTGCGCATGGCAGGGGGGTTAGAAGTAGATGATCTTTAAAGGTCCCTTCCCACCCAAACCATTCTATGATTCTATAACTCAATGATATGAGATGAGATTTCAATGGTTTGGATTTACTCGTTCCCCCAAACCCAGGCAATGACATACCCTGTTAAATAAATTTTACTATGACTACAAAATCAAGAGCTCAAAGTTAGAAAAAGCCAAGATTTAAGTTGCCTATTTCAGCACCTGTGTGTATATTCATTGTGCTACTGCCTTTAATTATCCCATTTTTTCTTCTGTTGGACTCCTGTGTCTTTCTAATCTTTGAGAGTGTGTGTGTATGGGTGTCAGTCAAAGCAAAAAAATTCACTGTGCTGTCTGGACAAAGCCCACAAGGTCTCATCCATCAAAAGGCAAAAAGAGCTATTTCCTTTGACAGAAGCAATGCCTTTGGCAACTTCCTCTCTGTTTTTGTCATTTCTGTTTCAGTCACAAACATTTATCAGTGGTTTGCATCTGTATACACCAGCATGAGAATCTGGGAGCTCAGTGACAGTGGAGTTTCCAATATTTAACTCACTACTGACTTCTAACCCTCTTGGTTTCATCTTGCTGGGTGACTTTAAGCAACCCATCCAACCCTCCCAATTTCAGATCTTATTAAATCACTGTGACAGAGAAATGTATGTATTAGCTAATGTCTACACAACACATATTGAGAAAACCAAGCTGTTAGAGCAAGGCAGTGACTTTTAAGCAGAGTGAAATTTAGTAGACAGTCTGTAGGTAATGCTGCCTTTTACAGAGCTTCTGCAGATAAGCCACCATGTCCCCTAAGAGACCTCCTGACAAATAAATGGCCATTCGTGCTTCCTCTACAGGACGGAAGAGAAGGTTTGTAGCTACACAACCCATCTCACCTAAATTCATCCAGATCAATGTTGCTTCCCAGCATGAGCACATTTCCTTCAGTGGCTAATCTCCCCTGCCCTGACTCCATTTGTTAATTCAGGTTTACCTCATCATACCACCTAGCAGGCGGTCCTCTGCTCCCCTCTGCCCTTTACATTATGGATATTCAGGATGTAAATACCAAGTCCTCAATACCAATATTGACCTTTTCTTATTTAGCTAGTTGCTCAAAATCACATGGAATAGTCTCCAGATTAACTTCACCTGCCATATCCCTGAGCTTTAAAGAGTCAGAATACATTTCATAGATCAAGGATTCTCAAACTGTGGTAAGTGCATCGCTGCTATGAGGAAGCTACAGTATCTCTGTACATGTACACGTCCCAAATGACTTGCAAGCTTGTCACTCCATGTACCTCTGTATATCTGATAAGAACTCCTAGGATGACTCCAAAACCCTCAGATAACGCACAGAAATTAAAGGCAGGGACACATGCATTATAGACACCTGGCTAGATATAACCAGAGAGAGACAAGAATTCGAGGTTAACATCACATCATGTTACACCACCCCCACTCCCCCCCCCACGCACAAAGCGAGGAGGCTGCAGAGAAAAGGATTGTTAGATTACAGATAGTTCAATTGTTATACGCATGGAACTAAATTTTCTTCAAAAATTGCTTTTTAATCTAGTCTGCCATTTTATTCAAGGGGAGATAAGGAACAGCTGCCTCTGTGTAAAAGACAGTGTGGGAGACCCAGAGCTGCTACAGAGCTGAGAGTTATTCCCGATACTGCCACCACCGCAGTCGGGTATGATTCCTCCTTAATCTTAGTGGTATTGAGATTGTTCTCCATGGCTAGGGCATACAAAACAACATGTTAAGGGCAGTAAGAACTGACATATCCTATTAAAAAAACAAAACAAAAACCGTGCAGTTACTGCTGATGGTGAGCTATTTCACCGCTTCATCTTCATGGTGCAAATCTACAATAGTGTTGGCAGGAAGGAATAAGAAGGGTTGAAGACCACTTGGTCATTAACCAGTTTATGGTTGGTTGGTTTGTTGTTGATTTTTTTTTTAAATATAATTAGTTTCTGCATATACCTCCACTGTCAGGAATTTCTTAGTAACATTGGAAAGGGGAAAACTGGGTGTCACAAACAGAAAGATTTTGCTGTTTGGAAAATAACTCAATCGTTCCTCCACAGTGCTGCTTTGGATCACACTTTCCTGCAATAACAGGAAATCAGAGAGAGTGCACAGAAGATATGCAGGCAAGAGAGACAGAATTAAGTTCTGTCCATCTAGAAACATCAGTCAAACTCACTTTTTGAATATGATAGTCTTGGTTATGGTCATGTAATGTACAACTATCATGTTGGGCAGAAGGTGGTGAAGCTGGTGACTAAGGTCACAAGTGCTTGGGGCACGTATAGCGAGGTGTTGGAGGAGACAACTACATTTGCAGCAAAGAACATTACAACATAACTAAAATGCCAACATATATCCCTTTCTTAAAAGAGTGCATGGAAGCATTCACCCCTCCTTGCTGAAAGATCAATAAGAATCATCTGCACCATCATTAATCATCTCACAGACAATACTGAGATGTTGACAGGAGAAAAGAAGGAGCATGGGGAGGGAAGAAAGGGACAATTCAGAAACAGCATCTTGGTTAAATGTCAGCTGCAATGACAAGAAAAGTAGAAAGCAACAGAAGGAGAAAGGGCTAAGAACAGTCATGCCCTTCAGAGGACAAAATGACATTCTTTAATTGCTCAGGAGGCTTTCAAAATGAGGTGTCTACCTCCAGCAGAGTGAAGATTAATCTTCATGGAACAGTTTGTATGATGAGTTGTTATATGTTGGGAAGTGCAATTTTAGGTGAAGTAGTTGACAGAATCAAATCACTATTTCAAGCAAACAAGGGGAGTGAAATGTATTTACTGTGAGTTAAAATGATCCACATTATTACACTGATGTCAGAGCTTTCAAAACACTATCATGGAGACATGTAACAGGCAAAACCCATAATAATTTCTTTGTTATTTTTCCTTCAGGGATAACTTATTAACAACTGGCTTCCTTCTCCTGTTCAGATTGCTGTGAGATTCTGGTTTGGTTTCCAAATTCTTTAGGGAGGTAAAAGTGTTTTTAATCCTTGTGGGCAGGGAATGGATATTAAGTATAGTATTCTGGAATTAAGTTGTAAGTATTCTGCCAAAGCCTGGACAGATACATAAATTGAGTCTCTTGCAAGCATCTAGTGAGACATACACACACCTGAGAGCTACAGTCGTGCTGAAAGAAGCTAACCCCACTTACAGTAACAAGCCTTGTAGAAACAAGGCCTAATACAAGTGGTCTTGTATTTTGTTAGTGCACAGTATTATCTGCATTTAAATTTTTAATTCAGACTGACAAAATTTCAGTTATTCACCTGCCATGGAAATTTATTTATTTCCACTCCCCGCCCCGCCATCACTTTCTTTGGTAAAGAAAGGAGAGTTGCTTCTCCTCCCTCAGCACTTCCCTCCTGCCCCTTTAGCCGAGTAACTTTTAGTGGCAATGTGCCATGAAATGATTTGCTCATGAGGATGTAAACAGCACGCTTATTTCACATAAGTATCTAGCATACGATAGAGCCAGGCAGGCACGAATTCATAGACCTGCCACCAGAAAACCATTTAAAATTTATCCAATTAGCTATGTCAGAAATGCAATTAAAATGGCTTTCTAGTCTTCTTAAAAGGAAGATTTAGGTGATTTTCCAGCTTCCTTCCTCATAAAAGCTTAAGTTATGTAGTCCTCTAGTGTAACCATGCAGCTTGATGATTGACTATCCCTCAGTTTCCAGAAGAGATGCAGGGATCTTGCAGTGTCACAGGAAAACTCAGGCGTTAGGTCTATGCTCTGTGAACCACGGGGATTTTCCATTTTTTACTTCATGGAATTCAAGGAGCTGGCGAGAATATTTAAAACTGTTTGGTTTCTGACTGTTCAGAGAGGATGTCTCTTCCCATACATAATTTTCTTCAGTTGTAATTAGCATCATTCAGAAGTCCTCAAATCAAGATCAGCATCCTGAAAACTAAAGGCTGGACAATTCTCATAGGAGACACTTAAGTTATATGTCCAGAGAATTAGGCTGATAACCATCAGTGTATGCTGTAAGTTATATGTCCTTACACAGGACATTCCTAATAACTGCAAAGGGTAAGGCGAGGTATATTTCCTGATTTATTTTAGGTTGATGGGGATATTATTTATTTTCTTATATTTTAATGTAAAAATGGTAATGCACAAGCATTACTGACACAGCTAAAGGAGGACAGATAGGAAAAACAACTTCATGAAAAATGTGTGGGGAGAATACTCCAGTCCAGCTATGTTATATTATCAAGCCGGCCATGCAGTAACTTGAGAGACAAAAGGGTCTTACTGCAAATGACCTGCCAATGCCCAAAAGCAATCATTTTAACTCGACGGACAAACATCTATTTTTTAAATTAAAACCTCTTAAGCACACATCCAGCAAGTGATCAAATGCATGTGAAATCTAAAACCAAATGTCAGAGGTGCTAGATCATTCTCTGGCATTTTTTCTAGTTATCAATATGGGTTTTTTGCAGGTGACAAACAACATAAATACACATTTACAGCTGCAGTGACAACAGTGTAACAAATTGTATATTTTGTGCCAGAACATGTAAATAGCTCTTAAGGACTACATAATGTATACTAAATACACACACACAAAATTTACGTCCATAGTGAGGATGGATGAGGATAGTTCTCAGATGGGAAACCATAGGAAGAACCATCAAATGAACCAGACTGTTTCTGACAGGGTTGCATAGATGTGGGTTCAATATGGCCTGAAGTCTGCTCAAGGTCAAACTCTCAATTTAAACTTGAAGCCAATTCTTCTCCAGTGAGCCATAATCCTCACCCTGTTAAAATTCTTCTCAGTCCAGTGATGAAGGTTGTGACTGTTTTAACTACGATTAAAATCCACTAACAGAAACTTCAAAAAAGGCTGTCAGGACCTATATTAAAATTTAAGCCATTTCAGTTCTTTTGTTGGAAGAAGAGCTGGTGAACTGGGAGAATAAGGAAGGGTAGGACTAGAGGAGTGAAACAGTTTAACTATCTTCCAACAGTAAGATAAGCAAAACAATTAAAAGGATTGTCATCCTGTAATTACCAGAGTGCTCTGTATTACAGAGGGAGCTGAAGCTTTGTTGCACAACAAACAGTCATGCTTGTAATTTAATATGAATAATGAGCCAGATGAATGAACAAGACTATCAAATTGTTATCACAAGCAGCCGTGTCCCTCATTGATTAATGACTCCGTGTGTCACTAAGGAAAGGAACTCCATTTTTTAGTGTGGATTGTCATCATCAGTGTTGCCAAAGCAACTGCTGCCTGCTTTTGACTTACCCCTGAACGTGGCAATTAAACCATTACATGAGAAAACAAAACGGTGATTATTCTCCTATGTGGAAAATGGAAGGCCGTTAAAGAATAAGGGACTGGGGAAGCCAGATTTGTTTCCCAGGATAAATGCACATGTGCAAGAACCACATTCAAGGTCAGAGCACATTCTCAATATGAAATTTATCATGGTCCCCCACTCAGTTTCAAATTTGATGCTAATCATAAAATCTGGAATAGTTTCATACACTAGTAGAAACCCAGCAGAATCAACAGAAAGACATGAATTAAAAAAACAGGTGTGAAAAACACTTACTTTACAGTAAATAAAATCAACTTGCAGAAGGCATAGTTAAGTAAGAAAACAGGTGAATTCTCTCTATATGCTCTTTATAGAGAAAGTATTTATATAGAGCAAATATGTATGTGCATATGCACAGATAGATGAACATACACTCCACATGACTCATCCAAAATGTACGCTTGACCCTGTGTTTGGGTTTTTTGTTGTTGTTGTTTTGATTTGGTTGTTTTGGGGTTTTTTTTGTCAATGTAAGATTTATACAGAATGTTCTACCAAAAGAGCTACAGTCTGGCTTCTTCCAACTTACAAGCTTCCCGGAGTTTTTCCTTGTCGTAATGTAGCCCCTCATACTCTTGTAAATTAATCCTGTTCACTCTGATCCGCAGGCGATCTGGGATGGAATGAGGACTGCAAGAAAAGAAGAAAGCTTCTTAGACGAAGTGTTCCACGGAAGAGCAAAAGAAAGCAGGATATGAAGTGATTTTAATCTTCTCTGAAAGAAGAAAAAGAGCAAGCCTCTTCAAAACTGGGTCACCTCCTCACAGGTCCATCACTGCATTTAAAATTATGGCTACCCACTGCACAACAACATAGACATTACACCTTAAATGATAAGCAAGATCAAGAATCCCATTTGCTTGCTGTGTGGTCTGGAATTACAAAGATTGTTCTGAGTTCTCTAATCTCCATATATAGCTACCCCTCCCCTCTGCAGTTTGCCTTTTTGTACATCCCTAGGGCCCCACCACAGCCAGTAGATCTGCCAAGCTGTGGTTCAAGACAGATGCTTTCTTGGGAAATCTCTCAGGACAACCATTCCTCTGCCCATGAGAGCATCCACCCTCATTCGTGGAGGATCCTCATTCAGCATCTCTGTTCTGGGAAACAGGCAACAGAAATGTGGCTAAGAACTGGATTTCCAAAGTAGTGAGTCCAATACACAGAACCCAGGAGGACTTTCAAAAGCAAGTAGCAGTACAGGAATCTCATTTCTATATATTTCAGCCAGATTTAGATACCTCAACTGTCTATATAAATTTTGAAACACTCAGTGCATCCCTATCTATAAATTTGAGTGTCCATATATTGACAGAAATTTGTCCTAAAAAGCTTGGTTTTGATTTCATGCTGGCTTCCACCTTACCGTAACCTATTATTTGATTTTGTAAGTTTAGCTGAATGCTATGTCAATTAACTTGGCCATATTTGCACTTTCCACTTTTAAAGAAAGATGGATAACCTGTGTATTATAATGCACATAGCAAATGTCTGTCCTATAGGAACTGGCCCCTGAGTCAGTTAAAAGTAGATTCTTCATTGTGTGCTTCCACCAAGACCATCTCTTTTATCTGTTTTAATCTAGTTAGTAACAGAACTCTGCCAGTGGTATTATTGCCTTTTAAAAGTTAAAATACTGTGCACTGTCATAAATATACAGGTTTGCTTCTTTCTTTGTCTCAGTTTTAAAATATTTGACCTACAGCATTTGCATTGCTAGTGCAGGACAAGCCACATCTCACAAATGTAAACTTTTTTTTTCTTTTTAAACAAGCGAGCAATTTTCTTTTTGGCTAGAAAACACTGCAGACCTAAAACACATGGTTTGTGGCCATCTCTTGGTAGGGTCACTGGGATTGCAATTAGGAATTATTTCAGTGTTAGCTTACTGCATGCTTTCTCTCTGTTGGTATAAACAGCTCTGTCACATCTGGACAGATGAAACTAAAGATCAAAAATAAAGTCCCAGTTAAAAAAAGCTCTATTGGCACAAGTACTCTTTGCCTAAAAGATGATAAAGGATAATGAATTGAGGGTGCCTCCAAAACCAGAGTGTAAGACAACATGCTAGAAGGAGCTGCACTGAAGAAATTCACATTCTGAACAGGAGTTTCTATATTAGTGATGAAAATGAACCTAAGATACCTGAAGAATAGCTTAGAAGAAATAATAAAAGTTCAACAGTGGCAGCAAGACTGACACACTCAGAAGCATATAGGCTACCCAATGTTTTCCCTGTGCTGACTGACAGGGACTATTGTGTCAAAGTGCCCCAAGATATCAGCAAACTGCCTACATTTAAGATAAGCTTTTGCAGTTTGATGACAGACACCTAGGATCGTAACTTCCAGCACAGCTTCAGGAGGCAACTTTCTAACTCAGGTGCCATTATGTCATCCTACAGAACAGCACTCTCCACCTGCAGGCTCTACAGCCGGTTCAGCAACCCAGAGAAGATGAGTGCCTGCAAATGGAGCGGAAAGGTGCATAGATGGAACAAGAACATAATTGCACTGAGTCTAACACTTTTCTCTTTCTTTCCTTTTTAAAACAAGTTTAAATGTTACATAGCTGGCTGAGAAATGAACATAGTCTGAGGGACTATGTTCCCTTCCAAATTCTATAAAATGCAAGTTTCAAAAATGAAAGTCATAGGAGATTTTATTTTTAGCCAAGAAAAGATAAGAAAATGTTTAAGTCAGAAAACATAGGAATTTAATTGCATAGTCTTTGTCTGAGGGGAGAAAAGAAATAATTCACTGCATGTAGTAGGGTTCATGAAAATGACAGACTGACAGCTCTGAAAGGTGACTTCTTTTATGCACTGGTACAATACAGGAAGAAGCTATGTTCCTTTTCCCTTAATGTTCTGCCACCTCACATTATGATGAAGGTAGCTCAGTCTTCCAGCTGATCAGTTCACAACCTGGGGATTGTTGGTAGGTGTCAGGGAGGGACTGCTTGTGAATTACCTCTACTTCTTTGAACTCAGCTGGGAGGAAAAGGAATGGGGAGACAGCAGAATTCAGCTACTTATTTCTGTTGTAACACTCAACCATGCTACAAAGACAGCCATCCTTGCTATGCACTGAATTAAGCCCAGTGTAAACCCCAACCCAAAAAACAGTCTCAAACTGTTACTTCTCCTGAAACCAGAACCTAATCTGTACCGTTGTGCTGAAATCTTTGAGCAACCCAAGATGGAACTCTATAAAAAGTATGCTTTCCAATCCCCAGTTCAAAATAACCACTTGACCAAAAGCTGATACTCCTGTGCAGGAATTACTCAACCCAGCACAGAGGATGTTTGCCCTCCAAACCAGAACCACACCATAGTCTCCCCCTACTTGCTCTTTTCCATTTCTTCCTTGCTACAGAGCTCCTCCGTGTGTGACGCTCAGACCCTCCTTTCCACTCTGTGACCCTGTGCTGCTCTCCATACTGAGGGAAAACAGTTTAGTACAGGAATTGTGCATCTTCCCAAGGCAAACTGTAATTTTAACTCCTAATAGAAGATCACCGACTCCTTTGTCTCCTTGATTTTCCTTTTAGATCTTCCATAGCAGATATCTGAGTGATACTTGTCTTTCAACCACCCATTGCATCCCATCAGTCTGCCTCGCCCAGCAACCTACCAGTGTCCTTCACCATAAGAGATGAATTTGTTTACATATTTTTGTAGCTCTGCACTGTCTGTGCAGAATTTACTACAGCTACAAGTTCTTTATTACTTCCCACTCACAATTTCACTTCCTCTCCTTCCACACATTGACCTTTCTCATGTTCCTTAGTGCATGGCAGGACAGGAGTGTGCCTGATACAGGCAACTGGAGACAAGCTATGCTCTATTGTAGCAAATACTGGGGACAGGGCAGGTAATCCTCTTCCCAGCTTCCATGTCTCCCTGTGAGCTTGTCTCAGTCATGCAATTGTTTCCACTTCCAGATGTTGAGGTGAAACAACTCCAGCAAGCCTGCGATCACTAAAAAAAAATGGTTAATGAATCATTTTTTGTCTGATCCAGAACAATCATCACTGAATGAGAAGTGATTTTAAAAGTTGCTGTTTCAAGCTTTCTGTTTGGTACTTAAACATAACTATCATGTTTGAATTTTCAGAAATGGTAGTTATTTCTACGGTACCTGGTTTAGATGAGAGAGGAAGGGGAAAAAAAAAAGAGAAGGAGCAATGTAACTAAGTTCACAAATCTAATCTTTGACAGAGGCAAGAATTCAACAGGACTATACAGTCCAAAATTCAATCCCTTATTCCCAATGCCACCTACCTGTTCCTCCCCAAGGCTACCTTCTTTAGGGTAAAAGTTAGGTTTTCAATAACAGTACAGTGATTTTTTGTGTTGTTTTTTCCCCCTAAAGTCCCACCAAGATTTTTTACTTGTAGCTGAAAATGGAATGCCTGAAAATATTTGGATGATTGTCTAAATAGTTATTATTACAAATAATTCTAATAACTGTCTATATTATCCACAAAGATTTTTTTTAAATTATCATCCAGACCCAAGACTTTTTAGTTCTCTGGGAAGATAATGTAAATTATCTTTAATATTATTATAACGAAAAATCAGCAGAACTATCTTCCTTTTATAGTGCTTCGCTCATAACAACTCATTTGGCATAAAAATCATAGAATCATAGAATGGTTTAGGTTGGAAGGGACCTTAAAGATCATCTAGTTCCAACCCCCCTGCCATGAGCAAGGACACCTTCCACTAGACTAGGTTGCTCAAAACACCATCCAGCCTGGCCTTGAACACTTTCAGGGAGGGGGCATCCGCAACTTCTCAGGGCAACCTCTTCCAGTGCCTCACCACCCTCGTAGTGAAGAATTTCTTCCTTATATCTAATCTAACTCTACCCTCTTTCAGCTTAAAGCCATTACCCCTTGTCCTATCACTACATGCCCTTGTAAAAAGTCCTTCTCCAGCTTTCTTGCAGGCCCCCTTTAGGTACTGGAAGGCTGCTATAAGGTCTCCCCGGAGCCTTCTCTTCTCCAGGCTGAACAACCCCAACTCTCTCAGCCTGTCCTCATAGGAGAGGTGCTCCAGCCCTCTGATCATCTTCGTGGCCCTCCTCTGGACTCGCTCCAACAGGTCCATGTCCTCCTCATGTTGGTGGCCCCAGAGCTGAACACAGTACTCCAGGCGGGGTCTCACAAGAGCGGAGTGGAGGGGGAGAATCACCTCCCTCGACCTGCTGGCCATGCTTCTTTTGATGCAGCCCAGGATGCGACTGGCTTTCTGGGCTGCAAGTGCATGTTGCTGGGTCATGTTGAGCTTCTCATCAACCAACACCCCCAAGTCCTTCTCCTCAGGGCTGCTCTCAATCCATTCTCTGCCCAGCCTGTATTTGTACTTGGGATTGCCCTGACCCATGTGCAGGACCTTGCACTTGGCCTTGTTGAACTTCATGAGGTTTGCATGGGCCCGCCTCTCAAGCCTGTCAAAGTCCCTCTGGATGGCACCCCTTCCCTCCAGCATGTCAACTGCACCACACAGCTTGGTGTTGTCAGCAAACTTGCTGAGGGTGTACTCAATCCCACTGTCCATGTCACTGAAAAAGATGTTAAACAGTGCTGGTCCCAATACCGACCCCTGAGGAACACCACTCATCACGGCTCTCCACTTGGACATCGAGTCGCTGACCACAACTCTTTAAGTGTGACCATCCAGCCAATTTCTTATCCACTGAGTGGTCCATCCATCAAATCCGTGTCTCTCCAGTTTAGAGACAAGGATGTCATGCGGGACAGTGTCAAATGCTTTGCACAATTCCAGGTAGATGATGTCAGGTGCTCTTCTCTTATCCACCAATGCTGTAACCCCGTTATAAAAGGCCACGAAATTTTTCAGGCACGATTTGCCCTTAGTGAAGCCATGTTGGCTGTCACCAATCACCTCCTTATTTTCCATGCGCGTTAGTATAGTTTCCAGGAGGATCTGCTCCATGATCTTTCCAGGCACAGAGGTGAAACTGACTGGACTGTAGTTCCCCGGGTCTTCCTTTTTTCCCTTTTTAAAAATGGGGGTTATGTTTCCCCTTTTCCAGCCAGTGGGAACTTCACCAGACTGCCACAACTTCTCAAACTTGATGGATAGTGGCTTAGTAACTTCATCCGCCGGGTCCCTTGGGACCTGTGGATGCATCTCATCAGGTGCCATGGACTTGTGCACATTCAGGTTCCTTAGATGGTCTTGAACCTCATCTTTTCCTACAGTGGGCGGTTCTTCATTCTCCCAGTCCCTGCCTTTGCCTTCTGCGTCTTGGGCAGTGTGGCTGAAGCACTTGCCAGTAAAGACCGAGGCAAAAAAAGTCATGGAGTACCTCAGCCTTCTCCATGCCCCAGGTAACCAGGTGTCCCGTTTCCTTCTGGAGAGGGCCCACATTTTCCCCAGTCTTCCTTTTTTCACTGACGTACCTATAGAAGCTTTTCTTGTTGCCCCTGATGTCCCTGGCCAGATTTAATTCTATCAGGGCTTTAGCTTTCCTAACCTGATCCCTGGCTGCTTGGACAGTTTCTCTGTATTCCTCGCAGGCTACCTGTCCTTGCTTCCACCCTCTGTAGGCTTCCTTTTTGTGTTTGAGTTTGTCCAGGAGCTCCTTGTTCATCCATGCAGGCCTCCTGGTATTTTTGCCTGACTTCCTCTTTGTTGGGATGCATCGCTCTTGAGCTTGGAGGAGGTGATCCTTGAATACTAACCAGCTTTCTTGGGCTCCTCCTCCCTCCAGGGCTTTATCCCATGGTACTCTGGCCTCTTCAGGGATCTGCTTGGTAAAGTCTGCTCTCCTGAAGTTCAGGGTAGTGAGCTTGCTGTGCGCCCTCCTCACTGCCCTAAGGATCTTGAACTCCATTTCTTGGTCACTGCAGCCAAGGCTGCCCTTGACCTTCACATTCCCCACCAGCCCCTCCTTGTTGGCGAGAACAACGTCCAGCATAGCACCTCTCCTCATTGGCTCCTCTATCACTTGGAGAAGGAAGTTGTCATCAATGCATTCCAGGAACCTCCTGGATTGTTTATGCCCTGCTGCTGTCGTAATATTGGGGTGGCTGAACTCCCCCATGAGGACCAGGACTTGTGAACGTGAGGCTGCTCCTATCTGTCTACAGAGGGCCTCATCCGCTCAGTCTTCCTGGTCAGGTGGCCTGTAGCAGACCCCCACTATAATGTCACCTGTCCTTGCCCTCCCTTTAATCCTGACCCATAATCTCTCGGTCAGCTCCTCATGCATCCCCAGGCAGAGCCCCATGCACTCCAGCTGGTCAGTGACATAGGTGACACCCCCTGCTCGTCTCCCCTGCCTGTCCTTCCTAAAAAGCTTGTATCCTTCCATTCCAACACTCCAGTTGTTGGAGATATGCGAGAAACAAAAACGAAGGATGCTACTTAGTTAATGAGGCATGACCTTGAGAAGAGAAATACGATGACACCGTAAGTCAGTGGGTAAAGAAACACCAAGATAAGCACAGGGGCAATCAAAGAGCTACTGGAACTTTGAGTGAACTATCCTAATTAACATACTAGAAAACCCGCCCTTCGGTAGGGAGAGCCCCCTACCAACAGAAGCCCCTTCCTCACAGAACATGCGCAGTAAAAAAGGAGGACGCTGCGACTTTAAGTGGAGATGAGACTTGTGAGAACCAATAGGAATGAGAATAACTAAGCGAAACTGCAAAAATACTGATACCTGCTGCTTGAAAGGTATAAAATGCTTTACCATGTGTTACCCAGGTGTGCTAGCTTTGTGGAGTTACCACCTAGCACCCATCTCTGCGCAGACATGAAATAAACAAATATCTCGACTCTGTGTGTTAATCGGCTTTTTGCACACCGGGTGAAAGAATCCTGATTTTTGGGACAACATTTTGGCAACCCAGATGGGACAGCCATAAGGCCTTGCCCAGATCATTTTGCCATCCCCGACAGCGGACCGGACTGGACCGAGTTCCAGCGCGCACCGACCTATTGATCAGGGACTCCTCCAGATTCCCTCCAAAGCCGGGGCGACAAGCGACTCAAAGGTGCAACACCAACCAGAGATATTTGTGTCAGGGTGAAAGGGGAATGAATCCTTGGATTGGTGAGTATAAAATTTAATTACAAATTCAATGACTCCCATGGAAGGTTAAAGGGTAAAGTCGCACGTAGACGCTCGGCAAGGGGTGCCGTAATTGACCAAGGGGTCAGAGCCAAGTGCGCATCAAGTCACCAGGGGGGCGCATAAAGTCGCACGTAGATGTTCGGCAAGGGTTGCCTTAATTGACCAGGGGGGTCAGAACTGAGTGCGCATACTGACCAAGGGGGGTCAGAGTGGAAATTACCGACCAAGGGGGGTCAGAGTGGAAATTACCGACCAAGGGGGGTCAGAGTCGGCAAATAGGTAAATTCGGTTAAAATGGGAGCAAGCCAATCCACGATTCCTCCCTGTAGCCCTTTGGGGTGTATTTTGAAAAATTGGAATAAGTTTGGGGGAAATCTGATGACTAAAGATAAAATGAAAAGATATTGTAATCAATGGTGGCTAAATTATAAAATTGGGTGACGATGAGGTCTGGCCAGAAAATGGATCGGTAAACTATAATGCTATATGACAATTGATGTCATTTTGCCATTGGATGGGGAAATGGGACGAAGTACCTTATGTTGATGCCTTTATGACTTTGTACAGAAAATCTGATATGCGGGAAAAATGTAAGCTAAAGACTGACCTAGTGATGTATACAGCTTCTGAGAAAAAGGAGAGTGCTTGTTGCATAGGCTGTGACGATAGAAAGACTGCAGGGGGAGAAGAGCAGGAGGATGTGTAGCTGTTAGTCCCGACAGCCCCACCACTATACAAAAGTAGTGCTGGACAATTGCCAATCGATCCTAATTCACAATCAGGCAATGAGAATTTTAGCCCGATTTCCAGCCGGACTAGAGGGCACGCTGAACCAGTTGTACAGGCTCCCCTGAGACAGGCGGTGGGACCAGAAGGACTGCCGGTTTTTGTACATGTTCCATTCGCTACCTCTGACCTGTTAAATTGGAAACAATCTGTTGGATTCTATAGGGGAAGCCCTGAGGGAGTACATCAACTATTAGAAACTATAATGTTAACACATAATCCCAACTGGGGAGATATACAGGCTCTGCTAAATACGTTCTTTATGGCAGAGGAAAAGAGAATGGTGATCGAAAGGGCCAGGGAAGAAGGGGGAAGGAGAAACAGGCAAGAAGATTCTGAGGAGTTTCTACCTACTAAAAGGGACCCAGAATGGGATCCTAATGAGGGGGGGGGAAACGAGGGCTCAACTGAAGCAGTATCAGCAGCTGATACTATATGGGGTTCAGCATGGAGTGCCTAAACAGAAGAATGTGTCTAAGCTTTATGAGGTAAGGCAGGGTCCGGAGGAAAAATCCATCAGCCTTTTACGAAAGGCTATGTGAAGTAGCTAGAAAATGGATGGACTTGAATCCGGATGATGAGGCAAATCAGAGGATGTTCAATATGTTGGTTTTTGGGTAGTCGACTCAGGATATAAGGAGAAAGTTGCAGAAAGTTGATGGAGCTGGGGGAATGTCGATCCCACAATTGATAGAGATAGTGTATAAGGTTTATAACAATTGAGATGAGAGGGAAAGAAAAGAAAAACAGAACAAAATAAAGTTGCAAGCATCTTTGCTGGCAGCAGCAATAAATGGAAATTATGTTGAAGGGAAGGGTAGAGGAAAAAGTAAAGGAAGAGGAGGATGCGGTGGAATAATGCAGGGAAGAGGTCTGCAAAACTGAACCCCTTTAGGGCTAAATCAGTGTGCAGTCTGTAAACAGGAGGGACACTGGAAGAATGAATGCCTGAAATGAAAGGGGCCAAAGGAACGGGATCATGCAGAAAATGCTAATTTTATTATGTTAGAAGATTCAGACAATGAATGAAGGGGACCAGGGGAGAACATTAAAATCTCCCCAGCTGATCCCCTGG
Organism: Gymnogyps californianus; assembly: GCF_018139145.2. Lineage (NCBI taxonomy): Eukaryota > Metazoa > Chordata > Aves > Accipitriformes > Cathartidae > Gymnogyps > Gymnogyps californianus. The sequence continues at coordinate 154,076,240 of NC_059471.1, forward strand.
TTCCAGTTAAGCTGGGGAACGAGACCATAGATTTTTTTAATTGACAGTGGGGCTACTCATTCAGTAGTCACCACTTGTAAAGGACTTCTAAGTAAAATAACTATGCCTATTGTTGGGGCAAAGGGAAAAAGAATGTTAAGGCCATTTTTACAACCAATGGAATGCACAACTGGGGGAGCTAAATTAATTCATGAGTTTCTATACATGCCAGAATGCCCCCTACCTTTATTGGGGTGAGATTTATTATGCAAACTAAATGCACAAGTAACCTTTTCTAAGAATGCTGTACAGCTCCATATCCCACCTGAAACTGCCTGGAGAGCTCAGATCTGCTCGCTGACAGATGAAACACCGGAAGAAATTGAAGAGAATATTCCAGATGTGTATTAAATGTGGTAATTCCCCTGGTATCGGCTTCAAAAAAACCCAGGTAAAGCAAAAAAGTGAGTCCGATTAAAGTAGAACTAAAAGAGGGGGCAAAACCAGTAAGGGTGCATCAACATCCTATTAGGCTGGAAGCTCGCAAGGGCCCCGAAGCCCTGATAAATACCTTTATTCAATATGGACTGCTCAGAGAATATCAATCTGAATACAATACACCAATTTTATTGGTGAGAAAGCCTCACTCCCAGGATTACCGATTAGTGCAGGACTTGAGGGCTATAAATTGGATAACCAAAGACATACATCCTACGGTGTCTAACCCTTATACTTTGTTAGCATCTGTACCGGAAAACAATGCCTATTTTACAGTGTTGGACCTAAAAGATGCCGCCTTCTGCATTCCAGTGGATGAACAGAGTCAAACACTCTTCGCTTTTGAATGGGAGAATCCAACTACTGGAAGGAAAGGACAACTGTGTTGGACCGTTCTTCCCCAGGGATTTAAAAGTAGTCCCACTTTGTTCAGTGAAGTACTGGCCAAAGAATTAGAACAATGGCAAACTAATAATGATAATGTTACTCTCTTACAGTATGTGGACAATATCTTAATTGGAGCAGATACAGAACAGACTTGTACAGAAGCCACAGTAAGCCTGCTAAACTTTCTGGGAATAGCCGGATTCTGCTGGATATGGATCCCCAATTTCAGACTTAAAACAAAACCCTTCTACACAGCCACAAAGGGCCTTGTGGGAAGTTGTTAGAATGGACTCCGGAGTGTCGGAGTAGTTTTGATGAAATTAAAAGAAAATGATGGAAGCTCTCCTCAAGAAACTACATGAAGAAACTCACATGGGAGCTGATGCTGTGATAAGTGGTGTTAAGAGATACACTGTAGGGCCAAAAATGCAGACAAATGCAGATATAATAGTAAAGAGATGAAACTTGTGTAAATAATCCCAAAATACAAAGAAAGCTGCCAGCAGGTGACGTAAAAAGAGGAATAACCCCTAGGGAATAGTGGCAAATAGATTTCTCTGAATTACCAAAATGTGGACAACGTAAATATCTACTTGTTCTAGTGGATATGTTTTCCGGATGGCCTGAGACTTTCCCTTGTCGCAACAATGGGGCTAGGGAAGTAATTAGGATATTACTAAAGGAAATAACCCCCCAGATAGCTAGAGTTGGACCATATGTCGTTAAAAGGGTTGGACAACAACGACTTTTGTTTAATCCATCATGGTCCCTCAAACGGGTAGAACTATCAATGCAGATTAATATCTCTGCAGTTAAACCAGCCTGTTCAATATTCATAAGTGCGTCCTATACAGGATGGTTAGCATGGTTACACGGGCAGTCTCTTACCCTTCCAAATCGAGTAAAAAGAAATGTAACTGGTATCCTAGGGACAGGATTGGGAGTCTTAAACAGCATAGATATGAAGTACTTGCAAACAAACTTATTACAGCCACACATGATTTAAAAAAATTAGAACATCCATTGCGATCCTCCCTTAGGAACTCATCAATGGCTGTTATCTGATATATTGCCTCAGCAGGAAAGGGTTAATGAAAAGAACCACCAATAATCATAGATGCACTTGGTATAGCCCAAAATAATATTTCGCTAGCTATTAGTTGCATCCAAGCTCAACTGTGGGTGCAATATACAATAGCAGCAATTGTAAGAGAAGGTGAAGATGGCACCTTACCTACTGAAATTCAGGAAATAATCTGGGAAAATGCAACTGCATTTGAAAGAGAATTCCAATCATGGTGGTATCTGGGCAATTTCACTCACAATCCTATCCATAACAAAGCCACGGCCTTTGTTGTAACCATACAGAATGCATCGGTAAAAACCATCTACCCGATCATCGCGTTAGGATTAAATCACAATGGGACTGTACTTTATCCGTTAGAGTACAGACTATGGGCACAACGAGACAATAACAGATGGCAGACTGTTGAAGTTGATGCATGTGTGTACGGTGACAACAGGGATTTATTTGCGAAAGTAATACCATCAGAGCTCAAGACATTTGTCTTGACACTGGGCAAAATGTTCATCACTTTGAGATACATCCGAAAGAAATCCCTGGAACTGTACTTATATATTGGGAAAGGATGTGTGTGTATAAGAACTCTATGTAATTTTATAGTTGATTATTTATCCCGACAGTAATATTATCTACACTCAAATACTTGCATTTGTAACTTTACTAACATTATAGGATGTGATTTCAACTATTCAGCTCCGGTTACGACTTATCAGCTAATACAATCCAATTATACTTTAGTTAAGGATCTATTGCTTACTTCCATTGGGATGGATCTCACACTGGTGAAAAAATTTTTACAACATAATGATCTATGCCAGTTGCTGGAACGTGCCCGAGAAGAGGGACAAAGGACTTTAATCACCGTTCACCATGACACAGAAGAGATACATTGTGTTTTGGACCGGGTGAAGAAAGATGGAGAACATAGGTGGTGGGAAGCCCTCCTCGGATGGTCACCCAAGGCAACAGGCATTCTTAATCTCATACTACATCCTGTTGTGATCTTGTTATCGCTAACATGTTTACTGCTTATAATCATACTGTATTTTAAGGTTTGGCACATGATGAAGCAAATTGCTCTAATGCAATCACCCAGGGTATGCACGCTCATCACAGAGGGAGACAAATCCCTCAAACTTGAAAAGTTCCCTATAAAGGGCAGGGAAAAAATTCCAGCAACACATATGCCAATGCGAAGGAACCTATGAGCAGTTTTGGAAAATTTTGAAATCTCCTAGAGACTGAAGTTTTAGAATGAAAATATCTAAGTGAGACTTATTTTAAATAAGAACTATTTATCTAAGTCTCAAAGGGGGGAATTGTTGGAGATATGCAAGAAACAAAAACAAAGGATGCTACTTAGTTAATGAGGCGTGACCTTGAGAAGAGAAATACGATGACACCGTAAGTCAGTGGGTAAAGAAACACCAAGATAAGCACAGGGGCAATCAAAGAGCTACTTGAACTTTGAGTGAACTATCCTAATTAACATACTAGAAAACCTGCCCTTAGGTAGGGAGAGCCCCCTACCAACAGAAGCCCCTTCCTCACAGAACATGCGCAGTAAAAAAGGAGGATGCTGCGACTTTAAGTGGAGATAAGACTTGTGAGAACCAATAGGAATGAGAGTAACTAAGCGAAACTGCAAAAATACTGGTAACTGTTGCTCGAAAGGTATAAAATGCTTTACCGTGTGTTACCCAGGTGTGCCAGCTTTGTGGAGTTACCACCTAGCACCCATCTCTGCACAGACATGAAATAAACAAATATCTCGACTCTGTGTGTTAATCGGCTTTTTGCACACCGGGTGAAAGAATCCTGATTTTTGGGACAACACAGTCATAGGAGCCATCTCACCACACCTCCATGATGCCAATAAGATCACAGCCCTGTAGGCATGTGCATGTCTCTAACTCCTCTTGTTTATTCCCCATGCTACGTGCATTTGCATAGAGGCATTTAAGTTTGGCCCCCGATGAAGCTGACTTACTGGCTAGAATTCCTTTGTGCTGCTCTTCAGGGGCTCTCCTGTTGACCTGTGATCCCTCTCCAGGCTCGGGGCATCTATTGCTGGTACTAGCATCAAACTGGTAGGAGTGGGATGGATTGAGGTTCCCCTCTCCCAGCAACTTTAGTTTAAAGCCCTCTTCACCAGTTTGGCAAGCCTATGACCAAAGATGCTCTTCCCCTTCTCTGACAGATGAACCCTATCAGCCCCCAGTAGACCAGGTTTCTCAAAGTGAGTTCCATGGTCTAAGTAGCCAAACTACTGGGAAAGCTGTGAAAAATACTAGGAAAGCTGTGTAAAAGCAGTTCTGGTAGGGCTTTTTGCTTCTCAGTTTCTAAGCACGAGTTCAAGCATGAACTTTCTTGGCAACCTTTATCAATGAATTAGGGGTCGACTTATCAACCTGTCCTACCACACAGGTGGCCTCATTTCAAACACATCATCGCAATGGATAAACTGGATAGCTCATGAAAGGGGGAGAGGAAAGACAGACAGGGAAACAGAACAACTTCTCCAAGTGGATGTTTGGAGCCTTTATGTCAAGGTGAAGGGATGGTCATGTTGCCCTATATTCAGTGCTCAAGACCTGCAAAAAGTTGGGGGGGGGGGGGGGATGTTAAGCCTCACACCAACATCTACCAATCCTCAGTTAATTGCCATCTATTTTCCTGCAGCCTCCCTGTGAGGACAGGATAGTGTTTGGATGCCAAGAGGAGAGAAAGACAACACTGACTTCTGTAGCTATGCTGACTCACTACCTCATGCCATGTAAGAAAGAAAAACATGCACCTTCTCTTTACAAATGTTATTTCCTGGCTTGAAGCCAGTGGCAACATATTGCATCTGCAGCATCACCTTCTTGAGTCAAATTAGTCCTTTCACCTGAAAAGGAGAAGTGAGCAAGCCCTTTTTATTTGCTTGGAACTAGAGAAGGAAAAAAGATCTAAAATCAACAGCAAACCTAAAATATTTTTGTTGCTCCAGGAGCCACACACACACTCTCCAAAAGCACCTTTTAACTAGAAGATATCTAAGAGGATACTTCCCATGTTTTTGTAAAAAGTATAATTTTTTGGTACATCAGTGCACTGTATATCTCCAAATTTGCTTCTGTGGAAAAACACAATACATCATCTTAAATGTAATGTATTACCTGAGGAGAAATAGTTCCTTTCCAGGTCAAGTGTGAGAGGGCAATCACCTGGCAAGTGTCAGAGTTTCCTGTTCCTCCCTCCTGTTCACCCCCTTTTTATAAAGACAAGGTACTACTACTACATAAGCAAGCTGTGTGTGCTAAAACATACAACTAGAGAGAAACAGAACTTGGCCTTTTGTCCATTTGAAAAGTTTAGCTTAGTCATAAAAATGTAACCTTGGAAACAGCAGCTTTCTATAGAAAATAAATTATTATTAGAAATAGGAATGCTAAAAGGTCCTTTCTACAGGGCAGAGATTTTATATACTTAGCTAAGTCCAGTCACAGGTAATATATTCATAACTCAAATACCTATATATGTATATGCATACATACACACCTATAAATATGTGTATATATATACAGACATCCACAAAAAAACATTTATTCAGTGACTGAAGTTCGATGGGTTTGTTCATGATTTACTTGCAAATACTCTTTGCTCTGTCAGAACACAGTTGTTGGCTGACATAATGTCTCACTAAATTTTATTATCTATTCAATATAGCTTTGGCTCTAAAATTAACTATATGAATATCCATTCCTTGTGCTATCAGACTGGCAATTGACACCAGGGGATATTGTCCTCATCATCCAATTAACTAGTTCACTCACAGAACTCATGAGCTCCATACAGAGCTCTACTTTATGCAGCTGAGCAAAACACTTCCACTATCAATACTTCTGTAGTCTTCACAGATACTGTACAATAATCCACATTATTATACAAATCACACAATTTATCTTGTTCAGACAAACTCAGCGTATTCAGAAACCACAAAGATTAAGTACATAAGCATATCTGTGTAAAAGCTAATAATAGGGTGATGAATGTCACTGAAAGCAAACATTAGTACAGTATTAATAGAAATGGATGTTTCTAAACACTGTATAAAACAACTTGCTCAACTGTAAGGAGAGGAAGAAAAGCTTTCCAGATAGAGCAGCAGACAATTTATAAATAAATTTGGGGAGATTGCTGTGCTGCAATTCAACCTAAAATATTTAAATTTCTAACACCTATTATTCTTCAAAATGGTGTATTACATAGTCAATGAAAAGTAATTTAAAGTACAGATGAATGAATTCCATTACTTCCTGAAGAATCTAATTAAGAACCTCATTCCCCAAACACACCAATCCACAGAATTACATCCTAAAGGTCATATGCCCCATGGGACCATAAATACAGATTCAGGTCAAGTGAAACATTCTGTTCATTCATGTTGATTAGCTATAATGGTTTCATTTAAACACAAACCTAAATATCAGTCTTCCCAAATCAGGAGCATAGATAGGCTAGTTTACCATATTGAATTTTATCTTATGAACTTTTGATTAGCATGGACCAGAAGTGCACATTCAGGGCATTATTAAATAACAATCCAAATGAGCCTTGTAGAAAAGCTATGCACATTATTTAGTTGGAACAAACTATGAAAGGTTCTACAGAGATGTTATAAGGTCCTCAAAATTATTCCACTCGCATCAAAAAAGTATGTAATTTCAGTAATAGAGAAATATTTTCTTTCCTTTTTTAGCTGCAAAATGGCTGAACAGTACAAGGAAATTGCATTACTTTCTATCAGACAAACAGCATTTGACTTTTCCACAAGAATACAGAAGATCACCTACATATTGAATAATTCTTATTGTAAGGAAAAGGGCATGCTTTCTGGAAATTCTTAACAGTTGTAGACATTCATTAACATAAATAGTTAATTTAATTTTTATGGTTTTTAAAGCTACTCTTCTGTGAGCAGATATCCATCCCATTGTACATCAGGTTACACATCAGAATCAGAACCACTCTTTTTACAGGGATAGGTCTTAGAAAGTCAACATCATGCTAGATAAACGGTTTATAAGGTGAAGTCATTTTTAACACCGCCCACCCCTGTGCTGGAAATTGCTTACCAAAAGGTATGCATTTGTTTCCCTCCTATGCCTGAACTATAGCATTTTTGAGTTTCTAGAAATGTTACCATCACCACCACGCACACACCCACCCCCAAACCCCCAAAACCAACCAAAACCTAAAAACAGAGCTCTGACAGGAAAAAATGAGAAGGGGTTATTTTTTTAAAATCTCTTTCATTCCACTACTTGTGGTTCAAACTCACAGAAGCAAAGCCACGTACCTATTCTGAGACTACCAGCAGAACCTGATCTACTTCCATTCACCAAGTAAACACACTCAGCTTTTGATGAAGCTGCGACTTCTTCCTCTCACCCCTATTAATCACCCAGCAACAGGCAAGAGAATGCCAGCTAACTCACTTGGAGCACAGCTGGTTTTCCTAAGAAACATGCTTCTGCCTCCAGTCACCCAGGAAAGAAAACAGGCAGAGCAAGCTTGGGTCCTGCCCAAGCTTGGCACTCCTGCACAGCAACCTGATAACACTTCTGCCATGCCACCAGGTTGATTGAACTGGTAAGACAGACTTTTAAATTATACATGCCCTAATTCCTATATCAATTATTTATGAACCTTGTGAACCATTTCTTATGCTTTGTGTCTGCATAGAGAAAGGAAATAATAAAAAATCCAACAATTCTACAGAATCCAGCAACAAATTTCTGATAGATCTTCCAGAATACAGCCCACACCAGTCTACCCACATACAGATTTTAATATGATTCAGTAAACAGAAAAGGAAATCTTCTACTGCCCCTTCCATGCAAAAAATAAACTTTAGGAAAAAAAAAAATCACACTCCTCTGGGGCATGTTTGCAGTGACAGATTAATGAATTACCTATCTCCTAGAGAAGAAGTAAACATGCAAAATTAATTAAATGTTCCAGTGTTTAGAACAATTGGAAAAAGGAAAGCAGCAGCCAGAGGAGAAAAAGAAATTTACCTCACTTTTGAGATCGCATTGGCAGAGCTTGGAAATGATACATTAAAAATAAGTGTAGTTTTGACAGCATTTATCACTTAAAACATAAGAACTGCCACAACAGAGCAGAATCATCCAGCCTCTTCTGATGGACAAATTTCAGTGCTTCACAAAAGTCTGCTACTATTTTAAGGCAAAGCTTTTGCTAAGCTCTTTACCTAAAAAAATACCCCTAAAAATATAAGTTCCACCACATATTTTTTTTTCCTTCCATTTGATAATTGTTATCCCAGATAAGCCAGGGTAACCCAGCTGTACTAAACCCTTCTGCACTTTCTTACTTCACACTTGCTGCAGCAAATGCTTGAGCATTTTGCTGGATAAAGGCTAGACCCACACATACACTTAAACACCTGCCGAAGTGCCAGGTAGAATCCTGGTCTTCACTTTCCTTCTCCTTCCCCATGCTAGCTGTAGTTCTCTCAAACTTTACACTTCCAAGCACGGTGGATTCTCCGATAGTAATGATCCCACTAAACAGAAGCCCACATGCTAAACAGGAAAAACTGACAAAGAAGAGATGAGATTCAATTCCCTATAATTCATGTAATGGAGAAAAGGGAGAAGATACATAGAAGCATTTTCATCCTTAAGTATGCATTTGGAGAGTAGCTCACTCTCTAACACTTTCTCCCTTATGCCTTGTCTCCTACTGTTCTTTATCAGACTCTGTTCCTATAGACAACACCCATATTCAATCTGAGAAGGCTGATTCTGTTTGGCACTTGGATCTCTAAAAGCAAAAAATTATTTCCTATTACCCCTTTGCTATTCACACAGGTTTTATATGCATAGTCTGCTGCAATCATTACTCTGTAAACTCTATAAAAGAGTACTAACTATTTACCAATAAAGCGATACTTGTATTTTCATTTATGCAGATCTTGTAATTAAAAAAAAAATAATCACAGCATATCCACAGTGCTTATTCCACTTGTAAAAGGATTGCAGGAGCTATGCTAGTCAATTATGTTTTATTTTTCAAATGGTAATTTGTTTTTCAGAACTCCTTTGCACCAACCACACAACACAAATGTACTCTCACATGTGCATCCTTCTCATCTCTGAACATCCAGCTGGAAAATGCAAGTCTTTATCTTCCTTTTAAAAGAGCCTCAATCAAAAATACAACACTTGTATTTACTTATGCACCTTATATAAATATTTGAAACGGATCACACTACAGTTCTACTGTCTCTGCAACAAATACCATATGTGCCTAATAATTTTGGTTGCCCCAAATTCCCATGCATAACCTGCTGCAGAAAACCTGAAATTTATCTAAGATAGGCTGTATTCATCACCAGGTCTCAGCAGAATCTGCCCTGCTGTTCAGTACTAACTGGAACTCAGGCTCTTTCTATGTTGTTCAACAAAAAGGAACATTTGAATCTCAAAGCCATCATAATCCAAATCAAATTTCCCTAATACCTCATGGGTTCTTATTTTAATTTGCCAGACACATTAATTGGCAGCCACAGTACAGCAGCATGTTTAATCTATTTTTACAGATTTTAAGATACAGAATATCTTTGACTTACAAATTAGTTTGGGGCTTATGAGTCTCTCCCTGCTTTATCCTGACAGCTGATATCAAATGGGACATTTAAATGAACTGTATCAAAACTTGGAGGTCATTTTCCAAGGGATATCCCTCAACTTGGAAACAATACCCATTCTCCCAGACCCACAGCTTAATATTCTGTGTAAGCAATAAGGCTTATCTCAACTTTTTTCTAGAGGCTTACTTAGATACTGAATCAGTGAGACAAGTTGTTTTTATTACTTTCTGCTCCTCAGCAGAGTACAGCAAATATGATCCAGGGATAAGGCACACTGAATTGGAAATCTTTCCTTGTTTGCAAAATCACAATGAGGAACTTGCAGCTTTCTGAAATTTCACAGAGTCACAGAATGGTCGAGGTTGGAAGAGACCTCTGGAGGTCATCTGGCACAACCCCCTGCTCAAGCAGGGCCACCTAAAGCAGGCCTCCCAGGACCATGTCCAGGCAGCTTTTGAGTATCTCTAAGGATGGAGATTCCACAGCCTCTCTTGGCAACCTGTGCCAGTGCTCAGTCATCCTTACAGTAAAAACATTTTTCCTGATGTTCAGAGAGAATCTCCTGCATTTCAGTTTGTGCCCTTTGCCTCTTGTCCTGTCACTGGGCACTGCTGAAAAGAGCCTGGCTCTGTCTTCTTTATACCCTTCCTTGAGATACCTAGAGGCATTGATAAAATGCCACGTGAGCTTTCTCTTCTCCAGGCTAAATAGTCCCAGCTCTCTCAGCCTTTCCTCATAGGAGGGATGTACCTTAGTCCTCTTCATTGCCCCTCACTGGACTCTCTCCAGTAGCTCCATATGTCTCTTGTACTGGGGAGCCCAGAACTAGACCCAGTACTCCAGGTGTAGCCTCACCAGTGCCTAGTAGAGGGTAAGGATCACCTTGCTTGATCTGCTGTCAACACTCCCAATGCAGCCCAGGAAACTATTAGCCTTCTTTGCCACAAGTGCACGTTGCTGGCTCATCGTCAACTGGGTGTCCACCAGGACCCCCAGGTCCTTTTCCGCAAAGCTGAAATTTGCTTTTAAAATTATTCAGTCAGTTTTCTCAAATAACTCTTGGTTTGTTGAACATTTATGCACCATCTATTGCATGTGCTCAGTCTTTAGAACAGAGAAGTGTTGGTAAGTTTTCTTTTAGCATATACCATTGACTTTCTTCTATGATAGAATAAGAATCATTCTTGGAATCAAAGTTTCTGAATATCTGGATTTATAGCTCTGAAATTTGTTATTTTCCAACATGTATTTCAAATGCGTTTCTTTGATAGTCCTAACCTGTTTGAAAAGATGTCCGTCGTAAGAGTGGCAAAGCAAGACAAAAGGGATGCCAACACAAAGCAAAACATGTCTTTTTTGACTGAATAATAAAAAAGCATTTCTGAAGACAAACTACACTGCTTGAGTTGACATACTATATTAACCTGGGGTTTTTGGGGGGGTTGGTTGGGGTGCTTTGGGGATGGGTTTTTTTGGTTGGGTTTTTTTGTTTGTTTGTTGTTTTTTTAATTGTGGACACAGAGGTTTTCATAATATGGCATGTTTCCATAAACGGGATGAAGTAGAAGATACCCACATACAATGGCACAATGGTACAAGTGTTTTTAAGTGCCAATTCACCACATTTTAAAAAAGACATTAGACTCTTGAATAATTTAGCTACTATCTAGCAAGTTAGTACAGTGGAGTTGCTGACAATCAAGATACTGCCAAGGTGGGGGGGGTCTCCATCTTCAATGCAGCTGCAGCCAATGGCACACCACTCCTCTGGGGGACTAGTTTCCTGGTTTGATCAGCTCTATCTGGAGATATGGCTTATGGCTGAGTTTGTTCACAGTATGCTTTTGATTAAAACCAAAGGACGGAAAGCTCTCATCTCAACCGTTTCCAGGGATGGTGCCTGGCGCTTAACTTCAGACCAGCCTGTTGCTATGGATTTGTCTGGTGAGCTGGACTCTTGGCTGGTCACCATCACTAGACATGCTCTGACCACCTTACTCGGGTACTGTGGAACTGTGCCTTTGCTGGGGAGGCCACTGCCCTGTGCCTGCCATGCTGTCACCTGAGCTCCCGCTTCCCATTTGTCACTGGATTTTACTGCCCTCTCTCCTGGTTGAATGACACACAGGGTAACAGCAAAAAACTATGGAACTTTAAAAGTAGAAAAAAGCCAGATACTCACACAGTGAAGGAATCGGGGGGAGCTGAGACTCTCCTCAGGTCAGCAGACTGCACTTTATGGATACTATAGGCAGCAGGAAATGAGTGGCCAGGAGAAAGGCAGCACACAGTGTGGACAGACAAGGAAAAAGGCAGGGAAGAGAGAAAGAGTGGAAGAGAAGAAAGAAGGAGAAAGACATACAACATTTAAACAGAAACAAAAGGAATGTGTCACAAAAGTTGAATGAAGAGACATGCAGAGCTCCAAGTTCACACTAGGAAGCCAAGAGCAACAGAAGACATGCAAATGGAGAAAATCACTGCTGCATGGCACACAGGAGCTTTCTAAAGACATGAGTGAGGAGGACCAATGACAAGCTAGGCACATGGCTATACAAGGAAGACGAGGAGCCCCAGGATTTGTTCTACAGGCACTGAAAAATTTCAAGGCAACAGACTTTGGAAGCAGGTCCAGAAATGCAAACAAACATCAAAGCCAAGATCTGAATGGATGGAATAGTCTCCAAAGGGTGGCCAACTTTAGTTAACTTTTAAGAAAAAAAAAAAAAATACCCTTACTGGAGATTTTGTATCCATAATGACAAATTGCTGTCTCCATTCTTCTTTCATGTACCTTAGGGAAACATGCATTTTACATATAGTGACTCCCAAGACTGTCTCTTTTTTAGTGTCTATACTCAAATGGTCCCTTTGTTTCTCTCAAGTGTATGGAATATGTTTTATCTATAAGCTCTTCCCTTTTCTTTCTCTTCCATTATGCAGGACATTCTTCCTCAACCCAAACTAAAAGCCAGTGAAAGCAAAATAGCATCTTTTGAGGTTCAGAAAGCGATCACTAACTGAAACTTACTGAGCAGCACACTAAACTGTAGTTTCTATTCAGAAAATGACTCCTGGAAAAATTGAACCACAGCTTCTCCTCTTATTCCACATACATTTTTCTTATAGCTCACAAGAACCACATTCTTGGCTTGATCACAGAAAAACAAGGTATATGCTGTCTCTTTCGCATGTTGCCATGATCAATAGTGGAGAATAGCAATGAGAACTTAGCCAGCAAGTCTTTTAAGGGAAGGAGAATAAGAATATAATTCACTCTTTTGCAGAAAAACTGAGTCTGCTGATCTGGCCGTAGCAAAAATTTGCTTTTGCTCGTACAAACAGAAAAGACGTATGAGAAGAAAAGAAACTTTTTTTTCCCCCACAACCCCACTATCTGCCTTGTTTCAATCCATAACCAAGTGTGAACAGCATCACCTTATCCTGTATATTCCTTGCACCTAAAAAGTTGCTTCTGGCTTGAAGCACTTTATTCGATTGTTACTTATCTCCATCGTAGAGCAATGCATTGTAGGATGAGGAAGAAATTATGCCTGCCTTTTATGTTTGGACAGCCTCCATTAGAAACAAATTAGAAGCACTGTAACTGTATTCACCAAATAACAACTTTCCTCCACTATGCTTCAACTCAAAATTTTAAAGTTATCATAAGAGTACAAACCATAAACAGGTCATCTTCACCTACTCAAGAGTACTCACATAATCTGTATGTCACATCAAAATGGCTTAACTTTCCAAAAGGAAGTATTTAAAAAATGAATGCTTTATGAACAGTAAGAAGAGAGATCACTAGTTGCAGCATCTAGTCCATAAATAATTCGGGACAATTAATATACTGAGAAATTTGTTTGTAGGCAATTCAGCAGTGAACGACGAAATAACTGAATAAGATATTAATTGCCAGTAATTCACCCAGCTATGACAAAATGCAGCACATTATATTTACTTGTTCCCTAATAGCTTAGACAAAGCTTTTCATGCTGCTGCTGTCAACAGGGAAGGGAGGCTCCTTCAGTTCAAGTAGCCTCACAGAAACACTGGATTTTTGTTCCTTAATTTGATTCCATGGCCAACCTTTTTTTTTTTTTTTTTTTTTAAAAAAAGACTAGAAAAGACTAGGAACTTTTACACTGTCAAAAGTGCTGCTGAATTTCCCCCACACCTTGAAAAAGGCAAATTATTCAGTAATGGATAAAACAAGGACTCCCAACATACAGGAGTTTCTACCTTGAAGGTCTGTGTAGAACCACATGAGGCAGTTTATGTGCAATTAGAAGGTGCTGGAAGCAAAATAGAGGGAAAATGGAGGGAAAAAACAGGTCAAAAAAGGTCAGATCCCTTTTTCTCATATACAAGTGTCCTCTCAGAGCATCTACAGGTTTTGAAGAACAGTTGCAACCAGCAAGATGGGCAACTCTTACAGTCAGAAGAGAACCATGTTTCTAAAGCCCTCCCGCTCCCAAGTGAGAGAAGCATGAAATCTCTGTTCTTCTCACTCAGCTACATTACATATTGGCTCTTCAATTTTAAAATACTATTGTTCCCTGGAAACTCCAGTGCATCCACGAGACGAACAACACACTCACTATCCTTTCTAAACCCCCTCTCTTTAAAACCTCCAGAACAAAGAACAGGGTAAGAAGACAGAAACACAGTGTAAGACTTCTTCAAATTAAGTCTTTTTCTACTTACAACACTGGACTAGCTAAAACTCCAATTCCTACTGCTCTCCTTATCTAGCAATAATATCAAAGCTGACAATAATAGCAACACTGCATTACTGTGATGTGAGATAATTTTTTAATCACTTTCCTAGCAAGCAGCTCAAGAACAGATGTCTAACAATTAGGGATAGCTCCAGACCCACTTACTTATTTCACACATCTAATGTTCAGACGACAGTCATAAGAGAACAATCTATCGTGTTCAATCAAATATAAGGCTTTCTGGGATATTTCAATGGAATAGGGAGATATATTCCAGATATCAAGTTAAGAAATGCAGATAAACATATTTAATTGAAAATTTTCTCTCTTGTGAAATACTGCAAATCATCATTGTATTGAATGAACTTCTTACAATACTAAAATGCTTCCTAGAGTTTAACCTTTAACATGCCATTTACTTTTTATCACGCCAGGAGATTCAACTCCTCTCTCTCATTCCCCTTCAACACTTGAGAGCAAAGTACATACACACACAGATTACATAGATATAGATATAAAATATACACATACTATTTCTGATACATGAAGCTGAGACTAGAGTTCCTGACAGATCATTTGTATTTTCCCAAAACACAGGTCTGCAGACAAATACCTCAGCCAAATCAAAGGACTCTGACAGCAACGTAGTCTACCATAGTACATTTAAATCAAGCTAAACCACAAAGAATATCCTCTTGACAACTGGCATATACTATGAATTTGTATTTCCCTACCACAGTTTAAATTCAGATCTCAAAATCCAAACCTAATGCTAATTATCAGATCAAAATACCAGGAATTTTCTTTTTACATTTGCATTAGCCGCCCGCAGTGTAGAAAAAGATGCCCCAGGCTTGCTCCCTGCTCCACTCTAGCTTTCGCAAACGATTGAGGAGTTGTGGTTGGATGAAATCGGGTATCGCTGCCCACAGGCAAGAGCCTGCTATTCTTCACTGCTCAAGAGAGATGAGTATACCTTATGTATTTTCCAGGCAAATAGGAATTGCACATTACAGATACAGGCTTCTACTGAAACTTAAAGCATTAGTCTCAGTAAGAGAAGACAGAGTGCTAAATTGAACAGGAAGACGTTGAAAGTAACCAGGGAGGCTTTGATTACATGAACAGATCGGCAACCAGCAGATGACAAGAAGCTCTAAAGGGCTGGAGTCAAAGTTTGAAGCGAAGCAATATCTTCCACTAGATGATACAGTGGAAAGACACAGACAACCTTTAAGATACCTGAAAAGGTGTGCTTGAGACCTTGTCTGTTTTTTCCAGTTATATGAGTTAGTCTAATGAAAGATACTACATCTCTTCATAAACCTTGCCTCACCATTACAGCTGCAACAGCAAAATCCCCCACCCACCTCCCCAGAAAAAAAAAAAACCAAAACTTTAGTGCATGGATGTTTGAATGAAATGTGGATCCTTGATAATTTTAGGCCTTTAGCTTGGTATCTCTGTATAAGCGACAGACTGTTTTGCTTCACTTTAAGAATACTTGATGAAAAACAGCAAAGGCACTTACTATGTCACTCATTTTAGCAGCTATGAAGGCCTTCTATATGAGAAGTACAATAATCAGCTCTACAAAATAATCTAAATTATTTTCTTGGACGGGCATTTTTACAGGTCAAAATTTGAATTTTTCTTGGTGTTAAAATATCTCTGCAGTGCTTACAAATGAGGTTTAATTATGAAAAGGAACGTTAGTCCATCTTTTCTTCTTCGCATGTTCCTGGTTTCCAGTTATCTTAGCTTTTCTCTATTCATCTTTAGACTACTCATTTCTCATTTGGGTTTTTATACTGGAGCAGGATTCCCTACAAAGTGCAAACAGCCCTTTCTGGACCTCCAGATCCTCCTCCATAAACAGTCCCAGGCAGCATGCTCCCACAACAGAGACTACAAGATGTCCTGAGTAATTCTTGATTATGGCAATTTGTTACAGGATCTCCAATGGAGCTTAAAAAGCAGATCAATAAAGTTGAGAAAATGAATCAAAAGAACTTCAAAGGCAAGTGGCATACATAGGCAGAACTGTCAAAAGCCAAGAAGCACTCTGCTGAGCCTGCACAAACCTCTCTAAATAACTGAAAGATACAACACCTTTCTAAAAGCAAGACAGAGGGTAACCCAGAAGATAAAAGGATAAAAGAAAATCAGATAAGTATTTACAATATGGTGGAAAGGGAGTTCAGAAGGTGTGAATTTTTTTTTATTTTGTTTTGTTTTTGTAAATGAGCTGCAAGTTCAGTACATGCAAAATCCGTGACTGAATATGCTGCCCCAAACGGGCCTCCTGCCATTAGGACATGCACATATCCAACTCACTCATTCAGCAAAGGCATGGATGTTCTCCTCTTGCTCTTCTGCACCATGTTGGCTTGGTTCCTCAAGGAGATTCGAATGAGTGAGGGAGCCAATCGACATGGTTCACCATCCACTTGCATGGGAATAGACTTGTATGTTAAAAGTGTCACCTCACGGCACTGATGTAATCTCTCTCCATGACCACCCACCTGGAGAGCAGCCTGGGGGGGGGGAAAAACAAAAGCAAAAAAACCCCCAAAATAAACAGGAAAGACAAAGAAAAGACTCCTCAGAACAGACAGTTAAGGCAGTTAAATCCGAAAGGCAGTTTTGCTGACAGCTTCCATTACACAGCATTCCATGTGTAAGCATTCTAACGAGTCACAATGAATGTATTTTCACTCTGAAATTGCAAAGTAGGACTTAAAATTTCACAACGAAAAGTGGTGGGCAACAAGCAGATCTCTAACTATATGCATTGCACGTCTCATCACCTTGGTGTATGTCAAGCATATTATGCACACATACAAATATGTATACACACACATGTGCACGCACAAATGAATACCTGTGTTTATTCTTAAAGTTTTCAATTTGTTTTCATTGGTTTGTTTTTACACTAACAGTAACGTTACTAATTATTTGCTTTTTAAAACAACCACCCTAATTGGGTACATCTGTGAGACAGAAAAATGATTTCCCCTTCCTGAACAGAATACAGACCTCAAAGTGAATTAGATAAATCTAAAATCCTTATTATGAAAGTTTACACAGCAACTCAACCTCGAGACTAGACAGGCTGAAAAGAGCAAGCAGAAGGACCTTGTTAAAAACAATTAAATATCATGTTCAAGAATTCATTTCAAAGAAATGAAACAAGGAGGGCAATGAGCAGATTCAAGTTCTAAGCAGACATGTTTGGGCAGAAATGTATTTTTTTAATTTGTAGTGTGACTATTAACTCTCATCTATCAGATGCAGAAAAAAAATCCTATATTAATGCACTACTAACAGAAAGCAGCCTAAACACAAGTCAAGACCTTAATCCTGCTCTGTGTGCTTAATATTATGGATCAACTGATAATATAGTCAATAATATTCATAACAACACTTCTTGTAAAATACTTCTCTTCCTTGGTCTCACAGACCTTCTTGGGTATGACCAAACACATCTAGGAGACGTATAGAGCAAGTTAGGATTATATCAACACAGTCTAGGGTCACAACAGTTCCTCAGCATCACAACCAATGTAGACTTGTAGACCCTCAGTTCTGAATTAGGCTTCCTTTAAAGAGAAACAGCAGCTCAAAGGGCCCTACTACTTAAATTCAGTCCCAACTGAAATTGTTGGTAGCTTTGAGATCACTCTTGCTACTGCAAGTGGCTAGAGACACATTAGTGGCAAACCCAAAAAAGATTCCAGCTGAAAATTGCCAGTTGGTACATACTAAATAGACTTTTGACAGCATTTTCAGAAACATACCCTAAAATCTTCATAGGTGAAGTAACAAATGTTCATTCCACAAGATCTGCTAGGCTAACAAACAGAATTCTGCTTACTTGTAGGTTATTTCCCTAATCCATTAGATCCATCAAAAAAAAAAAAAAAAAAAAGAGACCAAAAAAGAATCCTTAACCCAGACTTCTAAAGAAATGATTGCTGATCAAGGCGACCTTTTACTTTTGCTTACTTTGAAGATTAGATTTGTCTGAATTTCTCTTTGAGAAAGCAAACACCATTATCATGGGTATTCACTGAATGTGATACGCACTGAGGACAGGTCACACAACAAATAAATGTGTGAGTTTAGTGAAAATAGGCTTATCCATGTTAGCTTTAACCTAGTCCACACAAGACGTAGCAGCAACAAAGGCCTAAGAGTATGGACTTAAGCATGACCTAAACAAACCTGCCAGGAAGCCCTGATATGTGCTTTCTGTTGGCGACACTAAGTTCAAGCTGCAGTGCCTTAGGCAGATTAACACTAGCACGGGGATAACCACCACCTCTGACTGCATTTAATCATCCTCTGATGAGACTGTCACTGTGTTTAACCACTGTGATAGTAGGACACCAGGGTATTTACAGTGCGATTGCTTTCATAGTAACTCATAGAACTTTTATAGTTCACTTTAAGGACAGCATTGACAGAAAGTGCACTGCCAAATTTAAACTGTTGGTTGAATTTTCTTTCCCTAGTAGAACAAAAAGACAGATGACATTTGTGCCAGAAATATTACTAAATTTTCCACAGCTATTACTAAATTTTCACAACATTTTTAGTGGGCATATGAAAACTGTATGGGCATATAATTTTATATAATATTTCATATTTGTTTCCAGTAGCCAGTTTTACAAAAAAAATCTCAACTTTTATGCCGTAGATTGAAATATACAAAAGCTAAAAAGAAACAGCAATAATTATTTGACCATAGAACATTCCCACAGTAAAAATGTGCATGTATGCTGTTTTTACTGTAATAATCTTGCTGTTTAACTTCAGAGCACTGCACATGCAAATTAGCCATATTTTGCAAAGAGTACATTTTTATTATTAAATAACACTTCTTTTATTAGAAAACTACAATTTGTCCCCCTCATTTAAAACCTAATAACAAAGCATGTTTTGGCCTTAACTGACTGAATACGTGGAATCATGGTGGTTCTTCAGTAACGAGGACAACTTTGCACTCTGTACCACCACCCACAGAATTCACCAAGTCTGGCAGCACCTGCAGGAAGGGTAGCACCTGCAATATACTCACCAGCGAGGCCATGGTGAACCCAATGACTTCAATGTAGCCATCGTCATGGCGCTGAGGCTCAAAGTCTCTGTGATCTCCAGGGTTTCCCCAAGGCATTGTGCCAGCACAATACCTATAGAAAGAGGTTTGGAAAGCAAGCTTTGAGAAAACAGTTTGCCCTGATGGGTCCTGACTAGTAGCCTGTTCTGCTGTCCTCCAGAAGTACCCAGATATCCATTCCAGGATTCAATTCAGGGACAATTAAAAGTTATGCTGGCAAGGACTGGACAAAAGGGAAAATCTGTCTCTTGTTTCCAAGCTCGTACACCATCCATAAATGTATCCATAATAATCTTTAGCAGGTGTCTCTGTGAGAGGAAAATGGGGAAACACCAGGAAATAGATAACAGAGCAGCAGCACTTTGTTCTCCCCACTTGCTCTGCTTTCTGCAGATGAGCTGTTGAGCCAGAAAGCTGCTTAGCCCCTCTGCTAGGCAGGCATGAGGCTGCAGCAGCATCTCCAGCCTTGGAGCTCCATTTCCTCTCCCCCTGCTGGCTCAGAAGCTCTAACAGCATAAGGAATGCAAAACGTTTCTTAGCTTGAGGAGGCAGGGAGAAATAAGAAGCAGGAACAGATGCAGCTGTGGCATCTATCTTTCCTACCATTAAAGAATGGATGTAAAAGTGATCTAAGAGTGATAGAAGGGGGAACTTTGGAGAGGTGACACCAAGTAGAAGCTTGCAGTGAGGGCAGTGCAGGACTCAAAAGATCAAGTGCTTGGGACTGCATGCAGAGCAAAGTGGTAGGTTGTCTATAGCAGTGGTCTCCAGAGTGGGTTGCATGTACCACAGGGCGTGTGCAAGAAAAATCCACAACTGACAAGACAATTAGGGTGTGTGAAGAAAATATTGTTTGTATTTTTAATAAATAAGAAAAAACCCCATTAAAATAGTGTTTGTTTCATCTTTATCACATCCTTTCTTAATTTCTATTTTTGTGTATGTTTTATAATGTATGTAATATATTAATATAGTAGTACATGTATATAATTTACAAATAAATATACATATATTGGGATTGTGCTCAAAACTTTTTTTACTGATAGAGATGCACAATCAAAAAAAGTTTGGAGACTACTGCTCTAGAGAGCAGGAGATAGACAACTTTTAAGAATACAGCTATATTTCTATTTGGGACACCTTCTAACATATTAAAAACAGCACTTCTTTCAATGGTTTGGTGTTCCTTTATCAGAAAAATACTGATCCTCCCCCCCCGGCCCCCTTTTTTTCACACTCTGCTTCTAATTAAGCAAAAGACAGGGCATCTGTGTCTTTACTATCTTGTTTGCAGGTTAGGTGCACAACTTTTGAAAGCGTGTTTGTTAATCATTTCTACTATCTCTGTATCAGGATATTCAACTTTTTAAATGATGGTTTAGCTGCACCCTGAACTCGGATCCCATTCCATATTGCTGATTAACAGTATTATAAGCACCTAGCTCTCAAGAAGGCAGCACAGTGGCAATACTCTTCCTGCACATCCACCCAGTCTAAGACAACTTGTAGGTATCTTTTTTTTTTTCTTTTATAACTCCAAGCATCTATCTTGAGCTTACCTGGGTATGTTTAAAAACACTATACACTGGAACTTCAGCTCCTGGATCTTTGGAGTCAGGTCTGTACCATCACACTACAAAGCCAAAGTGACAGAGCACAGAGAAATTGCTGAATGGAGCCACAGACAAGAGAAGTGTTGCTGCTTTGTAACAACTTTCCCAAGACTTTCCTTGGAATGTGTTGCAAATGTCATGCTCAAAACTGAAAAGTAACAGAGCCATTAAACTCTCACCTCGCTCTCTCTCCATTCCCCCCTCTTCCCACAATACTATGACACAATTTCTTATACTTACCACAACTTTAACATGCTTGGATAAATCTCTTGAGCTTCTTTGCAGAAAGTCTGTAAAGGCTGCCTGCAACAGAAATAAGTGCAGGAATTGTCATCAGAGCTTCCTCTCTTCTTTTTCCTCATTTCTTATCCCACTGCAGAGCTAATTAACAAAATGCCATCCTTTTGTCAAACCTATTCTTTCTTGCTCTCAGGAGATATGATTTGATTTTATTTTAAAATTATGATACTTCTCCTTTTGAGAGGTTAACCAAAGAAGGTTCTTGGGCACCCAAGGATTAAAATGCAAATTCTTGCTCGCATATTTTTTTCCATGTTTAAGGCACATGGGTACCATGGGAGTTATCATCCAGAAAGACATTATATGTCATGCATTATCAAATTAGCATTTCTCTCAATAACTACATTTTAGAATAAAGTGTTTTCCATGTACCTCCTGAATGCGGAAGTGGGTAGTTTTATTTGCATATTCACACATAAAAATTAATCACTCCAAATAGCTGATCTCTGCCCTCCACTCTCCATGACCCTACATCCAAGACTACTCCTCAAAGCTACAAAGATACAGGCCAATACTTGGGGAATTTCTATAGGAAAGTCAATATCAATTTGCTTCCCAAACCCTGAAAGAAGCAGACCAGTTTGTTGAGAAGCTTACAAGCCAGAAGTAGGGGGACCAAGACATGACCAGTACTATGTCCAGAGGACTAGCATTTCTCTCACCTGCTAAGCTCTGTAAAACAACAGTGCTTCAGGCACTTTTCAACAGACACATGTGTGTGCATTGCCAGAAACAGTACGTGTGCACTTTAAATTGCAACAAGCAAAGTGAAATGGCATGAGCTCCTGATGTAAGAAAGTGAGGGGGAAGGTACTGAAGAAAACATGCAAACAACTAAGTTAGCATCATTCTGTAAGACGAATCACAACTCACCCCTGCATAAAACATTTTATTTCTAAATCGGCTGTTGAATTTCTCTGGATTTGCTTCTGTGAAAGGATAAAAAGGAAAAATATGAACATCGTAATAAAAGTAGACTCCATTGTACCTTCACATTCCATGCTAGCACTATAGTGCTTTTAGCACACATCACTCAGTGAAAATATTAACGTAAATATATTTTTCCTGTGTGAGAATCCCCCATCTGTGCCATTATCTGCTATTAGATTTCAAACATTGATATTGAATTCTTCCCCTTTCCTGTAGAGTGAAAACAGATGGTTAAACATGAGCAAAGAGGTAACAAGAATACAATCAGTTAATTTAGCACCTCTCAGACTATTCATCTTATGATCCCTCAGTACCATTTGTGAGACCTCTGTTTCTACCAATGCAGAACAGACCTCTAAGAATTATTAGAAATCCATGAAACACTAACCCATGCTCTGAAGCAGGAGTAAAGCATTAGTAAAATACAAGATGAAACAGACACTTAAACTCTGATGTGTTACAAAGAGGTACTAAGGAATAGACATCTCTACCCAAATATTCCTGCAGCAAAAAAATAAGTGGTTACTCTAAAACCTATTTAGAGAGCTGTTTCATTTTGATTAGACTCCAAGTGATGGAGAATTTTAATAGTCCAGCAGTAATGCACATCTAATGGTTAATTATTCTCACTATTAAAATAAATATGGGGTTTTTTCCTATCTTGAACTTTTCAGACTTCAGCTGCCAACTGCTAAATCTTATTATACTTCTGTCAGATTAAAGAGCCCTCAACTATCAGATATCTTCTCCTTGAGTAAATACTTATAGGCAGTGATTAAATCGCCTCTTAATCTTCTTTCCGATAAGTTAAATGGAGCTCCTTTAATCTCCCAGTATAAGGCATGTTTTCCAGAATACAGGTCATTCTTGTGCCTCCTTGGGAACTGCTTTCCTAGTCTGTGGCATCCAGAGATTTCAGAAGCAGCCCTTCTGACACTGTATTCAGTGGTAGTACAAACCACCTATCCTTGCTCAGTGCTTCTCTAGTGAAAACATCCGACTATCAAGATAGTCATTCCAGCTAAAGCATCACACTGGCGTGAACATTTCCAAATTACTTCTTCTCAAATGACTACTTGAAACAGTGCTTCTAGTTCTCTTTGAAGTCACTACATCTCACAGTATAAGGCTCCATTTTGTAAGAACGAGCTATTTCTTTGCATTTCTTGTTTGATTGTTTGCCCAGCGACTCTATCATCCATTTGTTGTGTCACGTGTGAGCCTGGAACGCAGTCAGGGCCACCTCTTCTTCAAACAATTAATTTAACTGCATAAGTCAATCTCATCTCACTTACTGTAAAGAGCTGACAGCTCTTTACAGAAAGTCTCAGCACCCCATGCGAAGAAGCAGGAGGCTCCTGAAGGCTCAGTGCCTGTGCTGCATGTTCTCTGATGCGGCTATCCCTGATGGCTCTGGGCAGCAGCCACCAGAGCACTGGCTCTTACGACAAATACTGACCAGAACCAAAGCCCCAGTTTAGAACAGAAAAGGAGCCTTTATGAGGTCAGGGACTCAGCAGTCCTTCAACATACTGAATTGCTCCTACTTCTCACATAGCAGATGAGCATGGGTAGGGAGGAAGGACTCTTTCTGCGATGTGGAATAGAGCCTGAAGTTGATTAGAGTGCAACTGTGATTGTAGAAGTAAATCACTGACTGCATATCCAAGGTTCACTCCATCCTCACCATTCCCCAGCCATCAAGGGACTAGGAAACGGAACATGTTAGACTGTGTGTGTGTGTAGTAGGGGGGTGTCCTGCAAACGAACAGTCCTGTAGAGCTGAGGGATCAAACAGCATGTCAACAGGGATAAAGTAAATTCAATCTCCCCTGCTCCACCAAAGCATAATGATAACAAGGGAGGAAACTGGGAAGAGTTGCTACCCAGAACACTTCCTGAAGAAGCAGAGCTAAATACGTTAGGCTTGGAGCCAACCCTCAAGGCTCAATCTGATTAGTCACAAGAAAAGTATAGAGGTTGCCATGGAAAAGGCAACATTCATATACAGGTTCCTCTGAGACATCGCAATCACTGCTTATTCTAAATATAACAATTGACCAATCTCTATTGCATAAAGTGCCCTGATAGGCTGAGAGTTCGAATCAATGTAATTTATTTTGGTTTGGCCGGGGTGGGGGCGGGTAATGGTGTGTGTTTGTTTTAATACTATGTGTGATTACAATAGCTCCACATAAGCAACTGCATACAACCACTTATCTTAATGGACCAAGTGCTACAGCCATGAAAGTGCTTTAAGTTTTGCTAAAGTTTTGCTAAGAGTTTCTCTGGATTGTCATCAATTGTAAATGAGATCAGAATCTGTTTTGCACTGCTTAATTCATAGAATCAGAGAATAGTTTGGGTTGGAAGGGACCTTTAAAGGTCATCTAGTCCAACCCTCCTGCAATGAGCAGAGACGTCTTCAACTAGATGAGGTTGCTCAGGACCCCGTCCAGCCTGACCTTGAATGTTTCCAGGCATGGGGCATCTACCACCCCTCTGGGCAACCTGTTCCAGTGTTTCACCACCCTCATTGCAAAAAATTTCTTCCTTATATCTAGTCTAAATCTACCCTCTTTTAGTTTAAAACCATTACCCCTTGTTCTATCACAACAGGCCCTACTAAAAAGTCTGTACCCATCTTTCTTATAAGCCTGTTTTAAGTGTTGAAAGGCCGCAATAATGTCTCCCCAGAGCCTTCTCTTCCCTAGGCTGAACCACCCCAATTCTACATGAAAAACAATGAAACCCATGCACCAGCAACACCTCCAAGGCTATAACCTTTTCTTTCCTAAAATACATAGGACTCACTTTATATATTTTAGCATTTGAGAGGGTAAGGAAGACACCAGCAGTAATGACTTGTAAAAGCAGACACTTGTGCTATGAAAAGCTCTCCTGGCCACACATACCCGCTCACAGACACACAGCTTGCTCTGCCAAGTATTTTTTCACTCATGTGAATTTTTAAAACACTGACATCTCTGGAATAACATCCATTCTTTATAGGGCTCCATAACTTCATTACTAAGTAATGCCTCCATTAAGTGAGAAAGTAGCCACGCATTTCATCTATACAGTATATTCACAGGCTCATTAGCAATGCATAGTGATATGCATTCATAAAAAAATGCATACAGCTGTCATGATTTCATTCCTGTGCCCTTTTGTGGCCCCTTATTATTATTCCTAAAGCTTGAAGCAGTCTTAAACATTATAAAATATGCATTAGCTCATTCCATCATGTATCCTGCTCTTTATTTAGCATGGCATTAGAGTGCTATCTTTTCATCTTGAAATGACACTTTGATAGTATGAACGTGAAGATAAGGGAGGCTGTGATTCAGAAAAAATACCTGCATATGAAGCTGAAATGACCAAAAGCTGAACACAGACAATTGAACAAGGTTTGTTTATACAAGCACGCTTGCCTAAACGATATAAATAGAGTAGTTCACATCGGTCCAAAGCCCACCTGTTAAGCCACATTTGGATCTGTATGGGTGGTATAACTGCCATCGGCAAAGGGACAAACAAGATGCTACAACAGCTCAAATTCCTGACAGTTTTGTGGTTATTAAAACCTTTCACTTGCATAGAGACACTCTGGGTCTGTACCAAGTCCCATGATATTATGCTATACTCATCCATAGGTAACAGCTGTTCAGTTTGAGAACTCAATTATCCTCCTGCTACCCTGCTACTTCCACAGTCTTGCAGCTGTTCTCCTCCCTCCACCTCCACACTTGCACCTGACTTACATTTCTTTTTCTTTTTGCTCTTATTCTGACACTTCTGCATCAGCATAAGCTTCCTTTATATCTGTACTCGGTATCTCCTTTAGAAGATCAAAAACTTTGAAAAGCTCCCCTTTTAGCCCTTTTCCTCCAGTGAATGCCATTTGTCCTTGTACTTTTTTCATTTTTAAATAATGAAGTCCCTTGGAAACTCACGATACAATCACCTCCTTCCTACTTGTATGTATCTTGGGTTTTTATGTTCCAGCTTTCCTTCTGAATTATAAGAACAGGATGTTAAATGCAACTCCATTTGTAATTCATAAAATAACTGTCTATTCCCAAGGCTAAGGAAATAAAAATTTCCTATTACCTCTAGATTCATGGAACTCCAGTGTAACATGTGCATCAAATCCAAGGCTGAAGTAATTATTGAAGACACTGAGAGGAAGCTGTAATCGGATAATAAAAAGACATGTAAAAATAACACGAATGAAACATTCCATGACACACCAGGAAATAACTACTTTAAACCTGGCATCTCATGAAAACCTACAAAGAAGAAAGTGGAACACATCAGGGAAATGTATGCAGAAGGTTGCTCTGAAGGTTAGTAATGGGTTGTGGAAGATGATCAGATACAAAAGCCCAAAGAACACAAACACATCTACAGTGCTTTATGATTATATATGTATCTTTGTAAACACAAAGGGTTCCTTATGTTGTCATTGAGATTTCCCATAATGCTGCTCCACTCAACATGTCAATACAAAGGTTTTCCTAATTGCTGGCACTTCAGGCTCAGCATGGCAAACTCAAGCTGTGTTCTTCCTGCTTCATATACAACCAGGAGCAATGCAAGTCCCAGACAAGAAGCCCTATTTCTATTGAGGATGCATGAGGCAGGGAAGCACATATCTGGCCTCTTCTTCACTATTACACACGCCCAGCAGGGCTATAGAGAGAGAACAGTAGCATCCAATAGATAAGCTGGAAATTATAACTAAGAGGAAAATGGTTTACAGAATAATTTTTCTTATGATTGTAATACTTTCAACATCTCCAGTCCAAATGACATATTACTATAAATGTGATTCTCTCACAGAAAAAATTTCCCATTCTTCAGCTATCAAGATACACTAATGGAGATTCTATGGAGACCCACACACAAAGAAGTTAAATACGAAAAATACATTACACCTTGCTGTAAAGTAGGAAACAGTTGGTATCCATTAGCAAAATCCTAAGGAATAAAATTCTACATCCTGTTTTTAGTTTTGTCTAATTTAGGAATGGATGATAGTCACAGGGTTGCTTCTCCTGCCACCCCAAGTTAACTAGAGAAAAAAAAAACCATGATCTTTCAGATAAAATGCTTGGGATTTTTTCCAGGACTTAGTTCTTGAGATAAATGCTCAATGCCTGGGAGTTACAAACAACAAATAAATGGCTGGTATGCCTTACATTTCACACACCTCTGGAAGCACTGACACATGAAAAGAACAAAAGGAAGAGATGCAACTGAGAATTAAAAAGTTTTAGAGCTTCCCCACCCATGCAGCTTATGGTGTAACCCAAAGATGCTCTTAAGCATCCTATAATCTCCCTGGGAAAAAGAAGGCTCTAACCTTACGTGCCCCATCCTCCAGCTCATCCTGTGGCAAATCAGGATTGCGCTCAACCTGGAGATTCCAGCGGTCCAGCTGGACAATGGTCCCATCTTCTACATGGCACAGGATCTTGGACACTGGCTCATCTGTGTAACCCTGACAGCAGAGTGTCACCAGAGTATCAGCCGTGGATAGCGAAAGCAAAGCAAGTCACTCACCAATTACCTGCCAGACCTCCCTCCTTTCACACAGGCCTAAAACACCAGATCAAATGTTCCTAAGAACACCTCAAAATATTGCTAGATTTTTATTTATCAAGCATTTTAACAAGCTATTGCTGAGGTACACAGGTCTTGGGCAGGCAAAGTAAGGCCATAAGGAGAGGAACTCAAAGTGTATTTGCCTTGCCTGGAATAACTCCAGTGGTGTAGTCAAGGATAAATACAGAGAAACAAAGTTTAAACTATGCTTAAATTAGAAGCCTGCATATCCTCCTCATTAGTTGGCCTGAAATACCAGACAGATACATCTATGTACACTTTTATTACAACAACTACTTTGTTAGTAATTCAAGATCCCAGACTGGAAATTGAACCAAACCATTGTGCCTAACTGAAGGAGACCTTGGACACAGCCCTGCCTGCTATTTTAGCCAAAATGAAGTTCCTCCCTACACAACTAAATCAGAGCAGCAAGTTGAGAGCCCACACGTAAGGGTACCCCACTCAGTGCTTACCCCACCCCAGTTGAGGGTACGGGCAAGGTCATTCCCAGTGCCAAGCGGAAGGACAGCCACAGGAGGCGGGGGGCTGAGTTGCAGCTCATCGAGGATGGAGAGGATCCAGCCCACCTATAAAATGGGAAATGCAGAGAACTGTTAGTCAGGAAGATTAAAAGGGATGGAGAAAAGGAAAAAGACATATTTTGATCTTCTCTGTAAAGGGGATACGATCAAGTAAAACAAAAGGGAGAAGGAAAAATAAGGATATCTGAAATTTAACTCTACAACTGCCCCATCTGAGGTTTCACCTTTCAGAGAAGAGGTACAGCAGTTTTCATGAAGCTCCTGTGCAAGCAGAAGCAATAAGATGTAAACACTGGCTATCTTTAACAGTACACAGAGATACTGAGGAAAGGGAGCACATAAGTTGCTGTTCTTTAAGCAGGAAATGAAAACACATAGAATTACACCTGGTATTATAAGGCTGCCTAAATATAGCTCTGAAAAATACTGTATGTAAAACTCAGTGAAGAATAATACGGACAATTCAAGATCATTTTTTTAAATTGCTGTTATGCTAAAGGAAACTAAATCTTTGACAACTGTTAAGAAAGAAGATGTGAGACACACATTGGTATCTCAGAGCGTGTCCTGGAACAGAGGGTCCAAATGAAGTCAGGCATGGACTTGCCCACAGGTCTCCTATTCCCCAGACAAGAGACCTTAATGCTGAATTATTTCACTCAGTGCAAAGCATGATATATATAATATGTATATTCTGGTCACATGTGTACACACATATATATATAAAATACAAGACTAGAATAAAAGACAAACTCTAATGCTCAGGCTTGAAGCCTTTGGGTTGGAACGATGAATCTGGCTCTTTTGTATCATAAGCTATTAGTTATTTTAGACAGCTATTTCTCTCTCCTGTCCCTATTCTGAACTACATAAAACTTTCAAAGAGAAATCTAGCCAGAAGGAACAAATTACTGTAAAATATTTTGTCTTCATGAAATGGTAATTTCCAAGGGGGGAAAGAATTGTTGCTGAAGATGTTATCAAACTTTTTATGACTGAAATTCTTGCTACAAGAAAATAGGACTATTTCTTAAACTATTTCTCACCTTTAAAAAAAAATAAATTACAATCTGTGAAAGAACCTGTGCTGTATTTTTAAACAAAAAATTAAGAAAAAATAAACATAAGATAAAATTTGATTTTTTTTTTCCCCCTGATACCAGTGTTCAAAGATGCAGTCTCTACTGGAAATATGAGCTTTTAAATAAGACAGAAAACAGAAATCCTGACTGCAGCTGGATAGGATTTTTCCTCCCCCAACTAATATTAATATGATTTCAAATAGATTCTTAACCCAAACTGGGATGACACTGGAGCTTCACAAAAGGCACCCAGCATAACATGGCATCCTGGTTTCAGCTGGGATAGAGTTAATTTTCTTCTTAGTAGCTGGTATAGTGCTGTGTTTTGGATTTAGTGTGAGAATAACGTTGATAACACTCTGATGTTTTAGTTGTTGCTAAGTAGTGCTTATCCTAAGTTAAGGATTTTTCAGTTTCCCATGCTCTGCCAGCAAGCAGGTGTACAAGAAGCTGGGAGGGAGCATGGCCAGGACAGCTGACCTGAACTAGCCAAAGGGATGTTCCATACCATAGAATGCCATGCACAGTGTATAAACTGGGGGCAGTTGGCCAGGAGGGGCAGATCGCTGCTCAGGCATCAGTCAGCGGGTGGTGAGCAATTGCATTGTGCATCAGTTGTCTTTTCTTGGGTTTTATTTCTCTTTTTTTGTGTGTGTTATATTCTTTTTCATTACAATCACTATTATTATTATTATATTATTAGTATTATTTAGTAATATATTTTATTTTACTTTAGTTATTAAACCATTCTTCTCTCAACCCACGAGTTTTGCTTTTTTTCCTGATCCTCCTCCCCATCCCACTGGGAGGGGGGAGGGGTGAGCGGCTGCGTGGTGCTTAATTGCTGGCTGGGGTCAAACCATGGGTGTTGGGAACAACAGTTGGAATTGGAAGGACTGCAGAGGGGACAGCCTGATAAATATAGCAACCACCACGCTATTCAGTATTCTAGGGTATGTTTTTCTCCAAGTCTCTTGACAGATAAATTTAATTTTGTATAAAGAGCATTTATCAGACAGTTATTTATCATAACCAATTGTCCAATTATTAAAGCATTCATCTGGGATCTGATCCCATATTAGAGCTCATTGTCTAACAGCAGTCATCAGAATCACTTGCAAGTCTCATGAACTTGGATGTCACCAAATGTACTTAGGTCTATCGTAGGCACCATGGTAGGACTAAGTAGAGTCCTTAAGGGATTTTCAGAGACAAGTAATCCTCTACCTTTCAAAATATCTATCCTTCAGTATTGATAACAGGAGACAGAATAGAGTCCTGATAACTTCACTGGGGCCAGGACTTCTTAAAGAGTCCTTTGTCATTAGCCCTTTGTCATTGCCACTGACTTAATCCGTACATCTGTGCCTCAGCCTCCCACTGGTACAGGTAACGTTACAATACCTACCATTTTTGTAAATACTTTTACCTGATAAACAGAAACTTCAAATTACTAATTTATAAGTAAAACATTGTTATTTAACTTGAGGTCATTTCTAAGCCTTGTACATTAGTTTTACAATCAAGGATGACACAGACTATCATCTCCCTGTAAACAGAAAGCTCCTGACTGCTTTGAAATCAAAGCTTTCCACTTATGCCCTGGAAAGGAATAGCAAGCAGTGATGATGGAAAAGTTACAATAAGTTCTGATTCACCTCAATAATGCAAGGTAACATCTGGTCTCATTGAATATTCACTAAGTCCATTTGAACCAGATTTTTCATTTCTAGATGTAATGACTTTGGGAATAACTAGATATTAATTTGCTTCAAACTGAGCAGCAGCAAAGGTAATAGTGGAGTGCTGCTCATACTAATGAGGAGGTGCTGCCACCTGTCGCTTGCACTGCTTAGCAAAGGGAAAACAAAGGATGGTCAGACTCAATGTAGTTGCATTCATTTCTATTTTAATATTTTCGGGATGAAATTTTTTTTTCCCTATTAAAATACTGGCTTCCTCAGATGGAAGAAGGACTTTTAGAAACAGATTGAAACTTTTTTGCAGCCTATGCCTCCTGCTAAAGCAATGCCTTGCACATTTCTCAAGGGAAGTTCACAATTCAGTAACAGTAACGTCTTATTTTCCCAGGTACCAGCAAGACAGTAGTCTAATCATGTTTTTTTTCTTCACTCTGGCAGGGGAAGCACTGGTATTAATAACGCCTACAGGCGGGGGTTTAAAAGAACCCACAGAAGCTGAACAGAAAGTTCCCACAGAAATGCAAGCAGAGACGGATTAAGGGTGGGGGTTCAGCTCACTACAAAAAAAAAAAAAAAAAAAAAGTCCTCCCTGTGCCGTAAACATCTACATATATCTATCCTGGCCAGCCACTGCACCTTGCAAGCAGTAATGCATTTTCCTTACCATACTTACTGTTACAACTATTATCAAAGGCATGTTTGGGGAACTGAGCTTCACAGAGATTAAAGGTCAGTTTTTCAGCTGTATTTAAGCACTCAGTGTCACAGACTGAGATTTACAATATTCCTAAGTACTGGAAAGAGTAATGCGGTTGTAATACCTCCGTTACCACTCGTGGCCTCCAGACCCTGAACTGCAGGGCCTGTCTCCAACTGAAGGTGCCTAAATCCTTTAAAGATCTGACCCTATTCACTTATTCAAGAACACACAGAAATTCAGTAGCAAAGAAAAATACTGAACCTCAATCTGCCAGATCCCAGGCTAGTAGTATGACCAATGCAATATCCTTCCTCACAGATGCTTTGTAAAGTGGGGAAACTCACTTTGTTCAGGCACAGAGGAGACCCTATTTAACTGTACTTGGACATCATGGAGACAATAGCAGGAAGGAGCAGAAATTAAGATTTAATGGCTCCCAGACACTGTCTTAACCTGCTAGACCCTCAGATCTGTGTAAACAGTGAGAGGACGCCAGCAAAGTTAGTCTTTATTGTTTTTTAAGCTGTACCAAATCTTTATGCATAAAGCAGATAGGACCTTGGACATTAGGATCTGGCCCCATCACTACGCAGGCCAGGCCACACAGAAAATTGGGGGGGGGGGGGAGTAGATTTCACAAGCGTAAGGTACATTATCTGGCTCTGCAGGGAAACCCACAACTGCGAGGGATTTAATCACATGCCCAATGACCACAGGGCTGCCAGGCGCCAGCCACCTACCGTCCCATCCCCGCCGCAGGCCAGGATCCGCAGGTTTGGCACTTTTCTGTACAGCTCCAGCCTGGCCAGGGGAGGGAAAGGGAAAAAAGGGAAAAAAAGTCAGAACAATAATGCAGGCACTTTTTATGCATTTTGCCGAGTGACAGTTTAACTGCCACTTATTGCATTTTCAAATATTCATTACTAAGGATGTGGGTGGAGGTGGAAAAAATGGAAAAAACCCAAACCAAAACAAAAAAAACCATACACAAACAAAAACCTCAGTGTTACCAAAAGCCTCAGCAGTGAGGAGGCATCAGCCCTGGCAGCTGCAGGCAGCATTGGCCCCAACCCAACCTAAGCCCTGTGGCTCAGTTCACTTCTTCACACACAAAACCACTAGGATGTGAAATGGGGCCTTCCTCCATGGTTAGGCAACACCTCCTGAGAAGTATTTGATCAGTTTAGCATGTTCCCATGCTAAATCTGAAAGGCCAGATTCTCATGTTCCCTCTGGAGATGACAAAATCTTTCATTTTTCTGTTATCCTAAAACAAACAAATATAAATATTGAGGTTTTTAAACAGAATTTAGTGTTCCTCATCAGGATTTGCTGAGCCACCATTTCTGAGGCATGTAGAATGTGTTAGCTTCTTCAACTGGTAACTACTTTTTTTTTTTTTTTTAACACCACAGAAGGCAAGAACATCTAATAGAGTTCCTTCTCTGGATATCTGATCTAAGATACCAACAGGAGAGCCAAAAAAGCACCCGTTG
The DNA here is from genome assembly GCF_018139145.2 of Gymnogyps californianus. Taxonomy (NCBI): domain Eukaryota; kingdom Metazoa; phylum Chordata; class Aves; order Accipitriformes; family Cathartidae; genus Gymnogyps; species Gymnogyps californianus. The sequence goes on from NC_059471.1 coordinate 154,109,682, forward strand.
AAGACCTGCTCCTTCAGTTGCATGAAAGAGAGGCCTAATGAAATATCTCCTAATGGAGGGGGTACATTCACATGTAGAGAACTGAGTGACCAGAGGACCTAATCCTCCTTTAACTCCATTCTGAAAACTATATGTCTACCTTAAAGCTGCTATACATCATGAGAGGATCAGCAGTGGATGTGTTTCTGCAGGGAAAAAAGCTCGGGTGCCTTGAATAGCAAATACTTGGACTGTTCTTATACAGGTAAATATTTGATTTTACATAATTACTATCTTTTTGTGCTGCCTAACTTGTGAAAGTAGCACGGAATAGACAGTTAAGTAAAGCAGGCATCCCTATCTCAAATACCATAGAAGGATGGTCTCTTAACCCTTAGCAGCGAGAATCAGCCCTTTAAAGACAGGTCCTCCCTCCCTTGGAAGAGGGTCACACTTCAACTATTGCCTAGATAAGCTGAGTTAGTTACTCAGCAAGCAGATAGTTGCATGCTGCTGTCATGTATGAAAATCTGGAGGCGGCCTCATCCCATTGTAATGCTGAGCCATTAGGGAATGGTCAGGCACTGGGATCAGCAGCAAGTCTGTCTTGGAGCCATCTGGAACTGGCTCCGTCTGACATGGGAGCAGCTCCTGATCTCTTCTCACAGAAGCCACCACTGCAGTTGTCTCCCCTGCTACCAAAACCTGGATACGTAAGCCTCATACACAGTCTACTAATCTATCCAAGCTAGACCTTTGTCTGCTTTCCTGATCAGGAAAGAATTATGGTCCACAGCACTGAAGGCTCAAGAACTTACGCATCTCTTGGCCCTTCCTGAGAGAGATCAAAGACTTGGCGTGGATTCAAATACCACATAAACATTTGGAGAACCTTGGTGCCCTGGGAAGAGAGAAAAATCAAAGGAAGGGAAATTATGAATAGTTTAATGATTATTAGAAATAATAGTGTTCATTATTCACTATATTTGGACTAGTTTTCTTTCTTCTGTGCTTTATAAAGCAAACAAACCAAGAAAAAGACAAACTAGAAAGTGGCATAGCAGATGACTGCTCTATAGAATAGCAACCTGTCAATCTGGGCAGGGTGCACAAGCATACATATAGACTAAATTTAACAACACAGATGACTAATGGTTCATAAGAACAGGCATTTGGGGTCAGACCAAAGGTTCAGCTCCCACAGCAACCTGTTCTGCTGCCTCTCACCACCTGCAACAAGAAGAAATCTCTGTTATCCCACACCACCCTCAGCCATCCATGACAGCAAGTTGAACAAGCTTGTGGGCAAAGTCACCATCACATTGAACAGTGTCCTGCCCAATATCCAGGCAATGACGCTGCTTTGACCTCCACCGTCACCACCATGAACACTCATAACTGTAGCCCTCTACCATCTAATGAAGCAGGAGTCAAGGACTCTATGGGCTACAGCTGCCCCAATGCTCCCTCACTCAGCTCAGTGTGGCCAGCCCATCACCTAACGATAGAATTTCTGCTTTCTCAAATTCTTGGGTTCATATTCCAGGCACTCAACTTCCTTCCTTCATGTTCTGCCCAGACACAAAGTGGTGGGATCTCTTACTAGCAGAAGAGAGCTAAGAACCCTATGGGGTGAGCTTGTACTCCAAAGTAATTCAAGAATGCCTTCAGACAGCCTAGGGGGTGCAAGTCAGGAATTTTCAATAGCTCCCCCTTCTAAGGGATGGCTCTTCTGTCTGACACCTTCCCCCAAGTGGGGAACCAAGAACAGCAGTCAAAAGTGCCTAGAAAAAGGTATAAGAACAGAGAAAATAAGTGCTGTAGGTATTCTCCCAGCCTCAGCTATTTGCAGTTCTTAGAACTCTTGAGCCAGAGGGGGATACAGCACTTAAGTAGCCTTCAGGGTTTTCTCTTCCAAATCTCTCCTTCAGCCCATGTAAACTTTTAGCATCCACAACACCCTATAGCAAGGAGTTTTGCAGCTGAACTACACACTGTGAGAAGGGCCAATTTGTTTCTTTGTTTTGAATCAGAGTCTTAGCAGTCTCATTTGATATCCTCCCTAATTCTTCTAATAGAGGAGAAAGTGAGCAGCAGCTATGCTATTCTCCATGCTCTACAGGCCTCTGTTGTATCTTACATCAATCTTTTCTTTTCAACTAGAAGGCCCTGTTTATCAAAAGGTGCTCAGATTATTTGATTTTCAAGAAGTGGCAGAACTAATCTGGAAAATATTCACTTGGATAAGTTTTAATTCCAGGAACCCTAAGAAAGAAGTCTGCTGCATATTAGTCACTGAAACTTGGTTCTCTATGGTACAGTACAAGACCAGTAATGATTTTAAATGTCATAGGAATGTGTCATTTCATATTCACTAATTTCACTAGGCTTTCCTAGTAAAATTAAACCACTTTTTGGATAAAAGAAAAGTCTAAGACTTCATTGGCAATGTAAATTTTCTGTGGCAAGATGAAGTCTTCTGAAAACTTCCAAACTACCATTTTAGATTCCTTTCAAGAATCTAAGATAGGAATACAACTGCTCAAATACTCAAGTATCCATTCCATCCATCCAATTCTACTGAAGTGGAAAGGGCATTCAACAGCAAGGACCTCTTCTGAGGACGGCAGTTCAGGCATAGAGTTCTTCCTGTCTGACTGACCAAGAACTAGTCTCGTTTGCAGAAACACTGTTGTTAAACTAAAACTTTGTGACCTGGATCCAGATGATGTTCTTACCTGATTCCCTCCACTTTTTGGATTGACAAAAACCAGCAGAGGCTTCATGAGTGGAGAAGAGATAGGCTTTATCACAAATGGCCGACCTTTGTTATCCTGAGAAACAGAGCAAGAAATAGCTTTAGTACAAGCTATGTATGTTTCCCTGGCACAACACGTGGAGGAGACCCAACCTAGCTCTGCCAAAACTACCTCAGGTACTGGAAATAGTACAGCCATGTTAATGTAGTGCTCAGCTGGAACTAATTTGTCCAGCTGAGACAACTGAGTAAGAAAATAAGAGGGGGGAAAAAAAAAAAAATCACTTTGGGCCAGCACAAAACTATTTTAAAATTTTACTCAATGTTATTTCCCAAAAAAACAATTATTCACACAGCACTAAAGTGTCAGATAAAGTGCTATTTCTAATATGAACAATTTTCCAATGGAAAATAGAGTGAGATAAGCTACTTATTTCATTAATTCCATCTAACAGACAAGTTGTATCAGCACTTATTTGCAGATGATCTGCTCTTGAATTCTTGGCCTTGCCGTCCTCCTGCCTTTGAACAAATGCCACAAACATGACATGTCAATGAGAAAACTATTTGCGTCCCTACTCCCTATCCCTGCAGGACACCAGAGAGCCCAGTAGTGAGGGCACTCTCCTGGGCTGTGGCAGACACAGATTCAAGATTCTGGTCTACAGTTCTCCCACCACCCAAGTGAGGACCTTAACCAGAGAGCCCTGGCTATGCGGAGATGAGTCTCCCTCCACCTCTCCCATGAGGCTGTTGTTCATCTATATAACTAATCCACTAGACAAGGTCTTTTATAAACTACATGGTAAATCAAACCATCGGATCATTCATCTGTTTTCTCTCTCTCTGTGGCCCAATGTCAATTTTCACACAAACAGAGTATTTCCAGTACGAGATCTCCTGAGGCAGACACCCTCAAACTGGACCAGACCCTTGCATCAGTGCGCTCACTATGGATTTCACAACCCCAGTTTCACACCTCTGCTCTGCCTAGTAGAAAGCAAGGGTCTGAGCTGAGTCTCTTACATCCCAAGGGAACACTGTTTCATTAGGCTGCTGGTCCTTATGGAGTCTGGTATGTTGTTTCTTGAAAAAAGTCAACTCAGCAAATAAAACTTCTCATACAAGTTTTATCAAAACTGATCTCTTCTCACAACAAATTCAATAGCGTGGAAGTTTCCAGTGGAAAAAAATATATTAAACTCTGCAGTAAAAACCTTAAACTTTAAAGTCTGCATTTAGACATTTAAACAAAAGGAGACTGATTTCCAAAGCACTTGAATACCTACATCATTGCCTCTTTTGCTGGCTTTTCTTTTAAAAGACGTTCTCTTCTTTCGCCGTGTTGAAGTCTTTAATGAGTTCTACATCAAAAGAAAAAAGAATACATGAAAAGTAAAACAAAATTTAGAAGACAGGCCCAGACAGAGCCTCTTTACGAAGCTCTTCCATGCATGTCCACTTGGAGAATGATAAGAGTATCTGGCACATGCTCGAGATTTAAATTACATGCGCTGCATGCTTTACACTTCCACACCACCGTTTATGGAGAAAGCCACACACGGAGACCAGACTGGTGCTTTGGAACTGGAAACTTTCCCACGCTGTGAGGGGGGAAGAAGATCAGATGCTCCCATAGACTCACATAACACCACATGTTGTACCTGCCAACCCTCCCAATAGGGGTAGGAGACGCCCATTTCCCCTTCGGGGCTCCAGTCTCCTGCCCAATCAGGCTCGTCTCCTGGTATGGAGACCACCTGCATAAAGATGTAATAAAAAACATGATACATGAGATATTTTTCATGTTTTTTTTTAGGAAAGAAAACAACAAGTTTTAGCTCTGGCAACCATTATGACTCAACATAACGTAGGCCACCATGGCGTATGATGCTGGCAGTGTGGAGTCAGTTCCAGCCTATCAAGAAACTTGTGTAATCATCTGCAAAGGAACAAACTGAATTGTTAACGTTTAAGGATTTGGGTGAGGGGGGTGTTTGTGGGGTTTTTGTTTGCTTTGTTTTTAAATAACAATATCACTTAAGTACATGGAAAAAAAAACCAAAATTTAAAACTGCTTGCATTTTTGCAGAACCTATCAAAATAGAACTTGCATCAAAGCTATTCTCCAGGCTGGCGATAGCCTGCTCAGTGATACTGAACCAGAAGGCGTTCTGGTGTGATAAGAACAGTCCAAAAAAAGGGGAATTTTATTTTATTTTTTAATTATTTTAATTCACTAACTGAAGTCATACCTGCAGGAAACCCTAACCCTTTCCATATGATTGAAATTTTGTATTATAGGAAATACTGTAAATATTTTCTCAGTATTTCAACTTCTAGTCTAGCCATCACCAAGAAATAAAGTAACACGGGGAATTAGAAGAAAGTGTATTGATTTTTTTTCTAGCTTCAAGAGGGGAAGTAAGATCCACTCAGCTCATCCAAAAGCTCATTTCTGTCCTGACCTTATTCAAAAGTGTACCACTAATGAAAAAAGTCAATGATCAGAGATCATCAAATCTGTAAGCAGTGATGTCTGGCCTTAATCCTGCTTGCTTACCAACATTAACAAGAATAGCTACTAGATTCTGTTTAACACATAACAGCTACTTCCAGAATTTCAAGACTTCAGTACAACACACCAGATATGGAAGTTAATGTTTCCACATCTCTTAGAAGTTAAGAAAAACTAACAGCTATCTAACTCAAATACCTAAAGACATTGTCCTTTTTCATCCAGACCAAGAGAAGCATGCTGTAGAGCACAAGGTCCCAAGCTTTTTGTCACCTCTCAACATTCCTTGTGGACCAGGATATAGTCATGCCTTGTTGACTACTGAAAATACTGAGGACAAGACAGCTCTGCAGATCAATTACAGGACATTTGCCCTTTTAGACCATATTTTGAGAAACCACCTGAAGAAGTGTTCTTACTCTTCCTACTCTGATATGAAGTGATCTTGAAAGCATGATAAACCACAAAGACTGCGCTAACTACGGAACTGCATCAGCAATATCATCTACACCGTCTTTCATTGCCCTGCCTCAGTAATCAGATTGACTGTAGACAAAAGTCTTTATGTCAACAGAAAGGTACGGGACATTACTCTCAAAGCTGCCTCCCATGGGGGCCTTAGCCTAGTTCCTCAGCTGTTCTCTGATGAAGGATTCTCACTGGAGTGGGGCAAAACACAGGACAGAGAGAGGAGATCTAGTCTATCCACAGTCTTGCCAGCGGTCTGCTGAATGGTCACAGGCATATCAAGCCTTTTCCCTGTGCTTCAGTCTCTCCAGGTGTAAAATTCAAAATACTTACCCTGTTGGTAAAGTGCAGTGAATTCTGCTGGCAAATATTAGTCTGTAACTCAAGTTAGGTATTATGCTAGGCAAGTACTTAACTGTACCTCTGGAAGAAGTACTGTACTTGTTATTCTGGCTCCACAATGGATCGACCTAAGCCCAATGAAGTTCTTCTGGAAAGGGCAAAGACAGTTCAATAAAATCCTGACTAATTTTAAAAGAATAATTTAAAGAATGTTTAAATGTAGTTGTCATTAAATCCCACTAGAATGTGTCTGTTCTTGCCTGTGGGGTGGGAAGAGGCCTACAGCTACATTAGAGAAACAGTTTTAGTCTAAGCCTCCATTCACAATTATAACAATTTTCATTTCCACACTCAAAAAGGCACTAAAATATGCTACATCACAACTATGTTATTTCACCTTTTTTTTTTTTTTTCAAACATGCCTACACCTATAGTGTTAGGAGAACCTAAAGCTTTGCTACGATGATTGCAACTGCATGTCCATAGCAGATGAAAGGCAAAAAAGCTGCTTAAACATATGCACGTTCTCTTTGCAAACATGCAGAAGAATAACAGCCAAGAGTAGACATCAGTCTTTGCACATTGAAGAAATGGATGCATACTACCTTGTCCACATAACAAGGTGATGAGTATTTTATAAACGTATAATGTTATTCAGTGAAGTACCTGATAGCGAAGCATACCTTTAAAAGGGCACCATATGTAAATCCTAACTTGCCTCTAGAGAGGAAACCTCTCCTTTGTGGATGTCAGTTTGGCCATCTTCAAAAAGAGATTTTGCGTATTATTGAATGGTCAGTATAGTTCTCAGCAAGCTTAGCTAGACAAACAGAGGAACTGGAGTCCTTGTATGGTGTCAGAGGTGGTGGCCCTCACACCACATCTCAAGCAAATCCAATGGACCCTTTCAAACTCTTCTTTACAACATTGCAGCCTTCATTTTCAAAGGCTTTTACCATGCTGGGCTTCAAATGACTTAAATAATGAACAGCCTCTGGGAAGGTCATAGAATCATAGAATGGTTTGGGTTGGAAGGGACCTTAAAGATCACCTAGTGCCAACGCCCCTGCCACGGGCAGGGACACCTTCCACTAGACCAGGTTGCTCAAAGCCCCATCCAACCTGGCCTCAATCTTGACCATCTTCTGGTTGTTCACAAACCACCATCAGACAAGCCAGCTGCACTCCGCAATTGATGAAATAAAGAAATAAACCCACAAATATAAATATTCACTAGCACTTTTTCAAGGTCTTCAAAGGAGGAGAAGAAGAAAACACCATGTTTACTCACCTTGAACACAAAAAACTTGGAATTTTACAGTTACTGTCTCTGCCTTCCCAAACAGAAGACAGACTGAATCAGTAAGTACATCAGCCAGATCCTCCTTATTATCTACTTTTCTCCCACAACGTAAGCATATAGCAGGTCCATTCCTAGAGCTAACACCACTTGGGCTACCAGACCTCACCTATAACAAAATGGCACCAGTCAACAGGGGTGACCTGCTTTCACAAACTAGGAGATGGAATTGATTTGAACCCCAGGGAATCAGAGCTGGTATCAAAGTGCTGTTAACACAGTACAGAAACACTGGAAATCAGTAAAGAAGTTACATAAGTGGCTCACATTATGAATAATGTGGAATAGGTAATGGGAGTTTTCCATTCATGTAAATGGGTCATTACATACAGGGCTACCACCGATCCCAAAGCTATATTTGAACCATTCTGAACATTCTTCATCTTGCAATCAATTGCTTGCAAGAAGCAAAAGCTCCCCATTTAGAATGTAGGTTGTCAGCAGAGATTTGTCCTTAACCAATTACACCATGATGCTTCACTACCACAACGTTGCTGGTAATCAGAGGGGGAGCGTCCTCTTTATTCAAGCCCAATATTTGACAGGTGGTGACCCATGTTGTACAAAATAAGCATGGAAAACCATTTTTGTAGCAATAAAAAGAAAAATAAAAGTTAAAAATCAGGGGAAGGTTTTGCTACAAAAAGCCATCTTATTTGCTTAAAAGAAACAACCAACAAACAGGATGAAGTCACCACTAAAATCGATTTCATATGAGTAGGGAATTCAGTTCAGGAGTTGCCTGTGACCAATGTAAGTAGCTAATTAGAGCTGAGGAAATATTTTATAATGAAAAGGCTTCTAGCCAAATTTATTCTGATTGTGGAATATGTGAAAAGCAGATTGCTGGTTACATATTTATTTACTATCTGAATTTACAAAAATTTGTGAATATTGTGTTTGTATTCTGTGGATTGAATGCAGTAAACATTTCACAGTGTTTACCAAATGTTCGTATAGGGTGAAGAGGGTCAAAATACACAGAAGTAGAGCTGGCCAGAAACAGCAGGAGAGGAGAAAATATTTCCTGAAAAAAATAATAAATAAGAAAACAAGACTTATGCCAAAAATCTGAAAACACATCTGAAAGATGCATCAGTATTTTCTACAGCAATAAGGATGCATTCCCCAGAACTAATACTGCAATGGGTGCTGTTAAGAAGTTTCATGGAAATATGCCCATTGTCTGTGCTAAATATCATTTTGATCTATCTAATGCTTCAATTACTCAAGATAAGGTTTTTGCATGCTACTGACCATGAATTTCAAGGACTCCAGATGTGATGGAGAGGGAATATTGGATTGAAGTACTTCCTCTCCACTCATGACTCAGGCACACAAAGCTAACATTTTCTTTTAGTGTAACATTTTAAACCTTTATTTAAAAGCATTTTTCCCATGAATTATAATTAACTAGATCAGTTTTATTTTTTTATTTGAACTTTTCTGAAAAAATAATGGACAAGAAAGAAAATTCTCTAAAAATATTATAAGGAAGGTACCCTACTTTGGCCAAATGCCAAATCAAAAGAAACTTACAAGTGTCTTTTTTTTTTTTTTTTTTACTAAATAGTAAGCAAAACAAAAATTAAAAAGATCAGAGAAAGACTTCTTTTAGTAAGGTCAGACATGGATACACCTATCAAATAACACACAGGTGCTGAAAATTAGCCAAGGAGATTAAGTCCCTGCCAAGGACTCAAACAGATTCTTCAACAAGAGAGGAAAAAAGATTTCTCTGGAGGAGGCTGGAGTAAAACTAACAGAGAAAGAAGAGTGTGGGGAAAAAATACAAATGCCAAAGCAATCTTTTTTCTCAGAGTGGAGGTAGCTAGGAATCTTGCCTACTCTTTGGACCTAAAGGAGAAATAGCGCTCTCTTTGGTCGACTTTTTGATTACGCTATATGTATATTTCCCCTTCCCCCCTCCCCTCCTTGTCTTTAATATCCAGCTTGTTAGGAATGCTACTCATGCACAAATCTGACAGTCATATCCCTAGACTGGAACTAAAAACTGCGCAGTGACACAACTTGGACCTTTTTCCAGTTTCATGGGACTAACTTTGTCTTAGTGCCTTGCCTACAGCCTGAACTTCTCAGCTTCTTGTTGACAACCAGGACACAGAGCCAGAAAGCCCTGGGTCAATTCCCAAGGATGGACACACTAACATTAAGAACCACACATCACTACTCTGTAAAACCAGCGTTCCTGTCAATGGAGGAAAATTACAAGAAAACGTGAGTGGGAAGTTTGAATATCCCAGACACTATTCATTTCAGAAAAAAACCTTGTTTCAGTGTTTCTGAAATAAAACTTTTACCAGCATTTCTGACTCCCTGATATGTTCAGCGTTTGTTTGTCTGTTTCTTTCAGTTCAACCTGGAGTGAAAACAGACTTCCAAAGAAAAACATACTTCCTGCATGATGTGAATCCCCTTTTAATTTTTGGCCAGCTCTCTTTTGGATACCTTTTCTCCCTATTGTGTTCACCAGTGAATTATCCTCTTCAAGACATATCACATCCATTACAAAAGCTTTGAAGTCTAATGCTTGTTACCTGCAACTAAATGAGCACATGAGCTTACTGCTGACATTCAGCAAGCACTGATGTAAGTAAAAGACTTGACTGTTTAAACGTCCATTGATGGCAAATTCAGAGGGATGCCAGTCCAGCCACAGCCAATTCTTACTGCAGTTCAGGTGAATGTTTGTGAACAGTTTTTCCCTGTATTTGCTCAGCTCTATTTAATGAAACAGTCTTGACTGCCTACAACACGGGATTTCTTGCAGTACGCTCGCTGAACTCACAGTTACAGGAACAAATCTGAGCTGGATTTCCTCAGGAAAAAAAAGTCATGTTTGTTGCTAATCATCCCAAACAGGGAAATCTACCAAAGGGCTGGATGGTTCATAATCACCATGGATGTATGCTGGGTTTCAGGGATAGAGACAAGGTTGAACAAGCATGCCTTAGTGAAGGAGTACCGAGCGGCGAAGCCAGGTTGGCCCTGCGCAGCCATACAGCTTCAGAAACAGACATCAGCATGCAGTTACCTGAGATTTCTTCACCTTAATGATCCAGGTGGGAGGCACAATGACAGCAGCATGAGCCCCCAGGGAACATGGCTCCTCAATGTGATGTAGCATGAAACAGGTGACTTTGTTATGAAACTGGAAGAGAGGGAAAGAGTAGAGTCAATAAGGAGGCCAAGAAAGACAAAGGGGGAGCATGGAGAGGAAGAAGAGGGTGATGGTGCAAAAACTGGAGCAATGTTCCCAACTCCACCATCTTCAAGTCTTTCAAACCATGGAGTTTTAGGAACATATAACTAAAGATCATATTCCCTAGCCATGCCTTCTTACAAAAAAAAAAAAAAAAACAAAAAAAAAACCCCCCACCAAACCAAAACCAAAAAAACAATCACTCCTACTTAAATACAGATTGAAGACCACAACCTAGTTTGATGCAGCTGTATGTATTAAGAGCCCTTTGGCTATCTGAGTTAGCAGCAGCAGGGCATTGATGGGAGGTAGCCAGCAACTATGTTGTGCAGCAAGACTCTTTTCCTAGAGGACTCGTGTCAGCCAGGTGAAGTTATGGTGCCTTTGAGCAAAAGGAACAGAAATGGCAAAGCTGGGGGTGACTCACAGAGAGGGAACCCTGAGAGCCAGGAAAAACAAAATTGCTCACAGTGTGGCCACTCAGTGAAGCTGCTACCAATCTCCCTGAGTATTGTTCACTTACCGCCAGCTTGCACCAGGAACAACTGATGGCCACAATCTCTTTACTATGGAAGGAGAATTTCTGCTGAAAGCCCTAGAATAAGAAGGAAAAAAAGGATTAAATTCCTCCTGACTACAAGAAAATTTACACCTGTAACTCTTGCCAAGTAACTGTGCTAGGCTAAATCAGTTCATTGAAGTCAGATACATTGGTTCAGCCTCAAAGCTCTTAGACACCAAACAGATTTTTGGAGGATATAACAATGACAGGATTCATAGAGAAGGTTCTTCAACTGGGGCATTTTCACAAACACTTTTAAAAACACTTCTCCAAAATTTTATGCTTTTTCTTATATTTTGTAGTTAAAAACAACAGAAGAAGAAATAGAGAAGGAATGCCTTTTTTAATGGATTACTACAGACCTGACAGATTCAGATTTTCTGTTGAACAAAACATTCTCTCATTGCAGTCTTGTTTGCTCTAAATATAAACAAGAATTTGAATTTTCTTTTCTTTTCTTTTTTTTTTTTTCCTTCTGTTTTTTTAAATACTGAGTAGAATCAACTACAATGTCTGTGTGGAAACGTTCTGATTGGGAAATTAAGTTTATTGTTTTATTGAGCTGACTCAGATCAAAATCTTTTTAGTAAGTTCCAAAAAACCAAGATGGTCTGATTCAGATCAAACAGATAAAAGAAAATATTTCTTTATAGTTTTAAAGAGAAAAAAGCCCACCATTACCAGCAAATATGAGATTTTATTCTCCCACAGGAGTGTTTCATTTTGTAGAATGCAGTTTCAGCAGACATATCACTTTGCTCTAAATTCTAAGGCTGGAAAAGACCATTGGGTCATATACACCCTTCTTGCATATAACACGGGCAACAAGTGGTAAGTTACAGCCTAAAAATTTGTGTTCAGTTAAAGCTTATTTTAGCCACAGAAAGAATTGATGTGGGTTGATGGCTGCAAAGATGGAAAGTCCAGAACTTCATTGAACAGTTTGTCATAGTCACCTTCACTGCTTAGATTTCAGATTTATGGTCATCTGGATCCATTATTCATTGGCTTCTATCAAGCCTCTCTCTACTACATTAAGTAGCCCATCACTACCCAGAATTTTATAATTCAGTCTCTCTACCAAGTCATGAATTTGTAATCCAGTTTTCTTTTCGACAAGCTGAGTTTTACCTAAATCTCCTACATGCTGGGCAATGCCCAAGACCCAATGTAAAGAGTTATAATCTGATATAGTAACATCTAACAGGACATTGCCTCACTTCTTCTATAATTAAGGTCCTTCTTATCCTAGCTGCTGTGGAAAGGAACAGGAAAATGGACACCTGCAGGAAAAATGAGCCTATTAGTGCTCAGTGCAATGACAATCTCAAGCACACCAAGAAGGAGAATTAAATGAACAACCAAAAACCCATTCAGAGATGCATTGGTCTTGTTAAGTGAGGGATTGAGCTACAATCTGTCCGTACATGGTAGTTGAGGACAACCCTATCAATACTCTGAAGAGGAGGCGGCTCTACCTGTCTGCCTGCCATGCAGAAGTGCACATTGCACCTTCTTCTTCAGGTGGCCCCAGCATGTATTCAAACCAGCTTGCCAGAGGGACCACACCACCAACTAAGGCCGACCACACCAGTAACTAAGGCCTAAAGAGGCTTGTGTCACCTCTGCCTAGATTTTTTTTTTTTTTTTTTTTAATCCTTCCCCTAATGCCTCAGGTTTTACATTCAGAGAAATTCAAAGAGTAGATTCTTCATAATGCTGGTGATTTGGCATATTCAGGTTTAGTAATGGAGCATGGTCAAATGGCTTCACAAAGACAAGCTGGCCAGCTGCTTCTGGCTCGGCAGATCTAGTCTGCCATTCGGTGTGGGCACAAGAACAAACAGAGTGACAGTACGTATGACACGAGTGCTGGAACGGAGGTCTGACACTGGACGAAACGCTCTATTCTCATTCACTTATACTAGTGCTTCTAAATGTTTCTCACAAATCTCACTCTTTCTTATCCCAAAGTGTATTGAAAAAATTATTTCAGCCCCTCATGGACATGAAATGTTTTGTTTTGTTCTGCTTTGTAACAACCAGGGGAGAAATTCTTCTCTCCCAAAACCTCCACTAATAAAACCTAAAACTCAGTACATTAATTCCACAGCCCATCAGTAGTGTATTTTACACATATGGACTGAGCAGCTTGTCTGGTTCTGGATGGACTGTTTTTTCATTTATTCAGAAAGCCATTTGGCTTTTAGGGAGTCATTAGAGAAAATGATACAGCAATAAAAAGATATTAATGGTAAGTAGCAATAAAACACCACTTTTCTTCCTCAAATTGCTTTACAAATGTAAGCTAATTCTTCCTAAGGATACATGTTTGAGGTAAGATAGCAATTATTTGAAAGCTAGCTTTACAAATAAAGGAACTGATAAAATAAAGCGATGCACTGCAGGTCACAGTGAGATTCAATGGGGACTATCAGATTGAAACACTGGAGCCCCCCATATTCCACCAGAAATCATCTCTTCTGCCTTCTCTCAGTGAGAAGGAAAACTAAAATTCAGCTCTCTTGTTCCTGGGTCATGCAAGAAGGTCTTCTGCACAAATTTAGAAATTTTAGGATAAAAAATTAATTTCACCTTTCTGAGAATATCAGCCTAATAGTACCTGATTAGCCCTGATTCACTGGCACCCAATTCCGGTACAACACATTAAATCCCATGCTGTGAGCTGCTCCTGCAGAAATAAACAGTTGTGCATACCAGAGGAAATATATTTGGAGGAAAAGAGCACCTGAATCCCCAGCTTGTGTTGGCGATTACAATCTAAGTAATCTGGATCAAAGTCTACATTAATATAGACACCCATGCACACAAACAGAGCACATAGGGATTACTAGCTCGAAGATGTTTTGGTTGTATTCTCGAATGTATTCATTATTAAAGAGTATTTTCACATCAGTGTTAGGGCTACTAATAATTTTTTTTGCATGTGTTTTCTTATGACATTTATTCCCTTTTTAATGCTCTCAAAGATATTCCAATGCAACATTACTGTAGGAGAGCCAGGTATTATTACAACTCAAATACAGACAGGAACAGAAGCACTTGGACGGTGATCTCTGCTAAAATAACAAAGAACTAGAATTGCTTTTCAAGTACTAGAAATTTCAATCCTACCATTATATGCAGGGAAAACATACAGCTCTGCATGAATCCACAGGCCTTTAAAGAGACCAGTAACAGAAAGAGAGGGACACTGTAGCTGCACACTGCATGTGTGTAGTGGACACACTGCTTTGGACACCACAGAAAGTAAAAAGAAATAAAGTGTCTGTTTAGCATGATGGTCCAAGATGCATTTTCAGTCTCATAAAATCCCTAAGCCACTGGTAACTGGAAGTATATGAAGAAAGGATCACTTTGCATTCATCCTTAAGCTTCTATTACTGCACACAGTCATGAATTGGATGCCAGGCCACGTGGTCTGAACATTCTTATGTTGTATTACGTAAAGAAAAAAAAATAGTCTGATTTCTCTGATGATCCCAGGTAACAAACAGCTAATGACAGCTAAAAGCTACAAAACTATCTTTTTTTCCTGCCTGCAAGAGAAAGAAATGAGATCTTAAACATCATAAATGGTGTAGAGGATGTGGTTTGGGAGCATTTATTTACCATCTCTTCCAACACAAGAGCTATGGAGCACTAGAAAAAACTAGTAAGTGACAGGTTTGAAACAACCAAAATGTAGTTCTCACAGCATGTAGTTAAGTTTGGGAATTCCTTGCTAAAGGATGTTGTAAATGCTACAATTTTACAGGAACTCAAGGATTAACTAGACAAGATCACAGGAGAGAAAGTTATCATAGGCTGTTAAATATAAAGGCACCATTCCTGGAAATTCATGAAGACAGAAATTCTTAGAGGCCAGGAGACTGGTTTGGGGATGCATCACTGAACACCTGCGCCATCTTATACTTTCCATAATAAGTCACTGTTGAATACTGGGCTTAGTGGTATTTTGTCTTAAGAGATACAGCCATCCTTCTATTACAGTCTCCAGTTCCAAAAAAAGGGGAATCATCACAGCAAGCAGACAGAACTAGATTGTTTGGTTCCACTGCACGCAGTAAGATTTTGAACAAGACTTTCCAGGCCCCCTTCTCTGGCACTGACTTCTGCATGTAGTACCTTTGCAATACATGAGTGAAATCACCCCTGGGAAGAAGAAAACAAAACTGAAGCGTAGATAAGTCCATATAAGCTGTATCTGCACTAGCAAGTAATGTATAACAGTGGTAGCACAGGTTCTGTTGGTACTGAGGACACTATACACAAGGATTTTCAGAGAATTTTACTTTGAACTAGCTGTAGTCCGGTCCTGTGGACTGAATACCCATTAGTAGCTGCAGAGTTAACTTTCAATTAAGTTTAATCTAAAAGGAATTCAGTTCATTTGCTGCAAGACTGTCCCATGTGTGAACTATGGTAAGTGATGACAACCAGAAAAATTCCTTCCAAACTGCACTTCTGATCTCAGGTGGAACACTGACATAGACGCCTCTGTGCTCCAGCTCTCAGGAAGTGTCAGCACACAAGGCACACAAAATATAAAGCCACAAAGCCATGCTAAAGATGTTAGGGAGCATTAATTCCTTTTCACTGGCTTATGATTTGAAGCATGAGATGGGTATATCCTAAATACTTTCTTTACTTGAACTTCTATTAATGATCATGAAAATACTTAACCATCCAGTTCCAGCCATGGGATAGGACTAATATTACACAACAAGATCTACCAAAATAATTAGGTATTCCATGAATAATACTTTCTTTTATTGCTTTAAATTTACTGTCATTCCATTTCAATGATAGTTCCCTTTTTGTTGTATGAGAAGAGAATATAAAAGATGGTTCTCACTTGGAGGTATAAGAAATGTAACAGCAAAGCACGAGACAGACAAGTATTTTGCTATAATAGGAGACTGCTTGGCCAATAAATATAATGGGATTTGTTTTTTCTTGTTATCATTTTCCCTAATCCTATCTGTTTCTTGACAAAGAAGAACTCTACTACAATACACCCATGTTAGTCTTAACTGAATATGTCTTATTTAAGGGGACAACTGTGATTTCCTCTGAATTTCTCCATATCAGTCAGGGCTGATAGGAATTTTAGGATGGACTGGTCATGTTGCCCACGTGAATGTACCCAGCACAGGTTTTGATATGATAGGCAGTAAGTACTCCCATTGCAAAAATCAACTCCTAATGCCTCTAGGGGAGATCCAGGCCAAAATGGCAGAGGAGGAAGGCAATATCACTGCAAAGTCATACCATAAGAATGCTGTATGCAAAGTGCCTTGCTGCACTGTTCCCATGCTACTTGCTATAAAAGGGCATCACATTTTTATTGCATGCCTTGTTGCAGCTGGCAGTTGGTGATGTACATCAGTATCCAGATACAAATCTGATTTTCCTCTGACTTAAGGACTGTGCCATGGAGACAAGCCACAGTCTTTCTTACTAGCTGATGTTAAGAGGGAGGCAAAAGTATAATATAGTGCTAGAGAAAGGAAATTAAGCCCCTGTGTTAATTTAATTTTTAAATATCTCTCAACAGATTTCAGGGGTTCATAATATTTCAGAAGAAAGGTCTTCAGTAGCTAAGGTACTTCTTACCCCTTTTTATAGCTTTTTAGAAATAAATTTTTACAATCTATGCAGCGGAGGAAATGTGAAACAGTCTCACAAGTCTTAGAGTCTGACAGGACAGAAAGAAAGCAACAGCCTTTCTTTCTCCAGAAGCCTGAAAAAGTAGGCCATCACAATTTTGGCACAGAGGAAAGCACTACAAGAAGGCCATATTGGCACAGGGTTAGCTTAACAAAGAAAGAAGCTCAAGGAGCCACAGCCTTCCTCCTCCTCATTTTCAGCAGCCAGTGCAGCGCAAGGTCCCAGGACACGTGATGTGCTCACTCCTGCAGACGCAGCTGCCTTTCCTCTTCCCACGTGGGAATCAGGATTACTACCACTCAACATATCACGCTTGTCATCAGCCCTTAAGAGAGGCCAAGTGTTTAGGACAGAAAAATTTCAGTGACTAGAAGGACCTACTGGCTACCCTGAAATCATAAGTGCCCACTGTTGTGCTTGTGCTGCACTGGAAATCTTACCTTTCCACACTGCTTACATTTCCCCTCCTGCCTCCGCCTGTGCACCCAGTGATGTCGGACAAAGTTCTGCAAAAGAAGGACAACAAAATATGTTACAGGAAGCAATGGCAGCTTCCACTCAACGGTACCACCTGTGTGAAATTGGTTTACAGACACCAAAGGAAAGGTCCCTTCAGCCAATGCAATCATTTCCGGATGCAGCAGTCCCCATGGGAAACCCCAGACACAACCAAAACTGGAGGAGGAATAAGGACGAGATGGTGTTCTTTATCCATGTTGAAATGCGGCCAGAACTACTCTCTTGGTACGCTTCTACAAAAAGCACAAAGTTCATTACATGATGTGGAGATAATCACCACCTAAACACAGAGCACAGAAGTGCCCAAACACTGCTGTGTTCAGCCACAGTGCAGGGCCCCGCTCTATTCTGCTTGGAAATATGGCCTTACAATGCAAAAATTCACAAGTCAATGCAGGAGAAGGGAAGGAGGGGAGGAAGGAGCAGTCGTTCAAGCAGTCTTTTCTCCCTGTTTGGACTCCTTACACCCTGGATGGCAGCAAGAGGCGGGCAAGAGACAGGAGGGTGAGCAGGGCTGCTGCCCCTGCTTCTGCGCAGGCAAGGGAGTTAGAAGGGGTCTGCCCGTGCCATGCTGTTACGCCAGCCAACACTGAACCGTCGATGTGGCAGGGAATTGAGCTACCTCTGCTAAGAGCAAGCCGGTCACCAAATCAACTATAAAAGTTAAGAGGTGTTTTTGAAACACTGGCTTCTAACTACGTAAGACTGATATATAAATATATCAGTAATAACAATAAATACCCAGCACCTTCAAAGGAGCTGAATTCATACAGTAGCTGGAGGCAAATCATAATGTTTTTGACAGTTTGATTTTTTTACTAAAAAAAATCTTAGGACACTAGAGATACTTCTAGGAAAAAAAAATGACGGGAGAGGCAAGTGGAAGGAGAGGGAAATAGAGAAAAATAAAAAAATACTAGTTAAAGGTCAGGAAGAAAAAAAGAAATGCTACCAAAAAAAGAAAAGAGACAGAAGAGCTGAATGAATGGGAAAAGAGACAACAGAAAGATGAAGTGGTTTCTGTCAGTCTAAGTAATGGAGTGCTTCAGCTAGAATTCATTTTACATTTATTCTGGGGAGGATAACATATACCCCTGGGAACCTATACTCTGTCTAAGACTCCTCTGAATCTAAAAGCACTGCTGCAGCTCCACACCAGGTGGATCAGCACACAAATCAAATGAAAAGCAATCACCATTTGTCCATTACTTACTTCTCTTGGAGATCTGGAGCCTCCTTCTCGGAAAGTCGGTTTGCAGCGAAAATTAATCTGGCATTAAAATAAAGCTGTTAGAACTGAAAGGGAGCTGAGAGTGAATTTATTCCAATATGTTGATCTAGGCCAGACTTCCAAAATATTTATTATCTGTTAAAATATTAGCTTCAGTAGCTGAACAAAGTAACTTACCTGGATGCCAGAAAATCTCTTTTCATATGCCATAATAATTCTCCTTGCTAGATCTCTACACAGCCCTCATCTTCACTAATGCTATTGCTGCCTGCTCAGTTCAACTATTTAAACTGTCTCCCCCTTGCCTAGAAGGAAACCGCTTCATCTGTTTTTTTCTGAAGAAGATCATTTGCAACCAAAGTGGACTTAAGCTGAGGTTTCAAAAGTTAATAGGAGCTGGAAATGTTACTCTAAGACCTTTTTGTACATCCCAGCTTTAAGTCTTCATAAGAAAATCTGTGGAGAAATCTTCATTCACAGGAAGAACTGTGCAAATTACCCTAAATTTCTACCTTTTGCTTAGATCAGGCTGCTTTTATCCACCTCCCCAACCACAAACCATTTGGGGAGCATTGCACTGCCTCATGCAGTGGTGTTAGCTCCTTCAGATGGGAGAGGAAAGACACAAAGAGGACAAGAGGAGCTTCCATGAACGGAAAACATTTTTAGGAAGGTGAAGAGAAAAAGCATTTAACAAACAACAAGGGAGTTCTATAAGAAAAAATGCAAAATCTGTTGAGAAAACTTAATCAATAAGAGCAGGGGGGATGTAGAGAGAAAAAAATATCCTGAAGAAGAGAGAGACATGGGAAAAGGCCAAAGGATATGTGAGGTAAGGATGCACTAAATGAACCAGATTCAAGCTTAAGGTGACTATCCTTCAAAGAATAAAACACTTAAGGATACTGCACAGCTATGCTTTTGTCAGGAAGGTAGAAGGATCGAGTTTCCCCAAATTTAAATACAACCCTTCACATATAAATAAGTTCTTCCCTCAGTTAATAATGGCCTTCAAAACAATAGCTCAAGGGGGGGGGGGGGGAAAACCACCAACAAAAAGCCAAAAAAGTAGTAAACAAAACACTTATTACTTAAGAAAAAACAAAAAACATCATAGCAATATTAGTCTTCCGCCATTGCTCTTCACCTGGAATTGCTATTCATTTTTCACTGCTGAGCTGTGGCAGGCTGGAAAGACCCCAGCTTATATTTATTTTACTTACAACTTACACCTTTGCAGAGAGGGCCAAGCAGAAGACTTACGTACCAGTTTTAAACTGCACAGGGTTTAAGAGGGATGCAGACTTTATAACAACCCTCTGCCAAGAGGTGAATTTCATGGTCTCCAGAACAGCAAAAACAAGCTCAACAGAATGGGTTTTATCTAAGTGCTCATTTGCTCTGGCTGGCAATGCCACCAGCTTGCTGGGCTATGGAGAGTCAGCACTGCTGCTGAAGAAGAAAGTCATGAAAAATTCACTGGTAACATTTGTGCTAATGCTAATTTAACTGTGGGTAAAAGCATCGGGGGTGGAAATGGTACCTCTCCAACTTGGTATTATGGCAATTACTGTGACATTTGTCAACACAGGTCCACATACTTGGAAAGGAAAAAACTCCTTCCAAAGGGTTACTGCTATAAATTTGTTATGCATCAACTTCTTTTATGAAGAACAACATTGCAAAACATATAGGAGTGAAAATGAAGCTCTAATGAAATCAATGGGGAAATTCCCACTCATATTTCTTTACACATATCCCACCAAGAAAGAAAAGGGTGGGGCGAGATTTCTTTTAACACATTACCAGTTAGGCATAATGAAGACAAATCACTGATGGGAAGACTGAAGTCAGTGATAGATATTCTATAGGTGCTTGGGGGTGACGAGGGCTCCCTGAAGGAACTGAGAAGCAGGACGGATGCTCACAGAGATAAAGGTACTATAAAGGAAAGGTTTGATGTTTTCCACTTTAAAAACAAGAACTTGATTTCTTAAGTTTTGAAGAGAAAACAGTATAGTCTAGTAAATACAGTGAAAAGTGTTCATAGTATAATCTTATGCTGCATTGCTCGTAATAAATATAGCTGTCACAAGATGAATCATACTGGGCTTAGTTGAGGAATTTTGAAAGGCCAGTTTTGTACATGACAGGATACTGCATTTTCTAGCTTCAATTTTCAATCTAGAAGTAGAGGGAAATTATTTTTTAAACATAAAAAATGTGAAAGCATTCCATGGTTTTTTGTTGTGGTGGTGGTGGTTTTTTTTTCCCTATGGTTCACAGGGTTTGAAGAAATCTATTTTTAAAAATAAGATTTTTTTTTAAAGTTAACTTTTTTAACAAATATATTGTTAAAACAGCTATGAAAACCTAATTTGACATATGGTGTTTTCCAGACTGAAACCTCAGTAAAAGAATTAAATGAGTGTTGTCCACGTCAGGCTCCAGAAGATGGCAATGTCTTACCTTCTCTAACTGCTCCATGCACGCATTGTGGACCACAATCTTGCAGGCAGCACACTTCCTCCGCAGAGCAGATTTCTGCAAAAGGAAAGGGAGACGTGTGTGCATGGAGGTGCGCTATTCCCAAGAGGGAAAAAAGTTAGCTGTGAAACAGGAGAAGTTTCGCTCCTTATGCAACATGTATTTTTTCCTCTCTTGCTGCTCTCAGCTGTTCTGTATATTGAAAAAAGGTCTGAAGCTCTTCCAGGTAAGAATTGGACTTTGTGAAAAAGACAGAGCCACAGTACTCCAGCTTGTGAACTAGAAGTAAAAGGCTCCCTTTAGGTAGCAGATAAGGCTGTTAACAGTGCAGATCATCACTCTAAAAGGGAGCAGCCTATGAAGATGATGAGCAGAGTCAGTGAAAAGAAGAGAAAAAAAACATACGTGCAAATCAGAGAACTCAGACCAGTTCGGAAGTGTATGTCATTTCACGCTTATGATACAATATTTAATTTGATGGGCCTGACCATTGCATTGCAGAAAAATACTTGGGTACTTGGGTCATTTAGCAATGATAACCTTCTCACAGAATGTTGTTAAATGCTTATCAAATGTTACAGCAGGGACAAAATTCTCAACCTAATTACGCTGGTTAGTTTTATTAATTTCAGTAGGCTTTTAAAATAATTTCCATTGAATCCCCTGGGCCAAAGCATATCAAAGGCAAGAGAATGCATCCAGGAGAGAGAGAATATATTTACTTCTTTTTCTTGCATATACTCAATTTAATAAACCAGATGGAATTAATTTTCATAGAAGTTTAACTTACAGACTTGTGCTTGAGGGACAGAAAATTTATAAACACACGGTAAGTTGAGATTGATTTGCTTCAGATTTTTACATTCAATTTATTCATGTTCATTTAAATCTCTAATAAATTATTTCTTTAGAATTTTCAATATATTGTAAATAAACTCAAGAAGAAACAGAACACAGCTTCAGCTCACATTATAGAATAATTATTATAATTTTACTGAGTCTCATAATTATGAGTCTCATAATTATCTAGATACACCCTAACTGTACCTGTTCACATGTATGTGGAGTGTTGTTCTAATGCTTCACCTGAAGAATCATGACATTGTATAACAGACTAAGCTTTCACGTGTTTTGTGACTTGTTAGCTTTAAGTATGTTTTTAGTCTCTGTGTTTACCAAGAAGAGTGAGAAAAAGTAATTGATCCCTAAGATGAAAAACTGCAAAAAGCAAACAAAGGTAACACCTTACAAGCAGCTATTTTTTTAATATCTTGCTTTTTAAGTTGTTCTCATGATTTTTGAATGCTGGTGGCATTGCAAGTAGTTACAACCATTTAAAGTGAGAGGCTAGTAAAAATTCAGACTATCTTTTCCATTACTTCTAACTTCTTTGATTTGTCATGAAATGTCAACTCCATATTCCAGAGATTATGAGTTAACGTTCTGTATAGGCTAACATTTTATGCAAAGTCTGTGCAGCTACAGCTTAATTATTTCTCACCACTTCTCCATTGAAAACATTTGATCTTAAATAGTCTACATGTAAAAGAGTTAAATCAAAGGAAGACCAGGACAGACACAGAAAGATGCAGTGTCTTCAAAAGATTCAAACCAGAAAAGCATCAGCCTTTTGACAGATCAGGTTAAACTAACCACAACTAAAGTTAACTGGATTTTCATTTCCATCTCTAGTTCTTAAGCTAATGAAAGCCCCGTACACTGTAATTTGTTATAAACACAGATACCGCTTTCCCCAAAGGGAACCAATATGCTAGTACCTAAAAGTGAAAAGAATCTCAGTCAGGTCAAGCAAAGGCCAGACAATTAAGAACTGAGCAGCTTTAAACTCTGGTGCTTCCTAAATATGACTCAACATCTCCAGGCCTATTGACTGGAAAAGCTTGTCACCACGGAAGATGTCTCCCAGCATTCCCAGATAAAAGTATAAGTCAGTGGGTCTAATTCACCAGCTACTGCAAACAGTCCTTCCAACTCCTAGAGAGCTACATCTCTAAAGCTAAGATACAGCCTTGCAAATTGTATGCAACATATTACTAAATTTCCATGCTACTTTCAATGAGCTAAATCATGAGGAAGTATTTACTCAGTTTTAGAAAGGCAAACTTCTATTGAGAACATAAGAACAGTCGTACTGGGTCAGACCAAAAGTCCGCTCAGTCAAACAAATCCTGTCTCCAGCTTTTGCCAAAACCCAGTGCCTCAGGACCAATATAAGTGCAGGGCAAACACACAATGACAATTCCCTTGAATATTACCCCACAATCAGCAGTCTGTTACTGTTGGGACTTTGCTTCAGTACTCTTTGTAAGCAGGCATAGACTTCCCAGGCTTGGCCTTAACATTGTATGCCATAAAGTAACCAATTTGCTTGAGAAGTTATGGGGGATGGATATTAAATTGGAGCTATGGAAAGCACCAGTATTTTGGATCAAAGTGCCCCAAAAACTGGGGGTGATTAGTGAATCAAAACGCTTTGATTTGTATCAAATGATCTGAGGGGTTTTTTTTAAATAAAAGCAAAAAGATGGTATTGCAAAGAGTCACAGGCGGTACCCACAAATACCCCAGAGAAGAGAGGACTCCCCTTATACTTTGCAGTCCAAAGGCCAGGATGCTCCCTTGAGCATTGATTCAAAGCAAGGGCTTGAACACAGGATCCCCACTCTCTCACCAGATTTCCTAAATACCAAGGTAAAGGGGTTTTTTTTCCCTTCTCTTCTGCTGAAGCAGTTTAACTGAAATACTTGGTGAAGAGTTGCTGAAGCAGACTGGAAATATAACAGTGACTCCCCAGTCAAAGAAGAGACACACACAGGTTAGAGATCAATCCAATGAAACTTTTTCATACACAGCAGAAAAGCATCAATAGGAAGGCAAACCTCAAATATTCTCGAATAGGAGAAGGCAAACACTCAAATTGAGTGCACTCGTTGCTGGTGAGTGCATTCAAGAGTTTGGAATCCTTGCAGTGATTAAAATCACAAAAATTTGATCAGACCCTACTCTCAGAGACCCCAGCAAGTGATATATTTGTGTATATAAATAAAATAGGCTACTTCCTTTGAACATTTCTGAAATATCTCCATATTCTAACCTTTTTTCCCTTACCGTGTTAATAAAGCCACTCACTACATTCATTCTCACTGTGTAAATAATCTGGGTCACTCAAAATTGTTTAGGGCTTTTTTCCCCAAGCAATAAAGTCTTTAATCAGCAGCCTTTTGCCCCTTACACGTTCCTTCTGGAATACAAGCATCAACAACAACAGCAAACAATTCAAGCTCCCAAGTGTCTGAGCACTGTATTAATCTGAAGTCAGGCTTGTTACCTCAGAAAGAGAGAAGGAAATCTGAAAATAACTCACTGAGAATTTGACTTGGCAGCTTTCCTCCCCCAGGTAGCAGAGGTCCCCAGAAACATTTGTCTCCAGCCACAGATGCTCTCCATTCACAGCATTTTCCTGAGAAAAGATGACTGTTAATCTGGTTTGTGAAATTCAGCCATGTGAGTATAGAGAGGGGAAGAAAAAAAAAAAAAAAAAAAAATCTGATTTTCACCACAAATTTAAATTTTTTTTGAAAAAAAACCACCAAAACCCAACAACCACAAAAATCACGTGTTGTTTTGTTTCTCTACAACACAAAGCTATAATAGTATTACCCTGGCTGACCACCCCTGCTTAAAGGATGTTGATGATACAATGAATGATGTGTCATCAATCAGAACCAAAGTATTTTTGTGTACAGTTCAGTGAAACTTTGCCCATGTTCTTCCCACATGCCGTATAGTTTAACTGGGACTCTAGATTTTAGAAGCATGAGATGTACACAGAATTTTAAAGAAACAGAAGATCAAGAGAGATGAAACAAAAACATGACTACTGAACTTTCAATTGGAAAAGCCCAAAAATTTGAGAAATGGGCCCAGAAGTGCAAAATAACATACTGATTATAGCTTTAGGATGACGGGATAGTTTAGACAAGGAAAAAATGCTTTCTTTAAAATGGCTGGATCAACACTGTATGTTTATGAAAACATCAAGAAAATATTAAGTGGCCAGGAGAGACCAGACTTTAATTTTATACCTGAAAGAAAGATACATTCAACTGAGAACACTCTCAAAAAAATCTACCTATTACACTGACAATTAGTAGTGATTAACAGGGTAACACCTGATTTTTCTTTGATAGCCTCATTTGACCAAATCTGTACCTTAATTCTATTTAAAAAATCTTATTCTGAGGAAATTTGGTTGTAGAAAGGCTACAGTTTTCACCTGCCTGTAATCCTGGCTCAACTAAAAAGCCTAAGAAGTCAACTGTACACTACTCGAGCAAAGTGAATAAACAGGATTTCTGTTCAGCCAGAATTAGAGCATGATGGAAAACGCTTTGACAGTCTCTGACATTTGGTTCCCACACTGCAGAAGTCACAAATGATGACGCTTACCAAACAGATGGCGTCCGACAGCAGGATGCTCTGAAATAGCCATCTTGGTTAAAATAATTTATTTAAAATACCACTAACAGTTTCAAAGTGATGAAATGAGAAAGCTTCTCTTGCCACGCAGATTTCTTAGGTAATGCAGAGAAGGAGAAGCAGCAAAATCTTTTGCCTTCTGGAGTACGAGTGCATCCACAATAGCCAAGACCTATGCAAGTCTGCATGTGGTGCCTACCACAACTACGGTGCTCACTTCAAATAAACCAAGAGGACAAGAACAACACTGTTTTATTTCTGGTGAGAGATCTACCTGTCCACAGGTATTCTAACTTCATCAGAAATGTTCCCATTGATGTCAGACTCAGTATTATCCCTCAGCACAAGGGGCTGGATGAGAGTGAGACTTGGATTCCAGTCTACTACCATTACGCCCTGATTAATCTTCATTTAGTGGCACACTGTTTTATACCTCCATTTCTTCTCATCCTTTTGTCTGCCTGTCCACCTGAACTGTAGACTCCCTGGGACAGAGATTTTCCTAAACTGTACAGTTCCATGCACGATAGTTTAGGTGAGGTTTTCAGCACCTTCATAATGCGAAATAGCTTTTAAGGACTTGAACTAGCTTAAGAAATTCTTCAAGCCTTACTCAGATGGTAAATTATTCAGATTGTAAATTCCTTCCCTTCAAGTTTATCCTTATATTAAAGCAATTTTCTCCGGCAAGAACTACATCAGTTTTACAGCACTTCATGGAAGCCTAGTCACATCATACCAATAAAATTACTATGCCCACAATATTGCCCAACATATTAACTTCCTGTCTAGTTTATGAGGAGCCAGACAAGAGGACCAAAGCAGGAGGATATGAGCTCATGAAAGAGCGTTAGACCTGAGTACATTCTCTGCTGATGAAACAGTGCAAGCTCAACGTTATAACCCAGAGCTAAATTTTATAGATTATAAAAGATATTTAGGAAGGATCAACTATGAAAGCTAAGTAAGAAAGCACACAGCTCCTGGGACATAATTTTTAATGAGGAATCAAAATTACATTAAAAAAATAGATTAAACACCCCTTCAGACCATGTCCACGTAACTTGCCATCCAGGATTTCTAAAGATAAAGTGGCCTATTTCCATAACCTAGTTTAGACTGATTTTGTTCTCTATTGTTCCAGACTGTATCATAGATTCACATGTCTGACTTTACATCACAGTGTAAATAAAACCAGTAAGTAGTCTACAAGGATGACCTTTGTAGCTCATGCTATGATAGAGTTCTGACAAGACTAGATAATAAAAATGTAAATAACCTGATCTGGTATAAGCGGCACACCTTCACATACCTACTGCCACAAACAATTTCAGAGCACTGTGTGTGAAAACTCACAATTTCAATTCCAGCAAACTGACATTTGAAAAATCTTCTTTCCTCCTGAATCAGAGCAGAGCACTGAGACATCCCAAAATGAAATGCCCTCCCTCAAAAAGCTTTGCCTGTTGATTACTTTGTCTCAATAAGATCAAAGGGAATTATTTGAACTTCACTGTTTTAAATTTTACAGGGCATTGTCATTTATATGATGAGACATTCTGTTGCTGCTTATGAAAATCAAGATGATATAGTCAAAGGAAAATGCTTTGACCTTTTCCAAGCCAAATTTTTCATTCAATTCTAATAGGAAATTTTGACAAAAATCAATAAATTTCTATGAAGAATTTTGACCTCAGCAAATCAGTATTTTCTACTCCAAAATTTACAGGCAGTATTCCACAATGTACTGGACAAAAGAGTACTCCATCTACCAACACATAAGCGGACAGAGGTCACTGGGATCACCTCTAGTATGAGCTCCTCTTTAACACAAAACTAAAGCACAGTAAAGGCTACATCACCACTTGTATATTTTGACACCGATATTTTTCCACAAGACTTCTGAGTTCAGCAACCTTTTCATAAATAATTTGCCAGTTTGGTTTATTTTGCACTTGATGTCTTTATGTTGGCTTTAGGAGTAAATGGCTACTAAAGAGTCAGTTGTCCTCTTTCTGTCCCTGACCCCTTAGACCCTAGTCTGATGCTCTTGCCATTTTCCTCATGCCGGACCTAGTGGCTGTAAAGCTACACATGAATCAGTTCAACTGATGGAAAAAAAAAAAAAAATAGATAACTTATCTACCAAATCAGCTACACAAAATGACTCACCCTGTGACCACATAACTGCTGGATCTGACACAAGGAGTGGTGGGTTAAAGGTGGGTTCAGTGGGACTGATGCTTTTGGTACCAATTCAGTGTTAGAACAGCTTAGCTGATCTGTCAAATCATGCTTTTAGGCTGACATACTTTGCTTTGACTTGCTATGTAGAAAAAGAACACTGTCCATCATTGCAGATAAAACAGTAATGACTGCAGCCTAATATTCATAGAATCATAGAATGATTTGGGTTGAAAGGGACCTTAAAGATCATCTAGTTCCAACCCCCCTGCCATGAGCAGGGACACCTTCCACTAGACCAGGTTGCTCAAAACACCATTCAGCCTGGCCTTGAACACTTCCAGGGATGGGGCATCCACAACTTCTCGGGGCAACCTCTTCCAGTGCCTCACCACCCTCACAGTGAAGAATTTCTTCCTTATATCTAATCTAACTCTACCCTCTTTCAGCTTAAAGCCATAACCCCTTGTCCTATCACTACATGCCCTTGTAAAAAGTCCTTCTCCAGCTTTCTTGCAGGCCCCCTTTAGGTACTGGAAGGCTGCTATAAGGTGTCCCCGGAGCCTTCTCTTCTCCAGGCTGAACAACCCCAACTCTCTCAGCCTGTCCTCATAGGGGAGGTGCTCCAGCCATCTGATCATCTTCGTGGCCTGCCTCTGGACCTGCTCAAGCAGGTCCACGTCTTTCTTACACTGGGGGCCCCAGAGCTGAACGCAGTACTCCAGCTGGGGTCTCATGAGAGCAGAGTAGAGGGGGAGAATCACCTCCCTCAACCTGCTAGCCACACTTCTTTTGATGCAGCCCAGGATGCAACTGGCTTTCTGGGCTGCAAATGCACATTGCTGGCTCATATTCAGTTTTTCATCCACTAATACCCCCAAGTTCTTCTCTGCAGGGCTGCTCTCAATCCACTCATCGCCCAGCCTGTATTTGTGCTTGGGATTGCCCCGACCCATGTGCAGGACCTTGCACTTGGCCTTGTTGAACTTCGTGAGGTTCACACGGGCCCACCTCTCAAGCCTGTCAAGGTCCCTCTGGATGGCACCCCTTGCCTCCAGCGTGTTGACCACACCACACAGCTTGGTGTCGTCAGCAAACTTGCTGAGGGTGTAAGTTAAAAAGAGAATTGGGAACTCTGTTTCTTCGCCTGGCTTCCCAGCCCTTTCAAGTGTGTGAACTCAGTGTCCTGTGAAGAGAAAGAGCCCCCGCTCACTGAAGCGGAGGCAGCAGTGCTTTCCTGGCAGATGCAGCCTGCCTCACAGGGGACACACGAGCTCAATATGCTCTCCCAGATGGAGACCTCCCATTTGATTGCTCCTGATCCGTTACCACCTTAATAGCAAACAAAAATAATTTCAGTATAGCAAACATTCCTTGCATATGAAACAAAAACCACACACAATCCCCCCTGAAGTGAAATAGAAATAGGAATTCAAGGACTAGGAGCTTGGGAACGATGTAATTACATGTGCGCGATCATAACTTGCTGTGCACATTGCACTAATTCAACTAGGTTTCTTCTCTTAAGTGCCCCAGCATGGTTAAATGACAGAGCAAGTTACCATTTTTCTAAAGCCCTTAAGTATCTCCATACCTCACTGTTCTTCAGGCTGCAGTCAGCATGGTTTCAAAAGCAATGCAGATAAACCTGAGTAATTTGTCATGTCAAGCAGCTATAGATATTCAGCCAATTACACCAGTCAGCCCAACTTTGTAGTTCAAAGGAGTTGTAACTCCAATTGTAACGGGAGGAATGGAGCTCTGCTCCACTCCTGCCATGACTTGCGTTCTGCAAAAAAATTATGTAAGACAGATTTCTAAAATAAGCCATTAAGAAATTTTTCCCTTTGTTAACACTCCAGTGAGAGAGATGAATCTTCCTACAAATATACATTTGGGTGACAAACTTATGATTAGTGTAAAATTAGTGCTCAATCAATCTAAATTTAATTAAACATATTTTTAAGCAAAAATTATTAGCTTTAACCCTTTTCTTTATGAGGTCACTATCAAGCAGGAACAAGTTTGTTTGGATGTCTTTCTCTCATGTTTGGCTTGTGTTTTACGCTGAACTCTGAAACTCCAGAGTTTGTAATGCTCATGTTGCAAACAATAGCAACGTCCCAAATGTTTTTCTTTTGATATAGATTCTCAATTTTAACTCCACTTTAGCACATTTTAGTTTGGGTATATTCTTCATGTAGAAGTCACCTTTTCTTTAATTATTACGAATGTAATACTTGGACATAAAATAAAACATCACAGGGATATGGTACTATATCATTACTTCAAAAAACTTGAAGATATGTAGGCTCCAACTTTCAGAACTGTTTTTGGGTGTTCAACTTTTAGGTCTACGTTCGCGACATTCTCTAGCTTTTTCTGCCATTCTCCTTTCCCCCAACATGCTTTCCAACATCTCTGCATCAGTTGCCCACTCCTGTATTCTCTGCTGAGCTTTTGAGATTCTTGTTACCATCATCTGAAAGATCATCTGTATGCAGCAGCAGAACAACAACGTTTGTCTTCATGGAGGAGCAATGTCCAGATGCTATCAACTGAGATGATGATTCCCTATGTTCTCATGAACCATTATTTTGGCTGACAACAGCTTAACTTCAGTCCTTTTGGCAGCAGTGGGAAAAAATACCTATTTTCAAGAAGGGCACCTTCTGTAATATCACTGCATCCTCTACACTGAAAAAAAAAATAGAGAGAGATGGCCACCATTTTGAAATATGACAGACCTCCTTTTGCTCTTTAGATCTCTCTGGAAAGAACATTAGTTCTCAAACCTTGATGAAAAAGAAACAGCAAAGTAGGACTACTGATCCCGAACACACTGCTTCAAGGGTCACCTACACACAGATTTTCAGCAATTTTAAAGTATGCATGGAGCTTGCACTCCTCACTACTTATTTAAGTGGAACTAAAGCTCCCAGCTTTTTATGTGACTGATGGGATACCCATACCCCAGCGTTCTCCTTTCTCATGTGAGCATCTGATAACGTACATCTTTTTTTAACTGAATACTCAGTTCCCAATTACAAAACTTAGTCTTGCAGACACTCTAATGGAAGGGAAATATCCTTCAGTGTAAAAATTAGTATAGCTTTTAGGAATTGATGATACAGAAGCCAAACCATTCACATGGAAAAGAAATACATTTATCTAGATTAATTAGGGAAATATTTTATCATATGTAGAACACATATAAGTGTATTAACGTGCATGTTAATTATCTAAAGTGTAGTATATCACCAGGCACTTAAACACTTACTGTCCATGAAAGTAAGTGGACAGCACTACTGACTAATGCCAAAAAGACGCAGAATATAATGCAACAGACTCATCGCAAACTCACATTCACTGATTATAAATACCTCACTGTTATAGGCCACCTCACTGTCTATTTACCTAGCCCATACTCCATCAGTTTGTCTACAAGGATGTTACGGGAGATAGTGTCAAAAGCCTTGCAGAAGTCAACAGCCATTGCCCTCCCCTCATCTACCAAGCCAGTCATTTAATTATAGAAGGCTGTCAGGTTGGTCAGGCATGATCTCCTCTCCATAAATCCAGGCTGACTACTCTCAATCACTTTCTTATCCTTAATATTTTTGGAAATGGCTTCCAGAAGGATTTGCTCCATCACCTTCCCAGGAATCAACGTGAGGGTGATCAGTCTGTAGTTCCC
Organism: Gymnogyps californianus; assembly: GCF_018139145.2. Classification (NCBI taxonomy): domain Eukaryota; kingdom Metazoa; phylum Chordata; class Aves; order Accipitriformes; family Cathartidae; genus Gymnogyps; species Gymnogyps californianus. Next base: position 154,141,204 of record NC_059471.1, read on the forward strand.
TGGATCCTCCTCCTTGTCCTTCTTGAAGACAGGATTGACATTTGCTTTGTTGCAGTCCTCAGGAACCTCCTCTGATCATCATGACCTTTCAAAGACAACAGACTGTTCTTGCAATTATATCAGCCAGCTCCCTCAGCACTTCTGCATGCATCTCACCAGGTTCCATGGACTTCTGTATGTTCAGTCTAAGCACTCCCTAACCTGATTATCCTCTACAAAGATAAGTCTTCCTTGCTTCAGCCACTGGTGTCAGGTGCCTGGGATTCCTGAAGGCAGGTCTTACCAGTGAAAATGAAGGTAAAAAAAAGCATTGAGCACATTGGTTTTTCCATGTCCTTTGTCACCATGTCCCCTGCCCCATTCAGCAGTGGCCCAACATTTTTTCTAGTGTTCCTACTGCTGCTGCTATGCCTACAGAAACCATTCTTGTTGCCCTTCATGTACTTGTTAGATTCAGCTCCAGTTGAGGTCTGGCTTTCCTTACCCCATCCGTGTGCAATTGGGTAGTGCCTTCTACAATCCTCCTGGCTGGCCTGACTCTGCTTCCACATATTGCCAAATGCCAGTTTCTAACTTCTACTCAAACACATAGTTTTCTATTCTTGTTAAGATCTATAAGATTTTTTTTTCTTTAATACATATAATTTATGGTATAAGGTTATAATATTTCTTCTCTGAAAAACATTCAGCTTGCACCCAGAGAACTCTGACTGTGCATTCACAGAACACAAAGCACGGATCAGTCTCAAGTTTTTTCATTGAACTCCAAGAATGGAAGCTGCATGTCTTCAAATGCCTCTTATGGGCCATAACTATGGTTCTAAGTCTTGTGGTCATGGGCCATAAATGCCTGCTAAGGAGAAGGCAAGAAATGGGTATCAACAGACAAATGCATATGGACAAACAAAATGAGACATTTTTGGCCAGTGGGAAGCTCAACACATTAATATCCTAGTGGCTGTCAAGATTTTTGTAGGCACCAAAGAAAGCAAGAGCTAGAAGGCAGTATTTAAAAGGAAATTACAGGATGACTTCGCACAAAAGCTTATGGTTATTTTCCTTGGGAGCAAATAGCAGTATGAAAATATACAAAGACCTAGATCTCCAATGGTACACAGGCACTGTATGAGGTGGCTCAGTCTGTACTTACTTGAGAATCTGGGCCAGAATTACTTACTTTGTCATTTAACACGTGGGAGTGATGCCTAAAATGGAGGAGGGTGGGAGAAGGGGCTATGCATAAACATATGACAGGGACAGGCATTTAAGGTGGTTCCTTTTTGGTAAGGCAGATTCTGCCTTCCCCTCTGGCTATAACATCACCTACTCCAGAGAATATATTCTGTATGGCCCTGCTGTGAAAAGATAGCATTAAATTAGACAACAAAGCTACAAGTTAACTTGAATTAGGTGCAGCAAACGTGATGAAACTGGGCATTTGTAAGTATGTTAGAGAAAAGAAACCTCAGGGATGATAGATAGTAGCAATAACAATAATAAAGCAATACTGTTTCTTATGTAAAAGGTCTTAAGAGACATCAGAATCATCACCTCCATTTTACAGCTAGAGAGGCTGATGTACTGAGAGGCAAAACAACTCATCTGAGCTCACTCATGATGTAAGTGGCAGAGCAGGGAATGGAAATCCCACTCTCTGAATCAGTGCTCTGTTCACAAGACCATCTGATAATGATAAATCACCTGCAAGGAGTTATCAAAAATGGAGACTATAGCCAGGGAATTCTTTCCAGTTATTACTGTGAAGACAACAGGGAGGAAACATTTTCTACTACAAAGTCAAGTGACAACTTATGTTCATGTCACTTAGACTTTGGAAAGATCTCCCATCATGGGTCCTTGGAGAATCATCCTCAGAAACACTGAATAGCAGGATGATATAGATGGGCATGCAACACGCACTGATTGATGCTGCCTTCCAGTGACTAAATACAAAGCCTTCCTGTCTGGCTTCAACACATCTTAATCCAAGCATCTTTTCACTCTACCAAATACACCTCTGGACTTAAACATCAGTATTTAAAATAACGTTTTTCTTTATTGACATTCACTACCCATTATAAACTTTGGTCTATTTCAGCTTCTTCACACCTCCAAACCACCTCCCTGTTATCTCTTTTACTTTTACTGTGCCTCAGATTTGAGAAATGCCTTTCTCCCCCACATTCACCAGTTGTTACTACAGCTGGTCAGTTCAGGCTCCTCCCAGCCACAGATGTCTGCCACTCACTATCCTGCCCCTTTCCCCACATGCCACAGGGTTGCCTCCCTTCTCCAAAGTGTGAATTAAAGCAGCAACACCAATCTGAGAGGCTGGAACAGCTAAGAAATTTAACTGATTAAAAATCTAAACCATAAGCCAGGAAGTGCAAAAATACCCCCCCAAACACAAAATTAAAACCCACAATATTTAATTGATATTCACCAACTTATACCAAGTCCTGCAGTATTTATGTATTGGGATCACAGGAGGAACCACCCAGTAAAATGAGTAGCAGACAATCGACTTTGAAGAAGGGTAAGTTGTGGTTGTTGGGCTTAGGGTTTAGGTTTTTTCTTTTGGGGTTTTTTTGCTGTTTTCTAAGTACAATTTTGAAAGGTCTTTAATTTAGCCCGAATGAAGGTGTTTGATGAAGCCCTAACCCTTCACATATGTGACTGATTTCAGATTTCTACTAAACAGCATTGATGACTCAAAGCAAGCATGTGTTTTAATACCTTGCTGAATCAGGACCTGAGTTTCCTGGAGCAAAAGATCAAGGTATTCTCCAAAGCTCTTGCAAGAAGATTCTATGTAAGCTTTCAAACTCATTTTAACGCTCTGTGTTAAAGTACAGTACTGTAGAACGTCTTAGTGAATCTGATCCAGCTTCCTGCAGCACAGCCTGTAAAATTTCATCCCCTTAAACTTTAAGTGCAACAGCTGGGGTTGAAGCAGAGCACACCATCTAGAAAGCCATTCACTCTTGGTACAGAGAACAGAGATAAACATAAGGCATATTCATCAAAGCATAACTTATCTTCACCTAAAAGCCACTTAGGTGGCTGGTGCCTTGATACTGCAATGTACTGAGTTCTATACCAATTGCCGAGTGTAAGATCTACCGTATGCTTTGCTTTAAATGGGATGTTTGTGTGACCTGCTGGCTTAAGGCTTGACGCCTTAGCACGTACCAGTGCATAACCACATGGAAGGTGCATGGGAATGGTTCAAAGCTGTGTCAGGGGAGGTTCAGACTTGATGTTAGGAAACATTTCTATACAAAGAGGGTGGTCAAACCCTGGAACAGGCTTACTAGAGGGGTGGTCGATGCCCCAAGCCTGTCAGTGTTTAAGAGCCATTTGGACAATGCCCTTAACATGCTTTAACTTTTGGTCAGCCCTGAAGTGGTCAGGCAGTTGGACTAGATGATCATTGTAGGTCCCTTCCAACTGAAATATTCTATACTATTCTAGACAGTCCTAAACTGGCCCCTTCTGAACTAGCCCAGAAACATAAGAGAAACAAGATGAGAGGGATGCAAACACATGCTCTCTGTGTCTACAAGCCAGCTTGGGCCCAGAAGAAATCTAGCCATACCTACAAAGCACTGTGACCAAAGATTTCTACTACCTACTCTACAGACCCAGCCAGCTCGACACGTGTCTTCAGTCTTAAGTTTTGGCCCACCAAGCAGAAGTACAAAACCCTGCTGTGCTAAAACCAGATCATCTTTGGGTGGCAGACCTTGTCAAGAAGGAAGTGAGCAAATGTAGCCAGACAGTTCCCAAGCTGAAAAATCTGAACAGCTCTGTCCTGTGCTGCTCAAGTCTCCACGAGTTTTCATGTCTCTGCCTTGTGCTTCATTTCATAATAGAAGCATATTCCTAACGACCAGCACTAATTCTGATAGCAACGCAATGTCTTATGTTGATTTAAGGATGGAGGGAGCACTAGCCAGAGATACTGCTCAAATTAACTGCCAAAAAACCAAACACCTACAGTCCACTCTAAGGCCGCCCTTGGTTCCTTCACAGGTCCATTGGAGACTGCAATGTTGAGGGAATGCACAGGAGCCAAGTGCTGGAGGCCTGACCTGGAGATTGCTTTCCTGCAAATTGAAAAGAAAAAAACAAATAAATGGAGTGTATATCCAATATAATTACCCAATATAATTATCCACCCCACCCTTCTCCAGAAATCAGAAGAGGCAGTACAGCATCTAATTTCAGCTTGGGTGAAATGGTGCTTGAATGCCGTCTCCTGCTAAAGCAGTTTAGGAAAAGAATAAAGGAATCTGATCACTGAAAATTACTGTTTAATGAAGATCAGTTACTCATCTGGCACTAAGATGAAATACCAAATCCAGTGGACTACATATCATTCTGTTTACTAGTTTCAGTGGAGTCCTCATTCTTTACACCTATTCCTTACATATCAGCTGAACCTGCTGAATCAATTTATGCATAATTCCAAATAGCCTTTATTGGAGGAACGAAATATGAGTTTATACAGAGCGCAATATCTGTTGCTTTTCCTTAGTTTATAGGCTGGGAAAAGTCATCCATTCAGCATCCGACTACATAAAACAAGACATGGGGACACCACTTAGGAAGGGGAGTCATACACTACTACCTTTTTTGATCATATCAGCATCCCTCAAGGTATTACAACTTCTTTCCACTTACATTTCAATTCTATCTTTTTGGTCCAAAGTCATTCTTACAACTCTTGAGGCATAGATATGGCCTCCTTCAAAAATCACAGATGGTGACCAGAAACCCTCCTGGAGCTCCACAAGCACTGAGGGCATATCCACTGCCTGTTTCCCTAGAGGCACCCAGCCCTGCCAGATCAGCCTCGAATAGTGAGCCATCAGGTGGAAGCACAGTACACTGCCGATACAAAGCTCGGCTGCACTTGGACAGTAGGTTACATAAAGCTTCGTAACACTATTGCGTTGTATATTTTAGCACCTGATGGTGGTGGCCAAAACAATCTCACAGCTTCCGCTGCAATGATTCAGAAGAGGACAAAAACATCTCAAGGAGAGATCTCCTTTTGTAAGCCAAATACACTCATCCCCCACAAAGTGAAATGACAGTCTGTGTAAAGTGCATTTTTGTGATACCACTCCCACAGTGCAACAGCTATTTATAGCATCTCCTAATCTTACCGCTGTCCCAAGGCAATAAAGGTCAACTGAGCCAGTGATAACAATCCAGGTCAGCCATATGCTAAATAAATCTTTTCATTGTCCTGAAAATACACAGTGCAATATATATCCACAGTAAAGGAGCTTGGAAGCCTCACTGCTCACAGTGCACATCTGGAAAAATCAAGCAGGCTGAATCAGAATCTCTTAAATTCCTTTTCCTGTGGGCAGCATGAACAACTCAGAACATTAACATCAGCCTCTGATCATCCAATGCCCCCTTTCCACTTAACAACGTGGGCAAGACATTGACCTTAAGGGTTTTTTCCAAAATATTTTGCATTTGATGAAAACCCATTAGAGGGAAGGAGCCCAAGGAAAAGACTGTCACTACCTGGCAATGTATCAGGAAAGAACAATTTAGCATGAAAGATTTTATGCCATATATGTCTATGTCAGTACAACATAAGCTACACGTCTTCTCAATGACCGCATTAAGGCCTTAAAGAAATAAACCACAAGAAACTACAAACTTTTTTTTTAAAAATACATTTTTCCAGAAAACTGTCCAGTATTTGTCAGTCTCTTTCCATGCTGTTTTGGATATCAACTTAGTTATTAGTGCTTCCTAAACACAAGAGTACATTCTTGTGTCTATTCATGGTCTGTAACATGGTAATTTGTTTTGGTGGAAATGGGGCACTATCACTTTTTCCACTCTGCATCACTGACAGTGATAAAGCAAACCTACTTAGTCCTGCCCTCATAAGAGGAAGGTAGCATCCATTTCGTGCAAAGTAGTACTTAAGCAAAGGTGGCTGAATAATAAAGTGTTGGCAATTAATTATTATTTGATGAAAAATACCAACATTTTCAGCCAACACAGCTTACAGCCTACTACTTGTCAGGAAATACAGCCTGTAAAGTTGCATGCATCTACTAAGGAAATTTACTAAAGCAAAGTCTGCAATGAATATTCCTACGAACGAATTTATCTGACCAGTCTGAGGACAAGGCTTCCAGGTGGAAGGCAAATTCAGCAGAGACTTAAAAGGTAAATATGCCTAATGAACGGCCACAGACATCTCAGCATCAAGCCTTGGATACTATTTCAAGTCAGAATTAGAGGCGTGCAAGCCTCCTGCAGCAGAATCTGAGACTTGGCCTACGTTCCTTTAAAAGCGAGGCGAAGCTGATGAGCCTTTTGGGGGAGACTTGGCACAGTTTTGTGCCAACAGCCTACCCTTCCTCTGCACGCCAAGCTGGATTTATGGCTTTGTCTGGAAAGCACACAAAACACAGGCATGACAATAATGCATTTTTTTTCAGGTTTATTTTAACCTAAAAGCCTTAAAATGATCTCAGGGATTGCAAATTTGCATGAACCAGCCAGAAGTGACCCTTAGGCCCAGGGGCAAGCTAAAAATGCCTACTTTTACACAGCTTCTTATCAGAATTTTGTCTCAGAACAAAGACAGACACAGAGTGTCAAAACACACTGCATGTACCGCAAAAGCCTTTCCCATTAAAAAAAAAGGAGGTCAGGCTAAAGAGCAAACACACGGCCTTCTAGTAAGTGTAAGGCAGACAAGAGAGGGGAAAACGGGGGGAAAGGGAAGGTAGCACAAATCTGACAACAGAACAGATGCTGAGTATCCAGGTGATGATATCTCACATTACTTTAACTAGCAGATTACACCTCCTGGCACTTTTCCGATAGCAAGGTACCACGAGTAGCTTTTAGTTATCTTTCCCAGCAATTTCATCTCCACTGTGCTGAGTGCATGAATGAAAACACAGGCTCAACAGGGAGCCTTTCCCTTAGAAGCAAAAAAGTAATCACTCTTCCCCTGATAAGAGCCAGAAAAAGTGAATCTGTGCTTTCATGATATATTCCATTCTTCAGACTACGAAGTCCACAACTCTGTAAACTGGGCACACCAGCCAGCTTGCTGATGTAGCAACCGACAGCAAGGAAATGTCGCATCATAAGTAATGAGCTGAATTTGATAATTACTTTTTCATATCCAGTAACCAGTAATTTGTAGAAGATGTTGTTATCAACTTAGCTAACACACCACCGTTGTGAATAAGCATGGGTGCACATACATGTGTATGTCATTGAATATACAACAAACAAAAATATCTGATACTAATTCCATAGTTGAGATCATTAAGGAAATTCTTTAACAGAGCAGTTGACTGTCTTGGAAACCAAAAGCAATCAGACATTCAGGCTATTCAAGTATAACAACTGATTTTTTAAAAAAAGCATTACATTTTCATTTTGCTGAAAAGTCAGGCGAGACTCAACCTACTTATTAGATCAAAGGATACATATTTGATTAGGGGGGATTTGAGTTTATATCCCAGGCTTTGGCTTTACTGAGCCTTTTCCTCCACCTAAGGCATATAAAAATCCTCCAGTGAGTTGTTTAGACTGAATAGTTACACCTGAATCATCAAAGACCACAAAAGACAATTAGTCAATAGTATGCAGTTCATTTAAGTATTAGAAAAATCTATTTGGAAAAGAAAGAGTAAGTTAGTGCTGCACGTGGTTAACAGATTTGAGTGTTATTTTAGTTGTCACTGGTGTCGGAGTTGCTGCCTTTCCAGGCCGGGGTTATTACCCTCCTTTTCATAGGGGCATAAGTTACCATTGGGGTAGTCTCTCAACTGCAGAGATCATAAAAACGCAGACTGGCTTCCACAGATCCTATGGCTAGGACATCTGCCAGGAGAGAGATTTTGCAACTCTTTTCTCAAAGTTAATATAAATATTTACAGAGAAAAGGACAGTCATTTGTATAACAATGTTTAAGTTACAATAGCTCTGCTTGTCATTGAATATTCAATGTAGATAAACCCTATGCCTGCCAGCTCTCAGCTTTGCCAACTACAACTTGAAAATCCCTGTACAAGGCCAGACAGTACCTGCACACTGTATGAACAATTTATATGCGCCCGAGTTTGTTTGGAGGTGGTTTTCACTCCTGCAATTTCATGCTTATAAAAGTCATGAACAAAATGTACTGGTTAAACTCTGGCATTATTTAAGTTTTCCCCAGGTATCTCTGCTGACTGCACAGTGCTCCCGCAACCTGCTGTTCCCAGCTTGCCTTCCGGGCATGTAACGTTCTCCTTTCAAGCTGACCACGGGGCAGCGACTATTTCACTGCAACATCAAGATTCCCCAATTTTTTGCACTCTATATAAACGGAGCCAACTTCAGTCAAATCAAATAATCTGTCTGGTCCAGTATCCCGTTTCTGACAACAGCCAGTAGCAGGTGTTTAGAGAAGCACTGGCACAAATTGGGTGATCCTTCCCCTGATATAGTCCAGTCCCAGCTTCCAGTAATCAGTAGTTTAAGGACTTCCTGAGCTGCAGGCTGCTTCCAGACCTTTGTGCTTAATAGCCTGTAATGGCTCTTTACTCTAGGAATGTGTTGGTCCTTCCCTGAACCCATTTATACTCTTGGTCTCCACAGCAGCCTATGTAATGAGCTCCACAATTTAATTGTGGGCAATGTAAAGTACTTCCTTCTGTCTGTTTTTAAAATTCTGCCTGATAATTCAATTGGTGTACCATATTGTGAGGAACAGCGAGTAATCACTTGCCTCGCTACACCTTCTGTGATTTTATGAATCTATTCATATACCCCTTCATTCACCGCCCCCCCCCCCCCCAAGCTGAAGCACCCTAGACTGTTTAGGCTTTTACTGATACTGAAGCTGTTCTATCTTTGTCAATGATTTCTAGCTCAATTATATCTTTTTTGAGGTAGGATTGCCAGAACTAGAACAAATATTCAAGATCTGGCTGCACCAGAGGTTTATCAGTGGTGTCATTGTACTTTCTGCATTGTTCTCTTTTTCCCCTCCCTCATTCTGAGCCCTTTACTTGCCTTTTTATCACTGTGAGCACTGAATTAATCATTTCATAGGAGCACTTGTAATTATCCAAAGATCCCTTTCCTGAGTGCTAAATGGTAATATAAAGTCCAAACTTTGAAGCTTTTTTTCCCCCTATGTGTATTATTTTGCCTTAATCAATCTCACATTCCAACTGCAATTTGCTGCAGAGTCATTCAGCATCATAAGATCCTTCTGCAAATTTTCCGCAATCAGCCTGTGCCCACCCCGACTAATCGTGCAGAGCAGCAGCAAGCTTTATCCCCTCACACTTTGCTCCCTGTGAGCAGCACTGCTCCCATCAAAGATCTCTGGCGGTCCCCATCCCCATCAATGAACTTCTAGGTAAATTCTGAAAACCATTCACCGATTGCTAACCACCCCATTGATTGCTACGTTTTAACTGTTGTTTAACCCTGTGGACACCTTCCCTTTTCCTAGCCTAGTTTCCATACCAAAAGCTTTTTTCCTACCTCATTGGAAGCTCTCTGGAAGCCCGCATGCACTCCCCTTGGCCAGACCACCCCTGTTCATGGACTTCATGCCTCTGTCAGCAATTTCTGCAAGACTCAAGTCCTGGCTTCCTTAGGAAAAGCTGTGCTGGCTCTCCTCCAGCACATCCCATTCAGCTGTGCATTTACTAATCCTGCATTTTATCAGCAGCTCTACCAGTTTCTCTGATTAAAACTTGCTGCTGGGTTACCCCATCAGCACTCTGTGAGCCTCTATGTGACCGCTCCACTCCTTTAGGACTGGAGCTGGTTCAAGGGAGCTATTATAAAGCCCTCTCAGCAATTTCTTATTTGAATTCCATCAGAATGCTTAGCAAAATCAAATCCTAGTGACCAGATATTGGCCTTTTTGTCAATATGGTCTTTAGCCTCTTACATAAACCTTCCCATTTTCCTCAGGTTCATCCACGCAAATAGCAGCTCAGCCTAGGACACTCTCAGGCATCCTCAGCAGTGAACACTGAGAGATCGACCTGAAGACAACAAAACAAATTTCCACTAACAATCTGACCAAGCACTTCAAACAGCAACCCCAGAGAGGTAACTACAGTACATCAACTCCCTGAGTAAGTTCTGGTAGGAGCATTTGAATCTATCACATCAAATACCATATTCAGCTTGTATTGATCAGGTGTAAGACCAAATAGAGCCTCCTAGCCTTTCTGTGACCATCTCCTTGAGTAAAGTAACAAATCCAGTAGACACAATACACAGGAATCCTACAAAAGGAACTAAGGCAAAGCAAAAGGAGCATAAGACCTGCAGAAAGTTTGATCAGGATAACAGAGGAAAAGCTTCTACCACATGATGTTGTCTTTTCTGAGTCAACACTGCAGTTCACAGCCATTTCTGTGTTCTGCACATGAAGGGATATTCTTTAAAAGGAAGTCCTTTGGTATTCTTGCCCCTCAAACTCTGGGTACAAGAGTGGCAGGTTACTTTTCCTATCCCAAGAGGACAAAAGAGATTCATGAAACAGGTTGTCTGTTAAGAGACATTCACAAGTTGCGTCATTAATATCTGTTTGCAGTTTCTTAAATGCAGACATGCAAATTGCCACTGCCCCGCAATTATACTTTGAGCCCAGGTTAGTGTCAAAACAGCACAAGCCAGAGTAGTCCTAATGCCAGTCAAAGATCTGTAGTACATTAATTTTTCTATTCTCTGCTTAGCTTCACCAGTAGGCATATATTAAGCACCAGATTTTACCTTCTGGAAAGTAAATTATGGATTCAATTATATCCAGAGCTGTGCTAAATTACTCAATCCCTTAAATCTTATCTTACATCAACAGTTCATCTTCCCAGAAGTCAGAGAAAGCATACACCTTTGTGTCAATTCCTATCAAGGGGACCAATATCTTGGCCTAGATCTATAAATCACTTCAAGTTTATACTGCATCAAAATCAGTGTGACTTTGTTCCTGCATGCCTTCATTGGCCAGGCCCTGGGTCGAGCAAATTCCCCTGGAAACTCCGTAACAATCCTCAGCTGCAATGTGGAAACTGAAAATGCCTTAGATCCAAAAGCTGGATAATTAATCAGGTACTTAATTATAAGAAAAAGTCAAGGTCATGTGGAGTTCTCTCAGAGCTCCTATCAGAGCTCAGATTTATACCTATCACTGGGTATCACCCATTTCTTGGTCTTCCTTATGCTCACTTAAGTTTTTTTGCCTTTACTCTTAATTTATTCCCTAGATTTCTTTCCAAATAGGGTAAAACATCAAGGGTACTCATGGTAGAAGGCAACTAAATTTTAGGACCAACAGGGTCCCTCCCAATCTTTTGTTTAAATATGCTATTTCTGAAAAGTTACGTACAAATTACTCTTACCACAAAAAGTGACAGACCTTGGAGGACTCCTTGCAGTAACAGAAATGTCAGCATTAATTTGTGTGAGGAGGAAAGGAAAAAAAGTGATACAGTTGGTGATGCAATCAAGATGAAGAGTATCCTTTATCCCTGTAATTCACCAAGAAAGAGACTAACAAAGGAGCCTAGGAGAGCGGGGGGGGGGAGAGGATTACAAATGCTTTCTTGAACTGAATTATTTTGCTTTATTGTTGCTACAGTCAAAACCAATTTGTTTTAGGAGAGGGTTTATATTTTTTTCAGCCTTTAGCTTTCGAAGCTGTGAATGCCAGGTCTGGAAAAGACCTTCTAGGTCATGAAATCTAGTCTTCTCTGTTTCAGGCAAACTTATAATATGTTTGAATTCATGAAGTTATCAAGACCCATCTCAAATCTAGCCCAGTTGTTCCCTCTCTCTTATTGCTACTGAGAAGCTATGCTAGATTGCCAGTCTTCTCATCATTAAAATCCTTTTTTGTAATTCCCATCCAATATGCATCCCCCTGCACAATCTTCCTTAAATTCCTACTAGTAGGATTTTCACATTTCATCCAAAGAGTTAAAGTTGAACCAACAACCAATGATTTTTATATGATCCTTCTACAGAATAGAAGGCACCTGAAAGCCTTGATCTAGAATCTTTAAGCCCTTGGTTCAAAATGCTTTGAGTGAGGTTATGTAGGATGGAGATGTGCATAGGGAGCTGGAAGCTCACATTTCAAAGATTCTGGAATCAATCAAGTAACTGGGATAATAAAACTTAATCACTGTCTTTCCAAGTAAACAATGAGAAATGCTCTATGGAACTCTGAGCATAAATGATTCCCAGCTGCATCACAGACTGGACATCAGCATTACAGAAGATTGATATGTTTTTACTATTTCAGAAAGCAAAGGAAGTCTGAATGGGAAATATTTTTATGACAATTCATTTGATCCAGACAAAAATCATAGGATATGCAGAACCTGCTTTCTGTAGTTCAAGTGCAGACAAAAAATGATGACAGCAAATTCAATGGACATGACTACGGTATGACCATGCTGCTTTTTTTTTTTTTTAATCATATGCTAAAATAATATACACTGATTTTTGAAAGGGGTGCAGATATTCTATGTTATCACTCTGCCAACCAGAGGAAAATAAGAAGATTAAGGTCTTTTTTCAGGGTACTTCTTGGTGGCATCAAATAATCTTCATTTGATCTGGAAGATAAAGAAAGGGAAAACAAAACGAGACAAGACAGGGAGGGAGGACTAAATCCTCAGCAGTTTAGAATAGCAAAGAAAAGAGTTATTTTTATTTTTTAACATTAGTCTTGGAAATGTTTTCTTGTCTCTCAGATGCTAGCACATTGCTTTCAAAAATAACCTAATTTAAGGTAATTTCTCTATCAGACCAGGATCCTCCGTTGGCATAAGCTATTTACACAAGCTGAAATGTCATTATGACTCAAGAACTATAAGGCCTCACACAAACTATATAATGAAGTATTCTGATTTTCTTCTTTTCTACAAATCAAATGAGTGCCTTGCAGTTTTGCACTGTAAGCGTCAGAGAGTTGTTTCAAATGTGGATTTTCTGGAACGTATTTCCATGCCCCTGAATCATTCAGTGTCCTTTTCTTTTTTTGTGTAGTCTCTTGTCCTTGAAAATGGAAAAAATCAGAAATTCTCACTGTCCATCTCCACGTTTTTTCCCCCATTATAAGCTTCCATTTAACAAACAAGGGTCTCACAGGGGTTAAAAATAAAATTCTTCCATTTCTGAGTGTACAAACAAAAATTGAAATGTAATGAAGATCCATACTCACTAGTCAAGTGAAAAATACTTCAAGAGTTTTTAGACTGTGGATTAAAGAAAAAAAAAAAGGAATATTGTATTTGATACCAGAAAAATTTTGTTACGAAGTACTGATACAAGAATCAAACTCTCTTCCTCCCAGATGCACACATACCTAGGACTCAAGGAATGACCCAGAACAAAAGCAAGCTTTAAAACAATCCAAAATAACAATTTTTTCTAAGAAAAGATTTCAAAATCACACAGGACAAAAAAATACTCTCTCTTCTGAAAAGCAAGTTAGACTTTCAAATTCCAAACACAATTTTTACAGAAAGAAGAGAGTCTAGATAAGAGCAGGGAAGGGAGGTCAGGCTTTGCCTGCACAGTTCTTGGGCCAAAAAAAAAAAAAAAAAAAAGAAAAAAGCTTACATTTACTTTTCATTAGAGTGACAGTTGAGAAAGGCAGATAAAAATTAAAACTACCATTCACTAACCAAATAAATTCTATTTTCTCTCTAAGGAAGGAAGCCCAGCAACTGAGATAAGACAAAGCTTTTGTCCCCCACCTTCCCTCCCTAGGGCTGTATAAGAGAGAAAAAACAGACACAAAAAATTCAACAGGTGCCTTTTTCTTCTCATTCCTCACCACAAAGACTATACAGTTCGATGGCGTATACTGCTGTGCTTAGAAAATCTTGGTTTGAGCACCTGGAACAACAGGCCCCTAATTCCTAGCAGAGCTGGCAGCTGCTAGGCTGGACAAGCACCACTGTGCTCTGACCACCTGCACCTTTGTCCCCTCCATACCATGGCTGACTTTCTCCCATTTCCTCTGGCGTGGTTTGCACGCCCCAGACTAAGTCCCAAGGGAGCAGACGCGTGTCCACCGCTTCCAATTCCTCTGTTTGAAACAAACTGAAAGAGTTCAGCAGAGGGTGGAGAAAGAGGATGTACTGCAGTAAGTGAATAGCAGATGAAGAAAATAGAAAGCAAGTGACGATTCCCCAGCGAGTCTGTGTAGCAACCCATTCCTGCAGGACCCCATCCAAAGCTCAAATTCAAGCAAGAGGTTTTGATTACTTTTAACAAGTTTTGGGATCAAAGACTGGAGACTAAGGGATAAATTTTCAGATCTTTACACAAGCCAAAAAAATAAACAAGGAAGGAAGGATCTGGGTAGAAAATATAAATCATAATAAATCACCACCTTTCCCTCTCCCCATCACCAACGACTGTTTGGCAATTCAGAAAAGAGGACGAAAGTCCACCTGATGTGACAATATTCCCTCTTCCTTCAACGCACAGAAAGCAGAAAACTTAAGAAACAGCTTAAAATAAACTTCCAGAACTGGAGGAGAAACAGAGTAGGGCTTGAGTCAGAGGCGTTAACCTCAGAATACCCAGTGTGTTTATAAAACATGAATTCATACTCATTTAGCCCTGAATAAAACATGAGTTGTCTACCAAAAATACTTATGTTCGAAGCTTATTCTTGATAACCAACTTTGGAGTTACACGTAACCATTCAAAAAATCAGTCTCTCTCTACTGAACCTTAACGTTTCTGCCTGGAGGAGTGTTTCACATCAGATTAAGACGACAACATCGCCTGTGTCATGCAATGTTACAAATCTCACTGGAATCACGTTGAGGGCCTGCTGCCTTCAGCACACAGCTCCACAGCAAGGAGGGTCCAAGGCACTCTCAGTCAGGAGGGAGATTTTTGCCCCCCCTCCCGACCCCAAGGGACAGCTATCACAGGGTCGTGCCTAGGTCTGAGTCTTGGAATAGGAAAGCTTTCAGGGGGACACGGAGACAGAACAGTACAGGCGGTACATCAGCTAGAGCAGCGATCTTCATGGCTGAGAAGAAAGGGGAGATCTTCAGCACTCATTAGCAACTCTGCTGGATCTAATTAAAGAGATGCTGTAACTGGAGCAGTTTTTTTTCTTTTGGAACTAATTTCAAAAATGCTCATTTTTCTCATGATCTGCCCTTTAAACAGTTTCTCTTTTTTTCATCTAAATTCTGTTAAAACATACATATGGGGTTTTTCTTTCTCCCTGTTGACTCATCAGTTGTATATAAGCAGGCTAAAAAAAGCCACAATACAAAGCACTGTCAAGTGCACAAAACAAGCAAACAGCAGGGAGGAAGAAGATTTATTTTTCCTCTAATTTCTTTTTGGCTACAGTAATACTAGGTGCTGCTTCTGTAGTGCCTATACAGCTTCAGGAAAAGACACGGTAAGTTGCTGGTGCTCTTTCAGGCTCAGATAAATCCTCAGACGCCATGACCTGACAGCAGCCTTCTCACTTCAGCCCACCTAGAGCTGGAAGAGATCTGGACATTAACCTCATGACAGGACATGTCACACTAGTTGAACATTATTTTAATCTGAAAGAGATTTTGAGAGTATAAAAGGGACTTGTAATGCCATGCTCTTAGCTCGTGTTGGTGTATTATTTATTTGCTGGAGTCATTTGGAGAGAAATACTAATTTGAAATGAAGTCACTGAACAAGACCACCATGGGATCGAAGGAAAATATTATCTGTTTATGCACTGTTTTTATTATGAAAGAACAAGATCAGCTTCTGAGGCTTCTTTATATCTGTGAGCATTAAGATGTGAAGATAACTGACAGCATGGGAGATTAAAATCCTTTATCACAAAATTACCAGAGTAAAAGGTATCAACTGTACAAACATCCTGCCCACTTTTACCCTGGAGCGCCTCACCCTCTGCCCAGAAGTAACACTTGTAACGGTGAGAAAGTAGGTCAATCACCAAATTCAGTCCAACTTTGACCTCATCTTTTCTTGGGGCTTTCAACAAAAGAGCCAAGTGTCTTTTTCCTCCTGCACACAATAGAAATACATGACCCCTAAGATTTGACCTGTGTGGGAATGCTGCCTCATTTTACAGTGACACATGACTAAATAGTCATTAAATCACGGTGTTTTCAGCTAGAACTAACTCTTGCTGGATTAAAATCGGCAAGAGAAAGTGGACTGCTCATCACACCTTGAACTGTCACTCTCCAGATACAGCGTTATTAAAAGAAAACAATCCAACTCCTCTGAATTAAAACAAAGTGGCACTTTTCTTGAAAACTTGTTTCATTACATAAGCCACGCCAAAAGCACAGTAAGGTACAGGAATAAACTTACTGTATTTTTCTCTCCTCTTACTTTAATGTTGCATCACCTGTTCAAAAAGACACACACAGAAACCATTTCTTTAGATAGTAACCATCTGATGGATGAAATCACACCTTGACAATAAAATTACCATTGCTGTAACAAACAGGAGCAAAAATATCCCAAGTGCTTTTTGCTGCCAACAGATACAGAAGATGCCAGGCCAGGCTACCCTCTGCGAGCTCATTGCACATGTGTAACTCAGTAGAGATAAAACCTGACCTTTTCTTAGCATGGAAATCCAAACTACTTTAGAACATCTGATCCGATGAGATTGTAATATATATGTGAAAAACATCCAAGCACAGGACGACTAGGTTACTTATGGTTACTTCTTATGTCACTTTCCCAGCACTCAAAAATACACTGAATCACTAGGTGTTATGCTGATTTTGGTATTACATCTACTTTAGAAAGAGAAAGAAATTCTCCCCTCAGACTCCATCGTGTATATCTCTTGAATAAATAAAGCTTTCACAAAATACTAATGGACAGTGAAGAGAGGTGGAAGAAGAAATATTTTGAATAGGGTACTACTGAAATAGTATCATTGCCCTCCTAGTGATATTCCTCAGCATATCAGCTGAAGTAACAGCACAGCTTGACCAAACCAACCTGCGTGCCTGGGGACCTGACCCACAGCATATGAGTCACTGAGGAGGAGGATGTGAACAAGGCTACACACACGCACCCCCCAGCATGCTACTGCATCGAGCCGTTCCAGCTTCATCCTCCTAGCTGCCTTTACCAGAGCAGGAGGGCAGAGTGAACACAGTGAACAAGGAGAGAACATGAACAAATGCCACATCACGAGAGACAGATAAATCATGAAATTTTAAGGAGAGCACGCCCAATTTCTGCTCTAGCTAGGATTAAAATGTACTTTTTAGTATTGATTTTTGCTGCTCTTAAAGTGAACATAATCAGTCCCTGCTGGTGATAGGGGAGGTACCCGCAGAGGAACTGGACTGCCAGTACGAACTGGTGAACTGCAGACCAGAACCGTTACCAGCAGAAGTGCGGTGCTGTGTGTATAGCTGGCAAAGAGTTCATGTACCAACACATCTACATCAGCAACAGGGAAGAGAGGGGTAATCCACTGCTTCCAAATTTTGGAAAAAGTACCTAACTGGCAAAGTTAATATGACCACAAGACCCATCCTTGCCGGCTGCCCTCACAGCAGGTTGTCACGACAACTCCGCAGGCGATGCTATTTCTCAACAGCCGTGTTCAGGCTTTCGAGCCATGAAGTGATACTGAAAGGTTAAGAAAAGTTCCTACAGAGAAAAACCCACTGGGGAGGCAATTGCAACTACCCAGTAGGATCCTCGTAATTACCGGTGGGTAACTTCGGTAAAGCAAATACCACACTGAAGCTCTTGCACAGGTAAAGTGCTGCGCTGCAAAAGAGAAAAAAAAATATCTCTTATGTGGAAAATCAAACCAGACAGAAATAAAAAAAATAAAGTAAAACACTCTTGCCATCCTTCCACCCCAGATTTTCTTCAGTACCTTCTCTGTTCCCTGAAATGAATCGGGATTCCCACTCCTCCCTAACACATGGAGACCAGCAGCAGCCTTGCTGGGAACAAGAGACCAGATCCTCGACTGGCAAATACGGTGTAACTCTGGACTTCAGTGAAGCAATACCACTTTGTATCACTTGAGGCATTATCCACAAATTAGTTGTTCTTAACTGACTAACACTAACACACTAAATTAAGTATTTAAAAGTCATACCAAGCAAGGACTGAAGAAAAAAAAAATTTTTAAGCACTTTCAGGGAAAATTAAAAAGAACAAGAAAAAAAATCTCCAATTCCCATTGCTGTTGGGAACCACAGAAACAGATAACTTCCATATACGGTGGGAGCTAATAAAACATTATAACCCACACCAAAAAAGCACAGAACACAAACACTTTGTTTACCTGAGAAAATTGCAGTGCTTCAACTTAAATGAATTTTTAAACTACTTTAGTCTTACTAGTGCAAATCAGAAAGTGGAAATTACTTCCTCTTAATAAAGCCTTATTGTGATTGAGGTCAAATCTGTGCCCCTCGGACCTAAGGTAACCTAAAAAAACTGCTAAGGGAGCGCCCACAGAAGAAGTTGTAGGTGCTCTGAAGCCATTCAGTTCACACTGGTATGTAAATCAAGTGTAAACTTCCCACTTAGTAAAGCTCTAAGAAAGACATAACAGTAAATTGTGTACAATAATAAAAATCGCACAACCTACCGCGCAATGAATACTAACTCAGATTCTCACAGGTCCTCCAGAACCTCCACCTATTTTGTTATTCTGATTGCTTTGGTTTTTAATGCATCTGGTTGCAAAGAGCAATACTGAAACCACAGCCCATCCATAATGCAGCAACGCCTGCCTGAATTTGCAGAGAAACTGATGCAGTAATTTTGGTTATAAAAGGGTCGTGATTCAAATGCCAATGACATTACTTCAACACTGTTGACAATGCACTGCTAATCAAAGCATACAAGAGAAATGAGGATGAATACCTACGCAGCCTATTTGAGTGACTGCTCATTTTGGGTAGGCTTTTAAAACAACATTGCTGATAGCAGCAATACTGTAAGCTTCATTTTCTTGACAAGTCAGGATTCAACTTTCCAAAGTTGAGAAATGCTGCATTAACTGATGAAGACTGTAATTCCATCTGGGGGAACACGATAAATTTGAGCTCTGTTCTCATGGTCTAGCATGTCACCAGAAACCTTTGCTGGAGTTACAGAAGTACTACATGCAGATGAGAGTGCATTACCTCATCAATAAAATGTTTCAGGAGCTTTTCCAGAAGCAGTAGCAGAAAAACAAAGAGCAATTGAAACTTGAGAGAAACTATTTGTTCTACATTATGAGTTAATTTATAATGCCAAAATATACCATTAACTGAAGTAACAGTTTATTTGTAACTTCATTTTAAGCTCATTAGTAACAAAACCATCTTTACAGCACTATAAATTGTGAAATTTCATTTTTATAGAGTTGTTCATATTGTAGATTTTAAAATGCATTATAAAGCAGGGAGTAAGCCAGCATTATGTAGATATGAGCCAAAAGAGGTATCATCTTCCTCAGCCATAATTTGTTCCCACAGAGCTCCGGATCTCAATCAGCTTTGGTCAGAGCAGCTAATATTTTCAACAGATGCTGAGGATTAGGATTTTTTTCTTTTAAAACAAATAAAAGGAAATTGGCATCATATCTCATCCAAATGACTGCATCCTAAATTTAGAGTTGTATCTTAACCTTCTAATCTGTACAAGACCTTGTTCTGGGATCATGTTCACTTTAGTGTGTCCATCTTCTCTGGCTTGAAATTCAAATGAGAAGAGAAAGCACTAACAATTGTTTTCTGAGAAATACTTCTAGGGAATATCTACGGGGAGAAGGGAGGAAATTTTTATACAACACTCGTGCATAATCTGTCTCACAAACATTACCTTCTTCCAAAGCCACCTGATAACGGACTTCCCATTGAGCTAATCCCCCCTAATTGCACAGCTCACCAACCTCATCTCTCCCCATAGTTTCATCTGACAGGGAGACACTCTCAAGACAATGAGGCCAGAGTCTGTACAGAAGGAACCAGACTAACTAGAAACTTGCAGAAAAAGTAGGTTGCCCAGAAGTAAGAGGTCTGTCACAGGTGCCCTGAGCCTTTCCCTGCAATCCCCACGTTTAGGAATTTCCTCTGTTGCACTGAAGACCCAGTGGCAAGTCTGGTGCTAGTCCCCCCAGATGGAATATTTCCCCCCAGACACCTACACATCCTTATCGTCTCATATTTTTTAAGAGCTGCCTGATGCTGAAGTAAATGCAAATACGCTTGCCATCTTTGGTTCAGCTCCATATGTGATGTCCTACATTCAGGGAGCTCAAAGTGAAATTACGTTACATCCCTTCACTGGCAAGGTTCAGAGAGGCAAAACATGACTTTGTCAAGGTTGCAGTATAAGAGGAAGAATCAGATGGAAACAAAATTAAAGCCACTGCTGAATCCAAAGCCACCTCTGTGTTCTCATTTTACTATTTATAGGTGATATATCATGCAGGTATCTTATCACATTTTAGGTTTAATTATGTGCACTGCTCCTTTGACACTCTGGAAAGGGACATTTATATATGTAGCTCTCATTATTCCAAACAGGTTTTAATATTTGCAATCGGAGAGTTTTCTGAAGGTTGTGACAGAAATGAACAAAGTTCAGATGCAGAATAAACAGGAACAGCTTCTATTCAAGTGGAGAGAGAAAATGAGGAAGTTTTTAAAATCAGAACAGGGATTTGACTCAGATGTGGAAACAATTTGGTGATTTGTAAGGGGAAGCAAGGGGATGTATAATGTTAAAAATCTTTGGTTGAACCAAGTTTCACCTAAGACAATAGGAACTTTACCATTGACATTGATTGGGTCAGTATTTTATCCCTCAACTTCAGTAACTGTGTTAAAAACTGTAGTTTCCTATGCCACTAGTGAAGCCTTTTTAACCATATTCTTTACTTTGCCTTTCGTGCATTCCATCTTTCCATGCACTGTTCATGGCACTAAGTATGTTATAAAGTATTTTATTAGTTTTTGCAGTAAATATACTGTAAATACTTAGAATATCTATCAAGCCTGAGCATTCACAGTTTTAGAATTATATTTAAATATTCATTTATAGTATCATGTGTCTCATACTAAATGGCTACCAATATTGACCTACAGAAAAAAATGTCTGCACGGTTACTAGCTTCCTTTGACGCTAAACAATGCAAAAAAATCAAGTAATTTAGACATAAATAAATCTTGCATCAGGAAATCCATGAGCATAATAATGAATTAGAAAAATGTTTTAGATGACCTTGTTCACCTAGCAGCTGAAGTAGAACTCATACTTCCAATACCTGTTCGGGGATTTATCTTGTCTAGCTATGACTTTGAAGTGATTCGAGTCCCATTGCTTCCCTTGGGAATCTAACCCACAGACTAGCAGACCTCTGGGACAAATTCCTGGCTGTTGTAAACTGGTCTAGTTGCATTGGCTTCAGGGTAACTAAGCTGATTTTTCACTAGCTGATATATTGTTACAGGATTACAGAGCAGAGAAAAGTTAAATGTCATTTTTATAACTGTCCACCTCATTTATCACAATATCTCTTAAAAGATCTCAGCACTGTAGGCTTCTTTGTTTTAAATGCTTAAACAGGAGAGAAAGTGCTACCCAATAAATAAAGGACCTTTAAGATTCCAAAGCGATTTCCCCATGTTTCCATGGAAATGGAGACCTCGCTCCTTAACCAAGATGACATTAATGATCAGGTGCCTGGAGTCACACAAAAGAGAGAAAGAGGACAGAAATTGCCAGCTACTCAACAGTGTGTCAATCTGGAGCACAACCTCCCCAGCTAGGGGTAGGACTTGATACCCCTTTCGCAATCGCAAAGCTTCAGCAGAAACAGCTCTCAGAGTGTTAGAACAGAGGAGGGTTGTTGCTTTATTTTTAATCTGGCTTGCTAACTAAGTTTGCTAACTATAGAAGTAAAACAAATAAAACAATGTCATCATCATCTGAGGGAGGAAGAGGAGGAGGAGGAGAAAGAAAGAGCAGCTTTAATAAAAGCAACACTATAA
Organism: Gymnogyps californianus; assembly: GCF_018139145.2. NCBI lineage: Eukaryota > Metazoa > Chordata > Aves > Accipitriformes > Cathartidae > Gymnogyps > Gymnogyps californianus. The sequence continues at coordinate 154,163,259 of NC_059471.1, forward strand.
ATGTGTTGCCGTGCTCCAGCCCCCTCGCAATGTGTCTATATTGGTTTTATCTAGCCCTGCCACCCATGGCTAAATGCCGGGGACTGGAAAGGATCGCTCTAGATTGCTGTGCTTGAGATTATCACCATTACAGCATAAGTTGAAACCAAAAATCAAGGCTTTACTGAGCTAGGAAGGCACATTGTAAATGAAAGACCCTGCTATTAAGAGCTACTGGTCTAACAGTGAGTGGAAAGGAAGCAGAGGTGTGAAATGACTTGTCCAGGCTCATTCTTTGCCACAGCCAAGACAAGAGAAGCCAGGTTTCCCCGAGAGCCTCATCGCATCCCTCAGCCACTGGATAGCACTGCCTCTGTGCTGCGCTGAGAAGACTTTCAACCTGGCAGATATGAACTGCAGATGACTTAACTCATATCCCTTTCTTTCTTTCTTTGTGTCAAAGTGTCCTGACTCTCCATTTGTCCTAACTGCAACATCATCATTTTTCACTGAGCAGAGCTAGAGCTTTTAAAAAGGATTCAAATGAAGAACATGCAAGATCAGTTTGCACAGTGCCCACCTGGGCAAAGAAACATCACCCACCACACAGGTGCTAAAGTGTCAAGGAAAATCCTCCATACTTTAACCAGAGAAATCCTTCAGTGTGTCTTGAGATCCAAGAGAGGAAAAAAGCACTATGTAGGACAAAAAACCTACATGTCACACACACAGGTGTACATTTGGCAGAGAAAATATCTGCCAAATTACTATTTTTCAAGACATGAAAAAAAGAAACCAAAACCCAGTATTTTCTGATTATTCCTACATAAGTATTTCTACTTTGGCTCCTCCTGTTCAATGCTGCTCAGAACATGGATCTTCTGAGGTGTCACTGAGACCAACCTCTTGGGAACTGCTTCTGAACTTTGTGATTTTTTAACACAGAATTAATACCAATAAAGTGAAATTAAGATTGGATCTGTAAGCAGGCTTGCCAAACAAAAGTCACATTGTGGAAATGAAAATCAGACCTAATTTATTAGTATGCTCTTCTAGGCATGCAAAGCCAGAGAGACTGTATAAAGAAAAAAAAAAAATGTTCCCTTTCTCCTCTAAAATTTACATCCATAAAAGAGTGTGGCTCCAAGTCAGTCTACAAAGCAGACCAGCCCGGGGTCCTTCGCACCATGACAACCCATGAAGTCAAACACTGAAGGTCTAGGGCAGTAGATCGAGAAGTCTTGGAATTTTTTTATCAATTCTGTACAACAGTGTGGGTCCCAGTTCAGATGAGCTCAGGGCACCACAGGGTAGAAGGAATGCCAAAGGTGATTCTTTTGCATAGATTACAATAAAAGACTAGCAAATATTCAAGACTTTTTAGGCTTGTTTGAACATGAAACTCTCAGTAGATTTCACTGCGAACCAGAAACAGAAAATATATGCAAAAGAAATATCTTATATACAGAATTTCCCAAATGCTGCAGTGATTCTACACATTAATCTGGAAACAATTATCATTTTTCAGAATACATATATTTACAGCATGTTGTATAAAAAGCTGGAATTCAGAGAACAAAAATAATTTTCAGAGCAATATGCATTATATATGCATACAGTACTACCTGCAACAAAAAATGTTCTGGCAAAAAAGTAAAATTTGGGTGACTTTTATGGTTGTGGTGTTTTCCTTCTTTTTATTTGAAATATAGTCAAGTCAAAAACCTCCACAGAGGTCCAACCACCAAACTGATTCTGGATCGACCATCACGCAAGTGATCAGCTTGAAGCCTCGTCACAATGACAGTAAACTAACTATATGACACTGAAATAAGACTCTCAAGACACCTTGATGAAATGGAATACTTAATGCAGAGGAAAAAAGCAGTTGATTTGTTTTGTTTTAGATCATACTAATCAAAAGTAGGAGTGCTTTGCCAACTCGGACTCCAAAACTCAGCTTTACATAAAGACCAGGACTAGAAATAACTTCATGTTTTGGGTAAACTCAGTGAAGACACAAAATGTAAACACTAAACACAATCTGTGATATTGATTACAGTAAGTGTATGAATCATGGTGCTGTATCTACATGTCAATGTATTTTATACTGGGATTGCCTTTGAAGCTAATATACCTGTAAATCAATTAAAATGTAACCAGCTGAGTATAAAAACAATCAACTTATTTGGCTTTTGCCGCATTTGGCTTTTGCTGCATTTAGTATTTCGGCATCCTCCAGCATTTATTGATTTTTCTAATAATGCCACCATGATAGAGAAACAATAATATTTTGACTTTTAGAAATTAAAATGGAAACAAGATTACACTGGTGGCTTGTTCAACTCCCCACAAAAACTCAAGAGCACCGAAGGAAATCAAAGCTAGACTCTCAGACCATTACCTGAAGCCAGAAGACCCACACGTTCTTTTCCACATCTATTACTGCTTATTGGTAACAGAGCACTGTGCTAACCTACCAACCTAAAGAAAGCTGATGGATGGTGTTTGCATCTTCTCAAAGCACTACTTAAAGGGAACAAATGGAGAAATTTCACCGAAGCAGACAAGACCAAGCATAATATGAAAAGAGATGGAGAGTGGGTGTAAAAACAACTTTGCCTTTCCTGTTCTTTAATTTTTCTCTCCCCTGTGGTTCTCTAAGCATTAATTTTAGTAGAGGCTTAGGGCTCTCTATTCCGGTACAGGATATCTCCAGAGAGGATTTTAAAACCACATACAGGTAACGAAACAAAAAAATTACCATATCAATTTATTTTTAAAAAAACAAGTAAAAGCAAAATGAGCATTAGTCTAGAATAGTGTACAGTCTTTGGGGTAAAAATTAGAAACACACAGTCCATTATGGTAATCAGATAGCAGTTATGAATGTTGAGGGGCAAAGTAATAAAAAAGACCAAGCTGCTAATGATATTCTTGTCAATTGTGTTTGGAAGACAGGATTTGAGCTACCAGAGCAACAGTCCAAATAGCAAAGCAGTAAAGACATTTTTCAAAATAAGTTACTCTTCTTTGCATCCAAATTTATTTTAGCTAACTGTTTCTGAAAGCCACTGGACGAACACCTCTCAAGAATTCATTTTAAGTCTACACTGCAGCATGCTGTTCACTATTGAGATGTCAGAGCTTGCTCTGGCACTAGAGGATGTACAGACATGTTAGCATGACGCTTTGGCTGGCATAACCCACCCTGCCAAGAAGCCCAGAGTTGCTCCATGGTAACACGGGTGTGCTGCACCCTGTACCAGCTGCTCATGCCTCTGCATCACATCGTGCCACATGGCATACACGCATCACCCATGTTGATGTTGCATCTAGCCACTGAGTAATCTCAGCGCGGCCAGCAGAAATGGGCACTCCATTTACTGCCCTTTTCCCCAAAGAGACAAATCCTTGTTCTGAAGGCAGCTCTCTTGAAAGGGTGCAGAAAGCACCTCCCTCTTCGCCCAAGCTCACTCAAGTGCATCTTGTGGGAGAGCAGGGGTGGTAATCAGGAACAGAAATAGGATGCTGCAGCATTGGGCAGACCCAAAAGTGACCTATTCTGGTTGCTGCCATCTGTGCCACCGTTATGAAATGGCTGAAAAAAATAATTTCAAAATATTTAACTTCAATGACACAACTGTAACATAAAAAAGATAAAATCAAATCAGGATGCATCAGACAGCCATACTAAGAAAAACTACAGCTTTTATTATATCAAACTCAACTGTTCATAGGCCAGACAAAAATTCCCAGTCTAAGGCCCTGTTTTTAGTTGCATATGGGCTGCACTATCCTTTAAACACACAGGCTGAATTTTCCTATGACAGGTTGCTGCCTCAGGATGATGAGGTTTTTTCAATTTTACCAAAAATACTTTAGCTGTAGCCCAAAACAAAACCAGAACAAAACATATTGTTTATCTGGTGTTTAAAACATTCAGGAACTTTTTCTTTGATCTATTTTTTGCAGCAGTAACTTAAATTTGGCAGAGGACAGGGGACTCTGTGACAGACAAGAACCTTTTGTTGTCCTTATGAAAATCCACTTGAACCTGCCCAAGGGGTAAGCCTTTGAAATTTCATACGTCTCATGCCTTCTAGAGTTTGGTCTGAATTAAAGAGCTGAACTGCCCAAAGACCTGCACTGAGGTTGAACAGGCCTTTCCCTACAGTTGCCAGCCTGGTCTGCTAAATCCAGAAGAAATGAAATTAAGGACCCTGTCTCTGCTCTGCTGCCCATAATCCTAGCCACATCCAAACAGCATGAAAGACAGACCTTTTATGAAGACATGCTGAGATACCAGGTCATGTAGGGGGATCAACCTGGGCATACCAAGAACTAAAGCCAGGCGGGAGAGGAGGAAAAATCTAGGACTGGGGTTTGAAGTGGGACACTGGGAATGAGGATTATAGTTAATGGAGATAAGGAAATCAGAAACACTTGGGAAGGCTGCTTGTCCAAGGCAGACACTCAATGTTCTTGTATTCCCAGTTCATTAATGGGGCCAGCACAGCACCCAGAATCAGACAGGGCCACTGCAAAAAGTGTTCATGAAACACTGGCCACTTGTGCTGTGGTGAAGAAGAGCAAGAAAACAAAACAATACAGCCATCAGTAATTCCTCCCTCATTGCACACGGCCTGAATAATGTAATGAGAAACAATAAGGAGAAAACAAAATATTGAATAGCTTCTCATTCAAACAGCAGTGGACGTCCTGTGCACAGAGGGAAGCAGGAATTCTGTGGAAAAACAGTGTGCAACTGTGTAATTAAAGACTGAATCATAATGCATATGTGCAAGCGGGTGGGAAAACTAACGTCCTGGCATTTCCTAACTTTTGCATGTTTGATTTTGCAGTCCTGAGAGCACTCTTTTTCCATAGGGCATGAATGTGTCCAGTATGTAAACAAACACTCAAGGCTGTAATTCGGCATTGTGCTCCCCAAATCGAACAGTTGCACCCTGCTGAACCACTTCCTTGCAGGTGCAGCCATCAGCTGGTTCACTTGCATCACAGCAAGGACAGTGGTCACCTGGAGTACTGCTACTGGGGAGAGTGCCCAACCCAAACCAGTTTTATCCTCACTCTATGGAAATACCCTGAAACAGAATTAAGAACAGGTCCATTTTTACAAGTGAAAGATTGACTAGAAAGGTAAAAAATACAGTGCAAGCAATGGGTATAGCAAAAATAGCCTTTAAAAGAAGATTGTAGCTAGTGTACAAAGACTAGCACTCACAAGCAACTTGCAGTAACTCAGAAGAAGGGAACTCAGAGGAGGAGAAGTCAGTCACTAAGGGAAAAGGTTCCAACATTAAGCTGTCAAAGGGTTGTAGCAGCGTTAGTCAGGGGGTGGAGGAATAAAAGAGGAAAAATCTCAACAGTGTCTCCTTTTAAGGGACTTCAGTTGGCTGCAGTCACCTAACCCAGCTCACAAGCCACACTCCAGTTCAGGCAAGTTCTCCACCTTCCTCCCATAACTCCTGCCTGCCAATAAAACATGTGAGAATGAATAATTGGATTCCGATAGTCTGGTTTTTGCCACTTGAAGCACTACGTGAGCAGTTCAGAGGCTGTTGATATGCATTGTTTCCTCCTCTTGCAGAGATATGCTTTTGGTTTAAATTATTCCACCTCAAAGCCAACGCAGTGACTCGGGGACTCAAGGGGCTGACTGTACTGTATTCACTTCCAGAAGAAAGAAAGTAGGAAGGTCACATTTTACATTTGGATTACCTATAGAAAAGATTGCAATTCTTCCAGTCATTTGATATTAAGTGTTATTTAATAACAAGTGAACAATGAATTACATAGCAAGTGTTGTAATTTTCACCTCCTCTGCCTGTGCACTGAATGCATGTGGAGGAGCAGGGGGAATAGAAAAAAAGATATCAAGAAATGGAACACCAGCACATCCTAGGAATAGCTGCATTTCTGCTCCCGCTCCCAGCTTCTCATCTCTCTGACCGATCTTCCTCAAGTAGCATATCTCATCCCCATCTCTCTCAATGACACCACATTAAACCAGAGCATCAGTTAAGGTCAGTCCTAGGAACAAAGTAGAGCAGAGCAAAAAGTACTAGGAGAGCGGAAGGGAGATGACACACAACCCAAAATGTCTTGCTAGCACTATCTCTTTACATTGTTATAGGCGGATGTGCTTTAGTATCTAGATAATATAGGTGTCTGTCTGTTCTCCCTCCTAGCCCTGTGCTTTAAAGCCTGTCTTATATCCACCTATAATGCTGCCAAAACCACCCTGTGAAATTCAGCAGAAGGGCAAACCAGATCACCAAAACAAATGCACCTCTAGGGCTTTAGGTGTACCACGGATCCATTTCCTCCTTCCAACACACACTTTATGACAATCATCATATTACCTTAACACATACACACAACAATATGTGCCATAGCCCAGCCAAGACTCCATTTTAATAGATCACAGTCTGTTCTAAATCAATTAATTACACATATTTTGCTCAGAACATTCCCAACTAGTTTCTCCGTATCTTATAGTATGCAGTATGAAGCTAAGAGTTTGCAGCTTTTTTGCCAAATCTAATCAACCCTCCATACTATAACAAATAAAATGAACAACAGACTAAGGAATGACAAAATATGTTCAGCAAGAATAAGAGTGTCTCTGTGCTGCAAGTCAATTTTGTTTTAGATTATCTATCTTAAGAAAAATGTATTTTTTCCTGTGCCGCAGGAGCTATCAATTCACATTGGGGCATCAATTCTGACGTAGCAGTTTGGCTGGGTGTCCCCAGAAACATGCCTCCATTGCTGGTCCATGTAGACTGCTTCAGAGGAAACACAAAACAGCAGCAATAGTGGATCTGATTCTTTGGGACAGCTCTGTTACAGGTAGAAAAACTCCAGCACAGCTAGGAAGTTCCCATCCCAGTTCCATGTGCTAGCCAATGTATGTCCTCATTGCTGAGATTTCCTTTCCTTCAGCATCAATTCAACCTGCTGCAGTTAACTGCTTTTGGGCTAGTGCCCTCAGTTATATTTACTTATACAACCACTGCCTACCACTAACAATTCATGCTAACAGTAGAACTCAATATACAAGTGAATCTGGCAGTCAATGTTACAAAATACTTTCCAGCAATACTTAATCTACTACCAGTTGGTTTGAGTGAGGGAAGTGTGGTTCTACTAGAACCCTAGTAGAGGGTTGGTGAACAATTTGGTTCATTTTAAAATAAAAGGCACTATTTTGAAAGAGGCATACAGTACAGTTTTCAAAAATGCCTAATGGCTTGAAAACCTAAAAATAGCCTTAGGAATTTAGCGCAATCACCACAATTTGGCAGTCAAGCCTAGAGTTAGACCTTCAGACTGAGGGCAGAGGCAAGAGACAAGAGTCAAAGAGGGCACAAGTCAAGACAAAGGGAATCAACAGGGACACACAGGGTGGGAGAGGAGGAGAGGCTATGCCATGGGCTCAAGCCCAGCAACGACCAGACAGCAGTCTGACCTCACAGCCACTATATGTTCACGTCCTGGAGATCCCTCTCTGGGCACAACCCAGGACAGCTCCTAACAGCTCCCAGCACCTCCGTGAACTGCTGCAGAGTGTGCTAGGGAAATGCCAGCTCCTCGCCCACGCCAAGTCAGTGCATGGGGAGACCAGGTTTTAACAAAGAAAGTGAGACCTCTTAAGTCACCTAGGTTGTTGGGTTGTTTTGGTTTTTTTTTTTTTTTTTTTAGGCTGTTACCTGTGTCCATCCAGGAAAGCTCCATTCATCCAAAAGTCACAGGAGAACACACCTCCTGCGTGAAGCCCTGGCTTTGGATTTAAAGTGTTTCATTTAAGCCTGACCCTGATCAGCTCAAGCTACACTAAGAAAAGTAATGTCAGTAGAAATATTAGCGTCCAGATTAATACTGTGAGTTTAAATTTATCTCAGAAGTTCAAGTGCTACAACCTCCCCTCTCAGTATGACCCGACTTTGCCAAACAATTTGTCTCCTTAATCATCTCTACTTCCTCTTTTCTTTGGAGCTTCCAGAAAAAAAATTTAAAAACCTCAAAAACTCCCTAATATAAAGCATCTCCTACTGCATTTAGAAAAGAAGAAGAGCAAAGAACACAAGTATTTGCAACGGTAATGTGAATGAGAGAGAAAATATAAGAGCTACTTTGACATGTAAGATCTGTTGGGGTCCTAGCTGGTCCCCTTAGGCTGTTTCAGACAAACGAAGTTAATTCCATACAGGCTTAGTAGGAGAAGGGCGAGGATATTCTCACTGAAGAGACCTGGGATAGAAAGTCTTGATTTTCCACTTAGGTACTTCAAACTCTAATGAATTTTTCACACACACAAGAGTACCAAACACAGGTATCACCTAAGAGGTATGAAGTGCCTTTCCCCCCCCAAAAAAAAGGTTTCTCATCTTTAATAGAGACACATATGGAATATCCAGCTTGTCAAGTTGATTTAAATTGAAATTAAATGCATTATTGACAGTAGAGTCTTTCTTGTACATGATGTGTTCTTCCCTGTCAAAAGTGCTTTATAAAGCATGATTTAGTTTCCTTATAGGCCTCTTTACCAGTGCTCCCTCCAAAAACACAAGCAACTTGAATATTCCCCTTATTTTCATTACTTTACTCTCCTTGTTATCCACCACAGAGATTAGATCCTGTATCCTCTTAGTTTACTTCCTGCGCCAGTTTAAACCATTATCCTCTTCCCTTCTAAATCCCCTCTGAAGGCCTGCTTCTCCTGCATTACTTATAGAAAAGTAGGTAAGCATAGCTTTTGTTCTCTTTACCTAATTATCATGTGGGCTAAGAGTCAAAGCAGGGGAAACAGGGAGCTGAAGTATAAACAGTGTTGGAAAAAAGGGGAACTGAGCACTTTAACAAAAATAAATCAAACAAGGCAATAGCTACCGAACCACATGCCTGTCACTTGCAGCCATTGCTAACAAACCACACTGCTTGTACCACCTTTCATCCCTCCCAGACCTTTCAAATTCGAAACAATGACTACATTTCCCACTTTTGCTAGTACAGAGTTAGCAATAAATTGCTTCTGTGGGAAAACATTTTTTTTAAATACCTAACCAAAAAGATAGGAAGCAAGGAGGTATGTTGCTTTTTTAAGTGGAGAACTTTCTGTCAAAGTATCTGTTTTCTCTCAGTTTGACACATTACCTTATGATACATAATGTGCTGGGAGGCTGCTTTATGCACAGGGTACACCTCAGAAGGGTTCTGAAAATGTGCAGCCAGAAAGGCAGGTCCTTGTGTGAACTTACAGACTTTAAACAGAAAAGAGGGAACCCCATGCAATCAGTCTTTCATGTGATTTTTCCAGGTTGTTCATTTCAGGCAAATCAGAATACCCTTATTACTTGCATTACACTAATGACTAACAAATCCCACTCAACTGGCACCCCCACTGTGAAGAAAAGAATTACCCTCCCCCAAAACTTTGTTTTCCTATATCTTAGATGACAGTGATATTTAACAAGTTCTACAGCTTTTCTTTTTCTAGGCTGAGGTAGCTGGGAGGAAAACATCTCTCCAGACAGCTAAAGCAATAAGCCACTCGTTCTCCAAGCCCTTGCTGCTAGAGCAGAGAGGTGAGAGGTGCCAAGCGGACGTACGAGATACATGAGAGCGGGCGAAGGACACTGGCTGCTCCTTTGGCTGGTAGTTGCATCCACGAGTGTGTCAAGACCTGTTACACTAAGCGGGTGCCACCCACACCATTCCTCAGCTGCTCTCAGAACAGGACAGTTACAGCTCATGTAGCACCAGCCTCCACTGACCCAATGCTCCTATTTTCATACCACACGTTACTCACACCTCTAAAGGCCCGTATTGAGCAGGAGCCACCAAGCTAAGGGGGGACATTCCAAGCTAGAAAGGTCAGCTCTGGACCCCACAGGGAGTGGGGACAGCAGTCTTCCCCCAGCGTCCCAGTGCCAGGAAAGGTTGTTTTCCATGGCCAAAGATAACCCTCAAGAGACCAGCACAAGGGCGCAGAAGACCTCCTTGAAATGAACAGTGAATCAGAGACAATAGAATCTGATCCCATGCACCTTAGTTTTGGTACTTTATACACAGCTAAGAATGACTTCTGCTCTTCAGGTATCTTGTTGTCTTCTCTCTCCTTCATTTCTTCTTGTAAGGCCCATTTTCCCTAAATTTTTGGGTTTTGGGGTATTTTTGGTTTGGTTTTTCTTTTTAGCTTTGGGATGGGTTGGGGGAGGGGGGGGTTAGGTTCTTCCCCTCCCCACAAATTGCTTTGCATTGGCAAAGCAAAACGTTTTTTCTTTCCAGTTTGCAAGACAATGAGATCCTTGAGATCAGAGGTAGACAGACTAAGGTACCTGCAAAATCACTTCACCCTCTCAAAACTTTTGTTTTCCTCATGGGAGCCATATACTTCTTGTCATAGGACTGAGGGGACCACCTTGACTTCTCCTTCAACCCCAGCTACAACCAGTCAGGCAAGAGGCTCAAAAAAAGTTTTTAAAAAAGGAAGGAAAAAAAACCAAAAAGACTTCTGAACTGGAAACTGTAGCAAAGAGATGAGGTTTACAACAAACCAATGTTTTCTTTCCTTAAACCACATTACTCTTCCTTAATGTAACAGCCAAACCTCAGAGGACTGGTGGAGGGCACTGTGTACACGTATACAGGAACTGGAAAGTACTGTTCATTGTTTTTCCTGGAAACTATGTGCCAGCTTCTGTAGAGAATCTCTTTTTGGCATGGATCTCTAGGATGCCACATGCTGAAGGACAAGTGGATATAAACTGAGCTCACTGAAGTCAATGATACTGCCTTGCAGAAAACCTTCACTACAATTTTGACCAAAAAGCACAACAAAGCAACATCAGTGTGCAGTGGCCTGCATCATTCTGTACAGCTCTGCAATGAAGACTAGAGCATCAGGAAAGTGGGGACAAAAAAAAAAAACAGCTTCCATTACTGTTCTCTTGCTTTGCGAACACAACAGAGATCTCACAGATGTAACCATTTCCCTGCCCGGCAGCTCAGCAAAATTCCTTCTTTCAGACTGATCTTTATGAAGTTTGAGGGATTTTCTGAGCATGGGCTACATGCCTTCAACAGCAAAACTAGAAGCATGTGGGTAACACTGACTATTTCAAGCTTAGTGAACTTTCTCTGCAGTTCCTAACTGGTTTAGAACAATTAACCACACACAAGCATAGCTAAAATTTCAGCTTTCAGCACAAATTGAAACACTGAAACATAGTAGGAACCATCTGTAAAAAAACAGGCTCCAGAACAAAAGCTTGAGGCAGAAGCAGATTCATGTGTTTTGATGCAGAGTTTTATAATGGATATACATTTTTAGATAACTGGCCCCACATTAAGAAATATGGGCTCCCTACATAATATTTTATGGAGAGGAAAGGAATTAAGTTCTTCCAAGTAACATATCAACTAAGCTGGCAAGTAGGGAAATGCTAGGTGAGTGTGGCAAGAGTGGTCTCCATCTCAGCTCAAAATTCACACACAGACCTGATGCCTCTGCGACAGCAAGCACCTCCGTGTCTGTACCACCTCATGTGGATGGATGTCAGCCCACTCAGCACGCTGAGCCACTCTGAGCCAGCAGGATCCAGCAATACTGCTAGCAGGGTTTTTTGGATCAGTCTCAGTATCATGTCAACATGGTGAGCTGGTTTTCAGGCTCAAGCTCACAGCCCATAGTAGCTCAGGGCAAAGGATACAATAATCTCACATCTGTCTACTGTAGACAGACCCTAAGACTAAAAGAACAATCTTACTGAGACAGACCAAATGTTTACCTAAGCCAGCAGCTTTTGCCTGCAGCCAATTGGTAATGGATGCTTACAGAGAGAGCACAACAACCTGGCAAGCACAAAGGTATATTGCCTTCCACATCTCCATCTTGCCTTTAGCAAAGCAAAGCTTCAGTCTTCCTTGAGATGGGCTGCGTCAAATCCTCCCACTTCACGCTCACCAATGGATTTCTACAGTGCTCATTTATTTGGTCTTTTAATACAGGTGTGTTTGTCTCCATGACATTGTGTGGCAATGAGATCCACCACATAATATTGAATTGTGAGCAAAAATAATTCCCATTCTTTTAAACCTCTTTGACAAGTTTATTTGATGCTCTCTGGCTCTTATGTCATAGGAAAGAATAAATTAGCGTTCCCTACCTGCCTTCTGCTTGCTCCTCATGCCACTCAAGCTGGTAAAACTTTTTCTATCGAGTCTTTTCTCATCCATAAACTGTTCGGTTTCACTGATCAAATTACTATTGCTCTGTTTGCCTTCCCTGACTTCTATTTGCTTCTCTGAGCAGTAAGCAGAAATATTCATAGAATTATCTACAGTGACTACTAAATCTCTCTCCAAATGGGTAATAACTAATGCACAGTCCATCCTTGCCTGAGTTAGCTGCAAAGTAATGCAGATGGTGAAAAGCAGCACTATCAACACAGTATTGCAACCCCCATTTTATAGTCCATTCGTTCACTACAAGTGATCCTTTTGCAACTCTGCAATTAATTCTGATTTTAAATAGCCTACAGACAAGTTTCAGCACCCCATAGTTTATTTCCTATTTCCAAACAATTTCCAAGAGCGCATTTAGCAACAACCATTCTAGCTCCACGTGAATCCCTGATAACATCCATCTAGACCAAAAACTGATCACTTGCCTCTAGTCTTATTCTTTAATCAGTTATCAGACCAAGAATCTTCACCCACAGACCAATGCAATTTAGTTTCTTCTAGGCTAAGAAGAATGCTGTTCAGAGAAAAAAAAAGGAAATGCAGATACATTATGTCAATCAGATCATAAAATAAACAAACATCTTTGGCAGAGGAACCAGAAGTAGTGTGACTAAATACTGCCACTTCAGCCCATCTCCAGTCTTGAACAGTTTTACAGTCAGGCTTAGGGATCTGTCTGCGTACCAACAGTAAATCCAAAACCCTAGAGGATTCACAGTTATCTCAAAGCTCACATGTATGGGAAATAAAGCACTAGCCACTCACCCCTAAAGCTGTAACATACCACAGCTCTTGCTCACGGGTTAGTTATTGGTGGTCCAAAGAAGGAAGCTGTAAAAGGGCAGTAGTTTTGATAATGCCTGGAGCATTTCTGGAGGTTGAGGTGCGAGGGAATGACATGCCTTAGCTACATGCAAAATAAATATCTCCCTTTCTTACAGATACAACTCAAATACTGTATAAAACACAGAGGTAGCAGGCATTGCTCAAAGTATTCTCTGTATATATTTAAATAGATTTAAATATTTTTAGATTAAATGCAATCAAAGTGTGCCTCAATAGCTGCTTCCACCAGACTGCTCAGACACTTATGCTGCCTTTCAGCTGCCAGTTAACTCTGACACAGTAACTGCCCCACACCACTTCACCAGCAAGGCCAGCATGTCCCAGGTGTCTGCAGGAAACTGGGAATGGGAGAAAAGAAGTGAAGGTGCTCACAGCCTCTACAGCATGAAACTGGGTTGCTAAGGAGGATCCAACAAAGAGACTTAAATTATTTTAGCCCACTGGTAAGGCTTCATGAGAAGTACTCGCAATGAAGAAAAAAGTCTGGAACTCAGCTGCACATACTTTTTATTCCTGCAGTTCTCCTCAGTTCACTGGGCTGTGCAGACAATCATTTTCTATACAGCCCAATAGCTCCATTTGTTGTCTCAGACTTCTTCCAATTTCAAGCCCTGTAGACTTCAGTTCTGCATTGTTTTAAAAGAAGCATTGTAAATCTATTCAAATTCACATGCATCTCTAAATTAAAGTGCACTTCTGAAGCCTTTCTTACCTTCTCCCCTTAAAAGCATCAGCATCCCTGATCTGAGAGGAAGAGTACAACTACAGTTCCTCTGTGTCAATGATTTTGATCATAGAAAGGACAATACAGACTGAAATTTGTTTTCCATAGAAATATATTTAAACAGCAATGCAAAATAGTTATAAAACAAAGAAAGAGGTCCCTCTCCTATGGATGAAAGGCAAAAACTGTTGCTAGCGCAGTTTTTCTAGTGCAAGCAGCACAGACATGAAGCTTTTCCTGGAAATTGTAAATAGGACATGACTGCAACAAAAAAGAACACTGTGCTAAATAAAACAGCTATAACCCGGGTACACCTCGTGGAACAGAAAGTACCATGGTTAACTATGTTTGAACCCTACCCCTTTGCAGGGCTGAGGTAAAATTGAGAAAGAGGTCCAAATGCATGCCAAATAATTTATAAGAGAACTGAGCCTCATATTGACCAGGACCAAGTAGTGCTGGGCTATAACTGAAGCCCAGAACATTTGGATTTGTTCTGTGTTTAGGAACACCAACACTGATATGAGCAGAAACATTTTCAGAAAACCATTTCCTTCCCACATAGGGAATGGCAGAAGAGGATGCAACCTGGAAAAATGTCAGTATAGATCAATTCAAGGGTTTATTGACTGTATAATGACAGTAGTTTTGTGTTTTCCCATAGAATGTAATCCTAAACTGCTCAAGGTCCTGCTTTGTTTGGGTAATACGCTTTCTGCACTATACAGGAAATAACCACGTATTTACAAGTTCACCAAAATATGAACTGACCCCTAATGTTGATGAGCTTCTAAGCAGTAAATAGCAAAGAATCAGTTTTTTTCTGTAACTAATTTTAGGCACATCTTTCATGGAAGTCACATCCCAACACAAGGTCTGCTGGCACAGGGTGACTTATGTGGTGATCCAAGGAGAGAAAAAAAAACAACTTTTAAAGAATACCACTATGTTAAGAATTTTACATGCTAATTTTCTCACCTAAAACATCCTGCAGACTGCATAGTTCATATTAGGTAAAGCAGCTATGCAGAAAGGTCATCTGTCTACTTTGCTTTGAAGTAGATGAGATCCACCTGGAAACGTATACAGGAGCATATAGGAAAGTGAACTGAAATATGTCAGGCAGCACAAATACTGCACTGAGATGGCCTCCTTGTCTGTCAAGAGAAGAGAAACCCCAGGGGCTGCAGTTACATGCCTAGACCCAACAGTCTTCCTGAGACAGACAGTGAATTGCCAATATTGCTAGTGAGATATCAAACCCATCCATTTGACTAACAAGAGCTTCCACAGCTTCTCACATTGCTCACCTCCCTGCCTTAACTCACCCCAGCTCACCCAGCCCATGGGAGTCAGTTCCCAGCCTCCCCTCCGGGGAGGCGAGGGGGACACTGCACCTACGGAACGGTTTTCCCTTTGAGCAGAGACTTTTGCCATCAGGTACTGCTGAGTGCTTTTAGTACTAATTTGTACTAGCCACACTCATTTTGACACCACCTGCTGAATACAGCAACACGAGATACATTCCTGTTGTAAGCAAAATCTCAGACCTTACACTCACAAGGAGAAACCGAATTGTGCATCGTCTGCTCTGCCCCTGTATCACAGTCCTTCCAAAATATCCAGATGCCTGACTGTTTCTGTCCTGTGAAGGGGCATATATCCCAACATAGAACTCAGTAAAGGGTTAAATATACCAATCCCTATACTTTCTCCATGCCCCCACACCTCCAATGCTTTTGCTAAGGGCACAATGTCAGTTTTAAAATAATCTTTTCAAACCTGATTTAAAATAGCAATTTCCCACTCAAACACAGGGCCACGTGAGCTGCTCTCAGTTCCTCACAATTGCATACATATTCTTGAGAAAAGAGAGCCGAGAAGTGACAAAACAAAGCATTTCAGAGGCTTTCTTTAAATCAAGACAACAAATAAAGACCTTTGGCAGTAGAGCACTGTGCTCCTCGTAGGAGCTCCTCTCCAGCCAAAGGACTCCAGCGATTCATTCACAATTCAGAATGATTAGACCAACATTTTCGACCTTGAAGCTGAGGGAAAACCTTGAGTTAAGGGAATTTCAGTAAATATGGAAACACCTGGCAAGTTTCATTCAAGATCTGTGCAGGCGAGGCAAGAGTAGGAGTTAGGCAAATGTTTCCTACCTCGGTGCTGCTTTTGATTAATTACAGTGGAAGTACACTCTTTCATCGACTATTTTAAAGCAGAATAAGATTATTACAGGAGAGACTGATCCCTGAGAAATTACAGAAGACATGGATGAACCCAGATAACCATTTAAACACAAATTTCTAGTTTAGCTCCTCTGTGTGCCTCAGAAATCCCGTCCTCTTCTCTTCCCTGAGACCCCCCCCCCTTTTTTTCAACTGCAGTAACACTCTGTTTAGATATCCTCACTGAAATATCCACAGTGACTTTTATTCCTTGGAGAACCCCACAGCTTCAGAGCACATCACTATATGTGAATTTAGACCTTTTTTGCCAGCACGCATTACTTGACATTTAGAGAACGTCGCCATGATACATAGTCCCTGGTACACTGAAATCTATTTGGAAACTTTTATCATCCTTTACAGTCTCTACCAAATACATTCTCCTCTCCCTTTTTTCAAATGTGAATTTACAGCAAATGAAAACTGCCCTGCTGACAGGCCTGTGAAATGCTCTGCTTCTCCAAAGAACACACAGGCTGGCAGACAGACGGAAATCTCTACATTCAGCTTTATCTCTGTATGTTGATACCATCATGCAAAGGGATCAACGCCCTAAAGGAAGGGGGTGCTCAGGGTCTAAAGCCCATGGAGTTCTTCATCTCTCTTGTTCAGTTGGATTGCCATTTAACATCAGTGCTGAGAGGAGGGGGCTGCAGTGGCATCCAAGAGTTGCGAACTACGCAGCTGCTCCCAGACTCCTTTAAACAAAGCCACAGCACTCTGCGCACGCACGCTTTCGTGTCCTTGCAGCATTCTGCATGGGCGCAAATACTCATCTGGAGTTTTAAGACAACATGTCCTGACTGCCCTTGTCTTTAAGGATTTGGTTACATTGGGGGTTTTTTGAGACTATTCAAGTGTTAGGAACATTTGATGAAGCAGCCCACTGCACACAGATCTCCCAGAAATCAAAATAAGGATACCCTGATGAGCTATGTTCATCCACCTCCAGGGTGAGATATAAAATGTATGTACTGCTTCAGACCAAAACAAACAGGAATTTAAGAACCTACTATCTAAAATGAGCATTTCATTGGCAGGACAGACATGAGAGCTGGCAGAAATTATACTCACTTTCTAATTGTTATCGTCACCATTTCATGATACGTATTCCAAGTCCTGACACGCAACTCAAAGAAAAAGTCTTCTGAAAAACCTAGTAACTCAAATCTACTACACTCCACAGTCCTTATTCTGCATTCATGTGTAATCACACATCTGTGCAACTTACGAAGTCTAACAGGTGTAAGATTCCTCCTTTCAAATGAAATGGTAATTTGACCCTAGACTTACACCCAGCCAGACACTGCCCCACGCCATCCCGAGATTCTTACTCAGTCCCCCTGCAGCTACAAGGCAGCTTGCCCATCTCCTGATTTCCGGGACCTTGCTGCTCCATTTTGGAGGTAGATCCCACACTGGTGCTTTGTCAATTGTCACGAACAGCTGCTGATTTTTCAGGATATATCACATGTCCTCATCAGTACCTCTGCTATTTCACACTTTATTCCCTGCAGTAACAAGAGATGAGTATCATCCGGTCTAGGTGATCTGCCACCCCTCGGGTTCTCAAGTTGCTTTACATCATAAACCAGGCACATGCAGATCAAAACCCAGAGTATTAAGAGTAAGTAATACGGAGTAATGTTTTATTCCTGATGTAAAAATCTCAAGTTTGCTTGCAACAAGTATTTCCATATGAGGTTAACAACTTTATTTTAAATTTAATTGTACTGGAAAACTAAAGTTTGCCTCGAGATCACCAGAAATGCACACAGATCAGAGCTTGCCATCCTGAATCTGACTGCAAATTGCTGCTATCTGAAAATTTTGAAATATGAAGATAGAATTAAGCTATACTTCTCATAGATTAAAGATTCCCATCAGACTTCCAGCTTCCTCACTGGTATTTCTGATCACTTCTTCCCCTCATTTGAAAAGAAAAACAAAAAAACAAAAAAACCCAAACAAACAAAAAACCCCAGTAACACGAATATAGGTTTTGAGCAACCAAGAACTGACACAAGAGTTTCCAGTGTAGAGCAATTACTACCGTCACCTTTAAGGAGCTATGGCAAATTAGCCTTTCAGTTACTGACCAAGTGGAAAAAAAAAAAAAAAAAAAAAAAATCACCTTCCAATTGCCTATACAGTTGCAATTAATAATTTGACCTGTGATATTACCTTTGTTCAGAGGAGACTAAACTTGTTAAAAATATTCAGCCTAAAAGCAATTTATGAAGTGTTGACCATGATTAACATATATATGCATTTTACCGATGAGGAAACAAGCAAACATACACTATATCCACCATTTCCAAAATAAGGGGAATGAAAACTTCACTTCCTATTACTTACATTTTCAAACTTAATTTGAAGTAAAAAGTTCAGCAAATAAACAGACTTGAAAGGGACACCATTTTCAAAAATAACTATGCACCCAGGCTCAGCAAATTAGCTTATTGGTCTCAACATGGGTATCCAACATCATTGTCTTTTTTCTTTTTTAAATATACTGAATTTTAAACTTCATGCACATTCAGAAATTACATTATTTTCTCTAATAAAGTCAATAGCAGCAGTGAAGCATTTATCTCCACAGAGAATAACACACCTAGCTGTAGTCATCCAAACAGGTGATACAGGTAACACAGCCAGAATTATTCCAAACTGCCATACCCAGGAGCATGTTCAGCATCCCCTGTTGCCCCTTTTCTCCAATAGTTACTCCCAATGTTGCAAGGGAAGAGGGAGTCTCAGGTCTTTTGTTTGTTTGTTTGGGCTTTTGTTTTTTCTTAGGGTTTCAGCTTATCAGTAGTCCTGGATAAGCTTGACTGCAATAAGCTGACTAAAGAGCCTTCTGAAAGCATGCATTCAGACAACATTGCTCTGCTTACGTGCATGAAATCTTTCTGGAAATTGAACTCCAAAATGTCTGGATTTGGTTCAAACATTCATGCTTTTCCAGGAGTTTATTCGGAATTTTCCAAGCTTTCGACTGCAAGATCAGTCTGCACCTCCCATGAGGACCAGCTTTCCTCCTGGGCTCCTTGTGCCTCTAGCCAAGCAGCAAAGGGAATACCTATGCCCAAGGGAATTCCACATCCCTCCCTGCATAGGTCTGTCAAAACCTCAAGGGAAGGTTGGCGAAGGTCTACGCTTATGACACAGAAGCAGAGAGATAAAACTGGAAAACAACAAAATCACTAAACTTTTTAGTACTGAAGGGAGTGCTTTATAATTCCCTAGAGATGTTTCGGCAATGAAGGGAGTTTGGTTTTTTTACGTTAGATGACCAATATATCAGTATTAATTAGTAATCATTAGAAGATATTTTCTACTGGAAAACAAACATACTAGGAAAGGGAGGACTTTCTAAATACTATGAATTCAAAACAAGGCACAATTCTCACACACGTGACAATTATTGCCTTTTTTTCCATTGCCTTGTAGATACATATTTCATGGAAAAATGACTGAACGTTCAAACAAAAAATGCGACTTCAGAAGTCCAGTTCCTCCGTGTGCACACTGCTATCTTCCCTACACGGACAAGTGCAAAATGTGAAGGACAACATCCTCTAAACGAAACCACAGCATCACACAGTTCTGCCAGTTCAACTATTACTTTGTTCTGGAGAACCCGTTCTCAAAAATAACTTGAAGCTTGTAAGTGTCTTGTTGCGAACAGGATGTGATCCTACACAAGTGCTGAAACTAGGGTTGGAAGATAAGTTCTTTAATCGATTGTCTGAAATATTCTCTCTTCATCAGATCAATCTTAAATTGCTAGCTGAGGGTCAAGAATTACTCCCCTGCCTCCTTTAGAAGCGACAAATGAAAGCAATTTTCTGCGGTGGGAAAGGGAGAGAAGTTTTCATGTTTCATCAATACATGTCAATATGGTATTAACACAAATCTCTCTTTGAATACCTCCACAAGTAATCTCAAAGAGTCAAAAAGTCATTTTTTCTCTTACAAAAAGAATAAAACACACTTAGCAAAGATTACTGATTAACTAGTTTTTGTAGAGAAATCTATCTCCAATTAACATGATGAAGTTCCTTTGCTTTCCTAATGAATAATGCTCATTAAGTATGAAACTTTTTTTTGTTTTAAGTGTGATTGATGAAACAAAGTGCAACTGAACAGCAGGATTCCTCTGGTCCATGCTCAGTACGATGCAGAAATTGTTGTGAAGGTCACACGGGCAAATAACTTCCTGCCGTTAGTGTGTGCCTGGAAAATGAGGGAGAGGGTCTAGAAAGGCAGATGAAGGGGGGGGGGAAATCCAACCACAACGCAAAGCAGAACTTCACAGGAACCAACAAGAGCTTCAACTGAGCCTGATCTAAATCCCCCTGCAGATGACGGCAGTCTTTCCTGATCCGTCAGGAAGCCCTTGGTCAAACCCTCTGCATTACATGGCAGAACTTTGCTCAGCTTTGCAGGCAAGTTGAATTCCTGGTCCCTTGTTTGGCAGAGGTAGGGATGCCTTCCCAAAGACTGTATTAACTTTTGAAGGGAGTGCTACTCTTTCCTCCTCAGCCAGGAAAAAGCCCCAATTTTTGCAATGGAGACCCTTTCAAAGAGGGAGGAAAGGGTTATGCATGGGCACTCAGGAGGAAGAAATCACAACACTCAGGTGTGAGAGCCACCCAGCAGTAGAGAGCACTACTGTTTTCCAGAAGCTAATTCAAACATTCATTACCATAGCCCAGAAAAATGGCATAACTGATGGCTACAAGCAATACGACTGGTATTTCTGAATGCATACTAGGTCATCCCTCCCATCCTTACCACAGCCCCTCTTCTCTCCCCATCTCAATTCTTATACCATTTTCCACAACACTGTGCGTGCACAGTACTGGATGCCATGAGCAAACATGATCCAGCACAATCAGTGAGCTGTGTTGAATATGGTGCATCTAAAAACATCAGCAGATACGGCATCACGTGCAATAACTGTCATTCTTCATGTATTATTAGAGGAAGGAGATATAGAAAGCTTGAAACACATTCAGTGCTTGCAGACAGCAGTCAAACAAGACTGGCCATTATGTCACCGAAAAGCTTAAAATACAACTGTTCCTGCAAGAGTCCACTTACCAGCTATCCAAGGAGCCTGGCACAGACAATTTACACCTGTTCTGTTTCCTGCTGCTTTTGCAAAAGAAATCCATGCATCCCACACTCATAACTTCCAGGAAAAGTCAAAAAAAATCTGAAAGTCCAGCACCTCAGAGAGCCAGGCTAAGTAGGAAAACAGAGAGGTGTTCAATTTTTGAGGAAATCTTCTCCAGTTTCAACTCATAAGCCCCTTCCCCTGCCTCCCACCACAGTATGTCAAACTGAATCAGGGAAATCTAAAGCAGGAGGAAGAAAAGAAGTATCAAAGGCTAATTCTTGTAAAAGAAATTATGCTTGTGAGCTGGTCAGTATGAGTCTGCCGAAATGATGTATGGCTAGGCGGGGAGGGTATATGTGCACACACATGCACACAGACGTCAGACCCTTCCTGGGAAGTGGATTAGGTGGCAGATGGTGTCAGAACCTGAGCTGCTGTCAAGAGCAGAGTTCATGCTGTCCTGCACTTAGAGAGGAAAGCAGCAGAGACAAGTCATCAAAAAAAAAAAAAAGGCTGATAAATAGCTGACAATCAGCTTTGTCATTGGCAATGATTGGAACGACACCCTTTCCCTTGCTCCCTTCTCCCCCCAGAGTCCTTACAGGCAAAATCCTCTCTGAAATGGAGATAAAAGAGGAAACAAATGTAGACATGCAATCTCCAAGCGCGAGAAATATCAGAGGCTTAGTTTTTCACAAGGAAACTAGAACCTGCTATTACCAACCCAAATATCAGAACCTGGGACAGAAGGGGGAGGAGAACACCCATCTTAAGGTTTATTGAAAGCAAAGGGGGGGGGGGAGGGCGGGGGGAGAAGAAAAACCCACTGCCTTTGATTGCCAACACAATGAAAATAAATGAGGGAAATAACATTTGGGAGGGACGTACCAGCTGAAAGCAGTCACAATGACTTTGTGCAGGCACCCCTGTTATTAATAATTATTACAGATAATAAGGGTTTTCAGGCTGAGCAAAAGGATATTTTTCAGTTCCTAAAACCTCATCTCTCCCTGTCCTGTCACCTACCTCCCCTTTTTCTCTCTCCTCTGAGCACCTGCTTTACATAGCTTTCCTTGTATTATCATTAGCTTCATGGATAATTGATAGCTGAGCTCGTCCAGCTGATGCTAAGAAAAGAACGACAAGGTGGTTAGACACACGCCTACTATAAATAGACACACAACATGGCCAGCGTTTGCCAACATCTGATGACGCCTTCCCTCCTGGGTCCTAGAGTTACCTAGTTTCTGAAAGTCAGGGAAGCAAAGGAGAGTAAGGTAAAATGCTTTCAATTAATTTTGCAGAGATTGAAGGGATAAAAATAAGAGTGGGTCTTTATAGTTTTATGACATGCTAAAAATACCCAGTTTATCAAACCTTCGGCATAGTTTGCAAAGCACACGTTTAAAAGCCTTTACTTTTTTTTTTTTAGCAGCAACTGTGAAGCTCAAAATATTTAGCTGGTGCTGGGGTCTTTGCCGATAGGGCTGAAAAGGGTCATGAGAAGATCTCTTTGCTGACCACAGCATGTGGGAGCTAGACACAGAGTAAAGCAAAACTCACAGTTGTGCTAAGCCCCAAGGTATCTCTGCAAAGCGTAAGTGCTCATGCTCAGGAGCTCAGAGGGCAAAGGCTGTCAGTCGGTGAGTGCAGGGGAATCACAGCTGCCCCTGCATGGCTGGCGGGAGGCACAGGCTGCCTCGGGCACTGAGTCAGCAGCAAAACCTCCAGCCTCATCACTGGTTGGTTCTGGACACTTCTGGGGCAACCTCCTGACCTGTCCTTGATCAGATATGCCAGAGGTAGGCTTCCAGCTGGAAAATCCTTAGTCTTGCTTGGCCCGTCACCAAAGGCCGGGGGAGCTATGCTACTCCACCATGCAGTTGCCTTTTGCCTACACCTTCTTGCTGATGACCCTCCCCACTGCCCCTTCCAGTCCTGCAGTATAGAAATTACTTTTGCATGATTCACCCAGACTCTCCAGCACACTCACCTCACCTCCCAACTCAGTCTGCGGAGCATACAAAGAACAACCTGCCTTTCAGAGCAGCCTGCCTCTCAGGAGCCAGGTGGTATTTTCTGCCTTTGATCAGGGGATAAGTTCTGTTAGAAAGGTTCCCTGGAGTGTTTCTACCTCTGGCTGTGGAAGTCAAGCACAAGCACACGCCGCTTTCGGCGCATTTTGTCTTCCTTTTGCAAAAAGCTACCCCAACACAGTGTAGGCTCCAAAATTACTTGCTCCTGGATTGGGGCAACTGTTTATCTCTTTTTGTCTTAGACATTGTTTCCAGTTGCACTTTGCAGATCATATCAATTTTTTTTTTTTTTTATTTCTTTTCCTAATGTAAAATGCTTATTTCTGGAAATTCTTAGTGCCTTCCCTCTACAAACACTAATATACGCTGTTTCTATTTGCCAGGTCTCACTCACTGACAGCCAACTAAGCTTCATCGGTACAAATAAGGCAAGCAGCAGTTTAAAATTCATACTGCCTAAGGAAAGCAGCTGCAGCTAAGTATTTGCCCCAGCACATGCTGAGGTATCATCAGCACTGGTTTTGTCCTCGCAGTAGCTACCTCCCTTTTCAGAGCTGATGAACTCGCACATGCACTCAGGTCTTTCTTACATTTTTTTCTTGGTGGTGATCTCAGGCTGAAAGCCATTTGAGACTGCAGGAGTACAACTACGTGAAAATAAACAACCGTTTGCCCTAATTCTCAATCAAATATTGAGATGGAGAAAATCTGGCACTTCCAATAGGAGAAACATTTGTGTCTCTCAATTTACCACGGCAGAGCTGTCATCACACACAGATAGTGCCCAGTCATGACACAAGAGCAGTATCTCAGACCACAGGGAAGGGGAAAAAGAAGAGAACCTAAGCCAAGCCTCCATGCAGCTCTAACAGGCAGCAGGTGCACAGCAGGAACAGTGGTACAAAGCCACTCAAGTTTGAGGAGTGGGAGGAGGACTTTTTCTTAAAAAAGCTCCAGAGATCTGCATAAGTTGGAGGTTTCATCTTGAGAAACTTGTAGCTTAAAGCTACCAAGGAAAGCTGTGTCAGGAGCAAAAGAAAAAACTTCCCTTTTATAAAATTGCTTACCTAGCCAGTGCTGGAGGGCAAGAACACTATGGGGAAAACAAAGAAGAAAAGCATTCAAACAGTTTTTCCTCTCACCAGCCAAAAAATACACACCAAAATGGAAGCTTTAAATATTTAATGTCCAAAACAAACAAGAGAATTTCCCAAAACAAGACTGCTGGTTCAACACAAACCAGCAGCACTCACATTTAAGATGATAGAGGTTTTACATGCAGCTGCACTAATACCAGTTGGGGACAGGTAAAACCCGTTTAGAGATGAAGAGATGCAGGTTCACTTTACAGTAGCAGAGAGCCAGGGCTCAGGCAGAGAACAACTGACCTTCCCCATCTTTGTTACACTTGCACAAAGTAGTTAATGCCACCAAAAGAGTGGGAGGCAGTTTAGCAGGGATCAGTGCTAGGAGTCTCAATAAGTTATGCTATTATTTTGAGATTATGTAAGAGAACAAATTAACCTTCTTTATAACTCTTGGCTTACTTTAATAGATTTAATGGATGTCATAGGCTGGAAATACCATCTTGCATTCCTTTAATTTCCGTACTGATTGTCCTCCTTACAATGAAAATCCACTATTTGAGACCTTGGGTGGGGAGCACTGGTGCTGTTAACCACATCGTCAAACCCTCAGCTGCTTGACTGGTGTCTTGCTCATACACCCATGACTGAAGCAATCACCACCCTGAGATCAGGAATGCCTTTCCCACAAGCTCAGACCAGCAGAAGCCATTGGGATTTTCCCACCTTTCCTTACAGCAGATGGCATCGTGCATTTCCCCAAGACCATCTGGGTATTTTCACTCCCAGATTCCCACTCCTGCAGGGACCCAGGAGGCTGACAATGTCTGACATCTCTCTTGATGGCTCCTTGTGGCACAGAAGAGTTTTTCAAATGTTGTGCTTAAAGGGCTTAATCTTGCTACAGATATATGAATTCCTTACAATTTGTGATACAAGAAAATTTATAATTTTTTTTTCCCCCTACAAATCCAGACTGTGCAATTGTTATATGCTTACCTGCGATCACAGGGACAGGACCTAATGGCCAGCACAGTCCCGTCCAAGCCTTTATTCCCCTGCACCTTTTTTTGTTTTTAAATCTCTAATGTTTTTCCTCACCATCATTCCAAAAATTTAAAAAAGTTTTTTTTTTTTTTTGACAGGCACACAAGCCTGCACACCTCATACAAGCAGAAAGGCATTTTTTCTGTAGATTAGCCAAAGGTGTGATTGATTTCCACTCATGTTCAGCCCACCACTGAAATTCTGCATTTCAGATTCATCTCTAATATAACACCTTATTTTACTTCAAATAGGGCTGAACACCCAGAAGGTACTACTAATGCAGAATCCCAGTGCAGAGTACACAGAGGAAACAGGAGTGGAAGGTTTCCAGATGAAGGGAAAAAGTCATTTCCCAGTGAAAGGGTAAGTCAGTCAGAGGAGTGATGCACTAAAACATGCTCCTGATGGTGACAATTGCAAAAGGAAATCTTCTGACTGGAGATCAGAAGGGGCAAGGTAAGAGATCACGTAGGCTGAAACTAAGCCTGGGAAAGGGAAGCCTTGCTTAGAAACATAGCCATGACAGTATTAAACTCCACACAAACAACTCAGTCTGCCAGACTCTGTCTCGCTGAAGACCCCCAAGGCCTCACCCCATCCACCACTTACTCTGTTGACTCAATCTTTGACTATAAATGGGAAATTTATAAAAGGTCTGGTAGGCAGAGGGGTTGAATGGCTGCAACCCCCTCTAGAAAAACTCCTTCACAGTGCTTACAAACTGGAACATGTATTTGGCTCTTCCCTCTCTCTGACAGAGTTTAGCCACAAGTGAATGCCTAGGGTAGCTATCACAGCTTTCCTTAACACACTGTTTTGCAGGCAGACCAGAACAAGGGAGAAATAATATGCCACAGGCTATACTCATTAATTCATTCAGAGCACAAGATGCATTGAGGTCTGGCATAGAAGTGGTGGCATTTCTAGGCACATCACTGTTGCTGCAAGAACAAATCTTATGGATTTGCAGGAGAATCCCATACCCTCTCCTGGTTTTTGCCATTACTGGCTGGGCAGCTCGAGCTAACAGGCATTTCCCTATAGCTCTGCCTGCCACAACTTGTCATGGCTGCCCCAGGGCAGCCAAGACAAGCAAAAGAGAATGACAACAGGCTCCCTCCCAGGACAGTTTGGGCATTGGTCACAGGACAAGTTTTGAGTGTTATAGGGTCATGTACTGTATGATTCAGTCTGTCAGCCACTCAAGATACACAGATCACATCTGCTTCTTGAGGACAGCATTAGCTCCTATCACCATATTCAAGTCTTTAAAGTCAGGCCTTTGTACAAATTACTCAAAAACATGTATGCTACTCAGTCCTACGTACACTAAGGGTATTCTCTGAACAGCAGGAAGGCATTAGAAACTGGAATTAAAGTGTGCCCTGACCCTAAATTTATGTAGCAAATGTACAGGGAGAGGCAGTGTGGAGGGCATTTTTCTTAGCTTGTCAAGACAGGCCTACCCTGTAGCTGTGGAGATTTCATTTCCTTTGGGAAAAGCATTTGTGCTCTGGCTGCCTACTTCCATGGAGATGGTGCTTTTTACAGGTTCAGGGGGAATACAAAGATAAGCTTGTATGGGAGCTCACAGGAACATGTCTATCTAAGGAGCTCCTGATGGCACAGTGCCTGCAAATAACAGTCACCCTTGGCTTTTGTTTCTTTTTTACTTTCTCCTTTTATTTTCCCATTTTTCTTTCTTTTATAGCACTATTCTTTTTTTCCTGAGGTTTTTGATGTCCACAGCTCTCTCCAATTAACCTTGGCTCCCCCCCTCACCAAAATGAATGCTATGTCTCTCTAAAAACCTTTGCTTTCCCTAGGTAATAGGGCATTTTCTCCTCCTTTCCCCGCTCCCACCTTTTCATGTCCTCCCCCCACACCTCTCTAATTCAGTATTCTCATTACACTTATTTTCTTTGCCTACCTTCCTTCTTCCACCTTCTCCATTACACCTCCTCCCTCCCATTGCCTTACAAATCTCTCCCTTTCTTACCCAGTTCATTTTCTCCACTAACCATTCCTCCCTTCCCCTTTTATCCTGTTCAGTTCCTACTCCCCCATTTCATTCCTACCCACACAGCATACATTGTGCCTTTCTCCCCCCGCCCCAGTTTCAAACCTCCTCATTATATTTCATTTTCCTGAATTCTATTCAGGTTCTTGTATCAGCCTTCTTTAGGCTCAAATGCTCCCTTCATCGTGTTACTGCATATTTCCCCATCTCCTACCCTTTTCCCTTCCCTGTTCATTCCCCATCCACCCTCTCCACTTTTAACTATAGTAGGATAGGTCCCCTTGTTAACAGCTACGACCTATCAAAATTTTGGACATAAGTTTTTCTGACCAGGAATAAAGCCCCTGCATCCCCCTGTGCTATTTATGTGTCTATAAGCTCCACACATGCCTCAGTCCTGCTACATGCAGTCTTCTCCTGTCACTCATCCTCCATGTGCTTTCCTAACCTGGGATGAACCATATAGTTTAACCCTGGAGAGCCAATGCTCATGAAACCAGGCACACATTGTATCATGCAACTCAAGCAACAGCTCTTTCTGGTGGGACAAGCTCACAAGTTGCTATTTACTCCATGAATACCAAAATCAGCCCGATTTCAGATTTCACTAGCAGATTGATTGACAGACTCTCTCTCACACTCTTGCTGGCATGAGCTGGTACATGTCTGTATGTGCATACCCCAGGATGAGCAGGGAACACTGCTCTGTGTCCACTGCTCAGCAGTAACGTGAGCTCTGATGGAAGCTACGCCAACCACCAGCTGCCAAAGGACACATACAATTCTTTCTCAGTGTGAGGTGTGTTTTTTTTCTAGTAGACAGAAGGGCATGATTACAATGAGTTGTAAAAAAAAAAAAAAAAAAATCAAGAAAGTGAGATCAACAAACAAAATCCAATTAAGGAAATCACTCAATCAGCCTCCCAGGGCTGAGGTTGATCAGGGAGCCATTCAGTAGGACCTCCAATACAGAGCCTTGAGGCTGTACAAAGATGGTTATTTTCCATGCTGTGCTGATCTAAACAAAAGCTATACTTAACCTCCTTCAGCCTCCTCTCACTCCCAAAATCAAATGACTACATGCTTTGGCATTTTAACTCCAAATGGAAAAACCACAATACCTGGTGAGAGATGTTCTCAGCAGGAGGGCTGGCGTCAAGCAGAGAACAAACACAAGCACCAAGCACCCAGGCTCTTGGAGCTACTACAGCACTGTAGCCAAAAAAAACCCCTCAACCAAACAAAACCGACATTTTCAGTTTTCTGCTGAAAAAGCGAGCTTGTACATATACTTATCCCCTCCGATTTTGAGATGGGATGGTCTGAAGGAGAGAGAAAAAAGCTGCTCTCCAGGCTTCCTCAGATCTGGGAGAAGGAGCGTGGCTCCTAGGACCTCCCAGAGTAGGGGTGACAACTAGACATCGTATCCACAAGCCTTAACTAATGCCCCTTCTGCACTGGCCACTCAGCGTCTAAGGTCCCTCCATCTCCCCTTCATCACCTGCCATCTCCCACTCCTCTCCTTCAAATCACACAGAGAGGGAACATAACTCAGGACCGTCTGTAAAATACTCCGCCTCGTGACTTTAAGGCCTAGCTAAACTAACACAGAGGACCTGTCCTCTGCCTTTGGTACCGCTAACACAGAAATGTTGTTCTTCAGCAAATGAGCTGATGATGCTGCTACAGCTGGGAAAAGGTCTTTTTAATCCAAAATGTTGGGGCCTTGTGCTAAACCATTTCATCATCCCCTCCTCCTCCCCAAATCCTTGAGGTGCTTCTGCTGATAGCCAGTTGCCATAGGAACCCTAATCTTTATCTGTTTTGCTTGTTAAATAAACTGGCATCAGTACTCTCCTTTATGGGCTGCTCAGGCCCCTCCTCCCTTTAGCCCTCCCTCCCCGAAAAAGAGATCAAAGAGAGGAGAATATGTTTGACAACCCTCCTTTCCTCCTCTCTCCCCTTCTCCACAGCTCCTATGAGCTTTTCAAGTCCAAAATCCAGAATTTGGTAGAAGCAGGCACCATGAGGCAGAGGGGTGCGTTAGGCCTGTGTGTTCTCCGGATTCAGCAGATAGGAGAGGAAGCAGAGCCAAGACAGAGAGCAACAGGTAGGATAACACACCTTGAGCGCCAAAAGCTACAATGACAGAGACACCTAATCCAATTATTTTAGATTGAAGCTTTCCAACACTTCCCATGACACCTCCCACCTCCTGCAGTCCCCAACATCAGCCTTGTCCTACCTCACTACACTTAAGCAGTGCAATTTTAATGCCCTTAGTAAGGCAATAGCCCTGAAAAGATGTTTCAGAGCTGAAAGCTGAAAATGGAAAGCAAAGAAAGCTAAACATACAAAAAACACCAAAAAGACAAGGTGTTTGCAGTGGCCTGGAGGTTTTTTTAACATGAAGCAGGTTTTTTCCCTTCTATGGGCCAGACATCTAGGCCAGAATTATGTAGGTCACAAGCAAACCTTGTTTCAGCTGGTCTTAAGCCAATCCTTAGAAGGTGATAACTCCCCCTCAGAGACACCTTTTTTTTTTCCCCATGTATTTGCTTGAAAGAGAGACAAAGAACTGAAGTGGCAAGGGATGCTGGGTGAAGGAATAAAGCCATCTGGCTTTATGTGCACGTGCAATAGTCTAACCACACTTTCCATCTCAGCAGGTGTATACATATGCTAAATGCAGAGATTCTGAAGCTGTTCTTCCCCCGTAATGCTTTCTAGTGCAACAAATATCATCCAGAGAAAGAGTGTTCCTATCTCGTTCATTAGCATAGAAGAAGAGACCTAGAAAATTAATAGTGTCAAGATGGGAAAGAACAGGCAGAAGGGGAATCTCAAGAGGCTGAATTCCCACTGCATGCAACACTGAAGCAGGCTAGCAAACCAGGATCCTACTTACCTTAAACTGAAATGACTAGGTAATCCTTTGTTCACACCACAACAAAAAACCCTCACACCACAGCAGAGGCATCAGTTTCAGGATCATTTGGGCATACCCAGGGATCTTCAGCAGCTGTTCACTGGCACATGAATCATGGTCCTCATGAAAGGCTTTGCAATGCTCAGCCTACCTCCAGAGGATAAGGGCACAACTCTGACAGCAGCTGGACTGCTGATTTCTAGCTAATTTGAGACTTGGGCTGGCCTGCATTTAGCTGAAAGATCCAGCAGCTCCAGCAAGTCAGTGCCAGAGAAGCAGCTGCTGTTACAGCATGTTTTACAATTAGTTGCCCTATTGCTGCGCTTTGCACGTAGGTCCCCTGCTTGTCCAGCATGCATGAATGCTCTTACATCTCTATCTAGCAGGACTGCAGCTAGGCTTCCCCCCGCTCTTTCAGAAATATACCTTCTTAAATTAGCAGCTCTTTAATTTAAGTTCAGAGTTCAGGCATAATTCAGGTGAAGACTCAAATATCCAACTCTACTAATGCAAACTTTACAGTTTGGCAGAGTATGGACTAGTGTGGGTAATCTCTTAGGATCTGAACCCTCTGGACATTCCTGCTACTTCTCACTCCCAGGAGGGCTGGAAACAGCACTCAAGCAGCCCTCTCTGGGGGTATTTATGCATGTGTGGTCAGGCCCACAAATAGAAAGAAGAGACAAGTGAATAAAATAACAATAAGTAAAAGTTCAGCTAAGGTTCATTCATATTCTGGATTAAGATGTTGCAAATTCCTACTTTAAATGAATCTGTCCTCTGTCAGAAGTCTCTTTTCCTTGATAAACATGGTCCTTGTTCTTCAGGGAAGCAATTTTTAAATTCAACCTAAGTTCCCTCTCCCCCTCTACCTTGCTTTTTCCATTTCTCTGTGAGGGCTGCTTTTTTAAAGAGGTGCACACACGAATCCCAAGTGGCTTTGCTAGCCCCTTTTTATAATGTATATTCCAGGCTGACAGAGTGCACAAATCAGCAGTAAAACATTGCGGGGGTTATTTCTTGTGCTTCAATCCCCATAAGCCTCCCACCTCCAGTTTTGCTCAGAGATTCATAGCTGAACAACCTTAAAAAGAAACTCAGTTAAAACAATTGAGCTTCCTCTGAGTTTGTATCTGAACTAGAAAGAGGTGGCCAGGGCCGAGGGGAAAATTGTGCAAGATTTATTCAGTAAGCATTAATCGTTTGCTGTTGATTTGAAATTAGACTTCCAGACACTCAGAAGGTCTGCACGCTCTATTTTCACAAATGTCACGAGGTTAGCACCGTAATGAAATAGATGGGCATTGCAAAGAGCTTGAGGGCTTCTTCACGACAGCTTGGTACAGCAGTTTTCATTGCTCTCCCCTCCACAGCTCAGCCCATGCAAAATTTTCACAGGGTCCTCCTCAGTTCATGAATCCCTGCTGTGCTAAGACTTCTCTGCCACCACCCCCACTCCCTCAGTGACTCAGACTTATTAAGATAACTTCTCTTTTTCTAGTTCCTCACCTCCAACACACTCAGTGCATTAAGCCACATACTCCTGCACATATGTAAAATCCTCCCCCAGCCACCCTCTCATCCAACTTTCCTCCTACAGTTCTTGCACTCCCCCATCCTGGGATGACAGACCCAGTCAAAACCCACCCAAATGAGCTCAACCTTCACTTACACTCCTGGCTTCTCTCAGGCAGCTCATTGTAAGCTGGTGCTTGTAGACACCAGGACAAACAGGTCTGGGGTAGGAGTATCTTCTTCCCCCAGCACAGCTTTCGACAAAGTGAAGGCTTGTCACATACAGAAGACCAACCATGACCAGGCACGTGGTGGGGAGAGGGACACTTAGCTGCAGCACAGTGCTGTGATGTGCTACATAGGAGGTCTGGGTCTGACCCATAGGCTGTGTGCAGACCACAATCATGGTGTGCTATGGACTGGTTTTGGCAACTACTGGCCCCTTAGCAGGGCGAAGCTTTGTTCCATGCAAGAAGAGGGATTTGTATATCACTGTTTACCCCTGCTTTAAGGAGTTTCAGGCAACAAAAGCTTCTCATCAGGTTTTAGGACCAGCAGGTACCCTAATTTCCCACCAGACTATGGATGTTCTGTAGGCAGTGGTGCTTGGGTGGTCACTGCAGGCATAACGGGAGGCTGAGGCAAGACAAGAAAAGAGTCCTTCCAGCTCCTGGGTCCCAGTGCCTGTGCTGGCAGTAGAGGGACGACGAGCTGCAAAGAAACACTGGCACTGAAGGGGAAAGTGGGCTTTTGCCAAAGCTGGGAGTTTGCTCAGATTAACATCTCTGCTGCTGTACAGGCCTCTGCATACACGCTCACGCTTGCTTTTGTTCCTGCTTTTCCATGACCAGCAACAGGTGGGGAGGAGTGGGATGTGCATGCAGAAGGAGGACAGGGCAGGAGCAGAGAACACGTTCCTGACATTCAGGGATACGTGTAGGGAGAGTTGTCTGCCTGGATCAGAAAGGGACTGAGGAGGCAAGGGGCCTGCTGAGCCATGGGTCACTTAGGCAGGAACGGGGACAGACTTCTAATTCTGGCAGCGTCAGGTGGGAGTAGGGAAAATGGCTGAGGAGAAGGTTGAAGCAGAAGGAGTACACAGATCAGATTTGAAAGCAGGAATCTGCATCCTTTGTACCAAATGTAGCTGCTCTTAAAACCATCTTCTGTCACACTTTTGTGCTGATTAAGAGACAGCGTTCACTTCTGAAGCATACTTCTGTGCGTCTTCATTTCATAACCACTGGCAAAATGCTGGCAACACCTGGAGCGAAGCAAATGGCTTCACTTTCTGTGCAAATGTTTTTTTGCTGTTTCCCTGATCTGTACGGCTGTATTTGACATGCACCACTTTTACTCCAACATTAAGGTCTTTCTTGAGCAAAGATTTCCAGGTCTAACCGATTTGTGATGTGCATAAGCAAGTGACCCTGCTGGAGACCTAGGAGAGAGTTTGAACTGTGGCCCATCTTGGGTGAAAGATCCTTCATTAATTGCACTGCAACCCTTCCAACCACCTTCTCCAGTTGAACAGGTTTCTGATTTGCCCTGCACTAGTCTGCAGTCTGGATAACAGGAGTTGGATTCGTTTTGTTCCTCACTCAGAGGCAGGCATGCAGCTTTTATCTTCTCAGTGTCCAAATGTGCAGCATAAGCCTCACACATAAAACACCCGAGGGAAACAGAGCTAGGGAGAAGAGACATACAAGAAAAGTTGCCCGCTTCACTTCTTCAGGTTTTTTATTGGGTTGCACATTTCATACTCTGGAAAGTTGCTGGATTACTTTGCTCAAAGAGATGCTTAATCACTATAATTACGCATCGTGATAACTGGACAGAAGAACCACACGTTCACTATTCAGAGAACAGTTAAGTCATCAGCAGTAACAGAGAGGCAGCAGCTAATCCAAGACACCTCATCTTTCAGCCTGAAGATATCATTCCTGTGAGAGGAGGAGATACCAACATCTGGACACATACTAACCTAGGCCTCTGTGATGAGCTGCCAGTAAGTGCTTCAGCTTCTGTTAATTATGGTGGTGTTTCTACAATGATGAGATGACTTCTCTGTGGAGAAGAGCTCTCATCAGGAAATTGGTTCTATTGCAATTAACATCTTTGAATATCCAAATTTAACATCCTCCTTGAGCCTTCTCCCTTATTTCAGGAAGTTTGTGATCAATCAAGTCCTGAAATAGAGCTGGAGATCTGGGACTCAGAGAGGGGGGAGGAGCCGTATGTTTGGGGGCAGGAGGGTTAAGTACACAACAGCTTCAAAATTAGCTAGTTGATGTCTCTAGCAGCATTTCAACCTCCCATCCCCATATGCATTATTTCCAAGAAAGCTATCATCATCACCACTATTTAAAGTCAGAATAGGTGACACATCCATTCCCTCACGTCAGTCCTGTCTTCAGGTTCAGCTACAGAGCAGGATCTGAGACACAGACAGCCAAAACACACGAACTTTACCTCCCAGAGCCACTAATACAGTGTGCCATACAACACACCTTCCCTCTTCCCCCCTGCCAAAACACAAACTCATCAATTTTCACTTTCTAGGGCGCTCTGTCACTCTGTCAGTCCCCACCTACTGAAGCTCCTCATAAAGTCGAGGGGAGCACAGGCAGATGCCAAAGGAGAATATAAAACCAGCAATGCATCTTGCTGGTCTTGCTCTGGACAACATTGCATCTGAAACATACAGTACTTCCAGCAACAGCCTTGCCATAACCTAACTCCCAGGAAGAGGGCAAATAAGTATTTCCAATATACATACTTTCTGGGATGAAGGAAACAAGTTCTCTGTCCCAGGCACACTTGAAGAAAAGCATATAGACCTAGCCAACAAAGTTTTCCTCATCTTGTACCATAACAAGAAATCTGAACACTAGGTGCACTTATATCACTATCAACAACTGGGGGAAAACCAGCCATACACATAAAGGATCTAGCAAAAGCTTCACTGCTAGCTAGCTATTAAATTTTAAAAATAAAATTCACAGCCAATGCCATCATTAGGCTAAATTTTATGGCTCTTAGGTCATAACCATGAAATGGGATTTTTTTTTTTTAATAGTACGAGAAAGACCCAAAACAACTTTTGCTGTATTGTATTCAGTTATATAAAATTTGATTTCCTGCTAGATGGTATTAGACCTTTCCCAGCTTTAAAAACCCAACAAACACTGCGTGCTTCTATACTTAGCTAGGCAAATCACTTTAACTTAGAGAAATACTACATTTGGTGAAATTAAAATAAAACATAATACCAGTTTAGGTTCTACACTACCATCCTTTGTCATAAATGTCCAAAAAAAGCAAAAAAAAAAAAAAAAA
The DNA here is from genome assembly GCF_018139145.2 of Gymnogyps californianus. Lineage (NCBI taxonomy): Eukaryota > Metazoa > Chordata > Aves > Accipitriformes > Cathartidae > Gymnogyps > Gymnogyps californianus. The sequence continues at coordinate 154,198,414 of NC_059471.1, forward strand.
AAACAGTGAAACTAGAAAAAATAAGTATAAGAGGCACACGAGTAAGATGCAGAGTCCTGGACCACAGCTACAGCTGCTCATACAGTCATCTACACTTATTAAAAAAAAAAAAAAAAAATCAAGAAAATATGCTTCAAAATCACAGTTGGGCAGTACAGCCCAGTGCAGCGACAGCAGGAATCACTGGGAGTCAGTCTGTCTATTCTAATGGATACGAAATCAGACATGATATGAGCACAAAACTGAATAAATTAGTCCTATAGTCTTTAATACTGAGTCAATCTTTGTTTTCAATGGGGGATGCTGCTGAGAAAGAGACAGGAAAAGACTTGGATAAAGGCCTGTTCAAAGAAATCTAAGAGGTAGAATAAGAGAAGTGGAAACTAGTGAGCTGATGGGTTTAAAAACCACTGCACAGCATGAGGGCTTAATAGCTGAGAACACAGGGCAGAGGGGGCTTGTGATGTTCAATGCCTGCCTGTGAGTGGGCCCTCAGGCAACAAAAGAGCAGCTCAAACCTTCTGCAGGGGAGCAGGTAAGAGAAGACAATGAAGTTATCAACTAAACATTTATGAAGAGCTACACCCAATATTGACTCATTAGTTAAAGTTAGGAACTAATAATTTGGGTTCCCTTGTCCAAAATTATTCTGTATTTAATACCCTCTGTGCAGTGGCTGTTGCAAACTAATCACCCTGTCTTCCAAATCACTGCAATTTGTCTGCATTCACAGTGAAAAAACATCTTGACCGTGAGGAGTTAGAAATAAGATTGAGGGGTTCTGAAACTACTAATTTTGGGGCTCTCAAAACCAGGTTCATTTCAACAAAAAAAAGGAGGATAACAGGAAAGCCAGCTCTAGGGAATCCGTAAGAATTCCACCCACTGGTGAAAACCAAGTGGGGAATAACCATCAGACATGAGCGCTCGATCTATCCACTCAGGTAACCAAAGGGGCAGGCATAGAGGAAAAGTTGCTTCAGTGCACTGGCAGTCTGAAGGTAGCCCAGCTTTCTGTGCCTGCTGCCAACGGGTTGGCAGCAGAGCGCGCCTGCCACATTCAGAACATCACGCCCTAACTGCAGGGGGGAATGAGAACTGCAGAGATCAGAAGCATTAAGCAAACTTCATTCCCAGGGCAGATCAAATTTGGGTCCTCTCACCCTTGACAAAACCCCTCTAAAATTTTTGCACTTAAAGGCATAAATTCACAAGAGGTTATTAAAAGCGTAACATTGTTCAGAGTCTAAAAAGTCCTCCGTCACACCCCAGCACTTCTAGTGTTCCACATCATACATCTAAAGCCACTTAGTCCTTGGTGACATTTAAAGAGAAAATTCCTCTTTTTTCCCCTCACTCAAGTTGCCATGACAGAAACCAACAGGGTGAACCCTTTAACTTTAAACAGCATCTTTGTTTCTCTACTACATAAGCTCTGTTATTGTACACATATGGACAACATGCTGACAAACACATTACAACAACTTGGACCATGTAGATGGTCCACAGAGATATATATACACGACAACTCAGACCACATAGATAAATACACACAAGCGTATATAAAAGTTTCCAACCTCCGTGTATTCCAAGGATGCTTCTCTTTCCACCGGTCCCACATCCCTGAGAAGTTCTGCTGGCTCCTGTACCTCCTGTTCCTAGCACGCGGTGCCCGTCTTTCGTGCCAACTGCAGGAGCTGCCTGGCACGACGGCAAGAAAGCAGTAGACCCAGGGAGGCTTGAGGAGTGCCCTGTGACTGCTCCGGGGTACTTAAGTGGGAAAAAGACGGAGGATGGGGGGGAAGAGGTGGTTCCTGAGATGTCACTGGAACCACGGTCATATCAGTAGGCTTCACTTCCCTTCCCATTTTTTATATTTAAGTCAAAACATGAGTCGTTACTTATAAAAGGAAAAAAACCAACCTCCTTGGCTTATTTTTTCCACGGAGGACCTGACAATGTTTGAACATCAGGACAGCAAGTAAAAATAGAGCAAGCAAAACCCATACAATTTCCAGATCCTCCTGAAATCTTACTTTAAATCCAGGGACCATGAGCATCAAGAGTAGGAAATAAAGAATCCCTTGCCTTTGCCTCAAACAGATAACAACCACTGTGGCTTTGCTAAAAGCTCTAAGTGTTGTAGCCTTTCATAATGAGTAACAATGTCAGGCAAAGCACATAAAAACACTTACCTTTGTAATAGATTATAATAATAATACACTACCACAGTTTGCTGGTACATCTTTACATGAGTAGGAAGAAGCTACTATATTCACCTTAGAAACATTAGGAGCTTTGCTTACAGCCACACAAAAAGTCAGAGTGGATTCAGGAATAAATTTACTTAATTTACAGTGCACAGCAATAGTCCATCCCATGCTAATGGCAACTCTTCTGCTTTTTGTCGATACGTTCTTTCTATTGGGAATTTGGAGGGCTGTTTAGCTGGTTCATTTGCTATTTTGTGTCACACGTCATCAGCTTTTCTCTGCTGGTGTTTTCCAGCTTTACAACCGAGGATTATCCCTTCGGGCTGATCATCCTTTTTCCAAAAGGTAATGCTGTGAAATACAGGAAGCGGGTATAACAAATCTGGAGAGGAAAAACCTTTCATAGATGTCTGCCAACTCTTTAATCTTTCCATTCCCTAAATGCATGCTTCCCCTTAATATCTACTAACCTCCTACCAAAATGGCTGAGCTTCAGTGCACACAAAAAGAAGTCTCCTCCCCACAAGGTGGTCACAGCATCTCACCTTCTGCAGCTCACCCAGGTTTCGCCACCCAAGGGGCCATAACAAGCGTCCACAGTCTCAACTCTCAAGCCCAGCTCCAAAGGCCGCTAAGCCAGCTCAGCCAGGTAGCATTTCAGTCTTTCTCCTTCCTAGGACATCCCATTACGCACATTTTTCTGGCACCTGTGCCTAGTAAATCAAGGGACTCACTAATCTGGGCTTGCATTGCTGACCTTCACCTTGAGTAACTTCACCTTGAATAACTGCTGCCTCTGCTATAAGTGACCAGCCTAGGACACTGGGCATGATACTCCCAAAGAAGCACCTTCAATTTAGAGTGATCTCATCATTACTACTACTTTTAACGCTTGCTATCATTTCTGCCTGGAGAAAAATAAATCCCCATCTTCTCTCAGAGACTGAGAGACTCTTCTGAAATATTTCCATTCAGCATTTTTTCCAAACAGCTTCTTTAAAATGTCTTTTTTTAAAACCAAAGCTGACTCACCCTCTAATGCAAGATAGTCTGACTCACATTTAACACTTTGATCTCCACGGCTCATTTTGGTCAGCAACTGGCTTAGCCATATCCTTGTACTACGTGTAAGGGGAAAGAAAGGAGAAAGCAAAATGTACTTTAAACATCCATTCAGTTCCAGACCTTTGAGAAATGCTCAGGATAAATCTGCAGAGAAAGGAAAATGGTTTCAGCACCCAGAGACCTATTACAAATTAGCACAGAAATGAAATTTTTCGGCAAGAGACAGATTTGCACTTCCATGTTCCCAGATTCAGATGAAAAGGGGGCTCTGTACAAGAGATATTTTGCTAGAGGGGTTTCTTTTTCTCATTTAGCTTCATCAAAATCCTCATGATAAAAATGAACGGCGCCACTTCAGAAATGAAATAACAATCCAGAAATAATTTCTCATTTACATATAACTTGTGGTGGAATTTATTACTTAATACTACTAAAGTATCTAAAAAGGGGAACCCTAAAAAGCAAGGCCCAAATTTAGGTCAGATATAAACTGCTACCGCTTCACCCATGGGAAGTCCCCAGTTCAAACAGCAAGGGCAGTGTCAACATCCCTGTTAGAGCCACACAACCCTGACCCAGGGAAGGCTCCTGTGAGGTGGAACCAGTTAAACCATCTGCAGCAATTTTCCAGAGCACTCCAAGAAGCTGGGGAGCAGATCTTAGTGACATTAATGGGATCTGGGAGATTGCTTGCCTTTAGCTTTCTTTGAAATATCTCCAGGTTAGCCTCAGAGCCTGCCCTTCACCTTGCTGTGGAGATCACTAATAAAACCAAAACAAGGTCTTTGCCTACTTGGGAGCAAACTAGTATCTCCTACACACAGGCTTCTGGGTAACTTGCAAGTGGTAATAGACTTCAGTCCCAACTGAAGTGAAACAAATATAAACTCACAATCTAGAATTTAAGAAGTTGTTTACTAGGTTTGGGTGGGGTTTTTTTTAATGATCTCATTAAATAGGATGAAAAGGAGATAAGAGACTGGGGGAGAAGAGGGGAGAGATTTGACATAGTGACTGGAAATTGATTTTAAGTGACAGAAGGCGAAACAGGCTTGGCTTATGGCCATGTTTCGAAAAGCAGGGTGCGGGGACCTCGAGACACCCATATAAACACATATCATGAGGCATTCTTGCTCACGATTCTTACCTGGATATCAGACAGAAAAATTCTCCTTGCTTCATGTACTTTCTCTGTGCTCTGGCAGATGTTAGCACCCAGATCCGTTGCACCCACACATTTTTGAGTTCAGTCTGTGTTTAACGTCTCGTGAGATCAAAGACCCGCACTTTCAGTGGACACTTTTGCAGGCCAAGCAGGCAGGACCGGTCTCTAGAAAACCCTCTGCCTGGAGGCAGAAAGCACTGCCGGTGCCTGTCCCTGCAGTGTCTGAGCTCTGCACGGGCAAGGTGACTTTGAGAGAAGTTGTGCTAGCCTACAAACGTATTTCATGCCCCGTTTGAAAGGAGCAACAGCCTTATCCTGTTCCTCACCCACAGTGGAGGTACATGGTAAGCTCTCCTGTCACGAGGGGTACCTCGATCACCAGTCCCAGCAGCACAGCAAGCGCTCGGTGGAGAGCCAGGCTCAGTATTCCTCTGGTACGGGGCAGCCAAAGGTCCGATTTATCATATGCCTCCACAGTTTGTCAGCTGCGTGTGATCACTCGTGAATAATGTTCTCCTGCCCAGCTCAGAGGCACATACCCGTGCCCTCTCACTGACCGCGTGTCACACACAGACAGGCACACATCTCCAAGCCGCAACCAAGATAATGCTTATCCAGTGCTTTACATGCACAGTAGTTACAGTTAATGTATACAAAGCAATACGTATCAGACCAGCCAGCCTTCTTTATCTCGGGAATACTAACACGCTGCTTCCTTAACCCACAACATTAGTAAGAGTCTGCGTAATACATCTGCCAGGCAACAAAGGAGCAAACCCAGTTGAATCATACCACCAGGACAACACACCATCCATCCCCTCCTGCTCTTACCAGGACACTTTTCCTTCCAGCTGCATACCTTGCCTTTGCTGTAACCGAAAAGGGAGGAATGTGGTGCAGCCTGTTGAAAACAAACAAAATCCCTCTGATTTCATGAGGGCAAGTTCTCTAAACCACATAGGATTTAAGGGGAAAAACTGCATCTAGGAAGAAGCTGGGGCAGAGCTTGCTCCCAGATGCACCCCTGAGCTCCCAGCAGGTCCCCACGAGCAGACATCGCTGCACAGGCAGCACCAGGTCCCTGGCACAAACCTCAGGGAAGCCCGGCGCTGAGCTGAGTGTTCCCAGGGCGGCCACAGCCCCACACCTCCATATGGATATGGAGGAGCTTGCGGACCGCTGGATAAGCATAGATGGAAAAAAATAATGAAGTAGTTCCTTGGGCATCACAGTCTGAAATTAACTGAAGTTGCATGCCCAATGGTGGGCACACCTCCTCAATCTGGAGGAGCTGATAAAACTGTTAGTGCCCTCTTAGCTATTCCCCAAGGAATTACTATTGTGATCTGGTGAGAGACTCAACTAGATCATCTATTTCTGAAGAGAACCACCCAGGTCTAAGCAGCAGAGGGTTTAGCTCCCTGCCAAAGCCCAGGTGGTAGCAGACTGTGCTGGCACCAGCCATCCGCCCTGCTCTGGGCTTGTCATGCCACCCTGCCCTCCACTTACTGCTCCAGGACCTGGGAGCACAGAGCTCCCCAACCTGCCTGCACAGCTCAGAGCAGCAGTGTTCCTACTTTGTAAACTACCTACCTTAGAGGGTAGGACTAGCTGGAGCACTGCTCATGGCATTTATAAGCTGCCCTTCCCAAAGCACTGCACAACAGCAGGGTAGGATCCTTGGCAAGTAGATCTTTTGCCTGGGGCCACAAGCGCAGACTGAGGTGAAACGCTGTACATCAGGCTGCTTCAACTGGGAGGAATGAAGGTCAAGGGCTTTGGGAGAGAAAAAGACAGCTGGAAAACTGTACTAGGAAGGCAGCAGTCAGTGAAAGAACATTCAAACCTACCTGCTCTCCACCCACTGAAATCTTTGATAACACTGGAAAGATCCTCAGCCTGGCCAAAAACCAACAGAGAAAATCTCTTAGGTGCCCCAAGCTCACCTGTGCCCTCAAACAGGTACCCAAAAGAGCTATTTACACCTCTAGAAAACTTTTGGAAAATTCATAGTTTACCCTTTATTCCTGAATTTCATCTCCTGGAGTAAAAGGAGAACAGCTTGCCCTCTGCCATCCCAGTGGTTCTGCAGGGATTAATTTATTTCTGTACAGGGTTTTGAAAACTACTTTAGAAGTCCCCAGAATTTGTCATTCTTCCCAGAAAATGCTTCAGAGAGGGGCTTGTGCTCAGCACGTAGGGGTCAAGACCAGGGCCGGGGCAATAGACACCCAACCTCAACTGCTGCCAGCACCCCGAGGCAGAGGGGAGACCCCAGCACAGCATCACAGGGATACTTGGCATACAGGTCACAGTCTGCAAGCCAGCACACTCTGGTAAGGATTCCCACGCACTGTGACAGTGGGTGCAAGAGTAGCTATGCTCAAACGCTCAGCAGCAATAACCAGACGGTGCTATTCTTACTCCTCTTTGAAAGTCACAGCAAGCACCAACTTTGTGGCAATGAGCAAGACAGCTGGATCCTCAAAAAACATCAGGAGCCCTGTGTTTCCACTCCCATGCGGGCAGAAACACACATTCCTCTCCGGCTCACAAAAGAGGCACCAAGAAGAGCGAGAAGGAGGGAGACAAAATGAGTTAAGCAAATGTCACAAGAGCAGGAGACAAAACAAAAGCACTGACACCCACACACAAGCCCTCAGGCAGTTTCTTGCCAGCGAGTCCATCCCCAGCGCTACCCACAGCTATTCACACTATTTTCCGTCCCGTTTTGGATTAATAATTCTTGTCAATGGCCCTTCTGCTAATACATTACTGCCAGAGCGGTTCGGGTCAGAGCAGTAAACAGCAGCAAGAACAGTCAAGCCGAGCAGAGCCTGCCTGGCTCAGAGGGAGCAAGAGCGCCTGAGAGGGCAAAGCAGCCAGCACAGATATTAACGCTGCAGAAGTAATTCAGCATTTTTTCCAAAACTTTGCTTTACAAACTGCATACAGTCAGCAGCATGGAAAAGTTGTATGAACTGACCATTTAATACAGTAGTTCAGATCCCTTCAGCTTGGGCACAAGAACCCTGTTTGCCTGATTTAGTTCGCTCCCTGCTAAGTAGCCCTCCTAGCCCTTATAGCACAGGCAAAAGGTAAGGATCAGATGACCTATCCTGAAATATTTTAGCTCCAGGAATCCTGATTTTTCTGACACAACCAATTCCAAACAGACAAGCCACTAAAATTTGAAGCACCCTCAAAAAGAAATCAGTTAAGTTCCTCCAAAATTCATTTACCTTTTACATATCACTACCATCATGTCTCCCATATGTATTTTTTAAACCAGCTACAGGGGAACGTTAACCCTATTTGCATCTAGTTTTCCATGCTTAAAAACACAACAAAAAAAGATTCATGGAAGGAAAAGGTGTGGCTTCACACCTGGAAAAGTCCGTGTGAGACAGGAGATCTGTTGCTCATTCTAGCATCTCTCTGTATAAACGGGACTTCCTTCACAGCGCAGCATCCTGATAGACCCCAGAAGCTTAGAGCAATATCCTTTTGGATGCACAACTGTTCCTTTAGTGCATATTTACTGGATTTCTTCTAGCCCAGCCGCCTTTATTTGGAGCTATACTTTTATGCACAAAACAGTAGCTTTCAGAGGAGGCAGGACTTATTAAAAAGTTCTTCTGTTCCAGCTGCTTATTCCTCACTTAAACTCATCATTAATCCTCTTTTTATGACACCATAATTGTCCCCATGGCAACCAATTATGATGTCACAAACAAGATTAGAATTTTAGATAGGGGAACAGAATTAGCTTCTGTGTTATTTGTTTAGGTCCCTAGCGGCTGTCAGGCCTGATCAAATCACTGGCCCGTGAGTTCAGGAACTCTCTTTTCAATATCCCACCAATACCTGCTGTTTTAAGGGAAGGCAGCCAGAAACACAAGCAGCGGCATGTGTCCAGCAAAGGATGGAAAGTTGTATTGCACAGAGAATCCCTTTCCAGTCCCTGCAGGTCATTCTCTCGCTCCCTGAAGCAAGAAAGCATTGGCAACTCTGGTGACATTGTGGGTACTCAGTAGTCAGACTTGCTACAAATATGATTCATTTTCCTATAAAAGCCTAATCCTTCTTTGGATCCTACTAAATATTTCCCTTCAATGATTTGCTGCAGCAGTGAAGTCGCTATTAAATACACAAAAAAACAATCATGTATGGCAAGTAAAGGAAAAGCCCCTGAGCTCACTTATTTCATCATATTTTCTTCTACTCATAAACTAAATAGCCACAGTCTATCATCTCTCTTCCTGCAGAATAATCGCAAATACACTTGAATGCCTGAAGTGATTTACTTTACCCTTCTCTAGTCTTTTTTCATTTCATCTGTACTTTTTCAAGCTCCCAACACATCAAAGAAAGAAAAAAAGGAAAAAGAACAAAGAGGTCAAATATCAGCCACCCAGGTACCATTCAGCACATCGTCAACAATTGGAGGTGTCGCATATTCAAGATAAAGATGATTTGTCCCCATTCCTCCCCCTCCAGGAGGTTTCTTTTGTGCCATTCTGGGGAGGTGAATGAGTTAAGGTAGAAGCAAGAGTTCAGCTAAGAGCAAAGCTCATCAAAAAAGGGGGCTGGCCCACAGAATAACACCAGGATCTGCACAGAGGCACCAGCCCCCCCCACCCCCAATACATACTCCTTTCACCAGCCAGGTCTGGCTTTGAACCATTAAGGAACAATCCTCAGAGACCTGCATAGTCATGGGCAATCCATGCATTTTACTTTTCACATAATTTATTGTAGTTCATGGAAAACATGACAAATGTGCCCAGATTCCATAGAAAAAGAGATGGAGCGGGCAAGAGATTTACTTTCATGTCCTGCACTGGGACTGAATCACAAAACAACTGCCTCTCAGCTGCCCTTGCAGCTGGCAAAGGAGTTCCTTTTAAAGATGCCATTCACAGCAGGCAAAATGGCAACATCTCTATTTGGCTGTAGAGCTACTGCAGCACTTTAAAATTGACATACTTGCCAGTATCCACTAAAAGAAGTCACCACCTCCATTTCAAACCAGATTTATCTCTTGCCAAAAAAAAAAAAAAAAAAAATCCCAAAAAGCCTCCCCTTGAAAAGAGAAACATGCTTTTTACAGAAAAAGTTCCCATGTTTTGCTTTTTTTTTTTTTAATTTGGAAACATTTGTCAAACACTAACAAGCACATACATCTATTCATCCTATTTGTAGGAGGAGTCCACATAAAAACTAATTTTAGCTTTGTAAGACTGCTCTCCACAGACTGTCTGCAGTCGATAGAGATGGGCTCTTCCAGAGGACAATTTGGAGCCAGAGCTTGAATTAGGCTGGCAAAATGGTCCTCTGGAGAAGACTCTCTCACTTGCTAATGACTGTTGAGGACATCAAGGGAAGGTAGCCTCCCCAGTCCGAAATTATCCTTCAAGAATAATTCCTGCCCTCCTCATATCGACTTCTTCACACATATCAGTACTCGCAATTTTTGCGGAGCCAGTAAGAAGTGACACCCACCATAAAGGCGTGCACACGGGGACTGATTCATCACAGCAGAACCATTAGAAGGAAATGCATTAGCCTTAATGGCAAGAACTGCGCACTCACATGGTCTCTTCCCAAGAAAGTTCTTAAATCCTATGGGAGTCAGATGTCGGGAACAGCAAAATCAGTACAAGCAGACACTGTTCTTTGACTGACAAGTCAGCAATCCATTGCCTAGACATAATTATTATAACACACACTGTCTCGCTATTTTGCCTATCGTTTATATTCCTTTTTGGGCTGTAGTTACCAACACCCTTCAGCCTTGAACAGAAGACGGTCATCAACCCTCCACATGTAGCCATTGAAAATATGCTGGCTCCCTCTTTCTCCACTGCCCAGATTAGTTGGATGGGAGCTCCTCAGTCCTGAGAGCCAAATCTCACAGAGATTTGACTTCTACAAAACTCTTGCCCTGTTGACCTGAGCACACTGTGGTGCAAACCCAGCGACCAGAGTATGGTGGGAAAGACCACCATCCAGCCAAGATCCACCACCTTGGTGCCCCTCCCTGAGAGGGAGTGAATACGGATCTGACTGCTCCATGGTCGGAAAGGAGCAGCAGAAATGGCTAAAGAGCAGGTCAACACTTCCTGAGGGCAGAAGACTTTTCAGCCCTAACATCAGAGATCACTTTCATTCTCTGTGTAAGAAAGACAAGAGTTAGTGTCCAATAAGTGACTACTTGGGTTTTTTATTAACCAGGTGCATTCTGCCAGTAGCTGCAGAGGCAGACTCCCAGGCACAGAACATTCTCAGGAAGAGAAGGAAAGGAAAAAAACCCACCACCATTAACCATGCATTTGATGTACATTCAGCTTTGAGACATCCCTGGAGAATGACCTCCCTGTTTAGCTATAAAAATGTGGATGGCCATCCACTACCTAATATTACCCTGATAATATACTTTAATCATGACATCAAGCAGCTCCTGCTAGCAGTCAGAGGACAATTCATCTTCCATGTTCATTCAGTCTCTGGTCCTTCAGAACAGGCTAAGTGTCATAGGGCTGATTAACACTAAACATGGTTATTACAACACATTTCTATCATGGAAAATTAATCATGACCAAGATAGTTTCACAGATGCTACCAAATAACAACTTTGGCTTGCCAGAACTCAGCATTTCCATTCTTTGGGAAATTCTCATATTTCAAATCAAAACAAAATAACTTTTCTCTTCTGAATTAGAGTGAAAAAAATAACTCAGCATGAAGAAATTCCAAGGAATTATAATATCAACTATTCTATATTTCAGTTAAGATGAATATATGAATGTGTTGCTCATCGATTTTTTTGAAAACAAAATCAGCATCTTCCCCAGACGATTTCAGTTGGAAAATATTATGTCAAAATTCTAAAAAAAAGTTCCATTGGAAATTTTTCAGCCACCCTTCTCCATTATAGAAGACTGGAATTACAAGCAAATGTGTATGTTGTGGTACCTTCACAAGTATTACCTCACGCCCAATTTTCTCTTAATTTAGAATGAGTGAGAGGTCACTTTATTTTAAGGAACAATGATGTGTTTTCCCATTGCTGCTCTGTTTGAGCAGACCCTTCGCAGAACGTCTTTGAAATCTTCCTCGTGTTTTTGCATGCACCCACAGCTCAGCCTCGTCAGGCAAGAGCCCTCCAAGCGTACCTGCTTGTTCCCACCACCGCCTCGTTTGTACCCCTCTGTCACTCGAGTCAGACGCTGACGCGCACTGTTGTGCCTGCGACCGCCTAATGCTAAGATGTTCTCACTGTTTTGCATTTATCCTCCTATTATTTGTGTTTTCACACATAATAGAAGCCGCTTTGTCTGCCTGCGTAGTAAATTTGCCTCATTGTCTTACAACCTTGCTGTGAGAAGCTGTTAGGATTGATTCACAATAGGGCCAACATTTCCATCAAGCAAATATCACTCTCGGCACCTGACAAATTGTGACACCGATTGCAGAGTGACTGAATCAGAAACAAAAAGCTCCCGCTGGATGTTCGGGCGGGGGCGGCTGGGGAAGGGGCTACCACACAGGAAGCGGGGGCCACTGCCCAGGCACGGCTCAGTCACAGCAAGACCCCCGAGAGCCCTGCGTTTTCTGGCCGCGATCCCCAAGTTGCCAGCAGGAGTGGATGGGAGAGCTGACTTGCCATGGAACAGCCTTTTGAGACAGCAGGCTGCTTTTCCTATGGGAGGAGAATTCACATCTTTCTCTTTTTCAGCCTTTGGATCGAATCAGGGGAAGTTGGGCTACAATTTTTCCATCTCAGCTTATTTCCTCCTCCTTTTCTTTCTCTCTGTTTCACATCCCTAACGGCCTCTTTCAAGCTTGGAAAAATTACTGTTATAAAGCATTACCTAGTGTACCCTAAGCACAACTTCCCACCCTCCCTTCCTGTCCTCATCTCATCTTATAATTGCTTGTGACCCACTGGAAATGCCTGTCTTTGGTCAGCTGAAGGGTCCAAAAGTCTAACTGGGGCTGAAATGATCAAAACTTCTTTTTATGACCTACAGCTCCGAACACAAGCAGATGGGAGAAGCAGGCACACGCCGGAGCTCCCAGACCCAACTGCGGGCCTGCATCCACATCCTCCAGGAGACAGTCAGCTGCAGTTTTCATTTAGTAAGATGCACAGCTGCAAAGGATAGTAAAATAAGGTCATTGGTGGCAGAAAGGCAAGGCCATCTGGTATCTTGGCACTTCACGTGTGAAAGAGGATGATCTCCGATTTTCAGGAAGCAAAAGACATGAGTAATCTCAGGATAAAGGCCAAAGACTGAAAAGAAAGTGAATTACCTTCTTTTTCTGCTAAGTCAGGAGAGAGGCATAATCAGCGTGTGATGAAAGCTTTCCCTGCCACTGCCTGCACTGCAACTCCCTCTGAACAAACAACGGCCCTTAGCTATTAGGAAGCGACGAGGAATGAACTCGGCACTTTCACAACCACAGGTCAGCTCTCCTCTTCCTTCCATCTCCCTCCCAAAATTAGTCATCATCTCTTCTGTTCCCGCAGAGAGACAGCAGGAGCTGTGAAAAAAGAGGAGCCCCCACACCAGAGTTCAGCAGCTGTGGCTTACTCTTCTGTATTCACTTTGTACGCTTATTTCACTTGAATTCGGTACAAGACCGGGTACTAATATAAACACCAAACTCAAAGTCTTTCTTCGAAAAAAGGGAATTGGAAATGTAAGCAGCTATTGTATTGACAGATTGAGGATATTTTCACAGTCCCATCAGAGCTGATGGCAGAATTACATTTGGTTGCTTTCCTTTTGGCGCTAAGGAGGTGGGGGTAAGGAAGGAAGAATGTATTGTGCAATCCATGGATTAGGGAGAAAAGACCATATTGCCCAAGCAACAGATTAGAGGAGGCTTTTCTTTTAAATTCCCTGATATCTGATCTCTCACATTTTCACCAGATGTGAGGTGAAAATTAGGAAGAATGTATTACTTGATCTTGCATAGGTGACTCTAGGTGACTACATATGAGGAAATAAAAATATTTGTGTGTCATACTAAAGATCTCTTCCAGTCACCAGTTATAGCCATCAGAGATAGCTTAGCTTTGTGTCTTTCATTTAAAAAAAAAAGGAGCAGAATTTACTCCATTCAAAAAAAAAAAAAAAGAAAAAGAGATCATCACATACGAGGTTTCTCTGAAACACATTCATTAAGGGGAGAGCTCACACACAAGCTCTCTGGGTCCATCCTGCCCCGGAGAGCTTTTCTCAGAGTGCTTCTGGCTTGAGACTGCCCGCAGGCTTGAATGAACATACATAATGCTTGTCTTATGTTGTTGATGGCCATCACATCCCCAAGAGGTGTCTGGACGGAAGCTTGCTGTGGGCTGGGAGAGCCCAGGCTATTCCCAGAGGGAAGGACATGCAGTATCCTCTCTGGAAATCAGAAAAGCTGTGCTCCAGCCAGCCCTCCCTTTGGAGGGCAGCAAAGTCTTCCAGGCCAGACTGTGAACAGCCATCCCTGCGAAAGGTTATGGTTTTTCTCCCTCTCAAATTGATTAAGGTTTGATAGGTAAGGGGATGTTTGGGGAAAGAACTGCCACCCCTAGGTCACTTGTCTGAAGGCCATGAGGTTAGCAGTTTCTAAACACCACATATAAACTTTGTGAGGGGGCATCTTAACTGCTATATTGGTCTCAGTCCAGCTCGTAACTGCCCCAGCATCACAGCCAACATTAGTCATCCCTCCCACTATCTGCTGAAAGAAGAGAAACAAAGAGCTGACAAGACAGAGACCAAATAACCCAGCACTCAGTAATTTTGCTGTTCACTCTGGATCATGGTGCATTTATCAAACGGTGATATAGCCCACATCAGACTCAAGGAAATGAAAAACATTGTTTTGCTGTTTGCCGTCCAGGCTAAATAAAGATTTGCAAGGCCAAAAGAGTCCACACAAGCATCACAACACTACCCTGTATCAAAGCCACTGTGAGTCTACTCCAACACTGGTTTTTATGCATCAGCAGGGCTGTCGAGCACCTTTCAGCATTTGTTCAACACCTGAAAAAGCTGGAAAAAAAGAAAAGCTGAAAAGTTGGAGAAGGCAACTGGTGCCTCCTCCTTTTTGCCATAGGTTTGCATTACATTGACAGGGAGAAGTCCAAAACCAGTCTCTATCTTTATATCCAATTGCACATAAAACATGTACATAACCACTTTGCAGGCACTGCAACATAGTCTACCACCGTAGGGCTTGAAAACCTCCAGTACTGCAAATTTAAAGGGGAAAGGAAGCAGCTTATTGTGAGCATCTTGATAGTAAAGAATCAGAGATGCAGTATTGGACTGTAAAGCTCACACTAGCCTTGGAGGCAGGCAAAAACTGTTGGAGCAACCTCAATAACTTAAATATAGCCTTGTAGAATGTGTTTATGTACTTGTGTGTTCTTCGTTCATTGTACTGTGCACCACGCAGCCCCAGGTACGTAAACCCACACAGAGCACCGGTGTCTTGGTAGGAGGGTAGGGTGACAAAGACAAATTACAGAATGAAAAGGGAGAGGGAGCAATTCAAAAATAAAGAAATCCAGAAATTCTATCACAGTAAAAACTGGCCAGGGACAAAACAGAGAAACTACCTGCTCCAAAGCCAAATATTCTGCCCTGCAAGAGAAGTGACAGTTGCAACTGTTGGCTACCTGCAGAGACAAAAATGAAGAATAGAGAATAGCTTAAGTTCTCACTAATGGAA
The DNA here is from genome assembly GCF_018139145.2 of Gymnogyps californianus. NCBI lineage: Eukaryota > Metazoa > Chordata > Aves > Accipitriformes > Cathartidae > Gymnogyps > Gymnogyps californianus. Next base: position 154,213,594 of record NC_059471.1, read on the forward strand.
GGCCACCCACAACCAAACATGCCAGCTGCATCGGTACTGCTGCTAATTCCTTCTTCAATGTCATTTTAAATCAGGCTAAAACCTGGAGGTGACTACAGTGCCAGCAGCAAAGGATCCTATGAGCACAGGCAGCTGGCAAGACACTGGTACTGGATATCGCTTAAGGCAATAGCAAAGGCACTTTTCTTTTGTTTCCTATCTACATAGGTTTTTAACATGCGAATTCTCTCAGTGTCTCAACTTACAACTAACCTCAAAACTCATAATGAAACTTTATTCACATCTTTGGCATTTTACTTACTTTCACAGGAGAGTCCATTGTCCTCTAGGGCATCATCTTGAAACTATAAATCAGGCTAACATCAGCAATTAGTAACCAAGGACCTGGCCTAGCATGCACCTACACATGGCATTTCATTGCCTTCAGAGAACCTACAGGATGCAGTGCTCAAGTTGGAATGAAACTCGATGTGTTTTCACAACAAAAGGATATACTCCTGGGATCATACACTAATTGGATAAAAGCGTAAGAACTACCCCATTACCATCCCTAGAGGAAACTCATTAGCAACCTAATGAAATAAAGTGATGACAGGAAGGTATTTTCTCATCATCTTTTAATGCTAACAGGCTTCAAAGCCATTTTGCTTCCTCACCCTCTCCTATGGTGCCCAGAAACCCCATGGCATTTCTCAGAGCATCACAGGCAGTCCCCTCTCCTGCATATTACACAGCATCAGGGAGCAGTTTCAGAGCACAGAGGGATTCTAAGATGTTCAACTCATCTTTGATGAATCTGTGCAATTGAAGCTTAATCCCTGCCCCACTTGGAAAATGTTCCCAAGTGGGTCAAGCTTCCTGATGAGTCATACAACTTAGAAGGCATATAATGTGGCTATTAGGGGCTTTGCTGTTTTTATGAAAAGCCAAACTCGGAAACATTTGAAAGAAATTAGAAATATTGAAACAAATTTTACAATTTTGAAATATTTCAAAGTTCGTGAAATTACAAATATTGAAGTGAATACTACATAAGCATAGTGCTTCTTATGTCTATATTGAATATGAGAATTTCTTTTTCTCCTCCTGTAAAAAGTGTCAGGTCATACCCCCAAATACTCATGTATCATACAGCCCTAATAAGACATACGTTAGACCTACATATTAAACACACTTTCCTTAGTAATAGCAAGGGAGGAATGGAGAATTTTGTATCCTTCTGAAGAGGATAACAAAAAGCAAGACAAGATATTCACCCACCACATTCCCATTATCCGCGTCTCACCACTAAACACCTGCCTCCAAGTCCCTGGACATTCAAAAAGAGCCCACATCTCTCCACCAAGGGCTCTTACATACAGTCAGACAGCCAAAGCCACCAATATTATTTCTCTCTGCAATGCATCTGTAGCCTAACTGAGGCTACAGGGCAGCCAGCGGCACCATTCCCCAATGCCAATGAGTAAACTCATTGCTGATAACATACACCGCATCGGCAGCCTGAGTAGCGTCCTACATCTTCTATCTCATGTTTATCCACAAAGGTACACAGCAGGAGCAATGATGCGTTAAGTTAGTATGCCTCAAACCTAAGTACAATTAGACACCTCTGTCCTCTCTGACCACATGGCCATTTGTCTACAACAATGGGGATTAGTGTTAGGTAGTATGTAGGGCCAGTGAGCTGGAAAACTTTCTAGGTGGAATTTGAAGCCAGAATCCCTCAAAAAAGGGTAGACGGACCAGATGATAAAGTAGCAATTTCCCATTATGAACTGTAAATTTTGAAGTTAGATAAGCTTTCAAACAGCTGTTAAATGGAAGGGAATTCTGACAGTGCCATTCAGAGCTGCATTTGAAAGGAAATCCAGGACTGAAAGGTTCAGGACTTCATTACCAAGCCTTTTTCTAGCGTAAGTGTTTCAAACCACCAAGCTTCCTCAAAAATGCAGTACAGAAAGCATCGGGGAAATACCAGGCTCAATCCCAGCATACAGACTCAGCCCTGCACCAGCTTACTTTGCCAAGTGTGCAGTAGTTAGTGACCATTAGTTCCTCAGAACCAGCTAATAAGTATTTCCCTTCCCCCCCCAACCCCTTACCTACCTTTATGCTGAGCCATTTCACTAAGTTAGTTGGAGGTGCTGAGACATTCAGAAGAACCACTTAGTGCCCTGTGGCAGCCTCAGGCTACCCTTGCTCTTTAAAAATGAACCCTCCCGTTCGCTCAATGCACAAATAATTCAGAGATAAAACTTGGGTATATTGTACTCTAAACAACATCAAATCATAATATTCATGCACAGCTGTCCTCTGCCTCTCTGCAACTTTCAGACAAAACCTAAAAGTTGGGGATTTCAATTCTCTTCTGTTCCCCTCTCATTTTAACCTGGATGAGAGGCCTTGCTGTTAGAACTAGGGTTGAGGATGTGTTCCCACTTTGTCACACAGACTCCATCCGCCATCTTAAATAAGTCACTTATCTTCCTTTGCCTCTTTTTCTCAAAGTGGATTTACAAAGAAGCAGGTCCCACACTGCCTTTACTAGGTAGGTATTTTCACTTACAGATTACAGCCTCACAGGTGGAAAAAGCTGAGACAAAGTATGATGGACAAGTATTAGACTTTTTTGTTTGAGGTAACGCTCTGACCAGCACACCAGATTTTTGGTGTTAAAAAACAAACAGCCACTTCCTTGACACTACACTGTCTTCTACTGCATTTGTGGGTCTCCTCTGCAGACCAAGATAGGGGGCTGAGGTCTTTTGTAACAGAAGCAATTCTAGTGAAATTTAAGGTGAAAAAACCCACTTTCCTTCTTAACCACAGTCACCCCAAGCCCAGTGTTACCTTCAGAGAAGGATTCAGGCACACTCTGGACAGGGAAGGCTGTGCAGGATCACGGCCAACCTGTGGCACATGGCAGCCAGCACAAATTAGACAAGGTGGTGCTGTTGTGAGGGCCACATGCATCTTAATCTTCACCAACAAAATCCTCCCTGAATTCATTTATAGACAAAATGCAAAAGACAAGTTTCCAGAGAGGCAAAAAAAAAGCCTTTATGAGCTGGCTGAGATGCTATCAACTTCCCTGTTGGCAGCATAAAGTGGGCTGCACATGCATCAGCGATGGCCTTACCAGAAGCTCAGCACCCTGAGAGACACGGTTACGGGAGCATTCAGGGGCTGGCACAGCATGGGCACCAGGGAAGCTGTTATACCCACAGGCCAGCACATCCACACCAAAAGCAGCAGGAAAACAGAAATAAAAAGTGCAGTATAGACAGAAATGAGAAGTGAGACCAGAGAGACCTGGTGGCTTTAGATGGGCCTGCAAACCTTGGATTCAGCTCTTGGCACAGCACTTTCCATCAGACCTAAGGCCTTCAACAATGAGCAAACACATTAATATTTTATATGCATAAATACGTATTACCTCCAAAGAAAGGACAGTTAAATAAAGGGAGAAAAACTGCACACCATACACTGGAATTAGCAACATAATGACATCCCTTCATCTTACATCCCTGGGCGTTTATACAGAGTATGCACTGAGGCTCCCAAACACACAGGCCACTCTGGTACACTTTCCTCAGCCCACACATGGTCCAACAATTACTTAGTAGAAAGTACAGATGGTTTTCCCACATAGCTGCAACCTGCAAAACACACAGCAGAGTCCTCCATGCCCATGTCCTATCATACACCTTCCTTCACCCTGAAGTTACTCACCGTGATGTCACCTTACCTATACACAGCCATGAAATAAATACCCAGCACTAACCCACGTGGAGACTCCTATAGACTCTGTACACATACATAAGCAGATACACGGTCTTCTCTTATTGTACTCTTACACATTTTTTCATATATGCCCAGTCCCACACAGCTTTTCTCTGTTAAGAGCCACAAATGGTCAAATCATTCAAAAACCACAAGGAGGGAGGGAAGCTCAAGCATCAGGGGCATGCAGGTGAACAGTATGATTGAGTTAATGCATCACTCCCACATACAAAGATTTAAAAAAAACCAACACAATGACTTTGTAGAGAGTGGGACACAAGAAGGAGCTCCATCTTTGCACATGCGTTTTATTCCAAGGCAAAGTTCCTCGTCGTCAGTTCTGTAACTAGAAGAGGTTGCCACAAAGCTGCGAGCCTCCCTTTCCTGATTATTTTCTTCTTCTTCTTCTTCTTTTCCTCTCCCTCTTTTCCTTAGTATCTGGGAAATCTTTTGGCTGATAGTTGGTGTTTCATGCCCAGGCTGTGCTGGATTTACCAATAAAGAAGCAGGAAGAGTACAGAAGACTGTTGCACAAATGCATTACCTTCCCAACATCTTGGCTATGTTGCCAAATAAAAAACAAACCTGTCAAAAGCCTGGTGGAGCTTCAAGCAAATCATTTCATCAGCCCCATGACTGGCCCAGGTGAGAAAAGCTGACTACCTGCTCATTTATTCCAAAGGACTAGCCAGAACAAAAGTGGTTTTCCACCCCATCAAAGTTACGTGGCATCTTGATTCAGCATTTATTACCTGATGAAATTTTCCACCTGTGACAGTCCCACAGCAATCTGAGTCTACAGGTCCGTGCCTGTGCTACACAACAACTTTATTATATACTCGTAGAGGCTCCTGCTTTCAAATCCCTGGTGCATTTATCTCCTTCTGAGTACATACGTAATTCCGTTGCAGCTCACATGTAGCTTTACCCAGAGTTATCATTCACAACATGTCTTCTGTAAAGTACTGCTAACGTCAGAGAGAAAAGGGAGAACATAAGACATGCTCTAAACTCAAAGACATTCTTTTTACTTTGTGTGACCTAGAGACATTGATGGCCAGACTTGCAGCCACATCTTGAAGTCAGGAGGGAACTCTAAATGTCAACCTGGTTTTTCCACAGTACTATTCCTGTTTCTGAACTACCCTAGCCTTTTTCTGCATTTTGCTCCGACACAGAACTTCCACCTCAAAGCTTTGTAAATGAAAGAGCTTCACGAAGGCCCCTTCATGTACCAAAAACATCCAGTGATATGCTTTGGGAGAAAATTATAAAATGGTGACGGATGTTTTGGGTGACAAAGTAAATTGAGTCACTGTTATGCGAGTGGGTGGTAACAACTCTGTACAGTACATACCCGAAACTCTTAACAAAGACAGTTGTGAGCAGATCTTATGAGATTAGGCCAGAGAGCGAGAATTATTTTCTTGACATTTGGTAGAAGACACATCCATCATTTTCATGCAGAACAACCTCACTCATTTATAGAAATAGGATGTATTAAGATTCAAGGAAACTTAAGTGAAAGAAATCAACACAATCAAAAGATCAAAGGCTTGTGTTGGGTGTCTTCATTTTTACAAATGTCATTCAGCTTTAATTATTTATAATGCTTCACAGTACACTAGTAAATGCCATCATATTTCATAAAATAATTAAGTCTTAGTAATAGGAGACACCTTTACCATCCTGTCTCTATTTAATATTCACTGAGAAGTGATGTGCATTTTATGATCATTATCATGTCTGTAAATAAATGAAGCAAAAAATGAGGATGTTTCCTATCCTTAAATTTCTATTTTGGTCTAAGGCCCCATCTGTAGTCCCAGGTACTTACATGCTCATCAACAGTGATGAGGTTTGTGTAATCAGGGATTTCCCAGGATTTCTCTGCCGTAACATTTTCCCCTTCAAATGCAGTAACAAAACCCACTCCATTTATAACTCCAGCTACTTTTTGCCACAACAGACAAGCAGTTATTGCTGATGGCGCGGGAGGAGAGGCCAGCTTGATTCTTGGCTTCTGCTTGCAGAGGAAGGGTCGGGAAAGCACACGAGGCATGTCCCAAACAGATTCATTTGGCAAGTCTGAGAGAAATAACAGCCGAGGAAACTCAAACCGCCTATTTTAGACAGTGACATTTCTGAGTGGAACTGGATGGCCAATGGACACAGTGAGTTAAGAAAACCAGCGCCTCCAGCCACTTCCATTACTAAAAGTGAAATGCATGGTTTCCTACTCAGGCAAGCCACGTTAGCCAAAGACAAAGCATGATAACCAAGCCGCCAACCCGCTGCCTATTAGCAGCACGGGACTCTGAGACAATTCGTTATGGCCCCACTTTTGGAAATCCCCGAGCCACGCACACGCAAGAATCCTAAAGCCTGCGCACTGGGCAGGATTTCTCCACTTGGTCAAAATGAAATTACATTTCTCTAGATAAACTATTCCCTAGTGACAAGCATTTGCCAAACGCCACTTGAGCTCTCACAGGAGGGCCATTAAAACTTACAACTTAAAAAACTTACAATTCCACTAATCAAGATTCCCTGGATTTCTAAATAATAATTAATAAGAAATTAAAACCCATTTGCATTATTGATGGGTTTGGTTGATTTGCTTTTTGGCTTGTATTGGTTGTTTTGGTTTTGGGGTTTTTTTGGGGGGTGGGTTTGTGGGTTTTTTTGTTGTGTTTTGGGGGGTTATTTTGGGTATTTTTACCTTTTACTATTTCTCTAAGCTTAAACAATTAAATGACAAGACTGCATTTCAGATAAGTTTTTAGAGCTGCAAATGCCTGCAGGAAATGTGCCAGAAAGAGCTTTATTTCCAAGGTTTTCTCTAGCCATAGCTTTTTATTGTGGAAATATTCTTATTGAGCATCGCTTTGGTATAATCTGAGTTTCTCTTTATTTCAAGAGTTACTTAGGGAAAGCTACTTTAATCTCTACTTTAGCTAAAAGAGACCGTGAGGCTCCTCACAGAACTTTGCAGTGACAAAATAATAAAAATTAAAAGGAAAGAAAAATTTACCCGCTAGCTTTGTGTCACAATGTCTCATAAACATTCTGCCGGGTCTAGAAATGTATGGGGTAAATACTCCTCCAACAACCAATCTGGAGAGAGCATTTCTCTCTGGCAGGGGTACATATTTAATTCACTTTTTTTTTTTTTCTTCATTTGCCAATTTCTTCACAGTGGGGTAGGAAACTGAACTTCTGGTTCTATCAGTTTATGAAAAAAACATTTTTCATTTTGTGAACCCATAGTTCAAATTTTAAGCAGAAAAGCCAAAACATCTTTCAGATACTTAATTCCATATTTGTAGGGTAAAAAATTAGCCCTAAAAATTACTGCTTAGCTGTTGGCATTCTGATGTTAGCATCCAGCTATTGAGTCAGTTGGCCTCATTTAAGTGCATGAGGCTGAAAAGGGAGGCCATTTCTCTGAGCTTTCATTCAGTCTGCACAGGGACCAGCTCTGCAAGATACCCCTCATCAAGGGATAGACACTTCTGATTGCAGACTGCCCCTTCCCTCCCTCACCCGCCCTGCACCTCCGGCGGTACCAGCGGTACCCACCAGCTGAGCTCTGGCAGCAGGACCCCCTATTACATTAGGCAGGGCAGGCACCCCGCCTGCAAATTAAGATCCACTTAAGGGATGTGTGTTGGCAGCACATACACACACACGCAGAAACAGACACACTTTAAAGCCATTAGCTCATGCACAAGCACAGATAAGTGGCATATCTCCACTGTGTATATATACATAATTACAGCATATTACTAGAAAGAAGACAGCAAGCAAACATGTACTCTTAACAGAACGATGAGCTTTTGGTACAGACAACAAGCTTCGTGAATGTCAGGCGCAAGGCTGGTATGGCTGGGAACATGGCAAGGTCAAGGGAGTTTTTGAGCTCCCTATGAGGCACACCTGTGTTATTTAAAGCAAGTTTTTCCTCCTGATAATTTGATATGGGGGACAAACATGTCTATATTGGTATTTCCTACACAAAATCATTACATATTTAATACAGCAGTGTCTGCATTGTAAGCCACTGGCCACATCAGTACAAAACATTGTTTTCTGAACTAAGTTACTCATGTTTTTGGTACAATTCTAGAGAAACTAACAAGTTATTTGTATGCAACAACTATGTCATTAGCTAAATAGATCTGCATTACAATGAAAGCAGTTGCTGTTTAGCAACAAAAAAAAAAGGGGGGGGGAGATAATATTTTAAGCCAGACTCAGGTAAACCATAGTTTCATAATAGGGAGTGATTAACATAAAAATCGGTACAGGAAATTTCTCTTCTTCCTTTTTTCCCCTTGTGACAATACCTTGACCTCTCTTTCAGCCACCCGTTTCATTCCTTCAATTGCCACCAACGGATTTTTTTACATGCATTTTCATGAATCTTTATTATTTTAAGCAAGTTCCAACTCTTGGTTTTTTCCTCCATGTATAAATACAGATGTATGGGTGTATGTCAATGTAATGCACCTGCATAGAGAATCCTAAATGAGCTGTTTGAAAGTCTGTATGAAGCCTTGAATAATTTCTATTGTACCAGTGGGTAAGGAAGTCCAAGTGCCAACATAAATAGATTTTCCCGTATATAATATAGTCATTTACATATGTTTTTCAGCACCATAATTTACTGAGAGAAATGGTAGCAATTTAAGGAGCCTGGGGGCTGCAGGGTGTGGAGAGCCCAGTGGAGGTCCTTTGTGGAAGTTTTCTACTCTTCTATCTACTCAGATTGTTCTCATGACAGATAAATGAGAGAGTGAGCATTATTTGTAGGAAACCAGGTCCAAAAGAAGAAAAGGTGTTGGAATCCAAGGATGCAAAGAAAATGTACTTTCTCACACATATCCTAAGTCAAGTAGAATGAGTAACATGCATCAAGAGATGCTTAGGAAAAGGCTTTTGTATCTGAAGGTTCAGAACTTGTTGTACACTTGCCTAGATGGAGGAGGAGAGGCAGGAGGAAGAAGAGGAAAAAAAAAAACAAACCTACATTTCCTCCTACGAGCATTTATTATGAAACCCTTACAAATATCGACCATGCAGAAAACTTCAAGAATACCCATGTCTTTAACACACTTCTAGACAATCTAGAGAACAGGACATTATACACAGATTTTAATATCTCCCCCCCTCCCCCAAAAAAGGGGAAGATGCCAAAATTAATGAAATAAAGAAGAAAATGTAGAGCCTGAATAGAGCCCCTCCAAGATTTATTGCAAACCCTGTGCCTTCTGTACCGAGAGCAGACATGTTAGCAAACCTGTCTTATTAGCAACTACTTCAACAGCCCACTTACAGAATCAGCCTTTACCTGCAATAGACAACTTGCCCCTAAATGGCATGTGCTGGGAAAACTGTCAGGGTAGAGGTGCAAAAGTACCAAGAGATGACTGATGCAATGCTCTTTAGGTGTCCAGTAAGTTTTCCTTTTCACATCACTCACCTTATTGAGTCTAGTATGAATCATCCCAAACTTCAAATTCGCTAGTGAGACCATCAGCCCTTATGGGGAAGTCTCTCTGCATACATGAAGTCTTTTATATAAGACTTCAGCTATGAAGAGTGTTTAATTACATCATTTTTAAGCCCTACCACATGCAGAGACTCAAACCATTACTAAGCTATTATTTCAGATGTAAATTGACAACACATTAAAAAGAAGTATCTCCATCTTAGGGGAGATTCTTCAGCTAATTTACCTAGAGCTAGATGCACTCTTTCCTTGCAGAGACAAAATAAGTAGCAGCTCTGTGTTTTCTATCCTCCCAGTTAAGAGGGCTCATCCCTAAGCACACTGGAATACTAGTTACTGATGGTGTGCTGCCTCCACTGGGGCTTTGCAGCCAGAAAGCAGCCAGAATTAGGTAAGACTCGCGAACTTTTTGGCATGAAGCTTCTCAGACAGCAATCACTTTCAGCAGCTGCTGACCATTAACAGATCCTAGGTGGTAGCAGAAAAGCAGGCAAACTCCACCAACAGCCCCTTCATACAGGTGTATTCACAGAAGGAAGAAACCCATTTATTTGACATCAGAGATATGGGATAAATGCACAGCCATAAAAATCCAGGACCCTGGTTATGAAAGTAACACACTGCTTTGATTATAGTATGTCATGTGGCACCCTGGTGACTGCCTGCTCTCGGCCCTCGGCCCGCAGCCACGCGTGGGGGTGTTGGGCACAGCAGCCCACCTATCTTGTCAACCGCTGGGGCTTACGCAACGGCTGCTGGCACAGGTGGGGAGCGGGCAGAGAGGGGAGACCTGCACTCCGTGAGACTTCCCAGAGAGAAACCCCTCTCGGGAGCAGCGATGCCACCAGAAAGGTTTTTCTGATCCCTTTTGCGAGCGTTTGGAGGCGCCGGGAACGCGGGCGGCCGTGTTCTTACTGAAAAGGGCAAATCGTAAAGACAGACCTATTCCCCCGGCAGCCGGGCAAGATTCCTGACTCTCTCTGAGTAACTCTGAAGTTCACCCACATACACCGTCCCCGTCCCCCTCCCCATCTCCCCTGGCGCTGCCGCGCCGGAGGAGCACCGCAAACCTGACGGCAGCGGCGGGGCTGGGAGCAGGTCGCTGTCTTAACGGAATAAACGATTGGGGGGGGGGGGGAGGCTCTTCGAGGCTTCGGGATGAAGAAAAAGCCCTCTTAGGCTCCAGGGTGCTGCCCTCACGCCGCTGCCCGGCCGCACCGCCGCCGGACCCCGCCTGCCGCCTCCCCACCCGCGGGCGCCCCGTGCCCGGGAGATGCCCCCGAGAGGGGCACCGAGGGCGGCCGGAGTCTACCCCGCCCGCCCGGCACCCACCTGTAGGACACCTGCTTCCTGAAGGTGAGGCTCCGCAGCTTCTCCTCCAGGGACTCCTCCGCCGCGGACAGCCCCGGCTCCTCCGGGACCCCGGCGGCACCCGCCGCCTCCCCACCACCCTCGGCCCCTCGGCAGCCGCCGCCACCCACCGCCCCCGTCTCCTCCCCGCCGGCTGCGGCGGGGGGGTTCATTGCGGCGGGGCAGTGGGGCCGAGAAGGAGGAGGGGGCAGGCGGGGGGCGGCCGGCGGCTGCAGGCGCTGGGGGCGGCGGTGGCCGGGAGGCCGCTGCTCCCGGGTCCGCGGGGCGCGCTGCGAGCCGCGGCGGCTGCAAATGGCAGCGCGGCCGCGCAGCATCCATCGGCGGCCGCACTGCAGCGGGGCATTGTGGGAAACTCCCGGCCGCCCCCGCCCCCCCCGCCACGCCCCGCCTCCCGCCCGCCAATCGCCGCGCCGCACCCGCCGCCACGCCCCGCCGCGCCACGCCCCGCCGCGCCACGCCCCCGCCCCCGCGTCAGGGGGACCGTCGGGCCGCCCGGGGCCGGGGGGGGGAGGCGGCGGCGCCGGGCGCTCCGGCCCGCAGAGACCCGGGGCTGCCGGCTCGGGTTCTGGCCTCGACCGTGGCCGGTTCCCTCCTCGCGTCACATTAAAGATAGCTTTGAGGGCGAGCTCCCGCGCCCCGGAGCACCCAGCGATGCCCTCATCGTCTTACACCCCATGCTTGTTTACGTATTGGTCGCTTCTAAATTTTTTACCCAGGCACGCTCAATTTCGTACGCTCAGAATCACAGCACCCAGCTCCAAAGAGATACCTTTTGAGGCAAACACCACCCTGCCTCTTCGCAAAATGAACTGTCTTTCCACCTTGTTCCCCCCTTCTCCCTTTTGCTCGTTGGGGGAGACTAAGGAAAGCTTTCCAGGGAGGCATCAGCACGTGAGCTGACAGTGACAATAAGATTGAAAAGTACAGAAAAGGTCAAGGTCTGGGACTATGCAGAAATTATAGCAGGAATTACGCTCAGCCAGTGCTCTATTTCCTGCGTCCAAAACTTCTCCAAGGCAGTGCGATCCAAAATAGAAAGACGTAAGAAAAAAAGAGGAGAAGCATGAACAATGACACTCCAGAGAGAAGGCAAACTCTCCAGGAGCAGATTTCAGAACCACCCCTTCTCCGCGGATGGCTTCCCTGAGTGGCCATGCCCCGGCTTGGTGATCCTTGTGCCACAGCACAGCCAGTGGCGTGAACGAGAGTCGAAGAGGTAACAGCGTTTCCCTGCTGCCCATGTGCACCGGCGTGCAAATGCTGCAAAATCTTGGGCGTGAAGCAGACTTAATGACAGTCAATAGGTTCTTTACACCTAACTCTTGCTCCTTCTCCAACCCCATATAAAGATTCAGCCTCTCCATACTTAGCACATACCGCGTATACGTCTTTCGCCTCGACTTCAGCTACGACAGGCTCTCCAAGCCAGCCAATTAACGTTTTCCTGTCCCTTGTTGGCAGTAGAGAAGGGTGATGAAAAGTGCATCTTATTACTACAGTTCAAGCATTTAAAAGTTTAACCAACTTTCAAAATTATATTCTATCCCTATGCATAAATGATGCATATATTATCTACATGCACATACGCTTCCCCCAATATGTATATAAATTTTCTCCCCCAAACCTCAGAGTACTTTTAGTTACTAATGAAGCACGTCATAGAAGAAAGCATAATTAAGCAATGTAATACATGGCTTATTAGAAGCAAAACTGAAGCTCTTATGCAGAACTGTTAAAAGAAGTTCTGGATCCTGCTCTGAGCTGCGTGCAGAGAGATCTGCAAACCAGCATGGAGCTCTGCTGAGACCATCAATGCCTTTTCCATGGAGAGCTGGGACCTCAGCTGGAAAGTCTCCAAAGCTGAACTTCCAGGGAAATTAGCCGCCAATGTTGCTAGTGAAAGCATCCAATTTAAGGGCACGTGACAACCATTTTTTGCAGAAAGAAACTAAACCATTTTGAGGTGGAACTGTCAAAGACCAGTTCAGACCTAGCCCAACAGCCAGCTTCAAGGACGAGGAGCAGCGCCATAAGCCCCTCTCTCATCAACGGTATCTTCGAGGTTTTGTCGTTGGTGAAAACCGTATGGTCTGTTGCTATGAGAAGACGCCAATGGCATGTGCAAAAAACACTTCAATGGCAAACTAATTTTGCACTTGGAGAGCAGAACAGTATGCATCATCTCACAGCTTTATTCTTTTCGCCTTTGGTCCCTATGAGAACAGCTCTGTGGCCTGTGCCCCAGCTCATCGCTCCACCTCCCCCAGAGCATCTGGAGCGAAGCCTAACAACGAATCAGAATTTCCTACACCCCCCCCCCCCAGCGAACATCCACGCCACTGAGCCACGTCCTCCTCCTCCAGCACAAACCCTGTTGTAGCTCCTGCTTGTCAATAACCGTTTTGCCCACGTGACCACATTTACACCGTGCTCCGGGATTACCTGTTTTTCCCCTGACTGCTGCAGTTTGCATGACTCATTTGCAACATGAAGTGCTAAATCGACTTCCTATGCCTTTTTCTGGATATGAGCAATTAGGAGAGAATCTGAGGCTCGTGAAGGAAAGCCCTGCTTACACAATTACACCTGTGGCATAGCTGTCAATTCCTGCGGTTTGAGAAAGGCAGCAACAGCAGAAACTTCACCAGAGCATCACGTTTGCTCCAAGACGCGGCTGCAGACATGCCACTGGATAAGAAGGGAAAGGATGAGCACAAAAATAGATTTTTAGCAGGTTTTGCCAGTATCTGGGATCATCGTGCTGGCAAAAGCTTGAATTCCCACGGCTGTGATCTCATTTCTTAAGCTGGCAACTCGGCCAAGGGGTGGGTTGTCGGGTTAAGAGGAGCACCTCGCATCCCCCTGCAGTGACTTGCCTGCTCATCTGGGAGAGCTGACAAGTTGCAGCAGGTGGGAAGCTCTTTTTCCTGGGTGGAAACTTCTCGCCATACTGCATGCCTTGAATAGCAGGGCGGATGGTGGGGAATGGAAGAGGAAATGCGGAGAAAGGAGGGAATTCAGCCTTTTGGAGTAAAGCCAAGGGAAGGCGGTTTATCCCATTACTCACATGCCTGTTAAATCCCATTCTGAACACTCCAGTGTGCACAGGCTGCGTGCACTGCGGTAAGTCTTATTCAGAGTGGGAGGGACTGAAAATCCTATTCCTAATGGAAAAGAAGTGGACATATGAAAAAGGGGAGTGGGGAAGAACGGGGTGAGGCAACCTTACTTGTTCAGTGTGCCAGGCTAGCCAGTGAGAAGTCAGTCCACTTTAAATGCTCCATATTCCTTAAGGTCATACAAAATTCATTCTCAGGATAACCCTCAACATTCACCCTCCAGGAAAACATTCAAAAATACATATATTTATACACATACACATGTGTACGTATGTATTTGCATCCCCTCAAGTTTTGTTGGTTTTTTTTTTTAAACATGACTGAACAAGTAGCCAGCTTCCCTTCCCAGATCCAATGCTGATAGATATGCCCACAAAAACATTCACTTTTGGTCAGCATTTGAAGTTCAAGTAGAGCACCGCTTATCCATCGGGTAACTGAGGGATGCTGAGGCTTAACGGGGAGCAACCTGGACTTGTGCAAAGCATTTGACACTGTCCCACATGACATCCTTGTCTCTAAACTGGAGAGACATGGATTTGAGGGATGGACCACTCGGTGGATAAGGAGTTGGCTGGATGGTCGCACTCAAAGAGTTGTGGTCAACGGCTCGATGTTCAAGTGGAGAGCCGTGATGAGTGGTGTTCCTCAGGGGTCAGTATTGGGACCGGCACTGTTTAACATCTTTTTCGGTGACATGGACAGTGGGATTGAGTACACCGTCAGCAAATTTGCCGACGACACCAAGCCGTTTGGTGCAGTCGACACGCTGGAGGGAAGGGATGCCATCCAGAAGGACCTTGACAGGCTTGAGAGGTGGGCCCATGCAAACCTCATGAAGTTCAACAAGGCCAAGTGCAAGGTCCTGCACATGGGTCAGGGCAATCCCAAGCACAAATACAGGCTGGGCAGAGAATGGATTGAGAGCAGCCCTGAGGAGAAGGACTTGGGGGTGTTGGTTGATGAGAAGCTCAACATGACCCAGCAACACGCACTTGCAGCCCAGAAAGCCAACCATATCCTGGGCTGCATCAAAAGAAGCATGGCCAGCAGGTCGAGGGAGGTGATTCTCCCCCTCCACTCCGCTCTCGTGAGACCCCGCCTGGAGTACTGTGTTCAGCTCTGGGGCCCCAACATGAGGAGGACATGGACCTGTTGGAGTGACTCCAGAGGAGGGCCACGAAGATGATCAGAGGGCTGGAGCACCTCTCCTATGAAGACAGGCTGAGAGAGTTGGGGTTGTTCAGCCTGGAGAAGAGAAGGCTCCGGGGAGACCTTATAGCAGCCTTCCAGTACCCAAAGGGGGCCTACAAGAAAGCTGGAGAAGGACTTTTTACAAGGGCATGTAGTGATAGGACAAGGGGTAATGGCTTTAAGCTGAAAGAGGGTAGAGTTAGATTAGATATAAGGAAGAAATTCTTCACTACGAGGGTGGTGAGGCACTGGAAGAGGTTGCCCCGAGAAGTTGTGGATGCCCCCTCCCTGGAAGTGTTCAAGGCCAGGTTGGATGGGGCTTTGAGCAACCTGGTCTAGTGGAAGGTGTCCCTGCTCATGGCAGGGGGGTTGGAACTAGATGATCTTTAAGATCTCTTCCAACCTAAACCATTCTATGATTCTATGACCCGCCCTCACCTCAGCAGATCACCCTGTTGGGCAGAGCCGCTTCACCCTGCTGCTCTGCCAGCGCTGGCTCCAATTAGCTCTCTGGCGAGTTACTGCTTTCTGCTACATTCTACTTCTTTTACCGTTTTTCAGCTATTTCGCAGCACTGCTCCCCTTTCTGCGCGTAGGCTGCCATAGCTAGAAATATGCCCTGATTCCTGTTGCCAAGGTGTTCAGTGGAGGTGACAACAAGGGCCTGATCCTGGCTTGGAAGTGCCTGGGTGCTGCCCCTTCACAAATACCATGGATCAAACCCAGGTTTTTACAAAATAGGTTTAAAAAAGAGGGCTAACCAGAACCTAAGCATTTCTTTAGACAGTGGAAGTGAGACGACCCAACAGACACGGACTTACTCTACAGTGGTTATCTTTCCTCAGCTGTATCACAGCAAAGATAAGGGCCAGAACTTGTAATTTCCTCCTTACTGGAGATACACAAAAAAGTAATTTTATGGCAACGTATAGAACTCATGTAAATACAGCTTAAGATTAATTCAATAATAAAAAGTTAAACAAGTCATTCCTGGCTTCCGTGTGGACCGTTTGAAGCCCACAAGAGACAGCACCAAGAAAATGAGAAATCAAATCAATCATTTCAGCTTTTTGAAGCACAGACTGGAGGGAGACAAGACATGCAAGTGTTATTCATTCAACACAAAGTGGAACATGCTTTTGTTTCTAATTACTACCTCTTCTGGATCACCTTTCTTTGGTTAATCTGAGCATGCTTTATAGAGAGGAGGAAGCCACCACTGGCCCCATTTCACAGACCAAGAATCTGAAGCATGAAGGGTCAGCCAAATTCACCAGCATGCCATGAGCAGGACTAGACCCAGAAGCTCATTTCCTCAGTCCCTATCCAGTGCTCTCCCTCTACAGGACATGGCTCCTACAGAATTATTTTATTTATGGCAAAGGTGCAAGCTTTTGCTCACTGCTTCTAAACTCCAAGCTAATGAGGTCCATGTTTCTAAAAAAATCCAAAGCAAGCGAACCAGGAAAGGGAGCACCAGTAATGAATCTACCATGAAATACCTGCAGGGGTGGCGAAGTCTGTGCTGTTGTAAAACAGGTACAAGCAATAGCTAACAGCAAAGGGTGAAGACTTACTACCCACACCATGCCATGAGGGGCATTGCAAGCTGCATTCGGACACCCTTCCTCCTGCCCTGCAATGGCAATCAGTCTGAGAAACGGGCATCAAAGTTCAGCCTTGAATTCAAACAGTAACATCCTTTTCAAAGAGCAGCATGTACCAGAGGGTGATAGGTAGCGAGGCGGACAGCTCATCACCCAGCATTTCTCCATTGTATGTGGGTTTCTTTTTTAATCACAGACTCCCTGCAGCATTGCCTGCTGTGTGATGCTTTAAGGGTAATACTGAGACCCGAGGACATTCTTAACCAACCGTTAATCACCGCTTGGTGTTTTGTATGCTCAGAGGAACTGAGCTCAGCTAAAACTAAGCTGAGGGTAACTTCCCCCATCAGTCACGGTCTAATGATTTTCCTCTAAAAATGTTATGTATGGCTTGATGCTGCTAACAAGTGCCCTGGATCAATAGTTCTGGCAAGTGAAATTGCCTGTTCAGAAAGCAAGGGGCACCCAGCAGCAGCAGGAGAAAGACGGTGGCTGCAATAACCTCTGAAACGATGAGAGCAAAGGAGTGGGATGCAGAACTTCAAGGACAAAGTAACGCCCTTCTCCCTCCACCTTCCAAGAGAAAGCACCACAGACCTTCTTCATTCAGGTACAGAAACCAAATTTTGTGAGAAAGAGCTGCTTCATCATCTGCTGTGAAAGCGGCGGGGTTAGATAATATGTACTGGTGCTGGAAGGGGGCTCTGCCTGGGACAGCTGTTCTGTTACGGCTCCGCACAGAGGCTGCGTGTGCGATGGGACACACTGAAAAGACTGGATAGGTGAAAAATAAACCTCTCGTTCCAGTTTCCATTTCTTGTGATAGTGAATGGTGGTAGGCAGCAAAGACAATCCTTGGGTTAAAAGCACCAGGGTAGAGCTTAAGAGAGAAGAACTTTTTTTTTTTTTTTTCCCTTCACTGCCTATTTCTTTTGTTACTTTAACCTCTTTAGCCCAAAACCAAGGTATTTCTGAAAATCTGCATCAGCCACAAATTTAGTGCAGGCCAGGGTGTTGAATTTTCATGGTACGCTGCCTTCCCCAACGTCTAAAGCAGCCTTCTTTAAGAGGCCTTGAAAAGGAGGCACCAAAGCCATCTGTCATGCTCCCATTTTCAGTTTGGTAAAGCTGGAACTATTACTTCCATCGCTAGTATTTCCTGCGGAGGATAAGCTCTTGGTTGCTATTGTATGGATGCATGGTACTCATATACGAGCTCCCTTTCCTAGTAGAAAACTGGCGTAATACAAATGACTACACCATTTGTGAAGCCAGCTCTGCACAGGATAATTTTCACATCTGCACTAGGCCATCCATCGCCAAGTTCCCTGGATGGCCAGCAAAGCCACAGAGTCCCCAAACTGGAAGAAACGAGGTGTTTTCTTTTCCGTGTCTACTCAAAGTAGCAAAGGTCAACTCTGTCCCCTGGCTGGATGCTGCTTCTGGGCTGCAGGGCATAATCTCGACTGTTCACGCAGGCAAAACAGCAGCTTCTGAATTGCTGGAGAAAGCTCCTGAGCTATCTCAGGGGTGAGTCAGGGCAAGGGAAGGAGCTGAGGCTAGCAAAGGACTCAACCCCTAAAAGCCAAAGCAGAAAGAGGTCTTTTCAGAGTTCAGTTTAAGCAATTAGTTGCCCAGTGTAAAGTCAGTGCAGGGAAAGGCCTTACCTTCCAGGGGGCTATTTGGCCCAGAGGAATCAAGCTCCAGCATGCTCTAGCAGACTGGTATCACTAGGCTGAAGCTAGTGCCCCCTTCAGCATCTGCCTCCCTGGATCCCGCTTTTATAGAGAGAGAATTTAATATTAATGTGGCTGTATCGCCTAGTTGCACTCAAGCACCATTATCATTATTAAATGCCATCAGCCTTCGCCTAATTTCCACCCATTATTGACAAATATAATTCTCCGCTAATCTCAAAAAAAGGGAAGGGGCAGCCAGCTTCAGTAAAAACCCACACCGCTGCTTTTAACCTCTGTCTAGCAACGTGCTAAATTACCGGGGTTCTGACGTGTTGAAGACGGACACGTTGCGCGCAGCGCCGCATTTGGGAAAGCCAAGGGACCAGATCTTTTCCAACCCTCAGGAAAGCAAACAAGCTGTACTTGCTTTTTCTACAGAAAATATTTATTTGCAAGAAATGAAAAGCATAACATACTTAGCTACATACATGTTTAGGCTACAAAAGCAGGTAGTCTGTTCTTTCGTAGAATCAAGCAGACGATTTAAAAAGGAAAAACAGCAATTTCTTTCCACCCAATGGACATGTTTGCAGTGTGAACAATTAGGTGGTACCGTATCCAGATGACAGCGCTTGTACAAAAATAGAGAGGCCACTGAACACACTTACACAGAGTTAAACAGGCTTATGGCAAAAGAACAGAGATATCTGCAGTCAGAAGAGGCTCCAATGCAGCTTACCAAGGAGTTCAGGGGGCTGTGCCTTTGCAGTAGTATCACTGTCCTTTTCATCTTAGATAGTTTTAAATGTTTGTACAAACCCATACTGTATCCACATGAACAGAGGGAAAGGGAAAGATCAGCTGAAATGCCTTAGGGGTGTCACACACAGAGCCAGAGTCACAAGGTATTGTTTTGCACGGCCCAAGGCAATGGCTTTGGCCCTGGATATGTACTTCTCTTCAAGAGGGTAACACCAGGTAATTTACCCTTGGAAGGCCTCACGAATCTGAGGGAAACCGTGATGTACTTACATCACAGCATGGCCCTCTGAGAGCAAACTGCTTCCCCTCGCTGATATCTTACTATCTTACTGCGCCCGTGGGGCAGTTAGGGCAGTAGCGCTCCCGGGGAAGGGGGGATCTTTAGGTCCTCTCCCAGAAGACCAGCTCAACAAATTGTGTTCCTTGAGCTGTCAGCTCCCAGGGACCACTTTTCAAGGCTAACTTACACCATTTAAAAAAAAAAAAAAAAAAAAAGGCATTCAAAGCCATAATTCTGCAGAACAAAAATGATACCCCAAGATACAATAAAGCCTAAAGTAATTATTTTTTTGTACCAAGCCAGAGCCATCCTACAGAAAGGCCAGACAATTTATGCATACACACAAAATGACACAGTGCAACAACTTTCAGTCGAAAATTGCTAATGGGACAGACTTCAGACAGCAATACACACTACAGTTTTACGAGTGCTCGGTGATGTGGAATGTGAACAGGTTTCAGAGAGAAACGCCTGGACTTTCTGTTGCACCAAGTGGAATGTGCCCTGTGTGTTCAGGTAGATGCCTTTATTTAGTGATGCTTACTACATCAAAAAAACCACTCGGCGTTTTTTTTTTTTTTTAATTGCTCACCATGCACACATGCACAGATACACACACGCTTGCACTCATTCTTGCTAACTGTACAAATGAAGAAAGCAAGACGCCGTTACATCAGCACCATTGAACTAAAATCTGATATGGCAAAGTCAGATACAAGCAGAGTTCTGTTAAAAGAAATTGATTACTTGCCTCTGCTTCCCCCTCTCTCCCTTCCACTCCCTTAATTATGGGCTGCTAAAGTTCAAAAAGATTTTTACCTGCTGGTTGGAAGGAAAAATGGCATATACCATAAAGGTCAGATATGCATAAACAGGACTGCATAGTATTAAAGAGCAAGGGGAAGAGTAAAGCTAACACAAGGGGGGAACTAATGAAAAAGACTATCATTGCTGATTTATGGAATCAAGAACTAGGAAGTTTCCCTGTGATGTCAGGAGTCCCCTCATCAGCCATTTCCTTCATCTCTTCTGTAATATAGATCTACAAATCCAGCTTTCCCATGTTTTGTTCTCACCTATTCAGTTCCAGCTCTTAGAGGAAGAGCATGGAGATGGGCTTTAGGGCAAAGAAGAGACTACCGGTAATAAAGAATATCGAAACTCTATTTCAGCATCACAAATAAGAGTTTCCTGTAAGATGCACTCTTTTCTACGTAGGAAGTCTATTCAGGTATATACCTTGGTAAAGCAGAAAAAGGCCTGACATGAAAACCACAAAAACAAATGGCAATTTCCCTCTCAGTCCTGGAGTCGCCGCTGGATGCTGATCACCTAAGCAATGCAGTAGTAACTGAGATCACACCCTCAACATATCCCTGAATGCCCACTGTCATTTTATTGGCCATGAGAAAGCTACAATATCCTGGCCCATTGATTGAATCTTTACATCTTATTTGTAAAGACCTTAACACGTAAGCCAGTTCATTCATCTTTGCAACCCCCAAAGTTGTTTATCCTTAACACTATAGTGCAAAGCAGCAACGCATCATAGCACTACACGACTTACATAGGCGAGTATAACTTTTGTAGTTACAAAGTACTGACCTACCATTTCACCTTCAGAATACAAAATGTTCCCTTTCTAATTAGTGACTTGAGAAAGAAATATTTTAGTCACCAAGAGTATAAAAATACACCATATACTTCTGTTCTTAGCTGCGTGGGTTTTGTACAATGGCCTCTTGGCATTAGCTAGAATCTAGAGCCCAAATACTCAGTGGAAATCCCTCCCAACGTAGCAATTAGTATCATTCATTTACTTGACCTACATTCTAAATGCGTCTAGACAGAATTCACCGCTGATAGTTTGGGGGGATGGGAGTGGAGAGTGGGTTGGTATTTTTAGCAGGAGAAAAAAAAAAACAACCAAGAAAGTTTTTATATTCATTTTCAGCTCTATGTTAGAAAAATCAAGAATACACTGAGACACATTGTTACATAGAGAGATATGGAAGAGGTCCCCTGCCAGTATAAATCAGACCTGCAGCCTCCAAAAGCGGTAAGTGAGAAGCGTGCTGTGTTGTATCAGCTGGGATCTGGCCTAAGAACCTCAGCCTAATCCATTATTAGTCTGTGCTGCTGAAAAATATTGAATGGTACGGATGAAATAAGAGAAATGCAGCAAAGAACTATAAATAGCCTGGGTTAAAAAACCCCCAACATTATCTACACACCGGTAACAAGATTAGAACTGTCACATGCCCTGTGCTTGATACTTTTTAAATATATATATATAAAAAAATAATGCCCTACATTCCTTCGTAGCTTATCTCCCTAGAAGCAAAGACCTGACAGATCTAGACATGCTTTAAAGCTATGGGCCAAAAGGTAAGTTTACTAGCATGTATAAAATCAGGCTGACAAGCAGCATAATGTTACAGCTGAAGACTCTAAGGATCACTTAAGTCCTCTAGTGGAAATGGAAATTAAGTAGCACGTAAGCCTTTGCCTACCCTGTCCATACACACACATTATTCCACAGCACCAAGTCACTGATCACTGGGAAAAATATACTGGCAGAAGGCTAAGACCTCAAGTAATATAGCTGAGCTAATTAAAAGCACTTATACTGGCATCCTCCCTGAATACGCCTTACTACTCCTTCCCTATGCCCTTAACACAGAGCATATAACAGCTGCCTCTCCACGTGGTCTGCAGTGCATCAGCATTCACACTTGGGTCACCCCTGGACTGCTGAGGCTGGCAGTGCAATTGCACGTGTCCTGCCTCCTCTGTCCCCCTGCTAGGTATGTAACATGGTCATAAACTACCTCTAGAGATAGCGAGGTCCTTATTGCATAACAGCCTGTGGGTAGGTAATGGCAGGAGATTCTTTGGCCCCTAATATCTAGCAGAGAAACCTGTTCTGTTAAGGCCCCTGAAGAAAAATGATCACAAACATACCAAAGTAAAGCAAAGGTTTTCCTTATTATAAAGAAGTAATATTTAATATAATAAATCCCCAAGCAATGTGTGTGCTAGGTCAAGAGATTCCCCCCAAAAGTACCTAAAAATAACTTAAAGGATTACACAAATTAAGATTACAGAAATAGATTATCAAGCAGTTACCAGAAAATTGGTATGGCCATACTGGCTTGGATGAATTAGTTAAGAGGCCTGCCCCAGACCATGGCCAGTTTAAAATGCTCCAGATGAAAACACGACTATCTCCCAATCGGATTTGAACCAACATGCCCAAATTAAGCAAACAAAAGGGCAAAGCTTTAACGGTGACTAGTGCAGTAGGTTTCGGAGAGGGGGTGTTGTTTGGGTTTTGCAAAATTGTCTGTCCTTTAAGTATTGAGAAATAATTCAGTTTTGGTTTTAATACAGTGAAGTCAGCTGTATCTGCAATGGGAGGTGATCCATTTAACTGGTAATGGGCATGAGCTCAGGCAGAGCGGCCTCCTACTTATGCACAGTGCAAACTGCAAGACTAGTAAGAGCAGTGTTGTGCTCGACAGCTGGGGGCCTCTTTTGCAGAAGACTTAACCATTCAGTTGCCCTCAGAGGTGGCAAACCATGGGTGCTCTGAAAAAAAAAAGACCATTTAAGGAATTTTCTAAGCTATGACCTTGCCCACTTACGCTGACCAGCCATACGGTAATGGAAGGGTCAGTCCCAGCTTTTTCCTGTCACTTTGCTGACCTCATGTGGCTAAGCAATGCAGCCACCCCTTGCGGCACCCACCAGTGTTAGTTATTTATGTGAAGCCTTAAATCGTTAAAAAAAAAAAAAAAAAAAATAAAAATCATACAAGCGTTGTTGGTGGATACTGGAATGATTCAGAGGACCCAGCAGGATGACTGTGAAGGGAAAGAGACTTTAGGGAGGAGACTGACCTGTGCCAAGAAGAAGGGAACACTTGCAAAATAGACTTACAACAGCATTTCTCCTCTCATTGCCACCAAAGGTAAAATAATAAAAAGGCACTTGCATAGAAGAATAGGGCGTTACCTAGAAAGCACGTCTGTAGACCAAAACTCATTACTAGCTCATGGAGTCAGGCACGTGTTTCACTGTCACTAATGTGAAACGCCTTCTTAAAATGGCACAGTGGGGACTGATCCACAGTCCCCTGTAATTCACTGAATTCTTTCCATTCATTTCACTGAGTTTTGAGTCAGGCCTCAGGGCGGCAAATAGGATACCGAAGGAAGAAAGTCTAAGGAGAATGAAGAAGAAGAAAGGGGCTGGTGTGGCAGCTGCTGTAATAAAATACAAATCTAATATTTTACAAAATAGAATACTTGCAGGAAATATCTACTGTACATGGTAAAAAATCACTTGTAAGGCTAGGTTAGTTTTTCCCTTATTTATCATTAGGAAAAAAATAAAAAAGAGCTTCAAAATTCTTTATTCTTTTTTTAAATTGACTTCTTCTGATAAACTGTCAAGTAGCGACGCTAGCCTGCTGAATTAGGATTTTCACATTAAATCCATCCTCAATGGAGACTGAGTGCCCTTCTGTAGTAACCAGATAAAACCCTGCTCAAATCCTGGGGTAGGTTCGACTGTGCCACTGCAAGGACAAATTGCAAGAAGCACAGCTCGGGCAAAGGCATGACCAGGGCATTGAGAGAGGGAGAACCCTTAAAGGCAACAGCTACATGGGGCAAGGAGGAAGCAAAGAAGGCAGAAGAGTACTGGGCCAGGATCAGACCTGAATACTGCTCTTGGCTTTTCCACTGAACTTGGGCGAGTCACTTCACCTCCCTATGTGCCCATCTCATTCCTCTTTTGCCTTGTCTCCTGCCTACGTACTCAACTCCTCAGGTCAGAGGCTGTCTTGCCATACAGTTAATACAGTATCTACCACCTCCAGGCCTGAACTGTGCTTAGCTGGGGCTACCTATACCCCTATCTTTTCAGCTAAGCAGTTGGTCTAAGATCACATCTCTAGAAAAGGAGGTAAGAGGAAGATAAGACACATGGCTTTATTTTAGGGCAATTCACGTTTGGGGGGAGGGAATGGGTGTTCAGTGACATTTGTGTGTCCGATTTCAGGGTTTGCCCAGGCCACTTGCAGGGTTAGGGAAGCTCAGTTCTCTTTATTGCGACCGCCTGAACAAAATTTTGCAAAGCTAATAAATACTATTTACAACAGTAACAGGAAGATGGCAAGGAAAGGAAAACACAAGACAATCTGAGACCAGGTCTACATAAGAAATGCCATCAATGCATCTAGAAGCCAATAAATTAAATCCATATGGTCCTCTCAGGAGGCACTTCTGGTTTAAGCCTTACATTGATTTAGTTTGTTGGGAAAGAACTGATTTAAGCTAAACAGATTAGCCTTAAGCAAACTAAAGGACATCCATCCAAAACATTGCATAAATTTAACAAAACCTGCTTTCTAAACAGATTTAGTTAAACTAGCATAATTCTCCCACACAAAGTGTGACAAGACAGTGACTGATCTTTGCTTGAATTCCACAAGGGTGGAAGGAGTAGGGAAACCTACCAGGACTGCTTTCAACCCAGAGAGAAACCTACCCAACTAAATGATAAAGAGGTTGGAGGGGAGAAGAGAAGGAGCTAAAGGAGGACAATTCAGCAGCATCATTGCCCACCCCTCTCCTGCCTGTGCTGTTAACTCAGCAGTATCAGGGCCCTTTCTTGTCCCTTCAGAAGGAGGCTACACACATGCTTCTCAATCCCCCCAAAAGGCTCAAGTGCTATAGACCAGTAGGCACAGAGCTGTGGCTAGATTCTGAGCAGCATCATGCTGCATCTCCTCTTTCTCTCAATTACCTTCTCCCAAGAAACCTATCTCCCACATGCTCCCATCGGTTTTGCATATTTCACTCTTCTACAGAATGTCTTTGTGCTCAGATTAGGATCTGTGCATGCATGCACACACACGCCCACCAGTCACCGGCACACTGCTGGCATCATCTGCCATCATAATTCAATCCTGCCCTTGCAGTATTAGAAAGGGAAGGAATAAAAGCAAAGACAGGGACTGTGTGTGAAGTGAGGAATGGAGTTACAAAGACAGGAGATCCCATCTGCAGTCACAGCCTCACCAGTCAATGCAGAAGTTGAACTCCCTCTCTTTTGTGCTTTGGTTCACTGAGGATGACAAGTCAAGGGGACTTTGGTTGAAAATATGTGGGAAAGAGGGAAGTCAAGAAAAAAGGCCTTTTTTAAGAGGTGGCATTGACTCTTCTATCTATTTCAATTATCTTCAGTGTTTCATTTCCTTCTAGTTCGGAGTTGACTCTGCAGGGAACAAAAAACCCAAAACAATAGTTAGTCATTTTTTAAAGTGCATATAGTGCTTGAATTGGCTAATGCTAAAAAGACACTCAGTATTTACCAGGTACTTGTCAGTTGGAGTATGGTAACACACTGAATTAGTCATCTCTTTGGCTCTAGGTATAACTTTGACACAAGTGCTCAGAAGGCATGCTTAGGGTGATATGGCTGATCCTAACCCTCAGAATAGCATGCTTCCAAACAAAATCCCTCTCTCCACTGTTTGGTGTGCTTGCTACTGCTTGTTAGCAGGGACCAAGACCTGGGCCAATAGGACAGTGGCAGGACAAGAAAAGGTACAGTGGAAAGAAAACTGCACACACATATTTAAACCAGTGAATCTCTCTCTTTTCAGAGGCCCCCAAAACTTACATTTATGCTAAAAAAAAAAAAAAAAAAAAAAAAAATTACAAAGGAACTCTGTGTTAAGTAGTTCAGATAACTTTACAGGTCTGTCTCTTAAGACTGAGTCCTGCAAACTTTCCACAGTAATGCTTTAGTAAGATCACTGCTGCAAGAAGCTCCAGCTCTTCACACCCTAACCTCCTAGAAAGCCCAGTGAGTCACAGCCTCACACTTCCCACCCAACTGGCAAAAGCTTATTCCTTTAGGAGACACAGAAGTAAGTGCTTAAAGAAGTGGGTAGGCACAACTAACAGGCTTACAGGGGTCAGGTTTCTGGCAGAAGCACTAAGTTTGGTGGCTGTATTACTACAACATTGTTGCAACCACCTCTCCAGAGTAACAATAACTTTGCCTATAAGCTCCCCAGATAGAGACCAAACTGGTACTTCATGTTTCACAGTGCCCAGCATAGCTGAGCCCCTAGTCTCACTGCTGGCCTCCAGGCACAAATGACAGTGACGCGGAACACCCGTACGACAAGCAGCCCACCCTGCACTCACCTGTGCTGCTGCAGGCCCAGCAGCACCGATTTCTCTAGCCTCGTCTCGTTGGCTATTGTGAACTGCATGATATCATCCTGCTGTGTCCCTGGCATGGCTTCCAGGGACAACGCTGTGTACTTGGAGGTGTCTGCTTGCCTGTCATTGCGATCTGCAAAGGAGAGCGGGCTTGACGACTCCTCCAGTTGGTGAGGCTCTTCATAAATTAGCAGACTCCTTGACCTCACTGCATACAAAGACAGAAGGCAAAAAGAGATGAGAAACAGGCAGCTCAGAGAACAGCCCTGGTCATTTCAGGAAAGGGAAACTGTCAGAGCAGAACTAAAGCTGCAAAGGTCTTTTCTTTTCATAGTGATTAACTGGTAATTTGATAGCTGAGGAAAGACACCACAGCAACAGCCCAGGTAGGGATCAAAAAGCTCTGAATTATTCACAAAACAAGAATAAAATGAAACAATCACTTTGGTAATACATGTTGAAAGCAACTGGCTCATTACGGGTATATAATACTAACAGTTTCTCACTCAGTCCTTGGACCCTTTGTTGACACTGGCAAAGGACACACCAGCTGATATCAGTTGTGAGTTTTAAGAGTATGAACATCTGCCACCAAGTAGAAATCCTGCTACCTTTTACAGACCACTAGCTTTAATTCCACAAACAGAAACAAAACTGCTTTAAACAGAAGTACCAAGCAGGCTAACGGGGAAAGGCTTTGCCCATGTCTATGAAGTCCTCTGCCATCAGAACAGCTTGCCAAGCTATCCTTTGAAAGACTTAGGTATATCAAGGAATGGCCCGCTAAGGAGCGGAAAAGCAAGAGGTGCTTGAGGAGGGGGTTAGGGATGGGGGTGGAAAACAAGTGCCAAAGCACAACCAAGCAGGGAGCAAGACTGGGATAGCTGTCACTTACCAATGGAGTCTGTGTAGGACTCTGGCGAGGAATGCTGCCTGGGCAACACCATCTTTGTAGCAGAAGGATACGGCCCATAGCTCTGAGAGAAGCTGCCAAAAACTACTGCAAAGCACAGCACCACCATCTGGCAAAAGGAGGATGCAGAAGAGGTAAGTGCGCTAGCTCTCGGCCCACACGTGCACATCAAAAGAAAGAATCAACACAAAGCAGATCTGATACTTTTTCAAAACAAATCATTTGAGGCTATTTTCATCACTACATACAGTGGCTCTTAGCAAAGGCACATATACAATAACAATTCAGTGTTTCAAAGGGCAGATTTCAACGCTGGAGTTTGTTTTCAATGTCTGCCACCATTCTGGCCTGTAGCCTTATTTACTCCCAAAGTTGAAAAGCAGACACAACCACCACGTGTGTTTTACAGATCCTGTTGGGAATTTCCAAGGTTATTTCTGCTGCTGGCCCCAGTCTTGCTTTGAAATGACAGAGAGGCTGGCAGACTAGGAGAACAACTTAGGCCTTGAAAATCATTTCCATCAATTTATAGCACTAGTATAAAGGGAACTTGCTGGCTGAGTGTAAGGAGGGAAAAGGGAAAGTTCCGTTCTAATAATTTTCTTATCCTGACTACTATTACTGAAACAGGACAGAGGCAGATTTACAGCCTTAGTCATATTTTTATTTGGATGAGCAAGTTTATTTTTACTGGCATCAAAAGAACCAAGCATCAAAGGTCACCCTTGTTTTCATTTTACAACCCTAGACACCATTTCTCCTGTACAATATTGTAGGAAATAATAGAACAGGTCACTCACAGGAGCAGTGCTCCTTCTTTCACCACCGCAGCACCCAACCAAAAGCACAGGTCCAGTCTCCTCCAGAATTTAATGCCTTCCCACAACCATTAATCTTCATCAGCCAGGAGTCTCACCTACCTCAAAATTAATTATCAAATTATGAAGAGAAGTTTCCCAAGCTGAGAATTTGCAAGTGAGGAGCTTTGCAGAACAAGGGATGTGCCTTTGAGCAGTTGAAAGAGATTCTCATTCCCCTGCAATTCCCAGCTTTAGGGACACTCACCATAAGACAGGTCCCTGTCTGTGTGCTAGCTGCCTTACATGAACGGGACACTTTCCCAGCAACCATGGCTTGGAGTCTCTGCAACTGCTGCAGAAGTGTTCTGCAAAGCAAAAACAACAGACAAGCATCACACACACTGATCTACGTGCTGGTTAAATAGCTTTTTGCTTCATATTCCACACCTGGCAATAATAAAGCATTTATGATAAGGTACAGATAGTTAAAGTCCTCTCCTTGAAGTTAGTAGCAAGGAATGTTTTTAATTTTACAAAGTTTTTACATGTATTAACACTGGAACTTTCAAGAAGATCTTTTGCCTTTCCCTCAACTGATGTCCCTGAACAATTACTTCTTCAGTATTTTCAGAAAGCTATTATAAATAAAAATCATGTTTTCAGTGTTTCTACAAGAAACGATTCTGGTAAGCGTACAAACAACTGAAACTGCTCTACATGCAAGTGACTAGATGCGTATACAACCTGATTCTGTGTCATGAATTCAGCAGCAGTTTCGCCATTATTTGAAAAGGTGCAGAAGCAATTTTATAACTGCTCTAATTGGTGGTAGAGGTATACAGCTACCTCCTTTTTCTGAAAACCTGCTGTACAGTGGTTTGGACCACATGCTGGACCATTTTCAAAGAGAAAGACTTAAAGCCAGACATAGGCACAGACTCCATTTCTCAAATTCATTTATTAAATAAAGCACTTTATTGCTATTTGCTAAATCCTCCAGGAGTTGACAAAAATCACAGATGCTTCAAGTGGCTACTCTGACTATGTCTTTCAGACGTCCCAACCACAATGGCAACTCTCTTGTGGTTGGAGTCAACAGTCCCAGACCAGGAGGATATTCTTCTGTCTTTCTGGCTGATTTTCTTCTGCTGTACCATCAATTACTACAGTCAGGATACTAGTCATTTAAATGGGAAATGATCTCAAAGTATGATTGATACAGGGTTTTCACAGCAGTTTTCATTTTGTTTTCATTAAAGCTTTTTAACAGACAAGGAGTAACCCAAATGCTCGTCCTTGACACAAATATAGTACAATTTTGTATCAAGATGTTAAATCTGCTGTTTGTTTCCAACTTTACTTTTCACTTCTCCTTTAAGTCTCACAATCTATTGCGGAGGATAACCCCCACAAAACTCCAGGCAACAGCTTTGGAGGCTGCAACGTCAAATGCTAAAGCAAGAGGCAAGGTCAGGATGTCAGAGAAAATAGAGAGATTATTTTAAGATCAAACTGGCTGAAAGCTAATTGTAGGACAGACCCAGAGGTGCCTTCACAGCTCAATATACACTGGTCTGCCTATTATTATAGATTTTTTTAATCATCAATGCTCATTGCTAATTAGGGTTTAATGAATTCAAGGACTTCAGGAATGCATTCTGAAATGAGCACAAAGCATGCTCACAGCACAGATTTATCTGGGCCAGCAGATCCTTCTCAACTTATTAAGGAAGGATGTCTTGCATGCTCTTGAGATCATGGTTTATTCTGCAACTCAATATTTAAAAACAGAAAGTGACTTGTCTAATTCAGTCCTTTATTCACTATTAGAGAGACCACAGGCAAATTAAGAGATGAAAACACTGTCCATCTCATAAATGAGACCATCTTCATTCCCTACTCCCTTCTGCATCTCTCCCCAGTTCCTCCTCACATCCACTACATGGCATAGGGTTCACAAAGACTTGCGTACATGGTATATATCATTTTCCGACACAGAACATGCTGCATACAGTATTCCCACCATATGCCACCAGCTATGTTATACAGCAATGCCTTTTTAACCCTGCTATTTCTGTGCTATTATAGAAGACTAAATCTTTCCCCCGTTTCAGGCCTGAGTCACTGGGCTCGACACAGAACAGCTCTGCGGAGCGAGGAGGAAGGAGCTCTCCTCCTCCCCAGCTCAGGGGCTGGCAACAGCAGCAGCCTTGAAATGCTGATCATTCTTGCCACTTTTTGTGGAGGCGTCAGTGAGAAAACAGCTAATGGCTGGTGAGGAAATCAACAGAGAAGAGGCAATTCTCCTCATTTTGCTCATCTCTGCCTTTTTGTGCCCAATTTAAAAAACCCGCTGGGCAGAGTGGGCACAGAGAGCTGATTCCAAAACACTCTCTTTTGGGAAAGCATAATTAGGCAGGCATTCTGAGGTCTCCTATACACAGAGGAAGATCCATCCCCCATGTTATTTACCAACTACCTTCATATAAAATGTCCTTCTCCCCCAAGTCATTTATCTGTTTGAGCAGAGCTACTGTCTACTTCTCAACAGGCAAGGACTCAGTGTTGGGAGCTGACAGGCTACAGGTTTATTTTCTAACTAAGGGCAAGAGCTGAGGCAAGAGCAAGAAACAAGTTTATTTGTTCAGAGATGATAACAGTTTACCCTGCCACCGCCAAAATGGGGCACTCCTTGGTGCTTTTATTCTCTGTTTGAATGTGGAATGGTGGAAGACTGGATTCCGAGGTCAAAAGATCTTTCCCACGCAAAAGCTGCCTTCATTGTTACTGGACGGCTGCAGGGATGATCTGGACTAAGAGAGGGAAAAGGAGCAGCTCTCTGCTCTGCAGAACAGGGACTTATGTTGAACTAAGATGCTCCCTCTAAATAGCAGCAGGAAGGCCACGAACGCTTTTAGTGAAACACACTGCCTATGGCTAAGTCCTAACAGGAGAAAATGTAATCCCAAGGCAGCGTGCATAAGGGGGTTTGCACCCACAGGGATTATTTTCACTGTGTCTGACACATTTCACAGTGATATTCAATTAGAGGGTCACCTCCGTAGGAGGTGTGAACGTGCTTTCACGCTTTTCTCTGCCAATGGAAGCACCTCATAGGAAAGCTGAAAAGTGACTGAAGACTCCTGCTCTCCCTTCCACACACTGCCAGCAAATTCACTCTGCCTGCGATGTCTTGTTTTCATGTGCACATTCACGTATTCATCTTCAGAAGAGCCCCTTTCACTACCAAAGTAAGGAACAAGTCAAGGCTTCCCCTCTGCTTCCAGTGACACTTTGATTAAGGAGAGAAAATTTGTCACACCAGGACCTAGCCACCTGGGAGGCTTCCTCAATTCAGTGTTTATGTTTAAAATCCAACATTGATTTAAACAAAAAAAGACAGCTTCTAGGGGAGACCAAACACTGTTTATTTTGATCAAGATTTTTCAGAGAATTTATCTACTTTGTAAGGAACAAAACCTAAATGTTTTGACAGAAAACATTATTCTGTCTTCCAACTCTACACACAGATTCCTTCTCTGCCTGTCCTATTTGTAGGAAAGAGAGCAAATCCCAAAGTAAGGTTTTCACTGAAACACCAGAATACGTCTAAGCAGAAAAAAATCCACAATTTTTCCTCATTTGAATTACAAAGAAAAAATCCAGCAATTTTTCATCAAAGATGTTTCAGCATAAAAAACACTGTCCTGCTGCTTTGAAAACAAGGAGTTGCTCCAGGGCTGTCAAGCTTTGTCAACTATTATAAGGGTGGTCTGAAATGAAGTGCAAGAATCTCATTGCAACTTAAATCCAGGTCCTTCACTCCTTGAAAATGACTTGGTAAAATGACTTTACCAGCCTCAAATAAAGGAACAGCCAAGCAAATCAGTGAAGTCTGGCAGCTTTGGTGCTGATAAACCCTTGGTGGGTCAGACTGATATGCAACACGATCTTTAGATGACTGGGAGTTGTAACAATAGCTTGAGCAGGAGAATGAGAAATGGAAGAATATCCCGATTGTATTTATAAAGCCATTGCCTTTAAGGTGCCTGTCAGAGTGGAGATCTACACAACTTGCTAGTCATTACTGCATGGAAGCAACTCTAGCAGCTACTTACACGCATTGTCCATGTGTGACACTCAAGCATATGCTAATTGGATCCTATGTCTATCATTTCTCCAGGAAAAGTGATCATCAATATATTTATAAATACAGACTCAACAGAAATGAAAAGCAGAAGTACTTCTGATATGTCATACACAGCACCAGATGTTTCAATACTGTCTTTAAGCCCAAATAGCCATGGCTCCCAGCTAGACAATGCTGGCATCAGAGACCGTATTCAACCCCCTAGATCACTGGCAGTTTCTGCCTTTGGTGCCAGTGCCAAAACGTGAGTGGATCAAGCCTTCTTGGTGACTGGGACAAGTCAGTTCAACTCTTGGTGCCAGCTTCTTCTCACACCCTTTGCTTTCTAAGACAGTAGTGCCCCACATGTTCAGATGCTACTGAAACCAATGAGAGCCTGGCTCACTTGTGGCTACAAGACATAACAGATATGCATGTAATAATGTGCTTCCTTAGTTTTGAGAAAACTGCCTAGAAAAGAACTTGGATGGGCTTCTTTCAAGGGACTGAGTCACATAAATTAGGAGAGGAAACATATGCTAGTGTTCTAATACTAAAGATGCCAAAAATGCTGCAGTCACCCACTCAGAGTAATGAGAATTAAAAACTCCCCTGCATCTTGATCCCCAGCTTCCTGCCTTGCCTTTTAAGATGCATGAATGTCAAGGGAGATGCTTCTGGATGCAAATTTTTTAACCACACTTGCACCTTTTACATCACATCTTTTCAGATCCAGAATTTCAGGCTAACGCAGGCTCTCAGGGATTTTAAATATTTTTTTTCATGTTACTGAGAATAATGTAGGAACATTTTTACCAGAAGAAATTCTAGTGTTTCCATGGTTTGGAGCCAGATTTTGAAATGCAAGCAGGGTTTCCCTGAAGTCTTAGGTATCTATCTGTGCAAATGTGTTCTAGATATAGAATAACATGCTCTAAAAAACTGATTGCACATACTTAAAGGAAATTCTGCTGTTCAATAGTTGTATGTTTTGGAAATTGCCCTTCAGTTCCTCTCTACTCCAGCCAGACTACAAAAATATGACACTGACTGACAGCATATACATGTGCATTAAGTTTTAGGTAAGCAGCTATAGCCCAGTTTTCCAACAAGGTAAAAAACCAGCTTTGTCTTCACCTACGCTTGAATGCATGAACATTTTTACATGTAATCACAGCTCTTATTTTCCTGTTATCTTTCTTCCACTCTTACAACTTTTCACAACAAAAGAACAGCTCTAATGTTTGTAGATCTACTTTTAGATAGTATCTTCAATGACGTCTTCATTTTTTACTGCATTGAACACTCAAAGTTGCAACTAAAGTCAACTGGGGCTCTGCTTTGGGCATATTAAATAAGATACATGTGTGTATGACTGTGTGCTAGGTACTTTGAAAAATAAAGTTCTAAACATATAAATTTGGGCATCCAAGAATAAACTGACACTGCATACTTTTGACCATCACTGCTTTGAACGCTGATTCCTGACTGTACATAGGAGATGGAAGTACCAGCTATAGGATGCTGTGAAGACAAGTTCTGAAACATTTGAACAGTTTCTGGATGCCACATCAAGGGTCTGTGCAAATACCAATGAGGAAACCAGACATTTTGAATTCACCACAGGAAGTGCATAATATACATTAAACAAGGGCCTGGAACCATTCTCTGAATGAGATAGTTGCACAATTATACACTAAATAAGAAAAGTGGCTCTTTGGGGTTAAGGTGAAAAAACCCATAATGTGGTATGTTACATAATTCAGGCTTGATGAAAGTAGGCACTTTTACAAATTTCTCAGTACTTCAATTTGAAGCCTTAACAGATTTTAGATACAGTTTGTATCTAAATAGCCAAAACAGCATCGCCATGAATTACAAGAATTTCTGTGCAGAGGGTCAGGAACATCTCCTTCTCTGCTGGAGATTACAAATCAATATCAATGCTATTGCAGAGGGAAGAAACAATGCAACTCATCCCACATGCCCAAAGTATGAAAGATTTGGAGATAACACCACTTACCTCAATATTTTTAGAGCATTTAGCATGAGAGAATCAAGATCATCAAATAATAGATAAGATGCTAAAGGTCCTGTCTAAAAGGATGGACAATACCAACAAAGCTGTTCTCATGACTGCATCCACAACAACTCAGATGAAAACAGCTGGCCAAATTTAGCTGAACTGGGGAGTACAGCTCTAGGCTTGACCACATGTTGTCCCTGAGTGGTTCATCCACAGCTGCACCTTTCCTTAGAGCAGCTGGCTTCAACACCTCCTGGGACAGATCCTGGGAGAGAAAACCTACTCCACATCTACAGAACAATTCCTGGTTCTTTTATGTAAAACCCTGGAGGAAGATACAAGAGGCACAGAAATGGCTTGGCTCTCTTCAAACAAGCAGCAGATGTCTTTATGCATGAGCAGTGTGTGGGAGACACTCTCCAGCAAATTACAGTGCTACAGGGTCTGGCTCCATGAAATCAGAGATTGGATCCGGAGATTAGAAACAACACATGCCACTCAATTAGCAATATATTGGCTGCCAGACAAGCTCTAGGGCCATTTTCCATGATCGTGGGTCTTATCTTCAAAACGCAGCCTCCTCCCACACTTTAGTGCTACCATCATGTTCACTGGTAATATTCAACCATCACTACAAATGCCCCTAACTAGAAGGTGTTAACAGTGGGCTTATCTAGTACCTACTCATTGGAATTTGCCATCATTAGAGAACACACTGAGCATAAGCCATGACTGACGCTCCACTCTCAGCTAACATCCGATTAAAAGCTCAGCTATTCAACATTTTCTGCCATGTGTCCTTTGAGAAAGCCACCACTAAGTCACCCATTTCTTCCGAAATGAAGAAACAAGAAGTTGATTTTCCCCCTCCAAATGAAGGAAATTCTGGGGTGTGAGATGGTTAGAAGGGTGCACAGTAATTGCAATCACATCTAGTAGTCCAGAAAGAACTAATAACGACTCTTGAGTTTCAGCACTGTGATTTCTGGAAGTGTCATGTTCCAGGTTAAGGTCTCCTGTCAGAACAGTCTTTCACTAAATAAAGACAATTTGGAGAGTTGGGCTGTAGTTTTTTGTTTGTTACGTGTCACTAATTACGTTTCCTTAGGCAGTGGAAGAACTCAAAGAGTGCTAAAAGGTTTCTCAAGCACACCAGAGGCTGGGGAGACAGTTTAAGACCTGACATCAAAGCCTCCATGCTTTACACCACACTGCAGTCATGATAACTGGCCTTCCTCATCTTTGACATTAACCACATTGCATACAGCTATTGTTCACATTTCAGTTGATCTCTTAACTTGCAGATTTTCACTTTTCACTGTAATATCATGCTACAGTTCTGTTTTATTCCATTCATACCTTACCTGTTAGTATTCTCCAGGACTTCAACCTTCTTACGCAGCTCACTATTTTCATTTGAACAGGTCTCAACTCTGAAGACAGCACAAGGAAAGAAAGAGGAATGTAAAAAAATCAGTCATTTATTAAAGAGATTGTAAAACAAACCAAACTTGCCTTCACAGAGAGCTCTATGACCTTGCCTATATTTAATGAAAAGTTACACCAAAGAACTTTAGTCATAATCTTTAGTCATACTTCATAGTGTAAAAGACATTGCAAAAGATACTACTGGCTGTGGAGCACCTGCTTACAGTGCTCAACTACATCCCAGTAGGTGCAGCTCATTCAGGATGGACTGTAACTACTTTTTGCCCCTTGAAATAGCAACAGCAAAGACCCTGCTCAGACTTTCTCTGTGCATCGGGCCATGGGACAGATACTTTAGAAGTCACAGAACACGCTCTACTTATGTTGTTAGCAAATATTTTGTGCAAAGGTGTTCAATGTGGGCATTTCATTGCTACGATGAGGCACCAAGCAACTAGCGAATGCCGCGCTTCTGAAATCAGATCCTTGAATTTCAAGTTTAGGGAGATTAATAAGCCAGGAGGATTCATTTCCAAGAGACTGCTCATTTCCACACTGCCCCTAGAAACCTCCTAAAGTTGGTTATCATATGACATGCCACATAAGAGCTCCAAGTAAAAATATGGGACTCCTAAAAAGACAAACATGACCAGCCAGAATAGCTTCAAGAAGGAAAAAGGTAAAGGGAAATAGCTTTGATATCTGTATGTATATGACGGAATTTCACAAGAGAAACTCTGAGAAAGCAAGACTCATCCATAAAGAGATAAGAAGAAAAAAAGGAAATTGCATCAAGGATATCACCAAAGATGGTACAAGGAGTTTAACAGATCCATCTGGTGAAGTGCATAAGAGAAACATTATGTCTGTTGGAAGAAAGATTAACTTGGGATATATATCACTAACTGGGGGTTTGGCTCCTTCTCGCTAAAGGAAGTCAATGGTCACATGCTGTTTTCCTGAGTCCTGCTTACTTTCCCAGGCAGTCTTGATTCACCCACTTCTTTTTTCTGTCTCCATCTGCACTAGAAGACAGAATATATTCACTCTGAATCCACCTTTCCCTGGACACTGCCTGCCCACTAGGCCAACAGAGTTGCATGAGGGGGAGGCCAACAGCAGATGGGTCTTGCTTTATTTAAGGTTTAAAGTCTTTGTAGGCATTTAGCAACCTGTTGCAGGTAGACACAGTCATGAATGCAGCGCCCCAGCACACGTACAAGCAGAAGCCAGAAGAAGGGGCTTTTCTCAGTCATAACCACGAGATGGCAGCTGGCGTTCTGTGCACGAAACAGTCCCAGCATCAACAGCTGGATCCCTTCCCAGTCCAGCAACTAGTGCTATTGGCCCGCTTGAAACAGGAAGGAGGCTGGCTTACTTTTTTTCCAGACTGTCCATGTATTCTTTCTTTTTTCTTCTACTTTCCTGGGCAGAGATCTAAGGAAAAAGGAAGAAAAACACCAAATATTTGCACAGAAAAAAAAGCATCAGAGATGAATTAATAAACTGGTAAAAAGCCCTGACGTTATTAGATTCAAGCCTCCATGCTGTTCTCATTTCTATTCCTGGCAAGCAAAACACTGACTTGGTCCGTTTCCACATCCTGAAGTAAGACTGCTCCTCTCAGTAGTAGGAAAAAGATCATTCCCTGCTCTTACAGAACTAACCTTAAAAAGTAAATCAGATTCATCTGGAGAGAATATCCTAGGACAAATACTAAAAGATGATCCCAGGACAATGTCCTGCATCTGGGAGAAGAAAAGCCCATGCATGCGTTAGAAAGTAGCTTTGTAGAAAAAGACTTGGGGGTCCTGCTGAACAAGTCAAACATAAGTCAGAAATGTGCCCCTGTAGCAAAGGCAGCCAACCAGATCTGGGTCTACGTTAACAAGATTGTACCTAGCAGGTCAAGAGAAGTAGTCCTTCCCCTCTATGCAGTGCCTGCAAGACCACAGTTGAGTACAACGTACAGTTTGTGGCTCTGGAATAAATACTCTGGACGTACAGAAGCAAGTCCAGAGGAGGACCACTGCTATAATAAGCATGCTGCAGCACATGACATATCAGGAAAGGCACAGAAAGCTGGGTTTGTTCAGATTTAAGAAGAGAAGGCTAAGGAAGGAATCCTATTGCTGTCTTCAACTATCTTGAGTAGCGAAGATGATGTCAGAGTCTTCTCAGAGACATACAGCAAAATGGCAATAGGCATCAAATACAAGTTGCAACAAGGGAAATTCCAATTAGACGTTAAGAATTCTATTTATTTGTTTTTACCACAAGAATGGCCTAATATGGGAGCAGGCTGCCCAGAGATGCTGGGGACTCATCACCCTTTGAGACAGTAAAATGTGACTGGACAAGTCCCTGAGCAACTTGCTTTAAGCTGACCCTGCTTTCAAAGCAAGGAGTTGGACCAAAGGACCTCCAGAGATTCCCTCCAATATAAGTGACCCTGATTATATGAAAGCAGTACATAAAATGCACAAGGTCACTTCCAAAAATTTTGAAAAAATACATTACAAGACCAAATTCCAATTCAGTGTGGGCAAATTTTACACCTCTATCTGCAAATCCAGTAACAGGATGCATTAACCTTCAAAGATGTGCTAATACGCTCTAGAACAAGTGAGCTGGCCAGGTCTGAAAAAAAAATGCTTTCCTCCCTATCACTAGGCTCTTCCCCATGTTGGAACAAAGAAAAGACTTGTAGGGCATTTCACAGCCTTGGTATCAACCATTCATTTAAAGGTCGTGGAACTCAGTGATCAAAAGACTAGGGCACTGAAATACACAGTCAGATTTTAAAACATGAAACAGAGGAAAAGAACACCTTCATCACCATGGAAAGAATAGAGGTCTTTGCCTACCATAAGGGTAGGATTGTACTGTTTTTAAAATGGAGCCAAGCAACAGCAACTTGATACCCTGCTTGCTAAATACTCTATTGTTCATGTGTTCAGGTAAATACCTAGACAGAGGCACACTGTCACAGTGACAGACAATTGGATGGATGTGTTTAGGAACAAAGAAAAACACTTTATTAAAAGACATCTTATAGCATTCAACAGTACCACAGACCATTACTGCAGAACTGTTGCAGCATTTTTTTTAAATGAAGGGTGAGCAGGAATTACCCAGCAAAGCTAACTAACATTTACCTTGTTCTTTATTTTCCTGCGGATTTTCTTCAGCACTTTCTCCTCTGCTTTTGTCAGGGGCAGTTTGGTAGGGATTGGGTACCCCTCTGCTATCAGCGTCCTCTTCTCCTCCTCTGTCAGGATGAGTGGGCCGGTCCCCTGTAATTTCTGCAAGTGTCATAGAAATGAAATAATATAACAGTCAGTGCACACAGCCCTAGAGAAAAGGGTGTTAGGGAAGAGAGGCAGCAGCTCTCCCACTTTAGAGAGGACTCTGCCTACTAAAACAGCAGCCTCTTGCAATTGGGAATGCGTGGAAGGGGAAGACCTTTTAGATAGCTTCCATTCAGAGACTGAACCTTTGGGACAGGATTCCCTCAAAACAGTTGTTCTCGGCCCAGCTCTGCACACACTGAGGCCAACAGTAAAACTTCCCTTGGCTCAAACAGGGAAAGAGACAAATGAGAAGCACTACTGAAAATCCCTCCCTAAAGATCACTACTTGCTTTCGACAAGACAAGAGGACAGATGCAGATCTACCGGGGACACGTTAACCCATCAGGCTGGGTCCTAATGCAAAACACAGTCTGTGGTGGGAGAAAACTAGTAACACTGTTGAACCCTGTCTCAACTTAGAGGAGAGGCACACGCTGTTCTCTGTTGGAACAGAACAGACCAGTGAGCAAGAATTACTGGATCTGCAGTTTTGACCAGAGGTGGATTCATCTAAAGCACAACAGAAAGTTAGCAAATCCATGGCAAAAGCAGTAATTAAGAAAAAAAAAAGAAAGAAAGGAAAAAAGAGACAGATAGATAGATGCTGGAAAAAGCCAGCCCAACTTACATGTGGTGCAGTCAGGAGAGGGGAATTGGAGAGTGCTGAAGCTGCACGTGATGTCACTTTAGCCGTGGCTTGTAGCTGGATTGGGCTTGAAGGAGGGAGTGATCTAGCCGGGCTCTGCCCTCCTTCAGAGTCACTGCCATGGCTGCTGGGAGGGGTTGGAGGCAAATGCAGGGGATCCACTGCTAAACAGCAAGAGAGACATATAACACAAGGTTTTGAGGTGCTAATTTAAATTTCCACTAGAGCTGCCACCACCACCACCACCCAGTTTCCAAGACTAGGACTGCCTGCTAAAAAATGGATCAAGCAGAAGTGGCGACTTGGAAGATTTTCAGAGCATGCAGGTCTCCAAATGAGGAATGAAATGCAGCAGCTATCTTTAGGTTCAACAGACAAAACAGGGCTCTGCGCATATGCTCCAGTCATTTCTCCCTACACTTCAACTTCCTCTCCAAATGCTTTGAGGTTTCAGTACAACCGTCCAGTACAAGTCCCCTGTCCCTGGGAAACCACATTAACAGAGGGCCTCTGAGCCAGCGTGCTTTCTCTCCAAAAACAATAGTCTTTCCTAACTTTCCTGTGGATTAAACAAATCACCAGTATTTTTCAAGAGAAGGGATCACATCCAAGGTGCTACATGAACAGGGAGGAGAGAAATAATCTGCCTCCTAAGGACCTGGTTTGGCACAACTGGGAGGAAGTGACAACCTAGTGACAGCGAAGGCTTTAATGTACTGATGGAGCAGGAGCAGCATAGGGAGCCACCACAGGAACCTCTCTCACACTGTGCTATCCAGGGCCATAAGCTAACTTCTACTGCACTTGCAGCCAAAAGAACCTGTGCTACAATTGGCAAGCAAAGTGCTGCTTATGACCAAATGGGTCTGGACCAAGAGAAACAGGGCAGCCGTCTCACCTACTCATATTACATGGACAATTTAGCAGATGTCCAAAACAGCCATAACTAAGTCATTTTTGGTCTGAGATAAATTTACAGCAATGAAAATTGGGAGTAGGAAGATACAAGGCTGAATTTGCCACCTTCCACTTCTGTTATACTCTGCAAATTTGAGTTGAAAAGATCAAATAGGCAGTGGGGGAGAAAGGAAGAAAAACAGTAACAAAAAGAAGCTATTATACATGAGCTCTTTTTGTCTAGCATCTTAAGTCTAGTAGTTGCCAGAAGACGACACACACTTGAAAAACAGCAAGGCCCTTAATCCCACAAATTGAGCAATCGAATCTGTGTCCTGGGTTGAGATATAGCCTCCTTTTT
Source organism: Gymnogyps californianus (assembly GCF_018139145.2). Lineage (NCBI taxonomy): Eukaryota > Metazoa > Chordata > Aves > Accipitriformes > Cathartidae > Gymnogyps > Gymnogyps californianus. The sequence continues at coordinate 154,254,701 of NC_059471.1, forward strand.
TCCACCTGCTACATCACTTGCTTCTCTCCCTAGAGCAGTTCTACTTATGTACACAAACAAATTCACTAACAGAGTATCAAGTGTTCCTAACTGAGATGCAGTTATCTGCTCAAATTCCAGCCCAAATATTTGGCTTTTTCAAATTTTTCTTGGGTTAACAGATTATGTGCGACAAAACTGTGTTTAACTTTCAGGGCAGGGATCGTTGTTCCTCCTTCCTCATTTATAGATTAGTGCAAAGGGATCCTGGTTGTTCTTAAAAACTCTGCTAAAACTAATATGCTACGAACAGAGGCACCTAACTTTTAATTTCATATAAACTCACATCCTTGCTTTTGTATCAGAGGTTAAAACAGTAAAGTTTCCACTTACGCTCTTCAAGTTTTCTGTGCCTTAGTTAAGTGTGCTGGTTTTGGCTGGGATAGAGTTAATTTTCTTCATAGTAGCTAGTATGGGCTATGTTGTGGATTTGTGCTGGAAACAGTGTTGATAACACAGGGATGTTTTAGTTACTGCTGAGCAGTGCTTACACAGAGTCAAGGCCTTTTCTGCTTCTCACACCACCCCACCAGCGAGGAGGCTGGGGGTGCACAAGAAGCTGGGAGGGGACACAGCCGGGACAGCTGACCCCAACTGACCAAAGGGATATTCCATACCATATGACGTCATGCTCAGCATATAAATCTGGGGGAAGAAGAAGGAAGGGGGGGACGTTCCGAGTTACGGCGTTTGTCTTCCCAAGTAACCATTATGCATGGTGGAGCCCTGCTTTCCTGAAGATGGCTGAACACCTGCCTGCTGATGGGAAGTGGTGAATGAATTCTTTGTTTTGCTTTGCTTGTGTGCATGGCTTTTGCTTTACCTATTAAACCGTCTTTACCTTAACCCACGAGTTTTCTCACTTTTACCCTTCTGATTCTCTTCCCCATCCCACCGGGGGGGAGTGAGCGAGCGGCTGCGTGGTGCTTAGCTGCTGGCTGGGCTTAAACCATGACAAAGTCCCCTCACATTGATTTCTCTTCTAGCCTAAATAATCCTGTACTTTAAGGATTCAAGCTCCCTCCAGCAACTGTACAATTATTAATACGCTACAGACAAAAAAGGGATCATTTTCTTTGTGATGAGCAAGGGGGGAAGAAAAAGAAAAAACACATAAACGGGTCAGAGAGAGGCTGGCTCTTCAGCAGCCTGAGTTGAATCCCTAGAAGGCAACAGCTTCAGCCTAAAGATTAACATGGCGAATGAGGAAGCCAAATATTTAATCAGTGTAAAGTACATTTATTGTGCATTCTGGTCATTTCCCCCTGCATTTTGGCTTGGTAATTAACAGACCTTCCTTAGAAGAGAGGTTCAGGAACTGATCCACTTCATGGGGCTCCAATTTAATCTCTGGAAGAACTTTCTGGCTCAGTGGTTTCATCTAGAAAAGAGAAATTAACAGCATGAAAACCCAAAGCACACATCTTAAAAATCTTAATAGAAGGATACAAAGATGACTTCTCCATAAATGGAGAGGTTCCCTCTCCTCCTGCTCTGCTACAGGCAAAGCTTTAACTGCTTCACACAGTTTGCTAAGCCAGGCTACAGAGAATACTGCCCTGACTACTCCCACTATGGCTTTTCTTACTACTATATTTAGCTAAATAAAAGATTACGCCTCAGAGATGACATTTCAGACTGAAAACTAGCATGCAACCCACTCAAATTACTTCTCTTAGCAACAGAGCTGCCGCTAGGATTTGCCGGACCGCACAGTCTGTTTGAGCAGAGACAGAAACACTCCTGGTAGTGGGGGAGAGCCTGTTCAAGACCACTGTCATCTGGGAGGAAGAGCAAGGTGCCAGTCATTGAGCACCAGATTATTGGACCCCAGTTCATTTCACAGTGCGGAGGAGCAGGAAAAGAGACAGTCACAGCTGACCGAAGTTTGGAAGACATCTGGCTTGCCCTGTTGACAGGGCTGGGGCACCCAGCTGCCAAGCTGTTGCCCAGAGTCTGCCTGTGTGCTACAGTCCCAGGCTTGAGGAAGTCAGTCTGGCACATCAGCATGCTCACTGCAGCCAAAATTTCTCTCAATAACCTGTGTAACTAATCCATGCAATAGTAACAAGCCACCAGTTAGTCCCAATATACTCTTTGCAAATCATGGCATCCCAAGCTACAGCAGGACTATGTACTGGGGACAGCACATTCAGACTAGAAGAGGATTATGGGAAACTTGTGTTTAATTTTTTCAGTTTCTCATAAAATATTTCTGTTGCACATATTTCTGATCCACATCCAAGTGGAAACATTTATTTTCAGCGTATACTAACTCCACCCGGCCTGGACTGACATCGCACCCTGGGGACTGAGAACAGCCATGCTTCTTCCTCCGCTGACAGGGGACTCTGGTGAGCCATCAGCTGCTGCAGTTCATTCTCCTTAACCCAACCACAGCCAAACTAAGCCCTTGAGAATGCCCACTGGCTGCTCCAGCTGTGGTCAGCAAGGCATCACAAATGCTCCTTATGAGGCAGGTTGGTCTGGAAGCAGCAGCAGCTCGAAATGTCAAAGCTTCACAGATCTGGCAAAAGTGACTTAGCAGGCAAACAGGGAAACTCTCCAGTTGTTTCAAACAAGGAGTCTTGTTCTGATTAGGGGAAGGCACAGCAGCACTAAAGCAAGTTATTATGGAAGACACTTAGCTTGTCACAGGCTTGATAGGGCAAATGGGTTAGTCAGTTCAGGTGGGACTGGTTCCTTAGAAACTGTTTAAATATTTTTAAAAACGCATGAGCCCCAGGCTTTAGGGCTAGCATAGAAGAGAAAGTTGTGCATCCAACCATTAAGACCTGAAGACGTAGATAAGTGTTTTGAACCACAAGCTCTTACAGCAGTAGTGGGACACCAGCAAACATTAAAAGCCATTAAAGCAGACTGCAGTGTGCACTCTGAATTGACGAGCTTTGGCACCAAGGAGGCTACACTGGTATGCAGAGTCTTAGGAGAATCTGTAGCTAATTGCGCAGAGAGCAGAACAGAAAGTCTACAGGTACCAGGGCATCCGTCTGTAGCTCAGGTTGTTCCCCCTCCAGCGATGTGGCTGTGATAGTGAGACTGACTGAGGGAGCAAGGCCTGATGTCTCGCACAACACGGGCTCAGTCTTTATTGCTGCTGGAGTAAGCTCTGCAGCCAGACACCATTCCTCATTTTCCAGGTCACCTGCCAGGGAAGGAAATTGGACACCACATGTTTAGGTCAGAGACAGAAAGACTACAAATGAAAATAATGTCATTCCTCCTCCAGAGAAGGGAAACAAACACAGAAGGCATTTCAGTCTATCAACAAAACTCTGCCCTTACTATTCAGCTCTCAGTCAATGCAGACAACCATGCCATTTCAGGACTGTAACCTAATCCTAGCCCCAGGATACAGAGAGGAGCAGCGAGGAAAGACACAGAGCACTAATCACTGTACATTGCCGAAAGCTGCTAACACGTAGCAGAACAAGACTAAACAAGCCATTGGGTAAAGCAGCCAGGGAGCCATGTCCTACACACGCTAATGCCTGCTGACTCAGTTTTATTCCTCCTTGTAGAGACAGCATTTAGCCAGACTTCTGCTCCTTCTACTGCTTGCAATCATCAAATAGCCAGAGTGGTGATATTATACTTCTAAGAACAAAGGATTTTTCACACTCTCAACTTCAAAATTTTTCCCCCAAGGATTCATTTAGTAAGTATAAAAGAGGATAAAGCTTTAATGACTTCACAGGAGCACCACTGCCATGGTGATCATGCTAATTTCCTCCCCAGAGCCTCTGGAAGTCACAGCATAGGATGCATATTTTGATTGGCAGCAATGAAACATGCATCAGGTGTTGGCAGAATTGTCCCCTGGCCCCGCTTACTGCAAGCTCACTAATCAGGAGGAAGTCATGCGACTTTTCACTGGACAAAGCTGAAAGGTTTGCCTTGCACTGGCAAGAACTGGAAGAAGGTTGGCATGGTAAGTTGGTAGCTCCCCACTTCCATTCATGAAGCAGCCACTGTTTGGCTTGCTGAGAAAGGACTTAATCTCCCAAGTCTAAAGTATGATAGAGGATCAAGAACTTGGAAGGACTCAACCTTTAAGACAATTCCACAAGGCTATTAACAACCCCACTTAAAAAAAATAAAATTAAAAAAAAAATGCATTTTTGGCAGTTGGAATTCTGCCTTAAAAAAATTCCCATCCCTAGCGCTAGAGTTCAGTTATATAAGTTCTTTTCTCTTGCAGGAGAGTACCCTACACCAGCTGTACTGCATCCCAACAGTGTATAGCCCAGTCCTCTGCCACAACTCGTCAGTAGTCGTGAGAAACGTCCATTAAATCAAGCAGCTGGAATCTGAGGCCAAATATACATTAGAGAAAAGAGTGTTGATCTTTCTTTCAAAGCTTTCTCCTGCCTTCGTACAGAGTATTTACTGCATATACAGAATTAAAGCAGAGAGCAAGCAAGCACGTACACAGTATGGCTAGTAAACAGCAACAGAGCTTTGAATTAACTGCACGCTGCGTCAACACCGTGGGAGGCAGCCACGGTGCTATGGCTGTGCCACCAGCAGTCTGCAAGGCTGACACAAGACCCTTACACATCTGAGCGTATCAAGGTGGTGAGATGTCAACAGAGTTCAGCTGCAAACAGGTAACAAAAATAAGAGTGGGCTTACAGCCTCCGTGCTGCTGTCTGCCCTTGCTATTAAGACCACACACACTTATGGCACACAGGCACTGGGCAGAAGCTGGGTGACTGGAAGCAGGGAGAAGCATGTTCATCTCCAGTGCTAGTAATTACTTTGTGGTGGGACCTAACCTCCACCGCTGGCAAGGAAGGCGGTAATTTGAGTAAAGACACACCAAAGAATTAAAAATGAAAAATACGTATCCTGTAATCAGAAGCTCAAGAACAACGAGCCCAGCTCTGCCAAGAGAAGTAACTGTACAGCAAGGGCTAAACACCGTATTTAAGTTTCTGGAGCTCTTACTCCCAAAGCTTTCTGGGAAATGCAGAAATACAAAAATAGAAGTATTTATGAAAAAAGAGGTAGTATTGTCTAAATATTAACTCAGGAGAGAGGACATTGCTCTCTTTCAACCCTCCCCGAGCCTCTCTACTCACAAACACGAGAGCACAGCTCCCTCCCTGCTGACTGCAATGAAATATGCAGTGGATCCATGGACTCCCTCTAGCTTGCTATGTGTGGATCATTCAGATAAGAGCTTTAAAGTGGTATCTTTGCATGGAAATCCAGAATCCCTTGGCAAATGCAACTTTCAAATGCTTGTTTGGATAACTTCTGCCAAAACCTCCCCCACATCGTGTTGTGCAGAGCCTCCGCTTGCTGCCTCTCACACCTCTGGGTCGAGCTACACCATGGCAGTGCTATCGTCTGTAAGCTACTTTAGACTCCCTTTGGGAGGGAAGGCTACATATAAACGAGAGCTATCAGTGAAGCAAGTAATTAGCCCTGAACTTTCTGAGATTTGTATCATCATGCAAGTAGAAGACAAATCTAGCCATGGGTGCCTAGCGAAACAGTGCATGTCCTCTAAGGCTGCACTTTCTGATGTTTATCACCTCTGATCCCCAGATTCATCACAAGGATTCACCTGCTGTAAAAAAGCAAGATATGCTGGCCTTCAGCCGGTCATTTTACTCCCCTGGAACCTGACTTTGCTGATTAACCTGACATCCCTGCCATCACCACTTAGATCCGCACAAACTGCTCAGAGTTATTCTAGGCTTTAAAGCCAGTCTAACCAGTTTGTAGGGTTATGGATGGTTTTCAGCGACAGCAACACACTGCGTTTAACACTGAGATAACTTCGAAGAACTGCATCTAACATTTTTTTGACACTGCCTCTTCTGATGCATGGTGACAGCTGTCATTCCAGATGAACAACCCTGTGAAAAGAAGGGACGGAGCAACACACTGGTCGAATCCCACCTTGACACTCCCCTCTCCCCACTTTTTCGAAGCCCCTGTTACGCATTCACTATCATGGTCAGTGTTGTGCAACAAGTTATTTTCTTTTGACACATTCCAGCTTCTGAAGTCACCAATGATCTCTCCTCTGCTCCAAGAGAGCTGCAAGGACATTTCCCAACTCTCCTTTCTCCTCTTCCTGAGCACAGCTGGTTGACATTATCTGAAAATCATTCTTAGTTTATTCTTATAATAGCTGCTTAGCACCTTAGTCTACTCTGTCAAGCACTGTACTAGCAGAACAAAGTGGTGGCCCTTCTCCCAAAGCCCGTGAGAATGTTGCACAAAACCAGAAAAATTTAGGCAAACAGGAAAAATTGAGCAGGCTACAGAATACTGGTCATACTGAGAGGCAGGGCACACCCTCCAAGACAAGAGTATTTCTGACAGAGGGTTACAGAGAACCATGAGAGAGGTTTCATGGAATAAAGAGAACAAGCAAGAAGGTGCACACGAAATACTGAAATGAAAGGACAACGGAGGCTGGCTCAAGGGACCCACTGGAGGAAAAAGGAGGTATCTTCTCCAAACCAACCAAGACATGCTGTGGGAAGAGTAGATGACTAGTGTCAAGCAATTGAAGGTGAGTGTTTAAATTTATATTTGACATGATCTAGGAGAAACACATGAACTATTGAGACAGAGCCCAGAACAAAAGGCTGAGAAAATGATCTTGGTGATGATATTCTAGACGGATATGAATAGGGCAACACTGCATTGCTAAGGTGAGACAAAATACGCTGCAAATCATTCAGATATAGAGAGAAGAAAGCTTGAACAAGAGATTTAGCTATCCAAATGGCTAGGAAAATCCACATCCTCAAGATGGTCACCTTGGCTGTTAAAAATCTCTTCTCAGGCTTCAAAACACTGATTCCAAAGTTCACTGTTGAACAAGTGATACTGGCTGTCAGTCCCCTTTCCCAGCTGAAATTTTCTATGAACTTCAGAGCTCTATCGCAATGACTGTTTAGATGAGAAGCATTCCCCTTCACCTACCCTTTTGTAAGCCCATGAATGCTAGGCATTTTGGCACATGAAATATGTCATTTAAGGAGTCTACACAGTACTTAGCAAAATCCCAGCTAACGGTTCTATGTGCAATGCACTAGCACTGTCACATTCCATATACAGACTATGTTAACTGAACATTAATGTTGCAAAGCACCCAGGTATTAAGAAATACCTATGAAGGTTTAATTCAGTGTACTTTTGCACATTATATACACCTAAAAATAGGAATGTTTTAATAATGTGATCAAACAGTTTCTCTACAAAACCTGTGCCTTACCCAACAAGCAGAATGCACGGCGCTCCCCTAACTGAGGAGCTATTCCATGTTTTGTTATTCTCATTGTCTCATGCACAGCCTCATCTCTCCTTTACCAAATACAACTCAAATTCTGTTCCCACAGAGCTCTTTAATTCCCTCCTAGGGAAATGTTTCACCAACCTGAATTAATTTCCACAGTGGTCCTGAAAATTCAAGTGAGCCATGGAGAGATTAAGGCCAAAACGTATCTAGTAATTTAAAATGGTCAACTGGAGACAACTGGAATTGGATTTTTCAGATGATTTAGCACTGTTGTTATACTTTATCAAAATACAGTATGCATTGAGTTTCCAGGTGTGGCTGTGAGCGTCTACCACGTCTGCAAGTTAAATGTCAGAGTTTCAAATCAAGCATCCAAAAAACCCATACATCACAGCAACCCAGGGTTTGTGACACATGCATCTCAGATCTTGCCTTCTGTGTCCAAGACTAAAATTACATATCTTCAGAAAGCTTTTATGTGCTGCTTCTGTCATCAAGCTTGTCCCACTTTTCCTGCAGGCTCTTGTTTAGCATGCACCTTCCACTTTCTTTTTTTAAAAAAAAAGGCAGGAGCCTTACAAAGTGCCAAAGTAAGTTCAATCAGTGTACTGAGCAATGTTCTCACTGATAGGAAAAACTTTAAACATGTCCTCTTCTTTCCCAGCTGCACTCATCGTGAGTCCAGCTTGGTCCTCGATACAACATGCAATGTGTTATAAGATGCTGTGTACGTGATAATGCAAGAGAGGAAGCTCAAAAAGGGACATAATTCCCTCAGTACTGTAAGTGTAAGCACTGCATGTTGTGCATACCTACAGCAAGGCGTCCAAGTAGCAAACAAACTCTTTCTGCCCTCTGCCTTTATTTCAGAGGCCCTAATCCTGCCCCAGGTTCCATCATCTGCAGTTAAGATGGGCAACGCTAGTAGGATCTACTAAACATACCACAAGTGGACTTTCCCTTTTCACTTTCCTTTCCCCAGACCACTACACCCAAAAGGGAAAAGGTTATGCAACGTTTTGCACAATGAAAGCTTAAGATCTTTAAAGTCCATTATGAAGACTGAGTTACGCATAAGCGCTTGGCTTTGGGTGCACAACACACCCAAGTCTATTTCTCTCTATGCTGCACACCACATACATTATCATTTCTCTCTATGCTGCACACCACATACATTATGATGACAGTTTTCAACAGAAATGGATTTCAGTGCCCCTCTAAGCATCACAGCTATAGCAATATTCAGTATGTGTGATTTAGGCATACATGAAAAACACACAACCAAGGAGGGCTGTGTTTGTACATGGCAGAATTAATATATACTACTTCTGTGTTTATTAAAAAACATTTTTAATATATGTATTTCTATATAGATATAAAAAAATTAAACATAGTCTCTTAACAACACCATATGCAGCTTTCTAGGATACTCATATTTCTCTGAAGAACAGCAACATTTTGCTTCTTTCCTTGTTCCATATAATATTATAGGAAGGCAGGGTAGGAAAAGTGGAAAATAAGGTCAAAAATGCTTACTTCAACTCTACATTTTTTTTTAATATCAGAGTTCCCAGCAAGTTTTGCTTTCCTTTTTTATTTCTACCCAACATTATTCTATCCAACTAATTCTTCAATCTTGTCCAACATACCACCTCCTTTCCTGCGAAAAAGTAAATCTTCTCCAATATTGACTAAATTTCACCCTCTGTGATAGATGTACAGAGAAACAGAGCTTACGAAAAAACTAAAAAGATCTCCCTTGCTCCCCACATTCATTTCAGCACTATTCATTAAAGAGTTTAACAGAGGCACTCTTTGCATGGATAACCAAGTTGCATCAGTGAGTTGCTGTGTATTTTTAAATAAATGAAATTAGAGATGCACTCTGTATCTATCCCTTCCAAGTACAGAGAATGCAAGTATTCAGAGAAACAACATGATTTTCACCTTTTTTTCCCCTACAGGAAAAAGGAAGACAGCACCACTAGGTAAACAAACCCACACAAGGGGTGTACCACTGAACATAATCTTGAAGGGGAAAAAAAAGCCCCCCATACCACCATTACCACCATGACAGATCGTAATCGCACAGAAAACAGATGCGTGCATAGCATGCCATTTGAAAAAAGGCTGCAAATGGGACCTGTAGAAGCATCAAGGGATATGCTTATCTGTATAAGCAGAACGAAGAGGCAGCTCTCGCCTCCTCAAAGTTCACTGTCCAAACAACAGATAAAACAGCTAGAGAAAGACAAAACCGGAAACTTAAGGAGACCACAACAGCCTACTGGTCAAAGTGCTTTGCACAGTTATCAGAAAAGACATCTCTGGACACGGTAATGCAAGAAGATCCTTAATGAGTCAAACTGTTCTCCAGCCAAGCGTATTTAAATAATCCCCTTCTTCAGCTGTGTCATGGATTTGAGCAAAAGGGCTTCAACTAATTCCTTTTAATCCATGACAGACCTTGTACTGCCATCATGAGCCACAGGGCTTGGATGCACAGCCTGCATGGCTTCTGCACAGCCGTGCCATGTACAACAGTATGCAGTCTCAGACTCGGCTCATCACATGTTAATAAGACACTTTGACTCAGATAGCGCTTAAACTTGCACCAAGGGTCCACGTTTGCAAAGCTGTACTTTGGACAAGCGTTTGCTCCTTGCCTGGATCCTACCTCTGAGGTTGCTGCTCCTATACAGCTAGCAGCAGGATGCAAGGGTGCTCACTAGCTCTACACCACAGAAATACAGCTGCAAACTGGGAGCTGGCTAACTGCAAGGGGAAAACACCTCCTGGAAGTGGCTTACAACTTGTCTGTGGGGGAAATGGCCACTCGTTCTCTGTCGGCAGAAACACCCCACCACGAACCTGAAAGGGCGTCTGCTGATGCACGGATTCTGGGCGTGCTGCTGGACATGCTGCTTACAGGGAAGTTCAGCATCCCCAGCTCTGCAGTCTGAGCCCTTCCAGCCTCCCAAAGGCAAGCTGGACCTTTCTGGAAGAATAACTGCTTCCTTGTCTTCCCCCTGGGCTTGCAGCGTGCCCGGTGCCCAGCTCTGGGCTCATGTAACACCCCCTGGCAGACACAAGCCCCGTTTATCATGCCTGAAATGCTGAACTCCAGCACCACTGCGGCTACCCCCCCCCTCTCCTCTGTGAGGTGAGAGCCCACATTCATCGACAAACAGTTTCTCTTACAGATTTTCCAGATGGCATTTCCCCCTCCCAGCGTGCACAAACACTCCCACCGCAAATAATGAAACCGAAGCCCTCGAAACAGCTTCAACAAAGGAGATACTGTTTGACTACCAAACATTGGGGTCCTTTTTAAAGTGCCAGGAAGGGAAAATTAAATAAATGGGCAAAGATGAGCAGCAGTGATACACAGTAATCACAACGCACAGCAGAAGTAGCCTTTCTCCTAACAAAGGATCACTAGTCATACCGGCATCCCCCCTTTGAGCAGCACGGAGTCCATCTAAAACCCACAGATTATTTGTATCACTATCAAAGTTATAAAGATATGAACAAGGGCACATTGTTCCTCCCATACGTAAACAACCAGGGTCAATACCCTCTTTCCTGTGGAGAACTTGACAGTTTTCAATCAGAATCATCTTGTCACGTAAAAACAGCCAGGAGATGTCTTGGGGTGACAGGTTCTGCTTTAACCTCTCTTCAGACTAAGACTTTACACAAGCATAGCCGTCAGCTCGGATACAGACCCTGATGTTTTTAATTATTTTGCTAAGGAGTCGGAAAATGTTATTTTTATAGCATCACCCTTTATATATATGGGAATGAGGCACAGAGTGAGGCGGTAGCTTGGATTTACAGCCTTAAAGCTTGATACTATTAAATGTCCTATAAAAGACTATGATTTTTTTTTTTTAAGATATGTGAAAATTATCCACAGAAGTACTGTGTTCAAATAAAACAGATCTCTCTCACCCATCTGAATTTTTCTGCCCACACCCCACGCGGATGTTGTGAAGGCATATCCGTATTATGGCAGCAATGAGGCTTCGACACACATTAAAAGGACTTGATGCTCACAGCACATAACTAAGCATGAACTCCCAGTGCAACATTACACAGAGAATGAGATCACTGGTTTCAGAAACAGCAGGACTGGAAGTGCGAGGAGTATTCCTCTAATATGTATCATTAGGGAAACTATTCCTGGGAAATCAGCTCCCGTGGTCACTTGACACAGAGTTTTGAAAAGGAACTGCAAATGTCCCTTTGTTTAGAAAGGAACTGCAATAGCTCAATGTCCAGAAGATACCCCCTATAGGGAAACACCAAGGAAGTGCAGTTCATTTAGACTGTATCCAAGCTGAAATCAAGAGGGAACTTAATCACAGCCTACAAACACCTGGGGAAAGAGGTTTCTGAGAGCAGATGGTTCTTTACTCCAGCAGGAACAAAGGCCATAAGGAGATCTCATATGTGGAACTGGAAGCTAAAGGAGATCTGACTGCAAATCAAGTTGTCAATTATTAACAGTAAGCATAAGTAAGCACCAAAATGCCCACCTCTAAATCAAAACTGACGTTTTTCGGATACACTGCTGCCCAAGTAGAAGTTACACGCTTGATTCAGAGTGAGCTACTGAGATTTTGGACCTTGGACATATAAAAGTTCAATAGTCTTCTCATCCTTTAAAACTGCAGACGCTGACAAGGACTGACTGCTACCCTTCCACATAAAAATCACCCAAATACAGGCTATCACCACCAAACAGCCTCCTCCCCATTTCATAAACACACAAAAATAGAAAACCCACACAGAAAAAAAAGTTGCATTGGAATGTGCTCACAAAAATTATCAGTATGGCTTTGACAGCATCTTTTCAAAACACAAGTGAATTTCTTTGTCCAGTTCAATTTTCTTTAAAGTCAGGGCAGAGGAGGTTCCATTTTCATTGTTCACATTTCATTGATTCAGTATTTGTAGAAAAACAGACAGAAGCAGGACAATGCATCTCTCTCTCTCTCTAGCCTATATAAAAAAATAAAATTACGATATATAATATAACCTACTATACATAATAAATACATTATGACTTACATATACACCATATATACACATATATTATGTGTGTGTATATATATGTATACACATAAAATGTATCAAGACCACCCTGAGCCTCAAGCCCACAGGTGCCTCTACGCAAAGAGACAGCACTGCTTGTGGACTCCATACATAAGCAAGCATTTTCCTGTACAAAGCGCTGCCTGAGATGCGGGCTGGATTTATTGTTGAAGGGCTATTTGCCCTGGAGAAGTGGGAGCCATATACAATGATTTTCCAGGTTTTTTTTGTTTGTTTTGGGTTTCTTGTTTGTTTGTTTTTTTCTTTTTCAAACCATGTAGGGAGATGGAGTTGAAGCTTAAAAGGAAAATTTGGGTTTTAAAAGCACATTACAGGAAAACATAACCTCAGCAGTAAAAAACCCAATAACAATACAGGTTACATTCTGGAGCCAGCCCCAGTTTTGGCACAGCTAAGCGTAAAATAGAAACATACCATTTCTGCAATCAGTCTGTCAAACCTCTAGCCAAGACAAGCCACTTCAAATCCAACAGTAACTTCAAAGCATTCCTGAGCAGGAAAGCACAAACAGGAGGGGCAGGTGGGGACCAAGACTAGTCTCAAAAGCAGAGCCCTCAGGGGACGGGGAAAGGAACGCACCCAGCCACCTGGCCACAATTTGAGGAGAGAAACGATACAAATGACTAGTCGGCTCTCCACTGTCTGAGCCCTGCCAGGCTCACAGACTAAAAAACACACACAAAAACCAAACACACGCCCACTGCAAACCACTCCCTATCACTTGAGCTGATCCCAGAGGATGAAGAGCCCCACGCAGATCCTGCAGCCTGTGCCTCCACGTTCCTGCTGCACACCAGCCCCTCAGTATTACTTGTACGCATTCTCACACGTTCAAAACAATGGGCAGCCACTGCCCTAAAGTTTGTGCCTACAGCTGACAAGATGAAGCATCAGAGGACAGGGAAGGACCCTACGCTCGCATCTTAAGTCACACAGGAGGCTAACCATAGTCCCTGCTGAAATTCAGTTCTTGCCTTGCTCCTGGCTGTCTGACCCACAGCCCTCCCTTTCCAAAAGGCTGCAGAGACTGGAAAACTGAAGACAGATATGCACCAGCCGTAACAGAAAATGAAGCTTTTTTCCTAACCGTTTACAACTGTCAAGGCAAACCTGTGCCCCAAAAGGTCCCAATGCGCAGCAAGAGGTCTCCCTTATCCATCAGCCCTATTCTCAGCCTCCCCTTCTAGCTTCCTCATTTCCTTTCAAGAAGCATTTTCCACTTCACAACTACCCACTGTGCTTCTCCACAGCTACTCTGCAGTTGTCTCAAAAAACCCAGGGCTCACAACTAGAAAGCGGAAACCTGCTGTGAGAGAAGCGGCAGCGAACTGGTGCGGCTCATCGGTACCTGGGATGCAGCCTCCTTTTTCATGTTACAGCCTGGAGCCCTCCCGAGGCCAGGTGCCTTATTCACCAGTTCAGGCAAACAAAAGCACATGATCAGCCAGCTGCAAGCAAGCAGCTCAGGCCTATAAATCTCTCTCTCTAGTATCTTTAGTCTTAAAAGTTTATGCAAAATTGAATACAAGAATAGATTCTCCGGGGCCGTGGGGGGGGAAACCAAAAAACTAAATGCCAGACATCTTGCTCACATCTGCTTTAAAATACTTACTCTTGCCAATGCTTTCATAGGCTGGAGATTTACGACTGACGCCTTCAGAGACCCCACACTAGCAACAACCTGTGAGTATTCAGAAAAGTTCTTCTGCACAAAGCTGGGCAAATACCCTCAATACAGTGAAGTCAGAAGAGCGAGTAACTGGGGAAAACCGGTGCTGGGACCTTGATCTTATGGATGCTTAAATGTGTTCTCACCTTGAGAACAGGACTCCTCGGAAGAGTTAAACCCAGGCTTATGAGTTTGCCAGGTTTTACACTTCTAGAACTTTTAAAAAAACCTTTATATAAGAATTACAATTACATGAATAGGTCAATTTAGCGGTTGTAGAAATTCTGGTAATGGCCAGGTAGTGGCCAACGAAATGGCTCACAGCAGAAGTTAATTGTTCCCCTGCAACAGTCAGTAAGAAGGTGCTTATGGAGTCAGAGCGATCATTCACTCCACCGTAACAGCTGAAAGAAAACATTAAATAACATTTTCAGTAAGGTTGTCAGAGACTTGGCAGGGAAAACAAGACGGAAATAGACACTGAATGGCTTAAACCTGTCTTGAATACCATGTGCCAAACAAGATGGGCCTTTTTCTCAGCCTCCCTGTAACCTGGGGCTCTGGGACTCTGTACGTGAGAATACATAGATGAAAACTCCTGCAGACATTGGGTGCCATTGAATCAGATGGAGACGACTCCCAAAATCCAATTACCTCCTCCAACAGGCTGGCACGGACTGAAGGAGGAGGGCAGAAAGGCAGGTAGCGGAGCAACACGAAGTGGGGCCAGCCTGGTGGCAGCACACTGGCCCCAGCGCTGCAGGGCTGGGACCAACGTCTGGGGCCACCCTGGGCCCACACCAGCCGGCAGGACCCTGCCCCAGGATGGGCCATGTGCCCCCAAGCATCGCTCCTGCCTCTCCAACAGGCCTGTCACCATGGAAGCAAACTTCAGTTTTTAACGCTATTGTTAAAGGCGGGCAGGTATGTTTCCCTTTAGGACACCAGACCCATGTGGTACAAGCCACCCCTGTCCCCCCTCGTCGCAGGTGGCCTCCCTCTGGTGGTGCACAACTCACCGGCAGGCCGGGCCGGCACAGGGCTCGGCAGCCACCTGCCCGCTCCTGGCACAGAAATGGCACCCGAGGGCTGAGCAGCCGATTAGCGTTACACAATTAACATGCACCAAGTTAGAAGTGACACGGGGGGCCAGCTTGCATCTCAATATACACTAGCACATGGCGCCTGAAAAGTTGCCTTTGCTGAAAGGAGTTTGCAGCTCCAGGTCACACTAACAGAGTAACTGCTGGTGTGACAGCAACAATAAGGTCCGTAACAGCCGCCACTTCCAAGTAGGCATTATCTAGCCATATGGGCTAAGGGGCCTGGCCCTAGGAAATCCTGGGTTTTCCCCCTCCTCACACTTGCCCTGTCTTTGCCTGCTCATAAATGCCCACTGGCCTAGGAGGGGATGGCATATCTGCACACCCTGGAAAACAACCCACCAGTACTCACTGCCAGGACAACTGCTAAGATCTTGAGTTACAAAGAAGAAACATTGCATTACTGACTTCACTGCAAAGCCAGAACAAAGTCTGTTTGCCATGTGCTTTGTGCACACCACCAGGCCCTTAGTCCTCTAGAGCTAAGGGCAAAGCTCTGAAACGGCATCCAGACCCAGCTTAACTGCTCTGTGCCATCCTCCTCCTCCTCGCACTGCTGCTGATTGCAGGCACGCAGGTCCACAGCACGTGTGTCCATAGCACGTGTGCACACACGCATGCAAGTGTCATACATGAGCCTCCTCACTAACCTGTTTCTACTCCCAGTCCTGCAGCGCAGCGTCCTGCAGAATCATGAAGCCTCACCATGGAAAAACCATGAAAACATGACAGCTGTAAGAGCTCACCAGTCTGCCCAGTGGGGTGGTTATTTGGAGAACAAAAATTTTTTGCACGTTCTTTATGTAAGTCCCTCAGCCAACCTCGTTTCTCAGCCCCTGCCACTCCACAAAACCACTCCCAGTTCCCTGGCAGCGGGAGATCATGCTGGAGCACATGGACCTGCCTCTCCACACCCTGTACCTCCTGCTCCCCAAAAGGACACTGGTGCTCCCAGTATCTGTCCCCTTACTCCACCAAGGGGACTAGCATTCACCAGAGTTGCCAGGAGCACTGTGTACCTCCACCATCTAACAACGGAGATGCCTTCAATCTGCAGCGTGTATTCTGCAGCATTGCCACCCACAAAATCCCCCTCTCCTGCTCTCATGGACTCAAGGACTGAAAAATCATCAGGGTGATGCCTTTGAATATCTATCAGACAGCCGTGTTAACTGTAATTTTGCAATTTCCTCAAGTATTTCTCTGAGCTTCACTGTTTTGAAGTCGATAGGTATTGAAAGGCTGTGAGCGTGATTCCAGGGTTAAGATTAAATAAAATCCCAAACACCAAAAACAACTCCTCCTCCTCCTCTCTTATGAAACACTCTGCAGAGTGAACAGAAGATGAAATGCTTTCCATTCATTTTCTATTTTTAAACCCACTTGTTAATGTTTCTTGGCTTTTTAAAACATCATTTGACTAGAGCTCTATTAATTACCCAGTGGTCTCAGCAGTATACATTTCTTCAGAATTTTTCCCCAAAGGACACTCCTCTCACTTTTAGCCTAGTTTGAAGCTTCTCCCTCTTAACTTCCAGAGAAGCTTGGTTTCTGAAGTTTCTTGTGCTTGTTTCTCCTGCCACAATTAATATCTCCTGTATGTATTAATTTAAAGATATCCACATAAAACAGTCAGGAAATATAAAATGGGAAGGCTTTATGTAGGTGATGTTTCCAGATCATCTCCAAAAACCCTGTCTCACACTGAAAAGCCTTTTCACAGGTTTTATTAGTTGTCCTCTTGTGAAATCTCTAACAGACCACACCTTGTTTTAAGAGAGCGCTTTGGACTACAAAACTGTCAGCCTTTGAAAACTCATGTCCTGGTGGATCTTCATAAACAGCTTAGCTTGTTAATGCTTAGACGTAAGCACTAATCTCTCTCCCTTTTATTGTGATGCAGCTTAGTACTCTACTGCTTTTCACCGTAAAGCTAATGTTGAAGACATAAACCAATTATTTTAGGAGTGAAAGTCTGCCATGGTGATTATTCCTAACAGTTACCAGATATGGCCTTGCTCCTCTGCCAACCACTAGCTTTTACCTTGAACTACCCTTCCTGCCACCAGTCATCTTCATGCCAGAACAAGCAGGTTAGGTCTCTTCCTCCCGCCATTTCTGCATTTCCCTTTTTTCCCCTCCAGATGTTTATAACTGCTGAATTACAGATAACTGTTAAAAAATACTGTTGGTTTTCATCATTTTCTATGCATCGTCATTTCCCACAACCACAGAATCTATAAAATTGCAGTTATGTCTTTACAAGATCACCAATGACTTCTTGATGGGCATTATTTTTTTCTTTGCCTTTTTTTTGATTTTCTAAAAAGGAAAAAAAAACCCTAGGACTTCAGCAAGACAGGTTTTAAGACTGGGGCAGCACCTGAAGTTACATTCCTACACGTGTATTGAGAAACATAAATAAGATGACCTGATTTTCATTTTGGGATACCAGAAAGCTCCAGATACTCACTACTGAAAAATAAGTGTAGTTTAAAAGGTTGGTTTGTTTGTTTTTAATAAACCTGAAATTATGTGGCTTTGAAGGGACCTCTGGAGACCATCTTGCCCAGCTCCTCATTCAGAGTATGGCCAATTTGGATCAGGTTGCTCAGGGCCTTGCCAAGCTCAGCTTTGAATATCTTCATGGATGAAGACTTCACAGCCTCTCTGGACACCTGTTCAAATGTCTGACCCACTCTCATGGTGAAAATGTTCCTAACACCCAACTGGAATTTCCTTTCTTGCAATTTGCAACCATTAGCTCTTGTGCTATCACTGTGTATCTCAGGAGTCCAGCTTTGTCTTCTCTGCACCCTTTCATCAGATAGCCACACACAGCAATAAGATCTCCCCTTTGCCTTTTCTCCAGAAGACCAAACAAAACCCACCTCACCCTTTCCTTACATATCATGTTCTACAGTACCCAGACTTCACGGAGGTCCTCATTTGACTCATTTGGTTTATCAGTCTCCATTTATCTTCAACAACCACAGATTCAGATACATGGAAACAAGTGTATTTCTGGCCCTTCTCCCATTTCTTTTTGATGAGCACTTTACTTCAAAATGTTTACAGTGCAAAGTTAGTAACTTCTGCTGAGCACAATTTCCCTATCTGTGGACAAGTTTCTTTATTCACAATGCCTGCAGACTTAAACAAATCCCTTCTGTGATTTCATTGTAGGTATATCAATTAGCAAAGAGTATTCACGTGCACCCTTAGTGCATCACCCCCCCATTAGGAACATTTCATTACTGCATCATCACGACAAACGAACAAGGGCTCGGTGCGTACTACCTTCGTTAAAGTTGTCATCGGTCGAGATGTGGGTCAAGGGAGACTGGGGTCGAGAGTCCCCACAGAGGGAGTAGCTGTGTTCTGCCTGGATGAGGGGTGCTGGGGATGCCGGAGACAGTTCCACCTCCATTATTTCATTCTTCTCAGACAAGAAGGGATCATTCAAGAGCTGGCCTAGGACATCGGGTGAAAACTCATCCAGGAACTCTGTGAAGTGCTGTGGAGACAAAAAGGGGAGGAAAAGTTTATCTCCTTGCCTGTCTGTCATGCCAACAACAGGAGAGCATTGATCAGAACAATTCCAGTATCTGCACCGGGTATCCGTGCCAGTCAGCAGCAGGATCTACCAGCCCTGCCTAACGACCTCCTCCTCCAACCACTACTTCAAGCTGAAGAGCTACAGCTAGAACAAAAGTCCTCTCAGAGGCATACATTACAACAGAAGAGCCTGTGATTAACTTGCAACGAAAAAGGAAAATAAAAGCATGGTAGTCATGTCCTGAAGCAGCCTCCTCCCCCTACCCCCCTCAAAGGTACTCACTACAGCACGCCACCAAAAAAGGGAAAGCACATTTCACCCAGACAGCGTGAAAGATCCTGCAGGATTTATCACCAGAACACTGTGTGTGGAATAGAATATATTGGGTTAATGTTCACTAAAGCAGAGAAGAAAAAGGAAACACACTCAGACACAGACTCCAACACCACGTATGACTATTTTAGCTGCACAGAACATACAGCACCCTCTTAGGAAAACAGGTCCATGCACGTCCTCAGCCAAGCAATTAACACATTTGCTATAAAACGGGTTTCCTGGATAATTTATGTATCTATTTTAGAAGTCGCATTCCACCTAGGACTAGAGCCCACATCCAGCTTCTAGGCCCCAGAGCTAAAGCTCCTGACAGCCGGTATTAATTACCACTTTATCTATTACACTGAATTCATTACAGCGCATGTTATGGCTGTATGTAGTAGGATAACTTTGTGTTTGTTTCTTATTCAAAATGAGCACAAACCAAATCTTGTCATCTACTTCCTTGAGACTCCAATGCAGTTCCCATCAATAACCAAAAACTCTGCATCTCTTCTCGGTTTTGTTTCCAATGTCAGAAGACTACATCTTTGACAGACCAAGAAACTGCACTGCAAGAAACCATTCCTGCTCATCTCATTCACACAAAGAATTCTATTTTTGTACAAAAAATTTGTACAATGAATTGTAACGAGCTTTTCCAAACAATCAGGCATTATCTACCATCTTATATAGGAGTCTTTGTCGATTGGGGCATGATCCTACAAAAGTCCAAGTCTGTTTGATTTGCTCTGTTTTTGCAAGCAGTATTGATCTTGGCTCTTCATCTTGCTCTCTCCTACAGAAACAAACACTGAAATTCAAGATTCGGCTTCCTGCAGGCTAAATTAAGAATTAAACAAGTCAATATTGTATAAGCCCATGAGGGAAGCGGTGTGCTCACACCCCCATGCATGCACAATTCACAGCTCCAGCAGCACCTGTGGCCTTGAAGCCTGATGCTGGAAAACACTGAGCACAGCCGGCTCTCACAGAGTCCCCTGGAAGTTTGAGCGCCTCTTCCAAGATGCTCACAAATGCTAACTGTGCCTTCTTTCAAAATTAATAAGGCTTCAGTCAATTCTGACTGACACTGAGGAAAAGAAAATATTTACTAAACATAAGGCAACAAACAGAGGACCACAGTTGCTATGCTGGAATAGCAAGCTAGCTAAAGTAAAGCCTTTACAAATGGCAAAACAGATTTGTAGCCTCATATTTACTTACTGTAAATGATAACACTACTAAACAAACTCTCAGATGACTCAGCAAGAGGGTCACGACCGCCTTAGAAAGCCTTTTTTATTTTGATACCCAAGGACTCACTAGCACTTCACATCCAGGGCTGCCTCCCAACATCTGCAAGGGTAAAAGGATAAACTACAATTCCCTACTATGCAAAGAAGAAAGAAAAAGGATGCTCAAAACTAGTTGAACACCCTGGTGCATCAATAAAGACACTGAGTAAAACAGGGTAGGCAGCCAATGAAGTGTAAACAAGGGACAGAAATGCTTCCCAACCACGACAGAAGTTAAGGATGAACCTATAAAAAAGAAGTGCCTTTCTTAGGGACAATTTTTTTCCCCGCAGTCTACGCACTACTTTTCATTCTGGCTAATGGAGAGACCCAATTATATTTGTTTGCATATTTTCCTAAAGCTGGCTAGAACATTTCCCTCTTTCTAATTCTTGCATGCGTTATTTTGATTGATGACTAGCAGATGCTGAAATAGAGCTGCTACAGTATTTGTACCCTGGTTTCTACACACAGCTACGTTTTCACCAGCATCATCCACTCTGAGGATGTCATCCTTGAAAATATCATACCTAAGTCTTGACTTAGTCTGACACTATTTAGATGTTCTAATTTAATAGACTCAACTGAAAGACAAAATGACCACAGGCTACTGGGCTATTTTTGGCAAATTCACAAATAAAGACTTCTATTTGCCTTCTGTCTATTACTGCTTTTATATGGAAGAAATTCATATCAAATGTTATTTTACTTCTTCCATTTGATTAAAGTTAGGTATGTTTTATATATATATATATATTTTTTTTTTTTTCCCCCCCCGAATGGGGAATTTTCCTAAAACCGCTTCAGGAAAAGCAAAGAAGGAAACAAACATTCAACTTCTCAAAACCAGAGAGAAAGAGGACCTTAGGGTGGGGAAGGATGTTCAACATGTTCATCAGCATTTGTGCTTTCTCCTTTTCACATGCAGCTGCAAAGCAGCAAGCTGTGAGGAAGAAAAGAATTTGCATTTACAACAGAATTGTCTGATGGCAAATAAATGGTCAATCAGTTTTAAAAATTATTCTCTAGTTTCATTATAATTTTTGATCTTATTTTTAATGGTCTGTGATATAACTTTGAATACGAGTCAATAGAGAAGCCTCAAACAATTGCCACAGGTCAGACTGCACAGCTACTGAACTCCAGAAACAGACAATTTTAGGGATCTGGACTTCTCACTCAGTGATTACAAAAAAACACCACCACTTGATTTACAGGAATCTTTCATATGTTATACACGTCTCTACTACAGTGAACGCTTAAAGCTAGCTCGCTTTGATTTCTCCCCTCCCCCTTTAGAAAACAATTGTCTCATTGAAAGTGGCTCCATTTGCCTAGAAAATTAAAAAAGAAAAGGTATCTGAGCAGCAGCTACAGCAGAAACCATCTGGGAGCAGTTAGGCCTCCAGCTCCTCGAAACTTCCACCTACACCTAAGCTGCTCCCTCTGTCTTTTCAAAGCACATTCTCCCACTGCCAACCCTCCTCCTCCTCCTCTCCGTGCTCCCCACTCTGCTTCCGCATGCACCTTAGCGGTCATCAGCCACTTCCAGAGCTGGAAAGCAACAGAATAACCCTCAATTCCGATACGGCAGCAACCACCCCTGCACTCAGGAACAAGAAAGGGGAATTTAGGGAGGAAACTGAGAATTTTACCCTTAGAACCTGTATAGATATTTGCTTGCAAAAGAAAGAAATTCTTTGTCTGTGGCTTTCAGTTTGGCATCTTTCACCCCGAGAGTTCACCTTTAAAAAAAAAAGAGAAAAGAGCACTTGCATTGAAAATGTGCCTTTTTTTCTTCTTTTTTTGTTTTTAATACCTCTGTAGACAGCTCCGTTGCCAGCTTCCTGCTATCCTCACACCCCACTGGCAGCCACAGCACTAACTGCAGACATGTGTTGGTACAAGGAGTCTGCTTGAATTATTAAACTATTCTCTCTACATAGCAAAGAGATGTGTTCAGCTGGGATTTTAACCTCTGTAAAAAGTCATGGATTTAGGACAGATGTAACCTTATCTTCCACTTCCCCTTCCCCCAGAACCTTGAAAAGACAAACAAAACACCAGCACTCCTGTTTACAGAGAGAAAGTACGCTGCAGCCCCACAGAGTTTCACCACCAATCTGGCTGGGGATTTGCTCCCACCGATAACCCGGGTGCTTTTGGGGAACACAAAACACCTACAGACATCACCCCATGGTAAGCAAACAGAGGAGAGGTCTTATATCCGGGTGCGCAGCGGATTTTGGATAGCTCTTCTAAAGTAGTATTTGGCTGCAGACCAGCTGGGCCATGGGCTGCAGCTCTCCACAGCATCTGCCTGTTCCTGCCAGACAAAGGCCCTTTTCTCCAGCTCCACCTAAGGGACAAGGCTTTTTTTTTTATTTCTTGTCTGATCAAATGAACATCTCTGAGTAAAACAGAGACTCAGGTTTTGCTAGGTACATGGCAGTGCTGACTTCTCCACCCGATGACCTGAAGCCAGACGAGAGCAGCACTAGCCCCAGTTTCTAAAGATGTGACATTATCATGACTAAAAATGAAACAGTTGTGTTCAGAAAATTGGCTTTCTAAGAACTCACTAAAAAAGGAACGAAGAGAAGTCAAGAGTCCCAAATGACACTTCATAACTATATTTAAATCATTAAACAAGTGACAGGCTTTGCTGAGCCTGGAAAATGCACTGTGTCAGCTGCAAGTCCCACACACCGACCGTAGCAGCACAATCCACCCTTTCCAGCAGAGCCACCTCAGAGGGGAGCTGCAGCAGCAGCACCCTGGCACACTGCAAAACAAGCCCTGCTCTCCAATGCATCACACATGCAATGTGCCGGGGTGAGAACCACCCATGAATTCAAGATATTCCCCTCCTGCGAGTTAATGGCTCCCTCCTGGCTCGCCCTGAGGTCTCCCCATCCTTGAGGGATCAATCCTCCCTCCACAAGAGGAAGTGCCCAGGTGGGAACATCCCTTCTACCCAACAGGCACTCATGGGATAAAAATGAAGCCCACCATCTACCCATAGGTACCCATAGGTACAAAACTGCCTGATATTTACCTCTTGTAAGGCTTGAGCAGCAATAATGGGGGGTGGGGGGCAAGGACTGCACCCTCACTTCTGTATCAAAGGAATCAGAGTCCATGTAATGTACAAGGCAATGCTCCTGGAGAACATGAGGAAAGAGGGGAGAAAGAGGAGACCACAAACCAGCCGCCATCCGTGGGGAAGTAAACATGCACCACAGGCATGAATTTGCCCCCTCTTTCCCCCCTGCAATTTCCTCTCACATTAAGATAACAGGGAGAAAAGGGAGTAATTTCTTCAGCAGCTCTTTTGTGGTTTGCATAAACAAAGGTGCGTAGGAGATAAAACAGAAAATATCACAAAAGATAGCACCGTTTCTAGCTAATAGCATCAAACAGATCAAGAAGTGTGGCTACATGGAGATACCATCTCCTCTTCAAGGAACCAAGCACACATTTCACTGACATCTGGCAGCTGCTTATATGGTAGCTGAGGAGGTCTGAGTAGGAGTCACAGCTGCTAACAAAAGGCTTCAAGCTCTGGGGCATCCAGGCAAGCCGCCAGTTGTTAAAGATGGCACATACGTGCTGGTCAGCCTTCATGGGTTGAGCTCTAGACTTGATTGCATGGCCAGAGCTGTAAAAGGCATCACGCACCTCACAATCAGCTCTGCCTAGGTTTGCAAGTGCAGCATCGACCCATAGGGGCTTGGAGCAGAGACATGCCCTTTTTCGCTAATGAAGAACCGTGCCTAGAGATGCTGCTTGTGGAGGACTGCACACACAAGCCTACCAATGATGACAACGCAGCAGAGAAGTCCGTGACTTTCTTCATGCCCAACTCTAAGGTTAAACCCCAAGGCACAGGTTAAAAAGCTTCCTCAAGGCAGGTGTTTTCTTCCCAGACATGTTGCTAGTGGTGCTGTTGACTTTCCTGTTGCAAGTTTATCAGTGAGGGACTGGAGGTGTCAGTGCACACCAGCTTCCAACAACCAAGACAACTGTTCTCAATACTCACTGGCACTTGGGCATCAGTTAATTTTCAGAGATTCAAATGCAAATTCTGCAGATTTTCAGGTACATCACTTCTCTCAAGTTCTTCCCTTTCCAGAAATCCTTTATGTTTGCAGCAAGGAAGCTGGCCACCACTCACTCTTCTCCAAACTCAGCCACAGCTTGTATCGCGTGGTACTCATCTTTGTCAGCTTTGAGAAGAACTAGCGATGGAGCTCCTGTAGCCTCACCTCTGCAATTCACTCACATATGCCCTGCAGAAACAGAAGAGCTCCTCTACTGGCATGGGGTGTGTTGATACATCACTGTTACCACGCACAGATCCAAGCTCCTGCTGTGTTGCTCTTACAAGGGTGAGAAACAAAGGACAGCCTGGCAGCAATACAGTATTTTTCCATAAGATCGATTCCAAAGATGGGGGCTGTAAGAGAGACCAACCCCACAGAGTCATTCACCAACATCCCCACAGAGAGAAAGAGTGCAAGAGCTGCACCCTATACAGTTTGATATGCCAGGGTGCTTACCTTTGGTATGCATTAATTTGGGGGGGGTGGGGTACACCAACTATATTTGGCAGCAAATATTTGAAAAAAATAATGCAACCACATCTGAAATAGCTGAAATCTGATCTGCCAAGAGACCCCTTAGACAAACCACAGTATTAAGCATATGCAACTGCAGGCACATCTAACTGCTTACTCTTAAACAGGACACAGAGATCCTCCCTCTCAGCCTGATGAAGGACCAAAATAGCTGGAAGAGCTTTCTGATGGCAGGAAAAAGTCTTAGATGCAGCCACAGCAGAGAACAGAGAGACTGAGGACTGTAAACAGTCCTCCAAGTCACGCCTAAAACATGCTGACAACACAGCAGAGCGGTCTACGCTACCCTCGCTTATGTACCTGCCAAAGGCAAACAGAGGGAACCTCAGATTTCTAGGTGTTTATCTTCTGCAGTGTAAAAATCAAAACCAAGATGCAGAGAAATAGTTGCTCAATTATTTTACTCTACTGTGAAATTCTTTACTCTCTAGTTATTAACTACACTGAAATTACCTCATTTGTGGGAGGATATGAAGGGTAACATGAAATTGGTATTTGAAAACAGCAAAGAGATCCACTATAACAGCAGATATGATCATTTGGAGTCTCACACCAGCAATTACTCATTTTAAGGATTAAAATAAAAATTTGGATGGATGAAAAAAATCCACTAAGTGAATAACATTCAGGTTGTGTCAACAGCAAAACAAATGCCAGGAAATACAGAGCTAATAGATTTACATGGTAGTTAAATCTGCACATCTTCCCAACTTGCTCAGGTTACACAGCTGGAAATGCTGAAGTTCATGCTGAGCAAATCTTATAATCCACCCCATTATGCATACATGCATGCACACACTTCCATTGCAAATACTCAAGTATTTCCAACCCACAATCAGGAAAGAAGAGATGTATTTATTTTTAACTAATTGAGGGGAGTTTTCAAGAACCATGGCCTTTTCAAGGCCTTTCCTTGTTCCAAAATATTCTTTCAATTTCCTTAAACCCACCACCCCCCCCCAAAAAAAGTATTTTGGATTTAAAAAGAGAATTAAAAACAAAACTAAACTCAATAATAACTAGGACTAAATATGGGTTGAAATAAAAAAGAGAAAAAAAAAGAAGCCCTTGTGCAGTTGAGGCAAGGGTGAGAAACAGCCTTGAAGTTCAGTGTCTCTTAAGCCCACGGTCTGCAAGCAGAGAAAAGGATGCTATTGCTCATTCCTAGCCCAAGCCTCTTGGGAGTCATATAAAATAGGAAAATCCTTCTCACATTCCCCTGCCCTTCCCCCAGTGCATAGTTGTTGGATCTAGTCTAACTTTTCAATAGGCTGGGCGTATGTTTTGCTATTTCCCACCCTCTGCCCAAAAGAGCCAAAGTCAGAGAGGAGTGAGTCATGGGGGCCAGAGCACCAGAGCGGTGAGTCAGAGCTGGAAGCCCTTCAACAAGGCTCCCCCCATCTGGGTCCCTGCCTGAGACCTCAAAATACATTATTAATTCTGTGTTGCAAGCAAGCGTCTGGATTATGCTCTCAGGTCACATGCATTCATCTTTTGTCTTGGCTACTTATTTTTTTTCCCCCCTTATTTTTTTTTTGCCTCTTACACCAGGCTCACTGGTATGCACTTCATTTGTCTCCTAAGTCAGCTCTCAGGCTGCCAGCTTGAGCAGCAGAACCACAGAAAACTGAAACTCTCCATCATTTCTCCCCATGCCCTTCTCTTCATCTGGTGAGCAGCAGGGTCACAATTCTTTACCACCAGTGATTGTAGAGGCTGCAAGACAAGCCTGACTGACAGGTCCACCTTTCACGAGCCTCCAAACCACCAAGAGTAGGGGCAAGCCTCTCCCTGCCACCTCCAGCTAGCGTGACTCACCCTAGACAGAGAGGGTAGCTCATCTTCCAAAACTTAGTCATTGGTGTCTCCAATGATTTTTGGCACCCAGGCAAGATACTTAAAAGAGACCAGTTATGTTACTAAAAACTATCTACAGAAGAAAGGAATATATGCAGTTGTTTGGGTTTTTTTGCCCCAGCTATGCTCCAGGCATGCAATGCCAGTCATAAATATTTGTTGTGAGATAATATTAATTTGCTGGGTTACGCCCCAGGTACACCTACAGGCTCTTTGGAAGGAACTTGCATTTACCGCAAGTTTTACATCTAACCAGTGTCTTCTGGGTAACTACCCAGTGTTTAGCCAAAAAATAAGCAGTGAAAGAAAGTTTTCAGACAAGTTGAAACCTTTGTGTACGAATTTTACAACTCACCAGTGGGCATTTATGGTCTTGTTTGCTGCCCAAGAGCTCGGCAGCAGGGATAACACATTCTGTTGTTGCACAGCTGGTTTAGCTTATGGCCACTTTTGAAAGAAAACAGTTACTCCAGTTTCTTCTTGAACGCATGCAGATAGATCTTAACATTATAGCAGTGTTTTACAACATTTGGGCGCACTGCACTTGGTTTCATTTATCATCTTCCCTAACCATGGAAATGGGAAGGGAGGAAAGCAAAGAAAATTCATCTCAGTCCTCATGTAACAGCATCCCTTGCCGAAGGGCATTTGTAAATCTGTAATCTGTCCCTTTGTAAAGGGCACAGCCAGCACGATTCCTGTATTTTAAACAGAATCTACTAGTCTTGCACCCATTTTAGAGATCACAGAATATCTCCAGTTGGAAGGGACCCATAAGGATCACCAAGTCCAACTCCCAGATGACTTTATGGATATAACAGGAGGAAAGGATAACCAGGGAGAGAAGTCAGAAGTCACAGGGATTGTCCAGCTGGCCTACATGGAGACAAAACCCTCTCCTCAAGGATGACCAGCACCACGCAATTCAGAGACGATTACTTAAAACAGAGATGCTGTAACCTGCCCTGCAGGCCAGCAGCAGTTTGCTCATCTGCTCACCCTGCAAGGTCTCATCACAGTTCCCACATGTTAAGCAGTACTTGAAGCTGCCAGCCTCTGCCCATGGGCACAACCTCCCAGAAACATAACCATCCCAGTAGGCATGCTGTGCTGGGATGCCGTTAGGAGGGCCTAAAAAATCGTAATTTCTCGTCTGTGTTCCCATTAGCGCAAGGGGCCTCCTGCAGAATGCAGATGCTCTCCAGCTCAGCTGTTTCGTGTTTGAAGTGTTCGCAACAGCCTCCTCCCTGAGGACCAAACCAGTATCTTTCAAAGGAGGATCTTAAATTAGTCTGAGCAGTGTAGGTAGGAAACAACAACTTCTGCTCTGTCAGCAGCACTCACTGCATACTCTGGCTTGCCACTCCTGACTGACAGGACATTTGACATTTAAAATAAAAATCGCTATTTTCTTCTTCAATGTTACTTCTTTAATGGCTGCAAAGTTTAAATGGCAGGGTTCCAGCTTGCAGGAGTGATTGTTCCTACTTTTTCCTAACACTGGCTGCAAACCTACACACTACCCATCAAAATTCAGCTCTTAAATTAAAGCTGTCTTGTTATTATAAAATAAGTAAGGCTTTACTATCAGTATTGGCAGCTTAAGGAGAGATTGGGCATTTTATTTCACTAAATAGTAGGTTTTGTTTTACAGATTTATTTTTAGTACTGGGGGGTTCTGCTGGGTTGGTTGTTTTTTTGTTTTTAAGAGTAGAAGCATGGAAGCTGAGGCTTGAAAAGAAAGGAGACAAACTTAAGCTCCTAAATGTTTTTTTAAGCGGTCTTAATTTTTGAAGAGTCAGACTATCTCTTCAAGTACCTAAATGCAGACTCCCTGAGTTGATTATGGAAAATATGAATTAGCTTTTATAAATGCTGTCTAACATTCATAGATATAATGGTTAAAATTGCAGATGCGTGTAAAGTTTTAAAAAGAAAAAACACACCACACACATACAACCCTTTCTTGAACTCAGAGACAGGTGCTTGAGCACAAGGGAAGGAGAGAAAAAAAAATGGAGTGGTTTTACAAAACAAATGTGAAGAAATCATTAGGTCATATCACCTTACCCAGGAGATGAACTCCCCTGCCTGATTCAGAGCTCAAGGATCAGCACCCTTTGGCTAGCAATGACCGTAGCTGCCACGGGTTTTAGACCCTGCCCAGCAGAAACTGCTGCCCCCTCTATCATACAGATATCTGCTATCAGGGCAGAAAGAAACAACACTGGCAGGACTTTGTGTTCAGTGCTGCTGTCGCTGAGCGTTACACATTAAGTACCATGCACTAAAAAAGTCAGTTTGATGTCAAATCCTGTTCCAGCATGTGATCTCACCAGATAGTGGAACAAATGACTACATTAAAGAACCCCTTTCCAGTAAATAAGGCCTATACCTTGCTTTCAGTAGAAACATCCTGGGTTTTGATCTGACACCTCTCGCATCCTTCCCATAAACTTGCACTAAGCCCAAACACTGTGGATGCATGCAGAACTGATACTTTGCAAACAGCATGTATAATCAAAGACTTCCCATCCCAGACTGTCAAAACGTTTCCAGCTTGCAACTTTGCAGCATGCTTCATGTCAAACCAGCTACTGCCCCAGGAAGCTAAGGAAGAGTGGGAGCAATAGTGCTTGATGATGACACCACGGGGGAAGAACTTACCTACCTTGTAGCTGAAGCTGTGACACTAGAGCTGCTTTGGATGAGCCAGCCCTGCCCAAACCCATCCCACAGCAAAAAGCCTTGCGTTTTGAAGCCACCTCCAGTGGTCCTCCGTACCACGAGATGGATACTTCAAGACGCCCACGTTGCACTTGTACAGCCTTAACTCTGCAGAAATTCACACAAGAACCCACAGAAATCGTTTTGGCACCTCATTTTGTATGGACCAGTACCTCCCTCAGCACTGGTACTTTGGCACCCTCCGCCTGAGGAAAGATGCATTTCATTTTATGTCACCACAAGAGTGGTGGGGGTCACTTGGTTTTTACTCGTGTTAAAGGCAGACCAGTTTGTTTTGAAGCTCTACTAAAAGCTGTAGAGAGAAAGCAAACAAGGAGACAGGATGTGAACAAGATCAAATAAATATATACTCAAAAGTATGCGTAGCATTCGTCTAGACAAATTATTTTAAGATACCCCATACTTGAGAGCCGGTATTCCAATTTCCTATGACAAGTCTTTAGTCACAGCACCAGAAAACATCACTTTAGTCAAGTTCATAAAAAAAATAAAAAATAGAAGTGGTACTGGATTAAGGTTCAGGACCCAAAACAGCAGTAGATGGAAACATCTGTATCCTAAGACCAGGTCTTAACAAAAACAAAAATCAAAGTTGTGCGCTTAGTTCTCCTCGGTGCTTCTTTCCAGAGATGCAGTGACTACTTGAACAGCTTATTTAGCAACATGTGTGCTGGCTCTCTCCCCTCACAAGTCCTTGTAATATAGGGGAGACTTTCAAACCGGCATTGCCTTCATTTGCCTGTGAACAGGCATTTCAGCTTCTTTCACTAGCCTTCCCCCATTCAAAGCACTCCCTTCCTTCATCTGTACCTCCCTCTGTACCTTCCATTTCCAGACCTTTGCTCCCAAGCAGGTGAAAGAGAGGCCTAAGCTACTCATCACCTTGCAGGACATAAAGAAGATCAGCAGAATTGGGAAGGAAGCCACAAGCTGCAGGCAAAGACCCTGGAGGAGCAGAGCCAGAAGAGCAAGGGTGCAGAGGGAAAGCAACAGGAGGAGGAAGGAAAGTCCCAGTGCTTGGGAAGGGATAAAATAAACCTACAACAGATAAGCAGCATATTAAGGTTGTGCAAGAACTTCCTCCATCCCCAGTTGCGTATTTTTGCCAAGTGTCACTGACTTTTGTGCCTTGCCATTTAAAACTGCCCATCCTAAAGTGGTGATTCTCGCAACTGCTATGGAGTTACCCTTGTTTATTCTTCCCCACCCAAAAGGCAGGTTCAAGAAGGAAAGGAGACTCAGTGGGGGGCCAGCACTAGACTCCTGCGTCCCCGAGTCAGCGAGATGGAGGCACACTGCTGCGGGAGCGGTGCCAGTGCACCGTCGGGCAGCGCAGCCCTACCCTTCTCCTGCAACAAACATTTCCTCCAGCCCATGCTCTGCAGTCCTAAAGAGATGGTCAAGCTCTTCAAGCTGCCCCCATAAAACAGAGGATCAAGAGAACCTGAGAGAAGGTCTTTAACCAAGAAAGCATCAATGTTGATTGTAAATCATTTATGAACATTTCAGCACATGCCTAAAAACCAAAAACAAAACCCCTGCCATCTCACCACAGCAGGTGAAGAGAAAGCCACACTGTGAAAACAACCCTGCTTACCATGGAAACTTATAAGTATACATATTTGGGCTACTGGAAGAAAGGAAAAATTACAGAGAATTAACATACATCAGAACCTAGAAAACAAGAAAGAGTTAATAGAAAATACAATTCAGAGGGAAAAAAGATTGCTTCTGAGTTTGTCAGGACCCAGAAGAATGTTAATTATAGATCAGGCCATCGCTTGGCTGCAGTTATTTGGTGGGGCAGGGAGGAAGATCAAAATGTTTAACTGAATATTCCTAGGAGGGGGCGGTTCTGAATTACTGCTCTTTATATGAGAACAGATGATACAGCCATCCCACAGGATGGTAATGAAATGATTTTCATCCCAACAATAACGGAAGAGAATATAAAACCAACAGCGACTCAAAGCTGGCCATTTTAATTAGCAGACCTAGAAAACCTCCATCTGAAAAGTCTAAACAGAGCTTTTAAGGAGCTCTTCAAACTATTTTCAGTATAAGACAATACTGATGGACTGTAAAAAACTATATGAAAATATTTAAGTGTAAACAAGGCAACCAAAGTAACAGCAAGTTAACCTACCTACTGTTCATTCCTGACTAAGGGAAGAGATGGAGAAGGGAAGAGAGTAGTTAGAGTCCAAGAAAAAAAGGGAGAGAAATCTAATTTATGTTTATAATTCCACAATAACTGATAATCTAGCTTCTCAAATTTTATCTCTTTTTGTAATAATATTACAAGCTTAATACACCTTGTCTCTCATAAGGCAACTGACTTGGTGCTATACAAAACGAAGCCAGAGTGATATGAAGTCAACATGCCACATTCAGTGTGATAAAGAAATAAGAAATCTCCAGATGCAAAACACAAATCAGCTGATTGCACCACATGTTTTCAGTGGGTTCCCACAGGGTTCAGTTCTTCGCCCCACACTCTAATATTTTATCAATGATCTGAGAGGAAAAGTCACCACCACTGAAGTCTGCAGATAACGCAGCATCAGCAGGACCAATGAGTAATAAAAAGGTCAGGTCACAAAACCAAAACACAGAGTACTCGGTAAGCAGCCATAAACAAGTGACATGTTTTAAATAAAGCTGAAGGTTAAAAAAAAAAAAAAAAATCTTATTGCTGCAAACAAAAGGTGCCAAGTCACGCTCAGGTGACTGACAATCAGAAGCAGAGATCTCAAAAAGGACTTGGGACCCTGGGAGAGATGTGGCTGAAGGAATATCTGTGGGACAGGTACCGCAAGCGCTGCGCGCACGAAGGAGGGCCTGGGGAGGAATTACTGCAGATGCGTGCTCACACTCCGAATGCGAGAGACCCCTTGTTGCACCCCAGGTCGAGCCCCTCAGCCAGAGCATTAAGGTCTCACGGAGTCCCAGGAGCAGCTGAGCACTGGGGACCCTTGCACGGCCATCCCGTGCTGTGGGGCCAGTGCCAGGCTCACACAGCCAAAGAACAGCAGGGAGGTAGTGGTACTGCAGAAATTTTGCCTTTTTTATTTATTTAGGGGTTTTTTATTGTTGTTTATACTTGTTTCTGAAATGAGGCTTCATATTTGAAAGAAGTTGCCCTGTAAAGCTCAGCTCCCAGCTACAGCTTTGTATTACAGCCTCATGCCAATCGCACAACCCGCTGCACAAGTCTGTGTCCCCTGCACAACCCAGAGTACACAGGTTTGAGGACTTCAGAAGACACAGGGGTGTGAAGCAGGAATTAATTTTCTTCATGCTTATGGTGGATGTAGCTGCTACTGGCCACAGCCAGGCTCTAATCCTATACTGCCAAATTCCAAAAAAAGGATGTTGAACAACTGGAGAAAGTTCAGAGAATCACAAGAATCACTGCAGAGCTGGAAATCCTGCCTCAAAACAAAAGCAAGTAACAAAAGAAGAAACCAATGTATTCGACTTGTCAAAGAGGAAACGAATGCAGAACATGAACTTTCTTTAAGTACTGAAACGGGGAATAAGACTTGGAGAATGGTTCTACCAGCTTGCAGCTAAGTTTATAAGCTGAAGCCAGATCCATTCATCGTGGTTATAAAGGGTCACAATATTAAGGGAGAACAATCAATCATGAAGGAACAGCATGAATTCTTTGACCCAAGCCATTCTTAATTGAAGACTGGAGGTTTCCCTACAAAGATATGCAGAAATTCAAACAGGAAACAATCTGGGGAAGTTTTATAACTCATGATTTACATAAGGCTAAACTAATTAATCGTAATTGTTTCCTTTGGCCTTCTTGCAGCAAAACAAGGCTGTTTACTAGAGTGGCAGCATGTTCTGGAGAACCCGATACAAACCCGGAGTTGGGAAACCTGCTGATGCTGTTTTGCATTCCTATATTCCAGATAACTCGATATCCTTATCAGGAAGGCAGCCGGGGAACACAGTTCAAGAATCTAGGCTTAAGATCAAAGGTTGTTCACATTAGACACAACCCACCCGTTCACAAGCAAGCTCCAAACACAGCGCTCGATAAACTTCAAGTGGCCGGCACATCCTGCAGCACTAGCCCATTGAAAGCCTTTTCCCTTGGTTTATTTTTAAGGCTGGGTTCTCAAGCCCTACTGCACAAGTGAGTCAGCTTTCCTCCCCGCACCTGAGCTGGGCTGGTGAGGGCTGCGGACACCCCAGCACCCGCTGGGAGAGGGAGTCCCTACTGCCTGCCATCACCCCAAGAGCTGCACCTCAGTAGAGAGCTGGGAGAAGGTCACAGAGGAAAAATTTGTCAGGCTTGCATTGGACTTCAGGGTTTCTCAATCAGAGACTGAAAACACAAACACCCAGCAACACCCACGCATGTAAACTATTCCCTATCCTTTTCATACGTATCTGTTCCTCAGGAATGGAGGGGCAGCTGTAGTGATGCCAAAGCACAAGCAAAGGCCTGCGACAAACTGCAAGCACTCAGAAGCACGCAGCGTCGTGATCGTTTTCAGAGTCCACGCTTAGTTTCCAAACAAACCACATCCGATAGATGGCTGATTTCAGTGGTGATGGGAGATTCCCCATGAGCCCAGGCGAGGGGAATGCCGGGGTGTGGGGGGGAATTAAAACGGAGCTTCCACGTGGACTTCAATAGAAGCCATTTAGCAGTTGCTTATTTCCAAGTCTCTTTTACAATGTCTCCTAGTTAGCAAAGCTGCATGTGTCTGGGCATCTCCTCCATGGCCTATCATCCTTTCCAAATGCCAAGTCTGCAGTAGCAGAAGGCTGCCCATAGCAGAGATATTAGAGGCAAGTTACTTTATTCTTGCTTTAAACCTGAGAAAGAGCACAAACACAAGCATGTAGTATGCAACCCCATTCAAACACACAGAGAGAACAAGGTAACTTGGGCTCTTATTTTATGTTAGAAAAAAGCTTCCTTTTTTTTTTTAGTTTGATAAAGAAAAACATTAAAAACAAACAGCGGACAGAAAGGAAGGAGAGGGAGCATTTAAAGGAAAGGAGGAGTTTTATCCTGTTTTAAAGATTAATTACAAGATTAATCCCACCAGGCAATGCTAGTTTCTGGCACTAAAGCAGAAGGGTGCTCTAGCCAACGCCTCCAGCCAACACATACGCACGCACCCCTGCACAGCATCTTCCCAGTCCACATCCCTCAAACACTAATTCACAAACAAAGCTGCTTTCACTTGCAGCACTGCAATTTAATTAATTGGATATATTGAGCGAGTGCGCTGTGCGGTGCGGAAGACGACTCTCCCGAGACTGCCAAAAAAGCCTGCCAGTGTCCCGGGGATAGAGACGGGCGGAGGGAAGTTTCAGACATTGCATAAGCACAGGCACACGTAATCACTCATTCGCACTATCCCGGCCAATGCTAACTCAGACCCTTGCGAGCCACAGCCAAGATCTACTCGAGCTATGCAGAGGCGATCAGGTGCCCGGTGAGCAGGCAGAGAAGGGAGGGAGAGGCCCAGCCTGGGGGGGTGTGTGTGGGGAAGGACATGGGGCTTGCTCACAGACGCTTGTCCCAGAACGTAGCTAGTGTGAGCCCCGAGCCTCCAGAGGCCCCTCGGCCCCTCCTTGTGTAACCGTTACCCCAGAGCTTAAAAGAAGGAAAAAAAAAAAGTGTTTTTTCCAAGCCCTGTCAACATTGGTGTAAGGAAAGAAATACGGCCTTGTGGTTAGAGGGCCAGTCAGAAGCCAGACACGCCGTGTGCTGTCCCACACCACCTGAGCGGGCCCAGGCCTCTTGTCCCCTGGCGCAAAGGCGCCCTTTGCCTCTTCATTCCACATGCCTAAGGGCAATAACAAAGTGATACTCTCCTATCACGAGGGATTTCAAGGATAACGGCATGGAAGATTGCATCACATTCAATGCCAAGATTATCAGGATCATAAAAACGCTGAAGAGAGCTGGGACATAGAGGGAGCCCCTTGTTGCAGGGCACGGTGCTGGATGCTGCGCCGAGGCCTGGAGAGAGGAACCCACACAGCCACTTCAGGCTTTGAGGGCTACCGAGAGGTAAAGAGCAAGCTCAGGAGCTCAGAAAGCACAATTAGTGTTCAAATTTCAGGTGTCATGATTTCTTCCGGGCAGCCTGTAAGCCTTCTGTGGTGTATGGCCACGTGAAACCCTGGCTGCTGAGCACCAAGCCAGCACAGCCCCCCGCATTACGCAGCTCAAGCGGAGAGCACCTGAGAGGGGGAAAACACTCTCCCGGAGCTAAATGAGTCTGTTCAGCTCTAGGGAAACACAGGTACATCGCCAGAAAAATAATCGGGGGAACCTTGTACTGCTTATCAGCAATGCATAACTCCAGAGCCAGTTAAGGCTATATATACACAGAGATATATACGTGTGTGTGTGCATGCTTGCGTGTCTGTGTGTATTAAATATAGCTCAGTTTTTTAATATGGCGCCGTTGACTGCGGAACAGTTCGGATGAGCATCTGCTACAGACCATCTGGACTGGGAGGAAGGGAGAGCGAAACGCTATGGGACTCTTGAGGAATTTGAAACTTGCAGCGGATTTTACACAGAAAACTGTTGCATAAGGTACACCGACAAATGTGTGATATCAGGAAGGTTCTTTAACTAAAAGAAGAAAAAAAAGAAAGAGGAGAAGTGATCTTGAAACTGCTGCTTCCTGCGGGGGTTGGAGTTGGCTACAAGCGATGGTACTGACCTCATGCCACTGAAATTCAGCATCATTAAAAGAAACAAAACCAAGTTCTCAGGACGTGCATCAGTATGTGAGAAGATCTAGCATCAGACTGGTGTTGCCCCAATGAACTGAAAGTGGTACCCAATGTTCAGTGGGTTACCATGGAGTATCTTAAGCTTCCATCAAAAAATAAAAGCTCATGAAAACCACAGGTTTTTATTCACTGAACTAACATACAAGAACAAATGGTTTGTGTGTAAAGCACTCTGACATCCTCCTAAGATGGCTTCATATTCATAATGTATATGCACACACGGAGATATTATCAGTATTCTTCTCCGAAGACTACAGCAAAATTCTATGAACTAGAAGATTTTATAAAGCAAGGCTCACAATGACCATGTCTCATGCAGAACCGATACAAAGACTCAGACATGCCAAAACTAAAATCTGTCAGTTTTTCAGAATTGCTGAGCACCCTCTCCTCTATTTTTTTTTTTCCTGGTTGAAAGATCTGCAAAGGGTAACAAAGGAAACTAAAGAACATGAAGTAAGCTCAAGTTTGCAGAGCCTGAAAACTTCCCCAGAAAATTGTTAGGTGTGCAAAAACGACAAAGGATTGAAAATTGCTGCTCTGATTCTACTGACAAGTTGTAGTTCCAGATGGCTTGGGAAGATCAGGTCTTCAGCAAGAGTCAAAATGAACATGGCTGGCACTAAAGCCAAATGGGAACTCAGCATTTCTGGGATTTCCATAAGCTGAACTGTACCTGTCCTGTAACGGTAGCAAGTTGCTAGCACGCACATACTGGGAACTCAAGCATAGGACAATACGGAGAAATAACACTTCTTCTCGAAAGAGCAGCCGTCCATCTTTTCCCCACTACCAGTCATCTTTATTTTTCCAATATTGCAATAAAAAATATCTAATAACACTTCAAAAGGTCCAGTAGGATAGCATTTTGTAAAAGGAGCCCACTAAACCATTTTACAGAAGGACCTAACAGCTCTGTTCCACGAAAGGATCCAGTTACACAAGCCTCCAGTTTGAGCTTTATGGGGACAGCCAGCCACACTCAGAAAAGCCTGCAAACAGATGGAGATAATAGAAATTTAAATGGACCATCCAGCTTTCAGTATAACCACCGTATGTGGTATTTTATCAGTTGCCAGGCAAGTGGGAGAGGGGGAAAGAAGTAGAAGAGATCATCAATCTCCCCATCCTGTCTGCATTGCTCCAATCCCTGGCTCATGTAGCAGCAGTTAAAACTACTCCCCTTTTGACAGGATTTGTTAAGCCAGTCAGGAAAGGTCAGTATAGAACATGGAAATAGATTTAGACCAGATGCCCATGCTAATAGTAATTCAAACCGCATATTCCTCACCTAAAATGAAAATATTAAATAAAAGCAGTGACAATCTGATATGCTTTTAAAGGTTTAGTGCTCCAGCCATTTTTATTTAAGCAGATGATTTGTCTGATCCTGATGCAAATCCATTTTTAAAAGTTCAAGGAGTAAATAGAGATACATGTTGAGAAGCAGCCTTTTTCTGATGTGTAGAAATTTGTATTCATGGCTTTTTTGTTGGTAAGATAGAGGCCATACACACAGAGCTGTAACTGCAGGAATAAAAGCCTGATAGGACTTTTCATACCGCATCATTGTAAATAAAGCTTCCTATTATTAGCCAACACTGCTACCATACACCTCCAAGAGGGGCAACCAGAGCAATAGTAAGCAAATTAGCTATAAACCCAGCCAAACAGTGTGAAATCTCTCACTGCTAAGGGATGCCCACGCGCATATTCAGATGCTGTCCTGGTACCCTCTGAAGTTGGTGTTTTGTTTAGGGAAGAAATCAAGCAGCTAAGGAGGACTACAGAGATGCTCCCTGCCAGGACTTACGAGAATCACAGCACTGACCTGCTAAAGCCTTCAGTGATGAGACAGACAGAAAAGAGGCACAAAGACACAACTGGGTAGCAGGAGAGGAATGTATACAGCTCCTTATCTTGCTTTTCAACACTTAAATTCCCATGGCAATGACTCTTTTCTTATCCCGAAAACAAGACGACACTTGTGTAACCGGTACGGGAAAAGCCACAGGCAAGCCTCCTCTGCTGATATACCCAAGCTTCGTCCTTGGCAAGATAACCTGTAGCAGCAAAAAGGTCATGCGGTCATTCACCTCATTCAGCCTCTGCCGATGGTAGCACAAGAGCACGCTGCCTGTGATGGGCAGAGCCCTGGGGATGTTGGGGAAAGGGACGACATTTTGCCAAGAGCCACCCAGAGCACCCCAGGTGCTCTTTGCATAAGATACCCACCTAGCCTCGGGATACCCACCCACTTCAGTCACTGCCCAAAAACTCAGACAAACAAGTTCTGGAAAAAATCCAGAAAACCAGCCCTGGTTTAAGATGACATTGCCCTCTGGCTCCCTGTAGGACTATCGCTCTCTCACGATGGGATGAGCAGGCCTTCACCCCAGCCATTTCTGTTTAGAGGAGGGGACAAGGTGCCCAACTTGCCTTCCTCAGCGGTGTAAGCTAAAACACCAGTGCATAAGGCCTGGGCACCTCTTCCTGTGGCAGCCTCCAGCAGAGACGCAAGACAGACAACTGGAGGCAGCAGCACGGGAAAGCAATGCTGTGCCACAGCTCCCCTGTCACAGCTGTCACTGGGCATGCTTTAAAACACATATTTTAAATTAAAAAATTCTCAGTACCCAAATGATACAGCTGTTCACCTTTCCTCAGCCATTACAGCAACACCAAGAGCTGTGCTGCTAAGCCATTTATTTTAATAAATTAAGTAAATACAGCTTCTCTCATACCCAACACCACCCTTGGAAGAACCTGTGTTTTGGAAACCAGCAAAGAAAGACCGAGTATGTGCCCAGAGCGGCTTCAGGGCTACTTTGGCCCAAAGACAGACAGAGTTGTTGTCCTCAGAAAGAGGCAAGAGCACCCCCACAATTCACCCCACCAAAGCCCCAGCCCTGCTCTCACACTTTATGTTTAGCTGCTGGTAACCGACGTGTTAAACCCCCCCGGATTTACATCATCGCTTTGGTAGAATAAAACCATACGGATTCAATGGGTTTTGGTTAAAAGTTACGCACGCATGCAAGGCTTAACGGTCCCAGGGTCTCAAAAGCC
Source organism: Gymnogyps californianus (assembly GCF_018139145.2). Classification (NCBI taxonomy): domain Eukaryota; kingdom Metazoa; phylum Chordata; class Aves; order Accipitriformes; family Cathartidae; genus Gymnogyps; species Gymnogyps californianus. Next base: position 154,294,196 of record NC_059471.1, read on the forward strand.
TGACTGTCGGTGCTGACCCCTGCTCCTTCCCACCAACCCAAAATGAAACACAGAGACATTTGTTGTAAAATTGCTCCACCGCAGGCGCACAGAGCGGGGACTGTGCAGACAGGGCGTAAAGCAGAGGTGGGCTCCCCACTGGAGGGGAGCTGCACTCGGTTTCCCTTTCAGATGGATTTCTGAAGCTCTTTCTTCCTTCAGCGCAGCCTGTCCAAGGCACATAAACAGAGAAACTGAGACATTTTTGAGCAGAGGCAAGACCTTGGAAACCCCATTTCATCGCTCTGAGGAGAAAGAGCAATAACCCCAGCCTCCCCCACATCCATCAGCGGCTCCGCAGCAGAGCCCCTGCGCAGGGCAGGGGCTGGCAGGGGTCCAGCCCGCCCGGATACCGCGCCGGGAGCCTGCAGCTGCAGGAATGTCTGGGACCAGGCACACGCAGCTTTTTTTAATTGCACGCTTCTGCTTCCACCGTCTCAGTCTGTCCTGGCTCGGTATTTTTGGGGGTTGGTTTCTTTTTTTGTCTTTTTTTTCTTTCCTGCGTTCTGCTTTTAAGTGGACAGGGGAGAAGAGAGGGAAGGGGAGCAATTATAAGGCAGGCTATTGTGATGGCATGCTCTCCTGCCTATTCTTAGGCTTTGAAGGGACATCCTCCTGACTGGATGACCACAGTCTTATCTTGCCCTCATTTTTGTGTAACAGTTGGGTTTTTTCAAACTCTGAGAAGTCAGTTTTCTCTGTCAATAGTGGTGGAGAAAGTAGGGCTCTCAGACGACACAAACCAGTGTGAACAAAACTGAAGGAACACGTTTCAGAAAACCCCAACGTGCCTGAAAACCCAGCATGCAGGGAGGAGTGTTATAACAATATCAAGCATGAAACATAGTTTGGCAACCTGTCTTTTACAGCTCGAGGCTAAATGCTGCCCATATGCAATGGATGAGAGCACATCTTGAAAACTGAGCAAGTCCTGGCAAAGTCACGTGCAAACTACTCAGATACACCAGCTCTATCATTAAAACTTAGACTGAGCACAACAAAGAGGCACGTTCCAACTGCAATACTGAGTTTGAAGCCATCACACCAGATTCCAAATGCAAAAGGAGTTCATAAACATGCAATCTCTTACACCCTGACCTTATATCTGATCTGTTTCACCGAAAGGTGTGGTTCAGCTGTCTCAGCCTCTTTTCAACATCAGTAGTCTACACGAAAGAGCATCACCAAGAAAATCCTAGTGTTGCTGTGTCACTGGGAATTTTGATATAAAAATGTTTAACAGGCATAACCTGCAGAGACGTGTGCCTTTCTGCCAGAAACTGTGTTGGATTATTATTCAACAGAAGTCACCATCCTTCCCAGAGGTCACCATTCCCTCAGAGAGGATGGCTTAACTCCACATCTACTGCTCCAACCCAGTTCCATCAAGATGGATTTGAGGTCCACTATTCAAGCTAACACAGATCACCTTGGCAGAGCAGTACGAGGGAGCTACTCCAGGTTCAGTCATGCTAGCAGATCTAAAGGGCCAACCAGGGGTCTAGTGTTCCCAGCAGAGGACACCTAACCAGAGCCAAAGCCACTTGTTAATCTCTTGCTTTCCCTCCCACAGGTGATTCCTGCCTTATTTCTGACCAGTCTGGCCAATCAGGACAAACCTCATTTAAGAGGTCAACTAGGTTCCACAACTTTATAACAGTTACTCAGCAGCAGCCCAAGCATCAAGCCCTCCATAATTCAAGCTCTCCCAGGAAAGATGGGGTTTTTTTCTACCCACCTCTCAAAACTGCATTGCTTACAGCAGCAGCCTGCCTCACAGGAAATTTCTTCTTGGACTGTGCTGCATCCAAGGTCTGCCTTTTAGCTGTAGCACTCCCCCAAAGTTTGATCCCTCCAACAATCCTTCATTACAAAGTCACCAAATCCAGAAGATGCCAAAGAAGGTGTAGTTCTGTTTCACAGGAAGTGGTGCAAACACTGACAACAGGGTAAAATCTAGTCAAATCCTGCGTGGCTTGTTCTCCTTGAGAACAAATGCTCAGCCACATCTGCTTACAAACCCACCACCTGCACGAGCACTGCCTCTGGACCAATGTTGCTACCAGATGAGACCAGCTTCCACGCACAGGGCCGCCTCTGTCTGCTCAGGCTTTGGCTTCCACCAAGGCAAACCAATTAGCAGACCCTCTTAACAGGAGTATCATTTGATCAAAAGGAGTTTTCCTCCAAGAGCAAAAGTCAGATCAGTGGATAGGAAGAACTTCACAGGAGATGTCCGTGGAGCTGCTGTCCCCTACAAATAGCACTACCTTGCACAGAGCGCTGCTCCCTTTACAGGTATTATGAATGACATAATTTGTGGTTTAATTGCAACAATTAGCCCATTCTGGCTGAGGTCAGGTCCACAGCACTTCAGTGAAGTGAAAAATGCACTTCTATTAAGAAAATAAAAAAATGAGACCCACATTCCTGCAGCAGATCTTTTTCAACAATATGGGCAACTCTTCATTTCCTGTAATTATTCCATAAAACACACCACTGAGGCATGTTAGCATTTATTTTCCAGATAAGGCAACGCAAGAAGTAACCTCTTCAAACTAGAGCAGTATTTGGCATTGGAAATGCAACAAGAACTTGAGTATTCCTGTATTGGGATACGTAAATCTACCTATCCGTATGTGTAAGGCTGGAACACAGATGTTGGGTCTTCAGCCCCAGGAAGAACCAAAACTAGTATAGAGAGGAGACATCTTTAAAGGTTCCCCGCAATGAATAAATTCTTCTTACATTCACGGGATGAGCAATTTGAGCTCTGTCAAAGACTTCACAAAATTTCTTTGTGTGAAGATGCACTTTGAAGACCAATTTCAGTGAGTTGTCATCCCGTGATCATATGAGGAAAAAACGCAGATTGACTTGGACATCTTATCCGAGTTCGCATTGTGTACTTGTAACATCTCCAGGGTGAACTGCTCTTCCTTAGAGAAGACTGTGTGGTTCCCTATCCTTATGAGCGCATGGATCAGCCTTAAATGTCTTGGGCTATGCTGCATCCTGATCAGGACGTACTGTCTCTTACAATGTTGCAACAACAAAATATAACTCCTTAGTAGGATTTTGCAGGGTACTTACCACAACCCTGAAATCCCTGATGGGTGGAGCTGTCAGAACTACCGTAAATCAGCAGAATCAATCCTGCAGGCTGTATTTACAAGACAGCCACTGTGAGCCCTGGGAGGGCACTAGCAATGCTGCTTCCTCCAAAGTGTGTGTGCCCGTGTGCGTTGGGACACACACACACAATCCTAATGAAGGGAATATCTGCTTCTGGCATATGATGTTCCTAAATGCCATCAAAAAAGACCACACTAGGTGGCAAAGTACTTTATGATTGTTTACGATCACCACGGGCAGCCTCAAACTCAAGTATCTGCTCATCTCCTGACTATTTGCCATCCATCAGACACAAAGTACCCAACTTCTTTCTTACTAGAGAAACAATCCAGACACACTGAAGCAATTGGAAAAGAAAATTCAGCTGAGGTTCTTTTGGTAAGCAGCCTGACCACTGCAGCGTTTTTTCTTGTCTTCCATATGTAGTTGTGACAACTGCAGTAAAATATTCACTCGGCCGCCCTCCTGTAGCCAGCCGAGTCTGTAACCACCCACCCACACCACAGATGTACTCAGAAGTTACAAATCCCTCCCTCCCTATTTACACAGCATGACAAGCTGGGATGCCACTGTGGCAGCAGCGTTAGTGCTCCAGCCCTCCCACAAGATACCAAATCTGTGTCTCCTCAGTAAGGGAGTACCTATACAATGCCTAATGAATAGGACGAGCCACTTGGATAGCATCTTGGGTTCAGCAGCAGTGTACCTCCCATGTTGTTCAAGCTCACTGTAGCATCAGAGCCGGCTGGCAACAACCAAACACTCATAACAGCAATGATTTTATTTTAATAAATAGTTATTAAGTCACATTTTAAGCACTGCATATACAGAGGTAGATTCCAAAATATTTCACGCTTCCATGTTTTCTTCACATATGCTTCCATCTAGCAAAATCCCACAATATTAATGACCAAGATCTTCACCTTCCCTTACTGCTATGCATAATCATAACTAAGCAAAAGATGCACCTTTCACTTACAGCTTCCAAAATTTCCTAAAGTTATCTAAACTACAGTATTGAAACACTATTTTGCTAACGTGCAAGTGCCACATTCTGATATATTCTGCTTTGGAGTGTACACTCCCACCCTCTCCCCAAATAACAGAAATTGTCTCCAAAATACCACACACCTCCAACAAAAACAACACACCAGTGGACAGATCAAGGTTTCTTGCCAAGGCTGAGTGCATTCCTTCCTCTGGTGAAGAGGGCACCAAATTTGGATCTTCTGAGGTTTGCATTACTTTCTGGTAAAGGCACATTTAATCTTTTTTCTTCCTTTAATCCTCCTTACCCCTATAAGCCCAGCCAGAATCTCAACCAAAGTAAGCGGCTGAGCCAGCATGCACTACACTTTATCAGTCAGCCTTTGACCAAAGCAAGCAACGCAGACCTCCCAGAGGTGCCTCCGACCAGCAGGCCCAGCTTTCCAAAGTGGCGTCGATACATACAACTGCACGATGTCTGCCAGAGAAAGAGAAAAGAAAGCACAATTTGTAGATAAAGATTCTGCTACTAAGTCGCAGGTTCATCATGCATCTACTAGAATACGGAATAAGAGGAATCCAGCGTCATTCACTGATAACTCCTGTTTTAAGTGAGATTACAGCCAGTTTCTACTTTCTTAAACCTCCTCCTGGTCAGTCCAACTAGTCTTTATTAAAGTTTTAAGCTATGAGTCCTCCTTGCTATTTTTTCCCCCAAAATTCAGTCAAACTGACTCTTGTCCAGTCCTTGCCCTGTCCCTCAGTCTTAACCCCCTGAAGAGCCCTCTAAACCTTAATTCGTAAAGGGAGGAGGTTCTCCTATTTAAACTTACCCAGCAGCAGCTGGCAGGACTGGGTCAGAGACATGAAAGTTTAACAATGTAAGCTCCACAGGACAACCAGTGTCTACCAGCAAGGTAGGGAGCAGAAGTGACACCCCTCTGCGGTACAGTCTTGAGCATTCTCCTGCACTGCATGGTTTCTAGGGCAGGAGTTGGCTGAAACAGCACACATTTCTCAGTTGAACAACTACTTCCCTCTGCCCTTCCCTGGGCCCCCTCAACAAATCCTACAGCTATATCCTTTCCCAATAAAATACTAGAAGCCCTTTTTACTCCCCAGAGTTGTTACACTTGTGCTCTTTCATATGAGCCTGTCCACCAGTCTGAGAGACTGCACTAGACAATAGCGGAGAAAAGATGTAAATGGGGCAGAGCTGCTCCTCACGTAAAGTTATAGAGAATAGCATTTTGTAACCTTGTTTTCCCTGACTGTCAGAGAGGGACAGAAAAACTCTCTCCTTCCTCCCCACCTTTTTTGTTTTGTGTTTTTTTTTTTTTTTTTAAATGAACACCACCAGGACAGAAAGATTATTTGCTAAAAAGAAGACTCTAGAGAAGTTAACACTGATCTCGAGCATTTAAATATACTGTCAGTCAGTACACTGCCCATAAGGTCCTAGTATAGGGAGTGAACGGTGGGGCCGCTAAGCAGGGAACATCCCTGTTTGGCTTGGCTCAGCCTCCTGAAGCGCTGTGTCACTAACTGGAAACAGGCGGGTTTGCACAGGGCTTCCAAGAAGAGGCTCGCAGGAGCGATGCAACACAGGCACCTCCCCTCAAACCAAGCCAGGGAGAAACAGAGGACGCTCAAGGAATTGGGTCTTTGCTGGGTCCCCAGCTAAACTAACTTGTAGCATGTTCTGGGAAAAGTGATGTAGTTTTGTCTGTATGTTTACTGATGGCTGGGGCTTAGGTGTCCCTGTGGATTGCAAACGGGACTGCTGAGAGCCACGGTTAGGAGCCTGAAAGCACTGGTTACATTAATTGTGACTTTGTACTTTACAGAAATCCTTGACGATCTGTTTAGAGACAAGAAAACCATGACAGCTACGTCCTTCCTGTTGCTATGAGACACTGCACCAAGCTACGTGTAACCTCAGGGCTATTTCTACATCAGGCCCCCTCCCCTCAAGTCCGGAGGAAGAGATCAGCACCTGTATGGGTACAACTTGTCATAGGGAAAACCCACTCCAGTCTGAGATGTTTTAAATATCTCTGCTTAATGCAAGAGCCCTGAAGCAAAGCATCGCACAGATGCATTTTAGATAGCCACAGCACTACCTTAAAGATCACAGACATTGCAGCATCTGCTACTGACTAAGCTTTTGAAAGAGCTGTTTCCCAGCACCAGTCCTGCACAGCTGTTTCTCTTTGGTATGTATTGCAGACCACTGAAGTCACAGCCCGGTCTGCGCATAACTCGTTACACTTCCTTGCCCCATTTGCCTCCAGGTTTCTTCACACCCCTACTTGGTCCAGATTTTCTCTGGCGTCTGCTCACTCGCTCCGGATCATCTCCCCGGCCAGGCCTTTGACTTGCATTCCTTCCCTGCTGCTAGACTAAACTGAGAGAGCACAGCCTGCCTGGCTCAAACACCAGACCTCTTGTCAGAGATCTACACAGAAGTGTGAATCAAGATTTTTGGGACACCTGCCTGAAAGTGCCTTAAAAGGGCTCAATTAAGAGAGGACACATAATTGAAGAAATTCCCCTCCAAAGCATTCTAGCAGTACTCTGAAAAGTCAGGGTCTTTTAAAAATCACTCCCTGTTCTTAGGACATGGGGAAGAAGAAAAAAAAAAAAAAAAAGAGAGCTTTACACCTCACTTCTGCTTTTATTTCCATATTTTCTATTCTGTGTCTTGGCCATAACCCAAGTGTCCAGCTCCCCAGAGGCTGCTTCAAGGGTGAGGGCAGCAGCCTGGAACTGCAGAACTGCCCCTCCACGTGGTTTCTGTACAGGCACATGTGGTCCAAGCAGAGATCTGTTCCTAATCTGCCAATCACGTGCTGCAGTGCCTACTGTCGCGAGGAGCTCAGCTCCACTACATAAGCCAAGCAGAAATGAGATAAGGCAGCTCTGCAGAGATAAAGCCGCGCGTCAATCGTAGGAGCGGGCTAAGCACACATCCAGGCTCCAGGCACCTAGAGCAGTTTAAGGCATTCCATGTCTTGCACTATTGCTCCGCTGCCGCAGGTTATCTTTCCGCAGCAGAATGGCAAAGGCGGTCACGGGAGTACTCCTCTGCTCCACAAATTAACTAGTACTGAAGGACCAGGGTTGCTCATCTATTCTTGTCCTCAGACAGGTGTGAGTGGTGACTCCCAGCAGCACACATAGCCTCAGCCTCTCCTGCTAGACCCAGCAGAGCCTGACCAGCCTGACAGGATCATCAAGCTGAGGAGCTTCATTCCCAGCCAGACCTGTTGTCAGTGCTTCTCCAGGAGGCACCCGAAGGGGCCACTTCATGAGTGCAGCAGCTCCCTCCCACACCAACACATCACAGGCACACTGGGAGCTTTATGCCAAAAGGAGAAGCAAAACTGCTTTAGAGAAGCTGGGCACTCTCCTGGCAATCGCTGCCTTTCCAATACAGCTTTTAGACATTTTCAAGCCACATCTGCTGTCCACACTATACTTGAATAAAATATTTTTCCTGCTAGCACATTCCAAAGAAAAACCAAAACAGCACTAACACTAGAGAAGGTTATGCCATACCATGGAAGCAGTTTAAGGCAGCGTCTTCTGTCTGCCAGCTACCTAAATACAGAGCACATCAAGGAAGAAAAATTACTCGCCCTTCCCAAACATCCTGGGCACTCTCCTCGTCCTGTCTCAACCTGCATGCCAAAATTAAACATGGGTCCCCTATAAACTATGGGGAGACTGACCCTGCATCACATACAAGCTACCAGGCTCGTTAAAATGCTGTAAAAGTTCTGGATAGACATTAATAAGGTAAGGCCTGCCACAGGCAATGGATTTTAAGCTTCCTCCAGATGGTGGTGTAGAAAAACACAGGCTTGTAGTATTGTGGCAAAAGAGACAGAGGGACAACAACAATCTTCCATTGTTGAAAACTGGGGTAAAAGTTGGTACCATTGGTACAACTGGGATCATATCAGCTGCTACCTTCCACTAGCTCTACCTTTAAAATGCAAGCTAGAAACTTTCCTTTTTCATCTGGGTATTCATCCCACCTCCTCATACATTCAGTCTATTGGTTTCTCCTCATACCTCATCCTAACTGCTTTGCTTTCTTCCTTTTCTCTGCCTTCTTTCATCTGCCAGGGCTGAAGACCCTGGACAAACTGACATCGATCAGATCTGTTTTAGCCAGTCTGTCCCAGACAGAGGTACAGGGAATACAAGGCCGTCTTTGGTACTCAACTCCAAGAGGGAACATACATAGAGGTGCCCTTGTATTTTGGGACTAATGCCTTTTTCCTACCAGAAATCTCACCCCTTCCCACATGCCTTGTGCACTGTCCCCTTTTATGTGTGCCAAGAGGTGTCATGATAAACACAAGGAGTTCAAAATAGCTTGAAGAGATTAAAGCATTTATTTAAACTTCACTGAAATCAACGCAGTTTAGGAGAATGACCAAATGCTGTGATGCATTTGGACAGATTAAAGGAGTCATATAGGGTGCTGCTGTATGTTCTGCCTCGCAGCATCCAGAGTCAAGAGGCCCAGCAATAAAGTTTTACAGTATTTAAAGCTAGAAAGGACTATGCAACCTTCCTAATCTGACTCTTCCACATGTCCCAATCCAACATGTTTCCCTGAGGTACCCTTTTATAGGGTCTGATAATTTGTCCTTTGTTAAAATATAACTGCCAGAAAAGAACATGGGTGTGCTGCAAAGATTGAGAAATGAGCATTTTTCCCCAACTCAAGTATATTTTTAGCCTTTTTTTTGTTGTTATGCTTTCCAGTTCTTCCATATCCTTTTTTAAGAGTTGAACTTCAGGAATTGGACACAGTGTAGTAGCACTGGTTTCACCAACACTGTATACTGAAGTTAAATAGAGAAATTATTTTGAAAAACAAGGATTTTTTAAAAAAAATCTTTTTCCTTCAGAATCACCCTAGCAGAGCACATGGAGTTGCCTGTCTATTCTGAACTCTAGACCATTTTCCAAGTCCTGACTTCCAATATGCATTCACCTGTCCCATAGGTACAGACACGTTTTTTTGTTCCTAGACACATAACTTTGCTTCTTGATCATGGATGAAAACCTTGAGAAGCCTCCTGTCTGGTACCTTTTTGCAGAACCCAAGAAATCTATCCTCTGACACCAATTGTCCATTAGCAACTACTTTGAGTCAACCCTTTGATTTCACATATTTTGTGGTACAACTTTTTAATCAATCCCATGAAATAAATGTCCAATTACTTGCAAAGTGACTCCATTTACTTTCAGTTTTTTTCATCTCAAAGAATGAAGTCAGATTTGTCTGACTATACCTGCTTTTCATTAAATTCCACCTACCAGGGTTAAATTATATCTGTATCCTTCCACTCTGTAACTATGGAATCCTACAAGAGCTTTTCTGTATTTTTAAATATGTTTGGTAGCAGGATCTCCAGTGCATAGTTTTTATTTCCTCCCCTTTACTCTTTCTTAATCAATTTAATATTTTCCGACATTTCCTCATGATGTCATGACTCAACAAAAATCAGTGTCAACAAGCCAAACTTCTCCTCTGGGACCTTTCAGCCTATCTGGATTTCCAGTTATCCAGGTTTGTTAGTTCCAAGAAGTTTTGTAACCTGATTACTGACAATGGTTAATTTTCATACTACACCATAAAAAAAGTCCCCTTTCTACCCTTACACTTGCCAACATTGCCTTTTCCCCTTGGATATTTTTAGCTGATCATCATCAGCTCCTCTCTACTTCACACTGATTCTTTTTTACTCTTTTCTAACCTGTAAGTATTACTTCGGGCAAAAAGAGAAAAGGTATTTTCAGAGGACATTAGCAGTTTAAAAAAGGAATAGCATAATGATAGCTTAAGATTCATAATCCCCTTCACGATAATGATAATTTTATTCCAAGCACAAAGCTCTGAAGGGATCTTGCTGCAAGTACAATGATATTCATTATCCGTGTGTTACGAGAACCACAGCTGAAACCAAAGTTTTTGCAGACTCTCTATTCTGGTACTGATACCGAAAATTACATTATATACATCATATGAAACTGAGAAAGAAGCCTCAATAATATTAGTGTAAGCTTAACATAAACTGTTCTGATCATATGACTTCCACATCCTCTTCCAAACACCTGTCAAAGCAATATGCATTTAATGTCTTTAATCTTTCCTCATAAACCAGCTACTTGAACCACTTACTTTTGCTGTTGTTTGAATTCTCCCAAATTAGCCTCTCTTTCAGATACCCAGGTGTCAAGATTTGAAAAGCCCACACCCAAACTGTAGCATACTGACACCTACAAGCCTCAGGTTTCCATGCATCTCCCCAAATCGTACTTTTCAACACCTTAATCACCGCTATGGCAGTGGCACAGTTATGGTCATCCACAGTCATAACCCTGGCTCCTTTGATATACGGACTTCACAGCTTTCTGCACTGAATAACTGCTTCAGTTGTCTCTTCCCTTGGCTTTTAGCAATGCAAGTTTCTCATTTCTTGCCTGTATTTCCAACCTCCTTTTTCCCCTCAAATACCTGCAACTTTGAAACAAAGTCAAATGAGTCCAGAGGTTCCTTGTAGCTCCATCCCAGCTACCATATCACATCACGTCCCTCTTAAACACTGAAGCCACATCTTAAAAGCAAGTAGGTTTTTTCATCCCTGACTAATCTTGCCAGAAAGCTGTTCCAAGCAAGGTACTGAGGAGAGGGTTGTCTGTATGCCTTTCTTCCAGATCTTTTTCATTAAAACTAAAAAGATGTTCTGGACATGAAATATCTTTAATTTAAATTTTTTAGAAAAGAAATCAAGACATTTACTGCACAGTTTTCAAGATCAGTGCCACTTTTTTGTTGGTTTTGATCTTGCAGACATGTTTGTAGCTGAGAAAAAACAGCAACATAAATTAAGTCCATCTTTCCCCTGTGGTTTTGCAACATATTTCTAACAACCCAACAAACAAGCAACAGCAATAGGGAAACATTCCCAAGTCCCAGAGCTGACTCCCTGCTGCGCTTTTTCAGCAGAAAAAGATAATAGTCAATAGGAATTCAGCTGAAATTTTGCTCTGAATTAGTACAGCGAAATGAGAAGCCCCAAGTCACCCTGGGCAAGTATAAAAGTAAGACTTTTCTTTCTCTTTTAGTCCTTCTTGTAAGCAACAGCATCCACTGAAAGCCATGAGGAGCAAACCAGCTGAATAGAAACAGAACTGCAAAAGCACCGAGGCACAAGGAGGAGACAAGTTTCGCATTCAGAAAGCTCGCACCTTAAAAATAGTGCCAAAGCTCATTTCTGCCATGCCTGTTTCTTCAGGGGTCACACCTGAGCAGTGCCTTCCAGCTGCCAGGGGGGTGAGCTGGCTGGGCACCCCGAGGGCAGGGCTGCAGCGCAGCACCCTCGCACATCTGGAGCCCTCCTGCAGCTGCCAGGTCCTGCCCTCCCCAGCTCGCTGGAGAGCTGTTGTCATCAATTTGATAACTGTGGGCAGGAGCGTCCCAGGGAGCCTTGCCTTCGGCTTCTTCAGGGGTGCTGGGAGGGAAGGGGGCAGGCAGACATGCAGACATCAGTCTGGAGAGGCAAGGGGAGAAATGCTTTCCGATGAGAGGAAGGGCAAATGGCCCACAGCCAGCCGAAATGGACACCACTAGAGAGCCCTCAGTCCCTGCAGCATTTCACCAGGGAGCGCAGGAGCCATCAGAGCCGTTCGTAGGCATGGTCAGTTTGGTTTTCTTTTCTTTTTTTAAAAACACCTCTATGCTTTATGCCTGTTCTCTGAAAAATACAGCTTACCACTCTGCCCCAAACACCACACCAGTCCCAACCCTGAATCACGTGCACAGCTGTGCAGGGGGGATGGCAGAGAGGAGGAGGGGAAGGGAGCTGCGGCACTGAGGAGCTCGAGCAAGACATACCATCAGTGCTGATGACTAGGCCAGTTACACCCGTGATGAGAAAGACAGATGTTTTGCAGAAAGTCAGCCACTGCCTCATATTAGGAGGTATGAAAGCAGACAGTTTAGACATATTTTCCTCAGTCTTCATCCTTTGCTAGCCAGGACAGATCCAAGAAAGCCAGGTATCTGCCTGCAAGAAATAATGACCTTCTTAGTCTTGGTTCCTCCTGAAGATCTCATCCTGTCCATAATATCACAAGCCTTCCCTCAAAGGCAACGGTCACATTGCTGCTTTTGCTGTGAGAAAAGCTGGAGGAGCAGATCAGCTCTTTACTGCTCTTAAGCTTTAGTTCTACACATACTCACACAAATCTCTTCTGTGGGTACCAGAAGCTCCGTAAATTAGAATACACATGTTTTCAGATAACCCACACAAAATCAAAACATTGCAAGCAGATTAACTGAAGCCTACAGAGGAACCTATAGGAGACTGGGAAAAAAGCAGCCTTGGGATAAGCTTCCCTTTGTGCACAAAATTTGCTGCAGGACTGCAGGGGTAAAGGAACAGAGACCTGCTTGGTATTCAGGGCTTGGGTTTTTGGGTTTTTTTGTTTTGTTTTTTTTTTCCCCTCTGGCTGTTTTTCAGGTTTTAGGTCTACAAAACCTCCTCCAAGCTAGTCACACAAGCTACTACGCAGGGTGGTCTCTTCCCACACCTACAGTTTCAGGGTTAACCACAAAAAGGAAATAACACAGGTAGTAGCCAATCCTTATAGGTATGAGGCTGCATAAAGACAAACAGCCTTGAAACAAATGGTGTAGCCTCTTATACGGTCATATCATATGACAGAAGAGCAAGTAGGTAAGGCACCCAGGATTTTATCAGGAAAATCCTGAACAAAATTATGGGTGCATAAACAAACCACAAGTCCAACACACTACTCTGCGCATCATGTGTGCTGCACAGAAGGAATACTATGCACAGAAACAAGCATTTGATCAGGACGGCTGGAACTCAGTTCAGTTTTCCTTCTCCCCATTTCAGTAAATCTGAACCAGAACTGCAAAAAAAACCCAAAAGCATTGCTTCTGTGAAAGTATGGTCATCAGAAACAATAGTTTCCTAACAAAAATCAGCAAAACCAAGTGGCCTCAATCACTCAGTAGTTTAATGGGGACATGAAAAAATCGGGGATCAGACTACTGCCTAGCAATGCCATATCTACACCTGAGCAAGGCAGTGCCTTGGTCCAGGACTGCTGTGGAAGGAAGCACAGCACCGCTCCAGCTGGAAAGGGGCTCAGGTGGTCTCTAGCCCAGTCTCTTGCCCAAACAGGGTCAGCACTAAGCTCAGACCAGGTTACTCAGGGCTTTATCCAGTCAGATCTTAAAAACTTCCAAGGAAGAAGATGGTACAGTCTGGAAGATGGAGCAGCCTGCTCCAGTGCCCAGCCATCCTCACAGCAAAGCCATTTTTCCTTATCAGTCTGAACCTCTCTCACTTCAGTTGATGTCCATTTTCTCTCATCCTCTTGTCATGCAGTGGTGTAAAGAGCCTGGCTCTTTTCCCACTCTTTTCTACAGACCTTTGCATCACAGCATCCAAACTTTGGAAAAGGAAAATTAAACAGGATACTTCAAGTCTCAGCAATTTAAAGATGCTTTCCTTGCTTTGCAAGCCACCACATGCTTAAAAGCATTTTGCCACAGCTGAAGACCCTGCTTACATCCAAAATCAGCGGCAGCACTCAACATCTTCGGTGCAGAACAAGGGCAAGTGACCTTCCCCCTCTCTATTGGAGATTAGCCCATCTCACACAAGGGAGCACACACCTTACCTCTGCAGGCAACCTGAACTCCAGCGAGAGCTGGGAGATGAGTGCTCCAGGGTGTCACCAAACAGCCAAGGCTTGTCCTGGCAGAGCTGCAGGAAAGGAGTGAGCCCAGCATGTGTAGCTCCAGGCGAGCCACTGAAGTATATCAGCAATATTGCTCTTTGCCCCTACACTACAGGGGAGAAGCCTCCACCAACACCAACTCACTTCCCTCCTGCACCTCTGCTCAGGACAGATCAGACTTCGCAAGGAAGGAGGCCTGAAGCTCCCTAAGGTGCCTGCCCAAAGCTCCCTAAGAGGTTATCAGGGCAGCCTGGTCTCTATTGCTCACCCCATATGACTAACAGACTGCAGGAAAGGACAAAGCCAGCCCCAGCCCAGCTGCAGGGCAATGTTTTTCCTTGACAGAGAGGAAAGAGATGAAGTAGGTGTCACATTTTCCATTAGATTTTTGCTTGTCACCACAGCAGAGCCAGATCACATACAGAAGATTGAAAGCTGGTTAGCAGCAGATGGCAAAAAAAAAAGTGAGTAGTTTCCAAGACACAGCGAAGGCACAGAGAGGTCACTGACACTATTAAGCTACACATTTGGATGAATGGCAGCTATGGGGACAGCTCTAGTAATTCAGGTCTATCCCATTTAACCAGCCTTTCCTTATTTTCTCACATTGCCTTCTCTGTTTCCCAACCCGGGGGAGCACTCCTTATTTGATAGAGCATTTATATCCTTCCTGCACACATTTAGCACTGATATAACCCAATTCAGTGACTCTTTTCTGCAGTCGCAAGCTACGTTTGACAGCTCACGGACAGAGAGAATGACAGTCCCTGCTATGAAGAGCTCATCTCAGACTGGAGACAGTGGACACGATGTCCACCTCTGCTACGCCTTATTGAACCTCACCATTTTTGACTTGTCTTCTTTACTGCCTATTACTCGCCTAAGCGAGGTGAAAGGGTAACATATTTGCCAGTAAAAATGTGGCCCTAAGCCAAGCTTATTTTTCGCACACTGTTTCTGTCACTTTTATACAAGACAAACAATTTACCATCCAAGACAGCCTCCACTTTTCACCAACACTCAGCATCATGGAGGGGTGGTAGTACCATCGACAGCATCCAACATCACTGCTTCTTTGAAGCTCGAGTCTGTCCACTTCTCTGCTACATATCCACACTCTTCTCAAGCAACCCTTTTTCCTATTGATCCTTGAACAACTGCCTCCTCCAGGTAATCTCCCTTTCTTTCCAGTGACATCCAAATAATAGTCCACTGGTATCAAATAAATACACACACATCAGGATTACATCTAAGCACAACCCATAAAGCTACCCAGACTATTCCCACTGCACATTCCTTCAGCCCAAAATGCAGTTCCACTACCTCTTCCCCAGCCAAATATTCCTACCTGCCCTCTCACGTCAGCACCAGTGCTTGGGCTGCTACAGCATAAGCTGCATCAGGGAACTCATGCCCCTGAAAGCTAATTTCTTGCAAGAAAGTAATTTTACAACTGGATGAGCTCCCAGGCAGCTGCCACAACAGCCTGCGGTTACATCCAGGTGCAGAACTGCACTGTCAGATCTTGTCACCCAGGAAAAACACAGCCAAAGGGCATCCAGATAGTACTGATTTCTCATCTCCATGATTCAGAGAGATATGAATAGGGAGCAACAGCAGAAATGAATGCGCCCTTCCTGAAAAACCAGATGCAGAGCTCTACTGTGAGAGCCGCACAAAATGATCCTTCTCCAAAAGTGAGAGAAGCAGCCCAAGACATAGGAAACAGATGATGGATGTTTAAACCAAGTATTACAAAGTGACTGGAAAACAGCTTTTGGGAATGCAGGGAGGAAGGAGTACAGACAGCACTAAGGACAGCAGAGCCTGAAAATTGCTATTTGGATACAGCACAAAAAACCAGCATCTATCTGCAAGTGCAAAGCCAGCAAGGTAACTTGCGCAGTCAGAGACAGAGCGCTACTTTCAAAGGACCATCTCTTCACTTTCAAAGCAACAACCAAGTATCTCAGAGGTAGCTTGGTAGCTGAGGCACCAAGAGAAAACGAGCCCATAGTGACACAGACTGCACAGCTCTTTGGAGGGATGAGTAGCTAGCAAGATGGAGCACAAGCTAGGAGCCTCAGTCCTTACTCAGAGCTCTGGGTAGGTCTGCAGCCCCTGCACGAGCAGGGCCACAGGAGCCGCATTGCTGACAAAGTGCTAGCTCACGAGGCAGACATCCCCCTGCTCCTGCCATAACAAAGCTGAGCACATCCACTCTAGCTTAGCTCTGCAAAAAAGCCTATTAAGGGAAGTTTACAAGCCCCCTCAAGCCCAGGGGCACCATCTTGTGTCACCACAGCACAGTACTGCTGCGCACAGTGGCTCCTAAGGCGCCGAAGCAATTTTATTCTGCAGTAGTTACTTCCCTCCCATGTCTGTCAAACAGCTCGGACATAAAGTGGCTTTGCCAGGTGGTGGTATAGGTGACAGCCACACAGCAAGAAGCAGAGACAAGCTAAGAGACAGTCAGAGCTGGTGGTACATTGGTCAAAGGCCTTTTTGCTTATTTTTATATTTATTTTTATATTTATTTTTATATTTATTTTTATATTTATTTTTATATTTATTTTTATATTTATTTTTATATTTATTTTTATATTTATTTTTATATTTATTTTTATATTTATTGTCACAGCTGGCATGCAGATGATCTGATCACACAGTGTACAAGCAAAATTGTGAAGGCAGACTTGCAGAGGAGGAGAAATAAGGCACAAATGAACTGCTGCAACTGAAGTCAGTGCATTAGAGAGCAAGAGGGTCACAAAAAGATCAAATCAAACTGCACATCCCCATCTGGGATCTGCAGCTAGTCAGACCGGCCTCCTCCACAGACACAGATGATGCTAAAAAGTGAGACTGCTTTAATAAAAAACTGGTCACCCCCCCAGGATACCAGAAACTTACTTAACCCCCAACTATGAAAGACCCCAAAGAAGGGACTCTTCACAGTGCGAACAAAGACCTGCAAAGGGCACAAGTTCCCCCCATCCCTGTAGATAAGTTCCACAACTCCAGACACAGGAAAACCCTGTCTGGTAACGCCGGGAATGAAATTCCTTTGCCCCAGCTATCGCGCATGACCTGCTCCACACTTAATGACTGGCTTTCCAAAGTAAGGAAACATTTACAGAGGACAGTGCAGATCAGTCACATCCATCAGGAAAAAAAAATAGTGTTTTTGTACATTAAATGCTGGATCATTCTTATCTACCATGCTTCAAAGTCAGTCCCAGGACAGACTAACATTTTTTCCAGCTCCCGTCCTCACTGCAGATCAAGTACTTCGCTATACAGTTACAGCCAGTCCAAATGAAACCAGCCAGCAACTCAATACCCTTATTTTTCTAATGTTATCTGTCAGAAAGTGGGAGGGTAAAGCTTCAAAGTATCCCACTTGTGTTTATCTCAGCTTTTAGAGGAACTGTAGATCATTTAGACCCATTACGAGTACCTGACATGTCCCTTGGCAAACAGGAGTGTTTTTTTAATTTAAATTTGGAAAGAAAACAAGGGGGGGGAAATGGCTTTCAGTGCAAGGCCTTGAATACAACTAGTTCTGCTCTTCAGCAGTCGTGACCCTGATTTTTTTTTTTTTTAATATGGAAAGTCATTCTCAAAATTTAACACTACTGCTTTGTACGAAGTCTGTATACAAACTATTTAAAAATCTCACTTTCACATTTCCCCTCTTTACTGGAGAATTTTGGCAAAATTCTTCAAAATACTGACTTTACAAATATTTCACCTAAAGTTAGCTGTCTGGTCCTCTGTATGCAGGTGTATAGAGAAGAAAGAATGAGAGATTTCAGCTTTCTTGTTAATGGGCAACAGGTCAAACCCCACCTTCAAATAAATGAAGTACCTTCCCCCCCACCAAAATAAAAAAAAAATTGGATCAAACTATATTGACACCAGATTTTACAGAGCGCTACATGCAGCCACCACAAAATAAGATAACAGCCAGCTCCACATCCATACATGCTGTCGTAACTGCAACTTTTAATTAAATACACACAGATTGTAAAAATCAAGCACCATCGTCCATTTAAATTACTATTGCCACTGCCGTACTCCAAAAACTAGAGGCAATCCCTGGCAGATTGCTGCCAGTCAGGCAGCATTTCTGCAGAAGTCATCAGAACACGAAGTAACAGCAACCATCGTTTTTGTGGCAGAGGAAATGAGTCACAGCAAGCTCCTGGTGAGGTTCAGAAGCTTGTAATGGGCAATTTTTATCTGAGGAAAGAAGGCTGGCTCAAAGTTTCCCCAGTTCATCTTAGATGACGATCACAACCCTGAACACTAACCTTCAGCGGCAGATCGCTTTGGTTTTGCTCTTGCAGGGAGATAGCAATTTGGTAGCTGAGGCCTGGGACGACGCCTCCACTCATGCCGACCTACGCTGCACCCATATTCCAGGGTTGAGCTGCCCACAGCATCACCAGTGACATGGCAACAGGCTTGCTGAGCTCAAACACTGCTCGGACAATGGCATCAGCAACTTGGTATTTGAGGCATTTCAATTTTTTCATATGAGCTTCAAGTTCAACAGTCAGGCTCTTTAAAGAATAAGCAATTTGAGCTACTTAGCATTTGAAGTATCTTCCAGTTAACCACTCATCATCAAGACACTCAGGACATGACATCTGGAAATTTAGACCTAAATATCTAAAAAAGCTGCTGACACGTACCTGTAGGGCAGGTGCAGTTCTACGTCTGCCATGCCAGGATCACAGTCATACTTACGTTCAGCTGCATTTTGCTACCATCTGGAAGAAGCAGCCAGCAGCTAATGTGTTAAAAAAAAAACCATGAAAATGGGGGGAAAAAAAAGACTGCCACCTCATTATTAAATAAGGTTTTAAATGTCAAAGGCTCATAAGAACCATCTGCGTTTCATCTCCCATCCAGCAATAGGACAGGTAGTTGGCATTTCACAACATGTTTGTCAACAGACTTATCCATCTGCATCAGATCTGGCATTTGGCACTGAAGATGCCATCCCAGCTGGGCCGCATACAACCGTGGATCAACTCCAACGGAGACCCACGACTGCAAGCAGAGCTCTCCCACTTCAAGCCTGCCTGTGCATTACGGGAAGTAACAGCAGTGGCAAGAAGGTGAAGAGTTTGCAACCTGGCCATGCTTCTGCTCCCTTTGGGTAGCAGCAGGCTTTGTGCTTCCTTTCGGCTTGACTGCCAGGAAAACAAAAAAGCATATAATGATAATACCTTGCACAATGCCAGCGTGCAGTATTACCGACACACAATCATAACAAGCTACAGGGCATATGAAGATTATATATGCAGACACGTCACATATGCCATCAACACACCTCTGGGAAACCTTTCAGGCTTTTCTTAGACAGGAAACTAAGTCACTCTGGTAAAATAACCACTATAAAGCCATCTGGCATCCAGGTGATTACTATAAACTGTGAAGACTTTAATGAGCCACCTCAAGGACTGCTGTCTGCCAACACCAGACCTGAGCTCCTCGAGGTCCCCCTTTCTCCCAGCACAGCCGATGGTTATCACCAACAGCACTAGCGGAGTGGGGAACCGCTCCTCATGCCGCTTCAGGCACTGGTGAAATCATCAGCTGTTACAGAGAAATGTAAATCCCCGGGAGGCTGGATTTCAGCCCTGGTAATTAAGGCAGGCTGGAACAGTTTAAAATAGAGGTCAAGTTTTTAAGTGTATGCATACTTTCACACTTGTCTACTAGCTTCAAATCAACCAGACCCATGAACAGCCTTTGTGGTTGTAAAAAGGTTAAAATTTAACTTAAAACACACAAGAGGCAGCTGGCACAGAATTCTCACCCTCGCCTGTCTGCGCACATGGGTCCGACTGCCAAAGGACACTCATCCTTCTTCCTGCTTGTGAGCTCTCCCCTCAGGCATCGTCATTTTCTCCCTCCTCCCCCTCGCCAGTCCAGCTCATGCTCCTAGGGCTGCGTGACTATCCCAGGCACCTTTCCTAAGCCCGCTCAGAAGTTTTCTTGAATGCAGACTTGCACATCCAGCTATGGGACGCCTTGGGAGTGTGCAAAGACCAGAAGATGCCATAGGGCACGTGTTCCTCAGCCGCGAGGATGACGGCACAGGTGGTGGGCACTCATGCAGATAGAGTGTAGGAGGGTCTCCTCATCACCTCAATCTTTTCAGAAACACCCTGCAATAAGTTTACAAACACAGCAGAACCAGCTGGGTCAAACCAGTCCTCCCAGATAGAAAGCATAAGCCAGGAGAAGAACAGATGTTTCATCCAGAGGGTTTGTGTGTTTGTTTTGTTTTTTTAAAATGATTCTATGAAGTTTTGGCCAGAGGTAAATGGAGAACTTGTGTTTCATTATATCAAGCACAGTATTTTCCTCCACACAGCAGGATGCACTTTGCAAAAGAAAAAGTTCAACAGGCAGAAACATGTGATTTCCCCCCCTCCAGAGAATGTTAATTTCAGAAAACGTCTCTTTCTTCCTCTAAAGATCCTAATACCTCACTACACCTACTTTGTCCACAGCATTTAGTTGCTTTTATTTTTTTTACTGATAGCGTCTTTCAGAAGAATTCCAAAAACAACCAAAAAGATAAATTGATTTCACACTTTTTATTTGACTTCCAGACAGTCCCTAAAGAAGTCTTAAACTCCTAAAAAACCAATCAAACAAGAAGACCACACAAACAAATCAATGGTAGACTGTTACTCTCAACAAAGGGGGTCACAGCCCAAGTTTTTGCAGTTGCAGCTAAGCACTGCCTCTTGCAAAACATACATCATAGCATTTGAAGCTTAAAATCCCCAATAAAACTTGAAAACAGCAGAGGGAAAAGCACCACATTTCCATTCACCAGACAGCCAGGGCATTTTGTTTGTCAAGTTACACTTAAAACCAAGTCCCAGGGTCCTTGAAATAGGGCAGAAAACACACATATTGGTGTCACTGAAGCCACAAGCTCTAGCCCAAGCACAAGATCTCCTTCAGGGCACTAATTAAAAAAATATGAGAACACTAAATAAGAAAACAGAAGTTAAGAGTGGCAACTCCATTTTCATCACAAGGATCCAAACAAAGCAGGAGGAAGTATCCCAGGACAACTGTAAAATCTGAGCGGGAGAACTCTCCAAAGAGCCTCTCATTTCATTCACAACGTTCCTCTTGTTAAAGAAAAAGACTGTCTTGTTAAAGAAAAAACACAAGAAAATTGCTGTTTGAAGGAAGAGCTTTCTATTGTTAAGTCTTCCTGCTGGCTCTTTAAAAAAAACCAACCCACCATAACATATGATTGCTTTTCTCCGGATCTACCCGAAGATACACATTGCGCAAGAAAGCCCAAGAATTTTCAAAGACAAAGAAGCCAAACAACGTTTAAAGACAGTCACGCTTGCAGCAGGCTTGCTTCCTGCTGAAGCGAGGTTTGGAGCTTGTGATGGACACGATCCCGGATCAGTAAGGCCACCGCGTACCGCACACAACAAATAAGGTTTTCCTTGTTTGCCTTTCAAGACTAACACCAATATCTCCACACAGTGCCAGTACGCTGCCTCACTGCACATCGCGCTGTGGCGTCACCACTGCTCCCACGAGAAGAGGTTGGTCCCTCTCTGTGGGGTGACTGTATTTGCACATCGCTCTCTTACATGCAAGAAAGAAACGCAGAGCACGTGCCAGCACCTGCTGAGCACCTTTCCTCAGGCACTCTGCCACATGCTAGTCGTCATCACCACCACCATCTTACACTGGGTCTCCATTCAAGCACATGCTCGACAACTGCACCAAGCCTGACCGCCCTGTGCTTTGCACAAACAGTGGACTAGAGGAGCCTTTCGTGCACGCTGTCCCGAAGCGGTCCAGCTCACTTCCACTTCGGATTTGCACCTACACAGCTTTATAAAGTTGTATCTCTGTGCTTGCAAAAAGCCTCCAGATTAACAGAGAAACAACAGAGCAGAGATAACAAGATGCATTTCCTTGGGACTGTCCTAATTATGCATTTTGCACAAGCAAAAATACAGGGATTCCAGCCCAAAAAAAAAAAAAATAAAAATCAAAACTTGATGTGCTGGCCCTCAAAGCCACTCAAGCAAGGATTTCACAAACATCTCTAAAAGACCCCTCATAGCATGCCTACGGGACACTTAACTTCTCCGACACCGGCACGATGGCCAACGACCAGGCTCTGAGCGCCGGGGAAAAGCGAGCCCCTCGGTTCAGGACGTCCGTTCCCGGCTGCCAGGACAAACCGGGCCCTTCTGTCACTTCCTTCCTGCGCCGGGGGAGACCGGGGAGCGGGACGGTGCCGGGAGAGTCTCGCTTTGGAGGAGGAGACACGGCCGGTGACTCTCGAGGGGGACCCCCGGGAGCAGCAGGCAGCGCTGAGGGGGAAGAGGGAGCCCCGGCCGGGAGGAGGGCTGCCCGCGCTGGGGAAGCGGCGAGGCCTGGGCTGGGCTCCCGGCCGGCGCAGGGGGACGGGGGGCGGCGGGCGGAGCGAGGGGGGCGAGACCCCGACTGCCCGGAGCCGCCAACGGCTGCGCCGGCCGCGGAGGGGAGGAAGTTGTGACACCCCGGGGCAGACGGGGCGAGCCACGGCCCCAACGCCTGCCCGGGGGCGCCTCGCTCCGCCGGGGGGAGCGGGCCCGGCGAGGCGGGAGTCCCGGGGAGGGGCGGCGGGCCAGCGCCTGTCGGCCGAAGGCCTACGGCCGCGGCGCCTCTACCCGCCTGGCGCCGACCCCCGCGCCGGCTGGGACACCCCGCCCCGAGGGGAGGCCGAGGGCGCCCGCCACGATCCCTGCCACGGCCCCCCGAAACGCGGCCGCCCACAGGGGGCGCCTCAGCCATCCCACCCCCGCCCTCCCGGCGGCTCCGGCCGGGCAGCGCCCCCAGGAGCCGCCCCCACGGCTGCGCCCCCGCCGCCCGCCCGCCCGCCGCTCCTCACCGTGTGGCAGAGCAGGGTGTCGGGGTCGGCGGGCTCGCACAGCTCGCTCAGCTTGCGGTCCCAGTGCAGTAGCGGCGGCTGCTCCCCGCCGCTCTCGCACACCTCCATGGCGGCCGCAAGCAACGGGGCACCGCCGCCGGCCGATCCACCACCCCCCTGTCTGCCCCCTGCCCGCTCGCAGCGGCCGGCTCACGCCGCGCCGCCCGCTCCCATGGGCCCCGGAGCCGCTCGCTCGCCCGCCCGCCCTCCGCTGCCGCGCCCGGCACCGCGCTGAGGCCGCGTCCCCGCCGCCGCCGGGAGTGTGCGGGCACCGGGGCGGGAGGGTCAGCCCCGCCAGCTGCGCGCCGCGCCCCCACCGCCCCGCGGCCGCGCCCCGCCCCCGCCGCCGAGGCCGCCAATCGGGGGCGAGGAGCGCGGCCGGCCGGCGGGCCGCGCCCCAATCGGCGCTCGGCGCTCGGCCCCCGCACGGCTCCAGCTGTGGAATGTGGGCGGGGGCTCCCCGGGCGCGTCACTCCGCGGGGGGAGACCCCCGTGCCCCGCGCGGCCAATGGAGCGCTGGGGGCGCCGGGATCGACGGGCGCGCCAGCCAACGCGGCAACGACAAGACTGCAGCCGCCGCGCGCCGCCCCGCCCCCGCCGCCTCGGGTGTGTGAGGGCGGGGGGCTGCGGGCCCGGGCGGGCAGTCGGGGCTCGGCCGGGCGCGCAGCGGCGCCTGCAGGCCCGGAGAGCTGCCCGCCGCGGAGCCGCCTGGCCGGAGGGCACCGCGGGGCCTCCCGGCGGCGGCGGGACCCCCGCCGGACGCTCCCCTGGTGCCTGCGGCTCCTTTTCCAGCCGTTTGGCTGGGTCCCCCAGCATCCCCCCGCGGTGGCCGGCCCGCTCCGGCACGGTCACCGCACCGGGCTGAGGCGGATCGAGGGGTTGCCTGCCCGCGGGAGCGAGCGGAGGCGCCGGTAGAAGGTGGACGAGGCCGGCCGTGCTTCAGTCACAAGGGGAGCGTTCCGGGGGAACCGGCCGTGGCAGCCCCAGGCAGCCGCCCGCCATCCCCTCACCCCCAGCGCCGCCGCCGCGGGGTTCAAAAACTTCAAGGGGTTTGCGGCTGGAAGTCACCGGCCACTTGGTCTTTTGGTTTAGTTAAAAAGGAGGCATGAAAATCAGAAAGCGCTCATGATTTGATACGACTGAGCACAGTTTACCCGTTTATTAAAGACATGTCAGAAGGTACCTTGTAAAAACCATAAATTTTGCAACGAACTGCACTTTAAAACCCTGTGCAGCCATGACATTCGCAGTGTCGAGTACTCTGTTGACTGATAGCATTCCCAGAGTGCTCATCAACCAGCAGTAACAATAATCCCAGTCAATGGGAAATTCTGATATTTTAAAGACTCGCTTTCATGCCAAGCCGGGACAACACTGACACTTCATCGCTCTTTAAAAACGAAAGATGCCAAATATTTATGCTTCAAGAAACTGGGCATTCTTCAGTGCTTCATTTCAGGTCCTGGAACTCAATCAAGGCATTCCGCTGTGGGTCAGTTCAACCCTAATTGGCATTTCCACACTGCATTGTGCATGAATCATAACTGGATCTCCTGATACGTTCTCTCTCTTCCAGACCTCCCATTTGGACTTCATCTCTTGCAGCATGCCACTTGCATTCACTCACAGAGCAAACGCTTGTGCAGCGTAAGTGATACAGTCCTCGCTAAGGAGAGCCTAGACTAGCCCTCTGAGGAAAACAAAGTCGTAAGGACTTCCTGGCACCCATCAGGCACAACAGCAACAAAAAGAGGAAAAACAATGGTGACTTTGTTGGGCTTCTCCCTTCAAGATTTATTAATCTTTTCTGGTTTGATTAAAAAAAAAAAAAATTTAAAAAGTGTAACAAAAGCTACATTGTTTGGTGAAGAATAT
The DNA here is from genome assembly GCF_018139145.2 of Gymnogyps californianus. NCBI lineage: Eukaryota > Metazoa > Chordata > Aves > Accipitriformes > Cathartidae > Gymnogyps > Gymnogyps californianus. The sequence continues at coordinate 154,319,019 of NC_059471.1, forward strand.
GAAGGGAAAATCCCTAAGTGCCCCAACCAAAGATCTCCTGCGAAGATGAGTTATTTTATGTCATTGTGAAACAAGTCAGTCCAGTATATGCCCTCAGCAGCACAGAAAACATCTGAAGCCAAATTACTAGCACCTGAATTGCTACCTACCACTTTGGCAAGCCCAACCGGAGGTACAAACTTCTGGTGCCCTGGCACTGCCAGGCACTGTTGTCAAAGCAATTACATTGTGCCAGTCCGGAGATGCAGATTGTGAAACTTGTAAAGGTCAGTTCCTTATCCAGAAACCTCTGTGTTTTCATTGGATGTGTTCTTACTTTCAAAGCTTTTGTGGCCTTGTGATAATCCATTTAACAAAAGGCTCTCCATCACTCTGTTGGCTGACATTAGATCCTTCTAAAATTACTGCTGTGACTAGAGAATTTCTTTAGGCTGGGTCACTAAATTCATTTTTTCCCATTGTGAGAAGCGTAAAGGGAGAGCCATGTTTGCCTTGTAAGCCAACAAAATAAAAGCCACTTTAAAAGAAGAAGGTGCTGACTGGGTGACCGCAACTTCATTTGCTAAGCATGCTGAGGACAAGGGTCTCCTGAGGACTGGTATTTGACCAACAGTATGGGGCTGAACTTTCTCATCCTAACACATTTCTCAGGCAGAAATACTTATTTAGGAAACAAGTTGTACGATGCGTACTTCTGTCGTTCCCCCTTGGGTAAAGCGCTCACGGGAAATTAGGCACCCTGGGTAAACAGCGCGCTGCTTTTCCCAACGGTTTCCACTCTTCCTGCATCACGTAAAATAGTGTCCCTCTCCCCTCTGCACTTCCCCAGGGGCCCTCTTGTAACGTTGGTACTGAGGCACAGCTGCTGCTGTGGTACACAGTGCTGCTGAGTATTCATAAGCATCTTGGAAGACTTCTTTGGCCACTGAAATATTTTGATACACAGAGACGATCCATTTCTGGGGCTATTCACCAATATAAAACATGATACTGGTAACTACTGACTAGACATTGGTAATTGGGCATCCTGCCCAGTTCCTGCCATATTATTAAAATTAGCGTTCAAGGCTACATCTCATTTTTGAGCTTCAACGTTCCTAAAACAATTCCCTGAGACTTTGTAACGAAATGTGACCAAATCGCTCTGTATGGTGGCAACTAACAGCATATAGACCACGCTGAAGTTTTTGTGCTGCAGCACCAATTCTTCTTGGGAAAAGAAATCTGTATCAGCAAGTTTCTGCTAAAAATTGGCAGCACATACAGGGCACCAAGAAGGAAGAGACGAAAGTGGAGGAAATTAATCCTTTCCAGAGAATATTAATTATTCAGTGTCCTGATACAACACATGGGATAGCAGTCTAATGTGTCATGCATTGCTGCTCACAAACTGACACTACACCAGAAATTAGGCACCGTGGAAAGCACCACAAAACCAGCAAGAACATTATACAGACACAACTATCCTCCTAACTTTTTCCCATATTGCTTGGAGGATTTTAAATTGTAGCCTTCAATAGTTACTAGCATGCTGAAAATCAAGGCTGTTTTTCCGTGTTTCATAACTTTCCTCTTAGAGCAGCTGTAGTAGTATTTTTAAGTTCCAACTCATCTAATTCTGAGAGCATTTTGATTTCTCCTTTTGTGTAAGACCATTTCCTCACCATAGACTTCTGAACTGGGTTTGAACTCACTCTCTAGCACAGGCGGACAGTGCAAAAATTGACCAACAATCTACAAGAAGATAAAAAGATGGGGGTTTATTGTCTGCAGAGATAGGGCTGAGGGGAGAGGAGAGCTCAGCTTTCTTTTACTGAGCACTCTGTCGCCTTTCTGCAAGGAGCAGAAAGCCCACGCAGAAAAAACATCTAGAAAACCCACACAGAAAACCAAACCAGCTAAGAAAAAGGAGGCTGTTAAGGCAGAGCTCCAAACAAACACCACTTACTTTAATTACCAAAGAAAAAAGCTAGCAATAATACAAGCCTAATAAGTCACAGAAAGCCTGGCAAAGGAAAGGTGCTCTCCTTTCCTTGCAGATCCAGGTTACAGAAGTCATGATTCCTGCGACCGCATCATTACTCAGTTCTCGATCAGGTCAGTTGCACAAAGGCTCATTAAATATTTACAGGTGACATTTTTCTGACTTGTGACAACCAGGATCAAGATAACCATCCGTTTTCTACAGCCATTCTGTTCAAATAAGTTTGAAAAGTCAACCAGCAAGAAAAGAACAAATAGCAACCGAGCCTACAGGATAACAATTGCTAGGTTTTTGACCAGCTACAAATGAAAAATCTTCCCCCTTGAAAGTCATAGAAAATGGCCATAGTTAGAGAAGGTTTCTTCAACAAACTTAGCACCTCTTAAAGAGTACAGGGCACAACCTTCAGGACTAAGAACACAAAGAATGACCAAGCGATCAATTTCTACTCACAGTGGTTACTAGAGATTGTTCTGAAATGGCATAGTATGGTAATGAGCTGGTTTTTTATCTGGGACATAAAGCAACAAGCTGAAGAAACAAATCTCACACACACTAACACACATTTCCCACAAGAGGATGTCTCTGTAGAAACACTGTGAAAGTTGATTTCTTTGTGTGTCATGTGCAAACACATTACTTGCACTATCCAGTACCTGGTAATGCACTAACAAAGCAGATTTCTTGTGTAAATGAGATCTAAATCACACTGCTGCGGGGAGAAGCTTACCATCACCAACATAAAACAGCCACCAAGTCTTAGTTTGTACGTACAGACACGCTCAACTACTTGGCAAAAAGGCCTCCACCACAGAAATTTCAGAGTTAAAAATAGAAGGTGTGCTTGCAAATAGTGAAGTTTTCTTCCCACAATCCTGGCATTATATTCCTTTTCTGACATGAATACTCATGAAAGAAGTGAGATCGCCAGTACTGGAGACAGCCTACTACTAAAACCACATAATTGGTACGCTGACAGAAACACAAGTTCCCTTTACCAGAATATTCCTACCTCTTGTACCCAGGGACTTCTCAAAGCACTAATTCAGCTTTCTTGCCTTTGCAATTCATGGCCTCTCTGTACGGGCTTTTACCAGGCTCCCACAGGCACTGCTGGTCTTCACAGCAGAGCTGGGACAGGGCTCAAACACCTACCCCCTTCATGCAGGGCACCGTGCAGTCACCAGGATGCAAGTCTTTTGGCTAGGTTAGAACCCAAGCCAGGTACCTGCTGGTAAAAAGCTCTGGTAGTTCTGTACCAGTCCAAGCCCTCAGTCATTCTTCATTCATACTGTTACTCTGTCCACAGAAATTATGAGCCGTGAAACAGAAGCAAGAGAAGATGCTTCAGCTAAAGCAATCAAGTCCCACTTCATGGAAATAGCCTTCTCGTTACCCTCCGCATTATGTGGGGCTGGGGGAATTGTGTCTGTGTTCCCAAATACAGGTCACACTTCAATTAAAGTTGAAAATGTTCTTCACTGCGTGACACAGGCACAATGCCCATGGCGTCTTCCTCAAACCAGCGCACTACAGCCACAGAAACAAGCACAGGAGAAGAGGGTTTCCTACACCTTACACCAGACTGACAGAAATAACTGAGTGGCATTGAGCTGTGTTGCAGACCAGAATAGCTCTGTCTCAGGGCTGTTAAGAAATGCTCCAAATACTTAGTTAAAATGCTCTGTCATTTTAAAAACGAATCATCTCTATTTTTTATCTCTTCCAATCTATCTCCATAAATACATAAAATAAATTCCTTGTTAAGGTCAAACACTTCTAAACGTCCCAGTTAATGCAAGCAATCAGGGTTTGCCTAATCCAGTTTACACAAGAGGTTAACATGGACAAGCAAAAGCTGAATGCCATTTACCAAGGGACAGTGTGGAAAAATACTCATTGCCTAGTTATAAACAAGGTATCACTGTATTTAACTCAGTGGATACCACTTCCGTTCTTTGACATTTCCTCACATAACAAGTACCTAGCCATAAAAAAATCCAACCCTGATGCTATAGGAATGCCGATTTCACACCTGATTTTCTCATAACCAAAATTACTTAGTTATAGATTAACTTGGCCCCATAGCAGCAAAGCAGCCGTAAGAAGTGAATGCACAACATACCTTTGCCACTGGCTATTTTTGCTGTAACTATGTCTATTGCTAATGGAGAATCATTTGTGAAAAGCTACTCTAATACAAAATTGTGATGAACACTCAAGATACTGCACCGCTTTTCAAACAGTGTGTTCTCAAAGTAGGCATGTGTTGTCTTTGTAGCAGGTCAATCTTTAAAAGTGTACTAGCAACTTTAAATAGAACAACCAGAAAAGCAAGAGAAGTTGAAGTTCTTGAGCAAGTATTTTTCTTTGTTGGCACCTAATCCTATACCTTGTGCTAGCTCAGCCCTGTCCCCATCCTGAGCCAGGGGCAGAGATTAGCATGAGCCATTCAGCAGTCGCTGAGAGGAGTTCTGGCAGTTCCAGCCACTCCACGTGCAGCGGTGAAGGGAATCATCGCTGCACTTCTACTCTGAGTTCGGAGTAGAAAGCCAGTTCCCAAGCTCCAAAGCAGACACTGTCGTAAGCTGTGTTGAGCTCCACCACTGCAGCAGAGTGCAAAAAAGGAGGTAACCACTGAACGAACAGAGGCTTAGCACATTCACTCGAGGCCTCCGAGATACGAAGACAGCTTAAGACAAACCCCAGCTTTCAGCTAACAGGAAAAATTTGTGTGGACCAAACACAAACTGTATTTGGATCACTACTATACAAGTGCACCATCACAACTTCTCCCAACAGTACAACAGGCTCAGATTGAACAAGAAGTAGTTACGGGAATTAAAGTCAGAACTTCCTATTTAAAAAGACACCACAATCTCCTGTGGATAACAACCCATTTAAGTAGCTAAGCATTTCCAGTACATCTAACACCTCAGTATGACAGTGACAGGGACTAGGATACTAGTTAAAGCATTAACTTCAACCAGAAATAAATGAACAGAAAGAACTGAAGTTTTTGGTAGTACTGACAATGCTCATAGAGAGAAGCATAAACAAGATCATCATTCTGTAGGGGGAAGAGCTGCAAAAACTATAAATAAGGATGCTCTGTACTGGGCTCAGAGAGAGATGAGATACAAAATCCCACCAGCTTTGAGGGCAGGAAATTGTCACCTCTAACGTTTTTCTTTCCCTGTTCACATCACAATGTATTGCAGCGGGAATTTCACCACTTCTCCATGGAACAGAATGAAACACCTTTTAGTTGTGCAATTTTTTACTAACAATACTAATAATTCTCAGTCTTTCTCACAATAAAACAAAGTTAAAGCAAAATAAATGCCATTCCCACATTAACTGAGAATCCTGGACCAGGAATGTTTTTCACACACTAGTGCAGGCCTCTCAAAAGGAACCGCCAAGGCAGTCCAGCTCCTCCTGATGGCAAATGACAGGCATAGCACCCCAACAAGGTACTGGGATGAGAATGTTGATGTCATCAGAGAGTCATATGTCAAATGCCATAATCATGAAGACCTAAGCACATGTCCAAAACAGGGTTTGGTGAAAGACAACACCTGACTTGATCAAATGCTATAATCAGTGGAGGGGCAGACGCAAATGCACAGAAGGCCTTCTCCAGGTCTGTGACAGAGAAACTTCAAGCTGAGCACCAGTTGAGGCCAATGGCTCTGCTTTAAACTTACTGTCTAATTGACTTAGTTAAGGAAAAATGGAGAATGACACCTACAGAACAGAGGAGGGCTGTTAAGAGTGAGAGGTGATTAGGCTGTCAGGCCCCGCAAGACAGAAGAGAGATTGTTAAGGCAGCCAAGGATATAAGGTTCAAAAATGGCGGAAGATGCAAAGGGTGACTTCCATTTATGTATTCATCAGCTCAAGAATTAATATAACTGCCTGGACGACCTTTTCTCTTAAGAAAGAACAAAAAAGAAAGAAATCCACACGATGAAGAACAGAGAGAAAGCACACAAGAAAACAAAACAAAACACACACAGATACCCTACAGGTATCAAACTTTTATTTATTTTTTAAAGAAACTACAGTGATATACGTGATTACAGAATTATGAAGCACTGTAAAACAAAAGGAATGAAATGGCCTGGGTCGAAGCACTAATGACCTCACATCTTTTCTTTCATACCACCATCACTCAGAAAAATTACATTATCTGAAAAGAAATAAAGCAAATTTAATCTTCAGTATTGTTTTGCCCTGTTGCAACCCTGCACACCCACAAAGACAACCTATTTGTGTTAAAATAAGCTGCAAAGATGTGTATTTTGGAACAGAATAGTTCATAAAATAAAACAGTGTCCGATACAGGGTTCTTGCTCTATCTCCCCAGAAAGCTGACAATTCAAGGTGACCATATATACTATGAAACAAGCGTGCTAAACCTGATGAAAAGCTGCTGAACAGTCAAAGACACCAGAAACATTTTTAAATAATGGTTTAATTCTTTGACTATCATCTCTATCAGTGACAGCTTATTTCCTTTTTATTTTGTCATTTTCAGTATGCACTACCATGTCATCAGCCTATGGGACTATAGGAAGCTCATATTTCATCAAGCCTCAGTAATTTCTAAAGCATCTTGAGACTGGGGATATTGAACACAAAGAAGAAACCATTAGGATAAATACTAATTAAAAAAAGAGGCTTGCTTCTCCCCTCCAGCTATTTATAAACAGCAGCCTACAGCACTGCTAGCTGAACTGCTCACGTGAGAGTTTGATTACTATTGTTTTGAAGAGGCTGCACAGCAGAAACATCCAGAATGGCAGTTGTTTTTTTTTCCCTTCTCCTCTGGCTCAGTTTTTTTAGATATACTTGTGTAACAGAAGTGTTTGCTCTACTACACAATTATTTTAGCCCTCCCTCAAAAGCCACAAGATAGTGGCTCTACCCACAGTAAAGATGTAGGATGCTCACACTATTTAAAGGCCAAGGAAAAAGTTGAGTTTCCCAGTTCTCTTCTTCATTGTGTCTACCCAAGGGACAAGTCTACTCCCTATCCATTCTGTGCTCTTCTTACCACTACTGGCTACCAGACTGAGGTCTTTCTAAATTCTCCATCAAGTTATCCCCACATAAAACATCTTTCACAAACAGAGATCCTTAAAGTTGGTGAAGCCTCGCTCCAGTCTCAAACAGGAAGAAAAAATTCCCTGCTAAACCGAGACAAAGCTACTAAACAAACTCTGCTTAGAAAAGGAATCTGCCTGACCTGCAGTACTACATACCAGTGTTCTTAAAACACATGGTATCTACCTCCTGCACCAACTGGTTTGTGTGAGCAAACGATGCAACAGTTTGCAACTATATGCTCTCACTTCCTGTGTCTTCACAAGCAGTGCCAGAGGACACCTAGCGGTACAGCCTCTTCGTTCTCTCAAAATCCCCAAGTGCGGATACTGAGGATGAAGACAAACCAAGCTCTATTTCAAAGGTCCTCCACCCCCTCTCCATTTTAAAAGGGCAAGGTAGGCCTTGGTACGTTGTTCCTTACCTGCTATAATTGTTGTGGCCTGCCGCCTCACATTGTTTTTATCTGTATATTCACCATAGTCTATCTTCCCTTCAACATACAGTCGAGCACTGAAAAAAAATCAAGAATTTGGTTCCCGTCAGAGAACTGTACTGCTGTTTTCTCCTCTGTATCTGATTCTGAATACACAGGCTTTTGTGTCAGTTGTTTGTAGCAGGTCTGCTGACTTATTTTATGGCACTTCTATCTTAGTATAGCTGCTGGTCACCATAATTATTACATCAATCGATTATTAAGGCATTAAATCCTCAACCACATTTGTTACTCACTTACCCCTTCTTCACATACTGATACGTAACATCCCTCAGGCCCGGTCTGAAGACAGAGATCCTGTGCCATGTCGTCTTCTGACTGATATCACCTAAGTTACATAAAAATAACAAAGTTGTTTTGTTGCAAGCCTCAGAAATTAGTTTCAACATGTTGTTGTTCTCAAATTATGAGAAGTGATTTGAAAATGGAAGTATACTAGCACTCAATCTCCCACTCCATACTAGAACAAAATGTTCCACTCATCTGTGTCCAAATGAAAGTATCGTGCAGAAGCACAGTTCAAGAGATCAGTTTTCCTAGAAGCCAGTGCTTACACTAGAATTTTTTTCCCCTCACACACTCCGCCTTGAACAAAAGTTAGAGAAAAAGAGACATCTGTAGCTGCAGACTGATGGAAGAATCAAGGAGAAAATGTATCATTCTTTTTTTTTTTCCTCCTCTTGGAATACAAATAAGAGTAGGGAACCTGCTACACCTCTGGCAACCCCAACAGTGAAAAACTGCCGACTCAAAGCTCTTTCCCTACCTTCAGAGGAAGGTCGACATGCAGACCTCTACTCAGTACATGCTGCTGGGGATCAGTAAGAGACGCACAAATGCACCAGCATCTCTACTGACCTTAAAGGAACTTCCCTGCACCCAAGAGATTTACACAGCAGCCTGAAGACAAAGCGTGGTGCTACTGAATATGCAAAGATGACCTCGGAACGCAGCAGAAGCACGTTGCTCATTGCAGACTCACCTCCCTGGGTTACCTCACTTTCCCCTGTTCGCCACATCTCATTGGTTGCAAGAGAAAATATGGTAACAGGATTTCTTCCATCCACTTGCCTCATGATCGGGTCCTGTCCAACCCGACCAAGTAACTGAACACGATTCATGGCTGAAACACGAGAGAGTAAATACATATACAGGCGAATTATGATGCTTCTAATCATGGCAAGTCATAAGTCGGCAGCTTTTGTCAAGGGCCAGAACAATGACTTTCTGCACCTCCTAACCATTTTTCAAGCTCTTGTGACTTTTGGCTTATTTAGGCCCCGCAGATGGTTGACTGTGCCTGTACTATCGTTATCACCGCTGAATAAGCTCATTTAGAAAGCTAAGGGTTCTTTATTCTTTCTGTTCCTTTATCATCTTTTTCACAGACACATCCATATGTCACTTGAGACTATTTTGCATTTACTTATCTTGACTTTTATTTTTTTCATTATGAGAAAACCATAGCATTGCATTGTTTTGTCCTTAAAACAGTACCTTTAAGACAACAAAGTTGCATTATTACACCCCACCCTCTGAATTAGAGGGTCACTAGTTTTTACACAGGTACCAGGACGAGGTGGACACAATTTATTACTTCTTGTTCAACGACAACTGGAGGAGGTCAGGGAAGCATCACTCATGCACAATGAGCACATGAACTGAATGGTAAAGTCTGAAGCGTACACCTGGAGCAAATCATGCTGGGGCAGCAGCACCCAAACAAGTCCCCCAGGCACATGGGAGTCTGAGAAACAAGCACATGAGACACCTAAAGGCAGGTATTAGAAAACATGACAACAGCGTACCCGATTCACTGCCATTGACAAACCACGACTACGTGCCTTTTACAGGTTGTATTCCATGTCAGGGCTTTTTTCTTTTCCCCCTTACGGGCTGCTTGACTTGACAAAGACCAGATAGGACGCTACTTAAGAGTCTGTTTGTTTGAAACAACACATTCTTAGTTACTACATTCAGGAGCTACCATTCCTATCTGTTTCTCTCCCGGCATATTTCAGCCATTCTAAAACTGAGGTAAAAAACACAAAGAGTAAAAGCTAAGTTTCATCTCAGGAGCTACTTACATCTTTCGAGTACCAATGAGCCAACTGTATCAGACTCATGTCTTACAAACTGGCGAAGCACCTGAAGGAACAGACAGATGTTAGTTTCCAAGACACAAAGTATGAACAGTATTCACATGCTTTTACATGGTGTTTTCTGAACACTTACAGAGGTTTTGCAAGTACATTCTTTTCCAGTGACTTATGGAGGGAGTGAGGGAAGAAATCTGTTCAGCTAAATGAAGCCAATAGGGTTATTCAAAGAGTATCTGGTTAAACTGGGGTTAAAAAGCTGCCTAGGAATAAGCATGGCCTGACAGTACATCTCCAGCGATTATTTTTGGGACATGCAGTAACTACTGTTTTTCTGTAATACATAATAGGAGGGGGAGGGGTTTGAAGCAGAGGGGTTGTTCAGTTGGTTGGGCTTTGGTTTTTGGAAACAAACACAGTTTTGATAGTTTCATCAACTTTCTGCTTCACTTCAGAGATTAACAAGATGTGCCCAAAACATACATCTATCCACCGCCATAAGCAGTATGATGCACTGATAACCCCTCATTCCCAAGCAAACAGCAAATGAAGGCCACAAAAACCTGAGTGCTGCAGCTAAACACAAGCGAGAAAAAGAAAAGGAACTGACTTGATGCTGGCAAATATCATGTCCTAGAAGAAAGGAGGAGAAAAGAAAAGCCCAGGAACACCTCTGCAAGAGGCCCATGCGCAGGAACTGGAAGAAAACCTCATCTCTTATAACAAGTGGTTGCAAAACTTTAAGGCAAGTGAGACTGACAGTCCTGTGTTGAACAGAGAAGCTAAACCAGAGGAAATGCAACTTGTAAAATAAAAGTTCTTTGGTATGTCTGTATGGTTCACTGATGTATATGCAAATCATCTAAGACTTATTGCATGCATAAGCCGGATCTTTTAATACATCATGTTTTCAGTGCTGTGGTAAACGCAGCTGCAGCCATAGCTGGTTCGTGTAGGAAAAGCCGCTCGCAGGTAGCACAGCCCAGGCTCTGCAAACGCCCGGTCCGGCAGCACACTGCTGCTCCGGCCCTTGCAGCCCGCGCTGCGGAGGCGAGCAGCCTCCCTGCCGGGAGGCGCGGCTCCGGGACCCTCGGTTATCCCCGCACCTCGCACGTTATAACGCTGCAACGTGGGACGGCAGTAAAAAACAGCTTCCGTGACGAGAAAGTTATGACAAGCTTCCACCGAGCTGAGAAGGGGCAGGAGCTGCTTCTCGCCGCCGCCCCCTCCCCGCGGCAGGAGGGCTTTTAGGAGGGACCCCTCCCCCCGAGCGACGCCCACCGCGCTGCGGCGGGGCGGGCACCCCGGGGACGTAAAGTCAGGGCCAAACTCCCGCTGGGGCCGCAGCCCGGCCCCAGGGCCCGGGAAGAGGACGCCCCGAGCCACACCGGCCCGAGCGCCGCTCCCTCAGGGAACCGTTAAACCGCCACCCCCGGCCCCCCGGCCCTACCTGCCACGCCGGTCGCCGCAACATGCCGCCGCCGCGCCTGCGGAGGGAAAAGCACGGCTGAAGCAGCGCCAGAGGGAGCCCCGTCCCGCCGCCAACACCCCCGGCCCCACCGCCCGCTCCCCTCGCCCTCTGCACCTCTCCCGCCGCAGTCCCGCAGCCCCCGCAGACGACCGGAAGCGGAAGGGAAGCGCTAGGTCCTACCCAAAGAGGGTCCGGCCGGAAACGCGACCCTCTGCCCCGCCGGCGGTTCTGCTGGCGCCTGCCCCCAGCCACCCGCGGCCGCGCTTTTGCCCACGGGTGATCGAGATCTCCCGGATGGCGGGGAAGGAGGCCCAAAGGAAAAAAGAAGTCACTCCGTCGTAGGTAAAAGGATTAAAATCTTTATTTGCGCGTTTCGCTTCTTAACGGATAGGATCTAACAGTTTAAAAGCCAGCACTGTCCAACACCTGAAAACAAACTTCAGTAAAATCTGAAAATTACCGAGTTACCGACTTTACACTCTCCCTCGTAACAGTACACCGTTCATGCCCGACTACCACAGCTCGACGTACAGCCGACAAGGATTCAGAAAGTTACATTAAGCAGGGGGAGGTGAGATTTAATTAATATTAAATATATATACACATTTTACATGGGCAACTCCAAAAAACCTGATGAGGCCTAAAAAGCCCTTTTTGACTTCCCTCATCTTTGCTGAGAGGCTGCAGTTTGCAGGCAGGCAGTTGCACCACGTGTAGGATACTGGCAGGGAAGTAGGTACAGTGGCCCACCTACCAGCACACCGCAGTGATTTCCCCCACTTTAAGCAAGGAGTCCTTGCCGATCGGCAAAAAAAAAAAAAAAAAAGTCAGGCATCAGGGACTAGTCTGCAAGAGCTTAACCCCATCAGTTACATGATACTGTGCTTGTTGCTGGAAGTTAAGGGAGGGAAAGTTTTCCCTCAACTTCCACAAGTAAGGCCCCCTTAACTCAAAGTGTTTCCTTTCACTCTTTGTCCCCCTCAGTGAAATGCCACTCCAACTGCATCCCAAGTCCACCAGGACTGCTATGTAACCGGTCTGTCTCCTGATGTGCGGTTAAAACTGTCTACCATAGTCCCCACCTCCTCACTTGTAGGAGGACCCAGCTGCAGATGCTGTCTCCATGTACAGCCACTGTCTCCCCTCTAAAGATACACAGGTGGCCAGAGTGTTAAGACCACAAAAACATCATCAGTAATAGGGCCCAACTAAAAGAGAGGGAAGCAAGTAGAGGAAATGCCATCCTTTCCCTTGTATGGCAAAGCTATTCTTAGTCTAGAACAAGACCAGTTACACAAGAAATTAAACAGGTAAAAGACTGAGGGCAATAATCTTAAATCCCATGATCTGACACTTGTAAGATAGTCATTCTTCCCTCAGCCAACATCTCATCATAATGAATGAGGGAACCAAAAACCACGACAGGGAGAGCTAATATGGGGCATTGGTCTGTGCAGACCCTCTGCTTTCACAGGGCCATTCAGCAGCCAGAGGTTTTTGGACAACACAGAAGTTCAGTAACCCAAAGTAAAGCTAACTGAGCGACAGCTCTTCCCTCCCACCAGGCGCTTGCTGTTCTGCTTAGAAGAGGTTTCAGACTCTTGCAACTTGGCACTTCCTAAGGGCTGGTTCTTCATGAGGGTCTGGGCAAGGCGGGCTGCTTTAAGTTCCCTGCAGGGGGGAGACGGAGGGAAGAGGAGAAGAAGAAAACCACATCACGCATGAATCCCCATCAGCTACAGAAGAAAGCTATGAACAATCTTGCACAAGATGGTTACTGCAGTACTCCAGCATTGCTGGAGAGTGGTGACTTTTCACCTGAGAGGGTGACATGAAGATTACTGTAGGTATCTCTAGAGTTTCTACTTCAGAACAGATCAGCTTTGAAGGTTTACCAAAAGAAAACTATGCATCAGGTCAGCAACACACTGGCACCAGTGTGTAGTGGACCACCACCAGTAGTGGACCAGTATGTAGAGTCCCTAGCTCAGTTTTTCTCCCATTGTTTCAGATATTTGTGAACAGTGGAACTTAGATCAGTGCCATCTTGCACAGCACAAATACCTAATAAAGGCACATGCTTCTTTTCCATTGCCTTTTTCCCTGATGCTTGCTGCTCTCCCAGAGCATATGCTCTCCCATCTACATGGAAAACCTATTCCCCAGCTGACTATTGCACTAAGAGGGGTGGTGGGGCAGTTCCTAGATCCCAGCACCTCAAAACGTTACTGCCAACAGCCACAAGAGGGAGCAAGGGGAAAGAGAATGCCTGCCACCACCTGATCCTTCTCTTCCTTCTGTGCTAGACCACTATCTCAGTACTCCTCATCTGCCCACTGGCTGCATACTGTATCAGTATTTTCCATCACCAGTGGCTGCAGTAAGCATGCAAGTTCACTGCTCTAATTTAGCCAGCTCCTCAAAGCCAGAAGCAAACTAGAGCTGCTTGGGCACTACAAATCCCTGCTGCAGCCCCATCACGCCCTCAGCTCCAGGCACAGGAGCTGACTGGGTATTTCTGCACATTGTGTCTCCCAACACAACCACCCTACATTCAAGTCTAGTGACCAGCACTACTTATGCCCATGTCTTCTCCCCTTCATGCCCAAGCCAGCCCTACCTTTCCAGCATGGCAGTCTTGCACTTCTCCACATTTAGCTGCTTCTGGAGCTGCACAGCTTTTCCACGTGAAGGACGGAGAACTGGATGTTTAGTAAGAGCTGTGGCAGAAGGTCTTTCCACTGGGTCAGGATGGATCATGAGCTAGAAGGTAAAGGAATTCAGGGTTTAACACTCCATCTGTCACACGCCAATTGGAAACACCTCCATCCTGTCAAGACTACTTCCTCACCTTGAGGAGTTCAAGAAAGCGATGAGGAAGCTTCTGGGGGATCGGTGGGATATTGCCTTTGCGGATGTGGTGCCACATGGCCCCGTTGTGAGGCAGCGGTGCCGTCCCGGCTGCTAGAGCTACTGTGAGTGCCAGGGCAAAGATGTCTGCCTTCGGCAAATAGCAGTATTGCTGTGGAGAAAAGATAAACAGTTGTAGAAAGAGAATGTCTTGCTATACTGAACAAAGGTGGGTTGAGATATCAGCTCGAAAAGAAACAGCCGAACAAGTATATGTACGACACTGCCTTCACCATACCAGTTAGCTGTTTTCTCCTCTTTAGGATAAAAACATTAATAGCAGGTAGTATTGGTAACTAATAGCACATTAGCTTTCACCCAGACATGAGGAGCTTGCAGCCCACATTAGGATCATCACAGCAAATCCAGAGGACGACCTAACAAATGTGTGCTTCCAGCCTTCACCACAAGGCAATAAGCTAGCCATTGCCAACTCAAACTAAAGACTGCATGTGATATATTGACCTAACAGTTCCTAAATCCACTTGCAGCACAAGAAGATACTGTTGCTTAAACACCTGAGTTGATGAACACATCCAAGCTGGTTGTTACATACCGATTCCCTTTTTGTTCGCTGGCCAGAGTGACAAAACTGCAGTTAGTTTAAGAGGTGTGTTGTGCCTCCCACCTCTCCACACTACCTGATCAGTGCTTGTTGTACAAGGCATTTGTCTCTGTGCATATATTCCTCAGTAATCACATCCAGCAGTTTAATCTCAGTTGGATGTGTAAATGAAATGTCTCCAAGCTGATAAAGGTTTTGTCCTACTCATCCCTTGCAGGTAGAATAGTTGCAACAATCTAATGATGAAGTTACTTATGAAGTATGTTAAATATTTACATGACAAGACCTACACCTATACTATTCTTAATAAAGTGTTAATTTTGCTGATTTCACAGCCAGACCTGACACAAGAAAGAGGAGATAAGGCAAGGAATAAGCCAGACTAATGATTTCACTGCAGTTGATTTCTCCCCACTCGCTCACCACCCTGTTCTCCCCACCAGCAGCTGTACCTCTTGCAAAATCTCATTGGCCAAAAACCGTCTGTCTCCTTCCTCCACCTGGGGATTTGTTATTGATGTCACATGGCCAAGGTCACCTGAGACAAAGAATGAGCAACTAATGGAGCAAACTGATGTAGATCTCCCCCATCAATAAAAGCCTGCATTTTATAGGCACCAACAGAGCAATCAGGAAATAGTAAGAGAGCAAGCTTGCTCAGGAATCTGGGCTTGGAAACAAGCACTGAGTTTACTAGGACTTGTCTTCTTAGAGGAATTACTTCTGGTAAGTAGCAAAGGCATTCAGGACTATGCTGTCGGTTTTGTATGCAAGTCTCTTCAGCCAGCAGGACAGAGCAATATCAAGGAGTAATGAGCAGCCCTAATCTTAAGCTAGTTGTAAAGTGAGCTAAAACCTACCAATCTTATACACCACACCAGAAGAGAACTCATCTTCACTGTCACTCTCTTCCTGCCCAGCAGGGCCTGCAACTGCCAGCTTGTGACAGATGAAGATATTACCTGTAAGACAGTGAAGTTTAGCAATAGTGTGATACCAGTAGCCAGACTGCAGCAGCCTGACAACTCTGTAAAAATCCCACCTGTCAAGCCAGTTAAGCTTTGTAGCCAGAGAAACTATGCACATGATTCCCACCTGTTGGTCTGCTTTCTGCCCAGCTTACATATTCAGCAATACAGCTGACAGAAGACAGTTGTATCTTGTGCATAAAATATCCTAGTGTAATCAACTTTTCTGCCCCCCCAAGCTAGAAGTACGACTTCAGCAGGAAAAAGGAGCTCCACCGTAAGGATGTGACTGGGGGGGAGCATTGCCCTGGAGGTGCCCATCCTCAACTGCAGAGAGGAAAGCTTGTTACTATCTTTTGCAGGAACTTAATCCTTCAGGGTAGGTACAGTAAATATTCACTTCTCACTCCAGCTCTCACATACAAAGGTCAAGTATTGTGCAACAAGACAGCAGCAAATAAGGAAGTCCCCGTCTTCATTAGCAGCCTTACTTGCTCCACCAGTATGAAAGTGATTCCCATGAGCCAGGACTATGAAGATCATGAGACAGAAGTAAAATGCTGCCAGCTGTCAGAGAAGGCTCAGTTTTAGAGCAGCAGTAGTGGCAAGAATTAAAACCCCACAAGACTTTCACCTTTTAGGGCAAGATCCTCGTTCCTTTTGAAGCACTGTAATAGGTTCAGTCAGAAGGACCTGTTACAGGTCCTACCCCTGGAGGGTCACTTGGGGCACCCTTCACAAAGGAGGAGAGCGCTATACTTACTAGGTTTGATATCCAGGTGCACAAGGCCAGAGTTATGGATGTATTTTAGCCCCATGGAGACTTGTAACAATATTTCTTTCAGCTCTGCTTCTGGGAAATACTGGCCAACCTTTGCATTTTCCAGCAGCATGCCTTGGAGACTCCCACCTAGGTGAAAACAGTCAGTCTGAGACCTGACAAAGATTTTATGGAGCAGCGTCTTTGAAATAGCTTAGTAGAAACTATTGCCTAGAGCACTTGTAGGCTTGCTAGTGACAAACTCCGACCAGACCAGCTATGTATGCTCTAGTGATCAAACTTGGACATCACCATTTGGCTTCAGCCTTTCCACTGCATCGGAGCGCCCTGCCTCCTGCTTGCCAAGGACTGAGCGACTGCAGTTCTACCTACAGCACCAGAAGAGCTGAGCTGGTAGTGATGCTGCTGCTGCAAGTGAACAGTGGAAAAATTAATTACTTTTGCCATGCTTACAGGCAGAAAGCAGGTATATGAATGGTGGACCAAGGAAATTAAGCTCCCACTAGCAGTTTTTTTGATTGAAGAATGTAACATTTGGCACAGAAAGAGTTTTGTGGGTCTCCATTAAGGCACTCTGGCTGTTTTGGGACTAGCAAATACCATGGCCTCTCTCCCCATCGGCCTGCTTTTCACCACTTCTTTAGTCTCAGATGTTCATCCACTAGAACGCAAGAAATGCATCAATGCTGCAGCAATGATCACCACATTTCATGGTTACCTCCACCAGATTTGAAGTCATTACTCCGAACAGCTATCGCCACTCATCACTGAGCCCCAAGACTGCAGGAGCAATTGAAAGATGAGAACTACATATTTGCCTTCAGCTCCTCTGGTAGCCAGAGGTGTCTTTTCCAATGTCTCCCAAACAGTGGTATGGCCAAGGGCAGGCTCAAGTAAGAGTGTACCACCCTGCCTGCAGCACCCCATTTAGTTTACCTCATTATTTAGCTCCATTCCTTTGCAGCTGTTGAGCCCTTTCTTTCTAGCCAAGATGCAAGGTGCCTTCATCTCAACCAGGTAGCCACTCTTCAAATCATTACTCCCCTTCATTAAGAAGGGTTTGTTTCCAAGATACATGGCACTTAAGTTAGCTGCTCTTGAGTCACTCATGGCAGGTTTTACCTGGGCAGTCCCAGATGCAGCTCTAAGCATCAGCATGGGGAATACTTTTCTAGGCCGGCCAACACAGAGGAACAGTTTAAATCCCACAAATTAGAGGGTATTCACTACTTGTAAGACATTGGCACCATTCAGAGCTTCTTCTAAATATTATGAGCCCTTACTGGATTCTCCATGGAACTGTAGCCCCAGTGCAGTTTGCTTTGTTGTAAGCCAAAATGTCCCATATTTAAGTACAAAAGAAGGTAACTGCACCCATCCTGAGATCTCAGCCTTTAACAATGTCACAGCTCTTACCATTGCAGTGTTCATTTTGGATAATCATGTGATCGTCCTCTGCCCACGCCGAGTAGTAGCGCACAACATGGGGGTGGTGTCCAAGGACAGCGTGAGCATAAACCTCGCGCAATGCCAGCTGCCTAGAGAAGCATGCACAGAAAAAGCAGTGGTGATGGGGTGCCAGGGTCCTGCTTGGGACCCCGAGAGGAGCCCTGGTTTGCAGCCTGGCTTGAGAAAGGGAAAGCAGAGGTGTTTAGGACTTTCTCCTGGTTTTTGGCAGACAGACTGGCTCTTGCAGCTGCTGAAGCAAAACCTGCCCTTGCTCAGATGTGCTGAGCAGCTGTCAAAAAAAAAAAAATCACTGAGCAAGTCTTTTGTTAAAGAGGCAAAGGCAGCTTCAAAGACTTTGCTTTAGCATGCAGGACAACACTAGCTGGTCAATACAGATGTGAGCAGTGCTGGCCATACAGCAGGACAGGGACATACCACAAATGAAGTATTTGACAGTTGTTATTTTAAAGAGACTGGCTGCATGGACCCGAGGAGTTCGGGTAAGCTGTCATCTCACTTTGCAATGCATGTGGCTTCTTACCTTTCTCAGACATTTATATCCAATAGTCCTAAAGTGGTAACTTCCCCCACTCTCCCAACTGTCACTTGGGAGTGCAACAGCAGCCAGTTTTTGCTCATGCCACCCCTCAGACACCTTTAGATCCACACTCCCTCCTTCCCCATCACACCTCCCAAGAACGTGCCCATCATTTCAACTGGCAGTTTCTAGCTAGCACACTCACTCATCCGAGGATCCTGCCAGAGGCCTTTTGGAGCGTTTGATGGCATAAACACATCCATCAAGACGTTTGATGCACTTGTAGACAGAGCCAAATTCCCCCACACCAATTTTTTCTAGTTCCAGGAACTCCTTCTTGTAGCGGGAAACCATATTGCTCTCTTTCAGAGGGTATCTCTACAAGGTCACAAAAACAGCAAAGACAAGCATGACTTGAAAGACTTAGATAATAACATCTGTCATGATTTTAAAGCTGTGTAGCACTTGCTTTCACAGACCACCCATGTTTTTCCCTCTCCCATTTCAGATGTTCATCCAGGCATGCATACAGGTGTGCTGCCAGTTCTTGAAACACTACCTTTCACTCAGGCATGTTGTGTTTTTTTCTGACCACCTAGCAAAGGCCATCTTGGTCTGGTTTGGCCAAGGGTTTTTTTGGTTTGTTGGTTTTTTTAAGTCATGACTTGTTACCCATAGAAATTGCAGCTAAGGAGAATTGTAGTCTAGTTGGCTGTATGTGCCTAAGGCTCCTTGGGTTACTACCATCACATCTCTTCTCTTGGCAGCCCTGCCCAGTTCCTAGACTTACGGCTGATGGAGTCAGTCAGGGATGAACAGCAGGCAACAACAAAATACTTGTCTTTTGCCCAGCTACTGCAGACTCAAGAAGACCTGTTACCAGCCTCGGTAGGTGGAAGTCCAGTACCTCTTAATTAGCCAGACCCATGTACTGAACTTGTGTTTAAATAAGAGCTATTGCCTAGTTTGAGCTCAGGAGAGATGCTTGGTGTGTTAGCTTAATGTGGCCCCACCTATGTAAGAGCTGCTTTACTCTGGCAGCTAAGGGTGCCTGCAGCAAGGACACTCTGCATCAGTTCAGGCTCTCATCAGGTTTGAAGCACCAGCTGTTGACTAACAGCAGATTAGCAGGTCTCAGTGTATCTGTTTATATTCCCAGTGATTTCTTACCAGGAGCCACTTTTCCACAAAGGGCTGAAAGCCTGCAGAACAGCTGGAACATCATTATTGCTACAGTAATGGCCACTAGGGAAATAGGAGCTGCTGGTACTGCTTGTAGAGTGATGCCTACTGGCAGGGGAGATAAGTAAAGAAGAGATAAGCAGTGGAGCATGAAGTGAACAACCAGAGAGTGGACTAAGTGATTTTTCTTTATTCTCCTGCCTCCCTTACAGGGACAGTGGCTCATGTTGCATGGTGGTTTCCACAGAAACCACTGCTGCGATTGCTGTAGTATTTGGTGTATGACCTTAAGGGTGGGAGCAAAGAGTTGGTCCTCACAGCCAGTAAGAAGTGGCCCATATGAAACAGCAGCCTTTCACAACAGGTTGTATTTCATAAGGCAGCTATATTTTTTACAGTATCTTAAAAAGCTCAGAGAATAAAGATACCTCCTAGTACAAAATTTTATATCTATATTACATACTGAATCTAACCAGCACTCGAGCAGAATACTATTTCAGTAAGTCACAAGTTATTTGAGGCTTTCTTCTAAGGAAAACAATAATTGTGGTAGCCCTGGATGTTAGCTGGTAGCAGATTTACTCTGCAGCTGTAGTTTTACAATGGAGACCAGTTTTTCTGCAATACCAGTCTCCTCAGCTAGAGGGTACAATTATTCTTCCAGTAAGCCTAATTATTTCATGGTTACAATGAACAATTCTACTTACTTGCACAAGACAAGATACTTCCTTCAAGGGGCTGCTCAGGAAAATTGAGATTTTTACCTCATCTGAACACAGATATTTAATTCAGGCTTGGCTTGCTTTCCAGAAGCCAGCTGGATGAGTACCTTCCCCCCAGATAAAACTGGGAAGAAGGAAGAAGGCTGCGGGACATGGGTTCCCACACCAGCTGCCCAGTTCAGAAGCACGTGAGACTTTGCATCCAGCCCTGTGCAGCCAGTCCAACACACCCCGCTGCTGAGGTTTGCCAACAAAGCACAGACATCGGCAACAGCAAGAGAACTTGGTTTTGTGTTGTAAGACAGTGTTTGCTGTCCTGTAGCTACGTAAGCTGTGGTGGGGCCTTCCCTCGGACCCCAAGGCACACAGACATCCCCCAGTTGGACATTTTCCTACTGAAGGAGAGTACAGAATTTGCTGCCTTGCTTCAGAAGTTTGCCATCATGACTACTGCAACTGAAACTCTGCCCTCAGTACTTATCCATATCAGAGCCATTCAGCTCAGTCTGTGTTTTTGCAGTCCCTATATTATTTGCAATATAGAAGCCGCATTCCATTCACATCCAAAGATGCTCAGTACACTGATTCACAGGAATAGCAATACACCTGCTTTTTCGAACTACAAAGGTACAGTCACTATTACGCTAACTCAATAATTAGTAATACAGTTCCCCCTGAGGAACCCAAATTATATTATATTTCCTAGAAAGACTTCCTGACCAAAATCAATGAGTTTTAGGATTACTTAAGTTTCAGATCTGCTTTAGTACAAGTTTCCTTTAGAGATAGGAATCATTTCCGAGTCTGTTGTCTCAAACAAACATTAACATAAAACATTCAGCTTGGAATTATTCTGTCATAAGTATTCATTCTCTGTCATGATGCCATGATTTGTACTCCAATAGCAGAAAAGATTTCATCAAGCACCAAATCTTTACAAGCGCCTTATCCTCTCTGTGGGGGGGAAATACAGACACTCACCTTTGTAGGTAGCTCCTGTTTTCTCTGGCTTCTTGGATCAGGATCCTTCCTATAACAGAAGTTTAGGAAAGTCTGGATGTGTCATTTCAGTGCAGCAATCCAACTGAGATTTGAAATGAAAACATTTTTCAAAAGAATCTCCAAACCTTGCTTCGCAGTTTAATTAAAGATGTATTTTGTAGAGTGTTAATATACAACGAGTTTCTAGTTGAAGCCTTAAAGGCTGTAGTCCCAGGCTAGTGAGTCTTTGTTTCCATATAGAAAGCCTCCACATGCCAACTTCACTACTGCCCACAGGACAGAGTAGTATTGTTCAGGGGCATCATTCTCCTGGCCACCTTATTACTGGTGAAGCTACACAGCAGATGACCTTGCACAGCAAGCTCCTAGTGAAGAGGAGAACTGTCCCACTGTGCTTTCAAGGGGCATACCCAGCTGAGCATCTGTTACAGCTGGGGCTATGAAATAAGGTGAATGTCATTGTAGTGCACAGATATTTGACTAAGGTTGTGTCTTGGTTAACCCAGACCGGATTGGGAACTTTTGCAGGTCAGCAGTAGCCTGCACCCATCTTAAAAGCTGTATTACATACAAACATGCACGTCATTTCTTCTGAGTTGTGGGTATGTGCATAACTGAATCAAGCTCCACTCTACCCATGGTCAAGAAAGGAAGAGGTACAATTTTCTCCTACAGCCATAGCATTGAGGTTAGCTGTTGATCCCCCACTTGCATTTCTGAACAAAGGAAATGATTGATTTTAGTTAGATTTCTATTACCTTCATATGTCTGCTAATGTTTGCTCTGCACCAATGAATACTACGGAAGTGAATGATTCACTGTTAACAAATAAGTCCATGTACTAAACATCTCCATCATTACTTATCTCCTTCAAACAGTCTCCTTCCAGCCTGTTATTTAAGAGTAGTTCACTTACAGCTCTCCTCTGGTCTTCCGCTTGCCATTAGGAAGAAAGAGCATTTGTCGATACGACTCTGGTGTAAAGGGATTAATGTTGACAAGAGAAGCTTGGGTAGAGTCATCTGAGTCAGCACCAGGAGTAAATCTCAGATGTCGGAAGCCTTTGGGTGGGACCTTTGTCCCAGACGAAGGAAAAGCTGTCTTCGATAACAGGCTCTGTATTGAGGAAGAAAAAGTGGCAGATAAGCTAGCAAAATGTTTTTGTTGCTGCTATGTCAGAATAAAATCTGCTCTCCTGCAAATCAAGGAGAACTTAGGATAGCTTCCTGCCTTCCTTAGGATAGCTGAATCATTAAAACCCTGCATCCCTAATTTAATCCTGACAGTTTTCTTCTCCTTCCACAAAGTATTATGTTCTTCACTAAGCCCTTTCAGACTCTATTCCCTGCTTACTTGGGTGAGGCCTACAG
The DNA here is from genome assembly GCF_018139145.2 of Gymnogyps californianus. Classification (NCBI taxonomy): domain Eukaryota; kingdom Metazoa; phylum Chordata; class Aves; order Accipitriformes; family Cathartidae; genus Gymnogyps; species Gymnogyps californianus. Next base: position 154,341,668 of record NC_059471.1, read on the forward strand.
AGCCATTTTGGCAAGCACAGTCCTCAAGAGGAGCCAGCTGCTCATCTTTCCCACCTACAGAGACACAGAAATTGCGTCATATGTTGCATTAACATGGAAGACCCAGTTCTGTCAAGCATGGACTGTTGCATCAGTTTGGTCAGGACAGGTTTGTCAGGAGATGAGCTATAACATCACCCAAGTTTCTGTTCGGTTCCCCAGCAATAAGCAGCATTAGTATAGGGGAAGTTGGTAGAAATATTTTTATATGGCTACTGGTAAAGTGACCAGAACACAGTTCTCCAAGAAGAAAAACCAGAGTTTCAGAAATTTAAGTTCAGGAGGAACCTCGGGATCTTCTATAGTTCAGCTTCCCACAGAAGACAGGCCATTGGGTTTCACCTGCTAGTCCAAAACTTTGGGCTGAGTATAGCATAACTTCAGAGAAGTACCCAGTCTTGATCTGAAGACAGAAAAATCTACTTACTTTCCATGATTTGACCCCTTCAGTAACCATCAGCTTTTTGAAATATAATTTTGTTTTTGACTTGTTTCAGCTTACGGAGTGGTGTAAGGTCTGAAGGGGTTTTTAACATATCTCTTCTAGTTAAAAGCCCTTCAAGAACCCAGAACTCTCCCTGTCATGAAGATCAAGATACTTCTATATCTTCTTGATCCAACAGTGGTCTCACTCTTGTGAATGGAGATGTGGTTCCAGGATCATATCTAGAGTTCCTCCCTTTTCTCGTTGAAAGTTTTTGAATATAAAAAACCCTAGAGCTGCATGCAGTATCCTGCATCCACCTAATTGATGCTGCACTCACAGATATAGCTACTTCTGGGACATCCCTCTTTCTATACCATACTTGGAAGTTCAGCTACTGGTTTACTGTGACCCTGAAAGTGCTTCTTGATCACTTTCTCAAGCTCTGGTCTGCATCTCCTTGCTCTTGGATGGAAAAGTTCTGCATATGGATGTATTAAAAGCAGTATATGCCCAAGTCCAATTTACCCAGCAGCCTAGAAGCTCTGTAGAATTGCGGCTAAGTTCTAGTCTAGCCACAAGTCAAGAAAAGGATCTAAAATACCATCGCAGCCTGCTGTTGTATGCATGCAATTCCTGTCTGCTCTGCTAGGGCTCTATTTCATAATCAAGCAGACTTGTCCCCTGTAACATCATCCGAGAGTAACTGCTGCCATACAGTGTAAGGCAGCTACCATAACTAGCTCTAGCCATCTGTTCTAGGATTGGGTAAGTCTACAAAATACAATCATCTACCTCCTCTGCCATGCATCCTAGCTGGGGCTCCAGTGCTCATCTGTCTGCAGTTAGATGTGGCTCTGCTCTCTTACCCTTTCTCTCACCTTCAAATCTTCCAAGATCAATGCTCCCAGCCTCGTTCATAAGCAGATTCAGGCCCTTTAGAGCCCACCTTTTGCAGCATGCTTGGAAACAAAGACTTTTCTCCCAGAAGACAGCAAAGGAAAAGAAATTGTTGATTTAGTGCAATTGCTGCTCATGGGCTACAAGGTGACAAACCACAAGCAGCATGTCTTGAAGCATCCAGCCAACGTTATCTACACAAGAGCACACACTGAAAGCACCCTGCATTGTGAGTAGCCCATCTGGTCTGGAAGAGATTCTAGACCTCTCACCTATTTTCAGATGAGATTCAGGGAGACTTCTTATAAAGGGTCATTGCAGGAAATTCTTGGAATGATGCCATTTAGAGCTGCTTTCCCCTAGAGAGTGGCAGGCTATTCCTTAGCCAATATGGCCACACAATTGGTCATATGAGGCCATAGGATCATCCTTTTCTCCACATAATCAGGTTTCTGGAGGGGGACAGAAGTCAAATCCTAGCTCAGAAGTACTAAAAGGACTGATCTTCTGTGTACCACTTAAGCAAAGGAGCAACCAGTCGTTCAGTAGAGCAGGAATATTGAGAGAGGACTGAAAGAGCTACATTTCATTGCAAGTCTTGAATGCTAGAAGCCAGGGCACACAACAGAAGTTATCTAGCAACAGAGAAGCTGGCACCAAGCCTCCACTTGTGCTTAGAGAAGACAAAAAGCAGTTGTATTATATTCTATACAAGAAGTTTCACAGAAAATAGAGGCTGGGATCATTCTCCCAAGAAACTAGCTCAGTAGATAAGTTACATTTTAGGACAGTGATACAGAGGAAGACAGGCTAACCTTCCTCCACAAGCACACATTGATTTGTTACCCCTTCCACAGGGGATCTGCTACCCTGAGAACAAAGTCCCTCTTTCCCCAAATTCACTGAGCAGCTCAGTTTCACACACAAAGAGAATCAGCATCACTGGACAACAAGCTGGCTGGAGGCAATCCAGACTTGCCAGACAAAGTGTACCCCAGCCACAACACCATTTCCAACTTTCTCTTTCAAGAGAAAACCCGCTTGCATTCAAAAACGTGCTGAACAGAGCAGTCAGGGCAGCTGCCTGTCTCCACGCTCCCCCTGGAATGACGAGCTCCTTGAAGAGAGATGCATTTATCCCTCTGGGAGCACAGTGCACACTTCCTACAGAGATGCTACAGATGTCCACTCCCCAAAGCAGAGTGTGAGGTGAGCGGCACATGGGCAGCCAAGGCACATGGTTGCTTGGGTTTTTTTAAGTCAGACTGACCCAATGCCAACTAATTGGTTTTAACAACAGCTTGGAAAGAGTCAAGACACTTGCTCCCACACACAGGTTTCTATTCATGCCCACAGAATAACCTTTCCATAGCTAAGGAGCTCATGGTCCAGGTTTCTAAGGGAAAGAGTAGAAGGCTAACAACAGCAGCATTGAAAAAATGCTTTCCACAGGGCTAGCAACAGATCCCCTCACACCCACGCAGTGATACCCCAGTGACGCCGCAGACCTTGCCTGCTCAGACAGAGAGCTGATACATGCCCTTACCTTGGGAGTGTGCGGGGTGTCACACAGCTGCAGCTTTTTCCAGGTGACATGCAGCGGTGTCTCGGCATCACCCCAGCTCTTACTCACGGCCGGGGAAGGCTTCAGGGTGGGACTCACCCAGGCTTTCGTCCTGCTCAGGAAAATCTCACTAAACTTTCTCTGAGGGGTTGCTAGCAGAGGACTGCTCCCTTGCCACTTCTGGAACTCACAGCTCCTGGAGGGGCTCGAGCTCAGGGCGTCCTCCTCATTTACGCTTCTGTCTTCACTATCTTCGCCACAACTGGAAAAATCCAGTCGCTGAATGAATTCATCATTGTTGTCCCAGTCATCCATTTCACCATATAAACCAGGTATAGCTGGTACTGGCCTGCTTTGTTAGAGGGAGAAGGGCAGAGGGAGAGGAAGATGGCATTATTTACACAGGCAGATTAACCATCCTCTTCCTTGCCTTATCAAGGGCATTAGTTCTACTCACCACATGCACTCCCCCGCCCTGATCCTACATACACAGAAACCTTGATCACTCATAGATGTCATTTTATGGCATTGGTTAAGGAAGAGCACCCCAGCATTAGCACATACAAATCCATTCAGTTGCTGTTCACGTAACAACAACAGATTCTGCTTTTCACCTTGTTGGTGCAAGTCAGATACAACCCAGAAGTCACTGCCTTTCCCAGTAAGCTTTCAAGGCAACTTCTCCACCCACCAGTACTTCATCTACTACTCTCATCACACATAGAAACAGAGCAATCAAATCCTAAAGAACAACACACACCAGCCCGCCTCTCATCCTTTTCTACCTTAAATTTCTCAACCAGAGAAAAAGAACCCACACTACATACAGCTGTAAAAGCAGAGGATGCCCTAATCAGTTACCAGATAGCCTACAGACAACCCTTCTCCTGCCCTGGCACATTTATAACCACCCCACAAACCTGGGCCATTGCTAATGGGAAACATCTGGAGCCCAGCAGCACCTGTGCACAGTTGCTTGTGCCTAGGAAAGTTGGTGGCTGAGGGGTTTTGCTGTGGATGTGGATTTGCTGTGCCTGCAACCAGCTCTGCAGGGAGTCAGGGCTCCCTCTGAGTCATCTCCTTGCTTCTGCATGCTCTTCCCTCCTCCGGCTTCCTGGGGCCTACGGGGAGGTGATGTTTGCTGACAGCCAGTCTGCTCCATGTTAATCCCATCAGAGATGCAGTCTTTGTGGGCTTTACTTGTATAAGTGATTAGTCTTGTGGTGATGGGGCCCTGTGCTTCCTTCTTTTAAGTCTGAATTTCACTTCCTGCATTTAGATGTGTCTTAGTTTGGACAAGCGTTGCAGCCTGCATGGAGAGGTTAGTAGCCTAATTTATAACGTGCTAGACTTCAGGAGAGAGCTAGGGACGACGATACAAAGGTCTTTGTATAGGTTCCCATCTTGAGGTTTCAAGGGAGAGGAGGGAGAAGCTGGCTGCATCGGTGAAGGCAGCCCCGCAGGTAAGGTCGCTCTGCTGCTCACCAGGAGCAGGTCAATGTCTTCTCTTTCTGTACCTCCCTGTGAAAAACAGGGATCTTTCTGTGCCTTTGTGAGCCTGCATTTCGAAGACGGACCAGAGTTAGCTTTAACTAACTGGAAATGAGGTTACAACAGCCTTTTTTCCTAGCGTGAGGAGAGCTGCTAGAAGGATGTGCAGAAATTGGAAGTGGCTGCAGCCCAGAGGAGATGGGGGTTTGTCAGAACCGACACGTGCTTCCCCGTGCACACGGCGGGGGGAATTCCCACCAGAAAATAAAGGCACATGTCAATCTGAGGTCACTCAGCCCTCCTAACCTGGTCTTTGAATGAAAAGTATGGCCATATGGGTCTCTGAAGTTGCTGTTAAGACTGTGATGAGCAATTCATTTGATACAGGACACCAAAGCGGTATCAGGAGGACATGCCAGGAACTCAGTACTGGTTTTACGGCTTGCATCTGGCCCAGAAGTTGTACTATTTCTTCCAGGCACAGAGCCTGTTGCTGCTGTGCAGACTCCCTTCTCCTGCAACGCAGCTGCTGCGTCGCCCTGCGCCTTACCTTGAGTGAGGTCCAGAAGCCTGGGAGTGCCAACGCTGGCTGCTTTTTGCTATGGGAAGCTGTCTCTGCAGCATCTGGCCAGCTGAGATCCTATGACAGGACCACTTTAGTACTGCTGCGATCTGACTGTATTAATCGGATGTTCAGTACTTGGAGCCTTGGATAGGAATATTTTATTTTAAATCTGAAGAAATAATGCTTTTAGTCCCCATAACTACATTCTGATTAATAACCCAGCAATGAAATTCCTTCAGACCACAGTTTTCAATCCCATCTGAAACATTTTTAAATTTTTTTTTCTTTTTTTTTCCTCAGGGTTTATAGGCAGTATCCATTTTTCTAAGGAGGAATGTGATATGCAAAGGAGAAAAGTTGGACTTGCTGTGTAAACAAAGCCCAACTTGTTCATCTTGCATCTTCTAACTAAAAACCACCACATTTTCATTTCATATTTTTTCCGGAGGACTACTCAAAGATCTGACGACAATTTTCTTAGCCCTCAGTTGGAGGGAAAACGTGTTCATTTTCTTTTGAAGGAGAGTATTTTCTCCTAAAAGGGTCATATTCTCTCCCGGCCTAGGTCTTTTCGATTTTGGTGAAATAATGAAGTAGAAAATGTGGCCTTTGGTTTTTGCATGTATCCACCAAACGGTGTGCCCTCAGCAGGCCCAGACTGCTGGCCAAAGCAGAGTGAACAGCTCTGGTGCCACCAGGTCTCTTGTCCCACGAGGGCTTTTTCACCAAAAGCCGAGAGCTCGGAGGGTGATGACATTTCACGTATCTCAGAGCCAGCGCTGGCAGCTTCTGCTCCCTGTCACTGGCTGCTCTCCCCGCTGCATCCCCTCCCTCGTGCTGGGGCGACCGCACAGCAAAGGGGACCAGGAACGGCTCTGCACCGCAAATAGCCCATGTGGGTCGCAGAGGAATTTTTATTCGGGATTTGTTTCCTCTGCCTGGACCGCTGGGGGACAGACTGACATTTGTGCCAGCACCACTGTGGGGATGAAGGAGAGGAGAGAAACGAGCTGTCACTTTAGCATCACCGACATGTGAAAAAAAATTCATCAAAATGAAGCTTGGCACTGTCTATATGGTTAAAGTGAAGCATGTGGCCAAGTATTTGCAGAATCTGGCTTTTCTTTATACAGTAACAAAATATTGTGCAGGGTTTGTTTTTTTTTTTTTCTTTACCAGTCACCTTCCATGAAAAACTCCATCTGCCAAACACCACCTACTGCAGTTTATAGCTCTGCAAAGTAAATGTGCTTGGGCTTTTTGAAACAAAATGCCCACCCGGAGCTGTCTGAAATGAAGCTCACAGCAAATGGACGCTAATGTTACCAAAAAAAAGAGAAAAAACCCAAAACCCACTGTTGAGGAAACTGGATGATGAGTTTCTTAATGGCGTATTGAACACTCAGAGCTGCTCAACAGGAAAAAAGTTAGACAATTAAGGCTTTTATGACAATATCTTCCCTTTAATTGTGGCCTGCTTAATTGGGTAATCCAATTAATCAGAAAGTCCTAGGGAACCAAGTTAAACCTAATGACACTTAATGACATTGGTGGCAGCATAATGAGGATGGTAATTACACGAAAGTTGGCTGCCTGTGGATGCCTTGGTCATGCTTGTGTCTCTGTCTTTCAATCTCAAGCTGATTCTGCCTGTTCCGCTGAAAACTGTTTCACATCCTTCTATAGCACGTATGTATGTATATGTATATATATACACACACATCAGTATATACTGGATCAGTATCACTGACTCCTTCAGATTTGTGGCTTGCAGCTTCCACTGCAGCAATTTGGGGGTGCGGGAGACTGCCCCGTTCCTGGCCCTGAGGCTGCTCTGCTCAACTCCCTTGGCTCACCCAGTAGGACGGGCTCGACCGGGCTCCCCCTTAGCATTCCTGCTCAAAAAGGCAGCTGGTCTACACTGGAGTCGCAGGCTGGGAGGGGGGGGACAGAAGGCGGGCAGCCGGCTCTGCCCTCCGGGAGGAGGTGAAGCACGGTGAGGCGGGGTGCCTTGTCTTAGGGAGCCCCCACTGCTCCCGCGCTCCTCCGGGAGCTGGCACTGGAGAGCACAGAAGCACGGGAGCCCCCCTGCCAGGCTGCTCCTCGGGCAGCTCCAGCTGCGGCCCGGGCCCTTCCCGCTGCCCCCCAGCCCGGCGCCGCCACCGCCGAGCCGCACGCCCGGCAAAAACGCGCCCCGCCCCCGGCGGCACGCTCCGCCTCCTCAGCGGCACGCCCCGCCCCTCCCTGTCCGGCCCCGCCTCCTCCGCGGTGGGGGAGTGGCCCTCCGCGTCCCCGCCCCCGCGGCGTCCCCGCCCCGGAGCCGGCCCCCGCCGGCGGCCGGTGCGGTGCGGGGGGGTGCGGCGCGCTTCGGCTCGGCGCGGCGCGTCTCGGCGCCGTGCGGGCGGGGGGCCGCGGCCATGGTGGAGCGCGCAGACGAGGCGCCGCTGCTCTTCTGGGCCGAGGGCCCCGCCGTGTCGGCGCCGCCTCCCGCGGCCGAGGCGGGCAGCGGCGGCGGCGGCGGCGGCGGGCGACGGCTCGGCGGCGGCTGGAGCGCGGCTCCGTGGGGCGGCGCGGGGCCGGCGGAGGCGGCGGGGCCGCCGCGGGCGGAGGCGGAGGAGGACCAGATCGTGGCTGTCTTCGTGGTCACCTTCGACCCCCGCACGGGTGAGGGGCGCCGGGGGCGGGCGGGACGGGGCGCGGGGGGCCGGGACGGGGCCTGCAGTGGCCGGGCCGGGGGCTCCCGGTGCCGCTGGCGTAAGATGGATGCGGGCCGGGGCCGGGCTGCGGGTCCCGCCCGGCGCCTGCGGCTTGCATCCCTCCTCCCGCGGGGACCGCTCCCCCCGCCGCGTTTGAGGGCAGCGTCGCCGGACCCCAGTGGAGAGCGGCCTGCGGGAGCCAGGCTGCCCTCTGCCCCCACGGGAGACCGCTGCTTCACGGCACGGCTGCCGGTGCCCCGTGCCTCGGCCGGCCTCCCGAGGAGCGCCGTGCGCCAGGGGACCGGGGGCCGCGGGGGTTTCCCGAAAACGGAGTGTAAGGGGGATTGCGTTTGATCTCCTTCCCGCCGAGAAGAACTTCTGACGGGAGGAAGGCGCCGCTCCTGGTGCCGCTCCGAGCAGAGCCGGTGACCCGGGCAGGGACGGGCGTAGCTCTACTCCGCAGCGGGACACGGGACAGGGATTCTGGGGACGGTGCTGGGGCACCCCCTGCACCCTGCCCAGTGTCCAGGCCTCGGGCCGAGCCTCTGCCCTGCACTGCCTGGGGAGCACCAACCTGTTAGCAGCATCTCGAGAGCATCCTTCTCTCTCCGTGGCATGGCGTAGACCTGCCTGCAGCTCTCGGTGATGGATGGCGGTTATGGCAGGCGTAAATCTGGCAGGCACGCAGGGCATGATCCCCAGCAGCAGCAGCTCGGCTGTGTATTTCTTGGTGACCCGTGTGTTTAGAGGCTGGCCTCTGGTGGGATCTCTGGGGCTCTTGGTGCTTTGAAGTGGACTGCTGCGATCCAGGAGGGCAGAGGAGAGGAGCAAGGGATGTATTTTCCACCTTGCACTGCCACATCCATCTCCCTTGGCACTGTCAAGCTTTGGTGTTGTATCACTTCTTTTACTGACAGAGGTTATTCATTTCAAGTCTGCAGATCAGCATTTCAGAAAGCATCTTAACTTTCTTTTCTCAGTCTTGCTGCTCTGGCGGTATCCACGACAGAGGATGTTATGACACAGATAGAAAGTTAGCACCCACCTCGCATCTGTTAACACAGGTACTGTGCTTAGGGATCTGACGTCCCAAGACAGATCGTTGGGTCTTTCGGGTGCCTGGCACCAAGCTGGGGTGCAGAGGCAAGAGTGGGGCATAGCTAGAAGTCTTGGTATGATCAGAAAGTTTAGGAAGTAGCTTGGGAGATGCAGGAGCCCATTTGCATCCCGATCTGGGAGTGAGCTCCTCTTTCCTCTGTAGACAGACACTTTCTTAGCAAATCCATAGGAAAAGTACTAGAGACAGGAAAGAGCTCTGTAAAGCATGGTGGGGTTCTTCAGTGGAAGGGGGAAGTAACTGACATGATGCTCACAAGGGGGCCCCGACAGTGAAGACTGAATCCTGGTCTTGAATTGAAAATCCCAAGGAATTAGTGAAGAGAACGGAACCCGAAGTGTGATGTGCTGTCAGAAATGCACGCTGCCAAACAGCATGGCCGTTGTGTCCTGAAACACCAAAGGACTTTCAAGAAGTTACCCGTTTCACACTGCACCAGAGAGGTGTCTTCAGTCTAGAGGTCAGAGGCTCTTGACTCATCAAAATCCGAAATGAGATTGGATGTCATCTTTCCCATAGGAGATGGAAAGGGGAGGTGTTTCTCATAAGTATCCAAAACATGGAAGAGTCCAGATGACTGCAGCAACAGCAGGTTGTCTTTCAATCTGAGAGCATATGCCTCCTATGAAATGGTGAGATTTTCTTGGTTGGCAGAAAGCTGAGCTTTCTCAGGAGTTTGTCTGAACCAGCTGTTGCTTTGAAGGAGGTCCAGGGAAAGTTGGGAAACAGCTTTTCTCACATCCGATGTGCGGTTAATGCTGGGTGTCATCAGTCCTGGAGTAGTCTGTCAAGTCCAAGAAGATTCAGCCTCCCGCTGCTACTCAACATGGATGCTGAATGTAAGGAGCATGATAGGGCTGTGAGGAACACATCAACAAATGTCAGCTTCACAGGTGGAGGGCAAAGTGCCCTATGGAGGATGTGGACTTGGAAAAAAGATTCTTGAAGCCGCAGTGGTGTCAACTTGCTAAGGTCAGAAAGAGGATATGGGAATTCCTGGGTCAACCACATCAGATGGCGTGAAGGACCTCTGTAATGTTCATAAGGGTATCTGGTCCTTGTGTGTGACTTAAAGGAGATCATCCAGTCAGTGTCTGAGATGGAAACCTGCTTGATCCTGCCCAGGAAAAGCACAGTAGACCTCCTTTGGTAGCTTGCTCAGGCTTGTGAAAGGCAGAATTTCTGGTGGTGGCTGGCAGGGTAGTTATGCCAGGTAATGTCTACTCAAATACAGGCAAGCAATTGGGTGAGAGATGTTTTACTGTAGAACGGTGAAGTGGTTACTATGCTAATAAAGAACGTAACAGCTTTCCTACTAAATTTATAAGGGCTTGAAGCAGACAAGCTCAGTGTACCTAGCAGTTGCATGTGATCAGTTCACAAAGGTACGTCATGGGGTTGCCAGGCCACTGCTACAGTTTCGGTGTCCCTGGGACTCTGTCGATGCTCGTGTGAGTGGCCGAACATAAGAGCCAGAGGCAGCTTCTCAGTCAGTGGTGCTGTCCTTACCTCCAGCATGGTGAACCTTGTGGCACTTAAGAAGGAGCTCTTTTCACTGCTATTACAAAGACAGCCCTTGCACTAATGCAGAAAGTGAACTGTAAATTAAGTGCAGAATGGTGGCAGCCCGGGAGCCAACCGTGCCATCTTCTCATTGCTCCCTGCCCTTTGGCAGTCCCCTTCTTCAGGGAGTGACGAGTTGGGAATGCCCTGATACTTGAAAAAGTGTGAGCACCAGGTCTGCGCAAACACTGCCCCTTAAAGAGCACAGTGACAGGGGGCTTTAACGAGGCTGCTGAATTTCCTAGCGTGAGTGTTCCCTTGGGCAGGTAGTAACAGAAGACCCACCACTATTTTGGGCAGCAATGGGGATACATCTGGTAGGTGTGACTTACTTGGCATTAGGTTCGAGCATGTGTGCGTTCCGAGACTCATACTTGTCTTGGGTAAAGCAAGTGAAAAAAATAGAACAATAAATTTTGCTTTGGGAGGGAGATAAAGAAGGATGAAGCAAAGTCCATGGCCACATCAACTCTGTCAGATCAGAATAGTCGAAAAGAGGCTGAACTTTCTTAGCCCTTTTTCTGTGATGGAGATGATGATAGTCAATGTTGTGGAGGTCCCACACAATCTGTTGGCTTAAAGGGTGACGTGAGTAATGGAGGGAGATGAGGAGGAAAGAGAGGGAGGTAATCCGTTTTGCACCAGTGAACATGCAAATATTCTGTTTTTCTGTCCCACATTTCTTCCATGCAGGAAACGGAGCCAGTGTGACGGCTAGGTCACACTTCGTGCTTCTCGTGTCCTGGCACAACATGGTAGCATCGCACAGCCGGGGACCCTAAAGGTCTTGGGAAACATCTAATGGTGAGGAGGGCCAGGTGATGACCACCAAATGCTAGCGCCATCATCATTTCTGTAAGGATGTGAAAATCCAGGGGAGAGAAAATACAAGAGGAAGAACATCCTTAACTTTTGCACACCAGAAACTGAGAGTGCTGGTTCTGGCCTGGCCTGGAGCTGGGAGATAGCTCGCAAGAGACCTCCAGATCCGCAGATTTGACTCTCAGCAAAACCACTCACCCGCTCTCTAACGCTGGGTGACTCTCACTTGGAAAGTTTCCCATGCGCACGAGAGCTGCTTTCTGTGCGGGGAAGGGCAATGCTTCCTGTTTTTCTACAACATTGCTCCCTCCGCCCTCCTCTGGTTTCTCGGGCAGGCTGGCAGTCGCTATCACGTCTGTGAAGTCTGTCCTTTGTTTGCTCTACTGTTTCGCCAGACCGACTTTCTTAATTTTTTTTTTTTTAATCTCTGCGTTTGTTCTCCGACTGCCACGTCGCCCGTACACTCATAGGGCAAGGTGCTGTGAGGAACGGCCAGGAGCGCGGGTGTGGGTTGCTTGTGACAGATCCCAGGAAAAAAAATAGCTGCGTGATCTGTGAGTTGGTTTTGTGCTTGCACGTAGGGTAAGGATCTGTTTCAAGGCGTCTTTTCCTTACTTACTGCTGCAGAACAGACATTGTTTGAGCCATGTCTACTTCAACACCTCTACAGTGGATATTATACCTGACAGTAGTGCTTGTGACTAAACTGAACAGTCAAACAGTTCCTTTGCTCGATGGCGCTCTTGCATATTGATCTATTAATCTACAGGTAATGACCAATAAGTGATTCTCTGTGATGCAAGACTTAAAAGCGGCTCTGGCTTTAACCGCAGTTTTGTGGTTAAGAGGCAACAGTCTTAAGAGTTGACTTCCTCACTCTTTCAAGGAAGGGTCTTGTGCCTTTAAAAAGAAAACCAAACACACACACAAAAAACCCCAAACAACAAAAGCCAACATCTATATATAATATGCAAAACCTACAGGGGACCGTGCAGGCTGACATGATGTCACTGGCTTTCTCTGCCAGCCTTTCACACGCCTCAGAGGCGAAGACGCTTTACAGCAAAGCTCTGTGGTTTCGCGTGTGATTACACAGAGCTGTGCTCGGGGTCACGAGGCTGCCGCTGCTCCCCAGCCAGCCCGGCTCTGCGGGAGAGGTCTACTTGTGGACTAGAAGTGGTTAGTTGGATGCAAAACCTCTCCTGTTGCCACGTTTAACGCTGTTGTTTTTTTGAAGTCCTTGCCAGGCAGGGTTGGGGGAGGTCTGCTGAATACAGTATCTATGTGAGAAGAAAAATAGCCTATTTAAATGTCAGTAGCTAAGCCCGATTCCTGTGTGAAAGTGCATGCGTATACTTGTGCAGTATGAGTAATAATGCATAAGACAGGCTTCAGAAATGAGGCTCATATTTAAATACCTCTAAAAGTCTCGGCTGAGCGTAAGGCCCTTCCAAGTGTATGCTGTCCATGCAAGCACAGCTGGTATGCTTACCCCAAAGGGCAGGGGAAGGACTGTACCAGCACAAGGCATCTTTGCACTGCATCTGCCATTGCATTTATACTGAAAAATGTTTGTTTGCTTTGTTTTTAAAACTAAGCCACATTACTTCAAATGCTGTTGCTACAGGCAGACTGACAGAGAACAGAAACTCAGTGGGTAAACCTGGAGCACATCTCGGTGCAGTGGGAGTGTCCAGATGAGCGGGTGAGGCTCGGAAGTGCTGGCATGGGAAAGCCTGACAAGTCCCCCTTTTTTGTCCATGGTAAACTTGCCAGCGGCAGAGCAGGACTTCATTGGCTTTAGGGACTTTTTGTGACTTCTCTGATATCATCTGTTCCACGATCAGGCTCCTCAGGTGGCCTTTTCCCCAAACAACTGCATGCTTTCTGGCTGGGTTGGCACGTGACAGATGTTTGCTAATCTTGATCTAGCTTGTAATTTATATGCTTTTTTGTTTGATTATTCTAGCAGGCACAAACATGCTGCAGTACATGGATCACCTCAGACTCCATATAAAGCTTCAGCTAACTCCTCCTATCCTAAACTAAACATGAGAGATTCCAGGGAGAAGTAGTGATGATCGGGGTGCTGGCTTAGGGGTTCCTGTTTGACCAGCCCTGCTAGGCATAGCCAAAGGAGGATGTTGATGGTGGTGTAAGCTATCACAGAAACTCATCCTGAAGAGCAGCAGTCTGTACTTTGGGTTCTTTCTATATTGGATACTCATGTTGACAGCCTGAATGGAACAGTGTTAATACCATAGCTCATCCACTGTCAGGTAAAATTGTAGCTGCTCTGTGATTAACTGTATAAAGGATAAACCCACAAAATAGCACTAGCTTCAGAAACAGCTCCAGAAGTTCTGCAATATCTGGGTGTTGTGCTGCAACAAGTAACGTTTGCAAGAGATGTGCGGAGTGTAGTATGTCAGCTACTGTCTGTGACAATTTAGGAGTTCAGGAGTTGCGTTAGTGCACTGTTACTGGCATCCCAGTGATGTAAAAGCTGTAACTTGCTGTTGCTGGTGTTCGCCCTTTAGAAGTGAGTACTGTGTCCAAGTTTACACAAATAAATTTGCTTCTCTGCAGGCAACATGGTGGAGTGGTGTTTACCCCAAGATATTGATTTGGAAGGCGTGGAATTCAAATCCATGGCAAGCGGGTCCCACAAAATCCAGTCAGATTTCATGTGAGTATGTCTGAGCTATATTACTTCTTTCCCTTAGCTGTACATCTACACCACCATCCTTTAATTCAGAACATGCAAGAAAAATACCATCTATGAAGTTAAGTTCCTGCATAAACGTGCTGCTAAACTGTATCTAGCTGAGCCAAAGATACTCTTCAGATACTCTCAACAGCATATCAAGTACCAGCTAGCTGTGGGGATCTGTTGTATGACAGCTTTGGCGGTGGAGGCCAACTGGTGAATGGGGCAGGCCAGCGTCTCAGTGGTGTGCAAATTTTAATGCGTATTGGGCAAATCATACTGCACTGCCACTATTGGGACTGTCAGCAGAAGCCTGGAGTGAAGGGGAAAGAATGGCAGAACTGAAATGGGAAGGATTTTGCAGGAACTGGACTTAGAAAAAGGTTCTTCATTCTGCCAGTGCTTTTGGATCCTTTAAATGATGTGATAAACAGTCCTTGCTCCCTTACTTCTTTGCTAGCTCCTTCCTTCTGTGGAAAGACATAAGCTAGGAATTTTCTGCATTCCCATCCTTTTACTAACCCAGTGTTGCAACGCAGCAATGTTTTGCAATGAATTGCAATGTCACAATTCCTTTTGGTCAGGAATAACGGTTACTTTCTCAAAGGCACGTGAACTGAACCCTTGCACTCAGCTAGAGTACGCTTCAGCGTGCTGGCACCCAAAATATGATTAGGTAGCTAGACTATACCCAGAACTTCAGGCACTGCAGGCATTTCTTCCTTGGAAGAAGGGCACTGCATTGACTGGGTCCTGCATCCTCTGTTGGTCTTCCTTCCAAGTTCTTTCCTTACTTGCATTCCTTACCAGCCTGTGACGTGGCTGGTAGGGGCTTTAGTGGGAACTCCTGGGAACTCTTGCCTTAAATGTCCTGTCTTGTTCCTGAGAAGGCTAGGACACCCAAGACCTGTCCTCAGCCCTTCAGATAGCAGGGTGGGATTTCAGGGGGTTCCTTAAAGAAGGAACTGTGTTCCCAAATCAGTATTTTTAGCGGTCAGTTACCTTTCTTTCTTCCTTTTCCCTCTTTTTAATATTAACCCTTCTGTCAAACATTCGTCTCCAGTTATTTCCGGAAAGGGCTCTGTTTTGGCCTGGCCTGCTTTGCCAACATGCCTGTGGAGAGTGAGTTAGAGCGTGGTGCCCGCATGAAGTCCGTGGGGATTCTCTCCCCTTCCTACACCCTGCTGTATAGGTATATGCACTTCCTGGAGAACCAGGTCAGGTAAGTTCTCCTGGGAATGGGACTGGCCACTCCCTGCCTGGGAGAGGTAACTGTGCCTTGATGGAGAGTGGTTTTAGGCACGAGTGAGAATTTGGCTACAACGCTGAGCTATGATTTCCTTGAATGACTCCTTCTCCAGAAAGAGTTACAGGTTCACAACGGGAAGGAGACGAGGAACTGATTAGCAGCAGTCTGTTCATTGCTAACAGGCTACTCAAATGCTATCCAAACCCTACTTATTTTGTGCGGATATAAGTGTCAAGGGGAGACTTGAGAGGACAAGAAGCTCCCCTTTTCTCCTTCTGACAACCGTTTTACTAAGGGCTCACAAAAGGCTTATAAACCTATGATGGTGATCCTGGCTAGGTGTGTGCTTCAGCTGTGTTGAGTGGACCTGGCAGGGAAAATGGTGATGGTGGAAGGGAAAGCTGTTCCTACCTGAGCATATCTAAAACGGGATCAGTACTGTGCATACATCAGCTCGCTGTCTGCTTCAGTGCTGCCCGTGTTCTCTGGCTGCACTGAAAGCTGGTGTTACTCCTGACGCTTCGGCTGCCCTCCTGGATAAGTCTGTGCAACTGAGGCACCCGGGGCTCCTTTGCTAGCTGGGAAAGCAGATGTTGGCTGGGGGCAAGGCACTAAATAAGTAGAGTCTGGAGGCACTACAGATCTCCCCTTTTTTCCTTTCTTTTCCAGACACCAGCTGGAGATGCCAGGGCACTACTCCCATCTAGAGGCATTCTATGATGACAAGAAAGGAGTTCTCCCTGATAGCAAGGGCACCCCCACCTCTCAGCAACCTGTCCACTGGCTGCCGTCCATCCACAGATACATGTACCCAGAGATGAAGGTGAGGCAGGTGCTCTGAGGCTTGCAGGAATGGGCAGTGTGCTGCTGCTCCTTGCTGGTGTCTCATACTTCTTTATATAAGCAGTCACTCTAGCGCTTTGTAGGCTGCTTTAGATAAGATTTTGTTACTTGGACTGTTACAAGCTGCAGTTCTCTGTCATTGCTGTGTGCTGGTCTTGCTCCCACATTTAGACTTAGCATCTGTGCATGTGTCCCTGTTTCACCTCTGAGCTGTTTTCTTCCCTTTCCCTCCACCTGCAGATCACACACCCTGCTGGCTGTATGTCTCAGTTCATCAAATTCTTCGGTGAGCAGATCCTTGTCCTCTGGAAGTTTGCCCTGCTGCGCAAGCGCATATTGATATTTTCACCGCCCCCAGTTGGAGTTGTCTGCTATAGAGGTATGTTTCCAGGGACACCACAGAGCTCTGATCTAGTAGGCTGAAGCACTGCAGAAATGCCTGTGGATACTGAGGGGATAGACATCATGCAGGTCTTTAAAATCCATCGCAACCATTTCTTGTGAAGGTACAGTTCAGCCTGCATTTACCCATTTCCTACAAAATGCTTCTCTTCAGGCCTTTCGGGTACGACATACCTGGCACTGTCAAACACAGTTCCTGTCAGCACAGGACAATAAGAGTGCTGAACAAACTTGTGGAATCTACAACATGGGATTCCTGTGGGAGAACAGATTATTTCCTATCCAAAACCAGATGTCCCCACTTCAGAAGTTCTGGTGTTCAGGGGCACTTCAAAGCTCTAACCATTGTTCTCATAGAAGCGTGCGGGAGAACTGGGTAAGTGGGGTTCAGAATGCCCTCGAGGGAATATTGAAAGTATCTCAGGATGTACTCCTCTTGTCCGCAGTGTATTGCTGCTGTTGCCTTGCCAATGTTTCTCTGCCTGGTCTTGGAGGAACTGTCCCAGAGTCCAAACCATTCTTCTATGTGAATGTGGCAGACATAGAAATGCTGGAGACAGAAGTATCATATGTGGCCTGTAAGTATGATGGATTAGGCGTGACGTTTTTAACTTCAGGCTGCAAAATGTCTTGAGACACCAGACTGTGGAATAAAACCGATGAGAAATAGGATGTGCATGGAATGACTAACTACAAAAGCAGGAGAGAACAGTTGGTCTGCTGGGAAAGCGACATGCTGCTCTGAAAATCTTCTCTGATTTTGGCAGGTACAACAGAAAAGATCTTTGAGGAGAAACGGGATCTCTATGACGTCTATGTGGACAACCAGAATGTGAAGACGCATCATGAGCATCTGCAACCACTCCTGAAAATTAACAATGCTGATAAGGAGAAGTACCGACGGCTCAATGACCAGAGGTAATAATAGACATCTGGGTGGTCCTGGTCCTGATAGGAGAGCAGTGTGATGTGGGATAAAAAGGACACTGCTCCTTTGTACTTTCCTTCTTGTCTTAGTATTTTCAAAGTTTCCCACTGCTTCAGCTCATCTCTTTGAGGTTCTGGTTCCACTGTAGCTGACTGGTATGAGAGCCCCTGGGCACTCTGCACACATACAATCACTCTGCCAGTGAGCTGATGGAGCAGATAGAAGGCAGGAAGAGAAGCAGAGGTTGTAACTCACCATTGGTTCACCACTGATCAGTAGCAGAACTGAAAACAGCCTGCTTTCTAGTCCAGTGTCTTATAAAGACTACCCTGTTGCCTCAGCTGTCGGGGCAACAGTGTTAGTCTGATAGGTCTCCAAGAAATGGATGTGAAGTTTTTAGTTGTAATCTTTGTCTTCTCATAATGCTTTGAGGTTCACTGTAGGTATGTGCAATTAATCTGTCTCCCTTCTCTCAGGCAGATGTTAATGTATTCTCAAGAAGTGGGTGAGGATTGTAGCTCCTGTGAAGAGGACCTTTTCATCTTGTGAGTGGCTACCTCTAATACTTAGTTGGTCACTGTCAGGTTTAGGGAGCCTCTTTCACCGATTTCATGTTGCACTGGTTTGGCATATTATGAAACGTCATGGTTAATGTAATTCCATAGTCAGCTCTCTTCCTCTAGGGATCCAAGAACCAAACTGGCTCTTCCTCTTCGTATCATCTTCCTTTCAACTTGAGAAGCCAAATGCATCCATACTAGTCTCCACTGGGGTCTCTTCAGTGCTGGGAGGGAGAAGGGAATTTTAAAAACACAATTAGAAATGCAAGAATGCCCTCCCATTTTTGAAAACATAAACACTGTAGGACTTTTCACACCAGAACATTTGGCTCAGGAAAGGACAATGTCCGTGGGAAGCAGGCACTGTACCATGCTGGGGGAGGTACAGTGTGGAGATAAGACCTGCATGTGAAGGATTGGCCCATTGATGTGGCTGGCTTTGTACTTGGCAAACAGAGGAACCAGAACTGGGTGTAGAGTATGAGGTACAGAATTAGATGAAAACCACACCTCTACCACCTCTGAAGCCCTTCACTGCCTGTCGCTATTGTTCGTAGGCTGCAGCAGGTGAGAAGTAATGGGATGAAACTGTGTGAAGGGCTGTCGAGGCAGAGCTCTGATCGTTGAGCTGCAGAGATGCAGTCAGAGCTCTTTCTGAACAGCCTTGCGTGTTCCTAGGAAAGCACTAGGTAAGAAGTAGCTCTCACTGCTGTGTTCTGCGCCAGTAATGGAGAAGTTACTTACCCAGTGTCTTACCAGATGGATGACAACACTGTTTCCTCCTTTGCATTATGGGAGCTATAGGTCTGATGTACCCACTTGGTTACCACAGAGTACACAGTAGCTGATAACATAGCTTGCTTCTGAAGAGTGAAATGCCTACCATAAATCAGCCGGACAGAAGCACCGCTGTAAATTAAAAATTACTGCTTTATCTTTGTTTATTCTGGGTCATCCTTAGGGTGGATGGAAAACTACTACAGTGTCACCTAAGAAGGTGGGATCTATGATTAAAGGGGGTTAAATGCAGTTCTGGGGCTCTGCTGCCTGTTTGGTAAACAAGCTATCTTTTTGGGGGTCCAATGCCATCATCTTAGCTGACTTTATCCTATAGGTTTTTCATGGAGCAGAACAACCGCATATTTCAGACGCTGATGGAGGTGTCGGCCAGCCAGGACAAGACACTGACAGCTGACCACGCACGAGGCATGGGCCTGGATCCCCAAGGGGATCGAAGTTTCCTTATGGACCTGCTGGAAGTGTATGGCATTGATGTTATGCTAGTCATTGACAACCCCTGCTGCACTTAAACCAAGGGCAAGAGAGATGGGGAGCAAAGATCACTTTGTAAAGACTACCAGACATTGCTTAGGAGGATCACTGGAACTCACCACAGCCACTGGACGGATCTCATTTTATTTAATAACTTTATATGGAGAGTATTTATAATTTTAAAACAAAATGTGATTTTATTTTCTCTCCCTCAACTTCCCAATGAGTACCTGCTCCAGGTTTTGTTTGTTTGATTGTTTGTTTTTGTCTCCCTTTCTCTTTCATTTGTGTTTTTTTGTTTGGTTTAGTTAGGACCAGTGGCACCTTTGCACCAATCCTCACTGTTGCCAGTGATAGCTAGGTTTTGGCCTAGCCTGGATACCTGAGGGCTGAAGACTTCAGGAAAGCACTTTGTCTGATGGGACCAATGATGTGAAATGCTGTAGCTGAGCTCTCAAGACTTGACTGGAAAACCCTCCTATCATCCCCTCTTCCACTTGGGGACTGAAGAGGGCTTCAGCACAGGCTGTTAGTGGCCCAGTCTCATAAAACATCTGTCCTACCATGTTTATTGGTAGGGACAGTTAAACCAATGATAAACCAGGACTCCTTTAAACACCCCTCACCCAACTTTTAGCAGCTGAGTTGGAATAAAGCCACCCTTTGTCATCAATGGCAGAAGCAAGTTTCGGATAAGGGGGTGCTACAGGATCTTATGACTTTGCTTACCGGAGTGGCATGGTTTCACTTCCAGCATTTGAGGTGGTATAAACTGGCAAAGACTATACCTACCTATCTCATAGCTGGAGAGGAGCACCATCTTAATCCCTCCTACCACTTCCTCTGGTTTTCAGTTGCATCACACCTGCTGCTTTGGTTTAAAACCTTCAAACCAGCAAGATGGTCTCCCATTTAACGGGGACCAACATCACTGAGCCACCTTGCAGTCACTATGTTCTCTGGGCTGGATTGGGTTGAATAAGTATGCTTTAACTAATGTCACTAGCCCTTCCTTTGTAGCAGATGGTACTTGTCACTCCTTTGCTTTAATATTGTCTGCTGCTCCTTCTTTTGTCGAGCAGCCTTCAGCACTGCCTGCTGCTGTTCCTGGCTTTCAGTGTGAGACAGAGAGCAGTATATGACCTTTCAGCTGGAACGGCTTTGCAATTTGCAGGAGGTTCCCTTGGAGTTTGGGGTTCTTAACTGGCGCAGCTGCTAGAAGGAATGTCTAACAGCAAGCCTTTTCTTTCCTGGGCAGAGAAGCTGTAGAACCAGATGAACAGTGTTTCTTATTCTTGTGCTGTGGAAAGAATAGGATTCAGTTCATGCAGGACCACTGGTTACCTCCAGGAAGGCTACCCCGGTAAAGAGTAATCCCTTCGCCGTGCGAAATCCAAGAATGGTACTGTGGGTTCTAGGTGTGACATACGCTTTGCCCAAAATCCTTCAGCTGGTAGTAGCATCAGCTTTAAGCTAACTGTTCTTCCTGAACCGTGGCTATAGCTAATAAGCTGCTGCTTCTACTGTAATAGACTTCAGCACCCTTGGCGCCTTTCTGCGGTTTGTAGAAATGCAAACTGTAGCTGATGTGTCCACTTATCCTAGTATTTTGTAGGATGAGACAGAGCCTGAACCACCAAAGTCTCACCTGCTAATCCTTTTTAAAACAGGTGAAGCAAATGTTCTCCAAGTAGACCCTCTGTGGATTTTCTCTCCCTCTGGAAGGAAGGAGGCTGGCATGTCCTGTTTTTCCTTGAAGGCTATCTGCAGCAAAGGGGTCATTTTGCTTGCTGTGGATTCAGAGATTTTAGTGAGGTGTGGGATCAGGGGCCTCACAAGGCTTATTGCACAGTTCATTGGTATGAGCTTCAGCATATTATGTTCCTGTGATCTGCCTGTCTCTGAGCAGTTGTTCCCGTCTGCTTTTTCAGGGCTGTGGATGTTTTTGTACAGGAGAAAACATGCTGCTGCTTGTATTGCCAGTTGCTCACAACTATAATATAATCATCCTTAGAAAGTTGGGGGAAAAAATGGAGAAAGGAGAAAACAGACCTGAATATCATTTAATGGAAAGAAAAGGCTTTCCTTGAGAAAAGGCTTTGTTTTTAAATTGACACCTCTAGTATAAAACTAAGTGACCCACAATCTTCATGCTTTTTTCTAACTTCCACTTTGGTTTTAATATGCTGTCCACAGTGAAGATCCCTGAGGAAGCATAGCTGGCACTGTATTGCTGTCACTTACTTAACTTCCTTCACATATAAAAAAAGGAACTGAAACTAGTCTCTAGCAATTCTTCCTCTCACTTTTGTGAACATTTGCTACATAGTTTAGCTGTGGTCAGCTGTTAATGGCTTTCTGTTCTCGCTGATGTCAGTAGTTCTTTTGCTGAACTAAATAGAAACAAACGTTTAATTTGTCATTGAAATTTTACAGCCTTGGCAGTCAGAGGCTTTCTAATAACCTGCGTTAGAGCGCTATGTTCACAAGCTGTCAGAACATCAGGTCTACTAGACGGCACTGCTAGAGCCCACTGAGCAGAACCTCCTGAAATTATTTGCCAATTATTAAACCTCTGCTTTCCAGAAACTAGGGCTTCACTTGCTAGCAGCAGTGTGGGTGCAGAAGCATGAAAGCAAGCAGATTACTGTAAAAGTAGCATCCATGCTACATCCCAGCTGGATGGCTACAGCCTGTTTTGCTCTTGCTTGTCATTTTGCTTCTCTACAGCCTCTCTTGGCAGGTGACTGCTACAAAAGACAGAAAACAGAACAAAAAGACTTCTCTATCCTAACCCTTCCTTGTTTGATTTGCTGCAAAAGAACTTTCCACCGGCACTCCCCTTTTCTAATAGACATTGCTTTTATTTTTGTCACATGTGGAAAATCCTTGATAAATGGGTACATAATATAAACAAATGGCTACAGCTTGGGCCATGAGGGCTTGTTCAGTAGGCTGTTTTTGTTTGGAACCAACTTCACTGAATCTTATCTTTCTGGGAGATAACATAATTCAAGGTAAAACAGTTAAGTGCATACATTTAAAATCCCCTCCTTGGTGTGTGATAGTTGCTTTTTTGAATACTAGCAGCTGGAAGGGAGACAGTTAGTTACTTGGTGTATTTTGAATTAAAAGAGGGAGGAAAGCATGGCATAAGGTAGGATATTGCTGATTACTGCAAAAATCCTCTTGTCCATTTGAAGTACTTTGCCTTTACAGTGGTGCCTTTAATTTCTTTGGTGTGGTATCTTCGTCGGTTGCTTGTGATCAGAGCCCAGGTTGAATGGTGGTTACAGTAACCACGTGTATGTCTTGTGCCCTGGTAGACACAGTCTGGTATGTTCCTCTCTAACACCCAGGTCATAGCACAGCCATTGCAGGTTCTCAGTTGGTATTTGCTTGAGTTTAAACAGGAAAGCAAGAGCTTCATAGTTGCATCTTAAGTTGCACTACAAATGTATACTCAAGTAATGTATTATTGCTACTTGTACTATCTGGATTGGAGGGTAAAGCTTGGGAGAGAAATAAAAGCTAGGTTTTCAATCCAAACAAGGGATACCATGCCAGACATTTAAATCATGCAGAAGTCTTCTCACTGCAAGGCTAGGCCAAGCTGCATAGAGCCAAGTACAACTAAGAACTATAATGGATACTAGGAGAAAGGCATTTTAGTGAATTAGAGTTCAGATTTGTCTTAGAGACATGCTAATACCTTCTTTTCTAGCCTATATGAAGTAGTTACTCCAATGTATGTTAGAGCTAATGGTCATGTCTGTCACAGGAGATGAGCTCGCCTATCCAGCATCCTTAAGGGCAGAAGAAAGTTCCATCACCTTTTCAAGGGAAAGTAGCTTACTGTACAGCTTATTCTGTAAAGCAGTGCTACTGTAATACTTCTTCCATTTGAAGAACTGCCAAAGTTAATGGGCAAAAAGCTAGGAGTAGCTGTGGTCCTCCTGGTGATAGGCTATGCAGGGGACAGGCATGCTTTGCTCTGGGAGGGGGAAGGGCTAGAGCACTCTGTCCTAATGCAAAAGCCTAGGTACAAAGCATGCATACTAACCCAAATTCTGTCATCATAGCTATTACTTCTAAGTTAGTTGCTGTCTCCTTTCCACTCCCCCCAAAGCTAGTGGTCTAGTGATTATGGGAGAAGACAACACATACGTCTTTTGCGAGGGACTGGAATGTACTGACTTAACAGAATGATACATCTGTCTTAAACAGAGGGTACTAAATGCCTGTGAACCAGGATTTCAAGTCCTGGTTAATGCAACATGCCATTCGAATGGAAAAGTTTAATCGTGGTTAAAATAAACAGGTGCCTTGGGCTGGTCCATCATTAGACTGTTATACTTCCTTTTTATTTTAAGCCCTTCTAGAATGGACTGTAAGTTGAAGCCAGGATAAGTGTTTTCATGCGTGGGACCTAGGAGTCCCTGCTTCCTCTCTTGGAGTTTATACAAAGAAAGTTGTTTGTCTTGCTGCCAGACAGAAACATGAGAAGTGAGTCCTTTCCTCAACACTGTAGATAGCAGGTTCAGCCCCTGCTTATTTTATGTAATGTTTTCCTCACACCTCCCCTCTGAATGTTGCAATTCAGAGGTCTAGTACCACCCCATACTGGAAGACCTCTGAACTGTAGAGGAAGGGGAAAAATGACTTGAATGGTATACATACAAGCCACTCAATGAATATTTAAATATCAGCCTGTATCTCAGATGATCCTTGGTACTTTAACATCAGAACAGCATTAATACCAATTCTGAAGGGAGCTCTTTCTTGGTTACCCTCAAGCAAGGAATCACATCGCAGTGGGAGCCGTGCATCTGATACTATGGAAGATTATTAGTTGTTTTCCCTGTAAAATGGTACAGATGAACCAGAAGCTAGTTCTTATCATCTCGCCCCTTCCAGCAGGCTGGTTGTAGTTCTAACAGCTCCAATGTTGTTTGCATCTTGCAGATGTGTGGTTGCTCCCATAGGCCTGTGGCTGTGTAGAAAAACTGCTTACTAAAACATGGGTATTTTTTAATACAATTAAAGCTTACCTTTTTGAAATGGCTGCTGCCTTGTCTTTCCTGCCACTTGAGAAAAAAAACATTGCTGATTTTATTACAGAAGCATCAGCTTGAGGAAAAACTCAGTTGGTGAGAACTGCCCCTGACTCCGAATGAGCCAGTGGCTGCAGAGGAACGTTCCAGGTGTCTCTGTGGCAAGCAAAAAGAGCAGAGCACAGCCAACATGTTCCTTGGAGAGTGACCCAGGGGTCCGCTGGGCACTCTTAATGGCTGCAGATCAAAGGAAAGACAGCACAACACAGGCCCTACCACCAGCATAACTATTAAAAAGAACTAGCAGGCTTCTACTCCCGTAGATCTTAGTCAAGAAAGGGATGAGTGCTTGCCCCAATAGCTTAGGTAATTAGTTTCTCCACAGTATAGTCAAGGGAAGGACAGCATTCAGTTTGGTTCCAGCATCATGCAGAAAACCAACCCTACTTCCCCTTTCAAAGCATTTTTCCTTTAGCAAGCCTCCAGCAGAGGATGGTGTTGCAGCAGCATGCAGCCAGGATGCAGTGTTTAACAAAGCTGCCGGAAGTCAACTCACTAATGTCCTTATTTTGATTACAGCAAAGAATCAACAGATGAACTTAGACTAGATCACAGTGTAACACAGGGACTGCATACAAACAACAATCACATCAGAAAAATAAGGATCAATTTTTTTTTCTTCCAGTAAGCAAGGCAAAATCATGTGAACTTGTAAATTAGAAGGGCAACAGATAACCTTGCCTAAATCAATAGTATTTCCTTTCAGCAATTAAAGTGAAGCTATAAACAAAACCTCAGAAAAGCAAAACTAATTACGGTACTGAGGCTCAAGGGGATGTAGGTTGCATAAGGAGTGCTGAGCACTGTTTACATTAGAGAAGAGCAACCAGACAATGAATAATAAAAGTTATTTGGATGCCCTTATTTGTGTTATACTCGTCAAGGAATAAAAGGAATACTTACAAAAAAAAAAGACTCATTTGGCTTGTTAAAGAGTCTTTCCACATGTACTTCATACAGCTTTGGGTCAATGGTGACATTTTCCAATTTGCTTCTGTGTAACACACCTAAACTTGATCAAAGGAATATATTTCTACTATATTATTAACTGGAACTCTGTGCTGTTGAATCTGGCAAGATGAAAAAAAAATAACATAAATATCTTATCCAGATACATACGGGGAATTTTTAAACTTCCTCTGAAGCTTTGTATCACTGATCTCCAATTTATTTTTGACAGAATAGATAACCAACCACCTGTTTTAATGTGGCAATTCCAACATTTCATAGACTTCCTTAGCACTACTTCCCAAAAATAGATTTTTTTCCAAGATCCCACGTTTTGCGAGATTTATACATAGGTAAAGTAGACCTAAACTCTTAAAACACAAGGACAAGTGTGCTTTCATTTTACTTTAATATACAATTGTATTAAAGCAGTAGCATCTGGCACACAGCACTCAGCCTGCAGTGCTGTAAATGGAACACTGATGATTCTTTTGGGGGAAAAAAGATGCCATCAAGTTAACATGCATTTCTCAGAATTTTAATTTGCATTTTTAATCCCTTTGAGACTAGCCAAATCAGCCACTTCCAACGGAAGTACTTGCGCATAAAAATAGCCAAATGGCTTATTAGTCTGATGGGGTTAATCAAGGTAGTGAGGTTTCATATGCCTTGAAGAGACCCTGTAAGACTGGTAAACACTGGCCCCTTTGACATGAATTCTCATTGTACTGCTGCATGGAGCATCTGCTCTCTCATTCTGGGATCACAGAAGAACCGGAGTTTCCGGGGTAATAGCTTCACCTCCACAGGCATAGCTTCATACTCCTCATTATCAATGCCAAAAGATCCCTCAGTGCCCTGTGTACAGATAACAGTGCTGATCAGGGTTAAACATCAAACACATTATTTCAGCAACGCTGTAATACTGATATCTGATATTACTAATAGACTACAGTTGAATACTTAGCCGAGTCTTAACCAAGATGAACCCCTCCCTATGCCTTCCAGCCCATTTGGTCTCAACAACACAGTGAGAGCTATCCTTCACTGCACATAATATATTAAGACTCTGTTGCATAAGATGTTACCTCACTTAGTTGCTAATTGGTGATAATTAAATGCTAGGGAGCTTTAATGACCCACATTGTTTATACTGAAGGATTCTTTGCTATTGGAACTACAATTATATGCACTTAGATCTTGGTCTGCCAGTGGTGAGACAAGCTAATCTGCAGAAGTGCCTGTTAAATAACTCCTATTAAATCCATGTTACAAACACCTTTTGGTGTTGTTTTACTATATTGATCTGAAACGTGAGATGCAAAGTAATTCGGGGGTCAGTAATTACTCAGCAGTAGAATTTTCTTAAGCATTTTCTTTGAAGCTGATAAAGTCACCAATGATTAAAACCATTCATCAAAATGGCAGGTTGACATTACCTAAACAATTTTGGTGACTGCTTTGCATGCACTTGACTTAAGGTAGGGCTACGTTACGTGGAAACTCAAACTAGCTCCAAGTGAACTCGTACACCAGAACAGCACAGATTAGAGAAAGGAGCACAGGTTCTGGAAGTCAGAGGTACAGCAGTCCACCTGGATCAACATATCCTGCTTCTCTGCAAAGCTGGTGAGACTCATCTGAGCTGCCTCCAGTTCCTTCATCAGAGCTAGGTCAAGGAGTCAAACAGCACTGCTTTGTGCCATGCGCACATACTCTGAAGATCTTAGCAGCAGCTGCAGTATGACCAGCTCCTTTTATACCACAACCCTTACTTATGGCTCAGCTGTACTTAGCCCAGCACTCCAGAGTATTCTTTCAGAATCACAAAATGGCCACGATACGAGTCTGATGCAAGTATTAGGATGCTGCCTAATCATGACATCATAATTCATGATTTTCACTTGGTAGAGACAGATTTTTTCACCTTTCGACATGTTCTGTTCTCCCTTAATATGGAATTATTTTGCTGAATGATAGATCACTTGAAGGTAGAAATTATCTATGAGATTGATTTCACATCCTTGTAAAAACAAGAAACCATCCTCCCCAAGGCCGTAATGACAGCCTCTTCTTTCTAGGAGGCAACAAAAGACTAATACAAATTACATAGACAGACACAGTTTTGGCTTCTTTTTCAGCTTCATCTATTCAAAGTTTTGAGACACTTCCCTACAGTGATCTGAGCCCCACTGCCTTGTCTCACCCTCCTTGGTCTCCATAAAGCTTCTAACGTTTATCTTCTTCTCTACAGCACAATCCCTTCTAGGGTAAAATGTACATGTCTTCAGTACTAAGGAGAACAAGGTGTACATATGCAATACACCCAAGTAAAAGACCCTTTACAACCACGACCACTGTCTACATAAAAGGTCTGCCACTATTTACTGGCAGAATGAAGCTCCCCCTCTGGTTTACAGACCACTTGGGAAATTCCAGTGTCTCCTGGCCAGGGACTCAGTTCCTGCACTGAGGAACTAACTGAGTGTCTCACTGGCAGTGTAATCAACCTCCCAGATTTGGAGTATGGATTTCTTAATGTGCAGCATCAACTGGTATGAGGAAATAAAGTGACAGAGTTTTCCAGCCTCCTCAGCTTCTCACCTCTGGAAGTTGCAAGATGCATCTGCTGGCTTGGATGCACTGACTCCCTTCAGGGCACGTATGTGGATCACGCATCTTTTGACTTCTGTTCAAACCAAAAGAGAGGTAAGGTAAGATGTTTCTCTCTGAAACAGCCATCTTTAGGCATGATATGCCATTGTGGGTTGGTAAATCACTATGCATTTGGTAAACTTAGAGGTTTTGTATATATACAAATATTTGTGTGTTTAAAAAGTAAAAGACCTTCCCTGTTCTGCTGCAGTCAATACATATCAGTACGCACTGACAGCCTCCAACCAGCTTCTGCTCTGAGGCTCACTGAGCATACAGGTTTGTATATTTGAACATACAGCACAGTTTTGCGCTCCTCACTTACATGCTGAACTGTACAATTCCTGCAATGACTACCATCTCCTATCTCATTGTCCTAGTTTTGGCTGGGATAGAGTTAATTTTCTTCTTAGTAGCTGGTACAGTGCTGTGTTTTGGATTCAGTGTGAGAATAATATTGATAACACTCTCATGTTTTAGTTGTTGCTAAGTAGCGCTTATCCTAAGTTAAGGATTTTTCAGTTTCCCATGCTCTGCCAGCAAGCAGGTGTGCGAGAAGTTGGGAGGGAGCATAGCCAGGACAGCTGACCTGAACTAGCCAAAGGGATGTTCCATACCATAGAACGTCATGCACAGTATATAAACTGGGGGGAGTTGGCCAGGAGGGGCGGGTCGCTGCTCAGGCATCGGTCAGTGGGTGGTGAGCAATTGCATTGTGCATCAGTTGTCTTTTCTTGGGTTTTATTTCTCTCTCTTTTCATTATATTACTTTTCATTACTACTATTATTATTATAATATTTTTATTATTATTATTGTTAGTATTATTTTACTTTAGTTATTAAACTGCTCTTATCTCAACCCAGGACTTTTATTTTTTTTCCCCAATCCTCCTCCCAATCCCACTGGGAGGGGGGAGGGGGGAGCGGCTGCGTGGTGCTTAGTTGCCGGCTGGGGTTAAACCACGACAGTCCTTTTGGCGCCCAACGTGGGGCACAAAGGGTTGAGATAACGACAGATCTGATCAGAACGTGTTAAAATGTTTTAAGTATTCATTGTATTGGTTTAATAGTCACTGGTCACAATGTTGATTCTTTTGCTCTCAAAGTTGGTGTGGTTGTTCTTAAAGTTGCGTTATGTAACACCTTACTTGCAGTATATGCTCCCTGTTGTGCTGTTTATCACCTGTGGGAACTGGGCTAGAGTTATCATATTGTTGTTGTTTGTAACACTGGCTTATGATACGATAGAAGTGCTGGTCGTGAAACTAATCTGGTATTTGTACTCAGCATTGCCGTCACCTCTGTACTTCGGGAGCCATCTATTGGAAACTATTAATAATTACACCCTTTACCTTTGCTCCTCGGAGAGCCAATCTATGGAGGAGACATCTCCGTACTTCGGGTGCCATCTCCTGGAGACTATTAATAATTACACTTTTTACCTTTTCTCCTCGGGGAGCCAACCTATGAGGGAGACATCTTCCCACACCTTCCCCTTCTCTGCCAGGTTAATTACAATAGCGTTTGAGGAGTTTGCAAATTTTGAATATCCTTGGGTTGTTGAACTCAGCATGGTCCTATTGCTAGGAACCAGCATGTTCCTGAATGTGGTTCAGGTCTTGTTCAGGGTTAAACGACTGTTTAAAAATACCACCCAGAGATCAACCCCTGTGACAGGTACTGTGGCGACTCAGACCCCGGTGACAAGCACTGCAGCTGCTCTAATCCCTGCAACAAGCACTGTGGCTACTCAAACCCTGGTGACAGGCACTGCGGCTACTCAAACCCCGGCAACAAGCACTGCAGCTACTCCAACCCCTGCGACTGTGGCTACTCAAACCCCGGCGACAAGCACTGCAGCTACTCAAACCCTTGTGATAAGCACTGCGGCTTCTCTAATCCCCGCAACAAGCACTGCGGCTACTCAAACCCCGGCGACAGGCACTGCAGCTACTCCAACCCCTGCGACTGTGGCTACTCAAACCCCGTTGACAAGCACTGCGGCCACTCAAACCCCTGCGACTGTGGCTACTCAAACCCTGGTGATGGGTGATGCAGCTGAACAAGAGATAATCACCCAATCCCTATCCCTGAGTGAGCTGCGAGAGATGCGAAAAGATTTCAGCCGTCATCCAGGTGAGCACATTATCACCTGGCTGCTCCGATGCTGGGATAACGGGGCTGGGAGCTTGCATATAGAGGGCAAGGAGGCCAAGCAGCTAGGATCCCTTTCTAGGGAAGGGGGCATTGACAAGGCGATTGGGAAAAAGCCACAAGCCCTCAGCCTCTGGAGGCGACTTCTGTTGGGTGTGAGGGAAAGGTATGCCTTCAAGGAAGATGTTGTATGTCAACCACGCAAGTGGACCACCATGGAGAGAGGTATCCAATACTTGAGGGAATTAGCCGTGCGGGAGATGGTTTATTACAACCCAGACAATGTGCAGTTACCCACAGATCCAGATGAAGTCCAATGCACACAACCCATGTGGCAGAAGTTTGTACGGAGCGCACCACTGTCGTATGCCAGTGCATTGGCATTAATGGACTGGAAAGACAAAGAGGGACCAACAGTGGATGAATTGGCTCACCGACTCCGGCAATACGAAGGAAGTCTCTCTTCCTCCCTCGTCGTGGCTGTGGAGAAATTGCCAGACATACTAGCTGAGAAACTGTCCCGAGAGTTCCAGCAATGTGAGGATAAGTTCGGCCTCCCACCTGTACAGACCAGTATCTCAGCTATGAGGAGCAGGCATTCCTCTGGGCAAGAGAGAGGAGATACAAGGTACACACCACGGGGTACCCTGTGGTTTTACCTGTGTGAACATGGAGAGGACATGAGGAAGTGGGATGGAAAACCTACCTCGGTTCTAGATGCACGGGTACGTGAATTGCAAGGAAAAATGATCACAAATGGGAGTTCTTCCAGGAAAATTGCTGCTCCAGTCTCCGGTGAGCAGTGTGAGCGGTGTGCCAGATGGAGTGAAAGGGCTAATCTAACTCCTGATCCTATGAGAAGGAATTCTAAGAATTCTAATCCATTTTTAGAAGAAGTGAGTGGAGGATCCTATGACCAGGACTAGAGGGGCCCTGCCTCCAGCCAGGTGGAGGAGAGGGACAGCTGCATTTTTTGGACTGTGTGGATCCGATGGCCTGGCACATCAGACCCACAGGAGTATAAGGCTCTAGTAGATACCAGTGCACAGTGTACCCTAATGCCATCAAGCTATAAAGGGGTAGAACCCATCTGTATTTCTGGGGTGACAGGGGGGTCCCAACAGCTAACTGTATTGGAGGCTGAAATAAGCCTAACTGGGAATGAGTGGCAGAAACACCCCGTTGTGACTGGCCCAGAGGCTCCATGCATCCTTGGCATAGACTATCTCAGGAGAGGGTATTTCAAGGACCCAAAAGGGTACCGGTGGGCCTTTGGTATAGCTGCCTTGGAGATGGAGGAAATTGAACAGTTGTCCACCTTGCCTGGTCTCTCGGAGGACCCTTCGGTTGTGGGGTTGCTGAGGGTCGAAGAACAACAGGTGCCAATCGCTACCACAACGGTGCACCGGCAGCAGTATCACACCAACCGAGACTCCCTGATTCCCATCCATACGCCGATTCGTCGACTGGAGAGCCAAGCAGTGATCAGCAGAACTCGCTCACCTTTTCACAGTCCCGTATGGCCAGTGCAAAAGTCTAACGGAGAATGGAGACTAACAGTAGACCATCGTGGCCTGAATGAAGTCACGCCACCGCTGAGTGCTGCCATGCCAGACAGGCTAGAACTTCAACACGAATTGGAGTCAAAGGCAGCCAAGTGGTATGCTACAACTGATATCGCTAATGCATTTTTCTCAATCCCTTTAGCAGCAGAGTGCCAGCCACAGTTCGCTTTCACTTGGAGGGACGTCCAGTACACCTGGAATCGACTGCCCCAGGGGTGGAAAGACAGCCCCACCATTTGCCATGGACTAATCCAGAATGCACTGGAAAAGGGTGAAGCTCCAGAACACCTGCAGTACATTGATGACATCATCGTATGGGGCAACACAGCAGAAGAAGTTTTTGAGAAAGGGAAGAAAATAATTCAAATCCTTCTGAAGGCCGGTTTTGCCATAAACCAAAGTAAGGTGAAGGGACCTGCACAGGAGATTCTGGTTTTAGGAATAAAATGGCAAGATGGACGTCATCACATCCCAATGGATGCGATCAACAAAGTAGCAGCTATGTCTCCACCAACTAGTAAAATGGAAATGCAAGCTTTCTTAGGCATTGTGGGTTTTTGGAGAATGCATATTCCAAATTACAGTCTGATTGTAAGCCCTCTCTATCAAGCGACTTGGAAGAAGAACGATTTTAAATGGAGCCCTGAGCAACAACAAGCCTTTGAACAAATTAAATGGGAGGTTGTTCATGCAGTAGAATTGGGCCAGTCCGGGCAGCGCAAGATGTTAAAATGTGCTCCATACCGCAGCCGGGGAGAACGGCCCTATGTGGAGTCTCTGGCAGAAAGCACCCAGGGAGACCCAAGGTCAACCCCTAGGGTTTTGAAGTCAGGGATATCGAGGATCCGAGGCTCGCTATACCTCAAGAACCTGGTTGTGAAAGTACATCATGTAGATGCCCACGTACCTAAGAGTTGGACCACTGAACAACATCAAAACAACCAACAGGTAGACAAGGCTGCTAGGATTGAAGTGGCTCAGGTAGATCTGTATTGGCAACATAAGGGTGAATTATTTATGGCTTGGTGGGCCCATGACACCTCAGGCCATGAGGGAAGAGATGCAACATATAGATGGGCTCGTGATCGAGGGGTGGACCTGACCATGGACACTATCGCACAGGTTATCCATGAATGTGAAACATGCGCTGCAATCAAGCAAACCAAGCGGTTAAGGTCTCTGTGGCATGGAGGACGATAGCTGAAATATAAATATAGGGAGGCCTGGCAGATTGACTGTATCACACTCCCACAAATCCGCCAAGGCAAGCGCCATGTGCTTACAATGGTGGAAGCAGCGACCGGATGGCTGGAAACATATCCCGTGCCCCATGCCACTGCCTGGAACACTATCCTGGGCCTTGAAAAACAAGTCTTATGGCGACATGGCACCCCAGAAAGAACAGAGTCAGACAACGGGACTCACTTCCGGAACAACCTCATAGACACCTGCGACAAAGAGCATGGCATCGAGTGGGTGTATCACATCCCCTATCATGCACCAGCCTCTGGGAAAATCGAGCGATACAACGGATTGTTAAAAACTACATTGAGAGCAATGGGGGGTGGGACCTTCAAACACTGGGATACACATTTAGCAAAGACCACCTGGTTAGTCAACACTAGAGGATCTGTCAATCGAGCTGGTCCTGCCCAATCAGAACTTTTACATACTGTAAAAGGGGATAAAGTTCCTGTAGTGCACATAAAAAATATGCTAGGGAAAACAGTCTGGGTTACTCCTGCCTCAGGCAAAGGCAAACCCATTCGTGGGATTGCTTTTGCTCAAGGACCTGGATGCACTTGGTGGGTGATGCGGAAGGATGGGCAAGTCCTATGTGTGCCTCAAGGGGATTTGATTTTAGGTGAGAATAGCCAATAGATTAAATTGTATGATGTTGATTGCTATATAGTTCTGCCACTGTATGTCATCACTACTATAATTGTTATATGCTATATGAATGGTATTACAGTAAGAATCACTTAGATTAGTGAAGAAAGAACTTTGATAAAACCGAGCGAAGCGCAGTAGTGATGGAACCAGGACTGACTTCAGCATGCAACAATCCAACGCTACACACCATCCTCCTGCTGCGCCCAATGTCATCCGCCTGCTGCACCGCATCAAAGCCCCATCCTGTTCTGCTGACTGAGCGGACTTCACACCATCCCTCCTGCCCAGGCAGACTGTTATGACAGATGGAGCCCAAAGTCATGGACTGAATGAACTCAACAGACGTTTGATAGAGATGGCCCATAGACTGCGGGAATGATATCTGTGTGTATATATTAAAAGACAGGAAAAGTGGTGGTGATTAATCGGAAATGTATCGGAAAGTGTGGGATCTGGGCATGACGTAAATGCTACAGAATAAGGAGTGGATATTGTCCTGGTTTCAGCTGGGATAGAATTAATTTTCTTCTTGGTAGCTGGTACAGTGCTGTGTTTTGGATTTAGTGTGAGAATAATGTTGATAACACTCTGATGTTTTAGTTGTTGCTAAGTAGCACTTATCCTAAGGTAAGGATTTTTCAGTTTCCCATGCTCTGCCAGCGAGCAGGTGTACAAGAAGCTGGGACGGAGCATGGCCAGGATAGCTGACCTGAACTAGCCAAAGGGATGTTCCATACCATAGAACGTCATGCTCAGTATATAAACTGGGGGGAGTTGGCTGGGAGGGGCGGATCGCTGCTCGGGCATTGGTCAGCGGGTGGTGAGCAACTGAATTGTGCATCAGTTGTCTTTTCTTGGGTTTTATTTCTCTTTTTTTTTTGTTATATTCCTTTTCATTACTATTATTATTATTATTGTTAGTATTATATTTAATTTTACTTTAGTTATTAAACTGCTCTTATCTCAACCCAGGACTTTTACTTTTTTCCCCAATCCTCCTCCCCATCCCACTGGGAGGGGGGAGGGGTGAGCAGCTACGTGGTACTTAGTTG
Source organism: Gymnogyps californianus (assembly GCF_018139145.2). NCBI lineage: Eukaryota > Metazoa > Chordata > Aves > Accipitriformes > Cathartidae > Gymnogyps > Gymnogyps californianus. The sequence continues at coordinate 154,376,194 of NC_059471.1, forward strand.
CTGGCTGGGGTTAAACCACGACACCCATGCACCCACATAACTTACCAGCAACCTAAAAACCCTAAGCCAAAAAAACTGATAGAATTATAGTTATATTGAACTACTAAATTACCATCTAAAAATGAAACAAACAAAAAAACCCCCCTCTTCTCACATCAACACCAGTGAGAGCATTATGTTTCTTCCCAGCTGCTTTTATATCATTCTTGTGAAGAAACCCCCAGAACATCATCATTTTATCCATTCCAAATAATATATCCATTTTTGTCAGTTACTCACTCTCTCTGGTGTCTGTGAGATTCTTATTTACATACTGTACTTAGAGATATGCTACTTTCTTACTTCCGTGGATGTCAAATGGGAGCACATAGAAGGCAGCTACCTGTCTTAGAAAGCTGGTGGTGCAAGTGCCATGTGGTCTTTTTAAAGACTTAGGTTGCTGTCCTGTCACTGGATCAACTGTTAAAGAATAGCGTGTTGCAATTCCTTTCACCACCGTGTGCTGCTGCAGAGTAAGCACAAGCTCTTGGGTACGCTGACCTACCTCTGGCCTCCTGACTGAAAACACACATAACCTTTTGGCTGACCTTTAACGAAGGGTACACCTCACCGCAGGCAGTAACCCCTCAGTTTGGGCCCCTGTCCAGCCAGACAGCAACACACAAATAGCAAAGGGGACAGCAGAGAGTTACAGCATTAATATATCACAGCTCTCAAGCACGGCAGAATTACCACAGATATTCCTCTGACAGGCAATGCCAGCTGTTCCCAACTTTTCTGTCTGTTCTGTAGACTGATATGAAAGAAGAGTGTATTTAAATATTGCCCAGGAAAAGAAGTCACAAAAACATGTCACAAACTCCCTATACACCAAGCCTTCTATGCCCTGAGGAATGCAAGTTCCTCTTAAAATCACAGAAAATCCCAGAGAAAGAACATGAGAAGAGAGGGTTGAAACAGGAGATGACAATCAAAGACAAAGGAAGAAAAGCTAAGATACCAAAGGAAAGGGCAGGGAAGGACGGAAGCAGTATTAACTGTGGAAAGTTTGATTTTAATCAAATATGTATATACTAAAAGATTAATGAGTGAATGTGAGGGAATTAAACATCCTCCTGGCAATATAAATTATAAATCATTTATGGCATGCAATACTGTCAGTTTATACAGTGCTGTACAAACAAGCAGCAAGATTCCCCGCTTAAAGTTTAACCTGCTTGAAGTTTAACATATAAGGTCCTACATATTGCACTCTGGTGAGCAAGTAGAATTTTTTGGTTCATGTCCTGGTTTTGGCTGGGATAGAGTTAATTTTCTTCTTAGTAGCTGGTACAGTGCTGGGTTTTGGATTTAGTGTGAGAATAATATTGATAACACTCTCATGTTTTAGTTGTTGCTAAGTAGCGCTTATCTTAAGCCAAGGACTTTTCAGTTTCCCATGCTCTGCCAGCAAGCAGGTGTGCAAGAAGCTGGGAGAGAGTATAGCCAGGACAGCTGACCCGAACTAGCCAAAGGGATATTCCACACCATAGGACATCATGCCCAGTATATAAACTGGGGGGAGTTGGCTGGGAGGGGCAGATTGCTGCTCAGGCATCTATCACCGGGTGGTGAGCAACAGCATTGTGCATCACTGGCTGTTTTTTCCCTTGAGGTTTTTTTTTTTTCCTTTTTTTCCCCCCTTTTTTTGTTATATTCCTTTTCATTACAATTATTATTTCATTATTATTGTTGTTAGTGTTATATTTTACTTTAGTTATTAAACCGTTCTTATCTCAAGCCACGAGTTTTACCTTTTTTTTCCCAATTCTCCTCCCCATCCCACTGGGAGGGGGGAGGAGCGAGGGAGCAGCTGCGTGGTGCTTAGTTGCTGGCTGGGGCTAAACCATGACAGTCCATGAAGGTAAATGAGCCTCTGTATAGATGCAATTAGGCGGTCAAGGTAATCTCAAAAGAGACAAGACATGGAACTAAAGATCAGTCAAAGGAGAACGCTGGTAGAAGCAAATAGACAGAACTCCACATGCAGTGATTGCCTCTCTAGTGACCCAGTATAAGAGGATCAGAAATCATTTCCATTTGATTCTGCTCCTTACTCAAGACAAGACAGCAAAGTGAAACAGGAGCAAGACCAAAGCCTAACAGCAACAGTTTCAATTGATTGTTTTATCCCACTCCATATGCTGAATCACAAAAATACAGGCAGAGAGAGAACCACAACACCTACTGCAGATAACACACACAATTTTAATCTAGTTTTCATCTCCAGAAGCAGCCAATGCTAAATGATTCAGAGCAAGATTCTCTAACTGAAAAAATCAGTCTTCTGCACCATAGCTGGTAACTGTATTCATGCCCTGGAGTGACAGCTCTCCATGCTTTCATATACAGAATCTAAGCTGGCTACCAGGATGTGGATTACCAGCGCTACACTTTCCATCCCTGCTCTCCTTCCCTCCAGCACTTCTTAGTAAGCACTACAGTGTACCCACCTGTTCTTCCCCCACCTTATCTTAAACATCAGCTCTACCCCTGCTGCAGATGCTCTTGTTCACACAAATCTGATCCACAGCCGGAGGGCACTTTTATACACCTGGGATGACCTACTCCTTCCTTTGAAATCCAACAGCAGTTGCTGACCAGCACTCTGACGCACCTCCCTACACCCCCCCCGCCCCCGCCACACACTGCCTGAGCCTGCATGGTAGTTTCCCCACTGGATGCGTGGTTTCCTTTGTGTGATCCATCAGTTCTGATCAGCTCGTGTTGGTGCCCTCTTCAATATAAAAAAAAACCTTGATACCTGCACTGATAAGGTATTTTCCCTAAAAACCTTTTCAACCCCCAAAATTCTGGTGGAGTTTAAAACTATGCATTAAAAAAGAAGAAAAAAGAAAGGGATTCTTCACACATTTCCAAAGACAAACTCTGTTGGTGTTAGGCAATGGGGAGCTTCTAATAACAGGCTTGATTCAAACCTAGCTGCCAAAGGGCATTGTGCAGTGGGGAGAGCTGCTCTGAAGACCCTGATTTTGCCTTGCAAAAACAGGGCACATTTTTTCTGTTCTGACTCCTCTCTGTAGGACTAACCAGTCCCTCCCGCTGCTCCCCCACCCCAAACACCCCTCCTTCTCTTTCTTTGTTACCTACAGACTTTTGGGCACTATTTAATCAAAAGAGCTTGTTTCTTTGAACTTTGCTTGAACAGCAGCTCAAAGCTTTTTGTATTGCCTCTAATTAGCTCTAGCCAGCAGGGCATGTTAACTTTCATCACAGGCTTTTTCTGCATGACAGTGTAATTGCAATCAGAAAATGTGACATACTACTGTGTAAAGCATGTCCAGTCCACATGGGAGGCATTCTTTACAGTGGGTGTACATTTGAATACCCCTCCCTTAAATCACACAAATTCATCCACATTTTTTCTGCTATCAAAGTGTCCAAGAACCCAGTATAGCATCTCCTTTGTCTCCCTCCTTTAAGAGGCCAGATTCCTCTTGCTGCTAACGGGAAAACCTCCTCCTCCTTTCCTTCTGCAGCCTTCAAAGCAAAGATTTCAGTCCCAAGCAACCTATGGTCCACATGGCTCATGCAATTTAAAAGTATTTGCAGGTGGTAACCTGACCTACTGTGTATGCATAGGTCAGAAGAGCCTATACCCACTAAGGCTCGTGGGATGTTCAAATAAGGGGCCTGCTGCTGCTATTAGTATCATAAATAGGACATACATGCAGGAATTATTAGGGTGATGACAAGCAGGTAAAACTGTGTTGAAATCTTTCCATGGATTTCACTAGAGGGAGCTCTAAGACTAGAAAACAGTATTAGCAAATAACGTAACATGCAAAGAGCACCCCTGGATTTAGTAGGAAAATCTGTTGCTGTTAAATACTGCACTGAAGATGCAATGTATTTGCTAGTGGGACTGTATGGAGGAGCTGGAAAAAGCAGCTCAGATTTGTGTCTGGTGAGAGCAGGAGGAACAAGACAACATTCCAAGCACAAAGGAAGCAATACATGTTCACTTTTTCTCTACATGCTGCTTCTTCATACCTGCAGCCCTCTTACTCCACATACAAGCAACACCAATATGTTTGCTTAAAGTTCCTGTTTAAATTCACATCTTCCAAAAGTTCTTTCAGCTCAGACCTAATTTCTCACAAGAGTTATTGAGACAAGGGAGCTCTTCACTTAGAAGCAGGGCCTGTCTCATCAGAGTTCAAAAATTCCAGGTACCTCTAGTACAAACATATCAGCTCTGTGACCCGCCTCTCAATCCACTGAGCAACTAGGGCTAAAAGATTCTGGGGATAAGTCTGTACGGCTGTCTATAAAACTCAGTTATGACTGTATTATCCAAGTAGCACCGATCAATACCAATGAGGAAAAAGATGAAAGGTATGGCAAACTCAGAAGCTAGGAAGAATTCCAGGTAGACTGCTCTGCCTTGTTTCCAGAAAGAGAAAATTAGTAAGAATTTTAAAGAACAAAATCAGTAATCCTCATGAAGCATTACTGACTGGTGTCCTTTGCAGTCCTCTGCTTCTGAATTTTGCAGCACAAGATCAGAGAAAAACAGCACGCTTCTCAGAATTAGTGTTCCGACTCATGCAGAGATTGTCATCTTTTTGCAGCCTTCCCATACTCACCCTCTGTTTACAAACTGTCCTTTGCTGACAGTATCTGCTTCAATGCAGATATCCATGAAGTCTTCAGTGCGCTATGCAAAAAAAGATTCAGAAATCAAGCAGTTAACATTTCAAAATGCCACACCCGTGATACTGCAATATGTTCACAAAATGCCCAGTCCTTTGTCCCACAAAAGGAGGCAGGAGATGCATTTCTGCATTTCATGCTTGTTTCCACTCTCAACTTGAGATTCGGATTATAAATTAGAGATAGTAATTTCTCACTGATGACTATTCAACAATAAATACCACAACAAGTGAAATAATGATTCACACATTTGGCTTCTTGTTACATTTCACACACTTACTAAAGAGAGTAATAGCAGATCACTTGGGTTTACTTCTGTTCACAAAGATTTCTAATCAATGGGTCTTTCAGGAATTTAAGCAATAGTACAATTATGCAACATTTGTTCACCAAACACTACAGTAAGAGAATTTTAAACAGTACAAATTAGAAGTCGAAGTGTTCTTGATATCATTCCTTTAAACTCCTTACTTAGCTTCTCGTCTGTTTACAGCCTGCCCTTAAACCAAGTATACAGTAAAGCTTTTGCCGGAAAAGCAACTTTGATTAAGATGCAATTCATTTTTTATTTGTTTATTTTATTTTAACATTTCTGTCCTGGCAGAAGTCCTAGTGCAGATGCAATCAAAATGACAAAAGTAAAAATAAATGCATCTATTAGTATAACTTGTTTTATTTCTTTGCTGTATCTGCAGAGGTAGGCTTGGCACTGTCTGAGCTGCACCTGTATGGCTTTATCAGCTTCTCTTCAACAGGACAGCCTAGCCATGAATCTGAGGTGAGACAGAAAGACCAGGAGTGGCTGACAATACTCAGCAGATATGCCCTGGTATTGATTCGAGAGGGCTGTTGTTCAGCTTTGATAACTACAGGGACAATGGCTTCAAGAGCGGGAGTTAAAAGCAGTTATAAGGGGTCCACATCTGTAGAAAAAAAGATGCAGTACCAAGATACTTCCAGTTCTAGAAACAGAAAAGTACAACTGCCCTAACATAAACTTGTCCATTTCTCTAGGCTATGCAAGAGACCTGAGAAACCGACATCACTTCTTTTTCCATACCAGTATTAAAGTGCATCTTGAAGGCATAAAGGAGAGAAGAAAACAAACAAACAAACAAACAAACAGAAAAGGACATAAGGGCTAGTCTGTGGCAATGAGATACTTTTTCAGTTCTTGGTAGGTCTGTTTTCACTTTACATCACTGACTCCAATCCAGTTCAGCGACCAAAACTGTTCTGTTCAAGTGCCATCTAGAAATGACTAAAAAACCAAATACCCAAATACTAGTCTCTGTCTAGCTTCTACCATTACTAGGACACTGGTGGTCCAAATCATGAGCCACTGATGAAGAAGAAACTAAAATTTATGTGGCACATTCTAAGAAGAAAACTGGAGGAAATTTTAAGACTAGATTTGCCTGGGTTTTTTTTTTGTCTGATCCTACAGAGATAACATATCAATATAACACAACTTTTCAGGTTCTTAAAGACCCTGAATTCTGAGCAAGAAACATGTTGCAGTAAGTTCAACATCTGTTAATCTGGGTGTAGTGGCAGTGGTTTCCTGCAGCCATGAGGAAGACATGAAGAGCAGCTCACCAGTTCAGGATCACTGTGTGAGCATTTTCCAGTAAAATTGAAGACTGACATCTATCCAAATAGCTTTCACAGCAATAAAATTGCACCAAAACACAGAGATAAGCCAAAGACAGGTTTTAAAACAGTGAGTGAACAGCATGAGCATGCTAAGAATGTTATGACAGGAACAGTTCCCTTGCTCCCTTGGTTCTACTCTTCCACAACCACCTGCATTTCCTGTCCTTCAATTCAGTGTAGCCCCTGTCCTTTCTCCAGTCCCAGTTCTTTTTAACTCTTTGCTCTGCAAGCCAAAAGAGAGAGAAAAAGCCACAACTGCAGGCAGACATTCAGGCTCTGCTTCCTTCCAGCACCAGCTGATAAATGAGAATCACTCTCCCATGGGTCAAGAAGGAAAGGAGTGCCTATTTTGATGCTTTGTTTTCTCCTGGGCAATCCTAAAGCTTCTGTTTGGCTAGTGAAACCTTCTCATTGTACAAATTCTTCCTGATCCCACTGCATCCCGGTTTTACATGGGTCTCCAGTGCTTTTACGCTGGCTCTGAAACTTGCCCATTCCTGGATTCAGTCATGGGCCCCTCCTTGCATGGGGTAGTAAGTTTTATTTATATAGACACAAGAATGGGAGTTTAGCAAGAAAGGAAAACCGTGTGGGCAGGCAGCATTTGGAATCCAGTTAAACTATGGTCTTACTGTCAGATCAAGCTGCCTGTTCCGAGTCGCAATGGAAAGCTCAATGGTGGATAGCTTCAGTTCTTCCCAGTCCTCCGGGGTTACCTCCTGGGGGATTTCTGCGAATCAAGACGAGGAGATACCATTAAGTGGAATTTAATTACACAGATCATCATTTCAGTGCTATGAGGCATAAAACATCAATGCCAGCCCCAAAAATCACTCTGACCCATTGTAACCACTAGCTTTGTTTCTTTCAAACATCAAAATCTTAAAAAAGGAAAAGGGAGCTTGGGAGTACTGAAGGAAAGAAAAAAACACCACCAGCATTCACACAGTAGCAGGAAAGACTATCAAGCAGATTACATGGCAGCTCTGCAAGTCCTTATGCCCAGGGATTAACAGATCTCCTGGGCTAGTATCACAGGAACATTTAGAAAACACATGAAGCGCTGCTACCAAAAAAAGAGGAAACCAATATTCAGGATGCTGTGGTAAGATGTATTTTTTTATAGGAGGAAACTCCACAGTTCAGTTCTCATACAGAGGTCATTTAGTTCATGCTTCTGTCTAAATCACCTCTAGTGATTTAGCTTCTAGCCAAGAAGGAATGAGAAGGACTTTGCCTCACACCAGATTGCGCAAAATATACACTCCCCTTCCTTCTGCAGTCTGCTACATGCACTGCCTAGCTAACAACCCAACCCAAGAGAGGCTCACAGAGCACACAGAAGAAAATTTATGGTACAGAAAGAAATTTAATGTACTAAGAGAAACTTAAGGCTTCTGCATGGCCCAAGTTTTATTGTTCTATTTTAGGTAACATTTGTTGCTCTGTGTCAGCAACTCCCCCCACCTTGGAAAAGAAGGGCTGCTCCTCTCTCGCCAGCTCACTAAGAAGCCATTCTACAGGAGGAAGATTTCAAGCAGCTCGCCCATAAGTGCCAAGTATCACCTATGGAGGCTTCCATAGCAATGGCAAGCAACTGTGAGCCCCCCACCTTTTGGAGGAGATGACCAGTATAACCGAAGTCGTCTGTAAAGCCTCACATACAAAGGAGGTCTGGATGGTTTCTCCTCTGGCTCTTCTGGAGGTCTCTCAGTTGGACCCAGATACACGAGAGCAGCCTGATGTTTCCGAGGCCATTCCTTGCATTTACATGGAAAGGAAAGACAGCAGATAAAGGGCCTTTTGTTTAGCACCTACCTGTTTATTCTGTTTAGTCCTTTAGCCTATTTATTCTGTGCTCCCAAGCACTCCTGCAGAGCTACCCAGATCCCACCACTGCCTCAGCTTACTTTATGGCTCTCCAGCCTCCAGATTCATATGTGAGATGACATCTTTGCAGCTTGAAAAAGATTACCCACAGGTCCCAAGTCTACTAATCTACTCCTTCCCCATATAGAAGTGAGGTATTTTCCCCTCTATAAGCAAAGGGTAAAGGGATGTTTTCTTTGCTGCTGATGTGTGGCAGGGTGACACAGGTGCTTCTGGCTGGAGGGAACAACCAAAACCGGCAAAGTCAACATTAATGTTTGAAAGCACAATTGGTTTCTGTATGGCACAAAGGCAACCTCAAAGAGCAACTGCACAGCAGGGTCTAGTGCAAACAGACAAAGACTACAGTGCTGTGTGCAGCCAAGGGGCACGAAAACCTGGCAGGCCTTTGTTCTCCAACAACTCAAACAATCAAGATCAGACCTTATAGTCAGGTGCTTATAGACAGCAATACAACAGGTCTTAAGGCAAGTCAGGTGAGCTTTATAAAGCATCTGAGGGGGGGCGGGGGGAAGAGGGAAAAAAAAAAACCCAAAACCAAAACTAAGTAACACATTATTCTCGGTGATATTTCAGATTCCAGTGCCGGAAACTGATGGGCTACAGAAGAACCTTAGCTCCTGAAATATTTCCAGATGCTGACAAAGTTTATTTCCTCTCATTTTGTTTTAAAAATAATTTCTGAAATGCTGAAAACATAGGACTTACGGAGGGAATAATATGATTGTTTTTTAAATGTATATACTAAAACAACCCAGCCAAGAGCCCACATGTACTCAATACAATTATTTTTCTATGCACAAAACTTTAGAAGTAGTTTTGGATCATATAGCACAGGTTGTTAAGCTAATTCACCTCACACATCTGAGAGCAAGGAAAGACTCCACTATCATACTTACATAATAAACAGGACAAACACAGGTTGTATCAGTAGGGCAATACACACCAATAAGTATTAAAGGAAAAAGCAGCAATGCTGTGGTAATTTAAGCCTGTATATTTTAGAAGAGATGATAACACTCATAACAATGCCCCTACCAATATCAGAGGTGAGCTCTTTCCCCTTATGCTGTTTTCAGCTATAGGTCATCCTGTTTCAAAGGACAACTATAGCAAAACCAGAAAAGATGAAGTGCATAGCAGCAAAGATAAGCCAGGAAAAGATTAAGCTCAGCAGGCTGGAGCCATTTCTTATAGAAATTAACAAAATGATAACATAAGAGGTACATAAAGCAATGAATACCACAATTAGGGGAGATTAGGTAGAAACTTTTCTATCTTTTTAATGTGCGATGAATAGCTCACCAGTGGAATCCACTATCACTGCCACTAACTGAGGCTAAGGACTCAACAAAAGTGAGAAAGGGGCTGGAGAGAAGTGAAGAATAGGTTTCTATCTAGAATGCCAGCACACAGAATCATCATCTCAAATTTCCTGGGGATGGGGGGGGCGGAAATCTTTCATGGACACATTACAATTTAACTCCCCTTTACAGGAGCTTCCTATAAAGGAAGCATTGGCACTATCACAGACAGCATGGCTGGACTGCACAATCTGATCTACCGTACCAGCTCCTGGGTATTTCCACAGCCCTTCATAAGGCTCCTTATATGTTCAGAGAACAGGAAAAGCATGTGAATGAAAATGCCTCACCTTTCATGCAGGTCAAATTTTAATCTTTCCAGGATCAATTTTAAGCAACAGAGAAGTTTAAGGTGAGATATAAGCTATTAATCTTCATGTTCATTTTACTACACACGGAAGCCTGATTATCAACGTGCATGAGCAGTCTAATTATAGGCACTTCTGCAGATTAATAAATCAGAATGAAATGTTATCATAAGAAAGACTGTTGAGAAAAGGTGACAGAGCACTTTAATGATTATCTTCAGCACCACTACTGCTCTCCAGTTTCAAAGGTGGTTACTGGCTCCCCCTGGTGATCTTGCAGCAACAGATCCTCCGTAAAGAAATTTTTTTTTTAAGTATTCCTCCTCCCCTTCATCTCTTCAGAAGTTAAGTCTATCAATTGGTAGGTATTTTAATGAGTCGAGTTTCACTCCCATTTTATATTGTTACCAGAATCCTTCACAAAAACTTGCAGATAAATTATACAAAGCATAGTCAGCCTTTTCATTTCCCAACTACAAAAACACTTTCTCACAATTATTCTTTACCTTAAACATACTGAAAAAGTGAGCTGCTTTGGTTTTCAGAGGCCCAAGGTACCAGTACCTGAAAAAAAGAACACAAATAGAACTTCTAAGATATCCAGGGGTCGATACCAGGAAAGGGAGAAATCTTGCATGAAGTCAGAGCACACAGACTTGTTTGCCGCTGAAGTTAGTGCTCCCCTACAACCTTTAGCTTTGTGATACTCTAAGATAGTTTCTACACATCACCAGCAGCTTAGCAGTGACATCCCTTTCCTGAGTTACAGATCACCAAAATGCAGTATACAATCTTCACTACAGGCAGTGTGACATCTCAGTAGCAGAATTTTACCCAGTTATGTGACACAACTGGGAATGATTTAAAGGTCTGTGGTCTAACAGCTGGTGGGATGCATCTCCACAGTATGCAATAAAGAATAAGGTTGGAGGAAACTAACAAACAAAAATCAACAGCTTCAGCGACAAAAGCACAGAGCCAGCAAACATTCCTTTGCCCCAAAGGATTCTCAGATCAAAATCAATGTTTTATAAAATAAAACTCCTGCCAGTCATACAGCATTGTATAGAATCTAAAGATGTGACTACATTTAGGCAGGCTTGGCACACATTTTGACCACTGTCTTCCACCAAAGAAGGTCAACAAAGCACATTAAACACCATCAGCTCAAGAGTACTGTAGATCTAAGTATATCATTAACTACTAAGGCGTGCAACTGTCACACCACTCCCATCAAGCCATGAAATTATCTGTAAAATAATAAAACCTCAAAAACATAAAACAGCACCATGTTTCCACCAGGACAGTGCTTAGCAGAGGGACAGTCAGACAAATTTCTGGAACTGTGGCTTATGGCTTAACTCCCTTTGTAGTACATGCCTTCTTCTCAGTATAAGATCATTTGTACTGGAATACACCAAACGTTTATTTAGCCTAATAACCGTTCTCTCATGGGGACCAAAAGCAGATGAGGTGGAGAAGCATAAAAACAGGACAAGCACACGTGGTTCTTGGCCCAAGCACACTCTGAGCACACATTCCTCTGTGGCTGAAGTACCTTCCAAGCTGGGAACGTTTTCTGTGCATTCGAAAACATTCATGGAAGAGAACGAGGTTTGAGGATGTTGACGCTGCCCCACGTACAAAAGGTGCTGTCATGCCTCCAGCACTGAGTCCAAAAGACTCTTACGAAAGGGAACTGCTGCAGGAAAAGACGTGAAGGCTGACACTAGGCAAAAAACAGGGTATGGGCAGGAAGCCTGGTAAGAGCGCAGAGGGAAGAGAAGTGCACTTCCTTAATCTTGGGGCTGCAATTAGCAGGAGAGCCTGCAGCATAGTCAAGTCAGCACCTACACAAGCTACCAAGAATGTCCATTGCTTCCCAGGGACAAACACCCTGACCATTTACTGCATCTCCCCCATCCCACATCACCTCTCAAACCTACTCAAATAATTGCCAGACAGACTCCAGAGGTCTGCTACCTCTTGCTTTCTGACAAAGATAGCTCATTCACAAAACACATGGTATTTCCTTATAGCTGCACAGCAGAAGCATGTGCTGCAATTCCTCCATTACAGTTTGAGAAGTGAACTGCTTTGGCCCTGCTGCTCCTTCACCAGATAATGCTAGTCATTTGATACACAGACAGTGGCATATTAAATGTCCATTTGGAGAAAGCCCAACAATTATTAGTTTAGCATTCAGAGAACAGTCATCAGACAGCACGGTCCATGCCATTTCTGGCAGGAACTGAAGGGCATTTCTACTGCATCTGATGTCCCTTGTTGGAATTGAGTTACAGAGCCTGCGTGCGTCTTTTCATTGGCAGCTGATGAAAAACAATGGCCAATTACTTTACTTAGACTTTACTCAAGGGAGAGCTTTTCCCACTGATACAATCTGAATAAAGTTCCAGAAGTGGGCACCACAAGGCAAGCAGAAAGTAAATACTTAAAAGAACAGGCCAGCACCAAGTTAATTGTTTATTTCAAATGACAAAAATGCTGAAATATCTTACACTCCCACGTGTGTAATGTGAGATCTAACAAGAGCAGGTGCCTCTGCCTGTCAAATGCCTACACTCAAAAAGACTTCTTTACAAGAGGGGGGTATGTCTTTTTAGGCAACAGATGTTAAAAAAGGGTCAGTTTCAAAAAACAGTATTTTCTTACTTGCTAACTTTAACTCCTGCATCTCTGTAAGATCCCCATCTTAAACCAGTCACTGCAAACACAGGCTGTTCCTTTTCTCCCTGTAAAGAAAAATAAACATCGTGAAATTGCTTTGTCTTCTTTCCAACTTTGTTTTTTTTCAGCTAGAAAAATATCATTTCTATATAAGAACTGATTTCTGATTAATCCCAGAAGTGAAATTTCACAGAAGAGGTATGATAAATAGCTAACAGCAATAAAGCTAAGCAGAATTTAAGCGTTACACATTCCATCTGCTCCCGGAGAGGAATATAAGAAGTGAAGTTTTGAAGAGGTTGATTGAGTTTGACTGCACACCCAGCAATAGCCATCTCATTTTGTGGCTATTGTCAGCCAGAAGCAAGGCGCTCTGCACAGTGACACCAAGTTCTCACTGCAAAAATGTCCATTCTACAACATAACAGAAAAATAATATTCAAAAACCATACGGGGCATAGTCAAAGGTTTTCCCATTTCACATTATTCAGTTTGTAAAAGAAAGCTATTAACTCCACAATACATATGAATGGATTAAATCAGCTCAGACAGCTATTGTTATCCCTCACCATTTCTACAGAAATATCGGTGTAAGTAAGTTTTGTATTCATCAATACTCTCTGAGCCTCAAAAAAAAGATGTTCAGGCATTCTAGTGTTTTCTCCAGTTTAGACTGTCTGATGTCATAGCATACAGTGGAGAAATGACTGCCACCAGCACTGCTGGTATCATAAACCAAAATTAATGGCAGCATTGCACAGAGGAAAAGCACTCCACGTAAACAGAACAACATGAGAATAGGAAAGTTTTAGGAATGCTGGGTGCCAAACAAGCAGATGCTTTTACCTTGATCTGCAAGACATCAAGTGGAACTGTCTCTCCCTTCAAAATGGCCAATGTAGCATTAGTAATATGTCTGCAAAACAAACAGGAAAGAAGCAGAGGAAAACAAACAGGGAGGAGGGAAAATATACTTTTTTTCAGCAAACCCCACTACAAGTCCAGGTGGGGCTTTTTTGCAGCAAACACAACCACCCCAAGGAAAGAACTCTGACAAAGTGCTGCACTTCCTTGAAATCAGAAAGCAAACTGGATGGCTGCAACACATGACAAAGCCTGCATCCTAATAAACAGCAAAAGACCTGAAAAGCAAAAGGAAGTTCGCAGCCTAAGCTTTTCAGAGATTCCTCCTTCTTCAGCTAATCTGGCAGATCACACACCAACTCTGTTACTTCCTGTTTCGGATACTTAACACACTAAGGACCCAAATCATGGTTTTATTTTATCAGCGGCAAGTATAACAACCTGGGAGAGAAGGGGATGGTCATGAGACTGGTCTCAATTCACGTGTCTGGGATTGAATTGCCTTAGTATGTTAATTTGTTTTGAAGTTTTTAATCAACATAAATCTACCTATCAGCAGTGCTCACGTGGTTTTAGTCTCATTAAGTTGTGGACAGTAGCTAAGGCACTTTCTCATTTCAAGTCGTAAAGCATAGCACTAAAGATTATGTAACCTAAGTGTTCACGTTCATAAAGAAGTCTATGTTCAGACATTGAAGCATATATTTCATTAAAACCCCTTCCTTGTTTTCAAAGTTGGGTAAAATTTAAATTCCACATTGCGCACATTTCCAGTCTCAGCTGGACAGGGAAAAAAAACCACCAAAACCAAATGCAGTTTTCAGATCCAGCCCAATATTCATGTGAATCAGCAGGAGAAATTGCCCTTGGCTTCATCAGGATTAGAATACTGAGACAGAGAAGGAAGCTGTTCTTTCCTCAGCCCTTCTTCTAACTCTTATCTTTCTGTAAGACCTCTACAATTCCTACACTCCAAAGGTAAGACAGTATTGAAGGAACCAAAGCCCAAATATTTCTTTTTACAATATCACTTCTGCACTTCTTAAGTCAGGTTCTGTTACTGGTGTGGGTTGTTAAGCAGTCTATTGACCAAATTCCTTTCAACTTCACCAATATGCTGCAGTCTCACCTGCACAGTTCATTACCTTGGGACAAGAAGATCATTCATTTCAAACAGCTTCTTTAGAACCCAAACATAAATTATTATTTTAATCTTAGCTGCTGATTACAGCCTTGTCCATCTTGCCGAGCTTCAAAGCACTCTGGTAGTTTTAATGAAGGATGTTATGCCAGTTGGCTCGTGGGTTTTATGTATGATGGATACCAGCAAGGGTTCCGCAAAGAAGAATGTTAATGAGTTACTGGGAGAACCAGAGTGAACAGATTTCAGGAGCAAGGAGAAATATATTCATTAGAATGGGAGGAGAGGAAGGGAAACGTTGAAAGAAATGAAGTGTGGGGAGAAGAAAGATTAGTTGACCAGCCTTTTTACTTTAGAAGTGGACAAAACAATCTTACAACAAACTGAAATGCAGGCAACAGATACTGCCAGACTGGATTCATATCCGGGATGCTGACAGATAAGATTCAGGTTGTTGGAGAGTTGCCAGCATCAGTCCCATCACAGGGATGGGCAAGAAACCCCACAGAAGTCAGTAGTGAGATCTAACCTTTCCCATAAAGATATTCTTGTATGCCTTACTTTGCAGGTGCTAACCAGGTTATATGCAGACTGGTTTCTAGAATTCTTAAACTGGAGAACGGATGCAAAGAGGACTTCTTTTTGTTTTGTTTTGTCATATCCTTGTTATATCCTTGTCATATCCTTTCTGACTATTCCTAAGAGGCTTGATCCTTTTAATCCTTTTTTTTTTTTTTAAAACCTCCAAGCATCATATGATCACAGAGAAATTAGCCACAGCAAATGACTTCATGTTCTAATAACACATACATTTCCTTCTTTTAATTTTTAGTCAGTTTTTGGAAGTCATTAACTCAGGCAAGTCCAGAGAATCATCACGCTCTGCCCAGGGACCACCAACTTCCATGTAACATAGAAGAAAAAGAGAAGTATCAAGCTACCGAGAAGCACTGCTCCTTGAAAACAAACAAACAAAAAAGCCCCCTTTCAGAAACATGTAATACTTACTGGACTTGGTTCGTGCTCTCAGGGTAGAGCGTGTGGCTCAGAGTGCAGGTCTTTCCAAGAGGTATGAATCCTATAGGAATCTTACTGAAGGCAGCCTGAACACATGAGGAGAGTAAATTAACATTTGCATCAGCTGAACGAAGCTTCCTGTGTGGAGATCACAGCTGTGTCTCATATCACCCCTTTGGCACTAAGCAGCCAGGCACTTCCTTAAATGAGGCAGTAATACATAATGACTCAGGACATGGCATCCGAATCTGTGAACCCACCACTGCCAACTGGGTACAAAGGAGCTCTCTGTAATCATTAAGAGCATTGTTACATGCAGGTTGGCAGCCATGTCCTAACTAATGCATGGATTCTGTCAGCAATCTGCCATCTTTCTTAATACTGATGGTGGCATCACAAGCTCTGAATCTCATTTACCATTGCAGAAATCCCCCTCTGATGGAGTAACCTTGCATGGCAAAGAGATTTTCTCAGTTAAGGACAGGAAATTAATTGATTCCTCTGGCATCCAAATCATGAAGCAGCAGAAGGTCTAATTTTTGGAAGTCATTGACCATGTTATTTTTCTGTATCACAGTTCAGCAAAAGGGCTTGTTGAAGGAGCAAGTTATTACACTATACCCTCATAATAAACTGTGCTTCTTGAAGCGTGTCAGCAAATCAATGTAAACTACCATATATCACAATGTACCATCTCCCTCCTGGGCACTGCTGCTAGCAGCACCATGATACTGCAAATCCACACCGACTAATACCCCTCTCACTTCATGCCCACCCGCTCTCCCTTGCTATCTCTGTGTCACCTGCAAGTCTTAACACATCTCAAACACCCTTCTCTCATTTTCTTCAGAATTGTTTTACAGCATGCAGATGACAGGCTGTTTGCAGCTCATGCAGTCATGCTCTGCTCCCCTGGCTGCTAGGAACAGTGTTTCTGGAAGACCTTGCACAGGCTCTTCTTATCCAGGCAACAGTGGTATGACATACACAAGTAAAAAGGGAAGCAGAGCACAGAGTGAGGGGGCTGAACTGTAGATCTCTACTCCTAGGACAGAGTGATATGAACAACAAGAAGAATTCCCTGGCCAAAGACGTGAAGTGACACAGTGGCAATACTACAATGCAGTATTCCACCCGAAATAGTGCCGGATGCAGGATTTTCTATGCTACTGCAAATCAACCCAAACTACAAGATAATAAGTCAACAAACAGAGAAGAAAAACTAGCCAGTAAAGCCTCTAAAACTTTTCTTCCAGTATCTTTAGATTATAGAGGTCTCAGGAACCAACTATAATAATATTAAATTTAAAAAACTGATGTCTCAGAATTGATACAGCCAGAGTCCCTTTAAAAATAGTGGCTTGGTTGCAGAGTTTCTCTTGTCACATTCAGACAAAGCAACTGCCTAAACAGATATAATTTTAGCTGCCAAGGATATCATCATAATCTTGTCTGGATCATTTAATTGAGTTTTTACCAGCTCCTGCCAGAAGGTTTTGGGAACAATGACTCCCTCCTTTCTTCAATAACACTGTCCTCCCTCTTTAAAAAGAAAAATCTCTCTCATTTCCATTCGGAGCAATCCACCTTGAGAGGTTAAAATTTGCTTTCTGCAGCCATCTGCATAGGTAGATATTCACCGCTTGAAAAAAACAGCAAAGCAATCATAAAGCAATAGGAGCATGGCCATAACTGAATTCAGTTTCAAGCCTGTACAAATACAAGAAAAACATGTACTTTCGCCCGACGCTTCTGCCAAACAAAGCAGCATACACAGCTGGTCCATGGGTCTTTGAAAGTTGTGCATTTGGCTTCTCCACAATCCCTGCTCTGATGCTGGAAACTTACCAAAGCTGTGGCTTGGGAGCCATTGCACTCCCTGAGAAAGGGAACGAAGAACAACGGGCAGAATTGCAGGACACTAGCATGGCTGACTTATTACACAGCAAGCTGGCTCCAGATTAGTAAGCAACATATCTGTAGAAGACAGCTGAGGCCAAGAGATCACAGTGGATGCACAAGACACTTCCTCTATGAAATAAACAAGATTTAAAAAATGACACTTCCTCACCTCATCTGCTCTGCGGAGAAGTCCAGTTATGACCTGAAAAACATGGGAAATGCTCAGCTCTGAGAATTTTGTTTTCCAGTTACAGTAGGAAGCTACGAAATTCACACCTACATTTACTCTTTGGAAAAGATTTAAGGAGCAGCTACTCTTTCATGGAAGGTGCTACAGTTGCTTACATGGGAAAGAAGGCATGTTCAGTGTGCAAACATGGTGGGAATAGCAGGGTTATGAGTGCGCATGAGTATATGCTGGCACCACAACCAATGCCAGTGTAAATGTTTTAACACTTAATAATGCTCTGCATAATGCAAAAATAGCACTGGTCAGTGTGCAATTAACAATAATCAGTTCCAAGGCGAGGAGAAACTTGCAGACATATTCTGACCACTTTCTGTTAAGGTCATTGCATTTCATTTAGCCTTTCCCTTATGAAGCTAGTAGTTAGCATTCCAGGAAATGCTTTAATAAAATACAGCCTTCCTTGAAAAATAGTGTATTCCCCAGTTCTGCTGGTAGTTTGCTCCTGTCATTAATCATCTTGACAATAAGCATTTATTAAATACATACCATGCTTTGTTATCACTCCCACGTAATTTTTAAATTATTTGATTCCCACTTAGCAAAACATACATTCCTCTTGGGGAGTACAGACAGAAATGAACTTTGAAAATTAAACCATTACAGCTACATTACGCAGAAAGAAAAAGTTAGAATCATGTCTCCCCAAATAATTTTACCATTCTAGAATAAAATTCTGGAAGATAGTTATGTCACACACTCTTTCTGCCCCTACTCCCATCATCACTTTTAGACTAATAACAACTAGCAGAGTTTTCTTGCCCCCAGAAGATTTTAACGTTGACTGAAAACACAGCTACTAAAATGGACAAATCTCTAGTAATGGTTGTTATGATGTTGCTACATTCCACAGACTCAATCTTCTCACCCTCAGCCTGACTATGATTCTCAACAAACCAGGACAAAGCTCCTGCAGTACCTCTTGTACTGTGCCATCTCCTCCTGCAATAATGATCAGATCTGTGTTTTCCATCAATTCCAGCAGCTTTTTTGCTTGTCCCTCATAATCAGTCTGAAGAAACAGAAATCCAAACATGAGAACTCAAGTGATGATTTCTAGGATTTCTCTTCTACAGAAAAAAAAAGAATCATCTATCCATTTGCTTAATAGTTATTCTCATATAGGCACACAGTACTGTATATTACTTACATTCACTGAAATTTCTTCAACTTATAAAACAAGTCTGCTGCCTAATACAATATGCGCAAGCAAACACACACACACAAAGGCTAACTGAAATATCAGAGTAAATCTTGTTCAATAGATCTAGAATATCGCAGCAATAATCGTATTTCCAGGTAGTTTTACATTGAAACAAAACCACAAGCAAACCATGCTCTTGCAGAAAAAGTCCCAACATCTTTAGCAGCCAAAGTGCTCAAGTGCATCTCCTGAAACACAGGATCAGCTACATAAAAGGCTACTGCCCAGCAGCAAGCTGTTGACAATGGGTTTAGCAGTAAAGAGTACACTAACTTTCTAAATCATCAAAACTGTCTTCTGCAAAATTAATGTCTTTTACAGGGACATCTCAGCCTCAGTTACTGGCCCAGCCCCGTTTTGCTAACTTGTCAGGTCTGAAGCTACAAAGCGCCAGTTTTAAGTCTTGCAAAATAATTTTTTCTCTTGGGGCGGGACTATGTATTTTTAATGATCACAGAAAGGCATTAATAAAAACAGCATTTTAACACTAAACCTTGTGAAAAAGATTCCAAGACAGAAAGATACATATTAGAGTACTTCACTGCTAGGACACAGTGACTATTAAACAATCCACAGATCACAGCCTCAAAAACCTGCAAAAAGATCAGAATCCCTTCATGTTTACTTGTTCTTCTCTTTCCAAAGAAAACCTCTCTGCTAATTCACACCATTTAGAGCTCAGTGTTCTGCTTTCGTGATGGGAATGTTGAATTATTTGGGGATACATTGAGATATTTTCAGTGTAGAAATAAAAGCTTATTTTTAATTAATCTGAACATTTCCACTGCATGTCAAAGTTCCTCACTTCTGAATTCTGCAAGTTCAGGCAGAACTGACAATTTCAACAGCGATGGGCACACACCACTAGCTAGCACTCAAATATTTAGAGAGCTTTCTCTCAAACATTAGTTACAGAAGGGCTGATTTACACAGACAGACAAGCACACGTACTGCTTTAGCTGAAAATTAAAAACTCAGTACAGAGTTTGTAAATTAACTGTGAATTAAAAAGAAAAAGATTAAGTACCAGCTTAATATCTCAGTATTTATTTCTTCCCACGAGATGTTTACAGGACAACTGAGAATTTCAAATGCATTCAAAATCTAATTTCAATTCTTCAAGAGGAGAAAGCAGAGCAGACAATATATCTATATTAGCAGAACCTATCAGTTCTTACCTTAACCACAGTTACATCCAAGCCAGATAAGTGCAAAATTGGAGCAGCATTCTTTTCAAAAAGGTTCCTGGCTTTGCTAGAAATAAGAGAGTAAAAGCTATTTCATTAGTCTGGTGGGTAAAAAAATTAAAAAGGATAGAAACAAATGAATAACAAGAAGACATCTACTTAAAAACAAGCATACAATCTACACAATCAGTCACTCAACCTGCCAATCAGGAAAGATGAGATTTCATTTGGTTGAAATGTATTACATTTCTAGACTCATATCTCAGATGTCAGTTTTTTGTTGCAGTTTTAATAAATGCAGAAGAGGTTATCTAGCTTTCTCCAAAAATAACTTAAAAAACCAAAAAAAAACCCAAAACAAGATCTCCAGAAATAAATTTATTAGAAAATTAATGACTTAAAGAACACCAGGCTTTAAGACCACAAAGACAGCCCATTTAGGTTTTCAGAAACATTTAAAAAAAAAAAAAATACTGTTATATATTTTTAAATAAGTTTAGAAGCAAAATTTTATCTGACTTTCTTTTGTTATAGGACTGATATATTTTCTGCCTGTTACTGCATAATAAAATAATTATGCCATTAACTATAAATTGCTTACAACAAGTAGAAACATGAGACTAGAAGTCAGAGACTTAATTTATTAACACTTTGCATTTTCCAGTCATAGGTATTTTGAACAAAAGCACATTAAGTCCAAGCACTTCCATGTCAGATATAATATTCCTTTCATATTGTTACTAACAACTCCTTGCCTCTCCCCAAGATGCAACTGATACGAATCTTAGCTGATCAGCAGAAACAGATGCACATCATATCTGAGATTACTGTTTTTCTGCTAATGAGCATGCAAAAATAGCAGCCAACCTCTTCCAGGAGTCTTGCTCTGAGCCCATACTTAGCCTCTCAGTTTGTGGGCACATCCCTTTCAAGGACAGGTTCCCACAGAAGTAAGATCACTTCAAGTCTTGAAGCAATCAAGGTTATCTCTTATTTCTATAGTTTTTGAGGACGGAAATGCATCACATACAGAAGTTTGGAAGGAATACGAAAGAATTCCACATATGAAGGAATGACAAAGGCCGAAACACAGGATAAAAGAAAAATTAAAAACATACATATGTTTAGAAATCATTCTTTCAACTCAAGCATCTAGTTCTATTTCTCATCCCAATATTCTTGCTGAAATAAAGTTTGGCATAGTTACATAGCACCAGCTTGGCATCAGAGGGAGGCAAAGATGAGCTCAAAAATCTGGCTGGCTTTTATAGTGGATGGCAGAGCAAAAATACAGAAAGAGTGCCTCACATATGAGTGTAGGGAAGGGGGAATTTTACCCTTTGCAAGCTGCTGGGTTAAGGAACACTGTTGCTTTCTTCAGTGGCATACTGGAAGGGATCAGCTGGTTGCCAAAAGCCTAAGTAAGAGAAAAAGAGCACAGTTCAGTTTATCTTTTAAGCACATTGGCAAAACAGTTCAAAATAATGCATCTCTACAAATGTCAATGGGCTTTCAACCCTCATGACATTCAAATGACTTCCATCTTCAGCCATTGTACAGGTCTCCTATTCAAAGATCTGCACCCTTAGCAACAGCTCACACCACTGTCACAAGTACTCTTTAGCTCATTTTCACAATTCCACCACCATTTTGTTTTTGTCAACCTCTGGTTTTCTGCCATGGGCAGAAATCCAGGGAGCTATCCTTGACTTCAAGGTTACTTGATTTTTCTTTCCTTATGTAATTCTCATACACCTGCCTGCCACCTTCTTTCTGCATCTTTTTCCACTTCTGTACTTCATTTCTTATATCTCTTCTGCTCATTTTTGTTTTTTCTATGCTTAAGTTTTTGAAGATATGAAAGATAATCACCAGAGAATCTGCCCTGACCTATAAGCAAGCTCACTGTTTCTCAGACATTTTTTCTTCCTAAAGTCTCGATATAAAAATCACTTAATTCCCCTTCAATTTTTAATCCAATTCTGAATAGGTGCCTTGATCTTAAACTCTTCGAGAGTTACTCCATACAGCCTCTTGTACCTTTCAGCCATTTGTATCTATTTCCATAGCTTTTCAGCACAGGAGAGGCAAGAAAAGACAAAGCTTCCATGCATCTTACTTCCCACTCTGTAAACCTCTTTTAGGTCACCTAAAGGCATCCTCACTACCACACCAAATCACACTGGTTTTGAGTACAAGGACAACAATGTATTCAGCAGTAGCATCCAGAAGCCCCAGAAATAAAGTAAGAACAAAAGCCTACTGTGCCTAACCCAAGACACAGTCAACTGTCCCTCGTTTTTTTTCCCCTTTATCTTGAAAGTTAATCCCCCTAGCAGGAATTTTTATATTGAAGAAGGTGGACACTGTACACAAAGCACAGTAGATTTTAGTGATTGTTAGCTGTTTAAATTTATAATTAATTCCACTTGCCAACTTTGCTCAGGAAACGTCAATTAAAAGAAGTGTGCGGCTGGCTATGTTGCTTAAAACATTCAAATTTCTTCTTCAAGAAAGGAAAAGGATGAGAGAAGTTGCTGAGAGTAAAGGAATCTTCAAAGAAAGGGAAACAAATCAATACCTCTTAAGCTTTACTCAAAAATCAGCTGGAAAACAGACCAACTTATTTTATTGCAGCTGTTGGGCGGGAATTGGGAAATATAGGGGACTTCTAGCATGTTACAGCTGCTAGAAACAATTAATTATTTGCTTGAGGGGCAATGTGATGTATTTGCTTGCTCTGAGCAACCTCACAAGGCTCATAAAGAATTTATGAGTAATGACATAATCACTTCTTTATGTAATATACTTAGATATTTATGTTACAAACAGGGGCATTTCTAAAGCAA
The DNA here is from genome assembly GCF_018139145.2 of Gymnogyps californianus. Lineage (NCBI taxonomy): Eukaryota > Metazoa > Chordata > Aves > Accipitriformes > Cathartidae > Gymnogyps > Gymnogyps californianus. The sequence continues at coordinate 154,399,227 of NC_059471.1, forward strand.
ATGCTGATTTTTAAGACAGGAAATAAAAAAATAATGCAACATACAAGAAAGTCTTTTTTCAAAGCACAACATAAGGAAAGACAACTTAAAGCCAGACATTAAAAATGGTTATTAAATATATATATGAATGTATAATTTAGGAAAGTCAATGCCTTTTTCACTTCCTTGTCAAATGCACACTTCCAGGTATTGCATTTCTGGACTTATAAGATGACAATGAATATTTTGCAACTATGAAAAACCTTTTATACAAAGACTTTATAATGCTTTATGAATACCAACAGAGAAACTACATTCCTTTACAGAAAACTATCCCTGCTTCACAGAGTGAATTGTTTGCCCGCTAAACAAGACCTCTTTAACACACACCCAGAGTTCAGTAACAACAAGGTCAAACAGCGAGACCACATTTCCAAAGGAAGTCCCCAGTCAGCTGACACTGGCTTATTCCAGAGAAGGAGGTGTAAAAGGTTTAAAATATGATAAATGGGTTCTTTATTATAGAATGTTTCTATGATCATTTGCCACCCCAAGGCTGTCATCATAAACTGATATTTAAATTCAGACATGCATGGTGGAGTCTTTGCATGAAATACTGCTGTAGCGGTTACTTTGGCAGTAAGGTGGGTGATTCATCAATTTGTTATTGTAACAGGCTTAAAAACGTAAAAATCTGATGTAAAAATGATAGGGAAACCCCCTCACTTAGACTAAACTTTTTCTTGGGTGAGTTTACCTCCATTTTTTCCCAATACTTACACAGCACTATAAACGCAAGTAGCATTTTTCAAACAATTACAGATTGTTGTTATTCTGAAGAACGTATCAGACATTTAATGCCTTACTGCTGTATTGCTGTGTGTTTTCAAGCAGTATTTGGCACTGACACGTCAGTGAGAATGGAAATTACAGCAAGAATTGATTACTAGGCTTTCTGGTTCATTCCCTTCTAATGCAGGAGTCTTCTGCAGGATATTTTCCCAGGCTTTAACCACTGAAATTGTAGGAAGCTCTATTGACAGTGCTTTTGCACTTTCATTTATAAGAATAAGCCATAATGGAACAGATCCCATCACTTAATAACTGGAATTAAGAAACAGGTAAGTCAGAATTTCCACAACAGAACTATCTTCTTGTACCAGTCTTTCCTCAGCAGTTACACCTTTTTGACAGCATACACACTTAGGTCTTTTAACCTCTCCTTATATACCATTTCATCAGTGCCTTTTTTTTAGATTTTTTAATTTGGTCAGTATGCTTCAAATACTGAGGTATTAACTGCTATTTTTGGCAATATAAAAAACTTCTATCACTTTGATACTACGCAGTAAAAATGAATATTGAAAACATAAAAATCAAGAACAACTGATACTATGAGTTGGAAATGCATTTGACTCTGAAGCTGTAAGTATGATTTATGAAAGCAGTATTTGCAGGGAAAGATTTTTCTTATTCTTTCATGAGACTTGAACTCCCTTACATCTATTCTGGCATGAAGTTGCATTGCCCAAATCAAGTTGCTGTGAATATCTTTCCCTCAACAGCAGGCAGGCTAAAATTGGGAATATTCAGGTGTACCACAGAAGCAGGGTAATCTCAAGGAAAGTTCTTCAATGAGAAAAATAATTTTCACCATTCTTCTCGGGCCCCAGTACATAGCAATGATGGGAGCAGTGTTACACCCTGCAAAATCTCTAAGATCTGGCATGGAGAAGCAGGTTTAGGATAAACTTTATTTGTGGGAGGTAGAAAGATTCTTAAAATCCTACAGCTCACCACTGAAGTAATCAGAGCCACTAAGCAGTATCTGTGGAGTGATGTCATCCATGGGCAGCGGCACTTGCACCCCTGAAAGATCGCTTATTAAGGACAAGATTTCTTCATGGGAACACTACAGTATGGGAATTTGTTCATTGCTGGTTGCCCTTGCAGGCCACAAACTATGAAATGCAATAGTCAGTTGTCCTGGTTTCAGCCGGGATAGAATTAATTTTCTTCTTAGTAGCTAGTACAGTGCTGGGTTTTGGATTTAGTGTGAGAATAATATTGATAACACTCTGATGTTTTAGTTGTTGCTAAGTAGCGCTTATCCTAAGTTAAGGATTTTTCAGTTTCCCATGCTCTGCCAGCAAGCAGGTGTGCAAGACGTTGGGAGGGAGCATAGCCAGGACAGCTGACCCGAACTAGCCAAAGGGATGTTCCATACCATGGAACGTCATGCCCAGTACATAAACAGGGGGAGTTGGCCAGGAGGGGCGGACTGCTGCTTGGGCATCGGTCAGCAGGTGGTGAGCAATTGCATTGTGCATCGCTGGGTTTCTTCTTTTTTTTTCCCCGCCTTCTCTCTCTGTTATATTCCTTTTCATTACTATTATTATTATATTTCATTATTATTATTGTTAGTATTTTATTTTACTTTAGTTATTAAACCATTCTTATCTCAACCCACGAGTTTTACCTTCTCTCTCGATGCTCCTTCCCATCCTACTGGGAGCCGGGAGGGAGAGTGAGGGAGCGGCTGCGTGGTGCTTGGCTGCTGGCTGGGTTTAAACTACGACATCAGTATACTCAAAGAATAACTCTCTCTCTCTGAATACTAGCTTTCTTGTCAGTGATCAGCAAACAGGTTGTCTCCATTAAGTTCCCAGTACATGGGTCTCAAAAGCACTAGGTCAGTCTTCACACTTAGTACCCTTGATAAAGTCACTCAGGATCGAATAGACAAGGGCAAGGTCTCTCCAGCTGAGGACTAACATAAAGCAGTTTGCACTGCTTCTGCCCAGACTACCTCGACGTGGTGGAGTGGTGGATCTGAGATTTCAGTCTCCTGTCTTATCAACAAATCATCTTCCTACCAGAACTTCACAGGCACAGAGCAATTACACCTGCAGAAATGGAAGTCTGGGTAGCTACAGCAGTAACTGAGATCACCCCAACGATAACACTGCACCGTCCATCACAACAGCAGTCAGGGCACGAAAGGTACGGTACCCCGGCTGCAGGCTGGAGGCCTCATCCACCCTTTGGCACTTCAGCAAAAGAACACAGATGGCATCATTATAAGGCTTGTCACGTAGAGAGGGCCCGCTGGGAAAATTTCAGGAGCCCTGCACAACCAAGATAAGAGGGAGATTTTAATCTAATTTTACCACTTTAAACGGTATTACCTCAGCTTCTTGGCACGCAGCTCTCCGTAGCAGGTTATCGCTATCAGGTAAGACAGAAAAGAGAGTGGACATTAGGTTGTGTAAGTTTAAAACAATTTGCTCATTTTTAAAATGTAGGTACATGCCCTTTTTACACACACTTTGACAGCACTAAAATAAAAAAAACAGGTTCTTTAAGACCTATTTAACACGTTTTAAGGATGAAACACACCCATTTAAGCACACATGCATAATTTTTTTCTGCATGTGCACACAAACACCCTTTCTATAGTAAAGAAGAGCAGAAAACAAAGACCAGGATGCCAAGTGTGCTGAGATTACATAAGCTATGAGACACTGTATAACTGATTTATTTTTAAATTGCTACATAACTGTACTCCAGATCTAAGGTGTGGGTTTTTTCAATGTTAATACTGCCTGTTATTTACACTGAAGGTACTTACCATTCTGGCAGTATGGAAGGGATTTAGGGTAGACTTAAGTGTAACTTCCATGGACTTAAATCTTTGTGCATTATAATTGTGAACTCCCCTCTCCATCAGTTTGTAAGCCGAACACATGTTAATGCAGCACCTACCACCCACCTAGGTCTGAGCATGGCCTACAGCAGTAACTCAGAGAGGTGAAAAGACAGCATTAGCAAGGTGGCAAGCAGGGTATAGTTGGTAAGCAAACTGGAGACAGAGCTACTGAGTGAGGAACAAAACTCCATTCTTCCCCAGACCAAAAAATGCCCTATTGGCCCTTGCAGACAAAACAGGGAGTCCTGTTCTGCAGTGCCCAAAGTCTCACCTGTCCTCTAGATACCAGACACTCACCCTCCTTGCTAAAACCAAAACACTCCTTCAATTTGCCCTTGCCAATACCTGGCAAGACAGCATATTATTGTCTCAAAAATACCAAGTACAAAAAACCCCCCCAATTATAGTCAGCATACCAAAATGAATACAGTACACCAATTAAAAGTATTCAAGGCCAACCAGGAAAAACAAGTGACTAAGAAAGCAGCACGCTCCTGCCACAAAGTGTGGCTCATCAGGCCAAATCCTGCAATGGAAATGGCAGAAGAGAAGGCAAGGCCTTGGTCAGACCTCTGGACCCAAATACGACTGCTATCTATTCAATTCCACGAGTTTATGGTATTTATCTGTCAGTGGAGCTATATAAGCTGCTCTTTTTGGCGTCACCAAAAGATGCTGCAATGCCATAAAAGGAGAAGTAGAGTGACTTCAGGTGAGAGAGAAAGTTGGGTTCTGAGAAAATAACTCTACAGCAAAAAAGCCACAGATTTATTCCTGGTAATAATAAAAAGACAAAGGAAGAATTCAAGCATGGAAAAAGAAAACATGTGAATAATACCTCACCAGGGTAACAAGTAACTGGAATGTCTAAAAAAAATTTCCTCAGAGGCATGCTTTTAACCGTCATGTTTGCTCCTTAAAACCAAAGGAATAAATCATTTGTATTAAGCACCTGAAATATTACTTAAGAGGAGCGACAGACTTGTTTTTGATTGCAGTAATATAATGAAAGCACACTAGTTAAAATAACTATCTCTGAAAAGGTTTGTGTTCCAAGCTAAACAAATTGTCACAGCTAATTCTAGTTCAATCAAGACAGCATGACAGGCTAAGTCCACACTGTGCTGCTGAGGGCATGAGCCCCCATACAGGGACCTTTTTTCCCCTCTGACTATATGTGGCCAGAGCAAACACAAAGCAATTGCAATTTCAATACGTAAAGTTGAAATATTATGGGATATCAGGAAAACCCCACTATCAAATGATGGCTGCACAGTTGATATATTTGAGAATTGCTATCCTAACCTTATTAACAAATTCTAGTCAAATCCATGTTATCTGTTTACTTCACATAGATGCTATTTGTTCAGAAGTCAAGCTGTGTCACATCATCAGCCAGTATGTCTTCCTGGTGCCTGCAACCTTATGCCGCGGTGTTAATCACCTTTAAAATGGAGTCCAGCACAACTTTTCAAATGCAAGCAAAAGAAACTGTGCTTTCTGTCCCAACCTGCAAACATCCTCAAAACAGCTGTCAAGGATGCAAGCTTGATTCAGCTCAATGAAGTCTTAACCATAAAAATCAGGCTTGACAGTTTAGATGTCAACATTCAAGCTTATTTTCTCCTACACTGAAGCACTTACACAAGAAGTCTACTCTGACACATAGCATTTTGGTGTCAAAGGAAAGGTTTAGGTTCTGAGACCAGAAGAACCATTTACTGTCCAGTAATTTATAGGTGGAGGTCTCACCTCTCCAGTAGCACAGCACCCAGAATCCCATGCCATCCCAGCCACACTCATAGGATTCCCACTGATTCAACTAGGACATATATTCCAAAGTTATCTGAGTTTGACTTAAAGATGTCCCAAGTTTGGCTTAAAGACACCAGGTAACAGGAAAATTTTTATTTCCTTAAAATGTTATGTCAACACTTAACTATCGTCACACTTAAGAAAAAAAAGCACAAGTGCACTCACAGGGGTGTATCTGTGAGAACAGCAGTCCTCCTCCTGTATCACAGCTCTTGCCTTTACTCATCTCACATGGCCCACCTAAAGTACCACAAGTTGGTCTGGAAGTCCTCTGTGGGTCATACCAATTAACAAATATAGCTAGAAAAATGTTAAAAATCGCAAAAAGGTTACTTCTTGAAGTCTTCTGTCTCGGTATGTATTAGATTATCAAACTATGGCTGCGTACCAGCTCCCAGAGAAGAAGAGACTTTAATAATAAACATAAGATTTTGTTGATTTTTTTGTACTTTATTGACTAATATTACGTAGTAACAAAGCCTTTTCAACGACACTCGAACATGAGCAGGTGGAGGCTGAGAGAAATTGCTGCACTGCTTTAAAGAACGCACAGATTTCTTCTGACTTGCACCATATCCACAGCAAACTAAAAATCAATTTTTACTTTACGTTTCCCCTAAGGGCTTATAGATACAACTCCAGCCTTAAAGCAAAACAGACATGCAGTATTGCATCTACTGGCCAACCCAGGGCTGCCTTCCCGCTGTGAGAATTAAGCATCACACAGCTTACAACTGGGCCAACTTGCTTAAGCAGTAAAAAATTGGGAGACAGAAAGGAACAAGCAGTGGCAGTGGGGTATGGAAGAAAGAGGATGTCCTAAGCTGAACCCACAAACAGAACTTTGACTAGTTCGACAAAGATATCAGACAATCCTGCAAGGCTAGCAGCCACTGCAGCGCTGACTCTTTGGAGAACAGAGCAGGCTTAAGCCAAAGCAAGGAACCAATGCAGAAAGAAAGGAAGAGCAACTGTGTCCAGAGCTCACCACGCACCAGCCGTATCAGGCTGTCAGAACACACTGGGCTATGAAAGCACAACATCCGTACATCCTGCTTGAACAGGGGCTGTTCTGATTTGTCTGCGACATCCCCAGTGCAGGACTGGTGGCCACTGCTCCTGTCCTAAGCGTTTTCAGCTAGAATAGGGAATTAACACTCTGACATATAAGCACACAGATCCACACAATTTAGTACAGCTCCTCTGGCTGAGACTGCATCCTCTGCCCAAGTGCCAGCAGAAGCCAGGGCTGAAAGGACAGTTCCCATGATGAAAGGTCAGCCAGCACCAATGAACTCAACAAGGAGAAGACAGCAAACTCGAACCAAAGAAGCTATTTGAGGCCCATAGCTGCAGCAAGGGTAAGCTTTCATCTTAGAGCCAACTAAAGCAACTCCCTTAAAAGTGACCATACTACAAATGTATAAAGAAGCTCAGGTGTGAGATCCCATTTCAAAAAGGGTTATCAGCATTAAATCTAAGACTATTAAGTACATTCAAGCAAGAAGCAGCCTAAAAACTCTCCAGTTCAGCGTCTGCATCAAAACACAGAGTTTTGTGAGGAGAAACTTGACCAAAGCTGTGCATATAGGATCACTCCTCAAGAGCTATAACAGAACTCCTAAAAGAGATTTTATCTCAGCAGAGAGCTTTTTGGCTGCTTCCAATACAGCAAGAGCACAGCATCCTCTCTGCTGGATATTAGCATTTACTTCCAGCTTGGCTTTGGAAGGGCATGAAAGACACTTCTTAGTTTTCATCAGCTTTACCCAAGACTTAGAATTTATACTCCGTTTTTTTGACAAAGTTTTGATGAAATAAAGTCAGCCACTCAGGAAGTACATGCAGAAAGGTAACAAAGTGAGTTATCAGTTGGCAAACACGCAGAGACTAACATTCAAATTATAGATAACAATAACACTCAGATTACTGGCAAGCAGTCAAAGGCCCAGATGCCTTGCCAGCATTTTCTACGGAGAAAGTCAATACTTTAACATATACAGAGTGAAACTGAGTATCTGATGAGTCCACTGCCTCAGTACAATATCAAGGGTCCCCATCCTGACAAAGTGATGATCACTTACCCAGTGACACCACTGTAACAGTCTGGCCAAATCTGACAATCAGTTAAGCTGATGTCCATCATGCCAGAGATTAAATTTCTGCTGATTTGACATAGCTGCTGACTCACTGCACCACCTGGACATATAAAGAACAGCAGCAGCTCAATTCAGGGAAGGTGACCCAGGACACAAAGGTGAGAGGGGCTTCCAAACTTGGCAGAAATTTTAAAACAATCATATGGTATCTTTATCTGTAAGCAACCTCACGTGTATATGTTAAACAGAAGTACATTACTGTGTATGAGCACGTGTCTGACAATCTGCATACTCTCTAAGCTTTGATCTAGTACATTAAATTCAGTGTCCCTCGTACCTGTAGTATGATATGCTATAGATTAAAATGATGCTAATACATAAATTCATGCAATCCAGAGAAATTAAAGGGAGACAGTCTCACATGTGACAACACTGAGTTACCTTCTTACTTCTCCAATACTACAAGAGTATTTGCTATCCTAAATGCAAGACAATGGATTTTTAAAACATATTCTTTTATGAGAAAGAAAGGAATTTTAAGACTCGCTAAGGTTTTGTAAGAATAGCAATAGGGTTTTAGTTAACAGTTGTTCAACCTGACATAATGTGTATCATTTTACACATGAAAAACCTTTGCCACCTCCTGATCGATGTCTCTTTTGAAGAGGCACCTTCTGTTATATTACATACTTAGAAGGGCTGAATCACAAATGGAGGAGGGGGAATCAGGACAAGGTTTCCTCTTTACTCTTCCTGTTCATCCAAAAACCCCTTACTTTTAAATCAGTCAGTATTTGAACAAACACCTCCAAAGATGAAAGGCTAACACACTGATCCAGAAACTAAATGCTGCATGAAGAAAGTATCATATAAGACTGGACTAAGAAGCTCCTTGACCTTTACAGTTATCGTCATCCACAACCTTTAGACTAACTCGGCGATGAACCATTACACTCCAGTGCCCCTCTTTCCTCTACAGCCTATGGAGCACAAGGGCGTCCACATCAGACCCCACAGCACAGTCTGCAAGGTGCAGGAGGGGGACACCTGGGTCCATTTCCAGGCAGGGACGAGGCACGGGGAATAAGTCTGGAAAAGGTAACATTCTTCTTGTCCATATTTGTCCATGTAGCATCCTCCAAAGTCTTAAGGAAGTGCTCCAGAGCTCTTCTGTCCCCATAGGCATGTAGACACTGACTATAGAAGAGTTGCCATTTATTTGCAGGACAGATTGTTATTTACAATAGCTCCACTTAATGCAGGCATCATAGCCTCTGCATCCAAAAGAAGAATGAACCTTGAGAAGTCAAAAAAGCAAATGATCTTCTCCTTGCAAGAGAAGTATCTTAGAAAATCCACAAGGATGGAAAAGCCAAGAAGAGAGGTGTGGATGGGAAACAAAATTTTCTTCAGTTGCAAATAAATGAGCAACATCTCAGGGAGCTAATTCCAAAAAGTCAGAGGCTAATCTGAACTGATGCTGTGCTAAAGCAAGCCCCTTCGTCAGAAACTCCAGTGATGCCAGAAACCGAAGCACAAGACTTCACTAAATCTTTGAGCTGTTCTAAAAGGGCAAATATAAGTCTAGTCAAGTATGCCTCATGCATAGTAATTTAGCCTCTGATATTGATAACAGCAATCCTCATGGCCCACATAGCCCATACGTGATTTCCTCATTAACCTCTTCAAGTGTTGCCTGCAGCAGTTTGTGCATGGGGCAAAAGGCACCTCTCATGCTCCCCAGCATAACTGGTACATAAACAAAGAAACTGGGAAGAGGGAATGTACAAAAAAAAACCCCTCCAAAAGCCATTACCACCTTTGGAGGCAAAACAAGCTGCAGAGAGGGATCCTGGCCTATTCCCTGCTGTCCAGCAGCCACAAGGTAACGCCTTCACTGTGCACAGAGTACCATGAAAGGGCTGCTGAGACCAGCTTTGAATTTTTACACTCTTGCCATCAGGTTCTTCTGTCACTCCTCGTTTTTCTATTCCCTGGCTAAAACAATCCTCCACAGAGAAATGGCTAAACGGTTGTCACTTTTTCCAAACAGTATTTAAATCTCTGAAAGCAGCACTTTACAGCTCTGCTTCAGTCTACATCAGAGTCACACAGAGCTGTTTGTCATCACAGGATTTCCTAGCTTGCATTTCCAATGTCTAGTAAGGAAATTCTGTTATTTTCCCTTACAGATAAAAGGGGAGATTGAAGAATGGGATGTGTAAACATTTTTTTCCCCCACTACATCATCTGGGTTAAAGCACCGTGCCTACACTTGGTGCAAATAACCTCCAAGCACTGAAATTTAGATACCAAAACTTCTCTTTTTGTTTGTTTGCCTTTCATATTTTCCTCCTTATTCACCACCATATCACCTATGGCACGCTTCACGTTCTCTATGATCACAACGTGTTTTCACAGTTCCTCCACAGGAAATCAATACAGCTGAAACTAACAGTACACAGGCACATGAATTCCCAGAAACAACAGACATAAAGGGGAGACTGGTTGTGTCTGACTGCTCCTAGGCCTCCTCAAGTGTCCACTCTCCATATGCACAAGGAGCAGATATACTCTTTTTCTTAATGCTCTATTTTAGTAGCTCTCTATAGTACCCAGGCCTGACATGCACTCTGCTGTCATTAGTATCTGTGGCAACAGAAGACCAGTAAAGAGGCCACTTACGTAAGCAGGGTACCTGGGAAGGTCACAGGCTGCTCTGCCCTGCCAGCCAGCCCCTCATATGAATGCCACCGAGCAATTTTTTCCTCCTCGTTTTGTACAGTAAGTTTATTCTTTTCGCTAAGAGGTATCTAGAATGACAGAACTTCAAATAATTACTCATGTACATTTCGCTATTTTTTCTGAAATCAAAGTTCAAGTCATCAGAGGGAAAAGTGGAATGCAAGCTCAAGGATCCACTGACATTACACAAAGGCATCAAAAAACCCCAACCTGTTTAGTACAAATACTTCTGCCTACAACATGGCAGTATACTATGTACTTTTCTGTCTGTTGGTCCATGTAGGCAGACACGTGAAACCATGACCTTGTTACCACCACTTTCACACAGTTGTTCTCCATGTTACCATAGCCTGCCCTACAATCAGCAATTACAAGGAAAAAAGTATGGAGGGAGAGGATTTTTGCTGCTTGCCCTGCAGCCTTAGTGCTTCAGGCAAGAAGTAAGCAACTAAAGCAGATGTACCATTCAAAACAAAGACTGATTTAATGCAAAAGTCCCTAGGCAAAAGGAAACAAAGAAGGAAAGTATAACAAACAACATAAACAGATTAATTTTCCTAAGTTTTCCACCGAGGCTTTGGCAGCATTTTAATGTAAGCAGAAAAGAACACTGCTAAAATCATGACTTAACAATTAAAAAGACATTAAGACAGTGACAGAATAAACAGCAGCACCAAAAGCAACAATTTTTAAAAATAGTTTGGCTATAATCGCATTTTAGTCAAATGTATTAACCATAATCTTAAAGGTCAGGGATTAAAATATAAGCCTAGCTATTTAAAAATTGTGAAGGAGGATTTTGCTTACTATAAGGAACATTTGCTCCACAGATTAACAGTGGAAACGACACCCTGCTAGGTACGACTTATGTTAGCAGCGCTGCTGCTGCAGCAGTTGATGGGCTCCTTCCTGCTAGGGGGTGACAACAGCAAAGCAGGGGCACAACAGAGGCACAGTGCACGGCTGCTGCCGGTGTTGTGCCTCAAGAAAGGCACAAGCACTTGTGTAACAGAAATCTGGCATCTTTCATGAGGTGTATGGCACCACTGAAAGAAAAAAGGAGGTGGGAAAACCCACGGGCACATGACCACCACGCTGCGATGGCCCCTCTCTGCACATGAAGGTGGCTTCCCATCAGCCTGGTACCAGTGGCACCATTTGCAGCTGTAGGGCCTCTGGATTCATTCATCCTTATAATATTGGTTAAAGGCAAGCAAGCCAATGACACGCACCTGGCTGACGGCATTTTTAAGTTAGAAGACAGAAATATTTCTCCTCTCCAACAGGCCCCAAAATCACTCAAGCCACCCTGACAACACTTTTGTTTAAAACTACCACCTGAACTAGCCCCACACTTACAACAAGGCCAAGGTGTGAAGCCGCAAAAGGGCACTGAGCCTTCCTAAGCTCATGGCTGCTGGAGGGGGAGGGAGAGCCATCCCCCAAGGCGCCGGAGCCCCTCCGAGGGGAGACCCCCATTTTAACAGCCGCGAGGGGAGACCGCCTCAGGCAGAGGGCCGGCAGCCCGGGCATCCGAGGCGAACACGGCAGCGATGCCCTCGCCGTGCGGGGCCGGTCGCTTGTGAGAGCCCGCGGGCAGACGGCCGGGGCGGCGGCCTCGCTCTCTCGGCCCCCGGCCCGGCCCGGCCCGCCCCCAGCCGGCAGTTACCAGTGCATCCCATAGAGCCAGTTCCCGCCCCAGCTCAGCAGGCAGACCCCGAACGTGGTTTTCTTCCAGTGATTCCTCAGGGTCGTCAGCACTTTCACCGCCCCGGCCATGCCGCCGCCGGCCGCCCGGGGCAAACCGGCCGCCCCTCAGGATGGGCCGGCGGGAACCGACGCGCCGCCGCTCCGGCCGCCCGTCCCGGCTCGGCTCGGCTGGAAACGGCTCCCCCGGCACTGGCGTTCCGCGCAGCGACGCCTTCCCGGCCCCGCGGGGAGGCCAGGCGGTGCCCGCCGGGCTCCGGCCCTCGGGTTGGGGGGGGCCTCTCCCGGCCCCCGCCGTGCTCGTTTTTGGTCAGCCTTCCCTGCCGCGCATCGAGCGCGGGGCTGAGGAGATCTCATCCCCCATCCTTGTTACTGTCCCCCTGCCTTGGGCCTTGTGTGGCCCCAGATGCAGTCCAGGCACCCTGCCTCAATTTAAAAAATAAATTAAAAAATGTCCCAAGGAAAAGTGTTTTCACACCCACCTGTGTGCCGGCCCTCGCAGCCTCACTGCGTGGTCGTCCCCCAGCCCGCGAGGCGACCCGCCGCCATGGGCTCTTGCCAGCAAGCCCTGGCCACCACGAGAAGCAAGGGGAGCAAGAGGCTTTCGGCGTAGCAGAGGGCAAAAGTGAATAGGTGCTTTTTCACACTCCGAGAAATATCCAAGGTGCTCCCCCAAAAAAACAACCAGAAAATATTTCTGAAGGTTCGTCTAAAAGAAAAGTTGCCTAGGAAGTACCTGGGGTTTGCTGTTTAAGCCCCACCAACGGGATGACCACGTGCACTGAGAGAAATGTCTCCAACCACGCATGGAAAACAGACCACCCTCGCAAGGATGCCACACAGCCGTGAACAGCACAAACGTCCTGCCAGGGAAAGGTGGAGACATGACCAAGTGGCAAGACCTGACCTCATGATGGGAAAAGCTTTGGGACGATCCAGTGGTGGTGGCCCCTTCTAGCGTTAACTCTAGCCCTGGCTTCCCATGGCGCCTGAAAGATGGTGAACGGCCTCAGAGATTTCACAAAAGTGCCAACTGGAGGCATGCGTGGCTAATATTCAAAGAGGCCCTGTCCTATGAGAAATGAAGACAGATGGCAGGCCATTCAAAATGAACCGTTGGCTAAATAAGTGGTGTGAGGAAGCAACGCTGCTTTTGCAGACCACTGCCCCCCTCTTGACAGGGACCCGGGCTTGCGGACTCAGGACAACAAGGATGCAGTCTGGCAGGGACCAGCAGGTCAGGATAATGAACATAATGCTGGACAGAAAATTTTTTTTTTATGATTTTTCCCTCTTGCAAAACGCCATTTTCAGCAAAATCTGAACATTTACAATAATGTCAAAGTCAATAAAATGGCTTTTGTGTAAAAAGCTTCCCCAAATCCTTCTGCTTAATGACATCTGGATGGGATGTGAGGAATAACATAAGGGGGATGCTTGAAGCTGAATTTGGGACTCTGGGTATGCAAAAGTCTGTTCTGCAAGAATCAAGTTGATGCGGAAGACAGTCCAGAAGACACTCTGCTGTTAGTGATAAGGAAAGCACATTGAACCCTATGGATTAGTTTCCCTACTGTGTTTTGGGGCTTTTTCCCCTTCATTTTGTAGAGTAGAAGATTTGGGATTTGTTTTTCTAAGAAAAACATTAAATGATCAGCTCCTGATGAATATTTCAGGCACACCCTCATCCAGTAGCCATCGCTCCCCACTTAAATATTCCAGGTTCATCTGTCCAGTGCATCTCAGTGTGCTGAGTACATGCACTTGATGCGCTGCTGAATGTTCCAGGTGGTGTGGAGTGATTAAATGTCCTACTTTTTTGGGGGGGTTGTTGTCCTACTTTTTGTGAGGCTTCAGGTGATGTGGCCAACTGCTAACAGCAACGATAGCAACAGATACTAGTACTCTCATCTGGCTTTCCTTAGCTTATGAAAAGATTGTGTGCTGATAAATACTTTCCAAATTCATAATTCTCATGAGGTACCACAAATAATTTATAAGCATCTGTAACTTCCTATTTTGCAACCAAGTCTACTGAGTACAGTTGTGTTTATTAACTATGCTTCCAAAACAAGCTTGAATTTTTAAGATAAAGCCTCTTTAGTATGCCAATACATGTTCGGAGCAGTCAGAAAAATGCTTAAATGTATGAAAGACCTGAATATCTCTAAGATGGCTGAATGGAAATTTTCCTGAGTTCATATGCGTGAAAACACATCAGAGTTTGTATAAATGAGAAATTTTAGCTCAAATACTGGTTGTCTTTCAACATCCCCAGCAGAGGGACTTGACCTTGCTCTGAGCAGGGTGGCTGGACTGGATGAGCTCCAGAGGTCCCGTCCCACCTCCACTGTTCTGGGATTGTGTGACGTTATCTGAGAATTTGGGCTCGTGATTTTGAGATGGGGCTTTTCGAAGAGAACTGCCCTTGGAAGGAAGAAACACTGCAGACAACAATGACAGATTGTGCACTTGTCTCATTACTTGGCTTTACTTAGGATGCAGTATCCATTCTGAAATCCTTCCTGGCAAACAGATACGTCCTAGTTTTTGGCTGTGGCCGTCTGATCACCCTCAAGGCAGATCACACCTGCCGCGCTGCTGCATGTACCAGGTACTGCTCTTTTAGCTCTCCTAGTTTTCTGCATGTCAGATCAATAGAAGTAGCTACTAGAGTGTGTGCAATGGAAAATGAGAGGATAAAGGGTTGATCTCAAACATCCTCTAGATTATATACTGTAGTCATTTTTTAGGCCAAGTAAACTGACTGCTACCTTTTTCAGAAAACTGCTCAGAGGAGGCTGGAATATGTGTTTTGTTTTCTTATGATTGCTAGATGGTTTGTGTAAAAAAGAGTCATTCGAAAAGCTGCTCTACAACTCTAATACGTGACAGGGGATGTGTCACCTAAAATTATCGCACAAGTTGTTTGTGAAGACAGGTGAGTGCCTCATCCTGGTTACTCATGTCTGACCCATTTTTGAAGAGCAAATTTTTTATCATTCTATCTATACCATCAGTGCCAAGCCTGTTAGCAGAAGAAGCCTCGGATACATGACCATGCTTCAGGGACATATTTGTTTGTAACTTTAGGGAAGTCGTATGCTCAACCATCTCAGTTCTCTTCTTAGCCAGAGAATATGGGTGAAACAGTAGAGAAATTTTTCTCTACTACTTGGCAATGCCGTACAATTGACAAGGACAGAGAATGATTTAGTCTCCTTTTCTGTCCAGCACAATCTGTCCTCAAGTCCTCACCTCGGCTAACTCATCTGAGTTGCTGTTTTTCTTTCTTGGTCATTTCTCTTGGAATGGGATTGAACCTATGTAATCATTTTACTGCAGTCACTGGTTTCATCACTTGGTATGTAGTTTTGAGTGAGACCTTTGAAATCAGGAACAAAAGTCCTGTTCACAGCCACCACTTAGTACCAGTGGGGCTTTATTCCGATTCATGGTCTGAAAGCTGATTCTGCCATGTGGTCTATAGGTAATCCTCATAAGGCTGAACTGGATGACTCTATCCTACATCTCCAGTAAGTTCTGTATCAGCGCTGTACAAGGGCAGAGGAGAGTTTTTGCAGGATGGTAACATGAGGGATATGTGCCTGTGTGTGCATAAAAGAAAGTGACATCCCCAGTCCAATGTAGTCATTCTGTCGTCCGTACAGCAGTGGAGAATTGAGACCCCTCTGCCTGCTGGTTATTCTGGCATTTGTGACTCATCTAAGGATGGGCTGAGGGTATCAAATAGCAGTGCTGTCAACCACATCTTCTGCCATCATGGTGATTGCATGTCTTCGGGTGCTTCCTTACAAGTAAAATGCAAATAGCCACTTGTATTGCAAAGAGACCAAATTTATTGCTCTGTAGGAGCTGCATGTTTGCCACACCGATGTAAGTCCATGTTCCTGCCAGACCGAGGCAGCGTTGTTTCTGGTTGTAGTCTGCCTCCACCCCCACCCCCCTTGTTACACATGATTAATGTCACTGTGGCCAGAGTGACAGAGGAGAGCATCTTCACACAACCTTCAAGCTTTTGTGCAGCTGATGAGAAAAACCCCAGACTCTAAATCTCTCCGTGCCTCTGGCCCAGTGAGAGAGGTGATAATGTGCTTTGCTTTAATTCCACACCGCCTGAACACCAAGCTTGATTTAAGGTGGGGAAGAGCCCTTTTCCTTAGTGGATGGGAGCAGGACTCACTGAATGTCTCTCCAGGTCAGGCTGTGGGATGGGAGCTCCAGCCTTGCAGGCGCATCCACCTCCAGCTTTTCTCTCCCCACAAGCTGTGGGCACAGGGTGGGCTGCAGAAAGAGAGCGCTCTTTCTCTCCCTGTCCATTGGGGTTCCTGTGCTAGCTGAAATCTCTGGTGGGCTTCCCAGTCAGTGTTTCTCTGCTTCTGTTCTCCAGGTTTTGTGTCCAGGGCCTGAAGCTGTTCTTCCACCCCATGTCCCAGGTCCCTCTCCGTTCCACCCCTGGCCACCATCCTGTGTAAGAGAGGGGAGTGCTGCAGCCACTGAAGCTGATCAGAGAAAGTTTTTGCCTGTGAGAGCAGAGGAAGTTCATGATAGATTCTCTTGCCCTCATTTCCAGCTCTGCCTGGAGGTGTGAGTCCCCGGGGTAGTCATGTCTGCAGTCCGTGCTTGCTCCACTGGCTTGAAGAAAGATCTGAATCACACTGGCAGGGTTTTTGGTTGGGTAACTCAGAGAAAATCTGCACGAGAATAATCTCTCCCCTTCCTTCCCCTCCACACTCTTCCTTGGCTCTCCTGGAAGCAGAACACGACATGAGCTTATCCTCCTTAGAAGGAAATTCAGGAGCGTGCCTAGCATATTTCTACAGCAAAAATCACCACCTTTATGCCCTGCTCCCTCTTCCCACAACCGAACTATTACACAGAAATATTCCCCGGTTCTCAGAGTTTATTAACCTTTTTTCCAAGGGAATGAATAGAGATATTCACAGCTTTTGAACAGCAGCAGAAACCCATTAAATTGCTCTGTGGCAATCTTGTCGGGAACTTGTTCCTTTAGCAGAGACACATTTCAGAAGCCTCTGTACTCACTTCCAACCTGTTTGGATTCAGTAA
Source organism: Gymnogyps californianus (assembly GCF_018139145.2). Classification (NCBI taxonomy): domain Eukaryota; kingdom Metazoa; phylum Chordata; class Aves; order Accipitriformes; family Cathartidae; genus Gymnogyps; species Gymnogyps californianus. Next base: position 154,416,372 of record NC_059471.1, read on the forward strand.
ATGCAGGTACCACTGAGGCACTAAGGTGAGCTGCCCTGGACCCTAAGCTTTAAATGTAGCAGGGCGACAGGCAAAAATTTCTCTAAGCTTGTGGTCTTAGAGCTGGCCAGAGATGCTAAGTCGTTCCTAGCACCAGTTAGATCTCCTCTGGGTCTGCTCCGAATGAAGGAACACGGACAGTGCCCTGGGACTGGGATTTATCCATTCACCCAGCAGCACAAACCCCTGCACAGAAGAATCTGTAGCAGCTCCTGTGCTAATACTAGCCGCTCCACACTCTGCTTTTCAGTGAAGGTCTCGGCGAGAGCTACACTGAGGACATCAGTTTCGTTACTGGTACAGGTTCCTACCCTTAAGAAAGTCCTGCTGACCCAGGCTAAGGTCACTCATCTCTGAGCTGATACTGTTACTATGGTGCTGCTACATATTAAGGGACTCTGCACAGAAAATAGTACGATACAGGGAGGGAGAGAGAAGGAGGGAGACCAAATGCAAAGTGCAGACGTGCTCACAGGATGTGCATGCCTCTCTAAGCAGCATCTGTTTGGAAGGGAGGTAGCTGTCATCCGGCATGCTGGTAATGCCTCACCTCTCCTGGGCTTACATCTGCAAGCAGGTATTTTCACTTCTGCAGACAGAATCTGAGTGAGTGATTTAAACTGTGAGAATCTTCACTCAGGCATTTTGCTTCTGGCAGAGATTAATGCTCATTGTTTAACACAAAAAATAAGTCATATTCTCTCCATTTATCCCTGTTGTACAGCTGGATGAGAGAGAGGGTAGGAAATTAAGGCTTTTACACTGTTTCTTGATTTCAGGGCATCCAGAAATGTGATGTTACATACTACTTACCTATGTTTACATTAAGATATCACCTACCTGAAAATCTAGCTGCTGCTATATACCATCCTGGTTATATGCTATAGCCAGATGATCTTATATTCAGAAGAGCTCCTGAAAACCACTAATACATCTGTAGCAATGATTCATTTTTCAGTGAGGCAGTGACATCCTAATCTATGGACCAGATGGAGTGGGGCCTTGGGCAATTGTAATCAAAGAGCAACAGCCACAGTTTGAAGGAAAGAAAGATTCCCAGTTGGTTTCCTATTAAATGCTTCTATTTTCATTTTGGTTTGACTCAATTGTGTGCATCACCATGGCCCACTGAACACATCTGGCTGACATCTTAGATCGCATATCCAGCACATTACTGTGTTTGCTCAAAGTTTCACTTCTTCTAAAGTCAGTGGTAGTGCTCTGTGACGACAAGTTGTTTTATCCTTGTCCTTAGGTGGAGTTGGGGGAACAACGGAATCAGTCGCAGGCAAAGGCGGGCTGAGAAAATCCATCACTGTAATAATGAACCACTCCCATTCCTCTTCACCAGCAAAATATCTTTGCCTCTGTAGAAGCTAGAAGGTTAATTTGTCTTGGATTATGGAGCACAAAACATGGCCACTTAGCAAAAGTATAATCCCGCTGAGTTACTATAAATTGGTCTAGTTCAGTCCCTGCCAAAAGATACATCCCGCATCTAATACTGACAATGACCTTTGCTTATGAATTGTTACTGGCCATTTCATCAGTCTGTGAAATAAAGGTCTTAATGTTTTCAGGTGTTGGTGAATGCATAGCTGTACTCTGCTTCTTCTCTTAAATTAGTTAAATTAGAATAAAATCTGATATTCTGCTTTTTCATTGTCTCCCAGCTTTCAACTATTTCAAAGGTAATCTTTTTACTCTTCCAATGAGAAAAAAGTTGCTGGAGTTACAGATCCTATCATATATACTGCTTCCTTAGGTTTTGGAAGACATTAAAGAGTTCTTCCAAACATGTTTTCTGTATAAACTCTGTAGCATTTTCAGCAAATATATTTCAACAACCTCTGTGGCTAGTTTGGTTTTTGTACAGTTTCACATTGCATTTATCTTCCAGAAAGGTACTAAGTGATATGGTTTTAAAAATTGTTGTTGTTATTCTTGTCTTATTAATTGACATGCTAATTATGACACGGGCATTGCTTTTGAATTCCATGTAGTTTGACTGCATACAGTGTATTTTCTTTGAATTCATATCACATTGTGATCTGGTGTCAGTTCAAAGGCTGGCTTTGCTTTTTGTGCTGTTTAGACATTCTTTTCACTTAATATGCTGCTTTAAGGATCTATGATAAGATGATGCTGAGGGCAGTGTAAGACTTCTGGGACTTGACTAGGCTAGATTAGAACAGCCTTGTATTTTACATTAAATGAAAGTGGTTTGAGCCACAGTTAGAAGCCACTACTTGTTATCCGTGCTCTCCAAATGCACAGGAGTTATTGACTCCATTTATATGACATCTTTGCTTGCTTTGTTTTCTTGCTTTCCCTTTCTAAGAACAGATGGGAAGAGTAATTTAAGTACTGAATACCATAAGGTACCTGGAGTAAACTAAATTAAGGAAATACCATAAGTGAAAGAATGAAGCATTTAAACCGCTAACAGGAGATTTACAATTAAGAATTAACAGAGAAGATAAGCTTTGCCAAGAGACAGAAGTCACTTGGTCCAGAGTGAATCTTGCAGAGGATGGACAGGGATCTGATGTTACAGATACGTGGAGAATCCCAAGTCATAAAAAAGAGGAGACTCAAGACATCAAATGTGTAAAAGAGTTTATGAGTTTATGCACACTGTAGCAGGTAACGTAAGTTGGGATGATATGTCCATTATATGACAAAAGATGCAAGGAGTACGAGGAATTATATCGCTTTACAAAAACATATGAATACCAACAGAAGGAATATATAGGATGGGTAAAGAAAACAAGGACAGCACCACTTGCTTAGATGAAAATTATATAGCAAAAATTGTACAACACAGCAGCCAAAGATGAAATGGTCTAACTGGAAGTAAATAGGACATTTATTTTTTAGCTGTTATACAGAAGCAAATGGGTTGCCAGAAGTGCTTTTAGAAGATGCTCGTAGGAGAGTCACACATAGCAGAAAGTAAATATGGAAAACAGAATGGACAGTGATAAGCTTATTAAGCACAAAGAAGTATGTGCACAAAACTGGAAAATAAATGGGAAACATATTGGAAAAGGCATAATTTGTAATACTGACCCAGGAAAGATCTCGGCTGAATGCAGAGCAGACCTGGAAGAGTCTCCCTCCCTTAGCCTCATGCTACTACCTCCTCCATGCAATTCCTGTCTTTAGGAAAGATACCCTTAAATCAGAGGCAAAGAGGGGATGTTAGTAGGATCGTTGGACGGAGGATGTTAGAACAGGTACTGTCACATTACTTTTTGTAGGGACAAAGCACAATATCTTCTAGTGCCAGAACTGCCAGGACAAAGCTAAGCAAACAAAATGGAAAATTCTAGATAAAGCAAATAATGTATGAATAAATTACATCATTAACATAAAAAGCTGAATGAGTAGATCATGGGTGAGATGACAGAGGAGGACCTGTCCACATAGACGAGGAAAATGTGTAAAGATTCATTGGGAAGGTCGGTAACAGAGACATTTGCCCCTAATCTAGCTGCTTGCAGCAACCACCTGGAGCACTGCTGTGCGGTGATGTTTAGTTGATGTGCAATGTCGATATTAATACAGAGTCTGAGAAACTGAAGGAGTTGATTAGGGACTCTATTCCAATGGTTCACAGCACAAGAGTTAAGTTATGCACTTATTTCTCCAAGGACACTATTAGTGGTGCTGCAAAGCTATGCTCAAAGCTGCGAAACAATGACTTCTGTGCCACAGATGCCAATGAAATATGGTATCGGTGTGTTCTAGTAAATAAAGAGATTTTGGCTTTAATTCACAGAAAACAGTGTTTGCTGACATTGGCCATGTCACACTCACTGAGATGGTCAAGCCAGTTCCTCCTGGGAATTACTGTTTGCAGCTAAATGCACAGCTGGCAGGCATCTGGGGGGCCCAGACCCACTCCCAGCTACTTGCGTGCAAATGCAGTAGGTGCAGCTTAGAATTAGATTTTGTGTGTAATGATCTGACTTAGAAAAACAACCAACCAAATATCCAAAGTTTTGTCCAACTTTGAACAAAAGACGGACTGTGATTACCAGAGATACAGCTGAGAGAGAGACTACAGAGAAAATAAATAACGTTATTAGCAGAATTACTATTAAAGATTGTGTAGAAACTCTCATTAGTTAGGATCAAAATGGATGTGTGAAAGTCCTTCAGGGACTGAATAATCTAAGCAAAGAGACAGGAAAATATTCCACAGACCATTAAAGGCACTGAGGAAGCTAGTAAAACTCACCATATATACTGAAAATGCAAGCAATTTAGATGTTTCATTTGGATGATGGAGGGCAAGCTGCAAAGCTGTGTATCTGCTTGTGTGTGTGTACAGTAGTTGCCATCGCTTTATTAAAACAGTGGGACACAAGCAGCTGTGTATTCACTGGAGATTGTCACCTCCAGCACATGATTAGTTATGTGATCATCTCCAATTCAAGAATGGAGGGAGGAAGGGGGCAATGAGTCTGTTGTTACCTCCAGGAGAGGTGGGCAGCCTCAAGATCTGCAGGTTCATGGCTATGCGACTGCTTTGTCCCAAGCCAGCATCGCAGATCCAAGCAGCAGCAGCAGTGGATTCCTTGCACTAATGCTGATCCTGAAATGTCGCTAAGCATCGATTTAGAAGGGAAGACGTGGTCTTAAGACTACGACTTTGATGGCCAAGCATCCCTGTCACCGCTGTGCTGTCAGGCTTTTGTTGCCGTTACACACGGGCAATGGGAGCTGGACAAGAGGTAAGGCAGAGCTCTTGAAAGCCAGGCACAGTTTGATCACTTGGACTTGTCAAAACCTCACAGTTCATGACCCAGCGTATTTACGGGAGTCCCGCTGCCAGTAAAACTGGCAGCGGGACTCCCGTAAATACGCTGGGTCATCTCAGGTGTGAGTGCCAAGTCCCACCTCCACCACCGCATCCTGGGCTGTGAGGAACCACAGCTGCTTGCCCGCTCTCACCCTGGGCAAAGCTTTGTCCTGCAGCCTCACAAGTGGCTGGGAGAGCCTGGGCCAAGTATCAGTCACCAGGTATTTCACCGTAATGAAATGTGTATCCTGGTAACTTGGGAATAATTGTATCTTAGGTTAATAGCCATTGATATCTTCCCTCACCAAGTTTATTTACTCCATGACATAATTACTGTGTCTTAAACAGAAATCACCCTCAAGGTATCATCTAATTATCTTCTCATCATTCTGCAAATCTGTTTCATACTACCAATAATCTTCTTACTACAACTGCAACATTCATTAAGCAAACAGAGAACAATAAAAATACACACAATAATAGCAATCAAATTAAGTTTGAATCTCACAGTGAGTGATGGATAATTCTGGAGCAGATTGTTCTCATAGATTTTTGCCCATTATTTTCTGAGAAAGGTTTAAATAGCTCAAGAAAATCCTATTTCAATCACAGGGTTCTTTTCTAGAGTCTGGCCATTTTACATGACCCGGTTACCACAAAATGGCACAGTCAGGAGCAGAAATGGTCGTGGAGCCCTCCCCTTGCGAGCGGGGAGACCTCTCAGCAGAGACAACATTGCTGGATTCCCATGGCAAACACCAGTCCCCGCACAGGCCAGCCTGGGGGGCTGCTGGAGACACGGTGAAGCTGAACTCTGGGACAGTGATCCAACATCTCTTGGGTATGTCAGATGCTTCCAGGTGACATACTGGATGGTCTTGCATGGGACTAGGAAACCATCACTTTCTTTTTGACATGTAGCGGCTCCTGATGTTGCACTGAGCGAAGCAAAATCACAGGGGAGTTCTGAGCCATCCATATTTAAAAGATTTCGGGCCTGATCCTCAGCTCGTGGGAGTAAATGGAAATGCATTCATGAAGAGCAGACGGCTAGATTTTCAAGCTGTTGTTGCCTATCAGCCGTGCCAGGTTATATTTAGCTCTGTTACACCTGCACAGAGCCACTTGAACATGTATCAAAACAATTCCCATCCCTAGCTTTGATCCGTACTGTCTAGTCCAACAACAGATCATCATTTGTCTCCCTGGTAAAATAACTGCTGACAAATGTGAGGGTTTTTTTTCAGCTGCAAATGCATGAAAATATATTTGGAACATTTTATGGGTACATTGCACACCTGATGGATACATTTATGACTGCTTCCTCTCTGGGTACATCAAAAATATCCTCATGCAACTTCACTATTTTTATCAACTCTACTCTTATACTTAATGTTCATTCTGGCCTGGAAAATTTTTTTCTGAGTATCACAGATGAGTTTGTGACCTCTTTGTTATGCTCAGCCAAATGGCTAAAAAAGAAATCCAGCCCCTGAAGTAAAGTGGGTCCCATTAAATCAATGAGGGGATGGTACGTTATATGCATGTGTGTTTGTGCAAATTACTCTGTGAGAGAGGGCCAAGGCAGAGAGAGGTGCCTGGATTTAGTTTGGGCTTGGGAGAGGTTACTAGTCCTTGCCTTTTTTGTGCTGGCCCAGCCCCTTTCTAGTTTGTATTCCTACAAAAAATTGAAATCTCTTTTTGTTTTAATATGCAAGTTTGCGTTTACCTCAATAATTCAGTATTACTACTGCAACTATAATAGATATATAGAGGCACCCAGTTACATTTTTCAGTAAAATGGGCAAAGGGATAACAAATAGGGGTTTTTAAAAATACAGAACTCTCCTGGATCCATAAAGAAAGAATAAAATGGGAAGTTGGAGGATAATATCCCACCCCTGCTGGTATAACTGCCTGTATATCTCTTGTCCTTTTCCCATTCATGTTGTATGACCCTCCTGTCTGGGCTACACTTGCCTATGACTATGTTCCTGTGGAGAAACACATCACAGATGATGTATGCAGCCAGTTTTAGGAGAAATGAGGTGGGTCCTAGGCCACAGGGGCTCCCACTGTGCTGTTAGAAGTGACGCAAGTCTTCTGGTGAGTGAGGAGGAACAAGAGGCCGAAGCTTCCCCTCTGCCCAGCTCCCCTATAACTCACGTCCTGCATTGCACGCTGCCAGCATTTGTTCTGCTGCGATGCTGTCGGGGCTCAGTCAGGAGATACAAAAGTGCAATCAACTTAAAAAAACCCAAACAAACAAGTGCCCCATGTTTAGCATTTGCTGTGTGGTTAGGAGTGATCTGTCAGCCCAATGCTCTTCCTCGCTGCAGGTCCCACTCAGGACCCCATTTCATCTTCCTCCTGCCTGGTGATGGGGTACCCTTACTCTGTCTGGAGCTGCTGAGGAGAAGAGATGTTTCTTCTTCTGAGAGAGGAGTTTCTGATCTCCAACACCCTCACACTGCTTAATGGGGGCTCCCCAGGAAGCAGAATTTGTAGGAGATCCCTTTCTAGCCCACCCTCCTCGGGGCTGTGGGAGGAAGCAGGGACAGAGCGATACCTCTCCAGCTCTCAGTGTGGTTCACAAGTTTGGAAATGAACTGTCGGAAACTGGAAATCAGTAACGTGGTTCTTCCTGGCCATTCTCTTGGTGGGATGGAAGATAAACAGCAGACCTCGGGAATAGGGTTTGCTCTCAACCTCCTCTGATCTCTGCAAGCAAAAAGCGAGTGTTTTCTGAGCTGGCAGGAGTGAATGTGACAGCAAAGGAGAAATGAGAGAGGAAGGAGAACGAAGGGCTCTGCACAGAAGTGACACCCTTGAGGGTAGAGCTGGCTAGCTGAGACCTTGACCTGTTTGGAACAGCACACGCTATTTGTGACTGGATGCAGGCAGCAGTGAGGCAGTAAAAGGCTTTTTATTTAAGGTGCTGACACTTCAGGAGAAAATGAGAAAAAGAGAGGTGCTAGAAGAAAAACACATTGCTTTTCATTCTTCTGTCCTCTCGCTTCTTCCTTAAATTTTATAGGATGAACTTGGTCAATTTAAGTACTTGTCAGCAAAAGTCTGACAGGACAATCAAGAGCCATCCACAGTGCCGGTTGGGAAAACCTCCTGGAGGCCAAGCGCTGGCAGCCACCTCAGCACTGCCTGGGGGTAGAGCACTGCTCCCCTCTGCCTTCTCCCCTCTCCCCAAGCACACCGGGCTGTGAACCTGGTGCACAACCTCCTGCACCCCCATTATTGAGTGCTGCGAGCCCCCAGGCTGCAGGAGCACACTCTGTTCAAGAATAGATGAGCATGTTACTAATAAATGTGCGACTCAGATCTAGCTCTGCAGAGAAGTCGCAAGGCTGGTGAAAATTAATTTGTTGTTACTGGCAAAATGGCAAAAAGGCGGCTCTGGGACTGTTTTATACAGACTGGGACTACGCCACCTGGCAACATTTGTAGCAGCACTACCTTATTAGCCCTCGAAATAAGCTCTTGCAGATGTTAGCCTCCACCCCTGCTTACTGGTGGGCAAAGCAAGGCAGGCAGGTGGGTTGCAAGGTTTCCTGCAAGGCCGTTCAGGATGGTGCTGTTACAGGTAGAGAAGGGAGGAAAGCCTGGCTGACTGCCCATCCTGAGACACAGCTTCCCTCAGGGCATCTTCCCGTCTGTGCAGATATGTTTCAGCTTGCCAGGTTTAGCTTGGGAGGATTCAAATCCTGCCTCAGACAATGTGGATCTCCGCTCCGACTGTGAATGTTTCCGTATCATCCTCCCTGGCGGGCTCCTATTCAGGGCTCAGACCCACAGCAAAGATCTCAACAACCGCAGAGCCTCCCAGCTGAAAGGAAGAGCCAACGCAACGCACCTTTGGCAGGAACAGCAATGACAGCTGCGATGGGCAAAGGTGTCGCCCAGGACACAGAGCTGCTGCTGCCACCTGCGTCCACTGACTTGGCTGGGCCTCCCGGGAAACTGTGCATCTTCATGGAAAAAGCTGAACTCTGAACATAATATTTTTAGCCTGGTTTCCTAAGGAAATGAAGATTCTGTCACTTCATGTCTGCCCATCTGTCCCCATCAAGCTTTGAATCCGCTGGCTACTTGCAAATGAGTTTGATGGAGCATTAGAAGTCTCAAAAATATTCAGATTTCTAATTGTCAAAATCGGTAGCTGGGAAGAGACCAGAAGTGCAAGGTAATGCATGAATCTCCATCTGACAGAAGGGAAGGAAGGGAGGACTCAGCAGTCACCCATTCTGTTTGAAAGCTCCTTATAAACTTCAGCACATGGCATTTCTTGCCTCAAACATGCTGGGTAGAGAACGAGCTAGGTTAAATGAAGCAGAAACTGCAGCCTGTCAGAGACACCCCAAATGTGAAACTGAAAAGTCGAGGCTTTGTTCAATGCACAGACCAACTTGTTTCACTCTCAGCCTCGTTTTCTCTAACAGGTTTGCAGGAAGCTTGTAAGAAAACATAACAGAAAAGGAGGAGATCTGCCTTGCTGTGAAGATGGATATTCGGTTTTGTTTTGTGTTTTACCCACCAGTTGAGGGTGTGCATGTGTGTGCATATGTACATGCGTGTGTGTGCTCACTCAAAGTTTATTTAGCCATCAGAAGGCACTGAAGTACTAAGCAGCTTTCTGTGCATAGTGGTTTCAAATATATATGGCCAACTCCAAGTGTCGACTGTCGCTATGAAGAATTTGCTTGTGTGTTTTATTCCCTTCTCTTACCCTTTGGCTGCCTCTGCTTTTCCAAATTACATGCTCCTTATGGCAGGGTTTATTTCTCCCTTTATGTTCCTGGCATGCATTTTGAGTATTGCTGTGAACAGTTAGCAAAAGCCAAAGCAAGATCCCTAGCGCCTCCAGTTCTCCTGTTTAATACCTCCTGAAATACCCACCACCACCTTTGACTGAAAGGGTTGTCTCCGGGGAGTTGAGTGGGGGGACATGACGGCCCAAAGCTTAGACTCTGTGATCTCTCTCCAAATGTATCTGCTGGCAGTGCAGCTCTCACGCCACTGGGCATGCCCTTGGGCCACCAGCTCATTTCCTGGTAAAGAGCTGAGCTCTGTCAGAGAGCTTTGCTATCACGGTCAACTCAGGCTTCACTCTGAGCAGCCAGCTCCAAGTGAGGTCCTTACTCCTGGTGGTGGCCACTTTGAATTTCAGAACTGAGAAGACCAAGGGTTTATCTGAGGACGGGAAGAAATCGCAGGGAATTAAGCAGTCAAAGGGAAGGTGCAGTTTCTTACAAAGAAGTGGTCAGTGGTCAACCTTTGCAAGTCAACAGCAGATGCAGGGTAGCAGAGAGAGGGTGGTTGAGGCACGCTGGGGACCCTGGGGCAAGCATGGGCCCTGCATGGTGAGCTCTGGGGTGGCAGCAGGCTCTGCCACTCCTGGCTGGGGACAGGCTGACTGCTTTGTTTGGAGTGAGTTAGCAGGCTGATAAAATCATAGCTGAGCTGGCGTAGTTCTTCCATTTCTGTCTGATGCAAATGAACAAGACCATGCTCCCCCTGAGCAGGGAGGGAGCGAAAATTTTAGTAAATGTAGCTTGTTAGGTGGTCTGGTTTTGGTCTCTGCAGGAAAAGAGCTCAGCCGTGACTCTTTAGAGGGCCCCTGGGGAAGAGCCCGATAATGTAATGGAATAATGAGTGTCGAGCTATGAAAGCATTTCATTACCAGCATCCTCACCCCATGCAGCCCCAGTCTGCTGCAGTTATCATGTGCTTCTGACAAGAAAGGTCACCGTGAGATTATCCTGCCTCTGAAACAGAGCGGTTGCATTTCAGTGAGAGGGTCCTCGCTCCTGTGTGGGCACAAACCATTAGCAGATACTCCAAAGCAAAGGGAAAGCTACCCTTTGGGGTGCTGCTCAGAGGCAGAGCAAGGGATTTCACTGCTCTGAAGAACTGGAGTTGTTGCCCTCTGTCCCTCCATTCGACCTGCCAAGGCCCCACTGCGTTGCAGAGGAAGCCGACGGGTAGATTTCTCTCTCCTAAGCCTAATTCTCAAAATATTCACTACTTTCCTTCCTAAGTCAGTAGTTACTTCCCTTCATGACCGGGTGGAGTCTTGAATAGATGGAGGTATCTTTGAAGGCGACGGGGCTAATTCAAAGCGGGAGTTGGACCCTAAGAGATGAGCGCTCCTGCTACACTTCCCAAACTGTGAGCTGCCGAGTGCGGGTGCTCAGCGCAGTGGGGAGGCAGAGTCCGTGTAAGGCAGCCTCAGCCCTTGCCTTCCGGACTGAGACAGCCTAACAAGGGCACAGCAAGCCCCTGCTCTGCCACGGGTGGCTTGTGTGATGTTGAGTTATTCAAATCCCTCTGTTCTCCGTTTCCTCTGTGGTGAACTATAGTTAATGAATCTTCCCTTCTCTTGCTCGCTGTCTGCTTTGTCTGGCTGGATTGCAGGCTCCTGTGCAGTGCTACGGCACTGCCCGGCGTCTCCTCTCGTGCCATAGAGCCGGACCCCAAGAAGTGAGCAGCAGCCTGCAAAGCACCATGGAGCCTGCAGCAGCAGGGCTGGGTGGCCCAGGCACTGCAGGCAGCAACAGTGCTCTGCGGGGTTAAAATTCATCCCTCACGTGGTTAACACAAACCTGGCGTTTTGTGCACAAATCTTTCCTGAAGTCAGGCCACTCTTTTTCTGCAGTGCAGGCCCTTCCACGATGGTGTCTCTAGCTCAACCTTCAAGGAGCAGCCGGCTCCTTCGGTTCATGTTCTTCTTGAACATGAACCCCTTCCCTGCACAAGCGCTGAGCAGCTGAGCCCTTTGCCCCAGCGGCCATGCTCCCGAGGCTTTCCCTGCCATTGCTGCCATGAGAGAGGGCACCTGCTTTCTCCCCTGCCACAAAGCAAGCTCTGCAGACTTCCATTTTTAGCACCAATGAATCACGTTGCCTCTGCTGATGGCAGAGAGCAAAGACCCGAGCAGCCCCTACCACTGGCATTTGCTGCTAAACCAGAGAGGTTTCACTAAGCAGACGCGGATGGCTGGGTGGGCAGCTGTGCCTGGCGGCATGGGCAGGAGTAGGCAACAAGAGGAGGCTTTCAATCAAAAGGGTTTTAATCCTTCACGGTGCCGAACACGCCACTGTACAGCCTTCGATCCCTTCATTTGCCTTGAGGGGGTTGCCAGCTTCTGCACGCTCCCAGCCAGCTCTTTCCCCCTCCTGCTCTCTGCTTCGCCCCACAGACTTTATTCGCAGGGGCAGGCAGGTCATAAGCATTGGTAATGCAAGAGATTTCACTCAAAATGTGGCAAAAATAGGCACAACCTCCGAGTTCTGAGTTTAGTATATTACCAAGATTTCTTACTTCCTCAGCCATTAGTGACAGGGAAGAAGTCAAGGAATTTATGCTAGTACTGATGAGGTTTTTGACAGAGAATTCCCTTTTATGCTCCTCCATTCAGACCCTTCATTTGGTTCCTTACTGCAGTTGATATTTTAGACAGCACCTCTTTGGGGGCAGAAAGGACTCTATCCTGAGAACTGCAGGAGATTGATTTTTCTTGCTACAACCCAAAGACTGTTGCTAAAAAACAGTCAGCTTGGGAAGAAGCATCAGCAAGAAAAATGTGCCGCCTGGCAGGATGTTTTAGGTGCCTCCTTACATTTGACTGTCAGGTCTTGATAGGTACAACTGCTAAATCAGGTAAAAAGAGCCAACACAGACAATTTCAATATTTAACACCATACCCAACAAAATAATCACGTTTTAAAAATACCTTGCCTGCATTTTTTGTAATAGTTTAGTTCTAGGTTAATTAATTTAAAATTCATTGATTAAAAAACTAAAAAGTTGTATTTTTCAATTTGATCTACTCTTTTGCTTTTCCTCTGCTAGGACAGTTGAAAGCACTTTTGTCCATTCCTCTTAATTTCTTTTTATACATTCAGGGTAGTTTTTATACCTTTATATTTGTTATGAATACCCTGATCTTTGGGTGTTCAACCTGGGACACCTGCAGCCCAACTCTAGTTGCACACTCAAAGCTGTATAGAAAATGCATGTCTGATTCGTTATTGCTGGCCTGAGGATACAAGTGCAATGAGGATGCACTAATATCAGTACAGCGTTGTGCCTGCCAGGTTTCCCGAAGACTTTACAGCTGAGCACTGAAAACCCAAAAAGCTGTATTTCATATTTGGTTTTGTTTGTTTATTTACTAGGGGAAGGTGGGGGCTAAACTACTGTGATTTCTCTATACATTTCAGTCAAATCACAGATTTCTACACGTTAAGTGGCTCCAAAAAGGGATTAATGGTGTTAGAATACATGCAGTTCCCAAGACTCCAGCAGGAATCAATCCCTTCTATGACAGGCAGAAAAACTTCCTCATAGTCAGGTTGAGATACTGGTTGTGTTGTTTGTAATGTTTTGTACAGTGTTTTTGATCAGAAGCCATCTAATCATTATTATTAGTGGCTTTAAAAGAGCATTTCCAGTACCCCATAGCTCAGAGGCCACCCACCTTCCAGTTCCGCTCTTTGTCCTTCGTCCTTCAGCTGGGGATGGGGATGGGGAGAGGTGTCCAGCCCCACTCCTGACACAAGCAGACACAGGCACTTAAAACACACAACATGATTTTTTTTATTTGTTTAATCAGTTTACATTCCACAATTGACAGTTTACTTATTTATTTTTTAATTTTCCATGAACAAGTTGTTTAGTTAGTTACCAGACAAGATTTTAATCGATGGAAATACAGTTTTCTGTGCCAATCTGGATAAAACCAAAACCAAACAAAATCAAAACAAAAGGAAAATTGTAAGATGTAGCCAGTTTTTTGGCGAAGTCCTGTGATGCTTTCTGCGACTTTTGTCTTTCAATGTTACAGGGGTTTGTTCATTCCCCCTGTTAGTTCCCTGATCTCAACCCTGCCACTAAAATGATCCTTCAGGGCCATGGTCCTGCAAACACCGATGCACGTACACAAACACCCGTGTGTCTGCAGATTAGCACCTTGGAGTAATGGAACAAGAAGTTTGGGTTTGTTTCATGTCTAAACAACTTCTGTTCACCTCTTCTGCAACAGATTAGAGGAAGAAATGGAAGAGTACAATACACTTGATAAGATGTCGCATCACTTGTGAAATTAGCCACACACTCACATCTTACCAGAACGACCTAACGCAATAGTCAGTTATTGTTGATGTATTGTTAGCACCGATGGCCACAGGAGCCACTTTGCCTCTTGCAGCAGCGCAGAAGTCCGAACCTCGCAGGACGTGCCACCCTCGATTACTTCTGGCAACTGGATGTTGCTACCCAAAACTCATTAAACTGCGCGAATTGGCTAAAAAGTGCTCCGCTTGGTTGAGCGGCTGCATACACAGTTCAAATATCCTTGACAATGCCCGAAACATAATCAGAAATGGACACATTTTTGGATTTTCAAAATATGCTGAAGTTTAATATATTTTAACGTAATTCCCAATCTAGCAAAGCAATTAGGCATGTGCCTAGCTTTAAGCATGGCAGTGGCATCATTAATGGGACATTCATGCTTGAAATTAGGCAAGTGCTTGCGTGCTTTGTGGGATCAAAGCTCTGTAGCAGTGCTCTGATGAAGTCAGGATCCTGAGTGTCCTAATCCTGGCTTTCACATTTACAGCCACTGCAGATTTGGATAGACCAGCTACAGTCTGGATTTTCAAAAGTGCTGAAAACAAAAGGCTCCACCTGCAGCTAGTAGAAGTTGCGAGGGGGCATCAAACCACTAAACGTCAGGTCTTTTCCCAGGCTTTTGGCTTCCCGTCTCTAAAATGGCTATAATACCTACCTGCCTCAGACAGGTCTGATGTGACTCATACTTGGAAAATTTTCTGAAGAGAAAATACGCCAGATAAATGCAATATATCAATGCATTTCTCTGAATATGTTTGAGTATTGTGGCATTCTAGGTCTTTTCTAATCCAGGTTTGATACCTGTGTACTGCACTTAGAGGAAACATAAACATCTGGCCAAGATGCATCTGCATGATAAATGTCTTGTACCAGTCATATTATTTTACTTGGGAATGTCCTAGAAAAGTGCTGACATACTTCAATTTGCAGGCATTTAAGTGAATTATTATCCTAAGCCTCCCAAACTGTCAATTAGAGACAGTGGTGATTGCAACTTTTGTCATCACCAAAGGATGGTTATGGGAGTTGTTTCATTTCTTCTGAGCAAGAAGATGCTTTTCCTTAAGGAAAAAAGGACCAATGAGGGAGCCAAGGAAGGGGAACCCTCCAAAAAGTTTTAACCAGTGTGGTAGCTCATGGCTAGGGCAAATATTACTTGTGGCAGAAAAAATCCTAACCAGCAAATATCTGCATGAGATGCACCTACGGTGGGTGGAAGAGAGTCCAGTGAGTCTGATTTCTCACTGACCCTTGTGCAAAACGCTAGTGCCTTCAGACAGGCGTGTTTTGCCATGCCTGCACATATTTGCCATAGGAGTGTGTGATGGCACAAGTGTGAGACAGCGAGGAGTCAGACTTACACTCTGAACTGGCCGAGTGGTTCATGAGCAGCACCGTGGGAGCTGGCAAGGCAAGGTGACGCTTTAGCTCTCTGATGTGAGATGGCCCTGTGAGCTCCACCCGTCCTCCCGTCTACCCCCTAGCATCGCCCCGGTGCCAGGCATTGCTGCTGTCCCATGGGAGGCTGTGCATTTGCTCCCTGCTGCAGGGTCACAGGAGTGGTTATGGCTTTCATTAGGAGGTGAGACAGGTTTTTTTAAGAGAAGGTGGAAAATTACCCAAGAAGATAATCCAACTGCAGCATGGGGATCAGGGACCAGGCAGGCCACTCTTGGCAAGCTACACCCTTGGCAAAGTCAGCCCAGCCGGGAGGAGAGTGTGCATGGCTGGACACGCAGGGCTGTTGTAAAGAATGGGAAAGAGAGATAAACTGGGACAGAGTCACCCTTTAGAGCCTCCTCCCACGTGATGTTGCACATTGACTTTATCACCTTTTAAAAGGAGGTTTCCTTTGACAGTAAAGCTCTGAAAAGTCTGGAAAACTCTTGTGGGACACAGCAACCTTTGAGAGTCCCACATCCCAGGACCCTCCCCATCCCTCTCACAGAGAGGGAGGGCAGGAGGGCGATGATGAGAATTTAGGAACATTCTGAAAGTCTTGCAGAAAATGGTGCTGCATCCTTAAATTTGATTTATTCTCAAGCTCCTCCTCATTTCCAGAGTTCACTCTTAAAGCCTTTATTTCTTTTTCACAGACATCTCAAATAACAAAACAGTCACATATGCAAGAGTTGGTATGGAATGGGATTTAGAGAAAAATGTCTTTATAGGAAGCATCTCTATATTCTCACACAGAGGGAGGAAAAGGAAGAGAGGGAGAGAGAGATACATATCTGACTCTTCAAAAAAGGGAAAGGGAGAACAGGAGAGGAATGTCAGGATGAAACAGTACAGCTTGGTCAAGGTGGTACCATGCTGAAAAATAACTTTTGATCCCTGGAACTCAGCTTTATCTTCCACCTTCTAGCTAAAGTCTTTCCCTAAGTACTGGTACACAGTATTGAATCTTTACTTTACAGGTTCCTGCAGGCCAGCTGAAGTCCCTCTTGTCATTACCTTAACAGTATTTTTAAAAATAAAGTTGTTCTGAGAGATGGGTGAAGATTGTCAAGTCACTGACTTAAATTTAGCTGTAGAAATAAACAGGAGGGACCATACGTTGGCACAACATCCAAAGTTCACTTAGCCCTGGAGTTTTCAGAAATCAGTTTAATTCTCCCACTCCTCTGACTGTATGTGTTTCATTCAGGTAAAATATGGGAATATACAAAAGCTCCAAAGTTCTTATACTGGATTAAATTGCTGGTCCTTCCAGACAGACTCGCTGTCAATATGCGATTCCAAATTTTGGCTCTGAGAGACTCTCACCATGAGATGGAGACGTATGTTCAGCCTTGTCAGAGCAGCTTTCTGAATAATACAGTCACAGTTCATTCTCTTGTTGAGTCCTCAGTTTAGTTTTTCTGAGGACAACTATAATCCCAACAATAAGGGATGAAATTGCAATCTCTTTAATCTCCATGTAAGCTGTTTGTAAAGCAGTTTCTAACATTGAAAAAAAAATATGAAACTACTCAAACTGTACCTTGGAGGAGAATTTTTTGATTATCACTACCAGCTAGATGACTTTTTTCAGGCCAGTTCGGGGATGGAGCAAGAAAGTAACCTTTGAACAGCTCAGCCATTCAAACTTTTAGGATGTAAATTCACTCTCTGAACTGCTTCAGCAATGCCCAGGACTGGCAGAGAAAGGTGAAGAGTTCAGACCAAAGATCTCTGACTGCCAGCACTGGGACCACGCAGTAGTCTGTGCCTGGAGACCACCACGAAGAACTCACCTCAAATGCAATGTCCAGGGATCGGGGCAAGCCCTATCCTTTGCAGTCATGTTGCAATTTGGGAGGGGAAGGCTGCCGCGAACATCTCCTTTTGCTCCAACAGTCTTCCACAACTAACACCTGTGTTTTGCATGGTGAGCCAGGCCATGCACCTGAAGCACAGGGCCGTGGCTGATCTCCATATGGATGCTCTTCTGCACTAGGTCCCTGATTCATCTCACCAGGATTTAAGATCTTTTAAGATCTTGGGACCACCCGAGATAGATGAGTGGTCACTCTGTGGAGCGAGAGGGAGCTCCTAAAGCTGACTTAGATGTCAGTTTTACTGGTTCACCATCTAGAAGTGACTGTCTGTCTTCATTGACTATACAAGAAACCAAGGGAGATGAGTCCATTAACATAAAGAGCTCGGTTAAGTGCCTAACGTTAACGGGGATGAATGCAGGTCAGAAAATCCAGGCCTTTGTGTAGCTTGACTTCATCCACAAAGGTGCTCCTCACAAACGTACACCTAGTGCAGAAAAACAGCATCCGTACAAAGGGCCTCTTAATAAAGGATAAGTGAGTGTATTGAGAGAGCTAATGTGGAACAGAAATTCTGCCGTGGCTTTTTCAGTCCATTTCTTTTCCTTAAAAAAGCCCTTGAGACCCAGTCCTATGACTGGATATACGTATGTGGGTGCGCGTGCTGCTGACTTTAGTGTGGTACCCCTCCTTGACTGGTGCAATGGCAGAATGAGGATTCTCCTGGGAAATAGTACTGTTTAATTTGTTTTGATTTAAATCTGAGATACGTGAGGACTGTGAAAAAGAAACAGTCCTTTGCCTGAAATTCTGTACATCAACCTCAGGTTATTTCAGGCAATCATGAAGCTATGGACATTTTTCATAAATTTACAAATATATATACATATATATACATATATACATGTATATGTGTGTCAGCCTATGGGCTAGATTTACCACTGCATTATTCCAGCCACACACAAGTACAATGGTTGTTTTTTACAAAAAGAGATTGGTATAAAATTGGAGTGACTTAGCAGTGACTGTTCCTGTGTCTATGCAAAAGATCCTTAAGTGGGCTGACGTATAAGTACAGCCCCCTTACCTAAGTCCCTTCATCACATATACACATAAATAGGACTCAGTCTTACAGTTGTTAATGAAGCAAATTTCCCATTGATTCCAGTGACCTGTAGTCAAAGGGAATTTTACTTGAGAAAGAACTGAAAGTTCAAGCCCATTTTAGGTACAGTTTACAGCTTTGATAGTTTTAACATCTGTCATACTAGGCCTCAAAATGCTTTAAAATAATTTGAGTTACTGTGGAAAAATGTCTTCAAAAGTCCCCAAATATGCTTTTCTGTGTAAGTAGGGGAAACTTTGTCCTGCAAAAGATCAAACAACAAATACATGAATATAAACACTCTAAGTGATGGAAATTGCCGGGTAAAAATAGTAACAATTTAAATTAGATGTCTGTGATTGTTGTTGGTGCCCAGGAGTTATAAATAATTCAGTACATTCTAACTGAATAGTCTAAGGCTGCACTTTTATTGTTCTGATTACTTGACCCTTTTTGTTATGATCTATATTGTTAATGAATAACCCTTCATAAAAAAATACAGCCTTATGCTCTACAGTCAGATGAAAACTATTCTTGAGATAAAATGTCACAAGAGCTTAAGAAAATTAGAAGCGTATATGTTTTTTTTAAAAATATGTAGGCACCAAAGGCATTTAGTATTTTACTCCTATTTACCATCTAAGGAGGAATTGGATGCTGAGGCTCTTTTGTGTAGCTGGCCTCAGGAGACTGAGCCGTATCTGATTCATGCTCCTTGGTGTCTACATCACTTTGAAACTGGGGCAAAACCCGCAGGTCATGCAGCTTTTTGAAGACTTGACTCTTTATCTCATCTGCCGCAGAATCGCTGTTACTGTTTGGGTATTTCTGACCAGCTGGCAAAATAACAAGGCCACTTGAAGGAATTGCCTTTACAGAGATATTCCTGTGCCCTGCTGCCACACGTAGGGCTCAGAGCCACGGGGATGCGAAGCTCCCTGCTGTGCCAAGCAGCATGAACCGCGGTCTTCGTGCTGCCGACAGCCCGCACAAGCCCTATACAGAGGACAGAAATAAGACTCAGGCAGTGTCCTGCCATGGCGCTGCCTCTCGGCACAGTGGGATTTTTACACTAGGGGATCATAAACTTTTCTGATTTGGAGGTGATATGGTGCAATTTTTTTCTCTTGGGACTGAGGCCATCGGTGTTAGAGAAGCACCTTGCAACAGCGGGTTGCAAGAACCAGTCTTGTGAATACCAAGGCTGTCCTTCTGATGGGACTTCAGTTTTTTTCCTTAGCCTACGCACTCAGAAAATGACACCCGTATGTATCACACATGAGTGGTTAGTACCAGGGTCTGTGGCACTAGAAGGTAGTAAGGACTTGTGGACACAACTGCGTTTTCAGAGGTAGGATGGCTAGCTCAGGACTGACTAGATCAGAAGTAGCTCTGTAGAAACTCTGTATTGAAGAGCACTGATGGTCAGCTCTGGAGAGTCTTGCTGCAGTGTTTCAGGATGTTTCTGCCCTGAGCTGTTCACTGCCTCCCTTTCTGCTGGATGTATCTGCCCAAAGGCAAAATAGGCAGAAAGAAACACGTATTTGTGTCTCAGCTGCCTCCTTTCCCCGCATCTCTGGGATCAGAACAACATTGGCAACTCTTTCTTAAATATCCAAATACATTTTGATGGTGAATACCCAATTTGTCCCAGTTGTATTGTGCTTCCCCACATCTCTTTAGCAGATAGTTTCCATGTGATCTGCCCGCACAACCTAACACGGACGCAGATGGCATCTGAATTGCATTGCAACTCCTGAGTTAAGTATAAAAGAATAGAAAACAAACTATTATGCTGCATTTTGCCATGTATTTTCTCTCTATATAGTACACATATTTACAGGTTACTAGCACCCACATCATGTGGGATGTGCATGTGTGTGTGTCTAAGGAAGGAGGGGAGTGAGGGTGTCCATGTGTATACACCCTATGCAAGAAAACTTTTGAAGTCGCTTTCTGCCATTCTGCAGGAGTGTTAATCAGTGAAGGAATAATATAAAAATGCAGTCCTAGAAGGGACTGACAATTCCTGCTGCTGATGCTGCGGGCGACATTGGATCGTCCTCACGTAATTCTACCAATGCCCATCAATTTTGACCTATGGCGACTGCTGTTAGGTTTCCTTTTTTTCACACCCCCAACTTCCCCTGGAGATAACCTATCTGAGCCTCCGTTATTTTCATTGCAAGTCTTCCCTGAGCAAGGAAGGACAATTGATCTGTGATTCTGCAGTGCTTTACTAGAGGTGACCAGCATTTCATTTCCCTCTTGTGGCCTATATTGAGGCAGTAGTCTAGGCTCTTTCTCCAAGTTAAATCCTAAACACGTGCAAGGCATACTGCAATTAAATTGACAGCATTGTGTCAGGCTCCAGTTCTCCCACTGATGTCAACAGGACGCTTGTCAGAGCCTCCTGGCACCAGCAGTGGGTAACTCGTTTTAAAAAATGTTGGAATCTCTAACTATGGCTCTGAAGAAGGCTGTAGGATTGGGGTATTAGTGGGGCAGACAGGAAGGAAACCCTAAATCAGGGGGGAAGAAGAAAGGTAACATCTGATGGCTGTTTCTTTCTAAAGCCAAAGATTAGATATTGTGAGTGTGTAAGCACGCATTTCATTTTCAGTGTTAACCAAGACAGCACTAAAATATTTTCTAAGAAGGCACCTGATCCAAAACTCACTGGAACCAAGGGGAAGCTTTCTATGGACTTCAACAGACTATGAAACAGATGCACTATATTCCTGGCTATAACTGGAAACAGTGGGGCTATAAGTTTTGAGCTAAGCCCTGGTTTTATGAGTTTTCAGCTTAGACTGGCAGAATCAAGATCTTATGGATCTGGCCTGGACTTTGCAACCAAACTTTAGGCTTTTTTTGAAACTCAGTTCCTGACCTTGGAAATTCATCCATCACTAATCTTTACATGCCATTTGTGCTTCATGCACACTTTTTACTCTTTGTCTCTCAGTGGTGCCTGGCAATCGTTCAGAGCTGTCTCAGTTTTTCACCTTGAGTCTTCCCTTGCTGGCTGGATGAGCACAGCACTATGGGCCATGAAAGAGTGCAAAACCTGGGGGCAAGGAAATGCAGTGTTGGTTTGTGTGAATGTGCCTGAGCACTCCTATAGCCCTTCTAGGCCTACGTAGAGACACACAGAAGAAAGAGCCCGAATAATGTATGTCTTTATTTAAGCTATACTTGGTAACATATTATTTCCTCTCCATTTCACTGCTGGCAGTTAGCTTGGCACTCAAGAATTAAGGACAGATTACAGTGATTTTCTTCTGAGTTCTGCTTATCAGTGGGGCTCCAGGGACGAGCCTGATTCAGAGGCGCTGCATGGTGGGTAAATGGACAGCCATGGAGACAGTCTTCCAGGAACACTTGGGAATCTGAGATACCCCCTGCATATCAATCCTCTCCCTCACCAACCTTGTTTTATTCACCATCCAATGAACCGCACAGCTAACATGCCATAGCTAAAAGTGGTCCCAAATGACTCGCATCTATAGGAAAGCAGAATACCTCACACACCACACTCTCACGATTCTCTCCTGGGAGGATGAGGATCCTGTGTTTAGAGAACGATGAGGATCTTCTGTTTAGAGAACTCTGAGGGGTTGGGGTTTTTTCCCTTTCATTTGTTACTGCAGCTGGAGTAACATTTTAAAAAGTAATGGCAATTTTTCAAAAGCATCCACTTGTGACTGTCCCTGGGGTAGAATGAAAGAAAAAAAAGCCCAACTAGAAATATAACTGGAGGGACTGTACTATTTAGATCAGGGAAGATCAGTTGTGTGTTTGCAGAGAGGGAGAAATGATATATACAGGTGGCCAATATGAGTCAGGAATTTTAACACGCAAACAGCTTTAGCTTGAAGAAGAAGGTGTCCTATACAGTACATAAAATACAGAGCACATGGACTGCTGTCATGTAGCCCCCTCATGTATACAGTGCCCCTGGCAGGGATGGACAGCAGAACCCCCTGTAGCTAACTCGCTGCGGTCACAGGACAACTTCACTGTACAATAACTGAGAGTCACTATACACAAAACCTCAGCCTGCAGATTGCAGTGGGTTGAGCCAATTCATCCTGCGTCCCTACGACTGGCATTTTATGACATCTGTGTTCACTGCAGTCAAGTTCCTCTGTGGTCTCTGAAGCATAGAGACGTGTTGTCCCAGCAGCACAACATGAAAGGCCACGTGCAGGAAAAGAGCCTGCCAGCTACGGACCCCGCGTTACCACCTCACGGAAAGGGAGACCAAACACCCACTGGTACATCAGGCTAGGACAAGAGTGTCACTTTATCTACAAGGCGGGGATAGGAAAAGAAGAGCGGGGGCTGGACTCTGCAGGAAGCTGAACATCATCCAGGAAAGCACATTCTTGACTTTAAGCATATGAATAGTCTACCAAAGTTAAGGGGATTAGTCACATGCTCCAAGTAAAGCACATGCTTAGGCACTTCACCAGAGCAGATCTGAGCGATGAGGTCAAGCCCCTTAATACTGGGATCACAGCTAACAGATTTCTAATTAACTACTCCTCCAACTAGAAAACCACACACTAGTCAAAAAGCTTGCATCTCTGTTCAGAAAGATATTTGAAAGCCTCCCAAAAATGCAGAAACTCAGACTAGATGGGAGTGTGCTTTGGCCTAGGGTAGATGGAGACACTAACCATCGCAAATTTGGATTTGGATGTATTTTGAGTCAACCCTGCTCTAAGGATGAGTCTGAGCCAACAGAAAGTGTGGTGGGGCTGCCCCCTTCAAGGGTATCGAAGCATGCAGGGCTCCTCCTGGTTCTGTGAGTAGCATGGATGGAAATTCACAATATCCCAAGGGGGTTTTGCCCTTATTTGAGGCAAAGATGAGAGAACCGGTGTTTGGACAAACGGTCCCTTTGGGGATCCAGTTTGAGATTAAGGTTATATGGTCATCTGCTGCTTCAGACACTTATTCCCATAGTTTTTAAGATGCTTCATAGCCACGCAGGCCTTAGAGAGCCTATGCTATAGTGAGTGGAAAATCACAGAACTGGCCTAAAGATCCAGGGTTAACACTTTTCTGTTGTAAATAAAAATAATCATAACCCTCTGCCACCATCGCCACACACAGACAAACACACAGGCTCATATACAACTTGTAAATCAACACCGTCAGAGAATACTTCATCAAAGCAGAACTGTTTTCATGCCAGCTGCAGAAAGAAAGGAAAGCTTTGAGAATTCATGAAAGAGCAAAATTATTTCCATTAAATCTTACTGCTATACCTCTTGCAAAACTGTATCTGTAAAATACACCCTGTGACCGCACAAGACTGTACATCATCACAGGAGCTGTCATACTGCTTTTCATGGCACAGGGCCTGATGGTGGACTCCAGCTAGATACCTCTGTGCCCTTTAGTTTACCTGGGTCACTCCAGGTATCAGTATTCACATGAAACACCTTCCCTATCGCACTCAGCGCTGCAGAGGAAGAAAGTTTGCGTTTAAAGCTGTTTTAATGAAACAGTTACCATCTTTCTAAAGCATTAATCACTTAATGAGAAGTTGTTTTTTCTCAAAATTGTTCATATTTTGAAAAATTTCACAAAATTTTTTATAGGTCTCTTTTGGTTTTCAGTTATTGATTTTCCGCTTTCAGTTTTCATTTAGCTTTCCAAGAGCTGTTTTTATTTTTAATTTCCTTCTTCACTCCAATAGTAATTCATCAGCCTCCTTACCTAGTAGGCACTTGCACAGTCAAATGGTTTCAAAGCTTTTCAAAACCACTCTCTTTGAAAACCTTGCCAGAAAAAAGAAATAAACCAATCTACTTAAAAAGGAAGTTTCTTCAAAAGGCATTTTCAACATGAATAAATAAATACTTTCTCCAGTCAGATCTAATGGAGAATGAAATGACAAACCTTCAGTTGCCAGGGATGGCACTTCAGTGGCAACACACTGGCTTGGCAGCTGGCATTGGCATGTTTGGGGAATTTGTAGACCAGAGAAAGCAAAAGCTAGGTAGTTAAGCAATGAAAGAATGAAAGAACCCCAAATCTACCCTACTCCAAAATGCCCTCCAGAAACTTCATTTCTTTGGGCACTGTTAATAAAGCAACATCATTACACAAGGTGTAACGAGGAGGGGAAGCAGGGCTGGAAGGGGAATGGCGGGCTATGCAATTGTATTGCATAGGAATTATTTGTTGGTTGGATTTTTTTAACTGAGCTAAACACTGTTTCTTGCCAGCTGTGTAAATGGTATGACCTGGAAATTAATGCCTTCATTTCTGTGCAGTAGGCACAGTTTCAACAGGTTGCCTCCTTCTCCTGGTGAGTTTTTGTAGATGCAGAGGATGATTTTTATTGACTAATGAGGACTGATGGCATGCAGCTGTCATGTAAGAAAGGATTGCTGGTACTATCCCTGAATTAAGAGCATGTTGGGTTGGGTCGGTTTTGGGGAGGCCTTTTTTCTTTGCCCTGTCTCCCTTTGCCTGTACGTTTGTCAGTGGTACCCTCACTCCTGCATATGGCCACTCAGTCATCGCCTCTTCAGACTCCATTTAGTTACATCCTTGGCCCTTCCTCCCCACCTTCCCCTCAGCCACTGTTCCCCTGCAAAGACCCACTGCCCTCACAACCAAAATGCTTTGCCTCCCCTAATGGCATTCACCCGCCTCTCCAGACTTCGCTGCTCATTTAGCTCTTCTGGGACCTATGACCTGAACGATGGGAAGAGCAGAGTGAAGGAAAAAGGAGACAACGGGAAGAGGAGTAGCAGGAAAAAGAGAAGGACCGAGAGAGAGAGAGAGAGAGAGAGAGAGAGTCCCATTTGCGGATTCACAATTATATCATACAACACTTGAGCTCATGGGAAATGGATCTCCGTTCTCTGCATCTGACCCTTTCACTTCCATCTGTACACAGTTCTCCCAGATGGAGATTGGAGATGTCCAGTGAACTGGGGCAGTTTCCAAAGACAAGACGTGGGAAGGTCTTATTTGGCATACATGAACACAACAAGAGGCGTCTCTTACTTCTCCCTTACAAAAAGTAGCTCCGCTTTTCTCCTCAGCAATGGCCTTTGCTCAGTTGTCTTAAACATCCAAAATGGAAACTCGAAATCCCACTCCACCAAATACCTGGGAAGAACAACTGCCAGGGCTCCCCCCACCTCCCTTCTCCCTGGTCATTCTTCTCTTGGATCCACCATCCTGAACTCTCAGATGCTCTGTGAAAACAAAAAACATCCTGAAATCCACCAGAAGAGACACGCTGTCTTGGACCTGATGGCTTTCCTCACGCTTCTGCAGTTGCGGTGCCTCAGTCTTGGGCCACAAACACAGCATGGATGGTTTAGTGGACAATCACATTGCAATGTTTTAAATTTTTCTTTTTCTTAAAAAAAAAAATAAAAGAAGAGGGAAGAAAAAGTTATACACACATGTATCACAGCATTTTCAAAAGGCCTTCTGCTGCATTTACGTTAGCAGTTCAGCCTCAGTTGTAAGCCTGGATGTAAGGCAGCTGGAAGATTAAAACCGCATTGTTGGAAAGTCCGCTGAGATGTCCTCATGGAGTTTTTTTGTTGTTTTCTGTTTTTATTCTGTTAGATCTGTTTATTATTATTGTTATTATTTTCACTTGTTCGCTTCTCTCTAAAGTTTGGCAGGCAAAAAGAAAATGCTTTTCTGCTTTTCCCCACACTTTCTGTCCGTTCTGTTTTCTGTGTTTTAAGCAAAAAATACCGAAAAAATCCAAAACCAATGACAGAGCAGGCTTCTGTCATTTTGTTTTAAGAAAGAAAAAGAAAGTGGGTGGGTTTCTGATAATGGCCTTGAGGAGGTACGTTGTAGAGGTGTCTCAAATGCTTGATTTGTTCCTTTGCTTGCTGCTTGTATTTTCCCTTCTGGCTGCAATGGACAGGCTTTTTGTCCCCCCCACCCCACCCTCCATGTCCTGTACAGATTCTGGTTCCAGATCCCCCCACACAGACCCCCTGTTCCCCTTCCCAAGTGGCAGTAGGTAGGTGCAACTGTATGTTCATTCGACCTCTAAGGTGTGATGCTGAAGTTAAGAGTTGGATGGAAGAGCCATGTGAGAGAAAAGCTTTCCCATCGCTGTGAGAAAGAACGAAGCAACACAGAGTCCGGTGGAGATGTGAGTGCCATGTTGGACTCAGCTCTACCTTGGCACTGGCATTAATTTGAGATTATATATATATATATAATTATATATACATATATATGCATGTATAGGTGTACATAGACATATATATATATATATGTATGTGTGTGTGTGTATTTGCTATTTGTTTTAGCACACTGTCCCATTCTCAGGTCTAGATTTGGGGCAGTTGGTCCTGGGGACAGGTTGGACAGAAGGGGCCAGAGTGCAGAAGAAGCCAGAGATAAGAGTGAGGCCCAGGCCCCCCCACGCACAGAACATGGACCAGCCATAGCCATGGCTGATGTCGTCGGGAAGTCCATACAGGTAGCGGGGGTAGCGGGAGAGCTCAAAGTTGATTCCAGCCACGCACGTGCACAGTGAAATGATGCAGAAGGTTCCTGGAGGAGAGCGGGAAGGGGAGAAGGAGGGAGGAAAAAAACAAAGAGAAGTTAGAAGAGTGATAGGCATACCACTTTCCAAGTTGCCTGAGAAGAGTTGGTGCAAGCAGTAAGGAAATACCTAAGGGAAGATGTTCGTATAGAAAGTGGCTTAGTCTAGTGGCTCCATGGGAAAGAACTGAGTGCCACCAGAACCTTGAATATTGATCTGATGCTGAACACAGCTGTGTGGAGAAACTTCAACAGGAACAGTTTTTTCATTACGAGCACTCCCTTGGGAACTAGAATGCTTCATGAAACCGTTGATTTTTCTGGAATTTTGCTTTAGACTAATACAGAGTGAATCATCATGTTTCAATATTTTGGGGGGGGGGGGAAAGCTTGAATTTTTTGTTTAATTTCAATTTTTCAGTGATGGATTTTATAGAGGAAAATATTACAAAATACTTGACATAGCCTGGCTCTGTTGAAAAGTACATTTGAAATTACTTGGGAGATTTCAAACTTTTCTTATATCAAAATCTAAAATATTTCATTATACACCCCCTTTTAAATACCACTGTCAAAATCTTAAAATCCCTTACAAAATTCAGATTCTACCCTCTGCATGACTCCAGTCCCAATCTAGATGCCCTCTGCAGTGTTGGGCAAATCTTCAAAATATCCTGTTTTCCATCTCTGCAGCAATATTTCATTTCTTCCTGAGAACACTGCGAGGATAGGCTTCGTAACTCTGTCAGTGGTAAGCGTTATGGAAAGACACACGTATCAGATGAGGCTGAACCTTAGGCCACCCAGATGAGTCTAATTTTGATCTTTGGCCTCCAGCTTCATCAAAGCTAAACTCTGAGCTCCTGAAATGTCACAGTTGCCACTCACACACCAAATAATGGATAGCTACAGACGCTACGCGCCTGTCTCAAGAGATAACTAAAGTCAACATAAAGTTGGTAGTTTATTTTTCCTCTCTAATTCCTCTCTATGTGGGCCTCTCTGAATTGCCTGGAGAGCCCTGGGCACAGAAGGCAACCCACAGGACGCGTGCTATAGTAACATGCGTGTTCAGTCCCATGTGTCGTCCCACTGTTCATGCACAGATCAGTAGCATGCTACGTGTGCTACCTGTGCAGCACGTCCTGCATCTGTTCACTAGCAGCTGCTGGTGAGGAATCTCCTACTCTTCCTGGTCCCATCCCTAAGATAGCACAATCCTCCAAAGCAGTCACAGCCAGCCTGGTTTTAGTGTCAAGCTCCTTTCCTCTGGTGCCCTTGCCTCCTTCTACTCCTTCCTGCCCCTGCTTCTGTTTCTCTTCTGTAACACTTTTCCTATTGTTTCTCTGCTGTTTTGCTCTTTTTAGTTGCAGTTGCATTAAATAAATGGATTTTACACTCCCCACTCTGAAGACACAGGTAAGATTATGTGGTGAATTCGCGTGGAGTTAGGCTCAGAAACTGGGGGCATTTGTAGGAACATATATACACCACCAAAAATGTGTGGACTTTTCACCATACCCACCTCCTTTACTTAGTAGGAACATCACACGGGTCTAGAATCTGCAGGCAAATCTCTACCATGGACCTGCTGTGAGACCACCGTCACGGCCCTCCCTCTGTTCCCTATTCTGATCACTGCTATTTGGACTGTCTTTTCTCCAGTGTGTTTTGGAGTGCCACTTGTAGATAGTCTCTGTTGTAAAGGTCAGGGAATATGGGAACTCTGGGTACCTCCCCTAATGCTATATATAGCTGCCAGATGGCCCAGGTTATTCGTAATTACTCATATTATGATAGTGCCACAGGGTACCAGTGAGGACCAGCGAGCTGCTGCAGTAGGTACTATGCCTATTTAAATAAAAACAGCCTTCTTGCCTCTCACCAGCACCCAATTAGTCTACAATCAGTGCTCTGGACTTTTGCAAAATCCTTGTGAGATCTCAGGGTCTGGAGTTGTCTTCAGAGATGTCCTACACTACTTCAAAGCCCAGAGCAGGATAAATGGGGAGGTCTCCCTCCCAGAATCCCTTACTCAAAAAATCAGGTTGGTTGATTAGAAACCACACACCCCTTTTCATGTTTTACCATGTCACTTAGGTTATCCAGTAACATGAAGGTGTCTGGCAAGAATGCAGTTGTTCCCTGTGTGACATGTCAACATGACTAGTACATTGTGGGATCGGGGAAAAGGATCCATCAGAGCCACTGTGCTCTGAACCAAGCTCCGTGGCTCATTTCAAATGGCTGTGGTTAGAAAATGACATGGAAGGCCTTTCTTAGCTAGCAAGAACATGATAATTTCAGCTCTCTCGAAATATAAGATTGTTAAGAGAGGTGGGTGGGAAAATCTGTGCGGCCAGACTGAAGCTGCATTTGCTAAGTACAAAAGGGAAGGAAATAACTTTGGATTTCAAATACTCCCTGTGCTTTCACGCTTTGTCTTGCCTGTTTTGATCACAAGCTCTTCAATGCAATGAGTGTTGCTTACCCTTTGTATTCGAACAGTGCCCAATATATTGGCACTCCACCTTGCTGGGGGTATTCTGCCCCGTAACAAATGAACAATAAAGAAGAATGAGTAACAACAATAGAGAATAAAGCAAATCACGAGCATAAGACTTCTTTAAAAAAAGGCTGCCCCCATCCTACCCCTTCACTGGAGAACGTGCTAATCCCACAATGACAAATAATGACTGCCATGCACAACATTAGAGGATGCATGGTACGGTCCTCAGCCAGGCACCCCCCTGTGCTTCTGCAGCATGTCTTGTACAGGTTTATCAGCCTCCCTAGTGCTATTCATTACAGACACAAAAAATGCCATTTTATACCACCTAGACGAATCTTTATGGCCATTATACGAGTCCTATGTGTTGTTTGTATTCAGCCAAGCAAGGAAGTTCCCACTTGTAGTTAATCTGGCCTCTCACCAGGAGGGTTACTGATGAAAACTGAGTACGATTGCTGCTAGTTTGGGTAAGACGTGGAGCTGGGATGGCAGGAGGAGGGGAGGCTGTTGCTCCTGCCCATGACACTGCCTGCACTATGGACATGGTGCTTCAGAGGCAGCAGGATTGCAGCAAGTCATGCGCATCCCCAACCCTGAGATTCTTTTTCTCCCCAGAAAATAAACTGAACCCTTATTCACTTTCCTGGGAGGTTCTTACCGTCAGTGAGGTGCCCCCTACATGTGCACAAATGCCCCAGATCCCCGGGCAGCCACAGCAATACAAACTTTAATTTCTTTGTGAAAAACACTCCCCATAACTCTGGCCCAAGAGGATGACCAGACCTGAAGGCTGGTGGTCCAGCTGTGGCACTGGCACACAGAATGTGAATGACAGGTGGTAATAAGAGCTCACCGGGGATATGCTGGTACGCAAGCTGGACGGGGGAGATAAAGACCATCTCCTTCAGCAGCTGGGGAGAGCAGAATGTGCTAAGTTCTTTGTGCTGGGATTTACACGTTATCATCCTAAGCGAAACGCTAATGAATGAGACGAGGCAACAGCGGCGTTTTTGACAAAGGAAATTCACATGTCACTGCAAAATGCTTCAGTCAGGTGAGAGATGAAATTTCATGTAAAGCTGTGTCTGTGCCACAGAAACTGCTGTCTGACATGTAGTCAAACCTCCATTCTGACTCCTTATCAGACAGCTGCCCTTCCTCTCGGGCTGGTTTTGACAGTGCCTGTCCTGCTAACGGACTGATGATCAACAGTGGTTTGAGCACCTGAGCTATTAAATACCTCATGGCTCTCATGTGCTTTTCCTTCTTATATATTACAGAAGAAGAATATTAAACATTACACCGAATGTCTCTTCCATTTAGACGGGAAGTTTGCTTAGGACAGAGATGAACTTATTTGCTATATAGGTGTATAAGATTGGGGTCCTGCCATCCTTGCTGCAGGGGCAGACATGGTCAGGAGAGGGATGGCTGGGAAAGGTAATATCATTGTTGGTCAAAGCCTAATTCGGTGTGGATTATGAGTCAGAGCATGATTATATCAAGCAGAGCCGTGGGCCTCTGCTGCTAGGAATTATTTTCTTTTTGGTAAATGTCCCTTTTCTTTCTGATCAGCCCAGCTGTATGAGAGGCTACAATGCCTCCGTTTGCAGTTTTCAAACCTCACCTCCAGGGGAGAGCAGAACTGCTTGTGAGTGAATCGATTTAAACACAAACAGGCTCAAACCATCCATACCAAATATGTTTGAATTTTGCCTCACGCTAGTGTCCCCCTGAACCATGTCAGAAGCCATGTCCTTCGCCCACAGACCTGGCTCGGCTTCCACAGCGATAACAGTCTGAGGGATTTCACAGCGTCCGTGGTGTTTTGTGAGACAAGAACTGCTGCCTTTCTTAGATATACTGCAAATGGAAGGTGAGCCTTCATGGTGCTGGTCCGCAAACAGACCCCGCTGGCAAGACCTTCATCTAAACATCCTCCCCCCTAGTATTAGGGATGAGGTGTCTGACTGTAGCCTGAAGGAGACATCACCAATTTGAAGTCAAGAGAAATCCAAAAAGCCAGTAATTAAAATGATCTGGGCACCAAGCCCACCTCTGAGACCCTCCTCTCTACAAATCATTTTTCTCATTATTTGGAAAACATTTCTTCCACGTCTGAGGGAACGATGCTCGTTCTCTCCCTTCCCCCCACACTAGGCAGAAATGACTCACGAACTAACTGTGCTGTCAGATGTACAAAGTAAACAAACCAAAGAAATCTGATTCTTCTCCCTTTCCGTTTTTTTTCAGAGATAGAAATGTCAAGTATTACTTATAAACACTAGTAGATAAAAAGAGAAACACAAAGGTATGGATTTTAAGATGTCCTCTGAAACCACACAGTTCTCAAATAAATGCGAATCTCCGCCTTTTAAAGTATTTCTAGTAGCTGCAATTGATGGCAATTTGTGGCCACTAATGTCTTTGGAAGGAGTGCTGTTTATTTAATTATCATCACTTTTTTATTATAGGGTTATGGGGAAAAAAAATCTCACAAGTGAAACAACATTATCTTTACTTTCTCTCTGCCCTACTAGCTTTTACTATTTTCAAGGTACATCAAACAAACAAATAAAATGAGGTCTGATCCTAAAGTGGAGTGTGTACCATTAGCTATTGAAATTATACCACAATCAAATGAAATTATTAAAGAATAAACTGAATTCCCTCCCAACACAGTGATGACAAAAGCCTTTTGGAGGGAGCAGCTTTGCAGTAAACTCCTTCTGTGCACGGATTAAACGCCTCAGCAGCACGCAGCTCTTGAGAACATTTTCTTGCTCTGTGCATACACGCATAGAATATAAATTATTGCTTAATTATGTACTGTTCCAGTAGAAGCAGCTTGCAGCATCACCGATAAGTTGCAGAATAGCAAGGGTTTTACTGGAAAATTGGCCTTATAAAAAAAGCTGAGATGGAAGAAGTCGTCTGACTGGGTGATGGAGATTCAGTGTGGTGTCCTTGTGAGACCATATACCCACCTGGGTTGGAACTTAATGCATTTTTATTTTATACCATGAGCCAGAGTAAACTGCAGGGTCTATAGCGGTGCTATGATATTGCATTATAGCCACTGTCAGAATGCGGTTTGCATTTGGCCTTTGGCCTCCTACCTCAAAATGTACCAGCGGCATCCACACCACACCAGAGCTGTACGCCTGCTGCGTGTTACTTCAGCAGCGGTGCTTGTCTATTGAATTGCTGCTGCACAAGCTGTAATATATTATGGCACCAGAGGACTATGTATCCTCTGTCACGACCGCAAATATTCAATGGGTACCATCCTCAGGCTCATGTAAATAAGTATAGTATATGGAACAGTATTACAGCAGTTGAGGGCTGATCTCCAGTTTGCTGTGCTGATACAACTGACAGTCAGTCTATATTGCACATTATAGCACCCTGCAGATTTGCGCATGGTGACATTTCAGCTACCATATCCCACAGTGCATGGGACTGCACTGGGAGTGGATACCCATGCTGTGCACTACGGCAGCCAGTGAGCATCAGCTATGAGCAAGCACCCTCTGAAGTTATGAGTTGGCACGTAAGGCAAAAGCAACACTACTTAGCTAAAGACACGTTGTGTTGATAAAATGGACTAGGGAGAAATAGGGGAGTTGATCAAAGCCTGAACTGAATAACCCTCTGATTACTTTAGCAATGGTGATTCCTGTGACCCACCCAAAATAACCTAGCAATAATAAAGTGACTTGACTACAGCCGTTAAGCAAACATAATGGCTCATGAACTTGCAGCCACAACAGAGGAGGTAGCAAAAATTGTGCCAGTTGTTGTAGTGGGATGTGATTCAGTATTTTACTGGGAGCAGAAGGGAAAGAAAGGAAGAGGATCTCTTAATGTCAAAATGAAGAAACAACCTAATCAAAGGTTAGTGAAATTATCCCATCCCTGTGCTGGCAAGCATCATGCTTGGCAACATGCAGAGGCTGCCAGCAGGTTTCTTTCATCCCCTGCAGTATGGACCTCCCAGGATGGCCCAGGCAGAGGCTAAAAGATTAAATGGAAAGGGGTGCTGGAAGTCTGAGCAAACTCGAGTGACTCCATCACGTCTCAGATTTGCCAGATGATGAGACACACAAGTTTAGTATCAAACTGTACCTCAGGCAGGTGCTTCCCAGCCTAGGCATTTGCCAGACCTGAAGAGAAACTTGTGGGGTCAGGTTGGGTTTCCCTTGTCATGGGACATCTCCTGTAGCATGGGGAATCTGTGCACCACATTGCATTTAGTCTTTTAGCAACCAGGTCATTCTACCTCTCTCCATGTAAGGTCTTCTTCTTCCAGTCAAAAAATTGAACCTCTCTCAGAAGGAACCTCAGAAAGAGCCTCAGAGGGTTTGTGGAATCTTTCTTTTGAAGGAAATCTTAAATTGCTGAAAAGTCTTCAGACAGATGTTCTTCAAGACAAGTGAGACTGGAGAACAGACACAGCACAAACAAATTCAGTGCAGCCATCTTCCACGTTGCCTAGTGTATGCCACTAAAAATACTCTTAGAATACTTTCAGGGCTGAAAGGGTAGAGTTACTTGCACGCCTTTTTAATCCTTTTGTTTGCTGAAGGCACTACTAAAAAAGCCATTGGGAGCTCTGGGTGATGGTGGTGGCTACCTGATTTGGGTATTTTCCCCTTCAGGTGCTGGAGAGAAACCTATCCATTCATTTTTTCAAGTGACCAAAGGACTCTTTGGTTGTACAACTTTCAGTTGTTTGTACTGAATGTGAACTGAGGATCTTTGCTGCAAAAGGCTCTGGGCCCTATTACTGTTTCCCTGAGCTGACCTGCCAGGAACACAAAAATCCTTTCTGTATGTGCTAAGTGATACAGTTATTGAGATATAATAGCCAGAAATCAAAATAAGATACAACTGTCTTGTCAACAAGGAGCACTTAGTGCAGGCCACCCCTATGAAGTTTACATCATTCACGTGAATGCATGCAAGCAACAAACTACCCTGACCCTGTAGTGCCTTAAAGGATCACATGCTGAAATATTCTTTTCTGTTGCAGAGGAAGTACCTCTGCAGCCTCTGTAGCCCACACAAGTACATTGGCATAACTCATCTCTGTATCCCCTGGAAGAGCCAGGGGGCAGAAACAAGGAAGGCTCCACTCATCTAGTTTCTGCCAGGTCCAGCTGCTTTTTCTGTGGAATTTCCAGTGGCCAGTTGGACTCTGTCCAGGCAGATTAGACCAAGCAAGCGTAGCAGTACTTTGTCCAAGGGGGATGTTGTTTTTCTAGGTTGACAACCTGAGGAGACAAGAAGGTGAATCTAAACCTTGCTTCAGCCTCTGCGTTTAACAATAAGATCTGCCACACACAGAAATTTGCTCCCCTTTCTCTCTGTAAAGAATTCTTTCTGTCTAGCAAATCATGCCAGTATTACTCTTCCTTCTGTTGCATGTGTAGTCTTCTTTCCTCTTTGATGCCAGGCATGCAAACAACTCAGCAAACTTTTTTTATATAAAAACCAACTCAATAATAAATGCCAGTTTTGTTTTCATTGTCTTCCTTTGGCCTTGATGCATCTTGCCATTGGAATTCAGAAGTCAGCAACAGATCAAAGACCTGGTGACATTATTAAGGGATAAGGAACAACCACAGAATTTTAAAATATATATAACTTGTTTTCCAGGGCTGTGGGTGGGAAAGTCTTTTGTATTTCTATCGGATCTGTCTCCCCTACTTTGCTTCTACTTTAATTCATGTTCTGTCAGCCCCCCAAAGACGTACTGACATCCCTGAGAAGCAAACTAGATTGCATGCCCTTCATAGACTACACTAGGCTTTCTGTTCTTGTAACTCTAGAAGGTACTGATGCTTCTGTCAGTACCTCCCATCCTGGTGAGGGAGAAATTACAAGTCAGTAGAGCTGACTTAAAATGAACACACACAGGAATATGAACAGGTCTTTCTGCTGAAAAGCCAGAGTGAGCTGACTCCTTAATTTACTGTACACCAAGTTCAGGGAGACCAATTTGAGTTAAGACTGAAAAACAATAAGTTTACAGGTGCAGATACACTACTTGCCCTGTCTTTTGCTCCAGACTATAAGATTTGTGCACCTCATTACGAAGCCTTTCCTCTCCTCCTAAATGCTAGTGCTCTTCTGTGATCAGGTACAAAGTTCCTGGAATTTCTTGTGTTGGTATTTTTCCCCTCAGCGTGCAAGTGCATATCTAGGAGCATCAGAAATGAGCCACAGGAAAAAAAAATCCAACACATTTGAAGGTTGACTTTGAAGTCAGCTGATAATGTTTCCATGGAGATCAAATGCTATGGAGTTGACAATGAATTCTCTTGTTGTGCCTTTCCTTCCAGGAAAAAAAACCCCACCTCTAAATAACTACACCCTGCAGTACACCTGTGTTATTGATTTGAAAAAAACATTTCTATACCCCACCCCCATTCTTTTAAGGAGGTATTAACTCTTAGGTCTGGGCTTTTCAGGGCTAGGTCTGCTGGTATTGACCTAAACAATCAGCTAAATTCCTTAGGTATTGGAAAAAAAAAGCATCTAATGAAAATAGTATTCTGTGAGAAGAAGGACATAACTCTGCTTTTGAACTTATGCTGTAGGAGAGGCAAAGATGGGTGTTATGTTTCCCCTTGAGGAGTATTATAACACGAAATTATAAAAGAGCATTTCAGTGGCCAGTGCGCAGTGACACACAGATGCCTGTACAGTGAAAGTAGGCAATCTTTCATATTTCCAGAGAGTCTTCTATTTCCTTTTCAAAATGGGTGCCAGCATTAATAAATAAATGCAAAATGTGTTCTCAGTGCACCAGTAAGCATAGAGAAGTACTAGAAGTAAAGATGTAACACGCTACCCTAGCTCTGCCTTTTAAGCATAACGTATTGTGAGCCTTGTCATGCTGTCAGCTGAGCAACTGCTTTCTAGCTTGGAAACGTTAAACAGGCCACTTTCGCATCATATTAAAACCCCAAAAGATGGCGAGGGGGGTGTATGTCTGCATGGATGATTTCCTAAATGTTTATTTTTTGAGTGAAAATAGGAAATTAGATAACATTCAAAAGGAAAGTGATGCCAATTTCTAAAGGCTGATTACTAATGATTAGTCAGTCAGGATGAAGAAGCACCTCCAGTCCTATCCACGTATGCGGACTGGACTTGTATATGTCCAGTGGACCTATATCCATATATATGCATCTGGACATGTATCCATCAGTGTCCAGGTTTTGAAATACATAAGAAAAGAAGGGCCACTCTTTAGGCCCCAGAAACATAGCCTAAAACAGGACCAAGCAACATGACCTGCAATCCCATCTGTGAGGGATACCACAAGCTGTGCAGGAGAGAGCTGTTTGAAAAGAGGGACTGACAAATCCTGCAAGCAATGAAAAAGGACATTTTTAAAAACAGGCTAACTCTTATTACCTTAATATGCATGCACTTGGCCTTGTTACATTACTGCCTGATGGACACTAAGGCAAAGCCTGCATGGCTGCTCCAAGCTCTGGGTCTCTTCACTGGTCCATAAAGACCGTCATCAGCTCCTTTGCTGCCTTCTGCAACACCCTTGTAATGTGTTTGAGGGTTTTAAACAATCAAGAGCCTTAGAGAGGTTTAAACATTTAAAACCTATTAACGCTGTACATTAACTCAAGTTCATTCCAATTCGAGGCCTTAAATCACTTTAGAGCGTAATGCAAAATTTAACCAAAAGCACAAGTAGGAACAAGAGTGTACGTGTGTGATGTGGGAGGCATGGCAGAGGGGGGACTGACCTTGTCATGCTGAGGCTTGTTTCAAAGACTTTCATAACCAATTTATGGCATCCTTTGATACAAATCAGCCTTTGTCTCCATCTGGAGGTCAATCCACATAAATAAGTTCTTACAGTGGTCTGCAAGGAGTTTTGCTGAATTCTCAAGTTCCTCTGCAGTCATCACTAATTTAGTATCTCCCGCAGGATTAAAACATGATCGGCATCTCATTTTTTCCAGTGATCCAACTTTTTTTGAATTATAAATACTTTTCAAACTGGCAAAAGGTATTATGCCTTTGTGAAAACTGTATTTATGCCAAGCTTCACAGCTCAGATTACAGCCACTTATTGTAGACCTCTGTTTTTGTAAAGATCACATGCTGTTGCTTAAGATCCGTATGCATACATTTGTGCACACACATGTGCATTTGCACTTGCCTTTCCACACGGAAAAAAAGATTTTATGTAAACTTTCTAATGCTATTGCTTTTGGGAAAGAAGCACAAGAAAATGGATTTTCAAAGCATAATGTTGTGGAAAAGAAAAAAAAATAAATATGATCACAGAAAATATCTTCCATCTTCAGTGTTGTCATCGATCATGTCACCACAAGTGAACATCCTGAAGAAAGGGTAGAGACCTTGATTATCAGCGAGAAATAGAAATCCTAGGTGCCCTGTGAGACCCACCATATTTCCAGATGAACTCCGAAGAATGTCTTTTACTTTCTCTTTTTGTTTATCTTTGTCTTTGCCTCCTCTTGGCAGCTGCTATGAAGATACTTCGTAACTGCCTAGGAGATGCCAATCACAGAGCTTTGCCTTACACTTGCTGTATTAAATTGCTCCATTTTTGTTTCTTAAATTATTCAGCAGCGGAATGATTATTTTGAGATGGCAGGACCACAGTTGTGTAGAATAAACACTCTTATTTTGTACCACTATGTGCTATTTTCAAAGTACAGTGAGTTAAATTTGGGACTCAAATGACTCAACAGCTGGTAACGATCCGTGGCTGCAAATACACAGATGCCTCAGTTGTCATCTACTAACATATGCGCAGCACAGGCGAAGGAAGCACAGCACACAGGCTTGGGGATTTTGAAGACAAGACTCTCCGTGGAGGCGGGGAGTGAAAGAGGACAC
The DNA here is from genome assembly GCF_018139145.2 of Gymnogyps californianus. Classification (NCBI taxonomy): domain Eukaryota; kingdom Metazoa; phylum Chordata; class Aves; order Accipitriformes; family Cathartidae; genus Gymnogyps; species Gymnogyps californianus. The sequence goes on from NC_059471.1 coordinate 154,454,711, forward strand.
AGACGTGTGCAGCGCATCTGTACCAACAACTGTGCTGCACGGGCTCCCAAGCCCTGTTTTGAAGTCCCACTTTCTGATGGGGTTTGCATCCCTCAGTATCAGCCTGGTCGTCAGCTCCCGGACACAGCGAGTAGTGCTCCGGCAGCTGCCGGGCTCTAGCAGGCACTGGCACGAAGCCCTCAGCGTGTCGTTGTCCCCCTGGCGCCTTGCGACAGACCTGCGTGAGACGTGGCATGGCTGGGGCAAGAGAAGGTGACCCGGTGTAAATGGTCAGTCCATCCTCTGGCTGCGGGGCTAATAAAGCAGTCTGTTGACTTACCCCTGGACTGAGGGAAGGAATATTTTGGAAATATTTCTGAGAAGGGAGGAGGATGGAAAAGATTTATAAAAGGTTGTTTCTCCCTGGATTAGAATACAAAAGCAGAATTCACTCATACATTCCTAAGTGAATTGTTCTTTATTTCTCTAATAAACATCCTTTCTTGTATATCTGAAATAAAGCGTTAAATTGTGCCAGCACACCTGCATAACTTTATTTTTTCTTCCCTCTCGCACATCTTTCCTGCCTGCTTATCTCTGCCGCAGCAGCCAGCACTGGAAAGAACAGGTGTTCACCTCTGCTCTGGGAAAAGGTTTGAAGCTTTTGTAACCCTGACCTAAGTCCTGTGAGTATGGATGGGCTGCAAAGAGCAATGTCTCTGCAGCGCTCTTAGGTGGGTCAGAAGAAATCCAAATCAGCGGCAGAAGTGGAGCTGGCAAATGGTGCTTGAATCCCCCAGATTGGCAGATCATCATTCGAGAGGAGGGAGGAAGAGAGGATGAAAGAAATTCACGTCATTTCTGAAAGCAAATGCTAAGACAGAAAATCAGAGAGGAAAAACTCCATAGCACTGCTGTATGTGTACAGCAAGACTTTCAGGCCTTTCAGTGCCAGTAAAAAAGGGAATTTCAGGCTCCCAAGCAAAGCCCCAAGCCCAGTATTTCATGCAAAAATGTCACTAGGCAAAGACAAGAAATGAGCTGCTATGTGAGACTACAGATCATTTTATTACAGATCTGCATGGTGAAGCTAAATCACATGAATAAGGGCATTTAGCAGCTGGAATAATTTCCAAATAGACTAATTAGACACTGAATTATTAATGGTAAAATTTATAATTGGCTCAAAGCAAGGTTACAGCAAGAAACACACTTGACTTTGCAAAGAATAATGAATATTTGCAAGGCTAGTAAAATTATATGCTTCTCTAAGGAAACTGTTAGCAAATGGGGAAAAAACCCTAAAGTGATCCTAAAGTGCATGTCACAAGACAAAACTGGCAGAGACCAGATAAGAGTGAAGAGAACAGGTAAAACAGTAAACAAATGCAGAGATGATTTATTGCATTTATTTGCAGTAAATTTGGAACAAAATAAGACAATGCAGAAGTTTCTCCCTGAAGGGCTGCCTTGTTAGGCATGCAGTAAAACCCCTAACTATTTCAGTGAAATGTGTTCTCAGTACAAATTACAGACTTACAAAAGGAAAATACATGAACATGCAGCTGAAGGACAGAGCTCTGATAAGGATGATAAAATGTCATTCTTTGTGGGTCCTTTAATACATTTACAAAGGCAAGTGATGTAGCTTTGGCCAGGGATGTAATTTGGCCAGGGATAATTTTGTGCTGAAGCAAGTACCAGAACAAGATATTGGAAGTGCCATTTTATATTTCCAGCTGGGATAAGGGACAGCAGTTCAGCAGGGAGGTGCACCAGGAAGGGAAGGGGAGGATGCAGCCACTGTCAAAACACTGGAGCGTGCCACCATGGGGCATCCCTGCCACTCCACTTTCCCTGTGGTAGGCGCTGATAAGGAGGAAAAGGGGTTTGGAGCATTTAGGTATAAAGTCAGCCCTGCCCTTAAAACTAGAAATAAAGCAAGCCACGTGATGTTTCAAAACAGCTGACTGAAATGAAATCAGAGCTGAACTGGGAAAACAACAGGCTATCAGGGATTTTCTTTAAAAGCTGATTTTGTAAAGCAAGTACAATAACAGAAGGTGTGGTGAGGTTGGGTTTGCGTGGTTGTGGAAGGACAATCAACCTAGCAGAATCTGAGATGCTGAAACAAGAAAATCCTATGAATGAATGCGCTGGAGAGCAGGTGGAAAAACCAATAGTTACATGGATATATAGCTTGTCTGCTTATCAAGATGATACAGGAAAGATTCTTAAACAACTTGATGAAAGGAGGGATTCCTGAAGATACAGGAATTTGCCTTGGTAGAGTTGCCAGTGTGCCAATTCATAGCATCCCAACTCTTTGGAGCTGGAAGTAAAACTGCAATTTGACCTTGACCTGGCAATAATATTAGCTACTGTTGAGGGAGTAAAGACACCAACCAAATGAATTGACAGGTTTGCCATGATAATAAAATCAATCAAGTTAAGGGTTTGAATACATTCAAAAGAACTTCTCAAAGCCAGAAAATGTGAGCACTACTTCCTGGGAACTGATGAGGAGGTCATGTCTAGACTTCAAAAAGCAAAGGCATGGTTTTGGCACAAGTAAATATACTTTGGTCGAAACACAACGTATAAAATGCCCCACATGCATTTTCTCAGGTAGATGTTTAACTGAATTCCTTTTAGACAACTACTAGGTACTTGATGAGCACGAAAGTATCAAGTTTGCCACAGGACTCTGACATTTGGAAGTAGTGTTGCAGATGCTTCTAAGGTTCCAGAAATTATTATAAAATTACAAAATTACTGGACAACGTGCCCAGTATGGAGCTTTTACTAGTGCACAGATTTTCAATAATTGGCATGTAGAGAAAACGCAAAAAGCTACAAGAGGATGTGCTTGGAGTCATGTATAATTTTAGTATGACCGACTTCTGTAATAGGATTCAACAGTCTCAAATAAGATGCATGAAATGAACTAGTCTTAGCGAAACTTAAGAGCACAATTCCAAATGGAGAAACTCTCTAAAAGAGAAACCCTCCCACCTTGCAGGATAAAATCATACTGACAATACTGAAATGAAACTACAACAGATAGTGCAACTCTGGGTACAGGAGACTATGCAATAGTATCATCATGCAAAATGAGGTCAAAAATACTAAACATAATTTACAGTATCCATCTGGCTCTGTACAAGATGAGAGAGTGAGAAAAAATCCTACTGTAGTCAGGCAAATGCTGTCGTTCGAGACAAGGAATCCAAGTGCAAATTCTACAATAAATACAGAAAATTAGGCAAAAGAACTTTGGAAGTCATAAGAGACCTGTGATTGCTATTGATACAGATACTTTTGGACTAAACAGGAAAGATGAATTACTAATAATTTTTAACTTGTTACAAAATATGCTGAATAACAGTGTAAAATCTACACTCTAAATCACAGTTTACATGTCCTGGATTCCAGATGAGCTAATACCAGATAATGGCCTGCATTTCACAAATTACTTATTTCAGCAATTTGCTTGAGAAATTAGATCAAGCACACTAAAGCAAGTCCTTATTAGGCACTGCCACATGGGCTAACAAGAGGATTGTTCGGTAAATATAATAAAGAACCAGAGGTCCAAGGAAACCACGTCTGGTCTTGTTAGATTATCACAGCACACTTCTCAGTGCTCCACTGAGATTTCCTGTTCAAAGAATTATGGGCAATAAGGGACAAAACCCATAGATATGGTAAGCCAGGAATGTTTAAGCATTACAGAAGAGCTATTTGTCCAGAAATTAAAACAGAGCAAATGCTACAAACATAGCCAAGACAAGCGGTGTTGCAAATGGAGGGGAAAGTTAGATTTTGGGCTGATTATATAGCTACCAGTTTAACACAGTCTCCTCTCATCTGCAATGAGGTCAGAAGTCATAAGCCTCCCAACGCATTTTTGCCATTATTGGACCAGAGAAAAAGTTAGGCAAAACTAGGAGGCACTCTGGGTCCCTGCATTTTGAGGACCAATAGGGTATGTTGATAGCATTTACGTCATAACAAAAGTAACAGCTTTGTATTCAAACACCGTCCAGCAATAAAAATGTTCAAATTAAAAGATTCATTGGCTGTAGAAGGCATGACCATGTAACATATGACACAGTCTGAAAACATTGATAGCTACTGACTTTTAGATTAGATGGCTCTAGTTACGTATTTTATTAACTGACTGCTTCAGTTTGTAGATGTTACTTCATGGACATTTGCTGTTAAAAGAAATCAGGAAAGGTATAACAGTTGCCACTGACTTGTGCACAACAAGAAAGAGAGTAACCTTTTGTAATCCTGCTCCACCTGTCTATGCTGGAGCAGACTATAGGTTTGATCTCCTCCCAACACATCTTTATTAAAAATATCACACATCTTGACAGAATTTGGCAGATAAAATAATCTGGTGCCTCTCATTTCAATTAGTTTCAGGTTCCAACTGCTGGATCTTGTTATTATTTTGTCTATGCAGTCAAAGAGCATGCTACTATCAGATGGCTTCTCCGTGCATAGGTACTTCCACCCTGTGTTCAAGTCAATTATAAACCTTCTGTTAAACAGTTTCAAGCAATTTGCTTTTTGTGGCATGCTGTGTGTTTTTCTTGTTTTTTCAGACCTTGAATCATTCTTGTAGCTCTTCTGCAAACCTCTCCCAATCTTTCCACATCCTTCTTTAGTATGGACACCAGATTAGGATGTCTGGAAATAGTTTTGCTTTGCCCAGAGATAACCCCACCTCATGCTCTTATTGCACATTCCCATCAAAACTGGCACATTTAGCAGCTGCATTGCACTGAGAGCTCCTGTGCAGCTGGATGATCCCAGCAACCATGATCCCAGAGACCTTTTCAGAGCTGCTGCTTTCTGAGAGGCAGCCTCTTGTTCTGCGAGGATGACTGACACTTTTTGTTCCCAGTTGCATGACCTTGGATCTGTCTCCACTGAAACGCGTATTGATTGAGCATACCAAAAGATGGCTTTGTAAGCTATGAGTGAGCCATCCCATTATGTATGGTTACACTGAGTCTTGTTTCACCTGAAAACTTTTATCAGCCATCTTTCAAATAACTGACAAACAAATAACATTAAACCAATGAGTAATCTCTGCAGCTGCACTAGAAACTCTCCCATATATAGTGATAATTTCCAATTAGTAATCAAGACTTAGCTAGTTTCTAATAATTTTTAGTTTTCTCTATTTATTTAGTGTAGTCCTAATGTTTTAATCTGAATGTCATGCTGTAGTAAGTTAAATACCACACAGATATCTGAGCATATTAGAGCAAAATAGCCCCCCATGCAAAATAAGCTTTTAATTACATAAGAAATACCAAGCTAATTTGGCAGACCCATTACCCATAAAGTATTGACACCCACAACAAACCATTTACAGACATCCACACATAGACCAGTGTGTGCTTGCACAAGGTATTAGCAGACTTTAAATGTGTTTGTGGGCATCAAGAGAGCTAATGTCTATGTCACCAGCACCAACAGCACTGGAACATAAATACTTGTTACTCGAGCACTTAACTCCTCTTCAGGGACTACATAAGCTTTCCTGTATTTCACACACTTAGCTGTGTCACACCCCAGTACAGATGAACAGGCGACCAAATGCATTGAAGTGATGATCTGCCTGGGGGGCAAAAACGCCGCCAAACAAAAAAGACCAGCAGAGAAAAGAAGAGAGAACAGAAGCAGTGCTGTTCACTTTGAGACGTTCACCCAGCGCTGTGTTTGGGACTTGACTCTCACACCCTTCATTTCAAGTAGCTGTGTGCCATGAAACCTGCTGATGGCAGAAAGCTGGATGGCATCTGTAGTAAGAAAGGCTGGAACATTACATGGGAAATGTTGGATGACCTTGAGGGCTGGTGTAGTAGAAATGGGAAGAAACTCAAAAGCACAGAGTGCCAGGGCATGTACCTGGGGAGTAATAAACAGAACCTCTGCTGTAAATTGGGAGATCATCAGTAGGAAATTACAAAGGAGGAGAAAGGCCTGGATGTATTATCCGGCTGAAGGATGACTGTGGGTCTCCGTTGTGAAGCAGCATGAAAAAGGCAAATACAACCACAAAATACTTCAGGCAAGGGATTTCCAGCAGAGAAAGGGGACTGTCACGTCATTTATACAAGGCATTGATCAGACCTTGTTTGGGAATGGTCCTTCTCATCCGTATTTGAGAAAGGCAAGTACAAACAAGATCAGGTGGCAGAAAGGGCGGCTGGATTGATAACTGGTCTTACAGAGAAAAGTCTACAAGAAATAGCATGTGTAGAGTGAGAAAAGGAAAACAGATACCATTGCTCTTCATAGGTACATCAGAGAAAGAAAAGACACATAAACTAAAGGTTACATTTGACTCAAGAACAACTGACAGGGAATAAATATAGGTTAAAACTTTGAGCAGTTTCTAGTTATCAAAGCATCCCACTATGAAATAGGATAGTGGTGGGAAAAACATCTGCATAATCGTCAGATTTTTATTACTAAGTTTATTAAGCTTATTAAGTTTAAGGGTGACAGTGTTATTTGCAACAATAGAGCACTGGACTAAACAACTCAGAAGGCCATTTCCAGTCCTGTGACTTACGGACACTGTTTTGTGATAGAAGTAACATGTAACTACAGTCGGGTTATCTTTGATGTACACCAGAAGGAGCTCGGAATGAAACCAAGCCCAGATCACCTAAAACAACTCTGAAAATATGATTGCAGTGACTTAGAAAAGGAGGAACATGTGGAAAGAGGGAACATGAAAACAACAAGGAAAACATACTTCAAACACCAACATCCTTACCTCCCATGAGGAAGAGAAGCCCTGCCACATACTGCATAAGGCCTCGATCCCAACAGCACCCCAGCACCCCGATAATCCATCCAAAGAGGATGATGGCCACAGCCATGCCCATGAAGCCAGCTGTCATCCTGCGCAGATCTGCAGTGGGGAAGACAGAAAAACAACATGCGTGTGAACAGTAATAAACTAGTATCCTCAGAGGTTCATAACAGTCTTAATCCAAAATGCTACTGATCTGCAAGGTCTTCAGTGTGTTTTGGCATGGGATGATTTGAGTACGGATGGTTCAGAGGGAGGACAACCCATAAATTAAGATACTAGCTTGGGCTGGGGAGAGCGAGCAGGTGACCATTTCACCACACAATGAAGCTCAGTGCAGGTGCACTCAAGTGACTTGTGACAATTTGCTCAGGAATTAGAAGTTGTGAAATGGCCTCAGTGCAATGCTGTGCCTAATAGCTCTAGTCTGAGTACTAGCACAATGTCTGTTTAAATCCTGCCTTCTCCTCTCCATCCATTACTCCACTCCATCCAATGGATGTACCTGCTCAAACTGATATGCAAAGTGGTCTATATGCTTTGCTCCAGCGCAGACATGACAGGGGATTCACCTCGGTTCTGACCCCCTGTGCGATCTTGGGCAAGTCACTGAGCCCCTCTGGGCCGTGGCTTCCCATGTGTAAGTTGGGCCACAGTGCCTTGCTGTCCAGTGGTGGTGTGTGTGAAACTCGGTACCTCCAGGATGGTGAGGCACGCAGATATTCTGGTGTCAAAGATAATAAATGCACTGCAGATACACGGCTGGGGCATAGGACACTTTAGTGCCCTCTCTTGTATCTAGATGGTGACCTTGTCAGATGATTTTTGGCAAGGACGTTTTTGAGTGCTCCAGAGAGCACTGAGAGTAAGGGGAGGGCAGGGGGCTGGAGTGAAGCACTTTGTGCTCTGCAAGTGGGGACTGAGTACTGCATCTGATATGGGTGCATAGGGTTGACCTGTATTTATTTCATAAATAAAGGAAAAAGATCCCCAAGACCTACTGTAAGGAACCCTTAAATTAAGACCTGACTATATCGCGTATTTGCCTTCTGCAAAAAGGATGGGACTACTGGGATCCCTCCTCTTGCATGTGCTGGGGAAAAAAATCTTCACAGCTGTTTTTGATGCGAAATCTGGGCAGCGAGACCACCTGGTAACCAAAATAGCAAGGACTATGAGAGCTAAAGAGCATCTTTACACCCTCAAATAAATGAACAGATGGGGGCATCTTCACTTAACATTTGATTGTTCCCTGTCCCCCCTCATGCACGCGTAGAAAGTTTAAGCACTGATATGTCAAGAGTATATGTGCAGGGAAAATTCCAGCCAAGTCAGCTCTCCAAACATTTGTTTCCTTCTTGAAACAATTTTTTTTTTTTTTTAATAGCAATGATTTCACTTTCTTTCAAGAAACAGAATGCTTATCACAGGGGGAGGAAGATTTGAAAACTGTGAATCATCCACCAGTCTCTGTGGCAGCTTTTCTCCTTGGCTGGCCTTTGACTGTTTCTCAGTTTCTGTTATTTTTTACCCTTTTCCCACAGTGGATCAAAAGGACCACCGATACCATCAGTGCAGATTCAGTGAAATTTGTGAACAGTGATAAATTAGCATCATCAGAGATTTATAAAACTCCTTATCCAAAATGCTAAGTGTCCACAAGGTCTATAGGTGTGTTGGGACAGAATGATTTGATTCAGTGGAAGGCAGTTTACTCAGGGTTGTGTTCATTATAGCAATTCTTATGCGAGATCGAGTTGTAGAACGCAACCCCTCCCTTGAAACTATAACCGGTTCCTGTTGATTGTCACTGTTTTTTGCACGAGTCCTTCTGACAACATAAAGATTACCAGGCCTTCAGCCCACCAGTGACCAGGGCCCTTTTAACAAGATACACATCTTAAAATTCGTACTTTTATCTTAGGTTTTGTGACTGTCCCGCCAAAAAAACCAAAGAAAAACTCCCCACAAAGCATTTGAATATGTTCAAGGAGGTCTGGTGCAGAAAAAAAAAAATGCATTTCCTGCAGAAACTCGTACTTCCCACAGGCAATGTTAGTCTCTGTTCCTTGGGAATTTCTCAGAGTGCTTTCTAAAACAAGCAGTAAATGTTAGTAAGCGTCTTTGATGGCAGAGTGTCTTCCTACTTTTCAGTCCATGAAGGCCTGGGCTTAATTTGAAAGACAGATAAAAACATAAAATATTTACTGTTTCCCATGTCATCTTCAACAACAGCACAACACGTCTCTCAGAAGCGCTGTGCAGCTGTCTGTGTCCGCTCTACAAACCCCTTCCATTTTAACTTGCAACTGCTGACTCTAGGTAACAGCACTTGCTCGTCCTAATGGAAACGTACCCTAACAACCTGCTTTTAATGAGGTGAATTTAAATAGCTTTATTCAGCTGCAAGATGTCAGTAACTCCTCAGACCTACCCCAATGACTAGCTGACGGAGCCAGTGTTCATAGGTCCCAGAGGGGATCACAAGCATCCCCACATCCTATATACCAAACTAAGGAATGGGTTTTACCCCACTAAAATCAGTGTGAGTTTTGCCATTGAACAGAAGAGTTAAAGTAGCAGGACCAAGATTTCTATGCCCAATTTTGAGGTTTGTTTCACTTGACCTCTATTCCTGATGGAACCTGAAATTCCCTTTCTAACAACACAGCAAAATCCATCAGCATCTTAACTCTGGGCTTACATTATCTCTTGAAAAAACCAGAAAGCTAACCTCCGACAGACACTTAATACTACATACAAAAATATTCAAATTTGAAATTCTTTATGAAATGTTAGCTCTCGCAAGTTCAGTGGGCTTAGTTTAAGATTGCCACTGCTTAAGCCAGTTGCAAATCTGCTCCTCACAAGCCCATCCATTAGGGCTTATCTGAAATAAATAAAACACAAACTTTCTTTTCTATTCAAAACCATCTTGGCTTTTGTCCTGCCATAACCTTCCTCAAGGGCAGCCCTTGCAAATGGCCGTGCTGGGAAAGGGGGTTGCAAAGTTGGTTTCATAAACAGCCCGCACTTGTCCAACAGCATCTTCCCGGTGCTCCTCACCTGTCAGAGCCCACATGAAGCTGAGGTCAGTGCTGGGAACAAGTCTATTCAAAGTGATTCTTTTGTGGGAAAGTACTTAATGTATGTAACCAAATCATTACCCTCAGGCTATTTAGTGAGGAGAAGGCCAGGGAACAGGAGCCTATATTCTCTGGACACAAACCCCTATTAGTGTTACTTTTTATGATTACTGTTCTGTTGTTGTGGTGCTCGACATGGAAAGGACAGCAGAAAAGCAAAGATTTGCATTGTGTACTTGAGGCAATATATAAATTCCTTCTGCTAATTTAGGAGCAAGGGATGCCATATAAATAAACAATAGCTCATCAGTACAAATTGATGGGGTTTTGTCTGAGTTTGATTGGCACTGATAAGACCTTTCCTGAATACATTCTGCAAAGGTAAAAAGGGTCATGCTTTGTCATGTAACACCACTTTATGACATTTGAGCACATGCTGGGTTTTTTTATTTTTCTGAAATTTCTTTTATTTATTTTTAGACTATGAAATGAATGGTTCTCTACACTCTTTCTTTCTTCAAAAACCTCTCTGAGTAACTACAGCATCTCAGGATCATGGCATGACAATCCCAATCAACTGAAGGAGTGACTATGCCAGCAAAATGCGTTGTTCAATCTTATGCATCTCCCCAAATGGGAGTTGCAACAGCAAACATATGTTATCTTAGCTTACTCATGTGCACTGCTTAGCTGGTTCTACAGCTGATCCTCTCCTGGATACCCATCCCAAGTCCTCACACTGTAGCAAAGTGCACAGATTGCAGGGGTACTATGAATCCCCCTTCTCCACCATCTAGTAACCCAAACCTTTAGAAATGTAGCTACAGGGTTGCAAATAAGGAAGGTATTACATTGCACGTTCTGTAAGATCTATAATACAGAAGTTGATTTTCAATGCCTCGCCTGTATGATGAGTCGTTTCAATGATTTGATACCTGGACTTAGATACCACCATCACTTGTGGGTGAAAGTGCAATATTGTCTCTCCACTCATGTTTTAGAGACACCATCTTCATCCCGTTTTCTTTTTTATGTTAACAGACTAAAAGCTATGTGTGAATATCTTCCTCTTGGGAGTAGTTTCCATGCCCAGCACTGCTACAGGTGCTGCTGCATGTAATAGGCAGGGAACTCAATCCTGACTCAAAAACAATGTGGATCATCAGGCAAGGAATACAGGCATCATGTTCATGTAGGCTGGAAACAACAAATTTCTTGATTGATAACATGGGAGAAGGGACAGGGAATGAAGTAATCCAATTCCCACAACTGAAACTGAAACAGTAAATTTGAAAGCCACAACCTTTGTGAATCGTGATGAAAAGAGAAACATTAGCATTTTAGACAACCTCCTTAAAATAGAGACAGATTCTCATAAAACAACATGCATTTCCTAAAAGCATTTTAGCCTTCCACTGGAGCATATTAACTCTAAAGGTTTTCTGAAGATAAAGAAAGGCAGAAGAGCTGATTAAGATCCGTTTATTTCCAAACAGCACGTGGTGGAAGGTTCTCTCTGTCAGTTTGCAAATGCCCCTGCCCTTCATTTCACCCTGATATCTGTCCATCTGTATTTGTTACGAGCAATAAAGTAATTCATGCTGGTTGTCACATCGTGGAGGAAGTTTCACACCCCAGCAGCTGCAAACATAACATGTTCTGAATCAGTGTTGCTTTTTGAAAATTTCAATATGCCTTTTTGACTTCTGATGTTCTGTCCTCTTCCTTGAAATTGCAAGTCATCTTTCTAAAGCAAGGGCTCAGTCTTCCTGTTGATATCTATCTTCCTTTCCACAGAGGAGTTTAATAATACTTCCAAAATATTAGAGATTTCTTTCCTCACAACACATACAGGAAGGAAAATATAAGCCTCTTGTGAAAGATGGGCGAACCAAGACAAGATAAGAATAGTCAACCTGCCCATGGCTATGTGAAAAGTTTGTGGAGGAGCGTATAATTGAATCTATATTATCGGGCTTTCTGGCCAGCCCTTTAACCACACAGCACTGCTTTTGCTTTCAGAACTGCTTGTTCTCAAGTGTTTGTTACCAGATCAAACTACAGTGCTTGTTATCAGACCATCAGAAAGTGCAATACTGCTGCAAATCGTGTTTCAGATAGTCCATCCTACATCTCCTCCTTTCTTCTCCCAATAGAGAAAGGTTCATAGGGACTAAGGACCCTGAAGTCTGTATCCAGAATGTCTAGAACAGCTTAGAAGACATTCTGGATATAGCGCCATTCTTTCCTGAGATGTTCCAACAAAAGGGGAAAGCAAAAAGGAAATCACAAATGTATTTCTGTGCTAGGACCAAATGTCGGAATATAGTATCGCCACAAGCAGAAATAGACTGGGATAGCATAATTCTTTAGCATAATCCTTCATTGCAGGTCAGTTTGATCTATACCCTCCTGTACTAGATTCATTCTCATTTGTCTTTACCAGTGTGGGACTAAAAACATTTGTACTTGAAAAGAGTCTAAATCACTCCTTTTTCATCTTTTTCCAAACAAATATATGTATTGGAAATTGTTCAAGAACTGCACACAGCCCAAGAGCACAATTTACCAGATTTCACTAAGCTTTGTTTAAATGACTTCTCTTACAAAGAATCAGCAGCACAAAGAATCAGCAGCACAGAGGTACCTTTCTCTGACATCATCCCTTCTCTTACCTCACCCCAAAACTACAGGGGGGGCAAGCTGTAAAATTGGACAGATGTGTCTTTTACTGAATGCCAGCCCTAGCAGCTCCCAGCTACAATGAACAAGTGAGTATTAATGCAGGTGATTTTTGAGTGGCATCTTCTGGCTTTCACGATTCTCTCCGCACAGCTTAAGACTGTATTTTGGATCAGGTTGGCAAGTAGAGGGTGAGGTTTTAATCTTTTCTTTCCGCTTCAGGTATGGAGAGATAAGAAAAGAAATATGTATTAGTCTACTTGAGACTCAGTTAAAATCTCTGAGCGCCTTTTACTGAATCATGTGGCAACGCAGTCTTCAGTTTAAAGATTACTCTAACGCAATCACAATGAGTACAACCCGCTTCAACAAAAGTAACAGTGGATTATATTTATATGTAAGTACTCTGCACCAGAGAATGACTCGGAAATACGCATGTCACAAACACATACAGTAAAACACAACCCTCTCAAAGCTGAGAGAAAGAGCAGCAGAAGGCCCTCACAAAAAGAGAAATTGGCACTCTGAAGGATTTAGGTGAGCCTTCATATCACACGAAATGCAATGGTTTTTATAAGATACATGCATAACTTTTCCTAAACCAGAAAATCCCATCACCTTCTCTTGACTGGAGTTTGTTGGTTGGGTGATGAAGTGTTAAGTGTTTGGTTGCCAGCATGTATGAACTCGCCTATATGGAAGTGCTGATCGGAAGCTTCACAAACTGGCTGTGGTCTATGCTAGTCAACGCGTCCCTCAGGACAGGGTGTAGAATGGACATCCTGACACTTGATTTATTCTTGTCAGGACAGACCATCTATCTGGATTTCCTCCATCAGAGTTCTTAAGTGTTCTTACAGTTATTTAAAACAGAAGCAATCACAAAAAGAAGGTACCAGCTGTGCACTGCTGGCACTTCAGCCTGCCTTCCTTCATAAGAAATCCCACAACTTCAGTGTCAGGTAAGCAGTTCATCAGAGGAGGAATGAAGTCCTGTCTTCTACAAAGGCTGACACCTTCAAAGGTTCATGCTGACAAACAGCAGACTCCACATGACACTGCAATTTCTTGTCTCCGGTGAACCTTCTCATAAAGCACCAGAGAGGGAGGGGGCATCCCAGACCAGGTCACACACTGGTGTGTTACTGTCTGAAAGCAATTCCTCCAGTATTTGGGAAAATTACAGGGGCCTAAGAAATTCTGCAGTGGCTGAAAGCACGATCTGGAGCTTGAATATCAAGTCCTGATGTTACTCTTGCCTTTTGCTCGTGTAGAGCAGAGAGGAGACAAAAGAGAACCCCTAGATACTAAGGCAGAGATTTAAGGAGGCAGTAGAGAAGGAAGGAAACAAAGCTTGTTTAAGTGCAGGGGGAAAAAGGCAAGAAAAAGTGTCTTATAAGGCTGAAAAGATGGATTTGTCTTCAAAAGACTTTATGATATGGATATTAGAGAGGTCAATGCATAAAGGAGGCATTTGCACAGCAGAAATTTAACACATCAGATGCAGTTCTACTGTAGAAGGCAGAAAACTTATGTTAGATCTTGGGAGAAAGATGGCTGTGAATATCATCCCATAGAAGGATTCAGCCTTTTGCTCCAATCCTGCTTCCCCTTCTGCTGAAAAAGAAACTTTGGCCAGAGAAGAACAAGGATTTTTTATTATCTGCTGTGTTGCTACTCAGCTCTGAGTGGCGGCAGGCTAGGAAGGAAACAAAAGCTTTGCCCTTACAGCCCCTGATGTAGTGGGCCAGAGTAGCTGAGCCTATGCCAAAGCATTATTCCACTCTACTCTACTCTACTCTACTCTACCCTACCCTACCCTACCCTACCCTACCCTGCTCCAAGCCATTCCCTCCCCTTCTCTGATTCTGGAGAGGAGATCTTTTTTCTCAGAAAGTACCTGAAGTTGATCATTTCTACTTGTTCAGTGATGTTCAAGAACTGATCTTGAAGAGTCTTTCTTTCTCCAGATTTACTATCTGGGCTTTTAGGACTGCAATATATGATCATCTAGGAACATTTCCAAGCTTCGGTCCCAGCAGAGTACACTTGTAATTTGCCCAGTCAACCCTTTCATCCCTCCTCTCCATCTCTCATTCCCTAGAAACAGGGAAGAAAGTCAGGCACCTGCATTTTTGGCCATCCTTCTTCATATTTATAACTTTAATCCTTCCTGCTGCTGCTAGGTGAGGCCACACAAAGCAAACATTTCCCAGTTGTAGTCATGCCAAGAGGCTTTTCGTTACACAGCTTTTGCGGATTATGCAGGTGTTGAAGAATTTGAGGCGCATGTAATAAAATGGCTTCTGCTCAATTTCAATGTGAACTTTGGGACTTTATCAGATCAGAGCTGTGCTTTTTTCATTTTTTTCTCCCTTCCTGTTCCCTTGAAGAACTCAGGAAGTACACACTTCTTTATGCTGGTCACCTCTTACTTTAAGTGACCTCTCCTTTGAGCCACCACACCACAAGTACGGTCTTGCTGGGGAGGAAGAACAACACAGTCCCTCAGCACCACGTTAGCCTGGCCAGAGGGATCATTCCTGGAGGATGTGAGGCACCATCTCCCTGCACCCAGCACCTCCAGCCCTGGCGGCAGTGGGAGAGGCCAGATGGAAAGCCCAGCTTTCTAAATTGAAGTTTTCCTGCATTCTCCAATGGTCTGGAAGAAAGCTGCGATGGGCTCTGTGTTTCAAGGCAAAGGCAACACCCTTCGTTGCAAAGTGCTTTCAGTGCTGGTGAGAAGCACTGCTCTGACACCACTGAAGACTGAACTACTCCATTTATCCCTCTCACTAGGTACAGTGCACAGAAGGAAATGCAGAGCGGGGCATTGGGGCAAGCGTCACCATGCAGCCCTGCCAGGGTGTCACAGGCACCTAGAGATGCCTTGGGGGCAAGCGGTCTCTCCAGCACCCCTACCTGCGAGGGACTGAGCATCTAGAGAGCAGAGCCCAGTGACCTCTGCTTTCCCTGAAATCAGTGGGAGGGTTGGATGCTCCAAAGCTTTCCTCTGAAAATCAGACTTTCTCCTGTCTCCCAGGGGCACAGTGGAATCCAGTTCACCAATTTTTCTTCAAAGGCATTCAGATAATAATGATGTACAGAGTACAGTAACAGTTGTGTGAAAATAATCTGGATACAGAAAGCCCTATATCCTATTATATATAGTAATGGCTTTACTGTCTAGTTTACAAAAGTTTCCTTCCACAGTGAGCAGACTCTGCCCTGTTACACTCTGCTTTTTATATGCCAGCCACCATCACAGTGTCTATATGTCCACTAAATACATGGAAGTTTATTAAAATTTAATCTGCAGTTAGTATGTCTTGAACTAGTTCTTGCAAAGTTGGCCAGGGCTCATCAGGGCCAGAAGGAAGCTGAAGAAAAAACAGAAACACTTTTGTTCCTCCCTTTTTCTTTTAGTGAGGAGAGAAAAGAGGACAAAAACAGATGGAGAATGGAAAAGAGTGATGAGGAAAATTAAAGAGAAGTTTGTATTAAAGATGACAAATGGAGTGTGACAGGAAGCAAGAAACATAATTATATGTAAAACCCCAGTATCAGGCAGTGTTAAGGGTCTTTTGTAAAATGCAGATTTACCCTAAGCTCCTCCTGAAGATAAATGAAGTTGGAAGTATGCAGGAATGGACCACAGGAGGAGCAGGAGGGGTAATACAGAAAGAGAGAGACTTGGTAATGCCTCCTCTGTTTTACCCTCTTC
Source organism: Gymnogyps californianus (assembly GCF_018139145.2). Lineage (NCBI taxonomy): Eukaryota > Metazoa > Chordata > Aves > Accipitriformes > Cathartidae > Gymnogyps > Gymnogyps californianus. Next base: position 154,471,029 of record NC_059471.1, read on the forward strand.
CCTCTGCATTTGACTTCCCTCCTCTGCTGCCCAGCCCAGCACCAAAGCCTTCCTCAAATTCAGGAGCAACTAAAATATTATCCTAAAGGTTTCTCTTCCCTTTCAGCCCCTGCCGCAGCCACTGGTGCAGTATTATGCAGCACAAGCCTGAGAATAATCCCATCATAAAGCATTCAGTGAAGCAGGTTTGATAAATGGACGGCATGAAAAAGGCTGGAGGTGGAGGGATGGTATCTCTGCTTTATCAGTGCCCCATCACTCTGCTCAAACATACCCATTCCACAGACCCCAGCATTAAACATTTTAATTCAGGAACTCTGAAAGGTGTATTCTTGTTTTTAAAAAAGACCGTTTAACACAAGTGAGGCTGGGCTGGGGGCTGGGAAAAGAGGAAGAAGGATGGGGGAGAAGGAGGGAGGAAGTATAGAAAGGCATTTAAAGCTGTGAGAAAACACTCTCCTTATGGAGAAATTTTGATTTTGAAGTTTACTCTTCTATTAACATTTAAATTGAAAGGCGTTTCTTCCAAGCTCCATGTAGGAAACCAGAAAATCTGCATTTAAATAGATACCATTTAAAAGTGGGGAAAAATATATATCAGCATTGAATGCTTCTCCATTTGTCTGAAAAGAATTTCTCTTATAGATGATTATTAATTTTTTTCTTTTTTCTTTGTGTGTGCTAAAAAGAGAAATTGGAAGTACATTAAAATTCTGCTTAGCACGAGAAGTAGGCGGGGGGATGGCTGCTTAATTGCCCAAAACCCAGGTTTTGAGCTTAGATATTCTGCAAGAGGGCCTCTGGAGCCTGCAGGAGGCAGTCCAGCCTGCTGCCAGGGACAAGGCCAAGAGGGTCCTGGTGCCACGGCGCCCGTGCCCAAGGGACTGCACGTTCCCACTGACATGCCCATCTTGCTGGGGTCATTGCCAAGGGCCCCCAGGCCCGGCTGGAGAATCAGACCTTCTGCAGTTTTGTTAGACACCTCTGTACCTTTGGGTACCATCTAGAAAACAGGGCCATGCACCTCCCCAAAAGGCACCTAAGCACAGCTGTTATGTGTGCTGTTAACCGGGGTGTCGTAGGAGGAATGCTCACAGACAAGGAGTCAGCGGGGCTTGGGGAGGCTGTGCTCAGAGGGTTTGGAGAGAAGTCCTGGGGCAAGAAGAGATGTCCACATGTTGATCCACATTTCACATCACACTCATGTCTTCTGCATTGGCGCCTGGGGGCTCTGCACAGCCCATCACAAACCCAGAAATCTCATACGAGATTTGGATCTGGTGTTTTGCACAGTGCTACCTCCTCTCCTGCAGCAAAAGCAGCAAGAACAAGAAAAAGCAAGAGCAGCCTCCTGAGCAGGGGAGAGCTGAAATCCCCAACGCACACATGGCGAGGTGGAAAGCTGGAAATTAATAAAGGCAATATCCCCACATTGGATGCAAATTCTCCCTACCTCCTGCCCTCACCTGCTTATCCCTGCCTCCTCTCTGCCTGAAGTGACCACTCGAAGGCTCAGCCTTGCCATGTGCCAGGGCCCCACATCCCATACATTGACCATTGACTTGCATACAGAGGGACAGGCAGGAGCGTGGGGAGGAGCAGGGAAGTTCCTGCCTTGTGAAAGAGGGGACTCTCACTGGCTATGTCCGACGGAGAATCCCCATTTCTTGGTTTTTGTCGCGAGTGGTGAAATTAAATTTCACCTACCAGCAGCATTCAGGGTGCAACAAAGAGCGCATGGTGCTTGCTCTAATTCCAGGGCATGGTGGGCTTTGTCACCAGTGAAGAATCCCCAGGACAATCCGATTATTAATATTCATTCCCTTTTTTTCCACCTCATTTTCAAGCTCATTCCTACAGAAAAGGTCAGACACATACTACCCCCCAGCAGTACATTATCGGCCACCTTGAGGGCCTTTTCTTCCATGTCAAAAAGGGAATAATCAGGAGCGAAGGAGGGTTGGTGCCCCAGAGGCTCAGCTATGGACTCTGGCGGCTTTCACCTTTAGGTCACTGATCTGAATCTAGGTCAGGCTGGCACTGGCTGCGAGCTGCAGTCCAAAAGCCAGGCAGTGGTTCCTGTGAAATAGCAGCTCCATACAAACCCAAAGCACAAGCACCTACACTGTGCTTTGGCTCTTTTTAGAGAGTAACAATGTAACATAGATTTAACTTTTTGCCAGGGTCTGAGCACTTCTCCTCCTCCTCCTGCCTCTCTAATGGATGGCTCCAGTGCTTCCAGCTGGACATTAGGTTGACTTTAAAAAAACAAGGTGCAAAAGCCAAAGGAAAAAATGAGGCATGAGAAGGATGGTTCAGTGATCCAGGTACTAGCAGAGAGTCTATGAAGATGCAGATACTAATCTCTGCTGTCTCACAGACTTGCATGGCAAAAAGTCAGGCTTTCTGTGCCTCAGTTCTCATAAAATGGGATAATCTCATCTCACCGGCTCATTTTGAAGATTAATACATTAAAAATTGTGACCTAGGTTCTCTGCTATGATGGCACCAGAAGCCCTAAAAATGCCTTGGACAGATAAAAAGTTTGCAGTAGGATATGGAAATTTCTTTCAGTGGTGACTTTGAATAGAATCTGATTAAATCTGAAAAAGCACGGAGATTAAAATGAGCAAAATGGTAGCTCTCATCTGTGTACAGGCACCTGTAAACTTGCGGAGAGCAACTGAATGTCATGATTATTTCTTGGGCCAAGCTGAAAGGATGGAACCAAGATCCACAATCTCCCAGTTTGACACTGGGTCCCCATCAGACCCAATTTTTGCAGCATGATCCTGTCTTTAGTCACTGGGTCGGTGAAGACTAACATCTCCTGTCACTCAACACTCGAACAAATTTGGCCAACTTATTGCCCCTCCATCTCACCCTCCCAGCTTGCCGGGATCTCACAAGGAACAGCCTCATTCTTCCCAAGGTCTCTAGCTAATTTTTTTCCTATGCAGATGGCAACCACTTTCTGAAAATATATATGCGACAGGTGCTTGGAAAATGGATTCCCATTTGTCCTTCCCTCCCCCTCTCCAAAACCCAATCATTTCCCTGTTAATAAGCTCACTGACTATAATGTGGCACTAACCTTTCACAATTGATGCCAGTGACATTTTGACAGTTCCACATATGGGCCTGCCGAAAGCAGAAGGAATATAAATTTGCAATTTGGTGAAAAGCTGGGTGAGCAGCCAAAGCAGCTTGGGGGAAGGAGGAGAAAACCGCCAACCAGCCAAACAAAAGCCCACTGCACAGATGTTACACACAGCAAAAAGGAAAAGCACATCCACAGCTGGATGTACCCCAGCAAATGTGTGCTCGGAAAAAAAGCCTTAGGCACCCATTAAGCCCAGTCAAGCCTGAGATGCCTCCCAACAGATTCTCCTCACGTGGCAAATTTAGGGAAAGTCTTTCCTAGCAGAAGGGAAATGGGACACGGCATTCAATCTGTGCAAACGATCTGGTTAACATCAGATGTCACAGGACTCGGCAGTTGCTCTAACAAGGAATCTTCAATATTTCCGCCAATGTGATCAGCCGTAGGGAAACAACTATTTTCTAACACTGTTTTGTGGAGTGCCTTTGAATTTACTTTTCAAGATATCTCTGCACAAAACATCACTGACAGTTCACAGATTGGCTCAGCTACTCAGTGTGTGTATCACACACCATACATGTTCCCCAAATTACATCTATATTGAATCCTATAATATTTGGCTAAAAACTAACTTCCAGAAAGTGGTCCAATCGCATGTGACATGATGAAGATAAGAAAAATGTTGCACTTACTTAGTGGTTTGTTCAGGTGGTTAATTAACCCCCACTGTTAGAAAGACAATCCTATTCTTTCGTTTGGATATGTCTGGTTTCTGCTTCCAGGCACAGTTATTGCTACGTGGTGAGGTAAGTGGTGCTGTGATCACTCCCTTTCTTTCTGATCCCCATTTCAGCAACACTGAAATAACTTTTTTGCTGAAATCAGAGGACTGTGGCTTTTACCATGGTTTACTGATGCCTCGGTGGAAAATGTGGAGGTGGAGTTGCTATATATGCGTATGTAAATAGTCATGTGTAGTAATGGTACAGCTGTTGTATGTGGCTAACAGTGATGCAAAATTACTATTTAAATATAATGGTTTATTTGAATTTTCTTTATGGTGATGTGGGTCCTCTGGGCAGACGAGGCAGGGAGGCAGCACAAGGGTCCAGATAAGCATACCCCAGCTTGCAACTGAGAGACAATGGGGCATGCCCTTCCCACCTCCAGAAGCACAGAGCCGAATGTGGAGCCCAAAAGAGCTCTAACAAATGCCAAAACGCTCCCTGAGCAAGGGTAGTGGGAGACACTGGTCAGCAGCTGTTGATGGAGGTGGGCTGACACTGAAAGCACAACCTCAGAAAGCTGGGTCTTTGCACAGGCTGGGGACAGTAAGCCTGATGAAAAAGTCAGATTTACTATTTTTGAGACATTTTCCCTGAAGTGTTTTTTGTGCTGAAGAAATAATATTAGGGTAGCTGCTGGATCACTGTATTAACCACACTCGTGGGGAGTGTGAAGCCTAAGACCTTTCTGAAGTAATGTCACTTGATGATAGGCAGGGGACTGTGGCCAAGGCTGGACCACGCGTGGGTGTTTCATGCGATTGCAGGATACAGATGACTGCTACCAGCATGGCATTTGTAAGGGGTTATGCTTAATGGGACTGGGAGGATGATGGGGGTCAGAAGTGCAACATGTCCAGCAGTCGTGACAGAGAGCACGCTGGATTTCACCATGGCATGCTTGATCTGAAGTCATTCACCTGTAAGACCTCAGGAAACAGCATGAAGTTGCTTCCAAAGCCAGTATACCATATTTAGCTCTGACCAGTTCTGGCAATACATTACTTCATGTAAAATAACTGGTAGGATCCAACTTGGCATGTGAGACTACCTGGTCTCATCAGATAAAAAGAGAGGGACTTAGTCATTATTTGGCCACAGCTCTGCAACACACAGCACAGGACAGAGCGAGTCCCTGCCTTGTTCTAGCAATGCTGCTGACACAGAATAGCCCATAGATGTTCATCCGAAGCTTTCTCCTCAAGTCAGCTCATTCCCAGTTTTGTAGAGGGCTTACCTGGCCCAGCACCCAGTTCTCTCCTCCCAGAGGGCCTCATTTCCTTCTCTGACTTCCTGAGCTGCTAACAACCTGTGCTGCTATTTGAGATTTTCCAGGAAAGACCTATCCTTGCACAGGCTCCCCTGATGGCAGCCACAGTGGAAGCACCGGTTAGCAGCAGATTTTTCTACGGCAAGCGTTAGCACTCCTGCTGCTGATATCGTAACAAAAGCCTATGCCAAACCGGTGCAACTGTAGGAGATTTTCTGAGAAATGAACGCATGTTAGCAGAAGTTGGCCAGTTTAAACAGCCTGTGTGTGCTGACTGACAGGGTAGGAGGATGAAAAATCTTGCGGCTGTATGTGGTCTTCGTAGGACCTGTTACCTTTTCACAGAAAGCACCCCTCGATCTTTGCTAAGGAAAACAGTGAGTGCTGCTAATGCAGCAGAGTCCTGCAGGCAGCACTCTGCCTATAGCTCCAGGGTCCGACAGAGTGGTGTGAGGCCACGAGATGTGGCTTGAGATCTCTGAAGGGACAGATGCTTGCATGGTAAACAGGACAGAAGGGCCCTGATTCCTGAGGATACCACTATATGTTCTACAAGATTATCTAAGATCACCTAAAACCAACAAACAACTCCCTCAACACCACCAGCAGACCTTGGTGGCATTCCTTCATACCATGTATTTTTCAACTGCCGTCCCAAATGGTGGATTATTGTTGCTGACATATACCCACCAACCCAGAAACTGAAGTCCCTGTGCACAGAGTCTCTGAAGTCTGCAGGCTGCACAGCAACACGAGGACGAAGGGTGCTATCTGACTTTACCTTACCCTACCAATCTGCCAGGAGCAGGGCTGATTATGTGTTTGGAGACATGCAAAAAGAGACAGGGAAAGAGGTGACAGTTACAAATGTTTTGCAACCTGAATGTGACACTAATATATGTATGCAGTGTGTTCACAACATTAGGTATTTGTGCGCAACCCTAATAAATACCATGTTTGACAGCAGTTTCACAAAACCACTCAATGATCTAGAAGAACTAGCCATGAAACAGACTCTCTAGTTTTACTGAGAAAAAAGAAATATCCCTGTACTTAGCCAGATCCTGGACTTAGTGGAAATCTAGAGCAACTCCAATGAGCTCCATATAAAGTTTAATTACTCACAAGCATATTGAAAAAAACAGACAGCTAAGTAACCAAAACCTGCTCCATAAAACACATGCTTGATTTCTGTGCCCCAGAAGAGAGTTTTAGTAAGCTTCCAAGTCTAGAAATGCCAATATAGGATGCATGGCATTGTAACATCTCCACCCGAGGAACTCTTCTTTGTGGAAGGCGCAGCTATCCTGTTTCTTTCACTGGGTGATGGTCCGTCTGGTGGCTGCACTTGGAAGTCAGAAAGTTCATCATACTACATGGCTTTCTTTATGCGTTCACCTTAAAGGCTGAGTCTGCGATACTGATGTAGATCAGAGATGTTTTTAATACAAGTTGGAAGCTGACTGCCGAACTACCTTGACATTTTCCTCACACTGCCCCGGTGCTGTGGTGCTGCATGTGGCGACATGCACATACGTGCTGTAGGTGGTCCCTTCCCCCTTGCACGGTACCAGAGCAGCCTTGGGGCTGCTCTCGTTGATGCAGGGCTCAGCCATGGTCCCAGGATGGTAGCATGCAAGTCAGGACTGGCTGAGGCCAAATTCTCCATTTGGCCAGATGTACCATCTCCTGCCCCTCACGACAAAAACTTCTTTAAGAACTAGAGGAAGACAAGGTCCTATGTTAAACCTACATGATCAGCTCAGAAACAGCGCGGTTGTTGGTGGTGGTGAGCAGGGAGATGCCCACCAGGGCTGACCCCCTGTCCTTGGGAGCTGCTTTCAGCCAGGGTGACATCCCCAGCCCCACGAGTGCTATGGCCTCGCCACATCACAGCCAGGCCTAGGCCTGGCCAGGGACACCCCAAATCTCAATCCAGACCCTGCCCCTGAGCCGACTTCCCAGTTGGCCATCAGACCGGCCTGGCCACTGAGGGCCTGCCTGGATGCTGTCCTCCCCAAGGGGCAGCCAGCTCCCGCACCTGCCGGGCAGCAGAGCACCCCAAAAGCAGTGCAACGAAGTGTCTGTGTAGTTATCTGCTCAATTCTGGTTTTCTACTGTTTTTGAGATGTTACAAAAGAGGGAAATCTAAGTATCACATAAAAAACATTGACATGCTCTGTATAAAAAACCCAAAATGTCTCATATGGGCATTTTCTTATAATAAAACTTCTGACTTTTCATTTCAAACAGCATTTTTAAAAATTGCACTTACATTAAAAAGAAAAAGGAGAAAGGATTTGAAAGGGTTAAGACAATCAAAGCATCTCAATTCAGCCAAAATTCTCTTGGCTGCTCCAAAATAAATTGTTGTTCATTTTGCTGAAAAACTTCTAAAAGCCACCTGCAGCCCTTCCACCATGCTGTTTTATTCACTTTGCCTTTCCAGCCAGAAAGCCCTTTATTTCAACAGCTCTGTCCATCAGTGTGGCACCTGAGCAGTGGCAGAGGGCTAATAATATCACTGGCAAGAATGAGAAGGATAAACTTGGAAGCCAAGCTTTGACAGGTGAGTAAAAATGGAATTAATTCTCAAATATTTTGTTTCTGAGATGACATACGGTTTCATTTTTGTGTCTACCCACGAGTGATTCAATTGATTTGAGATCTGAAATCCTTGTAGCACTTTTCCTCACTTTTAAGAAGCTTTTCAGTTTGCCTGTATTGGCTGGTTTGTTCACTTCCTAATGGGTCTCTCCAGATCTGATGCAGCGTTTGAAGCTGTGATGGGTACATATGTGAAGGAGGGGGAACAAATGGAGGGAAAGGCCCACTGTGCATTGGTAACAGTCGCACGTTTCCAAAAAGCTGTGGTTAGGAAATTCCTCATTCAGTTAACCTCTTTGATCTCATCATGCAGTATGAAATATCGAAAGGTAATGAAAAGATTGCAGGCAGGTCTGCTACGTTTGCATATCAAAACACATGCCTCAGCCCAGTACAGAGCAGGAGACGGATACAGTAAAAACACTTGTGATAGATGGAAAAAACATCTTTTGATTGGGAAAGAACAGCTTTTTTCCCAGCCGTGTAGTGCTCATGTATGCAATAAGAAAAAAAATCCAGAAAACTCACACTGTATCAGAAAGTGATGCACAATGGGGCCAGGATTCACTTCTGCTGCACTCCGCTAGGCTACAAGCATGATTTATCTCCCTTTTTCCCTTAGTTATTAGCAGTAGAGCAGAAGGCAGACAGCTATGCCTCAGACAACAATGATATGCCCCTTAAAAGAGCCTATCCTACCAAATGCTGAGTCGCCAAAAGATGGGATGCATTTTATTAGGGTCCAGGATCCCATTCTCCTTTTCTTTAGCTGAGGCCTGTCCAGCTAGAGAGTCGAGACACATGTCCAATACACGCAAATATCTGTATTTTAAGAAAATATACCTCCCTTCCCCTTACAGCTGCCAACCTGCCCCCTCCAGCTATCTCCCTGCCTTTCCTCCTATCTGTCCCTCTATCCCCATCTCTGGTGCAAATCCCCTCCTTTTCTCTACCTGCTCTTCTCTGCCTCGTAGTGCTCCGGTTTTTCATCGTCTTTCACTTCTCCTTTCGTAATGCACACCTCCCTTCCCTTTCTAATGTTCCCCTATAATTTCCTCTCATCTCCTTTCTCTCTCTGTCTAGGTTGACACATCTTAACACCTCCCAGTGACTGTTAAGACACATGAAAAGCTGTAGTCAGGTGTCAGTTTCCTTATCAGGTCAAAAGAAAGTATTAGGGAAGTCAGTGGCCAGATGCAATGATTACAGTTCAGTGCGGACAAGAGTGACACCAGTCTTTATGGTCCCAGATGAGATTTAAATTGTTTGTAAAATGCAACATCATTGATTTTCCACTTTAGCCCTTTGTGGTATCTCTCCAGGGCTGAGGTAAGAAAGCTTGAGAGCCTTCTCTGTAGTTGCTTTCTCTTATGCATAAATTCAGCTATGAATAACCTGGATTTCTGTTGTTTGATATTTTCTTCTACTATTTTTAACCTTAAGTTACTGATACTCTTAACTGTAACACCACCTGATGTTTTGCTTAGCAATTTTCGTACTGTGCTTGTTTTAATTATTTTTTTTTTAAATCACACATAACAAGCTGTATACGAACGCCAAACAGAATCCTACCCTCTGATACTTTAATGGCTTGATGACCTGAAGTACCAGCTTTACATCACTTGTCTTAATTTAACCTTTTTTAGGACATGTTCACTGTGTTGCTGTGGCGTCACACACCAAAAGCACACTAGTTACTTTGGCTTTTCACCTTCAATCAATGGTTTTTGTCTAGGGGCTCTATAAATGAGCCTACCACTACAGTGAGGGGTGCAGAGGATGCTCAGCCAAGTCTCAGTGTCTCTGTGCTCCGGGCTCCATTCTCCCACCGGCCATGCCCCAGCCACAGCGCTGCCATCCCCAAGCCATGGTGGGTTTCTGGGTCCTGGCATACCCCTGCCAACTGAGTTCTCTTCCTTCAGGGGAGGGACATCCCCAATACCAGTGAGTCCCTGCAGCCAACCATCCCACTGTGTTCAATAAGCCACAGAAGAAACACGGCAACTGCTTGGGCTCCTTTATCTGCACCTCCGAGTGACCTGAGTCTGGCACAGACCCCGATAACCACAGCATCAGACACAGCAATCTTTAACAACTTAGCTTAATTACATCCTAATTTCTTTAAGTAGAGCCTATGAGCAAGATTTCAATTAACTTTAACTATATATAAATTTAATGCATCTCTATCATTCCATTAAGATGATTTGGGACAAGACAAAGATAAACATAGATGTTAACATTCTATAAAGTATGAGATTTTTAATTAATTTTAACAAAAAAATTAATTATCAAGTTATTTTTAAAGGCTCATAAAATTCATTTTCTACTCACAGAATGTACTTTCTGTACATTTGGGACGGGTTTGTTCTGTCTCTCAAAAAAAACAGAAATCCTGAACCCCTTTTGATCAAATCTGGTCTTATCATGGAGTCATAATCAGCAATTCTTATTAAAAAGAGCTTTGGAATCCTCAAATCAAAGACCCATCTAAGTGCAAAGTCCTGTTAGGGTTTTCAGTGAACATTTTTATTAGCATGTGAAGAGCTAAATAAGGTTTAGCTCAGGATGTAGCCTGTTTGACTGAACCAAAACTCTTCTTGCTGGGAGTAACAGCTGGAAATATGCCAGACCCTTAAAATGAAGCCCCTTTAAAGTCAAGCTCTGCAATGGCCCATTACAAAGTCACTGCATCCCCGAGACAGGGTTTGAAGCTCTGCTGGCACATAATTAAGTAGGCATTTTCAAGCAAAGATTTCCATATGATAAATCTGAAGATGAATCCATCTGTAGAAGAGGATGTGTCCTGAGTCGAGACTTTGGATTCACTTATTAAGCGGGCAGCTCGGCTTCAGGAAATGCCAGGTCAGGGTTTGTTAGCCATTAAAGCTGCCCTGTTTGCTGGCTATTTCTTAATTTTAAGCATGACTGCATAAGCAGCCAACAGCCTCCCATGTGCTGTAGCACTATCCGCCACTGTTCAGCCAGCAGCCAGGTTTCCTGGCTGCAGAGCTGTCACTTGGAGGGATGCTCAGAGCCTGGGGGTGGCATCTCGTGGGCCCCACACAGGGACCGCCATTGCCCACATGTAGGGCAGAGTCTGACTGCACCCACCCGCAAGTACATTTACGGGGACATTTCTCAAACTGTGGGCATGTTTGTTAGTTTCTGCCATCTCCCCACAGATGGTTTTGAAAATGCCTAAAGGATTTGCTCCAGAGGAAGCTCCAGAGGAGCCAGACTTCTCTCTCTGGCACATGGCAAACACACTCATAGCACTGAGGTTAGTGCACTGAGAAGCCTCATCCCTGAATCTCCTTCGCTCCGCCAGACAGGCATCATGATAGAGGGGAACGGCTGGGCTCTCAGGTCAGAGGCTGGGTGCTGCCTCGCGGCAGCCATGCTAGCTGCCATCCCTGTAATTAGTGCCGTTAGTAGGTTGCTATGGAGGTTTCCTCTCCCTGGAGAAGGTGTCGGGGCACCGCTCAGAGAAGACAAGAAAATTAAGGAGGAGGAAGGAAAAATGCAGATGACTGAAGGAAAAACAACACTGCCCATCAAAACTTCCCCCAGAGCGTTATCTCCTTGGCCAGAGCAGACCACACACTTTAAAGGCAGGACTCTGACTGTGTGTTTTGTCTCTGGAGAAATGTTCGCCTTGGCATGACTAATACAAGAAGCAAACCCAGCACAGCAGAAATGTCACCCAGGTCCCTCCCACACAGGACCTGTGATTACCATAAGCAAGCACTCTTAACCTGCTTCATCTTTAATTGATAGCTAAAGAAAGCTGGGAAGGAGGAGGAGAAAACTATGCTGAATTGTGGCATCTTCTTGACTCTCAGTAAAAACATGGCTTCTGAAAAGAAAAAAAAAACACCAGGCAAGTTCAATTCCCTTTGTACTACTGATTCCCAGCTTCCAAGCGCTGGAGAGAAACAGAGCAAATCCCTCACATGACCATACCTCCCAATTCGGAGGAGAGTGCAAACAAGACTGAGGGAGAGATTTAGTTCCCAGCCCACACCAACTGCTGCACCGGTGGGGAGAAGCAGCTGGGGGGAGAAGCTGGGTACAAAAAGTCTTTAAATGGTTTTTGTTCCTCCAGAGTCGCAGGGGGTGAGAATCCATAGTCTAGGTAAATCTGGATGTAAAACGAGCAGGGACCCAGCTGGAATCAGTTTAGTGATATAAAGACACATAGTCTTAATTAAGGGAATTGTGATTTGCCAATGAAATCCCAGCAGGGCGTCTGTCTGCCTGATCAAAGACTCGATTTTCTGATGGAATCTTAAGTGCATGAGCCATGAAATTACTTTTTGAAAAGGGAACATGCAGCACAAAGAGGCAGAGCGAGAGGGGAGGAGGTGGAGGGGAGAAGGAAGGGAGGGAGGGACGGGGAGCGGAGCAGAGCTCCAAGTGATGCTACTGGGAGCCCTCATTCCCTCCCTCCAAACAAAGCTAGAGCGGGGCAGGCTGGAGAAAAAATTATGCCAAACTGCCAGCAGAGTCAGCATCTAAAATCATTACCCAGCCCGCTGAATAAAGTCACATTCCTAACTTGCTCTTCAAAATTATTTTTTAAAGTGCTCAGCAGAATTTAGGGGAAAATGGTTACTTTTCTTTCTAAGGAAATTCCTTTTTCCCACCCCATGCCCCTCCTTATTTGCCACAGACTAGACAAAGGCACCTGCTATTTCTGCTCTGAGCCTGATTTTCTAACAACCCCAGAGATCAAAAAAGCAAGGCTTTCTCCAATCATTTCTTTTTTTTTTTTTTGTACAGCAACACAACAGATTTCCCTCCATTTTGTTGCAAAGGAATGAATCAATAAGAAATGCTTCAAACGATTTGCTGTGAAAGATATCAAGCTTTTCAGTGTACATGGGAAGAGTTTTGGATCAAATCCCAAAGTAGGCAAATTCTGCACAATCTGGAATTATAATGCTGTGGGGCCCTAAAACACTGAAAGCTCTGTAAATCAAGACACAAAGTTGACAGAAGAGACACAATCTACCAGCTTCATTTATCATGTCTGTACCGCACGACCATTCCCACAGCACTCAATAAACTTCCCAAATCCCATCTCCTCAAGCAGCAGACTCGGCACAAAGCTACACGGGATTAACCCAGGACAGCCTCAGTTCTCTTTCTGAAGGTCTGGCGAGGCATCCAGAGGACATTACGTTTCCAAACATCTTACACAGGTCTTCTCTCCTCTGACATTTAAATGTGTATTTGCTAAAAAGCTCTCTCATTGCCAGACTAAACCCCAATGTAGTGATTACGGAAACTATTATATCAGAAAAAGCCAACTGTCACCTTGCCATGCCATCTTCCTCAAAAGTGACTAGAGCAAGTGCTTCAAAGGAAGAAATAAAACACCCATATGCACCTGCTGTGCAGAGCAGGACTCCATTTAATGGAGGAATAGTCCCAAGCAAACACACTGGGCTGTTTCACTGGTCAGGCAACAGCATGGACCTAATAAATTACATTTGGTGTACTGATGCCATGCCAGGATCTAAAGTAAAAGAGAAAATAAGCAATCAAGCCCTATGAATTTCTAGCTGTGTTCAAAATATCTGGAGGAAAGCAATGGATGTGGTAAAATAAAAATAATAAAGTAAAGATTAAACCAGTGTGGGAAAACACTCCATTTTCAAGCATCTCCAACAGTTTGTGTAGCAAAAAGCCTAAGGGTTTCTGACAAGTGGCTGCAGAGCACAGAGTGCAGCTCTGATCCTAGCCAGTGGCGTAAGGAACATGGTGCCTCCACTGCTCCCCGGTTTGTTTGGTTCTTACTAATATTGCTGCATCTAAAAGGACAACAAATCTCAGCATCATTCACTGAGTCAGCTTTAAAGCTCTGCTTCGGGACTGTGTAGCTCTTGAGAAAAGCTGCAGGTTGAACAAATAAATAAGTGGGTCAGAGAACTCAAACATTTACCCTAATTACCCTCTTTTGACATGTGAGTGTCTCCCTTCATGCCCCACTCAATAAGTGTCAGTCACCTGATTTATTTAGTAAGGTATGGTTAGCTATGCAGCGGCTGCATACTGCCCAGTTCTTGAGCCCAGTGGAGGCTTCCGCAAATCAGAAGTTGGCCTCCTGGGCACGGGTGCTTTGCTTGCAATGGTGGAAGAACGCTTGAAACTTGCATTGGTGAAAGAAATATTTTCCTCACTGCTTTTTCCCCCACAACATCTGCTATCACCAGGCCCCTCTCGGCACAGCTTCACTGCCGTGGGATGAGCGAGCCTCCTTCACCGCAGCTGCAGCTACCAGCTCCCTTTCACTCAACCACCTTCTCACTTCTTGATCTTTTCAGATCTCAGGGAAATGGATTTTCTTTCTTGCCTCTTTTCTCTCTCCCCTGCCACTCTTAATGCATGCCAGCTGTTCCTGTACTCTAAAATTTTGAAGAGCAAGTTTATATAAAAAATACAGCTCAAAGTATAAAGGAAGGTGTTTTTCAGGAGACTATAACAAAAAGTGTGGGGGTTTTAAGGAGGATTAACAGCCATTTCACATATGTGGCTTCTTCAAAACACTTTCGTTCTCACTATTAGAACAGGCTTCACAGCGAAGCAGCAATTCACAAGCTCAGGTTTTCCAAGCAGGTTCTGCGCTGTGCTTGAGGGGCTAATTAGAAACACCAAAATACGCTTAATTTGTGTATCTTGAGTCATAAACTGCTGGCTCTTCTGTTCACCCCCAAGCATGCTAGAGATCTAAAGGAAAGTATCCCAACGTAACAACTCCACCAAGTTCTCATCTCAGTTGCTTACACTTTATTTTCCAAGCCAAAGAGCAGCAGGTGACTGCTCAGCATCAGGAGGAAATCTGAGTTTCGGGCTGCCTTGACAGACAGAATTCCCTGTGCCTGGGACTTCATGTTTTCTCAAGGTTTCTGGCTTGGGAGCACCCAGCACCAGCTGTTGAGCCACCACACAAGCCAGGATGCTGCACATGGCTGGTTACTAACACCATGAGTGGTTAGACACCGAGTAAGGGCAGATCAGCACGGCTCCACTGACTCAGTGGAGCTAGAGTGCTTTACAGCAGTCAAGCATCAGACTCACGACACACAGCTAGATCTGTGTGCATGTGTATGTGTATACGGCAACTATGCACATACAGCTATTAATGCTGAAATATGAGACTGCAGACTATGCAGTCTTTCAGAAGTTTCTTTGAAAGGTTTCCTTTGGGATACTCTTCTGTACTTCCCTGAAAAACCTAAGTGGCCAGAGTCTTGTAATGCCATGCCAAGTGCCCTCCATCACTATTGGACCAGATCAGCAGAAGGATGGTTTTCTAGTTAAGGCAAGGAATGAATACTTGGGAGAGGTGAGCCCTGCTCCTGGACTTCAGCCCTCCACCCAGAAAAGTGCACTTCCCTCCTTCCCTCCATCCCATAGTATGAGGCTTGTCTGCTTTTCAGATGCTATAGTCACACTAGACCAAAAAAAAAAAAACCAGGAATGAGGTGCTCCTGCCCTTCACAGACCATGGTTTTTTTTCTGCTCTCCTGGCTATGTATTTGTGAGTGTTTCTGCTTTCTCAGAAGAACTCTATCAGTTCAGACAGCAATTTCTCCTCTAAAGAAAAGGGGCTGCTTGTAGAGAAGATGTGATCAGCAGTCGCTCCCTGCTTGCAGCTTCTAGCTCTGCTGGAGTTCATACCTGTTTTGCTCATCCGCGGGGACCTCCTCTACGGAAGATTCCGCCTCCTCTTCCTTATATAATGAAGAAGTCCTAATCCATCCCTCCCCACAAACACTCTGCTTAAAATCAGTGTTCATTGTAGTTAGTCCCCCCTTCTCAAAGGGCATTAATTGCTTTGGGCTTCACCTCAGGGCTGTTGAATACTGATAATAACTAGTTTGCCTGGGCTTACTGCCTAAATAGCTGATAATTACAGCCCAAGAACAGCAAGAAGCATGCTGTCTTTCTGCCACAGCTGTCTGTCTATCTGGTTTGCTAGGCATCTGTCCACCTGTCTCTAGGCAATGGCTCCTATTTCTACTTGACTTTCTTCTCCTTCTCCATGTCTCTCTCTCTCTTTTTTTTAATATATTTTGCTTTTCAGTCTCTCTTTTTTGTCTTTTCCAGAGCTCTGACATCTTTGACCTCTTGTCGACAGGGAACACAGTGTACTGGCTACACTTTCAGAGATCCAAACATATTATCACCCCCCAGAAGCAGCTCAGGATGTGACAGGTGAAACATCATAAACAATTACAGAAAGAGAGAGGCTTTCCAGCCCCACGGGGGAACCATCCGGTCTGCATTTTGCGCTTCACCTCCTGACTCTGCTGGAATCAGAGAGTTGAGCTGCCGCAGCACCCATCCAGAGAGACAAGTGGAAAGAGATACAAACACGCCGGCAAGATGTTGAAGGTTTGGGGGGGCCGAAGGGGGGGTGTCCTGCAAGGGCAACCAGTTGGATCCTCATCTAGCTTCCTCTTTAGCTGTGACAAGATGCATTCATCTCTGTGCATCCGAGACAAATGTGCCCCCGTCAGGGGCAATTTTCATATAACCTCATTGTGCTATTGTGACCATCTGCTCCCCCACCCTTGCCAGGCTCCCATGGACCATGAGGATCACCGTACACTGACCAGGGAGACAGGCACTGAAATAGAAGCACAATGTTACAAGCCAGAAGGGTGATGTGGGAATTCAGTCTCTGCTGTAGCCTACTGCACTGGAAACCCAGAAGGATAAAAAGAGGACAGAAGCCTTTTGGGAAAGTGGCCCAAAAACTGGGGTTGACATATTGGTTTGCAGACCATGGTACAAGGCCCACAAAAGAGCAGAGCCATATGTAGTGGCGTATATCAACAGTGCCTGAGGCCCCTGTAGCTCACAAGAATGCAGGTGAAGAAACCCATGAGAATAACGGCACACACAGGAATTGGTGGAGCCTCTGATGTCTCCAGAGTCTGCTGGGTACAGTTGAGAGAAGAAAGGGTTGCCTTGACACAGCTCTATCACAGCATCTGAAGAGTCACAGACCACCTGGGACTGCCAGGATGCATTGTTTGTACAACCCAGAGCTCCGCTACTAGGACTGCCACATGCTGAGGGCTTTTCTAGCAAAGGAGCTTACGGACCTTTCCGTCCCCTCCTGGTTGCCTGAACAGTGCAGATGAGCAGTGGAAGGAGCCCTGGACACTGCTGCCACCAGAGAAGAACTGCAATGTGTTTATATATTGTGACACACTTAGGTATTTTGGATGAGAAGCTGGATGGATTTTGAGGAGCTCTGGGTGGAGATCTCTCTCCCTTCCATTATTAACTCCCTCTTTGTAGGCCAAGAGGCCAGAGCCTGTCCCTGAGAGACCCTGCTGTGCTGCACTGCCTCCTCCACTGCCCTCCTGGACACAGAGACCTCAGGCACATGACAGTACTGCTTTTTGCTGAGGCAGTAGAAGGAAGACCCACCACCAGCCCTTCCTAATGGCTGGTATTAAGCTGCTACCTCAGCTCTGGGAGGATGGGCAGAGACCCATCCAGGTCACTCTGCACCAAGTAGGACTGAGCTATGCCCCAAAGGGTGGCACAGAGAGGGTGCAAGATTAGCGTTGACCATACAGCAGAGGCTGTAGTTGTAAGGGTGTTTCGTAACGGGGTACTGTGGGATACCGTGTACCTCTGGAAGTGTGATGCTACTGCGATGTCACCCTGTCAGTCTTCACTAGTGCAAACAGAAAGGCTCCAGGCTGGGAACCAACAGGCATGTCAGGGGAAGAGATATACCCACAGGGAGTCATCCACTCACACGTGTTGCGTATGTATTAGCCACCAAAGACCAGGAAACACAAGTGTTCACTAAATGGGCAAACAGTGAAAGGAAAAACTAGCCCAAATCTTCCCAAAACTCTAAAAAAGTTGTCATTTAAATTCTCTGTGAAAATTCAGCTCCTAACTCCCCTCCTGCCTTCACCTCTCTCTCTCATGCATGGCTTCTAAGCAGACAGCCGCTGGGTCCTGGAACGAGCAGCTCACCTCTGCCCTAAGAAATGATCTCACTCAGCTCCTGTTCCTACCAATTGTACAAAATGGTTTTCCTGCACCCTCTTCTTCCCTCTCTTTTCCTCCATAAACTGATCCAGCAAATAATCCTTTTGCTTCCTGACAAGTATGCTTCACTGGGTAAAAAACTGGCTGGATGGCCGAGCCCAAAGAGTGGTGGTGAATGGAGTTAAACCCAGTTGGTGGCCAGTCACAAGTGGTGTTCCCCAGGGCTCAGTATTGGGGCCAGTTCTGTTTAATATCTTTATCAACGATCTGGACAAGGGGGTCGAGTGCACCCTCAGTAAGTTTGCAGATGACACCAAGTTGGGTGGAAGCGTTGATCTGCTTGAAGGTAGGAAGGCTCTACAGAGGGATCTGGGCAGGCTGGATCGATAGGCCAAGGCCAACTGTACAAGATTCAACAAGGCTAAGTGCCGGGTCCTGCACTTGGGTCACAACAACCCCATGCAATGCTACAGGCTTGGAGAAGAGTGGCTGGAAAGCTGCCTGGTGGAAAAGAACCTGGGGGTGTTAGTCGACAGCTGGCTGAATATGAGCTGGCAGTGTGCCCAGGTGGCCAAGAAGGCCAATAACATCCTGGCTTGTATCAGAAATAGTGTGGCCAGAAGGACTAGGGAAGTGATCGTCCCCCTGTACTCGGCACTGGTGAGGCCGCACCTCAAATACTGTGTTCAGTTTTGGGTCCCTCACTACAAGAAAGACATTGAGGTGCTGGAGTGTGTCCAAAGAAGAGCAACAAAGCTGGTGAAGGGTCTAGAGCACAAGTCCTGTTGAGGAGTGGCTGAGGGAACTGGGGTTGTTTAGCCTCGAGAAAAGGAGGCTGAGGGGAGACCTTATCACTCTCTACAGCTACCTGAAAGGAGGTTGTAGCGAGGTGGGTGTCAGTCTCTTCTCCCAGGTAACAAGTGATAGGACAAGAGGAAATGGCCTCAAGTCGTGCCAGGGGAGGTTTAGATTGGATATTAGGAAAACTTTCTTCACTGAAAGGGTTGTCAAGCATTGGAACAGGCTGCCCAGGGAAGTGGTGGGGTCACCATCCCTGGAGGTATTTGAAAGATGTGTAGATGTGACACTTAGGGACATGGTTTGGTTGTGGACTTGGCAGTGTTAGGTTAACGATTGGACTTGATGATCTTAAAGGTTCTTTCCAACCTAAATGATTCTGTGATTCTATGAAACAGCATCATTTGCCTCCCATGTGCGTGCACCCTGCCAGATGGCAGGGTGAAACAACTATGCACAAGAAAGCGTTCTGGCTCTCTATGCACAGGAAACAAGCCAAAAGGAAAAGGAAAAACACTTTCAGATGATGTGCCTCCTGACACAAACTGATGAAAATCCAGGAGACCGATAGTTCAGCCTCTTCGCACTTGTCCCTCATTTAATTTTTTCCTGTGCTTTGATCTGTGGGAATAGAGGACTGCCAATCAACAGGGGCTAGAGGAGAAGCACAGATAAAGGTCCAAACTCTTCTGGACGCTGAACTAGTGCTAGAGCTCCATGTCTTTGCTGCTGTTTTGCAGCCCACAGCTGTTTTAAAAAATGGATGGGGGAAAAGAGCCCTTCCCACTCCGGCTTGACAGGCCTTCTCTGTAAGTCATGCACCAATGTCCAGAGGTGGGATGCAGGCTGCATTTGCTGAATATTTGTTGCAATGTCATGGATAGTAATTCCTTGTTCCCTAACATCACTCGGGATATCTGGGACATGAGAGATGTTTAATCACGTTCTCATCACAATACTATGGTCCTTTGCTGCAGCTAACTGTGATGACATGGATCATGTCTTCTAGGTCTAGGTGAAAACAGCCCCAGCAGAGCCTGTATCTTCGTCCAGCCAGACCTTAAAGACTTTACCCCAGATTCAGACCTGGATCCACAGCTTGTGGAAACAGGGATCTAAGCTGATGCTACTCAGTGTGTATACAGCAACATCATCAGTGTGGCCTAAGGGCAGGCGCCTCAATGATAGCTTCCAGTGTCCTGACTTAACCAGCGCTCAGTCAGCCTGCAGAAAATATTCCATATTTGAGACCCACCTTTAAAAATAAAGTTATAGTCTGTGTGTGTGTTCAGATATGACTTTTCCCTGTTGTTACTGAAAGAAATTCAGCTTGAAAGTCTCCTTCAGTTCACACTGTACCTAGGAGGACAAGGGTAGGTTGCTTGGGGAGTGCAGATCTCTGTATTCCTAGTCCGTCTGGACAAGAAAACAGCCTGGCATCTTAAAATTTTGAATGATTCAACCTTTAACAGCAGTGAATGCAAAACAAAATGAGCCTGACGCCATTTTCTCCAGTGATGTGCTATGGCTTATTAGGAAGGGGTTATAAGCTGCTTTCCAGTGAACTTGTTCTCAGAGAGATAAGCTGACTAGTGGGAAATCAATCACTATGAATTTTGATAGCAGTGCCTCCTGAAGTAATTACTTCAAACATCAATAATTCTGCTCACCTGCCTGTCCAGTTTTCAGTCATGCTGAAGGTTAGATTAACGCCACAGAGCTCCTGGGGTCTTAGTTTTGTTTTGGTTTTGTTTTCCCTATCCTTTTCCATCTACTTCCTTAAATATTTTTTTTTAAACACTGATGCAATTGAAATGTCACGTTGTCCATTCCTCTCTTTCTCTGTCTTCTCACCCGAGTCATCAACATGAGTTTGTTCACATCAGTGAAATTGTCTCCGCAATTCTGTGCATGCAGGAGCTGCCACTGATCCTTCCTGTCAGACTTACCAAGCGTTGAACACTCACGTCACATCTCTCCACAGCCCTTTATGCCCGTGTTTAAGTTAATACGTATTTAGAGAGAAGGTCAAAACAACTTCGGTGCAAAACGCTCTTGAATTGAAGACCCTCACAGTGGCCTCTGTACGGTGTGATTTTAGTTCTCACGCAGATAAGCATGTCAGTTCAGGTTTTGCCACACAGTACACAGACTGGGTGCACAGACAATTCATAATTTAAAGCACATCTTACAAAAATTTGAAGGTGATACAACATCACTGAAAACATTCCTGACTCAAAATTAATTCCCCTTGAAAGCAAAAAGAGAACGGTTGGTACAACATGTGTGTACACACTTGCGTGTTCAGCAGATGGTAAATTAAAGAGGGTATTACTCCACAGAGAGGCCAAATATTTCATCCAGTTACTAAACACCATGATAAAATTATAACATTATCCAAAACGTGTATCATTTTTGTTTTAAATGTAATGTATGATCTGAGTTTTGGACTACTGTGCTTCACAGACTGCAACCTCCTCCATTTGCCACATCTCCTAAGCTCCTGGATATCTCCTGCTGCCTTATGCTAAATATCCTCCAGGTCTCCCACTGCTGCCCCTTTTATACCCAAATTTCATGCAGCCCCAGTAGTTCTGCTCTCTCTGCTGAAGCAGCAACATATTTATTACCATATTATTATTATATTTGAGCTCCCAGCTATAGTAAATTCCATCCTGCTGTAACCCCTACCTCCATCTACCATTAGACAGCCTGGGATTCCCACAGACTTGGCAAATTTGATAGATTTGTTTATCAGCTCATCGGAACCAATGCATGCGTGGACTTACTGCCTGACTGCAAGTGAAAGCTGGCAGAGATGTGCCAGGGCGTACTTTTCTCACTTTCCTTTCCTTATCTTTCTCCATCCCGTATGGGGAGCAAACAATGGTGATACTCCACAGACTATTTATTTGCATGCGGTCTTCATTCCCATAAACAGCCCACTCCTCTCAAATTAAACATTTTAAAAGTTCCTTTTAATGTTAGTTATACTGAGCTGTGAGGCCTAGCTTATATAGATGTCCTTTGTTTATAACAGTGATTGATTGAATACATGTCACGGCTTTCAGCAGAGAAAGCCCTCCACAGACCCAATTTCAGATCCAAAAAGTGTCCTGCTGACAATTGCCCACATAAATCCAAGCAAGGAAAGACTGAAGACTAAAAGCAAGTGCTTTCCTGTCTGAATGACAATTCACACTCCCAGCAAAGGATGACATCCATCATTCTAGCACCACTTAGCCGATCACTGCAGCCACAGTGGGAAGGGGAGGGCAGGGCAGGGAAGAGCACTCGACACCACGGATAATCAGGACTTTTTCACACAGGCTCCTTACTCGTCACTTAGCTGAAGGCAGCCACATGCGAAAACAAAAGCTGCACCTTTAGCTAAATTCTACTCCCATTATCTTAATATAGCTTTGGTGAAGTCAGGTAACTGAGAGCTGAATTTGGTCCATATTGTCCATAATGACAAATGGATATTTGATGACCTCCTGTGAGAATGTCTATTCAGTTTATTGAATAGACAATTTATTAATTCCTGTTATTTATTTAACAGGAAAGTGCTCTTGGTTGATCTGACACTGTTTATCTCATTGTTATCAAAACTTCTCTGAAATTAACTATTAGGAGAAAGGAGGACATCTCTCCAAAGAGAAAATGAAGTGAAGAAGAGAGAGGCTTTTAGAGGCTGAGAAGGGGATTTCAGCACTACCCAGCCAGTGAACAACAGGTCAGCAGAATGGTTCCTAACTCTGCATTTTAAGACAGAGTTTACGCTGCTCCAAAATACATTTTGGAATCTCAAAAATTTTCTTTTCTGTCTTTGAAGTAGAAGGAACATTGCACGGCAAAAGATCTGAGATTTGTGATATTTGTTTAGTACTTTACATAAACGTGTTTAGTAGGGATCTATGAAAAGGAGTGAAGAGGGAGGTGATTAAACCTCCGAACAATGCCATTTATTTTGTTTAATCAAGAGTGAAGAAGATGATAAAGACTTTCAGCTGAACCTGGCAAAGATATGTGAATGAGCACAAAGACGAGAAATGAAACTCAGTGCTTGCAAGGTACCAGAAGGAATCATTTGAACTCATTGCACACATTACTGGCTTCTAAATTATCTATGAACTCCATGGACAGTTCAGTGTGCAACAAAGGCAATCTTCAGGACAAATTA
The DNA here is from genome assembly GCF_018139145.2 of Gymnogyps californianus. Taxonomy (NCBI): domain Eukaryota; kingdom Metazoa; phylum Chordata; class Aves; order Accipitriformes; family Cathartidae; genus Gymnogyps; species Gymnogyps californianus. The sequence continues at coordinate 154,493,804 of NC_059471.1, forward strand.
AATATCAAGATGTATGAAGAAAAGAGCAAAGAAGAGCACTTGAAATGTTATAATTTCATTATAGTAATCCATGACATCCATGCACGGGGAAGAATTTAGTAAAAAAAAATTTTGAAGGGTATGACTGGAAGAAAAAAATCAGGGGGATCAGTTCCAGAAAGAGCAATTGTTAGAAGACTGGAAACACTGAGGGGGAAAAAAAGAGATTTTAAAGATTGAGAGAGTCTATGTTCAGAAGAACAAACCCCATCCCGGAGGGGAGAATAGCATGAAAACAAGAAATAGTGAAGAAAAGTTAAATTAAGAGATTATATTCCTCTCTCTTCTTCCTATGAGAAGAAGATAAATTAATCACTGCGTTGAAAAATGGCAGTTGCCTGGAAACCCACTATCACGACCACATTACAATCAATAAGGGCAACAAAAGGTCAGCACCTACTAGTAATACTTATGTATACATGCCCACATGCATACAAAGTACACAGATACCTACAAATACTCATAAGGCTTCAAGAGAAGGTATTTGAAGAAAATTTGAGTGAGACTGAGAGGGACCAAAAATTAGACAGGTAACATGACTGAAAAGTGGAAGCACTTTATACAAGAAGAGTTAATTAACTAATCACAATGCTAGTCTCACAGTCAAGAAAGCTTACAACCTTGGATAAGAAAACAATGCTTGGTTTGATGGCAAATAAAGCAGTAATTAGAAATAAAAGCAACATATGGCAAAATGTAAGGCAGCAGTTACAGGTAGCAGTCAACATAAATGAAAGTTATGGGGTGTAAGTAACTGATAAGGGAAGCTGAAGACATTAGGGGAAAAGGCCTGGCTGACAGAGTTAAGAATGACAAAATGTAGGTGTCTGAAAATACTCTGGGAACAAAAGAAATCTGAAGAAAAGTGAAAGTGTGATACTAGTTAAAAGTGGCAAAATTGTTAATGTCAAGGGAGCAAAATGTCTTATAGCCGTTACTGTAGCTATTTAATATACATGTTCTGAGTTGGCAATAATTAACTCCATTAGTAAATAATGAACATATTGGGGACCAGGGGCAAGTTCTGCAGGCCAGACAGTCTATACAACAATTCTTAAAAAGCTGGCTTACAGACATCCTTGGCCTCCTGATGTTAATTTTTAATACATTGTAGAATATCGAGGACTCGATACAACTGTGAGACTCCTAATGTTGAGTCAATAGTCAAAAAGGGCAGGGGAAGGAGGAAGGGTTCTCAGCCTGACAATACTCCCAGGAAAGATCACAGAAATGCTGAGTCAGTATTAAATACTTAAAGAATTAATCAGTATCAATAAAATTCATGCCAAGAAACATAGGATTATGGTGACAAAGTCTTTTTAAAGCAATATGGTTTCATACTCTAATTACAAACTCAGCTGACAAAGGTAAATGAATACCTACAAAAATTTTGGCTTTTGTAGAGCTTGTGACTTATTAACCCATATCATTGTGATTCAAATTGCATTATACATTAACAACAAAGTACCTATTCAATGGATTGAGGACTGTCTGAGGAATCTCAAAAAGGAACAATGAACGGGGAATCATCATTCAGTGGGAGGATTTGGTGTGAGGTTCTGCATAGATCGTGAGTAAACAGAACATGATTTTACATCTCATCACTGATGTGGAAATAAATGCAAAATACTTGAGGTGAAGTTTGCAGAAATTGGTAGAGGAGCAGACATATAAAATAAAGTGGATCACTTATAAATTATACTTGTTCAAACTGAATATATTTTAATTCAGCCAAATACAGAGTAATATGTCAAGGACCAAGGAACGCAGACCACATCTACAAAGCAAGAGACTGCAACTGGGAAAGCAGGGACCTTGAAGAAGATTAAGGTTCACTGTGGATAAGCACAACTATGGAAAAATGGGTGAATGCAAGCCTGGAAAGTGAAGCAAGACACCTTCAAACTAGAAATGAGGCACAAATTACACTGCAAGTGTTTAACTACTGGAAAAAACTACCAAGAGAAGCAGTAATTTCTCCATCTCTCAGTCTCCTCACATCAAGAGTGGATGTCTTTTCGGAAGACGTGTTTTCACCAAACACAAATTATCAGCCTCCATACAAGTGGAAGTCAATGAAATGAAATAGCCTGTGTTCTACAGAAGGTCCCTCCATACAATGTCTTGACTCTTCTGGCCTTAAGCCCTTTGACTTTGCAAAAGGACGCTTTTCAATGAACCAAAAGGGTAGCACATGAAAAAATGCAAATAGGAGAGATTTTCAAACTCAGAATGTGGAAACATTTCCACACACTGTTGGCTGACTATGCTATAAGCTGCTGGGTTCTTGGTCTCAGCAAGGATGCTACCTGCAAAGTCAGTGCTCCCCACAGTTCTGGTCTCTCTGTGGGCTTCCAGAAAAACTGCTGGCTCTGTGCAAACCCTGACCCTCTGTAACCTGCCATGACTCGGGTCTTAGGGCTGATGTAAACCAAGCCTTCTTGCCATATCATAACAGAACTTGGGCTTGATTTTTTTTTGTTTTGGGCAAGGAAGAAGTGTAGTGGAAGGCACAGGAGAAGCACTGCTACTCTCATGACTGATTCTGTACCCTCACGGCAGTGTGGCCTTTGGAAAGGTGCTGAGAGCGTGGGCCACCTGAGGCAGATGCGTGGGAAACAGGAGCCATGGGGCAGCTGGGAGAGCACATCTGCCCCACAGCCGAGAGCTCAGCAGGATGTCAGTGCGTAGTCCCATAACCAGAGGAACTAATGGACCCTGGCCAGCAGCGGATGTACGCCTCAGGGCAACTTTCCCAAACAGATTTTCTGATGTTCAAGAAGGTGTGGCCCCTGCAGCACCCTTCTCTGCAGGGGATTCTCTAACCAATTTGGCCAAATAGGTTCAAACTTAATTAAGAGGAAGAAGAGGCACTAACTCTCTCTCTCTCTCTCAGCGTTAGTATGTAAACCTTGTTTCCTCAGAAAACCAGAGTAGAAAAGATTCAGTATTTATAGTCTTACTTCACACCTATACTAAGCCCTCAACAAAGTAAAGTGGTCAAGGAGTGAGCATAGATGTAATTTACTCTTATGGTAAATGCCTAGAAACAACCTGTGTCTACACACAGTAAATAGAATCACCTCAAATACAAATTAAGCTATCTACATACAGTTTTGACAAGCATAATTCAAGGTATAAAGCATCAAGACACACGGGCCTTCAGCACATATGCTAAAAGGATGTCTTATTTGCAGTACAGAGAAGAGTTATCTCTGTTGTCTAGCGTGAGGGCAAAGAAGAGGTTAGTATGAAGAGGGGTAGGCAAGAGGGAGGAGTGGAGCTGCAATGAGTGTCTGAAGCTCGTATGGTTCATCATGACAACTCACACTGCCCTATCCTATTCTGCTAGATCCACTTGACAACATTTATGCTGGTATTGCACTCATCAGCATGGGGCAGCAGGGTTTCAGGAGTTCTACCTCATGATGTTAGTGCTGAAGCAAACAAAGCTATTCCCATGACTCCATCCTGCCAAGTCATGGGCAGCTTCTGGGCATGAAAGGAATATTGTGAGAAGGCACTGGAGAAATGCAATCACGTCTTTGAGTCTGAATCTTCACATCAAAGCAGGCAGCTTGTCAGCTACAGTAAGAACAGCACCCAGGCTTCATCTTACACCCAAGGACAGATTAACTAGTTCTGGTTCAGAATAATTTTTTAATGTATATATGAATATATATATTACATTATTAAGATATACATATTTATATGCATTATATCTATCTGTGTGTACTTATAAATAAATATATGTATATGTATAACAGTGGCTATGGAGAACACCAGAGCAAGAACCTCTAATAGCTGGACAATGAAGACAAGTCCAGGAAAAGAGCACGAATGGGTAAGAAAGAGAAGTGTGAGAGAAAGAGAAAAAGGGAGTAAGGGAGAAAGGGAGACACTGGTTATGTGCAGAGAGCTTGTGAAATGGCAGGAAGGATATGTAAGGGGAAAGGGTTTGGAAAAGGGCTTTTCACTGTAGCAGAACACGGGGAAACAGAGGCAAAAGGAAAATACAGAAGGAGCTGAACGTAAAGAAATGCCAGGGAAGCCAGAGCAGTAAAACAACAAATATCAGAAGGGAATTCATTGATGAAAAGATAGGAAGAGAAGAGGATATCTTTCCCTCCCTGCTCACTGGTTATACTTCTCCATTACGTCTCATGTCTTTTATTCTCTCTCACACACTTCCTTCTATTCTTACCAATCCCTTATAGATGTTTCTCTTTAGAAGCATTAATCTGCACAGATTCCCTCACTATGCCCCTGCCCCTCCGCTTCCCTCCCACCCCAGCATACAAGCATCATAAGAGGAAAGACCTCTCACCTCTACCTCTCCCCAGCATGAGCTTTTGTCAGGTTATGAGTCACTGCCAGGTACACGACACAAAGACAGAACAATTTACCTTCAAAGAGAAAGCCTCATTCTGACAAACCCAAAGTTTGTTTCCACCAGAAGATGTCCCCCAGGGGATGGAATTTAGCAAATCATACGCAGTGTAATATTAATTTTTGTGTGTTATTTCAAGCTGACATGCTGTCTCTTAGATGACTCTTTTTTCCTAACAGGACTATTCCACTGGGAAGAAAATTAACTCTTAATAAGCATTTCTCCTGTACTCTGTCAGGTTCCCGTTTTCTCTCTTCTTCAGTTTCCCTCATATACTCCCTCCATTTGCCTTCCTCATCCTCTTCCCTCATCTCTGTATCCCACTTCCATCTTTCTTATTCCTACCTTCATTCTTTTTCTTCACTTCTCTCTTTTTCTTCCTCCATCCTGCCTCTTTCCCCTTATTTTCCTATTCTATACTATCCTTCTTTTACTTTTTCCTTATTCTTCTATTTTGCTGGTTTTGCCTGCTACTGCTCCTGTCCCACTCAATCCTTTCCCCACAACCTGCACCCAGAGAAGTGCATGAGAATAACATTCAAGGTATTTATTTCTATAGCCACAGAGCCATAAGGGGAGCCAGCCAGCCCTATAGAGCCTCCAGTGTGGCACGTTATTCTGCAGGCCAGTAATTTCAGCTCCCACAGCCATAAGGGAACTGGAATAAAAACCAACACCCTCTGGCACCAGGTGATCAGCATCTTTGGGAACCTAATGCAAGAATCTGGCTGGGGCTACACAGGGCTCCAGGCTTTGAAATGGATGTGCAGAGAAGAGACTGGGCAGGATTCATTGCCCCTAACTTCAGGTGACTTTAGGGTAGGTGTCTTGTCTAACCCTGCTGTATGTTTGTGCTATAGTCAATGGGAAGAGAGGGAGGGCACTTCCAAAGAATGAATTATTCCATAATAAATAGTTGTCTCAGATGGGGTGGCTGTCAAGATAGCCTCAAAAAAAGCTTAAATTAATAGCCTAACTTTCAGGCAGTAAAAGCTAGGTAACATGAAACACCTGAGATAAAACAGAAAATAGAAGGGAAAGTCCGCATGAGGGCAGAAAAACAGCAGAAACTGGAGGAAAAGCAAGAAAGATGGGAAAGCTACCTCGTTTACTAGTGGACAGACCAAAAAAAAATCTTTGCTAAATCAGCAGTATATTGAGGGCCAGAGTTGCAGACAAGCTGAAGCCCCACAGCTCCCACTGATTTCTCCTGCATTTCGGACTGCTCAGCATTTCTAGAAGCCAGAACCCTAACACATCTCCTGAGCTTGGGAATAATCTAAGAGACTTGCCTTTCACAGCTAATGCTCTGGACATGTCACCCCCAAAATGCTGACTTCATTACATTTTGCACCTAAGTGCTACTGAGGAAAACACTGGAGTGAAAGAACAGAGAATTAACACTAACGGGTCTCGCAGAAAACCGGTCAATATCTGAGAAATCTGTCTCAGGCTATTTCCCTCACACCATTTTCCACCAGTATAATTTAATCTCCTGACAGCACGGACTGTCAAGTCCTGGAAGGGAGTGCACGTGCACACATACATGCTTGTGCGTCTGGCTGCTGAAGCATCAGCAATTTAACTCTACAGAGATGTATACAACAAATTGCCTCTTGCCAAAACTGGGAAGCACAGCGTCCTTTTCTGGGGGGATCAGTGCTGCCTTCCGCAGCTGGTGGGATTTGGCGTCTCCATGTGTTTATCCACTGCATTTGAAGACATAGGATTTAAATCAACAAACGTGGAGCGAAGCTGAGTGCAGTGCTGCTTAGCCAGTGGTACAGTCTGCTCAGGTGCATATACAAAGCTTCTCTATCAGGCAGGGTACACGAGAAGCACGTAGGAGACAGGGTGACAGGCAGGAGATGGAAATTTCAATGAAATTAAGGAAGTAGGAGGCAAACATAAACGTACAGTATACGCTACCAACAGTTCTGTGAATAATCAAGGCTTTCTTTGTGCAGCGCATCCCAAACCATTGCAAAATTGGTGGGTTTTATAAATGGCTTAGACCGAAACTAGCGCATAGGAATGATTTTCACTTGTTTTTTGGAAGTGAGGGACCAAGGCAGTGAGAGTAACATGGTGTTAAAAATGTTAACTCTGACTTAGAAACAGCATGCCTACATGCCTTTTGGATATGCACAAAATGTTTGGGGCCTACAGCCTCCAAAACTCCAGATCCTGGCTTGAGGATGGCTGGGAGGAGAGCTCAACAGAGATACCCTCTTCAGCTCTTTTGGTCTACAGAGTATTTGCTGCACAGTACCTGGGGTGTCAAGAATCAAACCTCTTGTGAAGTACAAAATGTACCTACAGAAAGAAAAGACAAGCAATCTCCAGACTGAACATTTTCATGAAGAAAAGGGGATGTAAAACACAAGAGAATCAGTACAGTGTTTTTTGGCTTTCTTTTTTTTTTTTTACTTCACTTGTGTAAAGCAGCTTCAGATTAGCCTGTGGGCTAGTAAATCAGTACAGCCCTTTGCCCAGGAGTGCTTTTGGTTTGGTTCCTGTGCCTAGCCTCTAAGCTACGCTACCTTTTCACTGGTCTCTGACAAGTAAGAACATCAGAACTTTTGAGCCGATTTCTTTATGACATAATTGGGGATGCTGGGAGAGGGCATCCCAACAACAGACCCTCAACCCTGGAGCTCATCTTCTTCCTTGGCCCTGCTCAACCTGAATTTGATCAGCATTCATTTACATGATTTATAAGAAATTCTGGAAATCTGATTTTAACATAATGAGAAGGTCATTTCCATTTTCTAATACTAACTGGTGCATATAACTGTGTGCTATTCATACCATAGCCTTATTGATCAAAAACAAGTGACTTTTCTATAATTGTATATTAATCCCTGCTTGTGACTTTTTTATGTTCTCACGGTTTTTCTGCCATAAAAGAGATTGCATTGGAGGCATTTTAGAAAACAAAACAATAAAATGAAACTATTTGAGAGTTGGATGCCTCTACTCTGTGGTCACATGTAATTTATTAAGTTAACATGTAACTAATTTGGAACATTAATACGACATTTCTTTCTTTTAATTCAGTGTTAATAAGTTTGTATAGGAAATGTTAGTCTTGGTTAAGAAGAACCAGTGTTCAAAGGAAATGCAGCGGCTGGAAAATATCTCGAAGGAAGAAACGAGGGTGGGACAGTAAACATTTGCCTCACAAGCAGTGGGCACGTGCAGAAGCACACACACACAAGCCCAGAGACACGCAGAATCATAGAATCATAGAATTGTTTAGGTTGGAAAAGACCTTTAAGATCATCGAGTCCAATCGTTAACCTAACACTAAGTCCACCACTAAACCATGTCCCTAAGTGTCACATCTACACATCTTTCAAATACCTCCAGGGATGGTGACCCCACCACTTCCCTGGGCAGCCTGTTCCAATGCTTGACAACCCTTTCGGTGAAGAAAGTTTTCCTAATATCCAATCTAAACCTCCCCTGGCACAACTTGAGGCTGTTTGCTCTCGTCCTGTCACTTGCTACTTGGGAAAAGAGACCGACTCCCACCTCACTACAACGTCCTTTCAGGTAGTTGTAGAGAGCAATAAGGTCTCCCCTCAGCCTCCTTTTCTCCAGACTAAACAACATCAGTTCCCTCAGCTGCTCCTTATAAGACTTGCAAGACATCCATTCCAAGTTTAATTTGTATTTCAGAGGAAGTGGTGAATACAAACAATAGCAGTGATTTCTCTATTAAATGCGCCTTTCTGAAAAAATTTGGCACCAATGATGAGCAAGTGTGAGAGGGAAGAGCAAAAAAGAGACAGTGTTCGGGCTGGATCACCTTGTTGAGTGAAAGGAGCCAAACCAATGTACATGTGTAGATAATTTAGTGTTTCGTGGCAATTTTTTCCCCATTTTGCCTTTTGTCTCTTGATTTTAAGGCGAGGGGTGATGCACGCTTTAGCAGCTATGATGACAGCAAAAGGTGTTTTCAGCAGCCAGAGAGACAGGCGAGCACCCACGCAGCCAGCGACTGCCTTCGCCCTGTGTCATCACCCCCACACTCACCAGCCAGTTCCAGTAGACAGGTACAGCTTACTTATACCATGTCAAGGGGCACATTAATTAATTAATAATGCATAATCTGTACTGATCTGCTGATTAAAAAACACCTCCGCCGCAACCTTTAAGAACAACATGACTCAACTCAGAACTTGGCAAGTCTTGTCCTCCAACTCATCCCAGTCACCTCCAATGAAGAGGCAATAGAGATCTACCATTCCAAGCGATGTGATCTTTTTCCAGATGTATAGCTTCAGAGAGGTGTTTCAGCAGCAGAAGAGACCATTAACACAATTTTTCTTTCTTCCTCACCTGTGTTGTATAGGCATGTCCTACTATAAATATAGGTAATGGAGTAAGATTCTGTCCCCTCAAATTTCCCCGCATTGTACCCAATTATATTTTTCCTGGAGCAAATGGAAAATGAAATTGTTACAGAGCAAAGAACCCAGAAGGGCAGGTACTTTTTGAAGCCTGACAGAAAGTAAAAAGGTGGTGGTGTTAAGGAAAGTAGGGGTGCAGTAGGAGCAGATAGGAGAGAAGGAAGCTGAGCAGGTAACCCCAAGGGGAAGGAAAGAAGAATAGAGACAAGATGAAAAGAAGGAAAAGCAGGGGGAAAAGCACTGTCAATGGAGACAAAACTGATGGAAAAAGGAGTGTCAATAGAGAGAAAACACAGAAAGCAACACTTGCAGGTGGCATTCAGAGAAAATACAGTGGAAGGCAGTCATGGATTTACCTGGAGAGGCTGAGGGGACTGGAAGCTCTTTGGCTCTACTTCCCTCTGCGCCTTTCCTTCCAATTAAAACTACTGGTTGTGGGTCAAGCTCTCAAGTCTCTTGTCACAGATGTACTGACATGGCTGAACAAGACCTGTCCCCACCCCTCATTCAGATCAGGGGGATGTATGTGAGGATACAGAAAGGAAAGAGGTGACACGGAAAATGGAGCAGAGATGGGAAAAAGGAAAAGATGGAAAACAGGATGATAGAGTGACAAAGCTATTATACTCAGGTATAGAGCACTTCACTCTCAGGAAAGTAGGTAATTTGGGGCTGTTCAATAGAATGATTAAAGAAAGATAAGGACTATTACCTAATCTAATTTATTTAACAGGGACAACTGAAAAAGCCAAATAGGATGGCTAAATAAGGAAAATCAAAAAGGTATGTGCATAAGGTGTCCTTTTTACAGCAGGATCACAGAGGATGCTAGTCAGGTACCTGGAGCCCACTGTGCAATATCATGAGACATAGACCTCAAAATGCTCTACACACAGGGTGACCACCTAAAAAGCACGTAGGGAGTGCAAAAGGCAAGCAATGGGTGGTGGAGGATAAAAGAAATTCCCCAGATGGACACAAGTAGGTGCACATCTATCTGCATGATTTTTTTCTCCTGTGTGCACTTAAGCAAATATTTAGGAACAATGGGATGAAAACGAGCATAATAAAAACCAGAGTGATTTCCATGGAAGCTGTTCTGACTCTGAAGCCTGCCTCTGACCCAGGCAGAAAATCCCTTGCTTCCATGTGGACATTTAAACTAGAGTGAAGACCGTATTCGAGGAAACGATCATGAAACATGTATTACCTAAGGAAAGGACATGTGGTGATCACTGGCCCTTAGAGAGGAACCTCCTAGATCTTGCTAGTTCAGCTCTGATTGGCACCGTCTCCCTCTCCTCCTCCTTTCACACACAGGCTCATGAATGATGTTGAGGCTATTAATCAGCATCAAGTCCCCAGAGCACCTCCTGCTCTGGAATGCCACTGATGAGCAGATGGGATTTTTGGCAAGAAGTGACCTGGCATGAAAATGAACAGAGGAGGAGAGTACTAGAGGGGAGGGGGAACTGCCTGAAGTTCTCCATTTAAAAGAATGGAGAAAAATAGATTTTTCTTCTCCGCTGATACCATATTCCAATCTACAGTCATATAAGGAATTATCAGAGGCCACCTGTGCCCATCAACACAAGCCAACTTCCTTCCTTAAGAGCTTGGTATATCTATATTTGTGTAGACATATCTAACTTAACTGCAGTTAACGCTAGCACCTACCCACAGTAGCTCAATAGAGGTTAACTAAAAAATGTTTACTCAGCTTCTTGGGTAGACTTTGCAGCTCACACTGATGTCCAGGCAGATGCCATGCTAGGAAGACTCTATCTGGCTATTTTAAGCTAGTGTGGCCACATCTGTATGAACTGCAGCAGTGGCAGCCTAGAAAAAATGCCTGACCCTAAGTCTTTTGAAGCCTATTGCTCATTGCCCTTCCACATATCCTTTTGCTCAGAAGAGAACAGACAGGCTTCCCTCTGACACTCCCAAAATCCACATACAGGAGGTGTGGACTCACAAATCCTTCTGTCATAAAATGGGCAAAACACCTCAAGAAGGTTTTCCACATTAGGAATTATAGGAATCAGTGTCACTGTGAGTGCAAAAAAGATTCAGATCTTACAGGTCAATGGACACTCAGTTTTAACTCTGTAAATCTCACTGGTGGTAGTGGAAGCTGGGAAGATACATCCCAGCTTACAATCTGCACCTTTAGAATGCTACAATGCTGAAAATCACTGTTACACATCTTGGATTCAAATGTGAATATAATACTTGAAACAGCAACAAAGACTATTTATCTTAGTCATATTTCTTCTTTTTTGAGAAATCTTACATCTTGTTGCAGTTACTAAATTAAAAACACGACGGCAGAACACAGAGTTAGTCTGGCAACAAAGCAGTCTGTGTGCAGGCAGCCTGGGAGACGAGCACCTGCTCAGGGATCATTAGTGAATGGAGATGGAAATACTTCACTGCCCCACGCTCTCACTTCACACGCACTTTGAAGAGACACGTGGTGCATCGTTTGGTGATGCACATGGCACGGTAATGCTTCTTTCTATAGCTCATGCCATACAAGGCTCGCAAAACAGTTTACAAATACTAACAAATGAAGCCCTGTCTCTACAACATCAGTGTTATCATCTGTCTTGATCTCATGATAAGTCTTGCAACTTTACTGTTCTACTCTGTTTTATGTGAAGCCCTAATTCTCAGAAGTCAACTGATATGCAAGATCCGTAGCTATATAATTGGGCAGGGGTTGGTGAAAATCAAGTCTTATGATTCAAAAATCTGAAGGTAATTGAAAAAGAGTTTCCACTTAAGAAAAAAAAAGTCTTGCTTCTTAAGTCAATTCTCTTATTGCATGGCTGGCTTCTGATTTCTAATTCTTGGGCTGGTAAATTGGAACATTTCTCCATTAATGGGCAAGTACTCTTATCCCTAGCTGGCAGATCAGAAAATTACAAGGCAGCACTAAACCTGGCTACAGTATAAGTGAGTTTTCAACACAGCTAAATTCCTGTTACATACTACAGGGTTGAACTGTGCCTGTAAAAAGGGCAAACCATGCATTTAAGAACAAAGTGTGGGCAAAGTCTGAAATAAAATCCAACTGTCTTACTCTCAGTTCAGTGTCTCAACCAACAAACATGCTCTTGTCTAAACACGGAATTCAGCAAAAATCCTCCTATTTTTAAACAAAAATCTGCAAGCCCACCTGCAGAGCTATTTGAGGAAAGAAAAACCTAGTAAAAAACATTGGAGCTTCTCATATCTAGTTAGGGAGCTGAAGAAGAAAAGGAATACATTTTTAGAGCACTTTGAAGATATTGCCTCCTATTTAGATTGCAATAAACTAGGAACGGTTTCCTAGCCCAAGCAGCAGCAAGAACAGCAACAGTTAGAGACCTTCATTCTGCGAGCCAGTTCAAAAGACAGGAGCAGACAACAGCAGGAGTACGGAGCCGCCCAGGAGCTAAGGAGTTAAGCAGATTTCATTCCCATTCATTGCACATCCTTAAAAAGTCATTATAGATACATCTCTAGCATAGCTGGGACCCTGAGGCCTTTTGTTTAGCTTGCAGCGTATGACACGAGATGGAGCCCACATCGTGTTGTTTAGTGCCCGCTGAACAGGATGATATGAGCTGTTTCATGCAGTGAGAAGCTTGCACATCATTCCCAGTGAGTAGATGGCTGCTGACTTTTCACGGACAATACCTTGCTGTACAAACAAAGCAAGAATCACACACTCTCCCCTGCCTCGTCCTGCTGTCTGCCTCCATCCCACTTCCCCCTGCATGGGACTGAAAGCTGGAAATCTGGAGGAACAGAGCAATTAGTTTACACCATCTGAACATGAAGGAAAAGAAACAGCAGAACAAAAATAAAGCAAATGCAAAGAATAAACAAGCTCTTCCTCAAAAAGCTTCAAAAATAAAGAAGCCTTTGCAGGCAATTTAATTTCAACACCTATCTTAAGGGAATAAGAGGACTGGATGGCGTTAAGGTCCATAAAGCAGATTATAAACAGTTACACAAGAGCAACACCATATATTGTAACATGCAATTTTATAGAGGCCTTCAAATGAAAATAAAACACTGGGTAGTTGGGGCTTCTTTACGTGCCTGCAAAAAGTCGGGAAAGAAGAGATTGTATCAGGAATTTATAAACTGCAGAGGAGAAAGAAGGCACAAGAGAGAAAGCTAATAAACATTGTATTTTAAAATATCATTTTATTTGTTTCAAAAATAATTTGGTGGGTTACTTCAATTTATTTCCCGGTTAAATAAATAAGTAAGGCTTCTGTGAGCTCACTTCAAGGCGTAGCTGTTAAGTAACGGAAAACACCCCCTTGAGTAATATGTAATCAAGGCAGGAAATAGGGAGGGATTTTAAAAACAAAATACCCTACACAAATTAGTTACTAGCCATCTCTCAGATGTCATCTTTTCTCTTTGTAACCCTGGGGAAGAGAAGCAGTGAAAGAGATAAAGAAAACAGGAACAAAATTAGAGAGAACAATGTTTTGCCCTTCCTTGCATCTGTCAGGACGAGAGTGAAAGTTTTTCTTGGAAGGTGAAGGTCAGGGCAGACAGCTACGACATACGGGTGTGCGAGTCCAGGAAGCCAGAGCTTCTCAGACTTCCCATCATGGAGGAGCTTGACCTCATGTACCCTGCATTGATCCACTGGCTTTTCCACACATAAAAAATGATCAGATTGAAACTAGGCAAGCTCACGTACAGAATTCTGCCTCTAAGCCACTTCTGTTTGCTCCCAGATCAGCAGACAAGGTACGCAAACTTGTCAGAGCAACAATATGGACACGATGGCTGGGCTCGCTGCACGTGACTCTTGTGCTTGCTGCTGTAGTGCGTTTTGAACTGGGATGTTCACAGATCCCACCTCCTCACAAACCAGAGCTGGACCCATGAGAACAAGCACTGAGTTTACGCCAGATAAGGAGGACCTTTATGGACTGTAAAAAACTCTGTGTGAGCACAGAGTACCCCTCCCAAACAACCTATAGCTTCCTGGGATGCCACCGTTATCAGCAACACTACACATATCAGTCACACAAAACTGCACAAAGTCACTGAGGACAGAGCCGGGGCCCTTCTGATCCCAGAAGCATAGCCCTTCGCAAACTGAGCCAAAGAAGCTTTCCCTGAGTGAGACCTACAAAACCACGGATAAGCAGTTTAGCCTCTCTACAGTAGTTAGTGGCACCTACTGGCACTTCATTACAAATGCATTACTGGCTGTAAAATGGTGAGAGGCTGAGACAAGCACACCGCTTTATTACCCTGGGCTGCGTGACCTCCCCATCACCAGAAGCATTGGAGGGAATTGCAATGGGAGAGCCAAAGGCTGCTGAGGACACGACAGGATGGAGAGGACTCCTACAACAAAGCGCTGTCCCTCATTCCTTCTTGACTCCTCCTCCTCCCCCAGTTAGATCAGCGGTGCTCATGGCGATGTGACACCAGGAGGGGCCCCATCCCCATAGCGCTCCGGGACGTTCACTGTTTCACCTGGTGGCTTTGTCTCCTCCGTGCAATCCCCAACGGGCCACTGCCATGGGGCTCAGGCTGCACCCCCCTCAGAGTGGGGGCCTTTTCTGGTACCTCTGTGAAGAGCCACGTATGGCTGTAGTACAGTACCAGCATGACGGTGGCACTGACACTGGACGACTGAAGAAAGACCAGAATCATCCAAGTACTTTAACCTGACTCCTGTTTGTTGTGGTGCTTTTTCTCTGATGCAGTTTCATTACCTGCAAATCCCAGTATTGCTGAGCTCTCTGCTGGCATGGGAGCACTCTGCAAAACTTGTCTTTCAGAACCTTTTGAGAGACAAGGAGCAGATGTAGGAAAAGGGCATTATTTTCTAGAGGAAATGTTGACCCTCAGCTGCCTCTGAATGTAGTGAAGGAACTGAAATACAGGGCGCTGACTATGGCCATCTGGAACATGTGGACCGGGTTAATTAGAGGACAGAAACCATCCATGCATGTAAGGAATAAAATCTGTCCTGCAACTGAACAGTTTCACGGACTGAATCCCTTTTTAAGAAAGTTCATTGTTCCCCCTTTCCACAATGGGAAACAATAGTCTTTCTTCTTTTCTCTCTCCCTTTCAGCTTCTCTTTTTCTCCACATTAGTGGCTATTTTGTGCCTGTGTGGACCACATTCCCGTCTAGTGTAAAATCCTCTGACTGCAAAACAGAAGGTTGCAGCAGAAATACAACTGGCACCGAGTGCCAATTCCCTCGTTTCCTCCTCTGTTTCTTTCTCTCCGTGAGTCAAGCTCTTGCTCCCTGCTTCCACACATGCACACAGCATGGCACAACACACTTTTGCATAAAAGCAACATTTTGTTAAAGCAGCCTGAATTCTAAGTGAATTCCTACTCCAGCTTTTACCCTAATGCTACTCTTTTGTCCTAAAATGTGTAGCTTTCATGTAGCTTTTCTCTAGGTAGTTCCAAAATAACAACACTTCCTAACTGTACCATATGGCTGACAAGGGACAGCCAGCCATAGGTCACACTCAGACAAATTCCAGCAAAGGCTTAGTCTCTGCAAAGAAACATTTGAGAACCTTTTATTAACACTGCTGTTTGCATTAAGCTGTGGGGTCACAACCTCAAATAACAGGAAACATTTGCCAAGGAGGCAAAAGACAAGACCAGCAGCCTAGTTGAGGTCTAAATCCCCACTGTTTTATTCTGCATTATGGTTTTGAAGCCTTCATGCCCCTTTTTTATCTAACTACCTTTATACACATAGTAGTTCTACTACTAAGATTAATTTCCTTTCTTTAATTCTAACCACTCAGCTCAGTATTCCCAAATGCACTTACATAGGAAGAGGTAACTATGCAATGACAAATCTGTCCTTTTGTTGTTCATATCATTTCATCTTTCACAGATGCCAGTCCTCAATATCATATGGAAGATAAATCATCATCTCCCAGGAGTCCATAAGAACAGAGCCAAGAAGCTTATTCACTTGAGACCTTGTTTATCTCCAGTTTTGATGATTAACACAGTGAGCAATGCATAGAAAGGAGGGACTGATGCAATCTGGGTTAAAACCAATATTCATTACATGACAGTAATGACCCTCACTCCTTCAACAGAAGCGTACAGATGCTGTGGGTCAGTGTTGCTTTACTCGTGTCTTTTATTTCAAATGAGATAATGCTGGTGAAAAGCACTATGCTGACAGACTTAGAGATAGAAGTCCATCGTCTGCATATCACAGGTAACACAGGAAAGCAACAGCGGTGATCAAACGTCTGGAAAACATGACTAAAGGGGTCAGAGTTTGAAGGGAATTCAGGGTGTTTAGTCTCCAGGAAGCTGAAAGGAGATACAGCAGTCTTCAGACATAGGGAAGGTGATTGCAGAAAGGCAGGCAATAAGCAGTTCTCCTTGTTCACAGGGAACAGGACAAGAAACAAGTTTGAATTGATTGTGGTGAGCAAGATGTGGGTTAGACCTTAGAAAACTGTCTCCAGTGGGGGCTCACCATGGGAACAGACTGTCTAGGCTGACTGCAGGGCTTCCAGGGCAGAACAAGTCATGCAAACATCTGGCAGAACAGGTGTGAGTGTTGCTGGTCATGCCTCTGTGCAGGATGATGGCCTGCCTGGTCAGCAGAGATCTGATCCAGGCCTTTTTGCTGTGACTCTCAGATGCCATCACTATAACCTTTGCCTTGCCAATGTGTTTGTACCCTCAACTGGAGACACCAACACCAAAGTTTATGGGCTATCTCTCTGTCCATACCATTCAGTCCATGGTCATTCTGCTCAAAGTGCCAGCAGAAATGCTAGCCAGTGCAATTTGCACTTTAGTGTTGTTGGCATCTGTCTATTTGCAAAAGAACTGAGATCAACTAATGCACAATATGGCAAGTGACCATTACAAAAAGCCTGAAACAAACCAGAAGTGAAAGGAATCACTTCTAAAAAAATGGCTCATGATGCAACAAGGGAGTGTTAAAGGACACCTGGACTCCAGGGGCATTCAATCCAATTGCTGTGCACAGCTGAGAGGGAGACTTGCCAAGAACTTCTCTGAATCTGTCTATAGCCTTATCATAATCCTGGCAACTACAGATAGCTCTGAACTGCGCTTGGTGGCTATGGACCATAGTTCTTCCCTTTTGGTTATGTTCCTTGTGCCTAAAATATGAGATGTAAGTGTCTACAAGCCAGCAACTCAACTTTATCCCAGTCGCTTGGTTACAAAGACTTGCTGGCCCCTTTCCTCTACAGAAGTAGTTGGAGAGACTTTAGTGATCACTTGCAGCTGGAGGAACAGTGGTCGGCAGTGGAAAAACTGGGTACACTTACCCATGCATTGTGGAGTGTGTAATGGAAAAAAAATCATGAGAACACGAAACAAGCAATTTGTTAGAGCTCCCATTTGATTCCAGAAATGTTACCATCAGCCTCAACAAAGTAAAAAATGCTTTTATTTTCACCAGTGCCATCAGCATCCCTGCTGTTATTGCCACTGGGACTCAGTGCTCCTGAAAGCAGAGTGGTAGGAATAGTCTCTGTGATCTCTGGCCCAAATTCCTCTGGCTCCCAGAAACAATGTTCTGCCTTCTGACCACAATGTGTTGGGAGAAGCAGGAGGAAAACAGAAAGATGTTGGTGTCACTGACAATGGTCTCTTTGCTGAGAATGACGAAAAATAAAGAAGATGGCATTGACATATCATGACTACGGTGATGATTATATTGCCTGGAGTTAAACAGAGGAGGGAATAAATCAGTCTTCTGTCACTGACAGGCATGACAAGAGAAGTCTGTAAAGGACATGTAAGTAAGTAGCACTCAATTTTCCATTTTGACTATTTCTCCTCTTCCAAGTTCCCCCACCTCTGAAGTTGTTTGTGAGTGCAAAGAGAAGTGGTACTCTCCACTCAAGGATAAGCTGACAAAGTTAATTTGCTTTACTTGCTCCCAAATCCCTGATTCATCCACTGCATCTTAAAAGGCAGTTACTAAGCCACTGGTCTAACTAAGACATTATTATTAAAGCAGAGTCTTTGGCATTGTGGTGCAAATTAGCATAACGGCATCACACCCTGTGGGGGCATTAAAACAACTGCTTTCATCGTTCCAGTTTAGGTCTTCAGAGATGGAAGCCTCTGATTGTGAAACTGCTCTCAAAAGTCTCATTGAAGTTACCCTGCTGTGTCCTATTAGGATGAACCAAACTCCAAAGACCAAATTTGTGATTTTCTTTAGATAATACTGAAAAGATCCAGCATGTTCTAGTTCTCTTAAAATGTTAACTCATTTATAACTACTTTGGTTTTCCAGTTGTGTAAATACATTCTATCACAAAGTGATAATCTGGTTAGTTACGGTGACTTGCAGCAGGCAAAAAGGCAGTATATATAAGTGGTTGGTCCTGCACTTTGTAAACTGCCTAAAATGCAAACTGAAATTATTCTTGTACTCAACTGCAAGACAGTAAGTTCCAAATCAGCAATTTTTCAGTTGCTAAATAGCTATATATTATGCACACACATGCCATCATTAATTTTTTTGCAAAGAATAGGAATTCCCTCCTCTGAGTGCATGAATGTGAGGATCCCTGCTACACAGTGAGACTGAGAGTTCCCTGCTTACAGGAGGGACCAACCCTATGGAAATGCCCTAACTAGACCATACAACCGGGGAAGGAGTTCCAGCTGCAGTTCTTTCTAATGACAAGGTCATTAGAAAGGCATGGTCCACTTTACCTGCAAGGAGACTACTTGGTTTGTAAACATACTGGACAACGGCGCAGAGACACGAGTTGGCTCTGTCTAGCTCTATCTAGATCCAACCAGCTTACCAGCCAGGGTAACCGTCATGCAAACACACTGTCCTGCTTCCAGATCAAGGCTGAATCTGTGTGCGTGCTCAGCACCCATTTGTTATGTACGTAGCTCAAAACAAGGTTTTCTCTGCCCTGTCAGTTGTGTAGAGGATCCTTCCTTTCTGTGCAGAACATGTCTCTGCTGGTGGAGCAGCCAAGAAACCTTTAAGCGCAGAAGTTCACCCTGCAGGACGAAGCCAGTCCTAACTGCCTTACCAAGACTCACTATGCTCTTGTTAGGGAACTCTTCCAGCCTGGCTGCTCTGGGAAGTCCTGCCCAGGGGTGGGATATCCACCAACAAGCTTCCTCTTTTGCTGGGTCTGTGCGTCTCTAAGCGCTGGCTCATCCCTGGGTGGCAGGTACTGAGCAGGACAGACCAATAAGCTTGGTCAAAGACACCCAAGCTGGGTCTGGAGCTGGTTCGCTTTTGAGAGTGGAAACTGTAATGTGGTCTGTGGTTTTCCATACCTGGAATTCATGTTAAATGAGATATTAGGGAGTTTTCAGTATACAGTTAGCATTGATACATTGGTGCAATTAGTAGAGTAAGCTTTCAGTACTGTTCCCCTGACTATTTTAGCTGTATCCCCTTCAAAACAGTTAGTTCTTTTTCAGGCCAGACCAATTCAAAAGAAAATCAGGCCCTTCGATGTAGGGATTTCTCTTGAAGCCTGGCCCTTGGATCTTGCTGAGTTTAAGTGGTTAAGAATAGCAGCCATAGCATTTCTAACTCTGGCCTGGGGACTCCCTTTCCATCGCAGTGCTCCACTTCTCAGTGCTAGAGTGAATATCGCTTCTATTCCTGGCTTTTGAGTGAGTCTCCCAAAAACACTGAATTCCAGCTGTGACACTACTGTACAGGGTGGCAAACTCCAGCGCACAGGTTCCCCAGAGACGTGCCACAAACCATGCATGTCTTGCTGAGCATCAGCTCTTTGTTTGCAAAGAGCTGCCTGTTCACAGAGTGCACGTACCTCCCACCTAAAAATACATTTCATGCCCTCTTAAAATTACCTTTTTCCTCAATAGGCAGTTGCCGCTGCTGTCACAAGGAAAAAATGCGTTCTACAGCAATTGAAGGAGCTTGTGCAGGATGGCAAATTGGAAGGAGGAGTCCACAAGCCACTCTCTTTACATTAAAATATGGTTTACAGTTGTGAAGGAGACTGAGAAGACCTGTAGTGCAGTAGCTGAGAAGTGGTCAATGTTATGAATTACACCTAGCCCAAGGTGAATAACAAGTCCTGCTGTAGTCTGGCTCAAGTGGACCACAACAGAATATGTATCACAAGAGGCTAAATGCCATTTCCACTCTAATTTGAGTGTTTGGATGAGAACATCATACTGTGTGCTTTCTAAGCTGGTGGGTAGGTGATACAAAGTCACTTTTATGCTGCTTGCCCCTGCTCTCCTCCTGCCTTGCATTTACGTAGCTGAAATATACTGTTTTCCTGTTTCGACTTTGCCAAAGAAACCATGAGCAGCTCCAGTTTGCATGTGCATCTTGCGGCCCTAACAATTAGCCCCCAAAAGAGCCGAGGAGGCAAAGAGGCAGTATGTCCTGTACATTTCTTCAGCTGTCCTGAATACAGCCCGAGCACACCTGAGAAGCTTCCTTAAGAAACGACATCTCACAGACTAGCAGCAGAACTACCACCCGATACTGCTAACGTAACCTAAAATCCACAATCAAAACAACAAATACTGGCCTGTGGTGTCAGCTCTCCAGCTACTGTAATGACAGCTCAGAATGAACTGGCACCACACACAGCCTTGATATGAAGGTAGAATAAAATATGAGGCGGGAAGTGAGAATATCAAAAGGAAACATGAGAGGATGCTATGCAAGGCAAGGCTCTGAAAATACGCTGAAGGACTGCATGTGAAATAAGAAAGGTTTTCAGCTTCCCACTGTGAAACCTCTCTCTCTTGCCCTGCAATGGGAGCTCGGTAGGGACTGTCCCGAGCTGGGTAATTTCCATCCTATTGCCTGCACAGTTCTCTCCTAGAGTCTGACAAATTATCTTTATGATAGCCTTGCAAAAATAATGACAAATGAAAAACAACTGCAACCCAGACGAAGCAGCGAAACATTAAATTCCTGCGAAGTGCGGTAGGCAGCACTAGCGGGGAAAAGGGCTTTGCAAAAGGAAGCCAAACAGAGAAGACCATGGGCAGAGAGCTGAATGGGGCAGGTGAGTTGAGTGGAAAGAGTGAAGGAAGGCACATGGCATCTGAAAATGAAGAAAAAAGAGCTGGGTAGGAGGCAGGAAAACAAGGGCAGGGCTGATGCAGCCACACAGCCCGATTCACTTAAATGGTAGCTACGGTGCTATAAACCTGAGCAGTAATGGAGTGGTGAGTCAGTCCCTTGTAATTAGCCCTAATTGGCAACATAGCTAAAGAAGGAGAGGGGTAGAAATAGCAGAGCAAATTCTGTCGTATTTGCACTGATGCAAATCCATAATGCGTAGTTTTAAAATTCATCTTATCAATGTTCTGTTCAGAAAGACTAAATAAACCCTACACTGTATAGGCAAAGGGTTTTTCTAACCACATGAAGAATCCTGCAAGCTTGCCATTTTCCTTTTACAGTACAGCCATTTTCAGATCTTCAGGATTAATATCGTGGGGATTTCCATATTTCTAGTAGGATTGCAGGAGGCATCACAACTAGAAAGGAAGTTATTTCTCATGGCACAACACAACCACTAAAAAACAGCATCAACTTATTTTCCATTCAATACAACCTATTTACTTGACAAGTTAAATGTTTCAATACAAGTTGAGAACTATATTTCTTTGAAGACAGATAGATTTTAGTGGGGAATTTTTGTCAACAGCTATTTTACAGAAGAGATGGCCCTGTGAGTCAGGACACTGGCCTCTGGGAACCTGAATTCATACTTTAACTGAGCACAATGAGTTTGATAATTTCATTCTCAGCCCAAAAGAACATCAATACATCTCACAAACACACATCCTTATCCAATGTGAAAGGCAACTTCTCCTCAAGACCTAGGAGTGGAGCACAGAAGCAGTTACTGTAAGTGAAATTGCCTGGCAGATTTATTGTATTTGCAATGGGGTCTTTCATCTGTCTACCACATGGTAGCATATCAGTGATATCACCTCTGTTCCCTAGCTAATTTAATGAGAACTAAATACAGTCATGATGTACTTGCCAAAGAAGAGACACCTTTCATCCATAATTGGTGATGAGGCCATTCAACGTCTGTGATCCCTCATGGAAACTGAACTACAGTCAATGTTCTGCTATCAGGAGTAATGGGGGAGAGGTTGGGTTATCCCAGATAACACAAAATTAGTCTTGCTAAATCAGTCAGGAATGTGATACAGAAATATCCCGGGGTCTCTGTATGGAGCCAGCTTAAGTTCAAATAAGCTTATTAACTCCAGATGAACGTTATCCCTCCTGGACTAGATTACTTGCCACACAGCCTCTGGGGTGGGGTGTACCTCTGTCATGGTTCATAGTGTTCCTGGTGCCAGGAATCCTTGTACTAGGCAGAGGACGGAACCTCTCCATGCCTCCAGCATCAGCTGTGTGTGGAGCCCAGCTGGGTCTGGAGTGGCTGGAGCTTCTAAAACCAGCTGGATCCGCAACTGCTCCATGCAGAATCGGTCTCCTGCCACCGCTCCCTTCCCCACTACCCCCAAGTCCAAGAACACCCCAGAGACACCCAAGTGATTGCAGTCTTGGTGGAGGTGATATGGCCCTAGATGCAATGCACCTTCATGCACACAGCACTGTGCCTCACTTAAGAACCTTTCTGGGTTCAGGCTGCCTCTACATCCAAACCATGGATAACCAGCAAGCCAGGAAACACCCTCCTACATGTTCACCCTGCATCTTGCAGCAACAGAGGCAAGGCTGGGCTCTCCCAGCCACTGAACTCACAAGGGGAAATGGGAGCCTTCCCAAACCACTCCATCCATGCTGACAGACCCCAAACAACACCCACCAACACGCAAAGCTGAGCCCAAACTTCTCTCAAAGGTGGAAGAGAGAAGCAGAAATCATGCTGAGGTAAAGGTGGAATTTATCTCTTGGAAAGTGGAAAAATCAGCACAGTGCGTTCCTTGCTGTCAGGCTCATCAGCGCTGGGAAGGTGTCTGTTCCAGAGATGCTACCCAAAGGCATTTATATCACAGTTATGAGTACAAGCCAGTAGCCTATCTTCGGATGACAGTTTTTTACAAAAAAACCACGTCCTATCCTAGCAGAAGGTCAGAGCAGAGACGTGAGGGGAAGGAAAGGAACAGCAGCAACAGAGCAAGGGAGGCAAGTGAAGGGGCAAGGACAGGGAGCAGGGACTCATTGTTTCACTCCCACACTTCCCATTTGGAAGGACAAAAAAGTGGGGAGGAAATTTTCTTTTTTTTAAGTCTTCTATCAATTATTCTTCCTGACTTAAAGCCTTCAAAAATCAAAAATCAAATGGGCTCAATGGTGCAGGCCACCTGCTGAGCCAGAGAACGTCACACCAAACTGACCTCCAAATGTACAGGTTATTTACAAGCTAATGGAGGCAGCAAGCAATTCCACTGCTGCAAGGGCTCTTTCCAGCAAGAGGCAGATCAGAAGACATCACAGGCTGATTTAATAGATCATCAAAGGCCAGCGATTGAATTATCGTGTCAGACATCAATCTCACTCCTCGGTCAGTCTTTATTACAGAGAAACAGTTATAGAAGGACCTCTGTGAAGAAGCCAGAGAAAGACCTGCATTTCAAAGCAGTGGGTGAGTCAAGGTGGAGAAATTATACCTGTGATTCACCAGAAAAGAAAACTGCTCGTTTCACTCGGGAGGAATTACTGACTAACCTAGGCAGAAGGGGAGGCAGGAGAGCGAGGTGCAGGGGAGCAGTGCTTAACTGCTCGTTGAATTTCTTTGGTGTGTAAATGATTTCCTTCCCCTTTACTAAAGACTCGGCAGTGTCTTTGGAAGGACTTGTAATGGGGTCTCCTCCTGGGCAAAAGGGAAACTTCATTCCATCTGAAACCCATGCTCCTTCTTTCTAATTCTCATTAAAACAAGAACAGATGTCAATAACAAATGCATCTCTGTCTCTTAAAAATACTTATTTCCTGCTTGGGCCCCAAGCCTGGGAGATAACAAATGTTCTCAACCGCTACCGGACAGTGAAGCTCAGAGGAAGGCCCTGGGGAGGATTAGACACCAAATGTCACCTGATTATCTCCCCACCACCGACTGCTGCAGAGAGCTTGCAGAGAGAAGGTTGGGATTGGGATTCCTGGGGGTGAGTAGGAAACGGTAAGCTAGGGAATGCAAAAAAAAAGATCTCAAACAGATTAAGGAAATCTTTCCTCAACCCAGATGTGGTATTTTGACAGGACTGGAGCTAGTCCCATCAGAAATGGTGAAAGAGGAAAATTAGAGCCATTTGAGGGCCTGGGAAAACAGGGCAAAACTTTGAAAACTTCTGTTTCTGACCTTCTATATTTCACCTTCTTGTACAATAATTTTCTTGTCTCCTTGGTCTTTTAGAGCCAGGGCCTGCAAGGTGATTAAAATTATGTGTATTAATGCAGCATTTACTCTGTATGCTGCCAATCAGCTACCTGAAATACCCACTCAGAGATGTGTAGGTGTGGGGATCGAAACAGGAGAAGCAGGGTTTGGAGGAGTGCATTTGGCTGAAGCTGTGGGTGGGAAGTCTGGGCCTGGCTCTCGGGAGAGTGCAGCATCAGGAAGGCTGAAGCATGAGACTAAAAATCCTTTTCTACAGGATGCTGCATGCTGATGAAATGATGGCAAAGCATGGTATTGGGAGGGAGCCTGGTCACAAGTCAGTAACTGAGTCTCTCCACCCAGCCCTGGCATTCAAGTACCAAGGACCAACCTGGGGATATTCTGTGGCAAAAGAGTAAATATAGAAAGGTCTAACAGTATAGAAGCCTAAATGGAAAAAGAAAGCATCATTTTTACAGAACACTGACAGGTCACTTTGCCCTTTCGCCTGTTATTTTTGCAACTCCTAGTTCCTCCTAACCCTGACAGCACAAGACAGAAGAGGCATACATGTAAAATACATGTGGTTTTAAAAAAAGCAAAACAAATCGAACATCAAGAACTTCTCTAGAATAATTGGAAATCTAGGATAAAGTTGAAGAAGATATAAAGGATAAACACACCCTGTTCCGCCTCCCTCCCTCCTCTTCGCCCAAACACACCGACTGGAAGAGGCAGGTAACAGACTTTGTCAGCTCCTGATCCACATGCTCATTTTTGATGGCAGAGAGAGAAATTACAAATTCAGCTCTCACCCACGTCCACCCACCCACTGGAGCTGAAAGCGATAGTTCAAATTAAAATGATGATACTTCCTTTTAGTCTCCAGGGGGGTGGAGAGTTTTGGGGGTGGGAAGAGCAATTTCACACAGTCTTTTTTTCTTTTCTTTTTTCTTTTTTTTTTTGGACCAAGTGTGAGACAAAAAAAGCTGTATTTGTTTTGTTGGGTTGTGAAAGATGTGGAAATAACCATTCCACGAGGTAAGTAAAGAGCTGCCTCCCCCTTTCCATGAAAGCTAGTACACCCACAGCCTGTGAAGAGCAGAAACCAGCGGGAATTGGGTTATGGGAGTGCGAAGGGCAGGAATACCCTGTTTTTAATTCAGAAGTCGTCATCTCTGGCAGTTTTTTGCCTCTCTTGTCTCTGGTCTCCATGGCAACAACAGCCCGGCAGAAGCATCCTTCTCTCGCCGGCTCCAACACAGACGAATTCAACCGGGGTCAAAAGCAGCCCCTGCTTTCAGGAAAGCAAGAAAAGGTGCTCTCTTCCTTCCTCTTCCTTTCCACTGCCATCCTCTTTTCCGATTTTTTTTTCTTTTTGCTGCACTGGGGCAGGGGCTAACCTATCACACTTGTTTTTCTTCAGGAAACAGCAAGAGACAAATGTGTTTTATTTTCAGGCGTCTCTCCAGACAGCCCGATCGGCCATATTGCGTGCAGGTTGGGATGTTTGTGAGAGAGACATGCCAAGAGAAACCCAGGCCAGGACAGTGGGCTCCAGCCTGGCTGCCAGGACACGCGTGCCATGAGACATGCTGTGGGAGGGCTGCCCAAGCAGCACCCACACTACATTTATGAATAAAAGCAGGGGGTGCACCGCTGAGCCATCAATAAGTGCTGCATTGTTATTCGTTGCCTTGCTATTTAAATATCTTGTTTGAAAACCCTGGAAGCTCCATTGACATGGTCCAAATTGACAACAGAAATTTGTTATTCTCTCTTCTCCCTTTGCATTTCTTCTACTGAAAATGTTTCAGCCATCTGGTCAAAGAGCAAAAGCACTACTGGAAAACCTATTCCAGGGATGAGTCAGTTGTGCAGCAAATACAGCAACCTTCATTGAGCAAAAAGTCCCACACTACTTGGACAATACTCAGAAAGAATGCATTAGCCATAATCAGAATCAGTTTGCAAACGGAAATGAACCATATTCACTGAATATTTTATCTGGAGCTAAAAATTCTCCCAGTTTTGGGTTTGACAATAAGCTTTGCTTAAGACTGCAGAGACATAAAGATAAATGGCTAAATGACTCAGTGTTTTCAGAACACCTCTGTCACCACAGGGCACTCATGAATATAAATATAAGGGAACAACATTAGTCCTACATCCAAAACACATCGCCCTGTGCTGTGTGCTGTTCAACATCTTGCTTTATCTGAAAGGGAGAGATGAGGGTGGCTAAATTGCACCCTTGCTCCTCCGCCCCTTCTCTCTCATTTCCACTTTGCCTTTTATAAACTCCCCAGCCCTCTTAATCCCTACCAAAGTCTCTTGCCAATTTTGAGTTGGTGCTACGGAGAAGGCTGGAGTCAGAAGATATCTCTAGGTCTGCCCTGGCTCCAAGGCTGAGCTGTTTTCTGTCCCACCCTTGATCCTTGCTTCCATTGCAGGGGTGGGCAGGAGGAGCTGGTGCTGCTGCTGGGAGTCGGGAGGGCCTCAGGCCAACTAACTGTCACCTGTCCGCATGACGGGGAACCACCCCCAGGCAGCGGGAGACTAAAAACTGTGAAACAAACATTTTTAATGCTGTCACCACACATGATGCTGTGAGGCTCTGCTGCCAAGAAGCATGCTACCTGACGGCATCCCGGTGTCTCATTCCTTGCTGGAGAGCAAAGTATTTAAATGCTTCTGAAATGTCTCCTGCCCTCTCCCCTTTCTGGGCAGGGAGATGCCGCCAGCTGCCTCTCCCCGTCCTCTCATCACCTCCAGATGTGCTCCAGAGAGGACACTGCTCTCCCACACCAAAAAGAGGGGAAAGCTGTCAGAAATATGAACATGGTCTTTAAGCAGCTGCTCTGTTCCCACTCGTTCCACCCGCTCCAAAACTTGTTTTCACATGTCAAAACCACTCCTACTCCACGTCCGCAGGTCCCATGTAGTCTTCCTTAGCTTCCACCTGCCTCCCCCTTGCTTCCTCTCCGTCTCCACTCGCCCGACCCACTCGTGTTCTACTTCCGTGCGTCATCCCACTTCTGGCGTGGGGAAGGGTTGACAACCTTAATGCTGAGCTATTGCAGACTCTCCCCGCTCCCCTCCCTTCTCTTTCCAACCTTGCACGTATCTATTTATATTGATGATATACTTTAATCTCCCGTTAAGTACTGTCTTGATGGCCTGTTTCTCTAACAAGCATGCATAACTACTGATTTTGATTACCCGTCTGGTCTCTGCTTCACAAGCAACCATCACGGCAGAGACTGCAAGAACATTTGGAAAAGCTTTAAAAGAGCCAGTATTTCCTTAGCCCAAAGGTCACTGCATGAAGCCACAGGGGTACCTTTACAGCATTAAAGACAAGACGACCCCAGAGCTAGCATGGGTTTTCAGGGTATGGGTAAGGGCAGTGATGCTGCTAGAGAAAGTAAAACGTAGCTTTGTTTCCCCGAGATAACCAATATCAAACAAAAACAAGGTGGGATGAAAGGGGACACGAAGAATAAGAAGGATTGTGATGAGCTGACAGGACCTTATTCCTTCTCTATACAGCTACGTTTGTGCATGCTAAACTGAGGTACACCTTTTCATGTGTGTGGATTTTGACTGACATCTAGCATACCAGTTAATAACCTCAAGAATAGGAAAGCCTTGGATGTTTGGTCAGTAAAGCTTTCACTCATAGGCATCCTCAAGCTGCAGTGGAAACAGATGTCAATTTATCTCAGAAGGTTTTACTGTAAGACACTTGAGATGTCCTGAGAGGGTGTACTGAAAGACAGGAACACACACAAACACACACAGTGTCACCTTTCACTTTTAAATAATCACAATGGTATGGTGGAGGTTTTAAATCGTCCTGCTGTTGAAGGGAGAGGTGAGCTGACTGGAATGAGGTTGACCCAGGAGATGAATTTAGAAGTAGAAGCCAAGATTAATATGTCTGTTGTTCTGATTTCCAAAGTAGAAAACAAGGTGGAGCATGAAGAAAGAGGGAGGCTGGAAGAGAAGTGGAGTATATAATTGCCTAATTAACAGGAATTTCTCCACTGATTATAATCACTTTCAAATTAAAGAGGGTTTAACTGCATCATAACCAAATTTTTTCTGAGCCTTTTTTGCATTAGAGAAGTGCCAGCCGTGTCAGTAAGACCACTGCAAGGTTGGAGCTCCAGTGACAGAGCTCTCATTAGTGACCTGGGGCCAAATTTTCACAGCTGGCCTAACCTGGCATGACTCCAGTGAAGTCAGCAGATTAAATATGACCTCAAGACTCATTCGCCTACTGTGCTGTGGAAGAAGGAGAGTGGAAATGCAAATCTTATCTGGGTTGTTTGGCAGCATCCAAGAATGTTCAATCAAACTGCAGAAAGTATTTCAGCAATTATTTTGGAAAAAGATACTCGGTAAACCATACATTATTATGTTATGAGATGGGAGAAAGGGACATGCTCTTCAAGGCAACAGCTCAAACTTCATGTGATGAAAATTTCATGTTATGCTCCAAACTGCAGCATTTTCATGCATGTTCCTTTGCTGCTGCAAACAGGTATTTGGGCATCCAAACTTTGGATTAATTGCATATTCAGCCACCATTTATTTATGTAAGTGAAAACATGCTCCAAATTTGCATGCATTACCTTTCAAGCCTAGTCTGACGTTGCTTATTTTTTCAATCGCAAGCAGGTAATACTGACAAATCTCTTCAAAAGTGTGTTTTTGTGAAACTTACCTTAGTTTTGGAAAAATTAAAAAATGTTCTGAAAACAGTCAGACATTTCTTTGCACCAAATCTCTGAACATTTCAAAGTGGAGAAGAGCCCCCTTGCATACACATGATGTCCATGAAAGGGGCAGTATAGAAGGCCCTCTGCTTGTCCCAGTTCATTTTTTTCTTATGATAGCCACAGAAAGATCCAATGATAGCTCTTTTCCAGCTGAGGAGAGGCACTGGGCACTTTAAATTAAAATCTTTTTGGGTGAAATGGACTTTCATCATTTAGACGTGAAATGACCTTACACTGCCAAATGAAAAGCCATCTTTAAATAACAAACTGATGGCTCCCTGCGGAGAACATAATGCCATACACTGTACTACATCGGATCTTTCTCTTCCTTTGAGAAACTATGACAAATATTATTAACTTCCCAGCAGAAAAGAAAATGAAAACAACCTTAGGAAAATATACTCATATGTCTCTCTATTTTACAATAAATATGCACCTGTATGCATAATAATATTTTTTACAACTCCACAATAAATGGCAGGTTGCCCCACCTAAGCACTTATCTTTGAAAAATACAAGAACACGTGAAGACACACATGTATGCAATGCATAGTGTCAATATGTGTATCTTACATGCGAATTTTTTACCTGTAACTCAGACACGTACAAGCACACTTGGACATATCTACACATGCATGACTAATATACATTCCCGTTTCTGAAACATATACCTTACACTAACAACGAGTAACTATGGTGGTAAATGTTCCACATGCTTATACAATAATATGTTTGCGCTCCTGCCTAACCCCACACACATCTGTAGTACACTGTGTTGTGATCACACAGCTGTAAGGTGAGTTAGGATCATTATGCTGTGCGCACCACGGCCACATGCAGACATATGTAGCATTACATTCCTACAATGCCATGCAAGGATTCTGTGCCCTTTGCTAAAACATGCACGTGCAAACAATCCCCCAGGAGTAAAAGAAAGGCATTACAAATAAGAAATCTATCCAGGTTATCTAACCCATTCTCTGCTAGTGTAGCATGACTTCTTCTAGATTACTTCCTACTTGTATTGTAGATGACCGACAGGCTCATCTGACCATACACAGAGATGCGAAGCACCTCTGAGGAGCACTGGGAGCCCACAAACATCAAAAAGCCAAGTGTACCTATCAGCCCTGACAGAAGGCAATACACAGAAGTACACCACCTATATCTCACATATAGCATTTACCCCCGGAATAAAGAGATATGATGAACGTCTGACCCCGGTCTCCCTGGGGAGCTGAAATGACATCTCTAGCTGCCCATTTATTGCCTCTAGTCCTTGACAGCATTGGCAAGGCCATCCATATTGCTGTCATTTTTCTCCGCCCTCCCCTCACTGCCACCCTTGCTTGCTATGGCCGGGTAGTCCTGCTAATGTTGCCATTTACAAGAACAGCTGAGACAGTAGTGCTGATCAAGCATTTCTACAACACCATTATCGATTCAACAGGCGTACAAAAAGCTGAGGGGTGCTCACAATTTTTCTGTGCACTTGCAAAAAGGAGGGAGAGTCGCAGAGCACAGAGCAGCCTCCCCCTGCACTGATACACCCGGCTCGCTGTGTCTCCCGAGCATGCACCATACCCAGGCTCACCCTGGATGCTGAACACGTCTGCCAACCCCATCAGCAGCTTGGCCCTTTGCCATAAATCAATAAGTTCTCTTTAGAATTCCACCTTGCAAAAATATTTACTGTACATAATTTAATATAATACTCTCCTGGATAAAGAGCTGACATGTTTAATTACCTGGCTCAAGTGCTTTCCTTCTACAGAATACTGTACGCCCAGCCAGGAATGCGGACAAACACAGCAGATTTTTAATCTGTTGGGACCTTGGGGTGGGAGAAATTTCAGTCTAGAGACTCTCCTCTGACAGTGTCCTCCCACTCCTAGGGTGAGTTCGGGCTTGACCCTAGAAGGGAGCAGCCTCCTGCCCACACAGCTTGAATAGGCTCTGTCTTTGCCTTACCAACACCTGAAGGGTTTTTGGGAAAGGAAGAGGTGCTGAAAAGAAAGCCCATATCTTAACCAGCTCAGCAGATTGCTGTTGCCATTGATTTGATGGTAGGACCACTTATCCTGGAGGGACTGCTTGACCAAACAGCACTGGCAGAGTTGTATCACCCACTACTGCTTTGTAGATATGAGTGTCCAGGACCTCTGTTCATAGGGCAGCCTAATTACACAGAAGCAGTCCACCATTTTTGCCTCACAACTTTTAGACTGTAATTGTGTTTGAAAACAATTTTTGGTATCTAAAGCCTCATTTACTCTTCATTTTTATCTTCCATCTCAGCATGTACATACTGCCATTTGTCAAATGTGGCATCCTTGCCAAACGCAATGCATCCCCGCCTGTGCTTAGGATGCCATCCTAGAGACCACTGCCACTAACTGGGACTTTGGTTTAGCCTTTCTGCAGTCTCCTTATGAATACACAGCCCAGCTGGGGAGTCTTCATTTCAAGGTCAATTTCTTTGATCACTTATTCCATGCTGCCTGCTCCAAGTTGTATAATCTCAGTGAAAGGTGTGCTAGGAACCAGGTATGGACCGCTGAATACAGTTATGTGAAGTGAAGGTGGCGTGTGAATGTGAGGACACTCCTAGGAGTCTCAGCAAGTACAGTTCACACAGCTTTGTGGAGACTTTGACTCCTGAATATCCAAGAGCTCCAAAACTTAGGAAACACTCATCAGTGCACACAGATATAAATTAACTCACATTCAGATTTCTGGGAATGAAAATAATATCCCATTTTGCATATTGTGCTGAGAAGTGCTGAGTGACTTCTGCCAACTGTTTCCCTTTGATGGCCAGACAAAATGGCAGCTCTGCACCAAAAGCCAGAACCAAAGTCAACTGAAGCTTTGTCTAGGTACGTTGAAAGAAGTTGTCCTTTCTTCCCTGTATGATACATGTCAGCAAAGTTTTCTTGAGAAATATGTATATCCCAGTTCTACTAGGTTTGTCTCACATTTTCATGAGGAGGTCCCAGTGATCAAGGAACATCACTACCCTAGTTTTCATTTATATCAGCTGAAATATTTGTGGCTTTTTTGAGGACAAAATATTTCTCCGAGGCTTATTGCTATACTGAGTAAAATTTTCTCTACAGTTGCCAGGAACAAGAAATCCAGGGGTACAAGCGTTGGAAGTGAAAAATTGAGTGTAGATGTAATCAAAGCTGTTCTTTTGTATGTTAATGATGCTTGTTCAGCAATTCAAAATGGCAAAATATCCTGGATTGTTTGGGGTTTTTTGAAAATACAGTCAACTTATTCCTTCAGCTAACCTGATGTACATCCCCTATTTGAAACAGAACCCAAATTTCACCTAGTTCTCACAAGAACCCTTTTACCTAACCCTCAGTGACTTCTGATCAAGCTCAGTTAGAGCTTGATGATCACTTCCAAATGCAAATCAAAACCTACTTCTAAAGAGGCGGATGTGTACTTTGAGCAGAAATGTATAAATTTAGACCCCAAATGTTTTCACAGTAGGGGTTTTGTCAGGCTTTCAAACCTGACAAACTTAGTCCCTCTCTTGGTAATTGAGGTAGGTTCTCAACAACGTTTGATTTTTTTGGTTTGGTTGCTTTAGGGTTTTTTGCAGCAACGCAGGTCTTGGTTGATCAGATTGGTCCCTAGCTTGAACACAGTCTAAATCAAAACATTAGTAAAAGTCTCCCTACCTCCCTTGCCTCTGAGGAAAGCAGCGTGTCTTGCACAGTACTGTGATGGATCTGACACCTTGTGTGCAGCACTGCTGTGAAGCTGCGTTGGGTGCAATGTTGTCACGCGTGACATCCCATGCTGATGGCAACATGCATGCCCACAGCTCACAAAGATGTGAACAGGAGTCACTACGTAGCTCTTGAAATGCAAGAAATGTGGAAGAATTTGGAACCCTTTCTGCTAAAAGCAGAGGTCAGAAATCTTCAGAATGGCATATCTCTGAAACAGATACAGAAGCTTATGTTACACGCTCTATCCAGTCATGCACCGTGCAATTTTTCTACACATAATAATAGATCACTGTCAATGTACCTCAGTCTTCATCTGCAGCTTTTTCTGCTATTCTTGTCCCCAGACTGTCTTACGCAGAGGCTGCCTATCATGCCAAATTTTCTGCTAGTGACAAACATCTTGCATGTAAAAATAGCCCTGAACCAAATATCCTTTTTCTGGCCAGTTCCACAGGGCTGAGAGAATACAGATTGAGAACAAATATTTGGATTTCACAGCTGAAGTTAAAAAATCCTCTTATCAGAGCACTGTAAAAATCTAGTACTCCTGTAATCTAGATTCAGATCTGTTGTCTCCAGATCATCTCTGATGACCAGTTCTACAGAGAAACCACAGATTTTTTTTGCTTGTGACCTAACAACAGTCACTGAAAGCAAAGAGTGGTTTTCTGCTGTCTTCAGAGGTCTGAATCAGGCACTATATCAGATTATAAAACAGATCTAGGATGTAGCCAGCATATTCACCACTCTGTATTCACGTATCCTTGTCTCTGGTCCCTCTTTAGGAGAAGAGAGCTTTGCTCCTCCGTGACATGCTGCGTACCAGCTCCCTGCTTTTCGCACAGGCTAACTCCTACTCTCCCCAGGAATAGCTTATCAGAGTCTCCGGCATTGTTTAGCTGGCTATAAACCAGCAAGCAACTTCTGTCTCCATGGTGAATGATTCTTTGTCATCTTTTCTTCAAAGCTTTCTAATTAGACATCCTGTAATTTGCAGCTTTTCTATAACACATTTGCAGTGGTGTGTGCGTGCGTGTGTGCGCATGGAGAATAAAAATTAAAATGTGGCAGTGAATCAGCAGTCTGTAAATAATTGCAATAAATAAACAAACTTTTTTTTTTTTTAATGAGACATGGACTGGATCTTCCTTTCAGGCAAGCAGCTGGTCATTTTATTGCTTCATCCTTAAATCCCCAAAGCCAATCTGCTATAACAAAGAATGACATCAGTTTCCACCTATTCTCAGCATTATGGGATGACATGTCTGATTTTGGTGATCTGTCCCACAGTCTGTGGGTGAAGCAAAGAATGGATGCAGAGAACGTGAGAGCACAATAAAATAACATGCCATTTAAGAAAACATTCACCTCCAGTTTAGCATCTCTAGTTGAGAGCTGATCAAAATCTGTTAGCATTTACTAGACATCTAGCATCCTTTGTGAAATGAGCTGCTGATTTCATTTGGTTCCTGCTGGACAGGTATTTATCTCACAAAAACAATCTTTACAGCAGGTATTACTTATCAGGCCATGGAGACATGCCAAAATAAAAAAAGAGCTAAAAAAACCAGTGGGGGTGGGGGTGGGGGGGAGGAGGGTAGTGGGAGAAAGGAGAAAAGGGAGAAAACAGAACTAGTGATTCAAATGACTGCTTTTCCCACTGAAGGTCCTACAGCTAAACTGCTTATGGCTGTGTTCCTATCCTCCTCATAACTACTTGGCCACCCAAAACATGGAGACCTGAACACTGGTGCAGTCTCTGATAGAGCTCCTGGGCTGCACCAAGGGACTGAAGAGTGCACTGCCTGGCGTACCTCCTTGAGAGTCTCCAAGCATGAAGCTACTTCAAAACCTAAACCTTCCCCATGGCATACTCACTCCTGACAGAGGAATATTTCCTACTACTCGAATGATTGAGGGGTATTCATCCCTTATTTAAAGCAATGAATAAGCTCTCTACTACTGCCTTCTGACCTCCTCAATAAAGTATTCACATAAAAAAGAAGGCTTTTTTACACGTTACATAGGATCATACATACATCATATATGCTCTTTCAAACTTATTTGACATCGCTAGGAATACTGCAAAGAAAAACTGCAAAGAAAAACTGCCATTTCATCAGTGTCTTTCTCGTTCCCTGGCTGAAGTTGTAAACTCCTGCTTCTAATAACGCAATCAACTCCACAGAAATATACTGCATTCTCACAAAGAGGGGCTTACAATTTCAATTTAGGAATAATTAGATGGAACAGATGCGAATGTCAAGAGTATCTGTGTCTGCAAATTCCTCCAATAATGCATCTGATGACCACAAAATGTTTTATAAGGTTCAAGCCTCATCCACAGCTAATGGCTCCCAGTTAATAGAAGCAGTCAAAGGGCAAAGAAAGGAGAGGGGGGTGTTCATGAATATTTATGAAGCAAAACAAGCAGCAGAGATACTCCCTTTTAACAGGCTTCATTACTTCTTCTTCCACTCTCCTGATGAAGTAACTGCATTAAAATCCAGGCATTTGAGTGTTTCTCAGCTGCCATTCACAATCAGACTCATAAAATCATTTGAACATATATATTTATATCTACAAATGGAAACAGGAAGAATCAGACACATTCTATTCTTTTTAAACAATTTTGTTGCTTGAGGACAGGACCAGATTGACAGACAGCCCTCTTCTGTGCCTAATTCTGCAAGCTGCTGAGTGCCTCCTGAAAACACTTGAGCCTTCTCAGAGCCATGAATGGAAGATGAGAGTGCTGAGCCTCTCTGAAGAGATGTTCAGCAGTTTGCAAGATTGCTCCCTTCACCCTCAAACCAGAGGTAGTCTGGGAAGGCTTTACTAACATGGCTTGTGTCCATGCCCTTGGTCAGCATGGTTAACTTCTAATAGAAGGGTAATTCCTTGTCAGCCTTGGTTGCTCCTTAACAGTTCTGGTGAGAGAACTGATGGGAATGGACCTAAATGTCTATAGGCATGTAAAAACTTAGTAAGATCAAGGCCTACCAACCCTTATTACATCTGCCTATCAATAGCAATGACTTACTCAGCAGGTTGGAGTCGCCTGTAACCATATCAACCTTCTTGGTCTAAGAAGTAGGCTAACACCAGCAAGCAAGTCTATAGTTGGATTTTCTAAACTTGGTATGCTCCTTGAATGTCACAGGTTACAGGAGGACTCCCTTTCCCTAGGTAGAATGCCAGGCAGCCATCAGCATGCTGGAAGGCAGAAAGTGACTGGTACAGGAGTGGACAGGCCCATTGCGTGATGGGGTTTCTGCACAATACTGTCATAGTTCACCACAGACTGCTGGCAGAAACTGGAAATGCATCAAATCAGACATGAAGCTCTGAGTTCCTTCCCAGGTCTGCAAGACTCACACTGCATCTCTTGCAGGCATGCCACAGACTGTCAGACAAGCGTACATACCGAAAACATACTCCATGCACCCCTACAAGATACAGAAATGTACCTAAATTCGAATCATAGCACACAGAGATTTGTCATGATTGTAACTGCAATGTGCACCTTGTCCTCCCCACTGGTCTTGACTGCACGCTCAACAGAGGAATGGCTCAGCAAAAACAAATTTTTGCAAAAACTCAAAGAATAATATTCATAACCAGTAATGAAAACAATCTAATTGATACAGAGAACATTCCCTTGGCTGAAGTTCAACCCCAAGACCTTGGGAAATGAAGTCTGGTCTTCCAACCAGTCCTTCTCTGCCTCCCAAGCAGTCCTTTCACAGTCTTGATCCTGAAAACCTGTGGGAGGAAGGGTAACATGAGCTCCGTATACCCAGCCACGTCCTTGCAGACCCTAAGGACCAAACACAGAACATTCAACAGTACCAAGAGCCTCTGTATCTTGAGCTTTGAAAGTAAGTCTTAGTTGGGTCTGATTCCAGACTTCTAACCTTGTGGATGAGCTGAGACAGGAGGACCTCAAACTAAGCCCCTTGACAGCAAGGTGGTTGTAGCGACCATATAAAATCCCCATATCCTGAGATGGCACTGTTAGTTAGTCCTGCCAACTCTGTTCTATGAAGAAAAGTAAGGAGGAAGACAGAAAAGGGGACAAAGACCATAGCATCTTGTCTCTTGGTTATTTCAGTGTCTTGGTTACCATGCTGAAATCCAGGTGGGAATCAACACATTTATGCTCATCTCCCCAGAGAACACTGCCTAGACTAGAGTGTCAGCGATGCAGGTGGTTTGAAATGGCATCCTGAGAAGATGCTGATTTTTTCATAGCTCAGCAGCATATGCACACAGTCTACTGACACAGCCTGGCAGTTCCCCCATACACCAAGCCTTCAAAAGCTCCCGAAACGGTGGTGTCCCACAGACACATTGCTCAGATCAAGGCAAAGCTCCTCACTGAGTTCTTTAGCCTCAAAGCTCTACAATATTGGAGGAGGCTGAAATATGGTTTCCTTGTGT
Organism: Gymnogyps californianus; assembly: GCF_018139145.2. Classification (NCBI taxonomy): domain Eukaryota; kingdom Metazoa; phylum Chordata; class Aves; order Accipitriformes; family Cathartidae; genus Gymnogyps; species Gymnogyps californianus. Next base: position 154,530,984 of record NC_059471.1, read on the forward strand.
TTTTTCCTATGGACGCTTTTAATTACAAAAAAAAAAAAATACTCTTGTCATCAGAAACTTCTACTAGTAATGCAAACTTTCATGAGAAAATAAAACTTTAAAAAATTTAGTTTTGGATTAAATGCTTGTCTACATGTTCTTGGGTTTGGCTAACAATTTGTAAACATAGATATTATTCTTGTAAGGAAGTGTATATTTTCTGGAAACAAAACCAAAAACATAGTTCAGGCCAAAATCAAATTTGACATCAAAGAAAGCCCTTGAAAGAGGTTTTTTTACCCAGCTCTACCCAAAATTTTGTGCAACAGACAAGCATTTTTGGCACCTCTTCCACATGGGGATAAATTGGTACATCTTTCTAGCACTTTCCCAGGGCAGCTTCTCAAGCAGATTTCAGCATCCACAGCCATGTACCTGACTGTTCACACCTTCTGTTTGTAAATCTTTCAATCTTGATTGCTCCCAAATTATCAATGCCTATACTTTTTCACAAATGTACCCAGTCCTTTTAACAGCTTCTTGACCTCTAGTCTTTACCTGCACATGTAAAACACATTAATTCTGGAGATTTCTAGCAAAAAGTAGACAGTTAATGGATATTTTAAAATTGAGCATGGATCAGCAAGTCTATGTCATTTTAGCCCCCTGCCATTAAATCTGCAACGCCTCAGCAGGATGTATACCCTCAAAAATCCCATAGGATCATGTATGGTAGAACCAAAATTGTCCTTCCTGCAGTAGGAAAATGGTCCTCCTTTCTTTAAAACTCCCTTTAGTACATCATATTTGCTAAATGTAAATTTTTTTGTTCAAAACTATGAATTTTATCTTCATGTTGCATTAACATAATAAGCGTGAGACTCCCGTGATTTCCATGCAGCTATTTTTAATTTATTCCAATAGAAGAGAAAAGGCAACGAGGTTTTCATCCTGCACTTATTTCCATACACAAGAGATATTTTTTCCACATATTCATCACTCCTGAAAGCCAGTTCAATCCTGATAATCAGATTATATCACTTATTTGTTTAACATGCAACTTTTTGCCAAGATGAGAGGAGTAAGCAACAACCTTTGCTTCAGTATAAATTGGGATGATTTCACATTAGCAGTATGCATCTGTTACACTACACTCAATACTGCAATATTGCAAAATGTATGCAAGTCATTAATGAATTCTGACATATATACACATGGTCTAGAGTTGATCCATAAAGTTTTGTTCCCAATGGCTAGAAATATTTGGCATCAAGTAAAGGTGAAGGTTATTAGTCACTTCTAAGCTCTCAAACTGGACAGTTAATTCCAGTCTGCTCCCAGTGATGCCTAGTTGCAAGCAGCGGTGGCTTCTCAAGTATTTGTGCAATTGTCTGTATTGATCTCAAAACTGCCCAGAACCTTTTAAATGCACTTAATAAAAGTAAAAGCTTTATTAAGTAAATTCAAATGGATGCTTTGTAAAGTTTCAATGTACAAAGAAAACCTTAAGATTTCCTTTTGACTTGCGGTGGCACAATTGTTGGGTTTTATCTACCGACAGTCCTGGGGCTTATCAGGAAACAAATGATTTCCCAGATTAATAGAATACTGGAAGTCACACTTCTTCTACAATTTTATTTCTGAAGGACTTTTACAATGCTCAAGCCCAACAGAATTGTTTCCATGGGGTTGTATGTTAATTAAAAAAAGAAACATAACAGTAGAGGAATTTTAAATATAAACTAACAATCTGCTCTGGCGATTGCATCTCTGTGATGCTGCATAAAATTTAAAATTGAAACTGAGCAGAAAATTACTATATAGGCAAAAATGAAAATCACTAGCACCTCATTAACGGAGGAAACTGCATCGTGTCAAACAATATGAATACTGACAAATGAAAACTATCATTTTAATCTTCAGTTTTAATCTTCTGAGGTTATTTTAAGTAACAAAGTAAGTACATTTGTTTTATTATTACTTTTAAATACAGAGACAAATTATTCACTGGAATAGCTCTGTGGTGTACTAGCAGCCCCATGATTTTCACCCTGACCAGACTCTCTTAACTTCCCTGTTTGTAGGGAAATTCTGCCCTCATTTTGACAGCACCCAGCCCCTCTTTAGCCTGAAATTGTATGATTTTTTGTGGGATTCAGTCTAGGACATAGTTCAAGAAATAAACTATTTGGAGATTCAGAAACTGACTGTTTCAGAGCTCAAAAGTTTCTATCAGACCTTACTAGATGATGTATCAAAGGCACTCCCCAAATAGATGTCTGAATTTCCTTTGAGAACTTCTTTACTTTATCAGAGACCGTTCCTATTAGCTCCTTTAGAAGCCTGTGACATCTAGACAAAAGTGCAGGAGAAGCATTTCCCTACTTAACTTTTTTTCATAAACCCTTTTATAAATCTGTGCTTCCACCTTTCAGCTCCAGAAGCTGGAAAGTGCCATTGCAAGTAGTTGTCATACTTCAGGAAGAGGGTCACAGCACCCGGAAGGGCTTCATGGACTAGTCCAAAGGAGAGTGGCTAACCACGGTCACCGTCTATGACTTCTCCTCCCAGCTGGATGGGAATAGAGAATGTGTTAGAGGTCTCTCCCAACAGAGATGATGGATACCTGGTTTAGCGCCTGAAGAATCTCGTATTCACCGTTAGGCAACTGGGTACTACAGAAAACATACTCCACACTAGCAACCTCTCAAGCCACCAGCCTCCCTTTTCAGAGCAAGTCAGTTGAGAACCTGGCACAAACCCAGACTTGTGTCAGGGCGCTGGATGCTGTTTGGTCACCTTTGGACCAATGCACAGTCCGAAGACAGGACCTGCTGCACTGTGGGATGAAGGGCAGGCAAAGTGCACCTCTGTTCTTCTGGGTTACGTTGTCCTGTGAGAGGTTGCAGGAGTATACAGGGCCATCCTTGAAGCAAGGTTTATAGAGAGAGATAATATCTTTCGTTAGACCAACTGATATAGCTGGAAGAAACAGAGACAAGAATTCAGCCTGAAAAACCTGTTTGTTTTTTTGCAGCTATACCAGTTCATCTAATAAAAGATATTCTCTCCTTATAAAACTTGCCTTACTTATGTATTTTAGACAATCATGACTACAGAAATCCTACCACTGCTTATTTTAACCACTCTGAAATGGCCCAGGGTCCTTCCTCTCAGATCAAAGACAGATGGTCACTATGGTTAATTTTTTCTTCCACCTCCATAGCCCCTTTGGGTCCATTCCTCCTACCCAGGCTGCTGGTATTAGTGATAAAACCATATAGCATGAAATACAGATGACTCCAAGGTGTATTATCTTCCTTACGACTAAAATAAATAGCATTGTTCCCAGCTTTTTCAACATAGGCTTGCAAAAGGAAGGAAATATATCAAAGACCTTTCTTCTACTAACACTGCAAGTCTTCTACCAACATGTTAAACCCATAATGATCTCACAGCCCACCTCCACAACAGGCAGCCTGGCCTTCCTGTCCCCCAGCCATTCATCCCCTTCACTGTCCTCTCCCTGCTGGCAGGGGACAAGATTGAGAAGCAATCTAGATTTAAAAATATGCATTTTGTATATCTTAGGGTCACTGAATACCAAAATAATGAAATCAGGAAGAATGTAACCTGTATCCTTTTGGCACCGTAAGGATTACATCCCAGGTCATCAGACATATCTGGCTATTACAGTTCAGATATCCATGATGTCAATATTTGACTGTGACAACTAGTTGTGTTTAGTTATCCAGCCACATAACTAGAAGAAGCTTCAGCGCATGTGTGTTGGGTTTGTGTGGCGGGGTTTTGGTAGTGGGGGAGGGGCTACAGACATGGCTCCTGTGAGAAGCTGCTAGAAGCTTCCCCTGTGTCTGACAGAGCTAGTGCCAGCCGGCTCCAAGACGGACCCGCCACTGGCCAAGGTCGAGCCCATCAGCGATGGTGGTAGCGCCTCTGGGATAGCATATTTAAGAAGGGGGAAAGACTGCTGAGAAGAGGAAGAGGAGCTACAGCGAAGAGAGGAGTGGGATGTGAGAGAAACACCATGCAGACACCGAGGTCAGTGAAGAAGGAGAGGGAAGAGGTGCGCTGGAGCAGAGATTCCCCTGCAGCCCGTAGTGAGAGGGCAGGCTGTCCCCCTGCAGCCCATGGAGGTTAACGGTGGAGCAGAGATTCCCCTGCAGCCCGTGGAGGACCCCACACTGGAGCAGGTGGCTGGGCCCAGAGAAGGCCATGACTCCGTGGGAAAGCCCACGCTGGAGCAGTTTGTGGAGGACTGCAGCCCGTGGAAAGGACTCGCGTTGGAGAAGCTCATGGAGGGCTGACCCCCGTGGGAGGGACCCCACGCTGGAGCAGGGGAAGAGTGTGAGGAGTCCTCCCCCTGAGGAGGAACGAGCGCGGCAGAGACAACATGTGATGAACTGACCGCAACCCCCATTCCTGCCCCCCTGAGCTGCTGCGGGGGAGGAGGTAGAGGAATCGGGAGCAAAGCTGAGCCCGGGAAGAAGGGAGGGGTGGGGGGAAGGTGTGTTTTTTAAGATATGGTTCTATTTCTCATTATCCTACTCTGATTTGATTGGTAACAAATTAAATTGATTTCTTTTTCCCCAAGTCGAGTCTGTTTTGCCTGTGACCATAACTGGTGAGTGATCCCTCCCTGTCCTTGTCTCGACTCACGAGCCTTTTGTTATATTTTCTCCTCGCCATCCCACCGAGGGGGAGGAGTGAGTGAGCGGCCGCGTGGTGCTTTGTTGCCAGCTGGGCCTAAACCACGACAGCATGTAAAATGAACCTGCTTACTTATTATTAGCTATATCAGGTCATTGTATACATTGAGGACTCCTCATTAAGTTTGAGGCCATTTCAATTTTTCTGTCCTCTGCTCAAGGTGGGGTTTTTTTTCCATGGTACTGACAGTAGCTACTCAAGGGACCTCACTGTAACCTCCAAGATAACTGCACTGCACCTAAGCAATTACACCACTGACTAGCAGTGGGAGGCTCACGGGATACAACTTTTACACACTATAGCCATCACTCACGTATTCATTAAAAGTGCAGGTCTACCCACATTCAGAGCTGAACGGAAAACACATCTCTGTAACTGCCTTTCTCTCCACAGAATTGCAAGTCGTGTCTTTACCTGCTGCACTATACTCAGATACATATGCATGTGCATGCACAGTCTGTGGAATGGGAAAAAAGATTATTAATATTGTTACGCTTTTAATACCTTAGCAGACGTTTGCACACTTTATTTATGAGGTCATATAAGCATTCATGTGATAGCTTGATCAATCAACAGATAAATAGCTCAACTGATCATCTGTCACCTTTAATTCTTTCAGGATTATATCTCTTAAGACAAAAGAAAGACACATCTTTCAAATACCTTACAAAAAAGCAGATGTATCAGCTGTTTCTCTGGACTAAATGAGTATTAACGATCACAGGATCCTTATAAGCCTCTACTTGTCGTCTGCATCTTTGTCATTTCTAGCAGCACATTCAGTTACTGTATGGAAATAGATGCATTCACATTGTTCACTAAAAACGCCAAGGATTTGAATGAAGCCACACTTAAGGTCTGTGAAAGATGCTCAACTCATGTCTCATTGCTTTTTATTGTAGTTCATGTGGTAAACTGAGTTCTTTAGCTGGGCTACTTGACCAGAAAGCAATCATCAAACATTGATGCTTCCTAAACTACCTCACATCTCTCCAACCATGAGTCAGTCTGGCAATTACAGGAACAGAGCCTGAATTCTCAGGTCCTCCTCTTTTTTCTGCAATTGACTGCCATACCTCTTTGGAAAAAACCATCCAGCCTTACTCTGTCCCAGTTATTCAGCCTGCAGAATGGATGTGTTAAAGCACACTATGCACAGCTGACATTGCTAACCAGCATCAATGAAATGCAGGATGCAGCAACCTGCATGTGAAAACCTCATGTCTGGCTTACAGCAGGAACTGAACGAGGGTCTTGCAAGCACTGAAGGCATTAATCCTTCAGATTTCAGGAAGACTAGAGGTTTCCTATACTGCCATCTCACTCAAAGTAGGCACAGAGAGAGGATGCACCCCATATATGCTGCCCATGGATCACCCTGGCACAGAAAAGCCAAAGCTCCTATAGTCTTCTGTGGCTATAAAGGGTCCCGGCCCTGGAGAACAGCGGCATAGTGGTGCAGAAGCAGAGGCACAATTTGAAGACACCTTTCCAAAGGCAAGTCATGCTCTGGGGAAGCTCACAGAGTCAGGAAACAGGAGGATCTGCAAAGGGCAGGAGTGCAGAGCAGCAGGAGCTGTTAACACAACCAGTGATATGAGATCCTTAATTCACAGTGAAAGAAGAGCACTTGCGGCGGAGGCTGGCACTTCCCCAATGCCAGAAGAAAACTGAAACATGGACAAGTGATAGCAGGTCCATCCATCATCTTTGGATTTCTAACCATCACGTTCAGAGTGGAGGGCCCATGGTGAAAGAGGCTTACCACGTTTCAAGTGGAAACATTCAATGACAACGTTCCTTACAACAGAAACTGCTGCTTCTTTCAGTTGGGATCACATCTTGACATGAAGATCAGTAAGGAAAAAGTTAAAGGAGTGTGGTTCATTTCTAGGAAAGTTGTGTAATGAACAGAGAGAGCAGTAAGGATAGCAAGGGAATCCTCTCCAATAAAACTTTCCCACTCCTGCCAAAACAGATATAGATTGTGTTTTTCAGGAATTCATTTAGTCTGAAAAACTTAATGCAGAATTGGCCAGATGCTCGGGTCAGTGTAAATCGGTGCAGCTCCCCTGACTTCTGGGTAGCCAAAGCTCAGCACAGGGTACACCCAAAGTGCCAGACATTCATCATTACTAACATAACACATCACTGCTCACTGAAGTAAAGGTTTTAGGGCTGCTTCAAGACCCACCCAACTAAAGTACATTTATCTTTCCTGCTGTTCAGTTGTTCTCTGCCTCCTTGAAATTAATGTGCAGATTTGTTAAGCTATTGTTGTAGTAATGTACCTTACTTCTGAAAAAGTTACACTTTTTTCATTTATCTCACAACCCACACAGACACTCAGAGTGTATACAATCAGTTTGCAAAACGTGTGACCTAGCTGGCTGAAAGGTGCTCTACGAGTATCATAAATCATTCTTTATCTGCCTTGGCTCTTTTTATAAATAGCACATCTTGGCTTTGTATGTCTTAAATGCTTTGGACCATTTCTTTTGTTTAGGGGCAAAAAACTGCAATAAGATTTGTTTATTAACAGGGAGAGAAAGACAGGTATTAATATTTTTGTGCTGTTGCTGAAAGCACAGTCCCAACAGAGACTGAATTTCCAATCTTTTGTATCAAAGCCATTGACAACTTTCTTCACTAGGCTACCCAGGATGTTGTTTAAAGCTCAACGCACACAAGAAATTTCATGTAAATTAGCCACCTGAGGGTACCAACACGGACCCATGATTGTAATAGAAACATATTGACATTGGCATAAAAAAGGCTAATTAACTGCTTCCTTTCTGCCACTTGCACACTAGATGCACACCGCTGCTCAGCATCTCCTGGGCTGCTGCAGACACACTGGCAAATACTCTCGTTCCATGGACCTCAGCACAACAGCTGCTTAAAAGGTCTGCACAGAAGCATAGGGGAACAGCAATATGAGTGGATGAGTGCTCCACAAGCAAAGGGATGAAGAGTTCAAAGTGTATCCCCTTCCTTCATATGGAGCAAAGCTCTCTTCATGCATGCACCATTTCTGGAAAGTCAGACTTGACTTCATATGTTTTTCTTCCTCAGTACAAAGAGCCATGGAAATGCTGTAGTCCTATGCAGCGTGTTTTGGGCTGATAAGAATAACAGCGTGCGGGGAATTTAGTCCTCCATTTCACACAGAGGAAAACAGATTTCGTTGCATATTCTGACTGAAAGACAACCGCAAAGAAGGATGTGAACTCACAGCTTCTAGAGGTTAAAGTCAGACAATTCATCCAGAGAGTTGCACACTCTGATTAGAGGATCTTAAGGTGTTAAGTAAAAACCTGTACACTTCCATGAATGCAACTGAAATAAACTGTGAATTACTGAAGTAATTCTCAAGCGGTACAGGGCTTGATTGCCTTGTATAGTGATTTGCACCCACACATTGTGAGTATCAAGCAGGTGTAAAATGCCTGCAGTGGAGGAATAGGGAATGCTGATTTAAGAGTGTTTTATACACACATTGCCTTGAACTTAATAGGTATGAAAGTGTCCTACAAGGTAAAGCAGAAAAAATTCAGTCCCCAGAACTCAAAATACATGTCCTTTGTGGCTATTAAGCCCTTTATATTTGCAGATGTACTGATATTAATGCTTATTCTTACAATGCACTAGAAAGAAGTCCATACCAAAACCCCGTTCTAAGTCCCACAAGGATCTGGAATACCTGAAACCCGTTCCCAGGCTTTCCTGTTCACCCTTATTTTTTTCAGTTTATAATCTTTTCATTCTTTTGACTTGCTTTTTTTCTTTGTTATACACAGCAGAAGATGAGCTCACCCTCAGCGTTTTCCCTGTAACTGTTCTGTATCCACAGCATCTCCTCACACAAAGAAAACCTTTATCTAGCCATGAAGATGACGTAAGAATGAGTGACTGCACAGGTCAGGTGAGTGGTAATGGGACAGTAAGCCTTTCATCTGAGGTCACCGGAAAGAATCCAAATCGTCTCAACACAAAATGGAAGCAAAATGAAAGTTGTTCCACTTTAATGACTTTTTGGTCAACTGTGAGAAAGGAGTTAGCAGTTTCACAACAGACTGAGCTCCATGTCACAGAAAATAAATAACTAAAATACATAAATAGCAAACAGTGCAGTCATCTGACGCCCAAGCTACCACCCAATAATGAAATCAGGTCTGAAAACCAAACTAGATTCTCGCCTTTTATCTTCTAGTTAAGGATGGAGGTGCTCTGGTGGGAGGCAGAAACGTGCATTTCTGTTGCCTGTGCTGTCCTCATTCTAAAGAAAAGCACAGGATTCAGTGTCTGGGGATGTAAAGCCCACACTAAAGCCACCACAAAACAGGGGAAGAGATGAAGGGAATGTAGGGTACCAGAAAGAGAGATTATCTGTTTGCTCCTCACACAGTTGCAGCCCAAGGAGGAGCAGAGGACTCTTCCCTGTAACATCAGCTCCTGCCTACTTAGTATTTTCTCACCACCAGATGGACGTGCACACTTCTAGGGTAAAGCTCTCTATGTGTCGGAGAGCACCAGAAGCAAAAAGAGTAATTTATAAGCAGCCAGCACCCCTACAAAGCTAGCTCATTTCACATTTTTACATTCTCCAAACTTATCTTAGAGATAACACTTTCCCCTCTGGCTAGAAATTAAAACGTCTTTTTTCTCTCCCTTTTATTTCACTGGCTTCGAAAAAGAGCATTGTGAGGAAGATGGATGCTATGGCAAATGCACACTGAAAACGTTAAGAGTTAACAAAAACACTGGCTAGGAATAGGAGATAAGGTTAAGGGCAATGACCTTCTTTTTGCTCCCAAAAATGTAGAACAAAGGTTAGCTGTTCTAACCCCGCTCACTGTTATTTTTTGACTCCTCACGGCCCAAAGGTGGCCTTGAAGCAAAAATATTGCCTCATATCTCACGGCCTGTTTGAGGTGTACATTCTTTGAGAACCTCTTCCTTTCAATCAGATACAAAGCAGCCGATGAATGAAGCCAGCTATCCCCACAGAAACGAGAGCACACACTGGGCTTGGGGTGCTTGGAGCACTCTGGCAGCCATCAGCAACAATTAGGCAAGTTATTTCTCCTGTTACATGCCTTCACATTAACCACTGCATGCCCACTTGGACTGCTCAGAAGAAAAGGGCCAGTGCTTAATTCCATTAGCCATCACCGACTAAAATTCCGATAAAACAGGACAGGAGAATAACGCTGGAAGGCATACTGATATGTCACTATTCTAAAAAAAAAACCTGTAGTTGACTGTAAAATAGAAAAGGAAGCAAATCTCTCACATACCACCTCCCCTCGGCCTCCAGACTCATTCAGACTGATGTGGCCTCTCTGAATTGTTTTCTTATTTCATTAACAGCAGCAGTGACGATCTGCTTCCTCTGTCTCAGAGCTCTCCTTGATATTGGAGACTCGCTTTCAAACTGCAAACAGCTTTTGTGCAAGAGGCTTGCTTGCCTCTTTTCTTCTTAGATCTCTGTCTTTAAATTGAATCGTAAGCCTGGCAGGACTGGACTGAAAAAGAACCATTAAATCGTGATAATTTTCTGCTAGAAGAAACACTTTAAGCCAAAACGACAGTCAGATCAGGAAAAAACATCCACTTTGATAAGCTGGTAATTAAACAGCAAGCAAGCTGGTGAGGCAATGTGATCAGTCAACCATGCTGGCCAAGATGTTACTGTCAAGTGGGACAGCAAGTTTTAAAGGCAAATTTTGCTCATCACCTACTTAAAAGAAAGACAGAAGATGCCACAGATACTCCACTGCAGAGGAGAGGTCAAGTACAGAAAAACAGGAAGGATCCTGGTCTTACAAGAGAACCCAAAACACAAGGAACATGCCAAAGGAATGAGAAAACTGAAGCCAAAAAATGTTTTTAGTATTTTATTGATTTGGTCACGTCTTGTGACGTGTGAGCTGAAGGGTAACTGACTTGGAATCCCTCAGACAGTGTATTAAGTATTTCAAACGTCCCAGGGCAATAAGCCATCAGCTAGAGCAATCATAAAGCTGAAGATTTGGGAAAAGATGGGTTTACGTGGTATATTTTGTGAGGACCAGAACTGGCCCTGAAGGCCTAGGAGACTTGGAAGTGATATGTGCCAGAGGATTCAAAGAAAGGGACAGTACAGAAATCTATGCAGAGGAAAGGGTTTAAAATCACATCAGCTCAGCCTGTGGAGACTGAGCAAAGGCAGGTGGGAGAGTCCATAAGATTCAGGCGTGTAAAAACAACCAACTCGCATTAATTTAGCTGTTAAGCTTTGCAGAGCTCTCCTACCCCACTACGTTTGCTAATGCTGCTGAAGCTGTTGCTACCAGTCCCTCCATCTCCTTCCTTGGCACCAGTCCCTGACATGAACAACAAGGGACATCTGGGGATCCTTTAGTTCAGGGCTGAAACCCCTGCTCGGGAAGTGGTGGTCTGCTGGCCACCACACAGCCCCACGTCTGCCAGGGAGGAGTGCAGGGTCGAGAGATGCCACACGTATATTGGTGGTGTTTTGGCACACCACATGTTCAGTCATGAAAGAGGCCACCACAAAGTCCTAGTGGTACAATTGAGGAAGAATGCGAAAATCCAACCTCTCTCCATTTTTTCCTCTTTCTCTGCATGTCCAGCCCTTCCCTGCCCAACAGAGACTTGACATGCGAGTCACCCATCAGCGTGCACGCCAAAGATTCCCCATTCCTGGCAGGTTTGAGTGAAAACCAGATATGTGGCAATTGCAACCCCCATGACATTATAAGTTCAGTATGTGGTTGCCCAGATATCTCAGTTATCACCTATCAGACAGATGGAGAGATCAGCACCTTCAGCAAAAAACCACAATTTTTTATGGCACAAGCTAAAAATATAAAATTCTATTCCTTGTAACAATATTAGGGCTTACAAAGTCTATGTATGCAACAAAGACCACCACAACTGGTCTATTCCCTATTTAATACAAGGCACAGAGGGTCCAGAACAGGTTTTTCAAAAAGCCTCAACAATGGAAAAATATAAAAAAAACCCACTGAAATCATTAACAACATTAAGCAATGACCTCTGACATCACTGGAAATTTGTATTACCTCCAATGGATGCTGGATTAGACTCTTGTAGAGTTACGTGAATTATTGAAAGTAAATAATTTATTTAGAGGTTGATACTCTGGGATTTTTTTTATTCTGTTGTGAACAGACTAACTCCTAAAAATGTGTTTCCTAGTCAATACTGATGGGCAAAGGTTTAGTGCCAACAAATCTGACCTATGAAGTGCTTATTAAATGCCTTTCCTGGACAATTGTTACACTTACATGATTGATCACTTTATTCCCACAGAGCTGCCTCAGTTCTCTGAACAAGATGAACATAAATGCTAAGAAGAAACAAGAGTGTTTTAAAGACAGAGATTGAAGAGAGCGGGAAGTCCGTCATTCAAGAAGTCTGTTTACTGACAGATTGCATTGTCTTTCAACATAAAACAAATTTTGTCAACAGGTACCAAAATTATACTTACAAGGAAAAAAACCTGTGTAAAGCATGGAAGAGGAATAAATATGAACCAAAATAAAATTTGCCAAATTGCTTCTGAATACTTTTTACTACCACTGAACTACTTCTGCTCAAAAATTAGTAGCAGTACAATTACCAGACCAATTCAAAAAAAGAACAAAATATTTTTAAGAGTATCCTTAAAAGGTACCATAGTCATATGCAGTGTATATTTAGGGAAAGAGCATTTTAGAGTCTTTGAATATTAACATAGTATGTTTTGATTCCTGTCATTTCAGGTTATAACAAATGTCCATAATAGTCAGCCAGACGAGCCATTAGAATAGCAGGGCATTAAACAGCATCCTTCCAGGTGTAGTGGTCTTTCAACCAGGGTTCAAGACTGTAGAGAGAATGACAGACCAGAGATAGTGTCTGAAAAGAAAATTACTGACAGAAGTAGGGACAATCCAGAAAATGAAGACCTGTGATAAATAAAACCAACCTGTCACTGTTCTCAGTTATTAGCACAGGAATGAATGACATTCAGTTCCTCCTCCTCTATGATTTGCCATCTCTGGTCAGGTCATTGGTTCTTTGAGCCTTTGAACCCCACTGCTGACTGATGCTTCAGAAGAAGGTAATAGTGTACATGGCCAACCAAATAATAAGCTGTGGTGTGGAATGGGGGTAAAAGGACATCCATACTGGCTTCTGCACATGATCAAAGTTCACACGTTGAATGAATTTGTCTTGGAGCCTTCTAACATGCTTAGGTCAGATTCACATATTGAAAAAGATCTCAGTGGAGAACAAGGATGGACCTATACACCTGTTCCCATCATCAGTTTCAGTGCTCCTTTACCTTTAATTGACACACAACATCACTAGTATATTTTGCTACAATATTTCATCAGGGCTGTAATGATAGTAATTCTCACTAAGCATTGCATCTAGTACCAATCTCTATTGCCTTCATAAGTTGATTTCCCACTGTAGCTACACAGTGGAGAAAGAGTCTCATGAGCTCCCTCTTAACATACCGTTAAAAAGTCAAGCACTTTTCCAGAGCTCTTCTCAAACCTATCATAGTCCAGGATGTTATACTGACTTACACCAAATATAGTGCAAAGCATGTGGCAGAGCCTGCTGCAGAACCATAGGAAAGAAAAGGAACTACTGATGGATCATGGAAAGCGGGGAGGAAAGGGGGGGGACACACACGACAGGAAAAAAACTTTGCAAATGTGTAAGGAAGCTTCAAAGCTACAAGGTTCAGTCCAAGTTTCAGACCCTTCCAAATGCACAGAGATTTGAATCTGTAAAATGTAGCTTCAAATTCACAATCTAAACTTTTCCAAAGCCTCCAAGGATTTTGAGATTTAAGGCTTGTATTCATGCGTATAGACTTCAAAACTGGTAGAAGTTTCCTTGTCGCTCTGAATAGTCTGAAACATTAACAACCAATAACATTTTCATTATCACTACTACAGTTTCTCCCAGAGCAGGGAGCAGTTTCTCGCTCCCCGCTCTTAGATAAGCCACAGAGCTTCTTGAGTGTTGGCTGCTAGACACTTGATTATTACCCTGTGGGCTTCTCCCCACATTTTCTTTTATGTACACTCACTGTGTATCTGCACAGAAGATAGGATGTATATTTTGCAGTGTAGCGTTTTAGCACATGGCTCAGCATGCAGAACGCAGGCTATCTGGTCTGACTGTCAGTGTTCCTAGCATCAGGACATAACTAAATAGCTCTCAGGATAGGGCTTATTAGGCTCCACCGAATAGCCAAGAGAAGCAATAGATTTCATAAGTGAAAACATTCACCAGGTGGAAAACACTCATCACTGGATTTGAGCAAGGACACATATTGCTCTTAAAATGCTTCCTAGTAGCTATAAAAAAAAAAGGTGGAAAACCACATCTGAATTAGTTCTCTCTGGCTTCACCTTCACTGCAGGGAAGGTGCATTCTGCAGCGCACCCCAGAGTCCTGGGGTCCACCTAAGTGGGGAAACCACTACAGCCCTGTTGTTCCCATCTACCCAGGTTTATGTCCCAAGGAAACAGGGAGGAGATGGGAAATGGCATCTGCTCAGGCAGATGCCACTGCCTGAGACTGACAAAGCACCCACTGCAAAGAGCTATGAAGGGTTCCTGATCCCACTGTTTAGATATATGGGACCAAATCTTATTCCTTTTATATTGAGCTTTTTGTCTGCACTCCAGAGGCCTGAAAGTGGCCATTCCAAACCGCCAACTGCACATCTTGATTCCTAAGGTGTACAACTAAACACTTGAATCCACTGAGTACGTTGGAAAGCATAGGTGGAAAAAAAAGGTGATGACCAGGCATTAGGGCGCACTGTGGCTGTACAACTCAGAGCTGCTTCCTGATGTAAAGCTATTTCAATGTCTTTATTCATAAAGAGGAGTTTTCTTGTACTTACACTAAATTTGAGAATCTTTCATGCCCCACTGAGTAAATTTGCACAACACAGAACTAACTTATTAAAGGCAGAATGGTCCTACAGAATATTTTTTCTTTTTGTTTTAAACCTTCCAGGACTGGTTTAGCACAGAAACACATAATTTTCTAGACCATGAGGCTATTGAACTGAATTTCCATTTATTGCCAGTGTGAGCACTCGGACAAACACCAACAGACAGCAGAAGGAAACCTGTAGGGAACTTTTCAGGGCATCTAGTGGATCTAGATTGAGGGGGATCTTCTGCAAAAAACAGTTCCCAGGACAGACTATATTTGCAGGGTGAGTGAGAGGCTAGGAAGTTCATGCTGGAAGCGCCTGCACCAGCGGGACCTGCAGCTGCAGCAGCAGGGACCACGGGGGCTCGAGGAATTTGCCTTAAGAAAGAGCTCTACCCAAACGGAGCTGGAGCAGAGAGCTGGCTCCTGACAGCGAGGGATAAATAACAGCTTGGAGACAGTCTGAAGCAACCACTGAGAGTGTCAGGTCAAGAAATGAAATCTGTGAGGAGACTGTGAAGTGACGAAAACTGCCATGCCAGAGGCCATGTCATCCGCGCCTTCTACCGCACCCCTGCAGAGGAGGCACCGCCGGTGCCCCGGCAGAGATGGCACCCTACATCCACAGGGAGAGGGACAGAGGGAGAGGGAGCCATCGCTGCCTGGCCCTCCTCGCTGCCGTAGTCAAGGGGTTGGCATCAGGGCTGTAACCAGCCCTCTGACACCAGAGCTCAGTGCAGCACTGCATTCCCAGAGGAGCTTTCCCCGGCTGCTGCCAGTGTGGACACAAGCCCGCGATGTGTTTGCTGAGACAGGGAACAACATTTTTTATGCTGACACTGTCTCTACTTTGGGCTTTTTATCTTTTTACTGCTGATGCCTGCCCTTGCTGAGACTAGGAGAAGTCCCATGTTCATATGACAGTGGTTTCATTTCAGGATTTATTAAGCATGTTTAAATATTAAATAGTCAATAAATGCCAAATCAAGACAAATATTATTTAAAATGTAAAAAAGAGGTTTCAAGTCAGCAAAAGCCAATGATACCTGCGCTCCCACTCAGGGGAGTGCACTGGTCTGATAGCACCAGAACAGATGTCCCATCCCAGAAGCATTGTTTCAGCTTCTCTTGGCACTTTAGGATTTCTTTATGGTTTTTGTTTTGATCACAGCCCCAAGTTTATCCTTCTTTTAGAAAAAAGAAAAATAACAGAATTGCACACATACATACAAAATGCATTTCACCCCCCCAGGTCCTGAGGGGATTTAGAAATAGCATATAAGTCATCCCAAGCCAAAAGCTTTGAATGACTGGTGTTTCGTGGATGCACAGGATGCGGCAGGGCAGCACTGAAAAGGACAGGTTTTGCCCTGTCACTACCAGCTCCAGACGTGACTGTAGCATGGCAGGAGAGTTCAGGCTCTGTAGCTTGCCTGCAGGCTGTGCTGAGCCTCTGCCACCTCGCAATGGATGTGGTCGATACCAGGCATCACTGAAAACCCACAGCTGATGTGAAAAGACTGCTGAGCACAACGTTCACTGCTGAAAGAAAAATTAACACTTTCCATATTGCTCTGCCTGTAGTGTTTGAGGTACCACGGTGCCCACTCTTCACTGTTGCACTCTTACTGATATGGCAAAGCTACAAGACCCTTTAAATTGCAACCATGATTATCCATGCCATACCTAGCACTTTGCTGCAGTTAGGTTTCCTTGAGAATGTATGGGAGACCTAGAAAGGAAGGACGCTGTATAGAAAAGTGTCGTGCCTGAGAAAAGCCTTTCTATGAAGGCAGTCTTCTCAGCAGAGGAATATGGTTAGCACATAGCCTTAACAAACCGCTGGAGATCCATGGTGAGACTCCAGTCACAGCTGTGGTTAGAACCCAATGGCGGGGGGAGGAGAGGGAAAAACACATGCAGGGTCTGACTGAAACCCCAGAGGACTGACTTCAGAGGACTTTGGCTCAGGCTCCTGCTTTGCAAATCCTCCCAGGCTTGATTTCCACACCAGCCAAGTCTGCATGATTTTACATTGTTACATAGCATAGTGTATGAGTCAGAATGCATGCAGAAGCTTCCTAGAGGTTTTCTCTTAGGTGTCTGTAAAGCACCACACATTTCCTAAATCATAAACAAATAAATACATAAGACTTCCTGATTTACTTTCAAGTGTTTTTTTTAAAGTGAAGGTCACCTTGAAAGCTGCAGCGTAAAGAGCTAACTCATTTTATCTCTAGCATCACAGTCCTGCCTCTGCCTACAGTAGCAAAAGATCCTCACCACATGAAAAACTCATTTTTAACTCTTGTGCAAAAATGACCTGTCACAGATTTTGAGTATGCAGCCATGATCAAAGAGCACCTGCCTGGCCATGTCAAAGAGCTGGCTGTGTAGAAAAGTGCAAGATCCCTTGGCACTTTGCATACTTCTGAAATAACTTTGGAGAGGCAATATGGTTTTGGAGATATGGTGGCGGCCCCAGCATTCAGGAGACCTGGATTCTATTTCTGGCTCTGCCACTGACCTGCCGAATGACTCAAGACAAATGACTTCAACACATCTGCCAAGTTGCACAAAGCAAGCGCGAGACTCGCACTCTCCCATTCCCCCTCAAGCTGTCCCTTCACAGCACCTGCATCCCACACATTTGTGGCATAGTCATGGCCTCTCTTCTGCCTCTCGATCCCTTATACAAGCTACAGCTTACCAGCCCCCTCCTGACGTGCCAGCCTGCTGTGTCTGGGGTACAGGGTCCCAAAGCAGGAGGGAGGGTTCAGTGCTACAAGACACATTTGCCAAAAGCACCTACCTCAGCTCTCTCTCCATGTCTCAAGGCCTGATGTGCCCAGGAAGGCTTCCTTCATGGGACACAACTCATGGACTATCATCAGCTGTGCACACTCAGTGTTCACCTGCATATATCTCACAGAGATGTCGGAAGTCAAGAAGTTGACTTCCATTTGTGGGCCTCTATTTTTCCTTCTACCACTTCCACTGACATGAAAAATTGCTTGGCACAAGGATAATATTTCCATGTTCTGCACAGCACAAAGAGGCTCTAGCTGTCCCGAGGATCCCAAGTCCTTCTGTGCCTTCATGATCACAGATTCATTTTCCCGTCCAGTAAACCCTTCCTCCACAAAATCATCTCTGTAACCAGTGAAGTACATCACTAGTGATCCCATTTCCCAGGGTTGGCACTGATTATTTGCTGGATGACTTTTGAAAAGTTTTTTACTGTCCTGGGTTTATGTGTCTTCAAAATGCACATACATCAGTAAGAAGGGAGTGCTGTAATCTTTGACTGGAAAAAACTACATGTGAACCAGCTATTATTATCATTATTGTTAAATATTATGATTATTTCATCAGTTACTTCGACAGAAGAAAATATGTACCATGAATAGGAGTCACTAGGGGATTCTCTGCCCAGCCTGATACCAGCCCCTTCTCTGTGAACACAGACTGCCTGCAGCATGTTGATTTTTGTTTACCTTTCACAATGGAGAGGTAGAACTCTAATGCATCAGTTTCTTGATTTTTCCACAAAAAGGTGTTACCAGGAAACATAACTACCCGTACAATTTAAATTAGGCTTCTGTGCATAAATTCATTAATGTTGCTCTGCATTTGGTATCGCTTGAAATTGGCAGAATTCTTGGCGGGAAAGGGGATAGAGATTCTCTCTTGTTTTGAGGGGAGAAAGAGCCCACAGTAAGCAGCAGGATGAGCAGCTCTTTCTGAAAGCAATTTTAGCCACTGCTTGCATGATACAGTAACAAGAGTGATACCTCTGCTTCTCAAAAATACACTTCAGTTTAAGTTACTTTATGCAAAGTGTCTCCCCACAGCCCCTGGAGAGTAACAAAAGAGGAAAAGGTGTTGCACAAGGTCATCAGCCCTATAAATGGCAAATACACAGGGGGAGAGAGGGGATAACAGAACACCCCGGGGGGGGGAGAAAATCTCAAAGGGAACCTCAACCATCAGTGAAGAAACCCTCACAGGCTTCTCCCAGCAGTACTTTGGTTCTACATGTAATAACTGAAATGCCAGCAAAGGAAAGGATATCACTGAATGGGCACTGTACTTACACACAGAAAGCGAGGAAAGTGAGCCTGAAACGTCTAAAAACTACATGATGAAGAGACAGAAAAGGGAAACAGAAGGAAGGAGCCATCTGACAGAAGAAAAACCGGGGCCAAGAGATAACAAGTTCAACATCACAGAGGAAGCCTGTTTCAGAGGTAGGAGTTTGAGACCCAGGACAGTGCCCTCACCTGGACAGTGCCCTGACATAGGAAACGCAGGTTGTCTCCAAGTGTCCCTCAGCAGGGAGGAAGAAGTGGGAAGCAAGAAGCGCGAGGAAAAAAGTTCACTTGGCTCTGTCCAAGAATGTCTGCATCCAGGAAACAAAGAAAGTGAGAATTTTCTTAACTTATAATAAAGGACATAACTTCAAGCAAAAGCTCAAAGGCAAATACCTTGACAGAAAAGAGCCAAAGCCCTGTAACTGAGAGGTTGGATCAACCATGCACACAGGCTTCTCTTAAATCCTTGTTGTGTGATTCTTATCTCTGAGAGCAGAGTAGCTTTTTATCACGGTTTTTACCAACCTAAATAATCTTTGGTATTTGAAAACTGTGAAACATGTAGTTCCTCCACCCTAGCTTTAAAATAGGGTCCACAGAGTATTGAATAGAGACCATTCCTCCCACTGATCTTCATTCACAGGGAAGCCAACAGCAAGAAAACACTCACTCCAACCCAAGCCTTCTTCCTCAAGCTTGCATACACATTCCTTTGGGAGGACTGCTCAGTCCATGCTCATGCTGGCCCAAGGAGCCAGGAGTTCCTCAAGCCTGGAGCTTGAGGTCCCCCTCAAGCTTACTCTGCACAGGAGGAGTTTGTGCTTCTGTCTGCGAAGTGTGTGTCAGCAAGGATCCAGCAGCCCTTCTCAGCAAGCTCCCACCACTTACCAATAGAGCAGATCAACAGGAAAATCCCATTCACTGCTTCACCCCGGTCCAACAACTCGCAGCTGAGTGCCAGCACAGTGGTGCTCTCCTGAGCATTCATTTAGGCATACATACTAAGTGTTTAACTACTTCCTATTTCATGATCTTCTATTTCTGTAATGCTGCCAATCCACACTCACTGCAGGCTATCCTCAGTGGACTCGGAGATTTATCTGGGGAACCTTCTGGTTGCTTAGTGCACCAATCTTAAACTCTGACCTTGGGAAGGCAAAGAAATGCAATGTTAACTCTGTCAATATTTCAGGTCACTAACATAACTGAGGTTGCAGTCTTCCTCTGGGGAGCACAGCCATGGAGCAGTGAGCAAGTGCTCATGTGGCTGGGTTATTTTGGAGGGTCAGGATACGGTTATCTAACTGTTTACAGATAAAGACCTGTAACCAGGTTAGCCATGCATGCCTATGAGAAGAGGGAAGAGCAAGCTCCAAGGTCCCCTGAGAAGTGAGAGCACTGTGCGTCTTCCCTGGGCAAGGCAGCGTTCAATGAGCTCAAGGCTTCAGATACCTTACTCAAAGGCGAGCGAGTAAAACGTAAGCACAGAAGAGATGGGCATGACAGAAAGGAGAATGGAGGGTTACCTGGCTCTAGCAAAGCCACAGGCAACCCATCCGCTTGAAATGTGAAATGAACAATTCATGAAAAAAATGTGCTGTGGATATAGGGTCTTGTTGTCAGCCCCTTCAATGCTAGCTATTGATTTTACAGTATTTGTAAGATTTATTCCCTTTTATTTTCACCAGGGGAAATTAGGCTGTCAGGATCTATTAACCCAAAACAAGCCATTATCCCTCTCATGATTATCGCCTTCCAGGGCTGGCTGCAAAGTGCCCCTAGGCTCTGTCTGCCAGGGAAGGAGGCTGCTGGCTTTTACGTGCCTCTCACAGCTGCCCTGCCTGTCCCACTCAGGGTGCGGGTGGATCCAGCTGACTAACCTGCAGAGGATGAAGCCAGCAACATGTGCCTGAAGAGACATGCATCCCCCTTCCCCACTATCACCCAAGGCCCAGTGACGGCAAGCCAAACAGCTCATGCAATCCCATCGAAAACCATCCCCCTCTCACGGTAACAAACGGTGACACCCCCGGGGCGGTGTGTGCCCGCAGCACTCGGACCAGAGGTACGGGTGTGTGCATGACTCAAGACAACGTACACATTCAAATTCAAATGCAATACGTGTTTCTCCATTTACTTTCTTACAGTGTTTATATCTGCTTGCTTTATGAGAAAGAAGCAGAATATCAAAAGAGATGATCTTAAATCCGCAGGGATACAAAGCTCCCAAAAATACAGAAACTAATTTGCTAAACACCAGAATGGTGCTCTCTCTCACCAAATTTTGTTTGAAAATTGTGTGCAGGCTCGTTAGTGGCACTTCCGAGGAGATCAGGGACTTCAGTCTGCGCCTGACCTCAGTCGAGGCACTTTTGTGGAGCACAGTCATCCTCGGGGGCTGTGTTAATGTGCCTACTAAAACCTCTGCTCCACATATTCAGCGTGGGATTTTCAAAACCCCTTAAACTGGTCAAATAAAAATCAGTTGCCGTTGGATCAGAGCCATACGCTGTTCCCCAGTGGCGACTATTTCCATAACGAACTGCAGCTCTCAAATTCCAGCCGGCTCGGCACCAGCCAGACGCACTAAATAGGAGTTGTGAAGCACAGAAAATTATGAAGCACAGACCTGGAAACAGGATTCATGCCCTCTCGACTTTTAGAGCTGAGTGCATTTCCCCAGGCAACAGAGGCGTTTTGACTGGTGGAATGGCAGACACTATGGGACACACTGTTCTTACCTTAAGTTTTTCAAGCCATGTGAAAAGCAGCCTGTGCTTTTAAAGCCCTTTTGAGGCCTACCCAGTTGACCGCAGAGTGAAGTTACTCACTCACATACAGTGCCTCGTTCCTGAGATGCACACTTAAGCCCAGGAAGAACACTATACAGTGCCGGCTCAGTATGTGACTTTCAGTGCTAATAGTGTGGTAAAATCAAATCCAATTTCCTCTGGAAAAAGGCCACACATCACTCTTCAGTGAGGAGCATTTCCACCTTAAATCACAACTTTCAAACCTCTGCCATTAGTGCTGAAAAACAGCTTAAGAAAACCACCACCACCTAAAAGACACTTCCCATCCTCGCCTTTTATTTTTCTCAGGAATAACTAAATTAACTTTGCTCTTATTTGAAAAGATAGGACAGGAAAGAAAAAGGAAAAAAAAAGAAAAAAAAAAGGCAGCTTTATTTCAGACCAGAAACCAAGTATGACAAATCTTTGCCACATGCAGAATGATTCCCAGGTTAAGTCTGAAAAGAGGACTTTAAAATTTAAAGCACCTTGATAATCTTAAGTGCAATTCTAACTGCACCAGCCCCTGCTAAAAATGTTCATTCTCTAGCATTTCTATCACTTAAAACTCCTGGTGGTTATGGGAAGAGGGACTGTGGGAAGTACATCAAGGCATATGCATGTCGGCCACCGCTCTGCTAAATGAAGAACCACAGCCAGCTCCCTCCTAATAGCTGGTTACCAGACCTGGCGCTGCAGGCTAGAGCAGATCCAACTGGGGATCTGCTAGCACTGCAGCCAGGCCATAACTCCTTCAGAAAGGCTGAGCTGCACCATCTGGGGTCGGCTCACATCTTGCAATGGGGCCATCTGTGTTCCTCTAATGTTCAGCCTCGCTCTGCAGACACATGCAAGAAGCGAAAATAGACTGCACGTCCTATGGATGTGGTTTGGGTTTTCCCTCCTGACAGCAAACGGGGATCAGCCCTGTAAGTTCTGTCCAGGGTCAGGTATATTGCTAAGCAAGCCACCAAAATAGTGTGTTTCCATGCGTGTGCTAGCAAGCAGCGGGGGGACTGGATTAACAATAAAACTCGTAGAGCAAGCTCTCGTCATGCATTTGAGGCTCTATGAGCTGTGACCATTATAGCCATGCTCATGAACAGAATTTGACTACTTCTGCAAAGAAAATGGTGTCCTGGAGTCACTTGTAATGAGGCGCTCCCAGTGCAGCCCTGATGGCATGCAAAGTGTGTAAAAGCCCAGCTGGGAACCTCAGGGGTAGCCACCACCCCAAAGCCACTTTGTCTTGGGGATGTTTGAGCTAGGCGTAATGTGTTGTGGAGCTTGTACCACTGAAGTGCTCTGGGGAGATTGGAAAGGAACAGTCTCTGACACACCATTCCTCATTTAATTCCCTCTGGAGCAGGATGGTGCCAGAGCGGGCCAGAGTAATTAAGCATACCATCTGCGTCTCCATGTCTCATGTACAGACAGACTAAGCCCACATCATGAACCCTTCTGCATCCATAGTCATTCACTGAGATAAGTTACGCACTAGGATGAACAAAGATTTGGAGTAGGTGTAAGGGGTGCAGCTGCAGAGCCTTACACAAGCACACTCAGCACTGCTGGGCTGAATTAGACACTCTCCGGTTCAACCATGGGAAGTAGCAAATGATCCAAGGGTGGACCGGGTGCAATCTGAAAATGATCAGCCACAATGCTAAAAACAATGCTTGTGATCTTTCAGACTTGTCAGCAGAGGCAGTCAAGCCTTTTCATAGACTGAAGTTAAACCAAAAAACAACAGAAGGGACTGCATCAGCAAGAGCAGGAGACTGGCCAGATCACAGCTGTCTCTACTGAAGGGTTTCCCAGGTTCAAATATTGCAAGTCAGGGGATGAGCCGGTGTCCAGATGGTGTAATGGAGATAGAAAGCAGCAGAAGTCCTCACAAGAGAAACCCTGAGTGGAGGCAGCGGATGGGCCTCCTTGGGCACAGAGCTCATCAGAAGGAAAACCTTTGGGGACTTCTGATGAAGAAGCTTTGAAAACTCCCACTGTCATTTGTTTCACTCTAGTCAGAGAAACAGAATTTGGTTTAATTATCTTAAATAGAAATTAGGTTATACCAAGACTCCTCTTAATTTATTCTACTGACTTCCCATCCTACCAGGAATAGAGTCCTAAAGGGCCAAACTTCAGGTAGCCACAGAAGGAGCAGGATACCATCACCCAGATAATGCAGGTGTTCTTCAGGAAAACCTCAGCTAGAGAGAAGATCAAAGGTGCTGAAAGATTTGTTTATTAAAACATATGCATTTGATCACACAGAAATGTTCGTGAGATTTTCAGAATGACTGGCTGGATTCAGAAAGTGGAGAAGGCAGTCAGAGAGATGTTGTGCTTACCAGATTATGCAGAGAGATTCAGGACTGAGGATATGACGTAGGTCGTGTTAAGAGACTATGGAAAGACTAAACAATACTTAGATAACATTCAGGATTGAGGAGAGGAAGATTAAGTTCTGGCAGAAAACCTTACAGAGTCCGATTTGTGGTGTGAACTGTCCTTAAATGGGCAAATAACACAGTTCATTCCAGCAGTAACAGGCCAACCCATGACAGTCTCAGGTAAGAAAAATGCTTCTTAAGCCCTTCCTGAGTCAGAACAGTGTTAAGGCTTAAGGAACAGCCCTTTGCTTCACCCTCAAAAATGCTTCACTGAAAAGTATGTAGAAGCATCTTAGCACTGCCCCAAAAAACAAGTATCCCTGGGGAAAGTAAGATAGCACATGATAAGCACACAGAGCTCTTAACCAGCTGAGAAACCCCACTGTCATTTCCATCTACCTTCAGACATGCAGCAATGGACTTGCAGAGAAAAGGCAACTAACCAGTTTATGAGTGCACCCACAACATCTCCAGGCCACATCATACAACTTTCTGGCTAATCAAATATTCCTCGGTGATTCTGGAAGAGGAATTATAATAAAACACTGGGTTTATGTTCTGTTACCACACACTGCATCTGAGCATCTTAGGAAGTCAGGCAGCAGCTTCCTCCAAGGGTCTCCAGGAACACAGCCTACATGTGCAAAGGAGGGAGAGCACTATCTTGTTTCCTTCTTCTACTGCCAGGGCACGCATTAAATGCATTCCTTTATTTTAATAAGCCAAGAAGCTGCATCTTATTCCCTTACAGTCTTGTTCCTTAATATGTGCTCTGCAGTCTTTGACATGCTTGGGTGCCTTGACAAAAGGGAAGAGCAAAGGAGAGAAACATGGAACTTTGAGCAAGGGAACTAATAAATGATGTGCAGTAGCAGACACTGCTGAGCTTGCAAGGAAAAAGTACAGCCTAGTGGATAAAGCAAGCAAGGTCGGAAGTGTGCATTCTTCTCAGCTTTGCTACTGGTTTACGATGTGGTTATGGAGCATCCCACCTTCTTCACCTATTAAAGGAGGACAATAATGCTAACTTACCACAGGGCAGCATAAAGATGAGCAATTAGTCTTTGGAGAGTGCTTTGAGATCTTGAAATGGAAGTTATTATGAAACACAACGTCATTGTTTTCCACAGAGGATCATACAGATGAATTTTAATGGGAACAGATATGTATATTGCCTTCGTGTGGTACATCCATAGCATGCCAGGATCTGTTTAGATCTATATTTTATTCCAGTAACACGAGAAGGGAGATTTAACAGTGGTATCACAATAGGAACAAATGAAATCCCAGGACCTTTCTTCATCGCCAGATCTTCCTCTGAAATTCCTATTTATTGCATTTTCCCTGCAGCAACAAAACCACAGCAGCAGTAGCTATTACTGTTCCCATATACAAACCATATTAGATAGCATTTACAGTATTAGCTATCAAATAATATCCTTCCCCCTACCACCCACTCCTTGATATACACCCATTGACATGAGAAAATGAAGATTTAGGTATTGGGAAGGGGGGCATCTCTCCAGGCAGGGATACTATCTGCAGCGCATGGGGGGAAGAAACTCAGAATTGAAAAGGAAAGATAAAAGGGCAAAACCTGAAGTATTTTCTGTAGAGATGACTGTTCTTGAATTTTTTAAGGTATTTTTCTGTCACGCTGCTACCAACTGCTTCTTTCAAATGATGTGAAAAGCTGTGATCTTTATTTGTATTCCTGCAAGAAACTGATTGCTCAAACAACGCACAATTAAAAACACTTTTTTTGTTTTGCAGCAAAACATAATAATATATTTTTATTTACATAATAGCTTTCAGCCTGGGATCTCAAAATCATTTGCAAATAGTAAGAAGAATTTGGCCTCTTAGTATCAGCACAATACAGCAAAAAGCTACAGTTCCTTTTTATCAACAGGACAACTGAGGCACAAAGATGTTGTGCTACCAGGTTATGGTCACAGAGGATGGTGGCAGGATTAGGAGTGGAATCCAAGGCCCCTGACTCCCAGAGCCTTGTAAAAAAAGGACCGCATGCCTCGTCCTCCACGTGTTTAGCCCCGATCAATCACATCTCCCAGCCCTTTCTGCTGCCACAAATAAGCCAACTCTGGTGCAAGCACAGCTCGCCTTGGACACTCACACACCTCGAAACATGCCTGCAGTTCCCCATATGCCCTCACATATTGTGCAAGCACACATCTGTCTTCCCTTGTGCACAACCACTTGCTGAGAACTTCCCTATGACAAGTGAATGCACGAAACAGCTACAACATCATCTACAGCAATGAGAGGGGGAAAGGACCACCTCTGGCCTCTCAGATCACACAACAAAGAAGTCCTGTACCACTGCAAGGACGATGCAGCAAAAGGGAGACCAAGCTGAATGGATGGCCCCAGCCCGCAGTGGCTCTTACTGACTGTTGAAGGGGGGGGGGGGGAAGTGATCTGCATTACTCAGCAGCTCTGTAGGCCGCAGAGCAATGCTTACCACTGGAGCCATATCCAAACTCTATTTTTCATGTCTGAATTCTCGTGGAGTCTTGTGGAGCTCTTTCTTGTACAACAAAATGCTAAAGTAGTTTGTTTAAAAGGAAAACCAGACTGTC
The DNA here is from genome assembly GCF_018139145.2 of Gymnogyps californianus. NCBI lineage: Eukaryota > Metazoa > Chordata > Aves > Accipitriformes > Cathartidae > Gymnogyps > Gymnogyps californianus. The sequence goes on from NC_059471.1 coordinate 154,557,563, forward strand.
TCCTGGGACCGTGCGGAGTCGTTCGCATGGGCACACAGTAACTGTAGCATGCCACCAGATCAAAATGGTGGCACTTTGAAGTCCCTTTTGCAGTAATGCAGATGACCACACATAGCACAAGGCAGCAAGGGATCAGAATCTATCCCCTAGCCGTTTTCCCTGAAGAAGATAAATCTGCTGTCAGCCACTGAGAAACCTCTCACGTCTAGAACTACCAAAAAAAAAGGAGTCTGGCTAGCGACTTGCAGGCACTCCTGCAGTCCTGTACGTGCCCACCCTTTCACATACACCAGACAGCACTGACATACATGGTCAGGCAAAAGCTGATATCTTGAAAAGACAAAGCTTCTGCATGTGAACACCCATGCTGAAAGACACCTCTAGTTGTGGTGACAGCTTTTACACTCTCCCAAATTGCTTCTGCAAATGCAATTGTTCATCTTCTGTCAAAACACAAGGAAACAAGTTTGCTCCCCATTAAGAAACTGCTCGTGGTGGCAGTTTCTTAATGGGGAAGAGGGATTAGCATCAGCCTTTAATACAAAGTGAGGGTCCACTTCATCATCACAGTCAATTCCACCCAGGACTATGGGACCTAAGCAGCCACCTGCCCTCAGTCCATTGATCCGGTTCCTACATCTTAATGAAAAACTGGACTGGGGGGGGGGGGGGGGGGGGGGGGGGGGCGGGGAGGAGGGAAAGCAAAGGCATAAGGTCAGAAACTATGTCAAGTAGACATTATTTCAGGGGACCCTTCCACTGTACTGGGATTTTTTTTTTTTTCTTAACTGTTTCACTGCTGGTATTTCTACAGCATGCTGGGCTACTGTTCTACAGTGGGAATAAAATAGGATGGTGTGAACTAAAAAGGACAATCTAATATTTAGGATCTTAACCATCCATCCAGATAACATCAGTGTCGTCATTATTTTCATCTCAGGAATATTAAACTGGAAGAAACTTCAAGCACTAGGTTCAGCTCCATGAAGGTAAACTTGTGACACCCCCTGTGTTACAAAGTTGCAAATGTACACAGAAATCAGTATTCTTGTGAAAACTAGGTGAAGTTAACATTTTGATTTTACTGGTAACTGTAACATTAACATTTGAAGTCATTCCAAAAATAGATGTAAAGAAAAAGTTTTAAAATAAACTTGTCATTTAGAAATTAAGTTTTCTTCAAAATTTCTTGGGGAAAAAAAAACCCTTTCAATTTACAAAGCAATGCTTGCAGGAATTTCCACCCATATATGATGCTATTAAACTTGTTTATTTTGCTCACCAGGGCATCTCTTTACAGAAGTTTTTTTGGGTTTTTTCGCAAAAAAGCTGACAGTCAAATGCCCAGGACAAGACCGCAGGATGCTGTGGCGCAGGCAGAAGCAGCAGTTTTGGTGACTGGAAAGGCAGAGCCTGTCCATAAAGCCTTTGCATGAGCCAGCCAGCAAAGGGGAGTACCTTGCTTTGGGTTCAAAAGCTGAAGCTGTGCCTTGGGCTGCTGACCCTGTGCTCCAGTCCTGGCATGGGCTGCAGACCTTCCACTCACGAGTGGTACGACCACTGTCTTGTCAAAAACTGTGCTTGAACTCACTCGTTAAAAAAAGAGGTGTTTTCAATTTCCCGTAGCTAAATGTCATTGACAAGAACAAGTTAAAAAAATGCTTCATGAAGGTCTATTTAAAAATGGCAAGAGTTAAAGCACAGCTCTGCACCATGTCACAGCACTGGGACTTCATCTCAGTGAAGGGGCCACGGGGGGAGGTGACCACCAGTGTAACCGCTGCCCACCTATTCCCCAGGAAATCCTCTCCTGATGGTATCATTTCAGGAGAAGGTACATTCGGCTTGTAAGAAACAGAAAATACTAAAGCCTCCAAACTGGCAAAGAAACTGCTAAAACCATACCTTGAGTTGAGGTGAGTGATAGCCACCCGTGTCTGCAGACAGCCCAATGGCCACCAGCTGTGAGGCGTGTGGCTACCACTGCTGTCGGCTCTGGGGATCACACGGACAGCATCCAGCCAGTGTACAGGAGGAGGAATGTGGCACAGCCGGGGTCAACCAGGCAGATACTCCTCCAAGCAATAAAATAAACCCTTTTTCTCCATGTTGCAGATGATACCAGTACTTCCTTCACTCGAAGGAGAAGTGTCACAGTGGAGAAAAGGATCCAGCATTGCCATGCTCACCTCTGCAAAACGGGTGGGGATACCCGCCAGGGACATCTGGAGTGGAGGCAGAGGGAATGAGACATGAGGGTACAGTTACGAGTCACAGCACGGATATTGCCCCAGCTCTGGTGTGGTTACAGCCTTCGGTTTTAAGCAGCTATATTTTACGTCTTCCTGCAAAGAATTTTTTTTATTACCTGTGTCCATTCCCCATCCCAGTTATACAGCGCTTTATGTTGTAACACGCCCAGCATAACAAGTCACACCAACTCTTCCAAGATAGTTTCCTTGCTAGGATAGTTTTTTAATCCATGTACAGTCCCTGAATATCACTGTGATAAGCACTTTATAAAGGGCAATAAATAGAATCTACAGATTTTGACACTTGCTAGTGTAACAGGCACTTTTCAAGGATAAGGAACAGCAAAACGTTCAGCAAATTGCCAGTATCTGAAAACCTAACATAATTCTCTAAAACAGAACCTGATGTAAGAAAGACAAGGCATATATTTGAGAGCCATTATCACCCGCAAATCCTTTCTCTTGACCAAGAGAAAGATACTGGGCTAATGGATCTTTTATAAAATACACTTTCACTAATAGATTTTTTTCTTGTGACAATTTCAAAGCCATTACAGGTGCATCAAAGTCGCTTCCAGAAATTACTAGTTTAGACTGAAAGACTCAATTCTTAAACTGAATTACTATTTAGTAATTTTTTAAAGCACCACTGTCTCTTTATTTACATACCAACAAAAAAGAAATTAAATGCTTTATAAAATATTTAAAATCTTGGAAAATCATACAACAAAGACATTTTGACTTAAGCAACAGTTAACGTTGCTAAGTGACAATGAAGTATTTATTTATCCATAAAACATGGATATCAAGGGCTGAACTTGGGACAAACAAGCAGTGATATTTTCTAAAGCATCACTCACAAAGTACAATACTAATCTAACTTGGAACTTAGTTCTGATGTACTTGACACAACAAAGCAAAGCATCAGCCACAAATTCTGCAGCTGTTAAAAATGCTTTCATGCATGTTCTGTCAGGCATCTCTTGGGAAAGCTTCAGAGGCAGGACCAAAATTAAGGAATATTTAAAACTGGCCTGTGTGTAGAAAAATTCCTCTCTGGGGTGCCAGGTGATCCTGATACGCCAGTTGAAATAAACAGCTTCCACTTCTCATCGCAGAGGAAAAAAATAACAATGACAAAAAAGCATCTATTTGTAATATGTTCATCCCTTTACTGCACCACACGCTGATCAGCAGTGCAGCAATTCATGATGTTACCACTGAAATTATAGTAACTGGCCACCAGACTTGCATGCTACCAAGACGGCTCCTGACATGTCCACAAGCTATGGTTTCAGGCTGCCTGCAGACTCAGGTGGATGCTGCTGACTGATTTTCATAATTTTCTTCACAGATAGGAAGATCAGTGACTTCCTTTAAAAAAACAAGGATGTGAAACTGGACTACAAATATGACCCAGCTCAATTCAAGCCCCAGGAAATAAATAGTTAAAGAGCTCATAAATTGCATTCTGCCCATGCAATAAAGACGTTCTTATCAAGTGGGAAGAAATACCTTTCATCACAGCTTAGCAACCCTGAAGGTGACCTGTAAAGGGACAACCAGCTTGGTTTTGAGGTCTTTTTTTATTGCTCTATGAACTACTAGAAGATTATTTTTTTACGCATATGCATTTTACAAGGTATTTTCCTGCTAGTATCTTTTATGTGAAGTCTGTATATTTTCTGGAAGATGTTATAATGACTTGAGAAACTGTGAAATGTTACTTATCACAAGTCTAAAGCCAGGGAAATTTTAAGAGTGATTAGTGGAAGGGATTGTAATCGGGCTATTTAAAAGTTTGGGGACTTGGGGGTTTGTGGTTCTGATATTTGGGTTCAGATGTGCAAAGGAGGTTGCTTGCTTATTAACATACTTTCTAATATCAGAGTTATATAACATTTGAAGGAAAGCAAGCCATTTTTAAAGATTCTGCATCCTTCTCCATTCAGTTGTATAAAGCAGCTAATATGCTGCTGGCCCACTGGATCATGTACTTGGTCCTGACACAGGCTGAAGTCTGGACATGCACCAGTGTCCTTAGAGAAGATCAAAACTTACATTTCTCATATTTTCACAACTGCTCTGAACTATCACAGGTAAGCTTGAACACTTTTCTAATTTATGTGAATTGCCAGTGGTCCCAAAAGGTTAGTAGTACAGTCAAAAAGCAGCACTGTGCAGGAAAGAGATGGTATCATCCATTGAACATTTACCTCAACATTATCAGCATCAGGAGAGATCAGAGAGAGAGAAGCCAAAAGGCTAGTATCACCCAAGACAACAGATAGTACATTTTCTGCTGCAAAACTTGAGCCGGTGGCAACAAGAAGCATCTATGCTAAAGCATGGGATTTAGGCCGTTACTACTTTTCAAGTTCTTAACATTTGTTTCCTTCTGAATGCCTGCATTTTGTCTGCAATGCAGGAAACACACTTTCTTAGACCTTAACCAATTGAAGGAAGCTTTTTGGTTTTGATCTGTTTTGCATACCCAGCATTATAACCTTAGGCACTTGCAAGGCAGAGGTTTAAACAAACTTTATCTTTTCTAAACAGCAATTTCCTAATGACCTTGCTTTCCCCACTAGAGACCTTACACATGGCTCAGAAGTTAGAAGAGGAAGCAAATCCATGAGTACATCTTTCTAAAAACCGCAGCTCTGTGATATGAACCATGGACACACAACACAGAATAGAAAGAACAACGTTTGGATATACATCAGGCCAGAGCTTGTTCAAAGGTTCTTGGCTTTGTACGTAAAATTTAAATTTTGAGCAGCAACAGAGCAGGTTCTGGGTTGGGGAGTGAGAAGCAGTGGATACCAGAGGGGTGAAGAGGGTTAGGAGTGAGCTGAAGGCTCTCAGGAGATGGTGGATCTAGGCAGTGGCCAAGAGAGAAGAAAGGAGCTTTAGGGAACCTCTTTATTCTTACACAGTCTGCTCTTCCTCCTTGGCCCTCTCCTCCTATCCCCATCCTCTAGGACACAGCACTTCCTAAGCTGTCGCTTCCAACCCGCTTCTGCAATAAAGTCTCCTCCTCCAACCTTTTTCCCCACACCAACCTCTTTTTACTTTCCTCTGCTTCCCCAGCTGCTAGAGAGGGCTTAAGACGAGGAAAGGGCAGGGCTGGCCATCAGCTCCACTCTTGCATGATACAGGGCAGAGAAAGGGCAGGGTCCCCACAGAGCAGGGATTTCTGCTCCCCTCGTGCCAGGAGTGGGGCAGGAACAGAGGCGAGGGCTGTGATTTTTTGCAGTGAGGATATGTGACATCTCACAGCAGTTGTCATCCCCTCCCAACTCCCCCTGTCCCTTCCCTGGCAGCCCAAACAGCCTGGGCTCTGCCTGGGGGGTGGCTTCTTAGAGCAAAGGGGCTGCTCTGCTTTGGGGCTGGTGGAGCAGGCTGCCAGGAGGGGGACCAGCCTGGTGACAGACAGGGCTGGGAGCTGTCACTGGAATAATGTATGGCAAGGCAGGGGCTGGAGGTGCAGGGCAAGGAGAAGCTCCTAAAAGGCATTGCAAAGCAGAGGCAGGGGCAGGATGGCTGAGCTCCTCACCATTTCTCCAGGAAATCAGGCTGACTGCCATCTCAGCCAGCTGCCTACTTGTCCTCTGCCCTGGGTCAGCTCTGGACAGGCTGACTCTGGACAGCCTGGTTCAATATGGATTTCATAACACTCTGGCTTTGAGGGAAGTGCTGCTTCTGCAAAGTACCCCACGGTGCCGGGTGGGACTGACGCCAAGCACAGATCATCGTGTACACTCCAACCACCAGGCTCAAGAAGTAACAAATCATGAAAGAGTGCCAAACAGGAGGCATCTCCACAATGGGGACTACACAGTGCAGGAGACAAATGGGCAACATATTAAAACAGAATAAATCCAACAAACTGCAGCTAGACTACGAGGAACCTATTAGAAAACAGCTATTAGCTGCTCTGATTGAGCCTGGCCAAATAGTGCTGTGAAGCAATCCCTCCTTGAGAAACAGACATGCAGGCAGACAGAGCTTGCTGTGAGAAATGAAAAGACAAGAAAAGGTAGAAAGAAGACAGCCAACTTTTCCATAAGGTCCTCCAAGTTTTTTGTGTGGTGAGAGAGAAAATATCAAGTGCCATATTCCAGAGCTGGGAGCTAGGGATCAACTGTCATCTTGTCATGATCACAGAGGAGCTGGCATCAGCCATGCAGTCACATTAGCTTTTAACTGCTACTTCTTCTAGCTCTACAATTGATCTGTTTTATGAGACTGTGCAAAATGTCTAAACTATATGTGACTCAGTTTCCCTAGCTCCAAAATACAGTTTTTGCTTCTCTTCTTCATGGGGACTTTTTAATTAATGTTTGCAAACTGCCTTGGCAACATAAGTGCTAACTATGGTTACTCTCTGCAAATGTACCGAAGAGAAAAACATTCCCACTGATGGTGAAATTACATCTAAGGAATCAGGCAAAGAAAACCATGTAGTATGTTCATCACAAATTTTTCTTCACTGTTTGGCAGGCCATTCTCTCCCTAGCTAAAGCCACTAATCTTAGGAAGGCTGCACTTTCTTTTGTGTCCAGCACAGTGAACTGTTAAAAGGGCTTCTTTGTCACACATTCTTTAGCTGAGAGATGCAGAGGCCAACTTGAGGGTACAAAGGCACAGTAGTTGAAAAACCCAAGAGGACGGTTACGAGGTGTCCTGGTTTCAGCTGGGATAGAGTTAATTTTCTTCCTAGTAGCTGGTACAGTGCTGTGTTTTGGATTTAGTATGAGAATAATATTGGTAACACACTGATGTTTTGGTTGTTGCTAAGCAGCGCTTATCTTAAGTCAAGGATTTTTCAGTTTCCCATGGTCTGCCAGCAAGCAGGTGTACAAGAAGCTGGGAGGGAGCATGGCCAGGACAGCTGACCCAAACTAGCAAAAGGGATGTTCCATACCATAGAATGTCATGCTCAGTACATAAACTGGGGGCAGTTGGTCAGGAGGGGCGGATCACTGCTTGGGCATCTGTCAGCGGGTGGTGAGCAATTGCATTGTGCATCACTGTTTTTTTTCCTTGAGTTTTATTTCTTTTTTTTCCCCCCTTTTTTTTGTTATATTCCTTTTTATTACAATTGTTATATTATATTTCATTAGTATTGTTGTTAGTATTATATTTTACTTTAGTTATTAAACCGTTCTTTTTCTCAACCCACAAGTTTTACCTCTTTTCCCTGATTCTCCTCCCCATCCCACTGGGAGGAGGGAGGAGTGAGGGAGTGACTGTGTGGTGCTTAGTTGCTGGCTGGGGTTAAACCATGACACAAGGTCTGTTACACTCTGCACTACTCTGCAAAATCCACAGTCCCTGGATGTTTGTAAAAAAAATGCCTGGAAAACAAATAAAAAATACCCAGTTTCATTCTAGGAGTTCATATAGACTGGGAGAGGTTCCTACGTTCCCCTGCCTTTATTTAAAACAGAGAAGAAGTTGGAAGGGAAGTGCAATGGGTTTGGAAGGCTCTCAGCAGGTCTGGAAGGTGCATGCTTGGGAGGGCCCAGAACCTATTCTAAGCCAGCAACCCCCCTTCCCAATCCCTTCCCACTTGGTTCATCTGCCTTTCTGTTTCCTGCAGTTGACTTCATTGAGAAGGAGAAAGGCCTCCTATGGCCTTTAAAGCTCAGGTCACAAAGTGCGACAGAAACACTGTCGGTCCCCAAAGGGAAGCAGAATGCAGTGGCTTAAAAGTCACAGTACAGGAAACAAAAGCACGGGGCGGGGGGGGGGGGGGGGGGGGGGGGGGGGGGGGGTGCGGCGTAGCCTGTGGACACAGTGACTATTAACAACATACCAGCTCGGCTACCTGGAACCAGCCTGCCCAAATTTGGGTGAGGAGAGAGAGAGGCTAAGTAAAGAAGAGGGGATCTGACACCCTTCCTTCCCTCCCTTGGAGCAAAAGATCAGCAGTGAAAAATGACATCTGTACCTGCCCTTTCACTGCAGCCTGTTCCCCCTGACTTTCCTCTAGTGCATACATGTGGCAGCTTGAGCCCTGTCTGCTACCCCCTGCTGAAGGTTTGGACTTCTGTCCATGCTGCTATTCCCAAAATGGGAAAAGGGGGTGGAAAAATGAGAGAAAGCAGATGCTTGCAAAGTGAGCCAGTCTGGGAGATGCTCCCATTGCTCATGGCTCAGGGGTGACCAATTCCAGGAAGGGAGAAAGAAGTAGTGGAAGAGGAGAAGGAAACCAAAGAAGAAGAGAGGAGAAGACTTAAGACAGGTGTGGAAAGACAAAAGAACCATAAAGAGATGGAGAGATGCAACATAGGAGACGAAGAGGAAAAAGGGAAAAAGAGACAACAGAGAAGGGGAGTTATCTATGGAATGGAGAGTATGAGTGTGGCAGTCACACTCCCTGTGTCAGTGCATTTACCAGTGAACATCTCTAGAGTGTGTGCAGGTCATTTTTTAATATGGGTGGTATACCCCTTAAATGGATACATCTCGAAGGACTAAGCACAAGACCAAAAAAGATTCACAGTTTCAGTACTAGTTCTCTGGATGCCCCTGAGCAAATCGTCTAACTTTTGTATCTCAACCTTTGCATCCTTTGCAGGAAATGGAGAAAATCTTGTTAACCTCACAAGAGGGTAGTGAGCCCAAATTCAACTTTTTGTTCCCCAGGAACCTGGAGGTCCGTTCTTAGTTTTAAACTTGTTTCAGAACAGCAAAAATGAGTTGACCTGTACTAAAAATCAAGGGACCTACATTTCCCAGAACTAATACAGTCATACCATTAGATGGCCTGAAAATGTAACAGATTAGCCCTGGGTAATGCTAACAGATGGCATGGCAGGGCACACATGTGGCAGAGCAGGCAGACACCACTGGGTCATCTCCCTGCTCTGCTGTTACACTTGTGGTGCTCCAAAGTTGTATTCAGCAACAGGCATCGTCCTCGCTTTGCTCCACTGGCAAAGTCAGCTTTGCCTGGGAATAGGACGAAGACTGAAGCCCTGTGCTGTCAAGCAAAAGAACACGGCTCAAAAGCCACTCTGAGACTCCTTGTTATGGCTCCTGCTAAGGGGACTGTAAAGTGAAATCAATTAATACCAGAAGCAGCAAAGAAACTGGAAGAGACAGTGAGCAATTAAAGATGCCAGTCGGAAAGGGGCAGGGAAGGAGGGAACAACCCAAGGCGTCATTAAAGGGTCACAAACACACAAAGAAAAGAGCACAAAGGCCCTTCAAAAGGGGACTGCAGACAATTTTCCAAGACAAAACATCTGTTGAGAAGACTCTGCCTATATGTTGCTGCAGCAGCCTTGGAAGAAACAGAGTGCCGGGGAAGGGAGCATCTTCTCTCTAGCCAGCATGGCATGGTGGCCTGGCAGTACAACGAACCAATATTCAAAGCAACCCTTGCCACCTCTCAATTTCCCTCTGCAAACGCTCCCCTCCTCTCCACCTGTACCCCAGCAGAACAACCTAGCACAACAAGCCCTGCTAGGGGGCAGATTCATTACCAGCTTCCAGGGGAAGCACAAGATGGTCTTTCACTTGGCTCTGAAGCAGTAATACTGTGGGCATGGGGTAGGAAGGTCTATCAACCCCACTACCTTGTGAGTGAAGTGCACTGATTTTCCCTTCAGAAGAGGTTTTTTGTCGTTGCCTGCAGCAGAGCTAGTGCAGTGCCATCTCGTGGTACTTTTGAATGACTCATGCTAGGTAAAAAGCCAGTCTAAAGCTTAATAAACAGATGTCAAAATGGAGCTCATCAGACTGCATTTGTGCTGGGGCCTAAGCAGTAACACCGAGGACTGTGAGCAAAATGCCAGTGTGGGTGAACAGTAAGACAACCCCTGCCATTGCCACGAGCGGTGGTACCGAGGCTGTGGAGACAGCTGGTTTCAAAAAGATCTCATCCCCCCTGTTCAGACAGCTCACCAGGCATGCACCCAAGCAAATGTAGCCTTTCATTTCACACATAGATCCCACACAGACCAGGACCAACGACACAAATTCGGGCAGCAACATGAGGTGGAAATATCTGACAGCATAGGGCAGGCTGTATTTATCCCAGATAGTAAGCAATGCTCTGCTCACTGCCCACCTACCATAAAACTGACCTTGTACTGCAGTGTAGCGCTCCATTAAAGCCATCTCTAATCATCTGTGATTACAGCCCAGGAGCACGTGCAAAATCCAAAACCCTAGAACTGCACTCATACTGTGGAGAAACTTTTTTTTTTTTTAAAGACCAGCACCTTCCTTATCTGAGATTCTGAAGATCCAGAGAGTTAATATAAACCAGCAGCAAACAGGGAACAACGACCTTGCATATAAATATCTCATCAGTACATAGAAAGACAGCTATGCAAAAGCATCAGGAAGCAGCCTTGTACATTTTATTATATTTCATTCAGTAAAAAGTATTTTTAGGATACAGTGGTGATCCCAAAGATTTTCTAGAACTACTTTTCCTCCTCAAGATCAATGCTGGATGAATGGGTGCACAGGAACCAGGCTTGCACATATGCTTTGGTTATGCTCTGTTGTTTTAAGCTACTGGAATGGTACTAAATCCCAAATTAACACGGCCCTAGAGACTTCATTTCACCTTCATACAGAAACCTGAATTCTGAGTCTCACAACTAGCAAATGGAGCTCATTACTGCACCTAAGGTGAGAGCCTCACAGACCTTTACTGCCTGCACGATGTCCAGTTCTGCTTCTGCAAAAATACACCTGCCTGCTCAGCACTAACCCTTCTAGCCTCGTCCCTTATGTGGGTCAGCAGACCTCCCTACAAAGGAGTGAAGGTACCATTAACTGAAGTTCTGTGATCAGTGAAGGTAGATGGCAAAGCCTGAAAAGCAGAAAAAGTTTTCTTCAGTTATCTGGGACTAGGCTATTAATTCTCCAGAAAACCACAAATGTCCCCACATTTCCTCCTCTTCCTGCATATGCCTACATAATCTTTCCTAGGTAAATGCTAATTTTTTTTTTGTCCATCCTCAGCACAAACATAGCTCCAAGTAAGCTTTAGGAATGGGAAGAGTGAGCCCACTTGACTCTACAAAAGCCTGTATAGTTGCACTGCTTGTCTCTTCACCCCCTCACACACAGTCCTCACTCCTAACTCTCTTGTTAATATATTCATATACCTATTGTTTCAATGTGTCATAAAAATCCACATGCTAGTAAAACAGTGACCAGTCAAGAGCTATGTAAGTAACTCAGATTTGAAAAAGCTTGAAAGAACAATAAACATGAGATACGAAATAACGGCGGCACTGGCGTATGGTTGAAAAGGAAAATCCTAAACTAACATTTTAAAGGACCTTCCAAAGAAAATTTCAGACTGTTCACAAGCCATAATTTTTTTGTCCCTTTTATAAAAGGGACAGAGACAAGAGAGAGAGAGCAAGAATCTCAAAAGTCGTGGAGGAATGGGATTGACAGAATGACAACAATGCATATAGGAACACACCTGCACCCCCATAAACACTGTGTGAGGGGTCTCCATGGGATCTTGAGCTTACCAGACAGAAAACCCTACACCAGATCTCACATATAATAGGCTTCAAGGGTAAGGATTCCCTGGATTTTGTGCTGGGAAGAGATGCAAAGCCTCAGGTACCTCAAGGGTGCAAGCAATCAGCAACAGGTTAGGAAAAAAATCCATACAGCCTCTGAGCCTCATCAGGTTTGCAGCCAGAGGAGGGAGAAGAGCAAGCTGTAATGACTTTCATTACAGTTATTCTCTTCCTTATTGAAAGCTATAAAAAAATCACCAAAGCGAGGATGAGGATGGTGGCAAAGATTGCCAAAATTTACAGCAGTCTTAGAAGGTGCCTAAATCAGGCTCAGGGCTCTTTCAGCTCTCAGCAACACCTTAAAAATCTATAGAGTACAACAGCAAATAAAACCCTCTTCTGGATGTACAGCACAATCTGATCTTTTATTACACATTGTCCTTCTAGTTAAATTAGCATACATGTATGCTATACTAAGAAATATTTATGTACACGAATGCCTATATACACACATATATATGTACTTATGAAATTATTTCAAAGCTTTACAGTGAGAAACACTGTAAACAGTGAGAACACTATGAAGTTAAGTCAGGTGAAGCTTATTTCAGTGTCTCTCACCAGAGAAAAAACAGTTCAGATGACTCCCTACAGAAAACAGGCAGTATGGAACATCTACAGGTTTTGTCAGAAGTTTGTCCTAAGCACGGCTCAGACTTACAGACCAAGTCTCCTGGTGACCCACAGACACAAATTAGCCACCAACAGCCTGGACATGTGCGAGACCTACAGGATGGTGTTCCTCTTCTGCGACCTTAACCAGCCTTTTGCTCATGTCACAGAGGAAGGACGTGATGCTGGAGTGAGGGCAGTGGCTTGCCCTAGCAGGCTTTGTGGCTTTGCCCCTTGTGAAGGTTGGAGGATATGGACTGGAAAACACCTCGGGTAAATATGTCCCTTCATATTTAATAGACACAAAGGAAACTGTGGAACAGACATAGCTTCAAGGAGAAGATTAAATGAATTTATTGTCTGCCTGGCAGAGGGTACACAGAAAGCTAAACTGAATTTTTTTGTGTCCTACTGGCCCATAGGAATAAAAGTAAATGTGTTGGTTTACTGGGAATAAGTGGCTGTAATCCTTTACTGAAAGTGGTTCCATTATGTGGGCTCAAAATTTCATTTAATTTAAAACTGTCACATTCTGGTATGGGTCTTTATGCCTTCTCCCTTGTACATCTGATTATATATCCCAGTGAAAAACAGTGTGCAGATATGGTAGAACAATACTGATTCAGAGGCCAGCGTGCATGAGCAGCCCCGCCCTGATGCCACAAAGCCGCTTCCCCCTGCTTTCACACCACTGCCCCATTGCACATCGCGTGGGCTGTGCGCCTCTGTAATAATCTGGGCTGGGAAACTGATTCAGAAGAAAACTAAGCATTTTCCCCCTCTCTGGGTTCTTATGAAGGGTGATCAGCTTCCTGATCTAGTTCACTGTACAGACACGCAAGGTTTTGCACTGGCACCACTGAGGAGATGGTACAGAGGTAGGAACAAGTGGACAGGAAACAGCACACTACTGATAGAAATATGCACACCACAGGACGTCTTAAGTGACAAAACCATGAACTCCACAGTGTCTCTATTCCGTATCCAGTAGACTTGATAGCCTACTTCCAGAACTTTACACTATCGTATATTCTCTATATGCTACATGTTAAAAAAGGTCTTTTTGGAACAATACAAAGAGCTTTTTAAAGTGCTGCTAGGACTGTGTTACTCATTTTTTCAGCTTAAGCACCAGGTGCCTTAGTTACAACCACCCCAACCACAGAGGCCTCAGAGGGAGCCATTAAAACTGAAAAGGAAAAAAAAAAAAAAAAAAAAAGACTTAAAAATAGCTTTCCTATATCTAAAAATATCTTAACTCTTATCTCAGACCTTCTGAAAGCTGTAGGATAGTTTGTCCCACTGGGAAAAGAGGGTGACTTCCCTTCCCAGTAGCGCAAAACTCTTGTCTCAAGCTCTGCACGGCTGCAAGTTATCTGACTTGCAGCATGTCATATTATTATGTCCAAAGGATCAAAGACAAAACGATGACCATTTTAGGCCATGTTAGTAACCCTGAAGGAAAAAAATACAAGTTCATGGTAGGAGAGCAAACACTACTCTGCCAGGCTGATTATTTTTTATTTAGTGTCAGATTTATTTTTTTTTAAAGATGCTGGAATACACTCAGAAAAATAAATTACTGAACAGAAGTCAGTTGACATACATGCTTAATTGGTATCACATGACTTCTCAGTTTAATATCACCTCTACATCTGTGAGGGGACATCCGTGTGTATCTAGTCCACAACTGCTGCCAAGAAACGTTGAAAGAGTAATTTTCTCTGTTTATGTAGGTCCTACCTTGTGTTATCTTTTCTAGCTTCAAAACAAGCAGAGGGAGCATCTGTTAACTGAAAAAAACAATTCCCAGGGCAGAGAAGACGTTATCCAACATTGTACAGGTGTTTCAATAATGCACTAAAGCCAGGTTAATTTTACACCTATTGGAAACAAAGGGCTATGGAAGAGACTTTAAATGACGCTTGTATAATGTGTCTCTATCCCACCTATACTCGCAGCATAATGGCAAAGGATGGAAACGTTATTTATACCCTTTGAGAAAGTTCATAAATATGAGAAAATATAAAAACCAAAAAATAAAAAGAAAAGCAAAATCTTAATTTTCATGCCAAAAATCTGACTCCACTTCATATTAGCTCTTTCACAGTTAGTTATACAGGCGTTTCAAAGCTCCCTTTACATTCAAGAGCCAGAATTTCACTAGTGCCCATAAAGCCGCTATTTAGAGCTTTTCTCTCCAGCTGTCCAGCCATAATCTGAAATTCAGTCTGAAGTGCTGCATTTTTACCATCACTGCATGTTATATTAATGTAGGCAGACTGAAGAATATGCTAGCAATTTACCATTGGGATTAAACTGACTCTTATTTTTGTTCTTTCAAGATTGCGTTGCTTGCAGGGAAAAAAAAAAGCAGTGCTCCTGCCTCTATTATTTTTTTTCCTTTGAACAGCTGGCAAACACAGTTCTATCTCCCTGTTCTTCCAAAGCGTTAGATGCCAACGTAATTCCAGTTTGGTTTCTGCTATGTCCATACATAAGTATTACTGATCTAACTTAGCTGTTCCTTGGACTTTCTGAAGCGCCTGTGACAGTAAAAGAGCAATGAAAATTTTAATGGAAAAGGCAGTTCTTTTTGTTAGAGCAACTGATAGAAATACCAAGGTGCAGTCAGGCACACAACCCCTTCTCCAAAGGGGAGACATTACCTCTTCCTAAAGACATTACCTCTTTCTACAAGACTTGACACAATTACATCCTGAAGCCATCATGCCTAAAACATTATCAAGAGTATTTGGGTGCTGTTCATAGATTGTACTTGGATCACATTCACATAGGACTGCCTATGGTTAAGCACTTGCTTCTGCCTTTATACTCGCAGCTAGATTTTTCCAGCTTCCCTTTAGGGAAGTTTTCAATGAAATGGCAAGTCCTGCAGTGAAACATGAAAGCAGCAAAACTTGGATCTCTTCTTGGTGTACCAGTGGAAGCTTTCACAGAGGACGCTTCCCACTGTCACACTTTGTGTACTGCATCTACATGACAGACTATGTTTATCTCTCACAGGTTTGTAACCAGGCTCTATCTGCTGCAATACGTTGAACAACTGCAGCTTTTTTGCCAAATCCTGGCAGGCTTTGAGATCATACCGCTCCCCCTTCAACACAGGACACGGCTCATCACACCACCCATCCACTCCATAAACAGAGCTGTAGCTTCAACTTGAAGTTGGTGCAGTCCTGGAAACTATAGAGTATTTGAGTTCTTCAGTCTTTGAGTTCACTCAGCAGAAATGAGTGTATTATCACCGAATACTGTTTCTATTCAACAAAAAAAGAGCAGACTTTTTAAATGTTTTTTTTAGAAGTCTGCCACTATGAAAAATATACTAAGTAGCAAATTTAGCTCTGCAGCTCCAGTTCTCACCAACATCCCAGAGAGCTATACTTATGTACCTGACAGCAGAATTTAGTCCTGACAATTTAGAAGCAGGCTTAGATCAAAATATAGGGTTTGAACTTAAGGTATACTCTTAGAGACATATTTCTTAAATAATAACTCAAATGTCAGAAGATTAAACTGAACCAACTAGATAAATATTTAAAATTATTTAGTGCTAGAGATTTATGTCTAATCGACTAGCTCTACTCAGAAAATAAGTAGAGTTTATGGACTCCCCATATATATTCACCCAGCAGACTGGAATTCTGCTTCACGTTGAACTTCTTTTCATTCTACTCATCTTCCCCCAGTTATGCTCATCTACACTTCTGCATTATTTACAGGACCTTCATTTACATAGTATTTAAGTACCTTACAATTTATAACATCAATCAGGGAAGCAATATTTATCCCATTTTTACAGATAACAGCTGAGGTGCTGCAGTTACATGGCTTGCACGCAGCCACATCGGCAGGCATCAGTGATGAAATCTGGAACTCAAGACTAAAATCAAGCCTGCACACTACCTCTCCTTCCTGCTCATTTCTATGAGGGTAATTCTTTTTTATGCTCCTGGTTCCCTAGGTTCTATCCTGATTGTCAGCAAGGTATGTTATCAGCATGGCTTCAAATGCAGTGGATCTGATAGCAACAATATCTGTCCAGGTTATCAAGCGATAGTGATTGACACCCATTACCTCTGGACTGGACCTAAGCTAAAGACTTAGATTAAAATTCTTCATCCTTGAAAATGAAATAAAAAGATGGAATCAGCATCCCTATATTTCTACTACACCATTATCTCCATTCATCAAAGGTCAAAACCTATCCCACTGAAAAATCAGGAACAGGGGCCCTCTTCCAGAATGCCCAGATTGCTGCACTGGTTTGCTGGAGCCATGGAAGAGAAACAAAGGAGCCAGAGGCTGATTCTCCAGTGCCAGACCACTGGGTTGGCAGAGGAACCAACACTTTCTAGTCCCATCGTAAGGACTGTGCCAGGGACACAAGGAGCTGCAGTGGAAGTGGCTTCTGGGGTGAAAGATTCAATAGCCCCAGAGCAGCTTCTAGGGCTACCCTAAATCTTGTTAGGCTACAAAGTCATCTTCTCTGCTTTTTCCTGGTAGAAGCTTGTGCTGCACCCTTCCAATTCACAAGTGGGTTTGGTAGGAGTGGAGTTGGTCCCTGGCACTACATTGCCTACTTACAGCAACAGCAAACACAAGGACCACAGACGACTGCAATACCTACAGCAGGGACATGGAAGTGCATGTTACCTCTTGCAGAGAGTGTTAATGAGCGTGACAAGGAGTAGGACTGCAGCAGAGCATAAGAGTAAAATGAGATTTTGTCCAGAGAAATCCCCCAAGCCTCCACAGGTGTCAGTGTTGAAGGAAGTATCTTAGAGGCATGAACCAAACCCCTTATGCCTCCCAGATGTTGTGTAAACAGAGATGTGATGTGCAGCATGTAGATTTTTGGGGTTTGTTAACAAATAAAACCAATTAATCAAGCAAGCCACTCCTAGGTGCTTCCTAGGAGTGTTTCCAGTGCTTGCCACATTGCCCTTTTTGGCATGGGTAAGATCCCCTCTAGGCATTGCGTAATACTAGCATCTAGATGATGGGCATGCTAGCAGCTCAGCTTGGAGAACAGAGAACCAGCAGCGAAGCAGGAACTGCACCAGCACACAAGCTAAGGCAAAGCAGAGGGCTGTCTTTCTTTGATCAGAAATCAGATTCATTTCCTTACCACTTTTTAAGCAGAGGCTTGCATGGAGCAGGGTAATTGCTGGCTCTCCATCAGGCAAGTTTTACACCACTTTCAATACTGTCAGATAAAAGAGATAATAAACGCATTTTCTTCCTCTCCTCTTTATTCCCTGACTCACTTTCCCTTGCCTTCTCCCGGACTTTGACATTCCATCCTTTGCAACCAATTTTCACTCCCTTCACTGATTATTTTTAGGTTGTGCTACTGAATCTGTCTTTCCTTCTCTCTGTTTTGCACTCTTCTTTCCCCTCTATCTCACTCCGCATACTCATTGGCTTCTCCTCTGTCCTTTGCTGTCCTTCCTGCCTCTTATCTCTGCTCACCCCTGTACTGACACAGAGAGACAAGTCTTTTCCTCTCTTACGCTTCCACTGTTAAAAGTGAAGGAGATAAGTAATTATCTGAGCAAAACCTTGACATGCTAAATTAAGAAAACAACCTGGGAAGCTTTTGGCAGGTGCATCTCATGGGCAGGAGTCATCTTCTCTCATTCAGTAATGTGCTGAACAGTGCAGAGTGACCCAGACATGGGAGATGCTTCAAGGCCTGCCACTCTCCCACTATTTCATGTACTTCTGTAATGCCATAAGACATCAGCTAATCCACCTGACTGGAAAGCTGGGTCTTTACAGTGTTCTGGTAAATCTCTCCTTTGAAGCAAAAAGCAAGAATTTTGTTTCTGTTTCAGAACATTTCTTGCTTTGCATTATTAATAACGTTTGGCATGCTATAGCCCTTAGGTAACTAATCCTTACAACCACTTCTCGCCTCCAGCCTGTCAGGTAGGGAAGTATTATCATTTCAACTTTAACATTACAGACACTCAGTCAGAGATAGCAACTGAGCTGGTAAGAGCCACTGGAAGAGCAGTGTCAGTGCCAGGGGGAGAAGCCAGGAGTCCCTGCTTCCCAAAACCATAATTCCATCCAACTCACTGGGGAAGAAGGTGGCACTAATAGCATCTTATTAGCATATGTGTAGGAAAGCTCAGTGGGAGGTATGGCCTGCTATACTCCCCTGGGGAAAGGCAAGGAGGTGACCTAGAAGAGGGATCTAAGGGCTCTGACAGGCCTGATATATGGCAATCTAGAAGCAGCTTAACTGGAGGAGAAGACTTAAGAGTAAATCCATCCCAGGGATGGAGAGACCCAAGCTGAATCTCCACATTAAAACCAGAAATATGGAGCATCACACAGAGATATCGAAGGCAGCGGGACACAGGCTCGCTCAGGTCTGGGTGTTAGCAGGCTCTTTAGCGCAGGCACAGTGCCACGGGGAGGCAGTTCTGCTGCTTCCAGCTGCAAGGTGATGCATCCACTGTGTTTTTCACTGTGCTGTACCACATAGAATAAATAGCATTGGTATTGCTTGGGGGATCCTGCACCATATCCCAGCATACAATGTACACATGATCCTGGATTCAAGCTAGTGCTGTATTATCTTGACCACCTTAAAACCAAATCTCAAGAAAAGGTAAAAAAGTCATCCTAAACAAAATCCGTGCAGCCCCTCTTAGCTCTTCAGAGCATCTGGTTGTTTATACATGCCATTACAGCTTGCTGTAAAGTACGGTCAAAAAAATTATGTTTTAAAATGGGAGCCTTTTAACTCAATATTACTCAGAGATTGTCAAAAATTTTCTGTTAAAACACATTTTTAAATAGATAATTAGATTTTTGACAAAAAGCGATGTGGAAAGCATTCACTTTCCTTGAAAAAAAAAGAGGTTTTGTTGGAGAGAAAAACACTAAAGACTTTTCAGCATTTGTCTGAAGTTTGGGAGGTTTTAGCAGTTTGTAGTTATAAAAGATGAAGACCCAAAAAGTTTTTGCCTGAACACTATAGAGGAATTGCTGGGAAACGCCAACATTCTCCTCTCAAAACAAGCATTAATTTTTTTTGTCAGGACTTTTAATGAAAACACATTCTCCAGTCACTCTTATTAATCATAGTTGGAGCAGTTATAACTTGATTCATTTAAACAAGCAGCTCCAGTTCATGTTTTCTTTTGTATGTGGTGTTATACTACCCACTTGTTTTATTCACGCAAACAAGTTTTGTTCTACTACGCTAACACAAAAATTAATAAACTGAACTGTATTCTGCCTTGCACATCAAAGTAACTATTAGCTAACCTTTTTCTGGTAACCCTCCTTTGTGTCTTTCTGCAAAAAGCAAAACACACCCATCTTGTATTTCAGAACAAAGGTTTGTTTTAAAGATTTTTGCAATTGGATTGTATCTTAAGTAAATTCAATAGGAAAACCAGAGCAGGTATGGAACACTGATGCTCTTTCCACAGATACTTTTCTGTGTGCAGATTCCCCCTTTACAGCTCTTTCATCCCCTATCTAGTTGCCAATGACTTGTGTGGAACTGAGGAACAAAAACCTGCTATCAGGCTTATGAATAATAAGGGTTTGTTTTAAAAAAGGTAATCTTAGAGGTGCATTTCACACAAAATCAGCTTAAATATGGAATTTTGAAAGCTGTGGCAGGAGAATTTTTCTATTGAAGTGTATTTATTAATAATTGTTTTCTTCTCCTTGTTGATGTAGTGCTACTGAAAGTTGCCAGATTGAAAGCTCTAGAGGCATAAGTCCTATTTATTCACAAAATAGGTCAAAAATAGTCATTGAAGCAAACGCTTTCCCACACACACATCTCAGCCAAGAAGGCACTGTGGTTTGTGCAGATTCAGTGATGCCAGTTTTCTGTGCTCAGCTGCTAGCAAAGGTATTTGCTCTGTTTAACTGTGCTATGGACATCTCATTCCTGTGAACTATATTCGCATGTCAAATCTTTAAAGAGGCATCACACTGTAAAAGCTTTTCATTAATTTCTGAGCTGATGATGTACCTTGAGACTCAGACCCCCCTGGGAAGATGGGAGATGTACCAGTCTTCCACCCCTCATGTTTAATTCCAAACCTGTTTGCAGTTTCTGAGTTGTCGGGGTTTTTTGTACAAAACAGGTGTACGTACAAAACAAGAAGATATCCTACTGCTCCCTGGTATGCACACCTTAAAAAAAAGTAGAAGAAATGGTCATTTAGGACCCAGGTTCCTCCTTAAGAATTCCCAAGCACTAGTAGCATCCTCAGTCTGCAGCTGACAACAGAAACAAGCCTTCATTAGGAGACATTCACTTCCAGCAGTCCTCAAAACACGTCTGGTTCAACACGAAAATACCACCCTGCTCACCTAGCATTCCCACACTCACCCGTCCTTTCTCTATGTATCTTTTATAAGTACATACTGACATTCAACAACTGTAAACTAGGTTTGGCTGTGAAATCACAGCAGGAAGCATTAAAGTCACAGTGGGAAAGAATTCAGCTCTGTGTTTAAAAAAGCCTATCTGACAAAAAAAGAAAATAAAATCTACTGGCAATAAAGAAATTAAAAGGGAAGTGATAGCATACCAGAAAGTGGTATCCTCCATCAAAGAGGATGTGTGTCAAAAATGGAGGCACCTTCTCTACAAAGATCATGTCAGTAACAAACATCCTTATCTGTACAATGACAAAAATGCAAGGCAACTTTCTGCCTCCTGTTAGACAACCTGGGCCTCAGCAAGCTTGCAGAGAGTGAGGTAGGGATTACAGAGCAGCACGAGACCGCGCTGTGCTGCTCTCCTCCTCCCTGCGTTTGGTGAGCTGTGTCAGTTTTCAGAGACTGGTGAAAAGCCAGAAGGATCTCTCATGTCATTATAAAGGCCCAGAAACTGTTTACAATGAATAGGCTTCAATGAGGCACTTTTTTTTTTTTTGTAATTCCTTGCGCATGTCTTTTTTAACAGCACTAACCAGAATGCCTGCCAAAAACTTAGACAGATGAGATGCTTTCTAGTTGCAAACAAGTGAAAAGATGGATGATGCCTTCACGCCATGACACTTCTATCTCTTAAGTAGTTCCTTCAATACTGCTGACTCCTCATAATTTAAAAGCCTCAAAAACTGCAGCCATTCCAGGATCCTGCGTACAAGTATTCATGAGCTAAATCCAATATGCATGGCATACACATGTTCAAGCCTGTTTTCACCAGTCAAACTGTATTTCAAGAGGATTAAAAAACAAGGTATGTGAAAAAAAAATTCTGATTTTCACAAGGCATCTTTCATATACCCATATATGAGAGGTGCCTCATATATGCCACTCAGGTGGCACAGTTTTATTACCAGTTTTATTTGCCAACTTGCTCAAAAACACTGTGTAAAGAAGTGTCACTCTTCCCTCCTGCAATCTGCTGGGGAGAGGGGCGCGAAACCTCAAAATTAAATCCAAGTTCAGCTCTGCATTTCAGCAGAAGGCTCGGGAACCCTCTTTCAGAACCCAGTTTCTAGGGTTTACCTCAAGCAAAGTTATCCCAAGCCCAGTCCCTCTCTCTCCTTATATTAGAAGTCTCTTCCTTCCACAAGCCAGCAGAACAAAGATAACCTCTTCTAGTAGCATAAATACCTGCAAAAAGCACAGGATGATGCCGAAGAACATTGTTGAGTAACTGCTGTTTGTGAAGTTTAGCATGGGTGAAAATTTGCCATACTGAAGTCCCCAGTTTATTCACACAGCAGAAACAGCTCACAGAGTGGCAGCTTGCAACAACAGTTAAAAAGAAAAGAACTCATCTCAGCTGTGACCAGGAAAGAGCTTACCTGCCAGACTGAGACCAGCGCAGTCTCTTGATTGATTCAGCTCTTGGCCTCTCTTCTGAGACTGCTACAAGGTGCCAACTGCATAGGTAGTTGTGTGAAATGGTTGGGGAGCTCATGGAAAGAGAAGGGAGAGCACCTGCCTCTCCACACTGAGGCCCTTGCTCTTTCTGTCTGAGCACAGGGTAACTCAGGGATGTTGTATTCTCACTGACAGCATTTGTATATCAATGTTAAGACACTCGTTCAAGGGCACTAAACCTTGAGAAGGCATAGAGAAAATGTGCAAGATGTCAACATACATGTGACAAAAGTTACAGGTACCGTCAAGCTCTCAGATTATCCAGTTGCATTGACTTTCACAGTTTTTCAGTGCAGACAACAGTATCCATAGTTAGCATTAGTAACTGCATAATAACCGAATGTTTATT
Organism: Gymnogyps californianus; assembly: GCF_018139145.2. Lineage (NCBI taxonomy): Eukaryota > Metazoa > Chordata > Aves > Accipitriformes > Cathartidae > Gymnogyps > Gymnogyps californianus. The sequence continues at coordinate 154,580,257 of NC_059471.1, forward strand.
TATATTCACCTCTTGCACACATGGGACATCTAGGCAACATGAGTTTGCCCTCAGTCCCATATATATGCATGCGTATGTGTGTGCTACAGATAAGGGAGACAGTAAGCAAAGATAACTGGAAAGAGACACATTCTATCAGGAAAGAAAACTGAAGATTGTAGTCCTTGGGGGGGCGGGGGGGGAGCAATTTATTAGCTACAGTTCAACTCAGGCAATCACATCACATGGAAGGAAAAGTTGGAGCATTTTGAGTTCTTGCTTGAAACAACAAAATACCAGCAACACAGTCCTGTGATGAGCAGAGCACTGGGGACCAAACACCAGGAATCCTCTTGGTATGACCGTCATCCCTCAAACTAGAGGATATTTAGGACTCAAGAGAACCTGATACAGCAGAAACACAGGAGGAAAGGCAGCCTTATTCTACATGGACTAGTTTAGGTAAGTTCAGTGGGAAAGACAAACCCCTCCTCTGGAGATGAAATGGGACGTGAAGTGTGAGGAGAAAAACCCAAGTGAATATCCTCAGATGTCAGTACGGTTCTGCTCTCACTGCCCTGTGAGAAATCATATTCAAATACTTGTAGGATGAAAAGGGAGTACTGAAGAACAAAAATAGAGAGGGAAGTTCTCTTGCAGAATATTCATGGCATAGGGAAAGCTAGACGATTGCAACATAAGGAGATCACTAGAAATTGGAGAAGAGTTTATTCAGACACTATAAGGCTCCAGGCACTGGGAGAGGGGCAACATCAGTCCGTACCCAGAACCACTGAGATTCTAGCTAAAAATTTCTGCCTGAATAGGCTAGAAATGCCTCAGCCAGGCTGTTTTTAAGAACGCTCAACCCCCACACACACTTCTGAACTTGAACTGATGTCTGTGGATAAGGAGCTATACTTCTAAATTTATCTCTAGCCACTTAACTAATTCCAAATAAAACATCTTTGATATTTCGTGCAAGCAGCCTGTTTAAATCAAGTGTCCTGAAGAAACCTCTGACTACAGATTAATCCCTCGGGCACTCCCTGGCTAAGAGTTGTTGTTTCTTATGCTTATGCATTCTTCTTGGATTTTTAACGTAAAACAAGACCTGTCTTCATTTACCAAAGGTTTAACAAAAATTCCAATAATTAAATTAACAGCAATCAGCTAAGGAGCTCCCCAGTGCAAAGTCTAGTAAACATCAATTCCTTTTCTCCTCCAGGACAATGGACCAGCCAAGAAAACTTCCAACTGTCCCCTGCAGGGCTGCAGCTAACAGGCACAAATATGTACATGTACTGCCCCATCTCTCTCCTTCCATCCACAGCATGACTCCAGCTCCCTGTGGCAGATGTGACATTATATAAAATGGGCCAACTCACTTCTATTTTTCCTGCTTTCTCCAAGGCTGAATCTGGTCCAATATGACAACTGCAGCAAGTGACTAGGAAGTGAGACTTAAAAACATGTTTTAAAAGATCCAAAATACATGCTGGTCCCAGAAAATTAGAACTTATACATGAGCTCAGCAGAGCACTGAGAACAGCTCTCAAAATCCTCCTGACTCCCTGATATGTGCTTTCTTTTCACCATCCCCTACGAGTGAAATCTGTGGGACAGACAGTCTCTCTCAAATGGTAGATGTTGTTTCTAACCAAGCAGAGAGCATCCCTCCCCTCTCCACATGTTAAAAAGCCAGTTAAGACTCTAGAGTGGGCAATAACCACCACAAGATTAGATCAGCCACAGAAACGTCTTTTACACCCTTTGGATGATGCACGATGTGTCTTGTTCTGATTCCCCTTGAAGGAGGGCCATAAGTTGGGAAACAGAGCTTTCAAGTCAGTCACATCCATGCTGGGGAGGCATACATGACAAGAGCCTAGTGCAGCATTTATTGAACAACGCCACCAAGATGTTCTTGATCAACGATTAAGGGAATCGTGCTGCATCCTGAGCAACCGCAATGCCAGTCAAACATATCAGACTATTTAGGACAGAGCAGGATGTAGTCCCAGAGGAGGAGGGCAGCTGCTTCTTTCCCCGGAGAGGGAAACACGTGGGTTTTTTTCCAACCAGAGATCCATCGGCTCACTGCTGCTGAGGGCTTCCCAAAGACATACTGCATCAGCATATTCACCCATCAGTTTGGTTCTGCTACTGCCTGAAATAGTCTTGCTTATTTGCAAGCAGCCACAGCTGGAACCAGGGGTATTTGTGTCGCTTGTGCCATTGTGTCTTAATCCTGGAAGTAAATACAATCCACAGCGACCATGAAAATAATTTGCTCTTGTGATGTAAATTTATGAAGCACAGCACATGCTATTTGTTTTGCACTAGGGAGTGTATGTTTGCTACTGAAAATATGAAGGTGAAAAATTATTTGTTGATTTCAGCATTTACAAGTTGATTTAAATTTTACATCAAATGTTTACTATAGTAATTTTGAAATTTGCAAGAATCAACAGCAATAATCAATACTAGCTGAGAACATCCACCTTGCCATGTACTTAAAGGATATTAAGAAAGAGAAGCCTTAAATTTGTCCCTAAGGGAGTGTGAGATGACACACGACACACAGTAACGGCAAACCATCTCGATCTTTATCATCAATATTTTCAACGTAAACTGAAAAATACAAGCTTTTTTCAATATTAACTACATCAAAATAGAAGTGCAAGTACATAAAGAGTGAATTATCCGTGCATTACTGTTAATAAATAAATTCTGTGCACCGTTAATAATAAATATGTTAATAACATGCAGTACATAACGCTGATATTCCTCAGATACTAGAACTGTGTGACAGCTGTGTCTGAATTTTATTCTGTAAGTGATTCAACTAGAATAATAACTAACTAGTTATTTTCTTCTCTTTTGTAAGTAGAATGTAACAAAAGGTATCCCTGTGATAAAGCTAGCACAAGCTTAAGGAAATGACATCAAAAGATTACAAAAAGTAATTCCATCATGCAGATAGCCTCCTCACTGTTAGAGTTTGCAACAAGCACGTGTCAAAAGCTCTCTACAGTTAATGCGCCTCTAAAATTGAGGTTCACGAACTCAGACAAATTTTCCTACCTAAGAAATAATTTGCAAGAAATTCAAATTCAAATCACAGCTTGCTCTACCACCCGCTCTGTAGGATGTTGTGACACTGCAGTACTGGACTTTCTGCAGCTCTAAAGATAGAGCTGTGCAGAGTCTGACAGCTGCCAAAGCAGCGCATGAAGGACCTGAGCCGCCTCGGGCAGGAGCGCGTGCAGAGTTAACTGCTGCCCGCAGGATCCTGAGGCTGAAAGCATGGGGACAGGGGCAGGATGCTGACATTATATTGTGTGCAACATTAGATCTTGCTCAAAAACTTACCTTGTAATCAAATTGTTGAAGAACAAACCTGTCATAGGTGTGGTCTGGAGCTTGGCTGGTAAGAAAGCAGAAGCCCAAGTCATCTCTCAACTCGGGCACAGGCAAGCTCCTGCCTGCCCAGTCACGGCCACCACCATGTAGCTCCTGCTGCCTCCCAGAGATATCAGGGGCTCGTGCTGGGCAAATGCATTGACAGAGTCTCCTGGAAAATGCCCCAGCCTACATGCTGCAAGTCCTATTAGCAAGGTGCTAGTCTGCCCTTCTACAGAGATAACGGACATGGAGAAAGGACATAAGGGAAACAGAGCAAAGACGAGGTGTACAGACACGTTTCATCCACATAATATAAGAAGTTCACAAGAACTGCCCTATTACATACTTTCTAGTAGCAAGTTGCTGACTGTGTCTCCCTTAGGGAAACATGTTCAGTAAAAAAATACCCATGTCCAATGGATAAATATCCGACACCCGAACATCAGAGAGATGGTGAAGCCAATGAAAGCACAGGAACAGGGCTGACGGGAAGCAGTATGAGAATTTAATAACCATATTGACTATTATAGGAAGGACTCACAATGACTTTTTAGAGGAAGGATTTTAGAGTCTGTCTGCTGTGAATTTTGCATGGTAACTTCTAAATCCTATTAGGGAGTTATAGAGGAATTTGTTTGTTTCTTTAATTGCTATGTATTAGAAGCCAATAATGGAAAAAAACAAACTCTGAGTACTAGTTCATGCTACAGTTTGGAGAAAGGACAACAGATGAGTACAGTTTCTTTTTAAACATATAAATTCGAAAGTTCAACTCATTGCAAGTATATGCTGTTTTGTGTAATTACAGTCCTCAATCTCCTCCTGAAAGACAAGTTGTTTTTCCTATGTTTGGTCTATAGGGAGTTCTGAAAATAAGCAGTCATCTTTTTCTAAAAATGCTGGATTATTGCAGTGTCATGGTTTAACCCCAGCCAGTTACTAAGTACCGCGCAGCCGCTCGCTTACTCCCCCCTGCTCCCAGTGGGATGGGGAGGAGAATCGGGGGAAAAAAAAAGTAAAACTCATGGGTTGAGATAAGAATGGTTTAATAACTAATAATAACAACAATAATGAAATATAATAATAATAGTAATGAAAAGGAATCTAACAAAAAAAGAGAACTAAAGCCCAAGACAAGTGATGCACAGTGCAATTGCTCACCACCCGCTGACCAAAGCCCAAGCAGCGATCTGCCCCTCCTGGCCAACTCCCTCCAGTTTGTATACTGGGCGTGATGTCGTATGGTATGGAATATTCCTTTGGCCAGTTTGGGTCAGCTGTCCTGGCTGTGTCCCCTGCCAACTCCTTGTGCTCCTCCAGCCTTCTTGCTGGCTGGGCACAAGAAGCTGGAAAAATCCTTGACTTAGTATAAACACTACTTAGCAACAACTAAAAACATCAGTGTGTTATCAACATTATTCTCCTACTAAATCCAAAACATAACACCATACCAGCTACTAGGAAGAAAATTAACTCTATCCCAGTTGAAACCAGGACACCCAGATTTCTCTAATGTGCTCTCATAAAAATGAAACTCAAGAACTACATTTTTATACAATAATGGTGTGACTTGATGACGACACTGTCAAACATCTTGCTAGGGCATGTAAAACACCCATGTGAACTCAACAAGACAGTAAAGCCCATGTTGCCTGAATAAACGAGACTTTGCCTGCAGTATAATCATGTTCCATTTGGAGCTAAACAGGAGGTTTGCATTACTAACGCACTCCAAAATCTGAAACAGGCCTGTGCCGGTAATCATGGTGGTCTGAAAGAGGCTGTTTCAGGATTGAAAACGGAGAAAGGGGACAAAAGTATATTGCACAGCCCAATAGGAAATACTAAGGTCTGTTAGTCCTCCTACACTTGCTAAGAGCTGATACCAGGCAGGTTGCTACCTGGAGTAGCAGCCACATGCTCCAGCAGCAACTGCTGCCACCAAATGTTGCTCCCAAGCCTCTCTGTGAGATATGCCAGCAAACAAATGAAGAAGGGACAATGTGCTTTTAGCTGAACGTTGCCTGCCCAGCTCCAGCTGGTAGTTTAAATGGTTCATACCAAGAAGTATCTAGAGCTCTTCACCCATTCATCCTACTGAGAAGTCAGCTTGCCACTATTCACCTCTCAGATCAAAGGAAATTCAATCTCTTCTCTATGCTTTGACTTTCTCTGTGCTTTCACCACAGGCCGAGGCAGGGAAATGAACCCAAGTATCTGAGATACCATTGTTCAAATAACTAAAATTTCTCTTATCAGGAGGTACCTGGCACCAGCCTCATTGCTAAAAAAAAAAAAAAATCAGGCCAAGAGAGAAATCAGCTGGGAAATCATCCCATAGTTACATACAGAAACAACAGGGATATGCATATGGATACTAGATAATTTCAAGTGAGAAAGAATATAAAATTGATGCATTTAGGAAGGAAGGAAAAAAACAGGAAAGGTGAAGAAACATAATTCAAAATGTTTATTGGGAGGTGGGAGGGAAAGGGAATTCTGCCTAATGAATAACCCCAGACTGATACTCAAGCTCATGCTGCAAGATCATTATTTCAAATAGCATTTCTGCAGGAATCTCAAGTTTTGCAATGCAAGCTACAGATGTAGCTGTAATTATGACTACTCATCTCAAGACAGAAACTTAGTATTCAGGAGGTCCTTTGACTTCAGCTGCCATTTGCCGCATGTCTCCCAAAGCCAATTCACACCAGGATCACCACGACAGTTTGCATCCATCAGTTTTTGTGCTGGTTCATCTACTCTGGGAACAAAATAAGGTATTTTCAAGATTCGCCTGTGACTTTCAGGATCATTTGGGATCCCAAGTAGTCCAAGTGCTTTTAGAAATCAACACAGTATGGTAATTTATCCCAGAATTATAGTTCTCCTGCTTTTCGAACACCACAACTACAGCACTGTATGTGTGAAGGAAACTTTTCACATGTAGCAAGAAATATCCAGTACTATGGTGCAATTTTGCACACAGCCTTTTCTCCTTGAGTTGGTTCCTAGCCAAAGTTCTCTTCTCCAGTGAGAAAGCAGCATCTTCACTGGAAATCTCAGGTCTAACTAACACAGAAATAACACATACAGTCAAATCTGCCAAAGGGACACCTTTGTTGGGCAACTGCCTATACTAGGAGGTATTGCTGCACATAACAACAACCAGATGCTGACAATCTTACTCAGGCTGCTGAGGAATGCTGAGCCCTTTCCCACTGACCATCAGGCCCTTTCAAGTGTACTTCATGTCAGACATCTCAAAATCAGGTACCCCAATTCATTACCCTCCGAAAAAGCACATGCTTTTATAAGTAAATATCTCATTAAAGTCAAAACCATGCTCCAGATACAGGCAGCTTTTTCCGTGTGCTTTCTGATGGATGCCTAAAGGTCACATTTTTCTCTACAGCCACTAATTTTGCATGTGCAACAAAGGGTGTAAAATATGCTTATGAGGTTTTTGTCTCTCCTTTGTAAATATAGCCTGGAATTCTAGCATATGCACCTGCTCTTGGCACCGAAGAGTTCAAGAACATGGAAAGAAGACCATCCTGCCTTCCCGTTTCAAGGCCCAGGGCTCACCAAAATGTCATGACTTAGAAATGGATGGAAAGCAATGCCAGCACCATAGACAAAAGGATTTACAAAAGAATTAATAAATGACTAGCACTTCTCTTGCCTCAGGACTTTTCTGGGTAAATTATTACTCTTTAAAGCAGTGCACTGTGAGTAAGCTGCCTGACTCCCATTAACATTAGTAGCAGTGGCATAGCATAAGCTTTATGTGCCAGTTCTGAGGATTAATCACAGAGTCGTATCTGTAGGGCACTCGCTTTGAACTCAGCAGATCTGCAACAGAACAACTCTTCTTTGTCAGACACTTCTTTGAAGAAGAATCACAAGGAAGTGGGTGGGCTGCCGGCTAAGCCTCTTCTTAACCCACCAGCACTTCCCCCATAACTAACAGAACAGTAAAGCAACAAATGAAAACATTAAATAGCTCTCTCTTGCTGCATCTCCAGTAATGTTAGCCAAGGTAGGGGAGCAAGAACGGATAATTTTTTTGGAGCAGGAAGAAGAAAGGATAAAAGAAATCACACAAGAATAATGCAATAAATGTGCTATCAAGATGAGATTGGGGTTTTTTTATACAGGATGAAAGCTGGAACACTTGAGAATAATTTCAGTGTATGGATTTGGAAATCTAAAAATATCACCTCATTTAATACAAAAAAAATGACAACAACTGACCCTAGAATAGATGGTGATGAATACATTCAACATCAAATTTTCTCTATTCTCTCCTCCCTTCTGTGCTTGCTGGCACCTTTCCCCCAGCCCACCCCTTGTCATTTCCCTAAAGAGGGAGGAGAGGTAATCGTTCCTGAGCAGCCTCAGAGCAGCTTTGGCAGAGCAGGACAGCCACGATGGCTACGGCTTCACAGGAGGCCGGCTCTGTCAACCCGAGGCTTGTTATTGTTTGCCTGAGGTGCTGGGATTTTGTCTCACTTGGTGCTACAGTGAATAATTTCCACTACCTGTGATTTCCACAGTATGTTGCTCCATAAGCTTTTGGACCTCCCTTTTTACAGCTCTGTTGTTCTCCTCCACTCAGCAGCAGTACATCTCCCTGGCACAGGCTTTTGGTTTGGTAAAACCCCCAGAAGGACCCACACGGGGGCACCACCAGGGAAAAGGGGAGTGCAGGGATGCAGCCAGCTCTTGAGCCTCAGCCTTCCCCTCCCAGGGGCTAGAGGCAGGCCCACAGCCCCTCTGCACCACTCCAGCTGCACTGCAGCAGCACCTTCAGCCCACTCCTTGGGCGGCTTGCACACTTTCAGCTCACAGAAAGCCAAGATCACTGACTCTACGCTAACTCTGTTTCTCCCACTTCACATCTGAGGAAGAGCTGACTGGTCCCTCCAGAGGGCTCTTGCCCTCCAATGAAATCTACTGGTGCAACAAGTTCTCAGGGCCATGTCTGTCAGGCCCAGTTACAACACACTTGCATAGGGCCAAAGTGCTTCTAGATAGCTGTATGATGAGAAGCATATAAATGCATCACACAGCCACACTCTGCCCCAAAACTAGGGGCTGGATAAAGCCAAGGAACTAAAGATGAGGGCCCTGAGTTGAACTCATACCCTACAAACGGACGCTAGTCTACAGGTTCTGACCTCGTCCAGGAGAGCATGACACTGAAGCAAGACATGTTCTGACGTGAGTGACAGCCCTGGGAGCAGAGCTGCATGGCTGCAGCTGCAATATAGTGCTATGTTTCAGGAAAAGCAGGGTAATACTGAAAGGGAAGGCTCGAGACACAGCAGCAAACCTGTCTGAAGACAAGAGAGTGCACCGTACCAACAAAGGATCAACTCTTGCTAGAACGACAGTTTGTACACAGTGATTAAGCACACTGGCATGGCTGTAACTGGGAAAAGTGCCCAGTACTTGCCTGCAGTATGCCTGGTTTTAGCCGGTGCTGTCAAGTCTTTTGCTTTCACAAGCAATGTATTATTTCAGCCTTCCCACACACACACGCCCCCAAATAAAGAGAAAACTCATCTTATTGCAGGAGCCAATGTCCTGTTCCTACTGTCTGTTCATTCACACCAGAGGCCCACCAGAACGGTCACATCCAACCGCGTCTCATTTACTTTTATGGATGATGCCAGCATTGTAGAAAGAGAAACAAAACAACACATTGAATTCAAGACAACTGAAAAATCAGTTTTCTACTTCTTTATAAAAGAAAGAGAGTCAAGCATCAGCTATTGATATTTTCCAGCAGTAATATTCCACTTACACTGCTTACTCTGCTGTGCCACCTGTTGTATATCCATTCCAGACATTCACGTACAGGTGGGTGTAAGATGGGTATATACAGCAGTGCCGACAACAATGTTTTTATGACTTGGTGCTCTAAGGAGCCAGTGATCCTACCAGGACAACTATTTTCTTGCCGATACTGTGTACTGACAGACCTTTTAAAAGTACTTCACCAAGACCTGTGTTTTGATACTTGAATGCAACAGTGAGCAAGCCTTTCAGTACGCAGCACTCAGTCAGGAAACTGAGTCCAGTGAATCTTACACACTGTGTAGTCATGCTGCCTTCAAGCTATACCTGTAAGGTTTGTTGGGGTTCAATGCACTGGCATGGCTATGTCCCACATGGTTGATTGAATGATCTAATGACACCTAAATGAACTAATCATCCCACTCCTAGACTTTTATGTAAGTCAGTGCACCAGATGTGCTGTATTACTGGACAGCTGCATGTGATCTGGTATCAATCTACATTACAGATGTTGACTAATACCAAAGTATAGTTCCATCTTCATGTCACCTGCAGCTCTGCCCTGGATGCTGTGGTCTAGGACATACATATGCCCAAAGCTGTATGGCACTGCAGCCAGTGTCATGTACCACTGGTGAACAACAAAATAACAAACCTACCCCTAGTGAAATAGTTTGGCCAGGATCCTCCACACACATGCCTCAAGGCACATCTACCTGTTGTGTGATCCTCATGTCTGTGCTAACATCATCCCTCTGATAGGGTCAGTATAAATAATGTGCAGGCAAGACCTCTCCTATGTGTCCCTTGGTACTTTGGTTTTGGGAGCTGCCTGCTAGCTATTGGCATGAAACATACTTTTAATTGCTGTTTTTGTTTTGTCATTCAGTCAAAATGAAGAGGTTGATCTCTATCGATCTGTGGAAAGGCTCGCTTTGTTTGCTCAACCTTTCTGTTGCTTATCAGGGTTGTGCCAAGAGCTTGACACACACAGACTGAGAAGTAAATTTCAAAAAGTAATGAGTGAGTGATGGCAAACTCATGCCAGTCTCATTCACTATCAGACTTTGCTGCAAAAGGAAAGCGACAGAGGCAACAGCTTCTGGTTATTGTCTCAGCGGTGCCAGCGACATCAGGAATTTTTTTGATTTTCACATGAATCTAATGCATCCACATCGATGCATAATAAACAGAGGAGAGAGGTTTTCTCTATACACAGAAGAGTATCTAGGCATTGCATTTTTATTTCCCCCAGCAGCTTTTCCATTATTCTCTGTTTTCTCTTTTAGCTTCTCCCCAGGTGTTTACACACCTCACCTTGGCTTCCTTATTCATATTCTTAAAGGCACCACTAAAAGCTCATCCAATTGCATCCTCAGAAGAAAAAAAAAAGTGTCGTAGTCATACAAAGAGTTCCTCTCTTCACTCACCACTCTCCAAGGCTGTAAGAGTCCTGCTCCTACACCTGGGAGTGTTTTCTCTACTCATGCCTACAATACAGGAATAAAAGACTTGGAAAGCAGCAATGTTCCTCCAGCTGCCAACCATGCCACTAAATAGCCACCCACCAGATGTCTTTCCCTTTCTATCAACACCAAAATGAAGGCAGCTGTCAAAGCAGGTGGCTTTCTGCCCCAAACTAGTTCCCGCCAACCCCACCAAGATGAGATTGGTGTGTGGGTCAGACCTCTCTGCAGATAACCTGGAGCCACGTCAGCATCCTACCTATATCCTCTGTGACTGAAGGTCCTTCTGCCAACTTCATAGCCAAGTTTGCAATTCTTACAGGCCATCGCTGCCTGGGGATTATCTCTCCCTGGTCCCTCACTCAGGTGGAACCCTTTCAGCTAATGCATCTCTTCTGGGGACTACACCACCAGGTTTAGGGGCCTCCTAGACCTTACTACAAGGTCTTAGCCCCTACAACAGTATCTACTATGCCTTCTCTAAGCATTACTTTTGTACAGTGACAGATCAATTCTTCTCCTCTGTGAGAAAAGGACAGCAAAACACTCATCATGAACCCAATCAGCTGATGACAAATGGCCTCTTTTCTGGCTAGTAAAGTACTGAGTCTCCCTCAATAGTGATAAAAAAAGAATATCCTTAAATTGCACTTGGTATCATCTGACTGCCATAAAATGGGGATTCGTTTGCCTCTGGAACTCTGCTCTCTTACTTGCGTAGGGGATGCCTTCCCGTTGGAAAGCCAAGGCCAGAACCATTAATCAGAGAATCCTATGAATTAGCAGCCAAAGAGATACATCAAATGATCTAATCTATCTATGCATCACACAGATTTTCAAAGTGCTCCTGCCTGTGCTACCCTTGGTCCATCAAAAAGCTTCACCTATCAGAGTTGTCAATTCAGGTCTTCAGAGAACCACTGATTCCTCCTTGAAAACTTCGGGAGGACTACTCTGAAAAGCTAATCCTATTGCCATATCAAGAAGTTTTCGCATTTCTCTGCCCTGTTCCTTGTTACAAAAGGCTTTTGCATGAATTGTCTGCTTCTTAAAAAAAATTCTCAACTCCTTCCACATGAAAAATCTGGTCCTCTCTGGAAGTGACGTCACCATAGACTTTTCCACTTCATCAACTGAAGTCAGTACAGAGGGCTAGTGCTCCAGAGAAGGGTTAAGTGTCAGAGCCAAGGCTTATTTACTGAATAAAAATCCTGCTTTCATTCAAAGACCTAAAGAGCAATAAAATACATCAGAAATAGTCAACATGTAGGTCCTGATATGCCGAGTTCCATGAGGGATGAAGATACTCCTGAAACAAGCTGAAGACCAGTTCAACCTAGGTTTATGTTGGAATAAATCACAGATAGCTCTAATATACCCTGGCAGCGGATGGTTCACAGCTAGTAATCATGGTGCAGGACTATACCTGTCAATTAATCAGTTCCTCACCCATGCTATTTTGGGATGAGGTGCAGAGCTGGCTGTGGCCACTCTGCTGGCCAAGGAGGATTTGCCATACAGGACAGGTTCTCCCCAGGCCATATGAGGAAGGCCGTTTTGAAATTATTTGCGCACAGTTTTCCATTCAGTGTGCATTTCTTCTTCCAGATTATTTTATGGCTCGGTAATAGGACTCATAATTATTATTTCTCAAAATGTACTCATTGGATTGCTTTTCAAATAACATGACAGTTAAGATTACTTGCACATAAAACTGAGTACCAGTATGTTATTCTCACTGGTTTTACTTGCAGGTAAAACTCTGACTACCAGTATATTATTTTTGCTGTGCGTATCAGTTGTCATGACAATCAGTGAGGACACTGGTTTAGAGTCCAATTCATATGTGGCAGAAAATCCACAGCACCTAAGCATATTCTAATGGAGATAATTTTTGAAATGATTATCGATTCAAGTTACTCACCCTCAGATATCTCCGAGGACCTGGTTTTCAGCAGGTGCTGAGGAATCCCCGCTTTGTATACCTCAATTCACTACCAGTCTTTGAAGGTTCTTTTGCCATTATTTCTAAGAGAAAATCACCACTAATGTATGTAATGGATTCTGGTTTTGGCCAGTAAGCTTTCAGTTGAAAAAAAAATATTTTTTTTTTTTAATAGATTTAGAAAAACTATTATCCTTGCTATAGGGTTTTGCAGTGCTCTTTTCTAGGAGATATGCTGCATAATCTCTGGCACTATAGGAGGCAGCATTGTCTAGCACTTACGGCAGTGGGAGTCCAAAGACCTGAGTTCTGTTTCTGGCTCTCCCACTCACTCTCTGCATGACATTTAGCAGGTCAATTAACTTCTCTGTAACTCTTTTTCTGTATGTGAAATGGGTGTACTTGGGTTGTATTCCTCCTTCGGCATCCTGTGTAAGTCAGAAGGATACTGAGTGAAAACCATTGCCCAAGTGTTTCAAGATGCTGGGATGGTAGGTGTACTACACACTGTCAGCAGCAGCATTTACAAAAAAGTGTAATTGTGGAATCTGTTCATTTCCACTGAAATATCAAAAAGTCTAAAATCTCAAGGAGCACTTTTCTTTTTCTGAAGTCTATTAAGTATTTTGCACCCAGATGCTGATTTCACATTATTTTTATCTCAGAATATCTATTCTTGTTTCAGTAGAATCATTATTCTGGTATAAATACAAGCAGAACCAAACTTTTAGGCCCCAGCCTATTGCTCCCTTCTGATTAGGATCTTTGTGTATGTGGATTCATGCCACTACTGACTTCCTCCCAATACTGGAAAAAAAGATTAAGCCTTGCCTTGGCAGTTTAATACTTTTCTTCCCACAGCAACACAATCAGGCATGAGAGTGAGTTATAAGGAATGGCATTACATCATGCTCAAATACGTGATTATAACATGCTGCAGAATGGATTCTACAAGGAAGACTGATTTAGTATGTGCCTATGATGAGTGAAGAGCAGCCAGTACCAAGCTAATGCATTGCTAAAGATTGTATCAGATAAAACCAGTAATTCAGCCACCTCCATGTCCCCTCCCATAAAATTTTAATCAACCCAATCTTATGGGAGGAAAGAAAAGACAGGGACCCTTCTGAATTATTTACAGCCTTAGTTGTGTATGGCAAAGAAGCCCCTCTTAGGTCAGTAAGTTATATTCTTCCATTGATTTCCTTCTCTCAGAATATCTAGGTGAGAATCAAGCTGGGGGTGGGGGGGGAGCGGACCAAAAGAAACAGGGATGCAAAGGGCAAGCCAGAAAAGACGAAGCTGATGGAGGCAGAGATGAGAGTTTGTATTTATGAAAGAGATATTGATCAATCGCACACACTAGCAGCAGATAGACTCAAATTAGCTGTCATAATTCCAGTGATGCAGAGGGACACGCAGGCTCAAGCTCTATTAAATATAACCTACATCCAGAGCAGCCAGATGAGATTTGTGAGACTGAACTCTGAAGTCCCACAGGAGATACCTGCAGTTGATTTATATTCCTGATTTCCTATTCCCTCACCAACTGTGCAATCAGTTCCTGGAGGTGGGCAGGGAATAATTGAACAGCTAAACTGTGATTCACCCAGCCAATTAAGGAGTCTTGGGATGGGTCCTAAGACAAATCCTTCAGCTTCATCCAGTCTTCCTGGGCCAGAACTACATTCAGCTCTGACAACGTGGCCAAAATCATCATGGCCCAGTTTTAACGATATAAGAATCTGAAGATGTAAAGCTGCATTATAGTTTTCTGACATTAATATTCACACATTTTAGACGTTTTCAAAGTAGCAAGTAGGAGGATGTCGTGGTTGTACATGAGGATCAGGTTTATTCTGTAATTCCATGTACAAAGAGCATCACTGCAAAACAGTAATTAAAATGGCAACCACTGCCTAGTAGCTATCAACACGTAAAAATCACCTACGTGTTTCAGCCTGCAGCTTCTGTCAGGGTCAAAGCCAGGTTGTTTGATCCAAAGTCTGTTGGCATCTATCTCATGCTGGCTGCTGTGATGTTCCCTTGTGGATGGTGCATGGCTTTCTGAACAAATCACAATAATCTCATTTCCAAAATGTTCCACTTAAGTCTTCTTGCACTGAAGCAAGAAAGCACTTACTTCTCATTATTAACTCTGTGTGTGGCATGTGGCCTGTAATCACCTTGAAATATTTAACTGGCTGGCTTTCGTCTTGCTAACAGTGTGGGGTGGGGCATCAGACTGGGGTATAAATAAACTGGGATATAAATCATCATAAACCAGGCATTAAATTGGTATATAAATCAAAAATTATAGAAGTCAGATGGAAGAGACCCATTAGATCATCCTGTTTGTTCTTTCCTGTGTTTTCACCCTAAGAATGCACAAGGCATCATTCTTGATTAGCCAAGAGATATAGAAAAACGCCCATCTCTCCCCCTCTGTGTCTCTCAAGAGGGAAAGAAGGGAAACAGAGAGCTCTCTATGCATATTAATAAAGCTATATTTTGACTGGCTGAATGACTGGAAATGATTAGCGATGGTATGTTTTACCTGTCAACATCTCCACACTGCAACAGGCAAAATGTCTTTAATACTCCTTTGCAAAAAATCACCAGTAAGGCTGGAGGGGGTTTGCTCTCAATTTTCCTGCACTCAGAACAGCTCCGTAAATATCCTAAGACTTTTCAATGATGAAGATAACAACATGTCTTCTTTTTTCCAATATAATAGTGGGAGACAACATAACCTAAGCCAAGGTGAATCCAAGTGCCTGCACTTACAAATATAACAAAAAACAAAAGCAAATAAAAAATATCAAAATATTATGAAGGCTGCCGAGTCAAGCATGCCAAAGTCAGGAAATACAAGAATGTGACCCTTTGAAAGGGTCAGTGTGAAAGGTGAGAACACCTGCAACCCCTCTAGCAAAGAGCAGTGGGAGCTGAGATCAGTCAGCTGACATACAGCTCCTCCTCCCTCTCACATAAGCACTTTCCTCTACATTTACCCCAGAAGTCCTTGGTGATGATAAGTCAGTTAGTTAGTCTAAGAAATCTCTTTAGAGGTGGTCCCTAGCCCTGTTTTCCTCATTTACTCTGACCCAGTGTGAGCTGGATGACCATTTGAAGTCTGATTGACAGAGTGTGGAGCATTTATAGCTGCTCTGAAAGTCAGTGGGAGCTGTGCTCTGAACATAGAAAAGGCTATTTAATGCTAAGTACTGTAAAACCCACATCTTCATCATCTCCAACTGGACACCCCAAAAAACCCAAACCAGTTAACTTTGATTGCCAGGCCTAAAATGGAAATTATAGCCCACCTCAAAAGGTTATTAGATATTAATATATTTATCTTTACATGCCATGCTTCAGTACAATAATTAGAAATGTGACAGAGCTCATGAAGTGGTTAACTGTCTTTAGATCAGGAGTTGTGTATTCTGCAATAATAAGGCGAGCAACCATACATTAAGCAATGAAAAAGAAACGAGACATTGAAGACACCATTGAACGGAAACAGAATATCCCAAATGTATGGAACAAGGCAGGGGTCCTGTGGAAAACACTGTATGTGATTACAGTAATTAAAGACTTGATAATGAGTGTACTCAGAGGAAATAAATTAAGGCCAAGTATGCAGCCTTAACTGTGTCATCTCCTAACTTTACATGCTTGTGTTTGCAACCTTAAAAATGCTCATCTGATTTTAAGTTCTTAACTTTAAAACAAACAACAAACTGCAAAAGCAGGAATTCTGGTGTGGGGTTTCTTCCTGATTCAGAAGAGTGGCGTGTGGTTCATCAGCAGAATAAGACTCTTCTGATTCACCTCTGAGCCCCCTGTTACGTGAGCTGGGGGAAGAACCTGCTGGCTGAGCGAGCAGGATGAGACCTCCCCTCTGCCAGTGTTTCACAGGTGTGTTAGCAGTAGATATACAGTAAGACTCCTGACTTGTGCACTTTGAGCAGGGCTTGGGAGGGGATCTTTCCCTGTTCATTCCCCGCCACCCTCCAACACACACAAACAACAGAGAGCTTGGCCATTTTTGTACCTTCCCTTCCAAATTGTTCCAGCCTACCACTCCGGCCCTTATCCTAGTCTCAATGTTCAGTAATCCCTTGTCTCACCTCTCCCAGCCCACCAGCAAAGTTTCACCCCTTTCCTCATCCTCATTTCCTCCCTTCCCAAATCTTGGCCATGTTTTCTACTCTGACACCCCTGTCAACTCAGGACTGGGAGGTCTACTGACCTCCTCCCTTACTCCTTCCCTGCTCTTCTGCCTCTAGGAAGCAAAGGTATTATGGGAAATAAAAAGTAGTATGCAGTTGGGAAAGCTATTCACTAGTGTAGGTATTAAGGTCACAGCCATATTAGCAGATCCTAAGCAGAAGCCTAGCAGAAAGCAATAAAATCCCTTACAGATTTCAAAATAGGTCTTAGATTTTGATGCCAAAAAACCATTTTTATATCTTAGCTTGAAATAGCAGGATATGAAGAAAACTCTACAGCAGAGAGAGAGGGGGAAATGAGAAGGTCTGTCACTACCACCTGGTCATTAGCTATGGGAACAATGAATATGATGGAGATCCAACAACACTAGACCTCCAGGCATGTGAGCACCTGCCGCCTGACTAACCTCCAGGATGGCTGCCCCGTCTGCTTTAATAACCAATGCATTAAGGAATGACATCATATTGTCAGCCAAATGGCACTGACCAGCAGGACGGTGTCATACTTCAGGGTGTACCTCCATCTGGGGGTCAAGGTAGCTAATTAAAAATGAAACAGCATTTCCCTGTAGAGGAAGATCAGAATGGAAGGAGACCCAAGGGAGTATGGGAGAGAGAGTGGAAGAAAGGAGCAAGAAAAGTGGGATGCTGCCTATTCATTTCAAACGCTGCTTTCAGTAGTACCCAGGAAAAAAACAAAAGCAAAAATTCTCTCAGGTCAGCACTTAATACAGATACAACAATGAAATATTTATTGTTGCTTATAAAAGCAGACAGGGTCAAGCCCATGAGCCTACTGGTGTTACTAATGCACTGTCAAGCTATCAACTGAGCTTCTGTGCAAATCTCAACATCTTGTGTCATGGAATGAGAAGGCTTGGGAAGCCTGTAGAAATTAGAAGTATAGACATTACAGTCTTTTCCAGAGTGCTAATTGTTGCCACTGCCATCAGTACCATAACTGACCACCACAAAAGGAGATTTTTCCAGCCCTGCCCCCCAGTAGTTTTACTGGTTATAAGGAGGTATTTGAGTGCTTTGTAGGCCTAAATGAGGAAGCCTTAATCTCCTGCAAAGTTGGGACCATTAAGGCTGATAAAATCCATTCAGCTTTCAGCATAAATGCTATATGAATTAAAATATTACCACTCTCTACATCCTGTAGAAATCCTTCATTTCCTCCAATACTTTCTCCTCTCAGAATGTGCCGGGCTATTACTTTTGACTTTACAATTCATTTTTTATGCAAACGGCTTTCAGATCACCACAAACACAGGATTATTGCAGTTTTCAACAGCACAGACTAATGTTATCATTCCAATTAACACAAGGCATTATGGTTCCTCTTCTCTTGACAATGCAGCTCCCCATGCCAATGCTCTAAATTCAGAGCCCATATCCTGTGGTCCCGCAGTGGAAGTGAGAAGGTAGGAGACAGGCAAAGGAGACCCCACAGTGCCAGACAAGGAGCATTTCCAAAAAAACCAGGAAATTCTAAACATTTCTCAGGAAGCGTCAGCTATGTATTTGTGAACTGGTTCTCTCTAAAGCAGTCTGGTGACACAATTTCCAAGCTGTGCAGGAAGAGATCAGTTTCCATAGCAATTCCAGCCACTTTCTGCCCAGATGCAGCACTCTCCATGTTCCTGGACACACAACACAGCTGCTGTGGAATACAGGCCTAGGTGGCAATGGCAAGGTGGAGAAGAGCAGACAAACGAAATTCCCTCTTTTGTGGCTGTGTTCAAAGCACAAATTCAGGTTTGTGATATACAGGGAGGAAGGAAAAATAACAGACTTAAAGACCCAGCTATCTACCTCGCATGATAGGCTCTGTGAGTCAGCAAAATAAAAGCTTTTTGAGAGAAGGAAGAATTTTTCATCTCTCTTCTGATGTGGAGACTTTCATGTGATATAGCACAAGCCACTGGGAGCTCTGCCATACAAAGGCTCTGAGCGCCATGCAGCATTTGTTCCGTTTCAGCTACCAAGGCAGGAGAAAGGGAAGAGGCAGTGGTTTGACTTGTTCTCCAAGAGAAAAAGAAACCTCACTCTTCAGGAACACACATCAGCAACTTGCTTGTTTGCAGCACTTTAAAGCCACAATACCTTCTTCACCTGCCTTGGAGAGAAGGTAGCTCTGGAAAAGTCCCCTTTTACCCTTCCCTTGCCAAGACCACAGTGAGGAAGACTGCAGCATGATCCACAAGCATCAGCCCTGTGAGGCTCCAGGCAGGTCTGAGCCCACAGCAGGCTAACCCACAATCCTGTAGTACCTACACCATTGTTCTTGTTGAAATCATTCAAGGAATGGATACACAAAGAAGTCCCACACCAAATACAAGTATGTTCTAAGGTAAAAATGAACGAGGAAGCATAAGGTCTAAACAAAAGAAGCTAGAGGCAAAAATAAAACATCATCATGCTAGACTGGCTCTAAGAAAGTATGAAGACAATCCCTCTCCTCTTATCTGCATCTTCCTCCCTTTTCTGCACTATTTGGCTTCCTCAAAATAAGTTTCTAATCCTAACTCTCCCAGCAAGACAATGAAATGTAGACAGCTAGCTTAAGCATACTTTGAAATTCCTCTCTGCATTTATCTTCTATGCCGTGGTTACTCTTTCTCACAAAACAGTTGTTTCTTAAAGACTGCAGCAGAAGATCAATTTAAAGCCTGGGTTATCTATAGCCTATTTGCAAAAACCAAACAAACAAAAAAAACCCCAACCAAACAGGAATGACCTTCCTACAGTCCTTCTGATGGTCTAAAACAGCATCAACCCAACAGGTGTCTGTTTTGCTCCAAGGAGTAAGACAGTAGACTAAATACTCTCTGGGCTTTGAGTGCCTTACTGCTCACAGTGGCTTTGGGGAACAGCACTGTTGGTTCCTGGAAGACGCCAAACTGGATATAGCTCATTCCCTCATTGCCTTGGTAGTACTACCATTTTCAAAGCAAACACAGCTTTCACCTTCTTTGCCAGAAGAACGGTTTTATATACCAGATAATGGTTTCCTGAAGTGTTTGGGACAAGAGAAAAAAAAATCAGCATCAACATAGCCTCCTTTTTATGGTCAACTTTCTTAAAGTACAAGCATCCAGTTAAAGTGCTTATTCCATCACCTGAAAATGCCTCTCACCTCCCAATGCCTGTACCATATTCTACAGCTCAAACTTCTGCCATGATCACTTTCTCCATGTTTTGTGAACACAAATCTGTAGTATACTGAAAGTGAACCTACGAGAACAGCATAAAACACATGGAACTGAATATGTGAATAAATATAGAACTGTTCAGATTTTCTTGGATTTTTATTCAGATAATATATACTTCCATTTTTAAAAGCATCAATGATGCTGCTGGAATTTTTCAGAAGCCAGAACTATGGATCAGGTTTCTGTGCACAAGGCTGGGGCCAAAATGTGACAAGGTAAATGCCTAATAGTGACTCAATCATATCATTACATTGCCATCTTCCATAGAGACAGTTACTCATGCTCAAAGTTGTTGGACACAGCTTTCCTTCCCTTCTCCCTTCCCCTCCCAGCTCATATAGACACTCATTTTGTCTAATTAAATGAACATTTATTTCCTGACAGGCCAGAGCTGGCAATACTACAATCATCCTTCCCTCTGTCCCTGTTTAACCAGAGATAGTTGAGAGGAAGTGATTGCAGGGAAGTGAAGTCCTATTTCCCCAGCTCATGCTGCCATAGGCAATCAATTTGGAGCAAAGGTTCCATCTTGAAAGTGTCAAACAGAATGAAAAAAGATAAAATAAAAAATGATAAAGTCAGCTCCAACCATCCCTCCAGGTCCTGCTGCTCCCCTGGGTTCTTCTAGCATAGCTGACAGCACAGCTAGAGGAATATCTGCTTTCTGTGCTGACTGGTGCCATGGGGTCCTCAGCCTCAAATTAATTGCCCCTCACCCACTGCTGGGCATGGCTGGAGCCCTCTCTCCTCTGATCCCCTAGCCAGTAAACAGGCAAAGCAACAGATTTCCTTCTTGGGCGCCATGGTTTGCTGCCTACGCACCAGGGAAGAAAAATAACCACTACCAAAATACAAATATGCAAAGGACAGCAGTGGCTTCAGCCTGGAAGAGGCATTTTTCTTTAGTAGAAAAGTGACCAGACACTCTGGTTTCACCTTTCCAGTTCCTCTGAAATTCTCCAGGATGCCATTTTGCCCCAGTGTTTCACCAGGAAACATACTTTTTTTCCATCTCATGCTACAGATCAGAGAAATTACCCATGGCAAGAGCAGGAAGAACAATGAGCCTGGCCCTGCTCCTTTTGCTGTTTGTCACAACACTCAGCAAAAGGGAAATTCTGAATAGGAAGTTGTTCAGAGAAAAATAATGGCCAGGCTGACTTGGAAACACTATTCTACTTCAGGATGAGCAGTGGTGAGCTGAAGTAGCTGTGCCCTGGATGAAGCTAGTCTAGAGGTACAGAACCGGGTCGGCTGCTAAGGCAGGGACTAAAGTTACAGGGACTTTCTGAAGGGACTTAGAGTCTTACCCCACTTTATGTCTACTCCACTGCAAAGGGAGAACATCCCCCCCAACCAAAACACAATTTGAAAAGATCGGTGTTGCCCTTTTCTTTTAAAAGAGATGTTTTAGAGAAAAAAACAGCAAGGTCACTGTTCCTACACAGGAAATAGTCATATAGGTTCAGTTCATTCCTAAATGCAGTGACCTCCAGATCCTCCAGTGGCTAACCCTGTATATCAAGCACTCACCATTGCACCTAACTGCTCTGGAGAAGAGAGCGCTTTAGCAAAGTATTTCTCTCCTTCCCTGTCTTTAGATAAGGAGATTCAAACTTCAGTTCTATCTACATCTACCTACACTTATCTGACTCATGAACTAGCAAGAAAATCTGGGTCAGAAATATGCATGCACACCCACACACTCAGTGTACCCTCCCCAGGGAGGGAACAAGCAGCCTCACCCTGAAAGTGCCTCGGACCAAATCAGATATGTAAATGTGTGAGCAGTGTGTCTAGATTGCCACTTTGGAGACTGACGAATGCACTACTGCAGGCTCCCCTCAGCTGCCAACACACCAGGCTCAGGAACTTGCTGATCCCACCAAGGGATGCACACGCCAAGTGTCTTGCATGGACAGGTATCTTAGTAATGATATTTAAGTTGGAGGGGTGGGGGGTGGGAAATACAAACACAGCTTCAGAATAACCCTTTACTTGAGCCATTGCTGAGATAAAGATGAACTTCTTTAAGAAGACAATAATTCCTACATTAAATAGTGAGATTCCCAGTGGATGGTTGCAGAAAAGTAATTGTTGCTCACAGCAGTGGCAAAATCACACATAAACAAACAAAAGCATAAACCAAAGACCCTTCCTACTGCCCTATGAACCCTAATAGAAGATGTCTTGGGTGGGGGGTGCATTTCTTTTTGCCCATAGATAAGCAATGTTAACATAAAACTGACACCAGCATAGATGACAGATGGTAGCAGAAAACCTGAAGGGAACTGAACTGTCTGATCTTCTGATTTCAGGGACAAATGAGCACAGCACAGTATTTTGCAAGACCAGCCTCTTACAACCTTCTGAGAGGCATGAGTTCAATATTCCTTTTCTTTGTCATGTCACAATAAAAATATGTATTTATCCACACAGATGCATTTCCAAAAAAATTAGGAGTTTAGCAAGACCCTCTAGAACTTTGTTAATGCTTTACCAGATTTGACCAGGTGGGCCTACAAGCACCAATGAGTCTCAAACCAGGCCTGACCTTACCAATGCAGGAAATCAACTATATCATCACACCTTCTCTTCTCCAGGGCTTAAAAGGACCCTCCTAAAGCAACAGCCACATAAGACAGGACTGAAATAGAGACTGAAAGCCCTGGGAACACCAGAGGTCTTACACATTTCTCAAACTGACACAGTCTGGACAGTAGCTGCTCACTACCACCTTTCAAGGTTTTCAATCAGAATCAGCATCCCTCAACCCCTGCCATCTTCAAGGAGCTGTTGACTGCTTCCACTGAGACAGAGGAGCTCAGGACATTCATCAGTCCCCATCATTATGTACTAACAAGAGCAAGTTGCAGTGGCATCCTTCCTTGTGAAATCCTACCTCTTCCATTTTATCAGTGAAAACCCTTTTCCATCTCCAAGATGAGAAGGAGAAAAGCTTTAAGGCCAGCCAATACATCCCAGGGCAATTCCGTCCCTGTCAGATGTTGTGGCTTCAGCAAATTTTACAAGTTGGTGACCACCGGCTACAATTATCACTGAGGGCTAAGCTTCTTCCCTGTGCCTTAAAGGGTGCAGCATTTCTCTTTCTAGATCTTCAAAGGAGAGTGAAGCCACACTCACACAGGAGCTGCTGGCAGCAGAACATATTCTATAATAAAAGCCAGCAATGAATTCTCCTGGAAGCAGGAAACTCAGCAGCAACATGAACTGCATGAGAATACGCTCACGTACAGAGCATTCTACTGAATTAAAAAATAGGGCATTGATTTTGTTATTCATTTTTGTATTTAACTCAATATTAATCTCTGCATACAAATGCCTCTCCCCCATCGCCACTTTCTCATGCCTCAGCAGAATTTCTAGTCAGCAGCAGAAACAGAGATGTAGGTCGTAAGAACAAATTGATCAGTCTGCTACAAACTATATGTGAGAAGAGGGCTCTGAGCAGGTTGTCAGTCAAAGCCTCTGTTCTCATTTATCAGCAAGTGCCTCCCTTAGTCTGCATGTGAGAAGAACAGAGAAGAAAGCCAGCAACACTTACGCAAGGCATGCCACTCATCCTGGCGGATTGTCTTGGTGATGTTGTAGGTGAGGTTCTTGGGAATGGTCGCTGAAGAGTAGTGGTACTTGATGTATGTGCACCGCTCAATTGCTCCTGGGAAGGGCAAAATGCAGAAGAGAAAGTGCTGTTAAATGAATGCAACATGTCCTCCCAGCTGTAGACCAGACAGGCTTGACAACCAAAAGCAAAGGCTAGGAGCAAAGCAATCCCTACCATCAGTCCACTGCGACAACCACTGCTATCTTTGGCCCATGACAGGCAGAAGCTACCTGTAGGGTAAGCTCACATACAAACTTATGATACACCAAAGGCCCCGCAGTAGCTGCCAGTGTCTGCTTTCACCATCAGATATATATGTGGCAAATCACCCCTTCTTTCATTTATTTTCTCTGAACCATGGGCTAGCAGCAGGCATACCAGCATTTACTATGTAGAAACTGTAAATTCACGTCTTTTAGCTTATCATGCAGTAATGTGTCTCAGTGCCCATACTCCAAGGGATGCACAAAGCAAACATCTTTGATCTTTCCTTCAGTAATAAAAAAGAGCACAGGAAAAATAACATATATAGATAGTGAACAATTTTCCTAACCCCCTTTCACCCCACAGCCAAGAAGCCAGACAAGCATAAGGATACGTGACAGACTATGGTATGTCTCTTGAAGGTACCCAGACACTTTCATAGCAGGCTCAGAAACAGAATTTGTTGGCACCCCTGAATAATGAGCCTCAGATGGCAACACAAGTGTCTGAAATGGGCAATTTTTTTCCCCTGTAGTCAGGATTTCATCTACGTTCCATGGAAAAAAGCACCACGTGCTGCTTCTGGTCATATTATTACATTCTCCTTTTACAGCCACTTTCCTTCCTCTACATTAATCACACCTTGAAGCCCTGATCTCCTGGCATCCCTCTGCATAGTTAGTGTCCTTAGAGGAATGGGTCTGGCATAGCCTGATGCTTTGCATGAATTATAGCCTAGCCAAATTGCGCATCTGATCAGAAACCTGTGATAGTGCAACCATTCTTGCATTGATGAAAATCAGTAAGGTTTCCTACAACCCTTTTGCCAGCATCCTCAGCTAACACTGGCTTTATTAGACCTTCTCACTAAGCAGTCAGATTCAAAGCTCATGAAAGTAATTTTTCCATTAATATTATGGTATTTTGGATCAGGCCTTTAATAACTAAATAGGCATCCCTAATGTGGTTGGCCACACTGTTTGCTACTAGCTACGAATGGTCAGAGAAGCAGCTATGCTGGAAATGCTTTTATGTATTAAAAATACATTAAGACAGGCACTCAATAGAATAAATTAAATGAAGCAATGAATTATATAAATAAGAAAAAGTGCTATACCAAGAGGCAGGTAGAGAACACTTACTGTCAGCCTGAACTGAAAAGGCAGAGCCATTAGCCTTATATCGACAGCTCCAAGGGGTTAAATATGCTTTTATGCCACTAGAAATACAGGTTTCTACCTCAGGTTGTAAAATATTACTTGGCATGAACTTAGATCATACACCATGAATTCACAGCATGAATAAGAAAACCCATGAAACAAAATTATTAGTTACATCGCAGTCTTCCAAAGTTAGTGCAATACAAACATTTGAGGTCCTCATTGTTTGCTCCTCTTAAGCATTCTTCACATTCTGCCTTTGACAGCAATTAGATTAGACAAAGCCAAATATTATAGGGGAAAAAGGCAAAATATTTACATATGTATCCGCCTGCCCTGACAGCGTGATGGGCTTCTGTGTGAGTCTGCACCATCTGGGCACCAAATGTACGCCCAGAATTAAAGTTTCAAACCAAGAACAGTATTTAAAAAAAGAAAGCTAGTGTGCAAAGAGCTTTAAAAAAAGCCCCAAATCACAACCTTGCCTTCTTAGAGGTTTTCCTATCCCCTTTTGTGGGGGGATCAGAAGCTTTCATGGATCAGAAGCATTGGCAAGAAAATGGAAAACGCTTATTTGTCAGAAAATAATCTTTAAGTTATCAGATACCTGCCCAGAGAAGAGATTTATATAGAACAGCAGACAGGGACACAGAGCCAAGATTCAAAATAAAAGTATACAGAAGGAAGGAAGAAAAAAAGCCTGTTCCATTTCCTATAATTTCTGCTATAATCAGCAGAAAGCACCTCCTCTTACACCAAAGAGGCTAATTTCTAGCAAGGTCCATCAAACTTTTTATTCTTACTGCAGATACTGTTAGTAGTAATGCAGTGAGCTGTTCACTATCTTATATCACCAAAGCCTAAAGCAGAAAGAGAGATTATGGTCTGAATTCAGGTCATCACTTCACCATATATATAATTTTGGGCTTATGCTTACATCCGTATGGCTTTAATGAGACTTAAGTACATGTGTAAAGACTGTCTAGAACTAAAAATACAACTGCAGTGGCAATGTTTCAATGGTAGCTGAAGTACAGGCAGATTTGAATGGTAAATTCCATGATGATCTCCTTTCCAGCCACACAATGTATTTCAGCACTGTTCCCACCTCTAAATAACACGCTATTAGCCAATAAACATCATGACTCCAACCAAGAGTTTGTAGGGACCAGAAGGTAAAGTGCTCTTCAGTGTACACGGTGAGATGCGTTCTCCTTTTTCCCCTTCTTGTCTCTAAAATATCAGGGCTGGCCACTGCATGCACTCAACAGGGCTAAGCAGAGTACAGAGAATTCACTTGTACCTGGGAATTGTCCCCACTACTTGTCTTACACAGGGAAACAGACCTCCAGGTCAGACAGACAAGGATGCTGCTCCTGGATTTTCACCCTTCTCTGAAGCATTAAGCGTAGGTCCACTGCTAGAATGGGTAAGCCTAATTTTTTGTTACAGGGCTCAAAATACTTCAGTCTAATCCAAGTTACTGGGTTCAAAAAGGGATAAACAGGTGAAATGTAATGGTCTATGATATACCAGATGTCAGCCCACATGACCTAATGGGGCCTTTTGGCTTTAGGCTATTAAATTCTCCTGTGAATGCTGAGTTTAATATACACAGGAGAATGTAGTTCAGAGTGCTTCAGAGCTGTCTTCTGTTAGCTTCCAGCACTTCAATCACTTCAGACTCTAGAACCGCAGCAACCACTGGAGAGAGCATGCAGCCATCTTCATTCCCATGGCCACTGCTGATAGGAGAGGCAGGCAGGATCTTATTGGGAACCTCAAGCTTTTCATGGCCTAAACTGACAAGGTTTCTGATTGCTTGGCATTTAAATATGAGCCATTTATCTAAGCCTGCTCTCACAGGTGCAGAAGAGTGACCCTGAGTTAATGCAACTGGATCAGCACACATCTAGCTAAAGGTGAGAATTAGCTTTTGAAGCTTAGAAAAAGGATTTCATTTGCCTGGACCTGCCAATAAAAATTAGGAAAAGGATGAGTTTATAGCAGTGACAATTTCATACTTCATGGTGTTTCCCTACTTGTCCCACACAGAAGAGAACTAGGTTCAAGACCCCCAAACATCCAGTTCCTAGAGGCCCCTGGGAGAGCAGAGGCAGTGACTGCAGCAAGGATCAGAACTACTGCTCTCCTGGGAAGTCCTCTCAGAAAAACCCTAAGAAATCCTTACCTTCAGATGAATTAATAGCTACGTTCACTCCAGTCTTTGGGGTGGAAGGGGAAGCAAGAGTATGAAAAAAACCCCAACAGTTTCCCTTCCATACCCTCAATAGGGTAAATGCAATTTATGGAGCATCTCCAGCTTTCAGCACTAACTTAGAAAGACCAAATGCAACTGCAGCTGAGCTCTGCACTTTGCTCAAATAATTGGGAACTGTATTTATAGAGCAAACCAGTGAGTGGGTTTTTTCACCTATGCAGCTGCCATAGCAAGTGTTATAGCTGGCCACAAGAAACACGAAACAACCACAAAGCTGCTCCACTGACAGATGCAGTATATTCCATGTTCCTCTGATCAAAGGGAAATGTTCGCTTAAAATCCTAAAGAAAAGTGGCTGACATCTTCAAATATAGTGCTAGGAAAGGTATCAGCAGGAAGATGCAACTAGAACCATGCAGAGCAAAACTCTGTCATACCATCCTCACATAAGCACAGAAGCTCAGAGGAGATTCAGCAGCTGTAACTCTGTGGTCGGCAACCCCCTGTTCCGGCAAAGTTCAGATGCCAAGTAAAATTGAGATAAGGAAACTAGAGATAGCTTCATCCAGAGCAGCTAAGTATTCACGGCATCAAACCTGCCACTCTTCTTACTGATCCACTTCCCTGCTCGGTTCCCCTCCCATATCTGCTGAGCATTGCTCCGTACTATCACCTTATTATTATATAATAATATCTCCTCTTCTCTCCGTTACAAGGAAAATCCTTAAACTGTGCTATAGCAGGAACATCACCTGAAAACATTGTGCAATTCATTTCTATTCAGTTTTCAAAACTGCCCCAATATCCTGATGTTCGTTCAGCTGCCAGTGAAATTCA
Source organism: Gymnogyps californianus (assembly GCF_018139145.2). NCBI lineage: Eukaryota > Metazoa > Chordata > Aves > Accipitriformes > Cathartidae > Gymnogyps > Gymnogyps californianus. Next base: position 154,608,360 of record NC_059471.1, read on the forward strand.
GCTCCCACTGCATTACTAGGGCTGTAAACGCTACCCCAGTAGAGGCCCCAAACTGTTTGGTAACGCAGGGGATGATCGAACCGTTCACCCACTCTAACCTGAACAGGGTTGAGATCAATTAAAAGGAAGGTCATACTGCTGGTATCCATACTGTATTTGTCTGGTGGGTAAACAGACAACATTTTTCAGAACTTTTGGGCCAGTGTCTTTCTTCATCACCAAGGTCGTCCCCTGTACCCCCCCGCCAAATATAAGGATATTTCAACACTTTCAAACTGCTCCAGGAAACAGTCTTTACCCATGGTTAACTTAAGAAATAGAATGAAAATTCAAAATGTCACCAGGGTATTGGTCACCTCAGTCCTAAAATTTGGATCTCAGAAGTGCCCAGAGGCATTTGCCCTGTGAGGTCAGCTTGACTTTTGCAAAGGTGGTTGTCAAGTTTCAGGAATTTACACTGTCACTGTGATCATATAGTCTTCTGCATAACACAGACCAACTCATCTGAGAGCTGGCAACAGAAAGTAGTCCTTCAAATGGTCTGAAGTCACAGAAACTGGCAATCTGTGAGAGCAGTTAGGTACGTGTCAGTAATGTCACTTCAGATCCAGCCCAAGATGGCACACAGAAGAGTTACTTGCACAGATGACCTGACTATACTCCCCTCCTGCCAATGAGGGCTACAAGATTTCACATTTTTTCCTCCCCAACTTTCAGGGCTGCAGCTTGTGGAACCATTTTTAAGGTTCAGGTACAGATTAACCCAATGCCTGTAAACAAGTTATCTTTGGTAGCTGGAGGGCTCACAGCTACACATAAAAATTTCTCCCACTCTAAGACTCTTTGCAGCAATCCTTGGGTAAGAACAATCAGGAATCTCAGACGTACAGGGAGCCAGCAGCTCACTTGCTGTGGATGAACTATGGCATGGCCATTCCAGACTTCACAACAAGCTAGCACTGACATGACAGTCACCTTGCTTTCTGTAACATGCAGAGATCTGAAACCAGGTGGTACCCATTCTTCTCTTGTAGTATATACATTGATTTCTAAGAAGGATCCAGCTGTACAGCCAGTATTTGTTTTATTATGTTTCCTGCCAAGGCTTTTGATATGATGAGCTTCCTTGAATAGACTGACGTGGATGTTCTGAGCCTTTACTACCTGCAGGCAGCTTTTCCTTCTTCTGTGTTTTAGATACCTCTGGATGAGCTGTTCGTAGCAAGCAATTTATTCCACAAAATTCACCCTTTGTGCTAGCTCTAATTTTTACAAATCTGTTTGAGAATTACTACACAAACATTTCCTAGTAAAAGGAATCTTAGCCTCTGGCTTGCGAACTGCACTCACTACATATATTTGCTATTCATTATGAGAAACTGCCTTCTGTATGAGAGATTGCCTTAATCCCATGGTTTGGTTACTGTTCCCTCATTGGGTGACTATATCCATACCAAGCAGACAGAAGATGTAGATTGGTCATTTAGCCTCTAATTGTTTCACATTATCTTCAGAAAATCTGTAGAGCAGAGAAAGTTTATAGTTTTTTCTTAGCATAACATTTCAGTAAGGTTTCCAGGGGCTATAATCATAGTTAGGGCTAGGATCATGTTACACAAAGCAATTGCATGTGGTATATATATCTGTTAATGTCTTAAAAGTCTTGGCTCCCTTGGACAAGTTCATTATTAAATTGTGCTAGCGTTTTACACAGCCTCCAAACCAGCCCTGGCCATTCAGGCTGGTGCAACTTAAAAATTATCGCCCTCAGCTGTATGTGCTGCCCTCAGTCTCTTAAATCATTTCATATGAATCATCAGAACTCATCTGGAGGTACCTTAATATAGGCAAGGTTGTTGTTGCAGTTTCAGCATGCATTAACTGGTCAAACTAACCCTGGAGGAAGGTAGGAGGAGAATTAGTCTCTACCTTGACCAGCTGCTATGACAGAATTGCAATCAGATATGCAGACTAGTTAATGAACTCATGATGAGTAACTATCTTCTTAATGAAGGCAGAGACTTCATTAGAAAGTATTGCAACACACTTACCAGGATTATTTCATTACCTCTGGAGTAATACTAACCATGAAAGTACTGGTTACATATTTGTACCTATCTATAAATATATTAACGCCTAAGATGTAGGAACATTATTCTTCTGCATTAATTGTAGAATTATTTATGTTAGAAGGCTCCTCTAGATGTCAACTGGTCCAATCCCCTGCTCAAAGGAGGAGCAACTTCAAAGTTAAAATCAAATTCAAAGATAGTTCACGTTGCTCAGGGCCTTGTCCAGTCAAGTTTTAAATACCTCCAAGAATGGAGGTGCACAACATCTTTGAGCACCTGTTCCAACATCCGACCACCTTCATTATGATTTTTTTTTTCCCCCTAATACATAATCAGAATTTCCCTTGGTGCCACATTAATATCTTGAATACTAGAATACCTAAGGGTAAAGGTCTAAAAATCTAGGAAGAATATGCAAATAACATCACCTTAATCAACATGTCTAATGAATATTCATTAACTTGTATGCATAAATAGAAGCCAATGTTCTAATTAATTGAGCTCGAGATAGATTTTCAGCCACAGCATGGGCCAAATTTTTAGAACAGGAGATCATATTTGTTCCTGGCTGGCTCTGGCGTCATCCTGACTTGAGATTCAGCTTGGTCTGCCAATAGGACTTGTTGCTACTTGTCCTAGACAAAGTGAAACAACTTCTGGTACTGGTTGTTGCTTGCTGTGGGCTGCAAGGAAATTGGGCTGAAGCCTCCCTTCAGTTGACAGGTTGGGGTTTGTGTCTTTTGGGTTTAAGACTAAGTTGCTGGCCCCTAGCTGCTACCTCTATAAGTGGTTAGAGATGCACTGTCAGCTGCTACTCACCATTTACAGGTTTGTGTAAAAGTCAGAGAGAGGGATGTGATATAGTCCCCTTCACCATTCACAGACCCATCCAAGGGTCACATATTGGGAGAGACAATGAATGTGTCTATGGTAACACTTAGCATGTATCAGGAGTGCACTTTTGAAAAGGACCTCCTGATCATCTCTAGTTACCATGCTTTGGTTCATAACATGGTGTGCTGTAAGACCACACCAACTAGATTCTTCACAGATAGAGCTAAATTGGACGATTAGCTAATGGGAATTCAACTAAAGGTACAAGAGCAGAGCCAGTCTGAAGTAACATCCCCTCCCTGAAAACACACACAAAGTGAACATTAGGTCCTAAGCACCAATTGTTTCTTACAAACCCACCTCCATTGTACCACACTATTTACAAATGTAGATCTAACCTATGCTGCATGCTGTGTCTCTGCAGTTTGAATCATCCTAGTAAGGACTGCCAAAGGAAATTCAGCCTTGAGTGACCATAGCTCTAGGAGAGCCACCTGGAAGGATGCCTTATCTACCTAGATGGTTGATCTCCAAGACTGGAGAAGCATATGGAGCAGCCACCACAGCATGAACAGTACCCCAACAAGAAGCACAAGTCTGCAGTCAAGTTCTGTAGAGCTGCAGTCATCACTGATATGCTCACATCAGCCATGCTCACAAACACAGGTGGGCAAATAGTCTGTGTTTTGGGTTCAAACGCCAACTTGAAAAACTGGGGGGGGACGGGACACTGACACAACCAGGAAAAAAAAAATAAACCAACCAGAACTTCAGATCAATGGAAAAGTTTTGTACAGCCACGAAACCGTATTCATCCGTAACTTATTTTGACACCTTTAAAGAATAATTTAAAAAATGTATTTCAATTGAAAGTCTGAAAAATATATTTTGAGAATTCTAAAACACTGACATTTTTCTTAGTTTCATAGTGTTTTTTCCAACCGAAACTATCAGCCATATTAGATCAAGTTTCACAAGTAGTTCTGCTCCCTTGCAAGCTCTTTGCTTCAGAGCCAATTTTCTGGATGAAAATAGATAACAATTTGCTAACTGTACTTACTATAAAGGTACTTACAAGCACACTAGGCACCTATATCTTCCCTGTTGGGTAAAATGCAGAAAGCCTGCTAGGCTGCCAGTGGCAAATGGATATTTCAATAGCCAGAACTCTACAATATCACCTAAACTTGCTTTTTACATGCAGATGTCTTTACTGACCAACAGAAAATGTAATGAACACAGAACTTCAATGTAACATACTCAGAAGATAACAGCATCCTCTGTTTTACCTGAAGGAAAAGCTTGCTTGTATTCACCAAGTTGGCAGCCACTGAAAGGATGAGACGTTCATAAGATAAATATTACTTCGCCCCTGAAATGGCACATACCCAGCAAACACATTAACAGAGTGTACAGCTTAAAGATTTTCATTACGAAAGTGAGCAAAGGTTTTTTCAGAGTGACAAGCAGAACCTTCCTGCTCTTTTTTCCTCCCATTTTTCTTTTACAGTTCATCTCACTTGATTTCCAAATAAAGGTTCTCTCAGAGCCTCTAGCTGAGTAAAACTTGTTAGACAATGCTCAGCTGGTAAAGAAGTCTTGTAAAAACCCAATGAAAACATAGCAGGGGGGATGGTTGAAAGGATCCAACATACTGTACTATACTGTACTATCCATACAGAAATGGGGTAATAGATGACAGTATGCCATTCCCATTCTTCACAGGTCATCTGGGATGAAAACCTGTCAGCTCACTTTCAGTACTGGTCCATTAGATCTCTAGAGATATGGAAAAAAATCAGATACAAAGTGCACATGAAATGGAAGCAATCCATGAAGCTTATGGATATCCAGACACACACAACAGCTTTGTCATGCGTGGGCTGTATGGTGACCAGATTCCACACAGGGACTTCCAAATATTTCAGACTGAAACACCTACATTTCAATTTCAACTTCTGTTTCCACACCGAAATACCTAAATCTCCTTTTCAACCACTGTGTGAGTAAAGATAGAGGCGCAGACATGTGTGTATGACTGAGCAGACAGCAACATTTTCAGAGTAGAGGAAAAAGAAAGTGCCTGAACAGCTTTTGCCAGGCCTGTTCCCCACATGCTCTCTGGATATCCCAGCAAATAGCAGCTTGCTTAAAGCAACCAGCTGGTAGAAGATAAATATTCCACCCATGATAAGAAAAGAATCCAAGTATGAGACCAAAAACTGAATTTGCATTGGAAAGTGGTGAGCTCACACTTTCTCTCCAGGGACCAAGGAAAGGGGGCTGGCAAGGAAGCCGGTTACATGTAAGCAAGACGATGGTTATGAAACACTTTTTTACTTCAGCTATTAAAAACAGTCTCAAAGCCACAGGGCACTTGAGAGGAGGAAGGCATCTCCTTGCTACTATTAATCTTTTTGTCCACCTATTTGCATTGGGCTGGCCACAGGGGAGAGGGAAGTAGAGCACGAATGAAAAGTTAAGGAGGTTAAAAGGGCTGAAAAATATTTGCTCCTACTTGTTTGGAGGCAGAAATTAAATGATCAATAAAAAGTCACTGAGACAGCAATTACCAGTAAAAACTCACTGATGACCCAATAGCTCATGGAACAAAGCATTATCTCAGCACTGCTGTCAAGCCAAAGAAAAAGCGCAGCAAAGGCTATGCTGTGGACAGGTTTCTTTTATATGAATGTACATCTTCTGATTCTCATAGTAAGATACTCCCATGAAGCTTGGTATTTATTGAACCAGCTTTGAAACCTATTTCAAAGTGATGTTTGGGAAGCAGCGTCCTAGATTGCCAAGAACAAAATAAGGATGGGTCTACTGATATCACTAATTCTGCTGAGGATCTGTGATCACATGCAGTGAAGTCTAAGAATGCCTATCTCTGTACCTTGGAAAGCTATTTTATATGCTGCTTTACAACATAAATGTGCCTTTCTATACACAATTACTCCTCTTTACTTCTTAAAGTGAGAGGAACATAAGCCCTTCTCTGTGTCTCCATACTGTTAGTTTACAGCTAGCTCCACAAATTGCTGAGCTGGAGAAAGCACTTAGCTTTCTTGTAGCACTTCAAGTTCTTGTAGCACTTCAGCCTCATGTTTAAACAGTAGAAATCACAACATGACAGAATCATTCAGACGCTTTGCATCCCACATTAGGGAACTTAAGCTGAGACCTAACACAGACTAATCTCCCAGAAGGTCCCACTTACAGGCTCAGCCTCATCTAGCACCTACAGCAGTCTCTTAAGAACATCACTTAAATGAAAGGACTTACGTGGGCTATGCAACATATCTATATGACACTATTTTCATGTAGGTTCTGTCCCTCAATGGAGCTTGGGCGGGGGGGAGTTTTACAACCTTCACTTGAACATAAATTGTGGTGAGGAAAAATGAGAGAGAAGGATAAAGTTCTTGGCAGGGGTCATATATTAGGGATTCACAGGAATCAAACTGAGGAGAACAATATTTAGACGAATAACTATATTTTTCCCCTATCTATCTTAAGGACTGGCACATAGTCAAAAAGTATTTTGCTTATATGCTGAAGTTAAGATGTGGTTTCCTAACTCACATGGTTATATGCGAGACGTGAATTGGCTGGCCTTAATTTTGCAAAGTACGACACCATTAGCATGGATCCGTTTTGCACATTTTAAACAAAAGGTAACTATGAGAAACCACAGGATTTGAAAGGATTGCAGTTCCAAAAAACACTACCAGCAGGCAACAAGCCTATCAAAGAAATAAGTGAGGAAGGAATCCAGCATCGGCTTTTCAGCAAGGCTGTTTTTTTTCCCCGTGAGAAGACTACAGCATGCATAGACCGGAAAGGGTGCACCCTGCTATGCCCATAAACTGTTCTCTCAATCTACTGTGCACTGAGCTTGTAACCTCCTTTGCTGATAATACAGACTATCTCCATCCATCAAGGACTCTCTAGAGACTTTAAAACTATGCAAACAGAAGACTTCGGACATATTGCCTATTTGGTAGAAAGATTCCTTTCTTAGTAAGTACATCCTTATCTTCTGGATTCCTTAAGATTCACTAGCCTTTTTTATGCTGTCTCCATTCTAGTTATTTCAAGTAACTGCTAGGGTAGAGTGGTTGGAAGAAAAGCATTTTCAAGACATCACTTCATACACAAAAAAGTGTTTCCCAAAGGTACCCTGCAGTTATTAAATGCATGTGCAATGTAAAGCTAACAGACAAGATCATCCCTAAGTGAGCAGAGTTTCCCCTGCAAGTTCATAATATCTCTTGCCCCATAAACTCTACCAACTGAATATCTACTCAGATCATGCAGCCTGATGGACAAAAGCTACTAAAAGTACCTTGAAATAAACCTTGTTTACTGGCAAGTAGAGACCACTAAATTATAAAGATAGTATGTATAATGGCTCTCCAAAGTAAGGAGTAGTTTCATGTTCGACCATGCTCTTTCCCTGTAAAGTCATTCCCTGGATTGTCCTTGTTCAAAGTATTCATTAATGGGTGAGTCGCCATCACTAAATTACAAGGATGCTCCATCTTCCTTTGTAAAGGAGTATGCATTCAGAGGGACAAAAGATTTCATGGCTGACTGCCATTTCCTTGCAAGGCCGTTTGCTGCACTATTGTAACTGGACTTACTATCATACATGAGGGCTTGAATCAAATAAAGGCCTTAAGAAATTAAATGTTGTGTAGATATTTAAAAAGTAGTCCTTGAATAGTCAAACTGAAAGACACAACTAGAGGGAAAGGGAGAAGAAGATAAAGATGGTGGTAAGAAGATCAGACAACTGTCCTGTGAAATCTGAGATGAGCTAAAGCACAATTTGGTCATTCTAAAACCTATGAACCACAGATACTGTTAATCTCTCTGCAGCTGTCTGAAATCATAAGGGGTTTCTCCCTTACAGAAGGAAATGATTCTTGAAGAAGTATTTGAAATAGGAAACGTTGGTGGATGTGATCAAAAAATATTTTTCCAATTGACTGGACTGTGCCCTTACTTATCCAGAGATGAGTTTTGCAATACTGTCATACGCCCTTGTGTCCAGAAGGCTTAGACATTGAGTGCCTCTTCACAAATGCTACAATAATTCATTTTTGGTGTTAGCATCAAGTTCTGGCTGCACTCAAATGTACTTAAGTCAACAACTTAAGGCTAGAACCTCAACATCACTGCAGACGCACTGCACCAAATGAGCAACATGTGTTTCAGAGTGGCTGAAAATATTGAAAGGATAAATGCCCTTGTATGGGAGTAGAGGGGGCCAGCAACTGAGAAGGGACCAACTTATCTCCACCCCCAACCTTTCCTTTGCTTATTCCCAGTACAATACTGGGAGGACCAGGGTATGCCAATAGCTGCCAGCTACAGGAACGTTAGTAGTGAGAAGACCTATTCCCAGCATGGTCTTCAGCTGGGAATTAAGTTGCTCTAGCCAAATCCCAAAGGCATCTAGTCTCCAAGCATGTTAGCTAAGATACATACACATCTCCTAAAAGAAAAGAAATGCTAAGATGTGCCATTTAATGCAGGACTAAAAAATGGCAGAAGCCAGCCCAGCTTATGTAACAGGGAAGCAAAACAGAGTAGAGAAAACCCAAGTAGCTCTAATAGCATTTATTACTTTTTTTACATGCCAAAGGAAGTTAGAGGTAGTTGTAAAACCATGTGACCCTAGCTTAGGCCCAGAGCTGGTGTATATTTAAATGTAGAAAGACTATTGTGGGATGAGAATTTCTCGTCCAGTAGACACATGTCTACTGCTGGATCCATGCAGATTAGGGAGCAGACTGGGCTTTTGCTGATGCTGTAGGGTTTGGGGGGGTTTGTAGGGAGAGGTAGCTGTTGCTTTGCTTTGAAAGGGTGTTGTGGCATGATATTCCCTTGCCTATAACATCTTCTTGTCATTTGGTAAAAGTAATCTACCACTTCTTGCATCTTCCTGTCTGAAATGTCAAATCAAATTAGAGGGTCACAGTATGAAAATCTCCCACTCACTGCAATGTGAGATGCTCTGGCCAGGGCAAGCTCGACTAAATATTTCTGCTGCCTGTCAAGAAGGATTCATAGCTTGAAAGACATGATTCAAAATGCACAGAGTGCCATTAGTTACTATAACTCTATTGATGGCAGCAACAAGCATTATCTAAAAGGTAAGCATCACACCTCTGAAGACATTTGTCACTACCCGTCTCGTCCCACCACCTCTATGCCTGAAAGGCCAGCAGAATCCCACTGGGGCTTATAGCCCTAAGTGTTATTCAGCACTTTACAATTCAAGAACCTGCTTTATGATCCTCATTCTGACAGGGGAGGGGTCAATTATATCCGAAAAGACCCATCACCATACATGGGACCAGAAAAGAAAGCTCTTCCTAGCACCACTTGCAAGGTACAGAATAGCCCTTTAACTCCACATTGGAATTTCACCAGTTTTGATCATGGCTTCACATTTGGAGGGAAGGGGCTATGGAAACAGGCATTTACTCAGACACTGTCAGCTCCAGATTTACTTTTAGTGGTTACTCCTAGTCTGAGCTGTAATAAATGCCTGTGTCTCAGTAGCATCTGATAACACCCAATGGGACAGAGGCGCTCTTGAGGCAGAACGCTGTACAAATACAGTGAACAGAATCTGTGCCCTGACAGACTTTTGCTGTTCCTGTTTTGTACCTTTCCTCCCCATCTAGTTGCTCATTTTGTTTAATATGTAAAGATAAGTCTTGAACTGTAATGTTTGATTTTAGAAATTATTAACTCTATGATTCAGCAGCCTATGTGCTTCTAGACTCATATTTTTACCTGTACAATTCATTCTAAATCCAAGTGTTATTATAGACCATTACATTCTATTAATGCTTTACTTTCTATTCTAATTACAACTTGTCCTGGTTTCAGCTGGGATAGAGTTAATCTTCTTCCTGGTAGCTGGTATAATGTTGTGTTTGGATTTAGTAAGAATATAATGTTGACAACACACTGATGTTTTCAGTTGTTGCTAAGTAGTGTTTACACTAAGTCAAGGATTTTTCAGCTTCTCATGCCCAGCCAGCAAGAAGGCTGGAGAGGCACAGGAAGTTGGGAGGGGACACAGCCAGGACAGCTGACCCAAAATGACCAAAGGAATATTCCATACCATATGACGTCATGCCCAGTATATAAACTGGGGGGACGCCCCTCCTGGCCAACTCCCCTGTGGCCAGGACGACACTACTGTAACAATACCTTGCACAGTATATTTCCTAATATTATCTCAAAGCATTTAATAAAGACAGTATTGCTGCCCAGCATTAAGTTACATACTATCCCCCGCAAGAAGTCAGGCCTTCTGTTTCCTACCTTTGTACACTAACTTGTGGACACTAATTTGTGGACAGTACAATCAATCCCCTTTGCAATAGGTCTAAATGCAGACTTTAATCCGTCATTCTATTAACTATAAATTAAGTTATTTAAGAGACAGCAGATCTCTATTCCCCCCAAACATCCCAATTAAAAATTAAGGCAATAAAAACATGGATAGCAAGTAATCACTACTTGTCCCAAGTTAGGGACCAACATCTTATTACAATATGAAATTCTTCCTACACTAAATTACAACATGGCTTAGGAGAAGGACTGGGCAGATGCTAACCTACCCCCCCAATTTTCTTTCCTCTTATTTTGTCAGGGGCTGTGTTCAGCCTCTCAGACTCCAAAAGCATGAGGCTTCAGTTCACTGACTGCAGGATCAGGTGAAGAAGATCCAGGATGATTCTTAACAAGCCTCCACTGAACCATCAGCCACTCTGATGAAGGATATGAGGAGAACATGTCAACTTAATGGAAAACACATTCTTTGGAAAACATCCAAACCTTTAAGAAAATATGCCATTAGCTTTATTCTTATCCCCTAGGGTTCTGCAATATCAGATTTAATTACCACAATTGTGACAAAAATCATAGTAAAGAGATATAGCTGCAAGCTGATCTTGCCCAGAGATTCCACCCACCAGGGTAAGAGCCAAATGCAGCACTAGAAAGACACTGCAGTACAAGCTCAGTGAGCAAACTGCATTCAAATCACTTTCAGAAAAAATATTTCTAAGTACAGCCTAACTCAAAGGGAACAAGAGATTAAGGCGGCAGGTACATGGCTGAGATTCAGGGAAGCACTCCTAGGACAAGGAAACTTAGGAAGGAGAGGCAAAAAGCTAGGCTCCTACTGCAGTAGAAATGCAGTGAGGGTAGACAAGTGCCAGACTCACTGGCAGAACAGTCAATGCCCCAAATTGTCATACAATAGACTTGTTTTTCATTGCTGGAATCAGCTAAAGAAACAAACACTAACATGGCCTCCTCCGGCAACTGATTAGCATGATCATGCCTAGAGAAAAGAGCACCCAAGCTTACATGGTTAACAGGATGGGTTACAGCACTTACGCTTGTAGCTACACAACTGTGCAACAGGCAAGAAAAAGGAGCTAGCAGCACAGAGCTCTAAAAGAAAAGGGGAGAGGAATAAAAGACACAATAGCCCAATTTCTGAAATTGATATCATCATCCTATGTCTTTGTATAACTTATTTGCAAGTGTGGTGGATTTTACACCTTAAGGATTAAACAGCTTTTCTAAAGATATCCACAGAAGCTGCAGGATACAGGGGTAAGTAACCCTTCTCGGTACAGGGACACAGTTTTGGTAAAATACTCCAATCCTGGGATACCAGAAAGTGAACAGCTTGAACTTGCATGAATGTGACTTCATCCACACAAAAGAGAAGCCCTTGCCAGGAGCATGCACAGGGGTGAGACTGGATGTCAGCACTTCATAATGGATTACATTAAAGAAAAGATACCTCAGCAATATAGAATCCCAGAGGTTTAATAATTATCTTTCCAAAATGAGTAAGCAAGTGGCCCAGAAGTGGAGAATCCCTGAGCAGGTAGAAACCAGAAATTTCTAGGTAGTATTTCGCACCTTCCAGCAAACATCTTTCCTACAGGAAAATAACCAAGTTAGCTTAAGGAGTGAGAAGTAACAGTATTCATCCATTCCTCCACAGGCTTTCAGCTATGGAAGAAAGATTTGGCTATGAAAGTGCATGACAATAAGTTACTTTAAAGAAAAATATGCAGCACTTCATGTCATATAGACTATAATATTTAAGAACACTTAGGTGGTCATCAAAGGGAGGGAGCAAGAGAAAATACCTTTTTCTCTATTTAGATTTCCTACAGATTTGCTGACATTTACTGTATTTCAGCAGTGCTATGGCAACGCTTAGGAGCCTCAGTCTTGGACCAGGTCCCCATGAGGCCAGGCACTGTGCAATCATGAAATTAAAACTGTCCCAGACCCAATTCCTTCACCATTTTATAAAAATTTCAACTGCTTCTGAATGTCTCCAATACCAGACCTAATAAGCTGATTTTGTACTGAGGTGGGGAGATGTACTTAAAAAAAAAAAAAAAAAATCAGTGAAAGAAAATAGCTGTATATATTACTAATATTCAAGGTCCAAGAAAAGACATAACCAGGTACAATGGTCTCATTATGCTCAACTATACATCTCACCTACCCACAAGAGTTCTTCCTTGAGGACAAGCCTGTAATTTTATTGTTCATATTATACCAGGGCAGAAAACAGTCTGAAATAGTCCTGGTTGTTTAGAATACTCAGCATCCTGTAGCCCAAGAGGAAGTAAGAATATGTAGACTCTTGAGGTCCCATGGGGAAGTAGTACATGGTCATGTCAGCTGCAGATTGCCTCTGCAGCCTTCTTTGAGCCCCAACAGGCTCTTCTGATTTAATTAGATGCCTTTTGTCTGATTAGGATAAATTACATCTGAGGTTTTGAACATTCCGTAGCCCTGATTCAATGCCACGAAGTTACAAAATCAGTAAGGAGTTTACTGCAAATGATTGCACGTGACCCATGGCAATAGCATAACACTGGAAGCATTTCAGCACTAGACAGCTCTGCAACTCACCACTGACGCTGCAGAACCAGACACCCAAATATGCTGCCCTGGGCCTCAAGCTGAGCATGATTTCCTCTCAGCTATTACTCCTAATCCCATAAAGTGAATTTGAGTAATACCATGTGGCCTTTGTGCAAGACAGCTGAAGGATGCCAGTCTCCCTTCTAACAGGAGAAGAACAGACTCTTGTCACCACAGATACCCTTAATAGGAGATTTTTAGGAGATTTTTTTTTTTTAAGCAATGCTAGATATAGTCAGTTACTTATGTCTATCTGGAGAATGTTGGTGCCTGCTGGATCCTCATACTACTGTTAGAAAGGACAGGAATAATCACTAGAGTGCCTTGTCAAAAATGGGTACCCTCATAGTTGCAGGAATGTGCATACTTGCAGCTGTGCTGCATCAGGGATGCAGTCAGATAGTCCTAGGCAGAGAGATGAGACATTCATACATGAGCTGTACTGCTCTGCCACATCACATAAAAGCATGGTGGAAGGTTCTGAGAGTATCTTTCATTAAGGTTAGGGCTATGCTGCACCCATCAGTCAGAAGGAAAGCAACAGGAAAAATCTGAGTACTGTCCTGCCAGAGACTCCATAGTGTATCTTGGCAGGCAGACCCAGTCTCCTGTGTTATGAATTACCTGATCAGAGGAAGTGCTGCTTGTTGCAAGATTGCAAGACTAAAAACAAATATCCCTTTCAGTGGTTTAACCTTTGGTTCCTTAGCCCTGAAGTTCACCTCTCTGAACTACAAACAGCAATCACAAGCCATGAGTATTTAGGAGGGGGCAATAGCTTCTCCCTATTCCAGAAAAGGAAGTTTCGTGTGAACTGCACTATTTAGCATGAACCCACACCAGGTGATTATGAAATGAATTAGCAATAAAAATCTATTTCATGTATAAAAGCCTTTTAAAAGAGATATAAGCCAGGCTCCAAATTATCATTAAAACTAACTTCCATCGATGCTCTGCCAGTGCTGCTGAACTAATGTTCTTTGCAGAAGCTGAGTGGATTGTTTGATGATTGAGCGGTATCAATCAACATGAACTATTGTGCTAGTTGCTTCATCTGGAGATCAAAGGGTTTTGTTTTAAGGAGAGCAGAAAAATGGAGCACCACTAAGGGTTCCCCCTTCTGCATCCCTCTCCATTTCCAATCCATAGTCTCTGGCATGACTAGCATTCTTTTCCAAGCAGAACTCTCTGTATTTAAGTAACCACCAACCGTAAAGGCAAAACAAAAATCCCATGCTCTGAGAATTAAAGCTCTGAATAGAACAGCTCACAGACCACAGGCAACTGAAGTGTTATATTACAAAGCTATCACACAACTAACCGTGGCTGAGTGGTGTTCAGGTGAGTGGATGCAGCTTGTGCTGGTTTCTTTCCCTGTGGCTCCCTGGCAAGAAGACAAATCTCTTTTCAAGGTGGCTGCCTGTTTCTTTCATACATTTACAAGCAGCACTATTGGGTCTTTTTCAGCCCTCTTCCTTGTCAAATATCAATTTGAGATAGCGTGATGCTTATATTTTCCTCAGCTTATAAACCACCCAATTTTTTGATCCATGCCAGTGAGCTGCAGCTGCAGGCAGTTAAGCAGTGAGCTAGTTGTGACAACGGTGAAGGAGCATCAAGAAGGGGAAAATTACATATGAGAGAATTCTGACTGCCCCAGAAACTCACACACAAATTCTCTCAGGTCACTCAAAACACTCCCATCAGTAGTCTAAACTGAAGCAAGTGTCTGGGTAAACAATTCAGGAACTATTCTAACCTTTGTGATTTGTGCCCAAACATCATCTGAGTATTTTGCCTTTGACTTAACACAGGTTAGGACAGGTACACAGGCTCCATCTCAAGGCCTGGCATCACCAGAGCTTCTCTGTACTGACTGCAAGTCCCACTGTAGTAACCAAATTCAAATAAGTGGTCTACCTTGTTTTCAAAGTAGTCAAAGTCACTACAACGCAATCCAAATGTGGGATGTTAGCAAATGCATCTACTACAGCCACAGGAAACAGGTTCATGAGATTTGTTAATATTAGCATCTTAATTAGCACAAGAGTTATACTTGAAAGGACTGGACCACTTAATATCTAAAGTGCATCCATTGCTTCTCATTGCTTTTTAAGGGCAAAGAAGGATCTACTCCAGCAGCTGTAGCAAAACATGACATCACTTGGCTATAGCATACTCTCCACGCTAAATCCCAAAATACCCTGTAGAGGCAAATAAGTAACCGCAGGTACGGAAAGGAGTTAAGGGACAGACAAAGGGTACATTCTCTGCTGTGTTTTGAGATAAGGTGGAAAGTCAATGAGGCAGAAAACGCTCATTCTGATGGCAAGAGTTGCAAAGGAGAAGACTCACATCGATGGGGCAAGACTATCAACTATGAAAAGACAGAAGGTTAAGAATGAGGCCAAATCTAAAAAAACCATAGGTGCAGTCCTATGTTTTGGTGGGAGCCAAGAAGAAAGGGCAAAAATTCTATTTTTTCACACGTAGCTTAAGACATTTATGGCTGGGATTATAAAGAGCAGTTGCTTGCAATAGCAGAGGACTACACTGATTCAACAAATCTCCCTAGTCCTACACAGAGATGTCAGGAGAAGACAGAAGGAATGATCTGGATTTCTTGGAAGTGAAGAGGGAAAACACATGAGTAACTAAACATTTTAATTCTCCTCTGTATATTCTGCCACTATGACCACACTACATTATTTGAAGAACTCTCTACTCAGCTAACATTTTTAAGAAGGACCAACCATCTCTAGCCTCGATTCCACTATACCCACCCTTCCCCATCCGTAAGACTAGCTCAGTACAGTCATTCAAAGCCTTCTGTACAGCACCAGAGCTATGCTGCCTTGTACAAAAGAGCAGCAGGGAATACTTTAATTAGTATTTTCTCCTGAAGGGTAAAAAAATGATTCTGAAATTACTTTGCCTGGTAATGAACTGCATCTTCTTTCGCTCTGTTGTAGATATGGAACAGTAATTCCTGCTTCATGTATTTGCCTTAGTTTAATTTTTTTGTTGTTGTTTTGTTTGTTTTGTTTTACAGATTTGTTTCTATCGTGATGAAAGCTAGACAAAATACTACAAAAGCAGGGGAAAAGGGAATGCCAATATTAAGGGAAATTGAGTTTTCTCCTACCTTGCTAAAATAAGTTAGTCAAGATGGGTGGGAACAATCTCAGTCAAAACAGAAAACCTGCAAACTATTTTATTTTGGGGGAAACTGAATGCATTGGTATGATTAGGAAGTACCAGGGTAAAAAAAAAAATCTATATATTTCACTAGTTGAATGTTCCTTGCCCCCTTATATTTAACATAGGTACTTCCAGTAAGGTAACATTGGAGTGAGGACTGACTTTTGGAGTGGACACAGCTGTGTTTAAAATTACTTTCTTATGTTTGATAGGTGGATAGTGCAGGTGAAATCTGGGCAACACTGAGGACCTGACTCAGACTATGTCCTCTCCATGTCCAGCTCACCCCAGGTAACAGTAGAGATCTGAGTTCTACGCTGATCTGCTTTATTTCCCTGACATGCGACAAGTATTTAGCAGGATGGGAGCTGCTCAGGTTTATATTCTCAATCTCTGAGTGACTCCATAACATTAAAGCCAACCTCTTCTCTTTCTTGTTTTTCCCATACTCATTTCTCCCATGTAAGACCTTTCACAATATTTCCATTGCCTTATTCACCAGGTGACTTGGTTCATTGGCTCTGAACTCAGAGTGAAGCAGAGGCCACTTCTACCTTTCAAAGCACGCATGGCTCACACACACATGCCAACACCAGAAGTTTTTACATGGGCCAGGTTCTGAAGACATTCCCCTGCCAGGCTGTGTAGCCATTCACCAGCCATCTCCATTAAAAAACATGAAGACCAGTTATAACCTTAGATGCTCTTTGTGTGGTGCACATGCAACTCGCATTCCTGAAAAGATGCCCAGCAATTACAGAAACAATTAAATACATCTTCTCCTGCTATGTAGTGAAGTGCATTTCAATAACACTCCTGTGTACTTATTAAATGTTTTCCCCTGGAAGATCTCCAGAATGATAAACATTCATTAATCACCACAAGGTACCTGTAAGGTACCAAACTACTTGAAAACTACAAACAGGTGATCAGAGACAGAGCTAAAGGCCATTTTATATTAGGACAACTTCATGCTGCTCTGCTGACACACGGCCAACTTGCTGTGAGCCATTCCAGCCCCAGAAGAGTTACTTTTCTTGTAAGAAAACATACTTTGGCCAACAGCACCCCTGCATTTGTCAATCATCCCAAAAGCTTCGGCCAAGAGGAGAGAGGGGAGATCCAGGCATCCATGAACTGATAATCTTCAGCTAACCCAGCAGCTGAGCCAGACCACAGGCTGTCAGCACAAGTGACCTTCAGCTACCTCTAATGAGTTCTCATGGGCCAGGATGGAGAAAAGCAGGGTGGAGGGGAAGAAAGGACACAGCCAGGCCCCACGTTTTCCCAAGGCCACAGGACCACAGAATTACAGTTTAGCTAGCTGAGTCACCCACATCTCAGGAAAAGAGGACAGAGAGCCTTGCCATTGTAGCAGGTGGCTCCCACTACCCACACCTGACACAAAAGCTTCTCAGTGAACAGCCCATAGCGTAAGAATTCACTGGAATTAACAAAATCCCCTAGAACACAGACTCAAGGGGTAGTCTGTATTTAAATAAGGTTTTCGCATTATTATTGCAATAAAGGCAAGATCTCTCCTGAAAAACCATACCAGCGGAAACTCCAGTACACTGTGTTAGACGCAAACTGCCCAGTACTAATATAGCTTGGTTTTGTTACAGAACTGAAACAAGCTATTCTATTGGAAAAGTTGGAGGTTAACTAAGAAAATTCAGACACCAACATTTTTTACTTATTTCTCAGCACAATTGCTAACACATCACCAGGCTGTTTGAAACACTGTACCAATTAGAAAAAAAGACTTTAAACAAAGTTTACAGAGAAATTACTCTGCAGAGTACTACTGTCTGATGCTCAATCAGGAGAACATAGAAGTCTGAGTACTTTCATTTGTATACACAAGTATGTGTGCATATACATGTTTTAATTAAGCCTTATTAATGTACTTACTCTGTTTTCTCACTATAATTATACAGTTATGCAGAAAAACATTCAAAAGTCTAGATGACTCAGGAGTTCGACAATAAGATATGAACTGCCACATTTAGCCAATAGTACAAACCCAGCTACCCAGCTTAAGTCAGTAATCTGGAGCAGACTGAATAATTTAAATACAACTTTGACAAGTTTTGTCCTTTTTTCTTTGTTAATTGTCTGCTAACAGGCTGCAAAAAAATCTGAAATTTATTCATTATTCAAAATGATTCATAAATGTCTTCACTGACTAACTCTTGGCCTACAAATATCTTAAGCTATGACTGTCACAACTAAGTAAGCAATTTGCAATTCATGGTGTAACTGATGTAATGAATTTCTTCACCTTATGTAACTAGCTTGAACAGTTTAAACAGCTGACAAACACAGCATACATTTTTAATTGCACACTTGCAGTTAACAGTTGGGTGGTTACAGGAATCACCCTCCCAGGAAACAAACAATGCCATGTGATTTAGGTTGCAAATACCAAATCTTTCATTTGAGGAGGTGCTGTGAAACTCTCTTTCTTTGCCCACACCCAATGAATTATGCAAGCCTTCAAGCTATAAATGCATTTTCCACATATTATTATGGTGTAGTACTAATATTAAAAAACTTTCAATTAAGCATGATTTTCTCAAATTCAGAAAATGACACTTTTCTTTATTCCATCTTCCCTATAGTACTCCAAGATTTGGAAAATGCACATTTACCAAGAAGCTGTTGCCTTTTTCCTAGCACCACAAAGCATGCACAACAAACTCCGCATCAAGCATTGGGGTTACACTAACACGCTCTCTTCCCGACACTGCAGTCCACTTCAGGACTTTAAGACAAATACATGAAACTATGTTACAGAAGACAGCTTTAAGCAGTTTCTCAAACAAATTAAGAGCTTCAGGCAACCAGGGTTTACCATTTATCTCAATCCAATTCCACATCTTATCACCACAACCAATTCTGTCTTGTATTGAACTAAAATTTTACATTTCAGTTCATTATTAATTACTTCCTCTATGTGTTTTCCTAAACTTTCCTCTCACTAGAACCATGGAGAGCTTTATGATCTCCTGTCTTTCCCTCCATTTTTTGTGTCAAGGTACAAGCCAGATTTTGATACCATTAATCTGGCTTTCAAAAGTAACCCTTTTAATTGTGCATAAAGTCAGGAGAAGGAAGGTGACCTTAATGGGGCTACTACTGAACATGAATAGAAGCTCTGATATCTGGCCCTACTGATTTGGCTTTGCAAAAAATTTAACTCCTAAGCCAATCATCCCAGTGTCCCAGTTTTTACTGTTCTTTGATTTCCCCCCAGTATTATTCTGATAGCAGAGTGAAATATTTCTGTGCAGCCAGAAAACAAGTATCAACAGTTCTGGCATACTCTGATGCTTTGCCCTCTTCTACACTTACAATACATTTTAAAATCCTGTCAGTTTAATATCTGTTCTCACACAGGTATCATGGTTTAATCCCAGCTAGCAGCTAAGCACCACGCAGCCACTCTCTCACTCCCCCTCCAGCTCCCAGTGGGATGGGGAGGAGAATTGGGAGAGAAGGTAAAACTCATGGGTTGAGATAAGAACAGTTTAATAACTAAGTAAAATATAATACTAACAATAATATTAATGAAATATAATAACAATAATAATAATAGTAATGAAAAGGAATATAACAAAAAAAAAGAGGAAAAAAAAGAAAAGAAAAAAAACAGTGATGCATAATGCAATTGCTCACCACCCGCTGACTGATGCCAGAGCCGCAATCCGCCCCTCCCAGCCAACTCCCCCCTTTTTATATTCTGGGCATGACATCCTATGGTATGGAATATCCCTTTGGCTAGTTCAGGTCAGCTGTCCTGGCCATGCTCTCTCCCAGCTTCTTGCACACCTGCTTGCTGGCAGAGCATGGGAAACTGAAAAATCCTTGACTTAGGATAAGCGCTACTTAGCAACAACTAAAACATCAGTGTGGTACTGACATTATTCTCACGCTAAATCCAAAACACAGCACTGTACCAGCTACTAAGAAGAGAGTTAACTCTATCTATCTCAGCCGAAACCAGGACAACAGGTTACAACTGTTCATATTTTTTCACTAGAAGGAACTATTCCTAGACAGGACTCTGCCCACCAGCAATGAGAGCTTTACAGAGCCCAGGCTTGAAACAGCAAGGCCCACTGTGAGGGCTCTGGCATTACATCTGTGAAACACCTCTTGCCAACAAGTGTAGGGCAGTGGTGAATCAGATCCCAGGATCATTGCCTTGAAGAAAGGTGTTTTTTCTTGACTAAATTATGTAAGTCTTCCGTGTTTTTTATTTCTGCTACTTTCCATGACTATATACTTTTATGGAAACATTATTGAAAATTTCAATTTAACAATTAGAAAATTAGGATTTCATTACAACAACTTTAAAGATTATATGAAGATGTAACTGAAATTTAATGGAGGAAAGACAAAAGAAAATGAGCCTATCTTGAACTACCTAAAAAACCCTACCTAAAAAGACTGGGACTATCTTTCCACAACTGTCTTCTCATTTTTCAGACAGCTCTCACCTCTGGGACTCCATCTGTCCTCAAGACTTTCCTTTGCCAGTGGTGACACATTCCTGATGATTTGCCCTGAAAGTGTAAGCAGCCACGTGTACTCCCACCCTGCAACACACACATTGGTCTTTTGTTCCTTCCTGCCCATGTTCCACTGTGCTCTTTTAGTCTCTCTCCTTCTGTCTAGACAAATTTTACAGCTTTTTACAGTATTACTGCATTTTCCTAATAAAAATACCCCTGTGCAATCTGCCATCACAGGGCCTATATGCTATTTAAGATAAATTTAAACACCAAAAATAAAGCTGAAAAGGTGCATGGGCCTTGTATCTTTTGGATATGCAAGATTCACACAAATATGAAATCCAAAAGCAGGTTATTCCAATTCTTCAGAGTAGACTTTATTAGATTCTTTTCTGAAGAAAGCTCCCACAGTATAGATGATGGTCCCACCAACCCCAACTTTAACAGTATATCCCAGGCAAAATGATCTTTTTTGATAAGACTTACAAAGAGTAGCATCTAACTATGCATTATGCTCCAACTGCAAAACAGTAGCTAACCTTTTATATTTTACCACTAGTTCCCACAATATTTTGACTTTTAAAGGCTCAGCTCCAGGAATCTAGCAGTTATACTTGTGGAGGACAGCTGAAAACATACCCTGAATATCTGGTTATTGATCAATAACCAGAAGAAAATAAAAATTAAGCCCATATTTGTCAGCCATGTGTTGTTTTTAAATCTCAGGGGGTTTTTTTACAGCTAGATTGACTTTTTTGCACATTTGAAGTGGATGTTGTCAAGTAACACAGAGAATAAAATTCAGATATGAACAAAAGTATTAAACCTAGACCTTAGACATAAATCTTGCATGAGAGACAGCCTTTCTAATACTTTCCCCATTTATAATATTCCTCTTGGCAACATTCAGCACAAAGTAGCAGTTATCCCCCAAAATCTCACACAATATGTGATACATATTATAATAGGGTTCATTTAATATTTTCACTTATAATACATAAAATGTCAATTCAATTAGGCTGCTACCATTATAGCTTCCCGGTGACAGTTCACTCTACAGATAAGTGACCTAGTGCTCTTGCTATTTGTTACTCGGGGAAAAAAAGTGTTGCTATTGCATTATGTAAGGGACCATCAGAAGGTAAGAAAGCTGTTGAGAGCCGTGGGTTTCAACCTATTTAAAGTCATGGACCTATAAAGCATCTCAAATAGAGATATGGATCCCTGGATAATGAATTTAAGCCTAATGACAATAGCCTCGCTTTTCTCATTACCTTTCACAAACCTTTAGAAATAGTCCCTGGACCATTGGTCGAAGACCATTGCTTTAGGGCAGTGAAGAATTACATGCTGACACATACAGTATTGCTGACTGAGTCACAAGCTGAATAATTACACATATTGCAGCAAAGCTGAAACTCCCGTGACTGACCAGTCCTAGGTTCTGTGCCGGCACGGTTCTGGAGCAACTGCCCCAGTAAGCAGTGTCAGTGCAATAAAGGAAACTACACAATGGTGTTAAACTGCACACAGAAGTATTTGCTGGGTAAAGACCTAGACAAGGATGCAGCGTGAGAACTTTTAACTCCCACCCCACCTTGGGAAGTCACCAACCCACATTCAAAACCCCCAAACTGGAAAAACAACACATACCTTAAAGGACACATTCAGTCCCATTAATTCAACTGAACCCATTTTTCCTGATCCATTTGGCCCCTGAACCAAGATCTTTCTTGGGAAAGTGTTGATAAATTCCATGCTTGTTTAAATCTATTCCCACTTACTCATAAGTGAATGTAGATCAGATGTACGTGCAGCACTTTCCCCTAACTGCTCATTCAGCAACTCCACTGGCCCAGTCACACTGGGCCCTGGTCCCCTTCAGGCCCACAAGCTCAAAGCTATCATGGCCTGCCAGCGCTGGGACAGCTTCAGTGGAAGCTCTCGGGCAGATGGAGACCCCACGCTACAGCCTCCCCAGACTGAGAATAAAAAAGTTTAAGAGCCAGCCTGTGTGAGGACAACGCTCTGCCACCCCTGCTCAGCCTCAGATGCCCACCGGGCGGGAGGTCAGTGCAGTGCATCCCTCACAGGCAGCCATTTTTGTTACCAGGATCACACACAGCTGCTGTACAAGCCAAGCCTGCACTAGTGCATCATCCAGCCCAAGCACCAGCACTCCTCAGGCGGGAACCACCATGTTAGGTGGCTCATGTGAGAAACCCCCACAGCTCCTCCTAAGAGGTGATGATGCCACAAACCAACGGCAAAGTGTCCCCAGGCCAAGGGAAGAACCAGGAAAGAAAAAGATGCCATGTCACTGCCAAGCTAATGTGGCGTTTCATTTTCTCAGGCTGCGCAGCCAAGAGCTGCACAAGCCATGCGGACATGGGGGAGGTTCCTGCAGCACTAGCAGGTCCCATGCCACCTCCCAGACCAGGGGAGCTCCCCATCTGAGGGAGGTGCCACATCTGTACCCACAGAGCCACACTCTAGGGCGCACGAGCGGCACTGCCTCTTGTGCTCCTGCCTCACTCGCCCCTCACCGCTGTGGGGTCTCAGCCAGCTGCTGCTTGCCTTCACACAACCTGCCTGCAAGGAGAGCTGTGCCCAGTCCAGGACACCACTGAAGCCCACACTGCTGGTTCAGCCTGCAGGGGCCACAGCACCCTGGTCCTCAACCCACAGGGACACCCCAGCACCAGCTCCCACCAGCCACAGGGGACTCCAGGTGCACCAAAAGAGGTCTTACATGCACCACAGGGCCCAGCCAAGCACATACCATGTTCAAATGGCGGGCAAAGCCTCACGAGGGACGCAGCCTCACGAGACTGAACATGCACAGCAAGGAGTAAGCCAGGAAGATGGCACACCCCAGAGATGGGGCAGAAGACCACTACCCCACAGCAGAGCTCAGGAAAGGGCTAACACCCCCAGGGCTGAGCTGAAATGGCCCCCAGGCGTGGGTGTGGGGTGGTGCTAGGTAGGGCCAATTAGGGCCGTTAAGGCCTGTTAGTGCCCCAGGCCAGCCACCGCCTCTGCTGGGAGGAAGCTGTACCTGCCATGCCGCCATCGGCCCCATGTGGTGTGTGGGGCTTGTTTCCCTCACGGAGATGTGGAGGAGCCGTACGTGGAGCGGTGCTCCCCACTGCTGCCTCAGTGGCCACCCACAGCAGGGGTCACTGGGCTGAGGGATTGCAGCTACTGCAAATGGTACCACCAGTGTCCAGTCAGGATCTGGCCCTGTGACGGCAGGGCTTGAGTGAAATGTGGTGTTTCCTTTTCCCTCAAGAAAACTTCAAACTGATAAAAGGCAAACAATTCCCCCCATAAATTTTCTCGGGATTATTTACAATGTTCACTTGGCAGAAGCAATTAACATCTAGGGGCCTTACGTATCTCCCCCTCCAGTAGTAAACAGCCACCAAAATAAATGAATTGTCAAGCAAAGAGCGAGAGAAAAGCACCCAAAATTTCCACCCCTGCAGCAGCACTCGGAGGACGCATGCTTCTGTCTCTCACTCGCCTCACTCCTCCAGAAACTGCCGGCACCCGCAGCCGGCTGAGGTGTCCTCCTGCTCACCTCCTTGGCTTCTTGTCCTCGCCCCCACCCACAGCCCTGCAGCAGCACCCAGGCACGTTTCACGCCTGCTGAAAATGCCCTCTGGAAATATTTAGCAAGCAAGGACCAAAGGTCTGATCCAGAGCCGCTGTCTTCGGATGTAAACAGTCATCTGCCGTGCTGCAGATGAACAAAATGAAAGCAATCTGAAGTTTACTTAGGGAAGAAACCAAAATTAAAAGGAACGCAGATCTCACCCCCAAGTGCGTGGGGGCTCCTGCTAGAGGCTACCCTGCAGCTAGAGAAGACCTGGGCCTCAGGCAATGAAGAGACTTGTGAAGTGGCACAATGGAAGAGTTTCACCTTTAAGGAAGAAGATGACCTTTGTTCTTCTTAATTGTGTGGGAAGGCACATGGTGGGTTAACTCACCAGATTTTAAGGTGTTTAGACTAGATATTTAGATAAAACATTTGCAAGACTGGGCTACCTTAACAAGATTCCTGAAACGTGTACACTCACTGGGAGCATAATATGGAAGTCATAATCATGTAGCAATAAATTAATATGCAAATTAGATGTGTTGGGTTAGAAGAGGATAGGTTGAATGAACGGTGCATTCGCAAAGATGATATTTTTATTATTTCTTGATCATCTTGTTCTGTCAGGTCAGAAGTTCACAAGTGTGAAAGGGATAACAAGCCCCTACAGGGTTTGTGGCATTAGAGGGCTTCTTTGGTGGTACTACTGAAGCAGATGACTGTTACCTCCACAACTTTCCGTAATATTCTTTCTCATAGAAGTAACTAGTATTGATCGGTCTCTATAATCTCATCTGACAGTCAACACTTTACTTTGGCCTATTTTTGTTTGGCAGAATATATGGAAAAGAAACTGATAGTGCAGAAGAAACAAAATGTGTGGTACATCATAGAAATTGTCTCAGGCAAACGGGTAATCTCCAGTTCACCTCTCTTCTGGTGCAGGCTGACTCCATGCAGTATAGCCTCTGAAGTTTTGCCTCCAGGGCCTGTTACCTACCTCTGTAGATACTTTACTGACCACAAAACCAGAAGAGAAAGTTAGTACTACATATTTTGACAGCAGAAAGTTCTTCATAGTTTTCAGACTAATTTGTCACTTCCTTGTGTGTCATTTCTCATGATATACACCCCTTTGAATCACACAAAGTAATTCTTCTCCTCTTAGCATTAACACTCGCCAAATATTTGTAGTCTCTCAGCGCATCCCCGCCTTCCTGATCTCTTACCCACATTTAGCACTTCTAATCTTTCCACCTAAGTCAATCCTGAAGCCATCCTGATAATTTTTGTTGCTCTTTGAACTCCCTTCAGTTTGTCGAGACACTGCTAGTAAAGTTTTATGCAAGGCTAGATGTGATGGTTTTAGGTGTGAATGCATCAGAACTGTATAGAGTAAATCTATTACCACCTTGAGGTGCGATACAGTGCTTCCACATATGCAGCTCAAAACCATATTGTCACTTTTCTGCAAATACGCTGATTTACAAATTAATGTGTAATGTCCTATCCCGAGTCTCAGAGCTGATCTCCAGGCTTTTGCTTCTTTCTGAGTGGCACGAGTTCCAGATTATTTTCATATCTTGCTTTTCCCATTAGTAGACAGATACAGAGCTCACAGGCTCAGAAAATCTCAATAGGAGGACATCAGAATACACTATAATAATCAGAAAAGAAGGCTTCAACATATATTCCAAAGTCTCCATGGCATTTTGCCCCCAAAGAAAATATTCGTTTGGCTAAATCCTTATTTAGTTTCTGTGTGCACAGAGATTACTCCTGGGACAACAAAGGACCACCAAATCCCACAATCACACAGTCCTGAGACCACTGTGGAGCAGCATCCATTGCTATATACGACCTATATAGCCTCGGATTATGTATAGCTGCATTCCCATGGTGAAGGAAGCTGCTGAGCCTCCAGCACAGGATCACAGGGAGACACATGGTACAAAGTCTTGCTGACAGATGGACAGGAGATTCAGAAGACAGTGAGGAAACAGTACTGGAGTGGGGGACTCAAAGTCACCCAACTCACACACGGGACAAATCAAAGAGCACACAGAGGATTCCCCCAGCCCTCTTTAAAAGCCTCCCAACCTTGCCTTGTTGGTAAGGTGTAAGTCTCCTCTCTTACCCTGGGCTGACTGCTGCCCACTCACTGTCCTGAGGCTCCCTGAGAAACCAGTTACCTGTGTGTTCCTGCTGTGGGAGGCCAGGACTGCCGCGTGCTGGCCATCTCCGGCTCTTCAAAGATAGGGAACCTTATGCGTTACACTGCACAATTTGCATGGGAAGGCACAGGGTCAATGCAAAATGGGCAGAGGATGAAGGCTGGGTTAAACAACAGGCTAACTTAAAAGGACAAGCGTAATAATAACAAAATGGGACTAGGGAAAGGGACAGAAAGGAAGGGAGCAGAGAAGAGCAGGATCAAAGGAGCAGGAAGAATGGCAGTATGGAGGCAGACAAGAAAGGCTGACAGGCTCAGCCCCAGACTGTCATGCCACAGGGCGGCAGACTGCATCAGGCCATTAGGAGCATGATCTCTTGTCACTCACGAATGTGATCCAAAAGAAGCCTTGGCAGCTTCCAGAGCAACACCCTCTGCATTTCAAACACTATTGACGCAACATGGAGGAGCCCCAGACTGAGCTGCTAGTAGGTGAGTAAGTGTTTGAAGGCAATAGCCAACAGCCATTTCTACTGAAATAAAACCTAGCCACACATCGGTTTGAGAAGCCAACAAAATCTCATCTTTCTCCAGACAGAAACTGAGTAGCTCTAATAGCATTGTGACAGTAATACTCCTTCCTTTAATAGCGCACTCTTTACTAACAGTTTTCAAAGCGCCCTACAAAGGAGGTATCTCCATCGCCAATAACAGGTGAGTAGGCTGAGGCTCAGGGGGGTGCAGTTGCTTCCTAAGGCAGTCTAGCAGCAGATCAGGGAATAGAGACCAGCTACCGCTCTCCTGCTCTACTGCGCTAGTTGCAAAGCAATGCTTCCTATAAGCATGATCTGCTCCCCTCTCTACTTAACAGGGATCACTTCTCCTTCAAACTGAAGAATACGCTTCCTTCGGTTTCTTACAGTTACCCTGGTGACAGGATAAAAGCCAGGTGACATCCACTCTTCCCTTTAACATTCATCATCAGAAGTGAGGAAGGTAGGTGTGGTTAAGGGGAAGGACCAGAACCTCCCAAGCAGAGAGATATCCCACTTACCCTGCGCCAGCCCAGCTCCCTCCTCCTCGCCTGACTGCTCAGCATGCTAAGTACGTGACAAGTGGATTAAAATAACATTTAAGACAAGACTTAACACTCATTAAGAAGAGGTGAGATCTCAAAGCAAGCTCAAACTGCATCCTCACCTCACCCCGAAGAGATGGAAGACGGCAGCTTGCTGCACAGATCGTTGGCGGTTTCTGTCACAGCCCGTGTCATGCTGCCACACACGTACATTAAATACACGAATGTACATGTCAAGGAGCTCGGGACAGTGTTCAGTGTCGTGTGCCAAACCCCATGCGGTACCGTGCTCAACAAGGAGAGCTCCAGGGCTGGAAACACCAAAATCTGACCGCATCTTCCATTGGCCAGCTGATCACTTTGCAGAGCAGAGCCCCACATATTCCTCTCTTGACCCCCTACTTTTGATCCCACAAACCCATTTTGCTTTGGAAGCTTGCGGATCGGCACAAAGGTGGGGGGGAAGGAAGACAAAAGGGATTTCTCCCAGGCTTAGTATCACAAGGGCCCACCAGTGAGTTTGTCTGGGAAATATTTTGCTAAAATGAAATGCATTTGTGGTGGGGGAAAGCACTACATAAAAACAACTCCATGTTAGGAGATCTGCTCTTCAGATCATCTTGTTCTGGCTTGCTTTACAGATAGCACACTGTCCTGGTTTCGGCTGGGACAGAGTTAACTCTCTTCTTAGTAGCTGGTACAGTGCTGTGTTTTGGATTTAGGGTGAGAATGATGTTGGTACCACACTGATGTTTTAGTTGTTGCTAAGTAGCGCTTATCCTAAGCTAAGGATTTTTCAGTTTCCCATGCTCTGCCAGCAAGCAGGTGTGCAAGAAGCTGGGAGGGAGCATAGCCAGGGCAGCTGACCCAAACTAGCCAAAGGGATATTCCATACCATAGGATGTCATGTCCAGAATATAAAAAGGGGGGAGTTGGCCGGGAGGGGCAGATCGCTGCTTGGGCATCTGTCAGTGGGTGGTGAGCAATTGCATTGTGCGTCACTCGGGTTTTTTCCTTTTTTTTCCTCTTCTTTTTTTTGTTATATTCCTTTTCATTGTTATTATTATTATTATTATTATATTTTATTATTATTATTGTTAGTATTATATTTTACCTTAGTTATTAAACCGTTCTTATCTCAACCCACGAGTTTTACCTTTTTTCCCAATTGTCCTCCCCATCCCACTGGGAGGAGGGGCGGAAAGTGAGGGAGCGGCTGCGTGGTGCTTAGCTGCTGGCTGGGCTTAAACCACGACACACGCATTTAACCAATTAATGATGAAGAGTCAGCCTAGCTATGGATGAATGGCTTGGATTAATCTTTTTTGTCTTGTGTATGATAAACACCAACTTGTCAGCTAAATCCTGTCTGTAGAAACTTTATTAAGGATGATTATGCATGAGTCAGAAAGGACACAGCTTGACTTTCAGATCCCAATTTGAGTTTAAGGGCTGGCTGGTTAGAAACATCACCTTGAAAACCGAGTAAATTTGATCTGGATGCCACTGAAGAGAATAAATATGGAGCCTGGTGATGTCATTTTTCTCCAAAGTCACTTTCCTGTTTGCAGCAGGATTTTACCTTTATTTGAATGAAGACCTTCCTTTTGACTTTTCTTTTCTTTGCACTTTATAAACTATGTAAGAAGAAAAAGAAAGCAAAAGGGAAAAAAAAAAGGAAAAGATAATTGTCAGGTTTGTGCAATGACATTCTTAGCTGTGACATTACATATAGCTGCACAGGACAGAAACCAATAAAAGTTATTTATAGGATTTTTAAGTTGAGTAGATAGAGGTCAAGATGTTTACCTGACCCATTGCTACAGTCAATAGGATGGAGGATGTTTTAGAGGAACCAAAGTGGGATGAAATATTTACAGACCCATAATAAAGTTACACATTATGAAAATTTAATGGATTTAATTTTCAAATTATCTTTGCCTTTTCTCACATTCAAAAATATAAACTAGAAACTGTCAACCAAAAAGATATTTAATGTCAAATTAAGTGTGCAAGATCAAGCTAGCAAAAGTAAAGATGCTGTTTTAGTAAAGAATGATCCATCAGATACAGTTGGCTAAATGGAAAAATCAGGAAAAATTAAATTTGAATCAAGCTCAATAAAACTTTTAAAGCTTTTCAGTGAAATGTTAAGACAAAAAATTTCATTTTAGGTCAACCCAGAATGTTTTGGTCAAACCATAATGAAATGCACTGATTTTTAATATTTTTAACTGGATCAATTTTTCCTTGAGAAACATTCCCTAAAAAATGAAAGTCTATTTTAAGAATACTAAAAATGGTCATCATTTCCACAATGATATTTTTCATTCTGAAAAAAAATTTACTTTTTCACCCCTTTGTTTCCCTCGACCCTTCCTTACCTTCTAACACTATAGTGACTATTTTGTCACTATACTTGACAAAAATTCACAAGAGCCTTTGCTTCTCCCCCAAACTGATAAGCTTACCTTTTATGAAAAAAATATTTGACCAGCTCTGCAATGCCAGTAATTCAAGCACATCATAGAGATGTCATCCTTCTTTTTTCCATATGTCTGATTACATTGACCTGAGGCTT
Source organism: Gymnogyps californianus (assembly GCF_018139145.2). Lineage (NCBI taxonomy): Eukaryota > Metazoa > Chordata > Aves > Accipitriformes > Cathartidae > Gymnogyps > Gymnogyps californianus. The sequence continues at coordinate 154,638,419 of NC_059471.1, forward strand.
TATTCACATTTATAATACTGGAGACAAGAGTCTACATTTCTCTTCGTTCCCTGGGTGGACCATTACTTCAGCTATTTAGGAAGGAAGGATGCTTTTATAGCTAAGGCATAAGACTAGGAGTCAAGATATTTGGACACATTTCCAGCTCTAGCTCAGATTTTTGTGCAATTGCAGACAAGGCATCCTGAGTTTCTTGGCAAAATAAGGAAAACAGAATATCTCAATAATTCTTTTGCTGTTTAGATATCATGCTTTGAGGCAGTCTTTTTCCAAATTAGTTACACAGTCCTTAACTGGGGACTAGGCCTTCTGCTGGGACCCTTGGTAGAAATCTCATGCTGAAGCTCAGTTTTAATGCTTTTGAGCTGGATTTGTTTTATTTTTGGTTCTGCTTTTTGGAAGGTGGAAGCTGCATATTTTTTCCCATCAGCAGAGCTTACCATAAGCTGGCAGCACCATCCCTGGCAACCTGTACTCCTCCAGTCTGGTGATGCCCTTCTCATTTACCAAAACCATTTGCTTCAGCTCTCCCAAGCCCCGGCTGCCCGGATGAGCTGCACCTCGAGGGTTCCCACCTGGCACCACGTGCCAGTGCCACGCGGGCCACGTACTGCGTCAGCAGATGCTAACAGAGGGCTGCGGCTCCTGCAGGCTCCCCCGCTATATCTATGCCATGCTGCAGCTCCACTGAGGTCCGTCAAGATACTCCTGCCCACGTTTTCTGCTCCTTTTGGAGAATCCCTTTCAGTAAGCCTCGTTGCCACCATACCACCTCCCTTGCTGTGCTGCTGTGACACTGATGGTTGGGGGACACAAACACCTCTGTGCAACCCATGTTCAGCTATGACAAAGATGGCTTCACTCTGAAAACCCAGTTAGCAAGAGCAGCAGAGCCTCATTGCCCTCTGCTCAGCATTGCCGCACGGGGAGCCACACGAGGCATTTTGCACCCCAAATCACCCCAATGAAGAGCGTACAGGGCGCTGGGCAGGGGCGTTTCTACAAGGATGACCAGATAGCAGGATCCAATTTGTACCCACGACTGCAGGACTACACACAGCTGCAGAAGCAGGCAGAGTGCAGGCACGGAGCAACGCTTTCCCCCACTGTAAGGAGAGCTATAAAGACATGATTAAGTAATGGCAAAGGGTCGGCCTCCAAGAAGACACTTTCCACTGCTGTTTTCCTATAGCTGTGCACAGAGACATTTCAAGCATGGTACAACTGTCAGGGCTTGAGGAGAGGAGAGTGGTGAAAAAAGGGGGGCTCTGGGGATTTAGCAGCAGGCAGTAGACAATACTTGCTTACCAAGATAAATGAATAAATAAAGCAAAATCAAAATTAAATATCTCGGTTACTAAAACAGGGGCTTTCAGCTGATTCAACCTGAATGTCTACTTTGGTGTTTTGGTTCTGAGAAAAATGAGCTATTTTGACTTTCCAGATCAGTTCTTGCAAGCTTTCCCCAGCTTGGAAATCTGCTGCCTGTAGCTTCAAGCAAAACAGCCCAACTGCTTTCCCTCCTCCTGGGCCATGGCTCTGGCTCTGCATCTCACCCCATCTGTACCCCAACGAAGCCAAGTACCTCTGGGTAGTCATAGCACGTCTGGTGGTGCTCTATGGCTCGGAAAGACCTGGCAGACAGCATCCCTATTTGTCCACAGTGTGATACCCTGTGTAGACCAAGGCTGAGCACGTTGTCGCATCGGTACACTAGGTAAAAAACCATGTGCTGGGCACAGCCTGGGCTGCCGGTCTCTGCCCTGCCTCAGCATAGATGGGGGCGGAGGCTGCCAGAAAGGCTTTATGCCACCTTTGTGTCTTCTGAAGATGGAGGCTGTCTAGGGAGTGGGACTGTCCCACGCGTAAGTCAGAGCAGCCCCAGAGACTGCTCTAATTTCTGCAGGCCTGAAATAGCTTTTACAGATATTTTACAGCTTGTGTTATTTTCATTCTCTTGAAAGTGAATAAGCACAAAACTTAAAGCCTGTTCTCCTTGCACTTTTGCTGAGGTTTCAGTCCAGCTGAACTGACCCTGGGTCTGCTTAAGACTTCCCAAAAAAGCACCATTTGTGACGGTGGTTTGGTAATGCAGACAACTGTCTGCTAATAATTGACTGAGACCAATACATTTCACGTAAGCCACTTATGGTAATAATTTTTGGTCACTAGTGATGCAAGCAAGGTCAAATTAAAACCCATGGGTGAGAGGCTGCATAGTCCATTCTGAGTCCCTTAGGACATCCATTCTCCAGTGGTGATAACTGAAGTAGCAGGGTGGCTTGCCGAGAAAACTTAATTTGCAAGCAAGGAAATATCTTGGATCTTGTGTGGGGCTGTCAGCAATGTGACTCTGCTGGGCTGGAAATATTCTGAGCAAATATGATAAGGTGAAATTGGCCAGCACCAAGGCCTTAGCGCCATGTCACTCCCAGAGCTCTGTTTTAAGGGTTTAAGAGAGATTTAAGTGGTGTAGAAAAGTGAATTTCTCCCCAGAGACAGAAACGGCCTATCCCAAAAGCAAAACAAACACCAAGTAATTTTAACTTTTTTCCCTTTTACCTGCCTCCCCTCCTTTTAAATGTTTACATACCTTGCTCGCTCTTTCAAAATGAAACCAGGTCTGAACCGCATGTCCCATAATGTCAGTATAGTAGGAAACAAAAACTGACCATCATGACCTGAATTATAACTGAATGCCCCCAATCATAAAGCAAAGAGTTCAGCTGATCTGTGTTTAAGGGATTCTTCCCTCCCTTTCACTTCTTGCAAAGCACAACCATGGCGCTATCTTCTCCAGAGGCCACCGGCTCCTCATGCAACAGCCCAGAACCTGCTTCGGCAAAGGAGGTGCCAAGGGCAGGAGATGTAGGAGCTCAGGAACTAAACATGGAGCCCAAAAGGGCTTGTTCTGCTATATGGGTTACTTGAGAGGGGCTGAGCAGTGAACACTTCTGAAGTTTTGGCTTGTAAGTGCTGCTTCCCTGCAAATTGCATCCTGTGACTATCTGCAGGCTAGGGAAAAACATAAATTAAGTTCTTGCTTTTTAATTGAAATACGGCAAATCTCTGTTTTTTTAATAGTCTGCTTTCCCATACGGTATAACATCTACATAGGAATTTTTAAGTGACATGATGCAGCATGTCTGTGTTTAAAATAATAATAATAACAATCTTATCTCAAGCCCACAGGATGCTGAGGGGTTCAGCGTTGGGTGAACTGTCACCCTTGCAGAGGATAGGCTGAGGAATTTGTGTGCAGCGGGAGCTTGTGATCTGAGCACAGGGGTTTAGAAGAGGGCTGCATTTCATGACCTACAAAAGAGAAAAAAATGAGATTTACATTCCAAATGTGCTGAGCAGCCCTTTCCCTTTAGTTATTAGAGGCACTCGGCATATAATTCATAATCGCCTAATGACAGGGTGGTGGGGGGAGGTGCACCATTGCCGTTCAACATCAAAATCCCTCCAGGAACAGCAGTAACGGGGTTCTGCTCTTATTTATATCGTGACACTAAATGGCTGGCAGGAAGATACCAGCAAATATCAGAATAAATAATTCAGTAAGTGTAACGGAAGGTCACAAAGACTAACAAACATGTTTCTCTTTCCTCTCCTTTTCTCTCTCCCCATCCTTCATTTACATGTTGTTTCTCTTCTGGTCTCCCCCTCCCGAATCTCCCTTTTTTGTGCAATACTTCTCCCCCTTTTTCTTCTTATGTACACAAAAATATGGCTTAAAATGCAGCTTTCCCATTTTTCTGCTTTCTAGCCTCCGTCATGGTTTTCCTCATCTGTCCTTCCTTGCTATCTTTCCCTTATATTCTTTCCCTCTTTTATTGCCTGCTCCTGTCCTCACCCACCACATCCCTTCTTGTGGCAATGCTGACTTGCCAGGGTAAACTCAGCTCTGAGTTATGCTACAGTAAAATGCTGCTGAAGTTGATAAAATCCTCTCGGCTTGATCTTGGAGCAGCAGCAGAATATGGCCCTGCGTTAAGAGCACTCCTAGGTTATTGCATTGCTACTCCACCAGATCCACCCTGTCACCCAAAGCGTAGAAAGGATGTGTGCTTTGAAGTGGATGCGTCTATGGCTTTGCATACTTACACACATAAAATACTCCAAGTTTTGATCTGCCTTCAGGAAAGCCAGAAAAGCCCTTGGCTGACACATAAAATCTGAACTCTTGGTGTCAGGCACTTGTTTTCCAGTGCCACAAGTTCCATGTAATGTTAAATCATAAATTACAAGCCCAGAAGGCAGCTCTGTGGTTATTCACTCAGATACCCAGTAAAGTACAGGCCACGGGACTGTCCTGAATTCATTTCTGTTTGGAAGATACAATCTAAGTTTTCAAAGTGTTTTCAATGGAGAATTTGCCACCTCTGAGAGCAAGCTGTTCCTGGGGTTAATACCTTCCTTGCTAATCAGGGAAGGCATTAACCATTGTTGGCCTTATACCTCGTTTGAATTCAGCTGGTTTAACCCCAGCCTTCCACTCATGATGAACCCAGTATCTGCCTGCTAGATAGAGAGTCCTCTCTGAGCAGGTTGTCTTTCCATATGCAGTTTTATAGCCTATGATAAAGCCACCCCTCAATCTTCTCTTTGTTAACCTTGGCTGGTTGAGCTCCTTAAGCCTTGCATTACAGAGTGTGCCTTCCTCGATGGCACCACTGCTTCTGCCCTGAACCCTCTCTGCTGTTTCAAGCCTTCCTGAGTGTGTGAGTGCCAAAAATGGAAAAGCCACAAAACTTACATCGTTGCAAAACAAATATTATCAATCATCAGCCTTATGAAGCCTTTGTAGCCCAGTGGAGTGCTATGCAGGGATGATGTCTGGGCCAACTGTACCCTGAGACATGTCATCTGAGGCACAGCTGAGGTACATAATTTGCTTCCAGTACAGACATTAGGATACCTATTTGCCTATATATATATCTATATGCCATCTCACTGTCCCAAACACATGTACCTAAAGTACACATTGTTTCTCTCCACTTTACAAAGAGATCTAAACCATTTCCACAGAGTTACCTGGTTTTCGTTATTATTTATCACCCTCCAAACTATTATTAGTATACTTTATGGATCACTTTGTCATGGTTTTTTTCTAGTTCTTTAATAAAAATTATAACTAGCCTAATGCAAAAAGCTGTTACCTGTAACACGCTATAAAATCTGGTTTATGTCTTTAGAAAAATTCATTTTAAACTCTATAATTTAGCCAGCTTTTCAATCCATTTAATGTGCATCATGTTGGTTTCTGTAGCTTATTAATCAAAATGTTATCTGGTACCAAGTCAAGTGCCTAAAAGAAGAGAAGGAATATTCAAACAACAGTAGCTCCTTTATCAACAAAAATTAGTTTAATGAGATCTATTGTTATAAATCCATGTTGGTTAGCATATCTGCATTTAATTCTTTATTAATTTATTAATTAAATACATTAGCTGCTACATTACTTTTCCTAGTATTGCTATATTTACACTTTTCAAGAGTTTGAATAATATCAGCTTTCTCCTAGGTCTTTGGTATTTCACCAGTATCCTGACAAATTCTAAAAATCACCATTTATATGAATTAAGTCTGGAAATTTCCTTAGCCAGCTCTTTTAAAATGCTTGGTATCAAATTATTCAGATCTATTAAATTAAAATGACTGACTTAACTGTGCTCCGCCAGTCTAAATTACTGCTGGAGAAGAAAGTATTTTGTTGTCATCATATGGCAAGAATAACTCATCTAGCTTTTTTCCAAAATAAGAATAAATATAATTATTAAACAGATCCTTGATTTCCACTTTTTTTTTAATCATTTCCATTTGACAAAAGACAAATACTATTGCTAGCATTTCTATCATTAATATGCTTTGCTATTACAGAGTATATAATAATAATTTACTTGAAGTGTCTGTTTTTTAATAGCTTTTGAAGCTTTGTTTCCTGTATTAATTCAGCTACACATAGCTTTCCCTTCTTGTACTTCTTTTCCTATCTAGCTTTTACCGTTCCTAGTTTCTAATTTCCAGATATTTCAGTATGTTGCCCTTTCTTCTCCCTGTATGTGAGAACAGGCACTTTTCTGCTGTTTTTTTACTGCTACTTTTACTTCCCCTTATAGTGAAATTATTGTAGTTTTTAACAATATGGTCTTCTTTCTCATATATAGCATCACAGCTTTTTGCAGACATGTAGTAAAACATTGTCAATAAGTTCCCAATTACCTGTTAAGATTGTTTAGATTTTATCTCCAAATTAATTTGGTCCTTCATTATTTTCAGCTTTGTGAAATGTTACGCAGTTCTTTCTCCTTTTGCCTTCAACCTTCAGGGCTTTATTTTCGTTAGTACGCTTGCACAGTTCGGTGGGATCCATTTCTCAATAGGCAAATATCTACAACTATTCGATATTTGCCTGTCTCTGTATACGCAGTTGCAGACTTGCAGGACGGGGACGTGCTCATGCAGAAGGGATAGGAAACATGCCAGAGCTACTCTTCCAATGCCGGACCAGCAAGAAAAGACTTTATAGGCCTGAACGTGCCGTCGTGTCACCATACGGTCTGACATCCCCCCGTGCTGTTAGCACTGCGCTGACCCTGACAGTCAGCAGCCTGGCTTTAACTTAAATCCCCAGTACACAACTATAGAGTCATCAAAGTGTACTGAGAGCTATGAATCTGTGCTGAAAGGAACAATTTAAGTGAGTTAAGCAGAATGATTTAAGTCACCCCTAGCTATGCAGTGCTCTGCCGCCCATGGGTAAAGCAGGCAAGTTTTGTAAGCAAATCCTTTCCCAGCACACGGGCTTAGTCATCAGTGAAAGCTGCTGGCTCGCTCCCATCCCAACTGTGGTTCAGCTACTGCTCGGAGGTCAGCTCTGCAGGCACTTGATAAAGCTTCAATTAAGTGCTCTTCTTGCAGCACTCGCTGATTTACACATCTTCTGCCCGCATTGGCCATTTTGCTGAATAAGCCCGCATAACGGCAAGGACCGCACGCACAGAAGCGTCGAACTTTCCCTGCCTACAGCAGGAATTAAGCTCCTCAAGCCTGGGCGTCACCCGGCAGCTTAAAATAAATAATAATATTCAAAAGGCGTTTTTAAAAGGGTGGGGGGAATAGAGCTGCAGAGGGCATAGTACAAATACTACTATAGATACTTCAGCTGGGTAATTAATAATACATGGCATATCTATTCCAGACAGTTTCTGAGCTGTATTTCCTTGTGGAGATGTGCACGTCTGCTTTTAGATGCTACTGTGACGGGATGGTATAAAAATTTCAGTGACATGAACATCGTGGTACGCTTCTGCAGCCTGTGTAACAGCCTGGCAGATCAGCCCCCCCAAAAGGTTACGATCGAAAGGCCTGACCTTACCTGCTTATTAACGGGGGTCGCACTTAACTGCAGTGAGCAGCTCTTACTGAAGCCTTGCACTCATGTTCAATTGCTTAGGCTACAAGTCAAAATGGAAAGTGACTCGTAATGATTGCAAATCCCTCTGGGAAAAATGAAAAAGTAACAAGCATAAGACAATGGAAATTATTCAGTGGACACAACGTGCATCAAGGAAGATCTGCGTTATTTATTTGTGAGTAGCACTGTTTGAAAGGGAACATTTACATTTGCAGCTTTCTCAGAAAAAATGAGTTCTGCAGAGATAGCGATGTTAGAGTCATATTGGACTATTCAAGGGAAGACCTAACATTTTCATTTGTAAAGGAGTTATACGAATTGATATAAAGTCTCAGATTATTTTTCTTTGGACTTTTTTGGGCAGCGGTTCAGAATAACAAGCTTAAAAAATTCACTGGAAAATTTATCAGCCCAGGCACAAAATCTTCTTCCTTGCCAGGAGCGTAGTAAGAAACAAATGAACATCATTTTACTCCCTCCTCAGGAAAAAATACATATCCCAGCCAAACAGGCAAGTGGAATTTGGCAAGACTGAATTGTTGACATGCTTTTATTATACCAACAAATAAAACGTTAACTGCAAGTGTTACATGGCACTTGCCTTGCATGTAGGTCATTTTCTCTAGGCAAACCTGCTGCTCAACTCAAGGATATATTTCAGGGGACTCACATGGCAGTGAACCCGTGCAAGAAGGAGTGATTAGTAAGCCCCTGGGAGGTTCGGTCTAGAAGGCCTTTCTCCATCTTTTCTTCAAGTCTTTTCACAAGCAAAAATTAATGCTGGGCAAAATCTGTGTCCTACTGAAGTCAAAGGCATGCTTGCTTCCAACTTCAGCAAGACTGACTGTGCTCCCCTGGACTTAAAAGCAGTTTTGCTTGAGCAAGAACAGAATAAAAGCTATGTGTGATCTTCAGCACATTGCCCTGGGCTAACTCCAGGGAACACGATCCTCTCAAAGCCCAGCTGCAGACATGAGAGCTTATTTAAGACTACTTTAAAATGCAAATTACACTGGCATGCTCATCATATGCCTACAGATCCACTAACATGGAAATAGGCACAGTCCAGAAATATCCACAATCTGAGGAGGCTCACCAGAGCCAGAACGCTGAGAGTTAAGAGTGAAAATCCCAGATAAGGGTCCATCCTGAACTTACGCAATGAAGAACAGACTATCAGCATGGATTTTTCATGCTTTTCTTGGTTTAAATCAGAACCCCTAACCTTGTTTTAATATGGATTTTCTACAGGCTCACCAACAGAACAGCTGACAGACAGCCATGAATTGCAAGGATATAAATACATCTGAGGGCTGTGGTGGCCAGAGCTGATACAGTCAATGATTACTCTCACAGATTACTTCTTGGTGCTGCATTTTGTAGAAGCAATCTGATCGCTGATTATTCCAGGTAGCAAGGAAAAAAAAAAAGGCACCATGATTACTCTCACTTAATGATTTTGGCAACCTGAGCCAGTCCTGTCGTGTAGGTGCCACCCACAGTGCTAGACCCATGGCAACGTCTCAGGGCTTACATGCAAGGCAGAGTTACACAGGTCCTATGGAAACGGCTGTCAGCAAACAGGAGCAGTTCTCCCATGGGCAGCAAGAGCTCGCACAGGCGTAGCATTGCGGGAGGTCGCTCTGTAATCCTGGCCCAGCCCCCTCTTCCCCTTCCCTTGCTTCTTGGTGCAAGGCAAAGCTGCAGAGACCCCAGTCTCCTGGAGGTCTTGCCCCTGGCCCGAGCTCATTTGAAGGGGTTAATTCCAACAGGCTCTTGCATCCTCTCACATACTCCTCTGTACACATGCCCCATGCTAGTCACAACCTCCTAGCAAAGCTGTATGCTTTGATACAGGCTATACTCTGCCCATGATGGCAGAAGGGACATGTTCAGTTATCTGTCCTCACCCCTGATGGAAACAAGCTGATCCCTGCTGTATTTTCACGAGAGCTGTGTCCCATCTAGTTTTAAATGTCACTTGTAATAGCTGTTTTTTCTTCCCCAAATAACTTTTGCAGCCCTGCAGTTGAAGTCATCTGAAACCACAAGATTGGAGTTTGAACGGCCCTTGATATTATCAGTGAGCCAAGCCATTGCTCTGCGCCTCAGCCACCGTTTTCCCTTTCCGTCGCTCACTGAGATGTACGTGCAAATCCAAAGGAACCAGTCAGTCAAATGCCGTGAAGCTATCAAATATACTGCTCCTCTTTCTCGGCAGAAGAAGCCTCACTAAAGCCGGGGGGATATCTAGGTAACTGCAGCCAGTAGAGGGATTTAGAGCCTCCACAATGCGTGACAAAGCTGTCATTAAAGCAATAGAGCAGTACTGGCATCCTGAAAAATGCAAAGATAGTAGCATAAACAATGAGGTCTTGTTTTATTACAAGTTATTCCCACCATACCACAGTACGCTCTTGAGCCTCCTGAATTCACTGTCATCTGCAATGCTCATATCCCCTTAGAGGAATTGCTGTGTTATCCAAAAGCTCAATTACGCAAACTTATTCAGGGTCCCTTATGATGTTTGGGCCATAAGGCTTGTGCTGTATATTGATTTGTCTTCTCCTCCTCCCTGCCCGCCTTGGGGCCTCCTCTCCCATTTCATGTACATTGGCTTCCTGGATTGCAGAGGGAATTGTCTCAAGGTCATACCAAGATGCTTCAGTATGGCTCAGCTATGAAAAATGTATGTAGCCCAAAATATTGTTTAAAAGCAATAGACTGAAAATAATGCCTGTGGCCTGAAGGAGCCCTGATTTATTTAAGATACAGGGGTATATATGCACACTTTTAAAAACTGCCTGTACTTCACCAGTTAAAACAATGAGAACAAATGAGGCTGTGATCTGTCAAGTGATCCTTCGTCACTCCCAGCACAGGCCCATAATCCTTTGATTATGATTATGCAAAGGAATATTACATTGATCCTGTAAAATATCTCTGATTGGATCAACGTTATTTTCTCTCTTATTGACAAGGTCTTACCAGAGAATGACTATAATTCCACTGCTAACACTGTCTTAGTGAAATCCCCCAATAAATCCTCCAAGCAGCACTGTTAGTAATACCTTTATTAGACTAACTAAACAAGATATTTATATGCAGGGCTTTCCAAAGGACTCTGGCTCCTGCTTCAGTTTCTGTAGGAAAACTTGATCAAAAGTGCTCTGCTGGAAGACTTGCCTCCAAGGAGGCTCTGCACAGACGTAAGTGAACGTAAGGGTAAGTGAAATTACCCTTTCAAGATTCACAAGGTTGGTCACAGATTTGCCTTTATCGTGCCCGTACTACAGCGAGGACCCAAATGCATCTTTGGCAGAAAAATCTCACGGCAAGTCTGGTTCACAGGCAGGATTGGAGTTCAGGGTCCCCCCACACCTTCCACAAACGTGCTGTCCAGTACAACAGTTTGCTAACAGTCAAAGGGGAAACATGGCCTTTAAGTACCTGCTATCACTTCAATATTTGTTCAAGGCCAAATCCTGGCCTTCATACTCAACAGAAGAACTGCTCCCCTTCTAGCCACTACTTTCTCTGCTCACCAGTGCCTCCGTTCTCCTCCTCTCTTCCCCTTCTCTCTTTGTGTAAGTCTCCTCTAATTTTGTCTCCATTTCCTTTTCTCCATAGCTCCAAGCTTTCAGTCCCAGTGGTTTCATTCCCACACTGACCTCACCTTCATCACTGAAGTTGAATTGTCACCTTCTGGCTTGAAATGCGATGCTCCAGTGAGATGAACAGCAGACTCCAGTAATCACCTTGCCAAGTGATTTTTTTCAGGCTGCCTGAGTGCTCAGGTACTCACTGCATCTCTGTTTTCCCTTGGTTCATTTCAATAAAGTTATCTCTAAAGCCATGAGAGCTACAAACGTACCTCTGTCTTACCTTCCTAAACCTTTAAATAGAACCATAAGAATCATGAATATACAAAGTACTGTGTCTAACATAAAACTTGAGCACAGCTGAAAGACCAGTATATACAGCCATACATCAATTAGAAGATGAAAAAGCTACGAAGACAATATATCAACAGAAAAATATCAAACAAACAGCATGGCAGACAATATGCCTTCTTAAATCCTTTGAAACCAGGCTGGCATCTGTGATGGGTAAACTCTGGCTCTTACATGTTTCATGTGAAAACTTTCTCCATGTTCTTTACAGCAATATACTGAAATGTCAGAGGAGTCACTTCTCAGCTCCCAGGCCCTTAGAAACAAAGGAAAAACGATTGATATTAGCCTTTGCAAAGGAACAGCCTGACGGTAAAAGAAACTGTTGATGACTATAGACAGGACTCCTGACCTATTTCCTCCATCCACATCCAGTTTTTTACATGTTGCCTCTACCTTCTGGTTCAAATATCTGTGCATCAGATGCCTAAACTGTGATGTCAACTTTGAAGGTCATTGCCATAGCTGTGATGGATAGCAAAACTTTCTCAAATGAAAACTTAAACTCAGGAGCACTGACCTGCCTTAAGGGGTAGATTCTGTGATAAATGCTATGGCTGTGAAATTGCACTGTATAGGCAGCCCAGTCTGAGGACCCTGATGGCCTTGGTTAATACATTGTCACATTGACGGGGTCCAAGATGCATGAGACAAGCTCAAGGACTCCCACCCGTTCACCAACCAGGCTTCACCTAATCTACCAGAAAGTTTCTGTGGCCTCTTCCAATGCCATGCAGAATGATACACTCCTGCTCTGGAGGAGGGGTGCAGGTCAAACTGCATTTTAGCACAGACCAAAACCCTGGAAAGAAAGCGTTGAAATGAATGTAGAAGTGCTCGTATCTGATTCCCAAGTGTTAGGACCAAGTCCTATCCTGGTGTAAATTGCCACCAGGATGGATAGAAATGGGGCCATTTGTGCCCTCTGAGAGCTGGACAGTTGGATCTCATTTCAAAACATGGACCCTAAAGACATGCAGTGAAACATTATCACAAGCAGCCTGAAAAGTTTTAGTCCTCAGAGGAGGTATTTCAGTGCCTAACTCAGGTGCCCAAGATGAACATTCAAACAACTTAAATTTCTAGGTGACAGATACAATGTACCGTCCCACCACAGCAATCAAGTGCAAGTCACCTCAAATTGCAGGTCCAGGAACTCCCAAAATGCCATGAACTACATTCAAAGGGAGGAGAGTCTTTAAAGAAGACATGTCCTTCCAGTCATCCTAATGCCACCAGCCAAAAACTACACCCTAGCTGAAGTATGGTAACACTACCAAATGGACGCCACAACCCCTTGATTCGAAGCAAGGCTGGCAGCAGGCGAAGCAGAGCTTGGGCCTGAAGACTTGCCCATGCCTCAGCACTGCAGGCACCTTTCTGCTAAGATAAATCCTGCTTCTTTCCGCTTTCTCTCTCTTTGTACTTGTATTCTTAGAGACATGAACAGGAAAAGAAGACTTTGGTGCTGAAGAGTTCATCTGCTCCTGATGCTTCTTCTTCATTTGAAGGCATTGACAATTCAATTAGTTGCTGTGTCACAGGTGGGATGCTAACAGTAACTGGTGAACAAGAGGGGGAAAGATGTGCCACCAGTTCCGGTTTGGCACAGAGTGCAGGGGACACTGGTAAGGACAGGACAGGGTTCCTAACTGCTGAGATAAGAGGGGAAGGTTGCGGGGAAGGCGGAAGCCATCCCTGTAGTGCCGTCACTGTCAGTGTGAGGCCAGACCTTAGGCTGACATGCACCTTTCCTCCCTCCAACCATTCAAGTAGCCTCTCCCTCCTTCCCTTGAAGACACTTAAACAAGTTGCCCCACTTTTCCCCATGAAACCTCCTGTTTAAAAGCCTCTCTCCCAGATTTGAAACAAGTCCCCGTGCTTTCCCCAAACAGAAGTTTCCAAGTCCTGAGGCCAAGACACTGCACAAGCCCATTCTGCACTCACCTCATCACTGGGAAACATGGACCTTATGCAGTGATCAGTGTGAGATGGTGTTGTCATGCTCCCATGCCCACAAAGCTGATGCCACCGCTGGGAGTCTGTGGCTAGCTTTCCCAGTTTCCCATCAAGATCAATGAATTACAAGGAATAGCATTTGAAAACTGGAGGCTCCTCAGGACACCAAGTAGAAAGGATTCATCTTCCCTCTTGGATACAAAAGATTATTTCATAGAAAAAGGATGGCTCAAGTATACATAAATGAGCACAGAAAACCATTTATCTCTGCCCTTATTCCAAACCCTCAGCAGTGTATAGTGGCTTAGCACAGCGTCCCTCTGCCATAGATATACGTCTCCTAAAAAGCAGCTGTCTTGCATTCACACAGCTCAGTGCACAGGCAGAGGACCTCACATCCAACTGCTCCCACGTATGTGACACGCCCATAGAGGCAACACCAACACCCTCCAGTCTCCCTCCCTTGGTCTCTGCCACCACCCTTTCCAGTTCACCCGGTGCAGAACGGGGGCTGCTTTTCATAAGGCTGTGGTCATTCCTCAACAAAAGTAGAAAGAAAAAATTCCTTCTCTGATCCACCTTAGATACAACCCTCCTTCTCCAGGTACTCAGGCGCAGAGCTGGGTAACAGTTTCTTCCAGTAATGCAGAAGGTAGCTTTGCTACTCGGAGTCTCAGGCAAGGTTCCCCGAGCATCCAGACAGGCAGAGCATCCCAGCTTGTCTTGCTCCATACCACCTTTTCTGGGAGCTGAACTATAGCCCAAAAGGCTATCCCAGATGATGCTTTCCTACCTTTAGTGCTGTGGAGCCTTTCCGTTCCCTGCAAGACCTTTCCCCAAAACTTTTGTGAGAATTGTGGTCTGATGCTGCATACACAAGTGAACAAAGCCCAGGAGTGGGTGCCTTTAGCCCTCATAAGCTGGTGGATCCTGTGGCAAAATCCCTCCCGCTATAAGGAAACTCACCGAGCATCACCAGCCAAATGGCTGAATATTTTGCGAACTGAAATACACATCTCATGGTAATTTAAATATGTGCAAATAAGAGTTTAATTCCACTGCTGCCAGCCATCCCGAACATTTAAATATAGTACGGAAATTCTCTTTTATTTTATATAAACTATTTGAATGAAGTTGAAGGCTCTGCATTCTCCTGGCTTATGAATACAAATGGCTGAGAATCTAACAGGCCTTTGCTGTCGTTGAGCTAAGGCAATATGAAATGAAAGCAGACGAGGGAGCCAGGAAACAAAGACCCTATTAACTGCATTATCTAAAGGACAGCTATGTAAAATGTGCATTAAGTGCACACAGTCCTCATCCCCAGTCCTTCCTGGATCTGTGGGGTGTCACAGGAAGGAAACAGTGCAGCTCAGATCTATGTGAAAGAGACAAAGCAGCTGGGACGGTGCAGCTGGATTTGTCTTAGGTCCCTTCCCTCTCACCAGACACCCATGGCTGGTATCAGGCAGCGCGGTGACAAACACCCCTTCCATCAGGTCCTGCTTGATACAGAGCTGAATATGCTCTTCCTTGGGGAAAAAAAGAGGAATTAATAGTAATAATAAATTAATCCTTCACAGTCCTATGGCATGTTTCACAAGGACACAGCACTAGAAAGGACCATGTTCATTTTTCTTGCATAGCAGGCAAGTATATCATATAATCCCTCTTCCTAAATATATCCATCTTCATCCTTAAAACCTGTTAGAAGTGCTGTGGCCTCATCACTCCTTCCAGAGCCCCACTTCAGCACAGCTTCCAGCCTACATATATTCATGGCCCTCACACACACTGTTTTCCCTGCTAATGTTGTCCTTAGCTTAAACACATCTTCCCGCTCTCTTGTGTTTAACCCCATTTCTTCTGGATAACAATTATGTTTGTAAAATAGATTTTCCGTTCCTCCCTTCACACTAGTAACCCACTCTGGACCTGCTTTGAATTCATGTTTCTCAGAGGTGGTTGACAAGAATAGCAAAGATTGTAACAGAGAAGGCTTGATTAACACCTTGCCCACGACTTTAACATTTCTCTACTTGAAATATCTGGCCAGCTCTGTTCTTCAATCACATCCGCCTTTCTCCTGGTCGTGGCTCCTCCACTCTCTGTCTGCACTTCCAGATAGGTGCACCTTAATGAACCCCTTGTCCCCATTGAGGTGTGCTCTGCGGTCACATCCCAACTGCACGTTGGGTGAGATTCAGGTATGCAGCTTTCCCACCCTGAAAGGAAACCTGCTGCAGTACCTGGGCAGGGAGGAAGCCATCTGAGCCCCAATCTCCTCATAGCCTGTATGTCTGGGGGACCAGAATTCCAGCGTGCAACACAGAGGGCATTTGCCCAACTACATAAACACATCCTCCAGGACAAAAAGTTCACATTGAAAGAAATTTCACATCTTTCCTATCACCCAATCCTCAACATTACCCAGTTCTTCGTATATAATATTCCAGGCCTTCTTTCTCTTGGCAACGTCTCGTTCTTGTGGCAGCAGCAAATGTCTTAAGTTCACTCCTTTGTGCCCAGCTCAATGAGAGCTATCACCTCCCCTTACAGACCCTGCTCCGATGTCATTAATGAAATTATTAAATAAGGTTGGTCCTCTACTTCAGGAACTCTACTGTTGACCTTTATCTTGATACTCCCTCTCTCAGCACTTGTTGCTTTCCTTTGGTCAGTTCCTTAAACACACTGTAAATTGTGTGCTAATTACCTTAATATTGTAACAAACCATTTCCTTAGGGGCAGAATATAAAATCCTTTACCAAAATCCTGATAACTTAGATGTAAGGCATTTCCTTGTCTCGAAACCCAGTTATCTTCCTAGCAAAATGTATCAGGGTAGTTTGGCACGCTTCAAATAGAAAAACATATGTTGCATGTTTATTTCATTTCCCCTTGTACATTTAATTAATCTTTCCTTTAGAACTTACTTTAAACTCTGCTTGGTATTATTATGATCAAACTAAAAGGTCCGCTGTGGCCCAGACAACTTTTTCTCCTTTCTTTAAATATAGATTTGCTACTTTTCATTCCTAATGTACCATCCTAATTAGACAGATTTATTGGAAATCCTTTTTACTGGACTTGCAATGTCACATACCACATCTTTCAGAAGTCTAAGATGGAAATTATCCAACTTCCCAATTTGAGCTCATTAAGCTATTTGAGTTTTTCCATTTCCCCTGTTCCTGTTAGCTGGGTCCTTTGTCTCTCTGATCAGTGTAACATTCTTCCCTATCTCCTTAACCGTTATGGAATATCATATGAGCAGAACTGGGCAATCCTGAGGACGGGTGAATAGAAAAGGGATGAAATTTAACACGAGACACCAGCTCATGCAGTTAGGGACTAACAATGAGAAATTTCTTTCCAGTGTGAACTTTTGTCCTGCAGGATGTTTGCATTGTTGGGCAACTGTCCTCTGTGTAGAACAGGGATAATTCCACTCTTCAGAAGTCCTTTATGGTTAAAGATCAAGAAGTACAGTATTCAGATACTGTCTCAATGGTAACCACCTAAGTACCTATGACAAAGCAATGCAATTGGATCATCAGCTACCATAAGTCAGTATCACCCCTTCAAAGTCAGGCTAGTGACCTTAATTTACACCTTTAACATCTGATTGAAAAATGTTTTTGTTTCTTTTTTTTTCTTTCTGTGTATAATGTTTATGCCATTAAATGACCACTGGGCAGAAAGCAAAAGTATCTACATTATAAAGGCTCTTACACATATTCAAAGATATGTACTGATTAATTGAGACGCAGAGACAAGCACTATACATTCATATTTAAGCAGAAAGATCTTTTCAAATAGCTTCTGTTACCCAATAAAATTAGCATAACTTTCATCCTATTAGAAAGTCTAGAAATACATTTAGGAATATTTTTTTTAAATGTCTGCTGTTAAAAAACCAACAAAAGGTCTCAGAATTAAATAAGGGCTGCGACGAGATTCTCAGTGACTTTCACTCAGTCTGGTGGGATATCTTAATGGGACCCACTTTGCCATATACATGGGACATCCTGGAACCTCTGTTCCTTTACAGTGTTTCAGCTTGCATGCTTATGGTAAGAAACAAAAGAATCACAGGGCACTTTTGAACAGGTAAATCACTTACACTGAACAGAGGTGGCACAGAGGGATGAAGGGATTTCAGAGCCTGAGCACGTTCCCTGTCATCTGACAAGAGATGCTGATAATCACACAGCTCGGGATATATAGTTTCCTTCTCAACATTGAATGCAGAGTCCCTCCCAGGACAACTGAGGTAGAGCTGCTGGAAAAAGCAGGTGGGGATACCGGGAAGATCCTCTCAGCTCTGCTTTAAGGGGGTGTGAGTGCAGGTTTTCCAGCTTCTCTGGCACCCCCAAAGCACATTAGGCTACTGCAGCTTGTTCCAAGGTTACATCTTCACTGGAGTCAGAAATAGAAGTGGGCACAGACAACAGCGGGCCACTCAGGAAGGAGAAATCTGACCATGAGGCCAGCAGAGCAGTACCTGGCATGTGCCAGATATTGCCATGGGGTCTGAGCAGTTACTTCTGACCCAAGAGTCCCTAGCTGGCCTGACATTGATTTGAGAGAATGCAGCGTTTTAAGCGCAGAAGCACTGGGATGGGGGTACAACAGGCTATGGAAAAGACCTTTTCCATAAAAGCCCCTCAGCTCTGTAAATACCTTTCTCCATCCCCCCCACTTTGTGGAAAATATCCTGAATTTGTAGTTAATATTTGTTTGTCTGCCCTGGAGGTTCAATCTGAGACTGGAGTGCGGTTGTTCCAAGCATTGGACAAACTCGCTGACTTCTGCTGGGGAGAACCATGCTGACACCTCTGTAAGGTTACACAGGATGAACTCGCAGCATGAAGGCAGGGCAAATTATAGAAGAGAGTCAGTGGTAGTGACCTCTCTGCCCCTTAAGCTTTGTGTTTTAGTGTCTCCTCCGTTCAGTCTACAACCCTGTTTGATCCTGTCAGTCACCAAAAAGACAGGGCTTCATACTGGGCCCTGCACTCTCCCCCCATCCTCCTGCTCCACCGCTTGGACCACCCCCTGGACTCTTTCTGCAACAACCATCAGCCACCACCTTCATGCTAAGCTTGCTTGGCCTTTCTGTCACCTCAGATCATCAGTATTAAGGACTTCTTGCCTGCTCTCAGTCTTTTATCACCGTCTTTATCATTTCTTTCCTTTCTCCACATGCTGATGTTATCCATGCTGCACTCTTTCATTCATAGACCTTTTGCCCTGCAGTCCCCTATCTACTCCTGCCCTGCTCTCCCAAATCCCAACTGACCCATACCAGTTGCTGTCTGCTATGTCTCACACAGCAGAGCATCTCTAATATGAACCCTGTTACTGCCTAACTTTCTCCACTATAAATGCATTGTTCCCCCATTCAGTTCTGCTCGTTTCCTAGACTTACTACTCCAGATCAGCTCAGTTAAATCTCAGACTCACAGTCACAGTCACCTCTTTGCCACATTTGCCTCATTCCTCAGACCCTCCCGCCTCCTCCAGCCCCCACTTCAGCTGTGACGCAGGATTTCACCCAGTTCTTCCATGAGAAAAATGACAAACTATGATCTTCCTCTTCCAATAGCTTTGCCTTCTGTTTCCTCTTCCCCTCCTACAACTCCTTCTTCATTCTTCTCTCCCACAGATGAAAAACCTCCTATGCAGCTCTCTTCCTTCGTTTCTTTTATTTGCCACTAAGCCAGTCTTATCCCATCTCCTGACTTTCCTTATGGCCATTCTTGTCCTCTCGTTCTCTCTTCTCCTTGACCTCTCACACCCCTCTGTCTCTTTACTCTCATAACGCAAGTACCATTCAATCTCTTTCCTCTTAAAATGTTCTCATCTTAAAACATGCTTTCATCTTAAAACATTTATTTTCCTCTCTAAATACCGTGTCTTTTTCTCTCCTCCCTTTCATCACCAACCTCTCTGAATACGCCAGGTACAAACGCCGCCTGGAGTCCGCCCCACCACTTCAGTGCAGCTTCCTCTCCCTTGCAACTGCTGCTGTCAAAGTCTCTACTTAAAGTCCTGGGCAAATTTCAGCATAGTCTGAGTACTCTGTTCTCATCTGCTGCAGCGTGTCGGCTACCTTCAGTAGTCTCTGCTGTTTTAACCTGAAATGGTGTGTTTCTTCAGCTACCATGACATTACTCACTCCTCTTGCACCACCTTTGAATCTGCTCCTTTTCCATGTCCTCCAGAAGCCACTTTTCTTCTCCCAGCTCTGCCAGAAGTTCATGGGGCTTTTCTCTTTCTGTATTTTACTCCTTGGTAACTTCTATCACAAACATAGATTCCACTACCATCTCCATGCAGCAATTTTCAGGCTCACTCCTCTAACACAAACTTGTCTCCCTCGGTCCATACTCACAGTCTCTCCAATACTCCCTCACAGACATACAGATATCAAACTGAGCTTATTGTAGCTCAGAGTTCCTAATGTTCTTCTCCCTTCGTTACTATATGCTCTCTTCAGTAATTCCCCTCTTGATCATCACAGCCAACACTATTACTTTCCTTGTTGTTCTGATCAACAACTGGAGCAACATGTTCATCTCATGTCTCTCACCACATCCATAGATCCAGGGGATGTCTAAGGTTTGCATATTCTTTCTCCACCCAGGCTCTCATTATCTCATGCCTTTATTACTACAATATTTCTTTTTCTGACCTTTACAAATGTGATCTTGCCCTCCGTGTATCCATTCAGGATGCTGCTAGAAATATCATTTTCCTAACACATCACTCTGACCACGTCATTTCTCTTAGCAGCTGTAGACTGCTGTCCCAATATCTATCTCATTAGTGTAATCGACTTGTCTTCATTAAGGAAATGTCAGCTTCTTCCTACAGTCAACCAAAGAGGTCAATCCCCATCACCTACTTATTAATTTTTCAAGCAGACACGACCCCTGATTTTTCTGGTGCCATCCCTCAATCTTTGGAAGACCATCTTGTAAACATCTGCACCTCTTATTCATTATCCTTCTTTACAACTCTTCTAGGAATCCCGCATTTCATGGTGCTTACAGAAGTGTGGTTAGCCTGTTGTTTTTTTAAAACCACTACCGATCACACTGAACATAATTACCTTGTCGTCTCCTTGTACTCTCTCATAAGGCTGCATTACTCACCAATATTTAAAGTGCAGCAACATGTCAAAAGGACGGGGACTTTTTTCTGATCCATGATTTCTGATCCATGATTAAGGCTCATAAATCCTATGGTAGAACTCTAACTGGTATTAATAATAATGAACAAAATCCCTATTACACTGCTACTGAGCTGAGGTAGGAGAGATTAAGTCACTTGCCTCAGGTCATGAAGAAAGACTATGGCAGAACTTGGACTGAATTCTGGCTTTGTAAGCCCTGCCCTAACTGCAGTACTACCTTTCTTCCATCTATTTTGGTAGTTATCTACAAAGGATTATGATTTCAGCAGGCTCAGCTGGGCAGTTCTGAATATTTATTTGTGGAAAAATTAGGCTTTATGAGAAAGAAAATGGGGACATTTCCATTTTATAGTCTGATTTCTCTCCTGCAGAGAAAATATGTTAGTTTATATTCTTTTCTTTTAAGCGGATTCTATTCTGAATGGTCTGTTAAGGGCATTTGGATTCTGGAATCCACATTCTTTATTTATTTATTCTTTAAAAACTATGAAATACCATCTTTTTTCTTTCTTTTGCTCTTAAAGAGGTGAATATGTAGTCAAGGGTTCCAGCAACACTTTGTTAGCAATGAACCATTACATAACTTACATTATAAATGATTGTCATTATTTTTGCAGAACCTACAAAACTTAAAGTCTTCTTCCTCATTTACTGGCTCTGCAATAGTTAATGAACTCATTCCACTATTTAAGTTATTCTGAGTGCACAGAAAGACTTTTTCAATGAGAAAAAGCAATATTAATATGGGTTTTTATTGCTGGAGACGACAAAATGGTTCAGATCGTTTCATCTCTATTTAAGTAAAATAATCTTTTGTTATTTTTATTTTTACAGTAAACAGAACACATCTGCACTTATATTAAATCTTTCCTCCACACTTTTTAAAAAGTTTTTAAGCAATAGGCAAAAAGAATAAAAATGCTGAGATTTCTCGAAAGGATTTGGATGCTTAATTAAATGAACAGGAATTAAGCATGCAGTCCTGCAGGCAGCTCTGCAAATATCAGTTTCTCTTGAGAAGGGCATGATCCCGTCATTTTTACTCAGGCAAAATTTCCATTTGTCTTCACCAGCGATTTTGCTTGAAAGCCAACAGCTTGATTGAAATTTGCCCTTTAAAACAGCATGATTAAAAACAGTTGCAGCTCTGTTAAATTACATATATGTTCTTAGTATTTTTAGCAGATATATATTATCAAACTAATTATCTCAGATGTGTCAGAGGAACATGTCAGGTTCTCATTACTTTTGGTAAAGAAACTTTTTAATGAATTGCTATTTAAGTTTGATGCAATTAAACTATTAAAATCGCTTATTTAAAATACGACGGACCAAATCCTCCTGGAACTCACATGCATGAAACAGCAATAATTTAATCCATTAAATGATTTTAGAAAATCTCTGAACAAGAGGATGTCTTTGCTGTATCTTAGAGACATGCAGTTGTTTGACTTCCAATCTACATCGATAGACTAAGAATAATTACGGCATCGAAAACAGTGAAGGCTAAATACCCGGGTAGCATAAGATTCAACTCAAAAGCTGTCTACTGCTTAAATTTCACTGGATCCCTCCAGGAGAACTCTGCCGTGACAGAAGGGAGCACAGACCTTGCATTGGCTTTTCTATCCGGGGACAATTTTAACCTCAAAGGAAACACTAAAGGCCTGAACTTGCTGCATCACCATGTTCAATAAAACGTTTACTATTGACTTCACTAGGATCAGAATCCAGACTTCAACAAAGTATCTTTTATAATGAGTCCATCTGGAAAACGGTTGGGATTTCAAGCACACATTTTAAACAAAGCATTTGGATTCTTTAATGTATGAAGGATACATGAAAAAATGGCTGTCCTAATTTACCTGGCAAAACCATTGCATTTAAAAAGTCAAATCTACAGCATTGCAAGGTATTGCGAGTAGTTTTACGAAAATAAATCTTTTTACTCCTAGAGATAGCTGCAAGTAGCCTCTCTTCAGGCTTTTCCAATTGTGTATAAATAATCCCTAGTGATGACCAGAGTAGTCCTGTTTTAAGCCTTTCTTCCTCAGTTGTACTGTGCATCTGACAAACCAAAACAGAGAATGCTTTCATCCCAGAAATCTTGTATATTATTTGGGGTGGAAGTAGGCTGCACAGGAATTACTTGCTTTTTTTTTTTTAGTGGTGGCATGGGCTAAGTATACTCGCAATAAAATGTTTTAAAAATAGGATTTACTATGACTTCCACGGATCTTGGGGGAAGAAGGAACGTAAAGGGGGGATTGAAATAATAAGGTCATTGTAATTTTTTTTTTTTTTTAAATAAAATTGGATTCCAATGGCAGGCAGTAGAGCCCCATCCAGACAGGTTTAACTGGCAGCCTTCCAAAAGCGAGATGAAAGGTCCTCTGAGTAGTAATTTTCTAAATGGAACAGACTCTGGTTATTGTGCAACTTCTTCATCTACTTTATTGTACCTTTATAATTAAATGATGTAATTCCTTTTTTTCCTTTCTTGTTTTCCTCTCGACTAGTGCAGGAAAGCGTCTGAGCAACGTTGCCGTAGGATGCAGACAGACTCTGTGGCTTCCAAGTTTTTTTCTGAGTCACTACAAGTCGTATACAAGGAGTTGTGAGCTGCTGGTTGCCAAAGCAGGACATAAACTCTGCCTTCTCCTGGCCACGAATGGACACTTACCTGCATTTCAACTCTCTGCTTGCTTAGTGGTGGAGGTGGTTGGTTCACTTGGACTTTTTGGTAGGGTGAGGGAATGCCACTTTTGCTAGAAACTCAGTGGCAAACAGGCGAACAATGGATCTAATAGGATACAGGGAACGCTATATTCAAAGGGGCGTTAAGCAGCAGGGCTATTTAATTCACAGAGGAGACTGGACAGACACCGGAGAATCGGAAGAAGCTTAGAGTATTGTGCTGAACAAACCCAGAGCCAGCGCTTCCTGACTCTGCAAGGCTTTAGGGATCAGGAGTGAAACTCTGGTCCTGAGATGCTAAAAGACTTGATCAGATACGAAAGCAGAATCAGAGGACCAGCTTTGTAAGCTCTCTTTCTTTTTGACTGGTCCTTCTGTACAAGAGTGCTTTCCCTCAGTCCAAGTAGCCCATTCACAGGAATAAAGATTATTCAGGTGAGTAAAAGTTAGCAAGACTGGGCCTGGGGTTTGCATGTTCAACTCCAATAATTTCTTTATTGACTGTAATTTTTGTTGTTTCTGGTTTGATTTTTTTTCATTCATGATAACAAAGAGAACAAATTAACTGCCTAATTTTGATGCAGCTTTAGAATATTCTTCAGGCCTTTGGTCTTACGCCTGCCTGCCTCTCCCTGAGTATGCTTACTTGTGACAATCTGTTTTAATTCATTTCCTATTTATCTAATCGTATTATTTTGAAATATGCAGCTAGGTTCTATGGAAATATAAAAAAAGGGATAGGAGAAATATAAATAGGACCAACTATTTTATATATGCATTAGTGTCTATTATATCTATCCATAAGAAATCTGAAGTAACAGATCTCCAGTTTTTCTAGCAAAATGCAACATAAAAGTTTTGATTTATCTGCCAGAAAGTAAAAACTAGTAAATACAGAACAGAATTACAGAAGTGACCCAGCCTATTCAGAAACAGAACTGGTTTTTCAAACCACTGGTATCGGAATACTGCCAAGTACCATAGGGCCTGATCCTGCCACAAGCCATTGCCTACAGCTGGTATTAATTTCAGCAGAGTTCATAAGCAGAATAACTGCAGGGTATTTGCAAAGCTAGTTAGTTAGGCTGTTAACGACCATTTTTTGTTATCCTTTGATAGACAAACCTACCATTCTCAATACTGGAAGTTTTGCCTAGGGAAAAATGTAGGATCTGTCTCAAAATAAATGGAACACTTAGATCCTCTCCAGCTTAAAAGAAAAAAACAACAAAACACTAACTCTTAATAGCGTTTACATTCAATTACATATAGCATTACACACAATATTTGGGGCCAGAACCTGCATTAGTTTATCCGGTTCCGGAAGAGGTGTGCTAGATTAAATTAACAGCTGGCAGAGGAAGGAGAGTAAAAGACCTATGCACCAATAACATCCTCTTTTATATGGTATTTGCCCTGGAGCTCATACAGAGAGAGATTTCATCTGTGCAGGAATATGTACCCCAGTCAGGGTATTTGATTACTACAGGTAGAGAACATCTGCAGCTCTTCACACCTGCACAGGGCACGCTCTGCCCAGGCACCCACCCCTGTAACCTCTAATTCCAGACGAGCGTCTGCCACAGAAAAAAACCTAGAAAAGCAAGGTGATGCTGTCGGGATGAACCTAGAATACCTACCTCATTTTGAAGTCATAGCTGTTCGCAACATTGGACAGCAACGGCAAATGTACTTATTCCACTTTCATCATATAGCTGAGGATTGTAAATAAACAGTCTAGTAGCTGGCCTGAGGTGGGAACAGGGACACTAGTTGACTACCCATGTAAAGCTGGCTCCTAATTCAGTGATTCCAGCACACAATGATTTTTAACAGATGAGTATTTTACATTACTTTTTGGTAAGGGGAGAGTAAAATCCATTAGTTCTTTTTGATCTAACAAAACATAAAGTGGACAAGCAATCCTATAATATCTCCAGTTTTATTTCTGAGCAAGTCACACACTTTATTTTATCAAATTGCCATTATACTTGCTTTTCTATGTTTTAATTTGGAGGTGCCAAGGGAACACACCTTTATAGCATTAGTGCTAACGTGTGTGACTCTTCATCAAGGCTGAGAGTTATAGTATAGGTAGATCCTCACTCCAGAAAGACCATCTATTTGGTCCAGAAAGACCAAACCATAATGTTGGTATTCAGTGTTACGAGTCTCCCTCCTTTAACATTTCTCTCAATGTGCAATGAAGTTTGTTAAAAGCGTATCAAAAAACCTTTAAAGAAGGCAAGGAGTGACACACACCGATATTTGCGCATACCTCCCTTTTGTGCACAATTTGCACTTCTGACCTTGGGGCAGCGACTCTGCGAAGTGGCTATCCGGCCATCTGTACACACATATGTCCAGGAATATGTGTGCAGGAATGCATGCTGTACCTGAGCCCAGGAATCCCTTGCTACCAGCTGAATGCTGTATATTTAGAGTTAGCTCACTACACACACACAGACACACTCATTCACACACTCATACACACACACACACACACACACGAACACATGCAAATTACAGCAGGATCTTTTGAAGACTATCTTCTCCTGCATTTAACCACCTCAGCTTGAGTTGCCACATTTTCTCTATGGTTAACACTTAGCAGAGCTGCTGTTACACATAACCCAGTGCCAGGCAATTTCAGCAGTTTCTGGCAGGAGCAACGGACGTTCCTGAACCCAGGACAAGGCAGGCGGTGAAAGAGGAACGAGTCTCACTTATTTCAAGATGAAAGACCTCTCTAATAACTGAAACTCCATTTGCCAAAGGTGAGCTCTGGTGACATGTTCGCCCGCTGTCAAGGTTGAATTTCTTTGTTTATGCCCCGAGCACAGCGAGCACATGTGGCAGCATGATCCAGCCCTCCGTGGCCAGCCCAGCACATCTGCACCCTCACCTAGACGGAGAAGAGGAATCCCTCCCTCAGCACTGAAACCAGCAGCAGGGTGCCAGGGTGCTGACAGGCTTTGGACATGTTCATTTGTCCACTATAAATGGGACTGAAGCCACCAATTCATTTCATAGGGGTCATTAAATAGCAACTAGACATTAAGGGGCACTAGCAACACAGAGAGGATCCCAACTAGTGATCCCGGTTCCCTGCTACACCACCTGTTTGTACTGTTCCAGTGCAAGTCTATACCATGCTACTCACCTCTACTGCTCACTTTTAAAACATACGGAACAAAATGTATACGTTGGCAAACACATGTGAGAGTTTATCCCTCGTGAATAATTAGCTTTAAGCAATAATTCCGCTTGCAATGTCTGAAGAGGGAATTAATGCAGGCTATCAAGGGAGTTTGGGACAGAGAACACACTTAGAAAACAAGTATTTTTAAAGGTTGCATGGTGTAAGAAGCAATGATTTCACTGCGATGGAAATAAACCGCTGGGGAATCATCTGAATGCAACAGAATAACCATGGGAGGGAAATGTTATTTCGTTGTATGGAGTAGCCATGCCGTGGGTAGCAAAGATGCTGTCATCCTTTACTGAAATCCTCATCATCCTGCAAAAACATACATCTTTTGTAGACAGGATGTTTAGGCTGAGTTTTATGCATATCTCCCCTTCCTATACTTTGGATCAAAGAAACATTTGAGGCAAACTGACCATCCCCTTGAACTGGCACCTTGGGGGAAAAAACAAGGACCAAAAGACAAGAAAAAACATAGCAAAAAAATGCTACAGGCAAACAGATGCATCTCCACCCCAAGAGAAAATTATTCCTTTCTAACACTCCTAATAAATTCATGTAATGTTTTGTAGACATTGAAAATATTCCAAAACATAGCTCAGTGTAAACAGCAAGCTGGGTTTCCTCCTGCTCTTTAGCATTTCTCTTTGTTTACTCTCCATTTGAGGATAGAAAAAGCCTACATGTGAGCACTGCAAATGGTGTATTTTGGGACTGATGGGGCATTCGGTAAGGGAACGATGAGATACAGACATACGTAGCCTCCAATAAAATAATATGTACTTTGCCTGAGTCACCAGGGTCAAACAAAATTAAAAAAAAAAAAATCCAATGTCTGCTTTATTAATACTTTTTATTTGTATGCGGAAAATAATCTGATACCATGGTGATGGGCAGACTATATTAAGCTTAGAGAGACAGAGACATTCTGGGGTGTGTCTGCTTTCACCCCCACTGCCTTCTTGGTCCCAAACCCCACACCTCAGCAGTAGAGACCCCATGGGAAACTGCCCTGGCAGTGCTTCGGGAAGCGATGCCCAGCCAGGCCAGTTCACCCATCACAAGGAGAGGCACTTGGCTAGAGATGCCAGCTCCCATCTGTGAGCCCAAATGGCTCTGCTCAGCCTGTGTTCAGCTCAGGAGGGCCTGGCACGTTCATTTGGTAAAAAACAGCCCTTACCTTTGGCAATCAGCTCCTCCACCTCTTGGTCGAACCCTTGTCGGTGACATTTCCTCCAGAGCCCCATGTTGGTCGAGTTGTACTGTCTGTTGCACTCGTCGACTGCGCTCATAGCAAAGATCTGCCTCCTGTTTCTTGCCAAGAGGAGTTTCCCTTCCCAGCGGTCCAACCTAGACCTGCTGGCCCTGAGAGGCAGGTTGTTGTTGGAGTTATAAATGAAGCCAGGGTCATTTCTCTTAGTGGTGATGCTCTTGCACCTCTCTCTGTGCTTCCTGGCATCCGTTTCGTACCAATGGTCAGAGCAGATTGCCACAGCCAGCATGCCCAGGGCACACAGAGCTAAAGAGAGGCCAGCATACAGCAGTAACCTTCCAGCAGCCATACCTCAGCTTCACAGAAACACCATGGACATCTTCACCACAGGCAAAGCCCTTGAGCGTGAGACCACGCAAAAACTTCCGGAGCAGCTGCTAGGTGTCACTTGGCAGAGACTGCCTCAAACATCCCCAAGTCCCGTGGCTCACATCCACGCTGCAGAGGGATGCTGAGAGCGCTACAAAGTTCTGCCCTGGAGGCAGTCCTGGAGTCTCATCTGCCTCTTCTCCTCTGCGGAGGAGACCTGGCGAGGAGAAACACAGCCTTCCACCTCGAACGGGAGCGAGCCAGCGACCCGCCTATACAAAGATGTCCTGCTCCCCTCACCACGAGCACCCAAGCAACGGGCTGAAGGGATATATCCCCCTGAAGAGACCCGAAAGCTACGGCTGATCAGTCCATTAATCTTTGTCAATCCGGCCAGCTCAGAAATCCAGAAGAGACGGCTTTCAGATCAGCAGGCTCACCACAGCATCATCACAGGACAGAAAAGTTCAACAGCTAGAAATCTCCCGCTTGCAAGCAGCCGGTTATCCCGGTTTCAGGAATGGGTGGCTTGCCTTTTCTTTGTCAGTGGCTCAGCGAGAGCATCATCGTCTGGACGGTCGGACGCTTGCTTGGGTTTAAAGCGGGGTCGAAGGGGAGGGAGCAAGAGGGGGGAGCAATCTGTTGTTGCTGCTGCTGTTTCAAATCGTGCCTAAAACGTAGCCTCCCCGGCTGGATCTGGAAACGCAGGCATGCACAGGTCTCTCCCTTAGCAGACTTCGCTGACAGTCACTGACATCTTGGCTTCAGAAACACCTCGGCTGCTCTCTGCCAGCCCTGCCATTCACTCGCCTGCTTTTGTCGTCTGCGCTGTCATCCAGGCAGCGTAACGCCGCGATCCCTTCCCCCGGAGCGCCCCAGCAGCGCTTCGGCTCTCCCGGCGAGCGCGGCGCGGCAGCCTTCCCCGCTGCCGGCCCGGGGAGAGGCGGCGGGGGCAGCCGCAGCCCCGGCAGGACCCGCCGCCGACCGCGCACCTCCCGCTAGGCAGCACTGGAAGCAGTCCTCGGCCCCGGCATCGTTTTTCCACCGCCACCCCCCCCACCCCCCTGCCGCTGGTATCTGAAAAGCTTCCTTCGTCCCCGGCGCTGGGATGTGTTGTGCACAGTTTTCCTAACACGGCGGCACGTTAGCCATCTGCAAGATGAAGGCAGGCAGGGCTACGGCTGGCTGAAAGGATGCTAAGGAATGGGGAGGGGAGGGAGGTCGGGGGAAATCAAACCAAAACAAACCGGGGGGGGGGGAAGCTACACACCTTACGCGGGGAGAGGAAAGCAGCCCCTAACTGTTGTCAACAGCTTTCGGTCTGCACCATCTCTCTGCCATATGGCCCGATCTCCACGTCGGAGCTGAGATTTTTAGCTCAGCAGCTTCATACGAATCGTATCCCCAGCATCAGCAGTTATACATTCAGACATATTTTTTTTCTCCTTAGATTTCCACTCCCTTTCTCTCTAATGGGAATAACTCACCCATCTCGTAGAGATCAAGTGCAACAGAAGGCGAGCTGGAGTCCCCAAGCTTTAAAAATCTCATTTCATCGTTTTTAACCCAAATAAGAGCGAATCCAATCTTCTGTACACCTGGGAATCTTTCCTTGTTCAAACACCGAGCCCTGCAGCCTTGGCTAAAGCCTACAGACAGAGAATACAGAGCGCTGAGCCAAAAGCCAGTGATGTCACCCATGCAACGTGAGACTCATTTCTTATTTCTCTAGCCTCCTTAAAGACAAACTGCACCACTTCCCAGGCAGGAAATGTCGAAGCCTTACTTTCTTAAGAGGGGAAAATGTAAAACCTGGATTTAACTGGATCCTGCTCATCCTTGGTCACAAGCCCTTACATGGTGTCAACCGAATCCAAGACAAGTGGAGCTGTTTCTTACTGCACCAAAAAATCCCAACCTACTACGTAACACAGAGTGCGAGCTTGAAAAAACCCTGGATTCAAGACCTTCTGTGTGATCCAGAAAACTGAGGCCTCCAGACCATGAACTGTACTGTTTAAAAAGGAAATAAGCACGGCCATTTCCCTTGCATCAAAAAGCTCTGGATCCTGGCACATCCTGATCTGCGAGTACCACAGCGTCCTGGAGCTGGCAGAGGGACCTAGTTAGCCCCATCCAATATTTGGCTCCACACACCAGCGACTCCACAGCATGAATAGCAAACAACGCGGTCGCTCCTACTGCACCAAAAAGTCCACAGCCCGATACGCCTCCACGGATGAGTGCTGCAAAAATCTACATCCACGCTGGATCCTACCAGCTTTTGGCCCCCGAAGCCCAAGCTGTATCATCTGAATAGAAAATAAACACAGCCTTTATTGGAGCCCCTGGGCTGGTGATAGCCCTCGGCCCCAAGAGGGGAGTACTGGGATTTTGCTAGCTTTTAACCCTAGCCACACAAATTGTACTTGCTCCAGTGGGGAAAGCACGGGTGGGACAAAGTAGCTCTTCGTGTATCAGAAATATATATCTGGATTTTCTTGTGGAATACAGCTGCATCAGAAAAAAACACACGGCTGGATCCTACCAGTTTTTGGCCCCAAACAAAATCATATCATCAAAAAAGGCAAGACGACTCCTTCCATTTTACCTGGCAAAAAAAAGGTCCCAAGTCAGCTGGGGTTTTCAGCTATGGAAGGGCATCTCTCCCATTAAACCATTTTTGGTTTGAAATGTACTGTATTGTCTAACCCCCTCACGTGATTACAAAACTCACAAAGGAAAGTTGATCATCCAAACCATAAACATTGCGATCATCTGCATCCGCTGAAACAGCTCTATTGCAAAATTTCAATGTTATGTTATGAATATTAACTGTATCTGGAAAGCTCTAGATAAAGTTAATTGTTTTATTGAAACAAGGCACTGGTTTAAATTTTTTTAGCAGTAACTTCCCCTCGTTGTTCATAATAAGGGCAAATATTTAAGGATCTAAGGTTTTTTAAAAATAGTTAAGCACAGGTGGATCCACTTCTATAACTGGCTTTTTCAACCAACTACGTGTCAGTACATAAAAATAATTATATTTTATAGTGGGCTTGGAGCAGCCATACTTGTCATCTGTTCAGAGACAAAATTTAGAGGTTTGTGGTCAAAAAGCTGCTGGCTCCTATAAGATGGCGAACAGGTTTCTTGTATTGCACCCACACAGAGATGAGAGTGCACCTGGATTTCTTTGTCAATTTTTAGCATCAAGTCCCAAGCTGAAGGATGAGAACAGGGAACAAGCCTAATTTTACCAAACATGTTTTTTGGCTGATAGGATTGTTGGATTTTCGATTTAAGCACGAGAGTCTGCTACATTTATTCTCTATGTAGACTGAACTGGAAGACAGAACTGTTTTCTGTCTAAATTTACAGTTTAGACAGAACTGGAAGACTGGAGGTAAGAGCAAAATGGAGCATCCAGCTACTAGAGCTGTTTTTCTCATTACGTTGGCCAAAGATACGTTAGGGGACAGGAAGATCATACAATGTAATCATACCTACATTTCTTTTCTAGTTAAACATTAGGATTACAGTCCAAAGAGCCAAGATTTGGTTGGACCCAGGTAGATCCAGGTGCCAGGTTTTTCCGTCACACTCCAAGGCAGTAAGAGAGTTTGGGCCAGGGGGACATTTGCACCTGGAGAAGCCAGACCTGTTCCCTGGTCTCATTCTTAAGCATGGGTTTGAAAGCCAAAAATTGGCATGCAGTTCCAGGTTTTATCTTTTTCTCTGAAAAGGCATTTCAGTGGCAGTTTCTATGCATTTTTATTTTTTTGCTTGCATTTGTAGCTTTATCAGATGGCAATGTATATCCTCCTGCAAGTCACCTTAAATACATAAATGTAGGAGAAAGTGTTGGATTTCAGATGAGCTCCACTTTAACTCTTAGAATTAAACATTTCACTCCCTCATCATAATTATCCCCTTCTTTTCAGGAGGGGCAGAATATTGCTTGCTGCAGGCATTAGGAACCTTTCCTCTGTCTCTTCCTGGGATTATTGTAGACAGCCCCTTCTCAGCGCAAACAGATCATTATTAAATTCTCTTCCTCCCACCCCACCCCCACCTCGCCACAGGGGGGAAAAACCAATCTTGGTCGATCTTCATATGAACGTAAGCTGGGAGAAAGGCATTTAAAAAAAACCTCCACGCACACTTGGGCACGCTACATGCAAACCGCTCCCTACAGCGAATTAAGGGCATCTTGGCAAAGGGAGGTAATTCACGGGTCTTAAATGAATCGGGGAGTGAAAAATGCCGTTTTAGTAAAGGATTGAAAGCTGAGGCTTTCCTTTCTGCAGGTTACGATTTCAGTGATCCAGAGGGAAAGCTAAAGCACATGGTTGCACAGGAAAAATGTCTGAAGGCATGGGACAGAGAAGCGGAGCCCAGCGAGTCTGTTCAGAGCAAATTCTATGTGACAAGCCCTGTGCGCTGCCTGCTAGACCTCGCCACGGATGTTATCTTACAGATAGGGCCAGTCTCCTCTCCATTCCCTCCCAGGATTGTTTCCGCTTTCCTTAGCATCCTCCAGCTACCATCGCCCATCACCTTCCAAGAAAGCTTCAGACACAAAAGCAAAGAGAGCGCCTGTACCAAGGTACACACAGGCGGGGTGTTGGGTTAGAAGCGGGGAAGGGCAGAGTTAATGGACAACCAATTGCAATTTGCTTTTCTTTGGTTTTTTTACGTCAAAATGACCTCCACCAGATTTTTCTTCTTCCTCCCCCTTTTTTTTTTCTTTTAAAGAAAAAGAGTTCAGTGCCATCTAGTGGGGGAGGGGATTGAGCAAGTCAACGTGCTTCCCATTTCTAGGGGTCTGTACCGCTAACTCAGTTAT
This sequence comes from Gymnogyps californianus, assembly GCF_018139145.2. Taxonomy (NCBI): domain Eukaryota; kingdom Metazoa; phylum Chordata; class Aves; order Accipitriformes; family Cathartidae; genus Gymnogyps; species Gymnogyps californianus. The sequence continues at coordinate 154,671,294 of NC_059471.1, forward strand.
TCAATGGGGACAGATGATCCTCAGTATTTCCCTTCTCTCTTTGTGATCTTCATTTCCCAAGAGGTGATGCTTAATTTACATGGGCTCCAGCCTTCCTTCTTTGTAATGAACCACCCACTGAAGGCAAAGGAACTCGTACTAGTGTTGTATTACTTGGAGTAGCACTGGCTCTGGAGGCAGTTTGCTGCTCTAATTACAGGATTTCAAATACAAGACAGTAATCAAACCAAACATAGATATAACAAATTATATCTACTAATATTTTTTATCGTTCCAATGCACCTTGGATACTGGTGTGGGTGAATCCTCAGCATGCCAGCCCTTCTACTAACACAGACATAAAAGATGCTGCCTATCCCATAGAAGCATCTTACGATAACTCCCACAAACACTTGACCCATCAGTCAAACAGATTTTGGGGTGTTCAGGTGACTCAGAACAAGCAGAGGCTCTATAAAGGAAGATCTGGACCACAAAACACCATAGAAAAGTTTGTCATCTAAAACCCAGGCATCTAAACCAGTTGTTAATACTCCTTTTTTTTTTTTTTTTAATAGAGAAAGGCATTTTCAGAGGAAAACATCAGCCAGCTGCATAAACACGAGCTAGCTGTACACACACACACACACAGAGGAACACACAGAGATTAAGCAGACAGCTATGTACACACTAGTGTTTAGCTGTGCACACACTAGTATCTAGCTGCGCACACCAGCACCTAGCTGGACGTCTTCTGCCCTCCCCCCTGCCAACTCCCAAAAGGGATTTGTTTTGCTCTCTCTAAAATAAAACATTTGGATTGCAAAGTTAAGCAAGTTAGTGAATGCCAGATTTAAGATCATCCATGCAACATTAATTCACCCCTTATGCAAACACATTATGATACAATCTTTAATTACATGATTTTTGTTTCCATGGGTCTCCTGCTTTTTTCAGCACAAAGGATGGATGTTGCTCACTTAATGAACGCTATTCAAATTTTCCCCTATCCTTATCATCCAATGTGTGGTGCATGTACTATTTACTGCAGAGCATCCAGATCTTGCATTGAATACAGAATGATTAATTTCCTCATGGGCTTTTCTATAGTGGTGTTCTCATTGTAGTGTTTGAGGGTTGTTTTTTTTACAAACATCAATGAATTTATCTTCACAGCTCCCTGCTGAGGAACAGAGATAAAAGCCAATATTTTCAAACATGTCAGTGTATTTTGGGTGCTCAATAAAGAAGCTTAGAACCAAAACTTTTAGAGTGCTTAGCACTTTCCTTCCTCAGAGAACAGCTCCCAGTCACCTTGGCTCTAGACACAGTGGGCAGTTTTTCTACAAATTAGTGCATGGGTGACTGAAACTGGATACACAGAAAATGGGGACCACATGGACAGTAGCTGGGAAGAATGTCATTTATTTGAGTCACCTAGCTTCATAATAGCAACTCTCACAAAGGGTGAAATAAAATCCAATTTTCAATTCCAATTCAATTGCCTTAATCGTGTGACCATGATTTTTCCTACCTGTATTCGTCTGCTAGGCTCACTACACAGCCTCCAAACTCTTCACCAAACAGTTGTCATCTCAGGACTGCAGAGTCCTAGTTCATCCATCATCTACCACGAATGGAAACAGAGTTTGCGTAGAAAGGTAGGATCTGATCATGTATCTTACTTCATGAACACAAGACACAAGTGAGTGGCAATTCATGGGCAATTTTTATTCTGGTGTTTTCTTAGAGTCTTGATTTAGTGACCTGAAGTTGTGACGAACAGGAGAAGCACGCATGAGCTGAGACAGAATTAATCAGGGAGTCAGGAGCTGAATGGAGTGTAGCCTCAAAAGAACAGATTTGTTTTGGGAGGAAGCAAAATGAATCGCTGGGCAGAAAGCAGGAAGACATGTAGGTGAGCAGTCCTATATCATCTTTTTCAATAAAGCTGAGGGAATGGCCAACACTAAATGGCCTCACACAGAGACAGGTAAGAGACAGTACCCAACTAAAAAGAACCACAGTATAATGTTGTTTTTCCAAAGACAAAACCAAAAAAAATGACTGGGGGCTTTCCACAAAAATTGCTTCCTCCTGTGAAAACTTACTCTTTATTATTTAGCTGTCAACTGTCAAAACTACATCACTGTTAACAACCTAAGGCTACACTGTGGACACAGCTATGTATGACAACCGCTGCTTCTCATCAGAACATCTCCAAGAATACTTTTAAGCTCAGGCAAAACAAGGATGAACTTTTTTAAAGCAAATTATAATTAAACTTTCCCCCAAACCACCCATTGTGGACATCATGCTTGGGAAATGTCAGCCCAAGCAGTTAAAGTTCAGCAAAGCTATAAGCTACTGAAAACAAGGCCTGGTAGGCAGACTTAGTCAACTGAAGACATTATCCCTGCACCACCTCCATGCAGACTGAGTGTTCATGGGCACTGTGGTAAACTGCAGAATAACTTGGAACTTATCGCTCCCCCTTGAAAGGTGTTGCCACGAGTTTTTTCTTTTTCAACTATGAGGTAGGATCTAAATGTGTACCACACTCACAGGTGGGCACTAAAGAGACTCAGGAAAGCCGGCCTTGTTCCTGTCTCTGTTGAGTCCTGAGTAAACACTCAAACTCTTGCAATGCCAGAGGAGCATCAAGAAAATATTTAAGAAAAAGAAAAGGCCCAAGTTGCACATGTATAAGTCTCTGTTGATAGAAGGAGTTCTGCTGGGCTAGGAGACAACTCAGCCAAAGCAGACAGGCAATCCTTAGGGCTATTTCAAATTCATCTCCCTAAAACAGAAAACGCATCTCAGACCTTGCTTTTGCAAGCAGAGGTTCAGCTTCACTCTGGTGCACCCTGTGATCACAGCAGCCACTCTGTTATGCCTCCTGCTTGTTGTCTTGCCAACTTGGTAGTCAACATCTTCATATTCTACAGCTTCTCCTCTGAGTTGGACTAGGTTTCACAGGAACTCTCTCCTGCAGACCTGTTTCCCCAAATGCCTTGCTAAGAGAACTACTGTTTCATACAAGCCCCACCCTGTGCTTCCTCCAGTTTACCTTATGGATACATCCAGCCCAGCCTCCTACTCTAAATCCTGCTGCAGGAAAAACCCATTGCCCGCTGCAGTGATGAAGGAGACATTGCCCGCTGCAGTGATGAAGGTGACATTGCTCTGAATGCGGGAGTTATATAGCAAGGTTACTTGCTGCCTAAAGCCAGCTACAAAAGGAAGATGGCTCTCCGACATCACCGTCATTGGGCTCAGCTGAAAACAGGAGATATTACTTCTCATTAAAATTCATAGATCTTGCAACTTTTATAGAAATAGCAAGAAGAATCCAGGATGGCAGAGATGAGATATTAGGGCCAAAGAGTACTGACTCAGAGCAAAAACTCAGACTCCTGGCTGCCAATAATAAGCATATTTTGTAAGAAGGTACTTTTATTCTTAAAGCTACGTCTAACATATTGATCTTCAATATATTAAAGCCTGAAAAATTCTGATTTTGCTGCAGTGCATCAATATTTAGTTCATATAGGCAGTCTTATATGAAGGTGTATCTGTAGTACTGTTAGTTTGCTTGACATGGCAAGTCACACTGCACAACCTTCCCTAACCTTCTGACAGATTTCAGAACCCATTGTTCATTCCCAGAGAGATTTCTGGACATGGATTCTATCAATATCAGCAGTGTTTTGTGAACTAATCCACTGAAAGACAGAGCCACAGTCTTTGTAGACCAATAACACAGTCTTTGGTAATGAATATATCACATCTGTGATGATTGGCTCCCAGCTGCCAATTCAATTTGTTGCTTCTTTTAGTCACAAAAGAAGAACAAGGATTAGTTAAAAATCAGAATTCATAGATCATAAGAAATCATCACAGAAGGGACTGGGAAGAATACCAGTAAGCAAAACTAAAAATAGCACCTGCTTAGAAAAACTATATTCTCTAAAAACACTCAATTTTGGAACATGACTCAGAAGTAAGACCTCAATCTTCATGTATTTCATTTGGCTGAGAAGTCCTAGCAGAGTAGATTCATTTAAAATCAAAAAAGAAAAAAGTGTATATACATATACATTGTGTGTCTCTGTAAAAGCAGCTGACATCTAGGACGATAAACTCTCTATTTAGACATAAGTATGCTGCTATCTTCAACAGTTTTGCATTTACCTCTCCTTATTTATTATCACCAACAATATTTGCATGAAAATAAAGTATTTGGTTCTTCAGAGTCCATTCATTTGTGCAGTTCATTTCCCCACATGAAACTTTAGCACTGTGATATCGCAATTGGTTGTTGAGGAATTGATTAGATCACAAAGAGAGGATTAGAGCTCCAGGTGGGAAACATGCAGCAGGAAGAGATGAATGCCTAAGCAAAAAGACCTAGTTTCCATGCAATTGCCATTGGTTTGTTAGTTTTAACAAAGAATAAAGGAAAGAGGAGGAAAGAAAATCTATACGTTTCAGCAGAATTGCTACCAGTGCTCATTTTCTAAGACATGGCAGCAGCTCCTTAAGGACTATTCTTCTGTCAACACTGAGTTGAAATCACAACAGCAATTAGTTTCACATGCCATTGTTATTTTTCATTGGAAATTGCAATCAAATATACTATACCACTAAATCTGATACACCAAATGAGGCATTTACAGAGACCTACAGCTTGATGCCTCTCTTCTAGAGCACCTTTCAGAAGCTGGGCATCTCAAAGTGCTTTACAGCAACAATGTAGATGATTACAGTGCAGTGAACGGATGCAAACTCTGTAGGTACAAGTGCTTGAAGCAAATGCCTGTTTGGAGTGTCCAGCCAGGACAGTGAGTCACTTTCCTCCCCACACACCTGACTTCGGGCCAGAGTGATCTCTGCAGTCCTGTATTCAAGAAGATTTATGGTTGGAGACCCCACGCAGCAGCTGACCATTTGCCAGTGACTTGCTGTGCTGGTTTTGGCTGGGATACAGTTAATTTTCTTCACAGTAGCTAGTATGGGGCTATGTTTTGGATTTGTGCTGGAAACAGTGTTGATAACACAGGGATGTTTTTGTTATTGCTGAGCAGTGCTTACACAGAGTCAAGGCCTTTTCTGCTTCTCACACCACCCCACCAGCGAGGAGGCTGGGGGTGCACAAGAAGTTGGGAGGGGACACAGCTGGGACAGCTGACCCCAACTGACCAAAGGGATATTCCATACCATATGACGTCATGCTCAGCATATAAAGCTGGGGGAAGAAGAAGGAAGGGGGGGGATGTTCAGAGTGATGGCGTTTGTCTTCCCAAGTAATGGTTACGTGTGATGTAGCCCTGCTTTCCTGGAGATGGCTGAACACCTGCCTGCCGATGGGAAGTGGTGAATGAATTCCTTGTTTTGCTTTGCTTGCATGCACAGCTTTTGCTTTACTTATTGAACTGTCTTTCTCTCAACGCACGAATTTTCTCACTTTTACCCTTCTGATTCTCTCCCCCACCCCACCTGGAGGGGAGTGAGCGAGTGGCTGTGTGGTGCTTAGCTGCTGGCTGGGATTAAACCATGATACTGGCATGCCGACAGCAGCAGCTACGATTGTGAAGACCTCATGGAAAGGTCAGTTCTGCAGACACAGCCCCTTGTTGCCATTTTCAGAAATCCTGTTCAGAGCAGAACTGACCCATTATCAGGGCAGACTGGGGCCACTGCAGCCAGGCTGGACACAGTTGGATTTCGAAGCTCAGTAGTAGTTGGCTGTTTGTCTGCTTAACTGATGGAAGAAGAGCGCTCCAAGGCATCTCCAGCAGTTCCAGGAAGCTCCGTGTAACAACGGCTCAGCAGGAGGACATCTCTAAGACCATGGCAACAAACTTAGCCCTGCTTTGAATACTGTGCTAGCACTGAATACAACAGGGCCACTCACAGAGCAGGATCGAGCCTCAACCACTTAGGGCAAGCAACTGACAACAAAAGCTCTTAACGCCTCCAGAGAGTAGTTTGTGCAGACTACCCACCACAGCAGGGCAAAATGAGGAGTTTGCTATGCTTTTGACAATTATTTGGGGTATTCAGTCATCTGCAACATAGTCATTATGGCTCGTACTCTGAAGTTGTTCCAGTGAGAACTGCTGTGCTATGAAAGACATGCATTTATGCACCTTTGCTGTAAAGGTCTGAAGTAAGTACCCACCAAACAAGAAACAATGGAGAGTATTAAGCCTTAATGACCGTACTCTGATTGCCCAACAGGTATGTTAAAGAGACTGGCCTGCAAGAAGCTAATTCTCTTATTTCCAGAGAAATGGACTAAGGAACAAAATTTCCCAAGGATAAAAATGGAAAAAAGGAAATTTGGGACTCACACCCATAAAAACTTAAGAAGGAATTTTTTGCAGGAAAAAGGGAAGAGATGCCCAGAGAGCATATGTAGGAGCAGGGCTCATTCAGCCTGGGTACTGGCAAGGTCAGAGAGAATGAGCTGAATCAAAAAAACATTTGCAGCTAAAAAGACAAGCACAAGCTGCAAGAAGAAAGATCGTGAATACTCCCCAAAACCTGCTCGCCTGGCAGAAGAATGCTCCCGCAGCCTGAAGACACTGAGGGTGTGAAGTGCATGCAAGACTGATTATGTTTCTCTAGACAGATAAATTCTGAAGCAAAGAGCAATGCTGGTTACTAGTGCTGTGCAAGGTCGCTGCGCGTATCCTGGGGCTACCCTGACATAATAAATGGCAGCTTCCTGTCACCCACCAGGACTGGAGCGAAGAACTCCAAACTAAAACCAAAATATTATCTGTTTGCATGGCTCTGGCTCCAAAAGACTACAGAAGGGGGAAAGGCTGATCAATGATGTTTAGGTCTACAAAGAGCGCTACTGAGATGACTGGGTACCTGGGAGTCCAGCCAGATCTTGGAAAACCTGCTGACTTGCAAATAGAGGCAGTCAGAGAGTGGGTATCTAGAGTGCTCCCAAAGACCTAATGGTGTATCCTGTGGTCAGCATTGGTCGAGATACCCTAAGACAAGAAGGGACCTAAAACAGGAAAACATGGAGAGGAATCTCCATTGGAATGCACCATAGAGGTCAACAGGGATATACAGTATCAAAGTCTGCCAAAGTCAGGGGAGCCAACAGCTCGCAAACACAAGAGGTCTAGATCCAAGCCAGCATCTTGACAAGAGCTCAGCATGCAGAAACAGAAATGTGAACTCAAACAGACCCGATCAATCTCCTTGGATTTTCTGTTTAAGAGATTGAGGTCTTCCTGAAAATTTTATTGCTGGAACATTTTTATTCGCTCTTCATTTTTACACTTGGTCAAACAGAGTTAGAGATGGACACTTGTTTTGACCCCATTTGAAAACCTTGGTGGATGTCCTTTCAGATGAATTCTGCAAGGAATGATGGAAGAGAAACTACAAGAGCTTTTATCAGCAGTGAGCCAGATGTTTCCATTATTTCTTCTCTTTTCAGCTGATTCCATCATTTTAATAGTTTTCCTTTTTTTCCTCCCCCCTGCAATACTTTTTTCCAGCCAAGAAAGATGCATCTTTATTACTGTTGCCTTTAAAAGTTTTATGTGCATGTTGTTGGTAAAGTAACAGTAATACTTTACTTCTGTAGTACATTTTTCACTAGGGGAAGCTGAAGCATTTTCTAAGAATCAATTATTCTTCACAACTCATTTCTGAAGCAGACGTTATTATCCCCAGTTTACAGAGGGATGAAATGGCAGATAGGTTAATTAACTTGCTTAAGGTCATCCACTGAGTTAGTAATGGACCTACAAAAAAACAAGATTCAACAATTCTCATTCCCAGTCCCTTGATCTAACCACTAAGAAATATTCCTTCTCTTCAGTCTTAAGTACTTCTTTTAAATCACTGATCATTTATTCTGACATATTGTTGAACTACAAATTAGTCACTTTAAATGACAAGCATGTAGATGCGTGGAGATCTACAGCATCCTCTCCTCACTTGCCTGTTCAGCTTCATGCACCCCCTGCTTTGCTGAACAGCTCATCTGCCATTAAAAACGGACATGCTACAGTTCTTCTGGAGAACTGTCAATACCATTTCAGGCATCAGTCCGAGGGCATCGCTACAGAGAGGAAGAGCACCTGCTCTCTTTCACCAGGAGGCGAGAAGGCTGCCTCAACAGCCCGGCTGTCTGGGAAAGCAGTAACGTCAAGATACCAGCTGGCTTTGAAAAATAATTTCTGTTTTTCTCTTATGCTGCATCTCCCTCTCAAGTGTTTCCAGTGTTAGATAGCTGAAGCGGCAGTATTTAATAGCTGCATCTTTGTAGATTTCACTCTGTGGCATTAGTTTGATGAGTTATTTTAAAGTCAAAATATCCTTCCAATGCCCACCCAAAGTCTGTCAGTCTCTTACTAAACACATTCTCTCCAGAGGGATTTGCACTGCTAGACATCTCCGCGGCTCAGCGTGAATCGCTGTGCAACAAAATACAATTGAAGTTCACCAATTAATCATGATCACATAAAAAATGAGTAACAAATGTATTCTAAACACATATGTAGGCAATGCAGTTTTACCACATGCTCAGAGGGTCCTTCTACTTGACTCAGATGGAGATGATTTTGTTCCCTCATGTCAATATTTATAACAAGAAAATGTTAGAGATCATCTTACAGCATGAGATGATAGTTCTAAGCATAAGACTTAAGAGTGAAGCTGATTACTGTGTCATACAGGAACTACTCAAATGCCTCATTTCCAAGACCAAACGGAACAAGTTCAGACTCTTCTTTCCTCGTAAGTGTCAACAAACAAGCACCAATGAGCAAACTGGCACCCTGATCTTTTTTTCTTTCTGGGTTTACCTTTGCCTTCTCAGGACAAACTCACAGTGGCTCAAGTGTTGCATTTTGTCAAAAACCTACCTGAAGGCTACTCAACATTCAGTTACAACTAAAGTACATACACAAGAGGAATTAACCAGATAGGTAATTCCAAATCACTATGGATCAAATAAAATAATTCCAGACCAAATTACTGCCAACTATTTGTAAAAAGGTCTTCCCCATACTTTATCATGAGGTCTCTTCCTCTTTTTTTGCTGCTCTGCATGTGCTCCATGCATCTTTCTTCACTCCCTTGATTTCTTTCCTTCACAACTGTCCCCATGCAGAGAATGCCCATGTTGTCTCCTTGCCCCATGTCAACTCACTCTCCTTTAACTCCCTTCTAGGGTTTCACTTTTTTCACTCACCCGTCTGCCACTGATTTTCTTCTAAATAATTGCTGACAAGTCCAAACACTTCGCTCTATTTACAACAAAAACTCAGGAGGACCTAACAACATGCCCATAGAATTCATCTCATCACAAGCCCATTCCTGTTGTCAGCCTCTGCTGCTTCCTTCCATTCCGTTATTATCAACCCTTAGTGTGTCAAGTCTAATTTGGACTGTGAAAACCTCAGAGTGGGGACATTCACTTTATGTGTCCAAAAGACTCCACACACACTTACAGTGCTACTTAAATAGCATTACATTGGTCTGATTAGACAGGTGGCTCTGCATAGCAGTCTAAATACCGCCAGCTTCAGGAACTGGAGGTCTAGTTCTTGTGCACCCCATCTCCATAACTACCCCATCATTCTGCGCTGGCATGAAGGTGGATGAGCTTCACAGGGATGAAGGAGTGGAACATGAATGTCTTCCACTCCTGTTGCCTCCCCATGGTGATAAGTAAAAAAATCGGCAAAGAAATAACTTCTGTGACTAGAGGCACAACAATAAAGAGCTTGGACAGCAGTCCAGCCATCTTCCTGAATGTTAAGCACTAGCAGCTAAAACAGGAGTGCAGCCACCAGTATACCGCTGATGGTAATTATTCCCAGGGATGTACGTTACAGCACTGCTAGGCAGCCAGACTGGCCTGTCTAACCTGTTCTCATGACGGGCATCATCTCAGGGAGAGTGACTCGGACAGTGTCCTCCCTGGTGAAGCACATCACCCAGCGAGCTTAAACGCCCCGGCAGAACCTAGGGAGACACAGTCCCTCAGATGAGGTGCACAACACCATCCATGGCCACATGGATTGCAAAACAGACCATGCCCCGCCTCTGCAAATTTGCAGATGTGTTGAGCTGTCACTTTGTTGACTGTTGTGACCTTCATATTCCTTCCTGAGTGTCTGTACGCTGCCCTACTGGCTAACGCGCTAACCCTGGCTGGGTGCTTCGCAAGCAATTCTCCTCATAACCACAGTAATAACAGTGACAGCATAACAAAAATGTGCTCTTGTGAGTGCACATTTTTACTTTATTGCTGACCTCAGATTTAATAATATTTGCATATTATTGCATGGCTGACAGAAGAAACAACCGGTTTTAGAAGAAAAAAGGCAGAAGAAATTAACTAATGCAGACCTGTTCATATACGTGTGCTTCCATCACACCAAGAAAGCCATGCTGGAGCCTGCAAAGCATAGGCAACACCACCAGGTCTCTGAAGAGAAAATCTTTGTATTGTGACTACTTCCTACTGATCCAGACCTGTGATGTGTAACTACGAACGAGAAAGTCAGTTTGCCTACTGCCCTGATCAGGAACAGCCATAATTCTCACATCAGCCTAATCCACTAAACATCTCTGGCCTGAAACTCAGCGGAGTAACTTTAGACAATCAGACCCCAGGGTGATAATGTTGCAGAAAACCAGAAATGGAACCAGAACCATGCTACTGGGTCCATTTTTAGGTAAATCAATACTTTGAGGGAAAGAGGAAGATGTTTTTCAGTGGTCTATATGCCAAATTTCTCAGTGTGGGTAACATGCAAGAAGAATTGGATATTTTCATTGATGAGGAGAAATGAGATCAAACTGACGTAATTACTGAAACAGGCAGGATGAATTACCAAATTGGAATATTAAAGTATTTTGCCACAATCCTTTTAAGCAAATAAAGAAATCTGAAGATGTGTGAAGGTAACAGTACCTATTAAACCACCATCATTATTTTAGAGACACAGAGACAGTAACTTGTCCCAGTTAACCCTATTGAGGAGGGGTGGAATGGAGTGGAGGTGGCTACAGAGAATCAGACTGCTTATTCCTCCAATGTACAAAAAGTGTGCTCAATTTGGAGCTGTATGAGGAAAAAGCCCCAAATAGCCAGCAGCCATGTCTCATTAGATTTTCCAAAACTTATTTTCTATGACAGAAGTTATTCCAGTCTATATGGAATAAGTATTTTGGAACTCATAATGTTTAAACAATTTAATCATGGGACAAAAAAGTGGTGGTTGCTTAGGAGCCAGCAATCTCAATTTGACTATAACAAGTGAAAAAGGACAGTCCCAGCCAGGGAAATACTCTCCCACACACAGAGAGATGCTTCAGAAAGACTATCTCCATCAAGATGAGAGAAATGAGGAGAAAAATACGATTCAAAAATAGAGACAGAAATGTAAATGAGAAGTCTTATGATCTTACTCCATAGTCTAAAAGTCGTGATTGCATAATTAACAAAATGGCCAATTTTGGCTGAAGCACAATTTTGGCTCAGCAGCCTGGTAAAGGAAACACTCAGAAGTTAAAAGCATAGTATAAAACAATGTGCAAAGGCAAACACGTAGGAAAAAAATGTTCTGGAGTATACAAAAAACGAAGACTACAGAAAATGCATGAGTAGTGTGACTACAGACAGTAAAATGGGGAGTGCAACAATGCCGAGGTGTATGACTAGGTAGAGATGGTAAAATAGCACAGAAGTGGCAGAAATGGTAAAAACATCTATTCCTTCCTTAGAAAGATTAAGGAAGAGGCATTTTATTATCTAGTAAAAAAAAGAAGCACTTTTCAATCCGTTAGTGAGTAATGAAGATGGTAAACAACATCTACTAGAACAAACATTTTAAAATCAGGACATCTAGAGAACTTTTGTATAACAATCTTTGAAGAACTGGCTAAAGAAATCCCAGGAATGTTAACTTTTAATAAATCTTGGAATATGAAGGAAATTACAGAAGATCATGCCAATGTTCAAAAAGGGCAAGAGGGGTGACCGGGGTGGCTAGGCCGCAAGGCTGATCCGCCCCGGGGGCGAGCATGGAAAAGGTGACAAAAAATTAATCAAGGAAGGACTGAGGAATAACAATGTATTTAACGCCAGTCAGTATACGCTCTTCTAGAAGACTGATCCAGCCAGACAAACCCGACTTTGTTCTTTGATGGCATTACACATTTGGCTTATAAATGTAATCACATAATTGCCATTTACTCAGATGTTTGCACAGAGCCTGATTTAGCACCTCCTGGCACTGATTAAAAATTAGCATAAATCGAGCACCGGGAAAGCTCACGTGAAGCGGGCTTGTGAGGGGCTGGGGGCTTGCCAAACGTCGGCGGTGGTGGGGAAAGCGTTACGAGGCCCGGCGCCCGGCCTCACGCCTCAGTGGTTTCCCGCACCACCCCGCCACTCCCCTGGGCCCCCACCTCCGTCCAGGTTTGGGGGCATGAGGGTGAGTGACCACGGGGCGCGGGCAGGGGACCTGCATCGCCTCCCGGCACCGCGACAAAACGCCATCCCGGCCCGCGGAAAGCGGAGGCCGCTCCGCTCGGCCAGGCGGCGCCCGGCGGCACCGGGGCGCGAGCGGGCAGCGGCGTCGGCGACGACAACGACCCCCCCCCCGGCCCCCAACGGCCGCCCCGCCCCGCGCCTCACAGAGCCCGACGTCACCCGCCGCGACGCCTCGGCCGGGAAGCCACCGCGCATGCGCCGTCGCGAACGCCCTGCCCGCCGCCCTCCGGCCCTGCCGCGCCGGGACGCCCGCGGGTCAGCCCGGGGGGAGCGGGGGCCGGGCGGAGGGGTGAGCGGCGGCCGGGGGCACGGCTGCCCGCTCTCGCCGCCCTGGCGGGGGGAGCGGGGCCTGAGGCCGTGAGCAGAAAGGGGGGGAATGGGCTCCGGGCGCTCGCCCTGGGGGATTCGGCCGAGCCTGCGCCGCCTCCCGGGCCCTGAGGCGGGATGCCGGGTCCCGCTGGGGCTGCCGGGCGGGTAGCGCGGGTCTCTGGCACCGGGGAGCCGCTGGCGGCGGTTACTCCGAGGTGCGGTTGCAGCCAGCGGGTGGGTTTCCACGCTTGCCCTCCTGGCGGGAAGCAAGGCCGCGGAGGTGGAGGCAGCAGGGCTTGCTGGAGGGCTGTGCTGGGCCGTGCCTGGCTCGGGTGCCGCTCTGGCCGGGCGGTGGCCCGGAGAAGCCTTCTTTTCCCCTTGTGGTCATGGAAAAATGAAAAGTAGTTCTGGAAACAGAAAGTTCTCCTGGCATATGCTAAGCAAGAAGGAAGCGGTCTGAGACAAGCTAGTGGATCAGGAAGAAAAAACCCAGCCTAGGCTGGGAAAGCAAGGCTTTAAGTAGCAATAAGAAGTGGGGAGCAGCTGAAGAAGCAGCACTGCATGGTGGTTTTGCTTTTGGTGTAGGTGTGTTAATTACCAGTAAGTGATTCTGAAAATATTATTGCTTTGAGTGACAAGAACAAAACTGTTCTGGTAGCATCTCACAGAATCAGAGGTCACCCTAAAACAGGCTTTGGATAGCTCTGGCACTTGGCAGTTTGTAGCCTTCGCCTTTCTCATCTCTCAAATGTTCTTAGACTAGCAAGGATTAATGGAGGTCTCCAGCCTTGGCTTGGGCTGTTTAGATTCCTTTAGCGATTCTGAAGTGAAAAGCAGGTCCCTCAGACCACTGGTTTGCATCCTTTAGGAGCTAAAGGTATTTTCATTTTAAGGCTGCGGTTGGAAGAGATTAAGTAAGCTTTGAGTTGAGTCTGGTAATATTTTCAGAGTCATGATGTGATGAAGAGTTTTGGGGACAATTTGTTGCTTTAGCTCTGAATGTAGGAATTAGGACTGGCTGTTCTGAAATGGATGATTTAGCAAGACTTAGTGATCATTCCCTCATGTAATAGATGCTCAAGTTGAAGTGCTGCCCGATGATCATTTAAGAGCTTCTATCTTCTCATGCTAGGCCTGCTGCCTTAACTTGAGATCTCTGACACTTTGCCTTCTCTTTTGTTACTCTTTCCATTATTCTCTTTGACTCAGATTACTTGCATTATTTTCCTGCTTGATTTTTTTTTTCTGCTTCCTTTCCAGTGCTTTGCTAACAGGAGTAAATCAAAGTAGATAGTTGTACATCAGGTCCTCCAGCGGGCAGACGTATGTAAGTGAGCTTATGAATACTTCAGATTTGTGTTATTAAACAACAGGCTCCCTGTTATACTAAGATGGACTTAGCCACGTCCTGCTGATTACTCTTGTCCCCGCTCCATGCTCTTTAATTTTTTATGCTTATCTTCTGGAATCAGCTGTGCAATACTTCTTAAAACAAGAATTTTAAACTTTAACCTAAGTGTAGTGCACTTGAACGAACCCTGCTTAATTTCTCTGGAGACTTGGTCATCACTTATTCAGAAAGGCACAGTAGAGGCAACATAGCTTCAAATACAGGATTATGGGACTCTTGTCTATTACATCCCATTCTGCAAAGAAAGAGTAAGGTAAAGATGCAAAGAAGAGGAAAAAATGGGGAGGGGTAGGAAGGCTGAGAGAAAACCCTTCTCCACACTCCTTTAAGAGAGTGCGGATGTTGTCTCTGGTGGCTTAATAACAATGGTTTTGTCCTCAGAGCATTTTTGTTGCAGAGGTGTCTTTAGGTGGGAGATGGCTGAAAAAGAATGGGAAGCTGCTGATGTGGGATTTTCTTGGAAAAAAAGAATCTAGCATGGGGAAATGATTTCTTTCCTCTCTTAAAAAGAACAGATATCAGGAGAGACTGAAAAGAGAATGGTGAAAAAGCTGATGGAAATGATCAAGGGAAGGGAGTTGAGATGGAAGAGATTTTTGTGATTCATATAGAGAAACATGATTTATTCATTCTTACAGTTAATAGACCATTTTTGCTAGATGGACTGTAACAACGTTCATACAATATTTTAAATAGGGTGAGAAATTTTCATGAGAAAAACTTCCAGGTTGCTTCCTCGATATGTTTAAGTGGTGTCTTACCTTGTGCTTGTGTAGAAGTCAGGGGCGTCACAGTGGGCACCATTTTTGGCAGAGTTCACACTGTAATTATTCCTGTGACTGGAGTTTAAAGGTAGCCTTAAGCAAGCTGAGTGGAATCTGTTAATAAACTAGCCATTGTAAATTGTGGTTCAGTTAGGTACTTTTATAGTCTGTATTGCTGTCTGTAGTGTCCTAGTTAGGCTGGTAATTGTACCTGAATTAGTGTAGACATTCTTTATATGCAGGATTATGTACTAAGAATTAGACTGATTTCATGCAAGGAATGCATGACTTCAAACGTGTGATCAGTGTACGATGAGTTGTTTTGTTTGTCTTAATTCTGGGATAGCTTGCAATACTCAATCATCTTAGAGTTGTGGCTCTTTTGTGTTTCCTTTTGCAGGAAGATCCGTCTGTCTATGTGTGCCCACTCTTCCGTGGGAGATGTCCAATGTTTCCAATTATGCCCTTCGAATGGCCCGGCTGAGTGCTCAGATATTTGGAGAAGTTGTCAGGCCAACTGACTCAAAATCTATGAAAGTAGTGAAGTTATTCAGTGAGCAGCCTTTGGCCAAGAAGAAGGAGGTCTACAGCTGGTATCCTCCTCACAACACCTACTACGCCCTCATGAAGAAACTCCGTTACTTTGGTCTCTACAGGTAATCTCTGTGCTTATAGGGTGGGAGCAGGACTGGAGATGGGAAAAGGGGTGGGTGTGAGTTTTGTTACAGTTTTTTTTCCTCAAGGAAAAGAAGAACATAGAAAAAGGTTTAGTTCAGAATATGGTGCGTATGGAAATAGGCACTTGATTGTTGCACTGAGGGCAAGGAGAGTAAAATAAGTGGCTGCTGTCTAAGTAACTTTTACCATAATTAGAACCTTTTCTGAGAAGGACTTTAGGTGTAGTTATGGGCAACCAGTTAATAAGAAATAGTTCTTGCTTTGGCTTCGTGGGGAAGGGAAGAGAGCTTCCTCATAGACAAGAGATGGGTCTGTAGTTCTGAATATGGCAAATGAATGTGCTGCAAAAAGGTGGTGTTACCTTAACACAAAAATTGCACTAAGACAGTCTTACCGTATATTCCTCAATCATTCAACAGCTAATAAGTGAAATTTAGAAGAGAAGGAAAGTCTGTGTTAGGCTGGAGGGGCTTTTTATATTTTGAAATAAATTAAGTTAAATTAAATTCAAATGTGGTTTAAGTAGCCTTGTTAATTCCAGCTTCATCCAAACCAGTTGTCTAATTTCTAAATGAATTTCCACAGTCTTAAGTAGGAAAAACTGCACTGCTAAAGAACATCAGCAGGAGTCAAATGCAGTTCTTTGACTTCAGTCAGGTAGCACTAAAGAAATCCCTTAAAAGTGAGGCTGCTAACCCTGTAATGTCAAAATAGATTAATTTCTATTGCTAGTATCACAATACTAGTCATCAAGGATTGCATCCAGGATGCTCTTGGTTTAGGTGGGCATGCAAACAGTTTCTAGAGTAGCTGTTTGTTGACACGAAAAGCCTCAACGACATGATAATGTTCTTTACTCTTCTCCTTCCCCTCCTAATCTCAAGTTCCTTCTCTAGCTGCTCTGTATACAGAGAGCTTGCAGAGGATCAGGTTTGCTGGTCAGAAATATGTAATGAAGAATCATAGACGAATAGGGCCTGATAATAACTCGCAAGCTTTTTGTTTCTTCTTCAGAAAAGATATGTTTAAAAATAGCAGTGCAGCAATCTTAGGCCACTTAGGATGCAGTTGTGACTTTGCAAAAATACCTTCGCACTGAAAAATGCAGGGACAGAGATTAAACAGAATTTATTAGAACATTATTGAGGATTCATTGTCTCTGCCAGACCCTTTACCCTCCTTCCTGTTTTATTCCTCTATTAGGATTCTACCAGTAGCTGATGCTTTCTTCATAACTCATTCTTGAAGTCACCTGAGAGCAGTGTCATGTACTGTAATTACTGCTCAGCATGCCCCTGTTTTCTTAGAAGCTAATGACCTGAACTTAGTACCTAGCACAGAAACACAATGTGCTATTGCTAGACTGCTGAGCGAGATGAGAAGGGGGAAATTCTCATTCTTGTCTCTTGCTGACTTTTATATTTTACTGCTCATTTAAACACAACGGATCGATAAATGCAATGGAAATAATATATATATGCACACACCATTTGTTGCTGAAAAGGGCAACCTTGTTAGTTCCAAAAGTATCGGAGGAAATCTTTCATGTTATTCAGTCCAAAATTACTGCTAGCAGTAACATTGAATACATTGCAGTGAGTTTCAATATGGACTTCACTGTTAAAATAAGTTTTGAGGTTTTTTTTCATTATCATACAGTTCAAAGAACCTTTCACATCTAGGTATTCCAAGAAATAGAATAAACTTTTTTTCTTTCCTCCCCCATCTAGGGATGAGCATCAGGACTTTAAGGAGGAGATGAGGCGATTGAAAAAGCTCCGTGGGAAGGAAAAACCAAAGAAGGGGGAAGGAAAGAGAGCTCTCAAGAAGAAATAGTGCCACTTGGACAATATAATGAACTACTCAGGAAATGCTGGAGAACAGCTGTAACCCAGGCTTTCTGTTCCCAGCTGGAGAGGGCTTGGCATGTGAGCTGCGTGTGGGGCACAAGAAACATACTGTGAAATACTGGAGTCCACCTTGGGAGTGCACTTGGGTCTTTGTGGTTTTACTGGTTTTGAATTTCTGTAGTTTAAATATACTGTGTATTGTAGCACGTTAGTTTGTCAGAGCCCTCTCTTACCCAAGTAGTAAAAACAATAGTAAAAAAATAAGTGCTTGGTGTTTTTCTTGCAAACGCCTGTAGCTGTTTCAGTTTTTCTGGATCTGGAAAATTGTTTACTTTTCACTGTTTGTTTTACTTTCTTGGATTAATATCAACACTGTTTTGCATGTGGCCACAACAAAATAAGGTTTCCAGCTTCTACTGCTGCTTGTCATCTTGCCTATTATAATGAGTTTCACTTCAGGTAGCTTTAGTGTTAATTTTTTTAAGTTGCTGTTAGAATCTATTGTTCTGCATTTTGCACTGGACAATACTTCATGGTCCATTGCCTGCCCGCAGCACTCTCATTGTACCCTGAATATTTAGATACTGCAACAGAAGAGGGTGAAATATGAAGGCTCAAACTGTTCTCCAGTTTGAGACCCCCTACTAATTAAAATACAATATTGAAGTTTACTGTAATAAAAGGATTTTGAATTTATTTTGATTGCCTGGAGGACATGTATGAAATACTTCATAAGGTGATGAACAGTTTTACTGGTATTCAGTATGTGGTTTTACCGCTAGGCTCCTTCAGTGTTGCTAATACTAATGATTGCATATATCTACCATTCTTACCTGTCAGGGAATAGAAAGTACAGAATGCAGCTGTGCTGCTCTGCCTGGCCACGTGTGCATCTTGCCTGTGTGTGCCCTGAAACAGCATCTTTTAATTTCCAGACCATGTAAGCTTAGAGGAACTTCATTGAGGTAGTAAAGGAGAGCTATGAAAAATGTAGAGTGACGGGAGCAGAAAGTATTTGCACAGTTAGCTTGGGGTATGCTTGATTTTGCGTACAGAGGCATTCTGAAGTAGGGAGCAGTACCAACCTACTGACATTTCTAAACCCAGCTTGTGCAAATTTAAGTGTATTTGAAGGGATCTGTCTGATCATTGAAATCAGTGGATCTACATAAATTTGTAACAGCTCAACAACTGTACTTCAGCAAGGTTATTCAATGAAGAGGTGCTGATTGTATTAAAGGTGTTTCTGTTGAGCTGTGTAGATCTTGTTCAGCATCCTTACTGAGTGTTAACCTGGTTTTCTAAGCTCTAAGAGAAGCTGATTTTAGGAGATCTGCAGTGTTGTGGGAGAAGCACCTGAGTTCTTACCACAGTCAACAAAATGCTATAGCAAGTTAGTAAAATATATACATCTGCTCTGTACTGTAGTGGTAAGTTTCTGTCTTACTCTAATTTAAAAACTTTTTAGTAACTTACAACTTTTACTCAACTCTAATGTGCCTATGGCGTTTTAGTGTTCTGTGTGTTGTCTATGGGTTGTGACCTGTCTGGGAGTGAAGTATACAGAGCCTGTGGTGGGCCCTCTGAGAAGTACTTGGTTCCTGGGACACGCGTGCGCGCAGCCGAGGGGAAGTGGTCTGGTTCCCTTGAATTCCTCTTCAGAAAGAAGAGCAGCATGGAGCCACGTGCTAGGTGGGAGAGGGATTGCCCGAGTAGGAAGGTTGCTGCTGCCTGACGCTGTTTCTGGCTATGGCTGTGAGGGGTGAAGTGGCTCAGTTGCTTGCTTTGGTGGAGAGAGAGAGACAGACCAGTTCTGAACCTCTTCAGCAGAATTACTGCAGCAGCTTTGGACAGCTGGTGATTGTACTTACAACAGCTTTGTTGGCAAGAACTTGATGTCTTCTAAAATTAAACCAAACATCAATAAAAATGTTTTCCCTGCAATTTAAGATGAAAAATCAACAGCATCTTCTTTGTTCCTGTGAAATGCTTCAAGCTTTGACAGTATAAACATGCAAGAGAGAGAAAGCATGCATGCATCAAAAAGTGAATTATGGTCCTGCTCTGGTAAAGTAAGTATGCATGGCCTTGAACTTTGTGTGTGTGGGCAGACCTGCTTATGAGTATACATATGATATATAAAGTACTTACACGGCATGATTTGCCATGGCTATGCTTCTGAATCCACATTTAGCCTACTTAAGGACCGAGGATCTACAGAGCCTACTGAGGGCAGTGAATGCTACAGGTATTCTGTACCTTAGCGTGCCACCTTGCTAGACACAGATATGTGTCTGTCATGTGCTAGACACAGACTCAGCGGTGTAATAGTAGATAATTAGGCTTGGGGATTGGATCTGTTCTTCCTTGTCTACTCCAAGCCACCTAGCTATTTATGGATTTTGAGAAGTTCCTGTTCATGAACAGGAAAGCAAAAGGCTTGTTTGGCTAGTCATCTATAATGAGCCCTTTTGTCTGCAACCTGCCGGAGCAAACCTGCTTTAGAATCAAAGCATCATCCTGGGAACATACTTTGGGAAGATAATTACAGCAGCATATCCAAAGAGGGAGAGAAACTGATGGAAGTGCCTGTGAAGTAATCAGATGTGAAACAAATGGACTGAATTGTTGATTTTTGTCTTTTCTCTGCAGCGTTTACAAAAGCAAAGTGGATGGAGCAAAAAAAGGATAACTTTTTAAAAGAGCAGTATAAGTACAAGAAAGGTTCCCCTGCCTCATTCTTCATGATCTTTCTTCTGTAGTATTCATTTGCTAGAACAAGATCTTCTCAAAAATGGCTGTTTCCCCTCCCCTGAGACTTCACCATAAAATAATGATGATTCAGCCATTATTGGAGTATATCCTAGTACTAGGACAATCCATTGCTTGCTGAGAGTGTGTTGTAGTTTAACGCCAGCCAGCAGCTAAGCACTAGGCAGCCGCTCCCTCACTCCCCCCCCTGCTCCCAGTAGGATGGGGAGGAGAATCAGGCAAGAAGGTAAAACTCATGGGTTGAGATAAGAACAGTTCAATAACTAGAGTAAAATATAATACTAACAATAATAATAATGAAATATAATAGTAATAAAAAGGAATGTAACAAAAAAAGAAGGGGAGGGGGAAGGAAAAAAAAACCCAAACAGTGATGCACAATGCAATTGCTCACCACTCACTGACCGATGCCAGAGCCATGATCTGCCCCTCCTGGCCAACTCCCCCCAGTTCATATACTGACCATGATGTCCTATGGTACGGAATATCCCTTTGGGTAGTTCAGGTCAGCTGCCCCAGCTATGCTCCCTCCCAGCTTCTTGCACACCTGCTTGCTGGCAGAGCATGGGAAACTGAAAAGTCCTTGGCTTAAGATAAGCGCTACTTAGCAACAACTAAAACATCAGAGTGTTATCAACATTATTCTCACACTAAATCCAAAACACAGCACTGTACCAGCTACTAAGAAGAGAGTTAACTCTGTCCCAGCTGAAACTGGGACAGAGTGTTAGCATAACTATTTTGTTCCAGAAAATACAGGCTTCTCCCCTCCATAGCTGGGATAGAAACAGACACTTTCCTATGAACCAGTGCTCTGTTATTTAGGAATAGACATTGCCTGAAGAAGACCATGTTTTGCAAATCAGAGAGTCTAGACAAATTGGAAGTCAATCTTGAAACATCATGCCAGGTATTAATGCACTATCTGTATTTAGGAGGGCAAGAAGAGTTTCAGCCATATTCTGAGGGGTAAGGATGGAAACACTTACGCTTTATACAGCTGTTGGAATAGCGGCATATCCATTTTATGTACAAATAATCAAGTTCAATTAGATTTTTATTTTTGGCTTTCCCCTTACAATGATTCATTTCAGCATTCAAACTCTGGTGTGTTTTGTTACAAAATTCACTGAGGGTGTGAGCTGACTGTCCTCAGCAGATGTTTAGGTGAATGTTTTAATTCTTGATGGGAATAAACCTCGTTAGCTGATCTCCGAGGGACTGAGAGTCAAAACCCTAACCTCTTCCCAATCCTGAATGGCTTTATTAAGTGCCACTGCTTCCTTATTTTACAGTGCTTTAACTATGTCTGTCTTTAATTATACTCTGGTATAATATAGTCATAGCTGCTGAGTACTGCCTTGATAATCACAAGTTATTTTGTAAACAGGCTGACCCAGTTGCTGTACATATCCTATAGGGAGTGCAGCAATTGCTAGAACCTCTTACTATTGAAAATCCTGCAGCCAGGCAGAAGTTCATTTGCATATGACCATACTTTGTAATGGTGGAAGGAATGAAAAAAAAAAAAAAGCAGTTCTGGCCAAGGGACCAGTGTGTTAAAATATATGTGCTCTGCTCAGGAAAGTATTAACTTGAAAAAAGTTTCTCCTAATGTGGAAACAGTTTATTCTACTTATTAAAGCAATGCACTGAGTTTACAGAGGTCAGCGAAATGCACCTGAGTTACTCTATGGTTTTAGACAAATGCTTTGTCTTACTTGCCTATGTTTCCTCAAGAGTAAAATTAGAATAACGATCACTTAGTGAATAGTGTCATGAGGGTAAGCTGCTTCTAGGATGGGAATTTACCCCAGGAGAACCTTGTGTAAAGAGCAGCTTAGTCTGGCTATGGTAGGACTTGTACCTTTGCCAATTTCAGAGCTTTATTTCAGAGAGATGATTGTATGCAACAGTTGATGACATTTTTAACACATAAAATAAGCTGTGGTAAGTTACTATGTATGTTCACTGTTCTGCTTTAAATGTTAGAGACTTCAAATGCTGAAAAAAATCTTGATTTGGTCAGAAAGTAAAAATTAAAAAAAAAATCACAGATATTTCTTAAACTGTAAATATTTTTGAAATTTTAAAGTATCTGTGTACATATTCCTCTACCACTTTGAGTTTGAAGGCCATTTTAGGATCATTTTAAAAACCAACAATCAACAAAGTCTATATGTTTTGGAAAAGCTTCACGAATCTGAAAGGCTGCTTTGATGAGAGAATGACTGTTTCGTATGTTTTTTCTTTCTTTTAAAACACAAAGGATAGTATGCAAAGAAAACAAGCACTATGGGGATTTCAGATCGATTCCTTTAAGCTCAGTTCTCCTCTGTAACTGTTTGATTGTGACACTTCTTGTACAATCCCTTGGGAGTAGAAACAAAATCCTTCAAGAGGACTCTCTTCATCATCTTGAACAATACCCTTATCATAAATCCTGGTAAGAATTAAATGATATGTATGGGCCAGATATTTAGATGGATCTTCCTGTGCCTACACAGCTGGGGTAGCACGAAGAAAGGCATCGCAGTCTCTTCACTTCTTTCTCCTCTTCACTTTTCCTTGTCCTTTTCCTCAAGTGTAATAATAATGTCTTGACTACAGAGAGGAAAGAACAGACATGAAAACATCTGAAAGAATTTGCTTGTGAAGGCTCAGTCACAGCAGAGCACAGCTATAGTGTGTCCAAATGGTGAGGAGCATGACCGTAGACAGATGTTAGAGGGACATCACCACCACGCTGGCTGAGAAATTGTGTAGGGTTGTCTAAGTGGATAAATATGAAATCAACAGGCTAACAATCATGACATCAAAGTGTCTTTATACATACTGCATTGAATTGTTCTGGGTGGAATACTGGGGAAAATTCCATAAAGTGAAATATTTAGAAAAATTGAGAAGATTCCCAAGAAGTGGGTTTGGCTTCTGTTGTCTGAGTCAGGCAGAGCTAGGCTGAGACAAGTGTTATAAAACATAGCACTGGGACCACTTCTCTCCTGGAAGAGGAGGCGGCAGACTGGATGACCTCATACATTTTCTCATATCATAGCTAGGTCTGTGAAAACAAATCTCACCAAGAGCTAAAAAAGGATTTTTATATCCATTAGGTTTTCTGTCTATGCTTGAAAGTACTTTACTTCATCCCAGGGCTCCTAAAGCTGTTTGTAAATATTTCATGGAGTTCAGAGGGTCTCTCCCACTTCAGTTGTTGTTTCTGCGGGTCTGATGTTTGCCTTATGGGCTGTTTCAGTAAATAGGCTTTTAATGGTATTAGGAGCAAAAACCACCTGAGGTCCAGAAAGTCTAAAAACCATTCTACTGCCACACGCAATGGTATGTTGCTGCAAATACGTAATTGCAAATGCATCACATTCCTCGGTTTCCACTACAGTCTTGCCTGGATAAAAATGAGTGGAGTCACTTGGCCCCCAACTTTCAAAAGTGGATGTCTAAAATGTGATTCTAGATTCAAGCACCTACAGAAGTGGTCTAACTTTAGAAGCTGTGTGAATATTGAGTATCTCCAACTGGTATCAGTGGGACTTACCTCTGAATAATGGCTAGGTAAATCCTATCCCAGCATACAGGGTTGTAGTCCCCTTTAGTCTTTGACTGATAGTGGTCTCTTCAGGACAGGACTGATGAAACAGTATCTCTCTAGAGACTCTGTCATGCCTATGCATGCAATAGATGCTTCCCCAGTGATATTCAGTGTTGATCAGAATAATACTAGGCCCGCTGGGTACCACACATTGGTTTCTGCAGAGAAGAGAGCTGCAGGTGGCTTAAGGAAAGCCTCATCCACAGAGAGACTGGAGCGGTACAGCTGAAGTGTGCTGTGCTGACATCTGGGTGATGCCGTCTTATTTACAACCAGCAACTATTATGGACAAGGTGCAACATTTCTGATTTCTATACTTGCATGCGGAGGAGCCGGTGTGCGACAGGCAGCATCAAGCTGCTGCTCAGAATATTTCTGGGGGAACAGCAGGCAATGACAAGAGATAATCCAGGAGGTGTGAGGGTATTGCATTCAGTATTGAGCTGGCTAGTTTACAGAGATGTTTATTATATATTTTGGGTATTTTTTTATTATTTCTGAGATGTCAGAGTTTATGTTGGCTTTTTATTTAAGTAAAAGAGATATGACTGATGTTTCGGCTGATGTTACTTAGTATTACATTTAGTTTGCAGGCATAGGAGCATTTACATGAAGGCTCCAATCTGAAGCAGTATTCAGCTGGCTTGTCCAAACTGGCACATTTATATCGGAGGGGAGCCCGTGAATAAGGCAGTGCAGATGCCACCTAGACAGACGACATTTCTTGCATGAGTGGATGGGAGGCGATTGATACGCAGGCTGCGTGTGAGGCAGCATGTGTTATTTCTTGGCTGTCCGTCCTGGGTCTATTTGGTGCAACTGATGTGCAAGTAAGCATTGTTCACAAGCTCTAAACTTCACAAATGCTTTTTGAATGAACAGCATAAACCAAAAAGTATTAATTAGGCTAGGGAACATCAGAGTTGTTACTGACAACTAGAAAGTAACGCTGGAGCCTCTATTTTTCTGCTTTTGCACTTAGTCATTCTGCTTATATGCTGCGATGTTTGCCAAAATACTGCTCCCTTGCCTGACACCAATACAGCTAACAGTGTGATGTGTCTCTGTATGTTCAAACTCAAGTTGCTTGATAGTATCATCAAGTTTATTAATAAACATTAATGCCCTCTGAGGACAGGCAGTAGGGTATTGACTAGGCATGCAAACCACTTAAAAATAAGATAAAACGAAGATCTAATCCGGAGCCTTGCAGAATTCCCCCGGGGGGGGTAACAGAAATTGTGTTCATTTACCAAAACAATTGTGTCTTCTGGAGAGAGAAGTCATATCATATTAAAAAGGAATAACCACGTCCGAGGGCATAACCGCAAACTTCAAGCAATCCACAGCATCAAAAAAGTTGACAGGCCATTGACCACTGCACCAGAAATCTTGCCTTTGGCCAAGTACATACTCGCAGGAACGATGAGAATATAGCAACGTGCTTCAGACACTGTCCTAATTCCCACATGCTTGGCAGGCAGCTTGCCTTTATTGGAGAGACTAAATGTCTGTGAGGCTTGTGCTGTCTCGGTGGTAGTGACGATTAAAAGACAAGGATGGATTATGAACTGTGATACTGACTCTGTCTGCAGAAGACACTTATGTTTAAATACATAAGATGTATATATGTATATTGCAAAATAAGCATTCATTTAAAAAGGTTATCCATCCTACTTGACCTATCACTGAAGAACAATAACTCTTAAAACTCCAGCAACGTGGGGTATTACCCTGAAAAACCATGATCAGTCACCATGTTCTCTCTGTCCCACGTTAAAGCTGTAGTTTCTGTATTTAATTCATATTATTGATTTAGCCTTCTTGGACTCTTAAAGTTTCCTTACTCCAGGCCAATACCAACCCTAATGGACTTTTTCTGCTCAGTGAAGAGGCTAGAAACCGAAAGGTGCAGCTACTATCTAAACTGTTATTAGATCAGAGATGTAGAGCGTTACCAACCCATCTGTAAAGTGCTGGAGAACCAAATTACAGCAGGTATTCAGGCCAGGAGAAGCTCAGCTAGCCTGGATATTATGAAGGAAAATCCTAAGACTGGAACATAATTGAACAGTCATTTTCTGAACAGCAAAATAACTTGTTTGAGGTGGTATGCTCTCCTGCCCTTTCTTGGAACTCACTCAATCACGTTAGTGGTTTTTTGTGCCTAAATGGGATGGGTTTCAGTTATGAAATGTGAATGTTCACATTGGAATAATAATGTGAGGAATCTAAAACTATTTAGTCCTTAAAGCTGATTATCTTATCACTATCCAACACAAAGGACTCAGAAATCAGATATCTGAGCAAGCTGAATATGCTAAAGCAATGACGAGGGATGCTAAGGTAACAGGAGGGTCTTGACTAATCTTCTCAAACGTGAGATTTGGTCCCAGTTTCAGTAAAGTATTTCAGGCAGGAAAATCAGTGCTCCTTACTCCTTTGTCTCCCTATTTTCATCTGCTTCTCGTTTCCTGGGAGAGCCACATCTTCTCCTCCAGTGTCCGCTTCTCCTACGTTCTCTCTCCATCTAATCTTTTGCCCCATCCCTCCTCCTCCTTTTCTACTGGCTGCTACTTCTGTTCTCTTAACAGTGGTTTCAGGGCTCATGCTCTCTCCTGATGGTCCCTTATATGCCACATCTGTCAGTATTTACACTACTGTTCAATAAAACATGTAGTTTTCTCTGCTTCCCATGCTAGTACGCGAGTGAAGGCAGGAAGCCAGCAGAGAGGGAGGCAGGGCACTGCGATGCAGCACATACATGGCTGGACGCTGAAGCCACTACTCAGATAAGGAAGGAAACAGGTTAGCATTTTGTTCTTGCGATGCCGAACAATGTGCAGGGTACGGAAGGGACCTATACGCAAAGTCACTCCCATGTCCCAGTCCCATCACCTTTCCTGCTCCCTGCCTCCCACGCTTTGCCTCCAAAGGAAAATGTTTTCCTTTTTACTTTCTGAAGGTTTGGCCTGTGGTTTAGGGAGAGAAGAGCAACAGTTTTATAAATAATTACTCTAAAATAAATTATGCTTGAATCAAATGAAAACTATGTAAATATTTCCAATATCATTACAAGAAAATCCAGAATATGTTATTATTTATATATAAAAGAAAGCTTGTTAGATCAACATTGCTTTTAATGGTAGAATGAAAACTGATTTAAGAACCTGGTGGATTCACATTTTCTTCTTTTTTCCCTACCTCCTTTTTTCTCCTAGTCTCCACACATCCTCATCGCTTCTGCTCGTGTATTTAACTCAAAGGCAAAGAGCTATGAAGTCTCCATCAACTGAAAAAAAAAATACGGATGAGATTGTTCAGCTTCCAAGTTCAAATCACGACCTGAATACTACCTAATTTCTCACTGAAGGTATGAATGTTTCAGGTTCAGCAGTATCACAGAATGGTAAATCTCCTGAGCTAGAAGTTCTCAAGAAGCTACCAAAGGAAAAAAAATACATATGATCTGTACAGGAATGGTTTTAAAGAAAAAATAAAAAAGCAGCCTTGCTTTCTCTATTGCCTCACATTGGAGCAATCAGACAGCGATCCCCAGAAATACGAAAAGATGTACAGTATATCTTAAAGTGAGTTGGATAATAAACCTATATAGGTGCTAAAGAGAAGTGAAAAAAATTCTGGGTTCTTTCCTCAAAAAATATCTTCAACATTCTTTTCCTGGAGAGCAAAGTAATTTTCTTAAGTATGTATTATTCTGACTAGTAATCAGAAAATGACTGAACTCTGGACAACAGCCTAATTTTTGTTCTGCTTTGCATTTTCTGGCTAAGATAACAGGGAACATGACTGTTGTCATTAGTATCTCTGTTCCATCAACATCTGTATTTCCACTGTTAAGACTGAGGATTGATCTGATATATAAACAGTACCATTGCCTTAGATACATGAAGTTGTGCACTTTCACTTCATACTACAGCATTTAAAAGTGACGTGTATATTTTAACATACTTTAGAAGATCTGTAATTATTTTCTCATGGTGCAGAATTTAATCCAGCATTTTCAAATGTACATGGGCCAAGTGCAAATGCTACAATGTATGGAACAAATACTGTCTTTTCAGTGTGAGAAAAGGCAAAGCAGTTTTTGGAAATTTGGACAAATTTTAAGGGCACTTTAGACATCCAGAGTTTAAGATGTGTCCAATTTTCACACCACTTTAAAAAAATCAGTTTCTATTATCATACCAATATGCAAATTATATAATTTTTTGATTAAGAAAGTGGAAGAATGGGGGTTTCTTGAGATACTGTCTTCTATTGAAAGAATATCGTAAATGAGACCAATATTAGGTTTCATCTAATATCTCTTTTGGACATTCTCATTTTGGAGCATCTCATTAAGATTAATTCTTTTCGGGGGGGAAAGGATAAAGAATGTGTTCAAATGCTCACAATGAGACAGTTGCTGTCAGGTAGCCATATATTTTTTTTTACTGACTCATTAAAACACTGTTCTCTGGAAGTTCAGGTGTTGATTAGATCAGACAAATGTTCTGGTGGTGGGCAATCTAGCTGAAGAGTCTTTGTCTTTTAACAGCTGGACTTGTTTTCTGATCTGAATTAAAATAAAAAAATTCTGAGGAGGCTCAAACCCCAGTGTGTGAATAAGACTTTGATGGGAGGTGGCAGGTTTTGTATTTACAAGTATGCATTACCTGCTGCAATACCAGATAAACTGGCTGTGCTGCATTGTAGGAATCAACCAGCCAGTGCCCCGAGTGGCCTACGGATTTGATAGCAGAAACCAGCCTTTCACATCTAGGTTATAAGTTTGATTTTGACCTATGTTGATAATGAAAGCTAGTCTCTGTAAAAGATGTTGACGATATCAACTATCAGTAGATAGGATTTCATATCACCAAAAAATAGTTACAGTTATTAATGATTTATCTTCCATCATGATGGATTAAGCAGAGAGACCAAAGATGCCACCATGTGAAGGAGTAGGAAATTCCATTTGTCACTAGGTGTGGATTCCCCCAAACAAAAGGAAAGTATAGCATAAATAGTAGATTTCTGTCTCCTTTGTACACAACTATCTTTTATAATAGTATTATGCTCTTTATTTTAGGTGGAACACTGGTTTTTTATCTCATGTATTTTGGGTGGTAACTGCTGTGTTCCCAGTTTTGGTCATCAGTTGTCAATATTAGGGTCTAGAATTGGAACTCTTCAGGTGGTACATCAAATGTAATAAGAAAGTCTAGCAAATATATTTTATGTGAATGCAAATCTTCTGAAAAAATCAGAAGCTCAGGAACAAAGGCACAACAGATTACTAAAAGCATTGGGAAAGGTATTACAAGTTACAGATTGATAGTAACTGTCTACTAAATCCACTGCTAGAGTTATGCCCCAGACATAAATTGCTTGGGGAATAAAACAAGGGCTACGACTACGTTTTGTACATTGAGACTAAATTATCCCTTGGTATAAATTTCATTGAAATGAATGGACTTACTCTGTTAGTTAACCCATATTACTCTGTTGGCTTTTGCACAACAGGCTGTGTGCTGGGAGAGCCATCTCATATTACCTCTGCCACCTTTTCCTTCAAAGATCAGAGAAATTTGTCCCAGCGTTTAGTCCTCAGCATATGTGTTATTTTCCAGAGTCTGTGTGTGTTTTTCACTACCATTACACATTCCCATCGCATAGCAGGAATTGCTGATAATTATCCTCTTCATTAATGTGGCTATTAGAGAGAAATTTCTAAACTTGGCGAGCTGCTTAGTTTGCACATTTGATTCTTACATATTTGTGCAGCCTTTTTGTTGACTGCACTGCAGGCCACCAGTCGTAGGAGAACCTAGGCTCCTATCTCAGGAAAGTGTAGCCTGTCAGATAATCAATTAAAACCTATTTAAATATTAACTAACTACATTATTTTGCTTATTTCTCATTTGTGTTCAGGAGGTGTTTAATACCGCGTAGCTCTCTAGAGGAAAGACCCTCGGCTAAATTCATGCCCAAAGTTCCTTCCCTCCATACCACAGGGTCTGGTATTCCTGACTCCATCGTGTTTTTGCTGTGTCCATACAGTAAATTGATGTTGCATTTATTTACCAGTTACAGCACCAGCAGTATCGAACTGAATTTGAAACGCTTTTCCACACCCGTGGCCCCAGTGTGAAAGGTGAAATATAAACCTCAAATCTATCATCAGGATTATTACATTAAGAGGTTGTATGGATACATATTCACAACTGAAGTGAAACAAAGATAAGGATGTTTGCATTTGCATGTTTCAACTTAGTATTTTAACTGACTACCATAAAACATATCAGGTTGTGATAGAACAGCCTTTACCTTCTCTGAAATCCTGCTGCTGTTCTGCTACATTCGCTTTTCTTTGCAATGCATTAAAATACTCTTACCAATTTGGCATTAATCGTAAAGACTTTTTCAGCAAGAAAGCAACTTAAAACACCTGATTTAGTGAATGCTTTATGTGTGTAAGCAGCATTTCAATGGATGTGGCACACAGGGATATGACACAGGTCAATTTTTTACCTTAAATGGGAGCACTCTGCCACTTGGGGGGAAGATGGCCGTGGGGACGGGGGGGAGCAGGCTTTGGGGGGGGGCAGCGGTGGCTGCCGGCTCCAGCTCCTCCTCGTTTCTGAGCTGGAGGGAGCGGCACTTCCCAACGCACCCTACCTACCACCTTGATTCCTCTGTCATTCGCACCAGAGGAGCAAAGCCCATGGCAGGTCCCGTTGCGTGAGCCCACCTTTTTTCCCCTGGTAAGCCAGACTGTCAGGGAAGGCGGTGCAAGCCCCGTCACGCACACAAGGTGCAGACAGGAGGGACACTCGTATTCAGAAACTGGGATCTGCTCCCAGACCTCCAGATCGGACAAAGCTGGCCAGAGGATGAGAGAGGGGTGTTACCGAGGAGAAGGAAGAGGTCCTGACTTCTGCTGAGCTCGTGACCAGACCCTTCCCTCGTTTGAAGCGCTCTGTGTAAATAAAGCACCAGCTTGCGGCAGCTCAAGGCCTATATACCGTCAATGGAAAAAATAAGGATGTTTTATCAATTCTAGCAACCAATTATTTTAGTTATAACTAGAGTAAGCACAACGTTTTCAGACGAAAATGTAATTTTTGGAAGTATTGCTGTCATTGTCGCATGGTACATGTTTATAAAGATTTACCTCGAAGCCACAACACTACTGTTTGTCAAATGACGTCAGACTGGTCGAGGGTCTGGCGGTCCCTTTCCTCCCCTGGCTATTCACCGCTTTCGCCGCGCTCCTGTTCCCGCGCACGATTAGCTCACACAGCGCGTAAGACCCCATTTCCTTCTCATTTTAATCCCGCCGGCACCTCAGTCCCGTTTTTATTCCACCTGCAGTTGGCGGGGTTCCCCGGGCTGCAGCCGAGGCCGGTGCTGGGAAGGACCTGCGGGCCGGGGCAGCGGGGGCACCCCGCCGCACGCTCCCCGGCACTCGGTGTTCAACGCCCGCCCCCCCGCCGCCCAAGCCGGGTGTGCGCGGGGCTCCTCCTGCCCTCGCGCTCCCCGCCGCCTCCCCCGGCTCCCGCCCCGCCGGCGCCGGCCGCCAGCCCCCCGGCCCCTCCGCGCTACCAGCTGCCAGCGCACCGGGCCGGGCCCGGCCCCGCGGGAGCACCGCGCTGCGCCGCCGACCGCGCTTCCGCGCCGCCAGGGGGCGCTGCGGCGGCGGGGGGCGGGGCCGCGGTGAGGGGGCGGGGCCCGAGCCCACGGCCGAGTTCCCAGGGCGACGGGTGGTCGCGCCGTGACGTCAGGGTGTTTCCCGGTGACGTCAGGCGGCTCATGCGCAGTGGCCGCGGCGGCGATTCTGGGTGACGTCACGGGGCGGGCGTGACGTGCCGGTGGCGCGGGCCGCTGGGAGCTGGCCGGGATCTGCGCTCGCCCCCCTCCCCCCTCCCACTACGGGTCGCGGCTGGGGGCGTCCCGGCGGCGGGGACGCGGCTCCCCCCTCCCCCTCCCTCGCCCCAGCGCTTCGATCCAAGATGGCGGCGCTGAGCAGCGGCAGCAGCGCGGAGGGGGCCTCGCTCTTCAACGGGGACATGGAGCCCGAGCCGCCGCCGCCCGCGCTCGGCGCCTGCTACGCGGGGGGCAGCGGCGGGAGCGGCGACCCGGCCATCCCGGAGGAGGTGAGGCCAGGCGGCGGCTGCGGCGGCCACCCGCCCCCCGCCGCCGATCGCGCCCCCGCCCCCTCCAGCCCGCCCGCACCCGGGGGCCGCCGGCGGGCCCGGCCGGGGCGGCGGCGGCGGCGGCGCGGGGCTCGCCGGGGCCCCGCGGGGCAGGGGGAGGCGCGGGGCCGCCGGCGGCGGCGGGGATCCCCGCTCCGGGGAGGCCCCGGCCTCCTCCCCCCTCCGGCGGCGGGGGCGCCGCTCGCTCCAGCCGCCGGCGGTGATGCAGTGTCGGGGCGGGGAGGCTCCGCGCCTCGCCGCGGCCTCGCTCCCGCCGCGCACCCCCCGGCGCCCGCAGGCAGCGCCCGGGGCCCGGGCCCGCTGTGTCCCGGGGGCGGCCCGTGCCGCCGTGAAGAGGCGGCGCGCCCGGACCGGCGGGGGCTGGGGGCCGGGGCTTCCCGCGCCCCGCCGCGCTCCGGCTGGGGAGGGGTGGCGGTCACGGTCTGATTTCAGGCAAGGCCACCTCCGTGCCCCCGCTGTCACGCTTGCTGTTAACCTGGCGGCTGTGGCCGGCGGAGGTTTTTTTTTGGGGGGGGGGGGGGGGGGGGGGGGGGGGGGGGTGTAGTCGGTTTCCCCCGATCCTTTCGAAACACTGGAAATATATTTTAAAAACAGGGTTGGGTACAGTTCCTTTTGTGAGTGTTGGCCTGGCTCACCGTTTCTGCACGAGGAGTCTGAGGAAATGCTAACGGACAGGGCACTGTGCAGGCATTGAGGATGTCAGGCCTCTGGTTTGTGTCTCTCTTACATACTTCCTGTGTTTTGGGGCATATTACTTAACTTCCCAATCCCACGGAGAGCGAGCAGTACTACCTGTTTTGCTAGGGTTAAAGTGTAAGTTGCTAACGCTTCTGAAATGTTTTCAGAAGGTGGAATAAAATGTGCCGTAACAACACAAGGTATTTTGCAGATTTGAATACTGTAGGCATCGAAGTCAGAATGAATTGCCAAATGCCATGCATCAAGTCTGTTCTGGAGGTAAATACAGATGCCAGAAGCTCTGCTGTCTTGTTCCGAGCGTTAGTTGCTGAAGATTATTTCACCTCAGCTTTCCTGAGCGTGTTTGTATAGTCGGTACAGGACCTCTCCTCTGTGAGCAGAGTCTTGTGGCCCTGTGAGGTGCCAAGCCCACCAGGTAGCGGCTCCTTGCTGCTCTGAGGGGAGAGCCTCCAGGAGGGAAAATGAGCTGGCTTCGATCATCAGCTCACAGGGGGGTCCAGTTTGACTCCCAGCTCACCAGAAGATGACTGTCTTTTTATCCATTTTATTTATTAATAGCGTAGTGGATTATAGTGGAATTAATGAGTTGAGAAGTTTGACGAGTACTAGAGCTCATGCTGGGTAGACGGCCAGAAAGGAGAAATAGGGAAGGAATCTGCCCCTATCGATGCTAGTGAGAGGTGAGATTGATTCCCTCATCTTAAGGAGCCACTGGCTTACTTGCTGAAGGCAGGCAAAACTCAGCAGTATACATGTATTTTACACCTAACCAGCAGGATGATTAAATGCTTTGAGTAATGCAAGTCCAGTCTTAACTTTCCTGAGTAAGGAGAAACTCTCAACTGGTTGAGAAACCTAAATACCTAAAGCATGGGGTTTAACAAATTCTTGCTTTCAGCAGCAAAATGAGTTTAAAAAGCTTCTTGCTGACTTTTATCGCCCAGATTGTGCTGGTGCAGCTGTGCATGGAACTGAATTTCTCAGTTATCTCTGCCATAAAAAAACCCCAATCTCTGTGGAATTATTTCAATAACTGGTTTATATTGTGGCCCTGGAAACAGTAATATCAATACAGCTGAGTTGGGTAAATAAACTGCAGTGCAAGAGAGAGGAGAGGGGAAACCAGTGGCAGGAGCCAAGAATTTTTTAAAAAAATCAATTTTTATACCAAGGGGGGTGTTTGTGAAACTGCCGTAAGTCACTTGAACTTCAAAAATGTTTTAGCCTGTGTCATTAGATTTGACTCCAAATCCTAAATTACATAGTGTAGCTTCTTCTCCCCCCACCCTGAATATCT
Source organism: Gymnogyps californianus (assembly GCF_018139145.2). NCBI lineage: Eukaryota > Metazoa > Chordata > Aves > Accipitriformes > Cathartidae > Gymnogyps > Gymnogyps californianus. The sequence goes on from NC_059471.1 coordinate 154,705,429, forward strand.
TGCATCCCTACGTGAGAGAGAGAGAGAGAAGCAGTCTGGTATCTGGAACATGTGCCAACCAGAGAGGTTGGTACGTTGAAAGTATGGATGCATATATTCAAGGTTAGGAAGTGTGTGGGGGTATTCTTGTATTATTTAAAAGCAAACTTCTTATACATTGAAAATACTGAAACACACAGGTCTAAGGCAGAGCTGGTGCTAGAATTTTTATTTTCTGATGTGGTTTTGTTCTTTAGTTAGCTAGTTCTTCCTCAAGTCGTAAGTAATTAAATTTTGTTTACTGTATAAGTACACCTATTACTTCATCTAAACCTGTACTTTTAATAAAGTTCAAGACCAAAAAAATTGCTGATACAGTTAAAATGGAAACCGTCCTTAATACTAAAACAAGCCAACCTAAAGTGTAACGCAAATTCAAAGTGACATAAGTCAGAAGAATACTGAAGTGCTTCTAACTGACTCATGGCTCTAATGCAAGTACATTTTCTAGTGGTTTGTTTCATTCCTTCAAGGCAAGGTAAATCTAAGCTTTAAAAGTAACCTCTCTGTGGAAGCCCATCAAGGAGCATAACCTCACTTATTTTGAGGAGATACCTGAAAAGATTCTAGTTCCCTATGATCTTTCGGAAACTGCTGTCCCGATTTCCAGAAGGAAAACCTTCAGTTCTATACTCAGCTTCTAGTTTTAAAAGAGGGGTGGGCAACAAGAGTCTCTGACAGACCTTGAAGTAGTCTTACACAAACTTGTAAGTTGGAGCCCTCTGGTAAAGGAGGTATTCTGTATCAAGATCGTAATCGAGTGCTTCTGTGTTGGTTAAAACTACATCAATGTTGCTTACAATTTCAAGGGTTGGGGTTTTGAAAAACAAGTTTAAGCCATATCATTCAACTCATGGCCAGTTTTTAATCAAGTAATGAATTTAGTTCTTCAGAAGTTGCCTCAGTAGCCTAACTGCCGATGCTAAAAATCTTCTTCTAATAATGAAGTCATTGCATAAGAGTATAATAATTGCTAAAGCATTTTCTTCTGTATTACAATTCAAGATTAGTAAGAGTAGCTGCACATGCACTCACATAGTACCTTTAGGAAATAGGTACTTCTTGGAGGTGTAAGGATTTGAAAAGGGTAGGGGCAAGTGAATTTAGCAGAAATTTTCCTCTTCTGCTCACCATTCAGTTGCTGGTGTTGGGAGGCCTAGGATGAGCGCTGGCGTCGGGAGGCACGTAGGTTGGCTTCTTCCCCAGGATAAATTCTTGGGACAAGAGGTTGTTTGGATGGAAGGTTTTCAGAGTATTACAGGGTTGTTGATATAGTAAGGAGTGCGTGACAGCTGGGAGGAAAGGCTCTGTTCTTGTTGCTAGAGATTATTTACACCAATATTAAATAATTCAAATGGGATTTTCTGTACTCGGAGCTTTGTGCCCTCAACTGCTCTTTGGAAGACAAAAATTACTTTGAAGGTTGTGAAGTGAGGGCCTGAGCTGTTGGATGGTCAATCATTTTCTAGGCGGCAATGCTGGCATTTATCCTGCATGAATATTAGTTATATATTTAGAAACCTTAATCTTATAAAAGAGATTTAAGAAGAAGAATAAAATGCATAGAATGAAAAGGCGCCTCTAACCTTTTAATATGAAGTAAGTGGTGGGTTCTTGTAAAGTAACATAGGTACACCAAGAAAAACTGGGGTTGTTTTTTGTTGCAGTAAGGTTTAGGGAACCTGTCATGCTGGGAATTAGAGTAACTTTCCTTTTAAGCCTCTATTTCTCTGAAGAGTTTACAATTAAACGTGCTACTTATTTGGAAAGTTGAAACGATATAAGCATTTTTTTACTTCATTGCTTTTGTAGTTTTGGGAATATGTTTTATATTGAATCTCAATTATGTTTCACTGCATTTGTGTTCAGTGATTGAACTGTCTTTATAGTCTGTGAATGACAACCTAGTTAATTGTGAGGACAAGTTAGACTTTAGCGACAAGATGCTTCATATCCAGTTAATATTCTGCCGGAGTGTATCTCAAAAGATAAGTGAAATAATTCTTTTGTTTTGCATAGCACGGGAAAGGCCTTAGCTGAATGCTATGTCTGACTTCAGGTCACAGCTTCAAGAAATACATGGTCTAGCTGAGGAGAGTCTAGAGAAGAATAACAGTGATCTAAAGTCTAGAAGGTCAGAGCTTTGAGGAAAGACTGGAAAAAAACTGGGGTTGTTTAAAAAAGAAGTGGAAATTGTCAAATCTGATGCAAAGAAGAATGCAAATAACTTGTTCTCCAGGCTTGTGGCAATTACTGCCAGAAGTAGTGAGTTTAAATGGTAGCAGAGGAAATGGTTTCATGTTACTATTAGACCTTTTTCTTTATGGCTAGGTATAATGAAGCATGAAAATAGACTTTCTTAACTTATTTATAAAATGCCCGTTAATAGATTCTGTCACCTCCACAGGCAGACGTATGTCAGGAATGATGGGGGAAAGTTGATCCAGGTGCAGAAAAGACAATGACTTTGATAACCTCTTGTCTTTTTTTCCTTAGGCTTTTTATGATTTATTTGTGGCAAGGTAGATCAAACGTTAGAGCATGACCTTGAAATACTTGGGTTTAGTGGGGATATTATAGAGATTTCTGCTTATGATGTTTTTCCCAAAAGGCAATAGGATTAACAACTCTGTCCTGTGGTAGCTTGTTTGATTACATGAAACTTGCTTACTAGAGTAGTAGCTTCTTCTGGAAAGTTTTGATGTCTCAGGAGGCTTGTTTCTTGTCTCTGTGGACATCTGCAAACTGGTTGGATACAAAGTGTTTGGTACTGAGTTTTTTGTTAATTTATGTTGTTACTTAAGCCACTAATGCTATTACCATTTGTATTTTGTTGTAGTTGTTAAAGACCTCTTATTTTTAAAGCTGTTCTAATAATATCCTTCTTACACTTGTTTAGCCAGGAAAGGCAATTCTTTTGTTGCATGCAGTTAAAAATACCGTAGACCAAATGAGATTTGTTCTTTTTTTTTATGGAGATATCTTTCGATGGTAGCTATTTTTTTAAAACAAACTGAAAAAAAACCGGATTTCCTTAAAGCTCCAATATTCCATTTTGTTTTGTTATTTTATAACAAATCTGTAGTTTGGTTTTATTAATTGTTATATCTATAGAAAATTTGACTGCATGAAATATTTTGGAGGGAATTTCAGTTAGAAGGAAATAGAATTTTATTTGTACTTCCAAGGGAGACAAAAGAGGGTTTCAAATGATCATGAAATCACTAGTTCTGTTCCAATCCAGCCTTACATAGAAGCTGTTTCAGGTTTAGGAGGGTTTTTTTGGAGACACTTTTTGGCCAAGTGTAAGTTCTGTGTAAGTTTTATTTTCACTTTGAACCGCTGAATTTTGAAGGGCGGTGTAATGTACAATATAGTAGAAATGCTCTGTCATAACCGTAGTCCCTAATGGTTGATGCTGCTCCCTATCCCTGCAGTTACACTGAAGTCAACCAAATGGTGCTCTGCCACCCAGAGGGGAGGTTTTGCTGTTTCCTGTGCCTGTGTTGGGCCGCTCAGCCAGATCTACTCCCTTGTGCCAACTTAGTACCACGTAGATCCTTTCCTAAGTTGATTCAACTCGCTAATGCTGAAGAAAATTGGCATCACTTTTGCTGGGTTAGTTTTCTGCAAGCTTAGTGAACTGAATCTCCTCAACACGGAACCCAGTGAGCTCCAGAAGTCTTGCGAGGTAGAAGACAAAAGAAATGTGATTAGGGGGAGTAGTGGTAGTATGGTGGTTCCCCCCCTGCTGGTTTTTTTTTTTATTATTTATTTTAAGATCATCTTTGTCCCATGAAACTGCACTGGCCTTCATTTTTTATATTTGAATCAGAAATCTTGTTCAGCTGAGGCTTCCTTAGCTGGACTTGCCAGGTTTAGATCCTGACACGTTAGATCTTTATGGTCTAGAACTTCCTGTGCCAGGTTGTAACTTGCTCTCTCTGGATTGCTTCTGAGCGTACCTTTCACAGAAATACGATCACATGCAATAGTTTTGCCAGTGTGCCCGGGACGTGAAGGTCCTCTATGAGCTTCTTATATAGTAAGTACACTTTTCCAACAGCTTTGACCACGTGAGACTTCTAGGTACAGTATTTAGTTTTTTGAGGTGTGAGTTGGTTTTCGTAGTTTTCAACTGTTCACACGTATGTGTGTGTGAACACAGCTACTTTCTCATAGCTAGTGCAGGATACAGAAGTCAGTATGCAATATACGTGTTTCTTTGCTTCAGCTTTTTTATTCCAGTCGCTCTTGAGCTTTTTGGGCGTACAATGGAATCCTCCTGATCTTCCCTCCTGCACACAGCTTCTTTCCAAAATGATGAAATACGTATTTATGCAACTGATGTCCTCTTCTGTGGCCAGTGCTAAAGTTAAACAAGGCTGCTTGATGCAGAAGTACATGCCTTCTCTTCTTTTTTTCCTGTTTAAACTCCTTGCTGCAAGTGTTTGGCTTGTTACTCCACCTTTTTAGCATTTGTGTGTTTTGAAGGAGTGGCAACAGTGCCTTTATTCTGTTTCTGATGACATTTTATGAATGTGGACACTAGCGAAAAAGGGTGAGACAGGAATAGGTCTAATTTTTAACCATTCCCATTGTCCGAAGGTGCTGTCAGTTCAGGCAGGAGTTTTCAGGGAACAGTGCTGCCACCTATCATCCCACCATGACACTCCCCAACCAACGTGGGGACATTAAAGATCAGAAAACAGAACCTATGCTTTTTTCAAAATGGAACTTGTTGTGCAGTGCAGGTATAGTGCTCGGTATCAAATTCTCCACGCTATCAACGTTGAATTCAGGAGATCATAGGAGTGTGTTTGGGCACTGAAGAAAGCTTTTATTTTTCTAAGGTTTTGATCAAGTGAAATATTTTTGTGAGTTCTCCAAGTATATCTGCACAAAATTTAGTATGAAGAGGCAATTCAAGTTCTACATGAAGGGTACCAACTTTCTTCAAAATCTTTCTTCTAGGAGGCAAGCAAGTAAGGTTGTTAATGAACAAAATGTACTTACTGTTTAAAAACGTGTTGCGTAACTAAGTGGCTGGGAAATTTTTTTTACCGCAAAAAGGAGGGATACCAGCTCTAATATCTTCATCTGTTAAGTAGTGAGGCCCCTTAAACAGTATAGTCATTGGTAAAGCTGTTGTTAAATTCACTGATAAGTAGTAAATACTTTTCAAATGCAGTTACATTGTGTTCAGTCAACATTTTCTGACACTTGGAGCACAGACTTGATAACTCTTAATTTTTTTTTTAACTTTATTTCAGATAAAGGGATTGTTTTGAGGGTAGGCATTTCTGAAGTAGCGTGTCTAGTTTTTTTATCTCTAGTACTAGTTATTCACTAATGGTGTTTGAAAAGCACTATAAAATCAACATGAAATAAAATCATTATGACTTTAAGAAGTTGGTAGCATCTAAATGTTTGAAACTGGATGGTTGTATATTGGTGCTTCAGTCTTTGAACTGGTTTTGTAAATTTATTCATTAAATCTTAATAGGTCAAACATTCTAATTAGTTGTAAGTAATGTAGATTTAAATGTGAGTCTTTAGCATCATCTGAGGTAGCTTTCAGAAAGGATTTCATTAAGCATTCTCATAATTTTGCTAGAATACAATTTGTAAGTGCTCAAGTCTCTTGTGACATTTTTAAGCTTATGTACATTGTTGAAAATTGATGCAGCTTTTTCCAGTCTCTCGATTCAGTAGTTATGAGTTATAAGTCTTGCAGCAGGTTTTATGTACTAAATAGTTCTCCAGTTTGATCAGCTGAAGTTTGACTGAGTCAAAGGAAAATACCTTTTTCAGCAGGGTTTTTTTTCAGTTTTCTAAACTAGATGATTGTTTTCAACATCCTTCCATGGTAGCTGTTGTATCTTGGTTTGGATTTTTTTTTAAACTCTCCTAACTGTACAATGAGTGGCAAGGAGCCAGATCTGCCTTTTAAATTATTTCATTTTTCATGTTGGTACTAGGGTTACTAAGGCAGCATGGTCTGCTGAGTAGAACATAGAATGCCATTTAGGAGAATGTGGTTTCTGTGGCAGTTTTATTTGTGACTGTTTTCTGTGATTGGGAGCAAATTACTTGTTTTTTACAAATAATTAAAAAAACCAACATTTGCTCTGTTTCACGTTTTGAGACCTGTTTGTGATAAAAATGGGATACCTTAGTTACTTTATTGGATCACAGATATTTCTGAACAAACAGAATGTATTTATACTTGACTAACAATTCCAGCTGTCTCTTACATTTTCTAACCGGTTGGTGGAAAACACATGTACAGTGTAGTAATAGTTTAGTGGTGGAATATTGCAAAGTGTATAACAAATTATTTTATGGATTGAGAACATGAACTTTTAAATAGGTGCTGATTATCTTTTCTGGGTAGTCTAATTAATTGTGTGCTCTGGCAAGGAGAGAGCAGAATAAGTTCTGTAGTTCAGCCGAGACTGAGTTTATTTGTTTTGTCATTTTAATTAATGTGTCCCAAGCTGTGTAAGAGCTCTGCTCAACTAGCATTTCCTTCTTATAGGCAATTATTGTAATTAGCTGGTTGGCTGCTTGCTTTCCATCACAAATATGACTTGTCTCCAGCTTAAGGTGTGCAGAGAAATAGTCTGGTGTATGCATGATAGGGTTTTTTTTTAAATTTCACTGCTGTATGGATTTAACACATTGAGAGTCTGTGGTAGATACCTCTCTAAAGCAAAATTGTATTCTTAAATAAGTTAGGAAATCTGGATAGGTTTTTTTTCCTCTTTTTTTTTTTTTTTTTTAAACCTGTGACAGTCTAGGGAGAAGTTGTAAAATTCATTGTATTTACATTTATGAATTTAACGAGAACTTGATCTGTGCATGAACCTCATGACTACTGAATTAGTACCAAAGTGAATAAAAGAGACTAGTAGTAATGCAACACAAAAGCCTTGAGGAATGTGGAATTAAAGATTTAGTTAGATCAAAGAAAGCTGTGCAACTGGTGGTTAATGATTTAAATGAAGGCTACAGACACCTCTTATTTTTCACACTCTGCTGTTCTACTGTGGTAGAAAACATTTGTCAACTTTCCTTTTTATAGTGCTTGGAGGCAAATTCTACTTAGCAGCAAGCAGCAAAGATGGCAGGTGATGGAAAAAGTGGGGGAATGAAAGAGAATTGAAACTTAAACAGGAAGGCTGCTGCTTCATGGTAGCCTGAATCCATATAACTCTGGGCTATAGAGAGGAAAGGTGACTTTTTGCACCACCTCAGGTGGTCACTGGGTCCTTTGCCAAGCTGTTTCAGCACACTAGACTGGCAGAAAACTAACCTTGGCAAAGAGAACAATTTTCCGCTTGTTTAGCATACTGAAATGGTTCAGCCAAAGGTTTAAGTTCTGGAGAAAGAGTAAGGAAGGGAGCAGGGGTAAATAGCCCTGGACGATACGATAATTGCACCCACCTTCTAGGTTGGTGTAAGCTGCAAAGCAGCCACTGCCTAAGGCTCTTGGTGACTTGGTTCTTATAGAGAAACTGCTTGGTTATGTTACAAGGGTAGACTTTATTGAGCTTTATCCTTTACAATTTATCATTGTATTTAAAAAAATATTTTTAAACACTTATAAGAAGTAAGGAACATTTGAAGTCTGAATTCCTTTTGTTAAAGAGGAGGCAACTTAAGAGGCAAAGGTCTGACAGACTGAAAGGCTATTTATTCTGCTTTAAGAGTAGAGCTGAATGATGAGCAATTCAATTTGCATTTAGAATTAAACAAAGGAAAAGACATAGATTACTCTCAGCTGCAACTGATGGTTTGCAAATAAATGAGAGATGCAAGAATATTAAGTAAAAACTAAGTGTTAGTAATACCGGGATTTTGTGTGGTGGAAGTCCTCTGGTAAAGAAAGCAAGTCTTTATTGAATGTGTTTGTCTTAGAATTGCAGAGTTAGTCTTCCACTTCTTTTTTCCATAGAGTTTCTGCTGCAGACTCCTCAAAGATGATACTCTGATACTTGAGTGTTAACTTGGTCAGATGTTTCCTAGTCTTTTTGGAGTGGGAAAGTTGTTGTTGGGTGTTTGGTTTTGGTGGGGTTTTTTGCTTAATGGGAACAGTGTCACAACAGACACAGTTGAAAACCTGCATTACTGGTTACGGGGGGTTAAGAATTGGCCTTTCCTTCCTAAAAAATGTTACCTGTTAAATGGAAAATAGTTTTCATCTTGAAGCCTTTTTAATATTTTACTAACTGCTGTGCTTACAGCAGATGCCTGCTGATCACATTTCTGTATTAGCTGACCTAGATATGATCCTAGTCATCAGAGAGGATGGTACAAAAAATGTTGTGCCTCTTCTTGAGGATTTTCCTTCTTGAACGTACTATTATACATCTTCACCAAGGCTATTCTTCATCAGTCTAGAAAGATATGTTCATAGACTTTTGTGGAAAAAGAGATACCGGATCCTTTTTCTCTTGGCTACAGTAACTTCTGTAGATATTGTTGTCTGTAACCTATTTACTATTCTGTGATTGTAAATTTTACTGGACTCATTCTGAACTGTCTAGCTAGCCAACAATGAAAATACATTGTTAAAGTTCATATCTCAGACATTGTAAAGGAGCTGCGATGAAAATGATTCATGGACATTAATAAAAAGTTGCGGAAGATAAACTGGGAAAGGCAGCCTCGATGCTGATGTTCATGTCACTTGTGTAAACTCTTATTTGAAACCCATTGCAAGCTGGTTTTCAATTCAGTAAAGTTTTTCAGCTGTTAGTATTTTCCATACTTGTTTAATAAAAAATTTAACTACACTGTTGAAAATGTGATAAGCATGAAGAGCCAGCAGAGAGTAGGAAAAATGCAAAAATTAACACAGTGGTTGTGCAAGTTGAGAGAAGCTTCCACTGAGAGATGGAGAAGAGCTAGAGCCTGAAGTATAGGAAGAAGGAAAGGACTATCCTTCTCGCTGTATGTGCATGCTCCAGCGGATGACTGCAGAAAATTAAAAGCAAGCTTTGTAAGAGGCAAGAAGAGGACTAGCACCATTCAACGTTGATGAGGGGGGGAAAGTATCTCAAGAAAAGATATAAAAATGTGAGGAAGAGGTAACAGTGATTTTCAGCAAAGAAACTGGAAAATGTAAACTCTGCATCTTGACATGCAAATGCTGAGGTGGGATGCTGAGTTAACCCCATTCATATGTCCTCTTGCCTCTCTTTCACTCTAACACTTCACTTTCAAGTTAGTTAAGACATTAGTTCAGCTAAGAACAATCTCGTACATGACAGCTTTCTAAAGCATTTTCTGACAAAGTGGATCCTAGCTCAGTGGACCAAACAATTGAATTGATTGTGTAAGAAAGAAGCCTCAAGGGACTGATTAGGATAGTATTGGATAGGTATTGATGATTTTGTCCTCCTTATAAAACAGTTTCCAAATCAAATGCTTAATTTTTATTTTTTTTTTTTAAATTACCTAGTTGGTTCTGTCAAAGTATTCTCTGTCATCACCAAGTGTGATAATCCAAATGCAGGACATACTGTGCCTGGACAAATAATGGCTTTTTTTTTTTTTGTACAGAATAATTTGAACTCTCAGGTGTCTTCTACCAAATGTGAATCATACAGCTTAGAGTTAGGATGTGCTGCAAGATTTGAGTACTAATGCCAGGTGCAAAAATTATAAAAGATGGTTTGCTTTGTGCTGTCTCAGGCAGTGCGCATTTTGACAAGCAGCAAAGGATGCAAAAATAACTTTGTGGCTTATAGCCTCTCATTTGTGGAGCCATAGTCTTCCCTGAATAGAATGGATTTAGGCTTCTACTGTATCTGACTTGCCTCTGGCTTGAAATAGGTCATCATCTTTATTACATTGCAAGGGAGTGCTTATTTGCAAAATTAATGCACAATTATCCACAATAGGCAGATACAAGTTGATATATTCCAGTGTATCTGGAGTGTTTCCAGTCTTCTGGCTGCCTGTGTCCATGTTAGCCTGCGTCAGCTTCCTTGTGTCAGCAGCACTAAAAGGAGAATCAAATCTAATCTCTTGTGATAGAGAATAACCTTAACCTAATGCTACCAGATAGGACAGAAAAATTTATTTGAGGCTTTTTTTGGAAAAATGATAAGGTTATCCAAGCTATAAAGGATTCATTACTTTTTCATGGAACTACAATGAAACAGTGTGTCTCAAATAACTGTGCTGCTTCCTGTGGGAAGGGACTGGACTTGCATGTGGACAGTACTAGGTGCATTGCAGATTTACTTCAGAATACATTAAGATTTCTAGCAACTGTCTCTTAGGCTGGCATCGATTTTTGTATTTCTGCAAGATATTTGGCAGTTGTGGTTTTATGGTTTCCTACAGGTGTGGAGTTTCATAAGCGTAATGGAGTACTTATAAGAGTAACAAAAAATAGGTCTGGTCTTTCTTAATGACCAGAAGGCTTCTGCAGTTTTCTTTTACTTCTAGACAAAGTGTGAATAAAGTGTGGATAAAGGGATTACAGTGAGATCTTGAGGAAGGAATGGTATTAGTGTGTATGCATTTAACTTAAAAAACTTGGTTTTATTCTGTTGTCTAGGAACAAGCTCTTTGATCCAGAACTGATTGCTAAAAGGATTCTATATTTCATGGTTTTGCTGTCTCTGTTATTAGGTAGTTCCTTGCCGCTGTCCTGGAATGTATGTGCTTATGGGGAATGAGACACTAAAATCCTAGGCAATTTTTGTACACTCAGGTTTTATTTGGACGGTTGAAAGAAACCAGTACCTCTGTGAGTGCTACTGAACTCGAGATTTAATTCTTAAGAGCCTAGTGTTTCAGGTTTTTTCCACAGAGATGATGGTGATACATCTTGGCTCAAAGTCTGTAAGGCTGGGCTGGTGCACATGATGCAAACTTAGCTGAGATGAGTTATCTGAACAAGCAAGTCTGCGAGGAGAAAAGACAGGCTGAAGTTGCTGGCTCTGCTGGCTGTGTAAGTCAACAGGTATGGTGTATTTTTTGAGGCGGAAGCTGTGGGTACTGTGGTGTGCAGAAGCAGAAATTTTCGAGTCGCATGAGGTCACTTGCACAGAGCACCAGTTCTGAATTCCAGTTAGGAAAAGGCTTGAGTTCCTTCAATTGAATTGAAGTAGTCATAGATCCTGCATAGTAGGATGTAATATACTTGCACAGGGGTTAATTCTCAAGGAGCTAGCTAGTTAAGGGTTGCTCTGAACCACAAAAAACTGTGTATAAGCATATTCACTGATATGGGAAGGCAGAAGGTAAGTTTTCTATAAGTAAAAATAAGTAGAAGTTGCCACTTCAAGGGGAATTGTGGAACTTGGAAATTTGCCATGGCATATGTGTTCTTGTGCATACTTGATTAGGGATAGAATATGCTAGTCAATACTAGATCTGTGAAAGTTTTTTCAGCTTGTCAGAAGACTTTTGATGAATATGGCACACAAAATAGGTTTTCCATTTCTGTGAGCAACAAGTAATGATTAGTTGCTATGGTTGACTTTGATAAATTTCCTTCTGCCTTCAGCGTACTTTTAACTGTGTGAATAGCCTTTCTAAGATGATCGAAATCCATATTAAGTTTGCCTGTAAGATTCACTTGTGGAAGGGCTCTTGGTTTAGTGCACGGATGTATAGTAGGTAATTCAGGGCACCGTTTTCAACTCCTCTGAGCAATGTTGTCTTCCATTAGACTTTAATTTCTGCTTCTTCAGGTGAAGACATTTTTACCATAGCCTGGCAGCTGGCAGTAAGTTTGAATTTTTTTTTTATTTTCTTCATTAGTCACTGAGTTTTTGCTCTTGTCATATTAGCTTAGCAGGAAGACTTCTGCCCTTGTTAGAGGCTGTTTGATTCTCTTGCCAACACCTCCTAAATAACATGCTTCCGTTGTGCGTATTGAGTTGCTCAGTTATATTTGTTATTCTGTATCTTTATTGTAAGAGAAGAGAGAAGCAAGGTTGTGGTTATGGGCACAAAATACAAAATAACATATGAGCAAGGAAGTTATTCATTATCAATCTTCAAAAAAAGTATTTGGAAACTCATCTGACAGGCATTCATTCTACTCGGCACTTGTGAGGCCACACCTGCAGTGCTGGGTCCAGTTCTGGGCTCCCCAGTACAAGAGAGACATGGCTATACTGGAGAGAGTCCCGTGAAGGGCCACAGAGATGATTAAGGGTTGGTGACAATGGGCACAAACTGAAACACAGGAGGTTCCCTCTGAACATCAGGAAACACTTTTTTAATGTGAGGGCGACTGAGCACTGGCACAGGTTGCCCAGAGAGGCTGTGGAGTCTCCATCCTTGGAGATGCTCAGAAGCCATCTGGACATGGTCCTGGGCAACCTGCTTGAGGAGGGGGTTGGACCAGATGACCTCCAGACGTCCCTTCCAACCTCAACCCTTTTGCGATTCTGGGTTGCTTTGTCAGTGAAGCATTTTCCCTCCCCACCTTCCCCATTGCCAGGCATTTAAGTATAGTAAATTGTTGATATTGATTCTGGTACAGTACATGTTGAGGAAAACTTTTGGCGGGTAAAATTGCCAGAATGACCAAATAATAGAAGTTGCGTTAAGTACTAATGAAACCTGTTTCTGAAGGTAGTCCTGAGATGATTCCTTAGTTTGCCAGGAATTTTCTGCATACATAGCCAGGTTAACAGCATGTTACTAGTAACACAGTAACTAAACATCCTAAACTCTTACATTGACCAGGTTAATTGAAATAGCGTTGATTCAAGCTTGTTGTTTTCGCCAAGCATACAACTAGCCCTTGCCATCTTGGGAAAAACTAGCAAAATACAGAAATCTTTCTCTTTGCTGCTGGTTGGCAGTCCTAGCTTCAATGTGATAAATCGATTGCAAGTTGAGAAGCAAGCTGACTTCCACAGTTGCCTCAAGGGAATTTCCATACAGAATACTTGAATAGCACACTCTTTGTTTGGTGTCCCCCCACTCCCCTCACTCTTCATAATTTGGGTTGCTTGTTGCTGAGCAAACTATTTTTGCTTGACTGTAGCTTCTTGATGAAATCTTTATTCTGGTATCTGTTCTAAAACTTGGGCTAGAAGTGAATCAATTATTAGTTTACTTTAGGAAATTGCTGGCAAATAACTGATGTCTAGAATTAGAAGGGGTAAATAAGGTGGTGTGCAAAATGTGAGTTCTGTATTTTAGAGTTTGTTTCTTTGTGAACATCTCAAGTTAAATAGTAAAACTTGTTTTCATCGAACTTGGATTGGATCCTATTATTGGTGCCTACTTTAGAATACGAAGTTATTTGCATCTTTGTTTTAAAGAGGTAGGTTGTCACAATTTGTAAATCCAGACCTGGTCTTGAGGCTGTATATATTATAATCTGTGAAGTAGAAGATAGTTAAACTGAAAAAGATAACAGGAATCTTTAAAATCCCTTTGGAAGAAGCACTGTTTATATGATCTTCATTTCTTCCATCCTGGGTCTAATAACTCTGACGTAATAATTTTTTTCTGATAAATAGTCTGAGTAACAGTACCTATGAAGAAGACATTCTCCTCTCTTCCTCCCTCTTCCCCTGCTATAAATTTCTGACTTTGATTGGACTGAAGTAGCTTCTTAAATTAGTATAGCATTATTGCTTTAAAAGTTTGGGTTTGTGCTTTGCTGCCTTTTTAGGTGTAAATTAGGATTTGTAATACCGTTCACCTACAATAGTCTTAAAGTCCTAAAATTAACTCTTTCAAGATGTTGTGAAGAATGAGTAACAACCTGAGTTGTTTCATAGATCAGTGCCATAAGTTCTCTCTGTGCACTAGAGGTCAATGTCTTTTTCAGATCATGTCCAAGGTCTGTAAGAAAACTTGCAGGGTAGACTGAGTATAGAAGTCAGGGTATAGACTTTAAGATCAAGGCATCCTATTCCCATGCAAATACAACACTAGGTCTAGGTTTTGTGAATGTTGTTTACACAGTTTACTTGAGGTTTGATAGAAGAACTCCTTCTCTAAATGTTGTAATACTGTAGAAATTGGGTTGCAAAGTCTTGCAAGGAAAATACGTAATATGATTTTGATAAACATGAAGAATAAACCATTCTTAAAAGTTGTTTATTCAAAGATTCCTGAATTTTAAAACCAAATTTAATTTGCTTCTGTTTATCTCAGAAGCAAGCTGGGTATCACTGACAGTGGATGAACGAGATAGCTTTGTGCACTCTTTTACTGATAATTAAAATACTTTCATTATGGACTTCTGTTATTAAATATCAAGAAAATGTACTTTTTTTTGTTTTAGGACAGATTCTCTAGGCTCCTTTTGATTATAAAAACTTTTAATTTTCTGTTTTAGGTGTGGAATATCAAACAGATGATTAAATTAACACAAGAACATATAGAGGCACTGCTAGACAAATTCGGAGGAGAGCATAACCCACCATCGATATATTTAGAGGTAAGTTTACATTCAGATGAATGTGGTTAGATTAATGGTGTGTTACCTTAATCTTATATGAAGCATCTTATGTTAAAACTGAGAAAACCTGTAGTAAAAGAAAATATTCTCCTTGTGTATTAAAAACTTAACTCTTTCCCTGGAGATAGAAAGGAACTGTATGGGATTCCTGATATGCATCAGTAGGGGAAGATCAGTGGCATGGTCTAATAGTTACATTGGTGCAGTTGAAATGTAAAGCATCCTTGTTAGGTGTGGAGTGGGGGGAAGACTGCGTGTGCATAATAGAAAAAGGCATGCTCTGTTGTTAAAAGCAAATGTATACTCAGAAACATGAAAGCATCTTATAAGACTAACATTGCCTTTAAAGCAGTTGACTTCACTTTTTCTCTTTGAAAAATAATCGTGTAGAATCCAAAAAATTATATTAGTGGAAGGGAACTTCTTAAAGAAATACATAAAATGGTAGAGTGGAGCAATATTTTTAAGCTGTGTTTAATTTGTAAACTAACTACAAATTAAATTTCTGTATTCTTTCATCACCCCAGATTCATAAAGTTGCATTGATGTAGGACCATTAAGAGCATAAAAAAGGACTGCCTGCATAAGTTACATCTATTAGGAATTGAATGGGTATCACTTGCTCCAAACCCTGCCCTTTTCTTGGTTCTCTCAAGTATTGAAATAACTGGAGGTCAACCAGATTTCTTTTGTAGTCTTTTTAATTGTAATTGCTGCCTAAAGGCACTGGGTAATTAAAAATAAAGATCTCATTATTTGAGGTACTTCTAGCTTTTATCTTAATATGTCAGAGCAGGGCACTAGCTTGATTATACAAATGTTGACATAATGTCCTTAACAGTTAAGGTCCAATGAGGCCCTCTATAGTTGCTTTACTTATTGCTAATGTGAAATGGGAGTATTGAATGAGTGCTAATCACTATTTTAACCACTCAATGGTATATAAACACAACGCTGTTTTCACATGAACTGGTTCATTCCATATGTCTGGATTTAATATTGCCACATGTATGTTGGTTTCATTGGATTGTGTATCAAATTGCAATAATAATGGGCTTAATCTGTACTAAGTCTGGATTTCAGGTAGTGAAATTGTTAGTTCATTACAGCCATTTGTCACTTGCTTATATCTAAATTAAAACTGAGATCCCTACACTGGAAGCTTTTTGATTATTCTGTAGTTCACTGATGGGGAAGAGGGCATTTGCAGTCATAAATGTGTACTGGGAAATGATTATGATAGTGTAAAGAGTATGGTAAGTCTGAAATAGTTGGTGGCTACAAACCATGAAGCTTAAAGTAGACTTGCAAGTTCGATGGTTCCGTGTGCTGCTGAGATGAAACTGCAACTCTGGCTCATCAACATGGTAGGGAAGCCCTGCAAGATGGAGCAGGGTGTTACTCTGCTGCAGTGAGTTGTGCTGGATCATGAAGTGGATCTTGTGACAAGTAGTGCTGGTACTGGCTAGGGAGTAGTAAGCCATTGGGAGAAAGGTGGAAGTGACTGGGATTCTGCTTTTTCAGTTGAATTATCCCGTGAGACGGCGAGTCCTGTGAAAAGAGCCCACCGTCATTGAAATGAAAAGCCTTGCTTTTCCCAGCTCTTTGCTGTGTGGTTCCTCCGCTTCCTTTGTTCAGGTACTTGCAGTACCAGTAGTGGCTCAGCCACTTTCAACCACCAACCTGGAAGGAAAATATTCTGGTTTTGTTGGATTAGTTTGCCATTCAGTTAGTGGATGGAACTTGGTCATGGTGAAGTCCAGTGAGCCCCAAAGCTGTGATTAAGGTTAGGGAAGGGGAAGAGCTTGCAGCTGTGAGCCAAGAACCTAGAAAATGGGGTGAGAGGGGAGAGGAACTTTCTATTTGGATGGTCATTAGCTTAGATTAGGTCATCCTCAGATGGATTGATTGAAGTGAATAGGATTAAATGCTGCAAACCTGTCCTTTGTTTAGTGTGTAGATTTCCTGTGGTAGAACTAAAGTGTGAGGGAAAGAAAAAGAAGTAGTATACTACAGAGTACCTGATATAGTCAGAAGCAAGATTACTGTCTACCCTTGACTGTTCATTTCAACCCAGCAGCAGTTGTCTAGTGCATCCTTTCTGTGCCTTTCCCACCTTTTTGGCTGCTTTTGTCTTGGTCAAGAACGGGGGTTGCTTTCTATTGTCAGAATTTACTTGCAGCAATTTACCTGAATCTAATCTGTCACTGCTAGAGCTAATGTTTTGACTTTGTGTATTCCTCCACCTGTCAGAAAAAGGGCCAGAACAACCCTGGTTGCAACATGAAAGGACAAAGCTATATGTAAAAAGCTCTGAATGTAGTGTGATGAAGTGTGGAAGAACATGTTTGCTTCTAGGAAATGCAGAACTATGAACATACGGTAGTTTTGATATGAATAAAAAGAACAGGAGAGAATGTAGAATACATGTGGGTAGCTTAAGTGGTTCAATAGATAACTTGTCTGTCTGACATCTGTTAGAAGTATCAAACTCCCAATGTACAGAGCCACTGTGTGATATCGGGCCTGTTGCTCAAGTTCTCTACCTGGGCATCATTACTGACTTCTGTGCATGACCCCTCTTTCCCCCCAAGCTTTCACATCTAGGCAATGTCTAGGTCTTAATCCTGTAGTCTGTGTAGTATCTCCAAAGTACTTGAACAGGAAGGTGATGTAACTTATACTCTGTCCATCCTCGTCTGACTTTTATATTTTGATGGTTTTGCTGAAGTCTCATTTCAGGCTGTAAAGTGCAATATTGCCCTGCTTTTACCCAGAATCTGTATGGTTAATTTTGCTAGTCTGTTACTTGGACTGCATCACCCTTCTCTTTGTTTCCTTCCACTGCTCTGATCTCTTTGCATCTTCCATAAAATGTGAGTGACTCTTAAGGACTTCTGTAGGATGTGCTTGTTGATCATCTCTTGAGTGCTATCAGCAAGCATGTTGTCTGCTTCTCTTAGCAAAAGTTGGAATTAGCCAAACCTAATTGCTAGGTAAGTACCTGCAAATGAACACTTTTGCTTTCACCCGTATTGCCTTTCACTGTTGTAAACATCTAGTTTGTTATTGCAATGCTTTCTGCGAAACCAGGGCTTTTTGTATACCTATGAAAAGCTTGACAGCTATCCATCCATCTTCTGGTGTGTAGGGTTTCAGTACAATAGGATTTGTTTGGTTCTTCTGTACTCCTGTCTAGCTTCATATCCTTTGTTTCTTACGCATCTTACTAATTGCTCATGTTCACAGAACTTACGGCACCTCTTGCCCTGGCTCCTGGCCTGTGCTGGAGCTGCATCTGTAGACCTGTCACGTAAAGTTGTGGTTGAACCTGGCGACAAAAGTGCATTTCAATTAAAAGTGGAAAGGAAGGGGCTGAGGGAGCGGAAGCGCGCAAAGGAAAGCTGAAGAATTGAACAAGAAAACTAATTCTGAAAATTCAGCATTCAAAGGATGTAGTAGAATTATTTGTGCATTGAATATGAAACACACCTCATTTGAAAATAAAAAGGAATTTATGCCTTAGTTACAGTTGCTCAAGAAAATAGAAGCTAACAAGCTTTTTTTTCTGTGCTCATCTGAGAGTAAGAAGACAAGACGGGTTTTTTTGTGACAGACTTTTTTTTTAATTCTGGGGGGGTTCAATGTGTTTTACATCAAGAGAACTTTAAAACTGACAGCTATTGTCGCAGCCGTCATTTCAGGATTCATCAGTTGACTATGAAGGAGGAATGGATTTCTTGAAATACCAAAAATGATTGACGTGTGCTGTGTTGAATTCGGCATATATTTAATTATTCCTGCAAGAGGGGGTACTCGGATTCAGGGGTATCTCCCTGCCTTGATCCATCACTCCTCACTGGTGGTCTTAAAAAGGTGACTGTAGAGCATGGGGAGTAGGGCCTGCAAGCCTGGGCGGGCTCCTTTGTTTGCAGCTGCCTAGGAGTGGAAAGTGTAGGATGAAGCTGGAGGGCAGTGGGTAGCTTGTCTCTGTCCTCTCAGGGCAGGACAGTAGAGGCTGAGGAAAGAGACCAAAGCTGCAGAGAGACTTCTGAGTGTGTGTATAAGATACAGGGGTAGGAAACAAAATGAACAGAAGAAAGAAAAGAACGTTTGTCATTAACCACATAAATTTATTCTAATTGTTATAATTAGTAATAGCTTCGGGAATCCTATCAATGTTCTCTAGTATGATTACAAGAAAAACTTTTCTATTTGTTCCAGCTGGAAAAAATAATAAATGTAGTAAGCAATGGCTATATTTAAATCTAAAAATGGCTTATAGCTAAAATTCTTTCTTAGGTAATCCAAGTTCTTAACTTCTTCCATCCCCTATGTGTGAGCATGTATCTCAGATCTAACAGACTCCTGGAAATCACTGTCAAATATTTGAAATAACTGCTTGACTCAGTAGATGTAGAAATATCACTAATAACATTTTTCTTTTCTTCTGGAAAAGAGGCTGCAGGAGCTCCTTGGTAGGTTTTACCACACTTCTTGGAATCACTCTCTATCACAGCAGCTGAAAACATCAATGATTTTTGTCTTCCCACATAATTTCTTACTGCGTTATATCTGTCCTTGAAGTGCTGTTTCCCAAAATACGGAGTTTGTGATTCACTGTGGAAAAACCCTTTTCTTAAGGGTTTGTCTAAGCATTGTAAATATTGGAAATCTTTACTGCAAAGTAGTCTAATACTATGATATTGGGAAAAGCTGGGATTCAGTTAGCAAAAATGGTTAAAATATGCAGTTACATATTCTTCTATAATGGCCATCAAAATTAATTTTTTTTCTTTGTCTCTACCAACAAAGTACTGATGAAAAGAATAACCTAAGTTAGGGAAAGGAGAATAATGATCTGTGCATTTCAACTTAGCATTGGCAACAAATACTGTTTACAAACTGAAATGGGTCGTACAGATCCAAAAGCAGTCAGCTCAAACTTAGAAAGGAGAGATTGTGCTTAAATGACTTAATCAGATTTGTTAGCCCTTGTAGACTCTTAATGAGTGTTCAGGGAGGCCTTACCTATTTAAACTTCCAAAATGCATTGTGTGTCCTTCTTGCCTGGTAGTTATGTGTACAGTATTATCTACGAACACTTCATCTGTGAGAACTTAATTGAACAGTATTAGCCCATTTGCATGTAAATAGTTCTTCCTGTGGTGTGAAGTTGCATCCCGGACCTGTAGGTTACTTCAGTTAACAGTACAAGAGTAAGCTGCCTGCTTTTTTTTTATTCAGACTCCACACAAAATAAAACAGTATACAAATGCATAGATAGAATGATAGTGGTGTCAAAATAAGTTTTAAAACTCAGTCAGCTTTCTAGTATTGTCTTGAAAGAATCATCCTCTTTCCTACTCCTACTCTTGGAAGCAATTTAAAATGAGAATCATGGGGGTAGAGGTATGTTTGTCCCCAACTACTGTGATTTCCCCCCCCCCGCTTTCTCTTTTCCTGGGCTATTAAACGTATTTTATTCAGAGGCCTTGCTGTTGCCATTTTTGAGAGTTTGGCTGTTGAATTTCAGGAGAGTATTTCATTCCTTACTCCTGTAGATCTGAAGAATCCACACAGGAGGTCAAATTAATTAATTAAAGAAGATTACCTCTTTGCTGATCTAAACTATGTTTATTGCAACAACAGGCACATACAGTCTGAAACAGATCTTAGTGCTGAATCTCAGGTTGTTTCAGACTGTTTGTGGGATTCCAGGAAAATGCTACCTCTGGGTACAGGCACTGGGAAATGTGATGGTTCTCTGGGGAAAATCAGATTAATTTTTGCCAGGCTCCTAACAGACGCTGATCAAATATGTTGGACCAAAACTGGAGTGTCTAAAGTTAGACTAAGTACAGATTTAGGAGTCTTACTAAATGAAGAAATCGTGACGTACGTTACTGACTGTCTTCAGCTCCCATTTAACTTAGTGGGATTTGCATTTGATCAACAGCCTAAAAGGTCAGACACCTTTTAAATAGAAACACAATCTCAGTTTCAAAGACCAGGAAACTGTAGTTTAGGCTTTTAAGAGTCTTGCAATGTGTGGATATTATCTAAAATTGATTGAGGAAGGGAGAGAGAATGGTAAAACCAGTTGGTCTGCTTGAGTTTAGACTGGGTTTCTAACCAGATGTGGTAGGGGGCAGGGAGAAGGAGAAACCATATTTTGCTACTTGGTTTCATCCTAGATTAATTTTTAAAAAAAATATTTCACTTGTTGCTTTTCGTTTCCTTAGATGTTATTACTAGAATATATAGCCTGGCTATGGCCCAAGAAAGCAAATTTCAAATATAATATAAATAGTACATAATACAAAAATAGGCATATTTTTGAGAAAATCCCTTATCTTGTCAGCAGAATTCTGTTGGCACATCTGTGTAACATCATGCAAATTCTGTTGACTTCTGAGGTCAGTTTTTATATTGTCAGTAGGCTGCAACATTTAAGAAGTAACTTTAACTCTGCTGTTCCTGAGTGAGCAGCAGTTGTATTATGGCATGTATGTACATTGTATATAAACATGCCAACTTCTAATGCTTTAGATGGATTTGGCAGCTTACCAGGCCTTGATACATTTTACTTAGTTGAAGCCTCAGTTGAAGCCTCATATACACTGATATGCAATATAATTAAAATTAACTTTTTGTTCTATTTTAGATAGCCATAGAATTAAGTGTAGATTGACAAGATGTGCCAATTTGAATATAACAGCTTTTCAAATATATATTTTCCTTTAACTTTGTGAAATACTGTAAATTCACACTAAATTGGGAGCCCTGTAGCGATACAGCTGAGGATAATATATGTTATTAAAGACAGTCTATTTTTGGCAACTAATAAATAAGCTGGAAGAGTTGAAGAACAGAAGCCTCATGACAAGAAGCAGCACAACAACAAAGAAGAATGCAGCATCTTGCACCTGGGACAAGGTGGCTGCCCATCGGTGCGGGCAGGCAGCTATCTGGGTGGCAGCTATCTGGGTAGCAGCTCTGCAGGAAAAGTACCGGGGAGTGCTGGCGAGCCACAAGCTGAGCTGTCAGTAACCCACCGTCACGGTAACAGCAGCACACTGCAGACTGGGCTGCGTTAGCAAGCACGTAGCCAGCATGAAGAGGGACCCATCTACTCACTGCTTGTGTGACTGCATTGGGGTGGTGTTTAGCGTGGAGAAGAGAAGGCTAAGGAGGAATCTGCATGTTCTTGCAACTTAAAGAGAGGGCCAGACTCTTTTCAGACATGCATAGCAAAAGGGGGAGAGGCAACATCGCAGATAGCATCAAGTGAATTTCATAAGAGAAAATTCTTCGTCATGAAAGTGGTTTTTGAGCCCTGGAACTAGTTGCCCGGAGGTTGTGGAGTCTCCATCCTTGAAGACTTTCAAAACCTGCTTTGGGAAGGCCCTGAGCAACCTGAATGAACTTAAAAATTAGCTCTGTGTTAAACAAGTGTTTGGACCAGATGACTTCCAGGGATAACTTCCAACCTTTTTTCTTTTTTTTTCCTCTTATTTTTTCTCCTGTGATTCTATATCAAGCTGAAAGCAAGATTTAAGTTTTCTTGTAGAACATTACTCACTTCTTAGTGGGAATATGTAAACTGAATGGATTTCATTCTAGATTTCATAAACTTTTCCTTCTGAAGTGCCTTTAAAATCCTTAATTTAATGAATTACTTGAATGTGCAGCTTAATCTTCTTCATGCTGTAGATGCTGTACAAACATAATTTTAAATTTTTTTATTTGTTTTTGAAAAGTAATGTTAGAAATCAACCTTATAGTTGACTCAGAGGGCCTTGACTTACTTGAAGGTTTGTGTAGCTGTTGATGCCTGTCTGCTAATATGGCTGTGCTGCTGCAGGTCTCTGTTGTAGATAGGCCAACTCTGCGGCATGATCTTTCTTTTAGCTAGAAATACTTGCCATAGGTCAGCTTTGCTGTTGTAATACTCTCTCAGTTTAACTCCATGGTGTCTCGGTTTCAGCTGGGATAGAGTTAATTTTCTTCCTGGTAGCTGGTATAGTGCAGTGTTTGAGATTTAGTAAGAATATAATGTTGATAACACACTGATGTTTTTAGTTGTTGCTAAGTAGTGTTTATAATAAGTCAAGGATCTTTCAGCTTCTCATGCCTTGCCAGCAAGAAGGCTGGAGGGGGCACAAGAAGCTGGGAGGGGACACAGCCAGGACAGCTGACCCAAACTGGCCAAAGGGATATTCCATACCATATGATGTCATGCCCAGTATATAAACTGGGGGGAAAGCTGGCCGGGGGCTGCTGCTCAGGAATTGACTGGGCATTAGTTGGCAAGTGGTGAGCAACTGCATTGTGCATCACTTGTTTTGTATATTCTAATTCTATTATTTTTTTATTATTATTATTATCACTACCATTATTATTATTTTCTTCCTTTCTGTCCTATTAAACTGTCTTTATCTCAGCCCACGAGTTTTACTTTTTGTTTGTCTTTTATTCTCTCCCCCATCCCGGTGGAGGGGAGTGAGTGAGTGGCTGCATGGTGCTTAGTTGCTGGCTGGGGTTAAACCACAACACATGGGATAATTCTGTGTTTTGACTTGGTGCTGTTGGCTGTGTAAGGTCTATGGGTGCTAGTCATCAGCTGAAACCAATGTCTCACCAAAGTACTTATTCTTTGTGAAAATGAGATTTTATTGGAGCTATTCCATTTCTACTGCATGTACTGTTGCTCCTTCTGTATAAAAAGAATTTATTTTTTAAAAGAGAAAAATGTATTTAAAGTCTACTGATGCATTTCTAGTTCCATGACGTTTTATTACAGGATCTTCTGCTATGACATTGAGTAACAGTATAATATTTGAGAGCTTTTGTCTCCATAAAAAATAGAGAGCTTTTCATGCAGAACTTAATGGTATAGAACCCAAAGCCAGCAGCAGCTCCCAGCTTTCCATGCTCATTGTTTATTCTCTTAAGATAAATCATTTGACTTTGAGTTTGCATTAGTGACAGATTAAGCTGCCAGTGTAAACATTGTAGGATTGAGTATTTTGAAAGATGTGTGTAGTTTTGTGAAGCAACTAAGCCTGCAAGTATCCGGAAGCAATGTAATGTTGCATGTGTTCAAATAATTTGCAATGTTCATGAGAAAAGGAAGTAAGTATTTAGAAAAGTATTGGTGAAATGTTAACAGTTTATGATTCTTAATTTTTGTTTACTGAAAATAATTCTTGACACATGGAGTTTTTACTGGAATTTACATGAAAAGTTGATCCTGGAAGTAGGAGAGAGACACTTGTGTTACTGTACAGCCAAAAAATGCCATTATTTATAATTGGGTAACCTTTCAATTTACTTTTGACAGTAGAATTGGGCTAGAGTGAAAATGTTTTGGTTTTAAGTCTCTGAGGTTGGGGTCTATTCGTGAAACGCTAGACATCTTCAGTTTTTAAAAGAAATAGTAAGTAGTTCTCAGTTTCCTGCAACTTATGTCCATTTATTAAAAATGGAACCCATAAAATTTAGAATTTGAAATTGTGATGTTCACCACCATTCTTTAAAATGCCTTTTCTTTCTTAGTCCTCACTGTCAAATTATCATTCTCTTTGTTAAACCTGTGGGGATGATGGCACAAATTTTGAACATAGGTCCATCCTGGGGGATGCTAAACCTTCATAAAAAGGGAGGGGCCAACCACTGTTTACTCAACAAAACCAGCCTGGGTTAGGTGAACCTGCACATACAACCCGGAGAAATAAATCCATAGTAAAATGTAGTATTTGTGGCAGCACTACTGAATGCTGGTTATTTTTTCTTTTAACTTTAATTTTTTTTTCCCAACATGTAGACCCTGCAGACTTTTTGGTCAGTTCAATTCTCCTATAACTTTAATTAGCAACACGTTATGCACAGAAAACTTGAGGAAAGCGAACTAAAAAAAAAAAAAAAAAAAAAAAAAAAAGTATCTTTCCCTAACATAAATATCCTTTGTAGCGTTGAAAATTTATGCAGCTTGGCATAGATCTTGGTCTTGCTGGAGAGCTAAGTAGAAAATTCTATTCCCTACTGCTTAGATGTTAGGTTTGTAAGATCTTTGTTTCTTCTTGTCTGTAAAAGTCTGACATGTCCTTGGTTAACACTGACATGCTTATGTAGCATGAAACACATGTTCCTTAACTGAGTCAGATTTTTGAAGATACTCTGTACTAATTTATATGCTGAAGAAATAATTCTGATACTCGGATACAGACCAAAATTTTCTTGTTACGAAGACAAACAAAGTTGATGGAAACAAACTTTAAACAAAAATATATACTGATTACGTATTTGTATTACAGAGCTTGGCAATAATGTTTAGCTTGGCTACATTTAATAAAAATTCAATGGGCAAATTTAATGTTACTAAATTTTGTTGTTTGTTTAAGAAACTTGGTCAGTGTGTAATCAGGTTTTACATAATCTTGGTGGAAAATCAAATTAATCTCATACAGATGTTAAAAAAAATTCTTTCAAAGGATCACTTTTACATGTTTATGGATGACTTTGTAACAGGGCAAACTTAGTTGTGTTCTAACTGAAATAAAGTTTTTTGTACTATCTGGTACGAAAGAATAGTGCCAGAGGGGAAGGATGGTGAACAATGAGCTAGGGGAGTTGTCAGATACAGATGGTAAAAAGCAGATTTCAGCTTTCTCTTAATTACTGCATTAGATGTATTTAGCTGTCATTCCAACAGGATGATAAATTTAGCTGTAGCACAGTAATTCGGCAATGCAACTGACAACATTTGTTAAAGATTGCTGTCTTCTCTAAAGTAGTTTTGAATTAGACTGTTTAGTGCAGGTGCTTTGAAACTGTGACTTATGATTTTTTATCCACTTATCCATTTAATCTATTAAAAAATTAGTTGTTGGTTCAGAAGATTTAACATAATGAATTGAAAGCCATATCTTCTTTGTGTCCTACTGAGAAATTCGACCAGACCATTTTATTCATACTCCTGGGAAATTTGAATTAGTTTAGAATGCGTTTTGTTTTGTGTTCATGCTGAATTTAGATTTCTGGTTTTGTCTGAGGGTACTACATCATTAAAACAGCTGCTCTTCCTTCACAGGCCTATGAAGAGTACACCAGCAAACTAGATGCTCTACAGCAGAGAGAACAGCAGTTATTGGAATCCATGGGAAATGGAACGGATTTCTCTGTCTCCAGTTCGGCTTCAACAGACACAGTTGCATCATCTTCTTCCTCTAGCCTCTCTGTAGCACCTTCATCCCTTTCGGTTTATCAAAACCCTGCTGATATGTCACGGAATAACCCTAAGTCTCCACAGAAGCCTATTGTTAGAGTCTTCCTGCCTAACAAGCAAAGGACTGTGGTGAGTCAGTTTCTATTCACATACTTGTAACCTCAATATTTCCTGTATCTCTCTCCCTCTGTATGCAAAAGTTAATTTAGGAGCTGGAAAAATACCTGTGTGGAGGTCAAAGAGGTTGCACGATCGCTATTTGTGCTCTACCACACTCAGTTGTTTTGATATGTTGAATGTTTTCTACAGGATTAACACAAAGATGTCCATTATAGCAATAATACAGAATACAAAACTTTGAGGAGTTTTATAGCAATGAAGATACCTCAAGAAATATTTTTCTCAAATCAGCTTTCTTGGATAAATAGTAATCTACCATTTTGCAATGGAGGGGCAGGAAGCTCTGTTTCTTGTATTATACAAAATTATTGACAGGGCAAGATTGGGGAAAGTTAGTGTTTTCCATGTTGTCAAAGTTACTAGCAGCAGTGAATGCTTTAGAGCAAGTACCAGCAAGTACCAACCTCCTGCAGCTAAGGAGGGCTGCACAGAATCCCTTGGGGTTTTTGGTTTTTTTTTTTTCTTTTTCTTTTCATCCCCACTCACTGTGGTATTTCATGTTGGGACCCTGATGCTATCAAACCCTGTGTAGAGAACTGGCTAGGGGAGGGACATAGTTGCTATTAGGAAGGTCAAGAAATGTTGCCTGCAAACTGCTCAAAAACTGATGTTTATCAGTTTTGATGACATTACAGTGATTCCTGCAGTCATGGAAGAAGAGTTGACTTTTTGCTGGCTATTTAATTGTCCGTTATCGGCGGGATTTTTTTCTTGGTTAAGAGCTGCCAAGTGAAGAGCCTTGATATGTGCTTTAGAATAATATACAGCAAACTGTGATACATGAAATTACTGACAAGCCATAGCCTATGCTCCATTTTGCAAGGCGGTGCATACTCCTCACTTAGAAGGGGAGCTGTGGTTCCAGAGAAAGTGGGAGATGAATGGATAGCACAGCCAGTGTCCATGTGAAACCAGTGCTTTTCATAGCAGTCGGTCAGGTATTGGCTGTCACTGGACTGTGACTGCCTGTGGAAATTGAGTTGCTGGGAAAGAGAAGACAACATGAACTGAGTAGTGCTGGGCATTGGGAACACGTCCTCTCCCTTCCCCTGCCACTTTCCTTCCATCCCTCCCTCCCCCTGCCCGACCGAACAAAAGAGATCATAAGACTTATAGTGGGAACAACAGATTAAAAGGCAGTTGTTTTCACCTGATTTTTTTTTAATATTGCTTAATTGTTAAAGGTATCACTAAAGATTGAAAGTAATATTTGGTTTTTGACCTAGAGAAGGGGGGTTTAATGTAAACTGTGACCACTGTGCAGATGTACAGTGTTAAGCTAAGTGATTTTGTTGTCTGCCTGTGAGATATGGCTAGGCCCGTAGTACTACTCACGCTGTGAAATTTGGAGAGAAGGTACTGGATTTTGGAGAGGCTCTGGTTTCTTCTTTGTGTGTTCTGTCCCACCCTGTCTGGTTATTGTAGCCGCAGCCCTTGTGATGGGACTGTCCCACAAGTTGTTTTTGTTTCTTTCCTGCAATGGGTCACAATATATTGCTTCCTGCATTGTTCTGTGCATTTCTTTTTCTGTCTCTCCTATGTGTTGTCTCGTCCTCTTCTCTAAGCCATATAGTATATTTCTACTCTTATTCTTTTCTCCTCATCTGCAATATTCCTCTTCTGCTCCTTTCCTTCTCTTTTTTACCTCCTCAGTCCTTTTATCAGAGGTGTGGTAAGGCTTTTCTCAAGTCTGAGCTCTGTTTTGCTTTTGAAGGAATCATTTTGTATAAAGAATAGTTTATAATTATGAAATATACTACATCAAACTTGTAGGCAAGAATGAATTTTTTTTTATATTCAGATGTGTGTATTTCACCAAGTTTAAGTTATTCCTGAACATGCAAATCTGATTACAAGTTACGAAAAAGAGGCAACTGAGTTTCAGTGTGAACCAGGTGGTACAATTTTGGGCCAGTACAGAACTGTCTTGCCTCATCTGAGACGTGGTTTTGTGCATGTTGCTGGTCCATTCTAATCAAAGTAAAACAGGTTGTCTTCAACCAATGCATCTTTAAGTTCTTAAGTAACAGTAAGATCAACTTGGTATGCTCAAAAACATGTGTGAGACACTGCTTTCCTGGACTACTGTTTCCTCTCACTTTTCACTTGGTGAATGTCGTGATTCTGTGGTATCAGTCATGCTCATTAGGAGCTTGCATATTTAATCAGAGAGATTAAGTTCAGGAATGCCAGTTTGTCTGTTGCCATGTCTTGACTAAGAGCTAACTTTCTAGTGCAAGGACATGCTGTCATTTGATGAGGGAATTGTAGCACTTAGCAGTAGTGCTCAGTGACTGGCAGCAGGGCGACAGGAGTTTTTCCAGCACTGAATCTTCATGCTCTTTCCTGGCTATGGGAGGCAAATGTGGTTTAAATTGGATGTAGTCAGGGAGAGGCTCTTGCTCCTGTCTCCAGCTCTCTAGTAGAGTCTAAACACCATTTGCCTTACCAGTCTAGCCCTGCAGCTTGTTTCCAGTTTGCTGAATGTGGAACACTAAGAGTACAGCTTCCGGAAAATCTGTAGTCTTGTGCTGTGGTTAAAAAAAAAAAAAAAAAAAAGATACTGATAAAAGAGTAGGGGACAGGCTAGTGGTGGAGGGAAGGTGCAAGTCCCTTTAGTCTCAAATCTGGTATAAGTGTGTGTGTAGATGCACTTACATAAAGGAACAGACAGATGTCTGCAGATGCAGGGAGGCATGAGCTACACATATGGGATCGCTGGCTGGAAGCTCAGGCTCACAGGATTCGGCTTCATACACTGTATAGCAAGGTGGAAGTTGGCTCCAGTTCTGCTAGGAGAGACCTATTTTTCGTTGAAATTGTTGTTCTAAATAAGCAATTGGAAATATATACTCGGGTCTGGTCAGCGGATACTGCAAATTAATGGTTCAGCTTTGGCTCAGGGAGAGAGCTGGCTTCTTTTTACTTCAGTTTTACACATTGCTTGGATCTAGTTACGTTACTAAGTTGAACTTTTTTTTAATAGACCTAGTACATTATCTCTGTGTTAGAGCTGGGAAATGGTGCTTATAGGAACTCCAAGTGTTGGGGTTATTGGCCTTGGAGCTGAAGTTCATTTCTCTGAAACTTGAAACAGTGCTCATGTTACTGAGAAAGGCAGGAATTTCTTGCATGGAGACTCTTAATGTAGTTACTCTGTTTTCAATATTTATTGATCCTACACGTAGTCTGTTGAAAACTAAGGAAATTCCAGAAGCAAAGCCAGTTCAGAAGGAACTGCAGCTTACAGTGCAGTTTTAACTGCAAGTAGTCGGATGATAGGCTACCATCCAGCAGTTTTCAGTGAATACTGAGATTACTTGCTGTAGTACACTTCCTTCATTCTCTCAATGGATAGAGAAGTGTTGCACATATCTTAGTCTTCCTTCATAACCTCTGGCTTTAAAAACAGACCTGTCATATCTCACTTGTGCCCATTAACTGAGCCATTTGCTTATGTAGCCATGATGGTAGTTTAAGAGTTTTCAAGTATACAGGATAGCTTCAGATGTGATGGGTTGAAGTAGGAAGAAGATTCCTTGTGAAAAATACATGGTATCTGCCATTAGGGACTCCTCCCCACCCAAGTCCCCATTCCATACGGCCATTAAAGTAAGGATAAAATGTGTCCTACAACCAAGTGCGTAGCTGGGAGATGAGAGATGCTGTTAAAGTTGCAGTGTTGCAACAAGCTTTCCCCCACCCCAACCTTAACTGCTTTCAATTAATATCTACTTCTGAAAGAAATCTTTTTTAATATCACAATAATATTTTCAGGCTCTACCTCTAACCACAGACCCACTTCAGGAGGGGAGAAATCTTGTCAGATACTAGGGAGTCTTTGTTTATTTTTAGCTGGGAATGCAATGACAGTTCTTAAACTGACTTAATTTAAAGCAACTGGAATTAATTGGTAATGGAGAACCAACCTCCTCATTTATCTTTGATTATACTCTGAAGCGATCCCAAGTACTACAACAGCCTTCTGCTACTTGTTTAGAGCTATTAAAAAATGCAGGAAATGGCAGGAGGGGGGGAGATGCTTACATTTTTGACTAGCAACTGCCTTGTTACTTGAGTTGTCTATGTTTTTTGTTTATTAGTAGTATTGTTTATGTGTAGGATCAAGCAAATACATCTGTTTGAGTTGGCTCCAATTAGAAATACAATGTGAGGAAACTGATGGAGTGCAAAGAAGTAAGACCATGTTGATCAGTGTAAGTTATTTTGGTGCATAGGTAGTGTAGCTAATGTCAGGTTTCTTTGTACGTGTCATGATAAAGCAGAGCGTTGTATAGAAAGTTTTTCCTAATGTAGGAAAAGGTGTGAAGGTGCTTCCTTGAAAGCCTAGCCACTAAGTGGTGGAGCCTACTGCTGCTGATCCATTAGCAGCTGAAGTCAGCATCTTGATTCAGCTGGTGACATAGCAAGGTTAGAAGGTAACTTCTTTTGAAAGCAAAACCAAGTTTATCCCCATAACGCAGAGAGATAAATGTCTGAAATACGCATACTTCCTCTTTCCTCACTGGCATGGTTCAGCTGGCAAGTTAAACGTCCTTTGGAGAAGCATTCTGCATAGATGTGACCAGGATAAGTCTGTGTGGGTTTTTTTGTTTTGTTTTGTTCTAGGCCAGAGAAGGATGTTGAAATAATAAAAGTGCAAGATGGTAGAAGTGTACCTGAGATTGTCAGTTATTTTGCAGAACAAATTGACAAGGCTTATCCGGACTGTGGGTGGGGAGAAAGTAGGGAAAATTAGTTTAAAGCTTGTTTGGCTTAGGGATCTAAATGGCTGTGTGGTGGATAGTAACAAAACTATTAATTAAGGAAGAGCTTTTGGATGGGAGAGGGAGGTAACAACTCTGACCTTGAGCTGGCTGCTAGAAGTCTGAGACATTATGTTAGATGCTGTGACTTGGTTTTCATGGAAGGCAGGTAGTCTTGAGTGGGAAGTGGATGGTAGCGTGTCATCATAAAAGCATAGGTTACACTTACTGGTGAGATTTCTGAGAGAATACATGGAGCCAGAAGAGAACACAACCTTGTGGGGTCCTTAGATAATGGTGTTGTGAATTAGAATTTTTTTTTCCGAATTATATGATTATATGATTGATGATACAAGCAGAGAGAGAAAAGAAACAGAAGACACTCATACAAATGAATAGAAGGAGACACACAGCTGGTTGTTGTGGAGGGGTAGTAATTGAAGGAGAATGAGGATTAGCAACTGATCCAGAGGTATGGGAAGAAGTCATTAAAGATCTCAACAGGATAACTTCAGTTTAATATAAGAGGCAGAAGACAGTGAAAAAGTTTAAAATGAACTGAAGAGGAGGAGTTCCAGGCAATGAGCATAAACAGGTTTCTATGAGTGTAAAGATTACAAGAATATGGTATTTGCGTATGGGTCAAGATTTAAGCATTTTTTTGGGATTGCTTCTAGTTGTGTGATTTTGTTTTGTTTTGTTTTTTTTCTTTGAGGATTTGGAGGGGTGTTGTTTTTTGAGCACCTGAGTAAAGTATCTTTTGCATGTCTCTGGGACTGCCAATTTTAAACTGGTAGGCTTGGGTTAAGGAAAAAATCCCCATTCCTAATTGCAAGGACTGTTGCAATTTTTGCATTGCTCTGTAAAAGTTGACAACATAGTTAAAATTATTTAGGAATTTCATCTATTAGATTGCTTGGTTATTGTAGACCTTAAGACATTAGTAAGACTTTTTAGACACGTTTCCTGTGGCACATAGTTGCGGCTGGTCCCTTGCAGGAAAGTGTTCTGAAACCTTGGTTGGAGTAAATATTTTGTGGACGTATCTGGAGTGTGTCTTTGTCCCAATGAAAGAGTACAAGAATGAGGCAGGCATGTATGATATTTTCCCCAAGTTGTCTTCCAAATTTGAACTATTTGTCGCTCAGGAATTTTATGAGTTTAAGCATTTTATATGTGGTAACCCTCCATCCTGTCTCCATTAAACCCATGCTATGGATACTAGAAGTTTGTGTCTTGTGGTAAGGAATTCCACAGGCATGATTATATGTGGTGTGAGTAATCATATTCCGTGTTGGTCTTTAAATCTGTCACATGCTAGCTCTCTATACTGGAGGAAATAAAGGCTTCTGAGAAAAGCCATTTAATACAAGGCCTGGTACAACAACAAATGGCTAAAACTCATCATAACTTAGGAACAATATTAGGAGGTTTCTGATGTTGTAGTGAAGTCTAGTAGGAAAGAGGAGAATGGAGTGGAGGGGCTTCTAATTCAAGTACTTTATGAACAAGATCATATAACTTGCTTGTATTAGCAGCCCTGAATGATTTTGGTTACCCAAGAAATCTCTTCCAGCCAAGTACTTACAGTGTGGGAAGAAACAGTCTGAAAGCAAATGAGCAATCCTGAATGCTGGTATGCTGGAGCATGGAAAGTTAGAAAAAAAAATTGATGTTTAGGTGTAAGAAATGATGGGCAGTTGAAAGGCATCAGGTGGTGATGGCTCTTGCTCTTAATCTGTACGTAACCTGTTGCTGTCTGCCACACACTACTAGCTTCCAGAGGAAGTGTTTGCTTCATGTCCTCTGACCGTCTTGGTGGAGTTGTCGTAAGGGTGGTAAGGAGTCTCTGCTGCTCTGCTCAGTGAGTTTATAGGGGGTCCTTTCTCACAGCTGCAGTGCCTGCTCTCTTTCTGTAAGCATGAACAAGGAGTGGATTTGGTAGTTTTGAATTGCATTTCTGTCCATAGTGGTCTGAGTAGTGACAGTGGAAGTAGGAGGAGAAAAAAAAAAAAAGAAAAAGAGGAGCAGATGCTGTTCCTTCTTTGGGGAAAGCTTAGCAGCCTCCAAGTACTTCAGCTGTCTGCAGATTCTGGATAGGATCAAATCATTGTGTGTTTTCACCCACCATGAGGTCTAAAAACTTCCTATGGCAGCTTCTAAACCAAAAGTAATACTTTGTAAAAAAAAGTTTCCCTTTCTTCTATGAAGATTGTGGTTTTTTAGTTGTTCTTTGTTTTGCTTTTTTTAAGATTAATTAGAGGTGATTTGTGTAAAAACTCAGCATAAATTTGGGCCAGTAAAGTTCTTTTCCACTTTATTATGTGTTAGTATGCTTCATATAAGTGTCATAGGTATATATGTATTAGAAAGTTCATGAAAGTTCTCAAAATGCAAATGTGAGACTGAGCTTTTCAAAGGGATAATTTGTATTTTTAAGACTTACAGAAACTAAACAGGATTGTGAATGCTGTGCATGGGGACAACTCTTATTTCTCACTCTTGTCACACCTTGGTTGATTAGTGCATCTGCCTTTTAATTAGACAAGCAATCATGTGGTCTTCTCTGCAGTCATGAAGACTGGAAGAATCAGATATTTTTACCCTACCTAAATTCTTAGCATAAATTAATTCATCATGCATGCACAACTGGGCTCCTTCAAATGTTCTGTTTTTAAATCTGGTACTTGCTACATTTCTTTGGACTTCAGATTTGCATCTTACTTTCTGGAGTTTATGCTGTGAGTTTGTGCCTGAAGCTTACTGAGTAGTAAGCACTGGATTTCTATAGGCATTCAAGCTGTCCTACCAGTTTCACCTGTCAAGTATAAGGAAAATTCAGAGAAGGATGTTCAGGCAACTGAATAAACTAGTTTCTTGCTTTTAGTTACACACCTGGTTTAACATGATGTCCTGGTTTCGGCTGGGACAGAGTTAACTCTCTTCTTAGTAGCTGGTACAGTGCTGTGTTTTGGATTTAGTGTGAGAATGATGTTGATAACACGCTGATGTTTTAGTTGTTGCTAAGTAGCACTTATCTTAAGCCAAGGACTTTTCAGTTTCCCATGCTCTGCCAGCAAGCAGGTGTGCAAGAAGCTGGGAGGGAGCATAGCTGGGGCAGCTGACCTGAACTAGCCAAAGGGGTATTCCATACCCTGTCATGCCCTGTATATAAACGGGGGAGTTGGCCAGGAGGCGCGGATCGTGGCTCTGGCATCAGTCAATGGGTGGTGAGCAATTGCATTGTGCATCACTGTTTTTTTTTTCCTTCCCCCCCCTCCTTTTTTTTGTTATATTCCTTTTCATTACTATTATTATTATTATATTTCATTATTACTATTGTTAGTATTATATTTTACTTTAGTTATTGAACTGTTCTTATCTCAACCCACAAGTTTTACTTTTTTCCTTTCCTCCTCCTCACCCCACTGGGAGGGGGGAGGGGGAAGCGGCTGCGTGGTGCTTAGTTGCTGGCTGGGGTTAAACCATGACACATGATTAGGTTTTTCTAATCAAAAACAATTAAATTCTCGTGTCATATCAAACATGCAGCAGAAATGGAGTTTATTTGTAGCCTATGCCAATGGATGCTTGCTGAATGTATCTGAATGTTTTGGAATTTTATACGTCATATGAACAGACTGGTAGAATGACGTAAATGGTAGCTTACTTCCAAGTAAACTTTACTTGATACTTTTTTTTTAAATACTTGGATCGTCAGGGAGAACTGTTGGCCTACCTATCCTATTGCTGAAAGGCAAAATCAAATTGGAGACTAAATCACCAGTTTTCATTGGGAAGAAATTTAACCATGGAAGACCTCTTTTAGACCGTCAATAAGCAAACAATTTTATTACATCACAGGAGTTGTACAATGAAATAGACTTCACAGCTGCCATGAGTTAAGTCCTTCATGTCTAGGAAAGCCTGAAGAATGTGTCTTTGGGAGGTGTTGGTGAAGCAAGGTGAGCAGTAGTGCTACAGCAGACTGTACCGGGGTCTGGCTTGAGTGGAGTTAATTTTCTTCACAGCAGCTCATATAGTGCTGTCTTTTAGACTGGTGACCAAAACAGTGCTGACAACACAGCAGTGTGTTAGCTATTGCTGAGCAGTGCTTGCACAGGGTCAGGGCCTTCCCTTTTTCCCACTGCTTCTCCCAGCGAGCAGGCTGAGGAGGGGACACAGTGGGGACGGCTGACCCCAACTGACCAAAGGGACGTTCCATGCCATTTAACATCATCCTCTGCAATAAAATGGAGGGGAGTTTTTCCGAAGTTGCTATTGCTCAGGGACTGGCTGGGTATCGGTCTGCTGGTGGTGAGTGATTGCTTCTGCATCACTAGGAAAATTTTTTCGCTTCTTTTTTTCCCTTCACTTGTTAAATTGTCTTTATCTTGATCTAGGAGTTTTCTTGCTTTTGTCTTTCTAATTCTCTTCCCCCATCCCACTGAGGGCAGAGTGAGCAAGCAGCTGGGTGGTGGTTAGCTGCCTGCCGGGGTTAACCCACCATGCAGGCCAAACTCAATGTTGGATAAATTAAAAGTAGTATGTGTTGAAAGGAGAATAATTTAATCTGCTTCAGTTTTATTGACACACAGTCTTAGATTGCAAAGTCAAACAATATTGAAAACTTGCCATTATAAAATCGATGGCTTGTCATCTGGAATGCCTCGTGCAACATTGATCACTACTTTTTAAGAGTATTCCTCAAGTAAGGAGAGCTTAGTGATTTCTTAAGAGATGGAAAGTCTGTCTGTAGAAAGTAATGAATGATAGAGGAAAATATTGTTTGGAGTGTGTTTCCTTTACCTCATGATGTGCTAGGCAGGCACTCAATGAAATGGAATGCAAATCACAAATCTGAAAATAGTCGGAAGAAATATTTTAATTCCATGTTTAGTAAGTCATACTTAAATTCATGGCTTCTTGTGTTAAGTAAACTAACCAACCAAAACTTTAATATTTGTAGAGAATGTGTATACTACCTGGAGATGAAAGTACACATTTGTTTTTAGGATCAGTTGCAACAGGTTAGAGAGGGATGTGAATTCTAGCCCTTCCATGGTACAGTTTCTTGCTCCCCTGCCTTTAAAGCATTTGGAGTGTGATCATCTGAGACAGGATACTACGCAAGTGGGCTCTGGGTCTGACCTATTAGAAAGATTTATTTAAACTATTTTGTAACTTAAATTTCTAATGCGTTTGGGTTTTGGTTTGGAGAGCAGCCAGCTGACTTTTTTGTCACTTGAACAGAAACCTCAAGGTCTTGGGTTTTGATTCCCATATAGTGGCTACAGATATTTTTCTAGATGAGCATTTCTCTCAAGTCTGAAGTGTAAAGCCATATTTTCCAAACTTTTTTTTTTTATTAGTGGGTCATTGTCAGCCTTCACAAATTCTGGCACTGGTATTCACCCTAACTAAAATTTTAAGATGGTGATCCCGCTGTCTACTATAACCTTACAAATGACCAGTGCTCTTCTGAACACAGTTTGGGAGCTGTCCCTTGAAAGCTTGAAAAATGGTAGGGTGGAGGCTACTGTTGACTAGGCACAGCAGATTTGATCCAATGTGGTTTAGTGATGGTATACTCTTCAGCAAATATTTCTGTATTGACATAAATCAATCCATTGTTTTCTACAAATGAGTACCCCTTAATTGTGTTGGAGGTGCAAGTGGGTGCTGGTAACCAATGTCTTTGCAAGTTAAATGGGCTGCATGTGATGGAATGGTAACAGCTTTGTAAAATGGGTAAATTCTGTTCAACTTCCCTTGGAAACAAGATTTAGTGCAATGGAATTGTCTCCCATTTGTCTTACTAATGTGCTCCATTAAGAATGTATATTCTTAAATGCTGCTTTGTCCTGGAAGTTGGTCAGAGCATCATGCCCTGAAATCCAGAACAGCTGTGTCTGAAAGCAGTGTTCTTTGTGTTACAGAGGATGTGATGTTCAGTGATGATGCTCTTTGCCACAGAGGGGGTTAATTTTATCTGTTGGTTCTGTAAAGAGTGACTGACTGATTTGGTTAAACATTTGTCCTTCATACCTAAGATAAGAAACTAAATGTGGATCTCATGTTTGGATTTTTACCAGAAAACCTAACACATGGGAAGGCAAAACTAGTTATTTGGCAAAAAGATAGCTTAGCTTATTTCTCTCCCAACACATTGAATTCTGTGAGCATGTTGCTGGCATTTGTTAGTCATATAGGTACCAGGGGGGAAAAAGTGTGATCTTTCAAGGTGTATGTGTTGTGATAAGTAAATCAGTACTTTGAAGTGATATTTCGAAATCCATACTACTTGGAATATTCTTGTTATTGTACCCAGTACTCTATTCAGCTGTTTAGAATTTTTCTGAAGCTCTAAGGTATGTTACATGTACCTTACATACATACATACCACTTGGCTAAAGTGGGCTGAACTACAGTGCTAGGCTGAGGAAAAAACTGAACCAGCTAATTAGTTTTGAGAAGTATACTGCTAGATATTCAGAGCTGTCCAGCCTCTCCACTTTCAGAGAATACTTTTACATGGATTTTTTTGAAGTGCTTCTCAGTCTTTTCAGTCTCTTTATTGCTGTAAAATATTGGAAACTGCACTGGTGTAACGAAGCATTTTTATCTTACTGAGACTATGCCAGTTTCTGCTCTGATGTTAGAAAGGTGATGTAAGAGTTATTTAGGGATGTAGCCCTGAATTTCTGACTGAATCGAGAATGACCTGATTTACAGAAATAGGTGATTTATTATGCATTACTTAAATGCTTGTGGCTGCAGTACTAAATATATATCAGCAATGTTGTTGTGAATACTTACTGTCCATGGAAATAGTTTACATGAGTAAAAGAAATGAGGAAATTAAGTGCTATAGTTCTGTTTAATCTGTCTAGGTAGTAAGATTCTGCTTTGAGAATTTTTGGAATCTGGAATAATTTTCATTCGTTTCCTTGGGACTTCACATTTGCAAAGTTTAGCATGTGTTTTGGTGTCTTCCTGAATCACTACTTGCCCGATTCAAGACACACAAGTGAATTACTTTCTCTGGTATATTATTAAGCTGCGCACTGAACGCAGCTTGCAGTCTGTATTGGCAGCTTCTGTACTATTCCTTAGTATTGTATAGCCCATACTCTTTCATGCTCTTTGCTTTTGAAAATTGTTTGCTGAATCAACTTTCAAATTGTTATAAAAACCTAAATCTTCTCTGATCTACAAATCTTAGGCATATAAGTAACTTAAAAAGAAAACCCTTAGCAGTGAGAATTTGGAAACAGATCCCCTAATTCAGTAGCATGAATTTCTAGGTGGTAACTGTTGTGAAACACATTTAGATTCTCTTAGTTACAAAACAGAGGGATCAAAAGATAATGGATGGACGTGGACAAAATGGGTTTGAAATAATATTAAGCATTCGTTGTTTCAATAAAATGCGGCTTTGTTCAGTTTACTGGATTACAGTCATAAGGGTGCGTATTTTGGAGTAGATCAGAAATTTTCTCATGGGGAACCGATTTTGTCAAAAAATGCTGATGTGATTCAGTTAAAATGCTCTGTGGGAATCCTGTCAAAACTCTTGATGGAATTGATAAACCCACTTTGGTGCCCGCCTGCCTGCCGTGCTGGAGCTGCCGGCTCCTGGCAGGCAGCCCGGGGGCTCGGCGGGTCGGAGGGCTGCGACACGCCGGGGCTCCTGCTCCCTGCACTCCCAGGCTGCGGGGCCGCACACCCTCCCTCCGGCTGGGGTGAGTAGGAAGCTGTTCTGAAACTCCTGCTTCAGGGAGCCTGTCTGTTAGCTGGAAAAAAAGAATTTGTTTTGGTTTTTTTCTTACGTTTGAGTCGCTCTCCAAATCACTTTCTTGGAGTGGGATTTTTCTTTAACTTTGCCGTGATTTGGGTGTCAGAAGAGGATGGAGGGGGCAAAGAAAGGTTTTAGAGGGAATGCTTTGCAGGGTGAAATTTCTGCTTTATAGCAGGTGCTGGTAGGGGCTGAGGGGCTGCTTGCACAGATGGTGATAGACCGTACTGTACCAGTCTGAGAAAATGATTAATCAATACTACAGGGATTTATTCTAGTATTTAGTTCTTTTAATTTAGCCTTCTGTTTCTCTGCTCAGGAGTTCTGTAA
This sequence comes from Gymnogyps californianus, assembly GCF_018139145.2. Classification (NCBI taxonomy): domain Eukaryota; kingdom Metazoa; phylum Chordata; class Aves; order Accipitriformes; family Cathartidae; genus Gymnogyps; species Gymnogyps californianus. The sequence goes on from NC_059471.1 coordinate 154,744,230, forward strand.
GAGAATGTTCTAAATGTGATGCTGATTCAGGATTCTGATGATTTTTGAAAGTAATCAGAACAGTTCCCTAACTGTTTTTTAGCTGGATCTTGTTGCAAATGGCAGTGAAGAGAACAAATGTTCTATCCATGTTTCTAATTGCAAGTTGCATAAAAGTGGCTCGGATTTTAATGAAGGGGACTTGGGGAAGTAATACTGAGGAACAGTGAATGATAAGTGAGCAAGATGTTTAATGCACATTTTTCATAGTTCTATTGCACTTGTGTTGCTGTAGGCAACCTTCATTCTGATACTTCCCAAGTTTTCAGAGCTTGCCTTTCTGACTTTACTAAACTCTTAAAAGGAAGCCTGTAACTTCATAAATCTTGTTTTCAGCAAAATTAAAAAGAAAAAAATCACCTGAAGTGGCATTATTTGCACCAGTGTAATTCATTAATAGAGTTGGAACTTTTAGGTTCCTGATGCAGATCTTTGCTTCATGAGGTGGAGGATGTTGTTGCCTGTTATGGAGGATCAGTGCTGGAGGAAGAAAATGTCTTCCGGTGAGCACAAGGCTCCTTTCCTTTTTCTCTTCATCTCTTCTTTAATGTTAGTCACCTTTCCACTGCTTGGCTTTTCCTCCTTGTCCTGTTCTGTTCCCTCACCCAGGTCTAGATTTTACTACCCTGGTTTCTTTTAATACTTACTGCCTTGAAGTTTTCTGCCTAAGTTAGAACCTCTCCCCCGTCTGTGCTCAGTTCTAACACTTCTCGTAGGCACTCCCTTCCCCCTGGTGCTCCTTGTCCAAAATGAGCTGTGTTTTCTCCTAATCACAGCATGAAAGCTTCCTGTTCAGGATGTGCTTCCATTGCCTCCCCAGCTGTTCCACCCAGTTCTCCCCTACATGGTAGTTTATCGTATCCTGTATTCCTATCCTCTGCCTCATTTAGCTCTTCAGTCTGTCTTCCTTCTGTCCTGCTTGATTGTTTCCCACCAACCTGCTGATGGTGATGCCCTCTCCCAGTATATGCATGCTTTCCCTGGTCAGTTCTTAAGTTTGTCCTGCCTCTCTCCTGCCATTGCTCCTTCATGCCCAGCCACTTTCCTGGCTCTCTCCATTCCCCTTGTTCCCCCGCGGTCTGTCTGTCACCCTCTCAGTATCTGAATTTCTTCTTCCACTGTGGATATCGGTGGTGAAGCAACTGAGGTTGCTGGAAAGGTAGACCTGAAGTGTCAGTGGGAGCTCTGCCTCAATCCAGCGGGAGCTGTACTTAGAGGAAAAATAGCCTTGAGACGAAGAATACTTGCTTGCTCCATCGAAATGGTTCATGATTGATTCTGACGTGTGTGGGAGGTTGGAGCACACCTCTGAAATCCTCAGAGAATTTAGTCAAATTCTTAAAAATATTTACTCTGTATTTATAAATATATATGTTGGACGCAGGGAGAACTTGTCACCCAACAATGAGGGGACAGACAGGTTTTTAGGGATCCTTGGCAGAATGATGATGGCGCTAAATTGTGGTTACAATTAAAGCTTTATTTTCTTAACAGGATATTACGATTAATATAGCACAGAATTTATGATTAGAATGGCACAGGATTTCTACAAGCAGAATCAATATTGTACAATTTATAAGTAGCATGATACAGAATTTATGATACAACTTAACTTATGATTTCTAGTCACCTGGACCCTCTGCAGATCGGGTCACATCTTTAATACATGGTTTGCTGTATCAATATAACAATCATAATCTAGACTCGAAATCCATATGAAAGAATACGAGTCACTCCCTCAATCCTCGGAGGAAGCAGAGGATGGTGGAGGCGTCCCTGGCCGCTGGCGGGTCCCAGGTCTCACTGTCCAGCAGCACCTCCAGTCCAAGCTCCCCCCTTAGGACTGGTAACTGCTTGGTTTTATAGACAGTGCTCTGGGTGCTGTTACGCTTCCCTGTTCTGTGGCGGGGCCATCGCCACCACCTGGTGGCTCCGGCTGCCTGGGACCTTCAAGGCCAGCAAGGGAGGGAGTAATTGGCCTGGCGCCCACGAGCCTTGAGGCCGGTAGGGGGGGGAAGATGAAGTCTGTTTGGTTTGTCTGCTTCATTCACAGGACCTTCAGGGCCTGATAATGAGGGGAACGAGAACGAATACGTGACCAGCTCAGTCACAGAAAATGGCTACTTACCTCATAAAATGGTGCTAGTTATGCTAACCGCATTGCCAGGGTTCGGGAGCAGGGGGTACCGGTCATGGAACGACCGTATGAACAGTTGGTTTCAGTGTGAACAATTAGTTTGTTAGAGTCTTAAGCAACAGAGGGCTGAGCTTTTTAATGGAAAGTTGTTGATGATAATGGGTGCTCCCAGGCTCCCTCTTAATACCAGTGACAGGTATTAGTAACAATTAAGGATGTTTTATGCTGGAGGAATGACCTACAAGTGATTGAAAGCCACAGTGTTAACTTCTATGATGGGAAGAAGTTAGTTAGATTAATAAAAAGATTCATTAAGAAGTAATGGAACGCGTAAAACAAAGTTGCTTAAGGCTGAATATCAAGGTTGTAAAGCAGTATGCTATAGGATGTTTTTTCCAAGGAATTAGTAGACATTTGCTTTTTTAAATGTTTACGTGTTGACCAGATGAGATGCACAAATGTCCCGTAAGAAGCACTTTCATATTAATGGGAGGAAGATTGTGAAGCAAAATATTCCTTTAATTTGTCTCTTCTGAGAGAGCATATGTTTGTGTTCTAGAAGTGCAATATATAGCATAACCTCAAGTGGTGTTCACAAAGCTACTTGAAATAGACTGCTACTTTTCACTGTCATCTTTAAGTAGGACGTAGGGCCCCTAAATACCCATGGAAATTTAAGTGCAAGGAGCAAAAACTGGGCTTCAATCCAAAGCCAGTTGAAGCTGATTAAGAGACTGCTTTCGGCTACCAAGGGCTCTGGCTTAGGCCACTAGCAAGCTAGAATTGAGTCTCAGGTATTCAGACAGACTTTTTTGGTTAGTTAAGTCTGTGGGTTTTTCTTTTGATTCGTGTTTGAGGTGCTGTCTGTGATTACAGGAGATGTCCCAGTGTGTATACCACCTAAAGTGTTAAATATTTTCACTACTGAGTTCTAGAAATAGTGCATGGGTAATACTCAACACCTTAACTACACTTAATCACCACATTATGTATTGTTCTGTTTTTATGGCTTGACACTATAAGCTGTTAAATCACAGGTATACCTAGACATGATATACTTATTGCTATAAGATATGCCTACAGCTAGAATAGGGGCAAGGAAAATATCTTTACTTTGCATAGTTTGCAGTTCTTTGTTTGGCTAGTTTTAGTCTGCTTCTCCATTCTTCCCATCCTGTTAGATATTTAAACTTTTCAAATAGTGAAACAGAAGAGAGGAATATGTTTTTCAAATAGGAAGTGTCTGTAGAGTTGCAAATATAGGTTAAAGTGAGAGATGATGGTCTGCCTGACTCAGATGATTGTTTTATTTTACTTGTGTGCATGCTTATCTTCTATTTTAGAAATAGAAAATAAAATGTTTACATTTTATCATAATGTTTTTTTGAGTGCAGTCCAAGTTAGTTCTTTCATTTTAATTCCACTTGGCATGTTGCCCCACTTAATTTTACAGCTTGGCTTGAACTTTTTACAGATGTACGTAGTTATTAGCTATCTGTGCGCTGTATCTCTACTTTCTTCAAGTTGAGAAGAGTTGGAAAGTCACTTTTGGAGTTGGGTCAAGATTTCATTCCAAATGTTAATAGAAATGTAGAGCTTGTTCTCTCTTCTAGCTGAGCTAGGTTGCTTATATACTATTCACCAATAAAATTTTCTACAGTACAAAAAAGATTTTGAAAAACTCTTACCTAGCATTCTGTAAAGCATCATGAAAAGTGGGTTTTAGCACTTGAGGGTCAAATGTTTGCATCAGTTTGGGGCGATAAATTGGAAGTTGTTTTAATTAATTTCTTTTATATTTGACCTCTAGGTTCCAGCAAGATGTGGAGTGACAGTCCGAGACAGCCTAAAGAAAGCTCTGATGATGAGAGGTCTTATTCCAGAATGCTGTGCTGTTTACAGAATACAAGATGGGTATGGTTTGTGTGTGATGGTTTTTGCTCTTAGAATCTCTTCTTGGAGTTACCCAGTATGGCTGATTCTATCCAACATTGTGGAAGTTGTTTTCAGAGTTCAGAATGATAAGATACTTTGCAGTAAAACAATTTGTGCCTTGAAGACATGTCTAAAAAGAATGGCAAACTCTTAGAAAAAGATTTAATCACTTCAAGAACAGGCATAATATACAGTAATACGAGCTTATAGACTGCTGGCAAAACACTCATTAATCAAACTCATGCTAACCAAACAAGTATTAAATAGGTTTGGTTAACTTTTTGGTTTTGTTTGACTTGGTTATAGTGCATTCTTAACTGAATATAGAGTTCCTGTGGGGAAGAAAAAAATGGAGTTTCCAGCCCTAAAAAGTTTGTAGATTATCTTACTGCACAAAATTAGCCATCTCTTTGGAACTCTTATGGAACAGGTACTTTCACAAGCATTTTATTTGATCAGAAAGGTATCTGTCACCTTGGAACCAAGGAATCGGTCACTACTGGAGCTGATTGAAAAAGTGCATTTCTTTCATGCAGTTTGTCCAGGGAAGGTGTGCTTTCCTTGGTATGTGCTGAGCTTAATGTCTTGCCTTTAAAGTTTCCTGCCGTTAGAGACTGGGTAGCAAACCCCGACAGTGCAACTTTCTACCTGATGTCACATCTTCAGCAGGAGACTTGCAAGGGCTTGTGGCTGCTGCTAATGAAAGGCTTATTTACGCTTCAGAGAGAAGAAGCCAATTGGCTGGGACACTGACATTTCCTGGCTCACGGGAGAGGAGTTGCATGTGGAAGTCTTGGAGAATGTGCCACTCACGACACACAATTTTGTATGTACTGGTTTTTATGAAATGTTGAGTAGGGTTAAATCAACTTGGTACTCTCAAATTCAAATTAACAACTTTGAATAATATTTTGTATCTGTGGGATGTGGTGAGGGTTGCAAAAGAAGCTTTTAATCACAATAGCTTAAGTGAATTAGATAGAATTGTAATTGAAATAAGTAATGTTAGAGTACTTGATCGCCCTTAAAACTTTCACGTTTGGATGGAATACACCCTCTAAAACCTATAAATGTAGGGGGTTTAAATCAGCACTGCATTGCAGAGCTGTAATAATAATCTACTATTTTTGTATTGCTGTATGTATAAAATGTATTCTGGGCCTCCCTGCTGGCTCTGCAGCAGCAATTAACTAATGAACTAACTATTCCCAGAGCGGTGCTGACATCATCAATGATGCTAGTGCACAAATATGTTTTGACCTGATAAGGCACCAAGTAAATGGAAGCTGCTAAACAGAATCCATCTGAACGGTTCCAGCTACATACAAAATCCTGGAAATAATGTTTGTCACATTGAGAAGAAAGACCTTTTATTTAAATAGAAAACCAAAATTCTATTTGCAAGCTGCTTAAACTATTTTACTCAAACAAGCTAGTTTGGCTATGGCTAGTTAGATGAAGGTCTAGTAGGCTTAACATTTTTTTGAGATCCTTCTGAAATTTTGATTATTACATGTAGTAATACAACTAGAATGTGTTTTTATGCCAAATATTGCTAAATTTGAAAATGAAACTAAATCAGTTTCCCCCCCATAATATGGGGATAATATATGTTCACCCTTTTACGATTTTAAATGTTTCTGAGTTTCAGTAGTCAAAATTACAACTATATATGTAACCATACATAGAAGCCATATATATAAGCCATATGTGTATTTCCAGTCCTGTGAGTGTTGGATAGAAATGTCATTTGACTCCTGGAAAAATTAGAAGATGAGATAATCTTTCAGCAGCTTTTGTTTTTATAGGTTGTATCCAATTAAATTCTGAATGTTTGTCTCTAGCATAATAATAGTGCACTGTTTTGCTTAAGATTTGTTGCTGTTTTTCTTACTGCTAATGAAGTGAAGCATTAATTCCAATAAATAGTTGAAAGAAAATTTTAATGCATGAAGACTATTTCAAAAAGGAGACAATCTTTTATGTAAATCTGTTTGATATATAAAACTGTAGCTCCAGCATCCAAAAAGAGGCTTCTAAGTGTATTTGAGGGAGGTAAAAGCAAATAGCCTATCTTAGGCTTACAGAAGGACTCTATTTAATTGTGATTATTTTTGACAATATAGGTACGAAAAACATTCTTCACGTTAGCATTCTGCGACTTTTGTCGAAAGCTGCTTTTCCAGGGATTCCGGTGCCAGACATGTGGCTACAAATTTCACCAGCGCTGTAGTACAGAAGTACCACTGATGTGTGTTAATTATGACCAACTTGAGTAAGTAATCACAATTGGCTTTAAAGTTGAGCCTTTTATTAAGCTTACAGCTGTCAGTGATTTCTTATATTAAATCTGTAATTCAGGAAGTCAGAGGAGGTGCCTGAAAAAATATAGGAGTTCAACTGTTCTTGTGAGACTGCATAATTCATATTCTTTCTGTGCTAGCTCAGACAACCAGTTCATATTTTTTTGCTGGACTATGAAATGCTTTCTTTGAAGCATGAATGGGGTGGCTGAGCACTTGACTGTATCAGACAGACTTCTCATTGTTCACAGTTGTTATTCTTAATCAAAACTGGTTCGTTATTATGTGATGGCTAGGGCCCTGTTTAAATGTTTAGATGTGGGTTTAGATGCGGGTTTATCCTCTTCAACCTTAAAAAAAAGTTAAGAGACACTAGTTTAATATGGTGAAATTGCAGTTGGTTTTACAGTGATTGAAAATAAATCCATTAGTGAGTTTGATGCCTAGGTAAGAAACATAAAAGAGAATGTCCCAAACAGTCATGTGTTCTTTAATTTGATTATTGATCTATTTGTGTGTTTGATGTAGGTTAAGGATCTGGTGTAAAGTGGCTCTGTATTCTATTTGATTGGTTTCAGCAGAGGCTATTAAGTCTTTTAGATAGACTTTCATATAAGGAGTCATTTAAAATGCTAGTTTTTCCCCAAAGAATAAATTTAATTTCTGCTTATGTTGGTATTTGTAACTGTTTCCTTGGGCATATCTAGAGTTTGTGCTCAGGGCTTATGGGTAACATAGCTCTATCCATTTGGCATTTGTTTTTTGGCATTGCATCAGTGCAAACATTAAAATAAGTTCGTGTACTCAACATATAGGTATAAGTTGTGCATTCTTGAGGAACTGGATGTTTGCAATTTCAACTAAAAGATTAAAAAATTACTTTCCGCAAAGGTATGTTTAAGGCGTGATCTTTTGATCCTTTGTCAAGTAAATAATATTTTTAACAAATCTTGCAGATTAATGTGTTAATACAGTCTTTATTTTAAAATTTAGAATTTGATCAGTGAGGGGTTTTGGGGTTTTGGGGGTTTTTTTTGGTTTTTTTCAATCTTTGAGTGTTATATTGTGAAGCTTCTGGGTTTTGCACAAGTTAGGTTGTTTTTGTTTTGTTCTTGCCTCACAGTTTGCTGTTTGTCTCCAAGTTCTTTGAACATCACCCCATACCACAGGAGGAGGCCTCCTTAGGAGAGACCACCCCAGCATCTGGATCGTACCCCTCAGTGCCCCTCTCAGATTCTGTTGGGTATGACCTTATTCCTGCTGTTTAATAACATAACATTTCAGTACTGTGTGCTTAGAAACACTCAAAATACTGCTTTGCAACTCTCTCTACATTTTTGTAATCTGACTTGTCATGCAAATATATCCACCTATGCTTAACTTCAAAGAAGTGAATGTTTTCATTCACATGAATGATATAAATTAGTAATGAACCTAAGTTAAACGTGTGCGTAAGTGTCTGTAGAATTGAGGCCTTACCTGTTAAACTGATTTCTTCTGCATGGTAGCTTAGACCTGGTCTAAACTGGAAAGATTTTATACTTAAAATTAATGCAAACCAAAACTATATCCTCACAAATTCTTTTAGTTTGTTATCGAACTACAGTTTATTTGTCTTGAAGTGACATACTTCTGTTTCAGAATAAGACACACCACTATAAGATTGGTGTGAACAGATGCCAATTCCAGGTTCATAATACCGCTTTAGTAGCTTTTCCACATAAACATTGCTTTAGTATCCTCCAGAACAGCTGTCTTCCTCCTGTTTGGATGTTGGGATATAGCAGTAGCATCTGTTTGCTGCAGATCCAGGTTTTGTAAAATTAGACTTTTAAAACTGACTACAGCCTCCATTCCCTGTATTTCCAACAAAGATTCTGGACCCTCTCTCTGTGAAGAGATAAGTGGTCGTATTTAGGTTATGTTCCCAGTAGCGAAGAGATCACTGACACCGCCCAGCACTAGATAGTTGAACAAATCTCCAGGGAAGAGTAACTCAAGGATGTATATCAAAGTCAAGAAACCTGATGCAGATTTATTAAGAACACCAAATACAAAAGCCTTCAGAAAAGCATTCCTAGGACATGTGTGCTGTGTGGAGATGAACTGAATTTGGCAGAGGGGCTCTCTTGGAATAGTGAGCGTTGTGCCCAAACTAAAGCAGAAACACCGCTGGAAGCTACGCAGGCACCTATGGACTCTAACTAGAAGAGAAATTCCCTGGACAGCCAAGACTATTTTATGAAAGATCAAATATGATGCCTCCCAGGAAAACAGATTGACAGTCCTGCAGAGGGAACCCCATTTGGTAAGTACAAAGAGAGATGATGTTCTTATTTGTACTGTTTTGTGCAGTTTCAAGTAAATTTGGAAGTACCTCTTGCAGGTAGTGGATGTTGCCTTTATATCCCATGGATGTTAGTACAGCAGATTGTGGACAAGGCTGCTGTTGTGGTTCTCTAAGCTAAGCAGGCTCAGCCTTTCTCGTGGTACAGCTGAAATTATAACCGGGCTAGAACTATTAATCTGTGAAGAAGCTTGTTCGTACCAACTGTGTTAAACGCCTGTGGATGCCAAAGGCACTATATAGCCCAAATCCTAATATTGGTATATGCTAAATTTTCTTACTTTTCAATTGCCTCTGCCTCACCTTCGTGTTTTCTTACCAGTTTATGAGGATACAACAGGATGGATTATCTTAATTGATACATGCACTACTTCAGGCAGTCTTAGTTTTGTGAAGTAAAAACTGAAAGGAAAAACTGAGACCAAAGCTGGTTAATGCCTTAACGTTTTTAACTTCTCATATATAAAAATGTTAACGTTTAAATATACTTGCCAGTTTGGAGCTTTTCCTAAGTGTTGCATCTGTAAATGTTTGTGGCTATAGGAGCTGTAAAAGATTTCTAGCTTTCTACTTTTTGCTTTTTTGCCTTGCTGGTCACTTCATTTTTAAACAAAAAAGGCATACATCATGCCTTCAAAATTCTGTTTATTTTGAAAATGGTTTATGATCATCAGCTGGTGTTCATAAGTAGTATGCGTGTTACAAAGTCATGCAATTTTCCCCAAGCATCTGTGTTTGTAATATTTCCATTCCAGAAGCAGCTCAGATGCTATTGTATGAGCATATAGCACTGTCCATACCTTTCTCCAGTTATCCTTTTGCTTTTCTTTAATAATACTTCTCTGCTTTTTAAAGACCTAATTGTGGAAATACTAATTTCTCTGAATTTTTTTTTTAAAGTTTAAAAAAAAAAATGCTGGTCTTTTCTATAAAAACATATACTTGCCCACGGTTTTGTTAAAGGGTACTGCTACAGTATGGGACAACAGCTCAACTGGAATAAAAAAAGTCTGACATAGGAGGTTATCTTGTCTGGGAAAAGAGTAAGGGATTGAAATTTCAGAGTTGGGCAATGGGATTGAAAATATGAGGCACTAGTGCTTTATTAACACTTATTAGTTTAATAATTGTTCCTTTGATTTCTCTGTTCTCCTAGCATCTTGCATGGCGCAGCCCACAGAGGAAGGGATGTTACTAATCGTTTGGTAAACCTGAGGAAAGAGAAGGCAAACATCCTTCTTCACCTTTAGCCTTGTGAAGGGATTCCAGCGGCAGGCAAAGTGCTCAAAGAAAGGAAGAGTTTGTGTTGCAAGACAAGCTCAAGAGCAAAGGCGTGTGTGACATGCTGAGAAATTGTCAAGGGATCAAATGGAGAAGTTGGAAAGAGAAAGGGACATAAAGGAAAAGACCACTGGACGTGATGCAAAAGCTGCTAAACATGCTGGAGAACTTTGTTTCACTTTGCTCATGTGTAACATCCTAATGCAATCCAGTCCTGTAGCCTTTTATTCTTCCAACTGTAAGCCATAGGCAGTCCCTCCAGACGTTCCTCCCCAAGATAAGGGAGCGCATACGGTCCCACTTGCACATTTCTGAACCCCTTATAAAAATGTGTCCAGCCTCCACATTAGGTCTTTTGTCCCATTTTAGTTCTTTCAGTTTGCACTATCCTGTTGTGCGAAAGCAGTCATTTTAGTTATAATTTGCACTTAACTGGAAAGAATTATTAAAGTGTAGGTCTCCCTAACAATAGCCATTTGTAATAAAATTGAAGTACACAAACTGTATATAATACATTGTATTCATTTCATTCATTGCACTATCATAAAGTTTCTTCTGTATCTTTGCTCCTAAAATATGAGCACAGAATTTCTGTGAACCCAGTTCCCTGGATCTTACAGATATATGAAAAGGGGAGAGATTAGCTATTCAAAATATTCCAAAGTTGTCTTTTTCAACTTCCATCTGTTCTCTCAGATGTTGTGATGTTGGGCAAAACTCAGCAAACTCATGAGGCAGATGTTATGGCAGGGTAGGTAACCTGTGGAGTGGGTGGTAAGGGGGTGCATGGTCAGACTTTGAATAGTGCAGAGGCAGGTTGGACTCGATAGAAACTGAAAGCATCTGCTTTGCTTGAGGCAGAACACTGCTGGTAAGCAGGTTGGCAACATCTTGGCTCTTTGAAAAACAACATTTCCCAACACGCTTGATCTTCTAAATTTGAGGAAGGAGGGGGGACTCTCTGGTGCACCATTCCTGGAAGCTTGCCAGTCCCTGCCTTAGAGCAGGCTCCAGCCTGTGATTAAACACCTCTGCTTTCCTTTCTCTCTTCCAAATGTTCACTGATCATTCTGCCTCAGCTGAAGATATTTAAATGTCTAGAAAAGCTTCTGAAAAGCCAAGGAAACAAAGACACAGTCTTACAATATTGTATTTAGTACTACAACACCATTTAGATCCCCATGTGTTTAAGTGAGCAAAAGCTTTGTGTTCTATTGCATAAAAGAATGATGAACGTTTCCCCTAAAAATTCTGGCACCGGACCTTTTCCAGACCACTCCATGTAAACGTTAACAACCTTCCTACAATATCCAACTTGATGCTCATTCTTGCTGAGCAGAAAAGGCCTGGTATCAGAACCTTTAGAAAAATCATCTTTAGTCTGTACAACAGGTGGCAGAAACCTCTTGCTCCCCAAAACTCTATTTGCAAAAACATGCTAGTGAACTGAAACCTGGTTTGGAGGACTAACGACAGATGTGTGGGTTCTCTTGATAGCCCCTGGTGTATGAAGCTATCAGAAATTTTAGGAAAGCATTGCTAAGCTTTGATCTGGGCCCAGAGGCCACTATAAATGCACACTGTTGTGATAATCCTGGCAGTTGTTTTACACCTACAAGCCAACATGGATGAAAACAAGTTATCATGGTATAGAAAAATGCACTAATCCATATGAAATTTTGACTGTTACAGACCTGTCCCATGATGCTTTTAGACTGACTTCACAGGATGCTGTAAGAGTGATCTTCTCTAGCTTGTAGTTACAAACTTGTACTGCTATCATTTTCCCCAATCAACGTGTGATTTGGGGTTATTGACTATTTCCAGACTGCAGAGATGGGGAAAGAAAAAAATTACTTTGTTTTCTGGCAGTATCTATGGAGTACCACCATAATTATAGAACATGTTTGGCCTCCAGAATTTACAGTTTACCTGCTTGCTAGTGTAGCTGAAATACCATTGTATCCCAGATCCTTAGCAGTCCTTAGAAACTGCTTGAAGGTGGAAGTGCAGTGTGTTCTTCATTAACAGCAGTAACAAAAACCAAAGCCAATTGTACTCTGGTGTAAACAAAAAAAAAAAAAAAGCCTTGATATACATTTTAGCTTGCAGTAGGTTTGGCTTGGGTGTGAGTATGCAGCCTACCAGGTGAATAGTGTGTACTACACTGAGCCCTGTGGCTAAACTGAGATGCACTTGTTCAGGCTGGGAGGGGGAGAAGAAAAATCTCAGTCCAGTAGAGATGCTGTCATTCTAAAAGGCAAGTGGCACACACCCTGTAACTGAAGCTAGGTGAATGTGAATTTTCGGTTTAAGTATTTGCCTAACTACAGCAAAATAAAAATCCAAGCAAAAATCTTGAAGCCCAAACAAACCTCTTTTAAGAAAAATCTTTCCTGAGTAGACCAGCTCTTAAATATGTGAAACATCACATTGGTGAGTTAAAGGAAATTGAGGAAAATCTGTATTAAAATTTTATTTCTTATTTGTAAAATGAACTAACTTGTATCATTGTAAGTTCTAAGATCCAGTGGAGGTACTGTATATGATTTATAAAACTGTTTGTTTATATAGAATGTAGCATGCAGGGGCACTTTTCTGAGTTACCTTCCTCTTTCCTGTGGACCCAATTTTGTAGAATAGTAAATCTGTGGACATGTTGGCACTTGCTGTGATTGGCAAAGGGTAGAAATCTACATCTGTCTGCAATTGCTCTTGTCTCCTGACAAAACCTCTTTCTGTTTTGTCTTGATAAAAAGGGAGGGAACAATGTGCTTATCCCAAATACATGGTCCAAGGAAAGAGCATGTTCCGTCATACTGCCAGGAAAGGTTATAACATATTAGATCGATATTTGACAACTCTATCAGCTTGTTGCCTGGGAAGCTGAGAATCGTTTGTTAAAGGAATGTCCACATCTAAGAGGCTGGAAGAAAGTGTGCAAGATGAGGTGGTATAACCTCTCTAATATGTCAGAATATTGACCTTATTTGTAGAAGGTCTCCTCTAGCTAGCAGGTTGGCTGTTAACTGCTCACAAAGGCCACAGGAGCAACAGAAACTCAGATCCTGGTATTTAAACTGCTGCTCCTTTAAGCCCCAGCCTGCTGTACGTGTATGCCACAGTAAACAGTTCTTTGCACCAGTTGTGTTCTGGTCCTCTTGATTTTTTTTTTTTTTTGGCAATATGTTTGCTGGCACTATGTTTGCATAGCCTGCAGAACTAGTTTTGTAACTCGACTGGAATAGACAATGTCACTGTTTTCCAAACGATGATGGCTGGTCCTTTTTGCTCCAGTGTCCCTTCTACCCTCCTGGAGTAATTAAAATTTAGGAATACTATAAGAATGGGCTTTTGGTGGCGAAGAGGATTGCTGCATTCTTTGTGGTGACATGTTTTCTGTAGATCAAGATCTTGATGCAGATTAAGATACAGCCTTTGCCGCACACAGGCAGAGGCTGGTGGTAATCTCTTCTGAGCTTGTGATCTCAGTAGGCCATCTTGACTAGCAAACCACTTGTGTCTTTCTCTTCACTAGTTACCTTTTTCAAGCAAAATTCCCATTTAGCAAAAATAACCTACCTTTTTGTAAGCATCCCAAGGACACCCATTAATGAAATCCTGATTGTATAGATGGAGCACACGGCTAACTGCTTATGAGAGACTCCAAAAAAGAGAGTTCTTTGTCAGCCTGTAGTTGTTTTCTAAAGATCTGAACTTCCCTCAGGTAGAATTTACTGAGTAGAAAAAACTATTCAAATTGTTTTCAAGCATGGTATGAGATAGCATGCTATCTGTGCTAGCAACATGATGGGCATGATGACCTGTGAGCAGAAACACAGAAGTATTTGCAGATTCCCTTAGCAGATCACCATTTATGACTCAAAGGAGGATGTAACTGAAACAATATTTTTGCAATTTGTTTTTTTTCTCCCTTGGCTTACTCATGATCACAGAAAATCTGATTGCTTCTGTTCTCGTCGTGTGGCAGAGCTCAAATGCTGTCTCACAGTCACTCCTAGTGCAATGATCTGATGTTTGTTGTTACACATTTCCCTTAATTTCATTATTAGTGAGAACTCTCAGGAAGTTTGAGCAGGAGTTAGCTATTGCAACAATGACAGTACTGGCCTGGCTGAGACACCTTTTAGGCTTTTCTTCTGAAGTCTTTCTGTGCAGCATCTGACACGCTTGCCTTAACATGAAAATACAGCGCCTTAGAATGTCAACCAAGTCCTGCACTTGTATCTGTGTAGTGTCCCATCTCCTGATGTGGGTTCTAGTTGCATGATTTCCTTACAAAAATGTTCAGGAGTTCAAAACTTCCTCATCTACAATAGAAAAGATTTTACCTGAAGGCACTTGTTAGCAATGAATGAAAACTTCAGCTTATGTATATGTACATCAACTGCATTTAAAAAATGTTTCTGGAATTCTGAGCATCTTCTGAAATGCTGGGCTGTTCAAGGCCCTTTCTCAGAGATTTGTCTATTGGTAGTTTCAGTTCATTGCTTCCCAGTATCTTTCCAATATTTATATTCTGTCATGTGACAATAGGTAACTATTTTTAAGAAAAATTAAGTAGGGTTAAATCCCCTACCTATTCTTCTCCCGCCCCACTTCCCAAACGTAATCTAAGGTTTTATTGCAAGACTTACTAGGCTGTGATTTGAATTAATTCGCAAACGCTCTGTTTTGCCATTCTCAATAGTGAGACTGTTGGCCAGGAAGGAAAAGATGACAGGTACTTAGGATACAGATAGCATTGAGTTCTGGGATCAGTGCCAAACTGTATAAACTCTTCAATGAAAGGTAGGGTAATCGTCTTTAGAGCAGACCCGTTTCTGAGAAAATGTCAAGAGATCCTGTTGAAAATGTTAGTTGCCCCTAAAGATCTTTGGAGAGGCCAAGGAGCGTTCGCTTATAGGAGGCGGCACCAGGACCTATTGCTGCTATATGGTTTATTTCTGAAGCTTCTCCCTGTGGGCATTGCCTTTGTGGGCATGGTAACTAACCCATGAGTAATTGAATGGCTGGAGGACTCTACTCCTCTCTTAGGAGTTGTGTTTTCTGTAAGTTCTAAAAACCTTGTTGTCAGATACCATGTATATTTTAACATAAAGTTTTCTTTGACAAAGGTGGCAAATGTTTCTCATTGGCCTTTTGCCTTATATCCATTAAATTGAATCGTTAGACTTAACAGTGACTGACCATGACTTGAGTGAGATAACTGCCAATTTACTGTACTTTAATAAAATGAATGGCTAACCAAAGAAGTGACATTCTGCCTTCTTACAAATGAAAAAGCAAGCGTTTAGATGTTTTGTCTTTTAAATATATGATTCATGATACCATAAATTAAAGACTTTATCTACATTTGTGACTGGCAGCATTTGCATTTCTTCAGAAAACTTGTTTGTATTGTCTGAACACTTATCTTTCAAGTCAAATTTATAACTGCAACACTGTAAATAATGTTTGAAATGTTGCACTATTCAAAGTTATTTCTTAAAGGTTGAGGTTAAGAGGTGATATGTTTCTTTTTAGTATTAATAATTCCTATTGCATTGGCCATAATATTAGTCAAGTATGTTGAGTGACCAGTATGTAATTTTCAGTCTTGCCTCATTGAACAGTAATCCCATCCATACTTTTTGTTTTGTGACATCTTCTGACTGTAATGTTGATGTGAGATGTTAAGCATTTTTAGTTCTCAATGGGTTGCCACTAAAAAGAGTGTGTTGCATTAACTCTGAAGTAAGGAAACTGCAGAGTATCTTGCTACCTGCAGTGCATGTTGGGCTACATGAATTTTTCAGATCAGGGTTTATTATTACTAGTTTGGTACGGTACGTTAGGGTTTTTTGTTTTGTTCTAACTCAGAACACTTCACAGCCATGTAATTAGGTAGTTTGTGCAGCAAAGTGTTGTTGCAATTGATCATAGGGGAGTAGACATCATTCATTATAAATTGTTTTTATGCAGGCCTTTAGATAGTTTTTTTAATGTATGTATTATTATAGTTGAAAAGGACTTACCACACCCACTATGCAGTATTTGAAGCCATTTGTAGACCTAAATCCTCTTTTTCCTTGACTTTGTTTCTCAGACCACCAATTCTCCCTAGTCCTTCTCCTTCAAAATCCATTCCAATCCCACAGCCCCTCCGACCAGGAGATGAAGACCATCGGAATCAATTTGGGCAACGCGACCGATCCTCTTCAGCTCCCAATGTTCACATCAATACAATCGAGCCAGTCAATATTGATGTAAGTATTAATAATGTTTGGATCAGGAATAGTAGATTTGATGTTTCCCTTATGAATATCAGTGCGTTAAATTTATCGTGTACACACGAGTGCTGTGTTTCTAAGCTAATCCTTGATGGTCTGTCAGAATCTTCATAGATCCCACGTAAGACATTTTTGCTATTGAGAGCTGTAAGACTGCAAATAACCCATTCTCCAAAAGCAGAAACTGCCTTTTGACAGTCCTGTCCTTTCATTTTCAAAGAAACATTCTACCACAAACCACTGCTCTTTTTTTTGTCGTTAGTCCCAACGCTCATGCTGCTAGCTGTACCACAGCATTAAGAATATGAGAGCCAGTAACCACTCTTGCATACCATTATATGTGTTAAGCATATTTGTTTATATGCAAGACAGGGATTTTTAGTATTTGTAATTCAAGTAATATTTCTGGCATTGAAGAAAATTAAATTATTGCAGTAAGCTGAGTTCAGATTTACTGAATGTTCCTTAGGATTTCAACAGCCCAGTATATATTGTTCTGAGCATTCTTTTGGAGTGTTCAGAAACTGCTACACTTAACTTGTTTTCCACATTTTTGAAATTTCTGGATGCTGAATCGTAAATAATAATAATGGTTGATATTAGGTATAAGGCCAGCTAGGACCTTTCAAAATGCTAGTCACAACAACCTCTTTCTAATTTTGCTAATGTATACAGCTTGTATTTTATCCTTAAGTCTACTCTCTAGAAATTAGTCATTTGTCAGGAGAGCAGTCTTGAAGTCTGCCTGGACACTGAGGCACAAAATCTGTTTTGCATGTGAGCTGAGCGAAAGGTGAAATGTTAGTTGAGTATTAAGAGTGTGGCCACGTAGACATTTGCGTATGGTGTATGGCAGTGGTGCAGCAGAGAGGCAGGACTGGTGCTTTCAGCAGCAGTGCAGGTGTATAAAGGAATAAAGTAATTGTGTAACAACAAAAAAAAAAAAAGCTTGATGATGAAAATGGACATACAGAGGGAAACTGCTAGAATTTTCTAATTTTCTTCTGTTTAGAAAATCCTTAGTGTAGTTTGCTTTTAGTCTAGATATGTTGTAAACGATACTCTCACTTCACAGTGGATTGCAAGTGAAGGAAACCGTTTGCAGTGAGTCATTTCTGAGAAGAACAGAGTGCGCCTGGCTATGCAAATGAGGTGCTTTGTTACAAGAAAAAACGAAGCAGAACTCATTTGACTGATGTACCTCAGTACAGGAAATTGGTGTCCTAGCTTCTGATATGACAGTTCAAATAATTTTTGCCACAAACACCGTAACTAGAACTTTTGGCTTGATATTTCTTCATGCATTTTGGCCAACTGCGTGTTTAAATCAGTATTTTCATGTCAGCATCTATTTTGGGTGGTGTACATTTCACTTTACTACTGAGAGATGCTGCTTTAAAGCAACTAATTTTGAAAAGTTTAGTAGTTGTTATTAATAGTTCTTTGGAGTCGCTGCTATTGGTAAGCCAGGGTAGGAAGCAACTGTTATTTCATGGACAACATATGAGGTTATGGATTCTCAATTTGATTAATCTCGATTGATTCTGGAATGTGAATGATAATACCTAAATTAAACACAAATTTTTTTTATTTATAGGACTTGATTAGAGACCAGGGTTTACGAGGAGAGGGAGGTAAGTCATGTTTAAACTAGCTACTGTGCTATATTTAATTACACAACTGCTCTGTCCCTTCCCTTTGTTCTACTTCCTTCTACAAAACACAGGCACAAAGGAAAATATGACTAGAACAAAAAATGAATTTGCATTTGCTTGTCCATGAACTTCGTATTTGTCTGACAAAGGTTTGAGTCATTTGCTGGTCATTCTGGGAGTGGGGGAGACGGAAGGAGAAAAAGTTTTGAAGTGGTATCTAGTTTTTTAGTTTTAAAATTATCTTGCACCGTCACTTTTTTGTTCTCGCACGCACACACTCATTCACTCACACGGCTACACACAGATATGCTACAACTTCCCAACTCTCTCTCAAAGATTTTTATGCCTGTTGTTACCTTTCCACCCATGGAAACAATGAGGGTTTCCATTGAAAACCATTAAAGTGGTAGATGGACCTTCCATACAAACTGCTGCATCCTAAAGCAGCATGAAATACTCCGGTTCTTCTCCCCCTCTACCCCTGCTCAAGATGCTGCTTTGCTGTACTGCATGCCTGTGCTACTCTTGGAACCAGGTTGTTAGGACCTTACGCTAAAGCCAGGTCTTTTTATGTTTCCTTCAGTAACACACAGCCCTAATTCACAGTTAAGTCAGAGCTAGTGCCAGAAGATTTATTTTTCTTCACGTGTTATGCACGGGCCTGTTAAGTCACTTCTCCCAAGGGCTTCTCATGTGCTGTATTTATTCCTAGGAATATAATAATAATATAGAAATAATAGAAATAAAGAAATAGTAAGTAGGGCAGGCATATGACAGTTTTTCCAACTCCAAGTCATTAACACAGTCATCTCCTACTAATTATAACTTGCTTCAGCCATAAGTAGTCTGAATTACCTTAGTGCACTCTATTCTGATCTCTAAGGTTTTGTACTGTGGGCTATCACTGACTTTGTTTCTCCCATCCAAATCTGGTAGTTGGTAGGATGGTGTTTGATGGAGCTGTTTTTTCTTAAGCGAGCAATAGAATGCTTTTTAAACAAAGATTTCCTTTAATCCTGCAAGCCTGCTAATTTAAAGTTGCCAGTTTTAGCTATTTTTGTATGTGTTGATAGGTGTGGCTCTCCACAGTTTTGCCCATTTTGTCCAGCATTTAAATGTTGTGCTATCATGTTGGTTTTAACTTTTGATCATAAACTGTCTGCTTGGCATCTGAAAACAATTGGCTATTCCCAGTCCTGAAACAGTGTTATTAGTAATTGACCTTTTTTTCCCCCCCCTTCAAAGTACAGAAGCAATCTATGAATAGGAGTCAAAGCATCCTAGTTATTTCCCATGACTTCTTTCATTTCTTCTATGTGTCTGTCTTTCTGTCTCTGCCTGCCCGTCTCTTTCTCTCTAACAGCCCCTTTGAACCAGCTGATGCGCTGTCTTCGGAAATACCAATCCCGGACTCCCAGTCCCCTCCTTCATTCTGTCCCCAGTGAAATAGTGTTTGATTTTGAGCCTGGCCCAGTGTTCAGAGGTAGTTGGGCTCTTCTTTCTTGTTTTCACCCAAACAAAATAAGTAAAACCACAGATGCTGTTTGTGCCTCACCCTCACACCGTGTGTATGTAAGTGTGTGAGTTTATCAAAACACCTCTGTTTTTTGCTTGGCCTGGCTGGAATGCTTTGAATGTGCTTTTCACACATACTCACTTTCACCTTTACATGCTTGAAAATGACTATGAATAAAGTCTGACTTAAATCTTCAAAAGCAAGGATTTTCATAGTTGAGGTTTTTATGTGGACCTTAACATAATTTTTCTAAACAAAGGTCCTTGGATTGCACTGCAGTGATTTTAAAGACAAAGTGACGTCCTTAACTTAGAATTTCCTTGACTGTTCAGTTTAAGTCAGTTCAGTGCTTTAACAGTTTTCTATATTTAATATTCTTTGTTTTGAAAAGTAAGCTAGGAAATCATATGTGAATTACAAACATTTCCATTGATACCTTGTTAGGTCTCAAGCTTTTCAAGTAATGTGTCATACCAACTTTCAACAAATCCTTCATTTTGAGAATGTGCTATTGATGCCACATTGGAGCCCTAGATGGTTTAGACCATGTAGTTTTTATTTAGTTAGTAAATTTCCAGTGAAACAGTATTTGTTTGTGTCCTGTACCATGTAAAATAAGACTCTTCCATTTTCACATCATTGACTCTGGGGGTAATTCAGGCCTAAAGCTGTCAATGGATCTGTTGTATTGCACAAAATCCCAAAAAACTCTGTGGGATTTCATATGCTGGAGAAACCAACTATTGAGTAGCATGAAATGTAAATATTTGTGTCTATACATATACATGGAGAAATGGGTAGTTCAGTGCATGTAGTGTGGTTTTCAAATGCTACCATCTTGGCTGTTTCAAAGACTTTTGTTTCAGAATATATCAAGAGCAGTTCACCTTATGAACTTGTAAAGTTCTTCCAGAAGTCTTTGTAAGAAGACAGGTGTTCCCAACAAGCAAACTGGCTACAGAATGGAATACGTTACGTACAGCTTCAGAGTCCAAGCTAATGACTTAAGTCCAACATTATCTGAAGTATTCTACTCTAATAACTTGGAAAACAGGCCATCTGGTATTAATATGAACAGATTAACTATAATGTTCTACCATGTGCTGTAAGCGTTTTTGGTGAAGAGTGAATATTGTGCTAGTGTTTCTATATCGTGGTATTAAAATTTAAGTAGGAGACTTCAGTTACCTCTAGAGAAAACACATTCTAGTAGAGCTTTGCTATTAAAGAGAAAGTCTATAACCCAGTAAGCTTTCGGAAGATTGCTCGTGTTCTGGGAACATCATACATTTGATTCCATGTATGTGTGATTTCAGACAAATAATATCATAAATATATGACAGTATGGTGGCCGTAAGATGAATATGAACAAAAGTCCATCCTTCAGGTCACTGGCTTCCAGCTGCTTGTAAATGTAGTTAGGATGCCCAATATGCATCATTATTGTTGCTTTAGCATGTGGGACAAAGTTTATGGATGCTGCGTCCCATTTTTGATGTGTTGGTACATCATTATTTTGTGCTTCCACTTCTAAATGTATGTATGTTAGCTCAGTGAGAACAGGCCGTGATGAATATAAATAGTCTGATAAATTAGCATGTACTGAGTGACTGAACTCAAGCAACAGTTTTAAAAGTCACAAAGTCAATTTTTGAACTCAAATTGGCATTAGGAGACACTTTTTTGGTAAGAAGGGGGCTTCTGAAGGAACATGAGGAGTATTGTCTTCTACCACTTCCCAGACCACTGATGTGAGAGAAGGCATTGGAATGCTGGAGGTCTTGTACAATGGCATACATTGTTTAGCAGAGCAGCATGAATTTAATTAACAGTTGACCCTATTTTATGTCCTTTGCATTGGGAGGGTCAGCATAACCTTGTTACGAATAATTATGGTGTATTTTAAAAAGCAGTGTCTAGTTGAAGTGCTCTATTTGTAAAGAGCCACTGGGGCTCTGAAACACAGCTCTGTTAGTGACATTTTCCTGCATAGATTTGTTTAGATAACATACAGACTACAGATATATTGTTCTTTTTGTATTTAATAGAATATGCTTCAAATAGCTAACTAAAGTACTTCTTTTTTAATCCTTTCTACAGTCTAATACTTACTTTTAAATAAGAGCGCTCTGCTAACAGATAGCTTTAAAACAGCCAAATGGTTTTCAGGTGGCACTTGGAGACTCAACTAGAAAACATTTCGATTTTTTGCATTTAGTCTATTTTGATTCCAAAGTACAGTATTTCAGGTATTTATTGGGTCCCTAAAAGGTTAGCTACAAGAAATCTGAGAGGTAGCTGCTGCTAACTAAAATGCTACTACTTTTCTTCTCAAAGAAACTGGTGGAAATAAAAATACATTTTTAATTTTTTTTTTCTATTTAAAGAGACATTGTCCTTCTGATAATTCATGAACAAGAGACTGGGGACTATCTGGTATAAAGGGTTGTTTGCTATAGACTTGTCTCTTCCTGAAATCTAAGACTTGAGCGCTAATCTAGTATTAGGACAATATTCCTACGATATGCTCGTTCCCTCTTAACATTTACATTGATGTTTGGAGATACTACATCTTAAACACAATTCTTGCACCTAATATCGATACATTCTTGTAAGCTGGCTTCTTATAGATAAAGTTATCCTGTTTCTGAAATTTAGGTTCAACTGCAGGTTTGTCTGCAACACCTCCTGCCTCTTTACCTGGGTCACTCACCAATGTGAAAGCATTACAGAAATCACCAGGACCCCAACGGGAAAGGAAATCATCCTCATCCTCAGAAGACAGAAATAGAATGGTAAGGGAAAGATCAGCTATTTTCATTTGTAGTATGGTATATTCATAGTATAGAAATACTACACAACCATGTTCCTCTCACTTTTCTTTCATCAAAGCCTTCTGAATTATTTTGAAGATGAGTATGATAATGATCAAGGACTTTAAACCAATAAATAATGGAATATCGAAATTGTGGGACTGATATATAAATCATTTAAATAATTGACTATACTGACTTTTACTCCATTGCACCCAAATGTCTTGGTGTGCTTCGTATTATAATGCTAGTTTCCCTTCAAATAACAGGTTAACTTTTCCCACCATGATTCATGAACCTTGAAAGTTCTCTAGTGATTCTCAAATGTAACAATACATAAAAATGTCTGCATTTTTTTTAATTCACAATTTAGCATTATGATTGAGTAGGAATTGAAAAGTAAATGAGACTTTCTTTTTGGTAAGAGTTTCTTAATATTTACAGGTTTTAACACTGCCAGAAACCTGTGGCAAATATTTCATGCCAGGAAATAATTTAGTATACCTGTGTGCTGAGGTTTTGTATATGGCTGGCTTGAAAAGTCAAATGCAGTATCTGAAAAAGAAAGTTCTTTCAGGTTAATGATATGAAATGCTGATACCAAATCTTTAACAAAGGAGCTGTTTTCACAGACATTAATGCTTGCTTTCTTCCTTTTTATTGTTTATGCATATATATAAAGAAAACCCTTGGTCGACGGGATTCAAGTGATGATTGGGAGATACCAGATGGACAGATCACAGTTGGACAAAGGATAGGATCTGGATCATTTGGAACAGTCTACAAAGGAAAGTGGCATGGTATGTGGCTGTCATGGCGAACAGTTATTCTTAAGCAAGTAACATTGCCTGCTGGGGGACACCCAGCTGGAAAGCAGCTTCACAAAAAAGCGCCTGGGGATTCTGGTGGACACCAAGTTGAACATGAGCCAGCAGTGTGCCCATGCTGCAAAGAAGGCTAGTGATATCCTGGGTTGCATTAGGCAAAGCATTGCCAGCAGGTCGAGGGAGGTGATCCTTCCCCTCAGCACTGGTGAGGCCACACCTGGAGTGCTGGGGTCCAGTTCTGGGCTCCTCAGTACAAGAGAGACAAGGACGTACCGAGGAGAGTCCATTGAAGGGCCATAAAGATGATTTTTAAATAATAAGTAGTGTGCCAAATAGGTAATGTTAGCACTTCGAACAATTTAGAAACTCAACTCTTGCATGTTCTTCTGAATTAAGTAATTATTAGGGTTAAGATGAAACATAGTTACTAGAAAGGCTGAAGTATCCGTATTGATGAATGAGGATTTCAAATGTGTATTTGGAAAGCTTTGACTTGGTTAGGATTTCTCAGAGTAAAATAAGAATAGTGTTTATACATTTTACAGAATATTTACTTATTTTAATATTGTAGTGGTTTATTTCATGAAAGCTAGAAAATAGGGTATCTCAGTATTTCTGATGCTTTATGTAGCATTTTCTCAATAGAGGAATATGTATCAATGGCACTTATTAAAATTGCTATTTTAAAGGTGATGTGGCAGTGAAAATGTTGAATGTTACGGCACCCACACCTCAACAGTTACAGGCTTTCAAAAATGAAGTAGGAGTGCTCAGGTAAGAATATTTTTAATGGCATAAAATAATGTGTGTAGATTTATGCTTCATTAATCATTGAATTCTAGATTTCCATTAGAACACATTGGTCTTATTCCTCCATGATGATACTTTAGAAAATATAACTTGCCATTTTAAAATATTTCTTTGTATCCACTGCTAGTTGTTCCTTCCCTTGTGTGTGTTTGTCTCTGCACCTATGTTGTGAATCTATGTGTATCCAAACACTCAAGACAGGACTGGTTTTTGCTATTGTACTACCCCCAGGGCACAGTCAAGCCTAAGTGTGAACTGTAGGCCTTTCTTTCTTCTCATCCACGTTTTGAGATTGAAGCATGACTAATTGTTGGTTTTGAGCTACAGCACTGCCCACGTTACCCGTTGTTTAATAGTTTCTGTTCAGTAGCATTGACTTCTCTTTGAGGTTTTTTTAAAACTTATTTCTCATAAAGTCACTTCTTGATTTCCTTTTCTCATGTCTACTGCTTGTACTTTCTCAGAGGAAGTATTTGTCTTGGGTTCAGCTCTTAAAAGAGGATCCATCAACATGATACAATAGGATATTTATTGGGGAAGACCATTAGCATCCTAGTACAAACTTGAGCAGTCTCAAGTGTAATTCTGTTTTAAGAAACAAAATAGAAGGTTTTTGCCTCTGGAAATCTGATGTGTTGAGCTGGATGCCTGTGCTGGTGGAGCATACCCAATAAGCTACATGGTGAAAAGGGGATGGTCAGCCTTTTTCCCCAGGAAATGTTAGTTTTGAAAACTCTAAGCCCATAGTTGTGGGAGGTAGAGGCTTTCTGCGGTATGCTACTTTGGATATCTCTGCATATTTTTGACATACCTGCTCAGGAGAACTTAATGAAATAAAAAATCTTGTATTTCATACCTAGTCCAGATTTCTGCTGGCAGTACCGTAGCTGGAGTCCAGCCTTTCTCTGTTGTTGATCGTTTCAGTGCTTACAGTAAATAGTTGTACTATCCTTTGACACAGACAAGCCAGATGTACCTGTAGTTGTGCCTTTTCCGTTATGCTTCATCATTACTTTCTTAGCTTTGAAGTAGGATTTGCAAGAAGCTGCTTATTTTTTGTTTACTCAGCAGTTACTCTCAGCATCACTTGGCAAATCCTTGAATCTGAAAAAGGCACAGTTACATAGTGTAGAACTGTCCTAGTCTGCATTGCTGAGAGGACAAAGGGGTTCATACTCTAGGCTCTCATGTTAGTTTTTTAATAGAAGAAAACATAAAGAGCTCTTGACATCTTCAGCAGCAGCATAGATTTAAGAAGCTACCACAGGTTTTAAGCCTGGTCTGTCGGGTTTCATCAACAGTGAGCTGACTGCTTTTGTACTGAGCTTTGTTGGAAGAAGATTGCCTTTATTTAACTCAGCCCCTGGCAAAGCTAGGAAATACTCCAGAATTCTTAGGTGCCTCATCTTTGTAATATCTCATTGGTATGTTTGGAGGTATCTAGTTCTTCATGTCCATTGATGACAATAAGAATGTGATTGACTTTTCCTGGAGGGTGAGGGGAATCTTTCAGATTTCACAGTGTATCAGTAGATTCTTTCAGGCCTTGAATCTACTGGGATATCTACTGAGATAATCCTCTCTGCATTGTTCGTTGTGAAGTTTTTCTGTCTGGAGTTGCTCCTTCTTTGAAATAGGTTTGATTTAATCTGGCCAAATCTCTGTGGTGAACTCCAGTCTCTCCCAGTGCTGTTTGGAAACAAGTTCATATCATGACCTTACTGAGGTACAGTTTTCATACCTGTTTTCATCCTTTCTTGTATGCTGGCTCCATAGAGACTACAAAATTCTTGTCAAATAAAGCACTAAGAAAAACTGAAGCCTTGTCAAGGAAGTGTGTTGATGGTTTCTGAATGAAAGGGTTGTCCTTCCTGGAAGCTTCTGAGACTGGAATTTCATTTTGGATGTCCTGCTTATGGGCAGCAACATCTCATAGCTGGACTGGGGTTACACAAAAGCAGACCTGCCTGCAAACCTGGGGACCTAGTGGTAACAGCATCTTCTGAGCAGTCCTGTGCTGGGTTGCTTGCAAAAGCAAAAGGAAGCGGTGCTTATCGCAGAATAGCTATTCCATGTCATTATGATAAGAAGGGCTGACTGCTGGAATAATTCATTAAACTGAATCTAGCAACAGGTTATCATGTTATCTTAGTAAAAGTTGAGATTGTCGCAACAACTTCTGTTTGGAAATATATATTTAGACTCTGATAGATCTGCCTGGGTTTTTCCTGATTTCCTGATCCGCCTGATTTCCTTCTGATTTTTTTTTTCAACAGGAAAACACGACATGTGAATATCCTGCTTTTCATGGGTTATTCAACAAAACCCCAGTTGGCTATTGTTACACAGTGGTGTGAGGGGTCCAGCTTATATCACCATCTACACATCATTGAGACCAAATTTGAAATGATCAAACTAATTGATATTGCACGACAGACTGCACAAGGCATGGAGTAAGTGTCGTATTACTTGTTTGCACATGAGTGTTGAGGCAATGTTTACTTATCCCCTTCGCACTCTGACTGACATTGGCAAATAAGGCCAGCTATCTGCTCACTTTGCCAAGCACAGGGTCCTGCCTTGATGATCAAAGCATTTGGTGAAGTGTTTATTATTTTGATTAGTAATATAGACTTTGTGTTCTTTTTTTGGAACATAGGGAAATACAAATCATCAGGGAAATACAGTCTTAGATAGTAGAATAAAGATAATTACAGTGTAGTTAAACTTTCAATCTTGTGAGCAAAGATTTCTCTTCCAGGCTTTACTATCTTCACAGTGCAGATAGTCTTATGGTAGGAGGTAAAACATAGTTTAAAAAGAAACACCCTGTGAACGAAAGGACAGAATCCTGTAAGATAACGCAGAAGACAGACAGCCCTGTTGGCAAAAAGAATCGATTTTTTTTCTTCTTTTCTTATAAGTATTGTAGCTCTCTAAATAATAGATTTCAGCATTTGAGGAAAACATACCTATTTTGTTCTAAGGACTGTAAGTAATCCTTAATCCCATAGAGGGCAATTGAGTGAGTTAGAATTTACAAAACTAGCCCAATATTGTGTGTCAAAATCAGAACGCTGATGTAAGATCAGAGAAATCGCCCTCCAGCTGGAAAACCGCTATGATGATTGCAGTTCATTGTGCCATTTTTCTCCTAAGCATTCTGTTACATTTTCAGTCAAGAGGCGGGGAGGTGTTTGCAGCAACCAGCCTCAGCCTTCTGTTAGCCTGCTCATCTCCCCAGGCTCCCTCTGTAGGTAGTGGAGATGCAGAAGCTGTTTTATGAGCATGATTCAAAGCAGAGACATAAATTGGGGCTTTTCCAGCAGGTTTGTACCAATCTCATTGACTAAACAAAGAGCCATGGGAGACTAGTTGCCTAATTTAGGCTATATCTATGCTGTGGGGCAAGTACTCTCCTCTGTGCTCCCTGCAATCTATTTATCCAGTCTGCAATCAGGGCATCTTTTTTCCAGTCCCGTATTAAAAAGCAGTCAGCATACTTGAGTACACACTGAGACTGGGAAGCACATTTAGCTCCTGCAATTTAGAAACGCTTTACCTAAAGCTGTGACTAGCCCGCAAAGTGTATTGACCGTCACCGTTAAGGCTGGGAGGCAGAACCTTCAGCACTGAATGGCATGTCAAAAACTACTGAAGTTCTTTTATTTTTATTCTGAATATTGAGTTAGAACTGAAAAGCAGAAGTTAGCGCATAATTGTTATTTCATTCTTCAGTAGCATCAGGTTTGAGCTGGAAATCTAAGCTTTATTTTATTTTTGTTTTTTTCCTGTGACTGTTGCAGGAACTCTCATGGGTAACTGAAGTTTTACCACCTTGATAAATATGTGCAGTTTGAATATCTACAGAATTTGTGTTTCAGTAATACAGTGAATTTTGAGTTGTTGATTAGTGAAATATCATTTAACCCACCGAATCTATGATGTTCCTTTTCAGTTATTTGCATGCC
The DNA here is from genome assembly GCF_018139145.2 of Gymnogyps californianus. Classification (NCBI taxonomy): domain Eukaryota; kingdom Metazoa; phylum Chordata; class Aves; order Accipitriformes; family Cathartidae; genus Gymnogyps; species Gymnogyps californianus. The sequence goes on from NC_059471.1 coordinate 154,772,157, forward strand.
AAGTCAATCATCCACAGAGACCTCAAGAGTAATAGTATCCTTTCCCAGAGATGAGATTGTGGAGCATGACAGCATTCCTGGGTTTGTTTTTTTTTTTTCTGCCAAAAATGAACTTACTGATGTGAAAAGCTGTTCATGTGTCAATATTTGCTGAGTGAAAATTTCGTTGAGAAGGGGTAATATCACTAGTAGCAAAGTAAGGAATACTTACTATGTCTATTGATGTGATTGCAATAATGTAGCAAGTTTTGTTGTGGAATCACAAAGATTTTTGCATCATTTGGTTTCTACATGTAATGAAAGGTTATACCTGTTCACTCATGGAATATTTTCAGCTTTTCTCGTACTTGGCATTTCAAGAAAGCCACCTGGGCCATGGTCTGTTCAGCACTGTCCCCATCATTACTTATGTAACCCTTAAGTACCATAATTCACCATGCTCGCTGCTTAGAACCTGTATTATATGAAAACCTTCTTTGATGATGTTGGATGGTTAAAACTGTTAGGTCTAATGTTGCAGATCTGTAGCTGTTTATTGTTCTTGTAGGACAGGATCAGTACCCCTTGTTTGTTTTCCCTTAACATTTCCCCCTTAGATATTTTTCTTCATGAAGACCTCACAGTAAAAATAGGTGATTTTGGTCTAGCTACAGTGAAATCACGATGGAGCGGATCCCATCAGTTTGAACAGTTGTCTGGATCTATTCTATGGATGGTAAGCAAGGGGGAAGTGGTGTGTTTGTTTCAACAAATTTAATTGCCTTTGGCCAAAGTTTCTAAGACTGTCCCTCCAGCACACTGACATATACAAGCTGTCTTAAGCTGGGAAAGACAAGCAGTAATATGAAGTACTAAATGAATGCTTTTCAGTTCTTCTTTAAGCATATGTTTTCCATTAGTCAGCAGAAGAACTTTAGTGTCTTCATCCCTTATTCTGAGGTTTAAACTGAAAAGTAAATGGTGGCTAAGGAGAAAGGGTATGACGAATCCAGGGTTGAGGACAAGGTCAGAAAAGCCATGGAAAACATCCTGCAAAGGAGCAGAGGGGCTAGCTCAGCCAAAAGTAAGATGCTCTTAAGTTTTAAGGATTCAAGCGTGGTTACTCTCAAGAGGTCGTAAAACTTGCTAAAGTCTTAATAAGAAGTATAGTTACAACCTCCTGTGGAACTCCGCTTTCTCCTTTTCTCCCTGAAAAAACTGAAGGCTCTGTTAGTTGGCATTGTTTTCAGTGTTGTTATAATTCTAGTTTCAAAATAGCTTCTCGGCCCGGACAAGGTCATTTTGTTCTGTCGTAGAGGAATAAGGGGATCACCAAGCTAAAATGAACCAATGGATTTTGAGATTCATGTCAACATGCACTCTATATTAGGACCCGGTAACGTTTGAAGGCAAGAGTGGGCCTTGCGCCTGTTACACTCTGGACAAGTCCATGTTTTGTTCCTGGTATGTGAGGTGCAGCCCGACGTGGTGAAATAAAAACTAATTCTTTCCTTTTATGGTACAGGCACCGGAAGTTATTAGGATGCAAGATAAAAATCCATATAGCTTTCAGTCAGACGTGTATGCGTTTGGGATTGTTCTGTATGAACTGATGACTGGACAGTTACCATACTCAAACATCAACAACAGGGACCAGGTAAGGGAAGGGAAGGGATTGACTTCAGTCAGCTATGGCCTGAAACAGAGATTGATTCAGCCTTGTGAAGTGCACATTCTGATGTTTTGTGTGTTTGATTTGTGTTTCTGATTCTGATGTTATGAGATGACATTTCTACATTTTCTAGATCTGTCTCAGCCACGTAGCACCAATTTACTTACTTCTCTTGAGGTATTTTTTTTTGTTCTTTTTTACTTCAAGTATAGATTTTCAGCTTCTGAGCTGGTTGCCAGGATACTTATTAGGGAGAGAACAGGTTACTTAATAGTAATCTAGTTTAGAATAGTTCTGCAAAGGCAAAATGATCCTCCATATGTTCAGTTATTCCTCTTTCATTTTTTTTTCTTTCCCCCTCCCCTTGCATTGAATAATAGTTCAGCAACAGGATTGACAGAATGGAACAGCAATCATCTCGCTGAATGTTTTATATTCATTTTAATCTTGAGAAGTGCATGCACCATCTAATTGAATTTCAGGCTATCAGCATTTCTCAAATCCTGCTTGATGGAGTATATGACTTTCCAGAGTGTGTGAATCCTGTAAGAAGATTACTTAATTGTGAACAAATATTCCTTAAATCTAATGATACCACACACCTGTAATGTGTCTCCACAGGACAGGCATGTTAGCGAAGGCATATCTGATTCATTATTTCTCTGTCTAATCTGAAAATAGTATCTATGCATCAAGATCTTTGGTGTAAGCTATTCCATGTCTGGGCGGTGATATATTTATGTTGTTTCTGTGTCCGCATCCCTTGTTTTTTCACTGTCAGTACTTGAGAATTGCAACCATAGCAACGTTCATCTGTGAATGCCATTTTATAAGGCTGCTTCCATATCTGTCAGAACACTTCATCCCAATTCATCAAATTTGGAGTGACTCCTTTTTTGTTATTATTATTATCATCATTATTTTTATTTTTAATTGTTTTTGCCTTTTGAAAGAAGGAAAATGTCCAGATTCCTGGCCAGATGAATATAGCCTTCTAAAAGCAGTATTCAGGCATTGTTTTGGTTTGACCTTTTGAGATCGGAAAGATGAACCCAGTCATGTGGGTGCTCACAATTGAGTGCTGAAACAAATTTTAAATTGCAAGTGAAGCCAACATATAAAATGTGATTGAATGTCTTCAGTTTTATCACTCCCAGTCTATTGTCTGAAAAGATGTAAATATTGCTCACTCTCTGTTGGTGCATCTACATCAGCTACTATGACACAGCTGAGATTCTTAGTGAGCAAAGCATTGTTCTTGTTACAGCTCAGAGTGTTTCTCTCACCTTAACAGATTTTTCTAGACAGACTAGGACTGTTCTTGTAGTGATATTCTCTTTTCTCTAGTTAAAATGAAAGTTTAATCCCTGTATTGTTTGTAAAGAGAGTATCGGAAACATAAATAATAATTAATTTTGAATGTTTTCAACTTAGTGTAATTATTTAGAAAAGAGTAACTTCTACATGATGATAAGTCTCATTGCAGCAGAGGTAAGGGATGGGGTAGACAAGTCTTTACTATGAAATGCTGCTCTGGCACATGGGGATTTCTAAAGAAACCATATGGGAGTTTTATACTCCTTGATGCCAACACAGATGCAACTGAATCAGAAAGTTGAAAAAGGACCAGGATTGTGTTAGTATAAATAAAATGTATAGCTTGCTTGAGATGTGGGGTTTTTCTGTTGGGTTTTTTTGCCAGTGTCAAGATATGAAATAGTTACACTTCATTAAATATAAGGTATGATACACCTGCTTGGTCTGTCTGAGTATTCAGAAAAAGTGGTGATTATCTGCTGCAGCATGAATGGATCTTTGATTAGCTAGTTTGAAAGGGCTTTTTAGTGTCAGCACAACTGCAATACTCAAACCGCATTGCATTTGACCTTGGCTTGACATGATGATGTTTGATATTTTTTTTATATATCCAAGAGAACATTAACCATATTTATGCTTTGCTTTCCTGCTTTCTATTCATTTACTTGTGTTTTATGCTTAAGTTTTATCCTTAGGTGAAAAATATAAGCCTTCCATGTTAAAGAAATTACTGTAAAAATACAAAGCCTTTCTGTCTCCTCTTCTGCAGAGGAGAGGCAGTTTCTCATTTTCTTTTGTGGCTTTTTTTTGGGGGTGGGGAAGGTGGTCAGATGTCAAGAATAAGCTTTTGTGGTGGAAAAGTGTATGAAGAAATTTATTCTCAAAAGGTAAGGTTTTTTAATATCTGAAGTCCATGTGTTTCTTAAAATACCTTTCAGTGTGAACTTGCTGTTGACTTATAATATAAACCAGAATATTTACAGAGTATTTATTTTTAGGCATTCTGTTCCTGCCACAGAGTTGCTTATTCTTGTTTTTGTAACAGTTTTTGACACTGAAGAACCGCTCCTTAGATGGTTATTGCTATAAATGGTAACCATTTACTAGTGTTCAAGTTTCACAGAAATCTCTCTTAGGAGGAGGAGGAAAAATCTATTTTTTTCTCTGTACTGAATAGGTTAGCAAGCATTACTGTAAGAAACTTGGCAATTTCAATACCAGATAATGTTTCCTGGGAGCAGAAAACTTGCTGCTGAGACTAAAATGGTCTAGCAAAATGTTCATCTTCTGTTACTGTTTGTTTTATGGACTCATCTTCCTCCCCTTCCATCTTTTTTTCCCCTTAAATAAAGATAATTTTTATGGTGGGACGAGGATACCTATCTCCAGACCTCAGCAAAGTACGGAGCAACTGTCCAAAAGCTATGAAGAGACTAATGGCAGAATGCTTAAAAAAGAAAAGAGATGAGAGACCCCTTTTTCCACAGGTGAGAAATGTTCCTCTTTAGTTCTCAGTAGACTTTACAATTCAAATATTAAAAATGAAGATCAGTTATGAACTCACTGGCCAGTTCAAAAGTTTTTTGATTAGTGCTATAGCATGACTTCATAAGGAGTACTGGTTCAGTACCTGGCTAGTGATGTTTAATTAGAAATGTTTATTTTCTATTCAAAAAGCAGGTATTAAAATGACCTATGTAGTTGGAAAAGAATTTATGTGTTGGAGAAAGTTTCAACTGGGAGACCATGAAATTAATAATCGCAATTAGAAACACAAATTAGAACTTGGTGTATGTTCTCAGAAATCTTTATACCCCCCTCCTTGCTCTCCCCCAAGCTTTATGAAGGGAAACTGATAGTTTTGTCACAAAACTTGATTGATCATGCTTGCTGAGGAAGGTTTGGATTCTAAAAGCTTGGGGGGAACCTTATTTTTTTTTGTTTTGAATGTCACCAAAGCGTTTTCAAAAAATAAGGAGCTCCCCCTGCTGGCTTTATGGTAAATGGTATTAAGCAAACTCCTGCCAAAGCTGTGTTTATTTGCAGCGATGGTAGGTATAGGTACTAGTGCATAAACAAGGAGGCAAATAAAAGGCAACTATATTCATTATACTTACAGAGGGAAATCAGTGTGCCCTGTTAAAGGAGAAAATGAGACAGTTTCGTCCCAAAATGTCCTTCTCAGCTTTTTGAGGATATAAACATCAGACTGCAATGCAGTAATCTATTTTTAAAAGTTTCTGTTTAAATTTGTGTATAAATATTTTTCTGTAGTTAATTGATGTTCTGCCTTTGGTTTTAAGAGTGTTACAACTTTGGAACAGATTTGATCGCTTGTTTTCTACTTGCTTTAGATTCTTGCCTCCATTGAGCTTCTGGCCCGGTCATTGCCAAAAATTCACCGCAGTGCATCTGAACCCTCATTAAACCGGGCTGGCTTCCAGACAGAGGATTTTAGTCTATATGCTTGTGCTTCTCCAAAAACGCCCATCCAAGCAGGGGGATACGGTGGGTTTCCAGTACACTGAAAAAAAATGTGAAAGCATGTGCCTGTGTGTCTGTGTGCTAGTGTGTTCCTGTGAGTGCAACACGTGTATGTTCTCAGTTCCTACCAGCTATGGTTTTAAGGTTTACTGAGGGAATGAAGACTCACTTCGTAACACTGGGCATTGAATGTCTCGAGCACAAAGTCTGTGTTGGTAAGGAATGCCCTGGGAACAGCTGACACAAGAAGAATTATAAGGTCATATAAGAGAGATGGGAAAAGTCACTTCAAAACAAGCAAAAATCCTCTTAAGGCCATTGGGTGTCATTTTTGCTTGCCTGTGTCATTTTTGCCTAGTTTATTGATTGGAATTAGTTACTCAGGAGTGTATTTGATTTTAATCTACTCAGGCTATGGTGTTTTGGTTTTTTTCTTTTACTGCAGCTGAGGTCATTATATTTGAGCAATAGGCTTTAGATTCCTCAGTTAGTAATGCTACTTATATGTGGGCAACAATTGGAAAAATAAACTTATCTTCAAGGCTGAGCACAGTCAAAACTTCTTGTGGTCAGCAGAAGCAAGCAGATAGAACACAGAATCCAAAGAAAGACCTTAGTGACCTGTGACTCTTATTTTGCAAGTTGAAGTTTAAAATAGTGCTGTTTAGAGAACATCTCTTCTTGCAGAGGAGTGGTGGCTTGGGGGTTTTTTTACTTTTTATTTTTGCCTAAATACTCTGACCTGCTATAGTGTAGACCATCTCAAAATGTTCTATTACAATAGAAGAAATTCTGAATCTGCTTTTGCTGAACTGCAAGAATATTACTGGTAATGGTGCTTGTATCCTTCAATTAGCATGGATTTCAAAACTTTAAAAACATTTTAAATCTCGAGCATAACCAAGTACTTTAAGAGAAAAATAATAGGAAAAGAGGATTTGAAAAAGCAGTTGTTTTCATGGAAATCAGTATTATACCATGAATTCTGTTAAGATGAAAGGTTTTAATTACTTTAATATTGTTAAGAATAGCACTGAACATGCTTCTGTTCAGTGACAAATTGGTTTTTTCACTTCCATATAAAAGCTGCTAGTTTGACTAGAAGTGAATCAGTTAGACTAGATATCTAACTGAGAAAGCTAGACACCTTACCAAGATCCTGTCAGCTCACTTTAAAGATTGTATTTTTCTCTGGAGCATTCCTCTGGAACAGGTGAATCAGAGTAGTGGTTCATGTTATATCAGTCTTTGATGTCAGATATGAAAACAGTAATGTTATTGACTGTGTTCTTGCATATTTTGAAATTAGTTATGTGGTTTTGCTTGTTTTAAACTGCTAAGCTATTAATTTTCACAAATTCTTCTGCATCGGAAATAAGTTATTGCTGTTCTTGTTAGGACTTCAAGGGCCAGGAGTGTTCTTAATGGCTTCTGATTTACATACTTACAGAGAAGTTTACATGTTGCTAGCAATACGTTTTTGAAATAGATCAGGAATTCAAAAAAGGTTTTCTGCTGTCTGGCAACTGAGCCTTTTAAAACAGGAGGCAGAGTTAGAGAGCTTGAAGAGATGTAGGCAATTTCTGCATTTTCTGGCCAGATTCTAATGGTCTTTTTGGCTTCTGCTGTTGGAACTGTTTGGAAACTAACTTTTCTCTTCTCATTTTGTTAGTCAAGAAAATTCAGCTGTTGAAATCTCTATGGAAATAGTTACGGAGGACGAAAGTTGTTATTGTTTTAGAAAATCTGTTTCCCATCTTTCTGGTAGCTTCACTTCATTTTGGCAGGCTTATCTTAAAATGAAAACAGGATTTAAGTGGTTTTTTCCCCTCTTACTCATTAATTTTTTTTTTATTCTAGACAGTGAGGAGGAATGCTTCTTAAGCTTTGGGGTATGGTATTCAGTACAGGCTACAATGCCCATCTCAGTAAGAGCAAGAGGATGCTGCTGGGTCTCCTGCAGAATCTAGAAATGTGGCATCCCACATAGAAAAGGCTTAACCACATGGGGAGTTACGGAGAGTGCAGAACCATCATCACTCCCCTGCCCAGGCTTACTTTTTTTCAGGTCTGCCAGATCAGTTCAAACAAGTTATTCCTTGGAGTAGTGTTATCCTCCTTGTTGTTAAGATTGTTCTTCTGTGCTATAGGAGCTACAATTACGGGGGAAAAAATGCTGCCATCCTCAGACACATTTTGCCCCGTTTCCTGCTGTATGGTCAGTGCATTAGACTTCTTCCTGTGTCACCTGTTCTTACATGTTGAGCACGGTTTGGGATCCATGGCCATAATGTGATCTTAGCTTCTCACTAAACATTTTATGAAGCCTAAAAGGAGGCTGGTTTTTGTGGAACATTAACTTTATCTGACATAAAGGCATTTAGGAGTTGAACTTCTGTAGTTTGTAATTGCTGCTTCAGCGAGATTTGGGAACATATGTAGGACGAAGATGCCTAAATACACCTGTGGATTTGGGTCAGTGTTCTCAAAGATGCAACTCAGCTATATTGTTTAGAAACAGATACCTATCAATCCTGAAAACAGGTCTGTAGGATCCCAGGCTTTTCTGGAGGCATAGCTTATACTGTGTGAGATTCCTTTTTTCTTTACTTCCCTGCATCTCAGTATAGAAACAAAATCTGTCTTGGTACCTTCTAGGAGGACCAGATCCTCATAAACACTGCTGTATATTCTTCTGAGGATACTAATTATCCACATCAGTGCATGTTCCAAATTTTTATTTAGCCAGTGGATGGTATCCATACTAGAAGATCAGCGCAAGATCCAACAGAAAACTGCCTCTTTGTTTTCTGTGTCTGTGAATGTAACTCAGGCAAGGTGTTGGAATTTGGTGTTTCCCTTTGATAAGTCAGTTACTTTCTACTTCAGTAGACAAGGCTGGCACGGGCCTGAAAGGGAACCATTCTTCTCCTTATGATTCTTCTGAGAAGCATGGTGTCTACCCCAGGATAAGGAGTACCATTAAGATGTTATGTATATACCTTAGTAACCTCATGAATCGAGATAACTTATAAATTTGTGAGAGTAGAGATTGGTAACTGCATCTTAAATCCTTCCAGGAATCATGGGCAACAGGTTCGCTTAGAACATGCCCTTACAATATATTGTTTGGACACAACTTGAAAGAACTTGATCATCTGTTTGGTACAAATTTTTTGAAAGTGTGCATTTAAAATACTTTCCACTTGCTTTGCACATGATGAGCGTGAAAAGACTGTAGCAACTAACTTGAAAGGGCTCTGTAAGAAGTGTAGATTTTCAAATGCTATCCATTCTTTGGAAAGGAATTTCTTTGTTACCGGTCAAAAGCAAGTATCTGAAGTTCTGCTTGGTAAAAAGCACATCGGATGTCTGGCTTACAATGAATAAAAATGTCTGTTGTTTTTTTTTCACATCCCACATCACTAAGTATGTGGCTTCATAGCTTCACGGTAAGCTGATGTCATTTGGAGCAGCCACGACCCAGCTCCTTACCCTTGCGCTGGCAGATGCTCTCCAATTCCATGAGTCCATGTCACGCAGTTGAGTGGGTTCCCTCCACCATCAACAAAGCAGCTCTCCAAAAACTGGTTAGAAAACACTCCTTGCCCACCAGCCTGAGCTCGCATTTGCTAGGTCAGCTCCTTGAGCCATCTTGCCTCAGGGCCAGATAGTGCCGCTGTGGCAAAACGGGCAGGTCCTTGCTCTACAGCTCAGGTCAGGAGGGAGAGTGGGACTGCAGTAGTCCCAGTTTAGATTAGCATTGGCTGTTACAGAACTGTGTCCAAAGACTTAGCAGGGCACAATCAGGATGATCCTGTTCCTGCAGGACAGGGCATATTGGGTCATGTTGCTAAAGCCGTCTTCATTTCGTCCACTCATTGCTCTCAGGCAAGACCTTCCTGTCCTGCTAGAAAACGGTGAATTCACAGTTGAGGTTACTTCATTTATCTGTATGCATCTAAGTCTCAGGAAGAGGTTGCCTGTGTTCTCTCTCCCTCTCCTACAGATGGGGTTTCTTTCAGAAGATAAAAAAACCAGCTCCAGATATTTTGCATCTTCAGAATAGAAATGGTGACATAAAGCGTTTTAGCTGCTCCTCAGAAAGTCCTGTTGACACCTAGCAGGATGGAAGATTCCTGTATGTGGATAGGTGTAGCCATCTACATTCCTCATCTAGGGAAAGCTGTTACTGATAACTGCATTTTATACATGTTCAAGCGACATAATCCCATTATTAGATGAATGTGTCACCTATTTTTGTCTCCTATTGATTTGAGGTTGGATTAACACCTGAATTTTGAAAGGGGAGATTTAGCATTAGCTTGTCAAAGAAAATGTCTTTACTAAGGTTTTATTTAAATGGCAGAAAAGTCTGAAAATCACCTTTTTATAGTTACCATTCTATCTGAAATGCTTCTTCACTTCTCATCCTGTTTTTCCATTGCCCTTTCCCAATTAATGGTTCATTTTTTATCTTCTGAAATCCCTGTACGACTATTAAAAGCTGAATTATTACCAGAAATGGGCAGAAGGACAAGATGAGTAATGAGGGAGCAATCTCTTGTTTATAAATTGATCTTTAATCAGCAGTTTAGGAAGGCAGACTGAAAAATAAATTAAGTAGAGCATGTTTTGAAAGTGTAGCTAAGCATGAATGTCATTCTTAAAAATTAGCCTCACAGGCAATACTTGATGACTTTTTTGTCCTCCTTCTCTTAAAAGAAAAAAAAGTAGAAAAATTGAGGTGTTTCTAGAAGATAGTGTGAAGAGAGTTGGGAGATCGGTGAAATGTGTCAGAGAGAAGCAAGAAAAATTATCAAATATTTAGAGTATTTTAGAGCAAGGGGTTTATCTGTTGGTAGAACTAGTAAAATAGGCAATTAGATCCATTGTGACGTTTTTATTCTTTTGTTGTTATAACTTAAACCTACCACCACAGTCTATCAAGACACATAGAGCTTGAGGTCTGTCACAGCCCCCTGTGCCAGCCACCCTTACTTTAGACCTTGGGTGTACTCCCTTCTTATTTCCTATGACACACAGAGCCTTCTCCCCTCTCCCTGCTTTCTTCATGTTCCCTTAGGGCAGCTGGATCAGCTGTTCCTACCAGGCCCTGTAGATGCCTTTTCTTCCCCCTCCTCGTGCAGACTGCTGATCACTCTTCTTCGTTCTCTTCTTTATAGAGCAAGACGTTCCATGGGATTAATGCTATCAGCCTAAAATTCTGTTTGCAGGGATGTTTCTGGTTTGTTTCCAATATTCAGAATAAGAATCTTGAGAAAAAACAAAGCCAACAAAACACTTGCTCTTGAAAGGACGGAAGGACACCAAGATAGGCAGCAGTTGTTTGGATGTAATGGCATTCAACACGCTTCTGTTGAACAGAACAAAGGGTCTCTTATGCCTGCTTATCACTCCTTCGTTATTAGGAGAGCTCTGAGGAGTGCTGTCAAGAAAGGGGCATAAACTAACCCAAAATTCATGTGAAACCCGACACAGGGAAGTTATATGTACTTTTCTTTTTCTCTTGCTCCTGAGTCTTTTTGGTTAAGCATAGTTGGACACCCCTCCCTAAAAATCCTATAGAATACAATTTTTTTGTGGGTGGCAGGGAAATTTTTTGACTAGAGTATAAGATTAAGAGGATGAGTATCTTCGATTCAGCTTCTATTCAATGTTCTGGCAAACTTCTTAAGACTTTGGGCAGCGATTTTACTCTGTGCCATAGTTTCATCATCTCTGAAATGGGACTACCAGTCTAACGGCATGCTGACACTAAATAAACTACGTAGAATTTCAGATCATTGCATGTGAAAGCACTGCATAGAATTATTGTTTATTCAGTAATTCTGAAGGAAGCATGGGGTTGCTTTATTTGTTGTGCTGCCTATCAGTGAGGCCTAATTTCTGGTCTGGGAGCGAGTAGACAATCTCACCATTCTTATTTTTCTCACAGTAGGTTGCTATGTTGGTCTCCAAACCAGATCCTAGCATTCTTTAATACTGGTTTAATATTCAGGCACTTTACTGTATATAATCTTTAAAGGTTAACGGGTGCGTCAAATAATTCTTTGTTGCTAAACCAGTTTTACACCAGAATAGAAATTAGTTTGCAGTCTGATGCATCTGTTGCAATTGTTGCTTTTCAGGAGGATATATGTGCAATAAGGAGTTTAAAGTGAAATTAAACTGACACATTTTATTTTCAAATGCATGATGAATTAGACTTTGCTTGAACTTTCAGACCTCTATCTTGGGAAGAATGGGTACAGCTTGCTTTCAAGAAATTCTTTTTCGGTAAAATATGCTGGGTCTGTCTGTATTCAATGTTCTCTCACTGTGTATTCTTTTGTGCTTTAATTTTAACAGTTTGCATTTTTTAACATCTTTTATATTCAACCTAATGTTCAACTGGTCTGGAGAAGATCTCTGACCACCTAGTAACTGAAATCACCTTTTTAAACTAAGCTCTTGTCCTCCCTCTACAGGAGAATTTGCAGCGTTCAAGTAGCCACAGCACCATGGCAGCACTCACTCTGTTATTTAAGTCTTGTGTTCCTACAGTTTCTTAACATCAAAACTCTATTCTGCTCCGCAAAACCTAAAGTAATTTAGAAAAGATATCCATAAGCTTAAAAGTGGAGCAGAATGGAACTGCCAGTCCAACACAATGGGAAAAAGTACCTTTTTGGGAACCAGAATCCTCTGCTGCCAGTGTTTCTCCTTCAACACAAACCACCACGTGCATTCGGAGACCCGCAGTGGCTGCCTGTGCCGTTGGCATCATTCCCAGGAGAGAGGAGAGGGCGCTCGTGGTCTGACTGTGGTGCTCGGGCATGAGGGGATGGAACTGCTGCTGCAACTTAGGAGACTTGCTTTGGATGGTCTGCCGGTCGGCTTTCTCCCTCTAACAATGTACCATCAGAGGCTGAGAATCTGATGAGTGCTAATTTAAAAGAATCATCCTCCGTTCTGATCTTTTTTTTTTTCCCTGGTGTGCTCACTGATTTATGGACAATGCAGTATCCCCTTTTCACTGTATTACAATGTCAAACACCTAAATCTGTCTATATTATTGAGTTGTATTTCAGTAAAATTAAAAGCATGGGGTGATGGGAGCTGGAGAAGATGTTACTCTAAAGGCGAAGAGGTTAATCTGAAGGAAAAGGGGATGCTGCTGCACCTTTTTTCAGATTTACTTTATCACTTCTTCAAAAAACAAACAACCACCACCAACCTTAACCTTGTTCCTTTTCCAGTATTTTCTTGGTGTGTGCATATACAACATCTTTTAGAAGGATTAGGTAGATCCTTCTTTTGTTGGTCCAGCAACAAACTGAAGTTTAAAAAAAGAAAATGTAGCGAGATTGTCCTCTCTTTTATTTTTTTTCTTTTGTATCATATGATACAATGTATTTATCAAAGATGCTACCACAGCATCTGAAGTCTGTAGAATTCCTGATACAGACTGTTAATGGTGTATGTACCTACTTTAAAAGTTTTATTTTAAATGAGGGTGCAGGTTAATGCCAGGTACCTTACCAATATGTAATGTTTTCATAAATGGGGAAAAAAGTTCTCAGGTTGAATTGAATACAAATACAAAACCCCCTAGAATTAGACATTCCGAAAATTATGTTTTGGTACTTTCAAGAGCTTTTTTTAAAGGATTTTTATCCTGTTAACTAAACGTCCTCTGATAAGTGTGTGTGTAAATGTGGAGCATCTTGTCCTGATGGCAAGTTGTTAGATCAAAACAAAACGGTACTTGCTGGATCCATGCTGACTACTTCTCCTCTCATTGCTTTCTTCCCTGTCATCTCTTCCCTTCTGTTTGTCTTTCCCTTTTGTACACTTTGCAAACTAGGATGAAGGTGGCGGTATCTCCATTTGAGTGCTTTGTTTTCCTGTCCTCCAATCCTGGTTTTCAAATGGTTGGTAGCTTTTTGACAAGTTACCCAGTCAGGGAAAAAACAACTCATAAAGTTCTGCACATCGTTTACCTCTAGTAGAATATCTTGTGATGTGATCTGTTTGCAGAGTTCTCTGGTATGTGGTATTACATGTAAATTATTTGTACAGAGGCAAGTCAGACCACATTAGAAAGAAATTCAAGCTCAGACAGAAGTTTTGAGAATTTGATTCCTATCTGCCCTGTACCACTCCAGGTGAGGCAGGAGAACCGACCCCCCCCTCTAGCGGGGAGGTTCTTGCTGGGGGGAGGTGGGGGGTGTTGAACAAAATCACGACAAATAAATGAAGGAGTTCAATGTGTGTGAATGTGGTGTCCGTGCTAAATATGGGTGTATTGGGTGAGGACACTGTCCTTCCCTCCCTCAGAGAGTTGGACTGTTTTTGTCTGCAGAAGGTTGCTCCCAGGCGAAGGGAGAAACGCACATCAGTAGTGGAACGTGCTTTTAAAACCCTGGAGTTCTGCGGTGTTGCTGGTAGTCTGTTATGTTTGTCAGTAAATATTTACTGGGGTTATAGGGACCGGACTAATCTGAAGTGGGAATTATAACTGAAATACTGTGTATTCATATTAATTCCACAAACATTAGCAAGACAGCAATAGTGAATGACTTAATAGTCACTACAAGAATGAAGTGATTCATGTTGGTACATGAATAGAATTGATTTTGTGTACAGGATGCATTTTAAAAACAAACAAAAAAAAGCACAAATTTTTTCTTGTCTGCTGTGGGTCTTCAGATGCTGTAAGGGTTTTTTTCCTTATTGAGATTGGCAGGAATTTAAATAGTAGCAATAGCCACTTTCCAGTGTGGAGAAGCTAATGAGGGAGCGGTGGTGTGCAGACCGGTGAAATCGGAGTGCTCCCTGGTGATCATCTGAGGCCAATACCCAAGAGGTGGAAGGAGCCTGGGGCCACTGGGGTCAGCAGGCAGGTGAGAGCATTTACAGATACAGACTCCCAGAGGGTGAAGTAGTCACTGCTCGTTCTCCTTCCACCCCGCGCATTGCTCCAGCCCCTGTGTGGGCTGTGGCCTAATTTGTACGTGTCGGGCATACTGGAAATTAATGTTCTCTCGAAAGAAACTGTTATCGGAGCAAGTATGTACAGGTGGTTCAACAGTCATTTGTTTCACAGAGCTTGTTAAAAGCCCTAGTTTCCTTCCACAAGGTCATGCTGGCAGAAGATTGTTTGCTAAAATATAGCTGTTAGGAATTTCATTCTATCTTTGCTTAAAATGAACTTACTTTTGTGAAGATTCATTACCCATTAGTCTACAATATGCTTCTTGAGCCCATAGGAAAAGCACAAGGAAAATTGCTATCCTTGTCCATGCAAAGCACTTTATGAGTAACACATGATCTCTGGGGGTTTTTTATTGGGGTTTGTTTGTAGTTTTGTTTTTCTGTTTTGTTTTTTTCCCTGAGGAATGTGCAAGTTGTTTGGCTGCTGTTTAGAGAAGTCCTTTCAGGATGCATTTCTACTGGTTTTCACGTACGTTTGTTTCCCTCCAGATAGCTGTAGTAATGTGTGTTTGTCTGTAAGAGGTCCCACATAATACTCATGCAAAACCTTGGAAGAAATTTGGTTTGTAAATAATTGGGATTATTTTTTTGTTTATCTTTTCCTTCAGGAGTTTTTCTGGATGTCTTGCATGCCATCAGAACCAGTCTTAAAGGTGCCCTGTAGATAGTTAGTGAACGGGGAGATAAGAGTAGACAAGAACTGAGTGCCCTGTATAGCAGTGGGATGAAGGAAGTAAACTGAAATGACCAATACATTCATGTCCATTACACCAAATTTCTTAAGCTTCTCTGTGGTGTCCCAACCACAAGCACATGCCATAGTATGGAAATGTTAGTACATATTTCGTGTGCACATGTTGGGACAAACATCTAGACAGTCATACTGCTTTTAACTCTACAGTATCTAGTATCTAATAAATAATTGCAAAACTACCAGTATCCAATCCCAGCTACTCATGTCTTCATTAACCACACATATACCTTCCCCTCTGCCTTTCCTTTTCCATACAGTTAGAAGAGGCCTGTTATCTGTTGCATCTTGCCTGTCAGTATGTGATTGTTTCCTGCAGCATATTTGCTGGAACTGGAACATTGTAGTGGAGCTTAAACCAAATGGTATGAGTATAGAGGCCTGGTTATTTTGAAAGTAATTTCTGTGTGAATTAAGTCCTACGTGGCCCCAGATACAGTTAGCCCAGCCATTTCTTTTTTGCTAAACTCATGGAGGTCATTAAATGAATCCACTTCTGCTTTTTATGCTTACCTAAAGTCATCTTTTCTTGTACTTGAATGCTCTAGCAGTTGATGATGATGCAGGATGTTTGAGGCCAAATACTGCCATCTTATCATGGCCTCTCAACATCACTTGGATTAGTATGTGCTCATTAGAGGCAGAATTTGGCCTTCACAACATAAAATGAGTGAAATGCTGACTGTTGATAAATACCACGTCTTTCCACAAATGCCCAAATCAGGGCAAAAAGTACACTGCAGATCATGCATAAATAGGTTTGCTTCTGTGTTTGCCTGGGGATGTAAATGCATCCAGCATTTTACAGAACATTTGGGGAAGCCAGATCCCCAGCAACCTCACAAACAAGTACAAGTTGAAGTTTTGATAGCTGGAGGGGCTAAATTTAGGGAAGAAGCATGGAGACATTTCACACTTCTGCAGCCTGTAGATTTCATTCCCTTCTTGACTGTGAGTGCAGCATGTGTAGCACGAACTATTCATAGTACTGTAGAGAACGTGTCTTCTGTCTGTTGAAAAAAGTATCACCCGTAGCACAATGTGACAGGCAAAGCTTCTAGGTACAGTCAAGTTCAGTTAAAAAGCAGTTGCATGAGTGGACTGTTACGGCATCCCTTTGAAGCTGCTGGGAGTTCTGGTTTTCTGTTACGCATTTTACATAGAAGTTTATGAAACGAACTTTGTTTACTGCAGCCTTGTTAATATGCGTTTGCACTTCGTATTTGTTTTGGCATGCATTTTAAATATATTTCTTCATTGCTTCATTACTTCTTACCTAGTAAATAAAATTATCAGAAGAGCAGAGCAGAGCAAAGTTGTTAAAACTTTTTCTTTGCATTTAAGTTTCAAGGATGCTAACACAGAAGCTAAGTCAGCACCATGACAGCAGTAAATAAACTACGAAAATGTGGAAGGAGGAAACTTTAAAAACTGCAGAATATAGAGTACACCAAGAGCAAATTCAGATGAAAACTAGCAGGTCTCTTTTCTTTAGAAAAGAGAGCTACCAAGACCCTCTGTTAAATGGTTTACATAGGGATCCCCCAAAACAGTCTTTGCAGTTTGCCAAATGATCATGTGCCTTTGCAACCTTAAAAAGTACAACAGAATGTAAACCAGGTGCTTTGTAACTAGAGCAGTGGCTTTGGTTTACTTCTGATGCAGTAGTTTTGTATATAGCAATTACTATAGATAGGTAGTTTGGAGTTGGTAAACTTCTGTAAAGGAGCAAGGAGGGCAGAGAGCATTCCCCAAAACACCCATGATCATTTCAGAGCTAGGAATTGAAGGATACCTAATTCAGTTAGAGTAAACCTGCTGCTTGAAATCTGCTCTATCAAAAGTTAAATGAGGTTCATTTAATTTAAAAATAAATAAGCCCTCCTCCCCCTCCAAAGACACAAAGATCTTGTTAAAGAAAAGTAATAGGAAGCTCTGAAGAGGCCCGAAGTTACACTGTCATAGCATCTTGGCATGAGACGGTAGATGAAAAATGAGAGCTAGATGAGGAGAAATTGATGGCTAGTACTCATGTAATCGAAGTCCACATATATCAGACCATACAATTAATTCCCTGGCCCAGAAAGTGCAATTAATTTTGTTTTCTGGAATATCAGCAGGTTTCCTTAGTTCTTCCTCAGGCCTCTTGAGCTCTCTTCAGTGATCGCATGCTGTTATTGCACGTTAACTGTGGGAGATGGTAGGTGTCTGGTCAGCTGAGGCGCAACCAGTATGTTTGAATTTGATTTGTTCAAATTTCAAACCGTTTACGTAGACTTCTGGCAGTACCTACATACCAGTGTCATATTTAACCTACTTGTCCATAAAGGACAAAATAATGGGGTTTGGCATTAGTGCTTTTTCAGATCTTTTCCTTTTCTTCTTTGGGGCAAAACTTTGGGCATAATTGTAAATGACAAAGTTATGTCTAAATGCACAGTTCATATGGAATATCAGACCAATTTTAATTTGGTTTTGTTCCTTTTAGAAAGCAAAGTGTAAAAACGTTTTACTAATGTTCCAGGAACTATCTGGAATCCTTCTACCTACCCCAAATTCTGCACTAAAAGTACACGTGAGAAGATGGTATTTTGTCCTTTTTTTTTTTTTTTTTTAAACAAAATCACAAAGAAACTATTTCCCTAAGAGAAGGGAGCTGATGGGAGGGTTTAGAAACTTCTGAACTACCTAGGCATTTGCTTCGTAGCATCACAGCAGCAGTGTGTTCAGCTCATCCAGCCTCCTTAAGAGCCAACAGTGGCCTGTCGGGTCATTTTGTCTCGTTTGTCGCGTTTGCAGCAGCTGTACTTTAGAATAAGCCTTGTGTGACATTTACTTTTGAGTGAGTAAACCACAAAAAATAACTATGTTTTCTTTTTTTGTTTGGGTTTGGAAAATGGTTGGGTTTTGTTTTGATAAATGTCATTCTGTGTTGCATTTGTATATTCACCCTAGTTGAAAAGAAAATCTGTCTGTGTGTTTGGGAGTTCAGTGGAACATTAGGAGAAGAAATGAAGCCCACCATCTGGGCATGGATGTTGGGTCTAGGGGGCAAAATGGACCAAACTTGGGTGTTGGGTTATTTTGGGATGGTGGGGGGTTCCGAGGGCATAATTTAAATTAACTCTGTCTAAAATAAAATGTAAGTGCAATAAATGTGCTTTTTTTATTCAAAGCTGTGAACCTTTAGGAAAAAAAAAACAACAAAATCAACAAAAAAAATGGACATCATTCCTTCCATGAGCCTTGTGTCCTACCTGCCTCCCCTTCCTCCCCCCTCTCCACTTCTCAACTGACAGAAACCTGACAGTGGCCAACTTGCATGTGTTGGCAGCCCAAATTAACGTTGCTTTTCTTGTGATCTCATTTGTTGGGACTGGGGAAAGTCCTGCCCCCTACTTCTTGCCACCCTTGAAATCCCTTTGGGATCCAGGGCTGACCCGTGCCACTAGAGCAAGGTCTACCACTGTTGGGGACGCACGCGCCCACCCGCCTCGTGCTGCGGTCATCCTGACTGCAAGCGCGGTGTTGCTCCTGGCCCTTCGTCCTCCAGTTGTAACTTCCCTCCCCACCTCATTTCAGGTGTAGTGACGGTCTCCCACGGCTGGGCAGGTGATGTTTTTCTTAAGCAATTGCAAAAGTAATCAGTCATCAGCTGCCTAATTGGATCCCTTTTCCCCTTTGTCAAACCACATGTGCAGGCTGGCCACTGTTGCCTTCTGTGACTCTGCCTTGTTTTGAAGGAGCAGGTATACGTGTTTGTGATCGGTTGTGCATTACTTGCACTGTCTCTCTTTCTTACTTGAGCGCAGGCTGCTTTTCCTAGATTAGGAAAGGTGCACCGGTCTCTTGGGGGGGGTTCCACGAGAGGCGCAATTGCATACGTTTCATTAAAAAGTGATGGAAGGTGTAGCACTCACTAGTTGGACCCTATGGGGGAGTAAGAGAGGACTGGCTTGTTTAAAGTTTATAGATATACAGATCTATATCCTTTAAACTTGATTATTTTTATATATAGTCAAGACAATGGCATTACCTCATAATACAGAGGCTTGTTTATGAGAGGCAAAGTATCTAGTAAGGAGAGGAAAGGGAAATTTATATACAGATTTGATTTCTTTTTGTTTGTTTGTTTGTTCCTTAGTGCAATGAAATGTATGTCCCACCAATTTAAACTCTGTGCTAACACAACATTCCTTTCAGCTGTATTTTTTTTTTTTTTTTGACCACCAGAGGTTTGCGAGGGGCTTATGACTGCAAAGTAGAAGGTCCAGTCTGGTTACTTAAAAAAACAATTGTGTTAGTAGATTTCCATAGCTGCTTTTTAAAATCTACAATGGAGTAATTGTTTTGAAACTTGTATTTATTTTTTAATTCATAACAAAATGTTTATTTTCGGTTTCCTGTTACATAGGTCATGGCAACTCCCCTTCTTTCCTTCTCAAGTTTCCCCTGTAATTGCCAATACAACTTATTTTTCTTGTTTGTTCCTTCCCCCTTTACTTTTGTTGTCCCTTCATTTGTACTTTGGAGTTTTTCTCATGTAAATTTGTACAATGGGAAATATTGTCCAGTTTGGTTAGAGAGCATGGAGACTTAAAACATATTAAAATTTGATAGCTGAATTCAGATTGAAGAAAACTATTTCTGTGTAAAGTTATTTAAAGAACTCTGTATTATATAAAAGGCAAAAAGTTCTATGTACTTGATGTGAATATGAGAATACTGCTATAATAAAGATTGACTGCATGGAAAAGCCTGGAGGAGATTGTTTATCATGTAATTCACAACTCCTCCTCTCCATGAAGTTCCAGAGGTGCAACAAGGTGGTTAGGGGGAGTGAGAAATTTACTTTGATGTTGTTGCTTTAGAATGTAACTCTGGAAGGAAAAAAAAGGGGGGGGGTGGGGGGAACCAAACCGAAAAAACCACCAAGGAATGCCTGGAGAGTAACCCCCCTCCCTTCATCTTCCTTATGCTGGACCGCTGCCCCCTTGACCGCTGCGCTTAGCCCTAAGGCGTTTTAATCTTTGCAGAGGGTTTCACTTCACAAGGATTATTCTGGACTTCAGTAATACCCAAGGGCGATTCCCCCTCACCCTGGGGAAAGCTTGGCACCAGTTGGTCTGGGTTCTCTTCAGGGTAACTTCCCCTGCTTCTGTGGCAACTGTTATTTGGTGACAAGATTTCAGTGAAATGTCTTCAAGTTAGCTTCTCTGCAGTTCTAACACGGACAAGTTTTATTTCCCCCCACCCTTTTAATGGTTATTTGGCAGAGCTTTAATGGTAAGATTCTTGCCTACTATGCATTCATGGAAGTCTTAAATCACTCTCTGAACATGGAAGTATTGCCTTATTTCTTGGGGGCAGCACATTATAGATCAAGCAAACATTACAGAAGCTCATGTGGACTCAAGCACCCCACCTCTAAAGCTGGAACGTTTGTTCTCCAGAAATCCTACAGCACTCAAAAACAAGGTACACTTTAGCTTAGAGTTTGTTTACAGTTCACTTTTATTGAAATAAGGACCGAGGAGCCAAAGCTTTGGTTCCAGGGGCCTCTTTAGTTCCAGGGACCTGCAAGTAACAGAAGAGAATCCTGAGAACCTTTTCACCCGTCCTTTTCCCACCACTGAGAGCAGGGGAAGGACCTCCTCCATAGTGCCCATGCTGCCTTCAGCAGTAGCTGAAGCTGTTAGTTTTAGAGCCATAATGTGACACAGCAGCTTAAGAGGTAGGGCAGTTAAAGAATTAGAACAAGCAAAAGCCTCAAACCTTTAAGAGGACAACTGCACGGGTCTCTCTAGAAACAGAGAGAGCATGTCCTCAAGGTTAAGTAATGCTGGGTCTACAGAATAGCGTAAAGAAAAGAATTTTAAACTGGTAGCAGTTAAGCTACAACTCGTCAAAAAATAAGTTGTTACACTGCAGGCTTACATTGCCAAAACTAGACTACCAGGACTTGAGCGTTCAGGTACCCAAGAAAAGAGTGTGTGAAGGCACTGTTTATAGTGCAAACAAATATCTGCATTCTGTACAACAGAGATTTGGCACATCTACCTTTGGAAGTGCACAAATAATTGCTGAAAGTAGGGTACTTCTAGCAGTACCAAGAGAAGACGACCCGTAAGCAGAGCCAGGCACAATGCCCTGGCACTGTATCGCAGCTGGGAGCTTTGAAGCAAAGTTAAAGCACAATCCCGACGGCGTGTGCACTACTGACTGCATTTATTGCTGTTTAAAGCAAAGCCCAGCCTAGCCGCAGTCCCCGGGGGCAGCCGTGCCAGGGCCGCCGGGCCCCTGCGAGGAGGGGCGGCGGGAGGCGTACCGGTGTGCTGCCGGGAGGGCCGGCACCCGCGGCTGGAGGCGCCTATTCCGCGTCGTCCGGAGGGATCCCGAGCTCCTCGTCCGTCCAGGCCGAAGGGTCGGGGTAGGGGAAGTGGCCCTGGGAGAGAGGCACGGTCAGAGCTCGGCCAAGGCCCCGGCCCCCGGTTCCCGCCCCCGGCCCTCCCGCCGCCGCGCCGGCCTCACCAGCACCATGTCCGAGCTGTGCCAGAAGTGCCAGAGGATCCAGAACCACATGAAGCCGCTGAGGAGCTCGCTCCGGATCACCTGCGCCCGCGTCAGCTCCGGGAACTGCCGGTACCGCGGCTCGATGTGCACCCCGCCGCCCGCGCTGCAACAAACGCACCGCCGCCGCCGCCTCACTCCCGGCCCCGCCGGCACCCGGCCCGCCCCACTCCCCTCGCCCGCCCCACTCACTGCCGCAGCCCGGTCGCGCCGCTCCCGGCCCGCAGCAGCCGCCCCGCCGACCGCCCCAGCGACGCCAGCATGATGGCAGCTCCGCCGCCACTCCCCCCGCGCCGCTCCCCCAATGTCACCCCTGCCACCTCCCAACAACATCCGCGGCGATTGGCCCGCCCCGGCGCCTACCAACTCCGGGGGCGGGGGGGCGGAGGGGCCGCGGGCGGGAGCGAGGCACGGCACCCCGCTCCAGGCGGCGGCGTCGCACGGCGGCACGGAGACCCTCTCCGCACCGTCACGCTGCCCCCCGCCCCGCGGGTGGGCCCGCTGTGGCTGCGAGGGCACCCCTGCCTCCCCACCTCCCCCCGCCACTTGGGAGCGGCGGGACGACACCAACGCACCGGCGGAGGGTTCCTCGTGAGTCCCAAAAGTTGGCGTCGCCCACCGAGGGCGCAGAGGAGGGAGCGGGGTGACCTGCCCAGCCAAACCGCTCATTTCGGAGCGGGGAAGGCAAACGAAGCGCCGGCTGCTCGCCTTTAAGGAAGGGGCTAAAGAAATAACCCGCCCCTCTTTTCCCCCCTGGGCAGCCCAGGTGGTCCAGCCCACAGCGTCCGGTTGCGTAGCAACGGGGCACGCGCGCGGTACCGGCCGGTCCCGGGCGGCCCTGGCTGCGCCTGCCCGCCATGGCGGGGCCGGGCCCCGGCCCCGGGCCCCGGGCGCAGGGCCTCACCTTCGTGGTCGGGATGCGGGCGGGCGCGGCCCCCGCGGCGGGGCTCCTGAAGGAGCGCCTGGTGCGGAGCCTCTTCCTGCTGGCCGGCGGTCCCGCCGGCGCCCTCTTCAACGTCGTGGCGTTCTCCAGCAAGGCGAGGCGGGCGAGGAGCGGGCAGGGCGGCGGGGAGCACTCGCGGTGGGAGGGCGCCAGCCGCCGGGGGCGAGGCAAGGCCCTCTCCGTAGGCCGGCTGCTGTAGCGGGAATGCTGGGGCGAGCTATAGGACGCCTGAGCCCAGAAATACCCGATAAAGAATCTCACGCCTGTCCCACGTTAGCAAAGACCTGCACGTGTGAGTGGGCTTTTGTTACTTCTTTCCTTCTTTCTTTCCTCTTCTTTGTTTTTTTTTTTAATAGGTGTTAAAATGGCGCAACTGCCTAGTCCGGTGTTCGCTCAGCAGTGTCACTGAAGCAGCAGCCTGGATTCGATCCCTGCGGTTTGAGAATGGCACGAACGCTGCGAGCGGCCTGGCGGTGGCATTTGAGGACCCAGGCTGCCAGTCGGTGTATCTGTTCACTGACATACTCCCAGAGCAAGAGTCAGAGGAAATCTGCCAACTTCTTACGGAGAACAAGTTGCATCCAGTACATGTTGTATGCCTTCTGGGAGATTCAGATGATCATGAAAGAAGCAAGCAAAAAATAATGGAGAAAGTAGCCAGACAGTCAGGGGGGTCCTTTCAAGCGATCAGACTCCCCGCTACCTCTTCTGAAAAGGTATACCACTAATATAAGATTAGTGTATACTAATTAGTTCCTCCTGAATCTTTATTGGATGAGATTTCACAAAGTAGAACCGGGGAAGAGTTTCTGTGACCCTCTGGAAGGGTAACCTTGTTTTGCCTGGCAGCTTATGAACACAGCAGTCTGTGGACAAAGATTTAAAATAGGTTTGGCATCTCTGTGACAGGCTATACCTGTCATCCCGAGCTGGCATATCCACCCTTCTATTTGTACATTACTTGTACCTTAAATCTCTGCTTGTGAGGAAAGAGCACTTCACATAGCCCCGGAGCAAAAGGCATCACCGCCAACACTTGGGGTCAAAATCAGGTATATCTTGGTCTAGCTCCATTTACTTTTGCAGGGAAAGACTTGCCCTGTGAAGTGATTTCATTGAACTTTACAGACCAGCACTTGAAAAGAGGTGTCTCTGACAGGTGAAGGTGAAGACCCCGAAGGAAATAACAAATGCCTTGCTTTCATTTTACCTTTTCTTTGCTAGGTGACTGTGCAGCTTTGCTGACAGCCCGTGTATCCTGATTCACAGACTTCAATGTTGTTTTACTCTTAGGCAGTGGTTGTCGAATACTGTGCTTTAAATAAATAACAATCTCTTCTAAATGTGTTAACATCCCAAACAGCTGACGTCCTCAGCTGAAACAGCATAGGTTTTGCATGTCTACCCTGTGGATGTCCTTGTAGTTACGGCATTTTAAGTTCCCTGCTCTTCTGAGTCTTGTAACAGCCCTAATGCATTATCAGCAACAGTTTACAGAGAATAGCGGCAAACTATTCAACTGCTGTTTTTACTTAACATACGATTAATGCAACATGAGTTTATCTTTTTCCCTAAAAGCTGAACGCTCTAATATAAGGTTCATAGTTTTGTTGTCGACTCCACCTCCCAACTCCCTTGCATTTTGTCTTTCTCCCTTCTCGCAGTCCCTGGCATATTGTCCTCTGTGTCACTGTTCTCAAACATTTCACGTTTTCCATCCTGCTCAGGCCAGATGGCTCCACTGCTGGCTTTGACCTGCAAAGGCAACGTTGTCTTCCTAGACTCAATCCCCACCTTCTTCATTCTTCCTTGGCTTCAGCTCCTTTCATTGACCTGACAGCTCTTGCTTGCTTGGGGAGTTTGGATAGCTGCGTAACAAGCGGGTTACAAGAGGAGGCAATGCACATGTGACCACTGGCTGCCCATGAGCTACTGTTTGAGAGCCAGGGGCAGACTGACTGGGAGGAAGCCAGCAGGGCTGATATGCCTGCATTGCTCCTGGGGATGGGAGAGGCAGCTCCAGAACCCCCACCCTGCCTCCATTCTGCTGCCTGTCTCCAAGCTGCGCCTTGTCCTGAGAAACTGGTGTATTTTCCAGGTTCAAAGCTCTTTGCTAAAATCAATTAACTAAAAGGCATAAGAATTAGTAAGAAAGGAAAACTGTTCTGATTTAAGAATCACATGCTTAGTGCTTCCTTCACAGTAGAATAACATGATGTTAGGATCTGAGATGGGCCAAAATGGATATCTACTACAGCTTTGTGTACACTTGAAATGACACATTGTTCTTTGAAGAACAGGTCTCATCATGATTGAAGAAACAGTGATACACCTGCTACATATCTAGCAGCTGAACAGAAGGCAGGTGAAACACATGGGGTTTTTAATCATATAGTTCTTTTTTTTTTTCTTTTATTTCTTCTTTCCAAGCTTGATTTCTTAAAATCAAAACCATTTGTGATGAGCTTACAGATAAACAGCATAGCACCACAAGATATGATGGAAGAATTAAAACAAAGAGAGAAGTAAAATACTGGAAAGTAAATTTCAATTTTATAAATAATATTCCTGTTTAAGGATTTAAGTGTTCAATAAATCATGCTCATCTGCTTCCATCTCCTCCTTCCCCGCTCCAGGTAAGCTCCATGTGCATCTCACATGTCCAGTGTTGTCACACAGCTAATAAAGATCCCTGTGGCTCTCTGCTGCCAAGATGTCCGGTAACATAGTAAGTTCAAAATCTGTAGATGGGTCACTGGAAATGCAGAGAAGAAAACAGCTAGGAAACAAAGACAGTTACTGTGGGGTGGGGTGGGTGTCCCATGTGGATTTAGTTTCTTTTCGTTGTAGCAAGTTGCAGAAGTTCTGTTGCCAAGGTCTTCATTTCTTCTTGTATTTTTGTTTTCCACAGCTTTCCTGTTTGTGCGTGGAACCCAGATGCCCTTTGTATGCCCTTGATATCCTCAGCAAAAAGGAATTTCACTGATTCATCCCCAGAGGCTTCCAGTTTCATGAGGGGGGCTCGTGTGTTGGCAAGGAGAGAAGCTGATGGCTATTACTACCTGGGCCACATCGCCCAAGAGGTGAAGGTAGCTATTTATTGGGAACTATGCTGTAAGAGGATCTGTGTGTCTTTTCCCTGTTTTTCCCATGCCTCATCGGTCCCATGCCCTTGTTGTGGGGTGGCTCTCCCGTGATACCGTTCACTTCATAACCACTATTGTCTCCCCACATCCTATTTTCATCTGTTTCCTGATGATGACTGGCTGTTTACTGTGAGGCGTCCTGCAAGCAAAAGCAGCCTGGAAATCAATCCATCTTAGTAGTTACAATAAGTTGTTATTCAGAGACAACCAAACAAAGCAGGTCCCTCATCTCTATTGCCTACTTCTGCTCAGTCTAGCAGCAAAGTCAATCAGCTAAACAGCATAACAGTAACCCAAAACGCCTGCCTCCAGGGACCACCTCCTCCTTACCAAACTGAGAGCTTTCCTTGTTCTCTTCCATCTATGTTTCTGGGATTTGTGAGATGATTTTGGATGCCAGACAGAAAATCCCCCCTGCAGGCTTTCTTTAAAAATCCAGTTCATTTCACAGTTTGTAGGTTAGTTAAATAAATAGTGATGCTTGTATAGGTGAGGATGGCTGTAAGCTCCAGTGTGGGGTGGAACAGATGGGTACAGCTAAAGGCACGAGTGACATTAGCTGGAGTAGGAGCTGACAGCATTATTTGTGTAAGTGCACTCACAGATCTGCAGAGAAGGCTGAGATTTCGGTAATAGATCTGCCCCACACCCATTGCTGAAGGCTTAAATTAAAGCATTTAAATTTATGACAGTTGTGACATTTTACTGGTTTGTTATCCTTTTGATTACTATGTAATGAACTGCATCATACACAGCAGTTTCTTTTGGCTACTCTTTTTCTGATGGGAGGTTTTCCTGGTAAAGTTCTGCCTTAGCGTGCTAATTGTGTTCTTACAAAAATCTAAGTCCAAAATGAAAGGAAGAGAAAGCCTGTCAGCCCCTTATGCCCCAGCTTTTTAATTACTTTCAAAGTCCAATATGGACACAGTACAGTGAAAAACCTTGTAGAAGAGGAAAGCTACATTCCCAGATCACATTCCGCTTCCTGGGATTTCTGCCACTTCCCTCTTAGCACTTATGTTTGGCCGTTAATTGGACCCAGATGTCTGTCTTGCAAACCGCATGTTTTACTCTTGTAGGGCTCCAGGGAACGCTTTTTAATTGAGTTTGACAAAAGTCGCACTCTGAAAGGCAAGGTACAGCTTCGCATGCAGGAAACGCCTCTCTATGACATTCTTCACTACGAAGATGCCAGGCAACAGCCTCTTGCTCCAGGAGACAGGGTCTTGGCACCATGGGAGGCTAGAGCTGAACGTTTTGGCCCGGGCACTGTGCTAAAGGTTATGGAGAACAAGGAGGCACGTTTAGGTACGGGGTATTGGCTTTCTTAATAGTGCTAGACTCGCCACGGTTGCTGGTCATGATACAGAAAAGAACAGTCTCAGTCATGGAGAATTCACCACCTGCTGCTTGGGTTCTCCTCATCTTTTTTTTTTTTTGTTGTTGGCACTAAGCAGCCTGTTCTCTTTCAGTGCCAGAATTAATGCAGTTCCCAGAATTAGCCTTTGCTTTGTTTTGTGAGTGGAAACTTCCTAAAAAGTTGGGGGTGGGGGAGGGGAGGCACGTCCTCCTGACACAAGGAGAAAAATGTTCCTGGCCCTCATGAGCATTCACCTGATTATCTGTTAGTCTAGTTTCCAGCTTTTGCAGGGTAAAATCCTGGCTCGCTGTGATGAGTGAGAATTTTGCTATCTGCTGTCTCTTCATAGGAAGTTCAAAAGAAGGTCAAATTTTAAACCTATAAAGAAAAAATCATGGAAGTTGTTACAAAATTGTCTGAAACACAAGCTGTTACTTTTATCTCCTGCTTTCTAAGAGATAAATCAAACAGGTTGACATGCTTCTAATACATTCTTTGCTTTTTTTTTTTTTTTTTTTTTTTTTTTTAATATGCACAGCACACAACAGAAGGGGCGTGCTTGTGAATTTCTGGAATGGGCAGACTAAGGAGGTGTCTTCTGACCAAGCTCTGCGGATCCCTCTGCCCTTAAGCGAACGCATCATCCTAGAACTGCAGATGCCTTTAGCAGCCAGGCAGATGGTGGTAGATTCAAGCTTGGATTACCCATACATCGTGACACCGGGTTACAGAGCCTCAGGCCATTACAGACAGGGTCACTCAGAGCTGGACTACTGGCCAAGGGGTCTGTATTCGACTCAGCCATGTGCTAAGTGCAGCTGTAGGTGTACCTCGCTTCTCCATTGCTGCCTTGCAGCCTGGGAACCCACACGGCCTACAGGGTGCAAAGTGCAGCAGGAAGATGCCTTCATCCCAGGAATAAGCTTGACTAAACAAGAGCTCAGCAAGAAAACAGAAGAGCAACTGTCTGAAGTGAGTATCTCATCTTCAGAAAGTGTTTCCAGAGAGGAAGAGAAAGAAGATAAGAGATTGAAGACAGAAAATGTTCCAAAAGATGTTCAGGCTTGTTTGGAAGGGGACAGTGAGGTTATAGAACCTAAGAAGGTAAAAAGTGCTTCACCCTGGGTCTTCTGTTAACATGTGGTCTGCTATTTGTATAATGTCTGCTTTGTTACCTCAAGTTTTCTGCTCTTGGTACCAAAAAATTACTAGAGGTTTTAGGCCTGACCCTTATGTATGCCTGCTAAAGAATGGAGAGACTTTGCTTTGCACTGTCTTCCTGATCCTTTGACCGGGGAAAGAGCTAGAAGCTGTCATTGTCACTTGCTGGAGCAGACTCCTAGAACCTCTTCCACGGATGCAGAATGAGAAGTGTCACATAGCCCGGTTCCTCTACATTCTGCCTCTGCGTAAAGGAGGTAAAGGCCAGAAAAAGTGTCAGACAGAAGACTTTACACCAGATAAGGATTACAGTAGGGATTGCTCCATACCAAGGCAGTCCCTGGCATAATTCTATTAAGATATTTCTCCACCTTGTTAGAGGTGTCACCTCTCCCAATCAAAGACCAAAAGAGACTTTTGTGATCCTTGGTAGTTGGTTTGGTGCTTGTGAACAGGGCACTGGATGAGGATCAGTAAGGAGGAGGTTAATGTGCACCAGCTACTGCCAAGCTTTTCTCCATTGCTCTGCAAGGGTTAGAATCCCGATTTCTGGCACGTGCCAGAAACGTGACTGTCTTTCAGCCAGAGCTCCTCTGGCCTGATCTCTTTTGTACCAGTTTGGACCCTTCCAGGCAGAAGTACTGCCAGTTTTAGGTCATTTGAAGATGTAGAGAAACCCACAAAGTGATCAGAAATTACTCTACTTAAGAGTTGTTTCTTTAGGAAAGAACTCCCCTGGAGTTTTTTTTTATTCTTTCTTAAACTTCAGTTGCAACTTACGACCTTACGCTGTAAGTTCATGGAACTAACCTATTCTTTTCCATATCAGGTCTGGATTATGATTGCATTTCTTGTTGTTTCTAGAGTCCTCAGAGGGAGATGGCTCATGCTATGGTTGATACTGCTGTCAACACAGACAGCTGGTTAATGGAGACAGTCCACAAGGAAGAAGCAGACCGCAGACAGCAGGATGCTGAAACTGAGGCTAATTTTAGACATGAACATGGTATTGAAACTGTAGCTCTTTTATCCAAACGTAAGACTTACCACACAATTATCAGTGCAGCAGGCCATCATGTCTAAGATCTGTTGCCATAGTTCTTGATGCTTCAAAAGAAAATGCCATAATGCCATGCTGTGAGTATAGGCACCATAGTGTAGTATCATTATATGTCGGTATTAATGGTAGTATGGTTTGAGAAGTTGTTCATCATCTTCTCAAGGTGAAAGTATTTTCAGATGAAGTTGGGGTTTTTTGGCTTTTACAGCTACTGCAGTAGCAGCTTTTGGGTTTTCTTAACCTTTATCATAATGCTCACTATAAATATTATTTATTATAAAATTTCCTTACTTTAAAAATTAATCTGTAACCTTAACTATGACTGCCTATAGGAAAAAGATTTCACCAGGACTGTTCTGCAGAACACTCCTTCTCTTACCTGTGCTGAAAATGATTGCTTTATAATGTCATTGAGTAAACTTTTGTTCCGTTATCATCCAAAAGAGGCTGGATCGTGATTTTAATCAGATTGTTGCTGTTCTCATTTTCTCAAGCTAGTTTTGTGAGAATTGCAGGCATTTAAGTGAGGATTCTGAAAGCCTAAAGCTTTCGCTAAGTGTTATTGCTTTGCTCTGCGTCACTGCTGGTAGAGGGAGAATGAAAAGTCAAACAGAAGTGCACATTTCCTCCCAGCTGGTGTTCCAGCATCATTCCATGCAACAACTGCAACTCAGGTCCACGCTGTCTGTAGCAGAAAGGTCCAAGCAAACTCTGCTCATGTTCTCAGTTACCCAAAAGCTGTGTTAGCACGGTGTTATGCCCAAGCTAATTTCTCCTGTCTCTCAGCAGGATGTATAGCTCAGGCTTTGCCCTGTCAAGAAATTTATAATTTTTGCTTGTCTCGGAGCATTGGCAGAAGCAGCTCATGTCTGTCTGTGAAATACCATGTAAACAATCCCTTAGCCTGAGTAGCTGTAAGTACAGTCAATGATCTTGTGTTACCAGGCAAAACTCTTGCTTGATTGCAATGGCAAGCTTGTTTTTTGAAAGCTGGGACCTGTTTTGTGGAGACTAAAAAATGTCCCACTTCCTCAGATGAAAATGTTGGTACTAAGTTATGAAAGTCTTGCTTGAATATATTTTATATGAGAAGACCTTTTTTTTTTTTTTAAATTTGGTTTCTTTTTATAAGCTGCCTATAACCTCATATGTCCCTGCCCTAATTTATTTGAAAGGTCTTTTTGAGTCCAGAGTGGCAGAAGCTCCAATCCAGCATTCCCAAAGGAGCCCTTCCCTGGGAACCAGTGCTTTGGTTCCTTTCAGGCGCCAAAGCTTCTTTGACCGAGTGAATCAATCACTAGAGAAAGACAGCCTGACCATCAAATCAGCTCTACGTGTACAGAGACCACACAGTACCCCCAATGTGCAGGCTAGGAGATTCACAAATCTTCAAAAAGACAAAAGCATTCCAGTAAGTATTTGGTCCAAACTAGATTTAGCTATATTAGGATCAAGCAATTTGTTTATGTCATGTGAGAATATACTCTCCTTTTATCTCTTTCTCAAACGTTTTTACTGCAACAAAAATTATGCCTATGTAGAATAATGGCTATGTATAAATAGAAACATAAGGTTTCCACTTGGGAATCAGTGTTGTACACGAACAGGGCACTTCTGGTATTTTTACTCAGCACTTTTGATAAGAGTTTTTTATTTCAGATCTAATCTTTTCTAAATAAACCTCTCAGCCAGCTCTACTAGATAGCAAAAAATTATTCCTCTTTTACAAATACAAAAGCAAAAAAGAGAAAGTCTAGGTAGCCAGCTGAATCCCCTAGCAGAGAGTGCATGTCAGGGCTGGGATGGAACTTCAAGTCTCCTAATCCTTAGGCCAATCCTTTACCTGCTAGATAACACCATTTGTTCACCTCCCACCTATAAAAGACCTTTGATTCTTTCTTTGATCTCTCCCTCTGTATGTCATTAAACACAAACCAACCACAAGGTACAGTTTTTGCAAAGGATAGCAATACAGTGGAGAACAAAGGTGTTTACTGCCCCTAGGAAGCCATACAGATCAATGTGTTGTTAAAAGAAATCAGTCCAAATGCTACATGAGACTGGCAGGGACATTATTTGAAGGTCCTGTAGTGTTTTCCAGCTTGCGGTATTAGAGATGACCTCAGGAAAGAACTGGAAGGAGACATTCTGTTTGCAGCGGAGCAGCTAATGGCAGGAACATGCTAATTGCAGCTGGGAATAGAAGAGAGAATGCATTTGAGAGAGGAAAATATTTTGTGGAAACTGTTCCAGGCCCAAACAGCTCTAGCAATGTAAACTGGAATGCATGTCTAAGTTTTGGTGATGTTTCCTTGCTCCTTTCCTCATACAGGGCACTGTAAGGAGTACAAGAGGGATAAATATTTCACTATGGCTGTGAAAAGAAGCCTTGTAGGTGCTCCTTCATCTCTTTACACAGCACAGTGCATTTAAAAATGCAAATTAGGAACACTGCCCAGCATTGAAATGCAGCTACTACTGAAGAAAACACAAAGACTGCTTGACCATGGGTAGAAATCTCAGATAACAAGAAGTGAAGAGTTAGTACACCTGCACAGAACTCCAGGAAGATTTTGTGTTTGGCCAGGGGGAGGCAGATATTTCTCTTTCTAATAAAATCTAATAAGGAATCTGTTATATGATTTGTGGTCAGAACCTGTATTTTCCATCCAATCCAGAAGCTGACACAAAGATTGGGCAGTTTTAAGCATTGGCTCAAAATCGGAACAACCAGAACAGCACAGCCTACTGACCTATGAAGAACTCTTAAAATACTTGGATTTTCAGGCACCCCTTTGTTGGTTAAGCCTAATCTTTTGTACAGGTTTTAGCATCATACGCAGTGTTTTCATGGATGGGAAGTGACGCTATAGTATTCATGAGCCAGTGTGGCTTCCAGAGCTCAGGAGTGACATTAGAAGACTAAGCTCTTCTGGTTTTGTAGGTTACAGTTTACATTAGAAAAATATACTGATGAGATTAAGGGTTTGTTGGTTTTTTTCTCTTAGAAATCAATCCTTAATGGTGCATCTCAGGAGAGATGGAAAGAGATGGACTACAGAGCCAAGATTGAGCACAAAAGGTGGCAAAAGGAACAGAGGCAGCTGAAGAGGGAGCAGCAGCAAGAGGAAGATGGCATCCGACGCCAGCTGCGCAGGGACAACCAGAGGTGATACCTAGGAGCTAACTGGTTTTTGTAGTAAATGTCGGAAGGTTGGTAATGTCTACTCCCTGGTCCTCTCATTCAGTCTCTGAACATCACGCCTTGTGCCTCATGCTAGTCTCTGCAGTGGTCATGGTGGTTTACTAATGGGAATAAAATTGATGCTTGAGGTATGGACGAGTGAGTACGCGTGGACCCATAGCCTTTAGCATTACCTCCAAGGGCAAATTCCCTTCAATCTCATCCTCAGACCCAAAGTCCTTTTGCCTCCCAAATCCCTGTTCCCTACCCCTGGCCCCACAGTCCACTTAAGCTTAGCAGGTCCTTGCACCCATGACCCACCTCCTTCCATCTCTTCTGTTGTCCCTGTGGCTCCACCAGCAATACACATAGCCACCCAGTTGTCCGGATTAGTCCTACAGCCCTCTCCGCACAATCCATTTCCTTGGTTCCTGGTCTTCAGGGCCAAGAACACACGGCCGCACCAGGTTACGTAGTCAGGTGAAGAGATGACTGCAGTTAGCTGACATCAGGCACCAGCCCATTTGGGTGTTTTGCCACCTCTGTTTAGGACACAGGTTTAACCTTCATAACCTAACAAAGAGCCCTGGAATATTAACTGAGCACACATTGCCAGAATATCTGCTTTGTGTCTTATGCACTGTCTTTTTCTTTTATTGCTCTTTCTTTCTCAGAAATTTGAGAAATTTTGTTTTGGAAACAGGCAGCGATTGCATCAGAGAACATTGCAAGGGCTGGAGAAACAGCTGGAGCACAAAGACAGAGCTCTGCAGCATGTGGCACTGCTCCAGGCTGCTGGGGCAGAGAGGAGCAGGAAAGAATCCTTCTTGTCAGAGGAGGAGAAGAGGAAGGCAAAGTCAGAGGCTGCAGTTCTTAAAGACACAGCGTTTGCAGAGAGAGGAGTTGCACGCAGAACGCAATGAAAGAAGCTTTGAACAAGAGAAAGAAAGGCTGGTAAGGGCAATTCCAGAAATGTTTTTCCTGTACTACCATGTTTCCAACAGTGGCACCATCCAGAGTATTTGTCTTTCATCTGTTTTATATCCAATGTAATTATATCATTTAGAGATAAATAAATGAAGGGTAATGTTTTTTGACACATGTATGAAGATGAAAGATGGGAAGTAAAATTCTCCATCTCTGTGGTAGACAGAGTCTTTCTGCATGCAAGGAATGAATCCATAGATTATACCCATTTCTGACTTCTGCCAGTGATAACTGCGGATGAAATTCAGCATGAAAGCTGGCTGTACAATTGTAAATGTCTTTTTATTTTTATATAGGATTTTCTCAGGAGCAGAATGCAGTCACGGCAGGAAATGTTGGAACAAGAATCACGGGAGCAGGACAGGCAACAGAAACTGCACTGGGCTGCCAAAGGAAGAGTGTTCCAGAGCAGAGACCGTTCACGCCAGAAGATGGAAAAAGGCGGCCAGAAACTCCTGTGACCTCCAGCAGTACCTCAGAGAACAGAATCTTTTGATGCTCCGGGCATCACTGCTAGCGTAAGGAAGCTGCAGCGTGGGCAAGCAGGCCCTTGAGCAGTTCACAGAGCTGCTCTGTATCTTGTAGGTGTGAGTCAGTGTGCTGGAGCTTGGGTGCTTGAGTGCAGTTGTGACAAGTGGAATTATGATTCCTGGAGAAGTCTTTAATCTCCCTTTCATTGCAGCCAGAGTGCATTTTCACTGCTCCATCCTTTACATGCCTTTCTTTCTGGAGTTACTATTCTAGTCCACCTCTGTCCAGTGAAGTGGTGCAAGCACAGGCACAGGTTATGTCCTGCTAATACAAGCCTGCAGGGAAATCAAATACAGGCCTGAAAAGGCTTCTGCTGCTAAATTCTGGGAACTTTCTGCCCTGCTGTGTTTCTTGCAGAGCAGCGCCAGAGGAGCACATTTCTTTAAGGTCAAGGAGTACATAAAATAGGAAGTGTAGTTACGTGATGCTGTCTTATGACTTACCTTGCTATGTTAACGTTACATGAAATATGGGGAAGGAGAGCTGGACACCAGCTGGATGTTAAAAAAACGGAAACAACTGCAGCAGTGAAAATGTACATGCTAAAATACAATGTAAATTATCCACTGCGGTTTCTACCATTAACAATGGACTCTTTTGCAAGTGTCCTATTGCAGTTGAGTTGCAGAGATCCCTAGGGAAGATGTCCCCATACATATGACACAGTTGTGCTACTTCCTGCCAAAACTGCTGTAGGGGGCAGGGCAGGGATCCAGTGACATGAGAGGTGCTTCAGAAAACCTGGTAAGACAACTGGGAACCCTCCAGCTTGGGCTTCAGGTAAGTGTAGATCTTCTACTGTCAGGGTGTACGTACTGCTCGGAATACATAGGCCACTCCCCTACAGGAGGAATGACTTAGAGAAGCCCAAAATGCAAAAAGGAAGATTTTTTTTTTGGTGACAAGCCACTCTTTCTAGACATAGTGATGAGAAAAACATCTTTTCTCTGAAATACCTGTCTTTGGAGAATCACCAAACCCAATGGTGGGCTTGAGGGTCTGTTTTCCCTACAACCTTGCTTTCAGGCTGGCAGTCTCCAAAAGCAGGTAATCTGTCAGAAAGATACTCAGATATCTTTGCAGATAGGGTGCCTGGTCAGAATAAACAGACTTTTTGTTCACCATGAATAAATGAGGAGAATGCTACAAAGACAAATGAATTGTTAAATTGACAGTTAACAAATTGTGTAAGAATCCAAGGTAGCCAGTAGCGCTATAGGAGGAGAAGAGTTCCCCATTCAGGCTATAGGGTAAAACATAGTTACCACCTGGAGTCCACAATGCGACTTGCTCATGACTCCCCTGAATTTCTAAGTGCGTGCATTACCGACTCCTTAGTGAAGCATGTGGTGTCAGCCACCCCCATGGACAAGCTACCAGCTTCTCCCCTCCCCTGAAAGGAAACAGTAAGGCACATCAAGAGACAGTTTTCTGCAACAGGAAAGGAGAGAAGAGGTTTTTTCACGCATTGTACTCTGATTAGTGGAGGTGCCTTCATTCACAAACGGGAGGAGGAGGTTATGCTTGTCACCTCCTGAAGTGCTGTCCCTCTTCCTCACATCGTCAGAGGTACAAAATACAGCGGCTGTGACACAGAGGATGCTATTATCAGCTTTGGGTAGCCAGAGATGTCACTGTTCTTTTCATATGGGTATTTAGGAAAGGAGAATGGACGTGGCACAATTTATTTGCTGGAGCAGTCAGAGCTATATCGAAGGATGTTCTTATTTGATACAAAATTATGTTAAAATATATATAAAATATTTGCAATACCTTGTTATAAGTAATACCTAGAACCAAACTAGAAACAAAATATAAATGTTGTTGCCTGACATTCTGTGCACACTTAGAAACGTTACACATTTTCTGGCACATCACTCAGCAAAGAGCCTATTATAAAAATTCACCCCTTTTACAGGAACACAGCACCAGTGATAACAGCAGTTTCTAAGTAAAAATTTAAAAATTAAGAAAACTTGTAAAAGCGAGCTCCTTTGAAATTCTGCCCAATCTTTTGAATGGCCAGCAGTTTCTTAGCAGTAAGTCTCAGACTGTGTTCCTCCAAGAAGGCTATGCCTTCAGCTTTCCCAAAAAAAGACAGTTAAAGCCTCTCATCCAGATGTTTACAAACTATTCTAAGGCCTTAATAGCTAAAAGGGATATTTTAAACTTTAGGATCCATAATATGCATGAACCATCCTGAGATTTTTGTTTAAAAAAAAAAAAAGGGGGGAGGGAAGGGAAAGAAAGATGAACCTATATATAAGGTGAAGGCTTTGACATTTTGTTTGTTTGTTTAAATTAAGGTCTGAAAAAATTATAACTTGCTGCATATATGGAAACTACATGTGAAGCACAGTTTTGCATTTTAGACATGGAATTCTATCATTTGGTTTAAGCTCTGTTTAGCCTCTGGAAAAGTTGGCTGAAATTTGCTCAGCAAGAACATGGACAGCTGTGCCCCAAACCCACCTAACTGATGGACTCAGCCCCGGCTGCACACACTGCAGAGTGCTGTGCCTGGCACCTCTACCCCCCCAGCTGGGTGGAAACGGGAGGGAGCATGCACACTACTGAGGGAAAGTGGGTGCTGGCAGCACATGGAGATTTGCTTTAATGTAAAGTTTGGGGGTCGCTTGCTTTTCTTCTTTTTTGAGTTCTCTTTTATGCAAAATGATGTGCTAGTTAGGACAACAGTGTACCTAGTTATGAGCTTAAGTCTAACTAGACTTACAGAAACAAGCCTAAAACTTAAAGACATTAAACTCTACTGCTGCTTTCATCCTTAAGCATTTGGAAATGGAATATGTAATGATTAAAGGAAAGTACATGAAATATATTGAGCAGAATCTAAACTTTTTTCAGACTTCAGTTATATATCATTAATCATTATTTTATAATCACCATAAAACAGCAGATTGTCTGCTTATGTACTTTCTCTTCATTGCTTAACTGTCTGAAAACAGACCACTGCAGACACCCTGTGCTGCTGCAATTTCACATACAGTATATCTAGGAATATATTTAGTATTACAGTATTTCCAATCATTCATAGACTCTGTATTTAAATACAGCCATAAAATAAAAATAAATTTTAATACTACTATTAAAATAACTGACTGTAAAAGCCATGTATGATCTAGATCTTTTGCTGGCTTTATTTAATTTTAAACATTTACAATGTGTTTTCCATCCATTAGGAAAATGCTTGGACTCCTCGTTTTGCAAACTACTAGAAACAAAACCATTTGCATATTAGTTAAGGTTTTGAGTTGACTAGGGTGAGACTAGGGGAGCAGGGGGGAGGGTGGTAGGAAGGAAGCACACAGAGGTTAAAAAAAACAAACAAAAAACTTTTTTTTTTATGGTTCAAAAAAAACTAAGACCAGTACAAATATTCCCAAAATTTGTTTTTATTATGGAATTAGCTTTTCTGCCTAGGCAAATATTTTCTTTTGCTGTTTATAATCCAAACTCCTATAGTATTGTGCTAGAGCACAGAAGTTTGAAAAAATCAGATTGACTCATCTGTTTTTATCATCCAAAATTACTAACAGACCACTCCATGCAGGATCTCAGGACACTTCTACAATAAAAGTAGAAGTTAAAAGTACAAAAGACAAAAAGGTTTGTTGGCTTTTTTCAGCCTGAATTAGTTGCTTAGGTGGTGTTAGAACATCATTTCTCATACCACAGTGACAGATAAGTCAGTAAATTGTCTTTAAATATTTAACCTGATGTATTTCAAAACAGACTTGATCAATGAACATCTTTTTAAAGACTTTTAGACAAGTAAGACTGCTTTTCTCATCAGGCTGCAGTGATCTTGTGCACCTAAACTACATGATAAGTCAGTTTAAAAACTACCAGAGCATATTAGCTCGTAGAACTGTGTAATGAGTCAGAACTCTCCACCTGTGCAAAGTCTTCCTGGTTTCTGGAATAGACCTTCTAATCATCCCACGCCTGGTGCTTGGCTGAAGTGACTGAAGGCAACATTAATGGACAGTAACCACCTCGTGGCATTTCCCCAAGATACATGTGACTTCTCACCTTCAGCTTCTTTCTCTGCCAGCTCACAGATGGCATAGGTAACCCTGCGCAGTGAGAGGGCAGCAGCCACAAGAGTCTATTCGAGGACAGAAGCTGCAGTCTTGATGAGCAGTGGTTTAGCTGCCTCTAGGATGTCCAGTTCGGGGTCCAGTGAACGACCAAGACCTTCCAGAACCATGATGGCAAAGATGATGGAAGCAAAATTGCTCTCGAGCTTCACCTAGAGCCACAAGCGACTGAATGAACTCAGTGGACCTTTTTTTTTTTTCCCCCCTGAGTCCATTCCACAGCACTACCCGCTCTAGCTAAGCTTAGAGGGAAGGGAAGAGGCAGGGGAGAGCATACACACATCTGAAACTATAGTGCAACTCCATCACTTGGAGTTTCAGAACACACTGAAATCCAGCAGCAGGCCCAAAAATAAGACAACAGTTTCAGGGTAAGTGCATGCCCTGAGGGAACCCAAGAGTTTGTTTTTCCAGTTCCAAGAAGGGGAATGGGATCTTTTTCTTCCATACTGGAATAGCAGGAGCTTAGGAGTGCTCACCATTGCTACAGTAGTTATAAGCTGCAGTAGTATCGAATGTACTTGAACACATGCACTTGTGTAAGGGGGAGCTCACCTTCTGAATGGCCACGAGAGACCCCCACAGATCACAGAGGAAACGATCCTCTGCTCCGCATGTGAACAAACTACTCCCAAATTCCCAGTCAGGCACCAGGATTGTTTCAAGGCATACCAGGGCATTAAGAATTCATGGAGTTGGGAGGACTTGCTTTCTAAGGGCCTAAATTACATCTCATGTTATTAGAAACCAGCTTAATGAGGCTTAATGACAAAAACCTCTAACTAAGAAATGTTTAGGGGGACCCTCTGCAGGCTGGGCAGCCCTGTGGCTGACAACCTTCTCATCTCCTCTAGTTCAGGCCACCATAGCTCTGTTGATTTCCAAAGTTGTTTGCAACTGTGGAAACTTGTCCCCCAAATACTATCAATTACAAGAAGGAATCTCTGTTCTGTGAACAACTCCTCACTTCTGAGGCCTCTAACAAACCAGTAAAATGGCCTAGTGCTGTTACATAACCCCATATCAAGAAAGAGGTCCAGGGAAGAAAGCCCGCAATGATATACAAATGGAGCATACATTAGATTTCCTTTTTGGCTTCTAAGGGACTATAAAAAAAGATGGGAAAAACTATGTGTTACAGCAACATTCCTTTTAGTAAATAGTATCAACCATTAGATGCAGCATTAAGACAAAACCCCACAAAACAGAAATTGGTCTTGGTAGGGTACATATCAAGGCCTGAGAAAGTGTGCCTGCAACACCTGGATGCATTCCTGCAGCCCCCCTCCTAGCAGTTCATTTCAGAAGTCACAGTCCCCCTCCTTGTCAGCCCTTCATGTTCCCAGTAGTTCTCCCTCCCCAAATGAACTTCCAGCTATTGAAGGCAGACAGCGACAGGACCTCACCTTATGCGTCATCAATAATTTAAAGACATTCGAGAGGAGATTGGCCACCTGAAGCTGGAATACAAAAGGAGAAGTTAACAACTAATCAAAAAAACCTGTGGTCAAGAAGACTGAGCCACGTGAGTGACAGGCAGGATTCTTTCTAAGTGTTTTTTAGCATTTGGTTCTGGTGGTGGGACAAGATTATTGGGCTGACAACAGCCAGCACCAAGGTATGATCCCCCCCACCCCACCCAGGATAAGGAGTTCAGCTGTGACCCCCGGTTCTGCTTACTTGCCAGCCCAGGAAGGCTGAGAATGTCTGACCTCACAGCAGTACACAACATGCACTAATTTGTTCAATACCACCATACTACACTCTGTGAAGTGCCCAGCCTGGCCTTAGCTAACAGGATGCAAGCTGTGACATCAGGCTCAGCAACTCCTCACAGGGAGCTGCAGATGTTAGAGATTTAAAAAAAACCCCAAAACAAAACACCCCACAAACACACATGGTTTTTTAATTAAAGGGAAATAAGAAAGGATTTTATGGACTTTTGCTGCACCTGAGACTAAAAGCACCCAGTATTGGTTGGTGGTGCTGATGAGATCAGAGCTGGCCTTTCCACATGGATCATTCTGAAAGCCAAGCTGCACTGAATTACAGGTAAGTGAGGGTGGGACATTGTTTGTGCACTTGCCTTTCCTAGGGCAATGGTGTTCCCCCGGACCTTGGTCACTAGTTCCGCCATCTCAGCTTTGAATCGCTCGATATCCTGGCACTGGTTAGCACGGGCATGATGAAGGATCAGTTCTGCCACTCTCTCCCCCTGTGAAACAAGTTGAAAAGGAAAATCAGAACTTGATCACTGGTGCCAGCAGGCCTACAGGGAGCTGCACAGCATCGTCCCTGGAAGGCCTCTGCTGCAAAGGCCCCTGGAGGAGGCATACTGCAGGGAGAACTCTGAGGGCCATGCTTTCCCATTCCAGCATCAGAGACCCAACGAATCAACAGAAGGTGCAGGAAGAGCAGAACTGGTCCAAAAGTCTTAGCTGCTATCTGGCAAAACCCTGCTTATTTTTTTTGCAGGCCTCGTAGGGTAGAACACAACAAAGATCTCTCAAAGACAGTCAGGAGAAGTCTCGGGGGGAAAAATAAAATCCACAGGATTGGCACTTTCTTCTTAGTGGAAGAGAGAATGGTGTAAAGAAGGGCATATATTAACCTCCCTTATGGGCTAAGTCCAGTCTTCCATTTGCAAATTGCAGAGGAAGAGCGAGCAGATTCTACGCCAGCAGATGCTTGTTGAGAAAGGAGGGTAGCCATAGCCAAGCTTCACTTGTGAGAGGCTTTATAGCTCTTTTTGGAAGACGTGTCTGACAGCAACATACCGAGCCAGAGGCCCCAGGTTTGGCGATGAGACTTGGTGTAGAAGTTTTTCACCTGTAGATCATGAGTTACACCCAGCCAGAGCCATGAAGGACTCGCAATCAAATGTTTGCTGTTTTTGCTTAGTAGCTGAGAAGTCAGTCTGGCAGCACAGGATGGGCCTGAATACACAGTTTAGCACTGAGTCCTCGGTATGCTTTGGCAGATTAAACAGACCAAGTCAAAACATGTCCCTCTTGAGATATGCTGGTGAGCCATCCAGCCCACAGCTGAGAAACAGCAACGTGCAAGTATGAGCACAGATGCTTTTTCTCAGAATGAACAGGAGACATCAGCACTGGATTCTCTGGTCCATCCGAGAGTGTATTTTAAATAAGTGGGAAGGAGGATAAAGTAGTTCCCCTTATACAGAGGAGCCTGGCAGAGGCTAGACCTCCCCACCCCCACCTGTTTTGCTTCCTCTTCTCTACAGACGCTGACACAACAACAAAATGGAGGATGGCGTATGGGCTTTCCAGCAGCAAAGCTGCAGAAGGGAACATGTGTGGAAGACCGAGGTGTTAATCCATTCCCTCCTCTTCTCTAGCAAAACCTGGCAGATTCTGCAACAGTCTCAAACACAAGTGGGTCCCAGGCAGTCCTAAATTGCATCAGAAGCACTCCTAACCAGGGAGTGGCAGCCACTGCTTCCCATTTAACACCTTCCGTTTCCTGGGCCACTGAAGCCACTCCACTCTGGCAGCCTCCTTGCTGTAGCTGAACATCTTATCCCTGTGTCTGGTATAGCTTCCACTCTAGCAAGTCTCCTCTCCCCTCTTAGGGAGGATTGTAAGGGGAAAATAGAGAGAAAACTATCACTTCGGCCATCAGACTCTCCAGCTGTCTCCCTTCCCCAGCCTCAGCTCCCCAGCCCCACAACAGAGGCCTCACCTGGCCCTGGACCACAGCCGTGAAAACCGCCCGGAAGTTCTGCATGTCAGCGCTCTGCAGCTCCGCCACGATCCCTGCGTCCAGCAGCACCAGGCAGAGCCGCCTGAGGGGTGGCTGCACTTCCACCACGAGCGTGTCGCACAGGTCCACGATGGCTGTCTGCTCCTTGCAGCTGGTGCTGACGTGGGCCGTGCCTTGAACTAGGATGTTCCCAGGGTGCAGGTCAGCATGGACAAAGTTGTCAACAAAGACCTAGAGGATGGGCAAGTCTTAAAGCAGCTCATTCCAACCACACCTGCCCACCAAAACTCCCAGGCAAACAGCAGAGGTTTGTTTCTGGTCTGTTCGCTGTCACTACTAATGTGCATCACCCTAGGCAGCAATACAGCAAATGGCTTCTGCTGGAAACCAGCTGTGCTGAAATGGCATGGGTGCTACTCACTCTAGGGGAGTCAGCAGAGCTGTGTGAAGCAATGCTGTGCGTTTGCTAGCAGTCAGGTAGGACAGCCAGGAGTCCCAGCAGGGAACAGTAGTGCTCTCTGGCAATTAACCCTAAACTGGGGGCACACTGGTGGGGCCTTGGCAAACCGTAATGCAGTAAGAATAGGCCATTTGCCTTTCAGTGGCATGGGTTATAGTGAATGGTTAAGTTTGCCTAGTCCGGGACATCAACCCATATTACAACTGTATTGAAAAGTAAGGAAAACAAGTTACGAGAAGAGGAAACAAATGTATGTAGCACTTCTCTGCCTCTGCTAGCAGTTAGCACCAGAAAGGACTAGCAAGAGGGCAAGCACAAGACAGTACTTCTCCACTAACCCTCCTGGCCACCTGGGACTGCAGGACTTCCTGCCCCAAGGAGGTTATCTTTGTATTTCATGGATTTCTCCTACAAATTTGTCCAATTGCCACGTAAATAATTAGAGCTGTGTGAAAAAAGGAGATTTTTTTTAGGTGATTACCTCTGGTAATTTTACGTCCTCCTCATTGTTCTATTTTGAGAAACCATACACAATAGATCCATATTCACTCTCATGCACTCATGACTGCACATATCTCTGTCATAAGCTACTCATTTCTCTGCTTTCCAGAGTTAAGAGTCCAAATTATTTCACCATTCCAGTATGGAAGCCATTCCACACCAGTAATCATCCTGGCTGCCTTCCTCTGCACCTCTTCTAATTCTATTAGAGTCCTTGAAATGGAGGGTCCTAGACAGTGAGGGACTAGAACTGCACAGAGTATTCAAGAAACAGGTATTTGTTTTACTTACAGCCATAATGTTGTTTCTTTGCTCTTTAGTTCTTTTCTACTCCTAAAATTTGGGGGTTTTGCTTTGCTCGTAACCATTCAATCCAATGTTAGCGTAAAACTATTCTAGTTCCACCATTGCTTTTCTGAGTGGTAAAAGCTATTTCAGATTCTGTCATACTACAGGGAGTCAGAACTGCAGGCCTCGCCATCGCTCTAGCATGATGTTGCAGTTATCAGCTGAATTTCATCTGACACTTACTGCCCATGCACTCAGTACTGTGAAGTTCTTCTGCAACTCTTCCCTGCTAGTTCTCATGGCTCCTCATGAGACAATTGTCTCACCCTCTCAAAACTCCTTTCCAGATCATTTGTGATTATTGCAACCACAGAAGAACTAGACAGTCAGAAGCTGAATCATACGCTGAATCTGGCCAGGTTTGTTTGCTTTACTCCATACTTAGTTCTTCCTTAAAAAAAGGCAGTTTTGGAGGAGGAGTCAATAAATGAAGAAACTAGCTAGCTGTTTTCCCTGCAAGTCGCATCCATGGTCTCTGCACGGAGCATGATATTTGCTAATTACATTGCACTTTATAGTACTTGGGCAATATGTGAATATTCATTAAATGGATTAGTGGGTTTCCTAAGCAATGCACTGATCAAGTTGCCTAGGATGACCCTACTGTGTGCACGCAGATCACCCTTCTGCAGTGGAAGAAGCTCCGTGTCAAAGTCTACAGGAGTGGCGTATCTTGTCCAGGCTTTACTCAGACCTTGTGTTACACTGCACATGAAGTATGGACCCTCCCTCTGCCAGTTCAGGAGCTGCACAGTGCCCTAACGGCCCATGTCCTGGGTTACTGCGAGATACCTGGCATCCATGGGCTGGCTCCAAAAGGCACAGCTGTATCTTTCAGTCCATGGCGAGAAGGGTAGGAGACATGGGAAGCAAACAGGTTCTCTCTTTAGCCATATTGTCTTATTACCCCAACTGAATAGCTTCTGCAGGAAAACAACCTTCACTTCCAGCCTCAGCCAAGTGCCTACCATCTTTAGGAGCATGTCCATGCCCATCTTTGCAAGCCTCTGCCTCAGCTCTGTGGCAATCTCCGCATGCAGGTAGCGTGAAATAGGCTCACTCTCCTGAAATAAAGATGGAGCTGGAGTCAAACACACCCTGTGTCTCACCTTCAACCACACCTTTACCACCACCACCACACCTAGGTGCCCAGAGTTGAGGGAAGGCAATTAAGAATACCCTAGAAAGGACCTGCTCAGTAGAGGCTGTACCTGCTGTGATGGAGAATATGAGAGAAGCAAGGGTTTGTTCTTTGGAAAGGGAGTGATACAGCCTGGGGCAGAA
Organism: Gymnogyps californianus; assembly: GCF_018139145.2. Lineage (NCBI taxonomy): Eukaryota > Metazoa > Chordata > Aves > Accipitriformes > Cathartidae > Gymnogyps > Gymnogyps californianus. Next base: position 154,816,742 of record NC_059471.1, read on the forward strand.
ATACTCTTGCCAGGATCACATGCACGAAAACTAAGGCTGAGAGCAGCTTTGGTCTGTGACTCAAACATCCACAAGGGAAGTGAGGCAAGCATCAGAACGTGTCAGATTGCTGAGCTCCTTGCTTTGACCCACCACAGAGGAGAGTTGAAGCGTGGTGTTGGTTTGCAAAGCACAGGCAAGCACATGGTGGCTGGACACACTGCTGGTCTGCTTGGTTTCAGGCCAAATGTTCACTTCTATATGGAGTTGTCTGCCACCTGTCTTCTGGGATGCACTGCTTACAGACAAAGAGAGTGGAAGAGACACTGAGGAAGGACACCAATCTCTTAGCAAATAAAAGCATCCTTCTGCCTCTGATTGCTCCTTCTCAAAAAAACCCCTCCTTGGCATGTTCTCCTAAGGGCCTTCTCACTGCTACCACCGCTCCCAGACCCTGCAATTCTTACCTCAAATGTTTCCACTAGGACATCTGTCGTTACCAAAGGCCGAAGGGGAGTTGGGAACTTCACAAAATCGACATCTAGGAAATTTTGTCGGAAGCGCTCCAGATTTCTGGCTTCGTAGCGTAAGTCAATCTCAAGGGAGAAAAAGAAAAAGCAGGTTGGAAATGAGGTGCAATTAGATCTTCAGGATCCTGTATGAGGATATGACTGTACAGTGCAATACTCAATACCAACAAAACTAGTCAGAAAGCCAGAACGAAAACAAAATAGAGTGGTGCTTCTTACATGCTTATAGCTTTCCTGATGGAAGAGTAGAGTAACAGACTGGGTAACAGATGGCCTACAACCCAGCACCTTCGAAATACGGGTGACTCTTACTATAGGCATGGGGTCTCAAAAAAGACAAGGACTGCATTATTTTCAAGGGTAAGACAGATCCTGAACCAAAGCTTACCGTCCAAATAGCAAGGCAGGCAGACAGGATAGAAGAACTGCAGCCCTAGCCTCACTTTACAGATAGGCAGCCATAGCAGGAAGAAATTTGATGTAACACATACAAAATAATCCACTATGCAAAGTCCTGGCCCCAGCTCTTCAGTGATCCAGTGCCTTGAAACAAGGCCATCCCCCCTGCCCACTGCTGCTGCTCAAGGGGACAGGATAACTTTGCCTCACCTCCCTCATCTGGCAATGGGAAATATCACAGGAATACTTCTTGTTCTTTCAAAGAGAAATGAAAGGAAATTACAACAAGCCTATCAGATGCTCTCCTAATCCTCAGTCTTCAGAGCATGCACCAAAAGCTCTGCCGAACTAAACTGGTACTAAGGACCTCGAGTGACATCTGAATACAGTCAACAGTTTACAACATGGATTTACTGTGCAGATTTTTTGCAATAGTAGAAAAGAATTAAGACTTTCAAAAGCTTGTAACAGGCTTCAGACTCCGCAATCTAGACACAAAAATGAAATTAGCAGATAATGGTTCATTTTAATAGAAACATAAGCCAAATTAAGCCTGTAGTGAAATCTTTGTAAGTTTGGTAGTAAGGATGTTTCAGGACTGTGTCTTTATAAGACATTAGTGAACCAGGATGTTTTCAGATCTATTTGCAAAGCTTAACTTTACCGATGCTATGAGTCTGATGACAATGCAATACAGAATGTATTATTAACTCATGTAAAAGTATATTAGTTATGCCAATATGTATACCTCGGTGCTAACGAACATGACCTGTGAGTATAGATTGCAAACATATGAGTAGGACTGAAGAGTAAAAACACATGTCTGAGCACTTGTTTGGAGAGATTCTCTTCCTAAGGAGAGAATGAGTCTCTCACCAGTGTTCATCTTTCACAATGCTGCAAAAAGGACTGTGACTATGGCTAGCTAGCTGTTCAGGCTGTTCACTAGAAAACATACTCAAAGTCTAAAAAAGATTTTTAAGTCTAATAAAGATTGTTAAATTTTTTCATTGCTTTGCTTTTTTACTCTGTGAGCATATAAGCTTTCCTACAGTAACATTACGTGACTGATTAGAATAAAGAACATAACTAAAGAACAAGCAAACCTTCATCTAACCCTTTAAAAAGTAGCAGTATGAACAGTTAGAGCCAGTCAGCAGCAAGACAAAGGGCAGTTTTGTTTCAGTACGTGGGGACCATGGCATGGCACGCACCTGCTGAATCATAAGCTTCTCAAACTCCTCCACGATCTCTGTCAAACTGAGCCACTTGAATCCAGGGAGAAGTCCAATGATGTGGCTACCCATCTTCATGAGAAACAGATCCATCTGGACTTGGTGGACCAGCCCAGGGTGCAGGACCTGCACAAGAATGAACAGTGGCAAGATCAACTCTCCAAACACTCCATTTCAATCAGCTCAAGTGATGCATTCCAAATAGACAGAACCCAGCCTATTAGACTGGGAGCTAACAAGGCTTCTCCAGCTAGTCCTCAGAAGAACTGACATTTTACCATGGATTAAGTTGTAAAGAAACATTTTGTAATTGTCAAATGGAATATATCTGTGCTGGAGACTACAGTGTCACCCAATGCCATTTTCTATTGCTTTCACGCTCCCGCCCTCTCCCTGCCATATAGTACTGACTAGTGTTTGGAGCAGCTCGAATTAAGATTTCTTTAAATAAACTTTGCTGGAAAGAACTCATCTGTTCCAGATTTCTTCATGTGAGCAGAGAAAGAGTTTCATTGTCTGGAAGGTGAAACCAAGCTTAATATTCATTCTTTTAATGTAAACTGGGCCTTTGTAGGCATCTCTGGTATCCACATGCCACGTCAAATGGTGCCATAGGCAGTATGCATACTCGAGCTCTTCCGGCTGGGAAGAGCTGGGGCCACCGCAAGTCTGGATTGCAGCTGGATGGAACCAAAGCGCTGAGAAAAGACACCGAGGGAGACGAGCATCACTTCTCTTGCTCTACTTGGCCCTAGCCACCTACTCAGCTCCATGGGAATTAAAATCTCATTGGCCTCATCCAGCACGCTCCATTTTCACACATCTACCAGCCAGATGTATGACTTACTTTAATGGCTACAGGCGTGAGATGTCTGGCTGATGAAGTATTTGCATTCAGGAGTGGTTTGGCCATCTGCTCCATTAGGGACATCCCACTCACAGGACTTCCCCGGGAGCAGTCTGCTGGCCTCAGCTCCTCCCTGCTCCTCTCGTCCCGCATCTCCTCGCTCTTCCTCCTCCTCAGCCACCTGAGAAGGCCTCTAAAGCCTGACACTTCCCACGCTTCAAAAGCGGACTTTAACTCCGAGTGTTGCGCTAGCTCCTTGGCCTGGGAGCCGGCGATAGCTGTGAGGTCGGCATAGGCTTTATACACCTGGGCGACGCAGCCTGAGCCAACCGGCTCCCGGCTTTGGAACTTGAGGATGCCTGTCCAGTCCTCACCAAAGGCCTTCCTTAGGAGCTCATCGGTGTGGCCCCACGGGTGTGGGCTCACCTCGACGTGCAGCTTGGAAAACTCATCGCAGAAGGCCTCAGAGAAGAGGTCCCTCCGGGTGCTGGCCCACTGGCCCAGCTTGACACAGGTGGGGCCGGCAGCCTCGGCCGCCCTCCGCAGCAGCCGCAGCCACAGGGCACCCAGGCCGGGCCACAGGCGGCTCAGCGGGTAGAGCAGGAGCAGGGGGCCGAAGCGCAGCAGCAACCCGCAGGCCCGCAGACTCAACCGGAACACCAGACCCAAGCGCCATAGCAGTCCCCCAGGCGGCCGCTCCGGGCCGCGCTCCCCCACCCACACCGGCCCCCGCTGCCCCGGCCTCTCCTTCCAGCCGGTCCCAGCGGGCACCGCCAAGGCCACCGCGACCCAGCGCCCGGCACGTAGCCCGCCGCGCCCCGCTGCCGCCCAGCCGGACAGCGCCCCCCTCGCCCCGCCGGCCCGCCCGAGGAGGGGGCGCGGGAGCGGCAACAGCCGCACCGCGCCACCCGCCACCATCGCCCGCCCGCCGCCGTTAACGGCCGCTAACGGCCGCCCGGGGGGGCGGGGGAGGGGGAGGGGGAGGGAAGGGGGCGGGGCCAGCCAATGAACGCCGGCGGGCGGTGGCGGCCCGCCCCTTAAAGGGACAGGAGAGAGAGCCTCGAAGGATTATGAGGTGATTTTCCCTGCCTCACAGATTGGCACCTGAGCCTTGTGAGGGGAAGAGCTTGCCTGAGCTGTAGCCTCATGAGCGGGAGCGTCCCCTCAGGTTCAGGCTATACTAGAGAAGGATGAGAGGCCCCTTCCCTCTTGTCACCGGGCGCCCGCAGGGACGCGGATGCGTCCCTGCGGGCGCCCGGTGACAAGAGGGAAGGACCCCGCACTTGGGCCGGGGGCCTTCACGTCTCCATCCATTTTGACAGTTGAGGTGGGGTCTTGCCATCTTGGTTTTGAGCCTACCTTGGTTTGGACTGGTGCAGTGCACCAAGCTACGGGTGAAATGAGGGGGCTGACACATGCCAGGGGGTACTTCAGCCATTGCAAGGTGGCGGCTGCCTCTCCTTTTTTTCCCATGATGAGAGAAGCTGGCAGTGACCTTTTTATTTTTAAGCAAAAGCCGAGGCCTTCTAGTGGTAGCCTGCTGCTGGCAGGTGAAGTGTTGTGATTATTAGTGGTTTCCTTAGTGGAGTATTAATGAAACAGTCAGTGCTTTAAGTAATGGAAGTACCTGAGGGCACAAGATGGTGCATCATGACTGGTAAAAGAAATTAAAAGCAAAAGCCTGCTGAGGTGATGATGGTAGTTCAGTAGAGCTAACAAGTTGTTTCATCTTCCAGGCTTGCTCTGAACCTTGGGCTTTCTGCTCCACAGAAGGGCTGCTGATGGCAGTGCTGGGTCTCCTGCTTATTCCCAAGTCAGCTGGCAATGGATTGACCTCATTCGTAATTACACAGCTACAGAGGAGTGCTCATTTCCTTCGCAAAGGACACATGCCTTTTATAAATTGAAACTAATGCACCCGCTGCTGAGGATGCAGCTGATGACGACATCATCCATCTCTCCCTTTTGGGAGCTTCTGTGTATGTGACCGCAACCCACCAAAGAGTGTGTTTTAGGGGACAGCCACCGCAAAGGTGATGCCGCAACTCACGTTGCCATTGCGGCTGTTCAGCAAAGCTACTGTCTTGCGCAGGGAGGCTTTGGGCTGGGAGCTGCGGCCTTTCACACTGGGAGTTCGGTTGGTTCCCAGCTTTAGGTGTATGTTACTAACTGCATACTCAGAGGAAAAAAAGTTTGGGAGCCAAAAGCCTGCAGGAATAATTAATCCACTTTCCAATCCAGATCCCTCCCTCGCTTTAACGGGTAGCTCAGATCTGACCAAACAAATCTCGGTGCCAACAGGGAGCTGGATTATGGCCCCGCGCAGGTGAACAGATCAGCTGATGGAAATCGTTTCGCAGGCTTTCGAGGCTTTCCTGGCCAGCTGCTTTCCTGTGAAGCGTCTGTGAGCCGATCAGATGCCGTGACAGGTCCCTTCAGCAGCGGGAAGCTGTTGGAGCAACTGGTGCTGGTTTGGTAGCACGTAGGGACTTTCTGCTTTCCCTCGGGTATTTCTGTTTGCAACCAGAAAGGCGTCTTGCGCACCTCGTCGCTTTTTTTTAATTTTTGGCCTTGCCACCGGCAGCCCCCCCCCCCCCCACCTCCGCGGCCCCCCCGCCCCAGCCTTGCCTACCGTCCCACCGCCCGGGCCGGGTGCCGGCTGGCGGGCAGCACAGGACGCGGTATTCCCCCGAGCGGGGGGGGGGGGGGAGGGGGGGGGGGGGCGGGCGGGCGCGGTTGCCATGGCGGCGGGGCGGGGCGGGGCGGGGCGGTGCTCCCGCCGGAGGGCGGCCGGGGCCGGGGCCGGTGCCGGCGGGGGGCGGCGGCAGCAGCGGCGCGGCGCTGCATGGCGCGGCGGGCGGGGAGCCCCCAGCCGTGCGTCCGCTCGCCGCCAGCCCGGCGCCGGGCGCCGCCGCCGCCGCCATGCCGGGGCACGGTCCCCCACCCCCGCCGAGGAAGGTAGGGGTGCGCGGAGGGGCCCGTGGCGGGGCCGGGGCAGCGGCGGGCGTTACCGGGGGAGAGCGGGCCGACGTGCCGGGAGGCAGCCCGACGCCGCCGCCTGAAGACCGCTCGTCTCCCGTGGCGGCGGTCGGGGCGCGGGGGATCGGTGCCGCTCCAAAAAAATCTCTAATGCATTTTTCCCTTCAGCCCCCAAATTGGCTTTTCTTCTCCCCAGTACTGCGTTCGGCTGCAGAGACGGAAACCGGGGGGAGTGAGCCGAACCCCCCCACCCTCCCGGCCGCTGAGTGCACCGCCGCTCGCCCCCGCCACTTTCCCGCCGGGACGGGGAGGGCTGCAGCTCCCTCCGTCCCCGCCGGGTGCGGGTGGGCCGGGTCGGCTGCCGGAGCGGCTCTTGGCCGCGGGCGGGTGGGAGAAGGGCCGAGGGGACGCGGGGAGCTGCTGAAAAGCCGACCCAAGTGGTTCGGGAGCGATGGGGCGGAGGAGCAGAGGCAGCTCAGCCACCCAGCATGGGGCCCCTGGGTGAACTCAGCCCTGCCTCGGTCTCCGGCAACAAAAAAGACGAGGAAACGCTAAGCAAATCCTTTGGGGGAAACCTGGGCCCTCCTGAAGCAAGCAGCAGAGTCGTCCTCGGTTTCAGCAAAGCCCTGAATCCCTCCGTGATCGTAGCTCTGCATTTCTCTCTTTCTGCTCTGGATAGCCTGCTTTTCTCTTACTTTGCCTCAGCAGGAGGAAATGTCTGCACTTGGGTGCAGCCTTTAGCTTAACAGGGTGGCATTTCTGACTCCCGCTTGGGATCCATAAGAATATTCACCTGTTATGGGGGGAGAAACGCCAGCTTGCGTTCCTGCTGTGGTACCCAGGGATGATGGGTGCTAATGGGTTAGGCATGGAGTTGGTGGAGGAGAACAGTGGTTGGGAAGGGAACAGGGAAGAATTTACAGCTGTCTGCTGCCATGGTGCCAGGGTGTCAAATGCAAACTGGAGGGTAAACCATGCAAGGTGTATTTGGGATGCTTTCAGAGGTTTTGATTTTATGAGTCTCCAAGGAGCCTGGCTCTTGATGCTCGGTGCTGGAAAAGGGATGGTCTAGCGGGGATTGAGGCTTTCTGACTGCTTGGGGCTGCACTGGAGCCTCTCAGGAGCAGGCAGCAAGTGCTAAGCACGGGGCGCTTAATCCTGCTTTTTGTAAGAGCACAGTTTGTTTCCTGGACAGGTCAGCAAGTTGTATGGGAGCTGTTCCTGACCCTGAGGTGTTCCTGGCCACCTTTGCTCTTGCTATTTAAGCAGGTTGTTGCTTTTGGAGAGGAGTGTCTCCGGCCTGGAGCTCAGCTGGGAGGATAAAAAGAGAGAGGCAGAGGGATTTCCGTGGGGCTTTCATTTGCTGCTGGGAGGGGAGCTGTTGGTGTTGCTGGTGGATTAAAAAGCTGTTTTCTGTGTTGGCTGCCACCTTACTGACCACTCGTTCTTGGTGTGTGGTGGTGAAGTCCAGTAAAGCGTACTGGCTCCGTTTCTGAACCACCAGAAAGGGAGTCGTTACTGCATCCTGCCAGAGGAAAGGAATGCGTTTCCTTGACCCTTGTGTTGTATTCTGAATTGTTGTCATCGGGGTAGTGTTTGTGGGGTTTGGTGGTTGTTGGGTTGAGGGCGGGGGGTTGTTTGGTTGTTTTTTTTAAAGTAATCCAAACAGTGTTTCAGTGTGTGAGAATGGATATCTACCACATTGGGACAGACTTGGAAGCAACTGAAAACGCTAAGTATGGAAATGAGAGGAAAGCCACAAGATTTCCCAGGGTAATACAGCGCCTCTTTGAGAAACGGAAGAGAAAGCACTGGAAACAAAGGGCGCTGGAGCGACCCAGGATGTAAAAAGCAGCTTAAAGATTTATGGCTCAGCTGGGACCTCTCTTTGCCTGTGGGTGAGAAGGTTGTGTGCTGAAGCCTGGGTTGGCCTTTGGCACGTCCCTGTCCTGACAGTCTACGCAGAAATTGCTCCCTGTTCATCAGCTCAGATCCCCAAGTACAGTACTCCTTGTAGACCACAAGTGCATGTGGAGTGTCCCAAAGTGCTGCTTTCAGTAGTGTCCCCAGCTCGCTGCCTTGGGAAATCTTTTAGGACATTTTGTCTGCAGAGACAACCACGTGATGCTTTCTGTTCTCCAAAAACAAGAAGGGCATTTAGATCCTTTGTCAAGTGGTTACAATATGCTTGTCTTTCTCCCATGCCTGGCATATTTACGTGTTAGAAATGTTCATTTTGACAAGGAGATGATAAATAAAGACCACATCAGCTGCAAGGATGTGGTTTTCAGAGGTGACCTTAATTCAATAGGAGCTTTTCCACTGAGTTATTCTGAACATCAGCCATAATAACTAATTCATATGGACAGGAATTGAAACCTCTGTTTTGCTAGGTGCTGTGGGGGCACAGAGGCTAATGCAATCCTTGCCCCAAGTTTAAGAAATTTGCCAATGAGATCTTCACGCAACAGAGCCAGACTCTTAAACATGGAGAGATGCTGGGCATTTCAGAAATGCCCGATAAGTGTCATGTTCTTTTGGATCCCCCTGAATGCATCATCCAAGGCAGCTGGTTCTCTCTTCCTTTTGTAGCACCTGACATTTATTTCCTGACTGGAACTGTGCTGAAGCTGCTCCTTCCGAAGTGGAGGCCAGACCAAGGGGAGAGAAGGCTCCGTAGTGCACCATTAAGCCCATGAGAGTGGAGAAGAACCTCTCTTAAGCTGTTGTTGAGGCTGGTTAATCGTGATGATCAGGTCTCTTAGGCATCCAGAACTGGGGTATAAGCTCTTTAGGGAAGCATTTTTTAGCGGAAGGATTTAAGTACTAGTGGCTGATATGTCTGTTGGCAGGATCCCAAGAGCTGGCTGGAAGAGGCCTCTACTATGAAGGAAATGCTGAAATAGGACTTTTAATGAACTTGCATAGCAGTTCCTTAAGGACTGAGAAGACTCTCCACAGGGAAGAAGGGAGTGGGATGTAGCTAGAAAGAAGTTCTTTGTTGCATTCAAGTTCTGACAGTAAATGAGTGAGCCCAGTTTTGCCTAGATACAGCTCAAATAACATTGCATCTGAGGGGTACCGATCTGTAAGCACCGTTTTACCCAGACAAGGCTGGAGAAGAGACAATGTTTTCTTGATTATAGCTCTGAAGTGTGATGGAAAGGACAACAGCACGCTTATCTTGCTTATGGGGTTTTTCTCTGGTTTTCATCTCTAAGCGGCTTTACCAACTACTGGAAATGAAACCAAAGGCTGAAATGTGTGAATATGGATGCCGTTTGGTGGTGGTTTCAGCCCAGATTTTAGTGAAGACCACTTTCATTCTCGGTGTCCCTCGTCAGCCTTGTGTACACCATATGACTGGACTCCAGGCTCCTGGGTTCATGAAGGCTGTGCTTTTGAAATGTAGGCTTCCGCAGGGGCCTTGGGTGATCTTGAAGTTGGGTGCCTAAGACAAAGAAGCTAGAATCCCTGGAGCCGCTGACCCTCTACAACCTGGGTTTTCAACCGAGAGCCCTGTCATTAGGTGGAAACCTGGCACAGAACAGGCTGAGGATCAGTTCAAGGTCTCTGTTGTCGTTATAGCACTAAAAGGCATCATCACTATCTTACATAAGTAAATACTTAAGGTCCTATAGGCCAATCCTATTCAAGATCTGTCCCAACCTTTACGTGGTTCACTACCTAATTGGGTCAAGGTACTCTGTGTCTGTAGACATAGGACTGATGAGGTGGAAGTCGTAAGTCCCCAGTCTGGTTCCTGATCGGAGCAATGGATACTTGGCCTGCCACTCATGTGAGTCTTCACCAGTTCATGTCTTTTAGTGAGCCAGGAGCTCAGTGGAACTCGCAGCACAGAGCCTACAGCGAAAACACCTTTGGGGCTCTGCCATCATGATGGTCCCATCCCTCCTGTACCGAGACGGCTCTGAGCAGCTCTGAACCGTATGATGTGGTTCCAGCCTGTCACTGTTGCAGTTGCCAGCAGAGGTTGTGCTCTTGGGATAATCCTGGTGTGATGGCCAGGGTAATCCTATGTTGAAACCCCCTGGGTTTGTACTGCTCTGAGGTAAATACGTTGCCTAAACATTTGCTGGTCAAATGTGGGGTGCCACATGTGTGTGACAAAGACCCCAAAAGGGGGCTCATGAGAAAGCTTCCTCACAAGAAGCTTGACACACTAGGACTCCTTTCTTTAGTGCAGATAACATGTATTGAGAACCTTATTTCTATCTTTTCTGCAAATAGTACTGTCCCACGGTAAAGCTCAGGGGAAGTCACGCATAGCTGGAAAGATAGAAGCTCGAAAGAGTAACGTCCTGCTGAACGAATGCTGTGAGTGCTGGTATAATCTTCATCCTTTGTTTCAGTGCTTCTTCCCCTCCCCAGGTTAGGGAAACCAGCTGCAGCTGGCATACTGTTTGAGGGATTTTAGCAGGGCAGATTCAATAGTTACAGTGGTGATTAAAGGTCACTTTTTACTAATTAAACTTGTTAGGAGGTAGTACAGCTCTGAGGCTGCCTGATACATTTCGGGCAAGGTCGTCACCCCACCGCCGGGACACTGCCAGCCAGGTTTGCTTGGGGTCTTTTGGTTTTCTTTTTTAATCGCTTGTGCGAACGAGAATTTGGCTTGAATGTTACCTGTTATCTTTATGTGCTATTACACGTGTCCTTTGCTGAACGTGAGATACGTCTGTGTGGGCCATCTGACGAGCAACTGATGGGTGGTTGGGGTAGAGCCTCGGGTTGCTCATCGGGAGCAGGGGGGCCAGAAGAGGAGGCGGTTGCCCTGTGGCCAGGCTGCCATGTTCAGCCCGGGCAGGAGTCACTGGTCCTCAGTCCCCCTGCGCTGCAGCCAAAGCTCTCGCTCAGGCCTGTGCTCCTGGGCTGGGAACTGGCAGTGTTTATGCAATGAAAGGGAGCAGAAGATGGCTTTTCCTGAGCACTGCCTTTGCCCATACATGTGCTGGCCCAGAGCCAGGATGGAAACTCTGTCCTCATGAGCAGAGAGAGGGAGATGGGAGGGGCGAGAGATGGAGAGGGGCCCAGAAGCAGAGGGAGTTAAAATAAAAACACCAACCCACACAGAGAAAAGCCTCTAACAGATGGGCCTGGCCATTCCCCGGGTTCTTCACACGGTTGGCTTCACATGCAGTGCTGATGAGGTCTCATCTAGGAGTGTGGGTATGGGGCATGGATCATTTTGAGATGTGTAATGGAAGATCAGAGTAAAAGGCAAAAGGAAGGAAGCTAGACAGGTAAGTTAGCTGTTATTTAGCTCCATCTGTGGATGGAGTAGGGTTTGTGAGTTGCTACGGGTGCTATGCCACTAGGAAGACAGATGCTGCTGTGAGCCATTGGAGGGCCATTACTTTGTTTTCAGCTGTGCCATCCTTTAACTGTGGCAAGTCTTGTCTTCTCTGTAAAATAGTATTGCTAGTGCTGATGGAGGTTTGTTTCACTGGTCTTGTTCCTTCTAACACACATACAGCAGAGAGCTATTGATCTGGATTGAGACTAGTGTAAAGATAGGTTCTGCATGTAGGTGCTGGCAGCTGTATTTTCCTATGCCCAGCTCCTCATTAGGCATCATGCTAAGTAATCAGATTTGCTGAACAGTTCAGCATACGGGGTGCCGACCTTGCTTGGAAGGGTCTTGCCTTGGTTAGATATCAGTGCAGGAGACCGTGCCTGGCAGAAAATCTGGTCTCGGAGAAGCAGTCACAAGAGCTTGGCTCTGAGCTCATTTGAAAATCTGGCCCAGACACTTCAAATATCGAGAGCTGATGATGGTTAGGGGCAGCTCACTTGGAAGCGGACAAAAGAGTTCTGGGTGGGACCCTGCCAGGCACTGAGACTCCTGATCCTGCAGATCCCTCAGAGCAGATGGCTCCTGACCAAGTTCAGGCACGTAAGTTGTGTTTCCAGAAACTTACTGGGGACTCTGGCAATCCACCAGAGAGACTGTTTCGGGGGCAAGGACTTACTGCTCTTTGTAACCAGAATAATTTTAAATGACTGGATGCTCTGTGTTTTAATTAAATTTCCCTTTGGGAATAAAAGTGGTGAACTGTTTCTGTGATCCTGCTACGCTTAAATGTTCTGTACAGTGCCCCCAGTTTGGCAAATCGTTTAAGCAGACGTGGAGGTCTAAGCGCCTGCTTAAATCCACCCAGCAGAGCACTTGGGCTCCCAGTGCAGTACATCATTCCTGCTCAGGGAAGTTTGGACTGGACTTCATGCAATCTAACTGAAGATAGTGGGCTTTGAGCATAGGCTTAAAATTAAACACCTGTTTAGGTGTTTTGCTCATCACAAGTGGTCTCTCACACACCCAGTTGTATTCTGTAGAATCATTTTATATTAGCGATGTCCTTGAACATTGCTTTCCTCTTAATAATCCTGCGAGACTTCTTGCCAAGTGCTTGCTGATGAGCCGTGTTGCTGTGAGCAGTTCAGGTGAGATGCTGTCACCGCCCTGGTATTTTGCTAGCATTGTGAATAGGCATGCATATGTGAATGATTAAATCAACCCATCAGGGTGTCATCTGGAGAGGAACAAATGCTGAGCTTGCTTTGCAGGCAGGGGGAGGATGAGATCCCCCTCTGTATTTTTTGCTGAAAGCTTTTCCCCTCTGCAGATGTGCAGCTGCTGTAGTTCTTCGCCAAAAGCCAGCCGTGACTTTCAGAGCTGGGGAACGTGCACACATCTGTGTGCAGAGGAGAGCAGCGAAGGGGCTCAGGTCTCCTGTCCTAGGGGATTATGTTCTCGTGATAGATAGTGCTGACTGTTGTGGAGGGAAATGGCAAATTTCACAGGGCACTGTGAGGGCACTTCATAAATATGAGTTTGCTTGCCAGTGTCAGCCAAACACCACCTTGCTAAATTGAAAAGGAAAGAGCTCCCAGAGACTTTTCAGACCATTGGAGCTTTTTCTTTAAAAACGTTAAGCCCCCCCAGAAGATGGATGTGTTTCAGCTGCAAAGCATGCTGTGAATACAGGCTTCACGTTTTCTTTTAGGTAAGAGTAGAGTCTTGGGTTATCCAGAGCTCAGAGTGGCACAGTAGCAAAGAGAAATAAATGCCTCTTACTAAAATCGAGAAGGGTGTCTTCTCCAGTGCATGTAGCACTTCAGAAATCAACCTCTGGCTAAAACCAGACCCTGAAGCATCCTCTGCAGTCTACTGAAGTCCATGGGAACTTGTCCATGAATTCAGGGAGCTTGGGATCAGGCTGTAATTGAGAATCTTTTTCCCTGCCTTGACATGCTAGGCTGTATGTGCGGCAATCCGCAGTCAAATTCTGCAAGAGAATTTCTTACTGAAAAGAGATGTGTAAGGTATTGAGCTTTTTCCAGATGATGTAAGAAGCCCTAATCTAGCTGGCTGCCATTTTTCTGCTTTGTCAAACTCTGAGAGAGGCCTGAGAGGTTTCCTGCTGGGAAACCAACACGTGGTAACTGTTTTTTGCATCAGATTTCTGTCTGTGCCCCCCGAGATAACTATGAGTGACTTCAAGTTGAAGTTTTGCCATGGTGTCACCTCTCATGTACAACAGTCCTGTACTTCTGTTGATGGTGAAGGATATTGATGGCTATTGCCATTAGTCTGTGCTAAAGCTTGCCCCATCGGTATCCTCTTGTTTGCACAGTAGGAAACTTTCCTTGTAGGATGATTTAGTGTACACAAATTCAGTGGGAAACCAAGGTTTCCCCTGTTAAATTCCTAAATTCCTTCACTGGTCAGAGAAAGACATTTTTGGGTGTGTTTCAAGGAAAAATAGGATCACCTCTAAAAGGCACAAATTTCATAAAATGTTGTCAGAATTTGATGAGGTTGGTTTTTTTTTAAACTAACTTATTCTTACATGTAATATACTGCTTCATGTCCCACTTGCTTAAAGTTTGCTTGCATGGGGTAAAATTATTTTTCTGATCCAAAGGAATCTGCAAACATTACCAGAAACAGAGGATCTGCCCTGTCGGAGCAGTGAAGGACTTCAACTCTGACCAGCAATCACTGCAGGAATAAAAATTCTAGCTTTTCTGTTCTTCAAACCGAACTATTCATATACGCTGATGCCAGTCCCTCTGCTCATTCATGCTCAAGGCAGCCTTCCATTAGATTTTTATTATTATTATTCTTGTTAGTACAATAGAATAGACTATTTCAGTTGGAAGGGACCTACAACAATCATCTAGTCCAACTGCCTGACCACTTCAGGGCTGACCTAAAGTCAAAGCATGTTGTTAAGGACATTGTCCAAATACCTCTTAAACACTGACAGGCTTGGGGCATCGACCACCTCTCTAGGAAGCCTGTTCCCAGGTTTGACCACCCTCTCTGTAAAGAAATGCTTCCTAACGTCCAGTCTCAACCTCCCCTGGCGCAGCTTTCAACCATTCCCATGTGTTCTATCACTGGGTGCCAGGGAGAAGAGATCAGCACCTCCCTCTCTGCTTCCCCTCCTCAGGAAGCTGTAGAGAGCAATGAGGTCGCCCCTCAGCCTCCTTTTCTCCAAACTAGACCGGAGTCCTCAGCCACTCCTTGTAGGGCATTCCTTCCAGCCCTTTCACCAGCTTTGTTGCCCTCCTCTGGACGCATTCAGTAGTAGTATTTTATTTTTACTTCAGGCTCCTGGTAAAGATCTGCTGTTTGAAAAATCAAGCCTGACCTTGGATTACATTGATTTTTCTTTCTTTCTATTTTTAAGTAAAAAGAAATTTTAAAAAAAGCCTGGAAACAGGTAATCGCCAACCCATTCTTTTTTCCTGAAGGACTTAAGAAGTTCAGCCGTCTCACTGTCTCTGTTGCACATGTAACTTTTTTCTTTTTTTTTAAACTTGTGAACAATATTTTGCAATAGAGGAGTTTTTTGTATGACTTGCCAAGAAATCATTGAATGCAGAATTAAGCAGAAGATTGTATAATGCAACTTAAGAAAGCAGTTGTTTCACAGAGTCAGCATAACTTGGTGACACACTGATGAAGCACAGTGAGAGATGTATGTGGATGAGATCACCAGAAAAACAAGGTGGTGTCAACTGTCATTGCTTCATTAACTTGAGCTGAGCAATGACCTGGAAGTGAGGTTCAGGGCTTTTTTGGTGCTTTGGAGGAAATTTTGTGGTATTTCTTTTTCAGTTTTGTGGTTGAATTAAAAATTATATAACTAACTATTTGGAGAAAGGTGGCAGGGTAGCCCCATCTCTTCCCTTCCCTCCTTTTCTCCCTTCCCCCCCAAAAAAAGGTGGAAAGGAGAAGCCTAAACAAAGTGTTTCAGCTCCTTGTGAAGGGAAGGTTTAACACACACCCACCCAATCTAGCTATATTTTTTTGGGGTAATGTCATTTCACAATAAAGAACCTGACTCTTGTAAGCTTCCTTCAGATTACATCAAGCATTTTCTTGGAAGTTTCTCTGTTGTTGGTTTGGGGTTTTTTTGGCATACTGAATTTAGATCAAACTTGGCACGAATTATTTCAGTTGATCAGAAACCATAAGTAATTTACTCATCCAGCAACACTCAAACCTGTTTGTGGTTTATGCAAATTGAATTGCTGAGACCATGCAGCTGTATTTCAGGTATGTGAGTGCATCTTGCCCAGGTAAGTTAGTTTCTGGACCCTTTCTGATCAGGTAAGAGAAACGGGCACTTTTACAGTACGGTTCAGAGTTTGCGAGATGCCTACCTCAGGAAGAGAGAATACTTACAGAGCACAAATTACCTCTTGTGAGTATTAAAGAGGCTGAAAGAGTAGCTCACGTGGACATCAAGAGTTAGCTGAGATGGATCGGCCCATTGTTCCAGTTTAGTTCCTTCATAGAAAATTATATTAATCTGAGGTATCTGGGAGCATATTTGCCATATAAATGGCTTACTTAGTGTACAATATTTTGAAAAGTCAGTCTTGCCAAACATATGACCTGAGGTAGGACTGATTTCTTATTCATCATCATTTTTACCTGTCATCAAAAGTCAGATTCATGTGAAGAAAGTCTAAAGAAAAGTGATTTCTTAGTTTTATATTATAACTGTATTTACAAACACTATGCATCTCTAATATTCTTTTTGCTTGGGAAGGCATATAAGCAAAGATAACCTTTTGCTAACCTGTTTCTAGTGCCGAAATTTCTCCTCTGTCTTATTTTTCTTTTTAATATGAATACAGTGAACTCACTTGAAGA
This sequence comes from Gymnogyps californianus, assembly GCF_018139145.2. NCBI lineage: Eukaryota > Metazoa > Chordata > Aves > Accipitriformes > Cathartidae > Gymnogyps > Gymnogyps californianus. The sequence continues at coordinate 154,832,906 of NC_059471.1, forward strand.
AGTGAATGACAGATTTTTATTAAGTAAATGCTATCCAATCTGAATGTTTGAGTTATTACGTGTGGAAGAGATGGGAAGAAGAATGCCTACTTCAATGCCAAACGTTTTTCTTACCAGCCAAGAAGTGAATCAAGTATAGCATTACATAAGCTCTTCTTGCACCTCTTCTAATTGGAGAAGGGGAATTTCCCCTAAAAGATCAAGTTTAGGTTTAGTTTGCCAGTAATGTCTGTAGACATTCTCTTTTCAATAAAGAAAATCTAGTTGTTATCAAAAGATCCATTGTGTTCGGCCATGGATAATTGAAGCAACATAGTGCAGCTTCTGCCTTTGCATACAGAAGGTGGTTCTGGTGAGGTATATCTAGCTGGCCTATTCATAGGGTATCTAATCTAGAGAACGTGTGCGTTTGTTAAAACCACCATCTTCTGCAGGGAGGAAGACATTTATGGGCAGCCTCTTTCCTGAGCCAGACCTTTAGAGCTGAGTGTGTAATGCTGATATTTTGGGGGCCTGGGGGATGGGAACTTCACAGAGGAACCTGCATATCATCAGGGTGTTGTACCGGGTAGGTCACCTGTCTCCTAGTGCTGGTCATCTACTGTGGGAGACCTCATCTCTCACCCTGCGGGAAACCTTTGTAGTCTTTTAACATCACATAAGAACCTGTAAGACTTGTCCCCTCCAGAGAGGTTTTATGGACTTGAGCTGAGGGGGCTCTGCTTGGGTTTCTGTAGGTAGACCTGTGTTGGTGAGGAGCAGAAATGAGGTCAATGTGGAGGGTTTGGTGGGTGAAATGCAAGCCACACCATAATCACTGGAGTCAAATCAATACCTTCAGTACAGCTAGGATTTTGCCTCGCATTGGACTGGAAACAAGATGTTTATGAGCATTTAAGATGAAAGGGGATGATGTTTATTGAATAGTTCAGGGGACAGGGGTTTCCGCAAAGGGTTCGACTCCAGAAGACTCCTACTTTGATAGTTTGTTCTGGGTCCTGTAAAATGCGCCCTTGTGAAATGCATTCAGTACTGGCTGCTTTGTAGTAATGAGTTTTTCCTGTGCACAATAAACAGTATCGGGGCCCAGTCCAGGACAACATTCAAACATCTTGGGTGGAGTATGCCCTTGTGGTTACCCTGGAATACAAAACTTGGATGCATGTTCTCTGGGTTGGAAGCTTCTGTAAGAATAGCTCTGCTTTGGTTGTGAGATAAGGGCTCGATGGAGGAAATTGTACATGGGTGCTCTGCTTCTGCTCCGTTATCAACCAGTTTGATGTATATGAAAGAAAGTAAACAATGGAAATTAAAGTCCTCTAGAGTATGTATTGCCTTTAGCACATCCCTTGGAAGACTGTAGTGAACAATATGTGCTTGTTTGATAACTCTCCAGTTTCTAGTTTTTCTGCCATAAGATATCGAAAGAAATGCTTCAGCAAAGAAAAAACCCAAATCTCCCAAATAAATGCTTTCAGTATTTCTCAGTTTTGTTTTGTTTGGGTTTTTTTAATTTAGTTATGAAATAACTTTAAGCTTTTCAAAAAATTGTACCCTGGTCTCTCTGAAAGTGGAATGAATTTGGGAAGAAAATATTTTCTTTTTCTAATAGTGAGAATTTACAGCACTCATCAGTATTTGCCAAAGCAGCCTTACGGGTGGATTCATGGCCTCCCTAATAGCTTCCACTGAACTGTTGAAGTTTGTTAGGCATTACAGAATTACTAGGGACAAAAGACTGTGGAAATGGGTTAGGGGTAGCATAATTGTATGTCTTGTTTTAGCAGCCATTTTGTACTGCTTGCTTGCTGGTCAGTTGGAGAAAGACAAAAAAATATCTCTTGGGGAGGAAAAGGCACCTAGTAATAATGTTTTGAAAGGGATTTTTTGTGCAGTTTTTTGTTTGTTTGTTTTGTTTTCTATAGAGAAAATGAGAGTGAATTCTCTCTTTTACAGTAATTAATGACAGGTTATCATAGGATAATCCAGGTTGGAAGGGATTGCAGGAGGTGTCTACTCCAGCCTCCTGCTTAAAGAGGTTCAGGTCTGAGCTCAGACCAGGTTGCTCAGGGCTTTGTCTGGTTGGGTCTTGAAAATCTCCAGTGATGGAGACGGCAGGGCTGTTCCAGAGCTGTATTATCCTCACAGTGAAAAAAATTTTTCCTTATATCAAGTCTCTACGTTGTTTCCACTTGTTCCCATTGTCTCTTCATCCAGCCAAGAGAGAAGCAGCCAAGGAATTTGCTTCAGGTCACACACTGTGCTACACCGATGGTTTTGTTTTTACGAGAAGTAATATGTTTAAAAAGTCACGACAGAATGTGGAAAACTGAGTCTCGTTTCTGAAAGGGACTGGGGCATGTAGGGTGGCAGTCCAGATCTGACTTGGACAGCCTTAGGTACAGAGTGTCACTGGGTCAGTCTGTCCATCTTCTGAGCTGCCAGGACATGAAGCAGCTCTTTAGACCATGTCTGGATTAATCAGTTCTTCTGGAAGTGCCTTTTTCAGGACTGTGACCTGTTATCTCGGACATCTCCCACATTAGCAAGTTCTGCTGGCTCTGTGGAGCTGGATCTGGCACCTGGTAGGTGCCAGAGTTTGCAAGGTATGTAGGCACACAAAGGTGCAGATAGATGATCTCTCAGTTTTCCCAGCAATATCTAGACAACATCTCCTGTTGCAATCAGTGGAAAAGGAACGTGTGCTTACAATTCCTTGAAAACGTTAGCCGCTTTCACAATGTTTGTTTAAAAAAAATCAGATCCTCGGTTGGTTTTGAAAATGGGTCTTAAACTTCAAAGTCGTGTAGTCACTTCTGAAAATTTTACCTTTCTCTATTTTATTTATTTATTTCCCCCGGGGCTTTTCTGCCACAAAGGTGGCAGAAGAATATGCCACCAAGCCATCATGGTGTTTTGCCAGCATTTTTGCCTGACAGTACCAGGAGAAGATCAGATCTTTTTTCCTTCCTGTTACATAGTTTTGTTTTATAGTCAGAAGCTGTACCAAAGCCCACGGGGGAGAATGTATGGGTGGTTATATGCAACAGACTTGCTCCTTACGCTCTACCCTTGTCTGGTGGGTCGGGGAGCCAAAGAGCAAAGGGTCCTTCCCCAAACCATTCTGTGCTCAGGTTGCTAAATGCCTGGTTACTGAGAGGGCGTGGGCAGATGAGCAACATGGTGATGTGAGTTGATTTTCTGTTTGTGGTGCTTTCTTGTCTGGGGGTGCCAGTGTCAGCGCAGGGGGAAACCCTTGTGTTTCCCCAGGCCATTGCCCTCCTGGCACGCTCCTCTGCTGAGCCCCTTCAGCGGTTCCTGTGCTTGGGATCACCCTGGGAGGGAGAGTATCGAACCACATGCGAGAGTGAAAGGGCGGAGGAGGAAGAGCAATTTTCCGTAGGATTTGGGGTTTTTGGTTAGGGTTTTTCTTCCCACTTTTATTGGCCGTGAGTGCAATGACCGCTTAACCACATGGACTGGGCTCGCTCCCTCCCCCACGCTTCCTCTCCCTGGCAGAGCACAGGCTCTCAGATTTCCTCCCAGCGCGGGCGGATGGCGGCTCTCAGCTACATTCCTCTTAGTACAAAAGGAAAGGAAAAACTGCTCTCCACACGGGCAGATGGCCGACTGTTTCCTGGCAGCTCCGCTCCAACGTCCTTTTTCCTATTGTCCTGACAAACACACGCACACATGCACGCACACACCCACCGAGAGCAGCCTTCCTCCTGGAAAAATAAATAAATGCAAGTCCTCTTTGCAGAGGTTTTTCTTCTTTGGAGCTGTGCGGGTTTCCTCCTCGTGATGGGTAAATCTTTGGCGGCTCACGTGCTGCCTGGCCCTGCTCTCTGCTGAGGAAGGTCGAACGAGGGGATGGTGGGCTGCGCTGTGGTTGAAAGATTTCGATAAGGAATAAGATCTGCAATAAGCAGATTCTGCATTTGTGATGGCCAAGATATGTGGGAGAGTGAGGGTGGGAGGAAAGAGGAGGTTGAGCAAGGCAGGGGGAGGCAGGGTCTCCGGAAGCAAAAAGCAATCTACAGGTGACTTTTTGCTTGAGCTCAGAAGGTGATGCTTAATAGAGACAGACTGTAGTGGCAGGTCATGGTCTCGGAGCTGGTACAGGAAGGTCTCCTGGAGCATGCAGCTGCCAGGGCTCTGCAGATGGTGCCCCAAGGTTGTGGTGATGGACACTTCAGGAAGCTGTGTGCTAAATCCTCATCAGGAGGGGCAAGAGTCAGCATCCTGCAGGGTGAAGGCCACCAAAGAAGAGATTTGCTGAGGCTCCGTTTGTCTTCCCCGATGATAACTTATTTTGGAAGAAGTTGAGGTTCTTCATTTTAATGCTCTCATTTCCTTTCTGAATGTGAGACAATTTGTCTTCCTGCCAGGAAACTCTTTGCAGAGTTGCTCCTCGAAGGGACCTCTTTGAGTCCCGTTTATGCTAGAATAGCAGAGGTTATCTCACCACATCGAAAATGAATTCCCGTGTGGTTCATGAGCTGAACACTGTATTTTAGTGGCAGGTTGTTTCCTATGCTGTCAAATGTTTGGGTTTCTTATAAGCACAATAATATCCCTGAATTCTTTCCAATTCTTTTTACACTGGAAGTGATTTACTGTTGTAGTAGGACTGGTCTATTTGTAACACAGCATTTCTGTCAAAGGAGAGAAAGTATCTACACCAATTGGCTACACTGGTAGAAATGCATATTTGCCAATGTAGTTTCGTCTTTGTTGGGGACTGAAGCCAGTTCCACTGCATCTGCTAGGAATCCTTCCTCTCCGTGTGGCTGATAGACGGTTCTGCTGGCAAATGTGTGCTTGTGTAAATCTGGTCCGTATTTCTTTTGTTTTATTCTGTATTGACTACAGTCGTCTTGTATGTGGGTAGTTTCAAAGCCAAAGAAAACAGGTATGAAACGCTGGCTCTGCTGATGTCATCAGCAAGCTTATGTTCACTTCAGTAACACAGGATTCACCATTAATGTCTTCTTCAGCCTTGACTTAAAGTAACTGAATTTTCATTTATTAGGCTGCAAAGCATAAGTAAATATTATCCCACTTTGAAAGGGGCTGAGCAACCCCACTGTGTGCACACATGCGCTAATGCAAGATCTAAAACACAAGGAGATGGTGTAGTATTGCCAAGAACCGTCACAGAAGAGCTGTCCTCTACTCCTGCCTTCACTTCTCAGGGTCTTGGTTTCTCCATCTGGAATTGTATTTTTTTCATCTTTTATTCATGACTTCCTTGTAGAAAGCTTAGCTTGAAACATGTCATTCCACTAAACATTGTAATTAGGCTTCATTTTAGCAGCCAGATTGGGAAATACTGAATCTTTCTCTTCCTTCCCATGTGAATTTTTTCTTAGTATTTGTTAACCTACCTGCAGGAGTGAAGACTCATCATGTCTCTAAGCAGTAATACAAACTATGCTTGCCACCACAACGAATAACAATATTTACCTTCTGTACATGCAGGACTTAATCTGTGCTTGTGAGCAGTGAATTAGAACAAGAGTGTTGCTGTTTTGTTTGACATGGTCATGTAACATCCCACCGCTAACCCTGGAAATGCTGTGTTTTCCAGCTGAGGGTGTGGTTGCCTGAAGGAAACTGGAGGGATGTCGAATACCCTTTGAGTTGTTGAGCTTTTTTTCTGTTTGTTATGTGTTTAGAGGGAGGAACAAAGGGAAAATAAGACAATGGGAAATGTGGGACAAGCTTAATAATAGTGGGTGCAGCGAGCCCCACCTTTAACAGAAGACAATTCACATTGTGAGACCCTGTTTTCGATTTCTGTCTTCGGGTCAATTTTTTTTTTTTTGTTTCAGTCTGCAGTTTTCCATGCTGAGCATTGCCTCTGGCTGAATTACTTTTGAAAGCCTTCAGCCAAAATGTTTCAGCTGTTTCAAGGAGTGAAGCTAGGGGAGAAAAATGTGCTGTTTCCCCTGCGTTAGTACATCAGGCTTTTCTTTTGCTAAGACTAATCTTATGCTTTGAAACAGAAGTGTTATATGCTGTTTGGACCAGGAATTTGTCATTTGCCACTCCTGTGTCATCTCTACCTTAACTTTTCCAAAGCTCTGTGGGAAGAAAATTTCAGCTGGCGCATGGTCAGCAGAGGTTTTTATTTTTAGTAGCTAAAATCTTCTGTAGTTACCTTGTTCCCAAATATGCTGTCCTTCCAGCTCCCTGTGCCAGGCAGGTGACACTGGTGCTGTCCCTGTGGAGCTTGACCTACAACCTTCAGCAAATGGGTAGTGGAGGGAAGTAATGGCCAGGAGGTGAGAGTAGTTTTTCAAGGGTCCAGCTGCTTTGCTACAGAACAGGGATGGCGTAAGGATGCAATTGAGACCCAGGGTGACCCACCAATATTGCCCACAGCAGGTCCTGCTGGCTCCGCTCTTCTCGTTGCTGAGGGTTAGCTTCTTTCCAAGCAGAGTCTTGTTGCCAACCCAGTCCTGACACTGGTCCTATAATAAAGCCCCAACCTGGGAGTCGTAAGTGGATGGATACATGCCATCTGCAGTTCAGAGCCAAAGGCAGGCCACCTAACCAGTGGTACAGAATACATTTCTGGGGTTTAGTAGGACCTCCATGTAAACCTCTGTCCAGGAACAGTGGACTAGACTACCAGGAGTTTTTTTCTCCTGTGCCATCGATTATCTCACTGGCACCGTAGCAGAAAAGAGGCGGAAACAGCTTAATTTACTAGTGTCCAGAAGAGGCGAAGCCTGGACTAGGAAGGAAGGAAAAGTTCATTGGTCCTAGTCAAGGTCAATGATTTGGACATAAAGATGCAGTCATTCTGCTTCTAAAGAAATAATTGCTACACTGTGCATGTGTGGGTATGCAATGAGGAAGAGGTGTGGGATCCACTCAGGATATTGACAGTGGAAATGCATGTATGGAGTCCAGTGTCTTCAACATTTAGGTGCAGACCATCCGTGTAGGGCAAAGATTGTCTCAGATAAGCACTGTGGACATGCAGAAGCTGTATCCAGGAGTTCGGGATGTTTGGTAGCCAGGAGACAGCTGTAGTGGATCTTAAACCTGGGGAAATGTGCAAGCTCCTCAAGTTCTGCCCTGTAAGTGTGGGCAGAAAGGAGGTGGTGTCAGGTGGCTTTGTTTTGGTGATGCTAGGCCTGGGGGCAGGTAAAAAAAAACCAAACTGGAAGCTGTAGGGAAGCAGCTTTTAAGGTAGTAGACTGAGTAGTGGAGGCTTCCTGAGGCTGGAAGTGTGGAGGGGAGGCTGTTTCTGCTGGAGCAGGGAGGTAGGACGGGGTGGGTGAGGAAAACTGAAGGCAGGGCTGAGGGCCTGGTAGGTCTGGGAGAGCCCTTAGTTTGGGCAGGGAGGAGGAAGTAAGGGGAGGAAGAGTCTGCAGCTAGGAGCCATTGTAGAAAGTCCTTAGGATGGAAGGAAGGTATTTGGACGAGCTATGGGTAGAGAAGGACTCGCTAAGCAATGATTTGAGGGGACAAGTCTGGAAAGAGAGGGATACAGGGAAGTGGTGATGGGGAGGGGCAGAGAGGGCCTGGCTGGGACAGCTGATAGTGAGTGTGAGATGAGCAGTAGGTGAGGAAACTGGGTCTTAAATCGTGACCTTGGAGAGTTAAACCCGGGCTGTCTGGGCAAGGGGAGACCTGGGAAGCATGGACTGGTATTGAGTAGGTGAGGAAGACTATACGTAACAAGGATCTAGCGTGAGGAGGGGAGAGGACAGAGGTGGGGGCAGATCAGAGGAGTTTTTTGCCAGACGGGGTCAAACTTAAAATAATTGTCAGGCTTGACTGGGCGATCACAGTCATCTGTTTGGTGCATCTGTGGTCTCCTTCAGTGCAACAGAGGGGACCTGCTCTGGAGGTGAATCTGGGTAATGTAGCAAGTGAAATGGGTGTCTGCAGGGGTTCCTTGCTTAATTTGGCAGGTAATGAGGGAGAAATGGCTAGGAACATCCTCACCAGCCCTTCCCAGAGCTCGCCGCCATGTTGGACAAACCCTGAAAGTGGAGGTTTTGCCAGCTGCAGCCAGCTGTGTGCTCTCTGGCCTGGGTGCCAGACATGGGGACGTGGGGCCAGCCCCATGGCTGCTTGTGAAGGCAGCGGGGGTTGCACTTGTAACAGTCTGAAAAATCAAGTCTTGCTCATCCCTGTACTAAGAGCAAATTGTAGTTTTGCCTGTAGTCAGCGCAATCCCGTTTTGCCATTTATATCATTATATGGTGAACAACAGCTGTCCTTGAAGGGAAGCAATGAGGAGAAAGCAAAATATTCAGTGAATCTGTCCCAGCAATATGATTTCATCCCTTCCATGTGCTTCAGTGCTCATCAGGTTTTCTATGACAGCTGACGTCACTATCCGAGCAAGAAACTTTTTGCTTTTCCCCCCTTTTTATTTCTTTGCTGGTTTAGCGAGTTGAACTAGCTAGCTTGCTGGTCCCTGCTAGCTCAGAAAGGGCTTTACAAGCATTGGAGCTGATACAAAGGAAGCAGGAGCAAGAAGGGAGGAAAAAGTAGGCACACCCTTAGTCAATGGCAACTATTAGATCTGATCAGGCATGTCCTTTACCAAGGACAGGGATGAGACCATGTTGCTGGCAGCCAAGGGAAGAGCAGGGGCCCAGGGAGAGGAAGAAGCAGGGCAGTCCCTTTAACCATAGTAATCCTTTAAATCAGATTAGTGACATATAAGCAGGCAGAGTTTGTTCTGTGGGCTTAGAGAGGGAGAAGGTCAGTAGAACAAATTGTATCATAAAATTAAAGACATATAACACACAACACAGCTTTTCTGCACACAGGCTGAATGCCGACACTGCGAGTTTCTGCATTCTTTGCGTTGCAGCATTGTTCCTCTGACATGAGGTACATGCATAAAGAAAGAGGTTGCGGTACATCGCTTCCACTTGAGGTTTTTGAAAATACAGTTTGTTTTGACACATGGGATTCTCCTGACCCCCTTGTAAGCCCTTGTGGTGTAAGATATGATAGATCAAAGGGAGAAGTTAGGACAGAGTGGGGCAAGGCAGGTAGGAGGCTGTGTGGGATCTGGCTCTAAAAGATACTGTAGGAGCATATCGCTTCCCAGTCATTGGTCCTTCATGGATATGTTTACGTAAGTTTATCCTGCTTTTTTTTCTTTAATAAATGACTTGGGCCTGACTATCTACAATTAGGATCCCATTACGAGTGTGATGAACTGAACGATCCTGCTATTAGTGTCTTCAGTCTCTGTGGCCTGCAGGAGACTCGCGTAGCCAGGACAATCAGTGCCTGCAAAGAGGTGACAGCGCATCTTGCCCCAAACTAACTGTGCCCAGCACAGGATGGCAGAGTAGCTGAGGGGGGAAGGCACCTCTGGAGATGGCCAAGTCCAGCCCCCTGCTCAGAGTGGGGTCACACAGAGCAGCTTGCTCAGGACATTGTCCAGTTGGGTTTTGAGTGTCTCCAAGGACAGAACCTCCACAACCTCTCTGGTGCTCAGTCAGCCTCTCGGTAAAAAAAGTTTTTCCTCATGTGTAAACTGAATCGTCCTTTGACTGGATGCCACTGAGAAGCCGTGCTGTTGCGGAGGTGGCCTGTCCTCCCGGACCTTGGGGTACACTTATCTGCAGGGCTGACTGGGAGAGGAAAGAAGTGGACTTCACGGAAGTCCTCTGAGGAGAAACTTGCTGCTGTCAGCTAGGGAAGGCTCATGGCACATGTCGTGGAGTTTTGGGTCAAACACCCTGAGCTGAAATTTCAGAAAACCCTTGCCTTGCCACTGGGTTGGCGTTGGACACCTTGAGTCAGTGACTCCCCCACTGCAAGCATCTTGTTTCGCCAAGGGAGCCTGCTCTTGGGTCCTGTTGCCCTTCTCAGCTCCAGCCGCGTCCCCACTCGGCTCATGTCCTACTCGCTCTGCGGGGGTTACCCCCTGAGGTCGCCCTGCTGCCGGGGACCTCGGGAAGGCAGCGTGCTTGTACGCAGGCCCAGGGACACTGCCTGGTGCTGGGACTGTGCACAGGGGCCCATGCGGCGGCCTGTATGTGTGCGTGCACAAGCACGCATCCTCATGCCTGCTTCTTCCCCCAAAGGGAAGCGGGCTCCAAACAGAGCAAGGGTTGGGGGAGGGAGCCTTGAAGGCTTTAACTGTTGGCTTCCTTACTCACGATTTTCCTGTTAGTGTTTTGTCTTCTTGGCATCCTTCCTGTTCTTTATATATGTATGTTATATATTGTTGTCTCATTGCTGCTGTCTGTATGTTGCATCCTTTGTTCTGTAAAGCACTGGAGTGGAGAGGTGTTACTTGCAAGCTTTGTCTGGCTGCTTGGAGTTAGTTGTGAAAGTAACTGGAGAGACTCGTGAAAGTAACTGTGAGCACCCAGGAGAAGAAACGCAGCGTGTCTTTTTTCTTCCTGGAGGAGAGTTTGACCAGCTGTGGGTCGCTCCTGGTGCCTTACTGTTTATATGCACCAGTGGTGTGGCTAGTATCCAGCTACGGACTTGGATCCAATTTTTGTGCGAGGTGCAGAGTAAACAGAGCAAAGAAAATCTTGAAACATGGCCTCCAGCACGCGGCAATGGTAATACCCATCCCCAAACCACAAGACCCTTTGAGGTATGCTTGGTTTATTCCCCACAAACGAAATAGCAAAGAAGGGAGGCCTTGGGAGGCTTGCTGCCATCACTGCCTGACCTTATCGGAGGCAAGACACCATGTGTGCGACCTGTGTGCTGGCTGCGTATGTTTCTGATGATGTAGACTGCAGGGCATTTGGTGCTTTTCTGGCTTTTGTCATCGTCGTGGCTGCACCAAGTGCAGCGGGCAAAGCTGGTTTCTTCCTCTCCCTAAAGGAGTTTAGCTGGTATTTCTGTGGAAGACTTCTCTGTCCTTTGGGGGTGGGAGCGTGCCTACTGTCAGTGCCTCTTTTTTTAATTCACCGGTTGCTTTGGAAACATCGTGTAGTATCTGGTGCCCTGAACCAGATGTGCGTACTCCAAAAGCGTTTTGATCGGAAGTGGGGAAGAGGGCATAGGGGAAGGGAGGGTGGGAGGAAAACTTAAATTAGAAGAAAGCCAAACAGCTATTGCTGGAGACAGATGATTACAGCTCATTTCAAGGCTGTTTCCTGCATGCCAATGATAGATCAGTAAACAAACGCCTCTTTGCGAACACAAAGCAGGCAGGAACTCTGTTTGGAAGAGAGAGGTCAGGGTAGGTCTCGCTTCGCTTGGTAGCAGGAAGCCCCTATCACATGGCCCTGGGAATTGTGAGGCCGAGTGCGTGTGGGAGATACGCCGAGAGGCTTCTGCTGGGAGACTTCACATCCTTCCCAGGGTCCCGCCAACAGGTTTGAGAGCTCCCTCCCCTCCCTCTTTCCTCCCACCTCCTCCCCTGTCCTTCCTTTCTCAGTTTAATTTTGAAACGATATCAGATGACTGCTTTGTTCCCCCAAACAATGGCAGGGATTACTGAATAAATGGCAGTGGTGAGGCTCTCCAAATGGGGTTCAGCATCTTCTCTCCCCTTTTATAGCGTTGCTGCTCCAGAATGTACGTGCCAGGAGCAGTGGCCTGGGGCTCAGGTTGCCACGGGGATGTGCATCCTGTTGCCGGTAGAAAGTTCTTGTGGGGTTTTTAGAGAAAGCAGCAATTGGTCAAGAAGCACCAGCCTGATGTATGTATGACCTTCTTGGGTCGCCTGCTAACTGAACTCAGCCCTGCTTGTTTCTTCTAGGCAGTTTGTAGGGCTGTGGTCACCTTGCACATGAGGGAGGAAAGGAGAGCGTTTCGGATAACGCTTCTGAGCCTCTGGCAGGTCTCCCTTCCTGATCCCTACACGCACACTCTCTCGTGCTCTCTCTCCCCACTTCCCTCCCTCTTTCCCTCCTGTCCACACAGTCTCATCACCTCCCTTGTACCACATCGGGGGCATGCTGGACCCCTTCAATGAGCTGCTTTGTCTAAAACTCTCAGTGAACTATAGCAGGTCACAGAGGTGCTCCAAAGAGAGCCCAAGCCAGCACACAATCAGGGTAGTGTGTGGTCAGTCGTAGCAGAGATGTGGGGAGACAGGAGGCACAGGAGCTCCCCTTGCCCTTTGCAGTGAACTGTCATGTTAACTCTGGGTGCCTTGTGGAGCCAAACCTCGGTAGAGAAGATCTACCTTTTGTTTTCCTACTGGAGGCAATTTTCCATCACTGCCATCCCAGCTTCCTCTTGTCAGGTGTTGGCAATGCCTGTGGGCCAGGCCTGCAAGTCATTTCTGGTGACCTTATTAATGGAAGAGATGATCCCATCACCTTTGAAGTTCATTTGGGCTTGGGATTGGCCCCAAGCAAATTATCTGACTATTGGACTAATTGGGAGGTACCTTTTTATTTTCTGTTATTTTATTCCAGAGGTGACTCTTTTTTTCCCTTGTGTCTTCCAGTGTGTTTGGATAAATATTTACTCTTTTGGGCAGGACCAGCTAACGTGCTACAGTAATCCCCTAGGTGATGCTGAGGACACCCTGTATACCCTGCTCAAGGGTGAAGGCACAGCACTCTGTGTATCTCCTCGGGGTGACTTTACTCCCCTAAGCGGCGTGTGTTGTCAATGGGTGTGTCGGTAGGTACCTGGTTGTTGTCACGTTGCAGCATCTGATGTGTTGCTGCTTTGGATGCTCCTGGCCCGCTCTCTAATCTGCCTAGCGTGTGTGTGTTACTTTGGTTACTCCTGCCACACGTGGTGGCTGGGTGGGACAGATGTCCCTCTGTCCTTGGCTCCAAGTCATGGTGATCCGCTGGTGGCAGTGGTAGTCCTTTCACGGGAGACTCTTTTGCAGCACTCGGCAACTGCTTTGTGCCTCGCTTCTGCTCACCGAGGGCAATGGGGTCTGTCCGATCCACTACAGATGAAGAAATGAGTGCACCTCTTATTCCGTATTATCTTCTTTTTGGCCTCTCCCACAGGAGGTATGTCAGGTACGTGACTGTGCTGAGCACCAGCACACATCTGCTCATACCCAGATGTTCATTTTCAAGGCAGTGTTTGTTAGGGGGCTATTGGAAAAGGCTGAGAGGTGGAGTTTCCTGATGGGGAAATTGTGTGATCTTATCAAGACAGAGGAGCTCATCCCAAGCGAGCGTTCGGTGTGGCAGCAGAGCCACAGCGCTTGTGTGTATGCCGACTCTTGTTGTCATTACATTTCTTACTGCTAAAGGCAGTGCTGAGGAGCTCCGGCCACTGACCCTGCTGTGCGAGGCACTAAATGAGTGATGAGTGAAGAGACCATCCCTGCTCTAGGGATGTTGTAAGCCAAGTGCAGAGCAGCCTCTGTTGCAGCTTTGCAGGAATCTGCTTTGGCTGCCTGGGTGAGTCATTCTTTGGCCAGGGACGCGAGCGATCATTAGTTTTTCATTACTCTCAATCCATAATAGTTAATGGATGGATGAATAGATTTTGTTCGTCGGGCTGGTAAATTTTCTTGACAGTGTTGCAAGGCTGCTCTGTGTCTAGAAGTGAAGTGGGTGTTTGTTCCAGTTACTAACGAGGAAGAGAAGCCAAGGGGGTTTATTGTCTGGGGAAACAGAGTCCGCTAAATGCTTAGCAATGAGCTGCCCTGAGTGTGTACACATTGAGTTGACCCAGAGTTCACTCCTTGCCTCAGGAACGTTGCCAGTGTGGGATAAAGGGAGGGAGAGAAAACTGCGAACAAAGACTGATTTTTTTTTTTTTCTTTTTCCCTTTTTTCCTCTCTCTGCCCAAAATACTTGAACAGTGGAAACGAGAGATCCTTTTGTTCTTTACTGTTTCTGGTATGGTGGTTTGGGGTTTTTTTATTGACAAGAACCTACTAAATTTCCTTAGGCACTCGGTCTTGTTGCCAAATGCTAGGCATGGCGGGGCAGCATCTGACAGACCAACCAAGTGGACAGGTTTGAGAGGCTTCAGATTTTCCAAGTATTGCCTACAAGATGGTGAGCCTGTTGTCATTGCAATGCTGCAGAGCAGGCAGACCACCCTGAGAAGTGAGGAGAGATGGTGCTGCAGAGTAACAGAGTAATTCTTTTATTTTTTATTTAACGAGTAAGAGTATTGTGGGGCAATAAAAAGAGGACAGAGTCTGTTGCATTGACCGGGTAGCAGCAGTGCTCAAAAGAAAGAGAGGGACAGGCGCTCCATGAATGCTAGAAATCATGAGGCAAACAGAGTGACTCATTTTTGTGACTGATTTATCTTACCCCCACGAGGAGTTATCCTCTGAAATCAGATCAGCCTAATCAGTGACAGCCTAACATGGCCTACCAGAGAGAAGGAAACCAGTGGCTGCAGTGCAACGTCTCTTCAGCCTAAAATGTTTTTTGTCCCAAGCTGGGGACGTTGTGACAGTGTTGCATGCCCAGGGACCACTTCAGTCATGTGGCCTTAACACAGGTTATTTTAAAATTGTTTTTGTTTTAGTCTTTTGCGAGGGGAAAAAATCTAAATCCGCTGAGATTTTGGCAACAATAAAAGCCTTCATAAAATGTGCTCCATATTCAAGTCGTGGTACAGCAGTTGATGCTGAGTCAAAGATAAGTTTTGCCCTCAAAACCCGTTGACTCCTCCCTGGGCTTCTGTGGGGTGATGCTATCACCCCTCTTCCCATTTGGCAGAGGAGGAGACCAAGGCTGTCCTCGGAGAGCTGTCATGTCTTGCTTCTGCTCTTCTCCTGGATTTCAAGGAGAAACGTGTGTGTGTGTGTGTAGAAGGAAGAGAGAAGGATACTGAGCACAGAGCAACACTTCTTCCTTGTGTCTGTTTGCAGGTGACCTGCTGCCCTGCTGTGTGCTGACATGATGACAGCTAGCAAGGCGGCCGATGTGAGCAGCAAGTCTGAAAGCAGTGTCCGCAAGTGTGTTGAGAGGTGAGAGCTTTCCGTGTTTCAGTGCCGGGGTGCTTCGCTTGTGTTTATTATCCCCAACAGAAAGAAAACCAAAGGAAGGAAACATTCTCTGCTCTGCGCTGTCCCTCTCTCCTCACACGTTAAAACACACCCCTGCAGGTCTTGGGTGGTTTCACTGCCATCTCAGGACTGTGATGCTATGCATTTTAGCATCCAGTCAGACTGATAATGTCCTAGACTCACAGTGCTAGAAGAGGTCTGCCCCAAGGCAAGACCGTTTGTGCTGATTGATATCCCTGTCAATATTTGCACCGCCTGCACTTGAAATCTTCAGCGCTGCAGACTCCTCAGACGAGCCCTGCTGTCCCCACCTATTGCAGGTTTTTCCCAGTGTCCAACCTTGGTTTCTACTGTGCAGTCCAACCACCAGTGGCACTGCGATGCCCTGCTCCTTGGGAAAGGCCGTGGTGTTCACAGTGCCAGCTCTTAACCAAAGCATGATGTTGTCACTGAGACAGCAAGGAGTTAAATATCTGTAAGGCTAGGGAAGAACAGTATCTGGCTCAGGTCCCATTTCTGCTCAGAAACCCATCCCAGACTCAATTTGCGCTACAACTGAGTCTGCAATGGCTGCCAGCGTTGCTTAACTCAAGGACAAAGCTCAAGGCCTGCCAGTGCACAGGGTGTCCACATGGATGCTCTTACAAGAGCGCTAAGTTCTGGAAGAAGCACACCTGATACATTTAAGTTAATGGACCAATTTCCCAAGTTGAATCTCAGTGTTAGGATCGTGGTTAAATGGGACTAATGATATGGGTTTGCATCCCAGTAACTACCTTGTGTTGTCCTGGTGCTCTTTCCCAAGCCCAGGCAAACCCCAAAGACATGGCTAAGCGCTTTGGTTCAGAAACATTTTGTGTTGGAATAACTGTCTGTTCAGCTGGACCTTTACTATATTGATAAAATATCACTATGTTGATATTGTGATAACACACACTTGGAAATCGCTAGACTAAATATACTAGGGATTTTTGGTGCAGTTTGGACTCAAACAGTGAAGACGTTTAATCCTTTGCTCTGAGAATGTTGAATCTGGTCTCTGGGTGCTACGTCACGTGCTCTAGGCTGAGGGAGTGTGCCGAGGTGCGTGGGAGCCCAAGCCCGTATGTGGTCTGGGATGGTAGGGCCATAGAAATGTAATAATAAAAGTGCAGTCTTTGTGCGTTAATATGCATTTGGGAAACATTTGGATGGACCGAGAGAGATGCTCTGAGCAGGCACTAGAGGAATGCTAGCTGTATCATATGTTTTCTCCTCTGTTTAACAGCAGCAATTTTGCTATTGTTTGCAGATGGTCCATTTTGCCTTTATTTGCAGTGGACCTGCTTAATGTCCTGACGATGTCCAAAACTCTGCTGCACTTCTGAACACGCACACACACACATACAAAAATGCTGGTGAACCTCTCATTGGTGTCAGCATGTCTGATGTACAAAAAATACCTCTCTCACCTGCCACCTACTTCTTCCACAGAGAAAAACTTCATTTCAAACTGCATCTTAGTTGTAACAAGAGGAGAGTGTTGTGTTCTGGCTAGAAGGACCTTTCCCTGAGCGTCCTCCCCCATAAGCCCATCTCTCAAGTGCTTGGCTTGAGCATCCTCTCCTGTTATCAGCTTTACGAGTAGAGCTTGTAGAGCTGATGGTCTAAACCAAGGCTGAGCAACAGTGGTGAATGTTTCTTCTCTTTTTGTCTTTGGTGTGTAGGATCAAGCTTGCAGATAAAAACAATACAGCAGCTGTGAAGGAATTAGAAAGACCTTTGTGTGGATTTTTGAGTGAGAGATGTTCTGAAGGTGCCTCTGTCACCCTGGGTTTTACACCTGAAGCTGAACCAGTTTCTTCTGTGGTGAAGAACCCACTGGGAGCCTTGGAGAACTTGATGCTGGATCCAAGGCTAGACTGCTTTCAGCAGAACATGCTTAGTCCCAAAATGATCATCAGTGACCCGTCTGTGGATCTGAACGTTAAAGAAAACAGTAAAATCATCAGGAGACAGATAGGAGGCACTCAGAATATACGGTCACCTGGAAAAATTGGCTTGAGGAATAAGTCCTTCAGCATCAAGGACAAAATTTCAGAATGGGAAGGGAAAAAGGAAACACAGTCCACTCCTCGCAGAGAGGAGGAGCAGGGAGTTAAAGAGGAGCACAGGGTGCCCTGTGTAACTGAGAAGACAAGCGGGGAAGCACTGGTGACTCGGAAGGTGGAGACCAAGAGACTTACGAACTGGGAACTGGAGTGCAAAGGGGCAGGCAAAGAGAATGAGCGGAAAGCAGGAACTCAGAAAGGCACAGGGCAGGCAGCAGAGCGAAAGGGGGCAGCGCAGAAGGATGAGGAAGCGGAGTCCAGCCCTGGAAAATGCAAGGAGGTGAAAGGTGGGAAGTGGGAGGTCCAGAAGGAGAATCTTTCAGTGCTTAGTCAGGTCAAGAAGCTAGAGCAGGCTTTGAAAGATGGCTCAGCAGAGCTGCAGCCGCAGTTGCCTGGTACTTACTATTCCCCACAGTGCTTGCAGGAGAAGGCAGCACAAGGACACACCGCTCCCGAGGGCCATGAGAGCATATGTGGAGCTGAGCTCAGTAAAAGGCTTCTTGGCTTGGACTCTGAAATCAGTGAGCCAATTTTTGGAACTCTAGAAGAGGTAAGAACTTCTCATGTGAAATCCAAGGGCTGCACAGTGGAGAACGTGTACACAGAGCCAGGGGTGCCAGAGAAGAAACCCTTCATCAACCCACTGCCAAAGCCCCGGCGAACTTTCAAACACGAGGGGGAAGAGGACTGGGTGCCAGCAGCTAGGAATAAAAGAAACTTGCCCCCTCTGCCATCCATTCCTCCCCCTCCTCTACCATCCTCTCCTCCCCCGTCAGCTGTCAGCAGGAGGCTCTGGAGCGGGAAGCACAAGAACAACGCCGACCACAGGTATTCGGACTGTGTTTCACAAAGGTGTTGGTCTTGATGGTGGAGTCCTGCCTTCCCATATCTCTCTGGGAGAGACGGATCTTCCCTGGTCGCTCATGATACCCAGAGAGCCTTGCTGACCATAACCAGCACTCAGTCATCTCTCTGAGAACGTATGAGTGGCCAGCACAACTTCACAGGATAACTGTGAAGGGATAAGTCATGGCAGATTTGGGCTTTAAGGTTGCTGTATTACGTGGCTTAACCTTCGAGCCCAAGATTGAAGGGTTTGGGGTTTTGTTTTGGTGTTTTAGCAGAAAATCTATTTAATTACAAAATGACTACAGCTGGTCTGGAATGGGGTCTGGAATGATAATCTCTAGACTCTACCGCAGCATTTTCACTGTTCATAGTAAAGCTATTCCTTTAACTGAATCTGATGTGTATATATTCTTCTGGAGTGCTTTCTTGCCTTTTCTCCCCTCCCACATGGTTGTCCCACATTTTTGGGATGGGGAGCATAAAATGCACAGCTGTTTCTTATGCCCTCTGCGTAAACTGTCACCTAAAAATTCCTGGCTTGGGTGCAGGAAGGAAATTGAAACTTTCCAGGTTTGTTAGTGGAGGACACTTAATTGTTTTTACCCTTTCTACCATCCTGCATGCAAGTATTGCTTTCCTGTACTGCTCAAAGAGAGCTGATTTTGGGGCCCCCCTATTCCTGCCGAGGGTGGGATCTGCGCTGTAAATGGGACCTCTCATGGCCTAAGGTTCTGTGCCATGTTGCAGGATGTGGCACTTAACACTTGCATCTTCACAGTGTGCTATTGCCATGACAACCCAGATTATCTACAGCATCCCCAAAATGCGTTTATTTGTGTGGCTGATAAAAATAAGCAATCTCAGTTTACTTTTCCATGCTTTATATGGGATGAGGCTGTGAAATGTTCTCAGTAATTCGTTTTGCTAGCTGGGTGGCATGTTGGAGACGTGAATTAGCTGTGATTTGGTTATAAATGCTGGTTAACTGTATCACTCTCCTCTTTGCTCCTTCTCCCCTCCCATCAATGGCGCAGGAAGTCGTATGAGTTTGAAGACTTGCTGCAGTCATCGTCTGAGAACGGCCGGGTGGATTGGTACGCGCAGACCAAGCTGGCCCTCACACGCACTTTATCTGAGGAGAACGTCTATGAAGACATCCTGGGTAGGAGCTTTGGACAGGACATACTGGGTAGGAGCTCTGGACAGGGAAGCGATTTGACTGCTAATGCTGAGTAACTGAGAAGACTCATGATCAACAGGCACTCACCCGAGGTGCTAAATACAGTATGTCTATTATCCAAATGCAAGCCAAGACACATTTTACACAGATTATTGGCAAGTAATGAGAAAAATGGACGGAATATTTCAAAACTCATCAGCTTCAAAGATGAACCTGAGGCATGTGGGAACCAGCTTTTATTTTTTGCTGGCATCTCTCCTTTGTCTTCCTTTTGTCCTGTGGACTAATTCTCACAGCTCTGGTCTGTCCATTGTGGTGAGCTTGTCACCGCTGAGATAATGCGAACAGTCTGAAAACATAGCCTTGAAGTCAATTCTGCGGTTCAGAAATAGGATTGTGTATGGCTCCAGGTACCATTGAAATTAAGAAACTAGGTCCCACAATCTCTGAAATTGAGTTTTATTTCATTCTCTGACTTCGGTGGCAGATCAATGCCATTTTAAAGATTATTTCCTGTAACACTCTCAATTTATATAGTGTTTTTTAATATTGTGAGTTAGATGGCCTTTTATGGAACATAGAATAGAAGCATCCCTCTTGAAAAAGCCTTAAGTTTTAGTAGCTGTAGGCTGGTGCTGTGTAAAGCTCTTGGCTGAGTTTAGCAGAATAGGAAGAGAATAGCTGCATCAGCTCTCGCCATGCAGCTGTAATCCTACAAAGGTGGTCTGTGTTGTTCAGCGTGGGAGGAGCTGCGCCTTCTCAGGAGCAGGCCAGGCATTATTATTTTGATATGAATAAAATCTGATCATACTTGATGAGAAAGATCTCTCAAAGGAATCATGTTCCTTTGGGACTGATGGCAGACAAAGTGATGCCAATCTGTCCTTTTTGACATTTTTGAAGTTGTCGGCCTCGTTTGTGGAGCTAGGGGCCTTGTGTTTGCTTTTTTCTTCTCTTTAGTTGGGGGGGCCAAAGGAACAGGGAGTGCCTGAGCAGCTGCCGGGGTTTTTTTGTGTTGGGGCGTGGTGGGAGGTCTCAGAAACCACTGAGTAAGGGTCACCTTGTCAGCTGGAATAACATGGATAGCGTTACAGAGTGGCTGTATAGGCAAATCCATCCATTCAAACATAAGCACACTCCTGCATCCCAAGCTTGCAGGGAACTCAAATACCAGGCTGAAGTTCCTCTCCCCTCCAGCTTTTAGTTGCAAAGATTAGAAGAAAACAAAGTTACGGGTAATTGTAGCTAATGGGGCATGTTTGGTTTTTTTGTTTTCTTGCTGCATGTTTAGGCTTTGCCTGGAGTCAGTGATCTTTAATTGGTTCCTGCAGTCCTGGTGGTGTTACCATGGAAGCTTGGGAAAAGGGGTGGACAGGGATAACTCAAAAAAAGCTACAGTTTTGTTTTTCACAAGACCACAGGCGGGTATAGGTCACAAAACAAACAACATGTGAAAACCACACCAATGGAGGGGGAACCGAGACTTCAGCCACAGGACACTAGTGCTGACCCACAGATAATCATGTGTGTCCATCAGGGCATGCAAGCACACACATACACCCCATATTCATATGCGTGACTTGCGGGGGGGTTCAGCTGTTGGTGGGAGAACCGTTCCCTTTCCCAGCAAGTCACACAGATTCCCTTCGTGCACCATCTTTTTACCCCTTTGCCATTGCTTACCTGGAATATTGGAAATTGTACTGGGCAGATGGATGACAAGGTTTATTTGTCAAAAAGAGGGAAATGGTGTTCTTTCTTCTAGACTGAGGCTAATTGGACATGCTGCCGAGCAGTTTGAGGATGGGGTAGGCAACAGAACTCAAGCTTGTTCTTTTTTCTCCCATCTACCCAGTTATCTGACAGCTGAAGTATATTTTCAGTACTGAAGTGTGCCATTGAAATTAGAAAGTGGAGCCACTTTCAGGGACAGGAGCATGTTTGCTGACAAAATGTTCATGCAGACTTGCTTTGCTGGTGTCACACATGCTTACCTTCTCCTCCTTGGTGAATTCAGAGCCACCACTGTAGTGCTGGGTATCACCAAGCCACAGATAGAAGGCAGTGTTGGAAAAGACTTGAGTTTCTGTCCTTGTCTGAAGACTCCAGCTACATTCCTGCCCCAGCAGGGCAGGCAGGTGGGAGCACACCAGTTAGACAGATCCTACAGCCATTGCCGATCCCTGCTCCAGAGGCCTGCAGCATCAATGACCTCCGGTCTTTGCTCTCAGCCAAGCATTACGTGACAATAAGAGAAAGGCAGTTGCTTCAAGTCCCAGCTGTCCACTGGGATGGCAAGAAATGATGGCAATGAAGAGAGAAATGTCATAACAAATTGCCTGCCCGTGCAGATGCTTGGGCTAAGCCTTTGTCATTGGTTTCTTAGATGCTTGGATGGAGATGTCACAACCTGCTTTTTCGGAGTTGTGTGTTCTTTTTGAACACACTTGGGTTTGCATTTCCCAGCGCTGCTGAAGAGTGGGATGTAAGAATTTCATTATACGTCATTTTGGGTGTTTAAAACTCAGATTAGTTGTGTGCCTCATCTCCAGAATCAGTGGAAAGAAAGGGACACCTCTGTGTGGTCATTCAAGCTCTGTGTTTTTGAGGGGATCCTAGGTAAGAATGAGCTGAATGTTACCTTAGAGGTGTCCCTTCCCCCCACCCCTCCAGGGAGAGAGCATCCTGACTTTGGATGGCCTAGGCTAGGTGAGGTGAATCCTTCCCTCTTTCTAAAGTGGGGCATGTGAGGTTGAGGCATCCATGATTGGTAGATGTGTTTGAAAACCTATGTTGTGTGATGGACATCCATGTTCAGAGAGTGGATTAAATCTTTCTACAGAGTCAGCCCAAGAGCAGTGCATCGCTTCAGCCCCAATTAAATGATGATCAGAGGTCCCCCTAAACATGGGGTTTAAACAGAGGAGAGAGGACCCTTATGCTAGCCTTCAGCTCGCAGTTTCATTTAGAGAGCAGAAGACTGGAAAGAAGGAAATATAATTATGGATTGATGTGCATGAGAACTTCACAGCTCCTCTGAAGACAGGGAAATGAACTTGAGGACTCGCTGCATCTTTTCCATCTGTAGTATCTGTGATACGTTCCTATGGCTGCATGTGTCAGGGTTTGGACACTGTCCAGCGAGCAGCTGGACTTCTCTCTTCTATGGAGGGAATGAAGCAATTGCAGGAATGCCTGAGAACAGGTCTTTATGTCTGATGTGGGAGGTGGGAGAAGGCCAGCAGATCCCCAAACAGATTTTTATGGCAAACCTCAAGGATTTTCTGCACTTACAGTCTCTTGCTTGTGGCTTTTTGCTGCAGATCCACCATTGAAGGAAAACCCTTATGAAGACATTGAGACCAACAGCCGCTGTTTGGGGAAGAAATGTGTCCTGACCTTCCCAGCATCCCCCACCTCTTCTGTACCTGGGACTCCCACTAAGGTACTTTGCCTGAAGTGGCCACCTCTCCTGCTCCAGAAGGTTTTTGGGTGAAATCCAGGTTCTGTGTGGAAAGAGTGGTATTTTGCCGATTTGACTTTGATCATGTTGGATTTTTTTCCTTTTTGTCTTTTACCGCTTATCATTTACAGTATAAGAGGGTATTTACTGCCCTTTAGCAAAGTAAAAACCAGCATTCCTTTATACAAATGGTTTGTTGGCTTTTGCTGTTTTTCACACCAGGGCTACCTTCCCCTGGTAGGGGGGAAGTCCTTTTGCTGATAGAGTGCAAGAAAACTCTTCCTGCCCCCAGAGAGGGCATTTAAGTGCTTGGGTAATCAAGCCCTGCAGTCATCTGGGCTCAGTGTCAGCGGGCCATACACAGTCTGCCCGTGCTGATGCCAAGATGCCTCTGCAGCCCCCTCCCTTAAGGATGCCTCTTTTGCTCTCTCCTTGATGAGACTGGTTGCTGGTAACTAGTGCAATGCCAATCCCCTGGTTAGGGGGCCGATACTAAAAGGATGTCCCCAGCAGCAGCACAGCTCACAGCCTGGTGCCGTTTTCCTCCTTGGCAGTGAAACCAAAAGAAGAGGCAAAACATTGGTCTGTGCCTCTTGCTCGGAGCTCAGGGCTTACCAAGGCCAGCCCTGCTCTCAGCCTCCCGAG
The DNA here is from genome assembly GCF_018139145.2 of Gymnogyps californianus. Lineage (NCBI taxonomy): Eukaryota > Metazoa > Chordata > Aves > Accipitriformes > Cathartidae > Gymnogyps > Gymnogyps californianus. The sequence goes on from NC_059471.1 coordinate 154,856,050, forward strand.
CTGTTTTGGTTGGTTCCTGTTTTCTGTTTAGATAGTCCAAGCTTGGAACAGCAGGGCCAATGTGACAGCAGAAGTCATCTTGGCAACAACTGGGTTCAGAGTGGATAGCAGGGATCTAAACATGGTTTTCCTGACCAAAGGGTTTTCCCATGCTCTCCAAGTTGTAGCTATTATTAGAGCTGTTACCCAACGTTTTCAGAAGCTTGACGTGCAGCGTTTCTTGACATATTGCTCTTTTCCAATGAGCTTAATCAGCAACTGAGGTTTCTTTGGATAATTCAGCACTTAAAAGTGAAAATTCTTCTGTAGTTCTCAATCCATTCTCCTTGTTGCTAGTTAGGTCTAGAGCAGCAAGGGTCTATATGTTAGTGTTAGGATGAAGTTGATTTCCCTCAGAGAGCTTTGCAATCACCTGTGCACTCTGATTTCCCACCTGTACTCTCAAAAGAGGGCTGCAGTGTTACACAGGAATGCCTTTCACCATAGATATGGTTCCCAGCAGGAGACACTTAGTAAAGATTTGAATAGGAGTAATTATGTTACACTACAGTGCTTTGACATCTAAAAGCCATGATCTGCATCAGTCAGAAGAGAAGTGCTGCAGCTCTCTTGGCAACTAACGGGTTTGCAACTGCAGTGTGAATCACGCTGGAGAGCCTGCTCAGGCTGGAGACTGATGGGGAATGGGTCTGGACAGACTTTCAGTAGTAGCTTGTATCACTAGTGCAGGATGAGATTCTTCAGTGCGAAGGCTCTTCCCCGCCTCATTTTAACGTGTGACTTCTCTGTGGGTGGTAAGCGTTTTTGTGAGTTGAGCGTCTTCTGCCAAATCATCCAGACACCTGAGCTAACCTGAATGAATGAATTGGTCTGGCTGATAGCTCTGCAGAGTGTGTCTGTTGATGGAGGCAGACCATTATGCTGCCTCAGCTATGGTGCTGCTGTGACTTGTTCAGAACTAGCTTCAGAATTAGCCTAGTGCCAAGTAGATACATCCTCTGGGAGTGCAGATACAGTGCCCACAAAAAGTGCGACTTAACCTTGTCATAACTGCTGGGAAATTCTGTAGGAGAAGACAAGAAGAGTTCATATTGAGCATCTTTCTGGTGAGAAGTGGTTTGCCCTTCTTTATCTGGAGCTGAGCTTTCTGCTTCTCTGATGCTGTTTTTGGTCAGGGACTTTAAAAACTTTACTCTGGTACTTAAATATCTACTGTTGTGCTCACACTGAACTTGTTAATGAGCTTAGGAGGAAACTAGTCTCCATAATTGTCTATCGTGGCATTTCTTGTACCCTCCTCTGAAATAGTTAATTCTGGCTACTGTCAGACAGCCATACTGACAGTGCTTTTTGTCTGGTCTCCCCTCTTCTCTGTTCCTGCTGGCTAGCTGCTCCTTACCCCAATTGCTTGTGGTTGGCTGGTTGATTAGTCTTGTCTTGTTTACAGTCCCAGCCTCTGGATTACACAAGTCCTGGGAGATTTTTTTTTGCACTGGTGCAAGGCTTCTTGGCCACCCCCTAAGACTGCATTCTGGTCTGGAATGAATATGGGATGGTTAAATTCCTGGTCAAGATAGTCCTGGGCTAGCCCGGCGGCTGGGCGAGTTCCTTGCGTGTGCAGAAATCCGTGAGCGTTCTCAGGGCCATTTTGCCAGCTGAGTGCTGCGGCCAGCCCACTGGATTTACCACTATGACAGTGTTAGCAATGAAACAAAGGTACGTGAGGTACTGGGTTCATTCATTCCTTCTCCTCCATTTCCAGTTGCTTTCCAAGCCCATTTTTTTCCGACAAAACTCAGAGCGGCGGAGTTTCAAACTGCCAGACATACGGAAACTGAGCCGTGATGGGACTGGGTCACCATCCAAAATCAGCCCTCCCTCGACCCCCAGCAGTCCAGATGACACCTTCTTCTCCTTGGGAGACCCTCAGAATGGCAAGAGGAGAAGGAAGATTCCCAAGGTAAATCTAGGGCTTTCTATCTTTTGCTTGGCTTCTTCCAGGCAGGAATGTGAGTATGAGAGAATGTTTTCTTTAGTTTCCAATGTGGCATCCCTGCAATATAGCTGTTGTCCTGGCAGGTGACTTGTGTTTAACTCCCTTTCTGCCTGAAGGAGAAGGCTCACAAACATCTCTGCAAGTTTTGAAGAAGTTATTTTTCCATCTGAGATACCATGATTGTCAGGAGAGATAAAATAAGAAGGGAAAAAAAAGCATTTTAATTTTTTGATCAAAGTTGAAGTTTGTCAGAGGGGAAAAAAGCAATTAAGATTTTTGCAGAAGACATACCCCATCGTATTTCCTTCTTTGCTTGATGGACAGGACAGTCAGAAATTGTCTGTGTGTTGTGTTGTTATTTCCTCCTGGCAATCTGTTGTTCTTTGCTAGGTCTGATTCATGCATTGGCTGATTCTAATTCAAGGTAGGGTGTGATTGTAGGTGAACAACGAAAATACTGACATTTGAGTGGCAAAAGGAGTTGTCTGTAGTCATGAGCATTTTCTGGAGCAACGTTTCCTACTTCATATTTGGATACAGCATGACTCCGTTTCAATTTTATTTTCTTTCAGATCTATCAGGAAGTGTATTCAGTCCAGATGAGGTTTGGCAGCAGTCTATCTATTGAATGTTTCAAAAACACAGTTATAAAAACACAGTTGCTTATCCCAGTCTTTGCAGGACAAGCAGAGGCTACCAGGGACTGTCTGTGGTGATTTTTTTCTGAACCCACAGTTTTCATCTGGGGAAAAAGGGATGTGTTTGTATATCTTCTTTGTTTCCTGGTTGCCAGATCTGTATTCAGGTTTGCATATCTGATTTTTGAATGCCCTCTCTGTATCCCTCAGCTCTTCAGGAATGAGCCAAAGACTACAAATGTCTAGGGTTTTCTTTCCCAGTATGCCTACACATCTGTGCATGTGCTTGAGCTCTATCAGTGTGTTCACACATACTTTTATGTCAACTGAAGGGAAGATTACAAGTATATATTTACCAGGCAGTGCCACTGAGCAGTCTTGCAGAGCAAGCTCAGAACTGAGTTTTACTGCGTCAGTGGCAAGATCAGCCTGAGGCTTGAGCTGGGTGGCTGGGTGGAGGCTGTACTTCCACATCAGAGCATCCTATCTCTCACTTAAATATTTTGATTCAGAGTTCCCATACCAAGTGTGTGGTGGGCCTTTCTTCCCTTGAGCTCTCAGGACATGTGTGCAGGGATCCCAGACTTTCTGGAATAAATCTGAATGCTGTGGCCATGTCCTGCTGCTTCTGCCTGGGACCTTGACAAGGAGGCAGCTCTGCTCAAGGAGGCTTGGGGAAGCCTGGCATGGTCCTTCTGTGATTCTGCTCCCCTTCAGGGATGGATAGGGAGACCAGAGGCACTGAATGAGCCACTAAGCCCAGCTATGCCCGACACTGAAATGTCCTCCTCTCTCCTGGTCAGCTGGGAGGCCAGGGGGTAAAGGATTTGCAAAGAAAACCACTAGTATAAAGTACTTCAGCATCATTGGCTCCCACCCATCTCAACTTCTTCAGCATTCCTTGTATGATGTGTTTCCCCCATGCTTCATATGAAGCCTTTTCCAGCACATCCCACAGCAGATGTTAAAGGCATAAAGACATTAAAGTTTGCTGTCATCCCCCAGCCAGTTTTCTGCTTTCAAAGCTGCAGACCAGGGCAGGTTCCCAAGGGACCCTCTGGTGCTCCCTGGAACAAGGACCATGGTACAGAGAGGCCCAGGTGGGCACTGTCAAGCTCGTATGGCCACACAGTGTGGAAGTGCATTAAAGGTCTGGCCTTTCATCAGGGCTTGTTGCCTTGGGCTCCTGCCATACCAGCATGACTGTACTGCTTCTGTACCAGAGGGAGTGTGGCCATTGGCAGCGCAGGTGCAGGTGGGTGTGCAAGGTGGATGCTGGTAATTGTCGGTTTTGGGCCATCAAGGGAAGAGTTTCAGTATGGCTGGGGTTGGGAAACAGAGCACTTTGCATGAAATTCTAGCTTGCTTTTTTGCCTGGGTAGGAAAATAACCTTGTTCGTTTGTGTGTTTGCTGAGCAGCTTGTGTTGAAAATCAATGCCATTTATGAGGCACGAAGGGGAAAGAAACGTGTCAAGAGACTATCGCAGTCTACAGAGAGCAATTCAGGGAAAGGTAAAGGAACTTTGAATCATCATACATCTAAGACTTTTTGAAGACTTGGCTTAGAGTTTAGGCTGGCTTAGTGATTTATGTGATGTTTTCTAGCGCTTCTTCCAGTCCAGAGTGAGATTGAGTTGGGGCTTCCACCCTTTCTTTTGGGAAGATAAAGGCTGTTCCTCTGCCCAAGAGACTTTCATTAAAATGGAACTTTTTATGTTTTTCTTGCTTTGTTTTCATTCCATGGCTTTACATGATAACCTTATAGGTCATACCAAAAATGTCCCCCCTTTTTGATGTTTATTTCTGGACAGGCTGGAAGCTTTGGAGAGGAATGTTCTGTCCAAAGAGACTGATTTGTTGAGATCAAAATATCTTGTAGGAATGTGTCACTTTAGTGAACTGTCCAATGGAGGATAGTAGATTTTGAAACAGTCCTGGTTCCTTCAGCATCCCAATAAACAAATAGCCTCAGTTGGGAATCAGAGTTTCTAGACTTGACTGTAGGACCATCTCCATCATAGCAAGATTGAGACTTTCAGCCTCCCGCTGTCAGTTAACAACTTGCCAGAAGTGTTCAGGTACTTCAGAGCAATTGCTTTTAAACATTTCATCTCCATAAAACTTAAAATTACATCTTTCCAACACAGTATTTTTTTCCAAAACACCCTAATTTCCAGTGAAAGGTGACCACCAGCTCTATTTGTTTCCCACAATTACTTGTTACTGTTTATCCTATTTTGTATAGGATATACACCCACAGGGGGGATGAGTGTGTTTATACGAACCTTAGGCGAAGCATCCCAGACTTGTCTCTACATCATTTTTTATACCCCTCTCTGAAGCACCTAAGGCATCATTGACAGAAATATTGGACCATAGAGACCTAGAGTCTGATTCAGTCTGGCAATTGTTTTTTTTGTTTGTTTGCTTGTTTTTATCCCTTGTCCCGCAAACTAATGCATATTAATCAGTATTTTGCCTTGGTGTTGTGCTTGTACAGACTTGGATAAAATACTGCTCTGGCGTTTTATTCTTTATGCAACTCTTTTGGCTGTGCAAAATTGATCTTGTTGTTTGGGTTTTTTTATTATTCCCTGAATGAATGGGAAGATACCAAGATTGGTAAGCTAAATGTCTGTGGGTATGTGCACCCTTGAAAAGAATAAGGCCCTTGGGATCTATACTGTCTTCCCCCTGAAGTTGCCAGGCCTGGTTTTCTCATGCCAGTGATAAGAAATGCAGTTATAAATAGACTTTACTTAATTCATCTTCCCCTTTCTTTTTTCCTAGTTACAGATGAAAACAGTGAATCGGACAGCGATACTGAAGAGAAGCTGAAAGGTGAGGCAAATGTGTGAAGAGAGCAAATGGCTCCTGATAAACTCTGCTCTGGGATCCTGGGTCAAGATCTCTCTCTGTGTTCTGCTTTTGGAGAAGGAGCTTGTTTCCACTCAGAACACAGTGAGAAAACAAAGATCTCAATACTGCAGAAGAAAATCCATGGGCAGAGGACTATAGTAGTCCAAAGCAAACATCTATTCCAATTCCCATCAAAGCTCTTTGCCCTGACTTTCCTAGGAGGTGGCTTGGACACGGTGGAAATACAGTGAGGTTTTTCTAAGTACACAGTCACAAATGTGTGACCAGGCTGACAGAACCAGTATTGCATGGGACACTGTTCAGAAACCCCACTATGCATTTACTAAGGGAGAAAAAACACCAGCCAGACTGGCTAGCTAGGAAAACAGAATTGCACTGTATAATTTATTGCTAGTTAAATTCTTCTGCATTGGCTGAGTTGGGATAAAGCGCTGCATTGCTCGCTTCACTCCAGTAGAGCTATATGGGATACTGGTGTCCATAATACTCTTCTAAAACCTTCTTGTACTGGTAGTTAGCCCTGTGACATGCTGGTGGCATTACAATCTTTTGGGAATTTATATGGCAAATTCAAAGTCCTGGCAGAGTTAGAATGCAAGATGGAAACTCCCTCAGATTCCAAAGTTTCCTGACTTGCATGCACACCTGACCTGGGTAGCAGGTCAGTTCCCAAGCTGAAAAGACAGGCCTAAGCAGCAGTTCCCACTCTGTGTCAACCACAGTGCGTTGTGCTTAAGGGTGTTCGTCCTTACCCTCTTTCAGGTTTTTAGAACAGAAACCTCAGACTGAGTTCCCTCTTGTGAGCACAGCTTCCCACACAAGAACTACTGTATGCTCTTGCTCTCCTCTGCATTGGGAAATCTTTTATCTGTACTGCTGTGTTAGCAAGATCAAGCTGAAAATTGCTGCAGCCGCCTACCTTTTAACAGGTTCTCAGGCTAGCCTGGAGACAGGGAGAGAGGGTTTGTGCCCAGATTGCGCAGAAATTACATTCACAACTGTCTTAACACTATTTTGTGAAATATAGTTCAGATGTAGCTGAGAAAGACAGTGTAGGTGAGGCCAGGAAGACTCAAACTCTTGTCTGTTACTGGTTGCCATAGTGAATCATGTGCATCACCCAAGCTTCTCTGTAACATCTGTATAACTGCAGCTAGGAACTGCCTATAGAGGGGATGATGGAGATTGTGTGAAGTCACCTCAAATCCAACAGCACTGGACTCCAAACAATATCTAGATCCATACCTGGATCTGAGTGATTGTGCAAGTCTACATAACTGTGAACAGGAGCTCTGGCACTTGCTGTTTGCTCTGGCTACACCTGTATTTTGCTTTATGCCCTGTTGAACTGTCAACTTTCCTATTTTTAAATAGGAAAGTGAGATGATTTAGCAAGTCTCTTTTATGTAGGACTTTTGATTCTGTACGTTTTACTTAACGGACCAAACACACCAGCTAGTTGCCTCTGCTTAGAAAGTCACTACACATCATCTGAGACACAGTAAATCATCAGACAGCAGTCATCAGACTGCATGTGAGAGCCGTAAGTGCTGACCCTTGGGAAGGAAAAATGTTTGAAGACAAACTCTGCCATGATGACAGCAGTAAAATCCTGGTATCTTTAGTAGGTTGCACAGAATATAAACAATGCAGAGCTTGAGCGAGCTTTTCAGAAGTGCTCAGCGTTGCTATGACACTGCTCCTTTTGAAGTCCCTGGTAAAACAGAAACCACTTCTGAAAACTTTTGAAGAATTACAGCCTTAGAGTAAATAGCATAATAGGTGATGAGAGAAAGGAGTCTAAGCCATCTTTCCAGGCCTTTAACTGTCCAGGGATTGTTACGCTCTCTGATTTAAGAGGCACCTCAAGATTGCTTTAAATTATATTGTCTGGTTTAGTCCAAGTGGCACAACTTTACCAGACAAAAGGTCAAGTGTCTGCCCTGAAATATATACCATCTCTCAGGAAGCCGTGTCTCCCAAGCAGACATCTTATGTATTTGGAGTTCCTGCAGTATCCCTGTGGTGGTTGTTTCTGTCAAAATCTTGCATTGCCACCCACATTCGCAAAAAGCACAGTTGTGAGAATGTGCTGTAGTCTCTGCTTGTAGTTAATTCTTTCTTTCTTTTGTAGTAGGGGTAAGGGAGACATCATGGAGATTTAATTTGGGATGCGACTGTAAAACAAAGCAGGGGGGTGGTCTTAGCAAATCTCATCTGGTCTCTTCTCAGCAGGCAGCTTTTCATTACTTTCCATGCTGGAATGTTTATTGTCCCGCAGCTCATGTGTGTTGCAGTTACAGCTTGCTTGGCAGTTTTTCTTGTTTCTACAAGTTCACCCAAGACAATGGGAAAACATGGTCCTGAGGGATTAGTTTTAGGCACAGGAAGGACTGGCATGAGCCAGTCTTTTTCATTTGCACCTCTTTCCACATTTTTTTGTTGTTGGCCTACAGCCCAGCCTGTGTTACTGAAGTTGGGAGTCCCCAGCGTTACTCAGCCAGTGAAGCCCTAGCCTGACCCAAGTGCTGGTCTTGTAAAACCGTGGGGATTGCTACCCACAGCCTCCTCTGAACAAAGGTGATCCATCACCTAACTGGGCTGGCTTTAAAAGATGCGTAAACGAATGCTAGGATGAATGCCCAGACTTTATCTGTTATACCATGTCGCATATGGATCTCAGTTTGGGTTGTCTTCAGCTGTAAAAGCTATCCGTGAAATCCTGCTGCTGCCAAAGCTCTTCAGGGTAATGGCACTCACAAGATTACGTCCTGTCTCTGTCGATATTTATAATGCAGCTTCCAAATGGTTCCCACCTCTTACTCAGCCACTGACAAAGTAAATGCAGTGAGGTGATTTTGAGTTTATCTGTAAGTCTCTGCAAAGCGGTGTTGGTGCTCTGTGCAAAGAGCCAGACAAAATCACAATCTCTAATCTTTTTCTTTGTAGCTCACAGCCAGCGCCTGGTGCATGTGAAATCTCGCCTGAAGCAAACCCCACGGTACCAAACCTTGGAACGGGACTTGATTGAATATCAAGAGAGGCAGCTGTTTGAGTACTTTGTCGTGGTGTCCCTGCACAAGAAGCAGGCTGGGGCTGCCTACGTCCCTGAGGTTACCCAGCAGTTCCCATTGAAGGTGCGGTGCCTGTCGGGAAGGACTGGCTGACATGTCTCAAATTGCGTGGTACACTTGCACAGCTGGAGAAGCCACAGCTTCTGTGTTGACTGCGCATTATATCAGTAACCCTTCTGCTGCGTCAGTGTTCAGTGAGACTGAAGATAGAGGGGCTGCAGTCACCCTCAAAGAATTGTCATGGTATTCCTCACTGTTGAAAGAGCAGCTGATTTAGATCTTTTGCTGCCCTTGGCTATGACTTTTATGTAGCTATTCCCTTTCTCCCCCTTTTCTCTTTAAAGAAAACTGACGCTTGGGAGAAGACACGTGTTCTTAAAGGGAAGGCACAGCTTTCACTAATAGGCTAGCTCAAAACGGGGAACGAGGAATGGGAGAAACACAGAGCCAGTGTGACAGCATGTCTGTAAATGAGATGTAACCAGAGCTCCCCTCAGACTTCAGTTCTCTTGCCGCTTGCTGGAAGATGTGTCCCAGATTAGAGTCACAATATAGCAGGGATGGGTCCTGCAGGTGCGAGGCTTGGTGGAATTGGGGGCACAGAGTTACTTTAAGATATCTAAAGATTAGGTGAGCCAGAATCACAGAAATTTTAATATCTTCCAGGCAGAAGCTTAGCCTCTGTCATCACCTCTTCATTTGTCACAGGAAAAATATTTGAAGTCATTCCATCCCCACATGACTAATTGGAAACATTCCTTCTCTCTGTTCTGCTAGCTTGAGCGCTCGTTCAAATTCATGCGCGAGGCAGAAGATCAATTGAAAGCTATTCCCCAGTTTTGCTTCCCTGATGCAAAGGACTGGGCACCCATCCATCAGTTTGCCAGGTAAGTACTGTGCTTTGAATCCTGATTCATGAGAAACAGATTTATATATCAAGCTAATTAAATATGAGCGCTGTTACGGTAGAAAATTGGGCAGAGCCCTGAGAGGGGTGTATTGGAAATGCAAATGTATTGTGAGTTTATTGGGTTTGTATGTCAAAGAATTTTAATGTGGGTAATGGGTATCTTGTCATTCTGGTTTCTCTTTCTGCAGTGAAACGTTCTCATTTGTCCTGACGGGGGAAGATGGAAGCAGGCGATTTGGATACTGTAGGAGGCTGCTGGTAATTATCCCTGTTTTTTTTCTTTTCCTAGAGATGCAGCCTTCTGTGGGGTTGGTGTTACTGGCACCCGTTCTGGAAAATGGAAAGCTGCTGCTCTTCTCTTTCAGCGTGGAAAGAAAGAGCAGCAGCAGAGCAGCTTTGCTCTCTTCTGCTCTGCTCAGTGCCAAAGTCCGTCTCTGAGCACCATCCTCCACTCCAGGCATAGCTCTTTCACTTTTTCCTTACACCAGCGCTTAACGTGATGCCCACGGACTGTTGTTTCACCACTAAGCTGAAGACAGGGTTTGTCTCCCTTAGGTTTAGATAGCTACTAAACAGTTGTCTAAACCTGTGCTGGCCCTGTAGGCTCAGAGTTTTCTCTGTAGAGCAGTCTGCCCTGCCTTAGTCATTTGACTTAGGAAGGTTGGGATCATACTGTGGATGTGCCCGTTTCTCCCCACTGTTTCTAGCGTACCAGGGTTTGAGCCAGTCTTAAGGTATTGTCATCAGCAGCATGCCGTCAAATATCTGCCGGTTTCTGAGCCAGCCAGCGAGCTGCAGAACTAAGAGACCGGTCACTCTATCTTTGCAGTAGTTATGACACTGACATTTTCTTGGTGTTTTTTGTGTGTGTATTTGCGTTTGTCTTGAAAGCCCAGTGGGAAAGGGAAGCGTCTCCCAGAAGTTTACTGCATTGTGAGTCGCCTTGGATGCTTCAATCTCTTTTCTAAGGTGAGCGGGGAGAGAGAGGAAATTTGTGCTGTAGACCAAGAGGGACCCAAAAGTGAAGTCAACACCAGAAGAATGGGGATCAGGGAAGCTGATGGCTGAAGAAAGGGCCTGAAATGGTGTTGGCGAGGCAACCACACGATAATTCCAGAACCTAGCAAAAACACAGTTAAAAGGAAAACTAGATTGTCAGCTGTTGCCTTCTTCCTTCAGCAGAACTACCAGAACACAAGCACTGAGAGGTTAAAAGGTGGAGTCCTGATTCCAAGGGTGGTGGCAAGTTTGCAAATTGTAAGCTTTCCAGTGACCTCACTGGAGCTAGGTTTCTCTTGCTGAAGGAAATTAAGGGTCTTCAATTGCACCTTTTACCTTCTTCCTTGTGATTCAAGGCTCCGTGTCAATGCTGGGTTAAGAAAAGAACATAGATGCTGATGCACTTCATTCCTGGTGTTACTTCCCTGCTCCTGATTTACAAGTTTTTGTGTCTTCATGCCTTTATTTCAGATCTTGGATGAGGTTGAGAAGAGACGGGGCATTTCCCCAGCCTTGGTGCAGCCTCTCATGAGGAGTGTCATGGAGGCACCTTTCCCAGCTTTGGGCCGGACAATTACAGTCAAGAACTTCTTGCCAGGCTCAGGAACAGAGGTAAAGACAGCACCCTGGAGAGAGGGAGACTTAGGCCAGCAAATGGTGCAAGACTGGTGATTGGAAGTTGGGACTGTGACATAGCACTGGGGATCTTCAAGGACAGATTGTCTGGCAGCTGTGGGGCGGGGGAACCTAAGGAGTAAAATAAGGGACCCAGAGGGGATGGCGTGGAGACTTTTCCAATGACCATCAAAAAGGAAATCATACGGTAAAGATGAAGGTGAGGACACATTAGCTGTGCTAATATGGCAAAATGAAACGGGGCATTGACCTTGAGGCCAAGTGGCACAGACTGGTGGACCTCATGCTGCAATAACACATGACCTTGGATGTGCTTGAGGCCCCCCACACTTAACTTCCTGAAGACAGGATTCATAGCATGTGCTCCAGCGTCTTTAATACAGAACCACTGTTCGTGTGGGACAGGGCACGGGACTCCGGTCAAAAAATACCTGAAACCACACAAGGGCAATGTTGCATCCTTTCAGAATGGCATTTTCACAGCATGGAGGTGAGGGTACGTGTTGCATCTCCCACAATGTGGTGTGAGGACAGTGGGAAGGTTTTAAGAGTGCAGAGCTTTCGGGGGCAGCGTTGAAGGACTGTGGGAGGGTGGAGGGAGCCAATTTGAACGTAGTCTTGTTGGGCATGGTATGCCTTGAAAGTGAGAGAGAGGAAAGTGAGCGAGGTGATAGAGGTTGTGTCTGAGGGCTTTCAGCATAGCACTACATGACATTCTCCTCAGCCAAACTGAAAACAGTCCAGATTAAATTACTGCAGAGCACATGTATAGCTGGTTAAAAATCTGCACTCGAGGAGTAGAGTCCCAATGGTGTGCTGTCAGGCTGTGAGAATGTTTTGGCTGTTTTGTTTCTAGGATCCTTAATGTTCATTAATTATCTGGTTGATGGCATAAACCCCAGATTTACACAATGGGTAAATGACAGCATTGGGATGGGTTGCAGGCACTTTGGAGAGTAAGGGATTAAAATTCAAAATGACCTTGCTAAATTGAAGGTTTGGTCTGAAATTCAATATGGACAAGAGCAAAATGCTGGGAAGAAGAAATGAGTAGTGTAATACGACATGGAAGTAACTGAGTGAGCAACAGTACTTCAGAAAAGGATCTGGTGGTGTAATGGGGCCATAAGGTCAGCAGAAGTAACAGTATGGTATTATTTAGACAAACTCCTGCATTGTGAAAGAAAGTGAGGGGATGAATAATAAATAAAAGCAATTTTTTTCTGCTTTCCAGCATTGGTGGAAATTTATTTAGAATATCATTTTCCAAAAAATGCAAACACTAGGAGAAAGCCCCAGAAGAGTAGTTCCACTTATTAAGTAGTTTAGAAAATATAGGCAAAGCTTGAGAAGATTGTTTGCTTAATATAGAAAACAAAGGACAAAGGAGGACACATGACAATAACCTTCCAATATACGAGAAGTTTCCTACAGAGAGGAAGATGACCAATTGCTCTGAGTGTATACTGAGAGTAAGACAACAAGTAGTTGAAGTAATTTGCCACTGAGATGTTTCAGTTGCAGGCTTGGTGTTGGTTAGGGTAGTTCAGAACTCCAGTAATTTTCTTGTGGGATTTATGAACTATCTGGTGTTGGAGGCTTTCAAGAACAATTTAGATAAGCATCTGTCTAAGATAAGGAGTATGAAGTGCTAAAGTGCTGTGACAGGAATTATTTAAGTTGATATGAACAAAGGAAAATGCCCACAGGGTGCTCTTTTCTGTAACTGATATAAAAAAATTATAGTCAGTAGGTTAGGCATCCAGATTTTTGCAGTAAAAAAAATAAATCATAACTGTAAAAATAAGAGTGCAGATTTGAAAGGCTCCATGCCATTCTGCTGCTTGAATGCCAGAAAGGCTGGAAACCGCTCCTAGCTGGACACAAACTAGTTTTCCTCCTTATGAAGAGCTCCCTGTCCTCAGTCCAGTGGGGAGAACTTGTGGTTGGTCTCATGCTGTGCCCATTGGAGTGGACTCTAAATCCTCTTCATCTGGAAGAAGGACTTGTGGGAGGTCTTTGGCAAGACTGTCTTTGAGGGCTTAACGCTGTGCAGTGTTCGCCAGCACAGTCAGTAAGGCCCGTTAGCTGTGAAAATACCTATTGGGTCCTTGCTTGCCACAGTGTGGGTGGACAGCAAGAACTGACCTGTGGTCTTTTTCTCTCCAACAGGTCATCGAGCTGCGGCGGCCTCTTGACTCCAGGCTGGAGCATGTTGATTTTGAGTCCTTGTTCACATCCCTCAGCGTGCGGCATCTGAGCAGAGTCTTTGCCTCCCTGCTTCTGGAAAGGAGGGTGATCTTTATCGCAGACAAGCTCAGGTACCCTCTTGCATTTCATTAAACAAAATGCTGCCAAGGAAGGGAGGCTGGGAAGACTGCGGTGACTGATCTCTCTGCTTTGTTCTTCTTTTTCTTCTCTGCTCTTTTCCAACTTCATATCTGACGTGAGTAGGGCTGTACTTCCCAGGAGTGGGGAACTCAGGCCACGCACCATAATTTCGCTTTGCAGCTTGCAAAAAGCGTGCTGCTTCTTGTCCCCAAGGAGAACCAAATTCCCTTCCCTCCAGACGGTTTCAGAGCAGATCCCCGGTGCCAAGGAAGCAAACCCCCTCCTTTTGCTCCATGATGCTGCAGTGTTCCCCACTGAGCTGTGCTGGAGTTTCCAGGGATCAAGCCTCAGGCAGAGATCACCGTCCCTTCTGGGTTGTTCCCTGATGTCACAAAATCTTCTTAAATCTTCAGCTTGTATTTTAATATTGGTTTCTAAAGAGTTTTTTCTTGTGGGGGATGAAAGTAAAGGATGCAGTGAGGGGGAATGAGACAGAGGACTTCCCCCTCCTATTTTGAATCTGCTCAATTTGCTTTTTTTTAAATTGTTTTGTTTGCTCTCCTAAATTATGAAAATGGGCCCAGGTTTCTTTAAGATCTTGTGCAGCTGGTGGCTGGCAGCTCTCCAGCCCTTGAAGCACTTGAGGATTCAGGGAGGAGAGTTCTCCAAGGCTGGGGAAAGAAAACCTGCCTGGATGAGTAATGACACTTAGGAGCACGCTCAGGTTTCAGGAGTGTACAATGCCCCTAAGCTGTCTGTTTTCACAACTTCCAGGCAGCAGGCTGCAGCTCTGGGACTGGACTGAGCGCTGGGGCAAAGAATGGGGAGGCCCCTTCTACAGGAAAGCGAAGGGAAAAATTCATCCTGAAGGGATCCGGGGCTCTCTGCGGGCAGAGCTCAGGCAGTCTCATCACAGGAATAGGAAGGCTGGAGAGAGGGAAGCTGTAGCATCGAGGCAGCACTGGCTGCTGGCAGTTTTTGGCAGCTGCCTTGGGTCAGAGAGGGGAAGATTTGCCTCTTTATAATCACCAATACATTATATGCGTAGATATTTAGTATGCTGGATACTTAAGCCACACATTTCATACAGAGCATTCAGACTTGCATTGAAAGTGAGAGAATTCATCCAAATGCTAGATTTCTATGTAGCATATATGATTTATGTGATAATTTATGATGACAGGCTTTGTTTTCAAAGGTTTTTCTCCTCCTCTGTAGGACACATTTTACGTTCTGAGAAAATCTGTTAAGGACACAGATGACATTGTAATCTCTACATGAGGGCTAGGTGGTAAGAGTAAATGGTAGGGAACTACTTTTTTCTTTTTTTTTTTTTAAGGCATCGCTTTAGAATGAACCTTTATTTACCAGATCTTTTCCTATCACATCTTTATATGACAGCACACCACCATGTATTCTGAGCATGGTGTGTGTGTTACAGAATATCTCTAATTCAAAGCACTTCAATGGGTTTTGGTGGTTTTTTCCCCCTGTATCTTTTGTCAGTATATCCAGGGTCCTTAGGAAGGAGTCCAGCTGCCTGGGCCTGTGAAAGAGAATGGGAGAGAGCTATAGAATCATAGTTTCTAGAATCTCTAAATATACCATAAACAGCTTTCTTCTGTGAAAAAAAGAATTGTCACGTTTTAAAGAGCCAGGGTCTGTTAGGCCACAGGGCTCAGATTCAAATATTTACTGTAGATTTGCCAGCTCTCTACAAGACTTTTAATATTTGATGTTTCTGAGAAGACCTTGCTCTGAGCAATTTGAGGAGAGTCTTTTTCCTTTCCTGTAACAACATACAAAGTTTCTCTGGCTCATTTTTGTGGAGAAAAAACTTGAACATGACCCCAAAGGACTTCAAAGGCTTGAAAAACAGAAAACAAAGAAAATAACCTTCAAAATAAAGTAAACTATTGTATTTTAATCCAGTCCAGTGACTTGAGTGCACTGGATTGGTGAGCCTTTCATAAGGTCAACAGTCTCTTCTACTTGGTGGAAATTTCATGATTTGAAAGCTGATGGTACTGTAGATATAGGATCTTCTGTCCAAATGATACTTTTCCTGGGACAGGAGCGCATTGAACTCGATGAATATTAAGTAGTATTTACTTTAGGGGTGAAAATGCCAATTTCAGAGGAAAGAAAAGAAACACTTTTTGGCAATAGCTTAAGAGAAGAAAAAAAATGATAAAAGCAGCTGTTGGAAACTGCTCAGAGGTTAGGAATGTTAGAAATAATCCAGCTGAGATGGATTAACGGGGAGAGTGCAGGTGACATGGTGAAAGATGCATAATAAATTACATTTGTTATTCATCTTTGCAGTTCTTCATGTGGGCACTATCAATAACTATCTGTATGTGTGTCTAAAGGTGTGTCTGGGTGTGAGTGACAGAGAAAACAATGTATGCAATTTATTTACATCTTTTAATTGCTGTAAAATCAGTCTGTGGGAAAAGAAAGCTGAAAGGTCTCTTGCCAGATACTGTGTGAACTGTGAAATGTTTTCAAGCTGAGCCAAAAAATGCACCTAGCAAGTGTACAGCAAGTGAAATACTTTGTGTTTTCCATCTTTAGAATGAACATTGAGTGTTTTTTAAAGACCTGTCACTCCAAAGCTTGGCAGCGGAAAAGGAAAGAATTTCGGGTTTTAGTTTTGGGATGCTTTTTTTTTTTTTTTCCCTTCTATCGCTATGGAAACTGGAGTATACATTGCCTCGCAACCCAGGAAAATGACTTTGTTAAAACGGTGTTGGTCTGTGTAGTCTTCCCTAGCTTTTGTTCACTCCTGCACTGTAAACTTTAGTCCTGGGGCGGTGGAGGCCGTGGCACGGGTTAGGCACTGCAACACGAGAGCTGCTTTTGTTTCCAAGTGGTGCTGCCTGGCATGCAGTTCGAGGCACTGTAGTCCAACCTTTTAGAAGGCATCTTCCAAATAAAAGTGGCCTGATTTCACAAGGTACCTAGAGCTGGGCAGTTTTTACTGGCCTGAGGGGGAGATGTGTTAGATTCAGAGGGCTTTTTAAATCAGGAAAGCTTACACGGGCTTAAAATCAAGGCACTCTTTTTCCAGATCTCCTCAAAAGCCTGTTGTGGATCTGACCAATTCGAGCAATTGCCTCTGTCCCTGCCAGAAACCACAGCTGTGTCAACAACACAAAGTGGTCATTGTTATGAAAGGCAGATCAGAAAGAATTAGACACTTTAAATGTGGTCATCCCCAGTAAAAGGTAATTAATCATCAAAAAGAAGCCTTTTCCATGTGCTACAAAAACAAATCTGGGACTGTGAATCCCAGCCTCCCACATTTCTCCTTTTTATATTGTGGTTAGGGAGAAGAATAAACCCAAGGATGAAGTCTGGATGTCAGGTAATAGCGTTGTTTCTTCAGAGCATCTTAACACTCCCTTCTTCACCTGCACTAACCTGCCACGTCGGTGGGAGGCAGTGACGGTCCCCACAGCCGGTGGAACTTGGCATCCTCCTGGCGGGATTTGCAGCAATGCTGCGCAAAGTCACGGGGCAATGTTTGGAAGCTCCTGCGCCTGTTAAATGTTGTAAACCAGATCTGTGATCCATCATAAGTAAATCCAGATGTGACACAGTTTCAGAAATCCGAAGGTGTTTGTAAAACGAATCCTACTGTAGCAGAGCTTATAAAAAAGAAAAGAAAAAACCACGTAATCAAACCATCTTAAATTGGCAAATGCCAGCGTATTTTCAGCTGTTTGGTTAGTGCAGGGAGCAAAGGGCTTCCTGGCATTAAACTCCAAAAGGCTGATTGATTCAATAGTGTTTTTCAGAAATCATGAAGTATCCTAAGCCCAAAGAGGGATTCAGCTTGGGGGGGCTTTTTGGCATAGGTGCTTGCCTTTGGAGCGGAAAGCTGGAAACCCTGTAGTCAGTCTAAAGTTTGGGAGGAAAGCAACCAAACTGAGCAGCCAGTATCCTTCCTTAGAAGCTGTTGCAAGTTGTTGAGGTGTCTTTTTAGAGCAAGTCAAGCTAGTCTTGGAGCAAGTTTTCCCAAGAGAGGAAGAAGAGTTTCTATGTAGTTGCAGCTGTTGTGTTCAGATTCTGTACTGGCCACCTCTGTTCAAGGTGGCTACCAAGAAGCAGCAGCTTCATAGGGTGCCGTGTGGTAGGTTTTTGCATAGGATGCTGTGTGGTGGCAAGGCCCGTTGTTCGAGCAAACAATTGTCACAAATTGCTGCATATCATTGTTCTGACCAAGGGAGCGCTCAGCCAGAGATCTGTGTGTCAGTCTATATCCAAATTAGCCCTTTAGGGAGGGATCTGACACGGTTCTTTGTGTACATCAATGCTTTTTAGCCTCTATACTAGCGATATCTCAGTCTCTTCCTACAAGCTTCCGTGCAAGTGACATCAGACATGCAGCTCAGCCATGTTCCCTGCAGGAGGCTGAATGAACCTGTGAAAATGTGCTCAGGATCTTGAAAGTGTACTTTAAAGAAATGCAGTATTTTAAGGATTACTGTTGAAACTAAAAGCCTTGAAAAGTGGTGTCTGTGTCCCATTTGAACAACTGGCATTGAACTTCTGTGGCCTGAGGGTAGTGCATGGCACTCCCCAGAGCAAACTGCAGTCACATTGTGTAGATCTTTTCATTCCTGGTGGCATCTGGAGTGCACCAAGCAAAACACAGCACACTGGGTCAGTATTATTCCAATGGCAGCAGTTGTCATCATGGTTGTGGTGCATGCATCCTGGGATATCAGGATTTCAGTAGGGACATTGGCTGTAGCTACCCAAAGGCATCGGCTGCCTGTTTGGTATAAGAGCCCTTAAAGGGCTGACCGACACTGAAATAGTGCTTTAAGAGTGCATTAAACTGTTCTGGTTGTGTTGTGCACATCAACTGTGGTTGATTCTGTGCACATCTCATAGAAAGAGGCATCAAGCTTGAGCAGCGCCCGGAACTTCAGTGGCCATATTCACCTTCTGCACAGATGGGTACCTGCTGTATTATGACTGTGGTGTAGTTTGGGCAGTCTCCCCCATCGCTGCTGGCTGAAGAGCCCACGGTCACACAGGTGGTATAAAAGGAATTTATCATACTGGGTTCTTTTGCAAGGCTCAGTAGCCGTGGTGTGAATCAGCAGTCCCGTAGTGCTTGTTGCAGTGCCGTATGCAAGAGAAGGAGGGAGCTTAGGCTTGAGTCATTCCAAAGGACCGAGATTCTGCTGGTCTCCTGGCAAGCTGCAGCTCCCTGAGACTATTTGCAGAGCAAGTCTGACTGAATCACATGTGGAAGAGACACCTCAATGTTACCTCCTCTGTGTCCATCTCTGAACTGCTCTGCCTTCAAAGGAGGCTCACAGACCTCAACCCTATCAGTATAGTTCCCTGAAAATGTCTTCCACAGTGAGAAATGTTTCAGAGCAGAGATCACTAGGATTCATCCTGGAGGCGATGAGGCATTCACAGATGGAAGGGTGGAAGGGGAAGCTATCTTTACTTCCCAGTGCGTGGTGCATACAGTTTGAGACTTATGCAGACTTCCACCAGCTGGATCTCAGCCATCTTTCCTCCCACTCAATCTCTCACGTACCATGTGTACTCACTGGGACTTGAGAGCAGGGTTGAGGGAAGAACAAGCCACCATAAATATAGTAAGAGACAGTATGCCATAATACCTCACCATGCCATAAATAACCATGTACTTCAGCTGCTCACTGTTCCTCTGTGGAGCTACCTGGAATCACAGAGATCTTTTCCACTGGTTTTCAAGTGCTGTCTATGAAGTCAGTTCCCACCTTTAGGCAGGAAAGTTGGATGTGCCTTCAAGGTCAAGGATTTGTGACAAAGGTGAAACTTCTAACACTTCCACATTCAACCTCTCCTCCAAGAAGAGGAAGTCCAGTGGTGGTGGCCTAAGAATAATGCCACAGTGCTGCACACAAGTGATGGAAGGAGGAGTTCTTTCAGCTTTCACTGGGATGCTGCTGCTGTTATTACTGGGGCTATTACCAGTCAGAAATTGAGGAGTGGAAAATATGCTCTGCAGTAATGGAGGGGTAGAGAAGCCCCTGCTTTTGCATCTGCTAACATGGCCTGAAATGTATGGGTGTACAAGTAGCGCAGCCTCAAAGGAGACAGTTTTTAAAGGATCTCATTAACTTGGAGTGCACTTCTAAGATGGCACATTCACTTTGCTGTGGTTCCTTTCAAGATTAGCTTGTATGAAAGATACAAGAAAATTAATGTACTCTGATATTGTTCCCACATTTTTTCTGGGTGAGGTTTTTTCTTTTTGTAAATGTTCCTGTTTCTTACTAGCTCTGTGTTTTCTCATTATTTTCATTTTGTTTCTCTCAGATTCATTATCTATCTTGCATGTGTGGTAGACACAGCAAGACATGGTCTTGCTGATGAGGGCAGGCACAGCTTGAGAGCAGCGACAGAGGGGCAGCCAGCAGGAATGAATGCGGAGAAGGGAGGGGGATACTCTAAGACCTTCCTAAACAAGGATGTGGAACTGAGGGTTTTTTCCCATTTAAAGGCTTAAACCTACCAGTCTGCGACACATCCTTTGAAGGGTCCTCCTCTGTTTTTATAGAGTATCCCCTTAAGAAAAGACAAGCTTCTGGGAGTGCAGGGAGAGGAAACTGTCCCCATGTTGTGAGGAGACTTTCTCAGCACACACGTCCCAGGCGTCCCTCCCAAGCGCCCGTTCCCTACCTGTTGCAGTCCTAGATAAAATTCTCATGTTAAGCAGATTCCAGTCTCTCCCCTGGGATTTGCTTATCTCCAAAAAGCGTCATGTGTTTAACGATGTTTACTGCCTGATTACTTCATATGGTCACAGTGATGTCCCAGCAACCACAATTGTGTTCTGCTAAACTGAACTTATCTGATGAAAGCCAGCCAGCTGTAGCCCAGCCAGGCCACTCTGCTCAGTGTGTGTTAGCGTTACAGTGCAGGGATTGGAATCCACCAGATTTAGCTGGAGTGGGGGGGGCAGGGAAAGCAGGCTTCACTTTTCAGAGTGAGCTCGAGTCCACACCCATCAAACCCCTTCCCTCTCAAGTCAGCAATAAACTGCCAGATCCGGGTTGCTGAGTGTAAATTCCCTTGTGGAGTTTAACAGGAGCCAGCTGGGCGTCCTTCCTCCGCAACGTGACTCCTCCCGGCCGCACCAGCCTCCCTCCCCTCATCCAGCCTTTCGAGACCTGGATGCTAGTAAAACAAAATGACGTTATATACAGGGTTTATAGCGGCGAGCCTTCCCCCTCCCTTGACGCATACAAATGCTTCCAGACCCAGAACGGATGAGTAACTGGTGCCCTGCGGCGAGCTCTGCCGTGTCTGACTGCAGACCCTGCCGGCCTCCTGCCAGAGAGCTGATGGGGTTTCTGGACAGACCCTCTTGGAAGCTGTCAGCAAAGGCACTTACAGCCGAGCCGCTGGTGGCATTTGAAGGGGGAAGAAAGAAGGCTGCGGTCCCGTGAGCCGTGGGCAGCTTCCTACAGAGGCTGGCCGTGTGCTCCCCTCCTGAGGTTTCAGTCTCCCGTGGTTCTGAGTAGCCTTGGCAGGCTCCACAGGCTGCAGGGTGCCTGGATAGCCTCGGCTGGAGACTGCTGCCTTCCTCCTTCCCCCGTGCTCTAGCATGGCTGCTAGGAGCTATCGGTATGATTGGGACCAATAGAAAAACATGCCATTGGCATGCGATTACTCCTGCTAAGGGTTGCCCAGAGGCAAGGCAAGGCTTGCACAGGTAGCAAGCCAAGGGGCAGGGGTGGACCATGGCTGGAAGGACCTGCAGGAATACCTGGGGACCTTGTGGCTCCAGGTGCTGCCCAGGGCTTTGCCGAGGGTCCAAGCAGGCCATCCAGCTGCACTGATGAGGCCAAGAGTATGGCCAGCAGGTAAGTGCAGCCCAACAGATAGCTGCTGTAGTGGTGGAGCCGTCTTCTGCACCCCACGGCTGTGTGCTGTCTGTGCTGGACAATATAGCCCCTGTGCATTCAGACCTGTGGCTTTCCCATGGGAACAGCCACAGCAGCATGCTGTGGGAGAATAAACTCATTTCTCTAATGAAAGGCAGTGGCATGGAAGACACCGTGTCTGTCTGATATTTCCCATCAGGGCACTGGAGTAGCAGATGCTGGATTCAGTGGGACCCATCTCTTGTCACATGCGTGTGGGCCAGGATCATCTTTCATAACCTGGGATCCTACCTCAAGCTGTTGCTCCTGAAGCTGAAAAATGGGGTCGGAAATCTGGGAAAGCCCCTAGTAATTACAGAGATCAATCAGGGAACAATTTAAAAAGCCCAGATTTGTAGGAAGCACCACTCATTGCCTGACTCACCAGCCATTGCCCTTGGTTGTGTTTCATCTTCCAGCACTCTCTCCAAGTGTTGCCACGCCACGGTGGCCCTGCTGTACCCCTTCACCTGGCAGCACACCTACATCCCCGTGCTGCCGCCTTCCATGATCGACATCGTGTGCTCGCCCACCCCCTTCCTCATCGGCCTGCTCTCCAGCTCCCTGCCCCGCCTGAAGGAGCTCCCCGTGGAGGAGGTGAGCCATGCACCCACGCCGCAGCCTTGCTCTCAGTTGCTTCCAGTGGGCTGAGTTGTCTTCTGTCCCGGAAGGGCTGGCTCTTGAGAGTCTGCCTTGCTGGCAGCGTGAAGGAGCTGAGCTCTCGTCCGCTGGCTCCTGCAAGCGTGGGGTGAGGGAGGAGGCGGATGCCCCCCGGGGAGGCAGAGGTCTGTGCTCTGCCTTGTCCGCAGCTTGGGAAGGCGGGGGGCTGGGATCTCCCACCGTGGGGCTGCTGCGGGTAGGAGATGATTTTATTAAAGTTTCTGTTGGTTTCTGCATAGCGCTGTCTAAGGGCTAAGCACAAAGTCTGCCAGGCTTGAAGTATGATTGCTACAAATTGGCCAGGATAGCTGCCCCTGTAATTAACACAGGTGCCTAATGAAAGCAGTAAATAATTAAGAACTGGATTCATGGTGCACAAGGATGAACACAGCAAGGCTGAACGTGGTCGGGGAGGCATTTCCCTCCCTGCCCACCCAGGGGACAGCGGTGTAGTGCACGGGGAGAAAAGATGGAGCTCTGACCCCGACGTGGCGGTGAGGAGCGGTGGGCTGGGCTTGGAGCACAGCCTCCTGCTGTCCAAGCTGTTCTGTGGTTTGCCGCGACATTGTTAGAAAGCCGCAACAAGGGCTCTGCTCTTGGCTCACGCTGGGTGCCTCCTCCAGCTGCGGTGGTGGGTAGGAGGAGCAGGGGCAGGACCAAAGCGTTTCCTCCAGAGCAGTTACAGATTAAGATAAACTCCGATGATGGAAATAATGACTTCCCCTTTTTATTCTTGCTCTCTCCTTCTTAGGTCCTCGTTGTTGACCTTGTAAATAACCGGTTTCTGAGACAGGTGAGCAGAGCTGTTTCGTATCCTTCATCTTCTCTCCCCGTTTTCCACCATACCTTACCTCCATCTGTGTTTGCTGACCTGCCTGGCTGGCTGGATCGCTTAATCCGCACGCAAACTGAGGCAGGATTTGTGGTTGGCAGCGTTATAGGGGTTGCTGTGTATGTATGTAATATCAGCGTCCCAAACCACAGCTGTTGAGGACCGAATCATTGTGCGTTATCTCTCTCGCTGTTGTTTTTTTTAAAAAGGGGAAACGGTGGCACTTGAGCGCTGTGGGTCCTTAAGTGGCATCCTGTAAGGCTGAGGGCAGAGCTGGAAAGCCTCAGCTCAGCGCTGTCTGCTGGGGAGCAAGCAGCGCGGCCTCTTCCAGCCTGCATCTGTCAGTCCATCTCCTGTCGCACACCCAGCCCTGAGTGGGGAAGGGAGCTTTGATGATTTCTTCAAATCCTTCCTGCCTGAGGAGCTTGTGGTTCCTCACTCCAGTCCTTGCACTGGATGGGTCACAAGTAGGAAGCCGGTACACGGAGGCCTGTATGTTGCTCTGCAGACAAGATTGCCTGCTGATTGTTACTTCCCTTTGTTGTGGAGAGGAGGAGCGGGATATTGAAGGGAAGAGGATAGATAAGCGAACATACGCCTGGCCCGGGAAGCTAGTTTTGCCCCAGAGCTCTCTGGCAGGTTGCTGAGCAGTGCTGGCTGCATCGGTGTCTGCCACGCCTCAGGTCCCATGGGTGGGATGGGACAAGTGCACCTCCTGCTGCAAGGAGTAGCCTGTGGATGAAGGCCACTCCTTCGGTGCAGTTCTCGCTTGCCAGCTGCCTTAGCTGCAGGGATATGCTTCACCTTGCACCTCTCTTTTGGAGGTTTAAGCTAGATCACGCTGTCTCAGCCAGGGCTGGTAGGAGCTCGCACACGGTCACCGGCAGTTCCTTGGCTTCGTTGCCCTACCGGAACTCGTTACGCCTCCGTAACACGATCGGTGCCTGAGCAGAGCTGAGCAGGGGGTTGTGCTCACCTGGCTGCACGCCAGCATTGTTCAGATACGTCCTCTTTGTGGTGGTGCGAGTGCTCGCAGGCGGACGGTGGGGCCACGGGTGAGCCCTGCCCGGTAGCCTCTCAGGTCGGACACCTGAAATTCTTCCAGAATAGGGGAATATTTGGGAGAAGACACCCCCTTTCTCCTTCCTCTTGTGCTTCTTGATAGTCGTGCACTGGGAAGTGCTGGGAATGTGCCAAGCATATTACGCCTTCTCCCTATCCCTCTTCCTCTCCTCACAGTTCATTTTTAGTGCTCCCTCTGCCGTGCTGGGGACGGGATAGGAGCTGGTGAGGAGAAGGGCAGGGGCCAGCCGTGTCCCGGCCCCAGGCCCTGAGGAGGTGGCTCTGTCTTACAGATAGAAGATGAGGACTCCATCCTGCCCCGCAAGCTGCAGGCCGCCCTAGAACACATTTTGGAGCAGAGGAACGAGCTGGCGAGCGACAAGGAGGAGGGCCCTGTCAATGGCAAGCAGGGTAAAGCACGGTGCCTTTCAGCTTCAAACTACGTCTTTTCCTGCCCCTTTTTCTCCTGTCGCTTCTTAGGGGAGAACTAAGCTTGTATTGAATTTAACATCACAGAAATTGGAGGTAGGTCAGGATTTTGGTTGAAGCTGTATTAAATATTCCATTGCACCAGGGACAATTCTCTTTGTGTGAAGAGAAACAGTACTTAATCCTTCCCAGCTCTGTCTGTCCTTCCCTTACGGCTCCAGGGAACACCTGTACTCCTTTGGGGGGGGGTCCCACAGGCCTCTCTCTGCTGCTGACCATGTGAGTGATGCAGGCTCCTCCGGGGGACAGTCCACCAGCAGAGCTGCAGCCTCGGAGGTGGCCATGCGGCTCACAGGCGACTGGGCTGAGACAGCTCTTTGGGGGGCAGTATGGGCACCTCCTGGTTGCAGGGGAGCCAAGACAAAGCTTGGTGGCTTTCAAAGTAGTACCAGCCCGGTCCTCTTCCGTGGCAAGCACTTCCTAGGATGCTGTCTCTCTTGAGCAGCTTTTTCTGCTCAGGCTGGATCTGAGAAAAGCCAGGGAGTTTGTACCCAGGGCTTTTCCTGGCACGTCCTTACAGCACTGTCCTCACCACTGCCTCTTTGTTTTCTCCTTAGAGACCAGCCCTTTGAACGAGGTGGTGTCTGAGGCCTTTGTCCGTTTCTTTGTGGAAATCGTGGGCCACTACTCCCTCTTCCTGACCCCCACTGAGCGAGAGGAGCGGACCCTGCAGCGCGAGGCTTTCCGCAAGTCCGTCTCCTCCAAGAGCCTCCGACGCTTCCTGGAGGTCTTCATGGAGACACAGATGTTCGGGGGCTTCATTCAGGAGCGGGAGCTGCGGAAGCAGGGGGTCAGAGGTGAGGGGCTCTGCCTGGGCTCTGCTGTTGGGGAAACTCTGCTGTTGCTCCTGCGAGAGCTGGGAGACGCTCACCAGCCGCCAGCTCCATCCCCAGCACCACGGCTGGAGGCTGCAGTGTCTGTGCAGGGACACTGGGAGGGAGGTGGTAGGGAAGCGCCAGCGCAGGCTGATGGCTTGTTCTGACACCCCTGCATGGCCTTCAAGAAGTCACTTGGGGATTTTTTTGTCTCTGTTTCCGTAGCTTCCCAAAGGGGAGCATCGCCTCACAGGAGCGTGGTGAGACATAGGGTTTGCACAGTGCATGGGAACCAGCTGCTGGAGAACAGGGGCTTTTTGTGCGTGATCTGGTAGTTTCTTGTTGAGGCTGGGGTTACAGGCACCCTTCACCGCTGCAGTAAGGGTGCAGTATCCTCCATGTGTGTGCCTCCATATAAGCAGTATCCTCCATGTGTGTGCCTCTTCCATTCCACATTGAATTCCCATCAGGACCGTCACAGAAGGGGTACACTGCTGGAAGGACATTTATTCTTGCAGTCTCTCATGTTCCCTTCCCACGTCTAGAGGAAGAACTGGCTGGATTGGTTATGGCTCTTTTGGCTAGTAGAAAATATGGATGCTCATGTCCTTCCCAGAGCTGCTTCTGTTGTTTCACTCCTGTTATCCCACAGTCCTGAGGGCGCTACTGGCAGCTGAAGTTCCTCATCCCTGCTGCTGCTCAGTGCTGGCTTAGCAGTTTCCTCCCAAGCACTAATGAGCAGTGGACACTTGAATAGGTGGCTGAGTAAAAGAGGTTTTGCAGCGTGGTAGACCCCGCGTGACGATTCCCCAGATGATCTCACTCTCTGGACTTAGCCGTGTTCGTAGCAGAATGAACGGAGGTTTTGTCTCTCCCTGTGCGAGGTACAAAAGCTCAGTCAGCCCTGCAGTGGGGAGGGAGGAGGCAGACCAAAGCTCCTGTCCCAGGTCCGGGCACAGCTGGTGGAGGAGGTGGGGAGAGTTGTTCCTTCTCGTGTGCAACAGTTTGTTGGTAAGCTGGGACAGTATGCTTTCAGATGGGTGTTCTTACTTTTATTTATAGGGAAGCAAAATTCAAGTTGTTGACTTCTTTCTTTCTGCAGGTCTGTTTGAGGTACGGGCTCAGGAGTACCTGGAAACACTTCCCAGTGGGGAGCAGAGTGGAGTCAATAGGTTCCTGAAAGGCCTAGGTAAGGAACCAGCAAAACCCTTGGCTTCTCAGGAGGCTTGTGCTTCTTGTTGCCTTCAGGTTTGGCAGCAGAGAAGCTGCCGAAGGGTGGCAGGGCTCTGCTAGTGCCTGTGTGTGGCTTCCTGCAGAGCAGTGCTCTGAGCCTTGAGTGATCAGTGCCTAGCTGTGTATCCCTGCTCTGGCACACCGTTGGCTCTGCCTCCTGATCTGCCACTTGTCTGGAGGCTGGTGGAGAACCAGAGATTGGGCCACGAGCTATGTCTGTGTCTTCCAAAGGAGGCGGGCGGGTCTGCAGAGGCAATGGAGCAACTAGTGACTTGGGGGTGGTGGATGCAGGTCCTGATGGGGGGAGTGACACAGTCTCCATTGCCTTCAGGTTTGCCCTTAGGGATCAGCGGTGGGAATTGCCCAGGAGTATCCTAAGGTTGAATCCATTTTCCGCTATAAGGGGAGCTAGACGAGAGCTAGCTAGACTGAGGTTAGAAGTCCTTGATAAGTCATTGGACACCATGGCTAAAAGAGTTTGATCTTCTGTTCAGATCGCATCCCTGGCCCTCTGGTCTTTTCTTGGCCATTTAAGAGCAGCAGTGTCTGTGGGGCTGGCGTGCCCTGCCTCTTACCCACACACGCTCTGGCCAGGTGACCTTAGTAATACGTTCACCTTCCAGGACCGCTGGGCAAACGGGCTCTGGAGGGTGTGCCTGGGGGCTTGCAGAGTCCCAGGCTGCAGTGCTGTTCCCAGGGGGTGGGCAGAGCTATGGCCTGCTTTGCAGGCACCTGCTTCCAGCTTTGCAGGGCAGGTGGCTGTGGATAAGGACCCAGGGCTGGCAGCAGGAGCGATTCTCTGCATAGGCTTGCTTGGCTGGTGAGGAATGACACTTGTTTTGCCTGTCGCTGCGGGGAGTCCATTTTCCTTTCTCCGTCTCTCCAGGTAGCAAAATGAAATTCCTCCACAAAAAGTAAGAGCGAAGCACATCCTCATTCCACAGAAGAGAATGGCCTTACCATTTAACAGCAATAAATCAGACTATTATCAACCGTTCCCATTCAGCCTGATCCCAGGAGCCAGCAGCCTTGGGCGAGCTGACCACGGCCAGGAAGCGCTCGCACAGACGTGTGGTGCCGCAGGAAGATTTGACGGCTGCGGGGCTGCCGGGACAGGTTTCTGGATATCTACAGTACCATGCACTGGACCAAGCACTCTCTGAACTCTGCACTAGCACGTTGCAGGCATCCCAGCGGATCGGATCTCTTAGCTAGTCAATTCTTTGTTTTGTTGTATTTTTCTATTTATATTGGGGTTAGAACAATTATTAACCGATGACTTTTGCCCTGCCTCCTCTCCGCCTGGTGCTGCAGGAGGCCAAAGCGGGACTCCCATAGAACTGAGCAGGCAAAGCTCAGGCATGCAGGAGGGGAGAAACAGAGATGTATGGAAATAGGTCTCTGCAAAGCGAGGATGCCGAGGACTGCAGGGATGATGTGGACTGACCAGGAGGAGCTTCCAAGCAGGGGAGAAGGGTGAGGGGGAACCACTAAACCTACTGAGGACTTGATGGGCCAGCCAGCTCCCCAGGTGGCTGTGCCAGGGGGTCCTGGCACGAGGAGAGGCCTTTCCTTATGCAGTGTAATTAAAAGCGAGTGGTGTAAAAGGCGTGCGAACCCTTGGTGTTTTGTGGAGGGGGACAAGCTGTGTCTGCCCACCGGCCCACCTGGCACCAAGCCTGAGCTGGAGAGGATACCAAGCTGAGCCCTCAGCTTGGCAAAGCCCTCGGCTTCCCTGTGAGCCTCGCAGCCTGAGTGGCCTTGTTCCCTTGCCTGGCCGCTTGCAGGGGGAGCCCAAAGTGGAGCTCACCTGCAGGGTCTCACCTGGGAGACCTGCTTCCCGAAGGTCAGAGGGGCTCTCCTTTCCCATCTCGGGTGTTGCTGCTGGGGAGCGTGGTAGGAAGCAGGCAAGGGGAGAGTGCCTGCTGCTGCTGCTGCCTTCTATGCTCCCGGTTGGGGAGGAGGTAGGACCTCCTGCTTGCCTCTCCTCTGTCTGTTTCGGTGGGGAGGTGTCATGGGAGGTGCGTGGAGGTTGGGGAGCGGGGTGAGGGCTCTTTTCCAGCTGGTGTGAAAGCTGTTTCCATTGCACCGCTTCTGAGGGCAGAGTCAAGAGCAGCTGGAGCATCCTTGGGTCTCCTCTGCTCTTCAGAGAGGAAGCCAGAGGGTAGCTCTGCTATGGCCTGAAGGGAAATCTCCTCTCGGCAGGTTGCAGGGTGAGAGCTGCATGGGGGTGCCTTTGCTGTGGGCAGCCGTGCTAGGCTGGGCTACACAGGGCTGCCGGAGGTTTTGAAAATGGTCCGGGTGCCCCTGTGGTCAGTGGGCTTTCCCAGGTGAGAGGGCCTTGTTGACCAACAGTGGGGTTCAGAGGAGCTCACCTCCACTCAGTAACGGAAGGGGAGCTGTGGGTCCAGTGCTGCTCTGTCAATCTTTTGAAGCCTGCGTTTCCAAAGTTTCCTACAGCGGCAGCCTCTTCCTGTGCTGTGTTTAAGGACGGAGGAAATGGGTGGTGGCAGGAGTGGGCAGCTGGGTGGGTGGAGAGGTGGAGGGGTGAGTGCTTGGAGAGATGGTGCTTCGCTGGCTCCCAGCGTAATGGGGCTTGCTATGTCTGTGACATGTGCCGCTATCTGGGGACCAGATAAGCTGGGCAGATGGCTCTAGGTGGCCCTGCTGGAGCAGGGGATTGGCCCAGATGACCTCCAGAGGTCCCTTCCCGCCTCAACCCCTCTGTGGTTCTGTGGTGAGCACCACAAATGCCGGACAGCAGTAGTGCCATGCCGAGCAGGGGGCAGGTAGGCAGCACCTGCAGCTCTGCGCTCCCCAACTTGTGTGCGGGGACAGTTGAAGCAGCGACAGAGGGGGTCAGAGAAGCCAGCAGCATTTATCGCCCCCCCCCCAGGGTCAGGCTCCCACAGGGGTGACCAGGTGGAGGGTGTGGGGGGCGGCCCCTCGGGTGTGCTGAGCAAAGTTGGCACTACTTAAAGCCTAGTTTGTCACAGGAGGCGGTGGTGGCCCACCAAAGGAAACTGCAGTGGAGTTCAAGGTGAATCAAATGCTGTGTTTTGGTTCTCTTTTTAATGGTAGCAAAATGAGGTTTTGCAAAGCTGGGGTGCACCCACACATGCAGAGGTGGCCAGGATGCCTGCAAAGCTTTGTGGGGCACTAAACGAAGCTGATCTTGTGGCTCAGCTCAGGCCTCCAGAAGCAGGTGTCCTACGTGGTCCCCCGCCGCCAAGCCTGTTCCTGGGGGCTCCACGTTCCGCTTCTCGAGTGATGTTTTCAACAGCATGGGACTTCGTCTTCCTCGGCGGGAGCTGTGGTAAGAAGCTGGGAGGGTTTCCCGGGATGCCCGATGCTCACAGGCTCCTTAGCTCAGCTTGAACTTGCGTGTGAGCATGCCAAGATACTGGCAGCTTTTACTGCGATATCCTGATAGCTCAAATTAAAGAGCGTGAAATAGCCCTGTTTGTCTCATTTGGGGGCTCCAAGAGGGCTCTGCCAGCACGGGGCTCTGTGGCCGCTCAGTGCTTTCACTGGCAGCTGTCAGGAAAGTGGGAATCAAGCCTACATAGTGTACAAAATCCAAGGAGGGTGTTAAAAAGCAGCAGCATGAGAAGTGCAATGAAAGAGACATTTACGGCTGTGTAATTAAGGATTTAAAATGAAACTCGGACAGAAAGCATTGGTCTCCAACTGCAGGACAGCCTCTTCAGCTTTATACTGAGCCGTGTTGCTCCGGGACGAGCAGGACCCTGCGTCCCTCAGGGCTCTGGATGCTTTGGAGGAACCCACCTGCGAAGAAAAGCCGTAAGACCGGCTGTGCTGGGTCTGACCACAGGTCCATGTGCCCTCCCATGGAGGCTGCCAACAGCAGATGGCCAGAGAAGACTATGAACAGAGCACATATGCTGGGTATGCCCTATATATTATATATATATGCACATACTATATATACTATACATACCCAAAGCGTTATACTTGCCTACTGTACGTCCCACAATGAGGGGTTTCCCGCACCAGAGCATCTGTGTGTTTAGTAGCCTTGGATGAGTTTGTCTTCCCTGACCATGTGTACGCGGGTGTAGACAAACGTGCTAAGGCAAGAGGCCAGTCCAGGGGCAGTACGGATTTACCGAAGGGTACTGGAGAACTGGGACACTCGCTCTGCGAGGTTAAACGTTAAAAGCCGCGATCTCTGCTCCCTGCTGGTCCCTGGTTAATTAAGCAGCTCGCACACGTCGACACGAGCAGCTCTGCAGGGCCAATGATGCCCGGGAGAGCTGCTCTTGCTGACTCCCAAGCCACTGGGTAAACCCTGAGCACCGTACCCTTCCTTGGCTTCCCCGCACAGGCTGTTGGTGTCCTGCAAGAGCTCAGGGCGCCGGGCAAATCCCAGCTTTTACAGAAACTTAGGGGAGTGTCCCATTCACCATACAGTTGTTCGTTCATCACTGATGGCGGCCAGTGCCGGCAGGACAGACAGAGCACCCTGTGCAGTCAAGAGACGAGACCTTGCCCTGTACAGGGTAGGTCTGATTTGGATTTGGAGAGGTGCAGCTGAAGGGCTGTGCTTGTGGGTGGCTGCGTGTGGGGGTCCCCGGTGCCAGTGGCCGGGGGGGCTTGCAACCTACCTCTCTGCCTGGAGACGGCTTTCAGGTTGCAGGTGCCGGCGGGCAGCTTGCAGGTGTAGAGCCCCAGGCAGCCGCCGCAGTCGGAGGGCCTCTGGCAGGGCCGGGACTGGATGCTGTGGCAGGAGTGCTGCGGAGGGAGGGAGAGCGGTGGCCATGGTGCCGGTGTCCAGCCTTGCCCGGCCCCTGGCCCAGGACCCCCTCCCAGTCACAGCTGTGTCGTCACTGCGCTCATGCTGCTGAGAGCCCCGGCCTTGAGGAGCCTGTGCCATACGCCGGCTCGAAGAGATACTTTCTGCACAGGCTTGGGCTGCCTGAGAGCAGCCTCTTGTAAAGTCAGAAGGTTTTCTTTTAGCGTATGCATGCCCCACAGCCAGTTAGTCATTTTGGGGTGACGTGAACTGCTCAGCCCTGGGACCGTGCTTGCCGGGGGCTGTCAGCTCCGGCATACTCAAGCTGACAGCAGTGCAATGCCTGGGTGTGAGATGAGATGAGCTCAAAAGAGCCTCCTCATCTCCCCCAGACAGGCCAGAGATGGCTGTCATTAGAAAGCAAAGCCAAGTTGCAAAAGATTATATGATATAATGGGATGAACATTTGCTGCTGGATGTTTGATTTCCACTTAAAACGGTAAAATAATGCAGTAAAACCTGCAGCAGGAGGACAAGCTGCTCACCAGGCTATAGAGCAGCAGCTTCATGCAAGGAGCTGGAGAAGTTGGGACCTGAGGAAGCAGGTTCAGGGGCAGCTCGTTACTGCTTTTGGCAGAAAGCATGCTAAGTGGCTGGCCCCCGTGGCTGAAGGGCTGCCACCTGTGCGGGACAGGTGGGTGCCCCCAGCCCCCCTCCTGGGCATGGCATTTTGGGACACACACCCAGACCTGCGCTCGCCTCCTGACCTGCTCACCGCCTGCATGCATGGCCATCGGCTCTGCTCTAAGCCTCGCCAGGTACCCAGTGGTATTTTAGAGTTGTCGCTGCCCGCCTCCCTTGTCTGCACCACAAGCCAAACAGTGCTGTGAGGCCGTGTTGTGGCCAGCACTTTCACACTCTGCTCACGAGGAACGGCCCGAAAGCGGCTTTTCTACCCGATGTTTGCAGGATCATGGCACGCTCAGCACCTGCTCCTGCTGCCCTCAATCCTGCCTGATTTTTATGTCCCCATGGTGCCACAGGGACTGCTGGGCAGCAAGGCTCTGCGCAGGGGTGCTGGGGCTCAGGTGTGCATGAGGGACCCAGTTTTGAAGCTGGAGAGCTGGCTGAGCTGCTCAGGCAGATACCACCGTGAGGGTCAGACAGTAGCAGCCCATGGGTCACAGTGTGGGTGCAGCAGCCCTCTGCCTGGAGAGGAGGTGCCGCCCCAGCCCTGCTCTGCCAAAACCCCAGCCTTGGCTGCCTGGCGTGGGTGTATAGCCATCCAACTGCAAGCATTTGGGTGGTAAAATTGCTGGGAGCTGAGGGCGTGGGGGTGTGCCAGGAGGATGCTCTCCTTTCCCTGCATTGTGGCGTGGCGGCGCGTTTTGGGGCTGTGCTGCCTGGTTTCTGTGTCTCTGTGCTGCACAGACCTGCCAGAGCCGCTGCTGGCTCCCTGTTACAAGCGCCGGGGGGCCAGTGACATCCCACCCGCCCTGCAGGAACCCATGGAGCTGCGAAGTGGAGGGAAGGACCCGTTTCTTTGGCCCCGTCCTCTTCATTAGGCGCTCTCGACACCATTACGCGCGGCCCCTTCCTGCCTTGCAGACAGGTGAGCCAAAGGGGCTCACCGAGCTGCCCGACCCCGGGGTCAGGAGCGGGGGGCTGGCGCCTCCCCTCGCTCCCGGTCCCCCTGCAAACCCTCCGTGCGAACCCTCATCGTTGCTGCCCAAGGGTGGGTTGTGCTTACCGTGTCCCCGTTGAACTTCCCGTGGCCCTTCAGGTGATGGCTCAGCCTCGGGCTCCTGCTGCGGGAGGGCTGCGGCGGGAGCCTCCGGGCCTTGCCGGGGGGCCCTGCTCGCCGCTGCCCGGCGGGAGCTTGGCCATGGCCTTGCTGGGGGACCCGGAGCCAGGGGGGGCCTCTCCCATCACCTCCCATGCACCAGCCGGCAGGCGGCTCCCCTCTGAGCCCTGCCCAGGCAGGTTGTCTGCTCTATCTCCAGGCGGCCAAGGGTCTTCTCCAGGGCCCCCAGCTCCTGGCGGCCTCTCCGGGGTGCTGGCCCGGCCCCCCAGTGCCTCAGATGGTGCTGGGGCTGAGCAGAGCAGCACCAGGAGGAGCGCAGCGACGGTCAGTGCTTGGACCTTCATCCTCAGGGCCTGGCTTTGCTCGGGGTCCTCCTGCCTGGACAAGGCTGTTGGAGGCAGGAGCAGAGGTGGAAGCTGCCTCTCTTCCCTGCTGCTGGATCCAGCCAAAGTCATTTTTATAGCGCCCGGACCTACCCCGAGGGCACAGCCCTTTTCCCCCGCCCCTGCCACGTCCCACCTCCCCACTTGTGAGCAAACCCGGCTGCTTGCGTGGGGCCCCGTCCCCCTCCCTTGCGCTCCCAAACGCCCCAGCACCCTCCTGCCACGGCCACCCCGTCCCCACTCAGTGACGGGTACACGCATGCCTGCGTGCGGGTGCGCGGCATCTCCCACTTCCGAGCACTGAGTCTGTTAGCTAAACCACACTTGCAAGCAAGGTCTTAGTACAGGGGGGGCTGCCGGTAAACGTTTGTGCGTGGCAGGGGGAGAGGGGCTGTACAGGGTCAAAATGAGTCCCTTCGGTCTCTGAAAAGGCAGCCATTATATTTTCACTTTGGTTGCCTAAGGAGGTAGTGCTGATGTGATACAGCTTTGTCAGTTCTCCAGCCCACCCCTGGTGCCTGCTCAGCCCTTTGCCCAGTTTTAGCCAAGTCTGATGGAAAGGCAGCAGGCTCATGGGCAAGGAATTGCTACGAGCCTGGTGAAAGTGGTCTGGGTAGAGGAGAGGCACCCAATTAATGCCTCCATCCGTTGCAGTGGGAGCTCACTTCTTATTAAACAGCAGAGCCCACCTGGGAGAGTTGTGTTAGAGCTGCCCTGACCAAGCTTTGTTCGGCTTTTCTGCCACATCAGACACCAGTGATCTGCTCCTCGGGCAAGGGTCCTCGCCGATGGGCAGCCTCTATATGAAACGGAGGATGAGTCTGTACTCCAGGCTTACTATCAATCAGGTTCAAAAACCAGCCAGCACCAAGACCCAGCTCCACTGGAAATCAATTTTAGTGAGTTTCAGTGTTCACCGAACTGTTGGCGCCCGCAGTTGCATCCTGTGCACATCCTTGTCCGTATTTGGCATCTTTCTTGGATGGAGAAGGGATGGCACCCTCCACCACGTCACGACCTCCCCGTCAGCACCCTCTTGGCTGAAAGGCTGTAGTCACAGTCCTGAGCACGGGGACTATCCCCTTCCCCTCAGCCCCACTTACTCGCGGGGAGGTTCACCCCCAGAGTCTTTTTCCACCGAGTCCTGTCTCCTCATCCACCAAAGGGCAACGTTTGCACATGCACGGGGCTGGGAGAGAGATGCTTTTTGTTCAAAATTGTTCTGTGTGCCTGCTGAGGAAGGGCTGACAACGCTGGCTTTAGACACAGCATTTGGGTAGGATGCAGTTATGGTTTCCAGCCAGTGGATAGCTCTGAATTAAAGCGCTGGGCAGGACGGGCAGCAGTCGCACCACCGTAGCCTCCACCACCTCCAGCTGCTCCAAGGCCAGATTTCCAGTGTGAAAAGTGTCTCTGGTCCTGCCTGCTGCACTGCATCCTCCTGGTGGGAGGAAGGACTCGGAGGGTGTAGTGAGTTGCCAGCCCACCCCCCTGGGTGTGAGCAAAAGGACGGCAGGAGACCATGCAGGAGACCAGAGAGCTGATTTCTACACATCTGCTGCTATTATTTTCTGTATAGACAGCAAAGGTGTACTAGCAAAACATAGGTATTTTCATGCATGGCTGTTGCAATGATGAACTTGGACACCGCAGCTGGTGTAAGGCTGTAAGGGAGAGGGAGGCTGTTTCGCAGACAGTGTACCTGAAGCCTGTGCTGGACCCTCTCTGTCCTGCTCTCCCCAAGACATCAGTTTGGCGTTTGTAATTGCACAGTGGGCGTTCCCCTGTGGACCAGAGATGAGTTCACGTGGTCACTGGTCTCCTTACCTCTGATGTGGGAATGGCTCAGCAGCCTTGAGCCAGCAAGCATCCCCATGAGACCCACACAGAGCTCTCCTGCCACTCACCCACTGCCATCCCCTAGTACTCCCCTGTCAGCTACCGATGGTCCTGCGTAACACCAAAAAAACATAGGCAGAGCTGGTGTCTTCCCACCCTCAAGTTTAGTTGCTCAGGGGCTGGAACATGCCTAGAAGAGGTATCTCTGGGAGATAAGTTACACAACAGAAGAGTGAGAAGCTGATTTCCATAGCCAAGCTGTTCCGTAGCCAAGCTGGCTACATTAGCTAATTTTCAAAAGGCTGTGGACCAGACTTAATTTGTATAAAATTGATTTAAGTGTAGACATCCTTGCTAATAAAGATGCTGGAGGGGTTAAAGGCAGAAGGACAACTGTGCAGCTCTAGCCTGGACAGGGTCAAGGAAGCTCTGTTCTGTTCCTGTCTTTGCTATGGACTCACTGTGAGCTTGGCAGTCATTTGAGCTATACAGCTTGCGTGTCCACTTGTAAACAAGGGCTGTGCTTCCAGTCTTCCCTGGAAACAGTATCCTTAGCCTGATCTGCTGGGATGGTACCAGGAGACTTCTTGTTCCGGAGGGAAGGGAAGGTGTGACTGAATGTTTTGGTCCCAGCACGCAGTGCTGTATTAGGAGCGCATGCCTGCCGGTGCTCCTCTCCAGCCAGCCACGTGTGGGAAGTTTTCTCTGTCAAGTATCCAGTGGTTTGCCAAGTGGTCAGTAATGGAGGCGTGGTGAGAGGGGCTTCCTCTCTTTTGCTTCAGACTTGACACTCTGGGCTGAAGAGGAAGGAAGCCCCAAGTTCAGAGGAAGGCGTGTGGAACAAGGGGCAGTCATCTTTTACAGGCCACCAGCTGGCCCCTGGTTATCCCTCTTTGATTAGTCTTGCCTGCTTTCTCCAGGGGCATTGGACTTCAGAGCAAGAAAGTGCGGCGTTTGCTGGCTGGCTTGGGAAGAGCGATGAGGTACTCCTACGGTGTTATGTGCCTGCCAGCTGCACCTTGCCACAGGTTGTGGTCTCTCTTGGATAGAAACCAGGAGTAAGCAGCAAGAGAGGATGTTGCTGCTGAAGATCTAGGAGTCGATGACAGAGGAGCTACCGTGATAATAGACAACAGTGACACAAGGTGGAGGAAGGGAAAATTCCCTCAATAGAAAATCTAGAAGGACTGGAGGTTCAGGGAACCAGGAGGTCTGAAAGACCAGAAACCAGCTTTTCTTTACAAAGAAGAAGTTCCCTGGGCTGGTGCCTCCTTCCCTGAGGGTTTACTCAAGACCAAAACAGATGAGTGTTCCCATTAGACAAGGGGGTGAGATATACTATCAACAGGCAGTAGACAGAAGAACCAAGCTGTGGTTGCTGGAACCCACTAAATAAAAAAAAAAAGGAGAGGAAACAACAGCAGACAAACGTAAATGTGAACAGTGCAATACAAGTCGTCGCCAAATGCACTCCACTGACACTTCACCTCCCGAAAGGTAGCATGCACCGAAAGTCTAAGTCCTCTGGTCAGCAGCCAGCTTTTGAGCTCAAAGCTCAAAACACAGCCCAGTTCCTGGAAATAGCAATGCTGGGAGTGCAAGGAGGTGATGGATGAGAAAGCCATGGTCCTCTAGTCCATCTTCCATACCTTCACCTCTGGCCAGCTCCTGCTCTTGACTTGCTCCTGGCTGACACTGTAAGGGCTGATTTCTGGGGAAATGGGCTCATAGGAACGGAGAGACAAGCTTGCAGCAAGCAGACCCATCCGGACACAGGTATCTGTGTCATGTTTAGCAAGCATCCCTGCAAGGATTCCTGCCATTAAGCTGTGGAGAGAAAGAAAGGCAGTTTTGAACACTGGGGGAACAGCTTTGATCTTGGGAACATGGCCGTTTGTTTGTAAGAGCATTCATTTGGACCCAAACTAACACTTACAGAAGCAGAATATGTCACACAGGAGGGGTGAGGTTATAATGAAAAGTTTTTGCTTTTTTATATTTCTTTTTAAATTTGGAGTAACAAATAGTGCTATTTATTCACATTTTATTTGCTTCTCAGCAGCTGTT
Organism: Gymnogyps californianus; assembly: GCF_018139145.2. Lineage (NCBI taxonomy): Eukaryota > Metazoa > Chordata > Aves > Accipitriformes > Cathartidae > Gymnogyps > Gymnogyps californianus. The sequence goes on from NC_059471.1 coordinate 154,893,401, forward strand.
GAGCAGTTGAGGTACTTTCCCATTCCACCACATTTTCTATTCTCCCCAGTTTTCCAGGTGAGGCAGGAGAAAAGAAAGGAGTCTAAGAAAGGAAGAATCTATTTTTAGCGTGCTCTCTAATTATTTTGTCACTTCTCTGATCCTTGTTGGTGCCTTGTTATGTTCCCTCCTGTCCCCAAAGGGGTGGATGGGAAGAAAGGTAAAGTTTCCATATGTATGTGAGAGGGGCAACAGACCCAGCTGGAAAACGGAATCCAAAGCTGAAATAAGATTGTAGATTCAGATTTTTGTAAACTTTCGCTGTTGTTTTCCATTTGAGATTTCCCAGTAAAAATGATGTGAGGGCTTGGAACAACAGTGGTCACCCATAGGTCCTCACAAGGCACCAAGGAGGCCATCAGGAGAAGGGGATGGCTTTGCCATCTGCCTGGCTTGCAGGGGAAGGCTCTGTTGAGGCATGGATACGTGCAGGGTGGTGTTTGTGATCGACTGGGAACAACTACTGTTTATTCATAGCTAAAGACAGTAATGATGCTCGGAAGCTAGGAGAGGACAAAGGAGAAGTGAAAGAGATGGGAGAAGATAATGACATTTGAGAGGACGAAGCAAGGACAGGAAAATGTGACGGCAGGGAGGATTAATGAGCAAATCTATGGAGAAGGGAAAAAGATCACTTTTTTCTTTGTGCTCTGAATAATTACCTCATCATCTTTTTATCCATAACAAAGGCACAGAAGATTATGATTTCCATAAACCATTCAATCTCTCAACAGCTCCAGAAGTTCAGAGTAAATATTTGGGGGAGCATCCCCTAGCAATGCCGTGTGCAGGCATGCAGTGTTATGTTGTCACGGCAGCCAGGCGCAAGGAGCAAACGGCCGCTGCTCCCTGCACACACGCACGGCTCCTTGGGCAGCATCTCTGGAGTTGTAGGAGAGCCGCAGGGTCGAAGCGAGGCATGAGGTGCCCTGGATCACTGTTTCTGGGTGCACAGTGTCCCCTGACCAGTGCTTCAAAAGTGAAAGGGTTCACGGGGACTGAGCCGTGAATGTGTTATAGCCCTGGGTTATACCCTGCTGCATAGGCCCTTGAAAGTGCCAACAGGCTGGGCTTGGGCAACTTCACCAGTTTATATGCTGTGGAGATGGGATGTATGTCAATGTAGTGTCCCGGCATTTCCAGCCTGTTTTGGCACTCTTAGTCTGTAGAACAGGGATTTCTGCAACTCAGTGGAGCAGCTGGGGTTACCAGGAAGGACATCCCTGGATGAACAATGAAAATTCCCACATGGACCTGGGGATGCTGGGGAATGGGATTTCCAGACCAATATTACTTCAGCAATGGGAGCAGTAATGGGCCTCTAGCTTTCAGCTAGTTTTAGAAGGAAAAACAAACTTAAAGTACTCCTGTGTAACTCAGCGGAGGTGTTTGGCAGTGGCACACTTTCTCTCACCTTTGCTCTTCCCTTAAATTAAGCTTTTTAAAAGGGAAAGGAAACCCTAAAGAAGATGTTTACATTAGCCTCTAGAAAAAATTGTCCTGTGGCAAGGGGTAGTTGTGTACAGAGCAGATGATGCAGAGAGGAGGCTGTGTGCCTGGAGGAGCTGGCAGAGGTTGGGCACATCTGCTAGAAGCAGTGAGCAAAGCTGAGCTTTTCTTAGGACAGGCTGACCCCGCGAGGTTCCTCCCAGCCCCCATTCCTCTGCTGTTACGCTTACTGCTCCGAACAACACTTTGGTCTTCTTTGGAGAAGACCAGCTTGCAGTTGCAGTCAACTCATCTCAGAGGTGATTTGGGACACAAGGAGTGTGTCCTGGTGTTAAGTGGGTTAACTAGCTTGGCAAGAAGTTATTGATTGATCCTAACTCAAATATTGAGGACGCTGTAAGTTTCAAAAAAAAAGACTTTTCATTCTGCCCACTCATAAAAGAAAAAAGAAGTGTTGCTATGTTGAGTTATTGGCAGGTAAGAGTAGAAAAATAAAAGGAAATACCTGTCACATACAGCCTTTTGGTCTAGCCCAAGGCAATGAAAGGATAGAATCAATTATTGTAGTGTACGAAGCAAGAAGAAAAAAAACCTGACTACTACATATAGTTCGACAAGTTAACAAGGAGCATAATAAAATATTACTCTGACAGACTGAGAATTGATCAGTGGGGCTAGGAGTAATATCTGTCATTTCCTACTCCTATGTACAGTGTTGTGTGAACAGCTAGGCGAATTACACAGCAGATTCTTTTGAAACATGAGCTATTGCCAGAGGCAAATGCAGAACCTGATTAAATGCTTTTATAGGGCAATTTTAGCTACTGAGTGGCAGTCCAACTTCCATTGGAGAAGTGCGGAAGTAAAGTAGTTAGTTAGTAAGACAGCTTTGATGTAAGGTGGTTTACTTTGCTTTTAGCAGCTCAGCCCAGACTAATTCAGAACTACTAGATTGCCCTGAAAGGCTTGGATCTTAAAGAAAAGCAAAACTAATAACAGCAAGACTGGCTTCCAAGATGCTTAGGGGGACATTTTTAGCAAGCTTGGCAAGGAATCACAGTAACCAGTCCTGTTCTTGTGTCCTTAGCGTCTGTTCCTCAAGCAGCAGAATGTCGTTTGCTTTTGCAGTAGAATTTCAAAGAAATATGATGATGGCCCTTCCACATTTAGCTGGAGAAGACAAAGCAGTGAGCAATATACCTGTCGCCGGCTCCTGAGACGTTGACTATCTCCTCCCTGCTGATGGGGATGGCAGGGTAGTGGGTGGCGCAGAGGCTGGCAGCAGCAGTCTGTGGGGGGAGAGAAGGGAAGTTAGTGGGAACTGCCCAAGCTGATAAGGCCTCATGTGGCTGATGTCATCCAGACCTGCACGGATGCCAAAAAAGGAAAAGGGAAAAAAAAAAGGCAATAATCTTTTTTTCACACTTTGAAAGAGATCAGTGATTTAAATGAAGCTTCCTGAAAATGAAGCTTGCACTCATGAATATTCACAATAAGCACATTTAAAACTAGCTGACTATAAACACTGCTGCTAGAAGTCAGCAGTATATGGACAGACAACTTGATTTTCTTTCAGAGCTGTGTATTCCACCCCCCCAAACACGTACACTTGCCAGCAGTGATGCCATCCATGTTTCCCAGGACTGCTGCCATGCCACCAGAAATAGCAATGGTGCTATATGGTCCCAGAAAAAAGCAACTTAAAGCTCAGAGTTTGTTTTCCATGCCCTTACCTGGGCTCCTGGACAAAGCGAGATGCTCCCTCCTAGGCTCTTGCCACACAGGAGGATGCCATGAGCACCGAGGGTCACCACCACACAGCACAGGTGGGCCAGCAAAGGGCGGGCCAGGGCCATTGTGGTCTGGACAACATCCTCCAACCTGGACGGCAGCTCTTCAGACAGTGGGGAGGAAAAACTGTGATATAACTTTAAAGGTCCTCGACTGGCCTTTTTATGGGCTGGCAGCATATTTGTGAGCATCACTACTACTATTTATGAGCACTACTATTTATGAGCACTTCTGAAATGTGGTTGATATAATTTTTTTTCTTTAAATCATGGGAAACATGGAATTCCCCAACATTAGACTTCCGTACCGTACCTCTATCCTATGCTGAGGAAACCACCCCTCATGGGACTAAACATGTGTCTGTAGAGATCAAAAAACTGTCCTGAAGCATGACTTCCTTGTCTTAATGCTGTTGGATTTCCACCTGAATGTGGTGGGGTATTTCATTTCTGCAAAGGGTGGTACTGTCAGGACAGGTGCCCTCAGAGCATCATGCTTCAGAGACATGTTTACAAACCAGAGATTGTTCCTGTTTAGCTGATGAAGAGAAGCAAATGGGATCTCTGGTTTTGGACAAGGAGCCATCCCAGGCCTACTGTGCTCTCTGACAGATCATCAGTCCGGCCTGGGCCGTACAACCCATGCAGAGATGGCTGTAAGCTGGAAGAAACCAAGAGTGCTTATGAATCCCCACTGTGTTGTAACCCAATTTGCTTGAAATGGGGGCTGGAGTAGAAAATGCTCTTCTCCAGGATCTAGGTTATCTAAAAGTGTCACTGACCCTTCTGAGTATTCAATACCTGCTGGCAGAGGGTTCCCGAGGGTCCGATTTATTGCTCTTAGCTCTTGCAGGTTGGGGGAAATGTATGTGAGCGCTTTCCAGCTGTCTGAGAAGAATGGCTTAGACGCCTTGTTCTCATCTGTTGGCTCATAGCACACTTCAAAACAACATTGCAATTCGTTAGTTAATTAATCAATTAGTGGTTCATCTCTACATCAGAGCAGGATGCAGTGTAGAAGGCTTAGCGTGATCTGCACAACTGGTGTTATACGTGTGATCTATTAGAAACTTAAATACTATTTCCCCCATGCTTGGGACAAGGTCTCCCAAGGTTTTCTTTCCAGTGCTCAGCAATGAGACAGTTGCTTCTGGCTCTGGAGTGATATAATCAGACTTCAGTTGTGTTACTCCTCTTAGCTGGTTTTGGAGCCTCTGCCAGGTTTTAAGAACATTGTCTCCTTCTTCAGGATTTGCTTTTAAAAATGAAGGCATAACTCCAAAGGTTTAGGAAGCCTCGTGAAGGGTCCCCAGCATATATTTTATGTATGTATTTTATGGGAAGTGGGAGAGAAATCCTCTCAAAAGATGCTTTAGCACTTTGAGAAGCAAACTATATTGCTGCTCAAACCGGCAGGAGCACACACATTTGTGCTTGCCTTGAGATTACAGGCAAAGAGAGCAGCTTTCCCTGGCTTTCTGGCAGTGCCCAAGGGCTATAGCATCTACACTATGGGAAATGTGATTTAGCAGCAGAATGAGAAAAACTCAGGGAAAGCAGAAATGTTTCATCTATTTGAAACAGAGTAGCAGAGTACAGAAAGGAGTGCTGAATAACACAGCATGTCAGACAATAACTGGGTATCTCCAGCAAGCAGCAGTGGAGAGCACCCAGGGTGTGCGGAGTGTCTTGGCACACGCACTGTTAGGAGCTACAGGGCCAGGGCTGGGTGAGTTCTCCTTACCTGCTAGCTGATGCTCTCTAGCTAGTTGGCAGACGTACTGAATAGTGGAAAGAGGCACATTGCCATCAATGCAAACTAGCGGGGCCTGGCACAGGTTCTCCTTGAACTGGGACACCTAGTGAAAATCCAGGACACAGAGTAGAGACAGCTTGAGTCATTGCAGAGAGAAAAAATGATTGCTAGTCAGACTTGAGATGTAGGATTTTCACTCGTATCACAGCCCTTAGGTGCAGGCACGAACCTAAAAGAGTGATTCCCTAAGGAAAAGGGATTTTCCCATTTGCCTCATCTCCTCTCCTTCTTCTCCTTCCCCTGCTCCTTGCCATCAAGAGCTGGACTCAACTGGCAGGGCCCCTCCAGCAGAGAAAGATAGTTGCTGGTCCTCACTAGACCACTTTGGTACCCGTGGGTCAGTCAGAGACCTACAGGGAAAGGGAATGCTGCTATTTAATGCCACTGTAGGATTCCCTGTGCTATGCCTGGCTTGACTACATCTTTGCTTGCTGCGCGTGTCATTTAGATGTCCTCTGTGCACAATGCCTCCTAAGACAGGTTGTTCATCAGAGTGTTTTACTCCTGGGTCCTACTGAATTGTGTAAGGATGGGGGACAGTGGAGCAGTAGAGTGGGGAGCTGCCGTTCCCTCCTTTGGCTCTCTGAGGCTGCACGACCACTGCCTGAAGGCCAAGCCAGTGCTATAGGCACTTGTGCAGCATCCCTCCCATGTGTCTGCTAATCCTGGTGGAAAGAAGGGCTGCCAGAATGCACTTCGCAGCAGAAGATTGGTTCAGAGTTTCCACTGGCCACAACTGTTTTGTAAAGCTCAGGAGAATTAATCTGTCAGGTAATGGTTTTCTGTGCCAAGGCTTGGGAGAGGCAGGGTGGGGATGGAAGTGGGAGCAATGACCATCTTTTCCCCTAGGAAGTCTCCACCTCACAGGGATCCCACTGGTAAGTAAATTGCACTTAACTTCCATGTTGCTGTCAGTCATGAAGCACAGGCTTTTGTTCTGTCGACAAAAGAACGAGTAGGGAAGGAGGGTGCAGTGATGGGGCTTTCACTGAATCAGTCCTTAATCACTGCTTCCATTAGCCCTGACGTTTTGAAGGTTTGGATGTGCTGAGCAGCAGTGCCTGTTGATACAACTCAGCATGTAGGAACAACAGGGATGGCGCGGAGGGGATGGAACAGGAAGACTTGCTTTAATCAATGTTCTGTCTACTTTTTTTGTTTTTCCCTAAAGGGAGAAATACCATTTCTGCAGGTGGACTGGATTTATTGCTGGCTTTAAGGTGCCAAAAATTATAGGTTATCTGGGACTAGTTAATAAAGAGGATTCTGGCCTACATGTCATGGATGATAGTAGTGGTGCTACTGTATGGAGCAGAAACAGATAGAAGCTCCATCTGGGTCAGCAGCAACAGAGGGCTCTGGTAGCTTGCCATGCTGCTATCTCAGTGGCCAATGTCTGGGGTTAACTTTAGGATTTCCCATGTTCCCTCTGCACACCCACTCCTTCCTGGTACAGCTTCGCCAGTTGCTTTTTGTCACACGTCCACGCTCCTTCTCATAAGAAAAAGCTTACAAATCAGATGGTATGCATACATATTGCTCTGTTATCTGGTGATGGATGTCCATGTCTCCCAAGCCAACGCTGAGCTCCCCAGCACTAGTGACCACAGCACAGTAAGTGGCTGTGCTCTTCCCCTCCAGCTGAAGGACGGCGCTCATGTCCTAAAACAGGGAGGACAGTTATATATCGAGCATGTTTCTCTTCCCTGCCACACTCAGCTCATTCTTTCTCTGTGCCCACCTGATCGGTAGCCTAGCTTGCTGTTATCCCTTCAACCTCCCTTCTCCCTTGAGATAAGCAACATTTCAGAGGTATCTCAGTCTAGACAGTGCTGGCAGATGGCTACTTCTCAATGTTTGCAACGCAACAAATGCCACAGGTTAAAGAAATCATTTAGTAAATGACAGTGACAGGTCTCTGCTGTGCAGTTCCATAGGTTGTGTCTCTGTTGTAACAGAAGAATGGTCTGCAGCCCTGCCTGCTCCAGTCATCCGTTCCCATAGCTTGTGTGACACTTTGATGGCCTGTCGACATCCTGTCATGTCTTGGTGGCACGCTCCAGCTAGCAGTTATGTTAGCCACCTCCCTGACTGCACAGCCTGATTTTGAGGGCAAACTTGGAGCCATTTTTACAGCAGTGTCGCAGACATAGCTATGAGGTGTCCTTCCTGTGTGGGTCTTGTGAATGATCTGCTTACAGAACTCAGGGCATTTCTTGCAATATACATGTGGATGGAGAAATGCATCCACCGCAGTAGTGCACAGGGAAGCTGGAGGATTTAAGGAAAGGGTCCTCTCTAACATTGGTGGTAATGTGTTTTGTTACAGGCAAGGATTGCTTGGCGGCTGGCCGGCAAGTTCATCTTCCCTTGGGAGACTGCTCACTTGACGGCACAAACTGTGCTGTGCTGGGTAGAGAAGAGATTATAGACCTGCCGCTATGAACCCTTTATAAACCAAAAAAGAGTTCATATTCTTATTGCTTCATTTACTAAGCAACTGCTCAGGTAGACAGAACTAAGGGCCCATGTGCTCTATTTGGATACTAGGGCCCTGAGGACACTAATAGGCTTTAATGGCCCTGACCTGCCTCACCTGCGGGCTCCATCTATACCCCTGGCTTGTCTTCAGCCCTGCCTCTTCACCATAGAGGTGCCTGATGCCCTAGGTTAGCGTTGCCTTACTGGCTTTCTCTGCTCCCTGCTGGGGTAGTGATGCTCTGCCTTGCTGCACCCAGTGAGCTCCTGCTGCTCCTGGCTCCCTGACCTCTGTGGACAAGCTGCTGCTTCAGTCAGGTATTCCTCTGGTGCACAGTTAGGGGTGTATGCAGCTACGTGGAGGACCCTACTCCTCTGAACTTGGGAGGTGTCCAGCCTGGGCTCCCAGTTCCAGGTTTTCTCTGTCTTATGCTTTACCCAAACCAGGCTGATTTTGGCATTGCTTTGTCTGTCCTCAGGGTCAGGGTTTACATATTTCTGGCTGTGCTTAGGCCTTACTAGAATTTTTCATGGTTCCTCCTGATTTACCTCTCTTTCTCCTTCAAGCACCACTCCCTGGAGCTGAAGTCAGACCCCATGGTTCAGACTCCAAACAGTACATACATCTAGCCTGTGTTTTGGGGGGTGGCTCCTTGCCTTCCAATTGTCTGTAACTAAAGGAGCATTGAATTATTCCTACTCTTAGCCTGATGGAAGGTCGCTTTTATGTCTGCCAGGGCTGAGAAGAATTTTCCCTCTATGTAACATCACCATTCCATGCTCCTGAGGTGCCACTACTGTGCAACGTACCATGTGGTGACAGTAGTGCAGGATGGACTCTGAATGTTCATCCTTCCCCACAGCTGATAAAAAGAGAGGAGTCTGTCCAAGACGGCTTAAGCAGTCTAAAAAGCAAATGGAAACAGAAGATGATATTAATAAATCCATCAGAGTACTTGTGAACACAGTGACAGCCTGTGCAGGATGACTGTCTGTAGGAAAGCCCTCTCCTGGAAAACTTAATGCCCATCAATCCCTGTCTAGAAGGACGTTCAAGACAAAACTCAGCCACAACTGCTGCAAATGACTGGCTGGGGTTGAGTGGGGTGATCTACGTCTGCCTGCTGCACCGGCACTCTGAATTCTCTGGATTTTTGGGAACATCTGGGAGTGGAGGAAAAGAGAAGAAGGGGGAAAAAACTTCTGCACTTCCCTGGCATCATCTCCTTTACCATCACAGGCACATGGGCTTTCCCACATTGCTTCTGTGCACGGCCTTTCCTGCTGCTGGCCTTCCCACACTGCTGTTCCCACCGTGCTATCTTACTAAAACCACTGAATCTGAATGGATTCACAGGAAACTGTTTGTCCTCTCCCTTCAAGTTACCACAAATTATACCTCAGTGGGTGGCATGGGTGGCTTTTTTTTTTTTTCCCCTCAAGCTTCTCCATTTGTGATCTGAAGTGATAGTAGATTTGTGTTAGGAAGATCTGGGAAAGGTCAAAAAGCCAGAATAATCCTAAAATTGTTTTGTAATCTGCCCCTGTTAATTTCAATACCCGAACACTAGTCTGCTGCTGCTTGTGGTGGAGCACCAGGTACAGTGTGATCCTTTCCTGTTGCCAAGGACTGTAGCCCTTTCTCTTCTACAGTAATTCCTGCGCCCCAGTTCCTCTTGTCCATGGTGCATGGATGATCATCTTTGAATAAGCCTATTCCTTTCAAATTCTTGCTCAAGACATACTTCTATTGCAACTATAACCTGTCATTAATTCAACACTGAGGGCCAGGCTGTTCAGCAGTCATTGGAGATCACTGATGCTTATTTAACTTTGATTTGTGGTCAGTGTGCTATATACTAGTTAACTTTGTATTTGTGGACCTTTCTTTTCCTGACCCCAACTGCCTCCCCTCTTATTTCTTGGAATGGCCCCTGCCTTTTCCAGGCAATCTGCCCACTGGTATATTGCCTAATGTGTCCCAGATCTTCACGGCATTCAAGAGCTCCTGCTGTTGAAGGAATACCAAAAGACAAATCACAGCTGGCATGAACCCACAGGCAAACCCAAGCACTAGGCACCTGCCAAGTTTCTTCCAACGCCGCCAAAGGTTCGTCTCACTCTTCCAGCGTTTGTTTGCCCACCACCCTGGAAGAATAAATTGTTAATTGGCAAAACTGGGAGGGCTGCTTGGCATAGATGCTATGTCTCCATTAACATGTGAAGTGAAGCTGATGTTGCTGAAACATAGGTCAGCAATTAGAGGGAGCAGAAGGCATCTAGGTACCAGATTGAGGGCAATACAAACTTCTGCAGCCATCTACAGACTTCAACCTTGATGACAAAGGCCTCCTTCCTAGGAGGGGAGATCCACTTGATCTCCCCATGAATTTCTATTTTGGTCTTATTTGCTAAGAACCTCTTAGAACAACGCTAACGAGTGTTTCAGTCGATACGAGCAGCGCTCTGAACTTACCTGCTCACAACAGCACTGGGACTCCAGAGCTGCTGACCCAGACCTGATGGGCTCTGCAGCTGCCTTCCAGGCCACTTAGCCCCCCCCTTAGGCAGTTTGGGGGGTTATTTATTTTTTTTCCTCTTTGAAGGTAAAATGAGATTTGTTACCTTGTTACCTGCCTCTGTACTTTACTCATGGAAGGATCTGTTTCAGTGTCTGAATACTTTTTCACTCACCCTTCTCTTCCCAAACACCTCCCTCATCAAAAATACCTTTCTTCTCCATCTGTGTGGTTATCAGCTTCTCCTTTCTCTTGCCTCTGCCTTCCACTCCTCTGTCCATCTGTCAATCTGTCACAAACAGCCAAACTGTCAGAACACGGGCAATCCCTCGCTCATCTCCTCCTCCTTCTAATTCTTCTGCCAGAAGAATTACATCAGTAAGTGCTCAGATCAATTTGGGCTTCATCTGACTATCAAATGGTTTTAAAGCTCTTGTTTCATAAAATCCTGAAACATACTTTCCATTTCTGAAGACAGCTTGCCACTGGCAGTCACAATGATCTTCACAGTTCTGGGTAATTCGGAGCTTTCAAGAGCATTTGGGTGGCAAGTGCCGAAGCGTGTGCATGCCCGTACACAGCAGCTCCTGGCCCAGACTCTGTCTGCCCCATGTTAGCCCAGGTGTACCAGAATACCCCTGCACATACACATTTTTCTTGCTTGTAAACACCACTATCTATCCTAAACAAGTAAATGTATTGCCATCTCACAGTAAGAAATATTCTGCCTCCAACCCGTCACTGTTCTTGGGTGTTCTCAAAAGTCATACTGAAGCTCCCCAAGGACCCTTCTTTTTCCCCTATGTGAAGCTGTACATCTGTGCTTTGCACACAATGCTTTCTTCTGCATCCAGCCCTACGACTGTAAGAGGCTGCTCTCCCATCTAAATATGCTCTTTTATTACTCTCTTCTGACCTCCAGGCTGCTTTTGTTTGCCCTGACTCTCCCAGTTCTGTAGTCTGTAAGACTTGGTGTTAATTCTTGACGCCTTTGCTTTTCTGTCTGGCAGTTCTCCAAGCCCTGAACTGCTCAGACCACCTGAGCAGAACTGCCTGTATATAAGCAACCTATGGCCTCTGTCCATCTTTCCACTACTTATCACTCCTCATTAACGCAAATGCCCCTCCGTTACATTTGCTCATGCTCCCTGGGAATTGCCATTGGTACTGCCAGGAATGAGGATATTTCCATCTGCAACTGTCTCCTGTTGAGTGTTGCAGATTTCAAAAGCACTGAGCTTGGCTATTTTAACTCTGAAGCTCACTATCCATAATAGAGGCAGCTAAGGAAAAAAAAAAAACCAAACCACTCCAAAGTAAAAAGCAAGGATGCTTGTTTAAGCAAGTCAAACAAGATGGCTTTGAACACTGGGCCCTGTTTCAATATTAAAAGAGGGTACTAACTGCCATCAGTAATGAGCACAAACTCTATTTTATGCAGTTCCACTATCTGTTTTTCAAAACTGATGCCTGCAGGAATGTTGAAATACTCATGAGCTCCTTTCATTGTCTGGCATGCTGATCTTCCCTTTTAGTCCCCTGCATATCCCAAAGGCAGAGTTTCAGGTTTTTTAAGCCAAGCCTTGCCCTAACAGCAGATGTACCAGCCTCCCACTCAGGGATCCAGCTGTGGGTGACCTCTGCTGTTGTACAACCCCACAGGGCCTAAAAGAAATGAAGATGTTAAATCTCTCTTTAAGAGAGATCTCTGCAGGTGGGTGCAGCGAGAGAGAAACTAGCAGCCTGCTTTTAAAGAAAAAGAAATGGCTGACTCTCATCGCACCTTGCCAGCTCAGCCGGTAACTCCAAGTCTGAGCGGTACTCAGGTATCTCTTCTATGTTGTGTTCAGGTGGGGCTGGCTGAGGTGAAAGAACTTAGACGAAAATGGGCTTGCTGAGGTGATTCAAAATAAGACTGGGCTGATGCTTTCTGGCAATGTTTCAGATAATTGAGAGAGTCTCTGGGACTCTCTTCCATGTCCTAATAAGTTTAAATTCCTAATGTAAAATAAGACTCTGCTCAACTTCTGGGTATCCTCAGAGAGTTATAACCATAATGTTTCTTCCAGCACCTTTCTCTGAGCCAGACCATGCATCCTTCTCTGCAGGTCAGATATAGTTACTTATAAAGCACTTTGCTTCTGGATAGCCTTGAAAGCCATGTGGGAATTACAACCAGGACAGAATACAGCTGCTTTCTTGCTGAGACAGCATGAGGTGTCAGTGGTATCCCAGTGCTCTGCAACAAATCCAGCATGCATAAGGGTGGGACCTGCTGGGTGCTGGGCCCTTTGAAAATATCTATCTTTAAAAGCCAAAACAAAGCAATGCTGTTGAGAGTGCCTTTTCCTCTGTGCCTAACCACAGCAGCTGTCAGCAGGAACATTTTGGCTGTCAGTTCCCAAGTCCTCCTGCAGCTTGGCATTTGGGTAGGTGCCACGATGGACCATCAGCTCTAGGGCTTGCTTTTATACAGAAAGGCAGCTAATGCCTCACTTTTTCATGAAACATTAAAGTCTCCTTTTTCCTTTTTCCCCCCATCAGCTGTTCCCAGCGGGGTCTATAGCTGCCCTTGTCCCCTCACCCTGCCATGGGTGGTGCAAGGATCTGCACTCGCATCTGACACGCCAAGGGGTGGCTGCCCACCCTTGGACACAGCTTAGCTCCTTGTCCGGATAGCTGAGTGTGGGGTATGTACATTATCAATTAGATCACAGCTGAAGCAGTTGAACTTTTGGTTTTGCAAGCCTTCATAGCTGATGCCACAGCATGTGTCACCCTTGACCATTATAATACTGCTTGGCCTCTGCCTCTGTCTCGTTGAATAGCCAACTTCCTTAAGGGCAGCTTCCCCAGCACGTCTTTCACTATCTGACTGAGAGGTCTTCACAGACTGCCCCATCTGACAGCAGGAGTTTCCTGCCTCGGCAATCAGCATAGAGTAATTTGAGACACCAAACAACTTCTGAGCAAGCTGCACCACCTCAATCTGTAGTACTTCATATAGCTTAACAAAAATTGTACAGGCCATGCAAACGGCTGTCATTTGCATGGGGAAGTCCCAGGTCTGTTCCATTTTAGCTTCTTGGTTGTTTCTTGGTCAAACCAAATTGAGAGGGAGAGGGTCTGGTAACATTTAAAATGTTCTATTTTTTTAAAGCAATCTTTTTCTCTCTCTCTCTTTTTTTTGGGGGGGGGGTGTGTGTCTCAAATCCTTTATGACTGAGGAAGTTGGCTCTCTTGTTTAGCTGTAACTGTGTCAGTACTACTTTTCTCAAAAGTTTCTTACCACCATGGGTACTCTGCACAGAGACTCTTGCTCCTATTCATGCTGCTTTCCATAGCTAAGACAGTCCCAGTCAGCCAGAGCTGGCTCTTACCTGGGGATTTTCTCCCTATAGGGTCTGTCCTTTAATTAGAGGTTGTCATAGCACAGTGAGGGTCTTTACCCATTGCTTCTAGCTCTTTGCATATGTGCTGTGAGAGTGCCCTGGGCAGCTCTTCTGCTAAAAGAGCTCTTTGGGCTTATGGCATCAGAGAATAACCCCAAGGCGCCTTAACATAGACTGTAGAGGCCAGAGTCATATGTGGAGATTGTAAGGATGATACATTGCTCTGTCCCTGTCTTGAGTGGTAGGGATAGTGACTTTCAGCACAGGAACAGAGTAGGTCATTATGTATCACTCCATTGCCCACCCAGACAACACACCAAATATGCAGCACTACACCTCCCAAGTTTGTGCATGTGTGTGCATACAGACATGTGGATATCATGCACGGATACCACCTTCTCCCCCACCCCCCTTTGGCTTGGCACGCCTGTAAAAGTAGCTGGAAATGGCAGTGGTGCTAAGAAAACTGCTATAGATACAGTACCAGGATGACAGGGTTCTGTGCCTTGGCTATAAAGTCAACGTTGATACCTCCAATCACCACCTTTGAGGGAAGAAAGAGGTAAAAAGTGGTTGGAAGAACTTGAGGAAAAAGCTTCCAAGTCATCTTTGCTTTTCCTAGTCACTTTTCCCACCCTCTTGAAAGCTATCTAATTTATAGTGTGAAGGCCTGTGCTTATTTTGGATGGCTAGACTGTACAATCCCGATTAGAAAGAATTGAAATCTCTTCTATAGGTTGCTTTCTGAATTATGCCTGCTCATAGCCAGCTCCAGCATGGCAGGTGAGATGCTATTGTGTACACATATGGGTGCTGGCGGTTTCTCTATGTGGTGATAGAGTAATATAAGAAGTTGCATGGGTCTGGTCATGTCAGTGCCCTTGAAACCATCTCTCTTGGGACAATTTCTGACATACCAAACCTCAGAAACATTCAAGCACTGCTGTGTCAAAAGCAAAGAAAATGGGAAAAAGTGGGCAGAAAAATGCAGTCATTTCTTGCAAGCTCCCAGGAGAAATTGCCATACCCAGTGACACTTTACGGATCACTGTCTTATTGTCCTACAAAGCCAGAAAAAGCAGTACAGCTTCACAAACAGGAAGTTTCCAAATTCTCTGGGGACATACAGCTGTTTTTTCTCATTCCATCAAATGCTGGAGTCACTGCCCTCTTTTAGTTGACAAATCCTACTGCAAATGGGTTTTAGAAAATTTTTCAGCTCTCTAAAGACTACCTAAAATAGATTTCCTGTAAATTATGTGGCACACACAAAATCCAAGATAGTGAATAGAGTATTAGGGTTATAATGGATCTCATTTTGGATATGCTGTACCTCTTGTAATTTTGGCAATCATGAGTAGGAGGCCAACAAAAAGAGATATTTATAAAACATGTATGGCTCAGCAGCTCAAAATATCTCCCTCCACCCTCTTCCAGGTCTACTCCTGTAGTCACGAGTTCCCTGGCACTGACAGCAATACAGTTTAAGTTGTATATAAGGGCACAGGCAAAGGTGATTAAAGTTTTAATAGATTTGATGGTCTAAGACTGAATGGGATTAGGCCACTGTCAGTGTTTATTCCCTGCAAATGTGGATAGGGGGAGGAGGAGAGGATATTTATCTGAGAAGAATAAAAAATACTAAAGAGAGAATGTCTGCTGGTGTGAAGCAGAAAGATTGGTCTCTGGCTGAGTCACCTTTTACTTTTGGGAATAGATATAAATTTATCCTGTGCTGTCAGCAGAGAGGCATTATATGGAGTACAGCAGGGGACTCACTGGCTGAGGTAGGGTTGTGTCCTCTCGCCGAGGCAGGTTCCCCTTCCTTCTGGCTTTCTGTAGCCTGCTCAGGGCCACTGCAATGCAGCTGCCCACTCTGGCGTTGTTCTGGATCAGAGCAAGGTCTGTTTGGCATTTCTGTGAGGAAAACGAAAAAATACCAGCAAGATCGACCTGTCAGAAGCCTATGTAGGAACTGCCTAGAGGGAGAAAGCAGAAAATACATGATGTGAGACTTGATAGATTTGATCCCCCTATATCATAATCCTTTGGGGGCACATATACTGGGTTACAACACTGCATGAGCACCCTGAATTTTTAAATTTTTTCACCTTCCTCCCCCTGTGTCCATGGAGAGGAACCCTGTCATCTCCATTTGACAGATAGGGAACAGAAGCAAAGGCTTCACAGAGAAAAGAGAAGGTGAAGTGCTTAAACTAGAGCTGAGAGTCTAAAAACCTTGGAGGATCTTGGCCAGCTTTTCCAGAAAGAGATGCCTACTGAGATTTTTGCCAAGTCTCTATAAGCAATTTTTTTAGCAATTTCACTGGGAGCAGAGTATCGGAGGCTTTGAAAGCCCCACTTTGTGGCTGCATACAGCTCTAATATCCAAAAATGCCTTTACCAATCTGTCCTGACTGACCAGGTCTCCTAGACGGCTGGCAGCAGAGCCTGGATGTGAACCCAGCTCTCCCAGATCCTATAGTGGCATCCCAGCCAGTAGATCTGCTTTTCTCTTGCCTGTGCAAGAGGATTCCTGCTCACCCAGGGGTGTTTTCCTTCCAAGTTTCTCTTACTCTGCACCCACATGAAGATTTGGATAAGGCAGGGTGATGTATAGCACAGTGCTCTGGGAAGCCCAGGTACCTTCCAGTGTGCAGCCCCACCACGGACAACAGTGTCCTGAGACTCCATCACAGAGCAGGCAAGCTTGGGGATCAGATGTGAGGGATCTCTTTGGGCTCTGGACCACCTGCTGTCTGTGCTGGCCTCCAATTTTTAATGCAAAAGTGGATGAGGACAGTAAGGGTGCTCCTAAAAAAGCAGGATGCAGTCACTAAGCTCTCTTCTGTTTGCAGATACTGAAGTGTTTGCCCCTTGCTAGACTGTCAATAAAGTGACAGCGTTTTCCACCAAGTGTTATCAGAAGAGATATGAAGTACACTGGAGCACTTTTTTCCCCCCCATTCAGTAAAAGGATACTGGAGTCCAGCGATTTCCCATCAGTTAATTCATTGAGCTTCTGTAACATAAAAGGGGTCAGTTCTTTGCCTGTGATCCCTTTGGACCTGCAAATGTAAACAAAATGCCTGCAGATGAGAAGGACTGAGCTGAAACAGCATCAGAGGAGAAGCACTGCTGCTAGCAGATAATTTATCTCCATAACCACATACCATAAAAAGTCCTGTAAACAAGCTTCAGGTTAGATAAAACTACAGTTGAAAGCATGTTGTGGGCTCACCCGTGCCCAAGGTTAAGCTGTGCTACAGCCCCTGCAGCAGTGTCCCTGAAGTCATTTACTTCCCCAAGACTACTGGGTGAGCAAAGGATAGGGCTTAGGTTGCTTCTCACCTGGCTTCGCTGAGAGCTTGCTGGATGGCCTCTTCGATGACCTGGCCTGAGGCAGCTCGCTCCTGGGGACAGGGCACTGCTATCAGCACCCCGCTGCTCAGGCCTAGCCCCAGAGCGCTGGCTGGGAGAGGACAGGAAGACTGTTAATGGTTCTCCTTGGATAAATTAAATGCTGAAGGAAAAGTACATAGGAGAGTGGGTGTGGGGTGAAGGAACCCACATTGCTGGAGCTCCTGTTCTTAGCTGACCCAAGGACAGGGTCTTGCCCAGCTACCAATCAATTTACATCTGCCTATTTGTTTTGAGTCTGTCTGTACAATAAAAGGGGCAAAGAATTTTTTTTTTAAAGAAAACTGATTCCCCTTCTGAAGGCCCAGAAGCTGTTGTTGTAAGCATATTAACATACATGTTCCCTCCACTTCACCAGTGTGAACAAAATGTGTATGAGCATGCCAAGGTGGCTGCAGCTAGCTAAAAAACTTGCTGTAAAGACTGAACTTCCCTGCGCCTTTATTTTCGAAGCACTGAAGCAGGAATGGGGGAAGTGGGATGGCTTGTTTTTCAGGACAAACTCTTCTCCAAAGTTAAAAAAGAAAGTGCCTCATCCAAGGTGATTTTTGTGTCCCTCTTTTCCAGGGCTCTACATGGGCCTTTCCCTTCTGAAACACACCAATGAGTTCAGCTGCCTCCTCTTCGTCCCGGACGTGATATGGTGCCTGGAAGCCACTCTGGCGTGAGAAGAAGGCTGGGAACTCCCTTGACTCTCCAAAGGCAGCCACGCAGACTCCCTGAGTCTCCTGCAGCAGTGGAGGCGAGACAAGCAGGTAATCAGTGGAAGGAAAGGGGACCCATCAAAAGAATGGGACTCTTTCCTTCTACCCAGCTAGAAACTACCTTTCTTTAGCACAGGGTTTGGTTATTTTAACACATCCCATTCTATTCCATTCTATCACCAACATTTTTCAAAGCAAAGAGCCAGACGTGGTAACTAGTTAGACAGAATCAGGCTTACTGAGACACAGGAGACATGCATGTCCTTTGCTTGTACTCGGAGCTGATCAAGAGCCATGCAGCTGTCATTAGTGCAATACTGAGTCTAAGGTAACAACCTGTGATCTGAAGGTATGTTATGAGCTGACAGGAATATAAATGAGTTCTGTTTACTATTGAGAAGTACTGACATTGGCTGTCACCTGAAGTGCTGGCCCTGGTGGTTTCCAACATACCAAACCTTAAAAACTGACTCTACTGAAAATCACCTTGATTCCCATTTTAATTTTGATTTTATTTTAGTGTTTGATGGATCTAGCTTGCCTGATCCATCAATTCTGGAGCATTCTCCCAGAAAAGCAAGTCTAAGGCCAGAGAAACAGGGCATGGCTAGCTCTGCCTTTGGCCTCAGATGGAATAGCTGCTGGAACAGCCCCTCGGACATGGATAGATTTATGTTAGGGAGCAGCCCAGTGCTTGTATAGCCCCAGGACTAGAGAACTGTAAATATGGCTTCACGTCCTCTCAACAGTCATTTCTAAAAATCTTAGGCTTAATACCTGCCCCAACACCACTGGGCATTCTGTACACAAAGTACAACATTATCTGCTTCCAGGCTCAGCAGCCCATGCTACCTACCAGATATTCCAGTGTCCTGCCAATATCAAGGATAGACTTGACTCCTGCAGATACAACAGCAACCGGAGTTCGTCCTAGCTCTGTCAAGTCAGCACTCACATCCAGAGCTGTCAAGGGACAAGCAGCCGTTGTGTGGGTGATTGTGTTGTACTCCAAGGTGATGTGATCCGCCCTCTTAAAAAGCCATATCTGCCTGGGATGCCACTGCCTGCTTTTGTAAGCATTTAGATCCACAAACAAATATTACAGGTTTAGATGTTGAGGTTGCCTTTAGGTGTTGAGATTGAAAGAGATATTGACAAAAAGAAGTCACATGGCTTAGGGCAGAGGTGCAGCCTTGCACCGTGTCTCTCAGCTCTGTGATCACATTGAAAAATAGCATGCAAAAAATTGGTAGAAAAGAAAGAAGAAAGTGTTATAAAGCAAGGACAAAGTTCAAAGAGATGGAATATAATTTATGTAGATTTTGATTTTGATATTGGCATCACTGGCAAAAAAAGCGCTACAGGAGCTTTGCTGACCTCAGGAAATTCCCTGTTCTGGAATTTACATCACATCTGAAAGGGATGGCATCCAGCAGGGCCACGCACTTACGCTATGCTAGGAATGTATATGACTAAGGAGAGAATGTACTTAAAGGTCACAAACTACACTGCCAAGGCTGGGCCATTTTCCAGAGAGGAGCATGCACCTCTAACACGGACCAGGGCCTAAGTCTCTTTTGTGAGACTCTCACAAGGAGGTGAGACTCTCCTTCTCCACAGCTGAGAGAGAGTCGATAACAACACTGTGCTCAGCAGCCAGTATCAGGTTATCCAGCCATTACAAAGTGGAGAGGTACAGTCAGCTCCTGTTGCACCAGCAAACAATATCCGTATAACCCCGTGTAAGCAAAGGATAAAGAGAAACTCCCACCCTCTTAACAACTGGCCAGTGCTCAAGAGGAATATTCTGAAGCTTCTGGAAAGGAGACACCAGGGAGAAAACAACCATAGTATGGTCAAGAAGAATGATAACTTTACTCTTCTGAACAGACAGTTACTACAGGACAGACTGGGAAAAAGGAAAAAGATGGAACTAAATAAAACAGTAGCAACATAGAGAAAAGTAGAATGTATTGATTTTCTTACTGTTCTCTCCTCCCCGATGGACGCCTCCTATGCCACCTGTCACAAACACAGGGATTCCTGCTTTGTGTGCGGCAATCATTGTTCCAGACACAGTAGTGCCACCAGACAAGCCCTGTCAGGGGATAACCAGTCGCAGTCAGCACCCAGGGTGGCCCAGAGAATACCACATGCAGGCAGCTATGGTTGTGGTCTATCCCACAGCAATGTCACAACAGCCTGCTGTCACCAGCTGACAAGTGAAATTCTGATACAAATATTCTATTAGGCAAAACTGCAGAGGAATCACTGTCCCTGCTACGTAAGCCGTTCTTGCCCTGATGATAGCAAAGGCCTTTGCTCTCCAGGGCTTTCCAACCAGAAGGCTTCACGGAAAGCTAGGGTCCCCTTAAGCACTGTGTGCATTACTCGGGGTGGCCTGGGTGTCACATAGTTTACATCTAACGTGATGATGCCTTATCATGCCAATAAGGATATTCTTAGTCAAGTGCTCATGCCTTGCCAGCCAATCCAGAATGACTTTGCAGGAGCCCTATTTCATGGCTGCTATTCCCTTACTCTTTTGTATTTTGACTCTAAATAGGGCCACGTTCGAGCTTACCAATAAGATACCACTTTACATGGTATTTTCAAGAGGTTTAAAAGCCACCTGGCTTGAAGCTGGAGAGCACTATACTATTACTATATAGACAACACCACAATAGAAAGTCTGCATACCATACCTGGCTGAGGACGTAAGGAAGATCTCTCCGAGACACTTTAACTACGTTTTTACTGCTTGCCAAGAACTCGAGTTCCTCGTCTGTGAGTCCCACACAGATTCGACCCCTTAAAATACCTACAGTGGCTGGCACTGCTCCATTTGTTGTTACAATTTCTTCCACCTCTCTGGCCATGCTAGAATAAGATAAACAAGACAACAATCACAAAATTAGTGAGGCAAACAATCAGACAAGAAAACTGCCATTGGATGGCCATCATTCCCAGTTTGCAGTTTTATATAGTTCTTGTGATTTCAGCTAAGTCCGGTTCCTCTTCTGTATCTTCCTAATGGTAGAAGTCTTTGCAGAAGTGCAGAGCTCCCATTTTCAGGACAGCAATGTCCAAGCTCTGTGCTTCATTTTTGAGAAAAATCGCTTGGTTTACAGGCAAATCTGGTTGTACAACAGACTACTGAAAATAGGGATCCTCTCAAAATAGGATCTTTCTGTATCTATTACCTGTTATTTCTCTGAGATTATAGAACTTCACAGAAACCCGAAGTAATTCAAGCCCTGCTCATATGACCGGGATATTTTTTTCACAATACAGGCAGTTAGATATAGAGTAACAACCGTGCAAAAAAGCTGCAGCCTGAGGATACTCTAGGGCTGCAGACTAGGTCTTTCTAAGCTTCGCAGGTTTTATACTTGATTATTCGTACACTATCATTTTTAAGAGTAGCTTCTTCTCCCTTTCTGAGCGTTCTATACATGCGCTAGGCAATCTTTAACTACTGAAACTACCTCCTTCCCAAAACTGAATTTTTAGAGCTTCATTCTAAGACAGAATGTCAGGCAAAATAATGGCCAGGTAAAAAGCAAGATGGAAAATCAATACCGAAACCTTCCTGTGCTTTCTGGAAGCAAGGATGGAGAGGAGAGTGCAATGATTGCTGGCACTGTAACTCAGTGAAACACAAATCTACTGAATGTCAATAAATAAAGGGTAGAGGTGGGTTTTTTTCTATGCAGGGCACAGAAGGCAGCGAGGGACCAGCAGCTCTCACAGTAGCTGCTCTGAGTGGCGCTAAGGAACAGATTTCACTATTGTGTTCCAGTCCTTTTTGCATTACAAAAGATATACCAAAAGAAACTGCAGTGTTTTCAATGTCTGCACAAACTATGCAGCCGAAAATGCTGGCAGCACTGTCTTAGAGCAAGTGATGACATTATCTGCTGCCCCATTTTAAAGGAAGCCTGAAATTTAAGGTGTTGGATAAGGAGATAAATAGGTATCCCATATGTGTCATATGGTTTTGCTCTCCTTAGAAGTCCAGATATAATTGGTTTACACCAGAGCTCATATTCTGCATGCCTAGCAACCTGACATTCGCATTTGCTCTTACAAGGGTTTTGGGTTGACCAAGAATACTGATACCAATCCACCAGTTATATGCCTCGTTCTTACAACTTTGTTGAACGAGGAACATCAAAATCCACCACCTCAGATTCTGAGGATAGGCCATGCCATGTGTAATGATGGTGCTTTCCAAGGCTACAACTGGTCTCCCCTCCATCAGGGCTTCCTGTACAGAGGGCTGAATCTTGAAATAAGCACCTGAGGATAAACACAGAAAATTGAATTATTTGCATGAGTATTTGCAGTAGCTACTGAGCTGTTTTATAAAAGGCAAATTGTCATCATCACAATAAATTTATTCCCCTCTTCAGCTGTTCTTTGGGGTGAATTCACAAATAACTTCATGAAGACTAAAGCTGAGTGTTATGTAAGTGAAATATTTGCAAAATATCTCTACTGTTAATATGAATAATAATCCTCATCATCATCATCACTGAGTGCTTCTCTGCCACCATTTTTGCAGCTGGGTTGTCATTGGCTCCAGTAACATTACTTTAAATTAACGTTACTGTGAATGAACTGAGCCCTGAAATCATGCCCAAAGAATATGTTTTAAAAGAGTGGAAGCACCCAGGATACCATAGTAACTCAATATATTATAAGACTATTGTGCACCAAGACTATTGTTGCTCTTTGCTTTGCTCCCAGAACACTGCCAGCAAGGTCCCTGCTGCATTCAGACGAGGAAAATGCTTTCCACCCAGGAACTGTTTCAGAATACACTACTCACCATGCAGAAATCTTCTCACCTGGGTGGTCCCACATGCCACAGCAGACACACGTCTTCCCAGGCTATAGGTTATCTTCCTAATCATCTTGTGCATCGGATGGTCCTGAGATAACAAAAGTCAGGTAAAAATGAAAGAAGTAATTTAGCAATGATGTGACTGTGTGAAGCTAAACATATCATCTCTTGCCTTGATCTTGAAAGGTGAACAATCCTTGCCCAGGAGATTGCCTGGAGACTCCTGGTATTTCAAGCATGAGCCAGGGTGTTGAAGCAAAATGTTAAGCTGCAAAAATGGAGTTGGAAGAATTCACCTGGCCCGTTGTCAATGCTGGGCTGAAATCGTGGTGGAGCAGAAGAAAGGATGAGGAGTAATGAACTAGAGAGAGTTTAAAAGTAGACAACCTTTTAATTTCCAAAGCTACTTGCTCATGATAAATTGCAGGCTTGGCCACTGCCACCTCCAACCTGAAAGATCACAAGGAGAAATCTACAAAGTGGACGCAGGCAGAGGAATGCTATAAAGAGATGAACCTGTTTTTTGCTGGTGTCTAGGAGAAAACAAGCAGTTCAGTAAAATAAAGAAAGGAGCTGAGAACTGGTAAACCAGGCTGTAACTACAAGGAGGAAAGAGCAGCTTTCCATAGAGCCAGGAGCGCTTTATGTAGGCTCATATGTGGTGGTGCAGACCCCCTGGGCCACGTTGCGATGTCAGGATCAGCCAACATTGTGCTCTTGTTTTGGCTACAAGTGCAGTGAGTTGGGACAATCTGGTACTTTCTTGTCCTGGTTACGGTACAGCGAGTTAGGACGATTAGGCACTCCCTAACCGTACCTGAAACTCCTGTTGCCTGGAACCATACCTGAAACTCCTGCTGCCTGGATCGTGGCCTGCCCTGGAAGGTGCCAGAATTACCTGACAAGAATTGTGGCCAGAACGGAAATGTACTGACCAAAGTCAATCATCTCGCGATCCTATAAATAGCGATCCCAAGCAAGACCCTTTGAGCTCTCTGGGATTGCAGCAGGCTGTGACCCAGTATCTCCCCCTGAGTTGGGACACCTCTCAGGGCAGATTTTGCAAGGATTTCAAAGAGTAGATTTCATGAGGATTTCCAAGATCGTCTGCTGGTAGATGCCGACGAAGAAGGGTCAAAGATCATCTGCTGACAAATGCTGATGAAGGAGAATAGTGAGTAATTCACTACTATTAGATTTCGTGAAGTTTTAAAGATCATTTGGTACCAATAATTTGCTTCAATTGGCAAAGAGAGAAAAATTTTCACCATAGGTTAACCTCTGTATCTGTGTGTGTGTGTTTGTGTGTGTGCGATTCAATTTAGGAAACTTTGTAGTGTTGAATATAGCAAATTTTATTAAATCGCTCTGATAATTGGCTGATGATTAAGTATTGTTAAAAATCATATAACCTAATCTTGTGATTTACCATAATAGTGTTATAAATCTTAAATTGCTGCTACCTCAAAGTCATGTAGGATCCATAATCACTCATTCCCCGACAAATTGGCATAGTAATTCAACAGGAGGTTTTCCTTACCCTTTGTATCCCTTCCATTAGACATAAACCATTGACCAAGTCTGGGACTAAGTCTGGATCCAGCTGCACCTAGACTCCTCTCTGAGAAGGAGTTTAGAAAGCAAGGGGGTCCACTCTGAACCTCGTGACTCATCGGGACAGCCTCCCTTACCCTTTTGCATCTCCGGTCTCTGTGTAAATCATACTAAATCGATTCTAACTTGATTTTCCTTTGTATGTTCTTCCATGTGGTAAGTAATAGAGTGAACCTTGCCATTGAACTTTGTTAAGTCACACTTTTACAAATTCACATTAAAATCATCTTTTTGCTAATACCTTTGATGGTGATTCTTTAAGTGATCTAAATCACTCGTTCACGACATCACGTTACATCATCCTTCTTAGTGCAAAGCCTTGGAAGCAGAGTGGCAATTCAGCCCCGGCAACAAACTCCAGAACTCCTCTGGTCTCTTAGCAACTCCTATTCACTTTAATTAAATTCATTTCCAAACAGAGAAAGAGGGGGAGAGAGTTGTAAAGGTTAAGAGACTGGTCTGGTTTGGGCCTTGGGGCAGTTTCACTCAATGCCTGGCTGCTTCACATACTTTCCCTGGGCATTTGGCCATATACCTCAAGCCTTTCTATTCCTCACCCCTTCAACAGGAGGAAAGGATTTCTTTCTTCAGTCCTTTGTACCTATTGTTAATTTAGATGGCAATTTAATTAGAATACAGTACTGTGTTCACGTTACACTTAGCAGAACATGGCTGTGATCTCAGTACAGTGTGTGGCGCTACAGCTATACAGAAATATCTTATACCCAGGAAGAGTATTTTTGCCCAAATCTAAAGACTTCATCTATACAGGATATCTTGGGCTGTATATCGCAAGAAAAGAGGGACTGGTTCCGCTAGACACAATACACACCTGACCGAAACAGTAAGATTTTCCACTTTCCAAATCCTTTTCAAGGAGAAAAGACTTAACTAAGTTTATGGAATCATATCATGACACAAAAGTGGCAAAAGCTCTTACTTCATGCTTACAACCTCTGCCTGTGCAGTGCTAAGCTCAGCAGCCAGCAGCCTGAGCGGTTCATGCAAATGTTCTGGTATTGCTCTGTGTGTGTGTGTGTGTGTACACACCCCTCGCTCTCCGGGGCAAAGTCAGCTTTGGAATAAATTCATTAAGCCAACAAGGTTACACCAAGGATCAGTTGAGCTGCTCGAGTTGTGCTCTGAATTTTAACAACCCCCCCAAACACTGAAGTGCAACAGCCAGGCGTGCCCAAGCTGTGCTGGCCGGTGGATAAAAACCAGTTGGTCACCACCTGAAACCCAATATGAATTAGCTGATGTTCACTGGAAACTCAGCCAACACTCAGCCTGAGCTGGCTGAAAGATTTTTGAAGCTTGGCAAGTTTTGCAGCGAGACCCATCCAACCTTTTGCCTTGTAACGAAACTTTGCAGATTCCTAGTGCAAGTTTCAGGCAACTGTAGCACAGACTGGCTTTCCTCCCTCCTCCAAACCGTCCCTGCTTGCCTCCCCTCGTGATCGATCCGGCACATCCGACCTCATGGAGCAATGACCTGGCGTGTCTCTTACCTCTGAGCGTCTGTCTCATGTAGGGAGGCTGGGTGGGTACTGGAGCTGTGCCTGGGCAGCCCTGGGAGAAGGCGGGAGGAGGGGGGGCCAGCAGCAGCATGGGGGTGCGCAGGCCGGCGCTCCTGGCTGAGAGAGCCCATTTATTATTAACCACAGGCGCAGCTGAGCTCTGCAACTGCTCGCTGCGTGGGGTGCAGGGGGCCATTTCACGACGGGGCGAGGAAAGCTTCTGTGATTATTTTTGTTCACATGGTGCCAGATTTGCCCCTCAATCTTTAAAAGACTTTTCTCATTTTTCAGATTCCTTTCCTGTTACATTTTTTTTTAATCAGTGAGTTCATTGCTGACTAAAACAATGCCTCTGCAGACTGAGCCCCTTTGTACTTATTCCTGAAAAGTAGAGGAACTGCATTCATGCCTCCCCCACAACTTCGCCAAATGCGGCTGTTAAGCTTTCTTCTCAGGGTAAGAGCTCTACCCAGCTCTCTGCCTCCCCAATGAAGAATGCTGTAGGTCTACAGCCAGTTGTGGCAATACTCCATACGATGCAGATGCCTGGCTATACTGAGAACACAAGCTGGGTTCACAGAGAAAAACTATTGTAGTCTCCTACTGTAAAGACAATCTATTCTAACAGGTTTAGGGTGGCTTTGAATGAGGACTTTGAAATTAATAAATCTTTGTCCCTTCATAAAAAAGCAAGGATACTTTGAGATCTAATGCACAGATATTATGCATGTTTCGATTTTATAGTCTACAGAAAATATCAGAGGTCAGAGTTAAATGGCTACCCATAAAGGAATTGATTTACGGGACAAAAGACAAGACATGATTCTATGCAACTTGCATACGTAACATAAAACTAGCTAAAGTAATTGCTAGTGTATTGCTGAAGTAATCTGCGTCAGGGAACTGATTTTACGGCAATCCATTAATCAGGAAATTGTAAAACATAGGTTGTTAAAGCAGTATTCACACTTTACACTTGTCCCTTTCAAAAGAAGTTTCCTGCAACTTTTGTTTAACTCGGCAGTCATGACTGTCGTCTTGTTTTCTACATCCTTCCAATCTTTTCAACTAAACACATTCAAGGAAACTTCAAACAAAGCTTGCTGAGTTACAAAGACAATCCGCCTCTGACTTCTGCTATGTGGTCCGCAGGGAATTTAATTGCAGGAATGGTAGATTGCATCCTCAGATACCATAAACGGATGCTGAAGATTTTGTGAATGGTATCTTTTTCCTGGGGGGTAGCCAGGTGTATTGAAAAGGAAAAGTATAGGTAAAATTACACTTTTGAAAAATATACACAAATTATAACAACATCATTTTACTTTCAATTAGATCTATTTGGAAAGATTGCAGTACTGTAGGAACCTATCTGGGCTATCACATTTTTGGCATGCTACCAGATGATGATTTAGTAATCAAGCCGGTCACTCAGTTTCCAACTCTCAAGATCAGGATCATCTCAATATGATCTTATGCAGTGGGCAGCCAGTTCAGTCTGCCGTATCAGATGAAGTCAGGGCTAAGAGTGTGTTGCCTTGTTTGCCATTTTTCTCCTTAAACCAAGTGGAAAACCAGCCTGTTGGAGTTCTAGCTCAGCTTTCCCATATGAACCTGTAGGTCTCTGAGACAGAAGAGGGCTGCTCAAGCAGCTGAGGGCACTCCTGCAGTCTTGTACACATCCCAGGTTTTGGATTTGTCTTTTGGATTTGTCTTTTGGATTTATTACAATGAAAATAAGAGCTTATATGAGCAATTTTCAAGGGGTAAGCCCATCTTTTGCTCTACTAGAGAAGCCACTGAGGCTTGCTAAACCAGGAAGAAAACGGGCCAGTTTGATACCTGCTAGCCCCTGAGAGGCAGGCTGGCCATGCTGTTCCCGGCATGTTTCTGAAATGGGATATATGGCTGATGATGGTATAGGGGCTAGGGTGACAGGACCACAGTGCATAGGTGACTGGGAGAAGAGAAAGCCCCAGAGAGCTGCTGGAGACAGTTTTTGTAGGAAACCGTGGGGGCTGCATGTAACTCGCTCTTCCGCTTGCTGCAGTGTTAGCTGACTTTCCAGTCCTGCCTGCCTGCAGTGACCCAGAGAGCTTGCTGCTGGTACTTCCCCCCCACCCCAGGCCTCAGAAGTAGAGGTTAATATTAAACAGGTTGCTGGGTAAAATGGGAGCAGCTGGGAACAAAGAAATCGCCATGGCAAATTCCTACTGCCTGCTGGGAGCTGGGCCCTCAGGCTACCCTTGCATTTTCATCTGTGAGTGATTCCTACCTGAGTTACCATCTCCCCTGAAACCTTTTCTCTCTCAGGGGTGTCACTACCAAAGGCATTAGGGAAATGAGAAGCTCCACATCAATTTTGTCACACTGGCACATCTGCCTTGGGACAGTTTTTTCGTTCCCTGTATGCCTGATTTCTAAGAGTCTATTAACCTGTAGCCGTTCTGCGAGCTGGAATTTGCTTATTGGTGTTTCTCTGTTGTGAAGCTTGCTTCTAGGCCATCAGTATCCAGGAGATGCACTAGGGACATGCAGAATCATACAGAACACACTTATGTAACCATTTATTTATTTTACCTTTCTGTGAACTATGGTGCCTGGAGCTGCCTGTCTTGCCAGGACTGCTACGTAAGGCAACAATCTAACCAATCCAAAGGCTGATGAAGTTGCTCTTGAGTGATTTAATCTGTCCTTAAAGGCTTACATCCTTGCACTTTTATCAGCAGATTTTCATGATCGTTCTAACGGTTCTGAAAAAACTTTCCAGATTATCTTAATGGCTTGGTGATAAAGTATTTGATTAATTTCTTTTTTTCCTAACATGAAGTTTCTAACAGAATGTAAGACTGAACATACAAACCTGGTGCAGTTTTTGAACTTATGTTTGCGTTGAACGTTGTATGAAAAATGTTCCGTGATGGAATCAGATATGGAAAATAAGTTTCTTCTTTTTAATACGAACTTTTTAAAAAGGTCTTCCTGATTCTCACGGCTCAGTTCTCCATTGAACTTCCTGGCTTTCTCATAACAGGGGTTTGTGGAGCCGAATTTACGAACTGTCTGACACTGAATGCTGTGCTGCTGATCTCAGGAGGGAGTTCATCGATGCTGCATAGGGAAACTGGATCAAGGTCTTTATCTGATGCCAGCTCCTTATCTCGAGTGAAGGTTGGTCTTATACAACCGACCACGTTCATTCCCAAGGATGAAACGTCTCTGTGCCCCGACCTCTGTCCACCAAATCCTGTGAAGTTCAGCTTTTGGCAATCTTTTTTTTCTGACGCATACCTTTACCTTGGTTTGAAGTTTGTTACAATCTGTACGTATACTTCACCGCCTTTTACTTTGGAGTTCTGTTTGCCCAGGTCACGGCTCTGCATACTCCAGAAGATGCCAGCAAGTGCATTCACATTACCTCATTCCTCAGGTCATTCAAGGGCACTTAAGTCATTTTTTCAAGGGAACCTGAAAACAGATTTACCTCTTCTAAAATCTCTCTAGTGCACTTCCTTAAGTTCTGCCATCTTGGGATGGTGTCCTACTGTCTACTTTTAGAACAAAGGCTTAATTTCAGTGTCTTCTGAAGTGGCTGACAACTTAGATATGTTTCATTTTTTAATGTATTTTCAAATAGATATGCAAAATATCAATAACATTGCACTGACAGACTTCTCTCTTCACCTTGCCCCTGCATCCCTGCTTGTCACTGCCTTTTCAGGCCATGTTTACTACTTGGCTTAAGACTCTTGGCAGTAGGAAGACAAGGACATGATGCAGATCAGGCAAATAGGAGAGTTTCACAACCAGGATTTATTATGGCAGAAGGACGTAATGTTTCTTGCTCCAAATTAGCAGCACTGAGCTCTCTGGTGGCCTAGTGCCAGTTTTTGGTCTGGGCTTCTGAGGTGCCACTGGCTCGTTTTGCTCCCCCCGCCCCCCGCAGCCGGCGCCACGTTGCCGTTATGCGTTCTTCCCTCCAGGTCAAGGTCCGTTTCCCGCCGCTGACTAAGCCAGCCCAACGGGCGCAGCCCAGGCCGGCAGCTGGGCGTCTCTGAAGGCCCCACCCCGTCAGGCGAGCGTTGCCGCTCCTCACGGCTGACTGGGGCGAGGCAGCCTCTGAGGCCCGGCTGCCGGGCTACGCCGGGGCCCGGTTCCCCGCGGCGCAGCCGAAGTGCCCTTCCCCAGGCCGCGACCCAAGGTTCCAACACGCCGTTAAATTACTGAGGCCGCGCGGGGCCAACGGCAGCGCCGCGCGGCAGTAACGCCCGGCGCCTCCCCACCCCGCCCGTTCCCGCCTGGACGTTCCCCTCCACCAATCGGAGCTGCTGTTCGGCTGCGGGGGCGGTGCCCGCCCCGCGCGAGGGAGGGGGCGGAGCCGGTGCGCGCCTCAGCCGCTCCGCTGGCCATTGCCGCCCGGCACCCGCTCCGCTCCGCCCCGCCGCCGCCCGGCTGCGCCCCGTCCGCCCGGCCGGAAGGATGTGCTCCCGGAAGTTCCGGTGCTGCCTCTGTGTGGGATAAACAGTAATGGCGGAGGCGGTGGCTCTGGGAACAACGGCGGGCGCCGCGGCGGCCGCGGCCCTGGGAACATCCGCCGCAGCGGCCGCGGGAGCCACGGCCGCGGCCTTCGACTTCGCAGCCGTGCCGCCACCCGCCGCGGGGCCGGGAGGAGGCGGCTGGACCAAGCAGGTCACTTGCAGGTACGCGGTGTCCGCTGCTGGGGCGGGGGGGGGGGAGGGCGGTCGCGGCCGCCCTTCCCCCCACCCCGCCGCCGCCCTTCCCCCCACCCCGCGGCCGTTTCCCTCAGCGCCGCGTCGCTCCCCTCCCCCCACGGTCACGTACGCGCAGCGCGCGGCCGCAGCGCCCCCTCCCCCCCCCGCGGCCCGCCCCGCCCCGCCCCGCCTGGCGCCCTGGGGGAGGCCTGCGGCAAACTGCGCAGCTGGCCGGGCCGCGCCGCGCCCTGCGGCGGCTCCGGGCGGAAACCGGCCGCGGCGGCGGGGCTTGTGGGGGGTGTAGTGTGGTGGCGGGCCATTGCCGGAAGTACCGGCTGGCGTCGAGGCCGCTCTGGGCCTAGTCTCCCGGAGCCGGACCCGCGGGCGGGGGCGGTGCGGGCTGTGGCCTTTCTTCTGCTCCTGCCTCATGGGAGGGTGTTCCCTGCGGCTCCGTCGCGCAGATCGCGTGTGGCCACCGTCCCCTTGCCATGCCGGGGGGATTGGAAGCGTTGCTGGCTCCTTATGAGATGCCATAGGCCGCTATTTATTGTGTGAAAATAGGCCCGCAGTGATCGGTGTGAAGGAGACTGTAGAATGGAAATCTTGTAACCGCGTTCCAGAAAACGCGATAAAGCAGGAAATACAAAATTACTTAAGTTCTTGTCCATTTGAATCAAAAGTTAAAAATGGAAACGAATTCGTGATTGATACAGCAAGAATTATTTCTTAAACCAGAGAATGGGAATAAGTCATGATAGGCTGCAAAATGTGAGGAGTGCTGCTACTTGTGTTATATTAGGATTCTGAATGCTGCGTCATTTTCTATTTTGTATTTTCCTTTAACTGTGTTTCTGATAAATCTTTTATATGGTATTATGCAAATCATACTGCATGTTGTAAAGCTTGCCAGATGGACGATTTTTAAACTTACACTGCTGGTCTGTTTGCAGGCTGAAAGGAATATAAAACAGTTTTGTGAATACAGAAATATTTTAGTCAGTTTATATGAAAGCAAGTGGTAATCCAAGATTAGCATCAAGGAGCATCTCCTGATTCTTTTTTTAAAATTATTTTTTTAATTTTTTTATTTAAATAAAATTGTAAATTACATTTAACCCGAATATGTTTCTGGGTAAATACATTCCAAGTCACTTGGAAGCAAAAAGGAACATCCCTTCTGCAGAAGGGAAGAAGCTCTAGATCTTGATGTGAGCTCTGTATCTCTTCTGCAGATTTTTCCGTTTGTGCCTACTGCAGATTGAAACAGCAGTATTAAGAACCGTTGCTTGGCTTTCACAGGGAGCTTGCTTGCTGTGTCTCTCTTTTGTGCTGTTAAGTATGCCCTGCAGTATTTAAAACATTCCTGTTAACTGTTGATCACTGTTTATTTTGGTTAATGCACTGTTAACGTGTCCGTTTGAGGAGCAGTGTTTCTCAGCTCTCTCTGAGTGCTTTTGCATCAAAGAGGTTTGCCTATGAATAGCCGGGTTAATATTTGATGCATGGCAGTTAAACGTAGGCCAGTGATGAGGAAATGCCCGGGAATGATGCTTAGCTCAGCTTTTAAGTAAGCTGCAAGGGTATAGGTTAGTGCTGCCTCTATATAGATTGCCTCGTAATTTCTGAAGATCGAAAGGCTCAATTAGGTGAAATGGATTGGTGAGAGAGAGAGAGAGAAAGATGTTCTCAGGTAACTGACACAATGAATCAATTTATTGAAGACAGTGGCTGCTGTAGTACAGAAGCAGTCAAGTTCATCAGTGTCGTGTGGTGCAGTGAGTCTGTTTAATGTATCATGTAGTGAGTCTGTCTAATGAATACATTTATTTACAAACACTCAGGACTAGTGAGAAGTTACAGCCACTCTTTTGTAATGGTTAATGTACTTTAATGTGAGCTTAAACAACAATGAGATCTCAGCTTTGGACCTAATGAACCTCTCCATTCTTTGTTCTTTTTGACTAATCTTCCTAGTTATCCCATTGCTTGCTTGCTTATTTACTTGTTTATTTTTACTAGGCCATTCAAGTTGTAGGCAGAGTAGCTTTCCTCAGGCTTTAAAGTGAAATTAACAATCCTGGCCTGAGCTTTTGGGAATGTGTGATAAGAATTTTGTTTTTCTAAGTTTGGTTTCGATAGGATGTATTCATATTCAAGAAAATATATTTCTTACTATTAAATCTTGTTTTACCTTCATAAATGAGCTTGAGGATTTAACTGTGAGATGAAGGGGCTGAATTTCGAAATGCAGGTTTTTAATGTAGTAGGTAGAGCAGTTTCTGTTTTGAGTAACACTGCACAATTCTATTTCTTAATAGGCTTTATTTACTTGAATCATCATGTGAGTGACAGTAAATGCTGCCTGAAAAACTTCTCGGAGATAGTAGTCCCTTCAGTATAAGGACTTAGCACTTCATGGCTGGTGAAGGAATACTGCTGTTTTATCAGAACTGGTAGTTTTAGAATTGGTAGAATAAGTTCTTGCTGCTCCTTCGAATACCTGATTTGATAAATCGGTTGGCTAATGAGTTTTATTATGCCAGTGTGATGTCCTTGGGATGGATGATTGATAACCTCAGTGTGAGAGACACAATGACTAAGATGAAGGACTTTGATTTCTCCTAGACATCTGGTTTTGCAGATGTTACCCTTCTGCTTTTCTTGCAGCTAAAGTTTAGAAGTGTCAGGCTGAAACGCAGGAATTCATCATGTTCCTTAAGAGATGATGAAAAATAATTTTCTTACATTGCTTCTATGGTTTAACAGTTTTCAATGCTCTTGTGGTGTGTAACAATTTATAATCTTTTAATCTGGAATAAACTGCAGGGGAATAAAATTGTAATTCATAACTACTTGTTATTTAATATTCTGATCCTTTTGTTATTGCTGTGTTTGAAATAAGAAAAAGAATGGTGGTCCTTACCAAGTTTCTCTGTCCTTCTAGTTTCAGATGGATACGTGGTTTTATTGAGCAGTAGTATAGCCAACATTTTTTTCCAAAGACTTGACACTGTTAGCTCCAGATACTTGGGTTTTCCAGATGTCATGCAATAATAGTTGAGGTCATCAAGTTGATGTAAATAGATTACATTTCACTTGTCTGTTTAATAACTGAACATAAATAAAACCCTTAGCAACTAATTGGTGTATTTTGAGGGTTGTTTACATGTTTGTATCTTTGCTGTTCTTTCTGAAAACCTACATCAGGTATTTATCTGTCTTTTAATATGAAGAATCTGAATCGGTAAAGTATGCCTCCTTAATTCAGCGCAGCACTAGTGATAAGGTTTGGAGCGCAAACCTCTTAACAGCCTACTTGTATTGCCCCTTTCTTAGCTGCTCTGTTCTGGATCCCCCACTAGCTCCTTTCTGAAGGAGGTTATGGAGAAGAAGAGACAAAGAGATAAATGCTATTAAGACCTATTTTTTTTTCCTTTTCCTTTTTCATAAGGTTACTAATTCATGTAGAATTTCATCAGCCACTCACGTGGCTGAACGCCCACGTGCTGTGCTAGAACAGCATGCCTGGCCTCTTCCCCACCACCTTCTTCCCCGGGAATTCTCAGTCTCTGTAAGGCACCTGAAGAAGCTATTGGCTGTAGTTGGCTATTATCCTTAGGTTCCCCATCTGCCAGTCATGGCAATGTCTCAATTTTTGAAGGAGGTCTGTTGCTGGGTTTGGCATTCTAATTCAGCAAAACCAGTAGTTTAATAAACAAAATGTGGTTACCTGAAAGCAGAATTAAGTGGACCTGAAGTAAAGAACAAACCACACCTGAATAAGCAAACCCATTGCAAGCTTCAAAAGCTATGGAAAAGAAGTATTGCATATTGATTTCACTAATAGGATTACAGGGGTAAAGACTTAATATATAGAAGTAAGCATCTGAAAGAAGCTAGTATGTGTTCAGGATTTTAGACTGCAGTTGTATGTGTTTAACACTGTAGTGTCTTTTTGATAAAGGTGTTGCAAATTCTTTTTCTCTAGCTTATGGCAAATAATAGAAGCAATATTATTCTATCAGTGGAAAACAAAATCTTTGGTAGATATTATACTTCAAAGCATCATGGAAATCAAGGTCGTTGAAGCCTGGATAAACTTGAAAATTTTAAGTATTCTAATAAATTAACTGCGGCACTTATAACATCTGACCTCTCCCCAGTGGCTGGAATTCCAGGGAGCTGGAGACATGATTGGCTTTATGGTCTCGGGAAAGTGTTACCTCTATACAGTTCCAAAAAATGCCCACTGGATCTTGTCTACAACTTGAGACTTTTGGATGTGCAAAGCCTGATTTCTATGACCTTTTTTAAGTACCCCATGAAAATCAGGATATGCTATTTTGATCAAGGTGTCCATAACTAGACATGATTTGAAATGTTTTTCAGTGATAAAATGCCAGTGCAGGCAAGTATTACTTCTGTGTGGTTGTTCCGTGTGTTGGTATCACTTGTGTTTTGTACAGTCATGCAATGAACCGAACTGGGGAGATGATCTGGGTTTGGGCCCCTGATGAGTTCTCTGGTCTGGTTCTCCATGCAGCCTCATCAAATTATGTTAGTATATATGAATAGGGAAGATGGAGAGGATTGGTGCCAGAATAAGTGCTTTTTGGATGACAGCATCATAGACACTTGGAGAAAATCCAGTTACATACTTGTCTCGATCCAGTTTTACTTTTTCAGATGGAATTATATGTATTCTCTGGGTACTTGACAGAATGCAAACTTCAAATATCCTTCTACATGTCACTGAGTGAGGCAGGTAGTTCATGTCTCTCTCAGTTTTAAGGATCCTTTTTTCCTATAACCAGAAACAAGAGGGTGGTATTGCTGTTGTGTAAAGTTACAGTGAAACTGAATACTCCATGTGTGTAAAGATGCTCTCCAACAGAAGTTTTGTTACCTTTCACTGAAAATAATACACTCTGTTTTTCGACATTACCAAAGTGTATTTTAGGCAAACACAGCAATTTGATATGTAAAATGTTAAATTCTTTGTGACCTTAAAGTAAAAAATCTTACCCCCGGGGGGGGGGGAGGGGGGAAGTTGATGTAATCCTTACAGAAATACATTTTTCTCTCCTCCCACCCCATTCTTCTTGTTCAAATGATGCTGAGTTTGCTGCGTAGGATTACAGGCCTTTAAAAGTGACGTGTGAATTAAATTGAGCTTGTGAGTGTTTCAGGTTTGGTTTTTTCCCCCTTATAGCCTACAATTTTGATGTAATGAATTGTGACAACTTTCAGAATTATACAGAATCTGTATTTGCAGAGGATTTTCTCACATAAGCTGGGAAAGAAGGAAAGGGACTTGGAGCTCTCTTTCCTCTGTCTAACAAGCAGTGGGAGAACCTGATTTTGATGCTTATATATTTAGGATAAGTTATGTTGACCAAGTACTTTCTAACAGAAGTCCTCACTTTAGGCTGGTGCCTTTCTCTTAGTCACTTATTTCAGCTGTAGTGGTGTCCCAACACTTTGGCTTAAGTAGCAGTGTGGCTGTGCAGTGGGGCTGAACAGTCATCTGATCTAGATTAAAAATAACCATGGGGGCAGCAAAAGGAATGTCAGCTTACATCTGAAGCCATTTCCTGATCTGAGTCAGCAGATGGCTATGAAATTGCGTGCCCCAACGCATGGGGGAAGCAATGCTGTGTGGAAATAAGCAAAGGGTGGAGATAACAGTTGTTAACAAGAACAAACGTTTAACAACCTGAATTATTTTTTACCCTGTTGGTGTGACTCCCATTTCTTAAAAGCAAGCCAGAAATTCCAGTTATGTTCTGGTTCCACGAGTTCGTGGGTGGTTCGGTTTTTTGGCTTTGAGGTGGGTTTGTTTGTGGGTGGGTTGTGGTGTTGTGTTGGTGTGTATGTGGGTGGTGGGTTTTTTGGTGGTGGTTTTTTTGCCCTTTTTTTCCACAGTGGAGAGTGCTGTGTACGGAGCGTGGGGTTTTTTGTTTTGTTTTTGCAACACCCTATTCCTGGTGTGTGCTGGCATAGCTGTTTGTGCAGCCACCTGGCAAAGCTGACTAGGGTACTCATCTCTCTGGGGAGAATATCCTGCAGAGCCTCATCTTGGTCTTATACCGCTTATTTTTATGTAGGACCACATTTCTTATCTGGTTACTATGCAGCTACAGTGTACAGACAGGTGATTGTTTTGAGTGTGAATTGCAGCCTGATGGCAAGTGTCAGCTGGTGGTTTATAAAGCCACTTTAGATTTTTTTGTTCTTAGTACCTTGAATACACCACTGGTGTTGTGTATGGAGGGTTATCAGCCCTTTTAAGACTCACCTCAGGTTTTAATGTATCCCTAGTACTGGATTACAAATGTAGGTCTGCTTATGTCATTTGGTGAATTGTTCACTTTGATTTATCTGACTTCTTAAAAATATGGCAGACTAAGTACCCATGCAGAAGTTGAAGCAATTCAACAACTTGACACCTTTTAAGGTCAGGAATATCGACTTGAATGTGCTGTTTTATGAAGAGTTATCCTAATCTTAGTTTGGGCTGCTGAAAGATGATCCTTCTGTCTCTTGTGCTGGCTCTACTGCTGTGTGGCTGTACAGTCAGCTGATTGGAGGACCTGGTTCTTCTGGCTGCATAGGGGAGGTAGTACCAACGAGAAGTGGTGAAAGTGTGTAACAGGAGGAGGGCAGGACTGCCCCTTTCAGCAGCAAGATAGTTTTAGAAGGGTATAATCTGCTTCTCAATCTTCTCTCAAGTGGTGTTTTATAGACAAGCAAAGAATTTGTATGAGACCTAAACCCTAACAAATTTTCTCGTTTACCAGGTCTTGATATTTCCAGTGAGTTCAGAGTTCGCAACTTACTTGGTATCTGGGGCCAATGCTTCTCTTTCTAAACTGAAGTGTCGGTAAATGTGTTGATGGATTCAGTTCTTACACAGTTGTTGGGATTTTTTTTTCCTTGGCTATTACTTCTGTGTTGCTTGGGAAAGATGTACTTAAACTTGTGTTTTCAACTGTAGTTTAGATGTGAGCATATTGAGTATGAATAGTTACAGTGCTTTAAATTTAAAGCTTGTGTCTTCTAGGTTAAAATTTAAAGTAAATGGAAGATTTGTAAAGTAAATGTTCAGTTTTCTTGAATAGCTGAATTTGAGGATGCTCAATTAAACTTGTGTTATTTGACATGCTAAAATTCAGTAAACTACCCTCAAAAGCTCTGAAACTCAATTTTTTCAAGACAGGCAGCACAGTATTGAAGCAGGGTGCTTCTACTGATTATTTGGCTCTTATGGCAAAAACTAATGTGTATGTTTTGTCAGATGTAATTATCCATCACAAACATGTTTTGCATTCTTGGAGAGGAAATTACTTCTGATTGAATTATTTACACATTCAAAATAGATTTAAGCCCTCAGGAAACTTGTTTAGGGTGTGGCTGATTTTGATTTTTTGATTCAGTGGTGGACTTCTCTAAGGTTTTTGTTGGTGTCAGAACACAGGAGCTACAAGTAAAACTTTATCCCCATCTACTTTGTCCAAGACTCTTTTCTCTCTGTGTCATAGCCCGGGATAAGGTTTGCTTTGCAAGTGTTTTTCAGGCATTTGTAAGTGTAAGTCCCTAAACGTGCAGTGCAGTTCACTGGAATAGCTAAGGCTTCATCTTTTCTCAGACATTCTTATTTGTATGTTTATACTGGGATGTAGTCCCGTGAGTCGTTAGTGGTGTTCTTAATTCAGCATAGCTTGATTTATAGAATAACTCATCATCCACATACTTTGTTTACAGCCTCAGTGCTTCTCCTTAATTCACAGTAATCTTCTGTCTTCCAGATATTTCATGCATGGAGTTTGCAAGGAAGGAGACAACTGTCGCTACTCCCATGACCTCTCCACTAGTCAGTCTGCTATGGTATGCAGGTATTATCAGCGAGGATGCTGTGCTTACGGAGATCGTTGCAGGTAAAGAAATGCAGTTGACCATCCTATAAGGGAGTAATTTCACTCTGAGTCCCTGAGTAGACAGAAAGGCAATAAATCTTAAAGTGTTTTCCTCTTTCATTGCAACTTCAGAAATCTATGAAAATAGCTTCTTTTCACAAACTGCCTTCTCTTGTTAAATACTATAGTGTTTGCTTTGCTATGGAAATAAATAGCAAAGGCAAGGTGAGAAGAGAACTGGTTTTCGTAAAACTACTAGTTGTCAGCGTGTGGGGTTTTTTGTTTGTTGATTAATAACATCAGTACATAAATTAATTGAAATCTGAGACTACATTCAAACTAGCTGAACTGATGGAACTGAGTTACGTTTGGTAAGTGATCATAAAAGCCTGAATAGGTAAGAATTTTTTTTTTCTGGATTGTATGTGTGTCTTCAGGAATTGCTACTCTGACACTTGAACTGCCATTTTGGAAAAGTAACTGGAGTGTAGTCATGTAGGTTCTAAAATATTGCCTGTACAAAATGGCCCTACATTATGAAAACATAGTATGACTTAACCTATACCCTGAAATTATTAAAGAGAAAAAAAAGAAGTGTGAAGA
This sequence comes from Gymnogyps californianus, assembly GCF_018139145.2. Classification (NCBI taxonomy): domain Eukaryota; kingdom Metazoa; phylum Chordata; class Aves; order Accipitriformes; family Cathartidae; genus Gymnogyps; species Gymnogyps californianus. Next base: position 154,932,222 of record NC_059471.1, read on the forward strand.
AAGGAAACAGATGCTTTCCTAGTGTAGCAAAGCTTTACAAAGGCTTAGGGATGTTTGCATCATCTTAAGTTCACTTTATTAAAATTTATCGGGAGTTTTAACATTCTATTTTCTTGCAGCTCTAATGCATGATTAAATATTTGCATCACGACTTCATACGGTAGTTCATAGTTAGCTTTATTTTCATGTTTAATATATGGTTGCTATGTATAAGAAAGATAACAAAATAAGCCTCTCTGTAGCCTCCTATCTGCCAATGTTGCTTTCTTGATCATGTAGATGAGTGGTCTCCAAACTTTCGATCACGCACCCCATCAGTGAAAAATTTTTGCGCGCCCCCAATATACATCTGTTTATTTATAGATAATATATTAGTACAGTAGTAGATATATATAATGTACATTATAAAACATACAGAAAAATCAGAATTTTAAAAAGGATGTAATAAAGATGAAATAAACAATGTTTTATAAATATTTTATTAACAATCCAAAACCATTTTTTGTCTCACTAAAACCATTATTAGTAATAATATTTTTTACTGACAGTAATGTTGATTGAATATGCTTCACTATTTTTTAAAATGTTAGTTTAAAATTTTGTAATACAGCAATTTGAAGGTCTCGTTCTAAGTTTGGTTTATTTCAGTACTTAGTTTTAACGGCTGTCATATCTGAAAAAGATCTTTCACAAAGATATGTGGATCCAAAAGGAGGAAGTGTATTGTTGGCTGTGCTTACTAATGCGTGATACTAACTTTCAATTCCATCCACCAATTATGCAAAGATTTTTTGTTAAAATTTGGCTAGTAAATTTCCATCTTCAGTGATGTCAGTCAGCTGTCCTTGCAGACTAATTGGAAGGTTTTGTATTTTTAACAAATAGGTCCAAAACCCGCTGAAACTCTTTGTTTGGAAGATTTTTAAACGTGTGAGAGAATTCTGTTTCCAAGTTTTTTTAAGTGTACAAGATGCGAGAGTTTTTTTTTATAGTTGACACTCTTGCATTGGTTTTGGTGACAAAATCGCATAATGGTGGAAATGTTTCGGAACAGCCATTTTCAAAATGTTGTCTCCATACTGCAAGTTTCTTTCAAAAAGCAGTTACTTGTTCTTAAAACGTTGTCTTTACCTTGAAGGGACAGATTGAGTGTTTTTATTTTTTTGAAAATGTCTGCTAGGTAGCATATTACTCACAACGACTTGTCATCATGGGAAAGGTCAGCAAGTTTGGAACTCTTGTCTCTTTGTGAAAGCAAAATGCGTAACTCATCTTTGACAACTTTTAAGTGCTTTACCACGAGGTAACCAGCAAACCTCTGTGTGATACAGAAGATTTTCATGGTTGCTCTCTGTGTCGTAACAGTGTTGTAAAGATTGGGCTATTTAAAGGTCTTGTGTTTTTGAAATTGACCGTATTGATGACACTCTGTAGTACTTTGTGCGCTTCTGGCTCCATCTTTGCTACAATATCTTGCCTATGAAGCATGCAGTGAATGAATTTCTGGTGTGGTGCTATCTCTGTAGTCTTACCCTGGAATCCTTTTTTTATTCTAGTCAAAGCAGTGGCTCCATCAGTGGTTACACTTGCACAGTTTTTTCCATAAAACATTGTTTTTATTAAAGAAGTCATTTACTGTTGAGAATACATCTCCTCCAGTACGTCTTTTTGTCTTTATTAAAGAAGTTGTTTGTTGAGAATATATCTCTTCTGTTACATCTTTTCTTTAGTGGCTCACAAAAAGTAATTCTTTTGTGTATTTCGTTATTGAAACAGAATCTAGCAAATATCATAAGGTGAGACAACATCTGTACTTTCATCCAACTGTACAGCAAACTTCCCACACTGCAAAATTTGTTCTAATACTTGTTTCTTCAAATCTTCGGCAGTGTTTTCTGTGCATTGCCCAACAGTATTTGCTGACAAAGGAATGTGTTTTACTTTGTCACCATATTGTTTTCCATGTGTAATTTCAGTCTTCTTTACCACAGCAGGAAGAACAAGTGGTCCAATGGTATGTGGCTTTTTGTCTTTCACTATTACATAAGAAGCCTCAAAAGAGGCTTCTAAACATTTATTGTGAAGTTTTGTAAAGTACTGGATTGGGTGTTGCATAACTTGAAACATCTCTGAAAAAGTTGTAGAGATTTGTCTTCATGTTCTGGATGTTTAGATTTTAAATGTCTTGCTAATTGTGATGGCTTCATACTGTTGTTAGCTAATATTTCAAGGCACACTATGCACTGAGGGCAAGGTTCATCATTAATAATAGTGGATGTAAATCTGTATTTCAAATAGTCTTCTTGGTAATCTCGATTTATTTATTCCCCCCCCCAAGTTCTTGTCAAATCTGATTAGGGTGGCATTGTCTTTACCTTGTAATGAAGAGCTCGTAGTAGGAGTAGGAGAAGCACTAGTTCTGACGTTTTCTTGTTGTTTGCTTGCACACACATTATCAATATTGTCTTCAGTCCACAGTTTATTTGTAGGAATCTTTTTTTAGCCACTTGTTTGTTTTGTCAGAGTTACTTTAGGTAAAACAAGATAATACAATCTGTCAATCCATTTAATTGGTCACAAACAAACTGCAATGTGTTGAAATATGCTGAAAGTGAACAAACAAGTGAGGGTGCCACTGTCAACCCCGCTGTGTGGTGGAACACCCAGTCCTCCTTCAGGACACCTCGTGCATACCATACGTGGGACCCTCTGACATATGGACCAAGTGAGGACACTGTTGTCAGTCTGTATGGTAAATATTAGTAAAACTTAAATTTTGGAGGGGGGGGAGGGGAGACAAGAAGTTCTAGGATTTTCTTCCTGCACCCCAGTGGATTGTCTTGCACACCCCCCTAGGGTGCATGTATACCACTTGGGAGACCACTGTTGTAGAGGTATGAAGGCTTGACTTTTAAATTTGTGCTTCATAGCTTCCTTGGGGGATTTCAAAGCTGACATTTGGTTGGGAGCATCTCTTTAATATGCAAGAACTGTGACACTTTGTTGTTTTCAATCTGACACAAGGTAAATGAATCACAGTTGCTTAAAAGTTTTGTATGATCTCCAAAAATTCCCTCCCTTTATCCTTGAAATTAGTCAGCAAATATCTAAGACTTCAAAGGTACACCTGTAATTTACTTTCCTATATAGTCTACTAGTTGCTGGAAGACAGATTTTTGAGGGAAATGGTTCTTTCCTGTTGTTTGTAGGTGATAGGAATCAAAGTGTTCTGAGCATCATTTTCCACAGTAAGTTGAAAGAGGCATTACAAATAACTACTAAAATTCAACATAAAATCTGAATGAGGCAAGATGCTCAGATACAGAAAAATCCCTTATGTTGGTGGGGATCTCTGGAGCCATGCTGAAGGCAGAGCCAGCTTAGGTCAGGTTGCTGAAGGCATTGTCCAGTCAAGTTTTGATTATCTGCAAGGATGAAGATTGTGCAGCCTCTCTGGGCACCTGTTCCAGTCTTTGGCTACTCCCACAGTGCATTTTTTCCCTAATATCTAATTGTAACTTCTCATTTTGGACTTACATCTACTGGCTGTCATCCTATCGCTGCACCTCTGAGAAGACTCTGGCTGCATCTTTCCTGTGGCTTTCCATGAGACAGTTGAAGACGGCAGTATCTGCCCTTAGTCTTCTCTTTTTAAAGCTGAATGAACTAATTTGTCTCATTCAGTAATACTACACGTGCATAATAGGTACGTGACCAGTTTTGGACATAATTGAAGTTCATTCTATGTAAGTTAAGTAAGAATTGTGCATGCTGCTCCATTTCCTCCAAAGTCATGGGGTACCTTCTGTTTCCCTAAGCAGTGCTGACAGGTTACACAAGTGGAAGCACAACTCTATAAAGGGTCATCAGTGGCTTTCTCTTCCAAGCTGTTTCTAGGTCCTCCTTCTGAATAGTGTGTTTACATCTTAATCAGTTTGTTTCCAATACCTTGGGCTGCTTTATGGAGGTATTTTTTTGTGAAGAGTTGACATGATGTGTTTTAACTTTTTAGATATGAACATACCAAGCCATTGAAACAGGAAGAAGTGACTGATGTGAATCCAGATGCAAAAATTTATCCCTCAGTATCCTCAGACTTTGCATCACTCCCTGAAACAGTTGAAGAAATTATTGCTGAGATAGAAGATGAAAATGCAGATCTGGCAGCTGCAGGAGTAGGTGCTGAAGACTGGGTGAATGCTGTAGAGTTTGTCCCTGGGCAGCCATACTGTGGACGTGGTAAGCTGATCATGGGATAACAGTAAATTTCTGTCATGGGTCAACAATTTATATGTAGTGCTTTTATTTTAATGCTTTAATTGGTTTTGTTGAATACAGCTATTCATATTTATTAATCACTTCAAGTGATCTGTCCTTAACTTATGCTTGAATTTTCCGACGGGAATAGTCAGACTGTTCCACGTCGGAACAGTTACTACTACTGTCCTGATGTTCTGAAGTCAGGTATACTTAAAGACAGTGTCTGCATAACTAGCTTCCTCTTGTTATGGCTCCAGATGACTTGGAGAATCTCCTTCTTTGAAGTTTAGTTTGCATATGTGATGGGAGAAGAAAATACTGGTGATGTAATTAATATCACTACTTTGGAAAGATAATCTGCTGCCTTTGTTTTTTGGGTTGGTTGGTTTGTTTGTTTTGGGGTTTTTTTTGCAGTCTTTTAAAGGTTTTCCAGTGGAGGTACAGATTCCTGTAGAATGAATTGAAACCTACTGCTTGCTTTCATGAATCCCATGGCAATTCAGACCAGAGGCTGAAAATCATTTATTCTAGTTACCTTTCTGAGACTTGACTTTCTAATACTGTGACAGCTCATGTTGAGAATGAGATTGAAGAAGCTCATCGTATGGGACCAGACTGTTTAAGTAGCATACTTGTCATCTGCTTTCCCTGCAGAAAGGTAGCACAAAGACTTAAATTTTAAGTGAAAAGTAGGCTGAAGGTGTTTAGCCTAACTTCTAATATTTGGCTCTCTAAAACTGAAGGCTTATGGCCATGAGTACTCAAATAATTGTTTGAATCCAAAATGGACACCTTGTGTCCAGAAGAGTTTGAAGTTGTCATACAGTGCTCAGATTATGCTTGTCTCCACAGCACTACTCAGATTCTCAGATCTGAAAAGAGAATTACCTTCTCAATGTTACAGGGTGCTGTTAGAGCCTGCTCTAATCTGATTTGAGGAAGGGTGAAGAGGAAGAGAGTGGTTGAGCAACATTAACATTTTGCTAGTGTTGTTGAGAAGTTTGATTATGGAATTGTTTGGTGTATCTGTGACTTGGATATAGTCCAAGGGAATGAAAACTTGTCTTCTACCTGTTAATATGTCACCGTACTGTCATAAAAGATACAGCTTCTGTGTTCATTGAGACAAAGGATCCCTTTTTTTTTTTAGTCTTTTCATCAGAATAGAATAATTTAGATTGGAAGGGACCTCTAGATTTCATCTAGTTCATTTCCTGCTCAAAGCAGGGTCAGGTACGTCAGGTTGCCAGGGGCTTTGTTTAGTTGAATCTCTGTCTTCGGAGATGTTCAAAACGCCATAACCTCTGGGCAGCATTTGCAGTATTTGACTTCTTTCACAAGGAAAAACTCTTTCCTAGTATGTAATTGGACTTTTCCCTGCCTCAGCTTGCCTTCTGTCTCTTGTCCTGTGCACATCTGAGAAGAGTCTGGCTCTGTGGTTTTTTTTTTTTTGGTTTTGGTCATCCCTGTCCCCCCCCCATTAAGTAGTTGAAGACAGCAATAAGATAGCTTCTTAAGCTGAACAAGTCCAGTTTCCTCAGTCTCTTTTCATGGGCTTCAGCCCCCATAATGGCTGGGTGGCCCTCCACTGGAATCAATTCATTGCTAGTTTGAACAGCCAGAGATCTTTTAAGTACACCTACTCCTTATAGGAGAGCTGGTGCTTTTTCCTAAATCCATGAAGTGTAAGAGCATTTCATTATACTTTTAACTCACTTAGTTTTACTGAGGCAGTTCCTTTTTCTAGGGGGTCAGGCTTATTTTTCATGGAAACTTGTGGCTGCCACAGGTTAAGTTAAATAACATTCTCTTTTCTGAATCTTTTTCCAAATTCTCTGGTTTGTATCCTTTGAAATTTGATGTATTTTAATGTAAAACATACTCAGCTGTTCCTGTTCTGAACAGTGCTACATGATGCTAATTCCCATGGTGACTTCTTAAAAGCTACATTTTAAAAGCTTCTACTTTTCTGAAGGCACTGTCTTTATTAAGCTACAAAAATGAAGAACCTTGCTGGTTCCAGTGATCAGGAAGTGTGCAGTGTGTTCCACACATACTTTAAAGCCTTACAGATTATTCCTGTCAAATGCCTGGAGAAATGTACAGGTACTTGGAAACTTTAAAATGGAACCTATTTCTCAAGATGAGCTAGAAGCCTGTGTGTTTTAAATCGTCTTACAAATGCTGAAGATTCAGGGTTGGCAGTTTAACCATGTGTAGCTTGGGCTATAAGGCTCATCTTTTACTATGAGACGACATTCTGCTAATGCAGATGATTCTCTGATTTGGGACTAAACCTGATACCTTGAAGATAACCTCAGGGCCTAGCAAAGAAAATAGTGATGATTCTTCAGATACTCACTTGTTTGATGTACAGATGCACTACACTTCTATATTTGTTCTGCTGCTACTGCTGCTAGATGTTCTGGAATAACTGAGGGAGAATAGAAAGGCAGAACTATAAGAAACACTCCGAATTGGGTGGCTGTTTCCTGCTGCTACAAGGTGGACGTATTTGATGCTACAGAGTGTGTCTGGGAGTGAAAGCAGGTGGTGTGTGAATTGAAGGTAATGAACTAGTTTTTTTCACTGGTATGAATTTAACACTGTTGACTGTGAAAGGGGCAGTGAAAAGATAGGGATTGGATCCACCTACTGGAGAGCAGTGGTTTTGAAAACAGCAGACAGAATCGTAGAGAGTAAATATTACTCTTATGAGGGATGTTGGATTCAGAACTACTGAGGCAATGGAGTCTTCTGAGTTTCTCTAATTTTGCTTTCAAAGAGGAAGCAAAACTGTAGCAGATACAGTGCAGTAGATACAGGAGATATGCATGCAGGGCTTTAGGTTATGGAAGCTGAGATATTCAGAAGTGAAAATACTAGTTTAACTTTTATTTCCTAGAAATACAACTCTTGCTGAGGGGAAGTTCTGGGACAGCACAGAAGACTGGGACTGGAAAACTAATGTCACTTTTAGCACGTTTTTCCCTCTCACACCCTCTCATACTGTAGAATTACCCAGAGCCATTATTAAAGACTGATATTCATAGATCTGTATCTTGTTGTCTAGATGTCTAGTCACTAGAACTGGTTGTACTTTTTTGTGCAAGGATGGTATTGTGGACTGGGCTGGAATTTAGTAGCTGTACTGTGCTTGTTGACTAAGTAGTTGTTGGTGGTGGTTTGCTTTAAGTAACAACTCTCTACTTTTTTTGTTTGGTTGGTTTTTTGTTTTTTTTTAAATGAATAAACTTGACAAAAGATATTCTTGAGAGGAGTGCAGGTGACTCTGGAAAATTATTCTGTTAAGAGAGGCTTCAAATGTGCCTCTTCTTTCAAAGTATGCATTTTCCAGGGATACAGGATTGCCTTAAGCAAAGATCATCTTGCCAGCCCCATGAAAAGAAGTACTGTATCACTCAATTCCTTTGAAACTTAGCTGCATTTGTGTGTCTAGTAGGCTTCTGCCCATCCATACTATGATCTACTAAACTCTCCTTTCTCAGTAAGGGTCAAACAAGATGTCAGAAGTCATGTGAATCAACTAGGTAAAAAATCTGTAACAACTAGAAAAAACACTGGCAAAAATGACAGTCGAGGGAATAGAAACTGACTGGTAGTTGTGATTTTTGTTACTTCTTTTGGAAGTGGAGACCATGGGTTTCAAACGGGGGCGGGGTTCAATTAATAAGTACAAACTTTCATGTTATGTTCAGCTACTCAGAAGAGTAGGTACAGCCTAGTATATGGTTACTTTTCTTGATGCCAGTTCACTAGAACTCATGGGGAAGAAGAGGTAATGAAGCTTTTCTGGTTGGGAATCTTACTGAAAAATGAGCAGGTTGATAATTGACTTGTTATTCTGTCACTCACTTGCTTTTATGTTTCTAGCAAACAGACTGATGCAAGATCAGTGTGAGTGACTTCTAAAGTCAGAGATGGTTCAGGAAGCAGACTTGAACTTATTTTGAGAGCTAGTATTTTCCTATGCTAATCTTCAATATTTGCTTATCCCCCAAAACTGTGAGCTCTCAGGGACCTGCTTTTTCTTTTTCTCTATATGTCCAAAAGCTGGCAGGCTGATACATGCTTATTGTATCTCTTTGCTCCACGGGCATGAAAACTGTGCGAGCGTGCAGCCTCTGATCCTTTTTGAGGAGTCTGTCCATTACTTTTACTGATCCAAGTATGCCTTTGATAGTTTTTGCTTACTTCTCCAAATCTAGTGCTCGTATAAATGTTACACTTTCTTATAGCAGAGATGACTTTTTACTCTTGTAACAGCTACTGGTTATGTAAATGAAGTCCAGTTGCTGTTCTTCCTGGTGTTTATTCTGAATATAGTAATGCTTTGTTGTCCTCCTGTGTTTATTATATCTTCAGTTTCAAACTGACTGCTTTTGTCTTGTAACTTAGTTTATCGTCCTACTTATGTAAAGATCTCAAAAGGCTGTTTGGGTTGTGGTGACACAGACATGCGTATGTTCAAGAGGTACAGGGAGAAGTGTTAAGCAGCAGCTGTCTAAATAGGGAAGAGAAGTGATACAGATTTCAGTTCAATTTAGAATTAGGTAAGAGAATTTACTTAGGATTTTGCAAATCTGATGGCTAGCTTAGAATACAGTGAAAATACCCTGAATTTTAGTTTCTTAAAGCTAGGTTTACATGTCTGACTGGTGGACTGGATATCTGTTTAGGATAGGCTTTTTGGCAAATATCTAGAATCGAGTTTGTTTGGTGAGAGGTGTGGACACAGCTTTTGTATCATTCATGGAGATGCATGGGAGTTTGGAAGTGGAAGTCTGTTGTTCAAGCTGAACAGCAACATGCTAATTAATCTGCACATAAGGAACTGCTGGTGTGGTGTTTCCATATTAGTGTTTTGTTATGCTAGATAAACCTTTATTGCTTCAGCTGTGTAACTTCTGGGGAAAAAGCCTGTTAACTTTAGCCGATGTGAAATTGATTCTCAAAGCAGTGAGAGATTTTGTAACCTTATTTAATTGTTGCTGAACCAGAGTTTGTATAAAAATGTATTTAAGCTGCTGAGGACTAGTGAGATTTTTCTAGTGTGGACTTAGCCTGTAAATGGATCTGAATCTGACCACTGAAACCTTGATAGCTTTAGTCTTGTCTGGGTTGAAGGATGAAGAAATTGGTCGTGCTTTCTTGAGTGGGAAAATAATTGTTAGTTCAGGTTGAGGGTATGTGAAACTTGGACTGTAATGAACCTTGATTATTTTTATTATTCTCTTTGGATAACTTGAACAGGGTTACCCGAAGATTACTTTGCATTAAAACAATGTATTCGCACTCCCAGTGCTCTAAATCTGAATGTATTGCTTACTGCCCTTAATTTTGTTCCCAGCTGCTCCTTCCTGCGCTGAAGCACCCTTGCAGGAAATGGTGATTGAGGAAGAATATGAAAAGCAGCAAGCAGACGTGGAGATAAAGAAGGAGCTGTGCCCCTACGCTGCAGTAGGAGAATGTCGTTATGGAGAAAACTGCGTGTATATCCATGGGGATGTGTGTGATATGTGTGGACTGCAGGTCTTGCATCCAATTGATGCTGCACAGAGATCCCAGCACATAAAGGTAAGCAAACAACTGTCTAGTGTTAAACAGCTTGAAGTTATTGCTTCCTAGCTCCCCGCAATCACTTGTCACTAATTCCCTTTCATTTGAAGGTGCATGCAGGTCAGGCAGTGAATGAAATTCCTGTTGTAAACTGGACTGTTTCCTGTCAGGGCCATACTCAAAAGCAGCTGGGTTTCCTTATTGGTGCTGGGAGAGCAGTCTGCTTAAAGATACTAAAGCTTTGTTCTTTGCCTAGTAAAACTGGATGGTCTTTTAGATTGCCTTTTTCATGTTTAAAAGCAATGTCTGAAGAAAGGAATTTGAACTCTGAATTGATTGTTCCTCACTATCTGAGCAAATTTTTTTTTGAGGATAAAGATTTTTCAGCTTAGTCATACTCAATTTGTTATGCAAACCAGCAGAGTAAAACTGAGCTTAAAAACCTGCTTAGAGTTCACCAGGTGACCAGTTGTCTCTGTAGTCGTTTTCTTTGTCTCTCCTTTTCAGTCTTGCATTGAAGCTCACGAGAAGGACATGGAGCTTTCATTTGCCGTCCAGCGTAGTAAAGACATGGTGTGCGGGATATGCATGGAGGTGGTGTATGAGAAAGCTAATCCTAGTGAGCGCCGCTTTGGGATCCTCTCCAACTGCAGCCACACTTACTGTCTCAAGTGCATCCGCAAGTGGAGGAGTGCTAAACAATTTGAGAGCAAGATTATAAAGTGAGGCACTTTCCCATTTCGATTGTGCTTTGTTACTGTGGAAGAACTTAGTAACTTGTGACAACTTGCAACAGACTTCCAGATGCAGACTGCACAGAGGCTGCATTTAATGCATACTAACTTTAGTTTGGAAGTGAAATAATTGTTAGGGATAACTTTTACACTCTGATTTGGTTAATATGGATTGAGTTTGCAAAACTCAGTTAATGGTAGAAAATAACTGTCATTTATTTAGTAGCATGTTGTCCAATGGTTACTGTTCATGTCTTGGACACCCAGCCAGGAATCTGAAAACAGATTAACCAGTTCAGAATGTATGCTTCTTAATTCATTACCGCCCTAGTTCATTAATCAGTTGGCAAAACGTTTCTCCATTTAAAGGCTGTTCTAAAAAAAACAAAGTTCCAATCAAATAAATACAGAAATCGAACCAAAATAAATTTATTTAATTCTAAAGAAAAAGGAGTCTGTGTGAAGTGTTTTTTCAAGCTTTTCTGAGACAAGCTGACCAGCTGCCATTGCCATTGAGTTCTTGAAGAAGAGAGTTTAGGTTATCTTCATGTGTAAGAGAGAATCTAGATTGAAAAGCTCATACAGCAAGTGTGTGGGTACAGTACCTCTTTAAAGATGGATATATGCCATGACTTGTTATATAGGCGAGAGAGCGCCCTGTAATGTGGAATTTTGCAGCACAGTCTGTTCATTCCCCAGGTCCTGCCCAGAATGTCGGATCACATCTAACTTTGTCATTCCAAGTGAGTACTGGGTGGAGGAGAAGGAAGAGAAGCAGAAACTCATTCAGAAATACAAGGAGGCAATGAGGTATGAGCACTGCAGCCTTTGTCAAGTTGAGACTGCAGAGATAAAGGCACACCTGGAGAAGAAGGGTGTTGACATAAAGCCCTCTCACACCTCCTTTCCACCACCATGTGTGAAGTGCGTCCTTGCCTATCTGCCCACAGATGCATGCAACCACACAGTTGCAAAGCTATTCCTATGTTCTTTGACCTCAGTCTTTCCCTTCTATACACAAAATGCTGGTGGTGTAGCCATAAGGTAGTACGAGCTTGTGCGCTGCGAGCCATCAGTGTCCCTATGCATGCATCAACCCACACACGTTGTGTGATACATCATTTCTGCGTGTAGGTGTTATAATGACAAAACACCTTCAGCTCCAAATGGTACCTGAGATCCTTTTGGACTACAGGTAAATGCAATTCTGAAGTCTAGTTGGGGTCTGCTGTGAGTAAGGGTTGCGATATTTTCCTTTCCAGCAACAAGCCATGCAGGTATTTTGATGAAGGCCGTGGGAGCTGTCCATTTGGAGGGAACTGTTTTTACAAACATGCATATCCTGATGGCCGCCGAGAGGAGCCACAGAGACCCAAAGTGGGAACATCAAGTAGATATCGGGTCAGTGCTGCTTTTTTTTGTCCTTTCTATACAGAGAGAGTGCAGGAGAGGTGTGCGTTAATTCAGCTGGCTTGAGAAGAGGACAGGGAAATGTTGACTCTTTTTTTACTTCTGGTAGACCTCTGTAATAGTGAATTGGAAGGAGGCGGTGGTCTAAAGTTTGTGAATGCTGGAGGCCAAGATGGAAAGAGTGAATTTTAAAAACTTTCCTAGTACACCAACATACTGAAGTAGAAATGTTGGGTAGCATTAATAGGGGTGTGTAAGGGTAAATTCTACTGGAGGTCAGTATCTCCCTGAAAGAGAAACATGGTTTCTTGCATGCCAGAAAGCATGCCGGGGGCTGAACCTTGTCAGCCTCTGGGAAGACTCCTACCTTGTACCGCTTGGTCACCTGAGGAAATACTTGTGTTCCACTTGCAGGCCCAGCGGAGGAATCGATTCTGGGAGTTCATCGAGGAGCGAGAGAACGGTGATCCGTTTGAGACCGACGAGGATGAGGTGGTGACCTTTGAGCTTGGTGAGATGTTGCTTATGCTGTTGGCAGCAGGAGGTGACGATGAGCTAACGGATTCCGAGGATGAGTGGGACTTGTTTCATGATGAGCTGGAAGATTATTATGACTTGGATCTATAGCACCTGTCAGTGGAGTGTGGACTGTCGTCTTGGCTTCAGGCAGTAGCTATTACCTGTGGTGTTGTGGCAGTGCCTGTGTTTCTCCTAGGCAGGCCGATCAATTCCAGGTGCTGTTGTAATAACTTTTACCCAGGGTCTGTCTCTTCCCATCCCCTCCCACCCCAGGAGTGTTGTTTTTCCTCTGTTTAAACAAATAACAAGAAATAAATCTTTAAAATGTTAGTTTTTGTAAAAATGAATTTAACTGTCAAACAGTTAGCTTAGGTTTGTTGCTTCATCTGTGTACCCAACAGAGTTCACCCAGTTCCAGGGTTAAAGTGTTTACAGGACTTCCACACTCATTTTGAAGAGCCCAGATACAAAAATGAGCAGTGGCCATGCAGTGGGGATGTAAATTGGCTGATGGCCTTTTTTCTGTCTTTGTACCAATATTTCTGACTTCAGGCCAGATACAAATACTCTCTTTCTGGCATCAGCTCCGTTCCAGCCCCCTCATGTACACATCTTCATTTGTGATTTTGGTCTCTTGTTTACTTGCACATTACTATTACTACTGTGTAACCAGAACCAGGTGTGAACGTTCTGGGTTTTTACTGTGTTTAGCATGAAAGGAAAATGTCTTTGTGAAAGGAGAACTCTCTATGTGTATATACAGATAAATGTAGAGTTGGACCTCAAGGATGGGGAGACTCTGTGTAAGTTAAAAATAACAAAACCATCTTTCATCCCCTCTTGGTGCATGAAGTCTAGCCTCCAATTGGACATGAAACTGGTTTAGTGGTCTCAGCCCAGTCTGTGGCAGTGATCTTAACTATCGCTTAACTTAATAGATGGCACTCCCTAATACACCAGCTCTCTTTCATGTGTATGATTAGGGTTGTCCAGGAGCAGAAATCCGGTTAGCCAAGGTGGGGTCAGAGGAACACCAGAGAGGCCCCTTTAGCTTTATTGCTCTGTAAGTTTTAGAACTTGGTGTAACCACCTAAGCCGTGAGCTTTGCTAGGAAATCGCTGTGCCTCTCAGCTGGTTTGAGGTACATGTGCCTCTCAGCATCTGAGTTGGGCAGGTTGCCTGGTAAAGCTGTTCAGTTTATGTGAGTTACTGCTTACAAAGGCAGTCATGCAGTTTCTGGCTGTAATTTGCGTTGAGAAATTACTTTGCCACCAAAGCCCCAGCACAGGAATTTTAACCTTGCATTACATTATTGCTGTTTTTTATTGACTCGTGGATGCCCCGTGATCTGTTCTCCTGCTGCTCTTGTCCCCTAGACTGCCTCTCCTTTCACTTTTAAATGGAATGAGAAATTGTTCTGAGGTCTATAACGTATTGTTTTGCAGCTGCCTTTTGTAAGAAGCACTTTTCCCAAATAAAAAAAATCAAAAAAATTAAACAAGAAGTCTGTCTGTTCCTTTAAGTTTGAAGCTTCTGTGTTTCAGCTTGATGGACTATTTTTGTGTGTGTGTTTCTGTAAATATAAAGGCATTTATGTCATGTATTAACTCCTGCAGAATCGTGTCACACTAATACACAATTTTAATTTGGTTATAACCTTTCCAGCAAAGAGCCTGTAACATAAGGAACACATTCTGAACAGACAGCTGAGACAATTAAACTGTTGAAGGAATATATGGGACCATTAGTGAGAACAGATGTGTCTTGCTTTCTCGGAAGTAAGTTCTGCACTATGGTATTAACTTTATTTGTCCTGAACAAAGTCAATTGCAGTACATATTCTATTGATAGGTTCCTGTTGTAATGCTGTTTGGACAGCAAGCCCAGGCATTGCTACAGGCCGCTTCCTGAGAATCCACATGCTTCTTTAAGCCTGTGTGTGCTCAGAAAGAATCATTCTTCTGCAGAAATACAGAAAGTTGGAAGTAAACTACTAGAAACATATTCAGATGCTGAGGGATATGACTAAGAAAAGTTTAACTGAACAGTCTAAAACCATCTTTGGTTTGTTTGTTTTTGTTTTTTTTTTCCCAGAGGCAAGTAGCAGAGGGAGAAAAGGATTTGAACATAGTTTGCGCAAATGACATTTAAAACTGATACAGGGAGAAACAGAAAAAATGAAAGGCTTTGAAGTAGAACTAGCCTTTCCTCCCCTACATAATGAACATAAGTTGTTAACATCCTATTGGATAGCTGCATTCAAATGTAAGTTTAACAAAGATGTGTTGTGGTAAGATGGAAAAAGGTAATAAACTTGCCAGCCAGAGGACAGGCATCAGCTTTCCTTCATAAGGGGTCAGAAGTGGCATGCTTTACTTTTTGGGGGGGGGTGTGTGGCACAGTGGTGGGTGCTGCTGCTTCTAAACCGTACTTTACATGTTAGGGGGGAAGCTGAGAATATGCAAATGAGTGATTTGCTTTGGTGGAGGCCGTTCTGTCTAGCTGCAAGGTATTGATGTAGTCAAGTGCATCGTGACAAGTAGTTTCTGTTGATCTCTTGCTTTGAAGCATGCTGTGGTTCTTGTTCTGTAAAGAACTGCAGGCATTTGTCATCAAGCAGTACTGCTGTGTGTCACTGCCAGTTGGAATCTTGCTGGTGGTAGGCCTGTTTCAAAGCTTGATGTTGCACTGATTTCCACACCCCCCACACCCCCCCCCCAAACTGGAATGACTGAGAAGAGTAGGGCCTTTGAAGTGAGTAAAGTATGCTAGGAGGCTGCTATGCTTTTCCTCTGTAAGAACAGGAATAAATTCAGTAGAATTAAGGCAAACTTTTAATGTAAAAATATGGAGGGTGATGACTTAGGCTGTGCTACATTTTCTTTAAGCAAATACCTAAGGTACAGAAACTGAAGAGGCCAATGAGAGTAGTGCCGAGATGAAAAAGGTATAAAGATTCCATAAACTTCCACCAGCAAAATCTTGTTTTCAAAACAAAAATCTTTAGAAAAAGGTGTGTGCTCTCACTTGACGTGCCTTGACTTTACTCCCTGTGCAAGAATATATACGTATGGTTTGATATAAAATTTTGCATCTTGTGGTAAGTGCAAAATAAGTGTCTGCTGCCCATGCTAATTGGTCTGAATGTGATCATACAAGCAGAGTACTTCTTACAACCTCTGCTGCTTTAGTTCAAATCTTGATAGCACAGCTCTTCCCAATTGTAGCCTGAGGTGTATTGTAATCTTGCTGAGGGGATGCCTGGTTCATTTAATGAAATACAAAGTAACTCTTTCCTGCTACAGCAGGTACAAAATAGATACCATGAGGTATGGGGTGTCTCATGTTTGGAACAAAACTTGTATAGATGGAATTACTAATGCTGCAGCAGCTTAAAACAAGAGGGAATCCACATGTAGTCCCTTAGGACTGAGATACAGTACAGGACTGTACTACAAAGTTGCTACGAAGTCGGTTTGGTGCTAGCATTAGAGAGGCATTATTAAACTGTAGTTGTGGTGAGCTTTGCTTCAGGTAAGCAAAACTACAGACTTGCCAGTGAAAACTGTAATAAGCAGTGATGTTCATGGACACAGCTGTAGCAAGGAAATGTGGGTTGCAAATGTGCTAAACTTCTGCCCCTACTTCCTGCTGTTACCCATGGGTTATGCTATTTGTCACTTGCAGTCAAGCCAGAGTCAACACCTGTTTGGCAACAGCTTGATGTAATTGCATAGACAGAGCCTGGGCAGGCAGCTGAGTTAAGGTTGATTTTTAGAATAACAGCACTAGGAAAAAGTGCTTTAAAAGACTTTAAAAAGCCCTACCTCTCTCAAACTGCCAGTTCATAGTAAAAGTTGAAGTACCCTTAGGTTAAAGGGGCTCTCGGCCTGTCTAAAACTACTCTCAAAGGACTCTGATATCCCAGCATTGCCTGTTGTAATTCCAGTCCTTAACACGCTTGCTTGAGAGGTGCCCGAAAATGGCATCAGGAGTCAGTACACTGAGCAATGAGTATTAAAGCCCCCCTGCCCACAGCCAAATGTGATGTTCTGGGAACTGAGATACATAAAAGTCTGCCTCTTGGCAGCCCACGGCTGGGAAGGGGCACCTCTAAACAGTGCTGTGGTTAGAGCACTCACCTGGCTGGGGGAAGCTTCAGCTTCAGTTCCCTGTCCAAAAGCCCAGGCATGCATCTCCTTCCTGAAAGGAGGCTGCAGGATAGAGCTCTCTATCTCTGTTCAGGGCCTGAAAATTGCTTTCTTTGTCTCCTTTCCAACTATACTTAAACATTAACTGGAATGATTAGATAAGAACCTCAGCTTTTGTTGTTAAGAGCCTGACCCCTATGTACGAAGAAAAGCTTGCCCACACAGGCAGTGCCATGTGCCTTCCATATCACTGGGTTGCAGTTATGTTTGCTTTTAAGCCAGCCGGCTTCTGGGAGGTGTCAGTTTGCTCCATTTTAAAGTACTTCTAGGTTTTTTGTTACCCTGTTGCGTGCTGCTTCGGTCTCACCTGGCATGGCTGTGATATCAATGCAAGTAATGTGTCACAGCTAAGATTTAAATACTTCTTCCAAGTAGATAAAAGTTTAACAAATAAGCTCATCTTCAAGCTGGATATGCAGCTCTTAAAACTGTGGGACAGTAGTAGTTTTTGGAATAGCATTGTAAACAACATTACAATAAGCTACAAGTGCATTAATGATGCTGTCAAGAAGCACATTGAATTTGCATATGATGCTGGGGGAACAAACACATTAATATAAGGTTCCATAGCAGTTAATGCTACTTGCATTGTCATAGCCACATGCTTCCATCTGCTCTGTGATGGGGAAAGGCACAACTGCAGAAGTTACACTGTGCTTGGTTTTTAATCTAGTGGTTGCTATCTTAGTCTAGAATAACATGCTATAATAAAGGGATTTTTTTAAGTTTATAGCTTTCTTCATGTATTACCTCATGAATAATACTGTCTACTAATAGACACTCTGAAGAACCTTCTTGTTAGCAACCGCTGCAGCTCGCTCTTCATTCACATGACGACAGCTTAAGAAGTGACCCTATGGAAACCATTCAGTATAACTGCCCAAAGGGCTTGTGGAAGATGCCAAACAGAACCAACCAAAAGAGGTCACACTCCTGGCTTAGTTGCACAACAGGTAGGTATTTAAGACTAGTTTCTTGAAAGAGTAGCAAGGAGCCTGTTACACCTGTTAAAGGAAAGGGAACAGTGCAGCTCAAAGCACAATGACAAGCCTGTTCTCCCTGATCCCGTGTTGCACAGCTTTCTGCCAAGGAAGGACAGACTTTGCAAGTAGCTCCATGTGTGCGGGAAGAGAATGGCAAGGGCCCTGTAACCTGGCAGTGCTGGGCAGTTAAGGGAGCATCAGCCTACAGACATCTCCGTACTGAGGGTAAGCAAAATCACTTCATACAGTAATCTCTAATTAAGGCAGTAAACCCAACGAACCATACAAAGGTTAATACTCTGCTGGTAAGATCCTTCCTCTAATTCTCGGCTAATGAAGGAGTGTAACTGGAGATGAACATAATGCTTTTAAGGTCTCCTGGAAGATTAGTATTTGCTGCAAATACTATCTCTGGTATGTCTGAAATAGAACAAAGTTGGCTAGCAGTTTGGCTATCCAAAGTGTGGATACTAAAAAGTAAAAACTGCTACACTACAAACTACTACCAGGAGTAGTTTGGATTTGAAACACACAAGACTACTAGATTTACATTTGGCTGTTTTCCTAGTGACAAGAGGTGTAGAAACTAGTTGTTTGGAAGCTGGATTGCTACTTGTTCAGCTACTTTGGAAGGTTAGGTGTTTACTGTTGCTTAAATATGCAAACTGAAATGCAACTACTAGGCTACCACCAAATCAAGATGAAATTAAGATTGAAAAAGTAAACATCAGGAAGAGGATGTCTGAAGAAGATAGTGCTTTCTCCACAGCAGGCTATAGCAAAGGCTAGCATTGAAGATTTCTCCCTGAGTTTACACATACCTGAATTAACCCCTGCTCTTTGCATGTGATAGCTAAGAACCTGGCCAGAGGAAGCATTAATAATATTAGAAATACTTGCCAGACTATAAATCAATGATTCATTCTGCTTTATTTTTTTGTGCTTCTCAAGATTTTCCAGAAATATTTGCTACGTATTTTTCCCTGTTTTTCAAGAACTTGTGAAACATGGGTAGGCTGCCATCTGGTAAGCTAGCAGCATACCAGCCTTCCCAGGGCTTCTTTGCATGTGACTCAGACTGTATTTTATCATTACAGAGTTTGAGTTCCAGTTCATAGTTACTGTTAAGCTAAGTGATGCACTTTGGTACATGTGGACTGCAGTCAAAAAACCTCCTCCGCATAATATTTCTTTCCTCCCTCTCCTTCCCTGTTTCCATCTACTGGAAAAAAAAACCCAAACAAAAACCCAAACCCTTCATTCAGTTCCAGTACATAGAAGAAGTGAGCCCCCAATAGCAGAGCTTGCATTTGGGAGGAGCAATACAAAACCTTCTATTGATACCAAGATGTTCAGTCTCCATCGCAGCAGCATATATACTTGCCTAGGGGTAGCTTTCTGGTACACCCCATACCATTCCCTTACTGCTCTAAGGTGAGGTTACATAATTAAACTATCTTACCCCCTGCTGAGTTTTACAGGAGCTTGAATCCCTTCTTCACGCTACCTTGAAAAAAAAATCTACAGGCATACTCTCAAGCTGCCCATCACACAAACTACAGAAGGCTTTTGATGAAAATCAGCACATCAAAAGCAAGACAAGAGGCAGGGAGAGGGATTAAAAAAAAAAAAATCCTTTTACCCCAGCATTGATTTAGGCCATTACTGGTGCCTTGGAAGCTTCACTACTCCTAGCAAGTCTATGTAGCAAGAGAGAGATCTTATACAGACAATTCTTACAATTAGAGAGCAAAGTGAAAGACAGCTTTTCTCACCCCAGGAAGAAGGTTGGGACCCTAGTGTATCATATTCTGCCTGCTATGAAACCCCAGGGATGTCTCCAGGTTTGCCTGGTGAGGAAGTCGGTACAGATGTGAAATCATGTACTCTTTCACAAATGTTATTTAAGTTCCTTGGGATGGGTGGAGACATGCCTGACATCAGGCCTGCCCCTAAATGAAAGTTTAAGCAGCAGTGGGTTAGTGCTGTCCAAGCATGCGTCAGACTTTTTAAAGCTACTGGCAAAGAGTAAAGTGCTTGCACTAGAACAAACAACATAGCTTGGAAGGGTCAAATCAATGCAGAGCTCTGGTGCAAATTTATCTTCTGACACAGCCAGAAAATCATTTAAGGATATAATTAAAGGCAATATTTTTTACAGTTCTCTTTGGTTAAGGCAAGGGCTGGCAGCTTCCTGAGTCCTCTCAGCTCAGAAGTTCATGTTAAAGTATCAGCTGCCATGTTCAAAGCAACCTGTGCTACCAACAGCAACAACAATCTCTGAAGATACTTACAAGCCAAACTGCAAGGCAGAGATACCAAGAGAGATGGCTTGAGGCCACAGAGCACACTTTCATCGATTGAATAAAATGAAATCAAACAGCCTCAGAAGAATGACGACTTCCAAGTTCTTCCTGAAATCTCTCTTCAACAGAGGCACTGGGTCTTCTCCACGCTCGGACTGGCAATCACTGGCCTGGAATCAAGATAGATGCTGTTCGGAGGGTTCTCTCCATGAAGCTGTAAGGTATTTCGGGCTATTAGCTCCTTAGCCATTAATGTGAACACCTCTTCTATGTTTTGAGCTTCTTTTGCTGATGTCTCCAGTACAGCTAAGAGCCCATGCTTCTCTGCCAGTGTGCAGGCATCTTCAAACAGGACTTGGCGCTTATCCAGTGAATCTGATTTGTTCCCTTAAAAGAAGGCAAATAGATAATTCAATAATTTAGTCTCTCAAAAATTCATCTTTAAATGCAATACATTAATTCAATTTTATTAAACAATAGATTTATGTTAGGAATAAGAGTTACTAGAAAAAACAAGATGCAAGCACATCAGAGCCACAAACATAGAATGTGAATCAAAACTGCAGCTAATCATATGACGATATCAAAGGAGTTAAAATCCAAACAAAAACTAAAAACCTGTGTTCATCTAATTACTTGCTGTAGGTAGTGGTGCCAGAGGATTATTTGGAAGCGACTGTTGGTCCCTATTCCCTAGTGTTTTTAAACATTAAGTAGCATTTAAGTTAAATATTTAAAAAAAAAAATAGAAATCTTGTAGCTATAGCTATTGCACACAGTAAACCAAAGCAATGTTCCATAAAGGTTTATTCCTTGCTCAACCTTCAGTGGAAGCCACATGTGTTATGCTATTGTCAAGCTACCTTGACACATCTCAAAGTGGATGCTCAGCTCTGAAGATCTGGAATGTTGTCAGTCTAAAGGAGATCTCCTCCAAAAAAACCCCACTAAAACCCAGGAAGAACCTGCTCAACTGTTAATCAGATTTTAACATAACCTATTTATATAAGTCAGTCATTTTAAGATGATGTCAAAAAAAGACAGGAATTCATACCAGCTACCTTAATGCTTAAAATGTATACTTAAGAAGTTTCTGCACATAGAGATTAAACTTCCACTTGAAGCAGTTTAGTCAAAATCTGTCAGAAGTCATGAAACACGTCAGATAAAATACCTTTGTGTATTTAAGTAGTTTTAGCACATGTGGAATTACCATCAGTTCTGGTACATGCAGTACCTGGCTGAAGCCTACATTCATAGTTTCAAGACAACCCTTCATCAAATTCAGATCTTGAATGTGAAGCATATATAAGCCAACTCCCCTCCCATTAAGTCCCTTTCAGTTTTTCTAAAAAGGAAAAAAAAAAACCCACCCCACAAAAGAAAGCCACAACCCCCCCCAAAACCACCTTGCTTGAGGATTATTTGCCTTCTTAAAAAGAGACCCCCCTCTTTCCTCCTTCAATTCCAGATGGGAAAGTTAGACTTCTTAACCTCATGCTAGAAATGTGTATAACACGACTACGTGTAATTAAATGTACAAAGACTTCCTGCCAAAGTAAGTAAAGCAAACAGCACCAGCTTTGGAAGAAAGCACCAAGCTGGATCCTTGACAAAAGCTTTATTTTTACCAATTTCAGAACTTCTTTCTTAAAAAAACCCAACAACAACCACCACCAGCCCCTACCACACATACAGATAAGTCTTGTTCTTTAGATTCATGAGAAAAGTTGGAAAAACCCTACCAAAGTTTAGTGGATTTCCCCGCCCCTTACTCATTCCAAGCACTGCAGTTACATGCAGGTCAGAATTTGTTGTTTGTTTCTTCAGAGGAAGAACAGGAAGAACCACGACAGCAGAAGTAAGTAATTCGCTAGGAGCACAAGCAGAAGCTTAGGTCCCATGCCTGCTGCACTGTGGGCCTCAATGCTGCCTATCCTCAAGAGCCAGTTTGGGCTGCTGCGGCTGCATGCGTCGCTCTAGGCACAGTGCCACAGTGGGACAGGCAGAAGCAGTGGAATGTAAATAAAGGCTCTGTCATTTTACTACACCAGTTCTCTCATTTGCAGCTTCTTCCTTGGGGGAGGGAAGAGCAATAACAACCTGAAACGCAAAGGGAAAGAACCACACTGCTTCCTACCAGCGCCATTCTCAGCAATTTCTACCCATTCCTTTCCTCAAGAGGCAAAGTTTCCTGAATGCTAGTGGAACAAATGTGGAGGAGGAGGAATGCAAGCAGACTACTTCATGCTCTGCAAAAGCCATGTCCCCATCTACTGTCTTACCTGATCGGAGTCCCATTACAGAGCAATACGCGTGCATATCAAAAGAACAGAGAGGAAAGATGAGAACAAGGAGTTGTGTTGCGTTGCTCTGTGCATTTCCCTTCGTGTTGAATTATTGAGCTGCTAAACTCCCGTGCATCAGGAGTACAGGGTCAGACTTACTGCAGTTCTAACTTCAATAAGGTTGTCCCTGCTTGCTAGACTAGCAGCAAGGTTGTTGCATTATTCCAGCAGGAAAGGAACAAGTAAAAAGGTTTCACTGTCTGCAATAGGCTTGGTTCTGTCAGTACCAGGCTGTGACTTTTCTCATTTTTTAAGCTTAGGCCAAATTGATACACTTTCTGATCTCTTTTAATTAAAACTGCATTCTTCTGTAATGCATAGTTTATAGATGCTTTAAGTAGTGGGGGAAGGTGAGGGAGATTTTATATACATATTAAAAAAGCTACATAACATAATATTTAAAATTAGATTCCTACCAATTAACATCATGACCAAGTTTGCAGCACCATACTTTTCAATTTCGTGAATCCAGTGAGGAATGGATTCAAATGTGGACCTCCTAGTAAGGTCATAGGCAAGGATGGCCCCATGGGCACTCCTGTAATAAGACTGGGTTATTGTCCGGAAGCGTTCTTGACCAGCTGTGTCCCACACTTGGATCTGTAAGAGAAAGGATAGAAGTTGTAAAGACCAGCAAATGCCGCTTCCTAGGTGTTGTTTGCCATCAGCATCTACGCTTTTGAAACCCCTTGTCTAGAAGGCAGCTAGACCTGTCCCAGCTCACTCTACTACACCACAGTCCAGCTTTGTCCTCTCCAGATCTGAAGAGACATTTACATCTGTAAAGACAATCTACACAGACCAAAGAGAAAGCTGCAAGGGTAGACCCAGCTTTGCAAAGAGGCCAAGAAACCCAGTTGCAACAACTGTAATAAAAGAGACAGAGCATTACAGCCTTTTAATAGGAAAGGAAGAAGAGCTAAGAAGCCCTGATGCAGGGCCAGGCAGAGCAAAGCTATATAAAGGGCAGGCATCTGAACTTTCATCTGTGCACAGAAGTAAGTTCTAACAAACAAATTTCTTCTAGTGTTTGTCTTACAAGGGGAGTCTTCATCTTCCCTCAAATCAAGCACACATCAAAGCCGAGCCTTTGCAAACTAGAGGGTTTTCCTTCCTCAGTGACGCAGCTCAAACCTCCACATCTCTGAAGGAGGGAAGAGACACCCCCTCCAAACCAGAGCCGGCTTTCAAAGAACTCCCTGCAGGCAAAGTGCAAGCCCTCTCCACAGGTAGATCCAGAGAAGCCACGAGAGCGAGTATGTACCCAAATTAGGGTGACTGCCTCCCCCGGGGCATCCTCCTGAGGGAAAGCTCCCCTCGGAAACACCCCTGGTCAGAAAGGCAGCCAGATTTTGCCTGCTGCCTTCAGCAGGGCTGAGCAGGAGACGCCGTGCACCCCACCACTCCCCTAGCACCCGCATGGGAACGGCGACGCGGTAATGGCGAGCAGGTGCTGCTCACTGAGCGGCTTGGGCTCGCTCCGGCCACCGACCTTCACTTTCTTGCCGTCGATGTCCATCGAGCGCACAGTGAAGTCGACGCCGATGGTGTTCTGCTGCTTCTCGTTGTACTGCCCCGTCTTGAAGCGGTGCACCACGCAGGTCTTCCCTACGTTGGAGTCCCCGATCAGGATGATCTTGAAGAGGTAGTCGAAGGCATCGTCCGCCCCGGAGCTGGAGAAAGGCATCGCGGCTCCCGGGCGGGTCTGCGGCGGCGGCGGTGAGGAGGAGCCGCCGCCCCGGCCCAGCTCACGGCAGCCCGGGGAAGGAGCCCCTGTCCCGACCAGCCGCCCGCTCACCTGTTAGCACTCACTCGCCAGGACAGGTAGCGCCCGCTTTGTACCCGCCCCGGCCCTCTGGGGGCAGGCGGGAAATGTAGTCCTGCTCCTCCTCTTCCTCCGCCTGCCCTGCCCCGCGGCCTACAGCTGGGGGAGCCGTGCCGGCGCCGCTCGCTCCCCCTCCCCTGCGAGGCGGGAGGCGGGCAAGGGGCCCGGCGCGCCCGGGAGCAGAGCCGGAGGGCCCTCCCCGGCGGCGGCGAGGGGCCGGACTACAACTCCCGCCGTGCCCGCGGGCCCCTCCCGCCGGAAGAGCCCCCCCCCGACTTCCTGAGGGCCGTGCTGGCCGCCGGGCCCGGTACGCGGGGGCGGGTGGTCTCCCCTGGGGCGGGGAAGGGGGCGCGGGGCGGGCGGCCGGCCGTTTAACGGGCGTGGTGGGCTAACGGCTGCGGCGGAGCCGGTGTGTGCCCTGCTGCTGCCTGCTCGGCTCGGCTCCCCGCCCCGCCCCGCTGAGGACGTGGCCGCTGGGCCACCTGCGCCGGGACGCGGGCGGGGGTTTGCTGAGGGAAAAGAGCCGCGTCCTCACCGTCTGCCTC
Source organism: Gymnogyps californianus (assembly GCF_018139145.2). NCBI lineage: Eukaryota > Metazoa > Chordata > Aves > Accipitriformes > Cathartidae > Gymnogyps > Gymnogyps californianus. Next base: position 154,956,943 of record NC_059471.1, read on the forward strand.
GGCGCTTCAGCGGGGGAGCCGGCCTGACCGGCCCGGCCGAGCCGCGCAGCGCAGCGGGGCGGGGCTGCGTGCGGAGCCGGTGCCGCAGCCGGCCTCAGGTGAGCCGTGCCCGGCGGCGGGAGCGCGGCCTGTGCGCCGGGCCGGGCCGGGCTGGGCTGGGCTGCTCGGCCCAGGTCTCTTCCGCTGGAGCTGGGTTATCGTGGGGGCGGCCTGCCGCCTCGGCAGCAGGCGTGACCGTGCTCGGATCGACTCGGTCCTTGGAGGGGTCCCTTTTCCTCCCAGACGGCATCCAGCTGGGGCTTTCGGGTGACAGGCGGTCCCGCTTGTGGCGGCTGCGAAGGGCCCCGTGTGGGTTTGGGTTTGTGCCTCTTTTCTTCCGTCTGTTTGGAAAGACGGCATGAAAGAGTGTGTTGGGTTTTTAAAAAAAAAAAATTTCGTTTGTTTGTTTTGCACTTTGGAAGTCCCAGGAATGTTAATTCTGGTCTTTCCTGCTGGCTTTGGAGGACGGCAGGGTGGTATTAAGGAAGTTTATCTTGACCTTAAGTTGTCTTATTTTGACCCGAAGTGAAGGGATAAGGGAGAATGCAGAAAGCTTAACAAAAGCTTATTGAAAATATCGGTTAGCTGAAGGTAAATAGTGTTAAACAAGCAGACAAGGCAGTCTAACACCCTAAAAGCAGTCCTCTTCCTTTCTTAAAGGCTTGTGCTTCACTGCCTTGAGTTCTGTGGTTTATCCTGCCTCCTATCTTTTGTCCCCCTTCCACTACAAATTTAATGTGGTATTCTCAGAATAATTAGAAGACTAATTTGTAACGATAAACTCCTCGTTGCATACTCTTCTAGCCTAGGGAGAATGCCAGTTTTGAATATAAAAATGATAGGATGAAGAAAGAAAAAAAGGGGGAAAAAAAAATCTTTTGTAGTCATCTCTACACTATAAATAAGTTGTCCTGTGCCAGAAGGTCGTCTTCTAGAAAGCTAGCTGAGATTGAAAAGCTCTGAGGAACAGATAATTTCAGTAGTAAATACTATAAAAAAAATAGGTGACTTTAAGGTCAAAACCAGGTTTTAGCTTTAAAAAGACTCGGTATCTTGGACAAATAAGATCTATATTTGCATATGTTGACATGAAGCAAGTAGTAAATCTCGTGCTTCGGGCTGTGAACTGATTACCCGAGGAAGGAACTTTTCCCACAGCGTTGCACAACTGGCAGCGTTTTGCTTTCCTCAGGAGAGCTCCGTTATCTGCCGTTGCCTGGTGGGAGGGGAGGGAGAGGCAGGGAAGGAGAACAAGCTCTTGTGTTTGACCAACAGACTGCGTGGTTCACAGGCCTGTAAGGACCGTGGTGCTGGGAAATTGGAGCGCCTTGGGCTCCTTTCTCTTCTTCATGCAGCTTGTGTGGAGGACAGCCCTGAGCAGTTTTACTGCTGCCTGAAAGGGAGTAGCACCATGTGATACTTGTGTAGGTGCTGAGTTTTCATTCATTGACGTTGAGAAATGGTCTGGGACTTTAGATGGACATAGTTTCAAGACTACTTGTGAAGATGTCTCTTCCGGACTTAGCCTTGCCTTCCCACAGCTCCTACTGTGGCCGCTTTTTTTTCCTCTGCGTGAACCCAAGCAGCCTAGAAGCATGTCCCTACTAGAAGGTGCTGGCAGACCTGGGCGGGCTGTCCTAGCTAGAGGAATGGGAGCGTGGCTCCACTGCACTTGGGCTGTGTACATGCAGACGGTCTCAGATCTTATATAGACTTGCTGCATTTGTCCTGGATGAGAATGGAGGCATTCAAGTGTGGTGTAGGATAAATGTTACTCCAGTGTCTCAAAGGTCTAATAGCTGGGTCCCTATTACTCAGAGGATCTCCATGCCATACTCTGTTTTGGAGGTCAAATGTGGCCTCGGTTTCCGTGATGGTTAATGTATCCAGCAGTAGCTGGCATCTGTTTGTCGGTCAGGCACGCATCATCATTGAGAGAAAAGGAAAGGAAGACTTCTTACAGTGGAAGTTGTCTTAATGAAACCTTTAAAAGTTATTAAAAGGAAGAGCAGAAGCCTCTGTGAAATACAGGCTTTTCAGCAGCAGAAATTTGGATAAGAGGGAGTCTGGGCAATGATTTCTAATTTCTCCAAGTGAGGTTATGAAGCTGAACTTGTTAAGTCTTCTGTCAGATTTACAAATCATTACAAAAAGCATCTGTGGATATGAAAGAACACAAAGGCATTATGTTCCATCTTATTTCAGCTCTGATTCTTTGGGGAAACAGGGGTGGTGCATTATTTTACCTCACCTTGGCATTCAGAATGTGTGTGGTGTTTCAATGTCTTCTGAAAACACAGTTCCCACCAACTGATGTGTCTAGCTGTCTTAAGCCAGCTAGCATTAACAGAATCAAGTTCCGCCTTCAGCAGTGACATCAGTATACAGCGTATCTTTCTCTGCACTGCTCTCTCTGTTGCACGGACACAAGTGTTTGTGTAGCTGCTTTGTGAACTGCAGCAGGGAAATCTGGCTGAAAAGATCTCTGCCAAGAAAACAGAAGGGAGGCGTGGAGAGAGATTCACCACCTCACTGCCTAGCGGGGTCGTTTTCCGGACTCAGTTTGCAGAAACGGTCCCTCAGCCACACCAGCACAGCTGAGGGAGTGGAGTAGTGTGGCATGAGCCAGCACTAAGAAACCGTGTGTCTCTCATAGCCTTTCCTCAGTACTGATAATATCTGGTATCTAGAAGTTTAGGCAGATATCATCCATGTGCTACAGGTAGGGACAGGAAAGTATGACTTGCCACATGCTGTACTGAGTTAGTGACAGATGGAGCTGTAATGTAGGGCTTCAGAATGAATAGGCAGGGAGTCTAGCTGTTGGATTTCAGCACTGTCCTGACAGTTACTTTCCTTTTTCCAGCCGTGCAAGTCCACTCTTGGGTATATTCTTTCAACAATATCTTAAAGAGGCAGTTAGATCCAAAACCATTCCCCACCAGTAACCAAATGCTGCTCTCTTGATTTATCCACCAGTCTATAGCCAGCCAGGTAGCAGTGGAAAGTTAGTTTATTTATGACCACTGTAGTGCACCATGTATGTAAAAGGTGCAGAATGGCCTTTAGCATGGGAACACTGGAAGCTGGTAGATCCTGGGGGAACCCCTTTGGTGATAGGTACTGAAGAGGCATCTGCTAGGAGGGGAACAAAAAAAGAAGTGGGTTGGAGGATAACCACAGGGGTACTGGGTGAATGGGAGTAAAAAGACATTTCTGGGCATAGAAGGTGTCAAGGAATGTACAGGTGATGAGATGGGTAGGGATGTGAAACAAATTGGGAAGGAATGGCATAGAGTTGTTTCTGCTGAATTCCAGCTGTTTGGGGAACACAGAGGTATTTTATACATGTGTTTTAATTCAAATATATTTTCTTTTTTCCTACCTTCCCACCTTCTTCTCTTTAAGTGAGAAGAAAAATGACCTAAGCACCATCCAGCCTTTGTGGGCAGCGGCAGGAGCAGGGGTAGGGCTGCCAGGAGGATGGCTTTGCCTGGAAGCTTACGGAGGCAGCCTGCAAACAGAGGCCTTGTGTCCCATTGCACCCACCATCATATTGTTGTGTTCCTGCTGACCTTCTTCAGGTAGGTTGAGTGTATCTCTGCACAGAGAAGTGTTCATCTCACTGAATTTTGGGAAGGTGAGGGCATGTCCGAAGAAGGAGAATGAAGGTAGGGAAATAGTCTTAACCTTTGGCTGTGACCCGTGAAAACAAACTTAAAAGCTTGTAGTACCAACCAGTCTGGGAGTCATGCAGTAGTAGAGCTAAGTGTGCTATGCCCCTGGGGAATCCAACCACAGACAGGGCTTGCACCAAAGGTGAGGCTGACTGTGCCAAGCTGGCAGCAGTCTGTTGCAAAAGGGTGAATGTGGGTGGGTGTGGGGAAGAACTAGCTGAAATGAGGAAGGAAGCAAACCCGATGCTCAGAACTCTAATGCCTAATAGAACATGCTGTCATTGCTTCTGGGGTCCTCTTCTCTCCTGAAAGTGCTGTTTGCAGAGGGTGGACAGGCCTCTGGAACAGAGAGGTCACTGCTTCAGATCTGAAGGTCTACTAGATTTGTTTGTTGAAAGCTTGTCTGTTACACCAGCTGACAACAGCTGGAATACCATACTGCCTCTCCTTACAAACTTTGCCTCGCTGATATCCTTTGATCTTCACGGCAATAGTGCCACTGTTACCTAATCAGTCTCTGGAAGAGCTGAAAATAAAAGAGGAGGTCCTTTCCAGTCAAAACCCTGTTTCACAACTCCCCACTAAAGTCAGTGTGTCTACCAGTAGTTTGGAGGTTTCCACTGCTGACTACTGTCTCCAAAACTGCCAGTCCTCTGCTATGCTGCCTGCTTAGAGAGCATGTATCTGTATTTTGAGTCCTACCCTTTCCCACTTGACCTCCAGAGATTTGGCCAACCTGTGCTTGTGTGTTTTCTGGCAGTTATTCCCTGCTCCATGCTTCCAGAAAGACATTCAGTAATGTCAAAGTCAGCATTTCCAGCCAATGGACTCCCTCCTGCCTAAACAGCACGGCCCCTGAGCTCCGGCCATATGAGGTAAGGACACAAGGGATAGGCAAGTGCAAAGAAAGGTGGGTAACTTCCAGTATGCTGAGCTTGTGGTGCTGAAGAGGCCCCTTTAAGTGTCCATCACTTCTCAGAATGTGAGCGGGAACTTCAGGTGTCTGAATTGTAGTTTTCTGGATCATCAGCTGATGGTGAAATCTTTCTTAGTGGTCCCCAGAGAGAAACTTCTCAAGAAGTTACAGCGTTCCAATGGAAATGGGGACCCCAGGAGAGTCTGTAGTAGCCAGCAGCACAGAGGTAGGGGAGGAGGGGCAGAGGGACCCTACCTTTGAAGTGTTGGAGGCAATAAACAAGAGCAGTTAACGGGCTTACAGAGATATCTGTAAAACCCTGGCTGTGGCTTTCCCTGTGGTGGTGCTGCTGCTACCACCCTGTTAAAAGGATAGCCAAAGTAGGAGAGAAGAAAGCTATCTGAAAGTGCTAGCTGCTTATCCTAAATTGATACTGAAGAATGACGTTTTATCTTGCATCTAAAAGGTCTGATTTCCAAAAATGCTGAACATCCAGTACCCCTTGTCTGTAAAATCCTAGCTTCAGTGAAAGCAGTGGGAGTTTTGGCAGTGTTTGCTTGCAGAAAAAGAAGTTGTATACTGCTTGCATCTCACAAACGGGAATGCAAGAACTACCTCCTGGCTCCTACCCATAGTCCTTTTAGGGGCATGCTTGTTTTTAGCAGTGGCTTGTCCTAATGCTTTTGAGAAGTGGAAGAAATCTTACAGTAGCAGCTTGGTCGCAGGCCATGAGATCTATTGGAGCAGGGAGTTCCAAGTCAGTTGCTTGGGTGCTGTCTGCATTAGAAATCATCGGTTATTTGAATGTTTGACTGAGGGATGATAAATGCTGACTCTTTGTGATAAGTAAAAACAGTAAATTGGGCCTGTAATGTGTTCAGGATTTCATAGTGTGCCAAAAAGGAGCGAGCATGTCAGGGATGCTAAAATGAAATACAGGGTGTTTATACTTAGTTCCTTAACTGACATTCAAACAACTAGTATATTTTGGAAGCTGTTTTGATCTTTTTTTTTTTTATACAGATGATTTAGTGTTTGCTGGTTGTTGAAGTGTATGTGTCTGATCAAGAAAAATGGTCAAAATGGTCCTTTTGGTATCAATTGAGGTTGTCAGTTGACAGTAAAGTGCATTTTGAGAAATTGATAGAACAAATTAAGGACATGAACAGAGAAGTCATGTGCTATCGGTTTTGAACTTTGGTATATCTTTTTAACTACAGTTGTTCTTTATTTTTATACTTAAAAATATTTTTTTTAAATTCTAACAAAATGTTTTGCAATTGTTTTGTGAGTAAGCCCTAGTATGATTTTATTAGAAGGACAACTTAGATCTGTACTTTTCAGCCTTTAAAGATTTGTGAGTTCTGCGGAGGTTGTTTAATGAATTTAAGCCTCATGACAAAAGCTTTGATTCTCTTATCTTTCTAAGACTCTTAATAGCTTGTGGACCTCCAGGGGTCTCTGGTTAAAAGTTGAAAGCTACTGGCGTAAGTAGGTATTGGTGGCCTCAAGTGGCAAAAAGTGTTTTTCAAGGCGTTTATTAGTTTTCTTGAACACATGAGGCTTAAGCAGAAGCTGTATCGATAGGCCTTACCAATGTTATATCTTTTAAACTAAGTGTAATTAGTGTTGTCTGTACAGGATATTCTCCTGAAGAGGTAGAATCAAACTAAAACTGATGATATTTGAGTTAGGTGCATCCATAGGTCAGGTTTGGATTGGGTTTATTTGTTTGTTTTCTAATGGGGGCATGGCAGGGAGGGGAGAAAACTTTGTCCTGATTAACTTTATTCGTTCTTCAAGTCATCCTCAAAGCTTACTATTTGCAGGTGATGTCACTAATCTTAGTTTGGGGACAACTGAGTCTTGTTCCCTTTTTTTGATCATATTGAAAGTAAAATGAAACTCAGGGTAAGCACAAAAAATAACAACATTAGTGACTGGAGTTCATTGTAAATAGTTTCCAACCAGTCTATTTCTTCTCCTTGTTCCTTTTGTGTTCTTTCTTTTCTGTTTGTGGTCTGTCATTTCTTATTATGGTTGCCACCACAAATACTTTAAGGGAATTATTCATTTAGTGAAGACAGCAAGATAAGTACAGAAGAGACACTGCACATAAAACAGAATATGCCTTTATTGTATTATTCATTAAGATACTCATCAGTGTTTCTGTGTAAGAGGCTGTCTAACAGTTGCATGCTTGTTAGAAGTAGGGTTTGTTTTGCCAGTCATTTGTCTTGATCCAGGTGGAACGAGCATTTCACACTTCTGGTTTGTTAGCTTGCCCTTTAGAAGTTAAATGAAGTGGCAGTGGACATTTTCTGCAGTACATAATGCCAGAATTGTTCTTGATTTGGTAATTAAAGTGTTGGAGGAATGGGAGGTTGCTGGGGCCAGATGCTGTTCTGCTTTGGAGTTGGGGTTTCCATCGAAAAAGAGTAGAATGAGCTATGCCTCTCCCTGTTTACCTGTTAAAATTTTTTCTCTATAGCTCTGGAACAGCAGCCATTTATTTCCAAATGCAGAAGAAGCAACTCTCTTCTTGGGGACATTGGACACTATCTTTTTGTTTTCCTATGCTATGGTGAGTAAAACTAACCCAAAGCTGCTAAGCTTTGGTTGAATCTTATTGGGCTGATCACATCCACATTTGGAGGGGACGAACAGGATCATCTTCTTGAACTTTCCCAGCACTAATGCAGTTAAAAAGCTTAGTTCAGGAGCAGATTTTTTTTTCCTTCTATTTCTGTTAGTTCTGCCCATGCCTGTCACCCATGTGAAGATGCTTGTTAACAAATGCAAGAGAAATACTATCACTTCAGAATTTCTCACACCCCTGTCACCAGTGGGTGGGAGGGCTAGTTCTATCTCTCCAGGAGTTCTCAGCTGAATTTTTTAAAAATAAGAAATTTAATGAACAACTGTGAGCAGGGTTTCTTTGGTGGCGGAAGAAGTGGTTAGAATCCAACTGTAAGTTGGTATAACAACAACGTTTAGATCATCTTGACCCTTCTACATCATTTTAATTCTTGCAGATAACAGATGCAAATCTTGTGGCTTTATTTAATGCTGTGTTTTGTTCTTAGGGTCTCTTTGTCAGTGGCATAGTTGGGGATCGCCTGAATTTACGCTGGGTTTTGTCTTTTGGCATGTGTTCCTCTGCTTTGGTGGTAAGTTGGAACATACTAGTGCGATTTAGAAATCTCTCTTAGGGTTTCTGGATAGAGTTTTACTTTAGAGGAGAAGAGGCTCTGTTTCTGTGTGAATCTGCCCATGAGCTGTAGCTGTACCTCAGTGGTCTCAAAGTCTGCATGTAAAACTTTGTCCTGGATGCACTTATTGCATTATCTAAAGTATAGAGCTATGCTAGATGACTCACCTCTTCCTGAAATATCTATTTATGGATACTGTGTCAGAAGGAAATTCCTAAGTTTGAGGCACCATCTAGAGACTTGATGAACAGCTTTTGTACAAGATTGGTGTATTTGGACTTTTTGGGACTGTTTTGTATTATAACTGTTCTCACAGCCCACATATGTTGTCATCAAGGCTTTTGCTTCCAAATGCAATCTTTGCTCCCTTCTTTAAAGGATGTGCTAGGAATACTAAGCGTTCATTTACTTATTTTGTAATTGCTGGGAGGGCATGTGTCAAAAAAGAATGTCCGCTTAAAACAAAAGGGTTCTTCATGTTCAAGCCACTGCAGATAAGTGTGAATCAGTTTTATCTCATTGTGGTTTTCTGGTTATTAAAGTAGTGGTAAAATGTGTGGAGTGCTTTTGATTTATCCAGCGGCTAGAAACCTCACTATGGCCTATTGCATTCTGCAAACACATGACCACAAACATGCATCAAGCACAGTGTGCCACAAAGTGTGTTTACTTTGGCTAGTTTGAGTTAGGGCTCTTAGTAATTTGAGACCTGGCTATAGTATTTATGTTAAATTTTGCTAAGATAAATGACTGCTGAGGGTTTTGTGTTTGCATAGAGCCTTGTCGATTCGGATGTCAGTACAATAGCAGATCAAGAGGCTACTGTATTTTTAGTGTTGTTACTGAAAGTATTTGTCTCTTTCTTCTCCTCTCCTGTTATAACTGTGCTGTTTACGAAGATAAAAGTCTTTTGAAGTGCCATGACAGCACATTTGTCTCTGGAGTTGTTTGGGCTCTGGAGTCAGTGCTGTGGTGGCTCAGCAGAGGGTGCTATTAGCTCTGAGCTGTTTCTTAAACAATGCCAGGCTTGCCTCTGGCCTGGCCCCTGCGGGGACCTTCTCCCTGAAATGTTATTTCTTTTTTAGGACCCCACTCCTGCCTGGCTTTCAGCAGTAGCCTCAGGGTTTCTTCTCTGTTTTGTTCCGCCCCCCCAGGTATTCTTCTTTGGCACACTCACAGAATGGTTGCATTTCTACAACAAGTGGTTCTACTGCTGTCTCTGGGTTGTGAATGGCTTGCTGCAGTCCACTGGTTGGCCCTGTGTGGTTGCTGTCATGGGCAATTGGTTTGGAAAAGCTGGGTAAGTTGAGTTTTCTTCAGTGACTCACTTATCTGACCTGCTGAGTAGTAGATTGAGCTGCAAGTCTCAAACCAAAAAGGCCAACTGTTAGGTCAGAATTAAAGTTATGTGGGGTGAAATATGCCTTACTTGTTACTATTATCTCTTTTTTTTTTCCTGGAGCCACAGAACAGCTTGGTGTGAACACAGTTGTGTGTGTTAAAGGCACAGGTTCAAACTTCAGAAGTCCCATAGTGCAGAGTGGCTGAATTCTAATTTTCATGCCACTGGAAAACCTGTTTCTGTCTACTTACCACTGAAGAGACTGAATGGAAACTGACTCATTGTAGGTTCAACGCTGTCACTTTGGGGTATTGCAGATGAGCTCTAGCCATAGCGTGTAACTCTGTTGTTGCCAGCTCACCTCTGCTGTAACACAGGTGTTTTGGGATAGAATATTCCTCGCTTATCTATTTGGTACCCCCAAGTTATTCTGTGTTTTGTTTTAAGTGGCCTTTGAGTCTCTTTGAAGTGGACTGGGAGAATGCTGTAACTTTATTCATAAGTCCACTCAAATGTAATATCTTTGTCTTGCTCCTGATTTCACCTCTCCCTGCATTGTCCTTCTCAAATTTTCTTCCCCTTCTTCAGGAGAGGTTTTGTGTTTGGACTCTGGAGTGCCTGTGCATCTGTGGGAAATATCCTCGGGGCGTTCCTTGCCTCCTGTGTTCTCAAATATGGCTATGAGGTAGGTATTGCTGTCTGGCTTCTAGCTAGGGACTGCATGTCTGATTGGGTTATGAGAGACTGGTTTCTTATCCTGTCTCTGAGAGATAACAGGCTCAGAGCGTCCAGTTTCATCTTTCTGAATTCTGTGGTAGCAAGCAGTAGACAGGATAGAAAGAGTATTCCTTTCCTGACCCTTCCAAGTTGGGAGAAATGAGCCTGAGACTTCTCTGTAAGTGAGACTGATGTTATTGTAGAGCCCTAGTGTCATAGTTTACCCTCTTCTGATTCGGATGGTTTAAAGTGCTCTTCAGAGTCATCCATCACAGGTTCTCACTTAACTGAAGTCACTGCTGCTGAACAGTGGTAAGGTTCTGACAGGCATGGAGGCATAACTTCTATAACTGGGAAGAGGCCAGGCACGCGCTACGTTGCTGTAAAGCGGCAGGCAGGCAATTGACTACAGCAAATGTACGTGAACCAGCGCATCTTACAGCGCGTGACCTATGAGGACAGGCTAACAGAGCTGAGCTTGTCACTCTGGAGATGAGGAGGCTTAGGGTACCAAATCGCAGCCTTCCAAAGCCTGGGAGAAGATTGCTGAGAAATCAGAGCGAGACTCTTTCCTGGGTTGCATGGTGAGAGCGCTGAAAAGCAGTGGGTATAAAGTGAAGCAGGGATGGCTCCAGCTGGATGTTTGGAAAACTATTTCACTATGAAGTTAGTTAAGCATTGGAGCAAGGGGCCAGAGCCTTGAGCATCTGTCTTTGGAGGATTTCAAGACCTGATTGAACAAAGCCCTGAGCAACCTGGTCTGAATTTGGTGTTTGACCCTTCTTTGAGCAGTCCCTTTTATAGCTGGATCTGTGGTTGTGTTGGGTGAGCTCCTTCCTCACTGCTGTCACCTCAGTGCACTAAACCAGCTGTTTCAATGTGGTCTTTCAGGCTAGATAGAACTGAGTCTGTTCAGGAGATGCAGAGATCACTTGTTTCCAAGTTTTATGGATGGAGTCTGGGTTGTTGTAGCTGTGTTTGCTCTCTGACAAGGTTGGAGTGTAAAGAAACCCTCGTTAGTCAGGGAAGCCTATGTGACTGAAAGTGTTGTAAAAAATAATCTTTTATTTATCTTCAGTATGCTTTCTTGGTGACTGCCTCAGTACAGTTTGCTGGAGGAGTCATTGTCTTCTTTGGGCTCCTGACGTCACCGAAGGAAGTGGGTAAGTAGAAGAGGGCTGTAGCATTTCAGTCCCTTCACGGAAGGCAGATCTGCAGCTTTTCATGTAGTACTAGAAGTACTGCTCATTCTGACAGCACTTATCCTCAGGGCTCTTCTAAAACGATGTTGCACTTTAGGGTATTTAATGGAGCAAATGCTTTATTCGCCAAGATCACACTAAATACCACTGTGCGTCATGTGTATAGTGTCTGGATATTTTAAAAAGCAAAATAAAACAGCCTGGCTCTAACATCGCCATTAGGATGTGCCTTATTATCAGTTTTTCTTCACCTGGAAAATCAGTATTTTTTTAAAGAAACAGTAGGCAAACTGATAACTGGCTATTGTAGGAAAAAACTATGGCAAGGCTTAATTGTGCAGTGCGAAGGGAAAGTACTTTTTGTCTGCAGGTCTCCTGCAGCTGGTTAAATAGCTCTCAGGTTGGATATGGTCCTTCTCTGAGAAGATGGTAGGCAAGCCAAAGGGTAACAGGAAAACAACAGAACTTTTGGGCTTTGACAGGGCCATGGAGGTGGTTTCCCAGGTGCCTGCAAAGGCTATAAAGTTGGTAGCACTAAAGCTACCATAAAGAGTGCTTGTAAGAGCACTCAGCAGCCCAGAAAGCGCAGTGCAGTTCCTAGGGTTTCCGTTCCAGTGGAGGCGTTAACAGGCAGCAGCTGTCTGAGTAGTTGCTGGTACACTCAGCCTCCACGCTGAAGGGAAGTGGTACCCAGGAGCCAGATCCAAGGATCCCAACCACTAAATAAGGGGGGAAATGCACTAATTTGTTGTGTCTTCCAACTAATGGCCAGACACTCAGAACAGACAAAGCCGACGCCAGGATCAGACAGAATACTTTCAAGAGCACTAGAAGACAAAGGGTAGAAACTGGCGACACTGCAGAACACCATCTAGAAGAGTTTCTAAGCCAAAGGAGGATGGAGGTATGGGAGAGCAAGGGAATTGCTAGAAGGGAGAATTGCTTAAAAGAAGCGAGCATAGCTTTAGAGTGGGGAGAGGGTGAACAGGCTGTGGTCCGTTTTTCCTGTTGCATTTCCCTTGTAAAACTTAGGCCTCCCTGAGCTTGGAGCAGATGAAGATGGCAGTGTGGAAGAAGATGCCAACAGACCTTTAATGGGCAATGATGATGCAGATGATGATGACCGGAATTACTCTATTCAAGCAACTGACACTGACAACCAGCCAAAGGCCATTGGCTTTTTCCAGGCTTGTTGCCTTCCGGGTGTAGTACTGGTGAGGACACAGATTCTTGAGTGAGATCTGACTTAACGTTGTTAAACATAAAGCTGACTTTTTGTGTTGTCAGCATTTGTTGACATCATTGTTAATATGTTGACCATGTGTTGTAGTTGTTGATGTCTGACAACTTATGCTGTTAAAATGTTGGGGTTGGGACTGTTATCCTTGTGCGTGTGGATTATAATACTGTCCGGGTATGTGGTTGCATGTTGCTCTTCCCATTGGAATCCTTCATTTAGTGCATGTAATGAGCCAACTAAGGGCAGCAGAGATCCTGCCTTTTTTGCTGCTGAATTTAGAAGGGAGGCCATGAGCAAAGGTGGCTGTAGGATGCTTTCTTGGTAAGGTAGCTACACTGCCCTGAGGAACGGGATTCTCACTGCTAGCTGAGCATCACACAGAACTCTGTGGCACTGATATTTGGGTTTGTTTTTTTTTAGTTGCCTTAAAGCAGAAAGCTGGCCTGAAAAGCCTTGATCAGCATGATGTAACATGTGGCAAAGTAGGCGTTTTGTTTACAAACAACTGGAAACAAGGGCTGGTGATGCCGTTTCCACATATCCTCATCCTGTCCCTTGTGTGAGAACTTGTAGTTCTGCATCAGCAGTATTGCCCAATTCCTGGATTTGGTCCAGCTGAAAAATTAACCTGCCATTAAAAAACAATGTTAACTTTCTGTGTCAGTGGGCTATGTGCCTCCTGAATACTAGAACCAGTACAAGAAAGGGGGCAGGGTGGCTGGCTCAGTAATACGGTGTGAACTGTCTGGATTTGATCATGAAGCAGAACTACTGAATGGACAGTATTGTCAGATACCCTTAATGGGTAAAGCAGTTGGTTGTGATGAAGGCAACACAAAACCTACAAGGGCTTGGGTGAATTGTCAGTGTTTAGAGTGCTGGACAACCACAGTTCTCTTGTTAAGACCTTAGTTGAGGGATGGCAAAAGGAAGCATACCTATCCTGAGTTCTTTCCTAATATGGCTAAATGCCGTATAAACTACGGTTTGGTTTTGGTGGTGCTAAGAATAGGCTGATGTACAAAGGCGGTATTACACAACGGGTGTTGCTGTTTCTGTACTTGGGATTTTGAGGACATGTTCTGTGTGTTAACCCAGCAACATGAACAAACACCTCTGAGTCTGTGAGCTTTGTCTGATGTCAGATCAGTGCCTAGCCAAACCAGGACACTATGTCAGATCAGTGAGAGACCAAATACCGAGAGAACCTCCAAAGCCTTGTCAAGATTCTACAAAGACTTTATTTGACATATTTTTTCTGTAATTCCTCTCTTATCCTGCTGAGTGATATGGTGGAAGAGTTTTAGTACAGACAGTTTTCCCCTGAGCCTCTAGAAATTCAATGTTTAATCAGTCAGACAATCTGGTAGACAGTTTCTAAGCATGTTGTAATAAATATCGCTTCGTACAGTGTGCTTTTCACACCCACAGGCAGGAGAACTCTACCAAACATCCCCATGTCTTACATGTATGGTAGAGATTAGTTTGTGTCTTGTAAGAGTGGAAAAGCATTAATAGTACAGCTAAAAAGGATGTATCTATTAATATAAATTCAGAAGAGATGATTTTATGGAGTTTAATATATAAAAAGATCTGCTTTTTGGAATTCAAAACCAAGTGTGTACATACACATATACATACTGTCTCAAAAGCTGTGATTCTAACAGGTTGTTTCTTCCACCTTCATCCTTGTTTACCTCTTCAAATATGGGTTCCTCGAACTGCTGTGTCAGTGTTCATCAGGAGGCCTTACTGAAATAGTGTGCCTCGTCCCTCTGCATGCTGGGCCAGTGATCCCAGAGAACAAACCTTTGCCACACGTGAAAGCTCTAAAGAAGATCTCCTGCTAGCTAAGGAGAACTTGAGCCTAGCGGCCAAAAGCAGGAGGTTGTCTTAGCTGTTGGGTTTGGAGGCATGTGCTTAGCTTTGGCCCAACCTTTCATCTTGTGTCCTGGAGGTTATGAACGAAGCTTTCTCTTCTGGTGCTGTAAGCAGATGAGCCTTCTGAGCAGCAAAAGATAGCACAGAGGAACTACTTCACATAACTTTTCTCAGCATGATGCACAGATGACTAGAGCTCAAGCTGGTTTCGTGTCACATGGTTGGCTCCCTTCTCTTCAGAAGGTGAATTAGATTTCCTTCATTTTTTGAAGCCTGGTGTCATTTCCTCTCAAGATTACACTGAAAGTGTTTTAACCCGTTGCATTCAGTGAAAAGAAAATAACCTTCTTGACAGTGATTTTTGTATTCCTGGGTTCCCTTTGATGTTCAGCATTAAGCTTTCATAATGCTGCCTTCTTACATGAAGTGCAGAAGCACTTCCGCCAGAAAGCTTCAGCTGGATACAGAGCTTTTTGGGAAGAAGCAGAAACGCTGTTTGCATTTCTCAAGTGCTAACTGCTTGCTGGCCTTCTCTTTATTCCAGTACTCTTTGGCCTATGCCTGCTTGAAACTGGTGAATTACTCGTTCTTCTTCTGGCTGCCTTTCTACCTCAGCAACAACTTTGGATGGAAAGAAGCAGAAGCTGACCAGCTCTCAATCTGGTATGATGTGGGAGGAATCATAGGTGAGTGAGCAAGTGCATGACATCTTCCTGCAGTTGCCCTGTTCGCGTTTGAAAATGAAAGACAGCAAATGCAGCTCAGAACAGTCATGTTCAACAGAATATAGCTGTTTACTGAATATGTGAAAAGGCTAGTTATGTATGTGGCTGCTTGGCTGTTTTGTTTTTTTTTTTCTTCTAAAACAGAGTGTGTGAGCCCCCTAAAGAGCTTACATATAATTTAAAGGGCACTATCATATTCTTGGACATTACCCCCAGCGGGCGTTTTTCTCTACTCGCAAGGACTTCTTGAAAAGTGCCATGTACAAAATGGTGCCCCTGCTGCTTGCTGCTTCCTTTCTGACAGGTACCCTTGAGGGAGAGTTTAGATCTGGACTTACTGGGTTCTGTAGTGTCCATTCTGTCCTGTAGTTTTTAAAAACAGACTCAGCACAGATCTCAGCAGAGCAGGCACAACTGTGTTATGTTCAGAGAAATAAAATGTAATTGCACTTGTTTCTGCTTGGCTGCAAAATCTGACCCTGTTCCTCCAGAATAAAGAACATATTGTATGTGTGTTTAGGCTTCCACTCTCCTGTGCTCGGTTTCTTGCTTTATTACCTTGTCCAGTTAGCTCTCCTAGAATAGACATCCTTGTTTTGGTCTGTTCAGGGTCAGTTTTTCTGCCTCTGCGGCCTTTTCTATATTAGGCTTTCTCAAACATTCCAGTTTTTACCAGCAGAGCAGTTCCTACAGAGGTAGCAATGATACATAAGGTGATTTTTATCAGCTATCGGCATTTGTTGCAATTAGTTGCACCTACCCTAAGTAGGTGAGACAGAAGGGAATGTGAGGCCCCTGTGTGCTAATGCTTTCCCTGTGAAAAAGAACTGCCTTTTCCTGCACTTTCTGTTAAAGAAACCAGCCACAATGTTAAGCTTGCTTACACCCAGAGTTGTGGTGATCCTAGAGCTGTGGTGGTACTATAGGGGAAGGAAAAGGAAAGCAGGAGCATTGGCTAGTGGCATGCCAGAAAAAAAGAAGTAATAAATTCCTGGGAAAGCAGTATGAGTAGTTTTCCCTGCTCTGTCCGGACCACTTAAGTTTACTGTCGTCTCTGTGTCTGGGGCAGTAAGGGCAGGAGACTTAGCTTTCAGGATTTTACAGAGAATGCATATTGATGAGACAGCAAGAGGCCACTGCACTCGGTGAAATGAGTTTTGTTCAAGATGTTAGCATCCTGAGCCTGACAATGATTTATTTTTTTTGCAGGTGGGACTATCCAGGGCTTGATTTCTGATGTGCTACAGAAGAGAGCCCCAGTGCTAGCAATTAGCCTGCTCTTTGCTGTAGGCTCTCTATTTGGATACAGCCGTGAGTATGCTTTTGCTGCGCAGTGACAAGAGGTTCATTTGGTGAGAATGAGCCTCTCACTTAGAGAGAACCAGAGCACAGCCTGTTCTGATTATGTTTTCTGGTCTTGAAACTGCTTCTGGATAAGGATGGTGCCTTTTGGTGTATTTTGCCTGAAGTGTGGCACTGCACAGAAAGAAATCTGTTCTCTAGTTAGTGAGGTGGAAAAGAATCAGCTGAGTGGTTGGATTTCCCTGTACTGGTGAGTTATGGTACTGATCCTTCTCCAGTGTCAGTGAGATTTTTGGCATTGTCATCCTATCAACACCACAACTGGCGGAGCAGGAAATCTCAGGTGCATCCCTATAGTAAGAGGAAAGAGAATCTGGGGACAGATCTGTGCTGGAGTATGTGTGCACTACAAAGAGGCAGAAGCTCTTAGACTTCACTACTTATGCTTCTGTAAGTGGTGAAATTGAAGAGTTTCTGGCTCTTTTATAATAGATGTAGCTCTCGGTGATTGGTTATTGAAAGGAGTCTGTCAGGAAAACTGAGTAGAAGGAGACAGGCAGATCTCATTTCTGTGAAACACGTATGAAGCTCTTCTAAGGGTAACAGTTTTGTGTCTTCAGACTTGGTGTCCTGTGGTACTGGAGTGCTTTAACTCACTGGGATGTCATTTCACTTCTCTGTGTCTTCCTCCAAAACGGGGTGGCAATACAGACTGGCTTTTATTGAGCACTTTGAGATCTATGGACAGAAATTGCTGCCAGAGCTGGACACAAACAGTAAAGTGTGCCTTTCAGAAGCATGCTGGCTTACTCAGATGGTCTCAAAGTAAGGTCAATAAGGTATAATCATTAAATAGCAAGGATTGGGTTTGGTGGAGTTCAGTGGAGTTTTGTAGGCTCTTGTGCTAACTCATTACTTTCAAAAGTGAATTGGAAGCAAACATAAAATTATTGCTGACGAAGTTTGACGTTTGTTCTAGATAGCAGAGCAGCCAGAGGTCCAAGTGTCTTGTGCTTAGCGCTGTCCAGCCAGATAAAGAAGGCTCAGGCAGGTGATACAAAGTTACTGCAGTGTGATACTTAAATTTCCATCAGCCAAACCAGGAAACCTTTTCATGCTCATAGTGTGTTACGTGTAAGAGTAATAATGGCCTGAGAATATGTGAAGAGGACTGCAACTTGCCTCACACGTGGTACCTTGACCATGTGTGGGCCCTAAGTTGAAGCAGTGAGTAAGGAATTCAGGTGATGCCTGGAAGTGAGGTATCGGGGAAAACAGTGTCTGAAAAGCACTGAGAGACTGTAGTGGAAAACCAGCTGCAGGTACACAGTATGATGCTGTTCCTGGAAAGGCAAGCAGAACCTGTAGATACCCAAGCGTGGCTTTGTAAGGGGGAGTGAGGATATGGGGTTTTGCATTTTTTACTTTATTGTGCAGCATTGTTTAGGCAGTTGCTGGATTACTACCTCCCAATCTAATCTCTGTATTTTAAAAAAGATTTTTGAAAATTCAAAATGAGTGGAAGGGTGATTCAAGTGCTGAATACTTTATGGTGGGAGAGATTGAGTTGAGTCTAACTTCCCCAGATAGACAGAGGGAGGATTCTCTTAGTATTCAAATGGACTTTCAAGGAAGGTATATGCAAGCTCTGTGTCATAGAAAGAGGCATAACAAGGGCTGGAACCCAGAGCCAGGCAAATCTGATATCAAAATAGGGCACAAAATTTTAATGGCACAGTGACTTTTCTACTGTAAAGTGCTGTTGGGAAGCTTCTGGGTCTTTAGTCTCTAAATGCCTATGCAGTAAGACTAATCTCTGTAGAAGTCTCTAGTCAAATAGAAGTTATTGTTGTCACTATGTAGCTAATTGAACAGGCAGTTCAAACTGGATGTTTGCATGCTTCTTTCTGATCCTAAATAAGTGGCTTTCTCAAGTTCATTTGTTTTATTTACACTCATCTAGTCTTTCTCTTGCAGGTTCTCCAAACAGCAAACCTATCAATGCTGTGATCATGGCAATTACAGGTATCTTATCAAATGCCACTGTTATGCCAGTAGACTTACATATACATTGCAGAAAAATCAGTAACACCAGCCTCAGGTGGTGGTGGTAATGCATTTGTGTGTGCTGCCATCTCTGCTGGTTTTGCAGAAAGAGTGAAAGCTGGAGCCCAATTTCTGTTGCTTTTGGAATACAGCTGTAGGAAAACTGCCCTACAGAGGGAGGTATAGAATACAGACTGTATAGAATAATGGCT
Source organism: Gymnogyps californianus (assembly GCF_018139145.2). Lineage (NCBI taxonomy): Eukaryota > Metazoa > Chordata > Aves > Accipitriformes > Cathartidae > Gymnogyps > Gymnogyps californianus. The sequence continues at coordinate 154,975,454 of NC_059471.1, forward strand.
TTGAACTAAAGGGGTCTGCCTTGGCTCAGTATGATGAGGATGGATTTATGCCAAAATACCTAGCAGAGATCTGGTATCTGAGGAAGTGTATATATGGCAAAGTCATGAGCTGCAGCTCAAATTTAAGGGTGTTTGTCTGTCAGAACCCCAAACGCCCCGTGTACTGAGAGAGGTCACAAGCTTTGTGTGCTACCAGACATACTATGCTGTGTTATGGAATTAAAATTAGCCTGCATGAATAGAGCCTTTCTTTTCAAACACTCCTACTTCAGAACTCTCTGTCCTGTTGCATTTTTTTTCCCCTTCCATCTCCTTCACCAATCCCTGGAGACTGAGGCAGTAGCATGGGGGTATACTACTCCAAAGTAGAAATGTGTCTAAATCTGCTTCGTGTTGAGGGTCTGTATATGCATGCTGTTCAAAAGTAGCTTTCTGTATTCCGTTTGGTGTGTCCTGACTCTTCTTGCAGAGCGTGCCACAGCTAATTACCTAATTTTTGCTGTTGGATGAAAATGTGCTTGTTGGCAATTTCTGTGTGCGTACTTCAGGTACACAAAGTGTGCCATGACAGTATTCTTCAGCTGTGAGGGTACACTTCTACCTACAATTAGTCTGTGATCACTGTCCCTAGACTTAATCCTTTTCCTGAGCTTTGCACGGTAGAAAATCTGTGTTTTGAAGACGTTCTGTTGAGAATCTATCCTCGTGCTTGTTTTGCACCAAGGCTGTTTTCTTGGCACTTCCAGGATTTTTCATTGGAGGCCCTTCTAACATGATCAGTTCTGCAATTTCTGCTGACCTGGGGCGCCAGGATCTGGTGAAAGGCAGCAGCGAGGCTCTGGCAACAGTCACGGGAATTGTGGATGGAACTGGCAGTATTGGTGCTGCAGTGGGCCAGGTGAGGCTACCAAAGGAAAACAGGTCTGGGGAAGGAGGCAAAGAGTCTGTCGTTAGAGTTGTTAGCTCATTCCTCAATCCAAAGTTGCGTGGAGAGAGAGAGAAAGAGAGGGTTGGCTTTTTAAAAAAAATATTTTTTTAAGAAACAACCAAGGGAACATGTGTGTGTTAAGCATCCAGTGGAAGCAATTTAATTAAGAACTAAGCTAAGTATTCATAGTGCTAATGTTATGGCACTTTCATGATTCAAATGAATTTTAGAGGCTTTCATATCCTGAACTCCAAAAAGCAAGTAAAGGTCAGCTTCACAAAGAGTGAAAATAAAATATTTTGAAGTTTGTTTGGGATTTTTTTTTTTTTGTTCAAAGGTAATAGCAAAACCTTTGCTTACAGAAAAGTTTACCTGTATAACCAAGTAAAATTAGAATATCTATTATGAATGTTACAGTGTTTATAAAGTAATTTAAAATTTGCTCTTATTTGTGGTTCCCCTTTTTATCTATGGATGTCTTTTACACCTTGTAAATCCAGCAGCACTTGCTTTGATAGTCCTTACAGTATGCTGCCAGAGGTCTGAAGACTAGACTGTTGCAGAAAGGGAAGCTGACAGTGTGCCCACTGGGGACATTCTTTCTTCTCAAATACAGGCATTAACTATCTGGAAGAACACAGTGGTGCTTTGGGGAGGGGAGGATTTAGTAGAAAGATGGGAGCCAGTTCTATTCCAGGCATCCTCTAGTGCTGGTAAAATACCAAGGATGGAGGCAAAGCATACAAATTTCTTTTCTGGAAAGGGATTTGGGTTGGTACTTGCCATTGATTGCCTGATAAATACAATTGTTCAGTCTCTGTTTCGTAGGAAAGATGCCGCTTAGCTCCATTAAACATGGAAAATTACAAGTGCTTTGTGGATGTCTTAAAGTGCACTGTTACACTCAATGTTCTTCTTGCATTGTCTGCAGTGTTTCTGTCTTCCCCCACACATACCATTCAAACTTACGTCATCATAAAAATTGGGTCTTTAGTTCTGAAAAATTCCACCTGCCTCCCATTCTAACGTTGCATTTATTTCAAGAGACACAACCATGATGTCATTCTGGGGGTGTGTGAATAACAGCAAATGCACAATGAACATGTTAGAAATTTCAGATCCTGTTTTGTGCTAATATACCCAGTAGTGAAGAAGGGAGGCCCTTGTACAGCATCTGAATATAAATCTGCTAATAGGGAATACATTTTCTTTTGTAGCCTGTGTAGTCCTATTGAGCTAGCATGCAGTTCAGAACAGACTGTAGTCTCAAGTGTCTTGCCTACGATGAAGGGTTAAGTAGTTAGTGGTTGCACAGCTCTTGAAAATGCGTCCTGTGTAATTTATAAGCCATTCTAGAGCTTTTAGTTCTTCTGAGAGTACTTACATCCACTTATGTCCCAGTGTTCTGTGCAAAAACCTTGTATTCAGCAGAGTCAATTTGTCACTCTTTGAAACTGTAGTTCAGTTCTGTCTTTATGCTCCTATGAGTTACTGTAAAGCTTCAGGATGGTATCTCTGCTTTGCTGAGACTGTGGGTTTTATACAGAAAGGCTGCTGTCCTGAGTCATCTCTTCTGACAGGAAAAGATCAGCTGGAAGGTTTTGTGATCAGCTCTGTATGGAGTGTTAACAGCCCACAAATTCTAGAAAATCGTAGAGTAATGCCTGAAAATCATGCTTATCTTCCCAGTTTGAATAATTTTTTTTTGTTCCCCTTTCTTTTTAGTATCTAGTGTCTTTGATCCAGGAGAACCTGGGATGGATGTGGGTTTTCTATTTCTTTATTCTAATGGTAAGAAATCTCCCTTTTTAAAATTCTTTGTCAAAGTTCAATTTGCAATAGAAAGTTTTTGTGAGAACCTGAAAATTGCGACTTAGACATGCAATCTATTTCTGCAACAGCTGCAAACTCTGATGCCATTCTCGAAGTGGTCTATGGTGTGCCTTTGCCTCAGGGTGTCTAAATCAACTGGGTTCATTTTGGATCCTTTAAAGTCACGTTGGCCAACAGGAACTGAGATTGTGGCAGAGACGGAAAAATACTTGCCTTAAAATACCTGTATGCATTTCCTAAAGCTCATACCTCCTGACTAACGTCCAAGGCAGGACTTTTTCCTCCTTCATCTCCATGATACGTAGTTCCTAATATTTTCAGGGAGCTGAAGCTAAGCTGCTTGTTTGTTAGCCCTTTAAGATTAGTGGAAGGAGTGATGAGGATCTTGAAACTAAAATGAAAATGCCTTGCCCTGGTATACCACTGGGGGAGAAGACCATTCAGGCTCTGATCTCAGCATTGCCACAGTGGCGAATGCTGTACCATTCACCCGTTCTTCCCTGCTGGAAGTGCCAGGAATTGTCTTTGCATCTATGCTGACAAGGGAAAAGGCCACTTTGGTAAGCAGCATAGGTGGCCAGGAGGAAGGCCGTTGAGGAGGTGAAGAGCTCATCTTCTTTACGAAGAGAAGATCATGACAGCTGAAATGGTATGAGCTTTCCTGCAAGCTCAGTCCTTCATCTGCTGTGCCACTTTGTCATCGCTTCTCATAGCCTGTATCTTTCTGGGGAGGCCTTGAATGCACATTGGAGTGCAGGATGGCTGCAGCTATGGTTGCTCTGTGCTAATTGTCCTGGATATGCTTTTTTCCACAGACAAGTTCAACAATCCTGTTCATTTCACCATTAATAGTGAGGGAGATCAAATTGCTTCTGCATGAGCGGCGCCTGCGAATGCCGGCTGAGTGACTTCTGCTTGCCTCTGGAAGAACTGTTGTACGGACCTGACAGCTGGGACACTAATCAAAACTCGAGAGACTTGTTTCTTACATCCTCCAGGTTTGGACTACTTCAAAATGGCTCTGCAAAACTTGATTGACCTGCCTTTATGGCGAGCTCAATAGTGAAGTACCAAATACCCGTCCTGAGACCACCCACATCACGGAGCTGCTGACCTAAGCTAGACAATCCATGGGACTGACGGATTGTCCCGGCCTACCAGACTCTTCCATGTCAGCAGTCACACTAGGGTCTTCTGTTGGGTGGTCTCACTGCTATACCCTTTTTTATTTATTTCTGGATGTCCTGACCGAAGGTCGACTGTTTAAAACTGACAGTGGAGAGGCTGTCTTGCAATGAATTTTGATGCTTTGTTGTGCCAGTGAAATCGTACAGTGCATTTCATGGCTAGTCTAAATTTATGATCACTTTAGCTTTTAGAAAGGGCAAAAATAATTACTTGGAATTTGCGCTGTCCAATTGTTTAAAAAATGCTGTTGCTAAATCTCTGCACAGACGGACCTCTGCTATCCCTAGCTATTGACTGTCACATATTCCAGTAGATTCACATGGAGAAGTTACCTCCATATTTGGTTTTAGCATTTTTTAATGATAATAATACTACTAATAATCTCTGGGAAATGAGATTTCAGTTTTTAACTATTTAAGCAGACAAATAGTGTGCAATACTTTACTGCGATCTCTGAGAATAAGCCTTAATAGATCCTTTGTGTCTAAAGGATCCTTGAATGGCTTTGGGGGTCAGTAACGGGACACAAATACTTTCACTACTGCTTTGTTATTTGAACTCTGATCGATACTGACCAAAATGGGACTGTCAGGTGACCCTCTGAAGGAAGCTGGTGTCACTGATTTCATACTCATTGGGCAATTGCTCATCTCCAGCAAAGGAGAACCAGAACAGAATTAAAAAAATATAAGGGACCTGGCTGCTCTCGGACATGGGCTTCCAGACAGGGACTGATGCATACTTGTGGAATAGCATCCATGAGCAAGCGCTGCTGCCTTCCCCCATGCTCCTCTGCCTATGGCTGCGTAGGGGACCTCAAGCTCTTAAAGGGTTTTAAAGCTTGAGTTGTGTCTTGAAGAGAAAGGTAGATGCAAGTCAGCACTAAAAACATGTGACTGCACTTTGGTGGTATTTGAGTATTTTGCAGTACTGCGGTAAGCAGGGTGACCAACTGACACCTCTAAAGTTTGTTGGTGATGTTGATGGCGTTGTCTAGTAACTTTTCAACAAATTGTTTTCTGCTTATGCCTTGGGATGTTTCATTGTAATAGGTATGTGTTAACCAGCAGAACTTTGATCAAAGACTCAATCTAACTAGTCAGCGATGCCTGAATGGGGGTGGGGGGCAGCAACATTCTTGGAGCTGAAAATTTGAAACTTTTTAAATGGGCAAAGTTGCCTTTTTAAAATGTACAGTGATTTTATTTTTTTTTTAAATTTATGAATGTCAATTTTTAGTCCTGTGTTGGTTGTAATGAGTGGAACATTATTAGTGCCTTACAGTTTTACTGTGTTAAACGGTTGCTTGGTGATTGATGCTTCTGCAGTGACGGCTCTGTGCACAGCTTTGCTTACTGTGAAACTCAGTTGCTCCATTTCATACTTTTTTTTGAGAGTCTTTCTTTCTTTCTTGGTGGAAGGTGATTCTTGCATTTTTTGCTAACCCTCGAAAAATTTCAGTGCTTGGGAAAATGATGCCATTAAGCTGATGAGGGACCTGAATCCTGTTCCTGTCTCTTCTCATTCCCATTCCAATTTTTGCCTGTATAATTAGAGCAGGAGACTGAGAATCTATCATCCTGTTCTCAGAATTATGCCCTGGGGTTAGTGTTCACATCCCAAGCTACTCATTAGCCCCTGTACAAATAGAATCAAAACTCCCTGAAATTTAGTTCCAAAATTGATGGCGGCACCGTTTGCCCCAGCCGCGGTGTCTGAGAATCTGTGGTTTCAAATTCCAACCTGGATGAGCTTTTTGGCTGGCCGTCTGGGCACTAGATAAGCTTCTGATGAAAGGTGGGGTGGGAAAGGGACGTCGCCGGGGCCGGGGGGAGGAGAGGCAGGCCCCTGTAACAAATGGTTTCCTGTAAACAGTTCTGTCCCCTCTTGAGAAGTGTCAGATGTGTTGTGAGCACTGCAAGCACAAGCTGCCCAGCAGCTTGCATGTAAGTGCGCGGCGGTGCTTTGAGGCCACCCTCAATTAGCGAGGCATGCCTGTGACTTCAGGATTGTTTTGTTGTTGTTGTCCTGGGTTTTTTGGTTCTGTGTTTTTTCCTCAAGGTGCTCGGATGGAGGAAGGTTTTCAATCTGATCATGTCCAAACTGATCTCACATGAATAAACTTACTTCTACTTGATCTGGGCTAATTCTTCAGTGTGCTTTATTCCACTCTTCTCAAAGTGGTTCTGCTGAGCGTGCTTCTCTTCCTCCTCATTATAGGCCTGGCTCTAACAGCTGCTTTTCACTCGGCTGCTGTGAAGACCTGAGCCCTGACTAATGCTGAAACCAAACCCTCATCCCAACCTAAAAAGGGGCCATGTCCCGCATGCTGTGGTTTGGCACTCTTCCTGGTCAGTCTCATGAGAAGCTTTGTGAGAGTCGCCTAACAGAGATGCTCATAACGGTGTAATTAATGGTCTTAAATAAAGAAGCCAGAACATATACTTGGTTTTATTTATTTATTTGTTGAGCTGCATGTAAAAGTCAGGTGTTCTTCCCTTGAAATTAAACATGCTGTGTGGCTGCTGGCCCTGCTGTGCCTTCTCTCCTGTGGCTTGTTTCTTTAAACACAAATCCACACCTATGCTTAGCTGTGTTTAAATGGACACAGTGGGGAGCTTTGTAATTGTGTTTGTGTTTTATAGTTTACTGTAAATTCAGATTTGACCACAATACTGGATTGCTGGAGAAACGCCCATGCCTGCACGTTCTGGTCCCTCAACTCCAAGTAGTTTGGTGGTGCTATGATGCTACTCCTCAAGAAAAGTAACTTCATATTTTTACCACTTCTCTGTCACTTTTCTTTTCCTACTCATGAGGAACTTTCCAGCCTACTCTGGAAGTACTGTAAGGAGTAAAGCTTTGCTTGAGTATCTATTTGAAAATGCTGATAGTAGCAGTCCCCATCACCACCACTGTGACTGCGCTCTCCAGAGCCCCATGTTCGGGCGAGCAGAAGTTAAGTAATTCCTAACTTCAGGGTGCAAAGGAAGCGCATTAGGAATTGATCCCTGGGCATTTGGGTGCAGCCCAGGATGTGCCACACTGTCTGACCAAATTGGTTGTGAAAGAAAAGGTGTGCTTCAGCCTCGTAATGCTTTTCCGTATCAAGGAAGGTCCTTGCAACAGAAGCCCTGCAAGCAGTGCTACTGCCTCCTGGTTTTCTCAGGGGTCTGGAACCAAATGGTGTGGAAGTCTGTGGCGTGGCAGTATCACGGTGCTTTCCAAAGGGGGAAGAATTGGGCTTTTGTTCTAAGTGCTGGGCAGCCTTAGAGCATGTGAGCTTCTTGTCCTCACCGAACCCAGAAGAGCAGCTTTCCCTTCTGCAGGGAAGTGGGAGGAGAAGCAGCAGGATGTTTTAAGGGTTGTTGTTTTCTCCCTGAGATAAAAGGAGATAGTATCTATTTCAAGATAGTTCCACAGATCTCACCAGTAAAAGCACTAGCTGTTCAGGGATGTCTCAGACACACCACTGATCAGTTACTCTTGTGTAATTTTGCCCTCTATCCAGCGGTGGCCAAAGTGCTCTGCCAAACCGATTTGCAATTTTCCCCCCCTTCTTTTCTAACTGAAAGTGCCTACGGGGATGGTTTGGGTTCTGTATTGCAGAAGTTTTCTAAGGCACAGCATGGCCACCTTCCTACATCTTTGTCAAGCCTTATCTAATCCTTTTAGTAAACAGCCTACCGTTCTCTGAAGGCTGTAAATACAAGCTCTTAGACCATTCTGTGGGGTTGGATCTGGGGTGTGTGTGTTATGTCCAGGCCCGTGAAAGCATCTTGGTTCTATTAAAGCCTTTCCTAAATGAGAGTTGCTCAGATGAATATTTACAGTAATGCAAAGAAGAAGAATGTAGGCAATTGCTGTGAATGTTCCCTTTGGTTCTTCTGCGCTGGTGATTATGTCTGTGTGCATCTGGATCCCAGGAGGTTCTCCTGGGGTGTCTCCTTTGACCACCTCTGCAACAGTGTGCAGGTGTCTATGAAAACAAATGCAACGGGCAAATCAAAATGCACTCCTGGAGCACAGGAGCAGACAGCAAGCTTTGTGGCTCTCTTGTTAGTTTTAAGATTACTGCCAGGAGAAGGAAGATTTCTGCTGAGATTACAGAAGCCCAGGTAAACTATTTGGGGACAACCTATCTTGTTTTGGAATAGTTTTTAAAGCAGCAGATGGCAGTTGATGGACCTCTGGGTGAATTGGTGAAGTCTGTGTCCACTGGTGTTCTTGCTCCATTGTGAAGGACAGGAAATCCATACACCACCACCTCTTGTCCTTGTGGGCCGCATAGGTAACAATATAATGCAGAGTGTACCAGTGGAATGAGAGCAGATAAGGATGAGATTACTTAGATGTGCTATTTAAATCTTCTTTCCTTATAATGTGGTAAGCAAAGTATTGCGGATTCGGGATGCGTTGATTTCTCTGGGCTCCTGGATTCCAACACTAGCTCAGAGAACTCCTACATCCGGAGACCTATGTCCTCACTCTTTTTCCTGTTTGTCAGGTGGGACCAGTTTCTAGAAACTCACTCATCTGCTCTGGGGTGCATGGCAGAGAAAAGCAACGTTGGGCTGACAAAAGCTGGTGCTTGCCTGCAGCGAGTGCCAAAGATGACAAAGCAATTGGGTAATAGCTGACTGTGCTATTCAGCCGGAAGGATGGGAGTATCCAAGAGGCAGTTTCATTGGGACTGGCTCAACTATACATTCACCTCTTCTTCAGCCTCCTTGCCTTCTGCTGTAGCTCTTGAATCCTTCTGGGAATATTAATGTTTCATTTCTTCCAGTCAGAAGCAGGTTCAACCCAGGACTGCTTATCGAGGCATGGCAACAAGTAGGACAGACGGCAACAGGCGGCTGCCGTTCCTGCTGTTGAATGCAAAGGAGCTGTTACGCGAGGAGAGAGGCAAAGGTGGGAGCCCTGCCTGCAACAGCAGGCATGCGTCAGCGTTGCGCCAGCACAAGTGATTTCTGAATTAGTGCACACTTCCGAAACGTCAGGTGAGCGCATGTGCAGGGCTGGTGGAGTCTCTGCTAGAGGTGGCTCTTCGCTGCTTGGCTTTGTTTCTGTGTGCATCTGCGATGCTGTTCGGGGCTACTGGAGCTCCCAGGCCCGTTCTTAAACACCGTCTTGGCGTTGTGTGCTCAGGGAGCGTCAGGGCTGGTTTCCCTGAGGGAAGGAGGAAGGTGTTGGGGGAACATGGAGCCATGGCCCCAGCAGCTGGGTGCCACCCTGGTTCTGAGGGAATCTGGCCTTTGCTCCCAGATGGCGAAATCCAGATTGCTTTATGTGCCTGGTTCTGCTGTACTTTGCCACTTGCTTTGGCTGCTGTTTTGCTATCAGTTGGATGAGGATCTCTGCCTGTCTTCTGCAACTTCGTTGCCCACAGTTTTCTCAACTGCCTTCACTTCTTACGCAGGAAGGGAGCAGGGAGTTGCTTTGGAGGGTTTATCATAGGACAAGGACTTGGTTTGCCCGACTTGCTCTTTTCTTCCTACTTTCACTGTTTCACCTCAGTTTACCTGTTCAGCCTCAAACGTGCAGGGCCAGATTCCTCCCGCTTCTGTCCCCAGTCCGTTTTCTTTGCTCCAGACTTTGTGGTAGCTTGTCTCCAGGACTAGAAAAGGAGCCAGTATTTTCTGTGCTAACAAAGTGAGCATTGTAATGCAGTTGCAGAGTGGGTGGATGTGATTGCCGACAGACTTATTCCTTCTGCTAGGGTGTGGATTAAAGCTCAAGGTGACTTTGTTCCTGCATAAATTCACTAACTTTCCCCGGGGAACTGAAGGGGCAGGGTTGGGAGGGAAGTAGTATGATAAATGAAAGTGTTGGAAGGAAATGCACTTACATAGCATGCACTACCAAAGCATAAATGTGTGCTCTGTGAGGAGCTTTCAATATAGCTTAAGGTAGCACTCCATGGATTAAAAAAACCCAGGATGATGTTTAGCGGAGAAGTTGAGCGTGGCTCTCTGCAGGCTGCTATCCCAGTGTAATTGCCTGGGTAAGGGGATTAGCGAGCAGCAGCGTGGCTTGTTCGGGGTTAGGCAGGCTCTGAGGGGAGCGAGGAGGGCACCATTCCTCACAAGAGGATGAGACGCAGGCAGCGTTTGCCACGGGGAAACAGTGTTGCTCTCTACTAGTCAGACCTGTTCGACACTGAAAGCTGTGGCAGACGCTTAGGTTGTCATCGCGTGGGCTCGCTGGGAAGGGTCCCATGGAAACAGTTCCTTTCAGAGCTATCACTTGTCCTTATCTGCCGCAAGGTGGGTATGGTGACAGCAAATCACATCTTGGGACACTGCTTCTCTGCCTTTGTTGCCATGGGAATCGGTGTCTTCCGCAGCTTTGTCTTCTGTGAAAAAAGAGAAGTATTGTTACCTCCCCTGGTTCACCCACCAAAATGTGCCGAGGATGAGGGGAGTTGTGGTCAGCCACGTCGTGCCTGGAGCAAACGTTTGTGTCAGGGACAGGGCTGCAAGGTCGCTTGTCTTAAAATCTCGTCCAGCCATGCACATCCCTCTGCGGTAGTTACCACGTCTACGTTATGGGGTGGTGATGCAGAGCACAAAGCGGTGAGGCACGCCGGCCCAGGTAGCCCTGCTCCACTCGCCCTGGGTGTCAGATGCAGAGATATCTGACCTTGCCACAGTAACAGGACTGGGATGGGACCTGCCCTTGCACCCGCTTCACAGTTAGGTAGAACAATCTGGGTCATGCAGATGTCTGACACGCCAAAACATGATGTCGTTTCAAAAGTCTGGCACAGCCCAGGGGTTCGAACGCCCGTCCAGCGGGAGCTCAGGTGGGGTCCCCTGCCTTTGGGGGGCTGCAGGGGGAGCAGAGGTGCACCAGATTCGTGGGGAGAGGTGCTGTGTTTCGGTTCCCTCTCTGGGTGACTGAGCAGCCCCTGGCAGGGATGTGGGAGCCGCGTGGCCAGTCCTTCACAACCAGGAGGCGAAGGCACTGTGGAGCCTCCGAAGGGACCCAAGGAGTTCCCGGGGAACGGGAGCCCAGTTGGGATCCTAACCCAGGATCTGCATCTCTCCTGTGCTTCAGCTCATGGCCAAGGCCTGTTGAGTGTGGTAGGGAGAGAAGGGAAACCGCATTTACAAAGCAAGCCTTAACTCTTAGGGGAAATCGTCTGGTCCCTGGAATTTTCCATGCTGTACGGGGAGCCAAGGCTCTTGCTCTGAACTATCCTGAGGTGATACAAGAAATCAGCTCGGTTCGGAGAGCTCCCCGCCTTTGTACCGTACATCTCGTTCCTTCCTCCCAGCCCTCGCTTGTGTCATTTCTTTACATCGTAACTGATCTCTATTTTAGTTATGCTTCTCGAGCAGATTTCGATACCGAATTAAAAGATATTTATCTGCCCAAAACTCCTACGAAATAAAGAAGTGATGTTATTTCCACGGTACGAATGAGGAACTGAGTCAGCGGGAGGCTAAATGACACATCTGAGGTTACCCAAGAGTACCGAGTGCTGCTGGGAACCGCATCTGGCAGTTCCTCTCCCTGCTGCCAGAGCCCTCGCCCTCCGTGGTGCTGGATGTGGGGCATCGCCTCGCTCTGCCCCCGGCCTTTCATCTCGGCCTGGGCCCTTGGACTCTGAAATGAGCCATAAATGCAGTCAGCCTCTTTCAAGGGGAAAGAGTGATTTATCTCGAGCCCTAAACTTTTGGCACTGGAATTAAAAGTAGAAGTTGAACTGGTCTGTGTAAATAACCCCACAATTACAGTCCAGTGTTTTTGCTTAGACTTTGGTGTTTGTGGTGCCACCTTCTCCTGGGAAAGTGGCTATGATGCCTCTAATTGATGAAAGGTTCGTATTTGTGCTGAAGTTGACATGGGTTTTGCAGCTAAAAATACTGCATGCTTTCAAACTGTGCTGCTTCACGCTATGGAAAGAGTCTTCTTGATGATCAGTCATTCAAGTTAGAAGTGCTTAAATGTAGAAATATAGCTGAGAAATGTGCAATTCTGGAGCAGCAGGAGAAAAAAGGCCATAGCAGTTTAACCTGGGATAGAAATAAAACATAAAATTCTCTCTCAAAAATGTGTGCAAGTGCTGTTTTTTTAAATATAAAAAATATCTTTGTAGTAAGCTCTTTTAAATGAGTCATTAAAAAATGCAGGAAGTTTCACTTTCTCGTCTAATAGACGCGTGTTTCTGTGTTTATCCTTTTGCATATGTGTGAGTATATACACACGTATAAATACATGAAATGCTCACAGTGTTGTAGCTCGAACAGTTTTTCCATATTTCTCTCTCTTCAAGTGGCATTGTTTAGTCTTCAAGGATATTCATCACAAAATCCACTTTAACTCATGCACTGCTAATTTAACAGAAAGGGGCTTCAATTACAGCTTGAAGCTGGTTTTGTTGCCCTTGACCTCTGACCGTGAAAGGGCCTTCTTGGAAGTTGTCAAGAATATTGAAATAAAATGACGGAATAAAAACAATGAATAATAGAGGGTGGGCAGCTAGTGAGTCACCACGAAATACCGTCAATGGAATATGCTGAGCTCCAACTGAGCTTGGTCTGGCTACCTTTGCATCATTGCTGAGTTCTTCGAAATGTGCCACTACAAACAGCTGATGCAGTCAGCTAACCACAGTGAAACGGTACAACTTCAAAGCTCTGGGAATAATAAAAGCCATGTCTGCCACTGTCTGCTTACTCACCCTTGAAACAAGCCGGTATGAAAGCAGCAGAGAGCGATTTAGGCTCACAAACAAAATGACTCGTAGGCTGCAATGTGTTAGAAATTAGTCATGTTTCGGTCTGTGCTTCTGATTTTGCTCAGCAGCCGTCTGCGGTGCGTCAGCCTCTGCCTGCTGTCCTGGAAGTCGGGCAAGACGAGAGAAGCCGGGGGCAGAGGGACTCCTACGGAACGGCAAATTGAGCCCTCCGAGCTGCCCCACCACGCGTGGGGAGCGCACAGTCCAGCGCTGGCAAGCAGCCCTCCGTGCTGGCATGGCCATGCCATTGCCTCTGGTCAGGGATTTGCATGGTGACCTGCTGCTGAGGGCTGAGATTCACTGGCGCTGCCAGCAGGCAGGAGCGATGGAGGTTGGGAAGCATGTCGGACATGGCGTTTGAAGGCACAAAGGGATGCTTTATTGGCCCGGGGCTTCTCATTCAGCGGCTTCCCCGGCGTGGACACCTCCACAGGGAGGTCTTTTACCTTTGCCAGAAGAAAGGAGGGAAAGGTCGCCCCATTGTTCTCGGGCTTCAAAACCACTTCCCCTCCCCGAAACTGTGGGGCTGGTGGGGGGCTGCTTTGGTGCCGTTTTTCTTTCATGAGTCTGGGTGTGGGTTAGCCTGATTTTCAAACACCTTCCTCCAGCCTTTCCCTTATTGTACAGCCATATACTTCTGCTGGCAGGCAGTAAACCAGCAGTTAAAACCAAATCCCCTTCTGGCAGGCTCTGTGAGCCCCCTGTCCCTCCTCCTCACTGCCGCGGGGCTCGGCCCTGCCGTGCTGCTTTTGAGGACGGGCGTACAGAGGTGCATCCACCACAGCCACAGGGTTTGCTGGAGGTGGGAGCTCACTGGCTGCCGTGCCCGGAGCCCTGCTCGGTGCAGCTTGCTTACCCCAGCGAGCCGCAGACACCATGGGCCAAAGCTAGGCCCCTTGTTCTGTCCTGGGATCCCACGAAGGTTGCTGGCACTTCCACTCGCTGCCCACGAGAGTGGAGCCCCCACGTATGGCAGTGTGGGCACCCATCACATGTGGGATGCCACTGTTGGGGCGAGCTGCGGTGGGAAACAGCTGAGGGAAATGACCCCAGGGTGCAACACCATGCAGAGGTGGCACCTTGCTGTTCTCACCCTCCGAAACAAGGTGCCTAGTGCATAGGGAGGGAATGACGATGCTGCGGCGGTGCTGGTGCCATGCTGGGAACGTAAAGGGCCTGAGCAGTGGGTGGGTTGATTTGTGGGATGTGCAGCGATGTATTTTCCCTAGCGCTGTTGGTGTCCTGGGTTGTAAAGTGTGCTGAGACTGCCAGGTGCTCTGCCAGAGCCCTGTTCTTATCAATCACTTTTTCTTTCTGCCCAGTACCAGGTCACTGGGGACACAACCCGAGCAGTGGCATGGCAGAGCACAGGGGATGCTCACCCGCCCGGCACATTCCCCTGGCACATGTGCCGACAGACGCGGCGCTGCACAGGCCTCACCTAAAGCTCACAGCCGTCAGGGCAAGAAAACCTGTGTTGGCCCCTGTCTTTCAAATAAGAGCTCGGCAACGCTGATAAATCTGAGCAGAAGGGCAATCCAGGTGCAACGGCTGCTTTTAATCAATGAGAAGACATCTCGCAGGTGAGGCCAGCTCCCTGCCGCGGGGGCCTGCAAAGAGACCCCCTCCGAGGGGGTTACCCAGCACCGCCGGCAAAGCCCCAGAGACCCGTGTTGAGTTTGGGCTGCTTTAATGTTTAACAGGTGCAGGTGCACCTCCGCAGCGCAGGCGGTGGAGCAGGAGGCTGGCAGTAGTCAAAAGAGAAGGGGTTTTACAGCATGTGCTGCAGGTGCTTTTTGAAATGTCAATATCACATCATCTTGCTTCTACTTTTCTGAAGCGGTAAAGCCCAACTCGAGCAAAAATCTTCCGTTGGAGCGAATGAGAGTCGTACATATCAGTCTTTTCAGTGGCTAGGAATTAATACAGAATATTTTATCCTTTAAAATGCTGGGCAAACATTAACTAATCCCCTCAACACCCTTCTGGGGTAGGTAAATATTACTCTCTCCCAGGTGCAGAAACTAAAGAGGAAAAGTTATGTGATTTGCTTAAAGCCACAGAGGGAATCAGATGGGGGTAGAGATGGGGGGGAGGTTTTTTATAGCTCGTGCCTGCGCTAGGGCTCATTGCAGGTGCTGCCTCTCAGTCAGTGTTGTTTTATGAAGTCAGTTGTGGTGCTGGGGAAACATGCTAGTGTTCTCCTTAGCGCTACAAAGAGCGGAGCAGCCGATGCTCGAGCACGCCTGCTGCTGTACAAACCAGCGATGCTCCAGGGTCTGCCTGGAGCACGGACAAAAGGAAGGGCTTTTGGGGACAGGGTTTTCAGGGAGCACACGGCTCTGCAAAAGCCCTCTTGCTTTGAAGTCAGTAAAGTTTTGGCTGGTCGGCTTCAAGGCAGGACTTAATGTCGTGAAAAGCTTGTCGCTTCCAGCCTGAGCTTGCCATGGGGGGGGGGGTGCCTCTCAGGGGGCTTAGCTCTGAGCCACCCGCCTTTAAAGCGGGTGATAAATGTTGTCTGCAGAGCTGGACTTGTTTATCTTTGGGATTTACATCGCAGATACAGTGGTGGGACAGCCCTGTGTTTGCAGACCTGGAGGGAAAGCTGAGCGCCTGCTCCTGCCAGCCTGGCCCGAGGAAGGGGCTGCTGCCGTGGATGTTCGGGTGCTGCTGCTGCCCAGGCTCAGCCTTCCCACAGCACCCGCTGCTGCCCTTGGGTCAGGGCGAGGGTGGCTCTTGGGAAGGCAGCACCCGGTGCTCCTTGGGACGCTTGCCTCCTCGTCTTTGCCGCTGGGATTTTAAATGCCCTCATAGTGACGGGTTTCTCTTGTTGTGCTTAATTGCACCACATTAACCTCTCCCTGCTCCCATTCCCGTGGCATGTTGGCTCGTCTCCTTGCTTGTTTTCTCATCTCTGACCTGGCCAGGGCTTCAGTGCACAGGCGATCAGATAAAATTCAATGGAAACGTTTGTGTGCGAAGCCGCTCTCACCTGCAAAGATACAGGTCACCTATGTGCCTCCAAGGTAGCGCTGGGGTTTACCGCGTGTTTACCCAGTGGGCTGTGACTGCGGCCACTTCAGGGCAGTCGCCATCCATTGGAAAGCCCTTGTTTGTCGTCCCCTGATCCCGTTTCGGATGGTGTCCGAGGCAGGGACACGTAGTCTGGGTCTGTTCCCGCGTGACGGGCTGCCGGGGAAGGCTCCTGTCTCTGCTGCATACTGCCTGGGCTCTTTTAATTAGAGACACACGGTTTATTATTTAAAAGAATGTGCTTTCCTGGTCATTTGTTAGGATCTTGTATCTGAGAGTGCTGCAGCTTGTGAGCCTTAAATTAAGCCGTACAAAGGACATTGAGCACCTCGGGAAGGGGGTGCTGCAGAACTGGAGCCTATTGTTCTTGCCCTGAATTGTGGGGAAGCTCTTTCCCCATGCCAGCTCTTTTACTTGGTAGCCAACTAATACACACGGTGGTTTGTTTCTGTCTCCATCTGTTCCAACTTCAGTTTATTCATGGCTCTGTAGGTATTGTACACTCTGCTGCCTTTTTTTTTTTTTTTTTTTTTGGATAGGAGAGCCTCCCCTTTTCATGGTTCACTTATTCATTTTGTAGGTCTCTGGCTTCCTTGTCAAGTTTTCTCTTTTGTTGTATTAATTGGTCTTAAATCTATAGTCAGGTGCTGTGCGTGTGCTTCCCGTGTACACCTTAACCATCTGCTGTGCTTCATCTCCATGGCACCCAGGCCAAATTCCAGCTCTGGTAATGACATCCTGCCTCCCCGCATTTTCCCTGCACTTTTAATTGGCTTTAGTTCACTTTTTTTTTTCTGTCCTAATGTGCCCCTCCACTCACTGATGGGGAGAAGTGGACTTGGGTGGTGAGGGGCTCCAGGCTGCTGGCACCCACCTGGGGGCAAGATGTCTGGCAGCAGGCAGCTCTCCTGCCTGCGAGGAGCAGCCACAGCACCACTTCATGACTGGAGAGCAAAATGGGGAAAACATTGCATTGGAAACAAGATGCACATTTTCAGCACTGAAAGCAGTTGCATGACTCTCGGAGGCATGCAGTGAATTTTACATTTCCCCGAAGCCTTTTGCAGGAGAGAGTAGGTGGCTTTCTGAAACGGGTGCCATTGCCTCCTGCCTGTCCTTCTGTCCAAACAGATCAGCTGTAGTTCCTGGAGGAGGGCAGAGCAACTCCTGATAACGTTTACCTCTGGCCTTAACACTCCTAGATCTTGATACCTTCAGAGTAAAACCGGATGTGTTCAAATGATCCCAGAGCGTATTGAAGCTCCAGGAGTCTCACTTGCGCTTTCGCCTGGCTTATCTGACACTTTAATAGCGCAACAGTTATTAAGGCTGTTAGCTTTACAGCCGGGTTTTGGGAGGACCAGACTGGTGTCTGTGTTTGGGAGTTGCTCTGTGCAGCACACATTTTCCTAGGGGAGAGAGCAGGTTCTTGTTACTCTTTCTTTCCATCTTTTTTTTTGTTTGTTTTTTTAAAACTGGATTCTCATTATTGTTGAAGAGATTCTCTAATGCTCAAAACTCGCTTAAAAGCATGGCCTGAACTTCTTATGCACTTTGTCTATTCCTTGCCAGCCTGGAAGCTTTCTCTTCTCTCTGCTAATCCTGTTACTTCCAGTGACAGCCCCAGCCATGGGGGTGAGCCGCTGGCAGGGCTCCATCTCGCCTGCGCTCTCCGACTGGGAGTCCTTAATGTCACAGCCCGGCTCCAGTTGTCGCGCTGAGTCCTGTACCAATGACTGTGGGCACCCAGATGATGGATGGATGGACGGACAGATGGACGAACATCCTCCCACTGTTACTGCTTGCTGCTTATCATCTAATCTCAGTTTTATTGGAACAACTTGTGCAGTTTAATGTCAACAGTCAGACATCTGCTACCTTGGTGTGGTTAGCTGCTCGTTTATATTGTTTTACATGGGGCAACCTGTCAGGGGATTTCTCTCTGGCTGTCGCCAGGGTGGGAGTTGAGGGCAGGGACCTGGCCTAGGGTCCCCACGGCTCCTCGTGGCGGGGGCCTCTGCATTGGGCTTCCCAAGGGCATCTGTATGTCCTGCTTTCAAGCATTGCCAAACAGGAGAGACGGTGACCATGTCCTTCCCGAGGGCGCTAGCCGAGAGCCCTGGGAAGGAGCCGTGCTCTTCGGGATCCCCCCTCCAAGCCTGCCTCCCCTCCTTCCCTTTCCCAGCCGGAAACCCGGCGTGCTCTGCAGATCGCTCTGTGAACTCTCAGAAGGGACCGAAATCGCCATTGTCCCCGTCCTCCCCAAATCCAGCGTGCTCTTCGTGTGGATTAGAGGTTCCCAGGTGCTTTCTGAGGCCACGTGGAAGGGCTGCGCTTTGGACCACGTTCCCCTCCGTTTCCTTGGAGTCGGGTGGAAGCCGGACTGCTTCCCCCACCACAGAGCGGGACTCAATCGGACGGCAGGGCCGGGTGCCTGATGCAGGGCCGGGGCCGAGGCGCGTGCCTCAGGCTCTGGCCAGGGCCACCACCAGACTCTTGCCAGCTCTGTTACTAGGTGAATTTATCCATGCTCAATATACTTCCTCCCTTTACCTTTCGTACAGTCCTGTGTGCAGGTTATGGGATGGGCTGGGACTCTCACGTGCATTTAAATGTTGGTTAAAAGTGTATAAAATGAAATACCCCCACGCCTTTGTGCTTGTTGGCACTTGGCAACCCAGTCAGTAGCACTCTTGCAGCTTTCACAGCAGTCTGGGTCCGCAGCCCGGAGCTGCCGGCGCCCACTGAGAAGTTGGGTGCCTGCTGAGGATGGCAGCAACACCTGCCTCTTATACAGCCTTTTGTAGCAGGTAAAACCTTCCTGGTCGAGTGCAGGACCAGTGGTGGAGGCTGGGCTGCAGGCAGCCGCTCAAAAGCAGGGCAATGATTGGCATCACTTTTTGCCTCAGTAGGCAAAACATCCGCAGGACTTCAAATGCCTGGTGGTGGTTTCAACTGCTTTGGAAATGCCAAAGGAAGGACTGGGACTGTGGGAGCCTTCAAGGGAGGGTTGCCACATGAAGTTATGTCACCTCCTGGACTTATGTGAACCAGTGGAAGGAACGCCAAGGCTTGTCCTTGCAGAAGTCCTCTCTCCCTGTTCTGCACAGACCTTCCCTTGAAACAGCAGTAAGCCGCCTGTGCTCCCGTCCTGCTAGCAGCGGAGGATAAAGTACTTGTACCAATGTCTCCCCTAGCAAACCAGCATTGAACGTGTAGGGAGAAAGACCAGTTCTTATGAACGAACAAAGCAGTACAGCTAGCAATAAAACCATCAGTGAATAACCCTGCAAGCCCCAATCCAACAAAGTCCTTGCGATGTTATATGTTACTTATCTTTTGAACCTTCAGGTCTTTGTGAAGACGGTGGCCCGCTCAGCAAGGCGTTAAGCATGCACACATGTGCATGTAGGAAAGCGTCTGCCCTGAAATATTTAGAGTCCAAGTGCACAAGACAGGTGGCAAAGGGCAGGGGAAAGGAAGGGCTATGGATCCCATTTCCCTGACAGGGAGTACGCTGACTACAGGACAGATTTTCTTAATAGTATTTGGAAGCACAGAGATGTAGGGAGGAGGTTTCCCCGACAAGCCGCTTGCTGGGATGCTTCATAGCACGGCCTTTGGGGCATCTCTGAGTGATTAAATATCCTTGAGAATTTAGTCTTCGACTTGCGAGGCTTGGGAGTTCAGCACCAAGTTTCTGACTCTGAATTAGTCTTTTAACCATGGCAGCATCCTTCATTTGCTACAAGGTAAGACTTCTAGATCAGCAATACGTTGGGTCAGATTTGATTGTTTCAAATGCATGGGCCGGTTTACCAGTGTAGTGGGTCAGTACTTTGCTTGTGTCCATCCCCCCGTAGCTCTAATTTCTGTACTGATAGAACAGTTTGCAAATGTTAATTGATTTATCACTGCTCTCGCTCCTGTGAGAGAGAGAAGTGGTTTTTCATGTTTTACAAGTAGATGGTGTGGCATAGAAGAAATAAGTTTTTTTAACTCAGTGTCAGAGAAGAAAGCGTTGGCACAGTGTTTAGCATTGCCTCAGGTGGGCAGCATCCTGCCTCCCCTGCAGGGATACTTACAGCAAGGAGCAGAGATCCCCCCATTAAGGACTCAGTCGGTGCTCCCTTCTCCTGCCCCTTTCCTCGTTCCCACAGATCGGATCAGCCCTCTGTGCCACTGCCTGTCACCTGATTTATGGGAGCCATAAACTGCAAAGCAGAAAGAAATAAAAATACTAAACACTTTGTTTTTTAAAAGGCCAACAGCGCATTGAAGTCTCGGTGATAATTTGCTCATAAAGAAATATTATGCTTCAGATCATAATCCCAGGCTGCAGATGGAGGCTGAGATCTGGCCTGAGTCTCTCCCACTTAGGCTGTAAAAGGAAGGGAATGGGATGAAAAAAACCACATAGCATGTGGGGATTAGGCTTGGCTGTCTTGCTGTCCATCACCTCCGGTGCCTGGGAGGTCATGTGGAGAAGTGCTGATGTTCTCCAGAAAAAAAACTTGTCTTCTGCTGGAGGGACAGCGGGCTCACGGAGGGATGGGAGGCGAGAAGAGAGGGGAGGATAAAAATCCACGAGCAGCAGTCAAACAACTGAGATTTATAAGCTGTGTGGAAGTGCCCAAATTGTTGAGTTGAGGGCTGTTCCCCTTGGACTAAGCAGGGAGTCTTGCCTACTTTAACTGTAATATTGTCAGCCTGGCAGGCCAAACGCTTGTTGGTGCTGCTTGGGCAGCAGTTGCCTTTAATAATTGTTGCTGAACACCAATTTTTGGTCAATGCAGGTGGTTGTCTCTGTCTCCAGTGGTGAAAATCAGCCCCCAGCCAGCACAGCACCTGTAAGAGCGGAGAAGCAGTAGGTACGTGACCAGGTTAGACCTGAAGTGGTGTCAGTGTTTGACTGCTAGAGAGGTCTCCCGGCTGCCCCAGGCAGGGGCCTGCTCTGGATGGACAAAATTCCTCTCTGGTTAAGCTTCCTGCTGCAAACACTGCCTGTGCCTATTTACCTACTGGGCTTGCAGTGGTGACTGGCACCCGGTGGCTAAAAGCAATGCATTTCTCCAAAGGAGATCAAGGCTTTCACGGCCAGTTCAGTGCAGCCGTATTTTCTCCTATCTGATCTTCTCCACCTTACCCTGTCAAAACCACCTATTAGTCCATTGCCATCTCAAATGAATCTTGCTGTGACGCTCTAGGGTTACAGGAGGGCAGGAAGGTTTGTCAGCAATTTGTTTGATTTTTTTTCTTTCTGTCCTTTCCTTATGTCCCGCTGGCAGGGAGGCTGCTGGCAGTGCTGCCCTGCACCCCAAACAGCACAGAGCTTGGTTCCCTTTTTAAAGTTTTCTTCCTACAAGAAACTTTTCTTTAAAAGAGAACCTTGCTTTCTCAGATGATACACATCCTAAATGTGGTGATGTAGGGCCATTTATAAAGATATGGGAACTGGGAGGAAATTGTCACTTCTGGGTTTTGGGGTTTTTTTCCTTCTTTTTTTTTCTCTTTCCCCAATAATCAAAATGCACAGATTTTCCAGGAAGCCCTAACTCTGCTCTGGGACTCATTCATGAAGTCCACTATTCCAGCTCTGTTCCAGGTGCAGCCTTAGCAGTGCTGCATTATCACCTCCCCTTGGCCTGCTGGCCACGCTGCCCCTGACATTGCCCGCTATGCAGTTCGTGGTGTTTCCGATGAGGGCATGCTGCTAACTCATACATGGCTCTGCATGCCTGTAACTCCCTGGTCCTTTTCAGCCGGGCAACTACTCGGCCAGTCTGTTCCCAGCCTGCGCTGATGCCTGGTGTTATTCCTCCTCAGGGCAGAGCTTTGCACTCCCCTTCCTGTGCTTCATGAGGTTGCTGTTGACCCAAAACTTGAGTTTCTCAGGGTTGTTTTGGATGCCCAATTTGCTGAGAGTATGATCTTTCTCCCATGCTACATTTAAAGGGTTTTTATTGCTCCTTGAGAACTACTGAGTTCAGCCTTGCTGCATCTTGAAGGCTTGCTGGCGATCTCAGCAGACACATGATAATGGTAACCGAAGGGGCAGGGTACTGCATTTCAACAAGGACTTTCTTAATTAAAATAAGAAGGCTTAAACAAAAACAGATCCAAAGCTTAAGTAGCCTGGTTGAAAAGGGAATCTGAAGTATTTATCTTCTCCCACGAAGACACCGCTTGGGCAACTCCCCAGTTGCTGGGGTGGTCCTGGGCTTGGCAGCACCTGTGCTCCTGGGGCAGGAGACACTCCTGCCCTCCTTGTGCAAGCAGGAGAGTTTCAAACACTCTTTATCAGCCCCAGAGATAAGCAAGGGCATGAGTCTAGTTTAACTCCCCCTGGGAAAAAAAATCACTTTTACCTTGTAAATTAATCCAGCCAAGAGTGTTCCCTCCTCTACAGCCCTTTACTATATTGAATGCTGTAGGAGAAACCTCTCCGGGAGAGAGGGCTCACAGGCTATTTCCCCTCTAGTTAGAACAGGCAGTTCATTATCTTGAAGAAATCAAAACTTTCAAAGCTTCTGGCTGCCCCCATCTTTCCCTTAGTGTTTCCTGAAATGTTTAACAGCATCATCTTTGCCTGTTTCCCGGAGACTGGGTTCCTCTTAGCAGTCAAGGTTTCTCTTTCCCTCCTCCTCAGTCACTGAGAAGCAAGGACCTTGTTAGTACGTCTTTCCAGGTAAAACAAATGATCGCGATGGCCAAAATGCACCATTTCTTCTGGTAAGTGCCTGCAGAAGTGGAACTTTGTTCCTTTCTCCCATTGTATTTGCTTCTGCAAACGTGAGGGAGCAGGGATGCTTTCTCCCACCAGACACGAAGTACACTTGGAAGTGTGGTGAATTTTTAGTGACGCCTTTTAATAATACACAGAAAGAAATCAGCTCTGAACTTCATTCCCCCCAGACCCAGTGTTTGATTAAAAGGCTGCATGCGATGTGTCCTTGCAGGTTTGGCAATAGGCACTGGTACCATCTGAATAGCCATGCACATCTCGCTTCTAATAGGGCTAAACCAATGGCCCTTTGTGGGTCAGAGTAAGCAATAGTTGCATGTTCACAACCGGTGCCAGAAGTGGTTGATAAATCACTGACCGCTCCAACAAAATGCTCAAAAATGAGGAACATTTCCAGTAACTTTACTTGGATGTTCTTAACTCTGACCTTCAGGGAGCACAGATACTTACAAAGAATAATACACAGATACTGTTCATTATAAAGTATGTAAATAAAAACACTTTCAACAACAGAACTATATGCTCTCCGGACATCTGCAGGTTTGGCTAAGCAAGCAAGCACACTTGTGCATTGTCCTTTAAGTCGGTGTAGGCTTGTCTCTTGGGTATCAAGTCCAACCTGTTACCTACGCTGGTTTGGGTAGAGCCATAAAGTGAATGAAACCTGTTTGGCTCTTTTGCTTGTGAGCCTGCAGGGAAGCTGGGGGTAGCAGAGGACGTTTGGCTGCTCCGCTGGTGGGCAGGTAGCTATAATTGCTGTGTAACCCCTTCTCGTTGGGTAACTTGATCGCTGCAACAGGCGTACGCTGGGGTAAGTAGTGCCGATCCCAGGCCATCCAGGATTCAAAGCATGCCACCTGCTCAGCGACTCTTTTGCTTTGATTTTCTTTCTGGTGGCGTCCTGCCCAGTGATACCTTTGAAAGACTACATTCACAGCTCCATCCATCAGCGCTTCTCTCCCAGGTTTGTTCAGTGATGGGCTCTCACCTTCCTCTCTGCTTTGGTTCATAAGAACCTCCTTTTCTCTGTGCTTTTCTTGCAGTTCCTCTGCATGTACCCTCGCTGCCTCCAGTGGGGTAGGTTTTCTGCCCACCAGTGGGGTGACCGCACTCCATGTCTGCCAGGGCCGCTCTCCCTTCCTCTGCCTCCAAAGGAACGGCTCCTCGGGAGCAGCAGTCAGCACAGCAGGCGGTGGATAGAAAATCACCCCTGGGATCTCTGAGTTTCTTTTGGAGGTGACCTGACTTGTGTGGGCTTAGTGGCCCGACAGGAGACTGGCTACAGGAACCACAGCAGTCCCCTTGCACACAACTCCCGCTGCTGGGAGAAACAGCCCCGCTGTTTCTGATGCCCCTCATCTGGTGCTGAGGTGCAATGCTGACTCCGTTACCCATCCCCGCTTGTCCAGCAGCAAAGCGATTAATTTTCCAAGTGACATAGTCTACTGAACACTTCTTTAAATTAGGGCACTGGAGGCGTAATTTACATTAGGGTTAAGTTCCAGCTGCAGGGGAGACACTTAAAACATGCAGCGTGTGTGCCGACAGACCCACTTATCTCACCAGAAAGCGAATAAATCTGCCTTCTCGGCGGAGAATTTCCTCCTGAACCTGGGGACCCTTTGAGGCTTCACTGGGGTGCAAAGCTGTTTTCTCGCACGAGGAGGAGGGAGCTGTGGCCTGACGGAGACGGGTGCAGTAGCTGAGCAGAGCTGGCTCCTCAGGCACCGGGTGGTGAATGAGCACTGTCTCACGACCCAAATGCACCCTGGTGCAGTGGAGGTCTCTGGGCAGATGGGGTAGGGGGTGCTTTCTCTGGATGTCTCTTTTATTCCTAGGAAACCTGCACGATGTGCTTTTCAAGCCCGCTGTTCCAGAAGAGCAACTAAACACATGCTGAACTTTGATCGTGCGAGTGTTGGCGTTAATAAGTTACAAACTGACCTGAGTGCTCTGTAGGAGCCGAAGGCAGCCTGGGGGAAGCTCCCTGCTTTTCAGTAAGAGGCACCTCGTTACACCCCATCCCGTTTCCATCAGCTTCATTAACTCAGGTAGCCTCTCCGGCTCAGATGCCAAAATGGCTCTTGTAGTCACGTTAGTTCAGCTCTGGGCTGATGCAGCCGGCCCTCCAGCTGCTGAAATGCCGCTGTGCAGGAACGCCAGCTTGGTGCAGGCCCGGGCCTGGGGGGCAGAGCTGCCCTGTCCCCATTTGCCTGGGGAAGCACGGAGGTGTCATGGAAGGAGCACGGAGAAGAGAGGCCAGGAGCTCTGCCACCAACCCACCGCTCAACTCCGGTCTTTCCCCTTTGTCTGACTTTTTACAGTCCAAGATGAAGGCCTTTTGCTTTATCTGGCTTTTTGCTTTATCTACCCTCACAAAGTCTCCTCTTAGTTGGTGGCTTTGGTAATGGTGGCCTTGCTTCTGCAGCTTAGATGTTACTGGGAACCTCCTGTCCACTGAACTCGGTGCGTTTCCTGCTTATAAAGCACGAGTATACTTAACAAGAGCTGCTGAAGCTTCACTGTGAAGTGCAAAACTCAAAGAAGGAAGTGATGCTGTTTAGATATCATGGTTTCTACTCTTTTTTTTTTAAGTAGGAATTTTACAGTTTTCTTTAGCAAAAACTTATTTCTGAACAAAGCTTGTTTGGAGACCTCCTTGTTGATGGCCATAGGAGCTTTTTTGCAACAACTACTTAGAATTTATTTAAAATACACCAAATATAATGAAAAATAGGAAGAGAAACTGAACTTTGGATAGAGCCTTCCTCTTTAATGTGCACTCCTTAGTACCAGAAAATGTCAGAAACTGTTTTCCCAGCACAAAACTGAGAAATGGGCTCTTTAGTTGTATGTATACAGCTGCCTCCTTACCATCCCTGTCCCTTATAGACACCCTTCAGGCTCCATCAGCAGCCTCCGTACAGTAAGTCTCCTGGTGCTTGTTCCTGGACCCTGATGTTCTCTGCACCAGAGCGCCCAGCACTGCTGTCCCGGCAGTGGCGCAGGCGTGTGCTGGGGCTCCTTCGTGGTCCCAGGTGCCATCCCTCAGGAGCAAGCTTTTCCCTTGGGTTTGGACCTCATCTTTCTTTCTTTGCTTATG
Organism: Gymnogyps californianus; assembly: GCF_018139145.2. Taxonomy (NCBI): domain Eukaryota; kingdom Metazoa; phylum Chordata; class Aves; order Accipitriformes; family Cathartidae; genus Gymnogyps; species Gymnogyps californianus. The sequence continues at coordinate 155,001,033 of NC_059471.1, forward strand.
TCCCGTTGGCCATATTGTCCGAACGAGACCCACCTTGCGGTTGCTTCCGCGTGTGGCTAAGATCACTTGTGTGAGCAGTGCGGGCAGGGAGGTGTGAGACAGCCGAGGGCGGCCAGGGCAGGGACTGCACGAGCCGGTGTGCCGTGTCTGGATGAGCGGTACCTCTCCGTGGGTCGCTCGCCGGAGCTGGCCCACATCCTGCGGCTGCCATGCGGCCAGGCAGCGCTGCAGTCCCTTGTGCGGTGGCACACTTGGCTTTCCCCTTCTTCTCTCCGTCCTGGTCCCTCCAATGCCAGTGTGCAGTGGCGGTGGGAGGAGAGCCGAGCAGTGTGCTGCAGCTGGGGACCGACCCCTCGGGAGGGCTTGGCAATTACGGCTCTGCCCTGAGACAAGGGAACCTGGGTCCTGCCACCAGCCCTGCAGGACTTGGGGGGCTGTAATGCTGCAGCCGCAGATGTGGCTCGCACAGCGGGGGCCACGGCCACCGCTTGACAAAGCAATGGAGGTTTGGCAGAGGTGTCTGTCCTGCTCCTGAAGCCGGGAAGGATGCGGGGCGTGTGGTGGGTGCTCATTGCACACCGAAGTCCGTGCTGCCAGATCTGCTCTCTAATGCAGCCTCGCAGGGCTTGCCAGCCCTGCATCAGCGGTGAGGGGCGAGGGCAGCCCTCCCGCTCCCCTCCGCAGGACCAGGTGACCGCTCCCCACCTCCCAAAGGCATCGCAGGGACAAATCTCTGGGGGAACTGGAGGCGCTCGGGAGGGGGCTGCCGGGTGCCCCGTGGGCACGGAGAAACAAAACCACTGGGTCTGTCTGTCCACCTTGCTCCGCAGCCCCCGGCTCCCCAGCCCTGGGCCGGGCTGAGCTGTTCGGGGTGGCACGGTGGGGACCCTACCTGCCCTCTGGGGCAGAGGGAGTGCAGGCCAACGTGCCAGAGGGGCACACAGGGCGGGGCGAGGGCAGGAGGCTTTTCGCACGTGAGGGCTTCTTTCAACAAAGCCGTTTCTGTCCTACTCCCAATATTTCTGCCTGTGCGGTTGGGGACCGGGGCGGGGGGGTGGTGGTGGTGGTGGAGGAGCACAAAGGACCCCAGACAATAGGGCGAGCGGGAGCATTCCTCACACCCATGGCGGCCGGCGAATGAGCTTTGTCTCCAGCCGCTGCCTCCCTCCGTTTCGGGGGCAGTCGCTGCCGTCCTCCCCTGCTCCTTTGTTCCCGCGCTGCCTGCCAGGGGTGAGACAGGCAGGTGAGCGGCGCGCGAGGCAGGGGGCTGGCGACGTGCTGCGGCGGGTGCATATTAATAGATTTCTCCAGCCTGTCGCTGGGTGTTTGACTTGATTCATGAGACTCCTCCGTCTTGGGGACAACGAACGCGGCCGGGAGGGAGAGCGAGCGGGGAGAGAGCTATTGTCTGCCAGGCCTGGGGCCCTGCCGGTGCCGCTCCGGCGGCTGCCACCGCCGCCCCGAGCCGCAAAAGCGCTTTGCACCTTTGCCCCGACGTCATTCCCGCGCGGGGTGGCCATCTGTCCGGGGTGACGCGAGGTGGGACGGGCTGATACCCGCACGCCATCCGCGTCCCTGCGGCGTGAAGCCGCGCAGGGGAGAAGGCAGGCAGGCAGGCAGGCAGGCAGCTTCCCAAACACGCTGCCTCGAAGTGCAAGGGCAGTCATGCTCCAGTCACAACGGGCTGCGTCCAAGCAGGGCTGCTCGTGCAAGTGAATGCGCTTCCACCCTGTGCCTTAGTGGCATCAGAAATCAAACACGGAAAAGCCTTTTGGTGCTCTTTTTTTTTAATGGCAGCTGTAGATTTTACACGAGATTTTATGACTGGCTATAATTTTTGAACAAAATAAACACGCAGCTGGTGGAGAGATATTAGCCAGGCAGCAGTCAGACTCTGTCTTGAAAAGGCTGATTCAGGTACAGCATTTGATAATGCTCACATGGAAAGGGTCTGTATGGTAATACCAGGGAAGGAAAACAAACAGGACGGAGCGTACTCCATCATGCTGACAAAGACCCGGATTGTACATGCTGGGGTGCAAATAGGATTGTTTGCATATTCAGCTGACTCTATCTTCCCTTTTCCCCATCCCTGAGCATCGGTGGTGCCTGAGCTCCTTGGGGAGCTCTTTGAGTCGGGAGGACAAACGTGCGTGGGGGAGGGGGGCAAAGGAGCACGTGGAGGACGGATGAGAGCAGAGAGGGTGCTGCTTTCGGGGGCTAGAATGGAAAGGGGCTAGCTGGTGGGATAAAGCTCCGGGGGTAGGGTTTATTGGACGGAATGTAGGAAGCTACAGATAAGCTTGTCTGACAGTCTTCCTTTTATATCCCTAACATACAGCTCATCCCATCCTGAACTAGACATCGAACAACACATCTAAATCACGCTCCCGAGCAAAGTAAAGGTCCCACGTTTGATTTTTTCTTTTTTTTTTTTCCTTTCTTTTTCTCAGCTGTCAAGGAATAAAGCTGAACTGAGGGGGAAAGAAGCGTTTATTCCCAGTGGGTAAAGAGAGGAAGGCTGAAATGAAGGATGTTCTCCAGCGATAGCACTCCCCAGGTGGCAAACCCCACCTCTGGGTTTCCAGTAAACCTACCGGGACTACAAAGCAAACAAATCAAGAAAAGTCAAGGTGTATTTACTCTCCTGTTAACCTGCTGCCCCGCTCCCTCTCTGGCGCACGTTGGCGGCACTCAAGGGTGCTTCCCGACGCTGCATCCCGGGAAGGCGGCACGGCTGCAAGCCCAGCTGGGGAGAGGTGACCAAACGGGGACCTGGCTCCCAACTCCCACTCTCTGGCTGTCGCAGCGTGGAAAGGGGGTGCTGGAGGGGAGCCTGCGTTGGGAACAGCGGTGCTCGGGGGCTGTGCTAGCTCTTTGCGCTGTCTGCTCTCAGCGATGCAGAAAATTGGTTGTAGAGGGGAACTCGCACACACCTGTTTGCAGCTGAAGCCGGAGGAGCTTATGTTAGAGGTCACCCAGACTTGACTGCTGTCAAATACTGGCTGCAAGTGAGATGGGTTTCCTGAATGCCATGTTTTACTTGGTGACACATCCCGAACCTCTGGGAAGAGCTTTTTCAAATAAGCTTGTCCTCAAGCTTTTTGCAGGTCTCTTTTTTCTTTTTCCTTCTTCCTTCTTATAAAGAGAATTAGGCAATCACAGCATTTTGATGAAGTTGCCTCTTAGCCTCTTGCTTCATCGCACGTGGCCTTCCTGAAGAATCAAGGAAATGCTGATAAATTGGGTGTAGGAGACTTGCCTGCCATTCCTTTCCCTGTCTAATGTTTCTCCCTGCACTGCCCTCGGAGTGCGTCCTGCCCCTAGTTGCTCTGTTAACTTGTCTCTACTTATAACACTCTGTATGTAAAACACAACCGGGCGCTTTTCGCTCTGATTAAAATCATGCTGTGTGAAAGAAAATACAAATTAGCTCTGGCCTTTGGGCTCCTGACAGGTTTCCAGCGCCGCTTTCAGCACCACAGAGATTGTGTAACTCCACGTCCTCTGTGTGGTGACGTCTCCCCCTCCGTCATGAGCTGGGCTGGCTGCCGCACATCCAGGTTCAGCTGTTAATACTTCAAGCAGCTTTTAGCACTGGAGGAGGAAGAGAGATTGCCAGCAGCTGGGTGAAATGCAGGAACTTGATTTTTCTTGCTAGGGGACAATGATGTGGCAAGGGCTAAAAGGAGGAGGATTTCCTGGGTAATTCCCCAAATCTTGATGTTTGTGCAAATACCTCCTGGTCTAATGTGTGCTGAGTGACTAGGGAGTCCAGCGCAGGGAGAGCTAACGCTTCAGTACAGGATTAACCCTTGAAGGAATAGTACAGTAGCATCTTATACAAACTATGGCTTAAGTTTGCCAGATCTTTTATGCAATGAAGCACAGGGCGCTTTCCTGCCTCCTCCAGGGATTCAAGCCGGGTGCACTATGTTACACCACTTCAGCATTGCTAATGGAAGGGCTGTCCTGGTTTCGGCTGAGATAGAGTTAATTTTCTTCTTAGTAGCTGGTACAGTGCTGCGTTTTGGATTTAGTGTGAGAATAATGTTGATAACACGCTGATGTTTTAGTTGTTGCTAAGTAGCGCTTATCCTAAGTTAAGGATTTTTCAGTTTCCCATTCTCTGCCAGCAAGCAGGTGTACAAGAAGCTGGGAGGGAGCATAGCCAGGGCAGCTGGCCTGAACTAGCCAAAGGGATATTCCATACCATAGGACATCATGGTCAGTATACAAACTGGGGGAAATTGGCCGGGAGGTGCGGATCGCTGCTCGGGCATTGGTCAGTGAGTGGTGAGCAATTGCATTGTGCATCACTTGTCTTTTCTTGGGTTTTATTTCTCCCTTTTTTTTTTGTTATATTCCTTTTCATTACAATTATTGTTATTAATATATTTTTATTATTATTGTTAGTATTATATTTTATTTTACTTTAGTTATTAAACTGCTCTTATCTCAACCCAGGGGTTTTACTTTTTTTTTCCTGACCCTCCTCCCCATCCCACTGGGAGGGGGGAGCGGCTGCGTGGTGCTTAGCTGCTGGCTGGGGTTAAACCACGACAAGGGCTGAGGCTGCAGCGATCGCGTTGCGTTTTCGGCTGAAACCTTTAAGTCTCGGCGACTTCCTCCAAGGACGCTGAACCAAACACCATCCAGACCCACGAGTGAACGAGTTGCAAACGACATTGCTGGTTCGAAACGGCGCGTGGGCACGACTGTGGGCGAATGTTCCCTGTGCTGGGTGTTTTCTAAAGGTCTCTGAGGCATGAGGCATGACTGAATGACTTGTGTTTTCTTTAAATGACGAGTGGGTGAATCCTGAATCATTGGGCTGCTTTTATTTTTGTTAGATGTGTGTGGGCTGACAACATGACTCAGTATTTTCTCCACAGATGCAAAGATCATATTGCCAATTCTGGGTATACTTTGGGCAGTTTCATGCAGAGAACTGGAATGCTTTTTTAGTCCAGAGCTTTGCTTTTTGGCAGCCTTAAGCCTCTTGATGTGAAAATAAATAAATAATTTTAAAAATGAGTGCTTTTCCAAAACGCACAAAAATACACTGAAGAAATGACCGAACATGGGGAAACTACCTCTACCCCCACGTTTTCCCAAGAATTTATCTGATTATTTTAATGTTATTCTGGAAATGTCCATTAATGTCTGATTTTTTTTCTGATTCTCCCTAGTCTCGATTGCTCCTGGGCCATCTCTTTGTCTGCTGAGTATCATCTCTGTCATTTGTTTGACCAGCCATGCCCTGTCAGGTGAGAGCCACCGTCCTCTGACTGATGGGTGTGAGTTCTCCCCCTGCTCCCAAAAGACAAGTAGGTATATTTATGGGTACATGTATGTGGTTCGGCCAGTACTCGGTGACAAAAGTCCCAGAAAATTTCCCCTTCTCCTTTCTGGCAACCTCCCTGCCCTGCTCCCCCTTCTTTATCCTCCCTGTATGCCACCTACAGCATCTGGCATGTGGTTTGTGGGATGCACAAAGCCAGGCATGGACTGTGGATGCTTTTATTGTGCAACGATGAGTGCTCTCTTCTCCCATCCCCTCTTCTCTGCTGCTGAGCAGAGTGCTGATAGTCATGTCCTTGATAAGAATAGGTTGCTTGCTAAGACACTTACCTCTAATCATAGCCCAGCATCCTAGAGCCACCGATAAACCATTTTTCCCTGCTGATACCAGCCCTCAGCCCACCATGAACCTTGCTGAAGATCTGGGAATGGCTAGAAAATACGAGACTTGTGGGTGAAGGATGTTGTACGGCAAAGGTTGTCTTTTGGGAGATCAGAAGATGATGTGCCTACAGATGTATTCTGTAGAGCATGCAGGGTGAAATGAATTCCATAGAGCCTGCTTTTTTGATCTCTAACAGTAACTTTAACCACACAAAAATTCCCACACTCAACCCCTAGCAATGGCCTTGGCTAATGTGACCTCTACTTAGCACCATGACCCAAACCCCACTACAATCCTGACTCTATACTGGCCCGTACAACAGTGAGCCATACCTGATGGATAGCTAATTATAAGCCATATGTGCAAGCATGTATTGTAGCGCTAGGGGACTGTATCATCTTCTTATCATTCTAGTTCCTCAGTTCTAAGACCTACTCCCTTTTCCTGACATTTTCTCTAGCCTCCACTGCCCACTCTTGGCAATAATTCATCCCAGACTTTAGGTCGAGTGCATCCATCGTCCCTCCAGACCTAATGGGAAGCTGCTTGATTTGGTTAGCTCTAGTGCCTTTGTAGCCCTATCCCAAAATGACAAGAACTGGGCACCAGTCCTTGTCATATCTCTGCAATCCTCACATTATTCATGAATAATCCTAGACTTTCAGCCCTTTCTGCCCCAAAGCCTGATTCCAGCCTTAACCATAAACTGTCAGCCAACACTCCTCCAAACATAACCCGAAGCCTTCTGCCTCTCTGGGTACCAGCACTCAGGCTTGCCCAGAGGGGCAAAAAAAAAGGTGGTGCTCTTTAGTCCTTGGTGTCCCGATCCCTAAACCTGACTTTAGTGTCTACAGACCAGATGCTCTTCACATACCGGCCCATACTTCTGAGTGCCAGAGCCGTTCACCCCCGCTAGCCCCAGCCCTCACGACTGTGTTTCTAAGGTCTTTGCCGGAGTCCAGGCACAGGGCTGGGGGCAGCCACTGGGGCTTGCTCGGGGCATGTTTTGGTGGAGTATAGGGTGGAAAGATTTTTTTGGGGTCATGGCTTGAGGGATCAACTGGCTTGCTCCAGCTGAAGAGGGGATGGTAGGCTGGGTGCAAGCTAGAGCGTGGAGCAAGGGAGAGCGTGACAGTGTCTGTACATCAGTGAGAGAGCAGGGAGGCACGCTGTCGCAGAGAAGAAGCAGTGGCTCAGGGATGATTAGAAAAGCCTGAGAACGGCTGGTGTGTTCCACTGACCCTGCTCCTTTCTTAAAACAAGCCTCATTGCTCCTCCCTGCTTACTTCTCACTGCCCTTCCACTGGTTCTTCATCACCGTCCCCACCCCTTGTCCTCCTGCCTCTGGATCTCCAGAGCTACTTGCTCCTCTAGAGCTGGTTCTTCAGCCCTCCCCAGCCCTGCGGCCCTGCTGCCTCCCCTGCTTTTGGCAGTCAGATCTCATCTGGGGGCCAAGCATATGAACCCTACGTTGCTCATTACAAGGTGCTCTGCACCCCATATTTCACGTCGGCATGTCTTGCTGGTTGGAAGCCGAGGACGGAGAGGGCTATGGCCCCAGGTCTCTTCAGGTGTCAATGTGTTGCTGTGAATAATGAGGTAGCTTCTGAAGTTTTTGGGGGATTGGGCTCTAAACTGGCTTCACTTATTTGTTTACATTCAAGGTTGGTATTGCAATTATTGTTTCTAAACTGCATTTCATAAGACTGTCATATAAAAGCTCTCCAAGCTTCTGGGAAGAACACGTATTAAAAGTGGTTTTGTAATTCTTACAGTGTGTGGTTTTTGGCTTTTCTGAACTTCTGCTGTGTTACATTCAAGTATAGTTTAGTGTAGTTGGAAAGAAAGCTGGGAAAGAGAAAACCTGACAAGGAGCAGATCAGACTGAGAGGGAGATGGAGCAGGTTTATGCTTCTGTTTTTTGCGACAGACGAAGTCGGTATTCCCCACCTGCTTAAGGAGTGCCCACAGCAGACTGACTCACTCACACACCTTGTTCGGAGAGAAATCACAACAGCAAAAGGATGTTGTTTGTGGCGGTAGAGAAAGTGCTTATTAAATGGCAAGCTTTGCTTCGCATGCGTAAGGTCGCAACTTCTTTCTTTTCCAAAAAACCTGTCTTTGTTGCAGTAATCAAGGCTGGCGAAGGGAAGGTCCCCACGGAGTGCTCAGACCAACCCGCTTCCTCATTCTTTGCACTCTCATTGTCGGGCAACTTTCTTCCATGTCAGCTGAAAACTTCCTCATCAAATCCAGTAACACTGGACTCACCCCATGTAACGCACGTTAGGCAGCCTCACCCCTGTCTCTTACGGGAATACCCAACGGTGTGCTTTACCATGGTGATTAAGGGTTTTGTCGTTTGCAGACACCTCCTGAAGTACAACATGTGTGCATTTTTATGGCCGCTTCGGATAAAGTTACCACTGCAGCTGGTAACTGCAACTTCAAGATAAAACTCGTCGCGTGACAACCAAAGAAACAGCAAACTAAGGAGCATGGAATTGTTCATTTTCAGACTCCAGCGTGGCTACATAGACTGACGCTTTGTTGCACAAACACAGAATAACGACTTTAACTTGAACAGTTGTCTCTTAGTAGTTGTTGTATTACCTGTAATTGTTTCTGCAAGAGCTTGCAGGCCGTACCATTAACGTGCATCTTCCTGGGTGTGCTTTTGAATCAGATTAATAAAGGAAAACAATATTTTTCATGAGAAAGCCTCTTGGTATGTATTATTTCCAGTAACCCTGAAATCATAATTTGTTACCTTACTGGTGTTTTTTACCCCTATTAAGCTTAACATCAGCTTTTTAGACTACTGATGTGTCCATGACCACATTCTGAGTTGCTGAAATACTGGGATGTGCTGGAAAACAAGAGTACCGAAACCCCCACTAACAACATCCTGCAGGTCAGAACTGCACGCACTTTCTAAATAGGTCAGGGTTTGGTGTGAGAATCTGGTATTTCTTGAAGACGTCCTTTACATTTCCTATATTTCTCTATTCCATTCTCCATTCAGTCACATAGCCTGTGTGCTGGATTTATTTGTTTTACATTTCTTTGCTGTCCAATTTGCTGCCAAATCATCGTCTCGTGTTGGTCTCATATAAATGTTAACATTAGCTAGCCTCACAATAACAGCCTGGAAACGAAACATTTACTTCTGAACTTCCCCCTGCCAAACAAACGTACAGTGTATGTCTTTTTGTGGCTACTGGTGGTTAAGGGCATGGGATGTAAAATTATAATGCTGTATGCATGGTTAGTCTATTACAGTTACGATCACCATAACATGCACTTCAACAAATTTATTGTTTCACTTTTAAATTGGTACATTTGGTGTGGAGGACATGACTCCCCGTTCCCTTATGCAACATAATCTCCATAGGTCCTTGAGGCTCCACCTGCCAGCAGGAAAAAGTGTCTCCATTTTAAACTCTACTTTTTTGTCCTTGATGACATATAATGAATGCATCAGTGTCACTTTTGTGTCCTGAAAGAAAGGGTGATGGCACGGAATGGAACACTGATGCAAACATATGCAGAGGGCTTGACAAGAAACGAACCGATTGCAAACCCCAGCTCAACAGCATGACAACAGCGGCCTGCCTAGACTTCATGAAATCAGACGTGCCTCTGCCCTGAAATCCCACCAGGAAAAAGCAGCGCTGCATGTCCACTGTAGCATTCAGCATATGGCATTCAGTTTGTGCACCGATGAGTTGGGAAAAACCTTCTCCAAAAACCGCAGTGAACGAATGCTACTTCCTGGACTTTCTGCGACCCTTGGTTGGGTCTTCAGCTACTTTTATTGAATCCACATGAGAAGAATTAAGTTGAAACCAAAGGAGAAGGCGGCCTCCTTCAGCAGGCCTGCGCGGGTCCCGCGGTCAGAAGCAAGCAGGACCCGGCTGCTCCCGCCAGCCACCAAGCTCGGGACGGAGCTGGCAGCCCCAGGCCCCGGGGGGCAGGAGGCGGCAGCACTGGCGCTCCGGGGCACCTGCTCCGACCACACCCTGCCGGTTCCTCAGCGGTGCCAGCCGCAGAGGGGTCTCTGGCGGGCATCAGCGCTGGCCTCCCCCGCAGGCCGGGCCCTCCCGCTCCCTGACAGCGGCCCCTCGCCAAGGCTGGCGCTGTCTGCGGGAGGTCCCTGCTCAGGAGGGACCAGGGCGAACCGACGGCCGCCGCCCGCGGGAAGAGAGGCCGGGCCGGCGGACGGCCCCGTCCCACCGGCGCTGCCGCCCGTGCCCCGGCGCCCCGGCGAGGGCCGGGAGCCCTCGAGGGGGGAAGCGAGGGCCGCGCCTGCGCGGGCGGCCGCGGCGCGACAACAAAGTCCGGCCTTCGGGCGCCTTCGGGGCTGCTCGGCCGCTTCCGCCGCCGCCGCGGTTACATAAGGGGGAGCCGGCGCGCGCCGCCGCCCGCCTTCTCTCCGCCCGTGTCCTCGCGGAACCCTGCCCCTCCCCCTCCCCGCGTGACACTGCCCGGTGGAGGGGGAGGGCAGGGCCAGCGCGTGCCTCCCCCCGCCCCGCCCCCCGGGGGGAGGGGCGGGCGGCGGCACGTGCGCTCCCCTCACCGCGCCCAATGGGAGCCCGCTCCCCCCGCGCACGCCCAGTTCACAGCCGCTCGGCGAGACGGCCGGGCCGGGCGGGGGCGGGGTGCGGGCGTTCCGCGGGGCGCAGGCGCGGCGGGGACGGTCGCCGCCAGGAGAGGGCGGGGGGGGAGGGGGCGGTCCCCCCCTCCTCCCGCCTCCGCGGGGGCCGGGTGACGCACGTGCGCGCGCCCCCGCGCGCTGTTGTTCGCTCGCTCCCGCGCCGCCTGCCCGTGCCTGCCTGCCTGCCGGCGGCGGGGCGCGCGCGGCGTGTGGGGCTGGCACGCGCGCTGTTGTTATTGGTGCCGCCGGCCGCGGCGGAGGGAGGGGGAGGGGGAGGAGGAGCAGGCGGGCGCCTCAGTCAGTGAGTTCTTTAAAGATGGCCGGAGCGGCGGCGGCCGCCGCGACCCCCGTGTACTGCGTGTGCCGGGAGCCCTACGACGTGAGCCGCTTCATGATCGAGTGCGACATCTGCAAGGACTGGTTCCACGGCAGGTAGGCGCCGGGAGCCGCGCGGGGCCGGGCGGCGCGGGGGGGGGGGACGGACGGCCGCCGGGTCGGCCGGCCACCGGGCACAGGCGGTGGCAGTCGCCACCCTCCCCCCGCCCGGTAACGCCTGGGGGGACAATGGCTGCGCCGTGGCGGCATGGGGGGGGACCGGGCTCCTGGCCGCTCCGGCTCCCCCCGCGGCGGTGGCAGTGGCCGGTGCCGGCGAGGGCTGCCGTCCCTGGGCACACGGGTCCTCGCCTGCGAGGGGGCGGCCGGGCCGGTCGAGGCGGCCGGGCGGGGGGGAGGCCGGTTATGAAAGAGCAACAGATGCGGGGCTCCCTGGCCGGCGGCTTCGCTGGCGGGGCCGGCGCCACCCTGAAGTTGAGCCGGCTTTAGGGGGGCGTCGTGTCCCCCTATCGCCCCGCTCCCCCGGGGGGGGTCTCTCCCGGGACAGGGCGGTCTCCTCGCGGAGAAGTGCGGAGGGGGCACCGCGCCGGGTGCCGGGGATCTCCCCCGGCCGGGCCCGGGCTCCTGGCTCGCCGTGCGTTTTGTTTGGGGTGGGCGGCTGGCGGAGGGCTGCGGGGGGCGGAGGAGGGTCGCCCCGCTCCTCTCGCCGCTTTGACGTTTCCAGCCCGCTCCCGAGCGGCCGCCGCCGACTCGCGTGTGTTTTGCGAGCCGAGCGTGTGAATAATAAAGGCCCGGCGGCAGCCTCCCGGCTGCGAGCAGGAGGAGGAGGAGGAGGTGGCGGTGGGGATGGATTCACGGGCAGTTAAACAAAGGAGCAAGTTGGGGGCCCGCGGCTCAAGCGCTTCGGCCGGGCTGGGGCTGCGGGGCTCCGAATTGCCGCCCCCATTATGTGGGGAGCGCCGGCGTGCGGGCCGGGGAGCTGGCGGCCGTGTAGGAAGTGCCTGGTGATTGACAGCAGGACATTTAAATACCCCCCGTGTAACAAAAACAGGCTCCCGGCGAGACAGCAGCCTCGCCCTCTGCCGGCGCGGGGCGGCAGAGCCCGGCCGGGACGAGCGGAGCCGGCCGCCGCTAGGGCCCCGGCTCCGGCTCCGGCTCCGGCGGCCCCCGGGCCCCGAAGTTGCCCGGAAAGCCGTGACCGCACCGGAGCTTTGCACCTCGCCGGCGCAGCCGGCCGCTGAACAAAGCGGTGCGCCGGGGAGGGCTTCCCGTCGGGGAGAGGTGTCGTGCGGCAGCGCGCTGGCGGGCCGGCCGCGTTTGCCTTTCATTTCTTGCCCTCAGCGCTTGCAGCAGAGAAACGATGGTTGTGTGGGCTCCCCCCCCCCCCCCCTTTATTTATTTATTTTTTCTTTCTTCCCCTCAGTGGCAAAAGAAGAACACTGGCTAAAAGTAGGTTGCCTATCTAGGTGTTACTTAACAGTAATTATTACACATGGGTGTTTTCTTGCCACGTTTTAGGGTGGAAGGAAGGTTTTCAGTATTTCAGATGTTGACTTGTACGTACGTTGAGTTGATATGCTCTTTGTATATGGGTTTCCCTCGACTCAAACCACAGTATAACAGAAACTATGAAAAGGGCTTTGTGAACTGTAAAACCTGGCAAAGCAGAATTGTCGTACCTTTAAAAACAACCCCTCGTTAATATTTTTTTACTAGACTGCTACTAGTCTTGCCAGTACTGTTGTTTGAAGCTAGACGCACAACAGCTTTTTTGGATTACAGTAGCTTAACACAAGTTTGTCAAAACTTGGTCACTGCTTGTAGTAAAGGTGCAGACATCGTCTGAAGGTCTTTGTATGTTTACAGGCTTTCTCCCTTTCAAGTATTTTTCTGCATTTGTGTGTTGCTCTTTCAGTCTGTCTTGGCAATTGCTCAGTTTACATGCAGGCTTAACTTAAACGCCAGTCTTGTGCACTAATATTACTAGGGTACAAGTGAACTGATTTCTGAAATTGTTGCGAGGAGGAAAATACTGACTGGCTGATAGGAAGGTGGGACAGACCACTCTGTAGCTTTCTTAAATCTTGATCTGCATACAGATCCACACTGGTTCCTGTGCTTGAGCTCTGTCATGCAATTGGTAGAAAAACTGTGCTAGCGCTGAACTGCTTTGATAGTCTGAAACCCTTAGTGTGGAAAGTAAGCAAGGCACCAGGAGCTGGCAACAGCCATGTTGCTCTGGGATTTAGTTGCATGCTCACCCAGTCTCGTGACTTAAGGACAGGATTGTGGGAGACCGTTGTCCTCTCCCAGCTGTGGTCTGCTCTGGGAGTGCCCTGCCCCTTGCTCTAAGAGTATGTGAAGACTATTACTTAGCTTGTGAAGAAAATACACACTCTCAAATCTTGAAGTTTTTGGTGAACTTCTTGGTTTCATGCTTTCTTGATTTCATGCCCCCCCCCCCCCTCCCCCCAGCCTGTGGAATGGGATTGATGTGACTTCATGTTAAGAAACATATAAACCCATGCTTACTTAAGGCTGTGGTGCACTAGCATGATACCTAGCACCTATTATTGGATTACGGACTCTTTGCTGCCTTCCGTGTATAGTCAAGAGAGTGCCTTAGCAATATGCTGGAGGCAGTACAAAGTCTGTTCTGACAGATCGGTACTAGTCCCTTTAAATTTTACGTGGTATTTTTTTCTGGGTGGTGTTCTTGCACTATCTGTCTTCAAATGACTGTATTTTGGTTTACTGTTATCAATATATTAATATTATCAAATATGTATTTTACTGCTTCTGGCAAATATTTGTGTAAAAGCAAATATTTTGATGTCCCTTACAAGGCTGTGAACCTACATTCTGGGTTTTAGTTACAGTACGAGTGGGCCTATCATCCGGCCACAATCTTGTGTAATTGCCTCTTGCTGAACAAAAGAGCATAATGTGTGTGTCTGTGTGGTGTTCTAGGCTTCATCACCTTCTTGAATGGCTTGCAAGAGTGGAGAGACTACAGAGACTTAGATGTGACAAACTGTCAAATCTTTCAGATGGGCAAATCCATTTATATTTTAGACAGTTTTTGTATTTTCCCGGTCTTTTTATCATATTTAAATGAAAATGTCACATAAAGCTGCCTCCTCCTTTCTGGCTTGTCTAGGATATACTCCAGCTAGAATGCAGCAGAAAAACTCCTTTGTGCTGCTCTAAGTGTTCAGGTTTTTCCTGAATCTGTTCAGTAGCTCTTGACACCTATTTAAGTTCTTGGCTTCATCTTCAAATGATATGTATCATAGCATGATACTTCTCATTCTCTCTCCCGTCGTTTTTTGTTGCTCTGCCTCAGTTAGTAGGTTAACTACATACTGTCGTCTTTTCTCGCTTGTGTTTTTTACTGTGATGTATGTAACCTTATGCACAGAATATCTTTTTTTTAAACCGATCTTGCAGTCAGCTCTGTTCTTGGAATGTGTTTGTGGAGTTTGCAGAAATCCTGTTGTCAGCTTTGAAACTTTTGTCCTTTTTTCTGTCCATGATACTGGTACTCGACTGGATTTATGTGCATTGCATAGATGTCACGTTCTTGTAGACTAGGTTTCAGACAGGTCGGAACAAACTTAAGTTTAAGCATATAATTCAGTTTTTGTCTGCACAGTGTAATGTTGTCTGTAATGCTTCAGGAGTAAATGATTGTAGAGTTAGCTTTTTAAGACTGTTTGCTTTGTAAAGCTGCACTGGTACTGTACTGGTTGTAAAGGAACATGGAGAAGTCAGTCAAGCAAACTGAGAATTAAAAATGCAGGTGCCCCTATGAAGCTTTCTGTGTAACAGTTTTCCAAGGGATGTTTTGTTTGTCAACAAACATACAGTGAACTTCTAGCATGTCTCAATGACAAATAGGGTAAGAAGTTATCAAGTGTGTGAATGTCAATTACAGTAATGGTCTCTGCCTTTTAAAATGCCTGTAGCCTTTTTAATGTATTTTTTTACATTAAAAAAAGATTTTTTTGAAACAAAATGTTTTATTCTTCAAAGCCAGAGCAGTGGGGAGTCTGAAGGGAAGGCATCCTTTTTTTGTTCAAAATTAGTAATTTTTCCTAAAATTTCATAATGTTGTCAACTTTGGTGTCTCCTTCTCAAGGAGAAGAAAGAAAGAAAACAGCCCATCCAGCTTTGCTCAGCTCGCATCTTTGGTGTTTTGTGTAAATGAAACTTAAATTTAGAAGCCATAAATCCTTTTTCTTTTATAAATTTTTATGTTTACAGAAATCAGCATTTCATTTGGGCAGATGAGAGGGCAATAAAGGAAATACAACACTAATCTGTGTGTAGTGTACGTGTGTACATTCTTCTGTTGCAAAGCAAAGTCAAATTGATTAAATTTATATGGAATTGCTTTTAAATTGATAGCTCTTGCTCTCAGGATTAATTCTGTATTCTGTGTAGCCTTCTTGAAAGAATTAACTTTCTTTTTCCTTTCCTAGAGCAGTTCATTGATGGTATATAGAACTTTGCCGTTAAATGTTTGATGTTTTTTACAGCTTTGTCATTATTAAAAAACACTTAATAACATCATTTGAAAAGAAAGGTGATTCATGTACCTTTTGAGGATGATTATTTAAATCGCAGATGCCTTGAGGCTTTTTTCTCAAATGGAAAAAAATTTCAGCGCCAAAATCACATCTGAGCTAAGTTCATGTAGAACATAGTTTTTCTGATATTGTATAGATTTGAGCATGTCTTCATTTGGTCTCTGAAGAAACCTAAAATTGCTCAACATCTGCTTAATCTGATCTCAATTTCAAAATCAAGGTTCCCTCTTGCAGCTGTTAGGTTACATGGTACAGGTCCCTCTTAACACATTGGTTTGTACTCTGAAGGCAGGCGTTCTCCTTAAGAAAAGAAGGAAATGCACATGCTATAGTGACCACTTTTCCTGAATGGGTTCTTTGTTTTGGAGCTTTATACATGAAGTTCTGCACAATGGGCTTCCCCAACTCTTTGCTGCTGAAAGAGGCTGTCCTACTCCTGGCTGCATGCTACTATAATTTCTCTTTAGCTGGTTCAGCGCTTGTCTGATTGTTTGGTAAATCAGCTCTGCTCAGAAAACTGACAAAACCCATTCTTTTGCTGGGTTAGCTTTTTGTTGGGTTACTGAGCTGAACAGGCTCATCAAGGGCTAGGATGAGTCCCAGACTTGCAAAACACTGGTGAGGACAGTGTTGCTGGAGGAGATGATAGTGAGTGGGAAAAGACAGGGAAGTTGCCCATGTTTCTTCCTCACTGCCTGCTTCGGGATCAATGGCTCACCCAGTTTTGTGGAACCTTGTTTTTGTGTCTCAGTCACCATATGTGATTCTACTTTGAATCTCATGGCCTCGGCCCAGACCCATCTGCTCATCTATTGGGGTCCATAGAAAGCAAGGCATTTCCATTACAGCT
Source organism: Gymnogyps californianus (assembly GCF_018139145.2). Classification (NCBI taxonomy): domain Eukaryota; kingdom Metazoa; phylum Chordata; class Aves; order Accipitriformes; family Cathartidae; genus Gymnogyps; species Gymnogyps californianus. Next base: position 155,017,154 of record NC_059471.1, read on the forward strand.
GCAGTATTGCAACCCCAGAGCATCATCTGTTTGCTGAGACAGGCGAAGCTCCTGCGTCTGTCTTAAACGGACTTGGAGGACGTGGTATGGTGATGCTCATGTCAAGAAACATGGAGACTGCAAAGAGAGACTGTTAGAAATGCCTCCTGGTGCAGACCTTCTGTTCACAGAAAATTAAGTCCTTGTAATTATAAACGTTCAGGGGCCTGAACTGGATCAACAAATCCTTGTCTGGTCACTAGAGCTTTGGTCTGGCACCAGAGGCTCATGAGCTGACTTTCTGGCTTTGGTAATGTATAAGCCTTAAATTCTTCCTGTGGCAACGGGGTGTGTGTTAGGGAAGTGTTTTAGACCTCAAGGGAAAATTAATGCGATGTTAACCTTACTTTGGTTTAGCCTTGTTTCCTCACAGGTAAGATGGAAGCCTCAGCTTAAGTCCAATGAGCTGTGTGTCCTCTGCCAAAGAATTAAGTAACTTCAAGTGACTTCAGCTCTTCTGACAATACAAAAGCTGTAACAGTTTTGGTTAAACTGAGAAGAAACTAATAATAATTAGGATGCCAGACTAGCACTTGTGTAATTGTGTGTCTGTTTCCGATCCTTTTATATTCTTCATTTCAGCAAGCCATTTTTTCCCTCTCAGTTCCCATCTGTGAAGTGGGAAGACTTATTAATATATATTAAAGTAGATGTATTCTACCATAATAAGCACTACAGAGTAGTAAGTATTCAAATTTCTTCAATTTTTGAAACTGTGTAATAACATGTAGAATTATATGTACAAGTTTTTTTCTTTACAGTTTTCTTGAAAAACTGGCTTTATTTGAAGTATGTATACTTTGAAAGTTAACACTTCTTTCCTTTGGACCTGTAATTTGGTAAATTTTTTCATTTGATGTTCTGGAATAAAACATAGTAGATGTTTTAGAATATGCATTCCGACATAATAACTAGGACAAGAAAAAAAAAAAAGTATTGTCCAGTAAAGATCTGTAAGAGAACTGAAGGGTACATAATTCAGCTTTTTTAATTAGAATTGCAACAAGATTCTAGTGAGTTTCTAAACAATTGTTAAATGCTAATAGTTCTCATTTCTAAAGTACAAATTAATTATTGCCTATTCAATGTTAGTTAAAAGATATGAAGGTTCAGAATTAGTGATTTAAACACTACCTTTTATTTTTTGTAATGTTATAGTTGATCTATATCAGTATTTTTGGTATAATTGTTTTTTCTTTGGCCATTCTTGACTGCAAATGAAGGCGCTGTAAGTCTTTATGTGTAATTTAACTGGCTAATAATGAATTTTTTATTAGCTAGTTAATTTATGATGATTTTATATTCCAAAATGTCATTTGTTGATGCTTACGTAGCACTTCAGTATCTTCCTTTCCTTTTCTTATATTTAATACATGCTTGATTTGACTGAAGAATTAAAATGTTTTCAGAAGGCTCTGTTTTGTGACTTCTATATCTACAAACTACAGAGGTAAGACAAGTCTGGGTGGGGGCTGCTGCTTGGTACACTTAACTTCTGTGTATATCTGCTAGGTGCTACAGTGCAGAGCATGAAATATATTCCTTTTATTTTAAACTTATCTTGATCTGTTTATAATGCTGAATTCTCTTACAGCAACACAATGGCAATAAAATGGATTAAGCCTTACAGTGGAGTATCACTGTTAACTGCCAGTGGGCAAAATCACATTCATTTTGTTTTCATTCTTCATTTGTGGTTTCTAGCTTTTTTTGTGGACAGTTTTCATATTCATTAGCAGATTTCTTATGCTCAGTGCAGTTTTCTGTGCACTTTCTGTATCATCTTTTGAAAGATCATGTGATACAGTGTCTCCATTCTGTTTACATGACAGTTTGCACAAGTTGAAGATGAACTCATACTCTTCATGTAAATATTTGTACTTTCCCTACATCATTTTAAAATAAAATACCATTGTCTCGAAACAACTCTGAGTAATCAGTAAAGACTTTCATAGGCACAATGTGCATGCTCAAAAACAGAAACATGCTCAAGTTTTACATTTGTCTCATTGCTGAACTATGAAAATTCAATTAAGAACATTGCTATTGCTTTATTAGCAAAGTAGGAGAGATATTTTAGTGAAATATACAGCTTTTAAAATAGCTAAGCTATTTTTCATTTGTCAGTCCTTTCTAATGTATTGTAACATTAGCTCATGAATACACAGAACTAACAATCTATGGAGTATGAATAGTCTTGAGATGTCTGCTATATGGTGGTAATGTGGATTTATGTGGCTGGTTACATCTCCTCAGGTCAATTCTGCTTTTGAATGGAATTAATATTTAATACTGTTTTCTCCATTACTTCAGCATTAGCTACAGCAGACTTTAAAACTGGTCTTTCTTTTTGAAAATATGAGTTCATTGTTGCTCAGGCAGGCATAAATGCTGATGTTTGCCACAAAAGCAAGAAAGCTTTTTTTAAAAACCCTCCCACATCATTCTGTCTTAAAAGCCAACTGGAGTGAGGATGACTGTTCTAAATTTTTAATATATTGTGGTATGAAGTCTATTTATTTTCATTTGAAACTGTCAGCTGACATTGCAGCTAGCCTGGGAAATTCATTTCATAAATCTAATTGTGTTTGTTCCATTTACATTAATGCTTTATTCACTTAAAGGCTCTTAAAGCACTATTCATGAAAATGAGTGCAAGGAAAGGTGACTTCCTGAGAAATGAAGTCTTTAATATTGAGGATATAGGATTGATCTGATCTGTCATTCTTACCACTTATCAGGCAGTATTTTCTAAACAGACTGACATTTTCCTTTTGGGATATTGATGTTTGAAGGCCAATAAACAAGGGCCAAATCGGGTAAATGAAGAGCAACCAAAGAAATTGCTATGTCTTATTACCCAATAGTACTTGTAAAACTTCTAGTTGGCTTGCCCAAGGTACGGATTTTTAGTTTTGTTTCAATAACAAAAATATTTGGATCTTTTCACTAAAGGATTACATCATGCTGTTGACTTGCAAAACTCAGTGTCAAGAACAAGCGGAAGTGAAATGAGGCACTGCAACTTAACGCACGGCTTTCAGGGGTACTGATGGGCAGATCTGTGAGCTGCAAAGTGCCATATGGAGCAGTCTAGGAACAGCACCAAAAGCAAGATAGCCGTGCTAATGGGACATTGTGCCCAGGCGAATGTTGCCCATTTACCTTTTGGGATAGTATTTTCCCTTTTTATTTCATGATGGTGTGCTGTGTTGACATGCCACAGCTTCAAGCCCAGACGTGCTGTCCTAGGTATTTCTCTGGGCTCTATTGCTTATGTAAGATAGAACCAAAAGCACGTTAGCAAAAATGGTGTACACACGTAGCCCCTTAAATCTCAAGTTAAGTTCTGACTACAGTATTTGTCTGCCCGGAGGACACATCAATGTGATGCAAAGGTGAGCGGCAACTTGCTGCCTCTGATGCTGTGCCCTCCTGTGTGAATTGCTAGGACCTATGGGGGCACCACTCTGAATCTGTTAACGCTGCAGTAAAATGTGCTGCTCTGATGTAGTGAATATAGGAGAAGTAGTTTAGAATGCTGTTCTTATTCTTGTAAGAATGAATGAGGCAGCTGTAATATTGAGTGATTGGACTAGCATCCTTGCTGAAAAGTGTCTTATTTAACTGAGTGAAAGCAAATGCCTTGGCTGTAGCTTATACTTCCAGCATGGTCAGCTGGCTTGTGCTTGAAGCATCATGAAACTCCAGTAAGAAGGATTTAGGTGTGAACTAGAGTTAGGAGTATCATTTGAGTAGATCAGAATTTTCTGAAGTGAAGATGTAACTCTTAAGTGCTTCTGCAAATGTTACCTCTTGGCTTTTATATTTTACCAGTAAGGGCAAATTCTAATTTTGTTTTGTTTTTTGGAATTGGTGTCTCGGCTAGCGTCGCCAATGAGAAAGTACTGTGCATTCTATTTCCTGGCCCTTATTTGAGTGTGGAAATAACTTTATTGGCTAATGAAAAAAACACAAACCCTCCACTTTATAGAAGAATAAAGCTTTTTACTCCTAGTTAGTTCTGGTACTGGATACTGAATAGACTTATTACTATAAGAGAGATCAAAATCTTGTATATTGGTGAAAGGAAGGTTATCACTGTTGGTGCCAGTGCTTGTCCTGTTAATGTGAGGTGCCATTACCTGCTTCTTGCAAAGATGCCTGACATACAAGTGGTCTTTTCCCAAAAGTGGTTTCCTTACATTAAGGACTAGATCCGAGGTATCTCTACAATCCTGTTTGTTTATTGTGTATTAGTGCTCCTGTGCCTTTTTTCTTTCTCCCCAGCATGTGAATGTCAATGTATGTCTCTACGTTAATTGGCTGAATCTTTGTCTTTCATAGGGTAGCACTGCATCTAATTCTCTTTTTTCTTTGATACACACAGTCTTAAACAGCGATGTTATGTGGGGAGGGGGACAAGGAAATGAGACAAAATCATGAAAAAGTAGTAAAACATGGGAAAATAAAGCTTTAGCCTTTAAGTGTGATCAGATGATCAGTGAAATGATTTTAAGCAAACATCTTGTTTGTCTGGAGTAAACTTACGTGAAACAGGCACTGGTATATTTACATCATGTAATTAAGAGTGAATTGCAATGCATTCTTTACTGCTCTTGGCGCATGTGTGCTGAGAATGGAAGTGAATGCATCCCTGCAGTATGTGATGTCAGTTCCCAATGCAAATTACATGGAAAATTCCCAGGGAGTTGCTTGTGGACCATATAGGAGCTTGAAGCAGGAAAGCCTCTATCTGCAGTTTTCCACACCATCCCAGGGCAACACTAGTAAAATATAATATACTTTTTGTAACACATTAGTAAATGTTTTGAATAGTCTATTTTTGTGTTGTATTTTTTTGTACAGCTAATGGGGAATTTGGAAACAGAATTAGCAGGTAAATGTGTTTTATATACTGGATTGTTGGTTAAAACAGTATAGTAAAATTCTGTTTCTTATAATGCCAACCTGAGGAAGCTGGATAGGTCTCTTTCCAGTGTGAATGTATGCATTGCTCTGAGCCTCTGAGAAATTTCATCAGCTTTCTATGAAGTTTGTGCACCATGATACTTTGGAACAAGGTTTTTGTTAGGAAGTGTTCTCTGTCCCTTAATATGTTTGCCAGCGTCATGTATACCCTCATATGTGTTTGGAAGAAAAAGTGTAAATCTCTAAATGATCATTGTTGGAAACTTACTGACTATACTGGAAATTTACTGACTATATGCTAAGAGGCTGGGAGTAAAGCAGATAGTTCCTTTTCAAAACTCTGTACCAGACACAAAGTAACTGAACGGGACTTCTGGTTTTCAGGTGTCTGGAAAATCAGAACTGAGATGAGGAGATTTTTCTGTTCTCATGGGGTATCTACAAAGGGAGTAAGCAACGTAAGGAAGAAGAGATAGTCTTCTAGGTGAAAAGCTGGATGGAGAGAGGACAGGAGAGTGAAGACAATGTAGAAAGAAACGGATATCAGAAGAAAGAATACTTGGAGAATATTAACTTGTACTGCAAGAGTCTGGAGTTTCAAATTTGAACATTAATTTGTGAGTGAAAAAATCCTCTGTGCTAAAATATCCGCTGCAATGACCAATCACTCTGAAGTGAAGTGCGGAAGATCCAAGTTCTAATGCAGCCGGTAGGCTTGCTGATGCTGATACAGATGCATGGTTGAGTTTTTGATTTGATGGAGACTACTTCATGGTGTGCAGAAAATAAGAAGTCATGATCAACGTTAATTTAAATTTAAAATGTAGCTTTCTGTACCTTTCTCTGAATGGAATCTAAGCTGAATCAGTTGCATCAAGTCCAATCTTGATTCTTGCATTTTCTGGAGGTAAATACACAGTTTGAGGTTGTCTTATGTAACTCTATGGTTTGAATTGCTAAAAGTAAAAACTGTCTTTTTAAAGAAAGCTGACTCTGGGTGTATTTAAATTGATGTACTGCAAATTATATTGTAAGGTTGGGGAATTCTCCCTCTTCAAATAGCTTGATTATTTTTTCTTAGTATTTTTAGTTTTACTTAGTTTCATAGGCAGTGCTATATAATAGAAACAAACTGATAAATAACTTCTCTTCTGTAATGGAATTGTAAGAAAATGGCTTAATACTTTGCGTTCAGTGAATTATTGAACTCATTAAAGGCTCTTTAGAGATCATTGACCTCTGAATCTTTATCTAGGAAACACTTGTGGTAAAGGATTGTTCTCATGTGAAGTATTTACCACTTTTTGCTGATTATTGAAGAAAAATGTTTTTGGCACTTTCGGATTATATTAGTAGAGATCGTAAAGAAAAGCAAAACATTACTATCACTTTCAAACCAGAAAAGCAACAACTGTTAAGTGTTACTTGTACTCCAAAAAGTCTGGCAGGTATGAGTCAGGTTTTAGGCAAATTTAAAGTCCTCACCAGTTCCTGAAATAATTAGAGAAATGGACAGTTCTGCCTTTTTTTAAAGAAAAACAGGTGCATTCATAGTCAGACTGTTATGTTCCTGTAGGAAGCACTATTAAATCAGAAGACTAAGAAAAAGTATTAGTATGTCTTAAGACCTGCAAAAGGTTGTGCTGTAATGCATGTTCCCTGTATGTATTTACTCACTAATGTCAGGAGCAGGGACCAGAACTCAAGATAATCTTGTCAATGTCTTGAGTTCCCTAACCAGAAGGTTATGTTTGGGTCACGTTACATTCTGTTCTGGGCCCATAATTCTTGGATTCTTTTCTTTAGAGTAAGAGTCTGTAAGTGGGGGAGATAAAGAGTATCTTTACATAAAAAGTAAACTGGAGGTGAGCATTCCCTTGAGATGTGTGGGCTTGAACTCCCACAACCTGAATAAGCACTGCTGCCATGTCACTTGGAAAAACAAAATAACTTCTCCCTTCATAACTGTTTTTTTTAGTGCCTGGTACTTTGAAAGTATGGCAGCTGTGCTTGCCTTCTGGCTTAGATGCCCAGGAACGTGGCGCATGCTGGTTGGGTGCGCAGGGCGACCAGAATAGATGGTGCTTTTGGAATTCTGAGGTCAAGTGGTAAGGTGCCAGGTGGGTGTAGGTACCTGTGTGGTTAGCTGTCTGTCTTCTGAATTTAGGTAGGCTTTAGGGGCCAGCATCCTTATTTGGATATTGTCCTAATACCCTTATATAGATATGTCCTTTTTTTTTCCTGTGTTCTTGCAATTTCTCCCTCATTCTTCTCTACTCTGGATTTGAAAGTAGTTGTTCCTTACAAATATTCATTCCAAGGCTGCATCCTGTTGTACTTGCTATTTTAACTGATCCACTTGGTATCAGTTGATGTGGAACAAAAGTCCTTTGGTAGTCTTACTTTTGGTTTAAACTAGATTTATAACAGTGTAGTGAGAGACCCAAATTAATCTAGAAAATTTTTATTTAATAAATAACTTTCACAGGATCACAGAACTACTGAGGTTGGAAGGGATCTCTTAAGATCATCTAGTCCTCCCTCCCTGCTCAAGCAGGGTCAGCTAGAGCAGGCTGCTCAGAACTGTGTCTAGTTGGGTTCTGAATATATCCACAGATGGAGACTCTGCAACCTCTCTGGGCAACCTCTTCCAATGTTTGACCACTCTAGCAGCTAAAAAATAAATAAATAACTTTTCCCCCTTGTGTTCAGATGGATTTCATATGCTTTAATCTGTGGCCAATTGCCTTTTGTCCTGTCACTGGGCACTACTGAGCAAAGTCTGTCACCTTTCCCCTCCCATCAGGGGATTTTATACATTTTGATACTTACACACATCAATAAGATCCCCCTGCGCTTTCTCTTCTCCAGGCTGAAGGGTCGCAGCTCTTTCAGCCTCTCCTCATCTGAAGGATGCTTTAGTCCCTTAATCATTTTAGTGGCACTTAGCTGGACTTGCTACAGTATGTCCAAGTCTCTTCAGCTGGGGATCCCAGAACAGGACCTGACACTTTAGGTGTGGCCTCACCAGTGCTGAGTAGAGGGGAAAGATCACCTCCCTCGACCTTTTGGCAATGCTTTTCCTAACGCGGCCCAGGAAGCTGTTGGCCGCCTTTGCCACAAGGTTGCATTGCTGGGTAATGATCAGCTTGTAATAATCAGGGCTGCAAGGTCCTTCTCTTGCAGAGCTGCGTTCCAGCAGGTTGGCCTCCAGCGTGTAATGGTGCAGATTACCCTTGCAGACAAAGCCTAAGACCTGTAATAATGTGTACTTTCACTCTTGAATTGCAAAGACATAATTTACTTAGCTTATATCAAAACATTTTCATATAATCACTTCTTGTAGTATTCACACCCAAAATAAAACACTTGGACGTGTTGCTCTTTGGCAGACTTCCTGTCTTCTCTCATAGAAACAATTAAGCAAAATATGACTCAGAATTTTCTCCCAAAGAATTAATTTTGTGTTTTTTCACAATAAGTGAACCATAATGTCTCCTGTAATTTTTACAGGAGTTGTAAATGTCTGTACTCATTTCCAGGGGACCTTTTGCAGTAGGTCCTCTGATTCCTGCTTCATGCTTTTCTTGTGCGTTTCTTTGAGCGTTCTTGTTCAAATGTTACTGGTGTTTTGCCCGCTGTGAAAAAGAAGGCATTGTAAGAGCTATATATACATACACTAGGGTGATAACATGGACAAAATCTTTTTTTCCCCATCTAAAAGCTGTGCAGCTGAGTAGCACAGACTGTGAAGTAAAGATTGCCTCTAAAAGTGTTTGCATGTAAAATCTAGAATAAAAGATGTGGATTTGTGCTTTTGCAAATAATTTAGATGGCTCTAGATAGCTTATGATAGAGCAAAACTGGTTTCAGTAACCTGGATCTGAACTTCTTAGAGTTTTAGATTAAAATCAGTATGTCACATTATTTTCAGAATAAAAATAATTGATGGAGATAAAATTCAATCTTAGTGCTGATGTAACTCAACCCCCAAACTCTATTTAGCTTTGTTCTGCACTATTTGAAGTTTCCACGTGGTCTGAAAATTACTGTGCTTCATTAATTCCCTCTGAAGAGGATTGAACAGTTGGATTTCTGTAGATGGAATAATGTGTAAAAGTAACTTCTTGATATGTTCTGGACTGCATGGATGCAGTTTTGGCCAGTATGCCCCTCTGGACCTCTATAAGCAGCTGAGAATCCAATAAAGATATCTAAATTATGGGCATTATCTAGTTGATTGAAGGAGCTTATTCTACCTACTGCTCTGCTAGCCAGCCAATGTAACATCTGATATTTAAACTCATTATCTGTGTATCTGAAACAGTTTGCTTGTATCATAGCTTAAATAGAAGTTAATGTAATCAGCTACTCCATCTGCGTTTGAAATGAGGATGGTGAGCTAGAGATGATGAGCCAGTTTGCTCTCAGATTTCTTCAAAAATGAAGCATCTGTCTCTACTTGCTATTGACTGCAAGTCTATTTGCCTTATAAAAGTAAGGTATTTCAAAGCTATGGGAGCCATCGTATTTTTTTATGTTGTGGTTAGAAGATGCAGAAATTGCTCACTAAAAAGCTTACTAAAAAGTTCTTAGCAATGTCTGAAAAATATTGTAGGCTGGAGGAGGAATTACACAGTTGAGAAGCAGAGGAGTTTAAAAATGTCTTTGATTTTTTTCTTCCTCTTAAAGGAGAACTATTTAATTAATTGAATTTTGAAGGCAATAAAAGATTCATTTCAGGTACAGCTGCAGAGACTCTGCTACTGTGAGTGTTAAGGCTACTTAGCAGGAGGCTCCAGGAGGTCTTTAAAACCAATCTGGTTCAGAAATTTTTAAACCAGTTAGGTGATAAACTGTATTTGGTGTAAGGAGCCAATTAAAAGGTGTGTAAAGCAGGCTGAAGCCAAGTTTGCTGTTGCTGCGTCTGTAAAAGCAGCAAATCAGTCATATAGTAACCCAGGAATAAGGGATTTGCAGCATGGAGTCTTAAGGTTGTGCTAAGACTGGTTACTGGTCCTAGAATGTGGGAGACAGAAGAGGGTATTGCCTAATGCTGTTAGCAGAAAGTCATATTTTCAAATCATGGCTGACATAATTTTCCAATGAAGGGGCACAGTTTAAAAACAATCATTAGCTTCCTAATCAATCCCCTCAGGCTAGGAAGCCATTGTGGGTTTGTTACTGTTCACCTCCAAACCTTTTTTTATAACTGTGCTTGAGAACAAGACAGATCTGATGGTGTCTACTGACAGTATTATTCAGCATGTCGAAAGCTTTACAGACTGTGCATGCCATAAAATAACACAGTACTGATAGTACTTGTCATGCTTCATGATCTTTTTAAACAGCTCATCTTTATTAGGCAACCTGATCTTTCTAAACAGCTCATCTTTATTAGGCAACCAGAATAACCGGCTAGTACTCTCTCTGTAGGAGGCTGCAGTCCATGCCCAACACTTCCAGCTGTTGAGAAGGAAATGGAACTGCTGAAGACATACCAACAAATTCCCAAATGAATTAAAAACTGGTTTTAATATACAGTGCAGATCGCCTAAAAGAGGTGGTTGGCCTAGTATCTATTATTAAAGATACGCTTGTTACATAAGAATATTATAACAAATGTTTTTTTGTGAGACTTGGGTGTAGGTAATTCTGGAATTCAGAAACTGCTGTGAGTATGCAAGAACCATTTGTGAGTTTTTTCTATTCAGTTTCTAAAAAATAAACCCCAAACATTAAGTCTTGTTGTTTCCCTAAATGCTGGCATAAAGTGATACTTCTTTCATTAAGAGCAGGTAGATATCTTCACACTTTAGAATGGTCATCATGTTTCTCTCAAACTTGGAGGTGGGAATCTAACTGAAAATTTGTCCTTCTGGTCTTGTCCTGCTTTATGGAAAGCCATATTTGATGTGATTTAGAAACGTAGCTTTCAAACTGTTTGGGTTACTTGTTTGTGTTTCTGGTCTGTTATAGTTACTGCTGTACTTCAGTGAATTACTGGAAAGAGTGTTTTGTAGGCAAATAACATATTGGTAGTGGCATAAAGTCATCTATCTGCCTGGTACTTGCCTCAGCTACTCTAGTAGCTGGAGCTACAGATAACTGGTCTCAAGGAACTGATAAAACTAAACACTTCTTCAAAGAAGGACTGGGATACCTAAAGGCAGTCAGACTAAGACCATCTTAAATGCTGTGCTATCTAAAAAACCTTGGTTCACTTGTGGCATCTGGTGCCAACGTATGCATTTCTTGGACTTAGTAATGTCTTTTTCGATGTTGTGCAGGGTGTATGATTAAATTCTAGGATTTTTTTCAGATGCAGGGAGGGCTGTTCCCTGCAATCTAATTGGTAAGCTATTGGCAATTTATCCATTAGATCAGAGTAATTCTGAGTATTAGTGAATAACGAAGGTGAAGTTCAACAGTAGGCCTGACTGAGTCTAGTGACTTCCATTGTCAAAAGGGGCAGTCCTACTTCTCATATCCCTCTCTCCCGCTTACATAGTCCCACTCCCTCTCATGAATTGGCTCTGATAGTTGTCCAACTGTGCTGTAAGCTAACTTGGTAAACAGGCAAAAAACTGGCTAGGTTAGTTTCTCTTAGATAAGCAAGTGAAAACAGGTTGCCTTGTAACCAGGCAAGTACCAGGGCCATTGCAGGGAAGGGGAATGGGAGTGCTTGCTTGGAAGGGAATGAGTAACCTGCCTCTTCCAGTGGCTGCAAGCTGTTAGATCAATGCAAACTATATCATGTCACGGCTTCCTAAGAGTTCTTTGTCATTTTGGGTTGAACCTCAGTTTCTCTTCATAGGCTGTTTGTGATTCAGTTAATTTCTCTCTTCTTTCCTCCCCTTCCAGTGCCCTCTCTCTTAGAAACAAGTAACTAGTATGTCTATTCTGTGTACAAAAGGCCCTTGCTGCCTAATAGGAAACTCTGCACTGGAACTGGAGCTGAAATTTGTGTTGATTGTGGTCAAAGGACTTGGGACGCCAGTAATTCTTAAAACCACATCATACGCAATGTTTCATTAAGATGGCTAGAGACAGAGAGATAATTAACAGGAGTCTGTGTGCAAGTTGGTGCTGAGGAAGATTAAGACAAAAAACTAAGAATGTAAAAGTTGAGGCAAGCAAATGTCTGTAGACAATATGTAACAAAAAAAACTTATTGAAATTTCATTTTTTATATCTTCATTCAGGAAAAGGGATGGCCTTCATTTGCTGTATTACAGTTGTCATAGTTGCTTTATTCCTGAATGAGTGAAGGTTTAATTAACTTGTATACTGACTTCCCTTTTCCACCCTCTTGTTACCTCTGTAGAAGAGCTTACCCTATTTCTTCCTCTTTTTCTGCTGAGGAAATAATGGTAGCAATTTTGGGTAGTAGTTTGTTCTTGGGTAGAATACAACCACACAGAGGCACTCAGTTAAGATGTCTCTTTCAAGATAGCTATGGCAGCTGTTTTAAATAGGTTGAAGATTTTGTGGTTTGTTTTTTTTGTTGTTTTTTTTTTTTTTTTTCTTTTCATAGAATCGAGACAGAGTGTCAGTTCTGCCTTTAGAACCTCTGTGGTTTGAAGGTATTATTTTAAAGTACTTTTTTTTGCTTGGTTGTAAGTTTTGGATTTTTTTTTTTTTCGTTTCTCATTTGTAAGCACAATTATAAGAGAATAACCCTGGCTGGGAATTGAAATAATGCAAATTATGTAAATAAGATGCAGTTACGTGTCCGGGGCTTTTACTAGGTTCTGGAATATCTTAGAGGGGAAGAGGTAAACTTTCGTTGGCTTGGAGTCTTGAGGAGGAGATAAAAATAAATCATGGAAAAACTTTCTTAAAGACCTAGAAAACCTTTTTCATCAGTGTATAGGGAGAACGCTAATTTCTGTCTTTTTTCTTCCCCTTCCAATGCCCTCTCTCTTTGAAACAAATAACTAATATGTGTATTCTTCTGTGTACGTAAGGCCTGTGCTACCTAATAGGAAAACAAAGCTATTATAGACTTTGCATTATAACCGGAACTAAAATTCATGTTGGCTGTGGTCAGATAAATTGGGACTCCAGTATTCCCAGAATTACTTGAAATCCAATGTTAATCCTTTTTCCTGCATCAGGTGTGGGAAGAACAGGATAGCTCTCATTTATTTCAGCATGCTTCTAGCAGTTGCAACTCTGCTAAGACGCAGTGCGGGAAGTAAGATTGGGCTATTGTTTCTCCTTTTCTTTGCTGTGTCAGTCTGGCCACACTGGGAAAATGAATGGAGAAAGATGGGAGTCTGAACTGCTGCAGAGAATCTTTCTGAATTCCTGAGAAGAATGCTTTGCTTCATATGTGAAGGGTTACACTGATTACTAGTTTTAAAGTGCTAAAAAAATTTTCTTCAGGTCAGATTGATGTACATTTTTTTCTTTCTTTCCTATAAATCTTATGGCTTGATTCACTTGCCGGTGTCATCCTGGTTTATCTCATTGGTTTCACACTGAAATAAGGCCTTCAGCTATCACTGCTGCTTTTAAAATGCCTTTTCTCTCTGCTCTCACTGACATGCTCTTTAGTTTTGAGCTCTACTGTAGTTTTCTTACATGTTATTTTTCTGATCTTGAGGCAGCTTATTTTGCTAAAATCTACACTAAAAGATCTAGGCTTCTTCAGAACTTCATTTCTGTAAAACAATGATTTTAAAAGGACAGGGACAACAAATAATTGTAAATACTCTTTTAAAGCAGCTTGATGCAATCATTCTGGTTGGGAGAAAAATCTCAGTTGGCATAGGAAGGAGGGAAATATTGGGTATGTGCTTAATAGATGATACTAAACAGAAGGAATACGTCAGAAGTACTTTGGTAATAACTTGGCCTTGTCAGAAAATTGCCATTAGGAAAAGTACTCCTCATAAAACTGCTGCAAGTAATCCATGATGGTCGATGCTGTTATGAATTAAACTGGACTGTGTCTCTCTTCCTAACAATCTTACATTGTAGTGAAAAGGTTGTTTGACTTCAGTGTGTTTTTGCATGTAAAGCTCTGTGGATTTCCTGAGCATGTACTTCTTTTGACTGCAGTTTGAACAGTCATTTTACTTTTTTGCTTAAACACCTAATAGTTACATTAAATCATTGTATAGAAATCAGCTCTCCACACAATCTTTTCATAAATGTAGATGATTAGAAGTAAGATTATGCTGATTATATCAAATATTCAGTTGTCAAAGTATTTTATAAAAGTAATGGCCCTTTCTCTCTTAACTTCATTCTAGCAATTTCAATAAATTGAACTAATTGTACTTAAAATCCAGATCTTGGAAAAAAACATATGTTCAGTTTCAAAAACATATCAACTCATTTTCAGACTAGACTGGAATTATGGAATTGATGAATCAGTGTACGAATAATATATGTCAATGTTGTTTTCCTGAGATTTTGGGTACCATGGTGATTATGTTGAATACATGGCTACATCCCTAAATGTAGGTAGAAGGTTTTGTTGTATCTGTAACTGACCCTCTATCATTATGAAGCTTGATAGCTTTGTTCCATTGATCATAATTTTCCTATTAGGTTTCTACTTTTCAGAATCCATTCTGTGGAGTTGAGCTTTCTTTGACAAGATGTCACGTACTGATTTTATTTATTATAGCCTCTGTGCTTTGAGGGAGTGAAAAGCACTGTTATTTGAGAGAGAAATTATGTATACTGATTTTCTTTCTCAATGGAAGAATGTGCATGAGTATTGCCATTAAAAGTGTCTTCTGCAAGGATAGCGTTAGTATAGCTATCAAACTTTAAATTTTATTTCTGGAGGTCCAGGAAGCTTGAGCCTTTGGAAGGCCCTTTGGAAATCAAAATAGGTCATATACCTGTCTGCATGTTTGTGTTACTGCAATACCTCAGAGAACTATTACATAATTTAGAAGCAATAGGGTTCAATTACATTAGGGAAGTCTAAACCTATGTAATGAACATTTACATTTTTAGTGTGCAATGGTATGGTTAATCTAAAGTAGACTAAGATCTCTTAGGACTTTGGAAGTGTCAGAACAGATGCCTCTGAGCAATCAGAGGTCAGAGTTTTATGTGTATTATGGCATGTAGCATTGTTATTCTTGGGATTCTTATGTGTGTTGTAGTATGATGCAATATTGAATAAATCAGTGTATTTTGAGGTATTTTGAGAGTTGGCCTTACATGTCATTTTTCTGTCCTTAAGAACTTCATTGGTGGAATGTGTGTGAGTGAATGTACTAAACCTATGTATGCTGTTGGGCCAACGTGCATATATTCTATACAAATACAAAAAATGTTTGGGTTTTTTTTTTCCTGGAGAAAATTGGTAGCTCTGAGAGAGGGGAATGCTACAGACAACCATTATTCTGTTTTTCTATTTTTTTTAATTATTTTAAAAAAGTTTATTTATGCATGCTATTTGAGTTGTGTTTATACCAGTCATTCCTTTTTAAAAGGTATTTTGTTTTGGAAAGTGAATATGGCAAACACAAAAGCTCAAATATTTTTATGTTGGGTTTTTTTTTCTGTAATTTATTTTAAGGTAGTAAGGTTCTATATCTAGTGTATAGAAGTTTGTCACTTCTTTAACATTATTTAATTGGCAAAGTAGATCCTTGTAAGCCTAAATAGTATCGTGATTGCAGAATAGTTACCATGCTTATCACGGTAAGACTAAGAGATAGCTGGTGGTTCCTTGCGCTTTCCCATGTTGCTTTGTGGTTTTTGGTCAGTTTTATTCCTTTGGTGTAACTGCATACATTTTGAAGAGAGGGGAAAAAAAATGTCTAGCTGGCACTTGAGGTTCAGGTTTTTAAAGCTCACTACATTTATTTTAAGTTTTAGACTCTCCTTCAAATAAACTTCATTTTTTAGCTGTTTTTGCGCTACGGGATGGTATGTAGTTTGTCAACAGTATTGTCACACTATGACTTTGTCTTTCTATTCCTAATTAAGTATTTTAATATTGTCCCTGAATGAGTGGCAGATGTGGCTATTTGGTTGTGGCAGTGACATCTTTAGTACTTCCATTGTTTTAACCTGTAAATATTGCCTACTTGGCATCCTTTTCCCACTTGGAAAGAATAGGCTTGAATTAAATGACTAACCAGAATTCTTTGCCAAACTGACTTCCTACCCCATGCTTTTCTTTGCATTCTTGGGATGGAGTAGGAGAAGCTGTTCTTTGCATAACTTGCAAGCTTGCTAATTAATTTTGACAATAAATGCAATAGTATTTTGGGGTTTGTTATGCTCAAGCAGATGAGGAGTGAAAGTAGCAACTGCAGACCTTGTTATAGGTAAACTGAAAAGTTTGCTATAATACTTGCCTACTACTTGCAGAGTTATTTGCTCAGTATATTAATAGAACTATCGCTCATCCGTGATGATTTGAAATTCAGTAATAAGGCCTGATACTAAAAAAGCAAGTGTCAATCTCTTTCTTATATGTGTATATTGTTGGCATAAGGTTGCTAAATAGGCATCTCTTTCCTGTTGTTTAGCAATCATTTTTAGAAAGACAAAATAGTGTATAGATGAAATAATAGAATATTTTCAAATACCATGTCTTAAAAATACAATTAAGTTATATATTTGGTAAATAACTGCATATAACTGTAACATGTACCATTTTATTTATTTTTTATTTATAGGAATCTTATTGTTAGGGTTTCTAAAGCCTATCTGAAAAAGTGAGTTGAGTGGTCGTTAATTTTTTTCCATTGGATCAGCTTGTTGAACTGACTTGTCATGTGGCTGCCTGATGGTTTAGATCTGGTGAGAGAAACAATGGAAGTCCATGATCAGACAGTTGGAGGAAGGAGGGTGGGACCTTTTTTCAGCAGCAACAGCTACACTCAATTTAATATTATGTGAAACTGTACCCTGTGGTAGTGACTTCAGTTTTTGGACAATTAAGGCTGTCCTGTTACTAATGAATCTTTGCTACCTCTAGAATTGACTTATTCCTTTCCTCATCCCTGTTAAGACACAGTAGAGACTCACTATCTCTATATCTTCTGAGCTGTTCTGTGGATAACTGGAAATTGAAAAAGGATTTTTGGGATCTGCTGTGTCAGATAATAGGAAACATGCCTATACCCCTAGTAATTGTCTATAGCCCTGCATTCCCAGTAACAGGGAACATGCTCTAATACCCTAGTATTTTTACACTGTTCCAGGATTTTTTAAATTTTTTTTTCCTACTGGATGTCAAGACATGCTTTTTTCTCCTTTTACGGATAAAGCCTGCAGTGCTCTCTGAGGCATAGCAAGGAAAGGTTGTGGGTGCTGATGCAAGGGTGGACTTGAAGAAGAGGATGTGCTGAGTTCTTGTTTAGAAATAGGATAGTAGGAAAAAAAAAAAAAAGAACATTACCCATAGTGTTTATTCAGGGAGAATATAGGGGGATCTTGGAAAATGTAATTTTCAGTCATTTTATAACTTGGAAAACATGCAAGGTATTGTGCCTAATTAAATATGCTAGCAAGAGTCCTGAACCTGCATTTTTACTGCACAATGATAGCAAAAAAAGTCAGACTGTTCAGGTCAGACTGTGGAAAACCAAGAGGTCTTTGGGCCTGAACTTTGTGTGTCCCAAGAAGAAAGGAACAGACTTTAAAAAACTTTGGCTCAATTTTGAGCTGTAAATCAATATATAATTGTAAAACAGTATCTATCTGACAATATCTGTTGAAGAAATAGTAGATGTTCCTGTGATGGCCTGCCATGTTTCCTCACCTGCTAGGTGAAGCTTATAGATACAAAGTGTGATGCTGGTGTTGAGAGAAGTGGAAGCTACTGTGGGAAACTTCATAAGAAGCACAATTGCATGTAGAAAGAAGAGTCTGTTAGATTGTTTTCCATGTGCTACTGAAGGAGGTGAAAAAGGGAGCTTACGGAATTTAGTGATGGGGGAAAGGAACAGAAGACCGAATCCAGGAGAATGGTGTCCTGTTTATGACCCAGCTTCTCGACAAATTAACTTATTTTTTCCATGTTGAGGATGATCCATCTGTTTTCTGCAGTCCTTTTATTAGATCATCAAAAATTGCTTACATCTCTCCATTTTCAAGA
This sequence comes from Gymnogyps californianus, assembly GCF_018139145.2. Classification (NCBI taxonomy): domain Eukaryota; kingdom Metazoa; phylum Chordata; class Aves; order Accipitriformes; family Cathartidae; genus Gymnogyps; species Gymnogyps californianus. The sequence goes on from NC_059471.1 coordinate 155,035,212, forward strand.
TTTATATTTTCAGTATGCCTTGTATACAGGAAAACTCAGAAATTTCCTAGTAGGAATATCTTGCTGACAGTTGATAATCTGGCCTATTAGTCTTTTCAGCTGTGACAATTAAATTGGGAAAATGGACATCCAAACTTTACTAGTATCTTGACTTTTGTATTGCTATGTGTGTAAACATTCACTTTTATACTTGGAATTTTAGATAATGGTAGAGTATATACACTACTTGTTTTAATAAGATGAAATAGCTTTTCAAGTAGTTGTGTCCCTTTAAGGACACTGAAAATAAGGCCTTGAATCAAGAGTGCTTTGGATTTTTTTCTTAAACGAGGATTCTTTCAGTCATACCAATAGAGGCAGTTAAGCAATCTCTAAAATGTTGTGGTCGTGCTTGATAACATCGGAAGTAGGGAAGAGAAAAGCCAGACTGGATTGAGAGCAAGCAGGTATTAGATTTGGAAGGTGCAGCAGCCTGTGTGGTGACTGACGTGGATCCAATACTTCTTTACAACGTCATGCTGCTGTAGGAGAGAAGAGGTGCCAGGTGCCTTGGGTGGTTTACTCTGTACAACTGTGCAGTCTTCAGGGATAATGCTTCCTGTAAATGTTTTGGACTTCTGCAAACTCCTTGTACAAGGCATTCCAGCATAATTGTGAAATAGTTGTTGAATCTGTCATACCGAATTATCTGTACTCATCTCTTAAATTCTAAATTAATAACAATACTGCAGTAGAGAACACCCTCTGCAGGATTTTTTTTTTTTTCCCCTGTGAAAGAAGCCTTATTTTCCCTTTACAGAAAAGCAGAGGCCCATTGGTATCTGTCAGATTTGTTAGATAGTCCTCTTCTGATTGTTTTTGATTTACACTTGCTCCTTTTACATAGCTACAAATATAATAATCAAATGGAAAGTTGCGACTAAATCAAAAACATTCACCTTCTAGTGAGACTTAAGTCTGGAGAATTGGTTCCTCAAACATTGAGTAGCAAGGGACTTCTTCACTTGCCAGGGATGGGCCTGTTCTCGTATGTGGAAAAACTTAACACTTCCCTGATTCTTCTACTACCTCTTACTGACCTTGCCTTGATACTAGACACCTCAGGGAAGTTATGAAAGTCTGACTACTCAGAGACTGATATCATGGAGTCTATTTTTAAGTAAGTTTTTCTACCTTGCTATTGCTTCTAGAACCATTTCAAGTAAAATTGGGCCTGTTCAGGCCTTCCACCTTCATGAGCAGAATTAGAGATGTATTTTTGCATAGTCTCCTACAGCTGGGTTTTTTTTATTATTATTGTATTTTATTTTTTATTTTGTAATACTGTAAACTTTTCACCATTCCTGAGGATTAGTCTACAGCCTCCCTGCAGGAGATGAGCAATTGAGAAACTAGGTAGTATATACTAAAGACATTTCAGCCCAAATGGATGGTGAGGGGAAGGGTAATAATGATATTTCATTCAGGAAAACATCAGTGGATTGGGAGTGTTACTGTGTTTGAGTATGTTAATGCTTTCCAGGCTCTCTGATACCTCTTGGTGACCTTGCTTTGATACTTGAGGTCTGAAGTTGCACTTACCACAGTAATTGATTGCTTGCTAGTAGCCAGAATGATTAATGTCGGATTCATCTGTGTACGTTGGAGAAAGGGACTCAGGAAAGTGACTTGGAATGGTGCTGTATGTGATTGATATGCTCTGTGGCATCCTTGGCAATGCTTGTTCTTGCAGGTGCTGGCACCTCATTTGCCCTTTGCATCAGTGAGGTATCTACTACTAGCTTCACTTTCAGTATCTCCCAGTTAGTGTTTTGCCTTTCCAGTTAGTTCTGAGTTTAGAGCATAAATAGTAGACCAAAAATGTTTGCTTCTTTATTGAATGGCTATTCCAGCTATTCCAATACCATTCCAGTGTCACCTGCTGTCTCTGTATACAAAGCCCCATGTGCCTTCCTGAAAGGTTATGGAATTAATCAAGTCAGAGAAAGTGTTTAGTACTTCACAGAATTTCTGCTTTATTTTCAGGCTATCTGTAACATTCTGTAAGAGACAATAAAATCAGCATTCTTAAACAGAATATGACAAACAATTGTCAAAGCTTGAAGGTATTTTTACTATACTTTGATGTAAAGTTCTTACTGTTAGTCAGCAAGATAATCTGATTGGGGTGATGATGAACGTGTCAGATCAACACCAAGAAAAAGGAAAGGGAGTAAGTGAAGTTTTCCCATGGAGCACTGTGTTTCATTGAATGACTGTGCAAACTTGATCAAGATACAGTCCAACTTAAATATCTTTAGCTGGTCAAAAATCAGAAATTTAGCTAAAATAATGGGATTCCTAAGGATGTATAAAACCAGCCTTCTCATTTGGGGCTTTTAGAGTGTACATTTTAAAACAGTTTTCTTATAATACATAGGATTATGAGTCACTCATCTATTCTATAAAAAGAGAGAGAACACAAGCAGAAGAAAATGGGACATGCGTTTTTAAAGACTGCTTCTGCCTTCCTTTTTGTTTATATGTCAGCTGAATTTTCATGTAATAACAATTTCTGTAGTTGTGGTCTTAAAGCAGATACTAAATATTGCAAGAATTGTGATGAACTGTGGCAGCTGAGTTTTGTATTTAGATTTTAAAATAGTATGTATATAAAAAAGCTATATCATTTCTAAATTTCATGTGGTATGTAGCAAATGGAGAAGCAGAAGAACCAGCTGAATCTGTTTACAAAGAATTCAGAATGGTGTACTTCTCATTGATAGTTACATGGGAGATGCTCTTCAGTTTCAGATTTGATTTGCTCATTGGTGCGCTTTGAATGCTAGGCTGTTTAGTATATTGTTTTGGCAGCATGTACTGACACTTACTGGAGCATGTCAGCAGTTCTGGCACTAGGCTGCTAGGGAAAAGACTTTGTGTAGATGGATCATTTCAAAGCTTCAGTGTTTAAGCTGTCATTACACTTTTGATATGAAACGGGTTACCTGAATGGAGTACTGTTCAAGTTCTCATGTTACTAGAATGCATTGAATATAAACACCTAATTTTGGTGTAAATGTTCAATGTTGTAGTCTTGCTTCTGTATTATAAAGTCAGCAATGTTATAAGTGTCAATGAATTTTTGAGAGAACGAACTCTGCCAGGATTCAGATTCTACCAGCAAGTAGGGATTACTTTTTTTTTCTTGAGAACTTTGTGCAAAAGCACATCTTCTACAATTAACCTCTAGTATTTCAACTTCTAAGAAAATGTAATTAATTTTGACTTTAAAATTGTGTTATTTAGATATATAACATTGTAGATGCTTTGTCATGACTATTACAAAGATCTTCAACTTTAATCCCACTTTGACTGTTTTATCTGGGAAAAAATGTGCACTGGGAAAACATTACGTCTCTCAAGTGCTCTTTGAAATACTTGTTGCTATTTTAAAACAAAAACACTTCTACCAAGTGATTTGTGTGGTCACTTGTGTAACTTATATAGCTAGTACTAGTAGTGTAAAGATTTCAGGAAGAATATGAAAGTATTCTTCATTGATTTGTCTTGGGGGGTGGGAGTCAGTTATGTGCTTTTTGCAGGGGGAAAAAAAAAAGAAAAACCAAGAAAAAAATCCATGATATCTTTTATAAATTGGCAGCACATAGACTTCAGAATTTTTTTAAAATCATAACTTTTATAAGGAAAATTGCTTGAATGATTTTGCATAAATTGTTTCCTGTAATTAGGATCAAAGCTTTTTGAGAGGTTGAGGGGTAATGGTATATATTGTGGACTCATTTTTAAAGAAATTTGATTCTTGTTTCCTTTTTATGTTGTTGGTTTTTTTTTTTTTTTGGTTTTAAATGACATTCTCTGTTCCGTGATAAACAAATTATTACTCAAAATTTATGTGGCAACCCAGTAGTTGAGATAATGTGGTATCTGATTACGATTTTGTAGACTAAGCATGTTCTGGTAAAAACTTAAGATTTAATTATTTCTTAGCTTGAAAAATAAATCTTGCATGTGTTCTCATTAACATTTTAAAAATATTATTCCAGCTGCGTTGGGGTAGAGGAGCACCATGCTGTTGACATTGATCTATACCATTGTCCCAACTGTGCAATTCTCCATGGACCTTCTCTAAGTAAGTATGGGTTATTCAAATTTTATTTTACATTTTCAGTCTGTTTTCTCTCCATGTACAATTGAAAAAGACTGTTCAGAAGAACATTCAAGATGAATTTGGTTATTTAGAAGGTACTGGGTGTACATGATTAACTCTCAGCTGATAAAAAACCCACAGAACAAACAAACCATCCTGAAAGGTTCCTTGATCTGGAGATGCAGATAGAATAAAATATAAGCCACCACTGTAGATTACAGAAATCAAAGTACACAGAGCTAGAAGAAAACAATCTGGACTTGACAGAGAGTGAGAGAATGAAAATTAGGGAAGCATTGGTTAAAAAAAAAAAGGAAAATCCAAAAGATGGCTTAAGGTTCCTATATTTTAATCATCAAAATTCTAATACCTAGGAAGGCAACTTTGAGAAAACGTAGGAATTGGCTGTCTTACCTTTCTTGATGATTGTAGGCTATATGCTGCAACAGTCCTGTGAAATCTGAGAATATGAATTTCCTGTGGATGGTGTGGGTTTTTTGGTGTGTGTGGGGTTTTTTGTTTTGGTTTTTTTTTGTTTTTGGGGGTTTTGGGTTTTTTTTTTTTTCCTATTTATGTCCTTGAGAGTTACACAGCTCCGAATTTCAGGTTTCTGATTTATAAACAAGTTTCCACCAAGGTCCTCATGCAATTTTATGAGTTGCCAAAAGAGTCTGTGAAACAGAGCAGCAAGAGACACCTCTTCTTTGGTTCTCCTTTCAGTAGATAAATTTGCTGTAGAGATCTGCAGTGGAAAGATGGAAGAGTTTTTGTCTTTGTGTAGCTACTGAAAGGATACTGCTTTATCTAACTCCCTAGATTTTTCCCCATGACTTCTGTTCTCAAAAGGAAACAACGTAAAAATGAATTTCACCTTTCCAACAATGAATTAAATTTCTGTGTTCAGACCTGAAAAATGTTTATATGCACTGTGTGTCTTTAACCTCCAAGCACTAAGTCATGGTCATTTGTGTTTATAATGTGTTTTTATTTTTTTTGCTTGAAGACCACATAATGATTTATAGTCAGCAGTGACTTAAGATCTAGAACCTTTTCAAAGCTGAATTTACTTTACCATTTAGAAATAAGTTTAAAACCACTGCACCCTCAGTGATAGTCTTGTGCGGTATGAACAAGTGATAAAGCATCGCTTATTTATGTAACTAATATATGTTGCATGATTGGTATCTTGTATAGTCTGTGAGTTCAGGGTTAGCTGCTTTTAGGTTAGGGGCTAAAAGGTAAGATAAATGCTGTTTTACGTGCTTGTAGTTTTTAGTATTCTGATTCTCATTTTCAGTTAAAAATCTGCATGTCTCTTCTGTAAATCAGAATACAAATAACAGCTATTTCTTTCCCCACCTTTCTGCCTGTTTTTTCTGTGGAATAGAGGGACTAGGAGGAGGAGTAGAAGGGGGATCATATCCGACTTTGAAAATAATAAACTAGTAAATTTGAAACATCTTTTCTCTTCTTGATTTGGGAGAACTAGTATGCTTCACCATGATGCCTGTGAATAACCTTTCAAGTAAATGCAGAGGCTGCTAGCTCTAATGCAAGCTCTGTCTCACCTGCAGCAATTTGACAGTGAGATAAGAGTGGTTTTTGTGTTGGAAGTCTTTTCAAAAAGACAAGAATCTGTGGTAAAAATTGTCCTTATTGCTTCATATTGCCTCAAGTAAGTAGATCATCTAGATTTAGTAGAAGCTTCAGGCATGTCACTTAACAGCCCAAGCAGAGGTGATATATTGAAATATGTCTTCACATGGAATTTTATTAATTGTTCTCAGCTAAGCTGTCAGAATCAAATCTATGATAGTTTGTGGTTTCTGCTCTACTTTAGTGTTTAGAGAGACTGATAATGTCTCATGACTTCAGGTGTTGCAGCAATGCTCCAGAGTGCTTAAATTGTATGAAATTACATGTACGTAAGTAAAAAAAGCATTTTTATTTACAGCTTTGTATTCTAAAATCCCTTTGTCTAAAGGAGTTTTGAAAGAGACAAAAATTCAGCTTTTTGATTTAAGAGGGCAAGTATAGCTGTGATTTCAGCCAACACTTGTGTATATAATCCCATCTAATCAAATGACGTAGTGCAAAAAATTTACTAAAAATATACAAGAAACACATACTTAACACTACCAAGTGGATGGTTACTTTCAGTAACCTACAAAATTAATTATGTAAAAGTTCCAATAATGAAAAGAAAGCTACTGCATAGTTAGATGTAAAGGTCAAATTAACCAATCAATTTCTTCTTGTATTTCAAAAAATAAATCCTCTTCTTGATTTGGAAAAGCAACAATTTTACAAGATGTTTAGTAAGCAGCCGTGTGTGTAAAATGCTAAATAATTAATCCTAAAATTTTAAATAATTTTAAAAAAGAGCAATTTTAAAAAATAGTAATACACTGTGGCGTTTTCGTAGCTTATTTGGTTTACAGTCTTCGTATTATATTTTGTTATTTTCAAAGTTTTCTCAGTGATGCTTAAGTCTGAAAATACTCTATTTGCATGAATGCTGGGAGTCAGGTCTGTCACCAGACTCTAGAATCCAGAGCTTTAAGAGAGCATGAGGTGCAGTAAATGTTAACAGGACTGTGGTTGTCAGGACATTACTTTCTTAATCTGGTTTTACCTTCTCAAATTCTGTAATTACCCTCCCACCTGGGTTTTTTGATTGTGGTAGTAATGCCAGTGTTTGGTCTGAGCTGACAATATGAGATGATGTACCAGGCCTTAGAAGTGGTATTCTATGATTTACTGTATGCTCCTTAAAATTTTTCAGTCTTCCTATGCTAATATTTCTCTTGCTTTTTTGGTCACTGGGGATCACCTAGAGGACAACTTCCAAGACTAGACTTAGGGCCTCATTGTACAGATGTACACATCTTGACGGTCCCCATTTGAAGTCTAGTATGTGACCTCTGAGGCAAACAGACCAGTGGCATGAGAAGGCAGGGAATAGTGTTTGCCTAAAGTAGGTACAGTTATTGGCCCATTGTTTTGAGTGTATAAGGAATGTAATTTAAAAATAGCTTTCTGCTTACTTTTCATGAAAACTTCCAGCGCACTCCTTTCCTTTTTCTCAACCCTGCTGCAACTGTCTAGTGTACTTTTAATGTGTGTATTTTTAGTGTTGTCACAGCAGGTTGTGCCTCAGTTTTCAGGAACAGCAAGGGTGAACACTAGTTCCTTCCACTAGTTTGGAGTGGTTGGGAGGGGGAGGTGTTATATGTACATTTCAACTTATGTAGGGTTTTTTTTGTTTGTTTTAATTTGAGCACGAGGATCCATTCAGTTAAATTATTTTTCTTGCAACTGTTATTGTGATGTCTTAAGGGGTTATAAAAAGCTCTAGAATTAAGAGATATGTAAGTGGAAAAAGTTCTCATTACTATTTTCTGTTCTTCAGTGTTCTCTTATGGAAGGATGATGTACATTGCCAAGTACTAAGTAAAAGAATGACTTCAATTTCTGATTTTTAAGTGTTGGAAAGACAGACTTAAAAGTTGGTTCTATGCTATAAAGTCTCTTAAGCAGCTGTATCATCTTACAGTTTTAATGAGCTGTTATAACAGCAGTGAATTTATGAGAAACTACTCTGTTGCAAATTAGTATTAGCCACTAATTTCATGTATTATTATTTACGACTGAGAAAACAGCTTTGAAAACTTAATAAACCTGGCTTCATTATTTATGAAGTTTTACTGTATTTGGATAGTTGGCTCATTAAGCAAGCTCTTCAGCACTGGTTTTCAGGTTAGCAAATAGCTATAAATGTCAGCTCATTCTCTTAAATGTACATTTTGTCATGTCTGTAGGAAACAGCTTATCAATAGGAATAATTACCTCTTATGTGTAATGACTATAAGATGTCAGTTATTCCTATATAACCAACGTTTTTTTCTGGAGAAGCAGCATTTTTTTTTCTTTTTAGAAACTACTTTTTTTTTCCTTTTAAATCCTTAGCTTCCTGTTACTGTTAGCTGTGTTTTCAGTATTGCTAGCACTTTTTTAGATTTTGGATGCATCATGACTTTGGTAAACTTAAGAATGAGCTCTTCCATAAAGTTCAAATTTGTATTAATGCAATTGTTTAGCTGGGTGTCGTATTTGCATTGCAGGCTGTTTTGTATACGCCTGTAAAACACCATTTGTGTTGACAAGTAACAGTAACTTTTCCCTTTTCTGTGTTTCCTCAGCAGATGTAACTAAATTTCTGCTTAATATTAGTGGTTAAATTATAGATCTGGTCTCAGTAAATCTTCTTGGGGCAGTCTTCCAGTAGCAACTATCTAGTGCTGTGGAGCAGAGTTTGTCGCTTTTAGGAAAAACTGAAATGCAACCTAAAAATTACTGTATCCTTAGTATGTTTCTTAGTGTGGTAAATGATATGCTTGTAAGTCAATAGAAAGGTAGCAAGTTCAGCACTGTTGGAGGTTTTTTCCCAGGTGATGAGATGGCAGTCCTTTTTGCTGAGGCACCTGTTGGGAATATAATAGGGCTTCTCATCCTGTGGAATGTTTGAGGACAAGAGATACAGGTTTATTTTGTATAGACAGAAAGTGCTCCAAAGTGCATTTTGCTAACAAACAGATAGATGATACAACTGAGGGCTTCCTTTCAAAGCAGTAAGCTTGTGTTCTTTATAAATGAAGATACAAAATGAGTGATTGATGAAGATGAATTAGTGAAATATCCATTATGAAATAATTTGTAACGAAATAATGAAAATTTGAAGACAACATTTGAAGTTCACCATGGTATCATAAGTCACTTTGTCCTCTGCTTCACTTAAGGCCAAAAAATTCAAATGAGGAGGCTGCATACAGCTTACAATGTTCTAAAATACAGCCTTTCAATGTATAAAGGGGGCTTATTAGAAAGACAACTTTTTACCAAGGCCTGTAGTGACAGGACAAGGGGTAACGGTTTTAAACTGAAAGAGGGTAGGTTTAGATTGGATATAAGAAAGAAATTTTTTATGATGAGGGCGGTGAGACACAGGAACAGGTTGCCCAGAGAAGCTGTGGATGCCCCATCCCTGGAAGTGTTCAAGGCCAAGGTTGGATGGGGCTTTGAGGAACCAGGTCTAGTGAAAGATGTCCCTGCCCATGGCAGGGGGGTTGGATTAGGTGATCTTTAAGGTCCTTCCCAACCCAACCCATTCTATGATTCTATGAAAATATTTTTTTTTTCCTCATTTGTGTATCTGTCATTTGTCATGGGGAGACCAACACAACAGTTTTTATGAGAATGTCTAGTTTTTCATTTTCCTCGGCCCTTTAAGTATAGGGAACTGTTAAAAATGCAATTTAGTTGCTGTTGAACTATCAGTTTCAGATTCCCAAAATTGTAATAGAACATTAATTTATTCTTTGTTCTTTATTAATATGCTGTAACAGTACATTAAAGCTTCAAACCACTCAGGAGTCGATTGTTTGGGGCACAATGCTTGTGTTATATGTATTGTGCTCGCATAGTAAAGATCACACCTGCCTAAAACAGTTTACACCCAAAACTGTTATGGAGACATAAGCAGTGGATAAAAGAAAGGTGGTTTGGTTTCAAACAGCATATGGCGGTGAATAGTAGTAATATCAGACTGGATATGGGTATGCTCCTATGGTGAGATAGCATAATGGGATTAGGTCCTGTTAATTCTGTGTTAATACATAAAATGAAGTCTATGGATCTTGAAGAGGTATGATTCTTCTGTTTATTAAAAAAAAGTCTGAGCTTTAGGAAATTAAAGTTCTATTTCTAGTTTTGTTGCTGACTTTTTAGATTTGGACAGCTTTCAGGCTGCTGCTGTTTACTTGTGCTGCACTGGATATGGAGTCTTAAATCAAGTATAATGTGCACTGAGGTTCTCACACAGAAGGAACTATAGAAGTATAGAGGATTACTGTCAGGTGTCCTGAAGATTTTGTTTGTTGCAGATAGGTAGATTGTCACCTGCATAAACAATAGGGTTTGTTAATCAAAGTAATGTGATTGAGGCATGTCTGGCTCTCTGATGGGATGACTGCTAATCTGAGCCATCTGATTTAACTAATTCAAAGTTTAATCCTTCTGAAACTTTTAGTGAAGAAGAGGAGGAACTGGCACAGACATGACTACACAGAGTTGGATGATGGTTCCAAACCGGTGCAGGCTGGAACACGGACCTTCGTTAAACAGCTGCGGGCTCGCTCTTTCCCAAGGTACAGAAGCTTACTTACACATTTCGGTGAAAGAAACAGAGAAATGTTGTCGGCTGAGTGTGTCTTAGGGAAGGTGACTAACATTTCTCTGCTTCAGAAAATGAAGGCTGAGGATGACTTCCTCCTCCTTTAGAATGCCCCCCCGCCCCATCGCAGTTTCAGATGGATACATTTGCCTTTTCATGCAGTAGCTTCCCCTGTTTGGTTTTGCACTGGGATATGTTGTCTGTCGGGACTGCTACAGGGTGGTGTGGGGGTTTTGAGTTTTTGGGTGTGTGTTTGTTTTTGTGGGGGAGTTGGGGCAGTAGCATGAGTGGTTGGTTTTTGTTTTCCTTTTTTGTGCCTGAACTGTCAGAATATTGTCTGTCTATTCCTCTAGTCCAGGCATAGTCCTCTGTTTCATTCCAAATAACATAGAATATTTATAGGAGCTGGTAGTCTATCCATTCTCGTGTGCTTTAGAGGAAAATAGAGAAACATGGTCGTACTTTCCTCCTGAGCTGTCTGTGATTGGCTGTCTCACTGAAACGTAAAGACTTACAATTCTTTAAAGGAGTTTGTTGTTGTTGTTACCAAAATGTACTTTAATGCCTTCTCTGAGAATTCCTTTTCCCCATCCTCTTAAATTACTGTGTTCAGTCATATAGAAAGACTATGAGTTTCCAGGTTATGCATGACAGTAAACATTTCCTTGCTGGTTTAGGTCGTTCTCTTTGTCTTTTAGTTAAATGCTTAATATAATAGTACTGGGTCCACTTCTTTTGGATTCAAAAGTAGCCATTCCCACCTGTCATCCCCCAAACTGTGACATAATTTTTTTTTTCAGTAGTGCTTGGAGGATGCTTTTCTGCTAATATTCCATTATTTCTTTCCACCAGTGCTGATGAAGTCATTTTGAAAATGCATGGAAGCCAGTTGACACAAAGATACTTGGAGAAACATGGGTTTGATGTTCCCATTATGGTTCCTAAATTAGATGGTCTGGGGCTCAGACTTCCTCTGCCAACTTTCTCTGTTTTAGATGTGGAACGCTATGTAGGTAAGAGTCGCTCTGGAGTACTTACAAATGATTCTGTCTGTAAATTAAAATAAATATTTGCATGATTATAAGAGCTTCCAGGGTGCTAAATATATATTCTAAATTGAAGACTAGCAGAGAGTAAAATTAAAGCTATGGGGTTTTGTGGGGTTTTTTTTCTTTTTTTTTTTTTTTGTGTGCGTGTGTGTTAGATATGTGATAGGAGTACAGCCTTACTTTTCAACTTTCAAACATTAATTTTGGTGCAAGCTAAACATGAAATGCTGGGGTTTTTTTCTGCTATGCGTTGTAAACCAATAAAGTATAGTGATTTTTAAGATTGTTTTCTTTGTGGGAATTGAATGAATCGCTCTTATGATCAATAAAGTTTAATCATTGGTTAGGATATTGCAAAACTTAATGTTTTGGGCTCAGTAAATTGTTATTTCTGAATCAAGTCTTTCTTCCTGGAAAATTTCCTACCTTGGCTTCCTATAGCAGGACAGCTAGAGCTTCCCAAGGACTATTTCATTCTTATCAGATCTCTTGACAGTCTGTAATTGTTTCAACCTCGTGTAAGTGTGCAGTACAGAGAAACAGAGTCTGAGCCAATTGCAGCATGACATTTCCTGTAACATATAGTACAGTTGAGAAGTCTGTATATGGCCTTGTCTGTGTTCTTGTGATAACCTAATATGTGTGCTGAAAGTAGGTTTTTTTATCCATCAACATTTTACAATGGCACCAGAATATAGGAAATATGTAGTATATGGAATGTTGTTACTGTTATGATGATTATAAACAGTAATGTGTTCTGCTTTAAAGTGTAATTATCATTTTTGATACTTCTGAGTCTTTTCTTTTGGAATACTGCCTCTTCAGATTCAGCAAGAAACTTGATCTTCTCATTCTCATACATATATTTTGACCTACCAGGTTCTCCAGTTTAGGGAAAAAATTGGAATGCCACAGATTCACCTTTCTATTATTGAAATTAAAAATAAGAAAACTGAATAAATGCTATTCCAACTAGAATTTATCAAGATGATACTAACTTGCAATTTTAAAGCAATTGTGTTTATAGTGTACGTCTAGATACATTCCAGCATTCCAAAATTAATTATCAAATTTGACCATTGTGTGTGTGTGTGTATATATATATATATAAAAAACTAAATGGACATAAACCAATTACTATTATAATGTTGTTGTTAGTCCTTTCTCTTGGCTAAGGGTTCCTTCTTGCTTGTCTAGTTCTACAGATGTATCACTTCAAAATACACGATATGTAAACCAATCCTTCTTGTCTTTGGAAATGAAGCACACTCATGACAATTATTCAATGAACTTACTGTGTGCTTAAAAGTTATGTATGTGTATAAGGAGGGTGGGGGTGGGCTTGTAGAATGTTTGCGAAGGAGTACCTGCATAGTTTTTAACGTTAATAACTTACCAGTTATGGCACAAGTTTCGTTCAGTTTGCTAAGAATTACAAGCTGTGAGCAGTAGGATTAATTATTTGTAAAGAATTCTCAGTGGTCCTTGTGTTAAATATTCAGGTGCTGTGGTGATGATCAATAGGAAGAGTGAGGAATAGATCTGCCTTGATAACTTTCTCTACACTAGTCTTTCCAATTGCAGCCACAAACCCGATTTTTTTTTTTTAAACTAGTTGCAGTCATTCTATACTGCTCTTTTTCTTTTTGGTTAACCACAGGAAGGAGGATTTATTTTTAGAGTGTTTTCAGTTCTGTCCTTAGCTGATTATAGCAATTAAAGTTAGACCTAATAAAAAGTTGGTTTATACTGATCTGTCTCTGTTCCAAGAGAATACTGATAGTAGTGGAGTTTTTGTGCAGAAATGTTTTGATAAAGGCTGGAAAAAAAGTTAAATTTTTCTTAAACACCTTAATTGGCTGTTTGTATCTGCAATAGGTTTAAGAAAGTCATCCTATTTTTCACAGGTGGCGACAAAGTAATAGATGTAATAGATGTAGCAAGACAAGCAGACAGTAAAATGAAGCTCCATAATTATATTAAATATTTCACAAATCCTGACCGACCAAAAGTATTGAATGTGATCAGCCTGGAATTCTCGGACACAAAGTGAGTATTGACTTCAATTCCTTGAAGGTAGGAGGTGGTTTTCGCTAAGCTGAACAGTCTGTGTAGGAATATAATGTCTGTAGTGGGAAAGATAGGAGGCTGCGTATTTTATGTAGACAGCTAGTGTGATGTAATGCAGGTATAAAACATTTTTATTAATTCATAAGTAATAACTTTGTAGGAAACAAAAATTTAAAGCTGTCACTTAAAAAGAGGTGTGCTTACTCTTGATTATATTTATGGTTCTTTTTTGTTTGTTTGTTTTAAAAGGATGTCTGAATTAGTGGAAGTACCAGATATTGCCAGAAAGCTTTCATGGGTGGAAAATTATTGGCCAGATGATTCTGTCTTCCCTAAGCCTTTTGTTCAGAAGTATTGCTTGATGGGTGTCCAGGACAGCTATACTGATTTTCATATCGATTTTGGAGGAACATCAGTCTGGTACCATGTTCTCTGGGTATGAAGGCTTCTTGATTTATGACTATGCGAAACAAAATCTATTCAGGGTGCAGCCTTCTGCCATGGCATTATCACCTGTATGAAATTTTGTGCTTAAAAAGCCGGGGGAGGAGCTTGAAAGTGAATTACTGATTGTTGGTGTTGCATTTTTATGCTTTTATTTTAGCATGCTGTTGGTGACTGTAATTGGTTGACTGATCATTTTGGTAGACTGGTAGGTGATATAGTGAGGTTTTAGTATGAAAAAATTAATTGAATGAAAATCATTGACATACTCAACTTTTTATTCTTCTCAGAAACTTTGACCATGTATACATCATAGAAGAGGCAAAGTGGTTTCATCTTATGTTTTCTCATTTGGCACGTGCGCACATATCCATAAATTGTTTATAAAAGCTGCAATTTTTTATACTCCAATGAAAAGTTTGGTTGGTTTGTTTGCTTCTTTTACATCACAAGACACCACCTGGTTAGTGTGCTATTGACTAAGCTTTTGGTGGATTACAGCTGTGAAACACTAGGGCTAGGAAGCCTTAATGTTCCATAGTGGAAATATGGAATACACCATTTAGATCAATCTGTTACTTCATTAGAGACTCAGAGGTTGTAGTATGCCTCCAGGAGGACATTAATTTATTTATTTGATTTTTTTTTTTTTTAATAGGGTGAGAAGATATTCTATTTGATTAAGCCCACTGATGAAAATTTGGCTCTCTATGAGTCTTGGAGTTCATCTGTCACCCAGAGTGAAGTATATTTTGGGGACAAGGTTGACAAATGTTACAAATGTGTTGTGAAGCAAGGACACACTTTATTTGTTCCAACAGGTAAGATTTTACCCTTATTACTAGGACTTAGCATGTTTAATCACCAGGAATTAAGGGTATCCTAAAATGATTGCATTATCAACATTTGGTTTCTAGTAAAATTTTGGATAAGAGAGAATAGTAAAAAATTTAGAAATTTAGATTTTCGAAAGAAGTAGTTAGCTTTTTAGATTGCCTGACAGTAATAAGGGAAAGCAAGGGTGTTTGTTACCCAATTATAAGACAACAAATTAAAGCTTAATTTGGATATCAGGGAAATAGTTCCAATTCATAGAACATACATTGTTCACCATTTGATAGCTATCCAGTCTGATTTCTTATCTAAATTCTATAACACAATTTTGTTTTTACAGCTTTTGAATATTGTCAGACCTGCTAGGCAAAATTATTATGAAAACTTCACATAAACTTATGCTGTAGGCTAGAGGATTAAAAATAAAAATTGGGTGGTGTGGGTTTTTTTTTGTTTTGGGTTTTTGGGTTTTTTGGGGGTTTTTTTCCCATTTTTTGTTTTCTGCCAGCAGGAAATCTAAACTGTGGTGGAGCCTGTGGAGACTCTCTGAATCAAAATGAAAGTGTCCCTAAGTAAAACTGAAGAACATATAATTGAATTCATGTGTTAATTCCTTTTGTTAAAAGGATATTTGTAGATATAGTTTATGAAACTGTATAGAGTTCATAAATTCATTTCAGCAGCTTCCTTTAAAAATGATGCAGAGGCATGGTCTCTTCTGATTTTCTTTAAAAGCATTTCTTGTAACCGTCACCTAATAGCATCTGATAAAGTACAGGACATTTTTAAGAAACAAGAAACACCAAAACAATTAAACTTCTTTATTTAAAAAAAACACAGAAAAATCCTCCAAACAAAACACACCCCCACCCCAAAACTCCCAAATACCATAAACTTAGAAGTCTTTAATAAATCAAACCATATTTTGCCAATAAAGCGAGTGCCAGTTAATTTCTTGTATTTTCACCTATCCAGCCTATCCATATAAATATTTTTTATTATTTTATTATTAAAAATTTGTACTGGGTACTATCTTCCCTTTTTTGGGGGAGGTAGCTTTAAATACACAGGGAAGGAAAACGGTGCACGATTCTACTTCTGGAATAAACCTTGAAGGTGATGTTCAGTGCCTTATTCTGTCATGGACTTCCTAGACAGACTACTGCATTTTTCTTATAGCTCAGTTCTCTACCTGTGAGGTTTAGCATTTACTGTTCTAGTTCATGGCTCGTGCAGAATAAATACTACATGGTGAAGAGCTGTATATGCACTTAACATTCCTGAACACCCAGAGCTTTTTAAAACCATACATTTTTGGCAAGAGATGACATTGATTTTCCATTTGTTTAAGTGTAAGGTCATACATCTATGAACAAAGAATGCAGAATTACAGAATGAAGAACTTCATTGTGACCCACAGATCTTTGAAAATAGTTACTGCTTCCCAAGTAATCAGCTGAATCTGAGCTCTCACTACAATGTGACCAAAAACTATCATAAAATGATAATTTCTAATGTATACATGTATTTGTGTGTGTATACACATAAAATGATACTTTTAAATGTACATTTGTGTATGCAAATATATGTGTATACACACGTACATATTCATCTACATATGATGGAGTATAGTGTAAGAACCAATAAATTAGATTTCAAGACAGGTGTTTAAAAATTGGGAAATTCTGTAAGACTGATTAAAGGCTTTAAAAAAACCCTGATCTCTACTGAAAACCCTTTTGCTGTTCCTGCTTGCACTGATGCTAGTGGATGTCATAATTATTTTATAATCTCTGAAATATGTTCAGAGTAGACTTTTGATTTAAAATTAATCTTGCATGTAGGTGAATAGAACCTATTGGGAGGCTCTTGAGAGTTGTTTAAATATTATTCAAGATATTCTGTGTGGTCTACACCAAATTTTCTTGCCTTGTTACATAGACCTTAATCAAAACTGCAGCATAAAAATAGCAGGTAGGAATGTAAAAAAAATTAAATCCTTCAGTTGACACAGGTATGCCACAAAAATCCTTGGTGTTGATGCAACAGTGATGAGGCTTTGTTGTCTGTTTTGTCAGTGTCTGGGGAGGTGTGTGTTTAAAGGTTTGAAATACACATATTCCTTGGAGAGTCAGAGGTATTCATTTACTATGATGATGATGATAAGAGTGAAGAATGGAAACCATATCAACAAATGCAAAATGAACTGGTAATACAAGGCGATCTTCATTGCACTGCACTTCTCAAAGAACAGAAGTAAAACTGAACAATGTATAATATTAATTAAAAAAAACCCCTTAGGTTGCATGTGCCATTGTATTCTACATTCTCTCATATACCATTCTGTAACTTCCTTCTCAGGCTACATAGTAGGCATGTTGCTTAGTCAGCGTAGTTGCTACGTTTCAGGTCTTCTTACGTGTGGTACCACAACAACTAGAACTGGTTTTTTCTTAACTGAATTAAGGCATGGATTTAATGGTAGTTTGCAGTATATAGTTGCTTGTGATTTGATCTGATCTTGCCTCAAGGTGGCGAGCTTCCTGTGTTTGTATGTCTTGCCTACACTCAAACCATGAAGTAATCTGCAAATGTATGGCCAACCCATCTTTTGTCAAAAAACCATCTGTATGCATACAAAATCAGAAAAAAAATCTTGAAAGAAGAAACTCTGTAGTGTATTTACATTAAAGCTGCACAGTATAAATTTTAAAGGTAACTATTTTTAATCAGGAAGCTAGTATCGTATGTTCTTTCGTGTACTTACTTGAAATTATTCAGTAGTAATCAGCTAGATTGACAGCATAATGTTGGCCGTGGTTTGCCATGTTGAATAGTGGAGTTCACAAGGACAATATTTCAATTATGTGACAAATTTATATAGTCAGAGTGCCTAGACTGGGTTTTAAACTGAACATAATTTCACTGGAATTAGGATGACTGTATTTAGAATAATTAATGGAACTACTTCTGAATTTTGAGAAACTTCAGTATTGCTAAATGACTTTTTTTATGTTGTGCAAACTGCTCAGTTACTGTAAGCACATGTGAATATTGAAAGGAATATAATTTCTGTTTTGTTTTTATGACTTTATCTTTTGTTCAGTATATTTTTCCTCTTCTGACTTGCTTTTTTTTTTTTTTGATTGGAGAGAAAGCTTTTGGGAATTTTTACTTGAAAAATCACTGGCGGTCTTGCATCCCCTCCGCCCAGTGAAAAATGTCTTAATCTTAACTCCTTCAGAAAACTACGGTTCCACTAGATTTGTGAAATAATGTAATTTACATGTTGTTAAAATTTAGATTACTTATTCCTAGCCCAGAATACAAATCTCTTTGCTTTTTTTGTTTCCAGGTACAGCATTTTTACTTATATATGTGTTTAAAAACAGTCTTAGAATAATTTATATGTATGTATTAAGTTTCAGAACCTGTCATTTCAGGCTGGATTCACGCTGTGCTCACATCTCAGGATTGTATGGCTTTTGGAGGAAACTTTTTGCACAACCTCAATATTGGCATGCAGCTCAGGTTAGTCTCAGCTCTTCCTATACCTTTTCCTCAGTAAGTAGGATATTCTTTTAATAGATATTTTTCTTCATGCTCTTAACCAGGATCAAATTGGTACAGGCTCTCGAACAGACAATAGTGGCATTTTCAGTTAGAATGTATCAAGCACATACTCTTATTTCACTTCTGCAAAGTTTGTTTCAAAAGCAAAATGAAGGGTATGCAAGAATTTAAGTGAATAAAAGAAAAAAAAAAAGAAAGAAAACTCTACTTTGGAGATTAGTATAAGTGAGTAAAACAAAACTGAGCAAGCCCAGGTGTGCGACACTGAGTTGAAATAAGCGTCCTCAAGTCAACATTGCTCTAAGGGCAGCTGTATTTAGTTTTTGTCCAAGATGTGGAGCTGTCTTCTAAACATATTGTTTTTATTTATTACAGTGGAATCCTGATAAAATTCCATCTGTTAAAAGATCACACATTGGGTTTGTATCCTAGTTTTATGAAGTCCAACTTTATTCTTAGAAGTGCCGCAGTCAAACTTGATAAGGTCAGAGCCTGGATGAGACCAGAGTTCAATCTTGTCTGTGGTCTTGTTGGGATTTAACTATGTGGTACTTAACTTCTTTTATTTATCATGGCCATGGTTATTTTATTTTATTTTGGACATTGTGTCAGTTTGAATGATTACATAGTTGAAAAGTGAATTTGATAATTAAAACATTCATGTTTTGTAATATTTCTCTTTATTCAGGTGTTACGAAATGGAGAAGAGGCTAAAAACCCCGGATCTTTTCAAATTTCCTTTCTTTGAAGCCATCTGTTGGTTTGTGGCCAAAAACTTACTGGAAACATTGAAAGGTAATCCTTGTTTTGTTTTAAGAGATATACATGTATCTGCCTTTGTTGTTTTTTTTTTTTTTTCTCTTCATTGATAGTGGAGAAAATTATACTGCTGTTGTGTGAACAGAGGAAACTTTTTAAGCTGGAAAACCAGACTTGAATTCCTTGAATTTTTTTTGAAAAGTCACATTATTTTTTAACCAGATTTTAGTGAATGCTGCACTGTGACAGTTCTAGATCCAGCAGTTCTTGGTTTTAGTAAATGATCGTTCTGAAAACTACTTTGGTGATTAAAGGTTTCTAGGGTAACTTGCGCTGCACAGAAATCTTAGTGCACTTGGTAATGCATGTAACTAACACTTTGTAGCATGCTGCTAGAACCTTTGAACTATTTTATTAGTGTTTTTCATCCAATAGTGATGATGTATCTGGTCAATGAAAATATTCTAGATTATCAAGACAGAGTATCTGAGATCCTGACACAGTGCAATTGTACTACCAGCCAAATAGGATTAATTTACCATTATCTGAAAAGACCTTGATAAGGAAGATAGGAAACTTATTTCAGTGGCATCAGTTTTTCACTCGGGCTTCTTCCATGTCATGTAAGATCTTTGAGTACCCTTTGATAGCCTTTCTCTCCTTCTTTCAGCAAATGACTCTCTAAATGATCCCACTAACTTAGACCTGTGGGTTTCTTCTTGGTGGCGTCACAGCTGAACGAAGAGGTTTTCTTGCACTTCTACAATTTTCTTTGACCTTTTCAGTCAAACTACCTGTTGTCTTCTGCTCTTTGTTGTGAAGGGAAAGGTGTCTGTGAGGGCTTTTATAGGAAAGATGTATCCGTTCCTATGAGCTGTGTTAAATCATTTATATCAGTGCTTATCAATAGACATCTCAACAGCCTCTTGTTCTTGACAGTTGCCGGTCCTTTCGAAACTTCCTCATCTGGTCCTGTAATTCCTATATCTGTACCTATGTATAATTGAGCTTGAGAGAGTGCCTGTCTGACTTCACCTTCTTTTCCTCAAATATCTTGCTCTCTGCCTGCTCTGTTTAATCTTAATATAAATGTCATATTCCAAATGATGTATTTCAAAGGAGAGAAATCAACCTTCAGAGGAGGCTGCTGAATTCAGCTTCTGCTTTGGAAGAGATCAGAATCTCATGTAACCTTTTTCTAATATGAAAACAGTCACAGTTATTGAAAATGATCTATTCTCCTTTCAGCAAATGAAGGCATTGAACAACCCTTGTTTCCTAAATGAGTGTTTAAAGTTTCTGGATGAACCTAAAGCAACTCAGAAATCTTACCAAATAGAACAAACTTGCAGAAAATTTTTCCTTTGAAAAAAAGAGTATTTTCTTCTTGAAAGCTTTGCTTTGGTTGGTCTCACTCCTGCATATTTAAAATTTACAAGCTCATCAGAAGACATAGGAGCTGTATTCCTGCTGGAAAAGCAGTGGGGTATATGTTTCTATATCATCTAGCTAACTATGAGTTATGTCCCATGTCCATTTCCCACCTCTTCCCCCTCCCCTTTTTATCCATTGACTCCTTAAGTACATAGACTAGGAGCCTCTTGTGACTTATGTCTTAGGGGAGCGTATGAAGCTTATTCTCATGTTATTTTTAATCTATGGCGGTTTAATTCAGGCCAGTAAGCAAAATCAGCACAATGTATCTTTCTGGTTCTTTTTATAAAACGATAACAGGATCATAAACATTTTGATTTTGTCTTTTCATTGGCAAGAAGTGTTTTATGATATTGTATGTGTTGTGGCATTCACCTAAACTTCTTCATAGTTCTTGGGGCTTCAGAATAGGTAACTTGTTCATCTATCCAATACTCATTAATTTTGATTACTTTTGCGTCATGCAGTCTTTTCTAGTGCAGCTGAAAATCCAGCCTGTGGTGCTGCCTTGTGTTCTCAAAATTTTATCAACTGAGTCAGCTAGTGGGCAGGAAGACTTCTGCTGCAACTCAAAGGCCTGTCACTCCTTCTTGTACCCTTTAACAAGTAGGAGGCATCTTTGAGGGAAGAACAGCTGTTTAGTAACAGAACTTGCCTTTTTCTGCCAGCAGACTAATACATTATCCATAAGAATAGTGTTTTATTAGTGTGTTCTTTTAAGGGAATAGAATGAGCCACATAGTTCTAGTGTTGGTCCATTTGCTATTTACAAGTGGAAATATTTGTCAAGAACATGGGGAGAGGTTGCAGTCTACTTTTGACTGTTTATGGAGGATTTGTCTTTCCCTTCTTTTTTTCCCCATGAAGGAAAAGAGAAAATTGAAAAGGAATTGAAATCACTTGGGAGCACCAGCTTTCTTGAGAAGAGCAGCTTCTGTAGCAGAGTGATTTCCACCCCTTGCCCCCTTTGATTTTGGGAGGAAAAATGATGTAAACTGTGTGAGGGAGAACTGTGATACTTGGAAGGGTGACAGAAAATGTTTGGGGAGTGGAAGTGTGCTAGTGTGAGCCATTTGCTGTATGTATGGGAATAAGCAATAGGAATTCTAATTTAGAGATACATCCCACATCCTTCTGGTCCCCTTTGACTAAAATATTTCTGAATGAAATAAAAGTGATTTCTTTTTTCAAATATATTTTCTCTTGTTCTGTATTTTAGATGTCTTTTGTTCTAATTGACGTTTAGTATGTTGTAAACTATCCCTAATTCACACAAGAATACGTCAAAAAAAGATTTTATGTAGAATCACTTTAGGGTTGGGTTGTTTGGGTTTTTTTGTTACAGTATGCACACAAATACAGGATGTCGTGTTTCATTTGCTTGCACAATTTTTCCTTTTTTGTGCTGTTGCATAATGGCAATTTTATTGGCTGAAGGGTAGCACTGTTAGTGTGTTTCTAAATTGGTATCTGTATCCTTTTTAGAACTGAGGGAAGATGGTTTCCAGCCTCCAAGCTATTTAGTGCAAGGAGTGAAGGCTTTACTTACTGCTTTAAAATTATGGATGAAAAAAGAAGTAAGTATAAGTGATTTTGTTTGCTATTTTGGTGAGCTCTGTTTTGATTTAGAAGTAAGTGAAGGTCTGTGCCCTTTTAAAGTTTAAGATTATTTTTATCTGTTAATTAGTACTGAAGGACTCTATGGAGAGTATGCACTGCTGATCTGAAGAATCATCATGACAATTTTATATTCCATGATGCTAATAAAGTCTTTTTAGACCAATTAATAAGCTCTTCTATTGTAGCTGATAGAAGTAGAATCTTGCTTCACCTCAGGATGGGGTAAGAATGCTAGAGGATAAGCTGATAAGGTGGGGCTTTTTTCTAACAGATCTGTTTATATAGTTGATTCATCCTAGTCTGAGGCAACGGAGGGATGGAATGCCCTGATATTTAGCATTTTCCATTAATGTCAGTGCTTTGGAGAGCACATTTCAGGTACACCTGTATTGCTGAAGAGTCAGTTTAGATTCACATGAGGATATTAACTTCAGTTGAATACTGTCCCTGATGAACATTGGCTGACTCTTGTAAGATCATTAATATGTTGCCTACGCTGGCTTTGCTGGTGCTCTGCTGTCCAGGAAAGCTCATTTGTTTTGGCATAGCACTGGAACTGGCCTAACTCCATGTGGTTTTTTTCATGTGCCTGAGCTAATAAGCCCTCTTGGAACCTGTGCTTCTGGGAAGTGCTGTTCACTGACAGGCAGTTTGGTTCTGACTGAGCTTATTAATTCTAGTTTGTTGCTGGCCGTGCTGACTTGAACTGGCTCTTGGAGATCTGTTTGGTCTTTCTGCCCACAAGTTCTCCGTGTAAAAGAACTTATTATACAACAGGTATGATATTTACACAATGCTGCATCCAACATAATGAGCTTCGTGGAACTGAACACGAGGTGCAAGCGCAGAGGTGGTTACTCTGTGTGGAGTCCGCTGGGGTCCAGCCCGTGTAGCATTACTGATTCCAGGTGAACCTTTGCTGGCCCTCTGTAACACCTCTGAGTTGGTTCTCTAGTGTCTGTTTGTCTATGCCATTCTGGATCAAAGCTAGCTAGTAAGCAGCGTAGCAGTATTCACACGATGTTGTGCCTAAGCTGTGAAACCATGTATGAATCCAAGCTATTTCTGCATCCATGGCATGGATAATAAGCAAGCCGAGTAATCGCACTGCTGATAACTGAGATCAAACCTAGCCTGTATAAATCCTTATTTTAATTTGAAATTGGATTGGAATTCCTGTTTTGTAGATTGCTGTAGTATAGTATTGTAGCATTTGTGTACTGACTAGTAGCTCATTAACTAGTTTGATTAATACTTCATCTAGAATGTGATGTGTTTCCTACTTTTCTGTGGAAAAAAATTAATTGCACATGCTGCATTCTGTATGCTTATTAATGAGTCCTGTGAGTATTCCCAAACCACTGGCTGAACAGACACTTCAATTGTGAGGAAACTGCACAACATCAGTGATCCAGTCACAATGTTGTGTGCTGTCCACCACCTATCATGTTTTGTACCTTGCGTTCATCTTTTCTAGTTACTGCTTCATAAGTGAAGCTGATCTTTTGTTTGCAGCAGGCCATGTGCGTGATAGGATTGTAGTTGTATGCAGCTGAAAACAGGAGGAGCTTTGTACGTTGCTGTTGTGTTGGCGATTTCAGACAGATTCTGAAAAAGAAATGACAAATGGATACTTCTCAAATGAGAAGCCTACTCATGAGGTTTCACATTCCTATCATGGAGTATGTCTTTTCAAGACATATGTGAATTATCTTAGTGAATTGTTTTATTTGCTGGAGAATTTCAAACTCATCTTCAGCAGGGCAGCAGTATCTTAATTTCTGCAATATTTAAAAACTGCCAAAAATTACAAGATGCTGAGAATAGAGATTGACTGCTACTAAAATCATTTTAGTTTTCATGTCTTGATTTGAATTCAGTTTGTGCAAGGCTTTACTTTGGTACCGATCATCAGTCTGCATGTTCGTTGATACACACAATAACAATGATGACCTATCCAGTCATCTGAGCTCTTGGATTTTAGCTGTGACTTCCTTCCAGCTTGCATAAGCAACAGGTCTCAGATTCAATTTTTCAGATGTTTGATTCATGTACCAGTAAGATTATTTTAGGCAACTGTTCTGTGTTTTTAAAAAAGATATTAATAGCTGTTGTAAAAGACAAAAAATCAGAGTTTTTTGTAAGGAGGGAGTTTATTGTTTTTATTTTATCTTTATTTTTTTGTGTATGTTTTTAAGCATTGATATACTTCATTGTGATGCTAGTCTCCAAAGATGGGTGGATTCATTTGCCTACCAGGACGTTTTTTTATCTGTATCTCTTGATTTAAGACAGGTTTCTTTTTCCTCTGTATATTTCCAACATTTACAAAACCATTTCTTGAAGCTCTTGAATGAATCATAGCGCTTTTCCATTATTTTCTTTACCTGCAATTTACATCTGACATACTTAGGCCATTTTGTTGCTACTGTTCTCCCTAGTACAAGAGAATTCCTCAGTCCCAAAGGCTGCTTGTTCCTTTTCTGAGAACTGATAATGCAGAGACAACTTAAAACCAAGTTATTTAATAATGATAATAATTTTTCAGAAATGACATCTGTAGATATTCATATTTCCTGCCCATCCTTTCCTTCTGTCAGACTGTTAGGTTATATATCCATTTGAATTTGTTCGCATATTTAAGTTGCTTGGATGGTTTCTTTTTCTTTTTTTTTTCTTTTTTTTTAAATAATACTCTGCCACAGCTTAATTGAGAAAGCTTTGGTGTAAACAAAAGCTTTTATAGTGGCAAACAAGTGAGCTCGCTAGTGGAACTTAATTTGCTCAAAGAGTTACTATAAATCATACTGGCAAAATAATATGCTTCTGATATAAACTATGTTTGCATTAGGAAGGCTTTTCAGTATTTTTAGACCAGAGAAACTTTGAAGTCGGTGTTTTGGAGGATTGCATCAGTCACTTCCTCTTGAAGTCTTCATGGACAGGAAGGCTTTGGGGAGAGTGAAGTCCTTAAGTAGAAAGGACTGAATGGTCCTAAAATGACCAGTAACTTGCTGGAAAAATTGTACAGTTTAGTGACAGAGGTGCCATGTTCCCAAGTGTGAATGTGTAGAGGTGATGCATTCAAAGAATGAACAGTGGTAAATAATAGCAGCTGATGTAATCTTTCCTGTGGAATTAATGGCACTGAAATGAATGATTATATCGTGGTTATACATCCATGTTGGTTTTTTTTGGGGGGGAGAGAGCATTCTTTTTAATGACTGAGAGGAAGCCAGGGTCGATGAAATGCACATACAGTATCAAATTGCTTCTAGCAATAATTTTGCTGCTGAATCTCATTTTTGAAATGTGGGTAGCTGAAAGTGTTTATGGGATGTTTTTCCATTTAAATGGTCGATTAAGGGGATAGGAGAATTCATGTCAGTCAAGTCTATGCGTGAGTGCTGTTTTGTCTGTTTAATTCTAACTAGAAGTGTTCTGAGGCACATTTAAACTGTACATACAAAATAGTAAACATTTTTTACTAGATCTAACTGTAGAGTGTTTGGACTTACTCAGATTGGTTATATATATATAGGAAATCTGTCTCTGATACTGTTTCAGAGGATTAAAGGGAACATAAACTGTTACGGCTTCCTCAATTTTTTCATAGGGAATGATTTTTTTTAATCGCTTTCTCAAACCTACTAGATTCTAAATAAGCTAAGAGGGTAATTTTTAAAAGTGAAATGTGAGGCAGATGTCTAAAAATCTTCATGTTGGTTACTGATTATTATTCTTGACTTGCTCTTTAGATTAAATTTTTGCCATAGTGAAATTCCCGTAGTCTTTAGCTGTTTTAAAGGTCATGACTCTAATGAGTTTCTGAAGAGTGGCTCTATACTGACCATGCTAAAGGGAAAAAAAGAGGCTGATTACTGTACTGAGGGGAAAAAAAAAATTAAGTGGTTGTCAGCATGGCTTTGTATTACCCCTTCTTTGGATTCTTAGAGACATTGAGGGATATCTGCTGCCTTGTAAAGCTTGAACTGGAAGCTTCAGGGTGTGTGTGTATCTATCCTGGCAGTTTGCAGTCATTGTTACAGAAATTAATCTGTTTTTTTCCTTTTAAAAATTTTCCCTGTAGATTTGTTTATTTCGTATTACTTCTGCTTTTATCTGAAAAAATGAATTAAGTATCTTTTCTTCCCCCTTTGCATACAGCTTGTAACAGAACATGCCTTTGAAATTCCAGACAACATTAGGCCTGGGCATCTCATAAAAGAGCTCTCAAAAGTGATTCGTTCTGTAGAGGTAAGAACAGAGGCAACTCTACATAAGCATGCAGAAAAAAAAATCTTTGAATCAGGGAATTCCATAGTAGTTATGCTACTGATTGACCGTATTCACCTTTTAATTTATTTAACATTCATTTACTAATAGAAGATCAAGAGGAAAACTGTTGGGAATACTAAGCTAAGATAAAGAAAATATATAGTGAGGGTGGTTTATGTATTTTTTTTTTAAATATTTTTAATGATTAAATTATTTGTAGGTCAGTATTTCTAAAATGTTCTCACTTATAACTACCTACAATAATTACTGTGAATATGTTGTTAAAGAGTTTAATTTGAAATTCTGTGCATATTCCATTCTCCTGCCCTCTTGTTTGTTAGTTCTGGTCCAGCTGTCATCTCTTTTGCACTTTTCCTTATGTTTTGTCGGTCTTTGTTACATAGTCAGTGTTTTTTTTCTTTCTTTTTTCCCCTCCTGTACCAGTGTTTTGCTCCTTTATTTCTTAATGAATATTGATTCTTGAAAAATTCTCACATTTGCATGTGGAGAGAACAGTTCTGAGAACTGAAGAGAAATGTGATCTTTTGGGTACAATACATGTCTACCCTATGCTGCCTTCATGAATAAAACCTTTTGTTTTGATGGTAACTTTTGGTGTTAAGCACTACCATTATGGGAGAGTATAAAAACCCCAAATGGGGAAGAGGTGCAGTAGAACTAAGCTTTGTACATCACATCCATAGGAAATATGTAGTATTTCTCTAAAAGGTCTAACAATTTTATTTATGTAATTTACATTTAATTAGATGAATAAGAAGCAGCACTTAAATATGTGGATTTACTCCTCTGAGACTATTCTGAAATATGTGTTTTTAATTAAAGGAGGAAAACAGCAAACTCGTTAAAACTCAGGGAATTCTTGGTGCGTGTCCAACTTCACGGTCTTCACATGAAACAACTTCCCCTCACCACTCCAGACGAAGGGTGAGGAAACTGCGAGACCATGCTACCAAAACTCCTTCTAATCTGGACATCCTGGAACTCCACACTAGGGAGGTACTGAAAAGACTGGAGATGTCACCGTGGGAGGAGGCAAGTATTAAGTTATGTGCAAGAAAAACAAAACCAGAGTAGATTTCTAATCTCTGTTGAAAGGGAAAAGCTTTTGACATGCATAAGAATACAGGCTACTACTCTTTGTCATATGAGACATGGATAGATTTGTTTTCGGTTTCTTTCTTTTGAGTTTTCCTGATAGGAATTTCTCTCTTCCTTGATAATTTTTTTGTGGAGGTTCCTTCAACCTTTTGGTTCAGAAGATGCCCTGAATCCGCTACCTACTTCAAGTATAGTTTTTGAGTTAGGACTGCTGTAGCTATCAAGTGCTACTTTGAATCAGTTCTGTGAAGAAAAGGGAGCTTGCAAAGCCTTGATTTGGTGAGGCTCTGAGCCAGCCTGCTTCTCTATGTGTTTTTAGATAGCTGTTTCCTACAGTTCAGTTACTGTAATTTGATTAGCCTTGTTTTTCAGTAGTGTTCCTATTTCCTGTATGACTGTGCCTCCCTACCAGTAAGCCTAAGACTGTCTTTGGTATCCATTGTGGGGCTGTGGACGTTGTGGTTGTATTACAAAGCTATCATGGAGCGAATGAGCAAAATGTAGTCTCTTGAAAAATTCTTTTTTTCAGGTTTGATGACCTTATTTCAAAAAACAGCAACAGAAATGGGAGGAGTGAGAGAACGGAAATAAGTAGCTTTATGAAAGGAAATAAGTAGCTTTCTGAGAATAAGAAATGCTGACACATTTAGTTGGGACAGGATGGACTGTCATAGTGGAGAAATACTGATTTGGGTCCTTATATTGATCTTCATAAGGCATGAACAAGAGACATTCATTTAGCCCCCAAAGACAGGAAGCTGAACTTAAAATTTGCCACAAATAGTTAACCTGTGCAGTTCATTGCTACAAACAAATGTTTAGGAGTATTAGTCATTGTCATTTAATGTAGAAATGTATTGTTCACTGTCAGTATTGACTTGTAAAAAAAAAAAAAATTATTTTACATGTTCCTGGTTTGGCACATAAGTGTATCGCTGATTGCTTCAGAGTATATGTCAAATGTAAATTGCTTTGACCTAAGAAAGTTTTGCTTATGGCAGGTTACTTTCCGTTATTGATGTTTTACTGTCCTATAAATCAGTTCCAGAATACTAATTCCAGGGACCAGATACCCAATCTAGGAGTTGCCTTATTAGTTCCAAGCCCAGCTTTTGGCTTGCCTGTCTCTATTGGTATTTCTTTGTTTTGAATACAGTGATAATTCTCCAAAGGAAACATAAAAGGAGTATTATAGTGAAGTTGTAGTTGTTTCAGGTGCTTCAGGAGAGTATAGATGATTCAAGGAAGAAGATGATGCAGTCTGCTGTTTTTTACATCCAAACATATTTTGTCTGAGCTTTCTTCAGTTGGTTATCAGGAAAGTAACTGTCCTGGTGCTGAGTTTAAGCTTTTGTGGAGTGCAGAAGAAACAATTGAGTTTATAGAAATAAATAATAAACAACATTGCTTTTACTTCTTTAGGATACCACAAGCTCGAAACTGAACGGGAGATTTAACAAGCCCTTTCAGCCATCTTCTACAGTACCTGAATGGCGAACAAAAGACAATGATCTTCGCCTTCTGCTGTCAAATGGAAGAATAATTAGGTACAAAGGGTTGATTGTGGATCACTTCTTCCTAGTCATTACTGTCTGGAGCATGCTAAGTGTTAATAACATTTCTTTTCTGTTTGTGGAGCTCTAAATTCCCTTTTACCAGTAAGATTCAAGTTAGGAATATAGAAGGAATGTGTTGTCTGTTGTGTCTGCTGTCCCCTGGTGGAGCGATGGTTATGGAGTGAAGAGGCGGAGATTCTTTGCGTGTTCCTTTGTTACAGCATTTCATTCAGTTGCTCAGCTGGGTTTGTACTGACGGGAATGCTTCAAAGTAGAAACGGTTGTTTTGTATCCATCTATTGGAGTGATTCTCATTAAAAATATTCTGGTGTAAAACTTCGCATCTGTATGGAAATGACAGTTGTACAGGGAGTAAAATGGGAATGCGTACAGTTCAGAATGAAGAGATGAGCATAAGAGAACGTTACTGTTGTATCTCAAGAGTGTGTCGTATATAATGAAAGGAAAATAATTACTTCAGGTTTGTAAGAATAACATGATTTTTTTTTATTGAGACAGAGATGAGAGACGCCCATTTACAGATAGAAGTCTTTACACAGCAGATAGTGAAGACGAAGATGACAGGACAAGGTCGAAAAAGACGACTGTTAAGGTAGAAGACCAGCCCTCAGGATTTGAAGGAGAAGGGAATGCAGATGCCCAGAAACCACTGAACAGTAAGCTTGTCTCTTAAGTCCTGTCAGTTGAACATTTTGGTGATCTTGAAGAGGGTCTAACTATTGTGAAGTCTGACTGAAATTTTACCAAAGTATGAAGAGGATAAACTAATAGATCAGAGAAGTAATATTAGAAGTTACAACAAAACATTTGTCAAATATTATCTGTCTACTGAAGAAGCTAACAAGATAGAGTTGAAAAGTAAAATGCACCTTTTTATGTTAGTGCCATCTTGAATACCATGTACAGCATTTTTTAGAGTGGAGGTTTAATTGGTGTTCTAGATGAGTATTTGTTCCTTTTGGTGTGTTTCATAATGTAAGAATGCTGATTTTTCTTGACCAAAATATACTTCAGTGTGAAAAATTCATCACATCATTCAGTGTAAAGTATAACAGATCTTAACATGCAGCTAATTTTAAACCTATTTTATACTTCACTTTTCTGTTCCATTTGGTGATTACATACTTGATCATACAATTTTGTATGTTTTGCTAATGAATAACTTTATTCCATACAAGTGATCAAACATAATTTAGCATTAATAAAATCTTATACTTTCAACCTTTGCAGTAATCTGCAAGGCTGGGGAAGAATTTAGCTTGTCTGTAAAACACTTTAACCCCAATTTCCAATACTTTAAACCCTCCTTCACTAGGAGTTAATCTTTTTTGGTCTTTCTGTAGCCTTAAGCCTTCCTGCCAAGAGTGTAGCAGTGCTGATCACACAGTGTATTAGTAAAGTATCAATATTGAATACCTGCTTTCAGTGCCTATTTTTAATAGCACTATCTGTGTGCAGTGACAAATTGGTCCTTGACATAGCTGTTCAGCTCTCTGTTTAATTATAAAAGTCACATCCTCTCACAGTAGAGTTTACAGAGGCTCAGAGGGTATGTATTAGGAAACTGAGGTCAACACTTAAAAGATAACAAGACTCATCTAGAGACTTAGAGTTCCCTTAGTTTCCTGCACAACAATCCATAACAACATTTGAGTCCATTGTCAGCCTGGATAAAATATTTAATTATTTTCATTAACAAAGCAATTTGTAATCCCTGTTGACTGTGCTTCCAAAGGTCACAGAGAGCAGTATTAAAAAATTTGCACAGGAAAGAGGTCCCTCTTGCGTACTCATGAACCAACAAGGCAGACAGCTTGTTGAGTGAAGGCTTAGGCATATGTGGTGTTTTTCCACTTTCAAAATTAAACTAAGTAAATTAAACTAAGTTTTACACTTGAATCAAAGATTAAATCATACAGAGAAATAGTAGATTCTTCAAAATTGTTGCTCTTATTTGATACAGAATGAATATGACAGTGTGTATCTAAGTGTAAGAAATGTACTTAGAACTAGAAGTGAATGTTGAGATTGCCAGAAATTGAGTACTCAGGACTATCGCTAATATTTTTAATTGTATAGTGAGAGTCTTCAAACTTCCCTATTAAAGATCACCTACATTTGATTATTTTGCCTTAACTGAAGGTCTACAGAGAGAGAGAGAGAAGATATTCTTCTGCAGAGAATTCCATAAAAGGAACTACCTGTTTCTATAACAGCTGCCACCTTCTGTTGTTCTTACCGGGATTTAGGCCAAGAGGCAGCGTCCACAGAGAGATGCCTTTGAACAGATCAAGCTCTATATAGCTTTGTGTGTCATGCCAAGATCCTGGTTCTAAATGGTGACCCAGTGTTATCAGAGAGACAAAGATCAAGTGCTGTGCTTAATAGAGCAAGATGCTTTGTGTGGCTGAAGGGAAGGTGATTTAAGATATTTTTTTGAATTCACAGTGGCTTAGCCTGATCTTACAGATAACGACTGCTTTCATTCACCTGGTTTCTGGAGTATTCCTCCCAGTCTTTGGAAGCATGCAGAGCCATAACTTTATCTGAGGGTAGACCAGTTCATTTTAAAGTAACAATAGTGATTACCAAGGTAATTCACAAAAACAACAAACAAAAAAAAGCAAAACCCAACTTGTATATTTAGACTGAGTTTTTTTAAAGCTCAGTTACAGATTGCATTCATGGATGAAGGGATGAGGGGTCCTAATAATAGGTGATATGTTGTTGTGAAGATCAGTAAATATATCTGAAACCTGTATGTGAAAGAGAAAGGTGAGAAAACTACAGTAATCTTTTGCAGGGGAATGTAGAAAGTGCGGGGGGGGGGGGGGAGCAATTGGGAGTTTTGTTGGGTTTTTTTTTTTGTTTTTTTTTTTTTTTTGAAGAGGACTATAAAGGAATGCAACTTCCCTGGCTTTTTGAACAACATAAGGCAAAAGGAAAACTGGGGAGGTATTCTCTGACTGCTTTGCACAGAGCTTGCAAAATAAAGACGTGGTAAAAATAGACAATGGTTTGGCTGCATATAGGAATATTGGCATAGCCAAACTGGATCAGACCTGAGGCTCATACAGTGTGTTATGTCATATATGCTAGTACCCAGCCCCAAATGAACCAGGAATGTCTCAATAATGTTAGGTGGCTTTAGCCGTTCAGTCTAGATCATATTACCAGATAGTAGGCAGATAACAATTTGTCCTTCTTAGTAAGGTATCATTAGTTAATCTCTATGAGAAGGCAAGAGGGCTTCTGAAATATGAGACTCTGTATTTCGCATTGCTTTTATAAATCTTAGTATTGTCTGTATATAGCTAATTATGTACATGTCCAGTTTCTTTTCTGTCTTGCTGAATCATTTGCCTTCTTATAGGAAGACTCACATTTCTTCTTAATAGTTTTGTCATTTTAATAATTAGGATTTTCCAGTTCCTTAAGACAGAAAGAAGAAAAGTTCCTGAGGAGCCTTTGTGAAGTTTATTTTTAAATTGTGGTTCATTATTTACACATTAATTTTTGTCTAAGATCTGAAGCTCCACATGTGAGCATATTTAGATCTCCTTAATTGTTCTTGCCCCTTCCTTTAAATTGTCTCTGAGTTTGGAGCAGTTTTTTTCTTTGAAAAAGGCAGTAGTCCAAAGGAAAATTCATTTGAGCTATGTAACAGTATTTTTTTCTGTATTGTGCATGCTTTTACTTATCCTAGAATCTTGTTTGCCTTTAGGAAATGAGCCGAAGGCTTGAGTTATCATCAGAAATCCCTTGGGGTTTTTTGAGCTACAGTAATTTAGAATATTCATTTTATTGTCATATGTTGAGCATTACTTTATTTAGCTTAACTTCGTATACAGTGTTGTTGCTCATTTACTGTGTTTGGATATTCCTCACAGTTATTTCTAATACTATCTTAAATTTAATTAGTCATCTTTAGATTTTGGTCCCAGCTGTTCATTTTCTTCACTTTCTGATAACCTGTCTCATTCTTAGCTTTCTTCTAACTCTAAAAATGATTTCCACTTATGCAGTGTTTAGAAATTAATAGTATCCCTTGAAATATATTTGATGCCTATTTGTAAGCTTTGCCACAGTCTACGCTAGGGACAAAATCCTACTAGAATTTCAGTGTATATAGGGTTACAGGTGCATCTTTTATGCTTGCATAATTAATGAGTTATGAACAATTGCGTTCTGTATGTAGTTTCATATAAAACTGTGCTGAAAGCAAGCCAACACAGATCAGAAATTAGCTCTGGGATGAAGACAAAAGTTAAAATGTTGGTTTGCTTTCAGCATAGTTTTATATGAAACTGTAAGTACTTGAAAACTTGAAAAAGTTATGTTGCTTTCTCTATCCACTACCTTCTTGACACACATTCATAAGTTTTTTATTCTATTTGGCTTTTCTCCAAAAAACTTTTGCTCATTAAACTGCATATTGTAGTCTTTCACAAATTTGTACTTAATCAAGATTTCTGCCAGCAGCCTTGACACAGGTATACATACAGCACACTGACCTTGAGCCTTGGATTCCAAACACTTCCAAATGTGTTTCCTACTCGTGATTGTTTGGGACATATGCTGTCTTTTAAGAGTACATGCTTCTGAGAGCTGCTTGTCTACTTCATGTTTGAGTTCTTTCAGCACTTAAAAAAGTAAACCATGTGGACTAGGTGGCTGATTTGATTGATTGCTTTGTCATATGCCAGTGTTTTTGATGTCTATTTTCACACCTCATTCTCTGATTAGTACTTTATGTTACTACTAGCAAAAAGCATGTCTAAGGTTGGTATTTCCTCTCCTCCTCTTCCTTTTTAGGTCTTTCTGTGATGAAAACCAATGCAAGTATATTGTCTATCATCACAGTAATATTTTAATTTTCTTTATCAGATCTGCATTTTAACCCTGATTGGCAGCTCTGTAGTAGCACAAAACAGGCAGAACGTGCCAGTGAGTTGTGATGTAAAAGTAAAATTACAAGTAACACAATGATTTTTTTACCTTTAAATCACTCAATATCCTATGACTTCCATGTTTAGTGTTTCTGTATAACTGCTTTTATTTTTAAACAAGGAAATTGCAGGTTCAAAGAGTCTAAGACAAAGTAATATTGAAGATTACTTCTAATTAACTTTTTCTGAGAGCCACTTCTGTGACTCCAGCCTATATACAAAAGCAGAAATTGCTCAAGGTGCCATCTGTAGAGTATGTGCTCTATGGGAGAGAAAAAATATGTGCTGCTGCTGCACCTGATTTCTCTTCCTCTGGCTTCACCCAGTCAGCTGCTTGAAGACTCTATTGGTCAACAGTAGGCAACTCACTAGAGTTTTAAGCAGACTTGACTTGTGAACCAGATCAGTGTGTGGATGTGCTTTTGTTTAGACTGTTAAAAACTAAATATGTGTTTCTTGTTCTTTACTTCCAAAATAATTGTTAAATATTATACGTAATAAATGTTGGGTCTTATATTTTAATTTTTCTCTCCGCAGTGTTCTTTGAAAGTGTGAAATCAGAACTCAGGAATGGATCCTCAGAGTACTCTGATATTTCTGATTCAGAAGAATCTGAGCCTGATTGCACTACACAGGTAGAGCTAGAAAAAGTCACAAAAGTTAACAAAGCAATTAAATATAATTTGGCTCACTCCAAATTTATCTGGTCAGAGTTTGTGTTAAAAGATCAATAAAAAAGTATTTAATTCTTGTTTAAGTTAATATCTCAAACTTATGGTTCTGCCTCATTCTTCATTTATTCTAGTGTTGAGAAAAATGACAAGATATGCTATCTTAAGCCAAATTTTATGGTCATCTTTGTCATTAAAGTGGGGCTGGCAGAGCATGAGCCCTGCTCTGGAATATGCAAAGTCTGAGAAAAGTTAGATCTTAGTTGCTGTGTTCATTTCTTCCATAACAAGTCTAAATTTCCTCATGAGAATTATGAGTATATACCACACAGTTTCATTTTAGAGCATGGTTAAATGGAAACAATATTATAGGCCTTCAGGTTTTTAAATAAGCTGAAGTGGCTAAATCCTACTGAGATATTTTAGGCTATTTGAAGTAAGTGGGAATGCTCCATTTGAGGGTCTAGATTGTAGTGATTTCTTTACAACTAAACGAAATATAAATGCGCACACACACGTGTACATGTATATGTATTTACGTGCATGTATTTTAATACAACTTTTAGTATTTAGAAATGTGCATGTGTATATACAAATATTTTTATGGTTTTTTTCCTTGCAAAATTGTGCTCTGACTTACTGATTTCAATTTTAATTGGATAGCAGTAAAATGCTAGTAGGGTGGAGTGATTACCTCAAATTTTTATTTTGTGCTTCTGGAAAGCTAATGCTTTGGTCAATCTGTCAATCGGCAGCCTATTAGAAGACTCTACAAGAAGTCTTCAAATTACTACTTTTTCCATGGTGGTCAAGATCTATTTTTAGTATTTGTTGTCTTCCATCATTACCTTATCTAGATGTTGGAATAAGTGATAGGCACCTTCATGATGTGGCTTCTTCTGGTTTCCTAAACTGCATTGTCAGCAACTTTGGCTCAGGTTTCCTTTTTTAAGACACAGAACCAATAGTTATTCAGAAGTGATATATTTCTACTTCACAGGAGAGTGTAGCCAGTTTTGGATGACTTTGTCATTGAGTGAAATGTTTTATATTAATGCTCTTTACTCTCTTAGTTCCTTCTATATTCTGCTTCTTAATTTCTAATAGTATCTAATGGAATAATTTTTCTGCATGTTTAAATTTGTCTTTTGTAATGATATATCCAAAATGAACTGTCTCAGTAGCTCCTGTAAATCCTTTTTATATTTTTATGTTGCACCAAAGAAGATCTGAACAAAACAAGATAATAGCTTTATTGCTAACATTGAGTCATAGTTATAATTTAATTGTCCATTTGTGACACTTTGCAACTGTCAAAGATTAACAAGCTGCTCTTGTGAATGAAGCTATTGTGTAAAAACATCCCTTGGTGATACGATGCACTTCATTCACTCCAGTTCATCTTTTGATGATAGGGATAGTGGTGTCAGTCTTGAAGGATTATGATTCCTCCATGTTCTCATCTTCCACTTTCAACACTTCTGTTGAATGTCATGTATATTCCTTGGCTTGAAAAAAAAATTGTGGCGTTCTCTGTACTTGTTGAAAATAGATGAGTCTGAGTTACCAAGATGGAACGTATCTGTTGTAGCCCTTGCTTCATATAAAGGCATATGGAGTCACATATGGTTGCTCCACCTTTGAGAAGCTCCTGCCCATACAAGCTGTAATCTCAGCAGGAGCTGAATAGCCCTTTCATTCATGAAATGAGGCTGTGCCACTGTAAGAGAGGCAACAGCTGTTGTGTCTCTTTTCCTGCTGTGTTCTGGATTTACCTGAGAGCTTCTGTCACTCATCAGAGGGATGCTGCCGCTGAAAGTTACTTTTGTGAGAGCAGGAACCAGAAAGTGTTACTTGCGGCAGGATGTGTCCCATTGTATGTAGTAGGCATCAATTCTGGCTGCCGCTTGGAACCATACTTCTATTTTTTTTTTCCTCTACCTTGAATATCGAAGATAAGAATAATCAGTGCTCTCTTTAAAGAGAATACAGTGATTTGTGCATGGTTTAATGTGTGTAGTGCTTTCTGTAAGAAAATGGATTTCGGAGATGCTTTCTATATTGCTGGAGCATGTGCTTATAAGTGTTACAAAAATCTGGATGTATAGCATCTCAGTTGCTATATTCAAATTAACTGCATTCTGAATACTGTATATATAAAAAAGTTGGACCTGGAAGCTTGTGACTTTTTTACTTAGCGTAAATTAAGGTAACGTCTCTATTTAGGAGGCATGGTGACCATTCTGCATACTGTTTCCTCTTGTTTCAGCAGAAGGATTCCTCCACAGAGGAGTCGGAAAGCTCAGGTGATGAAGAGAAACAGGAAGTAACATCAAATTTCAAAGAGGAATCTAAGGTCACGAGAGACCTTTGTCAAAATACCCAGAAGCCATCCAGAAATGAAACTCCCAGTAAAAAGTAAGCACGTTGTGGCCATTTGTTTATAAACTGTTAGACCTTTTTGCACATATTTATAGTTCTGCTGTATACCAATGTAAAAATCATTCCTTCAGAGAAATTTAGGGTTCTGTTTTAACTGCTCAATACTCCTTTATTTTTCTAGGGAATGTCCTACCTCGACAAGTACAGAAGAAGAAGCTATTCAGGGCATGCTTTCTATGGCAGGATTGCACTATACTACATGTTTACCAGGTCATACTCAAAGCACAGACTGCACAGATAAAAGAACCTCTCTTCAGGAACACAGAAGCTACCCCAGGAGTCGGCATAAAGACAGACAGCCATCTCAGAGCCACAAAACAATAGAATGTGGTAGGTATCTGAACTAATGACACTGCTGCTCTCTGCTCTTGGACAAACGGCTCAGAATAAGCACTTAAAGTTACATTTTTAGATTTGTAGTCAAGTTTTTAAGTAAATCAGACTGACATTTAAGAAGATGTGTTCTTTGGTTTTGTTTTGGTTTGGATTTTTTTTCCCGTATAAAAAGTAAATGTTACTTCTAAGAACTGGGACAGACTTAGCTTGAGAGGTCATCAGAATACATCTTCTAAATATTGCCATCTAAAAGTTTTGTGGCATCCTTACAGGAGTGGCAAAGTTATGGCTAGATTGAAAGTGTAGTCTCCTTATTGAAAGTGTAATCTCCTTCAGAAAAGATTGACAGAACCTTCATGGTTGCAGCTTTCATGGCATGTCTGTTACTTAGATATCCATAGGAATCTGCTTGGTGATTTTTCTTGTGTCTTTTGGAAGGCATATTTGGCTTTACTCCTGAAATTCTGCTGTGAATGCAGTGCATTGAAGGAGATTCTAATCTTGAAGAGGAGAATTCAGAGGCGTTTTTTTTTGTCAGTGGCATTTTGATGTCTGTGGAAAACAGACATCTGTTAAATGCATTTTGGGAATGACAGACAGCAGAACATTAACACTAATCCCCTCAAAGGAATCAAAATCACTTCTTGGAACAGAGAGAGAGAGAGTCATTATGTTTGAAAATTCTTTGCTTGAGAATGAAATGGCAGAAGATTATAGCTTTGCTGATGTGAAACAAATAGAACCCCACCAACAAATAGGGTGCTAATTCAAAGAACTAATAGTATGTTAATTTTTGTTTACATGGGTAACAGGAAAGCCTAATGTGATGTCATGGACTGTGTTCTGGTAATTGAAGCTGTATGTCCTTAAAACCCACCAACCAAATAAATAAGTAAACAAACCCAACAACAACAAAAAACCCTAACGAGCAAACCACACAGACACATACAGTGCCTTTCCATCTTTGTAACTTTATGAAAAACATAATATCCAGGTTTCTGCATTGTGGTGGGTTGACTCGGGCCAGCAGCTAAGCACCCACACAGCCACTTGTTCTCTCCCCCCACCCTGTGGGATGGGGGAGAGAATAGAAAGAGCAAACGTGAGAAGATTCATGAACTGACATAGAGACAGTTTAGTAAGTGAAGGAAAGAGGAAAAGAAACAAGTGGTGCAAAGACACTGACTCACCACCTTCTGCAAGCAGACTGACACTCAGCCAGTCTCTGAGCAATGACTACCTTGCAAGACTGCCTTTTCCCCCACCCTCTTCCTCTACCCCAGTTTTTATTGCCAAGCGTGACGTTATATGGTATGGAATATCCCTTTGGCCAATTCAGGTCAGCTGTCATGGCTGCGTCCCTTCCCAATCTCTTGCCTACCCCTAGCCTACAT
This sequence comes from Gymnogyps californianus, assembly GCF_018139145.2. NCBI lineage: Eukaryota > Metazoa > Chordata > Aves > Accipitriformes > Cathartidae > Gymnogyps > Gymnogyps californianus. The sequence goes on from NC_059471.1 coordinate 155,074,143, forward strand.
ACTGCAGGGGGCAGAGTGGGAAAAGAGAAAGCTGTGACACTGGGCAAGCCCTGTTCAGCAACAGCCAAAACTTTGGTGTGTTATCAACACTGTTTTAGTCACAAATCTAAAATACAGCACCATATGGACTGTTAGAAAAAATTCTGTTCCAGCCAGACCCAGTACATGTGTCAAACTCCACGGGTGAAGAAGATGAATCTGTGCTTCTTAGGTAGCAGGTTTTGCAAAACCTTTCGGTCTCTCCAAATTCGAATTGAATTGGTGTCTTGGGATACCCTTAATTTTTCAAGTTAGCTGTATTGTAAATGTGTTTTCAATGTGGACACTTCTTCTGTAGGCCTATCAGCATAGATCTTCCATATGTTGTCCCTGAATAGCACATCAGTGCTTGGAAACAATACAATCAATAATACCTGAAAATGAAATGTCCATCTTTGTATGAACTCCTCATGATACAAGGCCATGGTAGAACACTGTAGCGTAACAAAGAAAGTAAGCTGTCTTCAACATCAGTACTTTCAAATTTGAACAATTATTTGTCTGACCTTCTTATTGTGGTATGTGGATCTTTAATTAGGTGTATTTATACTGTGAGATTGTTTTCCCAATTTAGTGTGTAGAACCAAGCAGCTCTGATAACTTTTATTTTGTATCTAGGAAATATTTTCCATTTTATTTTCCTTTCTTTCTTGTTCTAATTTTAAAGTAATTCAAATGTATAATTAACTTTGTATTCCTAGTTATGGATTTTAAAATTTAAGCTTTTTGAACTTCTCTTTAGGTAGGTCTGTGAAGGAAGAGGAAGGAGACTTGGGGACTTCAGCATGGGCTAGACACCTGAATGAAGCTTCAAGGATTACCCCTCAGGTAAAGCAATACTTCAAACATTTTGAACACATTTTTATAGGAAAAAGAGATCATGAAGTTGTAAGTACAAAAAGCATGGTGGACAGATCTTTCCACACTGCATATCTGGTAATAGATACTTCTGATTCTGGTAACTGAGTATTATATTTTTATCGTGCTTTTTTTCATTGTTGTTGTTTTGGGTTTTTTCCTTTCAAACTCTCTTCTGTCATAGAGGCTAGTATTAAGATGCTCAGCATAGGATCTTGAAAAGTAAAAAATACTTTATAAAAAAAGTGTGAATTTACATTCAGTCTAACTGGGGAAGCACTGTATTGTTTATTCGTTGTTATTCCCAACCAGAGCATCAGAACAATTGGAACCTGTTGATAGTATTTATAGTAAAGATACTTGCTTAGGAAATTGGTACTGCCAAACTGATACAACCTTTCAACAGCCAGCAGGTAGGAATATTTTTGCTTTGTGATGTCCAGGTGGAATCCAGCAAGGAATATATAAATGAAAGGTTGTGTGTCTTACACTCTGAACTTTTTTAGTATTTCTGAACTTGTTTATATTAGACGTATTAGAACAATTAAACTATTAAATAGAACAGTTAAAGTTGCAAAACAACAGTGCTATTTAATAGCTGTGTTTTAAATGCATGCTTTGTAGGTCTCTTTTGTAAGAATATCTAACTACATGATACTCCTTACGGTTTGTAATTCCCAATTTAGCATTTGTTCTCTCATCAGCTGAATATTGAAAACAAATTGCCTATTTAAGTAGTCAGTGGTTACGGTATGGCTTGCTATAGTGGCCAGTTTAATCAAGAGCAATTGCATTTGTTTTGATCACAAAAGTAGAGAAATTGAGTACACTAGTATGTGTATTTAATCTATAACATTGCCCTTAAGTGCATATGGAAAAGCTTGCACAGAGATACTATATTATATCTTATTTTTAAGAGGTATCTATACTAAAAGAAATGATGGAATCATAAAGTGGTCAGACACTGGTGGAATTGAAATATCTTTTTCAAAGATACAGTAGTATAATTAGAAAAACTGGAGTGAACTTGTAGCCAGAAGATATTAACTTCCACTTTTTTTCTTCTCCTCATTTCCATACTAGGATACAAGTAAAACTCAAAAATATATCAAGAAAGAGGGTGCATCAGAAACCAATCATAAGGTTCAGGAAAACAGAAGTATAGTCCACAACAACAGCTTGAGTTTTCAGCATGGCAAGTATACACGAGACTCCAATCTAATTCAAGGAGAATGTCGGCTGAGTGATGGCAGCCTTAGCCCTGACAGGCCATATGGTGAAACATCCTTGTCTGTACCACTTCATCCAACAAAGAGGCCAGCATCAAATCCACCCCCTATCAGCAACCAGGCGACAAAAGGTAATGTTTATGTCTGTCCTCTTGCGGGGGGGGGGGAGAAAAAGACTAGGAAGAGGAGCTTGTAAACATCAAAAAGAGCTGTTAGATGCAGAAACTGAAAAAAGGACAGGCTGAGACCTCGAGGAAAAATATAAAACGGGCATCCTGTGGACACTCAAATTTTGGCACAGAATGTGTGGAGGCAGAATTAAGAAAGATCTAACCGGGTGCGTGGCCAGATGAAACTTTAATAGTTACCGTTGCACCTCTGCAGGTGTATCTGTTATGCATTTATTACAGGGAACAGAACCACAACTATACTCTGAAACACTGGCCTGAATCAGACTTGTTTATCGAAGTGAAGGTGTGACACTTCAAAGAACAGTCTGATGATCATGCTATTTAGTTTTTAGTTTCTAGTTTATTTTCTATAATTTACTCAAGGGAATAACTTACTTGAGCAAAATTCAGGAAGGTCAGTTTAGGTTCTCCCCTACCACACTGACTGCCCTTCCCTAGACTGGAAATGTTTGTAAATAATATAATCACTTTATTTATGATAATGCTAGCCAGAGTTTAGGGAAAACAATTCCTGTTTTTTTACAATTCTGATTCCCTGTTTGTTTGCTCCCAAACAGATGAATGAAGAGCATTTTTTTGTTGTTGGTTTGGTGGGTTGTTTTGTTTGTTTGGGGTTTTTTGTTTGTTTTTTTTGTGGTTTTTTGTTTGTTTGTTTGTTTTGAAACTGATTCAGGTGAAAATTTTGCCTGCTTCAGCTTGAAAGCTGGATTTCATCTTTGGTCTATGATGATAAAAATTTGTTCTGAAATTCGCGATTGAAGTACTTGATTTCATTTTTCAGGCAAACGTCCAAAGAAAGGAATGGCAACTGCTAAACAGCGCCTTGGGAAGATCTTGAAGCTGAACCGGAATGGCCATGCACGCTTCTTTGTTTAATGTAGCTGCTACTTCTACTACTGCTGTCTTTCCTACACAGACCAGTATTGAGGTCAACAGAGCCTGGAGCTGCTGTTATTCCTCTGCTTGAAGCAGACTTGCATGTACCATATAAAACACTGCCTGATGAACAAAAACAAGAAAGAAAAAAACAAACAAAAAAAAAACCAACCCAATGCTGCATTTTCACTGTGCCACACCTGCTCAGCAATAACCATACGGGAATGGGGAAATCTTCAGAGAGACATGGACTGTGAGAAGTAGTCTCTCATCAGGGCTTGAATATCATTTGTTGCTGGTAGTTTCTGACCTAATTAATGAGGGGAAGATGATGAAGGTGGTTTATCAATAATTTATTTCTGATAGATTTTGACAACTTTTAAATTCATTTTAAAAACCTATTTATTTGGAAGACTTTTTTGTGGGGGTTATTAATTTAGATTTAAGAATGTGAAAGTTTTTAATTGTTTTGATAATGTATGTTTGGTGCAGTGGAGAGCCACATTAATTGTGATTAGTCTGGACTCCTAAATTTGATATTCAGGTTATAGTCTTAAATAGGGGTGAGATGCATTATTAATTATTTTTTAAATTAAGGCATATGGCATCTTATTTTTTTTTCCTGCTTTTTGTAAGCTGTTGGCTGGGCTTCTGTTGACTTACAAGTTGCATATTCTCTGCCAGCTTGATTATTTTTTAACCTGTCCTCTTTAATACAGATTTATTTATTTGATGGACTAGAAGAGACTCCTAAAGACAGAAGAATCTTCTTATGTCAGTCCAGTAGCTAACTTGTTTTAAACTGCACCCCTTTCCTCCAAACTGGGGTGCATACTTTTCCTCCTGGTGATCTGTCTGTGATGATTTTCTTCTGTAAAAAGGCTCCCTGAAGTTGTATTTGTACAGGTTATTTAAGAGTTGGTACAAAGGAGGGAAACCTAATATATCTTTTTGGAGGAACGGGGACATCAGTTAAGATAAATGTTTCTTCAGAACAATTACTCTGAAATAACTCGTAAGATATACATTGCAGTCTTAAGATTTGGCATATTACTTAATGTAGCATGGAAGAAGCATTAAAATATTATTATTGTACTTTAAACACATTTTACTAAAGAGTTAGGAAGGCAGGAGAATGTGTGTTGCTTTCAAAGCTGGGCGAGACAGCCAATTAAAAGTCTTAATTGGTGCATATATAAGCATTAAGTAGCTTACTGGTATCAGAATGATCATTTGTGTCAGGCTTCATACAGAGCTGATAGCAAATGCCGATTCTGAATTATTGTAAATAATTTTGATTTAAAATTTGTATTTTTCTGTAATATAAAATTAAATATTTAACTTTTGGGGGACGGGGATGAAGGCGGAAAGGAGAATACTTTTACTTGATTCTGGAAAAAGGGCATTTTGCAGGGTCCAGCCAAAATGTAAACATTAATATGCTAGTGACAATAATATTGTTGGTTGTTTGGGGTTTTTTTTGGTTGCTAAGAGTAAAAATACTCAGGCATAGCTGTCCAAGTCATTGAATTGATTTAACTTTCCATATGAGTTTTTCCTTCCTCCATATTCTATACTGGAATCGTTTTCTCTTTTGTGGTTTAAAAGCAAATTCAGTTGGACTTTCCAGAATATTTGTGCAGAGTTATTTTTATCTAGGCTAGATTATGAATGCCTTTACAAATTTATGGAAAGAGTTCTGATGTCAGGTGTTTTTGATTGTTGCAAGGTCAAAACTATTTAGCACTATGTTATCCTGTTTCTGAATTGAGAAACATCAAAACATAATGCAACTGCAAATAAGTCAGGTAGCTTTCATGGCTTTACTTCCTCTGGAGCTTGAAAATTATTACTTAGGAGTGTTTTTTGCAGCCCTGCTTTTACATTATGTTGACTTGACTTTATAGTTTTGTGTGTGTGCGTATGGGTGAATTTTTTTAACCTTTCTTTGTTTGTTAAATATGGTTTCACAAAAGTATGTTTTCAGTCTTTTAATTTTTTTTTTAATTTAATGCAACCTATCAACCTTGTTTAGGCTATTGGGAACGGAGGTAACAAAGGATTTCTAAGAAGCAGAAGATAAGCTAAGAGGTACTCTACAGGTGCTGAAAGTGACTACTTGCTGTTCTCAGGTGCTATGTTTTCCAGATGGAAATAGTTAAAAGAGAATATTTTAACTGTCTTCTAATATGTTCTCACCAAAGTAAGTCGAAGAAATAAACTATGTTGTCAATATTAGTTAAAATTATATACCCATATAAATATTCTTTGTCCTTAAGCTTGAGCAAATGGATTAATGCCTGCCAGGCTTTGGAAACTGTTTTAGCTTTAGCATGTTGAACCAAACTGTTTCCTTCTTGCTGGCTGTATAATTTTTAAGAATAGAAAAGTCTTAGTTTAGGGCAGCAATCAGATTCAGAGCAGAATGAAGAATGAGCTCTCTCTCCTTAAAGGCAGATTTTTGAGAACACTTATATGAAATAGAAGTATGCCAGAATAGAATCTGGAGTAAGGAATTTTAAAATATGGATTATGATTTCTTGTACATGTGACTGGCTTGTACAAAGTCTCTTTTCTGACCATCCGCATTATTTATCTGTATCTTACTATTGGAACACAGATGTGGCTGGACCCATATATATTATTTCTTCTTGGTTTTATTCTTTCTTTACTCTACTTTCTACCTTTTTTTCCCAAAGTGGCTCTCCACTGCCATGAATTTATGTAATAGTCTCTTCACAGGCTGTCAACAGGCAGAGGTTCATTCCCATTTTCTTCAGATATCCATGCTTCCAGCAGAAGTTAATTCTGATGTTCCACCTCAGAACAAGTAATTTAAAAGGAATTGCCATGATGAGCAGTATTAAAAAAAAAAAAAAAAAAAAAAAAAAAAAAGAAAAAAAAAACCAAAGGGGGGAAAAAAAGTCTTCTGGTAGCTCATGAAGAGGATGTGGTGACCTCACTTGTTTTGTGTACTTGTATGTAGGAATATTTTTATTGTGTTCTAGATGAAAACACTACTGCACCAATCTTTCTGTAGATGGACTGAACCTTGTGTTGTTGTAGTGGAGAGAAAAAGCCCTATTTTTTTTCCTTGCTGTCTCACTTGGGGTGGAAGAGGGAGGGAGTAGGGAACACTGACTGGACAACAAAGAGAATTAAGCCTGCTATGGTAACTCGTTTTCAAGGATAGTCTTTTTTGAAAAGTCAGAGAACTTGGATTTGGCATAAAACTTAATTTTTTTTTTTTTGTAGACAGAACAACAGGAAATGAAATATTGTAGGGGTTTTCCCGTTCTCTTAAGTTCTCACGTTCCTGCAATTGAAAAAAAAGAAACAAACATGAAAATGGAAAGACCACCTAGAAACTATATCAAAGACTCTTCCAGCAACTTTCCCTTTTCTTCTCCTACTATACTTGCTAATAAACCCTGGCTACAAGGTAGCCTTTGTTGACCTCTGAGGTAGATTACCTATGCAACCTATAATACTCTACATGAATCCATTCTTAAAGACAATTTTGCAAGGGTTAGATGTTGAGAGTTAAAATTGTTGCTTTCTGATCACATGAGGGATTTGGGGGGGGGTTGTTTTTTGGTGGTTGAAGTGCTTGTGTTACCTTTAGTAGAGATATAAGAGAGCACAGTATCATGATCACATTTTAGAAGCTTCAGCTTTCCCTAGGCTTTGCTATATGGCATAAGCTACCTTCGTTCACAAGGCCATGAACTTGAAAATGTTGAAAATTTTTGCAGGGTTTCAGAGTCGGAGCTGGTGTGAATCTTGCTACCCCCTTTTGGTAATTGTGGAGACTAAGAAGAACCGAAGCTAGAACGAACTGGTACTACAAGCCTATAACTAGTGCCCTATTTAGGTTCCACATGCCCACCTATCCCTTCACACCCCCACCATGACCCCCAAATCTAGCGTCTTTCCAGAGTTTCATTCACGTAATACTTCCAGACCATTAAAAGCTGTTTGTAGCTCTGGGGTTGAGTGAGCCCAGAGCTGCTCCTTCACAGAAGAAATATAAATGGAACCAAGGGCCTTACTCTTTGTGGTTATACAAGATTAAAAGCTGCAACATCCATTTTTCCAAAACAAAAAAACCCAACAAAAAACACCCTAGTAACCCTCTTTGTGGGAGCGTATGAGTGATAAATCATGCAGTGGATGGGAAGTATAAGTAGCACTGATAAGGAAATGCATGTTCTTCATAGGCTGCATTTCTGTTTGGGAAAAAAAGACTTTTTCTACTTTTAATATAAATTAAGCCATAAGAGTTTCATGCTGTGGGAAGGGAATGAAAGGGATCACTTTAAGAGATTATATTAATATGTATTGTCACTTCTGCTGGGAAATGTCTATTGCTGCCAATGCTTTGGTGAATCTTTTTTTTTTAAAAAAACATGGAATTTGAAAAAAAAAAAGAAAAGGGGCTAGTTCTTGGCTATATTTACTAGTTTTGTAGTAATGTTTTGCTGGCCCGTTTGTCTTTTCCTCTCCTTTTTCTACTCTCATAGTCTAATTTCTATCTTTCCTTCTAATGTCTCTGAAAATACTAGCTTGTCTGCTCAGTAGGGGTCGGTGTATGTGTGTCTTCCTTTTTACAGAAACGCACTACTGTGTTAAGTATTTGGCTGGGAAATGGGATGCTGCAGCTTTAAGAGCATTTTTTTCAATTCATAACAGTATTTCCCATCCTCTTTTGCCTGCAGGCAGGGAAAGTGTATGTACAGTATTTATTTTGTTTCGATTTTACTTTAAATTTGTAAGTTTCTATAAGTAGTTCACATTGATTATTCTAGGGGAGGACAAGTGGCTTTGTTTAAATCTGTATTTGATATTCATAGTTTCCACTTTCTGTACTTTAAAATACTGAAATTAAAAAATTGTATTGCTTATGTTTTGATTTTAGCACTCTAAAGCGTTTAATTTCTTCAGACTTCTGCTCATTTGCTTCAGTGTAAATACAGAAAACTGTACAGAATATCATGAGGAGAAATATGCTTTTCTAGGTCCAATCTCTGTGCCCTTGTTGCATTTTAAAGAAGAAATTTTCTGGAGAAATGTGAGGGGGAATATTCTCATACTGTTTTTTTTTTATTTTTTCAAAGTGCAAATCTCATTTCAATCTAAGTGTATTATATGGCAACTAAATGCATTTTGTGAAGATGTGTATATTCTTTCTGAATCCTAATATAAAAGGGAGGTGGAAGTGTTTGTGATCCGTCATATTAGCAGATCTAGAACTGTAAGAAGGGTGTCAAATGGTATTTTCATGTTCTTGCTCTTGGTTTTTGTTCAGGATTGTCTCATGCTACTGATGACTGACTCCTCTCTTGATTTCTTTCTTTTTTTTTTTTTTTCTTTTAAGCGTGTGCAGTTTCTGGAAGAAGAGATTTCTCTTTCACACTTCCATGTACTTTGTCATACTTGCTTTTATCCTGGATGACTTCTCTGCTGATTTCTCCCACCACATGTCGTCATCTGGTTTGCAGTTGTCAGTGCTCCCTATTTTGACTCCATATGGCAGTACAGTGTTTGCATGTGGGTACTCTACTTGGGGGTAACGGAAGCATTACTGTGTTGCACTCCAACTTTGTGTAATGCATTTTTTTCTGCAAATAGTGCTCCATGCTACTGAACTGCTTCAGTGCTGTGATGGGCAGATGTTTAGGTTCCAGTGATGGTCATTTTATGAGAGCCGTAGATAAATGTTGCAGCAATGGCATTGGAAGAACCAGGTGGCCAAAGATGTTTGATTTGAGCATCCTCTGCAGCTGCTCAAGTTTACTTCTTAGCCTGGCTTTTAGTTTACAGAGAATTTATGGTTGACTGTAATGACTAGGAGATTTGTTCATTGACCAGGACTTCATTGTGCCGGGTGCTTTACAGACAAAGAACAAGAATGCTGACCTCATCAAACCATGTACTGCTTAAGTATAAGATTGAAATAGTTTAAAAAAATCCAACAAACTAGTAAGTTCTGTGGCCTAAAGTTTAAAACATGGTAGTGTTGTAGATTTTTGGGGCAGAAATTTCTGTGCTGTTTCAGAAACAAATTTCATTTGAGTGGAGTAAGAAATCATGAGGAAAAATCATGACTGAAGTACATGGGATGAAGATTAACTATTTATATGTCTGGAAACCAGTTCCTGCTGTATTTTGACATGCCTTTACATCTTTTCAATTAGTGTGTTAAAACTGATTTTAAATTTGGTTAGCCAAAGATTTGCCAAAGATCTGAAAGAGCTGTTTGTCTATCAGAGCAACCACGTATTTTGAAAAAGTCTTTATCACTGTGATTGAAGAACGACGCTACAACCTACGCATTTCCATCAGACAGACACATCTGGATTTGTCACGCTGAACTCTCACTGCTCATACTAATGTTTTGGTCTTAAAATAAAATGATAGACTTAAGAGAGTGCCTCAGTGGGCCACAAATACAAGTTTCATACCCATATAAAAACCTGTATAAGCACCTTTACTATTTGTCCTTTTGTTTTTGCCAGCTATGCTCCAGAGCTTTTCTCTGTGACTGCTGTTTGGTGGATAATAGGGAGGTTAATACACTGGAAAATATGTGAACTATCTCGAAGTGCTGCTTTAAATGCTACTGGATAGCCTTCAGCACCTGGAGCCGTATTTCCATTAGAAGTCAGAGTTTCTGTTTGTCTGCTTTTCTGTTAGGAGAGGATGGGGAAATACTTACCTGGATTGTTCTTTCCTAATGGACAGATGGATTTTAAAGATTTCAAGGCTACCAAATATGGCAAAAGAATTGCATTTCTAAAGTCAGGGAATGGGCAAGATACCCTTCTTGGTATCTGAAGACTAAAGTTGTTGGTTTTGTTGTTTTTTTTTTTTTTAATCAATAGTATTCTACTGCGTTTGCGGTAGAGTACCCCCTTGTAAAGTGCCTACAAACTTGGTTTTGTGTACCTTTAGTGAAGTTCAACTGTTTCTCTAGAGGGTTTGTCCTGACCTGCTTAAGTTGTGAAGCTATTGTGGTGGTGGCTCATCAGTTAACACATTCAACCGAACCTTTTCTTGTTTGTTTTGTTTAGATATAACTTTGGATTGATGATGGAAACCTGAGTAGTAGAATGAATATGTTGAAGTCAATCATGCTGAGTGTTCGTTTCTATAGAAACTTTTTTTTCTTTGTATAGAAGTATTTCTCCTGGGAGCCCTTGAAATTACGCTTGTACTGCTGGTAAGTAATGTCGACTGTCTCAAGCCAAAAGTTAATGAGGACCGAAACTGTAAAACCGGAATGTTACTGTTACTCGTTCTGATACAACCAGGAATTTTAAATGCCTTTGTTTCTCCAGCGGTCAATGGCTGAAGTCTTTACCTGCAGAAGAAATAGCTGGTGATCAAGACAGTGAATAAAGTCTGTCATTACCAGAGCTCATAGTATTCCACCTAACAGCCAGCTAATAGGACAGTTTGCTTTGTCTAGACTAAGGTCTGATTTCTCTGCAGCCAATTATAGTCAGTCTTTAGAATAAGTGCTGCAAATTTTTGAAGAATTGTGTTTGCCTTAGTAGATCTATTTATCTGTACTGCTCCTGCTGTATTTGCTTTGGTCTTGGAAAAAATCCTCTACTTTGGAACATATAAGTCAACTAAAAGAACAGTATACAAAGAGTCTGCTTGTTTGTGATGCTTTGCCCCAAAGTTTATTTCTCATAAGAAATGTTTTATTTGCTGCAATGAATGTGAGTAAAGTTCCCACCCATACTTGGAGAATGTGATATTTATGTGGAAGAAACATTTGCCATTGAATCATACACTTCGATGGTAAGTCATAAAGATGCAAGTCGGTTTCTTGTTCTGGTAAAACTAAAAGCCAACAAAACTCTAGAAACTGCTGCTCTGGTCTCCTAAAATAGGATCTGGGCTGTGGAAATGTGGTTTAACTAGGCAGCTTTTTCAGGCTAGTATTAATTTGGAAAAGATACTAAATCATGTGTGTCATTCTTAAGTTGTTGATTTCTAGTTACAGAGGTTTTGCTTTTTTACAAAAGATCTTTGAATAGATCCATTACAGGTCTGGCCTGGTAAGGATTCTCCTGTGCTCGACCAGCAATCATAGAAATTGTTTTGTATTCCATCATGTGATGGTTACTGGACAGAGCGCTTCCCATGTGGTTAAAGTGCTTCTCCTCAAGAGGCAGCTAACCTCTGTGTTCCCACTGAGTTACACCTGTTGAAGAAGGAGAGCATTCAAAGAGTGTGTTTACCATGCCAGCTGTCCTAAAAGTGATGTCAGAACTGGGTGGCTCAGATGAGGTTAGCAGAGAGGAACCCTTTTGCTTCTAAGTCCGTCCACATTCAACCTATGTCCACTGGGAGGGGGGAGAAGAAAAATCTGTGAGCTGTGCAGTGCGCTACTGCAAAATGAGTTGATCGTATTCCAGAGACTGCTGGACAGCTGTGCCTGTCATAAAACTAAGTACCACAAGTGATGCTGAATTGCCGTAGTCTTAGGAGGGAGACCAAGCATTAAATGGGACATGGCATCTGAATGATCTCTTTCTCCCCAGGCTTTTGCAGCAGCTCAGAGAAGAGAGATTAGTGAGATGCTTTGGGAAAATGCAAAACAATTGTATAACATACCTCTTCCGTGGCTACATGAAATTATTTTAGGCAGTGGCTCCGTTCATCCATTTTCTTCAATATTGAGAGGATTTTACTTAAAGAAGGAGTTCAGTTTGTACAGAAAGCAGAAAGAGATTTCATGTTATGCGTTCCGCAGTTACCCTATGAGTGAGGTTTGTAAGGGGAAGTGATATGTATTAGAGCAACTGATGTATTTGGAGAGTGGGAAATAAATGTAATGTTTAGTGCTCATGGCTCAGATGTAAGACATTTCCTCTCCACACAAACCTTGCCTTGCTTATGTACTCACAATACAGGGCCACTGCTATGAACTGGTAGCTTATACACTGTTTTCAGTAATGTTGCCATTAGTAGCTTTCTTATTTTAAAGTACATTTTAAATAGCACTTACTATAGTAATTGAGGAGAAAAATGATGTTGTTTGGATGGATTGAATGCATAATGTATGTAGTGTCTAGGAGGAGATGTAGGAATAAGGCAGAATTCCCTGAGGTTAATGTGTTCAGTACCTTAAAAAACCCACAACTTCAAAAAGAGGATCATTCACAAGATTACAAAACTGAGGAAGTCAGAAATGCTTTAGCAGGCCACAGGATCTATATATGTGTTTTTTTACTCAAACTGTCTTCAACTGTGGCAGGTACAATACCCAGTGTGTGTGTATTTATTTATTCTGTGCCATGTTTTCTGTTGCCTCTAATTTCAAAGAATTTTAAACAATATAGAATGTCAGCTACCAAACTCCAGTAATATTAGTATTTTTACCATAACTATGATTAAAGGAATGTCTTCACTAGTTCTTTTATTACACGTTTTAATTGACAACAAAATAGTGCTGTCAATACACTTAAAATACCATATGTAAATTCTTTTCCACTTAGTTGGGACGTTCAGAAGTTTCTTACTTTTTCTGCACTGAAGCTAACTCACTATATTTTACAGTTCATGGCTTGAAGAAAAAACTGAGTATCATTCTGTGCCAGACTGTTGTGGTTCACTGAAAAGGACTCTGAAGGACTGGGAACAAAACAAAAAGAAATTTCTGATCTGTTCAATGTTCTGTGGAGCCTGTACCTCGAGTCATTAGCTGAAGCACTAAAGCACAGGTTATAATATAACTTGAGATCTTAAAGATGCTATGTTGACTAATCAGATCAAAATGTACATAGTGGTAGAGACTAGAAGGGAAACCATATGTATAAAATGGGGTAGTCTTTTCTTAATTAGCTGCAAGAATGCTCGATCTTTCACTGTTTCACCTACACGGAGGAGTTACAGTGAATGGGCTTAATACCTGAAATGCTTAGTCAGACTGTCAGGTGATGGAAATGGCTGCAAGTGATAGGGCCAAAATAGGGTTGATTTCTGGCTTGAAGCATCACCGTTTTCTTTTTCTAGGGAAGAATTTGCACACCTTGGCTACAATCCTATCCTTAATTTCTAACCAGTTCAGCTGCTGAATGTGCATACACAGGTTTTAATGAGGTCTAAATTAATGCCTCAGCTGATGTAGTGACATATCTTTAAATATGTAGCTGTGCTTGTAAGGGTTTTCAGGTGAAGCTGCAGTTTGCTCTTTTGGGATCCTTGGTCAAGACTTCTGATGATTCAGAACTCCCAGTGCTCTCCTGAAAAAAAAGTTGTCTTGGTGCTTCCCAGTCCAGCCTGCTGTGGGAAGGAGGTCGGGTGATCCTCTCTGCTGCCTGGGAGTTGCGTTCTCCTATGCAGGAATTCATTTAAGGGGAAGGCTTTGGATTGTGCTGCTGTATCTTAACCTTTGTTTTGCTAATGTGATGAGGGCCTCTGGGGGTGTACTGGTGAGGGAAGGGAGCAGCAAGGGTCAGAGTAATTGGCCAGTCAGGAGAGGAACCTGAGCCCTTTAGGAGACTGAAGCAGCAGTCTGCAGACACCACCGAGGCACCTGCAAAAGGCAGAAGGGATTTCTCCCGTTTCGACTGGTTGGCATGCGAGCTCCGGTGGGGCTGTTCTTTTCATCTCTTTCCTCATGTGTTCAAACCCTGCCAGCCCTTGTGGTGAAGAGCATGGAAGTGGTGGGACCCCAAAAGGTGGACATCACTGCTTTCCCCTGTGTGGGGGGAGAAGCGGTAGACTAAGATCTGACCAGTCTCATCAGGGTCGTCTTAGAGGAAGGCTGCCATCCCCCGCCACTGCCCACTGGGCACAGCTTCCAGATGGGCAAGGGTTCTTCTGTGCTTCCCTGGATCGGTGGCTTCCCTGTCCTTTGCACGGATGCCGGGTTTGGAGAGGTTAAGTGGGTTTCTGTGATAAACAGGACAGAAAATAACATGGAGGTATCCAAGCTGATACCTGGAATGGTGTGAACTTTCTTACAAGTACAACCCCTGGGGTCAGCTTGAGTTTGCGCATTTTGAAGTATTGTTTAAATCTTACTTTTCCAAATCAGTCTTTCACTTACACCACTGGCATAATATGAAGTGAACCTCTCCATTTTGCGATTTTGGAAAAGCTTTTTCTAAACCATTGTCGTTTTGCTATGTGTCATTCCTCAGTTGTTACTTTGAATGAAATTGAGTGGAATGTAGCTTTGTCCAATGTTTCAGTCACCTAATAATGTAGCAGCTTAGTCTGGAAAGCCACATTATCACTGCAGGACTGAATCATCAGTGTTTCACTCACTGTAGTAACAGGACGGAAGGAGGTTGAACAGACACATTTCCTTTTCTATAAAAACTTCTAAACCAAACACTAAACCATGTGACCTCTCTGAGAATGAGTTAAGATCTCTGGATCTCTCTGCTTGAATTTCTTTATCAGCTACCAGGAAGATTGGACTATAATGGATCCAGATTCTGGCTGGTTTTGCAAAGGATCTGAACTCGAGGATATTTAGTGACTTTTTAGTTAAAAAAAAAAAAAAAAAAAAAAAATTTTTTTTTTTTTTTAGTCCATTTCACTACTCTGTTATGTTCAGGCTTGTATTCTGTTGCAACCAAGTTTGATACAAGTTAATCACAAGTCTGAAAAATCTTAAATGGATTATTTCTATAGATTTCTAGTTTTTGTAGCTGAAGGCTACAAAATCTTATTGGGCATTTTAGGGAGCTATATTGATTTTTATTTTTTTTCTCCACTTAATTCTTTGGCTATGCATTGCAACGTTTCTGCTATGGAGTACTTAGTCTTTTTCACTGATATAATTCTCATATGTAAGCTAAGACATCTCCGGCCTTCCATTTCTACATTTTTCAAATTCTCCAAATCTTTGAGGGCATTTCTGGGTGCAACTGTTGCTAGCTGATTTTCCTGTCTCCTTAGATGGTATTGGTATCTTAAGGTGCTAATTAACGATGCAGTACAAGCCCAAAGGTTGCTATACCTATGAACAGCCGATAAAATTCAACAGCCGAAAGGGCTTTCAAATCAACGCCATCAAGATCATCATCAATAGCTGGGAAATTAAGAAGACGTAACAGTAAAATTTAGAAAAAGCAGCTTTTCTCTCTTGGAGACGTTATGGCAAGGGACTTACAGATCACTTTCAAACATAGGACCTGCATCACTATTAGTTCGTAAGGTATCTTAGGGGTACGCAGAAGAAAAGATATGTATTTGTCTGTATGTGTATTCAGCTCATTTGATCCGTGCTTTTCCCAGAAGTGGGGATCGGCTGCTGAGGCAAATACTGTCTACACAAGAACGCAGTCTGACACAGGGCCAGGCTGCGCCTCTGATCTCTGGTGTAATCCACTTCTCTCTCTGTGTGATGGTACCTGAGCAAACTAGGTTTTGGAAGACCATGGTCTGCACTTCTTATGCTGAATAAGAGATGGTGATGATGTAGAAGCAGCAAAGGAAAGAAGGAAGGGATGGTGAAGATAAGGGAAGAGTGGATCCTCTGATGTTCTGTAGATCAGCTGTTGTACAATTCCATGCCAAGTCATCAGAAGGATATCCTGGACAAAATGTTTCTAAAATGAGCCTTTCTAATGCAAGATGTTGGGTTTAATAGTTCTGACATGAGGCATTTTGGCTATGTACTGAAAATGGGCAGCATTGACAAAGGCTTCTACTAGCCCACCCTGAAGAAAGTGTCTGATGCCCTGTTCTGAAAATTTTGAAGTACGTCAAGTCAGCTTTTGACAGCAAGGCTCTGAGCAGAGGCAGATGTGACAGCAAGATTTTGTTCCTGCTACCTGGCTAGCAGAGTGTGTATAAAGAATTCATACAAATTAATTTATTCCTTTATTTACATGTTCATGTATTTACATAACTTCATGTTATAAAGAGACCAGAAGATACTCTGCAATGCCATAATACCATACACTAACGGCCAGCTAGAAGGGGAGTGGAGAACATTGCTAGTGAGAGTCCTCGCAAAAACTCCTCTACTGTTTTCTTTCCCACCTTGTGTTTCACTTAGGTGTTACTGCTTGTTCTCTCTAATGTAACCGTTTTGGGACAGCAGCTGTGGGATGCTAGATGCTTGTGCGGTGCCTAGCAAACTGATTTGGTTAACGCCTCGAGCTGGGATTATTATAATTTAACTTTCTGTAATATTTTTACCTGTGCTATTTCAGTAGAACAGAATTTCCCATTCTATCCATTCCATCCCAATCTCAGAAAATAATACGGATAACTCTCCTTCCTCTTTCACTCTTCCTGCCCTGCAGGCTCGGCATGGAGAAGGCTGTCTTCAGCAGACAATAAATAGTTAGGAAGGATGTATTTCTTTGGCTGTGGGTCATACAAAAGAATGGAATGTGCAGCAAACAAAATTATTTCTTCTGCTAGGAAGAAAATGCGGAACTCTTGATTTTTTTTTTTTTTTATTGAAAAAAAATCAATGTGAGGGATAAGGATGTGTTCATTCCCGTTAGCCACATCTGCAAGCAGTGAGGAATGAAAGCCTTTACATCACTCTCAGAATATATGGTTTATTTTCTGTTTCCATTTTAAAATGTGTTTCCTGAGTATAGAAGAAGAGAAAAATGTCCAAAATCTGGGGTTTTTTTATTTTTGAGCTCACACAGAGGGGAAGTTAATACAGTATTAATGACCACCAGGAGGAGCTCATGATACAGCCTGCAGCGTTAGCCTCCTGCCTCTAAGCTTGTCGGAATTTCACCAAAGAAGGAACTGCAAGTCAAAGCACGGTACGGGCAGCCATCCCCTTAAAGCTGTCCGTGCTGGCATTTGACATAGGAACGCACAAAATAAAACTGCATCTGGAAAAGGCGAAGCGACCCAAAACAGAGGGCAGGTGGGACGACTTGCCATGGGCAAATGCTGGGAGGTTAGAGAACGTGATCATCCATCGTGCTGCGCGAATGGCCTCGTTTATCTAGGGAATCCCAGCCTCAGACTTTACTTCCGAAATCTCTGTTTTTCCCTTGGTAAAAAAGTAAGCCGGGGTGGCATAAAGACCAGCTGGCAACCAGAAGGGGGGAGTGTTCACATGATACAGTGCTTTTTAAAGTTTTAGTAAAGCTCTTTATAGGTGGGTCAGTAACTCCACTCTGCTCGCTAATGGGAATGTTCCCAGCTATCCAAGGGCAGCAGAACAAATTTGTAAGTAAAAGGCTGGTAGTTTTTATTGTGGAAGAGATGCTTGATTTCAGAAAGCACAGATCTTCACCTTGCAGCTGCTAAGTTTCCTCTGTCCAGGACAAAGCAGGACAGAGCCACCAGCATTGAAATTGCTGAGGAAATGATTTTAACAACTTTCTGCAAAACTCCAGGATGAATGAGAAGAACCCACTGTCTGTCACATCTGTTCTGCTCTCTTGTCTATTTTTGTACTCGTTTTAAAATCCAGTATTTAACATTGCCTCAAGACTAACCAGTTCCCATTTCACTGAAGCAAGAGACTAGCGTCTGTAACCCAGTGACTGTGGGCACCTTTCTTCTTGCTAAAATAAATTAATACTGAACAGAGTCTTTTTATCATGGCCATGTTCTTATCAGACCATCTCCCTTTATATTCCTTCCTTCCCCAGCCATTGTGGAAACAGACATCCTGCCCAGGGCATCGAAATCCACAATCTGCTGCTTCTTCTATGGAGCCTCTGGATTTTTGCCAATGGCCCCTTGAGATGGTCCCAGATGTGATTGCTTTTTCTGTGCTACCCTGAAAATATCCGGTAAAAACAAAGGGCTGCACTCACCACAGTTACCGCTTTGGAGGCCAGCACTTCCTCTGCTGTCAGGGATGTACAGTGGGAGATGTTAGTCATGATGTACCCCAGAGAAACCATGACTAAAATGGCAGGGTCACAGTCAAAGGGATATTCCTACAATAGAATAAAGCCAATCTTTTTATTGCATCTCTCAGCTGGTCCTCGAGTTTACCTCCAGTTCCCATGAACCCAGGAGATATGTATGGGATGTCTTTCCCACAGAGTTCTTCTGCGGGGAAAATGCAGATTCCTTGCACCTACGTTGTGTGTGAAAGGAGATTAGGTTTTGATACTGCTTTTCTTCAGGGGAAAAAAATGCAAACAATTCTATTTTTATTTCAAAGTAACTTGGACTTAAATAGCAAAACAGCCAGTGCCTTAAAATAAAACCAAAATGTTTTTTAACTGACTCAATAACGTTTTTGGGAGAAGGCTGGGGGAGAGAAGAGGGAAGTGGAAATACCAACTCATGACAGGTTTTGTGGCTTGGATTTGTGGGGGTTTTGTGCTTCTTTGGTCAGCTTGGAAATTTTTAGTAGTCCTGTCTGTCAGCAAAACAGCATTGTAGTCCTGGCTGTTACTATAAGTGGTTGAAGATACCCATGAGGAATCATGGGGATGAAGGTATAGCAAATGCACCTTGCTGCTGGGTTTCCTTGTGTAATGTCTTGTAATCTTTTTCTTTTTTCTTGTTGCTTCGATCTTCCCTGCAGCTTCCCTGCTTTGATGTAAGTTGCCTAACTGCCAGTGCCCATAGCCTGAGAGTGCACTTGTGTCCGTAAGTGTTTGTGCATGCAATAAAACATTCAGAAGGGTTTTAGCCCGTTCATCAATTTTAAGGCATCCACTCATTGAGGGAGGACGGGTGAGAATCCAATGTGATCTCTTGTGTGAGTCTGTGCTTATAGGTTAAAGGCTTTACTTCACTGTCACAGCAAAGAAAAACTTCTAATGTCTCTTTATTGGGATCCATCTTGCAATCTGTCTGCCACTAAAATGAAGAGATTGGAGGAAAGTGAAAAGAAGAGAAGAAAAAAGATGGATCCCAATGAAATTCACCAAGGTCATGCCTTAACCACTCTAGAAAGCCATGTGTTGTTCAGCTGGGCTGAGGAATTGTTACTGTTGAAGGCACTTTATTGCTACTTTAAATTAGGAAAAACCTCTGCTCTGCAACTTATTTTCCTAACAAACAGAAAGTAATTCGAGAAAGTTGATGGTCCACTTGTCCCTTGGAGTTTGCAGTGTCTTTTGGAAGAACGTTTATGTAGAACCTGAAATGAATACAGCTTTTCAGGACTGCAGCCAATTAGGTTATTCTCCCCCATGTCTCCTCACCAGTCTGCAAATAAATCCAGCCAGCTTTCTGAGATCCAGCTCACGGCTGTCCTCAGGGCCATGCAGTAAGTTTGTGTCATGTCGGGGATGTGTGGGCATGTTCAATATGGCCTTCATGTTTATTTCCAGAAACAGAAGTGTATCTCTGTGGCATCTGTTCTGTTAAATATTGACTTTCTATCAGCGGTGTTAGAGGTAAGGAACCTCCCTGGAAAAATCAGCTCATGGGGATTTTTATGGCATTTCTATGGCCGGAGCACAATTTTTTTAGTTTGTTTTTTGTTTTAAGTAAATTGGGAGAGAGATGCCTTGTGAAGCATCTCTTCATACAAGGCAGGAACATTGCTTCAACAAAGCACGAGAGCTGATACTCAGTCCTTTGTATGCAAGACTGATAAAGCAGAGTACCTTCATGACTGATGATCTGAGATCCATTTTAAATGGTGTCTCTCTTTTTGTTGTTACTCTTCAGAAATATCCTGACCTTGCAGACTTACAGACAGGCTTTTCTTAACAGTATGTGCAATGTCAGCACCAGCCAGAAACATATCGCCCTCTGTAAGCAAATGTCCTGAAATAAAAGGCCAGAGGTGGCTTGTAGAGAGTCAGTGAGCTTGAGTCCAAAACATGACGAAAGCTTTCATAGGAGAGGAAAATACAACAACTAAATACGATGGTCCCTGAAAAACTGGTGATATCACCTAAATGGATATGCAGCCAAGAAGGTTGTAAGTATATTCATGCCTCTTGCAAGCACAGTGGTAACACAAAACCAGTCTACAACGGTTCTGTGTGGCAGGGGCTCGACTTTTTTTGTGTCAGAAGGAAGACTGCCTAGCCTGGTGTTTTGAGTAACGCACTGTAAAATGCTGTTAGGTAAGGCCTGTAGCCGTTCCCCTACCTATCACGTGAGCCTACAGTGTATCTCCTAAGGAGACACCTTCATTTGAAGTCATTTACTGCTGAGGATGTCCCATATCAATTGGTCATCTTTCTGACAGCTAACCGCTCTCGCTGATTTGGCGAGTGTTGGGTTTGGCTGGCGTGAAGTGTTGGGTTTTTGATCTACAGGCCTGGGTCTGTGTAGCTGTAAGTGAGCTTAGGTGCTTACTGGTGCAAATACTTAAGACAGGGAAAGGCAACTGGAGCTGGTTACAGAGATTTTCTATGTAAAGTAGGAAAAGTCATGCGGATAATTTTGGCAAGTTTGAGTAATTAGACTGTAGGAGGGACAAAAATAGGCGTATTTGTTAGTTAACTGCTTTACAGAAACTTTGTCTTTCCAATAGCAGGGAGAACATTTTGAGGAATGGATGTGCATATAAAAAGCAGTGTATTGTAGTGCCACGGCAGAGGATATGTTTTATAAAACAGGAGCTGGAGTACCTTGTCTTTAGACTTCTGCGTGCAGGCAGCTGCTGCCCTGCTGGTGGTGATCTGGTCCATGTGCAGGCGCTGTGCTGTTTGCTGTGTTTCCAGAGTAAAAGTAAGCTCTGGTGGTGTTTCTGGCTGTGAGCTAAGTTTGTGGACAGGTAGAGGAGAGCCCACGTCAGCTGATGGGAAGGGTGGGTCTCAAAGGGCTGACCCATCACTTGATGAATTCCTCCTTAGCCAGGCTTCTCTCATTGGCTTGTCGTCTTTGTGGACGTCCCAGGTCTGGGATTGCTGCTGACTGCACGAAGGGTAGCAGTAGACATGCTAGCACGGGGCAGAGAGATGGCTTAGGGGCCTGGCAGTCCCCAGCTTCTGGGGTGCAAGTGTGTATGTGACTTGGTCCAAGCAAACCAAGCCTTTGCCTCTTGTTGTAACCAAATATTGCAAGGGGCGCTTGGCATCTCTGTGCTCTTCCTCCCTGCAGATAGTAGGAGAGAGGACATCTCCCAGCGAACGTTAGAGATGATTTGTATCTTCATAGATATGTGGGCCATCAGGTGCACTGTGCCCACAGAGCTATTGACTATGCTGAATTTCTCTTTGTTCTTTTGTTTTGGAGACTTTAATACTAAAGGCAAGTATCAGTCTGATAACTCTGAGAACTGTAATCTCTTTATCCCATAGGAAAGAAAACAAATGGGCCCCCTCTCCCCATTTATTCCTGTGTACTTCTGCCAAGGCTTCAATGAGGAAACCAAGCATGTGTGTGGGAGCTCTTGCCCCATCTTTCATACACTTATGTTCCCCAAACCACAGCAAAGGAGAGACATGCTATTGCCTAGTGTCATAGAAGCAGTGCTGTGCTAAAGACACCAAAAGCAGCTGACTACAGAGCAGGGACCTCTGCCTGCATCCCCGGGTTCCCAGCTTGGCAACCTGATAGTTGGCTGTCGTTATTTCATTTCTAGGAAAGAGGCTGATGCTATTGACCCTGAGCTATTATTTGCCTAATGAAATACAGGGAACTGAGGGGTGGGAGCTAGATGTGAGGATCTGCGGCTTGCTGTCTTTTCTCCCTCTCCTTCCCCGAAGAGTTTTGCAAGAATGCCTCGGCACTGCCAGAACACTAGTCCCGATGGCT
This sequence comes from Gymnogyps californianus, assembly GCF_018139145.2. Lineage (NCBI taxonomy): Eukaryota > Metazoa > Chordata > Aves > Accipitriformes > Cathartidae > Gymnogyps > Gymnogyps californianus. The sequence goes on from NC_059471.1 coordinate 155,095,981, forward strand.
GGTAGCAACGTCCCCGCTCCAAGGGTGTCATATCCTGAAATGCTCTGCGTTGCTGTCTGCAGTCCTTACACACTGAAACCACGCAGCTGGAGCCTTCCTGCCTGACAGAGGAGCTACGGTCTTAATACTCCAAGGACCCTTGCAGCAAGACGGTGTTTTGCCAGATGCCCTCAGCCATCCTTTAATGGTCCTAGGCAGCCCCTCGTGTCTGGGGCACTGCCTGTGACGCTGAGCCTGGCTGTCACCTCGGCTTTGTGGCCCAAGCAGAGCATCCTGCCCATTTCGACAGGCCTGTGCAACTTGGAGCGTTGCACTTTAGCAGGCAGCAGGAAGGTATAGCCCTGCCGATGTCCTGCCTGCCTTCTCCCCAGGGTGCTGCGAGGGCTCGGCCGCGAGAGTGGGCTGACCTCAGCCTGCGCTGCTGGGCCAAGTGGGCTCTGCCAGACCTGCCTGCTCCAGCAGCTATTGCCACTGAAGGCAGAGGGAGGCAGGTCATGTATCAAGCAGATTTCTGGATAGCATGGGGTCTTTTCCTGTCAGAAAGCCCAAATGAATTTGCAGATCACAAAGAAAATGCCGTCTGCCTCATTACTGAGCTGCAATCTGTTCCTTCTCTACCCCCCCGGTTATATTCCTCACCAGGGATTTATTGTTCCTTTTCAATCTGATGTTTTAATCGCCTGTTCCCCTGTCTTTGCCTCTCTCGTTTCCCTTTCCAGAGCTGCTGCTCTTACTTTTGTCTCTCCTGCCCTTGCCAGCTGGAGTGAGACACTTGCATGATGTTGCACTCAGAAGCACCTTTAACTACCCACCACTGCTAGCTGCCAAAAGAGAGGAGATGCCCTGTAAACACACCAAATGAAAATACTGCCACAAGGCTGCACAGGTCCTTCCCTTTCCACAGTGCTCCTGTGGCCAGGCATTAAAAACACAAGCTGGCAGGCACAGGCTCTGGGGTTGTCAGGAGACATCAAAACCCGGGCGGCCGTTGTATCTGTGCTTGCCCCGAGATCTGTGTAAGACAACTTGCATCAAAGTGAAACAAGGAAGGAGAACGTACATATCTGCATTGCTGTTGCATGCACAGAGCTTGGCCAAGGTCAGTGCTGTCTTCATGCTCATTAAGTTCTTGCTCTGAAGAACCCACAGCAAAGCAGGAAGAAAAATGGCCCTGGCTGCTTGCTTTGCGGAGATAAATAGTTGGTGGCAGCTGAAAACGAAGCCTTTAGTGACAAGGCCATCTTTCCCTGCAGGTAGAAGCAGTCTGGGAGAAAGGACTGAGACACACTGCATTTGAAGAGCTCCCAGAAAAGCCTGACAATTATGTATTTTGGGACATGTACCCTTATAACAATAACCTAAATATTTATGCCTAAGAAGGCCAGTGCCGTGGTACGGCAGGGACATACTGTTTGTGCTCGAGTGCCAAATCTACAGCCTTCCTCTGTGCTCCAATGTCTTCAGCATGTGCTGTACAAGTCGTCCTTTCTCTCCCAGATAGGGACGCGTTTCCTGTGGTTTGTCCTCCGGTGCCTATTTTTCAGCTTTTCCTGCCGAGGGGACACAAGCCCCCAGTGATGCCATCAGCTGGAAGCGAGCAAGCGGCCGCAGCGATCCCGTGTCGCCCCAAGCTTGTCCGTGTTGGCTCCGCGGCCCCGGCGGCGCGTGCCAGGCGTTGTTGTGCAGCTGCAGGGCTTGGCGCCAGCGGCGAGGTCTCTGCCTGCGCCGCAGAATGCCTGATTCAGCAGCAAAATCCCCGAGCTGCCTCCAAGCCCTCCTGGAAAAACCATCTGCAGGCATCCCGCTTGGGTGGGAACATCCAGTGCTGGATGTGCCTGCCAGCTCGCCCTGTCTGCCACACAGTGTGCGGCTCCCCAGGGACGGGGCAGCCCCCAAAGGGTTCACCTCGAGTGTCCCGGGCTCCTTGCTGCTTGAGGGCATGAACAAAGCGCAAGGGTTTGCGTTGTTCTTTCCTTCCTTGCCCTGAAGGTCTAACCCGCAGCCCGCTGAAACCTGTGGAAAGACTCACGTTGGCCTTCCCATGTCTTGGGACTGAAATTGCTGCTTGCTTCTCCGTCAGCCGCACGTCTGTAACGTTCTGCTAGTGCCTTTTAAATTAGATTTCCTAGGATAAAACAAAAAGAATATAGGGGAGGAGGGGGAAAAAGAACACAATAAACCTTTTCCTTCATTTAAAACAGCAGTAGTTGGCTGGAGAGGGATGAGATAGTTACAGGAATTGCCTGAATGCAGTGGCCTGGTATCCTCTGTACCTGCCACTGAGTAGCCACATGTTAAGTAGAACCAGTAAATTCATCTGGTATAATCTCTTAATACTGCTCCTACTGTCTTCTCTCTGTTGATATGCAGGATATGTTGCATCTTCTTTCTGGATGTGTTTTATGGAAGTACAGCAAGAGGCTAGACGTGTTTTGCATGTCCGCACAGTTGCACAACGTATGGGCCATTGGTCTGGGGCTGAATGACATGCACCATTTAATCTGGAATGGAAACTTTTTCCCAGCTTTTTGCACCAGACTTGTGTTAGGATGCCTGGCAGGTGGTGGCCAAAGCGACACCAGGAGAGGAGAGGGTGGCTGTTTGACAACCTTGGCCATGATGGGTGAGTCCAGTGAGCAACACTGATGATCGCCTCCCTCTTTGTTTGTCCCCGTGCCTCTCCAGGGCTTAGCACCGATGGGCCAGGTCAACTGAAAGCAAGGGCCGTGGCTGGCAGGGACCCGGCAGCTTGTGCTGGTTCTGGTGAGGTCTAGGGATGCTCAGCATCACCGCTGGTTGAAAGCAAGCACTCTTGGTGGCCCAGAGGTCCAGTTCTGAACAGGGCTGAGGAGTATTCCTGACATCTAGTTAGCTCATCCTGGCTGATCATGCTTCAGTCCCAAGCTTTGACAAGCGCAGAAGCCCAAACTGTGGCCAGAGGCCCTGTGTCCCTGAAAACCCATCTTTGCGTGGCAGGGGAGGCCCATGGGGTTCACCAGCACTGTGACAGGGAATGAGGGCTTGGCCCCAGCTGCGCAGTTGCTCCCCTTGGAAGTGTTTTTCCATCTCTGGAAGCAGTGCCTCAGCTGGTGCAGAGCGTGCTGGTCCCAGTGACATGTGGAGACTGTTACATGCTTACATCAATCACAGCACGCCAGTTTATTTTCTTTCTCCTTAGCTGTTTTGCAATGCCTTCCCAATTCAATTGCTAATATTTTTCATAATTATATTTGAGCAGCTGCATCAGTCTGGAATTTGTACAGATGTCCTGAATTTTGCAATGTTCTCACTCACACGGGGCACCTCTCACAAACCACTCGCTCCACGGAGAGGATCCTGCAAGCCAGTCAGCATTGCTGATAGTGCTGCAGCCCCTGCCAGAGCAGTGATCTTCCTCAGGTAAACAGCCTCCTCGTCCCACCTCTGCCGGGTGAGCAGTAGTCGCCCTGCACAGTCCCCCTGTTCTCCTTGTCTTATGTGGCAAGTCGGCTGGGGACAGAAAAGAGCAGAGCTTTGAATGGCTGGTGCCTGCACAGCAAGTACCCCCAAGACGGAGCTGTGTGGAGAGGACAGGGGCTAGGGATATTCTGGCCCGTATCATTTTAAGGCACCCAGGAGAGGAGCTGAATTCAGGTCTTCCATGTTCAGGATGGCGGCTCCTTGGTGCTGGCTACAGTGACCCCAAATCCCAGTGCCTCACGTGGCTATGGCCCCATCCTGCAACGGAAGGTCCTCCCTTCCTCTCTCCACGTGTATGCTGTGTCCGTGCTGAGCCACAACGACAAGGAAAAAAACCACATGGTGTTTCTTCCTTTGAGCAGCCGGCAGTAGAGCCTTGCTGGGCGGCCCTGGCCCGGTGCTCAGTGCTGTGCACAAAGGAAACCTCCTTCTGAGACACCCCGCAGCGCTCAGATTTGCCTCTGAAGCAGGAGACGCAGTGACCTCTATTTCAACATGAATAATTGCAATTGTAGTTCCTGCCCCTCCAGTGATGCAGGCCTTTATTAGACCTGACTGGGGTCTGTAACCTCTGCTTGCTGCAGGTTCTCCCAGCTGCTGGCGTGCTGTGTGAAGTGCTGTTTGTATTTCCTTCTATTCATGCTAACCTTACCTGCCATGAATGATGCAATCATGCGGACAAGAAGAGACCACAGGGAGGTTCAAAGTCCAGGATGGAAAAAGGAGAGAGAGAAAGAAAAAAGAGAAAAGAACAAAAAAAAGAGTCAAAAACAGAGTTTCCAAGGCTGGAGGTCATTTGGGTGTGGGGCTCAGGGGACATCAGAGACATGCTGGAGCCTCCAGGTTGGAGGGGAATATCCACTTGGTGCCTTTCACTTGCCTGTAGCTATCTGTGCTCTAAGCCATCACAGCCCGCAGCTGTGTTGAGTCCACTGACTTCAGGGAAACCTGAAGCGAAGTGAGTCTCTGGGGGCTGGTGGAGTCCTGCTTGCTGGAGAGGGAGGGGTGGCAAGGACCATCACCAAAGGCAAGTACAAGCTGCTCTGTGCAGGGAGACATGAGGTTGAGCTCCTGCAGGTCTCAGGAGTGGTAGATGATATGGCTGTGGATGACAGCCGTAAGTGGTGGCTTGGGACGTTCAGGGTGGCCATTGGGAGAAGCTTCTCCCCAGGAGGGTTGTGCAGCACTGGAACAGGTTACCCTGACAGGTTGGGGACTCTCTGACCTTGAGGGGTTTTAAGACTTGGCTAGACAAAGGCATGGCTGATCTGAGCTAGTATTGGCAACAGTCCTGCTTCTTATGGGAGGCAGGACCAGAGGCACCCAAAAGTCCTTTCCAGCAGATACTTCTATGACTGTACTTACATTAAAATTGAATAAACATGCCGTCGTGTTTACTTAACCTTCCCAGTGAGCATGTTGATCTGGTTTTGTTGACATGCTCATTCCTAGAATCTGATTCTCACTAAATACGAGTGAAAATGGGAGGTGGCCTGTATGTTACCTGAAAAAACATGCGAGCTGGGTTTTTGGTTAGTTTTTGGTGCCATCCTTCAGGCTCTGGGAAAGCTGGCAGGGGCTGCACACTCATCCCTCTGATGACATGGTGCCAAATGCCACCCCTTAGCAAGCTCTATAGATGCAGTTATTGGAATAAGACTCCTCCTTGTGATCAGGAGCCTAATGGCCCTTCAGCGCGTATTTCTGCTATGTCTTTGCACTTCAGCTTCTGCTGCAGGTAAAATGGGCTGCAGCTAGTGAGGGCTTGAGGAGTCCAGTGCCAGATGTTCATTCCCTCACCTCTTCTAAACCATGAGACGTAATGAAGTGTTTCCGCTTCACTGCAGGCACAAAACAGGACCTTTGAGGGATTTGTGTGCACAACTGGAGATGATACTCCTTTCAGACCAGGGGTTAAAGCTCTGCCCAAGCGGCTCCCAGCATGGAGCACGCTCCCCTCCCCTCCGATAACTGCCACCCTTAACCAAACCTTCTCCCGCTCCCGTGCCCCACCAAGACCCTTGTCTGGCAGCTGCCAGCACAGTCCTTACCCATGGCTGGGCTAGAGAGGCCCTGTGTGTGCTGGCAGGGCTGAGCATAAGTCCTGTTTTCCTTCTGGCTGGAGGGTTTGCTGGTTTTTTGCAAGACGCTGCTCCCTGTTACCCAGGACAGGCCACCAGAAACTCTGGACGTGCATTCCTGTATTGTCTCACGGGGGATGAGGTAGAGGTTCTGGTCAGAGAAAACCCTCCTTGTCCCCCTTCCTTCCATCAGAGGCATGGGGAATGGGGAGCAATTAATCTGAAACTCTGCATAGTAAAATATAAATCTCCACAGCCTGAGAAATTCTGGATAAGAGCCAGAAAGGGTTAACAAGGAAACATGTTCCCTCCAGCATAATTGTATATTTGGCTTATATTTTAATAAACGAGTAACAGCTGAGCAGAGAGGCCAAAAGGAGAGAGTCCCCCCACCCTGAGGTATGTTCAAGGCAGAGTTTGGGCTGTGTGTGAGTCAAGTACTGGAGTGGGTGATTTAGCACAAGACACTGAGGATTAACTATGAATTAGACAGCTACGTAGACAGTGAGTAGCAATCAGAGCGAGTGGCTAATGCAGGTGTGAAGGGTTGGGGTTTTTTAATGTTTAAATTTTCTTTTGAATTCCCTGAAGGCGGGAAGAGAAGGAGCAAAGCCAAGCACTGTGGTCGAGCCTGAGGGGAGCTGGAGGCCTGGGGTGATAAATCAGCAGCACTGCAGTGAGATTAAGGGGGAAACTAGTGCAATACATGAGGCAATATGGAAAGAGGAGTTTTATTACTACAGTCAGCTCTGAAAGGATTCAGTTCCAGATGGTTAAAGCAGGGGTAGATCAGGAACCCCCATTGGATGGGGCCTACCATCTGACAACATCTGACAATAGCAGAAGCAGAGTAGGGTTTCCTCCGCATCAAGAAGGAGTTTCACCTGGAGAGAGCTGTCTCCGTAGCAGGACAAAACAGCTTGCACTAGTGGGGAATTTCCTCTTTGTGAGGAAAGCTGGTGATGATCATGGCCATTTTGGCCTTTCCCCCCGTTCAGGAAACGTCTCTTGTTCTTGCAGAAGGTTTCTGGGAAAGCTTTGGTATTAGTCTGCCGCTCAAAAGCACCGGGTGGTTCTGGATGATGGCGCCATTGGCCTAACACTGATGGGAATATTGGCCTTGATAAAGTCCCCCCACGTAGCAGCTCCACAGACCGACAGCCCCAGGGATGGGTGGCAGTTTAGCACCTGCTACACGGTGATGGGGACTCATGTTCCCCAGGGAGCGGCTTGAAGCTGATATAAACTTGTTTTTGATAAATCACCGAGCAGTGGCTAGGAAGCAATATCTTTTATAGCTCTCAGCCAGGGCAAGAGGTAATACAAAGACCTGGTTCACGGAGGAATTTCTCCTGCAAGAGCAAGGGCTGTCAGGCGTTGGCACTGCCCAGCTCCACGTCAAAGGCAGACTAACCCTCAGACCGCAGCACTGATGCAGTGTGACAAATCGCTGGGAGGAGGGAGGATGTTGCTCTATTATGGGATTATTTTTTTTTAATTTGAAATGGTTAAGAAGAATTCTCATTTGGGGAAATTTTGGCCGTACTTTGCTACAGCATTAGACTTCTCTGTTGGGTCTCTTCTGCTAGAAATGTTTAGATTTATTTTTGTTTGTGTTCTGTCTTACGCAGCTAAGAAAACAGTTTCAAATAGGACAAATTGTCTTGTTCCAGGGAGGAGGTCTGATCTGGAGAGTGAAAACAGCTTGCTACTTGGAGAGCCGTCCACAAAAGAACAAAGCTCTAAGGACAGTTCCCTACACTGTGCCCCACAAGAGATATTACAGAGCCAAGACGTTGGCCTCGGGAAGCACTACTATGTGAGACAGTCTCCTTGTTAAGTGGCTCTTTTTCCTAGGATTTATGTGCCCCAGTGCCTGGTCCTCTGCGTGCTGGTCCTTTGGGTCCAACGGGAAGGGAGGCAAGTGCCTAGGGTATTCCCTTCTCCTGCTTGTAAGGGATATCATGTCAGTTCATTTCGCAGGCATGCTGTGCACCTTTCTGATAGTCTTTAACAGCTGGTACTATAGAAGAAGAGTTGAGTCTATTTTAATCAGGTGTGCATCTCTCCCGTATTTGTGTTTTGAGTGTCACTGGCAGCATGAAAGGAAGAAATGCTCATGAAAGAGCCAATGTTCCTGCACAACATTTGTGGAAAATCAGTTCTGGATGCACAGAAGTGTGAGTTTCTTGTGGCAGTTGGATGGAGAGTTACATTCGGATGCTTAGAAAAGTGAGATGACATCATATGATCTGTACATCTTGTGAAAATGAATCAGCGCTACTATTATTAAAACATCTCCACTTGTAATGGCTGCTTTGGCAGACCAGTCGTAATGAAGTATTTTAAACTTGGTGTAGGATATAAATCCTGGTCAGAAGGAACTCTAAAAGCAACAGGAATTTTGCTGCTTGAAAACCAGACTCAGTTTAGTCCAGTTTCTAGCCAAAGAGCCAAAATGTGGATTCAACACTTTTAGGTTCTCAATTAAAAGGTCATCATCACATCATCAGGAGGTCCAGATCCATCATCAGTCTGTTTTCCAGAAAAAGTCACTCTTGTCCAAAGGACAACTGGAAATGCCTAAATGAGATGATAGAAGTGGTAAGTGTGACCTGAGCCAAGAACCATTTTGCTGTCAAGGCTTAAAATAAATATTTTCATTAAGAAAGAAATGTTAGGAAATGGCAGTCTTTTGATAGACAACTCACAAGACTAAATTTGTGAAACTCTGTAGAAAGAGGAGCCAATGGAAATTATTCTTACATTTACACCTAAGGCAATCACCCTGGATTTATTACTACGTCTCGGGCTGCAAGCCTGAGTCTGATTTATTAACTACTGTCCCTTTTGGTTTCTTATCCACGGTGGTAAACCAGCTGTAGAAAGCTGAAAAGAAGTTGAGCTGCATGTCTTGTCTTTTCAGCCTGTTTCTTGTGTTCGTTTTGGTCTATAAACAAACCTCTCTCAGGTGTCCTAAATAGATTTTCTGATCGAGTTCCCAGAACAGACCACCACCAGTCTCATTAAAGCTTATTTATGCTACTTTCATGCATGAATAAAAAAGCTCCCATTCACTGCTGATTTTATTTAGTTAGATCCTGTGCCTTGTGGTGGACATTGAATTGGAGTGACATTTTTGGAACAAAAAAAAAAAAAAAAAAGAGTGGGACTGCGGAGAGCAGTTTGATGCCTGCATCTTTTGCAGTATGAAAAGGAAGGGGTTAACTTGTTCTTGGCTATATGGTATTGATTGAGGCCCACGCAAAGAAAATACAGCTGTAAATAGTTAGAAGTATTCCCTAGTAGCTGGGTTTTTTTTGGGGGGGGGGGTAAGTCATTGAACTGGGACTCTGGAGGTACGATCTCTTTCCCAGGGATGCCACCCGCTTCCTGTGTGATAGGAGGGGGAAGGTCACTGGTTGCTCTAGGTCTCAGCTCCCCAGCTGAGAGTGATGCTTTCTCCCTCCTCTGCTTTTTCTAACTTGCTTGTTTATATCGCTAGCTTTTCAGCAGAGTAACATCTACTCTGCCTGTGTGCTGATCACGATGGGTCCTGCTCTCAGCTGGGGCCTCTAGACACGACTGCAAATAACAAATACGATTTTTCCTTTACGCTTGTCTCCCTCATCTGCATCCATGCTGCAGTGCCTGTGAGGTAAGATATAAGCTAAAAATAAAAAAAAAAAAGAAATCAGTAAAGATGAAGACCAAGGGAGTAAAGATCCAGCAGGTGTGAGAAGTTGTGAAGTGGGTTTGTTTTTCTCCAGTCCTGCTGGCTGATGATCTCATGCAAAGGTACCGCATTTTGGAACGAAAAGGATTTGAGCCTGTCCTTTAAGTCAAAAGAGTGAACAAAAAGCAGCTTTGTGTGTTTCCTTTGTGCTAAGCACATTGTGAATATTCTTAAGCATTGCCACAAGGATTAACATCTCTGCATTTTAATGTGCCTGGTGCTGGAATGTAGCTGGAAAGCAGAGCGGGCAGGAATGGTGGTCTCTCCAGGCAGTGGGCTCTGCTAGGTGTCTCTTCGAGGTGCTATTCAATAGCTTTCTGTTACTCTTTCTTCCCCCCCGCCCCCTTTTTCCCCCTCCTTCAACAGCTTCTGGAACAAATCCTGATAGATTTCACATTTCTGAAATTTACTGGACTGAACTGTTTTATCTCCAAATACATTTGCATGGCAGTAGTATAAAAAAAAAAAAAAGCATGTGGACAGAAGTATGGAGTTTGGTATTTACTTTGGATCATTAACCTGGTCTGTAAATTTGATTTGAGCTCTCCTTTTTTTGTTCCTCCTCCCCTCTTTGTGTAATTTCAGAACCTGCAAAGAGACGCTGCCTTTTGCTGCTTCGGGATCCCAGCAAGAAATGGGAGTCTGATGGATTGTAAATGCACCTGCTTTATTTAAAATCCAGCCAAACAGATAAGTGCCCTTTTAATTATCTCACAACAGCATTTTGGATGTAGCTGTGCACAACATCTCTCTTCAGTTCGGTCTCAATTTGGTGAGCCCTCTGTGTTTCACCATTGCAAATGAATGCTCTGCGGTTCTTCTTTCGGCTGAGAAATCCCAGACGATATCGGTATTTCACGTGAGCTAATTAATTAGCATCTAAGGGAACTGCAGCTGATGGCTCGGGAAGCTCCCGGGAGTCTTTCCCTGTCCCTCCGGAGCTGCCGTCTCCAGCAGTCCTCTGAGGTTTTTGTGACTCTGAGGAGCAGCTCTGCAGGACCAGAAGAGGCTGATGTGACCCATCTGAGCCTTAAGGAGTCCTCCGGGACTCATTAGAGGTTTAATAACTAAACTTGGCTGGTTTGATTGAGAAGATGCTTGTGCAGGCTTGGCGCAATCTCAGAGAAACCAGCTAACGCTGCTGGCAGGAGAGAGGGCTTTCTGCATGTGCTATTCATATGTGTGCGGAGAAAGTGATAACCCCTGCTTCTTCCTGCTGGTTTCCAGGTGGGAAAATAGCTGGGGACAGGGGAGAGAACCCCTTAGTTATACGGAGTTTATACGGGGCATACAGAGAGGTATCGTGGGTGAGTGGTAACAAGAATTGTGCCCTCAAAGTTAGGGGGACATTTATATCTATGGATGGAAAATACAGACTATCAAGAAAATAATTTCTGCTTGGATCTGCTTCTATAGGTGACTGCTGCCCGCTCTTGGATGCACTACTGCAATTATTAAATAATTTAAGAAATCCATAAAATATGGTCTCGTGTACAGTGTAACTTTGCAACAGTATAGAGCCATGGGGCTGGGGCATATTTTCACTATAGCTTCAATTTACTGCATTAGAATAAAGAAAAATAAAACCACTAAAACTGAGCGTGTGAGCATTGAAGGGGATGTGTGGCAGGCGGAGGGACAGGAGCCGAATTATCTACTCCAGACCTGTCTTGTCTGCTCTACCAGAGTTAATTAGCAGTGTAAAATGTCTACGTTGCTGTTAGGAAAACAACAAACAGATTTGCTACAGCAAATTAGACTGCAGTAAGTGATGTGAATTCGTCTTACCTACCTAAGCAGAAGGTGAGTTTCTTGGTGAAGGCGCCAGCCGAGGACTGAGAGAGAGACTGGAGAGACAAGACGGTGAAGTAAGAGGTTACTGCGGCGCGAGAGAACTGGATCTAGATCAACTTGTGTGATCCCTGGAGTGTCTGGAGTTCCCTCTTTTCTAGGAAAAACTTCACTCCTGCTGTTATTACCAGGAAAGTTTTTATATTAATAGAAGAAATGACATGTCTGATATTAATGACTATGCTTTGTCTTACAATTTTAAACAGTACTTATTCCTGGCTCTTCAGTACTGTGATAGCAAAAAGGCTTAACAGTATATTAAGAAACACTGATAAAATGAAGCCCTAGTGAGAAAATCAGGGTTTGTTCATTCAGCAAGGATGGATAGGAAGTTAAAAAAGCTTGAATCATCTCTGTACCCCAACTAACAGAGCTCTTTGCTCCTCAAAAAAAAAAAAAAAAAAAAAAAAATTTTTGTTGTTAGCCTCAGAGATCCTCAAGGTCTTGATTATTAGGTTTGCAACTTGAAATCTGCTTTCTGCCAGATATCAGTGTTCCCCCAAATTAGGTCCCATTAAATTAACCGTAACCTGGCCAGTTCCAGTCTGGGCATCAAAGCTGAATTTGGAAATCATATCTGGAAGGGTGGCACACAACTTGTAATGCTCTGTGCTCCTTGGCAGAAGAGACAGAAAACACTTACAGTCCCTCTCAGGAGCTGTACTGATGTGAGAGATGTTACTAAGTGTGTTATATGCACCTGTGGTTTGGTTGGTGCATCCAGCAGCTGAGGAGAACAGATTCAACAGACCTTGACAGGTTTCTGCAAAAAATCTTGTCCAGAAAAGAAGAACCCCAAATCTCTAACTCATTCCTTGTCCTACAGGTGAGCCTTGAGGACACTTGGGAGACTGTAGCTCCTGAATGCATGACCTTCCCCTGGGATTAGAAGAAAGCCATGGGGAAAGACAAGAAAGGAGAAGAGGCCGTCTTTCTGAGGAAAAAGATAACTTTGCTGCGGGCTTTCTCGCTCCTCATCGGCAGCATGGTTGGCAGTGGCATCTTTATCTCCCCAAAAGGAGTACTGAAAAACTCCGGCAGCGTGGGTTTCTCCCTGGTTGTCTGGTTTGCCTGTGGGCTCCTCTCAATGTTTGGTGAGTGGTGAGCTTTGTCAGCCTTTGCTTAAGCACCTGGGAAGTGAGGGGAGCCAGCACATTTTTATGTATAGAAATTTGGGAGAAGAATAAACCAAAAATTCCCTGTTCCTACTGCAACAGAAACAAAGGTTTAACAAGCCGGGGGGGTCACCAGGGGTCTTTAGTTCAAATGATTCCCCCGGGGTGATTGAGAAAATCCCAGCACTTAGAGTCTGTGAATATGAAATCATGTGCAAGTCCAGGGCAGAGGAGCGACAATGACTGCAGACGGAGATAGCATGGTCTCTGCCAGGAAAGCTGGGAGAAAATGAGGGGACTCCTTCTATAATGTGGAAGGGAGATGTAGGCATCTAAAAGGCACTTGTGAGTCTGAGGGCTGTGCAGTGCTTTTCATAGACACTGTGAAAAGGGCAAGAACTGACAGTCTTAATATGCCATAAGGGATCCCCTTTCTGTTGGTGAGGATAGAGAAGCACTACAGCAGATTGCCTGGGGAGCTGCAGAGTATTCACCAGCCAGGGGAGGGTGTCTGGGTGTCTGTCAGAAAAGGTTTGGATATGTCTGATGCTGCCTTGGAGCAGGAGATGGAGCAGATCAGTTCAGCCCTGCTTTCTGTGTGTTACTCTTGGCTCGGTTTCTGGCATTTAATACCAATCTTTTCTCACAAAGGGTTGACTTTTTGATGACAGTTTCATTCTAGTTCTTCTGAAACAATGTAGCTCTTAAAGTTACAATGGATAAAACGTATGGCTTTAGTTTCCTTCATTAACTATATAAAATCACCATCTCAGAAATGCTCTAAAGATGCTGTTAGGAGAACTGCAAGATCTCTCAGCTCGGGGGAGAAATCCGATGTTTATTTCAGTGGGTGACTTTAAAGTTCTTCCTCTGTCATAACCTGGGAAAAAAAACCAAGAAAGGAGAAATACTCCATGTGGAAAAAAACACTTTGGCACTGTGACATGTGCATGCAAGTTTAGAAATCGAGACGTTCATTGTTAATATGGCAACAAATGTGGTTCTTGCTCTTAGCATATGTGTACCGATATTTCATGTTGCAGCCTATGTGTGGTTGTTTGGAGAATGATATACTTTTGCTTAAAGAAAATCTTAAAATATAATGTGAGCACAGTGTTTCTTTTAACTGAGTAGAGCAATAAATTATGTGTGTGCTGATCACATAGCCCAAGCTCTGCACTTGGAAAGGTTTCTCTCTCTGTTGCATCCTTTGATAGACTCTGCTGGAAGGGCTTTGGGAGCCTCTTTATCAAGTTATTGTATTTTGTAGCTAAATTTGTTGGTTTGTTCTTCCCTTTTATCAGCTTGATGACCTCCCCTGATCATTTCTCTGACACATTTTTTGCAGTACATTAAAAAGGCCTGCTTTCTTTTATGCATTTTTCTTTCAAGTACGGCATTTATATGAGTCCCATAGCATGAGTTCAGCAAAGCACTTAAACGCACGCTTGAAGCATGTGAAGAGACTCACTGGAATAAATGAGATGAGGTGTCTGCCTATGTTTGACACTTTGAACAGGGATTTTGCACAAACTTGCCAACAGAGAGGCAGGAAAAATTGAGGTCCTCGCCATCGGCATGACCTGAATATGGCACGATCGCCACGGGACTTGCAGGCATGGCCATATCACCACTAGGTTCCTCTGCGCTCTCCCTCCACAGCCACCCGAGCTGGGCAAAGAAGTAGATAGCACAGCTAGAGATGGTCTTACCCCACAGGGTCACATCCCAACGGCGCTCAGCCCCATTGCAAGGAGAGCTGTGCTCAAAGTAGTGAAGTGTTTTATGATTTCTTTTGGTGCACAAAGGATGTTTAACCTAGCAAGTGAATCCACTGTAGGCAGGGCTTAATATTCATACTTAGACACATTCAAATGGCATGATGAATTGCTCTGTAGAGAAAACACAGATGGGATTTTTTTGGCACAGGCGGAGGCATAAAGCTTTCTATCCATTTGCCTGCAAGTTTTAAGCTGTCTTCTCTGGTGCGCCTCTCCCAGGGTTTCTCATTGTGCCCCGGCGCAGGGGCAGGGAGGTGCAGAGGCGCTTGTCAAGGCAGGAGCAGGCAGTCCCCAGGTCTGTCGGTGCACTCGTACACGAACACGTGAGAAGAGACCGAATGAGCCTCTCATGTGGACGCTTCCCTTGCTCTGCACCGTCGGGGCCGTGTTTTCCTCCAGTGGCAGGTCTTCCCTCTCAGAGGAGATGCCCTTCCAGGTCCTCCATCCAGTGTCTTCGAAAGAAGGAAGGGGTTTATGTGAAGATGCAAGATAAGGACACAGGAACGTGGTCTGTGATCAAAAACGTGATTGAAATGACCAGTTCAGCCATGGCCTGTCGGCTGAGCTGCTGTAACTGCCTTGTAAGCACCATTTCACCAGTCTAACTGTGAGGAGAAGCGAGAACCCAAACCTCCAGGACGTTTTTCAAAGGACACCCCTTGTAGCTTAGTGCAACGTTTCTATCACACACTTTTCCACACAACTTCCATGGAAAAGTCATATCATTAACCAGAAAATGGAGAATTTCTTTCCTTCTGACAGAAAAGTCAATTACTTCAAAACTTACTTCAAAACACTGTAGCACACAAAAATACGGAAGAGCAGTTCTGCTAAACCCCTTTTTCTTCCTCTAATTTACTACTTGTTTTAAACAGATTCATTCAATCCCTGAAAAGAAGTCACACAGAAAAGAGAAAATCTGTGGGATGATTTATTCAGTGCATTTCTACCTGAACTTTTCCAGGTGCCTTGTGTTATGCAGAGCTTGGAACAAGAATCACCAAGTCTGGAGGACATTATATCTACATTTTGGAGACACTAGGGCCTCTGCCAAGTTTCTTATTCTTGTGGGCAGAGTTTTTTGCTATCAGGTAAGAGATTTTGTTTGTTTGCCTTTTGCTGGATGCTGTCACGATTTAAAAACCCAAAAGTTACGTTGCCAGGTAACAGTCTACACAGTTTGTAAAGGAACGAGTAGAAACAATCTGAACGACTTTTAAAGATTTTCAGTGATAAAAGGAAGAAGGCATAATAAGTAAATAGTTACACATGTTCAATGTGATCTGTACTTGAAGAATATCTCTCTTCTCCCCTGGCAGCTGGTATCTTCCAAGAGCCATGGTACTTTTCAGAGACTGACAATAGATGCCAGATTTATTTCAGATCTTCTGTTTTCATTGTGAAACTTTTTCAGATTCTCCTGTGGAGAACTTTCTGGATTAGCCCTGAGTTAAATAAAATTTTACAAAATTGTAAATGACTTCTTTTTTTAACTTTAACAAGAAAGCCCTCACCTCTCAATAACCTGTGTCCTTTCTGTAAACTGAGATGAATCAGGACATATGAACCATACTGCATTGCTCAGTATGATTAATCTCAACATTTGCTTTCAAGTTGGGAATTAATCTTTTTGCAGCATGTCATTTTTAAGACATTTACTGAGAAAAACCTATGAAAAAGACTCTATGGGAATTCACCATCTGCATGGGAGAGCAGGATTAAGCTGGGCGGGGAAACTTCCCCCCCTCCCAAGTTTTGTGCAGTTTTACATCATGTCATTTTTTGGCTGTCCGCAGACCACAGTTTGTGCTCGGTTTTCCCCCCAGGCCTGCCAACAGCGCTGTGGTTTCTTTGGCGTTTGGACGCTACATGCTGGAGCCGTTTTTTGCCCCCTGTGCAGCCCCTGTCTCTGCTGTGAAGCTCGTGTCTCTCCTGGGGTACTGTAAGTACTAACTTTTACGGGACTGCCGATCTCGAAGCCTCTCTGCCCCGGACCAGAGGCACTTATGGGATAACTGGGATCAGGGCCCTGTCTTACCTTCTTGGCCACCCAAAACTTCCTGATGCAAGGTGCTGGTTTGGGGCCACTATATTCTCCAAGAAGGGGAATGGGCCTCCCTGTTGACCAACTGGAGCCCTAGGTCGGGGGGATTGTGGCAAGTACGGGAGTAGAAACTCAATGTATAATTGTGCAAATGCCACCTGGGTTGAGGGTGTAAGGCTCAAGGTTTTGGGCTCCTCACCTGGTGCACCCAGCCTGTGAAGCTGTCCTGCCTGCTCTGGGCTGGTGTGTGCTGGCACAGGGACTGCTGTGAAGGGGGCTGCTGAGACGTCCCTGCAAACTCACGTTACCCCCAGGCAGGTGTGGATCACCCGACAGGAACCAGGCTCCTGCTCCATCTTAGGAGCGTAACTCAGCTCCCCCTTCAAATGCTGTACACTGGGCCCCACCTGTAATGTTTTTTGACATCTCTTACCCTGAGCATCCTCTCTATAAAGATGCAGCCTTCTCCTCAGCATCCCTAGAGCAGGGAGCGCTGCTGCTGTATTTTTTCCTGCGTGCGTCGAGCGTGGGCTACAGCTGTAGCAGTGTGGTCTCCTCTCCAGACATGGTCCTCACCCTCAATTCCTGGAGCGTCACCTGGAGTGCCCGGCTGCAGACGGCGCTCTCCATCGTCAAACTCCTGGCTCTTGCACTCATCATCGTGCCAGGGATGATGCTGCTGGCCCAGGGTAGGTGTGCTGCTGCGTGGTTGAGGGAGGGTGCTCGACATGCCCGGCTGTCATGGCTTTTATCGGTCCTTCGTGACAAGTGTGGTACTCCTTTAGCTGGCAGGAGCTTTCTCTGCCTGTGCTGGATGTGAATTAGCTGGGAGCTGAGACCAGGGTAGTCGGCACTAAGCTGCATCATTGCACTGGGCTGATACACCTGGCTCAGCTGTGCTTTCTCCAAAACTGAGCGAGCCTCAGTGCCTGAGGCAGTGTGAGCCTACCCAGGGTCATACAGACACCTTCTTTGCAGACGGTCTTTCTTTGGTGTCAGACTTGCCTGTTTTCAGCGTGGCTCAAAATCCTTCCAAAGGAGCACAAATTTGATGGACATCAGGGATGTGTGACAGCATCCCGTGGTGATCCGAGCCAGTCACAGCTGTGTAATGAGTTACCAGCCCTCAGCTGAGCCCTGGTAACTGCACCTCTAACCTTTCTGTGGCTTAAGCTAATGTTTTTTACCTCCTAATTGAGATGGGCAGTAACTTCGTAAACTTACAATGGACTTGCGCTGGATTGCACACTCACATCCAGAGTGGGGAAAAAAACCCCCTATCAGTAGTATCTTCTGGGAATGATACAAGAGTATTGGCTTTAATCCAAGCCTCAGTTTATAGAAAAGCCCAAGGCATTCCCACTCAAGGGATGAAGCCTGCTCCCTCTTCACGCTATTACCTTCCTCTGCAGAGAAAACAACACAAGCAGTAGGCTCCATGTTCATGTTTCTTTCTGATGTCTGGAGCTGGCTCCTTTGAATATGCAAAGATCCACTCGGGCTGGCAGCACTTCTGAACTGAAGGACTGCCCTGCAGCTAGAAATCCTGAGCCATTATTGTTAGGAATGCCTTCAAATGACAATCTGGAGCCCTGGCACCTGTCCTCCGGCGAGGAGGATAAGTGCTGGTGACATCTGGAGGGAGAATTCACCAAGAGACCCCAGTATGACAGGTTGTATTTAATATGACTCATGGGGGACTGTAAATCACTCATTAATGTATTGCAGACAATAAATCCTTTTTATGCACCATCACTTACCAGCAATCATTTTAGAACATAAAAAGACTACCCTGATAGGCCCACTCCCATATTTTTGTTTACTTTTCTTCAAATTTATTCTCTTTTTGACTTGTTTTTTGTACTTAAAAATCAGTTTTATGCTTTTAAATCAGTTTGCCTGATTCCCCTGCCTTGTTCTACTTTTTTTGGTTACACTCTTGTCCTTTCCTCTGCCAATACCTTCCTTTTGGCTCAGGTTTGCTTTAGAGACTTGCTGGGCCAGTGTTTCAAACTCATATGCCCAAATCTTGTCACAATGCTTCTTGCAGAGGCACCTCCATAGAAGTGGCCTGACTTTCTCCATGTGCTCCGTGCCATTTCATCCCTTTCCTGGTGAAGCCCAACTAGGCAAGCTCCGCACCTTTTACTTTTAAAGAGACTTTGATATGGAGAACTGAATATAGATGTGGAACCAAACCTTGGGCCACCTGGATTTGAAAATGTTGGAAATACAACTCCTTTTGACTGTGTTTTTTATTGGTCTTCCTTTGAATGAGATGCCATTAGCTGTTTCTTCCTTCCCTAGGTTTTTTTGGAGTTTGATAAAATACGGTTCATATCCAAAATCCTGACTTTCATTTTGTTTGTTTGTTTATTTGGTTTTTTTGTTGTTGTTATTTCAAGCAGAGAACTTTCAGGAAAATTGCGGGAGCTGGTAAAACAGGATCTCTGTCTGAGCCACCTCCACTTTTTTGATTTTATTTGCTTTGCCCTCTGTGTCCTCAGTTCCTCCTCCTGCGGGCGAGCTGCCGTGGCTGGCAGGGGTGGCGGGCAGGGAGTGTGCCCGGAGCAGGGGGCCAGGCTGGCAGTCCCCGCTCCCTGCTCCCGCTCCCTCCTCCGCCCCAGTTCCCATGCTCCGGCCAGCGTGCGGCTGGGGTCAGTGCTCCGGCAGCGGAATCGGGAGGGAGCACAGTGAGAGCTGAATTAGCCACCTCGCTGGCGGCACCACATCAAAGAGGAATGTGGATCCAGCTGCTTAGGGGGCTGGGGTGGGGGGAAGAGGGGGGTCAACCCGGTGAATTAATTTTGGGCCTAAAGAAAGGACAGGATGTCGTGGTTTAACCCCAGCTGGCAGCTAAGCACCACGCAGCCGCTCGCTCACTGCCCCCCACCCCTGGGATGGGGGAGAGAATCAGGAAAAAAAAAACCTCGTGAGTTGAGATAAAGACAGTTTAATAGGACAGAAAGGAATGAAAAACAATGATAACAATAATAATATGACAATAGCAATACTAAAAGAATTAAACTATACAAAGCAAGTGGTGCACAATGCAATTGCTCACCACTCGTTGACCGATGCCCAGTTAGTTCCCAAGCCACGATCCCCTTCCCAGCCAGCTCCCCCAATTTATATACTGGGCATGATGTCATATGGTATGGAATAGCTCTTTGGCCAGTTCGGGTCAGCTGTCCTGGTGATGTCCCCTCCCAGCTTCTTGTGCCCCTCCAGCCTTCTTGCTAGCTGGGCATGAGAAGCTGAAAAATCCTTGACTTAGTATAAACACTACTTAGCAACAACTAAAAACATCAGTGTGTTATCAACGTTATTTTCCTACTAAATCCAAAACACAGCACTATACCAGCTACTAGGAAGAAAATTAACTCTATCCTAGCCGAAACCAGGACACAGGACAACTTGGGTCCTCTCATCTCCACGATTTCCCGTTCCCATAGCAGGCTCTGTCTGAAACAGAACCAGCTGCTGCTGTTGCCCTTCCTGAAATGTCTCCCGTAGCTGGACAGGGGACGGATTTGTTCTGTTGCTGTTTGTGAAGTAAACACGTCAGCACAGCACTCCAAATGAAAGCAATGAAACAAATCTGAATACCTGGCTCCAAGGAAGTCACGAACACTCTTCCCAGGTCTGGGCAAGAGATACAAGGGGTGTTATCCCACGGGAAGGAAGTCCGTCTCTGACGTTTCCCTGCTCTGTCCCCGTTGTTCATCTCTTCTGCAGGCCACACTGAAAACTTCCAGGACGCTTTTGACAGACAGTCGCTGGTTTTGGATAAGCTGCCCCTGGCTTTTTACGCAGGCATGTTCGCATATTCAGGCTGGTAGGTGTAACGGGAGGGCGCTTCATGGGCGGCAGACTGGTGTCCAGGACATGGCTCAAACTCTCTCCCTGTCTCTTCCCACTGTGCAGGTTTCAGACCAGCTTTGTGCGTGAAGAGTTGGTCAGACCTGAACGGTAAGGCTGGGAAGAAGTCGTCTTGGGTTACCAGCCTCTGGGGTACCGTGGCTTTCCCAAACGCAGTATGGGAGGAAATAAGTTTGTGGGTTCACCTAACCAACGCCAGCTGCAATCTGCAGTAATACTGTGCATAACAAGGGGTAACAGCTTGTTCTTTATGTGTGTCTCTTCCGCTTTCTTGTAGAAATATCCCCCTGGCTGTCATCGTGTCCGTGATCACAGTAATTGTGGGGTACATGCTCACCAACGTCTCCTATTACACAGTCCTGGGAACGCAAGACGTTCTGGCTTCTCCTGCTGTGGCTGTGGTGAGTCGTCACCCCTACCGTTATCCTTCTTCAGCATGGTCAGCTTATGCTGAAGGGGTGGTCGTGGCAAGTGTTTTGGAGGTGGTTTTCCTATAAAATGCTTTATTGCTTTGTCATTTCTCTGGATTATTGGGCAACAGTAATTTCTTCTAGTCTTGCCTAAAAGATAATGAAAAGTAACCTGCAGATGACAGTAGAAAAGGCAAGGTTTATGAGTTATACTTTACTCCTTTGATGAAGGAAGTTTTCTTTCTTTTGAATCTGATGTTGTCTAGAGATCACCACATGTTCCTAAAGTCATGCTTGCTTTTCCTCCAGAGCTTTGTGCAGCGAGCCTTCCAAAGCCTGATCTCTGTGGTCCCTGTCCTTGTCGCACTGTCCTGCTTTGGAACCATGAATGGAGGAATCTTCACGTTTTCAAGGTCACGTCCCTAAGAATTTATTACTCTTTTGGCTTACTGAATCGGAGGGAAGCACCAGCGACCTGTGCAACTGCCCACCCATGCGATGGCATTTTAGCCACTCTTGTGGGACAAATAAGGCCTTTGACTCCCAGGATGTCAACTACAGGATGATCCCTGTTGGCTAAGAGTCTACCCTTTCTATTTCTGGCCAGGTCCAGACTTTGGTATCTGGGGCTGGTCACAAACAAAGATTTTTATCTTCTCCCCCCACTCTGCAGTTTAAATCCCGAGTTTAAAGTTGAAATGTCAATGTTTCTGGTGAACTAGAGGCTTTGTTGATGTTGGCAGCTGCTCAGTGAGACCGAGTCTTCTTTCGCTGGGTTCACCCAGCTGCTCTGCTGCAGGGCACAGGGTCCCTCTGTTGTGAGGATCTCTGGCCAAAGGCAAACTGTCCCTTGAGGACTTTGCTTTGAGGTCAGTGAAATGTTATCGGGGATGGGCTATTCCTAAAGCAATAGTCGAGGCTCAACAAATCCTGTTGTAGCAATAAGAAAAGCTTTGTTCCATGGAAAAATTATGTTGCCAGCTTTACTGGCTACTACGCTGCGTGTCCTTCTGGGAGCCTTGAAATTGGAGAGGAGGGCAGAGCTCACGGAGAAGCACATCATGCTGGTCCCGAGGAGCTGAGCGAACTCTCTGGAGCCGGTTCTGTTTCACAGCTTTGATTGCAAAAGGAAAAATCAGTTGATATGAAAGGGATGTTTCATAGCACGAAAGCTAGTGAGTTATTTGATCCACTACTCTGAAGTCCTGTATTAAATACAGGTGCGGAGAATCCTCCCTGTTAGCTCCTCTAGATAGTGGTTTTCTTTGAAGATGAGAAGTCCCTGGACAGCACAGAGATTCTGTGTGTCCCTATCGCCTTTCTCTCCGCCATCCTGGCACCATTAACATAATCACTGCAGAAAGGCCATATAAACAGCGATGGGGCCTCCCTGGCTGCTGGCCAGCCACACCCCTGCAAAACCACAGAGACAGCAATAAAACCAGTTTTACACTCATGCCCCAGCTGCTCTGGGCCCTGCTCCAGCCCAGCTGATGCTCTGGCATGGTTTGTTTGTGGATATTAAATCTATAAAATTCGATGCAATGCTTTCTCCCTAATTGCCCTTTCATGAGTCAAAGGAGGGATGGAGGCAAGGAGCTCTCTGTTGTCATTTTGTAGCTGGTCTTGTGTGTAGCTGGCCTCCTGGCAGGATGCCAAACTATGTTTTCCAATGGCTGGCCAGAGGATTGAAAATCCTCTGTTATTTGAGGAAATTGCACTTTATTTTTATATATATATATATATATATATATATAAAAAATTATAGGCATCAAGACTGACAATCCTCTTTCATAAACTCACCAGCCTCTTATAAAGAATTGAAGTTTATGACCCCTCCACTTCCTACTGGAAAGATTAACCCCTTCTCTGATGGCAAGAAACGTTCTTGCTTCTGTTTCCAGCTTGAATGCATTCATGGTCACTTTGGACTTGCTCAAAGGTCTCTGCTATCGGGCCACCCAAGGGGATGCTGCCAGTGGTCCTGCTGGTGGGCTCTGCGCTGCGTTGAACTAACTGGTCCTGGGAGAACTATGGGAATTCCACACTGGATTTTTCTTCCAAATGCCCAAAAAGTGCGGCTAACGGCAGAACTGTGGCCTTGAATAGCAGACCTGTGCTGGGGGGCGGCGTGCCTTGTGGCCTCAGGTCAGTCCAGCGACTGATCTTCTCATTTCAAGTCTAGATGCGGGATGCTAATGCATAGGGCTCCCTGTCTTTTCCTAGGACTCTGTTTGTGGCTTCCAGGGAAGGACAGTGGCCTCCTCTCTTCTCCATGATCCACATTCGAAGGCATACACCCCTTCCTGCTGTCATGTTAATGGTAAGGAGATCTGGCTGTGTGACATGCCCTGTTCTTGTAGTCTTGGCTTTCTTGCAAAGCCTGGAGAAGCTGAGGAGTTTTAAAGGGTGTTGAGACACTAAGTCACCCTCCAAAAAATAAAGAAGGTGGAATACTGGAAATGGCTGCAAAGTATTAAGTCCCCTTGTGCCAGCAGTGGTATCCAAACCCACGACCTGGAAGTCCCTGCCTTATAGCCTTGGACACATTTTTTAAAAGTACTGTCACTACCATCTGCCACAGTTGCTGCTTGATATTGTCCTATGAAAACACCTCTGCCAGGCTTTGGCTGTTTGGAATACTGAAATTCCCAGGTGTGGTGGAAATGCAGGGAATGAACGTTTGCAGAGATGCTCTCAGTTTTGGTTTGTTTGTTTTCCGGCAATGGTCCAGCTCCATCCTTACTGTGCTGCAGTGCCTCTTGCAGCTTGGCTGACCTGCTAAAAACTTAGCAGGTATCTTTGTAGGTAGCCTTTGTACCGGCAGCCCAGGCTTTTGGATCATGCGTGTTTTAATTGCCCTGCCTAGGACTTAAAGCATCAAGGATGCTGTTGATCTCGAAAGGATTGCTCCTTTCTGTAGCACATCATAATAGTGCATTTAGGCCTTTTGCCTTCAATCTGTGACACTGTTTTGTAAAGCTCTCTGACCTCTGAAATGTTGGGGCTGTGAAGAAGCTGCCTGTGGTTGCAGGGGGGCTGGAGGAGGTGATCCATATTACCCTTTCTAGTCCGAGGACTGTAGTAAGGCTTTAATGACTATATTTCATCTTCACAATGCTCAGTTCCCTTTGGTTACTGCCATGGTGTGTATCGGAGATATCTACCATCTAATGAACTTCTTCAGCTTTTCCCGATGGCTCTTCATAGGATTAGCCACCCTCGGGCTCATTGTCCATCGCCACCGTCACCCGGAGCTGCACAGCCCATTCAAGGTAAGGCATGGCATGTACCTAACAGCCAGCAATGCGCAGGCTTGTCATTTCTCTCTCTTATTTGCTAATAATTAGTGCATTACATGGTCATGGTTGCCTTTAGGCTCTAAGGTGTCTCAGTCCCTATTGCTCAATAAGGCATGTGGGGAGCTCCTGAAATTGGTTGATGTGCCCAAAGAGCCAGATGTAGGTAAATCCTATAAAGCCAGTTCTACATGGTGTCACCAGTCGCATCTGTACGATGGCAGCCTGCTCCAGGGGACAAAGTTTCAGGCTGGGAACTGGGAGATGTGCAGAAGGCAGTTCCCACACTCATCTCTCGTGAGCTGCAAGGAGGTACCCTTGCCTGGATGTTATTTCAGTGGTAGGTAAGTCTCAGCTCTAGCTGAGAAGCAGGAAGGTGTCAGGCTTGGGGGAAAAGAGCATGGCCGGAGCGATCCTGGGAGCAAACCCGACTTAAGGGGAATCATCTGCTGGCACAAAAATATTGTATAGTGTAAAGCAGCTTGTGTGCAACTATTGCTGCCGCAGGCCCTGAGGATGTGCACCGCGTGTACATTTGTACCACAAAGTGAAGGACGCCTTGTCTTCCCGTGCCTTTCCCTAACCTCCAGCTGGGCCCCTCCGGTGGCCCTTCTCACGCTGCTGAGTGCTGGGATCCTCCTCGTGTTGGTGAGGGATGCTGGAGTTGGTGCTGGAGCAGCTTTCTTGTGCTCAGGGCACCGTTCCCGCTGCCAGATCTCGTGCAGAAGGTGTTTGGCCAGGGCGGTGCTCAAGGCATGCACAGCTTGTTCCTGTCTCCGGTCACGCCTGTACGGTGCCTCCAGCCAGCTCCTGGGGAGGAGAGGAGACCTCCGAGGCCACAGGCACCAGGCAATCAGCGAGAAGCTCAGGGGACAGAAACGCTTCCCAGGGCTCCTCCCTGAGCCGCACAAGGCCTGATGAGAAGTTTGGGGTGATTTTTCTTCCTGGTCTTTGCTGGAGACAGAGTGTTTAGCAGAGACCTTGAAGCTTCCCAGTTTGTTGGCTGGCTGCTCTCGTGTACTCATCCAGAACCAAATTTTAAATAAGCTTTCTCTTTTTCTTTTAAACCACACTTCTCAGGGGAAGTTCATTAGTGGATAGCACTGGTGATGTTTTGAGTTGCTGAGATTTTCACCCATTTTGTTTTAGACAGAGATTTAGGCTTTTAACGGTTCCTAAAGGCAGATTCAGTGAGGGCGGGAGATGCTGGTCTTTTGGTCAGTTTGGTTGATTCCCCCCCCCCCTAGTTTTTATAACCACTTGAAACCCAAAGCCCAGTTACCTGCAAGAGGGAAGGACTGCGTGCCGGTGGTGTGGGCATGTGCTGCGCTCTAGTGGCCAGATACAGGTCGTCTTCTGCCACTAGCTTACAGAGAACAAATCATAAAATAATGTCATTGTGCTGGTACTTCTTCTCCCCTGTAGCATTTTGAGTTAAAAATGGTGAGGAAACACCTGTAAGAGGAGGAAGCAGTCCTCTCACACACCTCTCAGGCAGATGGGCAGCGTGAGTGCGTGCATGTAGGAGAGGCTGGCAGGGGATGCTCCGGCTGGAAGGACAGCAAGAGCTCATAAGTTTGGTGGCTGGATGGCTGCCACCGCTAGAGCAACTGATCTCCTCCAGCTCGGCATGGTCAGCGCCAAAATAGGATCTCCATTACCGGAAAAGAGATTGTCACCCTAGATGAGATCAGCAGCTCCTTCATTCTGTCAGCAATGGCGAGGAGTAACTTGGCTGAGGTTGGATCGAAAGACTGAGGGAACGTTTCACAGTTGTATTATTTATTGCAGTCTTCCGATTTACTCTCCGAACAACCCAGATGAATTGGCTCACCCAACAGGGTAAGGCTGAAGTGCTGACTGCTGCTTTGGTCTTTCATCAGGGTGTCATTGACACTCATGTTCTTGATGCAGGTGCTATGGAGATAGGGAGTCTGGTTTATCCCGTTTTGGTCACTGTAAGTCTCGGGCAAGCTGGAGGCAGGTCAAAATGAGTCACGAGTGTTATAACCAAAGAACGGTTTGATTCAAAGTGCTGCTTCTACTCTTGGCTTCAGATTTTCCACCAGCAGTTGCCACAGGTGGCAAGTAGGTACGTCTGCATGTGCATGCATAGGAGCTATACATTCAGAGAGCAGTGGGGTATAGGTGACTTCTCCCCCTGCTTGGCTTCCAGTTGCAAGTGAGGTTTATATTTTGATGCACGTGAATATAGGAGGCATGCACCTCACAGGGCACACTGGGCTCTGAAGGTGGCATGAGTCAATTTTTCTTCTATGCATCCTACTCGTTTGCAACTGATTGTACTGAAACAGTGTGCAGGACAGCTATATGATTTTTCTCATCTTCTTTAAGATGGAGAATTGAATACAGCGTGTGCTGGCACATATGGAGGCTGATTTGCTGCAGCCATCAGTTTTGCCTTAGAATCTTCTGTGCTCTTTTCCCCAGGTTCCCCTGTTCGTTCCTGTCTCTTTTACCATCATCTGCCTCTTCACAGTGGCAATGTCTTTCTACTCAGACCCTGTGAACATTAGCATCGGATGCACCATGGTTTTAAGTGGTTTTCCAGTCTACTACCTCATAATCCATAGGCAAATGTCAAGTCGTTGCCGTAGCCCGTTTTGTAAGTATGCGTTTGTGTTTCAGTATTGTGGACCTAAACAGGCTCAGGGGTGGGGATGTCGGTTTGTTCCCAGGGCTCATCTCTAACGCAAATTGCTCCATGACCAGCAGACCTCATGAAACCTAAATCACGACCCCTGCCACCCCTTCAATGGCTTTCCCAAGACACAGCCGCCGCAGCCGAAGAGACAAGGGGTAGGCTGTGCTGCGGGTGGTTGGCAGCCAGGCACGGGCTGTGTCTGTCTGGCTTGTGAATATACTGATAAGCCAGCTCGATGTTTTGTTTTAGAAAAAGACAGGGCTGAGGTCTTCCAACAGGGGGAACCGAGAGGGTCGCTTTCGCACCCCAGCCCTGGTTTCTACTAAACTTTGTCATATCTTTGGGATCACCACCTCTCGGTCAAATTTGGCTGACACTGAGCAACAAGATCAAAAGTTAGGATGGAGAGACTGACAGGCAGACACTGCAACCTCGTGTACAAGCATACTTGCTGAAAGGCTGGGGAGAGGACTGCTAGGAGAAGATGGTGCTGCCTGAGGGCTGTCTGTTTGGTGAAGAGGCCAGGATGGTTTTGGGCACAGATGTGGGTGTGTAAATGAAATACATCTCCACTCCATGCAATGTCTAGCACAGATTTCCTTTCGATGTAGCCCTGGTGGCACAATGATTTTCTCAGAAGCAAGAGCCCAGTTTTGAGTTTCATTTATAATTTCAGTTATGAATCTTGTTTTCTTTTGGTTGGATGTTGGGCTGAGGCGTATCGGTAACCGCTGAATAGAAGAAAACATACAGCAAGAAAGGAAACAGATACAGTGATCTGCTAACATAAAGTGCTCCAGCCATAAGTGCTGATGCTCTGATTTTCAGCCATATCTCAAGATTTCCTCCGGACTAAACTTTCTTTCTTTTTTTCCCCCTTTCAGATTATCTTACACACAAACTACAGTTACTGCTGGAAGTAGTCCAACAAGAAATCAAGACTTACTGAGAAAACCATCAGAACTCACAGGAGAAGATAAAATCTACTTACTCTGTTTCTGATACCTTTGATTCTACCAAAAGCAGGCCATGCTCTTATTCTTTTAATTACTGCAAATGAGGATGAGCCTGAGCCAAAACCTTGCTGCAAGTGTTTCTAAGCTTGCCAATCGGGATGAGTGTGTCACATCTGTTTCTGCTCTTTCCTTTTTTTAGCAGAACAATCTAGTTCTCTGAAATGAGCTTGTTTTGCCTGCAGTGTCTTCGAAACCAAGATCCTAATTTTGCAGCCTAGCCCAGTCCTCAGTAAAACTGCGTGTGTGTGTGTATATATATACACACACTATTTTTTCATTTCCTAACTTGGCAAACAGAGGAAGGGAGCATGTTGCAGAACTTAGAGTCCAATACATGGAAGCCAAATGCAGGTTTCAAACTGAAGCGCTGTAGTAGCCATGCTGTGGGCAAGCATTATGAAGGGAAATGGGTGGGGAGAGCAAATTAGAAATAAGGTAGATGAATTGGAAAAGAGGAGGCAGGGGGATAAAACTTCATTCACCAGGAAGTGCAGATTCAGGTTAATGAGAAGATATTTGAAAACCCTTTGAACTTCAAATATTAACAAAGTAAGGTCAGAATGTTTTGCTTTGATTATTGTATAAGCAGAATAAGTTTATTTTGCTTTGAAATAATATTTCAATTTTGAATTTTATTTTTCTGAAATGGCGTTTCAAAATGTACAAACACATTAAAAAAATCAGCTAAATATCAACAAGAATATGGCAAAATAGATCCCGATCCCTCCCCCAACTCCCCAGCCCCACTCCTTACCTGGTACTACCAGTGAAGTTGAAAATTCAAATTTTGGCCCAACTCCAGTGAAATACAATTACTCCTTTAGTTAGACAAGACCACTGATGAGACTTGGGCAGATTCCTGAATAAGTGCATCTTTTGGTGCTGTAAGAAGACATGAAAGACTTCATGTCAGAGCTTTAACTTTAAATCTGCGGTCAAATGACTTGCTGGATCGATATGTAAACGCTCATTTGAACTGTTGACATAAGAAAGGTTTCCATTATTGGATTACTTTCATTTACATTATTAATGTGGCAATGTTATGTCCAGATAAAACAGCAATTAGCTATTTCCAATCATTTAATTGTTAATCTTTTCCTAAAAGACAGGAAGTATTATGCTGAGACTCCTCTAATGACCACTGGAGAGAGCAACAGCAGAACATGGAGCATTTTTAATCTTTTATATCAAGCATTTATGTACTTAGAGTAAAACCAAAGTACCATTTACAAACCCAATATAATCTACCGAAACTTGTAAAATTCACCATCAAGATTTGGAAATAAATAAGTTGGGGTTTTTTTCCCAAGGCAATTAAGAATTATTATTCTTGTTATGACTGCTTCCCATTCCTGTCTCAAATTAAGCTGGGATAGCAGCAGTGTGGTTGCAGGGCTCATTTCCCCCCTCCCCTCCTGCAGTTTAATTTACAAGCTGCTGGACATTGTCCAACAGGAAATCCAGTCTTACTGGGAAAAGCATCACAACCTACAGGAGAAGGTACTTTAAACGATAGCGTGGCTTTAAATGATAGTGTGGTTTCAAGTGAGATCTGGGAATGTTTCCAGGCTCCCAGACACGGGTTGGTCCCACCTCGCGCCAGGCTTTGCTGAAGCTGAACCCCCTGGCACACCTTCCCACAGCACCCCGCGGTTGGGCCCCGGTGTGGGTGGCTGGGGAACCAACCTGCAGAAGACCTTGCAGAACCAGGTGAGCCCATCACCCCAACATACCCTTAGGTATTGGTTTGGGGGATTTTCCACATCTTGAGATAGAAGCATGAGGCGCTGCCAGCCTGGTCCCGTGCTGCAGGACCCCTGTGAGCACAGTGTGCCCACGCTGTAGCATGAATACTCACGTGTCAAACCTTGGAGTGGTCTGAAATTGCAACAGAGCTGCTGTGTGTCTGCAGAGAGACATATAGGAAGGGTGAAAGATAACTTTTTTTGTCCATTTCTTCTGAAGAGAAAAAGGGAACAAGAATTGAAATTCCTGGCGGGAAAATAAGTACCTACCTGCTGGACCATGGTTTATTTATACATGATAAATCATTTGACATATGCAGGGAAACCACACTTGGGTGCCTCTGCTGACTGTGCGGGAATATGATCTTGCAGGGCTATATATAGGATGTCTGCTCCAAGACCTGTCAGATACTGGAAATGCGGACAGATATAGTACCACGGTTACATTGACAGTTAGGAATCAGAGATTCAACAGCTCCATGGATGACATCATTGCAATTAAAAGTGATAAAAATTTAAAAAATTATGTTCAGAAGGTATCAGTTTACAGTGAGCTCAAGTTTCCAGTTTGTGGTGAGTTGTTTGTTTTTAGAGAGGATGGTATGCTGCTCCCAGCAAAGCTACATAAACATTTTCTACCAAGCCAGAATGTTTTTCCTAGAGCTGATATCTCATGCCTACTGAAGCTCTTGGCTTCAGTTCAGAAGAGTATTTTACTAGAGAATTCACATATGCAAAAATGAACCTGTGGGACCTGATCCTATAAATCTCATCAGTCAAAGGGAAGCATAAAAGTTGTGCAACTGTGGAGATGAGAGCCAGATACTATATGGGAGGTCAAAAGCCAGTTAAGAAAGGCCAGACGGGGAAGAAACAAAGTTCAACTTCATAATCACATTTGTGCTGTTTTGTTTTGTTTTGTTTTTTTTAATACTACGTCTATAAAATGCACTCAGCGTGCAGCCTTTCCAGAAACTAAAACAGAGATTTATGTGTTTCAGCCTCTACTGATCTGGTCTGACTAGATCATCAGGAAATAAAAATGTTCTGGGCAATTCAACTTAACGTAATTTGTGTAACAAAAAAGAAACAAAAAAAAAGTTTGCATCTGAACAAGTTTATGTGGTTAGTACTACTTGACCTGTCATTAAGCTTTATGCTTTAGAGCTCTGCTGGGAAACGCTGTCAGCCTTTTAGATGGAAAGGCTGGAGGTCAGACTGGAAAGCTCCTAACCCTTCTCTGATTTCTGTGAGGAAGAACAGAGCAGAGGCTCAGACTTCAAGCTATGGGAATACAAATACTCGGGACAGCGCTGAGCTCTGCGTGGGCTGACTGAGCCTGCCCCGCAGGGCTCTGTGCTTGGTTTGCACTGGTTTGGGTCGCTCCGTGCAGCGCTGTGTACTGCAACCCCCCTGAACAGTGCGATAACCAACACGGAGAGCGTGTTGAGAGGTGCACTCGCTTTCTGCATTGAGATTTGGGGTTCGCCTTGCAAGGCAACGCCAGCTTTTGGGTTTCAAAGAATGATGTTCAGCAGAAGCTGCTCCCGGCAGGAATCTTGAGAGGAGAAGGTCCTGAATATCCCCAGCCACTGGAAGGAGATGGGAGGAATCGGGTCAAGGTAAGTGCTGGTGTGTGACGACAGGAGCCAAGCAATAGGGATAAACTATGCCGGTTGGTAGGGATGTTGATTTTACCGATGCATCTGCCAAAATCATCAGCTGTGCCTGGCCTGTCTGCTCATGCCTGACAGATGCGCCTGCGTATGGCGCAGTAACCAGAAGGAAAAGTTACTCAGCTCTGTTTCCTAAGGGTCAGTGGCTAGCGGAGAGGCATCCGTGACGTCCCGCGGAGCAAGACTCCGAGAGAGACAGCGAGGTACAGACATGCAGTTGGGAGTTCACGAGGAGCTCTCACACGCCAGTCGTATTTTATTTCTGAAGGTCTTATTGCACCCTGGGGGACCCTTCCCATGCAGAGCAAGGGTTCAGAGGGCTCGTCTGACTGGCGGGCATGTGGCTGATGCCCTCAGCTCCCGGGGTGGTGGCTGGGCAGCCTGATGGCAGGACTGTGAGTAGGGGAGCCGGGGAGGCGGCACGTGCTGGGCTCTGACAGCTTTCCTGGGGTGCCGCTGAGCTGGGAAGGAGGGAGACTGAGGAAGTTGGGGATTTCATGCTTTGTGGGCTTGGCTTTAAGGTCTGCTGGAAGGATACCTGCTTGCAGTTAGTCATACCGTAAGCTGTGTTTATATCTTCATTAATTCATCCTTTCTTCCACGTGAGGGAGAAGTGTGTAAAAGAAAAGGTGGCAAGAGGTTGTTTTTTATGTATAAAATTTCCTCTGTATAAAGCTATTCCTGTGGAGATATAAAAAGAAAATTGACAGGGTGTCTCTCAGTTGCACAAGACCAGGTAGCGAAATCTTCAGCAAAAGGTGAAGGATGCTACCTGTCTTACCAGTGAAATATTTCCGTCTGCTTTATTACGTGTTTCATCTCTGTTTCTTTCTAGTTGGGGTTAGTTGGTGAGTGGAAAAATCCCTGCAAGGAGCAGAAATGCTGGCAAGTGAAAGTGAAAGTAGGGCACAACTGGACATTTTGGAAAGCTGATGGGGTTAGGGCAGACTGTGAGCCCTGGGTCTCGGCAGGGGAGCAGGAAGGGGTTAGCATCCATCTATGGAGTGGGGAGACAGGGAACAGGGATGGGGAGACCAATGGAAAAAAGCCGCCTGGAAACCTCATCCCACCCCACTCCCCCGCTTTCCTCTCTGTTTCCCCTCTGCCCCCTCAAATCCCACATTCGGTATCCACAAACTTCAAGTTCTGCTGTGGTAGCAGCAGCACGCTGCTGTGCACAGGGGAGAGAAGGGACAGCTGCATCCAAAAAAAGCTCCTGGGAGTGCTGGATCTCATGAATCTCCTGCGATGGGATTTGAGGGAAAATGAATTGGGAGCATTTTTCTAGGAACGGGCCTGGCTGGTCTTACTGCATACAAAGAGCAACCGTGGTCTGAAGACAGAAGTAGAACAAGCTAAGGCTGCGAAGGAGACTCGGGTC
This sequence comes from Gymnogyps californianus, assembly GCF_018139145.2. NCBI lineage: Eukaryota > Metazoa > Chordata > Aves > Accipitriformes > Cathartidae > Gymnogyps > Gymnogyps californianus. Next base: position 155,128,122 of record NC_059471.1, read on the forward strand.
TTCCCTCACGCTTTGTTCTGGCAGTCCAGGGGCTGCCAAGCCTTTGTTTGTGGACCTTTGTACTGTAACCAGCTCTATAAGGGAGGTCCTCCTATAATGTTTTCCTCTGATTAGCCTGCTCTGAATACCCGTGACCCCTGCCAAAGCATGAAAGGCGTCAGAGCTGGATAAATGATCATTTCCAGTTTCTGTTTGAATACTGTGTTCAAATTCTTTGGGCAGCTCTGAGTAGCTCAGCCACAGACCCTTGCAAACTCTACGGCAGGCAGGTGGGCAGGTCTCGGCTGTGTGTATGTGCTCCACAATAGGGTAATGTTGTAGGAGCAGCGAAGTGATAAGATGCATAGAAAAACGTTGGCTGGGTCCAAAACTGGGACAAACAAAAGAGGTTGAAGCACAGCAGCAAGCAAAGTAAAATCCTCTGAATTTGAATTATTGGTGGCTACCTGTTTCAGCTTGCTCTCTTTGCAGGTGCTGTGTCTCCAGAGTAGAGCACAGAGCAGAGACTTTTCTGGTAAGTGATTTTTTGTTGTTGGGTTTTTTTTTCCCCCTCCAAGGAATTTGGCCTTGGCTGGCTGCCAGACACCCACCCAGCTGCTCTCTCACTTCGCCTCCTCAACAGGACAGGGGGAGAAAATAAGATGGAGAAGTTCATGGGTTGAGATAAAGATGGGGAGATCACTTACCAATTACTGTTATGGGCAAAACAGACTTGACTTGGGGAAAGTTAATTTATTGCCAATTAAAATAGATTTGGATGGTGAGAAACAAACCCTAAAATTAGAACAACACCTTCCCCCCCACCCCCCCTCTTCCCAGGCTCAACTTCACTCCTTCATTCCCAACTCTTCTACCTCCCCCTCCCCCCCTCCCTCCGCCCCAAGTGAAGCAGAGGGGAAGGGGAATGGATGTTGACCTCAGTCCATAAGAGTTGCCCTCTGCCAATCCATCATCCTGAAAAATTTCCCACACTCCACTGTGGCTCCTTCTCCACGGGCTGCAGTCCTTCAGGATAAGCCTGCTCTGGCATGGACTCCTCTCCATGGATTGCAGCTTCCTTCAGGGCACGTCCATGTCCTGCAGCATGGGGTCCTCCGCAGGCTGCAGTATGGATATCTGCTTCACCATGGTCCCCCACAAGTTGCAGGGGGACAAACTGCGTCACCACGGTCTTCTCTATGAGCTGCGGGGGAATCTCTGCTCCGGTGCCTGGAGCACCTCCTCCCCCTCCTTCTTCACTGACCTGGGTGTCTGCAGGGCTGTTTCTCTCACGTTTTTCCTCACTTCTCACTGCTGGGCAGCTTTCTCAGAGGTGCCACCAGCTTAGCTGATGGGCTTGGCTGTGTCCTGCAGTGGGTCTGTTGAGCCAGCTGTGTCCGGCATGGGGCACCCCCTGGTCTCTTCTCACAGAGGCCACCCCTGCAGCCCCTGCTGCCAGCACCTGGGCACCTGCACTCGGCACAGTACCTGTGAGCGGCAGCTTTGCTTTCCTGAACACTAAAGGAGGGATGATACTACCAGTGCCTTCTGAAGCACTCTGACTTCTGCAGCTGATCACGCACTGCCTAGAAGCCAAATCTTACTCCTGTTAGCCAGGTGGAACCACTGGCCTTCATGTAACGAGCTGAGTTTATTGTGTCAAGTTGTATTTTCTTACAGTGTGCATTTTGGAAAGATATATTTTAGAGAAAAGCAGTGACGCGGGTCCCAGCCAGAGAGGTCACGGTCATTTCTGTGATGCTTACCATGCCCCATAAATGTACCAACATCAGTTCCTTGGTTCTGGGCCAAACCTGCACTTCCCAACTGGAGGGGTGTCCTTTTCTGAGAAGTGATTAGACTTCTAACCAGATCAGGGATATCACATAGTTTGACAGCTTTGGAAAAGACCCATACTTTAATCGAGATTTCTCTTCTGATGTTAGGGCCGAGCAAGCAGCCAGGTGTCGGTCAGCCCTTCTGCACCGGTGGTGTCTTCTGACTCATCCGTCTGCTCCTGAAATGGAGTATGCCTGGTATTGGCTCAGTGATTCTGGACAGTGGATTGAGTATGGGAAAGAGGTGAGATCTGTCCGCTGTTGATGCCAAAAGCTCTTGTTAAGCCGTCTTCGGAGAGTTATTTAGGGCACGTTGTTCTGCAGCTGGCATGTTTCGCATGTGCTGCTGGGTGCCCTTGCAGCGCTGCTGTGATGCCCTGGTGGATTTATCTTATTAATTGTCTCTCAAAGCAGTACTGCTACTCTGTGAAAGCTTTCAAAGGACTGGCTTTGAAAGCGGGTGCATTTTCCAGAGATGACAGACGTCTTTTCGCTGAAGCTGACCACACAGACTGAAGGCTGCTTTTTTGCTGTTGTTACAAGCAGCTGTTCTCTGTGGGGTACCCCTCCGTTGCTGAAGAACAACATGCTTGAAGCCTTAGAGACTTAGTTCAAAATGGCATCCCCTGAATAGGGGCCTGGGGAGACACTAGTATTTCCCCACCTAAGCCAAAGACTGGTTTCTAACAGGTATAACTTCCTTGTTCTTTCTATAGCACCCGAATCACTGCTCTGCCATGGTAACATCTGCAATTCTGGAGAAGGAATTTCTAGCTGACCAGAAAGGTGTTGTGTTATTCAGGGCTGGTTCTCAGAAGTACAAGTTAAACTTTGAAGGTGAAGTATCTCCTTGTTTTAAGTTCATTACACAGTGTAGCTGGCTCTAAGGTAGCCTCCTTCATGCAGAGTTTTCCCCCTATGTCTGGGTTTCTTTGAACAGGTCTTTTTCCTCCTGTAAGTTTTCTCCAAGCAGAACTTGAGCAGTATGTACATTTCTCTGCAGCTTTGAGATGCCCTGCTCGAGCTTCTAGACTTGTGCATCTATAGTCAAAAAAGCATCTCTGACAATATTGTGTATTCAGAAGAAGAGCTGAGAGTAAACACTTCATGGCATCTGGCTTATGCATTTGGGTTTATACAACTAAAGAGGAGAAATGAGAAAGGGGAAAAAAAAGAAAAAGCACTGAAAAATCAAGTGGTGAAGAAGTGAACCCATGGTAGACCTCTTGCAAGCTAGTTAAGTGGAGAGAAAGCACACAGTGCAGCAAAGGAAAATTCAGGGCTGGTTGCACAGAGAGAAATGGGGAAATGAGAAATGCTTTTCTGTTTCTAATTTATTTACCCATCTTAAAATTCCTGTTAGCTTTCCAAACTTCAGATCTGTTTCCTGGCATGAATAAAGCGAGTGGTGTTTAAAGGAGGAAACAATGGATAATTAGCCATGTCACACAGCATGCGCTCTGTGATATTGTTACAGGACCAAGAAGAGAGGGCAGACTTTCCTCTTAAAACCACGTAACAATCCCACACTGCCGGGAAAGCTAGATTTATGGCCTCCATCATACTGAAAACTCTTCCCTGCTGTAGGCCTGACATCAGATGTGGTTTTCCCTGGCCAACAGCCTGGATGTGAATGCCTGCACAGGTGCAGTTGGTGGTTGGTTGCCTTTGAGCTTCACAACCTATGCTAGCAGGTGGTTGACCTTGCTGATCTCCAAGCAGAAGCAGAACAAGTGGGAATGGTTTTGAAGTATGCAGTGGGGTGGGTGTGGTAGAGGGAGGACCACGATTGGGTATTCAGGGCTACCTCCTTTTTTATTTTTTCTAAACACATAAGAGTGTGTCCCTGGACAATAAATTATCTAATTATTGAGTCATTGTGTTTTTCTTTCGAGACATGGTCCAAACAAATTTGATCTATGGAACTCAAAGAAAAGTTGCCCGACTGCCAAAATTTCTGTCCTTTCAAGGTGGACAAGACAGAAGGTAATATATATTCATTTTTTAATAATGTCTGCAGGTGACAGCACCTTTCTGCTAAGAATTTCCTCCTACCTGTCTAGAATTCAATTTTAGATTTCTTAAATTAATTTTTAGATACCTTTTACTAACTGGTTTAATGGCAAATTTTGCGGTGACAGTATTTGTAAATTATGCAACACTTTTGTGAAGTGTGCTGCAGGGATGTTTGGTGGCAGTCTCTGGCAGCTGTGAGAGACCCCTACAGTAGATTTGTTCTCTCTGCGAGAGTAAGGCCACATAGGGCTGACACAACTGTGCCAGGAATTTTTATTCCTTGATTTATGCCCCAGCAACACTAAACAAACTGTGCACAGAGTAGGAGCAAGGGACTGCCAGTCTCAAGAACTGTGGAGCAGATAGATGCCATCCCCTGGAAAGCTGAGGATAAAATAAAACACAGAAGCAAATCCCTCTAAATGAAGTGAACTGGATGCACTCATTTGGGATACACTATCTTATGGACTTTTTCAAAGGAAGTTCAGCTTGACAGAATTTGAGCATGTCTGCTGTAAAAGTTAGTTGTTCTACTGCCTTTATTTTAAAAAGAGCCGCCTTTGCTTCAGAGACTCACCAGCAGACAGTGTATTTGAAGCCAAGGGTTCAATTTAAGGGTTGGTTCAACCAAGGGTGGGTTGATTCAAAAAGAAAACAAACTGTAGCTCCCGAATGGATGCCAGTGCTCCTATTGCCTGGGTTAAAACATGTATGCCGGGAGGCCATTAGTGCTGGAAGTTGTTGAGCGCTGACTGGTGCAGTAGTGCCTGCAGGGCACAACTGTCCACCCGCAGCCTCCTGGCAGGCTTGGTCCTGGGGAGGAGTAGGGGCAAGCCACCCATCTGGCCAGCGATTTAGAGATGAGTAGCCACATGGAGGCAGAGGGCTCACACTCCAGTTTCCTAGAGGTTCAAGCAGCATGTGTGGAGGGCTAGCTGGAGCAGTTGTATAAACCACCCAGCTAGGAGCATGTTACTTCTCATTTGAAGCTCTCCTACCAGTGTCTTGGCCTGCCAGGAGATGCATCAGTGCTACTAGGATGTGTGTGGAAATCTAAACTGGAGAAAGGGATAATGGTTATGTGGAAAGTAAAACAAAAATAAAAATCCAGGGATACCCAAAGGCTGCCGTAGAGCCAGCAGCTGGATCCTCCGGAAGGGGGATTTGGTTAGGAGTATCATGGACTGACTTGCTCCTTTTTCTTTTCTGCAGCCAAAACATGACTCTATCACGTTCTGTCTGTCCTCCACAATGGGACCAATCTGCGCTGCCTGATACCGGGTTCAGGGTAGGTCTTTCCAGCTCTCCAATGGGTAGGGCGAACTGTGTCCTGTACTGATTTTTCTGAGAACATGACCCAATGCAGTTGAGATGTTCCCAGCTTTTAAACATGTCTTATAAAATAAGCAGCTAGGAGGTGAAACAAGACTGACAGTTTCACATTCAGAATAGACCTGTGTCTCCTGGGAGGCTCTCTGAGACCCCCTACATATACCATGCAGGATAAGAAAGGCCCTTTTGGCCATTACTGGTCTGACCTGTTCTTTGCACTCTCCCAAGGCACCTGATCCTCTGATAAACGGGATTAATTGCATCTTAAGGGGGTGTTGTGGTATTTCCTCCGTTGATTTGAGGCAAAATGTTATTTGCCATGGTAAAACTAGGGCTTAGCCCTGTATGGAAGGAGCTACAGTGTCAAGTTAAGGTGAAACTGATATTGACTCTTCTCCAGCCTGAATACTGCTGTGCATTTCATCTTTAGGTTACTTTGAAGTAAAAATAATCCAGATGTGGAGGCGTGTCCACTGAAGGAAGCTTGCATGGGATTGCATTCATTTCCCTCAGTCAGTGCCTGTTCTTCCACATGGGGAGTGAGGGTGAAGGTGGGGAAAGAATGGTTAACTAGAAAGACAGGAGAAGCTTGTGATTTTAATGGCAGGGCTTTTCCTCTGAAGTGAGGAGGTTGATGAGTCCTTTGGAAGGACGGGGAGTTGTTACTGTCAGTAATACCTTATTTTTGGTGTTCTTAAAATTTTCAGTTGGTACAGCTCAGCTATGCTTCCTGTGAATATGGAAAAATTAAGAGGCTGTTTGAGAAGACGATGAAAGATTACTGCATCCACCAACTGCAGAGGATCCAGAACCCAACACTTTGGCAAGTTTTTCAGTGGTTTGTATCTATTTTATTTCATTATACTTATGGTAGCAGAAGACTGGTATTTCCTGATCTATTGTCCTCCACAATCTGCATTAGGACTTGCCAAATCCAGCAGCCCAGCAGAGGTAAGACTGCCATGTATCTGTGCACCCAGGTCCGGCTGGCAGCGAGGTTCAGCACATGTTCCCAGTAGGAGCACACACACATACACACAAAACGTATGAATACACACACAGCTGGCCACAAAAACCAACACAGACAGCACAGCACTAATGCAATCATAAACAGCACCAACGGCCTCATCCTGTTCCCTTCCTCTGGCTGACTGGGATGAAAGCCTGTTACTGGAACATATGTACATGTATGGGTGCCTCTAGGAGCTGGTCTTAGACACTCAGCCTACCCATGTGCTGGCCCCTGGGTCCTCTCATCTCCAGTTACGTTCTGCATAGACACACACACGTACAAATGGGTCTCTATAGACTTCATGGTGTCTTCAATGGTTGGCCTGGACCTCCTGGTCCCTCTGGTAAGCAAGCTGAGACCTTCTGGTCTCTCCAGCATCTGGCCCAGACTTATGACTGCTCTGAAACCTGGCTCCCAGGCCAGCTACCCTCCTCACTGGCTGTCCAGCCTTATATTGGCTAGTGATCGCACACTGACACACACACCCTCGCTTGCTGCAGTTGCTGGTGCTGTGGACATGCGGCTTATGTGACCCAGGGTCCTACTCCAGTTGCTGCACCCAGACTGGAGAGTCCATTACCCAGGTAAGAGTTAGAAATGGATTTTAATGAGAAGATAGGGCAGACTGCGCTGATCAGGCACATGGCGTGGCCAGACAAGCCTACTGACCAGACAGTTGCCTGTTTATAGACAACCAGCCCTTTTTACCCCCTTATCCATCTATTTTCCCATGTTTGTTCCTCCTCAGACCATCTTGATCCCTCCCTTCTCCCACCTACAGGTCCTCTGTTAAACATCCCATTGCAAGTCCTGTGCAATCCCCAAATGCTCTTCCCCTCTGTCCCTTAACAAGTCCCATACTCTCGTAGGCAGTACTCTCCTCGTGTCTGTGAGCAGCTCTGGACCCTTTCCATTGCTCATGGTGCTGGGTGTCCCCCTGGTCCCTGGGGCTGAGGTTCCCCTGGGGCAGCCCTGGGAGGGGCTGGGGCTGGGGCTCCTCTCTCTGTGATCGGGTTATTGGAGTTGTCTCTGTGCTCTTTTGTGTGCATGGAAATGAGCCTTTTATTGCATAACCTAACAGGTTGTGTGTGGGGTTCTCGCTAGTGTTATTCAAAAAGAAAGTTCTTTTCCTTCACCATGACTGAGCCGTGGTATCTCAAATTTATTCTTTTTGTTTTAGTCTCTTCCACATAGGAGTTTTTTTTTTTAAAAAGGATTTTTATGTGATAAAGTAGGGGTAGAGATTATACAATCTTCACTGTGGCTTCATACAGCTCAGTTTTATAATCATATTTATGCATTCAGGATTTATATAACCTGGGAACTGACCAATTCCCAGTCAAGAGATGTTTGTCTCTTTACTCTCTCATGTGGTATGAAGTTGTGGGTGACACAGTCCATAGCGATGCTGAGAACTTTTTGTTTTGCTGGAAGGAGCCAGCTGTGCAGCAGGGTACCAACAGAAGTGCAAAGCAGGCAGTAACCCCACTGAGAGTGGTTTGTGTCACTGTTCCTCCATGACCCAAAAGTAGGAGGAGTTGAGTTGGGAAATTGTCCTTGTTTGAACCAGGGTAACATGTAATTCTTTTTTTTTTTTTTGGTCCCTAGGCAAAAGGAGCAGATGAAGAAGCTCAATAAATCAAAATGGGTGGATGAGCGGCTCCTGTTCCACGGGACGAGTCCGTCCCACGTGCCTGCCATCTGTGAGCAGAATTTTGACTGGAGGATCTGTGGGACTCACGGGACAATGTATGGAAAAGGTACAAGTGCAGAAGTGTGGGTTCAGGGGCTGTAGCAGCATGGGCTGCAGACCCGAGCCAGGCTGGTGGGTGGGAGCGAGGTGACTGACTGTCCCTGACTCCCACACTCCTGCCATTAGGGCACTCTCATTGCTGCAGGCAGCATCCACAGCAATCCCATTTTGGGAGGGGCTAAAAACACCCCTCTTTGCCTCAGGTACCTGCTGTTCAGCAAACCTCTTGGGCAGGTGGGACTGGGAGGTTGATGGCAAAATGCAGCTAGAGTCTGTCAATGCTTTAAAATAAGCCGATGTGGAAACACCCGGCAAGGATGTGTGTAGAGCTACCTGGGGTTGTTGAATCGCTGGCTGCTAAAGCGCCGATAGCAGATGTTTGTTCCTCGGCTGATGTATTGTCTTACCTGTGGCTTCTTCTGGTCCCTAGGAAGCTACTTTGCCAGAGATGCCAGCTATTCTCACGAGTACTGTTCCTCTCGCAGTGGTTGCTACAGCATGTTTGTAGCTCGTGTTCTTGTTGGAGACTTTGTTCGGGGAAACCCCAGATACCTTCGTCCTCCACCCAGAGGCAGCAATTCAAACAGACTTTATGACAGCTGCGTGGATGACCCGACAGACCCTTCCATCTTTGTCATCTTTGAGAAGCACCAGATTTACCCTGCCTATATCTTGGAGTACAGCAGTGAGGCCAGTGCACAATCCTGTAATGAATGGCGGAATCTCCTTTGAATTTACACTGAATAAATTACATATTAGTACATCTTTTTTTAATGTTTGTTCAATTTTAGTAGTAGCTTTAGAACATTTTGTTATGCAGCGAACTAATATCGATCCTCTGAAGCATTTTGGGGCATAGTTTTTTGGTACGGGCTACTCTTTTGCCAGCAGAAATTGCTAAACTTTAACCTCCACCTTATCTCTCGCCTGGGATGGGGATGTACCTGCCTTGCATACCCTGATGCAGTGACACCTACTGCTGCTGAAAGCAGCGCCGCTGAGTATACGATTACGTTGATCCACTGATGTAGTCACTTAGGGATGATTCCTGTCTGTGATGGTGCTGATATGCCAAAGGGAGACTAAGTGAGGAATGTGGAAGGAGTAAAAGTGAAAGTACCTACATCATGGTGCACAAGAGAGGAATCAGGGCCTGTCTTTCCAGTAAATGGCAGAAAGCTCCTGCATCCTGGAGGCTTTGTAATTAATGCTAGCAATGAACTTCGCTTTGTTTCCTGCTCGCATTGCTGACAGCTCTTCTCACCTTGTTCTTCTATGTCAGGTCTGCTCGTCCCCATGACACCCTGTCCTTGCTCTGTCCCCACTGGGTTTGGGTCAGGAGCAGCAGGGATATTGCAGTTGCTGAAGTTAGATCCCCACCGCACCATGACACTAACAGCGAGGAAGTCTGTGGTGAGCTGAGTAACAGCACGTGGCAGCAAGGCTGCAGAGCCAGTGCTTGCAGCAGTGACGGGTGAGCTAAAGGGGCTTTGTGAGGGGTGGCTGCTGGCACGGCCACCCCCCTTCCCACCCTGCAGCCTGAAGTTGGTGGTGGCTATTTTGAATTGCCCTGCTGCTGCCTGGCACTTCTCTGGGGGATTGAAAAGTGCCCCAGCGGTGTGTGCTCCGACTGGGATGGACAGGGGAAAGCTTGGATGATGGACATAGTACTTGAAACTTGGTGGATGGTGGGATAACATTTGGGATGACTGATAGCAAGGAAACAAAAATTAATGGTTTATTTTAAAACAGTCTTGCTGTATAAGCTGTTGTAATCCAGCAAAGGAGTCACAAGTGGTTCAGTTGTGCATGCCATGAGTGGGAGGAACCAAGAGTAGGGATGTATGTAGGATCTCATCGGCTTTCCTAAAGCCTGCTATCTTCAGGCACAATCAGTGCCCTTAGAAGATGTCAGAAAGGCAGCTGACTGCAATGAGTCCCTGGGCTGCCATGTTTAGTGCACTTCCATGTCCCACCTCTTTTGCAGGAGCCTAAAGGCTCTTCTGCAAATTAGTGACCTAATCTTGTCAGCCACAGGTGAGCAGAGCGCTTTCTGGGCAGTCAGGAAGTAAAAGTCACTTAAATGGACTTTTTCCTGAATATATGATATTTTTTACTTAAAAAAAAAAGAAAAGCAAATCGCAGCGAAGTATCTGCCACACACAATAAGGAAAGTGGTGTACAACAGTTAATTGCTTTCCTGTGCTATCAATACCACTGCATTGGAAAATGGCAGTGATTTTGGAGAGCTGTTTGCCTAGGATTTGTCAGTTGTCATAGATCTGCATCCTGTGCTTCGCATAAACATGACTCTGAGCGTTATTTGTACAAACAATAACAGAAACTCTGTTTTAAGCTGTTAATTTCATAAACAGGTGGGATTATATAGAGATCTTTTTCGGTTTACAGACTTGCTGCCTGGCTGTGGCACCCAGTGGGTGCTGTGCATGGGCAGCCTTCACCCTGTAATCACGCTCCCCTTCCTGTCTCCAAGCTGCAGGCTCGTGAGGGTGGGAAAGGCCTGAATAATGGACATTTCCAGCTGTTGCATGCCTTGGTCAAGGCTACTTGAAAACTGACTTAGCCAAAAACCCCACAAAACCCAACTCCAAAATATGGTGTTCAGCAAGAACTGTTCCCAGTTCTGCTTGCGCCAACACCAGTAACGAAGAGGTGGGGGCTGCAGGATAGACTTTGACTGACATAAGATGATACTGAGCCTGTAGCCCAAGCAGGGCTTTGAATGGTAAAAGATTTGGGAGTATTTCAGTCAGTGAGACACTGAGAGCAGAAACCACTAGTAAAAGTGAAAAGCAAATTAATCTGTGAATACCTCTTCATGGGAGTTTTGTTCGGCATTATAAATGTGCTAAAAATTCTTCCAGACCTCAACCTCCTGCTACCTCTGGAGTACCTGGGTGCCTCCAAAGTACTGAGCAGAAAGTATTCCTCAGTACCCTTTTAGAGGAGTAATACTTGCAAACCAGCAGCAACACGTGCAATTGTTGGCAGGCACTAAGTGTGGATCTGATCTGTGGGCTTTAATTTGTTTTTGGATTTTTTTTTCCCTGAAAAAAAGTGTTTGAAGAGCTCGCTGCCCTGTTGAGAAAGGGTTAAATGACTTCTGACTCAGACGCATGGGACTGACAGTTTCAGAGTCACTGAGATAGTGGTGGAAAAGGTCTGACCTGAGGAATGCCGTGAGTAGCCAAACCGATTTCTGTGGCATTCGCTGCCTTCCCTGCCAGCCGGGCTGGTGCCAGCCGGGCAGATGTCAGGGTGGGCTTGTCCTGGAGCCTCCGTGGTTCACTGAGCTCCTTCTGCCCAAGGGTAGGGAGTAGGGCTGCCCTCAACACGAGATGAAATGATGACTTGGTATCTTGGCTAATTCTCCACCTTTCAAATACGTTCCCTGTTAGGAGGGTGCTGTGGGAGCAGTTCATCTGCACCGCCATGGGGAGGTTTTTTGGGAGCGGGGCAGCTGCAGCAGAGCAGAGGGAGAGGGCTCTGCTGAGAGGCCAGCTGCCTCTGCAAGAGCCCCCAAATGCAAGGGTGTTGGCTCAAGTGATCTCTTCAAAGTAATGTATTTCTAATTGATTTTCTTGTGGTGCTCTTAGGACTTCAGAGTGCCTTGGTTTTAACGCTGTTGGTTGCATATTCATGCACCTGTTCTAGGCTTTCTATTAAAAAACACCTCAGCAAGTTTTCAGGCTTTCTTTTAATTTACTGGTGCCAAATTTGACTTTTCAGCATTTTTAAGAATCCTTTTTAACAATTTTGACAGAATTTATTACAGGATGATTAAACTGTAGAAACTTAATGCTTGATTGAACATGCTGAATGGCATGTTATTTTCCAAAACATTTAAACACCTAAAAATCAACCTGAGCCCCATAACCTGGCATGACCACTGTGTGGGTGCCAGGTGAAGAAAACACAGATATTGTTCTTGGCATGACATGCTCAACAATTGCATTATTTAACAAGGCCGTTTCTGGATTGAGGGAATAACGAACCCGGATCACTGTGTAGCTGTGGTAATGATGAGGGGCTGAGGGTCTGGGGGAGGGCAGGGGTCCTCAGTTAGGGGCTGCAGGAGACAGATCTGTAGGAATCAGACTTTTATGGCTCAGGGAACAACTTTTCTACTTGCTCCTGTTCTTTTGCAGTCCTGTTTCTTTTGATGAAGCCTATTGTCTGGCATGTTGAGTCCCAGGCATTATTTCCCAGAGCAACTCAACTGTCTTTCCAAGATTACTTTTACATCTAGATTACAAATAGGAGCAATAAGAAAGGCTGACCTGGTTCTTATCCATCTGTTCTTAATAAGCTTAGATTTTCCTTCCAGATGCTTTACTGTGATGTCAGAGGACCCATTAATCGGTGAGCCAGTGCTCAACCTGTAAATACTTGGGAAGTGTCTACACATGATATCCCCACCACTGGGGGAAGCTGTGTCTTTACCCATTCCCAAAGAGAAGCTTTATTTCACTGTATGTTCTCTGAATCATTTTTCTTGGGCTGTATCTTCAGCTTTGGTCTCCTTAATCATTTTTTCTTCAGAATGGTTTTCCCTTTACTAAGTCCAAAGGAGATGTTAGAAGTCACATTGGTGTCTGCTTTCTTTAACACTTTGTGCACACTTTCACTCTCGCTTCTTGCAGATGCTTTCTGACCACGTTTTGCAGATAGCCCCTTGCATCTTCCAGTTTGTTTTCCTTTTGAAAGTTCATGTAGATTTATGATTTTTTACCTATGCTCTGCGGCATCCATCTCAAGCTGTGATCTATTCTTCTGTCCTGAAGGCCAGCTGACCTTCATGTTGCCTCTCAGCTCAAGCAGGTTCTTCTAAGTGTCTTTTCCACATCCTTTTTCCTCTTCAATCCTCATACAAGCTGACCTCATATTAGCGATTACACAACCTCTCCCTTCACATAACTTGTTTGACTGAAAGTCCTCACATTTATCATGTCTTAAAAAAAAAGTCTCCCTTTTTGTTGGTTTTTTTTTTTTTAATTGAGCAACTCAAATTCCTTACTAACAGAATGCTGTCTCTACATTTCTTTAGGATAGTCTGAGATGTGATTAGTTTAACTGCATGAAACTGTAGGCTACTAACCAAACCTAAACTTTGTGACAGTACTATCAAAAATACGTTTTTCCCATCAGGACCTCCTCCAGCTGCTGCTATTTCTGTATAGTCTGAGTAACTCCGTGATGTGTCCCGCTGACCGGCTTTTCTTTTCCTTCCCAGATCAAGCTTTGGATTTGTTTTCTTTTTTCCCCTCAACTTCTAGTTCTACGTGCTCCTGTTAACATGTGGCATTTAGGCAGTTTTCTGATCTGAAACCTAATCAGTAAGACTCATAAGTAATGCAAAACCTTCATTACATAGCAGCTGGGAAGGCCGTTTGCAGGACTCCTCTCTATCTAAATGCTATCAACTGAGATAAAAAAATAACAGAATCCTCTAACGACTCTGTGAATTCAGGATGATTGTGAAAACTGTTGCTCATCACGGGAAGCAGCTCATTGCAGTGGGCAGCATGAGGGACGTGGACTTGGTAGCCAGGGGATCTATTCCCACGTCCGCTGAGGTTTCGTTGGGGAACCAAGGGAAACTCAGAAGTATTGACTTCTACAGGTGAAACATCAATAACAACCAAATAATACTATTGCTAGCTAACCAGGGTCAGGCGTCTGCTCAGTGCCTATACCATGGCTGGCACACTCAGAGGGCAGAAAATGGCATGCCTGGGTTCAAGCACAGGCAAAAAAGAAAACCAAAAACCTTTTAGGACTTGTTCTCTTCCTTGAGGATTTGGAAACCAGACAATTTTCTGGGCAGTGAAATAATGACAACAGTCCAGGAATTCCTGCTGAGTTTGGGTTTCCCTCTAAAGACTGCTGTTAAGCAACCTGCCAGAAGTGATAATCTTTTCTCTCCTCTTCTCCTCCTCTTCTCCATTTCATCTTTTTTGAGACAGTTCTGCACTTTTGATAGTTCCTGACACTCACTCATTTGGCAGCACAGAAACCCGCAGGTACTGGCTGGACGATTCCCTGCGGTGTATTGAGTACGGGAAGCAGCTAAAATTCACTGCACCCTTGAAACTGAGCTCCAAGTCCCAGCCACTAGTGGAGAAGTCCTGCTTTGACTGTTTGATTTTTTGTGATGACTGCCTGTCAGGTGGCACACAGGCTTTCCCCATACTCCTGTAGTGCTGGCCAATCCTTGGAGTGTCGCTGATACTCTCAGGGGAGCTTCTGATGCCACCTCTACCGTCACGACCTTCATTTCTGTAGCATTCAACCTGCTCTGCAGCCTCAGTGACGTCCGCCCAGGTGGAGAAGTCGTTCCAGGCAGATCAGGAAGGCACTCTGAAATTCACAGAAATATGAGATAAACTTTAAAGGTAGACTACTTACTTGTTTATAATTTATTTAATACATGTGATGCGCTGCTGACTTTGTAGTGCAGCTTCTCTCCTGAATATGCCTCATGTAGCCCCATGACCAGCAGAAGTGGCTGTCTTCACCAGAGGGAGGTACATCTTTAAAAGCACTTGCTAGAAAATTAATTGTGTAAATTGGGGAAGTAAGGGAGGTGTTGTTTGTGTCTGACAAAGCATGAAATGTGGGAAATATATAAAATTTCCCATTCTTTTGTTTAACTGTGATTTAATTGCTGGAGCTTTTGGAGACTCATACAGTTGAAAGATTAGAAAAATAAAGTAATGGTATTTAACACACAAAAAAAAGGAAAAGTATTAGGAGGACAGTTTGAGACTAACACGTAGGTCATGGTGCATGTGGCACCACAAGCAAGGGAGGAGTTGTGAAAGAGAAAGCACTAAGGAGAAGACCTGGATTTGCTGAGGCTGTGTAGGAGGAGAGCTGCATGAGGGACAGCCTGTGGTTCTCCATCACCCTAGGGTGGCTGCTCAGCTGTAGGGCTGTTTGCCGAGAAGGACATTGTTTGGGTAACTGATATTTGTGAGCAAAAAGGACGGGGTGATATTCAAAGAAGAAAAAGAGAAGACCTAAATCATGTATAGGTACTATTTTAAGTGCCCACATCCATTTTTTGAGGAGTGGGATTGAGATAGCTTGAAACTGGCTGTGTGATGGGATCAAATGAGGAGCCTTCCAGGTGGACAAGAGGACATGTGTCTGTACTGCTCATGCTGCCAGTTCAAGTGGGAGCAGCACTAGACAAAATGACCTCACGCTGTGGGAATAACACAGAGAAGGCGGCCACAGGTAAGGCATTGCATGGCTGTGTTAGCAATTTTTCATATGCCCTTCTATATAAGAGCGGCTGAACGGGGACATGCCAAAGTGTGCTAGCCTGGCTCCTGCCATCAGTGGCAGACACTGGATCCCTGGAAAAGAGGGGTAGGAGCAGCAGGTAGTGATACATCCCTCGCTGCCAGCGATGTGAAACTCAGGGACTTCCTAAGCCTGAGATAACGTATTTGTATTTAATGGCCCTCACTGGATTTCTCTTCTCCTGTGGATTTGTTCAGTCTTTCCTGAACTGCTGCAGACTTCTAGTGCCTGCATGGTGTCGTGGCAGTGGGATCTGTGGTAGAGATAGGCATTTCTTGAATAGCTGCTCTACTTCTGCCTGCCTTCATGGTTTTTTTTCAAGACGTGGTCCAGAGAAATCTGAGCATGTGGATGACAAGAAAAATCTGCCATTGGCCAAACGACGAGTCTGGTGGAGGCGGGAGCCAGCTGGAGGAGAGGTGTAGGGTGCTCAGTTCACATGTGCCATGTTGCTAGCTGGCAGTACCCATTCAGCTTTCCAGGTCCACTGGGGAGAGGGCTGTGGTGGCTGGAGAAGTGAGGCCCCCAGGTCCAACCTTGCTGCCCCAGTGTGGAACAGCATTGGTCTGTGAGGTCTGGCCTGGCTTCCAGCCACGTGGGAGAGCTTGATGGCCACCACGGGCCCTGGACACAGCACTGGGATTGCCCCTGGTGTGCTGTGCACAGGCAGCGGGCAGGGGGTTGCGGGGTGCTAGGTCACGTGTTGCACCGTATCTTGGCCACTCTACCTGTCATGAGGTGACATGACTCAGATGTCCAGCCACACACATCATGCTGTTTGCCGTCTCTCCCCTCCTTTGTCATCAGTACCGTGAAGAACAACTCCGCTTTCTGGGCCTCTTGAGGTGAGGGGCGGCAAAACTGGAGGTGTCCTCTCACACACGACCTGCCCGGACTGGCGATGGGAAGGTGCTGCAATAGCTGCACTGGCAGGAGGAGGTGGGTGCAGAGGATGGAAGGGGTGAAAATGGAGGTTACTGATTTCCACAGCTACCAGGCACCGATTTGCTTTTTCCTTCCAGCTCCACATCTTTCCTCTCAGTGTGTCACACGCTGGTGCTCGCCCGTGGTCAGTACGGAAAACCGCTGGCACCGGCTGGATGACTCCAACCAGCAGCAGGGATACGGAGAGGCAGTAAGCACCTCTCCCCTCCCTGCCTGTGTGCTGGCTGCTGCTCCGGGGCTGCCATTTCTTTTGCCCTTCACAAGCAGGGCCTTTCACACACATCTCGGGTTTTGCCTTAGTGCCTCCCCATGGCGCACATGTATTTTGATGTATTCAGCAGCCTCTCATAATTTTACTTATATCACTCAGGACCCTGTGAGGTCGAGGTCTGAACGCTGTTTATTTTCTTGGCCAAACCAGAGACTTTCAAAATTGCTTTAATCTGAACAATTTTTATGCTGTGTGTGCATCTGTGAGGAGAGTGCTTTTTTCTTTTGGAAATCCTAACAACTCACTGCAGAAGAGAGTGCCAGAAAGCTATCCCATGCGCTGACAAGGAACAATAACATGTTCTGTTTCGAGAGCCGTGGCGATGTTCTCCAATCCTACGTGGAAGGGCTGAGGAGAAGGCGGTAAGCACCACAGACCGCAGAGATGGACGGGACTCTGGGGATACACCACCCCACCAGACCTTGTCTGTGCGTGCTGTGATGAGGAGGGAGCAGTGTCCAGCAAACAGCTTCTGGTGGGAGGTGGGGTAGGGCTGGGGTGCACTGGGAAACTCCAAGTCGCAGGCAATTACCCCTGGTGAGCAAATAAAATGCTGCTCTGCAGTACATTTAAGCCAAAACTTTTTTCTGATGAATAATTCCCCTTTTTCCAGTCTCCAAACCACTGTGCTGCCACTGTAACCTCTACACAGGTGGAGAAGGCATTTCAGGCTGACCAGAAAGGCACTCTCCAGTTTCAAGCAGGTTCTCAGCAGTATGAGATCAACTTCAAAGGTGAAATATCTGTTTGCTTGATGTCTAATGCAGGTGGGATGCGACGGGTGCTGCAACGCAGCGTGTCCTGGGAGAAGGCCTGCAGGCAGGGGCACAAGAGGCGTGAGAAGCGCTTTGTGGATTGTAAGCAGTCAGTGCTACAGCAGCATGAAGGAGAGGATGGGAAGAAAGGGATCCTCCACTGAGCAGGCACAAGGACATGTGCAGATGTTGGTGCAAGGCAGGATATGGCCCCAGCCTAAGCAGAGGGAGCGGGAAGGGGTGGGAGCTGAGGGTGGATTTGGGAGCTCCCTGAGCGTGACTGCACTGTGCGATGGTGCGCGGGACCCGTACTGCGCCAGGTCGCTTGATCTTTTAGTCAGGATGACTCCAAGAAAAAAAGTGCCCCTTGAAATGGGGCAAAGCCAGGTGACAATCTGTTCTTCAGCTGTCAGATAGGTCTTCAGACATGTGTTCAGAGTCATTGCGATTGACACCGAAAATGGAAATGGCACAGGATGAAAGGGAAAAACAAATTAAGAGTAGCCCAAAAAGAAGGTTACCCAAACTTTCATGCTTTGCTGCCTGTGCCAGGCAGAGGAGGTGTTCAAGGCACGCTGCAAGACCGCTCCTTTTCTCCCAGCCAACGCACCCCCATGCCAAAATCAGTGCTTCTCGTTCTGCGTACCTTCATGTTTTCTTTCAAGCCGTGCTCCGGAGGAACCTGCGCACGCAGGCGACGAGGCAGATCTGCGTGCCCGGCGGCGGGCTGCGGGAGGGGTGCGGGGTGCGCCGGGGTGCCGCAGCCTTCTGCTGCCGGGTCCCTAGGTGGCGGTGCCCGTCCAGCTCTGGGGGCCTGCCGGGAGCCCCCGCTGGCCGGGCAGCCCGGGCGTGCTCGGCAAGGGCCAGCCTGGCCGCGGACCCCCTCTCCGGGGAGGGCTGGCCGGGCGCGGGGAGCTGTAGGCTGCTATAGGGGAGGACGGTGTCGGAGGATGCAGGATTGGGGTACGGTGAGAGGACGGTGGGAGAGCTGAGGGGGTGGTCGTGATGAGGTGTGGGGCTGAGGGAGAGCTGGGGGTCCAGCGTTAACTGTCAGCAGCCCGCAGGATCTGCTGGGTCCTGTTCTTCATGAGCACCTGCACCACAACCAGGTCAGTTCCCCCTCCCCCAAAAGTCACGGTTTAATCGCAGCTTCTGAGCACTAAGCGCAGATTAGCGCAGGTTTTGACCCACAGCAGGAAGAGCTGGGGGAGGATGTAAGAGACAGGGAGTGCTGCAGAGCGCACTGAAGGGCTGCAAACGTATTGCAAATGCTTTCGGGACTGCCAGAAACTGATCTGCCTTTTTTATTGCCCGTGGTCATCTTTCCACACTATCTGTCGATCACTGATGCCCGCTCTGTGGGCAGGATGGAAAGCTGCTGGTATTGGCTGGATGGGCACAACCATTGGGTTGAATACGGGAAGCAGGTGAGCATCTCCCTCTCATGCCCAGCACCCTGTGCCAGTCACTCCCTTCCTGCTGTCTCCTTCCCCCAAAGTGTAGGAAAGGCTGGAGCATGCCAGGACAAGAGGTGCATCTAGCTCCAGAGCTCATCCCCATCGCTGGGTGACAGAGGTGCCCAAAGGAAATTATAAGCTCAAGGCAGGCATGTAGCAATACTTTCCCAAAATGCTCTCCCTGCCTCCAGCAATTTTTGGTTTGGGGATCTCCTGCATCAGAGTTGGTATCTATATATGTAATAACCCTGGATGCGTTCTTCTTTCAGTAATTATTCCATCACTTTTTAAATCTGTATAAACTTTTAGCATCCACAACATCTCGTGGCAAGTATTCCCACAGCTGAACTGAATGTTGCTTGAAGGAGGCTCTCCTTTTCCTTGCTTTGAATTTAGCACCTGCTGGCTTTATTTAATAAACGTGACACAGATATTCTCCCAGTGCTTTCTTGATCACCTCACACATTTCTGTCATTTTTGCTGATTTTCCTCAATGCTCCCAGGAAATCCAGCTCTGAAAACAGGCTGCCTTTACAAGTGGCTGGGGAATTTGTTGAAAACACATTTTAATTTGAAAATTCTGTGTATGTGAGAAGGGTTTGCTTTCTGTGTACTTCTGCTGAAAAACAAGTCCCTGAAAACCACCTGCTTTTCCCATCAAGGCCCCTGGGAACCATCCTGATCTTTAAGCTCATTTGGAAATAACTCGGGAGCCTGGAATCGCAGCTCCTCCTTCCAGGGAGCCTCTATTCCTTCCCCTCAGGGCAATCAGAGGAGGGCGAAGCGCTGCTGGGAGCGAGGTGGGTGGCACTGTGCAAGGGTGGTGAAGGGAGGTGACATGCACAGGTAATCAGACTGCACTGCAGCCACCAGTGGCCCTCGGTGGGGGACACAGAGAGAAGAGCTGGACAGGAGAGAGCCCCTCCGATCTGCAGTGCAGGGTGCAGGGACTGGCAAAGACAGCAGAGAGACCCTGCCGTAGCTCAGAGATGAGTCCATGACCTGACTCGTTTAAATCACTTTCTTTTCCCCATGACTTGAGGATGCTATAGGTGCTAAATCCAACTCTGCGAAGTGTGTGACACCACTGTGGCCCAAAGCCCATTGCTAACAAATATCTCTCTCTTTTGTAGCACCCAGAACAAGATGCTGCCCCTATAACTTCTGCAGATGCGGATCCGTGGTTTCAAACTCATCAGTGTACTTTTGAATTTCAAGTTGGTTCACAGAAATATGAGATAGATTTCAAAGGTAGATCTGTGTGCTTACCTCTTGACATGCTTACGGGGGAACTAACTGTCATGCTGCTTCTTTTCCAAAATGTCATTGAAAATCCTTTTCTGCTTGGATGTGAGAGCAATGAGGGAACTTTTAATGGAGTACAAGCAGCCCCTCTTAGCACAGTAAGAAGGGGAAGGGGAATGGAATGAAACATAAAATAGAGAAAATGGAAGCAGTTTTTGCAGACTAATCAAAACGGGGGCTGGCTTTGGTCTGAACAGAGAGACATTTTAGAGTAGTGTCTCTGCCTCCTTAATGTTACACCATGCTGAGCTAAGGCTGTAAATATGGGAACCTTTTTTATGTATTTACAATTGGGAAATCAAAGGCTGAAATAAGGATGCAAGTATGTTGAAGGGAATGATAGTGACTAATTCATCATGGGTATGTCATCCCTCTTGTGCATAGACAGTGTAGATGGTTGTTGCATGCATTGTAATTTGACTTTCTATACGAATCCAGTTTACCATGGTGCACAGTGAGCATGGCATGCTGGTGACTCTGCTTTTCCTTGGGTGTGAACGTGCTGTGCAGCTAGGGCTTTTCCAAGCAGAAACGCCCCCTGAAACTGCTGTGGCCATTGCCTTGGGGGAGAGGAACAGGGAAGAAGAAAGGTCAGGGGCACCACAGCTTAAGCTAATTGTGAACTGTATTTGAATTTCTATGGTATATATACATTCTGTGCAGAGCTTAAAAAGAAATCCTGTGCAGTGATGGTTGCTCATGATATATCATATTTGAAGGAGTCTGTAAGCTGTGGAAGGCAGCCTTGGTTAAAATGTTAAAAAGTATGTATGTCTTATGCCTAGAGGAGGTGGTGTGCATCGCCATACAGTATCTTCCAAACCAGTCTGAGGGAGCAAGAGGTAGGTAGGATGTCTCCTTCTCCTGTCTGGGGCTGGAAAAAGAGCATGGCTTCTCTGGTGGTCTTCTTCAACAGCTGAAAAAAGAGAGAAGTTTGTCCAAGATCTCGGGAGAGCAAGTGAGCTGTAAGCGGGCCAGTGAATTAGCACTCAGATGGTGGCCGAGCACCATCTCAGTAGCTCCTTCTGGGTTTTATCTCATAGCTCTGCTCCGTTACTGTGCTCTTGTAAGTGGATGTGCAGAGTTTTTATCCTTACATCTTCCCTAGCCATAAAGCCGAGTCTGAGTCATCCGACACAATCTGGGCACATCACTGCGTGGGGGCTGGTGAAGCCGGCGTTCGCCGGAGAGGCTGCCAGACTCCCGGGGCGTCTGCACACAGCAAGCTCTGGGCTTCCCCAGTCTCTGAGGCATCGTCCTTCGCTGAGCTTCCAGGGCCTCGGCTGGTGTGGGCAGCACCAGCTGCCAGGTTGTGGGGAGCGGCAGGAATTACCCCGAGCATCTCTGGCAAACAGCAAAACAGTGAGAGCGCCTGGGGCGGGGAGCTCAATACAAGGCACCATGTCACACCGGTGGAAAACAGAAAAGATGTAGCATGAGTAAGGCAGAGTCTAGATCCCCAGAGAAGGACTCGTAGTTCAGAGAGGCCTGTTTTTGTGATAGAGATCACACTGCTATAAATGGAATGAAAAGTTTGCTGGGTATCACCACACTTTGACCACTTGGAGTGAGGCACAGTCAAAAAGATGTCCACAAAACTCTCCAAAATTTTCACAGGCAGCACTTCAACCACCTGTGAGTGTTTGCCTTGTGCCATCACCACAAGGTCAGAGAGGAGAGGGTCTCTTCTTTCAACACCACAAGAGGAGCTATTACTGGTTGGAAGCCAGGTCAGCAACCCCCTAAGTCTTGGTGGCTTTGGAGACAGAATCTATGCGAAGAGAAGAAAATGTGAAATCAGGTAATGGTGATAAACAGCTCCTCAGTCAGCTGCTACAGCATGAAACGTCTGCACAGATCCCTTCTTACTGGCAGAAAAATGCCTGAAGCAGAAATGGCAGGGAGCAGAGGAGGGGCTGGGTGCAGGAGCAGCATGAGTGAGGCTAATCCCACTGTGTTGCACAATGACATCTGCTCTCCTGGGCAGCATTCCCAGATGGCAAAAACCTCCTTTCTCATTTGTGGTGCGTTTGTCTTCTCTTTCAAGAAACAGTCCAGAGAAATCTGAATCCTCAGACTGTGATAAAAATCTGCAGAAGTCCTAGCGCTGCAACGAGTGGCAGTAGGAAACAGGACAATGAAAGGTATGGGATGTTGTGCTCATTATTTTCCTGCCCGTGGAAAATAATGTCTGTTTATTGAGTCTTCTCCTGCTTCAAGATGACTCATTTATCTGCTGATGTAGACTTCGTGCAGGTAGGCTGGGCGGTGGGTTTGACAGCGTTGGCAGGCTGTCACTGTGGCAGGCGTGCTGCAAGGGGAGTGCACCGAGGAGAAATCCCAGCGGCCTGGAGACTGCCGGGGCGGTTTCCCACTTTCTGCTGATGAGAAGTTACATGGCTGGGGGTGTTCAAATAAATCTGATGGAGATAGAAAAACTCTACCATAATGGAGTTTCTCGAGTGGTGTTTTATATTCTATCAAGGCTGATACTGGTGACAATGTGAAACAGCAGGTACAACTCAGGCATGCATAGCCATATAGCCTGGGGAAAACATACTTTTGGTTTGCCACACAGCCTGCTAGTGAGCTGGGAAGCTCAGGGAGTAAGGCTGACATCCTGATTTGTGGATGCTGTAGTCTGGAGCAGGAGGAAGAGTGGGACTGGAAGAGCGGAGACATCAATTAGGGGAAATTTGTGCAGTGTTGTTGGAACAGGGGTGGGTAGAGTCTTGTAGGAGTCAGGAGAAATAAGAGAAAAGGGAAGAAAGTGAATGTTCCGGTTGGAGCAAAAGGCAGATGTTGATAATCTGATGTGGTTTTGGTGAGCTTTTCCTTCTCTGATTCCTCTCCCAATGGGTTGAATTGCACGGTCCTGACATGCAATTCAGGAAAAGGATTGTTTTAGTAATTTCTTAGGTTCTCAGCAGGCATTGTATGAACTGTTTGTGCCACTGCTTTTTTTTTTTTTTTTTGGTAGCTTACTGCCAGGAGAGGCCAATCTGGCCTGGTGCTGGTAAGGAGAGGTAATGCAGGGATTGTGCTTGAAGAGCTGTTTGTACTTTCTTTAGACAGGACTGGGTCACGATATTATTAAGCATGTTTATAAGTATGTAACCAAGCAAGGAAGGAAAAGGTAACACTTTGCTGAAAGCATTGTGTGATGCATCTGGCTGCAGAGCATCACTGTAACATACATATTGACATTCTCTAGTTGTAGCTTGCTTTAGTAACAGAGAAGAGTTTACACAGAATATAAAGACAGAAGGTTTTCTGAGGCAGTCCCTGAAACATGACCAGGAGACTGTCTCGTGGAAATCCCTTGAGTTTGTTAATCTTCGTCAAACTTGTTTTAAACAGGCAATCGGATGCTGTTCACATACATCGTGTTTCCTTCAGTCTGGGACCATTCAGCACTGCCTGAAATAGGATATGAGGTATATATCTGTTCACATCTGCTCATTACTTTGGGAAAAGTTATAGTCTGTAATGGCTTGCATCAAGCAAATCTAAAATACATGCCTGAGTCCAGGAACTGGTTTTGTTAGTTTTCGGCTTGCAAACATGTCACTCCAAAATGTACAGCTACAAGAGAGACAAGGACGGCTGTGCAGAAGAGCTTTGCAGGGGACACGGGACTGTCCATTCACACCATGGCATTGTACATCTAAATGACCAGTGCACAGAAATGTTGGTTTATCCATTGTGCTTTTGGTTTGACCTAGATGACAGCTGATGATCTGGAGGTTGAGCCTCAGTGCTCCCTATTCACAGGACTGTTTCTCCTTTAAAACTCAGTCACACTCTAGAATTTCAGATCAAAGCATATGTGTTAGGGGGACCATCAGCTCATTTAGTATTGCTATAATGAGATTTAGGTCTTATGTGTTTCTGAAACATCAGGCAGCGTGATTATAAATAAAGCTGCTTTGATGACTCAGTACAGTAACATCAGGGCTTGTCTATAAAGATGAGTTAGTGCACAAGAAAGATAAGCGTGCACTTGATATAGAACAACGATTTCACCTTCTCTTTCCAGCTGGACACCTATTCTGAACGCCCAGTGTCTTTGCACAGTTTCACTTTAGCTTGCTTAGGACTGCAGATGTTCTCTGGGCAGAAGAAATGTGCTCCACAGAGAGCAATAGCTCCTTTGTATTACGGACAAGCTCTCAGAGTAGGAGTTTAAAGCACACTGGGACAGGAGTGAGAGTGAGGAAAGGACCATGAATAAGTGAGAGAGGGCTCTGAAAAGTCCCAGGCCATGATCACACCCACAGTGGGTAGTAGCTAGGTCCTTTGGGAGGGACCAGGGAGGTGTAACCGAAAGCGCTGTCACACCGTTGGTCTGTATTGCATTAACTTTTTTCCAGCTTGTAGAAGTCAGCCGCGATGACAGCAAATACAGGGAAATCGAGAACCTATTTCAGCAGACAATGAAGGATTACAGCATCCGCAGGCTCTGGAGGACTCGAAGCCCGATGCTTTGGCAGTATTTCCAGTTGTTTGTATCCGCTTTACTTCATTCCCCCAGTGGCAGCGGAGCCATTCAGATAATGGCTGGGCCCCCATCCCATCCTCCCAGCGTGTGGGTGGTTCCCCCTTGGCAAAAGGCAAACCGCCTCCCTCTCTGCGCAGCCCCGTATCCCAGCCCTCGTGGGCTCAGGCACATTCCTCGGGAGCGGACCGCTCTGATTCTCTGATTTATGGTGGAAAAATAACCAAATCCAAAAATGGGAGGGGGGATGGCAAAAAGGTTGGGGCCCTGTGGAATTAGACCTGGGGTTTATAGGAAATTTATGTTTTGATTAGGAAAACCCAGCAACTTAAAAGATTTGTATTATAAAGATGGCTTTTATAAACCTGGGGTTTAGATTTAGGGTGCATACAAATCTTGTTTTGTAAGCTTGGCTTTACATAAGCCATTTTTAAAACTATCAAATTCTATGACCTTTTTTAGGAAAAAACCAACAAACCCAGGCATTCTAAGTTTGAGTTGTACATACCCTCCCTGTTGGTAGAACAACATGATTTGGGGAAATGTTTTCTTTACTGTTTGGCTTCTCACAACTGCAATGTTCTCATTCAAAATGGAGAAGGCCGGAGTTTTATTTTTTTCATGAAATCTGAGAGGTTGATTAACCACAGCCAGAGGAGTGGGTGGACTGTTTCCCCAGGATACAGGAGACCTACATTTAATCCTATACTTGAACTGAACCTAAGGCTCCCTGTTTTGGGTGCCTGCCCCTGTCGTTTCACAAATGGAGCACAGGATACGGTCACTTGGGCTCGAGTGTAGTAACCAGAGATGTCAGTCTGGGTCTGAATTTTTCCAAGGAAAAAACAGCACCAAAACTGAATGTTCCTGCAAAAAAAAGTGGTTCCAGTTGGCATGAGCGTTTTCCACAAATTCAGCAAAAACATTTAGTCAAAACTCTGGTGGAGTGGGCTCTTTGTTTTGTAGGTGTAACGTGTAGTTTTACACATTTCCTTGTGTCAAACTTGGCCGTGACTGAACAGAGCACGAGAAATTATTAGGTTTGATTTAAAGGCCAGTGAGGGGATGGCTATAACTGGTTAAATGAATTTTACCCCTCTGATAGAGAGAGGAACTGAAAATGTTTCAATACATCTAAACAAGTGACTGCTTCAGTTCTTCTCTGAGAACAGATATACTGAATTTGTAGAAAATGTGGTCTGCTTACTGGCCAGTATTTTATCAGAAAAAATGAGGTCTGAGACCAAAACTTGAAGTGTTAATTCTATTGAGAATTAGAGTTCAGGGCTGCAGAGGGAGCGTGAGAGAGCACTGTTTGGCCTGTGATCTATTGCCTTTATCCCTGTATGAGGTGTGAGTAGCAGCTATTTGCTGTGTATCAGAAACTCAGTTTTCTTGTTTTGGTTCTCTTCTCCCTCATCAAGACAATCTTGTATTTCTGAAATAGCTGCTGTTATACTAGTAAAGTTTCTTTTAAAAATATCTGAAGCACAGTAGGATTTTTTGCATTTGTAATGACACAGGGATTCATCTTAGCTCCAGCTCAAAGTTCCCTTGTTCCTTCTGCTGGTTTTGCAGAAAAGAAGGTCTAAGACACTTTCCTTAGGATGGAGGCCAGGGAAGGAAAAAGCATGACTGGGGACGACCACGTGACACACATTAGTTATCTTGGCCTTCCTGGTACTGATAGGAACAGAAAAGAAGAAAACTCTTTTTGAAGGCCAGCTAAGGATCAAGCCACCCCTTCAGCCATGCCATCAATTCCAGCCATCTAGCTCAGTATTTCAGTGTCAGGCCATAGTCTGCTGAGATCAGATCTAACACCACAAAAAGAAGAGGTGGTTTTTCTTTTTCCCCAGCCACATCCTCTCTTTCTCTGTCAAGGGATTTTTTGCAAAGGCAATGCTGAACAGAGAGTAGCTGTGGGCACTGTCATACCTGCCTTCCCATGGCATGCAGGAAACCACCACCAGCCAGTTGATTTCAGGGGGAAGGCTTGAGTCAAGGCAAAAGGGTCTTAGCTCAGCTCCTTTGCCTCTTCTGATTTCAAACTCCACTGCCTCTGGTTTGGTCAGGCACACAGATTCACTGGGGAGACCAAGGCAACGGTTCAATGTGTGCAGTGTGTGTGTGTTTCATCACACGCTGGGATACAGGTCATAAGGCTACACCATTTTTTTGTTCCATCTTCCATATTGTTTTGGATCTGGCTGGGACTTGGGTGGAGAAGGCAGCCGATCCATAAAGATAAGAAGTGCTTGTGCATGGGTGTATTATACATATGCTAAGCCTCTGATGTGTTTTTCTGTAGGCAGAAAGAGCACATGGAAAAGAGAAGCCCAGGGCAAGAGGTGGATGAGCGGCTCCTGTTCCATGGGATGAGTCCATCACACATGCCTGCTATCTGTGAGCAGAATTTTGACTGGAGGATCTGTGGGACTCATGGGACAATGTATGGAAAAGGTACAGGTGCCTGAGCTGGACCTGCATCAAAATGCTTGGGGTGTTTCCAGAATGCAGGGAAGAGCACAGCACAAGCTGTGCTTCCTACTGTGTGGGCCTGATCCTACCTCCTTAGACCTTTTGTAACTGGTAAAGCAACAAAAAGCAGCGGTGAAAGCTGCTGATCAGCCCCATCTGTTGATGCCTTAAAATAAACTCATGTGGAAACACCTGGCAAGGATGTGTTTGGAGCTACCTGGGGTAGGAAAGAGAAGGTGCTTGTTGAGGAGTTGGCTGCCAAAGTGCTGATAGCAGATGTTTGTTACTCCGGTTTATGCATTTTCTTACCCATGGCTTTTTCTGGTCCCTAGGAAGCTACTTTGCCAGAGATGCCAGTTATTCTCATCAATACTGTCCATCCAGCACAGACCACTACAGCATGTTTGTAGCTCAAGTTCTTGCTGGAGACTTTGTTCAGGGAAGCCAAGTCTACCTTTGCCCTCCAACCAGACCTGGGATTTCAAACAGACTTTTGGACAGCTATATAGATAATCAAAAAAATCCTTCCATCTTTGTCATCTTTGAGAAGCACCAGATTTACCCAGCCTATATCTTGGAATATACACATTCACCTCGATAAAGATGATGTCAGAGGTAACAATATCTTGTCTGAAAATAACACTTTAAGGTTCGACTTTTTTGAACTCTATGTTGCAGGTAAGAACCTCATATCTGATATACAGCTATACTGCAGCTCTGTTTCAGTTACAGGAGTGAAACTACAAGTATGGTGACTTGTGGAATGGCTGGGTCCTCTATGAGAGTTGTTTTCCTCCTAAACAGACTGGTGGCAGTTAAATTGTAATAAATAATATAACCATGACAATGTGATGATGATTTGGATGCAAGTGCAATGTAGATTTAAATGTGCATTATGATTAATTTATAAAACTAATTGCTTCCATGTAAAATATGGTACATAAGTAGATGTTGTTTAGGACATACTTGGGGAAATGAATACAAAAAATGGGGAAAATGGAATATAAAAAGCATGTTTGAGAGGTGACTCTTTGGAGTTGTTTTTCCACGGAGTGAAGATCGTCAGCATCTTGTCAGCGTAAGAAAAGTAGACAATGGGCTCTGAGCTGTTTTTGTGCTGTGGTTTGGCTGCTTTGAGTTTTGTGGCAAGAAAAGGCTTTTAGATCATATCCTAAAGGACTGTTACATCATGTTCCCTAATTTCTCTGCTGGTCCCATTTGGTTATCTTGCAATAAAAGTCAGAAGGGCTCCAATTCAGACAGAAAAAAAAATATTCCTGGATAACAAAGAAGCAAATGAGTCATTGGTCTTCCTCAGTCTGCCTTGACCATCGATCGTGTGCTGAAGCTGGAGTAGACGAGACAGTGGACAGCTAGCGAAGGGACCCGTCTTCACATAACCCCTGTGGCATCTATCCATTCTCTCAGAGGCTATGCTGCAGTCCAGTCATACCACAAATCAAAACAACAGTAATTTCCTGCTCTTCTAGAAAGAGCTAAGCTGTTATTTTGAGCTGTCTGCGCCCTCCTGGACTGCAGGCTGGGCTGGGATCCCGCTTTAAGGGGATTACGCAACCTCCCTCCCAAAACTTGAAGGACGACCGTGAAACGTTCCTTGAATTCACACCAGGATATTGCAGTGGATTTCTGCTGGGTGTTGCCACATAGGTGTGCAGCAGCCTGCTGTGCGCCTGGCCCTCCCATGCTGAGGGCAGCTCCGGCACGTTTGGATGTTGAACCGGAGCTGCGGGGGGAACAGAGTGGTGGTGCCATTGCAGGCAGCTGTTGCTCAGTTTTTACTCTTGGTGAGGGAAGAGCAAGCTCTCCTGAGCTTGCCTGAGGATCGGTCTTGTCCATGGACCAGCTGGAAGCAGCTCCCTTGAGCCCTGCCCTGGTGCCAGCCCTTACACCCAGCCATCCCCTGCGAGCAGCCCTGGCCCCTGCGGGTCTAGGAGCGCTTCAGCAGGCCCATAAAGGGGCCAAGGGTGCAGAGCACCACGGCCGCTTTGAGTCATCTCCTCTTCACTGGGGATGTTGTCTCCTACCCTTGCCCAGAGCTGAGTTTGGGGTCAGAACATTGGAAACACCCAAGTACTGGTGGCCCCATCCTGGCCGTCCACTGGGAAACACCGTGAGGAGGAGTTCTGCAGCCTCTGTCGGCAGGAAACCCTGGGGGTGTAGGAAACTGATGCTATAAAACATCCTGGGAGCCCCATAACTAACGCTGGGGACGCGGTTTGCTTTGTTCCCTGATCGCATCACTGTCAGCACTTCTCACCCTATTCTTCTATGTCAAGTCTGCCCGTCCCACTGGTGACACCCTGTCCTCACCCTGTTCCCACTGAGTGACTCCCTGTCCCAGAGCGGAGCTTCCCTGGGTTTAGGTCAGGAGCAGCAGGGATATTGCAGTTGCTGAAGTTAGATCCCCACCGCACCATGACACTAACAGCGAGGAAGTCTGTGGTGAGCTGAGTAACAGCACGCGGCAGCAAGGCTGCAGAGCCAGTGCTTGCAGCAGTGACGGGTGAGCTAAAGGGGCTTTGTGAGGGGTGGCTGCTGGCACGGCCACCCCCCTTCCCACCCTGCAGACTGAAGTTGGTGGTGGCTATTTTGAATTGCCCTGCTGCTGCCTGGCACTTCTCTGGGGATTGAAAAGTGCCCCAGCGGTGTGTGCTCCGACTGGGATGGACAGGGGAAAGCTTGGATGATGGACATAGTACTTGAAACTTGGTGGATGGTGGGATAACATTTGGGATGACTGATAGCAAGGAAACAAAAATTAATGGTTTATTTTAAAACAGTCTTGCTGTATAAGCTGTTGTAGTCCAGCAAAGGAGTCACAAGTGGTTCAGTTGTGCATGCCATGAGTGGGAGGAACCAAGAGTAGGGATGTATGTAGGATCTCATCGGCTTTCCTAAAGCCTGCTATCTTCAGGCACAATCAGTGCCCTTAGAAGATGTCAGAAAGGCAGCTGACTGCAACGAGTCCCTGGGCTGCCATGTTTAGTGCACTTCCATGTCCCACCTCTTTTGCAGGAGCCTAAAGGCTCTTCTGCAAATTAGTGACCTAATCTTGTCAGCCACAGGTGAGCAGAGCGCTTTCTGTGCAGTCAGGAAGTAAAAGTCACTTAAATGGACTTTTTCCTGAATATATGATATTTTTTACTTAAAAAAAAAAGAAAAGCAAATCGCAGCGAAGTATCTGCCACACCCTCAATAAGGAAAGTGGTGTACAACAGTTAATTGCTTTCCTGTGCTATCAATACCACTGCATTGGAAAATGGCAGTGATTTTGGAGAGCTGTTTGCCTAGGATTTGTCAGTTGTCATAGATCTGCATCCTGTGCTTCGCATAAACATGACTCTGAGCGTTATTTGTACAAACAATAACAGAAAGTCTGTTTTAAGCTGTTAATTTCATAAACAGGTGGGATTATATAGAGATCTTTTTCGGTTTACAGACTTGCTGCCTGGCTGTGGCACCCAGTGGGTGCCGTGCATGGGCAGCCTTCACCCTGTAATCACCCTCCCCTTCCCGTCTCCAAGCTGGGATAGATGAGGGATTGTTCTGCCATCTCAACTTTCAGCTCATGTCTGTAGGAAATCCCCTAAGTAAATTAGCCCCTGAACTGAACTGTTGCATTTGGTTTATGTCCACCTTCTTATCCTTCTGTGGGGAGTTGGGGGATTTGATTAGAGACTGAAGGTTTTTCTTAAGCAAACTAGTGAGCTCATCAGGAGCTTTAGGACCTAGTGGATGTGGATCTCGTTAACCATGGCTAAGCACAGGGCTTTCGATGAAAGCAGGAGGTAAAGGATGCATTGGAAGGGGTGATATTTACTAGACAACACTTCCAGTTGGTGATAAGACTGTTCTTTTAACTCTCTCTGTCTCTCCAATAATCAGCATACCAAATCTAAGCCTGTTCTTGCTCCCCTAAACCACCTGTCCTGCTAGGTGTTTTGGGGGTTTGCTGGAATGTAGGTGCTTTTCATTGCAGGTTTATCAAATCTCATATTTCTATCCCTGAAGTGTTCCTGTCTGTTTGGATAGTGCACATTTCACCTCTGCATAACAATCTGAGGACCCCGTTTTACTGAATCACTAGTTTCCGATTCAGGGCTGGAGGTGCATGTGTGTGGGTGTCTGAGATGGACTCTTGCCATTACTGGGTAGAAATATTTCCTCCGCGATGCAGAATACCCCTAAAGGTTTCAAATTAACTACTTCCTGTGACTGACCGCACACACACACGAGAGCCTGCCGCTATGCTTTTTATGGAAGCCACATTTCAGATTCCCAGTTTAACAAAAACACCCTGCATCGACAGGCTTGTAACAGAGCAAACACTGTTAGTTAAATCACATACAGGCAAAAAGCTCTTTTCCTTCCTGCTCTGTTGTTAAACCTTGTAACTCAAAATCCAGCCGTCTCATTTCATGTTTTTTTGAAGGTGAGGAGGGAGATGACTATACTTTAATTTCACAAAATGCTATCACTTAGAGCGTTTTGTATTTTTGAATGCTCAAAGACTTCTTTCCTAACAAAGTGCTGGAGAACTGAATGTAATATCTTGCTGTTCGCTGTGCATCTTCCTCACTCTCTGGCAAGCTTTCACATGAGGGGTGCCACACCATTAGAACACACTGTCCCTTAACATAGTCAAGTCCCAAGGGAAAGCACTCCAGAGCACTATTATAAATTTACTCTTGTGTATTGATTCAATTATTGTGTAATAAAGGAGAACAGTGACTTCTGTCCATTGAGGTGCAGGAGGAAACGAATGAGATGGACTTTGACCGGTACTGGGGAATACCTACTGCCCATAGATGGCACAGCTGGCTGCAGTGTGTTTACTGGAAGAGGATTTGGTGTCTGCCAAGTAGAGAAGCTATTGTCTAGCCACCGGAAAGCCCCATGGCTTAAACTGATTACTTATTTACCCACCCCACAAATAAACTCATTGTGTCCCTATACATAGGGAGATGAGTGTGATAAATGTAGCTATTTTCACTTCCATGGGATTTATAATTCTAATGGGAAATAATGGCTTTTAGTTCCTGCAGGTCTAGATAAGGTTCATAGAAAATGCTCCAGTTTAGTATTGGTAATGCTAGGGTGTTCTGGCAGTGGGAAGCAATGGCTAATTAGTGCTGAATCAGAAGATGGTTGCAGAAGGGCTGCTGGCAGTCATGTCGTTCTCTCGCACGTCAGTGTCTGCTCTCTCTGTTTGGACCAAGCTTTCCCATTTCTGTATTAACTCTTGGGATGAGGCTGTCCAAGGGGTTTCTTTCTTGCACAAAACTTTGCCCAATGAGGCTTCTAACACAATCACAGAACAAACAGTAGCTGTAATATATTTTTTCATCGAAATCAGCTTATTCCAGTGGGATACAGTTCTTTGTAGTGAACCTCTCTGTCTCTACTGTTGTTCAGACAGGTTCATTGTTCAGAAATCCTTGAATATTCCCTGGAGCAGAGGCTGGGATTCAACTGACCATTGCACAAGAAGGAGTGCAGGGTCTATATAAATCTCAAATCCCTTTAATATACCTGGACTCTCATCATGCTTAGTTTTCTTTGGTACATACATTTAATTTTCTTTCTTCTCCCATTGGTTCCAGTAAGCCTCTCTGTCCTTAGTGTGAATTTCCTCTGTACCTTTTTTCTTTCTTGTATAGGTTACAAATGTGTCTTCTTTACACAACTTTTACTGCATCATGGTTGTTATCAGAAGGAAAGGGAAGGATATTTAAACACACACTAAAAAAAATTTTTTTTCAAATGGCATTTGAACATGTTGCAAAAATACTGCAATTCATTAAATTAACTATGAATTAATTCTAAACAAATTTTATTTGAATAAATTCTGAAACTACTTTAGTTTCATAGTAGCATACATAAGCATGTGAAATTCTTTAACCCTGACAGGACAAAATACCTTTCAGCTGAAGAAATCAATCATTCGATTTTCCCCCCCCCCCATTCTTGTAACCAAGCGTTTAACAACATGCAGACCTTAATAAATGATATACACAAACATCTGTCCTTAAATAGCAGCAATTCCATCTGTCAATAAAATTGTTTCTATTCCCTCACATTGGGCCTTGAGTTCACAATGCACAGGCTAGGCGAGCAGATGACAGCACACAGAAAGCCTCCCATTTATTGAGATGGGGGATTACCATCTGGTTTTCTGCTCCTGCTACAAACTGAGCCCTAATAATAGCAGAGGGGGTGTGTGTGCTCAAAATGCAGAAACAACACAATGTCCTTTCTCCAGCTGAGCAGGTCTTTTAACTTTTTTTTAAATAGTATTTTAAAATACTCAATTCCTTTTAGGAGGATGTATGTTCTTTGCTTGATTAATTGCTCTTATTTTGCAAAGTTGAGAACAAGTCCTATGGCTTAGGTCACACTCAGCTGGATCTTATTTACTAATGCTCCTGGCAAACAAATTAGCGAGTGCCCCCTTACTGAATGAATTAACAAGGATTCCCAGTTCACTATACATTTATTGAGCTAATAGCTATGTTTGCTTTGGGTTTCTTAATGTGGGCAAGGCTCCCAAAAGTGATACTGCTGATCTGAATTCTTCTGTGTGCTATTGAAATGATGCCCTGGCCACTTCACTTACGATTTTTTTCAGCTACTTAGCAACAGTGACAATGGTCCATCAGATAGTCGGTATCTCTGAAGGGTGTTGAAAACTCATATTAAAAAGTTCATGTTTGATGGCCATACCAGATAGATACACTTTAGTACCTGCTGGTGTTTCTGGTCATAATGTCCTTTAAAAATAAACAAGAGATTATCTTTGTGTTTCAAAAAGTCTAATCTGTAGTGCACCTAGTGTATCTTCCAGGGGCGTGTTTTGGGTTTTAGCATCTCGGCACAGAGCTGTTCCTTTTCTTTTAGCTCCTCTCTGATCTCTAAAATCAGACACTATCTTACCTCCCTCCCTCCCTCTCACCATGGTTTTAATTTCTCTGTTTCCTGACCATTAAAAATATTAATTTTACTAGATTGATTCTAAAATTGTGTATCCAATGGTAAGCACTCTTCTTCCTGAACAGCTTTAAACAAATTTGTATATAGATATGCAAACATATGGTGTGAACATGAGTACATATTAACATAAACTTTTCTTTTATCCAAATGAAACCTGAGCATTTTCGGTTTGCAGTTTCATGAGCGAAAAATGCATTTACTGATATAGTGTTAGGATTTCACATTTCTGTATGAATGAACCTGAGAGTACACAAGTACGTAAGATAAATCTTGAGATAAGAGGATAAGACAAAACACAGAGGGTAACTTATTTCTTTTAAAACCTAGAAGGGATGAATGAATATCCTAACATGAATAAGGGGACTGTGACATTTACTTAGCCTGGTTTTGGAAATGGAAGGTTTCTGCTTACAGCTTGGAATCATCAAAGGCGTGTTTTCCACCCAAGGTCCTCCCTTTGCTCCTTCATCTTTCCCTGAGAATGGTGGGAGAAGAAATTTGCATTTTTAACTGTGGAACAGCTCTCACAACGCAGCCACATCAGCTAATTTTCTTGGTCAGAGGCTGAGCCCAATCCATTGCTCTCTTTCACTGAGAAGCAGGAGCTCTGTTTGCCACCACCCCTATCCATAGCAGTCTGGTGGTACCAACAGGTTTCTGGAGAAAACTGAGTGGTGCAAGCAAGGCTGTCCACAGGAAACCAAGGCTGCCCACCCATGAGGGTGAGAGTCAAGGTCCATCCCTGGCAGATGGACCTTGACTCTCCTGCCTGCCAGGGACAGTGAACGCAATGGCCACATCAAGGCAGGTCTCTGGGCCAGACTTTATTCTGGAAAATAAACAAAAAATACTGAGCCACTAGCAAACAACCCTCTGCCTTGCTTTAGGCACCTTTAAAAGGAAACCCCCTAGCTGCAAGGGTCAGTTGTACATTAACCCCTACCCAGGTCCCCCTCCTAGGAAACGTGCCCCAAGTGCTTTCTGCTGGACCCCGGTGCTGTTCTCACTGCCTGCAGGGAAGCAACCCCTGCGGCTCGGGAGCTATTTTAATGAAATAACTGAGGAGGCCTGGTTGTTCCCATACATTGTTGTATGGTCCATAGCCCTGGTACGCCTATCAGCAGACAGAAAACACCCTCCACAGTCCTTCCTTCTGTGCAAGTCCCCCGCTGCCTCCGCAGCCATGGGTTTGCATCCTGGAAGCAGGAGAAGAGAGTACACCAAGGGGTTGTCCTGCTGCAGTGTGTCTCACAGAAAAAGAAGAATAAGACAAACCAGACAACAATAATTGCAAAATAGCCCTGCTCTGAAATCAGGCAAACTGCCAGAGAGCTCTTATGCAAAAAAAAAAAAGGGGGGGTGGGGGGGGAAGGCAAAAAAAAAAAAAGCTGGAGCTGGAGATTCAGCTCTCCCACATAAACAGCTTCCTTTCAAAGTCAGAGTCCAGTGCATACAGGCACACATGCATATACATGCTGCTCTTCCTCAGCAGGTTTTAGAAATCAAATGCGTGCCACCCATTCAGTGTTAGCATCGTTGTTGTCGTGATCTCTGGCAGCATGACCAAATAGTGCAAGTGTGAAATTTGGCACTGTGGGAGATCTGTTTGGTTTGGGTCATTAATTCATCTTCCCGGGTTCTGTCCTCCCACGCAGGAGGAAAGGAAATGTTATCAGAAGGTGGTGCCTGCTGGAGCACAGGGTGCCCTCTGGCCAGCAGGACCTCAGCTCCACCAAACATCCCCACGCCCTCAGAACAGAAAACTCAATGTTCTGTATTCTTATGGCTTGGAACAAGCAAATATTTCATCACAAGCTGTACATTTCTAAACTGATCTGTCTTGCACAACATCACTATGCATTCAGGCAGTTCACTAATTATCACTTTATAACATTTTGCATCTGCTTCTGTTAAGGCACTGAGGTTGCTAGTATGTTTTCTTGAGTTGTTTTATTTTTAAACAAATTGTTTCAGTGTCTGGCTGTCAACAGCTGCACTCTTCATTTTACACATTTTATATACACTCATTTTCTGCAGTGTGTCCTGATACTGCAGCTCAGCTTCAAACTTGAACCCACAGAAATCATTCGACAGGCTGTCAATTAGGCTTGCAGGTCATCCACTGTTTCAGGTTTTTCCCTGGACTCACGGAATTTGTTCTTGAATAACAAATAATACAATTTAAGCCCTCACAAAAGCATGGCAACTGTTAGGGGATCTTCTATAAGGTTTTCTCAGTGTGCCCAAGAGCTCTCCAGACTCAGCCAGAAGCAGGTTGGTACACATGGGTGAGATGTTTGACCCCTCAGAGTTAGCTGGTATCACCCGCTCCAGCATTCACCCCAGCAGCAGCAGAGTCTGCCAGCTCCAGGTGGTGCTCCAGATATAACCTTGTTAGCATCTAGCCTCAGGCAGTGTTAGGCTTGGTATTATCAGTAGCTCAAAGTAGGGAACATAAATAATGAGGTGGACTGGGGTTAAAAGTCACCAGACAGCGATTGAAGTGCAGGGTTCGGTATTTGATCATTTCGGTTCTTGACACAGTGTGAAAACCTGAACAACAAGTTTGTTGTAGATTCCATCCCATTTAGAGTAAAATAATGAAAGACCAAAGAAAACACAGAATGAAAGTATGGTACTTTAAAAAATGGTATTTTTGTAAGTTTATTTTTATAATTCCAAATCAGATGCATTTTCTATGAAACGTTTCAATCATTTTTAAAAATAACAGTGTCAGTATCCAATGGACAAACTGTTGTCTAATATATCTCTGTGGCAATATCTATTGAAAACAGTCTACTGCAAAGTTCCTGACGTTAATATTCATAGATAGTGTCCTGGTTTGTTTCTTTCTTTCTGTAGTTCATCAGCGCATTTTCTTAAGCGTGAATTTGTTATTTCTAGTGGGTTTTTTTTCTCTCTAAGTTGTACCAATAATAATTTAAGATGGCACTACGCCATGTTGAACATTGCCACAAACCTGGGCTGGCTAGCATCCATTAACAGTGACGTGCAGTGACTCAGGTATTAAATGGATGAGGACGCTTGTATGCTCCGTCATTCTTCTGTTGGTGTTTAACAACATCCAAGACAGCAATTAAGTAATTAGATATATGTCAATATTTGCTTGGTCCAATCTTCGTGAAAAAATACCTGGGCAGTATCAGTTTGGACAAAACTCAGAGATCTAAATATCTCAGGTGGAAAAGTTGAAGTTTGTATATCTGAAACACTGAAGTTCTCTCACGTTGCTATGTGTGACAGCGTTACTGCTGACAATAACAGCAGTTGTTCGTCAGCAGCCAGCACTGTTACAATACTCCAAGCAGTGAGGCATAAGCAAACCACCAGTAATGTATACTGTACCTAATAATTTCCAGTCCCAAGCAGGACACAGGCACCTCAATTTTAAGATTTAGATTTGATAAAGTATGATTTTGAGACTGGAAAACAACAAAGGCATATGTTGTCATACATAGGCAGGATTCCATGTTTTTCATGACTACGTGGGTGAAAAAGTGTGCCCTTTCCCCAACAGGCGTTGTGTCAGGAAGGCTGCGACAGTGCGTGTCTCCGGGGCAGCAAGGGTTAAGCGGTGCAGACTGCCACTCTGAACAAAGGCTCAATTCATGTGTTTTCTTCCTTGAAGGGAGTGAGAGAAAGAAACATAAGTAAAGTACAGCAAAAGCTGTTGTGAAACAAGCCCGTTGCTGTTCACTGAAAAACAAGTATGTGAGGATTCATTTTTAGAGGCATGCTGAAGAAGCAGGGGAACTGGAGGGTGGCCGCAGCCGCTCTTCCTCCAGGGGCTGTCACTGCCCCGCGAACGCCAAGGACTAAAATCAGCCGGCTTCTTAGAAGAGGACGTGGTGCTGACTGTGTGCCACAAAAAATGTCTGCTGTACAAAACCACAAGCTATTTCCCACTCCAAAGCAAAATCTTTAATAGTAGCTGTTCTTGCAGTAATTCGAAAAGTTATTCTGATTCCCTTTTTTTCTGGAAAAAATATCCCCAGTTGCAACTTATGCTCTTGAAGAGCAGTTTGAAAAGCAGTCCAGCTGATCTAGAAAAACTCAAAATCCGTTGGAATAAAACTTCTTCATTGATCGCTCAGCTAGAGTCAGAATAACACAGTCTATTACTGAGTGCTGATTCGTGAAAAATCAAATGAATTCATTTTTTCTTATTTATTGCACTCACAGATGTTATTGGTGACTTCTATTCCAAAGGTCTCTCCCTCACCAATGATACTAAGTGAAACAGTCATGTTAAGGCTGACATGAGGAGCATTATAAACTGGTGTGACTAGACAAGAAGCACAGTGAGGTATTATATCTGTAGTCACTGTGTGAATTAAACTATGGCTAACTCTTAGAAGACTTTGCGTATGTGCAGCAACAGATCCACTGTCATCTGAAGTCTTATATAGTCATAGAATCGTAGAATATAGAATTGTTTAGGTTGGAAAAGACCTTTAAGATCATCAAGTCCAATCATTAACCTAACACTGCCAAGTCCACCACTAAACCAGGTCCCTAAGTACCACATCTACAGGTCTTTTAAATACCTCCAGGGATGGTGACTCAACCACTTCCCTGGGCAGCCTGTTCCAATGCTTGACAACCCTTTCAGTGAAGAAGTTTTTCCTAATATCCAATCTAAACCTCCCCTGGCACAACTTGAGGCCATTTCATCTTGTCCTATCACTTGTTACCTGGACAAGAGACCAACACCCACCTCACTACAACCTCCTTTCAGGTAGTTGTAGAGAGCAATAAGGTCTCCCCTCAGCCTCCTTTTCTCCAGACTAAACAACCCCAGTTCACTCAGCTGCTCCTCATAGGACTTGTGCTCTAGACCCTTCACCAGTCATCCACAGCGGTGGAAAAATAGGTTTGTCTATTATATAGCTCTGACAAATTATCTGTATTACAAGCAAGCTGTGGTAGCACCTCCACAATCCCCTGGGAAGGTGAGGTCTCTGCTGCGCTAGGTCCAAGAGGCGCGTGCAGGAGCATCCCTGTACAAATCTACAGCAGAATTGTGTCATTGCTGCAATGCAGCATGTTGGATGGTATTTGGCCAAATCATCCAATCTCTGCATTCCCGCTTTTGTGCATGGTATGAATGTGAAGTTGGGCTTTGGCACTTCTTCTGCCAAAGTGCGTGAGCTGAGGCGCTGAGGACCATGCTGGAGAGCGGGAAGGATGGGGAGCATTGGCCTGATGTCAGCGCTTACTGGGGTTCGGACACTGCAGAAGAACCCCAAGCCTCAGTCTAGGGAAGTGAGACTCCACAGGCTGCAAAGGTGGCAGGTGAACGAGACAGAAGGTGTAATGTGGCAGCCATAGTGTTTTCCAGCAGTATCTTGGTGAACTGATAGCGAACACAGTCAAGACTTGATTTGCACTAACGCTCGCTCCAGATGTGCGTTCACCTTGGAGAGTCGGGTATGTGGGCACAAACAGAAGCTACAGGAGTTACACTGACTTGGTGGATGACTGCTGTGCAAAGAGGACTCCATTCTGTCAGCATATCCAGGCTTGTGGGGTCTAGGGGGTGTCTGCGATCTCAGACAGGTGAAAATGAACATTCTTTTCATGGCCAACTGAAAGGTCAATTTTCAGCCAACAATTAAAAAATAAAAAAGCAAATGCATCTATAGAAAACAACTGATAATATGTTTCTATGGTTCATAGCAGTGCTGACAAATAGTACCACAGACAATGAATTTATTGATTTTGGCAGCACTCTTTGACCATCAAGAAAGTAGTTATTACAGAAATTTTTGGAGTTGATTTATTAAGGGGTGATTATTTAATATTTTGACATTCAGTAGTTAAAATAATGAGAAAAGCATGGGACTGCACTTCTTGCAACTGGAGGAAAGGTATGGGATTGCAGTGTATTGCTCATACCTGCCTACACGGTTGTTAATGCATGCATCTTAGCATACAGTTCCAGCAGTTTCTTGCAACTGCACCAGAATGTGCTTCTAAATGAAAGTCAAGAAGCAGTAATTACAAATTTCAAATAGTCCTAGGTAAGATCACAAAAAATAATTTGGAACATACAGAGCTGTGAACTTTATGTTTTCTTATATATACATATACATGTATATATATGCATGTATCATTGAAAGCTACTAAATGAAATCACACTTCATTAGGCTGAATTCTGTAAGAACATGGACAAATATATGTCTTCATATTTTGCAAAAATATATTTGTGAGACTGCTAGATCACAATTTTTAAAATGACTTTTATTCTGAAAGTGCCAAAACCCATTAACTTTAAATGAGACTTTTCAAAACAGGATTCAACGTTTTCAATCCAATTGCAACATGTTTTATTTGAATACACACACTGAAACATAAAATGATGACAATAATTATTCCTGGAAGGTACTAAAAAGTTGATCTGTATGCATAAATTGAATTATGGCTCTGGCAAAGGTGTGTTACAAGCAAATAGACGCAGTATAAACACTTCATACTCCCTAGCATCTACTGCCAAGGTCCTCTAATAATTTTAAATCAGTTCAGACTGTTGCTGTGAGATAGCCTGCCTGTACTCAATTACATATGTACAAAAATCAGAAGATTAAAGAAATTGTTGAGAGTACAAAAGGGATTTCTTGAAAAAGTTAGCAAGGGAAGGCCAGAAGTGAAGGTAGTGAAGACTGCATGAGCTGCAATCCCAAGGACTGGCTGTTCAAATGCCTGAGAAACATGGAGAAACCATAGGGGAACTCAGCTGCCAAGAAGTCTAAAGGCATTTCAACAGCACATTTGTGAAGTGTAATTTTGCAAAGACTTATAAACTGACCAAATTGGGCAGGTTTTCCTGGGATTAGCAAAAGACATAGCCTTGCCATGAAAACTGCTGCTCTGCCAGACTTGATGTTCTGCTACAAAGTGTAGTTTTCCTCATGGAATAAATATTATAATGTTCCTTGGATATTAATGTTGTTAAATAACAACAATAACCACACAGAAGCAGCTCTCCAACATGGAAAATTTCAATATTTACACAGGGCAAAGCTAGCTGCGGTGAAAATCAAGGTGTTAGAATAGGAGGGATGAGGCAACCCAGCAGTAGTCAGTGTTACGTCCTCCACCCACTGCGTGGACATACAAGTGTGTATGTTTTGTTGCTATGCCAGCTACAAGTCAGCACTGAAAATTCACTGCCCATCTACAACTATGTGCTTCAAGTAAATAAGGAGAATTAAAAAAACAAATGGAAATGTGTATCAAAGCAGGAGTTTCTCAGTTAATACTTCACTGAAAAGGCAGTCAGAGATTGTCACCAAAAAAAAAAAAAGTCTATGTTTTTTCTTAGCATCCCCATCGTCTTCTCCTCTGTAACAACCAATGAGCACTGCTGCTCTGGTCCCACGCCGATCTCGGGCTGCTGAACTGTGTGAGCAGGACCTCAGCATGATATGGAGCTCATGTGAATGTTTAGCTGTGGTCATGAGTGGGAGCTGGGGAAGCCTGGCAGAAATGTGGGGACCTATGGGTTTGCCCAGGTTGCTCCAGTCTTTATTCTCTCTGGGGTTCAGTTCCCAGCCCATTAAGTGGGGTCTCTGCTTTGACCCAGATGAATGCTGTGGGGGTGAATGCATTCAAGACTGGGAGATACATCCATCTTGCAGTAATGAGGAACCACCAAACCAGTGAGAGTTGCCTGGACTGTCAAAGCCTCCTTGCCTCTGTGGCATGTAAATGAATGCTGACCTTGTTGCAGGACTAAAGGACTTGATCAGAAAAGAAGGACATCCCCCCACACGTTGAATTTAAATAACGTGATGATCAGTTTGTGAAGAACAAGTTAAATGACCTAATACAACTTTTTACTTTCAGTCTGTATGAGGTTTACCTAGGGTGCATGCAGCTGCTGGCAGCAAACATAGGATGAATTGTGAAGCTCCTGAGCTGGGGAAAAGGCTCTATCTACATTTTGTCCAATGTCTTTGGACTCTTTCTCTCTAGGACATCCTCCACAAACCATGGCCAGAGTGCCAACCGCATGAAGAAGCAGCAGGATGCTTGGAAACCATATGCGATGGACTGAACCCAAGGAGGAAAAAGGGGAGAGAAATGATGGACAGCGTAGGTAGGTGATGGAGCATGTGCTCTACAAATCCAGACCACCTTAATCTAAAGCAAACAAAGCAAGTTGGGGAAAGTTACAATGATTTAGGTTTTCTAAGTACAATATTTTTTGTTTTGAAACAATTTTCCCTTAAGGAATGCCCTTTAATTTTAACTTGCAGAAGGCTGACAACTCATCCTATTAAAATTTTTTCCTTTTGCTGGAAAGAATTTTTTTTTTTGGCTAATCCAAAACAATATTTTTTCCTCTCATATTCATCAACCACCTTGCCGTATAACTCCCTCACCATTTCAAGGCATGACCCAGCCCAGTACCTGATGGGTGTTTAGAATAAAATTTCTCCAATGGACAGATTTTCCCGTAGTTGTTATCTTTTTATTTTTGCTAGATGACCTGATCTGATCTGACATGGCAGTTTGTGTACTTTGGGAACATAGCTTTCTCAAGTGCTCAGATGACATGAAATGGAAATGGTGTCTAACTTGAGCCACTCAGTGCCAAAACACGGTGCTGGAAGGAGATGGGCAAGTCATTGAGACCCATCCCCCTTTTCTAGCAAGCTGTAGAGTTTAGTTCAAAAGTCTTGGTAGAATATGTACTCCAAGCAGCTCAAAAAGCTTCCCAACACCCTCAAGACAACCTGGAGGTCTGTGGTAAAAGACTCACCCCTGCAACTGTCATGTGTTACTTGATGGGAACAGGAGAGAGTGAGGGCTGAGTCCCTGTTGGGCAGAGCAAGAGGCAGAGACTGTGAAAGGCAGCAAGGGAAGATTTGGTTTAGACTCAGGTAAAACGATTTGTACCAATAAGGACAATTGAGCCCTGCTACAGATGGCTGGGGAGTGAGGATCCCATTCAGAAAAGTCTTTAAGAATATCTGTCAAAATGGTACACTTGCTTCATCCTGGGGTTGGATGGCCTTTTGTGGTCCTGTCCAGATTCTTTT
Organism: Gymnogyps californianus; assembly: GCF_018139145.2. Taxonomy (NCBI): domain Eukaryota; kingdom Metazoa; phylum Chordata; class Aves; order Accipitriformes; family Cathartidae; genus Gymnogyps; species Gymnogyps californianus. The sequence goes on from NC_059471.1 coordinate 155,171,175, forward strand.
CCATATTTTTTCTATAGATCACAAAACATTTGTTACCTGTTCCTTCCTCTCCTACCATGATTTATCTACAGAAATCACTTCTGAAACAATTTTCAACCATCTCCTCTGAAACAGCATTCCCTGACTGTTGTACAAAGCACTCTCAACCTCTAACTGGAGGAAAAAAATAGCAGCTGGAACATCACCTATCTAAGATCTCATCCACAGGCACAAGAAACCCTCAGAAGTTACAGGGACCCTGGGCATCTCCTGAAACTATGGCTTTCAAAGAGTTTAGCTGGATCATGACTTCACACCTCATCTTTCTAACCACCCTGAACTAGTCTGGGGGCCACCTTACCCATTTCTGGGAGCACATCTGTCCTACCCATGTTCAAACCTATCCCACTATCCACACACAGATCCTCCAAAAGCTTGCATTGATTAGCAATTCTCATAAAGGTGGAAACTCTCTGTGGTGATTGATCCAGGAGTCTCTGCTTGCTAACGGGCATAAGGTCGATGCATGGGGACCCATGAGTGCCAATGACACAGAAGCGGCTCCAAGAGGACGCAGACATCCACGCGGCAGTGGAGGTCGGTGCAGGCAGGGCACTGACATCAGCTGCAGTCCTGAGAGCCTTGCAGGAGCATTACAGTTTTTCGCTCTTCTGACACTGGTAAAATGAATCACCCTGGTAAAGTTAGAGATCCATTTGTGTGTATAGCTGGGAACAGGAAGAAGAGCTAGTAAATAAGACTGGATGTGTTATGGCTAGCTGTCTTTCGTTCCATTTGATAGAACAGATGACTGCTTACTTTAGGCTATTAGGCATGTTTGTTATACATTAGGATTCATGGACTTTCAGTTACGCTTTTTTTTTAACTTGCTAGAATGATACTGACTATTAATTAAAATTCCGGGACTCTGCTTGATGGGGAATGAAGACAGATAGTACTAAGTATCAAGGCGCCTGGTAAATGCACTGCTCTCTACACTGCTAATATAATGCTTCCTTATATTAAAAGACAACACAAACTCACAGAAGAGAAATGTGGATAAACAAAGTGATAAACAGAACAGTAAATCTAAGTATAAGCGCATACATAAAGAAATAAAATTTTATAACTTTATTATACTTGTATTATCAAAGCTGAAATATTTCCAGAGGAGCAGTTTTCCATTGGAGGAAAAAATTCTTCTGTGGAGCTGTAACAACATAACAACAACCTTTACACCTTGTTTGGAAGAGGAAAGTTTTATTAAAATACTGAAGGCCAAGTAATTTTATTCCATGAATTACTAGAAATGCAGAAAACAACTAATTGTGGGCAAGTCCTGAGAAATGGCTCATCTCAGAGCTTGTTCAGAGAAATGATCTAAACTAATTTATTCACAGAAAGTTCACACTGAACATCACACTCAGTAACTAGCAAAATACAATTTTTAATGATGATCACTTAAGGTACAGAAAAAGAAAAAAAATCAGTGAAAGGAACGAAAAAAAAATCAGGTCACTTTGCACATAAATCTCTTTTGCATAGCTCTCTGTCAAGAGCTTTCAACAAGGGGCAGCTTGGAGGGGGGACTGATCCCAGCAGGAACGCACTCTTCGGGAAATTAGACCAAAGTACAGTGTTCCCCAGATGGGTGGAAAGTCCCATCTTAATGCATCATAGTAGTTACAAATCGGCAAGAGCAATTGCTTGTAGGATCCTGGAAGTGCTCTTTGGGTTTTCTGCTATAAACAGTTGGCAGTTAAAGACAAGCAAACTTTAACCCTCTCGATAAACTGAAGCGCTGAACTCAATTGCTCAGAAGGCTGCAAGAGTTCTGCAGCAGAGATTGTCATGATTTGTCTAAACTCACCACAGAACCTGAAAGAGCTCTGGAAACACAGGTTCAGCAGATCTCCTGAAAACTTGTGCTAGGACACTTCCCTCAAAAATGTCAAGGGGAGCAAATGTTTTAGGGTCAAAAAGGGATGAAAACCAAGGCCTTCTATGGCCTTGCTTAATGCTCTGCTTATTGACTGGAGAACCGAGTTGATTAAAGGGTGGTGGAAATTCCTTTTGTTCTTCTCATTGAGTTTCTGAAAGGCCAAATACTTATCCTCTGGATTTTCAGAAGGAAAACCTTCATGTTTTTCTCCAAGAGAGAGGTAAATTGGAAATGGGAGCCTTCCTACAACCAAAACATTAGTGTTTAATTCAGTCTGGAAGTAGACCGAGGCTTACATCTCCTCTCTGAACTTCCTTCTGACACCCATGCCCCTTGCAGGCTCTCTGAGGTCCTGCTGCCCACCAGAGGCCCAGATGCAACCTTAGAGTCACAAACGTTGTGGGACCTAAAGTCAGTGCTGCAGTGGTTGGCACTGCACCATCCAAGGCCCTCACCCTGCAAATCAAGTCAGACTGATCTCCTTCCACCTACTGCTCACACATTGGGTAGGATGACTTCCAAAACCGTATCTGAACGGCCCAGTGCAGAGCATGGATTCAAACTCCCTGGACGCACACGTGGGAGGAATTTGGAGCATTAAATGTTATTTATCTCAAGCTTCTCTTTTTGCCTTTTCTTACCTGCCTGCTTTAATTTTCAAGATCTAAGGAAACTGCAAATACAAAGACATCCCAGCCCCAGAAGCAGGGGGTGGGCCTGAGACGTGCTTATACTGTGCTGACCTGACAGGCATGGATTCACCCCCTGCCTCCTGGTGCCGCGGGGGCATGCCCAGGCCCCCGACCAGGCAGTGGGGCTGACGCAGCCCACGAGCACGACCTGCCCCCACGCACAGCTCTGCTGCTGCCTGCGTACAGGTTGCTTTCCTGCAAAGCTGCCTGGTGAGACAGTCAATGACCAAAGCATGCTCACTGTGGCTGCTGTAGGCTTTGGCTTCCTCGACTCAGGAAATACAGGAAAGTCAAGGGGCAGGGAGTTCTTTCACAGCGATGCCTGCAAAAAGCGTGATTCATTTATTTATTCTTCTATGAACACCCTAGCTGGATGACTAAGGCAGATCTGCAGACTGATGACCCAGAAACAGTAGAGATAAATTTCATATGTAGGGGAAGGAAAAAATAAGTTAAAAGCCATACCCAGACTGTTATTTTCCCAAGTTCAGTGGTTTACCTCACAGCCTGAGTCCTAGCCAACACCAAGAATATAGCACAGAGACTTGCTCAGGGGCTTTTTTTTCTGCCTCTTCTGCCTCTCAGGGTGGGGTAACTGAGATTAGCTGCACCTGTGACTTCTTAAATTAGCAGCACATAAACTCACCATAGCTTCTGGAGCTCTCAGATGTGAGGGTCAGGGTGGCCTGTTTCTTTTCCTGGTTCCAGTTTAAGTGGCTGAGGTGGGTGCTGCTGATTTTATTGCACCTTTTCCTTCCCTTACCTCAGGTAAGACGTTTGCACTTGTAGGGTGAGGGGGTGGAAAGGAAAAGGAAGAAAGTGCCAGGTGAAGTAAGTCTGCTCAGGCTGCTGAGCTCCTACTGGGGAGGCAGGAACCTACCTCCTCCCTGATCAGAGGATGGGTCTGCAAGGTGGGATGCTGTAGTGATTTCTGAGGAATTGAAAAAAGATTGGGTGAATGTAGGGGGAAAAATACTTCTTGGTTTTGCTTCAGGCCTCTATATGAGAAACCTTTCTGTGAACAGAAAGTGTCAAGCTACAAAGCAGAGTGAGTGTGAAACAATCTACTGCAGGCTAACTGGTTAAACTGTGGCTAATAACAATCTGGTGCTAAGCTAAAGTAAAGGACTTAAGTATTTTGTTTTATTTGTTAGACCCCAGTGATGTTCCCTAGGAGGCTGTATCTGTGGTGCAAGTGTTGGGTTTAGGTTGTTGCGCTGCTCTCAGCCTGTGATTCCTTAGTGCCAGTGAAGTGCTGTATGTACAGCTGTAGCAGATGAGGTGCCCTGGGTGCCTATGGAAGCTGGTGTGCCTCATCCCAGCACCTCCCTGTGGAAATGTGCAGCAGGACTCTGCAGAGGGCAGGATTCCCAGCCTGTTTGTGTGCACATGCTCGTGCAAGCCTGCAATCATAAATACACTCAGCCTCCTGGCTGAAAGGCTCCAAATATCTCTGTTTTCTGGCCCTACTCTTGGAGCACTGGGGTTACTTTTTAAAAAGTGACTCTTTTATTGAATGCAACTTGAAAGTATTAAGCCCTGAGCAGCATGTGACCCTGGCACCAGACAAATCCCTTTTGAGTCCTCAGTCTATAATCCTGTGTGCAGCATGCAGGGTGAGGTAGGAAAGTTCTCCTCTTCCCATCACATTCCCTTTCAGCTAGCTAGGCAGTATTTGACACAGAGGTATTACGCACTGGCCATTATACAAGCTATTAGGTTCAAACCCCAACACCCTTGTTTGGCCCTTTAATGGCTGTAGCCATGCATTCCAGAGAGTGGTCCTGCATAGTCAAAAACTCACATCTTGACTGATCTTATGCTCTTTGATTTCTTTGAGTATTTTCTCATTCCTGTACCGTGATATAAGCTGTAAATGTAGAGGTTAACGCATCTCCCTTATTATATGGTTTGCAATAGGAGAATATTGCTTCTCTCCGTACCACTCTAAACAGGCCAGTCTCCATAACTTGTCAGCTGGCTTCCTTGGCTTCCCCACCACCATTTTTACCCTTTTCCAGTCTTGACTCTGCCAGAGGCTGTATTCTGTGGGGCACATCAGGCCTTCATTCCGCGTAAAGTTCATAATCCTTCGCAGGGTCAAAATTACTGAAAGGCGTACAGTGGTGTTTCCTTGTGCTTTCTCTCTCCGAATTAGTTTTGGTTTGTAATTCTCATGGTCTAGCACAGTGTATCCACATTTCCATCATAAATGCCATGGGAAAGATATATTTCACACCCAATGCTCTTTTTAAATGCTGAGTTTTACCAGAGCTGGGAAATAGCTTAGGTGAGTGACCTTTCCCTGGAGGTGGGCCACGTCAAGGCCTCTTCCCTCAGTGGATGGGAGGAAACCAGAAGAATGGGGACAAGTGTTGAAGTGCTCTTTGCAGGGAGTGACAGCATGTGAGGGGGACCCTCACTCTGCAGTCAAGTTTGATTGAATTAATTGTTCAGGTATGTGGCAAAATGGAACCTGGGAGAGAGCAGAGAACCTGGATGGATGTGTTTACCTGCAAAGAGGGTCAAAGGAATAAGGTTTGGAGGAGGCAAAGATAATCACGCAAGGTCAATCACTAATGTCTGTGGAGTGCTGGAGCAATTGGGTGAGAGGGAGGTGCAAATCAAAGTCTTATTTCAGTCAGATCTGTAGTATCTCTGTGCACGTTTGTCCTGGTGCAGGACTTTGCCTTTGCTATGTTCAATGACCTTGGACTGATCTGAGGCCTCCATCCAGGTAGCTTTGCAGTCTACAGAGCAAAAACTGAGCAGCTTCATCGAGTGGTGCCCCGCTGCATGCATGTGAATGTGTTTACACACACATGCGTCGTCTTTCTTTCCAGCTCCTTCTCTCCCTCCTCTTTTTCCATTTGGTTCTGCTTTGCATTTTATTTGCAATGTGTTGTCCTGTTTTCAGTATTGCTCATGCATGTTGAGTTAAGGTTCCCCGAGGAGTCTGTCTGGCACTGAAAAATTAAAATTAACTTTTTTGTTTTTCACACTCTCAAAGCCCTTTATTATAAGCTAGAGTTTTTGCTCCAGGGTAGTAGGATGTTGGGAAGAGCCAAAATATGGCACTGCTGAGAATCAATTAGTATAAAAACTGCACTACTATCCAACTGCGTGCTGATTACCCCACCCCCCAAAGACAAATGTGTTTGCAGTTTAGGTAACAAGTGAAATAAGCATGTTGAATTTCATTCTAACATGTCACTCTTATGGACTTTCTTCTCCGCCTCAGTGCTTTCCTCTAGATGTGTGAATTGTGTCCTGTTGAGAGCTGGGCAAAATATGCCTGGGAACAGCAGCTCCCTCCCTTCCTCTCCCCCAGAAAATAAGGGAATTGTCTTGCAAATACCAAACCGATGTATTTCAAAGTGTTTCAATTTGGTGGCTGGCAACAAGGGGACTTCGATGCTACTCACAGTGAGGAAGGTGGTATCTCATCTTAAATGTACAAATCAGACTTACTGTACATGAGGGATCTGAGTTTGTCCTCTCTGCTCGCTGTGGAGATCTGAGACATGTCTTGCACATCCCAAGCATGTGATTTCTTGTCCTCTAAGAGTCCCTACAACACTGGCTTTGCTTACACACTTAAATAATTTGCATGCTAAATTGAAGAATCAATTCTGATTCTGTTTACGAGGTGATCTTAATTAGTTAAGGAAAATAGCAGCCTCACTGCTGTTGAATTCCTTTGCATGTCCCAAGGATATGGTAACAGTTAAATATCCTGCCAGTCTGGAGGTGAGCAGTTTTGGGGGTTGTTTGGGTTCAAGAAAAGAACGAAGTGAGGAAGCCTCATCAGGTGAGGACCCTGCTGTGTGTAACCAAAGGCTTTGTCTTTTGTGGCCTCTGATCTTCTCCTACTGTTTGCAAAACTCGCTTTCTGTCCTCAGTTATCATTACACTTTGGCCAGAGAGAGAGCTCATTTTTACTGCAGAGCACCCAGCTCTGTGGCACCTAGGCCTTAATGGCAGGCAAGAGATGAAAACAATGGGAGGTACTGCCTTCCCTTCCCCTGTGTCCAGTTCTGTCTACCCAAAGCTATGTCCTAATTCTGGCTGATGGCTTGGTATGGCCACTCGCCCTTTCCTCCACAGGACACATTATACACCCTTGTAAAACTTCTTGATAGCTTTGTGGTACAAAAATGTGTGGTATAGATCTAAAGGGCCTTCTTTACTGTAAGGCTGTAAAATGTATGCAGGGCCCATCCCACTTTGCCTCTTACTATTGTCCCTATTCCTCTTGAGGGCACTTGCACAGCATCAGGGAAAACTGGATGCATGTGCCTTCTGAAACAGAGTCCTATTCCAGATATTTAGTCTTGGGGAAGGTGAAGCTCTGCCTCCCCGTGGGGAAACAAATTCAGCTAACCACATAGTGCGGGGTGGGGGTAATGTTGGCATGTTGCATAACTGCTTGACAGTGCTTCCTCATTGCCTCACCTATTAAATGTGAGCATGCATGTGCCCAAGCAAGGGCCCAGCTGCTGCAGCTCCAAAGTCTTGTGCTCTGCCCTGAGCTCGTGTAACAACAGGGAATTGCCTCTTCCTCCGACAGCCAGGTAAGCCCATGCTCTAATGTACAGCTGTGGCAACTGCTTTGCTGCTGTGGATGTGAGCATATCACCTGGTTTTCTGCTGGCCAGACCAGAGCAGCTCTTGGGCTGCAAAAAGAATTTAAAACGCCACATCACTTGTTCTTCTCTTTGCCATGAAGTCACTTGTGCATAGTTGAAGCAAATTTCTTTGGTCTGGATTTCATTTCACTTTGCAGCTACAGGAAGAGTCACAAACTACTCAGGTTACTTACGGTAAAAGTGAGTAAGTTTTCCCAGTACACATTTGGGTCTATTCTTGTCATGTGCGATTGCTATCGGAGCAGGAGGTGCTGGAGCCCCCTCTGTCCGCGCCTGACCCTTCCAGTTGGAGCAGGGCTGCATGCCGCCCTTCCAAGTGACGTGTTTCGCACCAGGCAGCAAGTTCAATAAGCCTCTGAAATTTGCTAGATGCGAGCAGATTGTACGTGGGGCCGGGGTTTGGGTTTTTTCTGTCTCTTTGTGCAGTTGCTGGTGGAATGTGTTTCCCAAGCCCCCATCTGCAGGCCTGTTTATTTTCCCTCCTCTAAACCTTTTCTTTGTAGGGTAAGATGGAGAACAATGGGGACCAATGGTCTGAAACTGAGCAAAGCAGGGGAAAAACTAGGCTAGACGTCAGTAGCAGTTTCATAACCGATGGAAACGAGTATGGGAGCATTTGCCCCTGGGAAGAGGCTGAATCTTTTTTTCATCAGCTTCAAATGAGGCAATGCAGAGGAGGAGGAGGATTCTATTAAAATTAGAGAGGGGGGGAGGGGATTTGCTGGCATGACTTGGGCTGGAGGAACCCTCACAATCTGTCCTGCCTATTAACTCAGTACAGATTGAAGACTTGATTATAGGGTATTTCCTGTTAGAGAGGCTTCAGCATATTGTCTTCCTTACTCACATGTATGAGGTCACCTGATTATTAGAATCTCAGGTGCTGCCTAACCTCTGGGGGGGGATGTCTGGAAAGGGCAGATAGCTGTGAAGGGGCTGGTGTGAAGATTTAAGCTGAGCGTTAGTTGACATTTGCAGCGTAGAAAACAAGGGCTTTGCCAAACCCGGCCTGAACGTTGGCCATGGCCAGAGACTTGCACCTGGTCAAGTTACAGTACAAAAATTTGTACAGTGCTACTGTTAAGCAGTTGAGCCCCGATAGCTCTATTTAAGGCTTGTACTTATGAGGCAACTGGGATAATACATTGGGTATGGTGGTAACTGTGTGCTCCTCTGGCACTTGACTTTAGACTTGGATTTTATTCAGGTTTTTGGCCAGGACCTCAGATTTCACGAAGGGGCAAAGCAGGGCTGTGATAATGGTTCTGACCACCCACGGGAGCAGAGCTCCAGCTGACCTTGAGATTGTCCTTAGATCTACACCAGCAGACTTCTAATGTGTCTTCTTCCTCTTCCTCAGCTATACCTCCCCCACCTCTTTTATTTTCCCCTCTGGTCTAAGTGGGTAATAGAATAAAATGGGAATTGCCCTTGGGTAACCTCCAGCAAGCAGAATGCTCCTCAGTTGACATAACTTTATAAATGGATTTATAAATGCTATGTGAAGGCTGCACCTGGTGAAGGGGCCTGACTTCTCTAGTGGTGCCCACTGAGCTCATCCAGGGATGCGCTGGCACTAGACCCATTTGGGAGCCTTGCCTGCTCCTCCTGTGAAATGGTCACCCCTGTACCTCTTTGCCTCAACTCTGAGGAGTATACTCTGACCCAACAGAAGTGTCTCCATGAACTGTACACTCTGGCGTTTTCCTGTTCCAGTCACTCCAGGGCTAATAAATAGCAATGGTAATAAATAGCAGCAGATGCTATAGACTGAAGATTATGTATGACCCATTTTCCACTGGCCGTATGCACATTTTAGTACATGAAGTACTCTCTCTGCGTATCATTTAGTTTCTAGTGTACCCCCTCTGTGGCAGGAAACTGGAGTGCTTGGGCACAGGAGGGAGGGAAAGTAGCCTTCCGCACATGCGGGTATAGGCTGATGCACTTATAGGCTGCAAAACTTGTTGAGTAAACAAGTGGTCTGAAAAAGAAATTCATGCTGAAGGAGTTAGTCTTCCTTACTCTGGTGTCCATGCTTCTGCCCCCATGTTTCAGAGAGCTGAGGACACATTGAAGGAAATGTCCAGGTTTCAGCTCGACTGCTTCTGCCTGATTCCTACCCTTTCTTGGACCTGCCAGTCTTCTGCAATCTCAAAGCATGGTAGACAGTGGTATTTAGCAAAATACAACTTTCTCCTCCTTTAAAACTTAGCTTCCTAATTTAGTATTGCCTTGCTCAGGATTTTATACAAAAGACTGTAAGAATCTTGAAGTGAACAGAAAATTTGTTGGGCGAGTATCAGTTTGTGGAGCAGGAAAGAAGTTTAAGGGATTTTTAATCTCATGAGATGAGGCTCTCACTAGTGCTAGCTCCAGCATGGCTCCAGGTTGCATATGCAATGCTATGCAATACCATCCTTGTATAGCAGCTCAAATATAGATGCAATAGGCATACACCCTCCTGTGTTTCACTGAGGTCCTCAGCTGAGGTGGGGTGGGGGGATATGAACATGCTTATAATGCTTTAGGGCTTGAGCTAGTTGCATGTGGGGCCAGCCAGGGTGTACCTATGGAATGCCGCCCATGTATGCAGCTGAAGAATACTCTGGTCAGAGTGAAACAGGCTTCACTGCATGAAGCAGTGAATATATCTATATATCAATATACATATGCACATATATATATATCTCAAATCCAATTAGTTCCCCACTCCTAACTTTCTCTTACTTGAGCTGTGAAACAAAATGATACTGCTTCACATCTCCTGAAGCAGAACTTCTTGTTTCAAATTCAGTGAAGCATGTGAGTGAAAATGATTTGGTTTGAACTGGTGAGCCTGTTTTCAAGAGAAATCTTCAGTTTTATCAGCTGTCAGTTCAATGCTCAGAGTTAAAGCCTCCTAAGCCAAAAACAGAGATTCAATAGGTTAAATAGACTTGTTCTTCAGTAGCAATAAGAGACTGACAAGACAAGAGGAAGTAAATGTCATGTTTTTAATGCTGATTTGAACAATCTCCCATGAAGTCAAAGCACCAAACTGGACACACCTTGTTTTCAGTATTCATCGCTGAAGGGATACTCTGGATGGTCACGCCACCTGTGGACAGGTCAGATGGAACAAGTGAGCTTCTTGAGTGAAGCAGAATATCACATCACTGATGCAGTTGTCCTGTGCCTAGCAAACCTCTTCCTTGCAATATATAGGTGGCCTTCATGGAAGGCTCTTCTGCTTATTCAGAAGCTGTCTGCTCTGAATAATCTTTGCTGCAGAGTTGGAAGCAAACCTGTGCATTTAAGGAGAGAACAGTGAAGGACCATTTTACAGGCCTACAGACTGCATACCTTAAGGACAGATGGGAAAAACCAACCAGAGTTTGGATATCAGCTATTCTCACTATTTAATGTAGTGGATTTAGCTCAGGTTAGTAGAAGTGTTGTAGGGAAGGGGGATGGCTTCACTATGTGTGCGCTGTGGAAGGGGAAGACTTCTTTGTTCACGTGTCTAGAAGGACCCTCAGAAATAAGGGCTGTATTTGAAGGAGAGGTGGAGACACCAGACTGTACTACTCTGGCTTATGCACTTAGAACTGGCATGAACAGGTCTGGGTCTGATATGGTGCTTTCTCCAAGTGGCTGTGGTATCTAGACTAGGTCTGGCTGTCCTCTAGCTCAGCCTACATGTAGATGTTCTGCCAGGTTAATAGCACCAGTGGCAGAGAACTTACAAAGAAGCTTTGGGGTGACCCAGTTCAGGGGGAAAAAGGGATGTTCATGGCTGCATACTACCAAATGTAGAGATGCTTCAGGCTTCATTTTAAAAATTGCATGCTCGGGGAAGATGCATGATCCAGGATCATTATAGAAGGCAAGAAGAAAACTTCCAGGGTCAACCACAGGTAAAAAAAATAACTGTGTTTGCCCATTATTGGCAGACTTGAGAGAGAGGTAGTTGTGTTCTGTTGTGGGTTTTCTTGTTTGTTTGAGAAGATGATGCTAAACCACAAGCCCTGGCTTGACAAACACTTTCCATTAGCAAAATAAAAAATTTCTGAAGAGCATTCTCAGGTGCAGCATGGCAGCTGGCTGCCTTGCCTTACAGCAGAGCACAACAAATACTGGCATTTATCCCAGCTGTGAATTGTTCCAGTTTGGGAAGGATACATTTCACAATATTGAAGTTAACTAACTGGAAGGCATCAAACATTTTGAATTGGTTGTGTCAAAACATTTCATTCCAATATTCAGCCAAGCTGAAGTGTTTACACATTAACAGATTGAGTTGGTTAAAAAAAAAAAAAAACCAAGCCACAACACTTTGGCTTGTTTGGTTTCAGTATAATTTGACAATGTCTGAGTTGCCAGTGTCATAATCTCTACTTTCCATCTATGGAGCATGCTTGCTAATCAGATCTCACATGTTAAAAGGTCTGAGTCCTTTGAGTGAAAATGATTCACTCAGAGGAGTCAATGCACCTTGGAATAACTGGTAAGGAAGAATATCCATAGCAGAGACTGGGAGCACAAGATAAATCAAGCAGACAGGTTAATGTAAAATTTGCCCAGCACAATACTTCTAGATTTCTCCAAGGGGAGGAGAAACCATTTCAGGCTGAGATTTCCTCAAGTACTCATTTTTACAAAACCTCAATTTTCTGCTCAGATGCTTAACTTGCTAATTCATTCCACTGATTGCAATATCCTGTTCGTATGGGCTTACTCACACCATCAGAACAACAGATTTGTACACAGTACCCATGGTAGCTGATAACTGGAAAAGCCAGAGGAAAGCTGGATTTTTCCATTCCTGTTGGCATTTTCATCACAGCAGTCGAAAGTTTGCATGAAGTTGACTAACCAGAAGTCTTTCTGTAGGATGGTTTGACTTTTTCAGATACATATTGCTGGATGAAATAAGAAATCTCTTTAGGCTGGTAACTCATCTGTTGCACTGTCAATCCAGACACTTCAGTGTGAGAACGCATAGTAGGCAGATATGTTTAGCTGTTCCTTACATGGCAACATCGCTTTTCCGAGAAGGCATTTTTCACAGTTGAGGTCAGACTGTATCTAAGCATTTTCCCCAAACATGGCACTCCTGTGAAAAATAGAGCTGGCAATGTCCATCCTATGCATCCTTTTCCTTGTCCTCAGTGGCCTCCTGTGACCAAATTTAGTCTAATAAAGCAAAGCATTTAGTTTATTAGTTTTTGGATTGGTGGCTTAGAAAGTTCTTTTCCTGTGTGCGTTTGCATCCTTTAACTTCTTTAACTTCGCATCTGGAAAAGGCTCTTGCATTTGCACCAAGGTTAAGTTTCGTGTATATACTCACTAAAAGTTTAAATCATGTTATAGCTCAACATAGCTACGAAAAAACAAACAACTTCAAATACCAAAACACATATAAGAATCTGCTAGGCCATTTGTGAGAAGCCTTCTGGAACTAAGTGCTGCTAATTGATGGAAGGCTATTTTAAGTTTTAAGAAACTAAAGCTTCAGAGCACCTGGCTGAGCTTAAATTTGAAAGATGAACTCCATTATGATGCTTTTAACTTAGTTCATATTTCCTATCATATTTATACTGCACAGTAAGTGGTTCATTTGTTCTTTGCAACATTTCCCCCCATCTTTTGAGCAATGGTCAACATTTTAGAGTGCTATTGATGCTGCTAGCCTGCTTTTCATTATTTTAGTGCTTAAGCACACTACAGTTTGGCAAGACACAGATAATCCAAGGTAACAAGAGAAATGCATGGAAATGAATCTAGCATTTGGCTACACGTTGAGTGCCCTGAAAAGGGGAAAGCAAAGTTTGGCCATAAACTGTAGATGCTCTTGAGCTGAAGGAAAAAACAAACGGCCTCATTCTCTGGAAGAGGAGATGTTGGGTTAGTCTGAGCCTTCTGGGCTAGTGCAGCCTTCAGGTGAAGCAAAACTACATTGGGCAGTAAACTTTAGATTACAAGCAGCAAGTGATCAAGCCTTGTTAGTTCTCAGAAGAGATAATTAGGAAATGGTCCAGCAGTCAAGCTGCATGGTTTTCTGCTTTCCATATAAGAAGGTACAACTCAACATGGCAGTAGAAGAGGGAGATTGCTTGAGAAGACAGCGTCAGAGGAAAGGCCAAAACAAAGTTTCTGACCACTTGTAGTCACTAAGATATCTTTTATGAGGAAGATGGGTAGGCAAATTTTGATGTTCTGACCAAAGTATTAAGTGAGAAGGAGCAGAGCTGTCCTTAAATTAGCCCTGTGGTTTCATGTAGCAGTGTTCTTAATTCTTAGCCTTCCACATGGCAATTTAGGACAAGTTGCCTCTGGAAACACTAGGTTTACAATCCATAAGCCATTGTACTTGAGCAGCAACATGGCTTGCTGAGCACTGGAAGTGAAGGTGAGAAAGAGCGGAAAGACAAGAAAGTGCTCCTATTTAAATTTCAGCTCTGATATCCACGCTGCTAGACAGGGGCAATGCTACACCTTGTGAGTGTCTGAGACTGCCATTACAAAATACAGCAGAAAGCATTTAAGGAGATGGAGCAGAGATGGAATAGCCAGATACAGTCACTTTCTATTAAGTGGGCTTTTGACATCTGAGCTGTAAGTAAGTATTGCACGCTTATTTTTGCAATGGGTCCAGGAGCATATTCAGGCTGCATTAAAGACCTCCCATATTTAAGCCTTACCTTAAAATAAGGTTGTTTATACAAAAATTAATGTTAAAAGGAAGTGATTTTTTTTTTTAAATCCTCTGAAAAGACAAGAATGTTCTGTGAAGATCTAGGATTCCTCCTGGACTTACATTAACAGTTCCACATAACGAACATTTTTGTTCAGGGCTTCAATTTCTTTCATCTCTTTCTCAGTGAGGGAGAAGTCAAAGATCTAATGGAAGGAGATATTAGGAATAAGTTAGCATTTTTTGTCATAATCAACATTCATATGTTCCAGATTTCAGAAGTACAATCCCCCTTCTTCCCCACCCCGTCTCTCCCACGAATCCGTACTTGCTTGCATTTATAGGAAAGTCTTGAGGATATGAATAAGTCCAGTCACATTTGCTTACACTCTTTTGCAAGAAGAGAAAGGTAGTCTGGCAAGTACTGGGCCACCAGTTTTGAAAGCAATACATTGGCAGGGAAAGCGGGGAGCAGTGTGCGTACTGAGTGCTGCAAGGGACACAGGAACAAATTCTTCATCTTATTTGGGTGTGGTGGTCAAGCCAGATGCTTTCTGGTGGTGTGGTTATGAGCCTTTCTGGCACACCTGTATGCAGCAACCCTTCCCTAGCAAAGCTGCCCCAGACCTGAAGACTGGGCAGAACAAGTCAGTCATTCCTGAACAGCTACAGCCAGCAACCTTGGGCTGCTGACCTACTGAATTACTTCATCTTGCTTGTGCTGCTCACTGCAGCAACTGGTGCTCTGGGATACACCACCAGCTGGAACTTTAGCTACTCCAGAGGGTTAAAAGACACCAAAATTTCCTCTCTACTTTGCTCTATTATTGTCATATCATGGTACCATTAAGTGATGGGGACAAAAAGCAGCAGATGTGGCAAAGCTTGACATTGGTCAAGCCTTATGTCTACAGAAAGAAATGGGAAAATCACCTTCTATAGAGGCTAAGCCAATGTAAGTGGATTCATCCATGAACCACTGGAGTATGAATTTACCTGGAAATTCTCTCTGATGCGTTGTGGATTGAAGCTTTTTGGGATGACCACCACCCCTCGCTGGATGCTGAAACGCAAAGCAACCTGTGCAGCTGTCTTGTTGTACTTTTTGCCAATGGCATTCAGCACAGGATCCTTCAGTAAAGGAGGAGAGGACACATTTACCCTGGAAGAAAATTGGAAAAAAAGAAAACCAAAAAACCCTCCTTATGTTTAATGTCAAAACATAGAGGCATCCACTTGTTTGTGGACAGAATACTGTACCTTTTTGACAAGTAGTGTGAAAGATGGGAGAAAAGCTTTGGCACTTAGGTTGGCAGGCTGTCAAAGGCAACTTCCTATGTAATGTCCTAACGTTGACTTAGTTTTTACTTCCTCACCTAAGCCTCAGCATTCCCAGTTACAGACACTTGCTTTCTGTTAGAGGAGACCTAAGACAACCTCCTATACAGACACCTGGCATTTTTTAATGACAGCATGCAGCAGGAGTGTTGCAAGTTTACGTTCACAACAGTAATGTTTAGACACTGAAGTTCAAAACTACTTTGAAAAATGGGGACAAAGGTATTTTGCACAGACTCAGCAGTGGAGAACTACTATTCTTTTCCTGGATATTGTCTATTAGGAAGTAACATGGGGACTTACCATGTTTCATCCCTTGAGGTTCCCAATGGGCTATACCCAACAATAACAATGTCATGTTGTCTGCAAAATTCTAAGAGTTTGGATTGGGTGAAATAGGGATGGCATTCAACCTACAAGAGTAATGTAGAAAGAATGATTAATCAACATGACCAGATAGAGAAGCAGATGGTGTCACAATATTTCTGAGTGCTAGAGACCAGGTGATACTTTCACGAAAGGATACAGGTAAGTTAAGGAATAGGGAAACTCAATCTGTGGTTACTGTTTAAATTGTACATGGCTGGGTGATGGATTTTTTTTTTTCAGTGCACAGCAGATCAACATCTGTAATTATAATTTGGCTGCAGGGAATTTTTATTGGCCCACAGTGGAAAGGTGGCAATAAGTGGGGGGGATGGAGCTGAGGGAAGCTCACTAGAGAAGTAGGCTGAGAAGGCATCCCATCTCATGTGGGTCAGATCTTTGTTTCTCTGCCTCTTGCATTCAGGATGACTAATCCGATGCTGTTTTTAGGGGAAGTGTTGGCATAAGCTGTCACAGATAGAAAAGTGAGACCTCTCCATAATGGTTATGACCTTGTAACAAGCTCTGCCCTCCCACACTGCAAATACTGTTCCCTTACAGGCAGGGATTTTCTGGCTGCGTTCTCAGTCTCTGGGAAAGGGATGTCTACAAGGTGACAGAGTAACCACTGTTTGCAGGCAGTCTGAAGCTAGCTGGCACATCTATGCTTGCTGGCTAGCTGCCCTAAGCTGGGCTTAATCTTTTGCCCAGTTTTCCTCGACCCCAGGAAGCAGTAGCAATGCTCAGTGCAGTCTTAGGGGGATGCCAGAAACAGCAATTGCATTTTGCACCCGCTGGGCATGTTAATACCAGTGAAGGGTGCTGGAATTTCCTCCTCTCACAGGCTGCCTTTCCCTGCAGGCCAAAGACAGAAATGAAGGCTATGGCCAGCCTCCATGTCCTGTCTCATGTCAATCCCAGCCCTCCAGGCCACGTGCTGAGGGTGGGAAGTTGGTCCCAGTTGGTCTCTGGCCTCTTCTCTGATACTGCTAATGTGGATATTCATTTGTGCCAGACGAGTCAGAAGAGCTTCCCAGTGATTTCTAGGAAATGCAGTGACCTGCCAAATGCCAGAGTCAAAGGTATTGGGCATTCAGATGGGTCACTGCCACTTACTGTCTTCTCTGAGCCCTGCTACTGTAATTTAACTCGGACTTGCCTATCATCTTCATGGGCTTGCTCAGCTCAAGTTGGTCGCTTAATGGGGTCTCCTCTTTAATTTAGGTTTTTCTCTAACTCTTGCTGATGTCTTATAGGAAAGGCACAAGAGAGCAAGTCCAGGAAATTTAGGAGTTACTTCTAATGGCTTTTAAACTTGGGAAGCTTAGAGTGACTCAGGATCCCTGATACTTAGGGTGGTTTTGGTTTGGTGTCAGCTGAGGTAGACATGGCTTCATTGAGGACTAGTTAGCTCTGAATAGTTTGTCTTGGGAATTTTTTGGACTTGAAGTAAGGTACATGGCAGAGATTTAAGATCTGCATTGACTCAGCATTCAACCTTGTTACAGAGCTTTGGCACAGAGGCGCCAGTTTTATAGTCCTGGAGGAGGAACTGCGGAGAGCGATCATTCCAGCACCTTCAAATATTTATCTTTAGCCTAGATAGGATGAGTAATATTTTCAAGCTAAAAATGGAAGTGTGACAGCATGGAGGGCAGCATCTGTGGCAAAGCGTACGTCACTTTTCTGCACATGGTGGCTTAGGCCACATGTTGCCTTTGCATTCCCTACAGGGCAGTGACACTGTGGCAGGCACTGCCCTCAGCTTGCAGTCGTACCTGGTTGCTGACAGGTTTGTACTTAAGTCCTGGCTTGTTCAGGATCATCTCCAGCTGCCTGCGGTTGAAATTGGATACTCCAATAGACTTTGCCAAGCCTGCATCTTTACATGCTTCCATAGCCTGCAAAGAAAGCAAAGACCAGTGGAGTCCCATATGTTGGCTTGATTCTTTGGAGCATGTGTTTTAGAGATAGGTGGAAGACAGTCCATTCTTGAGGCTGCAGAAAAACCTTTGCTGCAGCAGAACTAACAGCTCTATTAGCATGAGGGCTGGTGCTGTCCTGCTATTCTAAACTCCCTTCCTGTGTAGACCTGCTTTCCAGACCCAACCCTAATTTTTTTTATACCTCCTGTGAGGGTAGAATTTGTCTGGAGAGCAGAAAGATTAATCTGAGATATAGATACTTAAGTGCCAGACAGCTGCTTTCAAAGAGTTTTGCTTACTTTATGCTGTTTTAGCACTGCCTCAAAGCTGGAGAAGAGAGAGTGAACAAAACAGATTGCTTTCCTGATAAGTCAATTTATTCCTTTTGATTGTATGAGAGTTTTTCATATGAAGTCTCTATCCAGTGAGATACCCTAAATATCTGGCAAGGCACATGACAAAACCAGCACAGAAAACTTCAGTACAGTATAAAGTAGAAAAAAAGGGGGGGATAGGAATTCTAGATATTCTGCACTTCAGACAAATCCTAATAGCTGAGAAAGCCTTATGAATACTGGATATGAATACATGCTCTGGTCTTCATTAGCTTCATCTGCTGGGTTGTTGAGGGGAAAGAGGATCCTTTCCTACGGTCTTCCCCTTTGCTCCCAGAAACTCTGCACGCAAATGATTCAGTGACTGTTTGAGGCACAGCAGACCCCACTGTGGAGCTGGATGCCTCTCCTGCCGGTTTTGTTATTCATTCCTGTCTCACAGGAGCTGAAAGCAGGGAGGTAAGAGGCACCATGTATTTGATGACCTCTAGTTGGCCTCATATGCTTTGTATCACTCGGTGACAAGTCAGCAAATACAGTCATCTGGAGCCATTTTTGCCTGCTAGCACCATACTGAGAGAGTGAAATTATCTGGATTGAGTTTAGCCAGTTTTATTTAGATTGATGCTATTATTTGCAGGCACTTACCACCACCTATTTCTCTCTTGGCTTATTAGCTGAAGAGAGTGCTCTGCTACAATATATCCTTTACAATAAGCACCAGCTTGAAGATAAAAACATAACAGAGTTTGGACAGCTGTTGCTTTCAACATTTGAGCAACTAGCCTGTGAAAGAGAGGAATGAACTGCATCAGCCAAAGATGAGGGTAACATAAACAGCTAACGTGGAAGTCCCTGTTCCCCCTGAGACTCAGCCTGGATGTCTCAGCTGCCAGGGGAAAGCCCAAGCCTGCCCTGGGTGCTCTCCCATTCTGAACTTTCACTCAGAATTTCACCCATCCTCCACCTTTATCTGCTGCACCTCGAGTAGAGCTAAACTGGGACATGACTATCCAGCTCTGGACAGTGCAAGCCGAAATGGAGCATGTAGTAGCCCATGTTATCTCTCTTGGTGTGAACTGGGCTGAATCAGTGATGCTTTTGCAGCAGACCTGGTGGAGCTGGCCAGCTTTCGCCATGAATTAAAGAGTGTCCAAGGCTTCGAAAGGCAGGAATGTGAGGAGATTGCTAATCTCACTTTCTGCCTCACCTGAGATCCTGAAGCCAAGTGGCAGTAGGCTTAAGGAGAGATGTGGCTATAGGACTAGACCGCATCACAAACAAGTTTAGGATGCAATCTTTCAGGCAAATGCTAGTTCCCTCCAAGTTTTCTTAGCAGAAAAACCTTGTGTGTTCTCATCTGATGACTAAATTTAGAAGTGAGTGAACTTGTTCTGATGGCAAGGGTTTTGGGTATTTTTGTGGGTTTTTTTTATGGTAAGCTTTAGGGCAAATTCTGTTTTTTCTTGAAGTTGAAAAGCTTCCTTTTTTTGAGGAGGATCCAGTCACTTCTTAGGGCTCTGACTTTCTCCTGCTGTAAAAATCTGATAAAGAGGAGAGATTGGTAAAAACCTACAGATACCTCAACTAGCACATGTAGAGTGCACTCTCTGAAAGAAGGAATGTAGATGTCAGATATTTCAACAATGTTTTATTTTGTTATAAAAATAATTAAGTGATGGCAAGAAGCAACATCCTTAGGGACAGAAGTAAAATTTATCCATGGAGCTAGTAGAATTTGATCCATTTGCCCTGTCAATATGCCTCAGCTCTGTTTATGAAGGCCACAAGTAAAACTGAGAATGAGGATCTGTGTTTTTAAAGCATATATGGATGGATGTTGTGTTTGCTTACCTCCCAAGTGGCACATAAGTCTGTCTCATGGTAGATAAATTTTCCATTTTCATCTTTTGGGTAGATTGCATCTCCAGGCTGAAAAGTAGAACCATGCTTTTGTGCTTTAAAGAAAAATTTTCATTCCTCAGAGCAAAGATTTTTCCACAGACTCAGTTTTATACTAGCAAACAAAAAACAATTCAAAAGCTTTCTGAAACACCCTAAGTTCAACAGGTCATTCATGCTGGGCTTACCACGTCCTCCACTGCTAGATCATCCTTGCATACACTTCTGAACTGTCACATGAGTGCACACTCAGGAGTTCCCAGATGGCCTTGTTTTTCAACAAACTTTCGACCTTTACGTTATGGTATCCAAAGCACTAGTCTCCTTCCAAAGGGCTGAGTTAAGAGTACCAACCTGTATTCTCTTCCACTTCTTCCCTCCTTTCTTCCCAGCCCTTCTCCTGATCCTGCTTGTGTCCTAGGCATCTGGGAAGAGTACCAGCTCAGTCCAGCTCCCAACAGTTGGAGGGACCATTTCCAAGAGCTACTCACTAGCAGTAAAGGGCTACATGCGTAGCTATAGTACAGGCCGTGAACCTCTTAAGTGCATTATCCACCTTTCTTTGCGCACTAGGAACTCTTTCTTCCTATCTCTATACCCCATAAACAAGACTTCATATATGAAGTCACGAGCACAGCTTTTTCTTATTTGCTGGTCACTTCACTGCTGTTGCAGGCAATGCATTAACACCTCCATCCCTTTGTCTGATCACAATTTCACTTTTTTTCATAAAAACCCTTCAGTGATGTTTGACATTTGATCCAACTGCAAACTGCTACATTTCAAAGGCCTGGGTACAAGAGGTTGACATGGTAACTCCTCAGGAACATGCAGCTGTGACTAATACGATCAGTAACTGGCGCCTCCCAATTCAGTCAAGAAGTTCAAATTCAAAGCATTTCATGGGAAAAGTGAGCCTAAGGAAAACACAGCCTCAGACTTCAGAGACCAAGGTCTACGTTACAGGCAATAAGCCTCTCTCCTCCAAATGTGCTGGTTTTCCTCAATGAATTCCACAAAGATGACTTGTTGCCTTTGTTGCTGTGTCTTGCTGAAAAAAATAATCTTGACTAGGAGGTAGGTGGTGGATGGGTACATTTTTTTTCTATTAGAAGGCAAACTGTTTGCCATCATAACTTAAGGTGGAGATGCCCTATTTACAAAACCACCCCACGGTATTTCGGAACAAACCATTCATTCCTATGATATCCCAGCAGACTATCAAGGACTGCCAGCTTAATGCAGAGCAGTTGGACTTCTTTGAGTTCAGGGGATGAGTCTGAATTCAAGACCTTTTTACTCTGTTCCACTTCTAATTCATTAAATTCTGTTCAACATTACTTTTTTTATAGTAGCCAACAGACAGCAACTACATTAGCTAATTTATCACACCCCCCCCCCCCCCCCATTTTCCTCTATTTCTATCACTTTTGTTCTAAAAAGCAAACAAAGTCAGGATGAATGGTGCTTGCAGATGAACTTATCTTGACTGAGATAAGTGGTGCCAGCTATTGTGGATTTCCACAAGGATCAATCCTTCCTCCTCCTTCTAGGGAACTGTACAAGCTGTTGACGTACAGTTGTCTCTGCTCAATAGTCTCCAGGTAATACTTTCTCTGCCAAAGCTACCTTTTTATGCAAGGGAGTTCCTGAATGGAAGAACTGTCTGCAGATGGATAAAGAGGAATAAAGTGCTGAGAGAAAGGCAGTGTTTTGATGGTGACAGGATGGTCGTTACTGGGTCTTTGAAAAGGTCTTTCAGAAGTTGGTCACATTTCTCAGCTTTGGATTCTCATGGACTACACCGCACCAGTCATTCCCACAAATGCTGTTGTCTTCTCTTCCAGTTCTCTTGGAGATAGCCATGCACCTTAGACTGAATGTAAGGTGGCTTCCTACCATGCTGCTGTATGAGCACTGAAATAAGCGGGACAACACCATATAGTCACTGCCACTATGCAGGGAGCACATTGTATCATGCCATGTTCAAAGTCTAGAGGCACTCCGAAAGCTACCAGACAACTTACTTGCATATTTAAAACACAGCAGTTGGTAACCGCTGAGAGGAAAAGCCCTGCTCCCATTATAAAAATTTCCTCGCCAACACAGATGCCGGAAGACAGGTCTGCACATCCCATCGCTTTCACAAAATGGTCTTTGACAAGCAGGCTTTCTCAAGAGAGCAATTTTAACAACTTGTGAATGCCTATTGTATAAACAGAAGGCAATAGGAAGTCAAATAGTGAGGCCATTGGTCTGTTTTGATTTATTCTCTTAAAATGACAAGATGATACTTCGATGAGACTTGTTCAATGTAAGGCTAAAATACCTGCTTTCCTGCTAGATCACAGAATAATGTAGTTGGGAGGGATTTGGAGATCATTTAGTGCATGGGTACCTGCTTACTGATGGATCAGTCATCTGAGCAGAGGCCCCTAGAAAACCTGTCAGTGGGTATGAGCTCCCCAGGCAGAGGGCACGTGGTGGCCTGGAGGAGACCTGTTCCTGGTGGTCATCTGCCTTGCTAGGGTAGAGGGGCTGAGCACCACCACTGGGCTAAAGGGAGGAAGGACAAAAGTCCTCAATGGGGAACCTGCGTGAGGGAAAAATACAGGGAGGTGCAGGCTAATGTTGATAGGTCAGTGTTGGTAGGTCAGGATAGAGTAACAGATTCCTCTTACTCTACCTAAAAGTCCTATGAGAGCTTGCACCACTGGGCTCTGCAGGGGCATGTTTCCTACTGGTTTCAGAGTGGGACCATAGGCTTTGTCTCAAGTTCTTCACTGACTTCCAAGCAGAGACTAGTTTTGCTAGAGGGCTTTTGGGGAGACAGGAAAGCACCAACGTTTGCAGACTAGGGCAGAGTAGGAGTTTGTTAGCGTTATACCTGCACACTCCTCACCAAAGGCAAGCATCGCATGTGGGATGGGTGTATTTGTGAGAGACGGAGCAAAGAAAGGAAACCTGTTGCCATTGCAAAAGGGGGGTGGGGTGTCTCTTTGTATCTGGCACAGAAAAATGTATATTTTTCAGGCAGAAAGCAACTTCTTTTTTTCTCTCCTCTCAAGGGGGACAGGAATGAATCTCCAGGACTGCTACTCTTTTAACAACTCTGTTGATACAGGCCTCAGGGAGTCACATGTACATTACTTTAAAGCCAGCTGTCTATATCTTTATATTGTGAGACAATGACCTTCACTATGTGGGAGAATGAACTACTAGAGAATACAAACACAAGCAAAGGGAAACAGGAAATTGCAAGTGGTGGGAAATTTTTAAAAATGTACCCAAAAGGATTCCTATCTGGGACCGTATAAATAAAGTTTTAATATTTGAGTCCAGTTACTCCTATACAGGTCTTAATGGGATATGGCTTCCTTGGGGGGAAAAAGGAACTGCAGGTCTAAGATGATTGCTTCATTGGTAAATTGCTTCCTATCTGATGCTTCTGGCAGTTTGCAGTCTGTAGTAAAATATAATTTTAATAATCAGAGAACTACCTTCCTTGCAAAAAGAGGCCAGTTTAGAGCTTAAACATCCCACAGAAACAATTAGCCAGCTAATTGCCTGACCATATTCTCTCTAAGAAAAAGGATTTAATTGGTTCAAAGCCACTTAAATATGTTTTGAATCTCATTCTTGTAATTTCACTATTATTTAATTTGCCTTTATATCATGTACTTGCAGAGGAAAATTGTAAAGCAAGGTACAAATGGCTGTGAAACTAGAAAGTTTGGGGACTTGTGAGAGCTCATGACAGGGGAGGCATGCAACTCTGTGAGCCCCTTGCATTCAAAAGTTTTGGCTACAAGTTGCCCAGAGTCAGCAGTATGAAGGAATATCAGGCTTTAACTTTTTAGACGTATGAAAGTGAGAGATGGACAACCCATGTTTGGGACCAACTGTGATCTACTGAAGCTGTCCAAGAGGAGCACTGGAGTTAAGGAGATTAAGATCATAACTATGATTTGCCCAGTGGCTTTAATACTACTGAGGCTGTCTGGTTTTTGGGGACAGAGTAAGGAAATCAACTTGGTGGCTTTTTCCCCTTTCCCCCTCCCCCTCCAAACTTGGCCCCTAGCCCTTCGCTGCTTTGTATAACCACTTTCCTCCAGTGACTCCCTCCTCATGGCTCAGAGAGGATTAAGACACATGTGCTGCTACAGTAATTCTTCAGCATAGGAAGTGTTCAACCCCAGTTAGGAGACCTGTCCTTCCAGTGGAGAGACCCCATGCTACAGCTGTCAGTAATTTTTCTCACATCACCTATAAGCCTTTCTTTGTGTGGGTAGTGCACAGAAATGTACGCGTGCAGTGTATATCAAACATTACCTGGCCAAAGTGCTAGTTTCAACATGGACTGGAAGCTGCAAGGAAGACGCTAGATGGAGACCTTGGTTCAAGCCAATCATGCACTTTTTTTAGGCAACTTTTCTTTTTACCTTGAAAGCCATTGGCAGCTCAATAATGTAGAGGTCAACGTAGTCCAGCTGCAGGATCTTCAGGGTTTTCTCCAGCGTGGGACGCACCAGCTCTGGGGGGTGGCAGGTATTCCACAGCTGGGGAGGCAAGCATAGGCTCTTTTTTGGGTGCCAGGAGGAACAGTGAGCATCCTCCAGCTGACACCCAACCCCACCCACACACACTCTTGTCCTTCTGACAGGGCCCGTTATGCACAGTGCAAAGACATTGTGGTCTACATCACTGCAAGACAAAGGTGAGGGGCCTTGTCCTGTCCTCTGCCAGAGGCAGATGTAGAGGTTAAGACAGGAAACCTTGCCCAGGACTGTCCCAGTGCTGATGCAGTAAAGTCATTACATATTTGTTTATTACAAGACAGGTTCTTCTGAGTTGTGTATATTGCAAACTCTTGCTCAACAAACTTGGGCAGATTCCTTTTGTTTTCCAAGCTTTCCAAGCATATGCTTTCACTGAAAAACTTTGTTCCCACAAGAAATCTGTGGTCAGTTTTATGCTTGAAGGCAGAAGCTCAGATCATGTGAGTTAGCTATTGAACAGCCAAGCACCCAGCACAAAGAGAATCTTTTGGTTTTCTCCTGTGGTCATGGAGCCTGAGTGACTGCCTGACCTAGGGAAGTTTTAATTTACCCCCAAGTCCTCCCTGAAAGATGTATTATTGTTTAGTTACTGTAATGCAGGTGTGACTAGTTAAAGCACAGCCTTTTCAACCTCTTTAATCACAACTGCTTCCTTGGGGGGTTATGCCCTGAGGTTGCTATGGAGTGTGCTTAGTTGATTAGCTTTCAGTACTATCTCTAACCGAATTCTGCTGATGCAAATCTCTTGCAAGAATAAAACCATAGCATGGTAATTAGTAATCAAGAGCCCTTTGTAAACCGATTGCTGCAGTTAAAATCGACAAAACCCAGAATTAACACACAATAGAAGGTTTAAAGTGCCATTTGTTTGCACACAATAAGCTGGGCTATTTTATCTTCTTTTTACAATGCACAAAACTGACATGTGGAGTCATGTTGAGGTTTTTGGCACGTTTATTGGCTGGAAAAACCTGCTGTTTGTTGGTATGGTGATTGTCTAGACAGTTCTGCCACCAAAGCTGGCAGTCACCACATGCCAAGGTAGAGAATGAATTTGTTCTCGAGACATGAAACACTTGAATTACCAATTTCAGGAGAAGATAATGATTATAGGTGTCAAAGGACACCTATTTTAGATGTTTGGTTTTTTTGAACTAGATTATAGTTTTTCCCAGGGAATAACTATCTGCTCAGTTCTGCCAGCAGAGGCAAGGACATGTTATCTTGAAGCTCAGTTGTACTGAGAGCAGCACATCTGACCCTGCCCTAAGCTGACAAACCAAAACAGGGTTTGGCACCTGGAAATTCATACTAGGCCTTCCCCAGCTGTATATTGCAAGGCATGAAGAGTTTATGATCACTAGATGGTGGTTACACAGGCTGAGGTGTACTACAGTAAAGGGACCAAGGTCCTGCTCTCGGAGTTTTAAGCTGTTCCACTGCATTTCATGAAAGCCTTTGGTCTGGGTGTTTTTTAAGGATTTTACGTGTAAAATGAGATGTTGTTTTGGACTTAAATATAGGTAAGGAAATGAGTCTGTATACCCTTCATGTTTAGTTTGTTTTGTTACTGTGTTTTAGAAATTTAGTAACCTGAGGTATGTTGACAGTTTAGAAGCAGTTTTTCCGAGTGCCCTTTCTAGCCCAGTGCTATTGAGCTCAGTACTTGCCAGTGAATATACTTCCCTTTAAAAAACTGCAGAGGTTCTAAAGAAACAGCCTTTAGAAATAGCAAACATTTGTACTATGTTAATACATAGATGCCATGGAAACTTTAGAGTTTCATAACTGTTTTCATGATTTGTACAAGTTATTGTATTATCTACCTAAGTAGAACCCATGTAGACGTTTGAGCAGTCAAAGCTGCCAGCTGGCTTTGGCATTTCAGGACACCACATTTCCTGGAAATGTTACTTCTAGTTTAATGAAAGAAATATCCTGGGATGAAAGAGGAGACCAAAAAGGTCTTGCTATATAAGCCAAGTGAGATGTTGGCAGTTGATATAAAACCTCTAAAATTTCTGGATGCTGAGCTGCTCTGCCTGATCAGCCAGCAGCAAGAGCCAAGTGCAAGTGCTGATGATTTCAACTGGCAGATGCAGCCCGATTGCACCAAGTCACTATTCCAGTAACACTGCCACTCAGCGGGGCTGTTCTTGTTAGTCCCTGCTGATGGACCAGCCTTCAATTTGCATCATCTTTGTTTAAGGAAAGATCTGCATGAGGTGCTTGAGTCTGAAGGGTCTTGGCAATTTCCAGTACTTCTGATGTCAGTAAGGCTGAAAACAAAACCAACTTCTGTTGTGCAGACTGCTTCCAGGAGTGGTCTACTATATCTACCATGTTTCCCAGAAGATGCAACAGTTCATATCGGTCAGTTACCAATCAATAGCTGATGTATCTACCAGTGGCTTGATATGTGCCTGTAGTTCATAAGATACCTAAGTTTGTGAGGTACGTAAAGCTAAAGATACGTAAGCTCATAAGGCAAGGGACATCCGGTGCTACTCCTCCTGGGAAGTTCAGAGCTGCTGTGAAAATGTTCGGTGAAACCTATGAAAATCCTGGATTGTGATGTATTGAATTGGTTGCAGAATATTTTCCACTTCTGCCTTTGAACTCTTTAAAGACTACAGAGATGCTCTAATGAACTATCACCTTGAACACCTGAAGTTTTGTCAAGCACAAACAGGACACAACAGAAAGATAAATCGATGTGTGTCCCATCTCACAGTCACAAGACAGGCTGGAACCACAGGCATTGACTCTCGTGGTACTGCGCATTGCAGCCCTGTGGCTTGCAGGATCTGCAGTTTAGGGAACAACCGAACTTACAATCAAGAAATCAAATGTAGTTTCACAGATGGCTCAATGTTTAAGTAGTGATTATCAACTAGGAAAATCGTCTAGTGATTAGATCAGACAACTGAATACAGAAAGGCTTAATAAATAAAGTAAGCTTGGAAATTTTACCAAGAGATGCACTTTCACAGAACCTGAAGGTTTATACGGGAAAATAAACTGCAAGAGAAGCAGTTGGGAAAGTTAAAAGACTCAAAACTGTTAGGACATCTGGTTCTAACCTTTTGGCACAACTTTGTGTTTTTGATTTGAAATATTACTGGTAATTTGCAGTAATGAAACTATAAAACAGTTGAAACAAGGTATTTTGATCCAAATCAACATATTTGGCATATGAGAGACTGAGAGACTACCCTGATAAAGGTGGAAAATTTGAGGACGTGAAGCTTTTCTCAGGGTGGCAAGGTTGTTACCAGTAGAACCAAGCAGGGAACTTGGAAAAGAGTTGCATACGTTACAGATTGGAAATTGCTATACTTGGAAATTGATCTATAGCTGCTGAAAATCCACTTGGTCTGCAAACTACCCAATCCAAAGCTTAGTTTCCTAGATCATAGAGCTTAACTAAATTGCTCGCAGTAAAATGGGCCTTTTACCCGTGGGATCTTTCACTCTAGGAACTGTGGTATTTATTTCCAAGGCTGTTGAGCAACTTTTGTGGATTACGTCTTATTTGGAAAAGGAGAAAGGGAAAATATTAGGTTGATATGCAAAGAAGCACGGCAGGAAGGGGAACTTGAGGCCATAAACTCCATCAGAAACTGGACAGGCACCATGAATTTTCTGGGGCCATCTGATCTTTATTCTGCAATGTGCAATGAGCTCTCTCTCTTATACCTGGGATATAGTCATCGTAGTTATAACAGCTTTTGTCAGATACTTCATCGGACAAGGGATGTCATTCTTCTAGGAGACAATCAACTCTTACAGCTAAGACTTTAAAGCATTAACTAGCTCATGCATTACTCCAGCCTTGTTGCTCTAGAGCAGAAGTGTGATGACATCTTCTCTCCAAGTAAGTTGATTCATCATCCTAGAACTTTTTAATGACAGGTGATGCAGTAACTAAGGGTGTAGTTTGAGTAATTTTCTGGCAGTAGTACTAATGTAAGCACTTGCTGTTCTCCCGTACACAGACACTTGCATGCACGTGCTTGCTCCCACCCCTTTCATTGTGCAATCTCATGGCAAACCTGTACGGGGAATTGCTCTAACAGAAAATAACTCATTTGCAGGATCATTTTCCAGATTAGGCTCAGTGTGTGACTATACAAATGTGCGTGCCAGCGCAACACACGGGACAGTAACACCTTAGGCAGCACTGCTGAGTGTAGCAATGGTCTAAACCTGCAGGTACCTACAATACTAGGCAGAATGGATGTTGCATAGTTCCCATTGCTAACAGAGCTTTAAACTGAGAACAGCAGTGATTCCTGCGCTTAACAGCAAATCTAGTGCTCATAAAGCTCTGCGGCATTACGGTAATGCTAGGAAAGAAAAATAAAGGATGTTGGATCTGGAAGCATGCCAGATGTTGACCACCGGCATTCTTAAGAAAGCCCATTCACAGAAATCCTGGATTTAGTGTAAATAATCTGAGCACAGCTTCTCACCTTGCCACAGTAAAAAATGTCTTCTCGCTTGATCCTTCCTTCAGCAATCTTCTCCCGGATGGCTTGTCCCACTTCATGCTCATTGTAGTAGACAAAGGCACCATCGATATGGCGGTAACCAGTATCAATGGCAATCTTCACCGATTCCAAACAGGAACCTTTGGGAGTCTAATGGGAGAAGAAAAAGAATAAACATCGTTTCAGCCTCCTGCTTGCCTGTCCTGCAATGCTATAGAGGCCCTGAGATATGCACAAGGTTCATGCTGGAGTTCATCCAGTCTAACCATCCCTTACCTCCCCAGACACCTGTGTTTCCACTTCTGAATAAAAATGTGCCGTGCACTTTTCTTCAAAACTGTCATGGTTGTGGAATTAGACTGGAAAAAGGAGCAAAGCAAAAAATTCTCTGTGTCTGGGAAAGAGAGAGTACTAGAATCCTCAGAAAGTAGAACTGAATGTATTTGATATGAAAATTATTTCAGAATTTCTTATCTAGAGAGCAAGGGCTTTCCTACCACAGCCATTTGATAAAATCCCTTACTTAAGTGGAAGAGGGCTTTTTGGTTGAGCAGAGCTGTTTGAATACCTTATGGCCCAGTAGAGCTTTCACCAGAGCAGGAATTTGGATTTGACTTCTTTCTCCTCAGATCAGTTTACCATTGGTGGTATCACAATCTGAAGGGTGACAGCTCAGGACTGTCTACTGGTATTCCCAGTTCTGGACAGTTGCTTTACCGTGTGGCTAAGAACCAGTAGACACTTTAGTGTACATTTATATACACTCACTGCTTCAGTTTAAGACGAGCCCAAGAAACCTCTTAATAAGTCCAAGTGGCATTTTTGTACTGTGTGCTGCACTTATGTTTACTCATCTTTGCTGAAATTCAGAGTAAGCTTGTTTTTTCAGAACAGTCATATTTTCCATTAGCCAATGTGGCAAGCAAAATACATGTAGGCCAAACCAAGCAAAAAAGCACAAGACTGGTCACTGAAACCATTCGACTGATCACTGAAATTGTACTGAAAACATCTTATTGTTGCCACATTTTGTATAATGAGAGGGCAGCTCTAAGTGGTGATGGTCAAGGGCTCTCAGTGACACATGGCAACACTATTCTCCCACCCTTTTCATAGGCATTGCTCTGCTGTGACAGGGACATCTGATTCACTTAAAGGAAAACTGAAATAGGGTGAGTCAACCGGCTCGGCTGTGCTGCCGTCTGTCAGCAGCAAATGCCAAGAGGTGAATTTTGCTACCTCCAAGTGAGGGGCCAAGACCACGCTGCTTCTCTTATGAAGAAAACAGATGCCAGAGACATCTGGAAATGAGACAGGGTATGAAGAGAGGATGTCAAATTTGTTGGTTTTGCCGATGCCAAGGGAAGACAAGCAGGACTGGCAACAGGTGCTGTTGGGAAGGACCACTTTTCACCACAGCAATCAGTCTCCCTCCAAGCTGCTCTTTTACAGCAGCCACTGGCTTGGCTGTCCAGGAATTTGCCATAAAATAAGGAGCTGCTCTTCTACCACCTGCTGAACTCGAAGGTGTGAAACTCACAGCTGCCACAGGATGCTGCAGCAACTAAGGATACTGGTCTGCCCTTCCACGTTCATGGAAGAAAGATCTATGAAGGACTGCTGAAGACACATGGGGGTCAACCTCTCTGTCTTTCAGTCCCAGAGCGGTAGGCTGGTGGCAGATTATTCTGAGGTAATGGGACTGTATCCCGGCCTGCTTGCTCTGCTCTTCAGTGTCCCATCCGGGCTGGCTGCTGTCGGACACGACTGGACCAACTTCTGTTCAGGCTCGGGGGGACTTTCTGGTCCAGCATGCGGTGCCTAAAGGTTACTTAAAATGCATAGATGCTCACGCTTGCCCTGATTTATTACAGACGTAAGTGAGGGCTGAGAGGCAAAACGGCACTATTTGGCACGCTAAAGTATTTACAGCAGTGACGATGCAATATTGTCTGCTTA
Source organism: Gymnogyps californianus (assembly GCF_018139145.2). Lineage (NCBI taxonomy): Eukaryota > Metazoa > Chordata > Aves > Accipitriformes > Cathartidae > Gymnogyps > Gymnogyps californianus. Next base: position 155,201,993 of record NC_059471.1, read on the forward strand.
ATTGAGAGAGACAACGAAACACTTGTTTGAATGCTTTGCTGCTTTCATTGTGGGAGCCCCCCAAAGGCATGCTCGGCCCCTGCCAGGGCCCTTTCCTAGTTGTTAGTAGGATGTAATGAAGACCACGGCAGCTAAAAGCCTTTCAGGCGCAGTCAATGGCTAGTTTTCACTCGGGGCATGTCAGGCAGCGTTACAGAAGCGCGAGGCATGGAGCAGTGACAACCTCCAACACGTTCGCTGCTTTGTCCCTGCCTGAACCTGCAAGGATGGATTTGAGGAAGGCGGCAGGCAAAAAGCTCTGACACAAGTACTACAAGCATGCAGTTACTGATGACAGTAACCTCAGACCTCTGTCTCAGCAATGAGCTGCATGAGGCTGTAGCCGCAGTTGCAAAGCTCACGCTGACTAGCACAGAGCAACGGGGCTCAGCTTAAAGGTCTTATGAGCTGAAGTCTAAGTGACGACTAGTTATCCAAAAGAGAAATATATTTTAAAAAGTGCAATCAGTGTTTTCTCTATGAAACCTAATTTTTCAAACAGCATGACTTTTAGATTGCTTCAGCCTGTTTGACTTCTACCATTCAAGTGTATGAAAGCAGAACATTTAGAGTGCAGTGACGCATTACCTTAATACAGATTTAAAAAAAAAATTTTTTTTTGTTTTTTTTTTTTCAACTTTTTCCCTTTTGTTGAAGAGCCTGAAAATGGGGTGTGGACCTGATCCTAGAATTTCCTCTCTCTTCTCTTTGCACTCTTGAGAGATTGCATGAACATTGCTCCCAGTTGTTTCCTGAAGCTGTAAACTAAACTCCACCAAGCAAGGAAATGTTGATTATTGAGTTGCATCTTTTCTCAAACACCAGGGCCAGTTTGGTCAGTAACAAAAGCAGAAGGAATAAGTGAAGAAAGGTAGAGTCCCACATATAGGGGAATGGCATAATTGCAGATTTGGGAGGAGGGTGGAACAGAGGAAAATGACAAAGCTTGCAGTTGCTGCAATTGCCTTCAGCTGAATCAGTTAACTTATGTTAGAGCTGGACTTCTATGTATTTCTTAATGTTTTGCATGGGACTCATGCGTATCTGTACAAATAATCTTGTGAAAGGCTCCTCCATCTCAAGGAATAATCTTATTCTTTAGGGGCTTGAGGAGGCTTTTTTTGGATCAGGCCTTGATTACCCATGGCCAGAGATGGGTTTACATTAAATATAAATGTTTTCATTGCACTAGTTCATTTCATCTGATGTGGTATATTAGTTCTGACAGATTCTGGTCTAAGGTGCTTCATATAAAAATGCAAGGCAAACTAGGGAACAGTTTTTGGAAAATCCTGCCTCTATTGAACCATCCCAGCTGAAGGCCTGGGACATCTGCGAGTCTGGAAACTTTATACCATATGTTTATTTTCATTCTATGGAGAAACTATTATTTCTAGCATTTCACATATCTAATCCTCCCAAATCCTGCAGTAACGGGCTGTGGTAAACTGTGCTGATGAGTTGCACCGGCTAGTCATGTTGTGGTTTTGCCACTTTTTAGAAGTTTTGCCTTAAGTGTCCTATCTTATTCCATTGTTTCCTGACAGACCATATTAAAGCTGGATGACTCAGATCACCACTGCTCAACCATCTTTCCATCAGAGAAGGCACAAATCTGTATCTTTCCCCTCTACCCCGCTGCTCAGCCTGAGGCATTTTAACCTCTTCTGTCTTTCATGGAAATAAAGTCTTTAACTAGTAGTGACCAGATCAGAGATCACCAACTGAAAACCAACTGTCACTTAAGTGCAGACAGAATTTTGTGATATGACTGCTTTTACGTCTCGTGGTGTTGTATAAGGGTTGGCACTTCAATCACAGCAGCTGCTGGAGCAGTGCCTCCCAGGCTGCCTGGCCAGACAGCAGCCGCCTTTACTCGACCAGGAAAGCCAGACCTTCTCCTCCTCCTTACTGCGGGTTATACTCACTAGCGTACGTTATCTAAAATGCGGTTGCCTATGCTGTCTACTCATTTCAGGTAGACCTTTATTCTTGCACCATTCCCAAATAAGCAGGGCTCACATTTAGAGCAGCACAAATGCCAGAAGAGGTACTGAAATGTCTCCGTGCTATAAACCTTTGTGCTTTGTCAGTAGTAATTCAGGATGCTTTGGCCTTAAGACAAATCTTTGCTTCTTTATTACTACTTATTTAAGTGTAGATAAGAGGTATGCTTGATCCTTAGCTGTAATTAATGTTTCAGCTTCTAATCAGTGTGCCCTGCAACTATGCTACTTTGATCAAGGACTGTTGTTTTAGAACTGGAATTTTATAACTACTTGTACACTGTAAGTCAGATTTTTATCTTCAATGTTCTTACAGTCACTAATTTGTGCCAAAAAAAGTATTAACTTTATTACATGTTTTATGATAAAAGAAAAACTGCTTGGTTGACTAGAATCACTCGCTCAATAACCAGTAACTCCTTCAATAGCATCTAGATTATTTTTAAGATCATAGAGTTTAAGGAAACAACACATGCAATTATTCCCTCTATCAATCAATAGCTTGTAAAGCTGCTGATTTACCATCACGCATGACAGATTAAACCAGCATCTGTTTCCTTCAGGCTCCATGTTAAATAAATCCAGCAGAAGGGCAGGGGGAGCAGACTCAGATTTGCACCTTCACTGAAAGAAAGGAAGCAGCAATTTAGCCCCTTCTCCATAGATGAAGTAGCCAACTGGCCAGTTACCACATTTTATGAGTCTGAAAAAGTAATGTGCTTCATCAGTTCTGCCTGTCTGAAAGGGTCTGCTCTCTTTTTCCTCTGAGACCATGAACTTTTTTATTTTTTAATGTTTATTCCAGACACCTCCCATCACATCCCATTTTGTCAAAAACTATTCTCCCTACCGTAGAAATGTACAGGTTCAGTTTTACTCATGATTGCATGTGACCAAGCCACAGGAAAATATTTTTTGCACAGGCGTACCCATGAATTTTACTGTTGCCTCTCAAGTAGAACAGTATTTGCTTGGCAGTGTTAGTGGTTGTCCTACTCATTACTGTTATTTAGTGTTGCATTTCAGCTGCCCTCCAATTCTTTTGCTTTCTCTATAGCATCCTTTTCTGGTCAGCAATTTCCATCAGCTTTCCAGCTGATAAAGAGGGATTCTGGTAACCTCCAAAGACAAAGCTAACAGGACACATTAGCGGCAGATCGTAATCTTGCAAAACCATGTGAACGGCTACCATAGGCACTGCTTTTATAAACGTCTTAACATCACTATTGTCATTTATTCTTTATTAGTGCATACAGTAAAGGAAAACAGTCTGGCTCAGGCTCCCAGATTCTGCTCTGCCTCGTTTCACGTATGCAGCTTGACAGAGTTGCACCAGTCTCAGCAGCATGTGAGAGCTGAGGAAGCAGCACTTCAGGGAAGGAGCCGTTTACCTTAGTCCTGAGCACCTCACCTGGTTAGTGCAATGGTATCCAGTCCCTCAGCTGGGAATAATGATCCTGGGAGGAAGAACTTGAGGTGTTGGGAGAGACAGGGCCATCTCGTGGAAAAATCTGAATTTAGCTGCAGCTGAATTACACAAGACATCCAAACTGTGGGCTAAGCGCTCCAGTCCTAACCTATAATTTAAGATGTGGAGCTGCTGTTTAGGAATCTTAGTCAGCTAAATACAGGAAGGAGAAAGTAGGTACATTCCTGGGCTCAGAGCCTCCTTTGCCAGAGCTCGGCACTCACACACAGAATCTTATGGAATTTTCTAGAAGCCCAGTTGCTTATTTCCATTTGCCTGTTTTCCGGACAAACTGGCAAAGAGGACTGGCTTAAGATGTTAGGAGCAGAGCATAGAAAACATGTGTACTGAAGGCATTACAGGAAAGCACAGGTTGAGTTTACAAAGCCAGAGGATATGAGCCACACAAGGGTACATTCTTAGAATTGTTTAATCTTGTAAAGGAGAAGCTGTACTGTACACCTCTTTCTTGGAAAATGCAACCGCCAGCACATCCCTCTCTCTCATACACAGGAAAATCTGGCTTTCATCCCCCGGAAGCATTGGCAGCCACCATCCAGGAAGCAAAACCCAGCGAAGGGATCTCTGCAAAAGCAGGTAGAGCTGAGAATGGAGGCAGAGAGCACAGCTGAGAGCCACGAGCTGCTATGCTGGCCCAGAGCTTTGCTTTATGTCATGCAGTGCATTGCCTTAGAAAGTGGAGGACAGCAAATGCGCCCAGAGAAGATGGGGGGAATGGTGATGCTTGCTGCCTTGTGTCACGCTCTGAATGAGCGTGGACAAGGGGTGCCTTTCTTCTCTAGCCTGATGTCCTGTCAGTGGCCTGAAACGTGAGTCTTGATTGCCCGTACAACAGAAATTAGATTGCATAACTGCAGATTTAGCATTTCTAGAATTCCTGTGACATTGTTATTCTAGGATTTAGCCAAAGCTGTCTTCAGGAAAGCCTTATTATTGTAGCTGGCAGAGGCTGCTGGAGTTATTTTTACCACTTGATTGCAGAATCCTTAGTTTTAGGATCGCTGCAACTTTTCACTTGATGCAAATTCACTCAATGCAAACCTACGCTAAAGGGCTGCCATGCCTCTCTGTTGGCAGCTGGAGGATTAAAGCAAACGAAGCAAATGACATGCATACCTGGGTCCCATGCTCACAGTGCCAGCGAGGTGGACTGGGACAGTTTCCTGAAGAGCTGGAAGACACAACAGCCAGCTGGCCAGCCCTGGAAAGCACGGATCTCTCTGGAAGAGTGGATGCTATCAAAACACCCTTCACACAAGAAATGTGATCCCAGGGATGCATGAGGTACAAGGGAAAGATAAAGCACTACCTTGTGCAATAACAGAGGATAAAGAAAAGGCTGCCAGTAGTTCTTCTACTTTGTTCCCTAAAGTTAAAGGGGAGAGGTTTCTGGCACCAGTTCGAAGAAGTGTTTGCAAAGGCAGATGTAAAACTTGGGGAATTCCACCACCTAGTTTGCTGAACCAACAAAAGCTGGCTTTGAAGAAGCCTAGAGAGGCATTTTCTGCACAGTGTTTTCAAGTTTTGACAAATGCGGCCTCCTAGGTCAACCGAAGACACGACCCAGATGTTAGCTTCCCACATGAGCTGTAAGAACATGCTTACGCTGTTCTTCGGAGAACTGCGGGGAATCAGGGACACATGGGAGTGCACAGCCATATTTAATGTATGGAGTCAGTCAGGGACGTTTTAGAAAATGGAGGTTTGTCTGGAAAATTGGGGTCTAAATGTTTTTGCCAAAAAGCGTATCTTTCGGTTGTGTTAATTCAGATTACTCACTCGTAAGTAAACAGTTCGTTTTTTCCCCTCCTCAACAATGCCAGATATTCCCTGTCTCGTCTTCTGTAAAACCATCTTCATAACTTTTATTTACATAAGAGGGCTTTCCCTGTGGCTCTTGAGCAGGGTTAAAATCCAGCATGTTTAGAAAGCCAGAGGAAAAGAGAAAAAATTAAATTTTTTTTTTGTGTCAATATTTGGCCTTGATATTATTGCATTGGTAACAGCTAGGTTTGTAGTTTTTGGATGAGGGGTATATTGAAACAGCTAGTGCTTGTCACTGTAGTACGCAGCTACGGAATGAAAAAGGTCTGCTTTCTGTTTGGTTACTTTTCAAACAAGAATCCCTACGACTGGTTTTGGGTAGTGCTACTGTCCTAAAAGTTTATCTGGATTAACCTTCTATTAGTTTTGGATCTGGGCTGATTAAATGCAATTCTACCCTACATCATTGCCAGACATGTAGCTCAGTGGGTGATGTTGGCATCTGATATCTACCGTCCGAAAGCCGTACCGACTCCCAGACAAAGTTGTCATCTCCTAAATGTCAGCTTGCTCTGGGAATGTTTTCCTCTGGAGCGCTCTTGCGGTGTCCAAGTCCGCATGTGTCGGTACCACGTTCAGGAGCCAAGTGACACGGTGCCAGGTTGGCTGTAAGAGCCAGCCCCTCTGCTTGGATTAGGCATGCATCGCTACACGGGGCCAGGCGATTATCTGGCTGTCAATGGTTTCATCAGGAGAAGTCCTCTGCTCTGCAGGGGGATATGTCTCTTGGTCCCAGAGTAGTCTGAAAACTTTTCCACATAGCAGCTGAGATGTCAGCACAGGTTAGAGGTACTACCTTTTTAAGAAGAGGTGTTTTTGAAGGCTTATAGTTTAAGGCATGCTCAGGTTTGGGGGGCAGTCATTCTGAGCACAATCTACTCCTCAGAGCAAACCAAAAAATCCACCATTTTCCAGGACTAGCAGTTTTGTGGCCATTTTGCTCAGAAGTCCTCCATAGGTTGACGAACTTTGTAGCTAGAAATGTAGTCTTTCATTCACCCTCATCTACAAGGCTGGGCCCATCCTCATCAGGAATTTTACATGTTGGCCATTTCAGTAAATGCAGCTTTTTAATCTGCCACACATGATTAGACACTAATTGTGTTCATAACTGGAAACACCACAGAAGCTGTTGGCATGAAGTAGAGATTAGTCATACTATCAATTTGTTTTCTATTAAGCTTCAGGATTCAGAGAAATGAAGAACCACAGAGATTTCAGCAGAGAAGATACATGGAGGTAAATGAACATTTCTGCAAATTCAACAACGTCTTACAGCCATGGGTTTTGTGCAAATCAAAGTAATAATAATAAAGCTTATGTCCTCAAGAAAGTTGTATGCAAGAATCTTCCCTCCAGCTTGACAGAGTGATAAGTCATTTTGTGAACTTCAACTTTAAAATCCAACATTAATGGTTCAAGTACAGTTCTTACACAAAAGCTAGGAGTTTTTGAGCCTGCCATATTTCAGAAAAAAGCAGCTACCTTTTCTGATTACCTGTTTTTTCTAATTAGATGACTTAATTTTCCTTTCTTAATGAGATAAAGATGCAATCTTCCATTTATGCAAGCCAAAAATGTTCCATTGTATAACATGAGATTACAGGGAGCTAGCAGGAATTGAGGCGTCAAGAGGTGGTTGCAGGCAGGGGAGGAGAGGTCATGGCTGAACACGAAGAAGACAAAGTGTTGAAGTTACGGAAATGTAGAAAGACTGTTCCAGTGGCAGAACAGAAAAGTTGTATGGCAGAGGAGAAAAGGCAAATGTAAGATAAACAAACTCTGCTTTTCATAGGTGGTAAATATGCCATTAAAGCATATATGAAAGGGAACTTTAAAATGTGTCATGCAACATTAAGTTTTTAGCAAAAGCCATTGATGAAAGCAGAATTTGTTCGAGACGCTTTTGATTTAGTGCATTCTACCCTGTACCCTCACTTATTTGCTATAGGAAGTCCAATCTGTGAAAACAGTATCTTAAGTGTTCATCTGTTCATCCTTCATTCTCTGGCATATTTGCCATCTCTGTAGCAAACAGCAGGGATGGATTAAGACAATCATACAGCCCAGAGTCGTTGTAGTTTCTTGAATCCTCACGCAGCCTCCTTCTCCTGTATCTTCTTATGGTGCTTTTGATCATGTTTCCAGCGAGCAGCCGTGCTCCTGCCAAAGAGCCATGTTGTTCTGCTACCTGCTAAAAGCTGACGCCTGCTACTGTGCCTCCTGAAGGTATCTGGGGACCAAATACCAAGAAATTGTGCCTTTATCCACTCTTGGCAACTAGGTCTTGCCAGTAACTGTGGCTCAATCGAGGAATAAGGAGTAAAATCTGAGAGATTAAGCAACGAGGGCATCACTGAACACCAGGATACCAGCCACCGAAGGAAAGGCATGCCATCTGTGGTCTGTGCAAGCAGAATCATCTAAGTATGGTTTAGTCCTCCAAATGTGAAACTAACTGAGTCATGACTTTGTCAGTGAGTGATCTGGCTACAGATATATGGTTTTGGGATAAATATCGTTCAGCGTGAAGGCTAGGCTAAGCGTTCACTAACAGGTAGGCAAAGAGTCCTCCAGGACACGTACCAGATCAGGCACAGTTCTCTTCCTGGGCTGCAGTAATGTATCTCCTTCCCTTCTGCCCTTACCTCAAGTGTACAGATCTCAGATTGGGAGTATGGTTTTAGGATATCCTCAGAGACTAAGGGAACATAAGGCCACCCTCTGAAACATCTCAGAAATCCCAACCCTGAAAGACCGCGTGTTGCTATGTGTCTGCCAGCCATGGCTCCGCTGCTCCAAAGCGCTCCCTGAAGACAAGAAGAATTAGTACCGCATGAGGTAATACTGCTGCTTAAAAAGCAAATGGCTTGAGAAAGCCCATGGTTGTTACCGAAGGGGACTGTAAAGGGGCACAATGTCCTTTGGAAATGCTAGTCGGGAGATATGGCCCAACAACTTTAAAAAAACAATTTCATTTTGGGAACTTTCTTCACTTCTTAAGTTCAGGGCATAAAGATGAGGCTTCATAGCCAAATATCCCAGGTGACTCCCCCCAGCTCTGTTCAAATCAGGTTCCCAATAGCCTTTTTAGGGAAGAAAAAGGCAAAATATCTCCCTGACCTACATCTGTGGTGATTTCATGTAGGTTCATAAAGATCACTTCATTACAGAGCTAACTTCAGACTCAGTACTTGCTGAATTCAAACACATATTCATGTGTAATTGGTCATGTTAGGAGGACTGTGGTATTTTCTTTATATATTTATTTTAATAGTGTGTCGTGGGAAGTAAGCTAAGGCTGTAAGGACACTTGCACGTTAGGGCAGTTCCTGCTCTTGCCACTGCCTCTCTTATCTCTTTTAAGAAAAAAAATCTAGAAGCTGAGTGGGAGGTTTACCTCAGGAGGAAGACAGTTGTCTCAGTCAGAGAAGGAGAAATTTGTAGGAAAGAAATCAAGAAGTGGAAGCCTTTAAGCTTTAACCCTGTCTCCAGAGATCTCAGGTATCACTCCTTCCTGGGACTTTCAATACACGATCCATTTCATAGCTTTGGGTAAGGCCAGGTGACTTTCTCTACAAGTCACCTGAAATCACTGCTGTCTCCAGCTGATCATGTTTCAGAAGCTGGTGATGGCCAGGAGGAAAACAGAGGGAATTAAATTGTGCGTAATCCTCCCCTCTGCAGCTCAGAGATCCAGATTGCATCATGGGGACAAGTCACTTATTACCTCTTTTGACTTAAAGGTAGCCTACGGCAGCTCCAAAGGCAGGCAGCCTGCAGCAGAGATGCAGCCTGCACTGTTAAGAGCGATTGAAATAGTTTGTGCGCACACATCGTTGTGCGAGGAACTTTTTGGCATAAAAGGTCCTATGAGAGCACTAGGGGCTGTTAGGCCCATACAACGAAGAGTAACTCTGTTCAGCTTCTAGCTTGGGTGTAAAAAGTAATTCAGGGTGCCAAAACAGTGTTTTTACTTATCCGAAACAGATTTTTTTTACTTGGTCACTCAGATTGGATATGGGAGCCCTGGATGAACTTTTCCTCTCCCTGATTCAAACCAGCAATTTCTTCCTAAACAAAACCCAGACTGTCTGGGCGCTCACAAGGGTTACTTTGTGATAGTTAAGGGTTTGGGGAAACGGGTCTCTCTCCCTCCTGGCTGGACGCCATACCGAGTTCTTCAGCATCCAAAGCTGTGGGGCTGGTGGGCAGTGTGCTTTCCCGTGGGGAGGGTGCTCCTCCCGCTCCAGCCTGTACGTGTTTCTTCTTGCCTCTCTCTAGCTATCACATACCCCCATGATCATGTTATTTCCCTGGGCTGTGTGATATGAATTTAATCCCCAGAGGCAGAGAGGAGGACTGAATCTGTTTCCCGCTGCCCATGTGGATTCCCTCACTAGCGGGCTGTTCAGGGAAAGGCAACTGCTACCTCCAACTGCTTTCATAATCCTTTGATTACTCAGCTTGTACTGCCAGTGCCCAAAATGAAATGCTTTGCCATTTGTTTTGCCTGAAACTATTCCACAAAACTGCTTCCAATTTATGAATGGATTTGGCTACCTCAGAACCTCATTTTTAGCAGAGTCGCAACTTTCCAAAAACCCTCACCCAGTGCTATTCTTGAGCGCTTTGCCCAATCTTACGTTTCAGAAGCAGCGCCTGTGTACAGTGTGGTTGCTACAACCTTCCCTCCAAGCCCTCTCCTCCCTCAGTCAAAACAGGAAGGCAGGAGAGGAGCTGCGGCCAAGGCCCCTTGACCTTCCAGGGAGACAGCGAGTATTTATGTGGAGGCACTGGGCTGATGATCTTAGATGTGTTGACAGGGATGAGTTATAAAGTAAAGCGGGCATAAGTGCAGTTTTAACGAGGCATAGGATTTCCAGGATTTAGGAGTGTTTTTAGCACCTTTCTCCTCGGAGCCTGCTCGTCCCCGTGCCCCATCTGCTTCCAGATGGGTACCAGTACCACTCGCTGCGCTGTGCTGGGAACTGAGCATTGATGCTGGGAGATGGCAGGAGCCCAGGGAGCTGATCCAGCTCTGCTGCAGCACGGGGCCATGCCACGGGCTCATCAAGGGGGCTGTCCTCCTCCACCCTCCGCTGCGGGGCTGCCCTCTCCCTCCTCCCCCCCATCTATTTAATACCCCAGAGAATCGGGTCAATGGCTTGGGGGCCCTTGGGGAGGGAAAGCTGGACGCAGCGCATCTGCTGGAGCCTTGGCAGAGCAGCTCCTGCACGCGCGGGGCTTTGCCAGAAGGATCGCAGAGCCAGACAGAGGCAGAATTGACCTCAAATGTTAAAGCCGTCTGGAAGGCTTTGATAGTCCAGATTCGCTGCTCCCACTGTGGTTCCCTCCCAGACCCATGAGGAGAAAGGATATTTGGGGAAAGGAAGAGAGAATAGGGGAAGGAGTCAGTGACTGAGATTTTCAGTGTTTCGCTTGAGACCATCCTTGCTAGGACAAACAGCCTAAGTTACGTAGGCAAGACTAATACAACTTACGTATCTCCTCCCCTGTGTGAAGGAGAACGCAAAACCAACTTCAACACACTGAAATCTGCACCAAAAAGCAAACTAAGCTTTTTGGTTATACAATTATCACCTTCCCTTAAAAATAAGGATAGGAAACACCAATTAACACAGCAAAAAATATTTTTAAGAAGTGCTTTACTTGATAAACAACCCAAATTTATCACTAATTCTACGACCCAGTGAAGACTCCTTTCTTTCTGCTAGCAGACAGCATATGGATTCATTGCACTTTCTTGCTGTGCTAGGAGAATAAAGCAAAAAGAAACCCCCAGCATTGCACTACTAGTGTTTTCAGTCTCAAGGAATTAGCTGAATTCTTGTCATCCTGACCTGTACCCAGCAGAAGAAAAGCTCTCTTACACCTAGGGGGAAAGAGTGTTCAATTAAAATTAACCTGATTATCAAGTGGACCTTTTCCACAGTGGTCCATCTCTGCTCCAGTTAAGTGATGTGCTTGTACACGGGACCAAATTTTGGTCAATAGACTTATTTTTTGGTTTGTGTTTCACAACTGGAGAAGCATGGCTTATCTCCCAAAGTAGTCTTTGGGAGAACAATTAAGTTTTATAAGACGAGCAAGGACACATTTCAGTTCTGAAGGCACTGCTGTGCAGTTCATCCAGACAAAGCTCGAAACATGAAAGCTGGCCTCCTGCCTCTGTTTTCTTGTAACTGACTGTCGGAGAAGCAGATTTCCCTGCTCCGTGGCTAACTAGATCTGCCTGGTTTGCTTAACCAGCGAGCGCATTCCTGCACTTCAGGAAGAACACTCCAGGCTCATTAGGAGCTACTAGGCTATAGTGTGAGATTGAGAAAACAGATTTGTTTTGGACAAGCTGCTCTGACACGGAGGTGCCAGGGTGAATAACCTTTGAAAAAAAAAAAAAAATCTGCCTCCAAAAGCAAGATGAATAATCTGACAAATGAATGGCTCTGTATTTTATATCAAAGCACAAAGTGACTAGAAGTCGCGGAGATCTGACTCATGAGCAGAAATAGCGTGCTGGGGATGGCTGGCGCTGTTGCTACCACCAGCTGCCTGCCCCCACGGCTGGAGAACGGGTGGCTCAGATGCTGCTGCTTAAGCAATTCAGCCACAAAAGGCTACAGCTAAGCACCTTAAGGGAAACATGTCAGTGCTAGTTTACAGCCTCACTCATTAAGATAAACCTTGAAACGGTCCTCAGTTGCCACAAAGCCTTTCAGCTCTCTAGGCAGGAGAAACAGGACGGAAACCTCGCCAGGCATCCCGGTGGAAGTTGTGCCAGGCACAAGTCAGCACTCGGCAGAGCAGCTTGTCCCAGCTAAGCGGCACTTTGCTGCCACAGCAAGGTGTTGACAGAAGTGCCCCCCCCCTTATCAGCAAATCAGCCTTTTTGAGATGGGCAAGCTTTAAGCTGTGACCTGTTTAAACATCCTGCCCCATCACTGACCAGTAGCTGCAAACAATTCTGCAACAAATCCTGCAGCACCCTGCTACCGCGTTTCCCCAGCTGCTCTCTGTGACAAGTTCCCGGACTCAAATACGCAGTCCTAATCCTAACATAAAGCTTCAGCCCAGCTCCTCAAGATAAACACAGTGTTTCACCTGGTCTTCTGCAAAAATGAGACTTTTGCAAGTGCCTTATCAGTGCTGCTTTCTTTACCTCTTCTCAGCTCCTCCTGCCACCCATAACTTTCTAACATGTTTATCATGTAGAAAGACAGCTCAGAAAATCAAACTCCTACAAACGCGGGGGGGGAGGGAGAATGGGTGGTTGGGTATGTGCACCCATCCCCACTGAGGGTGCAGTTACACAGCAGCTTCAATTGCTCTGAATTGGAGTTGCCATAGCAATGCCCTGCCTGCATCATCCTGTCCTGTTTCCCCCCTTCTGTCACCAGAAAACAAAGGAGGTACATGCGAAAAGCAAAAAGCCGCTACCCGGGGGTGATTCGGCTGAAAACCAGCTCTACCTAAAAATGATTCATTTTGGCTGTTTGAGCTCCATGCGAAGGCTCGCCATCCACCTCGACCCGTGGGAGGGCAAAGGAGGCAGCAGAAGTTTGCAGGGTTGGGGGAGAAGGAGCAGGATTGTTGCTGTGCTGATTTTGGGACATTTTAATTTCTGCAGAACGAACTCTTAGCAGGGTCATAGCATTGCTGGGAAGCTGCCTCCGAAAGGGGAATCCCATCTGCCTCCCCTCTCAGCTCCAGCAGGTTACTTGCCGCTCTGAGCTCCCTGCCTGAGCCTGGCTAATGCCACAGCATCGGGCCATGGCTCATCTGGGCTGCAGGTGGGAAGTGCAGCAAGGCAGGAGCACCTCTTCTGCTTGCAGCCTCGTTTTTCTCAACTTAAAACTACCGTAAAATTGCAACTCGAGGCTTGGGGGCATGATATACAAGTCTGGAAAGAGATGCTTCAAGTTTCCTCAGAGCTATTTTGTCACTGAATTATGCAACATTCTGCTTTGCTACATTAAAACTCCTGTTAGAGAGCTTAATTTTGTTTCACTAACTGTTACTCAAAGAACGCACTAGCTGAAAATATCTCCAGAAACTCTAGTGATGCGGGGGACGGTGCCCAGCCTCTGAAATTGCAGATTCCCGCTAATTCTTCCCATGTAAACCGGCACTGTTAACCAGGGAAGTCTGCAGCCCTGGGGATTTCTTACACCCTTTTCTGCACTTCATGCACTGCCTGCAGCAGTGTTTATTGAAGATCTTCTTTGACACTGTTATTAATATACCATAGTACAACTAGTAGTTGTTAAACAGCTTTAATCAAGTGTTTTCTTTAAAAAGGTATTTTTAATTACCTTGTGGTATGTGGACTCATACACACAATATTGCATCTCAACTCTGATACAATTACACAAAGAGGGCTCTGGCCACGGTATCTCTTTTCCTACTCTTCAAACAAACAAAAAAGGAGCCGCTGAAAGATCGGGCATTTTAGGAGAGCGAAAGGCAGCAGCTAGCGAGTTGCCTTTGCGCTCCCAGGTGCGCAGAGGGAAGAAGCATCAGGTGTGCTTCCAGAGTCTCGATGCAGCCGAACCAGCGACAGTTAGATGGGATGCCTGCCCGGGACACGCAAAACCGGAGGATGCAGAATATTTGAGAGTGGTTTGGCCGCTGGCAGTCAGCTGTGGGAGCCGCAGGAATCAGGATGCAGGAATTTGGGTCTTTGTTTCAGGAACATTCCTTGGAAAGTGTCGGGGCCAGCTGCAAGACGGTCCGAAATCCCTCATCTTATCTGCGCTCGGCGCAGGGGGGCAGCGGGGCCGGCGCAGGGGGACCCGGCGGCACCATCTCCCCCCCGCCCCGGCTCCGGGCTTCCCGGGACCGAGGGCTCCAGGCCGCCCTGCCAGGTAGCCGGCGCTCGCTGGGTGTCACATCCCTTCCCGGTGACTGCGGCGGCCCCAGGGCTTGCACCGCCCCGACTCCCAGCCCCTGGGGCAGCGCCAGAGCCGCTCCCCGGCCCCCCGCGCCCCGCTTCCCGTGCGCCCACCAGCGCGGAGCTGGGCGGCGGTGCGGGGCGGCGAGGAGCACACCGCAAGCTGGGCGGGATTTCCCCCCCCCCACCACCTCTGCCTCCTCTGCGCGCCACGCGCTGCCCGTACTGCTCACGGGAGAGCTCGGGCTTTAACTTTGCACGGGGAAAGGAGCAAAAAGAGAAACAGCCGGGTGGGGAGGAAAGGAGGGGGGAATAGGCGGGCAGCCCCGGCTCGGGGGGTCTGCAGCGAGGGCGGCCGCCACCTGCCCCCGCCAGCGGAGCGGGGCGTCCCGGCGCCCCCGGACTTACTTTCTGGGGGTCGGCGTAGGTGCCCAGCCCCAAGAGCGGGATGCTGTTCCCGTCGCTCAGCGGGACGCGGTGGCTTTCGGCTGTCAGGTTCATGCTGCCGGCAGGTAGGGCCGCCCCGAGCCCGGGGGCTGCCTCCGCAGGGGCGGGAGCCGCCGCTCCGCAGCCAACCGCGGCCCCTGCGCACCGGCACCCACCGACCGACCGGACCGCCGGCGCCTCTGCAGGGGCCGAGGTACGAACTGCCCGCTCCTGCCGGCGGGGAGCGCCTTTTTGGGGGGCTGAGCCACGTGTGCCCGTGGCGGCCCTGCACCGCGCCCCACCGCGCACCGCCCCGCGCCCCGCCCCGGCCCCCGCGGACCCCCGCGCGCCGCCCCGCCCCGCCCCGCCCCGGCCCCCGCGGACCCCCGCGCGCCGCCCCGCGCCGAGCCCTGCCGCCGCCCCCGCGGGGCGACTCCGGCAGAAGCTGCGCGCAGGGCAAAGGCCGCCTCATGTGAAACGCGCGGCGGGCCGGGGGCGTCCCGCACCCCGGGGGGGCCCTGCCCGCTGCCGGGGAGCCCCCTCGGGGACGCCCGGCCCGGAGCTGCCGGCGAGGGGTCCGGCCCCTGCCTGCCGGGGTGTCTGCCATGCCCTGCCCTGTCCTCCCCACCCCACCCCCGGCGGCAGGGCGCGGGCTTCCCACGCTTCGGGGTGGCAGGTCTTGGAGCTTTTCCCGCAGAGGTGTAGAACCCTTTTTTAAAACCCCAAATTCAGGGTTGCCGAGGACACTTTGTGTCCTACGGCGACAGTTTCCACCTCTCTTTTCCAAAGGCTACAGGCCACAGGTTGAAAACCGCTGTTCTAAGGGCAAGGAAGGAATCAAGAAAATCCCAGACAGGAGTGAATAGTGGTGAATAGTTCCTCTGCCTCAGCATGAGTCCCAAATTACAGTGAATGGGCTCAAGTTCCTCACAGTCTGGTTCTGCTCCGCTATGGAAAAAACGTATGTATTTCCTATCACTGATATCCCAGAAGGGGACAATGCCCTTTATGAAATTCAACCCGTGGCTCTTACTGTCCTTTCTGACCCTCATAAAACACTCAGGGCTATGCCTTTACACCACTCTGCAGAGATGTACCCTGTCCTGAGCCAGCTACTTTGTGTTCCGCAACTGTGTCTATGCTGCGTTCTCCCCATTTGATTTTGAAGTGTATGGTCTTACATGTCTTCCTAGATCAACCTGAAATTAAGCTCCCAGAGAATATTATTCCTCAGCCATAACAATGGCCTTTGCCTCGCAGATTATTTTATCTCCTCTAATAGCCCACTTAGCTTTCTGTGCATGATAATAGTTCAGCAGGTTATGCAATTCCAAGAGGGGTTAATAGATCCATCGTGATAAGTTATCTTTGCAGGGTTCTTGAAATCAATAGGTGTGCACTAGTTTGCATTTGGGGAAAGAGTTAGTAGCTTTTAAGGCAGAGGGCCTACCTGGAGAACACCCTACCAAGAGGCCCTTTCAGTGTCACAGGTTAGATACCTGCAAGGGTCTCCAGTGAAGATGGAAAAATAGCCGCTTTTACTGATAGGAACATGCCAAGCAGCTCATGACTAAGTGCAAGCCCACTTGATCCCTGAGGAAAAATTACTAGATAGCTAGGATGTCCTGCAGGACAAAGGTAGCATGCTGTGGTGTAAAGTTGCTCCTTGGGAGGTGGGCTGAGCGCGGCTGAGGTTTTCCCAACAGCCTGTGCTTTACCTGGACAACACAATGCGAAGAACTAGCTGTAAGGTGACTGGGTTCTCATCTCAGGGTGGGAAGCTGGGGCAAACTACAGCCTGGCTGTAGTTACTGTGGGCAGCCTGGTCCTGCTAGACCCCGTCCACATGTTATTGTAAGCTGTGGGTACCTGCGGGTACATGTGATGTAGAGGAAGGGAACCCAGTGACCTCCTCCATGCCTCCCTGTTGTTCCTATGTAACTGTCTACCATTTTATTGCTACAGGAGAAGCTCTTATCTCCTCTCTCCATGCCAACCATGCCTAAGCACACTCTGTGTGTTTGTAGGAGGACAAGTCGATGCCAGCGTGTGGAATAGACTGCTGCATCTCTGAGCAATAGCCCTCGTTCTGCAGTATTTCCAACAGAGAGGCAAAAACATGGAGAGAGGTGGAAATGGGATGAGTAGAGAAGAGTCTGATGTGGCAGAGGGCATTCAGAGACCTCCCCATTTCCAGCCCCGTACTAGTATCCCATGAAGAGGCCCTGCTGCCCAGTGGCTGATTCCTACCCCTGAGCTCCCATGCTCCAAGTCCACCCTAGGACCCACTTTTCCATAATTCCTCCCAATCCAGCAGCTTGCGGGGGGTTTTATGGCACAGCTTGCTCATTTGCTTCAGGCTCGGAGCACATCCAGCTTGCTCATGTGCTCTGGCATCAGAGCAATGCATGCCCTGAGCTGCGCGTGATCCCGAGCTAAGCAAAGCACGACTGTGTCCACGGTGCCTGTCCTGGGCAAGTGAGCAAGTGTAAGGAGCCTCTCTGGCAGGAGTGCACTAGCCTGACACACGATAGCCGTCAACGACAACTGGGAAAGAAGGATTGACGGACTTGCCATAATTCACAGAAAAGGGAGCTTGGGCAGGAGAACAACTCCTGCTTCTAGGATCAGTTGGGAAAAGCGATCTGTCACCCGGCGAGGCAAGCCAGGCAGCCCCAGGCACCCCGGCCCTACTACAGGCACGAGCCCCTGGCACTCAGCTGGGTCGGGGTGACAGACAGCCGTGGGCTAACAGGCAAAAGTCACCTCTCTTCTAGATTCACTGCTAGACTGGTCCTTATAAAATTCAGCCAATGTGCTTGTCAGAGAAACTGGAGAGAGGCAGAGGGTTTTACAAGTCCTTCCCCCCACCCCCACGCCTTAACCCACAGCAAATAGTGTGAACACTTTTTACACATGCGACTTTTTAGTTCCCATAGCAGCTGTAGCTCCCTACCCTACTGTTTTAATGCCTTTGCAGATTTTATATTAAACCCCAGAAAACAGATAGGAAAATGCATTTTTCTTCCATTTATATCTGAGTTACTAACTCAAAATAGCCTTATTTCATAGAAGCTAGAAATACTAGCGGGTTTTGAGCTGACAATGAGTATCCTTTAAAGAACAAAGGAAGCCGAATAATGCAGCCTGGAGCCTGTTGCATATAATTCTTGTTCGTAACAATTTCTACTAGCTGTTCAGGGGAGTACAGTTCTCGGTTTAAGAGCTTAAATGACTTAACCAGACTTTTTACGAGGACACGGTATCTAGCAACTCCAACTGCAAAACAATGCAAGTTTCTAGAGGCAAAGCTTTGGCTGCTGGTTGTTGTTGATCAGCAACTATTCAGGAGCTTTTATAAAATGCAGATGTGATCTCAGTTCTTTCTCTAGGAAACAAAAACAATGAGGTTTCAGCCTGGCCTTACTAGCAAGTAATGAGAATTGCCATCCTATCGACACAAGTTCGCTGTCTCTAGCAAAGCTCGTAAAGCACACAAAAACACCTTCAAAAGCAGCTAAGGTAGGTTTGCGATTCCTGGATTGGTGGCGCAGAGTTTTATAGCTACATTAGTCATCTCAGACAAGTAAAAACCAGGGATTTGAAAAGCAGCATCTTATACTTAAATGTGTTCCCCCCCCCAAATAGATTAAAAAATATAAAGAAAAATTAGATACAAGTTTTTACAGGAAAAGTAGATCAGACATCTGAGATTTCTTACTGTTATAAACTTACAGAAATCTCAGGTAAAGAAAGTACTTAACAGCCTCCTCACCTGAACGAAACTTGTCAGTAATCTTTTAGAGTAAAGAGGTCGCCCTTTTACTCATTTTATCTGAAATTGCTGAGTATCATGGGGACAGGAGAAAATGTGTGAGGCCTTTAAATGTAGCCTCCCCAGTTCTTGGAGGAAAAAAGATGGGAATGAGAAGGAGTCATTGATGGGGAAGGACTGGCCTTGTCATCTTCCAGGTTTCATGTTTTCTCTGAGATTTTTATGTTGCCCCCCCCTTTTTTTTTAGCAAGCTGTTGTTTTGGACAAGGGAAGATGTTAAAAATAGTATTCTCCTAGATCTTGTAAATCTGGGTATGTTTACACATTGTAGATTAGATTAGTGAGATTCTAGAGGTGGGTGGCCTGTAGTGTGTAAAAATTAGCTTTTTTAAAAAGGAAAATAGGAAGTACTTTTATAATGCATGTATTTCTCTATTAGATAAAAAGTGCACATTGCTACACTGTTTCTATTTTCTGTATGAGCTGCTCCACTCTATGTGTAATTATCTGCTAGAATGTATACTCTGCATGTGTTTTTAGTTAAAATTTCTTAAAACATGGTCTTAAAGTCTGCATATTTTCAGCCTAGTCCTTTCATAACTCACATAAACTAGCATGTGTCTCTTGTGCATGTGGAATATATATTTATAATATATATTTTCAACTGTTTAGCTTAGAGAGTTTGGTAGCATGTGTCATGACTGATATTTCTTTTCCTTTTTTACTATTAAATATGATAAACTAATACATAACAAGAAAAACTTCTCATTTCACTTTTTAACTCTAAGAAATAAGTTCTGTGTAGTGTTTTGTAGGGGGACTATAAATGAAGTGAGGTTTTTTTTCCTCTTGCTACTTTTTTCAGTGTGGAAACAAATGGTATAAACTGAACTGGAGAACACTTCTCTGGAAAAAAATGTTGTAGCACCTTCTTACTCTTTATTCGCAGATTCCAGTTATCATCACGTATGTCATAGCATAGTTCTCACGGACACTCAGTGAGATGAGTGGTACCTTATACCGCCTGCGTGATTCCCTCCCTTAGTGGCCAAGGGGTTTCTCGTATGGAAGCGTTTGTGATCTTTTCCCTTTGATCGTGTTTGTTGCACAATGAGGCTGATCACAGCCGAGATAACAGCCTGGGCTTTGTTGGGAAGAGCAATATAGTAGGCCTTCTTAGCAGTTTCTGTGCAAACACTTTTTTCCCTAGCTCCCACTGGTGCATGTAAACTACTTGGCAAACAATGAAACACTTAAGTGACATGCTCTTGTTTATTTAAATAATTTTTGTGTCTGCTAAGGACTTGTTCTTGATAAGCCCTTCTTTGAAGGCCCAAAGTTTGCTTTCAAATTGAATCTGACTTACAGCTTGGTGGTAATAGGAGTATAATGTATGTGCACTTCTAGTGAAACTCTTCACTGCAAGACCCACAAAGCAGTACCTGACCTCCAAAGACCTCATCTTGCCCCACTTTTCCAGCACTGGTACAGCACTTCTGCTGGATCCTTAAGGAGAGCATGAGGACAGGGAGAAAATGTGCCTACCACTTGTGCCTGTGGAGAGAATTAGGAAAATATTTGACGGCTGGGTCACTTATCCCTTCTGCTTTGTATAAACGCTCTGTGGCTACAGCTGCGACAAAAGGGAAATTCCTAGGTATCCTTGACGCTGTTCCATTGCTGCTAGTAACACTGGAAAAGTCAGGCCATTGCTGGGCTTTGGTTGCTCCTGGGGTACAGGAAGAATGCCAGCAGCTGTTCCGGATTATCCTCCTGCCGCTTCCAGTGGCCATGGAGCTGCGCTTGCACCATGGCGAGGCACGGGGGCTTCCCCGCGGGCTGGCCCGGCGATGGCCATCCCAGGCCGGCCCTGTCCCCGTGCTGCCTGGGAGCAGGCGCAGAGCCCGGGGCTGCGGTGTCACCTTGAACGCACGCTGCCGCAGCCCTTGCGCCAGGTGCTGTGGGGTGCCATAGGGTGCTCTGCCAGGGCGGGTGGTTGTACAAATAGCGAGCGCCCGCTCAGCACTTTAACCCTCCTCTTGTTTGGATTGTAGTAGCCAAATGCATCTGTGGTGGATGCTGTACCAGAGGCAGTGGCCACGCAGGAGAGCTTGCCCTCTCCACAGCCGAGGGAAAGGAGAGGAAGCAAAATCTCACAACGTGCGAACCAAAATTAGCCAGGCTGTTTATACACTGCCACCATGTTTCTTACGGCGCAATGGGAGGGAGGGCGGCCGGCACTAGCAGTACGGCCCCTAAAATGTGCCCTTTTTCTCTTTGGGGTCCACTTCAGGTGCTGAGTTGCTCTGTTTGCCTCCAGGGAGTGCTACTGATGGGCTGAAAAGCCCTGTGGAGGACCAGGAGCAACTCTGGAGGACCAGGAGCTGTTGGGAGAGCGAAAGAGATGCTCTGTTTGAAAAAGTAATCCTTCTAATCCTTTGGAAAGGTAATCCTCTAGTCCTTTACCACTGTCATTTACATAGGCACTGCCTCATGAGCCCGCTGTCTTTTGGGCACTGTCCTCGTGCTCGAGTTTGGTGTTAGCAGGGCTTGCAACTAATTAAGCCAGAAGCCAGCTTATTTTTTCCCCTGGTCTGTTTACTGATGTTATCACTTTCTTGTAGCAACAGTATCTCAGTTTCTGCTCCAGACTCTCTCTGCTATGGCACATGCACGACCCTGGAGCTGGTGAGCACTGTCTCTCAGATCCCTGGGCAAAGGTCAGGAGCTGCATGGTGGCCTCTGGATTCCTCAGATACTGACCCTTGTCATGTGGGGAGGCATTAACCTTTGGCCCTGAGTAAGTGTCCTCATATCTCACCTCAGTTTGTCTGGCCTGCTATTTGATCCTGTCCAATATAAAGCCCTTCCCTTTGGCATCCTGCAAATCTAAGCCCCATCTTGATGATTTCCAGTATGCCATGCACCTGATGCCGGTGGAAAATACCCTGTGCATTGTGCCCAGCTCTGAGTAAGCAGTGGCAGAAGGGGCAGCCCGAGAAGAGGTGGTCGTGTGTTCACAGCCCCTCTCGCTTACAGAGGCTATGGGGCTGGAGGAGTGGTGGTGGCTCCCTCCATGTCACCTCTCTTCCTCACGCAAAAGAAGGATAGCCACCGTGGGAAGGTGTCAATACTGCCTGTGTTATGTGACTAAGGTGTTTTGGGAGTTTGGGGTTTGTTTTTTTTTTTAACTTCTGATTCAGTGGGAGTGACTCACTGAGGGGGCCATGCCCCCATGTGAGTCCCTTACTTCAAATCAGGCTCTTGAGACAGAGTAAGACACATCACCAGATCTCAGCATGGTCCAAAAATGTGAGATTTCTCTTTTCTCCTTTTAATACAGAACTTGGTCAGGGGCTTGCCTCAGTACACCACCGCTCTTCCAGCTATCTTCCGTGTTTACCTAACATGTAACCTCACAGAGATCCCTTGGCTTCACCTCAGGAGGTCTCCTTAGTTCAGCTCTGATGAATGATCATTTTACTTCCTTGCGCTGGATAAACAGCTGTTTTCTGTGTTACCTGCTTTAAGAGCCTTGCTGACATGTTTTTTCTTTCCTTGCCTCCAGCAACAAGCAGACACATCTGACTAATTGCAACAGAGCCACGCTGGCACCTTCTTGCAGTCGGGACAGTGTGCAAAATGCACAACATTTTTCCACAGCACACCAGCTGGCAAATGGTCTTGAGATAAAATAGCAGGGAACAGGCACTTGCAGTTTCTTTCCCTTATCTTTTACTATTCAAAAGGGTGAAAGCAACACAGGCTTGGAGATGAGGGTCCCAAAGTGGCCAGTCCCCGTTGAGCGCAGCACTTCCAGCTTCAAGTCCCTACTGAGGAGGCTCTTCCTTTGAAGTACATCTCACTTGGGCCAGAGCCAACGTCAGGAGGAGGAAACTATTAGCTTGTAAAGAGAGCCCCGCAGGTAAAGTTTAACAGCCTGCTGGTTTCTTTGCTTGCAGTTATTTCCTGTGGATGCTTTAAAAACAGAAGGTATTCTGGGTTTCGCTGGTGCTACCTGCTAGTGGGCAATGCTCTCTGTACGCAGGAACAGGGAATTTAGAAGAGGAGGCTTTAAAGCAACCCATTGATGCATTTTAGCCTACCTGCGTGCTTTTTAAAGTGGGCCAGAGTGCTTTAAAAGGCCAGATAAGCTCGTCTTTGTGTGGGTTAGTCCTTTTCCTGGAGCTGGCGTGCCAGAAGGGGACCATCTCACAGCCGTGGAGGCGGGCAGTGCTGGGGTAGGGGCAGAGCGGTGCTGCCAAAGGACGCGAAGACCCACTTGAGTGTCTGTGCTTTATGAGCAGAGGTTTTATTGGGGCTGGTGGGACTTACAGCTGCGTTCAACTCTTCATTCTGTGTTTAGTACCAAGGGGCTGCGCTGCACGCTGACCACAAGGTGGTTTTTTCCAATTTGCAATGGCCATTCTTTTTGTCTGCTTTGCGACAGAGGTAAAAAATTTCTTTTTTCATCATTTGCTTTTCTTTTCCCGCATTGCCACTGAATTTTTCATGTTCACATATACACTGGCAGATGGGGAAATCTCCCGATGTATTGTGAAACACACTTATATTCTGCCAAGCTCTACCAGCCTATCACTTGTCTTCTATACCACCTTGCCCATTTGAACTTCATTGTTAGATTTAATCAGCTTATGCCCAAATAGCTGCCTTTTATGAAAGGCCCGTCCTTGCACCCTACCACTTTTCCATGCCTCGTGTCATCTTGTGCAATGAGGCAGCATGATGTTAAACCCCCTCTCTCCGAGGCGTTGTGTAGCATCTCTGCAAACCAAATGGTAGCGATCCAATTTGGGATTAGGAAATGGAGGCAGAGGAACAATTCCTCGTTTGTGTAAGACTGGAAAAACAGTTGGGGCAGAGCTGGGGCTAGAACTCAGAATAAGTCATGGGGCTGCCTGTCATAACAAGAAAGGGGAGCTTGCAGCAACTTCTTCTGAGATGTTTTGTTAAATCTTCTGTAGTTGGTTTAGTAAACAGTAATAGGTGGGAAGCAAAGGACAAAATGTTCTCTTTGAGCTTCCATAGGTTACTTGGTATATGTCATAGCCATAAGGGATTAATGGTGGCCCTAGGGTAGGAATGTACCGTAAAACTTTTATTAAATATTTTAAAACCAATTAAAGAGACATTGCCAATTTGAGCTTTCTAAAATTTTGCAAGGTAATTTTTTTCCATTGTTTTCAAAGCACCTTTGAAGTGCTAGATCCTGAAATTTTTAATCGTTTCAAAAAAAATAGCTATGTATGATCTGCTGATGCTTACCCTATACTGTGACAGCAATTCAACTAGTTATGCACAGTACTGTTGTGGGCAGACAACAAATAAAATACTTCAAAGTGGAAAATAATTTTTCCTAGCTTCCTTCATTTACGGAAGTATTTTAAATCTTACTTGTAGCCTCAGTAAGCGACATTTTAGACAGGAGGATTTGGGTTCTCCTACCAATTTGATGATGTCTCTTTCAGGTAGGCCTTCCTGAAAACTATCAAGTCTCCAAACTGAGAAATTAAAAGATCCTTTTGTGAGCATAATAATAATTATTAGATAGTTCATACATCTGAATTTCATGAAAATTGGCTTTCATGAAAAACCAAGCTGCCATTTCAGGTATATTTTTCTGCTTACTGTAGACACAGGTGTAAAATGTACCTTCTTTTCCATGGAGAGCATTCAGCCTGGATTTTCAAGGAACAAGCAGCCCTGTGCAAGGAAAAGGCACTGCAGGGCTCAGTGTTTAGGGTAGAAAGGAGACAAGTGAATGTAGATGCAGTCACAGTTGGCTTTCGTAGGTAACGATGTACTTGCAGCAATACGAGAAATATGCAGAGGAACTACACGGAATCATTGATGCTGGGCATAGGATTTGCCTTGAGTTTCTTGCAGCACGGGCCAAGACACAAAGTGGGAATAAAAGGTTGGAGGCTGCCAGCGCCCTATACTCTCCTTATCTTCATAAGGTGCAAACCTATCCCTTGGGATATAAACTTGGAAATAAAATAAGTACCCCTGAGGTTACGGCGTCTGCTCAGTGTGGCAATAAGATAAGGCAAGGAACAGCTTTTTAGACTAGATGACTTTGCTGTGACATTTTCCTTCACATTTTGATTTTGAAACAGAAATTACTTTTGTTGGGATCAATCAAAACGAAAAGTGTGCATGCTCTTTTAACTGTCTCCTCTCTCTCCGCGAAGCAGTTGATTTAATCCACTCTTTATTCCCTGCTTATGCTTGTTCCTTGCCAGATCCACACATATCTCTTTACTTCTAAATTCCTTTTCAGTTGTTACTGTGATTAAAACTCCAGGATCCTTGCTCTTTAGAAAGGAGCCTGTCAGGACACCTCTCAGGCTGCTGTAGCATCCTCTGAAGGACAAAAGAATCTCCTTGGTACCTAGAGTCCCTTGGACGTGGTCTACCTCTGTCTGTGAAAGGACAGCAAAGGCTGGGGCACCAGTACCTTGCCCCTCCTGCCTAGTCCATTTAATGGACGCTCTCGATGCCCATCCTCAGCTCGCACATTGCAGAAGGTGGACACGTCCCTGCAATGTGCCTGGTGATCTCTTGCACGCTTGCAGGGCTGATGAGTGCCTTGGGGAGCCCAGCAAGGCTAGGGGTGAGCAAGCCTTGGCACGCCGTCACCACCTGGTCTCACAGCTCGTTGTTCGCCCGCAGCTGGGACCCAGCAGACCTTTTTTTCGGCTCTGTTTTGTATAAATCCTCGTCGCCGTAGCACTTCATCTGATGTGACTAACACGCATGGTTTTTCTCTGCTCTTTCCCCTGAGGAAGGCGGGGGGAGACTAGTGTGGGCAGCGCAGTATTTCTGCTTCGGTCTGGTTATTTTAGAAACAAACTTAAAAACATATGTTCATTTCAGTTCGTTTATGTGACAGAGACAAGGTCGAAGAGATAGGCCTGGAAAGTGGAGCTGAAACCTCCCTCAGAGCTGGGCTGTGTTCAGGGATCCTGTTACACGGAGTTCACTGCAGGCTGGTATTTAAATTCACTATAGCCTGCCCCATCATTGTATTTTTAAAGGTCCCTTTCTTTTAGAAATCTCTTCATTTTGTCTCCTTCTCCTTTGTTCACTTTCTTCATTTGTTGTTCCCTTCAGGACAATTTCATTTTTGGAAGTACCCTCTGTTCTGCAGAAATCATCATATAACTATAGAAACACATTTGTGCAAATATTGATAGTCCCAGTTTTCTCCTTATCTAGATCCTTGTTGTGTTGCATGTTGTGCCCTTGCTCCACAATTCCTGTCTAAATTCCCACTGCTGTCGAGGCAGTCTGTACCCCTGAAATACACACGGGTTAATACGGCAAGAGTTGGGGTTGGCAGGAAATAGTGATGGAAGGTTTCCTCATGAAAAAGTCAGGATTGGCACGTCTGGTTTTCATTCTTCATCAAAGCAAAAGGAGAGTTTTATAAATGATGGTGGGAAGAAACCTGAGGAGGGGAGATTTCAGGAGATAAAAGCCCTGTCTGGTGGGGAGGGAGGTGAAGGGGCAACTGGCTTCAAGTCACAGCTCGGGTGGACCTGGATGTAGACCTGAAGCCCCTGCCTCTGTGAGCTTGCTGGCTGGGGCTGCTCCCCTCTCGACCAATGTTTAAAGATTTGGAAAGTGAGAAGAAAAATGAGAGAACAAATGGTGATTAACTTAATCATGAGAGGAGAGCACCTGGGTGCAATGTAGGAGACAGAAGTTCAAGCCTTTGCTGAAATCTGTGACAACAAGGAATTAAACTTTCTCCTTCATGTTCTCCTCCAGCGCCGTAATCCCTGCGGCTGCCGGGGCTCATTCTGCTTCTCATCAGCCAGACCTTTCCTGGGGCTGTGAACTTGCAACAACTAAAGTGTTTATCCTGGGAAAAAGTTGCCATAAAGTGCTTCCCATCACTTCTAGGAATGCAAATGGGATTTGATGAAGACAGCTCTCTTTTGGCTATACCTCTATGCAACTTCTTATATTCTTTTGTGCAAATACAATTAGAAACTTGGATTTAAAAAAAAAAAAGGCAAATTGGGATTTTCTGAGGGGTATTGGTAGACTCTTGCACTTTGTTACTATGTGATGCTATGGAAATGTGATTAGTGGGGCCAGGGAGAATCTAAGCTGGCCATGTTTGCAAAAAAAGCTGAGATTTTTGATAGGAGCACATGGTTTTGAGCACTGCTTTTTGCTCTTCCTCCTAGTGATATTGGTGGGGATTTATTTGTTAATTTTAATAGGAACAGGACCCAGTGTATAAACCATGATCAGCCCTCCACTAACTGAAAACTGGAAAGCATCTACTCACCTACTTCTGAAATGTCTGGATGTAAGTAAAAGTGATCAGAGGCCTGTTTGTTGCTCAGAGAATGTATTTGCCACAGTGGACTGATAAACTTTCCCAGATTTTATTCCTTAAAACAGTTAATTATATAAGAGGTCAGTCCCATTTGTAAACAAAGCTGTCTGAATTTAATGTTAACGGAAAGCATCAGGGGCTTTTACCATTTTTTTCCCTGTGGCTGAGTGCTGGTACAGTTGCTTTTTAGAAAATTTAGTGCATATGATTCTTTTTTATTAGAAAATAAACAGAAAACACATGCCAATCAGCAACTTCAAAAGGTCCTTGCTGCAACATCAGTGCTAGATCTGTGCAAGAGCCTCCTAATGAAACGGGAAAGCAGACAAGTTGTTTTCAGGCACTTTGGTAGAAAGCCGAAGCTCTGGCCAGCTTAGTGAAAGGTTTATGAACCGTCTGGGGAGTCTCCGCTGCAGTTAATGAACCTACACAGATTTTTTGCTGCTTCTTTGAAACCAGCTGAAAATCAATAGTTTGAGGATTCAAACTAGACAGAAAAGAGGAGAAAGAGACACTCCTAGGACAGGAAATGTTGTACAGACACCTGCAAAAACCAAAGCAGCTGCTTTTTTTGTTGCACTGGCAGGAACGCTGCACAGAGGGTGGGGGGAGCGGTCGCCTCCCAAACTTCTGGGTAATGACATCCTACTCACCCCCCCCCCCACCCCGTGGCCGATGTTGGCAGCGCTGCGTAGTGCTGTTCACATTATCTGCCCAAACTAGAGGTCTATCAGGCGTGCGAGCCCCCTGCAACACAGCGGGAGGGACCAGCTCTGCGTAGGGACCCAGGCTGCATGAGCTCGGCAGCCGCAGCGCTGGGGTTACCTCTTTCAGCTATCCCTAATTGTTTTGCCATGGCAGTGCCGAGTTTAGCATGGGCTAACATCCTGCTTTCTGGGGCAGGACCTGTAGCCGGGGTATCATCATTTAAGGCTAGCGCGGATACTTCTGTGTCTGGAGTGCTTCGTATCCCGCACCCTGTGCCTCCTTCGCTTTTTATATAGTGTGGCTTGTACGTGGTATCATTTTACTAGGACAACGCTTCTTAGACTCTGCTGTAACCAGAGATACCCTGACCTTACTGTCACATGCTGGCTATTTCTCGTGCCAAAACAAAAAGGTAAGAAAATAGAAACTAAAAGGATAGAGCAATCACTGGGTATGTATTTGCATTTCTTTCTCCTGAGCCTGTAAATAATCTCATTCGTGGCAATGTTTCTGTTTGGGGTTTCTACTTTGTTTCTGCTTGGTAACTGGCTTTGAAGAGGCTTGGGGGTTTTATTTGCTTTTTCAAGGGAGAGAGAAGGAAAGATAAGAGGAGGTTGACTGAGGCTGTCATGAGGCAGGTGAAGCCGCAGCGCACAGAGGACCGGCTGGGAGCATGGCTCGCTCTTCACGTGTGCTTAGGGAGGCAGCCAGGTTCCCAGACAGGATGGACAGCTAGCAGGGAAGAAAAGGAAAGCACAAAAAATACTCTGCAATCACATGGCCAGGTTTTCCTTGGGCTGGCCTTCAACCCCTTGTCCCCATCACCTTTCCTAGGCAAGGCTGTTTCTCCAGGCTTGTGTAAAAAAGAGCTACACCCTTTTAATTAAAGATGTGTGTTTAAGCAGGTTTCCAGTAAACTAGTGCAAGTGCCTGGACTCTTATTTCAGCATGAAGGTGGATTTCCCCCCCCCCCCAATAATTGACTTTTGAGTTATTTTAGCCTAGGTAAATCAATTAAGAGCAGACTGCAATTAATACACCATTTTTACACCTCCTCAAAAAAGTGTGTGATACAGTGTTTAAACTTGCAGAAAATCATGCTGGACAAAGCTTGCTAAACTTTGATTCCTTTCCAGAAAGGTGGAGAGGAACAGATTTCTCTTGTACTCTCTTTTGCAGAGTGATCCCCAGGCAGTCTCTGCTGTGTCTCACTGTACCCAGGCTCCTTCTTATTATATCAACGTGTGGTCCCTTATAGCAGCTCCCAAGATTTTAGCTTGTGACCTCTTAAAGAACAAGTGCATGCTTCTCTGCAGAGAAACGCAAGGATG
Organism: Gymnogyps californianus; assembly: GCF_018139145.2. NCBI lineage: Eukaryota > Metazoa > Chordata > Aves > Accipitriformes > Cathartidae > Gymnogyps > Gymnogyps californianus. The sequence goes on from NC_059471.1 coordinate 155,230,879, forward strand.
GGAGCATGGAAATTTCTGACATTTGAAATTTCATTTCAGTGTTCAAATTTTAGAAATTTATTTCTGTTAAGTAGCTAAGAGACTGTCGAGGCCGAATGAAAATCACTGGAACACTAGCTTGTATGGGAGGGTGGCTTCTTGTGTGTCCCACCAGGTGAGAAGACCTCATGATAGCCCAAAAGCTCTTCTGGAATCCCCTGCCAAAGGGACACAACTTTTGCAACGGCCGCCTCTTGGCTATAAGAGAGCTTATTGCTCTGAGAAGCAGAGCCCTTTTCTTGCCCACCAACCAAAAGGCACTTTTCTTGCCTTTGAACCAAAAAGCATGAAACCTAAATGATGCCGTATGACTTCCGAGTTTTGTGATATGCATGGACGACTTTGCCAGCGTTGTTCACATGAAGCAGTCAGGTAAGTGGAGGGACTTTGCGTGCAGTGCGTCCCCTCTGAATTGTCCCACAGTGGCCTGTCCCACCGGACCACCTCGACGGGTGAATGAACAGCAGCCGTTCAATAACACGGAACAGAGATCCGGCGCTGGGCATAGGAAGTAAAAGCTCTAGAGCACACTGCAGTAGCCTTGTTCTCCTTTTACAAAGCTGCTCTCTGTTAAACTACTGTATCGACCCACACTGGCGTACAAATGCCCTTCGTTAGGGTTTGCACACTGTGTTATATGAGGCTGCAGTTAAAAAGCAAACGAACAAAACCTGCTTGTGGTAATTTACTATTTAATGGTACTGAAAGTGAGTTCATTCAGGGAAAAAAATGATTGGAGTGATTATACCTAACTGTAGCGCTGGAAGGAGTGGGACACTCGGGAGCTGAGGTGGTGGCTTCACTGGTGACTCTGGAGGAGGTGGATTGTTTGCAAAATCTCAGTCTGATGTGGCTCTCCCAGAACGCAGCCTGCTCCTAAGACACAGATCCTGGTATGTTTAATAAGGTGTTAAAGCAGAACTTGAAATATTCTTTCACATTCCCCTGTTCTGGATCATTTCATTGACCATCTGGTGCCTTTTTTTTTTTTTTTTTTTTTTTTAAAAAGACGCTTTTGCGTCCTGCACATGACTTTCTGCTTACCCTTTGGGCCCTAGCTTGGCAGAGTGCCTGAGAATGTGCTTGGTGTCCTGTCCCTTCCTAACTCAGCAAAACACTGAAGACAGTGCGTAATGATAAGCCGTTGTGTTTCCGCTCCCTCCTCACCAGGAAAGCCTCATCCTACCAGATGCTAGAGCAGCCTTTGGTTGGAAGGTGGGAGAAGGATGTGAGAGTTTGTACAAACAGCGCTTTTATTCCCAGGGAGGTTTTTAACACTTGTTTTGGTGGCTTGCTCCAATTTGCATACTTGAGTAGCGATAGCAGCCTGGCATCAAGGTGGTAGGAGAGAGAACTGTTAGAAGAAAAAAATAATTCCTTTCATGGGTCCAAGCAGACTTACTCTCTGACACCGAAAGCTGAGAGGCTTTCGAGTCGACCCTCCGTTTCCCCTGTGTGTTAGTGCTACAATTATGAATATAGCTGGGTTTTGCTGTATGAAAATTCAATTCATTTGCTTAGCTGGAGGAAAAGCAAAAACTCTACCCTCTGTGCAGTGACCGGAGTGAAAGGCCATATTTTAACCTGAAGAAGAGCTAGCAGCCATGGAGAATGTCTGCTGGAAAGTGAAACCCAAGAACTTACACTGAACAAACACTGAATTGCATGTATTTTTAGTATATCTGCATGTGCATGGATGTGATTGAGAGAGGGAGAGGAAGGACGGATCTGATACCAACCATATTCAGTTTAAGAATGAATGCAGAGGAGGCCATAGTTACAGACTGATCTAGGAGTGAGTTTAAGTCCGTTGAAGGAACCCGGTGTAAATGGCTGTGGGTGCATGTTTTTCACATGGGGCCGCAGCCCTGCCGCCACCCCTGCCGTGCATTCGGCCGGCAAAGCTGCGCCACCTCCAAGCGGCACAGGCTAAGGCAGCAGAGCCCATTTCCATCAGCACCGCTGCATCTCCCATCCGACTTCTGCCAGGAGAGATGTTTTGGTGAGAGGATTCCCGTGCTCTGAGCGGGCCTTGCTGTGCTGGCACAACACTGCTGTATAAATTAACTCATAAGCTAAACCAGCTGAACTGTTTTAAGTTTAGTTTGTTTAAGTGGCCTTTTACAGTGGTGTGAGTACATCACTCTTACCCTGAATCTTTTAATTGTACTTCTCTGGATAACTTTTGCTTTGTCATGTTGATGAAGTTCTTATTTGATTTACTTAGCCAACGTATTTTGGCTAACAGTATGTTGTCCTCTGCTCCAGGAGGGCTCTTTGGTTCAGGTGCTACCATGGCTTTTCTAGGAAGCAAGCCAGGATTTTTCTGGTCATCAGAGTGCATTTGCATTTGTTCACTGGTGTTCCTCTTCCCATATCTCTGTTTGTATTATGTTACTATCCAGGGCGTTCCTGCACTTGTCCCATGTTTGTACGGTGCCCACAAGATGACACTTCTGTGAGCTTGTGATCTGTGTGTGGGGCAAAATGCCCCAGAGAGAGTGGCTAGAGATTGCTGTAAAGATCTCAATGTTGTATTTTGTTCTCCTAAACACAATGCCTGCTGTAGGTCTTCCTGCATGCTGAAGTAAGGAATCCATGTGAAAGTGTCTTCACTCCATGTGTGTTTATTATCAAAGTCCTTCAGGTTTTGTTTGACTATTTTGATGTGTCCAGTTTCTTATCTGATGCCTTCTGGTTACCTTTCTAATTCAGAGACAAAGTCCAAAGAAAGATTGACATCTACTTATGGAGGGTGGAGTTGGCAGAGAAATGGGTTAGCTCTGCCCCCTTTTTGATTGGAAAGTTGTTCTTGTAAAATAACCCCAGCTGAGGTCTGAAAGAGAAAGTGTTCCTGCATCTCCTGCAACTGCTTTTGTCACAGTCCCCAGAGAGAATATATCTCATTTTAAATTAGAGGGGCAAGACTGCTCCCACAGTGGAGCTGTGGTACCACAGGTGATGGGGCTGGGGGCCATGTTCAGAAGGAGAATCAACTGCAGGCAAATGTCTCTGGGGACTGCTTTCATGACCTGTCCTCAAGGACGTCCAAGGTTCGAGGTCCCACACCACCCCCAGGTGCTCCGCCCCACTGCTTCATCATCCCTATGGCTGGAAAACAGGCCTTCATGCTTCACCTAAATCTCCCTTCCTGTGATTTAAAGACTATTACTTCTTGTCCTAACCCACCAAAACCCCCATGGTGTATACTTTATGTATGCTCTGCCTGCTTTAATATAGAGCATTTGTATTTCTGAGAGAGCACAGAAGACAAGAAAATTAACTCACACCTTGGAAGGTGACTTATAAGCCTTTCCAGCTGAGGAGGGGCTTGACTGGAGGACTGAAAACTCCCCTCTTACTGTACCAGTATAGTTTTACAGCACCTAAGGGTGTCCTGGCTGCTAGTATTTAATGAGTGTCAATGCTTGGATACTGTGAAAGGAATATAAGAAGATTTATTACAAAGAGCTTGTGTTTTCTTAGTATGCACTTGCAATCTGCCATCTGGCAGGAGCAAGGAACAGCAGTAATTCTGCAACCTCTTTGAGGTTAGGGTGAGCAACCATGGGCGTGTACCAGAGTCAACAGTGAAACACCTGAGCACAGCAAGATAGCAGGTGATCTTGTGGTGATTATTAAAGCGATATTTATAATTGTGTCCAGGTAATTAGCACAATGTTATTCACAATATTCCCTGTTGGTAGAGAGAATATTGCACTTATGTTAATGAGGGGGGGAAATGAATAGGGAGGAGGTTAATGGTGGTTGCTTGAACTGGAGACCAGAAAGACAGTCCTCTCTGGGGTCATTTGCTCTATTCCCCTGACACTCTGCCAGAGCAGAATTTACCATGGCTCTCAACTGCTCCTTCTATTCCAGCTTGAAATGCCTGAAGTGATGGTGATGATGTCATTCTTGTGAGCTATGACATAAGGTGCAAGTGAGTGTCAGTCTCGGAAGATGAAAACAGCTCTCAAACAGGCCAAGTTCTCTCAAGTTCTCCTTGAGAACCAGGTTAACACCTTTTCAAGTACCTAAACAATCCACTTCAAGTGGCCGTGCAACAGCCAGTTTTTCCGTGTTTCACCAAAGCTGGAGGAAAAGCAGTGCTTTCGGACAGCATTCCACAGCCATTGCTTTGATTTTGGAAAATGCATTTAAAAAAAAAATAATAATTCTAGTGAGCTGAATAAAGCTGAATTAGCAAATCACAGATACCCAGAAGGAACAGTGTCCTGTTTATAAGGAAAGAGTGCGGTTACTGTGGTCAGACAGCCAGGCCACAGGCCAGGTCATGCCTCCTAAACATATTTTATCTAACCTCATGTCACAGGCAGGATGTGGGGAATGTAAGATTTTCTCTTCTGAAAGGTAAGGGCCATTCACAGAGAGCGTAAACTGGCATCACTCCCTTGACAGCTGCCTTGCCTTACACCGGCTGAACCTGGGCTTCTTAATTAGGGTATCAGAGGAAATTTCCAGACCTGCTGGGATCAGGATTGGTGCAGATCCACCTCGGTGGCTTTCCCCGGGCAGCTGAGAAGGCAATGGCAAGCTGTGACCAGGCCTGAATGGATCCATTCTTCTCACCAACTGCTAACACTTAAGGTATGTCTCTGCTTGGCAAACATGGGGTGTGACTGTAGCACATAAATCACGCATGCAGCTAACATGGTCTAGAAACAGCGAGGCTGTAGGTAGAGTCCCTGGAGAGTCCTTGCTCCTGCCACTTGCACTCGTATGCCTGTGCTGCTCTGCCGTGGCCGCTGGTGTTGCATAGGGCGGCTGGAAGAAGCTGTCAGGGCTACAGAAGCACCTCTGCTTGGTTGGCTGGAGCTAAGGGGATGTCTAGTGGTGGTATTTTAAGATCCAGATTTCCATGTAACTAGAGGCATCTAGTTTTTCCACTGTTGCTGCAGCTTCCTCGAAAGTGGTGGGCAGAGGCAGCAGTGAGATTAAAGGTGTCTTGTGTCATGTTTCCCGTGTGAAAGAAACTCCCGACTTTAATTACTGGATACAGGCAAAGTTCAGCTCTTAGTCTCCGTGCAGCAATCCCTGTGACGGTAGTAGGGCTTCCAAATGCAAAATGGGCATAACTGGTGCAAAACCAATGCTGTCTTTCTGACTTGGCCTGATGGATTTTATATGGCCTCTGTCTTTGCACGTGGAGACCCCAGACCATAATCAAAATTAATTTAAACTTTGTAATTTGAATTTTATATGTGAATACACAGAATATGTAAGACATTCATGACTTAGGCAGTGCAGTGAGACCCCGCTGTATGACACAGACATACAGAAATTGGCTGCTGATTTCTCAATATTGGGCATTGATTTTCTCAGTCATATATCACCTCCCCAATAGTTGGGGCCTTAGCATGGTGTAAAACTAAAAGAGACAACACTGTATCCCCCTTATTCACAGGCTTATATACTGCTGTGACTAAAGCGAATGTATGTAACTACAGGCAGCAATGCAAGACAACACAGTGAATAAATATTGAAGGGAGATTAAAAGAGGATCGCTAATATCATCCTATTTTCTGTTAGGATTTACAAAGATTTTCCTTGGTAGATATTATGCAGTTGGTGGTAGGTTTGCTCTAAGGGAATGTACTCACAGAAAGACAACTCTTTCTTTGGCAAAATGATCTTTGAGGCTGTGCCAATAACTGGTAGAGAAACTCAGGTGCAGCTCCCAAAGGGATGGTCCTCCCTGATGAGGATCATTGCAACAGGCAGACATGGTAATGTATTGCTAAACTGCCTCTTCTTTCTCCCCAGTCTACGAAATGCATCGTTTCCTCAATGTAAAAGAACTAATTACTTATTTTTCAGGCTATTACACCAAATGCAATGTATATGTGCCCCCCCCCGAAGTGTTCTGGAATTGCTGCTGCTGCAATCACAGCAGGGAAGGATTTTGCTGCCGCTGTTGCCATGTTTTTCTTGTGGCACATTATTAGACAAAGCTGTCTCTTGTTCTTGGGGGGTTTTTAATGCACAGGGAAACTTCTGCTCTAGCTCCTTGGCCAGTTTTCTTTTCTGAACCCCCAAATTCATTTCTTTGAATGTCTCTTTGCTGTTTCTCAATAATTTTGTCTCCTTTTTTTTTTTTTGAGGTCTTTTTTTCCTCCTCAAACCAGTGACCAGCAGAAAGACCTTGAGTAAGAATCTCTCACCCTTAACCATCTAATTTATTTAGCCCAGACTTTTCTCTGCCTTTCTGGCTTGTGTGTGCTCAAGGCCAGTCATTACCTTGATTACAGAACCGCCCTCAGAGATGAAATAGCTCTGGTGCTGAGCAGGGAGCACAGGCAGAGCTCAGACACATACTCTTTCTTCAGACAAGCTTTCATGCTCCTGTGCTTGGAGATGGATAAAATTCCCCACGCGACGTACTGAAGTGGTTTCCTTTTCCATAGATTCACAATGAAATGTGGTTTGTTGTTTTTTTTTTTTAAATTCCTTCCTTCTCACCTCCCAGATGTTTCCAATTGATTATATTTTGATTTTTGAAAATTTAACGTGTTCTTATTTAATTTTTACGCATTCTTCCTTACTTAACATTTTTGCCAAGATGTACTAAAATCCATGAAGAGCAGATATGTGGGTGGGGGTAGTATTTTTTCCCCAGTGAGACTCTCCCTGCCCCGGCTGCACAAATATAATTTATTTTAACCTCCTCAATTTCTGAAAAAAAAAAAAGGTAGTTGTAAAGTCACAGGATTTCACTTTACCTTTTGCTGTGCCATGACTTTTCCAAGGCTTGTGAGGTACTGAAGGGCTCTGCAATGGGAAAAGTTAGCAAACGCCATTTTCTTTGTATCAGCAAGTTCTGTAGGGCTGCCTTTCTGTTGTGATATCCCCTCTTCTGGCCTTGCCTCACTCATCTACACCAACTATCGCTACTTTGGGCTGCACTGCAAACAGCAAACCCCTGAAGGAGAGGAGGGTCCCTCTCATTTGGAAGAAAGCTTCCATTTTCTAGATACTCTTGGAGTGACTTTTGAAGTATCACCTTGTTGCTTTTGTGAAGGATTTTGTCATGTGCTGCTTTGTGACACACTGCAAATCAATTTGAATTTCCCAGCTCTTTTGCGGCACATCGCTCTGTTTTCCACCTGTCTCACCGGACAGATTAGATTTGCACTTGTAGGGCCTAAGCAAGGGTGGTACTTGTATGCACGACGGAAATCTTTTCTCCTTTCTGGTGACACGTCTGCACGGCGCGTGTATTCAGCGTGGGTACGCTCATGTGCAGGCAATGCGTATCATGACTGTGTTTGCAGGTGATGCTGAGAAGGCCTGTCTGTGGGCTTGCACTCTGCGTGGTGCTGCTGCTGCTGCTGCTGCTGCTGCATCCCTGCCTGGTGCTGCCCGTCGCTTCGCCCGTGGAGCAACAGTGCCAACTGCTGGCTGCGGAGCCCGGCCTGCCAGGGGTACCGGCTGTGCGTGGGGGCTTGCTCCTGTAAGCTTAATTCTGAGGGCATCGGTACTTAAAACACAGCATCCCTTTTGCTGATGGTTTGGGTACTTAGCAGTAATATCTCAGTTTGGTAGTCCTTGTTTCCATACCGAAATAATATTCCGTTGTGCGCAGGCAAGCCCATGCCGGTTACCTTTCTTTGCGACATTTCTCACGTTCATTTCAAAACTAATTGTTAATGTTGTTTTAAAGCTCTGTGTGTCTCCTGATCTCCCAGGGCTGGCTGCTCGGAGGGAGGAGAAGGTTTCTGCTCTGAGCAGTGGAAGGGCCATGAAAGGTGTCGTGTGCTCCCTGGGATTTTTTTAATCATTCAGTTGTGGCAGCAATTTGCCAGCTACAAATTTGAGATGCTCATATGTGTTACAGCCACAATGAGTTCTGGGGAAAATGAAATGGTGGTTTATGTATTTCTGCACAGGGTACCACACAGTGGTTTTGGTCAGAAAAAAGGGAAAGAAAATGGGGAGGGTAAGAAAAAGAAGAGAACGTACAGGTGTACATGTAAGTTTCATTTTATTAGAATTTCAGTGAAACGCTTTAATAGGAAAAAATGGATTTTTTTTTTTCCAAGAGAAATATCAAATGGAAAAGACAAGTCTGTTTCTTTAAAAGTTTCCTATGAGAAGGTATTCTCATTTTTGTTTTGCTCCATGAGACTTTGTCTTTTCCCTGTCTCTTTCCCTTTTTGGCCTGCAGTCTTTTTCTAGGCGGTTACAGTGTTTGCAGGAGGTAGCAGGAGAGGGGACATGGATGGGGAGTAGGAAACTAGGGAAGGCAAAAAAAAAAAGAAAAAAAAAAGATTCAGAGAGCCTTGCAGAGAAAGGGGAAAGAAGGTGAATAGGTAAAGCAAGAAACCTGGGAGAGATGATCAGGGGAAGTTTGCAGAGGGAAAAAAAGGGAGGGACAGGAGGAGACAGGCAGCCAAACAAACTGAAAGTGAGTTTGATGAGTCAGGGTTTCTGTGGGTTTCTTGCACCTCCCAAAGGGCCATTTTCTGCTTCCTCCCAGCCACAAATGTTCTGCATAATTTTTTTTGGAACAGAACACGAGAGGGAAACAAATAAATCAGCTATTCTTAAACATACGTGACAAGCCCAGGCTGAGGCACAGGTGGACTGCAGCCACGCGAGGTCTCTAAGTCGAGGTTGGAGAACTTTGGCCACCCAGCAGGTTTAGCATCGCTTCCAGCCCTCTGTTACTCTTTCACTCATGTGGTTTGGTTTTTTTTCCCCAATGCCTTCATAAGGAAATCTAAACTAGGCAGGGGGAAAAAAAAAAAAAAAGGCATTTTGATGCTACTTTGAAAGACAGGAACATCAAAACTCCTTCTGTGAAACTGAAACCTCAGGTTTTTGGGAGGGTTTTTTCAGGTGAAGCTTATAAATCCTATGACAAAAGTAGCTCCCAGGCAGCCTGCCACTGTAGCCCCATCTGGGAGCCCCGAGGTGGCCCTGGGCACCATTGGGGACAGGAGGGCCACCGCACTCTGCTCAGCAGAGGAGAAATTGCATGCAAGTGCAGCGCTGCTTACATTGTGGGTCCTGCGGCAGTCAGGTGCTTTGCTAAATGTCAGGAGTGGGAAATTTGAGCAATTAGGGGACAATCTCAGTCAGTTTTTCAAGTCTGTGATATCCTGATTCCTGAGGGTGCTGAGAATGGTTTGAAAGTGAAATTCACATATTGCCTAACATCTGAGAAAGCAGAAGGCAAATAAACAGAAAGGGAGTTTTTAATTTAAGAAATTTCATTTTTTCAAAACAAAACTCAATATTTTCTGAGGGCCTGGCCCATGTTTTTGGGCCTCTTCCCTGTGTTTGCACCTGGTGCAAACATGACAATATCCCAACCCTCTGCTGCTACTGTAGTGTTCACTTACTCACCTGTATACTAGCCATGTCCCTCCCAGATACACTCACAGTCCTATTTTCTAACAGTCTGGAAAAGGAAGAAGAGCGAGGACAGCAGAGGCTATTCTAATTTCTAATTTGGCTCCTGCATATAAGCACTTACATGGGGTAAAAGCTATACCCAGTAGCAATGAGCCATATGTGGCCCTAGACCTCCATAACTAAGCACAAAACCACTACTGCTCTGAGCTCAAACAATTTAAGGAGTTTGGGGTTCTTGGTTCTTAGCAAATGCTTCTGAATATTCCAGAAAATTATTGTAATAGCTGTAGGCGGAGAAAGAAGCACTCAAAGCAGATCAAAATGGTAACTACATTATAGCAGATGTGTGCTGCAAACACCTGCAAGTGCCACTCAGTCGACTTCTCTCACAACTCATTTTTAACTAGCTTTTGTGGGAGTGGGAGAACGGGGACATTAGTTTTGCTGGTTAAGTTGGTTTTCTATCAAGAGAAGTGAGTGTCAGACCTGACACAAGGAAGCGTGCAAGGGAGAGCGAAGTATAACCATCCCCTTTCAGTGACAACAAGCTGTTAGGTTGACCTAAGTCACAACATGTAACATCACCTCAGTGTTCGGGAGATGATAGATAATCCAGCCTTCCAAACCCCAGCTGATCCTCCTGGCCTTTCTCTCTCCCCCATCTCCTCCCACACAGGACCCGTTCTGGTTTTCCACTTGCTGACAGTAAGAGCACATTCATATATGAAGATAGATTTAATCTAATGACATTATAAATGCAACAAGAATAAAGTTCTATAGTAAGAAACGGTATTGTAATACTTGTGTTTACAGTTTGGATATTACATGGCATTCAGCTGGATTCCTTCTTTGCATGTTCATTGCTTAAATCACCTAATTGCCATGTTTTACTTTAAATTGCTGAGTACAGAGAAGTTTTTATTTGGTGTTATAACCTCATTTCACAAAGGGTTTGGGTTTTTTATAAGAGTTTTGTCATTTACATTGCTCGTTATGAGTCTTTCAGGGTCTGTCATTTTAACATTTTATTTGTACCAATTATGGCTGAACCTATAAAATAACAGTTAAAGTCTGTTCATTAAAAATAAAGAGAAAATCACAGATTTGGTCAACAGCAGGAACTTATTTGAGTCACTAACGGCATGTCTGGAAGCTTGAGGGTGGGAAGCCAGAAGTAGCTGGAGAGCCACCAAACAAAGCACAGAAACGATGGGAGATGTACGAGAATGGGGCGTCCCTTTTGGGTGAGGTGCTCCACTTGAAGAACCCCTGCAACAAATTTTCTAAGGTGATCAAAAATAAAATAACACGCATGCTCCGAAGGAAAGAGAGATTAGGACTGGTTCTCAGTACTGCTGCCCACCGTCCAGCTGGAGACTTGCAGAAATCCTATAAAGCTCCGCTCTGACTAGTGAGTAGTTAAAAGACCACTTCCTGGGCTTTGTGTTTTACCACCTGTAGCATTTTCCTTCCCAATGAAACAACTACCTGACAGGTCTGATCTGGACTCGGATGCCCTTGCACCTTCCCTTCTTGCCCCTAGCCACCCTTCCTTTCTTCCCCAAGTCTCCAGAGCTTGGTCTCTCCCTACCAGGGGCCTGGACCCACTCCCTCACCAGGAGCACACACTGATGTGAGAAAAGCCATGCAACAAGCCATTGCTTGTGAAGGAAATTGAAATTCTGGGAAACTGATTTCTTCAGTATGTACTGGTCTGTTTCTAATGACAGCGTCTTGACTCTTTATTACTGATGTAAATAATTGAGCTGGATGTCATGCCATTATTTTTTTTTTTTTTAATTAAACAAAATGAAAATCTTTCCAGGACATGTGGTTGCAATTTTCAAGAGTCCTGTTCTAACTATGTTCTGATTTATTTTACTTTTACACAGACATGCGTTCCTCCTAAGCTGTATGTTTCTCCGGATAAAGGGAGCAGTCTACATGCATTCTTATCCATTACAGGCCTTCGCCACTGAGATAACCAGCCCCTTACTGCGAATATATTATGATATATATAATATACTATTAAGAAAACTTAACGGTGGAGCAGGACCGAAAGAGCTGAGCAGACCCGACCGAGAGAGGAGGAGGCGGCAAAGGGCGGTAGTTCTGCGCGTAGAGGTGAGATGCGAGGAGGCTGGGGAAGGCAGAGAGCTGACGCTCCCCGTAGCAGCCATGGGGTTTCACTGCGGTGGGGTGGGATACCGTGGGGCCAGGTGAGGTGGCTGTGTCTGCTGGGGCAGCGGGGCTGGCTGTCCCTGCGGCCTGAGCCGGGCGCCGTGTGCGCGGTGCCGGGAGCCGCGATGCCGCTAGATGTCCCTTGTCACCCGAGTGAGGCAGGCGGCTCGTCCCCATCCCTGCGCTGCGGGTATATATGATGTAGCGCGATAAAGAAGCCAGTGTTTGAAGCGTTAAATATCGAGAGAAGTTGTGTCTGCCTGAAGAAAAAAAGTCTTGTACTAGCCTGCGGGTAATGTCGTGGGTAGCAAGGAGAAAGTCACTTCTTCAGCCTCTTTTCTCTTCATTTCCCAGCGAATGAGACTCCGTCGTAGGGAGGTGTTTGTTCTGAAGGGTCATTTCCACCAGGGCCAATCAATATTTCCTGGTGAAAAGAAGTCGCATTAGGAAATGCTGGTTTGGTGAGCCTAACATCACGGCTTTGGCTAACTTTTGCCAACTCTGACACAGGCTTGCGCGGTGCGAGGTGGGGTCCTGGCAGCCTGCATCAGCAGAGCTGGTGGGGAAGCGGGGCAAGTACCTGTCGGCTTTCCTTGCACCTTCTTAGTGATTTTGCCATTTTAGGCATGTTTATATTGAAAAAGGCCAGAAAAAGAGGTCACTTCTGTGAACAGCTGCTGCACCCAAAGCACTTTCTACTAGCTGAGGGGGGAAGACTATGTATTGAGGGAAAGAAATTGGTCTCAATCTGGTTCAGACACAAACCAAAGAAATGGTAAATAAAACCTTTCCTCCTCTTTGCAGGCTGCTGGGGGCAGGAGATCACCTGCTTCCTGTGAGCTGAGAGAGCTGGAGTTGGCCATCGAACACCCAGCAGGGACCTAGCCCTGTGAGAACAGCAGAAGCCACATGCCAGACTCCTCGGAATGGTCCCCAGGGCCACCTCTCCTCTTCCCTGTGGATCACCCCAGACTCAGCTCCTCCACCTCACTGGTGCAGCCATAGCCCCAAAGGCTCAGTGTGCCCCTACACAGAGGGGAAAGGGCTGGTGGGAGAGGGAGCAGCCTCTGAGGGAGGTGGGCTGGTGTAGGCATGTGGCATGGAGCAGGCAGAGCTAAGGGCAAGGGTCTGCAAGCTCTTGGAGGCAGTGCCTAAGCAGGGCACAGGGAAACGTCCCAAACCTGCTTCCACCTGGCCTCCCAAAACCTCTCATGCTTCCCAGCCCCTGTGTCACCCAGCACACACAGCCCCAATGTGGAGCCCGCGCTGCTCGGCCGCACGGTTTGTGTTTGCCGTGTGGCTTGACCATCCCTCCAGCCAGCTGTGCTGGTCCTGCCGTGCTGGGGGTGTTCTTGCCCCTCCAGACCAGTTTGGCAGCTGGGCTAGGAGGGCAGCCTCCAGCAATGGGAGTGTGCCGGCCTCTCCTGCAGTCCTTTAAGAGTTAATTCCTCCCTGTGCCCTAGACTTGTGGCCATGTTTTCACTGGAGTGGAAGCTGTGTTTCCATATGTCCCTGGCTCCCGTGGCTGCACCTTGGCGTGGACATCTGTGCCGCTTGGCATGCCCATGCCCTTGCAAAGACTCACCTGAACTTGCGCTGGGCAACTCCTCCTGCTCCTGGTCCGCTGTGGTGCCCCATGCACCTTCTGCGCATACCACCACTGCATGCATAGTGGGGTGTGTGTGCCCCTAAACTGCCCTGAAAGCAACTACGCCGGCTTATCTGCCCAGACGATATCTAGCGTGTTATGAACATTTCTCAAATGTAAGTAATAACTGACTGTAATCTGTTTCTTAGGATGTGCCGCTGCGCTGCGTGGTTGCATGAACCAAGCTGTTGTGTATTCAGAGTCATATATGCCCGCCTGAATGGCAGAAATGAAGCATTTGCTGCTTTCTACTTCATTTAAACCTGCGGGAGCCGGTAGTGCTCATCCTCCTCGTGCACCAAGGTATCCACGTGTGCAGCTTGCCAATCAGGGACTTCTTCACCAAGTAACGTCTGAGCAAATCACTTAATAACAGAGGGACTACACACAGATTATTGTGATCATAATTTGGCCGACATAGCCTTTATTACTAATGGTGATGCTGGAGATGGAAAACCCAGCTTGATTCTCAGATCCCTGCTGGAAAGTAATAAAATAAAGAGGAACAAAATCTGTGAGTGTATTTGCTACCAAACCTTTGAAAAACACAAAAGTGGAACCCTGCCAATGCTATTGCTGGCAATTTTTCAGAGCGGAGCCTCACTCCGAGGTAGGATTAGAAGTGGAAGTGCATTCTGTGTCTCTGACATTAGTATCATGTTGTGGTGTACAAATGGAGGGTTTACAGTCATTTGACATTTGTTGGTTTCTATTGTAATTATTGCGTGCTGCTTTTACACCTTCAGAGTATTTTTGAACATCTTCCAATAATAATTAGAAAAAACTTCAGCTATTGTAAAAAAAGGTGTCTATTTTGCTAACGCAAAGAACTGACAAAAGAACTGCTTCAGTGGAAGTGCTCTTATAAAAATGGAGCGGTGTTGTCGTTTCTCTTTGTTGAGAACATTGGCGAAGGGAGGCTGGCTTTTACGTGGTCTCTTTTGTTCATCCCTGGGCAATGGCAGAACTCGCAGCTAAATTCTGGTGGCAGAAAGTTCTCCTCTGGTGGTAGCTGAGAATGATATAATATCATGTATAATCATAACCAAAAAAAAAAAATCCCTAACCTATAGCTTGGATTTTGAATACCAGAATGTGCCTTCAGTACTAAGAAATGAGCCTGCAGTACTAAGAATACAGAAAAAGTTATTAAAATGTTTTAAACATAAAAAAGCCACTTGATAAAATCAGTAGCAAATAAAAGAGGAATATAAATGCAATTTTAAATTATTGATTTCACTCCCTCTCTTTTTTCATGTTAATATATCCTTGGCTCCTAGTTCACAACCACACACTAATTATGAATGTAAGAAAACCTAACTTTTTACCGTGCTAATTAAACTATATGTCACATAGACATTTGGGGAGAATTTCCCATGCTTTCCAGTGTGAATGGAAGGAAAGAGCAGCGGTGCTCACTTTAAACTGGATTTTTTTCTAGTACCTTGCAAAAAGGCTCCATTGTATTTTGATTAATCCATGCTTGGTCCACCTCGGACGTTTCCATGGAAACAGAATTTTTTTCCTTGATGGCAACTGTTAGGCTCGGGAATGCTCCTCGCTGCACAAAACCACTCCAGCTCCTAAAGAACTACTTATTGGAAATCTAATGTGCATAAACAAAACTCTCAAATTCCTCCTTAGTATTATTGTTGTCAATGCTAATAGAGAACTGTTTTCTTAATGATACACAGTGGTGCCTTTTCACTCCACAAGAAAATAGAATAACGGTAGTATTCTTTCCACTGCAAGAGAGCACTTTTCCTGGTCCAGAAAAAATGAGCCTGCAAACCTTCCAAAATTAAATTTTAAGAGTTCTGATGTGTGAATACTATTTAGTTCTGGTACCAAATAATTTGGCTTCATGGCTGCTAAAATTTAATTAATCTTGTTTTGCAGATTGGCAATAATTTGAACAAATTATTCTTGTGTGCCACAATTTGGCTTATGGAGTTTGGGGGTTTTTTGGGTTTGTTTTTGTTTTTTTTTTTCCTGCAAAGAGAAAAATACTCTCTTAATGCATGCTACTGTGATATTTGCAATAGGTTTTGAAAATCAACCAACAGAGGGAGCATTTGTGTGGTACTATTATTTTAACCAAGTGGTTGGAAACATGACCATCATTTCTCCCAGTATTTTTGGAAAGCATATTTTGTTGTGTACAATTATTAAAATTCTTGACCATTCATAAAAATAGAAAATGTTTTGGTTTGGAATGTTTTGGAGTGTTTTAGTTTTCAAAAAATCTAATCTTAACTTTTGCTGACAGTGCAAGCAGCTATTTTAAATTGATTGTCAGGTTTATTGTTTGGAAAACTAGAAGTTTTAGACCAGAGAGTATTTATTATTTTGGTTAAAAAGTAATTATTGGTTAAAAATACATTGAGGAAAACAGTTCAAACACCTCTAATTTATATTTGCCTTTTATTACAGTGACATTTAGAAGTGCCACCCAGACTTCAAGATCCCATCATACAAGAGTCCGTAAAAATATAGAATGTAAATATTTTTCTTACAATAATGCCCTGACACTAGTGGTTGTATAAGTCAGGGCAGAGAGAGGAAAAAAAAATCTATTGATTTGTGCATAATTTTTTTGTTTCATCTTTGTTCATCATGGCAAGGAATCTGCCAAATGGAAAAAGGAAAATTACTTTGAGAGCAAAACACAGTTTTCCAACTTCTTCCAAGGACATACTGAAAACAGAAATTATGTATCAGGCTGCAGAAAAAAGCAGAAGCTTCAGTATTTCTTGGTACCTCTTTTATGTGTTCACTATTAGAATCTGTTCAATAATAATAATAATATTTTTTGCATGCTGTGCTCTACCCTAATCTTTCCTCTGAAGCTCTTGGGGCACTGTTACTGACATGTGACAATGTGACAATGCCCAAAGTAGTCATGTAGTCAGGATCTGGTGGTGATGTACCACGAGCTTGACTTTGGAGAACTGTGTTGCCCAAAGCCCAGGGTTTCTTTGAAGACAATATTTCTCCTTTATAGGTGAGGCTGCTTTAATGAGTGCTCGTTTTGCACCTCATGAGAATCATGTGGTAGATACTTGGAGTTATTAAGATCGCCTAGGTAGTGAGATCTTTTTTTCTTGATATTGCTTTCCCTGCTGATTAAATTGGGATGTAACTATATGTTTTGTTATTTGTCCTACTCCCTAGAATGAGCGACGCCAGGAACCTGCGGTGCCTCAGGCTCTTGGGGACGGGAAGACACATAACGATATTAATGGCATTAACACAGTCTTAAAATTAAGTGGGGAGCGGTACAGTCTGCAGCACCGCCATGTGCGGCAGAGGGAGAACCCTATTTATACGCCAGCAGGCTATTCTGGGTGTGCTAACACTGGGAGTGAGCAGCTGTGAGAAAAACAGAGAATAAGTGATAGTACACTCTGAAATGGAAATCATAGCAAAGCGCCATATGTGTTGACTAAGTAGTACTGCCAGCACCCTCGTTTCAGTGCTTTGAGGAGATAGCTTCCAACTTGCTTGATGAATTTTCACAGAATTGCTATGCCACACAGCAATCTCCAGAAGTCTCTGGAAATGCAGCCGTTCTGACCCACACACAGCACATGGGACAACACTGGTCAGCAAAACTCAGTCTTGAACGCTGCCGGAAGACCAGACAAGACCTGAAATATTTGCCTTCCTCATTGCAGACCTCATTAACAAATGTACATATCATCCCCTGGGAATGCAGTTTCCTAATCATGAGGTTCTTATGTGAGCACCATGCAGATGGACTCTTTGCAGGACTCACGCATTGCAATGTTTACCTTCACCTCTTAAAGCTTTAAAACAAATATGAGAACAGAATATGTATTCCCTTGACAAGGCTGCTTTTCCATACAGTTTGGTTATTTATTTTCCTACCATGACACTGATTATTATCAATAGTTTCCTTTCAGTTTTGTTCTGAGGCTCTTTAAAGATTTGAGAAGCTCTTGCGAGTCCGTGTCTGTCTGTGCAATGGAGTAACTCCTGTCGAGCCGTGGACACAGCAGTAATGCCACTGTGGCATGTGTATGTAGCCAAGGGCAAGCCAGGACTTGCGTTAGTGGGGACCTGGGGTGGACTTCCTAAAATTTTTGAATGAAGCAGGCTCCATTTACGCCTGTAAATAGAAGCCAGACTACTAAAAGCAGTTAGGGCTCCGATCTCAAAGCCTTGAAAACCCAGTGGTTCTTGAACACCCTGGCTCCGTCACAGGTGTGAAGCCCCTCTCAGCGTGCTAGCTCCAGGCACCGGCTCGGAGGTGCTTACCGCAGTCCTGGATGTGGCTGCGGCCATGCATCCATCCCAGCATGGCCTCTCATGTCGCCTGGCCTGGAGAGCTGGCAGTGCGTGCCGCAGCCCTGCAGCAGCCATGGCCCCACTCCTGCTTCCCTCCTCCTTCCCCCTGCAAATCCTGGTGGAAATCGCTCCTGAAACCAGGCATTGCTCCCAGCACGTCTGAGGGCTCCATTCTTTCTGCGTGTGCATTGGCTCTGCCGGCATGCCTGGTGGTGTCTCAAAAATGCCACCATGCTTTCTGTTATTTCCCATGGGAAAACAGGCTGTTCCCTGCCCAAAAAGGCTGGGAACACATGGACATACCCACTATCTGAATGCTCAGGACCCTGGAGTGACCTAGGCCAGAAGGTATTTGACAGCTTTGGTGTTCCCCACCTGCCACCTTCATTAATTTTTATTTTCTAGCTCAGGTTCATGTACTTGTGCATAACAGCAAATTATGCATCTAATATCAGAGGTTTTTCCAGTAACTCTAGTGTTTAATTAATCCTGGCAGTTTTGCTGGTTATTAGCTTCTCAAAAAATGTGTGTATTTGTCTTGTGGGGAACTCCAGGTAGATGCCAGAGGAACTCATCCTGCCAATTTATTCTTCTGGATTATTTGAAAGAAAAATCAAACAATTTTGTGGCTTGGTTGCAGAATAAGGTGTGGGTCAGAAGCAACTAAGTCCTATTTTCAAAACTGAGATGTCTAAAGATATCTAACCATGTGTGTCCCACTGAAAATCTCTAGGATGCAGGTACATAGTAAAATTTCTAACAAATCTGAGGATCTAATGCTGTTGTGAGCAACCCAAGAGATTTCCAATTCTGTAATCAGTTTAGGCATCCAACTCCCACTGATTGTCGAGGTTCCATGTCTTACCATGGCTGTTTAAAAGTGTTGTGGTTTAACCCCAGCCGGCAACTAAGCACCACACAGCTGCTTGCTCACTCCCTCACAGTGGGATGGGGGAGAGAATCAGAAGAGTAAAAGTGAGAAAACTCGTGGATTGAGATAAAGACAGTTTAATAGGTAAAGCAAAAGCTGCACACACAAGCAAAGCAAAACAAGGAATTCATTCACTACTTCCCAGCGGCAGGCAGGTGTTCAGCCATCTCCATGAAAGCAGGGCTCCATCACGCATAATGATTACTTGGGAAGACAAAACACTCTAACTCCAAATGTACCCCCCTTCCTTCTTCTTTCCCCAGCATGATGTCCTAGGGTATGGAATATCCCTTTGGTCAGTTGGGGTCAGCTGTCCTGGCTGTGTCCCCTCCCAACTTCTTGTGCACCCCCAGCCTCCTCGCTGGTGGGGTGGTGTGAGAAGCAGAACAGGCCTTGACTCTGTGTAAGCACTGCTCAGCAGTAGCTAAAACATCCCTGTGTTACCAACACTGTTTCCAGCACAAATCCAAAACATAGCTCCATACTAGCTACTATGAAGAAAATTAACTCTATCCCAGCCAAAACCAGCACAAAAGGTCATGCTTAAAGGTTAATCACGAGAGGTTTCTCACTGGCTTTGATGAATAGGAGTAATTGGCTGTCATGACAGAGCAGCAGCTGTGCACAGGAAGATTGTCAGTGGGAAGGTGCCCTGGATGAAGTTAAGCACAGGGTTTGGGGCCACAGTTTTGGAGGACTCTGGAGCCGCTGCTTTCATCTTAATTGTCTTCTTATTTGGGATTGTCATCTTCCAGCTGGTAAGCTCACAGATCGTGGAAATCCAAGGTGAAAACTAGGGCACTGAAACCAGCTCCTGAGCAAGATTCCTCTCATGACTCAGATTCCTCTCACCTTGCCGTGGGCAAAGAGCACTGATGCAAGAACAGCGGTTCCCATGAAGAACCACAGTTCAGAGAGCAAAATTATAGGCACACGCACATAGTTGTGCGGTTGATCGTGAACATGCGGAGCGTGTTTTGAAAATGTTGCATAACGTAATTACTAGCTTCTGTGCTGCAAACTCCTCAGGGAAATTACTGTTGTATGAATGTACATGTTAGCCATATGGCCATTGTATATAATATTCTGTTCAGGAAAAAAATATGTCGGTCGATAATTTGACCTAAGTTCACAGTTTGCTTACGGGTCATCAAATTAGTCAGAACTGTATTTGCTGAACTTTAAAGCATAGTTATTTTAGGGCCCATAATGGGATTTGCAAGTTCTAACTGAAGGAAACAAGCTCCATGATTTTTTTTTTTTTACACCAGTGAAATATTCTATCCTGGAACCTTCAAAAGCAGGTAATGCTTTTGCTTGCCTCCAACTCAAGAACCCTAAGGAGTCATTAATTTTTCTAAGCATCCACCTTTGAAAATTGGTTGCTTAGAAGTGCTGTGAGCTGAGTATCCAAAATGGCTTCAAATCAGAATAACTGAGGCCAGAAGCAACTTCTGGAATCATTCTTCAAAAGCTGTTGCCATGCCAGGGGAAGGGAAATAGCTTAGAGACTTCTTGGTGATGGTGCTTGAAAACACAGCGTGTATGAAGAAAAGAGAAATTACAACCTTAAAAAAAAAAAAATTCTGAACACAAAGTACCAAGTGGTCTTTGATCTGCTTCATTCCAAGCTTTCTTAAGAGTTGTTCTATTCTATATTCAGACTTTTTGACCTTGTTTTGCCAAGTGGGGTTATGCATAAGTTCAGACACCTGGGAAGGTTACAAAAGTTCATAGGTCCAGACCCTTGTTGTATGTCCCTTAGCCATCTTGCACTCAGTTACTTCTGCAGAGTTTCTCATGCACTGTGAGCCATGGCTATGTGCTCAAGGTCTTTCATAGCCTCAAGAACAACCTGTGGAAATGCCTAATGGGCACTAATGGGCCTTAATGACCCTGATCAGCCAGTCCCACCTGGGGCCTCCAACCACACCCTGGCCTGGGGGCCATTTCAGCTCAGCTTGAGGCTGCTAGTCCTTTCCTGAGCTCTGCTGTGGGGTGGTGGTCTCCAGTCCCCTCTCCTAGGTGGCTCCTTGTCCTGGCTCATCCCTTGCTGAGCTGTAGACTGTCAACGGACACCATTATGAGCCCTCCATGTTCAGCATTGTAGATCTGTGTCCCTCGGTGAGGGCCTGGATGGTGGGGGATGATCTTTGACTCCTGCTTAATCCCCTTTGTGGGGCAGCTGTGCAGGTGTCTCTCTGGTGGTAAGAGGCTGATTCCCAATCCAGTTTCCTCCGGGATGGTGATGTGGCTGTTGTTACCTGCTATTACTCAGCATGTACGTCAGTAACTATTTTTATACCCTGCACCTGAAAAATTGTTAAGGCAATATTGACTACTCTAACCTCCAACCCATGTTGTTCTTACGTTCTTTTTTTTTTGTCATAACTTGTGTGTTTTACTATATTTTGTGTTTCAATGGCATTTGCTGCTTCCTCTGTTGACAAGAAAAATTTCATCCAGTTGTGCCTAAATAAATTTCTTTGGATGTTAAGTAGGTCAGCTCTGTACCATCTGAAATACCTTAAATAGAGGGTCTTAATTAATTTTAAGTAAAGCTTGTTTAATCTTCTGCAGCCCTAAAACTTCAGACTTCAAAACCAAATTCTATGTTTAATTTTAGTTTCAAAAATCTTCTGTAATCAGAAGTTTAACTCAAATTCCAGGTTTTATTTTGCTTCTCATTTAGCTGGAAAATTTTATTGGGTGCCTGTAATGTGAGTCTTTGATCCCAAGACAGCCACAAGCCACATGAAAGTTAATAGTCTTTCATGCCAAACATTCCTGTTTACACTTAACAAAAAAAAATAACAATCACCTTTTTTTATAGAAAGCAGCAACAAATAAAGGAGGGATTGCTGGAGGCTCTTGGCAGGACCAAGCAAAGCTACATGGCCTACATAACTTCCTTGACTAAAGGCACAATGCTTAGGATGACGGTTTTGCAGGCTCGAGGTATGTCCACACGGTATTCTGCAAACCTGGGCTTCTTCAGCACTCCCTGCCAGCTGGCCAGGAGAGAGCCAGCTCTGGTGTGAAATTGCTGTAGCCTGTTGGATGTGGTACATGCTGGACATGCTAAGCTCTGTCTCTTCGCTGAGCTCGTATGCGGCCTGGGGGCTGCACGCTGGCATGGTGCTGGTTTGGAGTAGGCACAGAGCAGCCCCAGGGGAGCGGCAGCATGGCTGCTGGTGGTGCCCTTCTCAGGGCTTGACTGGTGAGCCTAAATGCTTTTTTTGTGTGGTGTTCTGCTTCGGTGGGTATATAAGATAAAGAAAAGCTTTCTGTGGGGGAAAAGCAATCAGCTCTGCAGAGATCTGGTGAAAGAGGCCTTCCTGACAAAAGCTGTAAGTCTGCTTCATGGTTGTCCCCCATGTCTTACGGGGCCGTCGTGTCTAAGCACTTCCAAGCCACATAGGGTGCGTGTTTCACAGCTGTCCTATGAACTAGAGCTGACTGGCAGATCATCTTTTGTGTATGTCTTAGCCTTGGCCTGCAATGTACTTAGTGACCCTCGAGACGATGTGTGTGGTAGGTCTTGTGTCGGTATTGTGAGGGAAAGGGGTGTCCTGAGGGCTGATGGGGCACTCTCATGGGTGGTGAGAGAAGAGCACACCCAAAAGCTGGTGTAGGATGGACTCGCTGCAGCCTGCTTACAGCAAGGTCTTGGGAGAGACTCGGTTGTACTCAAGGACTGTGCAGAAACTTTAGCTGCTAAGATTGAAAAAAGTGTGATTGGGTGTGAACTGTGGTGTTTCAAGGGCATACCATTTTCCCCCTGCCTTTGTGGCTCATCACATGTTTGGCAAGAGGCAGACTTCCCAGCTGAAGGCTATTTTCCAATCTAACTTTGGTATCTTCTCCAAGGCCTAGGAGCCCTACAGCATTTCACATTAAAGGTCACTACAGTTTTGTTCAATGTGAATTTATCTTTATGGCCCTGCTCTCTGGAACTGCTGAAATTATAGCTGAAATAGGAAAAAAACATGGCAAAATCTTTCCAAATCTCTGATCCTTACATCCAGTATCTACCATCCTTGCTCACATGTGACAAGAAGTAGTTTCTTTTCCTGCACAAAGGGAACCCTTTGTTCATGAAGCAGTTTCCGTAAGAGCTGAAAATGTTGGCGTTTTTTTCAAGTAAAAAAATCTCCTTGCATTTCTCATATTAGCTATATACTCTTACTGGCATCGAGAGAACATTGCTGAGCTATTAAAACATCTGTGACCAGAGCCTGGGCATGGCCCAGCTGGCATTGAGCTTGGAGGCAGCAGCACCTGTGCAAGCAGCCCTGTTGCTTCACCTGTGTTCTGTCCCTGGTCCGTTCGGGCACCCTGGCCAGTGCCGGGCATGGGGCGGAAGAAAAGCACCGGTGCTGCGGAGGAACGGTGTGTGCAGGGGGAATGAGCATGTTGGGAACTGCTGGAGCTGATATTGCCACTGAAAAGGAAATTAGTGGTCAAGCTATAGCCTTAATCCACTGCATGCAAAGGAGGCTTAGCTTTGGTGGTGCGGTGGTCAGAACCATTTATGTTACAGCATTGAAACA
This sequence comes from Gymnogyps californianus, assembly GCF_018139145.2. Lineage (NCBI taxonomy): Eukaryota > Metazoa > Chordata > Aves > Accipitriformes > Cathartidae > Gymnogyps > Gymnogyps californianus. Next base: position 155,253,923 of record NC_059471.1, read on the forward strand.
GGAGAAAGAGCATTAGCACTGTTAACACAAAAAGATACAGAAATGCTCCCACTGCTGAAGGCTGGGTAAATTATTATGCTGGCTGATGAAGGGGTTTGTACTCAAATTCCAATGGTAAGTTACTGGGAAAATGAATTTAGTTTTGTCCTAGACCTATTTATTTCCACCACACTTGGACTGAATCACTTTTGGGGACACTTAAGAATATTTGTGTTCTATAAAATGGCACAAGTAATAGATTTATGAAGGCATAATATACTGGTTTGAGGCTTTCAGTGACTCACATGCCTTATGACTGTCTTCTACATAAAACATTCATAAGATAAAATCTGTGTAATTCACTTCCCACATCTTACCAATAGTGTGAAACCACAGTCATCCAAAATGCAGAATATTTGTTATGGCACGCAAAATTCCCACTTTGTCCTGTGATTTAGATCTCGGTTCATTCTAACTGTAATTATTATCCATCACTCTGAGTTATTGGTTGTTAATGATGTGTTTGTTTCTTTGATTAAAGGGTTCAATGTCAATATATGTTCCAGTCAGTTTATCTCAGACTTCTTAATCACCATAACAGCCACCACAGTGTTTGGTCAAGTAAATCCCATTTTGAACTTTTTTCCCTGAGGGAATGCATTTTCAATTAAATTGTGCTTTTAAAATGTTGGAGTATATTAATGTGGCTTATCATTCTCCCCAGCACAAAATAGCTTCCAGCAGCCCTCAGATAACCAGTTCAGCATCTCTTCTTCCTTCAGCCTAAAGCAGGGTTCTCAACAGCAGTTTGTTCTTGATAATGTCACTGACATGAGGGTAAAGGCAGGGAAGTTGGGTATTTGGTGGTGTAGTGTGCGAGTCTCCCAAAACAAAGATTCTGCGACTTGAAAGCAGCTCTCATGTTAATTTTATCATCTCCCGGCACCTCCCAAATTCAGATCTGCACTGGCACTGCAGGGCTGACCCTCTGAAAAATGTCACAGTTATCTGCTTTTACACTCGAGCTTGTCTACAGGCAAAAATAGTGCTTCTTGAAATCTCCTGCTATCCAGCAGTGTGTGTACGTGATCAGCGTCCTCTATTCTTGCATAACTTTTAAAGGGCATCGACTGGAAATCTCTTTTTTTTTTCTTTTTTTTTTCCTCCTTTCATATTAAGCAGAGGGCTACTGCACTGCTGGGGAAGGTGCTTGGTGGCGCTTCTGGATTCCTTATTGAGCACTTGTAGCAATGCAGAGCTGGTCTCCACGCCCAGCATGGGGTATAATCTAGGTAGTCAGCAGCTTCACAAGTGGGACCAGGACAGAGAGAAGGGGTAGTTTCGTAGACATATCTAAAGCTAATTTAACTTGAAACTTGCTTGGGTATTTGTAGCAGGGAGTCCAGCACAATCTGTAAAACTTAACAAAGGAGACAGGTCAATATCTGGAATGCTAGTGATGGTGTCCCCCAGTTTCTGTGGTGAAATTGCTTTTAGTGCCTGAGCTTGCTAGGGTAAAAGCAACTTGGACGGGTCAAAATGAAGTGCAGACAGGGCCACTGAGATCTAGTTTCTTATGTTACATGATAAAAATTATTTTCCACAACTCATTTATGAAATTTGCTTTAAACATGCTTGTTCCTGGGTTAGCTGTGTGCTCCAGAGTACAATTGCTTCAGATGATTGATGGAAAAAGACATTGTATGTTAAACTGTTACCAGCCACATTTTGTCTATAGGTCTGCTCAGTCACGATATAAGGGTGAAGAGAAAGGTGAAGGCACGTGTTCCTTCCAACAGGGTATCTGGACCTCAAGTTCCTAGCTGAACTGGCCAGCATTTGATAATCCATAATTCAGAAATCAAATTGTATGTGCATTTAATGCATAGCAAAGCACTGGGTAATTTACTTCTTGCTACTTTTTCTGCTCTATATAGGAATCATCTTTGCAAGAGTGGGTTTACAAAGCTTGTTTCCCACTCCCCTAGTTACCAGTGGATGGTGTGGCAGGTGTGAAGGGGTGCACCTGTGCAGCCCCCTGCTTGGAGGCTGCTTTGTGTGGGGCCAGAGTCTTCTGTACTTTGGCAGAGGGGCAAGAATATCTCTAGTTGCCATTTCCAGGCAGCAAGCTCTTCTCCCCATGCAATTTTCCACATCGTGTGCCGGTGGGTCAGTTATTCAGTAAGCATTAATCTCTAAATATGAATATGAGAGGCCTCTCTCTACTATTTTTCACTCACCTATTTTTTATATTTTGCTTTTTCATTAAGGTGTTGTGCAGGAAAGAACATCTGCACATTCCTGTCCTATCTCCTCAGCACTCGCCACCTCCAGTGTCCTGTCCTCTCCAGATCCCATCCTGTCTCTGCAAAGTTATCTGCACTACAGCTCCTCACTCCTTCCCTGCCATGTTCAGTTTTTATTCTTATGACAACCTAAACTTGATTTCAGCTGACCTGGGTTAGGTACATTCGGTAGGAAGTTAAACTTTAAAAAAAAGAAAAAAAAAAAAAAAATTGTCACTCTCTGTTTGACAAAGGCTCAATAAATCATGTCAGTTTTCCTCTGCCTCCAGTTCAAATAATTCAGCCTTCATTTACTACCATCACCCAATAAAATACTGTGGGGGCTTGAGTTATCCTGGGTGTCTTCCCCCCAAAAGCCACAGAGAGGATCGTGAGTCTGTGAAGCACCCAGGTGGTTTGGAGCACCATTCATAAATGGCATCTCCAGCAACAGCTCAGGAGCAGCCTGCTTCCCTGGGGTCATTCAGGGGCGTTCTCCCAGTTCTTCCCCAAAATTTTACAATGCACCCCACTTTAGACTTTGAGGTCGCAGTGATCATGCTTTATGTTTGCAGAGCTACAGGAGAAGCAGTGCTGCAGTGCTTTCCTGCTGTGCCCGTATGCGTCCCCTCTTCCTTCACCTCTCTGGGAGGGGACCCAGCCCACGCACTGAAGAGCTGTCCCATGTCCTTGCTACCAGTCGTGCTGGGGTGGCAGGCCTAGCTGCCATTGGCACCTACGTGATACTCCTCCCAATGGTTACTGCTCCTTCCAAATGGCTGTTTAAAAAACAAACAAACAAACAAAAAACCACAACCCCCCCAAAAAAACCCCTTTCAGCAAATATATATCGCATACAATGGAAGGATTAAAGCCCCTTGGGCTCTATCCAGCCGGTGCTTCCTTACAGCTCAGCCCATTTGTCAGGGGCAGTATATCTACCAGACCATCTTCCAAACAGGCAATATGTTCTAGTCAATGAACCAAGTGCCAGAAACTGTAGCAGATGATACAACCTGAAATGGCAAATTCTGATGAAGCTTTCTAGAGACATCTAAGTCTGTGGATTCAGTTTAGTTATAAGAACCCTTGCTGAGTACTGCCTTGTGTGTGGTAATCACAGTCTTGATGATGACACTTCCCAGTTGATAAATGTGGGATTTTTGATTGGGTTTTTGTTTGTTTGTTTGGGGAGGGGGGTTGGGTGGTTGTTGTTGTTGTTCTTGTTGTTTTGGTTTGAGTTTTTTAGGTTGGTTTGTTGGTTTGGTTTGGGGTTTGGTATTTTTTTTTTGCATTACACCTTAAATATTGCTATTTATTGATCATAAGGAGACCAGTTCTTTAAAATAAGAAAGGTGCTAACAACTTTATATTCATTGTTAGAATTGCAGAGGGGCAGCTCTTACCATATGGATAGTGGGGTCCATGCTCACCAGAGCTGTAGAAGTCTGGGTAAAATCTGTCTGAATTTTTTCTTCTTCTTGCACTAAATGTGAATGTTGCATGCACTAGCAGCAAGCCTCGTGTTACACCAGAAATGGAAGTACTTTGCAGCTATGCCACAGCAAACTGTTTGTGTGTGAGGGGGATACCCACTAACCAAAAAGCGTGACAGCCACTACTGGAATTTTGTTACAATCGGTAATAATTTCTTTCTTGCTTTTATAGCATGTTGTGCTATAAGGCACATGCAGGACATTAGATGTTTATTTGAAACAGTATCACAGTTCTCTTTTTTTTTTTTTCTCTTCCTCCAAGTCTTCATTACCCACCATCAATTTTTTATCACTATCTATAGGAGAGGTTTCTACTTTTCCACAGTTCTGTAGATAGAAGTCAGTTATTAATTTATATGTATTTGTTGATATGGCAGGAATGGACATGGTTACATTTCACAATTGTCAGGGCTGCTGTGGTTGGTGATGGTCAAGTCATCTGCCAATTGTCCAAGTTCCCTTTGGCATAGCTTTCCAGCTGTGTCCCTAGTACGTTGGATTCACATTTCAGGCTCAGCTCTAAACTCTTGCTTGGTATTTTGCAGAAGCTCTGACTAGATTAAAAAGTTTCTATGGTGGCTAATAGCTGAGCTCTTTTGAAGAGGTCATAATGGCATTTGTTGCCCTCATTTTTACTTTTAGGGGAATCCAAGACGGAATCTGAATTCCTGAGATTTCTGAAAGATCTGATAAAAGCTCCCTTGTTTGTCCAGCTTGGGAAAGATTTGCCGATAATTTCATTCCCTTTGCTGAAGCTTCACAGTTTTCAGCTATTCTTTACCTGTAGAAGTTTTAGTAGCATTGCAGAGCAAAACCTTGAACAAGCCAATTGCTGTTCTGCACAAATCAATTCCAAGGCAACCAGTTACTTTGTCAACATCAGTAAATCTTGTCTGGGTTTACCTTCCAACTTTTTGGATACTGTATGTAGAGCTTGTATATAAACTATGCAATTAACCTGACCAGACACACAGAATAGGAGGAGATATCCCCTGTGTGTCCAGCGCTGCAATAAAGAATACCTACTTAATAGCCCTAGACTATTGAGTCTTTGATTTCAGCCTTTCACGGCAACAGTTCTGGCACCCCAGATGGGACCTGCTCTGCTCGGCTGCAGGACCCGCTGAGAACAGGACTCCCTAGGGTACCCCCGGGATTTCCTGGAGGGACTCCTTGCCTCAATCGGATCACTGCAGGAGCAGACAAGGACCATCTAACATCTAAAGGAGTAAAGGTATTCTTTAAATCTTTTGGTTTTCTGTTTTGGAATTTGGGACCGGTCATTTGGAAGGTTCTCATAAGTTGTAGGAGACGTCCTACGCTGAGCACCATATACCAGGCTACTAGTGCCTGAGGGTATACATTTGGTATTTTGGTACGTTGGTACAGGCACGGGTTAAGCTTTGTACTTTTGCAATAACGTACTTTTGGTATTGGTACACTTATGTAACCCGCATAAGTTTTGTACTTTTGGCAATACGGATTTATTGGTACTGAACTCGGATATTGGCTTATTGATATTGAATTTGAACATACCCGTCAGGCATTGTAAAATTGGCAATTGAGTATGAATGAGCTGAGCTGAGTTAACTCTGATGTGACTGGTGAGTGAATGAGTGATTGAGGTACGGTACGATTGTAAAGTGAGTGTGAAAAACCTGGAGAACTGTGCGTTTCACCATGAAAATGAATGTGAATTTTTTTTTCTTGTGAATTGTTTTATTTGTGATCAGAATTTGTGGGTAAAATTTGGATGGGATATTAATTGTGACATTTGCGGAACGCAGTCAGAGTGGGATGAAAAGGAGCGACAGGCTGAGATTATTAAAATAATCTGTAGGAGAAAAACGGAAGTACAGAATCAGTAAGGTAGAACAGGGGGACAGCAAAGCGGTGGTATTGTAAGGAAAAGCCCCCTAGGATGCATCCTAGCACATCGGAAAGATATAGGGGAACCACCAAGTGGGAGTGTGAATAAGAAAACATTGATCAAATATTGTAACCAGTAGTGGCCCCTTTATAAACTAGAAGATGATGAAAAATGGCCCTTCAACGGATTTTTTAATTATAATACTATATTATAGTTAATGTTGTTTTTACAGAGAGAAGGAAAATGGGATGAGGTTAGAAGATCGGAAAGGAATAGAAGGACCAATTAACAACTTTTTACAGCATGGACTATTAGTGGAATGTGAATCAGAATATAATACCCCCATATTACCGGTGAAAAAGCTGGACGGAACTTATCGGGTACAGGATTTAAGAGAAGTCAATAAAACTGTTAAGGACCTACGCCCTGTGGTAGTCAATCCTTATACTTTAATTACTAAATTACGAGATAATCAAGTATGGTTTATGGTATTAGATTTGAAAGATGCATTCTTCTGTTTGCCTTTAGCCAAAGAAAGTCAAAATTTATTTGCATTTGAATGGGAAAGTCCTACCACTGGTAGAAAAACCCAGCTTACCTGGACAGCATTACCCCAAGGTTTTAAGAATAGTCCAACAATTTTTGGAAATCAATTAGCACGAGAACTTGAAACATGGGATCCTCCCTATGGAGATGGAATCCTTTTACAGTATGTGGATGACTTATTAATAGCAACTGAAACAAAACCTGACTGTATACAGTGGACTATCAGCTTGTTGAACTTTTTGGGACTAAATGCATATTGAGTCTCTCAACAGAAAGCTCAGATGGTGCGGCAACGGGTAACCTACCTTGGATTTGAACTATCTGGAGGACAAAGAGAACTAGGAACAGAGCGAAAAGAGGCCATCTGCAGGACTCCCCTCCCTCAGACAGTAAAAGAACTCAGGACTTTTCTGGGAATGACAGGTTGGTGCCAGTTATGGATTTATAATTACGGAATAACAGTAAAACCTTTGTATGAGCTTTTGAAAAATAACCCCGCTCAATTGATTTGGTCCAAAGAAGCTCAAAATGCATTTGAGACACTTAAGAAAGAACTAATGAAGGCCCCGGCCTTAGGTCTACCTGATGTTACTAAACACTTCTGGTTGTTCTCCCATGAAAGACAAGGTATAGCTCTGGGAGTCCTGGCTCAACGACTAGGACCCTACAAAAGAGCTGTGGCCTATTTTTCTGAACAGCTCGACGAAGTAAGCAAAGGATGGCCAGGATGTCTGCGAGCTGTGGCGGCTGTGGTCTTGAATATTCAGGAAGCCCGAAAATTTACCTTGGGCCAAAAGGTCACAGTGATGGTTTCACACACAGTATCAGCTGTACTGGAACAGAAAGGGAATCACTGGCTTTCCCCGTCCCGATTTCTATTCTGATTGAACCAGATGATGTTAATATTGAAGTAACTAATGTTATGAACCCAGCTTCTTTTCTCAGTGGGGTGACTTCTGAACTGTTGACACATGATTACTTAGAAACCATAGAGACTGTGTACTCCAGCAGACCAGATTTGAAAGAAGAACCCCTGGAAGATGCACAGGACTCCTGGTTCACGGATGGAAGTAGCTTCATCTGACAAGGTATTCGAAAGGCCAGATACGCAGTGACAACAGTAAACAAAGTAATTGAATCTCAATCACTACCTGCTGGAACATCAGCTCAAAAGGCTGAAATTATTGCCCTGACTAGGGCCCTGGAGTTAGCAAAAGGGAAAAAGATAAATATATGGACAGATTCCAAATATACCTTTGGAGTTGTCCACGCTCATGGAATAATTTGGAAGGAATGAGGACTACTAACTGCACAAGGGAGACAGATTAAGTATGCTGAGGAAATCCTTCGCCTATTAGAAGCAGTCCGACTCCCAGCCAGAGTTGCCATCATGCACTGCCGAGGACACCTGAAGGGTAACACTGACCAGGAAAAAGGTAATAGGTTGGCCGATTATGAGGCTAAACAGGCAGCGGAGAGAATGCAAAAGATTTTAACCTTAATTCCAGATAATAGAAGTAGGAACCTAGACGACCAAGAAAATATTGAATATTCTAAGGCTGATAAAGAACTGATAGAGGAAATAGGAGGGCAGGTTCCCTCCAGAGGATGGGCCCACTCGAGTGATGGCAGAATTATAATTCCTGCCAAACAAATATGGGGAGTAGTTAAAGAAGAACACAATAGGACACATTGGGGGCGGACTCCCTGTATAAATTTTAAATCAGAAGTTAATAGGGAAAAATTTGTATACTACAGTCCGGCAGGTGACCCAGCAATGTGAAATATGTTTAAAAAATAACCCCAATACAGGTAACCGGGTACAATTAAGAAGTATTGGGAAAGGAAATGTACCGGGAGACCATTGGCAAATTGATTTCTCTGAACTTCCAAGAAAAGGAGGGTACAGGTATTTATTGGTATTTACAGACACCTTTTCAGGATAGCCAGAAGCGTTTTCTTGTAGAACTAACAAAGCAAGAGAGGTAACTAAGGTATTATTAAATTAAATAATACCTCGATTTGGGGTACCAACAATCATTTCATCAGACAGGGGTACACATTTTTGTCAGCAAACTATTAGGAATTGATTGGCAATTACATACACCCTACAGACCACAAGCCAGTGGGCAAGTAGAAAAAATGAACCACATGGTAAAACAACAGATAGCGAAAATATGTCAAGAAGCAATAATACTTGGCCTGAGTTTTGGAAAGGACCCGATGGGGGATACTGTGACTACGACAATTCAAGTTATGAGACTGGATTGAGATTTCACCTACAAATACTAGATAATAACACCCAGATTCTGGTTAGCAATAATAGTTGCCTATGGAAGGCAAGATCCAACACTTGTTCGTGCCGCCCCCCCCCCCCCCCCCACTATACACACAAAAATTGTACCTGCAAGGATGGGTGGAATGATTATTGAATCAATAAAACCACGGTGGAAGTAGGGACCTGGGATTTGATAGGGATAAATGTGACATGTATTGATTTTTGTAATAGAACCCAATTAGAAACCTATAGCTCCTTGAACTGGGATTATTTTAGGAATGTATCAACTGGCTGGGTAAACCACAGATCATTTTATGGAGCTAACCTCATGGCCACTGACGGGCCCTGCAAACTACCCGATGGGTATTGGTGGCTATGTGGCAACGGTGTTAGCAGAAAATGACTCCCTGCAGGATGGAAGGGAATGTGTGCCATAGGTCATCTAGTTAGTTAGGACCAAATATATAACCAGTCCCAAATACCTAGAGGCATACTGAGAACATCATGGAAACGGGCTAAACGAGAAGATAACCCACTTGTAATTAGAGGAACAAAATTTCATAGCTTTGTCAGATGGTTCTTATCGTGGCTGGGAGTAAGTGAGCTAGAAAAGGCCATAGTAAATATTTCTGCAGTTTTAGAGAGGATGGAAAATCCAACAATAGATATTATGAAAAATTTACAGACAGAAGTGTCATCCCTTAATAAAGCTGTGTTACAGAATCGAATGGCATTAGATCTATTGACCGCCAAAGAAGGAGGGGTATGTATGATCATTAATACCAGTTGCTGTGCATATATCAATAAAGATAATCAGATAGAAGCAGACTTGAATACACTCTGGGAGAAAACACAAGTATTCCATGAAATATCTTTGGATGATACTTCTTTGGGGTTTTGAGATTTATGGGATAAATTAACCTCTTGGCGTCCTAATTTAGGATGGTTGAAACAATTATTCATTGGATTGATTACTCTGATGGTTTTAGGAATATTTGTTTGTATATCTCTCAAATGTTTTCTTTGGTGTTGCTGGAATTCACCTGAGACGTACAGTGATTGGAAAAGAAACAAGGTTAGACATCAAGTGGAAACAGGAAATTATTTCACTCGGACTCTTGAAAAGGATGAGCTATTATAAATTTAGTAAACATGAAATAATTAAGGATACCTTTGCTAGGTCTGAAGAAATTTGAGAGTAATACATGACAATTCAATACTATAACAAACTAATTATTGTAACCCGTTGCATGATACAATATATACCACTTTACAGGCATTTTACCATGGTTTTGCATGTAAGTGTAATGATCATTATTAATACTTTGCTTAAGACATAACGACAAGATACTGTAGTGAGGATTCATAGCTTCCTAGCTACGAATCCTCAAAAGAAAAGGAGGGATTGATACCTGTAAATGTAAAATTTTCCACTTACTAGAATTGTTGTAACTAAACCAAATTGGCTTTTTACTGTTTTGAGGAAGTCAGGAAGGCTCTAAGACAAGAGGCTCCTAAATAATGTCACTAGGACAGTTCGATCTTAGAGAAAATAGTTACGCGGAACCATAAAGATAAAGAAATTTTAAAACAAACACCTCAACCAAAACAGACTACCCTTGAAGGACATGATATACATGATCTCAGAACTGAGTATGCGCAAAAACAGAGGTCAGCCAGCGGACACAGTGAGGAAGAGTACATCCTTCATCCAGAGACCCCCGACGACCACCGGAGACATAAACAGACATGCGCAAGAGACATTTGCATATGATAATGAGTTCCTGGAACTCGGGTGAATATGTATAATGAGTTCCCGGAAATCTGATGAATATGTATGTATAAGCTTGTATATAAACTATGCAATTAACCTGACCGGACACACACAATAGGAGGAGATATCCCCTGTGTGTCCAGCGCTGCAATAAAGAATACCTACTTAATAGTCCCTAGACTATTGAGTCTTTGATTTCAGCCTTTCACGGCAACAATACACTGCAAGATATATTATTGCTGAACCTATTGCTAGGGATTTCTAAATCCAGTTGTCTGATAGGGAAGAGGCTGCCACAGCTCCATGCCACAGGTCCAAGGAGCTGTGGGGCTGAGCATGTATTCCCAATAGGTGTGTACACAAACACATGTACGCAATGCACCTATATGTATATGCACAGCAAGTCCCACAGATGAACACACACAGAAACACTCATTGCTCATGCAAAAGCAAACAGCACCAACAGCCTCATCTTGTTCCCATTTCTGGCTGATTAGGATGACGGTCTGTTAGTGGGAATACATACAAATATGCAATGTGGGTCCACCCAGGTGATGGTCTTAGACACTCATTCTGCCCTGTAAATGGCCATTGGGTCATATCATCTCCAGCTGCCTCATGCATGGAAATATATACAATATCACACACACATGCACGTACATGCAAATGCATCACTCAGTTGACCCAATGGTCTCTCCAGCATTTGGCCTGGATCTCCTGGTCCCTCTAGTAGCTGGCTCCTCTGCTTGTGTCTCAAGCACGCACATATGCACCCTGGCTCCCAGGCCACTTACCTTCCTCACTGGCTGTCTGGCTTGATATTTGCCAGTGATCACACATTGACACGAGCACCCTCGCTTGCTGCAGTTGCTGGTGCAACTATGGTGAAGACTGTGGTGATCTGATGCTAGACAAGTGTACTGGCCAGCCCTGCTTACATGTGACTGGCCTCCTTTTTCCCTCTTATCCTCTATTATACCAAGCATGTTTTTCTCCAAACCATCTTGCTCCCTCCCTTCTCCCACCCATAGTTCCTCTGTTAAACATCCCATTATAAGTCCTGTGCAATCTCCAAATGCTCTTCCCCTGTGTCCCATGATGAGTCTCATACTCCCTGTCTGGTGCGGGGTGTCCTCCTGGCCCCTGGGGCTGAGGCTCCCTTGGAGCAGCCCGGGGGGGCCCAGGGCTGAGGCTGCTCTCTCTGTCATCAGGTTATTGAGGTTTCCTCTGTGTTCCTTTGTGTTCATGGCAACGAGCCTTTTATCGCATAGCCTAACACCTAGCACAGCTCAAAGGCTTCATTAATGGTTGTGACTGGTTGGGATGCACCGCTGGAGGCACTGAGTTGTGCAGTAACTTCATAGTGATTAGTACGTTCCTGATGACAACAGTCTCTGAATTCACCCTAACTGTATTTTTCTGTTGTAAACCAATATTAGATTATTTGAGAAGCTCAGCTTCCTTGACTGCATGTTTGGTTAGCTCAAAGCAGAGGGATTTGCCTGTGGTACTGCAAACTTTGTTATGTAATATAGTCTCAGTCTTGGTTTGCTGTCATAAGTGGTAGTCTGTGGATAATGAAAAAAACTTGCTGAAAAATAACATACACATACGGGTAAATGCTGGTTTTGTCTGTTAAAATTTTTAAATGTTGAATAATGAATCTTCCCTTTCTGTTGTTTGGGGTTTGTGGTTGAAGTGCTGCACCTTACACTTACTCATATAATTAGCAAACATAACAGAAAACTTCAGTAATAATTAGGTAAGTAAAGAAGCAGTTGTTCATTAAGGATTGCAAATAAAGTCAGACTAGACACTTTGCTTGATTTCACACCCACACCCACCCCTCCCCGCCTCTCAACTTTGTGGAGAAGCAGCCTGCAGGAAAAGCTTCCCATCATCTGAGAATGGGTCAGCCATCCGGTAGAGCCACAGTCCCTTTACTGGCAAAACCAGAGGTTTTGCTGTCCATCTTTTTCACTGCAACATTTTGTACCACCCCTCTGCATGTGGCATCTTTCACTTACCCAGCATTTCATGAGTCCTTTGGGGTTTTTTTAGGTACTAGTTTTTCTTCCAGCAAAAGATATATTCTGCCTCATAATGTAACATCATTAGCACATTTGGAGCCTGGTGACTTCTTAGAAATTTCTCTCTTGTCCTTTGTCAGGGTCATCGCTGTCCTATTCTTTCAAAACAGTGGCATCAAAAGTGGGTTTTTTTTGCATATGCTGCAGAGTTTCTGACAGTATTGATCTGTGACATTTTGTCCTTATTCAGATTTTGGCAACAAGCAGTACTCAGCTGAGATTACAGATCTGAGCTTGTAGATGGAGAATATTCCTTCAATTTATGTCCTTGGGTGACACTAGATTGGCACCAGGATTTTCTGCAGAGATGTGAATCATGTTTCTTCCACTACTGTTTGGAGAGGCGTTGACCTGCTTGTTCCTCCCTCCATAGCTTCATAGCTATCGCTTACGCTTCAAGTTTGCAATGAGTTTGTACAATATTCTGAAATAATTGGCTTTACTTAGATCAGAGAAGTACTAGCAGGTATGCAGGCCAAACTGATATTGTGACCTTTGTTTTTTATTTCAGTGACTATCTGAGAAAAGCAGCTGTACCAACTCATACCAATAAATCTCTCTGCCTTAATTTTTTTCACTTTAGAGGATGCTACCATGGACTAAATGTGAAAATATCCTAGGTGCTGTGTGAAGGAGGGAAATTTTTCTGGTGTTTTCTATTTTCTACCTTTCAGAACTTTTAGCAGTAGGCATGAAAAGCATGATTGAGGCTTTTTCCTTCTTGGGAAATAAATAATATTTAAAATTAGAATACAAAACAACCGGAGTAGGTAATATCTCAGAAAAGATTTCTACAGGATCTGTAACTTCCCATAATTAATTGCTTTAATTTAATCTAATAATTATTAGGTATGTTTTGCAGTCTTTTTTAAAAGCCTGAGGAAGACTCTTCTTTGTGTTTTATTTCTTAATAACTTCAGTTGTCTAGGCTCGGGTTTGAAAAGCCTATGAAAATGCTTTCTTAACAGGCTAAATAAGACTTCAGTTGGCCTTCTTAGTAAGCTCAGTACACCTGAAAAATCTCTCTTTTCATTTAAGCTGTTTCCCACACTGCTCAGTTTCTGATAATCCAAGAAAAATGGTACAGAATATACAGGAAATAAATCATATAAAGAGCTGCAAAAGCATTTGAATTTGATACAGACAAGGCATTTGATGGTGTAGGATGGGTTGCCACACTGTTGCGAATTAATCTGATAAAATAATGATAAAATAATCAAAATTTGATTCTACATATATAGAAGAGTTATAAAGCATAGGTTTGATAAGTTTGAAACAATTAACTATAGAAACTTCACTAGAAATTAATGGCTTTTTTTGTTTTGTTTTAAGAAACTAAGGAGATGATTGTCATGGATACCAGTTATGCTGCTTGGAAATCCCCTTACCCTTCCCATCTTGATTTGAATATCAAGGATTCCAATCAGTAGAATTAAGTGAAATTGACCAATGATTGTTTTACGGTAAGAATATTGATAAGGTTATATAACTAATAAAACCAATCATAGTAAAGGTTAAATTTAATAGTGAGCATATTATACAAAAGAACTTATATAACAATGATTTGACAGAAAAAGTGTATAAAAAGCGATAGATTTTGATGTGAAGGGGAACACGGTTTGGCGGAGCTATCCCCGTGTTCCCAGCGCTGAATTAAAGGAGTGCCTGCTTATCTGCATCTCATTGGTGTTGATAAGTTCTTTCCGTCTCGTTTGGCGACAACACCGCATGCCACAGACACCTTTAACACTTCTAGGTTTGAAAGATGAGTATCTGCAATCTGTAGGAATCCTGCAGTGGAAACACAAACTTCCCTTAGGTAATAAAGCAGAAACCCTTGTTATATTGATTACTGCAATCATGGACTTTACAACTTCTACCTACTGAAAAAAGTAGCTTCTGCAATTATTTCCACTAGAAAAATAAACCAGAAGAGTGAAGTCTTTTGATGAAGATATATTTGCCTTTTTTTATTCCTGAGAAAATAATGAATAGTGCAGCGTATTTTCATGCCGGAGAATGCAAAGTCGGTAAGACGGCCCTCCTCCCCCATGCTGTTACACTGACATTCATCCTGTAATTCTGGTAGGGCAGATGTCTTTGGTAGTGACCAGAAATAACTCTGATACTGTCAAGGCAGAGCTGCTAGTGGAGATGGTGGTTGGCCTGTTTCTCCCTTTCATTGACACTTCGCTCTCCTGCGTTATATCCTGTGTCAAAGTCAGTTCTTTGCCAACTGAGGAGAGAGACAAGGACACTCAGTATAGAATTAATAAGGGAATTTATTTTGTCATATTAGCTATGTGCAAAGTTGTGTCCCAGCCCAATGCATGAAGGACTCTGGTCATGCACCTCACCCCCTTACCGATCAGGGGCATGTGATCAGGCCCCAAGGCCACGGTTATACACTTGGCCTCCTTAGGCAAATCTCCTATTGTTTTATTGTCGGTATGGGATGTTCTCAGCTGGTGAAAGCCTGTTTAGGTTGGGTCTTCAGGTCACGTCAACCCTGAGGTTACAAGTTCATAGTCCCAGGTAGCGTTCGTTCTTCTAAGCAAGTCATATTGCAGTTAACGCTTTACCTTTCATATGTGACTCTGAAGACTAATGCAATTCTCACTCTTTAGGCCCTAAATGGCCATTTCTAATGTTTGTTGCAGTGCAACAAACTAACTAATTGCTAACATCTGTCTATACTGTGGAGTAACTGCACTGCTGCTCTTGTTTTCCACTGTGAATCATGCTTAAAGCATCTGCCTTTGGAGACAGTCAGTAGAGGGCCTCCTGTCATGCAGAGACATGTCTTGGCAGAGTCAAGAATCTGATATCTTAATTTCTGCTCAAATTTAAAAAAAAAAAAAAAAAGGTCATCGAGGGAAGCTGCCAACAAAGCAAGAAAAGAAAAACTGAAAGAAGTAATTTATTTCTACAAGGCCATAAGCTGCTCTGTGAGCATGCAGAGGTTAGCCATGACTGCTGGCAACTTGACCCCAACCTTTCCTGAGGGTCATCGTAGTTGTTTGTAGTAGCTCACGTGAGAAATCTCCGTCTTAGTCCAGACTTGCAGGAGATTTTTGGCATCTGTGGTCCCAAGCTGGTGAAAATGTGTAGTAAAATTGGGGAGAGAGGTGAATCTCCTGAGTGGGTAGCCCTCTACATGCAGAGACATCAAAATGAGTCCATAGAGTGCTAAAAATAGCCAATGATCATATCTGAAGATCTTGAAAAGTAGGTCACGATGCTCACATACAAAAATGATGGATGCTGCTAATAAGGATCATGGGGATAGCTTCGCAGATACTAAGGCATGAGGAACAAGTGTGTCCTCAGAAGACCATAGCATTTTATCCAGTAATTTTTGGGTATAGACGAGATGAGTCACACGTGGGCTTAACCTTAAGCATGTGCTGAAGTATTTTGTTAAAAGAAGACTGGCTTCTTTTCAGTGTTGTGTTTTTTCCTCTCTCCTCCTTTCCTGGAGCAGATACACGGAGAGGTAGAAGCAACCTCTTGGTACTCCTCAATTAATCAGCAAGTTGGAGGAATGAAGAGCAACGAAGAGAAGTGAAAATTTTGTTGAAGTGAACTGTTCACGTCACAATCTCTCTCACCTCCCTTGTGTTTATTTTTATTTTGGTGGTGGTTTGTCTAGATTTGTATCTTGTGGAATTGGGATTGCAATTTTGGGGAAAATGTATTAACAGAGATAAGGTAAAAACAGCAAAACATTTCAAAGAGATCTCCTTTAATTAAATTGCTTTCTTTCTAAAAGTTGCTCAGTTGAGAGGCAAATAAGTTTGGGGTTGTGATGTACATATATTCATTTCCTATGTCTGCTGCTGGTCTTCATCATTGCCTATGACAAGAGGAGCTCAAATAGAATAAAAGCTATTTTTGGTGGTTTTACTTGCAACTCATTTAACATGAATTTATGGCTGTTTGGGTTATGCATCCGTTTGCATAAATAGATGAGAAATGGCAGCCCATTGTAGGAAAGCTTAAAAAAACCCATAAATGTAATTTTCCTTGGTAAAACACAATCTAAGAAAAAGACAATGAAAATGAAGAAAGGAGTTTTAGTCTAAGTGAAAAATCGGAGCAGCGGTGAAGACAGTTGGATGACATGCAGTATAAAGGACATTTTGCATAGAACATAACAATATGAATAAATCCATCAGAAAAGAACAACAGAAAGTAAATATACATATTCAGATTTTTGATACTATTTTCCTAAAGGAGGCATGTTACAATGAATAATTGAAAACTGCTTCTTTGGGATTTGTCCCCAGAAAGGAGACAATACTTCAGCAACATTCGGTAGTCGTTTATTTAATAACCAAAATAATTCAAGTTAAGATTAAGGAAAATTGTTCACAGGTAATGAAATATGCAAACTCTTAATAACTTAGGAACAAAGGACTCAATCCTGTATTTGCTTAGCTTTATAATGTATATAATGCCATTGAGGTCAGCACCTTAAATAAACCCACTGAGGAGTACCTAAAATGGAAAGGAAAGCATCATAAGTTCATAAAAAGAGTAAATGAACAGGAGAAGAAGGCATGCAAGCTTGTCACGTTGAGCAGGGAGAAAATTAGGTTATAATTAATGAGCTAATGGATAAAGCAGAAAAATAGCTTAGCGGAAAAAAAAAGACTAAAAAGCTTAACACAATAACAGGACATATCTGAACACTCTGGATCCTTGATGGACACAGAACAAATATTTAATATAAATTCACACAGTTTAAGAGAAATTAGCACTAGGTAAAACTGCTTCCAGAAACATCTGAGGATATATTTCATAGAAAGGAAAAATTTGTGTGCAAATCCTATTTAGACACCATTGGTATATGACTATATGTGCATATTCAAAATTAAAATTCCTGTGTACTCATCAACATATTTTCTTTTGGGGAGCATATAAAGTACCTTTGAGCATTTTTGTTTATTTCTATGATTGTTTTAAGCCAACCATTGATACGATTCATGAGATTCACATGAGATATGAATATTATATACTATGGAATATTGTGTGATCATAGAGCCAAGTTGGATGAATAAGGATTTGCATTTGCAAATACTTGTGTATGTTAATTTTAATCAGATATCTCTGAGTTACCTTACCTAAGTGTTCTTTCTTTCTTCAGTTCCTCAGTATTCAGAGGTGTATCCATGAATGATTTAAAATCTTTTTATTACTTTTTGAATAGAAACTATGACAGTGAAATCAAGCTTAGGGGATAGAGTTTAGGTTTGTGCACCTAGATTTGTAGTGTGATAAACTGAGGTGGTTAATTGTGGCTGCATAATATGCAATTTTATTTATTTTTATTTAGAGATGGCAGTATCCATCTCTACTTGAGGAGAAATCAATAGCAAATTTGGTATGAGAATTACACTCAAGGTCCATGTTATATACTGTCAGGATAACTCTTAAGGTTTAAATTAGCATGTTGTCTCTTTTCTAGAAATTAGCTTACAGTTTTATTTACCACCTTGGAATCCTTAGCTGTTATTTTGAGAAAAGAGTAAATTATAGAAAAAGAGAAGAGGAAATGAGCTCTGTCTGATCACTCAAACCTAAAGAAGTTTACGACTGGTAAAGAACAGTATGTCTTTCACTCTTTTTGTGGTGGTTTTTTTATAGGTTGGGTTTTTTTGTGTGTCAGATTTTATGGATCTCAACCTAGAGAATTCAAAAGGACTGCAAATTTCACAGGGTCTTAAATTGTAATGATAAATCAGTGCAAGGAGAAGTATGTCACCCACAAAATTAATACTTGTCAGAGATCTTTAATGTATTTTATTTTAGAAGTGACAGGAATGCCACAGCTTAAAAAAATTCTGTAAGGCAAACAGTCATTTCCTATGTGTGGTGATAATCAAATTCTAGTCCCAGCCCATGGAGAAACTAGCTAGTAAACAGGGTGAAAATAAAACCTTTTCTGTTATCTTCAAACAGACTAAATCCATAGCATTAAATTCAAGATATGAAGGATATCCTTGTAAAATGAACAGCAACAACAACAAAAACAATCCATAGTAAGAAATTAATCACTGAGGGGTTTTCCTCAAGCTTTGTGATAAAGAATAACTGCCTAAAATTTCCATTGTTTTATAAAACCCTAATGATCCGGAAGTGAGTATGGGGGATTTAGTGAGATTCAGGATGGCAACAGATATTTTATGAGGTTTAAAATGCTCAGTGAAAAGCAGTATGTAAAGCTTTATTCATTACGTTAAAAAGTGAATCCAACTGAATTAATCTACTTTGAGCAACCTTCCTACAATGCTTTAAGCAATATTAGTAAGATAATGCTAAGGTTCTTACAGAAGTGGGAACATGCTTTAACAATAAAAAGGTAATATTTTAGTACTGGAAATATTTTTAAGTGTAATCCATTACATTAATTGAAATAATTTAGTAATTCAGTGTAGAACAAAATTTGGGATACACTTTCCAGCACTTGAGGCTAGCCTATATTAAATATACTTGAAACAAAAATCAGTTACTATTATGTACGAAAAGTGAATTTAAAAACTCATAATTAAATTAACTTCAAGAGTTTTGTACGTGGAAAGCAAAGTCAGACAAGAAGCTGTAACAGTGATTGCTGGATGTTATGAGCAGAGTTGAGAATAAAAAGTGGTGCTAGAAAATCTGCATTCATTTTGTTAACAATATATTTTTAATTAATGTGACCAGGGTGTGGAGACCTGTAGCAAATGTTAATGCTGGTATGGCCTGGGGAAGGCGAGGGCCAGCGGCTCACAGCAATGGTGACTAGGCTTAGTTGGGTGGCTGGGTGGGTGGCGATGCTGAAGCATCCCATGGGTGAGGCAAGAGGTGCCTGGGCAAGTGTGCTGGTTTTGGCTGGGATAGAGTTAATTTTCTTCATAGTAGCTAGTATGGAGCTATGTTTTGGATTTGTGCTGGAAACAGTGTTGATAATTCAGGGATGTTTTCATGATTGCTGAGCAGTGCTTACACAGAGTCAAGGCCTTTTCTGCTTCTCACACCACCCCACCAGCGAGGAGGCTGGGGGTGCACAAGAAGTTGAGAGGGGACACAGCCGGGACAGCTGACCCCAACTGACCAAAGGGATATTCCAGACCTATATGACATCATGCTCAGCATATAAAGCTGGGGAAAGAAGAAGGAAGAGGGGGGGACATTCAGAGTGATGGTGTTTTGTCTTCCCAAGTAACCATTATGCGTGATGGAGCCCTGCTTTCATGGAGATGGCTGAACACCTGCCTGCCGCTGGGAAGTAGTGATTGAATTCCTTGTTTTGCTTTCCTTGCGTGCACAGCTTTTGCTTTACTTATTGAACTGCCTTTATCTCAATCCACGAGTTTTCTCAGTTTTACTCTTCTGATTCTCTCCCCCATTCCACTGTGGGGGAGTGAGCGAGCAGCTGTGTGGTGCTTAGTTGCCAGCTGGGGTTAAACCATGACAGCAAGCAAGGCACTGGGCTGGGCAGGGGACTCCACAGCGTAGGGATGATTCTAGGCAAGGACCAAGGCATAAGTGCAGCTCCAAACCCAGGGATGAAAGCCCATACTGAAGCTTCTCACACCTCCTCACAATTTAGCTGTTTCCACCCACTCTGATCCAAGATTACAGCTGCCTTGTATCAAGGCTCACTTAGAGGAAGAGGTGGCAGGGCCTGTTGGTGGGCTAAGCACCACCCTAGCCTAAATGGGGATGTCTGGGTATGGGATCATCCACAGAAACAACCAAATGGGGGATGTACAAGAGGTGTGCTGATAGCACCTAGATTAGCAGGTCATCAAGATCCCAACCCACCTACATGCAGTTTCTCAGGACATTCCGATGAAGAAAACAAAGGTCTGGCTGAAACAAAGGCCAGCCTGCAGCCACTGAGAGATACAGTGGGAAGATAACAGGACTGGAGATAAGACACCCGTATAAGGAGAAAAAGGAGCAGTGTGTGACTAATGACTCACAGAGGTAAGACAGGATGAAGAGAAGGAGAATCACAATTGCTGTTCCTGAAGGGTACGTGTATCCAAAATCAACCTGAGAAAAGCCCTGAAGAGGTGGTGAGGATTTGATAACTGTACACCTTGTCCTCCTCCACAGCAAGTAATCCTGGCCAGATGTCTTGGAGGCATGCAAGCCTGGTGTTCAAATGCTCTTGGGCATGTACATCTTGGTCCTTGTAGGTATAACAGTGTCAGTGGGTGAAAACTGTTTTGCTTCAAAATAGTCACCTTCCCCTGCTATACAGTCTTGAACTCAGATTTACTACATTGATGCTATTGTATTGCAGCATTAATTTTGTTCCTTCAGCTGCGTGGATAAAAACGTGAAGATTGCAGAGCTTTCAGAGAGGATGGGTACTCTGTGTTTGTGTTGTGGTTTAACCCCAGCCGGCAACTAAGCACCACACAGCCGCTCACTCACTCCGCCCCCCCACGCTGGTGGGATGGGGGAGAGAATCAGAAGAGTAAAAGTCAGAAAACTGGGTTGAGATAAAGACAGTTTAATAGGTAAAGCAAAAGCTGCACACACAAGCAAAGCAAAACAAGGAATTCATTCACACTTCCCAGCAGCAGGCAGGTATTCAGCCATCTCCACGAAAGCAGGGCTCCATCACGCATAATGGTCACTTGGGAAGACAAAACACCATCACTCTGAACATCCCCCCCTTCCTTCTTCTTCCCCCAGTTTTGTATGCTGAGCATGATGTCCTAGGGTCTGGAATATCCCTTTGGTCAGTTGGGGTCAGCTGTCCCAGCTGTGTCCCCTCTCAACTTCTTGTGCACCCCCAGCCTCCTCGCTGGTGGGGTGGTATGAGAAGCAGAAAAGGCCTTGACTCTGTGTAAGCACTGCTCAGCAATAACTAAAACATCCCTGTGTTATCAACACTGTTTCCAGCACAAATCCAAAACATAGCTCTATAGCAGCTACTATGAAAGAAATTAACTCTACCCATCCCAGCCAAAACCAGCACAGTTTGAAGCATAGCCATAGCAGATTTAGAAAAATGTGCAATTACTTTTTATTCTGGCATGGCTAAGCCATAAAAGCAAAGAGATGATAGCAGAGATTTCAGCCTGTGTTAGCCATCTGAGATACATTACCTATCTTCAACAGTCTTGCAAGTGATAAATTGATAATTGAGGGTCTTCAAAATGTTTTGGACAGTGGTAAAAGAATTAATATCAGGACCTTGTTCCAGGATAGTAGTATTTTTATTCCAAAGAAAATATATCAAAACCATCAATCCAGCTGAGCTGGAAAATCATGCATAAAAGAAAAAAAACCAAGCTGATAGTTATAAGCAAACTGGAAGTCAACCAACCCTACCTGACTCTTGATCCTGATTCAGAAACTATATACTTTCTCCCATTCACGTAGTCCTAGGAAGCAAGCATCTTATCCGTGGGTTTACAAAGGAGTTTCTTTAACTGAGCTGTTCATAGAATCTTGCATGAAACAGCCAAATTTTAATCAAACTTGCTTAGGAAAGAACATTTCTGAAGAAACTCAGAGAGCTTTGAGCCTTATCTAAGCTCTGCAAATTTCAGGAACTGATCACACTGTCTGACTTAAGCGTGGGGAATTTGAACAAGCACTGAGAGTTGCTCAGATGCCATAGGACAGCCCCATGCTCTGAAGAAAGGAGTATTTATTCCACTAGCCAGTGAGATGTGCTGGTTTTCTACAAAGCAAGAAAAATTAGGACAAAAACCTTTGTAACATAAATCTGCACCCCTTGTGGTGGTGGGATTCAGATTCCATAGGGAGCCGATTTAATAACCTAAGCAACTGCCAGAGAGATTATATAAATATTCTTCTTCAATTAATGAAAGGGGCGCTGCAATAAATGCCACAGAGAAAGCAATTTATTCAACAATGCTAAACCGGGAAACATGTACTTGGGTAGAAGTACAATTTTGTCACACCCTGAGAGGGAAACTGCTGTGAATCTCCAATTCTACTTTGGTGCCGAATTTCCTTATCATCTTGGTATACTTTAAGGCTAGGCGCCATGGCAAAATTTTCTGATAAGGTAAGCTAATTATCTTTAAATTGTAACGTGCAGAGTCATGTTGTGGTAGAAGCATGATGCAGCGTTGTGTTTTATTGCTGTTTGTCATCACATTAAATTGGCTTAGTTGGGAATTGCAGCAAGAACATTAGCGTTCACAACCTTGAATCACTACCTTGAACACTGTCCAGCCTGTTCACTTCCCTCTCTCTCTCCCCACTCAGTAATTCTGCTTTATGCCTCTTTGAATGCAAAATAGATTCTATCAGATTTCCTCCCCTGCCCTTACTGTCTGCTGGGAGCTGTTGTAGAGAGGAGAACTGCCTTTAAGTTTTCCATCTTGTTTCAGTCCTGTGATTACGGGCGATCAGTTGTTTTTCACACCTTTGAGGTTTGTTCATTTTGTATATTGGTGAGCTGTGAAAGCCCTTACAAAGTACAAAAGTTGTACACGTTTGAGCACTTCAATTTTCATTTTTATTTGCATGTGTCAGAGAATCTGGGGACTGCAAGTGCGTAATTACACAAGTACAATTTAGGACAGGTCAGACAGAAGCTTTATTAACTATGATCATAGCGAGAGAACATTCAGACAGCCTCCAGCCCTCTGCTCCCCTCTGCCCTGCCAAGCGATTGCAGAGACCCAACCTATATACTGTTTCAGAAACAAAAGAGGTGAGGAAATCAGTTCAGTGTTAACAAACCCAGGTATCCATCCCTGGGAGGGATGGACTCCTTAAGTATCTTGCTAACTGCTACAATTCTAAGGAATCAAAGAGTAAATCACGTGACAATACGGAGAGGTGGCTCTGGGTGGAGCCTATAGGAGTGGCACACCCAGTATTATCTTAGCTCAGAAATGGGGAGTTGGAAACAATCACAGACTGCCAGCTTTTAGTCAAAAGGAACGTTCTTTTAGTAAAGATAACTTCCTAGCCAGACCTCTCAATCTTAAATATTAGTAATTTTACCCCCCCACATGTATGTGCCAGTGGAGATCAGAAAAATTGGTGGTTTCACCACATCTAGAATTGGAACAACAAACCAAAAAAAAAAAAGTTTTGGTCAGGAAATTTTGAAATAAAATGTTTCTTTATTTCTGATTTTTTTTAAATATATCTCAATCTTTTGTCCTGTTTTCAGCATGAATTTTATCCTTGTTTTCCAGGTGTAATGGAATAGAATGGATAGAAAGCCCACACTATAGTTGGTGGAGGTCTGAAACTGACTTAGTGGGAGGTAAGTGAACCCTGAGGTGCACAGAGACTTGTGGAGGGGACCTTGGGGTGTCATCCAGCCCCACCTCCTGCTAATGGCATGGTGAGCTGGGTCAGGTTGTCATGGTCTTGTCCAGTTGAGTTTTGAGCTCAAAGATGTAGACTTTGCAGCTTCTCTGAGCACCTTTTTCCAATAATTGACCACATTTGATGGGGAAAAGTCTTTGTTAATATCCAGCTGGAATTTCCCTTTTGCAACTTGTGCCTGTTGCCTGTTGCACAATTTTGCCTCCTGCTTTTGCTGTGTACGTACAAGCAGGTTTCCCTGTCTACTCTGCAACCTACCATTAGGTTGTTGAAGACAGCCGTAAGATCTCCCCTGAGCGTTTTCCTTCTCTTGTGGCTCAACAAGCCCAGTTCCTCAGCCTCTCCTTGTACTTGTGTGAGAAAGCCCTCCAGTCATCCTATGCTGGTGACCCTCTGCTGGACTCGTTCCAGTTTGTCAATATCTTTCTTCTACCGGAGATCCCAAAACAGGATACGGTGGTCACACGAGTGCCAAATAGAAGGGAAGAGGATCAATTTGTTTCAGCTGCTGGCTACACTCTTGCTAATACTGCTTGGTACTTGGTTAGTCATCTTCACCTCAAGGGCTCACAGCTAAACCACCACTGCCATATGTATCAGAGCTGACCTTGAACACAGACAGCCAAACCCCAGAGGGAAAAGGTTGCAGAGGGAGAAGAATTACAGAGAAAGATGGTTACCAACTGGTCAGGGTGATTAAAGCCTGTCTGTGCCTTCAGGGCCCTGACAATTGTGTACGCATGACAGAGTAGAAAGAAACAGACTAAGGCCCTACATAAATTTTAAAAGTTGCCCTGAGTTAGCCTGATGGAGATTTGCCATCAGTCCAGACTCACCTGATCTAACTTTAGTTACCAAAAATTAAGGTATTGTTTCTAGGTATCCCAAATAGGTGGACTGAATCACCCCCAGAAATGCTTACGTCCCTCTGCAGACATTAGGGGAGAGACTAGATGCTAAGTTGAGATTCAGCATCTAGCTTTTAGCCAGCTAAATTCAGATGAGATGACAATTCAGATGGGATTGTACCATCAGATGGTACTCTTGCACCCTGAGAGTAGAAAATAAATGTTTACACTGAGTTTGACTTCAATGTAGAAATTTCTTCCTCAGCTTCAAACCTCAGGGTCTTATCTTCAGACTGCCTGGGTGCAAATCATGGTTCCTACTTGCTTGTGTTAGGGCATAGTAGAGTTTTTCTTGTTCACTGATGTGTTTGGCTGTGCTCCGGGTAGGCTTGTAAAAGTCTCAGAGGTTATTCTTCAGGGGTTTTCCAGCTAAATCCATGGAAAACATGGCTTGCTAGTGTAGTAAAGAAAGCTCAGTCTTGAATGAGATTTTGCAGCCACTTAGTACTGATAATAGGAGTGTGCTTATGGTGCTGGAGGCTCTAAACAGATGTTATCCAAGATCCACCAAACCCGTTTGGGTGTACTGTTTAAAAACAACTGATGAAAGCCAAGCTCAGTAAAGAGCTAAACTTTCTAAGCAGAGCTAGATGGCAGGGGCAGGGGAGAAGGAATTTTATCTTTTGAGGACTTCCAGTATTTTAATATTGCTTTTGTCCTAAGTAATGGTTCATCACAAGGGCTAGTTTGGCCAAAGAGCTCAGCTTGTGGCAGGGAACACACTTCAGCTCTCTGAACAACAGCTCTCATAAGGAACCATGGAAATTCAGGTAACCACAGACTGATGTTAAGAGTAAGATGAAAACCTTTGCATATCTTTTGACTAACGAAAATGTAAAGGTGTTGGATTCCCGCCCCCCCCCCCCCCCCCAAGATAATACATATTTGGGAAGCTTTCAAATTGACTTTTTCATGTGGCAATTCTTCTGTCATAGAAAATTTCCTGTCTACTCTAGATATAAAAGAGGAAGCTTAATGGCCCATGAATAGAGATCCTATACCAAGGCAATCATAAATCTCTAATGCAGCTAAATGTGCTAAACTATCAGTCTTTGTGCTCAGCAATAGAAGCAGCTGAGCCTCTTTTCTGTAGCACAAAACACAGCTGGAGCCACCTGGCAAGACCATGAGATGCAAAGGGAGAGTGTGGTAATGACTGGCTTTCCTAGGTTTCACGCTTGAGCAGGAACAAGGCTGGAGAGAGCAGAGCTGGGCAGGAACCCGAAGTTCCATTTTTTTCAGGAAATTCCATGATTCAAAAAATGTTTCCATTTTGGAGTAAAAGGTCAGACGTAGACTTTTTGTTTGTTTGTTTAAAGAAAAGATATATTTTTGCAGTCAGCCAGAACATCATACTTTGCCTGTTCAGAATTTCTGAAAGTAGGATTGCTGTAAATATATATTTGTTCAATCTGGTTTGTGCTGCAAAGGTTGCTCAGAGAAGAGAAGAAATGCAGGGTTGGCTTTTCAGAGGAGCTAGGCAAATCCAGGTGCCGTTAAGTTTAGCTGAAGTTGTGGGTATTGAACACTTTCGAAAAATCAGGGCTGTGATAGTCGTACATCATGCACATGAACTGGAAAGTCAAAACAATCTTTAGCTCAAAGTGATGCATCAGTCAGATTATGGAGAAAGAAAAGGGCTCTCTTTCCACGGATATGTCTTCAAGCCTTTGCCTGTAAAGGTCTTCGCTATTACTTTGAACTTCAAAATCTCAGGTTTGCTTAGCAGTTTTCTCTGTCATATCTCAGCTGTTGACTTTATTACTTTAAAATTCCTTCTCTGTTTTCAAGAAGTGCTGAGAACATCATCTAATTAGCAGAACAGGAATCTCTCTTGAAGTGCTATTACATGAGACTCTGACCGTGACCACCCGCAGTCAACCTTGTGAAGGAGAGCGAGACTGTACTTTATTCCATTAAGAGTTATTATGAAAGCTGGGAAGGAGGAGAATGGGAATGACAGATGGTTAACGTCTTTGGAGACAGAGTTAATGGGGACGAGTGTTTTCCTTAAACTTTGCGAGAAAGGAGGGCCACTGTTACAAACTCACTCTAAGGCTGTAGGGTGCTGGCAGTCTTCACCAGTGTCCTGCTCCGGGGAAAACCTCTCCTAATCTTGAGTGCAGAAGGACATTTCTGTTGTGCAAACACCATGAGGGGTGAGCACTGGCCCTGAGCCCTCTGGTTTCCAGAAGAGCACAGCTTTTTCCTTCTGGAGGCCCTGGGGATGACATTGCAGTGGCCGGCATGGAGAGTTTTAAGGCTTACTACACCCAAGCCTCATTGCTTTCTAGCTCTCCTGAAATCACACTTAACAGCAGTAAAGATGAAAGCAAATGTAAATGAGAATTTGTTTACATAGCACAAATGTCGGCAACACAATTACAAGGAATTTAGAGACAGCACCAAGAAGAAAACTGTTCTTTTATCCACCCATACTTAAACGAACTCAAAGAGGCTTTTCTCTGTGCAGCGATTGCTTGGGATCCTTTCTGGGTATAACATTTACACCTAATTTATTCTCTGTGGTTCCATTTGGAATGTAATTTAGTCAAAATGTTGATTTCAATCTTTTCCCAAGGGTTTGCCTCCCATCTGCCACCTCACTTTCAGAAATACTTATGTTTTTTGGGCATGGCTAGGTGAAACTATCTTCTGCCTAGATGATAAAGAGGGTCTGTTAGCAACCCTCCTTAACTATAAAGAAGCCCCCAATTTACTGTAAGTAAAATACTGTTGTCGGCCTGGTACAGTTACATTCATAGCTCAAGGCTAAAAGCTTTTTTCACATGCTGAAACTTACATTTGTATCAATGTTAAAGTGTACGTTTGCCTCTAACTCTGCAATCCTATTTCAAATAAGCAGATACGTGAAGTTGTGTGTACACACAGCACTTTTAGTGCTTCTTTTTGACTGGCATGGCTGCCAGTGGTAAACACGGTGTGATAACGTGTTAGTGCCCGGCCCTTGCGATAGCTATAATGTAATTTAATAAATATTCAGATTTTGAAGTGAAACTTTCTAGCAGACATGGTGTCTCTCGGAAGACATCAGAAAATGCTGGATATGGAGAATGATTTAGTTGTTTCGGGGTTTTGGAGGGGGGGTGTTATGTTTTGGTTTTTATTCTTTCTTCTTTTTCTGATTACACAATTTACATGGAAATAAACTCATTGCTAGTTTAGGGTTAATCTGCTCCTGATACTTACTGTTTGTTTCCCTCAGAAGCTCAGTCATAATCTTTTATTTGCAGACTTAATTACCTCCATAGTAACTAATTGTGATTTATTAATAATAATACTAGTAGTAATTGAAACAGAGTGATGGGGAAAGTATACTATGTACCAGACATGTTGATAAATTTTTTTCCAAATAAAACGTCTTTCAAATCTTTTTGAGGAAGCAACAGGTGATCTTAAGGCAATGATTGTATACCGAGACGGGAGCTTTTCTAGAGTTTTCCTATACAACAGAATATATATAGATATTTGTACAAAATTTACTTGATGCAGTGCCTGATCCAAAACTCATTGAAAACACTGATTTCAGTGGTCTTGGGATGAAGCCCTTGTTTACGTAATTTGTGAACCCACTGTCAAGCAATCATTCAGATTTTAAATCTTTCATAAGAGAAGAATTCCATTAAAAATAAACAAACTAATTAGATTTAAATCTGCTGTTGTGATGAGGAACAGGAAATTGAAGATTAAGGATTGTGTTTGACTGTGGAATTTATTCAATAGTCCTATAAACTCACTGAGGAACAGATTTCTTTTCCACATTGAATAAACAGGCTTTGATAACTTAAAGAACTTATTCCTAGAGCCCACAAATCCAAAGTCTCATGCATTTGCTTTAGAGATGAGGACGGCAGAGCTAATCAGGATTGGATTTTTACAGGGATCCCAGGGATTATAGGAGCCTTCTCTGACTTCGTGCTTCACATCACTCTCCAGAGTAAAGCCTGCAGAAGTGGGGCAGAAGGCCTAGAACACACCTCAACATTCACCTTGAAATGTTTTGTTACTTACGACTCGCTTGTGGGTTGGAGGTGGGGAACGAGAGTTTTCTGGGGCCTGTGGAGGGAAAAACACGAGATTCTTGAGAACACAGACATGCCAGAAACGCTACCTTAAATCTGCCTCTGAACTTGCAGGTCTTGCCTGCTCAAGAAGGCTGCTCTTCTTGTGCAGTCCCCTTCTCCCTTGAGGTTCCCAGCAGTTCTTAGCAGCAATACTGCAAAGCACATGGGACTGCTGGTAATGCACCAGCATGTGCTCGCAATGCGAAAAACACGCTCTGACTCCAATTGTTGAGTCGCCACTGTGGCTCCTGGCAGGGTTCTGCTAGCGTCAAGTTCCCTAACACTGGTATGGTGGAAGAGATTAAAAAACCCAAAAAATCAGGTGGATTTGTGATATTTCTTGTAGCAATACATACTAGCAATACAAGTGACTCTGGGCAGTAAGATCCTACAGTAAGCATTTACTCCATATAGAAAGCCCTCTTCCCATACCCCGCCCCAAGAAGTCCCACTGATCCTTCGTGCCATGACAAGGTCAAAGACTCGACCGATGCACAGCACATGGCTCCTTTTCCAGGCTGCTGTTTTAACACGCAAGAGAGGGAACGTGTCCAGAGCTTAGGTTGCCAGCCTTGAACTTGGGAAATTGGATTCAGTTTTCTCTTCTGCAGTTGATTACTTCTAAGACCTGAGGGAAATAATTTAGTGTTAGATTCTTCAAGGTATAAAGCCTATTTGTTTTCCATGGAAATTGGTTAAGGTTAGATGCTAAGTATCTTGACATTCTCTGAGGGGCATTTGAGTTTGTACCTGAAAAATGGAGATGGGATGATTCATATACTTGATAAACGTACTAACAATCGTGAAGTTGTCATACCTAATAGGTATAGAAGTCATAAATTTACTACAAATAGGACTACATAGTTCCTGATGCTAATTTGACCTTTCCATCTTGTCTGAAAGGACGTTTTTGGCTGTAAAGATGAACTTCTTGTAATTTTGAGATCAGTGGTGAATTTTATTATTGACTTCTTAGGATCCACTTACCCTTTAAGGGATTTTATTCTTATTTATATTTCTTTTCCCATAATAATTGAAATAATACCTACATCACTAGGTCTGTAAGTTAGCCATCCAAAAGAAACATTCGGCATCAGACAAGGCAATGATGAGTTTCTCTAGACGGAAAAATACTATATCGTGCAGATGGCACACAAGCACCCAATGGCTATATTTTTCTCTAGAGCTTGAGAGATTTATATTCAATCATCCTCTCAGGGCTAGACACAGTCTAGCCGGGATAAAGTGACGCTCTTAATACACTTCTCAGAAGGGCTTTAGTTGCTTTAGCTCTTTGAGCAAGTTCATTCAGGGTCCCTGTGTGGCCTGGTATTGTGCCATGAAGATGTATCCTGAGACACTGGACAGAGTTCAGTGTTGAAAATAAGGATTGCACGTGGCCACAAGCTAATCACTTTCTGCTTATGGCTTTATTGACTGAAAAACGGAGGACTTCTGCCTCTGAAACCTCTCAGAAGTTGTTGGTTGTTTTATTCCTTTCATTTGACCTCTGCTGTTTGCCGCCTTCCCCTTCTGTGGTTGTCCTCTTCTACCTATCAGATGATAATTTTCTGCCTCTTCTCCTTTCAGGCATTGCTTCCTCTTCATTTCACTGTGCACAAGTACCACAGGGAACACCATTAGTAGGAGAATTTACAACCCTGCACAAAACACTTCTTATTCTTTACTTGCTGCTGGAGAATCAGTAGAGGAAAAGTGGTACAAGACTTTTTTTTTCCCCTACAATTTTTCTTTTTTTACTACTGAATATAAATAAAAAGAAATTGGTTGATTCATACCTTTTCCACCAAAGATGCATTGACTTAAATTAATGCACTTGTCAGAATAGGATTAAATACTTTGGTCATGATGAATCAAGAGAATCCTCAAACTCACCTTCTGTGAATTTTAAGAAAGGAATATTTATTTTTCTTGTGTACTTTCACTCTAGAAAAGAACTGAAATTGTTGTGTGGTACCACTAGCATTGTGCTGAATCAATCACAGGAAATAAATAGTGGTGTCAAACTGCTTCTTTTTGGACCTTTGGTACTTTATCTCACCTTACAGACATGAGCGGTTTTTGGGCAAGTGACAGATTGCTACAGACTGGTCAGCATAGGATCTGGGCAACCAAAAGCCAATGCAATGCACCGGTGGCAAATAAAACAAGTCAACTCTCAGCATTCATTTTCCATAAGCGTTTTCAGCATCAAGCAAATAGGATCTGCTAATAACAGACAGGCAGTTGTTGTAATGAAGGAATCCTTTTAACCATTTTGGTCATATTAACCATTGCTCTTAGTGTTCAGAGTTGGTCAGACTCTGACTTACGAGGGCTTCTGTTGGAGAAGAACACTTAGTTACACCTTTGTCTGCAAAGGCTGTGATGAGAGCGGGAATTAAGGGGACCAGCAGGACAAGTGATAAAAAACTCTACAAAAAGGAAAAATGTATGTGTGCAGAGTTTCCCAGACTGCCTTAACATTGTACTTATTCAATATTCAGAATGTTGTAGTTTAACCCCAGCTAGCAACTAAGCACCACACAGCCACTTGCTTACTCCCCCACAGTGGGATGGGGGAGAGAGTCAGAAGAGTAAAAGTTAGAAAACTCGTGGGTTGAGATAAAGACAGTTTAATAGGCAAAGCAAAAGCCGTGCACCCAAGCAAAGCAAAACAAGGAATTCAATCACCACTTCCCAGCGGCAGGCAGGTGTTCAGCCATCTCCACGAAAGCAGGGCTCTATCACGATAACAGTTACTTGGGAAGACAAAACACCATTGCTCTGAAATGTCCCCCCCTTCCTCCTTCTTCCCCCAGCTTTATATGCTGAGCATGATGTCATATGGTCTGGAATATCCCTTTGGTCAGTTGGGGTCAGCTGTCCTGGCTGTGTCCCCTCCCGACTTCTTGTGCACCCCCAGCCTCCTCGCTGGTGGGGTGGTGTGAGAAGCAGAAAAGGCCTTGACTCTGTGTCAGCACTGCTCAGCAATAACAAAAACATCCCTGTGTTATCAACACTGCTTTCAGCACAAATCCAAAACATAGCCCATACTACCTACTATGAAGAAAATTAACTCTATCCCAGCCAAAACCAGCACAGAGAATTATTCAGTGAATAATTTATGCAAACATATTGCAGTGTTACAACCATTTCACTGGGTATTTGCTGTTTAGAGGCTTGTGGTTGGTCACCTATTTCTGCGTGATGGTTACCAGTCTCTGCACACATGATTCTTACGTGTGGCTCTTTTGGGTGAATATATTTGACTATTTTTCAAGCTTTCCCTATGTGCAAATAGATTTTGCTTTCAGCAGCGTGCATACAAAAACCAAACAGAGAGAAGGGGTTGCAAATATTGTCAGGAGGAACGTCAGTACCAATGAAATGCATCTCTATAGCATTTTTTTTGTCTTATGGTCCTCCAGTTGTAATAACTGCATTTCCAAGAGGATAGGAGGCTACCTCCTAAAGTTACTCCTTGAGTCAACTTTGGGGAGTGCCTGGAGGGGTGCCTGAAGCCCTCCTGGCAGCTCTGAAGTCAGTGAGCAGCCCAGCAGCACTGGGTCTCAGTGCCCTCGCTAGCTCAGGAAGCAAAAAGTCGTGCTGTGAAGCCCAAACTCTGGTTCTGTGCACCACGGCACGGAGCCCACCTGTCCGCAGGGATGAAATAGTCAGGGATGGTGTTTTATTATGATTTACGAAAACATGAAAAATGCAATGATTTTCCTGCTTCCTTCCTCTCTGTGTATTATTCTATCCTTGCTCTTGGTTAGATTTATCTGGGGCGGGGGGGGGAGAAAAAAATCCATTGTATGGGCATGGCTTCTTATTTCTCTGCTCTATCATGCCCACTCACCGTCCTGGCAGCTTGGAGACTTCTCTGATGCAATTCTTTGCCATCCAGCGCCGGGCAATAAAGCTCCCTGTTACGGCCACGTGGCACTGCCCGGCCCCCAGGAAGCGGCATGCGGGGCTGCAGATGAAAGGGACATTAATAAGCCCGGTGAATTTTCAGTTTTCTCCGAAGGTGAATTTAGCTGTGTTCTCTCCCGCTGTGCGAAATGATAATGAGGCAATCGATCGTAAACAGGTGCAGTGAGGAGCTGCTCGGCGTACAGCAAACCTTCGCACTCCATTGCCACGCTCGGTGTCTGAATCTTAATAGCATTCCAGAAAGAGTGACAGAATAATAATTTCCATCTCATGTTAAGGTACAAACCTGTTAAATTCAGTACCTTCTGGAATTAATACCGTTCTTCTCATAGGTTCATTGCATTTGCCAGGCTTCATTTCAGGAATTCCTCAAGCAAAGAAATGCAACTTTAGAAATTATTTGTGTAATGAATTATTTACTCATTATCTGAAGTTTTACACCATTTTATAAATCTTTAAGTACTTAGAGGTTTTGTGGAATTTTTTTTTTTTTACTCTTCCACATTTTTAATTAATTAAAAAAAAAAACCAACCGGGTTGTGTCTTCCTTTAGCCTGACTTGGTGCTGTGGTCTCAATCACCTTCTGTGGGAAGGCTGGAGCAGAAAACACACACATGTATTAATACATGCACACATATGCAAGTGTACAAAACTCTTTGTAATTCCAGATTATTTAACCCATAGACAAAAAGATAAGACTTGATGGGTAGTTGCTGAGTTTCGGTAGGACAGCACTCCTTCTCCGCAGAAGGGGAGTGAGGACCCGCTGTGGATAAATGTTGGCTGGACATGATGCTGTTACTGCCTGGGCGAGGTGATGGCACAGTGCAGGCGTACCTCCTCTCACTCTGCTCTTCCTGTGTTCCCAATCTTGCAGAGGGTTTTTTCTATTCCTCCTTTTTTCATCCTTTGCATTTGCACCATATAGGAGATGTTTTATATCTATTCAATATAAGTTCTTTGTTCCCTTTTTTATGTTTTTTTTTATTATGCCCTAAAGCAGCTCTCAGGGTTGCATTCCTTTACTGACCATCCTCGACCATTTGTATTTGTGCTTTTACCTCTGGAGTCGTCCTGTGCCTGTACTTTCAAGGCCTCTGCTGTCATCCTAGAGGTGTGTATTCTCAGAGGCCCCTGTGACAACCTGCTCAAAAAACACTAAAAAGAAACAAAGACACAAAGCCTCATATATTCATTTGTGTCTCGATCCAGAAAACTTCTACTCAGCTGTAAATACATGCTGAAGTATCTTTTTCACTATTTGATTATTTTTTTTTAAAGTTGTCACTGGAATGACATCTTTTCCTCTTCCTCTTTGAAAGGATTTTATCTGATCTTTTCTGTGTTCTTTGTGCCTAGAAGCTTCCACAGGAACCTCTTGTGCTGAGAAACATATGTACACATGACTTAAAAACCATCTGCTTTTCTGTCACCTGAAAGACTTTGCACAGAAAGCTAATGCATAATTTATAGCAGAGATTTTTGTCACGTTTGGAAGTTGTAGCTTTTTCACCTCAGCTCTACAAAGGGGAAGATGCTTTTCCTGGACCAAAGAGCCTGAAATCTAGTCTTAGTACCACAGATAACAATTCACATGCTTAACTTGGGCAACATCTGCTCTGTACCTGGTATGTTGGTCATGCAGTGCCTTGAAGGCCATGTCACTCTGTAGCTCCTGCAATGCAGGCTTGACTTCTTGCCTACCTAAATTAAGTCCAAGCCTGCAGGTCTCACCTGCCTTTAAGGGATGCAGTGAGGAGACCCCTCGACAGTCTGGTCTGCCTGATATAAGTAACCCGTAACATGAATAGGAATATAAATTGCCTTTGTGTCTATTTTCAAGACTTCTGTAAGCAGTGGTTTAAATGCAGCCCATTGCCGTAGTGCTTCAAAATGGGCTCCTCACAGCAAGCATAGTCAGATAAGCAGGCAAGTCCTTGGGGTGAAGGTACATCCTCTGTGCAGTAGACAGCAGCACTCCTATTGCACTGGCATTGTGTCAGCTATGTGGAACAAATACCATGGACAAAGCTTAGCCAGGAAACAAAAAACTTTGATTCCAGATTGAAGGATGCAGAGGTAATTTAGTCTTGGCAAGCCCACTGTCTAAAG
Organism: Gymnogyps californianus; assembly: GCF_018139145.2. Lineage (NCBI taxonomy): Eukaryota > Metazoa > Chordata > Aves > Accipitriformes > Cathartidae > Gymnogyps > Gymnogyps californianus. Next base: position 155,288,614 of record NC_059471.1, read on the forward strand.
GGAGGGTCTCCAAACTCAGCTCTCCTGCTGTTTCACTCATGGCAACACTGGGAATAGATGTTAGTGCTGGTGAGAAGGTCCTTAAGACTTTAATCTATGTTAATTACCACAGACTATAAGTGTCTTCAAAAATAGATATTCAGATATTATGTTCTCTGAACAAGTGAAATTGTCTTCCTCTTTCAGTACCATATCAAGGATGTTATCTGTGACTCCTCAGTTTCAAAAGAGAAAAGTTCAATGAATATGAAAATAGTTTTCTATCCTTTATTTAGTATTTGTTGCAAAGCAGCTGCCCATGGTACCAGACCCACAGTGGGTGAATCCGAGATATAGCCTGGCTATAGAGTTTTGACTTATGCTTTCATTATAAACCTGAAATACATGAAGTGAAACCCTCACCTGTTGTGTGTGTCGTGCTGAATAATAAATTGACATAACATCATGTTTCTAAATCTGAACTTGTTCTTTTGGGGAACAACTGGTTACAGTGGTGTGGGAATGGGTGCAAGGATGCCAGTGTGCGCATGTTACCTAGCTTCCTGTAAAATCTTCTTTCCAGTAACTTGTTGTCCTCTATCCATGTTTTAGCCAATGGCTACAGTGTCTTTGCCTTTTGACAGGAGTATTTCTGCTTTAATACTGCCTTACTATGTATGTACCACATGGAATACTTTTATAAAATATGACTAAGCATATATTTACAATATGTACCATTACACATTTGGAAGTTATTCTGGCACCATCCTAAATATGAAAAAGCAGATGTCTCCCTATTAGGTCCTCTTTCTCCCTGCTTCATCTTTGGACCTTTCTAGTAAACTGTAGCATACTAATTTGGGCTTCACCAGACCATAAAATGTTGTTCTAAATCACTTTCTCCCCTCCCAGGTGGTCTTAAGCAAGTCTTAACATCATTGTCAAAGTGCTTGGCTGTCACATGTGCTGTCTAATGGGCTAATAACCACTGAAAATATCACACCTTATTACATTACTCAGAGTTTTCATGCCAGCACAAAAATAATGTTCTTAAGCTCTTGCAAGAGTGTCAAAATGCTATGCTCCCTGTTTTTAATTCATCATTTCTGTTACTGCTCCATTGCTTCTCTTGTTTACTGTCGTGTCAGGAAGACTATTTCTGTTTGGGCTGTAGTACACACTGCATTTTACTGATGTTTTCATGAAACAATTAACTGGCAGGTTTGACTGGGTGCTTTTCAAAGAGATCTCTTTTATTGGTGTTTACTTTATTAATTAATTAATTTCTACATAAAATAGAGGCATTCACTGGTGGAGCCATAGCAGGGAGCACAAAGGGGGCATGAAACAGCTCTTTACCTGGCAGCAAACGCTGCTCTCAGTCCCCCAAGCCCCAGACACGGACCATCAGCAAGATGGGACAGATCATTGCTGCTGGAAGCAGAGCGCTGTGAGGACTCCTCCTGCATTAATAACTGCTCTGTTAGCTCCCATTCATTATTCTTTATCTGTGCCCTGTGTACATATATTTTCTGGTGAAGACAATACGGGACCTTTTTTTTCTCTGAGAAAAGAGCTCTAAAAACTTAGGTTTGCCAAATACACATGAAAGGGACTGAAACATGTTTCCACTCATGCTGCTGTTACTGATGCTGGCAGCAGTTCACTGATCCCAGCGGTGGCCTCGGTGGTGGCGGGAATGGCCATAGGAGCTGCATAAATGGGAGCAGAGAGAGCAGCGGGAGGCTGTGCCTGTCTCATGAACCATCACGTCTCGCCTGCTGGAGAACATTCAGCATTAAAAGCGAGGGCACACAGAAACTGAAAGGACTTCAGATAACTTTACAGCTAAAATGACTTATGTCTTTTGAAATGAAGTATGTTGCAGCACTGCACCGATAAATAACCTGTGAAGGCCAAGACAATACTTGTGCTAGCAAAAGGCAGCCGCTGTTTGTCAGTGAAGTCCATTTTTAAAAAAGTTTTGGGGAGCACCTGTCTGCCTCACTAGCGGTATATCATTGGTATGTGTGGCCAGAAGCCTAGGGAGAAAAAGCAAAGGACAGAGGGAGAGAAAGCCTCCACCTTCTCTGGGTTCTAGACACATAGATCATATTCCAGAATTCATCATGTGTAGCATTGCATCGTTCCTTTTGTATTTCCTTCAGCAGTCAGCAAGCATAAAATAGCACACAGCTGCTTCGGATTAATCTGATGCTTTAGCATCTTCATTTTGCTATGATAAAATGATGTTACCTTGGCATCATTTCATTCAATGACTCCAATAGATCTGGGCAAATACTGCTTTGGGGGTTTTCTTGTTCAGAGGCCAAACCAAAAAAGCAGGAAAAAAATGTCTTGGGTCAGAATTTTCTAAAGTTTTCTTTGGCAAAATGAAACCAAAAAACTCATCATGCCAAAACCTTGAATGAACCAAAATGTTTTATTCCACCAATATTGAATGTTTTGTGTTCTGATTATTCTTGTCTTTTTTTTTTAATTGAATGACACTTAGAACGAGTAAGTTGCAAAATTTTAGTTGCAAACCTTTAGAATGGAAGGATTTGCCATCTTCAAAAATCTATTCCTGTACTCTCCTTTCAGCCAGGAATTTAGCTGAATTCAACCTGAATTTACTCATTGTTTCCTTTTTTTTTTTTGTCAAATTCACTGCTTGTGGAAAAACATCCCCCAGAACTTTTCGTCTTGCTGTTGAACTGATTCTTGAATTTTCTTCCTGCCCTATCAGTGAGATATTCTCCTACTTTTACATGTTTTCTTTTGACTTTGTTTTTTCTGATGAAGAACATTTCAGTTTTGTTCCTTGATGATCTAAAAGTTCCTGCTATTTGGTGTGTGTCACTAAGATCCTTCATTAGCTGTGCCTTGGCCCTCCTCTGCTTATTCTGTAATAGAGTTACAGGCTAACGGGAAGTGAGGCAAATTCTGTCTGTGCCTCTGTAGAGTGGATGTTGCTGTCAATACACTTTCCTCGTAGACTTGCTTTGATTTTTCTTCCCCCCCCCCCCCCCCCCCGAAAACCTTTCCCTTTTCATTAGGGAATATTCAGCTAAAGCACAAGTGTGAAACTGTGCAAGGAGAGATGAACCAAAGATTTATATTTAGATTGGCATGTTGCATGCTCTTGAAACACATCTTGCCTTGAGGATGCTTGGCTCTGCCAGGGAAGCCCGCAGTCCTCCAGGCAAGAGTCCATCTCTGCCCAGAAACATTTCTGTTGCTGTTTGTTTGCTTCTTGGCCCAGAAGCTTGGTAATCTGGGCTTTTCCCAAAGTAGATGTACTTGTGGGCATAGGCCACTGTAGTGCATCCACTGCATTTGGAAGATGTCTGTTTTCTGGTTTTATTATGGTAATAAGAATTCTCACCAAGAATTTCCAATGAACTTCTCTCCAAAGCCGGAATCTGGGGATATTTCCCAAGCTCTGCACAATTGATACCCTTCCATCTCTCCACCTTTAATCTTCTGCATGTGCTTTATAAGTATCCAGTAAACAGTGTGATTAAAATGAAATTATTTTGGGAGGATGAATGCTGTTTCCAAGGCTCAAAATTTGCCCCTTTCAACCTTGAAAAAGTGACCCTTTTCAATGAGGTTTTCTAAGTCTGCTTTGTCTGCAAAAGTGAGTTTTAAATATTCCCATAAAAACTCTTCATTTCCTGTGCCATGTGCATGAAAACATATTCTTTAGTTTGTTGGGGCAAGGGAAGTTGAGGTTTGAAAATAATGCTGCATTTTTATATAGACTTAAATAGGCTTGAAAATAATCCTTGTAAGAACTTTATTTACATGACCAAAATTAATCAAGATCTGATTGTTTGAAAACTGCAGTATGGTATGTCAGTAATACTTTAACAAGCAAGCTAATCAACTGTTCCTCCTACTGCCTAGAACTGATGAAAGAAAAAGATTCTTATTAATTCTACTTTTAAATGCTTGGGAGCCACGCAAATGCTCGCTGGTGAGAGCCAGATGGGTCCCTCGATAGCGAGATTCTTTTATAGGCTCATTCCTCATTTCTGTGGCTAATGCTTTCCTCCTAATGGGGAGATTGTCCCCACTGATCCTATTTCTGGTTGCACTGCCATTCTCAGAGGCAGCAGGAATACGAGTCATGGCTGGCATGTCATTCTGGTGGCCACCGCTGGGTACTGATGTGACACTGAGACTTGAGGCCACCTCCAAACCCTCGCTGCTGCTGGGGATCTCCACTCGTGCTGGTGGCTGGGCCCCTCCCTGGCAGCTCGGCAGAAGAGAAAATGGGCCGGGATGGGTTGTCCCATGTGGCTGGCCTGGGGCAGCCTGCTGGACCTCTCTGAACTCGGTCACTTGGCTGAGTACAGCAGGCTTTTGGTTGGATGAAATCTTCCTCTGTAGCTTAACAAACCTCAAAGTTGCCTCATCTCTGACGCGTTTTAGGTGTAGCTACATCCTTTATGGCTTTTCATGTTTTGGTTTTTTTTATGGCAATTTCCTTCCGTCTGTGTTTATGGCCGGGATAAACATGTCAGCATCCCTCGGCAGGCCTCCTGCAGAGCTCAGCCTGGTCCCTCAGGATGGACTGGCAGAGCCACCTCTTGCAGATCCTCTTACTGAATAACCTGTTGCAGGTTTCTCAGGCATCTTTAAAACCCAAATTCCCAAAGGATCTTTAAACTTTTGATTCAAAGCGGTTGGGATGATGTTACAAGGGGGCGGGAAAGAGTGAGCCAGGCAACAAGTTGCCTCCTGGGATCTTAGGTCATCAAAACCCTCTTTCTTTCTTCTTTTCTTTAGAAATGATTATTTCCACTTGGCTATTTCTGTAGAGTTCACATTTGACAGATGGGGGTTCCCACAGCCAGAGAGAGCTCAGGAACAGCTATTGTAGCTCAGTCTTTGCCTGGGCCCAGGAAAACACTTCACACCCAGAGAAAGCTGGTGTCTGTGGGAGTCGGCTGCCTCGGCTGCCTTTGCTTGCACTTCCAGCAGCGCCGTCTACATCCCGGGCTGAGCATGGGCCTGCGTCTGCCTGCACTGACCTGCTGCAAGGTCCAGGGATGGGGAAGCTGCAGACCTCTCTGCTCGCTTTCTACACCTGAAATGTTTTTAGTGGTTGAGGGAGTAAAAGCTCCTAGATAATGCACCACTATTAAGCTGCAAGGAGGAGTCTTGTTTGAAGGAGAGAAGGCAGATTTTGGGCTATTGCCCTTCAAAGGGAGGGATTTCAGGCTTGTGTGTGCCTGTGCTACCAATGGATTAGAGTGCCCTAAAAGGTGCACTGGAGCTGCAGTGTGAGGCCTTGGCAATCAGTCTTAGGCAGAAACAGCACCAGAGAAGTAGAGCCTATGGGAATCAGGTCAGCCTGATTAGCAGCAAAAGCCTGTCCAGGGATATAAACAGCCATATGGGATGGGCTGGCTGAGCCCCCTGGCTACGCAGAGCTGCCTGCATATCAGCAGTGCAGAGCGTTGCGCTGGACATCAACCAGAACAAATCCATAGTCGGAAAGTGGCAGATCCTGAGCTGGGGAGCTCAGGAGCGGCAATGCAAGGAGGGAGGAATGAGTGCAATTAAAAGGCTGCAGGAGGCAGGGAAAGTGCAAGCTGAGTGCAGGGACGCTTTCATGGGAATGGCAGCGGGTGCTTCTCTGCAACCAGGGGTGCTGGGACGAGTTGTGCAGCTTTTTTGGTTAGAAGGATCAGAGCAATGCCCTGACCAAGGTTTGACATGGATTACTGAGGATTACATGAAATTTGAAAATGCTATGGGCAGTGGGAAATTTTGGAAGCTGGGACATTTTGACCAGGACTGCATGCAGATTAGAGCTGAAATTAGGTGGAACCACGTCACAAGCTTTCGCTGGTCAGTAAATTCTGGCCCCTGAGGTGCCAGAGGCCCATTGCAGAGAAAGGGGTTCCAGCTGAGTCTGTGGCAGAGGTTTTGTGTTGCCTGGGAGATGTGGAAAGAGCCCTCCTACTACATGTTTCAGAAACCTCTTCCTTTGAGGGTTGCAAGCCTGCCAGTAATAAAGGCTGAACGTAGCAGACAGTTGTTAGACAAATTGCTTTGGGATTTTACGGTGATACGAGGCTTTGCTCAAAGAACATAAATTGGGACTAATTTTCTCTGGTGAGGAATGGAGTCAGTCTCAACAGATGTACAAGACCTGCCACCTATTTGGGAAATGCATCCTTTGATTTTTGGCTGCTAGGGATATGTAAGGTACCTCTAGTACAGAATGTAATAATAAATGCTGCAACAGAAGAAAGAATATTACAGTCCAAGCAAAAACACAATAGCAACCGAGAGCTAGAGATGCCTGGTGAGTGACTTTTGTCTGAGGAGGCAACATTGGCTGTTGACTTGGTGTCTTGGAAATACAAAAATAGCCATACCCTCCCAGACAGGAAATTTAGTAGCAGAACCTCTATAAAAATGTTGCTATAGGGGAGATCTTCTATTATTCTGCAGAGCAGGAAATACTATATGAGAAGTGTGAGAAGACAAGTGTTGGCCAGCCTCTGCTGTGGTGGTGCTGAGAAACCCGTAGGTCCCATCTCTGAGCGCTGCTCTGGGCGAGTGTCATGGCACCTCCTATCTAAACAAGAGCATGCATGCTTGGTCAGCAGGCTGCGTTTGGGCTGCCCATTCTGCTCGTTTTAAACAAAAGTCTGCACAACAACAAAGTTGTTTTCAGAGCTGGAGCATCGTAAGAGTGTGGGCACGGTAATATGCGTGTGTGTGTGAATATGCACAGATTTGCTTCTTGTCCATCCAGGGAAAAGGTCATTACTAGCTATAGACAGGGAGCTGCTTCTGCTCCCTCTTTGGTGTGTCTGTCTGTTTGTGTCTTCCTTCCCTTGCCATAGACTATTTGCTTCTGTTGCCCACAAGAAGGAGATCTGGGATGGGGTTATACAACACGATATTTATTATCACAAGTCATGTGACAGACCTTCTGTTTAGTTTTCTCTTGCCACATTTCTTCAGCTCCATTTATGTGCAACCAGGCAGCGTGTCTGCAAACAGTACAGTTGCCATCCCCAGCGCCTTCTGTGCGAGCGACTGCCTCCGTGCCACGGCCCCATCCCTTGGCCAGGGGAGAAGGGCTGTCCCCTGTGCCATACAAGACCACATGAGCTGCCACTTTCTTGGCTGTCTTATTTCACCAGGCCTGACAACACTCTTCTTCCACCCCAAGGCAGACTGGGTGCAGAGCAGATCACCAATGTTCAAGCCACGGACCCATGTCTGTGGCTGGGGCTATTGGCACCCGTGTGCCTGGCCAGGATTTCCGTCTCACCCTGCCTGCATTGCGTAGGGATACAGGAAGCTTTGAGGGCCAGGACCTTTTTCTCCTCTGACAACACAGCACCTACTGTCTTGGTCCACTGCTGAGAACTGTCACAAGGCATGTCATAAACAATCAGGGATATTGACACAGCGTTGAAAAGAAAAGCATCCGAACCCAGCATCCACACACTCTCTGGTAGCTCTCAGGGACCATTTGGTGTAAAAGTTGTCTGTTCCATGACGGAGTACCAGTGAGGCAGATCCTGGTTCTGTTTCCTCCCTTTTCTTTACCATGCCAGTAAAAATTCACTGAACTGGCTCAAACTCAGTGGTTTTTTCTTCAGCATTTTACAGGGAATTAGTAATACTCACAGGCAATATGCCTAAACAGAGACCATACAATTATCTACAAATTCTTGGCATGAGACCATGCTTGTAAACAAATCACAGATGAGGAACCGAGTCTCCTTAAAAAAGCACTCCTAGGATGTTGCAATGATAATTATTGAGATCATGAAGGAAGCTCTTACAGACAAATGAAGCAGTCTAGAAAGGATGGTGAAGAGGTTAATCGAGATGGTTCACCCTGGTCAAATCATACAAAGTGCAAGTGGTATAATTAAATTCAAAGTCTCCACAAGCATCAGCGCTATGTTGTATGAAGTTTTGACATCTCTAGAAATACGTGATATAAGTTTGCTAATGTCATGTAGGAAACCCTGTAGTGAAACTTAGAGCAGAAATCGTTAAATTCCAGACTTCAAAGGCAGATGTGTAGTAGACTGGCAAAAAACAAAATAGCTAGTCCAATCTGGTTTTAAATAAGTTTATTTGGGGTTTGTATCTCTCTGGCTTCACAGGCATCTTATGTAATCAAAACAGTGAATATGGCTTCCTAGGCTCACCCGCCTGGCTAGCTGTTGGCAAACTTTCATATGTATCAGGCCTCAGCTGTGGGGTTTTTTTTAATTATTTACTTTTTCAAAATATGTTGAAGTAAATTAATTCAACTTTTCATTCATGCTTCTGTGCTGAAATAGACCAAGCCATGTTGAAATAAATTCAACTTTTGAAGACTGTTGTCACGGTCCATTTGGATCTCTCAAATCTACATGACAACTTACTCTGTAAATTAAACTTTATTTTATAAGCTCATTAAGAAAGAAACTAACAAAACAAACAAGGGCTCAATCCCCTTTGCACAGACTAGTCTATCATGTGAATTCATTAATTCATTACGTAAGTCGTGAGATTTCTCACTTGCAAGTTCTCCAATTCATAACTTGCAACTCACATAACTTGTAACTCAACTCATGCACCTATGAGCAAAATAGTTACCTAGCTGGCGGTGAGAGTGCTCATCCTTCCTCCTCTGTGACCATGTGAGTGTCCCCTGTATCACACCTGGAAGCACAAAAGCCTCAGCAGTCCAGCTGCTGTTGCATCAGCTTCCAAAGCTTTTTGGTTAAGCTGACGTTTTTATACCTTTGTCGTGGTTTAACCCCAGCTGGCAACTAAGCGCCACACAGCCGCTCACTCACTGCACCCCCCCCCTGCCCCAGTGGCATGGGGGAGAGAACCAGAAGAGTAAAAGTTAGAAAAATCGTGGGTTGAGATAAAGACAGTTTAATAGGCAAAGCAAAAGCCGTGCACCCAAGCAAAGCAAAACAAGGAATTCAATCACCACTTCCCAGCGGCAGGCAGGTGTTCAGCCATCTCCACGAAAGCAGGGTTCCATCACGCATAACAGTTACTTGGGAAGACAAAACGCCATCACTCCAAACGTCCCCACCTTCCTTCTTCTTTCCCCAGCTTTATATGCTGAGCATGATGTCCTATGGTATGGAATATCCTTTTGGTCAGCTGGGGTCAGCTGTCCTGGCTGTGTCCCCTCCCGACTTCTTGTGCACCCCCAGCCTCCTCGCTGGTGGGGTGGTGTGAGAAGCAGAAAAGGCCTTGACTCTGTGTCAGCACTGTCAGCAGTAACGAAAACATCCCTGTGTTATCAACACTGTTTCCAGCACAAATCCAAAACACAGCTCCATAGTAGCTACTATGAAGAAAACTAACTCTACCCCAGCCAAAACCAGCACAACCTTCCAGCTTGGAAGTTTGGTCTGTGCCATTTCCATGAGTTAGGGATTCTGGAAACTGCCAGACAATCAACATGCAAAGATGATGGCTGCAGGAGACAGCAGTCTGCAGGTGATTATGGCTGCATAACAGCGTTTTATCTCTTCCTGTCCCTCCTGTCCTGCCTATGTGGTGCTCTTCCCCTGACCTAATAGCATGGCTCCCAAAATACATCAGGCCTTAGTATGAGCTGTGCTAGCCAAAAATCTGACCAGGAGTTGAGTGAACGGTCACAACTGTTAATATTAAACTTTGCCAGGAATCATCAGGTTGGTGAGTCCCAAACTCTGAGAAAACCATCAACTGGGTTTCAGCTGGTTTTGGAAGCAAAGAGGATAATTCCCTCTCTTGCAGCCAGACCAAAATTCTGTCTGGGAAAATGATAGCCACCATTTTGCAATACCTGATCAGACCAAAGTCCTTTTTGAAGTCATTGTTACTATAGCCACACCCAGGATTGGAAAAACCAGCTCTGAGTTTTCACTTCAAGTCTGAATAACATAGGCAGTTTTGGGGCTTTGTACATTTATTATACATCTGTAGAAATTAGTTGATGGCTGTGGCTATATACTGCTATAAATCTGTTTCTGAATTATTTTATCACATCGCAGCTGAATTGCTGCTAGATTTGTGTAGACTCATTATTTGATCAGCTGTCACCTAATGTTTACATTTTGTCGACCATTTCATAAGATTGGACTTTCTCCTGAACGTACTACCACAGGTCCCTGACTGCTTAGTTCTAAAAATATTGCATCCTAATGACCACGAGGAAGGACACCACAAACTGCTATGGAAAGATCATAGAACCACAGAACCATTTAGGTCGGAAAGGACCTTTAAGATCATCGAGTCCAACCATAAACCTAACACTGCCAAATCCACCGCTAAACCATGTCCTTAAAAGACATGATGATGAACTCCACGGGACTGTTTGCATAAGGCTGTAGCTCCCAGCATCTTCACCTGCTGGTGGTGAGGGCTTAAGAAGCGTTTTGCCCTTCAACTCTTTTGCCACTCTCTTCTGCCACTCTTTTCTGCCCTCTGCCCCAGCATGGTTATATTCGTTGGTTATGTGATGAACCAGATCAGGGAGCTGATTGGGTGGGAAAATAACTATTTAAGGAGTGCTGAACCTAATGTGTAGCTGTTGCCTCAGACTGTTAGACTAATTTTACAGCTGTGTTGTGTAATGGCTTTGGCCATGATTATCATTCTCACTGGGATCCCTTTGCACTGCTGAAGAGATGCAGAGAAAACAAACTAGCCCTTTATTATTTACTTTACCATTAATTTCTGTTTGTTTATGATGGCGTGGATCTGTTTTACAATGAAGGATTAGCTTTTAGATATAGAAAGTAACTTAATTCTATGTGAATCTTGACTATGACCAAGCATGATGTTTGTAGATAGCCACACACTGAAGCAGTTTATTTTGCCTTGCAATAACCAAAATGCTGCCGTGTCTGAATGCAGCCTGTTCAGCAGTAACTTCAACGAGCCCAAACTAAAAGCTCACCTGTAAGGAAAGCAGAGTACGGTATACAAGAAAATACAACTACAGTATGTGCTACTTACTCACACGTAAGCAGAGCTTCCAGCCCTGATGGCATAAGACTGTAACCCAGGCTCACATTCCCAGTGCTGCATGGAAATTAAATAGTTTGAATTTCTCTTCAGCGCCTACCTCTGTCACGAGGATCCTATATGGATTCATTCTTGTTTAAAGTGCTTTGAAAATTAAAATGCTAATTATGCTGATGTAACAACTTTCTTACATATAAGAAAGTTGTAGTTCTCACTACGTAACTGATATTTATTAACACTTTCTAGTCTTAGATACAGTTGCCTGCAAAACATTTTAGTGCTCAACCATAATGAATGGATGACTATCACAAGCTCGTAAAACATTTAAAGATGTGTACACTAGCTACATGCTACAGGAGTTTGCAAAGCCATTAATAGGCAAGGGAGGAGTGACTTGCTTGTAAAGAGTGTGTAGCCTTGGTATTTAAGATCCCCTCCCCAACCTGTGAAGTTTAGTGGGTGCCTCAGTAGACTGGTGACCTAAAACTGTTGCAATAGACAGGCATCTGGGAGTGGAGATGGATGTTGCCTTTCTGCAGACAGTAGAGGTGACTGACACAGCTTGTCAGTGGTTAGAGAGGACCTAATGAAGGGCCAGGGAATGATGGTGGATAGGTGACATCCTCTTTTGCAATCTGCGTAGCATTCCCCGTGCAACACTCAGATGCTGGCTTGCGGGAAGCCGAGTACACTCTGTCCCTGCACGAGAGCCAGAGCCATACGCCTGTGCCCACCCAAAGCCCTTCACCGTGTGCTGGTTCTCCCTCATCATCTGACCTGGGACTCAAATCAAATCTGATTTCCACCAGGAAATAGCAGCTGGGAGCATGTGCTGCTTCTTAGCCAGCACAGCTGATTTGCACTTTGCGGCTAAGCCGATGCAGAGTCCTGGCAGGAGTGGCTTCACTCGCCCGGTGGGAGGGGAGCCATGGAGCGGCATCCAGCATCCAGAACTGTTCTGCAAAGGTCAACTAATGGAGCAACCCTCAACAAGAGACAGCATAAGAAGGAAAGGTCATTTTATTTTGTACAAATGAGGTATCACTCGTGCATGATCATTCTCTCATAGATTTTACTCACTCATTCTTTCGTACTCAGAAGCTGGAAGATGTGTCTGCATGTGGTCTGTCCAGGATTATTTGCGGTGACAGAGGATGAGGGAAGCTAGTTATTTAGTTCTCATCGTGTCTTCTGGGTTGTTCTTATTATTGGCAACCACGTGGCTGGTTTTTGAATGTCTCTTTTACACCTTTTAAAAGTTGACAGTGACTGTGAATCGTTTGTCTCTCCTGCTGTCCCACCTCTGTGAATCATTAGGTAAAATTGCTGATTAACTCATTGTTCTTTTGTCTCTCTTTCTGGGTGTAGGCTGTTGTATTTATATTGCCCTTTGTTTTTTCAATCTGGGTGTTTAGCGAAACTGCAGATAGTTGTGCTGGGGACTTGATGACCTACTAATTTATGTGCCATTAACGCATGGTATTCTTTCACCCCTTCTTCCACTTCTTTCTGTTCTCCCACACCCAGACATTTCTGACTTGTGCACCATCCTTACCAAGGCTGACATTTCTACTACAGCTCTTCACAGAATTATGTGCAGCACTTCTGCTTCTGCTAGGCTGGCATCTAATGGGTCTGGGAAGGCAGAGGACTGAGGAATGTGCTTGATGCCATTTCCTACTAGAAAAATTTCCTGCCAGCTATGGCAGTAACTCAGGCTTGTTTCAGCTGTACAGGGAGCAATGCAAATATAAACTTCTAAAATTAAAGGTAGCTCACGTGAATGTGCAGTACCATGATAAGAGAAGCTTGGTACACCTGTGTCTTTTAGGGTTATCTCCCTGGGATTTGTACTGAGGAGTCCACCAGAGCAACTTTAGAGGTGTACACTTCTATAAGATCCAGGGCAGCTTTATAACTTCCATGAGCTAGTGTCTACAGGCACTGGGGTGGCCATGTGTGTTAAGGAGGGAGCCATGGATGAGGTCAAACTTTGCCCGCTGTACAGCTACCCGTCTTTCTAGAAGTGTGGGAGAATCAGCTGGACCACCTGTATCTCCCCCAGGCCAAGATCAATGTCCCAGTGAGTGTATTGGTGTGGGAACTCACTTTGTCAGGAGATCGGTGATGGGCTATGAACCCAGGAAAGATACAGTAACCAGGCTCTGCTCAGGGGACACATTTTGGCTGGCACAGAAGAGAGGCTCTCTTCCTACCAGCAAGGAGGCAGGGCCCAGTGGGATGCCACAGCTATGGCTATGGGAGGAGCAGGAATACCGGGTTGGCTGCATGGGATGTCTCTATACTCCATGCAGGCAAGAGCACAGTATGACAGGCTGGAAGTGCTGGACCTTTATATAATGGCTGTACTGCTGTCATTGCATGGGGCAAGGTAGGAAGTTAGGCGTCTTCTGGTGGCAGCCGCCAGCTCTGGCCAGTGGCATTGCTCCCCTGTTGTGTGCCGCAGCCAGGCAGAGCAGCCACTCAAACCCTCATCGTACACCCCCAGTACTAACACGTGAGGAGCTGTGGGAGCAGCATCTCCCGTGGGGCTGCTGGTTCATTTTGAAGGACCACTTCCCTGACTCTGGTTACACAGTGGTCTCCTCTCCTTCAAGCAGTAGGTTCGGACAGGCGGTTGTTCGCTTTCTCCCGCTGCTGCCCGAGGAAATGTCTGGTCGGAGCTCAGGCTGTAGATGGCCCAGTGGGATAGACTTGCCCCAAAACAATCAAGTGCAGAGATTCACTGGCTTGTCAAATGACTGGCACGGTATTACTGCAGGAGGAGGGGAAGGGGCCCCAGCTTCACACCAGGATGGAAACACCAGGTTGTTTCTTCAAGAAGAGACACAGGCATGAAGGTTTCCTGAAAAAAATCAGTCCTTTGTCATCTCACACTATTCCCAACCATAAAAATAAGAAAAATGACCTGTCCTTACAAGGAGGTTGGAGACATTAATTAATGTTTGTGAAGCACTAAGTACTATAGCAATAAATTACATGGGAGATCCTATGAGGATATTACTAATTGTGTATTCAGGGCAGAGTTTGAATAGGATATAGTAAATAAGGCATGAGGCCATGCACTTAACAATGAGGATAAAACAAGCTAATGAATAGTTGCTCATTAAATGTATGCCCTCCATGTGCACAGAAAGGCCAAAGGTCCTGTGTAAAAAGGTATATGTTATCCTGTAATTAAAGATTTTACAGTGCATATAAGAGTTACAAGTTTAATTTGTCTGGGAAACTTTAAATCAGGCATTTCCTATCCTCTGAGTACCCAACTTTGCAACCCTAACACTCTTTGAATGTAGGCTTTTTATGTCATTCAATAGAAATCATTTAAATATTGTGTTTCCCCTGCTTGTCTCGCCACAGCTGGCAGTGAGCTCTTTCTCCCATGCTGCCTTCACCATCTGGAACAGACTAAATGGTGTCCTGAGTTGCCTTACATCCCATCACCAAATCCCATCTTCTGGGCCTATAATTCCTGTCCATCTTTCTCAAAAAGAACCCGGTCCCATTTCTTGACCGAGCTTGGCTCCATTAAACTTATGTCCCTGTCAGGTCTTGCCCTTCCTTCTCTTTTGTTCTGTGTTTTTATACCATATAGACATGAATCTATAAGATGTCAATACATCTGCCTGCATTTATTAATATAAAATGAGACCATTAATGATTTAGTATTCTGAAGTTTTCCGTGTCAGATTAATTAGTTCAGAGAAGTGTTTAGTTCAGTCTAAATTAGGTTTTAATGAAATAGCACCAAACTGACTTACTATATATAGAAACTCAGACTGACTGTTCTCTTTCTAAAGAAATCTGAATTCCAGTACCCTGCTGAAAATAGTAAAGGTAAATAAAAAGCAGAGAATCAGATCACATTCAATTATCATCCAGAAATAAAAAGCAAATTAATGTTTCAGTTTTGTATTGCAAATGTATTATAAATACAGTCAACAGGAAATAAATATCCAACAGTAAAATGGTTATAGAGCAAATGCAGTACTGATACTGGAAGAGCATTGATGTCAGGGCATTTGCAGTTGTTTAACATGTACCAGCTGAATTTGGCCAAACATGTTCTGTCTGTGAAACAAAAAATGTAAGGATTTTAAATAAAACAGTGGCACAATGATCTCTCTGATCAGTACTTTAAATAATCACTTTTTAATATATGGTAGAAATAACAAGTAGTGCAGGGGAAGTTTTAATGTGGGCATCAGCAGGAAGTGGAGAAGGCACTTGGTGTCATTTGCCTTGTGCTTCTGCTTCTAATATGCTTTTACTCTGATTGTTTTAGTGGTTTATCGCTTTACAACTTTTCTCCACCATTATTTTATGAGATAGTCTTTGGTTTTGTTTCCCACAAAATTTAAATAGTTGAGCATGTTGGTTCTTCTCATCACTCTGAATTTTTCAAATTGCCACCAACATGATTTCTCTTTCCTTTGAATAAGGTGGGTACAGTGATGCTATTATCTCCGCCCTCCTGAGCCTCCATGGCTTTGCAGAGATCACAGATCAAATGCTCACATCCCGCGTTTTTTCCTGGGACCAGAGAACCACTGATTCTCCAGCCACTACAAAGTCTCTTAATTGTGTTGTAGATGAGATTCTCAACCTGGAAAAGGACAATCATTCATGTACCATGTGAATTCAAAATTCAGTTGTATGGTATTCACTGTGTTCTGCAAAATCTTTTTAAAAGAAAATAACATTAAGACAGCATACAGATGAAATTTTAAGAAAAGAAACCAACCCTTCCCTGCTGACAAGCTAATTTGCATTGCTCTAAGAATTACAGAATGAAGCAAAATTATTTTATTGCCTTCTTTCATCATTATGCCACAGTACTAATTATGCTCCTGGTGTTCTAAAGTCTATAATGCTACTTCCTGCCACTGAGTTCCTATTTCTTTATTAACTTAATTCTTTAAACACATGCTTTATGCCTCTAGTAAGGACCTGGTAACAGTCTATCATCTTACAATGACACCAGTGGGTAAGCCTTCATCCAGTGCGAAGATAGAAATGGCAGAACAATGATTCTGTAGAATTGAAACCGTAGAAAAATGATTAATATTTTCCAGGATGATCAGCATATGCTGCCACAGAGTGAATATGAAATCATCACATTTTAATATGGGAAACTGATGAAGTCTAGAGCATAAATAATACAAGTTATGCAAGCATATCTCTGCATGCATATAAGAGACTGGTGTTTTTCAGTGCATGGAAGGCACTATACATCCTGAAGGATACTTGCTTTGCTGGAATCACTGCTTTGCATAGACTTCAGTAAGAGTGACCTTTCATTTCAGACACTATTGCCAGCTGACATCAGAAAGAACTATGGAAGTTCAATCAGGAAACGAGCACATGTCTGATAAAGATGGACCCACTGCCACAGCTCTGACAAGCTCAAGGCTTAACATTGAACAAAGGGTCATTGCTTTCTCGTCTGGGAAGTGTTAGCAAACTGCACATAAGTATAGGCAAGCTTAATAATAATCAGTTTCAAGGTGCTTCCCAATCACTGCTAAAAAGAGATGCATGAAATATGACTCTGTTCTTGTTAAGAGTATAATAAAGTTATTGACATAGAGAATACACAGTTGAAGGATTAACCCCCAAGGAGAAACAGTCCCTCATGGGAATCAAGCTTATGCTAGTAAACGGAGTGCCTTATGGCATTTAGTCCAATGGCCAATGGCAATATGACTCTGCAGAAACGTTTTAATCTAGTCCTTAAATTAACATTGTACCTTCTGCCCGTGAGCTTCTAGGGGGCTTTTGGCAGCTGAGGATTTCTGTACAGAAGCTGTCCCTGAGACACCTCTAGGACCGGAGCTGCGAAAGGTGATGGCAAAGGGTTTGGCACTGTGCTGGCTGTAACGCTTCTGGGGACGTGCTGGAGAGAAGTCCTTGGCCAGGGAGAAGTGGTGAGTTACTGCAGCTCCTCTCCTCTATTTGAGCGAAGGGAGGCAAGCTTGGGACCAGGGCTGGACGTTAACAAATGCTGAGCCCATAGGAAATTCCAGCATTGAGACTAAAGGCTCTGCTATTAAGGAATACGTTTATGCCTAAACGAGGTCTCCAAACATAGGATGCCTGTCATCAGTACACTTGCCTGGCAAAATTTAGTGGTGTGGTTTCCAACTATACTTCCAGCAATTGTCACAGGCATATTTGGAGACACTGTCAGACATGACTTTGGAATCTTTATTTCCATGGCTGTATTTTTCTCTCCATTAACTGACTACAGGTGCAATTCCTGATAAAGCCAGTGGAAATCATACCCGAATGTTTGGCAACAGAAATTTAGCCTGTTCACTTGAAGCCAATGTAGCATTTTTCCAAGGTCTTTTAATTAATTGTAATCAGGAAGTTGTTGTTTATGTTTTAAGAAGTTGACGGTAGACAGTTTTGTTTTTAAGAAAAAAACTCTTTTTTTTTTTTTTCCCCTCAGTAAAGTACAAAATTTCTGGTATTGGCTGAAGCAATGCATAAGTGAGGCAGATCGTGGCAAGATTTTGTTTGAAGAGCTTTGTCGCTGTCCTTCCCATCCTAACTGCTACCCTATTTAAGAGTTCAACCTCCCCTGCATGAAGACCACTAAGTTAGACAAATTATTGCAGTGATTTTGTCATACAAGCAAGTGCTTTAGGCTAATTTAGACCATCAAGAATAATTTCTTGTTTTTCCTACATTTAAAGATATTTTGTATCTTACTTTCTGTCTTGTTCCTAATTATTTTAAAAGGGGCTTTGTAATAGAAAAGGAGATCTGTCACCGAACCAGTCATTTTTCTGGCACACTGCACTGCGAGTAATGCAATTGCTTAAATAAAAATGGTGCAGCTTTAACATCATAATCTAATCACTCTTTTCTTTGCCTTTCATTCTAATAATGTAAGACATAATGAACTCTTGGTAGATACAGTAATACCCCATAAGTATTTCTATAGGATTTATGTTGTCATTTAATATTATTTCAAAGAAAGCAGGACAAAATATAATTCTTGCCATTTTGCTCAGTTACTCATTTTGTGATTTTTATGTTCTCCCACTATCACTGGAAAGAAATGATCAAATTAACCATTTTAACAAGCATTTGCTAGTTGCGCATACGTACCATTCATTTAAATGACTTGTGAAATCAATCAAATAATGGGGCCTAGTCTCCTTCCCCTGAATAATGACTTCAAGGAAGATCCACCTCCCTCTCAGGGAAAGAATGGATAGCTGGGAATGCTCAAGGGAATAAAAGGGTTTAAAGCACAGCACATAAAAGGCTGAGTAGAGGAGTCTTTGAAAATAAATGCAGGCTTCAACAAAAGATGAGAAAGAAAAGGGTACAGAGGGAGCGGAGGACTTGGCGTAGATATGGGCAGCGCATACAGAAGAGGTTGCTGAGGCAATGCATAATACCCTGATCGAAGGGCGAATGCGCTGTAGGTGCAGGGTTGTAGGCAGAAAAAAATGCATTTTGATGAGGGGCACGCGATGTGCAGAGGCTGGCTGTGGCTAATGGGGGAACAAAGAGACCTGAAAAGGAAGCCAGTCTGGAAAATGACACCAATTATCTCAAAACGAAGTGTTTATATTTCTACTAGTATAGGATGAGCTATTCTTCACCATCGCCGAATGACAAAGGTGAGAAAAAGAGAGCCGAGGCCCATATCAATATCCTTAAAATGACAGAAATGATAACAACTCTTTTCCCCTTTTCCGTATCTCAGATTTAGATCTAACTGAAAATAAAAGGCACCTGATTTCTCATCAGTCTGGAGTGAAGCAAAAATCATAATATTACCTCACGGTTACACGTCTTCTGTCTGGGTTGTCTGCATTTGTAGCAAAGTTACACTGGAAGATTCTTGTAGAGCAGGACTGGAGTAGGCTGTTGCATTTCCAGTGAGTGTTTACATTCACTTCTCCAGACAACAAGCAAACACAGAAGTGATCAAAGAAGATGGTAGGTAAGCTGCTGGCTGCTGTCTTCTTAAGTCAGCATCCTCTGAGTTCAAAAGATAAAAAAAAACCCCAATTATTTTTAGCCATTTTCTCAGTATTTGTTATCAGTAAGCTGTTGATAGGTTAAACATGTAATTAGAAAGGAAGACAGCAGGACTTCAGTGAAGTAACAGATTTGAGCTGTTGTAGCTGAAAGAATGATTTGACGTAACACGGTTAACATTTTTAACTGTGTCAGAGCTAACAACTTTACGGAGATGTGCTAAAAGATCATCACTGCCTAACAAATTTCCAATAATGTATATTCAACCACCTCCAATTATTCACGTAGCAGTTGAGTCACAAGACTTACTCATGGATATTTGGTATTACTCTCCATCTGAGATTACCTATTGGACTAGATCAGTCAAGGGTCTGACCCAGTATTGTAATGGCAATGTTTTAAGCCCTGTTTTTCTAGGAGAGTTTGCAACGTACTGAGAAGATCTTGTTTGAGCCGTTGGATATCCTTGGTCTGGAAGAGTATAAAAATGCTGCTGTCCTTCCATAATACCTTGCTAAGGCTCACATATTGCAGTGTTTTCTGAATATAGGATACAAATCTCAAAACAAATGTAGCGAATGGGACTACGTTGACCGTGGCAGATAGATAGGATAACCAGTGGTGGGTGCAAAACTTTTGGATGATGAAGGGCATCATCAAGGCCCTCTTCTGTGAGTTTGTGCCATACTGTCACCATCCTCACGTGAGATTTCAGAGCCCGTAGCCATGCCCAAGTGAGTGGCTGCCATCCTTTAGAGTCTCACAGCCTCCAACCATTACTCCTTGGTCACTAATCCCTTTGGGGTGGGCAGGTCCACCACAGGCAAAGAGGTTATGGAGATTTCATCCTCCAAACCTTCTTTATTCCAGTAGTGCTGTGGGTGACATGTAAGAAGCTCGCCAAGACTTTGGTCTCCATGACTTCCTAAATTGAGAGGGGGGCTTTGACAAGATTCATATTCTCCTTCTGTTCCCGGCCTACTGCAGCTACAACTACATACACTGTAAGGTTTTGCTTAACCTCTAAAGGAGATTAATGGATTTCTCAGCAGATTTTGGTGCTGGGACTCATGATGTGGCATTTTCAACAACACCAGCCTTGGGCTTAGTGGGGATATGGCTACCTCCATTCCAAGAAGGGAAAGGTTCATGGTGTTTAGGTTTTGTGGGAAATGCCATATACCTTACGTTGTTTGATCATAAGGCCATACCCTGACAGCAAGAGTGCACCTGCAAGGTTTAACCATGCCTTTTCTGCATGTAGGCTGGAAGTAGGATGAGCTTTCAGTCATCTCGCTACCAGATGATGAGCTTTGCGCAGCACACAGACTTGGCTCCAGCACTCCCAATGATCTCCAGTTATAGGTGTTTTCTGAGCCCTGCACAAACTCTGTGGGGATGCAGGTGAGCCCTTCCATCTAGGTTGACCAATGGGGACCAGTTCCCTGGTGGCTGCATGCATGGCCCCCTCCTCCTTTCCAGAGACACTGGGGGATGAGGAAAGCAGTGAAGTCCTGGACACTCTCTGTGCTGTACATGAGGGCACATGGAGCAGAACGAAGCGGGGTGAGTAAACAGCAATGCCTTCTTGCAATGCCTGTAATGAGAAGACTAAAAAAGAAAAGCTTTCTGAGATGTTGACGTGTCATCTTCCCCTCTTCTGGGGGAAGGGATGGAGAGTTTCTTCACACCCTGGTGCACCCCATAAGGCTGGCCTGCTTCGTCCAGTCACTCCTCAGTCATGCCATGCACCACCCCTTTAGTTTACTCTTATTACGTGGTCTCCAACCTTCTCTACTCTTTTTGTCCCTCCTCTGGTGGCATGGACGTCTGTGGCTCCCAGGAAGTAATCGTGCTGCCTCCTGTGCCATCACTGCCACAGGCATCCCATGCTGGGGAGAGCCAGGCAGCAGCCGCAGCCCAGCAGTGACGAAGGGTGATGGGGTGGAGGAGGGTTTGCCTGCTAAGAGATCTGCAAGAAGCAGTGGAGGAAAAAGTGGCAGGGGTGGGGAAGCTCAATAAAGGCTGTAAAGGCAGAACTATGCTTGATAAGGAAACAGGGGGCTGGGCTGATTAGGTCCTGGGGGAAGGGAAAGGAGTCCTTCAGCAAGGTAACCTTCCCTCCCCCCGTTTCCCTAGTGGGGGGAAAAAGCTTCTGCCCTGCTCCCCGCTCCCCCCTTGCAAGGGGCCATTGGTGCCCATGGGCCCCGCTCTTGCCATGCCCCCGCCCAAGGGGGACAGATGCAAAGCAGACACTAGGCAAGGCTTGAAGGAAAGGCCCAGGATGGGTATGAGAGGAAGAGGTGCAGCTAACAGAAACAGACTGGCAAAAGCATTCAAATGACAAAACGTGTGACTGTCACAAGCCTACAGCCGGCTCTGCTCAGCGAGGAGGAGGAGCCGGGCACGGGCTTGCTGTCTGGCCTCAGATAACTGCATTATCATGACCTGTCCCCATGTGCAGCTCAGCTGGGCCCTGGCAATGTGCCAGGCACTTGTACAGGATGGGGCTGGGGCATGAGGTTTCTGATGCATGCAGTGCCTCTGCAGGAGACTCTTCCTGCAGCTTACGGCTCCAGTGCATTTCAAAACCATAGTCCCCATGGGCAGCCTGGCAAAATCCATCCCTTCTCCACAGCTCTGAGACCAGTGCTGTAATCCCACCAGAAATCTTACAGCTCCCCCGTCGCCATACCTCTACTTCAGAGACGTTGTAGAAAAGGGGTACGCACCTGCTGGGGTCTGAACCAGGACTGATGGCAGAGGAGGTGCCTGGCATCTGCTCTCTAGGGGAGGAGGCTGAAGAAGTGTCCCTGGATGCACCCTCCCAGGAGTCTGCTGTGGGACTCGGGGCCAGGGTGCCAAGAGTGATGTCCAAGGGCTCACATTCCTCCAGACTCTCCTATACGGGGACACTGAGATTCATGGTGTAGAAATCCAAGGCAGATACTGGCTCAGTTGTGTGCTCCCTCTCAAAGACTTTCTCAAGCTCCCTGTACTGGGCACAGGACTGACTGCTGATTATAGTTACTGGCCTGCAAGAAGACTATCTTCATCTTTGGTGTTTTAAGGCAGCCTTGTTCACCACTTCTCTTGTAGGTGACAGTTGGTGGGAGTTTCTCAGCCTTCTGAGACTGCCACTGGGTTATCTTGCCCCTTGAGAAATTCCTCTTTCTCTCATGGCACAGGTTCATGGGAAATGTCATATCTTCAGGGCTGCAGGCTGCAGTTATCTGAATTTTTTGGCAGGTGGAAGAGAGAGCTTCCAGTGTGATAGAGGAGAGTAGAAGTGTGGAGAAGAGATAATACAAAAAGGAGGATAACAAAAGACGGGTTCAGCAAGGGGGTTTAACAACAGAAGGCAGGAAAAATGAGAAGAGAAAGGTTTTGGATCTGAAGTCTGGATGAATGAGGATAAAGCAGCAGATAGGCAGACACCGTTAAAGCGGTTGAGGACTGGCCATTGACAGCAAATAGGAAGATATATGTAGTCCTTGACCCTGCAACCTCCTTCAGGCTTTGAGGCCACTCTTGAGGGTTGAGAGCCTTCTGGGAATGCATGCACCTTAGCTACGTGCTGGAGGTCCTTGTAGTGGAAAGTCCACACAAGGATTTAGGACCCATTACTCCATTGAGTGTTGGAGTGCTGTGGAGCAGAGCTCCTGATTTGGTTTCATCCAACAGGAATCTATTTTGTGCACACCAGCACCACTTTGAGAAACCAACTGACATGTGACAAGTGGGGACAGTCTGGGGATTTGTTTCAAAGCTACCCTATTGCTATGAACCAAATTACTAAGGTAGACAGAATGGTTGTGACTTAAAAGTATGTGAACATGTCTGATCATGACCATGATCAATAATTTTTATCAGATGCTGTATTATTATTATTTTTTCCTTAAGGGTTCTATTTAAAGGTATATGTTTAAAAAGAAATAATATGATTACTGCTTATTGTTTCTGGCTTTCTGCAAAATGGACAAAACTAAAAAGAACATTTTCTGAACAGGACAGCTTTGCGATAACACAAAGAACTCCACTCATACTTTGCTTTTCTGCCATGTTGTAAATATTTCAAACCCAAATAAGTTTGTGTAGTAGCTGACAGATATATTGATTTTGCAAGTATAAATCTTTGAACAATGTCACTTGCTTTTTTTTAAAAAAGACCAAATAAACTGAAAGATCTGCAGCCCTGAGAAAGGGAGGAAATAGTAACCCCTGTGAAACTTGATTTCTGTATTTGCACCACAATAGTGAATTATTTGCATGTCTATTGCCTAAAGGTTAACTTCTGTTGATTTCCTAAACCCTAAAGAATAGAGGCTGAACCTTCAACTTTGCAGATGTCTGAACCTCTGCAGAACTGACATTGATAAGCCCTATCATCTTGAAAATAAGCCTTTTTGTAGCTTTCATATAAGTAATTTTCTTTCATGTTCTAGTTTTGCTAAGTTTAGCTTGTGGTTGAGTATCTCAAACTATGGCCACATGGACAGTTATGGCTAGAACCAAACTTCTCCACCCTTCCTCTGCACCTGCGTCCTGTGCACCAGCTGTGGTCTGGAAGCTGTGTGACTGGTTTGGATGAGGGTCAGGGGTTAGCAGCAGCAGTGGAGAGACACTCTTGTGCCTCTCTAGCTCCCAGACTGGCCTGAATCCCAGCATCCCTGAGCACACACAGTTGAGTTTCTTTCCATTGGGCCCCTGTCCGTGTAGCTGTGCCTTTTGTTAATGAAACTCCATCTTCATGAAGGCTTCAGACACCTTCTACAGTAGAAGATCTCCTTTTACTTATCAGGCTATTAGTTCTTACTATTAGTCATGTGGTAGAAATAAGCAGGGCAGACTTGGTTTAGTTCAATCTGTGATGCAGTATTCGGGAAACCCCAGAATGTAGCAATGTCATCCTCTGTTGATAATAATCAGGAAGTTAGTCTTTAAATTCAGAATTTGGATTGCCTATTGATGATTGCACCTATTTGCTAGCTCATTCGTAGAAACTAGAGATGAGAAAGATGCATTAACATCTTTTGCTCCCTCAGTGCAGAACCGTTCTCTCTATTTGAATCTTACCCTAGCCTAGTTTATCAAAATGATAAGCCTAGCTTATCAAAATGTTCATAAAAAATAGCGCCAGTCTGGAGGGTTCACTGTTAATAAATATTCTTTGTTGCAATGTTTCACTACATGTTTATGGGTGAATCTATAGCTGGTCACACTTTTTTTCCGAGCGAAGGTAGGTTATAAAGTCGTATCTGGCAAAAGTGGTTTTCCTATAGCTTCTTCCTTTTGTGGTATGACGGTTCTCTGCACCTTTTTCTGAGAACTCAGAGCTGAACAAGACTAACCAGTAAACATAACTGTAGCAGAGATCTGGACTGCAGAGCAATGCCCTCATAATAAGAAATTGATAAGAGCAGAAGTTTTGTTAGGACGCTCCCTGTTCCAGCAAGATGAGATGTGTTTTGGGCAACCTTTGAACCTTAGCTATGTTTATCCCACAAGCTGTCACCAACGTGGCTGTGCTGTGAATAAGTGCAATCCCTGGCTGATAGAGCTGTGCTGGTAGAAACCTTTAGTGTAATTCCACTGCATCAGCAAAACTTCCAGAAGGATGTATATAGATATTCATGTGTCTGTGTCACTCCACCACTTTATTGAACTAAAGTCTTGGTCCTTCAGCTTCTCTCAGCAGTCCTTTAAGCAGAAGCAGGGGTGCCAAGAACAATTCTTGTACCTAAGAAAGGGCTAGAGATGGAGGGCTACTGAACTGCAGTGAGTGAGGTGGTGAGTGGCAGAAAGAAGCTCCTTATTGGTACAGTTTGACGCCTCTCTTCCTCCATGAGTCAATGCCTTTCTCTGTTCATGCTTCAGTGATTCTCTCTCCCCCTAGGCTTAAATTCTGCATCTCAGCAGCCAAGAGGTATGGGTAATAAATCCTGAATGCAGACAAGGGGTGCTTAAGATCAGGAATCTCAGCCCGCAGGATGAACCGAGAAGCCGAAGATGGAGACGATGGCTGAAGTCTGCCAAGATTCAGAGGAGCACAGCAGCGTGCCAGATCCTTGCTGGATTTAAGCGTGTCAGCCTGGTAAGCATCCAGTAAGGGGCCCAACTGGGTCTGCAGTGCTGGTTTTGTGGTGCAGTGTCACTACTAAAGTGATTTTACTACAGAACTCATCTCAAAAATAGACCAGTTTTCAAGCTAATGCAGGGCAAGGCCTTGAAGACAAATAGCAATGTATTTATATAGTACATTTCTTTTTACCAGCAAACATGAAAAAAAGCACATTGATTCCATATTACGATGTCAGAGATACATGAAGAACATCTGTCACTATGACAGAATCATAAATCATCGTGCTGAAATCCTGACATGCCTTTTTTTCATTGGCAAAGTAGTTCTTTAAAATGGGATATAATTAAGTTGCTTAGAGCCACATATTATCTATTTTAAACCTGTTATTTTTCTCATGTGAAAAATGTCAGCTGAAACATACCAGTTTTGTTTTGTTTTTAAATGAAGCTAGATTAAAAA
The DNA here is from genome assembly GCF_018139145.2 of Gymnogyps californianus. NCBI lineage: Eukaryota > Metazoa > Chordata > Aves > Accipitriformes > Cathartidae > Gymnogyps > Gymnogyps californianus. The sequence continues at coordinate 155,314,175 of NC_059471.1, forward strand.
AATGACCACTATATACCACAGCAATTCAGGGTGCTGCTAGGAATTGTCCCATGTGAAGAAATTATAAGGCAAATAAACCTGTGAGTAAATGAAACAGTGCTGTAGGTGCACCAGCAAACCATCCTGATGTGGAAGACAGATAAGTAGTAAGAGACCAGTATAGCTGCATCAGGAATTCTCCAGTGACCTGAATATCAAAAAAGAAATCCTACAAAGAGTGAAAGCAAGGGCATATAAGTGAGATGAGTAATAACGCAGTAGCATAAACATCTAGGGATAAAACTAGGAAGACTAAGTCACAAAATGAGTTACAACTTTCCTGGAGCATAAAATGGAAGAAAAAGAGGTTCTATAAATACCAAGAAGTTAGAGGAAGAGAAGGGTAGAGGCACATATAACAGATACGCAGAGTAGAGTGAAATGTTTTATTATTTATTTTGCTACATTGTTCAGATGCACATAAACATTAATGACAGGTACTTAACAACACTTTTTTTTTAACAATGGGAAGAACATATGCCAGAATAGGGAAAAAAAAAGTAAATGAATGTTTGAATAAAATAGACGTACACAAGTCTCTAGAGCTTGCTGAAATTCACTTAATAGATACTGGGCTCTCAACTTATCTCTGAGAGTTCCTGGAAGAGTGGGTAAGTCACCGGGGCCTGCGGCAACTATGTAGCCTAAGACGGAAATACAGTCGGGATCACACTTCAGATTTTTGGTAATGATCAGAGATCTGACATTACAATATACATTTTGCAAATTATTTTAAACAAAACACCCAGTTGGTTTAAAGACCTGATCTTCCTTAATTCTTGCCATCATGGCACACAGTTTAAAAAAAAGAAAAGAAAAGAAAAATTGAATAAGGTTTCTTAAAGGTGGCATTCACAGCAGGCTCAGATTTGGGCACTATTAAGAAGCTGTTGGCTGCAGCCCTGGTTTGCAGGATTATAGCTATTTCTCCTTTAAAAATGGGAAATGAAGAACCTAGGGAATTACAGAGTACTCTGCCTAACTTCAATACTGAGAAAGATAGTGGGACAAATTATTCAGAAGTAAATGCATACATGCCATGAGAATAATAAGGTGATAAGAAACAGCCAATGTGAATTTGTTAAACTAATCTAATTTCTTCTTGAACAAGGCAACTGGTCCAATAGATAAGGAAAAGCAGTAGAAATGACCATATATTGACCCAAGATGTATCTTGACCTAAGTAAGGCTTTTGACTCTGTCCTATATGCTCATAAATGAACTGGGGATAGCTGTCCCATTTGAAATCACTCCTAATTCAATCCACCGTTAAATGTAAACCTAACACATGATTGTTGGTAGTTGCACTAGGAGGATGTTGAAGAGGAGTCTTGCACAGCTCCTAATGGATAGGCTTCTGTTCAACGTTTCAATAAAGACTTAGATGACAAAATTAGAAATAATTATATACTTACAAGCTTGGTAGATGACACCATGTAAAGACTGGCAAAATGTACTCAAGGACAGAATTAGGATTCAGAAGTATCTTGATAGGTTCTGAAAGGTTCTGAAATCCAACATTAAAAATCTGAACAAAGACAATCGCAGAGGACTACATTTGGGAGGACGAAATCAAAACCACAACCACAGAATGCCACTGCAGATAAAGATCTAGTGATTCATGAGGGCCATGAATGAGTCAACAGTGTGATGCTGTTGAGGAAAAGAGATAAATGTAATTCTAGATTCTCTTGAATTGTCTGCTCGAAACACTATATGTAAGACAAGGTAATTAGCGTGCTCTTCTTGGCACTGGTGAGGCCTCAGCTAAAATACTGTATTTTACTCTGAAGCAGCAGAATTTAAGAAAGATGTAGATAAGCTGGAAACAATCCAGAAGATCAACAAGGACAAGTTTGGAAAATCAGATCCATAAAGCAAGGTTGCTTTTGTTTTAATCTAGAAAATATAAAGCTATATGGGGTTCAACAGTCTTCAAGTACAGAAAAGGTTATTATAAAGAGGGTAGCGATATGTTTTTTCATGCCCACTAAAGATATGGGCAGAATGTGAAAGAAACTTTTTTAGCTACACTATAATAGGTACTACAGTAACATGTTGTAGCTTGAAGAAAAAATTATCACAGGAATATATTACCCAAGAAGATTGTATAATCCCTGTCATTAATGTTTTTAGAGACAAATCAGAGGGACTGCCATCTACAATTATCAAGACAATTGTGGCCTTTCTTCAAAGTTAGGAGATGGACCAGATGAATGTTTTTTAGTAGGTGGCTGAGATCCCTGGAACCATGACAGAGCGTACAAGTTATTACAAGGTAATCCATAACAGGTTTTCGCTAAGAAAGCATCTGAAAATTCCACGTATGGTCCTGGGCATATTCATTAGCCATTATGGAAGATTGCACAGGTTGTTCTCTGGACTTTTTTTAAAAAAAACTTGTTTTCCTTTGATTTTCTGTTGTGGGGTTTTTTTGGTTTGTTTTTATTTTACCTCAGGAAGATTAGCTACAGCTTTGATTAAAAATATTGAGGAATAACAGACTACATACCCCCTTGAGATCCCATCCAAGTCTACATTTCTATGATTCATGTGCAATCTACAGTATTTTTTCTGAGTTGTTGAAGAGATTTGCAAGCACAAGTTAATTATTAAACTAGTTCTTTTCCCAGGGCAGTAATGACCTAATCATTTATGATAGCACTCAAATGAGGAATTAAACAAACATATCCAGAATAAACACAGATCAAATCATCTTTGCTGATGGAAAAGGACAAAATCTTGTTTTCATGCCAGTGGGTCTGCAAAACAACAGCACAGATACAGACCTCAGTAAAACTAACAAGTCAGGACTTCTCAATCTGTGAGAAATTCTGAATTTTAGTAATTGTTTTTATTCAAAATTTTAGGATTTTTTCTAATTTAGAAAATCAGAAAAATGGCAATGGGAGATGGGAATGAGAAAAAATGGAAGTGTTTTGGAAAGGTTGAAAAGTTTTGAGGGCTTGAATTACAACTGAACTTTTCAATATTCAAAAACCAAAATGTTGCAGTCATGGTGAACCACTTACATATCTTAGGTAGGGGAGCACAGTGAACATTATAGGAGCCACAGTCCTCCAGGGACCCTAGTATACATAAGAAAATGCCAACCAGAATTACAGTGCAAATAAAATAGCATTCTGCAATATGATATTTTTGTGTTAGTTCAAAATAAATCTTTTTAAAAACATACTCCCAAAGGAAAACTGAGCACAACTAAGTTTTTCAGAAAATGTGCTTTGTTAGACACCTGTGTAAAACTTCTGACAAAGTCTAGTCACTACTTAATATAAAAAAAAAGTCTCAAAAATGTTTTCTAGAGAAATCTGTGCTCATCACAGTGCACCGTGGTATTGACCCAAATATGACTGTAAACACTGGAAGTGTTTGCAGTCCCCATTGTTATTTTAGTCATAAGCCTCAAAGATAAGATCAGGGTCTGGACCAAATATGACTTGCCAGAAGTTCAGAAATATTTAGGTTTGGTGTTTATTGGTTAGGCCATACTTCAGTGAATGTCTGCTGGTCCTTTTGTTCTTTTAAAAATATACATGACCTTTAGACATCAGAATAATAATTTCATACTGCACGAGAACCTTCTCTCTTATAAACAAACACAGGTACTTGTGAATTTTGCTGTGCAAATGGATGAATACTGACCTAATGAATCTGGCTAGCTTCAGGTCTACCATTAGACACTCAACCCCTGTTGAACAACAGTAAAAAAATGCAGAAGTTCAAAGATCCCGGGACAAACGTATCAAGTGTCAAGGACAGCCTTAATCCCAAAGTGCAGAGGGACAATTAGAGCTAAATCTCACCTCAGCTGAGCTGGCTTAGGGCAGCCCTGGTGAGGCGGTTTCATTGGTGGGACCCGTAAACTCGAAGGTGGACTATTTGGTTTGTAGGCCAGGATGTTGCATACAGCCCCATGGCACACACCAACAGCCTAAAGTGTCTTAAGCAGCTTAAATAGCTTTAAGCAGCTTTGAAGACTTAGACACTTTAAGCTTATAAAGCAGTTTAAGCTGCTTAAACTGCTCTAGGACTTTAACAAGGGCCCCACGATGCTGCTCCTCGCCAGGCGAGTGAAACGAAGCTGGCTGTGCACTGCGGCTCCCTCGCCATCGGCTGGAAGGAAGGAGCTACGGGGTTGCCACAGACCCAGCCAGCAGTCTGCGCAAATGCAAACAACTGGTATTGACATATTGTGGCAATGATGTTGTGTAAAATAATGAAAAGTATACTCTCTCCCCTTGGTTAGGTCATTGTTTCTTCCTCTTTTGTAGCTACTTCCCCAGCCGCCTCCTTCTCTTTTTTCTATTTTTGCCCATTTTGGTCAGGCTCTTTCAGTATCTATTTCCTCTCTAATTAATTCTTCCTAAAGAGTTCAGTGGAGTGCTCTTACTGCAGTGATACACTTTTATGAAGAAAACATGTCTCGATTCAGCCTATTCAGTCCACAGAACTGTTCTGGGGGCAACCATTCATTTGTATCACTATGGTTTAACCTAAATCTAGAACTTTTTTTCTGAAGAGAAAGGCATGAGTTGACAGAAGCATTGTGGAAAAACCCGACTGCGTAATCCCAGAAAGCACCAGTGGCAGCCATTAGATTATAACCTACAAAAGCAGGTAACCAGATGGGCTAGCATTGTTCAGAAGAAGGAATACAATGCACCCAATCTGCGTCGCATTTCCTGGCATTTTGGAGGTTTCAGAAAGGATGTAGGAGGAGGAAGTCTGGGGACAGCTGTCCAGAAAAATGGGTAAATGTGTTTTCCTACCTTGGTAATCTTTTAGGGCTGAAAGGACTTTGTTTTCAGTTTTCACTCCATCTCTCTGAATTTGGGGTGTGCTGCACAAACCACAAGTCGTTCTGTTCTTACCAAAGGATGTAACACCCTCTCCGCCTTACATACAAGACAGCGGTGTGCAATTGAGTGGCTGTTCATTTTAGTGACAATTGTCACCATTTAGTGACAATTCACTTTGAGCTGCCATGTTAACAACTAGGGCTGTGGTGATGATGTACTAGAGCACTTGAGCTAGATGTGATGTCCTTGCTGCTGAGGATCCACTCAGGCCTACAGCATTGTGTTTTTCTCATGTTTGAATTCCCTTTCCAGTTCCTTTAGTAGGAACATTCTGCTCTTCTCTTTCGTATCCTTCACTCATTTCCTGGGGTCATATCCTAACTTCTCAGGTGTTCTCTCTCCAGAATTGTCAACTTAACTGGCCCCATTTTTTTCACAAGCTTATGGAGTCCCAACACACGTGACTTTGTATATATCACACACTCTAATCACAATTTAGCTGCGAAATGTAACTGTAAAACTTATCATACTCAAAAAACGTGTTCTAAAGACTTGAGGGTGTAAGCAGGAAGAGGGATCATGGTCAGCCTTACTCACTGCTCTATTTTTTGCCGATCATCTATGTTATGCATTCCTAAATGATGTTGCAAATCACCATAGTGTGTATTGCATGCACAGCACGTCCAATGTGGCATATTTATACAAGCATCACTTAACACTTTCGTTGAGGCTTGATTTATACCAAATGCTATTTTTTCCCCAGCAGCCTGAAAGCATGTTTGTCTCCATTTTTATTGAAGAAAACAATTTCTAGCATGATCTATTCTTTTCAAGTCATCAATGCATTTTAATCTCTTTTTCCATTTATCCAGCTATCAATTATTACTTCCTTCAAAATGTGTTCTGAAACTCTACATAAGATGCCGGTAGGATTCACTAGCTTGTAAGCGATGGAGTTATTTCTGTTTCTTAAATATTGATTTGATATGCTCCCATCAGGTGACACCACTGGTAGTTAACAAGATTTATTTGTAGTGGAGTATCGGAACCATTGGAGCATGGTTTCCTTGGGTTCATGCCTTGTGTCTACAACATCCTCCCGGTAGCCCCAGCTCCTTCTCAAGCTCCAGCCAGTTTGGCAGGAGAAAGGGCAGGTTGTCTGGGCTGCCCGTGGGCTTCTAGGTCAGTGGGATGGTGTTAGCTGCTCAATGTTCGGGCAGCTCTCAGGCTGGAGAAGAAGGTGAGCTGCACCCGCCATTCCCCCAGCTCTGCAGTGATTTGGGTCCTGCTCTCCTCTAGGCAGCTGCTCATTTGCATCAATGATTAATGATGGGAATTAATGAGGTTAATTAAGGTTAATGATGAGCATGGAAAAGTCATCTTTTTTGAATTCTGAAAAGCTGTATGTAGTCACCTATTCATAACTTATGCATTTTCTTTCAAATATTTTTCTTTACAGCTGAGAAGAAAAAGATCCCGTTCGTGTTACAAGAGAGTTTGGGTAGTTTCAGATCTGAAGGATTTTTTTAACATTTGTAAACCAGAAAACATGTAACACCAGGCATCAGGTCATGTATACAGGCCATGGTTTGGCAGACATTTACGCATATGCCCAATTTTCAATTGGAACATGACTTCCTTTGGCTTCCAGGAAACTTCAGTGTATGTTAAAAGTAACTCTGCTGATTTGAAGTGATAGCGGCACTGCATGTTTGCGTGCCTTGATAAACAACCGCGCATGCGCCAAAAAAATTTCATTGACTGCGTTGAGCCTAGTGAGGCCACACATCTGTCCTGATCCACCAATGGAAAAAGAAATTTTTCGGAGCTGCTGTTGGACTAAATCACCAAGTGCTGGCAAGCTGCCGGGGTCCTGTTGCTGGGCAGATCACCAGGTGTTGGCCTGTCATTGACGGCTACTGCTCCGATTACCAGCTGCTCACACAGCAAAAATGTACAGGACAGCAGACTCACCCTTCCTTCCTTCCCTAAACTCAAGACAACTGTCTCCTTGATGAGTCTGTAGGATTACAGCTGACCTCGCTACAGGACAGCATGGGGCTTCATAAGCCAAATTGCCACTTCTTCTCATCCCTCCATCTTCTTCAGCATCTTCTCCCAAACCCTGACATTCCCAACACTGTTTAATTTTTTTTAATAATCTTGTTTTTCTGAAATAAACTGATAGTTTATTTCAACTTCAAAAAATAACTTTTCTTTACATTTGTTCCTAGTTCTTTTTTTTTTTTTTTTTCGGTGGCTAGCTTCTTTGGCTAATGGATGATACAGTGAATTGCCCGAATCTATTACATGTCTGTGAATACCATTTCCCTAGACTGCAACACCAGCCCAATTCTTTGGCTCTGCTGGAAGCTATCCTAAGAGGTGGGTACAGTTTAAGATTTTAGGAAGAAAACCAGTGTTTGCACTCTACCAATATTAATTTCACGCATTCCTTCTTGCATTCTTGATTCTGTAATTGGGCTGCGCTTCCATCTCCACCCATATCCTGCGTTGACACACATCCGTGTGCGGATGACAGGGGGAATGATAGGTGAGCCAAGCCAGACTGCAGGCTGAGTCACCCCAGGAAGGTAGACTGTCATCTGGCAATTAGGATGGAGAAGAAGGAAGTGTGCCAGCAAAGCAGGTGATCTGAGCAATGCATTGCACCCCACATGCCAAAATGGATATTGCACAATGCTGTGCTATGACAGAGAAATGTGGAGAAGAGCACAAGCACGCATTTCCAAAATGTCCTTCAAAGTAGGAATTAAAGAAATACCAAAACTCAGCCTATTTCTTTACATGGACCACATTAATACCAAAGGTGAATATAACAATCAAGAAATGGATAGAGCAGTGGTATAGTATAACCCTCTCAGCGTTTTTGGTCACTTTTATTTGGATGTCTCTTCCTGTGCACGGAGGCTCAAAAGCAGGATCACAAACACAATTTATGAGTATGCAACAACTATGCTATTTGTTGGATTTTACATGCAATAAATGGCTGGGACTGATGTGCTATTGGCCTAAGCACTAATGTCCTCACCGCCTCTGATGTAGGTACCCACTGGGTTTCTGCTGGTCAGGCAGATGGTAATCACATGGGGAAGTGCCAGTCTCCATTGCTCCTTGCAATTGGCTGATCCTCAGTTTTGCTGAGTTGCTATCTTCTATTTTTATTTTTTTTCTCAGGGTTTTAGAGCTTTTTCAGTTAATATTTTTTCCTTCAGTCCTTGAGTGAGTGCTACCGACTCAACAATTTCACTTCTGTCCTTGTTTCTGCTTTTTTTATATATCTTGCTTGGGTTAAGTTTATGTGCTGTCACTCATAGCTTAGCAACCTTTTTTTTAGTAAAGCAGAGCTGTGGTCATACGGCCAACCTAGGCCTTGTGTTAAAATAGGAAGAGTGTGTGAAAGATCTACCAAAATGGTGGGAGAGAGACTGATCTGTGCTTGTTGTCTGACGTATTTCTAAGCACCTTGCTGGCTTAAAAATGTGGACCTTGCCAGATGGCAAAAAGACTCCAAGAAATAGATACTGACATGAACACCACCTGGGGTCAGATGTGCTATATAACTGGTGGTATCAGTGATAGTCTTTGTAATGCCAAGCAGAAAAGTCTGGCAAGGATGGACTTCAAAGGGAAAATGACTTAGAAATCAGTGATATGAAGCTGAAAACGAAACAGTGCTGCATGATATTCTGACTTTGACCATGCACAGATACATAAGAAAAAAAAAAAATTCACTGTGAGGATAATTAATCACTGGCACAGGTTGCTCAGAGAGGTTTGGCAGTCTCCATCCTTGGAGGTTTTCCAGACATGACTGGATAAAACAGCAGCTTGGTCTGAGCTCAGCACTGACCCTGCATTGAGCGAGGTGGATGGACTAGGGACCTCGTGAGTCCCCTTCCAGCTTGGATCATTCGGTGATTGCGTGATTTAAGTTACTGTTGGAGCCAAGGGTAGCTGAGGTGGAGAATTGGTGTTACAAAGGGAGAATGCTCAGCATGAGATTTCCCAGTATGACTGAGTCTCTGTAAAACTTAGCTGCTGCCATCTGTGTACGGTGATCCCATCTCTCTCCAGGTCCTGTCCTGGTGTTCCTAGTCTCTCTCTTGAGCTTAGCACGGGCCCTTGTCCAACATCTCTGTGAGCTGTTTCAGCTCACCAACCTGGCAGAAGCTGATTAGTTTTTTTTAAACTGGTTGGCTTTCTGCTGATTTAGTTAGCTGAACTATTTCACTAAGAGACAGATGAGCACCACAGCATGAGGAGGAGGTGGGAACATGTGGTTAAGATTGGAAGGAGTTAAGGTTGGGCAGGGCCCTCTCAGTGGGAGTGAGCCATTAAATTTACCTTGCTGCCTCATGAAACAATGCGATATATCTGCAGCAGCTTCAATATGGGCATAACAACAAACTGAGTAAGCCCAAAAAGGACGCATCACAAAGAAAATAAAAACTCAGAAATAAAAATTCTTTAAAGCTAAGACTGATGAAAAATGTGGAATTGCAAAAAGGAACATGAAAGCAGACAAATCAGTGAAAAATAATGTTCAAGGAAAGATGAACAGAGATATATTAAAGACCTAACACTTGAAACTGAAGCTCCTGCCATGGTAGGAAACCACAGATCTTGTTTACCGAGTTACAAAAATTCTGTGTGGCTAGTTTAAACAGGAAATGGGCTGATCAGAAGCTAAGATAGGGAAATGCATACAACAGAGATAAAATAGATGGGCAAAGCATTTTAAAGAAGTCAGCAGCAAAAGCTCAGCCCTACCTTGACATGAGAATCTGTGACACAAGATGATGTGACTTCAAACAACAGGAGATTGCCACTGGCTCAGCAGTGACATCAGAAAAGCAAGTTGTAGTCCAGTAGGTAGCAGCAACAATGCAATGAAAGCCAATTTGATGATAGCAGAAATGCTAAGAGCCCATGACGTCACTGCAGAAGTAAAATTTAAAAAGTTGTTGAATAAAATCTGGGAAAAACCCCAACTTTTTATGAGGGGAAACATGGAGTTGTTAAAATATTTAAAAATGAGGCTGGCAAAGTGTCTCTCTGCCCTATGCTATAGGGGAGGTCATTTGCAGTGGAATGCCACACAAGATGACACAGATGATGGATGCAGAATTGGAGGAGAACAGCCTCTGGACTCAGGCCCAGAAAACTGGATATTCACACAAAAGAGCATCCTGAAAGAACACATGCAATGACAGGCTTTGCTCATCACCAGTTTCATTGATTTTTTTAAGGTTACTTGACAGCAGCCTCAGGAACGCCTTGTGGAACTACAGCACTCAGCTCGTCCTCCATCGTCATGGCCTTGCAGAGAGGGATGGATGGCTGCATCTGGGAGTGCATCTAAGTAACAGACTCGTTCACTTTGAACACTGGTGTAAAAGAAGGGTACGCTTGCTTTCTGTTGCTGTTTTACATTATCAAACATAGCTACTGTGTAGGCAGCACAAGTAGCAGCATACCATGGGGTGGATTACACATATCTTGGAAGCGTAAATTGTGCTAGTAGCATTGTGTTACTGAGCCATAGACCTGAAAAAAGCTGTGAAGATACATAACCTAGCAAAAAAAGTAAGCCAAACAGGATTAAAAATCAGCTATCAAAGCAAACATCCCTGAAAGCTTAATACCAAGCATCAAAGTCATGTTAGAAAACACAAATTCTGGGTAAGTAGAACAGCTTGCCTGTCCTGTCCGTATCCCACTTCTGAGTAATTAGGAAGGAACTGATAGCAAGGATAGGAGAGTCTTCCACCATTCATATTCATTTCAGCATATGGAAATCCAAGATATTCAGTCCCAGAATGAAAACAAGATTTTTAAAATTATTATTTACATGTAATTACAATGCTAAAATAGACCCTGGAAAGTAGAGACATCAAAGGTGCTAGAAAACTAGATGCCTTGGGAAAAAAGTGCCTATGAAAAAGTCTGAACATTGGTCTCTGTCCTCAGCATAGAGCTGAACAGCCCACCACTTCATCTTTCACCAGAGTCAGCAGGGAGCACAGGATGTATTTGGTGTGCGTTCTCTGAATGGCAGCCCCCAAGAATCCCCCACAAAACGATCCAGTGGAGACCAGAGTGTGTGAAGAAGACACTCATTAGAGATCTTAAGAAGACCCACCTCACAGGAATGAGTGATCAATCTCAACCGTGTCCACTAGAAACAACAATGAATGACAGAGAGGAATGGAAGACACTAGCTTCCACTGCATGTCCCAGCCTTGGTATAGGAAGAAGACAGTAAGAATAATGTAAGGGCTATTCCCCATAATTGCTTTGTTTTCTCTGTGAAGCAAAAATTGCGTTAGCCAGCTTGTTTTATTAGCTGCCACTGGAGGTAATAGTTGTGAACCTTACTGAAGGGGAGGAAAATAAAGCTCCTGCTCCAGAGATGCAGAGAGTAGCTGATGTCCAGACTAAAGCACTCTGCCAAATGCTTCAAGGGGCCGGGAGCCTGTTGCCAAGGCACTGCTGTGTGATTGCTGCAGTCATGATAGACTGGGGAGAAAGTTCATGCCAAGAAGACTTGGCAGGTGTGGAACTCAGGTAGTCATGCCACAGTGGAAATCACATGATCCCTGATTAAAGGGGGTTTGCCTTTCATGTATCTTCAAAGGTATCTGGAGCCTACCGGCGTCATAAGCAATGATGGTTTATTTTTTATTACCTAGACTGAATGAGAGATCTTTAATCAAACTGAGTTGCATTAGAGACAGTTCTGCTGTTTAACCATAAATATTTGGGTGTGCAATCTGGTGTTGATCTGCAAGGTTACTAATATCTATAAAATAAGTAGTCCTTTTTTATTTGAGTGATCTACCAAGTTGTTTCAGCTTCAGCTTAAGTTTGAGCTTAGATCTGAGCGTGCTTTCTGAGGTGATGCCATTGATGTAAGAGGGCACGCAGACTCCTGTTACATTGAATGCATTCAGGATATATCGTCTCTGCTACAATTCCCAGGCATTTTCTTAGCCAAGTTTTAACACAAAACCACTATTTCTATGCTTTTTTTAAAACTAAAACTCTGCAGTCTGTTCTCAGCTTTCTTCTACTTTTCTCATAAAATCAGATCTACACATAGCCCAGATTCCTCAATGGTATCTGGTGAAATTTTTCCACCTTCTTGTGCTATATATACTCCTATGTCCCGAGCAGCAGCATGTGTCTGTGTTTTGAGTACAGACTGCTGTTATTTTAGATATCTGCCTCTATAAAGGAGCATCAGTGTTTCTTACATGTATTCATAATGAGAATTTATTCACTATTTTCACAGAGGTTTAACCTCATTTCCAAAATGAGATTGTTCTTGTTCTCCAAGTTAAACAAATATATATTTTTTTTTAATTTAGGAGTCTGCCCACCAAAGCCCATATGTATTTATATGTCTATAGCAGTTGAAGTAAAGAGCCTTATTCAGGAGAGGCTCTTAAACGTGTGCCTTCTTTTTAAGCACCTATTGAAGACAAGTTTGGTGTGCGTTTACACACTTTTCTGAGTGGGGGTGCATTGAAGAATAGCCTTGTTTTCTGGAATCAAAACCTTGACTGAAATGTCACTGCCTGGATCACTTGCTGCTTGCAAGGCTGACAGCAGCAAGGGGATATAAACCATAGCTCACACTTGCCTCACCAGTAATATAGGCATGCATTGTACACATTGCATGTAATCATACAACAGCTCCTCAGGTGAGATCATGCTGTAAAGTATCCTGCCTTTATGCAGTGGAAGCATCAAGATGAAGGCCATGGGTCCCAGAACACAGCCGTGACTAAGCAATATCTATGTTATGACATTCAATTTTGTTATATAATTAGAGCATTCAATTATAGACTGGAAGACATACTTACACTGTGTTAGAATGTTCTCTGCTCTAAATGAGGTTGGGCTAATTCCCTAACAGGCCGGGCACCGATAAGAGGTGGAGATAAGCTTCCAGCACCGACTGGGGAGAAAATTAAACAAGTGGCATGCTTGCCTGCCTGCCCTGCCCTGCCCTGCCCTGCCCTGCCAGCTCCTGCGCCCTGGTCCTACAGCCACGACAGCCGGCTCTGCACTGAGAGCCCCCGCGGCAGAGAACAATGGGGCGACATACGCTTTTTGTTACTATCTGCTAATAAATTATTTCTCCTTTGGATTCCCGCTACAGCTCTGCTCTTGTGCAGGCTATCGGTTGGGTGGAGCAGCTGCAAGCCTTAGGAACAGCTAAGACTCTTCAACAATTTCAGTAATTTTCTTGGATTAATATTGGATTAATTTCATCTCTGTGAAAACAATGACTTTTGATACGAGACCTTGCCTCTCTAGGCTGATCTGGCATGTTCAGCAATAGCTCACATAAGCTGGAACATTAAGGCTTGTTTCGAAGAGAGAGGGAATGTGAGCCAAGACACAAACATGGGCCCCTATTTTCCTTTGAAAAATATGATTAGCTTTTCATTTTCCTCTTAGGCAGCGTTAGGCTACTCCCCTGAGTGAGCAAAGGGTCCTTTATATTTTGTAGATGTTTGGGGAAATTACCTTGGCATTATCGTTCCATAAGTCACTTTCAAAATATTCTAGATACCACGCAGGGATGGAAAGACAGTCTGTGACCAGAGCACATAGCCTAGAAACAACCAAGATTAAATGCAAGGGCAGCAGGCACAATGTACAAAACAGATAAATCAGGATGACTGCATAGTTGCATTCTTGTTTTTCCACTGTACTAACTCACAGAGAGCACAAAATAAGCCTGTGTAGCAAAGACATACGAAAAAAGATATACTGGAAGAAATATTTATGTTGTATTAGCATCTTCTCTGCTCTAAATGAGTTTGGGCTAATTATCAGGCCACACAGGGATAAGAGGGGGAGATAAGCTCCTAATATCACATTAGGAAAAATTAATTAAACAGAATAAACATAATTTATTTAAGTCTGCTATTTCCTATTTCAATTGCTTGACTTAGCAATCTCAATAATGTTCTTTAACAAATTCTTTATTTATTTTCTTAAACAGAAAAAAGATAGAAAAATGAAAACAAGCTGGAAAGAGATGAATTTCATCACGATACCTCATTTTCCTCAGCAGACTGAGAACTGCAGAATTAGCACAGATTTCTGCTACTTGAGCTAATGGAGTGCCACTACCAGTCACGGGTTGTCATCCTCTGAGTAAAACACTCCCAGAAGAGGATCGCTGATGGGCACTGGTGAGAAATACGAACTGAGGATCTGCTTCTCGGCTGGGGTGACAAGTAATCGGGTAGATGTATCCTCCAGATGTAAGCTAACCTGCTGCGTCTCCTCCGGCCTCTCACCATCCTTGTCCTTTGCCCTCCCCACTTCATCCCAGACCTGGTCTCCTCCTACAGCAGGTCACAGTGGATCCCAGCTCCTGATCTCCCAACCTGATTAGCTCTTTGCTCACTCCCAGTATGACATTCTTTGCTCCCAGTCTACTTGGCTGGACCACCCTAACTCCCCCATCCCTCCTGCTGACCCCGTTCCTCATCTAGCACAGCTCTGGGATCCAGTATATCTGTCTGAGATTTTCTCCATGGTGCATTTGAACAACTCCATCCTCTGTACTCTTGATTCGAACAACGGGGCTGCTGGGACCAGAGGAAGGCAGACCCCTGCTTTCCGTTCGGGTGCCTAGACCTCTTATGGCTCACGGTAGCAGATGCCTATGCATAGCAAATGGCACCTTTAGGAAAGTTTGCTGTTAAAATCAAAGTCGTCTTTATTAAATGTGCACCGTGACTTTTCATACACTTATTTCATTAGGATGAAAACAACACGTCCCTGACACAAATGCTATCTTCTATCAGATTTTAAGTCCTTGCACTAAACTTGTGAGATGTAGGCTTTGTCACAGAAGACACCAGGATTTTTAAGCGTAGCACATTTTCCCCTACAGCCTGTCAGACATGTCAGACATGTCTGAGTTGTTTTACACTAGCTCCCCTTGAGAATGTGTGTCAAGTAAAAAGTCCTGAATTACACAATTTCATACTGTTTAGATAGGACAACGGGGTTGATATACATTTAATCTCATAAAAAGCATTCCAATATCTTTAATGACCACTATACAGACTTTCATTCCTTAGAGAAGATAAGGAATGTCCTTGCAAATAAGAAAAATTGGATCCTGCTGTGCCAAGGCCTATGCTCTAAATAGTTCAAGGTGACCAGTGTAGAGCTCAGCCTGTTACATAAAATAATTTGCAAAGGTCAGTAGAAATTAAAGACAAAATGACAGTGTTTTCAAGAAAAAAAGACCCAGTGATAAGCCCCAAAGTCTATGCTGAAATCATGTCCAGTAAAGAAGAAAAGTGTGAGACTAGATTTAGCGGGACAAAATTGATATACTATAGAGTCAGCCTTGCTGATGAGCAAAATCGTGAGTGGATGGGCTATTCCACCTCTCTGGTGCCCTTAACCTTGTGAGTCAGCTGCAAGGACGCTTAATTTGACCCAAACTGCAGGAAGATAGGTAGGCAGCAGGAGCACAGCCCGGCATCGTTGCAGTCATTTGCCCCACCCCCTGCAGCCAGTCCACCACGGCTCCTTTGCACTGGGCATTTATTATCAATGTGAAAGGTGTACAGACAGGATTGGGCCAGGAGGAATCCAGGTGGCCTCACACCTCCACTTGCATTGGCTAAATCCTGAACGACACCTGGAATGAGACTGTCATAGACCCCTGGTTTGTGCTTTTCCTTCCCTCCCTTGTTCTCTCCTTTTTCATGTATGTTTGCCTTTGTTTTCTGTTTAAGAAGAATCTGCTTGAGATGTTAAAGCTATGTCCTTTGGAGAGCTGCCGCGATGCTGTTAATAGACAGCTTCCAAAAAGCTGTGTTAGAAACAGCAGGGCACTGCTGCAATTTCCATGTTTCCATGTGACCAACAGACAATATGCTGTGCTGGAGTTTTTCTAGCAATGAACTTGCTATTCAGAGCCAACACCAGAGTGAGAGGCTGAGTTCTCTTCCCCTGCAGCTCTTGTGCCGTCTTTGTCCCTTGTTTGTATTGCCTGCCTCTCCAGGGAAAGACTGGGCTCTGACAACAGCTCCAGTAGCAGTTCCAGCCCGTCTCAGTGAACTGAATAACTCTCTTTTCTAAAATAAAAACAGCAATAAATTGTCTTTGTTACTCTCTCTTTAAGCCTGTTAAACAATGGTATTTTCCTCATACACATTCTTAACAGCGAATGGAAATTGGAGATTTTTAAAATGAAAGCCTTACTTTTCTGCATTCCAAATATTTTTATTCTTTTTTCCCCTTATTTTTTCTATCTTTAATAAAGAGTTTAAAAGATTTGGTGTGGTTCATGTTGCCATGGGAATAAATAAGCTAAGATTTATGCATTTGAAACCTCAAACCCTATCCCAAAACATGTTTAGCAATATAGTTTTGTTACAGTGACACAGTACCTTTAATACATTTGACCCTCTGGGTCTATTTATTTTGCTGAAATTTGACTCAGCAAAGTTAAATCCCCTTATATCATTCTGCAAGACAACTCATTTTATGTCTGGATACAAACCAATTCACCTCCTAAGCCGCATAATCAACTCCCGCCCTAACATGCCAGTTAGCACTAGTGCAGCTGAATGGAAAAAGAAGTTGTGATGGCTTTATAGAAATGCACTTAATTTCTATGGGATGCTCGGTGAGTATCAGAACAATAGACAGTGTATTAACTACTATGTCTAATGACATTCTTTTTCCTTGGCTTAGGTAATATTGTTATGTAAGGGGATGGCAGTCTACTCTCATTGTATTAAGCAAAATTCTTGAATGGATACCATGAAGTAACCCTTTTTTTTTTAGTCTGTTTTTACTTGATATTTGGGAAACTGTTCTGTAATGACAAGCTCTGGAACAAAATCTAAAAGACAGGGTATCTTCCGTGTTTGAAAGGTTTCTCCATATGATTGCAAATAAGAAAATTATGAAAACATCTTATTCTCCAATTAGCCCATATTGTCCAATCACCATGGTTTACTCTTCCCTCTTGCTATATACTCTTGTGTGCAGATTTTATTGTGTCTTTGTTTTATTTTTTATATTTATATATATTTATTAACAAGTAAAACAGAGAAATCAGCTGTTTAAGGATGTGCTGGAGTGAACCACTACAGAAAAATGATATTTATTTCCATGTTCAGGCTATGGAAGGCTAGCCGCGGGATACCTCTTTTCACCTAAATATTTTAAGTCCATTGGAAAAGAATTAAGGGTTGGTCAAACAAGGCTTTTCTTTTCTTTTTTTTTTCCTTCTCCCCCATTTTGTGTTAAACACTAGAATCTGGGCAAAACAGCCCATGACCTTAAGCCATAAACAAGTTCTTTCCCTGTTTCAGGGAAATCTGCTTAAAATGGGTCCAACCTTTTTGATCTCCAGGCTCCTGGTCTGGCCAAACAGACTGGGGTGTTTCTACCTGGGCTATTATTTTCTTTTCCTCTTCTCCCCGTTGAGCTAAACCATGCTCCCCATGCAACCCAAGAGGAAGGACTTGTAACCTGGCATACAGCAACGTCCTTGGCCGAGCAGATTACAGAGAGAGCCCAAAAGCTCTCAGTACTCTTCGGTTCCAACACACCAGCTCTTATGGTACCCAAAGTGTAGGTGCGCATCTGCCTCGTTTCCCTCACACTGCCTGATTACGGCATTTCCAGGCTCTGCCAAGCTGGTGGTGGCCACAGGACTGCAGCCTGAAGAGGGAAGGCCTGAGATACTGCTTTCATCAAGACCGATGCATGAGAGGTAATCGTTGGTTGCTTGTAAGTCTGAATCACTCAATTGTAGTGGCTTGCAATATCACTAACAGAGTTTCTTTTTTCCTCTACCTTGTTGAAGCGGAAGAGGCCCTTCCCTTTTATTTGAAACACTGGTTTTCTTCAGATCCCTATATTTCCTCTAAAAGTCCTCAGACATTTTTCTTAATACAACCCTGTGCGTCAGCTACAGCGCATCATAGGTAATCGTATAAGAAGAGTGTGGTATATCTGATATGACTACCGCATGACTCTGATCTGACACGATCTCATCGTAACACTGTTGGGACGTGATTGCTATATTGCAGTCAGCACGGAGCTGGCACAGCGCTGGCGGGAAAACATACAGGCTGCAACAGAAATGCAGCAAAATTGGGAAGAAGGCAGTCAAGTGTGGCAAAACATGAGTAAAGGAATGGAAAGACTGAAATGGAGTATTAACAGTAAATACATTCAGGAAAAAATATTGGAGGGTGAAGACTACTGTCTGCAGATACTGGAAATGGAGATACTGACTACGAGAAGAGATGATTTTTTTTCTTTTTTGATAAAGAAGAATGTATGTAGGAAAAATGCAGTAGGAAAATGAAAGAAAAACATTAACAAATGCACCCGAAACTGTGAAAGGTGTTGGACTGTGGCATCATATTCCAGTGGCAAGAGGGGGAATCGTTAATTTGAGCTATTTAGCATTCATATCTGGGCAAATCTGTAGAAAATTACAGAACAGAAAAATTCTGCTCTGGCCTATTGGATAACTGTAAATAATTTAAAGCAACTTCTATCTTGTCTTCTACAATTCAGTGGACAACTGACTATGCTGTCATGTAGTTTTATCATAGCTATCTCCTTTTACCAGAAAATGGTCGGGTTTTTTAAGATAATGTACATTTTTTTTAACCACTCCTATTTTGGTTGTTCTATTTTCTCAAGGGCAAAAGAGCTGTCATGTTCATTGCTTGATACTTATACTATTCAGGTCCAGTTTTACATTAATCCTTCTCAGTTTGTCACTCACCTGTGATTAATCAAGCAGAAGCTAAGAAACAAAATTATGTATTTTGTAAAGGTGAACTACGATTTCAGTCACTGCGAAAGTGTGAGTAGGGACACTAGGACAGACTGTCAGGAAGTCCAACTTGGTCTAGTTCTAGCTACTTCAGTGGAGTTACGCTGAGCCACATTTGCTGATAATCTGAATTTTGAGTATCCTTGTTACATTCTTTTTAATACAATATAATCTCTGTAAGAGTGATACCTTGGAATAACTTTGCTTTGGCCAATATCTGAAATGAAAATTATGTCATTAGCTATGAGTTGTCTCCCAAGACAAAAATGCACCCAGTTATTACTCGAGATGAACAAAAAATTTGCAATATTCTAATTTTAATCTTTTACTGGGTGACAATAATGACAAATTAGAAATTACTTTTGAGTTCCAACTTCATTTTAACATTCAGGATATCTGCCTGCTGCACAGTTTATATGACTTCTAATTACAACAATATGTGAGACATCTCAGTCTTTGAGGTCCCTCACAACATGCCTGTGGGACAGGAAAATGCTATTTTTGTGCAAATGCAAATAGAGCTATAGACTCACTAATTTGCCCAGGGAAGTATGTGATACATATAAAAAAAGTCAATCCAGTTGTCTTTAATCCCAGAGTATGTCTCTAATGGATGAACCATCACCCTTGATCCTAAGGGTGATGAAAAGTCAAATGATACCTTCAAAAAATACATTAAAATTCATGATACCATAGATCACTAAGATATTCTTTTGGGGTATGGCTTGTTTAAGAAGAAGTAAAAGAAATAAATTAGGCATTTAGTTAGTTACAAATTGCCCACAGTTCTACAGAGTTGTGAAGAAAACAAATCTGGAGTGCTGCATTGCACAACTTCATAATGCTGCAGTTAGATTTTCCCTCGTATTTACAGACCGGTTTATTTTAAAATCCATTCAAGCACTGGAAAATCATAAATATGCAGCTCCACAGGTCTGGAGGTCAGACTTCTGTGACTGTAATACATAGCTTCTGCTTATGAAGCTCTCTGATTTAGGGTCAAACTCTGCTTGCTTTACTCACGTTTGATTTAGGATGGAAATACACATATGAGTGAAGGAGCAGGTTTTGTCACAGTATTGTATGGCTGCACAGTGCTGACACTGCTCCAAATATAAACAAAAATACGTCCTAAGGTACTAATCTAAGAGGGGCAGAATACGACAGCGTTTGGTAGGAACATTTCTAAGAGGCGTAACAGCGCTGCATGGTTTCACAGGAAATATAACTGAATCCTGATATACGGCTGTTTTTCTCTCCTTACCAATACTTCTGAAGATTCATACCAATGCACCTGAACCCTCATTTTGACTCCTCTATTAATATTACAAATTTTAAATAAAGCAAGTCAACAGACACAAAAGCTGGTATCAATCTTAACCTCTCCAATTTTGCCTGTATGCCAGCACGCAGTATTTTGGACTATGCAAACCTCAAGTCCTACTGTTCGCTGCGCCAGTGTAAAGGAGCAGCAAGTAAAAATTTTTGCATGTAAACTTTCCTCTCAAATCTGCCAGAGGGACATAGAGAATGGCCTGCCCCAAAGTCATGTAACACCCTAAATCAATAGTCATCCATTGATCCATGTGAACCACAGGCCTCTGATCTTATGGCTAATCCTTCTTTAGCCCGTTGGTACTGAAGGAGTTGGTTGGGATACCGCAGGGTCCCTCCAGCAATGGCCACCCTGTTGGGGTATTTAATGAGAGACTGGATGGAACCAACAACCGCAGGTGGGTATCTCAACTTGTAATAATTAGAGGAACATTTCTGTCACCTTATATATTCTTTCTTAGTTTGTAAAATACTGTTTCTGATTATAAATGTAATTAAGAATCATCTCTTTATCTTAAAGCAAGAGGAGAGTATGCCTAGGAAGCTGAAACATAGGCATCAGGGTATCATCAACGCTCTATAACTCTGTTGTGATGGGACAGTAGAGTTGCCACTGGCATAGTCATTGACTTTTAAAGATTTTTTTTCCAACAGTCAACAGAAGGATGATAACCCCTTGCCCCACCAAAAAACTGGAACACAAAAAATGTCTTATTTGTCTTTTAGCAATGCTATGTTCTTGTAGGCCATGACTGAACATTTGAGCAGCTAAGGTGGCACCGCTTTATCACTGGCATTGTTGCCAAAAGACTTGTATGTCAAATCGTAACCCCAGGAAGGAATTTCTCTACAGCTGGAAATTGCATGTGGAAAAGCAAAGGCAAAATGAACTTTGCCTATCTCCCACCCTTCTCCCCCAGATGATAACTAAACACAAAGACTTTGAGAAGGAAATGCTCTTAGATGTTCAGTATTTGCCTAGATGCATAAATGTCCTGTGCTAACTGAGAGTAAAACGTGTGGGTTTTAGATATTGTCTATCTAAAGTTCCTATATATATATAATCTATTCCCTTTAATTTCATTATCATATAATCCCCTAAGAATTAATACCATAAATAGTGATAACAGAATGAAAAAATTGGAGAGAGGCTTGGGATATCTCATCCCTTAAGTCTTGGGGCTTAAACAAGTCAGAGTGCCATGTCTCCCATGGCAAAGAAGGCTTTCAGAGCCGAGAGGCCAGGTGAGAGCCTTGAACTTTGTGTGCAACATTCTTGCCGTCTGTCCAGACACAGATGGCCGGAGGCCTCGGACAGTGTTATTCCAGGTAACGCAGACCCGTGTCTATCCACTGTGGCTTTTAGCCAGGATTGTGACTGGTTTAGCCTCTATTTCATTGTCCCACCCTCTATTCAGGGCTGTTCAGAGAAGTTGCATAATAAAACCGAGGAGTTGGTTTGGCTCCAGCTGGTCCTGGTGCCTGTTGTCCACTGTGGGTTCAGTTTAGTTGTGTGGACGAGACTTGGGACACAATGAGACGGAAACTCTAAATAGCTCAGAGGCTTTTTAAGAAGTGAACATTTTATTCACTAGCTAATTGCTACTGCAAATAAAATTTTCAGTAACCAAGATAAGGTTAGTTATATCTTTCTGCTAGGAAATTTGTAGCATGCTCCTTTGGCTTAAATTGATGGATTCTGAATTTTCTAATTAGCTTTGCTTCATTGAAAACCAACTCTGTAAAAGTAGCAACATGTAAAAGCAAACCAACCCTTCTTATTTTCCCTGTATGTGTATTCAGAATCCTATCTCCAAATAACCTTAGAGAAAGTTTTCATTGCTATATTTTTTTCTTGTTAGTTCAGCATAGCCAACAGTAAAGGCCTTGTTTACATTAAGCAAATGTGCAATGATGCAGCAAAATCAATTTAGTCACACTGATGCAAATCCCTCATACAGATGTAATGCCTGTGTGTAAAGTAGGGCATTTCTGAATATACACAATATTTAAAATGAAGTGAGAGATTCTATTCTTCCCAGCTGATTCCTTAATGTGGTTCATATAGATGCCCCTGAAAGCCTAAGTTGAAAGAAAGGGACTTTCTGGTCAAAAATAAGGGTTCATTAAGAGTACCGTTGATCGTGAAGGAATATCATGACCTTTAGACAGCAAGTTACAGTAGCTTAACAGATAGATTAATACTTTAAAAAACACCCTTTATATTTAAGCTGAGCATATTTGACCTCAAAATCACTGGGGAAAAAAATATGTGATTGCATAACTCCATTTTATGGTTACTTTTCAGAACAGAAGTGAAAATGAATGTATTTTTGGTCCTGGGCTGTTCTTAGTAATTTAATGTGACCTGTTGTCAACACGAGGGAAAACAAACCTCTGACACTCAATAAGAAGAGAACAAAATGTACCTTACTGTGGGTATTCAGCCAAAGATCTATGGGCAAAAAATGGCACAGCCTGTGAAGGCGTTACTGAAAACCAGGTGGGGTCAGCAAGTGAGGTTGACAGTAGGAATACCAGTAATGAGATAATGACCATTTTCTTTGCAGTCTGCAGAAGTTTGGGGATTTTTTTTATTATTATTATTTTTAGGTGGTTTTTTTTTTAATAAAAATGCTTCAGAAAATTGTGAAGTTGGAGTAAAAGTTCTCGTAATTTGGTAAATGTCTTTTAGTTGTTTTGGGAAAAAAAAAAAAAGATTCCAAATACTTTATGTTGCAGTATAACATTTATTTAACATAGCAACGAATGAAAGACTAAAATCCAAACAAAATATTTTTATTGAAAACATAGTTATTAATCAAATCCAGACTATGTCTTAAAAGCTTTTCTTTACAAAGTATTTTAAAATTGGGGAAACTTTTTCCTAATCTGCATGGAAGCACATTCTGAAACCTGGGAATCTTTTGTTAAATGAAATTTTGATGCTCCTTAGAGCTAAAGACTCACACTAGGGAAGTGAAAAGAGATGTCATAAGGGGCTTCCCTTCCATGTGCATTCACCTACTGCCATCACTACTGATGCTGAAAGTGACTGTTAAAGCAACATTTTTTTCCTGCCCCACCCTCCCTGAAAAAGTAAAAGAAGTTTAGAAAGTCCCTTTTCAGGAATGAAGTCAGGGCAGAATCTCATCCTGGTGGGTTACAGTCTCCCAATGGAGCCAGGTGACTTGAGAAACACTGTTCTGTAGGTCCAAATTCTCTTTGGACCTTCCCAGAAACATACATCAACAGGAGTTTGCAATGCTTCATTTTTTCTAACAACAGTGCTAACGCTAACCAGAACCCGAGTAGGAAACCCTCATCAGATAAAGAGACAGGGGCAAGGGAAGTGCTTAAGCAGGTAGGGAGCTAAGCACTCAATCATTACTGAATTTCAAATCCACAGGCGCTACAGCTATACCCCCTACCTTATAATTCCTGAGATTACTGAGATTTATCAACAGAAGCTGTGGCTCCCACTGGATAATTCCCGAGTTCCTTGAAATGAGTCTAATACCCAACAGGGTTATTTGTGCTGCTGCAGAAAGGTATTTCTGGCCTTTTACGTGTCAGAAAAGAAACCGGATGTGACAGATTTGGAGCTGCCCTGTGATAATTTAGGAATATGGTCCGTTGGCCTGATTATTTGGATGAATGTCTGAGTTTAACTCATCAGGGGTTGGCTTGCAACTGCACTCTTAAACTACTGCTGGGCCAGTGTGTACTTGCAACCCTGGGATGCCCCACTTCCATTGAGGCGGCACAGCCAGGGAGCATGGGGACTTGGAAAGGGGAAGAGATTCAGTTTTGAACCACAGCATCTCTGCACGGGCAGTCCTAGCATCCTGCTCATCCCTAGGAGAGACATAGGCCTCCAAAGGTCCATTGGGGATTAGAGATGGGACCTGTAACTGATAAAACAACTGGACAGAGCATTGTTAGGGGACATTAACCGGGATGTGTTCATGTTTAGCCATGCTGATTCCATGTATTTGTGGAATTTTCTATGGAAGTGAAAGTTAACCCTAAAAAACACATTTTGGACGAAAAAGGGTTTGTGAATACCATGGTCATTTTCAGCAGTTTTTATCTAATACTGGGCGTTCAGAACCGGCACATTGCCTCTCCCCTTAGGCAAGCCCCTTTTCCATGAAAGGGAACCTAATGGGATGACCCCAGGGTTAATTTACAAAAGCACAGTGACTTCTCTGAACATGAAACTAATGGGAAGCTGTGCAGTGATGGTGTTATTCCACAGTTTACAGTGGAGGCACGTTGGGTGGAGCACTGGAAACATGCTGGGCCCCGGCTGGGCCACTCCAGGGCGTTGCACCCAGGCTCACCTGTGGTGAGCTTCCAGCTGAGACCAAGCTGGTCAAGTGAATCTCTTCTCGATTGTGAAAGAAGAGTGCCAGTGGTTATCTGCCAGGTGCTGAAGAAATATTTGACTTGGGTAAACTGCACATATAATAGGACATGAAGGTTTCTAAGAAACCATCCCTCAGTTTGGAAGAAAAGATTTTGTGTGTGTGTGTATGTTGGGTGAGTGAAGTATAGAAAATAGAAAGTTGAAAATGCTAAGAAAATTACCTGAACCAGATTTCTCTCACGCTCTCCTGGCTGAGAGGGCAAGTAGGTAGTTTACTATAGCTTTATGGGTTCTTGATTGCGGAATTCAAAAAGGCAGCCTACAGTCCTAAGCCATATTCTAGAACAATTCCTAATTCAGCCACCATAGTTGGGGAGGCACTATGTTCATTCACTGCTTATTCCAGCTGTTCTGGTATGTAAAGTTCTCCTTCTTCACTGTTGCTGGAAAGGTTAATATATTACATCTCCCTAACTGTGAATTTCTAATGCACTCATCTTGTCCCCAGTGAACATCTTTTATATTTTATGGATTTCACTCAACAGCAAAACCAACCATATATTAAGACATCCATTTGTCAAGAGAAGCCAGACTAGAAAATGCTGTATATTCTGCGGCAGATCCTCCCCGTGACTGCTTCATGTTGCTGGTAGTGGAGTCTGGCCAAAAAGCTGCTATATCCACCTCATGGATGACCACAGTGGCAAAAGCATTTTTTAATGATACAGACGGAGCGCTGAGTCTCCTCCGCCACTTCCTTCACTGTTGCCACATAAAGGATCAAACTGAGCTGTCCGGATCACACTGCAAGCCCCATGGCTTTATTTTGGTCTATGAAAAAGCTTTGGAAAGAGACTGTTTAGTGTCACATGGCTGTCTGAGGAGGACGAAATGTACATGCTGATGTTTAGGGGTAATCTGGGAAGGGTTGCGTTTTGTAAGGCCAAGTGACTGACTACTAGAAAATCTAGAAAAACAGGGAGGAGACAAACTGAACCAGGGACAAAAGGAAGAAATCAGAGCCAGCAAGTAAATTCTGAGTGCAAGGAGCTCCTAGTTATAAGCCCTTCACTGAGAAGTGCCGCTGGGTAGTCGGCAGCCATTTCTTTCTGCAACTGAAGTTTCTGAATGGTAACTTTTTGTGGAGTATGTTGCAGGAATCTAGATTACACATGGCAAAGGTCTAGATTGTGGTCACAAAGTGTATATCTAAACAGAAGGCAAAATGCTGGAGGAATAATACTGCTTCTGGAATTTGCTTTAATTGGGATGTCCAGAAGAAGCAGAGGATTTAATAAAACTCACATATTGTGAACAGAAGTAACGAGCAGCATAGCAAGCTCTTAAGCTCTTCTGTGAGCGTGGAAGAGGGAAGGAGAGCTGAAGTAATCTCAGCTTCTGGTTGTTTCCTGCAGCTAGTCGACATGATTCCCATGTTTTCTAAGCTGACTCTCAGCTTGTCACCATCTTCATTTTTTCTCTGTTGGTTTGTCTCATCCCAGTGAAACATTGGAGAACCCAACAAGTCATAGCCTGCTTCTGACAGAAACTAGACAAAACCGGTGGCTGTTTTCAGACTGAAGACGGTACAGCACATATTGCCCCATGGCGGGTTTGTCTACATCGCCTTTTACAGGCAGCCCCAAGCCAGCTCTGCCTGGAGTCCCTGTTGGCCAGATGCAGTGTAGCTGTGGTCCAAAAGCAGTGCACCCACGTGAGTATAATGGGGTGCAGCATCTTTCATTGTTTCCACATTTTGTCTGAGCCATGCAAATGTCTGAGCAAAGCAAACTTAAAAGCTTTTTCATTCACTCTTGTCTTCCTATACTGCACAGCTGGTTATCTTGGGATGGTTACTTCTGTTCCTCTCTAATGCGTTTTGCTCCTGTCCTGAGTACTCTAACAGGAAGGAGAGCAGGGCTCTACATTCAAATTCAAATCATACAAGCTCAAACATTTATTTTAAATCAGATGTTGTTCAGATGCCATGCGACTACAGATTTTACAGCACAGTTCATGCGAGCTTTGCAAACATCCCAAGCAAACAAACTTTGCAGAAAACATAATCATATCATTTTACTAATCTGTGGGATAGTGGCTCCTGGGGATCATCATTTCCAACAAAGTGTCCGCTCAGATCCTTTGCAGAGTGATCTTCATACTGTTTGATAATATCTCTATTTTCCTCTGTTGACATCTATTGGAGAAACAGCTTATGCTAGTTACAGAAACCATCTAGTTTGATGATCTTGTGACTTGCTCTCATGCCTCACAAATATATTATTGACTTTCCGATCATGTTTGCTAATAAAAGTAATCAAACATACCTCAGTTATCGCCTGCTTCCCAACAGACACATTCTAATGGCATTTTTGATACTTTTTCATCTTACGGAACCTGTACCATCATCCTTAGCTTTAATTCCCGAACCTGTTTCATCATTAACACTTACACGCTCTCAGCATGTTAGCTCCCGTCACAAGGAATTGTTAGAACATCATCGTAGGGTGTTGGATAGCCAAGCTGGGGTGTGTGGGATCAGAGAAAGAGGATGATGGGGCTCTACCCTGCCACTTGTTGAGTCTCAGCAAAGGGAGAGAGGCAGCTGGACTAGGAGGGAGAAGGTGTGCTTCAGGAAACTGCTTCTGGTGACATTTTTTCCCTATGCATTGGCAGGTCAAGAGTTGAGAAGGGATGGCTTGTCCCCTCTCTTGATATTCTTAAGTAGGGAATGACATTTATCTCTTAACAGTTCCTCATTGTAAAGCCAAATGTGCTTTTTTTTCCCCCCCGAAACAACCTGTAGCATTGTTCTCCTGTTATCATGGTAAATCATGGCTGTGAGACATGCTGAATCACGACAGTGCTCCTGTATGCAGTTGTTCTATGCGCTGAAGAAATTAGTGTTTTGTCATGTACGGCTTTTTTATGCTCCTATTTATTACGGGTCCCGTGTTAGGGTCTTGATGGGATTGCAAGGAAGCAGGAAGCACACTGGCCGCTCTGGGATTTTAAGCGCAGACATCTGGAATATTCCGAGGAGTTTGGATCGGTTTACAACTGACTTGTGACCAATGCGTAAGCAGTGCTTCATGTCTGCCCGTGTACTTATGTTAAAGCATTTGATTCAATAAAATGTTGCATCCAAACCAGAATTGTACTTTTCCATTGTACTTTTTAAGTTTTACTGATTGCCAGTTAGCTTCAGTCAGGTAACGTGCCTGCGCATAGCAGTGTAGATGTGATCTGCCAAACCTAATGTGGGCCAAAATTTAGACACACCTGCACATAAAGCGGGGGAGAAGGATCACCTCTTTAACGACCTTTCAAAGGGGTGAAGGCCTCTCACCCAGCCAGCGCCAGCTGCCCGCGCGCTGCTGGCTGTGGGCCAGGCCTTCTACCCAGATGAGAGGGCGGCCACTTGGGCAGGGGCTGAGAGGACCATGGGCTCCAGCGGGGCCGGCAGGAAGCCTTTAACGCAGCATGTGTGGGCTGGTGGGGCACAGGGCCCCGGGGAGGTGGCACGTGTGTGCTGGTGGGTGACCGGCGCCACGGGCAGCCGCGCCACGGCCACCACGAAGCAGACCCGTGGCCGCCGAGGGGGGCAGCGGCGGGAAGGGCCCCGCCAACCCCCTGAGGAAAGGGCGGGGCGGGGCTTATCGGGGGCGGGGCCTCTCGGGGCGGGGTTTCCTCCGGCGGTCGGGCTGGTTCCTGTGGGGGCGGGGCGGGAAAAGCGCTTGCCGCACGTAGGCGGTGGGGGGGCGTGGCCCCGAAGTGGGAGAGGCGCGGCGAGCGGGGCGGGGCACCGGGGCCGAGGCCGCGGGCGGGGCGGGGCGGGGCGGGCGGCGCGGCGGGGGGAGGGGCGGGGCGCAGCGTGGCGAGGGGCGGGGCGCGGGCGGCCGTTGGCCGTGTCGGGCGGCGGGGCAGCCTCCTCCCGGGGCAGGCACACAAACACCGCGGGCCGCGCGGGGCGGGGGTCGGCGCGGCGGCGGCGGCGGCGCGGGCGGGAAGCGGCGGGGGCAGCGGGGCCGCCCCGCCTCCCTTCGGCGCTCCGGCGGCGGCCGGCGCAGGACAATGGAAGAGGCGGCAGCGGCGGTAGTAGCAGCGGCAGCGGCGGCGGCGGCGGGGGGGCCCTGCCCGGCCGATCGAACGGGGGCGGCGGCGCTGAGCGGGGAGAACGAGGCCGAGAGCCGGCAGGGCCAGGCAGAGCGCGGCGGGGAGGTGGCCCCGCTCAACCTGTTGGACACTTGCGGCGTGTGCGGGCAGCCCATCCAGAGCCGGCGGCCCAAGCTGCTGCCCTGCCTCCACTCGGTCTGCCTCCGCTGCCTGCCGCAGCCCGACCGCTACCTCATGCTGCCCCCCGCCATCCCCTCCTCGGCTGCCGGCACCCCGAAGGAGCCGCAGCCGCCGGCGCCCCCCTCTTCCCCCGTCTCTTCGCCGGCCTCGCCTCTGCACTGCATGCCCGGTAAGTGGCCCTTCTGCCGCCGACCCCTTCCCTCCGCCTGGCCCACGGCCCCCCTGGTTGGGGGTGCAGCCCCCCGCGCCCCCCCGCCCCCAGGAGGCCTGTGTGTCGCGACAGCCGTGGAGGACGGGGAGCTGTCGCGACGGGAACTTGGGAAGCAGCGGGTGCCGTGGGCGGGGTGCAGGTGCCCGGCCGCGGGGCTGCCGGGGCCACGGACCTGTCAGGGCGGGCTCGGGGCGGGCTGTGCTCGCTGCTCGCCAGCGGCAAGGCTGGCGGGGGGATTGTGGGTTTGTTTTAAAATTATTGTTTTGTTTTGTTTTTTTTTTTTAAATTTCCCACCTCGGACGGGAAGGCAGTAATTTTACTTTCCCAGGACCTCTCTGTGTGGATAGAGAGGAGCGGCGAGAGCCGTCCTCCTCCTCCCCCCCGCCGGGCCGTGGGTGCGGGGCCGGACCCGCCTCGGGGACCGCGGCCGGCCTGGGCAGCTTTCCTCGGTGGGCGCCGAGGGGGGCTTTGCGCCCAGAAGAGCTTCCTTTTGCCTCTTGCCGGCGGAAGACCTTAATACGGGGTGATAACGAAGGCAGAAAACCGTAGCGAGAAAACAGACTTTTTTTTGAGTGATGTTTCTAGGCTGGCAGTTTGGAGCTCACCTGGAGGGAAGCCCTGCAGGTGTCATCCTCTTTACAGGGCGTTCAGCCGGGGAGGCTCCCAGCGCCTGGTCGGTAACAAGTGCGGACAAGCAATAACACTTGTCCACGTGATAGGCAGCCTGGATGGATCTGGTAATGCGTTGATGTGAAACTTGCTTGTTTAATTGTCGCGCTGAAGGGAGAACGCGTCGAGGAAGCTTTGGTAAGCTCATGTACTGACATAGTAGCTTATGTCAACGCTGTAGAAGATGTGCAATAAACTCCTACAATCTGAAAGTACTTTCCTAATGTTTTTCTTTTTCTTAGCACTCTTAGTGGGTCACTTAGTTTTGTTAAAGGCAGCTTCGTCTTAGAAAAAGGTGCGAACAAGCATCCTGTAGTGGAAATGGGTGACGATCCTGGAGAAATGTGAATAGAAAAGAGGAAATGTGATGGAAATTGAGCTTCTCTATAGGTATTAGTGGAGGTTGTGCTTATTGGGATGTGTAGTGGGGGCTCAAGTGAAAAGTTCTACATGAAGAAAGAAGTAGTAACTCCAGGTCGCCATTCTTAAGCAAGTATTGGCCATTGTCCTTTAAGTGCATGTAGGAAACCTTTGCCATCCTGCCAGCAGTTCTGACCAGAAAGATTACAACTTGAATATGCAAAATGTTTGCAGCAGTTTGTAAAAGAACACCCTCGAGAGAAAGGAATATTTGGGCCAATTGGGGTGACAGCCTTGCTTCAGAATATCTGAGAAAGTCGTGAGTGTGTTATTAACAGGATATGCTGAGCCTCTTCATCTACATGGATGTCTGTGTTAGTGTATTCATTCAGTCTTTAATTTTAGCATGCAATTTCTGTAGTAGTCAGACTGCCCAGTTGGAAGTTCCAGAATTGGAAAATCTGTGAGACCCAAAGCCGGTATATTTAAGCTTGGTTGATCCAGGAGATGTTATTGCTCGTACGTCTACGAATAGAACTGTGAAGTCTGCATGGGAGGAATAGAAAAAGCACAAGATTTGGTGTACGATGAGATATTTCAAGATGAGATACTTGGAAATGAGAAAGAGGGCAGAGATGCAGCTAGCTTAGGGGTTGCAACATAGACTGAGAGACAATATAATAATCATCATCATAGGAGTTTTGAGGTCCTGAACAGCATAGCTCAATTCCCGGATGTTCTATTTAAAAACAGCAGAAATAGGGGTCTGTAGTTGAGTAAGAAATGAGATGCATCATGAGAATGAAAAGATTGGTGCTATTCAAACATCTACTTGAGAGGACAAATGATAGATGAAATAATGGATAGTAGTAACTGTAAACTTATAGCTCCATTCCCTCCCTTTGACTATGTGAGTTGGTTCTGTATGAATGAATGACACAGTATATATTCCTCCTCATTCTACAAATTTACAGACATGCTGTTTTTTGGTGACATTATTTTTGCCCTGTCGACTTTTCTTTCAAGTTATTTTCATGCTTCCATACTATCATTCATTGTCCAATAGGAAGAAGAAACTTGTATAGATCTCACGCTCTCCTTGACGCATTCTTTACATCTTTTCTTGTCGTGGTTTTGGCCCAGTGACAATGGCTGTATACTAGCTAGCTAAGGCCTAACTTGATGATGTGCATTGGCTGCTTTCTGTTTTCCAACTGATGTAAAAAAGTTGTAAACTTAAGTTAGAATTGGGGGGAAAAAAAAAAGTCAGTGTCTAAAGCTGATTATATTGAGGAAAAATGTTATGGTTGGAAGAGTTCTTAAATTCTCAGAAGATGGAAGGAAGGACAAAACAGTGCAAATCTATCGCCTCTTCTGGTAATATGTTGTGCAAAATGTTTGAGGAGTGACCTGAAGAAATAAACTGAAGAGTATGAGCTTAGAAAGTTGAATAGTAAATGCCTCTCATCATGTAAATTATGAGATTACGGTGACTAAACTGAAGAAATAAACAGCAAGGAAGCTATTTGTGCTGGAAGGAATGTCCTAGGTAAGGAACACAATAGAATTACAAACTATGAAAAGCTCCTGAAAGATAAGCAGACAGACTGCTTATGCACGTGTGCTCAGCAGTAAGATGTTGCACAAAAAGAAGCCTGAAGAAAGATTGGTAGAAGGGAGTCTGTCTTGAACAAAGGAGAGGATGTGATTTGAAAAGTGCCTCACTGAGCCAGCCTTGAGATGGAATGTTGTACTAATATCCAAATTAGTTGAGAAACAGGTAGCTAAAGAGGAATTGAATTTCAAGTATAATCTGGATATGCTTTTTGTCTTCAGCGAACAGTTTCCAAGCAGAAGCAGTCCTTCGGTTTAGTAGAATAATGTGGACCTTCAGCTTCCAACATATAGACAAGTTTACTTGGGAGAATGTTGGCTCTCTTTCTGTAAAGATACTAACTACTAATAAAGGAGTGCTGTGAAAAAAAATTTCAAACTTAAGGATCTAGAGTGAATTAAGAATTCTAGTGTTGCTCACTTGACTACGAGGTTCAGCATGGATAATGGCAAAGACAAGTGTCAAGACATGCGAAGGAGTTTCCTGTGGTGGATGTTAATCAGTATTCTTCCTGCAAAGGTAGGCTGGTGTCAAGGCCAGTTGGCATGGATATACTCTATACTGCCACATGCATTCAGTTTTGAAATAAAATAATTTCTATAGAAAAGAAAACCTGGAGTTTCTGATCTCTGTACTGTTCCTGAAGTTTAAGGTGTTGCAGAATCAGCTGTGTGTCAAGCTTCAATGGTCTTAGCACTGGAGAACTCACTGCTTGTTTTCTGAATGTCCAATGGCAACTTATTTGATGTAGGTGTTATTTTTTGTTGTTGCATTGTCAAAAAACAGGCACAATTCTGTTGCCAGGCACAGAATGTTAAGAACTGTGGGAAATGCTGCAAGAGTGGGTCTGTAAATGTGATACTAGCTGTGAGCAAGTGTCTACAGACACTGCTACTAAATATCTTGGCTAACTTCATGTGTGTTTTCTTTTTGTTTCTCAAATGGCCATTCTTTACTATTTGATTGTGCGAGTTATCACTGGTGCATACAAGAACGCTGTTATTAGAAATCCGCCATTTGCCCAAATTTTGTGCTGGGTGGTGCTTCAATGACTAGTTGAGTAGTAGCCTATACTTAATTAAAGGACAGCATTTGTAATGTGGGGAGTATCTGGACATCATGGTACTCTTGTGGAATTTTTAAATGGGAAAGAGGTACATGAAAACTGCAAAGTTATAGATTGAGATTCTATTCCTTTTCAAAACTATTTATTTAAGTTGCAGACATCCTTGTTTGTTCTTTATCATCAAACTGTACATGAAATAGATTGGGAACTGGTGTGGGGAAAAACTTGTGAATGGAAATGCGTAGCAAAGTTTTATGCAGGTATCATGATTAAATCTTACTAGTGTAGATACCAAAAATAATAGAGGAAAATTTTTTTTTCCTATGTTTTATCTGTAGACAAATCTACTAGCAAACAAATCTGTATGAAGCTGTTAAAAGCATGTAATGTTTGGACACTCCCAGGATATAAATTCTTGGGGAGTGTCCAGACTAACAACTCAAATATGTTCAATACTTGTTGTTAATTAAGGAATAAATACGTCAGAGTTACTAAACAAGGATTTTGGTGATGTTCATATTTCATATTTCAGCTTATTAATGCCCAGAAATATTTGTTTACCAATACAATTTGGAGGCCTATAAGGCATGGAATGAAGACCTAACCCTTGATGTCCCCTCATGAATGTGGATGGCATCTGCTGGTTTATTATGTCCCACAGTCAGTTCTTATCCAGATAACTTTAAACTCTTTCAGACTCTCATCTGATCTTGATATCTGGACTTTCTGATGTCATCACTTCATTTGACCTTGAAAATACAGCTTTTGAATTTAAGTTAAATTTTCTGATTTCTCTGTATGTAACATGTTCTTTCCCTCTTTCAGTTTGATAATGATTAGGATCCTTGGTAGTCTGTTTGAAGGATGTAATAGCTTCATTTGAGCTTTCTTATGGTGAAGATCAATTTTTCTTCCAGGGCTTGGTAGTCTAAGGATACTTAAGATTTTTTTTTTTTAAATCTGCATGCTACATATGGTTATTTCCGTTTCATCTTTCATATTGCCACTTGCTTAAAGTGAATTCTCTCTGTCTTTGCCATTACAAAGAGTCCGTATCTTATTTGTGTGGGTACACACTCACACTTGCACATATATGGTTGCATCTATGCATCCTTTCACAAGTCTTATTTCTGCTGTGGTGCCATCAAGAACTGAATTGTTTAACCTGTAACAAACTTAAGAAGGTTTGGGAGTGCTGATACTTGAAAATAATATACATTATAGGAATAAGTGCAGGAAAGATATGCCTAGCTTTCATACTGTTTTTGTTTTGTGCTTACTTTGAATTGAAAACTCCCGGAGCCCCAGAGATCGCATATGTGAAAAGCATTTAGCATTGTTACAGG
Source organism: Gymnogyps californianus (assembly GCF_018139145.2). Lineage (NCBI taxonomy): Eukaryota > Metazoa > Chordata > Aves > Accipitriformes > Cathartidae > Gymnogyps > Gymnogyps californianus. The sequence continues at coordinate 155,348,183 of NC_059471.1, forward strand.
TGAAATATAATATTGTTTTGATAGCCTGTAATGGACAAACCTCTTGGCTAAAAACCTCATGAAACTAGTAAAAACTTAAAATATTAATCAGTAAACTATGTAGAGAAGGTTCTTATTTTTCTAATTATAATGCCCTTCTTTTAGAAAAAGGTATGGTCTCAAGATACATATGATGGGATATGATACTAATTGTTTAAGTGTAATTTGAAGTAGAGGATATATTTGCCAAAAATCCCTGCATTCTTTTCTACCAGGAATTCCACAAAAATCTGTAGACACACCTATGCAGCCTTTATTAAGGTGGACAACCACATGATGCTGAAAGAAGCTTTAATCATGCTTGCTCCAATGTATGATTAATATAAGCATATAATATTTGTATGTCTACAGATTAGTATTTCCAGGGTAGGTTAGATGCATTTACATTTTTGCTTCTTTCACCAATAGAAAGTGTGAGATTGAAAAGCTGAAGGCATCAGAAACATCAGATGAGTGTTAAAACAACTGCAGTGATGTAGCCAGGTTCATTTGAATTAGAAGCCTTTTAGAAGTTAGGCTGTAAAATTATCAAAATAGCTGAACTGTTCTGTGAAATTTTTTTTTTTAAATGAAGATTTAAATCCTCAGAGGCCAACCTTGCTCTGTTCACATCCAAAATCGGCTTATAATGTCTCTGATAAGCAATTAGGACTTTTAATAATGGAAAGGAATCCTAGATCATAAGGTAACAGGAGAGGAAATATATACTAATGTATTAAAAATTCTCAGATGTGTATCTAGTTGAAAGTATATTGGGTTGTTTTAATGCATATGATAGAGATACCTCTTAAGAAAATGACTTGACTGAAGAGCAAGGGAAAATGGTGCCTATGTTCATTAAGAAGCAAGTCAAGGAAGGAGTGTGCTCTTTGTGGGCTAGCTCATTCATAGGAGAAATGTACTGAAGAGCTAGTAGGCCATGCAGCAGGCTTTTAGGTTGGCCTGCTGACTTACATGAGTACTACAAAGTGGCCATGTTCACTCAACTTTACCGTGTTTGTTGAATTTAAGAAAGGAATTTTGTTGTAACTCTTGATTCTGAATGTAGTGTTGTTAAAGAAGCGGGTCTTTTGTACAGGAAAAGCTTTATACCAGGGTTGTGCAAGTTTGTGTTAAGATGCTGTAGGTGGAATTTCCATACTATTTAGTGGAATTTCCCTGTAACAGTAAACCTGTGAAGCTGGTATTTTGCCCATTATATCTAATCTAAAAACAAGACGGGGAAAACCAAAAAGAATTTAAAGTGAATTTTAATGTGACTGTATTTCAGTATGAATAACTGACTTTCTGAAAAATCTGTTATTTCTGAAACTGGAAGTTTAGACTTTTAGAAGATTTTTACAATAAGATGAAATACTTTAATACAGTAGTTTTCACTGATTTCCTAACAACAATAATACGCTGGTCAGGCAGGGTTCTTCAGGTGAATATGGCCCTGTAGCTTGCATTGTGGACCTATGCAGATGATCTGGCTGAATTGTGAATAGTAGCAAAATCTCCTACTGGGCTTACTATCTCTTATTTAACTTTTATCTGCTGTAACAATTTAATGATGCATTCTTTTTTCTTTGGCTAATTTAAAGGTCACAGATAAATTGTTTTCATAGAAGAATTCCAGTGATGCTGTTAAAATTTACCTCAGCAATTAGGGTAGCTATGGTGTCATTTACTGTTTAAACTATGAACTTGCAGCTCAAACATGCTTTGAAGATGTCAGTGTCATAGTTGAACTGACTAAATATCTACTTTTTTTTTCTAGTGGCCAGAGAGAATGTATAAAACCATAAATGTTTATCATCAAAGAAAGCATGAAACAGTTGTGTGAAGTAACTAAGAAAATTACACCATTCTTAGCAAACAGTCTTGTAAAGTCAGGTATGAAACCGAAGGTTGAGCAAAAGAATGTTCCTAATTACTTGATACTGTCTCTGCAGTGCTTCAAGTAAATAGTTATTTGAAGCTTCTATGTGGAAGAAAATTGTGTATTCCCTTGCATACATTACTAACTTATGATAGAGGACTGATGTTAAACAAGCTTTCTAGTTATTTTTGAAGTTTATCAGTGGGCTATGGAGAAAAGGAAGACATTAAGCAAGGCTCAGCTGTTTTGAACTGCACTCATGGGTTTTGAGGGCCCTTGTTTCTAAAGTGGATTTGGGTCACGGGCACATCCTCATTTCAAAAAAGAAATCAGCAACTCCAGTGCTAAACCCTCCATAAGTGGGAGTACATGGACAAGAGAACTGAGCCATTTGCTTTCTGACTGTAGAAAGATTCCTGCTTCTGATTAAGTAAGTTGCCACAGGCAACTTTTTTTTAAGTGGTGAGTTCCCCTTTCTACTGTAGTCTCTCAAGTGAATATAGTGCAATTTGAATAAAACAAGTCTGTAGCTGAAATACCCTTTGAACTAAAATGATTACCTAATTTGAAAAGTGACTGTATATTTTCCCAGTGAGCTGACACATCTGTCTGTACTGTACACAGTAAAAAAGAAACAGGACTATTTTTATGTCAATGTTGGCCTGGAAAAACCCGTGTATTTTCTAGGATGTCTACTTGAGTTCAGAAAGCATGTCATAAACTTAAAAGTTCATTCAGTCTGCTTCATTCATTTCTAGGTTAAGGATGTGCAGAGTTGAAGTTTGTTGAACTAATGCTATAAGCCAGCCTAACAGAAGTTCATGTTCCACTTAGGCTGCTGCTGAACTTGCTGTGTCAGGGTACTTGTAACACTGATGCTGGTTAGGGGAGGGAACACTGGCAGCTGTGCAGGGAATGAGTAGGTGGGAAGAAAGAGAGGTGGAGAGCTGCAGCGCTCTGCTGGGGCTGGAGAATAAGGCATTGTAAAGTGGGAGCAAGGTTCTAATTTTAAATGCAAGGTACAGTGCTTTGATAAAACAGCCCAGCACCAACAAGCCTGTTACTAGAAAGGAGTCGTATGCAAGATTGGCCTGAACAGCAAAAGTGTGAATTGAAACATACTTTTTTTTTTCAACCTGGACTGTGCTTTAAAATGAGTAAACTACTTGCTAAAGTAATGTAGGAGTGTACCTTACCTGCCTTCCTAGTCAGTTGGTTTAAAGAGAAGTGGAAGTAGCTTTGAATCATCTTTGCCTTTTGGAAAACTTCTGTGACTTGTAACTATTGTTTCAGTAGTTTTCAAGCAAAAGTTGAAATTCATAGCATTACCTAGCCCCACAGTGATAAATTAGGGTAGTGGGCAACTGATCAGTCACAAGCTGAGATAAGGACAGGATAAACATAGGTGTAGTTTGCCTCCTGTAGTCTACCTGAATGTGAGTCCGGAGATGCTAGCAGGCCTTTCTTCAAATACTTCGCTCCAAGGTGTAAAATAGAATGGTTATTCCCTCCTTCATAGCAAAGGCAGGGTCCAATGTTGTGAAAGAGTGTTCAGCAGAGCCTGGGATGGAATGTATGGGAGAGCCTGTGGTCTTCCCCATCTTCTAGCAGTGAAGATTAAACAAAAAAACCCTAGCAATAGGATCTTATTCTATACCATAAGAATGACCTACCAGAATTGCTTTTACCACTCGATAAATAAGTATTTGTTGTATAAACTGTTGGGACTGGCACCATCAGTAAGATTCTGTGTATCTTGATGGACTGAGCAGGTTCAACTGCAGATCGGGAGACAGTCCAGCCTTTTTTCTTAGAAGTGGCCTTATAACTGGGACCATATACAACTTAGAAGCAAAGCCACAGTTTATGGTAGCTCGTATGTCTTCTAGATTATTGTCACTGCTGTTAAATTCAACGAGGCCAAAGATCTCTTCTCAAAATAATCTTTCTAGAAGCTGTTTTGGCAAAATGAAGATGACTTTATATATAGGCATCCCAAATGGATTGAACTGACAGTCCTCTTTCCCTCTGTTCCACCCGTTGTGCAAGACCTGAATGTAGTCTGGATTCTTTAAGAAGCTAAATGCTAATCTTGCATCCTTTTAAAGTCCATTTAGCAACAGTATTATTGTATTGTATTCCAATCTGATTGTATTTATTTTGTGGTTTTTTCTTTTTCCCTGCTTCCAGTTCTATTGGGATGAGATCAGATTTAATAAGGTTTTCTTTGGCTGCCTTTTGACTGATTTAAATTATTGAGAATATAGTATAGGTGCTATGAGCTGCAGGATGTCTGATTTCAAATGTTTGCCAGAATAGCTGCAGTTCTGCCTGAAAGTTGTGGTTGGTTGTTTTTTTCTTTTTCATTTGTCATTATGCCAGCCAAGTAGGTTAAGAACCACAATGCCATGGTTGAACTCTTGTGAATATTCCTTAAAAATAGAGTAGAAATAGAAGTATAATCCTAGTTCATTCCCAGACTGGTATTGGAGGCAAAGTGTAATGTTTCCCAAACTTTATTATCTAAACTGATATATGACCAATCTTTTCAGGCAGTATGGCACAAGTAGGTGGAAATAGATCAAGTGAATCTAAAGGACAGGTAAATGGCATTTATGAAGACCAGTTTTGGTAGAAGATTCATTTCCCTAAGCTTCACTCTTAGTACAGAGAGCATCATGCTGGGAAAGTGCCTTTGAAGGAGCTCTTTGGTTTTGGGAAAATGGGGGAAATCATAGGCAGACTAGATTTCTTCAGCGGATGTGGATGTTCGCATCAGCCAACAGGGTCTAGTTCATGGTTCAGTTATCTACTGCAGATTACAAGAGAGAATATCAGGAGATATGCAGCTGGAACACAAGTAGTATCACTGCTGCCTCTGTAACCTGCTGTTTTCTGAGAGCTGCAGGGCAGCTATTTGAAATAACTGTCGTTCTTACTTGATCAGTCAATGCATCTCTTCAACCCAGAAGGAATACATTTTATTAGTTACATTCAGTAATTTTCATATTAATGCATTGTCAGAGTAGAAGGAACAATGCTGCTTCTTAATTAATGCTGGTTCTTGGAGGCTGTGTAGTCTGTGTGGATCTCACAATGCATATATTGCTCCAGCTTTGTAGTCTTAAAGTTATGTGGGAACTGGAAAAAGCTGGTCACCTTGCTTTTTAAACCCTTAGGGCGGTGCTGCGGGATACTGGGCACATATAACAGAGGAATATAAAGTGAGTTGGCTTTTTAGTCCTGTATGTTTACACCCAAAAGTGCGATGTTTGTAACTTGCAGATGACTTGGAGGATATTCTCCTCTATAATTACTGGGTTTAAAATATTGGAGGGATTCTTGCAATTGAACTGGATGCCCAATAGTGGATAAGAGTATTAGTGTAGTTACTGGAAAGAAGTGGATGTTTTTAAGGTATGATTCATCTGACCAAGTGTAGACATCTGCTTTAAGGATGAGACAACTCATGACCTAACTATATTACCTACATCTGCATTGACTATGAAGGGAACTTCATGTAAATCAGCGCTTAGATGAATCCCACCCAAGGTATTAAAATTTGGCAACACTGCAAAGAAACTTTATCCATCTTTCAAGTGCAAACTTTAACTTTCTGGAGTCACTTTGGCATAGTAAATCAGTATTATTTCTGTGCTACCATTAAGAGTTACTTTTTCATAGATGCAAAAATTCTGCATGTGACAAGCTTTAGTATTAAACAGCTTTTGAATATAACAAGTAGTCAGAATAGACTGGATTTGGGAATCTTGGGGTTGTTTTGCTCAAATAAATTAAATGGCTTGAATCTTTACTTTTTTATTCCAATAATAATGTCTTACAGAGCACTCAGACCTATCTGATGGAAACTGCAGGAAATAAGAAGTATCTTTATTTTTTTTCTTATTGACTACATTTACCAGAGTGGCAGTTTTCATCAAATATTGTTTGTGCCTTTCATTGTCTCTGTCCCTCCCAACAGCAAGCTTAAAAAAAAAAATTTTTTGAAAAAAAAAATATCTAGAAAGCCTTAAAATATTACCAGGTTAATAATGAAAGTGTTTGTTATATAGCAGACATAATTACTTAATTTCAGGACAGATTAAAAGTGTACCTTTATAAATATTCAGAATTTATTGTTAAATACATATTAAATTCCTCTTTCTCATGGTTGGGGATCTGAGTCCTGGGCATTGTACTTGTGTGGTAAATATGCTGTTATCGTATTGTCATTGAAGAATATATTGAAGAGATACTAAGAAAAGCAACGTCCAAAGAAGAGCAACGAAGCTGGTGAAGGGTCTAGAGCACAAGTCCTATGAGGAGTGGCTCAGGGAACTGGGGTTCTTTAGCCTGGAGAAAAGGAGGCTGAGGGGAGACCTTATTGCTCTCTACAACTACCTGAAAGGAGGTTGTAGCGAGGTGGGTGTTGGTCTCTTGTCCCAGGTAACAAGTGATAGGACAAGAGGAAATGGCCTCAAGTTGTGCCAGGGGAGGTTTAGATTGGTTATTAGGAAAAACTTCTTCACTGAAAGGGTTGTCAAGCATTGGAACAGGATGCCCAGGGAAGTGGTTGAGTCACCATCCCTGGAGGTATTTAAAAGATCTGTAGATAGTTTAGTGATGGACTTGGCAGTGTTAGGTTTATGGTTGGACACTCTGATCTTAAGGGTCTTTTCCAACCTAAATAATTCTATGATTCTAATTAGCAAAAAATCTATTTTTTTTAATATCAGTCTGCCCTTTCTTTTTCTTCTGTCCACCCCTCACCAAACAAAATAACGTAAACAAAGGCAGAACCTATTATGCTAAATTAACATATTATTTCTATGTACTTTTGAACATCCATTCCCTGCATATACAGTTTATGGATAAAATTGATGGAGTCTTCAATTATATTTGTTACATCACTGTAATTTATATTTTGAGATCATTTGAAGGAAACATAATAGAGATATTGATGACTTCTGTCTGAACTATAAGTCTGTCCTCGAGGAGAACTTCAAAATAGATATCTGTATAGCAGAATATAGGTGGATGCAGCAAACACTGTGTTTAACAAGTTGATGGCTGTGGATATTGACACTTAAGTGATTTTAACCAAGTTTTCCTTTGGAGCTACAGACTGCAGTTTGTTTGGGTACTACATAAGAGATCTTCTGTGTGCCTCTCAGTTGTATTTTCCACCAGGAATTTGAAATCCCCATAGCAAAGATATGTGGAATAGAGTAGACAGGTAAGTTGAGATTCAGTGTCCAAACTGGAAAATCTTCTGCCACTTCTGAATTTCTGGGATGCCTGTGATATTCAAAAAAGGGCTGGCAGATGTACTGCACAATCCACAGGAGACCTATTTCCTTCTGGAATAGTAGCTGGAAGCCAGGCAGGGTATCCTCCTCAAATTAGCTATGTCTGTTTAGGCACCTGAATTGCTCCCCTGAGGCTAGTGGCTTGAAAAATGAGGGCCAAGAGGCTAGTTTCCCAAGTCCTGATAGGTAGTTTCCAGTTATTCAGTGGTGATCATTTTGAGAATGGGAGGAGACTTCTGAAAGAACAGAATGCAAGGGTGCATCTGAGCACTCAAGGAAGAGAGGGAGTAACATGAGCTAGCCAAAGGCCTTGAAGTGCATTAGCATTCCTGTTTTGGATGACATTTCTTCTGAAATACTCTGACTAAAGCCTGTTACCTACTGTTGTTCCCACTACTGCTTCCAACGTGGTTCCCTTAATGTGGTCCAGATTCTTAGAAGTTATTTTTTGAGGCCTTTTTTACCTTCACATCTGCTCAGTGTTGATGGGAACATTATGGTATCTGGGGCTAAATAGAGGAAGTGGGTGAAACAGTGAAGAGTGTCACATGTTGGAGTATAGTTTTCATCTTTTCAACAAAGGGTTAAAAAGAACCAGCTCCTTCAGTCTCTTCCAGAAAGGCTTGGTTCTTTGGCTTGTGACTGGCTCCAACTGCCCAAATGATAATCTGCTTACCTACTTTTTTATAACTATAATTTCTGGTGATGCGTTATACCGCAACTACTGAACTGTCAGCTGGTAGTAGATGAGAACTCAAAGATGAAGACTGGACTGTGAAATTTCTTCCTACACAGAAATGACTACTAGCTGTGTGGTGCTCACAACTCTAAGGCAGGGTCCATCTCCTTACCAGAGTTTCTGAAAATGCCAGTTTTTTTTTACCCTAGTGATCTTTTTTTAAATAGTAATAACAACATGCTAGCATGTTGCTATTCAGGGAGAAAGGTATTAATTTCATTGTTCCAGAAGCACATGGATACAATGGACTTGAGCACTGTTGACAGGAACCTAGAGTGTCTGCAAAATGGTGTTCCAGTAGAATGTATGAATCTAGACAGCATTAAACCCACTTTCAAAATGTTAGCAACTTGAAAAATTAAATACTAAGCTGCTCAGAGAAAACGATGCAAGAATGTCACTGAATCTTAAAAATCCTTGCATCTTGTATGCTTGAATTCATTACATATAAGTTGGAAATACTTGACAATTTCAGGAATTGAAAGAATGTATTTTAATTTTGATGAAAGAAATGCTCATCACAGTCAGCAGTGACAATTGGCATAATTGTTGGCAGCTTCTGCATCGTCGTTTAAGCATAATCATTGCAAGGCAGTGAGGTTTTTTATTCATCATCTTGTACTTAAATATTGTCTATCCCACAATAGCAGTATTTCCCTTTGTTACCATTATGACACTTCTTATAATTGCGTTGTTGAAGGAAATGCACTGGACAGCGTTGGATGTGAAGATAAACTCTCCCTTCAGAATTTCTTAAGGTATTCAGAAGTGGCTGGAGAGTCAGCCTTTGCAAAATTTACAGTTTATGAAGTCTAATATGCAATATTTGAAATGTTTGAAGATTGGACAAGTATAGCAAAAACAGTGAACCATTTCACAGAGCAGCTGAAATATTTTAATTCAGCTCTGCAGTGCTTTCCAAGAAAGTCAATGCACTGCAGCATAAAAACTGGCCTGTAACACTCTTCCAGAGGGGGGATTACAGCTAGTAGTCTTTGTCTGGTTTTCATCTATTTACATTTTAAAGGATGGTAAATAAAGCATTCAGGTTTTAATAAACTTATCTGCTAGATTGCTGGTTGCTTTGAATGTTTAGATTTTGGCAGTAAGTGCCAGTTTCCCCTTGAGATGTGCTTGCTTGTTGGTTTAACCTATCTCCCCTCCACTAGCAGCAGCAGGCTGTCAGAACTAGATAGGAGCAGCTTTTTCTGGAACAAACTGGTTTGAAGAAGTTGCCAATTTTGCAGCAGCAGTATTGGCTTAATGAGAAACAAGAGGAAAGCAGTAATTACTTTTAAAATTGATTCAGACATTATTGCACATGATATCGTCTCTCAGATTAAGTTTTCTAAGTGTTTATTTTTAACAGAAAAACATGACCTGTGTAAATATAACCAGTTTACCCTCAACCTCATGCATTTTAATGAAAAACCTTGCAAATATTAATGGTGTCTATATACACAGCGAGAGGAGAAAAGATCCTGTAGGTCACAATTGAAATGCCCTAATTTTCTGTGTAGTTATGCTAAAAATCTTATAGCTGGCACTGTCTTCAGTTTCTGACATACCTTCTATTAATGTTAACTAGCCTGTCCATTTTTTAAAAAATTTAACTGTGTATGTGGCTCTCTGTTAGTATTTTCTGTTCTGAAATCTATAGTTAAAATTTCAAACAAGACTTATGTAAAACCGAGGAAAATTGCCTTATGCAAGCCTAATTAATTTATTCTGTAATGACTGTGTCATTTTAGGGAAAATTAGTTACCAGTTGCTTCCAAGCACTCTATTTAATAAAGAGAGCTCTTTCACAAAACTAGTATTTTTATTTGTTTGACTGATCTGTGCTGAAGAAAGGGAACCCTTAAGCCCTCCTTTTTCAGTAAAGCACTTTGCATCTACAAACAAAAATACCCTTTTGGATCTACACATGATTATCCAGTGGCTTTATTAAATTGGCTCTGAAACCTGTTCGCTGCAGTGAAGACGCAAACGAGCTGAAACTGGGGCAGACCAGAGCAGTCTCCTATTGTCTCAGGATGCTTCAGTAGCCTGGAATGTACTCCCAGGAAATTGGGAACTGAGTTGGAAGTAATACAATATATGCCTTCAGTCCATTCTGCTGAGTGGCTTGAGGTGGCATTGCTGTGGATGCAGTGTGTAACTTGTGAAGAAGAGTAAAATGTGCCGTGGTTTCCCCTGCTTGTCTAAAATGCAAGCTAGCATTCCTTGAAGAGGCATACACATTGTGAGCCTGTAGCCAGTGAGATCTGTTACAGTGGAAACTAACTCTTCTCTCCTGGCACAACCCCATTTAATCCATGTCGTATTCCCTAATCCAGCTCATTGCATGGCAGCATAAATCTTTGTGTTGGCATGGGATAGAAATGAATGGGCAGGGAAGCCAGCGCTGTTACTTTTGTTAGCAATGTGGTGTCGGGGCCTAATGTAAGGTTCCACAGCAGCTTGATTTTTATATGAATGAATGCTGCTCCTAAAAAGAATGGAGGTCTTCCCCTCTACTCCTGCTCAAGAGCCATGTGCTGTTGATACAGCTGCATAAACAACTATACTGGCACAAAGGAGTAGATGAAAATGTGGGATCTTATCACTTACCATCCTCATGATAATCATGATGGTGATTATGGAACTCCTCCCAAATTAAGTAATATGTTTTCACCTGCTCACTGCAGCACTCTGGAAATGCTTGCTCCATTAAAAAAAAAATAAAAATCTTGTAGGATTATTTCGACAAAAATAAACCCTGATGCTTGAGAACTTCATTCTTCTGAGCAAGAACAAACAGGTAAGTATGATTTTAAAATCTTACTTCCTGCAGTGATTTCATGTTAGACACTAACAGTTACAAATCGACACATTGGAAATCCTTACCTATTCTCAAAGCTCAGTGGACTGCCTACCTAGACTTAGATTCTCCCTCAGCTTGCATCAGTGCACAGAGACAGGAGAAGAAACAGTTTCAAGCCTTTCTTCCTTCTTGATAGACAATGGATTTCGTTGTTTCATACCTTTGAAAGAAGATACTCATGTAATAATTGTTTATTAAAAGAGAGCAAACTATGCAATTCTTGTTAGGATCCTTAAATTTGAAAATTTAAGCCCATGTAAAATGGGACTGTTCTCGGTGAAAGGCATTCTAATGCGTGTTATCTTATCCCTTGCAGTGTTGCCCTTTTGAAGGTTCAGTAAGTGCTAAGACCACAAAGGAACCTTACCTATTTCTAACAATACATGGGAGTTTTTTTGTGCTCTCTACTTCTCAGATGTTTTTTCTTTTCTGGTTCGTATCCACTAAACCTTGCAGTGCTTCAGGCCCAAACACACTGAAATTTTCAATTATTTTACAGATGAATCCTGTGGGTTTTTCTTGGTTCTCTTCCCCCCCTGCATTTGCTCCATTGTAATGGGCACTACAGGGCTGGAAGCAGTAGATTGCATTTGATGTGAATAATACGGATGACGGTTAGAACCAGAAAACAGGTTTCTCATTAGCACTAGAGGAAACGAGGTTCTATAGGAGTGAATATTCTAAATTGGAAGGAAGGATGGCAAATCAGCTGGCAACTGACTGAGCTTGACAAAAGGTTCAGAGGGAAACATAGGGTTTGAAACAAACAGGCAATCGAGGAAGGGTAAGTCCAGTCAAAAATGGAACAGCTGGCTGAAGGTCCCTGGTTAACTACTCCTGTAGCTGCTCTGGTGTGCTGGAGTCACCGCTGGATCCTCTTTGGTGTTTGTTTCCTTTAAACTGCAGGAGGTGGATGATGGTAGGTGATGCTACTTTAAGCAATTTTAGGAAAATGTGAGGTCACCCTTGCCCAATTCCCCATCCCCCCACACTCTAAGGAGGAATAGGAAAGGTAGCTTCATCTCAACTTGTTTCCTCTTCTAAGTAATACTAGATCTGGTTTTCTCAGATATTCCCTGTGTCTCTAGAGTGTAGTGCAACATCAGGCATTCTGAAAGGAGATGACATTAAAAATACCAAGTGTCAACTCTATTTCTGGCAGTTTGCTGTCATAGCAAGTCTTCTTTCAGAGAATCTTCAGGAAGGAAAATTACTTTGTTCACTAAAAATTAACTTGGTCTTGGAAGCCTCCTAACTATATCGTTCAATTCACACACAAATATCTCAAAGCTCTTTAGAGTTGATTGGGTCAAGAATTAGTTGAGCGTCAGAACATTAATGTGGAATTAGAGGTCCTCCTTAGCCCCAGTTTAATCAGGATAAACAGTAGAGGCTCACCATCCAGGAATGTGCTTAACCTGAACAGTGTTAGCCAAAATGCTAACCTGAATCTGATGCTGTTTCTGATGCTGCTGCATTATAATTGCTCTGACAATGTTTATTTAAAGATACTGGTTTTTTGTCTTTAGTGAAAATACTAGGTTTGGGCTGACTTGGTAATGTACTTGAAGAATATATACTTGGTATAGCAAATACCAATTGCAGAAATAATTTTTGGATTAGTGAAATTTCATTATATTATCCCACAGTGTGTGCATTAATAATGTTCTGTGCTGCAGCTTTCCAGATTTTTCTTCTTTTTTGCCCTCATTCCTTTTAACAAAACTGTGGGTATTTGGGGGGAGGGAGGGAATGAACAGCAAAATAATTTGGGGATTTTTTTTTTCATTTAAAGCAATAATGTAGTTCTTGTTTTGATGACATAGTATGCTGCTCCTGTAGCTTCATTAGAAGATGAATTATTTTCCTAACCAATTTATATAAGGAAATCAACTAAATAGCTTTTAATATCTTACTCAGAATTTGAATGTTCTTGAACAGACCATAGCATAATAGCTAGAGTTCCCAGCCTTGAAAGCACTGAAGTAAATTGTGGCACAATTCAGGAAGCAGGTGTCTTGAAACAAGAGGAAGGAAGTGTTGGCAATAAGATTAAGCATGGTTAGAAAGCTGTTGCATGATTGCGTCCAAACCTTAACACTTAAAAAAAAAAAAAAAGTTTGATTCATTGTAGCACTAGGAAAGTGTCTTGCAGAGGGACTCGATGGAGGAAATGTTAATTAATTCAGAGGTTAATTTAGGAATTGCATTCTATGCATGCTTAAGGAACAGTTTAAAATGTAATTAAATGTTTGTGAGGAAAAAAGGCATACCAATGAACATTAAAAGCAAATACATACATGGAATGTAGTAAGAAAATGCTGGGGTTATATTAACTTGGCTTTGTATTGCATTCCTTCTTCCTATATGTTACTGTAACTCTGATGAAATACGAGCACAAATGTCTTTGAAAAATACCATTGTCCTTTTGGTTGTTCAAAAAAGTTAATTGCTTGCTACAGCACCTGTTGGCTTGTTAGCGGAAAGCTTGTATGTGTGCTCCTATGGTTGCTTCAGCCATCTGTCTTAATACTATTTGTCAGTTATGACTTTAAACCAGCCTGACTCTTTATGCACCAAAAGAAGTCAAACTCCTCTATCAGGCCTATTAGTAGGCTGGGGAGAGCACTAATCCTTAGTGTGCAGTGTTGTGTTTTGTTACTACTACAGGACCTAGGAGGGGATACTTGTCCGTGGTCTGAGTTAAGCCTTTGTACTGGAAAACTGGATGAGGAAAAAAGGGTTTCAAACCATGTCTGTGATTCCTTTATCAAATCATCACTGTACATACAAAATATATTATAAATAATAATCTATTAAAACTGTCAAGTCATTAACATGCTGATATTTATTGTACGCTGTTTCCATTTTTATTGTTGATACCAAAAGACTCTACTCAGCACACATCTGAGTTTTCCTCCTATCTTTTAAATAAAATGTCTCTTAAGCTACTGTAGTATATGGTGTCATGTAGTAGATTAGTTTGAGGACAATGACACTGTCTCAGCACTCTTCCGAGTCCTTTTTACTTGGGAAAAGGAAGAAACATCGGATCTCTATGGTTAGCAATATTCTAAACTGGATTAGACCTCTAAAGTAGTACAGGTATTGTAATTGGCATGAGGTTGTGTATTCTCTACATCTCTCTGAGGTTGCAACGTGACAGACCACTGTCTTCTCCATATAAAACCTGCAAAGTTACATACAAACCAGCATCTCTTTCAGATCCACTTCTCTCATCAACCAAGAATTCTAGTTTAAAGCATTTAGCTTTAAAACAAACAAAACAAAAAACCCAAACAAAAAACCCCCCAAAACCATTAAGGTCTGTCGAAGACGTATGTGTGGTGGGTTAACCTTGGCTGGCTGCCAGATGCCTGCCAAGCTGCGCTCTCTCTCCTCCCCCTCAATGGGACAGATAAAGACAGGGCAATAGCTTGTCAATAACCATTGGGGCAAAACAGATTCAAAGTGAGGAAGATTAATTTATTGCCAATTAAATAGATTTGGATGGTGAGAAACAAACACAAATATTAAAAAAACCTTCCCCCTCACAGCCCTCTTCAACTTCACTCCTTCATTCCTGACTTTACCTCCTCTCTTCCTCGAGCGGTGGAGCGGGGATGGGGAATGAGGGTTGTGATCAGTTCATAACAGTTCCTCTGTGCTGCTCCATCCTCCACCCACTTGTTCCCTGCTCCAGTGTGGGGTCCCTCCCATAGGATACAGTCCTTCAAGATCTCCTCCAATGTGGGTCCTCTCCATGGGGTACAGTCTTTCAGGAACAGGCTGCTCCAGTGTGGGTCCCCCATAGGCCACAGTCCTGCCAGAAAACCTGCTCCTGCACGGGCACCTCTTCGTGGGATGCATCTCCTGCCAGGAACCTGCTCTGGCATGGGCTTTCCACGGGCTGCAGCTTCTTTCAAGGCATATCCACCTGCTGCAGCGTGGGGTCCTCCACAGGCTGCAGTATGGGTATCTGCTCTAATGTGGTCTTCCATGGGCAGCATGGGGACAACCTGTTTTACCATGGTCTTCTCCATGGGCTGCAGGGGAATCTCTGCTTTGGCACCTCCTCTCACTCCTTCTTTACTGACTGGGGTGTCTGCAGGGCTGTTTCTCTCACGTTTTTCTTACTCTCTCCCAGCTGCTGTTGCACAGCATTTTTTTACCCTTTCTTAAATGTGTACACAGAGGCGCCACCACCATTGCTGATGGGTTCAGCTTTGGCCAGCGGTGGGTCCATCTTGGAGCTGGCTGGAATTGGCTCTGTCTGACATGGGGGCAGCCCCCGGTGTCTTCTCACAGAGGGCACCCCTGCAGCTCCCCCTCGCCCCCCATTACCAAAACCTGGACATGTAAACCCAATGCACCGTGTTACTGGACCAGACCTTATTCTAAAAGAGGATTCTGCACGTGAAAAAAATTAAATGTTATGTGTCATCTTCAGAAACAGATACTGAACAAATCCAGTAACTTTCCTGCTCCTGTTCCCAATATTTCTTGTTTATAACTCTCTGTAGCCTGGTGTTTACAGGTGTGTGCTCTTGGGGCTGTGATGTGTTTTGGGCTGTAAGCAACATAAATGATATGAACTGACTTAAATCCCATCGCATCTGTGATGGCTGACAACTGTACAATTTGTATTGGATGAATGGCTGAAAACTTTGCTTGGCCTATGTGTAGTTTTATCATTTTATACAAAAAACTGCATTCGGTAACTTGTATTGCACAAAGTAGTTGTATTACTCGTATTACTTGAAAATTACTATTTCCAGATAGATCTCTAGTACTTAATTATGACAGGTAACCCTGATAACATCAGTAGAAATGGTAGTGTTGAAACAGAGATATGTTTGTCTGTGAGCTTTGCTAAATTAGAGTGTGTGTCTTTACTTGAATATAATTGGTGTTCTTTTTTTAACTTTGAATACATTGTTTTCGTATTTATCCGTGTTTTCCATTTAATTCCAAAATAGTCATAGTCTTTCCTCTTCTGCCTCTGTTTTGCCATAGAAAGCTCTGAATTCTGGGTTCATTGTAAACCGTAATTTTCCTTCCCAGTAACTTAGTGTCTCTCTTAGTTATGTGGGTTCTGGTGAACTGCCAGCTCCTCACTGTGTTCTGCAGGACTGTGTGGTGCACTCCACTGTACTATTTGTTTACTGATAAGGAGTGCGGGTAGAAATTCCAGCACTGATGTGCAGCATATCAGCGTGAGAGTGTCTCTGAGGTGGCTAGATTGAAGTTCTGAAATGAACCTGCCTGAATTCGTTAGGTACTGTTATTTGCCATGACCCTTTTGTTTCAAATGCAACACGCATGAAAAAACATGTATAGAGCACTCCGCTTGCACCTTTCATTTCCCACGCGGAGAGTGGAGGGGAAAAGACCACATGTGGTTTATATTGTTTGGTACATTACTGAAAGAGCTTTGGGTACGTTACGAATAGTAGATAAGGACCTGAAAGGAATGCTGCCTGGCTAATTTGTGTTTTACGTTTTGTGCCAAAAAGGCCTATGTTGGCAGCTGTGTGCGTAACAGTGTAATCTGGCTGTAACAGTTACATTGAGATCATGATATTAGATATTTTCACTTAAATCCATGGTCCTGAAGTTGATTAAATCTGGGTTAAAACTGATTTGTGTAGCAGTCATCAATCCAGGATTATAACAAAAACAAATTACCCACACACAGTTGCAGAAGAAAACCTTGACTTAAGGCTAGACAGCATAAGGAATCCCAGAAAAAGTTTCAAGAGGATTTTGAGAGATTTGGGCAGTTTTCCTTTTCTCCTTCTCCCATCTCAGTCTAGAATTTCTAAGTGATCTCTTGAACAGGTAGTTGCCAGTATTCTGTTGGTGAAAATGCAACGTTTGGTTTACATTAGTAAGTTTCCTAACTTGTCCCCTGCCCCTTCCTTGCCCGCCATGTTTTCAATTCAAGCCGATTTATAAACTCAGCTTAATACAACTGATCTGTTTCAAAGACAATGGTTCCATGTTTAATCTTAATCTTCAGTGGCGGTGTTGGCCCCTTCCCATCCTTGTGCTGCTTCTCATGTTGCTTCAGTGTAAGCAGTAGTGCATTTGGTCAGTGAAGCAGATCGGGGGCTGGAGGTGAAGCTTGGGAGAGCAGGAGAAATACATCCATGTCTGAATCAGTCTGCCAGTCTCATTCTCTGTCTATACCCCACTCCCAAACACATGCAAAGACCGACTCAGTCCCTTGTGCTGGCCCAGAGCACTGGACTTCATCAGGGTCAAGAATGAGCTGTAAGGGAACAGAGGGCGGTTTTGTAGTCCGCGCTGTTGAAAAATGTAAAAAATAGTCTTTTTCAGCAAGTATGTAGCTTGAGTATTAGGAAATTTGTTCACTCTTGACTGTGGTAAATTGATTTGCTTAATAAAAGGAGAAATTCAGTACTTGGAATTCTATTGACTACCTGACATACCAGAATTGGATTTCTTAATTATCCTTCATGATGATGGTATAAAAAAAGTTACAAAAGTTTTAGCCAAAATATAGAATTTGTATATAAAAAGAAACTGCACAAATATGTATTGAAATGCAGACTGGCAAAATGGCAATTATAATAAAACCAGGCTTAACGTCGTAGCCTGTCAGATGAAAGTGAAATGCCTTGCACACAAGTGGAAAACTGATGGCTGAATTTCCAGAATGAAGAGCTAATTTAGTAAAACTGGTGGACTTTAATATTAGGGAACTGCTTTATAGTGGGTTGGCCAGTTGAATCTCTAGCGTGTATTGGAAGAACATTATGAAAAAGTTACCTAAATCTTGTATGACGCACTTACAGTAAGGAATTAAGTTCTTCTGCAGAAAGTGAAATATTTAATAGGTTCTGTACTTCTACATTTTATTGTAAAAGTGAAACAGGAACAGAATTAAGCCCATGCTGGTTTAGTTAAATACGCAAGTGCTGAATTATATATTGGTGTTAAATTCATTGGGTTAAATGATGCCTCTGATCTTCTTTAAGGCCCTAAAATCATGCCTCCTCTCAAATGGCAGCTATAGGTCTAAAATCTATCTCAGTGTGGACTCACATGTAGGCTTTGCATGATGACTTCCACGTCCTAAGTGAGTATTTCAACCTAACTTAGTTTCAATTCTTTTCTTTTTTTGGTGGTAATGACTGTGATAATTTTCTTAAAGCAAGATGTTAATGCCTAGCACTTTAGAGATTTTTCTTGGATGAGAAACAAGCCTCAGTTCTAATATGACGTTCTGTTTTCTGCAGCTAGGAAAGATGTCTAGTTTAAAATGTTTATATAGATCTTTTCCATTTCGGTCTAGTCTACTCACTGTTGAACCCCAAGTTTTGAACTTGACTTTGTCCTTTTTATTCTCTTGAGAAAACTATGAATTGTTTAACCCTTAGCATTATTGGTTCTCAGCTCTTTCTTCAACCAGGAGTCTAAGTATGTTATTGTCTTAGAATTGTTCCCCAGTGTGTCTTGCAGAGGAGAGGAGAGAGAGGACCTTGCTTATTTGTTCCCATGTCTTTCTTGCTTGCTTTCCCTTGGTTAGTGTGAAGGTAGTCACAATATTAATATAGGTCTGTTCTTCCTCTATACAACTTGCCTCATTAATTTTGAATTTATTACATTTCAATGTCTTGTATTACATAGTTCTGTCAGTCATGTCACACTGCTGGCGTGTATGTGTGTGTATGTAATACCACTTAATGTCACTAATTAATACTCCACACTTATAAATGTTTACTTTAATCCATTCTATAACAACAAATTGTCAATGGGAATACATTCCCTTTAGAGAAAATGAATTAATTTTCTGTAAGATTAAGGCAAATTCTTTATAGGATTGAAAAAAAAAAGGTGCTTTGACCTTGGTTGAAAGAATACGTCATCAGGGAATAACAGGTAAAGGTTACTTCAGTGATAAATGAGAATTAGCTTCTCCTTACTCACACCTTTTTCACAGGAAAGTATTAAAACATCCTTTCAAAGTATTTATCCTTACAAGCTGTCTTTGAAGTTGTTTGATATATCTTAAGTTGTGCAAGCATAATCAGATATTTTTTTTTCCCCCCAGTCGGTGTTATCCGCTGTCCAATTTGTGGTCAGGAATGCGCAGAGAGACACATCATAGATAACTTTTTTGTGAAGGATACCACAGAGGTTCCCAGTAGCACAGTAGAGAAATCAAATCAGGTAAGTGCATTAACATGTAATCATGTTAACACCTTTTGGATGTGTGTGCATATCCTTGGCTTCTTGCTGTGTAGCCTTTTTCCTGTTCATATGCAGAAAAAGACTTCAAGTACTTAGTCATCACATGGGGTAGCTACTCTAGAAAATCAGTTAAAGTTGATGAAAATGCATGTGAAGAAGGTGGTTATCTTATTCTATTTTTAATTGTTGATATAAAATTGCATAGTGATAGCAAAAGATTAAGGAACAGGCATTAGAATGGGAATTTCTATACTTTGGACAGGGCACTTGAAGCACTTTTTGAAGCAGAGACCCGAACAACACTACATCAAGAGATCTCAATGTAAAATGGAATCCTCTAGTTAAATAGACTTTATTTTTCTTATCTCAGCACTGACAAAACATGGCACTAAATAGCTGGAGTGCAGTTACCAAGCAAGAGGCTCAAACTTCTAATTGAGGAAGATGGTATGTTGTAGGGGTTTCTTGTTTGTTTTTCTTATGTAGGCTGCCTCTTCTTCCTTTTGCAATCAAATAATAGCCATCTCATAAAACCAAAACCCGCTTATCTGGAAGAATAGTAATACTGGGGTTTTTTTCTCACGATGGTTTTTCAGCAGGAAAGAACTAGTGTGGAAGCAGTACCAAATGAATAATCACATCTATGTAGGACCACAGTTTAGCAATCTCTGGTATCAAAATATTGCATCTTCATTTTTAGCTAGTAAGAGAGTACCTCAAGGATCTCTTTACTCATAAACTTTTTATTAAAATCCAGGAACTTATTGTAAATAATTCAACCTCTCTATATGTTGCTGTATTCTTCATAATAACGGTACAAAAAGGTTGCTGTGTCAGTGTGGCTTGCATTTCTGCTGATCCCCTAACATTTGGATGGTGGTCTCATTTTGAAAATGCCTCTTTTTTGCTTTCCTGTTTTAGGGACCTGTATCATTGGCTCTTGATCCATTTTTTTCAAGGGCAGCTTCTTAGACGTCCTTTATTGCGTAGTCTGCTTGTTTCAAAGCTTAGCTGAAATTTGTGCTTACACATATGAATGGGTATGTCTCTCAGGAACAGGTGGAAGTACCCAGTCAGGTTTGTGATACCAGCTCACTGACTATTAAAGGCATAAATGTTGTCATCATCTCTGAGGAAGAGGAATTATGTCTTGAAAACCATTAAACTGTGTTCAGCTTATAAGGAATTTTGCAACTGGATTTCTGAGAAATTATAGACCTCATCAGAAACTGAAACTTAGTTGGGAGTCTCTGAAGTATGAGCAGTGTTCTCTTAATGTAGGACAGTTTGAAGTTTGCTTTTTTTGTGTTTGTGTGTGAGGTTTGTTTGGTTGGGTTTTTTTCCCCTGGGTGTTGAGGGAAACCTCTGAGTTTTGGAGATGGTTGTGAGATTTACACAAAGTCTCTCAGTACTCTACCAGTAAGATTTAGAAAATGAATAGTCCCTGTTGCATTGAAAATTTGATCATAACTTTTTTAGTGACTTTAAAGTTAGGAAGAGAAGCAAGATAACAAATAACTTCGTTATGCAGGAGCAGTCCTGAATTTTTTGGGGTGCCTGTGCCATAACCTCTGCTTAGTCATATAACGAGTCTTCTAAAATATTGCTTTGGGGAGTGGTGATAGAAGTAGAATCACTTCTCCTGGGTTTAGTGACAAAGTCTCCCCCCCCCCCCCCCCCCCCAATTTTTTCTGCTTTCTGTGAAAGTTAAGTGGGGAATTGAGGCCTTTGAGACTTGGATAAGGAATTGAAAATTCAAGAAGGGTTCTTTATATTCTTGAGGTTGATCATAATCATGTAAAATTGGGTGTACTTCGATGGGTCATAGGGTATCGAAAGTTGGAGTATCCACCAAACTCGATGATGTCAGGATAAGTCAGGCATTTCCTTGAAATTGAGGGAGATGTCTTTTTTGTTTACCTTTGGATCTTGATCTGCTGGAGATACAGAGAAATTCCACATATTTCAGCAGCTGATTTGGAATCATCCATTGTTGAGTGGTGTGAGCAGATTTCAGGGAGGTTCTTCAAAGCATTTGTGTTTCCTTAAGTTCCCTTCTCAGACTTCTATCTTACTCTTCCATTCCATATTTGTTTCTCTCTCTCCCTAACAAAAACCAGCAGGGTTGCAGTTCAGAAAGCATGTCTGTTCTTCAGCTAAGTTCCCTGGCTGAACTCATCATACTTTCTGCAGCAGTTGAAGGCAAACCAGCAGACTTTGCTGAACCAGCAGAGTAGTACATTCATGTGCTTCTCTGCTGACTGCTTTTTTAAGTGGAGCTAGATGTTTTGTTAGATGCCTGCTAAGTGAGCATGTACCTTACCTCTTGGAAGTGAATGATGTGCAGTTCTGTTTTGTTTCAGTAGATTTATTTTGGTGTAAAGAAGCTTTTTGGACATTCCTTTGTACTTTGACATTGGAACCATAAAAAAAAGCTACACCATTCTATAAAGCTGTCTGTTGTGGAACAGCAAAGTTAACTCAATAATAGTTAAACAGATGGGTGTCCTGTTGAAGAGGGTATATTACGAGGTTTAAGGATGATACATCCTTCTAATCAGCCTGTCTTGTTCTGCCTTTGAAGGAGCAAAGAGAAAAGAAAGAAAAATTGCCAGTAGCAAGATAGGCAACAGATCAGAGGAATTAAAGTGGAAAAGATACTGAGACTTGCAGGAAATACTGGATCAGAGATCACCCAAATTCTGTGAAAAACTTTGGCCATTTTATAGAGATTTTCTACTTGGATGGTTAGTTTGGTTTTGATAGTTTGGCAGCTTTAGCAGGATGTTTAAGAAATGAGAATTAGAGGCAAGCCGTGGATTCTGTGCAAGTGATGTTGTGGCTTAGAACCAATGGTCCATATCTGGGACTAGCCTGTATATGTGTGTTGTCAGGAAGGACTGGTTTATTTCAATTCAAGAGAGACTGCAAAAAACCCTTTCAAATTCAATGTTTGGTTGTTTCAGATTTAAAATGGTAATAATGCTAAAACAGTTTTAGCATATTGAATTAAAACTGTAGGAGTGAATGGCGTATCATGGAGCCTGGCATTGTGGGGTGAGAAAAATAACTGGAACCCATTTAAGTGCCATCCATCTATCTAAAATCATGTTTACCTTATCTGAGCCTGATTTTGGCAGTTCAGTACCCTACTTACATAGCTGTGCTTTCTAGCAGTTACTACTGAAAACTTCAGGAGCAAAAGAAGTAAGCATAAAGAAAGTGTGAAACTCCCTAGTATATGTTCCATAAGGGCTTTCATGGCTAGCATTAAAGAGAACATTAAGGATTTTGTGCTGGCTATTAGCATAGGAAGCTTTCCAGAAGAAGAGACTAACGGGAAATGCAGTTGTGATCTTCCTGAAAGTAATCATTGTAGGTTGTGGGCAACTAGGACATAAATACTTTGAAAGAGCAGATCCTTTATAATTTTTTTCACATTATGATTTAAGAACTTTTTGTTCTTTAGCATCCAATAATTGTAATGAAAAGGAATATAACAAAACGAGAGAAATAAAACCCAAGAAAATACAAGTGACGCACCATGCAGTTGCTCACCACCCGCTGACCGATGCCCAAGCAGTGATCTGCCCCTCCCAGCCAATTCCCCCCAGTTTATATACTGAACATGACATTCTGTGATAGTTCAGGTCAGCTGTCCTGGCCATGCTCCCTCCCAGCTTCTTGTACACCTGCTTGTTGGCAGAGCGTGGGAAACTGAAAAGTCCTTGGCTTAAGATAAGCGCTACTTAGCAACAACTAAAACATCAGAGTGTTATCAACATTATTCTCACACTAAATCCAAAACACAGCACTGTACCAGCTACTAGGAAGAAAATTAACCCTATCCCAGCTGAAACCAGGACACTTGGCAAAATTATTGGATGCTAAAGAGGAGTTTGAAAATAAAAATTAATTATACTTGCTTCGTAAGAGTGAGCAGAAAGGAGCTTCAAACCCAAGAGATGTTGCTGAAGCAAATGCTAAATTTGAATAAGACTAAGTAGACAAGTGAGGGAAATTTGGGAACTTAACAGAAGAAAATTGTTTAACGCGTGTGCAAAGCCATGAAAGGAAAAATGAGTAGTGTGAGATTGATGCAGAAGAGAAGATCATAGTACTAATATTGATGTTGCTGCAACATATTGAGCCTGTAGTCCATTGTAGTTCAGGTCTGAATTCTCATAGCTTCTCTGTCCGAAAGAGAACATGTGTAAAAATATTTTTGATAGCAAGAACACTTTCTGTATCTTTACCAGTTACTGACCTCAGAGTTTTAAATGTTGTAGTAGGAATGAAGAACAGTTGAACTTTATGTGAGATACTGGGAATGTAGTAAGAAAACAGGGTATGAGTTTGGATCTGATACTAGGTCTGGATACTAAGACAGCAAGTCTGACTGGGATAATAGAGTGATTAATGAGGAGAATTTAGAACAAAAAGTTTCTCTAGTTTTGTATGGTGCCAGAGTAGCCGCTATGTATTCTTCCAAAGAAGAACTAGTATGCTAAATGGCTTATCAAAGCTGTAGCCGTGGCCAAAACGTCTTTGAAAGCCACTGGTTTAGGGCAGTGGGTAATAGACTCAAGAAGAGTCACAGTATGGTTTTGTTGTGCTTTGAAGAGAGGCAGCTGTTGATGGGATGCTGGGGAAAGGAGGATATGTTGATCAGGGTTCACGCACTTTGGGATATCAGCACGTGGTTCATATTTAGAGTTACATATAGGCGAGAATGTCCCAAAAGACAGGTGCTGTCTTTGGTGATTTTGTATGTGCCAACCGATAGTTATATAACTATTAGCATTGATGTTTTGGATCCAATAGGGGAAACCATTGCATCTCATTTACACTGTTGACGTTTGGAACGTTAGCTCGCTGAATATTCCTCTGGGCTACTTTGCTCTCTTCCTTTGAAACTTGGAAACCTTTGCTTGCTTATTTAATCTCTTTAATACTCAAAGTATATTTAATTGGAAGAGTGGTTAGTTACTACAGTGGCTGAGAAGACAGCTTTATTACCCCAACTCTTGCATGTAAATCTGTTTTTAAGTAAATATACAAGCTTTTACAACAGAAAAAATAGTACTTATCTGCAACATGCTGAGTAATTTCAGCTTTCATTAAATTTGAATGAAGGCGAAGTGAACACTTCCCGGGGTTATAAATACTAAAACTAGTAACTGAATTAAATATAATTACAAGGAAAACTCAATTAAAAATAAATATCTGTCTAACCAGAATAAAGGCTTACAGGTTAACTAGGGAGAGTTTTCTTTGAAATCACTGAAGCACTGCTTGTATGAGTCAGAAAAATAAGAGTGAAATAAGTTTCAGGTTTTGTAAGAGTATAGCAAATACTTGCAGTAATTGTACTTCCATGTACTTTAGCTATATGACTTATTCTAATAACTAGGAGTTCTAGCAAACTCCAAGCTATATCTGAAAACACATATTTCAAATAAGAACTGGGTAGAAGCAAATCTAGTTTCTACCTAGAAGGCATAGCTATTTTGACAGCATGAGTTATGATGTCTTTGAAAAATTTTAGAAATCTGTCTGTCTTCTACTTGGTGGCTTTGAAGAGTATAAAGTTGGAATATATATTTCTGGGACTATGAAGGAGGAGTTTCAGTTCATTTGGCAGCACCTGATTATTGGTTATTGAATCACAATCTTCATCTCATTCCAAATATAGCAGGTCAAACCTGTTGGAAAAAACCCTAAAGCATATTGAAAAAAGAAAATAGACAAAGATCTTGGAATCTAGAAGGAATTAATAACTTCAGAAATCCTTTGAACTTACTTAAATGCCCTGGCACGTAGCAAGTTTATCTGCCTAAGTTTGCTAAAGGTGACCTGGAAAGGCTGTTGTGGTTTTTTTTCCCCTGTTGTCTTTTTTTTTTTTTTTTTTTTTTTGGATCTTTATTTTGCTTCTTTGACTTAAAGAATGCCTGAAAGACTTTTTTGTTGTTGTTTTTTCCTTTGTTATTTTGTTTTCACTGTTGGGTTTTTTACACTAGAGAAACAAATATCCAGTCTCTTATTCTCCACTCTAACTTGCAAAAACACCTCTGCATATCTGGGGGCATAGCACAATCGTACCTCTCTGGCAACAAGACCGATTTTAAAACTTCTTTCTCGTCGTGCAGTAGTTCACTGCCCAGTCAGCAGCGCTGATGTAACTGATCCTTGGTCTACAATGATGTAATCAATCTGGTTCTACACCACAGTCTTGCAGAGGGTTGCATTGGCACACCTGAGGAGGAGACAACCATGAAAGGAGAAGGGAGGGAATTTCTTTCATGGGAGTTTCTGCCAGAGAAAATGTAACGTTGAAGTAACGCCTCAGTGATACTTGCTTGTTCTAAATTTTTTTTTCAAGAAGCTGTGCTGAGTCCTTAGGAACAGTTCTCCAAACCGCGCCCCGGCCCCCCGCCCCCCCCCCCCCCCCCCCCCATGTCATTGAAATTAAGAGTTAAGAGCAAATTTTCAATTTCCGGATTACAATTCACTTCCTTTAATTGTTTTACTTCCATTTTCTTGACTTTTTAATGATGTCCTGGCTTCGATATTTCTGCCTAGTCGACTAGTCGGGATAGGGCTAGAATTTTTATTGTTAAGAGAAGAGGGGAAAGAAAAAGAAAAACCAAGCAGGAGATAAAAAAATATTAAGAAGATTTTTAAAAATAAAACTTTCAGGCCTCCTTTTTGTAAAGAAACAGAAAAAGGGGCACAAGCCCACTTGTTTCTCCTTTGCAGGTCACCTTTAATGAAAAGGAACTGCTTCAAACTCCAAGTGACAACAAGAGGGGTTAACAACCCTTGCGTTGTAACTTCATTTCTCAGAAGATATTTGCTTTGAGAGGCAACATGATCCAGAAGAATAAGCACAGCATTGGGAATCTGGAACTCCTATGTTCAAATTCCAGTTCTGTCAGTAACTTGCTATGTGGCCTAAGGCAAGTTTTGTGCTAATTTTCCTCTTTTTCTTGAAGGGGAAACTGGGACATAGTTCTACATATATATTATCTATCTGCATAGGTTGTAATTTGCTTCCTCTTTAACTTAATCTATGTTTATCTTGTGTGGGTGCAGAAGTTGGATTTTTTTTTTTTTTTAACCAAACTGAAAACTAAACTAAAATCTAAAATTTTCTCCTTGTTGCTCCTGCTAGCACAATTCTATCACTGTGATCTGTAGGATATAGCAATCTTGAGACATCTTGAGGCTTTTGTTTGCAGCAGTGCTAAACGTTGATAGAAATGGATGGTAGTTACCTAAACAAGTATCTGCATAAGCATGTTCACTATTTTTACCACCAAAACCTGCTTGAAGGTATGACTACAGAGGCATTGTAAAGGAGGAGTTAAAAATGAAATAAGGTTATGAACACGTGAAGTGGTGTTGTCCATCATTCATAGTTTTCAACCTGTTGTTCAAATTGTGGATCCATAGGAATTTTTTCTTGTGTGTGTATTGACTCTGTGCAGGGAGTTTTTGGTCTGCTATCAAGTTTGTTTTCCTTAATTTTTTTTTTCTAGATCTCTTGGGTATAGTCCAAAGAGCCCCAGGAATTAACAGGTCACAGTTTGAAAGTTAGTATGCATTGGTTGCAAATCTGTTCTAGGGTAGCTATACTGATAAGCTTAACTGGAATGCTATCTTTAAGTGGTGACGCAGAGATTCTTGTGAGCAACCCTGCTGTTCAGTACTGTGTGTACTTCCTGAAGCTCTAAGCAGGTGAACAGAAACTAAAATTAAAGCTTCTGTGTGAACTGAGGGAGGCTTCTAAAATCAGAGCAGTGCTGATTGTGTTCTGTCTTTAGTAAATATTTCACAAGAGCATATTGTATGTAGTAAACATTGTATGGCTTCTAAGCATGCAGTGTCGGGCAGAAAGTAATGGTTTGACTTTTATCATGTCAGGTAAAGGTTTTAGAGTAACACTGACAAAATGACCACTTTCTTTGAAAAGTCACATTCAATTACTTTTATGCAGTTATTTATAGTGTTCCTGTACCTCAGGCAGTTTTCTGTTCTCATTTCACTGTTTTCAGAAAACTGTAAAAGTGCACTGATGATATATGAACAATAGCTTGTATGTATATTCCGTATTTATTTTAACAGCTACCTTTTCTTTCTCATGTCAGGTCTGCACAAGCTGTGAAGACAATGCAGAAGCTAATGGTTTTTGTGTGGAATGTGTAGAATGGTTGTGCAAGACCTGCATCAGAGCTCACCAGAGGGTTAAATTCACAAAGGATCATACCGTAAGACAGAAAGAGGAAGTATCTCCAGGTAACACACTTGATTTATAATTTCACAAAGAATGTGTGTCTGCATCGGAAAACTGTATTAGACCACCACACTTCTTTTTAAAGTGACAAATTTCAAAAATTGTATTCGTTAATCCTAGTAAATGTAAAAGGACAGTTTCATTATGATATAACCCTTTGGTGCATATGAATTAGTGGAACCATGTTATTTTTCTGGTTGGTAATGGATATGTTTTAATAGTTTCCTGCCTCCCAGTCACTTATTTCAATTTCATTGCTGAAGGCTGCAACCATTTGAATGAATTCTGGTGTTTCCTTGGCTGCTCTCCATCTAAGTGGATCTCTTAAATGATCCAGCCAACAAAAGAGAAAACTTTATTTTAAGCATCAGATGCATTAGAACGTAGCTACTGAAAAGGGAGACTTTGTCATGGCTGGGGATATGACAGCCATTTTCCTGTCAGATATGCTGCATAGTGGTGAGAAACCCTACAGATTGGTATTTAATATGATTTCTACGCGAAGTGTTTTAAACCAATAAATACACATAGATTTTATCTTTCACCTGGAATGACTGCAAATTATTGTCTAGACTTTAGAGATCAACTGCAGAAAATGCTTCTTTATGCATTTGGCTCCTCTAGTTTTTCTAGAGGTCTACCAAATGGTTTTTATGAACTTTATTGTTGTATACCGCAGCAAAAGGAGCGGTAATAGATTATATTTTTTCAGCACTCTGATAATAAAGCATGCTCTGTTAGCAATAAAGCGTGCCAGAATTCACGTTTTAGCTAAGTATATTTTAAGTTTGAAATGTTTTGCCTTGGAAGTTAAAGGGAAGTATGTTATGAATTGGGGTGTTTTTCCTCAGTAGGTTCTATGACAATTCAGGTTGGAAGGGACCTCAGGAGATCATCTAGTTGAGCCTCCTGCTTAAAGCAGTCAGCTGTGAGGTCAGATCAAGTTGCTCAGGGCTTTATCCATTTGGGCCTTGAGAACCGACAAGGATGGACGTGGTGTACAGTACAGCCTCTCTGAGAAATCTTGACTATTCTCATGGTAAAAAAGGTTGTACTTTTATTCATTGAGGACCTCTTTCGTTTCAGTTTATGCCCATTATGTCTTGTCTTTTAGTGACATTGTAGGACAATTATAAACATAAAAGGATGCTGACGTTCTACCACTTCTAAGTAGTCCATTGGACTTGCATGATTTATCTTGTAAATATATTAATTATTTTTATAAATTATTATAAATATATGTATTATATATTTATTTTCATTCCACCATATCTAGTCCTGTGAATTTTATATATAATATGGGATTTCACTTCTGTAATCTTTATTTCTCAAAGGATAGCTTCCAGTATGATACTTTGGAGATATACACTATATTCTGTATCCCACTTTCAGATGTGGTTAATCAAAAGTGAGTACTGAGTGTACTTTCAGGAGAGGGCAAAAGCAGTGTCTGACGGTGACACTGAACATGACTTGGTGGTAGGAATGCCCTCTCTGCATTCAGACCTCCTCCGAGTCTGCTGGTCAGTTTCAAAGAATTTTGACTGAAGGATACAGATCTGAAAATAACTTCTTCCAGGTTTCATGAAAGTAAGTAAATGAATGGGTATGGAAAAGAGGCATTATTGATCTGCAGTGAAGGATGGGCTGCAGTGTGAAGCCAGTTTTCATTACAGGCCATATCATACTCATGAACTCGGTGTCCAACGTAACTCAGTTGGACAGTTAAATTGTTTAAAGAACAGATTTAGTTTCTATCATCTAGTGGTGTTTACTATGCTTCTTGGTATTTGCTCACTAGAAACTGAAGTGTGAGACCTCTCACCCATTTAGAATGGGGTCCTGAAGGGACATTAGTAACTTTTGGTTATTATATTCTGTATGTTTTACACTTTTGAATGTCTGTGTCTTGATATCCTCAAACCCCCTTTCACCCATTTGACTGAGAAAGAAGACAGAGCAACAAATTAAGTCAGCAGTCTCCTCATTTCTGTTTAAGAAAGGAATTTGCTGGTTGAGCAGTGTCTTTTGCAACTGCAACAGTACTGGCTACTCCTTTTGTAAGTAGTTTTGTGGGGCCATAATAAGTTATGGTAAAATAGGCTCTAGACATTTTCCATGAGAGAGGGTGTTAGCTCCATGCTTGATCAAGAGAGAGACATTGCAGTTTGAGCTTACAGCTGTTACTTTCTTGATTAGGTGGCCTGATACACACTTCTAGCATCTAGGTGAGGAATATGGTAAGGAAAAAACAGGAGAATGCAAATATTTAATAATTTCAGGAGGCTGGACTGACATTTTCCTTTATTCAACAGAGGCGGTTGGTGTGACCAGTCAGCGACCTGTGTTTTGCCCTTACCATAAAAAGGAGCAGTTGAAGTTGTATTGTGAAACCTGTGACAAGTTGACCTGCCGAGACTGTCAGTTACTAGAACACAAAGAGCACAGGTATCGAAAAAAAGTGTATGTTTTATGCAACTCACTTTTGGGAAGATAGCTTGAAGTTGATTGTAGCTCTAGCTGTATGGAATACAGTCAGGTGAAAAAAGTGCAAAATAAAATTTTCTGCTCAGAAATGAAGCCCACAAATAAACAGAGATTGTATCCAAAAGAGTGTGGCTGATGAGTGTGTGATAGTTTAGAATAAAACCTAATTCTTCCAGTTGTTAATCTGGTGACTTAAGCACAAGACCTTTCTTTACTGTCAAGTTATTTGGATAGAATTTGTTGCTATGCAGCTCTTCAGAGAGTCCTTAGAAAGCACAGGGGCTGTGTTATGCAACTGTGCACTTATGCGTAATTTCTCCATTTGTCCTTCAACAAGATGATTATATAATGGAACATTACCAAAGAATTTCAGAATGGAGCAAATGGGGATTTTTTCTGTGAAGAACCCTTTTAAAGGAAGAGCAAACCTGAAGTTTGGCTATACTGTACTTTGACAACACTATTTATAGCACTCAAATCTTTGCGTTGCTGTTCTTTGGTCATCTCTTACTGGCCATAGAAGCTGAAAAGCAGGATTATATACAACTTCTGAGTACAAGACTATAATCGTGCTGGCGAACGCATACAGTAGTGGTCTGGGACAGGTTTATTCTTAGGCTGAATATTAATATGCTCGCTATACCTGATGCAACCACCCAAAGAACTTGCTTGCCTGACCAGGTGAACATCAGTAGGTGGAGAAGTGTTGGCCACTGTTGCTCCTTGGAACAGGCTAAACCTTGCTCTTGCAGAGTTGCAGTCTTCCTCTTCAATACTCCTTTTCTTAGGATTTATATTCCTTTCAGAATGTGCCACCTCTTTTTTTCCTCAAATTGTTGATGATTTCAGTTCCTTGATTTAAAATGTTGCTGACTTCTACTGACTCAGCGATCTCTCTTCTTTCTTCTGTTTCTACATTGTTATCTTGCATGAAGTAATAGCTTACATGCACTTTCACTTACAAAGTGATGACGACAGCACAACATTAATTTTCCTTTTGCTAAAATAGGGCTATGGTCACACAATATCCCTTCATATTTATGAAAATCATAAATTTTCAAAAAAATTACAGGAAATATACTACGAATTCAAATATGCTATAAATAAAATATATCAGCATTTGCTGACATATGCTTCCGTGATGACAGTTAAATTTTGGACTTGAGCAGCATCTTTATTCAATTAAGTCTTTTGTAAGACACTCTGCTTTTTAGCAAGTATATCACACCTTTTGCATGTGTAAATACTCACTGTTTTTTACTACAGGTACCAGTTTATAGAAGAAGCTTTTCAGAACCAGAAAGTGATCATTGAGACACTAATCACCAAATTGATGGAGAAGACTAAGTACATAAAATATACAGGGAAGCAGATCCAAAACAGGTATGTATCAGATTTTGAGGTCAAAACTAACACAGAGGGCAACTTCATATACGCTGTGATTTCTTGAAATGTTTAGATTACTGCATTTTGTACCTCTCTCCTTTTATCCTTCCAGAAAGAGAAATTCTAAAATCTTCAATTTGCCGTAGTGACTGTTGCCTGTTTAATGTGCTTGTTTGTGTTAGGTAACTCTTCTGCTCAGCCTGTGGACTTAATGGGCAGCAATAGCTTGGGTGCAGCAAAACAACTTCTGCAATAAAGAATGTAGAAGGCAGTCTTATATTCTTCCCCACCATCAGCACACTTATTGTCTTAGTGTAGATCCCTCTTAGAAAGTGAAAGGTTATGATTCATGTTTTCATAATGCTTATGACACATATTTGAAGATTTATGTAATACTTCTATGCTTGGGGCTTTATTCATTCGGTACTACAAACCTAGGAGAAAAATAAATCTGTAAAATGCGTGCTGCAGTAGGCCTTTGTAACTGCTCCTTCAGCAGAGTTCAAAGGCAAGTACCCAGGACGATTCAACCCAGTATGGGATGCTGAGCGCATCTTGAACTCTTCCTCTCTCTTTGCCTGTCTTTGAGGGTGGTGGACATGGAAAAAACCAGCAAACACCCTTCTCTTCTTTTGCTGCATCTAAGTGGTTATTCTCCCTTGCATCTTAGCAGTAGTGGTTTTCACAGTATAAGATTATGCTTTGCTGTTACGAGTTTGAGCACTATTGTTGAAATAGCTAAATTAGAACATCTATTTATTGTTTTTGTTTCTGGAGTGTCATTCTGCCTTAGATGGAAATCAGACTTAAACGGTTTTGATTGCCATGGACTGTTCCAGAAATGTGCCGGACAATTAAAAATCAAGAACTTCAATGACAATGAGCATTTAATTTTTATCAGTGGCAGATGTCAGTAATTTTACAGACTTACAGCATTAGAATTTGCCACCAGTTAATTAATTTCATCACAGGTCACTGTTACTTGCTTTTTCTATTTCTCCCAGTAATTTTCCTGACTATAAGTATCTGATGGTATATGTATTAATTGGTGCATATGACCAAGAAATATTGTAGTCTCAGAAGCAGAGTAGAGGATTGGTTGTGGGTTTTTTTTTTAATACTGTTTGGTGAGTGGGTTTGTGAGCTAAAGAACATTATCTTCTGTACTGTCTACTTACAGAATTCTTGAAGTGAATCAGAATCAAAAGCAGGTGGAACAGGATATTAAAGTTGCCATATTTACGCTGATGGTAGAAATAAATAAAAAGGGAAAAGCTCTGCTGCATCAGTTGGAGGTAATTTCATTTCTATCATAAGAAACAAAAATGCCAGTCTTAATATTTTTTTTGCGTGGATTCACATTAAAATAAAATCAATTTCTAGCATTAGCCACCTGTACATGTCCTTTTGCAATTCCAAAGTGGAGAGATGTCCCACACAAGCAATTTGAGCAAGTAGGTTTTTGGTGGGGGAGGGGAGGAGGGTTTGGGGTTTGGGGGGTGGTTGTTTTGTTTGTAATTATTATCTGTGTTCCCTGCTTTGTGAATCAGGGCTGCCTCTGAGCCCAGTTTCTTTCTCCACGATTTTGCAAGTCATAATTCTATGCGTCATGCTTGAAAAGTGTTTCCATCAGAATTTTTCATAAATTCAGCAATCCAATAGCAAATCAAAGGAGAGAATTGTCTAGAATGGATAGCTGGAAGACTTTTACCTCCAATTGTGTTTTAAAAAGTGTGTGTGTGTGTAGAGAGGCACATATATATATGTATGAAAATGTGTCATAAGAGAAAATGGGAATCTGCACAGGAAGTCCTGATATCTTGAATAAATGTATACTGACTTTTCTGTTTGATAGCTGCAGTCAGGGGGCAGGAGTGCTTTTTAAGAAGAGCTAAGTGAAACCACTTGATCACTGTGAATTACAAATATGAAAGCTAATGCCTGTTACCTGTAAATTGAACCCTTTGACTGGAACTGCTTTTCTACTTGCAGACTCTGGCAAAAGAGCATCGGATGAAACTTCTGCAGCAACAACAGGAAGTGGCAGGTCTCTCTAAACAGCTGGAACACGTCATGAATTTTTCCAAATGGGCAGTTTCCAGTGGGAGCAGCACAGCACTACTGTACAGCAAACGCTTGGTAAGGTTAGGAAGATAGCTCTCTCCATTTACTTAGAGACTATGGTTAAGGCAGATACGCACACACACGCTTGTCAGTAACACTAGGGAATTAAGACTTTTTAATGACTTTCTACTAATTTTTCATGGCTTTCTCTCAAACGTAAATACAGAATGTTTCTAATAATTTAGGTCTCTGGTCATGATTCTCTCCTGTTACACTACCATAGAATTGTTTTAGATCTGCAGAAGTAGGGACAACTCCTTTTCTCTAGAGTTGAAAACCATGAAGCCATGAAACACTGGGAAAAATGTTACGTGTCCTACATCATCATTGA
Source organism: Gymnogyps californianus (assembly GCF_018139145.2). NCBI lineage: Eukaryota > Metazoa > Chordata > Aves > Accipitriformes > Cathartidae > Gymnogyps > Gymnogyps californianus. Next base: position 155,381,841 of record NC_059471.1, read on the forward strand.
GGTTCTTTTCAGTACTTGTTACGGCTTCTGAGTTCAGAGAAAGATGGTATTTATGTATTGTAGAGTCTGATACCCAGCATTTTAATGTAAAAATTAACGTATTGCTTTGTTCTGTCAGACTCATCTTCCACTAAAGGTCTTCAAAAATTGACAAAAATGAAGCTGAGGCTTTTGCTTGTCCATGCAGACAGTTACGAAGCTAAATATTTCAATGCTATACTGACACTTAAGATCTGAGTGCATGTGGTCTCACTAAGCTGACTGCTCATGATGAACAGAAATCCTAAAAGACTTGAAATAAAAAACAAAAAGCTGACCATGATTTGTCCAGAGGTTACTAGATTGTACTAGCCTGATGACAGAAATATGTGGCAATGTTGAGGAAAGATGCTAGATCCTTTTTCGTCCAATTCCTATGACTGGATCACAAAGTTTTTTCTTTATTTTCTCATTGCTTAGTTGAGAACCCACTGGGGGGTTTTGTGGGGTTGTTTTTGTTTGTTTGTTTTTGGGGTTGCATTTTGGTGGTGGTTTTTTCTTTTTTTTTTTTTTTTTGATACCCATTAAAGTGCTGCAGGCTATGGCAGATAGTGGAATATTATTTGGTTTTATCAACTTCAAGTAGTTAAATTCATTTGGGCTGCCTTATACTGCCTCAGCAAGTCATATTTTTTTATTTGAAAAGGGAAAGATGACATCAAACTGAGTCCTGTTGTTTATAATTGCTTAGTGTTGCCACAAAGACTTCTGCTATGTGAGTAAGAAAACAAGTTATGTTGCAGGCGTCTTATAGACATTATGCAGTTGAAGAGAAAGACCATCTAGCCCTTAAAGCCTCAGCAAATGAGGAATATTTTTCAAAAGAATAGATAAGCTTTAGGCTCCTGATTTTTTGCTGAAAGTTGGTGTTATTTGGGAGTTGAGTAACTAACCTCTCTGTGGACATCTGGAAAATCTGTTCCTGAACAGTGACGCATAGATCAGCATGTGAGACTTCTGCTCCGGCATATCCAACCACTTGAAACTAGGAGGGAGGAATGCCCAGCAGACTTAAATGCAGAGTTACAGCTAGGAGGCAAGGTCTGTACTTCAGGGAAATAACACGATGAACAGTTTGCAGGAAGACATCGGTTTCCCAGCCTAGTCCTCTAGCACGAACAAAACACTGGTAGCTACCACTATGGCTGACAGGAGGTAACTAGTCTAATCATGAGTTTATCTACAATATATGTGTGTGCACAATAGGAGGAATATACAGAGCAAACTATGACAAGAACTGTGTGCATCCAGTATTGGTGAGAGGACAAAAGACTAGAATTTCTGTAGTGTAGTATACTTGATTCTGGTAGTGTACACAGAAATCCTGGGAAATATATATTCAAAATAGTAGTGCACTTAAAATTTTCCATGGTCATTAAAAAAACTTAAGTCTTGCTAAATGTTTTTTGTATTTGGTCTAAAACTGACCTGCCTAAAATTGAAAGAAAAAACTTGTAAACAGGAGGCTCTTGTAAAATTCCTGTGTAAAAGATAACTAGTATCATTTTAAACAGGTAGAGTGATTTTCCCAAGTATGTCTCTTGAACTTTTCCAGGAAATAATCTATTATTCAAGAAAAATAAGTGTTGAACTATTAAGTGTTTTCTGTATCTGCTGTGTGTTATTCTAAAATTAGTGCCTGTGTTAGATATTTCTAGTGAAACAAGTATAAGAAAATATTTTCTTTCTAGGAACTAGATAAATACTAAGCATTTGATAGAGTATTCTGCTTGTGTAATGTAATCATAGTTCAGTCTTTTGGAACCAAGGAGTTGGAAGAGTCTGAAAATATCAGTGAATCCGAGAGTTTTCAAAGACAAAGTTTATAAAATCTGTTCTTTGGCTCTCTGAAGAAAACTTAAATTTATTATAAAGGAAAACTCCCTGTGATGATACTTGTTGCCAAAAGGATGGGATACTTTTCTTTGAAAGAAAAATGAATGGTCTAACATAGGTTTGGGGGAAAAAAAAAACCAATAATGGTTATGTGAATCTGTACTTCACTTGCGAGTAGTTCAAGTCATTGAATGATGACCAAGTTTGTGGAAGGATATGTATTTCTACAGGGGAGAAGAATTAATTTTTTTTAGGCTGTAGTTGATTGCTTTTTAAAACTACTGTAGGAATAAGGGAAAGATGTTAAGAATACCTCTTTTATTTGTAGCTTGCGCAAATGTCTCTTTCACCTCAGTTCTCTAGGGGCTTGTTCAGGGGTTTTTTGTTGTTGTTTGGGGGAGGGGTTGGGTTTTTTTTGTTGTGGTGTTTTTGTTTTTGTTTTTAAGACTTTTTATGCTGTTCGGATACATGGCTCTGTCCTCAGAGAAGAAAAATCTTGTTTTGTTCCTGTTCTAGATTACATATCGACTACGGTATCTTCTCCGAGCAAGGTGTGATGCTTCACCAGTGACTAACAATACCATCCAGTTTCACTGTGATCCTAGCTTCTGGGCTCAAAATATTTTCAATCTAGGTATGATAAAGTTTTATTAGCCCTTTGGCATCTTGATCCTATTTTGAAAGCAGCTTTCTTTTTGTGAAGATAAATAGCGTCTGCACTATTCATTTCTTGGTTTACTTTGTTAGATTTATTTCCTTACCTGTAGAAGACATTTAAAGTGCATTGTATGGGAAAAAGTATTATTTATGAATACTTATGATAAAGTATTAACAAAGTTACCTTGCTTGAATGGTACACGTGATGGTGAAAATAGCAGCTTTCAGTTTCCTGGGCAATACACATGCCTTCTGGCTTCTGAAACAAGGAACACAATCTATAACCCTACTTCACATCATAAGAAAGGATTCCAGAAGTCAGTCTCATTCTGCATATTCCAGCCCTTTCTTCTACTTCAATCCCATCTTCCTAAGCTGAAACCCATAGCAGCAGCATAGTACGTTCAAGAACCCCCACTTGCTCCTTTGTTGTGCTGAACAATAAGCCTTGGAGAACTGAGATGAAGAGAAGGGGACAATGCCAAAGAAAAACAGAAGAACAGGGAAAGGAATGCTACTTTTTGACAGTTGCCTGGCTTTTAGATTGTCTTTCCTGAAGTTGTGGAGTGGAATTCGGGAGAAAGCATGTTTTTAACAGAGCTGCAAATGTACTTCATTTTTACTATCCTAATAGATTTTGATCTAGTCTCCAAACTGTTCTTTACATTTTTTCTTACAGCTCTAAGTTGCTAGGGTTTTATGATGCTGGTGAATCCCAGAACCTGGAAGCTTTGCAGGTAGCCTGCTTGTGTGATTGCCTGAAAGTCTGAGTTTAATGGAGATAAGCATCCTAGGAACTCATCAGCTTAGGAGAAGGAATTAAAGCTTAGAGGTCTTTTTAGGATTTTGACTGCTGTTATGCTTCCTTTCTCTCTCCACTGTTAGCTTGATGGGCATTTTTGTTTTTCTGTCATGTGCAGAATGCTTTGCGAGAAACCTGTGGGACCTTTTCTGCCTTTCATCAGAAAGTGCAGTCAGCTCTACAAATGTACAGAGAGGTACAAATGTATGTTTCTCTACAAAGGCAGAGAAAGAAAGTGTTATGGCAGTGCTTTAAGGCAAACAAGCTCCTTTCCCCACACACCAGGACATTGGGTGGTAGCAGGGAAATTCTCCAAGTTCCTTCTTTGTAAATAATTTTCTTTGGGAAAGGAATCGAAAGTGAATCTCTTCTTTCCAGAAAAGAACTGTCAAGCTGTGCGGTGATAACTGTGAACTGCTGCTAAACTGAGGTGATGCTTGTCAAGAGGGGGCTTTTTCTTGCGTTTGGTTTTGGGGCTCTTTTTTTTTTTTATTTGTTTGTTTGTTTGTTTAATGAGCTGCTGAAATATGTTCCCTTAAATTCTGAAAAGTGCTACAATAGAAATGGCACCTGTATAAATCAATATAGGAGTTCTTGTAACAGTTTATCTATTTAAGTGATAGATAAAACCAGATCACGTTTAGCTATCTGGTTTCAGAAATCACAACCTTTAGGCTGTTACGTTTATGATCAGACATGTTCAATTTCTGTAGATAAACCAGATTTAAGAACCACTGAAGGAAAAATAAAATAAAGTCTGAGTAAAGAAGTTACTTTGGGAATGGATTGAATTCTAGTCAGGCTGCATGTTGCTGACAGTGTGATAGCATCTGTACACTAATAGGATAGCTCGCTTACAGATTTAAGAATGTATTTAAGAAAAAAAATACATTTAAAGTGTTTTAATTCCATAAATTGTATGATAACCCGTGGTTTTCTAGAATAATGGAAGGGAATCATTCTCTGTAGTACCTTTGGGTAAGCAGCTATACCACAGATGTTAAGTCTGGAAAGACTTTTGAAGACGTAATTAGACTTGGAGAGAACAAAATAAAAGTGTGGTATGGATTTGACAGTTGATTGTAGTACACTCAGTACCATTCTTTGTCAAGGTAATTCCTTTTCTAGAGAAAGAAAATAAAACATCTGTTTTGACTGTTGTGAAATATTTCATACAGCTGTATATGGGAAACAATATTATTCATTTGCATTTTTCTCTGCTCACTTTATGGGAAACATTGACTAGCCCTGTTACAGGCTTAATAAAGAGTATTAGGCAATAGGTTGGTAGTTTTTTTCCATGTTGTTTAGCATATTTAATATTTTTGTTAATGACTGACATGGTAGAATCATAATTAAAATGTATGCAACAGCAAAATTAACAAGTGTCAATATGAAAGTAGTATTGTTAATGTTAGCTTTCTGCCCTGCTCTGCACTACAGTATGTTTGCTGGCGTAGACTCTCTCTGTGCCTATGTCTAGATAGGGGACTAGAATGATGCTACTTGCGTAGCTTCTCAGCTCTTGGGATGAAAAAGAGGAATATAAAATGCAAAAAGTTTCCTCCTCCTTCAGATAACCTACCCCAAAACGAGCCAGGCCAGACTGCACAGGATCCACAGAGACTGATGGATATGAGGAGAGAAGTGGCAGAGGGTAATTTCAAGTTCTGCTGTAACAGGGATTGTTAAACTGTCATGTGGTATACCCACCTCATGAGGTGAACTCTCCTGGGAAGCAGCCCTAAATCTGCGGGAGAGAAGGGAGTATGAGGTGTCTATCTGCCACTTGCGTTGAAAAGCTGTTGTGCAACCTTCCACAGATCATTGGAATTTTTTAACTCTCGGTCTTGGACCATAACTTTCCCTACTTCACTCTGTTTTAAACAAAGAAAGCATCTTTGTCTTTTCCTGTACAAACAGTGTGCTATTCCCTTGAATCAAATCAAACTCTGTTCTAGTTGGAATTCATGTTTCTTGGATGAGGCAGCCAGAATTTTACATGAGAGTTTCATGTAATCACACTATATATGTCTTCAGATAAAATCTCTCACCTAGCATTAATCTCTAAAGGTTACCTGTCTAGTCAAATTTCCTTCTAAGTCAGTGGAGAGAGAGAAAACATCTCCTGGAGGTGCCCATGACATCCTAGAATTGGTGGTGTGTAGCAACCGAGAGTATCATTTGAGTATTCGATGATATTGACTCAGAGACCAGAAAGGATCACAATACCTTTAAATTTTCATGATACAGTTAAATCTGTATCATATTATCAGATGATTGGATCAGGATACTCTTTCCCACTGAAACTTTGCTCCCTTGCTCTTCTGGAGAGGCCAGGACACCTTCCTAGGAGAATCCACCATATAGAGGAGGCTGCAGCACAAGACAGTTTGCTATAAAATGCAACCATTTTTTTTCAGGGAAACAAACAAAATAAATGGAGTCCTCTATCTTGTTTATCCATTCTTTACATTACAATAATGAACAATTACCTCATGGTATAAAAGGAACTAATTGTCAAAAATAGCATTTCTGCTAACTGCAGTATTTTGGTATTAATTTTATTTATTTTGTTTAAACTAGGTTCTTTGGTAATCGAAGATAAAGAAACCCCACCACATATGCCGAAGAGCCCTGTGATGGAAACAAACTTACAGCCACCAGGCAGCTTACCTTCAAACCAGCTGTCTAAATTCCCAACACAGATAAGCTTAGCTCAGCTCCGACTCCAGCACATGCAGCAACAGGTCATGGCTCAGAGACAGCAAGCTCAACGCAGAGCAGGTCCAGTAGGTTTACCAAATCCAAGAATGCCAGGCGCCATGCAGCAACCTCCTGCTTCTCAGCAAGTAAGTTATGACTATTTCCAGAGAAGATTCTCTTTTTTCCATGGCACTGAAGGAGAAAGTAAAGAAAGATAAGAAAAAAGAAAGAAATTAAGCCTGGATACATAACTTCACATAGCTTCATCTTTAGCACGTGGCTCTGTAAATGGGTTAGGGAACATTTTCTTTACTGAGAATTGAATGGGCCTTTTAAAGTTGTCTGGCAAAATGCGTGGTAGCACTCTGCTTATTTTTATTCGTTAAAAAAATCATATGGTATCCAACCATATATGGTGCTGAGCTACATATTTTGTATTTTTGTCAAATGATTAAAAAGTAAATCTGTCATTAATTTTTTTCCAAGGCTTTTTTTGCATAAAACTCTGTGATTCTCCCATATAACTTTCAAATACTCTCACTGGCTCTGCATTTATTATATCACAATAATTTAAAACCGTCTACTAGGTTTTGTTTTTTAACATTGAAAATCAATGTGTTGTGTGATCGTTCAGATAAATGGTGTGGTGCTATTTGTTTGCATCTAATTTGTTAAGAGTTTCAGAAGTTTAAAAGGGCTACTTGGTAAAAATTTATGGAACATTGAATAGATATCAGCTAACTTGCAGAATTGTTTGTTTGTTTGTTTTCATGCAGGCACCTCCACGCTTGATTCATTTTCAGAATCATAGCCCCAAGTCCAATGGTTCAGCTCTTCCTGCACAACAGATGAGATTTCCCCAAAATCAGAACCTACCAAGGCAAGCAATAAAGCCCAACCCATTGCAAATGGCATTCTTGGCACAGCAAGCTATAAAACAGGTAGAGCTTCTTTCCCTTTTCACTCGCCATGTAGAAATAAAACATCAAATGTGCTTTGTATCATCTTACTTTTATATTATGTTTCTAGAGTGCTTTTCAATCAGAACAGAGACTGCATTTTTCTTGATGACAAGATACCCACAGTTTTCTTAATGAGATAACTGTCAAGTTTCTTTCATTTTGACAGTTCTAAGCAGCTGAAGCTGAAGTGAGCCACTGTATGTGCTATGTAGGTGTTTCACTCTCTTGTTTGCTATTACTGTGATTTCTGGCCACTTAAGCAAAACTTAACGTGGCCATGGTCTGCACACTACGATCAGTGAATAGACAAAATAGAAAATCCCACTATTTAGCTTGATGTTAGTGGCTTCACTAGGAACCACGTAAAAGCTTGACTAAAAAGCTATAGCTGCCACCATTCTCCAGAGTATGCCACATCTGAACTTCTACAGATGAGGAGAGAAAAGAAAGTCCACAATTGTGGGACCTCTGCTGAGTAAGACTGATCAATACCCAGCTAATCAGCAGTTGAACTGGGGCAGAAGCAAACATGTCATATGTTTTCTGGATGTTCAGGAAGGCAAATCTTCATTGAAAAGCGTATTAACACATGAGTTGTTAGGTATGTGGAAGGAAAGAGAAAATCATGTCACTAGAGGTAAGCAGGGAAGGATCAAATTAATCTGATCTGTGACCTGAGAAGTGGAGTAATATCATTGATGTTTGCAATGTTTATGATGTCAGAGAACTAATTCCAACTAAATTGAAGCAAGCTGTACAATATCTAAGAGAACCTGTAGTAACAAAAACTAAGTCACTTCTATTCTGTGCCTCTGAAAAGAAGACTGGCCTGTCTGCAAGCCTTTCTTTCGAGTATTTTCATTATCTAGTAACATCTTTCTGAAACTAGAAACCAGTAAATAGAATAACTGACTAAAAAGGATATGAGCAGGGTCAAATTTTGCCTACAGTTGCCATGAAATTCCATTAAAGTAATTGAAAATTGCATATGTCTAAACAAGAAATTTAGTCTGACTTGACTGTGCACTTCATATCATGGTGTTAAACGTATATGTGGGTGGAGATCCAGTCAGCATTTCAAATTCTTAATCACTTTAAGCTGTTAACGGAAGCACAACATCAAATACTTGATGACGTCCAAGTGACACTATAGCTATTTACTTAATAAAGCACTGGAGCAGTTGTGCATTCAGCCTATTATCTGTAATGCTTTTATTTCACTAAAACTGTTACATTTCTACCACAACACTGTCAATGCAGCATGAAATATTAATAGCTACTTAACATAGATATATAGCTTTGAATTTAAGAATACACATTCATTTCTTCTGCTCATAGTTTTCAACTACTTGTCATATTCCCTTGTCTTGTAAGATTGGTTCTTGAAATTAGATAACTTCAGATTAAATCAGGATTTTCTGTTTGAATTCAGCTTCCTGAACTAAGCTGCTTGTTTAACTGCTGAGTTAGAACCAGTATATGCAGTAGATGTGATCTGTTGGAAAAAAATAATGCTGAGTTGTGGATTATCGTCTTTTCTTTTTAGTGGCAGATCGGTAGTGGACAAACTTCAACTGCCCTTTCAACTGCAAGCAGCACAACATCTACTCCATCCAGCCCCACAGTCACTAGTGCTGTAGGATGTGACGGGAAGACATATGGTCCCCCTGTGATAGATTTGAGTTCTCCAGTGGGTAGCTCCTACAATCTACCATCACTTCCTGATGTAAGTGTAACATAACAGCAATGTTTTATGGATTCTATTTTGAAGTAAGTCTTAATGTTTGTGAGAAGTAGAAACCTTTTAGACTGAAATTCTTGCTCTGTTTGTCAAAATGAGACAGTTCCAGAAAACAACAATGCAGGATTGCCTACATGTAGCTGGCAATATTCAGAACTGTTCTGGGAGACAGCTGTTAGGACAACGAAGAAAAATAACATTGCAGGTTGTGATTGTAATTGGACTTGTTTATTTGGATGCTGCATATTTTTCCCCCACCCCCCATAATGATACTAATAAAAATGAGTTCGCTTAGCTTTTTTTTACCAGTGTCCATAGATAGCACTGGTTTGCTGATGATATTTCTGGTAAATTCATAGAATCATAGAATGGTTTGGGTTGGAAGGGACCTTAAAGATCACCTAGTCCAACCCCCCTGCCACAGGCAGGGACACCTTCCACTAGACCAGGTTGCTCAAAGCCCCATCCAACCTGGCCTTGAACACTTCCAGGGGAGGGGGCATCCACAACTTCTCGGGGCAACTTCTTCCACGGCCTCACCACCCTCACAGTGAAGAATTTATGCTTTACATCTAATCTAAATCTACCCTCTTTCAGCTTAAAGCCATAACCCCTTGTCCTATCACTACATGCCCTTGTAAAAAGTCCTTCTCCAGCTTTCTTGTAGGCCCCCTTTAGGTACTGGAAGGCTGCTATAAGGTCTCCCCAGAGCCTTCTCTTCTCCAGGCTGAACAACCTGTCAGCCTGTCTTCATAGGAGAGGTGCTCCAGCCTCTGATCCTCTTTGTGGCCCTCCTCTGGACTCGCTCCAACAGGTCCATGTCCTTCTTATGCTGGGGGCCCCAGAGCTGAACGCAGTACTCCAGCTGGGGTCTCACGAGAGCAGAGGGGCAGAATCACCTCCCTCGACCTGCTGGTCACTCTTCTTTTGATGCAGCCCAGGATCGCTGCATCAAAAGATGCAGCGGTTGGCTTTCTGGGCTGCAGGTGCACATGGCCGGCTCGTGTTGAGCTTCTCGTCAACCAGCACCCTCAAGTCCTTCTCCACAGGGGTGCTCTCAATCCACTCATCACCCAGCCTGTATTTGTGCTTGGAATTGCCCCGACCCATGTGCAGGACCTTGCACTTGGCCTTGTTGAACTCCATGAGGTTCGGACGGGCCCACCTCTCAAGCCTGTCAAGGTCCCTCTGGATGGCGTCCCTTCCCTCAAGCGTGTCGACTGCACCACGCAACTTGGTGTCATCAACAAACTTGCTCAATCCCACTGTCCATATCGCTGACAAAGATGTTAAACAGCGCTGGTCCCAGTACTGAGCCCTGAGGAATGCCACTCATCGCTGCTGTCCACTTGAACATCAAGCCATTGACCGCAACTCTTTAAGTGCGACCATCCGGCCAATTCCTTATCCACCGAGTGGTCCATCCATCAAATCCATGTCTCTCCAATTTAGAGACAAGGATGTCGTGCAGAACAGTGTCAAATGCTTTGCACAAGTCCAGGTAGATGATGTCAGTTGCTCTTCCCTTATCCACCAACACTGGTGGAATTTTTAACATTTTTTTAATATATTTTTAAATCATTCAAGGGGCTGTCTTAGGTAGGTATTGATTGTTAGTATAATGGCTATATTCCTTATCTCTTTTCCTTTTGGTACTTCTTTTCTTCATATATCCTCTAACATGCCTGTGAGCCAGTGATAGAAGGAGCATCATAAGATCATCTTTTCTTAAGCTTCTAAACTTCTATTTCATAGTTTCTTCTGATTGGTATGTGTTTGTCAGAGGTCCACATTAGAGCTGTTGAGTTTTAGTCAGTTGACTTTATTCTTTCAAATAACTGCCAAGCTTATTTTTGTGGTCTAAGATTTGTAGATATCTGAAATGTCATGATTTTCTAGTCGTAACTTGCTGTTACTCCCTGTTTCTCCCACCTGTCTTTTGTTCTCGCCAATAAACTCTCAGATAAAAGTGTTCTATTTTTTAAATAGAGTACATAGAGTACAGAATCACAGTATCTGTCAGGCTTAAAATGTGACCTATACAACACGATCATAAAACTACTGAGTCTGTGAGACATTTTAGCTTACTGATTTTTGTGCACAGTATTATGAACTCTTCTACTTTATATATGGTTAAGTTTATGCTATTAAGATACATGGCCCAAATCACTGTAAATAGGCTGACGTAGCAGAGGCTTCTGCATCCAGTTTGGATAAGTCTAGCTTATAAATAGAAATTTCAGTGGTCAATGAAGTTGATACCAGTGGATTTGTGAGGTGTCTGGATAACTGAGAAAACTGATACCAAGGTGACCTATTTTCTTATCAAACATGATCTTATGTATTGCAAAAACCCTAACATTTCAAAAGGTCGTTTTTCTTTATCAAACCAGAATGTGTAATTTTTACAGAAAGTTAGAATGGTAAATTTGGAGCCCCTAAAACAGAGTTCAGTTGTCTGACCTGGGCTGTGGGTGGAAAGAACAAGTGTTGGTTTGCTGTTTGCATTTTGAGTCAATATGCATGGCCCCTGCCCAGAAGGTATGTGAGACAGATGCAATTGAGCGTCCTTTGAGGTTCTTCCAGTCCTGTTAAACACCAGTGGATTAATGGGTAGTTTGTGTATTGCTTATTATCTTTTTTTAGAGTATATAACGTGAGCATATCAAAAGAAGGTACGCAGACAAAAATTCATCTCTTTCTTCAATGTTTGAAAGCTACCTGTCTGATGTAAGCCTTCTCTGTAGCTGATGGAGAAAAATTGGCACTTACAGAATCATCTGATCTTAAAATGAAGCACTGTCTGGATTTGGCCATTTCTTTTCTTTGTAGAGAAAGCAAGATGTCCTGTTTACCACCTCATTTTTTGGATGGCTAAAGCTGGTGAAATGCATTTTGGTCTTCACCTTCAAAATAACAGTATGGCAGAGGCATGGGGTGGTTTTTTGTTGTTTTTTTGGTGGGTTTTGTTGTGGGTTTTCCCTACCCCCCACCCCCCTCCCAACACTAACTGCTTCCCCTCTCTTCCCCACCTTTTAGATTGATTGTTCAGGAAACATCACACTGGATAATGTTGTAAGGAAGGATGGCACTGCAGAGCAGAATCAGCCAAAACCCCCTTCGAACAGAACTGTGCAGTCACCAAATTCATCGGTACCATCACCAGGCCTCTCAGGTAATTGGAATGTGGTGCAATTTTCTGTTTAAGTGGTGTAATGAAAGAATCTAATGTGGCAATGTTAACACCAATACCAGAATTAGTGAAGTAACTATTTTATATCAAAGATGAGAAATATGAAAATGGAGGCAAACTTGTAGAAATCCTAGTAGGAGGTAAAGTTGAGACAATATTTTAGCGTTGTGAACAAAAGTAAGTGGCCAGATCTTAAAAACATGGAGGGAGAAATGTAGTAGATTTTAGCAACTTGCATAGAAATCCATAGAAAAATGGCACTCTTAGGAGTACACCAAATTAAAACCTAGAAACTGTGCTGAGACAAGTATTTGAAAAAGCAAGATAGAATGTAACAGGAGACAGTGGCTGCAAATGGTGACTCGGGGAGTTCAAGTTGGGTATTAGAGAATCTTCTTCACTGGAAGGGTAGTGCAGCACTGACACAGGTTAACCAGAGAAGTTATTGTTATGGGTAGCTAAATGTGGTGGATTTGAAGGACCCAGGGGATTCCTGTCACCGTGCCTGGTGGCAATCAGCATCTGCTCCTTACTCCCATTTCCCAGTCTGGCCTGTAGTAAGGCTATGTGAGCGTGAATTCCCAATAAGCACTCGTGCAATGTTCGTGCACTAGCATGGCATTCATGCACTTGGGGAGGTTAGCTGAGACAGATGGATAATTTAAAGTTTCCTAGCAGATCTCCTGAGAGATCTGCTAGAATTTAATAAGGTAAGACAAAACAAACTGCAGTGATCCAAGTGGAGGGGTCAGCCAGGCAAAGGTACTGACCCATTAGTCTGCTTATGTGCAGTGGGCCCCTTTTTTTGTCCTCTCCTTCCCTCTATTATCCCATGCTTCTCCTCCTCTCATGAATTTGTATTAAAAGAGATATGGGTTAAATAAATGACACTGCAGGAGAAATTTTCTCCAAAACCTGTGTGCTGCTTTTGAGTCACATCTCAGACTTAGCACAGACCTGTGTTTCGTTCTAATCTGATTCTTCTATCCTAGGAGGAGTCAGTGTGACAAACATACACCCTCCAATTCGTTCACCCAGTGCCTCCAGTGTTGGGAGCAGAGAGAGGTAAGGAGAGAGTGGGAGAGAAAATGATGTAACTTCCACCTCTATAGAACATGGCTCAGTCTCTTCTCTCATTAATGCATATAGAAGTCAATTTGCCTCACCTTCTCTGTTAACAGGCCAGGCCTGATGGTTATTACAGTACTCTTTGCATTCTAAAAGTAGTGATTTCATTTGTAGTGTATTAATAGCACATCTAAAAACGTGTTAACTCTGTAAATGATGGCTAGGTTGGCATTATTAAAAGAATGCCAATTCTAAATTAGGTTTTAAATTCAGAAAAATCAGCTAAAGGAAAAAGTTGCATATTGAAAGTCCTCGTGAAACTATAAATGACTTCAGATTTAAGGAACTGATGTTACAAAGAAGGTTATTAAGAATTTTCTGCCATAATATAGTTAGTTAAGTGAGCACTAGATATCTACTGAGAGTCTACACAAATGTTTTTATCCCGTAGTGATGGAATATTAATGAACAAATAGATTTACACAATGTTGTTTGAAGAGTGCAGATCCATTAATGTGTTCCAATAAATTAGAGCATGCATCTGACATGAGATTAATTTTTCATGCAGAAAAAAATCAGATGGCATTCGTCCTACTTGAATTGGAAATGCAGATGCTTTTTAATATGGAATACCTTTTACTCTATTCCATTTATGTGTTAAATTCTGTGAAGGACTCTTATGAACTATTTAAATGTTTGTCTGAAGTGTTTTTTACTTGCATTTAAAAAATGTGATTCTATCGGCTGCTGCTTGAATTTAAAATTCTTCATTATTATTAAAAAAAAAAAAAAGCTGGTATTTTTGAGTTTGGTTGTCCATCCTCATCCTATTATGACTAAACACATGAAAAAAGACAGATCTAGTTCTAAAAGTAGGGGCCCAGTTTTGGTAGAGCTGCAAGGCTGTAAGAAACTCTCCCAAGATAATGTAAATATGTGTCTTATCTGGCTTATTCGCTTGTGTGGTTTACAATGATCAGTTCAGCTCTGGAGAAGCACTGGCCTTCCCCAAAATACAGCTGCATCTCCTCCAAAGTGGGATAATGTTCAGTGGAAGTGCTTTTTTGGGTATGTCCTAAAAGAAACGGAGATTATTTGCAAATCTTGCACTAATGGGAAGTAAAACCGTGAGTAATTCTCTAGTTCTGGAACTGTGCCATTACAATTTTCCCTTTTTGTAATGCCTTTTTAATATACAGGAAAGGAAATAAACATGGATGTTGTATTCTATAAAAGTAATACTGTAGTGCTCAGGATTCAAAGAAGCAAAATGGATTAGCATCCTGAGGTCTTGGAAAGCATCGGTGTACAAAAAGCATCCAGTTCTGACTACCTCTTTCTGTCATTTACAGTTCTGGCTCCTCCAGCAGGCCACCAGGAGCTGATTCTACACACAAAGTCCCAGTTGTTATGTTGGAGCCGATCAGAATTAAACAGGAGTCAAACGCACCAAATGAGAACTTTGATTTCCCAATTGTTATAGTGAAGCAAGAAACGGATGAGGAATCCCGGCCTCGGAATGTAATATTAACAGTTATAAAGATCTCCTTTCTCTTTGATGGAGGGTATTTTGCATTTATGGGGAATAAAATCATTTACTAATACTCTGTTGGGGACTTTTTCAGGGGAAAACTAAAAAGCTAAGCAAAAGGAACAGGTGAAATTCAAAATCAAACTAGCTCTACTGCCAATTCAATTAATTAATTGGTGCAGTCAGACTGCTTTTATCCATTGAAAACCTGGGAAGGCAGGAAATAGCTTGCAAACATCAAATTTTCATGTGGTGCTAGGAAGTGTTTCTAATCATAGTGCAGTAATATACATAAATAAGGTTGCTAGACTTTTGGGGCATCAAAGACTAGTTTTTTATTAGTGGAGCAGTAAATAGCCTTTCATAGCTAATTTCTTGTGTTTAGTTGCCTGGTGCTATAGTACGATAGTAATTTTTGCATGCATGTCGCAAGTTGTATGGCTGCTTGCATATAAATTTGTTATTCTGGTCAGTTTACTTGTTGTTAGGGTCATGTAAATTCACATAAATATTATAATCTGGCTTCCTTTGTTTCTTCTTACAGGCCACCTTTTCAAGAAGCATACTTACTTCATTGCTGTTAGATAGCAATCATAATTCCACTTCTGATGAAGCTGTCTTAAGAACAGATGCACCGGACAGCACAGATGATCAGCCAGGGGTACTGCAGGAGAACACTTCCAGTGGGAAGACAGGATGGATAGGCCCCTCCCACATTGGAGAGGGCAGAAAAGAGGATGATCCCAATGAAGATTGGTGTGCAGTATGTCAAAATGGAGGGGAGCTCCTTTGCTGTGAGAAGTGTCCCAAAGTATTCCATCTTTCTTGTCATGTCCCTACGTTGATGAGCTTTCCAAGGTAATTATGACCCCTTCGATTCCGTCTAAGCTTGCTTTAAAAGACATAAGCTTTTTATTGTGAAACCCAGTACAAGAAGTTTCAGCCTCAAAGGAAGCAGTGTCTTCTTTGAAGTCTTGAATCCAGAAGTTTTATTAATTGGTGAAAATTGGAATTTGCATTGAAACTCCAGTTTAACTTTACAGATTTGCAGCCACGATAATAAAACTCTTCACTTATTTGGCAGTTAAACAAGACCACTCACATCTAGGGCATCTATTATTAAAATTGGGCCACAGAATCACCTATCTGTCATAACATGTTTTAAGGATGACATAAGATTTACATTCTTTAATAATAATAATAAAAAACTTAAAGAAAAATCTAAGCTAATATACTATTAAATATATTATTTGCTATAGTGCTAAACATGGCTACACTCCAAGCATGGGCTGTAGCGACTGACGTCTTCTAGTAACGTCTCGTTCAATGTTGAAACAAGCAGCAGGCTTTCTTGATTGGCTGTTACAAAACAACTACTCAGTTTCTTGAGTTTCAAAATACAGTCTAAAATAGGTTGTTGTTATAAGCATTACTGGCGTTTGCTTCTGGAATTAGTGTCTTTGATTAAAATAAATGGCATCTTGCAATGTTCCAACTTGGAAATGCCATGCAATAAGCTTATTAGTATTAAAGGATAAAAACATCTGTCATAACATGTTTGTTGTTTAATGCTTTTATAAATATTAGGTTTTCTTATTAAATATCAGCATAGTTTGCTGGTGTAAAACATTTGGATAGCAACTTAGTTTAGTACATTGATCATCTCTGTGCTACTCTGAACAATCATACTTTTGCAAGCATATCTACTATTCTAAATATCACTAGAAATGGCACATTAAAATGTTTCTTTTACCTTTTGAAACTTCGAATTACGGTTTGTTTGTTTGGTTTTTTTAAATAAAATGATGCTATGTTACAGCTTTGTGCCATAAGAAAAACCCAGTAAAGTTAAAGTAATAAACATTTGTGCCTTTCTGACAAGAAAAAGATAATCTTTAAGCAGGTAGACAACTATGTATTTACATGGCTTTGTTTCTATTAAAGCTTCAAGAATAAGTCTTTAAAATTTCTCTTTTTTACTGGATCATTCTGTGGAAACTGGGATGATGATGTCCAGGGGCAACAGAGCCAAAAACAGCTTTTCTGACAAGTGTTCAGATCTGTAAAGGTGCATATTAATACAAGTGCACTGTGTTCCTCGACTTCAGAACCACAGTTAGCTTAATTTTCCTCCTGGCTTCACATGTATCAGGTTTTTGTTCTCATCTTTGTGGTTTTGTTGTTTTTGTTTGTTTGTTTGTTTGTTTGTTTTGTTTTTTTGCAGCTGTAACAGTCTGCTTAACAAACTTCGGTCTCTTAGCATTAGTTCCTTCAAACACACAAAATAATTCCTTTTTTATTATGTCAGCAGTGTCAGTCTACTTCTTTCATGATTGCTTTTTGTTCTTGCTTCAGGTGGATAGAACAATTTCCCCTATAGATTAACAAGGTCACTGCATCTCTTCCTTCACGCCAACCCATCTCACTCTTCCTGATTCTTGGATATTTAAATGCATCGTTCCTCCATCTTTCATGTGTTTCCTGTTTTCGTGCATCATAAGATCTTTAGATCATGGCCTGTATCCATTTTTGTATATCTACCACATCATTTCTCTGATGCTAGTCCAGGCACAGAGGTGACACTGTCATATAAATAACTCGGTCAAGTTAAGACAGTAGAAGGTAAAAGTCTCTTTGAAGGAGAATGCCCATTATTTACTACTGTGTGCTACAACTAGCAGTTGGTGGAAATCTTTGGATTACTCTGAATAAAAACCAGAAAGGTTGTTTGTTTTTTTTTTTAACTTGGAAAGTCTGCCTTACTATCGAAATGATCTAAAAGGTGCTGCAGAAGCTATTTCCCCTTTACAAAGATCTTATTATTATAACAGCTCTGAGTAAATACACGCAGTTAGATCTCATAACTGGTTATTGCTGAATTCTGTCTACTATGTAAGAAGTACAATTCAGCCCTCTTGTGGTTGTCTGCAAGCATGGAATTTTCTTCGTTTGTGGAGAACTATATTACAAACACAGACTCTTCATAGGTTTTTCAAAACTTTGAGGTTCACGAATTGTACTAGAGAATCAGTGAACATAGCTTGTAGAACTAATTGTGTTGTAATCTTATGCTGTCATTTAAATCTATAGGGTTTTCCTAGACTAACTGATAAAATCAGGAAGATCTGAAGGTTTTAGGGAGTGAAGAATTTTGCAGTTTTCCAAAAAATCTTGTCTAGGGTAATTTATATAGAGTAGTAATATGTTGTAGATCAAGCGTGTAGAGAGAATATATAGTTCTCGCCATATAACACTAACACTTTTCCTTCTGTTTGGCCTATACGATTCCTTCAGTCTCTCTGTAGTTAGGAAACAGAACTCTTAAGTGCTTTGCTTGAATCCTATAAGCTCAAGTGAAAAATTTCAGTACTAACAAAGGTAGACACCATTTGTCCATTATGACAAGCCATTTTTCTGTTTGACACCATTAATGACACCAGTGCCATTGAAAAGGAAACAAAGTTCTAATAAAGCATTTTTGCCAGCAGTCTCTGCCTTTTGTAGTGCTTAAAAAACCAACAACAAAACAACACACGATGCAGAAAAAACACCCCACAAATGAGGAACTTATCCAGAAATATGTGGAAAGCCTTTTGTCAAGAGTGTGTTACATCACTGAGGCCAATGTGTCTGTTTGTCGTCTTTAGTGGAGAGTGGATTTGTACATTCTGTCGGGATTTGTCCAAGCCAGAAGTTGAATATGACTGTGATAAACCCACTCACAGCTCTGAAAAAAGAAAATTGGAAGACACTGTGGGTTTGGCGCCAATAGACCGTAGGGTAAGGATAAAATGAGTACTGTCTTCCTGCTTCTTGTATTCTGAAATGTATGCATCTTTTAAAAAGTGATGGTAAAAAAGGAGAATGAACTTTTTAAATAAGCTCTGAGATCATAGCAGCCTTCATGTAAACATGCTGAACAACACATGCTGAATGTCTGAGAAGTGGTTGTGATCTGGTGCTCTGAACTGGGATTGTGTTCTAGGAATTACCAAGTGCTGTTTCTAACAGAGCTCTCGTATACAGTGACCTTGCATTGAGAATTTTTTTATTTGTTTGTGCTTTCCAAATTTGGCATAGATTGACCTTATCAACTCATGGTTTTAGTCTTTAAAGCACTTCGTCAACATCCTCTTAAAAAATTAAGGTGGCTCTTTCACAATGAAGATATACAGAGATGCAATACTGATCCTGCAGAGGTTAACACAAGTCTCTGGGAATAACTGCTATCCTTTTGCAGCTTTGAATGTTCTGGTAGAAAAGCTACAAAGCAAGCAGTGGGTCTCCAACTTTTGTTTTTCCCTTAAACCTCAGAGTTAAAAGAAAAAAATTGTGCCTTTGAGGAGACAGTTGAACTGCTTGACAGAATCTTTTGGATTCTTGGGGTTTTGGGTTTTTTTTGCCTTTTTTGATTTTTCTTATTTCTTTGTAGTTTTATTATTATTTTAGAACTTTTTTTAAAGCGATTTTGAGCTGTACTGGAAACTTTCAGCACTGTTTTACTTGGTTTAAGTTGGTAACTTGTGTAAATACACTGAAATTAGTATTTTGTTGGGGGTCTTAGTCTACCTGTAGAACCATTATTTACATGTGCTGCTATCTAAAAGGAAAAAAGCTAGCTCTGCTTGTGTTTTGCTTTAAATGTAAGTTATAAAAATGTAAGTTGTAAGTCCTGTAAATATTCTGATAAAGGATCAGCAAGCATGAAATCTCACAAAACTATTTTTAGAATCTCTTTCAAGGCTTAAGATCCAGTTTAATATATTTGGATACAAAAAGAAAAGATATTGCTTCCCGCTGCTAACAAAAGCACTGTAGGCTTTGCAGTTACAGAGCAGTTATACCCAGATCAAGAAAAATATTACTGCTATCTCTGAATATTTGTAAAGCACTAAGAGCCACGCATACTTTTTTATTCCCCAGAATGTCTGCTGGGCTCAGCAAATGCTAAATAACGCTGTTAGTAACTGTATGAGGTTTCATAGTATGCATTTGAGAGTTGATAATGATATATCCGTTGCAGAGAAGGAATACCATAGGCCACTAGTTATGACAGTTAATCATGCTTCCAAATACAGTTTCTGTGCTCACTTTTCTGCTTAGGGGCTGAGGGAGTACTGAGCATCCGTTTGGTATTTTCTGTAGTTTGTTATTTTAGAACAAATCATGTAGGATTCTCTAGTTACTTGGGTATCTGTTTTTCTTGACACAGAAGTGTGAAAGACTGCTGCTATACCTCTACTGTCATGAAATGAGTCTTGCTTTTCAGGATCCAGTTCCTCCCACAGTATGTACCTCACTTCTTTCCATTTTGTGTTAGTAGCATAATTGGCATGTTTCTAATGGCATTTTCATGTCCCATCACGGTCCATTATCAGAAGTCAAGCTTCCCAGCCATTGAGTGTATTAAACATGTTTAATTTTATTAAAACTGTTTGAAGGGGAGTTAAAAGTTGAAGCATTGGGTTGGAAGGGGATTTGCTAGTAAAATTCCCCAAGAACTGATTTTACTTAGTACTTCAAAAATAGACACAAAAAGTAAATTCTAATGCTGTCTGCTGATTTCACAGTGCTGAGTGATATCACTAAAAAGGTGAAGTGGGATATGTTTGGTTTTTTAAAAAGTGACCTGATTTTGAGAGTCAGAGTACTCCATAGTACTAATATGAAATTGAATTTCTTATTATTAGCTTGAAATTTATTAGTTTAAAATGGTAAACAATACCTGGGTGCATTAGAAGTCCAAGGATACACAGAAGAGTTACCAGTGTGATCAGATGAAAAGTACCTCTTTTATGTATGCTCTTCAAGACAAGTCAATGGGAAAAGAATTCATCAATAAGTAATATGCTCCTATGCACCCTTTTCATTCCATTTGAATAAGAATTCTTCTTTTGAAGAACATTCCACAGAGTTTAATAATAAGAAAGGGCACAAGAGATTAATTGATTAATCGTATGATAGTCATGTATTACTAAATTCAGGTATAACAGCATTTCTCTTAAAATGTGAATCTAGTTCGGAAAAAAGTATAAAAATATTATAATTGGATTTCATATCTTATTTTCTAATTTCTAATTCTTTCTGAAGAAAGAATAAATCTTAATCCTACAACCACAGTTTGAGATCCCAAAATCATTGATAACTCTGGAATTTTCCACCATTTCCAAGGACATATTTCATGACCAAAATTCATTTTGAGCAACCCATGTACTGTCTCCGTTTGAGTGGGTTGCCAGAGTTATCATACGGTGGTCTTGAGAGTGAAACTTAATAGGTGGCTTATTTGACTACATCCAAAAATAATGTCCAAATTGCTTGCATGTAGTCAATGTAGGTGGGGTTTTTTTATTTGTTTTTCTTTTATTTTAAAATAGGCATTGGGAGGAGTATATTTTAGCCAGCAAAACTAGCATACGTCACTGTTGTTCCAGAAACTGTCTGCATAGATGTTAAAAGTACAATTCTTATGTCTTAGAATTGTACTTTGAAGATGAGACTAAATCTTGCCCTCTCCCTCAGAGCTAAAGGTTTATAAAACAGTAAGTAATGAACATGACTGCATTCAGTAAAAAATTTTATTCTCCATTTAGGTTCCTGATTACTACAAAATAATCAAAAAGCCTATGGACTTGTCAACCATCAAGAAAAGACTTGAAGTGACCAATTCATTCTACACAAAGCCAGAAGATTTTGTGGCTGATTTCAGACTGATTTTCCGAAACTGTGCTGAATTTAATGAGGTTAGAAAATTAGATACTTTATCTGGTTTTGTAGGCTTAGTTGCTTTCAGGAAAACTGTAGTGGGGGTAGAACTTACAACACAAGAATTTATTGTATTAAACTTACTTTGATGATGAGACTGCAGTGAAAACATAGATCACATTTGAAACTACTGTGGTGTTAGATGACTATTCAGTGTAGATCTTTCCATAGAAGGAAGGAGGATTCTAACAAACATGCTAGCTGAACGGCAGGACAGCAGGTAAAGAATAGGACAGTTGTTCATCATAGAGGTTAATGGTGAGCATTTGATTTAAAAATTGGTTTAATCCTCCTTGCCTCAAATCTTAAATTCAGTGGGATTTTCATTCTGGGAGGTCCGTACTCACCCTTATGATTTCTAGTTGCATGTTGAGTGATTGTTGTTATCCCTCACTGCCCATAAGGGAACACTGCTGAAAAAGGGATGCAGGTACTGTGTGGACCACAAAATGAGAGAGAATTACACTGGGAATGAAGGCTTCTCTAAGTGGCCTCAATGGGGTTCTCATCCAGTCACCCTTGATAGCTGGGAATACTTCCTGCCATGGTGACCTCTGCTTCAGGAAACTAACTGATCAGCCATGGTGGCTATGAATGACTTTAGGACTGCCTAGTCTTCCAGGTTACAATCATCATCTATCCTAGTAATATTTTCATCGTAATTAAAAAAGGTCTGTAAGCTAGAGAAATTGTAGCATTGCAAGCAGTTTTTCCAAAACACTTTTAACACCCTGAAGGCATACCTATATATTTCACAGCATAACCCAACTTCTTTCCCTGTCCGCCATCCGCACCCCCCCCCGCCTCAGTCAGAATTTAAGAGTTTTTAGAATATCTTTATATAGCTTTCAGAACCCAGGCACTATGGCTTTTGCAATTGGCTTCTGTGATAATCCATCAGAGAAAAAAGTCATTGGGGTGTTCGCCAAAAGATCTGTCCTCGCCCTCTGTTTTGCAGGCTTGTGCTCGTTGGGACCATGTGTTCCGCAGGTGCCATTCTTACTGCTGATTGGGGTTTTTTTTTTTGTAGTTTGTAAGAGCACCTAAAAGACCTGATGTGATCTAAGTATAAAGCTATTTCGTGATGCATTGATGTTGTTAATTCACCCAACAGCCTGATTCAGAAGTGGCTGATGCCGGCATGAAACTTGAAGCGTACTTTGAAGAACTTCTAAGGAACCTTTATCCCGAGAGAAAGTTCCCTGTACAACCCAACTGCCAGAGTGAAAAAGATAATCCAGAACTTACTGATGACTCGGATGATGACTTTGTACAGCCCCGGAAAAAACGCCTCAAAGGAGAAGACCGTCAGTTGCTTAAATGAGCCATGTGTTACTATGGAACGTTTTTTAAATACTAAGAATACTTATCACTGTTAATTGTGAAAAGGGGAAAAATCATGACTGCTTTGACTTGTAGGTTTGTGGATATTTACTAGACTTTCTACCCCTTGTCTGAAACACGAATCTAATGGAGATCAAGGCATGTGGAGAGCTTCTCTGAAGTTCCAGACTTTCATCGTACTTCTGGAGCAGCACAGAAATTGCCATTTGCGTGGGGTGACAGCTGTTTAACTTTACTTTGAGGAAGAAAAGAAGTTTGTATAGAATTGAACTTTAAAACATTACATGGGTTCAACATGTGGCTTTCTGAGTTTGAAGAAAATGTGATCTCACCAGACTTTTAATTTTACCAAAGGCATGTGGCTGGCCATAATTTGATTTCTTTGTACTGTATTTAACACAAGCCATGAAAACAGATGGTGTAATATTATCGTCCTGCAATACTGACTGGTACCATGAAAGTGTAGTTGCCCCCAGAGAAGTTATTGGTTATTTTAAAATGTAAGGGAGAGTGTATTAAAAATAACTTTAAAAAAAAAAAGGAATTTGTTTGAGAGTTTTTAATGGAGGAAGTAAAGGACAGAATGCTTTGTTTCGCGCCATTTTTCTCACCACCAGCAGTGGTGAGTAGTATTCCTGTACTGTTTTGTGTAACCGGTGTCTCAAGTTTGATGTACCTCTGTTTAATGGAGTCGATGGCAAAGTCTTGAGGGGAAAAATGTTTGCTTGCAGCTATCAGTCAGTCTTTATGTATGTTTAGAGAGGGGAAAAAAGCATCCTTTCTGTCCACAAGCTCTTGTTGTTTTTCCAAATTTCTAAATATGTTGTTGTCAGAATGCAACCAGCATCGTTACTCACTTGGAAGTACACAAGTTTGAAGAGGCAGAGAAAAATGAAAGGTACTGCTCTTCAACCCTTCATCTGTCCCTGTTAAAATCACCAGACGGTGAGGATAAATTACCTTTTTTTGTTCTGTCTACTTTCCAGAAGCACTGACGACAATATGGATGGTTGTTTCTGCCGTCAGAGATTGCAGAGTTAAAGAAGTACTTGTCTATGGTTGCTCCAGCTATTGGTTTATACTCTTCATTTATGTCATCTTAAATGAAAACTGAGTTTTCGGGACAGCAGGCAGTCTTTTGGATTAATTGAGCTCTGATTGTGCCAGAATTTTGCAGATGGAGTGGTGAAGACATCCGAGTGTACACAAGCCTGCTTTTGACTTGCTATGTAGCACTGATGTGGTGCTGTGGATAGATCATTGAAGAGACTAGATGCAAGTGCTGCTTGTGCCTCCCTGCTGTGTACATAGGCGTTCAGAAAAAGGCCTTTTTTTTGCCTCTCACCAAGTGAGATACTACCCACCTGCCTTTGTCGTAGAGTGGCACTGCACACTTAAATGTAGTGGACACTTCGAAAGAACACTCAGTTGTGTTTGCAGTAGGCCTTTGACATAGCTTTTAAAATGCCATGGTCATGTGGTTGATTTTTAAGCTGCCCAGAGTAACCATTTATTTTCCCTTTTTCCTTCTGTTTTGTTTTGCTTTGGGGTGGTTTTTTTGTTTGGTTGGTTGTTTTGGTTTTGGTTTTTTTGTGGAAAGTTGTTATTACCTGAGGAGAGTTGCTTGTAGTGAGAGTTTACCATCCCAGAGTAGCAGAAAAAAAGGAGGAGAGGTGAAGGAGCAGAACAGGACGGTGAGGGAGACCATTCTAATAAAACAGGTGTGATCAGTGCACACTGCAGTAGCACAGACTTAAGAAATAAGAGGCACTGCCATTGCAACATTTCAAGTCTGAAAGATCTAGCAATGCCTAGAAGTCCTAGATACCCTGTCACCCAGTTTAACAGTGCTTCCAGAGGAAGGTGGTGTGTGTTTCTCTGGACCGTGAGTTGCAAGCACAGATTTATTAGGAGGCTTAGTGCATTTAGAGGTGAAGTTAGACACCTATACAGCTTCACACTCAAGTTCTCCCAGTGGAAAATACCGGGGAGAGGAGCGTAGATGTACTCCTGCAGTCCAGTTACTTATCTGTCTGCTGTAAGCTGTTTGAAAATGTCTCTGTTTAAATAATCCACTGGAAGACTGACTCAACTTTCATTTTGTAGTCTTGAATGTCACCCTAAGAATCTTCAGAAATTGTCACTGCAGTGAGGTTTGAGATGTTAAATTTAACTACTTTAATGCAGATGGTATATGCACAAATAGTTGAGGAATGCTATTTTGTTTTTAAAGGAAAGTACTGTATTCTTTCAAGCTGCTATGGCCAAGACAGTATCTACTTTGTGTATTTTCCCCCCTTTGCCTCAATCCACTGAATGGTGGCTAGTGTTTGGTTTTTTGGGGTGGGTTTTTTTTTTTTTGTGTGTGTGTGGAATGTCACTACTAATAGCACTAGTAGTAAAGAGTCTTCATCTCACTTCACGGGACAGGTAGAAAGCATCTATTTATTGAATCATAAGAAAGGGAACGTCCTTGAGAAATTTGCCATTTGTCTATACAAATCATAGCTCTTACACTGTTCAGTTGCAATTTTTAATAATGGAAATGGTATGGAGAGGCAATCAACATCAAATGCAGCTCACAGGAAATGACAGATTCCAAAGGTTTATTTTTTCTTTCCTACCCAATCCAACATCAAACACTCGCTTTCATTTTACTTGCTAAAAAAGGGAAAGAAAAAAAAAACCATAGAATTAATAAAATGCACATGAAAACCAACAGAAATGGATACAGGGGAAAATAATATGCATTTGGATATGTCCAAAAGGTCTCGCCTCTGGTAGGCAATCCCCATGACTGCTTTGAGAGTGGACTGATGCTGTCCTAACAAACTGAAACAAGAGTAGATACACTTTTTAAATGTCTTTGTCTAGATTTCACAAGAAGTTACTTACATATTTTTTGTTTAGTTGGTTCATTTAAACCTAGTTTTAAGGAACACATCTATTGCCTGGAGCCTTAGGACTAGATATTGCCATGTTAAAAGAGCTTTTACATCATGTATTTAAATTCTTGTATGGATTGGATGACTGTGAAGCCCTTGGACAATATGTTCAACAGTCGTGATTCAGCAATCCCTGAATGACTACATACACAAATGTAATCTCTGAAATGACCACAAGATAAGAGTTAGCAAGTTGAATTTAAGATGTAATGGTAGCTTCTCTGAGGACACAACTAGTTCTGCAGATTTTTATTTTTCCGTCCTTTGGACTTGTGCATGTAAAGGCCAGCAGCTGGAGCTTATAACTCGTTTGTAGCAAGGAGGATAATAATGCTATTAAGTCCCCAGGAAAAGGGGGGATCCCATTAAGGAATCATTACACTCCCATTTATCTCGACCACTGTTAGCCAAAGTTAATCCAACTGTAGCTGAATCAAAGTTTTCCTTTTAGCTCCAACACAGTTTTAATGAAGTGTTTTGCTTAGTAATTATTGTAAATCCAACCATTTGAAGGCCTAAGTGGCGCTCTGGCCTCTGTGTGTGGGGTTGAATTTCACCCACTTTGTCCACTTCCTTACTTAAACTTTGATTATTTTTTTTCCCCAGTCTTTTACAAAATATGTAGATATTTTAAATGGCATAAAAACATAAAAGACAAGCATTTGTAAAAGACAACCATTTAAAGAAGCAGGCCATGATTAATATGTTGCTTTTCTGAAAACCCTAAGGTTAAGTGTCCCATGCACCTTAGGGAAACCTTAGAAGATGTGACCCAGTGAAGTTGTGTTAAGTGTGTGTGTGTGTATATATGTAATATGTGTGTGTTTGTATATATGGGTTTTTTAAAGTCTGGTTCTGAAGCCCACATAAAACAGTTTGATCAAACATCTGTCTTGCTCTAGGCTGCTAAAGAATGTGCATTATATAGCCCATGGTCTTCTGGTTTATACAAGTAAGACTGCAGAGTAACATGCAGTGTGATGTGGACATGCTGCATGCATGGCGTGAAAATTTCCATGCTGGTGTAGCTGAATTGACTAGACTCACAACTGCTCGCACCTCCTGTGATTAAACTACTGCGACTTGTGCATGGGAGGCTGTCTGAATTTAGATTTTCCCCCTTAATCTTTGTGCTTAGTGTTTTGGCCGATTGCTTTATGGGAAACACTAGCCACAAGGGCTTAGCTAACGGACTGATGCAGTTGGGGCTTTTGACTTGAATTTGATGAAGAAATGGCTTTAGTAGTTTAAGGTATTACTTAAATCTGCTGTCCTCTCTCCCTACAGCACAGGCGGAACAGGATATGTGCCTGCGAAGCAGCAACTTCAAGTCAGGACTGGAGATACTAGCAAAGAGGGGCTTGCAGTAGCTGAAGCTAACACACTGGCATGAGGGAGCTGGGGTTAGGGCAGGCCTTCTGGTTGGCTCTTTTATGAGAAATGAGCTTTAGGCAACTGGGGTGACAGTGCTTTAAGCTGCTGCAACAGCATGTTCCTGTGCTTGCCTGTCGGGCCTTATTTTGGCTTCTGAACCCTCAGGAGAGTTCGGTTTGGATTCTGGCTGAATCATAATCTACTCGTTTCTAAACAGCATTTAGATACACAGGAGCTCCTGGAGCGGTAATACAAACCTGCAGTGCCCTGCCCTTGGTCTCGATGGGCAGTGTGAACGCAGAGATTGCACACACGACGCACACAGATGAGAAAAGACACAGGGCCCCAATGAACGAAGCACTCATAAGGACCTGCAGGTAAATGAACAGTTCAAACATCAGCTCAGGGGCAGTTAATTAGTAATTAAAGAGTGGACAATGGGTCACAAACACCTGAGAGTGTCAACAGTAGAAAACAATGTCTTCTGAATCTAAGAGCTTTCAGAAAGCAACGAATACGAGCAAGCTAGGCTCTGGGAAGAGATTTTTGTAGATCTGCATCTGGCAAAGACCACATAAGTACTCTGTATAAACATCAGATAAAGAACTAATGAGTTGGGGGGAGGGAATTGAATATATAATTTTTTTTTCTTTTTTTTTTGTGAACTTCAGAGGCATCTCTTTGATAGCAATGATTGGCACAATGTTTACCAACATTATCAAGTGTGCTCTTACTTGTGATATAAATGGGGCCACCATAGCTCCAACACGGCACAATGACCCACTTGTTCCCATCCCCAGGGCTCGCATTGTGGTGGGATAAACCTAAAGCAGGCCAGAAAGAAATCAGATTAGCGCAATAACGATCTATGATATGTGTCCTTATCCCCCCCCCCCCCAAATTTTTTTCAGAGAGACACATTACATTATCAAGGGCAGCTAGTAGGATAAGATATGAAAAGAAAGAAAGGTTCCTTTGGGTCTTTCTTGTGCCATTACAAATCTGCCAATTTTTGCCCCAATTAAAGTTTTAGGGTAGGTCAATCAAAGCTGGATGTGAGTCCCCTGCTGTTTGCTCCCTGCTGCCCCTGCCCCCTTCTCCCAGCTGTGCTGGGTAGCTCATATCAAAGTCACAGAGGATAGGCTGGGTGCTAAAGGAAGAATTCAATTTATATTGCCAGGCCCTGTATCTGGAAAGCAGGAAGAAAGGATATTGTCTGCAGCCTTCAAGACTGCCTATTTATTTGTATCAACAGCACTTTTGTGTAGGAGGAAAAAGAAAAACAGATCCCAGTAAGAAACCTCCAGGCTTAGAAGACTGTGCTTTGTGTATTTTCTTTTTCACATCTCCCAAACACCTGTGCCAATACAACACTTAAGCATGTGTTTTCCTTAACTTTAGTTAAGTCCTGTTAGTCGATTTTTAGCAAGTATACTCATGTAAGCCTTTGTTTAAATACTTTACTGGGCCAAGCCAACAGAGGTAAGGTAATTCAAGAAGAGTCCAGGCATGTGGCTGGAAAGGGGATTTCCAAGTTTGGTTTTGGTCATTGATTAAATTGTGAGTAGTATTGGTTTATGATATGGCCGTTACAGCAATGGTCTTTACATAACAGCATCTGATTCAGGACTATGAAAACGTTGGTATTTATTCAAGCCTGGTGCATGCTTAAATAATACAGTGTACTATTAAAAGAAGTATCAGGCCAACACAGGGAGCTACTTCTGTTTGCTTTTTATCACTTTACTCAATCTGCAAGGCAATACATTTAACTTCATACAATTGTTTAAAAAAGAACAACAAAAAACCCTAACAATGCATACTTAACTCACAGAACTCAATGCTCTAAAGTTGTATGAAGGGCAAGCTCTCTGAAGGATTAAAACTATTTGCAGACAGAACACAGTAATTTCCATTAAGTGAAAAAAATCATTTATATAACCTCATATACTACCTCATACTACTACATCAGTCCCTTAAGTGCTGGAAAAGGTTCCTTTCAGGACTAGCCTATTTTCTAACTTTGCAGGTGGTGAGGGGAAAGATTGTGGGTTTTGGAAGATGGTAGTACACATCATCCTCAAAAATAATGTTCTGTAGTAGCTGACCAACAGCTGGCTCAGTAGGGCATTCCTTTTCTGTCTGCTCTCATCATATCCAACGAGTTACGTGATTTCTTCTCTGATCTCGCATACAAAAACAGTGTGGCAAGGAAGCCAGAGACACTTAGTTCAAGAAAGATGACTCTAACTAACTAGTCAATAAATATGGCAGCATTGCTGGGTATAAGCAAATGGGTTTTCATGCCCCAGAGCAGCTTAACGTACTTTCAGAAGGACCCACCTCTGCTGTGTAAATGTAGATAGTGTTGAAGTTTGCCGAAACCAAGGCACGCAGCATGAAGAGAAACCCAGTCAGGCCTGTGCTAGAAAGAAAGCCGTGTGGAGCAAAGTTAGTGTCACTGAACAGTGATCATCAGAGACACAGCCTAATATATTCACTGTGCTAAGGCTTTTACAAGGGAAAAGCATAAGGAAAAGGTGGTTGTTGACAAGTGTAATCTTTTAGTGCATTGGCAAGGCATGTTTGGTAATGAGCTACTGCATGTTAGGTTTCCTTTAGGCCAGTGTTAGAAGCTGGAGGGAATGATCTGAACAGGACCGTAGTGGCTCAGCTGGTGCCTTCAGCGTTACAGTCAAGTCTGACTTCCAGCCTAGCCCTCACTTTCCGTTCCTCTATAAAACTGAGGCAAGCAAATATGATGGCCAGGCTCAGTTTTCAGGGAAAACTGAAAATAATAATAGCAGTACAGAGGCCAATGCCTTCCTGAATGATTGTAAGCTTCCTGACAGGGGCTTATTTAGCTTAACGCGTATTTGCATCCTCCCACTCCAGCTCCCAAGTATTTCAGCCTCCGGGGCCAGTGGCCCTCAGGGCAGGCAGCAGGGGTGTACTCTGCTGGCGAGCAGCCGTCAGGCTACTGGACAGTTTAAAGGAAACTTCAACTTGAAGCCATCCTGATTTTCAGTAACCATTAAGCTCTGCCAGCTTGAGAGGGATGTGTCTTACACATCCTCACAAATCAACCTGATAATTACAGCACTCATGGCAGCCTTTCTCTTGATGCCTTGAGCTCCTCTTCAAGTGTCTGACTTTACAAGTTAGAGGGGACATACATAGCATTGCCAAAAAAGAAAGAAAGGGAAAAAAAGCAGATGAAAAATATGACTTCTTTCTGGTGGAGATTGTTCACGTAATTTTTAATTTTCTAGACTGTGCTAGAAAGCAGCTTGTTGTATGCTTAGGAGAAGCCATGTGGTCTCAGTAATACAAGTGGGCGCCTCTGCACACCGCTGCACCACAGTATCTCCCGCTGCAGCTTTCCCAGGAAGAAGAGGGAGCCAGTCAGAGGGTTTTTCAGATGTACAAGAATTACTAGCCTGACTGGTGACCTGAGACTACCATAGGTACTGCCCTCTGCCCTCAGCATTGCACACCCCTCAACAAGACCCACGTGCTGATCCAGGCTACCTCGAGGTGCAGATATTAAGGAGAAGAAAGAACAGGGCCGTACATCCCATAGTGATACAGAGGCTCAGTCGTCTTCCGAGGAAATTGATGCTGAGAATGTTCAAAGGATTTACTGGAGATAAAAAGGAAAACTTAAAATGTTAGATGACCTAACTGCAACGATTGTCTGGCTTGATAGACCTTACGCAGTGTGCCTCAGAAATACCTCTCTGCATCCCTAGCGCCTACCAAATGCTCTATAAAATGCACAAACCCTCTTCCTGTACCCAGACCCTGTAATTTGCCCCCGTGACCCTTTTTTGTTTGTCCTTCCCCTCAGAGGATGGAGCCTGTCCTTCTCTGAAATTGCCCTGCTGTATGAAGGCAGGACACCAATGCCTGTCCTCAGCCATGCAAGGAAGGTACCTGCTGGGTGAGCACCACAGGCCTGGGTGGTTTTGCTCCCTCTGGCCACAGCCCAGCTAAACACCGGGGCCCAGAGTGTGCCCTGTTGAGTCCCCCATGAGCCGGGAGCCAAGCAGGCACCTGAGTGCATCACTGGACTGGTCCCAGCCTGGCTGCACCTGCAGGGTCGAACACCTGGTCGCTTTGTAGCTCAGTTGCTGAGACATGAAGCAGGCAAAACGTTCACCTCCCAGGAGTGTTGCAATACTAGACCCACACACAGTGCCAAGTTCTTTCAAGGGTGCCATGTGGGTGCCTTTGGGCTGTCCTGCCATCCCCCAGTGCTCCCAGGCAGGCTACACCAGGAAGCATTTTGGTTTGCTGTGGATTTCCTAGGCACTTAGCTGTCCTTTACTGCAGCACTCAGCACAGGACTTGCTCCTGAGGCCACCATCTCTTGGAACGTAGGGCACTTGTGTGATGCATTCAATTACATCAATCTGACTATTTGCAATGCTTGCTTATTTATGACTTTCCAAAAACTACACGTCTGGGAATTTGGGAAGCCAGGCTCAGTTCTGGTAAGTTAGGAGCAATTTCCCCTGGAGTTTAACCGAGGCTGTCAGTACATACTAACTGCAAAGGAGGTCTTTGGCTCTGCTGTTGGAAGGACCCGTGCTGTCATCAGAAGCTGAATTATTCACCTGGGGAGCAATGCCCTCCCTTGCCCCTTGCCACCAGCTCATGGCCTGTGTCCCAGACCTTCACTTGAAGAGCCTGTGCCTCGCAGTTGCCAGCAATGCTGAGGACATTTCGGCCCCTGGCACATCACTAAGTGCATGCACAGCTAAAAGCTTTGCATTGAGTATTGGCTGGCTGTAAGAAGGGAATGGCAGGGTAGGGAGGGGAGAAGAGGTTACGTGCGATCTCTCCGACTGTGCTGATGATCATGGACTGGTAGGCAGCAGGCCCAAACAAGCGGCAGTGGCAGGGGCTGTGGCTCTCCTCGGAGTCATCGCCAGAGTCCTGCACTGGTGGTGCCGCGGAGCCACAGACGAGGTCCCGCTCCAGTAACTCAGCACTGGCCAAGATGACACCATAATAAGCAAAAGCTATGCCAAGCCTGTGGGGGGAAATGCTCCAGTGAGTGGCAGCAATGACAGGGAAGGTGAGGAAACTGAAACACAGCAGGTTTTGGGTGCTCTGGGACCTCAGCTGCATGCACCAGCTCTGTGTGATGGAGACCCTTAGACTGAGCCTAGCAGTGACCTGGTGGTTACCCAGGTCCTGGTCACTGGTCACCCCACCCACGGCACACTGCTACCACCTATGTCCATGCACCACTCTTCCTCAAGGGACCCCCACCCCAGTTTGTCTTTTTGCTTGCCCCTTAGTGCTGTTTCTTGCTCTGCAGCAGGTGACCTGCTGCAGTCATGCTGGGGAGAGCGTGTCCCTTTGGTCCCTTTCCTCACACAGGGCTGTAAGTGAAGACATTTCCAAACCACCCCTTGCCAGGGGACCAGGGCATCTCAACATCAAGCCCTGATGCTTGCAGCTCACATGAAGCAACTGTTCAGGTTTGTTTTTTTTTTTTTAGTCCTTATCCTTTCTGCCCAGGGATTTTCAAAAAGAGTTTTCATTAACTGCCTGGAGAGGCTCACATCGCACCCTGGCTGGCTGTCAAGAACACAGCATTGGTAATGGCAGCCTGACTGTGTCATTATCAAGTAATTCAGTTTATGCCTAATCATAAGCAGGCTGAGAAGTAATTTTCACTTTTTTATCCCCCTGGCAGTTTCAGAAACGAGCAGCAGAATCTGGGCTAGGAAACGAGCTGCCTGGGGAGGCAGGGGATGCTTGGGGCATGGGGGGGGCAAGGCGGGAATGCAAACCCAAGAACACGCCAGTGACTCCTGGGAGGACTAGGAGAGAAAAGAGAGTTAAAAAAACAAAAAGAAAGATATTTCATAAGACTTCTTATACAAGTTAAGGGGAAAAAAAATATAAAAATTTCAAGGCCTGACTTAGCAACATTTTGGGTCAATGACTTCCCACAGCCACATTATTTATAAATTTCCATTCCAGACAGCAAAGTCAATGAAACATATATTACCCTTGCATACAGCTACCGGGGACATTGCATATGAAACACGTCTCTCTTCAATCTTAATTTTCTCCGGCCAGTGGCACTGGTAACTGTTAATGAATTTCTGTTGGAGCCCTATTTCACTGATACATTGGCTGGCCTGCAAAGGTGGGGCAAGTCTCCTCCTCTTGGGAAGAACAAGTTTACAGCAAGAAGGGAAGCGGAGCCACGGGCACATCGCTGGTGCACGCTGCAGGCAGGCATGGGCTTTCTCCTGTGGCTCTCACCTGGCTTCCACCCCACCTCCCCTGAGCCGCCCTGTCCTGAGGAAGGACTCATGGCAGCCTGCACCATCCTGGATGTCCAACCTTTTTCTGCCTCTGTTAATACCGACTGACACAGGGTGTCTGAGGCATGGTATGAGATCAGGACAAGCCTGTGGTGACCCATGCCCACATACTGCCCCTCCAGCTGCCAAGGATCTGCAGCCACCTCCTGAGGCAGAAGTGGTGCCTTGTAATGGCAGAGTCAACGGGAGACTTCTGCTCCCTGCACACATTCAACTGAGAGAATGAGCTGATAGGCAAGAGAAAAAAAAAACAACTTTTTTTACCATATGATCCATATCTGCAAAGTGGTTCTGAGGTATTTGGGGTGGATGAGGTCCTTGAATCTTCCTCTCCTTTCCTGCAAATCATTTGATAGAAATAGAAGTTTTTAAAAAGGCATCTTTTATAGGGGGTGAGTGTTCTGCAGCAGCAGCTGGCACCCCAGGCCCCCCTGCCCTCGCCCCAGGCTGCCGATGACACAGACAGACTGATGGTGCAACACAGCACCCCATCAGCCCTCTGGAGAGGAAAACCCCTCTTCCCAAAGGATGCCCACAGGAGGATGCGCTGCAAATGATGGAGGGGAGGAGAAGAGAATACCCTGAGCACTCCCAACCCTCACAGAACCTCCCCCAGCTCCCAGCAGTCTGGCCCCAGCATGACCATCATGGTGCCAGAGGGGGGGCCTAGTTGCTGCTGGGGGCCCAGCACTCCCGGGGCTGCTGGCAGCTGCCGTTGCCCCACGTGCAGTGGAGAGGGGCCCAGCGTCCGCTGCTCTGCCTGTGGAGCAAGTTTGTGACCACATATGTCTTGCCGGGAGGCCTGAAATACCAGTGAGCAGAAAGACAGACAGGCACTGGGGGGCCCTGCCTGCCCTGCTGCTCCCCAAGAGCCAGCAGCTGCCCCAGCATCCCACCACCGAGGGGAGATGAGTCCACAGGAACGGTTTGGGTTGCCTTTATTTTTATTTTCCTCATCATTGGTTAAGCCTGAGATGGTGCACAACTAACAAAAACCCTTCCCACAGCCAATGCGGGTCCATTACATAAATTCAATTAAACTACAGGGAAGCTTTAATCCTAATTAATTCCAATACAATAGCACCATCTTGCATGAATTGCTAAGGACAATGCTTGGTGCCTGTGGGATTGAATAAGCACTAAAGAGGTCCAGGAAAGGGACTTAAAAGAGCTGGATAATAATTTTGAGGCCCTGGACAATAGATTTATCCAGTCTTCCTCTCTTGGGGGTCAAAGGAGCCACCTGAATAAGTCCTCCCACCCTGCAGTCAGCAGTGTCTGGACTGGGGGTAATGGGGAGCAGCCTGGGGGGGCCCTGGCCCCTAGCTCCTCTCCGGCCCTGCCTGCAACACCCACACATACTTTTGGGCATTTCAGTCCAGTAATGATCAACTCCTGAGCTGCTCAGCTGCTTACAGGGGGAAATGGTAGTAGATGTGAAATGGCCTCTTCTGCTTTGACCCTCTTCTGCTGGTCCGTGGCTCCACACTCAGGGACCTGGGGTGCTGGGACCCAGCGGACAAGTCCAGCCAAGGGCTGGGAGAAGCCTCTGGGAGTGGTGGGACCCAGAGGGGCAGCTCCCAGGTCTCACAGCACAGGGGACATCCCTGGGGGATGGATGGGCAATAAGGAAGAACGTGCTCTGCCGGGAGTCCTTTTTGTGGTAAAGGAAGCAAATCTCTTCTCAGCACAATATTTTTCTGAGCAAACACAAAGAATGCGA
This sequence comes from Gymnogyps californianus, assembly GCF_018139145.2. Classification (NCBI taxonomy): domain Eukaryota; kingdom Metazoa; phylum Chordata; class Aves; order Accipitriformes; family Cathartidae; genus Gymnogyps; species Gymnogyps californianus. Next base: position 155,416,877 of record NC_059471.1, read on the forward strand.
AAAAAAGCAGAGAACAGTTCCATTTTGAGGGCCAAGATTACTGTCTCTCCAAAAGAAAAATAACATCTTCATCGTCGCATTCAATAGTTTTTTGGAAGGAAACCAGGTGAGGAGGGGGAGAGAGGCAGAGCAAGACATGCTTGGTGGTCCTGCTCCCTCTCCGAACCCCAGATGCCAGCAGCCCTGCCTGGGACAGAGGGGCCAGGCAGTGCCATGGGCACAGCTTACCTTGGCGGGCTCCCTCAGCACCCCCTCGGGCATCGCTGCCCCGTTCATCTTGGCTATCCTCCGCAGCGTGGCCAGGGCAGCAGCCACGTTTCCCGTGGAGATGTTGTACCGTGCTGACTCTGGGATGAACTGAAAGCGGAGCAGTGTCAGAAAGCCTTTCTGCACCTCTCTGTCCACGCAACCCTACTCACAGCTTCCCGTCATGCCCAGGAGCCCAGCCAGGTTAGCACAGGGCCCTGCCTGAGCAGCCTTTTGCCTGTTTTCCTCCCTAGCCATGCCCTGGGGCACCCCTGTGTGTCCCAGCTCCCCATACCCCATGTTCCACCTTGCCCAACAAACCCATTTCTTGGTCCAGCTGACAGGGGTCTGCTACTGAGCTGTCTGTGGCAAGCACTCGTGAGAGGTGGAAGCCAAAGACAAAGGTTTGACAAAAACAACCCTTAATTAATTGAAATTCTAAAACGGGATGAGGCACGTGTCACTTACTTAAGCAAAAGTCTCGGAATACTCAACAAAGCCATTAAAAAAAAGAAAGACATAGATGAAATTTAGGAACAAACGCACTCATCACTAGCATTTGCAACATTCACCCACACCTGGTGCTCTTTCCAAAATAAAATACCTTTTTATTAAATGATGACTCTATTAAATTAGAAACAATTACATCTGTATCACTGACATATGAATTAAAGACTCCTTTTTTAAAGGTATGGATGCTGACTGTGTCTTTTTTTCTTCTGGACTAAAAACTTTTGCTACCCATTTTTTTCTGGCAAAAATAATCAGGGAAACCAAATGTCTAAATTAGTTACATGAGTGGACATTCGCAGCGACCTTGCATTTGACTGCCCAGGTAGCACCCCAGATGATTGATAGAATTGTACATTTGTTCAGCTGCAGAAAGGGCTTTCACATCTGCATGGCTTGCACTGGCCACAGCTTAGCACTGCAGTGCCCACGAGCACTGTAAGTAGGGATTTTCCAAATCACTCCCCACAAATAAGATGGTCCTCATGTCCAAGGCTGATATTTCTGAAGCATGAGTAAACCTGGGGAGGCCACGGTTGACCCTGACACTCATTTGCTCTGTGAACACTTTACTGAGGCTTCTTTCCTCAGCCCTAGCAAATGTAAAGACTGAAGAGGGTGCGCTGTGGCCAGCACTAGACTGAAGATATTACTTGTGATTTTTTGCATACCCTTCCTAGCCTGTCTTCCTCTTGATGCCTGGCCCATCACCATGGTCCCTGGGTACCTCTGGCAGCCTGGACACTGGAGCCTGGGGTGCTGGAGGGCTACAGCAGGGCAGCAAAGCAAAGCCAAGCCATCTCCTGCAGGGTGACATCTCCTCAGCAGCTGGTCTGCATCCCCCCCAGGCCATCAGGACCTTCCCAAGCCCCCTGGGTGAGAGGGCTGCTGTGGTGAAAGGAGGACACAAGGACAGCCCCAGGCTTGTGGGAGGTGGAGGGCGATACCTCTTGGTGCCTGGGGAGGTGCCAGGTCAGTGGTGGTGTGGTGGGGAGTGGGGAGAGGAGCTCTTCCTACCTTGAACACCAGGATGAGAAGGATGCCGGGGATGGAGGCAGTTCTGATCAGCCACCGCCAGCCAATGGTTGGGTTCACCACCGATGCCAGGCCAATGATCAACAAGGATCCTGCCAACCAAAACACCTTTCCAAGGGAAAGGAAGAGGTTAAAACATGAACACGTGGCAACAATTTGTTTATTTTCTTCCCTTCTGGTCTTGTTCCATGGATAGGTGGGGATCTGTGCTGGGGAGCGCTGCGGTTCAAACCGAGCCATCCCACAGCTGTCTGAGAAGCTGAGCTTGGGTTGAAGGAAAGCAGGAAAGAAAGACAAGGATTTGGGGAGGGATGGCTGAAGATAGTCTTAATTAGCTCCAGATGAAAACAGATAACTTGCTGTGGCTACCATTGTACTTAAAGCCACTTCTTTTGTCCTTCCAGTTGCTTCTCTGCTAATGCTCATGCCCATGAATTTTCCTCTTGTCTAGATCTCTGCAGGGAAGCAGCATATTTACAAGCACCGAAGGCAAAAACGGGCCAGATTTCCACTGCTGGAAGTTGGTAGGTCTCCAGTAGACTCAATGCCAAGTTATACCAATGGAGAATCTGGCCCTCGATCTGCAAGTACATTCCTCCCTGAAGTTCACTTGTTGCCATTAGGAGATGCATCCCTTTCCAGGGGACCACCCAAGGGAGCTCAGCCAACACAAAACACAAACAAATACATAGAAGCCACAGCAAGTTCATGAGTAATCTGTGGGCAGAAATAACAAATTTCTGGGGAGAAATACAAGATTGTTCTTTTTTATAAACCTCTGTGTTTCTGATGACACTTTGGTAATGAAGCCCTGGGATCAAACAGGCAGTAATGAAAAGCAAATTATCCCTGCCACCAAGACCATATACAAACACTTTTGATTCAACAGTCAGATGAATTCGTGTGCTCTACGAGGCCTCTGCAGATCATTTGCACATGCAGCAAGTGCCCATTGCAGAAATCTGGAGTAAGCAACAACCCGTCACACTTGCTGTGGTCTTTGCCCAGCAAGCGGGCACAATCCTCCCAGCACGTCTCAGGCCGAATTTGGGACTATCATCTATGCTAGCCCTATCCTACGCAAAGCCCTGTGCTATCCCTGAACAGGGACAGGCGCAGATTAGGACCTCATCTGGGAATCACCTTATGAATAGATTGTTGCTAAATAAGTCCAAAGAGAGGAGGATGAGCCCAGGCCCGGAGGGGGCCAGTGGTGCTGCTAGCCCCAGGGCTTGCCGGAAAGCCATTGGCACTGGCCCCATTAGAGCAGGCAGCATGGTTATCGATAGGGCAACCAAGAGGCTGGGTGTCAGCGTCACTCAAAGTCTCTGTGCAATGTTTGGAGCATCCAATTGTTTGAGAAGATATTGCCTCTGTTCTGTAGGCACCTGCCTGTGTACATCTTTAATAACGCAGATGCCACGCGCCAGGGCACAGGAGGCAGCAGGCACTCGCTCGGACCCAGACAAGTGTGAGTATTCTGGGAGAAAGGCTGATGTGCTGGAGACCCGGCTTCCAAACAGCAGTGGGACAAATCTCCTGGGACTCAGAGCTAGAAGAAACAGTAACGTGCTCACTCTTACCTGAGATAAGGGCAACATGTATCCTCGGTATTTGGTGGGCAAAAATTCGGCTTTTATGATAAGCCTAGCGAAAAAGGGAAAAAAAAATGCAGAAATACAGCAACAATGAGAATTTCTATACTAATCAAGTAGCAGTTCAGCTCAGTCAGTGCTGGACGTTGCTGCCCGTAGACAGAATACCATCTCTTTTCTACCACTGAGCACCAGAGACGGGGGATCCCTGCCTAATATGCCTTCTACTCAGGCAGGCACCGAATGACATGCAAGGGAGATGCAAAGCATGAATCCTCTCCAGGCCACGGCTGTAGGATACAGGCAGGTAAACACTGCAGTCTGGGCACCAGGAAACCTGTGGGAAGGTCCTGTGGGGTGATTGAGGTGTCAGCACAGGCCCAGAGTATGTTTGCAGAAGTGGACAATTTTTAGTGAATCTTTTTTTCATTATATAAAGAAAACAGTCCATTCCACTTTTTATCAAATGGTTGGATAGTCCTTGGGGGAGGGCCTGGCACTGGCATCTCTCAAGCTCACAGGTGTGAATTGTGCTTCCTTGGCTGGAAAGAGAGAGAGGGGGGAGAAACCCACATTGGCTCTTTCTATCTCATCTCAGCTATTGAAGTGTCTTATAAAATGTGCAATTTCCCCTGCTCATTAGCAGCTTCTGTGGCCAGGGACTGGGGGCCCTCCTGCAAGGGAGGCAGGCCTGGGAGTTCAGCGGATGCACAAGTCGGGCGCACGGTGCCTTCTCCTCCCAACAGCACCCATCTCCCTCCCGTCCTTCGCTTCAGCAAAGGGCTCTTGGGTCAATGCGACCGGTTTTGGGCTTTCCTGTGTGGGCAACAACCAGGCTTCAAGGAACCATGGAAGATGCTGAAATGTTGCATTTGTTTCCCTGCGAGAGTTGACAGAAATAATATATTTTGCCAGGCTCCTAGTGAAGTTGTTGTTAATATTGTGAATTTCTCCTCTCCCCCTCCACGTCCCCCTTTCTGCCCCAACAGGGCAAAAAGTTTCATTTAAGTGGGAACATTTTACATCAGTTCAAGAAGAATTTGCTACTTAAGCAGAATTGTTGTGACTTTTTTACGAGGAAGCAGCCTTTGTTCATCTGTTACCTGTCTAATCGTTTTTATAATATATGTGCTTAATAATCCCTCTGTCACCGGCTTAACGTAAACCAGCTGCCCACTCTGTTCCAGGGCTGGGGAGTCTTTGGGAACTGCAATTTAGGTTGATCGACCGGGATTCAATGAAATTCCAGAGCAGCATTTTGTTTTAAGGCGCTTGCTCCCCTTTCCGCTTCCAGCCCCCATGGAGGCCCCTTCCCCGCCGTCTCCTCCAGGTCACAGTGCAGCCACGGCTTATCAGGCTCAGCACAAGGGAAACCGGACGCTCCGCCAGGGTCAGCCAAAACGAGCTGAAGGGCCTTTCTTGCTGTAAACCCGGGAACTCAGCCCCCTTAGGTCCGTGGGTGCCTCCGCTAACCTCCCCGTGAAGGCTGGCTTGCCACTGCCCGTGCCACGAGGCCTGAGGCACGGCCTTACCCTTGCGCGTGGCCCGACACGCCACCTCCTACCATAGCCCGCAGGAACAGGAACCAGATGTAGGATGGGGCAAACGAGGTCAGCAGGGAGAAATAGGCTGCCCAGAGGAATGAGAGCAGCAGAATCTGCAAAAGGGGAAAAATTAGGGTCATCAAACCGCGGCCTCAGCCGGGTGCACGGCTCCTGTGGGGCTCAGGAAAAGGACATGCAGCCCCCGGTGCCCACTTACCTTCCAGCGGCCATACCTGTCGGCCAGGAGCCCGAGTGCTACGCTGAAGACCATGTAGCCAAAAAACACCATCTAAGGGGAATTGAAACACAGCTGTGGAGGGCCCACTCCCGGCAGCACTGGGCAGCTCTGCTCTTTGAACTGTGGGGGAGCTGAATGCTTTCCGAGCAGCAGGATGAACTGCAGTGCTCAGAGCCATGAGCAAGGTGGCTTTCAGGGGTTGACTTCCTCCATGTAGTCACTCACTGCTTCAACCCTCAAAGCTGGGGGTTGGATGGCAACGACTTCAAAATAAGAATATAGAAGTGGGGGCTTGGTTTTGGCATTACAGCTCTGGGCATGGATGTGTGCTCATGCCAGCTCACTTTCTGGTTTTTGACAGTTGTGGTACTGTTCTTGTCCCTGAGAGGAGGCCCTACAAATTTATTTGGTCCACTGGGAAATGTACTTTACAAAGCCCATGGCGGTGCCACTGACAAGGACCACATGGTGGATAACCTGTGTGAGGGGAACACAAATCACTCACCGTTGTCACTAAGGCCACCTGCCAGTCTTGAAGCTGCCACTCACATCGGATGAGAGGGGACACAACAGCTATCAGCATGATCTCCATGGCTTCAGCCACCTTCGGGAACGAGTGTGCACATTAGCAAGAAGGGAAGCCACAAGGAGCCCACAGGGGAAAGTCCCTCAGTCCTACCAAGCCTACAGCCATGGCAGTCCCATTATGTCAAAACAGCCCTGTGAAGCCACGGTGCCTCCATAGCAGTCTGAGCCCTGTGCCCTATCTGGAAGAAGCGAGCACTTGGAAACGTAGAGAAGGGGAGAAAGGTGCACCTAGAAAGCAGGTATCTAGGCACACTGTGTATCTAGGAAGGCTGGAAAGACTCATCCTTTGCAGAGGAGATTCTTACCCAGCTGTGCTAGTGGAAGGTCTTCAACTATCTCTGGAAACCAAGCTGCTTGGTTAGGTATCCTGCTGTGAATTTAGGCATCTAACACAAAGATGACCTCTTAAAACTGTTTTTGATTAAAAACTTCATTGCTCCATTGGCTGTTTGCCCCAGCAGCTGGCTTCAGTTAAGAAATGAGCCTATCGTTTACACATGGCTAGAGGCTTTTATACCTCAGCTGCAGCGATCCTCATGGATATGTCCCCATCCCATCTTTACCCCAGCCTGGCCTCAGGCTTTTGCCCCAGTTCCCGTACCAGATACACCATTAACACAAGATCCTGCCAGTTAGGAATTTTTTCAGGTAGCCAAGGGTGAGAGGAGGGTAGCCCTCCCATGCCAGATATTGCACAGCTGGGATGGCATGAAAAATGCAGTTGGGAGGCTGAACCTAACCCTCAGGCATGATTGAAGACGTGCCCCATCAGTGCTGTCTGGTGGGACGGTGCTCCAGGGCAGGGGCCAGGCCAGGATGCTCTGGGCCAACCTGCTCGGCTTTGCCCCGAAATAGGTCTGATATCAGCTGTGGCCAATATTGATTTTGGCCAAGGATGACAACAGCAGAAATTGTGCTTGAGAAGGTATGTGTGAAAAAAATGGGCTGCAATATGTGCCCATGGTGCTTATGGTTGTTATTGCACAGTAATAAGGAAAATGAGGAACGTTTTTTCAGGCCAGTGCAGATGGCTGCAGACACCTACCCCAGTGCTGCCCATGATCAGGAAAAGCACGATGTGGAACCTCCCAAACCCAATGGTTTCCACAGCTTCTTCCACTGTAAATGTTTTCTGCCCTGAACACCAAAGGGAAAGAAAGACAGAGACAAAAAAACACGTCAGCATAGAATTGTACCTCCTCTTTATGAAATGTCCACATTTTTCATGCTACTGTGGGACCACACCAGGAAAAAGGCTGGAAACATCTACCAGTTGTGTGTCCACTGACCAGCCACTGGGCACACTGGTGGTTGGGCGTGTCAGGGGCTTGCTGAAACAGCAGCCAGTGGGGAAGAGGGCAGGCTGGGCATGGGGGAAGGACAGCCTTGTACCGAGTTACCCCAGCGGCTTCAGAAACCCATGGTTGGGACGGTGTCTGGGCAACGTTCTGCTCTCTTCCCTTGCCCAAACTGCCGTGAGGCTCAGCCTCTCTGCACCCCTGGGGTACGGGCCCGCTCCCAGCATGGGCAGTGTGAGCTGGGGACTGCCCCAGGTCCATGCCCTGCAAGATGAGCACAACCAGGGAATCTGGGCTCAGCTTCATCTCCTAAGCCTTTATTCCTGACTTTTCCCCCCGTTTCAGGAGCAAACAAAGCATCTCAAGATCAGAGCTGGGATGGATTTATAAACAGACCTGGCAGAAAGCTTTCAGTATACGTATACTTTTAAGTTCTTATTTAAATAAAGTCATAGCTGTATAATTTTTTCTGTCAGGCCGTTTATCTCCCAACTAAGTCACCTCAGACCTATCATCAACATGACCTCTGAAATGGAACAGAACTTACTGCAGAATTTCAGGACAAAATTCTTTTTTTTGTTTTTGCAGATGCAGAACTTTTGTTTTTATGCTTTTCTACATTTTCTTTCACTTTAAAATGCTTTTGAAATAGAATACATTTTTCTTTTCAAAAATAAATTATCCAAAATGAAAGAGTCCTTGAATTACAGATGTAATAAAATGTTTACACATAGCGAAGGCCTGAGAAGAACCAAGCCAGCCAGCTCTTCCCACCACCGTAGGTAGCAGCCACCAGTCTGGTAGCTGTGATGGGAGAGGAGCAGTATGAAGCTGATGCTTGTGGCTCCATGTACAGAGGTTTTAGGCAGCTGGAGTGCCAGGACTGGGGACCCTCCCTCTACCCTGGCTAAATGAGGACCCAGATTTCTAGTCCTGCCAATACAAACCCACCTTTTGGGGGTGGTTGTCTCTCTGTGTGGATTTCCTCCAAGTCAATGCCATTTTCTGCCTCTTTCGGTGCAGTAGCCATCTCAGCTCCTGCTGGGGTCCACCGTCACTGTCAGGCAAGGCTGGGATTTAACTCTGAAACCTCTGGACAGTCACAAAGCCATCTAAGCAATAAACCAGCAAAGCAGCATCCTGTGCTGGAGTGGAAATATTCAGATATGCTCAAACATGGGTTTGTTTCAGGCAGCTGCTGGGATATGTCCCTCCCCATAGTGTTTTTTGCGAAAAAATACATAGAATCTTCACAAGGTAAGTAAGTTAGTTGAACTGACAGAGATCAGGCAACACATTGCACTGGCTTTTTTTATGGAAAGTCCAGGGACTGCCTTAGGGAAGACTGGAGATCCGCTAACACAAGAGAGTGTGTGACGACTTCCCCAGCCTGCAGGTGAATGAAATGCAGAGGCAGCCAAAAGATGCTGCATCTCCAAGAGCCAAGACATGACATGACTGGCAGCAGGTTGCCCCTGTTGGAGGCAGAAATTGCTACCCCTTGGGAGCCGGCGTTGAGTGAGCGGTAGAGGTGCTGCCCTCTGTAATTGCTCAGCCTTATGGGAGCACCCACTGAGGCAGAGCCAGCAAGTAGGAACAGCCATGCCGAGGAGCAGGGTGGCCCAGCCTGCTCCCCTAACCCTGGCTGCCCTGGGATGGCATGGCTAGTGAGAGGCAAGCACCAAACTCCTCCTCACCCAGCCTGCACCTTGCCAGCATAGCGCTTCCCACTGCAAACCTGATCCTCTGCCTCACCCCCCCCGCTGCACTAATCCCTGTCCTCTCAGGTCAGCAAGAAACACAGCCACGAGTTCGGGATTGCAACAGGGGAGAGCTGGCTTCCTCCGCTGGTGTTTCTGGTTTCTAGCGCTAGATCCCTTGGCCTGATCACAGTCGCTTTTCCTGGTCAGAAAAGCTCATCTTAATCCCAGGGCAGGGATTAAGCACACCACTTGCTTTAACCCACAAGCTTTCCTGCCGGGTGCATGCTCAGACACTGGGGTGGGGGGGCTCAACCCGTCTTCAATTTGACGACACACTCTCCTTTGATTACCTCCCTTCAGGGGTGCCGGACTTGGCCCAGGCAGCATTCACGGCCACGCAGCAGTGATCGGGGAGGCTGCAGTAGGGCGAGAGCTTGAGGGAATTAATGACCGAGAGCATCTAACGAAAGATACAAAATCCCAGCTGAGATAGAGGGCAGCACGAACACGGAAAGCATGGAGTTACAGTACTCCCAGGCTGGATACCTTAAAAGCATTATACTGAGGTACGGTTATAAGGTCATTAAGAGCTAATGGCAGATTAGTCGGTCGGGTCACATACACTGACCTTGCTGTTACAGGTCATTACAGTGCAGGATCCAAGAGGGTGCATAGGATCTTGCTTACAACTGTCTCTCAGCAGTGTCCTCGGAGGCAGCAATAGCTGCCAGCAGCACACGGTGCCACCAGCTGACCATGCTGGTCACCAGCTAGGGACCATTTCTGAGTGGAACTGGCTCAAGAGCAACCAAACAAGGCGCCTGGAAGAGCCCACAAGAAGAAGTAAAGATTTACTGTGTGGCTGAATCATGAAGGGCTTTGCTGGGGTCCTGTTCTTCTCCTTTTCTGTTCCTTTATGATTAGGGACCTGCAAACACATTCTGCCCTAAGCTGCCACATCATGCCTGTGTCTAGTTAAACAGCCGCTGTCCTCCGAAGCCTGCGGTGGACAAAGACCAGGGCACTGGCAGGCCAGGCTGGGGCATGCCCGGGACAAGGATCAAGCCCTGGGCTCACCCATCCTGGTGCTGGGATACTCTGCTAATTTTTGCTGAGAGGCGCTGGAGTGTTTCACTGGTGCTCGCCTGCTCTGGGCCACATGCCACCATTCTGGGAAGTGCTGCAGCTCCTCCAGAAAAGGGGAGGAAACCCTGATCCCTGGCATTGTTGTACAGGACCCCTGGTGAGGCTCAGGTGCTCTAGCAGAAGGATGCAGTGCCACCTCCAACGCCCCACAGTAGCCAAGACACCCCCAGAGGCATCAGGATAGTGGATAACACCTATAGGAGATCCACACTGCTCTCAAATAGCAGCAGATGAGCAGGTGGGATACCTGCTCTAGCATCTCAACACCAGAAATCTCTGCAGGCACCTGCATTCCTCTCTGTCCAGAGTATTGGGGCAGCTGGAGCACAATTCACTCATCCTTAAGCAGACAAGAAGCCACTGTTCAGGTAAATCCCTGGCACTGTATGCTCTGTTTTAGCATTTATGTCCAGAAGACACAGATTTAGATGCAGCACTTCAGTAAATCTCCTAACGGTTCCTACCAAACCCATGGTTTGCTCATCCCAAACATCTGCAGCCCTGTTTGCCCTGATGGAGCAGCTAGTGTCTATCACACCTCTTCAGGGAGTTACACGTTTCCCGCTGTTTGTAAATCCCACTGAAAATACTAAATGCCAATTTACATGAGTCAAAAGAACAGCAGTGACAAAGCTGCTGCTGGCAGGTAAATTAGCCATCCTCCATCCGAAGGGAGCAACCAAGAGCGCAATGAAACTGCTGCTGGGACCCGGCAGCAGGATGCCGTGACCCCACACTGAAGGGCTTGCAAGACAGTGAAGGGCACATGATATGCAACACTGCTCATGAGACCAGCTGGGAATTTTGTCAGTAAAGTCAGAGAGCTTCTGCATGTGACAATGATCAGATACCCCCACTATTAAGCCAAGGCTTGATTAGATATTTTTTCTTTTTTTTTTGAGTGAAGCTTCCTTACCTCTGCAATGTCTCAGGCACGGAGGAGCAGACCTTCCCTCTTTTCTGGCTGTTTCTTTCCCTTCTGCTATTTTCTTTTTACAGTGTTGGCGGTGCTGTGGGTCTGCGATCCAGCTCCCAGGAGTCAGGTTTCCTCCTTGCCGGGCACAGGCGGGTCCCTCTCCACCCACCTCCACCCCCCAGAAGTAGGTGCCGCAGGCAGGGTGCCCCAGTGCTGACCTGCGCTGGTCCCGTGGCACCTACAGGTTGTCCACAGGGGCTGCCCACCACAGGGATGACCCCAGGGAGATGGAGGGAGGGCACTGGGGAGATATCCCTATTACTACATCAGCAAGATTTTAGCTGACAGGTTTTGGGGGCAGGTCCCGCAGCACCAGCACCCATGGAAGAGGCGTTTGCTAACCCCTGCAGAGCCATGAGCAGCACCTGGGCGCTGCAGCCAACAGCCCCCCCTCAAGCCAGGCAAAGCCAACTCAGGTGCCATCACCATGAAAAAAATGCGGCCTGTTCATCTGCTTCACCCTTCTAAATTTCCTGACTGAGTACCAAAGTGCAGGGAGCATTCGTGGCTTAAACTGCTGCAGTGATCCTGACCTTACCATGCAATGAATCTCTGTGCTACAGGTTGGGTTGGCCAGTGAATTTAAGCTACGAAAGGCATGTGATCTTGACTAAGTGTATATGTCAACCTTTACTACTCAAGTGTGTTGGCGTTGGCTTTAGTTTCTCCCAGTCAAGACACTGCAATGCTTTTTGTCTCTCTCTTCCATGAGAGTTCCCAAAATCCTTCTCTTCTGAAATATGTACACTGAGCTGGCAGCAATGCTGCAACAGTTTTATCAAAGCATGTAACTCCCATGTTGAATCTCATGCTTCCAAGCATCAGGAATACATTTGCTACTAGCCAACATATGCTATTTCACAGCCTTATATTCCTCTTAATAATATCTAATATTCAGCTACAATCGTTACTGGCATCTGCTGAACTAGATGCATGTTCTGGGCTGCCAGATTCATACCATTATGTTTTCATTGCAAAGACCCAGACAGCGTGCGTGCAGTCACAGGTGGGTACAGATGTTTTGGCATTCCAGCTTCCCAGCATAGAAGGGAAGAAATGACCAAAATACCAGTGAAATTCTCAGCCACAGAGATGTGCTTTCAGACCCAGGTGTTTGGGATTGAACAAAGGGTTGCTATGCCTATTGCTTTTTTTAACCACCTCATGATATTTTAGTTATTTGCCATGGAATTGCAAAGACTGGTCAGAGTGAAGCATGAAAGGGAATGTCTGCATGTGTGAAAGCTCCAGGAGAAACAAGAGAGCGAGGGTGAGAAGAAAGGTCTCTGTGCTGGCCAAGGACATGACAGAGAGCCATCACACAGCTAAACACTGAGGAAAGTGCTATTTGCTGCAGGAGCCTGAGGCCGAGCTCCAAGAAACTGTTGACTCCTTACGTTTATGAAAGCTCAATCCAAAAACCAGTTCATCATCATCAGTCCAGGGGACCCAAGAGACTGGACGAGAACTTGATATCTGGCTTTCCTCATCCTCCACATCACCAAAGTCGTGCTGGCAGGAGGGCCTGGCCACACACAGCAATGGCTCTCATGAGAAGGAATAAAAAATCCAGGAGAGAATGAGTGTAAGTGACTGAAAGCAGTTTGATTGACTTTGTTATCCCTTTCCCTTCCTGCATGGTCATTCACTGAGTTTTTTTATATTAATTTCCTACAAAATGATATAACTCGTGTCACCAGCTCTTAGAAACAAACACCTTCCTAGCAATGGGAGGAGCTTTGGATCCAGAAGCACCCATTCCTCCCTAGGCACTGATCCCGAGTCCGCCCCAGAGGGGCACGCTGAGGTCCTGACTTGGGAAGAGTTCCCAGTCAGGTAATTAAAAGTCACACCTCCTCCAGCAATGGGTGAAGTCCAGATAAAGACACCGGGGTGTTGTACCAAGGTCTACTAGTCTGTAACAGTGGTCTCTGCTGGATCTGACCGCATCTGGTGGCCACATTCATAGCACCAGCTAGAAAACATGGTCCCATTCAGCTCAGCAGCTGTGCAAGGGAACAGGCAGTCACTGCTCTGCTCCAAAATCCCCCTCATCTTCTGCAGGAAAATTTTTAAAAACAAGGCACTCTGGAACATTTCTGGATTTTTAAATAAGTCTTAAAAAACAACCCAGATGAAAGCCAGGGCTCTCCTCAAAGTGTGTAAGAACCTCCCTGCCTCTCAGCAGTATTTTGTCTGAATGCTCCCTGATTATAAGTGGTCCTGGTCCTCTTGTGGAGTGGGGAAGTGCCATCCCCATATCACGAATGCACAAGTGAGCCGCAGGCTCTACTGCATTATTCAGTTGCGCACAGAAAGGGAGAGCTGAATACAGAATTAAGCCAAATGTTTAAATCGCTGTTTGGTACAGTAAACAACAGACCATCTTGTCACCTGCAGTATTCACAGGATAACTTGTTTTTCTTGCTTAAAATGTAAACCTCAGACAAAAAGCAAAACACCAAGAAGCTCTAAAAGGAATGCATATTCTGTTTCAGGTAATCACCTTCTCAGTTACATTGCAATCACATGGAAGGGTGCGATAAAGATAAAATATGTGTGTCTGCAGAAAATCCACCCACTGTTTCATAAAGCAAATTGTTTTCTCTGCGTTTGGTAATGCATCAAACTAGTTTGGCCTTTCTTGCTTCAAGACAGCTTTTCTCCTGAATCGGAATAAACAAAATAGGCTGGAAGGAAGAAACAAAGGTAATGTGCATACGCTGAGCAACTGTGACACCAGCTGCGTTCATGTCCGTGTATTTTTTGTCTGTACCGTAAGTTACCCATGCCTGAAGAACTGGTGGCACGAGGCCATGCATGGGTCATGGACACACTCCTGTGCCCACCTCTTCTCAGCTCCAGCTGCTGCTTCAAACCCAAGCTGTTGTGAAAAGGGAAAAAGGCTCGTGGCTCTGTTGGTAACCAGTGCCCAACGCCAGTATGGCTTCTTGAGACCACAAGGGAAAAAGTGGAACAACTGCTTTGCCTGGGGCTGTATTTTCTCCCTGGTCAGTGTAGCAGGAAGGTGGCTCTCAAGCCTGACTACTGCAGACTGACGGCCCATGATGACTATTCCACTGTGTGTCCTGCTGGGAACACTCCCAGGTAGGTTTCTTTCGTGGAGCTGGATATCAGGGGTGTGAGGTTTGAAAATAGGGCTTGTTTGGTCACACCCCATGGAAGGGAGCACTGTCACCTCCAAATCCACTGGTGTGCTGTGTTCAGATTTTACATCCTCTGTGGTTAAAAAAATAGCCTGTTATGATTAACACTATTCAATTTGAAAGATTAGTAATTAAGGAGCATTTAGGAAAGATCACAGTACATCAATACTTCAAATTAATCTCAACTGTTTTGATTCCTCTCTTCTTTCTGTTCATTAGGCATTAGCATTACTACTAGTCTGCTTTAACAACTCATCTTGAAAAATACAGCACAGGGGGAGTCATCTTAAGTGCCCAGTGAGAAACAAGTCAATAGAGAGAAATAAATTGGCTGCCAATGTGGAAACTGGCATACTCTTTTGTTTACACAGCTCAAAACTAACACTTTTGTTAAGTGATGACGTGTGCAAACGTCTATAATCCAGTGCTGTCAAGCCCTGGAGCAAATCAGATAAAAAGAGGGTTGTTGTAGTAAAGCATGTAGAAAATTGCAAGCCTGCAATATGATCTGTCTTTGAGCTGGTTTGCATTGTGTGCTAAATGAAGGGCTGCAATCTTATAAGGGACTTAATCGTTGCCATATGATCAACCACAGCTTGAAACAACAGCCAAAACATATTTTCCTCAGAAAGAAATATGCCACAAACACAAGGCAGTAAATGGAGCAAAACACATGCGAGCTGATTATTAATAACCAATTTAATTCAAAAGCTGCATCTCCTCTTTTCAACCAGGCAGTAGGCAGCTGACCTGATCAAATGCTAAGGACCAGGTACTTGGCAAAGACATCAGTGGAGATACTCAGCCAAGGGTCCAGCCAGCCCAGCCGATGTAGTTCAGCTCTCAGCCCATACAGCAGTATATGTGAATGCAGCTAGGACATTTTCATCTATGGCTGCTCTTCTTTCAAGGGCCACATCCCATTCTGTTTCATCCCATATACCCTACTCTGTGAGTGAGCGACCACAAGAAAATAGAGCCTGGTCTGAGGAGTGAAGCAGCGATGCACTGGTTTCACTCTTCTGCGGTGCCATCGATGATGTGCTTGAAGGAGAACGGAGAAAATTTGTACCCGGCTCCCACGTAGAACTTGTTCTGGAACTCCACCCTGGGGAGGAGCAGAGAGGGGCATTAGTGCTGCCCAGGGGCAGGACCTACGGCCAGCCGAGAGGCTGAAATGTGGCACCCACAGGAAAAGGGCGGTCACGAGAGATGGTGGCCTCTGAGCCAGGAACGTAGGGTCCTTCTGGAGCCAGCAGTGAGACACAGGCAGCCCAGGGAGCGACCTGGCATGCATCAGCTTTGGCTTTCCATCAGTCAGCCTGGAAACGCTCCTCGTGAGGCCAGTCAGCAGGACCTTGCCTGCCCGCTAAACTGCTTCTAGCAGCTCTGAGAGCTGGGATAACTGCCTGCTGGTTGCACACTCTGGTGGGAGACAGACATCTCCCCCTCCCTGCACAATGACAAACAACTGCATCACAGTTTGCCTTGGCATCGTTTGTGGTTTGCGGTGGGATGTTACATGGTGAAAAAGGCCACAGCTTGTGTGCTCAGGCAGGATGCCAAGTTATGGTGGTAGTGAGGGGCGATTTGTTACCTTGGTCTTGCTTTACATACCAGCCTGATGGTGCGTCTGCACTGCTGTCCTTGCCTGGACTGACATCTAGTTAAGGCAGACACGAGCTAACTTGAAGTTGGTTTGCCACAAGGCCAAAACAGCCTGGAGTGCAACCTGGGCTAATGGCACAAGTGCTGACCCAGGTTTTCAGCAGGTTTTGCAGCCCCGGACGAACTCTTGCTGCTGTAGGTAGTCCCCAGCTGTCTTGTTTGATGGTAATCCTGGGTGGGATACACAACCAGTGGTGTGGCTGTGGTGCCTTCAGGCCTTATCATGCAGGTCAAGGTGGCCTCGGTGGCTCTGCGTGTTTACCAGGGCAGAACTGCAGGTTGCCATTTGCCACACGTGCCCACAACCACCACGGGCTCAGGAGGACAGGCAGGTTGCTCCAGGTAGCAGCTCAGAGATGGGGCAGGGAGCTCTGACCTCCCTTTAGAGGAGTCTCCCTCGCTTCCTTTGCCAAGACGGACTGATGTTCTAATGCATAGGTACTAGTGCAGCATGTCTAACACTGGCTGGTGTGGCCACCTGTTTCCACAGCCTGATCCCTCCCAAAGACTGCTCCGGAAAAAGCTCCAAAAGACCACACCACCTACCAGTGCAGACGCAAGGCATGCAGAAAGGCTGAGAGCCCCTCCATGACAAGCAGGATGGCTACTGTCAGCACTGCAAATGCTGCGAAGATGATGAAGATGACGATGAGGCCTGCCCAGCCGCTGTTGTTGAACCCGTTGTGCATCACCATGGTCCAAAGGACCTCTGACAGTTCTGCAAAAGGAAATAAAAGGAAAATAGTGCTGAGCAACAGCTGTGGACAGACACAGCACGCAGTCTGGCAGCTCACCCGTTTTTCCCAGTTAGATGAGTTGGCCTAGGATAAAATGTACATGACAGTAATCAAGTACATGACAGTAATCAAGTATGGCCACCCTACCTCTCCATGATGACTGGGGAAGAAAAGTGGATGCAGATTATTTTCCATTGCTCCTCTTCACTGTGTTAGAAGCTGATGGTGCTGTTTTGGCTTGACTTTGCATCACAAGTCCATGCAAGCACACTACCAAGACTGCTGTTACCCTGGCATGATACAGTCATCAGTTTAATTTGCACCTCTTTAACATGGCAGATAGGCAGTATGCAGAGCCTTCTAGGACTGCCTGCTGTTAAATCCCAGTGAAAATGATCAATTGACATAGTCAGTGCATGTGTAGATTAGGTTACAAGCTGTACTGATTGATGCTAGCTAACACCCACAGGAGACACGTAATTCCCAATTGTTCTCCAAACCACTTCTCTTGGGGTGTCATGGAGAAGCTGTGGTGGCAAAAAAAAAAATAACTGGTTGATCCCATGCAAGGCAGGCTGTATTAGTGTTTTAAGTTGCTTGCATGCTCTTAAAGATTTTTTTTCCTGCGCAGGTTTATATCAACATTCACAGCACTGGTATATCTGACGTGTCCTGTCAGCTCAATAACATATTCCTAACTTAACTACCCCAGTCAGACAGGAGAGATTCAGGACTGAGCAATTTTCCTCTTGTGATACAGGCAAAGCAAGGACTTAGCCCAGCTATTCTCCATCCAGATGCTCCAGCCACCAGTTCAGCCTTCCATTTTGCCAGTCATTGGTCCTTGAGCCATATTCATATTCAATGACCTGTTACTAGGTGACAACGGATGCAAGGGATCCCTTGCAACTGCTGCCCTTGGGAAAAATACTCCTGTCAATGTCAGTTTGTAAGGCTGCAAAGGAATATGGTGGTTTTCCAGGCAGAATTCGGACATAACACATAGGACTGCCCTTAGCTAAACTTTTTAGTTGGTTTATTTTATTTTATTTAGGTATCTGTCCTCCATGTAAAGCTAATGTGTATTAGCTTCCACTCGACTCCTACTAAGCCCATGTCTGTGCCAAGAAGTACAGCTCACGCCTGTCAATCCATGGCGCACCCCTCCTTTTGTTTTCCTTTTTTGTGTGCCCAATTCTTTAGGGCAGGTGCAACTCCTAGCCAGAGGCAGTACAGCAATATTAATAAAAAACATTTCAGAAAAATTAGAGTCGGTGAAAATCTGAAGTTCCAGCCTGAGGCAATTTCTAGTATTTGAGCATTTGTTTTTATCTTAAATCAAGACAAAAGACATTGAAATGCTGTACATTTCTCATGGACTGTGAGGTTCCACTAAATGTTGCTGGGAAAAATCCCAGTGAAAATGACAAATTCCAGGAGTTCTTGATCCAAAACTTTTCTTTCTAGTTTGCTGAACTAAATCAAAATAACTGTTTCAAGTCATTTTGACATTCATCTGCATACCCTAAGGCTATAGTAAGTGCCTCTTGGGAAAAGAAGCTATGGTTCCCATACTGCCTTTACCTCTATGGACTGGACTACCCATTTGGACTGCACCTCCCGCCATGCCACACACCATGAGGACTATTCCAGAGGGGTGGCTACAGAGCAGCGTGGGAAAGGGGCTCCAGCCAGTAAATGCAGTCAGGAGCTGCCTGATATATAGCTGCCAGGGATTGCGACTGAAAACTGAGATGGTCACCACAAAACGCTTGGATTGATTTGACCGGAACCAAAACGTTCCGAGACACAAACATCCACAAGGAGAACTTTGATTTCATGGAGAAATTCAGAGCAATAATCAAACACCAGCAGAAGCAGCGATCGGCACGGAGTTGCTGGTGAGGTACCTAACAGGTAGTCAATCACTCACGTGCATGGGCTAAGCTCAGTGCCCAGAGTCGCAAGTAGGATGCTGTGTTGGAGATGCAGCCAAGGCAGTATTCAATGGTATGGATAGCTTGGTGGACAAATGTGTCTCCAAAATTGAACTGAAACAACATAAAATCAAACACATTTTATTAGTTCTTAGTTCAGGGCTTCCTGGTTAACAGAGCTTTTATGCTTTTATCCACCAAAGGCTTTTCATACTCCTCCCTTTTCCTTGATATGTCCTGAGCAACACACAGATAGTTCCCAGATAAAAAGACTGCTTTGAAAATTGTCAGTTCTCTATGATCTTCCAATGCATTCTCCCTGGAGAAATACAATTCCAGTGAAATGCAAATGCTCAGGAACTAGCTCATATTCCAGTCTTACAATTTCAAATCTGGAATAAGATGGCAATGCAATTGCTACCAACCTTTGTGGTTTCTTGTAGAGACAGAAATTCTTATACAAAATACGGTTTTCCAGACTATCTGCCTATTGGCATAAGCGTTTTGGGAGGCATCACTGAGTAAGCCTATCTTCTAAGACTGTGAAGATTCCCTGTGACTGGGAACAGTCAGCCATATCCACACTCAGTATTGTTGGTACTCCCAACTGCGACAAACACTTTTGTCACTTTTTTAACTGTGTTGCTGCATACTGCGGAAGCCCTTGACAATATCTGCCAAAGGAAGACTTTTCTTCCTAGCCAACACTGCAGGCTGCCAACTTTTCAATGGTCCTTTGCAATTTAAAGAAAGAAAAACTCGCTGACACTTGGGGAAGGCTTGACCTTCTCTGGGTGCAATGTGGAAGTGAAACAACCCCCCCTGGGGAAACAAAAGCTTGAGGTTTGTAAGAATGCCTGCCCTCACCAGGCAAAACTAAAGGAAAAATTTAGAGGAATTCATTCTATGAAAATTCAAAGCTTACTCTGCTTGGAAACACAAGCTGTTGCAACGGTGTGTCTTGGTATCTTGTTAAAAAGAAGGGTTGGCAACTCTGCAAAAGCCTTCTGCTTGACTTTGTGTCTTTTACTATTGTGCTTGTCTGAATAATTTTCTGCCCACATTTTCTTACCTCTTCATCATCATCCTCATGTCCTCCATGGCCACCACTGTGGTCTCCCTGGGAAGCTTTCTTGGAGTGATTGGTCTCTGGGACATCTACCTCATTTTCACCTCCAGGGTTTCCTGAGATGGCTTGAGACTGAATCTGTCAGAAACAAAACATAGTATGTGTTTTGTGTCATGCTACAGGTTGATACCAAAATGAAGCAGACCATAGCACAGAACTCCATCAATAACCTCATGATGAGTAACATATGAAGGACTATATCATGAACATGAGGACAATTTCAACAATAGTCAGTCATCATGGACCACAGAAACTAAGTACTCCTGCCAAATGGCTAATAATACTTAAATATTTTCCATCCTAGAGCATTTTCCAGTGATTCCAACTAATTTGGATCTAGTTTCTAGTCTCACAATGCTCCCTTTATACCCACCATGAGAAGACCCATCACTTTTGACAAATGAGAAAACTGAGGCACATTAAAGCTGATGATCTCAATTAGATGGGTGCAAATCAAAGGAATTAGCATCAAGTGAAAGGGAAATGGAGCCTGAAAGGATCAGGTGACTTGATGAAGGTCACACAGTTCCTGGGACACAGACAGAAATACAATTCAGATCTCTCGATTCATTTTAAATTGACAAAAAACCTCATGACAACCCATCTTCTCTCCATAATCATTCTTTACAGAGCTTTTCTAGAGGCCTGAACAACCTGATCTGAGCCTCACTCCAGTAATGACAGCATAGCGTAAGAATAGCCCTACGTTATATGACTACAACAGTCCTATTATACAGCATAACCAAATACGGACCTCACGGCTTCTGTCAGGTTCTGCCCTGTCACTCTTTATAGCTTCCAGCAGGTTTCATGGGCAAGGTCTCATGATAACATATTGTTTCCTATTGCAGCAGTAATCATTGTCACACCTGCTTTATCTTTGCTTTACCTGAATGTCAGCATAGAGAACAGACTTTGTTGGAAACATATAAATCTGGGTAAATGTAAGATGTGATCAGACAGCTAACATATGAAAATTAGGAACAGAAATACAGGGGCATAACAGGAGGTGGGGAAAAGCTGTCAGATGTTGCTAGCATAAAAGCAGGAGATGGAGTCAGCCATGTCAAGCTTTCATCCAAATCCCAGAAGAATGACAAAATAAGAAATTACAGCACAGAGGCAGGGCTGCAAAGGTCTCCCAGGGACCTGGCTTTCAGTTATAGGTCAGAAGTGACTGGGTTGGAAAAGGTCACATAGCACAACCAGCATCTCTTTCTTCAAATGGAAACATCTGTGCCCTATAAAAGGTAGTCCAGGCACTAACTCTGACTATAAAGAGAAGTAAATCCTGACAGACAAGTAAAGTCCTGTTAGTGTAATAAAGGAGAGAATTAATAAACAACTGGGAACTGCAGCTGCCGCAGTTACGTGCGGAAGAGCTGGGCAAACCACAGAGCCCATGGGAAGGAGGGCTCCATTAATGTGAAGGCAATCACTTAGAGAAGAAAGCACGGCTGGAAAGCAGGCAACAGCTTTTAAATCAAGCCTCTTCTCCAAGCAGTGTTGATCTCTCCAAGTCCAGGAGTATCGCAGATGCCCTGTTCCTATAGAGCAGCCAACCAGTGGTTAGCAGTGGTTGTGGACTGGGAACTGAGGTCTTTGCCCTGTCTTGGCTTTACCAGCTCTTCAGTCTTTCTAAACCTTCTCTGGTTTTGGATAGGACATTTGGATGAACTCAGCGTCAGCCTAACTCCTCTCCCAACAAATAGGGTATGGCCTTGTGAACAAAGCTCCTGCTTCCTGTTAAGATGGCTCAACCAAATGTCCACACACATGCTCTCAGTGCATGTGCCGTAAAGCACAGCTTGAAATCACTGGAGAAACTGTGAGATCAGAGAAAAGCAGAATTAGATCGCTGCAAACAGTTTTTGGGGTCTGTCTCCTCAGCTTTGCCTTTGCTGTGCTGAACGCCCCTTGCCTGATCCGCATCCCTTACCATGCGCTGAGCTTTCTGGTGGTTGGCTCGGAGGATGAAAGGTTTAATTAGGAGCATCCAGGGAACAGCAATCAGAGCAAATATGACCAAGAAACTCTGCACTTCTTTCTAAAAGACAAAACAACAAGAAGAGCAAAAAGTTACTTTACTTCCTTTAGCCAACTACCTGTATGGTTAGAAACCTCATTCTATAAAATGGTATTTTTTTTATACAACAGATATACTCCCGATATTGGTTGAGTCTCCTCTGCTTGTAAGGACATGAAAATAAATGTATACTGCTAAAGGCTCCAGAGAGCACTGCCAGCTAGAGATGGTTGGAGACTCAGAGATGAAAGGCTTTCATGTTGGAAAGGGTTAATTTGCCAAAACCCAATGTTACTGACTTGAACCTGGCTCTCCAGTGTCCCAAGTGATGTCCTAACTGCTGGGTGAGCCAGTCAGTCTGCCTTGCTTTGATCAAAGTAGACATGCTGCACCAAGAGCCAAATCATTCAAGTCTTCCCCTGGAAAGCAGGGAATCCAGGATTTGCTCTACGTTTGCAATTCCAGAAGGGAACTGAATCCCGATAACTTAGGTTGGATAACGCATTGCCCCCACAATATAAGGTGTTCTTGTTGCAGTATGCCACCCCTATTGCTGTCCTAACATAACTGTTTGTACTTTAAGAAAAACAAACAACAAAAACCCCAAACAAAAAAAACCCCAAAGTACAACTTTTGCATTTTTTTAAAGCTGGCTCAGATCTCTGATCACCTTATGGTTGGTCTCATACAACCTGTGCATTCAGACTACCCAGGTGGATGGCACAGACAGTTACTGGTAGGGTAGGGGGATAGGAATATGAGAAAAAAATTACCATCTTGGAAAGGCTTTGTTGTTACAAAGCAAAATGTTATCTAACGACTTTTTGAAAGCTGGGAAAGCTGTGTTTTCCCAAACTCCCCTGCAGCCTTAATGCAGTTACTTGGAACTGATCGAGGCTCTCTGCTAACTCTGACTCACCAGCAGCCCTAAAACTGAGCTCACATTGAAGTGCCAGAGTGTGCAACTGTACAGATGTAGATGCATACATGTGGCTGGAGGCAGCATTTGCTTGCAGATTCTTTGTTGATGATGCTGATGTAAAATCAAGCAAGAAAAAAGTAATCTATGTTCTGAGCAAATAAATAGAGATTACTTTAAAAGAAGTTTTCTCTTAGGGGAGATTTTTTTGCTTTTGTTTTTTTTTAAAGTGAACTCCCCAAAGGAAATATTTCTGACAAAAAGCTGCCAGAAGATCCTCTAGCTACTTCTATTTTTTAGCTGAAAATATAAAGTTTTCAAGTTTTCCAAAGAAGAAATAAGAAATTATCAAGGAAAGGAGAGGCTTTCTTTGTCTCTAGCATCTTGCCAAGACTTCAGGATAGCACATCCACAATACCCAGCTTTGCAGCTCTAATCACTCTTCTTTCCATTTTCCCCCAAAAGTATCTTAAATTGCATCATCATTCTTGTAAGGATGAGACTAAGAATGAGGTTTCCTCTGCATCACTGACTGATAGCTTCTCTGTCCTACCTGTCTAAAAGGCCAACATGAATACCAGAAGAACAAACTTCTCTTATGCAACTGGCACTTGAGATTGAGCTTCTGAGCCTGTTCCCCATCTTTATGCCCACTCTCCACAACACCCACTGTGAATCCAAAACCACCTACAGTGGATTTGAGCTGCTTGATCCATACCTGGTGCAGATATAATGGAGCATTTGAAGTGTCACCGTAATTGAACAGAAACATATTGATGAAGTGGATGAGGATGCTTGGTGCACTCTGGGATGAGTGGACATCAAAATGACACCATTTGAAAATAATCATGAAGACCAGGTAGCCAAAAAGAGAGATGATAAAAATCATCTCTGGAATGAACTGAAGGATAATGTTTATGTATTTCTTGAAGTAGCTGGAAAGAATCAGGAAAGATAACTACAATTAATACACTAGGTATTAATACAAAGTTGCACCCAGGTATGGCAACACTGTACGCTACTTAGTCTTTGGAAAATAACGTTAAGAAACATACAACTATCACTGTCCAAGAAAGAAGTCTGTAATTGACATCTTTATCAATGAAAACCATTATTTATATACAAAAGCTTTGTCATACTGATTGTCTTCAGGTTTTTGTACTTGACCCACCAGTATCTCAGCACCTCAAAAGATTACTACATTGAAATAAAAGCTGATTTTCAAAAAATGGCTAATTTACAAAGTTAAGCATTATATGCTGAGGAAGGTCAGAACAAGGTGTAGAATCAATTCTGTAGGGGCAGTCCTCCTCTCTGTCATCTGCAAACACTTTCTGTCCTTGAAGGTCACTACACGCCTTCCAACTTCGGAGAGTCTCTCAAGACAGTAGTGTCAGCCTCTCCACTCTAAAACCATTTCTTATTTTTTGTTGCAAAATACAGAGGCAGAGGTACAGACGTACACACCCACAGATCCTGACCAAAGGCCCACTAAGTCAGGTGAAACGCACGCACAGACACTGTGCAAGATTTCTGTGTGCTTTGGATTAGACCAAAAAAGTTTGTCTTTCAAGACAAAAGTTATTAATAGTGGGAGGTGCTATATATTTTTAATTTGGTGTACTTCAGTATTTCTGCAGAACCAAAAATATAAGAGAGAAAGTGAAAAAGAGAGTTTATCCAAGAGAATATCTGCAATGTGATGGCTGTCTTTCTGGCCTTTGGACTCAGCACTCTGTACCAACAGTGGTGTGAATCAGTCAATGCACAGGGCATTTCTACTCGCCCTGGGGAAAGGGCAAAATTCAAGTCATCGATCCAAGATATGAGGCTTTCTCTGAATGAAAGACACTAGAGATGAGGTCTTGCATGCTGCAGCAATGGGCTTGGTGAAACATACTTACATGTGGTTGAAGAGACTGAGTATCACCCCAAAAATCATGTGCACAATCCCTATGACAACCGACATCTTCATTTTGTAGGAGTTCAGGAAAGTCAGCTTGTTCGATGCAACATTCCAGATCTTTGGGGAAAGGAGCAGAGACAGAAGAACAAGGTTTTCAGGTGTTTGCTCAATACGAGATTTGTGGAAGTTGTTGCTTTGGCGCCATCAATTTACTCCTGCCAGTTCTAGTAAGAAGATAACAACCAACAGAAATCTAGATGTTCCTTATAATACTTTTCACTCTGCCAAGCTTCTCATCTAAAAGGTATAAAGTATTATCCTCATTTAACAGAGGAAATAACAGAGATTTAAAATGAGGTAGTGACTTTGCTTCAGTCCTCCAGAAACGGGTGCAAAGGCTGGTAGCAGAACCTAGATCTTTTCAGTGTCATTCCTTGCCCCTAGGCTGAGTCATCTCCTTTAGCAGAGGTGGAAAGACATGAGAAAATCCCTCCTGCTGCTACGGAAATTTGTTCCACCTTCACCAGAGAAGTACCAAGGGCAGAACGTGTTCAAACTTCTTGTTTGAACAAAAAACCAGCTCATTCCAGCTCTTTAGCCATGGAGATCAGATTATCACCTGCCTCTCTGCAGTAACTTTTCAGTTGTGTTAGGACAGTAACCATATGCCTCTTCTCAGTCCTGCCTTTTTTATGCTACAGAGCTCTGGGGTTCCTTCTCCTTTCTTCTAAAACTTCCTAGATCCCTAAGTCTTCTGACCCCAAAGACGGTAAGTAGGTATCTCTTTTCAGATATTAAGTATAGTACCTGCACAGAAAGGAAGGAAGACAGGATTATTTGGAAGGCAAAACATTAGCTTATGCGCCTTTGTCCGACATGCTTTGCCTCTTCTATGGCTATGGAAAGACTGCCTAGCCTCCTCAGCTCAGGGTGACTCTTTCTTTTCCAAGATATACCTCAGCCATCCTGCTAGGACTTGCAAAATGCAAAGAGCCATCCATCCTTCTGGGCAGATGACATGGATAATTTGCACAGAGAGGGTCACGCGGGGGCTGGTGCTTTCCAGTCCACCCCTTCCCTGCCAGCACTTGCTCAGCCGTTCCTCCCTCCCAGCCAGGGGTCCCAGGCTCTCAGACAAGCAGCAGCCAGGGTGGAAGAGGGGCTAGCCTGGGTTAACCTAAATTAGGGATGTGTCATGGCAATGTACAGAAAATTCATCTTCCTCTGTCGTGACTTCTTGAACTGCACTGCCTATGTCCTGGGCAGAGCTTTAGAGCCCGGTTTGTGAAAAACTTCCTATAAGGTCAATCTCTCTGCAAATCAGGGGAAGCCAGTGTTTCTTTGTATGACCAACTGAAATGAGAGTGCATTCAGCAGAACACAGGTTAATTGGCTGATATGAAGATTGAAATAGGAAAGCTTGATGTTAACAACTGCATTTCAATACGTGATAAAGAGAGAACGGCAAGAAAAGGGAAATAGGATACAGAGAAGAAAATGTGGATCCGTTAACTAATACTGGCATTTACCTCACAGTTCATACAACAAATACACTCCATAGAAATTAGGACTTTGCCCTCCAACTTGTGAGGTAGCTCTGGAATGGGTTAAGTACTCAAGTAGGGAAACTGAGTCCAGCAGCCTGGTGACCGAGTGGAGACTGCAGCACAAGACCACTCTCCAGTGAAATCAAAGTTCCTTCCTGCTTCCCATTTTGCTGCTGCCTGTGCAAAACTGTCAGCAATATATATCCTTGATTGCTAAAGAAAAGCATCACAACTACTATGTAAAGAACAAGCAAAGTGCAAGAAGAGAAGAGCATGGCTTCAGGAGAGAGAGCAGGGAGCTACTGTTGTACCTGATAAGTAGAAACAGGATTGAAATACAAATCATCCTAGAGCAATTTAATTTAATTACCGGATCTATTCCAAAAGGATATGGATTTCCAGAGTAGACTCCTGGGACTGCCGGATCCAGCTGCAGCACCGTATTGTCCAGAAGCACATCCTTACTACAAAAGAAAAGTGAAATGGCCTTTGCAGGTTAATCTCACCATATAAGCCTACGGTACATTTATGTGAGATGTGCTGAGGACTACTACATGATACCTGTCACCGACTCCAGCCTTTCTGTGAACTGTTATCCCGGGCTTGTGTGTGTGTGTGTGTGTGTGTGTGTGTGTGTGTAAATGGGTCCTACACAATGACAGTCTCCATCACACTGATAATTCTCCATGCATCAGTCCTGGACACCTGCAGATTTTTATGCACATCAGAGCCTGAACAAACAGGCATGTTCCCGGGGACTCTACATTTCCATATCAATAGTGAGTTTGCCTGTGTGTGTCAGACAAAACCTCTGATTCATTCACGACTGCATCCACAGCAGGGGGTTCTTCCCTTCCCCACACAGGCAGTCACTGTGTCTTTCTTTCAAAGCCTACGTGCTCCATTTGGTGTGTTTTCACTTGTTTCCCACGTTTAGCCACTTACTTCCAAGTGCTATTTTTAAACATGGGGATGATATGCCAGGAAGAGCCAAAGATGTTGAATGATTTGGAGAAGCAGTCATTGTAGATGAAGCCAGTGTACATGGAGAATATGCCCATAAGCAAGATCAGGTAGCGCCCGCTGAAAAAGGTGTTCCAGATCTGCAGGGGGAGAAGGCAGTGCCAGTGACCAAAGTACCTGCAGTCCCATCAAACGGTGGGCCTCAGCCAACAGGAGATATGATTGTACCAATCTATGTATATACAATTATTCATAGGGAACTCCGGGTCCCTTGCACCCATCCAGGTCTCTGTGTAGAAGTAGGCAGAATTACTTGCTAAATCTCTCCCTCACGAGCATCTTTGAAGGATCTCCACTCAGCCTTTGGGAGGCTGAATGCACCCTATATCAAATGGGGATGATGAGCCTTTTTCTATGCTGATCGGGAGCACCAGCTCCCTAG
This sequence comes from Gymnogyps californianus, assembly GCF_018139145.2. Taxonomy (NCBI): domain Eukaryota; kingdom Metazoa; phylum Chordata; class Aves; order Accipitriformes; family Cathartidae; genus Gymnogyps; species Gymnogyps californianus. The sequence continues at coordinate 155,444,197 of NC_059471.1, forward strand.
TACTCACCTCATTAGTGCTTTTCTGGGCCAGAAGGCTCTTCTCGTTAATGACCATCCAGAGTGCAAAGCCCAGCATGACAGCGCCATGGCCACAATCCCCAAACATCACCGCAAACAAGAAAGGGAAGGTAATGATAGTGTATGGAGCTGCAGGAAGGAAAGGACAAGAAGCTCAGCTCCTCCTAAACAAAAAGGCCTCAGTAGAGAAGCAGTCCACCCCACCGGACCATTCCTCACAGCTGCTGCCCTTAAAGGCCTCCACGGTCCCTCCCCTACTCACCAGGCAGTCAGATTTAGTGCAGAACTAGATTTATCATCAGAAAGATTGTCCAGTTGTATGACTTGCATCTTCCTTGCAATTTTAGCCTTTATTTCTTGTCCAACCGTAATAAACACCATGCGTAGACAATTGCATTCTGTTTTGCAACAGAATAATGTACTTGAAGTTTACTATCACGTTTCTCAGTCTTCTCAGCCTCAACAATCTGAGTTCATCCGATCCTTTCCCATGAGCCCCCATTTCTAGGTTTCTGTTCATTCTCAGTGGTCTCTTTCAGATTCTCTACCATTGTTTCACACTTTTCTCAGGTCCTTTTGGCCCTTTTTTGCCTCAGCACGATGAGCTCAACTTATATTTGCCTTGTGAGCCTAGGTCTTTTCCTCAGAGCTGCTACCTCACCATTTGTTCCCCATCCTGTATTTGTGTAGTTCATTATTGCTGCCACAATCAATCACTGAAGACCGACGGCCAAATTCTTTGCCTGAGAAAATCCATGCTTATGCACCAAACAGTATCAATTTTTACCAGCAGAAAATATGGTTCAGATTTCTCAATCAGCAATGAGTGCATGTTTTAGGATAGTGACGGAGCTCAAAGGCTTTACTTTGGCTCTAGCAAGCCAGGTGCAGGTAGCTCAGTGTTTCTCACCTGGGTTCATCTCCCTGTAGTTGCCCACACCGTATGCATCCACGATGTTCTGAAATCCAGCTGTGAACTTGTTGGTCCTGTTGAAGGTGGGTGGTGCCATCCTGGCATGTACGGCGGTAAGGATAGGGGCGATAGTAGAGCCACTGCGCTCCTGCAAACCCGGTGACAAGGACAGACATGGTCAGGGTAGCTAGCAGAGGAGAATCGGTCCCACAGCACCACGGTCTGTGTCCAAACACGCACAGGCAGCAACATGAAAGCTGAGCTCAAGAGTGTTATATCTCAAATCTTTTGCTAATATCCAGATTTTTCCACTTTCTGTGCTATTGATTTGTTCAGGGAAAGCTACCAGCACTGCTGACTCGTGGGTCGATCACAAACCTGCTAAGATTTAATGCTGACCTTAAACTTCCTGACGCCAAGTGATCATGCAACAACCTCGACTTTAATTAAAACAGAAAAGGGAGCCCAGCATTACGGTAACAGACAGAAGTCTGAACATATGCTCAACATATAAACAATGCAGTTTGGGTGAGAGCTTCAGGGACCCAAAATGTTGGTCTCTTACCATTCCCTGATGGAGAGCTCTTTTTATCCGGTCAGCATCAGCCACTGGGAACCAGATCTCTGCAATGACACACTGCTGGGTGACATCGATGTTACAGCAATTCAGGATGTGGTAGATGGCCTTGATTTTCTTCACCTTGATCCCCCAGGACCACAAGTTGGCTGCTGCCTCACGCAGCAGTCGCTGGCGGTGGGACTCGGTTTGGGTTATCACCTGTAAGCACAGCACAGGCAGTGCTCAAGACAATAGGAAAGCATAGGTGGCATGATGTACTCAGCAGTTACTTGGGGAAGGCAGGCAGAAGAGCGTTGCGGAAAGGGAGCGATTCGTATGAATGTGTGGGGTATCCCAGAGAGCAGTGCGTGCAGGTCTGGACACAGGAGCACTTGACACCAGGTGCACAATGCTGTTTGCTAAGGACTCTCCCTGCATGGTTCCGAGCCTCTGTAAGTGTAGAGGAGAACATCGGGAGTTACTGAGCTGTGGGATTGGCTCCTTACCCAGTTACTTACAGACTGATCACATCTCACCATGTGCTCCCACCTTGCTATCTCCTATAGGCAGCTCTGTGCCACGAACTTGGGGCACGTCACATCCACAAGTGTGCCTGCACCGCTAGAGCTACAGCTCATGGCCCTCATGGGACCTCCATGCATCATGTGGCCACCACAGTGCTGCTGCATATATGATCAATGGAGATAACATGTTAGGTAGATAAACTGTGTGGTCTACAAGCACTGAAGAAGCCTCGCTGCCCATGATGCTCAGGAGTGAAAGTCAGTTTGGAAGCAGACTTGTGTGCAGGCTTGGCTGTCACAGGCATCCACAGAGGGGGTGACAGCAGGATGTCAACTGCCAGATGGGCCACCTCAGGCAAACAGGGTATCCGTTCCCTCCTGCCTCGGGACCCACTGACTGTCATGTGTGACAATACAAAGGTCACAGGCAGGAGTACCTCCAAAAGGTGTAAAGTCCTGATATAGTATATGGATATACAAGCTACTGAGCACCCATAGCAACTGAACTTGTAATTTTCAGCCCCATGTTAAATGTTGGAGTAAAGAGGTTGGAGACTTGTACTTCTATAACAGCAGTCTTGGCTTTCCATTGCTAGTGTGACAAGCGCCCCAAGATTTCCTCGGTAAAGAAAACCTAATTTAAATATAAAAGAAATCTTTAGAGTTCTCTCTGAGCCTAGTATAGTTGTACTACAGTGTGACTGAACAACTTTGCGAGCTGCTGAGGGAAACCATGCTGTAAGAGCTAGACGAAACCGTTTTGGACAATGTGCAATTTGGTTACAATACCTGTAGCCTGCTGATGACCTTAGATTCCACCCTGTAGCCCCATATCATAAGGTCTAAACCTCTGACCTCTGCCTGGCCCACAGCAGCAAGTAGTTTTTGAGCCCCTCACATGGGAAGCTGCCCCCCAACAGCTCCTGGGGGGTGTAAATGGCCAGAGCAGAGCACAAGCACTGGCCTCCGCAGCCGGCGGGGGGACCGCTCCCGGGCTGGTGGCTTCATCCCCAGCCGCCGGGCCAGCTCTGCACAGCCAGCTCCCAAAACAAGCCTGGGATCTGGCCATGGCCACAGGGTTTCAGACAGGACAAATGTGTGGGCAAGTCCCACTTGCAGGGTTCAGACCCCAGTAAAGCCGCTGCCACTTACTGTGTTTAAATCCTCGATCCTCGTGTTGACTCCATCAAGCATTTCTCGGCGCTCGGTGGCAGACTCTGGACAGGGATAGACGGTGGCACGAAATCTAGCCTCAGTAAGAGAGATGTGAGAAACACCATTTATTTGACTGACTTTTTCTTCCTCTGGACTCTTCTCAGCTCAAAGGAGGGGAAACCAGACTTTATTCCTCACCCGGTAGTATACTCTTCTTACATACTACAAAGTTGTGCCTGGTCTCCCAGAAAGGTCCAAAAAGGTATATTTATCTCTTCATGAGAAAAAGGATCCCTTCGCCTGTTCTAGCTGAAAAAAACACTCCCTGTCTCAGGTGCTACAAGGTACATGATATTATATGGTGATCAGCGCTAATATGTAGGCACCTCCTTTATGCCCACAAGCTGCTTGAACTGCAGAGAGCCGCAAAAAACCCACCCTGGCGAAGGCAGCCCCGTTAACACGGTAGCCAACAGATGTCCCTCTTGCACTGAGGCTGGAAAAATAGCACGTCCCTGCCTCTGCACTACCCTCTCGCAGTCACTGGGGGAAGGCATCAGCTGAGCTACTGCTGCACAGCAAGCAAACACCCTTCCTGCGTGCAGGCTGTGTAAGTAAATAACCCTGTAAGGAAAAAAAAAAAAAACACCAAACAAACCCAAAACAAAAAAACTAAACACGCCTGTATTTCCAGGATAAAACAAAAGGAGGATGACCGTACAGCCGGCTCTTGGCTTCTCGTCCATCTGTTTGGCTAGACAGCTTGGGAGCAGGGGAAGGATGGGTGAAGTTTTTTAAACACCCAAGAGCAGTATCTGTTATGTCAGCTTAGATGTGGCCAGGCCAGTATAAATGCTTTTATAAGCTTACCCCCAAGGCTGTACTTGGGAGATTCAGCTGGTTTGTTTAATGTGGTATAATAAGGACTAATGTGGGCTTCTAATATGTGAGTGAAGGTCGTATCTCCAGGTAGGTGTTGTATACTGCTGCATCCATAGTATGCAACATAACCTTCTCTAGCACAGTTGCAAGTTAAACGGGTGTAAAGGTGCTTACACTAGTACAGCACACTGCAGTGTCTTAAAGCCACAATATGAACCCAATACAACCAATTAGAAATAAATAAGTTGCATGTCTCTCTGAAAAGTGTACAGCTACCTGTCCTGCCTGCAAAACAAATCCCAAAGCATACTTCATGCATGAAGAGCAGGCACAAGGAGTTCCCACTGGGACCCTGCAGATCACAAGGTGCACTGCTGCAACGTTCTGTACCTGCAAGCTTTAACTGAGCTGAAGTGCTGCAGTAGCTAAAATAGCAGAGATCCCTCCATTTTTTCCTACTCGGTTTGTTCAGTGGTATCTAGTGCTTGTGCCAGCCCTGCCCCTTCAGGGGCATTATAAATGTCCTTCAGTATTGCCCCAACAGGTCTCCAGGAAGAGATCACTCCTCTTTACAGAGTGGAGATCTTCTGCCCACCTAAGGCAACACACTTCCATCATCCTGCAGCGGAGTTATGCTGAGTTAGGGTTGCTGAAGGGCTGCCTTTCTGCACGTGAGATGAATTGAAAGGAGATGTAACAGGGTCATAGGGCCTATCCCTGTTTAAGAGACAAAAACGTGCATAAGCATCACGTTCTGGCTTTGTCTGAGCACAGAATATATCACCACCTGCTCTCCAAAATCAGTTCCAGCACACACACAAGTGAGGACAGTTGCAAATTGAACAAAACATGCTGCAGTTTCCTAGAGATCAGCCCAGAGCTGTGTGTAATGACAGCATGCGCTTTTCAGCTAAACTTCCCTTTCCAGAATTGAATCTCTCCTCACTCAACATCTGGTATTCATTTCCAAAGGTTATTCACCCTACCTAATTATTTCCATCTTCTTATTCTTCACAGCTCTTAGTTCATCTTTAATAAGGATTTTTAATCAAACTTGAAAGCTTATTCCTCCATGCTGTACAGTTCCCCCGTTTCCAATAACGTTATTGCAGCAGTGTTGCTTTGATCTTTTAACAGCCATTTTGCATACTGAGTATCAGCTTTGCCCTAATGGCACAGACATCTCTGAAAGCTCCAGGAGAATTCAGCAGGGAATCCTTACATTGATAAACCCAGTTTAGTATTCACATTAGCACTGAGGCAGCCGCAAGAAAAGGAGGAAAAGAAAAATTCTTACATTTTCCTCCTCCCTGCTCCCTCTACACCTTTCACTAATAAATTTGTGCATGGACTTAATGCTCATGAAATTGGCAGACTAATGTTACCAATTAGAGTCAAGCAGGGACTACAAGCGTAACCTGAGGCACACTGCTCTGCAAACAAATCCTAGCCTGCCTTGCAGGAGACTGGCTTATACCAGTCCCATGATTTTTGCAGGATATTTACTTGTCATGAATGATGACTTAGTGCTAAGCAGAAATGTCCTGCTGGGGCTGGAATGACACTGCCATCTGCTTCAGGTATAGTTAACCCTGCCTTAAAGATGGACGAGACCAAAACGTCTTGGCCTGTATACCAGGGATGGCTGATGGCCTACAGAGCACAAAAGGAGAGTCACGGGATTAATACGTTTAAAAAACTGCCACTCAGCAAAACATCCATATATGCATGCATATTAGCAAGCAAAAAATTTGAAAGGGAGGAAGAAAAGACATAAAGGATGATTTCAAGTGTAGCCTGATTAGCTGGCAATAAACAAAAACCAGTGCACTAGCACTGCAAAGGACATCCTATGAATTTGTTTTAGGTAGGTATGTTTTCCTTCACTTACAAGAGGCTGAGAGAAACCAGTCTAAGTACCTTTCTATGAACCTACCACCACACCCATGTCACTAGCTCATAACAACTTTGCACGTCATGGCCCACCCTGCAGGGATCTGCTCACACTTCCAGTGCTGCCTGGCCCCACACTCCCAGCTGCACCTCGCTGCAGAAGGTCGTGCCTCCGGTTTGGATGATTCTGGGTTCAATCAATAATGAAAATGCTGACAGGCATCGCATTGCCTGTTCTTTTACTCCCACGCCAGAAAAAAAAGTATTGGGCTTTCGACTGCAGGGAATTTAAAATGCTGCGGGGGGGGGGGGGGGAAGTCCTCCAAAATGAAGCACCTGCAGCACTCTGCGGGCAACCCCAGCCAGCTCTGAATGCATGGCCTGGCAACTCGCAAGGCCATCAGCACAGGGGCAAATGCAATGGGAAGCGTTCACCACCAGCAACTGCCCATGAGTGCAGAAGGGGAGAGGGGTACTGAACAGCATCTAAAAAGCAGGCAAACAAATGGGGCGTAAGCAGGAAATTGTAATCCAGAAAGAGAACGAGACTCACTCAAAGCTCAAAGACCACTGGCAGCAGCAGACTGATCCTGCACAGTGGTGATGGCAAAACTCCCTCCATGTCTGAGGTTCAGGATGAGAAATCAGTGACTGAGAGCTGGGAGTCTTCCCCCAGCTGTCCGTGCTCCCATGGCTGCTTTATAGAGAGAGATGCCTGCCTCAGGAGGGCTGAATTGCTCTCAGAATGAGCATTGCCCTCCACTGCCTACAGAAGGCATCTTGAGGGGCCCCATTTCTAATGCAGGAATTGCTAGTAGTCCCCAGGGGTCTGTCCCTTCACAGGACTGAAGTCAGTTCTCCCAGCTGGATGAACTGATCTTCCTGCTTTTATTCTGATTAAAGGCAGGATGTAAGGAAAGACCTGCCCTGAGTGCACATGTCGGGTAAGAGCGATTGCTCACCCCCTCCCTGCGACCTTCTGCAGCCTGCAGGCGCTTGGCTGGCCCCACTTGGCTGAGGGGCTATACCTGAAATGGATTCGGTGACAGCAGACAGATCCCCTTGTCAAATCTGATTTACACTGCAACAAAGCCCATCGGTCATCAGCGTTATGAAAGAGTAACAAAATATTCAACCTGAATTATCTTTTCAAGACGCTTAACAGGGTGGAAACAAGTCAGGTTGTATGAAGCTTTCATTTCTCTCCTGGGCTCTGTCTCTGATTACACAGATATTGCTCAAAGGCCTTGGGAAAGGGTTGAATAAACTACAGCATCATCTTTCTACGATGAAATGCAGGAAGGCTTGAGAGCAGGTCGGGGATTACCATGTTCCCAGTGTCCAACTTAGGGCCCCTGATTTTCAGGGGAAGGATGCTCAGTATTTCTTAAAAATTGGTCCCCTTTAGATGTCCCAAGTTAAAAACCTAGCAACTGAAGCTCCCAAGATCTTTAAGTCACTTTGGAAAATTTAGGACCTCAATTTCCAAGTGCCAAAGTGACAGATATCTTTCATGATTAGGAGCAGCAGAGCTGAGGAGTGGAAGGGAGCTCGGTGGCAGAGCTGACAGCCGGAGAGATGGAGATCTAATCTCCAGCTCCAAATTCAGCCAGCCTGGGCTGACAGGTGAACACCTCTGTGGGAGTCACTGTGGCTTGCCCAGGGGCCTGCCTTACCCGTCACAAATCTTCTTAATTTTTTGTTTAAGCTGCTCTCCTTGATAGAAGATAATGAACACGTTCTTCTTCACCTCTTCTCTCTGCAACACAATTCAAGCAGAATTTAACGCATCCAGAGCAAAGAGTCTGGTGCAGAAAAGGTGGTGGGGTTTTTTTCGGCAGCCTCTCCACTGGGTGGTTGTTCTCCCCCAGCCCCAGTTTTCCAGCAGCAATGTTTTCCCTAGATGCTGCTTCAGGGACCAGGCATGGGTGGCAGCTCTGTGTTATGGGGGAAGGAGCAATATAGAGTGGAGACGTAGGGGACCGGAGGTCTGCTGGGGCACAGGGCTCACCCCAGAGACACCAAGGGGAATCGACCTTCCGTGGCCAGCCCCAGCCCACCTCCCCGGTGGTCCCTGTAACACAGCCACCCTGCTAGGGCTCACATGCATCTTCACCAGGCAGGAAAAAGAAGCCACCTCGATAATGGCAAAAGGGGAAAGCGATGTCAAAAAAACTTCTCCCATCCTCAAACTTTCCCACCTTTCTTCTACAGGCTGCCTTCAGACACCCAGCTCTAGTGAGGCAGCCGGTGCTGCAGCATGGCCAGGGCACCAGTTTGGTTTCTGCAGATCACAGGCATGCACGAGGAGCAACATCAAGCAAAACTGGGTTGGTACCTACTGTCACGGGGTCCTCCAGGGGGGTGTCCATTTCGGTGTACCTCAGGTAGATGTTTCCCCTGCAGGCTCGCCACAGTAAACGCTCAAAGGGTATCATCCTTTCCCTCTTTATTACCCCTGCTGTGAATCTGAGCAGAGTTAAAAGATAAATAAATTACAAGCCCATTCTAAGTCTTTTAGGACCTGTAACACATGACTTTACCATCTCTTGTTTTCTAGTCCGTGATAGCCAGTCTGCTGCTGCTGTAGGCACTTCTAGGAAAGACCTCCTTGCTCAAGCCTGGCTCTTGTCTCAATCTACTGACTTTATCCTGTTGTTCTTTCTTTAAAACATTGTAAGTCCTCCCCAGATCAACAGAAAAAGAGGAGACAAATTCTGGCTAGAAGTGGAGGAACGGAGAGATGCTTAAAGACACACGAACAGAGAGTGCCTGAATGACAGAGGTAGGAGATAGCAATTTTGAAGTGGTGGTTTATCTTTACTCCCTCCTGTTTTGCTTTTCCCAGAAAGCACCAGACTGCACCTTCGAAGTACAGCATGACATGCTGGTGTAGACCCACCAAGGCAAGCCCTCTGCAGGCATATGCTTTGCTCATAAAAAGAGTTGAACAGGACTTCAGAAATACCAGCATGAGCAGCTAAAAACACCAGCCTGGAAGAACACCATCAGTGAGTTTCACCACACCTAGCTGATGTAGACACAAGGGAAAGCTGTTTGAGTCTATGCTGTCCACCGAATTACCATCAGCAGTACGCATGGTGGTGTTTCTGCTCCCCTAACTCTCACCCTCAGTGACACTTTCTATTGCAGACAAAGCCCAGTGCAAGCAATCACATGGCTTTTTGCTGTGGTTAGATATCCATCCCTGAGGACCAGGCTGATAGCCAGATGCCTGAGTCCAGAAGCCACAGGTGAGATGCCGTGAGATAACAATTTTCAGTCAGTACCTACTAAGGGGTCATTGGAATTGGCGGCCTGGAAGTAAAAGTCCATTTGTCCCACTGACCCATAACCTGACCATAGTTTTGATGGTAACTTCAGAAGACAGTCACTCTTTCATCTTCCTTAAACAGCTATGCTGAAAAGGCTGGTGAGCAACCTCTGCTAAGAAGCTGAAGGAAGTGTACCAGTGTCACAGCAATGCAGAGCAGGTGGGAAGCCTGGCCAAACTGGGGGCCATCACCCATACACACCCCAGCTTGGCAGCTGCAGCAGCAGGAGTGCTTCTCAGCTCCAGCAGTCCAGATGTGTCTTCACTGAAGAAATCATCTGGCAGATTGGTTTCTGCCTGGAAAACATTAGTTTTAAAAAATTATTCAGCATTGCCAGTTTGAAAACTATTTTCACATTTTTCTCCTGACTTTTTTTCCCCCAAAGGTAGCTTTCCACAGAGATTTAGACCAAAGGCGGGGGGGAAGTAAACTATATCTTAGCAACTGAAAAGCATAAATGCCATTTTCAAAGAGATCTGGGAACCAAGTTCTTGAGCCCCATTGACTCACGGAGCGATGCAGGCTCCAAAGTGACTGAGGTGCTTTTGCAAACGTATCTTGCTGGCTTGTGGTAAAGACCACTGGGTTTTGATTAAAAATCAATAGCAGCAACATACACCAAATGAAAATGTCAGTATTTTTAGGAACCTTTCACACCTCTGTTGGAAAAGCAAAGAGACCTCTCACCTCAAAGAAGTCCTGGGTTTTCTTCAGCAGATGTTTGAGCTCTGTCAGCTCGAGGAAGTTCTGCTTCAGCGTTTGCTGGTTCTGGTTGGCTTCCAGCAGCTCGGCTTCAAGTTTCTCCAGCACCGTCTGTTTAGGGTCCAAGCACATCCAGAAAAACTCTGAAGCAGACCAATGGCCCTTTACCAAGCTGATACCAAACCTCAAACAATGGATGGTTAGTTTTTTTCAAGGGGGAATACAGAAATATTCAATGAGCACTTCAACAAACACTGAGTTTGTAGGAAGATACTCATCAATGCCAAAGCCTCCTTTTCCCATTGCCACATTCCCTACTGGGTGCTTTGTCCTCTTCTGGCATTAGAATTCTGACTCACCTGACTGAAGCCCAGGCAGCTAAGTGGGTGCATGGTGTAGGTGTCTCAGCCTGTCTTGGCACCTCTGTGGTTCCCCACAGGACATCTCAGACCCCAGGTGGACTGGCTGTCAGTCTACTGACTACACAAGCAGCCTACGACACGGCCATTAGCTTAGGTTCATTAGCTATAGGCCAAAAATTAGGTGAGGGTGTGGGTCCAGGAACACAACAGGCAACCACCTTGCTCGTGAAGGTCAAGCCCTTGGAAAGCATGATTTTTCTTCCTAGTCACCTACATGTGCAGCATTTAAAAATTACCCCATCAGTAAACTTAGCTTCCAGCTGGGCTTGAATAAAGCATCCCTTGCACATCCAAAAGCAAGGCACAAATATTTGTGTCAGGCCCTATTATTACTATATCATAACCATACTCCCACCAGGACAGGCAGCCCTGGGGTTTTTATGCGGTGAAGCCGGTTCTAACATCAGCTCTCCTGGTTAATCACCAAAACCCTTCTTATTCTGTCCTACAGGATGATGGAGGCATTCTGTGATAGTGATCCCTTTCCATTAATATGTGGGACCAGAGGGATGTTTCACAGGGGATGGTAAAAAGACTGGGCTGCTTTAGGAACATGCAGTAAGACCAGCCTTAACCTAACTGCTGAGACAGCGACTCGGGGAGCACCTCCACAGTCAGGGAGAGCTGTGCCAGCCTCAGCTACCGGGTCCTTCCTTGCAAGGGAGGGCTGTGTCGAGCATGTTACACAGACATCCTGGTGCACATTCCCTTCTCTCTCTCCTTGGCCCACTCCAAATTCTGTACCTCCATATCAATCATTTCCCGAGGCAGGGGGGTCTCTGGGTACTTTTCTGGTTTGAGTATCTCAACATTGTCTTCCATCTCATTTTCCAGAAAACCTGCAAGGAAAGGACACAGAAGTGTTGCTAGAAAGTCATCCCTGCTGCATCATCCTGGTCACCAGCTGCTGCTAAGTCCCCTGTCAGGATTGAGGCATCCCACGGAGATGTGACAAGAGGCAGCGATATAGAAGGGCCATCATCCCAGTGTGTATACACAACCACCAAGAATTAGACACCCAGCAGCCTCCTTTCTCAGGAAGAACGCTGTTTCTCCTGAAGTCATGGTAGCCGCTCCCACCTGGACAGCCGTGAGCCCTGGCACAAATAGCCAGCATGGCACCTCCTTGCTTGGGGCAGTGAAGAAGGCACGCAGCAAGCTCAGGTTTCACTTCTCCGTTCTAGCAATGGCAAGGGCTGTCACAGTGGCTATGGTGGGCACCGGTGTCATGGTGGGGGGAGTGCAGAGCTCACAGGACACACGTCCATGGGACAGCAGGCACCACGAGCTGTGCTGCTTGGGTTTTAAGGATTTGTCCCCAGACTGAAGCCCTTGGCCACAGGAAGCGTGTGCCAACGGCTGGTGCGCTGGTGTAAGAGTCAGGTTATCCGGATTAGCCTCTTGCCCAGCCCCAGATTTATCTTGTGATTTTACATGAGCTAATTAACTGCCTTTCAGTTCAGTTAACCATTTTCAAAACAGGGGCAACAATTTATTGCCCATATGGGGTGAAGTGGTAATTAGCTGATGCATGCAAAACATTTCCAGGGGCTCAGATGAAAACATCACCATTTTGCCACTAATTCTGCTCCACAGTGTGAGAGCACTTAACAAAGAAATAAATCCCACACCACCAGTTGGCAGAAAGCCGATTGCATTTGACAAGCGTTTACTTACGCAGGATCCTCTCCAAGGACTCGCACCTTCTCACTTCATTCACAAACTTTCTCTGGAAGCTGTTGACATTCACATTCAGCTAAAAACAAGAGGGAAAACAAGCCTGGGGCTGGAGGCTGCACACTGCCGCGCTCATTTTTAACATCAGCAGAGAATGAATGCCTTCGGTGCAGACTTCCCATGCCGCTGCATCTTACAGTCTCCTAGAGGCAGGGCAATACTGTGCGTTTCCTTATAGCCAAGGACATTGTGACCTTATACTAGGCTCATTTCCACCCAGCCTTGCTGTGACAGCAGGAGTCATAGATGGACTCTCATGGAGAGACCCCCTGTTTTCTGGTGGTGGAAGAAATCGTTCTAAGGTTGTGCAGAGGGTGTGCAGAGCACTGGATGGGGACTCAGGGATGGGTTGGGTCTCGGCATGGTGATTGGCTTTCAGGTCACCTTTGGGGAAGTCCCGCTCTCGCCATGGGCTTTCTGACCACCCTGCAGGTGCGCCTTCCCCAAGTGGTTTGAGGGAAGGACAAGCACACCCCGGGGCGCATCTCCCGCAGCTCAGCGTGCCGGCCGGGCACTACTCACATCTCTGAACTGGACCAGACCCAGCTCCCCAAGCTCAGCCACGCAGCAGTAGGCAGCCTCCACCTGCAGGAAGAGCTGCATCAGGCTCATCTCCTCGCTCCGGAAGACCGAGGCCATTTTGTCTGCCCTCCTCCGACCTGGGCGTCCGTGGGGGCCTTGGTGGCAGTGGCACAGTCTTCCCTGCCCAGGGAGGTGCCAGAAGGTGCCAAGCACTGCAGGAACATTGGGATCACTGAGTCAAGGTGCTGGCAGCTAACCCAATGCTGCCCATCATGTCCTTCAAAAGGGTTTCTTCACCTCCTAAAAGCCTCCTCGAACCCACATGAGGCTTCATCCTACCAGAGCGGTGATAGATGCTAAGGTATGTGTGTGACAGGGAACGAGGGGAGCCACTGGTTCGCTAGGACAGATGATGAGCAAATACCCTGCCCTGTCCTCTGCTGGACCAAAGACACTTCAGACCACTGCACTCAAGCCCTTTATTTGAGTTTTGTATGCTGAGCTCGTGAAGGACTCGATTTCTCTATGTCTTCCACAACACAGAGAAGAAAAATCATTAATTTCACCTTGCAATTAGACAGGTGAAAGAGGCCTGACTGGTTTTTATCACTTTCATTGGTAGTGTGAACACAACATTACAAACACATCTGGAGCACGTTACATGGGGATGGGGAGAAGAGGAGACTATTTTATTTAAAGTAAAACAAACTTCAAGGTTTAAAAAGCATTTTCTCACCATAAAGGTCTGTTTTCAAAATGAGATACATGAAATATCATGCATTTCACAGAAGTTCCTTTTGTCTATATGCTGCTTATTATTTACTTTGAGTAACCTGAACATACAAATTGCCTTTAGTTGTTCTTGCACAAAATTAACTGATTGGCATGCACAAACACAGTAATTATTCTTTCCCAGAGAAAAAACATGCAAGTAGATACATTTCTTGCGTGCATTTAATTTTGTAGCAAGCCTCCATTTTCTAAATAGCAAACCAAAATCCCTTTGTAACGTCACTTTTACTTGTTGACAGGGATGGGAAGTCAATTGTCCTTAACCTTCTTGCTGTCCATGAACCTTGTTTTGCAACACTTTTTTTAATGTGGATTCTAATAATTTTCTTTATAACATATGAAAGATTTATCTTAAATATGTGAGAAACACTTTGCAAGATATTAAAGGCTTGTTTAACAGGATCACCGTAGTCACAAGTCTGTATTTTCTCAATTGTCCTGTGAGTTTTCCTTGTCTTTCTTACTCTCTGTAGCCATTCACTAAATGATTTAAGATGTTGAAAATATAATATATGATAAATAGTAGCTTGTTAAGAGAAAACATATCATGTGCCAGCTCCAGTAGGTTGAGTAAGGATATAATCTTTAAAATTGGTTTGACATTTTTTAGCAAACTATATTTTTCACAGGAAAAAGACACAAAAGCTGCGAGAGACCCCCACTACTCATGCAAGAAAGTAAAAAAATTCCCTAGCTCTGATTTTCAAAACGTTTAAAAGATTTTTAAAAAGTTTAGAAGATCATCAAAATATCCCATCTTAACTTCTTTAGACTGAAAAGTGTGAAGAGGCTACAATTTAAAGCAGTTTGTATTTCTAAACCTGCAGTTAACTTCCATAAAAAATGTTAAACCCTTAGAATTAAAAGAACAAAACTCAAATGAAATGTTTGGAAATATCTTAGTTAAGCTGCTTCAAACCATCCAAACCCAGGGTTCTACTTTTCCTCAGGAATCAGTCAGTGAAGAACCCCAAAGGCTCACTTTCATCTTGATTTGGAATGACAGCAAAGTGAAAAATAAAAAGAGAAACCTCCTTCCAGCCAGGAAACCCTTCCCAGCCCTGCTCCGAGGAAGGCAGAGCGTTCACCCTTCATCCATTCCTGCAGACACAGGAGGCTTGCCCAAAGGCACCTGCTGCCAGCCATGCCTCTATCAACACCCCCCCACCCCCCCCAATTTTTTGCTTTGGCAAAAGAACAGTTAATTGACAAATCACTCACAATTTCCCTGGTCACTATTTTCCAGCAGTATTGCACTGCATTAAAATGCATTAAAACACACTGGGTTTTGGGCAGGGTCAATCCTGGTGCTGTAAGTTGCTTTGGAGAAGGTGTTACTTGGGTTTACCTCTCAGCCACCGCGCTCCTTTCCGGCAGGCCGTCTCCCCCGGGGAAGGGGCGAGCTCTCCCCTCGGCTGGCTGGGCGTCCCGTCAGGCGATGACAGCAGGGTTGTGCTTTGGCATGGCTGCAGGCACCGCACCAAGCGAGGAGGGCGGTGAGCGAAGCGCCCTGGCCAACCGTCCTGTCTCGCACGGGGCACACAAACCTTTTCTTTTAAGGTCAGAACCGGTCTGGACCAGAGGAGGGAAACCCTTTCTGTCCCGAAACTACCCCGGGGTGGTCTGGACCCAGCGCTTTCTGGCTCGGTCACAAGCCCTGGATCAGGTCTGCAACAAGTGCGAGCCGTGTTGCGGCAGCACACGGCTTGTTGAGACTAATAACAGATGGGGCATGCCAGCTCACACTGCCCCAGCCACCCGAAAATGAGCGAGAACCTTTGAAACCTGCTGTATGCGGAGAGCTATAAACACATAAAAATTCATTTGCAATCCCTGGATGGAGGATCAGTTGTCAGGGAGGGGGGAAAACTTCGGTGCTGTTTCTCGCTGGTTTTTCCTCACTGAAGGCAGCCCTGGAAAGGGCAGGGAAACAATGGGAGATTAATGATTTTCCTGCAGCCGGGGGACGGGCAGAGCTAGACAGCAAAGAGAGGGCTGGGAGGGCAGGGGCTCAGTCAGCAGAACTGCGCTAGCCTGGGGCAATGCTGACAGGGAACTTGATTCTCACCCCTTGGAATAACAAATGCTGTGGGGAAAAAGTGGCTTTATAGACTTTCTCCCACTTCAGCTGCTAAAGCAAGGGCTCCAGAGAGAAATTCAGCCCCTCCTAAAACCAATGGCTTAGCTCCCGCTGAGGTCAGAGGAGGCAGGGTTTCATCCTGGTAAGTAAGGCTGGCTGGGTCACTACTAAATCTAGCAAATGTAAGAAGTTTTATCTCAAAAGAAGAGCTAATGAAAATGCATGCCTATATGGAAATTGTAAAGTACCCCTTAAAGAAATGCTTTCTCAGACCTGTTTTTTTGGAGGTACCCAGTAACTCTGACCCGACAAGCCAGAGGGTATAGCTTGTCCAAGGGAACAATGCCGAAAGGTGAGCGACAGCAGAGAGTTTCCCAGCACAGAGGTTTTCTATTCAAAAGCAACGAAGAGTGGCCCCGCTTCGCGAGGTCAGCTAGTGCGAGAGGGCTCCCGCCACTTTCCGAAATCCAGCTGCCTCAAGCTGCGCGACCCAAAAAGGAGGTATTAGAAATTATAAGGTAATTTTGTCGGGTGGGCCTAAAACTTTCATTTTGCTCAGCAATTGCCCAGCTGAGCTGGCCGCGGGGCTCCCTGGCCTCCCAGCCGCTTTGGCTGCACCGTGCTCCTCCTGCACCAGCCACCGCTGGTGGTCAGCTCTGCTTTCTCCATCGGCACTACCAAAGAAAGGGAGTAAAGGCTGATGAAAGTCAGCGCTTTCTGCTGGGAAATCGGAACTTCTCTTGGCAAGGCAGAAGTGAAGTCATTGCCGTCGACCGCACCTCTGCCACGCAGGGCTGTGGAGAAGCTGGTGTGGGAAAGGAAGGACATTGCCTTCCAGCCCGTGCTATAATGCTAAATAACAGGAGTCATCATTCAGTTCTCAACTGACGTATATTGACACAACAAAATAAAACAGCTTCTCAGGCTACTCCCCCCCCACCTCTGAACCCGCAGCACGTTTTCCCCCGGCAAAGCTGTTGTGTTCATTTGATGATACCAGGTTATGCTTCTGTTTTGCATATATGCAGCTCTTATTCAGCCCCACAGTTACACTCAGCTACTCCCCTACAAGCTGTTGGGGTGAGGGGAGCAGAAAGGGCCCTCAATGCACACTTCATCACCAAAGCAAGCCACACTATGCCGGCCACTTCATCCCATCAGCCAAGGAGAGAGCGAACACAGAGCGCAGGGATAAAGCCATCTCTCTTGCCCTTCCTTTCCCTGCTTCCCGGGCAGAGGAGAGAAGCAGAAAGCATATCCTATTTCATGCCTCTGGCATGTGGAAGTAAGAACATTATTTTATAATAATCTTATTATTAAGGATCAGATGATGACGGCTGATGATGAGGCGCCATTCGGAGCAGCCCCATCAGTGGGCTCATTGTCGGTGCCGGCAGCTCTGCCCAGGCGAACTGAAGGCAGCCCTTCTCAGGCAGCCCCACGCCGCCTGGCCGGCTGGTCTCAGGCTCCCTCGCTGGGGTCTCCAGAGGGACAATGTGGGGTCACAGCAGGGCCACAGGCTCAACATTTGTCTAACAGCAACCCCAGCCTGGACTGGAAAACACAAAGGGCACGGTTGTGGAGTTTTTCGAAATGCTAGAGCTGCTTTCCTCTGTGCAACAGAAAGCAGATCCCCTCTCCTTCTCTTTCATTTAAAGAGTAAAACCTTTGTGGTTTTGATTTTTTTTCCTCCATTTGCCTAGTTTTAAAAATCAAATCCCCCGTTCACAGGTAGCTTTATCTTAGATGGCTATTTTTCACAGCAATGAAGATACCAAACAAAACAGCCCCCTCCTTGATGGACACATTATTGGCTTCAGGCTTAAGGTTTTGAGCTTTTTAAAGCCATTTTGAGGGCTTTATAAAGGCCCTTAGGCTTTTTTGAGCTTTATAAAGGCCACCTGGGAAGGAGCTCACCCTGCAATACAAAGACGGTGGGTTGCTAACAGACAGACCTGCCCTCCCAACAGATGCCTTTTCTAGAGCTGCACTTGGACATTTTGCTACCTACGAAGCAAACGTAGGAGATAGATCCACTCCTGTGGTCTCACCAACAGCACAGGCCGCCTTGCATCCTCCTCGGTGTTTAGCACCACGACCTCAGAGGCTGCACAGAGCCCTTGTGAATAATAACTGGGAATTGTCAACTAATCATCAACTTCAGCGTGCCAACACACAGAGCTCGGGGGGGGGGGTCCCAAACATGCAATCCCTCCAGCTGGGCTGTCATCACTTTCAGCAGCAGGAGGAAGTTTCATGCAGTTGTAGGTGGCTCTGGGATCACTATCTCAGCTATAATCACTCCACACTTAGCTCCACTGTGCAGAAGGTTTTGTGTGGCTACATAGGATGTTAATTTTTGAGCGCTCTTTCAACAAAGCTCCCTCCTATTGCAGCAGCTAAGCAGAGTAGCACCTCAGGTACGCTGAAACAAGAATAGGGATGTAGTTAACTCAACCTCAAGTGTCATACGGAAAAAAGGGATTTGTCCTCTTGTCACTGATATGCCCAGAGATGATGTACATGCTCTGCTGTGCTCTCGTGGGTTGTGTGTTTTGCCCTGAGTTAAACACCGTGCTACGGCTCAGTTGCCATCATTCTGGTCACTGCTGGGATGGAACAGGATTGCAGCAGCAATCAGCTTTTGTTTGGAATTAAAAATACAAACATGATGCCTATGTAAACAGAATATATATATATATAGACAGAGTGAGTGTGTACGTGTGTGATAAAGGTAACAACTTTCTGAGAGCCACACCTGGTGGTGATATGTCAAGGGTAATACCTTAGTCATCAGAGAACCTTAGCTGTGAGGCTCTCTGCGGCACAAAATATACCAAACGGTAGGTATTGCCTCCTTCAGAATCATCAGGAAAAGCTGACCAGCAGCCCTACACACTGTGGCAGAGTCTCCAAGGGGAGGGGTAGGGAAGTACCTAATTTTAGAGTAAATGGAGTCTTGCCTTGAGAACTGCATGGAAACGGGAGCCCGAGGAAAGGCAGCCCCCTTCTCTGCTGGTGCTGCAGTCGCGCCTTGCGTGCCAGGGCACTCCCACGGAGACAGATGTTCGTGTGATGCCTAGAAACCAAGCTAGGGGAAGGCTTTGGAGAGTCTTATCGCTCTTCGGGCAGTCACAGCACTGAAAAATGAATGTGTTACAAAGAAGAAATGAAACAAATCCAAATCTGTGTCAGGAGATGATTTTATAGGGCTCCCATTGTGTCTGAACTTATCAAGCAAAGCCTTCATTTCCAATCCGATGCAAAAATCACTGAAGCCAAGCTCAGCCTGTTCACTGCTTCAGAAGACTTTGGAGTAGGCCCTTTCTGAACCACGGAGACAACACGTTTTGGAAAGGAAAAGAAATACATTATGTTAGTTGTGCAAAACATTTTCGGCATCCCTTAGAAATGGGCATGTTTACCTGCAAGCTGACAAAGAGCATTTAGGTAACAGTTAAAATTCAAAAGAGATTTCATTACAAATAGAATCATTCATGCAATAGCAGAGCAGTTTTGTCTTTTTGTTTCCCCTCAGACATTTTGTGCTGCACACAACACTTTTGTACTCACTATTTTTGGAAAATTAACCGCCAGGTCAACTTTCAGCAGGAATCACGGGTGAGAAATTCAGGAGGGAAAGGTGAAGCTGGAAGGAAGTGGAGGGCCTTTCCCCGGTAAAGACTTGAGTTTTAGTTTTGATGCAACAGAGCGCTCAGATAAAAACACAAATTAAAGACAACTAGCACAAAAGGACTTAGACACTGAAATGAGGCAGAGATGAAGATTATCCTATAGGTTAATTTCAAGCAACTCTGAGCAGTCGGAGCGTTTTTACAGCATCTCTCCTGCTGTGACTCATGTCTGCTGAGGCCAAGAGCGATGGCTGCTGGGGTCACGCACCCAGCCTGGCTGCCAGCCGAGGATGACACATCTTGGGCCACCCCTCGGGTGCCAGCCAAAGGACGGGGCCATGAACACCCGCAGCAGCGGGAGGTGGCTGCCACAGACCGGCCGGCACAGCCCTAACTCTGCCCGCCCCGGCAGCATGTTGACATGAAAACAGGGAGACAAGGTGGGTAAACATGCCCGTTTCAGCTGGCCTGCCTTCATCTTGCGGCTCAGCGTGCCCTTTCTCCGGTGGAAACCTCTGGTTGCCCATGTCCTGCTGCATTGTGGAAATGCTGGCAGCTGGAGGGGAGCAGAGTGCTTTCGGTGGTGGTGGGTGGACAGCAGGGAGGACAAGCGGGTTCACCCCACAGAAACGCTGGGCAGGGCTAAGCCTATGTGGGTTTTGCTCTCGAGCTTTTTCTTAAAGGGAGACCAAACAAACCTCACAGTTTTGCGTAGCAGCACCCCGTTGTATGCAGTTTGCCACAGTTCCTGCGGGAAGTCTATTACACCTCTCCCTGAGGATTTCAGCAGCACAGAGGGAAAAAAAGGAAAATTTTTAGATACTGTCTGTCCTACTAGGATTGCTGCCCCCTTGCT
The DNA here is from genome assembly GCF_018139145.2 of Gymnogyps californianus. Classification (NCBI taxonomy): domain Eukaryota; kingdom Metazoa; phylum Chordata; class Aves; order Accipitriformes; family Cathartidae; genus Gymnogyps; species Gymnogyps californianus. Next base: position 155,464,222 of record NC_059471.1, read on the forward strand.
TCCCATGGGATGGCTGCACATCCCAAGCAGGCCCTAGACAGCTTCGTTCTCACATGATACCCAAAGCCGCGTGTGACCACTGCTGAAGAGCACCAGCAACCTGCTCCCTGATGAGCCCACTTCTCCCAGTGCCTTTCTGTCCCATTTAATGCCTGAAGTTTTCTCTAACAAGGACATCATGATGGGTCAAAGATAGGAGCAAGCAGAGCCAACAGCCTGGGGAACAGCAGCAATGTGCGGTGCTCATCAGACCAGGACAACACCACAAGCACTTCAACAGTGTGGCTTTTCCAGCCAGGATCATAGAAAAAATCTTGCCCTCCAGCCGATACCATTTTGCCAACAACCCTCCTGGTCTGCAGATAGAGCTGTGCTGGTGGGAAGGCGCAGCTCCTGGCTTTGCCCATGTCATGAAGAAGGTGGCGTAAGTACAAGAGAAGAAAGAAGAAGCTTTTTCAGCGTCACGTTGCACGTGGGTGATGGAGGCAGTGACACAGCCGTGCTCAGGGGGCGAGAATGGCAGCAGCTTCTTCCTGTGCCGAGGCCCCAAGCTTGAACTGATCCCAAACCATAACTCAACACAGGCCCTTAAGGAAAGGCCGTTGTTACTGTGTAATAGCTGTCAGTAGCCTACGTGAAGCACCTGGTTTCATCCCGTTTCTTGGTGGAAACATGCCCATAGCCTGTGTTAACCCAATGGCTACTGTATCAGCGTGCCCAAAGACTGGGGTTTTTTAGGCTTCCACACAGCCCTTCCAAAAAATCATCGCTGCTGGGCAGTTTTGAGGGGGGGCCAAGCCAACAAACATGCAAAATCAAAGCCAAACAGGGAGACAAATTCTCTACCCTGATCCTCCGCTCCTTTCCAAATCAGTTAGACCATCTTTGCAGGGCCAAAAGGAGACGCAGAAGACAGAAGCTGCCTGGGACCCCATGGGGAAGGGCTGGCTCCGGAGGCCTTTCCTCCCTCTGGCTGCAGTAGATCCTGGGGAGAAACCTTCAGGCTTGTCCTTCAGGGGCCCTTCACCTGCCTCGGTGCTGGTATCCACCTCCTGCTGGAGCTGTTTTGGTCGGAGCCCTTCTCTTTCCTCACCCTGTTGTGGCAGGAAAGTTCAAGGTGTCCTGGCAGCAGGAAGCTCCTTTGCTCCACCCTCTGCCCTGCACACCGGCTCTCTGAGCTTACCCAGGATTTGCTGAACCAGAGCTGCCGGCGACAGCGACCTGATCTGTGTGGCCACTCGGGTGGGACCTGGACACCCGGCATGAAGCACTTCTCCCACAAGCCCTGGGCAGCCTTCGCTGTGCTCTTCTTCAGCGTCGCGCTCTGGTATTCCTGCTCAGCAGGTATTTCTCTTCTCTTATGCTCCGGTTTCTATACCGTGCCTGTTCCCCCACTCCTCTCAATACCTAAATATATTGCCCACTGACAGCAATTTGTTCTTTAAAAACAAGGTGGGCTCCCTTGTCTCACATAAAAAGTATAAAGAGCTGGAATTGATTAATGCTAATGAGAATTACTTGACGTGATTGATCACAGCATCTTTCTGAAGAGATGTGTTTTTGCCAGCTATTTACAGATCCACTGTAAATGTGACTGAGCCGCAGGTTGCTCCACTGAATGGCATGGAGATAGGGGACCACAGTTACTTGGCCTTCACGTGCTTGCTGACACAAGGGACCATTTGAAATACCATCCAAGAGGCTCACTGTAGTCCGGTTTAGCTCTTATTAGGTGCTTTTTGCAGGAAATCTTGCTTTGGTGCCCCCTTAATTGGAGAAGTTGCCTAAAAACAAGATGTAAATGAGACCTGTGAGCCGCTCTTTTCCCATCAGGCTACTGCCTGCATTTGTATATCAGCACCAGTTGAGACCTGCCAGATGTTTAAAGATGGGTTAGCTTTGATAGCCTGTCCTTTGGGCTGCAAAGTCTATAAACATGAACCAACCCTCTGTATTCTGCAGCACTTTCTTCCACAGGTCATACACAGTTTTTAATGATTCTTCCCAGTACTCCTGTGAGGTACTTATTAACCCAGAAAACAAATTATGGGCTTGGCCAAGGTCATTCAGCAAGTCCTAGCACAGTCAGAAAGAGGAATGGGGAGTACTCAGACCCTTCCCTGGAGCAGGCTGCCCAGGGACCCGCTGCGCGGCAGCGGCCGTAAGGAAAGCTCTGGTCTTGCTGACGGTCAGTCAGCTCAAAATGCAAAGCTGGGCAACAGCAGGTGACCCCAAGGGGGACATCTCCTGCAGGACAACCTCAGTTTATTTGCTGTTACTTGGAAAATACCAAACTCGAAGCAGAGGTTTGGTCAAAGGTCTTGTTCTGTTTTGTTCTCCTGAGTTGAAACTAAACCTGAGCCATTATTTTGAAGTCTTCAGTGAAATCAAGCTGGAACTGATTTTCTCTATCACACTCCAAATTATCAGCTCAGAGTGATCGTTTGACTGGAAATAGTTCTCTCATAGCTTCTGCCTGGTCTGTGGACCAGCAGCATGTTGGAGCCCCTCCATCTGCATGCAGCAGGAGCCCTTACTCCTGTAGCCTCTCCAGGCTGTTTTTTGTGTATCTCTGCAGGGGACCTTTTCACTATGGGGTACTTCACCTGGCTGAACTTGAACTGTACTGCTCATAGTGGCACAGGAGGAGATATTTCTTTGACTCCCTTCCTTCTGCAGCAGTGGACAGGCTGGTGTCAATGCACATGGACCACAGCAGCCTGCATTTTTCCCACGCAGGCGTCCCTCAGCTGTCCTTGCATCTGATCCTGCAGTGCTGCGAGGCGCATGCTGAAGCTGAGGGGCAAGGGGGTATGAGGAGGACTAAGGAGTCTTTGGCCTGTGACGCCATGTACAGATTTGGAGGCCTGGAGACCAGCCACAGAGCTGTGCCAGAGTGCATGTCTGCTCTGCTTCTGGGTAGGAAGCAAGAGGCAAAACCTTCATTGAAGCCCCTGTCCCTCTGCCTCCCTTACTTATTTCTGTATGTTGTATTTTCCAACCTGAGCTGGTTATCGTGCTGGCCTGAACTGGAGCCCAGCCAGAACAGTTTCAGACACAGCTGCACCTGAACTGCAGCAAAGCCAAAGCTTCCCGCTGAGGCTGTGGTGGATCTGCTGAGGCTCTGCACGGGTGGGCTCAGCCCTCAGATCTGCCAGACTCCTTCGCACTCAGGAGTTACTGGGATTTTTCTAAGGGCAAAAGGAGGTAGATGTACAGCTCGCTGGCCATGGATCTCCCCATGCCACAGAATGCTCTCTCTCATTTCAGTCCTTTCTGCCCCTGTAGCTTGGGAAAGGACTGGTTAATTTGAGCTCTGAGTGAATGGCTCACACCAGGGTCATACTCAGGTAGAGGCACAGTGATTCAACTGTTCCTTATGGCTGGTGCTAGAGCAGGTCTCTCTAGAGCCTGTGTTGACAGTGGTGGGATGAGAAAGCATACCCTGACACAGCAAAGTTTAGGGGCAGGAACTTATTTTCTCCAAGTTGTTTCCATCCTACAGGTCTCTGCAAGGCCAATGGCTTTCAGATTTTCATGCTTGATGCCCAGTATTGCTTTTCTAACCCAACTTGCCTTTTCTCCTGTGCTCTCCTTCTGGCAGCAGCTGAAGACGTCTCCAATGTTTCAGCAAGCTCCATGCTCACAACTGAGTACAAAGCACCATGTCTTAGTAAGTCTTCATAAATCATTACTACCTTGATAAAGCCAGGTGATGAGACCACACAGGTGACTGAGAGGCTGTCCTGGAAAAGGATTTATCTGTTGTCAAGGCTTTCATTGTGGGTGAAACTCTAGCATGCGTTTCTAAGACTCCTCCATTGGCATGCCCAGTATAATATCTTAGGTACCTTCAGATGGACTCATAGCTTTGAACAGACTAATTCATAGCTAATTCAATTTGTGTGTCCTAAAGCTCCCTGCCAGACTGCCTGCCTGTAGGCACAATGTGGATTCCCAAGAGCGCCTCCTTCCCCCACCCTAACACGTCTTCCCCAAACAGCCAGCCCCAGGCAACCTGAGATCCCACCAGTCCTCCCAGTCATCCTCCGTCCCAAATGTCAGACATCCCCACAGTCCTGTATATAGAATTATAGTACGTGTACCAACAGAGGTATGCTACTTCAAAGCATGGCATAGGCATAGGGGGCAGGCATCCCTCTCCCTTCTCTAGGCACATATAAAACATGTCTCTTGTTGTGGGAATGGCTGCTCTCTACAGTGCAGGACAATTGTACTGTGTGCACTGAAGGCCAATGCACAGAACACGGTCCTGCCTGACACACGTGAATGAGAGCAACTGAGCAGCACCTGCATTTGCCTTTTCCCTGGAAACGTGCAAGAGGCTCGCTGCCCTGCACCAAGCTCAGGAGGCATTCACTTTTCACAGCTGACAAGCTTCGTGCACATCAACACGCAATGCATGTAGCTGCAAGCTGATTTTGGCTGTCTCAGCTCTCCCAGGTGCTGGGGTTTCATGCTCAGCTTCTATTCCAGCCCAAGGGGTCGAGATACCATGGTCCTCCAGGCTCCCTTTGATATTTCCACGTTACCACCCAGGATGCAGACACAGAGCTGGGTATCTTCGCTGTGCCCTTGTGATGGAAAAAGTATGGTAGATGCATTTAAATAACAACATAAATGAAACAACTAACGACATATTCCTTAACTGACTTTAGGAAACTGGACTGATTTAAACAAAAAAAAAGATGCAAAACGTGCAAGAAAAAATACATGGAATTGTTAAAAATAATTTTATTTTTAAACATATAAAACAGGGATCCCCCAATGGTGGTGTGTTTTGCAGTTGTTGCAAAACTGCACACAAGTCACAGTTAACAGCCCAGCAGAGAGCAGCCACTGCTTCTATTGCCGGCAGAGGTATTGGGTACCTAAACTATTGGAGATCCTGCTGAAGGTGCCTCTGCTAGAGATCCTCTTACTCTCTCACATGAAGGTTTCTCTACCCCAGGTTTATTTTTAATTTTAACTAGCTACTTCTATCATACTCCCCTCCTAAAACTGACTGAGGAGATGCTAAGTAGGTGTTTTAAAAATTTACGTAATGGTGGGCACAGTGGTAAGAGTAGCAGCTCAGGCGTTTGGCCAGACAGGGATGACAGAGTCTTGAAGACATACAGATGAAACTGAATATTGCCATTCCCCCAGGTTAAGAGCCAGGCTTAAGAGAAAGATGCCAAGGCAGACTGAGAGGCCACAGGGCAGACAGTGAAGTCGCCGTCTCATCTGCAAAGAAAATCTGTTACGTATGTGGTCTCCCATCAGCTCAGCTCATTTCTTTGCCACCAGATGTGAACTTCTGCACGCAAGCGGCCATGTGCTGCCCGACAGGCGTGGACGATTACGGATGGATTGCAGCGGCTGTTGGCTGGAGCCTCTGGTTTCTGACTCTCATCCTGCTCTGCGTGGACAAGGTCATGAAACTCCAGCCTGACGAACCCAAATATTTGGTGGCCTGATGCAGGGCAAGCCAGCAAGCAGCAGCACCCAGGAGCAGTGAGGTGCAGACAGACTGACTAAGCATTTCAAGCACTTCCTAAGAAACAAAAAAGAAAGGGAATGTACCTTCAGCCAAACAAGGCCAGATCTAAGTGGGGCACCTGCTGGGACTTCATCCTCACCAGCAGGTCAGAGCTGCCAGCCAAGGTGTGGAGCAGGCAAGTCCCTGCGAACCACCACGTATGTCCCACAGTGTGCAGAAAACCTTCTCCCTGAGCCCTTTCATGCTTGCTGCGAGTGCGCTAGCAGCAACGAGGCACTGAAGGACCAGTTACCAGTCTATAGCACGTTGCCTTAAGACAACCCAGTACATAACCTTTGTCTTTGAAACAGAAAGTGGGCAAATAAAGCTATTTTCTGGAGAACCAATGTTACCAGATCCATTACTAAGCTATAGGCCTGGTTACATCAGTAAGTGGATGTAACTCATTGATTATACTGAGTCCTTCTCACGCACTAAACTGCGGTATTTTAAAGTCTATTAACTGATACCAGTGAAAACTCTGCTATGAAAACTTAAGGATTGTTTGGGCTGGTTTGAAATTAAAACTAGTTTTTCCAGTGCAGTTTATATGTGAACTGTTTTGTAGGAATTGAACGTCGGTTGTATTTATTCAGCTTGCACCTGCCCCTGTAACTAAGCCAAGCTGAACCGTGGCAAGCGGGTTTAAAGCAGCATATCCAATTCATGCACAAAACTGCTCCTATTTATGCAAGATAATAATAAACACTCTTATTGATGGAAAGATTCTCACTGACTGCTTTATATTGATAAAGCTTATATTGGCAAGGAATTACCTAACCCAGATTGTTAGAAACATGATTCTAACAAGAAATACTCACGCAGGAGGGTTTGCCTCACTGCCCAAACTGTCTGGTTTGGGGCAGTTGCACTAGTTTGATTTCTACCCATTATTAAAACAATAAATCAGTGTTAAAGCCATCTAGACATACACAGGATTAGCAAACCTGTTAGAGACCAACTGAAATGAAACATAAAAAGTTGCTCTTAAACCAAAGAAAGCTCTATTGGAGATTTATATCTATTAAATATCATCAAAGCCTCCCTTCAGCTTATCAGTGCATAAATTTTCTAGTTAGAAAAGATACAAATTAGTTTAAGACTCTTCAGATGAATTCTGGCACAACTAGGCGCTTCGATCAGGACAACGCTGTGCCATTTCAGAGTGATGGGCAGTCGCCCCTTATCAGCTATCCACCATCAACAGGAATGGGTACAAGTTAGACACTGAGAAAAAGACATCCTTCCTTATCATTAGTATCACTTAACACAAAAAATCTGCTGGAGTGAAATGCTGAGCAGAGACACTAGTGTCAGGAAAGAAAGTTTTCAAAGGGAAGGGCTTAATTCTTTCGTGGCTTTTTTACTGTGTGTGTTTTGTTTGGTTGTTTTGGTTTTTTTCTTTTCACATGCGCACACTACTAGTAGTAAACAATCACAAAACATTGCTCAATTAAGAAAAAAATCTCAACATTGCAATATACAACAAATAAAAAAAAAGTAATTTTCACAAGACAAACCTCCATGTTGGACCAGCCAACTACTTTCCACAAAAAAACCCACAAAAACCCCAAAACCCCTCGTATACGTACAAACTTACAGAAACAAAGGACTCTACATCTTACTGTTGGTGTTGACTGAAAGAACAGTGAGTTGACAGTTAATAACCACTGCAATTACTGACAGACAACAAATCTTATAGCTACATACATCATTTTTGTCCTGATTTATTAGTTTTAATAGTGGAAAGTGTGCATTGGCCTGAAAGCAATATGATAGATACTGTGAAAAAATCTCCATGTATTGCCTTGGTGTCTACCTTCTGCAAACCTCTTCCTACAGTTCTCCAGTCTTATGGAGATTGTTCTCCTGGTTGGGAACACAGAAGTGCCTGCTGGATATGGCACTGGTTTTCATCTTTGAGGGGATATGTTTCATAGCTTTTGCATTTCCTTGGCTAAGGCTACGAGTGCGTGGATGCAGCAGTCACAGAAGTAAATCCATTCCAGTCTGAAGAGTTGTAAGCACGTGGTGCAAGCTCTAGATGTCCTACAGTCCAGCACTACACCAGCAAACTAGCTTCAGAACAACTGGGCAATTCTGGAGGGCTTCCTAAGGCCTGCCTTTAAAAGCATGACTTTTTTGGTTTTCACACTCTCCAAAATAGTCTGCTTGTGTGCAGCTACCTTCAAGGACTGTAGCAGACTTAAACCTCAAGTTTTGCTTCTTGCAGCCTCTGTTGAGGATTCCCAGCTCAATCAAACTGGGGAAAAAAGGAAAAAACCCATAGTTTTTCATAAAATGTAATGCCCCAAGGATTTTGTATACCTATGTTCAAGGGTGACACCCAAGTCTCAACAAAATGAGGTATACAAATGGAACATCTTACAGATCATTTCTGCTGCGAAATGAATACTTTTTCTAGACCGGTGACCTGTAAACCTCTGATCTAATATAACAGTTTTGTTTCCTTACAGCTTCTTCTTTTCAAGTCAGTTGACTTCCTATGAAGTGGATTGGGTTATTTAGAAAAATGTAGTCCTGTAATTAATTTCATGAACATACTACTGCTCCCACTGTGTTCGGGATCCCTGAACAAAGTGGCAGCATCCCAAAAGCTCAAGGGCTACCAATGTAAACGTCTTATGTGTTCCTATGCAATATAGTACTAAAAAAAAAAAAAAATTATTTTAAAGAGACTCTCCAAGGTACACGCTATGTGTTGTACTGATCCTAGGCATGGTGGGCAATCACAAATACAATGCAAAGCAACTGACCATGCAAAAGGAGGAGAAAAGCCCTAACGGTATTGTCAGTGTTTCAGGAGCTTGTCAATAGTTACAGAAAGCGCAGAATAAAAAAGTTGCATCCAAAAGACTTGAGAAATTGATATAATGACAAAAATTAGTATGCAGAAACGGATTATACCTACCTGATTTATGATAAATATAATCTAAAGATTATCTGTGGTCCACTGTTACATTTCCTGGAATATTTTTAGCTAGGGAATACACAGTAGCACAGCTTGTGGGTTATAACCTCTATTTTAAGACCGATCAAGTCACAGTAGAAGGCTGTGGTCTGGTTTTGATGCACAAATTAAAGGTGCCTCTATAGTACAATGCCTTATAAATGTCGTCCGCGAGCAATGTCATAGACTGGTGTACTCATTTATTGTGAGTTATTTCATGTTCCTAATAATATCACTGACATTATAATACCTCTAATAGTAGATCCCCAACTAATGTAATGCTGCCCAAGTCCTGTTGACTGCAAGGGAGCTACACATACATCCAGCACATGCCTTGTTTTGTTGTTTGGGTTTTTTTTCATTGTAATTCAGGAAGCCTGTCATTTTTGTTCCCCCAGGAAACCTTGGAAGCAAAACCTAACTCCTGATGTATCAGTGTGTGTAAATCATTTCACTTGTGTTAAACTTCGGTGCCCCTTCAGACTGCTACGTACAATGTCATGCTGTAGCACTGAGCTGGTTTAGGCTCTCGTACATCTCAAAGCATGTAAAAAATAAGATGATAGCTCATACCACCTATTAAGTTGCAAACTACCCTCTCAGAACGATGATGGAAATGTTAATGCTCCAGTCATTTATAGTACTATGTACTTGGATCAAAATGTTCCTCACTGGAATGAGATGGAGAAGAAATCTATTCCAACTCATATGATTCAGTACAAAGAAAAGCAAAAAATGGTTGAAACCTGGATGGCTGAATAAAAGTAAGCATGACTGAAAAACAGGAGTTTGAACCCTAACATTGCTGATCAAGCTAGAACAGTTCTTCATATTTTCGGGACAAAGTTTCTGAATTTCAGGCATGAAGGTATGTAGTGCCTGGAAAGGGAGACACAGATGGCACCTGGGAAAGCTGCTGGTCTGCAAGTGTCTCGCATAGACAAACAGAGCAGTAGGGACATGTAACCCATCAGCACTTCTAATACCAAAAGAGAAAAATATTAGCAGCAGCAGCAGCAGCACAGCATTGCAGGGTAACTACTTTAATTTGCCTGGAGATAATATCAATCACATCTGACTAGTGATTTCTTAAATTCTTAATTCAAGACTAAATGGATTGGTATTTGATGCATGACTCTTCATCTTTTTAGATACCATTGCTCTGGTAATGACTCACATTACTCACTGTCTCTATCCTTGGGGTTTTAGTGAATGAGCTACATATTAAACAATTGCACTTTACAATGATTACACTTTGCAAAATCACCAGAGGGATGAAAACTGGCAAGCATCAGAGCTTCCTACTTACATGAAACACACAGAGAAAAGACAGAGGTTAAATTAATAAGAAAAGGTGCTCTGTACTGGGACTTCGTAGGAATTTTGATCAAGCCATTTCAAAAACTAGGATTTCAGAAAATTATTGCAATTAATTACAGCCAAAGAATGAAATATAGGCATTCTTAGGAAGCAACCACCCTCTCTCTTCCTTACACTCCAGATCCCACTTATTTTATGGTATCAGTGGTACCAGCATCTGTTGTGGAATTCAAACTTCACTGCAGGTTTCTGTCCCAGAATCACACATGCACTTTTCAAAGAGCTTATTTCCAACTACTATTTCAAAATAACCTTCCGGAAGTAAACACGGGGTAAACAATGCAGTATTGTCTCCCAAGTCTGCAAACAGCTTGGGAAAAAAAAAAAAACAGGTCTAAGAAACACGCAGACTTTTCCTGTCCAATTTGACAGCATGAAATCTAGAGACACATTCAGTTAACCATTTCGCTCGTCTATCAGAAATAACGGTTTATGGGCCCCTGTGTCTTGCTGACATAAAACTCCCCCAGAATTGACCTAATGAAAAAAAAAAAAAAAAGCCTCTCTGCAGCCACAGGGGAAAAGTGTCCAGTCTCAGCGACCAACAAACGAAGCTCTGTTCCAAACCCCACACCCTGCTTGTCATGGTGCCCTTCGCTCTAAGAGCTAAAGAGCTAAACTAATTGTAAAAGTCTACATTTTCTCCCTCTGCCACTATGCGTGGTGAAGTCACGTCTTCTATCTGTAAACCTGCCAGACACACATTTTTGGGACAGCGTGAACTGAACACCATTTCACATTGCGTCAGTCCCAAAACCCTCCATTTCTCTGTCTCCCCAAAGGTCTCCACTCCAATTCGGTTTGCTGCTTGGGGGAACCAAAAGAGCCTGGGGCAATTTATAACCTAATTTAGACGAAGATGCCACAGGCCATGCAGAGCTTTCTCATGCGGTTGCAACAGCAGGTGGGGTCAAAGGCCCCTCTAGTCCAGTTCTGTCTCCCAGCAGCAGGTATTTGTGGAAGATGATAAAAACCACGCTGCACACAGCAATCCTCCCTTCCCCTCCCCTCCCCTGCCCAGCTCACAGGTGAAATCCAGCACCCTTCTGATACAGAACTGAGCTCTCCTGCAGCAGCTCTTCCCCCTGGCATTTTAAAATTAATCCTTTGAGGACTGTAGATAGTTTCATGCAATAATACCTTTCTATGACTTTTTCTTTTCAACTTTTCCCTTGTGATTACAATCACTCCAGTTTCCCCCCACCCTTCTCTCTCCTATTGATCTCATTTTCCATAAACTTCACATATTCGCTACTGAGTTTGTGCACCAACTTAAACACAGTGTGTCACCCTTCCACTATTTCATATGAGTGGTTTTATTTTTTAAGACAAGCATATAGAAGCCATTTCTCTAATCCTCGAGTCCTAGTTAAACTTTCTGCTGCCTCTGTGCTCTTTGGTGGCTGTATCTTCCAAACTATTTACCCATTTCAGCTTTACCTTTATTATTTGCCATTTACTCAATACACTAGGTTTCTTCCCTTCATTCCCTGCCCACAGCTTTGCCCAATGTTGGTTGCAACAACCGAAAAGACCTGCCTTGTCCTTTCCTTCTCTTCCCTTTCCAGTGGAGAACTGGAAATCTAATTGACCCCCAACTGATGATATTTCTGTAAGCTCTGCCCCTTTTCTGACAACTTCACTTAAAACCCTATGAGTGGCTTTTCCAGTCTCTTTGATTTATCTAATCATAAGGACAAAACAAGTGGTACCAATATACAGAGCTGCGGTTGGTGAGTCACTGGGAGAACCAGAACCACCTTTCCCAGCTTGTAGTTGCAGATTACACGATTAAACATGCAGCCAAATTAATTTTTCAGTGTGACTTTCTGGAGCAAAAGTTACAGGACTTCTTCAGGTCCTCCACGGCTCTGCCTGCTTTGTCTAAATGGGGGAAGAGAAGGAAGAGATCTGCAAAGCAATCTCTGCTAGACTGTTTCCCCTTCGTGGCATTTCAACATACTGTATATTTAAACCAGATCGGTTCAACAACATTCAATTCTAATGTGGCAACCCTCTGGGCTCATATATATGAAGAAATCACCATGCTTTAGCTGAGCTATACTAACGTCTTGTACAGATGCGTGCTAATGTTAGGAAAGAGACGTCAGTTCATCCTTAAATAAAGAGGACTAAATAACGCTCATTGGCACTAGTGTTGAGTGCTTCTTAAGTGCAAAGCTGCAGGAAACAGTGCTCTCTGCTCCCAGGCAGAAGTGAGGTTATTGTAGGCAACGTCGTGTCAGTGATGCCGTCTGCTGGAAGTGGCAAACAACTTTCCTTAACTTCTTTGCAGTTCTACTCTGCAAAAGCAAGAATGCGGTTTCCAGTGTCCTAGCAAATTTTCTCCCACGTGGCAGTGAAGTATAGGAGGATGTAGCAATAATGTAAATACTTGACTGCACATCTACAAACCCTCTAAATGGGAGATTCCTCACCTTTAATCTTGAATTTTTGAAGTGTTCTTGTTTAAAGCTGCCATCATCAAGCCCGAAGACAGAAACAGATAAGGATCAAACTCATCCATGGAAATGCTTGACAGGAAGTGCTCCATGCAAAATGCAAGGCAACTTACCTGAAACCATTTTATCCAGGACTGCATGGACTAACAAATCCGGTAAGCAGTTCACGAGTTCGTGGATGTCCAGACCACCTGTATTGCATCGAATCTGAACAATTTTGTATTTGGCAACTATGCTGAAGTACTACTGATAGTGGCTAATCCACAATTCTTTCTCCTGTTTCCTTAAGTCCAAGGATAAAAGCTTCCTGATTTTTTATTATTGCAGTATTTTTTAAATTCTTATTTCTTTAGTCAAGTTTCTTTCAGATCTGCGTTTCAGGACCAAAAGAGCGCAGCACATTGCCAAGTATAACACTGCATTAATTTTCCTTGAATATAAAGAAGTTTTTCCTGAAACACAAACAATATCCAGCTACTGCTTTTAAATCATGCACAGCACTAAAACATTCAAGCAGCCTGGATGAGAAAACCAACTTCCGAGAAGCCTTGGGACGGAAATCTTAGAGAAGTTTTCATGGGAATGTGACAGAGCTCTTAAGAAGTGTGCACATTAGAATATAATTGGAAATGCAAAGCAATAATTTTCATCTTTCAGTCTCTTTTCTACTCTCTTAATTCTCATTTCACTTCGCCTGCTCTACACGTGGCAATAAGAGGATTACTGTAAGTGAACCTGAAAACCACCATGTCAGGGATCCATGGAGGTTTAGCATTCATTTCAAAAGACTCTTCAGAGCATTTGTTCAAATGTGCCAACGTTTTATTCTGATTAAGGCAAGATGTAACAGCCTAAACATAAACTTCCAGTTATGGAGCAAGAACTACTCAAAACTAAACAGGAGTGGCCATTACAAAGGAAAATACATACTTTAAATGTAAAGACTATCAAGAAAAAGTAACACAAAATCAAGACAAAACACTCCAGCTCTACAAACTATGAAGTGCAAAGAAATGTGTATTTTTCTGCTACTAACGTAACTTGTTTTTTATCTACCAGTCTTCACTGGGACTCACAGAACTGCAGCTCTACTCCGGCAAAGTCTCTTTAAAAATGCAGTGCAACTCCACAGGATTTTTGCTTCTCAAGTTTCTTACTCTCAGGGTGACTAAACTCACCCTGGGACTTGCACGTCAAGCTAGACGCATCTTTGCCAAGTGCATACCAAACTGTACTAAAGAATTAGTAGGATAAATTCTCCTTCCAAAGCATACGTGCTACTAAATGGTTTTCAGTGGAAGTCATGCAGATGCGGCCAGGGACAATGCGCAGACCAACATTTGGATCTGAAATACCAATCCTATTGGTATGAGATGTCACAAGCCGAGCCTGTTCTGCCCTCATTGAATTAGTGTCAGAGATACAGAAGAAAATTTTTAGTCCTCCTCCTGACATAACCTGCATTTCAAGGGACACTCGCTATAAGAGAGATATCAGACTTCTCAAGCACCCAAGTGCACTCACACCAAAATACTGCAAAACTACAGTGAATCTTCATCAGCATTGCCAAAAACTTTCATTCCTAATTTCTGCTTGCTTCCTCAGTATTTAGGACCTACAGGTAGCGGAATACATGAATGATATCAGACTGGTGACAGTAGAGTAAATCCCCAGGGCTTCTCCCCCATTTTTAAATAAAATATAACAGGAAGAGGGAAAAGATGCCCACCACAAAAGGGAGCTGGATTTTTATTTCTGCATTTAAGCACTTTAAAGCTGCTACTTTTCTGTAGGCACATCTAAACAGTCCTGGAGAAACTCTACAGCCATGGTGAACTGCTTTTGGGAATCTCACTGATGAGAGATGTTCCTCACTTGTACAGACCAGCATTGCGAGTGGCGAAGGACTGCACAGAAGAGGGGTTGTGTTATGGAATCAGCCTGAGCGGGGGCAGGGGGAGTCCCCAAGATTTTCTCTCTCTCTTTTTAGTGCACTGTCACAGGCGGTCCTGTGTTGTCTGTCCTTTGCCTTCTGACAATCAGATGTCATCCTTTTTCTTTTAATCCATTTCCAGCTTTATGTCCATATTCAGAAGACACCAAACAGGTGTTATTTTTTTTTTTTAATCCATTTATTTCTTCGCTGCTGCAAAAATATGGCCCACAACACGTTCCCACCTCAAAGTCACAAATGTTCTTCATCTTGCCACTTCAAAGCTCTTGGCCAAGATATGGTTTTTTCAAGGACTGGCACCTGTTAACAAAGAACTGCTACATAAGGCATGGAATGAGAAATGCCCATTTCTTCCTTGAGCTGAAAAATTGTTAAAGCTGGAAAAGGGGAGAATGTAGTGAGGGTAAGAGTTAAAAAAATGAGTTTCAACTGCCTACTGCCATCCACATCACACAACTGATGACTTCACTTGGGCTCAAATACATACTAGCTTCCTTGTGATATCCATCTAATGTGTTTTCAAGCCATGAGTTAATGCGCAACAGTGTCAGCCATTTTGGTTCTTGGGAAGTTAGGATCCCTGTAAACAGCCTCTTTCTAAGATCACACTGTAACCCAGCTGTCAGTGGTCTAATTTAAAGGCACTGGCTTCAGCACTCGGTAGGAACACGCACTTTTGGGTCATCAATCTATTTACGTATTTATGTGCGTGCATAAAGGTGCACGATATTGGGGTAGCCAGCATCTCGCCAACCCCTCCTTTGGGTGCAGAGGTGATGTATAGACCTTGTGTGATGCTGCTGCTCTCCAACCACTATATATGAAGCCTGTTCCAAACCACTGCAAGTACAATACATTGCAAAGGGTCAGTGAAATTCCACTTACTGCTCCAAAGTGTGCATATTTAACATTATGAGTCCAGCACCTATGCAATTCACTCCTCCTAAAAGCAAGGTTTTATTTCTTGAGTCACATGCCCACAGTCATGGACAGGACCATGTGTTACATCCTGGTAGAGAATATTTTATAGTACTGAAGTGTGCCCCACCTTTCAAATCGAGTGTATGAAAAATAATTGTAAAATTTCACTTAGCTCCAAAGATAATCAAGAAGCAGGCTAGAGGTCAACATTTTGGCCATGAAAAGGAAAAGCAAACCAACCAAGCTAAATTACGTAGCTCACATCTTGCCAAGTTCTTCTATATGCCAAACTAAACACAGACTAAACACAAATGTCAAGGAAAATTGTGAAGAAAGAGAAGAGCCTGAGGATTCCATGAACCAGATGGTTTAGTCACGGAAATGGATGTAACTGTTGGTAACAGCTTTCTGTGCCTGTACCAACTTCTCATCTGATCAGTGTTTTCAGAAACTGGTAGATTCATTAACAGATACTTAAATTCAGGATACTTTAAGTTTCAGAAAAAAAGTTGGGTTTTTTTTTCCCCTTTTAATAGAGTAATAAAAAAAATTGGCAAAAGAGCTCAAGCACATGGGGATGCAGAAGCTTACAGATTTTTTCCCCTGAATTCCCAAGTGGAAACACACATTTTGGCACATGCATTCCACAGAGTCCTTTTGTAGCACATGAAAAACCCAGCTTTTCCTGTAGCTGCAGAAAGTAAAGTGTGGGTCTCCCTTGTTAAGACCATCCTTGGAACCGGTGCCTTATGTGTTGCTTTTCTTACTGTATGAAGATACAGACTATGCCATACCATTTTGTGTGAACAGTGGATCAGGTCTCCAGCCAGTTTGAGAACATAACTTCCAAACACAGCTTTCCAACTTCTTATATTTTACTGTCCTGCCCTGTGAACTTGTAAGGTTTTAAAGAGGGATTTTTGCATCAGAAAGCCTCTTTTGTTTACCAGTACATTTGTCGTGTGTTCTGTGTTCTTCATAAGATTTGGGACTGAAAAGAAAAAGCATATTCATCCAAACATAAAAAGATGGAATATCACAATAGCATCGCCATCACTAGCAAAAATGAATGAGAAATGGCTTAAGTACCTCTAACTTTCAAAGCTCTTATTTCATGTTCTTTCCTAAATAGCTGGAACCAGCAGCCAGACAACAAACTTACTTTCTAAAAGCCCACATTTTCTTGAAATGAAGTCACAGTAACATGCTAATATTATAAAGCACTGGCCTCTGACCTCACTGCAGAATTAAGCTGGAGAAGGATGTGGGCTATGAAAGAGATGGTTTTAATGGGAACACTTAGCAACAGTCAGTCTTTAGCATTGTCAAAAAGACCAAATGAACATTGCCGATACAGTCTTCATTCTGCAAAACCTGACATTTTGCAGAAGTATTGGCAACATTCATGTTTACAAGCTCAACAGAAATTAAATGGTTTTTTTATTTTTATCCTAGAAGTGATTATCACACAAAAAGCTTAAAAAATTCAAAACACAATAACCTGTTGGTACCGCTGTTCACAACCATGCTGGTGTTCTGACTCCATTCAAACCTCAACCAGTGCCCATGAGGGCTTTAAGTATTGGCCAGGGAACTGGAAATTAATTTAGACTGCTTCACTACAGTAAGTCCCTCAAAACAATTTCATACAGTCTTTTGATGTTCATGGGTAAACAGAAAAATAAGTGAGCTTCCTAATAAACATATCACCTTTTCAACATCAGTGAGCAGCCAGTTGCTTCCTAGTTCTGGCTTTGGCAATGTGTATTATGTACACACTTCATGAACAAGGTACATAGGGTTCTTCCATGGTGTCCTCCCACCTGTTTTCATTTCAGTCTGAGTTAGTCCTGTCACAGTTATTGAACTGTGCACTGGAACCAGGAACAGATTTAGTAGCCAAAGACCACCATACCATACCAATGTTACACACCAGTATTTTACCAATGCCATTTCTACCCCAGTAAGTGAGGCAAACGCACCCCTACCCTGATCAACTGCCCAATGATCTCTTTGGCGAACTGCTGTTCCTTAGACCTTTTACGACTACCACCCACTAGCGTTTGAAATACCCACACTGTAGCACCAAATAGTTCTGCTTTTCATTTTTCTAGGGCAAGCCTCCCAAGCCTCTGCACAAACACTGAGCTTATCCTCTATCTCTGTGACAGTTTGTTAGCTTCAGTTCAGTCTGATCTGAAAATAAAAACACTCCGACAAATCATGACTTAAGTAAAATTTCCGCATGTATTATGTCAGTTACAGTTATGCAATGGCCAAATATTAGTAAATTCGTAGCTAACATTAAATTAAAACTCTGGAAAAAAACAGCGACAAACAGTTCCATGGCACGTACCATTCTTACCATGGGGATAATGCTTACCCTTTGTCCAAAGGGACAGTGGAAACAAGTATAAATATAGAAACTGTCTCAAAACCGCAAATCTAAGCCTATGTTAATGCTCTAAACTGTCACTGAGTTTCACTAAAATTATTCAGATCCAAACATAAGCAATGATCTAGGACATCAATTTATAACGTAATGCTGGTGACCCTGTACCAGTCAGGCTGGATTGGTTTCTGTCCACAAAGCAAACTACAGAGTGGCAATATTTTATCACTGGTCTTGAAACAGCATATAGTATGTAAATATATTTTTTAAAGATATACACGCACATTTCCCCAAATTCAACTGTGGCTGAGTACTCCTCTCCTAGTTTTCAATAATTTTTAAACAAAACAAATACCAAGCCCTTTCTGTTTGGATGCTTTGCTTTGCTTTTCCAGCCTGAATGAGTCTACAGATATTTTCTTAGTCATACAAGGCCAATGTTTCACTTTGCAAACATTGAAGATGAAGGAACACTTGAAGCTTCAGCACCAGAAGGAAAACAAGGAAGAGTGCAGAGGGTAGCTCCATTCGGAAGCACAGAGCTATAACAATTATTGTTCCAGTTTGTTACAAGTAGCTCATAAAGACTTTTATTCTAAGTAGTCCCATTATTCCTGACAACCAAAATGATTCTTATGTGGGATCACACCTTCAACACCCTTGAGCTGATACAGTTTGTAATCTTGCAGAACAGCAACACAAACCAGTTCCCCATAAGCACTGGAGAGATCAGAATACTTGTCATCTCTTGCAAAATGTCATCTCATTTTATTCAAACCTTCACCTACTTCCTTAGAAAAAGGAGTCTATCATACTTGGAGTTTGTTCCTGTGATTTTTTTTGTTGCTGGAGTGTTGACTTCTTGACCTAAGGTTTTATTTATTTGTTAGGCTGAATGAGGGTAGGGAGAGAAGAGGAGCACCGTAATATTAGCAGATTAATTAATATTACTTGTGATGACACTGATGATTTTCCCTGTTTGTCCCCCATCTCTCCTTACTATCCTCATTTTGCTGCCTTTTTCAATTTTTCCAGAGTGTTGTCAACAGAGCTGTGAAAGTTCATTCTTTTGAGAGAACAACATTGCTGATTTCCTCTAAGTCTTTGCTTCCATAGGAAGCAGATACCTGGCAGATTTGCAAGGGAATGCTAAATCAACTATGGAAGTTCTGCACTGTTGTCTGTTTCTGAGAAAGTCGTAGAAGTTCTTCTCTAATTGCTTTGATAAGAGAGGCTGAAGAGTGACCTGGCTGGAGGTCCTCAGTGGAACTGGTGGTGTAGCAAAGGCCCTGGCCCTGAAGGCTGTTGTGTGGAAGCTGAGCAGGGGGTGCCGAAGGCTGCCTGGCTGAAGTCCTCGGCATCTGGAATACTGGTGAGGAGGAATATTCTTGGTGCCCATGCATATGCGTCTGGAAAAAGGTAGAAAGCATTATTGTACCTTCTGAACAAACATGATAATCCCAGAAAAGACAAGAAAGCAAAAAGGCAAAGAACAGAGGGAAAGCAGCATGGAGGTGCTTCTATCTGCTGCCACTGTTCTTCTGTTGTATGAATGAGTGATTCCTCTTATGGAGCACAAAACAACAAGTGTACACAAAATTGCTGGACTGCCTCAAGTTCAGGGAATTTCAAAATCTCTTTGAGCATCCATTAGAAAGTCTGACCCCCTTTCTAATCTATGGTATGTTTAGAAACTGAAGTGGAAGGAGGTGGGAAGAAAAACCACAGAACTGGAAGTCAACAGAATTGGCTTCTCTTTCCTTGCCTTTCCATCAACTTCCTCAAAGACAACAGGCAAATCACACTCTTCCCAGCTGTCATTCCTCCATACTATCTATAAAGAGAGATACTACTACTTTCACCTTCCCCTTGTCTGCCTGGCTTGCCTGTTCAGACTGTACACTTGTGAGGACCCTGTGACTGACCAGTGCCCAGGAAAACACAGTCAACAGAAAAAGCAGCAGTAGAAAATTATTCAGATTGGACAGATTAGATTTTTCTATACTCAACAGCTGTTTTACATATCTGAGAAACACTATCTCAGTTTAGGGACAATCATTGTTTCAGGGTAGAAAAGGGTTAATTCTGCATTTGTTCAGTAACTCATATTTTCTAACAAAACAAGAGAGAAACAAAACAGAAGCCTGAGTTTATGGGCTTGCCTATCTGGGAAAAAATCTGCTTACACTAAAACAAAGCATGAATTTACAGTACACTAGGCGACTGCACTGACTCCCAGTATGGACACAAACGAGGTACATTTCGAAAAAATCTAAATTCCAGCTGACATCCCTAAAGCAAGCGTTTCCTCTTGCCTCATATTGCTGAAGGCTGAGAGACAGCCAGAAGAAACACTGGACACAAAGAACTTGAACACACCCTGCTGAACGCACAATTGGGAGCAAAGCAGCGTAATCCCCTTTCAAAGGGTCTGCGCTGGGGATGAGGAGCAGCTAGCTGCAGCAAGTTCAGATTACAGTTATCATGATTTAGCGAGTACTATCTCTCTGTGGATAAGCCTTAAGTAGTAGCAGAGAGAGCAATCTGATGAGGGAAGAAAGGACAGCAAGGTCAGCTAGAAGAGGAATTGGAGGTGAGGGGGAGGGGAATGAGGGGATTACAAAGCAGAGCCTGGGAAGGATATGGGGGACCTAGACTGACTGTGGCAGCAGTGTGCAGGGAACACAAAAATGCATGAGAGTATGTTCCTTAACATCTCTCATAATATAAATGAATAAAATCTAAGCCGTTTTGTATAAAGTACAACTAATAACAGATTCTGACTCTCTTGCACAGCTCATGTACAGCACTCATCATTTACACAGTTAATTTGGGGAGAGCGATAAAGAGGAAATGAGGCTTTAATAGAAGAACGATAGGTAAAGAAGGTTTTCCAAGTAACATCTTGTCTTGCTTCTTATAAAAGGGAGGCAATTTTAGTATCAGAAAGGAATGAATGGGTCTCTTGATTGTTCAGAATTATTCATCTGGCAGTGAAACCTGAAACTAATTCATACGTGCAGTCTAGAGTTAGCAAACCCGACAAGTACTATGTGGGTTTACAGAAAAGAGATGACACAAAAAAGTATTAAAAGCAAACATTCCTTGACACATGAGTCTTAACAGCAACCTAAATTACGTTCAGGTTACTTTCACATTAAAATGCATTATGTGATTCAGCTCCTATCTCATACTGCACTGAATTAGCACCATAAGAATGGTTTCTTAAGGGAAGTTAGGAAGAAGATCTGATGACCACAGTGGCTGTTTTTTAACACTGAGGCTATCAAAGTTTTCTTAAGTATCTCAGAAAAACAGAAGTGTGCATTTTTGTGATCTCATATATAACATCAGAATTAAACAGGTCTGAGAACTTTCAAAACCAGACTGGTTTAGAAACCTAACGTATACTAAACTACAACAGCAAAACAAGGAGAGTAAAAAGGTTGGAAGAATTTTTGCTGGTGTTTTTTTTTTTTTACTTTTAAATTTTTTTACTAACAGAAATACACATGAAGATATATAATATTATATATGTAACAATATATAGTATTATACAGCTCCTAGAAATTATATATTTTTAAATAGAAACTTCTGTATAATTAACAGCAGTACAAAATAATTGACAAAAATATCTTTATTGAATCTTCCTTCTTAAGGAATGAAGGTTTATGAGATCACATTGTGAATTTGTTAATCTCCATTTAAAAACTGTTGAACTCTGCGGCCAATTTCAACTGAATTGGATGTATAAATATACACATACACATACATGTATATATGTATATGTATGAACAGATAGATATTATAAAATTCACAAAAATAGGTAGCTAATTAGACATAACCTGATTTGTGCTATCATTGAATCTGCGTTTGAGTGGCAGAAAGGCCAAGTTAGGCTGTGCTTAGCTGGACCTGTCAGCCAGCATGTATCTCACAGGGGATAGCTAGGGGACGTGAGAGACAACTTGGAGTATGGTGAGATGGTTTAGAGACACTACAGTGGGCAGCTGGAGTATAAAAATAGAGTAAAAGGATAAGGGTGGCTTGGGGGAAACACTGGAAACCTGGAGACTTGGGAGAACAGCGGAGAGCTATAGGGGATTGTAGATGGATAGGAGGTGATGCCAGGTGGTGGTAGGGAGGTAGAGATATGCAAGACACTACACACATCTGTAAGAAACCAGGCTTCATTTGTTCTGCTGCTCAAATGACCACTTGCCCAGTATTGTATTTTGTGTCAGCTAAGGAAATGCTGTAATTATCCTGGTTGCCTAGGCCTTCTAGATGGAGAATTAAGGTGAATTGATGGTAACCTGCACACTGGCTTTGGGTCAGGAGATACGAGTGAGAGGTCATATTCCAGCAGAAAATCGGGTGTTGACTGCAGGAATAACAGGTGAGGATACTATGAGGAAAAGGGCCATTGCAGGAACACAAATGCAGATCCCTCTTGAGTTTGTGGGTGAAAAGAATGCTCTAGATCTAATCTTCCAAAATGCAGAGTTTAATTTTAGAAACTTGCTCAGAATGAAGGAACAGTAAGACTGTTTGGAAAGGATCAGTTGAATACTGCACCATAAGGAACATGACTGTCATTAAGTAAAACCTCCTTTCCAAAAGGAGGAAAGACAAATTTAGAGCTCTGTCCTAGTGAACGAATCCAAACTCTGAAGGTAATTATTTAACTACAGAAAACTACAAGATTAGAGCTCATTTAATAATGCTTTTTTTTTAAAATGGGAATAATCCTTTGCAAAAAAAGACAGAATTCCTTATAGGAAAAGGAAAGTGCAGGCACTAGGTGAGCTCTCCTACAACTAAAAGACACCATACTCTGATAGTTTTAGTCCATGATCTCCTCCTTTTGCTTTTTAAAAAAAAAAACAAACAAAACCTAACAACAACCTGAAAAATTCACATTGCAGTAACATACGAACTGCAGCAACCAGTGAGCAAAAAGTTCTGTCAAAGCTGAGGAAGTGTTTAAACTCTGATTAATTAGAAGAAAGTCAACCTGGACTGAGGTGACATGTACCCATCTGAAATGGTGACTGAAGGTGCAAACTGCAACCAAATCATATTGTATTG
Organism: Gymnogyps californianus; assembly: GCF_018139145.2. NCBI lineage: Eukaryota > Metazoa > Chordata > Aves > Accipitriformes > Cathartidae > Gymnogyps > Gymnogyps californianus. The sequence goes on from NC_059471.1 coordinate 155,486,935, forward strand.
GGCCATGAACCTTTGAAAGTTGTGCAGGTAACTGATGTCAAAACCAACTGTTTGCATGGCATCTCAGATAATGGGTCTGTAATTCAGTAATACGTTAGCAATTCAAGTAATAAAATATTAAGAAAGTAATGGCTGAGTATGCACTTGGGGCACAGAGAAGAAAAGTCATTTTCAGAAAAGACAGACAAATGATAAGGGGCAATGAATGGTAACCTAGAGATGCCTCTGAAAATGGAACAGGAAGCACACTAAGATCTCTCATGCAAGTGCTCTTCTAGATGTAAACTGAAATTATGATGTTCTTGCACTCACACCACAGTTCCAAGCACAGATAGCAAGTTAAATCAAGCAAATACATCTTTCGGCTTTGACAGTTAGTTTTTGAATAGTATCAGTAGAGCTTGTCTCTAGTGTGCCCAGTTCTCAAAAGCTTTATGCTGCTCCTCTCAAGATCATTTGGAGCAGCTCAGTTTCACCAAAATCTAAAGATAAGGCCCATCCTGTTGCATTTCCTCTCTGCAAAGACATTTCGAGATTGTGCAACACTGCAAAGCAACTTCAAGTAGTGTGAACACACACTGCCCTAAGTATGCAAAAGAAGGAGATCCTTCTTTCCTTCCTCCCTCAAGGAAGAAACCAGAAAAATGACAGTTTAAGCAAAAGAAAGAGCATAAAGTTGTCGCTCTCAAGAGTACTACAATAAAGCTGTCACAGGTCAGTCTCCTTCAGGATTCAAGTACATCAAACACGGACTGGTAGCAGACAACTGTATCTTTCCTGGAAAGGCCATATACTATCTTCAACCTCACACATCTGGTTGAATCAGAAACGTCAACATCTAGAAGCACCACTGCCAAGAACACGAAATCACGACGGCTGCCTAGGCAACCCTGGTAAACGAACACATATTAATTTACCACATCCTGCTGACTAAGGCTAGGAAAATAACAGTAGAGGTCTTTCTAAACAAGTTATGTGCAGGTATGTACCTTATTCCGTTGCCCTGACTCCTGCTGTTGCGCACCGATACAGAAGACAAAAGAACTATACCAATACAAAGTAGGACAGTAGTCCGGGACAATTTAATTCAATGTTTTCTACTTACAGTGATCTCAAAATACAGAGGCATATTTCAAAGAAGAAAATGGAAAGCAGTATCCACCTCTGCTGGAGCTCAGAAGCAGAACTGGGTGAACTGCAATTAATGGGTGAAGGCCTCAAGTGAGGAAAAAAAAAAGGTTAGGGTAAAGTGAGAGAAAGCAGTTAGAGAGAAGCAAAGGTGAAAGAACAGCAAGCAAAAGTTAGAAGAGCTAACGAGGGTTTGAAGAGCAAAGCAAAGAATGTCAGAGAAGCAACTGAAAGTATTCCAGGGGGAAAAAGTTCCAAACAGTAATGCAGGAAAAAAAATACCCGAACATATCACTACTTCAGAAACTATGCAAATGTGTAACACAGTACTCACTGCATCTCGCCTAGCATATTCATCCTCTCCACGGTACTGGGGCCACCCTGGCCCCCCCGGCTGGCCATGCCCTGCTCTGCCTGAGGGGATCTCCACTTGTTGACCTCCGATCCTGCTAGCAATTCCCACCTGAGTGAGGTGCTGTATCTGAGAACCTTAAAAGCAAATATTGTTTTTTCATCTTTATACACAGTCAAGTTTGTAGGGCAGACAAATGACAACATAAAACTTTGTTGGAAGCAGGAGACAAGAAGAAAGTGGAGCTCTGTTTCTGTGCAATTAATAAAAAATCAGCAGAAAGAAGGCTGTCAGGGTAGAATAAAGAAGGAAAAGTTATGTGCATTTTGTGCAGTTCATTTGAGTGTGATGCTTTTCATTGCCACTGCACTGAAAGAAGAGGTTGAGATACATGCATCTCAGACATGGACTACACTTCATTCCAAAAATATGCCAGCCCTTTCCAAATGGCATTTACTGAAAGCCCTGGCAATGCTTTCACGTAAATTACTTAGCAGCAAAGAGAAGACATTTGCTCCTGTGGTACACCTTATTTGCATCACACTGGCAAGACCCTAACTCTCCAGACTGCTTTCTATTCCATCTCTCAGAAGAATAAAATGCATGACTATACAAGAGTATGGTTCTTTGAGCTTTGCTTTGTGGTTAAATATTAAACAATGCTGTCGTCGACTAACGAGAAGGTCAGAACACACTGTATCTCCTTTCAGCCTGAAAGCTAACCTCCTCCTTTCTCCTTTCCCTTCCCTCCACTCCCGCTGCTTTCAAACACATGCAAGGATAGCCACCACCATTAATTGCAAGAGACATGTAACAACATGCCAACTTTCCTTTTTTCTGAATTTCCTCCCACAGGGAAATACAATTTATTTTATTATTATTATTGTTATATTTTATTATTCATTAGAAATGAAATACATTTAATAAACCCACATATACATACAAGAAAATTGTGTGTGTGTGTGTGTAGGTACAAAAAGGGAGGAAAAGACAATAACAACAGTGTTATGTAATAGACACTTAGGTCACTTCCATATTTTCCTCTCAAAAAACCCCAATATTTGAGAAGTTTGATATTTGCACGTAATTATGCTGAAGGACAAGAACTAATCATCTGAATTGCCTCCAAACTTTAAAGCAGAATACACATGAACATTTAGAGAATAGTGGGAATCAGACAATAAAATAGTCATCATTAAACTGTAACAGTCACTACATCTCTGTCATTCTCATTCATTTAACATTTACAGGGAGAGGATAGCAGCTATCAAAACTAAGACTCTGACATGAGCATATGATCGTATTTCCAGTCTTTTTCAACTCCCCGGGAAGAAAACATTTCTCTGGGAGAAAATTAACTGTGGCATTTGCATAAGAATATAATCTTTTATTCTTAGAATCAGTGTTTGCTGCTTAATTGCCATGTGATGTTAGAATCTTATTCATGATAGCATTGATGAGTGCTATGGAAATTATCTCACAACCAAATCGGGGAAGGTGATTTCATACGGGACAGCAGCAATAGATAATATCATCAGAAGGTAAAAGATCCTGCTTTTATACATACATTTCTAGGAAGAGAAATGAGAAATAAAGATGCAGAAAAGTATTAAAAAAATTTGGTATTTAGCAGGCTGATTTGGGATGCACCAGTTAGCTCATTTAGCACAAAAGAAATAGTCAGCAGTGGAAAGCTAGCATACACTGTACTCTCTAAAACAATTAAGTAATCTTCCATTCTTAGAGAATGGGGTTTTTTTTGAAAGTACGCTGTGTGATAACCAATGCTTGTAAGATACTAAAAAGGTGGCAAAGCACTGTCTTTTTCTGCAAGGTCCTATGGAGGTAAAGTTAACCTCACTTTGTGATCGCTTTTTTTTTTGGCAGTGAAGACAAGGACCACATTTCAAGTGTAGCAGCTGAAGGAGAATGATGTCTTAATGGTGACGGCAGTGTAAGAGTAGGTATGGAAAAGGATCAGTTATTTTAGTGCATATTCAACTTAAGTGAAGTGTACCTGCAGTGCTTCCAACTGGTCTTGGCCGTGCCACTGACGGCATTTCCTCTGAGTATATCCCTCTGGAGGAATATTGAACCTCAGGTGGCTGCTGGTCTGGGTGCATTAACTCTGCAGGTTGAAGAAAACCTGGTCCAAAGTTCTGCCTGGGGAAAAGTAAGGACTCAAGATTACAATAAGTGAATTGCCTAATTAGAAACAGTAACGCAGGTGTACCTCACACAACAACTCTTTATGATGCCTCTTAATGTACATTTCAACCTTAAATGTTAAAGAAAATAATTACATCTGAGGAATATATTCCTCTTTCATGACCTGCATTGCACAGGAATAGGAGTTAGAAACACTAACAAAATTTCACACAAGTGTTTTTCACATGTTGCAGTCTCCTCAATGCAGAGGAAAAAGTCCCCAGATCTTGTTTTCCCCTTGGGGAAAAAAGCATCTTCAATGAAAAAAAATAAAATAGAAAAATGAGACTTCAGTAGTGATGTAGCTGCTTACCTCAGCAACAAATCTAACTCTTACTCAAGAGTTTCTGGGCACACAGTTTTGGTCTAAATCAAACGATACAAACTGCATTACATGTGTATTTCATGAACAATGATTATTTCATCAAGCACTCTGGTAATTTTTCAGGAAATTTTCAAAACTTTGCTCTTTAAGATTCATCAAACTACTTAACGCTCTCATCATCAGCACACATGAAGAGATGCAATGTATACTAAAATTAATGTTTCCTGTAATTCAGGCTGGCGCTGGTAGTCATTGTTATATATTTACTGAAAAGAGTTAACAACAGAAACTGTAATCAGTCTAACTTCATTAATTGTGCCAAGGTAATGGGACTTGTAAAATAAACCCTATAATTCATTCACAGAACAGGAGCAGAGAAGGAGATGGAAACGCTGCTTTTCCTGTGCTTCCTATTAACGTATCTTAACCCTGGCATGGAGAGATTATATTTTAAAAGACTGATGGCAACTGAGTTTTCAAGGATTATTGATTCTTGTCAATATGGTGGAGGTGTGGATGCCCAAACTTCAGGTGCTTAGTTACTAGGCTAGTCTCTCAGACTCCAGGTATGATCAAAGAAGTGAGACATGCTCCTCAAGAGGCATTCAAAGCAAAAGATTAAGTTCACCAAATCATTTTCTGCGGGAGCCTCTCACTGGTGAGTATAAAGGAGGCAAAGTGAGACAAATATCCTAAGTCAGGCACATGAAATTACACAAAGTGAGGATAAGGGATGAGTTTTATATGCCTTTTACCACAACAGCATCTAAGTCCTTCTAGGCTATGGACTGCAACTTATCCCATTCCTCAAGACCTCAGTTTTACACCCTTTTGTTTTATAGGAAAATCCCGTGACTGTATCTAATTCAAACTATTCTTGATACGTGCTGTATTGGAAAACTAACCACCTTTGTATGACAGCCACATAGCAAAGAAAGCTGACATAATAATAGCCTAATAAAGCCAAATAAGAGCCTAATAAAGCAGAAACAAGTAATTGTAAATTAAAGTACTAGCTACTGGGCACACAGTATTAAATAGAGGAGGTGTAAGGGGTTCAAGCTGCAACAATCCCATTGTGGAAGTGCCAGAATTTCCCCGGCGCCCTTGCATACAATCCTACCTGTCCACTCAGCAGATCCAGAGGAAACCATTTCCAACCAGACTTACAAGCTAGTTAAAATAAATGCCTGAATGGGTAGGTAATGTTTAACAATATCACTTCTGTTATGTTAATCACTGTAATCAGTAAAGGATGTGATCATCTGGCCCTTTATGCCTTCAGTGCTGAGCTGGAATCTTGTAGCTGATAAATTACTACAATTTTTTGATGTTGCCTAAAGAAAATATTTTCTCAACATTACTGCACATGTATTATTTTTGTGCCAATTTTTCAAAAGACAGGAAGTATATCCTTTATTGCTGATGGGTTTGTACTTGAAAGGTACACGTTTAATAGCCCATCACCCTCTCTTCTCAATCTTCTTTAAAATAGACAGATATAGCTACTCTTTAAAGTCAGAGATCAACAGAAGAGTATAAAAACAGGATACTGCTCTGAATCTATATCATACAGGCTTTCTAGTGCTCCTTCCTATTTTCAGACTGAGATTCAGCCTTCAATTTATCTTTGCACATTCAAAAAAATTATTAATCTCAAGTTATTTAAGTGGGGAGATACCGCCCTAAAAATCAATTTTACACCACTAATCCACTATGGCTAAGTATCTCTGTTGCATGATGCAATATTCATTTTCTGGTAAAAGCTGTTCATTGTGCCTTTATGTTTGCCTAGCTGTTATGTGACCTAGGTCTTTTACCTTTGATTTTTTTTTACCCAGGTTGGTTCCACTTCATTAAAGATGCTGACTGCATTTGTACAGAGAAGGGAACAGTACGGTCACCCAACTATTATTCCATCCATCGGATATTTAAGCCAATGGACTATGACATTGATACATGCCACCTAATCATACTGACCTCAGGTTATTTTTCCTTCCTCTAATTGGTGCACTGTTTCTATCAATTTGTTTAAATAAGCGTGACCAGCAGGTCAAGGGAGGTGATTCTGCCCCTCTACTCTGCTCTCATGAGACTCCACCTGGAATACTGCGTTCAGCTCTGGGGCCCCCAACATAAGAAGGACATGGACCTGTTGGAGCGAGTCCAGAGGAGGGCCACGAAGAGGATCAGAGGGCTGGAGCACCTCTCCTATGAAGACAGGCTGAGAGAGTTGGGGTTGTTCAGGCTGGAGAAGAGAAGGCTCTGGGGAGACCTTATAGCAGCCTTCCAGTACCTAAAGGGGGCCTACAAGAAAGCTGGGAGATGCACTTTTTACAAGGGCATGTAGTGATAGACAAGGGGTAATGGCTTTAAACTGAAAGTGGGTAGAGTTAGATTAGATATAAGGAAAAAATTCTTCACTGTGAGGGTGGTGAGGCACTGGAACAGGTTGCCCCGAGAGGTTGTGGATGCCCCCTCCCTGGAAGCGTTCAAGGCCAGGTTGCACGGGGCTTTGAGCAACCTGGTCTAGTGGAAGGTGTCCCTGCCCATGGCAGGGGGGTTGGACTAGGTGATCTTTAAGGTCCCTTCCAACCCAAACCATTCTATGATTCTACGATTATCTTCTGAATTTGAGCATAACCCCCACTCCACAACCATGACAACTCTTTCCTTGTTTTCTGTTGACCAAGCTTTAGGAAACCTTCTATTTTAATGAAAAATTAAAGGAATTCTTCCTGTTAAGGTCAGCGACCTTGCAGATTGTTAACTTAATCTGCCAGCACTGGCAGTGCCAGCATTTGAACTATTAATAATGATGCCATTGATTTGTAACTTACAGAAATCCAGAGTGCCTATGCCAAAGGTTAATAAACTTTTGAACAAAAAATATGTTGCAAAGACACTATCTTGCTCAGGTGTATTAACATGGGTTACAGCACTTTCATGATTAATGTATCACATTTTCCCCGAATGCATAACAGGCCAAAAAAGAGAAAATCCTCAATAACAAACAATTGGTTATGCTTTGTGTTGGCAGTCTCAAAGCTCCTAATCTTCAAGGTAACCTAAATTACAAAAAATACACTGCATGTCATACTGTGTGCTGTTTCATGCATGCTCCACTCACACTGTGAAACTGTGACCTTCAGCCAAGACCTAAGAAAATGAGCTTAGAGACTCCTCCTTTTCTAGTTGGTCCTTTCAAGATCAGGTTGCAGAACAATGCATAAAAGAAAGTTCTTCATATCCATTTTACCATCAAGTTTCCAAGACAGTGAAGTCTTTAGGTGAAATCTAATGAATGACATGGATACCAGTGGGATTTCATCTCACATGGTGAGCTGTAAGAAGGTAATGAGAGAGCAGCATGAGGCCACCTTTTTACCACCTTGCCTGCAGCAGCTTGGAGAGGGTGAGACAAGTCTGACCACAGTGGGTACCATGACTCAAGAGTCCAACTTCACATGTAGTTAAAACACAGACACCAAATGTGGAATTAACAGTCACCTGGACAACTGTTTTCTTCTCTTTACATGATTCTCCCACAGCAAGGTCAAGAGAAGATGGAAAATTTGTTCTTCCTCCCTGATTTTATAATAATAGGCCTGCAAGGTAGGCTTTCTCTGTGAGGGTCACCATGCTCTGTAATTTGTTCTCAACTTGGTTAAAAACAGAATGAATCTGTTAGTCATTTGAAAACTTTTGTGAGTGAGTGTTGCCCTGAGGCTACAGAAACAAGATGAAAGCGAGAGTATTGGGAGAATTACATGCATCTCAGTAACCGTTTCAGGCTCTCTAAAAGCTGAAACTCAGTGGTTTACTCAATATCTAGAAGGATATCTCCATAGCCAAGGGGCTAGAAACACATTTCTTTTAAATGGAGGCTTGGATTCCATACAGCATGCATATGTTATTGATGCTACATAAATAAATTACACAGGCTGGATCTGGACTCCTGTTACTTCTCATTTATACAGTACTTTGCATAATAATATACCAGTGCCAGTAAGAACTCTAGAGGAATTGCAAGGAAAATAATAAATGATAATTCTAATCAGTGAAAAGCTACCTTGGTAGGAGACCTGGTGCTGTTGGTGGAGTCATTCCAAATTCCACGTACCTCTGTCAGAAGAATGAAAAAAAACCAAATTAAAATCAAAATGCATACCCTGGGAAGTCGACTGTCAGCCTTTGAAGTGATGAATGGCAGAGATCACTAGGCCTGTATGTGTGACTTGATTGCAGCCATAAGAGCTTAGTTTTACAAATCCAGAAGCACAAGAAGATTGGGGAATCACTGCTACGGTGGGCTAGCAGTCTCTTTTGTCTGATCAGAGTCTTAACTTAAAAACCTTTCAGAAATACTTTCTCTCACTTGCAAAAGATCAGGGGCTGCTCCAATGTCTACTTAGCTTAAAACTTTCAGCAAATCAAGCTTTGCATTTGGAAATCTCTTTATACCTCAACCAGCATCAGACTGCAGCAGAGAGACCACGGGGCTTGGAACTCAACAGTCCAACAGCATTATGAAACTTGCACTGAATTGTTGTGGAACTTGAGATGACCGAAAAGATTATCCATGTGTCTCAGTGCTCCATAAAATGCAAAAAATCATACACAGAAATACTGCTTTCCTATCCCTCACCTCCTGAAAGCATTTGGATACCCTGCTGAAAAACATAACCTAAGCCAAATACACTCTTTTTTCATTGTCAAAATACAAACTAGCACATATATTTTTAAAAATTAAAGTTTTACTCTTGGAAATAACAAGACTGATCTGTGAAAGATCATGACTGAGAAGAACAAAAAAAGTTATCCTAAAGGAGGAGAACTATCTTCTATTGTGGTTGGGATGGGAAAAGGAAAAAGAATCCAAATGGCTTAAAAAGCAAGTTCACCATCTTGTGACAGTCATTTCTGAATTCTCCTGGTTCCAGAAACTCTTCCACATTTGTGATAAGTCCTGACAGCAAGGGCACAATAACAGTGACCATGGCTCAACTGGTGCTAACTACCTGCCCAGAAAAGCCTTTTAAATTGCATCACTCACATTAAATGGGTTGTTTACTGCCTGAGTTGGACCATTAGGTGATCCCCACTGGGGGCATGTGGTTCCCCTCCCTGCTCGAGCAGGAGTGTTGTTTACCGGCTGTCCTGCAGAGACCCCGGGTGGTGTGACGGCCGTGGAATTGGCTGCTTGGCTGCTGGGAGCCACCAGCGCAAAAGCATCATCCAGCAGCGAGTGCATGGTTTGCCGAGCCTCTTCAATGGATGGCTGCGGTGGGACGTACTGGGAGACTGGGTGGGAAGGCAAGCCGGGGAACTTCCCCAGATCAGTTGAAGATGATGGCTGAGGTTCAGGAGGCAAGTCTGGATCAGACTGGAAGAAACAGAAAGAAGGTGAAGGGCAGCCACAGAGAAGATCTAACCAGCCAGGTTCCAAAACCCTGCGGGCCTTAAGTCTGAGCAGCATTTTCTTTGCCAGAACATAATGAGATAAATGGCACAAGTGCCGGTGCTGCACAAAACCTGCCCCTTACCCTCCCCACTTCTGCACGCGCATATGCATGCACGTACGTAACACCAGCTGTTCAAATATGTCATTCAGTGTGATCTGAAAGACTCTGATCTCAGATAACGCAGCGGAGATTTGTGCAGGAGTTACTCAGCTATAACAGAAATCTTGAGGTTTGCAAGCACATAATGCAGTCATGCAGAGAGCATTTACTCCACCCAGAAAAAGACAATCAGCTCTGTCTACATCTTTGACTTCTCTGCAGCTTTTGCAGTTCCAAGAAATTAATTAAGTCTTTAGCTTACAACTGACCACATCAGCAGTGATATTAAACAATTATTATCTCCTAGAAAAACACACAAAGGGAGCTGTTAAGCAACTAAGTGGCTACCTGCATGGAACTTGAACTTGGGTGCATCACCTGAATGGGATTCATATAAGTGCTTCATAGCTGCAATACCTGAGGCATGCATCGTAATTACTACCTGGGATCTTACCACCTGGGCTTACTGTTCATCAGTAACAGGAAATTAAACGACCTAAGCAGACTTATTATCAAAGCTCATTCTTACCACTGCATGCAGACTGCAAAATCAGTCGTCAAGATGCAAAAGCCTCTACTTCATCAGGAACTTAGCATTCTGAGTACTGTCTCGCTACAGATGCCAAAGGGGCTGAGCTTGCTGTGTGACATGTCTTAATTAAACAGCTTCAGATGATAATTCATTCTGCTGCAGCATGACATTAAAATCATCACACTTTTTTGAAGGCAGAGGGAAACCGCAGAAATCAACATTGTAGTCACCTGATTGCATATGCAGTTAATGGTGAAATTCTTAAAATTATTAAACCATCTTTCAAGAAGAAAACTGTCCAGAGGTTTCCAATATTAGCATTAGGCTTAGTAAAGTCTGCTTAGAAGTGGTTAAAGATGCCTAAATACAGTTTGTGACATGGATATGACTGAACAGAAGCATTCTCCAGTGTCTTTGCCTTTTTTAGACAGGAAACAAAATTAATTTTCAAGACATTGTACTAGAATTGTTTCAAGTTACTGTAGTACAAAGACATGTTTCTCTTTCATTAGTAATTAATTCCTACAATTTAAAGATGAGAAAATTTCTCATGAAAGGAACTGAGTCTTCCACTCTGTGAGAGCAAAGGATGAAATTTTCTGTAACATATGAATATATAACATCCAGCAAATTGGACTAGAGTGAAACTATGTTCAAGATACTGTGGAACATGGCAAGCACACTTTCATGTGCACAACACAGTGGCATTAATGAAAACAAGGTTTTGGTTCTTGGCCTCTTTAGTATCAAGGAATACTTGGCAGAATTTTAATGCTTAATATTGACAGGCTGCCAATGAAATCCTTGTTTCACTTTGATTTACATGCTAACCACCTGTGACTGAAACTAGCCATATAGACCATAGTCAGAAGGCCAAAAACCTCCCAATGTCACAACTGTCATTACAATTATCAGAACACTTGTGTCATTCAAGAGACATACATACAATATATGCAGAATTATTGACTCCTGGAGGCCTTTTGTATGTCCCATCACTGTCAGTTGTGATCAACCTGTCCTTTTCTGCATCAATCGGACTCCCATTTATCTGATGCCGCCGGCGCTGCTTAGGAGAACGTTTTGCACGAGAACTTAACAGGAAGAAAACAAAAAGCAGAGACAGAGAAAAAACAAATCAGACAAAGGTAATCACGTTTCTTTTTGCAATTTTTCTTCTCATCCCACTCAAGGTTGAACTCCTTTGCCCATTCCCTCCAAGTCATCCTTGTCTCAGCCCTGTTTCTCTTCCCTTTCCCAGTTTTTCATGCCAGTCTCATCAGTTAGCCTCGAATGTCTCTCCTCAAGCTTCTCCTGATAACACTCTCATTGGCAGCTCTCCAAACTGTCCCATTCCTCCCTCAAACTCTCTCCACTGTCACCTCCCTTCTACATTCATCTTTCAACGTTGTCCGTGCTCCGGCCCCCTCCCAGTGCCTCTCCAGACCTCCCAGACCAACGTCTGACACATCTGCAGTAGCAGAACAGACCACACTGCCGACAAGGCTTTGCGCTTGGCATGTTGGGTTTAACCCTACCAGGCAAACCAGCTGAGGAACCCATGTAGCTGGAGTAAAGCTACTTTCTATCCGTGTGGAAGCAGTCACAGGGTACCAGTGCTCTGGGAACGAAGTGCCAGTATTCATAAGCCCTAAACAGAGCCCAGGGAAGACTTTCTCTGAAAATACAAGGCCAGGAAGGCAGATCTGTGAGGCTGACAAACGTGCCTCATTACCCAGAAGGAATATGTAAAAGGTTCTCTCACTGATTTGTGAATTTGCCTTTAAAATTCAGAATCTTCATGCTTTTTAAGTTCTTCAAGGGTTTCCTTATTTTGCGCCTTTTCCCCCCTTTATAAAAATAATATTTCTTGCAGTTTATATTTTCCGTGTATCTTTTTTTAGTGCTTATATTGCAGTTTTGACCCCTCTACACCACACAAGAATTATTCAAACAAATGGCAGAGCAAATACTAAATTGTTTTAAGACAATTTTCATACATTTGGGTTTATTTATCGAGAATTCACCACTGAGAACTTGTAAAAGAATAATTTGAAAACAAAACATACTGGCATATACTGAAATAAATAAAAATGTTTAGAACAACCCAAACCTTCTCACCTAGATAACTCAAATTCAGCTAGTGATGAAAATGATTTTAAGCTCTGAAAGTTCAGAAGCACAGGTTTGATGTACTTTGGATGCTGACTCTAAAAGAAAATTGTTCTTTCCCATCTTTGAAATCCCTACCTCTTCCTGGGCTCTATGAAGACAGTAGGAACACTGCCTCCAGGGTCCAAGATCTTGTCAATCTGCATCTGTGCCTTGCGATATATTCTGTGCTGTTCTTTGGAGTCAACCACCACCACATCATCCACCACTGGAAATTCATAGTGCCCTTTGCGCTTGGCACGAAGACGAATCTTATTGCGGTGATGCTCAATCTCAGATTTATGCCTCAGGGCTGTTTGTATCTTAAAGAAGGAGGGGAAAAAAAAAATCAACTGCATTTTTCATTTGTGGTTATTGCAAACAGAACTTTTTGCTGCTCTTCCAAAAAACTCTCCTCCTCACCTCCCTGTCCGCCCCTCCCTCCCTCCTCCCCTTCCCTCCTCCAAATCTCTGAAGGACTGAAATAAGTCACACAATTTGTAAACACGCTTTCTTTCTTGGATATTTTGCAGTATCCCCATTGTCTCCCCAGGTAGATGTACTATTATACACAATACGATTGCCAGCACAGCAGGTGCAATTAGAGGGAAGCGGCAGTTTGTTAACAAAAGGCAGGCAGAACTCAAAAAACTCCTGCTGTCTGCCAGAAGTTACACTGCTCTGAAAAAATAAGACTAACCAGTACAGGCTATAGGTACCTTTGCTTGTCAGAGATATATTTGATCAATAGTGTTGAAGTCTGTCACTCATTCCCTTTAATGACCTTCATCATGTAAGAAGCAAGAACTTAAAGAGCTAATTGAGCTCATAACTCGGTGCCTCTGCTGAGCATGAGAGGCTGCCATAAGCTATGCAGAAACGTAGCAGCAATACAAGGGCCCAAGTCCCTAGATGAACATGCCGTTATCAGCTCTACGTCTTCTTGCAGGCTGAGTTTTCATGCCTCTCTCCCACCTTTTTTGCAAATTCCCTGGAGTGCATCTCATCATCTGGGGAAAGCTATCGTAATACCATACTTTTAAGTCCTGGCCCAACGCTCACTGAAATAATTCTTATCAATGGAAAATACTTGGGCATCAGATCAGGTAGCAACAACTGCTCTGCCTGTGCTGGACTAGTTCCGGAACACATCTGCAGCAGCGAATTAAAAACCAAATAAAAATTGATTTTTGTGTATTCTCTCATGAAAATCCCCAAAAAGCATAAAAGGGACACAAGCCAGACTTACTCTTTACATTTATAGTTAGAATTATACGTCTTCTGCCCATATAATCAGATCTCCATTTGTGGCCCCTCTTGCCTATATATACTAGATATATGTATTTACCTTTCTTCCATAAGGTACTCAGAAACACAGCATCTTAACATAGTTAAGATTAAAGGTTTCGGTAATCTTCCACTCAGAATTAAGAGAATATGCCATCTTACACCCAGTACAAAACCAGGAAGCAGGTACATGGTACTGTCAGGCAGTGTATGACACGGTTTTACAGCGCATTACCTTCTCTCCCCCAGGCATGCTCAGATTCTGCTTACAGTAACCTGAGCCTCAGAGAAAGCAGGAAGTTTCTGTATGTTTACTGTCAGACAAACATATCAGAAGTTGGAAGCAATGAGTGTGCTGCAAATTCACACCCCAGAATGTCTTGAGATAACTTGTTTTTGTAACCCACATCCTGACTTGCTGAAAAGTCAAAAGAATGGTGTAGAACGAAAACCAAGGGGGCCAGACGCTTCCAATTCTCACACATTAATTAACACAACTCTCGTAAGTCATGTCCTGCTGACTAGCAAAAGGATGGTAACACAAGGTATCCTGATCATCAAATTTGCTGCTCTCTCAGTGTTTAAGTTTTGGTTTAGGTATCTCTTAAAAACAGGTCAGATTATCTCTCTGGATGAAAACAGGATTATTCCTGTAACTTGTCAAAATTCAACTCCTCAGGAACTAACGAGGAACTCCTGATAACAAAAAACTGGAGACTTTTCACTTCACTCTCAGCTGGGCATACAGTCCTCCACAAACACTCAAAGCACTTTAAAAATACCTCTTTATTAATTTTGTTGGTCTCTGCTACTCGATCAGAAAGTACAGAGTTCTGAACCGGAGGTGCTGCCATCGGTTGCATAGCAATCAGCTGGATCTTGCTTGGGACCCGTCTGCTGGCATCTGAGGAACGTGACATCCTATCCACATGTTCGAAGATAGAGGCTGAGGAGTGCTGCTCGTTTCCACTGCTGGTCTGAGGAGGTCCTAAATCACCAGAACAAATACAGACTAAAGTAGTGCTGCTAGGGTTATCTCAGTCAAATGTTAAGCTCTACAGATGCTATGCTACAAGACTATGCCATGTTTTCCATCTGTGTTTAATTTGCCCTATAGGCCTTCCAGCTGATTCACATTTAGCGTACAACAAGTTTACCCAGTGGTTTGCAAATTATAAACATTTTTCCATTATATTTCCAGAAGGTGAGCTGTCATTCTTTATTTCTGTAAATCAAGCTCTTGGCATTTGCAAACCCCCAAAATCTCAATCTACTTTACTCCATAAAAAGCTGTTCAAGTACATACTGCTAATGGTTCCTCTTATCAGTACTTAAGGAGATGCAAATTCCTTAAATGGAGGTTCAAAGAGCAATAAAAGATGTCTCACTGCAAAATGTAGTTCTTAAGTGATAGAAGGGGTGATACATGAATGAAACAAAAAAACCCTTTGAAATCCACACAAAACACAAAGAATTTTCCAGACATTTTGCTGATTAAAGCTTTTAAAGCACTGCTTTCTTCCCTGTGACAGGATAAACAGTTCACATAGTAATAAGCAAGCTGCACAAATATTGCCATGTTGTAATTTGTTGACGAGGTTAAATCAACTGAAATATGATCAGCAAAAGATGTTATGGAAACCAATACACATGAAAGTTGCGGCCCTGGTCCTGCCAACGGTTAATCACTTAACAGAAATGGGTCACCTCCCTCAAAAGACTTGAAAACTGTAGGATTGCCCCAGTGGTTTGCAGTTAAGCACATATTTAAGTATTTTTTGGCTGGAGTTAGGCCTACAACAGGAACTATTATGTGGATTAGGCTTGCAAAAACTATTGAAGACTTGCAAAATAATCTTTTGTCTTGTTCACGTGGTAACGCCACAAATTCTCAAACTGCTTTTCACCATGAAATATAAGCAATAAGAGAATGCTATCTTCTGTAGAAGATCACAGTAGACGACTTGTTCCTTTGCTTCCCTCTTCTAGCACAAAAAGGGAGCAGGAGAGGGAAAGAATGGTACACTTCATTATATTCACAGCACACTACTTTTGGGCTGGAAAGCAATCTGGCCACAAGCTAAGCAAAATTCTTATTTTACATATTTCTCAAACTTGATCAATGCATTGTCAAATGTACACACATTTATAAATGGCATGCATCATTTATAAATGTGACTTTCCTGTATAAATGTCCTTAAAAAGAAGGTAAACGGTTCCACTCAAGATCTCTGTGTCCCAAATGTTTTGCAAGACACAGAGCCTAAATGAAATATATCCATCTCTCTTCTGTAGCTATTTATATGATCTTTACCATTTGTCATCTTCACAGCCCCATCTTCATGCATTTCTTAGAAGCATGCAAGCATTGCCTCTCAGAGAGGGGC
Organism: Gymnogyps californianus; assembly: GCF_018139145.2. Taxonomy (NCBI): domain Eukaryota; kingdom Metazoa; phylum Chordata; class Aves; order Accipitriformes; family Cathartidae; genus Gymnogyps; species Gymnogyps californianus. Next base: position 155,502,866 of record NC_059471.1, read on the forward strand.
ACAAGATATATTAAGTAGTTAGTGTGAATCCCTCAGAGCGATCCTGTAGCGCAATGGAAATCTAAACTTTTGCATCCATCTTTCCCGTTTTCCCCATACATTAGTCATTTTTTCCAACCTTTCCAGTCTAACAGCAGTTCTCAAAGCTCAACCTGACCTCCAACATAAAATTTTAAGGTTATTTTCATATTACTTGGTTAGCAAGGTCCAATATATTCAATTATGCTGAGCATTCACTCTGAATCTTTATCATTTCATCCATAACCTTTCCTTTTGCACAAATAAACAAGTGCTTGGCAGAGGCCTCTTAGCTGAAACTGTTCTTAAACTCATTTTGTAAAACTGTCCAAAAGTCTCACTGTCAAATTTTGGTAAGGCTCTACAGTAACACCATATGTTACTCTCTTTTGCAGAGAAGATGCACACACACACAAAAAAACCCCATAAGCTGCATCTGACCTTTAAATCCTCTCTGTGTGCGTACACTGAATGTGTCTATAAATACAAACCAAGATGGAAGTATAGTGAAGTAGATAAGAAAGCCGGGAACTGCACAGTGCTGTACACATACAACAAAAGGAGAAATGGTTTCTAACTCAACACATGAATAAGATCCTTCAGAAGTTTTGAGAGAGCGAATAAGAATGGTTTCTCATTTCAGAGTTCTTATATTACACTATTGTCCATGGTTAGAAAATCTTCCTTATAAAGCTATCAGATGGCACTACATGAATGAAATTTTGATCTCAGACTAGACAGCTGAGGCTGAAAAATAATGGAGAGGAATTAATACCCAAATACTGGACAGAACATGTTTAAACAACTAGTCCATATAGGTCACATGTCAGGATCAATATTCATCACTGTTCCCTGGGCTGAAACTACTAATTAGAACTGAAACATCATGAAAATGAATTGCTCTGCAGGAAGCTATGACTTCATATGAAAACCAACACAGTTGGAAATAGAGGAAGGCTGTTGCTTCCTGCACCTTCTTGAAATAAAAACAAGAGACACAGCAACCAAGGTGCATAAACCCTAATCCAGAATCAGGTAAAGTCAACGGGAATCTTCCACTGATCCACTGGTATTTGAATCATGCCAGAGTATGCAGTTTCAGGTAAATTTCACACAGTTTCTTTGTATCCCAGTAGATTATGTCCCCAGGATGCAGCTGATGACTCTCATTAGTTACTTGCAGAAACCCAACAATGGAAAGCACCATAGCCAGCCTTATATTCATCCTTCTCTACTATTATAAGATGGAAACTGCTATCAGAGGACGCAGTCCTTAATTTATCACTAGATATGGTATGCATTATCAAAGACAGTGTCAGCTTTCTCCTGCCCCATCTTTGCTATGTCTCAGTCCTGACCAGAAAAACACTAGCTCATGAGAAAATATTTGTGCTTCTTTGCAGGTAGCTTGCGTTTGTCTCAGGCTTCCAGTAAAGACACTAACTCTAACAATATCTCTAACTTGTTTATACAAAGCTAGTTTCAGGACCAACAGCTGCCTCAGTTTTGCTTCTTTCAGTGATGTTTTACTCAATAATTTGAAAGAATTGGGAGGAAATTAGAAAAATGTGCCTAAATTGGATGACTATAATTTGTGTTACTGAGAATTTTTTATACTTCAATAGCTCAAAAGCAATTTTGTTTTTTTAGACTCAGAAGACAAATCCTTCCATCCTTAAGATATAATCGCAGCTACCCCAGCACCTCTATTCCTATTTGTACTCAACTACCAGCTTTGGTTACTTACCCACTCTGTTTGCTCCTGACAACATAAAGGAAAAAGAAGAGACAAGACAGTAATTATTATAAATAATTCAGCTGGAATGGCAAATGGCAAAAAAAAACATAGCAGTAAGATGATTGCATTTACTTTTGAATGAAATGCATGAACTTGGATCAAACTGTCAAGCCTCAGCTGCACAAAAAGGGAGCTGAATCTGCCATTTAACAGAGAGCTCTCTGCAGACAGTGCCTCCAATTCTGAATGCTAAAAATAGTCCCTATGATTACCAAACCAGAGGCACCAAATGCTGGGGGGGGGAAGTATATTTGATCCAGTAAGGGCATGATAGGCAAAAAGGACACATTTTACACAATATCCTTGCTGCCTTTGCCAGGTAATTCAGATGCAGCAATAGCTAACGCTTCCACACCAAAAGGAAATGTTAAACATTACATAAAGTTTTAAGCCAGATGGAAAATGAAGAGACAAAAATGGAGTTTCCAGGTAAGAAGAAATGGGAGAGCACTAAATCTGGGCAACAGAATTGAAGCCAGATAGGCTGGAGCAACTCATAAACCATCCTGAGATGAGCTCTGTCATAGCATAGTTGTTTTCCTATATATTTACTTGGGCATGATTTCTGGTCCTTAGAGCAAACCTAAAGCACTGAAAACATATATAGCATCAGTACAGTATCTTATTTTTGTAAATTGTGTAACGTACATACAGCATACACTGTCTGCTGAATTATTAGGAAGTATAACTTTCTAGTCACATTAGCAGATCCTGTGCTTTGTTTTCTTACATGTTCGTTACAGAGGAAAGCATGCTCCATGACCCTTGCTCTTCCAGGAGTAGTCCACATTATGAAAGTTTAAGAATCATACATTATTTAACTTGCTGTTTAGCCACCCAAAAGCTAGCAGTTTATATAAACTATCTTACATATTCCTCATTCTCATTTCTTCAACATAAGCAAAAACTGAAGATCGTCTGCTATGATCTGAATGTCACTGGCACTGCATTTCTCAGCAGTCATCTTTACATCTCAGCTGGTATTTCACGGAGTATGTGGAAAAACATTCAATATACCAAAGAGACTGCTCACAATGTGGTCAATATTTTCTTCTTCTCAGTTTCTGCTGCCATCAAGGCCATGTGTATTAAGAACAGATGGGGATATCAAACTCCTTTACCGGATATTCAGTATCAGAATTTTCTCTAGGAAGACTATTGTGATTTAAGACAAAGATCTGGTAACTAAAACCTCAAGCAAAAGGCAAGCCATCTAAACCCAAAAGGCTCTCAGAAAAAAAACACTTAGTGTTTGTGTAGGCACAGTTAATCACACACTTTTAAACAGGAAAAGAATTTAAAAGAATGTTTTCATTAAAAAATGAAAGCGGGTTTGCAGTGTTTTATCAACTTTTCAATGAGGAAAGAAATATATCTTAGGGTACCTCCAAGACAAATTGTGGCACTTTAACTGGAAGGCATGTGGTTCTTCACAAAAAAATTTCAGTGTTATTAATGTATGAGCACCGGATTTTAATCCTTCTAAAGCACAATCATGAAAGCATTTTGATGTCTGAATTAGAACTTATTTGTACAACTTTTACCTCTCTGGTCTCTTTTTTTTAATCTCACTTTTTTGAAGTTACAGTTACAGACATATACTCATGCTGTATCAAGTCCTGCTGTGACCTCTACTGCCCATGTAACTGTCTGCAAGATTGCTACCACGAGAGCCACAATTAGGCCTAAATGGAAAGAGGTTTGCCAGGGGTGTGTGGGAGAGAAAAGGAGGGAAGATTCATTCCTGCTAAGCCATTAGTTTCAAAAGCTTGCTGGAATGAAAGGAATGTGTAGATCTTCAGTTTCAACAGAAGAAACTAAACCAAAAAGGAGAGGAAGAAAATTTTCTGTGACACAAACCAGAAAAATTAACAGCCAAAGATGAGTTTAGAAAAGTTACAGCACTAGAGTAACTCTTCAACCTGAGTAAAACACTGCTGGCGCACACAAGAAAAAAAAAGTCACAAACCCTTCTTCACTGCTCTGCGTGGTTTGCCCTCATTTGCAACAGTTGATGGTCTTGCAGTTTCTTCTCCTGTCTCTCTCCCGCTGGATTGTTCACTTGCTGTGGAGTCAGCATCTGATGGTGAAACTCTGCCACAAACATTAAAAAACAAACCAACCAACATGTAACATAAGTTTGCAAAGGGGCACAGTTCTCACGCAAAGAATCCTATGCTAAAGTATCTTGTGAAGACTGCTAATATTTTCCTCTGTTTATAATTAAATTTATAATAAATTATCATAGTTAGATATTCATTGCCATGATGTTACTGTTGTTGCGTGTGAAAACTGACTGCAACAGGATTCATATGTGACAAGATTATTAACTAATCTTTCCTTTAAAATACACTTCAAGAAAAAACTCTGCATTCATAAGTAGCAGTTTACTTTTCAGACAGAAAAGAATTCTATTAGAAATAAGAAACCTGTACAGGTAATTAGTCTAATATTCTAACTTGGTGTTCTCTTGCTAACACTACAAGTCCATGTGAATATTTTCCTGACTAGTTAAACGAAAGGCCATTCAAAAATGCTACTTTTATGTATTTATCCCATGTAGTCATGAGATTCTTAAAAACATTTGTTACCTACAAATTACAATCTCAGTGTTCATAATTTTTGCGGGCGATTAAAGAAAAATATAAAGAAATACTGTGGTTTTCCCCAACAGAATGCTTCACCTGTAAAATTATTCAGGTAGTATAAAACAGCAAAAATATAGGCATAAACCACCGCCCAGCTGACACCAAAGCCTGTCTTTTCATATGGGATCAGCCTTTGTGATAGTGTCTCTAGTGACCATTTTGTCTTGTGAACATTCATATTCTATTCCTGCAGGGAGTTAATCACTGAAAGTGTGCACGTGTCTGTGCATTAACCTTAAGTGCAAGATTTGCTTGGGCTAGATGGATATCTGAACTAGTTACTGAGGGTCTTGGCTAAACATCAACCTGCCTAGAGCACACAGACTAAGATAACTATATCCAGCCAGACGAGTTCATTGAAAGTTAAACCTACTCCTTGCAATGCTCCAAATTCAACTCCCCTTCTTGTCCTCCCTGAACAATGCACTGTTAATTGAACTCTGTCTTTCATTCTTTTCTGCAGGACTGTAATACTAATAAGTCATATCCCAATTAAAAAAAAAATTAGCAGGAAAAAAGAAGAAATGGTTGTCAATGAGCTTACAGATCTGCATCATTGCATCTTTTCCTCTTTTCTAAGGTGGAGAGGGTGGGCAGAGCTATCGTCTCCATCACCTTTGTCTTGGTTCAGCAGAGTATAAGGCTGGAGTTCTGTTTCCAGATCTGCTACTGACTTTCTGTTTCACCTCATTGTGCTTTGTATTCCTTCATACTCCTTCCTCAGTCTATCTAAATTATCATGAAGTAAATTATAGGAACATAAATAGTGCTGAGTCAACATCAGTCATTTTTTGTAAGTGCTGAGGAATATGCAGTTGTATCCTCTCAAGCCAAAACAACAGGTCCAACTCTCAGCTGGAGCCTAGAGATGCCGTGCTTTCTGAACTTGGTTGTTTTTCTTGCTTGTTGTTTTTTACAGATACAGAACATGTACGCACATCACCATTATATTTCCTAGCATGCAACATACAGTCCTGAATTGCATTGTGATGAACTGAGTTTTTTATTTCCTCACAAAACAGAAAACAGCTAAAACCAACATAACACACTATGCTATCATTTCACATTTCAACTTCTGCCTCAGGGAATAAATGTTTTAAAACTCAAGCTGACATGGGCATGTCAGCATGTTAGGGAGATGATGGTAACATCTCCATAGTTAAGCCTAAAGGGAGATTTGCTCTTAAGGAGGACAAAGAAGAGGAGGGAAATTCTCTTTTGAAAACATTTTGAAGTGTTTGAATTTAGATGCTATTAAAAAAAGAAATATCTTTGTTCCAAATTTGATCAATGATTCGTTATTGTCTTCAGGGGAAGCATTAAAATGTTGGCTTCTGAAAATTTTTCCTGCTTCATTTTCAGAATTGTTTTAGATGAAATACAGTAACAGCCTCAAGTATAAATTTCTTTCTTATACTTAGTGCATGTGAATATAGATACCTTCCCCTCTCCCTAAGCATCATCTTAGTATCGTCTTAGGCCACTTTTGAACTTTTTAAAAGAAACACAGAAACACGTGTCCTTCTGATTTATATTAATTTGTTTTAAGTTATTTAAGCTACACCAAAACAAGTTAGCTAATTTTTCTTCCATTATTTTCCAACTGCGCTCACCTTCCTGTACCATGACAGTACCTGTCTACTACTTGCAAGGCCTATAGGGAGTTAGGAAGACAGGCGCAGCATCTGGGAAGGTGGAAACTGAGCTGCACGAAGCCCATGTGGGGAAGATGAAGCTAAGATCTTAGGACAACTGGGGCTTTAGAGGAAGCACAGAAGGTTGAGCAGAGGAGCAAGCTGTGTCACAGAGACCTGCAGCTCAGAAATAACCAATGTTAGTTTCTTTCTAAGCTCATTCAACTCTGCCCTTGGTTGTTTTTTTTTCCTCCCACCGTGCAATAGCACATAGATAAAAGCACAGGGGATGCAGAGCTGGAGACAAAGGAGTGCAAAAATATGAGAGGGAGGCAGAGGAAGAAGAATTACTGGAAAGTGCAGCACAGAGGAGCTCCGCAATGAGGAGCTGTTTGTGACTCATCATAGCACTCCTCTCCTCAGGGCTCCATTTTTTTCCCACCTATTACCTTCCCACCTATCCCTTTTTTTTTTTAACGCACAGATCCTGCTTTACTGCATAGCTCTGTTACAGCGCCTATCCTACAAACACAATCCTTTCCAGCAAGACACATTCACATCATTTGATTATTGGAAAAGGTTAGGAAATTACTGCTGAAGGCTGACAGACACTTCTCCATTTGCACAGCTGTAAATTATCACTCCTTTTCCTGACCAAAGCTGGTTTGCTATGAGAGCAACCAGATAACCACAAATAAAAAACTCATGCATCTTCCCGGAATTTTGAAGATACTGCTTATTTTTGGAAATTCCAACTTATCATACATGCATTGATCACTATTAATATTATTGAAACACACTGCTATTTGTCAATGGTTTTCGTTTGCTTTTAACCACCCACGGCCTTAGTAGCTAGAGATCACTATAAAGAGAATGCATCAGAAAACATACACTTGGTGTTTCCACTAAACAAGCAACGACGTGACTCCAGTCAACCTAGTAGTGTCTTAAATACCCCTCTTAACTGGGCATGTTGCCTTTAAGAGAAAAATGGACACTAAATTCTCACAACCTTGTACTAATGAGTAGCGAGGCGTAAGTCTGATGGCCCACTAGAAAACGTAAGTCCCAGAGCTCTGGAACAGTTCTTTCCACTGAAATTGCCCTAAAAATGTAGTAATCACCAGCCATTAATAAACTGTCATCTACTACAATTTGTTTTATCTCTGTGAACTGACCTCCCTCTGTGTCGAACAGTCTTTGAAGGCTTTGAGGAAGTCTTGGATTTGGGGCTGGGCACATCTCCATTTTCAGATGGGGTAGTATCCTTAATAGGTCCTGGTAAAGGAGCTGGCTCATGGATAATCAGGACATCATCTTTATTGTGCTGGCCCAGATGCTGCTTAGCAAAATCAAAGCCTTTCACACTGGGGGCTTGTAGCTGTGAGAGAACAAAGACAAAAACAGGAACCATGAGTGACAATCAGTACAAAGGCTTTGGTTAAGACCTGCAAACAACGGCCACTAGGAGGATGGTCAGGCTATGGTAGTCTCAGGAATTAACATGAGAGCTGCAGGGAAAAGAACAATAAAACCCACGATTCTGTCATCTTACTTCAGTATATGATACACAGTTTAAAACTCCAAATCAGCAAATCTAGTTAAAAAAAAGCCTTCTGTTGCTGCTACACCTTTTTCCAGCTATTTCTTCAGATTTAAGCATTGTGTGAGGAGCTTTTGGTGTACTTGTGGGTGCAAGGCCATAGACACCTGTGTACTGACTGAAATGGTTACCACTGCCAGGTCATCTTTGCATTTCTTTGAGTCAAAATGAGTGAATTGAGTGTAAATAATTTGAATAACGTCACTGCTGATCTTCCTCATTTTGAGCTCCCCAAACCTGCAGGAGTCTGAGAGTGCTTGTACAAACACCTATTTCATCTGATGAAAGATAAACATTCTGCAGATGCGAGTTATACGGCAGCCTGGCAATGACTTTTCAGCCAGCATGGATGCCTCCAGAAAAGAACTGAAAAACTAGCTCTTAGGAATTTCATACTGAATAGACAGAAAATGCATAAAACACTTTGGAGTTTAGAGAAATTAGATACTTATCCTAGAGATCTTATTAAGGGATTATGGATTCAATGGGCATCTTGCTTGAGAAAGACACAAAATTGGGCCTTTCATTTTCATAACTGTATTTACAAAAAAGCTCATCTCACCTTGTCAATGACTTGATTCAGACTGAATTTAATCAAGCCTCCAAGTTTCAAGCTCTCCTGCTGATTTTTTGGGGGCTTTGGAGTAACTAGAAATTCTGAAGAACTAATTAAGAGGAAGTTTTTCTTCAAGTCCTGCTCAATTTTATGTAGTTTGGAAGTTGAAAGTAGAAAGAAATGTTGACAAGTCCAGTTTTCAAAGTGCACGCACACATACCCACTGCACAGCACATGTACAAAACCCTCTGTGTGTTCTTAGTGCTGATTTCCTGCAAAGTGAAGCATGTGTTGGAGTGCGTTTATGGGTGCGTCAGGTTCCAGATGTTTAAATGAACCCCCTTTCATAAAGCTTGGCATGCCAACATAGCTAACTACAAACAGACTCGTCTGATATCATGCCAAAGATAAGCTTGCCTAAGGAATATTCTGAAACAATCTCTTCAAAATATTTTCTCAGTAAGCAAACATTTTCCAAACGGTTCTTAGAAAGGATGTTGTAGTAGAGCAAACTGCCTATTTAGGCCAGTAGATGGCAATAAAAGCTCTCCAGTAAAATCCAACAACTATCTGAATGGTTGAGGTTTTGGAGTTCATTTCTCACAAAATGAGTAAGCTTATTATTTGAACAGATCTGGATGTCTTCCACTATAGTCCATTTTTCTTGGGCTTTACAACAGTCCCTTCAATTCAGCATTATGGGTGATTCAATTATTGAATTTACGTAAATGACTGCAACCACTGATTCAAAAAGGCACTGTTGAGCTGGACCACATGAAGGTGTAACTGTTTCTCCATTTTTTGAGTCATAGCCACCTAGTGAACCCTTCCTGAAACTTCCGCCCCTTCAGAGTTGAAACATTATCTTCAGGATCTTGCTCGCTTAAAAAAAACACCCCAAAACTCCATGTTTTTTTTTTCCCCCCCAAAATACTTCTGAGGAGGAACTTTTCGCTTCTGCTGTCAGAATTATCATGCCAGTTTGCAGCACTTTGATTACTGAAACTCCTCTTAGTTACCTCACTTCCACCTCTGATCTGTTTGACATTATGTCTATTCTCTTTGAAGATATTCCTGTGCGCGACACTCTTCCTTTGAACCCCTTCAGTGGTTTCCCTTCTTCTAACCCTTTTATACTCCACCCTCATGCCTATACAGCCCTGCTGCTGATCCCTGATGATCACTTCCTCTGTTTCACTACATTCCCCTCCATTGCCTCCAGCTCACTTTGCTCCAAAGATGATAGAGTCTTCACAATGTGCTTGGCATAATTCTTTCACAAAAAAAGTTGGTGGTGCTCTACCCTTTCCTAAGCACCCTTGACTTGACCTGCAAAGTTACTACTGCTTTTTGAACAGTGTGACGGGTGGGGTGGGCAAGGACAACTGAAGAGACAAACATTCTAGTAATATTGGAATTACTAGTATGGTTTTAAGATTGCTGCATGTCTGAAGCATGAATTTCAACACATCTTAGAGTTAACTCTAGCATACTGGGTTTGTAAACCCGCTGGGGAGTAAAGCAACATGCAAAAATATACATTTTTAATCTTTTAACTATTCAGTCTTACTCTTAGCTGCAGTCCAACATAACCTTTTGTCTAAGCACAGTTATGGAAACAGATATATTTATGTGTACATGTACGTACACCACAGCATATGTACGCACAAACGTTTATCTGCAGATAGACCACACAGAAGCTGAATTAAAAGACGAGTACTCCAAAGACAAGCACTCACACTATAAGAAACGGCACAGTTAAGATTGTCTGACCAATCACAACTGGATCCTTTCATGCATAGGCATTGCAATAGAGTCTTGAGTTACAAAATCATAAATTCATTTCTTCCATAGGAACCCTCTTGCTCTCTCCCACCCTGCTGGATCCTTGGCATAGGCTGGGCCTTCTACTGTTAGTCAAAGTTGGGTAGAATATAAGAATATTATTTGTAGAACCAGGATACCCATCTCATTTCATGCAGAAGCTGGCAAAAATGTAGTGAAAGAAGGCTGGGATGTAAGAAGAGAAAGGATGTATTCTTTTATGCACATCTGCAGCTAGGGTGGCTGAGACTTTGCCAATGGATTTCATGGACACTTGCTGGCAACAGAGGACTGGCAAGTCTCAGGTATCACCATTCCAGGCCTCAAGAAGCACTCACCCCAGGCACCACAGAACCTGTGGCTCTATTTTCCTAAAGTTGCAGCCAGGTAAACTCCTCATCTGGTCTTTCTCTTCCTTGCCAGGCAGAACCCGTCTCTCCATCCCGGCCTCTTGCCCCTCTCTCCCTCTGCCTGCCAGCTGCCAGTTCCAGTTCACGCTATCCAAGAACTTGAGGCTCATTGCTCCTTATTCCTTTACCTGGCCTCATAACAACCTCTGTGTACAGCAACAGAGAAAAAACCCTCTCAGCTTTTAAGATACAGCTCTACAGAGCTTATATGCGCAGAACAGGTGTAATCCTATGAGAATATAACTGGTAAACTTCTAACAAGTCTCTGTCAATCCCATGCAAACGTTTTCCCAAAGGTTTAAAGCTTAGTCAGAAATGGGCAATTCCCCACAGAATCAGCAAAAGCTTTTTCTTCACACAAAACAACCTTCTGGTCCTGTTTCCTTTCCTTCCCCACCCTGCTCCCCCAAAAGGCTGAGAATATGCACTAGAGCTTCTGCAAAATTATTTTTAAAATTCGGACAGAGCAGTCTATTTTCTCTTAACCTTGTTCTTTGAAAGAACAAGCTCTTATCTTAAAAAAAGATTCAGTATGAAACTGATACTTGAATGGAGAACTTTGGCCTGAATGATTCACATCTTGCAGAGTTCTGTACAGCCAAATAATAAAATTTCTAGATATCTCCTGCTGAAAAAGCTTAAGTTGGCACTACCAGCTCCAGCCAATATATGAACAGTATGGGAGACTGTATGCACGTGTGTATATGCATGTTTGCGCATATGAATGAAAAAACATGATAGAAAAATATAATGTGAAAATACATATATATAAAACACGATACCTGACTGAATATGAAAAGATGATCCTCAATGAAAAAATTGATAAAATGACTTATTAAAAATAATACCCATTATTTGAGAAATTACTACTGCAGAAACAACACTGACAGAAACCCATTTTGTTTTCTTAAAAAAAAAATAAAATCTACACTTCTGATACTTCACCTCTTAGACCATGGCAACATTACGACTTTAACTGAGAACTGAGACTAACCAAAATCTACATTTTCAGTGAAACGTGTCTGAAGGACACTGAAACACAACTCTGCTTTCTGCAAGACTAGACAGTCAAATCACTGAGACTCAGTGGAACGAATGAATAGTGTTGTTCCAGACTGAAGAGGTTTCCTACATTTTCTTATTAATTTCTGTGTGCCACCTGCTGCATTATTCCTTTTCTATATATCAAGTTATATAGTCTAACAGATTGGATGACCTCTGCTCATCTTAGGACAGGTAGTCAGAATACCATGTGTGGATCAGTCATCTACTACTCATAAATTAACCACCCCAAGGAAAGAATACAATCTCTTTTTAAGAGCACATTGGTGCTGATACCTCTACCTGTTCAGGTGCTGAAACTGAGCCTCTTTTTATCAGCCTCAAGTGCCTCTACCTAAGACTGCACAAAATCAATATTAGCAAAGATTTCTTGTTTTAAATATAAGTTGTTAGAGAAAGTTTTCATTTATCTTTATATATTTGTGAAAGGGAAAAGATAAAGTACTCTGAAGCTTACCACCAAAATGAACATGTCTAAACTACTGTATTCGTAAGGCATTTGTCGTGGTTTAACCCCAGTCAGCAACTAAGCACCACGCCGCCGCTCACTCACTCCTCCCGCTCCCAGTAGGATGGGGAGGAGAATCGGGGAAAAAAAGTAAAATTTGTGGGTTGAGATAAGAACAGTTTAATAACTAAACTAAAATATAACAACAACAACAACAATAAAATACTATAATAATAATAATAGTAATGAAAAGGAATATAACAAAGAGAGAGAGAAATAAAACCCAAGAAAAGACAAGCGATGCACAATGCAGTTGCTCACCACCCGCTGACTGATGCCCAAGCAGTGATCTGCCCCTCCTGGCCAACTCCCCCCTGTTTATATTCTGGGCATGACATCCTATGGTATGGAATATCCCTTTGGCTAGTTCGGGTCAGCTGTCCTGGCTATGCTCCCTCCCAGCTTCTTGCACACCTGCTTGCTGGCAGAGCATGGGAAACTGAAAAATCCTTGGCTTAAGATAAGCGCTACTTAGCAAAAACTAAAACATCAGCGTGTTATCAACATTATTCTCACACTAAATCCAAAACACAGCACTGTACCAGCTACTAAGAAGAAAATTAACTCTATCCCAGCCGAAACCAGGACAGCATTACTATACACACGCAGAACCTGCTGAAATCTAAAGGGAAGATGATTTCAAATTGGTAAGTCAAGACAGTGCTTTAATTCTATTGTTACATACTGAATGAAAAAAAAAAGTATTTGAAGCTCAATTTGTAGAAAAATCAAATCATTTCTGCAGAAGCCTACAAAGTCTGTGCACCTCAGTCAAGACTTACTCCATGAAAGCAGCTAATAGTTTCAGTACTGTTCAAGCCACAGAAATATAACATGGTTGCCAATATATTGTTTTGCTAGATGCAGAGACACACCAGCAATGTCAACAATCTGTTTTCTCAAGAAAGCAAATACTGCACACACAGGTCAGTGAATAATTTCAGCAGAAAGCAGAAGAGAAGAAATACACTTACTCAGTATTCTTCCTGTAGTTCCTACAAGCGGCATCTGAATTTGGACATAATATGAAGAATAATGTATTTAGATAATTTTCTGTTGATTTTATACCACAGTCTTGCCTTGTTCCTTTTAGAGATAGATGCATTGAGCAGAGGCTGCTGAACTACATTTCTAAAGAAACAACGGAGCTAAGTATGATTTAAAAAAATAATACTTTAGTGTTGGTACATAATCTATGAACAGGATAGGAATCCCTGTAAAGAAGTCCTGCTGACTTATGACCTTACTAACATGCTAGCACATAGAATGCTACAAAAATGACAGGATAAAAAAAAAATATGATTTCAAGTCTACTAGTTTAAACACAGCAAGGCAATGAGAATCAGTGTTCTTAAAATTAATGTGGGTTGAAGATGTAAGTCAGGATGGCTTAAAGCTATTAAACATTGCAAACTGCCTTCCACAATCTGAGATCCACACCACCAAACCCTCCTCCGTATTCCTCGGGCACCATAGCATCAGGTAGTGTGAATTCACTGCATTACTCTCATGATGCACCAGTAAGGACAATTATTTGCTGCTGCTAGTGTGCTTGCTAGGGTCTTCTTAACTTTAACTAATTTTTTTCACCATGCTTCTACTATCCCATCCAAGATGTCGCCTACTTCTTCTTCCCACAAGGATCATCCATATTGTTTGCAGTGACTGTTCCATGAGATATTTAAAACACCTACCAATCTACCCATAAATAAGAATTTAGAAGTACTGAGGCATTTTTACCTTTCTCAGTCTTATTTCCCTATTCAGCTCATTCTTCTAATACCATTCCTACCCCTTATGCACATAAGTATACCCTCTGTATTTTTGTTTACATTGTTCTCCTTCAACATAAAACCCTTTGGGATCATAGCCAGGGACTGCCTGTAAAGTATGCATACAAATTATGCATGTGATTCAATAACAATAATGCATATCTGAGTTAAGACACAAGAAACCTTTGTTGATGAAAAAAGCATATTAGAAGATCACATAGAAGCAGAGTTCCGTCTCCATAGCCTCTCTCAAAATACTGAAAAAAGACTCATTTGTATTTCTCAAGGTCTTTTTGTGCCATTTACACAATTCCCCTATGAAATGGGATATGATGCAACCAACTTGTGCCATAAGCACAAACTCTTTCCTGGTCTACTTTAAAAAAAATAGTATGTATCACTGAGAAATGTGCAGAGGGATCCTTCACTGCTGCTGGTTTAGGAAATGTTTTTAAGCACCAAAACAAAAAAGGTCTCTAATTAAATTTAAATATCTTCACTTGATAACCGTGTGCGTATGTAAAAAGAAGTGTACGTGCAATGGCAGTTCACTATATTGCCTCTTAGGTGGGCTGCTATCACCCTCCCATTACAGCAGTATTACAGCCTGTACCCTATATGGCAAGCCCGATCTCAAAAAGAAGCAGGATTTTGAGATCTGAGGGCCAAAAAAAGGGTTGTATGTACAAACTGCTGCCCATTTTCTCAACTCGGACCAAGTACCTCGTTATACAAATTACATCTCACATTTGTCATCACAACAGCACTTCTGTCAACTATCACCATTACTGGGAATAGGTAAAGCAGCTGAGCAAACATGTCCTTGTGGCGAAGAAACACACTTATAGTTGCATGGGTTTCTACCATCAAGTCAGGGAAAAGTAGTGCACAATATAGCCAGTGCTGGCACAGAAAACCAGAACAAGCTGGTGTGCAGGCTCTGGTCCTCCTTCTCTCCTCTGAAAAGTCAAACTGTGGTTTACTGCTCGCCACCATACAAATAGTAAGTAAAGCAGGAATCCCACAAAAAAATACCACCTCAGGAATTTTGCTCCTGGAGTAGAATTAAAAACAAATAAACAAACCCCCAAACTTACAAAACTTTATAAAGCCTGAAATTCTCAAGACACCTGTTCTGAAATATTTTCGTAAGACAGATTCTTTTCGTGGATTTTCATCATCCCTCCTCTTCTCCTTTGTGCATTTCTTCGTGCTACACTAATATTACTGTGACGGCTCAGTAAGTTTCACAAAATACAAGAGGGATCATGTTGTTGAAAGCCCATAACTCTGAGTACATATATGCCCACAGGCTGCTGAGGTAACTGCTGTAACAGGCAGAATTTTGTGTCTGAATCACACAAAGCTTTAGCCTTCCTTCTCAGACAGAAATGTCGCAGGGTGGATGCTATCTTAATCACGGTTTGGTGAGGTTCCTTTCCACACTGGTTGGATGAAAGAGTCAGGAGTAAGTTAGAACAAGATCACCAACTTTATAGGATAGACAGGTCACTGTTGTGTCTCAGTTCCACCAGTCTTTTGTCCCTAAGTTATGTCAAATGATTACTCCTCCAAGGCCACGTACACAACTCCAACATCAACTGCAACCTCTAAGAGAGGTAGCACAACACATCAAAAAAATTACGAATTAAGGAAACTCGTTTCTCAACTTGTGAAGCAAAAGAATACATTCATAACATGGCTCTCACCATTTGGACAGAGCACATATACAACACAGTCCAGAAACACTTCCTCTCCACAAATAATGAGAAAAGTGCTAACACTTTTAAGATAGAGCATAGGTCAGCAATTTTCATTTATTTTTGTGCTGGTATTTTGTTGGGCTCAGTGACGCAAACACATTTATATATCTAAAAAGGGTTTAATGCACACAGAAAGAAAGTGCATTCACATACACTGAAGAAATAATCTGCTTGCTGAAATGAAGCTACAAGTGAGTAGCAACATTAAAACCTTAGGCAACAATGATTTGATGTTGGCCCATTTCCTTGTTCCCAAAATAGCTAAATTCTACAGTAAACTTTCTATCATCTTTTCTTAGGGAAGACAGAATTTATTTCCCCAGTATTAATCTAGTCTCAGTGGTCTATTATGTTTAGGATGGTATGAAGTCTATCTGTATTTTGAAAATGGATTCTTTTTCTTTTTGTTGAATTCCTTTTCAAAAGTACCCACTATATAAACATCACTTTATAAATCCTACATTCTGAATAGCATATTCAGTTCTACTCTCCCCCTCTCTAAAAGGATGGAAAAGAATTAGAAAACGTTCAGCCTTTTCAAAGGCTAGCAGTTGGTTCAAAGGCCAGTTCAAAAGAAGGGATAAGAAAACTGGGACTCCTCTGTCTGGAAAAAAGAGATGATAGAGATGGGAATATGACAGAGATCTGTAAAGTCAGGATTGGCAAGGAGCAAGTGCCTAGGAATCAGCTGTTCACTGTCCCCTCCAATACGAGGACTACAGGGCATCACAGAAAACAGAGGTGGCAGGATAAAAGCAAGACGAAACAAGATGATGTGGTTCTTCATATAACATGCTGTGGAAATCCCTGTCAGCAGCTCAGATGGGTTTAGGAGGACCGGACAAGTTCATGGAAGAGAAATCTGTTGAGGGTTGCTAAATATCATCCCTTCTAGAGAAAGTCCCTGAGACACAAATAACTGGAGGTTGAAGAGTTACTCAAGGCAAAGCATCACATGTACTTGCCCTGTTCTTCTCCCCTTCTATAGGCTTTTGCTTTTGGCACCTGGGCTAGCTGGCCTTTTGGTCTGACCTCAAGACAGCTACTCAAATGTTTGTAAAAAAGCAGATGGAGACATTTTACTTTTTATATCTATTAGTATAAGCAGTATATCTAAGTGTGGTATTTTATTTCTACAATTTATGAATAGTTAATCCTCATTACAGAAGAATTCCTACAAAAGAGCTCTTGCAGAGGAATTGCCATCAGAGCAATGTATTGTTGAGAAGTAATTAAGATGTTGAATACTGTGTTCCTTGTTAGAATCCAGCTATTGACTCTGAAGCAGAACCTGTATGCCAATTCCAAAAAGATAACATTTTGGATAGTTAGTCAAGGTTGCTATTAGAAATGAATTATATTTGTTATACAAACAGTAGGCACAGACATGAATCCCTTGCAGAAACTCATGTCAGTTTTCAAGTAGTTTTTATTAGATCGGTGTCAGCTGCCTTTCTTAACATGATTCTCTTTTGACTGGAATTATTCTGCAATGCAGAGCTGTTGCCTCAACATTATACAGATGAACAAAAGCATTACAGGACCTGAAAACATCACAAGAATTCTTTGTATCAGGAGCAGAAGCCTAGTATTTAGCCTCCAGCAGGGCTGGCCTCTGATCCTGGGAACATCCAAGAGAGAGTCTACTGAATACACAATAATAAGCAAAACTCTCAATTCAGAGGTGTAAAGTTACACCTGACACATGAGATTCGGATATCAGATATCCGGGGGGGGGGGGGGGGGGGGGGGGGGGGGGGGGGGGGGGGGGGGGGGGGGAAGAATAAAAATCCACACAAGCCTCTCTCAGACATCTTGCAGAACGTATGACTCATTACCTGTAACCATGAGCGACACATGGAGATCTGGCTGGCTGTCAGAAGCAGCACAGATTAGAGCAGACACGCAAGGGCTGGTAGCGGTCCCCAGGTGATTACACATTAGCTGAGCTTTGCTGGCACATGATGCAAATTGGCAGCCCTCTAGCTCTGGCACTATCTGTGCTACCACTCAAGGAGAAAGTGCGGTACTGTATGCTTTGTCCAAGGCTTCATGGGGACCGACCCACCCCACCTCTCCCACACGTAAACACACAAGGGGGACACTGAGCCAGAGACACACGTTCAGCCTTTAAGAACCGTAGTGGCACGCAGAGGGCTCCAGAGAAGAGTGACTTCCAGCTGGAGAATTAGGCTTTTTCCCCCTAGGATTTTAGGATGTGCCCTTGGAAAAACTAGGAACTGAGCAAGCCACTCAAAGTTAGCGGTGCAAAGGCAATGACTTCAGCATGCCCAGCGTTTACAGGAGAACATCCAAGACCTTCTAAATAAACTGTCAATGAGCTTGTCCACCTGTGTCAGATTCTTGTCATCAGGGCAGGAAGCCTTTCCCTGAATAACCAGCTAGAGCTGAAACTACCTCTGAAAAGTCCTGGCAAGGGATTTGACTTTTTTCTCCAAATGCTTGTACACAGCAGGGAAAGTGAAATCCCTAGTGAATCAGGTTCCATTTTAATTTTTGAATGTCCATAGAGAAAGAAATAATGTTGCCAACTCTGTTTCCATTACAGATAATATGTAGAATGGGTTTTTTTGCTCTCTGGGGAAGAGGAAAGGGGTTGACCGTGTTTTCGCACATAAACGTCAGTAGTCCAGTACAGAGCAGAATGATGGTTTGGGCATTAAAGACTTTTATACATTTTTTCATGAAGAAGAAAAATAACCCATTGCAAAAAGTCAATTGCCTACAAAAGGCACAGCTTCTTTGCAAGAAAAAAAGCTCAGGTTGGGACAATGTTGTGCTGGATATAGGCAATGGCAAGAGAGAAAATCCTGTAATTTAGAAATGCCACTTATGCATCTTTTTACTTCCAAAGGCAAAGACATCTTTATCGAGTGCAACAACCCAAATCACATCAAGGTGAATTTCCAGTAGGATGCTATGGCTTACAGAACAAGTCATGAATACTTGATGTGCCCTTTAAATATCTTAGTTCCATCTCTTGAAAAGAATTATCCTTGCACAGACCAATGAATCTTGCATAGAAATTCAGTGCTCTGACCTGCTTCCTTAACTCCCAGTTTAAAAAGGGTCCAAATAACTTTTATCTAAGCATGTTTTCCCATCTAATCTCCAGAAAGAAAAAAGTAACCTAGTATTTTTCAGGTATTGTTAATCCTGCTTTGAGGCAGAGGGATGGATTAGCTAATCAGAGCCTCTTCCAAGATCCATTTTTTTTTTTTATTACTTTATCTTCAAACCTGTTTTTGCTAGCATCAGTTCCCACAAAAGTTTTCTTTCCTATATATTTATGTTTATATTCACTGAAGTAGCGGACTTCTGAGACTATCCAGAAGTAAAACATCCCTTAGTATTGTTTGAGTTCAGGCTCTCTCTCTATATTCTTTGCAGAAGATAACATTATGAGCCTTTTTAAGAAGGACCCTTACACTATCCCGTCTGCAAGACACTGATTCTGTGATGAACTAGAAGGCCAGATGGAGAGAACAGAAACTGGTAGCGTGGCATGGTACATCCAATCCGCAGAACAGGCCTTTGCTGAATACAGTCTACCCTGCCCATGTCATCACCTTAGAAGAAACATTATCTTTGCTATTATCTATATTATCTTTGAGAGTGACCTGGCCTTGAGGGTGGGGACAAGCCGCAAATCTAGACTCAAGCTCAGCTTCAGGGCTGCTATAGCACAT
The DNA here is from genome assembly GCF_018139145.2 of Gymnogyps californianus. Taxonomy (NCBI): domain Eukaryota; kingdom Metazoa; phylum Chordata; class Aves; order Accipitriformes; family Cathartidae; genus Gymnogyps; species Gymnogyps californianus. The sequence goes on from NC_059471.1 coordinate 155,522,172, forward strand.
AAATATAGATGCAATCTTGGGTACTTCTATGGGTTTGTCACTGCAGGATCTGAATATTTTCAACACAGCTATGCCTGCTGAAGTGGGCAATATGCTATTATTGACCGTCACAAGCGAGGGACTGTGACTCAAATATTCTAAAGGGGTGTCCACAGAGCAGATAAGGGATCAAAGCAGGTTAGCTGTGCTGGCATGATATGCTGGCCAGCACGACTGAACTGTTGTGTAACGCAACTACCCAGTGATCTTTACCTCACTGAGGTGTACTCGGGCAGCCATACCCTCGGGGCACGCCCAAAAGGCATATAGGATCTTATTACCAATGGATAATAGTACTGGTTTGCTTCATCAGAAGACAGACTGTGAGGGTATGCAGCTTATGACTTACTTTTAATGGTGGCCATAGGAACACAGAAATCATACCTACTCTGTAGAAGTAAACGTTTACATATAGAAGATTAAAATTAAAACTTAAATAATTATATTGTCTGAGTGCATATCAAAATATTTCAGGAAAAAGCAGGAGTTTAAAACCAGAATTAGGTGATTAAGTGAAAGGAAGGAAGAAAGAAAAGATGGTACTAGAATAACACATGGGGCTATAGAATTCAGGAAAATTTGTAGTGTCTTTAAAGCATCTCTCTGAAGAATGCAAATTTGTAAAAGATTCTAAACTGAGAATAAAAAGCTCCTGCAAAACTTATGTCTTACTTATGTAATCTGCATTACCATACATTTACAGAAGTTCTCTCTCATTTCAAGGAACCAGCCTTTTAGTGGCAAAATCTTTCCTCAGCAGCATGAAGCAAACAGGCTTTCCCCTCACCCCACTCCCAAACTTGTTCCAGGCTTTTAAGTCACAGGTGACATAATTTGCTATCAGCTGCTACTGTGAATTCTAACAGATTATTATGCTGCCCACTGATCTGCTATGTTAAAATGGCTAATTAAACACACTGAAAAAAAGACTGGTGATACCTCTGGAGATCCACCAGTGCAGTATGACATCCTATTTCATCTGAACAAGAAAAGGGTGTCTTAGTTCCTTATCTTCCAGTCAACACACATTTTCAAATGCAAAACACATTGTAGACTTACTACGTGGTTGAAAAGAATTGTCTTCTATTTCCAGCATGGATATGCCATGCATATGTTAATAAAATACTCTGATATTTATACATTCCATTTCTATATTTACAGTAAAAGAAATTTTTTTTAAAGATTGATGGAAGTGAGAAGAGCTAGCACTATAAATGCATCTTTATGGTTTTTACCAATGAAATATTGATTCCAAGAGAAAAACCCATATCTTTAACCTAAATATCCTTCCATTTACAGATGCAGTGCAGGCCTTCACTTTCCTTTGGTACCAAAGTCAAACTCTGTAAAGAGAGAATGGAAGTAATTGTGGGTGGGTTGAGGAAGGGGGAGCCTGAGTCCATTTTTAAACTGCATTTATTTACAGACCTAAATCCCCGACCACATGATTTCACTCCTTTGTTCATTCCTTTGAATTTACTGTAATAAAAAGTATAAAAACCACAAACAATTTTAAAGGTCAGGACCAGACCAAATGTCCCTAATCATTTGTATGCTTTTGTGACTGTCTGGGGGTCTTCAGTACTTGTTAAATATGCCCTATTCTGACCTGGCATTCCAACTCACTGTTTGAAGACATGAAGAAATCCCAAAGACAGCCTGCTACTAAGGAAGCCAGAGTACTACTTTTGTTCTGGATCTTGGCTAAAGGAGGAAAATGATTTTCAAAGTAGATTCTGCCAGTTGTTTGATGTGCTAAGTGATAAAAATTTAAGACACTTTTTATTGCTTTACCTCATTTAGTATTAAAGTGCCATCCACTGGCACAAGGATTGGACTAGATGTCCTTACTCGTTCTTTCTAGTTTGCTTACAGTGACTTACCTAAAGAAGGCAAAGTGACAGGCTCCCTACACAAACTGAAATGAGACTTGCATACAAGCAAGTTCAAGCCTTCTGACTCATGAATGATTAAGATGAAGAACACTCTGGAAGCAGTGGAGAAAAACAACTGAGCCATTTTCCCAAAACAAAGTAAAACTATGAAAGATGTTTCTGGCCTTACAGCCAACCCAACCCAACTGCTTTCTTACACAAAGCTTGCGACAGCAGAGAGGTACCAAAAATGTATGTGATGAAATAGTGTACCAAGGGTAATGATCCTCTCCCGCCTTTTTCGTATGACCCTTCTCAAATTAGCCGGAACTACTGTGGGGAACTTCTTCAATCAAAACCTGTGTTACATATTACCACAGCACAGGTGAAACAAGGTACCAGGGGGTGAAGTTCATCAAAGGGTACCACTTGTTGCCAACCTTGATTCTGACACTCAATCTGCAGTGGCAAGACACATGGAAGTTACTATTGATTTGTTCTGACTGCTTTGGAAGTGCAACCGCTTTCTGCTTCTCTCATCTTTCACATCATTAATTATCTTGAAAGAGAGCATGGTGTACAGACAAGGCTTGTTACGGAGAAAACTGTATGACTGAACATGAGGTGACAGTAGAAGAACATGATTACAGTACCACAGGATTAGCACAGGCAGATTATTTTGCCTTTAATAATGCCTCTGAAGGTGTAGTCAGTAATAAGCATCTCTGACACACAGATCGGTTCTCTTCAGTTGTAAAAAGGAAGAGTAGGATTTGTAACCCTTTTGTCACTTTTCCATTCTTTTTACTGAACACATCCTTTGTGAAAATCCTTGATCACATATTTTTTTAATTTACAGTCTTGGGCAGGAAAAAGACAGACTACTGTATTTCTCACCATCCTAACGCAGTCCTCCAACACTCCGGCCAACACACTCACCCATGCAGTCTCATGCAGATCCATTAATTAAAGTTCCAGTCCTGCAACAGGCTCTCACAATGGCAACACAAGAGCCCTGGCAGAACGTGGAGCAGCAAGGATAGGCTCTAGCAAATTCCAGTTCCAGCATGAGGTATAACGAATGGGGCGGTTTAGCTGTCAAATTAGTTTAGCAGAAGCTCTCCAAAGAAAAATTCAGCCCTCTACAGAGAGCAAGGTCAGTGATTCAACACTCAACATATTTCCTCTTATTCAGTCCTAGCCAAAGCCTTGAAATGAAGTGATAAAGAAAGGTTCCTTTCAGCCTCAGCACCCACATTTCAGAAAGATGTATCTATCTAATGCAGTATCATATACCTAGGAGAACAAAGAAAACACTATGGGATTCTTGACTTCAACTATCATTTGACTTTTTTCCTTTTTCTTTTTTTTTTTTTAAAACTGGAAGGCTCTGAAACTGTGTTTCCACATACTACTTAAGGATGCTAGGTGTTCCCTAGACTCTCACATTTGTTTATGCTCAGAATACTCAAGCTCCTCTCAGCACAGCTTCCCCTTTTACCTTCTGTCGCTGCTGAATGTTGCTCATTGTGTCTGGCTGAAACTCCAGTTTGTCTGTTCGACAAAGTTTCCAGTATAAAATAATAACGATCAGGAGCACCACAGCAACTGGGACTGCCACACCAACAATAATCCATAGGTTGCTATTCTGTGACTCTGAGGTGGACTCTTTCAGCTTCTCCACAGCTGTGAAGTTAAAAGGAAGACAGCAGTATTATGTGGTTATGTATTTTAAACTGAGGACACTTCAAGGTTATGTATTTTTATGTTCTTGTAAATGCTAGTTAGGGAATTTATCAGAAACCAGCTGCACATCACAGGAAATGTCATACCACTTATAAGTTAACGTATGTCATGCTCAGGAAGCGTGGGGCAGGTGATCAATTTTCCTGGCCTACCTTCTGAAGACCTGTGCTTAAAATACTGATGAAAATACACTTCTACCACATCATTCTGTAACCCAAAACTGAGCCGACAGTGAAATGGGTCCAGAAAAATGACTTACCACTAAAAAAGGTGAGAAGGACTTTAAAACATTATTGCCTGTTTCCTGCTTTAAGCAGTATTATCAGCTGCCTCTTCTCTCCAGTTATACATTATATATTTTGTTACCTTCCCCATCAATAATCACAGTCAATTTGAAATCAGTAAGACCCTCCTGCCCAAGGTGTATAGTTCCACATTTTTTATTACTTTTTTTCCTTTCTCTTTCATTGTCAGTGTGAGAGATTCTTTAGCCCCAAACAGAAGACAAAACTACTGGAAAGTGTAATGAAACCAGTCATGCTTGTAAAAAGTGAACTGGAAGAATCAACAAAACTGTCATTTGCTCTATTTTGCATAGTGGTTATATGTGGGACTAAAAACCACAGCAGTAATACATTTCTAGTTAAAAAGAATATTTCTATGCAATCTTATTTTTACATATCATTTTATTAATAAACATTTTAATGAAGAACCTAGAGATTAAAGGAACATATTATAAATCTTATATTTTATACATCTGACAGCTCATTTATGACATTACATTTTGTTATAAAAATAACCTTTTTTTTGTCTAGTTTCTTCCAATAGGAAGAAACATTTAAAAATTTTCTATGATTCTATGCCTCTTAAAAGAACTTTCTAATGACATGTCAAAGATAACAAGTTTCAACATGCAGAGTAAGCTATATACACTTCACAAAGTTTGTTCAACGCTTACCATTTTTGTAAAGGGAATTTATTCTTGCAACTTTTTGCATTGCTGTCAAACCAATATTACAGTCCATTAACAGATATTAAGGAGATGTATATGAGCTACTGACCTATCTTGAAACCACCGTTTTAATAAGGGACAAAATTTAGAAACACATCCAGATGGTGCAATTATTACTATTTTCTTTCTTTTCTTTCTGCAGAGAATTCTAAAAATCAGACACATGCTTGTTCTATTGGCAAAATACCCTGTGGTACAATGTAACTCATGCCTCCATATTGCACAGAAAACACAAAAGGTAATTAAGCATTCATATCAATGAGGTATTCTGCAGATCATATACACGCCTGTTACTGTTGTAAAATACTTTCAAGTTTTTCCTCATCATAACATGGAATTTTGAGTAGGTCTTCTGTCTCGCTCCTTACTGCAAATTATTTATATACCAAGCTTCCTGAATAAAGTCATTATATGACTTTATATGACCTGTCATATTTATTCTGATGTGTATCTAGTAAAAGATCACATTACTTTTATATTATCTTTATTAAAAGATCACATTACTTATATATTACTGATGGACAAACAAATAAGGTCAATCATATTCAATGGAGGAAATAAACTGTTTCTTTTTGCTTATACCCTTCAAAATGCCCCAATTAGCATTAGCCTACATCTTTTACTCACAGAAACGATAATTCAGACAAACAAAAAATAGTGACTTGTGTTAAACTTCACTGCCATTACTCAGCTAAAGGAAACACCCATTTCACACTGACGCCCTCCCATCCCACAATCGTGGGTTTTGTGCAAGCTCCTGGGCAAGATAAACTGTAAAGAAATATTGGACTAGCAGAAAGAGATGAAAATGGCAAGAAGGTACCCAGTTAGCACAGTATTTTTCTAGCACAAGCACTAAAGTGAATGCAATGAGGCTTGCACTTAAGGACCCTGTTGCAATTCCAAGCTCAGCAGAGTCTTCAAGAAGCAAAGCAACACCACATAGCTCACTGCAAGACTGCTAAAATTTATTTCCTCAGGAGTGTCAAAATTGCAGCATCCCAAGAACAAAACACTGCAACAGTGGGCACTGTGCAGTGCCATAATCTCCAAAGCTAGTGTCACCCTTCCTGTTACTCATTGCTGGCATCAGTGTGGATTTGATAGGGCTTACGCTGTGCAACGGTGCCTTCAATGCGGTATCCAAGGATGATTGCAGCCCGCTGGATATCAACTCTATTCATCAGGTCTGAGCACTTCAAAGCACTGAGTCTCTCTCCATCTTGGTCCTCCACAAAATAGATCAGCTCCACGGGGTTATCAACACCAACTAACCGTGACACGTTCACAATCTGAAAAGAAGTTGGAAAGCTTTTACATTTTGAGTTGTATTTATTTGGGGCTCCCATACATTTGGTCTTTCAGTCCTTACCCTCTCTCCCCCTTCCCTTCACGGGGCCTGGACCTTAAGGACACTTATCTAAAAAGACACTTATCTAAAAAGACACATTTGGAACAGCTTTGCCAAGATGGCATCAGTATCTGTCTTAATTGTCACTGTGTGCAACCCCTATTGCATAAAAAAGATTCCACCTTGTATTATGATGTAGAAATACAATTGCTGTTAAAGAAAATCCCTCTATCTGTTACACCAAAGAATATGATATTGTACTAACCATGTAACTGCTGTGAACTGGTACAGTTTGGAAATTGTCATTATCCAGAGAAGTCTGATGGGAAGACGTGCTGTGCGTAGTGCTCCAAAATACTCTATGCAGCAAAGGCAACATACACACAGGCTATTTCATCTGAGAAGAGCTTAAGTCAACGTTGGGCAAACGTAGATACACAGAGCTAAAATTCAGTAATAATAATTTGCTTCCAAACTACAATTCACGATATTTTCACCTAATACTTACACAAAAGATTCTGAGTGGAAGTCTTCGAGGAGAAGACAACATTGCTGGAATAATACATGGGTATCTAATTACACAAGCACTACTCAAGTGCTCCAGGATCCTCGGAAATTTACAGAAATATCTGTTTGGTAACTGAAAGGAAAGTTTCCAGGGAAGCGATCCCTTGTATAATACATTTTTATGGCAAACCTGAAGTTTCCTTTTTTTTTAAATTTGTTTCATGACAACGTACAGATCCAGTATTGAAGTAAGAGAACTGCTTTCACTCTAAAGATGCCAACACCATGCCACCCTGGAAGCCTCTACTGCCTTTAGCATTTGTCGCTTAGTAGGAGCTACTGAAGAGATTAGTGTGATTGCACTTTTCCCTTCTCTAAATACCTACTTTGCTTTGTTATTCATAACACACACCTCTTTGTTCCAGTTTTTCCAAATGTTAAGCAGCTACACAGGCAAATATTCTGTTAGCTTCAAATAGAACTGTTTGCTCTTCCTCAACAAAAGCACCTGCACATCACATCACCCTCAGAACAGCTCCCCCTGGCATCCACCTTTCTTCAGGAAGGAATGTATTTGACATTGTGGGAAGCAATTCTTACTACCTACTTCTAAAGACGTTAATAATCAAAAGAATGCATGCTATGAGGAAGCCCTGTAGATACTCTCTAACCACCAAACATCTACATTGCATATGAGAATCACATAACAATTTTGAATTCCTGTAAAATTAAATCTTATATATAACAACTCTCCTCTGTTTAACCATTTACATGTAATGGTGAGCTCAACCTAGAATTAGGCCAAACAAATAGTAGGCGGTATTCTATCATGTAAAAGAGAGTTTGAAGAGCTCTGGAAGGAATTGCCACAAATAGAGCAATATATTTTGCTTCCTTCAGAATTATCCTTTACTTTGAAGTACTTATTTAATAAATTAAAATCTTAAACACTGGCCATAGGCTTAAAGTAAAGCAAACACACAAATGTTTGCATGTCTGAGGCTTACAAAAGCAAAGCTTTATGTTGTTTTCTTTCCTAGTTTCCAACAAAACAATCATGTTGAAGGAAAGCAGTGCAATGTTCTAGCTCAACAGGGATGATGTTCTGGTCTTTGGGGACATCAACTCAACATGTCCTAAAAAAGCATTTCCCAGGAGTGGTAACAGCAAGGTATATAATAAAAAATAAAATTAAAAAAAGAAAAAAGAAAGGAAAAAAGAGAAAGCACAATTGTCATGAAAGTCTTCTAGGCCAAATCAACTGAAAGCAAAGAAAAATGTTCAGTGTCAGTCTTGATGTAAGAAACAGAACATCTACAAATAGAGCAGAAAAATGTGCAAATTTCTGAAACGCAACAAGACCTGCTAACAGGACCTGTTAACCAATGCCGCTTCTCATCCTGAATGCCATTCACTCTTCTACCAGCTAAGGGGCAACCAATCCCTGACTGAAGGTAACAAAAGCATATCAATAAATAAGGTTTCAACACACATATTCAGCAGCTGTAAGGCTGAATCTGGTTTCACGGAACCCAGACATATCATTAGTTAACAAATGTCCACAGCTTTGTATTTCTGCTTCAGTGGGGCTGCCTTCACCACAGCCTGGCCTCAGTGCACAGAGCAGCAGGGTGTATGGACTGGCATCTGCTTTCAGCACAGATCAACCCTTCCTAAGTAGCACTTAACTCACATGGAGAGTGAGGGAGTTGAAAGGCCACATGGGACTGAAAGTCAATGGGTTTGTCGTTTAATTTTATGAAACCTCTCTGTGTATAGCAAAGCTACAGAATCAGAGAAATTTAGAAGATTCTTAAATAGAACTGACATATATTTTACGGTGTTGTGAAGTATCCAAGAAGTACTGTAATTATATGTGTGTTATATACACAGTGTAACAGTCAGAAGCTGGCTGAATGGGTTAAAAAAGGAACTTCTCCACAGCTGCCTTCAGAAAGGGCAGAGAGGAAGGAGGACAGATTCCAGTGCAAGCTGCAACAACTGAAACAATGCTATTTTTAACACAATTAAAAACAACAGTGTATGGCTCCCTATGCTGAGGAACAGGGATGGGTGAGAACAGTCAGAGTGGAGATAGGAAGAAGCAGTTGGAGGTATTTTGGCACAGTATAGAGAACATGGGAACGAGCATGAAGAAATTCAGTGGAGGGTGGAGGTGCAGGCTGGTGTTGATGAACTAAGCTCACTATTTTAAGGTAAGTTTTCTCTGAAATAATTTGTTCTGAATACACAGTATTTTATGATTGCTCACACCATACTGAGGGAAGCTGCAGAAAAAATTTCAAATCCAAGGGGAGATGGTTATGGATTTCTATTCTGGGAAAGCTGATGGCTGAGCAGGGTATTCTGGAGGTGATGACGAGACAACTAGACTTCTACATAAACACAGGAACTGTGACAGTATCAGTACCTCAGTTTTCATCCCTGTCACACTAATTCACTAAAAAAACTTTTTTTTTTTTTTTTAAACTAACCTCTGAGTTTGCTGCAACACAGAAAATGGCACACTGGATCTGAACTGTTTTTAAGTCTGTTTATAAAATTGAGGTACACAGCCACTGTGCCCATTTTTTATACAGTTTCTGTATACTACGTTTTGTGCCATTTTGCTCCAAATTATACTCTCTGTGCAGCTTCAGATTGGTTTTGTCTCATATTTTACAGAGGTGTCTATATCCTTGAGAGTGCTAAGAATGCAAGCAGAGGCAGAAATGGTATTTTCCAGGCATCCAGCAAAGCAGCCCATATGTAAGGAAGCATTTAAGCATTTTACATTTATAATTTGGCAGTGAGGGATGAAATAGGGAGGGAGGAGATACAAAAATTTCAATACATGGGAGGTGGAAAATGAAAGAAAAAAAAGACTAATTCAACTTCTGTGTACATAAATGTTACCATCTTTGTTGATACTAGATGTGCATTTAACCTCCATAGAGTAAAGGCTTAACTGTGTTCAGGTGTCAGTAAATTCCATTTAAAAAGTGTTTTCAAGAGAATATCATAGGTCAGTGAACAGAGTTGCCTTGGTAACCAAATCTAGTTCATAATTTAAAGTGGGGAAATCCAGGTGGTGGGCAAGCTCGCAAGGCATTTGCAGAGTGTCACTCAGCCAGTGGGATGTCCCAGTCAGCAGCCCCGTCAGGAGGAAGGCATCCCTGGGTGAACTGGTTCAGGGTTTCAAAGGCATGAGCATTACTGAGAAACAAGCAAACACACACACACAATCTCCAAAACGCATGTACGAGGATTATTTTCCTTTTTTCACTATGTTCATCCCCTAGGTAAAAAAAATAATCAAAAAAGATTCTGCTTTCTGCCTTATTAAAAGTAGGATTTTAGTGTCCAGGCAATTAAATCAAGCTGTATTGTGGTCTGAACGGTTCAGTAGACAATGCAACATAAAGCACATGTGAAACAGGCATCACACATAACCTGCCCTGGGTCTGAGAAAGCTCTCACAGGAACCTGTCAGGACGGGAAATGGCGGTGCCGCTTACGGGCAGCCAGCTTCCTCCTGAAGTGCTCCAGCTGGGGCTGGACAGGGCAGCGCTTGCTGTCATAGCACCAAACACTTACCCGCTGTGGCAGACCCTCCTTGCACTGAGCTGGGGAGACGCGTAAGTGAACTGAGAGGGCCAGGGTGCTGAAGGCAATGCTAACGAAATTGCTGGCTTGCAGAGGCTTGGCCAGCCAAGAAACCGGCTTGCCAAGAGGCAGGAACAGGCTGCGGGCAACCTGACAGAGGGGCCAGTCTCTGCCCAGGGTGGCTGTCGAAGGGGCGAAATGCCTCTGAGGAAAAGGTGAAGCAGCAGCAGTCCCCAGAGGCTCTATTTAAAAACCTAAAAACTCCCAGCAAGACTGGGCCTTTACTCAGCTTACACACTTGGGAGAGACACATAAGCTGTCGGTAGAAAACCAAGAGAATGAACCTCTGCCTGAATGAAAAGCTCAGTTCAGTCATTATGTCCCCTCATAGCTACTACTTCCTCACACACGTTACAACTACAGTGTCGCTTAACGTGCTCTTTAAATCAGAACATCATTCTTTTCATCACTTAGTAGGATCACCTTTTTGCTTTCTATTAGGTTCAGAAGATCAAGCATGCTGAAATGAAGGAAAATTAATTATTTTTGTATTAGCTTCTAGTGTATTTTTAAACTACAATTAAGCCATTTAATTCCTCAAAAAAAAAAAAAAAGAGAATTGAGTTATTAGGGTAAATTATTGACAAAATATAGCATGGGGCTAGCCTCTGCAGATGCAATGCAAACCATGTTAAACATGTGCCTTCAAATTTGCAGCAACAGCAGATACATACTAAAAATATATATGACTTGCTCCGTGAAACATTAATATGAGCATCACACAAAAATCAATGGAACTATCTCATGTATAACAGTCAGGTGTGAGGCTTCAGAGGTTTTTTGTATGTAATGGTTATAGGCTTTTTTCTTTTTTTTATCATGGAGTGCCACCTGTTAACAGCACAGAGAAGCAAATGGGAGGGGAAAACATGCTACTTGGGCACTCTAGGTAGTCCAAAGCTCTTATTCAAAGTGTCTAGATTTAAAGAGCAATTTTTAACATTCTTAGATCCTAACACATGCCTTTAGAAATGAAATCTAAACCTCACAAGGTATCACTTCTATTTTCTTAGTATGTGAAAGGAAACTAATATGCCTGCAGTAACATTCGCAACTAATTGCTTCACCTTCTGACACACAGTCCTGATTTTCCACAGAGCTTAGAAATGTCACATTTCAATACACTATAAATATCTTTCACCTCAGGAAAAACTCTGGTCTATAGGGGCTCAACACAAGTGAAACGTGTGTCTACTCTTTCGTGGATATATGCATGTCCTGTTAATAAAAGTATTCAACACTTTGGTGCTGCTGGCAGATTCTGTTCTTGTTTTCACTTCATTGTGGCCTACTATCATAGCAGTCACTGGTTTGTGTGCAAGAAATATATATGGGAAAATCTGAATATAAAGCACAAAGAACATTAATAGCTCTCCCTGAAGACACAAACAGATGCATATATACAACACACTTGAAACACAGCTTATAAACTTGGCTATGGGGAATAGAATTAGCAGCAGTAAAACTAAAAGGTTTATTGCAAATGACTATGGACCAGATCCTCAACTGACAGGGGAGCATCCTTGAAAGAAATTGTCCTCCACTCGGGAGCTTGCTACCAGGTGCATCACTCCAGCTGCACACAATAGCCTCTAAGCTCACCTACCACACACCTGAACATCCTGCCAAAGCAAGCTACCAAGAAGCTATAGTACCTGATGGTACCTACCATTCTCATGCAGGAAAGCAGGACACCTATCACAGACACCTAGCAGCAAGGTATCTCTTCAGCCTTCCTTCTTCCACATCTCCTTTATTACAGTGCCAACCCTATCTGACAGCATCAGCTGTGAGCACCTGGAGAAGCCCTGTCTTACATGGGATGGTATGATGTGTTGACCGTAACTAAGAGAATCCTCCATTGCCCAAAGACAGCAGTTTGCAGACTCTTTGCACTAATTAAGTGGCATAAATGAGCAGCACTGCTGTTTGGAACATGAGCTGTAGACCTCATCTTATGTCCCAGTAAGTAATAGAAGGTCATAAGAAAAATGCTGTATTTTCACTTTCTGAAATGCTGTTCTTTAGCTAGAAAGGACCTGCTTGTAATTTTGTGTGTGCAAAAATAAATTACCTGAGCTTTATTATGTAAAATCATAAAACCGTAATCTACACATACACATTTTATAGGTTGTGGTATCTTTGCTAGCAACATAAGGAATACTTGTTTAATTTATATGCAAAGGGAGGACTGAGGCATAAAGAACAAAGTGCAATAAGAGATGTTGGGAATAGAAGATCTGAAGCAGACATCTATTTACAGCAATTCAAAGCTGCACAAAAGAAAAATAAAATAAAATCTCTATTACTGAAACAGATGCTTCTGAGACAGGAAAACAAAAGTAAGAAAATCCCAACATCTGGAAATTTAAGTGGTAGCAAAAACTGTAGGATTAAATTAAATAAAGATAATAGGTCTGAACTACTAGAAGGGCATCTGTGAGGTAAACCAAGTGTCGATGAATTAGCTGGAAAAAGTAATTTTTAAGAAGATGACCCATTAAAAAGTATTTTGGCTTTCAGTTTGTTGAACCGACAACACGTGAGAATTTAAAGAAAGATTAATTTAATTAGAAAGAACACATGTGAGAATTTAAAACTTAAAATTAAATATCCAAGTCTTCCTGGACATTATGTGAATAATTCCACCTGTGACAAAACTACAAAGCAGCACTGGAATCCAGATAGCAGAAGCTGCCATGTGTGCAAAATTTGACATGATTAATCATCCATTACTTGAAAGCCATTCCTGCAACCAGGAGTACTGTGACAAATGGGCAGTTAAAGGGTAGAATATACTACTCTACTGCTGCATCAAGCTGCACATGATTCTATTTCATATTTCTATGCCACCACCAAAACACCACAGAGAGCTGTGAAGTAGCTGTTCCAGCAAAGTACTTTTTTGACTCAGATGACCATCCTGTCTCCTTTTGCCAGGCACCTCATTGTAAGTCAGACAAGACAGTAAGTTTTTAAAATAGGATATTGGTAAAATAATTTTCAATATAATTTTTAAGAAGTCATCAGAATTTTTAGTAGCTACTTAAAATACTCAGTTTTTTCCATTTGTTATGTTTAGCTTAAAAGACAAGGCATCCAAAAGAACCATATTTTAGGTGCAAAACACAAGCATCATCAACTAGCTAAACGTGACACATGCTTTTGAGTTATCTTTCTCAACTCAAAATCTAGACGATATTAACTTATTCAATAATTTATTACCCTTCATTTCTTCCTCTGACTTTGAGCTCTTAATACCTGCACAATGTTGCTGCCTGCAAAACTGGCTCGTCTCCATATCCGCCCTTTGACCAAAGCCTCGTTTAACAGGTGAGCTAGTTTCCGTTCCATCTCAGCCTGAAACACTTCCTCCTGAATTCGCTGGTCGATGACACCCAAGAGAACTACATTGCAGAGAAAGTAACCCAAGAACACAAATTAATTAGTAAAACTTTTCAGTGTCTTTTATGCAACTTCAATTACAAGCTTTGAGTCACTCTGTGACAGCTCATGGACAATTCAAGAGCAGCTGTATTCATATGGGAATACTGCCCAGTTCAGCTGGAGATTACATGTTGGAAAGGAAGACATTGGGTGGGAAAAGGTTAAAATAAATAAATAAGTAAATAAACAAACTAGGGCAGAGGGCATTTTGGAATCTCAACCAGGCTAGACAGACCCAGGATATTGAAAAAACAATTTCAATTCTAAAAAAACCCATAAACTTACGAGCATTCAATTAATTGTTTAAAACAAATAAAAGAGAAAATTCAGTCTAAACTGTCTGCTGTAACTACTTTCAGTCAAAATGTTGTGTTCAGAAGTGATACAGAGGTGGAGATGGGCAGGGCAAGGGTTCAGACTCAATGAGAAAAAGTAAAACAATAGCACATGAATGAAGCTGTGTATTCCAAGTGCACTTGCCCTAGGTAAGACAAAGGTTAACAAGCATGCTAATCATAGCACAAAAAACCTGGTTAGTAGCCCTGCCCACTTCACTTCCCAACCTCAGGTACTCCGGGTCACTGGGGCAGCTAATGCTGAGAGGAACCCCTGAGGAAGAACACATAGGAAACACGAAAAAAGTGTGGACCTTTACTAACAAGATGGCATCCAGTAAAAGAAAAGTGAATGAAGCGATAGTCATTCAAATGACCTAATTAAACAACCCTAAAGGATAGTAAACAAACTCACCGCTGACTGCAGTAAAATAATTCAGTTTTCATTACTGCGCCTCTCCACTAAAATGGTTTATATTTTTTAAAAGTCCCTTTTTCAGGAAGTGTTTTCATGTTTTTTTTTTTTTTAAGTGTGATGCTTAATAAAAAGCCATCCAATTAGATAAAATCAATTAAATATAATTTTAATTTTTTTTAATTTTTAAAACAAAAATATTAACACCACTTTTTCCATTTAAAAATTTTCACTGCAGACGTCAGAAAAAGGAAACATTTTCATGATTTCTCAGAGATCAACAGCATCTGTCTTCTAAATTCAATCATAGACTAAGTATCTCAGAATTAAATAGCAAAATAAGTAGACAGTGGCCTAAGGCTATTATATACAGCAAGCGGAAGATCGTTCTTGCCTGTGTATTGAATTTCAGTATCAATGAATTATGCTTAATAGCATGAACTGTATTCTACAACTGAGAGGGGCAGCTACAGAGAACCCTGCATATCCCAACGTTTTATGACTACTGGGATACATGCACATATATCTGGGTAACCTAATATTAAAAACCTTTACGTGCATAAATTCTATCATTTTCCTGTGTCATGATTCATTACCCTTATAACACAACATACAGACTGAAAGAACTGACCCAGCCAAAGTCTACTAGCTCTTCCCAGGCTGCCTGCAAGAACTGGGATTACAAAAAATTCCTCTACAGCAAAAAAGGTGCTGCAATTGGCTTTCAAAATCTTACAGTCACAAAGTTTAGAAAAACCCAAAGGGATATGATTTTTGAGCTGGAAGAACCCTCTTCTTACTGCAGGATCTAAGGGGACTTCCAGCAACACCAGACAAAGCAAACCTAAGGCTGAGCGGGGGGGGGGGGGGGTGTGACCAAAAAAGCCAACATAAAACTCTAAGTAAGGATGACATTGGACATGGGATACACATATGTAGCTTCCCTCATGTTACTGAACATGATTTGAAATTCTTCATTTTTCTTCTCTAAAACAAACTGTGTGGGCTTCAGAAATTAAGCTGCAACTTGGTTTCCTGCTTAAAAAGTAAACTGGGTCACTGGTGAGAGGAGACAGGGATACCTGAAAAAAGAGTAACTCTATACAACTGGTGAACTACAGGTGGTGAAGTTGTGGGAAGACAAAAGTGTATCCAGCGGGGCATCTGCACCCTAACAGCAAGTTTGGTAGGCACAGCCTGGTCAGTATTCAGGCTTTCTGCTTAAAAGAAGCAGGTAGGACCTACAGTGTGCAGGCAACCTCAACAGCCTTTGAGAATCTAAACGTGACAGCTCAACCATATCTGTGAATTATAGACTAAAACATCCAGAAGACTTGGGTGGGAGGGATCTGCTGTGAATGAATCAGAAGAGATCGATGAAACATGATGAAACTCTTTCATGTACTTGGAATGTATCTATTTTCATTCTGTTTTATTCCTGGCATGTTTTAGTAGAAAGTGCCACAAAAATAAAATTTTAATTTTCACTTAAAATAAAAACCTAAAAATCATTGTGGTATATTGACAGCGTGCAGAGTAGACACTTTATGCCTGACAGTGTAAGTTGTCTCACTAAGAATGAACTGCTTTATAGACAAAAACTACTTTGTGTGCATTACCAAGGAATTGCAGTAGTTCATTCTAGACCCGGGAGTTACATTTCCCAGATATTCCAGGTCACTAGGCCTTTGGTTTTAGAATTTATGCAGCTCAGGCACTTTATTACCTCATAAAAATGCAGCACCCCTAAGCTATCGATATTTATGTAGGCTAGTTGTCCTGCTAACAAAAATAATTGCATTCTTACTCACAGAGACTGTACGTACCTGTTCTCACCCAGGAAGATTTCATCAACTGAGACACATTAAGCTTAGGATAATGAAAGGCTGAGGGAAAAACAGAATGGAGGAAAAAGATCCGTAAGAACAGTATTCTCAACAACATACACAAAAAAAGAAGCTACTTCATAATTTATACTGTTGGTAAACTTCTTATTTACACAGATGTATTACTACTCCTGAGGCTACGCAGACACAATGGTAAGGAAAGTGCTCCAAACATACACTGCCCAGTGCGTCTCTGAACAAAAAGAAGCTAACTGAGGCGGTGAGATTTATTACCTGAAAGACTTCAAGCTGCTGTACCGAGGTCATTGCTCCTAGAAATTTAAAAGCTCACTGTCTGAATTGTGACTCTTACTGAGCTAGCTGCAGGATCAGACTTTTGCTCAAAGGGCAATGAGGCAACTCACGAGTGTCTCAATGAAAATAAGACCTTCTCTGAGGCAGAAACTACACGGGAACACTAAATGTAAAGCAGAAAACTAAATATATCTGATTTGTGTTCCAGACTTGTGGAACACCACCTTGATAATTTTTTTTTTTTTTTTTTTTTTTTTTTTTTTTTTACAAAAATCACGAATAAATGCATGTAGAAACATTGCTGTAGACAAATCTCATGGCTTTTGTGTTTGGCTTGGTGGCTACAAGCTTTCTTAATTTCTCAATTTTTCCAAAAAAGCTCTGCTCCAGAGCAAAATCTTTGTCCCAGTGAAGTAAATAAAGTCTATTTCTACTGACTTCAGTAGGGATAAGATTTTTCCCAAGGTTTCCACTGGAGAGCAGTAAAGACATGTTGGGAAACAAGTGAAGATGGGGGCTGGGCCAACAGTTTCCTCAAGGGAAGTCTTAAGCTTCACTATGGCAATAAGGAAAAGGAATGGTCTTAACTTTCTCAAAATATTTAATTCAGATGCAGTTTGCTAAGCATTATACAAAGGTTAATTTTTAAACCATTTCATGGATAGAAAGAATGCGGCACATAACAATTAAATGACCTGGTCCATGCCAGATCAATTTACAATAAAGATGTCTTTTCTTCAGTTGTAGAATAGTTTGCCACTACTGCATGTTTCAGAGAAATAGAAAATTACCATTTTTCTGATTTAATTATGCAATAATCTGTAGAGTAGCTGACCTCTGTCAGTGTACCTAAAAACTGATTCTTTTACCCCTTAAAAAACTTAAGAATTTTTTGTTAAGGCAAGAGCAACACAATCACTAGTTATGTTGTACCTTTTATTTTCATAGATCTACAAATAGTCCCTTGGAAAAAAATGAAAATTTGGTTATGCCACCTTTATTTCAATAATAGCACCACTAGCTTCAAGAGAACCACCTGGGAGGTACTTTGTGACTTACTATTCAGAAAGGCATCAGAATATGGTCCTTTATTCTGAACAGGAAACATTGGCCCTCTATACACTGACCAGGATGCATCAAATTTCCAAAACTCTCAGACACAAGAAGCACCTCACAGTCCATTTAAACAAACACATTTATTTTTAGCATCCTGCTACACAATTCTTCTGATTGTAGCTTTTAGATTGGAGTTCTATTTACTCTGGTCATGCAATTGTTTACTTCAATTTAGAAATACAACCTGAACAAAAAAGCATAAACTAAATTGCATCTGTTGTTTTTCCAAAGCATGGAAAGAGCAAGATAAGAAAATCAAAAACCTTCCAATGGCCATAAAGCTTTGAACTGCTAGCAGTTGTGAGTTTTTTCTTCTTTTAAACCAAAATCATGTTTTGCCTCAATACTTAATGTGCTCTTCACACTTTTTCTAATTAGTACTTGAAAATGATTTAATTCATGCAAATTGCTGGATGACTATTCACTTAAACTTTTCATGGAATTAATGAAATTTAAAAATAAAACAACTTGAGCAGAAAATCTTGAAATTGAAAAGGAAGATGTGCCATGATCATTGGTAACTAAGGCTGGGTTCTAAAACCTGATGAAGAATGCATGAAATGACGGACACTTCTGCAACTGAGACCATGCTAAGCAGTCAGAAAATCCAGGCTCCAACTCTTATTCCATAGGTCACTCAAGTGTCTCACCAAACACACATGTGGCCAGATCCTGAGCTCAGCAGAAGTCTCAGCACTGCAGCAAGATCATATTTGCATGATTCCTAATGCCCCCTGGAACTAACGATTAAAACCAACACAGACTGATTGTTATTCTGAGGGGGAAGTTGGAGAGACAAAATGCAATTATTAGTTAGATTGCAGCTGGTCTGCTAATGACTATAGATGCATTAATGAAGTAGATGCTAACATCATTAGAAGATTCTAACATGCAGCCCTGAAGCACCATACCGTGTAACAGCATTGATTCAATGTTGACTGAAAAGGCAGAGGGTCACCTAGTCACCCAGAAACCTCTTGACAGCAGTCTGAAGCACACCACTCAAGCAACATGGCCTTCGCCAGATGCTCCAACAAGGATCGTTCTGACCCCCTCATACAGAGATGTGTGGGACCATGCAGGACAGAACCAGTACCATACTGATCATTCCTATTTCTGATAAATGGAGGAACAGTAACAGAAAGCGTGGAGGGAATGCAATATTTGGAATGAGAAGGCATCAACTGAAAAATAAGATTCCATGCAAAGACTGGGGTGTGGACAATAGTAACACACTGTATCTGTTAAAAGTCTGATCCAAAATCCACCCAGAAAAAAATTGCCAAACATTTCTGCAGTCTTTGGACAGTATCATATGATTTTATATTATCCTATTGGCCTTGCAACATCTCCAAGATATCTAAAATAGATGCCACCCATGAAAGTGCTACTTATGGCACTGAAAAAATAGCAAGTCCCAAGGCAACTCTCTCTAAAAGTCATAATAAAAACAAAGAGATTTATTCAGGGTAAGTTCATGAAGGCCAATATTCCTCTTCTAGTCCACAGCTAGCCCTTGCCTGTCCTCAGAGAAATCTTCCAGCCATAAAGAGATACCAAATATATTCTTTCCCACTGTTTTTAATGAACTAGCACCCAAAAACCGTGCCTAGACTTGTTTTCCTTCTGCTGACATGTAGCTCCTGACCACCTAACCAGTTTACAATCTAAAATGTGAGATGTAAGGTGGACAATGCAAAATAAGCCTGCAGGAAGGTGTAAACTGAACATTTGAATATAAGCGTGTTGCTGAAGTCACCTAGAAGTCTGTGGGGGAAAGAAAAAAGTCTGGAAGTTTCCAGGCTTGGCCACTCCAGCTGCCCTATTCCTGCACAGAACAGTCCATTCTGTCAAACTAACAACTTTCACTACTGACCCTGACTCTAAATGAGTGGAAAACAGCTGACAAAAAAATTCCTGTTGTTAATGATGTACTGCACAGGGACAACACACACAGTTAGAAGTATAAACAGTACATATTAGTTATGTGGGAAAAAAAAAACCCAACAGTGAAAGGACTGCATGTGACAGGCAATGTGAAGTGAACAAGCAGCAGGGAGCAAATATATTCCTTCAAACAAGGCTCATATTCGGGATATTGATGGGAAGGTCTCACTTCACTTAACAGTGTTGAGATACAGTGATATTACACAAGTAGCTTTTCCTTAGTATGAATCAACTTCAGCCCCCTGACAGCTCAGCTCACCTACAAAACATTTCTTTTTCTTCAGCTGCAGACTATGAAACTTACAAAATCATATACAGAACCCTCAAGGGGAAAAAGTCACCACCAAGAGTATTAACTGTTAGCATGCCGCATAACTAAGGCACAAATGGCATAGAACAGTATGGTATGGAACATTTCATATTTACATATAAACAATTTACATATAAACAATAACATACATAAATTGTTTATATGTAAATATGTAAATATCCAAAATTCTCCTAAAATTCACACTGAAAAGCAGAGGGTTGCATATTAATTTGCACAGAGCAAAGCAGCTACCTATCTAAGGAAGATCTTCACACCACCTTCCCTGCTACAACTGCTCTGCAGACCAAGGGAGAGCACGACTGCAGAGAGTTCAAGGCCTAGAAAACAAAAACATTTGGGCATGTTCCTGCCAAAGTAGTTTTGAGGATCTGGCTGTTGGTCATCCTCAACAAAATGCTGAATAAGATATATCAAGAAGGATCTGCCCAATGCTGCTGAGCCTTTGGACATGATTTCTGGCTCTGAATACTGAAGATCTAAAAAATCCTTTGGCTCAAAATACAGTCAACAGCAACAGTGCAAAAAAACTGTAGAAACAGCTAAAAATAACCAAGTGTGGTCGCCTCACTTACAAAAGCGTATGAACTACATTCATTATTGTGCTTGCTGACAGACGGACCCATAGCTCTAACAAGCTGAGAAACTGTGTTCCTACTTTGCCGACTTATCAAATGGCACCATGTCTGGTATTCCAAAACAGTGACTACAAACGCACCAAAGCGCTATTGAGACCAAACGAGACAAGTTCAAATCAAAATGAGCTGTCCTGCAGTGGGCTCAATCTACAGTAAATTTGAGTTCCTCTAGCAGTCAAATGCTGACAAGATGTTCCTTGATTTAGGGGACCATATCCACCAAATCCTCACATTTTCTACATTGCAAAGTTTGGGAAGATCTCATCGTTCCTAAAAATTCTGAATTACTAAATTGAAATTTAATATATTTATTTTGATTTTATTTGTTACATGTATTTTATCTTATTTGTTTTAATACAACATTAAATGTTTTGAAAATTCAGTCTAGACAAATTTGAAGGTTGTCTTCAAAATCTCTCTATCAAACAGAGAGACAGCACCACCAACAAACTCTGGCTAAGATCTGTGAGGCAAGTTCCATGCTCTGTTGGCAACTTTCTTTCAATAAACTATGGCAGCAGTTAGGTAGGGCCATTGAAGGCAAGGGTGTATACGTAGCTTGTTCAGCTGTCATCATCCCCGCTACTGGGGATGTGCACCAAAGAAACAGCATTTTTCAAGAGCTCCAAATAGGGGAATCTGGGAATAAAGTGTGTATCATGATGGACTTAGTCACCACTGATGAGTAACTCTGCCTTCCTACACTGAGAATCCGCTTGAGGATTTGAGGTTTGGTATGGTTTGGGAGATTTGGTGGATTTGAGGGGAGGAAGAATAATTTTGTGTTTGAAGTCTGGAGGCCTGTGCTGGAATTTGCAGGAATGAAATTACCACACTGTTGGCACACTTGTTTAAAATCACCAGCAGGAATAAAAAAACAATTCCTGAAGCTTCAGAAACAAAGTTATAGAAATAACTCACCCACAGGCTTGGACATGCCACTGTACTAACAGAGGCCAAATTTGCCAGGCCACAACAGCCAACATCTACATTACTTCATTGCAAATACTCAGAGTAGTGAGGAAAGGAGGAGAAATCCAAATGGGACCTTTTTCCAAAGGCACTGCCTGACCTCTTCACTCATGCTACTTTGCATGTCTGTCTTATTAACATGTGAGCTACCACAGAGCCCCACTGGCCAGGCACTATAAGCATGCAGATAACACAGGGAGAGCTCCTGCTATGAGCACTGAAGAAATTACCTTCAAACTTCCTAAGTACCATCAGGAAAGGAAAATAAGGAGAACAGTGTACATGCATGTTTAGTAGGAATGTTCTTCCCCTATTTGACAGACAGACGCGCCTGTCTTTCAGGATACACTGGCCTTGGTAGAAATTCTGTTATTTAATTGCACTGTAGCTCCATCGCACAATCCAGAAGATGGATTCTCAGCAAGGGCCAACCTGCAAATTCATTACAAATATCACTCCAGAATATGTGGACAAAACTAAAAACTGTAGGACCAGATGTGCATACATCACAGGAAAAAAAAAAAGCCCCACAATACCAAAAGTATTACCCAAGAGACTAAAATTCAAACAAACTCTAGGGCAAAGGTGCAGAAGAGATGACACAGAGTAGAGAGAAATGTCTTGCAAGCAATCAAAGCAAGAGCAACATTTAATTTTAATTCAGTGAGAGATAAAGACCACAGCCCACAACCTGAGAAGTTCTGCAGCCTCACAAGGAACAAAAGAAATGCTAGTCGTCTATGGACAGGGATTCTCAAGGCTTTTGGTCCTGGCTCAATTAAATACAGCTACCACCGCACAGGTACAGTCTATGTGAGACCAAATGAGAGCAGAAATGTTTAAAGGAAATGAGTCAACAACCTCATACATTTTTTAATTGATTATGGGAGCAGAGGGTTCAAAAATGCTGAAAAATTAAAACAAAAACTGCAAAAAAATTAGTATGTTTAAACTACTTCTAGACATTGGGAAAGTATCCTGTCCAATCATCTTACATAGATTAAAAGGTGCTATGGAGAACAACTTCTGTTGACAATCACTTTCTTTACAGTATCTTCATTACCATACTACTACACAGCTGCATAATGAACAGCAGCTACCATTAGGCCTGATTTTCCACTAGACATTTAACTGTATAGCAAGAATCACTGTGTCAGATGTTATGCGCCTATATAGCTCACAAAAATAACTCTGAAAATTAAAAATCTGCATTGGAAAGCACAGTGAGATAGGAGAAACGGGGAATTAAGGGACTGAGTTAACAGTAACACCCACCAGGGGGGAAAGGCAAGTACTGTTCTCTCATGATCTTGCTTACATTCATGAGTCATTTCTGTCATGAACAATCCATTAGTGTACAAGGATAAGTGTTGAGTTTAGAAACTTGGCTTATTTATGAGACTGAGGTCATCTGAAAAATCTAACCAAACATAAGTTGTCAAGGCTGAGTGTCAAGCACACTCTGCTATGCAAGCAGTTCCCATTAA
This sequence comes from Gymnogyps californianus, assembly GCF_018139145.2. Taxonomy (NCBI): domain Eukaryota; kingdom Metazoa; phylum Chordata; class Aves; order Accipitriformes; family Cathartidae; genus Gymnogyps; species Gymnogyps californianus. The sequence continues at coordinate 155,545,193 of NC_059471.1, forward strand.
TCTAAGTTTAGGATGGCCATGGACTGGAAAAAATGACTTGCAATGCAAGTTGTACATAAGAAGCGAGAGATATACTTAAAGGTAATACCTTAAAAGATAATAGACTACTCAAAAAAGCACTGCTGCTGACTAACAGATAACCCAGACAGACGATATGGGCAAATACAAGTTTATGTTGCCAGTGTCCCAGGCTTTCTAGAAGTCAGAGCCACAGTTAAGTGCAATGCAAAGCCCAAGGTAGTAAACTCTGCTGAGAAGCAGCAAAGGCCCCTGCAGACATAACCACACAAACACACCTTGAATTGCACTTCACAGCAATATTGATCGAAGTGACTTTTTTTTTTTAATCTGGACTATGACCAATGGACTAACGAAGCCAGGTTAAGCACAACTGGCCCAGCACAAAAGGAAAGGATGATGACAAAAGCAACAAGTTGCTGTCACACTGATAGGCAGTATGTGAACAGAGAGGAGCATGGATTTGCTCTGCAGAATTCATGATACAAGTTAGGGACTTGAAGCTGCATTATCCCTTATGCACTAAATTACTTTAAAATTGTAGAGAGGAAAAAGTACTAAAAAAAGTATTTTGCAGTCTTGGCAGACAGCAAGTACTCACGTTCAGCAATTTGCTGCACAGGAAAGCCCAGATAGAAGCTGAATTCCACCACAGACAAGTTTCTTAGCTGCTCACTGACTTCGGACCCATTTAGAAAACCGTATCTATCTCGCACAGCAAAAACAATGCTCACGGGGCCTTGCCGAAACGCTACCCCAGGCCTGCTCAGAGTTATGTTCAGTATCTGAAAAGACAAGATTGAAGCAGGGTCAGCAAAATCAAATCACTGGCATTTCCATTCCTTCCTTGACAGAATTCTTTTTTCCTAATACGAAGGGGAGACAATTCACATCAAAACAGAGGAACATCTATTCCAGATTGATTCAGCCTGCTGAGTTTCAGAAGAGGCAAAGTTACATGGGAATTCCTCTTCTAAGAGTTATCCTGTAAGGTCAATCATAATTCAGAATGATCTGAAAGCTACAGTCCAGAAAATTATGAAAAACACCACCTAGAGGGACAGTCAGCAAAATAAATCTACCAATAAAGAAATCTTAGATGAATACCAAACTGTGTGGAACAGACAGGAAGAGACCATGGTAAAGAAACATTCTGAAAATGGATGTTCTCTTGGTGAAAGCCTCCTGCACCATGCATGCATGCCCAGACCCTACCACTAGTTAGAAGCCTTATTTTGGCACCAATATACACAGCAACCGTGTTCATGTAGACAAACCTCTTCCAGGCAGTAGGGAAGTATTTAAAAGTTTGCTAAGCTGATAGCCCAAGAAACAGTTTTGCGTGTTGTCTTCAATCTATCTGGTCACATTGTGTCATTCAGTTGTAGAGTTCTGAGCACTTTACTATATGTACTATATAGTACTTTAGGTACTATAAAGTTTATGCCATTTTTCCTGCTATGATTTTATTTTAGAGTACCACAGATGGGCATTTATGGTGCCAGTTAAATAACACGATAAAACTTTTACTAATGTTGGTATTACAACAAAGCTAGATTAAATTTAAGAATTCAGACAGAAGAGGGAGTTGGTCTCATTAAGTTGAATTACTGACTTTCCAGGGAGTTTTAAGCTTTGCTATGTGATTCAGTATCCAGCACATATGCAATACATTTCATATGTGAAGTTCCAGTAGCAGCTGCCACGGACATCATATACTGCTGTAAGTATTTCTAGACCTCAGAAGCAACTAGCATGTTTGCTCACAAAATGGCAGCGTGCCTGTAACTCCTATATTCCCTAACAGGATCCTCTGAGTGGCAATGAGACCTGAAAGTTGTCCTCCAACAAAAACATTCTAACCACACCCTACTCTGTAATAGTAAAATCTGATGGGAATGACTTTGATAAGAGTTGGGGCAGCCTTTATATGAAAAACTATAAATCCTATTATATTCAATAATGCCTTTGGATATAAATCATCGTCTTGGATAATTTTTTCAAAAACCTTGAAACCAGAGGAATATGTGGCGCCATATTATTTTGTAGGGGAAAAAAAAAACCTGACTTCATGACAAAGCCTCATAGTTCTACATGATCTAGATGGCAAGCGGTAGCCAGTGAACACCTAACTCATTTTACTGGCTGGATGAAACACAGGACAACCAAAGGTGAGGAGAAAAAGGGACAGACACAAAACATGCTAATCTTTTTACCTGCACAGTGAAGTTGTAGAACTCCTGGTGTCTGCTCACCTCCATGAATGCCATTGTCAGCCCTTTCTCAATGCGCCGGCTAAAGTTGCAGAACCCAACATCCATGTTCCGAGGCACAAACTGAAGCACTGAAGGCAAAGGGTACACATTATTCTTACAGACAAGTACTTCCATGAGAGAGACCAAAATGAGCAAAAGAATCCACAGGGCTATCACTTTTTCATGGAATTCAGGACATATTCAGCAAAACACTGGGTAAAAATATAGTAGAAATACATTTTGCGTTGGTGCAGTAAATTCTCTACTCATTACTATCTGTTGCAGCAGTAATTAGAGTACCAAAAGATGTTAGTGACAAAATACCCACTGTTTCCTCTTGCATACTGAAAGACCTTCACTACATACCTGTGGCTAATTTTACACGACTTGAACACTGAATCAGCCACACTGAAATCCTTAGTACCCAACAGATCAATGAAAATCTTAAGGAAAAAAGCAACAAATCTGTTTTTCTTGTAGCCTGAAATCTAGTATTTAGCTTGTCTAAAAGACCACATATTGGGTCCATTGATACACATTAGTATCAGTCTAACACTTTCAAAACACTTAATTAGCAAACAATATTTTAAATCTAGATTCATACGCCTTGAAGTCTTTCACAGGAGAGAAAGAGCGAGCACAGGAGAGAGAGTGAGCATAGAGGAATGTGAGCCAGCACACAGACCTTAACTACATGCACATCTGTGGACTTCCTGATATAGTCTCACCCAAAGAAATGCTATAATTAGGTTACAGACCTTAATAGCAGTGTTATACAAGGCTCAAGAATAGAAAATATGTCTACTGTCTATGTAACCTTGTTAAGCAGTGGAAAAAGACATCACACCTGCACAATTAAAGTAGTGATGTCTTACCATACAGTTATTAACAGAGCAGAAACAACACATGAAACATACCTGAACAAAAGCACCACGTTTGACATTCACTAACTCTCTGCCTATATACTCAATCCCTGTCACTACCTCATTATGCAGTCAACCAAGCAGGGAGGCAGTTTTGTTATGCAAATAGTCCCTGAAGAAGATTTTAAATGATACCACTGACTCTCAAAATCTACTACATGGGTAATACTTTACTTTAGATTATTAGCAGTCATGGACTTCACATAAACTGCTGCCATACAGCAGCCATGGAAAGCTGAATACTACATGAGCAATCCTCCTGCTCACATTACACATGAGCAATCAATCCTCCTGCTCACCAATTCTCCCACATTATGATAATTCTAAAAAGTAGCATCTAATGTAAACATAATTTGAAACTTGACTCAAGGATTATAAAGTAGCTGCACTGTGATTTTATGAGTAGATGTTTCACAGAAATTTTTTTCTCTTCTCACCTTTTGAAGCAGGAAAAAGAGCACACCTATTTTGCAACGTGCCAAAAAAATTTTCCTGAAAAAATCATGAAATTATGGGGATAACTGTTTACAAGTTATCATCTCTCAACCACAGATCCGGCAAGTATTTCACTAACAACCAAGAGTTAAGATTCACAGCAGCAGAACGCAGGGTTTTGACTCGACCGTGCATATTTAATCACAAGTGAAGAAGCGTGAATCAATACGAAGCTACATCCCCTCCTCTTCGTGTCACGAAGAACTCACCTGTCTGAACTTGGAATCTGTTATCTGGCACAGTGAAAGAAGGATGCAGTGAGAGGATCACGGGGGTCTCACCACGAAGAAGACTGCTGTTCACAAGCACATTTATGACAGCTACTGCCGTGTAAACAAAAGGACCTGATGTCACCAAGAAAGCAAATTTGGGGGAAATTTTATAAACCTACAAAAGAAGAAAAAGAAATTTAAAAAAAAAAAATCTTCAGTGTGAAATTTGGCAACACTTTAGACCTACATAGTCTCACACATTTCAAAGCAACATCATCAAGAGGTAGGAAAACACAATCTTTATTTTTCAAAGAGGGCGCAGAAGCACAAATGCTCTGATAGTGCTGTGGCTTGCAGCCTCTGCTCCAGTGCATCAGAGAGGCAACTCCCCTGTGCTAGGTGCACGTAGTAGAATCTCTTCAGTACAACACACCAAAGTCAACACTTCTTGATTTATCACATCCCAGCATAGTAGCACGCCCCCTCACCTGCATTCCCCTGGAGTTCATAAGAGCTCCCATATAAAACTGCTGTTTACTTACTGAACTGCTTGCATAGCTTCTGCATTTCAGTCATATACTGCATAGCAAGTACATCCTATACCATTCACATGTAATATGCAAGAAGCAAAATACACATAACCTGTGTTTTATGGATATGATTTTCACACTCAAGAACACTTTCTTCCAGAGAACACTTCTATCTGCTTATTTCAGCACAATTACCACAATTACAATTTTCCTCTTCCAATTCATCTCCTGACTTTGAGTCTTCTTAAAAACCCTGAGGAGCCTTAGTCATCGTGTAAGAGAAATGAGAGTGTAAGTTAAATATAAACCTAGGTGTTTCCATGCAGACGCTCTTATCCACCATTTCTCTGTCACCTAAGTAAAAACAAACTGAAGGCTTTTATTTATTTAAATATATTGCAGTGTCTTCTCTCCTTCAGAGAAACTCTCTCAATATCAAGGACACCCGTTTCCTCAGCATTATTTTTTTCCTCTTTGGTTTACTCCCCCAGTTTGCTTTATTTGCTTGAGGCAGTCACACTAAAGTATTTTGAGATGTCCAACATGATGGCCTCACAAATAAATAAATAATCTAAACCAGAGACCCAAAGGTTCTGACAAATGTGCAGCTCTTACATTAAGAGATGCTAGCACCTTGCAGGCTTTGTGCTGGTGAAGGGATATGTTAGATATCCTCAACATCAGGATCAGCCTTATAGAAAAGCACAGTGTTACTTAAATTGTGACCCACATGTTCCTTACTGGTATTTCTGCAACAGTGTAAAGTGATGGCAATCGCTGTTCAGATAAGACAGCAAGCAGCACTTTCCTGTCCTCTAAAACCCATGCATTTCAAAGAGATCATCTTCACCAGAAGAAACTACCTCAGTAGCAGAAGGAAATAAAAAAAAAATAATCTATGCTGCTCATTATTCCTTTCCTCCTTCTTAGTCCACAAATATATGCAGCATCCAGCTTTTATTTTAAATGGATTTAGACCCATAGAACTCATATTTGTTTGATATGAATAATGCACAGCTCTTTTCAGTTCCTCTTATCTGAAATTTTATCCTTTTATCTCAGGATGAAATGATCTCTGCAGCTTCAGTTTGTCAAATGGAAACAGCAGTTATAATGCGCAAAACGTGCCAAAAGAAAGTCGCCCATTACTTGCAAAGGAGACTACTTAAAAGGCAAGAAAAAGAGGAATTAGAATTACAAATCTCAGTGACAATTTGCTGATGATTTCTAAAGCAATACATGCTGAGGAAGAGAGGCCTGCTGTATCCAGCATATACTTATGCACTAGAGTTAGGTATTTCAGACAAGAAAGCAAGCCTCTGATAACTAACTCGGCTGTCTCCATCTGGGACCTGTTGCAGTGCACCATAGATGCAATGAAAGCAGTCGAACCCGAACACCCCCCTGGAATTTTGCATTGACTTTTTCGTCTTAACAGCTAACACCGTTTCCCTCTTGTGCTTCACTGCAGCAGCAAAGCGACAGCAACTCCAGAAGAATGGAAATTTAAAAAAAAAACAAAAAAACCAAACACAAACCAAAAAACTTTTAAGTGTAATTTTGAGGGAGGTAGCTTAGAACCACTACAGGTCAAAACAGTAGCTATTTCTGCTTGAGATATTGCAGGGTTGTCTAGAGTTAGCTCTCTACAACCTAATTCGATGACAGAAATGATACAGCCATGCCAGCATGATGCTGCCTACAAGCTAATTCACAGAGAAGTTTGCAAAGTTGTCTAGGAGAGATGAGCACAGCTCATGACTCTTGATTCATGAATGAGAATAGCTCCTCTTGGCACAGCTCTAACAGTTCACAAACCCAGCTGTCCATCCAACTCTCTCTTGGAGGTTTCACCTCTACTGCCAGGACAGTTAGATGCTAACAAATCAGCTAGCTGAACCACCACATTTTAGCGTGCCACCTATTAAAGTAAACAAGCACAAATTTCTTGTATTAAGTACAAATTTCTTACCTTAACACTTTGGGCCAGAAAGCTGGAGAAGTATGCAAAACTCCACGTGCACTTTGGAGCCGTTCCCACAGCAAAAGCAGAAACCTTCAGTAGGAGGAGGGAACACTTACATCACCTCAAGCTAAGCTATCCCTTCTCCAAAGTGTGACGGCTAATCCAACTCCGCTGTTTCCAGGACACAACCTATCTCATTCAAAGCTACCCTCACAAGAGAGCGCGCTTCCAGTACAGAAAGTTTTCAAGCCTCGATTTACTACTCCCAACATCACTGTATGGGAGTCTGGGGTAAACATCACTCTGTCCCTTATGATGTTCCCTAAGCATTTGCTATTGATTATTGTCCGCTAAAATATTTGAATAGATGCACCTTTGCTACAATCTAATCCATGCCTATATTCCACTGTATTACGCTGTGTAAACATCTGGCAGAAAGCATGAACAACCGATTTACTCACCACCCCCTTATTAATCATCCTGTAAAGAGCCTGCAGAGAGCATTTAACTTCCTGAAGATGGGCTACAAAGGCTCACAGGTCTTAAAAATGAAACAAAGCTTCTGCTTCTACACACATGAGGATCCTAAGGCAACAATTCTCTCACTGTTTTTACACACCTAAACGGTACCAGCCAGAATTTCAGCAGCAGCGAGTAGCAATGAAGCCAGCGTAAGTCCACAAGGTGGTACCTTTGAAAGAAGTATTTAACTGCCGGACAACGAACTGATCTCCTTACTTTGAAGGCAGAGGTTTACTGATTTTGGATTATAGAAACCAATAAGCTAAGGACAGGCCCAAACCCCCACATTAAATACAGCAACAAAGTGGCCCAGGTATACATTATACTGCATGATAAAATTTCCAAGCACAAATGAGGCTGGCAAAGAACTTTTTCCTGCTGGCATGAACTTAATGGTACCAGGGGTCCTGGCAGTGAGTCACTGCCAACACTATTTTATTTCACACCCCACTGCAACAAAGCTAGAGTCAAGGGAACATTGTATAACAGATCTTACCCAAGTGTCATAAGGTTTACATTAGAGAAAGCTGACAAAAATTACTCTTATTCAAACAATAGGGTCTTATTCTTTTGCAGATGCAATACATTGAGACCAACTGGAAAGAACTTCAAAATTTTAGGTTATTCTCACTTTGCTGTAAGGATTTTTGCTAGGAAAAAATTGACAAAAGTGTTTTTCATTAGGCAGGATTCAAGCCTGCCTCCTTTTGTTTTCCACTTGAACAACTCAGAATATTTGAAATAATAAAGCAGCAGAGACCAAAGTTTCAACTGAAAAAGTTGGGAAAAAAAAATATGTTTTAATCCTCCTTTCAGTGTTAAACTTGTTTTGTATTTAAAGTGAGCAGCAGTTATATCCATCGTTGCCATGGATTTTATTTTTAAAGCATACATTACTACAAAGTTAAATTTAACAAGACTGTCTCCTGATTTACTGTGCATTACATCACAGCAAGGGAACAACATCTGTGAGCTGTAATAGGAGACACAGTAAAAAAGCAGCTTAGGGAAGTACACTGCTTTACCGTAACTTGCAAATGTACACACGGTTCCTGGGTATTCTTGACTAACAAAAGTCAGGTCTGTTTGACTCATTAAGTTTAGCAATATAGACAAATTCTGTTTAAAATTTTGCATTACATCACCGCTCAACATACTGATATTATAGACAACTCTTTTCTTAAAATAACAGTTTTGCTAGTACTCCGCCGTTAGAGGTGAAGACATTTGCTAGTGATTATTTTTAGTGCAAAATCCATACCCAAGGCATCACAAAGAACACATACGACAGCAGCATTCTAGCATAAAATAAGCATAACTGATTCCACAGAGATGTTTCCTCCTTTCGATAGAAAAGAATTTGCAAAGAATGAAGCCAGACTAACTGCATTATTTATAAAGACAGTTACTTCTGAGAAGCCTTAGGGCCAAAACATCCTATTGAGAGCTTTACAAGGCAATAGTGGGCATGAAAGGAAGGAATTTAAAGGGCAAAAATATAAAGCAGCAAGATATCAAATGTTTGCTCCAATCAGCCTCCAAATATTTAGCAACAGATTTTGTCTTACTGCTGTTACTATTAAGAGGGTGAGTCCTTCCATATTAGAGGCATATAAGGTCACTGAAAACTAGTGTAGTTCTATCATCATGAACTTTTGACTTCTACTTGACTATTGTCAGTTTGCACAATCTGAAGGTATAATTCACAAACCAGAAGAAAAATCTCTTATTTACAAAAAAATGTAAAAAGCTTATGGGCAGGTATTGCTAAAAGGACCTAAACTACACATAATTTATAGTGGCAGCTCACTATGGCTGAAGTTTGGCAGAAATTCGTAACACTCCTATCTTGACTGAGTAGTAGAGAAGTATATTCTCAAACACCAGACAGAAGTTGTTTAATTACTCAGTGCAGTGATTATGGCAGGAGCTGTCAAAACACTGTTTCCCCACACAGATCGGCAAGCAGAAGTTAGAGGCACCAAGGGATTCTGTGCATGGAGAAACTCAAGTTATGTTCAACGTTCAAAGTGCTATTTGAGTTAACTTCATAATGAAAATGAGATCACAGACTCAAAAAAGTAAGATAATGTGGTGCTGGGCTATCACAACTGGATGAAGGCAGACATGAAAAATTGCAAGCGCAGCTGAACCTGCACCTACACCAGTAATTCCATTAAAACATTTCATTTCATCCCCACTGTTGAAGTATCTGATTACACAACAAAAGTACCCCCAAACTACCTCTACAGTCTTTTCCTCTCAGACAGAGGGTTTGAGACAGAGGCAGGGTATAGAGCCTTTAAACCCCATCTCAACCAGACACTCACTTTGAGGTTAGGAAACAACACTGAAATATTGTTCAAAGATAATGCCTTGAACATCAAAGCAGAGGAAGCTTTCAAAAAAAACAAACACCACCACCACCCCCCACCACCACCCCCCAAAAAAAAAACCAAGAGTGCAGCAATTCCTAGCCCTGCGAGTGGGGGAAAGACAGGAGTCACACCTATTTGAAGGCTTAAAAAGGACATCTTACCATTGCACACCTGATTTTTTTTCCCCTACCTTTTTCATCTGCCAAGTCCTGCATTTGGGATTCCACCACTTCCCCTGCAAGTGTTGATGGCCTCACTTACAATATAAAATAGCACAAGGCTATGCAGAAGGTTTTGTTCTGTTTAAGGTGCTAAGTATATAATCAGCTAGCAGAAGAAACAAAACTTTTTAACAGGTATTTTGAAGGGTAAAAGCTTTTCAGTTCAGTTTCAATTCACCAGCCAAAGAAGGTGAGCAGCAGAGGCTGGGCACTGCTTGCTCACCTCTGGCAAAACCAAGAAAGGTCTGTCCTAGAAAAGGATGACATTCTAAAAGTAAAAAAAGCTGATGTCATATTGACATTTTAAAAAACAAAACAAACCAAAAAAACCAAAACATGACTAACATTTAAGTTAGAATAAACCTCTCTCTAATATAGTACCACATGGGTTGTTTTTAAATCACCGTTTCAGCCTGTGAACTAAAACCACTATTGTATTATATTGATCAAATAGTACTTGTACACACTTCATACCACTTACCTCTAGCTCTACTGATCGCCTGAACTGAACTCTGAGCACTTCTCTGATGGATTCACTGACATTTTGTAGAACAGCTCTTTGGGCCAGCACTGGAAATTAATGTCAGTCAGTCAATACATTTTAGCTTCATCTCTTGGGCTTTGGTTCAAAGCTGCATTTTCAATTGTGCAATGCATGAAAAAGCAGGCAATGAGATCAACTGCATCAAATGGGTAAGACGATGGACAAGGAAACAGGTAAAGGTGTGACTGTATCCTAAAAAGTGACTGTACATACAGTTTAAGGAACTCCAGGTTTATGTTCTCTCTCTTGTTTTCCCATATCTAATGTGTTTAGCATTCTACTAAAAGAATCTTCTAAAGAGCCACTGAGGCATTCAAATTGGATCTGAAAGTCACAGCACATTCAGTCTGACCTGTGTACAACAAGCCTGCTGTCATAATGCAGTTAAAGTTTTGTAGGCAATGCATGGAATGCAGATGAAGTCAGAAAAAAGCCACAGAAAATATGCATCTACTTTTGTCTTAGATAAAAAGTAAACAAACGTGACATTAATTACTGAAAGGGATATCCACCAAGTAAGAAACTGCTTTAAAAACCCCACATCCCTATGGATGTCATGTCTGTTACAGTCACACTTGAGACTGTAACTATGGTCAAGGAAACAACTGAAAAGTGTCGTGTTGTCATCCTGCATTTACTTTCCATCAGTAACTTGCCTACAAAACTACTCAAATTACAGGTTAAAAAAAAAAATCTTCCTCATCACCAGCATAGCCAGCTCACCTTCATATCTGGAGGATGAGATTATGCTCATTCTGCTTTACGTATTACAAATAAATCTTAAGGGCAAAATGTGTTGCTTACCACAGAACATGCAGCACTTCTGCACCTGCCCTGGATTAGTTCGCTGGTATTGTTTTGTTAACAAGCTAGGAAGAGGTAGGAAAACACCAAAAAAAAGCAAACACAGATGCTGAGACAATTAATTTTGAAACACACTAACGTCACTTTTTCTGGTTACAAACACACCGAATTCAATTGAAGTAAGTATGGGAGGAGGGAAAATATAAACATAAACTAGTACAGTAAAATTATAAAAATGGTAACGAAACCCAAACATTTTTTAAACCAACTCTCCTCTTTCATACAACATTACCTCACATGCAGGTTTTTTTACAAACAGCAGCAACAACTGAAAGGAGAAACTTACTGAGTCAGAACATTTAATAGTTTGGCAGAACAGTACCATGACAGTAACATTCATTTACAACCCATGAAACGATAAAGCAGCCCCTAATTCAGCATACTTGTATACATACATTAGCAATTTTAGAAGACAATTTCATTCTCTGTGCAGTGTAACATATATGTAACTCACTATCACAACAGACTTTGTTCAAGTGAATTCTATTATTTTCAAGAGTAAATGATCAATCAATGCTTTTACAGCTGTTTGTCTAAATTTACACCATATTTCTTTGAAAGGTTCACTTAGCCAATTCAACACCTGCAATTTAGCTAGGGGGTCACATTACAGTGGCTTCTGAAAAACAAAATAAAAATGTTAGGAATATCTTACCCGCAGTGACTAAGTAAGCATCGGGAACCGTGATGTCGCAGACATAGGGTTGCCTGGTAGTGGTAACGGCAGAGGTTACAGCCACAGGTTCAGATGGAGTAGTGGTCGCCTGAGGGGTGGAGGAGAATGTCCCCAGGCTGCCTGCAGCAGTCGTGCCGTGGCTGCCTGTGGCACTGGTGGCAGTGGTCATGGGGACAGTGGTGGAAGCAGCCGATGCCTCAGTACCAGCAGTTACACTGCTGCCTGCTGGAACTTCATATCCAGTGGGAGGGCTAGAAGTCGGAGGAAACTGCGTGGGAGCAAACGACGTGGTCACAGACAGAGATGCTGTCGGAAAGGGCATCGTGCTGCTGGTGTTGGCACGTGATGTCAGGTGGTCAGGGTCTGCAGGAGGAAGGGCCGTGTGGGCACTGCCCTCGCTGCGAGACGTTAAAAGCAGTGTGGGGTTAACTGTAGCACCAATATCCTCATCAGAAGCCGGAGCAGTTGAGAGCAGAGATGAAGATACATTTAAGACAGGAGTTGCCGGAAAGGTTGTAAACAAAGAGATGAGATTTGTTTCATTGAGCAAGATGCTGCTGGTAACAGACTGGGTGTCGGAAGCGGGCAGCACCAGGGTAGGAACCACAGAGTGAGAGGTGGAGAGTGAAGGCTCCAACTGAGAGGTAGCTCCTGTAACAGCTGAGGTAAACACAACTTCAGAACCCGCTGGCAATACTGAGGGTGCTTCCAGAAACACAGACGACTCAGAGTGAAAATGTGATGACAGCGTTATTTCAGGAACATGTGCATCTGGAACAGAGGATGCATTTGAATAAAAGTATGATGGGAACCGAGAAACCTCAGCTTCAGTGGCAGAGTTGACAGTAGTAGCTAACTCCCAGCTGGAAACATCCTCAGAAAGTACTGATGTCCCAGTCAACAAGGTCTGAAGTAACAGTGCTGATAAATCACTTCGCATGACAGAGTAAGAATTTAGCATGGCCGATGACAAAGACAAGTAGCTAGGTTCAATAAGAAATGGTGTTGATAAAACACTGGATGGAAAATCTGAAATATTTAAAGATGGTTCCTCCCTTGTAGATGTCTCGTCAAGCAAAAACACAGATTCTGATGGCATTAATTCTGGCAACTCCAGCAAAGTTGTACGACTGACTGCAAACGATGCTACCGGCTCACTCGGAATGAAGGTAGAGTCAAACAGAACAGTGGTGGCATCAGGAAGTTCTACACGAGTGCTTGGTGTCAATGAAACTGTTTCCAGAACAGGGAGGGAAAACTGGGCAACAGAGATGTTCAGTGATGTTCCTCCAGGGAGCTGATGGTAAGAAGAAATTGTTATAGGTGTTCTGTTGTTAAGGACAGTGTCCGTAGTGCTTAATAAAAACATGCTTGAATCGGGCATTGCTGCGAATCTTGAAGAAAATGAAACAACTGGTCTTGATGGAAAAGTAGTATCAAAAATCTCAGGTGTAGCCTCCTCTAATTCATACCCGTCAGTAATTACAGTTGTAAATGGAGTTATGCCGTGTACTTCAGAGGCTTTGATGGACAAAGTTTCAACATAATCGCCTGAGCCCACATCATGTTCTGGGGAAAAGCCTGCTTCTGGCAGAAGTGAAACTGAGTCACAATACTGACAAGAACTATATGATCTCGTGAAAGGCACTGGACTCATGAGCTCACTGACAAGCTCCGATTGACTTGGTATTTCTGAACCAGCAGGCAAATTTGGTGTTGTACTGGAGAATTCATGTGTAAACAGGCTGGCATTAAGAACCATATCAGAGTCTGTGGAAATGGCAGCTGAGCGAAGCAGGAAAGACACAAATGGAAGACTACTAGGAAATAAAGCAGGCTCAGCACTGGCTGCTGAAGCCAGCGTGGCCCAGGGAATGCTTGGACTAGAGTAGGTCCTTAGACTGAGAGTTTCTGCTGCCCTGCTACTCGCATCAGCGTAAACGTCACCATACGGGTCTGCACTTTGTGCTGTGGCATCTGGGGTTACAGGGCTATTTTTGTCCAGTAGCTTGAGATGAAGAGGTGACCCTTCTGAAGCAGCCTCAAAAGGCAGAGCTGTTAAACTTGCATTGATGTTCTCCCGCACTGCAACTCCCGCCTCTGAAGGAATGGAAGTGAAATAAATAGCTGTATTTGGAGGGTACAATGGCAAGTCTCTGCTTGCTGTTAGCATTTCACTATCTGGTACAAAAGGCTTCAATTCTGTAAGAGTGTTACTGCGTTCAGGGACAGCGCTCAATGGAGTCTTTTGCTGTGCTGTTTTTGAGATATCATATGGTGAAAAAAGGACAGATAATGAAGGTGTTAGCAACACAGTGTCTAACATTTCTCTTGGTGGCTCTACTGTATTAACTGAGTGATGATCTGTTAAAACTGCAAAAGACTTCAGTGGAGGAGTCCACTGTGCCTTTGGAAATGAGCTAATAAATTCATCGTCACTTAAGAATGCCTCATTGCTTGTCACAGAGACATCTACCAACGGCGTACTTCTTCCTTCTGAAATCCTGACCATTTCTTCCTGGTTAAATAAAGTCACATCAAAGGGAGTGGTAACTGATGATAAAACTGTTTGAAGGAAATTACTTTCTTGGGACTCCAAAGTACTTTTTGCTAAGGCCATTTGTGTCCTGCTGCCTGATATGCTTTGGTGTACCTTTGAGTCCATTGAGAAAAAGGAAAAATTTTGCTGCTCCAAGGATCTCTCATCTAAATAGAGAGGGAGAGAGAAAAACAAAAACCAAAACCCACCAGATTAGCATAAGTAGTAAGATCGCAATGAGCAAACCTCACACACAGTATTTCCGGAAACAACTGCCCAGAATTCAAGGGCTGAGACAAAACCTCTCAGTACATGAAAAGCCTCCATGAGCAAGTCAGCACAAAGAGTAAGATTCCCTGTGAAACTCCATTCCCTGGAAATGAGCCGGACAACGTGAGCTCCTCTCACTCTACATCTACTTATCTCTCTACAGCAACACTCCAGCGAGCCCCATGGAAGGGCAGAAAGTGTCTCCCTCTTACCTATGCAAGGCTACAGTGCATGGCAGCTAACGGTCTCACAAAGTAAACAAACCAAAAAGGTAACAAGGAACAATGCAGGGAAAAATTTTGCATAACTTCAGGTCTTCTGCTTTCCTTTAGTATCACTTCATTTCCTCTGGTTTTATTATTTCTTAATATTAGGCTCACTAGCAGATCTCTTCTGTTTCAAGGACCAGATCCTCCCTCTCACATCAGAAATGAGTGACACTTATGAGAGATGAAGAGGGGTTCCCTTTACGTAAGGCAAATGTGGATCTGATATCAACTACAAGAATTTGCTAAGTAACACGTCCAGTAGTTACGCTTACATTGTCAGCCATTCATTTAACTTCTGGCCTTTTAGCAGTCAGTGACAAATTGCTTCATTACACAATTGCCATCTTTATTCACAACCTGCTGCAGGAGTACTCTGTTTATGGGCCACCTGTAATAAAACTTTCACTGCTGCAGTTTGCAGAATTCAAGTAGTAATAGCCGGGTTCAAACACGAAGGAGAAAGGTATGAATTCACCAGATATTTTAACAAAATACTTGCAAAAATCATATATGAATATCATTTACATAACTTGACTATAATTCCTCCTCTCTCACAAAAGTGTTCTTGGGTTACAGAGAAGATCTGTATATAAGCTTTTCCAACCACGGATGCATTTTGCAGAGAAAAGGTTGATTATAGCTTGAGTACTTTTCTGAAATGTCAAGACTGCATTAGTAGCCTTCAGAGCTGAATATTAAAGGAAATCACAGAAAATTGCTGCAGGATATTTTTCAAGGATACACACAAAGGCTTCATCCTTAAATTATCTATTCCACCTGATCATCCTGTTTTCATATAGGAGTGTCCACATAGTGCTCCTGGAACCTAGTGACAACGCACATTAAAAAGGTGCGGGGGGGGGGGGGGGGGGGAGCGGGGCAGGCGGGCGGGAATCCCATCCAGTTAAACCACCAGGGACCAGTTTACAATAAAAACGAGCATACACAGTATGAAGTGCCAGACGGTGATACAGTACACTGCTCAACTGTAACTACATTTGTAACCCTTTAGAGGATGCCTTGAACTCAGTAACCCATGGTAGATCTTGCAGGAATAGCTCACCTATCTGTTACGCACTGTTGTCAGTCTAACAACACTTTCCAGAGGTGATAAACTGCTGTACTCATCCCCTCCTCGCTGGTCTGTTTGCTAAATTCCTTGACAAAACTTTTCAAGTGCTGACGTACTGACTTGATAAATTTTGAAGCTACCAATCTGAAAAGCACAATTACAAGAATTAATGCACAGAGCTAATACCACTGTACCACTAATCACACCTAATGAAATGAGCGCTGTGACTATATACTTTTACAGATCCCATACACAATGTTTTGCAGCATAGTAGATACTATTCTCTCAAGTAGTCCCAAACCATTTTTTCCTCCTGAAACTCACTGTAGGCATTGCCAGCTTTATGATGCTTAGTTGTGGTGTAATGAGAAAATATACTGCCTTACAGTGCTCTTAGGGCAAAAAAAAAAAAAAGATAATAAAAGAAAAAACAGGTACACTCTTGTAAAAGCTATGTAAGACAAATACACAAGTCCATCCTTGACTTCTTTCATGGAGGTCAGCTGTTTGAACATGGCACAGTGCCGCACAGTGCAGCCACCATGGAATAACAGCCTTCACAAGCAGTTAACATGGTAACAGACAAAGCAGTTTCTAGTAAGCATGGAACTGAAACATGGACCCTGAGCCAGCCCCGTTTGCTGACCAAAAGCTATTCAATGTTTTCTCCTCGCTAAAAGACTCCCTAGCCTCACTCCTTCCTTTGACTTAGGCTTCTAGCCTTTATTTTCCTCTTTGTGACTTTTTGAGTAAGCAGAGAGTTACTAAAGAAAAAAGACTTACAAGGCTATGAAACAAACACTGCCAAAATGAATCACTTCTCTCCCTATACGCATGCACAAGTTCTTTTAGCCAGCTCTGTAAAATCCTGTCCACCCTGGTCACACTTCGGACACCTAGCGCTTGCTTACACTGAATTTCAAATTGCAGGCAAACATGCTAACAGATAAAGTTCTTGTTCATCACAGCTTCGTGTTGTAAATCCCCGCAGCAGTAACACAAGACAGCTGTATTAGCGTCAACACAGTAAGCACGGTAAACGTGGAATTGCTACACGTGACAGTTAATATGACTGGCAAAGGCAAATACATACTAATTCGTAACTGCACTTTTGATCACATATCTCCACAAATCTTTGACCCAAAGCTAGAGGTGATTTCACAAAGAAAACAGTTTCACTGCCTATACATGTCTGTGCTGTGTATCATCTTCTTCCTTCACCCATACAGAGCTCCCTTTATCTTTGTTCAATTTGACAGGGGAGCTGTCACAAGGCAGGATCCTGCTGGAAGTGACTACACATCACAGAAAGATGTTCTGAAGAGTTAAGTGCACCACCATAAGCTGTCCAATAGACATCCATAAGAGACAAGGGCAATCTTGGCTTTAAATTCATTCTGACTTTAGAGTTAGTTTTTTCTTGACAGTCTGCTAATATTTTTTCCTTGAAAGACATAAAGTAATAGTAAATAACAATTTTATCATACATCTGTGCCTCTTAATGTAAAGAATCTTGCCACTGACACCAGGAAAGAAAAAACACAACTTCTGAAAAAGATATTTCTTTTTTTTTAAGGAAAACACACCATGTCTTGAAAAAGTTACAAGCTATAAAACAAGGTAAGAGTATTGTTACTTGAGACAAGTGGAGTGGGAAAAATTCACCAGTGCCTATAGGATTTTGAAACAACTTCTCACCGGCAAGTTCGCAAGCCCATGTTCCATGCTATTTGCTTTGCTTAGTGTTTTAGAAGCAGGCAGCGTTAGTGACATGCCATTAATAATACAAATTATTGTTTTCTGTCATCTCCAGAAGAAAACAGTGTACTACTTGAATACTGCTTGTCAGAACTATGCACGCCTCTCATGGAGAGCAGATGGGACGTGTGGCAGATGTGCCCGGGAGCAGCCAGACAGCCGACAAAGAGGAAGGAAAAGCAAAGGAAAAAGGGAAGGAGGTGAAGGCACACCACAGCATGACAATCAAGCCCTCAATCAGCACAGAGCAGCCTATCTGGCTATACTGTGGGACAAAGAAAGCAGACAGATTGCACATGTTCTGGTGTATCTCAATGCCACGACTGCACAAAGCTATTGATGAATATCAACGCTGACTTGTTTGTTTGCACAGCTGCTGTTGCTGGGTGATGGTTTCACCGTCCAGCAACTGTACTGCTGTTGAGCTACACAACAGTGACAGGATGACAATCAGACAAGCCAAACTCCGCCAAGCTGATAACATTATGAAAAAGAATAGCTAGCTTAGGAAGCAAAGCTGTGATCCCAAGCTACAGCAAAGGGGAGGCAAGGAGAGCACTTGTGGCAGGGGCCACGGGAGGCACAGATGGCACCAGTACAATGCCTCAGCTCAGACGACATTCGGACACGGGAGGAGTGACAGCATAGGAAATATGCTGATGGGCTTGGGGTGACGAACTCTCTGCTGCTTCTGCTGCCTCCCAAAACTGGTAAGAACCTGAATGAAATTCACAAGTCATGAAACCTGTCACTGAACACAACGACCTCTTCAACTGCCAAATCTGTATTTACAGAAGAACAGCCATGCACTGTTAACACTGGCACGGACTTGCGTGAATTTGGGAAGGCCATAATACCAGGACAGCACTTTCCCATGACTACAGCAAAGGACTGCTGCAGTTTATAGACTTCTTTGGTGACAAAAATATACCATGTCAGCTTGCCAGAAAACTATGTGTGTTCATAAACCAGGAACTAGACTAGTCATTTTTCCAGAAAGCAATTAGAGGGATGTAGTTTTCATCCCTCCTGTAGTTGCAGTGCTGAAAAGTAATGTCTGTTCTATACTTTATAATAAAGTAAAAAAGGATGAGGTTTCAAATATATATTTGTAATTATATGCATGTATTCATATGCTTTCATATTTTCATATTTCATTTATTTACAATAAATACACTTTCATATATTTTTAAATGCAGGATCCAAGATGTAATCTCACCTCTGCCACTAATCTCTCACACGACTTCAAAAAAGTTGCATCACTTTTCGGCACTCTGCTATTCAAATGTGGCAATTGCACACTATCACGACTATCAATATCTACTAAAATGTAGGTAATTTCCTGTATTATGAAGATGTTAAATTATACATGAGAGGTACAGGCATGACAACAACGAATACAATGGAGAAGTCCTTACTTGTGATGAAACTAAACCTTGAGAATAGAACTAGTAATTTTTGCTCTATTATTTTTGAGAAACTAAGTAACAGCTAATAAAGTTTGCAAATATCAGAAAGTGCCAGCAGACTAGCAGCAAACCAGTTCAAAACATACATCACTTAAAAAAAAATGATCTTCTGTGTACTAACACAATGATCTACAAAATTAAATTTTAGTACCTTTATTTTTTAGGCAAGGAGAAAAACTGTTCTTTATTGCTGCCCCTTGTTTCAAACAGAGGCATTTTAGGTAGAGAAGCAACCAATCCTACATACGTCCCAAGTATTATGGGAAAATCCCTATTAAACTAGATAACAACAGTTCCCAAATTACTAAAATTAAAGCTATGAACTCACTAGGAATATTCACCACTTGAAATGGCTCCTTGACTATGCAGTAGAGTAGCACATCACATTTAAGGGATGCTTTTAACAACATTCTTTTAATTTAACTTTGAGAAATGGAAGTAAGAAATTGAAATAACTGAATGTAGCATAGGACGAGACCACGCAAGGGTAGAGAGAATGATAGATGCAAATGTATCTGGAAAAAAAAAAAAAATCATAACTCTTCCTCATATGGCTTAACACTTAATAACTTTCTAATTTATTTAACAGCATTTAGTTCAGCTTCCATCACAAAGAGCTTGTATGCATTAGGTCATTGCAAAAAATTTACACAGTTCTCTCGTGTAAGCCTTTAACTAAATTTCTTAGGTGTCTGGCTTGTAGGAAAATACCAGTCACAGAAGCATGTGCAGCTGAAAAGCTGTCTGCTTTCTTCTCTGGGAGCCATTAAGCATGGATTGAACAGTGACAGTAATCACCCCTGGCACACAAAAGCCAGGGAAAGGAGGGGATGGGAGCCTGCACTGTTCCTCCCTTCCTGAGCTCCAGCTCCCAGCTCCTCTGTGGGGCTCTGGGCAGCTTTTGGAAGGTTCTGTTCCCCAGAGCACATGCTGCACCCGTGCCCAACGCTCCCTTGCCACAGCACACGCTTAGGCTGTGCAAGGGACACAAATCATCTGGAGTTCTAACAGCTGTTTCTCAAAGATGTTCATTTTCTTGTCGTAAAAGATCAAGAATATCTCTCATCATTTACCACATGCGCTTATGAATTTTAACTAATTAAGCTGCTTGTACAACCTGAGAGGTTAAAAGAGAAAGTAAAGAAAAAAAAAAATTATGCTAAGTCTCGGCACTCTTTCGCACTGCAGTTGAAGATAAAATTTCATACAAATAGAAAAAGTTGTATTAAGAGAAAAATAATAGTGTCAATAAGAAGCATGCAAAGTGAGTGCCTATGTACATGCACGCTCACTTTGGACACTTCAGGTTTCAATACATAGCCAAGAAAGAAGAGGAACATCTTGAAGTCATTCTTCATCCACATGCAAACAGATGTGACTCAGCTGCTGCCCAGGTGCAAGTATACAAGAAACTCCCCCTCCTGCACAGCAAATGAGCACAAGCTTCCATCTCTGCATGAGGAGAAAAGGTGCACAAAGGGAAGAAGCAAAGATAAAACCTCACTTGCTTGCCAGCAGAATTGAGGAAGACTTTGTAAAGAAAGAGGTTTAGCAGAAGGCAGTCTAACTGCATTTCATACCTGAGTCAAAAAATACATCATTGCACTCCTCATCAAGTATTGCATTCGAAAACCAATACCAATGAACCTATAATACCAGGCACTAGTATTTATATTTTCTTCCTTATCCAACATTAAAAAAAAAAAAATCAAAACTTCCTTTGGGACACTTTTGCTGGTAACCATCATGTTAAACAGCTGTAGGCAGTCTGGGATCCCAACTTCCACTGCACGGCCGACAGAACACCTCATCAGAAAACTTGCAATCTATATTCTGATCCAGGAATCTTCCTAACACACCCACTGCTGAGGCAGAACAGGACCCTGTAGTAGTTTACAGTAAATGGTAGATTAAAAGAAAAAAAAACACAGCTTCCCTTTATTTAATACCACTGTAACACATTCTGTTTTGCACGAAAGAGAGGAAAAACCTTGCAACCCAAGTGAAGCTTTTCGTAACACAGATAACAGCACACCACCAGATCAGGCAGTAAGGGCAGGAAAGCATACAGATGGGGAGAGAGTGAACAACCCTACCACCCACTCCATAAACACAAGCACACGGTGAGATCCACCTCCCAAACAGTATTATTACCTTTGAAAAACCACAACTTTGATAACAAGTGGGCTGGGAACAAAACCCACGCACAGAACAGTTTGTTATGCCTACACAACACCTGCAAACCCAAATGATACAGAAATCCTCACTAGTGGAACTGCATAAAGCTCTTATAGCACCAAGATGCCTCGAGCTGACAATCCCTCTCTAGAACTTCTCTGAACAGAGATACCTGAACGCAGAGGTGAGAAAGCAAATTAGCCATGACAAGACACACCATTTCAAACATCTCAGGGGGAAGAAAGGTAGATGTTTCCCATACAGAAGCCTTCTACGGCCACTACGTGTTCCTACAGACCATCACCCACAGTTGAGGAAAGCAACGGCTTCGTGCAGAGCTCAGCACTCTAACGCAACCGGCTGCTGGCCATGCACGCACATGCACAGAAAACTGCAAATCAAATTGTAGTTCAAAGTGTAGCTTTTGCTGGGAGCATTCATGCTTTTTTGGCATTTAGTTGTACATGACATCATCATATGGGAAGCCATATGTTAGGGATAAAGTACACACAAACTTCTTGAATTGGCTTTACAAATGTTAATTCTAAGAAAAACTCTCATCATTTGCTCATCATAATAACCAGGTCACATTTTTAAAAAGAAAGAGATTTCTTTCCCCTTGTCCTTTTTTGTTTTTTTTTAATTGCTCTCTGCACAGCAATTTGATTTTTAGTCTCTAAAGAGCCAGTGTCAGCTTTCATCCAACCAAATGGCTACTGAGAAGCTTTCTGTTTATGCTCAACGCTGCAGTGTCCTCCAAAATGCAGATCCTGGAAGCTTTTGAAAAGACCAATTAAATTTATATTAGCCTCTCTCTTGTGCCGATGACATATCAGTGAGTAGTATTTTGCACCCAATGCATACAAATACTTTTAGCAAAAAATACATCCTTAAAACAAAATAATTTTTATTTCTTAAATTGCATTGTCACTATAAAACCTCTAGAAGCAATGAAATGACAGAGAGCCTGAAGACAAGACTAACTGCCTAATTAAAACAGAGCCTATGCTCTATCCTAGTAACCCAATTATCCACAGGGACTCTCTTCATTGACACATATCCTTAACTGTGCCGTGCTGACAAAGGAAAAATACCCTTGACTGAGCTTTAAGTTGTTCAGGTCAGCAGGCTTGTTGCTCCAAAATCATACTACTTCAAGGAATAAATGGAAGTCCCAACCTGCAACACCTAAAAGCAGCTCCTTTGAGAAGTTAATTCACAAGACTTTCATTACACAAAGCATGATGAAAAATCTGAAAAGATGAGATTTTCAACTGGCAGAGTATCATCACTCTGTATTAAACTCACAAAACAACTTCATTGCTCCAGGGCCAGATCGTAACAATATGCCTGTACATGCTTAATTTTTCAAACAGCTGTATATGCATAAGCAAATAATACTGAAAAACTCTTGCACAGTCGGATATGAAGGCATTTAGTGGTACTTGCAGCATGTATCATTTGGCAAATCAAGTCACATGAGAGAGAATCTGTCAATGCATTTTCACAGAAAAAAAGATATTTCACAGAAAAGCTGGGAAAGAGAGAACAGTCCCAGCTACCGCAGCCTTTGGGGCTGAAACTAAGTGCTCACCAAGAGCTGAAAACATGAAAAGAAAAGGGACATACAAAGAGATGGAACAGAAGTTCAAGAAGTACTCACTTTAAGTAAAGGTTTGAAATAAGTTACCTAAGGTTTTTCTTTACGATACGCAAGTGTTATTGGCCTTGACCTCACTTGCAAAAAGAGAAATCTCCTAAAAAAACCTCTGTAATAAATAGACAGTCACCGCGTAATACCAAAGATCAAACTTCTGCCATAATTTATACCCACAGAACTTCCAGAAGACAATTCCCCAGCAAAATTACTAGGGAAGAAGAAAGAAGGCAACAAGTATTATTTCAAATAATAAAACCCAAACAAACAGCAACAAACAAGCGACCAACCAAAACAAAACAACCATAAACCCCCCACACACTTTTCTGCCCCTTCCCTATAGGCTGTCAGGCTTAGGCATCCACTGCACAACATATGCAAATTCAATGCAAATATCCTTACTAGAGATTCTAAAACTACATCAGTTTTAAGAATAATTATGATATCAAGTAGTATGTTTCCTTGTGCAAGTATCTCAAGATTTAGCAATTAATTCTGGTCTTTTTGTCTTTTTCACCTTAACATCCTCAAAACATGACAAACAAAGAAATCGCAGTTGCTAGCATCTTAAGAGAAATGAAACTTGCCCAAAGCCTTTTCTTCAGTGTCCTTAATGCAATACAACAGGCCTAATCACCGCTCTCAGAGCACTCTACTGGAAACAGGTTATCCTGAGCTAGTGCCGTCTAAGCTGTCAGACCTGGGGCCAAGTTCATGACCAACACAAATTAGTTCAACTACCGGCTCCAGCAAAGTTGCATCATCTTTTCTGAGCACTGAAGTTGGTGCTGTGAGACCACAAGTTATCGGCCATAGAATAACACCCAAGATATTAAGGTGAGAGTCTTCTATTTCTTGGTACTCTCAGTTGCTCAAGATGCATGTGGCACTCCAAACTTAAGAGAAAGAAGCTGTGGATACTGAAGACCCCAAGTCCTGGTAATAAGACCATCCTGTAATAAGAACTGCAGTTTCTGCACAGCCCTAGAAACTTCATAGCCTCAGTTAACAACAGAAACAAAAGAATGAGTAAATAACATGTTAACAAGAGTAGCAGAAATAAATCAGAAAAGGATCTACTGCAGGAAACAATGAATATATAGATAATCCAGAAAAAGAATCTAAGGAGAGTATTCTTACTAGAAATACGTATAGGAGAACCAGAAAGGTAACAAAACAACTGTAAAGGACAGAGAAATATATAGGAGTGGAAAGCATTACATAGTCCTACTTTATGCGGCAGTCTGCTCACAGCATTTTTTTACAGGAACAGTGTCTCGTCAGGAACATCACAAAGTAAAACTTCGTAATTAACATATTGGGAAGTATACTACAAAACCAACAATAAAAGGGAACGGCAAGGAATCTCCTCTTATCAAAACTTAACACACACGAGACAAATGAGAAACAGAAACAACTTGTTGGGAAACGGATCAGTTAATGTGCCTTTCCCAAGCAAGACTACTAGCAGAGAGCAACTGAAACATGTTTCAGAACAACTGGGCATTAAAGAAACTGAACAGCCACAGCACAGCCACACTAGCCTTGGAGAAAACATTTTTGTTATAACTGACATTTATTAGCAGCATGAAAGAAAATACATTTTCCTTAAAGCAACGAGGAGAAAAGGAGGTGGGCAAGGCATCATGCAGATAACAATAGCCAAACTCTCCCACATTCAGTAATAATCATTGCACACTTGTCACCTTGGCTGCCATAAAGCATCCCATTACGAGTAGACTTTTCAAGATCCTGTGGTACAGCACCATGTTAGCTTGGCTGTGAATTGTTGCCGAAGTGAATGATGACACTGAAGAGATGGTCATTCTAAGTCCTTACTAGGACCTTTCCTGGTCCTTAAGCTCCCTGGGTCATCCCTTCAATTCTCCATAGGCTCTACTGTGTAAGGTTGCACAAGGTTCCAACCTACGTCCATTACTGTTCAGTAAAGCTACAGACACAGGAGTCAGTGATGGGTTATAAATTGCAGCACATGCTGATTAAACACAGACCTATATGCACTACTCCATCTATCACAGATGGCACTGTTAAAGGTATTGTCCACTGAAAAAACCTGGCCCAGGATTAGAAGGTCCTCAGGTGAATCTCACATCTGGTTAAAACCCTGCCGATTCCCATGCACACTGGAGAAAGCAACTGGGAAACAGGGTTGAGATGCATTCTGGCTGCATAGTCTTCAAGACAAAGGCATTAAAAAAAGAATATCCAAGAACAGTAAACATTGGTCTCATGAGAATAATACAGGCTTCTCTTCAATTCAGACCTTGGTATTTGTTTCGAGATGATCTGATCTACATTTTAGGACAACCTAGAAGTTTAACCCAGTGAAGTGCTGATGAGTTCCTTCCTTATGTGGGACTCCTCAGGACAGTACACAATATTTTTGGAAGCTGAAACATACCTCTTAGATTCTGAACTGAAATTAAAAGTGGGGCTTTTCGTTTATGATGTTGTCAATAGCTTCAACCTATCTACTTTAAAAACATCATCACATTGAACCAGGTGAAGCACTGAGTTCCTTTCATATGTGGTACGCCTCAGGACAACACACTATTTTTGAAACAGCTACCCATTGGATTCTAAACTGAATTTAGAAGTTGGGGGTTTGATGTCATGAATAGCTTTAACGTTCCTACTTGAAAAATATCACTGCATTGAAACTGGGCCTCTGCAGTGTGAATAGGGCTGCCAGTGTTCTCCACAAGGAACCACACATTTGAAGCATCTCCCTTCCCTCTCCAAAATATTCCAAGAGGAAGGAAGTAATTCAGTTACATCTGTAATGAGGGAAAAGGCAGAACTGTGGGTAAGCAAGAGTTCAGTTTTATCAGGAATCATGACATGAGTTCCAAGAATAAAAACACAAAGTAGAGGCAAGGCTGATGCACATTTTTTATTTGCATATAAATGCAAATAAATACATACAATTTTCCAAAATAAAGAACAGACCCCTTTCTGATCAAACACACACAACTATTCTCCTTTATTGCATGCTTAGTACAATTTAAAATAATCATAGGCTTCTTCTGTTCATTTAAAAAAAAAATCAGCTTATGCATATCACAATGTCTCCAAACAATAAAAAATGAAATTAAAATGACTGCACATGTTAATAACTACTTTCACTTTTATTCCACATAATGTTAAAATAAACAATATTATTGGATAAAGAAATAACACCCATATGATAATTTTCACAGCGTATCAGTCTTAAGAAATTTACTGTTCAGAAGAATTCCATCTGCAGTGAAACAGGTTCAAATCAAAGGGAAAAGAAATATACTAACCTTCTCTATTAAGTTATCAGTTACTAGAGATGAAGTATTTACAATGTACGTGAATGTTGTTTGATATATCCCTTACAGAGCTGGAAAATCCACTCCTGCCTTAAAAGAAAGAGGCTGCTAGAGGACAGCACATTAGGTATAACCAGACATACTCTTAAGAGCCAACCCCAGCTCCTGTATGTTGGGATTCTTCCCCTTTCTTAGGTGGAAGAGCTGAATTAAAGATCCTGGTTGACTGTTGATGCATTCTTCTCCTAGTACCCTAATCCCAGGAAATAACGTTATTCATAGTAACTATATGTCCACACCTTAGAAACCACAATAGAAGTACCAAGATGAAATACCCCAAACAAAAATTTTGTAAGCAACCACCTCAAGAACTGTTCAATCAAAAAAAAAAAATTCTCTCAAGAGGAAATACTTTCCTATAGAAAAGAACAGTCCCCAGTAAAAGACAGTGTCTTCTATATCAAGCTGATTTCAATTATTTAAGAGGCTGCATCATGCACATGGCTATTTTCTTACATCAGCTTGGTCTTTCACAAGTCACACTGCTGAAGTGCCCATGATCAAAAATGGCCTGTGTTTCTGGATCAGGTCACAACACAGATACTTTGTACTACTTTGCCATGTATAGCCAAACTACTATAAAATTTTTATTTATGCTAAAGGAAAAGCAGGTCAGTCTTACACAAGTTATGAGCTACAGTTTACTCTATTTCACTCCCTGTGGTTTCAACCCCCCCTCCAACAGTCAGTCACTTGGAAATGGACTTCTAGCCTACTTATCTCTAACTGTGATACTCCTACTATCCCACTAACACTCTCTTGCTATAAACTGACCTAATACAGAGACTGGCAGGAGTATAGTTACCATAGACCTAAGGCATCATTTCTCCACTTCCTGGATAGAAAAAAGCACTTCAGGGAGGGCTTTTGCCCCCCAAATAAGTATAAGAAATCATTCTGGAAACACAGGGAAATTTCTACTTTCTTTTTAAGTGGACCAGTCAGGGCTTAAAAAGGGCTAAAGAAGAGATGATTTTGGAGTACATGAGCTTGATTATCCGTTGCTTTTAGCCTTACACAGGTATTCACACATCTGTAAAGTGCTGTTATCCTAACCTGGGAAAGTTTGCACACAGCGCACAGAAAATAACTGTCTACACAGAGAATTCGGTCCATTAACTAATATTGGTCTTGTCCAGTAAAGAGTGTAGTACAGAGAGAACCTGTTAAAGTGAAAAGAGAAAACGTGCCAGGAGTATGATAGTTTGAGCTTTGCTCTCAAATGCACTATATTTAAACACTCCCGCTTGCAATGATCTGAGCCTTATTCAACCTTTGGAGTAAGATTTTTTTCTGTGCAGATTTTTTCCTGCAGGGCAAACATTATATGGCACCCAGCACAGTGGTACAACTGAGCTTAGCCCCTCCAGTGCAGTCCTGTGCAAAGCACCTTGAGTGCTGTAGGAAACAGAGTGCTCCTTGCTCAGCTGACTGTATGGGGTTCTGCAGGAAAGCATACAAACACAAGCCGGTTGTCTCATGCTGTGATATTAAAAAAGGAAATAAGAGCTTTACATGTGACTTTGTGTCTGGTTTTGGATGCTGTACTTAAAGAAAAATATGGTCTAATTATAAAGAATCCAAAGAAGAGTACAAGAAGGGACAGAGGTTCTCTAATGAGGAAACAACTGAGATAAAGTTGGGATTAATCATCCTAAAGGAAAAGTGATTACATGGGGAAGGGAAGGTACATAATAAAACATGCCAATTGTTTTTAAGCACATGTAAAGTTATAGCAAAGAGGAAAAATCTCTTCTCCTCATCTATACTAGACAGCTCAGCAGTCCTAATAGCCATTAGGATGAGTTTTCCAAAGGTCAATGTTGCTCTATATTGGAAAGGATTGCTCCAGATGGTCCAGGAGTCTCCATCACTGGAGGTCTTTAAGAACAGTTTAAACAACCACATCAGGAATGATAATTACAGCTGATTCTTGCTTTGAGACTTCTTTCAGACCTGTTTCCTCTAATCCAGGCTGTTCAGATGCACTGTAGAGGGAAATCAATGTCACATGCGTTCAAAAAAAAAGTTGCAGAGCTAAACCTTCTGTGCAGTTTCTCATATAAAGCAAAGCTATTTTAAAGAAAATAAACCAATAAGCTGTGTTTATGAATATCCAAACTTTACTGCTAGTTGAGAAAGGAATTTCTCCAGGATCTGTTAAATTAAAAATGTTAGCTTATATATAGTGAATTGTCACCATAAACACGAGGTTGCCAAGTAATAGGTCAACTAACACACTTAAAGGTATGCTGAGCAGGAATTGTAATCAGTGATTATACAGAATTCCCTAATCCTAACTAGCAATTAGTTACCAATGGGTAGTAAGCAAAGTGCATATGACTCTCTTCAAGAGCAATAGAACATGTTCTGTATTCAGCTGGATAAAAGCATATATAAACAACTTCATACCACTGAGGACCTGGCAGTAAAAGGGACCAGTGTTTGAAAGCAGTATGTGTGTGACTTCATCATCAGTTGTGCATCTTCTGTGGTGAATGTGTTATTTCCAGTATCTCTAAACAACCACAGAACTCATGATAGAAGCACAACTTGTTCAGCTATGCTGTCAGGGACCTTTCTCAAGTGAGGCAAGCCTCCAAATTCTTTCCTTTGCCTTCCAGCATTGCCCATTCCCTTTCAAAGGCCAGACTGTTCATTCCTTGATTACAACTGGAGTAAAAATACAGTCAAACATTCTGAAAGCCTCAAATGAACAGAGTAGTATTTCCACCTGTAAGCTAAACACAGCCAGTGTTCAACTCCCCAAAAACTGTTTCCACATCTTCCTACTAGCGTGAGAAAGGAGGAAGAGATCATAACCAGTTTCTTTCTTACAACCACAAACATTTTAAAAGCACTGCAAGTACAAATGCCTGTACAATTGCACAGTCAAGGAAGTTATCCCCATCACAGACACACACCACTTTTTACTTCATGAGGCTATTTCACCCTCTCCTTCCCTGCCCTGCTGCTTCCCACAATACCTACATCAAGGATAAAACCA
The DNA here is from genome assembly GCF_018139145.2 of Gymnogyps californianus. Lineage (NCBI taxonomy): Eukaryota > Metazoa > Chordata > Aves > Accipitriformes > Cathartidae > Gymnogyps > Gymnogyps californianus. Next base: position 155,574,393 of record NC_059471.1, read on the forward strand.
AAGTAATAAAAAAAATGTATCATGAGCTCCTTTGGACTCCTACAGCTAGCAAAGAAGTTTATTCAGCAATGTAGGCTGTGGTTATCCTCAGCTGCACTTCAAGACCTACTTGGGCCTCCAAAACTACACACATTTTTATCAAGTACTGCTGCCCTGCTAACTGAGATTAAGAACAAACTAGGACAGTTCCTGCTGCTGTGGAATGCTTTAAAGTCCTATCACTGCTGACAACAATTGCGTGAGAGAAAGCTGTGAGCATATACTGCACACTGGACTGAAAAATTTTCCCCAAACTTACACTGTATGACACTCCTCCCTGAAGCTCAGATGAGAAATGGGTACAGACAGTTATGCTTCTGTGCTGTAGGGTCAAGGCTCTGGTGCCTGCAACAGTGCTGGATATTTCAACCTCAGTTAGGAAGGCAAGAGAGGTTGCTCTTTATATGCAAATAAAACTAGAAGAAAATCTATACCTGCTTTGCCATTAGAGATAGAGATGTTCTAACACTGCCATCCTAGGATCAAAAAAGTGTGGTTTGCCTCCTCCAGCATATTTTGCCATCTGACAGGCAGAATAGTTAAAATGGGAATTCTTGGTGATGCTTCTAGTCATAGTAGGTGAAAGACATTTTGCTGTTACTTGCTGGTTTGTGGCACCATGTACAAGCCCCTAGCAGAGATTCAGACTCCAGGCCTTGGCAGCACTTGTTCCACAACATCCTGCTTCATACAAATTACAGTAAGTGCTGTTAGGAGTTTTGCCTCAGTGTCGTGGTTTAACCCCAGCCAGCAACTAAGCACCACGCAGCCACTCCCTCACTCCCCCACCCCCCGCTCCCAGTGGGATGGGGGGGAAAATCAGGCAAGAAGGTAAAACTCATAGGTTGAGATAAGAACAGTTTAATAACGAAACTAAAATAAAATATCATAACATAATAATAATGAAATATAATAATAATAGTAATGAAAAGGAATATAACAAAAAAAAAGGGGGGGAGGGAACCCCAGTGATGCACAATGCAATTGCTCACCACCCGCTGACTGATGCCAGAGCCGCGATCCGCGCTTCCTGGCCAACTCCCCCCTGTTTATATACTGGGCATGACGTTCCATGGTATGGAATACCCCTTTGGCTAGTTCAGGTCAGCTGCCCCGGCTATGCTCCCTCCCAGCTTCTTGCACACCTGCTTGCTGGCAGAGCGTGGGAAACTGAAAAGTCCTTGGCTTAAGATAAGCGCTACTTAGCAACAACTAAAACATCAGAGTGTTATCAACATCATTCTCACACTAAATCCAAAACCCAGCACTGTACCAGCTACTAAGAAGAGAGTTAACTCTGTCCCAGCCAAAACCAGGACATATGTGTATGTTAGATCCAATATATACATACACATAGTACATAATACATCAACGTGTATGTCCTAGATCAGTTCTAAGGGTCCTCCCTTCCACACAGCTGAGCTTAAAGCTATTTTCCCAATTTCATAGCCTGAGAACCAGTTCTTATTTCAGTAATATCTTCTTCAGACTGTCTTCACAAAACAGATCAAAATACAGGGAATCACATAATGCTTATATCCAAACTCTGCTATGATTTCATGAAGACTTAAATCCTCACCTCTGTATCTCTTCTCCCTCCAGTTCCCCAAGTCTCGGTCAACAGCTGAAGTCAGGATGAAGATCTTAATGTTCTTGTGAAGATTTATAACATCCTGACCCATCTTTAAAAATTCTAAGGGCCTTTGGGCATAGTAGGTGAAATGATCCCCTTAAGGAAGGCTACAAGAAAACCAGCCAGAAATCATGATCACAGGCATGTAAACAAAGCATGCTGTTCCTCCTGTCAGTAGAAGTCAGCAGTGGACAAAGGGCACTTTGAGGAGCATGATTCCCAGCCCAGACTCTGGGAGACATTGCAGTAGCCTCCTTTCCAGACCTGCTCCTACCAGCTGCCGATGATGCACAGTTCTGCACAGATAGTAACCTAAAAATCACTATTCTAAGCCTGATTTCCTAAGTGACTATGGAGTAAGTTATTCTATGTTCTGTCCTCTCCAGTAACTTCTGAATACAATGGCCAATTCAAAAAAATACTGAACAGAAGTCTAGAAACTCAGAAATAATCAGTTTCACTCATATTTCATGAACATACACATTTGAGACGAGGAAAGAAGTATAAATTAGTCATTCATCTGCCCTTCTCTCCACTGAGTGAGGCTCAGGCAGAGCTCAGCTTTTAACATGCCTTTTGGGAGCAGCTGGCTGGCAAACCCGCATATCCACAGCTCCAGACATAGCACCACACATACTGCTTCTTGCCCAGTACAAATATCTTTTTGACATTGATCTGCCCTGGTTGGACAGAGATGGAGGGAGGAGAGGGAAACAGGACACTACTGTCAAGGCACTGGGATTCATAAATTCTGTCCATCGTGGAACAGATTTATTTCAGACCAAGTTGCCCTTCCATCCACCCACCTAGTTCTATTCTGTACAGAAATCCCAAAATCCACCTAGTTATGACAGCAGTTTTCAAATGGCTGCACAAACCGCTGAACCTAATCCCTTTAGAAAACAGATCCTTCTTTCAAGGTACTTCTGCACATGGATTGAGCAGCCAAATACTTTCAGATGCAAAGCTCAACCTGGCAAACAATCCAAATGTCCAACACAAACAGAAGACAGTGTTTTTCCCCCCAATGAGAAGAGAGGCAATCATGTTTTTCCCCAAATAATTATTCACTTGTTAGGTAAATAAAAAGATTAAAACAATTGCTTGACAACAATTACGGTAACACTATGAAACTGCTACATTATTCCAACTCTGACTCCTGTTCCCATTACTGAAAGACTCCACTTCACATGCAGACAATGATGGCAGCCCTACAGCAGATTCCACATCAGCCACAACAAAAATTTTCATCCCAAGATGATGTCCTTTGATAGTCCCCTCTTCCACTAAAACTAATTCCTGTTTTTCAAGGAAATCCACCCTCTTCTAAATCCTGTTCCCAGCTCTAAATACTGCAAAAACTTCTTGACAGTAAGCATGGTTTCCTTCTGGTTTTAATAATGGAATGGTAACGTGCAACTACAGCATTGCATACACTTCAATCCGCAGCTTGAAGTCCTCTGAAGATCGATTTCCTCTTTCACTCTTATTGAACATTTTGTTCACTTCATAAAAGAAATAATTTGATTAATACAAAATGTAAAATGAGCATCTTATCCGACATGGTATAAAAGAGAATCAATGGGAGGGAAGTAGAGTTTATGCTTATGTTGTATCATACAGGGTTATAAACTAAAGAGGTAAAGCAGACTGAACTACAATTATCACTTGGACTGAAGGCTGGAGTTACTGAGGACAAGGTACATGTTATTTTCTGCAGTCTCCTACAGACACCATGAGTAAGATTTAAGTAATAGCTGGGAATAGAACGCATCACTACGCACTAGTCGGAACACTGCATTCAGCATCACTCAGGATAAAAGGATGTAGAATATGCATCTTCATTATTCTCCTAAGCCTTTTTGCCCCTAATCTATGTGCACAATTAAATTACGTGTATATTCATGCATTTAAGTTATTTAATAATTTGACTTAGAAAATCTCTAATTGTGCTTAGCAGTCCTCATCAGAGAGTTGTCATTTTGGGATACTTAAAGCAGCACTGTATTATTTCACATTTGGAAGTTAGTCCTCTTAGCCTCTAAGGATCAGAAATTTTACTTCTATTTCCAAGCCATAAGCTAAAATTCTGCACAATCTGTCATGGGATCTAGATAAATACATCAAGCAGGCCAGATCTCGCCTAAAGGCAGGGCATTCAGCTTTCCTGCTTACGCTACATTCTGGCTCGTTAACTTAAACTCCAATATGTACAGGTTAGACTATGGAACTGATAGAGATAGTTTTGGGGGGCAGAAGCCTAAAATCTATCAGTTATTTTCCCAAATCAAGTCACTGTACATGCAAAAGATTTAGTTTAGCTACATAAAAAACAGAATAACCACCATCATTTTATCCATGTCATGCCAGAAGCCAGGCTGTCAATACACTAAGCAGCAAAACTAAATTAACCCTTGAAGAGAATGTGCTAAGACAGGGGAGAAAGCACCACACCAAACCTCTGGTAAGCATCTGTTTAAAAAAAAAATGTTTTAATATCAAACAAGGCCCTACCAAGAAAAGTTATATAAAACTGCCTAAAACAGTCTGTTATACTATCTAAATACTCAGAAAACTATGCTGGTGCAATACTATGAGTAAGCAGGGTAATGATCTTTTCTGGCTCTCAAAAAAATGTAGGATTCGGCAGTCACCAGTTGCATGCCAGCTTTAAGTGAACTTTGATTAGCACTGCATCCAAGAATCCCATTGTGGTGAACCTTCCATCCCCTTCATCCCACCAGTAATTTAATTCCCATACGGAATTAGAAAGGCTAATGAACTAAACAGCTGCAGAGTTAATTTCCACATTCTCAGTGCATGCATGTTTCTTATGTTTCTTCCTATCTGTGCAAGGACATTTCTGTTGGAGGAAGAGGAGGAGGAGTAAAAGGCTGAAGAAAAGGAGAAACTCAGAATTTGTCTATTGCACCTCGGTGTAACAGTAGATGACACTGTGTAAATCCATTTATATGTTGAAAATTACAGTGACAAGAACCAGACAAAAAAAAATCTACAGCCTCTAGCCTTCTACTGTTTGAACTTTCGAAATAAAAACAAATTACTTTGCATTAGTAACATTTTAGGATTTAAGTTTTTCTTTTAAATCTATGAAGGAAGCATCCACTCTTTTAATTTAAGTAGTGATAGAAACTCCTGTAAAGTAGGTTATTACCTTCAATTAATACTAACACTATGCTTACATTTAAAAGGGGATAGAAAAAAAGACCACAGTGCTTAAAACACTCTACAGATCTCACCTGCAGCAGCTTAAAATCACATGTGTGGCCAAAAATGAATCCACTAATTCTTTCCCAAGAGAGAACAAGGAGTGAAGAGAGGAGTGAGACCCAATACAAGGGAGAAGTCAAGGAAAAAGATGCCACTTTTACAATGTCATGGAGCAGCAAGATAAGATGAAATCCCAGGAGAGAACAACAAGAGATGCTCTACTGTCATTTAATTATGTAGCTGATTAGCTAGTTAAACATAAGTATAATTTTTGGCTTGATATTTGTCCAATAACCCACAACAGCAAGCAAAGACAAATCAGATGTAACCTCTTGCTTATTTCCTTACAGGCAGAGGAGTCTAAAAGATATGCAAGATGAGATGGAGAGGAAACGTCACAAAATATTTATTGAGGTGCCAAGAATGGAAGTACTGGAGCACTGCAAATACAATAAATGTAAACTTTGAAACTGCACAGCATTCCAGATGACAGTAACCAGGAGGACACCAGGCTCACTCTGGCTAAGCTCAGTTATGGACGTGAAACAAGCACAAATGGTGCTTTACTGATTAAAAGCATCTCCATCTCAACAAACCTGCTACTTTTGCATTTGATTTCAGAAACTGAGAAAAGAGATGACGCGGGGCTTTGATCTCTTTGAGGATAATTTAGCTGTTAACTCCTGATCTACAACCTTTTTCCATTTTCTGGTGCTCAGTTTTTTAAAATCTAAAAGCAGTGCACTAATTGGTACAATTCAACAGCAAGTTCCACTTGTGCTGGGTGATCTGCAGTGCCTCTCAAAGTCAGTTTAACTACTGCAAACTTTCAAACTCTGCAAAATGGACTTTGATGCCCTGCCTTCAAGAGTAGCTATGACATGCAGGAAAAATAGGATGCAATTATTTCAGCAAAATTGTTTAAAAGGTAGTAAGCATGTCCAAGGACAGAGCTAGGCTATACAGGTGAGCAGCCTACAATCAGCATAGAATTGGTAAAAGCAGAATGTTTTTGCTGGATTAGTGGGATGCATTGGCACAGTGAAGAGTCCAAAGTGCACCAGAACCACTGAAAAAGAGGAGCTGGGCAACAGTCAGAGCACTGGAAGAAGGAAGTCAAGTGAGATGTCCCCCTGTTTCAGCAGCAGTAAACAATTCAGTCAGCTCACCATCCTAAGCACCAACACAATGCTAACACTAAAAAAAAAAAACAAACAAAAAACCAACCCAAACCCAAACCCCCAAAACCCCCACAAAAACCTCAAAAGGGTAAATTGACGCAAGTTTCAGGTTAAGTAGTTGGGCAGACAAAAATCTGTCTAGCTTATGCTCTGCCTCTAGAGATATGTAAATAAGAATATCTGATCTTAACAGTAGTAAAACTGAGTTGGTAATGCTGAATGTTTTAAAATTAAATTAAGTATTAAATTTGTTCTGCCTTTTGCTTTCTTCCATATCCTAACAATGTAAATCTAAACATCCTAGTCACTGGGTGTGGTTTATTTTAGAGGAGATTTTTTTGAGATTTCATTTAAAAACAAATCACTGACATCAACCTGACATTTATTAGGACCATTGCCACAATAAAACATTATCTGGCCTTCAGAATGAGGAAAACCACCAGGGAAACTGAGTTAGCCTCAAAACACTAGAACTTAAGTTTGCACAGGAGAACGTGTAGTTTTGGTTTTTAATATGAGGGCGTCCACTTTGATGATAGCATATTTTTCTAGAAGATAGTTTTGATTCATTGTGCAGTCTTTTGATTTTGCTTTTTCTTCCCGTTAAGCTCTATGCTTGACATACTTTACCCTGTACCATAACTAAATTCTGCAGATCAATATAACCTTAAAGTGCTACATGCTTCAGTACTGACCTGGTTATCAATACAGCTATACCACAGTATCTTCCTGGAGCTCTCGCACATTACGCATGAAGACTCCACATCATTTACAATTTGCTGGTTTCTAAGCAAAGATTTGAGCCACAGTCCTCAGGGTATTACTCTTGGCTAATTCAGCAAGTCCAATTGAGAGTGCACCAAGTATGAGTCTGCTTTCAGGAACACAGGTTTGAAGTTCAGTAGAATAACTCAAACCACTTAAAAACAGTAGATTTATCAGCACCTTGGAATCAAAGCTTTAGAACAAAAGCACATAATGAATAAAATCTCTGTGCATTTTGTGACTTGCAACTTTCATTACTCCTAGGTTCCCTGAACTCCACACCTCTGGCAGCACCAAGAAACCTCACCCTTTCCACCCCTGCACTCTTCCCTCTTTCTCTGTGCACCTCCATCCTCTCTTCAGAACACTCTCCTTTTTCTCGTCTTGAACTCAGAAATCTCCTTTGATCCCCTACTTAACTTCAAAAAAGAGTAACATCCTAGTTCGGATGATGCCAGATCATTAAAGCTTCTCCCAACAGCTGATGACCTAGCAAGCGTTATTTTAGCTTCTCTAAAGCAAAGCTCCTACAAATACTCATCCTCACCACCATTTCCTTTTCCAGCCCTGCTAGAGTCTCCTTTAATGCAACTACATGGCATCGCATCATGAAAACAAGACAGAGCTATACAATAAAAAAACAACACGGACTTTTTTGTCCAGTTTGTTGTTAGCATCCCAGAAGGGCTGAAAAATATTTCTCAAGACAGAAGTGCCATACAGGCTGCTGTAACTCCAGATCAGATTCAGTACATTCTACATTTAATGCTCTGTAAATTGTGAACGTTTTATTCCGGGTCTTCACATTCCCCTAACTCATTAAGACCATAAAGTAAATATTAAACAGCTATTCCTTTTTATTTTTAAAAGCTGTAACGCATGTTAGAACAGTATGTTAAACCCTTGGGAGCTTAAAGGATCACTTCATCTAATTCTTTTTTCCTCCTTTTGTAAAATGTAATCATGACATAGTATCACAGTGTAACAGCTGTGTTGGTGATACATTAAGATGTAATCCCTAAGACTGCTCAAAAACTACTATGTATTTTCCCTTTATGGCCTCCCACCTCACTGCAATTCAAACAAAAAAGGGAGAGAGAAAATCGTTTCCTTAAGTCTTAAACCCTGAGATCCACCTGCCATCCCCCTGCTTTTCCTCTTTACTCTTCCACATGGGCAAACATTGATCATTTTAAATCCAAGACAGTCACAGCTCAGATGTACTCACCTGTGTTCACCTAAATATTCAGTGATGCAGCACTTCATCATTTGCAACAGCTTGTTAGCTTTATAACACAAGAGGGTATGATCTTTATCTATTCTTTTTATCTATTAAGAGGACTTTTATTATGTTACCCTTAAGCTGATAAAGAGCTTCCAGAAGAGTCTTGCAACAGACCAAAATAAAAAAACAACACCCCTGCTTACCACAGTAAAGAATATTCTGAGTATTACATAAATATCAAACATTTACATACTTTAATGAATATATCAAATGCAGCTTTCACTTAAGTAATAGGTAACCTGTTTCAAATTAAAGGTTCCGTATAGTCATTTAGTTGGAAAGAGAGAGACGTTTGAACACAACGTACACACAGCTTGTTACCACTTCGTGAAATCTGGCTCTTTTGAGTAAAAATTATTGCAATTATTAGCGGTCCAGAGATGGAGCAAGTGCCACTGTGCTTCCAGAAGACACACTAATCACTGCCTAGAGTGGGAACGCGTTTCCCTAGGAGCTAATCAAGGTAAAATCTGACTGCTTTTCTCTATCTACATGATTATTTCATGATTCCAGAATAATACTTTGATATTCGTATAGTCCAAACGGCTTTGCTTTCCACAGACAGGTTTAATTTACAGTTCCCAGCATTGCATGTGTAGAGGCTCACCAGCCTGGCATTCTCCAAGCCCTTTCTACCCTCTAGAAGAACTGAAGTCTTAAAAATGGGGGTAAGGAGATGAGGAGCATTTTGTTTCTTGATTTTTAGGTAGTCATGTATGTTGAAGAAAGAATGAAACATTAAGAGAACTATACAATGAGAAGCACATGTTATTTCAGAAAATGCTTCAAGTTAGGGAAAAAAATGAAACAAAACTCATGCTATACTTGAACTCTGCATGCAAGGTTTTTGTTTAAGGCAGCAGTCATTTAGTACATTAAATTTACTTCCATCCCCTTCCCTTCATCAACAAGGGTTTGCATAACCAGATGTTCTTATACACTGCAGTTTACAGCTGCCCCATATGGAACTGCAACAATAAATATGCATAACTATGGAAACCAAAGCAAAGGTCAGGAAAAAAGTCAGTAGTTTAGTAACCTGATACTACAGTTTTTTAAGTTACTGAACCTACATCTTTCCCAAATGAACCTGATTACAAAATATGTCAAACATTTTGCATCCAGAGCTTCTCTCTATATTCTTAAAACCTAAAGAATATTTAACTTTTTGGTTAGAGAAAAGTAATTTGTGTTAAGATTGAGCTTCTTCCTACAAGCTGCCAAGCGCTTTCTGCCAGAAACAAAGTACATTAAATACTCACTGAATTCAATAGGTTATCAGTGGTACACCTCAAAACCTACATCTCCAAGATTATTCCCAGATCTTACTGAGCTACATCTGCCTTTAAATAATCCTATGTTTATGTTGTCCATACAGTGAGGAGTTCAGTGAATAAATATCACCTGCTTTTTCTTTTTCAAACCATCTCCCTCTTTTGGTTACAGAACAAAAAGTGGATACTTGTACTAACAGTTCAGTAACACTACAAACATAAGCTCTCTTACTTTGAAAGTTACAAGGAATATTAAATAGAATATTTGCACATGTCACTACATAATCTTTTAGTGAGGAACAAAAGCAAAACACACCTGCAAAAGCATGTTCAGCTAGTTGGTTGATTTACTAAGCCCACCAAACCTGTCATTTATCCTAAACTAACAAAGGATCTAATTTGTGCCCCCAGAAACACATATAAACTCCCTTTCTTGCTATTGGCAGAAGAGTAAATGAAGAGAAATGGATTAATACAAAAATATTTTGCTCTTAGCCATTCTTCCTTCATTGAGCAGGAAAGGAAATTTAAACCCCAACTCCCTTCTACTCCTAAATTCAGTATTCTCTCCTCCAAAATAAAGCCTTTCAGATTCGGTTGCAGGTAAGTACTCTAACAGGCATGGCTCATGATTTCAAAAGTAGGACTGTCAAATACTGTCCAGCTGAAATTGCAAAGGATTATTTTTAGCAAAACTGTAGTTGACTCAGTTCTGGTGCACATTACAGAATTAGCAAATAGCTAATTGAGTAAGGCTTTTAATTCATAAACCTATATGGCAATTAAGCTACTTAACATAAAAATTGAGCATTTTCTGAGAGGTCCCACCCAATATGAATGACAAACTTTAAACACTGGAGTTCTTACAACAATAAGGTTGGGGCACAATGGAGAAGTTAAATATTTAATTTAGACTGAGCTGTAAGTCATTAATTTTTTATTGATGCAAATCTGCAATTCAGCTAGAGCTAGACAGTGATGCAACCCATTCTGGCTGAAAGCAGGGTGAATTTCTTCAACACAGAATGGGATATAACCCCCCTCCTCCCAACAACATCGCCTGCTTTTACATGGAGATCTCAGGCCATGACAGAGTCAGAACTGCATCTGGGCCTGGATGAAGGTGCATCCTCTGCTCATCATTTTGCTCACTATTCAAAAGATGCGGCTTGATCACATATCTGGAATATACAATTACAGCATCAATTTACACAAAACTATTCTTAAGAACATGCTGTGTTTTGAGAATGCCATAGGCAGTCAGAAGCTACTTTGCACTTAGTCTTTGTCGATGGTGACAGACCATCACTCATCCAAAGCCGACACACTGAGGAAGTAGAGATATTAATATGGAAAAAGAAACATATCTGCATTTCTATATGCAGAGCAAGACAGAGGTTTTAGCTGCTAGCTCACCTAAAGCTGGAAGCAGTCTACCTAAAGCAGCTAAGGTTCGTGAATCCAACAAATGTGCCAAAAAGGGAAAATTTTAACCTCTTCCAAGTCCAGCCAGTATTAAAGGCAAATTATTCTTTTATTTTCATTTTTAATGATTCTTAAATATTCTGCTGAAAGCATATATTTAAAATTGAAGTCAGCCTTGCTGCAAAGTACTAGCAAGTCCTGGCATTACATGTGCTTCGTAAAATTTACTTCTACTTTTCTGGGAAGCAAGAGGAGACCCAATATGTGCTCAAACTTTTTCAAAATAAGCCTTGTTCCAACTTCAAAAGCTCAATACCTTGTCAGGTTCAAGGTTCTCAAGATTTAAGTCCAATTGGTCAACCAGCTAGTAGTGAAAAACCTGATGACATATGGTATGCTGTTGTGCTCCTTAAGATTACCTAAGCAAAATAAAACATTTTGTGACCTCATTTTGCTGTCACAGATGTGCACAGCAAGTTTTACAAGGAAGTGTGTTTATGTGCCATTTCCAGCCAAACTGAGAAGTGACAGGTGTCCAAGAAACATTGAAATGGAAACATTTCAACTACACCAGAAGAATGTATTCCCATATCACCATTCAAAGAGGAAGCAGCTCACACAGAACATGCTACAGCTGCACACCTGTAAGTGTTCTCTGGTCAAGCTTCCTCATTCCAGCACTGTGGATGCATGGGTTGGCCAGGGCCAGGAGTAGAAACTGTTGGGCAGAGGAAGAATAGAGATTAAGAAACAAAAGGAAAAGGAACAGTGAAGACCTCTGCAAGCATTACTGAAAGAGTGAGGGGAAGTGCTGCAGTCCAGCAGATTCAATATATGCCTCCCTCCCACCCTTGAGCAGAGAGGGAGGAATCCAGGCAGATCACCCAATGACCTGTGCATACAGCAAGGGAAATCAACAGGGATTCAGGAGGTCTCACCTCAACTCCATCAATACTCAACATCTCAGCCTCACCTCAAGTCCATCAACAGGGATTCAGGAGGTCTGCAGACTTGGGAATGAGCAGCAAGACCATCCACCAGGCACATGGGGCACCGGGGGTTGTACAGCAGGAGCTCAATGAGGCAGCTTGGTTGTTGTGGGGCACCTGTGTGCTGAGGAGCCTCCAGGGCCCGGGAAAAGTCCAGAGATATCAAGAAAGATCTCATGTCAACTGGAAAGAGCTACATGTTGCATTAGAGCCACAGGACAAGGGTACACACAGTGCATACTGCATACAGACTACCTTCACCATGGACAAGTTTGGCAGGGCCTGGAGGTGGGCAGAGCTGACCTGGAAGTGATGCTGATGAAGCAGCACCTCCCTCCCTCCTCCAATGGAAGCTTAATGCCTTTTTTTTTTTTTTTTTTTAATGACCACTATTCCTACTAGTCTTCCCCTTAGAGACAGACTGATGTTCCTCTCTAACCATTGTAAGAGCCTCCCCTAGGGAGAGAAAGACAAAAAAGAGGGGAAACAACATCATTTAACTGGACACAAATCAAAAAGGTCAAGGACAGTGAGGGTCAACATAGAGAGAAGGAACTGTAAGCAGTATGAAGCAGAGCAGTCCCAAAAGCACCCACCGTTCTCTGAAAGGGGATTGAGCACTGTACTCAAAGGATTTCCAAGTGATTGCTGATCTAACCTAGCAAGGCCATCCTTAAATTGCTGAACAAGAGACAGGAGCATGTAAACCAGATAATTCAAGTCCCTGGCACATAACTGTCTGAATGGGAATTAACTTTAGAAAACACTTATAAAACAGATTGAACCTCTATTAATTATTAAAATTAAAATGGTACACATCCTGCTCGCTACTTATTGCAGACTCCAGAGGACACAGTTTAACCATGTGCAAAGCAGCACAAAGTGTTTGAAAAAGAGATTATGCCAAATCATTAACTGTAAGTGAACTAATGACTGGTTAGACCAAGTTTCTGTAATAATTGTCTTCATCAAGATTTTTCAACAAAGGCCAAAATCTCTGCCAAAATAACAGCTTACAGAGTATTAAACCGAAACATTCATCACACTGAGAAATAATGTTAAACACACCACTTCACGAAGCAGTCTTGTTTAGATGTTTAGCTACTCCATGGCTTACCAGATTCATTTCATATTCCAACCATTACCTCTCAACAGAAAGTAGAGAGAGAAATCCACATTGACATGTAAGCAATTCAAATCAAATTTAGTGAAGCTGATTTTGAAGCATTTTCTGAGGAATGAAAAGAAGTTAATGAAATGGAAGCACAGCTTCTCTCTTCTGGGGGGAGGGTGCTGCACCTGGGGGGCAGGAGGATGGGAATGGATCACACTGCAAAAGTGCTGAATCACCTGTTTCCAATCTTACTCAGTGGCTGACAGATACAGTTTAAAAAGTTCTAGTAAACTTACAGTTTAAGAACGCATTCTTTTTTGCAGATTTAAAAATAAATTTAATAGTCTGAAGTCTTCTATGCAGAATGCTATTGTGAGATTGCAATGGTGTACGTAAGAGTATCATGGGAGGAGAAGGAACAGCAAAAACAGCTCTGGGAAGTGAATTCCAACTAAGCAGAGAGGAAAAAGTGAAACCAAAAAAGCAGGGTGCCTATGATAACTCCTAGAACCTAATCTTTTAAATTTTTTAAGGTTACATTTTACAGAGTCAAGGTAAAAATTCTAAAGGCAGGAAGTTCTCAAGTGAATAATAAGTTGTTTAAATTTATGAAAATTTACTATACACACACTTATGAAATATATATTTAGATATACATATATAGAGAGAAATATCTGGACAAATAAAAATTTAGCCATCAGTATAGATAAAACTTATAAACAGAATTTTCCTCCTCCTTGATAATGAATGCTTAAATAACTTTTTTAATAAGAATGACCTTTATACTTTGGGGATCCCACCTTACAAATGTCTTGATTGGCAGCAAAGTCATTAGATACTTGCTAATAGCATATCAGTTTTATTTATGAACTAGGAACTACAACAGGACATGTGGAGCATGCTGCTGAGATATAGATGACCTGATTTATTTTCTACTGTATATGGGCCTGCCACCCACTGAAAACAGAAAAAAATAGGACAGCTTTTTAAAGTTCAACTGGACAAGACTGGACTTTCTGCCTTGAAATCAGAACTGTGAAAGCTAGAAAGATTTTGTTCATAAGAGTTTTGGGTTTTTTAAACTCCTTATATCAGCATTTAAAAACCAGGTTGTGTCACAAGTGAGAAGTGATTTGAATCATTTACCATGACTTCAAAAAACTTACTTTATCACTGAAGGGCAGCAAGATTTCCCTAGTTAGTTAAAGACACCGGAATTTCAAAGAATTTAAGGTTCAATAATGCTAAAAATCATATGAAGTTAGCCATGCCAATCAGAACAATGAATAAAAGATGATGCAACAATATTTTCCCTAAAACACTAGCCACTTTCATACTGAAGTTAGAGCCCCTCATCATTTCTGAGGTGTGATTTGCTGGAAAAGATGAAAATTCTGACAATTTCCCACCAGGACAAGCTTTGGAAGGGGGAAGATCAGCCTCTTCTGTTCAGTGCAGTAATATGCCTTTTGTTTGCAGTGGGGAATGCCTCATTCACCATTTTGTGTGCCTATTTCAAAACAGGGGCACTGCTGACTTCAAGTGCCTTAAGACTTACCAGTTTTCTGAATGATCACCCAAGCAGTCTTTAACCTTTTTCTTCTTAAACTGTTCATTATGGCATAAACTCAGATTTGATCATGTTAAATGGTAAAAAAAAAAAAAAGTAGGCCACAAGCATTGAGAAACTATATATGAGGTAATCCTCTTTTCCTCCAAGACTTTAAGATTGCTATTTTACATTTAGGGTTTTTTTCTGCATATGTAAAATGTATTTCCAAGCATTTCGCTCCCAATGCAAATGAACTGACAAAGACATCCACAATGCTGCTCAGTTGCTACAAAAGCCATCCTGCCTCCTGCAGCCCCAGCTCTCGCCACAGACATGTCAGACAACTTCTATGAATTGAGTGCTTATTATCTCTTCCTTCCTCACTACTATGATGGCCTGAATTTAAAAGCACAGTGGAAACAATACTTGATTGAATCGCCTCTTCACTGAAACCATAACAACATTAGAGAACGAAGCAAACAATAGTCAAGAGGGGTCCAATTCACCTCTGGCCTTGTAAAGTTATTGTTCTTTGTATTTGTGCTTATAAAAAATACCATATTAAAAACACCAATATAAAAATACCTTTAGGAATCAGTATGCTCTCTTAATGGTAAATACTACGGCAGACAGATTGCATCACTTGTCAATAAATAGATGCTTTTCTGTCAGTAGGTCAACTCTTCTTTGTCCATGCACAGACTACCTAAGCTGCTGTGGTAGGAGAATGAGTTAGGAGGAAAGAGGGAACACAGTCTGCACGAACCCCCTTCTGGGTACCCCAGGACACATGAGCTCAGTGGCAGGACTATGAAAACAGAACTGCTGGTTTTGGAACCAGCAACATAGCAGCGTTTGCATGAACTAGCAAACCTTTCAACGTCCAAGCCTGCTTTGCACAGAGCCATCTTGGACATAACCAAAATCCCAAACAATTTTTAAACACAGTTATATTGCTGAATTCCTCTCACAGAAAGGAAAAAATAAAGGTAAATAGCCATAATAGGAAGGCAGTATTCAAAGCAACCAGCAAGAAATGGTCTGTCTCTCCAGGTTTTGCATACTTTGGTATCCATCAGAATAGACAGGAGAGACATCCCATACTATTTTCTTTGGCATGCCTCTCTGTCACCTAATTTCCCATCAAAATGTCAATCTTGACAAAAGTGGATCTTCAGAAGGAACTCAAAGTGACTTGAGGATGAGCTCTAAAAAACAATTTCCTTAAATGAAGGAAGCATGCAGCCACCTCCATGAAGAGCTCAATAATTAACACCTGTAGCTGGAAACTAGGAAATTATAGGGAACAAGAAATTAAATGAGATCTTGCAGTGCTAATTCAAAGCTCTAGAAAGTGGTTTGTAAGATAATGCCCCACCCTGCAGCAAGAGGTAAATAATGGAGAGGTTCTCTCCACTGCATTTAAAAACTGAGAAAACACTATGTAAATCATCACTCTAAGCTCAAATTGTTTGTACACCAAAACACAAGTATTAAAATCTGTATTCTCTTCCTTCTTTGCAGACTCAAGAGATCTTCTCTCAATCGAATTACTAATGGAATAACGATCACAATAATAAAAAGCCTTTTTGAATAACCGATCTACAAAAGCCATTTTCTGCCTTATTAAAAGGGTAACATGTTTGTGGGGGCAGTTGATGTACTAGCAAGGGAAGAAAAAGTGTCTTCTTTCAATACCATTATTATTTATTCAATATTTTCAGCCAAGTAGATACTTTGGGAAGATCTGACTATTGATTAAAGTAATAGATATAAACCAGGGGGTACATGGAGATGTCTGTAAAAGGCATCTCTGTAAAGCCACTTTCAGGAATCAAAGGCCTGGCAAGGCGTATTAACTGAGACATGCTGCTATGAAAACTTAACTACATTTTCTTCTCCCAAGTTTCTTATTTCATTTGAGTCTCTCTCAGGCCCATGTTTCCCAGATGTAAAATAAGCTACAGATACTAAGATGACAGGTGCTTTTTGAGAAGCACTGAATGTTTCCCTCACCTAAGCCAGGACACTCACCAGCGTCAAGTATTGCACAAAAGCCTCAGCCCCACCTCCCTGGGAACATGCTGGTTTAGCCCGTATTTAGTGCCAGCAGCAGACCTACTTTACATACTTTACTTTTGCTGAACAAAAGTGCTATTCGTCTACATCAATTCTCATTCCCTCTCAGGTCCTCCAGGATTTCACTGTTGGCCAGCTAAGGCTGAAAATTATTGCCCACATCTCTTGAACACTCCACTGCCCAAAAGAATTTTTTGTGCAAACAGGGAAAATAGTCACATCAAGGGAAGTTAACTGACTATTCAGAACAGCACTGTCCCAACAGCAAAGACAGACAGACTCACACAGCCTTCACCGCAAGAAATTCAAAACATTAAAATAAGCTTTATGGTGCAAAGGAACAGCTTTTACTCCAATGCTGAATCTCTCACAGGATTCATAGTTTAAGTCAAGAACCTTTATCTACATTAAACTGTGGTACAAGCAATCTCCAGCAACTTGAAGGAAGCTGGGAAGCAGGGCCTGAAAAACCTAAGAGTCCTAGCACTGAAGTCTTCCAGACATTCTGAAGAGCTAACAAAGGTTAGTGGTGCAAAGACGTCTAAGCCCGCAGTGTTGATGAGAACATCTCACCGTTTGCCATTTACTATAATGCTTGGGCATTTAGGGAGAAGTACAGTTACAAGCATACAGACTGTTCAAAAGATGACGTTTGGGGGGAAAATGTCTCATTTTATAAAACACCATTTTCATAAAACTATGAATTTAGTACCTGAAAGTCCATTTTCACCACTAGCTCCATCACCAATATGAATGAGCCAGCATTGTTGACAATACAATAAGCTGATGTAAAAGGGAGCTGAACCAACCCCACCCTCCCCTCCAGATTCCCCTGAGATAAGGTTGTGCCAAAATCCTATCAGATGTACTTTGATTGTTCTTAATTCTTCAGCAGTTCAGACAGTATGAACTGGGGCACATCTGCATTTCTTTATTGTCAGAATAATGACAGGATAATGGTGCTGGCACTAGGCCAGCCATTTTTTGAAACATTGTTGGCACGGACCATATTCGCAGTACTGTGAGTAACTGGTCTTGCCTGACAGTTATGGAACAAGCGAAGGAAATACGGTAAAAGAAAGTTATCCCTAAGCTTCTCGCATTTGTAAATAACTCCTTATTAGCTAAAATCTTTGTTATTGAGTAGTCCACATAACTGTTTCGAGATCTTTCTGAAAAGTGGCACCTTCTGTATACAGAGCTAGAGGTGTCGTGAAAAGAGAAAACGGACCCAACTTCCAACACTTACAAAACCAACGCTGTACCTGCAGAAACACTTGAATGAACTCCCTAAGCACTTCTGAACTGACTTAATACCAATGTATTTTTGAATGGTGGGACAAGAAAGCTGAAAAAATTTATATCACATACAGAATATGGCCTTGTGATGCACTGACAGCCCCTAAATACATTAAATAAACTACAAAGTAGAAGTTATTCTCTCTCCTCCCTCACCATTTCAAGGAAGAGCTTGTGCACTTCAGGTTTTCTTACTGTTCTCAGAAATAAGTGTATACTGAAGAGGAGACAGCAAAGCCGTAAGTTCAAATCAATACTTAACTAAAAGGCCAAAGGACTCTAAAATATGGAAAGTGACTGTGCCAAGGCCATTTGTGAAATTAAGAAAGTGATAAAAAGCAGATGCTTTTAGCACCATACAGCCTTCAGACTTCTCGCATATGAAAGTATTTCTTATTCATATAAAGGCTTTTAGCAAGTTATGGAGATACACAAGCTAAATAAACTTTTGAGAGATTCACCTCTGCGTGCTCGTATCTGCAAGAGGTTTCTGCTACATCTAATACTCTTGTGCTCAAATAAAGCTGTCACGGAAAAGTCTACAGGTTCTACCTCGTCACTGTTCAGTCAAAATATAAAAACAGACAGTAACTGGGTTTGTTTTTTAAAATGAGAGATTTAACAGAAATATTTCAGCATATTGTGTTTTTATATGACATTAGAAATATTACTATGTTTCAGATATGAAGTTGGTTAAGACATCTGATCTAACAGAAGTGTAATTAAAGAAAGGGTATTTACTTGGCTTATGTTTACCTACACAGTCATACCAAAACTACCTATGTTTGTTATAAATTACCATAACACACTTCAGCTGAAGTGGTTTCAGAAGCCATGTGAGCTCTCTCCAGCTCTTGAAATAAACAAGGCTAAAGATTTTCTGAAACAAATAGGCTTACCTAGTTGTAACAAAAATCCCACAGGAACTCTCCACAGCCACCATGCTGGGAGCTGTAGAGATAAGACTTGGCTAGAATAAAAAAAAGAATTCATGGAGAGAAGAAAAAAAAACCCACCAACGAACATTAGCATGGAAGATCAGGTCCCATTTGGGACTCACATCAGAAGTGTCAATGCCATTGGACATGCTTCAGTCTGTCTGTGTCTACCTGGGAAGGAGCAAAAAGCATGTATTTTCTGGAAGTTTCTTTAGGCGGCACAGGAGAAGGATCTAGGGAACTACTCCTGAAACAACTCTACCCACTATTCCCTATCTAGCTAGTATGAACCGAGTGAAAAAAACTGAGCTTAATTCATCAACATGTCACTAACCACACAAAAGTTTAAAATTAAGGAAATTTCTGGTCTCAGAATAAATAACTGACCCTTAATATAAAGGGCATAGGGCTGGACAAGGCCAACTTCCACAACAGAGAAATTACAGCTAGCTGTAACTTTTAACTGCCCTTGAGCCTGGAATCTGCAGGTGGCCTCGTTCTCCCAAAACACATCTCAAGGATCCTGCACGAACACCTCTGTGGGGAAAAAGCAACAGGCATCTGACACAGGCAGCTGGTCCGCCTGGAAGCACTGCAGTCATAGGTCAGAGAAACAAAAAAGTTTCCTTCAAGAGTGGATAAAGGCTTTCCTCCGACTTGCCCTTCATAATAAACCATTTATGTGCTGTACAGTTAGGAGTTCAGGCACTAGGCTCTTCTAAGCTTAGTAACTTGATTTGGTACCAAAATGTACTGCTTAATTTTGAATGCAGCTTTAGGTTGATTCTGAAGACTAGGCTGCTTACTAATCATCTAGAGTTAGGGGCGATCCAAGGTCTCTGAAGAGTTACTGGTGAACTAGCAGTACTGGGGATAGATACAGTGCTCCCCCGAGCCATAACCATCATTTTCAAACACAGTAGTGTTTACATTCAAAAGCTCTCAAGAATATCACCATGATGAAGAGCCTGCTGTAATTTAGGACCAATTGGGACCATTCTTGTGGCAGTACTGCAGCATATTTTTAGCTCATTTCACCCTCCCCTGTAACATCTATGCATTCCAACACAGAAGCCTCCTATTGCAAGGACTTTGGAGGCTCACACCTCCAGGTCATTGCTTAGGATGGGCAACAGGGAGCAGACAGGAAAGAGAGTGACAAAAAGACATTAAGATGCTATATTGATGTCCCATCATACCTGAAATATACTGGTGGTCTCAGCTCAGTTCCTAGAGGGCTGGTGACTGCTATCCACAATCTTTTTGTGTCTTTTCAATTAGCATTTCCAGTTGAAAACCTAAATAGCAAAGCTATGGAGAGTAAGGGGCCTTGACAGTACTACTCTCCCACCCATCACATGAGGTCGTTTCCATCAGCAATATGCTGTATGGGGGCATTTTGTTTCCCCACTATACTGCAAGTAACTAGGAAGCACACTGTATATTAATAACAATGTTTATTGTAAAGAATTTATGGAGAAGCCAAAGTTAAATGCATGTTATTTTACAATTAAAAATACAGTAGTTGTTTTAAAGTTTATTTCATTGTTCTATGATGCAAGTGCAAGCTTCTATTTAAATAATGTACCTCCAAGAAAAATCATTAATAGACAAGTGCAGTTGTCTCAGAAAACTTGTATTGTAGAGAGCTGCTGATATATTTTCCTACTCAAAAAAGTACTTGAGATGGGGCTCTTGTAAGACGAAGAGGGGAGACAGCATACTTGCCTACCTGGATCAAGGCATTTATTCGTATTACTGTGGTAAACATGAACTCAGCATTGAAAAAGTGGTATTGAATTGTTCGGAGGTACAGAAAACTGCAGGTCTTCAACCCTTCGGCATCTGTATGTTGAGAATCCTATGCTCAATATAGAGATTACAGGCAAAGCCATGGTACATCTAGGAAATGGACATTTGAAGGAGACCTCCAAAGAAGAAACTAGAAGTTATCAAAGTTATACAACTAAGTGCCCATAAAAATCCAAACAGTAAGAATGCCTTCAATTATAAAAGCCATGACAGATGCTAGAAGTTTATTTCAATAAATTCAATATTGCAGATTCTTTTCTGGAGGAGAGCAGGATTTTTATTTTTAATGAGGAGCAAGCTGGCTGAAAAAGACCAAGTTTATGAACATCTTTAAAACAGTCTTGAAGTGTTTACAAAAGTAACTGCTGGGCCTTATGCATCATTCAAGCCTTAGTCATGCAACAGCAGTATTCTTACTCCTCGCCATTTGAGTTACCATAAATCATGAATGTGTGATATAATTATGAAAAAGAAAATGCATCAAGGTTGTTTTCTTTTTTTTTTAATTGAGAGATTTTAGTGTTTAAAAAACCAACTTGGACCAATTTACAGAAGCAATGGTATAGTTAATATAAACATGTATGTCAAAAGAAACAAAACTGTGATTTTTGTTTAGTTGAAGTTTCTGGCAGAGTTTGAGCTGACAAATTTAGATAGCCACAAGAATGTAAAAGGTGCTACTGGGAATTGTAGCTGAACAGAGAACACTAAGAATCCCCTGTCTACCTCCGAAATATTTATATTATAATCAAGCAATATCTCAATAACCTCTCAAGCAATAGCCAGACCAGCAGCAAGTTACAGTTCCACAGTACTGGTGGCTATATAAAGCCAAAAGACAATTTACTTTATCTTTCCCTACATATTAGGATAACTGCATTAGTCTTCCTCCAACCATAATATAGTAACAGTAGAATCATGCTGTCTCTGGAAGTTAAGTTTTATAAGGCTTCATACATATTTTGGCCCATTTTAATAGTCACCATTTACAGAATGGATCCTCAGTCCCAAAGTAGTCTTCTACAGAAGTTTTTATCAGGGTTTGGGTTCATGACCATTTTATTTTTCCCATGTTGTTAGTAAGACAACATTTTAGCAATTCCTTTTTAGAGGCAGGTTACACCATGATGCAGAACAGATACTCAGCAGGTATATCCAGAGCCAAAATTGTTCAAAACTCTGACCAGGAATGTTGAAATACATTGCTTCAGGCATGGAGGTATGACCTGTCTTAAGAAGTCCTTCCTATAGCATGCTGTTCACTGTGCTCTATTAATGCTAAATATAATTTGCATTTATTCAAACTACACATAGTAAATGACTAGAACTCATTGCAGCTCAGGTTTCAAAATATTTCTGGACTGCCAGAGAAATGTATTAAGAGGAAAAGCAGGCAAAGAAGAGGGGCACACAGATGACAAAAAAACCTTTTATGCATTAGATCACGTCAAAAATCTCTGTAGTCCTCCTCCCTTTCTTGAACTTCCATGACACAGCAAAGGAAGAAAAAACCCACTAACATGACAATTCTCTCTTTTCTTCATATCACCATAAAACTGAGCAAGTAAGTAATAGTGCAGACAGTTCACTTATTATTTTCCAGAGAGCTGAAGTCAAAATAATGCTGATCAGACTGAAAAACAAGCACTCGTATGCTCCCTTCCCCAGTTCTAACCAAAGCAGCAGCTTTATCTTATAACACACATCTCACAGGAAAAACATGACACACACACACACAAAAATAATCAAGGAGTGCCATATATCTCAACATTTCAGGAAGTTCTTAACTAAAATACTCCTTTGCCTTCTTAAATAACTCCCTGTAGGACTGTCAGTACAACCACCCCACTCTTCCAATGCTCTAAAGGAACAGTGGGATACACATTGCAGATTACTTGAAACTCCCACTCTCGGTTTTACTTTGCCTGCTTTGGTACTCTCAGATCAAGAGTTGGGAATCTTTTCCATACTGGAACCACATACTAAAAGTAAGACTCCCATTTTAAAAAGAACATCATTTCACATGGCATAATCTTAGATTAGGCCAAATAAGGTCATTTCAAGCTTTTAAAAATGGGAGTGGATAAAAAGAGATGATTCCTTCATCTTCCTTGGAAAAGCACCACTCCTCCATGCCTGCATTTGCTTCATGGCAGCAAACATGAACAGAATGACAAATCTCTTTTAATGGTTCAATTTAATTGACAACAAAATGCACTCCTGTAATCACAGAGTGGTTGAGGTTGGAAGCGACCTCTGGAGGTCATCCTGTCCAACCCCCCTGCTCAAGCAGGTTGCCCAGGACCATGTCCAGATGGCTTCTGAGCATCTCCAAGGATGGAGACTCCACAACCTCCCTAGGCAACCTGTGCCAGCGCTCCATCACCCTCACAGCAAAAAGGTGTTTCCTAACGTTCAGAGGGAGCCTCCTGTGTTTCAGTTTGTGCCCACTGCCTCTGGTTCTGTCACTGGGCACCACTGAAAAGAGGTTGGTTCTGACTTCTTTGCACCCTCACTTCAGGTGCTAATATACATTGACAAGATCCCCCAAGCCTTCTCTTCTCCAGGCTGAACAGTTCCCAGCGTTCTCTGACTGGAGACATGCTCCAGTCCCTTCATGATCTTAGCAGCCATTTGCTGGGCTCTCTCCCATACGTCCATGTCTCTCTTGTAATGGGGAGCCCAGAACTAGACCCAGTACTCCAGGTGTGGGCTCACAAGTGCTGAGTAGAAGGGAAGGATCACCTCTCTTGACCTGCTGGCAACACTACTACTTAATGCAGCCCAGGAGACTGATAGCCTTCTTTGCCTTTGATCTCAAAGGCTAGCACCATCCTGTTTTGTGTTTGCATAGTAAAAAAAAAAAAAAAAGATAGAAAAATAGTTCTCAGTGAACAAACATCTGTGTTTTTAATTTTTTTTTTAAATACCAGGTTTCCTCGAAAAGAGGAAAGCTGTACTTGCAGCATGCAGTACAGCACGCTGACATTGCTATAGCATATATCTTTCATGCACCTATATGAAATACAATGCTAGTGCTCAAAGTTACACAAGGAAGGGGAAGATAAAGCTGGTCACTTTTTCAATTAAAGAAATTCATGCCATACAGAGTGAAGTAATTCTCAAACAAAAATTATTTATAACAGATGACCTCAAAATTACCTCTGAGCAGTCACACCGCAGTGGATCTTTATGAAAAAACAGGAATAAATAGCACAGTGTTTACCCCTGAAGTAATCTTTTCCTACTAAAAAAAAGAAAAACAGAAAACACCTTTTGACAAATCCTTTCTCAAACTCAAGTTTTCCATTAACTTCAAAATGTTAACATTTAGCAAATCTTTGGACATGCAAGAACAAAAGAGATCTTTAACTTTCTAGCTAAGATTTAAACAAACAGAAATGGCAAAAGATGTCTCATATCCTGTGCGTTCCACCAGTACACATGCTTTGTTTCACTGTAGGTTACTGTGATGTTTTTATCCCCACATCATCTTTTACTGCTTGTTTGTTCATTTTAATTTTATAAATGGACTGTTGTTCTGCAACTAATTCCCTCAAGACCAGCCACAAGCTAAGGACATTTTCCCTGTTCCACCCCATCTCTCTATTTCAATGGACCACACTTGCTTATGACTAGTAGTACATGAAGGAAACCCCCCACAACTTTGGTGTTTAAAACTTGTCAATTCTTGCAAATTACTAGCTGCTGTTTAGCCAAGCCATGCACATGGTACTTACTTTATTTAAAAAACAAATCCCTGAAATTACCACACTAGAATTAAGTTAATGCAACACCCTTTCACAGAAGGAGTAAAAGAAGGTAACAAAAGCCTAGTTCAAAAGCAACCTAGTGCTGTGACAGCTGAAGCTGTAAACAGGCCTGCCATTAAAAGGGACTGTTATTGCTGCCAAGTCATGAAGAATGGAGATACAGATATTAAAGTGCTACCTAAAATTGGGTGCACTTTTCTTCATCACAGAGCCTTGCTTCTCCATTCCCATCAGAAGGAGAAATTGGACAGGAACAGGACAATGCAGTGTCAAGAGTCTTGTCTGATATGCCTGATCATCAAATGTGTAAAAGAGGCACAAGAAAACTGCTTTTGCGTTTATAATTTGCCCCAAACTGACATATTTAATACCCTACGGAATTACCTGTTATGTAACACGTCGCTCAGTCAAATCTTCCAAAGCAACATAGTATCTTGTTCCAAACTACTAAATAATTTGCTTTTTGCGTATGTCTCCTGTCACATTCAGTAAATCTACTTAAGGTTTCTCTCCATGCAACAGGAAATTGCCTTAACCGACGCATTCCATTAAAGCAGACAGCCAGTGCTCGGCTTTGAATTGCTCCTTTGTAAAAAGTCTGAAACGCTAAAATGAAAACTCGACTGTATCAACATGCACTCTACAGACTAAAGTAAGTCTGATTTAAGCAGATAACTCATGTTAAAGTGATATAATATCAAGTCTGCTTTGTAAAGAAAAATGCAGTTTAAAGACTGCTATTAGCAATTTTATATATATATATACATATATATATATATATATATATATATATAAGGGCAGGTGTTGAAGTCTTTAGGATCTCTACAATAGTCCTATTATGCCGCATCCGTTGCTGCTTATTTTTACTGCTCAGGAATCCTGAGGACCCCAGGAAGCCATTTTCAAATAGTAGAAGCAAAGCTTCAAAAGGCTTCCTCCGTACACATAGTTGTTTATGTACAATTATTCTTGTATTTAATCTAACTATACCTCAATTTTGCACTGTGAAATTAAAAAACCTATTCTCTTCCTAGATCACAAGCACGATAATTTGTCGGTTTATATTGCCCTACCATACCCCAACTGCCCTTTGTATCTCAAACTCCCAAGCCTGGATGGGCAGAGGGAACAGCTTTTAATAACTCTTCCTGGTTTTAGCTTTTTACACATTTAAAGTGTCCTGCATTTTGCATCATAACTTTTACATCATATCACAGGAGTTTATTACTTTCTCTGTTTCATGCTGGTAACATTTCCCTTTCAATCCAATTTGGTAATTGATGACTCTCTGGCACAGCATTTCAGCATATTATGCAAACCAGTTTTTGCTTAAAGCACAGCTTATATAGTACTTACGATGTTAGATAACTGAAATAACATCACTGGTCAAGACCTGCATAGGTCTGTAAGCAGGCTGTACCCAGTACTTCAACACAACCTGCCAGCTCTGCAGCAAACATGTGTCCCTTTTGAAGTTTTCCTAACAGTAGCATAATGTATTGAACAAAGCAATATGAACTACCATTCTCCCAAAATTCAGAATATTCTATTTCTTTAATAAGTCTGTTAAAAGTTAGGAGATCTAAGATTAAATATAGTGACTCATTTAGGGAATTGAGACCATGAGGGACCACATGGGATGAGGAGGCCAATAGCCATTCTTACGTTCCAGCTTAAATGCAAAGAGAATTCTGAACATTGGACTTAAATGACATGGCTCACTAAGTAATTTACAGGTAAATGTCAATAAAAAAAAAGAGAATCATATACTTCATGTAAGCTTATATATGCTTCCTATTTTCAAATGCTTTAGGATAGACCTGAAAGCAAAATTATTCCATTCCCTCCCTGTACATATACCTGTTGTCACTTCTTTTATGTCGCTTTTAGCCAGACACAGTCCCCTTCCTCCTCCTGTCCAAGAGCTGGAAAGTACATTTCCAGAGGCTACAGTATTTCACAGAAGTGATGTCCTGAAATTGCTTATGCTATCCCATCATTCAGACACACTGATTTATGCAAGAAATCAGAGCCAGTGCCTTATGTTCTTTCAAATATGCCTGTATTAACATCACAATATTTTGTTTGAAACATTAACTTTTTATTCGTGACTCAGTTATGAGATCTTACTAAGCATCCACTGATTTGTGTAACTGTGTGCAGACAGTTCACACCAGCTATATAGTATACGATTTAGTCTGCACATAAAAAGGAATAAAGTCAAGTCAAATTAGTCTGCACTTGCCAACCCCCCACCCCCTTGCTTCAGGTTCACTGACACAGGATAACTCATGAAGCCACAAGACCTTGAAATGTTCAGTACTAAAGACACATGATCAATCTGTTGACTCTGAGCCCCATTAGAAAACAGCTGCATTATAAAAGAGTATAATCTGACCAATAACATTTTACGTGATAAGTACAGACTGTTACAGCTGAGCTTTTGATACCAGCAAGGTAGCCATCAGGAACGCTATCAGGCAACAGTCTGCAATCCCCACATCACGTCCAGCCCCAATATTTGCTAAACAAAATACATGCTTTTGATCTTTCAGAATTCACATATTACAAATCTGTGACATGCTTAGTTTATTTGCTCTACTAATCATCAAGTAAACTCCCAGTAAGGCTTTTTCCAATTAGTATCGTCTTTGTTTAATTCTCTAGGGGATGCAGAAATTGGTGCTCTTGATTGTACGAGGACACAACATACCACACTTTTCAGTCTCTAACAGCAGCCAAGACCAGACACTTTGCCAAAAGATGCATGAAACTCTGCATGCAGTAAGCAACAGTTGGGCGACCAGCCCACCAGATAGATTTTTAAGCCTTCACTAGTTAAGAGACAGCCTTATACCAGGACAATTCAATTCTTCCAAAACTTGGTGGTTTATAATCCAAGCCCATTCCGGAAGGACCAGCCTTGCCGAGCCAGCAGGAGTTATGCACAGCCTTCACAGTTACAAACTATGGCAGCACACTGCATGTGGTCTCTGTGAGACCAACAGATAGTGAGAGGAGGCTTCTCATGTCTGGGACCTTGGAAAAGTCTGGGCAACTGCTACTCATGGTCAAAAGAAAAAGGCCACTTAGAAAGCCAAGCATATACACAGAACACCACACACTTATGTCCTTTGCAAGACTCCACCAGCTACTACAGCTCTGCATGTTCTCAGCATCATTATAATGCTTGTACAGCTGCTTTACTCATGGCCTTTTGTGCTCATCACTGCTGAACCCTGTTCTAGATTTTCCTCTATTTACATATACGTATTAGGTAGATACCAGTGAACACAAGCAACAGAACTTTGCAGCATACTTCATCTCATCTTCCCCAGGAAGATCACTATATTCAAGTTAATTACATATATAAATACAATGACTGTTTCCAAGAGTGGGTAGCGAGTAAAGTATATCACCAGACTACTAGTGCGATAAAGTTTTCAGAGAACTTACAGAGTGCAATAAAGCTGGATAACCTGGAATGTATGGAGATTTCAATTACATTCCATAAGCTAGCAAGCAACCTAATTAAACAGATTTCCATCAACACGTAACTTTTTTTGTTCCCAATTCTGCAGTCTATTTATGCAAATAATCCTATCGGCTCTAACAGAATTTACTTGCTATGAGAGAGAAGCAAGTGTTAACGCTGCTTAAACACAGTTCTCTGTTACATATCTCCTATATTAGGGGTACACACCAATATAGATATGGAACCTATGTTACTAAATACAGCTGGCAAATCTTCCTTTCTCTTTGCTCAGGG
Organism: Gymnogyps californianus; assembly: GCF_018139145.2. Taxonomy (NCBI): domain Eukaryota; kingdom Metazoa; phylum Chordata; class Aves; order Accipitriformes; family Cathartidae; genus Gymnogyps; species Gymnogyps californianus. The sequence continues at coordinate 155,602,551 of NC_059471.1, forward strand.
GTTACAAAAGAAAAACAAAACATTATAATTATTATATATTACATAGTAAAAAGAAAAAAAAAGGAACCAAACCCTCTTCCCACAAACTTTCTCCTTAGTGCCATTTCTGGGGTTTTTTTCCCCTAACAAAAAAACGGTAATTTTCCTACAAGCACTGAGGCTCTCTAGAGAAATTTAACTGCAGTTTTAATACTGAAGAAACAAAACTCAGGTTTCTTTAGGACAGCAAAGCCTGTCACAACCTCGGGAAGTGGTACTGAAGAGTTCAAATGAAGACACACTGAACTGAGGGCAAGTCCAGAGACGGTCCGCAACACAGCTCTCAGGCAAAGATTTTACCAGCATGCTAATCCTTCTCACTGAGGTCACGGTCATCAACAGCGCGATTTGGAAAGCAAGTGGAATGATACCTTTGCAGAAGCTCAATGGGAAAAGCCACTGTCAGTCAATGCTTTAGGTAACATTGAAATTACATTTTGCTTCTCAATAAAACAGCAATAATCATAGCCCTAATAAGTCTCACAATACTTATACGGAGCCAGTGAACTCATTCACAGCTAAGATAACAAAAGGGTTCATCAATATCAATGGAAAATTAACCTTAGTATTTTAATTCTAGCGTAGTAGGATTTACTATGTACCCAGGGATACTCAAAGAGATCCCAGCGTGATACCTTTCTGCTGGTATTTTCATCATGAAACACAGGAACATTTACATGGTGCAAGACACCCTGCTTGGCTGTTATCTTACAAAAGGTCATCCAACCTGAACCAAATGGAATTTTCTCAGTATCCTAGATACAAATAGACAGTTAAAAACATTACTTTAAAAAAAGGCTTTCCAACCAGGATGGACATGTTTGACAAGTTTATTCTTTATAAACCTAATACTTCCACCAAGGAACATCAGTTTCTTAAGATTTTCAAAAAATAGGGAAGTAAATACAGCTAACAAGTATACAGACATGTTATACTTTCTGATGGGTGATGTTTGCACAAGTTTTATTTCTCCTACAAAACCAGTTGCTATCTGCTACCCTTGACAACTAGAGGATTTGGTTTCACCTCAAGAGAGGAGGGTCAATACAGTTATGTTATTTCCAAAAAATACACATAACACTTCTAGCAATAAATCCCATTCAGAGCAGTTGTTCTACGACACACTATATATGTTGACTTTAACACTGACAATGAATCATAGAATGGTTTGGGTTGGAAGGGACCTTAAAGATCATCTAGTTCCAATCCCCCTGCCATGGGCCAGGGACACCTTCCACTAGACCAGGTTGCTCAAAGCCCCATCCAACCTGCCCTTGAACACTTCCAGGGAGGGGGCATCCACAACTTCTCGGGGCAACCTCTTCCAGGGCCTCACCACCCTCACAGTGAAGAATTTCTTCTTTACATCTAATCTAAATCTACCCTCTTTCAGTTTAAAGCCATAACCCCTCGTCCTATCACTACATGCCCTTGTAAAAAGTTCCTCTCCAGCTTTCTTGTAGGCCCCCTTTAGGTACTGGAAGGCTGCTGTAAGGTCTCCCCGGAGCCTTCTCTTCTCCAGGCTGAACAACCCCAACTCTCTCAGCCTGTCTTCACAGGAGAGGTGCTCCAGCCCTCTGATCCTCTTCGTGGCCCTTCTCTGGACTTGCTCCAACAGGTTCATGTCCTTCTTATGTTGGGGGCCCCAGCGTTGAACACAGTACTCCAGCTGGGGTCTCATGAGAGCGGAGTAGAGGGGGAGAATCACCTTCCTCGACCTGCTGGTCACAATTCTTTTGATGCAGCCCAGGATATGGTTGGCTTTCTGGGCTGCAGGTGCACACTGCCGGGTCGTGTTGAGCTTCTCATCAACCAGCACCCTCAAGTCCTTCTCCACAGGGCTGCTCTCAATCCACTCATCACCCAGCCTGTATTTGTGCTTGGAATTGCCCCGACCCATGTGCAGGACCTTGCACTTGGCCTTGTTGAACTCCATGAGGTTTGCATGGGCCCACCTCTCAAGCCTGTCAAAGTCCCTCTGGATGGCACCCCTTCCCTCCAGCATGTCAACTGCACCACACAGCTTGGTGTTGTCAGCAAACTTGCTGAGGGTGCACTCAATCCCACTGTCCATGTCGCTGACAAAGATGTTAAACAGTGCCGGTCCCAATATCAACACCTGAGGAACGCCACTCATCACGGCTCTCCACTTGGACATCGAGTCGCTGACCGCAACTGTTTGAGTGCAATCATCCAGCCAACTCCTTATCCACCGAATGGTCCATCCATCAAATCCATGTCTCTCCAATGTAGAGACAAGGATGTCGTGCAGGATAGTGTCAAATGCTTTGCACAAGTCCAGGTAGAGGATGTCAGGTGCTCTTCCCTTATCTGTAAGGGAATCTATCTATCTATGACACTGTAACTCCACCATAGAAGGCTACCAAATTTGTCAGGCACGATTTGCCCTTAGTGAAGCCATGTTGGCTGTCACCAATCACCTCCTTATTTTCCATGCGCATTAGTATAATTTCCAGGAGGATCTGCTCCATGATCTTTCCAGGCACAGAGGTGAAACTGACTGGACTGTAGTTCCCTGGGTCTTCCTTTTTTCCCTTTTTAAAAATGGGGGTTCTGTTTCCCCTTTTCCAGTCAGTGGGAACTTCCCTGGACTGCCACAACTTCTCAAACATGATGGATAGCGGCTTAGCAACTTCATCCGCCAGGTCCCTCAGGACCTGCGGATGCATCTCATCAGGTGCCATGGACCTGTGCACCTTCAGGTTCCTTAGATGGTCTCGAACCTCATCTTCTCCTACAGTGGGCAGTTCTTCATTCTCCCAGTCCCTGCCTTTGCCTTCTGCGACTTGGGCAGTGTGGCTGGAGCACTTGCCGGTGAAGACTGAGACAAAAAAAGTCATGGAGTACCTCAGCCTTCTCCATGTACCAGGTAACCAGGTCTCCCGTTTCCTTCTGGAGAGGGCCCACATTTTCCCTAGTCTTCCTTTTTTCACTGACGTACCTATAGAAGCTTTTCTTGTTGCCCTTGATATCCCTGGCCAGATTTAATTCTATCAGGGCTTTAGCTTTCCCAACCTGATACCTGGCTGCTCGGACAATTTCTCTGTATTCCTACCAGGCTACCTGTCCTTGCTTCCACCCTCTGTAGGCTTCCTTTTTGTGTTTGAGTTTGTCCAGAAGCTCCTTGTTCATCCATGCAGGCCTCCTGGCTTTTTTGCCTGACTTCCTCTTTGTTGGGATGCATTGCTCCTGAGCTTGGAGGAGGTGATCCTTGAATACTAACCAGCTTTCTTGGGCCCCTCTTCCCTCCAGGGCTTTATCTACCAAGCAGATCCCTGAAGAGGACAAAGTCTGCTCTCCTGAAGTCCAGGTTAGTGAGCTTGCTGTGCGCCCTCCTCGCTGCCCTAAGGATCTTGAACTCCACCATTTCTTGGTCACTGCAGCCAAGGCTGCCCTTGACCTTCACATTCCCCACCAGCCCCTCCTTGTTGGTGAGAACAAGGTCCAGCATAGCACCTCTCCTCGTTGGCTCCTCTATCACTTAGATAAGGAATTCATCATCAACACATTCCAGGAACCTCCTGGATTGCTTATGCCCTGCTGTGTTGTCCCTCCAACAGATATTGGGGTGGTTGAAGTCCCCCATGAGGACCAGGGCTTGTGAATGTGAGGCTGCTCCTATCTGTCTACAGAGGGCCTCATCCGCTCGGTCTTCCTGGTCAGGTGGCCTGTAGCAGACCCCCACTATAACGTCACCTGTCCCTGCCCTCCCTTTAATCCTGACCCATAAGCTCTCGGTCGGCTCCTCATCCATCCCCAGGCGGACCTTCATGCACTCCAGCTGGTCACTGACATAGAGGGCGACACCCCCTCCCCATCTCCCCTGCCTGTCCTTCCTAAAGAGCCTGTATCCTTCCATTCCAACACTCCAGTCGTAGAAGCCATCCCACCACATCTCCATGATGCCAATAAGATTGTAGCCCTGCAGGCATGCACACGTCTCTAACTCCTCTTGTTTATCCCCCATGCTACGTGTACCCATGAACTAGAGTGTTGGCCAGCACTGCACCAATTCTATTCTCTTTTTTATTTCCAAAGTGACAGACTGTAAGAGTTGAAGATGAGTATGCCATTCTTCCCGTATCAACTGCTCCCACAAACCACCCATGGAATCTTTCATTCCATTAAAGATACCACTGGACAATTTAAAATTTCAGATATGTGGTTTAAATAGGTACTGTGCCCTAACATCCCTCTTACTTCAGGCAGCCAGAACACACATGAAAAATATCTTCAGGCACCGACTTCTCGCATCAGAATTTGAAGGCTCCATTTGGCTGCTATGTGGAAACTGGAAAAAAAAAAATAATGACAAACTGTACTACTCAATTAATCTTTCTTCTGGTAAATGGATTATATTCTTTGACACAGTTCACAACTCTGTATGAGCAAGGTCTTGAAGACAGAACAACAGAATACCTCTGATAGTTTGAGGACACTTTGTCTGGATCATTCTGCTTTCTCTCGTGTATTACGTAAGTTGCCAGAAACTAAAATTTGAGTTTTATACAGACAGGTCACCTGAAAAACTGTACATGAATGCTGAGATACTGAAAAACATCCGAATCTGCAATCAAAATCATGTTCAATATGCAAATTATTTTCAGAAAACAATTGTCAGTGTATTGCAAGTCAAGATTTGTAATGAACTCAATGTGTCAAGTGTTTTCCACTCCAATTCTTCTCCATTATCCAAGTATGAGTTGGAATAGGAAAAACCTTTGACAGTGTCATCCATTTTCATGCATGTAGTATCCCTACATAGAAATTAGCATTAAGCACAAAGCTTTAAATGAACTGTTGAAAAGATCATCTTCTCACTGTTGAAGGACAGAAGGTTTTGAAATCAAATTGTCATTTTTCAGAAGTTCAAGGACCTTTTCTATTGTATTCCTAAAGCTGTTAATCTTTAGTTAGGAGCCTCATAGATAAACTGTAACACTCTGAAAATTTACATTATCTCCTTACTGATACCATTAAGGATCAGAATTGCATAGATGCTGACAATACACAAACATTCAGCTGTTCCTGTATGAGATAACACTTACTGCTAGTTATAAAAGAAACAATACCGGACAACATGATGCAAAATCTTCTATACATTTTAACAGGGAGATCTCATTTAAGAGACACACTAGAGGCACAATGTAAGAGGTAAAACCAAGTCATCACTTAGTTGTTCTTGTCATACAGGTATAAATAAGCCACAATGAATTCTTTCCAGTCCAGACAGGTACTTACAGTCCTGAATTCTGAAACATGAACCTGAAGTGTACCTCAGACAACCACTTTTTAATCTTACATATAAGCCAACAAGAAGTAAAAGGACCTCACAGGAAAAGCCATTGTCCGGCATCTCAAAAAAAAAAAAAAAATAAATCTTCTCAATTAGCAAACGTGGCAAGAAAAACAGAAACCTCAAGAGAGTTTTGTATTTCATCAAGTTCTCCCAAGGAAAACAGCAAATTCCCAATTTTAGCTCACTATACAGTATCAACCCACAAACTATATGGTCAGATATAATTTAAAAGCCCTAACTGAAATAAAAGCCTTACTTAGCCAGCTGCATGGCTTATCAGCCTGCTGTCATCTGCAAGTATTGTAAACATCAGTTGGGATGTTGTGTATGGTTTGTAAGGAAATTGTATGCCCCTGAACATAACCTCCCTCCGTGGATTTTAAGAGAAGAGATGGCTACCATTTATATTGCTCTCCCAATCTTTCTGTTAATAAGCAAGAATAGATGAAGGTGACAACTAAGTTTATTATACAAGACCTTGTTAATAAATGGCCTTGACAATGAATCTATTCAGTCTTTTCAGCAACCTTTCTGGTGCCTTCACGATTAAGATGCTTATAATGACTTTCACAGTTTAAAACATTCTTTGTATACTGTCTTCACCTCTGGCACATCTCTAGCTGCTTGGACACAGTATCTTGTACCTACCTGCCTTCCCTTCTGCACCTAGCCTTCTCAGATACCACAACTTTCGTTTGCTAACTTCAGCTATATGTGAATAAGCAAGCCCACTGTAGCATGGGAAAACCATGTATAGTCAAAAATAATGTATATAATACTGATGCAAAAAAGTTGTGCATGTCATTCTCGAATAGCCAATAAATCATGGCTTCACTCCTTCCAGATACCTCCCCCTAAAAATTATTCCACAGCATCACTTGGCAATATTTGGATGTTATGTATGCATGTATGCTGCATATCTGAGTTAAATCGGTTTCCTAGATCAAGAGCCCACTCAAAAGTTGCAGAAAATTATTAAAAAAAAAAAAAAAAAACATTTTTAAGAGAATGATCTCACATGCAAATTTCCACCACTTGGGGTGATCTGATGAACCACATCAACTCAGCAGCTTAAGGATGGACTGGAAAACTGTTAAACAGTTATGCCTTGTTTGATTTTAAGCTGTAATCCCAAGATTTGTTGAAAATGTATGGAATTTCAGTAGACACAGCTTCTTTTTTTGAGGATCTTAAATTCATGGGTCCCAAAATAGGTTTCTAACTGTTAAATTTCTTACTTTCCAGGTTTTTACTGCTGCACATCAGGCAGTAATATTGCCAAAATACATGCATACCTATATTTTTATATGCATCATGTATGTATATATAAATACTGTATACATACATGTATGTATATATAAATCTATGTGTGCATGAATATATTTGGTTTAAGATCAGTATGAGAAATGTTGCATACTACCATGCAATTCTTAAGTTCAATGATAAACATTTATTAGACAAACATGAGAAAACCAACTATAGAGTACACCGAGCTCAGATATACACAGTATCCTGAGGCACAACTATTCGCTTTTAAGTAATTTCAGCTAGATTCCACTCAGCCTCCTGAGAACTGGCACATTAAGTATAATGCTTCTTCACCTCTTGTTTCATGGATGTACACACATGTGCATGCAGAAAGAGCAACTAAAACATTTTCATTCACATAGATCTTTTCTAGTGGTACAAGTAACTCCAGATTGCTTACAAATTGAATGCAAATAGGTATAGCGTAAACCAAGAAATAAAACATCTGTAAATAGTTGCTAATCCCCAAGAAAGCCAAAATAGCAAGACTCTACTTTTCTCTCCATTGATAGCACCCAAACACTTTAAACATAAATCTCATGAGATGTGTTGCTTTTACACTCGCCCTAAGTGCTAGGTATATAACAACAACAACATGCAGCCTCTTCTTGGAGTTGGGTATTACTGGTAGCAGACAAAAAGCATAAGCCTCCTTCCCAAGCTTATCCTGAAAGTACCTCCAAAAAGACCTACTTTTTGAACAAAGCTTCCATCACTTATAGAGTACTCTTGTTCACATTGCTTATAGTTTCAAGAGCATAAATCTACCTTCCCAAAACACTGAGTTCCCTGCAATCCATCAGCATTTCTATCTTGGACCTGCTACCCAATTGCCTTGCGCAGATGGACTAAGCACAATGATCTGTGAAAGTTAATGGTTGTAATCTCAGAGGTTCCCAAATAATTTTTGTAGAAGTAAATCACATCTCATGTCAGTGACAGTTCTGTGAAGAGCAGTGTGTACACAATGTTAATCTACCTGAAACAATTTTAACTGGATTTTCAAAGCCTTTAACAAGGCTCCTAATCAAAACTCTTAAATTTAACTACTATGGACTACGCTCAAGATGTCAGCAGGAATCAATTAAAAGCTTTAGAATGCAAAAAGATTTCCAGCAGTGGTGCACCTACAATGCTTAAAATCCTCAAAACGTGATCAGGAACAGAGAGGTGAATAAGTTGACAACATTTGCCAACAGCGTTTCAGAAAAGTCCCAACTGAAAACTGACACTGAAGAGCAGTGGAAGGCTCTTCCGACACCACAGGCTTCCATCGTGTTAGGTGAAATTCAAGATTGATGAATGTGAAGTATAGAAAGGAGGAAAAACAACCCTACCTACAGAAGCAACAGTAAGCTCTAAGTTAGCTACTACTAACTCAGGAAAAGAGATTGTGAAGTACCATCCACCATGATTTCAAAATGTCAGCTCAGTGCTCAGCAGAAATCAAAGACACAAAACAGAATACTAAAGACCACTAGGAAAGGAATAGAGAACCAGAAACATGTTATTATGCCACACTATATGCAAACACTGTGATCTCATCTTAAGTGCTGCACAGTTATAATTATCACCCCCGAAAAAGAATAGAGAAATTGAGGTGTCACAGAGAAGGTTAAGGATAAAGTGTAGGTACAGACTGGCTCCATTATAAGATTCTTCAGACTGAAGGAGAGACAACGGAAGTGAGACTACGAGAATGAGGTTTCTAGAGTCATGAGTGGGAGAGATGTGATGAATTAAAAAACCAACTATGACATTTCAGAATAAATAGTTAAAAAATTCAATAAATGTATCAACTAGCATAAGTTTAATAGCAACAATACACAAGTATTTTCCCCCCAAACATAACTAAATTGTGGAACTCACTGCCATGGGATGTTAAGAGTCCAAAGAGCATCAATACATTAAAAAAACCCTAGACAAATACCTGAAAAATACTGTATTCATACTGCATTCAGTTGCAGAAAACTAGAAGAAATCATCAGAGAAATGAATACTACAAGCTTGCTCTGTTTCCTTCGCCGTGAGTAACCGCAGAGTTAATTTGACCTTTGCTGCAAAACAGCAGAGACAGAGGAGTAAAGCAGAAACAAACTTCAGTATCTGCAATGTGGATAAAGCACACCAAACACACAGCCCCAGACATGAAAGTTGCTAGGTATGTTATCAAAACAGGTAGTGTTTTTTAAACTGTCCATTCAAACAATTTCCTTTAATTCCCAACATGTTTTGGGAATTGAAGTTTCGCTGGCAGAATGTTATCTCCTCCAAGACCTATTTGCTGAAATTAATTTGAACCTTTACAGTAACAGGAATATAAACCCCAGAATAAACTGAAATCACTACCCTCCTTTAAGAAGTTTGCAGTTGATTGATGGAAGTTACCTTTCTCCTCACGTGGCCATGCAAGGTTTGAGAACACTTGCTTAAGTGTTTTACCTAAACACTTGCTTGAAAACTTTTCCCACAACTTCCATGGCAGTGCCATCATTCATTTCAACACTGTGAATCTTCACATGGTCTGATATATATTCCATGAATTTGCATTACTTCAGAATATGCTGTTCTGTATGCAACATACTGCAACAAGAGTTACAGCCCTCACTTTAAGCAAAAACCAAAAGTTTCACTGTCACAAACACATCGCATACCTTTAAAGATCCATCATCAGTTTTTAACTGACAATTAAGTTATTTGTCATTTCAAGAGAAAAATAAAGGGGACAGACTTGTCTTGGTTTCTTCCACACTGGCAGGTTTTCACATCAAAAACTGTTCTAAATGGCTATTTTTTTTGTCAGCCAACTCTTTCACATTAATGTATTTGGATGGTAGGACTGGAGCTCTTGAGTAATTTTACTGAAATGCATCACTACCTACAGAACTGGAGACTTTCATTTACTTCAGTTTCAAAGCAGCATAGTTTCCTAGATATACCGTTTTTGAAGAGCATTTTTTTTATTCTCTGTTGTCTTTTGTTGCTCTTTTTGTTATAGTTGCATCTTTACCTGCCATGCCCTTTTCAAGTCTGTCCTTCACTGCTCTGACCTCTCAGAACACAACCCTGTTCAATCACACCATCAGACATCTTCCTCTCCCACTTCTCACATTCTTTTCTTGCATAGTTTTCACATTTTCTGTCAACTGTGAATAAAATAAAGGGCACCATCAATAAAAACCACTTCTTAAGCCACATTCATTTCTCTAAGGAAAAACCATGAGATAGTTGCCTCATTTCCATTCAGCTGGTCTTTCCCGCACCCATTGCGTCAACCACTTGGTCAACCACTGCACTAAATTTGAAACCTGGTGTAAACCTGGATTCAGGAACCCTCAAATGTCATTACAGCAACACTTTTCAACCTTTACTTCTCAGTTTCCTGGGGAGACCATATACTATTTTTTAAAACATCCACAAAAGGAAACTCAGAAGGGAAAATCCTATCACCATCAAGTTTTACTAGCTACCAGGAGTCTACAAGTTAAAAAAGAGTAATAGCTCTGCTGCATATAGCTTGTGAAGCAAGAAATTCAATAAGGATTCTGAACATGGTAGAAATTCAGCAGCAAACAACTGAACTGAACAAACACAAACTAGTTCAGCTAGCAAACGGTAAATGGTTTTGGCCTGAAGGGTCCAGTTCAGATGATGCCATCTTCATCACAGCAAATACAAGATCAATAGGATCTCTCCTCAGAACGACACAGACAAAACCCTATGCCGGCATTTCACTCAGCAGAGGCCTTAAAGGTTACAGCTGAAAACTGCACAAACAAAACTACTGAGATATTGCTGTCCCCCCTCTGTCCCTCTTTCCCTTTACAGTTTAAAACAACAAATACTCCAGGTAAATGGCTAACATAGCAAGGAAGTGAGAGAGAACCATTAAAATGATTGATATTGGTCACCACAGATATCAGCTTCTATAGTACTGCATTGAATTATTTATTAAAAAGTTTCCATTGCTACAGAAGTGTCAGTTTAACTCCAGCTTCTTCACTCTGCACACTACCAGTTGCCAGTGTGTAAAATATGCTTGAGGAGAGCCCTACTACAAGTAATACTGGCCAGTACCATTTGAACCTTGGCATGACGCCGGTGTGCAAAAAAAAAAATTTTTTTTTTTTTTCAATACTACCCAATATTACAAGCAAATTAAACCTTTGGTGTAGTGAAGTCAATAGGGAAGGGAAGAAAGAGGTGTCTACAACTTGTTCTCTGGTCCTTTTATAGTTTTATTTCTAGAGCTACCTCTGCTACTTATGGTGGCACACATCTCTTGGGAACTTCTCATTTGATGGAAAAGTTGACTCAGACTTCTTTCCCTTCCCTTCTTTCTTCTGGGCTCTCCATGAGAATTCAGAATATTATCCAAACACAACCATCTGCTTCTACACCCACAGAACCCTTCCTGGTACGAGTCCACAATGGGCTGTGTAACACCTCAACTCCACTCTAGCACTTGCTGGAATAAAGGAAGGAGCAGAGTCAGCCTGAGTGGTAGTGACAAAGCCCAGCTCACACCCAGCTCCCCACTGCTGAGACTGCCACAGCACCACCAGCATCCCATGTTGTGCCCTGTCACCCTCCAGAACATCTCGTGTTCCAGAATTACACTGTAAAACCGATATATCAGCCAAAGTTTTATTTATCAGATTGTATATTATGCTTTCAGCATCATATTCTATAAGTTTACTGCAATTCATTACCATCTTGAAATCTTGACTTTTTTGGAACAGAAGTGATTATTTTTAAACCACTAAAACTTTGTATCAATCTCCCCTAAATCCCAGCCAACGGAAGCAAGTACAAGCAGTATCATATCCTCTTGGTCAGAGCAGGTTTTGTCATTTACTCCAACAGAAGGTAACTGGAGCCAAAGGAAAGGAGAATTAGATTCCATGCTACATAATTAGACTCCATAACCTCATTCTTTTACAGCACATAGCCAGAAGTTTATAAGGACAGTAAGTAACAATGTGATCTTCCAGCCCCATCTCTGGCCTAATTCAGTTCATAAATCTTGCCTAAATTGACTCCTGCTTTTTAAAGTTTCCAACACAGTAAGTTGCTCTATGGTTAACTATTCCTCATTGTTACAAACCTTACACAACTCCTAGTCTAATGTTTTTAAGCTTCAGTTTCCCCTTACTGAAAATCTTTCCTATCTGGTCCAAGGGCCCTTCCACTATAGAATTTTATTTTCCACAACACAGAAATCAAGTCACATCTCCACTGTTTCTAGAACATGTTAACTAGGCTGCTCTTTTTGACATTTTCACCTGGAAACATCCTTTCCAAAGCCTCATGGGGATATTCTCTGAATCATTCCCAATTAGCCAATATCCTTCCTGAACAGTTGACACAACACACAACAGCTACATACACAGCTAAGGAAACTTCCCAGCTTCCATTCACAGGTTTAAAGATTATCCCCAGCCACACCGCTGCACAGTGAACTCTTCAACAGCCTACCAAACACCTTCTCCTCCTGATACACTCCCCTCCTGCCCCAAATCACTGTTTTTCATTTTGCCATAATATCAATATGGCCTTCACTGTTTATCTCTAGACAAATCAGCTTAGCCTCTACGTGCTATTTGTATAAAAAACAAAACAGCTTCCTACAGAAATTTTATTCAACATATTAGTAAACAAAGCCCAGTACACTGTGCTAGTATCTGTTCTATGGCATCTTTAAACAAATGGGTTCAATTAGCTTTTTAATCTAAAGCTAATGCCTAATCACAACAGATACCTTTGTGGAGTACACTTTAACGACTCGGCTCCCACGGGGCACATTACTCCCAATTCCCAACAACGTCCCTGCAATCCAGAAAGTCACTTCGTGTCTCTTTCACGTTCCCAGACAAAGCAAGATCTCCAACACATTTAATGCAGCCTAAACCAGCAACATCCCTCTCACGTTTGCCAAGTAGTATCCTACATTTATCATGCATTGGTTTGGTATATTGTGTGATAATTTATAATAGTTCACGACAGAACCGCAATAATGCTGTTTAAATGACAAATGACTGCACAGAATACTGCCCGTAAGATGATGCCCAAGGATTAATCTAGAAGAAAAGTACTTATGTAGTATCTGGTGGAGCTGTAATAGTAGGTCTTTCCATAGTCATAAACCGAGAGGTTTTACTCTGAATATTAAATAGTTCGTTCATAAAGCTGGTCTAAAACAACTTTAATAGAAGTGTAAAAGTTGTTACAATCTAAAAACTGAATGCTCCCCTCCCCACAGATGAAGAAGGAAAAGAGTACTCTAATGTTTTTCACTATCAAAAATCCAGTTTTAGTAAATGAGAAGTGTTTATGGTATCTTTCATTAAACACATTAACACTTGTTTCTCATGGCAAATAAGAAATTGCATAATGCCAGCATGCCAGAGACCTGTAAAGGATTCCTTCCCTCTCCTCGCCACCATTTTGTTCTATCAATTTCTGTTACTGGGGAATAAAATCACTTAAATAAGGATTTAAAGGGAAAAAGCCCTTCTTCCTTTGTTATTAGGGACCTAAAATACCCCAAACCATGACTAAATATGCTTACCATTTTTTAGCCTACTGTAATGCCAAGATTCAGTCATGGTCCACTTACTTTCTAGTATGTTACGCCAATCAACAAAAAGTCTCATTTCCTCTGTTTCCTCTCCCCTCTTATCCCATTCAGTTCCAGGTTTACAGAACCAGAGCACTTTAACACTCGCCTCCCTCCCTTCATCAGGAAGCATTTCATTTCTAAGAAATAACATACAACAGATATAATCATCAAGAAAAAGATCAAGTTCACTGGAAGACACTAGTCCTTTGCACAGAAGACAGTTTCCAAAGGCTTTAAGTTGGCTGAAATAGTGAAGATTATTTCATTTTAAGCATTTCTGAGGTAAATTACATTGCTTGGAGTGTTAATCTCATCATAAACTGAAGTATACGTACAGTGAAATAAACAGACTTGCATTTAACCAAGCAAAAGTTAAGCCCTCAAGACATTAAGCCCCTAAAAAGTAGTCACTGGTTATCAAATGCCACTAATATGCCAACATGTGGTCTCATGGGTGCCATAAGGTGATGTTCTTGACATAAGAATGATGTTTCTCTACCTGAAAAATCAGCACCTGTATATTTGACTCGAGTTTGGTCTAGGAAGAAGAAAAACCTACATATTAAAGGACAAGCTATTGATACCGTTTTTCTATCAAACATCTGGGAAATCTGAAAGCATCTTTAGTTTCATGCCTGCTCTGCAGAACTCAGTGACTGATGAAAAGCACTTCACCACATCAAGCTTGTGCCACAGTTTCCTTACAGAAGAGTAGTAAACCCGCATGCAAGTCCTTACACCCTTCTCAGATGCAATTCATATACCAATATTCCTACAACACACGTATGAGAACATGTAGGGGATAAAAAAATGAAACTATGAAAATTTGAATACTCAATACAGTACCACTTCACAGCAAAGACTCATGTTGGTGTTTCCTGTAGAGGAGATTCCAGTAAAGGCCATCTAAAACATCCATCTAAAACCAAAAAAACTAATAAGAAAATCTAATGAAACTTGCCATCTCCAACACCTGTAGTTTTCTTTAAAACGTCAGCAAGTTGAGATTTGTATGGTGCTCTTGAGCCTCCTAGGTTTGGTTTTTTTCCTCCTTCCTCTGCAAGGGATTAGGAAACTGAGAACTTGTCAGTTCCCAAACTGGTTTACATAAACCAGCCCTAATTAGAGCCTAAGTCTGTTACACTCAGCATCATGAGAGATCTTCACATTTCTCCAAGTATCTCAAAGACCATTATACTGCTAGACAGGATAGACAGAAAAATACACCTATTATTGATCTTCAAATAATTATGGAACAGAACCCATGAAAAATATCAGCGTGAATGAAGTGAAATATGACTAAGATTATATGTTGAAATACATACTCCTGGAAAAGTCTCCTGCATTAGTTCTTAGTGGCAGTGCAAAATTTTATTATCGAAGCTAACTGTGCAAAACAGGAAAAGGTCTAAAGCTTTTACACCATTATGTAGGGACATATCAGGAAGTCTGTTTTTCAATGAAAGCCTATTCTGGTGAAAAAGTCATCCTCCATTTTAAGTACCACTGAGAATTGCAACACTGACTTTTTTTAATTCAGTCCCAGAGATGCTTTAGAATTTTTAATGCTTCACATCCATGTGATACTTAAATCATAATTAAAGAAACCACAAGGGTGACACTTCCAGCTCCATACAAGATTGGAAAAACACAGTCTCTCTAAAGTGACCTACAATATGCACAGCCTCAAATGACTCACTTTTATTAGTTTCTCCCTGATGAGGCTTCCTCTCCCCAAGACACTGTTCCATCATTAAGCCAACAGACGAAGAAAAAAAAATACCGAGTTCAGTATCATTTGGCTTAAAAAGACCACCAAGACAAAAATAAAAACATACCCATTTATTCCATAATAAGAAACACGCTGGTTTATATTTTTCTCCAAAATATCTCAGTATTCTTTTCTGCTCCCAACCCTCCACAGTACCACAACATTCAGGAAGACTCCTGCATTTTCTACTGTAAAATGCATTACTTTGCCTCTGCCCAGTTTCCCTCAGAAGGGGCTGAGAACTGACATGCCACCATGCCGCTTGTCAACATCCCTGCTGCCCCTCCTGCTCTGGAAGGCAACACAACAGGCCCCACACCATTAATTTAACTCTTCTGCTCACTGGAAAGCTGCCCTCAGCAGCAGCCACCAGCAAGTTTGCACTCAAAACTTCGCAGAAGTCTGCTGGAATTGAGTGCACTTGCTACAAAATATTTTGTCTCCATTGCTGATGAACAGTGTTTTCAAATCCTGTCTCTCACCTGGTAATGTTGAATCAAGCCAGAAAACAAACATTTCCACTACCTACTTAATGCTGAAGCCCACTAATTGGAATCTTGTTCTCTTGGATGATGCAGAAAACACCTAAAGCGGCAACGCTTCAGTGGGTGGACAGCATGATATATCATAGATACTTTATAACCTGATTTCAGTCAGGTGCTACACATTCACCATTTCATATTGGGCCACCCAAATCTTAACTCCCAAAATTTTCTTGCTTTTCACATGGTCCTGGACAGCGTAGCTTGCCGAGTTAAGACCTCCAAGACCTCTAAACATGTATTCTTGCGTTCACCTCAGAATGCCCAAGGATGCATTTGCTGCCCTATAGACAAGCATGGCTTGTTAGACTGGAATGAATTTATAGTAAGGGCCTGATTTGCGCACACAGTAATACAGGTGTAACTACAAGGTGGTTTTCTATTCGATATAGTGTAGAGAAATAAAAGAGAGCCAAAAATGCAATAGCAACACCGGTTTAGCCAGTACCCCAACTAGTCCTCCGGGACTGCAAAGCACAAAGCAGCGGCTGTCGCGCAGGGAAGCAGGCAGATGGAGGGAAGCCTAGCGTGTTGGCAAAGCTTGGGGACCGCGAGGCTATGCAGGAAGAGCGTATGCAGAAATAGTGTGAAGAAAGGAACTGAAGTGCTCACGTGGGGACTGAACAGTAAATCATTTTGATGCTAGGGCAAGTGTTGAAGCCAGTCCTAAACCAGAAGGCATCAACTGTAAAAAAGGATGTAGAGCCCTACTAAAATGCATTAGCAAGACCAGTACTTCTCTAAATCTGTCAGTTATAGAAGTGAAAATTCTTTATCTAGACAAATTATGGAGCTTAAACTTTCTATACAAAGTATAATATGAGTGAGGAACAAGGAGACATTTTAATTCAATCATTCATATGAGTATTTCCTTAAAGAAAAATATTTTACTATGTACTCTCAGTTGAACTACTTAAAAATACAAAGATCCACTTTCCTTTCAGAAGATAAGACTTCCAGAAAGAGCAACAGTCATAAAAGTTACTAGTCAGTAAATGAGTTCAAATGAGAAAGGAGTTACTGTTAAAATGGGGGTTTCTCAATAGTAGAGGCTATTTAAGATCAAGCAAGTTCTAATCCAGTTGCTCCTTAACAAATTAATTTCAGAGTGAAATAGAGCTGTGGTGCCATTCCGTCAGTGGCAGCTGTGTTTTGAAAGGTTCTTGCCGCTCCCTTACATCCCCAGATACTCATTTCTGCGCTCCAGAGGTGCCAATACAATTCTTTGCATGACTGTGCTTCAAGTTAGGGTTTCAAGAACTATCCCATTTAAAGGAGAAAACACAAAACAAAACAAAACCAGTAAAAATATCCCAATAAAGTACTGTTTTAAAAATACAGCCTACACAACAACCATTCAAAAAGCTGAAGTGACAAGCTAAGAGAGAAGTAATAGAAAGATCTTAAACTGGATTTTCCCCTGCGTGGAATAACACAGAGCCACAGCTTCATAAGAGGGAAAATCATTCACATCTGGCAAGAGACTGCACTCCTGCTTTCTTCCTCCTCCCCTTTTTCCAAGTCTTCCCTTCCCCAACAAGAAAAAACCCCGCCCATGCCTAACAAGTTCTACTCTCCTCCTTAAGAGCTTGGAAGAAGTATACAGAGTGCAAAACCAACAAAAGCTGGAATCACATCATTTTTTTTTCTGGTTTTCAGTAGGAGGTAAGATGGAACTCCCTGCAACTTTCACTCCAAGACAGAGACGTAGCAAAGAGGGCAGAATATATGGGGGAAAAGAGGAGCATTGGGGAAAGCACAGAAGGGAATGTTGATATTTTTTTTTTTTTTTTAAATCCCATAAAAGGATTTTCTTCCAAGAGGGGAAAAAAAGAGAAAGAAAAGGATTCGAAGTTTACTATACTGGATAAAAGGAACCATGTTACCATGTTTGTGAACTGAAATCTCTTGGTCTTGTGCCTCTATGTGAATAGGTACATATTATGACAATTCAACATTCCAGACAAACATAAAACATCGATATGAAACAAGGCTGAGTTCAAAAGACTAGCTTTGACTCTATTATTGTTGTGTCTTCTGATTCAATATACATAACACCTGCTGTAATGTGTAAAAACAAAGGAAAATCTTGTGGGTTTACTCGTTTAAAATAGAAATTGATTGCTTCATGAACAGCCCACTTACCAAAGCATGATTTTTATTTAGAAATGTGCCATTTTCCATAAACACCAACAGAGAATGCTATGAGGAGGTCTGCAAGATTTTTTGGATGGAAAACAGGCTATTGATATGACTGTCAGAGACTACACCATCACAAGTCATGCTACTAACTCAATTATACAGCCACTGAAAAATTTTTGCAGGCACATAAGTGTTTAATAAAAAAATTACACCTACCATGTTCTTTTCAACTTCTCAAATACAAAAAAAATCCTGCACATTGAGAAAAAACAAACCTGTTCCCCCAAAAGACTATGAACAGGAGTTTAATTATGAGACATACAAGACATTTATTGTTAATAACATATCCCACTGGCTTTGATTTACCTGTCTTAGATATTCTTTCATGAAAGCAAATTAGCAAAAAAACCCAAACATTCTTTTTAAATACACAGGTTTCAAACAAAACTCCTATTTCAATATTTTCCACCTAGCTAGAGATAACAGAGCTGCAATTTGAAAGCTCTAAATTCTTTAGACCTGCAAACACAGGATGAAATTCTTGCCTCGACTTAACAGTTCTACTGTCAACATATTTGAAGCAGCAAGGAATCCAGTCCCAGAAATTAGAAAGGATGCAGTAATGCTATTTCTTTTACACTGCAGCAACAATTCAGGAAGCATGAACAAGCTTATGACCTTACCAAGCTTCCAGGCAAGATGAACTGTACAAAATTTAGCACAACAAAAATACTGTAGGTTATAAAGATAGCTAGTCTAATGAAAGCTTTGATCATTTGGGTTCCCCATCTCATCAACTTCCCATAGCTCCCTATTCTACTACTTCCCTGCTGACATACTATGTTCACGCTCCTTTACATTACAATAAAAGAAACACTTAACGAAGGCATTGTAGAATTACCAGAGTAAACTGGTATCAGATTACTGTATGATGTAGCTCCTAAGGTGAGCACAACAGAAATAGAACTTGAGGGACAGGCCCCAATTAAACTTTGGGAGAGTTCATACAGGCAAACCTGCACAGATAGTCTTCAACCCTTTATGCATTCTTTAATCATGAAAATAAACAACCTCATTTAAAGTTTTCCCTCATCTCCCAAGGGGAAAAAAAGAAAAAAACAAACAAAAAAACAAAACACACACATATTAATGCATTATGAGCACAAACTAGTACTACATGCCTGAGCTTATATGCATGTTCCACGTAAACATCTGCTGGTTTGGGTGGTTGCTTTGACTGTCTATGACAAACTGTACTTAACATGCACCTGTGCTTTTCACCTGTCCTCCTCCAAATAATTCAAGTCCACAAAGATCGATCTTAAATATGCAAAAGAATTCCAATAGCTATCATTAATTCATTACTTTCATTCTACTGGTAAAATTCTCATTTTTTTTTCAACTCTCTCAAAACTAAAAGTAATGAATCTCAAAATACATCTTCATAAAACCCAAGTCCACTAATTCATTAGCAATGTAACTTCTGATGTATGAGAAATGGGAGTAGGAGCTTGAAGTATTCACTCAATTCAAAATACCTGTCTTCAGAAAGCATATTAACTCTTGCACCTGCATTTGGAAGATGTAAAATTTATGTATTTTTCTGCTTTTAAAAACATCTAGAAAGCTATTTAACAATGTATTTACAGAAAACAAGTTTTAGATGTGACCTCCAAGGTTGATACTATTTAGGAATGAGGGAAAGTACTGCAGGATATTTCTGAAGTATCTTACCTAAATGACATGGATGTTTGTACTGAATACATGATACAACATAAAACTTGCATTCTGTTCTTCAAGGGTGTATTTTATTTCCAAATATAATACAACCATTCTAAACTGTCAGTGCAATCTCACACATCAGTAGCATGTTTTAATGATGGTTTTGGCTCATTCAAGAAATACATGAAAACAACTAATTTGAGTGTTGTTTTAGTAAATCTGAAAGAACCTCTTTAACATTAAGATTTCTAGAACTATCTTCACCTGACCTCAGTGCTTCATGAACTTCACACACAGTAAATAGCAGCAGTAAATGCTAAAGAATCATAAGAATTAATACTCCAGTACGGAAACTATGTTCGGTTTTGTTTCTAAGTTTCTAATGCTCCCAGGATTTTAAGAAGATTATACTTTCAAGTGACACTGTCTACTTGGAATCCAGTCAATTTAAAAAGCCGCAAAATGGATTTGCATTCATTTCACATTCCTCAGCTATCCTAATCCTTCTGACAATTTTTACACTTTTAAGAACCTGACTGCGGTAGAAGCAGCAGAGCAACTACTCACAGAAAAAAACAAAGTAAACAGACTAACACAATTTATTTCCTTGAAACTTCCTTGCTTGTACTAATACTGGATAAAATATTTCTTGACAAAACCTTGATTACTATGTTGATAAGCATTTACGTATTTTTTTTTTTAACCGAGTTACTATAAAAAGCACATGCACTTTGGAAAGACAAAGGAAAAACTTTTTTTTTTTTTTTTTGTTCTTTCAGAGTGGAACAAATTACATCTTCTAAAAATTGAATGTCAATGGCTGGAAGCCCAAATCTGTTTCATCTTTCAGCATAAGGACAGGAAGTAAGGTCACTGTCAGCTTCTAATTGAAAACATCTTCAAACCAGACTTCTGCTCTAGATCAGGATTTTGTTCTGTGACATGCAATTTCTATCCCAATATATCACACAAGTTAGTCCCAATTCAGCACTAGCTCCAGTTTTAAATACAGACATCCACTGGAGGAGCTACCTAATCAGAATCCAGTGTAGCTGATAAACAACCATCTTCCTTCCATTCAAAAAGTAACATGACATTAGCCCAGAGGGGTCTGCTACATAAATGCTTGGAGATTTGTCTCCAAATAATGCTGAACTAAATCACTGTGGCTTTGTGGTTGAGCAGTGCTCACTGCAATCTGCATACATGAGGTGGAATTTATTTACAATAGAATTACGGGCCACAGAAAAAGGTGAGACAGGCTCAACATCTAATCGAGTTCACACGCAACTAGAAGGAGAATAAACAGTCCCTGCACCACCCTGCAGTATCAAACAATTGCCTTTAAATGAGGAAAGAACTTTTACTTAGAGAGTATCCACAAACTAGCTCCATACTCTATTGGCTGGGGAGCAAACAAAAGGAGACCCTTCTCATGTAAGAAATGATACCAGTTTGATTTTCTTATTCAGTATGAAAACACTCAATAGGAAATTCAGTCCAAAATGGTGTGAATTAAGAAAAAATAGGCTAAAACAAAATCTGTAAGTTTTATCAATACCACTTAAGAAAAAACATCTTTACCAATATTCTCTACCTGTCCTATGTGACCATATACTTTCAGGTGCATTTACAGTTCTCAAATATATCTTACCAGGCACCTGAGAGTCTTCTACTAAAACTGAGCCCAGCTACCCCTTTAGAAAATGCCCTATGTAAGTGCCCCAGTTTCTTCTGCATAGCTCTAGGTCAAGCTCTAAAGTGAGGATGCTCAAGTCAAATGCACAGGGGAGCCACAAAAACTTCCAGCTTACCAATATCAAGCAGCCCTCCTCTTACCACAGCACTTCTCAGCTAAGCCTTCCACTATCAATACCCTAATCCATATTCCCCATTTCACCCACTCCTACAGTAGCCCCAGCCCCTAGTGTTATCTTTGCTGTTCCTTATTTCAGTATCCTCCTGATCAAAGCTCCTGTCCTCCCTCTCTCACTCACCCTGCCATACCAACTGATTTCCAATAAAGGGCACAATGACAGCTCCCCGCTGTCTTAACTGTCCAGAAAAGCTTTGTCAGGACACACTCGCTGCAGAGCTGAGAAGTACTGCACACACCTGAGCGGAGGCCAGCAAGCGCACAGCTCTGGCCGGGACATCCACGCTGCCCTCCCAAGAGTTGCCACTCCAGTCAGGAAACTCAGCCACTTCCCAGTCACCAGGTGGGGCACCGGCTGTCTCTCAGCTACTGAAGAACAGAAGCTTTGCATTCTCCCTTCAACCCAGACCTCAGCCGTGTGCTGCACTGGCCAGCAGTACAGGCAACTGAAAGATTTGGTCTAGTGGTTTTTATTTGCTCAGTCTCCCAATTATCTTGCATCACTTCGGACCTCTTCCTTCCACCATCTCTCCCTTCGCTAAGGGCAAGGGTAAATCCTAAATTCTGTGCCAAATGAACAAGTTCCCAGCTTGCCCAACTATACGTTTCATAGAAATATCAATAAAGTATTTGGAGCACTAATACTGCCTCTCTTTCCATCCCACCTGTCAGATATACAAAAGCTAATAATTCAGTTGATGAATAAAGGTAAGACAGGCAGAATCACACCCACACCATTTACTTGTAACTGTCCTCTCAGTGATAATCTATGCAGTATTATAAAATGCTTGAGAAACTGAACTTGCACAGAGACTAACTTAAAAAATTAGTGTGTTCCTTCCGCCCGTTATTACTAAGGATAAAGTCACTAGAACAAGGATTACAAAATATTCTTTGAAACCGTACAAAACCGTTAAGCCTAAAATCAATCATTCAAAAGTTAGGAAGTATCATTACTAAGGCTACCTATGAAATCCTAATTCAGTTTTTCTCTGCATAAACATTATGACACAATATTTAACTACACAACCACCGATTGCTTCTTCACTTGAACAGCACACCAAAGTTTTCAGTAATGAACGGATATTGGCCCCAACGTTGCAGTCTGGACATAAATTACATTATTTGTAGAATCTCACAAAAATAGAATTGCAAAATATTTTAGCAGGTCATCTACTCCATCGTTTTACACCACTGTGGAATCACTGTTGCAATCCACTTCTGTTACATCATTATACAAGCTGTTCTTACAACCCTGGTGACAGATTACATTATTGCCCCAAACCATGTGTTTCAGAGTTTCATTACCTCCACTGTTAGAAATATCAGCAGTTGGATCTGCAATTCAAGTCTTTTACTTCTTTTCTTACTCAACATAAACAACTGTTTATTACACTTCTCTCTGTATTTTTATATGTTTGAATAAAGCACCTGGTTTTTTGTTCTAGATTAGGCAACTCCAATACTTCTGTGATCTGAACTGTCTCCAGTAGCCTGTCTCTTCCTTGAAGGACAAGGTCCCATACTAGACACAGCATTCCAGCTGGAGCTCTTCTGCCACTGAAGAGAACAAACAAGTTATTACACAGGATATGCCAAAGACCATAACCCATGTGTTCATGAGATCCAGCACCACTGTGATCCTGTTGAATCACATTCTGTTTGTGATCCACGATAAACACCAGATCCCTTTGTACAGCACTGTTGCATTGCCTATTCCCCATCCTACGGCTGTGCAGGTTTTCAGCCCCTTCAGTATGACACTATTATGCATGTTCCTTACTGAAAAGCATCTGGATTTTCAGGCCCTGCTTTTACTATGTTTCCAGCATTCCTCCCTCCTCCTCCCCTTATCTGCTGGTGAATTTTAGCCTCTTACCTCTATTTCAAACCACAAGACCAGACACAAAGTCTTCACCAGATGGCTAAAGCCAATTCAAAATTCTATACAGGGAACTAATTCATAGAAGAGAAGCCTCTCTAAATCAGATGGGAAAATGGAAGAGGACTGAAGGATTAGAAAACAGTTTGTGTGTGAAGACCAAGCAGGTAGGGGATGTAGGCTGAAACTGCTAGAACTGAAAGTAAGCAACAACATCAGCAACCATAAATATGAGTTCTTGTTATGAAGATTTGATTTTTAAAAAAAATCAAACAAAATCCTACTACACTTTGATACAGCATAGTACGTCTTCCCATCTATAAGGCTAGTTAAGTCTCACAAGAAAAGTCTTAATATGGTAAATGCATACTGTTACACCACCACCTGTTACTTTCTCTTTGCTTACAAATATTTTATTTCTTACACTTCGGTGGATTCAAGTTCAGTAGACTGGTTTATCATCCACTGGATCTTTACTGTTCTAAAGACAAAAGTCTTCGGCTTTCTGATGAACTTTTCTTTTGTGCTCACTGTTATTGCATCTGAACATTTCATACTATTTTGAAAATCAAACAAGGAATTACATCTAAGAAATTACATTTTACAACTGGTGAAACTAAGAAACGAGGTCAAATTCTGAGTGCCTAATTTGAAACATTAATGAGTATTTAGAATTACAGACACAACATCTATTCAAGAACAGCTCCCCTTGACTTCTTTGGCAGCTGCAAGCACTCAGCATTTCTGCAACACAGATCCCAGAGGTCTCATGTCCAGTAAATGAGGAACACCCAGCTAGTGACCACCTGTGGAAAGCTTAGTTTAAGCAACTTGCTCACATCACTGAAACTCTGCCACAGCAACACAATTCAATTGTCTAGGACAGCATTTAATTACATTAACAGTGAAACCTTTATTCAAACTTCCCTGTCCCTCGCCTCATTGTGGTGGGTTGACCCTGGCTGGATGCCAGGTGTCCACCAAAGCTGCTCTATCACTCCCCCTCCTCAGCTGGACAGGGGAGAGAAAATAAAATGAAAGGCTCATGGGTCAAAATAAGGACAGGGAGAGATCATTCACCAATTACTGTCACAGGCAAAACAGACCATACTCAAGGAAAATTAATTTATTACCAATCAAATCAGAGTAGGATAATGAGAAATAAAAACAAAATCTTAAAACACGTTCCACCCACCCCTCCCTTCTTCCTGGGCTTAACTTTACTCCCGATTTTTCTCTACCTCCTCCCCCACAGCAGCACAGCAGGATGGGGAATGGGGGTTGCAGTCAGTTCATCATACATTGTCTCTGCCACTCCTTCCTCCTCAGGGGGAGGACTCCTCACACTCTTCCCCTGCTCCAGCGTGGGGTCCCTCCCATGGGAGACAGTCCTCCACGAACTTCTCCAACATGAGTCCTTCCCACGGGCTACAGTTCTTCATGAACTGCTCCAACGTGAGTCCCTTCCACAGGGTGCAGTCCTTCAGGAACAGACTGCTCCAGCGTGGGTCCCCCATGGGGTCACAAGTCCTGCCAGCAAACCTGCTCCAGCGTGGTCTCCTCTCTCCTCAGGTCCTGCCAGGAGCCTGCTCCAGCACGGGTTTCCCACAGGGTCACAGCCTCCTTCGGCCACATCCACCTGCTCCAGCATGGGGTCCTCCATGGGCTGCAGGTGGATATCTGTTCCACCGTTAACCTCCATGGGCTGCAGGGGACAGCCTGCCTTCACTATGGTCTTCACCACAGGCTGCAGGGGAATCTCTGCCCTGGCGCCTGGAGCACCTCCTCCCCCCTCCTTCTTCACTGACCTTGGTGTCTGCAGTGTTGTTTCTCTCACATATTCTCACTCCCCTCTCCAGCTGCAGTTGTGCAGGTTTTTTTCCCCTTCTCAAATATGTTATCACAGAGGCTCTACCACCATCGCTGATGGGCTTGGCCTTGGCCAGTGGCAGGTCTGTCTTGGAGCCAGCTGGCATTGGCTCTGTCAGACACAGGGGAAGCTTCCAGCAGCTTCTCACAGAAGCCATCCCTGTAGCCCCCTCCCCTGCTACCAAAACCTTGCCATGCAAACCCTATACACTCACTCATTTCACACCTTTGAACATCTGCTACAAAAGGAGCAGGAGTGCTACAGATAACTTCTTCATTTGCTATCCAACACCCATTTCTCCCCAGAGGAGGATCAGTTTTGTACACTGAATGCAATGAGCATCCTGTCTGCGTGTGGGTATGCGTATATACAGATTTTTATATGCAGGTGCCTATATAGCTATAAATATTATCTACATGGGTATACACTTTGTGATCATGTGAGTATAGCTGTACCATAACTTAAAGGCACAGAAGAATTTTAAAATTGTACAGGTTATTGTAACGTCAGTATTTCCAACTTGCTGATTTTTGCCTTTACAGTCTTCATATGCCGCTACAACTTCTGTGGAAGAAATTTTCCAGTTTTTAAAACAAAGTCTGAAAAACACTTCTGTCACAAGGCTGAAACATGCACTTTCACGAAATGTTCGAAGAGCAGCAGCAGATTATCATGCTCCTGGCTGAGAGGAGAAAAGGGCCAACACTCTGAAGCCCTGGGTTCTGTGCCAAATTCTGGAGAAAGTGTCCCAGAGCAGCGCGCACACGCTTCCCTGTTCCTAAATTCCAAGCTTGATGCTTTCGGCCACATCTCTTCCAGTCTTGTCCCAGTCCCTTATCTTCTCTACTTCTGATTCTTCCTTTCAACACTATTTTTTAGAGGTTTACACTTTGAGGTTCCATGAAAATAGGCTATATCCAAGTTTTAGCAGACAAAAAAATGCATCACCTCTATCACAGCCATGTGTGCCTAAATTCAGTTGTTACAAGCTTTTGAAAAAAATCACTTTCAAAGCAGCAGCAGAGAAAACATCCCCTTTCGAGCAGACACAATCTGCCAAAGTTTAACTGCATGCTCCAAAGCATAAGGGTATTAAAGTTGTTCAGAAAAGAAGCTGGCAGAACTCAAAGCAGAAACCATTGTTTTCCTCTTGCCTCAACATCAGAAGTAGCCGAACTCTTTCAACTGACATTTTGCAAAGAAAAAATAGCTTCAGCCCATAGCAAAATGCACAATTTATAAAATTTCAGTTGAAATAGTTAAGTTTGTTCTCAACTCCACTGCAAAGCAGTAATATTTCTTACAAGCATCTTATAACATCTTACAGCTTTAATAAAAGCTAGCACAATCAGCCCAGTCTACCTTTTTCCCATATTTATTCTGTGCATTTTACACGCAATTAATTACATTGATGTAATCAGTGACATGAGTACTGATGGTCAGTTGTATCTTTTCCCCATCTCATGCGTTAGGAAGAAGACACCACTAATCCATTGCTCTTATGAAAGGTTTTCCCTTAGTCTTCCAAAACAGCTGTCTCCAATAACATCAACAGCTGAAAACACAGCACATATAGGGAGTGTCAATCAAATTTGTTATTGAGCTCATGTGTGTTTAGCAACCACTAAAGAAAAGCACAGAAATATATGACTTATAAAGAGATAAAAAAAAAGACATCATGTCATGCAACTCCAGAGTGCAAAACTGGCCACACTGACAAGGGCTCCATGAAAATGTGATTCTTATACGTGAGCCAAAAAAGAAATTAAGTCTGCATTGTTCATTTAATGCTACCATTTGACTTAATTTTGGGGTTCTGAGACAAAATTTAAAAGACAACTTGTGCTATTTCCTTATGGCTTTTTATTTATACATAGGTTCCCACGACACACTCTATTTAATAACTCTTATGCAATTAATGTTATTCATGCTGTATGCCACAACAGGCCAGGCTGGAGGCACACTAGTAGTTAAGGACATCGTCCATAATAACTCTTACGCAATTAGCGTTATTCATACTGTATGCCACAATGGGCAAGGCTGGAGACTCACTGGTAGTTTAGGACGTGAGCCATAAACAGATTTACTTTCAAATGAAGGAAAGCCATGTCTCCCACAGTTGAAGTGAGACTATATTATTAAGAAGTCTATTCTGCTTCACTTCTCTCCCAAGCAACTGCCCACCCCCCCCCGCCCCCTCCCCTTCTGAATTGGGAAATAAGAACTGGGTTGTCAGAACCTGCCACTTACCACAATCATCAGCTTCCCAAGACCTCTTGGAAAAGATTTGTGCTGCAGCAAGAATCACTGCTCTTCAATGTGTCCAGTGCCTGAAATCTATTACCCAAGGTAGGTCAAAGCTGTTAAAGCCTACTTTGTCAAAGACATGCTGTATTTCAAGTCCCAGCCCTGCCTGAGAAATCCAAGACCTTGCTTCACAAAAACCAAATGTCACTCACAAAACAGACACAACTGAACAAAAAGCTGCACTGTCCACTAGCTTGTTTAGCATTCTAACTTCTTGAAAGAACATGCAAACAAAAACCACATTTCCTCTGGCAAGACTACAAGTGTAGCTTGCAGACACGAGGCTGACATAAATAAAGCAAGCACAGCATCGAAAGCAGTCTTAAAGGGAATCCTCCAACCATATTGGTCTTCTGTGAAAATGAACTGGAAGCAAGCTTGACAAGCTGAACTGGCCACAAGAGACATGATGCCAACTCAAGTGTCTGCAACACCCTCATGCAATTAAGTTGAATAAACAATATCCTGCAACTGTCCCATAAGGCTGCTACATCTGATTCCTTGCCTGACCTCCACAACTTGTCTTTGGTCCCCGAGTCTCTGAGAAGACTCACTGCAGACTTTTCCGAGTCCGGCACATAGCTCTCCTCTCTCCCATGAAAACAGTGCAGCAAGACAAGATAAAGCCTCCTGATTGTCAGTGCGGGAGTTGCACAGATTGTGCAATGGAACAAAAGCAAAAACACAGCCTGGGCTGAGCAGCAAGACATTCACAGAGCCTGACCAAAGCCCTAGTTCACAGAGGTGCTCAAATGCATACCTACCTTTAGCACACTAGCAGCCTATCCACATACCAAGAGTTCAGCATCTGCTTCACTGTGGAAGCTGAAGCCCTGATTCAGCGACATGTGACTTCAGTGGGAGCTGGATCAAGCATTCCAAAACCCAAGTTGATTTACTACTAAATTTTCGTAAGTACTGACATTCACTTTGCTATTTCAACTGCAAGCAAGTGGCTCTAACAGCCATTCCACTCTTACTGTATGCCTCTCCTGCATAACTCAAAGCTGTAGGAATTTGCTCTTACTGTTCCTAAACTGGTCAAGACCAAATGGCACTGAAAAGCAAATGAACTGCACCCAAGAGAGATACTCAGGGAGTTGTAAATCTGTTGAGCAATTAAGTGAATGTTGTCCAAGCCTACTGCATATGACCAGTACACGTCTTCTGTTTCACACCAACCATTATACCATCAAAACATTTCAAGGCTAAAGAAAAGATTAGGATAAAGGCTGTGTCCTAATTTTTTTAAACATTATGGGCCCAGGACAGAGAAATCAGACTCCTGTCATGCTTTTTAACAAAGCATTTCACCTTAACCGAAAAGGAACAAAATATTCTTGTTCTCTGCAACCTGCGGTCTTTGAAACTCTGCGATCAATGGACCATTTCTGAGATATGTACGAAAAGCATCCTCTGAAGAGCAAGTTTGCTCTTAGTATGCTGAAGTTCATTGTTCACATGCCCAGTGGTAAGAGAAAATGTAGAGGACTCGCAAATCAAAACAGCTTGAAGGCTCCTGCCCTAGACTGAGCAGGAAAGCATCGCTTTGGGCGAGATCTGTTGTCTCTGAGTGCTCTCTTCCAGCAGCCCAAACACTGGCTAAGTTACATAATATTCCTACTGCTGTTTTTAAGTTACACAAGAATGCACAGCAATCACACAGAAGTTTACAGAAATCCACAGCAATGTTTAATTAAGAACTACTAAGTATTAGACAAACAATTAAACAAAAGCTTTCACTGACTTACTATGAAAATCTAGAAAAAGAAACCCACCCATTCTATTAACCTCAAAGAGGCAAAAAACCCCAAGCAAATCTCCAACTTACAAACCTACTGCTTTGCCTCCTCCTATTTGTATGCAAAGCCTGTTCTATTTAAGAAAAAGAATCTCTGAAGCTTGCTAGAAATTATCAACTTTCACATAGGCTGGAAATGGAACATCTCTTGCTGGCTACGAAGGGAGCTGGAGCAGAGCGTAACTTCCCTGAAAAGCTAACCAGTCACCACCAAAACACGAACTACTTTCTGAAGTAGAAATAAAGTATTATTAAAAAGATAAGCATGTTTTGTAACACCAAGGCTTCTTAAGCACCCAACAATAATCACCACGATTCTCATGTTTAAATAAAAGAGTCAACACTAGTTGGTCCACTTCATGAAACAGATTAATACAGGTTCTTATCACCTCTTACCACTTATCAACAATTTATTGATGTTGATAAAAATGTATTACTTTACACCTGTTACCTACCAAAAAGAAAACCTACAGTCACAGTAAGTTTGTCCCTTTCTATGAAATGTTAGTTGTTGCTTTTTTTTAAAAAAAGTATTGAAGATGAACCAAGAAGTGCTATGGGAGCAGAACCAAATGAGACATCTTTGTGATTAAACTGTCTTCTTAACTACAGACTAATTTTGATATCTAGAGCCACCAGAGAAAAGAAGAGAGAAAAAAGGGGGTCACTGATTCCTGGCTATTTTGAAACATCTACTGAATACACCACCCTCTGAAGCCCGAACAGTTCTCTCCACGCACAAGTCATACCACGGCTGTGCCTGGAAAGTAGCACGGTGCGTTTCGAGGGGCTCTGATGCTTCCGAACTTGAAAGGCGAAGGAGAACCAGGCTGCCCTGCACACCGCAGGTGCTACCACCGCCTGGCACCCCCAAACACCCCGGGCACTCCGAGAGCCGCAGGCGGGGCAGAGGGGAGCGGGCGCTGGGACCACAACTCCGGGCGACCACCGGCTCGCACAGGACATCCCACACGCCCGACACACCGGGTCCCCCGAGAGGTCTGGGGCAGGGCTGCCACCAACACCCCTCCCCACACCGGTTCTCTCCTTCGCTTCCACGGAACGGGTCCCAGCCCCCGCCCCCGCGCGTCGGGGCTGCCCACGGCCCCACGCCAGAGCGGACGGGGTTTGGCCAGGAACAATGCGCGCGTTTTCTGGCGGAGCTCCGCAGCAGCGCCGCGCGCACAGGCGGCCCCCGCCCGCCCGCCCGCGGGCACCGCCGCATTGTTACCGGCGCTGCCTCCCCCCGCACGCGCCCGCTCACGGACACCGGCGCGCGGGGACGGCTGCCCTCGGCAACGGCGGCCGACCCCCCTCCCCTCACGGCCCGGCCCCGGCCCGGCACACCTGCCGCGGCCCGGCCGGCTCCGCGGGCCCCCTTTGTTCCCTTACCTGCGGCGGGCGAGCCCCGCAGCGCCGGCACGGCGAGCAGCAGCGGCAGCAGCGCGGGCAGCGCCGGCCGCCACCGCGCCGCGGCCGCCGAGGCCACCACGAAGCGTGTCATCCCCTCCATGGCACGGCACGGCACAGCACGCCGCGGCCCGGCGTCAAGTCATCGCGGCACCCTGCGTCCCCCCCGCGGGCTGAAAGGGCTGGGCGGGCTCGGCGGCTCCTCCCGGTCGCATCCACCGCCGGCGGGGCTGGGACGCCCGGGGGCGGGGGGCCTCCGCAGCCCCCCCTCCCCACGCCCACCCCGTGAGGAGTACTCACAGGGGCAGCGCCGCGGCGCCAGCCGCCTGCCAGAAGCGGCGGGGCGGGAGCGGGGCGGGCGCGGGGCAACGGGGCCCCGCAGGGCCCGCGAGCGCCTCGGCTCGGCCCCCGGGCGGGGAGGCGGAGGGGAAGCCCCCGCGCTGCGGAGCAGCGGGGCTCCTCGGCCGGCCGCGGCGCTCGCCCGGGCGGCTACGGCCCTTCACGTGGGAGGAGGAGGCGGCGGCAGCAGCAGCCCGGACCCGACCGCCCGGCGCTCACTCCCTCCCCGCCGGCGACGCGCTAACCCCGGCGGAGGCCGGCCCGCGGCGGCGGCGAGCGCAGCGGGGCCGCCCGCCACCTGCGCGCGCCCCGCCGTCCGCGTCTGCGCGGGGGCGCGCCCGCCCCGCCCCCTCCGGCGCGCGCGGGCGGGAGCGGGGGCGGTGGGGAGGGGAGGAGCCAAGGCCCCCGCCCCGCTCCGCGGGGGGAGGTGTGAGGGACGGGGCGGGGCAGTGCCAGCAGGCCCCGCCCCCGCCCGTGGCCGGCCCGCCGGGGCCCACCGCCCCTCCCTCCGCCCCTCCCTCCGGCCGCGCGGCGCCGGCCGCCTCCCTCCCGGCACACCCCGTCTCCTCGGTGTTGACCCGTCGTGAGCTCGTGCCTCGTCCCGCTGCACGCGCAGCCCAGGAAGGGGCGGGGGAGGGGGCCACCCAACGGCCGCTCCCCTCAGGGGCGGCCGGAGGTGCGGAGGGGCCGGTTGGGTCGGCGGGGGCTCCCGCTATCTGCTCCGTGACCGGGGCGGCCCCAGGGCCCGCTGCTGGTTTGCATGGGGCATCCCTCTTTCCCGACTGTGCTCCCCCATGGCGGAGCGAGGCCGGGAGGCTGGTAGTCCCGTCCCTCAGCCCGCTGGCCAGGCCGAGTGGTGCCTGGGGACAGGCCCTCGCTTACCACAGGCTGCGCGCGGAGTTTTGGGGCCTGAAGCAATAATAAATGTCCAGGTGGAAAAGGAGAAGGCGCAGCGATGAGGGCATAGCTATGTGTCAGGACATCCACGCAGCATTAGTGTTGCTCTAGGGGATAGCGGGCACAAAGACCAGGGGGACCCTTTCACCACAGGGCTCTTCCTGAGCCCGGCTCTCCTCAGGAGCACGGATGAGTGCGGCAGTCACCGAGGAGCACCAGCAGCAGCTGGGAAAAGGTCCCGCCGGAAAGTAGAGCTGGGCTCACCTAGTTTCCAGCTGCACTTGCAATAGAACAGGCTAACTACATCAGGAGACTTCCTAACGCTGTTCTCAGCGCACATCGGTCATGACAGATCGACCTCTCTCCCAGAGAAGGATGGAAGGAGCGAAGGATTCATTTTGCTGACATACAGAAATAAAGCAATACCTATAAGCTTTAGCTGTACGTCACGCAATGCACATCACAACATAATATCACACAGACAGCAAAGGAAAATAATGCGTGGCAGATCCTTGGCAATGTAAATTAGCAAAGTTGAAATCAGCCAAACTACAGCAGCTGAAGATGTGACTCAATATAGACATGGCGAGTAAGGAGAAGGCGTGAAATCTGAAAAACCTACTGGTTTTAGGTTAGATGTTTTCAGGGTCAAAAAGTCCACGGATGTCCTGTCTTTGGCGAGGTATCAAAGGCAATCACTATGATGAGTACTTCAGGCCTTCTAGCACAAGACCTATACTTTCATTCTAAAAGTCTCAGTCAGTACGATATAATTTTCTTTCATTTTGTACAGTGGAGAGATGTTTCACACAAAATTTCATGGGTGATTACAACCTATATCTTAAAATGAAACGAAAAATCTAAGCTATAACATCCCATGCAAAGATGTTAAACATTGCAAAAAGAAGACCACAGTAGGACAAAAAAAACCCCATAGTTTTTGAAACATCTAACAAAAACCAAATGCAGAAAAACTTGCACAATACCCACCTTTTTTTTTTTTTTTTTTTTTTACCTGAGCAAATAACAAAAAAAGTCAGGGCCTGGGGATTGTTTCTGTTATGTTAAATTGCTGATAGAGAGAAGTATGTCTTTGATATTCCTTTTTGTCTACTAAAAAAATTGAGATTTCTGTTTCCCAGAACCCATTAGGAATCAAGCAGCTTTTTTTTTTTTTTTTTTTTTTTGCTAGTTGCCAGTTGCCTGAAAACAGCTCAGCTCAAAAGAGCACTCTTTAGCCTTTTCCTATAACTACGTACCCACCATTTTTGGATACGTGCCATGTCAGGTACTTCCTTGCTGCCATCTCTCTCCGTTCCTCTTGTCCTTCCCAACCTCTTTTGCAGATCTGCAGTGCAGGCTCAATGATAGCCGCCAAAAGCTTAAAAAACCCCACTTCGTTCCAATATGCCTTCATTGTAAGCAGCAGTGTGCACCCGTGTTTGGCATTGGAGTGTGCAGTTACATACACTTTCTGTTGGCAAAATTTGGTTTCCCTTTTAATAAGCTAGCCCTCAGAAGTACTCAGTAAGTGAACAGGAATCCATCCCTGCTTCAGATTCAGTGGGAGCTTTGGCAGTTAAGACCCTTGAAATAATACTTAATTTCAAAACATATTTCAGACGCTGCCTATCATCTCCTTCGCTGAAAGATACCACATTACATCGTTGTCCTAACAGCGCCTCTAGTAACAAGAGCACGTAAGGCTGCCTGTAGTACATTTCAGATTGCCTGTAGATAATTTGTTTCACCAAGATTCAAAGGTAACTTCCCAGACTAAAGTGTGAGACAACTTCTCTCACATTTCTGAGATGCTATCCATAATGAAATCCACCACGACTGCTAAAACTCATTCACTGTCTCAGCTAACATGATTTCCTGATCCAGTTCCCAGAGTTCAATTCACAAAAATAATCTTCCTATCTTGTGTTTGGGTTCATGTTCCCCAGTTTCTGTATCTGGTGAGACCCAACTGGTATTTATGTTATTTCCCCACTTCCTGGGCTAATTTAAGAACTGTCACATTTGATCGCATATTCTCTATTCCCTTGCAATTTCACACGTTCCACCAGACACCTCCAAATTAAATTCCCGTTGTTAAATAACAACTGGCATTGAAAGAGGAGCTGCGAGGCAGCTACCTGTTATGCTACACTTCACCCTCTGTTTTGGTCTGCTGTTTCCCAGAGGGTGTGAAGGAATTTCACTAGTCACATATGATCCTCTGCCCTGCTTAGCCACCTCTTTCACTGGAGCCATACTTTGGGGCGATGCTTTTGCAATTGTAGCTCCTACTCCCCTTAGTGTTTGCATTAACTTTAGTATCTTTGTACTGTTGGTTAGTTCCTTCAATCCTTTTTGCAGTCCTCTTAGTCCCCCTTTTTCCTCGAAAGCCTTGTCGTATGTGGCAACCTGATTGACATTTACTTCACCCATTTGTCTTGATCATAGAATCATAGAATAGTTTGGGTTGGAAGGGACCTTTAAAGGTCATATACTCCAACCCCCCTGCAGTGGGCAGGGACACCTTCCACTAGATCAGGTTGCTCAGAGCAGCGTCCAACCTGACCTTGAATGTTTCCAGGGATGGGGCATCTACCACCTCTCTGGGCAACCTGTTCCAGTGTTTCACCACCCTCATCGTAAAAAATTTCTTCCTTATATCTAGTCTGAATTTACCCTCCTTTAGTTTAAAACCATTGCCCCTTGTCCTATATCAACAGGCCCTACTAAAAAGTTTGTCCCCATCTTTCTTATAAGCTCCCTTTAAGTACTGAAAGGCTGCAATAAGGTCTCCCCGGAGCCTTCTCTTCTCCAGCCTGAACAACCCCAACTCTCTCAGCCTGTCTTCATAGGAGAGGTGCTCCAGCCCTCTGATCCTCTTTGTGGCCCTCCTCTGGACTCACTCCAACAGGTCCATGTCCTTCTTATGTTGGGGGCCCCAGAGCTGGACGCAGTACTCCAGGTGGGGTCTCACCAGAGCAGAGTAGAGGGGCAGAATCACCTCCCTCGAAGCTGCTGGCCACGCTGCTTTTGATGCAGCCCAGGATACAGTTGGCTTTCTGGGCTGCGAGCGCACATTGCCGGCTCATGTCCAGCTTTTCATCCACCAGTACCCCAAGTCCTTCTCCACAGGGCTGCTCCCAATCCCTTCATCCCCCAGCCTGTATTGATACCAGGGCTTGCCCCAATCCAGGTGCAGGACCTTGCACTTGGCCTTGTTGAACCTCATGAGGTTCACACGGGCCCACTTCTTGAGCTTGCCCGGGTCCCTCTGGATGGCATCCCGTCCCTCAGGCATGTCAACTGCACCACTCACCTTGGTGTCATCTGCAAACTTGCTGAGGGTGCACTCGATCCCACTGTCTATGTCATTGATGAAGATAGTAAACAGTATTGGTCCCAGTATGGACCCCTGAGGGACACCACTTTTCAACGATCTCCATCTGGACATTGAGCCATTAACCACTACCCTCTGGATGTGACCATCCAACCAATTCCTCATCCACGGAACAGTCCACCCATCAACTCCATATCTCTCCAATTTAGAGAGAAGGATGTTGTGGGGGACCATGACAAAAGCCTTACAGAAGTCTGGATAGATGACATGCATAGCTCTTCCCTTGTCCACTGATGTAGTCACTCCATCATAGAAGGCCACTAGGTTGGTCAGGCAGGACTTGCCCTTGGTGAAGCCATGCTGGCTGTCTTGAATCACCTCCCTGTCCTCCATGTGCCTTAGCATAGCTTCTAGGAGGATCTGTTCCAGGATCTTCCCGGCACAGAGGTGAGGCTGACAGGTCGGTAGTTCCCAGGGTCCTCCTTTCTACTCTTTTTAAAAATGAGTGCAATGTTTCCCTTTTTCCAGTCACTGGGGACTTCACCTGACTGCCATGACTTTTCAAATATCATGGAGAGTGGCTCGGCAAATACATCAGCCAGTTCCCTCAGGACTCTGGGATGTATCTCGTCAGGTCCCATAGACTTAGGTATGTTCAGGTTCCTCAGGTGGTCACGAACCTGATCTTCTCTTACAGTGGGAGGGACTTTGCTCCCCCAGTCCCTACCTTGTGGTCCATCCGCAACCAGGGCAGGAGTTATCCATATGTATTTGGCATCTTTGTGGCAGCAGACTCACAACAATTTTATGACCAACTACAGTTTTTTTTCTCCAGCTTTCCTTTACATAGACTTCAGCTATTTCTTCAGTACACTTCTCCTCATGTACCAGAAAGTCCTGAGTACAGCAGGAATCCTGACAAAGGACAGGTTTTTTGGTTACAGCTTCAAGCACGTCTCAGCCTGTACTTCCCTTTGTGCTTTCCTCAGGGCTTCTTCAGGCTGTGTCAGTGCATCCTCACCACCTTCTCTCTCTCTGGTCCTTTTCACCTATTGCAGATGCGCAGATAAAAGATGCTACAGAATAACCAGCAAGAACTTCACTCAGATATCCCTTGAAGGGATGACATGCTGGGATTTGTGGTGGAGACTGTGTTTTTCCTTTCCCTTTGGAACAGCAAAAAAAAAAAAAACCCAAACCAAACACCTTACATACTTCTAACAAATATCTTAAGCCAAGAATGACAGTTATTTATAATAACAATATTTAAAAAAAAAAAAAATCTACACGGAAGAATTCAGATTCCACTAAAACAGAAATCTGAAAAAATACGGCAAATTCTGCTAGGACATTAATACAGGCCAGAAATCCTGGAATCTGTGGCTTTCACAGGCTTCCCTACATTGTCACTTGCAAACTCACGAAGTGAAACTAGCTATAATTTTAACTACATTTTACTCTGCAGCTTGTAAATGCATTCATCACAAGAAGTAACTGAGTTGGAAGGTGAGAAATTCTCTTTCCTATGGTACTCTACTGTGGTCTTCGGTAGTATGGATCAAGATATTAGCTCCCTCTGCTTAAGGGGAGAGTAGAAGTAATCTTTTGTAACAGTGTGGCTTGCAAGGGTTATTTACTTACTGCTGAATGACTTCCCATTGCATATACACCAGGAAGTTTTTGACATTACCGAGCTTTCCACTACAGTGACGGCTACTCTGATTTATCACTGGGGCAAGACTGAGGATGCAAAAAAAATCAAAGGCTGTGCAAAGTATGATTAGATTAATGATGACAGGCTCCACCTGGAAACCGAGAGCTTGTTTTGTGAAGGATGTAAGAGGAAAAAAAAACCTGCAACATTTTGAATAGAAACCTCACAAGTGAACACACAGGGGCACATTTGGAAGCTGCAACCCCAGCAGTGGAAGTGAGCACCCACGCTGCAATGACAGAAACAAGAGCGTCCTCAGAAGGCTCTTCATGGAAGTGCTCATTTCTTCTTGTTGCCCAGGTTTTGCTGGAAGGGAAGGTGTGAAATTAGACCCTCTTACAAACTGAAAGTACTTTCCAATCATCTTGCTTTTTGTAGAGTATGTAATACCCAAATCTGGAAACCTGTTTCTCAAAACTGCACATCAAAACACCGATTCAGAGATGCTGAAGTGAATCAGAGACCATCAACATTATTTCCAATGGAACCAGACAACTGCTCAGTAATTTAACTTCTGGTTATT
Organism: Gymnogyps californianus; assembly: GCF_018139145.2. Taxonomy (NCBI): domain Eukaryota; kingdom Metazoa; phylum Chordata; class Aves; order Accipitriformes; family Cathartidae; genus Gymnogyps; species Gymnogyps californianus. The sequence goes on from NC_059471.1 coordinate 155,639,976, forward strand.
ACTGGTTTGGGACTCAGTGACCACAGCCGCTGAAGATATTTTTTGCTTTAGCGAACAATATTTACATTAAAAAAACCCCAACAAACCCAGACGTTTTTTCTCCTTCTCTTTTGCTGTTGCAGAAATTTGTGAAGAAACAGATCTTTTTGTGAATGTTTCCAGTTTGCTGAACTACCCATTGAAAAAACGTTCAAAGGGAGAGGTTCTAGCCTGGCTTTGTGAAGACCTTCAGACAGTTTGTTAGGCCTTTCCCAATGCTCTCAGACATTTAGTTTTTGTACCAACACTTGTGTCTAAGGGAGCAGAGAGTGCTTTTTTTCATTACTGTTTTTCTTTTACTCTCTGAAAGCTGTATGCTATGGAAAGTTGCACGGTATGTGACGTAAAAAAGACTTAAACCATTTACAGATCAATACAGCCCAGTCTTATTGTGCACTTCCATCTATTTCTGAACTCTCATACTTTGCTTGATCCAAACTTGTGCTCTAGGTTACTTCTGCCCTGCCCCTTTTAACTAGCTGACGAAGTACAGTAGCAAAAGCTGCTGGCGCCAGAAGAGAAAAGAGCCAACTTCAGAAGGCCAGACTAACAAAAGAGGTCGGTTTTGTTCTAGAAAGTATAAGGAAGGTACTAGAAAGTATGCTTTCTAGGTTAAAAAGTGAAAGAAAAAACCCAGACTTCATTAGGGTATAGATTTTTGTACTTGTGTAGCTTAACAAGACAGTCCTGTATGGTCTCATGTTGTAACTGTGTAAAATGCAATATTGGGAACTGGCACCAGGAATGCCCACACAAATACCAGATTGTTCCTATGTAAGAAAGGAAAAAGGCAAGAGATGCATGTATGCTGTGTTTTCAATTCTGAGCTTATAAGCTGGAGAAATATATGGAGGTAACTCAGAGAAATAGCCTTTTATAAAAAGAGTAGAGCTGTCTAATAAATTGCTTTCTTCCACATTTTCTACTACAGAGTTCACTGAGACATTAGAGAGACTTGGCACGTGCACCTCTATTTTGCTGAAAGGCTTGTCATCTTTTTGCAAATACCTCAGGCTGTCTGTTTAATCCAGTTCCTGGACTTCTGGCATTGGGTCTGCAATAAATGTCTCTGATACACAGCTTCATACTACCCTTCCTAAGAATGGTTACTCTGATTGCCTGCTCTGACTCCTTCGCTTTCACCACCTGCCAAAACCTTTTACCTCAAATTCCTGTCTCTTCAGTTCTTCTGAGGCAAGGCGATAGAAGAAATGGGCTTAGTGTTGTTCCTCCAGTGGAGAGGTATGTAGCTCTCTGAACCAATGGTCTTTTTTCCTTCATATCTGCAACCAATCCTGACCTTAACTATCCCATTTTGTTCATAAAATATCGTTTTATAACACATAGACATACCATATTCAGAAATTATTGCACCGCAGACATATTTTGCTCTATCAAACTATCCTTCATCCTTATACACTGAGCAACTGAAAATAGTTCCATCTATACTTAGCTAACTTACCATATTAAAAATAATGCGTTTCAAGCTACTATAGCATTGATCATGACAGCAATTAGATTATTTCTCTGCATTACGGAATGACACACAAAAAACGAGCAAGCCAGATCTTGTCTGTTGTAGTTTTGGAACTTAAGAGAAGTGAATTTCAAGTATAGTGAATTTACTATAAAATATCCTTGGTAATCCCATCTTAAACAGAGTGCTTACTGAAAAGGTCACTTACACATACATCCATTAAACTCCTCCCACAAAACAGAATCAACAAACATTCCTGCCACTTTATGCAATGTCAATAAATACTTCCAAAATATATCCAGACCTTGCAAAATCCTCCCCCACATCTGTTTCCAATCATCACTTCATAATTCAGCGTACATCTCCCATTCCGGAAACCATTTGGACTTCATATAAAAAGATAAGGCTTCCTCGTGTCTGGCCCAGATGTAGTTTATACCAAAGATTAATCAAATGCTATCCTAATTTATATAATGAACAAGGCAGATCAGTAGGTTTTGCAGACTCAAGGATCAGTGGTTTTTGGAAAGTAAGAATAACTAAATCAGGCAATCAGTAGATGCTTTGCCAGATTTTAGTAGGAGCAGCTGGAATGAACACTTTCAAAATCTTGCCCATGACATTCACCTCTAGTGAGCTTTTGCTCCTGCTGACAGATGATAGTAGCTTGATCTTCCTGAGAGAAATGCTTTAACAGCCCGTTTCCCTTCCCTCAAATCTACTTGGGTTTCCTAGTGCTAATGGTTTCTGGTCCCTCTAGAAGTTACAGCCCCAGGCTCCCTCCCTTTCAATACCTGTCACAAAATACCTATACTTCTGTTCTCTTTTTTCTTTCACATTCATCTTCCTACAGTCTGCCTGCCTTTATGTCACCATAAAGACCTTTTCTCCCCATGTTGCTTCCCCATCTCTCAGTGAAATGTCACCATCCAGATCTCTGTAAAGCAAGAAACTTACTTTATATGACCCTACTTGAGGCCCAAATTGTGTGATTCCTAAACCACGTTTCACATTATTTTCTTCAACCAGCATTGTCCCCCACCAAACACCCTTGTTTAGCATCGAACACTGCAGTCGGAGCAATGTGCAAGTTCTTGCTACTTTCATTACTTTTTTTCTTTTCTGAAAGTAGATCTTACAAACCCTGCCTGCAAACCAGGACCCCGTTGTATGGAACTCAACAGACACAGAACAAAGCAAGCCAGGAATGGTGGTCCTTGTCTCTCTCTACTAAATAACCAAAGTATAAATCCTGGTTTTGGAGCCGGCTCATTCAGCTTTGCCTCAGGGATATTTGCACCATGGTGTGTCACAGTGCAGCTGTGCCCTAAGTAAACTTTAAAAGACCATTGTACAGACTTGTGACAGGCAGACATAATAGAGAGACATAAAACACTTGAAAAGCCTTAATTGTCAAGACAAAGAAGAGTTTGTTGAGGGCAATGTTTGTAAGAAAGAGAAATAATTTAATCCAAAAAAGGCAAATCTGAGTCAGAACCTCCGGATAAAATTTCTGGCAGTGGGATACACCAGCATGGAAATCGCCCTCCAAGGACAGCCACAAAACCCTCCTCTTCTGGAATTTTAAGGCTCACGTAGACTGGGCACAGAGCAGAATCCAGGGAACAACATTAGATGCCATGAAAGGCTTACTCCTCTGCTAAATTCAGTGACAGAGAAATGAGCTGAAAGCTCCAGTGTTACTAAGGTACCTCTTATTCACAGCTCAACTGTCTTTTACCTTTACATTCATTATAGGATGCTAACATGGTGTTTTCTTCTGTACTCTGATACGGATTTTAAGCTGAAAAAACACTAGCAAAGAGATTGAATTACTGACACAGATACATTAATTGGTTATTTGATATTATCATATTCTATGTTCACCACAGAAATAATTAAAATTATTTCCCTTCCTTCAAAAATGGGAGAGAAGACACAGGCAAATCAGAAATTGCCTCCGAACCCCACAGAGACGTTAGTGACACAGGCATTCACCTCGGCAGTCCAGCGAGTCACGTGGCTGGCACATGCTCCTGAGCAGCCAAGTCTTCAACAAAGATAAAAGCGTGACTAATTGCAGTCTTCCTTCTCAGGTGCCATGGCAGTGGGCATTAGCCAGACTGAGCTCCAAGCATTAGAATAATTAACCTGAGTTGGTGGTGGGCCAGCATTTTTCTGCTGTGATGACTTGACTGGGCTGGAGCTGCGTGGTCAAAAGCCACCTCTATAACTGTCCTCTGTAGGTGCTCATTCCAAATACTGAGGTTGAGTCCCAAGGGTGAATGCAGGGTAAAAAGTAAAGACCCAGAAGTTAAGACAAAGGAGGATTTGGGACATCTCTCCTGATAACCTTTTTGCTTAGCTAGGGGAAAGCCACAGGACAGAATGATCCTATCCCATGGAAGAAGTTAAAAAGGCACGAGCTGCAGCTACTGCTGATGTTTGGTCAGGAGAGCTACTGGAGCGAGCAGCTGCAATTCGAGCCAAAACTCTTTTCTTCTCCAGTTCTTTTTGGTGATATTTTATGCAACGTTAAATTAAAGTCAGATAAAGGACATGTTAGTAATGTCCTTGCCAGTGAAAACCACAAGTTAACTATTAAATTATGTTTATTTACTTACTGTTTTATAAAAAGAGTTTCCCTTTGAAAGTCCATTTGAGGAACCTGTGAGACTGAGAACAATACTTGGACACAGCTCTGAATAGTTAATGGAAGTTCTCTGTGCTCTGTCTGAAACCAGTTGTGGTTCCCTTTTAGCACATTAGTTGAATGTATACACTGGGAATATTTTACTTTGTTTTATGTTATTGCAATTTGCAAAATTTACACTAATAGCCCAATTTCATGCAATTATCTGAATGCAAAACATTGTTCGGTTGAATTCCCATAGCCTAATCCTACCAGTTCCCTTGGCTGTCTCACTTTCAATTATGAACCAAGGTCTGCACATCAGATGAAATGCCGCTATTGTAAAAACGGATCCTTTCTTTAAAAGTTATTTTCAGTGGTCTTCTGCCATACAGGCTGTTTTTATTGTCTGCAACCAAAGGCACTTTAAGGAAATCTGATTTTAACATCACAGGCCTGCAATACATATACTTTAGCTAGAGCGGTTTGTTATGTTACTGTGGTAATAACCCAGTTATGTTTGCACCATAATTGTACCTCTAAATGTCTCTTGAGCTGCACATATGGGGTGAAGTGTGGCTTTATGAATACACAGGGGAAGGGGAAGAAAAGAGGAAGGCCATACAGAGAATTACATCCTTTTTTCCTTCCATGTATAACACAGCTAACACAGTTTTGGAAGGCAGGCAATGGATGATGTTAATACTACATTAATGCCAACTTGGTGTTCAAGTCTGAGTATTCAGAAATCATAAGGCTGGCTAAGGGATCATACATATCTGGTTTTGTATTTGCTTTTCCCTTTTTGGAACCTTTACAGTTTGCATCTTCAAGTTTTACTCCACAATCTAGGAAAAAAAATTGAGCTTTTTTTTTTTAAGTAAAGCCCAAGTTTTTATTAAATCACATGACTCCAGGATCTGGGACTTAAAGAAAAATACCAAAGAAGTTGAGACTTGTAAGTGTCGGTGACAATGTGCTAAGTTCCCCAAATCAAGTTAATGAATTAACCTAGCCAACTGACCTGCCTTTCTGGAAGGAAGCACGTTTTGTACATCTTGAAAAATGTGGATAACGTCATACTGTGGCGTGTACTTCCTTGAAGCTTCAGAAGGCTTGACTCCTGCTCTAATACATCCCTCTCTCTTTCCGTTCCTCTGAAATACCTATCTTGCGTTTCCTCATTTGTGGTCAATGTACTGCATCCTTGATTGCTTATAGACCTCTCCTTTTCGGTAGGAGGAAACCATTCTTACATTTACTTTGGAAAGAACTTGCATTCCTTGACTCAACCAGGACAAATGTAGATGATCCTTTTTAACTGGTTACACGCATACATTTCTTTGAAACTCAGTCTCTAAGCTCCATTCCTTTGTTGTGAATGGAAAGAAATAATACGCATTTCATGATATGATAGGGCAGACATCAGCTTCTGGCCTTGCCTGGCTCTCTCCTTTGTCTATAGCGGAAGGCTTCCATAACTAGGTCCTTTCTTGTAGATCGATAACATTAGATGACATGAATCCCAACCTTGATGTCACATTTTGGGTACCCATGAATCAAAATAATAAAATCAAATTCCTTTTTCATTTTCGCTGCCTGAAATATCTTCCATCTTTTTTGCCCTAAAGGAACAGCTGCCTCTCCAGGCAGTGAAATTTCTGTTCCTTATAAAAGCTACACATTTATCTGACATCATTATTCAGGTCTCCAAATGACCTTCATCAAAGAAAAGTAACTGGAGACATGATATTTTGGATATTAAAGGGTGAAAAATAAGCAGAAAAAGAGGGGAAAAAAACAAGTGAGATTTTAAACAGGAGAGCGGTAAAGAACCAACTCACTGTTTTTAGCTTTGCATTTCACCTTTTACATACTAATTATATAGTCACACGCCCAGATACAGAGACATAGATACCTCGTTACTAATTACCTTTAAGGAATACTTCAGACAGTAAGGCAGGATTCTCCCATCTTATTTTGGCTGGCATGCTTTATAGTAGCCCCTTCTCATTGAACCTGCAAACATGGCCGTTCTGGCACTTTACTTTCATGGTATTTTATTTGTGAATATTAGTGCTAGTCCAGAAGAAAGTCTTGGGGAACACAGATTTCATTTTGAGCTGTATGCCAGCCATCTCCATCACAGACACTAGAGTAAAAAATATGTATCGGCTCCCTAAGGATCCTTTCATTTTCTTCATCTGCTTTGTTAGAGCTACCACAGTCACTCGCTCCTTGCAGAGGATCAGACAGACACATGTAACATCTCTACTCACTTGTACAGGGAATCACTCACAAAGCTGGTTTCCTATCATTAAGCTACTCTGAGAAGTAACTGATAGTGATGCAGGCCTCGGCAATTATTTAACATCATGAACAGACAGAAATAAGTGGACTGGCTGCCTTGATGCTGCAGTACTTCTTTCTCACATGACTGTCTGGAAATTCTGCTGCCCTGAATCTCTGGTTTCTAGTGAATGTATAGTAATGCACCAGCCTCTTGCTTGGGGATGCCTTTCACAGGCATGGTATGGTATATTATGCTTTCCAGCAGTTATGTGTTACATGTACTGCTGGCACAAAAGTTTACATTGGAACTGGCAGTGTTATTAATTACAATTCTGATTTAACCTTCCTATGTCTTTTATATCTTTGCAACACACATTTATATATATATACATGCATATATATGCATGCACACATACGTTTATAAATATACAAGCATTTGATGCTCTATTTTTTGAGCAGAAATCAATACTAGCTGCCCACTGCCAAGTGGCTCCCCAGAATGCATCGCCATGAAATTCTGCATTAACGAACACTGGGACATGGGACATAGAGGAGAAAAAAGAAAAATGTTCAAATGAAGGCATGTTTCCATTTCACACTTGCAAAGCACTATGTGAACAGAAAATTAGAAGGGATCAAAATCCACATTCTTAGTGCTCTTAAAGTTGTGTATCACGTATTTCATTATACATTTTTTAAAGGGCTCCACCTACTCTCTGGGACTAGAAATCTTTTAATAGCATGAAGTTAGTCAATCTTTCTTTCATTAATATTCATATATATGCCCCAGTTCTTACATTTAAATCCACTAATGAAGATTCACTGCTGCTGCAGCCGAACACTGTGCAGGTCCGGGACCCTTTTGTGCCGGCAGCCCCCGTGGAGCACTGAACTGCGTGGTGGGCAAACGGCATTCATTAAACAGCAGCCGCTTCACTTGCTTTCTACTCCCTTAGCCCTTCTGCCAATTCCTCGAACATCTTCAGTGCACCCTCAACTGCGGGAGGATGTGTTCCCACTGCAGTGATGAGAGTGATAGGCAGGGACTTGTAACGTGCCTGTCCTCTGTGTTGCAAAAGACATTTTAATAATCTTTGCCAAGTTATTCAATCTTTTAATCTTTTGCATTATAAAACGTTCCCCATTTTATGAAAGGGAGACAATAGTGCTTCTCTTTTTCCCAAGGATTTCTTACAACCATACAGCTTCTGGTTTCCATTTAGCACTAACTTGATCTCTTTATGCAGCACCACACTGTGATGTGTAAACTTAGCCTGAAACAGAGTCTGAAGGCAGAAGAGACCATTATGATCATCTAGTTTGGCTTCCTTTAGGATTTTTCTCAGGGATTCCTGCATAAGGCTCCACGGTTTCAGTTGCCAGGGAAACAATTATCAATCTTTTCCATCCCTCACCGTCCCTATCCCTCCTTTCCGTTTTGTCATTTCTTGTTACAATAAAAAATCTTGTCAAATGTCCTAGTCCCTAGCTTTAGCATCCTCACCTCCAGCCCAAAGAAAGAATGGGAAAGGGTGGTGAGGATCCTTGGCTGGGAGTTCAGCATGAAGCTTACCTCTTATCCTTGGGTTCTGTGCTGCGGGTGGATGACCTTTTGAAAATGAGCCTCTCAGCTGCAGATAGCTTATCAAACGCTGTATTGTTTGACTAACACAAGACATATTATTTTTTAAATTACCTAGCAGTGTACCGCTTGATATATTTTTGGTATCTTTCCTTTCACCACAGCCTTAGCTCCACTACAGCCTCATGCAGAAATGCTTTGGAAAAAACACACTTTATTGTAATATGCAGCTGAAGAGCAAAAGCAATAATAAGGAAAAGAAAGGAAGATGCAAAGAGATGGAAAACTGTGTAGGAGGAAGATAGAAGGCAAAACCCCTGCATCAACTAGAGAATAAATTAGATATAGTCAGAGCCAGAGATAAACTGTTGGAGTCTCAGGAGGTTAAACTCAGGTACCTTCAGGCAAGTTACAGGAGATCTGCATGGTTCCCTAAGGTCTAATGAGTCCCACCTGTATAATTCATAGCTACTGACAATTGCACTGATTTTATGCCCTTAAATACAACTCTGATCAGGGCGACTGTTTGAAGGACAGAAGGGTGTCTCACCAATGTAATTTGAAAGGTAATCCCCTCAAATTCAGTGGAATTACATCAGTGTAATCAGTTCCTCAGTGTGCACAAGAGGGAGGATTAACACACCAACTGCAGGGAGGGAAAGAAGAGCCAAGTACTCACAAAAAGCTTATGGGGAAGAGGGCTGCCATTTGGCATGTTTTGATAAATCACCATTTAGGGTAATTGTCCCGCTTTTATAAGTAACTTAACAATGGCTCACATAAAGGAAAGCAGACTTACCTTGCAAACCTCGGGAATATCAGATGATCAAAGAGAAGTCAGGGATACGTAGAAACTGAAACATTCCTCAGGGTAAGCTCCTAGGGAGAGAGAAACAAGGTAGTACACATTAATAAGACAATTCCTGCTTATGGTCAGGGAGTGATGCTTCAGCTGTTCCTTTTCTGGGCACTCATTTTTGGAGCTTGATGAGGTTTTTTTTGCTGAGTGTGTGTGCGAGATATAACAGGATGGTTCTGAGGATGGCCGAACCATGCATGTATACACAGAAGATGTTATGTCATACATACACTACTGTGGAAACACTCAGCACATGTCCAGTAGATCCGGCACCAGAGCCGCTGTGCCTCTGCTGGGACCTCCATGGGCCCATGCCTCAGGACAGGCCTGTGGCATTGCTCACTATAAGCCTGGGAAATCTGGATCTTTTGGCCATTTAGGTCCATTTGTTTAAGATGCTGCATCTAAATGTAGCCCAGCAGGATGCACGGATACTGAAATCCCTGATACTTTTTCTGCAGAAATCACTTGCTGATGGTTTAGGGTGGTTATAACAGAAGTAGTAAGATAAATCTATGTGTGAAAAATAATGGAGAAAACAAGTTATTTTTATGAATGTCAACAATATCTCAGTTTTCCTGTTGGCTATTTTCCTGCCAGGCTGTACAGAAGAATGTTAGAGGGAAGCAAATAGGAAGAAAACAGTGACAACGTACCAATACTGTTTGAAATATCACAGAGCTGTTAAAAAAGTATATCGGGCAATATTTACCCACATACCTTCAGGCAGGCGAGTGTTAATTTCTTCTAAGTCCAGGGAGAATAAAGAAGACACTGAACTGCTGAAAACCACAGCTAGACAAAGAGGAATGGATGAACAGCAGTGTTGGGATGAGTCAGAAAAAGCCAGCCTTTAAGAGAGAGTTGGTTTTGGCACTTGACCTCGAACAGGTGTGTTTATGCTCAGTGGAAACTGTTCAAACAACTGTGTTTTCTGGTAAGACTTATGTACAAATGCTCTTTCTTTGTTTCATCTTCTGATTTTCTTCCTTTGGCTGAAGAAATATCTTTTCTTTCAAAAAAAGATATTCTTGAGCCCCCTGGATCAGCTGCTGGCCTGCAGTGTGTTGAGTCAGTGTGGTGCAGAGCAGTGGCTGCTGGCTTCTCTATTCACATATTGATTGCTGGATTCAACTACCCTGGATAAGACTATGTGGAGGGAAAAAAAACGTCCCTGGTTGGCAGTGACATGAGATGACTTAGTGTGCCGGCTGCCTCACAAGCCTGTGCTTCCTCCCCTCGGCAGTGGTACACAAATGTGAGAACTCATTATTCCCAGATAAGAAAAGCAACAACTCCTCCATAACAAAAAAAACAAACCAAAACAAACAAACAAACAAAACAAAAACAAAAAAAAACCACAAGAAAAAAACCCTAACAAACAAGTAAACCTGAGAAGGGTACTGTCACTTGACCCTACTGTTTCTCCCACCGGGGTGTGCTGCAGAGTTCCCAGGCAACCGCTCCCCTGCTGCTTCCTGCCCCTGCCAGGCTGATGGCAGGGAAGAGGGTATCGGTTTGCAAAAAGAGAGTGATCCCACTCCACGCAGAAACAGCACAATCTTCCCTTACGGCAGACCCAAGCATATTAATCGAGCAAATGGCACCAGGAGGCAGAACCTGAAGGTCATCTCTTCTGCTGTCCGCACAGGCTTTAAACTACTCAACTCCTGTTTACAGAATAGGGCAGCTTGGCAGTGCGGTGCAGGCAGCGGTGTCCTCTCCACAGTCCTGGCTGGAGATGCACTGGGGAGGAAAAGGCGCTCTGCTTGAGAGGGAGTCAGGGAGGGCCCTGAACATGGAGGTCTTGTGTCCTGGAGAGCCTCTGCCGCTTGCCTCTGGATCCAAGACAGACCCTTTATGCCCTCAGGAGCAAAAATAGCTTATTTCACTAAGTCTCCTCTAAGATCTTTAATGTTTCAGATTCATCAATGCCATCCACTAAGCTAAAACTTCCCCGTCTACTCCTACTCACAGCTTCCACCTTTCCAAGACTAAGTAGCCCTTTGCTATCAGAGCATGCCTGATCACTCTGCGTGACTGTCTTCATCACTGTCTTCTGTCCTGCTAGTCATTGCCAGCCCCTGCTGTTATCAATAGTCATTTCATGTTCATTTAGATCATAGATTAAATTGTTACATTAATGGATTAAGCAGCTTCCAGTGTTGCCCTAATCTCCATGAGCCTCTCCTGGACTCCTCACCGGCTCTTTGAGGTCTATCAGTTGGCCTCCTCTCAGTGTTGTTCACACAAGCTGTATTGATATTGCACGGTGTTCATTTTTAGACTCAAAATGCAGCGCACTACTGACTCATACGCCCAACACAGTTTCACATACATTATCATTATGCAATTACCTTTGTCAACCAAATACATAGTCTCATCAAAGCACAAAAATCAGGTTTGTTTGACAAGTTTGCTTACAGTTACCATAGAACTATGTCAGTGGCATTAATCATATTCTTTCCCTTAATTCTTTCTTGACTGAATCCCATACAAGCTTTCCTTTATTTTCCCCGGAACTGAGCTAAGCCTAACCAGCCTGCAATTACTGGGCTCATTCTCTGGGGCAAAATTAATAGTCTTTTGCCCTGCTCTGTGCCTTTATTGTGTCCTGACCCCACCTTTCTCTGACTGTCTCAGCTCTGACCTCCTTCACAGAATAGCACATCCTCTTTTGCTCCTGGAGAGGCTTAGAGGAAGGGCTTGAGGCTTCTTCCCCTCCCTTGCAGAGCACTGCGGAGCTACTGCCTGTATGAAACGCTGGGTTCTGGGAGGGTGGAGGGCAAGAGAGAGGGCTGTGGGGATCTGGATGGCCAGGGTACCACGTTGGTACCTTCACCATGTGTTAGTCTGTCCCACAGAGACAGCCCCTGGTCACAAGAGAGATGAGACTGCCTGAGAAATGAGGGACGAGTGAGGAGGGCAGAGCTGGAGAGTTCTCCTGCTCCTGCTTACACTTCTCCTAACCTTTGTCCAAAAGGTTTAACAGTACTGCCACAACTGATGATATCACAATATCATCCTTTCGGTTGTTAGCAGCAAGGTTCAAATGATACCATTTCTCCTTACCTGCGGGTCTACTCTGAAGTCTGCTGGAGTCTTGTCATTAACATCAATTAGCATCAGATCAGAGTTTATGATTGCATTTCCCTGGAGGTATAAAAGATGTGTCACATTCATTCTCTTCCTTTTTGGGATGCTCAGCATGATCAGAGGGTCTCCTCTGCAGGAGAGCAGTAGCAGTTGCATTTGCTTCTCCAGAGGAGTTACAGTGCTTCTTTCCACTTGCCAGGCCCCTTTCACGCAGCGTGCAGTTTCGAAGCCACCGGTGGGGCTCCTGCCCACCAAGCCAGATTCTCTGATTGCAGGATTCCCCAGAGAGTTAAAATAGATTTTGCCCACAAGTCCTTAAAGAAATCAGTGTTTACTCACCAGGAAACAGATTCAAGATCATACGGCTGTCATGCCAGGGTAACCTGTCATATAAGCCTGTATAAAGAGCATATGCCAGGCCATGGAGAGCACAGGAAAAACACACGTTGCACTGTACAGAGGGTTGATGCTGCAGAACTGGTTTCAGATAGAATCATAGAATATAGAATCGTTTAGGTTGGAAAAGACCTTTAAGATCATCGAGTCCAACCGTTAACCTAACTGCCAAGTCCACCACTAAACCATGTCCCTAAGCACCACATCTACACATCTTTTAAATACCTCCAGGGATGGTGACTCAACCACTTCCCTGGGCAGCCTGTTCCAATGCTTGATAACCCTTTTGGTGAAGAAATTTTTCCTAATATCCAATCTAAAGATGATCGTTATCGTATTCAGCAACGTACTTCAAGTGCCCTTTGCTGAGAAGGCCTATTAATAAATGGAGACAGAGGCTGTAATAAACTGAAGAACAATTGCTTCACAGTTCAGAGAGTAAATATTGTGCCCTGGGCAAGTAAGCGAGATGGCTCAGTAACAGCTCAGCACAGACCAGTTAGGACCATTGATAACTCTGCTTATCGCAAAGAGGAATGTGAGGATGATGGGAGAAAATAATGAAAAGAAGGAAGAAGAAAAGTGAGCGAGAAGGCAGCCACAGAAAACTGAGCTTTATAGTAAGTGTGTGCGTTGCCCTGTGACCCTGTCTGCCTACAGTTAGAGGGCAAGGAAGCACATACCCTATTAAAAATCTCTTAAAAACCCAGATCCTTTCTCTGTAACCTCTGTTTGTAGTGAAGTGAGATCATAAATGACAAATGTGGTTCAGGAAAATTTTCTCAAAGTTTTCATTAAGCATAAGGAGTAATAAAACTTTATGAAAGGAACCCAAGCATTGTTTCTGTTGTAAATCGCAGGCGGTTTACCTCTCAGAGATTGCTTATCAGTTATTCTTTTTCCGCAAAGCAGATCATTGGCTTCTCGAGCATCTGCACATAGCTCAAAACCTTGGAGTATTTCTTGGTGGAAGCCCTGTCTCCTTTGAAAACTCTGAAAGTGGTAACGAGGAAAGACAAAACAGACACACTTCTCTGCTCAGTTTTCGTCTTACGGGGCTGAAATCAGGCTGCTGCCTTTGCAGCTGAGGTGAAATATCTTGGTGGGGGGTGAAAAAAAACCGAATCCAAACAGTCCCTCACCTTCCTGAGAAGTGATATTCTTCATCCTCATTGCTGTAGCCAGGAGCCTCTGGAGTGCAATGGATTTAAGAAGCTAGAGGACTCCCATTTTTGTTCCAAAGAAGGGCAACTGAGATGGATGAATGGGCCCCCGTGACCTTTTGCCATCCAGATTTTGCGTTCAAGTAGCTCCATCAATTTGCTGGGAATCTCACAATCGATGGTTCCAGCACTGGAAGTGTCGGAGCTGTTAACATTTGATATCCAACCAAGGTGTTATAAAATCCTCCGCACAGGCACAGCGCTGTTCCATGTGGTCAAAGGCGAGCCCTGAGAAAAAAGGTATATGTTTGAGGATCTTTGACTCCTTCTAGAGAAATGCACCGGTGATATCCTTACTTGAGTGCTGAATGAATATTCTGCTTACTTTTGCTTTACCTCTAGTACCAACTATTTTTTTAACTGAAATCTTTGAGTACTTTTGAGTACTTTTTTCTCTACGTTCTCTGAATTCTTCTGCTACCTCTGTTTCAAAGAACCTGAATTACAATGTCTCTCACCAGATTTCCCAGCTCTACCAGGTCTGGCTGGGATGGAGTTAATTTTCTTCACAGCAGCCCATATAGTGCTGTGTTTTGGATTTGTGTCCAAAACAGTGCTGATAACACACCAGTGTTTTAGCTATTGCTGAGCAGTGCTTGCACAGGGTCAAGGCTTTCCCTGTTTCTCACTCTGCCCCACCAGCGAGTCGGCTGGGGGTGGGCAAGAGGCTGGGGTGGGATAGCTGAGACAGCTGACCCAAACTGACAAAAAGGATATTCCATACCATATAACGTCATATTCAGCAATAAAAACTGGCAGGAAGGGGGAGATTCCAAAGCTGCTGTTGCTCAGGGACTGGCTGAGCATCAGTCTGCTGGTGGGAGGTGGTGAGTGATTGCCCTTGCATCACTTGTGGGTTTTCTTCTTCTTTATGAAAGGGAGACAATAGTGCTTGTCTTCTTCCCAAGGATTTCTTCTGGGCTCAACCCAGCCTTCTTTCACAACCATGTATTTGAATATTTCTACAGTGCTCAGCACTTAAAAATGTCATCTAGCACCCAACCTGCTTTATTTCATATGGATGTACAGCATCCAGCACAACAGACTGGCCACGACTAACTTTTCAGTGCCACCTCATTGCAGTTAAATAGCAGAAATAAGACAGGATTTTTAAATCCCTTCACTGCTTGGTACTGATAGTGTGTACCGTACACCCACCTGGGGGAGCCGAGCCGAGCCGAGCCGAGCCGAGCCGAGCCGAGCCGAGCGAGACGAGCCGAGCCGAGCCGAGCCGAGCCGAGCCGAGCCGAGCCGAGGCGCGGCGGGCGGAGGCTGCGGGCGCCGGGTGCCCTCTGCCGGCCGCCGGGGCCCTGCGCCTCGGAAGGGCTCGGTGCCGGCCAGTCATGGTTGTTAGGTGCAGTGCCCAGGGGCGATGGGGTCATGGTTCCACTAGTAGAGCTGGTAGAAAAATATTTTCTTCCTGCACCCAGTGGGCTGTCTTGTGCACAGCCCACTTTGGTGGCGGCTGCTCCAGAGGCTGGATGGAAAAATCTGATTGAGAGAGGACCTGATTTTTTCAAGGGGTTGAGCACCCCCTCCCCGGTCTTCTGTACTTTGGTTAGAGCAATGGAAACTCATCGCTTCTGAAAATCACCTCTTTTCTCTTTCACATCTGTTTTCTTCTACTCCTCTTTGACCCACTGCCTGGTTTCCACTCAGTTGTCTTTCATTTCCTCTTGTATCTGGTCTCAAAATATTTAATCCCCTTTATCCACTTTCCCAGTAATACCAGACCCTCTCCCATCTTGTGCTGCCACCCCCACCCCCCCCCCCCACCCCCGCTTCACACAGTCTTTTTTACCTCCTTTGTTTTATTTGTCTGTGTTGTGCACCTCCATTTCCATATTTTAGCAGGCAGCATAAAGGGCGGGGGGTGGAGAGCATGACAGATTGGGGCAAGTGACACAGCCGGGGGGATTGCACGGATGTGGGGAAAGGATTCCCAGCTGCTTTGGTTCTTCCCTGCCAGTGTTTTAACACTAGTGGGGCACACACACGTGAAGGGTTAAAACAAACACGCTAGGAAAGAGGTGCTTACCACAAGGCCGAATGGTGAGCCATCACCACCAGCGTCTCCAGGCCTTGCGACCACGCAAACACAGTTGTTCATTATATTAATTTAAAGCTTTAAAAAAAAAAAACCAAAAAACAACCAGCCCAACCTAATGGGATTTGCTTTTCCCGTCACCCTCCACTACACACTGTTGCCTCTCGCAGGCTGCACCAGCCCACCCCGCACCCCTCGGCTTTCACCCGCCCTGCTAAATTATGCACACACATGCTGGGGTCAAAACAATATTGAGAGAAAATAAAGGAGCCGAGGGGAGAGGTGAGGAAATGGGATCATGCAGGACAAGGGTCATTAAAAAAACGAGCAGGGGGTATTCTGAGCCCAGGGAAAGCAGGGATAAGGAGGGAGATGTGCACTAGCAAAGGAGCACTGGCTCACTGACACAGAAGAGAGCAGAGCTCTGACATGTGGGGACTCCACATCACACAACGTTTTTAAGAACAGGGTAGAAAAATAATCTGGCACGTGCAGGTGAAGTACGGCTGAACCTTCATCAATGCCTCCTGCGGTCTCCTTCCAGACCTGCCTTTATTATTCCTATCACTCCTATTCCATAAACTCCTGAGGAGGCCTGTTGCTGTCTGAAGGAGAGAGGCAGATCAAGGATATTTGGGTGTGGAAGAAACACCCTCACAGAGCCGAAGTGAGCTTTTCTCAAGCAGCCCAGCATCACCGTGATGGAGCTGTGACCCAAACCCTGGTCTGTGGGGGAACAATTCAGTAGCAGCCTCGCTCTTTCTTTGTGTGTGCATGAATTCCTCTCTGTGGTTTTCAGACTGTCTCTGAGTGTCTGGAGGGGATGGGAATTTTTGTCTCAGGGTCCAGACACAGTATTGTGAACTACGGTAAGTCCTTCTTTTTAACCATACTTCCCCCCCCCCCCCCCCTTTTTTTTTCCTGTGACATTACTATAAGTTTTAATTTATTTTTTTACGAGCTTGGAATAAAAAAAGGGGAATAAAGTGAGTTTTTTGTATTTAATGAGTTCACACACCAGAGGCAGTATGCTGTCCAAGTACAAATGGAAAGTGTTCCAGATGCCTCCTGGACTTGTGACCTCCTGCACCCCAAATCCACATGTCTGGATGTGTCCAGAAAGGCCTGTGCACAAATGCAGCCTGGAGTTAAGTGTACTTAAGCTACCTGGTGTGCCTTTTCATTGAACCTTGTTACAGGGTTAACACAGAGGTGACGAGTCCCTGCGGGGATGGAGTGCTGCTCCCTGGCTTGTGCTGGGTTCCCCGGGGCTGGCACGGCGGTGGCAGCGCTGCCTGGAGAAGCCTGCTCCTGTCCCAGCCTGCTGCCTTGACAAATGGGTTTTAGCGTGGCTCAGGAAAAGCGCAATGCAGGAAACGCTAATGCAGGCGTGTTTGCCCTGGCCTGATCGGCACAGTAAGAAAGAGAAGACACAAGAATTTACAAGATGCAGGTCCACAGCTCCAGCACGGGTTTGCTATGGAGATCTGACACACGTGCACAGGTGACTAAAGGGCAACAGTCTGCGTTTCACAGAGCAGGACCATTCCCCTCCCTCTCCCAGTCCCCCTTTTCCAGTTTCATTTGAAGTGAATAGCAACTAGGAGGGCAGAGCAGCATGGGAAGTCAAACAAGCTCTCCTCATACATATACATACGAATTTAGGTGCCAAACTTTGGACGCCAAAGAATTAAAACATAGCCGCTGCATTGGAAAGCACAAGCAGCACATGCCAGGAACAGCAGCACCACTACGCATAAGCCATGTCGGTGTGTCCCCCCACCCTCCCAATTTTAAGTAAGAAAGAGCCATACCCACCTTGAATAAACCAGTTTGGCCGAGGTGAACACTCTCAAAGCAGCAGCAGAGATTCCTTCTGGCCCAGAAAGAGCTGGACTGGCCCAAGCTTGGTGGCGGTAATTTGTACCAGATGCTCAGGCTCATGCTCTCCAGGCGCTGACGTTACTGCAGCTCCAGTGGGTTTGTGCTACAGGGAGAGACACGTCTGACCGCAGCTCCACAGCGGGCTGGGCTCTCCAAGCCCTGTTGGGCAGTTTAAGCCTCGTGCGAGTTGCACTTAGTATCCTTTGAGCGAGCTCAGAGCAATGGGGGATGAACTCCTTGTGACCAGCTGTGCCAGTGGAAGACGTGTGGACAGTCCTGGCCTCCTGCTAGTCAGTAAGAGCTCCCTTGGGTTTCAGTAAAATGCCTGCCAAGTTAGATTTTACTGGACTCAGGAGTATTTACAAGTGGATATGCAGATAAATGACCGATCCGAGGAGAAACCTGGGAAATGGCTGCACTTGCAGGCCATTCCTTTGTGTTGGGCAGTCTGGAGGCCAGGCTTGGGCCACTGATGGTGTCGGATTCTCTAAGACCATTCTCATCCTTTTATCTGGTGGCTGAAAACCCTCACTGTTTCCTCTCGCAAGGCATCGCAGGCTCCATTAGAAGCAGTCCTGCTTAAATTGAGAAACTACTATTTTCCCCTCCTGGGAAAAAATGGTCAGAAAGTACATTTTCCAACTACAATGCATTTTTAATCTGTTTTGGTCTTGGACAACAGAATGACAAATTTTTTTTACAGTTTTATAGGTAAGTTTTACAAAACAAAGAAACAAAAAAAGAAGACACCATAACACAATACAAACATGGAGAAACTGTGCTCTGGTTAATCTAGCTCTTCTGGATTTACAGCTGTTTCTGAGATTAGATCATTCACTAATGTCTCTTCCTTATATCATGACCCAGTAAACTCCCCATTTCCAGGAAAGCACCTAACCATGCAATTACCTGTTAGCATATGTTTAAAAAGCTCGAAGTTGAATAGGACACACGATTTTAAATCAAACACAGACTTAATTCGTTTGCTGAACAAGCACAGGCACTACAGCTTTAATTGCTTTTGCTGAGTTGGGGTCTCAGCCAGTTTAAGGCAGCTAGGAGAAAGGTCCCATGACTTCTTGTTACCAAAAGTTTCATATCTACCTAGAAATTCATAGCAACAGTTTCCGCAACGCTTGCTCCTTATTCCAGAGATTCCTGAGACAGAAGGCTGGAAAACCAAGCCCATGGAAAGGGGCCTTTGCCTCACTGCCCGCACTCACTGATAAAACAAGCTTCCTGCTCTACCTGAAGGTTTATGTCCTGATGCGAGCCCATCACCTGGCGGTGCTGTGCTGTGCCATCACGCAGTTATCACGTTTGCAGAAGCCATTCGTCAGACACCTAACGCGACGTGTGGCCCCGTACGGTAGGCAGCCCGGTACAGCCCCTTGAACATCCCTCTGGCCATCCCCAGGAATGGAGAGGCTGGAGTAGTGAGGTGAATCCCGCAGGCCAGGAAACCCAGTAGCTTGCACATGAGTCACTACGCTGGGAAAGGTCAGCAACAAAACCAGGTAGGTCTTACTCTCCCTCCGTTAAGAGGAGATGTTGAGGAGCCATTTGCCTCCTCCAGGGTGACACCATGGTATAACATGGGACCCTTTGCAGACATGCCTTCACCTTGCTGCTGAGCGAACCTCATGGTGAAAATCAGGCACAGCCCAAAAGGCAGGTACCGCTATTGGCAACAGGTGGTGGTTTAAACATCTTAATGTCTATATAAGCCTTTCAAAGGTCAGCTGGGACTTGGCAAAGAAAGGAAAGGGAGCAAATGAAATGAGGGCTGAGGCATAAAGAAAAGAA
Organism: Gymnogyps californianus; assembly: GCF_018139145.2. Taxonomy (NCBI): domain Eukaryota; kingdom Metazoa; phylum Chordata; class Aves; order Accipitriformes; family Cathartidae; genus Gymnogyps; species Gymnogyps californianus. Next base: position 155,659,309 of record NC_059471.1, read on the forward strand.
AAACCAGACTGATATTTGCAGCCGATCCACACACGTCAACTGGTACAGTGGGACGTAGCAGGGAGCTCTCGATGGAGCTGAACACAACAGCTCTGAGCAGCCTTCTGTGCTTCAGTGAAGCCCAGATCTGAACATCTGAACGCAGATGCTCTTCTGCCCTGGGAAGAAAACACATCTCACAAGTCTAAACATGTCACCTCCAAGGGAAAACTGTTTATTATTAATGATACTATTACTGCTGTTTTTCCCGTAGACTGAGGAGATTAAATAATAGTAACTGAAAACTAACCAAATGTTCAGACCAAACTTTAACTAGCAAGAAGACATACAGACACACAAACTTTGCAGTGACTTAAAACAGTTTAATGTAATTCCAAGACAAAGTGTGATTACATTTCTACACATATACAATATGCATATGTGAGTTTACAAATTCTGATTAATAACTCGTTTCACCTCAGAGACCGAAAAAATGATCAAAAAGAAACCGTGAATAACAAGCTATAACATAGTTCACCACAACGGGACCTCCTTTCTCACCCTACAGTTAGTAATATTACAATTAAAATAACTATATTCTTCTATAATGTATTTTCTGTTAAAATCATCTCATAAATTTACAATGCTATTATTAGTTTCCAAGACTAATATAAATTCACTCCATTTTTCTACAACGAAAATGATTATTAATTAGAAGCACACAACGTCATGATGAAAAACACAAGCATTTTTTTTTTAGTAGCAAGAACTTGATTGGTTAAGAATTAGTTTTCTTGTAAAACATTCTAAAGCCAAGTAAAATATCCATTCTTATAACATACCTATAATATGAGACTAAGGAATAGGTTACATATAGGTCTACAACACATCAGTTTGTTTTTGTTTTTTCTTTTAAAAGAAGAAAGACATATTACCAAAAGAAAAAAAAAAAAAAAGAAAAAAAGGAAGGGGAAAAAAAACCCAAAAAAGAAAACAGAAAGGGACAATTCACATAGGAAAAAAGCAGTACACAAGAAAATACTGTTGCACACAATAATTTTCACAAAGATTAACATGGATTAACACTCTTATTACAGAAACCGTACAGTGAAGGAACACAACGGCTCAGGGCTTTCGTGGGGTTACTGGGCTGAGATGATACTGTAGAGAAAGAACCACTCGAGATCCAGAGCTGGGGCAGGGGCATCTTTTCCCTTGCGATTGTGATAGCGTTTCACAGCTTTTTTCCCCCCCTCTCTTCCCCTTAATAATTTTGGTGCAGTGTATATTAACTTCCACTTTCCATCCAGAGTACGCTGGGCTTGTGGGCAGTCGCAAGGCAGAAAACATTCCCTCCATTTCCCCCCTCCTGTTTTTAAAAGGATTTTACGGCTCATAAAAAAAATGTTTCACCCGTTGGTTCGTTTTTAACTACCTGAAGTCTAGACTCTTCACCTTCCAAGATGCCCCTCTTTCTTCTCTCTTTCTCACTCCCTCTCTTACTCTCTCTCTCTCTCACACACACTCCTTTAATAAAGCTATTAATGACACTTCCTCTCCTTTCAGAAATTTGATTTGGTATGAAAGATACAGGCTACATTCTGGTTCTGCCCAAGTAGAATCTGGTACCCAAAACGCCTCGATTGCTCTGTTGGTGAAACATGAGATGAGGAGATCCTTTTTTACACCTGAAATGGTTGTGCCCTGGAATATCCGTGGAAGTTTCGTTTTGAGAAGAATACAGAGAAAAAAAAAATAAAAGAAAATAAAAAATCAAACACATAAGGGATAAAGGGGGGAAAAAGAAAAGCCAGAAGTGTTGTACGTAACCACGTGAGGTGGAAGCATTGCAGAAGCGTTTTATTTCCTTGCTGAGGGCAGAGGTGCTATATGTAACCATCCAGATCCTACGGGATGTGCGTTGCCAGTGTTGGAAATCCCTTCTTGCCTAACAAGCTGCAAGCCGAAGTATTCAACAAGACTCTGTGGCTCCTTCATTTGAGTGTGCTGGTATTTGTGGGCCTGACTCCCCCCACGAGAACAGAAGACCAGGCAGGTGCCGAGGGCAGCAAAGCGTGTTGGGTGGGTGGCGGTGCACGGTGAGAAAGGGTGGACGTTTTCCAGTTGGCCCGAGTGCTGCTGACAGTCCTGGCTTGCCGTATGATATGTTATCGCTTTGGTAATGTGGATGACAAGGTGGGCACGGCAGCCCCGGAATGGTGCTGAGGGAGGAGGAGGAGGAGGAGGCGGGTTGCACTCCCCTGGCCCCACCGCCGCTGATTGTACTGGGAGCAGCACAGGCGCCCAACTGCAAAGCATCGCCGATGGCTCCTTTTCACTACCTCTGCTCTAAGCTGACCGATACAGCCCCGTCAGGCATGATGGAAACACATAAGGAGCCCTCCCGAGAGTACCTGAGCTCCACGACTGAAGGTCAGTTCCTCAGATGTACACATACATATTTTTAAATGCCAATTTCTGTACTTTCATGACCTCAAAGTGCCATTTTGCCCAGCAGACATTTATACCATGTTCATTGGTTACCCAAGTGAAAGAACACAACAGACAAAACTAGACGGCTAAGCGAGACTGGGGAGGGGGGAATGTGATATATCAAAATGCAAAGTACAGGGTAACAGCAGCAGGGAAACAGCATTGACGGGAACTGGCATGGGCTGAGAAAACAGAGTTGACAAGGAGATGGTCAGTGAACTTTGTATTTCGTTTACTGGTTCAAAATATTTCTGTGGTGGTAAGTATCGTTTGTAAGAAAGGGGTGAACAGATGGAAGCCAAATTACAGCATTGCCTCTGAGTGGCTGTCACACACACACACACACACACACACAACCCCCCCCACAAAATAAAACAAGCATTCACTAACTCAGGAATTAATCATTTGGCTAATGATTCATCAACAGTACAATACAATCCTTCCTTTGAATATCCTTCATTCTCCTGACGTGGGTATCTTCATCCAGATGAGGATCCTACATAGAACAGTGAATTTAGTATCATGCTCCCTGCTTCAACCCAAGGAGCCTGATAAAGTATGTTATTAAAACAAGTGAACAAACAAACAGCTTATCTGTTGGACTAAATCTTCAAAGTGGGTGGAGTGTTTTTTCGACCAGACTTTGGAATACAGTGGGTTACTTGATCTCTGGACTGACTTTCCAACACTATGTTATATCTCAAAACAGAATATACATATTAAAGACACACTTGTACTTTCCCATTTTTAACGGGCGAAATTAAAAAGAGGCAGCTGTATTGAGTTTTTGAAGGTGTCACTTACAAACACAAGATTTCCCTTAAAAAGTACCAGTTTAAATGTAAACTATAAAACACTGTAATAACTATAAAATGTAGCCAGAAAACTGTTTAAGTAGCCACAGTCTATTACTCAGTTCATATTGGTTTAAAATGTGACTCATTAAATATCTTCTAGAAGGCCAAAGCATTTTACAGTAGCTAAAAACATATATACTTACATGTGCATTTTAACATCACAATTGATTAAAATACGTAAAAGAGTAATCTATTCCTTGGTTTAATTTTTTTTTTTTCTTTTAAAGATTCACCGTCTTCAGAATTCACTCAAGCAACAATGACCAGGGTGGGCATTTATCGCTATTCCGCCCCTACGGAGTTCAGAGTCTTTGAATCAAAGTTCAAGCTGGCTACATGTTTTCAAAAAGGCTAAAACCAGGATGAATGCCCACATTTGAGGTAATTATTGCCATTAGGTCACAGTTTGCGTAATATAAGTGTATCTAAATCCTTCTTTAAAAAAACCAAAGGTATCCCGTGGTACTGAGGGGATACCCTTTGAAGCAATCAGAATCCAGAATCCTGATCAGTGGGTTTGCTTCCAAAGGAGCCGGCGGTCCTGTAGCACCAGGTGCCCCCAGGACAGCCGCCGGCCAGCCTAGAGCTCAGGCGAGCAAGCCTGCAACAAGCCTTTTTTTTTTTTTTAAAGAAAAAGAAAACAAAAGAAAAATCGGAGGTGCCATAAAATAGATGGGTGACATTTCTGATCAGAATTCCAGACTGAAGCTTTTCTATCTATCTGTCTTATTCCTTTCCAAACAGTTTGCTGGGGAAAAAAAAAAAAATCAAAACACATCAGCATTAAATATTAACTCTATGCCAGCACTGCAAAAACTCCTTGGCTATGTTCTGAAAGTGGGATAAGCTTTGCTTTTGCTCTGAGCATTGTTGCTCCATTGCTTTCTGTTTCAAAGAGGAAACCTTGTTTGAAAGAAAGAAGAGAAAAGAAGAGAAGAGAAAAGAAAGGAAAAGAAGAGAAGAGAAAAGAAGAGAAAAGAAAGGAAAAGAAGAGAAGAGAAAAGAAGAGAAAAGAAAAGAAAAAAGAAGAAAAGAAAAGAAAAGAAAAGAAAAGAAAAGAAAAGAAAAGAAAAGAAAAGAAAAGAAAAGAAAAGAAAAGAAAAGAAAAGAAAAGAAAAAAGAAAAGAGAAAAGAAAAGAAAAGAGAAAAGAAAAAAGAAAGAGAAAGAAAGAAAGAAAGAAAGAAAGAAAGAAAAAAAAAATCCCTGGCTGTCAGAAGTACACGCAAGTATTTACAAGGTTTGTGTGAATCTGCACACAGTTCCCCTCACAGCGGAAGAGTTAAGAACAGAGATGCCACAATATTTATCAGTGCAGTAAAAAATATCATTTTTGGAAAAAAATATACCTTTAGTATTGCCTTTCTTAGATTAACTATGATAAGCAAAAGATTAAAAACAAAAACTTTATCTTCAAACACACATGAATAGTCTGTTATAGCAGCACTGCTAAAACTGGAAGGACAAAGCTAACCCGTAAATGAGAAACAGGAGTTTCAAACCATAAATGCCGAACACAAAGCCTCCTAGTACGCTGAGACTTCTGAAGAACCAAGCCAATCCACCGTTCACATTTCACTCTCGACACACGCAAATGCTCTAAACCATGTCTTCCCACTGAAAGCATTTGACACGGGCAGAGCTCAGCCCGGCTTACCTCCAGTCCGGTTCTCACACCTCCACCTGCATCAGCAGCTCTTCACAGGTAACTACCGCCTCTGGGGTCACTCCCTGCAATTACGTTTGTCACGGGGGGGGAAGACACCTTCAGCACGGAGCCCTCAGTTAGCGGTGCTCCTCTGCACGCTGCCCGGGCTTACTTCAAGGGGCTGCCCTTGCGATGGGTCTCGCTGCGTGCCTGGGGTGGGTGGTGAGCGTGGTGGCATCACGGTGTCGCTCGCAGGTAGTGGCGTTCCCGGGCGGTGGTGGGAAGGATGGACCACGGGGACACGCACCAGCCCGCAGAGCCCAGCGCCTCCCGTCCAACGCAGCACTCCAGCACGGAGCCCGCGCACAGCCATTTACAACAGGACCGCCACCACAGCTTCGAGCGCCGCTGTAAAATGGTGTACCTCGCTCACCATCCGCAGCCCAGGGTGAAATCCTCACCGTTGTCAGAGGCAGCTTCGTCGGAGTACGGCAGCGGGGGAACCCCAGCAGCGCAGACCCATCTTCTCCTCCCTGAGTATGGAGGGAGCAAAATGATTTGTAGGCACAGACATGGGCCACAAGAAGTAAGCTGGGGACTCCACGTACTTTGGACACAGGCCTCCTCACAGGAGCGCCAGCAAGACTCAGAGATGGGGGGGGTGACAGGGATGAGTGCCCAGGACCGCAGATCACCTGCTTTGAAGCTCCCACTGCAAATGGGACCACAGCAGGGACAGCTCTGTCAGCAGGAAGAGGGAAATTGTTCCCTTCCCACATTTTTCCCTTCTGCATTGCCTACCCTCAACAAAGATTATTTCTGCAGACCTTGTGTACAGGTATCCAGGATCTGGCCCACAAGTAGCACTGCAGATCTCTGATGGGCTGATTGCCAAGCCATGGAAGAATTTCGCACGTAAGTCCAACACCCTTGCCCAGCTGTGCCTGGCCTGACCATGGCAGCACTGTTTGGGGTCCAACCCACGGAACAAAACCAGCATCCTAAATCCAGGGAAGGAGACGCTACAGAAGCATGCAGAGCATCCAGAAACTTATCCCCACTACGCAGCTCACCATTTCCACACTGCATTGTCACCACTGAAACACTTTAATCAATGTGAACAATAATGAGAGAAGAATAAAGTTTTCGACATCCCTTACAGTTTAGGATAGCAGCAATATTTAGTGTGAATTTTTCTGCTCGTCAAGCTAGCTACTCGAAACAATGACAGAAACTTGAGAGAAAAAGAAAAAGAAGAGAAAGGAAAGATGGAGTTCCACAGTGTATCCCCATTGCCTGGCGGTCATGACTCGTGGCTTCATTTCATTTCTGGAGTGGGTGGGGGTCTCTCTCTCTCTCTCTCTTAAAAAAAAAAAAAAAGTATCTTTGGTTAAAGAAAAAACCAGGTTCATCGCCCTTCAAGTTTGCTAATGGAATTGCCTTCAAACCAAATTACAAGACATAATCCCTTGAAAGCATAAAAAAGGAAAAATGTCACAGACAGAAGCGTCCTTTTCTTGGAATGTTTTACGTATTACAACAAATCTATGAGAGAGAGAGAAACAGACCTGTCAAGGCCCAATTTGCTGGGTGCAAGCAGGTACAACTCTGCTGAGGAAGATGCAATTGCATTTGCTCTCTCAAATGACTGGATTTGGCCCAGTGTGCAGTGAGAAGTGCTTCCATTTGGGTTTTCCATTCTGCTCATGTTAGCGGTTCTCTCCCCTCCCTCCTGCATTCTGGTTTCACAGCAGGAGTTTGAACATCCACCTCTGAGGAGAGGCAACGTCCATGCTTCCTTCTGCTTCCCGCACGAGAAGAATGCACGATAAGATGGTAGGGAAAGGGACTGCTTTTTGACTGTGCCGGCCATAAGCCACCCATAAAACTTCCAGTATCTAAACATTCACCTCCCCTCTCAAGTTTCCATGCTGTTTACCCCATGCACACGAAGAACACCAACCCAACCCAACCACGCCAATCCCATTTCCTCTCCAAAGGACTTTGCAAGAAAAACAAGCTGGCTGTTATTATGTATGTGGCACTGACAGCATGCAAAGCTTTTGCTTCCTCTGCTGAAATGACCGTGTTTCCCCTGTGACTAACCGTACCACACCTTTTTCCATACTATGCCTTTATACATGAGTGAGGGAGGAGGTGTTGCTCAGCTCCCCCATACCCACTAGAAAACACAGCTCTCACGCAGGGTGGCACCATCAAAGCAATTCGATGGCTGTGCTGTGCATCTCTTGCAATCACAGCGTCCCATCATCACGATCATCTGACCACCTACAGCTGGCAGATCAGCAGCTCCAGGATGGACAACACAAAAGGTGGCTCCTTCGACACACACTGCGCCCCTTCTCGCTGCCAGCCCGTGCTGTTGCAGCAGCTCCACTGCCAAACGCCCCCCAAAATCAGATTCGAGCCTGCGTGGGAGAGCAGGTCAGATGGCTACACAGGGAAAATACAATTAATACAAGTAGAACATTACTGTGATTGAGATTGCAACCTTCCATGCTTCGCCGGTCCTAGGCCAGAGGAGCGCATAAACAAGTAATTAACTTGAAGGGTTTAAGTCTGTTCTTTAGCAAAGCACTCAAGTGCATGATTAACTTTAAGTCTCTGCTGAAGTCCTATAATTTTTTTTATGGAGTTTAAATTCAGTCACTGCTTCCCCCCATTCTAACAGAGCAGGCGATGCAAATGAAAACATAAATATCTAAACTCTAGCAACCAGAACAGCTTAATAAAATTCCACAACAAATAATTATAAAAGAAGGGAAAATCTACATCAGGGACAAAAAGAAAAAAGCAAACCAAGCATCTTGGCCCTGTGGACACCTGATTAATCTTCAGTGAGAGTGGAAAAGCAGGTGAGGAACCCTGCCCTGTACTGCGGCCGTGCTTTACCTAGCTAATGCCATCCGTGCGCGCCAGCGTCCTTTATCCAGTGATGGGACTGAGACCTGCAGTCATGCCTCCGCCGCGGCTCCTCCAATAGCCCTGTTTCTGGAGAGCCATCTATCTGCTTTCTCCTTTAGGAAAACCAAACCCTTAACGTGTAGCGTGGCCTTGGGTTCATCGAAAGGGCCCAATGATCATGGTCTAGAGCACAAATAGGTCTTGATCTCATATAAACATCCTATCAAACAAAGTGATGGTGAGCTGGATCCTAAGGCACCAAGGTCCTTACCTGCCTTTGATCCAGCTCTCCTGACAGATCATTACGTTAGCTGCTGCTTGGTTTTGGCCTCTGAATGAATGTTTCCGGACTTATTCTGAAATGCAGATGTGACCCGGAGGATAACTCCTATCCCTCAAGGCTGTAACCGCTCTCACAGAGCGGCGCCGCTCCCCCTAGGTTAGTGGCAGAGTTTTCATCCTTGGGACAATCTCGTTTCCCCTTCCTCCTGCAGTTTTCACAAACACAGCAACCCTTCTGATGCCACTGATGAAGAGAAATAAAATTAACAACAATAACAACAATACTAAGAGAAAAAAAAAACCCACAAAGATTAAGGAATGCGTGTGCAATTAAAACCCAGAGTAAAATATAATAATAATAAAATAATAATCATAATCATAACAACCATACAATAAAATAACATTATCTTTCCTTTTCATGACACAAGCAGCATGACACTCTCGCTCCCGAACTGGTGGGAGAGGAGAGGAATGCAACAGAGAGAGCAGGGCTTTATTTTCCTGCCTCAGACGAAAGGGGACGTGTTGTCTTTCCAAAAGAAGGGGGGGTAAGGTGCATAGGCTGCTGGGAGATCGCATCCTCATCTACAGTATATTGAGCTGGAATGAAGGACAGGCAGGAGAAGGAAACTGTGCAAGGGTAGCCCAGGAACCACAGCTGGCAACCAGGGAGGTTATTTGGTGGTTTGCCAGAAGACAACAGCCTTGTTGAACAGCCTATGCGTAGCAGGATCCCTTCTTCTTCCAGGCCAGCCAAGCACTTACCACAAGACAATGTATTTGTGCTTGTCTTTCTGTCAGCTTTTCCCACCTGAGAGAGCCTCCTTCCTCACTGCCACCCAGGGAACCCATCGCTCGCCACCCTGCCCGACGAACCTGCTATTTTCCAGCATCTTGTGAAATACCTGAATACTTCATGCTCTAGTTACAGGGAAATGTGGAGTGGAACCGAGCAGCCGTGTAGACTTCAGCTTTCATGGAAACATGGAAACGTTCTATCAAACTCTCTTCTCGCCTTCCTCCCCAGGCCACCCACAGGCACGGGTACTCTAGAGACGCTTCCAAATATTAACGCACCAGTGCAACTGCCGTTACCAGCGAAACTCCCCTCTGAACCAAACCCAACTGTAGGAAAGGCTCCCTTTAGAAACCTGTCGGAAAACAAGACGACCACGTAGCGTTCCTCGGTGTGGAGGACCCACAGGACCGCGGTGCTCTCCGGTTCCAGGGTCACTCTGCCGCTGCAGGCAGCCTTTCGGGGCGCTGGTGAGAAGGGCGGAGGGGAAGCGCACACTGTCACAGCTACGTTAGAGTGGGTAAGGCCCGACGTATTACAATACTCTTTTCACTTAAGAAACCTGAGTTTGACTCTCTCAACTGGATTTTTCTTGTGCTTGCTTTGGGACTCCAGCCCTTTCCCGACCTCCTCCCATCGACAGACGTAGTGAAAGATGTTGGCAACAACTAGTGTTTCCCCCTTTCACGGGCTAAAGTTTTGTTCCCATTTCAGACACACAACCGGGACAACCTGACAACGCGGGCGGAGGCTGTCCTCCTACTCCACCGAGAATGTCGGCAAACAGCAGAATGAGAATTCAGTTTCCGGGGAGGAAACCTGCTATTTCAACGGGATAGGAACAGACCAGTCCACAAACGAATCCCCAGACCCTCTGGAAGTCACCCTGGGTCTCACAACCGACCTGGTCACTTCCAGCCCATCCAGTGCTTGACAAAACACCCAGCTATACGCACTTCCAACCCCGACGAGCCTCCCCAACACCTCGCCAAGTGAGCTAAGATTGACAACGTGGGAAAAAAAACCCACCACCACCACCAGCAGAAGAAAATCGGCAATAACAACCCCAAAAAAAAGAAAAAAGAGCTGAGAGTAAATTCCGACTAGCCTCAGTCAGTTTCTAGGAGTACCAGTGGAAGTAAACCCTTAAACCGCGTCTGTAGTTCGGTAAGGCACTACGAGGGAATGATGTAAAACTAAGACTGTGACAGTTGTAATGGCTGTGCCGAGGAACACACCACAGAGAGAAGGCAGCATCTGCACGCACACGCACGCACGCACGCACACACACACGCACATACCTGGACAATCACATTTGTTACATGCCTATGTTATATCACTTTTCTTTGTGCAATCACATTGAGGAATAGTCTATTGGTATCGTTGAAGTTCAACACAAAATAGTAAAAAGGGCATATGACCTGTATAGTGCTACATTCTACCGGGGGGGGTGGGGGGAGGGGGAGGGGAGGGCAGCTAAAACGTCTCCTCCTATACTAAAACGGCTAGGGATTGAAAAGGAAAATTTCCAAATAAAATAAAATGCAACTGAAATCCAACATACATTATTAGAGATCTCGTTTAGGAATAGCATTTCTCAAGGATTTATCCAGTGTGTTCAAGGAAAGGGAGAAACATCCCCATTGCTTCTGTTCTCGACCAGTGCTGCGTGGCCTGTTTTGCCCAGGTGTGTTTAACAGTAACAGTGCTAGATCCGAATTTTGAGCACTGGGACAACATTTTCTCCTCCTCCCTCAGCCTCCCTTACCCACTTTCTATTTCCAGAAAAGAACCCCAAAACCTTTTGTACGCTTTGGGATACAAAGACCACTGCAAAGATGGGGTATAAACCCTTTGAAATGCTGGATAAATCCCTAATCCATATACCTATTGGATTAAAAACCTAATGGATTTCATTTTAGGTGTTCTGAACAACAAATTTCTAAATGTAGCTCGCTATTGGATGAAAATAACCTTTAAAAGTTTGTTGGTGAAGTTCTTCAAAAGACAGGACCCGCTGGAGGGTCCTTCTGCTTCTCTCTCTCTCTCTAGTTTGGTGCAGAATGGTTGTTTTTTGTGGTTTGTTTTATTTTTTTTCTGTTCTTTTTTTCCATTTTCTTTTTTTTTTTTTTTTAAATAAAAAGTGTAGAATTGGTTCTCCTCCTTCTTTCCTCTTTTTCATTTCTTCCTTAAAGTCTCCTTCGTTCAAGTTTCACGTGAGCCTCCCATTGCATTGTTAGTTTGTCATGTTCTTCAGTACAAAAGCGGCCGCCTCACTCCCCTGGGATGGGTGCGTCTCTCGCTCCTTATTCCAGTGTTTAGATGTAAGGGTACTGGTTGACCTTGGTGGGGCTCAGTGGGTATCCAGTGTAGACTGTGGAGGCTGGAGAAGCACTGATATAGGTCTGATGGGCAAACTGAGCCTGGTACTGACTCGGGTGGATGGTGGGTGAGGGCAGAACCCGCGGGCCCATGCTGACAGGGACCTGGTGGACGATGCTGGCAGGGTAGGTGGTGTGCTGCACGGCGTGCCGCGCAGACCCTTGGGAGGCCACCAGGTGCGCGACGGTGCCCGTGGAGCCCAGGGCGGCAGGGGCGGTGTATGTGTAGAGGTGGGGTTGGGTGGGCAGGTGAGCAGCGGCAGCCGCAGCCAAGTGAGGATGAACTGTACCATGGCTGGGACTATTGTGCGGGAAAGAGTACGGGGCCTGAGCTATCGTTGGAGTGATGTAGGCTTGCTGTCTCCGGTGACTCCCTGTGCGATCGGTCGTGATGTGCTGCTGGGCCTGGATAAAGACAGCAACAGTGATAAGTGGTTACAAGACAAGAGACGGCTCATTACCTCCTTAGTGGTGCCTGGGAGCCTCCCTGCGACACCAGGACGGCCTCAGGAAAGTCCCTTGTGCTCCTCCTGACACCCTCAGCATCACCACAGTCTTCCCTTGGAAACGGGTGACAGCAAAGGGTCCCTCCCAAGCCTAGGAAGATCCTGTAGTTTCATACATTCACCAAAATGGCCCCCAAAAGGACAACAGAGTCCCCCAGTTTGAGCCACGACCTGCTGGCACAGCTACCATAAAGACCCAACCTTGGATGCTCGGCTCCTAAGAACATCTTCCACAAGTCCACTTGCTCATACAACACACACGGCTTTTGTTAGTGAACTCTCTGCTGACGAAATGTGGTGCGCTGATAGCTCAGGGGAATGAAGTTGCCTAACTATGCCTGGAACAGGCAATTTATTTTTGCTCAGTTTGGGTCTTTGCGGTTATCATTTCCTCGGTTAGTAAACACAGCTACTTTATTTTTTAAAGATAAAACCCTCGGCTCCATCAGATCCTGCAGGTGCCTGGTACCCTCATGTAATCAGCTATAATTACTTGAGCACAGGCAACTTCTTGCAGTGGAACAGGAGCAATGTACTTTTTCAGGGATTTTCTAAGTTGTTTTTTTGCATGGCACAATAATGTCAGGGAGTTTTCCCAGTCAGTTGTAGTCAGAGTATTAAATAACCAATAAAGCAGGAATTAGAAGGCAAGAAGGGCAACGCTCCATGTTATTTCCTTCTATTCTTCCAAGCCCTCTCATCCTCTTTGTAAGCACTCCCTGTGCTGTCATTGTGGTCTGAAATGCGGCAGCCACACTCCTCCCCCACTCTTGGAAACAGCATCTCGCCCACTTCCTCCATTTTCACTCACTTTTATTTCAAGTTTGTTTAAATTTTTAAATTTCAACTACATTTTGAGGAGGAGGGGACATTCTTCTCCCCCAAATTATTTTTTTTTAAAAAAACCAGTTCTGCTTATATCCAGCTCTGGATGCAAACCAGCACTGTCCTCTGAGCCCTCCAGACTTTCTCCTCTTGAAACATTGGTAACTGTGCTGCAACTTCGCTACTCTCATTACCTCAGGGAAGAGAGAGGCCCCAGGTGCAGTACGTGAAAAGGGCATTATTTACTGAAGCTCCTGGGGAGCTCCCTGGGTGTTTTGATCACAGACTATGAAACATCTTGAGAACTGCATGCTGCCAAGTAACGGGATTTGCCCAGACCTCAGCCCAGGTTTATCATGGGATGGATCAAACTCATTACACGAGGTCATGTATATGCACAGAGGCTCTGCTTTGCCTTGTCACATCTGATGGGGACTTCTCTCCCAATCCCGCAGCTGGGCTGATGCACTCCCTTCACTTGGAAGGTACTCTCCCCGTGGTCACCTAGAGCTAAGGAGAATTCAGTCCTTCCTACGCGGTCCTGCTCCACTCCTTTGTGTCTGAGCCACTGCACCTTCTCTCTCACATTATTCCCGCTCACACTCTTAGATCATCTGACTTCAAAACACATGGTAAGAGTACCGCCAGCCCGCTGAGGGGTGGGATCTGCACTACCTCCACTGCCTGAGCTGGAAGATCAAGGTCTGCAGTGAAGTTGAAACAGGTCGATCAAACTCGACATGGGGCCCAACTATCATTAGACTGGAACAGGACAGCCCATGCTGGAGGAGCGGTAGGTAACAGCTGGATGACGCACCACCAAAATCTGTCTCGGTTGACTTACCTGACTTAGATTAAGAGGCTGCTGTTGCTGGAAATGTGCTCCTGGTCGCTGCTGCCTATAGGCAACGGCTCCAGACGAGCTCCCTGAAGAGTGACCGCTGGTGGAGGTCACGGTGCTGGAGGACTTGGACTTGTAGGAGGATGAGTGGTGACTGGTGGTGACTGTGCCAGGAAAGGAAACATATTTGTAGCTTACATCACATTCTTTAATTGCTCACCCTACCTTTTCCTCACTGAATCTCCTCCAGAGTGGCTTTTGGGAGGAGACATACAACAGAAGCAGGATAAGAAAACGGTTTCTCTTAATTAACAGAATAGCTCAGCAGTGCTTCATATACATGGCCAGCCTGTTATCCTAGAGGCAGACAAGCAGACCCGATATCTGGACCCAAACCGGGCCCGGAGAAGGCTTTATAGATCCTTCAGAAGTGTGAGAAACTGTTCTGCCAGCAGAACTGTATGATGCAGGTACAAATCCCAAGGAGAGGAAGGAAAGTATAGTGTGCACAGCACAAAAAAGCCCTGGCTTGGCTGACCTCATGGTGAGTAGGAAGGGAGGGAGAAGGAGCTAGTGGGGAGCTCACCCTCTGAGCCTTTGTGTTCGCCAGCAGTGCGTCAAAAGAAAGGACTGCCAAGTAGCTCAAAGCCAATTGCTTCGGGCCAGACTTCCACCATAAGCCCCTTTTCAACACATCGTACTATCTAGCATTGCGGAGGCTCTGGATGAGCAAACCTCATCAGTCCATAATGAAGATCCTGGGGAAACGTTCTTCCCAGAAACGTCAACAAGTTTGGATGAAAATGCACATGTGTTTTCAATCTCTTACCCGTTTTAAAGTAAACCTATGGAAAGGCAAGGCAGCAAAGGTTCACACTTGCATTTGGGAGCCTTTCATGTCAAATGTTGAGCTAAAGGCTGCATTCTGTTCTTGGGTTTGTACAGAAGTAACTGGGACCGACACTTGCCCCCGTGACTCCTGAGTGCACCAGGGCACACAAATAATGCAATATGGCTCCCAAGAACAGATGTGTCACTTGAGAGAAGGGCAGGAGCATGGTTTCTTTGGAAAACAAAACAAACAAACAAACAAAATGAAACCGAACAATGAGATTCTTCCAAGATAAATCATTTATTTCTTACTAATTTTCTTGACGGAAGAGGTGCAATTTACCTGGTGCCAGGCTATCGCACTCTACCAACACCTCACTGGCCTGGGTTTTCAGTGGTGGCACGATGATCGTTCGGGGGTTCCCACTGCAGTGAGTCTCTGGAACCCCTTTGGTGTCGTAGGTGTTCCCGTTATTCTGCCCTGCGCGATGCTGCACGGCGTAAGGGCTGTTGTTGCTGGAGGAATCGGAGTAGGGGGAGTCATGCACGGTGACACAGCTGATGACGTTCTTCCTTTGCTTGGACAAGGTGCTGAAACACAAGCACACAAGTGGAAAGAGTGAACGGGCAATGATCGACTCGGAAGCCACCAGAAGACTCTGCCAGTGGCAGACTAACTCCGTAAAGGCAAAGCACACCCTTGAGTCCTCCGCCAGATAGAGGCTGCTTAAGCCAAATCCCAGGCTTCAAAACTCACTCGTTGCTATTCCAGGAAAGCCTTCATGGAGGTCAAGGAGTGAGTAAGACGTTGTGAATAGATCTTATATTCACACTGCTTAGAATAGCACTGAACCAGACTGCCAGATTTATTTTCAGACTGCTTTTTATGTGTGTAGTAGAAGCCCAGCAGTTATACTATGCTTTGTTGCAAGTCTCACCACCCACACAAAAACGTGGCGGTTTCTCCCAGCCTTCCAGCAATGATTTAATAATAGATGCTACGACTTTTCATGCTTAAATCCCATGAATCTACAAAATACACTCCATTCTATTTACTAATATGGTCCAATGGGCATATATTCTCAATAAGCATTTGAAACTGAGGAATGAATGATGAAAAAGTGAGCAAAGTATGTAATGCTTTTGGTTTTCTTTTCTTTCTCTGAATTAGGCACTGGGTCTCCTGACTCTAGCGTGGATTATCAAGGTCCTGCTGCAGCTAATCTATCTATGACATCAAAAAAGTGATTAGAAAGGAACATCAACACTTCCAAGATTAGTGCTAGAAGTTCATTAGACTAGACTGCACGAGTACGATTGGGATTTGCTCCGCTATTGTGTCTAATTATTCCTGATGGTTTCTCCTTCCTGTTATGAGCTTGTTTAGGGAGAAAAAGAGAGAGCGAGAAAGAGGAGGGAGGAAGGGGGATGGTGAAGATTTGCTTAAATGGCTCACATCCTTGACAGTGCACAGACCTTGACTACAGAAAATAGCTGCTATGTTTCACTGATTGCATTATGTTGTTATGGCAACTGAAGTTTTTAAAATGATGAAAAGAAATGGATAGCACATAAAAAGCTAAGTAATTAGGCTTAATGATGGAAACAGCCCCAACAGGAACAGAAATGCCATGGAGAAAAAGGAATCCATCTCTTAACTTCTTGAGTGTGCACTTTAAAAAGAGAGAGATCCCTTTCCCATGGAGTCTCCTCTCCGTTCTCTCACTCTGGCCGATCCAGTCCAGGGAACAGCTGATTAATCCGGTCTTAGTCTGTGATGGAGCCGTTTGTTCCCTAGTCTCAGCATCGCCTCTCACCCAGGGAAAGGTGGAACAGATACTGAGAACAGTTTCCTTCCAAGGACATTGTTTGCCTTATTTATTTTTCACAGTGCTAAAGGAGCACTGGTGGGTTCCCTTCAACTTGTCTGTCCCAAAGCCTCTCCGTCAGCATTCACAAACTGCAACTCACCACCTCGCTCCCAAGACTTGTAACTGACAAGCTATCATTTTCTCCATTAAAGAACGCCTTGGGGTGCTGCATTCACAAACAAGTTACCATCACACAGACTCTCCCTGGGCTATCATCACAGGATCCTGGTGTGCCCCGAAGAGGACACAAGACGATGTTGTTCTATGCACAGTGAAAAATATGTCTCGAGAGGCCCCTGCTATCCTAAAGCATTGACACTTGAAACAGGGCAGATGACAGAGAGGAGGGAAATCTATTGCACAGCGATCTGGAAGCTGAAAGCAATCCTTACAGGGGCAGGGATCTTTTCAACAGGGAAGGTGTACGACAGTGAACCCTCGTATTCTGGCTTTCCACAAGGAGCTGGAGAGCACTGGATTAGAAATGGAAAGAGCAACAGCATATCTTAGATGGACAACTACTGTATGTGAAGAAAGACGTAGCAGTTTGGATATGGTGCTACGAAAGAAGAATATTAAGCCAATAAAAATGACGAATATTGCATCAATATTCCTCTCTCCTTCAGTAGAAATGCCTGTAATCACACATTTATGAGTATCCACACTGCTTGCCCTTTGCAGCTACCCTTGGCTGCCAGTTGGGAAGAGATATATATTCTCTACCTCTGACAGTTATTACATTTTATAAAGAAAAATCAAGTCACTAAAGGGTTTTCTGACAACTAATAAGGTCTAGCTATTCTTTTACAGTCCCTTCCTTACATAAGCGGCTGAGCTGCTGAACTGGAAATACTTGCTCTCAGCTGACACTTGACATGGGAAGGCTGAGCTGTAGAACTGGAAGGGTATTTTTCTGTGTAATCTGTGCTATTTATTGTTTTAGAATGGGCATATTTTTCACCGATTTGATTGAGGGCTTGTCAAAGCAGGGACATGAGCAGCCCTCTCCTTCAAAGTGTTATAGCTCCATGGTTACAGTAAGAAAATCAAGTAGATCTGTTTGGTTAAACAAGTGACTCCAAACCCAAATCTTTCCAGAGAAAGGGACCGTAGCAGGATATTAAACTCATTTCATGGATGGGAAACTGAAAAGGACCAGAGCTATGGTCCTGCCAGGCCCTACACAAGTGCTCAGCACTACCAATATGTGTCATCCACCAAAGTCAGCTGGACTATTCCAGTAACAGAGCTAAAGCACATGGGTAAATATTTGCAGGATTAGGGCCCATGTGATTAGCCTCTCGATTCAGCATGCTGCATCATTTCAAGCGCACGAGGAGCCCCCTCAAAAGCAGCTGGATTTTTGTCTTTAGGAAAGGTAACGACTGCAGTTAATGTTAGAGCAGGCAGAGAAGCCAGTCGGGACTATTCACACACGCCCAGAGCTCGGCACCTGCTGTACCATAGCCCGCCCCAGAGATTAAGGGTGGGAATTTCAAAAGCATCAAAGGCCCAACTCATGCTGAAAATCCGTTGATTCACAGGCTTAAAGATACACATTAAGCCGAAACGGGGGCTTTTGAAAATTCAACCCAGAAGAGCTAGCGCTCCCCCTTCTCAAAGCCTTCTTGCTAGCCAGCAACTGTCCTCCTTCCAGCTCCCTCTGAGGACTCAGCTGCTCTCTCCACCTCACAGTACTGCAGGAGTTATCTGTGTGAGGTCCAGGCTGATGTATCGCCTTCCCTGCTCACAAACTATCAGGACTGAGAGCTTTTACCTGTTGACACAGCACTTGCCTACTCAGCAAGCTTACTGTATTCCTATAACTCAGCCACAGCTTTTGGGGATGTTTGTGCTTACACAGAAAAATACTATTAAAAGTCTTGCCCCCTTCCTATTAAGCTCGCTCCAAGCCTGGTAATTACTTTCCCTCCTACAAGCACAGTAGCAGCAGCATACGTGATTTAGTAGTGTTGAGAGTCGGCATGTGTTCTTGGTCAGCTTGTGTGCCTGCCTGCATTATGTGGGTAGGTGTATTTTAATTCTCCAGAGGGGGGGGGGGGGGGGGGGGGGAGATTATCGAAGTGGCATCAAATCCATCTACACAGACTGAAAAGCAATAAGCTGGGAAAGCTTTTTAACCCTTACTGGCTGGAGCTGCGTCCTCCCTTTCAGAACAGCAGCTGGAAAAATATGCATTGCTTTGTAAGTTTACTATTAGTTTATGAGTGGTAGCCCGTTCCCACCTGGTCCCAAAGAGCTTGTTCTCAAACTTGGACACAAAACAATTCATGTCTGTCCAATGTGCAGACACAGAGCAGGACTGTGGCTTCAAACATGCAGAAGCAGGTCTTGGAGACAGCTCTCTAACATATACCACCCTCGTGAGTGCACAGCAGAGAGATGGACGTGGGTCCCTATTCCCCACAGCAAGGAAAGATCTCAAGGAAAAGTCTGATAGAGGAAAGAGAAGACAGTTTGTGCACTTGGCATTGGGCAAGAAACTAAGGTAGGCATCTGAGATACTGTCAATGGAAAGGTGACAAAGGCAGATGTTGAGAACGAAAAGTGAGAGGAAATTAAGGAAAAGAAGATGCTGAATTACATGTTAAAACAATGCTGAAACCACCTAAATAGCCAAGGCCAAGGACAGGGACAACAGCTCTTGTAACAATGCAACTTGAAATGATTTCTACTTGCTGAAGGCCCAGCCCAAAAGCTCGGTATGTGATAGCATCGCATGAACAGGACCTTTTTTCCCTGAATATCTTGAGTTACACCAGAATCCCAGAAAAAGCAAATGGTGTCTAGTGGGGAAAATTCTTCAGCGTGCAGTTCACCCAAAGAGATACAAACCTTTCAGTGTGGCTGCCACTATAGCAACAGAGGCTTTCAGCTCTCAAGGTCACCAACATGGCCTTCTAGTTTGGGGGAAGAAGGCAGCCATCGCACAACTGTGCCTTTGAACTGGTATGCATATACACCATGGCATGTTAGCTTTATATCACATCACAAAAATTCTGTTCCAGGTCTCTGAAAACTTAATAACATGCAACCTTTTCAGTTTGCTGCTTCAGAATAATCCACGTATTCTAGGGAAGTACAGATTCAGCCAACAAAAACTCACACTACAACTGCAATCGTTCTCTTCATGTTGAAATCTTATGCCATGCATAGCTCAGCATTGAGAACATGCCCCTCTCTCTTCGGCTCAACCTCCATCCCGACCTGTTAATCTGCTCTCACCTTCTTTGTGAATTTGTGATGGTAAGAAATATTTATCAAGTACTACACTCAGGCCATTTTATTAGGCTACACAGCACGTGCTGTAGCTATTTAAGTCATATATACTGAATTGCTTAGCAGGTTGTAAAGGTCCTGCTGCTGAAGGTTTGCTGAGAGAGCTACTGTCTATCTCTGTTATTTTAAGTATTAGTTGCATGTTGGTGTGTCTTCTGGAGATGGAAGGCAGCAAGCTTTTTACCAAATGACTGTGGTTAGTCAATGTATCGCTATGCAGAGTCAGTGCATTACTATGCACAGCATAACATAGCCACAATAGGCTAGATGTCAAAAGAGAATTACAAATGGTATTTTGACCCTCGCACATG
Source organism: Gymnogyps californianus (assembly GCF_018139145.2). Lineage (NCBI taxonomy): Eukaryota > Metazoa > Chordata > Aves > Accipitriformes > Cathartidae > Gymnogyps > Gymnogyps californianus. Next base: position 155,679,153 of record NC_059471.1, read on the forward strand.
CACATCAGTAAGTTGGCAAAAACACCTGGCTTGTGCCTGCCAACAATTTCTCTGCGTAAGGGGAATTAAAGTCCTCTGAAGTGGGCTCCACCACCATTGCACTACGATGTGAATAAGGAGAATAACAACTTGCATCAGCTTATGCTCCATTATAAAGGTGAGACTCACACAGAGGCTTCCCTGTATAGTTTACCATCTTAACAGAAAGGGAAAAAAACCAACCCTGAAAGAATTCTGTGCCAGTGAAGATGGCCAATGAGGCAGTTACTCAGAATGCCGACGCGACAACTGCAGTCAGTCTTTCTTGCCCAGGAAGACAGGGATTACTGTGAGGATCCCACAGAAAACAAAGCTGGAGAGGTGTTACGTACGATACCAGCGCAGACAGAGCAGGCAGTGGGGAAGTGAGGGGCTCTCCTGCCTCTTTGGGGTGGAAGCACCCTCAAAACCACCCACCTCAAGGCCATCATCGTATTGTTTCAAGAAGAGTCATGTTTTCCTTGGCTGCTGCACTCATTGCTTGGATGGGAAGTCACGTAGACACGTCACAACAGCCACCTCCACTGCCCTTTCCTTCCACCCCTTCCTCCTGCCACGCTCTGCGATGCGTCCCTTGGCAGGACGTGGAAATACCCCTCGCTGCACCACCAGCGCAGCCCGGCGCACCCCTCCTGCAGGACCACGTGTGCTCCCCCTCCCTCCCAGACACAATTCCAGGGTGCACTTGTGCCTCTCTGCTCTGTGTTTAAGTTGTTGCTTTATTTTTCTCCACTTCTAAGCTTCAGAAATATTTAATCAAGGGAGGATTTACATTTAAACCGCTGCATCATGTGAAGTTGCATACTGGGGAGTACTTAACCCCTACTACTTGCTACTTGCTGAATATGTGCTCTGATTACAGCAACTGCAGTTGCACTGTCGGTCTGTCTGTCTGCTTGACTTTCTTGCAAGAGCAAGTAGAGAAACTTAAGATGAATAAATTTATAAGAAAAATATCAAGTCTACTCTCTGTTTTTACTCTCTTCAGTGCTTTACAGGTAATGGTTAGACCTAAATTCTTCTTTCCAGAATAAATAACAGGGTATTATCTTACAGCACAGCAGTAAACACCTCTTTGGTCTATAAAGTCTCTTTGTAAAGGATGCTGAACTGAGAGTCTAGAAATTCACTGGTGATAAACAAACAGGGTGACAAAATTGTTTCTGTTCATATAATGCTTTTTATAAGCAATTTTTTTTTCTGCTGTTCCACAGGACAAAATGTCACATGCAAAACTTCGTGGGCATCAGAAACCAGGTAAAAACAATTTCATTCAGTAAAAGTGTTCCCTTTTTATTTTGACCATTTCAATTTTTTTCCTATTATTTGCTTACATTTTGAAAGAAATAACCCCCTCCATTAAACCAGAAAAGAGAAGTCTTCCCGTTAATTAGTTAATCCCAGTCAAAATTTTTTGCAGTTTTGAAGCTTCCCCAGATTTCACTGTGTTGGGGATATTACTAGAAAAATCTCAACGTAGGCTGCAAAAAGCCTTGGTTTTGACAAACTGACTTTTTAAATCAGGAATTTGCCCCCTGAAAATCTCTGACCATTTCTCTGAGGACGGTCCCTGGCAAACTGTACCTGAGATCCCTCCTCTGTGACTTTGCCCCAGGCACGGGGCTGGGGCCCAGTAGATGGCCCCCTTTGACAAGGCTCCGTCGAGCAGGTCCTCCAGAGCCCACCTCGCACCACCTCCCCAGCACCTTTACCCAACAGGAGGCCAACATTTTCAGATGACTATTGATTTTAAAAAGATTACACCAAGCTACACTCATCAACAGTGCAAAACACATGTGAGCAAAGAACGAGCAACGTGCTGGCCTGCCTGCCTAGTCAGCTGGTCGTTCATAAACATCCTACTTGAACATCTGCGCTTGTCATTAGGAAAAGGAAAATTCTGCCCATATCACACCGAATTCTTCAGATTTTTCTTTCGCCAAGAAAAAATTTGCATCCCCTGTACACGAAAAGCTCTCTCTGCTGCTCTGGTATTACAGAGAAGCTTTTCTGTCGGAGTAAATCCAAGCTGTAGGGCTCCTTTACTGCATCAGCAGTATCATATTTTATCAGCATTACCAGTCCTTCTTAAACTGAGACTTACGAACTCTTACATCGTCGAAGGATCTACTGCTTCTCACAACCACAGGTAGCTCTCATCTCTCTTTGCTGAGCAATCAATAAAATAAACATTTTTCGTCTCATGGACCAAAGAGAAATTTCTAACCCCATAGGAAATAAGAGAAGGAAGTGCTGCAGCAAATTCAGGAGCTGATCCAACGTCAGTGAAGTTAATGCAAAGATACCATTGCTATCAATAAGATGGGATCAGGCAATTAACTTTGATCTGTCAAGTGCCATATGATTTCTGTATTCTAATCTAGAAAAAGCTAATATTGTTAGGGTGTGACCAATAGCATGTTTCAAGTTATTCCTTATTTTTCACCCCCACACCACAGCTATTGCCCAATAGAGTAATATTTGCATAAATATGGGTGAGACAATGCATTCTTTGCACGGTTTCATTTTCGACTCGGGTCCTGAACATTTGGGCACCGATTACATTAAAGCACATACTTCACTGTCACTCCCATTTTTCTTGGAGCCAAAAAAATAGGCAAGTGAGAAAACTTGGAGGTACTTTCCTAAATGTGACGCACTTTCAATGAGAAAGACCTCAACTTTGGCAGGGGCAGAGTTCATGGGCATTAAATGCTGATACAGCTTCCTTGACTGGAAGCTACACTCTTACTGCAGCTGAGAATCTGGTCTTAGATCTGCCCAGGTCAAAAGGCACTGAGCGAGTTGATTTCACTCTCCTGGAGACTTTAACCAAAATTTCTCATTCTGGACATGCTGTTTTCTGTCTGTGTCTCCACCTCAAATTCTCCACTCACTCTGGTTACATCTGCACAGGCAATTTAACTCACTCTGGAATTCCAAAAGATGCCTGAGAACAGCCCTTGTCCATGCACAATGTCTCTACATGGCTCAGAAATTAAATCTAGCTCTTAAGCTTTGGCCTTCCAGGAATGCTGGTACCCTGGCACTCTGTATAGATATGCCATATGGATACAAAAAGTAGCCAGGGATCTGATCCCAGGCAGCAACGTGTCCTGAATATGCTTTAGTCATATCAAAGTCAGTTTGTTTATGTAAGTCTGGCTCCTGGGACTACTTTCCTAACCCCTCGGCAGACCTTGCCTGAATATTTAAATACCCCAAACTCCCAACTTGATTTCTAGACATTTTCCAGAACTTTGTTCTGTCTGTCTCCCTGGAGAGGTGCCGAGTGAAGAAACTGGTCAGATGGCAGCAAAGTTGAAGCAAAGGAGACAACCATTAGCTGAAGTGGCCGCAAGATCCCAGCTCTTCCCTCCCCTCCCCTCTGGACCCAAGATGATACCCAGAAGGTAAGTATTTGCACATAATTTCCCAAAGCCTGGGATCAGCGCCCTGGGTAAACATGCTTGCAAATAGCTCCCATGACCCTTGAGATACCTGCCCTCTTCATGCTGCCCCACCTCACAACCTTAGTTTTCAGCATCTCTCTTGTCTTGCCCTTCCTTTCCCATAAGAGCCCTGGAAGTGGGAGCGCCTTATTTATAGCCCACCTGACTTCCACGCTGACCTTCATTCAACTCTTTCTGGAAACACGCTTTCTTCTCCCTACCAAACTAAGAAATACTGTAGCAATTTTTTTATTTTGTTGTTGGGTTTTTTTAAGTGAAATATGTTACGCTGTCCTGTGATCAATTCCCCACAATAACCATTGCGTTTGTGGCAAGCCTGAATTTGAGAGGCACTGAGCTCTTGCTGCTCGATGGAGTTCACTGGTAGGGAGAAGGGGAATGGGAAGCGGTGGTGGCTGTCGGGAGGCAGGTTGAAATTGCAGCCTGGATGCCTGAATCATATGGCTCCTTTTAACAGATTTTTAGCTCCTTGAGGACAAATGCATCTCATCTGTTCTGTGCACATTTGCAGTGCTCCACTTATCACCACAGCGCAGAGATGCAGAGATATAGATAGATATCTCCAGTGATTAAAGGAAAATCTGCCATGGAGCATGTTCTAAATAAATAAAAAAATTAATTCTCTCTCGACAATACTGGAGGGATAAGGTTAATAAATTCCTAGCTCAGTTACCAACATAAAGATGGTATAATTATTCAGCTGTTTGCAAGGCTACTTCTCTACAACTTATAAAGCAGAGCAATGTCTTGTGACTGGCATCAGATGGGAAATCTAGAGTGCTTGCACGTGATGAAAGGTGCTGAAAAGACAGTCCTGGAAAATTAAGTCCTCTCGCATCCACACTAGATGATCAGTAGTGGCAGCAGTCCTGGGCCACACTGTTCACTCGGGTGAGTTAATTCTCTGAGGAGCAAACTCAGTCACCACGGTCTTTATAGTCTTATCTATGCCTCTCTGCAGAGTCAGTCAAAAAGCAATCAGTTTGTGCCACTTTTTACAATAGTTCAGGGATGTTTTGGCAACACAATCAGAACTGAGCAAATCTCTTGCAATGTATTTACCATTATTGAGTGTTTATGACACAACGACTAACTTTTTCAGGACCTTTTTACAGAAAATAGCACATATAGAAGGTGTCATTTAATGCTCTTTACAGATGCCTGGATCATTTAGAAAGAGAAAAGGCAATTTTAAGCTAGCTTCCTTCCAAGCCCTTCTTTTTGTCTTTCTTTGTTTTAAACAGCTATCTGACTTAAAGAGGCTCATCACCATAGGATCTCTAAAGTCTCCTTTCAACAGTTCTGTGAGATAGAGAAAACTATTATTTCCTCTTACAGATGAGAGACTATGGCACAGAGAGACTGCTACACTTCTCCAAGGTCACACAGCAAATGTACAGCACGGTAGGGAACATCACCTAAGTCTGTGGAGTCCTCAGCTAGTATTTTAGCCTTCCCATCATCTTTCCTCTCCAATGAAGACGACCTGGGTGCTGAGACCCAACTGTAGCTCCTGGGACCCTACAGCAACTCCTGGGATGCTCCAGCACTTCTCTGCCTCTGTCTCTCTCTCTCCTGCACACAGAGAAGAGCAGAGAGCCGCTGCTCACCTGGTGGGTGCATGCTTCTGCTCCTCCTCTTCATCTGTGTCGCTGCTGATAGTGATGACACTCACTGCGGGGCTAGGGGTGTCGGGAATGATTATCGTCTGCCGCTGCCGCTCCCGCGTGGTGCTGGTCGCCACATCGCCCCAGCCGCACGTGACGGAGGTGCTGCAGGCAGGGCTGTTGTGCACCATGGCACAGCGGGGAGGCGTGTTTTCCTTCACTCGTTTCGACCGCTGAGGCGAGCTGATGGATTGAGAGGATGAAACTTCATAGGTGGACGCATTTCTGGAAATGGGAAAGGTTGTTAGTTGGTTAAAACTTGGTTTGCTTAGGTTGCCCGTCGCCATGGCTTTTGATTCCTGGTCTCTGATTCAGTGGCACTGATTTATGGAGTCTAGGAAAATTGCAAAATTGGCATAGTCACCTCTTCAAAGGACAGAGTGCCTCACATGACTTATTCATATAATTGGCCGAAAGTAGTTTCTTTTAATAAAAAATTCAATTTTGTTTTCCCTAGAAATTTCCAAATGAGAATGCTGCCTCCCAGGAGTTTGAGCTGGGAGGTAGAGGCTAGTCACACAGCCCAGACATACAAAACACAGGCAGGCACAGTATGGCTGTCGCAGAAGGAAGAAGAACCCAAATGATAATCCATTTCTCCTGTATCCTGCATGGATGCATCATGACCAGATATTTTTTGGCCAGAAAAAGCTAAAGGTAAAATTAGAATTTGTTGTGGAAAACAACAATCATTTATCAGGAAAACTGCTTTTCTTAGCTGAAAATTTAATTTTCTATTTAAGAATCTTTTCAATGAACATCTCCTGCCCAATGCTTCATCCTCTAGGATAGTGGAGTCCCATGGATGAGAGCACGCAGATGGAAGGACATATACTCAGTTTCATTTTATTCCCACGTGAGGCAGCAGATACAGAATATATAAATCAGAAGAAAAGAACAATCTTTTTATTATGCAGTAGAAAAACATTCTCAAGTCCTGTTTTTTTCCCCAGTCTTCTTACTTCAGCTTCCCTGCCTGACAGTTGGAAAGGGCCCACTTGGATCAGGGATCTGAACACAGAACCTGTCCACCAAACAGTGCAGCACAGGTCTGCAGATGGGAATATTTAGCAAAGCATGCTGACTAAAGCCCATTTCACTCATTTCCCACATTTTCTTTCTTCCTTGTATTTCTTCTGCCTATTGCAGAATATTTGCAGATGAAAAAAACAAAGTTCTGGTTTTGTTCTACAGCGGGTCCTGGGCTGCATGTTCAGCTTGGCCTGAAAGCTAACAAAAGGAATAGGTGGCATCCATCAAAAGGAAGTCACTCTGGACGTATCGCACTGTACCAACTTACACAGGGTCTTTTGCATAACAAATGGCTGCACAGTAGTATTTGCAGTGCTTTTTGAATACCAATGAGCAGCGTGGAGTACCCTCCTCTCCAAAGGAGCACGTTCCTCATTTGGCTACAAAAGCACCACAATTAATATAGCCATAGAAACTCGTTGCTCTGAAAGTGTCCAATTCCTCCTGGACACTGCCACCCTGCCCCTGGAGAAGGAAGGGAGAGGGGAGGCCCTGCACAGGCACACTGGTTGCAACAGGCGCTCTCTTTTGCTGGCTTGCTGGGGCCGTAGCTGCCTCTCCTCTACATTACGAATGGACTAAGACAGCTGGAGCCCACCCAAAGTAAATGCAACATTAGAGAGCAGATAAATGGGAAGGATTTAAATAGTGGCCTCTTAACTAGAGTCAAATTGGTTGTGAACTCAGAGGTCCTCTGGCCCCAGTCCAGTCACCCAGGAAAACCACAAGCTCCTCTGTTTTTGCCACTGCACAAGTGGTGACCCATTTTGGTTCTCTCCTCTGCACTGTTTTGTTTTGGTTTTTTTTAAAGAAATGTGCTAGTTTCACAGCCCAGAGGACTTTCCCCAGAACAGCTGCACATACATCTTAAACCGCCTTGTCCTCTAGGCAAGATTACAGTGCTGTGACAGGCACTGCAATCATCCTACTGTCTGAGTTGTGCCACATAACATAGTATGAACCAAAACCCAGTCTCCTCCTTGCAGAGCCAAATGATCCTACCGAGAGTTGATAGATTTAGGTGTCTAAGGACTGCCCCTGTATGAGATGTCCTTATAAAATGCTCCCTGGTTTATGCTGCCATGATTATAAAAAGGCCAGTGCGGGTATCTGTTGCTGGTGTGTACTGTTGAAGATAGGGGCCAACCACGTATATTAGGAGCTAGAGAGCTTGAAGGTGGCCTAAAGCCACCCCAGTCCTCCACTCCACATGGCATTAAAGCTCAGAAGACAGGTCATCATCCCATTGCTTTTGAAAGGGCAGATCTTGTGTGCACACATCAGGCACATGTTCCTGAAGATGGGTTCCCATGGAGGTGCACCACCCTGTGGAAATGCAGACACTGCACCAAAGGAGTGCTTCTTCGAGATGATGTGGGAAGACAAGGTGTGGCAACTGGGCATTGCACCACACTGACCTGAGAATATAGTTACATTTTTAATTACGGTGACTAAAAGGTCTCAGGTAATCACAGCAGCATAACAAGCTGTAAGAACAGGGCCTGAGTCTCCCATCCTGCATCCCCTCCAGCCACTAACTCCCGCACAAAATGATGCTCGCTGGGTATAAAATGCGCCTGACTACCTCTTACCCGCTGCGCTCCTGACCTGGGTACGGAAGAGGTGAAGCAGCAAAGAGCCCAGTCACAAAAAGCGTGATCTAACCACTCGTGGGCCGTGGAATAAACTTTATATTTTGCCCCACAGATGTCAGTGAATACCACCCTCGTCAGCACGCTTGCATTGCAGGCCTGCATTCACAACAACCCAAATACGGACTCCTGCCTCACCGACGCCTCGACCAACGCCAGTGCCGGGAGCCGTGCACACTCACCGGGGCGCCGACTGGTGCTGCTTACTCTTCCTGGTGGAGGTGGCGGCGGCGGGCGGCTGGCGCATGACGTGAGCAACACCCACGTTGACGGGCTGGGCTGCGGGGAGAGTCACATGGCTAGCTAACAGCGCGGGCTGCTGCATGATGGGGTTATAATGGCTGCCGTGAGCGTGGGTGTTTCTGCAAAGTGGGGAGACAGGCACACGTTTAAAATGCAACCGGCGGCTCTTCAGCAGGCTTTTTCACAGGCTCCCACCACCGTCACCGAGGCACCCTCCTCCAGGGCCCATTGGGGTCCCAGTCCCCCCAGGAAGGAGCGTTCCCCGCAGGGAACTGACTGAAGGGAGTGGCACGGGCACGGCACTCCACTTCAAAGACAGGGAATGGAGAAGCTGCCTGTAACTCTCAAACAGGGGGTCGCAGAGTGCAGCCTCTGCCCTTCTCCCCCCGGCTCTGCAGCCTCGTGAGACCCCATCCCTCCCACCCTGGCTCTTCTCATGCCTCCTCTAGCACCAGTGGACACTTCAGGGAGCCTCCAAGTGCCTCCAGTTTACCTCCAGTCTGCCAGCGGTTGGGTGCCTGCCATGGACTCGGGGATGACGGTCGCATGCTGGACAGAAGTGTGGGTGGCCACCCCAGTCAGCTGCTGCCAGGCGGGAGGGAGCAGGATCTGCTGAGTGCCACTGGGCCACGCTTGCTGTCAGACAGAGGGAAAACAACTTCTTAACAAAAGGCACCATACACCGAGCGTGAGTTGTGGTTCACGTTCAGCTGGGGCTCCTAATAATGATCATGGTCATACTACCTAGCTCTTACCACTTTTCAGTCATAGATGACAAATACTGTTAGGAAACCACAGTAAAAGCAGTAAAAGTTATCAATACAGAGAGCGCGAAGAAGTGGAAAAAGAATCCCTGCCGTCCAAAGCAGCAGCTGTGTTTTAGGTTAAATGGGAATGGGAGGGATCGAAACTGGTCGGCATTTCAACCCAAACATCAAACTCTTTAGCACCTTTTAATTTTGACTCTCTAGATCGGCTGGGCACTATGGTCCCATTGTTATTTTCCCCCTCCTACAGCCAATTTTCCTTTCCACCCCAACAGGACCTAAAGGACTGCAGGAACTTAAAGGAACTAAAAAGGAGAATGACCTTTTCAAGGATCAGAAAAGAGAACAGGGGGTTGCAAGGCTTTTGCAAGGAGGTAAAAAAGGTGCGTTTGGAGATACCAAAAGGGAATGCGCATCGGTCACCGAGTGCTCCTCAGGAGGAACATGATGCTGCATGGGCCAAGGAGCCCAGTTGCCTGCTTCCAGCTCACCAGGAGCCCCCTGGCCAACGCAGAGCAGAGCCACGCACGGCTACACATCGCGTGCCTGTCCTCTCCGTGTGCTCTCTGGCTTTTTCTGAGCGGGTGCCCCCCTTGCAGGGGTGCAAATCTCTGCCCTGTGAGTTGAGCCATCGCTCTGCTATGCAACCATCCCTCCAGCTGCGCTGCCACAGGCATGACTCAGGTCGTCCTGCTCCAGTGACTCCACACACGAGTCAGATGATTCGTTTTTTTGACTTGGGAAACTTTCTTTGCTATGTGCTGCCTGAAGGCAGCTTCAGCAGCTTCTCACTGCCTGGGCTGGGGAATGCAGGGGTACCGGCTATGGCCTTCCTTAGTCCCAACTGGCAGTACTATATTGGACCCGTGTCGTGTTATCTCACAGTTTTAAGGAGGCTAAATTTTAGAGGGGAGGCCTCTTCCAGGCATGCATTTGTCCGCATCTCCATCCTCACAAGAATCCTGTTAACTGTCCCTGTGATCCCCTCCTATCCCCCAGTAAAAAAAACCAAAACACCCCCCCACCCCCCAAAAAAACCACCTTTTCCCAGTTCTGCTCCAAAGTTTGACTGTCTTGTAATTTTCCATGTTGCTGAGTTAGATGAAAAGGCTGCTACAGTGAGGCCTCTCAGCAACATCTGCAAAGGATGGACAGTCACAGGGCTCCTGAGAGCTCTTCATCTAAGGAGCCACAACCACAGACTGGTGCTGCTTGGAGCAGGTAGGAGGAGGAGGCAAAGACACAAAAAGATCAGGGAGGAAAAAAGCTTTTTTTTTTCTTTTCTTTTTTTCCCCAGCTTTCATTTAAAAGAGGAGACTAAACTACTGTTGCAGTCAGTCCCGGGGTACTACCCGGACTTACTTGCAGAGAAAACTGCTTCCTCCCTCTTCAGGAAGAGAACTGAACAAATCTAAGCTCCTTTCCCGACTGCAGTGCATAAATTTAGATGCAGTGTCAGGGTCCAGGCACAAATTCCTCACTTATTAGGTAAGGACCACTGAATCATTTAATCTGCAGATAAGACTTGTCTAGGCTGATCCACTAGCACAGTGCGCTGTGCTTACACACGGGAGGCTTGTGCCGGCAGCCACAGCCTGCTCTCAGTTATTGCATTACTGTGAAATTGTGCTGCTGTGGCGGGGTGCCGCGCTGGCCCCTGCGCTCGGGAGGTGGTGGGTCCCCCGGTGCGACAGAGCTCCCGCTTCGGATATAGAGCAAGAACGGCTAATGGAGTAAGCGTGTTTGTTCTGAAAGCCGGTGGCCGGACCTCCGTGGGAAGAAGTGTTGTTAGGAAGGAGTTAAAAGGAGAGAAAATCAAGAATTCAGGGCGTTATTCAAGGAGAGGGGACAGTTCTGGGTCACGTCATGGAAGCCTGCCAGAAATCTGTATGGCTTTGTCTCTTTTGAGATCTGAAGCTGCAGAGAGCTATCAGTCAAGACAGGATCAGTCTCCTTTCACTGGTCACTGCGCACACAGTATGTGGAACACACTTGCTTGAGAGGGTGAAAATAGACCCAGAGAAGTTACAAGTAAGTTACTTTTGCCACTGGCTCTGCATCTTGCAGGCTGCTTGCTCTGTCTAGCTCCACGCCACAGGCTGCAGACACACAGCTGCCAGAGATGATGCTCAAGATCCGTCACTGCCTCTGCCCTGGGTCCCTCCACCTCCTGGAACTCCTTCCCCTGTCCCTCCTCTGGGGCTGCTGGTCTTGTACAAATTGCACAGGGAGAGCTGGACGCCGGCTGCGCTGGGATGCAGTAAGGCTTTGCCAGCCACAGCCATACTGATGCGGGCAAGCACAGTGACCTGCGCTGAACGCTGGGCACGGGAGAAAGCTCGACAGCACTACACAGTGCTGGGAGCACAAGGAGCGGCATCATGCCTGATCAGGGGGACAAATAAGGCGGGTGGAAAGACAGAAGTGGGCTCCGGAGGCGCTACGCTCTCTGCCGGGGACAGTCCCTCTAGTAGTTGGAGCAATCGCACAGTCCAGTCTGAAGAGCATTAGATAAGCAGCTGTGCATGAGAGGAATAGCTCTCTGCTGAGAGAGAGACACGCAGCCGCTCAGAGATCAGATGTGACTACAATGCATTACAAAGAAGCTGTGTTTTTCCATTCAGGAAACTGGAATTGGGTACAGATTTGTTTATCAGACCAGCTGCTCAGCCCAAACTGAGTGAGACCCGTGGACACCAGATGCCACCAGCATCAATCAGAGCGCCTTGCCATCAGAGCGGCAGCTAGCATTTCTCATCGCGTGAGACAGACAGATATATCAACAGGCAGACTGCCTCTCTTTTATTAAATAAAAAAAATTAAAAATCTATGCAAGTGAGGAGTGTTTCTCAGAAACAGCTTAAATTCCCTTGTGGAAGTGACAGTGAATAAAAGGTCAGTAGAAAGTATGAGAGGGGCAGCCCATGAAATGGGAGTTCATGTAGCAGGGGCAGCACAGAAATTGGTAGCAAAGCTCTCCTGAACACTCCCCCCTCCCACAGACTGTGTGGTGACCCCAACAAGGCCACCTTGAGAAGAAAGAAGGAGCTGGAGGTCCTGAGATCTTTCAGGATCCTGCTGCCTTTGGGATGCTTCAGACCCGACCCTCACACCTTCAAGCCCCATGTAACAGCACAGCTCAGGAGGCCTGGCAGAATGGCGGGGGCATGCAAAGCTCTGTCACCTCCTTCACCCACTGCCTTGGCTGACTTCTTGCACAAGCAATAGGTGCCCACAACTGTGCCTGCACAGACTGCTTCTTGCTTTGCCATTGTTTTTGTTTCCCCTGCCTCTTAGGCTCTCCTTTCCTACCAAACCAGAGAGGTGGCCCACATAGGTTGTTACGACAGGCTGCAACAGAGATAGGTTCGATGTTTCAGACAGCCCTCTGACAAAGATTCTGCTATTGGGAAGGGGCAGGGCACCTTAGCTAATGGAAATCACACAGGCTGCAAGTTGTGTTTCCATCTGCCTTCACCAGATAAGCGTAACTGGTAGGTGGCAAAGAAAGGCAATTGCACCAACAGTCTTACCCCAGCAATGCAACGCACAGGCATAAACCCGAAGTCTGCTGGCACCTGACTGCGTATGACCGTGCTGGCGTTAATGAAGGCATAGCAGATCAACCAATCCTGAGTCAGAGGCATGCATTTTTGACTTGTAGGTCATCTTTTCCAGGCTGCACAACTTACTAAGTACACTAGGCACTTTTTTTTTTTTGCTGCCAGAAACATGCCTGGTATTGGCAGAGGTACCATGGCACCAGCTGAAAACAAGTCGGGGCAGATTCACTGAAGCCAGCATAAGGAGGAATGAATGGCTCCTCCTTTTTGAGGAGCTGGGGTTCGCCTTGAGCATGTGCACATGATGACTAGTGGTACCCATTCCTGTTTGGATTTTTTCCTGGGAGGAACCATGCTTTTCCTGTGAGCGCATTTTGGACAATTGTGCCAACAAGTGCTGCTGACAAGGAGAGCTCCTTGGCTGTGGGGCCCTTGCCTTTGCCCCCTACATCTCTCTCATAACTTAAGAGCAGAGGGGTGGCTCATAAAACAGAAGGGTGCAAATTTAAAGCATGAAAGATATTTATCGGCAGCATGCAATTCACCAGTGCAACTCCTGGCCACAAACTACCACGGAGACGGCGAGTTCAGGAGGATGCAGGAAGGTTATTACTGATTCCTCCTCAGCAGAGGCCTGACACAACTTCCCCTGAGGTTTCCCACTGATTCCAGTGGAGAAGCAGAAGGAAAGAATGTCTTTCTAGAGACTTTTGCAACTCTGACATAGCCTTGAGCTGAACAATGAACTGGGGGAAGTTTGGACATTTCAGAGAAAGCTGGAGACCCTTATATGGCTGCCCAAGCCTCCGAACTGCACCACAGAAGGCCCTCAAAGAAAGCTACTCTCCTCAGCCTCCAAGAGCTAAACAACACAAAAAATACCTGCCGAGCTCGGTGTCTTCAGACCTCCTTACCTGTGCGAGGAGTCCTGGCTGGATCTGAAGAGGCTGGGCCCCAGGAGCCTGAGTGACAATGGGAACAGCGTTCTCCATCCGAACTGAATACCCAGCATGCTTCGAAGGGGAGGCTTGTAACCCTGTTCCACCAGGACAGAAGGTACAGCATTAGCCATCAACAGCATTGCTAGGAACGAGGTCTGGTTTTCAGAAGTGCCTAAAGGCACTCGCTGATGTCCACTTAAATTGCAGTGTTCAGTCCCTCCAAAAAATCGGGCTCTCGGAGTCCCACATATTCTACCCCAGCCCAAAGATGTCCATCAAATGTTCATAAACATGATACATGTATAAGGGTGCAGAAAAGACATTTTCAAAGACGCTAAGGGATTAACTGAGTTCATATTTTTAGGGTACCTTGAATGCGTGGGAAACACCTCAATACAATGTGTACAGGGACAAAAGGAAGAGAGGGGAGGGAATGGCTTCTCTTCCCCCATATTCTCTGGTTTGACAACAGAAAATGGTCCTTGCCAGACAAAACCCATTGGTATGTGAGAATGCTCTCTTTAGACCAAAGTGGGACAGTGGGATGGGAATCCAGAACTCCGTACTCCCTCAGCCTTGATGGGGATAGGTGATTTTGTCTTGCACAGCTTCTCAGGACTCATATTTAAAAGGCTCTGATTTGACCGTGTAATCTAGCACACCCCAAACTCCAACCACTGCTGACTCAGCCACGCATTAGCCTCACTGAGCTGGAGGAAGCTTCCCTCTCCGCCACCTTAGTGCACGGCACAGCCTGTGCTACCTCCTCTACTTTAGAGCTTTCTCAAGACAGCAAGCAGAAGATGTTAGCTCACATATTCTAGCAATACATTTCTGAAGTCAAACCCTTGAGATGCATTTTAACTATGTAGAAGAGGTCTAGCTAAACTCCCCTAGTTCAAAAGAGCTTTGATAATCTTGCAGAACATTTAACAAGTGCCTAGAGACTGCTGCACAGACAGGCTTGTAGAAATGAAGAGCAGAAGTTGCACCAGCTGAACCAAGGTCTATTTAGACCACTTTCTACAGATACCTGGCTAGTTATTCCAAATTGCTACAGCATGCAATGTCAAGAGAAGGACAAGTGGCTAAATCTGATCATCACCCAAGTTGTCTGACAATGGTACCTGCCACTGGTATACACAGGCAGAGCTGTTTGCAGCAGGGCTGGAGCTGAAGGAATTGTACTGATAAATAGTCACGAGCATCTGTTATGGGGGCAAACCCTCATCTCCACTAGCACCACACTCCCTGCTGCATTAACCTCCTGAGTCCCCCTTTTAACAACTGAATCACTGAGAAGTGATGAACCCATTGTTTATGTACTGATTTATCGTTGTTGTGGGGGAAAGTTTTCAAGTTTACCAAAGTGAGGCAGAAGAGCCTCAAACTCTGTTCAGGGCAAAGGACGACACATATCACATGTTCTCCCCCAACCCCTTCTCAGTGCCTGCCCCAATGTTTTAGACCAGCCACCTCCAACCCATGATGTTGCAGGTGCCTGCAAGATCCTCTGCTGTTGCAAACTTTTCCATCTGCAACAACCTCATTGCTCTGATTTACTAGGCCAGCAATTTTTGTACCATATGATCTGCACTAAGGAAGCTTGTTTCCAACAAGAGCTAGATGAAACAGCAGCGGGGGAGGGAGCAGCGACTGGCCAAGACCTGGTGAGGCTGTTACTTACCTTGAAAGCCTGGTGGGCAGACGATGAGAGCTTGCTGGAAGGGGTCGGGCCGGGCACAGATCTGCGCTGTTCCTGTCTGCAGGGGCATGCTCCGCTGGGCCACCGCAGCCATGGACGCCGCTGAGGGCTGGTAGAGTGCAGATTGGTAATTTAGTATGGAGACCTCGGGGTTGGCTAAGGAAATAGTGGCACTGGAGGAGGTGGGAGCCAGGTTGGTGGTCTAAAGGAATGACGGGAATTAAACAAAAACAAACAAAAAATGAGGGAGATGGGTACGTTGGAAGAAGCAAAATCCAAAAATAAAATAAAAAAGTAAAATAGTGTAAGATAAAGTAAAAAAAAAAACCAAAAAACCAAAAACATCAAACCGAAACCAAACAAGGGGTAGAACAGGACACTGAGGAGCACAGAGGCAAGGGCAGTGACAGGGAAAGGAGCACGATCTCCCTGAGTAACCGCAGCTGTACCATGCCACGGGACCTCCGGCCACATGGTGCTGCTGTGTACTGCTTGGAGACATAGCACGTTCTCCAAAGCAGAACTGTAGCCCCATTTATCGCCCACCTGGCTCCAATTTGCAGCATGATGAAGATGGGTTCAGAAAATGCTACCATCCCCAAATCACGTTTTTCTCTCATCATGCACATAGCTCTAGAAGCAGCTCACATTTCCCAGGTAAAAGAAACTCAGCACCTCCATGCACTGTGAAGCCTCATCCCAAGAGAGGAGACTCATTCCAGCCTTTTCTCTACTTTGTATCTAAGAAGGCACATGCCCCTTGAATTATGTTTTGAATTCGAAGGAACCGTAAGGCATAACAGGAGGTAATAATAATACTTTCAAAGTCCAAACTTCGCTTGGCTTGACTTTAAAATCTCTCAGAGCAGAAACTCCAGCAGGGGATGTTGCAAAGCCACAAAAATCAGCCCAGTGTTCTGCAAAACATCGAGAAATCTCAGGGTGACTTGTTTTTTTTATTTGGACTGAGTCTGTAACAGTTGCAGACAAACAACCTCTAAACAGGTCTGCCATGGCTCTATAAAAATACGACCTTAGCATTCACGTCTAGGCAGCTAGGCTCTACCAGACCGGAGCCCACTTTTCCCCTCCATCCAAACGCACCAGCATCACTGCTGGAGATAGGTCAGACAACACTTCCTTATGGTGAACGTATGAACCCAGGATGAGGCTTTGATCAAGGCTGCAGGAGGCATTTCGCGTTGCCCTGGTTGCCACTGGGCCTGGGAAGGGTACCCGTGCTGCACTGCCACAGCCACAACCACAGCCACTAGGGATGCGACGGTGAAACTTTTCTTCCTCCTCCTCCCCTCTCTGTGCAGAGGCAGAGAAGGGCAATCTGTTCCCCTGTGCAACACACCAAGCAGCAACCACGACAGCTCCCACACTCCTAATCTCAGGAGTCATAACTGGAAGGAGGCAATCCCCAGATATTTTGCAGAGACAGGGAGCACCAGAGAGCCAAGATGAGTGGTATGTTGAAGAGAACGGTGAAATGTTTAGAGCTTGTTCAAATTAAAACACCCTTCCTGGAAATGTTTCTACCACTTCTTCTAGGAACACTGGAGATACCGGTTCTGCTCACAACACACACCCCTTATGAGAATTCAGAGATTACCACGGATCTCCCCGGCAAACAACTGATCTTAACATCAAGTGAGTTGCGAGGAAACGAAAGCAAGTCTGCATTTCCTACTAGCAATTGTGGTACAAATGGTGTCTCTACCCTGCAGCTGGGGCCCAGGGGAGCATGTAGCATGCATTTCTTTAGTCAGCGTCTCAGAAACAGCCAAGAAAGGGAACCAGTGTTTGTAACTAATACCCTATCACACCAAGCCATGACCTATCTTTGTCTGCATCTGCTTAATGAATTGTTCCAAAAGACCTTCTGTGATCATGTGTTGAGAACTGAGTCATGAAGTCTGGTTTTCTGAGTGACACAGGAACACCCTGTGCATCTACACAGACTCCTTTAGCTCCCTTGCTTTCCAAGCACCATTTCCGCACCACCACCTGCAATCTCTAGAGTGAATCTTGAGCAGCCTGTTCCCAAAAGGCTTAAAAGACAGTAGCTATTTCTTGAGCTTCAGTCTCCTAGAGTGCTGTCCCTGGAGAGTTTCCTTTCACTGTTGTAATACAGTACCGCAGTAAACAACTTAGCCTGCTAGTCACATAAAATTTGTCAATCCAGCACCCCCCGACACTGGGGCATGTAAAACTAAAACAAGAGTTCAAAGCATGACTACAAAGCCAGAGCCCACCAATGTAGAGTGCAATGTGTTCCGAGTGGGGGTACGTGCACAGGGTCCCCACGCCAACTGTGGCACCTGGAGTAAAATCAATGAGAGATAAGAATAAACATTACCACTAAACTCTTCTTTCCTGTTGATCGGTTACAGTGCTGCGTCTGTTACAGAAGGGTTTAAATTCTTTTTACTTCAATGCCAATTTGAAGAAGTGCTGTAAGTTCACAAATACTTCTGCCTGACCCAGGGAGCGCAGTCCTGCTTGCTGCATTAAGGGACTAATGAGCTTTTCCCCATAGCAACTTCCCAAGTAAGCAGGATTTATCACCCCCAACAACAACATAAACAATAAGGGCAACGTTTCACCATTGCACAAAATGTCACAAGATTACTGCTTGCCTGAAGAAAAGCGAATGAGGAAGAGCAGAGGAAGGAGAGTAAAAAAGTACCATCTTTTTGCAGGCATGTTAAATGGGATGCTACTTTGCTTTTCATCTTCTAGACCTTACTGATGTAAATGTTTCAAGTGCTGGCTGCTTCTGATCAATGCCCTTACCTGGTTGTGGACTGTGTTCAGCTGGTTGTTAAAAGTCATGGTCAAGTTGGTCGATGTACTTGGGGCTACATGGGTGATGAATGGCGTCTTGCTCTGGTTCACTGTGTCATACATATTCACCCGCCGCTTGCAAATCTCCATGTTCTGGAAGCAGGACTTGACGCTGTGTAAGGATAGGGGACAAGGAAGAGACAGAAAATCAACCAACCGACCAACACAGGTAACAGTTCATCACAGTGGCCCTGCATTAGGTCTCCACGGCTGGCTTGGCACTTTCTAGGCTCTTAAAGCCCTTTGCTATTTTATGCAGGTCTCTCTTAACCAGTGAGAGTCAGATTAACCCTGTACTGAAGAGGGCCAAATGGGTGTCAAGATGAGAGCAGCTGCTCTGGGACCCCTGGGTGCCCCATGGGTCTGAGCACTGCAATGTAAGTCACAAAAAGCAAGCCAATTGGTTGCTTTTTAGGTGGCAGGGCAAGAAATACGAAGTGGCTATTTTAAAAGACTGAAAGAGACCGAGAGCAAGAAAGATAAATAGATACTGTTTTTTTTCTGATGATTGAGCCTGAGAGGAAAAGACAACTCATGCTTTCTGCCTCAGCATAAGCCTAAAGGTAGTTTTACAAGTCTTTTGCAAGGAAGAATTTTACTGTTGTTGGTCACTGAGACCCCTGAAAAATCTTACTTGTTCCTTTTAAAAAGTAGTTCACTGAGAGCTGAGTCCAGCCAAGCGGTTAAAACATTGCCCCTGTCTGTCTAAACACTTCTGCAGATGCTTATCTTGAAGCACATGAGCTGTCCTCTTGCAGTCAACGGGACGATTCATATCACAAAAGGTTATGCCAAATCAGATTCATCAACGTCCCGAGGGAATCAGGTTCTGAGGTTATCTCAGACTGCGAACTGGATCTCTTGGGGGAAAGATTACAGCTTCGTCCTCTACACAGACTTTCCTTTAAATGTTATTGATAATAGCAATGGAAATTTTGAGAAGTATCATATTTTGTATCCCCAGTAAAGGAGATGAAATACTCTCTGCATTGCTAGAGCACTCTAGGTGTCCGGTACATGAAACTGCCGGTATTTCATTTTTATAATTGGGATAGCAAAGCATACAGAGGTTTAAGAGGTAACAACATAGCTATCTTGTGCAAAACTGTATTTTTAATAAAATCTTGTTCTTCCAAGGTCTAAAAACCAATACAGGTTTTCCACAATTCTTCCATAATAATTGTTTTTACAAATGTGACCTCAGGGTCTGAAACACAACCCAAAAATGTATAAAGGCATTTATTTTATTTCCATAAATAAAATGGAAACAAAATTCCAGAAAAATGGAAAATCCAAGCAGTGAAAATCAGCTGCAGCTGTAAAAAATCAGCTGTATGCATAATTTCTTTTGTAACGATCCAAGCTGTTAGAGGTAGGGGAGGTAAACACATCCTCACATAATTTTTAAGAACCAAAATGTCCCTTCAAAAGGAACAAGCACATATGATCCCTAGGGCTGGTTAGGGAGAGGACCTAGATCTTTTTATCCCTGTCTTGTCTCTTACTCACATGGTCATCTTTCTTCTCTTACAGGTAATATCTTGATAACTGGATCTGTGCCATAAACACCTGCAGACAAGACAGGCTCAGGACACTGTGCATAGCTGCGCATTATGTGCATTCATTTAAAGAACTATGAAATACCTGTAAGTGGCAGAACACTCAGAAAAATCAAACACTTATCAATAAATACATGACTATTGGTTTGCATTTTTCCAGTCAAGTATGAATATAATTCTCCCTCCAAAAAGCAGAAAGCACTGGAAAGAGTATATATTCCGTACATGGTAAACTGTGTGTGTTACCAAATGGTTTTATATAACAAGGTATAATCTCTACTAACGTAATACTGTGCTCTCTGTCTTTACTTTAAAAAAAGGGAAAAAAAAAGAAGGCAGGGACAGAGCAAAACAGACAGAAAGACTGAGGAGTACCCAACAATTTAAGAGCCAGGCAGTTAAATATGTGACACGAGGAGCTAAACTTGCTCTGCTGTTTGCTTGGAAGTAAGCAGAACAGCCCCTCTCAGGCTGCTCAAACTTGCAGACTCTCTGAAGCATGCTACAGCAGAGATTCCTTCCAGGAGCTACATCTTCCATATATTCTCACTTTCTCTGCTGCCCGATTTACTTTCAAGAGAGATTACAACTCCTTGCATCTCTCAAGGCTTTAAAGTTTCTATTCTCAAAACCACAGGCAATCACAGACAGAATTTCCATCAACTTGCCACGTGGGTTACAGCTTATTGCTCTCTTTACCAATCACCGCTTCCAACGTGGAGGGGCTGTGCGGGGTTACGTACCCGGCTGGCACAGCTTTTAGTATTCAGAGACCTGATGCTGAATTTTTTATTCAGGTAAAATTCTCACTGCTATGGGCCCCAATGATATTTTCAGCCTTTCTGGGGCTTTGCCTGAGCAGCCACAAGTGA
Organism: Gymnogyps californianus; assembly: GCF_018139145.2. Classification (NCBI taxonomy): domain Eukaryota; kingdom Metazoa; phylum Chordata; class Aves; order Accipitriformes; family Cathartidae; genus Gymnogyps; species Gymnogyps californianus. The sequence goes on from NC_059471.1 coordinate 155,699,519, forward strand.
GCACTTCAAACATGAAGATGCGATTATGGTCTGTTGCGTTAGCGGAAAGATTTCTGATGGCAATGCATTATGCCACAAATCTCTCCTATCTTACACAATCGTTTGTTGCACAGTAAGAAGGACTGTTGCAAATTAAAAGACTTTAGTATATGATGCTAACACTGGTAGAAAATACTGTCTTTTTTTTATTTATGAACGGTTTTATATGAAACTTACTTCCTCTCTGTTTAGCACAACAATCTCCCATCTTGTTTTCATTTATCACTTACTATTTACTTATAGATAACAATGCTCAAAGATGTCTACACAGATTGTGCATCCGCTACCTTCTGGTAAGCAGCTGCTCTTATCTTGTGATAAATGTAACAAAAAGGCAGCCACAGCTCCTTCACAGAGGGAAAACTACCTTAAATGAACTTGAAATACCGCAGGTAAGAGCACACATACAGGCAGGAGAGGTGACACAGTAACCTGTTGCTCTGCAGCACCCACACAAACATACTCTACGGCTTTTTCAGCAGTCCCCTTTATTTTTGTACCTGAGCTCCTCACAGCCTTTAAACACCCATGCACATAGCACCCAATGAAGTACAGTGCTGTGCCGGTAACTCTGTTCTCCTGATGAGGTGAAGGGACAGCCTGCAAAAGCACCTTGAACTGCAAAGTGCTGTAGAGCAGGATGTTCAAAGCTAGGTGTCCTGATGGCTTTGGAAAACTCCCACTATGTGTCTGCCTTCACTTGCACCTGAGAAGCCTGGCCCTGTGTGAAGTGCCCAGGGGAGAAGAGCAACGTTTCCTGCATTTCAGGCTGCCGCGCTCTGTGACGCAGCCTTAGGAGAAGGGGGAGTCAGGCTTGAAGGCATGACACTTCTTCACATCTCCATCGCGCAGTGGAGCCCATCTCCATCCACAAATGCGTCAGCTGAGGTCAGAGCGTGGTGTTTAAGGTTACATAAGTGGGCAACAACAAAGCTGAAAACTGAACTCCTTGTCCTGTTGCCTGTGCCTGTAAACCAGCCTGCTGCAGAAAAAGCTCTTCCCTTAAAAAGCAAACAGCCCCAAATTGACCCCTGCAAGATGGGAAGGTTCTGGGAGGAAGGGTTGGCTCCCCACTGCAGATAAGGTTGATTACTGCAGTAACAATCAGGACTATATTACTTTGAGATATACTGATACTTTCAACACTAATTGCATAATTTCTTCTGCATTTTAATGCAAACATATGTAATTATTGAATATTTACATAATGAATGTAGCACACTCTGCAGTGTTTTAAATGCCAAGCACCTACAACACAATTCTTGCAACCTTAAGAGCTGGCAATCCTCTTTTTTTTAACCAGAAAAAGATTAAAACTTAGGGCTTAAGCATCTTAATAATGCCCTTCAGATACATTTGGTCTCCACCACAACCAGCTCTCCTCTTCACTCCTCAATTCAAAACCCAAGGGAAATGAAAGCCACGTACTGTGTGCTGTGAGGGAAATCGAGCAAGTGCGTCATGGTGACAAAAGGGTGGTTCAGAGTTTCAATGGGTGTTATTCTCTTATCTGCATCTATCGTCAACATCTTCTTTAACAGATCTATAAACTCCCGCCGGTCTGCCTTTTCCACCAACATATCACTTCCTTCCAAATCTGTTGTCATGTTCACCTAAAGGAGAAAGGACAAGGGTGAGCACTAAAGGGAAAGAGCAGATGGTCAGGTCTCCAGCAAACTGTGTTTAGTCCTCGTTGGAGCACATGCCCTGCAAGCCTCCCTGTCTAAAGGGGTAGTTGCTGAAGTCACACGGCAGACTCCACGGTGGCTAGTCATCTGGCTCGTGCACGTCAGATCTCTAGACAGACTGTTAAGTGTTCAGCTTGCTTGGGTCAATGGCTAATGAAACACTTAGTCACCCTCCACTGAAGATGAACAGCTTCCATGTGGTAGCAGGCAAGCTCTGATAATCAGTATATTTATCATATAAAGGACTGTGCTATCAGATACTTAACTATGTGCCCTGTGAGCAAAAAATATATAAAATAAATAAAAATTGTCAGTAGGTTTATGAGAAACATCCCATTCGTGTATCAGGTGCCAGGAAGAAAACCCCGTTATGTTATTTCATCCATTTATACAGTCTCCCCTGATCTCAGTCCTCCATTTCTGCATGTTTGCTTGTGAAAGCTACAATGCCTAGACTTTGCTAGCACAAACTGCAGTTTTGTGCTAGTGTTGTGCGCTAGTGTTGTGCCAGTTTTGCGCACTAGTTTGTTTGCTAGCACGAACTCCAGTTGCAGGAGTGGTTATGCTGGAATTAACTTTCACAACCACACGGAATTGACACAGTGAATTAGTACTCCCTGTTCCCCCAGATAGCCACGTTTTACAGAGCACACTCTTCTGCAGCCACAGTGATTACTTCCAATGTCACTTTTTTACAAACGGCAATTTTAAAGCGCAGAGAAGTGACTTGCCAGTGGTCACACAGAGGAGCACTGGAGAGACAAGAGAAAACGCAGGATTTCGACACTCAGAGATGTGACTTAGCCATTTTCCAAGGCTGCTTTACTACAGCACATTGAGCCCACATGCCCCTATGTGCAGTTTCCCCTACAAAGCAGCATATAATGAGATGATTTGGTAGGCATAATCCTGGTGTTTCTCAGAAGCTGGCACAAGAATAGGATACACAGAGAAATCATGTAGTTCCCCTTTGTTAGCTTTGCCCGAAAGCACACGAAACAGTCTTGCTGGTTACTCACCAATGCTCTTACCTGTGCCATATCATCCAAACAGTTGAAAATATACTTTCTTGCTTCCTTCGACTTAATCCCTGTCTCTGCCTCATGATCATCCGGTGTCTGCTCAAAACAGGAGAGAGGCATTGACCAGAACTGCCCTCCAATCAGCTGCGGGTTATGTGCCACTTCCAGCTTCTGCCTTATCCTGCCCTTATCAGAGACCACTGTGTCTCTCTTGCCTGACCAGATAACATTTACACTATCTCCGCTGTGGTTATATGACAGCTTTTGTGTCACAAGGTGATTTATCTCTTCTTTTTCAATTCAGAGGATCCTCCCAACTATGGTGGGAGTCCCAAAGGTCTCTTACACCCACCCCAGCGTGAGGCTCAGCATCCCATCCTTACAGCCAGAAGCCCACTGGCCTCTCTCCTAGGGGACCGAATGCAGCCAAACACACTGGTAAAAGAGACTCAGGGCTCACTTGCATTACTAGTGGCTTTGATTGTCAGAATTAAAATGCTTTCTTTTTTTCCCCCCCGCAATGTGTTAGATACTACAGCGAAGTCTGCCCAGAGCATGTTTCATTTAAACTACACATCAATTCATTGACTACTTAGAGGGAGATTTCCAGGTCAATTCCAGACTTAAATTTCCCACAAAGCAGTGCCAAGTAGGTGGGCTAAGGGCTGCAGGCTTCAGGTATGGCAGTTTTACCTCGGGCTATACCCACACCAATGTCTGTGCTGCATTGCAAAAAGCAGAGACCTAGGCTCTGAGGTGACCTGAATGTCTCCTCACTTCCAACCAACAACTGCAAGGTAAAAGAAACAAGGGAATGTCTTCCTACCTTCAGCCTCCACAAAGGATACGGTGAGTCTGTATCCCTGTTGAAAAACCTTGTAGTCTTTGTCCCTGCACTTAACAAATACTCTGCTGGTAAGCCCTGTGTCTGTGAAATATAGCGAATCTGTAAGAGAAGGATGAGAGATCACTGTTCATCCTGTGAAGATCTCTGGATGTCTTCCTTGAAGGAGGGCAGGAGGCATTTAAAACAATAGAACAAAGAAAGAAAGAGAAAACGTAGCACGTAGTTAGACTTCACCAAAAAAAAAAAACCATGCAAGGAATGAGAGGAAAGAGAATTCCCGTACAGCATCCCTTCATTTATCATGTACATCACTGGAAACTCACCCTTACCATACGCTCCCACAAAGCCTATGGATAAAGAGAGGAAAGTCCCTAAGACGGACTTTTAGAGGTCAAAGAGGAAGACCCACGCAGAGATTTCAATGGGGTGTTTCACCGCTTTGCACCTTTTTACGTCACGCTCTCCTCTCCAGGAGGTAATTTCAACAATTTGGTACTTGCGCTCTAACTTCTGCTGTTTTTTCCCCCAGTTGAGTGCACAGCCTTTCCTAGGAGCAGTCTGAAGTTCAAAACGGAGGACTATGAAGTGACTATCTTTGAATTTATATGAAATATGCACTCAAACGAACTGACACCGTCATGGTATGTGAAGTACTTAATCTCTATTGCCTACATGACTTCATTTGTTATTTGGGTTACTTCCATGAGTATGACCTCGCTGGCACTCACACAGCTAAAAGATGCTACACATGTGTTTCCAGCATCTCAGACTTTAATTTATTTATTCAAAGGAGAAAGGGTCTGTGATTACACAATTAGAGACCAATCTCACACACACCTGGGGTGCCACACAAAACCTTAACTTTGGCATCTCCTGACTCCTGAATGTTTCAGTCTGCAAAATTGCTGCAAACTCTGCAAAACTACTAAAAATAGTCATATCCTCCAGAAAATTCTAGGGAAGAATGGAAAGCATTTTTGAGAGAAGAAACAGAGAAGGGTAAAAAAAATTAAATAAATAAAGGCATAAAAAGCAGCCGTGGTTTCAAAGACTTCCAAGCACTCAGGACCCGGTTCACTGAGCATGGTTTGCTTGGCTCTGCAGCTCCTTAGGCTCATCGGAGCTCGTGCACCTGAGAAGCACCAGGATCCTGCCCGCAGCCCAGCACCAGTGCTGCAGGGCGACTCAGGCTGCAGCGAGGGGCCAGGATCAGCCCCTACCCCTTTCCCAGCTCCCCAGGAGCCCTCACCGTACTTTGCCAGAGGAAGCTTTCTGCTGGGCAGTTAAGCTGGGCAGGTAGGTATGGTGATTTCTTTTTCAGCTGTGTGTTTTATGGCTTTTGGGGTGTGGCAGGGAGGAGAAAGAAATCTACTTGTTGTGCTTGGTATGTGATTTTCAAACGCTTGTAGGTTTTTCAGCTACGTCTGATTTCCTTTGGAGTCACTAATGGCCCTGCTCTTCACTGCAGGTTATTTCCCCTGCCAAATTTCACCTTTAAAGCTCTGACTAAAAAAATACTAGTTACAAAAGAAGAGTCAAAGAAACATTTTCATATATGAAAAACTTATTTATTACCCTGCTCCTTTTCTTTTTTTTTTTTTTTTAATTTTCTAAAAGAAAAAAGACCCTTTTCAGGCCGCATTTGCAGACAGCTAAGATCACCCTGAAGAAGACTACGGGAATGGAAAGTGTTCTGCAGCCCTGGCTGTAGCAGCCATTCCGCCATCAGTTTTAGGACTACAAAAGGAGTGTAAAAGCCTATAGGGAGAGAAGCACGACAGCTTATATTAACTGGAAACCTACACCACTGTGAACGTTCTCCTTCTTGTCATTGCTTTTAATACGCACCCTCGTAAAAGGGATTATGAAACGCAGTAGAGATTGTGCAGTTTCTTCTTCTAAATAAACCTTTATTCAATCCTCGCTGTTACAGCAGAGAAGGGTGCCTGCTCTGCTCAGTGAGGAGAGACAAGTACAGAGCTCTCCAGTCAATGGCAGTGTTGACTCTTGATTGAGATTTCACTTAGGCAGTGAGGTCTTAAAAGCCAGCGTACCAAACAGCACACTGGTTACCTAGAGTAAATAGCCCAGGTGGATAATGAAAAAGTTGACTTGGGAGGGTAAGAAACACATATCCTGTTAGCAAAACAGAAAAAGTTGGCATCTGTTCACTCTGACAAGAGAAGGGAAAAACTCCTGTGCACTTACCAGCATCCAGGGCAATATCCGTACCCACCTGATCATACTCCGAAGCTCCCGGGTACAACGGCCAGCCCAAGAACAGCTCTGCAATGACACATCCCAACGACCACATATCGATTGCTTCACAAAACGGTAAACCGAGGATGATTTCAGGGGCTCTGCAAAGGAAGAGGTTAAAAAACATCAGCAATGGGAGCAGATCCGCTTGGCTGGCATAGGGAGGCGCACACAGAGCACGATGCTCGTGAAGCTGCCTGCTGCCAACAAGTGTCATTGCTCCTACGGAGCTGAGGGCCCCACTGGCCACCAGCAAAGTGTCTGCTACCCAAGCATGAGTCGGTGAATATTTATCCTTGCAGAAGAGTCCTCTAGCAGCATTTAGCCAAGAGACAGCCCTCCGTTTCACAGCAGTTTGCAAAGGAGAGAACTACCATTATTTTCTTTCAGCAGGTGGGAAAATGAAGCACAAAACAAACGTTGTGAGTTCAAGGCCACCCAATTAAGGCCCCGACTCGAGGCTCTTGGGCCCAGCTCGCCGTCCTGTGGAGGAATTGTGCGGACTCCCTGCAGTGAAGCATCCTCTGTTCACACAGCTCGGCAGGCTTCACAAACAGCCAGACGTTAAATAATCATTACAGGACTGGTATAAAAGGATTACTGACTTTTTAAACAAATGGATGTAACCATAAAACAGAGAAATAACGTAATTAGGTCTATTAGACTTAAGCCTTTTCCTCAGGAGGAAGTAGCCAAGAAGCCTTCACTTCCCAGTCTGTCTCAGGCGCCTGATTAGATTTCCTCTTCCCTTCCAGCCCAAACAGCCAAAATGCGGCAGCACTCCCGCTATGCATTTACTGCCAGCTTCAGGAGATGCCCACTGAGGCACCTCTGCTCAGTGACTTTCAGTGTTAGCCCTGCTGAGGAAGGAGAGGACAAGGCAAAAGCTTTGCTTCGGCTCTCCAGGAGGAACCCCGGACAGGGCGCAGAGGAGATGCCCAACTAAGCAAGACCAGTCTCAGCTCAGACTTCCACAGGACCTTAAAGTGAACGTCATTTCACCTTTCAGCCAGGTAGAAGCTGGTGTCAAATCTTAGCCAGGTACCATGCAGACCATGCAGTCAATGGAGAGAGACACCCCCCCACCCCGCAAAAGGGGGATTTGTCCCACTGTCTTGGGATGGTTTGAATCTTTCTTCATTGAGGCTAGACAAGCTCCCTAAACTCCAGTGGCCAAGGTGAGACAAGATGAATCCCCCCTTAGCAGCCCAAATCCTTTGCGTTTCAAAAGCAACTTCTATGTGGAAGAATCAAAAGCATCTTACAAATACTGAAAACCTTATACAAAACCCACCACTGCACACAAACACCTTCCTTACTTTCCCTACCTCAGCCCAGACTTCCACATGCAGTTAAGTGGCATAGTTCCTATTTTACAGAGGGATCACCTAAGGCTTCTCTCCTGCTCTTCTTGCAGATCTTGCAACACTTCTAAAGCCCCAGCTTCTGGAGTCAGGTGACGTACAACAGAAAGAAAAACATACTTTCCCATACTCCTCTAACTATTTAAAAAAAAAAAAAGCAGAAGACAGATAAAAGAAAGAAACACACAGTGCTTTAAAACTTCCATCATTTTAAAAATAGCCTTGGGATTTCTCAGGTCCTGATGCATATTTTGGGAATGCCTGGGGTTGACTATTGAGCAAATCAAGTGCCACCATCCAGAGCTGGAAATAGGACCCATGGTTCCCAGTTTCCCATCTGTCATCAGGATAAGATCTGACACTAGTGAGATCATACTAAGGATTACCAATTGCAGTGGAAAATATTATGTTTTAATCACGCCATTACATAGTCATGTGAAGACAAGTCTTTAGCCAACAAACCAAGCAAAACGGGTAATTTTTTCCAAAGAAACAAGCAAAGGCCCTGTAGCAAGAATCCGTGCCCCATTTTGAGTCCACAATCTTCCCCAATTTTGGGTTGACTGGTAATGATAAAAGCCCAAAACTATCTGTTCTCAAACCAGCAACGCAGAACGTAAAAATTATGGGAAATTCCGGTATTTTAAGCTTAGGATGTTTTGTGCCGTTCCCACAAAAAACATGCCAGAAACTTAAAAAGCAGCTACCTTTAGCCCTTCTAGCTTCATCTGTGCTTGTTGTTCTCATACCCCACTGTTCTTTAGCCCACCGTGACAAACTTTTTATTCCAGCATTAATCTCTCCTTAGGAACAAGGGGTTAATTTTCCTCCTTTCCTCCCCATTCCGTCATCCCTGCACACTACTCGACACCTAGACAAAATGCAGAGAGAAAAAGACAGCTATGGTGACCTGAATCTCATTACTATGTAAATCCTGCATTCAAAGCCATCTGCCTCTCCCTGTCTGCCTTCCACATTGTGAACGAAATGTCCCTGGTCACTAATGAGAGCTCAGCCACGCATCGCCTGAACTTCAAATCCCTCCCACTAACTCAAGTGGAGGGAGCGGAGGGGTGGACTATTGGTGGGATATTCCCAACGTGATTTTGTGTAGAAACCTCCCTGTTCATAAAAATCGCTTGCACTGCTGTCATATGCAGCACACACCTCCTCCCCTCTCTCCCCACACCTAAGCTGCCAACACCTCCAGACCCCTGCAAGAAGGGATGACCTAGAATCTGAGGTTCCAAAATTTCTAATTTTTTTTCTCATGAGTCTTTGGCTGTCCAGCGGGTTTTCCTTAAAGCTCCAGCTTCTGGAGTGCAGCAATTAGGAGAGAATTTCTTTTTCACACACAAAAGAAGTTTTGCACCTCCGCTGTTGGGAAGAAAAGCACAAAACCAGTGTCCATACCATTTAAACACATAAAAGGCAACTAAATGGAACACCATTCATTATATTAAACCAGACCTATCGTTGTAGGGAGGGGAGGTGGCGAGATAGCTTTATTTTATTTTACTTTTTTGAAAGCTGGTATTCACATTAGCCAATCAAGCCTAAACATTAGTTGCAATCTTTGCCCGTTCAGCCCCAAACAGATGATAATTTTGGAACAGCGATGAGAACCCCTGTGAGAGGGGGGCCAGATCAAAATGATATGGTGCCCTATGTACACCACAGCCAGCGTTCGCTGCGGCTTTCTCCCAGCCCTGCCTTCGCGTCATGACTGCAATTTTTCCATGGAGAGGGAGTGGCCCTAAGACAAAAAGATGTTGTTAACTTAATTAAGCAGTCATTAAGACACCACAAGAACGACAGGTATCGGACACCACACAGGCTTCCAGGTTTTCAGCTAGCAGACACCTCCTGTTTGCCGTGTGAAAGAGAGAGCTGGAGTCACCCCAGTCACCCCAGCAGCAGTCTGCCTGCCTGCTCGCACTCTGCTAAAGGCCAATGCCAAGTGTTTTGGTGGAGGATGCTACAAGTTCTGTAATGAAACAACTCATCCACTGATAAAATGCCTTCCGAACCTCTATCGGGCGGAAATTGTTCTGTATGCTCAGTTACGGATGCATAGACCCTTCTGCATACAGACCTATATCTAACACGTGGAACTCCTCTCTTTCTTAACATAAACATGTCAATTTTTTAAGACAAGGTGAGATCTTGACTTCAATCACATGATGTGGCACAGAGTTCCACAGGCAACCTTCTGCTTTCAATAGCATCTTAACTCAGTTGTTTAAAGCCTGATTTTCCTTCATCAGGTTTAAATTTGTCACCTCTCACTTCATGTTCACATGGATTGGCCTAGAGGTGGACGGAAGTGCTTGAATCACCTTTCTTTTAGCACAAGCTATTTTTATATCTCTGCCCTGTTCTCCCTTGTTTGCAGCAGCTTCTGGCTTCTCAGTGTTCCATCCCATGGATGTCTCAATCCACTTGCACCGCCTGGCCCTACAACTCCTCTTCCTGACATGATTGCTTGGAGACAGGCTGAACAGACCTAAAAACAGTTAAACACGAGGATACCCCCCAGACTTATTTTACACAATTCGAAGAATGCTTTCACGTTCCAGTCTTCCCTGAGCCTAACATTTTGTTTGCTTTTGGAGTGACACAAGGCATTTCAGCAGATGTTTTATCTGGGAGATCCTCTGAGACACACAGTCCTTTCTCCAGAGGAGCTGCAGCTAATTTAGGGCATAGAATTATGTAGAAATAGTTTGTTTTTCCTCTTCCAATGTTTACTGCCTTTCAGTACTGCACTGATCTGGCATAATGTTGTCTGTAATCTAGATCAAGTCCCTTAAATGTTCCTCACTCTTTTCTGCAGCCTAACCTAAGCAAGTCTGTGGTATCTGCACACTTAAGCACTTCACTGCTGGTCCACCACTTTTTACAGATAATTAATACATTAAATAACTGGTCCTAAAATGTGCATGCAGTCCACCCCACAACTGACCCTTTTATTCCTAAAAGCATTCAGATTTAGCTCAGTAATAAGAATGGTTTAATTCTCTTTTCCAAAGGGAAAGAAAACATTTCCATGTCTTAGCCATTTCTTATGTGGGATTTCTCCATTCTGCAGCTGGTAACACTATGTAACAGGGGAAAATGCCCTATTAAAGTGTGCGCATCAGAGTACTGCAATTATCAATCGGAACGATGATTCACAGGGCAGCAGGTCCTCCCGGAAAAGCACTGAGATTTTCAGCAGATCTCTCCATGGCTGCACAGGGAAGTGTTTTCTGTACCAATAATACTGCTTGTTTTAACACAGACGCACCAAACCTTTCGATTGTGGTGGGGATCTTGTTTGAAACCACGTAAAGGCAGCCTGCTGCCAGATACCTCGGTACGTGCAGGAACATCTCCTTTTACCACCCTCTGCCAGTTTTTTGGCTGTGCACCCGCAATACCCTTGGCACAGTAATTCCAGCCTCCAGTACGAGACACACGGAGGGAAAACAGAAAACTTCGCCCTCCCGTCCTTCCTCTCCCACGAGCTGCATTCGATGTCTCCCAATGAAAGGCACTCCCCTTCTGTATGTGCAGGCACAACCTGCTCTGCAGCTCACACAAATCTTGCCAGCATAGACCAAAGATTCAGGAATCACTCACCACCAACCTCGGAGAGACTGAAGAGCCTCGCCAAGAGCCTTTATCTCCAGGACAGAAGTAGCCAGCCCATCCCTACTTCCCACATCTCCTACCCCTTTCCCAGATCAAATTACTCCCCTGGCCAGCAAAGGGTGACCTGCTCCTTGGCTCAGCGCTGGGTCCAGCAAGTCCCCCATCACCTTGGAGCCCAGCTTGAACGCACCTGCGTATATGAGAGAGCTGTCGGTGCTGGGTGCCGGGGACCCAGGGTGCAAGGGTCCCCATGCTGGCAGCACCCACGGGCCCCAAGAGGCAGAAATGCCATCTCATCATTTGCTTGCACCTCACATATGACCCCGTCCTGCTTTCAGGCCTGCCGCTGGCAGAGTATTTACTTTAGCAACCCTGCTTTGTGGCAGGGTAATTTCATTGTCTGGTGTTTCTGTCAGGAAAATTAATTACCAGTCTAGCTCACTGGCTTTTTCACCCGCACATCACAGGACATTAAAAACAAATGCCAAAAAAATTCATTTCCACAGACTTGGATTCGGAGAGCTGGGCTCTTTCTGAATTTTAAAACTCCCCTGCAAACTGCCCTCCTCGGGGATAATTTACCACCTCTAGTAGGGTCCCGTGGCCGAGCGTGATTGTCTCAGCAGAGTCCTTCATGGACAAGTATACATAGCAGACAAAAATATAACTCAAAACTTGATACTTGCTGGCACCTTGAGCAGAGAGCGTGCCTGCTTCTCGACTTTGGGGTGACGCTTCTAGAAGAAGGTTGCAGTCAGCTGCAGGCAATGCAGACAGACCTACGGTGATGCTGTCTGCTGAGTCGATATACACAGCTCCTGTCTTCTTCTACCCGTTAGTCTCACCTGCCAAAGCCTGAACTTCAGGAAGCAGGAGCTTTCACATCACCATCCAGAAAGCCCTGGGCAGAGGCAGAGAGGCAGAAGCTGAACCCCTTGGCCCGAGCGGGCACGCACTGACTGGCTGCACGCCCAGGGCTTGACCCCTCTCAGTGCTTGTGCTCTCCCATGCACCAAGGTACCTCCTGTGAGGAGGAGGAACTGCATCCTTCACATGTCTTACAAAGGGGTTTTTATTCAAGTGATGGGGCTCCATCCTCCTCTCAGCTGAACCCTTTCTTTGGCATCTTTATGGACTCTTTCTCATACCTGCTCACTTGACCCTTTTGTATTTTGTGGAGGTATCCACTTTTTATTGTCATATACTGTAGCATGCAGAGTGCCCTTAGCTCTTAGTTAATGGAGACGGAGAGCATACAGCACCTTTTTTTGTCCGTCTGTACCTCTCAGACCCCAAATCACTTCCTAAGTGCAGGGCTGTAAAAGGAGACAGGCTCATATTCTGGGAGTAAAAGGTTATAGTTGCTATTATTTCCCTCGCCCCTCCACCTCTCCACCTGCACCGACACCTGGAAGGGATGCAGACATCCAATATAGATGACCCCCAGACTCAAGGCCTTCCTCTGCTCCAGGGCTGGGCAGTTGCAGACTCCTGCTCTGTGAAAAAGCCATCAGGGCCAGAGCTTAACACCTACAAGCACCACAGCTCCTGCTTGCTCGCTCACTCCCTGTCCCATGCAGCGGGCAGGAGAGCAGCTCCAGACCCCATCTGTGCCGATCCCAGCCAGGAAGGGCTGGGCTCACCCTTGTTGCTGGCCTCGCTGTGGGACCTCTGCATTTCTCCTGCATCCCCGAGCGCTGGACTTTGCTCGGATGCTCAGCCGAAGCCCATACAGAAGTGGTACAGCTCTGCAGACCACTCGCTAGGGCCTCAAGGACTGCCATGATCTCTGGACTGTGTCGGGAAGCACCAATCCAGCAGAATCGTAGCAAGGGACAGCCCTGGGAGTCAGGACTCATCCCAGAACATGCAAGCACACCATGCCTTTCAGATTCCAGCATAAAGTTCAAACCCTGGAGAGTTTAGTCAACACAGGGATATTCATGAGTGAGGGAAGGGGCCATTGAGGAACATCACCCAATCTATCAGAGTATGCTGTTTACCCACAAAGATGTTTTGGGTTGAGCTGTAAGGAGGGACGGTGCCTCTAAAGGGCCTACTAACATGCTCCCTATTTCACAGGTCAAACCCAGCTACACTCGGTTTCTGGAAAGGACTGTGGGTGTAGCCAAAGCCATTTTCAGGGCTGTCAGACCGCCAGCACAACCACCACTAGAGGGTAGCTCCAACACTGCATTGCTCACATTGCCCTTGCCTGTCCCTCAAGATTAGTTTGCAACACACAAAAAATATCTGTATCAGCTCAGAGGACTGAAAGCTGGATCCACTCAGCCTTCGGTGATGGTTTATGTTACAGGACATGACTATAAACTGGAGGCTGGTAACAAGTGAGGTACTGCAGGGGTTTATCCCGGGACTGGTCTCATTTAACATCTTTATCACTGACTGGGGGAGGAGGCAGAGTGCACTGTCATCCAGTTTATGGGTGACGCCAAACTGGAGAGACCTGGCAATGCACTTGAGGGCAGGGCTGCCACCCAGAGGGACCTGGACTGGCAGGAGGCATGGGCCAACGGAGACCGTCTGAAATGCAGCCAGGACAAATACGGAGTCCTGCCCCTGGGATGGATGAGCCCTGTTGACAATACCCGGGGAACCGCTCAGCAGGAAAGGCCATGAGCACCTTGACTTGAGGGGCAGTGCGCTGAAATGAGGACCCTGATAGCAGCTGGACCAGCAGCCTCCCTGGAGCAGGGCCAGCAGACCAAGGAATGTGATAACCCACCTCCAGCCACACTTGTGAGACCATATCTGGATACCATGTTCAGCCTGAGGACCCCAGTGCATGGGTGAACTGGAGCAACCACAGTGGGGGCAAAGACAGCCATGGGGGACCTGACAGCAGCCTGCCCCCTTCTCCTCTGCCACATGGAGAAGATGCTGCCAGGCTCTTTGCTCAGGTGGGCAGCAGGAGGTGGAGATGATAGACAAACTGAAACAAGGGAGGTTCCCACTGGGGACAGGTAAAACACCTCCACCGTGCCGATAAACAAACCACCAGCACAGGCTGCCTCGCAAGGCTGTGCAGTTGCTCTCCTTGGAGGCTTTCAAGACCTGGCAAGATAAAGTCCTGATCTTGATCTCATGGCTTACCCTATCTTGACCAGCAGGTTGGGCTAAATGACCTTCCAAGGCCCCCTCCCACCTGAACTACTCTAACTCTCTATGGCACAGTAACTGTACATTTGTCAATAGGAAGGTCACCATGATCCTCCTACATACAGGCAAAATACTACATAGCTGGGAGTGTTTCAGGGGGTACAGGTGCAGGTCCCAGGGTGTTTTTAGCAAGTGTACACACACAGTTCTTTCTGTCTTTTAAAAACAGAGAACAAGTTACACAAGAATTACTTCTGGACTTGACTGGCATAATTATCGAACAAGCCTCAGGAGCCTATCATTACTAAGGGTATTTAATAGCAAATAAATCATAGAAGCAGACTAAACTACCCGCCCCTTGACATCACTCATGTTCCACCAGGGTGCTGACGGGGAAGGGTGAAAATACTCCAGAGGATGGTGTCAGGGCTAGCCCGGACCCCGGGAAGTCACCTGCTGCCCCCCTGCCTTGATATCGGGCCATCCCATGCCTGTGTCACTCCTGGCAAGCGTTCAGCCAGCTTGTCTTACAGACCTCCCATGGCGGAGCATCCATAAACTTTGCTGTGCCCCAAAGGACCTCACCCCTTGTAATTTTAAGGAATAATACAGCTGTGCATAGCTGACTTTATGTCATGCTTAATTATAACTTGTTGTCAATCTGGCGTCTATGATGTAATACATATGGAAAAACATAACTTAATACTTCTCACTTGACTTTGCCTATACCCTGCTTTCTGCCAGGCTGTACCTCCTCCCTATCTTGACCCTGTCTTGGCCTCAACACATATTCAGCACCTATAACCTTGTCTCTTTTTCTCTCCTGCTTACCTCTGTCTCCTTTTTCTGTCTCATCTTTTCTGCTCTCTTCCCGCACTTACGGTGGATGAAGAGAGAGGTGGACATCGCGCACAGGAGCGCTGAAACTCCCTACCCCCATGGAGGGGGTGCACACCACGTACTTGCAAACACAACCCTGTGCTGCTACAGGGGCATGCTGGGCAAGTGCAGATAGGGTGCATTCATCTTTAAAAATGGGGTGTCACACAGACACTCACATACCAGCTATCCCAATGGGATCCCGATGCTCACTGCCACCATCCACACAAGGCTCTCAGGAAAAGCAATTTCCACAGGTTAATCCTGGAAAAGTTTCAAGTAAACCAAACTAACATACGCCAAGCACTTGCCATCGCTATGCACCTTTCTTGGGGTTAAGAAAGCTGGATTCAGCCATGAACAAAGCCTGCGTTTAAATGGGGAGGGAGGGGTCCCTGCTGGGAGGCTCTGCACCACTCTGTTCTCCTATATACATTGCATATATACATTCCATTTAGGTTAGGGCCTGAAAGAAAACCTCCTGCTTTCTTCAGCAAGAGCGTGCGAGCAAATGACTAAAGCCCTGAGCTGGAGAAGGCAGCGCAGCTGTTTGTGGAAACAAGACAAAAGATTTAGAAACAGTTGCTTTTTTCCCCTCTCCCATGTCAGGCTGTTTACAGAAACCAAGGGATGAAATTTTGCAGACAAAAACACTGAGAGCAGCCTGTCAGTCTCGGAGGGAGGGAGGGAGAAGGAGAGGGAGGGGAGCGTAGGCTTCTTTCAGGATTATGGATCATTGCTAAATTGCTCTATCAATTATTAAACCCATCACTCAAAGCGCAGTAACCAAAATATAGCAGATAAAGCCTTTCTCATCCACTCTCTACCAGCTGCTCTCCTCCTAAAGCCAGAGGGGAATGAAAATTCCTGTAGTTTATATTTTATAAACATTATTTTCCCTGTGCCTTGAAAATAAAAGCTTTTTCGGACAAAGTACAGTAGAACTGAGCCCGTGGCAGGAAGATATTAAAGGAGGACTCGCCCTTTCGATTAACAGACCCAAGGAATAAAACAAAATCTCTCCAATCAATACGATTTCTTAGTGCCGACAGGTTAAAACATTTGTCTGTGGATAAATGAAGAGGCAGGCCCCAGCCATCAATAGCTGTTAGTTGCTATTTGCCTTTGCCCCTGGGCGGATCTGAGATCAACGGCAGGGTGGGCATGGTCCCAGGAAAGGACGGGACATGGCCAAGTGGCACGTGGCATTTGGTCTGGCCAGTGACTCTGTGGAGAGAGAAGCCGCAAACACGCATCCAGGATGAGAGAGGAAGCCCTGGGTGGGCAGTGCCGACAGGGAACCATGCAGGGAGGAGGACCAGGACTTGACATCTAGCCGGAAAGGCTTCCACATGGCTGCTGATGTCTGAATGGACATGAGTTTTTAGCAGCACTATACGCAGTTGCTGGAGGCTGCGGCTCCAGTTCAGCGAAACCCTTTACCATACGCATCACCTGAAGCAAATACGTGCCTGAGTCCCAGTGAGGGCACTGGATGCAGCTAAAGTTAAGCATACATTTAAGTGCTTTGCTGAATCTGAATCTGCTAGCAAGTCTTCGTTGCACTTGAGCTGGAAATCTTAAGAGGCAAGAAAAGCTGTTAAGCCCAATAATGGAAAAGAAAGCCAAGTCCTGGGTTAGCCAAGAGACATACTAAGCTTGTCCCAGCCAGAAGTGCATCTTCGTACATCCCTGGAGGAAGCCTGCTGGACTGATCACAATCGTGCTCATCTCTTTGGACTCAGAAATGCAGGACTCCATAAACTTCAGAGGAGGTGCACAACACTGAGTACCACGACTATCGCCCCCGGGGGTCGTCAGCTCCATGCTGACCCAGAAGTGCAGAAACATGCATGGGGGGTGATGCAACAACAGCTACATTCAGCACAGCGTGACCTCTGGTTGTTCTCCAAAACAAAGGGTAATGCACGGGGGGGAAGGGCTGGGGGTTTCCCAGGTTATGGAAGAAATCAGAGAATAGAAAAATCATAATTTGAAAACAAAAGCCCTATCCATGCCAGGCAGTGAATGGATGAGCTGCAACGTATTGGGTGCAGAGATCCCCTGAAGGAGGCATCTGATCAGGAGGGGAAGAATGCCAATTATGTGCTCCCATTCATGCCACTGCAATGAAAGCATAATTCTGACTCTGCTTTCTGACCCGCAGTATGCAATTTATGCAAATCCAAGCTGTTCTCGCTTCCCTCAGAGCCAAATGTCCACCAATGCCAGAGCTGGCTCTAACTTTTTGTTTTCCTTTTCAATTCTATTGTTTTCACTGTTGAATATTTAAGACCTTTTGTTGTTGCTGTTGCATTTCTTTGGAAATGTAATAATAATTAAAAAAATCCCAAAGCACACAGAGACAGACAAGAGTTGACTTCCCATCTCCGACAGCCTCCCATTCTGCCACGCTCAGCTCCGTCCCAACCCCTTATCGTTCCAGCCCAGAGCCCTGCCATGTACTGGCCAAGTGAAGCTCCTCGCGTCTGATCTGTAACATTCCCCGAGACTTTTGTTCACAGCAAATACTGAAAGTTGCACCAAGCTGCATGGTGGTTTTATGGGATTAGCCCAAATACTGGGCCAACTGTCAATGTAAGGCTCCAAACTATTTCTATCCCTTGCAAACACGGATACAAACCAGACTCAGGCCATGATCCTAAGATTGGCTTCACAGAGCAAGTAGCAGGTCTGAGGCTAAAAATATCAAATTACTGCAGCCTTCCTTTATTTTTTTTCTTTTAATCATGTCTACTGGTCGCTTTTTTTTTTAATTAGAAAAAGACAAAGACAAAAATAAAGTACTTATCCTGCCTGCTCCTCAGAGAAAGGAGCATTGCCCTTTACTTATCTCTGAAGAGCCACACAGATTTAATATTATTATTAGCAGCAACTATTTGTATTTCTGTAGCACGCAGAAGTCCCGGCGGAGACCAGAGCCTCATAATGCTAGACGCTAAACCACAACGTGCTAAGGGACTGTGTCTGCTCCAGAGAATTGATGATCTAAGGCGATGTGTGGTGACAGGGGAACAGATTGGTGGAGCAGTTCGCCCAAGATCATACGGTGAGAGTGTAGCAAAGCCAAGAAAAGAAGCGGGGTCCTTGCGAACAGTGTGCCATATCTATTAGACCACAACGTCTTCTATTTATGATATTCGGGAAGAGCAATAATAATACACGGATTCAAAGGCTCTTTCAAAAGAGATGGGTATTACTGAGGCAAGCCAGATTTTGAGGTGAAATGACCTGTAGATGTCACCCAGCAAGACAGTAGCCGTGTTGGGAACAGCTCACGAAACCCAAGACCCACTTTAATGCCCCGCTTGGTGAGTCACAGCATCCTGCCTACGCTGTAAGGGCCTGCCTGGTCTACAAAAAAGTTTTAGGAAAAGCCTGGGAATGCTTGCCCACCCACATGTGGAGGTACTCGGGGCTGGGAACAGCAGGGGCACCCTGGAGCTGCCCCAGTTGGCTATTCCTGCTGCAGAGAGTTGAAAATTTCCACCTTCAACTCAAGCCCTACTTAAATCAACACAGCCCATGGAGCGGGTGACAACAGCCCCCTGTACAAGCAGCACAGCACAGCACCGCAGAAAAACATTCCTCTTCCACAGAACTGCAGAAACACAAATCCAGGGCTAACATCTGGAAGGGTTAAGTAGGGCCCTACTGTACTAGGTGTTGTAAAAAACCATAAGAAAACAGTCCCTGCCCTAAAAGATTTGCAACCTAATTTGGGATCCCTCATCACCCTGGAAATATAAACTCTGGGACTTGCTGCTCAGCATCTGCTAAGCCGGGATCTGCAATCAAGCCTGCACAACACACAGTCCCTGACCCACTGGGGTGACCACTGACAGTCTGGATCCTGCAGCTGATGGGGACAGGAGGGAGCCCATGGATGCGAGCAGCCCCGCTGGGAAGCCCCAGCAGCCTGGGCTACCAGTATCCCGCTGTCAGTTATGTAAAGAGTACAATGAAGTAAGGCTTAAGCATATCTGCAGGAAGGACAAAGGATCATCGTTAAAATCTCAGGCTGCTGATAACACATGGCTGCCCCGAACAAGCCAGCCCAGAAACACCCTGCAGCACGCAGCACATCAGCGTGGACCTCAAGTGCCCAAGGCTCTCAAGCACAAACCTGAGCGCCGAAGGGTAACTGGGTACCCCCTGCTCCCCACGGAAGATCAGGCCCTGGGCATGGTGACGGTGGCGAGCAGCACCCTGAGGGCTCATGGGGACCAGCACCTTGTCTGCAGCGAGTGGGGCCCTGCTCCCCCCATACCACATCTCCCATGCCAGCTCCCTTAGTCCCTGCCCTTCCCTCCCACTCCTCCCGCCATCCCCACCAGCCCCTGCTCCACTCCCAAACTCTGCTTGGCTCGTCTGCTTGCTCCAAACACCAGTTTATTTCCTCCTCAGATCCCCTCCTTCCCCAGCTCTCCTCCTAGCTTTCACCCTTCCTGGGCTGGATGCCCACTGGTCCAGTGCCTACAGAGCAAAGGGATGGACAGGGCAAACCCGAAACATCATCTCTGGAACGGTGCTTTCCGTGAATGCACTCTGCTCCCACCCACACCTTATCTCACATAGGGATGGGAGCTGCCACATTTTAGGGCTAAAGACTGCAATTTCCCGATTGTCCAGACATGGAAGAGAGCCCTTGCAGCTGTTAGCAGAGGAACAACTCTGACTTTAACCTTTAATGCCACACATCTTACTGGAGCTGGACAGAAAACCAGAATACAAGCAAGAATGCACGCATAGTGTGCAAATAGTCCCAAAGGAACCATGATGCTTGCGGGGAGAAAGGCAACGCTTCAGAAGGAAGACTTTTAAAACAAAGTCTTCTGCAAAGTTAAGTTCATTCTTTATTTAAAACCATCACATGGAAAATTCAATTGTTCTCCAACGCATCTCTGTAACAAATCAGGAGACTAAATTCAATCATTAAAGTGTGAAGCTGATGAATTTAAATCCATAGTAAGTGCAAATTTCAACACAATTTTAAGTAAGGAGTCGCTCCCAACACCTTCATAACATGTCAACACATAGTCATATATTTGTTTCTGGGACTCTTCAAATGTCTCCTTTTACAGTTTCATTTTTTTCTTGCCAAAACAAATTCTTAAAGCTATCCCAATGTTCTGAAAAAATATAAACATTTCCCGCATGTTAAAATCTTATGTGGCCACGACAGAAATTTTGGAGAGACAAAACTTGCAGAAAAAAACATCATAGAAAAGAAACTTTTCCTCCTCTTTGCCATACACGAGGGGAATTTGGACTGATTCCCGTCTGATTAATTTTAACTTCTAATTCGTCCTTGGATCACACTGCAGTACAGATGTCATTTCTTAATTTGACTGTTTTGCAAGTAGCCAGTACTGTCCTTGTAAAGGGCGAAGAAATCCCCATATATCAGGAATGCTTTTGGCTGAGGCGAAGTTTAGTAATTACTCTAGAGAAATAAATACAACAATCAAAAGTACTTCCCAGGACATGAAGGCAAAGATCCACCCTTTCTTGAAAGAAGGGGCTCTCTTACATATACATTCGTATCTTCAATTATCGTGACTGCCTGTAACCATTTAGCCCTCTGCTAAGTCAACTGCAGGGTTCAAGAACACTTCCTGGCATTCTTCACATTTTTTTACATGTTGCAATTTTATCTGGTGTATTTCATATGCTTCCCCCCGAAACGCCTGAACCGAACCATCTTCCTCCTGATGGAGGAGATCAGGCTTCGTAAACTTGACTGCAGCTCTCAGAAACCCCATCACTTGAGGGCTGCGTTCGTTAGAAATTACTGAAAACAGAGCAAGTTTGGTTTCGATAAGTAAAACCACAGTATGTTCAAGCAGCAGGGGGTGCAAATGGACCAACACCTTCCCTTAAAGACACTTTCATCCAGGCCTGTGCCACCAGTTGCAAGCCCATGAATTTACCGTCCCAACATCTTGGAGCTTCCCCGTCCCTCCACCAAAAACCTTACCGTACACCTTCAGTTTTGTTACCTCCTTTACTGCACCCTTCCCCACCTCTATCCCTGCAGCTCCCCCAACACCTATTTTAGTTGTGGAAAGTGGTCTTTTTGGTTTAACCGGGACCACGACGGAGTCGGTGCTGTTGCCTGCACCGTGATGGGCAGGCAGGCTCCAACTGGGCAGGGGGAGGACGGAAAGGTCCCTGCACAAGGTGCAGCTCATTACCTGCCATATGATTTACTGCCAACACACGGCAATATTTAGGGCACAATAATAAGGCGGTACATGAGTGCTTTACCAACAAACAAGACGGGGAAGGGAATAACTGTATTTGCCCTGTTATTCTAAGGGGAGGTTCACCAAAAGGTTAGTGAGAAAACAATGTAGGCCATCGATCACAGGGACAGCTAATGTAGAAAGGTTACCGCATGTTCCTGCCTCATTTTTCACATCTATAATTACCCCGCCGCTTCTCCTCACATCCCACCCATCGCCAAGCACCAAACGCAAACCACCGCTGCTTTATTAATTATGCATTTTGTTTACGCTCGTTGTCACCGCCCCACAACATGCCATGGCGGCTGAAGGATTAAGTGGCACAACTTCTGTGATCCCCACAGGGCGGCATGGCTGGGGAAAGGCAGCTTGAGGGCTTTCCTGCCTTTCCTTCACCCAGCGTGAGAAGCTGCCACCTCTCAGCAGAGGTCAAGGTGGG
This sequence comes from Gymnogyps californianus, assembly GCF_018139145.2. Lineage (NCBI taxonomy): Eukaryota > Metazoa > Chordata > Aves > Accipitriformes > Cathartidae > Gymnogyps > Gymnogyps californianus. Next base: position 155,721,081 of record NC_059471.1, read on the forward strand.
ATGGGGGTAGGAGGGATGCGGGTCTATGTAAAGACCCCGGCCACGTGAGACGGAGAAGCAAGGTAGGGGCGTGTGAGGGAAGACCGTTTCCATTCATGAAGGGCTCAGATTTGCTTTCAGACCTTCATCCAACTGAAACAAAATGCCAATATTGCTGAACATACTTAGCACCTCCTAAAGTGCAATCCTACTCTGAACAGTGCCTGTCTAAAAACAGCAACGCCAGGCTCCTTGTTTACTGCGTCTCCCTGATGCCTGATCTGAATTTCTCAGTTGAAAAGAAGAATTACTTTTTTTTTTTCTTTTTCCTATCTACCAGTCCGGCAAACCCAACCAAGGCTTCGAGAGCCACTCTGGACTCATTTCTTGCACATTTATGCATGCAGACACGGGCAGCCAAATTAGAGCTATGCAGAGATGGGCAGGGGAAGCACAAGGCAATGATTTGAAGACAATGAATTTGCAGGGAACTCGATATGTTTCTACTCAAAGTACAGCATCACGTTTCTGATGCAGAGAAGCCTAAGGGTCTTTTCTTTTTTTTTTAAATCTATTTTTTTTGCTTTGGGGAAACCTAAAATAGCTTCCTTTGAGAACCTGTGCTCTGTAATCACCATTTCTTCCTTCTGCAGTATTTCTGGATCCAGGCTTTTCAGTTGTAGAATAATAGTAAATATGCATAAAATAAGGAAAACTTCTGCTGCAGCAACAATAGTGAGAAATACTTTTAAGCCCTAGATCTGAGAACTATTTTCTGTTCTTGCTTTCTTCTGTCCCACTAGAAATTATAATTAATTCATGCTCTAACACTACTAAAATCCTTATTTTCTAATTGTAACCATATCTGCAATAGAATTCCATGATGATGCAAAGTGGAATAGAAAAAAAAATTGCTGACAAGAGCGAAAAGCTTGCATACAAAAGTCACGCAATGATACAAAGTTGTACTTTGTATGTACTTTGCATGTCCTGGTTTGGACCCCAGAAAAGTTCACACCCATTGAATGCTAATGAAGAGAAAATCACCCTGGAAAAGCCAGTATGAGTAGTCTCGAGGAAATTAAATACAGAATTTCTCTTGAGAAAGAAACTTAGAAAAGTGAGAGCTTTTGCAGTGCCTTTCAGGCTGCTGAGCTCTGAGATACTCACCTCAGGATCCTGATAGAAAACTAGGCTCAGGTAGGATCCAGAAAAACCAAGGTGTAGGTCTCCTTCACCCTGGCAAGGCAAACCAAAAGCACAGCACCTGCTGCCCTCTGAGGCTAACTCATTGTATCAAATGTAACCACGCTCAACCACACCAAAATACTCTAATGCGTTTCCAAGTGTTTGTGAAGGGGCCAAAAAAGAAAAAAAAAAATCACAGAACGTCAGCCCATCCCTAAAGCTTTATTTCTGAGTTGGAGCCACAACAGACAGTGGAAAGGATGCTGGAAAAAACCCACGGTGGACCATAACGGACATTGGTTCCCATGTCCCAGAGGTGCCATGCAAAACCTCTCCTTCTCCACACACTGTGAAAGCCAAACCCTTTCTCAGCCAAACTCCCTGCTCCCAATGCCTGCAAGCACATCCTGCATTCAGATGAGGCTTCCCTCAGCCAAGCCCTCAGAAAAGCAGCACGGGATGGCTGTAACAGTGACCTGCCGTCTTCAGTGTTGACCGTAGCACAGATGTTCCAGCTACAGGCACCTCCAGTTCAGCTCTCACCCCCTCGTTATAGTTCCCCCCTCCACTCAATGGGGTATCTCATTATTGAACCCTTGTGGTGCTCCACACCGCGTCGCTGTGACTAGAGGTGATCCTGGCACCTCTGCCAGACCTGCCTGGCAGTTGAGATCAAGGGAAAACCCACCAGGAGCACTGGCTTTTTGCATTGATGCCCATCCTGCACACAACCAACGCAGGGGTGGCTCCTGACCAGAATTCAGAGCTACCATTGGTACCAAACCTGGATCCGGCTGGGGAACAGAGTAAAAGCCACCTACACCCACTGAGGGCTGTGCTCTGTGCCCTCCTCCCATCCACACCTATTGTGCCAACTTCTCCAGAGTCAGGCCTGGTTTATACATATCTGCTTTCATCCAACGGAAAGGGCCAGTGTCAGCGCAGTGCTCATCCTCCCCTGAATCCACGAGGCAATGTTTACTTGTCACATCAGCAGCAGGACTGACACTGTACCCAAGTACAGTTTGCTGGACCAAGGGGGAGGAGAACTGGACCAGGAGACATCCAAAGCTTCAGGTTTTGACAATGCCCGCAAGATCCTCAGGGACATCAAGAGAAGAACAGGAAGCGCCCTTATTATGTTTTCAAGGTAATTTAAGAGAAAATTTGAGGATTGTGAGGATTGATTTTGATCAATTTTAAAGATCTAAAATTGAATGATGGGAATTTTCTTCCCCACCTGATTAAGCCAATTTACAGTTTTTTCAGGTTGATGTTTACCCATAAGCTGGGGCATATGTGTTGCGGGACATCTCTTGGTTGTTTCTGTGAGTTCCATTGTTTATTTATTTGCTACAGAAACAAAGAACAAACAACAACATGGTACAGAGCCGCATGGTACAGAGCCGCATGCTCTGGAGTGGAGCAACAGCCGCAGACCCTCCAGGATTGAGATGGGCCCTCTGAGGATCCATCTCACTCACTTTTAGAAAAATCCCTTTTTCCACTCTTCCTTGAAGCAGCAAACTAGATGAGGGAAGGATTAATTAGCTGATGTTTGTAAAGCCCTTTGAAGATGAGAAGTGTTATTTTTATTTTCAAGTCTCACCAAAGGAAAAAAAAAAACACAAAAAGAAAATTAAAAAAGAAAAGGCCAGAGAAAGGCTTCTGCTGTTTCCTACAGACGGGGGTCTCGGGACTGAGCTCCTGTACTGAGACACTCATCCAACAGTATATATTAACTGGCAAGCTGACACTACGGCCCTTCCCCCGGGGCATGCATTAACAGGGTCTCTGCCCAGCTGCCTATTTTCGTGAAACATGTAGAACTCGATACCACTGAGACCTCTCCCCCTGCATCAAATTTGCTTGAATTTGTCCACCGTTTGTCCACCGGATTCAAAAGTTAAGGGGAACACAGCAGCAGTGTGATCACACACATCTCGTTTCCTTAGAAAAGCAGACTAAAAGCAAATGAGGAAGGCCCTTGAATACAGATGCGAAGCGCCTGGCTACCCAGAACCCAGGTGGGCTATTTTTTCCTGAAGTGTAAATTACAGAAGTGATTTATCTTTTTTAAACACTTTGCACCTACTGTTGGAATTTCTCTATGTCCCTTTTATTTTTTGCAGGTTTTTTGGTTTTTTTTACTCCCCATGTCCTTGGCATCATGAGGATGCACTCAAAGCAGAGGCACGCTGTGGTGCAGGATAAGGATCCCGCGGCAGCTGGAGAGCAACAAGAAGCTTACAGGTGGGTGCCCTGCCCTAGGAAGACAAAAATAGCAAGAAGACAGACAGGATTGCAAAGTATTAGCAGAGCTGTGCTTAACACTTAAGACAAGGGTGACAACGAGCTGTTACAGGTCAGGCCCGAAGCAAGCTGGCAACCCAGAAGGGGAAGACTTTATGGTGTGTAGCCCATTACAGCTCCTTCAGCTCTGTGATCTCATCAATATCTCATGACCACCAAAAATAAACAGGATGCTGGCTTTGAGTTATCCTGTTAGATAACATCTAAATATTCATCTTAATGATGATGCCTAATGTCCAGCTCCAGATATGTTCGTTCCCCCATGACCAGGACTAGCAGCATCTGTCCTGAGCCTGCTTTCACCTGAGTTCCTTTCCCTGCTCTCAGCTCAGCAAGGCACAATGCGCAAGAGCTGTGAGGTCCTGCATAAAAACAGCCATCTGGTGAAGGGGCAGGAAGAACCAGTTAAAAACAGAGTAGCTCCACCATATGGAGAAAATAATTCAGTTGGGCAGTGTAGGAAGAAGCAAACCCTATTATAATAATTGTGTTGCCAAGTGATGTTGCAGACTTGTTTTTCCCCTCACGGCTTCTGCACTGATTAAGAACAGAGCTTCCCCCATAATGTGGCACCATCCCCACAGCAAGATCAAACTGTTCCCCCAAGTGACTTGTGGGATTACCAGGTTACCACCAAAATGTCTACAGCGTGAACTGAGCACAGAGACAGGAGCATTGCACCCCCCATCACCTTGCTTATTCTTCCATTCTGAGTTGAAACACCAAGACTTTGGGAAAAGGTGATCCTGTTCAGCTGGACGGCACCCCAAGGAAAGCTGACTCAGAATTAGCACAGGAGGCAATTACACTAGTAGCAAGCCGAGGTTTGAAAGACTTCTGGCCCACCATACCCAAGCACAGTCAATGCAAACCTGCTTGGGGCTAAGGCACTTCTCTTCCTCAACACAGGAATTCTGGCCCTCCTGTACTCCCTCATATATCTGGGACAGGGCTACCTGATAAAGCCCCGATTATAACCAGGTCCTTCTAGAACACCTCCCCTTCTTCTTCAGACATTTGTGGGCTGTCAATAAAAAGGTACCAGGTGTGCAAGCTCCAGAAGTACTCCTTACCCTGCAGAGTGAAGGCAAGCCCTCCCTGGAGATCATGCTAATCAGCTCCCCTCACAGGAGCCATTACTACTTGGGCTCCTAGGGTCCTGCAATCAGATTATCATCACTAAAAGCTAACTACCTGCAAAATACCGAGTCTCCCAAGGTCCCACCCCAGCTCTCCTGGTCACAGTGGTGCGCCCCTCTTGGGAATCCGGCAGACAAGGGATCCGTCTCTCCTGCTGCTTCCTGCCCGCTCGCCACACAGACTAACAGGTAGCCTCCCAGTCAGCAGTGTAAAATAAGGTGCTAGCACCATTACCTCAGTTAGCATGTGCTGCTGCTGAGCCCTGCACGTGAGGCGGAACAGATGCCCAGGCCAGGCTAACTCTGGGGCAAGTACGGATCTGGATGTTAAACACAGCCACCATGCTGAATGATGGCAGGCAACCCCAACTCTCTGCCTCTCAGGGACATACCCTCCTACCAAACCATTTGTTACAGGCGTGCTCTTTCAGCTAAGAGCAGCTCAGGTCCAAGTTCAAGGCTCTAGCTTCCTCTTGGTAAAGAACTTGCTCTTTCCCCCCTTTTCCTTTGTTTCCTCCCCACCTCCCCTTCCCCCTTTCTCCCTCTCATCCATTCCCACCGGGCTGCATTTATTTCCAGACAGGCATGGTTGTAACCAGAGAGATTTGCTTGCACGAGCAGCCTTGCAGCTTCCAGCCAAAGGTGGACAAACCCACTAATGTCTCCAGAGGTCTGGAAGACAGAGTGGGAAGCACAGCCTCCTGCTGCCGACATCGTTCCCAGGCAAGCAAAATCCCAGTCCGAAGCCAGTTAACATATTAGTCATTAATTCTGGATAAAAGGAAATTTATTTGCATGTCCCTGCTTAGACAAGACTGAATTCTTAACTTGCCCCTCCCCCTTCCCCTGCTCTCCTTTAATACCTTATTAATATTGTACGCCAGCACAAGCCAACATGCAAATAGAGCTCTATGCAAATACGGCTCAACGCAAAGACAGCTGCACTTAGTTCAGTGCGTTAGTGCAACTCCAGAGGAATAGCCAGGGGAAAAATAAATCATAGAGATGATAGAGAAAGCATGTCTTAACTTCCAAATTTCCAGGGAGAAAGCCCTGTGTGCGCGTCTGTCAGAGCAGAGTTTACCAAGTTTCATCAAGGAGATAAGGTAGTTAATACTCTGCTTAATTAGAGGCTGCAATGTTCTTTTTGGGACGCAGAGAAGATTGCCCTCCTAAGTGTCTAAGGCTCTGTCTCGCAAAACCTACTTCTAAAGTGGACTTAAAAGTGCAACTCTGCTCAGTAAAAGCAGTACTGTCAACTTTCCTGTTCATTGTTTCTCTGTAATTCCACATCAGATAGCTTAGTTTCTAGACAGAAACCTTTTTACGGTTTTCCCCAAAGCACAGTCCTGCAAACAACAGCCCTGAATTTGAAAGTCAATCACTTCCATTCCTTCCCAAGCACTGCTACCTGCATTGCATTAATTGCTGCTGGCAATCAACAGGTCCCCAGATATAATGCTGATGAGGGGCAGAAGTATTTCTACAGAGAGTTTTTAAGAGATACCTAACAGAATGAAAATTTTACCTTGACGCATACGCTGTCTAGCCCCTTGGAGCAGGGTATAGGTCAAGGATGTTCCCAAGAGCTGCTGATAACTACCATACTTGCCTGCAAGCAGATGAACTTCCATTCGACTCTCGCTGTGAGAAGCAAGCCAGCGGGTCAGCCATTAGGGTGTGGATGGTATCAGAAACACCCAAGCACTTCGTTTTTCCATAAAGACAGCTGTTGGACTTTCAGAAACTTTAATACACCCAGGTAAGGCAAGCGCAGTTTATTAATCCCACTTTATAGCTGGGAAGACTAAGAGATATAGCAGAAAAATAATTTTGACAAGTTCACACAAGCAAACAAGAAAATAACCTCCTTTGTCCCAACCTTGTAGGTTAGCCACAAGACCATCTTTAGATAGAAGTGCCAAGTTTATTAGTAATACATATCACTGCAATTGGTGACCTTGCATTCAGAAATATTTCTTGGCTGTAAAGGACAGCTGAGAACGCATTAAGGTCACTTGGAGCACTTTTTGAGAACAAGCAGTCCAAGGAATGTCATTTTTGTCGAAGAACTATTTGGAAATGAGGTTCCCATCTGGAAAGCTCATCTGCTAGAACTGACAAAGGAACGAGGGCATCTGTCTTGCCCAATAAATACAGAAACAATACGTTCCTGCTCTTAGCGTAGGAATCATGAGTCTCCAAGGAGCTGGAGTTCAGGAAAGAATTAAAGCCCAGGACTGAGCAGGAGCACCTTGCACCCCTCACCAGCGTCTCTTCCAGCCGACACCGCTTCAGCAGTGAGCCCGGGGGAAGGAATAAGGCTTCTTTCTGGATTCAGCAAGGGAAAAGGTGACATCCAGAAGGAATGCAGGCAACCTCTCTTTTTCCTCAAACAAAGCTACTGGGCCATATTTGTAGAAGTTATCTCCGCACGCTTCTTCCACACATGGGGTTTTAGATGTTATGCAAATACCAACTTCAAAATGAGGGAGAGAGGAAGGCTACAAAACAATATAACAACTGAAATCTTTACAAAGCGACGTCCTGTCTTTGGTGATCTTTGATTCAAGCCCAAGATGCATTACTCTGCTCTTAACTGTACTCCGTACTATTATCCAATATACTGCTCTTTATTACAGATAACGCTATAGATCCACGCCTGCTGCCTGGCAGTGCTTTTATTTGGAAATAACCATAGGCAGACATCTGGCATGTAGCAACACATCAGAAAGGGCCTCGACAATTTTTTTTTTTTTTTTTTTTAATTTCAGCGCAGCCACTCTTTTAGCGCTCTTACTTCTTTATGTAACTGGGAAAGGGCTGAGGTGAGAAGGATCCCACACAGAAAAAGAGCTGGCTTGCCATGCAGAAGAATGAAAGCACTGCTAGGAAAATGACAAGACAGCTGGCTTCCACAAAGGGTGCCAGACCTCGTGTCTAAAATTAAAGAATCTCATGTTCTGAGGAAAGCACCTAGTCTCGCCCTTAAGCAGAAAATTAAAAAGCAAGAACTGGAGCACACCATGTGATTATTAGTGCCCTATAAAAACCTTACACAGGTTGGGAGCCAGATTAAATCCTACACATGTCAGTAGTACCTGATGGGCTTTATTTTTCAGTGGTTTGTTTCAAGGCTTGCATGAATGGAGTTCAAAAAATGGTTGGTCAGCAGCCAGGAGCTGGACTCACCTTACAAAAATAGTCACTTTTGGTAGCACGGTTGCGCAGCCCTAGAGAGGCCAAAGACCAAGAGAGTCATGAGGTTGGCTTAGCCCTTTACCTAGATATGATCTCTCCAGGCCATGCAAGAGGGAAAAGAAAAAGGGGAATGGGCACTTCACCCCTGCTTCAACACCAGTCATGCTACCACGCTCCCCACGTTCCCTGTCTACTTCACCAGCACGAGCCTAACTGTTCTAGATTGGAGGGAGACACCATGATTAACAGAGATGAGTTAACAAAGCAGGTACCAATACAGACAACTCCTGCACAGCTCTAGGCCAACGTCAACAGCATGTACCATCTGCAGACCTGGAGTCCCACCTCCACGGGAGGCACAGGGAAGCACACCCCCAGCTTGTCTTGGCTGTTGTGGAGGCTGTGGTCTACCAGGTACATCTCCTCCTGGTGGCACTGCTGGTTTAACCAGTCTCTGCCCCAAACCCCAGGTCCCACCCCTGTGCTTTCCCAAGCTGGTACAAATGCTCACTGGGTCATGCGGGGGTGAACCGACTGCAACGCACCAGGGAGGTAAGATGGGGAGAGGGAGGCAGCACTGCTCAGGCAGCTGCTGTCACCAAAGGGTATGTATGTAAGCATGCCCCGAGAAGACAACTGCTGCCTTGGTGAGCCCAGGACCAAGCTATCACACACAAGTATGTAAAAATCAAGCCAGAGCAACGAGTAGACTGATGGAGATCAAAGTGGGGGAATACACTGCCAGCCCACCACTCATTTCTCCTATGCTCCCGGCAGCGCGGTCTTTCAGGTGGTGCTCGGTGGTTTGGACATTAATCACAGATGAAGGGTATTTTTTCTCACATGAAAGCAGAAACCCCACAGAAGGCAGCCCGCCGGTGCGGTTGCTGTGACTCACCGGGCGCCTGAAGGAGGGGCTGGCAGAGGCATGCACCTCATAAGTGATCACGGACTTTACACTGTCCCCCGTCCTTGCCGGTGGAGCTTCCAGGGAGACAAGCTTTGCTTTTCATATTAACGCATAGTAAATTAATCTTTCTTTTAAGAAGGAAGGGGGAAATTGCATCACCTCCCTAGTTTCCCAGGACTTGAATCCTGAATGTGTTTCCCACCAACACCACAAGCAAAGTGTCTCACGTACAGAAGGCAGAGAACAGCACAGAAAGGGAAATGGAGAATTTACCACTCCTGATCAGGTAACAAATATGGGGGAAAAACATCCCTGGCAAACAGTCAGAAGGACTTGGGAGGAAAATTTCTTATGCTTTACCAACCTCTTCCCAGCTCGATTCTATTTAAGAAAAAAAAAAAACAAACCATTGTCATTGAAGTAATTTTGAAAAATTAGTTTTGCACCAACGCTTCTTGCATCGCTTCTGCGCTGGCTGAGAAGACCACATACTACTTCAGTCTTCGTAGATTTTCTTTAAGACATATTTTCTCCCTGGCTTTGGGCCAAGCCCTGGTATTCTTTTTACTTGGGGGAAGTCCTCAGGAAAGTCTGTCACAGATCTGTCTTGAATTATGGGTCTTTGCCTGTAAAGATTCATCTCTTCCCATCGCTGACTAACACATAAAAACAATCCAGATCTGGTTGTTGGGAATTTGGTAGGATCACAGAAATTACCTAGCTGTGGCAACCTTGGCCACAACAGGCTGTGGAAATAACCTTCATATTCCACGGGTCGAACTACGAGAAGCCACCCGAGAATTAATGTATGCTGTTATCGATATTAATATGAGAATCAACACTTATTTCCCCTGCTCCTACATCCTGGAAACTAACTACGAAGACGAGGCCCCAGGTGGCTTGACATGCTCGTTTGGTGGGCAAGCAGCAGAAGGTGGGTTCAGACCCTCTCCCTTGCTCCTCATCCCGCCGTGCCCCTGCCCAGCCACCCCCCAGTTCAAAGTCGCTGGAGGCCTTGGTTCTTATCATGAAATGTTCTGCCAAATCAAATGTAAACAAATGACATGCACAGTTGACATGGCAACAAAGCAGCCCTGCACGCAAGGGCTGTGGCGGCAGCATTTAACTCTGCCGGGCTGGGCACAAATTTGCAGGAAAGACCAGAGCAGCCAGGAAAATGCAAAGGTAAAAGACAGTATCTCCTCTCCTCTCCCCAGGTGCCTGGCGAAATATACTGCTCAGCATCCAGGGGTTTGCTGACAGAAGAGCCGGACCGTCTCCTGCAAGATGTCTTCAAATTTCCAGGCAGTTTTGGATGGCATGAGAAGAGCTCTAGAGCAGCACAGCCGCTTATACATCTCAAAGCCCCTGACAGAGGAGTTCAGCATCTCAGACTAATCTTTCCTACTGAAGACTGGCAGCATATCCCTCTTCCCACGTGACCCACCCTTGTGTACGGGTCATTTACAGGAGCAGAGCCCAGGCATCCACCACACACACAAGAATGATAAAAAGCAGGAGAGAGAATGAAAGGGCTCAGGGAAGGGACGCAGCAGCACACCGGTACGATCACTTGGTATACAATACTGTGCTGTTCGCCCCCTTCGCAAATCTCCCACCAAAATACAGCCCTAGGCATACACATACTTAATAAAAGGAGTCGGAATAAAAGTCACCACTGCACTTGGGCTCACCTTGGATTGAGCAGTTTGGTTAGCTCCCTTATAGTAAGTCAGATTCAATGAAAGCTTGGAGCCAAAGGTGGGCGTTTAACTGCAAGCACTTTGGGGCAGGGACTGCAACTGTGTGATTTGACACTGCTTTTCCCTACAGACCTCATTGTCTTCTAATTTTAGATGCCCAGGACAATTTTCATGCTCTGACCTAATAAAAAATACCGTGCACTGTCAAAGAGCATCTCACTTTTATCATGGTGGCAGCACTGTTCCAGGAACGGGGGCACAAATCCCTGCAACGCCTGCTCAGGGCATAAATAGTTTAGGAGCCTCAGCACCGGGAAGCATCCTTTTTGGAGCAGACTGTTTTAGTTTCACCCCTCTGAGGAAGGCGTGTGATCTCTGAGTGCCCTTCCAGGAGAGCCTAGCAAGCAACATGAAGTCTGCAAGGCAAAGTCCCTTTAAATAAAAGCGGCTGCTGATGTTAAGATAAGCATCCAAGCAGTAAAAATAATGAAGCTGGCTCTTAAATAATGAGTGCTGATGGCCCCTTCTGCTTGCATTCCTAGCCTAATTACTTACATGGTTAGCTCAGCCCTATATGCCTTTCAAATGCTGCCATTTAAAAATGAAAGTTAAATCCACTTGGAGCGGACAGGAACTAATGGGAACTACCGTGCGTGCACACTGCTGCCAGAGGTAAGGGTCCTGCCACAAGGGCCCTTCCCCTCGGTCTCTACTTTCAGCAGGAAAACACTATTTAAAAATCAAACAAGTAGCCAGCTTACAGATGGAAGAATAGCTCTTTAAGATGGAGGAATCTGCAGCCTGTGAGCTTGGGAATTCAAATCGTTGCCTCGCATGAGACATTAAGAGGCTCAGGTTATGGTGCTGATGCCAGGGAAGGCAGGAGGAGCAGCTCCCGACAAAGGAACCACAGGCTCGGGTCGCAGCCCCACTGCTGCCCTTTGCAGGGACCTCCTTCAGCTCCGTCCACCTCCAGCGGAGCTCCCACAGGTGTCCTCGCACCATGCAGCGTGTGCCCCAACCATGCCCCAGCCATGCGGACAGGCCACTCACTGCGTACAGATAGGTATATGAAGTCCCACCATCCACAGAGTTCCTTGCACAGCCTCTGAGACCAAATTAGAGGGTTAAGAGTTGCTCAAAAAAGGAAAAAAAAAAAAAAAAGAAAAGGAAAAAACAAACCCCCAAGAATAAGATGGGACTGCACATACTGAACGTGGTCAGGAAATGGCAGGAAGGAAGAGGGACAGATAATGGTTTTGGTGAAGGGGTCAGGGCCCAGAGCATCGCACCACCCCTCGCCCCACTGCAAGAGGGGTGCCCACCAGAAGAAAGGCTGCAACCCCACGGGGTAGCACCCCGACTGGTCTCTCACATGCGCTCTTCCCGTTTAGTTTGGCACCAACATTTTGGCTCCAGAAGCTATCCTGGCAACAAATTCTTTCCTGAAAATTTATCACATGCCTTTATACAAAGCTGCCAGAATCATTTATAGCCACTTATCTAACAATATCTGCTTTCGCTTCAGTCATTAAGGAAATAAACAGAGGCTGGAAAAGAGTCAGTATGGAAAAGGGGCCTCTACTTTGGAGAAACAACAGCCTCGGACTACCGGAGACGAGCGAATGCTGCCCTGCCTCAGAAACAGGCCAGCGTGACAACAGAGATGGATTATGGAGAGGGATTGCTTCTCAAAATGACATCCAATTACTCTTCATGCCCAATCAAATTGGTTTTAAGTTATCCCTCAAGTGAAAGAAGCATTCCTGACCTGGAAGAGAAGGCAAGGGCTTTACGTGTAAATAAATAATCAGAAATAACCATAGGCTGATGGTGCAGTTGCTGGGGTCAATCAGAGAAGAAATAAGAAAAAGCAGCAGTAATGGATTGCTTTCTGTCTCACAACACGTGAGAATTTTTTTCAAGATCTGTAATTTATGACAGATTGTTTTTATGAGCCGGTAAACAATGATTTATAACATTAATAAGCAGCGATAGGTAAGTTCCCCGAATACAGTTCCCCTGTGTACTTCTCCACAACAGGGATGGAAAAGATTTTCCTTTCAAATATGAAGATCGAACCTCACGAAAGCATTAGCGACAGCCAATAACCACAAAAGCAAGTCCTGTGCTTGTCAGGGGCACCAGCCCCGGTTGTAGCCTGCCCTTGTCCCCGTCCCCGAGCACTCGCCCCGGAGTGAGGAGGAGGGAAACGATGGCTGGGCTTGCTCACGCATACAAGTCTGCAGAACTAGGGCTCCTGGGTTGCGAGGTGCTTGGGGATGTGCTATGCCTTTTGTAAATAAAGCACCAGCTATACATCTATGTCCCTGGATAAATAATGTATTCATTGCAAGCACTACATATCTCTGGCGCCAGTTTTCCTGCATTTAACAACTCCAGAATGACCCCAACCATTTCAAGAAGGGATACCGATGCGGACCTGGCAATTATTTTTCTTTTACAGCCTAGATTTGGAATAAATGGCTTTGAGGAATCCAGAATAACTCCCTTATCCCTTTTCTCACAAGTCCTCACAAATTTCATACCTCAAAAAAGCCCCTGCGACCAGCTGAGAGCTCAGACATAAAATGCGGTCGTTAATGAAGATGTGCCTCTACTTCCAGAACACAATTCGTTAGGAGAGGAGTGAAGGGGAGGGCAAAAAGGGGGAAATCAAATGCAGCTCCCATAATGTTCACAATTACTTTATGAACCAGGAGTCCAGTTCTGGGGAATATGAGCAGTAAATTGCTGAGTGGCTTTCTAATCTAATTATTTCACTTGCAATTCAAATTATTTTCCAATTAAAACCAAGCTAATACATTCTGAAATGTAAATCAGACTCTATTACCTTTTTTAATTGCAATGCCTATACTATTCCGCTTTTCCCTTTAATTGATAGAAGTCAGGGGGAGATTTCCATACGTTCTCCTGCAGTCCTGTAGGGTTATTTCATGCCGGCCTTGCCGGTCTCACCATCCTTCACCTCCGCCCTTGTTTCCACCACAGTGGAGGCCAATGCTCTCTGCTTAATGAAAGCAAAAAGCTTAGAGAAAGAGGCAGAGGAACAGCTCTTTTCTCTTTGCATGATGGCAAAGCCTTCCCGTTGCAGCAGCGCAAAGGTACGGACAAAAGATGCCTGTCAGGTGCCAGCTCTTGCCCTAGAAACAGGGTGTCTGTCCCCGGTCGGTGCGGACCAGCCAGCCCCAGTGTGGTACAGGCAGCGAGTTCCCGTGGCTTCGCTTCTCCTGCACTTGACGGCTGCCTTCTTCCGAAAAAAGAAGAGGAAATAAGTACAGAACATTTTGTCCATCGAGCCAGCCCAAGTCAGATATAAATACATAAAGAATGAGCAAGGAAGCCTCTTCCGTAAAGGGAAGCTATTTTCGATTTAGGCAGGGCCCTTTCCAGACTGACAACTTCTGAATAAACTTGCAATGTCTGTATTACTTCCCTTTTCTCTCTAATTGACAAAACTCAAGGGCAGAGGTAGCCCGCAGGATTAATTTCTCTCACATCCTACGCTCGCCTCCTTTTTCCTGAGTTTCTTGCAAGTACCGACACCAATTTTGAGCCCAGCAGCCACTCACGAGCCCCTCCTGCTCCAGGGTGGGCGTCCTAGCTCTCCCCCAGGGCCACTGGTGACCTCCGCAGGAGCTGGGCCACCGGATCCCCACGCAGCGGTGCCACCCGGGAAGCGGCCGATCGCAGCACACCCACCTTCCTGCAATACTGGCAGAGCAGCACAAGGCATTCGTTGTTACCCGCTATTTTATCCCCACGGGATGGGAGCAGATAAAATAGCAGGTAACTGCCTGTTAACTCTGCAGTCCAGGTCTGCGCCAGCCCCAGCCTTCGCTCCTGACCCCCACTGATCATAATGTGATGGATAGAGCTGAGCAAGCAAAGGTGCCATGAAGGGTGGGTGCTCTTTCCAAAAGTGAGAGGCAGTTCCCGCTGCCCGCAGGAAAAGCAAGTGAAAAACCAGTGAAACCAAGCAGAGTTTCATGCCCTGTCGGTGTGGGCAGCTGCTTCAGCCGCTATGGGCTGTGCTCTTAAGCGTTCCCCTTTTTGAGTCAGAAACGTGAATTAAAGGGAAAAAAGAAAAGAGACACAAGAATAAAGAGTGGGAGACGTTCAGCCTGGCAGACGGTAACTGTACTGACAAGAGCGGCATGAATCCTCACCTTTATTTCACTATTAATGGAATAAATTAATAGAGACTGCAGATGTGGAAAGGCCTGCCTCGAATCCAGAAGGCGCCTAATCCAAATTCAGTGTGGATTTATACTTCCCACAGTCACACTGCCTTCAACAGGGCTAATGGAGATATAAGTCAAAGGGAACTACCCTCCTCTCTGGTGCAAATATGCTCTTTTCTGTTGTTTAACTTTTCAGCATTACCTCTAAGATGCTCTGGGAATTTTCAAAATTCAGCTTCACTTCATTCATTCGGCAAACATCCATTCTCTACCTGTGCTCTTCCTACAGTTTGATATTAATGTTTGGATTGCTTTGTAGTTTACATCACTGCATCATACTAGAAACCATTCAGAGAATACAAACTATTCATTAATTGCCCTCACACATAGACAAAAAAAATCAATGGCATATGATTATTTTTTTCAGGTTAGTCCTCAAATGAAGAGTTTCATCTGAAAAAAAAATCAAAATTCTCTAAATAAAGTATTTAATTATATATAAAATAAAATATTTAAACTATATATTACGCATTTAGATTCTTAAGACAGAGAACTAGCCAGGCAGTTACAAAGTGGGATGCCTTTTGAGTCTGAACTACCAGCACCCTTTAAAAACTGTATATGGAGATACCTAAAAAAATCTGGCCATAACGTACAGTTTTCTAGAAATCATCTCAGCAGGCGGGTGTTGATCTTTTATTCCTATAGAAAGCTTCTCAGACTTCTGTTTTATTTTTTAAGGAAGGTACAAAACAGACCCAAATCTTAGGTGTAGAAATCCCCATTTTCAAAGTACTGGGGGAAAAGAAGAAGCAGCAGGAAAAAAAGAGACAAGCATCCAACTGGAGGAAATTTTCTTCAAGTGTCAAACCTAACATGTCCTTTACATACAGATTGATCTTATTCGGGGCAAACTCATCTCCAGCAGAGCACTGACAATTCTAGTAACCTGTCATACTTCAGGGACTAGCAGGATTTTTATGTGTTTATTAACTCACTGGTAATCCTTCATCATCCAGGTGATGGTAATCCAGCCTCTCCCTCTCTAGGATTTCCAGTGGCTAGCTGCAGCTCTCCACACAGCAACAACACTCCTCAAAGCCATTACGCCCCGTTATGTTTTCCTCTTCTCGGTTTTAAGCCATGTGTTGCCTGGCATGGCCAGCCCACAGATGAAATAACACTGCATTCATCCAAATCCTTCCTTCCCAACCGGTTTGCCGACCGCGGGGTAGTTTTGCACTTGCTGTCCCTCCCGGGTACCGGTGCGTTCTGCATTTTATTGCTTTGATCTCTTCAACTCCCTCTTACTACAAACACATTTCTGAGAAGAAGCAGCAAGCGCAGGGGTGAGCATGCGGGGAGGTGGTGGTTTGGTACTCGGTATTTGAAAACAAGGAGGTTTGAGGGAAAGAACAGAACGGGAATGACCCCACGCTTCCCTCCTGCTCCAGGGTTTCCTCTTGCACATGGCTGCCCACCATCAGGGCTTCCTGGTACAGGGGCCATCACCTTCCCCCCTGGTTCTTCCCAATTTCTTCCCCCACGGGATGCTGAGGATTTTAAGGATCTGAAAGGCTCTGGGTGGCTGTGCACGGAGAGAGGATGTCCACCTCGGCAGCTCTCCACTCCCCAGGGCCCGGGCTCGCACATAACACCAACCACCCCACATCCCTTTGCATGGGGGACGCCCCAGGGCCTGCTCAAAGCAAGAGGTGTAGAAAGAGCTCTGCTCCCAGAGAGGAAAGTGCAGGCTGGGCCTGTAAAAATTAGAAAAGCATGGAAAAAAAGTAACATAGCCTAGACTTCCTCGGCAGCTCCTTGTCAGAATTCGGGGAAATTTTGGAAGCAGATTTTCCAAGAGCTGTCACTGCAGTGAACCTGAACTACAAATAACTCCACAGCTGTTGCACTGGAGATTCAAGGATTTAAATCAAGAGAGAAGCAGTTCCTCCAACTTCAGGATCATGGAGAGTCACAGAGGTATTCTTCTCCCACCCAGGCTGTTCCTGCAGGTTTTCTCCCAGGAAAGGATAACCTAAAAAAAGTCACCTGCCAACCCCCAAAATCACATGAGTTTTTCTTTTTTTTTTTTAAATAATGTATTCAGTCTCTTAAATTTACCTTGTTTTCAAACTCTTTCTTGCAATAACACTGAGGTCTAGAAATGCCTCCCCCTTTTTTTAAGTTAAAAACCAGATTCTCTCAGGTAGATAGGATGTCCAAAAGAAAAAAAAAAAGGCATTATAAGACTTGATGAAAATGTAAGGAACTAACAACACTGAGTGCATCTACACCAGTGTTTCAGTTGGGCCCTTTAGAGGCAAACCTCCCAGTTGCTCCCGCTTGTTCTGTGCTCCCATTGCAGAGTGGTCTCAGAGTGCATGAGCAGGCATTCACCCACTGAACAAGACCTAGTCCAAAACAGCCAGCCCCCAAACCGCCCCAAACATGGCTGTCGGGTCCTTGGCACCAGCTGATTTACTCTCCAAACCGGCTCCCACCAGGCCACGCTGCTTGCCAGGGCACACAGAGCCACCATCTCCTGGGCTCCTGCATGGGTAGTTTGTTCCCTGCTGTCATCCATCAAGAGTCATTTTATGGTTCGCATCTCTGTGCCCATGCCTGGAACACTGCAAGTTTCATCGTGCATCCCTTTACACGGGAGGACAAAAGCACAGGCCTGATTTATCACATGACCCTTCATTAAGCACATTAAAGTGTTAAAAAAAATTAACTGGAAGCATTAATACACATCTGTAACAGGCTATCCTGGTTATGACATTTACCTTCCCTGCCACAAGCGGGTTATCCGGTCTCTTCTCTAGGGTAAAGATAAATGTCAGCAGAGATCAACAATCATGTATTATAAATATACAATGCATAATTTTTTTCTCCTGCTGTTTTGAAGCACTGAAGCTGCTTTAGATGACACACATGAAATATTTAGAAACCTTTGGAATAGGATGTTCTGAATCCTCCTAAACTTTTAATAACTTGCAAATCACGCTGTCACCCACAGGACAGCACCAGGAAGGTGCCTATGCCTAGCAGCAACAGCCAAAAACCAGCTCCACTTTCACTGCACCGAGCAGGTACCATTTCCCACAAAGCAGGCGCTGTAGCTGTTGGGTGTCACTTTGTTATACCCGGACAGTGGGGTATTAAATGCAAAAGAAAATTTGTGGAATAACTATCTGAATTCAGTAAAATTTTACTGAGAGCTCTCAGTTCAAGCGACGTTAACTTCTCACTGTCCAGAGAAGCGCACACAGCCCGCACAGGCAGGATCTGCTTTACAGTAGGCACACATGTGCTAGATAGCTGTTGTTTACTAGGTCATGTTGATTTTGCTTTCAGCTATGTTTTCTTAGGCACCCACGTCTCTTCATGTAGGAGTACCTTAGAAATTACAAAATATTACTCCCACTCAACATGCACTCGTGTATGTATACATTGGGTTTGTGTGTACATAGCTATAGAGATGCCCACCATAAACAAACATTTGCATCCATGAGCTTTCAGAAAAACAAAGGTGTTTTTCCATCCCTTCACAGGAAAGTACTGTACCCGAGGCAAAGAGAGCTACAGCCTCACTGCTTTCATCCATCCTCCTCATCCCAGCAGCATTTTGGGATCTCAACTCCTCTGTGCCTCACTTCCGAAGGACCACGCTCAGCACAGCCCCATGGACCACCTCTTTCCTGGGGCTGACTGAGGAGCAAAAGGGGGTCCTGCCCTGCAGAAAGCCATTCCCTGCAACGCATCTCGCTTGCAACTCAGCATTTCCCCACAGAGGGGCCTCCAAATGCACGGATAATTTCACTCTTCTCCTTCTCTGCCTCTGAAGCATCCCTTCTGCTAGCTGTGGAAAAGCCCAGTTTCTTGGAAAGCAGCAGATTCTTGCTTAAGATAGGAATTCCTGTTAAGGAAGCTGATCTCGATCAAGCCCTTCCCTTCTGCCCCGACCTCCACCCCAGTTTAGGAAATTCACCTTCCTGGAAATGCCTTGGCTATAAATACAGCCCTAAGAACAGCTTGTGACATTTTTCCCTTTACTACATAAACTTTCCGCTTGCCGAAATCATCCCAACGAAAGCCACCGCAGAATATAAACCGGGGAAACCGGCGCTTCGCCGGAGAAGTGGCACGGGTGGCAGCAGGCAATCTGCACACAGACCATCGGCACACGCCTCGGCATGGAGCTACCTCGCATGGGGATGTGCGAGACCGTAATATAACCTATCCTAAGGGTTCATCCCCCTTCCCCGCCACCCCTCGTGCTCAGTACCCTTCCCCCTCCACGCTCCCCCTCTCGCTGTCACCCCAGGTTTGTTTCATTTTGTAAGCAATGGCTTACAGAAGCCACTCAGCGGAAGTTATTAACGCCGCTTTGGTATGGGGAAAATCTCATTAACGTCAGCAAAAGGAGGAAGAGTTCTGAAAAGCTCCCAGCTAATTTGCTTTCTTTTAATTTTCTTGCAATTACAGTAAGCAGTGTAGCGCTCTCCCAATAAATGAGTCTTTAGTATTGTGGCAGCAGTCTTCTCCCCGAATCAATTCTCGCTCAAACTTTTAACCCTTTGCTAGATTGCCGGAGAGGAGAAATGACTGTGTGGTGCACCTTCCCAGAACAAATGGATTTCAGACATTTCCAGTAATTTATCCACATGGTGGAAAATCCCTGTTTTGGCTGTGCCTTTTTTTTTTTTTTTTTTTTAAATTTTTGCTTCGCAGTCACAGTGGTACCGAGCTGGTGCTTCCCACATCCTTTACTTGGTCTAAATTCAGTTTCTCTTACAGTAAACACAGTTCCTAAAGGCTGCAATCCAGTTCTTTTCTGAAGAGAGGTTCAGTGTAGCATATCCCACACACTGGCTGATTTTTAAAACTTGCTGTGTGATCTATTTTCCCCTACTGCTTTGGAAAGTTGAAGAGCAACAATTCTATTTCAGACTGCAGCTTATTATTTTTACTCCACTGTAAAAAAAATAAAATTAAAAATTAAAAAAAAGGAAGTATGTTGAAGAATTTTTAAGCATACAGTCTGGAGGGTAGTAAGGGGACAGGGTTTTGGTTTGCTTTGTTTTTAAAAAAAAAAAAAAGAAAGAAGCAAAAATTGTCCGCTAGGTAAAGTAAAATTGGGTTGATTTTTCAACCACCAAAACTGTTACAGTAAAGCCCAACACCAAAATTTCATAGTGGCAGATTTTCAGTTAGAATGGAAAAAAGGCTAGGGTGTTTTTGCTAAAAAATTTGGAGAAGTGGAATTGTGGAGGGAAATCATGTTCTGATTAGCCCTAAATGAGATCACTTATCCGCATCAAAACAACTCAGGGAAGTCCAAACACTGTTATTATTTGATGGCTCTTTCAGTCAATACTTTTTTTTTTTTTTTTTAAATTCTCAGCTGTGGATTCATCCAAGAACGTTAGCTTTCCATTTTAATTAAGTTTCTAATCATCAAGGCTCTAACCCAAATCTTTACAGTATCAACCCTAAAATCTAAAAAAATCCCAACCCAAAGTAACAAAGAATCTGTTGTTATTTTTTTCCCCCCGCAGTTTGACCAACCTTTTTCACCTGTTCCCGTGGAAGCACACAGGGGAAGCAGGGACAGCAGGAGCCCCTGGGAGGGAGAACAACTCCTGCTTGGACATTTGGAATTCTCTGCCCAGGTCCCACTGAACACTGCAAAGGTCCAGCCCTCCCAGCAGAGCACACTGCTGACACTGGAGTGGAGATTAGGCCTGGACCAAAGCGGCATGAGAAGTTTCCTGCCTTCACAGTTAACAGAGGCCTCTCCACAAAAAAAATGACCTACCCGTCCTGGGGACTTCACAAAGCAAGAGGAAAAAGCATGTCCCAGCACATGCTACAGTACACAGATTTTTTTGCAGAGCTCTAATCAGCACACCAGCACATATGAAAAAACCACTGTATTGATTAAAAATTACATTACACATGGAAATTAGGTGGTTAATGAACTGGTGTTTGACTGGACCCTTTGCTGAACACATTTCAGCCAAGGGAAACTTCTTGCACTGATTTGCAAGTTGCAGAAAAACCCACTGCTGCCAACATTTGAAAATAATTGAGTAGGACCTTTGTTGTTTGTGGAAAGAAAAGAAGCCAATAAAGACACATTTTTAGCTTCTTTTGAAGGATATTTGATGATCACAAGCTTCTTGCATGGATAAAACTGTGTCTGCACAATGAAAAAGGGTGTCGACCGGTACATACATATATGTACCAAGCCCTGTGCTGAGAAACAATTCCTGCATCATTTATAGCTACTCTACGTACTTCATAATGTATGCATGGATGAGCTACACCAAATGCAGGATACTGAAACTGTTTCATTTGTCCAGGCCAGTCACAATCACATAATTAAAGGATGGCCATAAAGAAATCTTCACTCAAACCAGGGACAGCAGGAGAAGGTTAATCTTGTTTGTTAGAAACGTGCCCACCTCATTTACAAGTGAAATCTAGGGACGATGGGGATTTTCAGCACTTAGAAATCAAGAAATCTGAAGTGGGTCAGGAAAAGCAAACTCAGAGGATTTCACTGGAAAGTCACGCAACAAACCCCAGGGTTGGCACCCCAGCAGAAGTCGCTTTCAGGAACCAAACGCCAGCTCAAGTTTTCCTCTTGGCTACGGAGATAGGAAGCCATTAGAAACACAAGTCTTCCTTTCCACTCATCAGTACTCCATCCTCAGAGCTGACAGCATTTTAAAATGAACTCTTGTTTAGTCATGAAAACGTAGGGCACCGACCAAGCGCATCTTCTGGTGGTGCAGTCACTGGAGGAAAGGTCCCTTCTTGCCACCCCTTCCCTCTCAGGACTTATAGCTCCTCAGCCGACAGGAGCATTAGAAAACCCATTCTGTCGCACTGCCAGAAATTTCTGCTCTCATTCAAAACACCGGGCTTGCTGTGCTCCTAACAAAGCGGTGTTCAAAACAAGCGTTGGCCTGTGCTTTTATGTGAAATGACGGAACGGCCCTGCAGGTTGATAAAAGGTTCTGGAGTCTTTCACATACAACTGAAGTCATCGGTTTGAACCCAACCTGTATCAGTGGTGTCTGAAACTGGCTGCAGCTGGAAGACTGCTTAGTGTCCTGTCTAACAGAGTTGGTAGTATTGCTCTAACTCCTGGAAGACAAATATACAAGCTGTTTGAGGTACTTTGCACAGAGAGGCCAAGACTCGGAAAGGAATGAATTTCGAACTTCCTTGTCGTATATGCTGTTTGTCCCACCAACGCAGCCTGCAGTGGCAGCTGGTTGGCTCTTCAAGCAGATACAAGGCCTTTCATGGATTGTGATACACCCTCCACAGCTAAGTTTTAATTGAAAATATCCTCCATGTCACCATTTCATACAATCCCGCAAACCATCTACCACAGCCTCGTGAACTGGGGCTTACAGATGACGCTGATGTCTCCAAGAGAACGTGCTGGAAGAGTCCATTCCTCCCACACCACGCAATAAAATCCTGCTAATGTTAAAACTGAAGATCATTCCTGAAGAAGTAATAAAAAAACCAAACCAAAAAACCCAACACCATCCATCTGTGATCTGCCCTTCCCTCCATCTCCCAAGGCCATGACCAATTCTGCCAGTCAAGCTTCCCACAACAGCTCAACGTTAGTAAACTCATTCCCCCACAAAAGATAAACACGGATACATAAATTCCCCATCCCATTTGTTTGCATACAAATGCCTAGCTTGAACAAAGCAAAACCGCATCCCTGCTGCTATAGCTCTCTCTGAAGTTCACTTCTCAGAGCAGAGGCCTCTGACCAGGCCACAGCAGGAGTGCCCTGCAAGATGGGGCAAACCCAATTGTAAAGTCTTATCAAACTACAGCACGGTTCAGATTAAACCTCATTTTATTGGGATCTTCAAACATCCTACTGGCACTCAAATCGGTCTGGTTTCAGTCCATTTTTACATCCTCACGCTGACCACCTTAAAAATCTTATTAACCTGATGAAAAGTGCTCCCTAGGTCCTACTTTCTAAACAGTACCAAGCTGCTCGTCAGCCCTTACCAAAATGACCGAGAAATAAAGAGTGATCCTCCCCATGTGAGTTACAGGCTTTGCCCCTGCCTCGCTGAGGCGGCAAACCCTGCTGGCTCGCTCCCGTTCACACAGCCCTGCACATGCTCAATAACACCATTGATTTTGTGCAGGCAGAGAGAATCCAATTTTAAAAAGCCACATTGATTCCCACCCATTAAAAACAGAGCAAGCTGCAGTATTTGCTAAATGGATAGAAAAAAAACTGAGGTCAGGGTGGAGTGGTGGGAATAATGTCATTACCCCGAGCTCGTTCTGAAGGACAGAGAACTACAAAAACAGACAATAAAATAGTAACCATTTGACTTTACGTTATTTGTCGTAGTTTCTAAACTACAAAAATAGCAATTCAACAACAAGGGAGTGCCCAGGCGCAGAGACAAGGGATGCACAACGGAAGGCATCCAAGAGCATGTAGCTGTGATTAGTTGCATTTGGAGCATGAAGACACGCACGCAGCGAGAGAGAGCACAGACACAGGAACCGAGAGAGAAGCCCTGCGAGTATCTGCAAGGGCCCTGTCTGCTTTTCATTTCTTTGTTTTAGCACATTAAACAAACAAACAGAGCCATTGCACAGGTCACCGAGGACCTTCCTTCTGCAACTGTGGCCCCAGCTGCACTGCACACAAAAACTATTATTATTCTCTAATGGCTGCACCTTTTGGACAATGATTCAGTGGTGGGGTTTTTTTTTTCTCCTTTTGTGCAGTGCCACTTAGTCTTTCGCTTCATTTTATGTTTTATTCGCACAGTCTTGAAATCTTCATGTAGTGACTAAAAATTCATGAGGAAGCAATAAGTAGCAGCTCCCACTCCCCCCCCCCTCCCCCTTTTCCTAACCATAGCGAGCAGCTAAGTAGGTACTGGGCATATATCGGTGCTGCTGCAGCAGCGAGGGGGTGGGAGAAGCTGCGGGTGGGGAGGGAGATGGTGCTGCAGCCCTGGGGATGCTTCCTCATCCCGCATCTGGGAGCGCAAGCGACAGACGGTGCTGACGTAGGGCACCGCAGCTCATCGGTGCCCAGCAAACGTATCCTAGAGCACAGATACCCCACGATCGCTGCGGTGGCTGTGCTTCAGCTCAACACCGTGCACCACCTGACCACGAGCCTGCCCGCGCGTTGCAGAGCAGTCACTCATCTCTTCAACTTCAGTCCAACGATGTGAACAGGCAAGTGCTTGCTAGCATTAGTGAGGCTTTCATAATTGGTCCCAGCTGGTTAGTTGTAACATGCCTTATTGTTGAGCAACTACCTACTAACGCTGTCAGACATCCCCTGGTTGCATAAGGAGGGTTAGTATCATTATTAATTATGGGCTGCCACCGGCCTGTGTCACACTCTGCAGATAAGAAAGCCTTTAAGCTCCTGGTCAGTCAAGGCCTCATTGGAAAATCTTGTGCCAGCTTCAAGGAAAGCAAGCACAGACTGTAGCCACAGCAGCCTCCTGCCCTTTCTACCACGCTACGGTTCCTGCAGCGCCTCAGTCCTCTCTCCCCTCTGGCTGCTGCAAGGTCTGCTTGCCAAGGCCAGCTACCTGCTGGCCCTCCTGCCACCGCGCCGGCCAGTGTGCAGAAACCCTGGCTCACCAGAGAGGTGCATGTGTGTGCACATGGGTATGTACAATGAGAGCATGGCAGACATTTCAAAGCATCATGAAGAAATGTACCCCAGTGCCCAGCCACGCCACTGATGAAAACCACGACGGCAGCAAATACTAGAGCGTGGCACAGCTCCAAGCATAACCTAAAAGCTAAGCAAGGCAATGCAGCATCAAGCAAATGCACTGTTCCTGGTGTGGAAGGGAAATGCGCAACAATTTGGATCTCTCAGAAGGCACAAGCATGGGGGAAATATAATGGAAGTG
This sequence comes from Gymnogyps californianus, assembly GCF_018139145.2. Classification (NCBI taxonomy): domain Eukaryota; kingdom Metazoa; phylum Chordata; class Aves; order Accipitriformes; family Cathartidae; genus Gymnogyps; species Gymnogyps californianus. Next base: position 155,745,678 of record NC_059471.1, read on the forward strand.
ACTATTTCGCAAGCTACTTGAGTATACGAATGGCTCTGAAAAAAGTCAAAGTTTGCAACCATCCCTACTCCTCCAGCCCTCACTCGCCATGCAATTTGATCTGTGAGATACAGAAAGTCAGGGGCATTTTCTGCAGAAAACCAAGCAGCGTCCCCTTCCTTCTGCCCTGTCACTGGGCTGCCGTGACAGCCCCCTTCTTACAAAAGTAATGACTATAGTTACATTCTGCACATAGGATTCTTACACAACTTAAAATGCCATTTTGTGGGCAGTAATCAGATCCTGTAGTCCCAGCTTAAGGTAAATACTGTAAGTGTGTCTAGGAGCTAGAGCTCCAGGGTTGCTCAAAAGCACAGACCTTGAACTGGAAATGAGTCTCTTCAAATCCCACGTAAGACCACACTGCAGAATTAGGCTGAGAGGAGCAGTCCACGTGGCTGTATCGGCTGTATAGAGCAACTCTGGCCTTTGCCATCTTAGTCTTTCACCTGAACCAACCTCTCATGCTCTGGGTTTGCTCCTGCTTCTTCTCTCTCCAACTCTACTTTGGCTGCCCTTCAGAGCCTGTGGAGGGCATCAAGGTGCTAGGAAAATGCCCTGACAACTTACAGGTGGGACAGGCACTGCTGCGCTTCTCAAGCTGCCAGGGAGAAGTGGCTGGCAGTTCTTCACCTCTCTCTGATGAGGAGGCTGAAGACTTGGGCTCGTTCAAGGTCCACATAACAGGACATTCCCCAAAGTGGGGGGCTGTCAACTGTGTCTTGACACTCAGCTGCCAAATGCTGCAGATTGATCCTTTTTCTAAGATGTGTGCTATCTCCCCATGCATGCCCAATGCCTCCGATAACCACACAAGAACAGCAAATACACTGCAACGCTTCATATTCGTTACCACCATTCCTCATTTTAGTGTAGCAATTCAACACACGCTTTAATGTCATCCACGTCTCTGGAAGCCAAGAGGGCCATTCACATAAGCTTAAGCTTAGTTTCTTTTGCTAGATCATAGGTACTGATGCTGGAAGGTAATTCTCTAAATCCAACATAAATGTTTAAAGTTTATTCCCAAAGGATTTATGTAGACATAAATATACTGACTAAAAACAAGCAAGACTTTGGGGGCTTTTTATTACCTTCTAAAGTAGCCAGGCACATGGATATTTTATCTCTCTTTTGTATCTGCTTTCTTCTAACTGCACAGTTCAGAGACTTCATACAGATCAGAGGCAAAGTTCAGACTAGCACTGACAATTTCATTAAAAAAAAAAAAAAGAGAGAGAGAGAATTGTGTTTTCTTATGTTCTCTCCTCTTTTATTGCTATTTTCAAAATGAAGAACAGACCCTATCAAAGTGCTAAGGGCTGAAAACATAACTCTAAACGATACAGGAAACTCAACTTTGTGCCAATCCATTTTTATCATCGCTTTGTGGCCATAACAAAGCTGAGAACAAGAGCTAAACAACAGAGAAAAAAGAATAATTTCAACATAATTTTTTTGCTGAAAGTAACATCGGTGACAATAACAAGAATCCATTCAAAAGACAGAATGTTATCTTCCAAGCCAGTTAACATGCCTTTCTTTCTCCGGCTCATTATATATCTTACACATCAAGCAGTATTTTGACCTCACTTACAAAGGAATATGTTTGGAGTGACCACATCTCTGTATGCATATTGGCATTGCTAAGTAAAATCCAGCCTGTGCTACCTTTCCCTTCTCAGGTCCCTCCCGCACCTGCCAAGAGGAGATAGGTTATCAAATGAGCCTCCAGAAAAGCATTTCCAGAAACAACACCATGGCTATCTTCTGCTTTTGCTTGTGCTCATGCAACCCTCCAGAATCCAGTCCGCTAATTTAAGTGACTAACAACGGCAGAAGCTGTATTTTTGACAACTACGGGGATGAGATCACTTAGGTAAGCTTTTATTTTTGATACAGGCCTTCACCATTACTTCCTTTTACCTGCTGAAATCAACTAGCAGTATTTCATCATTAACTTTTTAGCACAGTAACGAGCAAATTCAGCTAGCCTCAGCTGAACCTGTTTACCTTTTAGATTTCATCTGTCCCTCTTAATATTGTTGTGAGCATCAAAGAAATACTCCATTTTCCTCTTGGATGATTATTCTCTGTTTGCAGTCTCCCACTGGCAAGTAAAACACACTTAGATAAAATAAATTGAAACTTTTTTAAGCCACCAGATACTCCTTCCAGCCCACCACCCTGAACTTTCTTTTGAGTGCACAGCTCTGCATGGAAGCAACTAGTTGAAACAGGAATTCTTACTATGGTGGATCTGAAAAAGGCCATCAGCTTTCCTTCTGTATGCCAGCTGTCACATTAACGTGCGTGCTAGCCCTCATGGTCACGTGTACCATTATACTCTCTATTACCCTTTTGTTTAAGGGCCTCAGCCACAAAAATCTTTGTGCATTAGGTGCTGTAAACACAGCCGTGCTTCAGAAAACATGGCATCTGAAGAGAACAGCATAAGGTAAACGGCAACAGACACCTACAGCTAGACTGGAGAGTACAGGGAGAAAACACAGTGTTGCTCAGCAGTATTACCACAAGTGATCTAATTGTACGATCTGCAGTTAAAACGCAACTCATTACAGTACTGCTCCTCTTGTTGTCAAGTTAACTGAAACATTGCTAACTTTTCCTTGTCTGCCTCTACATGAGCACGAGCATCAGCTGCTGGAACAGACGATTCTCCTTCTCCTCTGAAGGCTTCAGCCGGTGAGCTTCCTGGGCTCAGGAGCTGCGCAAGTCACTGGAGTTATCTGAAAACTGTCCCAAGCCTCCCGCAAAGGTAGAAGTTCAGTGATGACACTACAAAACTTTCAGCACTTCTCACCTCTCATCAGGCCTGGGCTACTACACTTGCACTTGAGAACTTCAGCTTCAAACCAGCTAGGAATGGCAGTCGTTGGCAAAAAGAAAAATAACAACAGAGAGTTACCCCAGCTCTTTGAACCATTTAATTTTTGATTCAGAGTCACTTCAGTGAGATTCAGGCCAAACCCCACACATCTGCCCTGCCTCTGCCCCTGAGCAGGAGCCTTTGGAGACAAACAGTAGGTTTGGTAGCAGGTAGAAGTCTGCTACTCCCTGGCTAATGCAAACCAGCAGATGCAGGGACAGAGGGGACAGAACCTGAACGTGCACCCAAGCACCAATCCCGTGCAGTCACAGCAAAATAAAGGCAAAACCTGTCAGCACAAAATAACTCATGTCTGTGCAAGTAAAACAACGGCTATGATTACTTCTGTCCTTCACTAACTAGGAGACAGAGGTCAAGCTGCCACTCAGTGACTCACAGATTACTTTCCAACCTATCACAGGAGAAGCACGCTGTCTCATTTGGAAATCAGCTATCTCTGGTTTTGAAGTCTCCTGATAGCGAGAAGGGTGAAACCTCACCTTCTTTCCTCCCACATCTTTCCTTATATGGGGAACAGCAACCTCCAGGTAGCCACCATCTGTAAGAGGATTTCTCCTCTGCCCTTCCCCCCTTCTCAGTTCCTAGAGCCACTTCCCTTCTATTTATTCCTCTTCGAACTGAAAATTTCTCACAGTATATGTATGCATGCATCTCTTCTGCCCCCCCCCCCCCCCCGTAAAGTACCACAGAATAACCATTGTATGACCTGGCCTAAAAGGCAAAGGACGTTTCCTTGACCTTCCTCCTTAAACAGGTAACAGCTGTGGCTCTAACTCAGCTTAAGTCAGGCCACAAGATTAGTGTTTTTCAAGCACTCTCAACTGCTTGAGAGTTGCTCCTTTTCCCCAGCGTGACCTGGAGAAGGAGGTAGCTACTGAGCCCCCACCTGAGAATTAGGTGCCTTTACATTAGCTTAGGCTAATTTGAAGCATCAGTGCAGCAAGTGGCTTGAGAAGTTAAGACAGAAACTTCAGGGTCTGAAATCACAGCATTCAGGGGTCTGAAGCTGGGGAATGTATAACCCCATACTAATCATAGCATCTTTAGGTAATTTCTCTCTTCTGGTAATGACTCATTCATTTATAAACCAACGTCAGTCACTTTTCTAACCTCATTGCCAATAAGCAGCAGAGCAGAAACACTTTCCAATCAGAAAATGCTCTTCAGTGTAATACAGCTTTTCAGTCCCACTGTGCTGGGGCCTAAAACTTGTGAACCTAATGAATGCACAGATGTATGCAGTAAGCTTCCTCCATGTTACACTTAAATCTCTTGCCTGCAGTGAGCAAACGTACAGGGGGAAGCAAAAACCTGATAAAAAAGGATTTAAATATGTGGTACTTGAGCAAAGCATCCTGAAATCCTGTGCAAACTGTGTTCCTAATGCTGCTTTTTCATATTCAGAAGTGCAGATGATGAATCTCGCTACTCGTAATTCTTCTTATTTTCACACTTGGAGCACCGATCTCATGCCAACAGCCCCTCACCTTGTTCTGCTTCTCAGCAGCCACCACTGCCCTTAGCCAGCTACTGCCCTGACCCAAACATGCATTGAAATAAGGGGAAAAAGACATAGAAAATCATACTCCAGTGTGTTGACTGCAGTGCATTGTCCTTCAGTGGCCACCTACTGCTGGAGTAACATCTGTGGGTCACCACACCGCTGTTCCTATGAGTGGCTGCTGCTGATCTGTCATCGGAGGTGAAAAAAAGAGCACCCTTTCCCCGCTCCGTTTCCTTTGCACTTGGCGAGGAAGCAACTTGAGTGGGAGGAGAGAAAGGAGCAAACACAAAACCACAGAAGCAACTAGGAGCAGAGACCAAACTTTATGTCTTTCATATACATGCAAACAGTGGACTCCGATTGCAGCCGGCCCTTGTTCTAGCCCCGCTAATTGTACCATCACTCACAAGTATCGCTGCAGAAGCAACTGCTTGTCACCGTACTGAGCTAGGTTATTTCCCAGCCCCTGGTCTGAGCACAGGTATCTTTACCAAAAGACAGTATGTCTTTTATGTACTACAGAGATGGAGTCTGAAGCGCTACAGCCAATAGCTGCAATAGGAGGGGTTTGATTTCTCTTAGGTAAATAGTTCTTTTTAAGTAAAACAAGCTAGCCATTTGTAGCTGTTTCAGACCTGCCCTGGTACAGTAAATATGAGAGTGACCTTGATTTTTCACATCATTTCACCAGGCTGCAACCTTAAAGGGACTTACTGTGCTTATAAAGCTCAAGAGAAGAAAAATAGACAGCAGGAAATCCTGTGACAGGCTTGTTTTGGTGATCATGTGAGAGAGACAGTAGCAGGAGAAGAAAAAAAAAAACCACCAAAAAAACCCTAAACCCAAGAACACCTGTGGCCAACCTGCAAGTGGGGAGACTGGGACTTCTGAGCCTCTTACTGATCCTCCCAGCGTTACTGAAACGACTCTAGCAGCAAGTGTAGAGAAGGTAGGGATTAGTTTAGGATTCAGTGCTGGGTTTAAAAGAAAAAGGTTCATGCATGTTTATGTCAGGAGTTCCCAGATCACTTCAGGTGGTAGTACGCGGACTGGTAACAAGTGTATTTGCACACTGCCTCCTTTCTGCAAGCCCTCTCAAAAGCACGCGGGAACTCCAGCTCAGCCGCATTTGAAGCGCATTTGTTTCCAAACCAGAAGGTGTTGCTTTCGGGGAGGTCAGCCCCAGGCATGGGACTGCGTGGCACTGGGTGGTTTGAATGCCCACAGAGACATGGTGTGCTTAAACGGGAAAGTTATGGAGTAGAGGGGGTGGAGGGGAAGAGGAGCACTGTTCTCCAAAATCATGTCCCTCCGGAGCTGATGTGGAGAAGGGTGAGGTGAGCTGCCCCAGCGTGGGCAGGACACCTGTGTCAGAGCTGGTGGTCGACCACTGAGCCCTGGTCAGCAGCCCTGCCACCGCGGCTCTGCTCCTGCTCCCTGCCCGCACAGCACTGCCTGGGCCACGGGCAGCCCCACTGAGGTTGAATGGGGCTGCCTGCATCCAGAGGGCTGCCTTTCCCTCTATGGGGATCACTGACATGCTTAAAGGCTGCGGCAGCCTTGGGAAAATGCTCTTCTTTTAGAAGCAAATTTGCATGTACCTTCTTTTCCCTGTGTTTTGCTTGCTCTTTTGCACAACTGCCATTTTCCTAAAAAAGGGATCTTTGTTGTTTAGCCATTCACCTGTTCCCAGTGCTCATCCCCTCACCTGAGGCCATCATCCTGCCGCTTGCACTGGTCGCAGTGGCAATCCTATCCCCTTTCCACATCTAAAGGGAGATTGTAACCTCGGGCAGGGAAGAGAAACCGCTGGAAATTAGGAACTCCTAAGAAACAAACACTCTTTTTCACGCAAGTATCTCTAACAGTGATGAACATGGGAAAAGCAATGTGGGAATGACAGGGTATGGTTAACAGGTGGCCCAAAGCCCAGATTTCAGGGTGCTCGTAGGCTCTCTGGTTGTTCCAACAATTAATGGTGAATGTGGCAGCCAAAAATCTTTTTATTTAATTTTTTTGTTGTTAATCTGTGCTTAGCAGGACTTTGCCAACAGTTCCCTGTGGTATTTTACCTCGTTGGACTATGGCAGAGGTTTTGCAACTCCAGCTGACTGGTGAGGACCAGAGCCCCTCACCCGTGGGGTGGCACCTGCTTATGGAAAACCAGTGCTCCTGACCCTGGTACCTGCCTCCGGCTGCCTTTCACAAACTTGTCTCTGATCTACAATACCCCTAATGGATTGAGCCCTGCCTGTGGGGACACAGGTTCCTTCCTTTCCAGCCACCAAGACAAAACTGAGATCTGCAGAAGGAATAATGCCGTATAGGAGCTGTTTTCAGAGAGGGGAGAGGGGAGAGAAGGGACTGGCTCAGCACTCAGTTGAGATATTTGATTTTCCACCACTCAGCCATGGATGAGCCAAAAGGAAGCAGCACAAGACTTCTCCCCCTCCTCGGGCTATCGACGACTTCTCCTTGCTGGGGAAAGCCTCTCTGTCAGGTTCCTTGCAAACAGCCCTTTGTTACAAATATTCTTGGGCCTGGAGGCACATAACCGGGCATATTTTATACACTTGGTTAATAAATAAACAAAGCCATCCTGTGACGGCCTTTCCGACTCCGCACAGGGACGCAGGGCTCCTCTCAGAGCAAGGCCAGTGTCACGTGCTGGCGCCGGGCAGGGAGATGCTGCAGCGTCACAGAGAAAGGGGCAGATCGCTAACTTTGACAAGATAAAGGAGGAGCTGGCGTGTCTGCTCAGAGCAAAATAAAAAACACCTAGGGAAATGGTAAGAAGGTTTCAGCAGAGAAAACCCTAGGGAGACTCCAGTCTGAGGAGATTGTTTAGGCCGAAATATAGGTTTTTCTGTTTTAAATTAGATCCCAGAAAAGGAGTTATTTTGGAATATACAGTGTGTATCTTCTGTTGGATGCACCACGGGCACAACGCTGGTTTACCATCCCTGCTCCGAGGTGATTTATACACAAAGGAACTTGGCAAAGAATTATCTTTGCTTGAGTTTTGTAAAACCAAAAACCAACCTGGCCTGACTATCACAGAGATGGGACAAAGCCAAAAGCTTTCAACTGAATGTCTGTTCCCTTCCAAGACTCAGTGGTCTGAGTACAATGAAACTGAGATTCAATTAATCCTGGTGTTGGTTTTGCAAAAAAAATTCTGCTGAATTTTGGTTCTGAAAAAAACAACTCCAAACTCTGAGTGTCCTTGGGAAAGAAATGAACAACTGCTTAAAATAGTATAGCTTGAAGTCTGCTTTCCTCCACAAAGTCTTCTGCAATGTATTGCCTGTTTTGCAAGCCTGCAGTCCTACCAGCTGTGATCATCACTAAGTGAAACTGAGCTTAGAGTTCAGCAATGAATTTGGTGGTTTTGCTCCAGTCCCCAGAAGAAACTTTCCTCCTCAAATGATCTAGCTATCCTGCTCTTTACCTTGGAGAGGCAGTCAGTAAAGCAGTGAATGTTGCAGGTAGGATTGAAACAGACTGGCAGAGCAATGAGGCTCCCACAGCTGCAAAAGCAGTCAAGTCTGAGACAGAGATGTTTTTGCAAGTCCAGAATGGCAGAAGATTTTGAAATGTAAGTGCACTAACACTGTTATACAAGGACGTAACAGATACCAATTCACTGAGTAAACTAATAAGCATAGCCTATCTCTGCTGCCGTTACTACTGCCTCATTTAAAGGGCAGTTTTGGCGAGAATGACACACTCTGAGTCACATAATGGGGAAGAGGTTGTGACGCTGCTCGGGAATCTACCTTGCTTTGGCTCCCTGTCAGCATGGCTAGAGGACTGATACCTGTCATGGCACGATGTCGACATGTGGCAAGATGGATCCAGTTTAGCCCCCTGCATCCCTCAGGACCTGCACTCACCCAGCTAAGCATGTACAGCCAGTTAAAAAACACACCTGCACACAGCCTCACTATATACTCCGTGTGGGCAGTTGACAACATGCACGTAGGCCTTTATGCCTGCATATTTTCTTGCAGTGTCTGAAACTAGACTGATAAACACCTCTTCAAACTGATACTCAGCTTCATTCTCTGTTATCCAAACATTTCATCAAAGGCCACTTACCTACAAAGCAGACATCTCGACCCAAGCCAGACACGCCACATACCAAAGCCTTTTGAAAACAAGGAACCAAAACTACATTTATCCGTTAATAGTGCAGGGGTGACAGCCATTATTTTATATCTGCAATATTTTGCAAATTCTAAAAGACTTAAATCTCATAAGGTGATTATGCCATTAATTAGTGAAACGCTGTCATCCCTGGGGTGCAACACAGCAGCTGTTTCAGCTGAGCAGGAAAGAAAAGCCAAGAGGGCAAGGTAGCATAGTGGTAGTGCCCCCAGGAGAAGCCCTCCTGCTCCAAGCATCCCAGCGCTGCCACCCCACGCTAGGGAACCACTCTGGTTCCAGCAAGGGAGGATCGCATCTCCACCCGCCACCCCAACCACCCCCTCTCTCAGAGGCTAGTAACTCCTCTTCCACCTGGGTGCATGAATGTGGGCTCTAACGGAGGAGGCATCTGTTGCAGGCTGAGCCCTGCATTTCTCCGGATGTGGGTTTTCCCGGGAAGTTGTTCATACATGGATTATCAACCCAGAGGGGATCTCTCTGGTCATGCATCCCTCTGACCTCCTGCAAAACGGAGATCACAGAGACTACCTCAATGATCTCCCCTTCAAACTGCAGCATAAAAAGGAAAAGGAAAAAATAAAATCCCATGAAGATACCCCATGACGCAGCAGCTATCACAGCTTTTTGATCGGTTGCTCTGTGAACAGGGCTTCATTTCTAGCCTAAGCATGTCCGGCTAAAACTGTCAGCTGCAAAGCCCTGCTCCTGCACTGCGAGCTGGGCAGAGCAGCCCTCCATTGGCAGCTTCGGTTCCTCACACAGGCACCTCCAGACCATGGCTGCGTCACCATGTACCTCCATGAAGGGTCACTGATCAGGCCCAGGCCGACTCAGCTAGTGATAAGTGACAAGACAAAGGACTACGGTGACTGGGGCGCAGGCTGGGACCACTGTCCCAAGCAAGGGAGAACGCTTGAACGGCCACCAGCCAGGTCCTACACACGCAGGCTAAGGATGCTACAGGAGGAACGCTTTGTACCACAGTGAGTTTTGCACCACAGGCTGAAGATGGGTGGGAGGAAGGAGGCTGATCCTGTTCACAGCACTCCCCCTTTTAGATGACAACTCTGACCACAGTACTGACAAAATCTCTGACTTGGCTGGAGCAGCAGCGCAAGGAGCGGCCGACAAAATCGGGATGGGGCAGGAGAGCCCCTGCGCGGCCCGCCAGCACTGGCGGGGAGCTGGGGGAGCGATGCGAGCGCGACGGTGCCAGAGCTGCGCCACCATCGGGGATGGGATAGATGTGGTGGTGTGGGCCTTGTGGGTCAGAGGACCCTATCCCTGGTTCCCCATCTGCTCTGGGGTCATTCCCCTTTAGTAAAGGACTCAGGACCAGGAGCTTTAAGCTCTCACAATGGCTGTGACGTCCTTTGTCATTTCGGTGCAGAGCCAGTGGCAGGGCCCAGGGTGCGCCTGTCCCCCCACCCCGCCAGGCTCTGGCTGGTGTTCATCCCCTTCGCCAGAGGCCTGGGGCAGGCACTGGGGATGTGATGGTGCGGCCCTCCCAGAGGGGGACTCTCCATGGCGAGGGGTGTTCCTGCAAGGCCCACCTTAGCCTGGCGTGTCCTGCCTCTCTCGGGCCCCTCTACAGTCAGGAACGAGGGAGAAAAATCTCCAGAGTATCAATTATGGCAGCAGATCTAGCCTGGAGGAGGCTACATCCTCTGAGAGGGATGGGAGCTAAGTTTTGCTAGACTAAAGACATTTTGATGACCATTTTTGATACCTTCTGTCCCACCCTGCCACCTCAATACCATCGCGATCCTTCTGGAGAGCACTGGCTTAGTCTGACAGAAACATCCCCGGCGGGACAGAAACGTTGCTGATGTTGGGGCGCCCAGCGAGGGCCCCCGAGCTGCACCAGCAGCACAATACCAAGTCTGCCCACCGTTCCTCTCACAAGAAACTGGGCTGAAGGATCCGCTTTGTCTTCAGAGCACATTACACGGCAGCAACGGCAAATCACTCACGTAAAGTCTGCAAGCAGCCGTGGGACTGTCTTAGCTTATGCTGGGCTATACAGATTCGGGTCAAGAAAGAGCACAGAGTTTGTTTACAGACACTTCTGTCTTCCACCTCTGGGAGAAGAAAATAGGCCTATCATTTATAGGAAGAGGAAAGGCCTTATATTGCTCTGAGAATGAGCAGGATCCCACACAACTTTCCTCACTTGAAAGGATTTGGCCATCACATTCTTGCAAGTAATGTTAAACAAAAAAAAAAGAGGGAGAAGAAAAAGCAAGTTGTTAATAAAATATGGGGACGATCTGGGAATTTGCTCCCAAAAGCCCATGATAAAAAACCTCCAGCTGAGAGCCGACCTCTACATTATATTCCCCAGTGCTCTGCCTCGTCTTTCCTTAAATGCACGGGGCACAGGGCTTCTGTCACTTCTTTGGCATGCCTGCTTAGAGTCTGAGAGGTTTTACTCCGAGGAAGCTTTTCCTTCACGTTCAGCTTAAATGTGCCATTTCTTAAAGTCATCCCCTTGTCTTTTATACTCTAGCAAGCAAAACAAGTGTAAATTAAATGGAAGACACATGAAATCTTTATAAAGCCCAGTGTTTCCCCTAGCATGAAAGTTCCTTCTCTTTGGAGTGGAATGGGTCTTTACTCTGTGCTGTATTTTTCCCCATCAGAAAATGAAGAAGAATATAAATTTTCCTCATGACTTGAATTTAGCTTCATCAGCAGCCCCCTGCTGATGTAATTCAACCCAACGAGATTTTTCTTTTTCTTTTTTTTTCTCCCGGTGAGCTGCTGCCCCTTTTCCCCTCCTCCCATCAATTCAGGCATGGAAAACAAGGGTGGAATTAGACAGACAGAACTTATGATCTAACAAGCTGCAACTTCAGACTGGGCAGGAATAACATTTAAAATATAAAAAGCAAATTTTATCAAGCCTTTTCCTCCCCAGAGACTGCCACAAAAATATTCCTTGTTTGTCGCTGAGAATGAACCATTTTTCTCTTTCATTTCTGCTTTCTGTCACATATTTCATTTTGGCTGCCCCTTCTGTCTTTCAGCTAGGGACCTAGGCTGCTAATGCAGTATCACAGATAGCTCAACAACAAAATGCCTGTATTATCTTTTTTTTTTTTTAATTCTAGTCTGCCAGGTAATTGCAACCCTAAAAGCTTTTGCATATTTACCACAGAAACATGTCTCTCCTGGAGGATGGGACTGTCATCAGGTAGAATATTTCATTTAATAAGCCTCTTCTGAGGTATAAACTAGGGTTGGGGTTTTTTTTCTGGCCTCCTTCAGAGCAAAGGACAAGCAGATAAAAATCAGCTACTGCAGTGCTACACTGTCAAAGTTCCTGTTCCAGTGAAAATTAACTCTTCCCAAGCTCAGAGCTCAGGTGGGCTTTGCCACTGTGATGTTTATGAAGTAGGAAAAGGGTCTGTTATCAACTCATGTTGGTTTTTTGCCCCCAGTCCTCCCCATGTATAAGACAGATTTCTTTCCTATTTACAAACAGAGCAACTACCCTGCTTTTCTGTAACCCATCTGATGAGCTGTGGTTGCTGCCAGGACTGATTTTCATTAAATCAGTCATCAAGAAGGATCACATTTTCCCTCTTTGCCCCTGTTTCACAGAATTACAACAACAAAAACATGGCCTGAACATTTCTAAATTCAGCTGTCATCTAAAGACAAATTCCCTTCTTTTCCCCCCCTATTTTCCCCCACCCCTGAGGTAGCAGTAGAATTGCTTTTCTCGGTCCTTGGCATGTTGAATCAAGCTGACTGGTACCAAAGAGAGGGTCTGAGGAGAACATCTACAGACAGACTTTGTGTCTTGGAGTCAAGACAGAGGGAGAGGATGACCTTCCAGGGGTTATGAGAAGAGACTGCTTTGATGAAACTTCAACAGACTGAAGAGGGATATAGCTGGTTCACACATTTCGCTTTGGGCATGCCTACACAGAGGTCAGAACTCCATCCTAGCATGTAACACACCTGCAGTTAAAAGCACTGTGAGTGGGAATCGACTGTCCATGACAGGTCCTCAGTCCAACACCAAATTACTGACAATACTCATTCATCCCTACCAACAGCTTCCCACATGGAGAAAGGTGTTTCCAGCCTGGCCAGGCTGCCTGCTTGCCTGGAGCAGAGCCGACAAGAGCCTGCCAGAATCCTCCCATTGACTCCAGCAAGCTCCACAGCCTGTGTGAAAACTACTCCTTGACAAAGCATCTTCTGCATCCATACAGTTTTCCTGTGGGCCAACCTTATTCTTGTAAAGTCCCTGGTTTCACATATGAGTGAAGACTGGAAGACATATCTGAAATACAGACTGATTGTTTAGGTTAAGGTCTTTCTGAAACCAAGAACCTACTTGCATTGACTTGGAAAGGAAATGTAGACTCTCCAGATACATCCCATCTTCTGGAAACAGTCCCAGAGAGAACAAAGTACTGACAGAGGTGAAAGGCTTTCTAAATTGTAACTGGCAAACTCTATTTTTACAACATTTTATGGTTATTTACAAATTTACAATGGTTTTCAATGCAAGCAAACTCCAAGAGGTCAGGATACCATTTTTTCCTATCATCACCAACAAGCCATTCTAAGAGCCACCCCAGTTTAGGATTAAGGGATGACTCTCATTCATTTACAGGAATGTAGGAAAATTTCCATAGGTAAAATACTTCTCCTAGTAACGTTACATGAGCCCAGTCTCTTACCTGTAATATCTGGATTGAAGGTAGGTAGAACACACAGCTTTAGACACATGACTAGCTGAACCAAAGTCTATGACCTTGACCCTATATGGCTGTCGGGATGGGTCTACCAACATGATGTTCTCTGGTTTGAGATCAGCATGAATCAGTCCCAGGCTTTTCAGCTTCATTAGGGCAGTTGCTACCTGCTGGAGAATTGGTCGAATGTACTTAAGGGGCAAGGGACTGAATTTGTTTTGTTTTAGGAAATCATAGAGGTTCTGCTCCAACATTTCAAAGACCAAGCACGTGTGATTCTTGTGCTGGAAGCACTCGTACGCGCGGACAAAGTTGTAGTCATCCGCACTTTCTGTGCTCAGCCGAGCCAGGATGCTCACTTCAATCTGGCCTTGCCGGGCATAGGAAGGATGGTTCTTTAGGATCTTGATGGCCACAATCTCATTAGTGCCACGTTTCCAGCATTTGACTACTTGTCCAAAGGTTCCACGGCCAAGAAACTCTAACACTTCGTACGTGTTGGTCATGGAACAGAGCACCTCATGTTGCACCAGCTGGTAATCCCCTTCGCTGTTGGAACCACTGTTTTTGGAGGTGGCCGTGGAGGTGGTGGCGGTGGCTACAGTGGCCCCACTGGCATTGTTCTGAATCATTGGTGGATGCTCTTCGATGATCTGCACGCTGCTTGTGTTCTCGATCTCCTCACTCTTGCGCTTAAGTCCACATTTTTGGTAGGTGTCCAGAAGGCTCACAGTGCTGCGACGCATCAGGTTGTGTGGCCCGCCCAGTGTTTGCCCAGACACTGCAACCACACCAGAAGTGCTGTTGGCGGATGTCACCACAATGTGCCCCGTGCTTGCTGGGAAGATGATGGTCTGTTCGTAAGGGATGCTCGGATTGGGGATCTGGAGGGAGGCGTTGACGGCTGCTGCGGCGGCTGCTTGGGAGGACTGCACGTTCTTGCTCTGGCTGTAGACTTTGCTGTGTGTGCCGTACCCAGTCATATCCCAGTTCGAACTCGGCTCCACTTTCAGTTTCTTCACGCTACAGAAGGCACTTGACTGAAGGGTGTGAGGAGAGAAAACTTGCACATGCGAGGCCATACCTGCAATACAACATCAGAGTGAAACCACAGTGTCAAAATGCCTTCCCCAGCTTTTTTCATTTGTTCAGTGGCAGGAAGGGAAAATGGGATACAGACTTCAGATACAGCACACACACACACACACACACAAGAATCAAGTTCTTCCAGAAATATGTATTCAACACAAATAAAACATTATGCTCTAAAATAAATCATTATCCCTGATTGAACTATACAAACAACCACCAAGATTCCTGCTGTCTTGCTCTCCCCCTTCTCATTTTTAATAACAGGAATGTAAATGTTATTTTTACCTCCTCTGCCTAAAGAGACTCCTATTCCGATTGTCTCCATGAATATATCTAGCTCTCAGGAAGAACTCACGTCAAATACTGCAAAGTATTCTGCCTATAGAAGCCAAATCTCAAATCCTCAGGCTCATCCTATATTAAACAGTTTGGTGGATCTGACTTAAGCCCTTCGTTTATTCCCATAAAACCACTGTGTAGCTTGTGGCCTGTAGAGAGCCAGGATGGGACCAGGAGATGAAACACCGTGACAAAATGGAGGTGTGCAGACAAAGTTGAGGAGCCAGGACAGAAGCAGCAGATGATGTTTCAGGTTGCTTGCCAAGTCTGCGTGTGGGAATTGTGCACAATGCTGGTCTGTGCTCAGGGACACTGGAGATGGGAGTTACACAACATGAACTTCACTGTGTGCTCTCAGTTCTCCCAGATTTATAAAATTGTGTTCATCTACTCTTATTCACAGTGACAATACCATCACTGGAAAGCAGATCCCCTGGAAATGAACGGCATTGTTAATGAAGCAACGTACACATTAGCATGTGGCAGAATTAGGTCCTAATAGAACTTTACTTTTTAAGAAAAGACAAAAACCTATTTTACTGCAAGCTTCTTTGGTTCTAGAAGAGTTAATGATCTTCTACATCTTTATTAAAAAAAACCCCACCAAACAAACAAACAAAGAAAACCACCTCATAACCAAAGTGAAAATAAAGTATCACTGCGACAGACTTACTGAAGGATTCTGAGTAATATTCCACTGAAACAGAAAATGCTCCTGTTCAGAAAAAAAGATGTGGTCCACAGAGAAGAGGACATCTAAGTCCTGACGTGCTGCCAGCTCTCCCTGCCCAGGGTAGAGATGGTACTGCTGGGGCAAAGGTATTGTGAATGGCACAAATCTATGGGGATTCCTGGGGCAGGAGTCAGTGCCCGGGGGGAGTTAAAGCAGAAAGGCACAGCCTCCTTCACCCTTCTATCTGTCGTCAGTGTTTCTTTTTAATAAACCAGAATGAATAGGGAAGAAAAAGACAATATGCTGAGCTGGCACCGTTGCTGAATTATTAAGCACAAACATAACCTTGACTTGTTTTCAACTTTAAAAAGTTAAAAGCTGAATGAATGCTTCAGTGACAAAACCACAACAAACTCCGCAGTGCACATGGATGACTTCTTCATGTGGAGACCTGAGATATCTAACACTCGGCTCCCTTTCCTAAAAGAAACCCATTCTCCACTAGTCCGTGTTGCTCTTCGGAAGATTTTCTGGAGCTTATATGTACACATACACACTCACACACATGCATGCATAAACACATACACCCATATAGAAAAATACGAATGTTACTCCACACTTCCAATGCTGAGTAGCATGGTGAAGCAAACACACCTAAACACACCAAACACCCATTTTCCAGTTAATTCCCAGCAGCCCAAAGCCCAGGAACTGCTCAGGAGAGGGCCGCTGTGGTGAGCCAAAAACCACCGTACGTAGCTACACAGAAGTAACCAGCAAAGCAATCACTCCAGTTTGCTTCAACACCCCCACCTTCACCCCTGCCACAGTGACGAATTTATGAAGACAGGCAGACACAGAAGAAAACCCCTATCAGGACACATGGGGAAACCCTCACCCCTGCTGGAACACGCAACGCAAAACCCCACTAACCCTGCTCTAGCAACGAAGCCCTGCAAAGCGCAGCGTGCCCTCCTTTGCAGACGTGACCCCTGGCTTTAATGTGACTTCTGATGCTGTTTGCTGCCATTCATATTAACTGCCCCCCACCAACCTCCTTGGCAGCAATTTCCAAGGTCCCTGCAACTGGGTCCTCAGACGCCCCCCCCAGCTCCCTGCCCCTCTCAGTGCTTTCTCTCCTCTCTCCTTTCCACAGAGCGATCATGTTGCCATGAATGCCGTAGCATGTGGCACGCGGTGAGCTCGGAGAACCGCAGCAATATTACTCAACTTGTCATCCCAGGCACAAATATCATATGTGAGCAAGCCGAAACTGTGTTTGTTTTTCCACTGATTAAGAAGAGTCACGGTGTTCCTTCTAGTACAGTACCGACCTGCCTGGAGAGTGGGGTTGGTTTGATGTATGTTTTCCCCCTGGACGCAAATAATAACGCAGATGTAATTGGTAACATATTGTGGACCTAGCAGAGGTGTAATTTATAGCTTTATGGCTTTCATTCCATGGTGTGCTTGAGCAATATCTCTTCATACAAAATAAAAAGGGAAAAAAACAATTGACGCAGAACAAGGAGAGAGGTTCTTCTCACACGCTCCTCTAAAGATAACACCAGAAGACCCAGGCACCCCAATTTAAAGTCAGGGATGTGAAGCACAGCAGCTGCAACTTTCTCAGCACCGCTGTAAAAATCAGGATAATCGCCACCATTAAGACACAGACTTTCAACTGGTGCAAACTGGCAGGGCTCCAGTTGATATCAGCTGACACTAAAAACAAGGTCAGCAGTCACTCAACGTTGTCAACGTCAGATGGCTGCCTGTGCCCCTTGGTGAAACGAGCTGTTGTCAGGGACTGGTTTCCACATCAACAACCAGCCCCTTGCTGTCCCTGCAACACTGCTGGCAGCCTCAGCAGGGGGACAGGAACAGGGAACAAACACTGACCCACCCTGGTACCCCAAAAACAGAGGGGGTGGAGGAAGCAGGGCTGTCTTGTGGCTAAAGGGAGGACTTCGGACTCCTCTGCTGCCACTTCCACCCTCCTCAAAGGTTACATCTCATCGCAGGAGAAATATCTTTTTCCCCTAAAAAAAGAAGTATGAAATCTTCTTCCTTCCATCCAAAATGATTTTCTCACATTTGAGGTTTTAGGGGCACATGTTATAAGGAGAGTTACTCGGCCAGCTCTTCAGCGTAGTCCAATACCAAGAAATTACAGGCTGATTGACAGCTTGGTGATGGAAAAGAAGGCTTCTGCAGCAAAATCGTTTTTATTGCAAATTTGCCTGTGCAGCTAATGTGAGAAAAACACAACCCTAAATTTCCTGAGGACACTATCAAATTGTGCTGGTGGCATGTTCTTTTTTTTAAAAAGGATCTTTACTCCATGGCAATAGCAGAAATAGTAATAAATGTGAATAAAAGTTGGATGGTTTGTTACAGGGATCAAATTCCCCATTACAGCCTGTAATATGATTTACAACTTCAGCCTTTCGATTACATAGGCCAACAATAGCTTGCCACAACGTCCATGAAGAAACAAGACGGCAGTAATGGGGCGATCCATGCCAGCCAACCCCTGTGACAGCGACACCCCCTGAGCATCCCCCAGAGCCAGCGGGGATGCTCCTGAAGAGCATCCTCACTCCTGGGGTCTTGGAGAGATGGAGGGGCCATAAGGCACGGAGGGACGGAAAACGGGCTGTTTCACTTGGGAAAAGTCCTCTTAAACCCCCGCTCACAGGTCTGCCAAAAAACCTCCTGTGCGAGGCTGGGCCTCTCTTGTCCTAGCAGACACCTTGCCACTTTTTGCACAGGACAGCGCAAGGCTGGCCCCTGGCTCCTTGCCTTTTTGCTCTCCGCCAGGAGCAGAGGGGGTGAGGATGCTCAGGACGAGCAGCTGTGCCCACCAAGCATTCCCGCTCACCTGAAGCCCAGCTCAGCAGCCCCACCTGCACTAGCAAAAGCTTTGTCTGGACTAAGGCAAGTGGCAACACGGGCTGAACCCGTCTGGGCTCAGGCTTGGTCCCTGCCTTGGCAGGGGTGCAGGGCAGCCTCCCACAGCCCCAGTTAGCCGGTCAGGCTGCAGCCAGGACTTCACAACAGCTAAATACAAGCCCTGAAGAGTGCAAGTCTAATTTTTACATCACCCCTGTGCATGGTGAGTCTCTGGGCTGGGAGCAGAATCAAGGTTGGGCACCATGCATTAAATAAAATTGATAGTTCCTCTCTTTAATAATGAGTTTTAGTGTAGCCATTTAAAGCTCTCACACAATTGATAGTAACTGGATTTAATGGGGCCTCCCCTGTCCTTGATACGACTCACGTAACTCCCCATAGCATCCACATGAGCTGAAGTATGTAGTGTGCAGCCAGGGGACAATGTTAAAAGAGCCTGAATGACTTTTATTAAAAGACTTGACTTCTTTTTTTCCTGAGAACTCCTCCCACGTCAGCTTTCACTTCATAATAATTTAGCAGGTGCTATTTACAATTCAGATGGCCCTCTTCTGCATGCATACACAAATCACGTAGCTGGCTCACTTGTACTTCCAACAGGTTTCAGGAAAGCAAATGAGGTAAAGTTCCCTATCCACCCACCTCACCCCAAAGGGCAAAAAATACACTTTGGGGACTAAAGAAGGAACAGTTTGAAAGTCACTGATGTTTTCTTCTGCTTTACTCCCAGCACTTACTGCTGATTTATAAACGTGGCCTTTGTGGTGGCAAGAGACCAAGCCCCTACCCTGTATTAAGTAGGCAGTAAGACCTTTTGCAGTACCTGCAGAGCTGCCAGTGCTCTGTAACCAGAGACTGCTTGCTGACTGCCGCCAGAACGACAGTGCCTGCTTGAAAAATACTGTAGAAAGCACATGGCATGTGTTCAGCATATAAATGATGCACACAAGACACTCCTGAAATAAATATCTTCCACTTCTCCCCAGAGAGGCACAAGCCTGCAAACTCATATACACGCCCAGGTTAAGAAGGCAGTGAAAAGGGGATGTGCCAGGTATGGCTAATGTATTGCACCTTCAAAACAGCTGTGTCTCAAGCACAGCACTCTTCGTCACAGTGGCCTCTGTGTGGCCCCTTTTGAGGCATTGTCCCCAGTACCACTGCGCTCTTGGAACCTCCTTAAAATTTATGTCCCTGGAGGCTACATAAATTCCTTCCCTTGTTCTACCGAATGTTTGGAGACAACCGCAAAGCGGAGTTCAGACCTCAGCAGCCTCAGCTCCTTCCTGTTCCTGGTGAGCAGAAGATGTCAAGGGAGCCTTCGTTCCAGGTGAAAATCTCCCTCCCTTCCTGCTCTGCTTTTCCTGTCCTGCTAGTAAAACTGTCTCGTCCTAATTAGTAGTTTCCTAAATGCTTACACAGTGCGCAGCAGTTCTTAAAGATGTGACAGAGCTCGTCCCCTGCAGTGCTCCAGACCTGGCTTCACACGGCCCCAAGCTGCCACGTTTGATCCACATCCCCTGGCCAGACGAAAAAGCAAGTCTTTCCAACGCACAGAGTAGCCATAAACAAAACCAACCACCCAAAGCCAAGCATCCTTCTACCCCACACACACCCGAGAAGCGTATCTCCTGCTGCAGTGCGATGGCCAGGGAGCTCTGATCACAATCACCTTCACACCCTGTAACCCCCCACCACCCTGACTGCCCTCCTACACATCCCTCTCCTGCATTTATAGCATCAGCAGTGCAACCCTGCTTACTATTTCATACTCCACACCATGACTTTCCTTTATAGATAGGATAAAAGTTAGCAACCAGGACCTCAGTTAGTACTCTTGGGCATGGGGGGATGTAGGCAGCTGTTCCCTATGATGCCCTGAGCAGGTTATTTTGGCATATGGCTCAGGATATTGCTATCTCACACCCCCCCAAACCATTTTTATTCCCTTCTTCACTCTCCCTTTTAACTCCTTCAATCCAGGGCAACTTGCCTGCTAGGTACTGAAAGCCTTCTCAGCTGACCAGGGAGAAGAGGACACAGCCAGGAAAATATTGGGGAGACCTTCCTCTGAGCCAGCCCAGTCTGTCCTGCCCCCTTTCCCAAGCCTCCAGCTCCACCACACCTGCCCACAGGCAGAGGAGGTGCTGGGAGAGGTGGTAAGGGCTGGCCGGGGCTGCTAGCCAGCACTGCCTGGGGAGCACGGCAGTCGGCAAGCCCGGGCTTGGTGCCTATGTACTGATGCAGGCTGAAGGTCAGTGAGATGGCGCACACCCGCTTTCCCCTCCACGACATCTCCGGTGTTGGGGGTGGTGGGAGATGGGTGCTCTCTGGTGCACGGTCCTTGCAGGGGCAGCATCTCCTTCCCAGGGCTACGCATGGAGACTGTGAGATGGGCAGAGCTATCCATGCTGCATCTGTATGCTCTGGGAGGCATCCCTGCCATCCCAGGTGAGAGCTGTCATGAGTAGCTCGGTGGGAAATGGGCCACCCAGAGCCCTGGCATGTCCCGCACAGACTGAACGAGGCAGCACCACCCCGGGCCAGACCCTGCACCGGAGCCTGGAAATATCTAGGCTGCTCCAGCCCCATCCGCCCACGCTCGTCACATCTGGTGGGTCACTAGACAATGTCATATGAGCTGGATTTGGACGGTGGGCAACCACTTAAATAAGCATGCTATACATCTGAAACACCAAACTCTTAGGAATTAGTGAATACAAGGCATCACCAGCCACAGATCTCCCTTTGAACCATCTGTGCTGTCTTTTATTTTGTCTCTATAGACAAAGGAGTCAAGCCTTTCCTTCACTGCTCAGTGACCACAATTTCACATCTCACCACTACAAAACTCCACTCTTCGATATCCACTACAAGCCACAAACCCCTACTATTAGATATCTTCTGTAAGCTAGAAACATCGCAATTCTTATTCATCCTATTGATGTGGGTTCAGGTGCCCACGAGCCTGAGTAACAAGCTGCAGACTCCTCTGACATATTCCTGGTTGTACGCACATGAAGCAAAATCTCAGGGACAAATATATACACTTACATTTTAATCCTTGATTACACCTCAGTGAAGGATTCTTTCGGGGTCACCTCCATCTCCCACTTTAAGGAATTGCAGTGAAGACAAGAGATATTATAGATTTCCTCAGTAAATCATGTGACTAGTTTATGTTTCACATTATAGTTAATTCATGATGCAACACCTGAGAACACAGGTTAAAATATACTTCACCAGAGGTTGCCTCATTACTTCCCTGCAGATGCTGCAGCCACTGGACCTGACACCAATGTCTACATCTTGGTGTGAGAAGGCCCAGCAGTCAAGTCTGTGCTCCCCTGAACTGGAAGCTGTCCCCTAGATACCTTCCTAGGGGAAAACCCAGCACAGCTGGAATAGTGCAAAACTTCTTCTCTCCAGGACACCTCAACCTCACTGAGTGGAAAGGAAATAAAGGCAGCAAGCGAATACATTTGATAGGCTACAGCCTTGACAAAACAGAGCCAGACCCCAGTAAGTAAACCCCCTCCAGCATACCTGTCAAAGCTGACAGGAAGACCATCACTGCTATGGAAATCATGAAATGATGCTGCAAACGCTCTACCAAGATGTCAAAGTGCTCTCCAGACATAATGTAAGAAACCTGGGAGTCCACTGTGCCCATGGCAGGTCTCCGCAGCTTGAGAAGGCAGATGGATAGCCCTACCAGACGTACCTCGCTGAGCAACAGTCCTCCCGAGCCAGGGAGTGAAGCCATCAGCTCCTGTGACGACTTCTGGAGTCCAAGAGCAAAATGAGGTGACGAACGATAAAGACAGAGGCGGCGGCAGCACCTGAAAGCCTTCAAAGTCTGCATGAGAGTGTGAAGGAACTTATGCACAATCTCAGTGTGAAGACATTTTAGGAAAGTAAGTGGGTGTCAATGAAGCCAGGATCAAGTTTTACAACCAAACACTCAGTACTCCCAAGGGTCTCAGAGGAGCAGAAAGTCTGCTCTGGAGTCAGAGGTGGGATGAGAAAAAAAGAACAAGATGAAGTCAGACAGGTGGGATTGACAGAAGCTCTGCTTTGAAGCTTTATCTTTGGAGGACACTGAAGGATGTCTAACAAAATGCTTTGCCGAAGACATCCCTCCTTCAGTTTTCTTGGAGAGAGGCCCAGCAGAGCTGAGGCACGTGCAGGGTGCCCGGCTGGGGCTGTGCTGCAGGCTGCTGGGGGACCCACAAGTGGCACCACATCTGCTTAAAGAGCAGGAGACTGCAGTAACACCCGCAGCACCAGTCAAAATGAGGCAAGACACACTGAGGCTCGTATAATGCCATGCTTAAATGAGCTCCTGAAGTGCTGGGAACGGCCAGAGGAGATGGGGAAAGTAAGCTACCATGGAATGTTTTGTGGCTTCCCCATCATGAAGCCAAAATGGAGCCAGATAAGCCTAAAAGCAGTTACTCTGATCAATGTGCCAGGCAGGACTGTTTGGCAACAGCATATGTGTTCTGGCTACCCTCCTCCCTCCCATCATATGTCCTCCATGGTGGCAGAGTGGAACAAACAGTAACCACGGCATTTCTACAGCACCCTAAGTTCCCTTTGGAAAGCTATACAAGATAGTCTCAGCAGTAAATATGAAACTTGCCACAGTTTGCCTTGTAGTCCAGTTTAGTGTGCGTGTGGGTCCATATGTTTAACCTCCAAACAGATCTGTAATGCAAGAGCCTCTAGGTTCCCACAAGATCCATCTCTGATTGCTACTTGCTGACAAAGTTGCATCCTGAAAGCAGAACTGAAAAAAAGAGGGATCTCGGCATGGCTCTGCTTTCCAGGCAGCATGGGTCAAATCACTCAGCTGGGTCACTTCAGTTTCCATCTTCCAAACAGGGGTTGACAACAGTATCCCTATCTTACAGGGGAAACAGAGGACTTCCTCAATTCCTGACCCCAGGTCCTACAGCCTTCGCTGACCACCCCACCTGGCCCTCCGTGATCTTAGTTCCCGGGAAAGGGTGCCAGGGCCTCTGGAAAAGGGACCAAAATGAACCAGTGTTCCCTCTGCTGCCCTGGCTGTGCCCCCTTCACCCACACAGCACTGGCACACTTGTGGCTTCCCACAACTGCCTAGTGGAAAGGATATTTTGGCTTTTTCCACCACGGCTGCCTCCCCACCTGGATGACTTCCCACCTGTAAATATTAGCTTTGTAATGTCAGTGACTCCAACTGGCCCACAAGTGTGGTGAAACCACAGGGAATGGCTGGCACCTTGCATACCTCACTCGTTAGAAGCAACTGTACTTGTGAAGGCAGGACATGGGCAAGGCTCACTGGAGTCTCAGGCTGAGCCTCTCACTCCCACAGGATTTTTTCCTAAGTGTTTCATTTGCAAAGAGGCCATTGCATGACATTCAGCCCTTGCTTTGTTTACGAAATCTGAAACTCAGATCAAGCACTAGCTGGGCTGAAAAGGTCAGTTTGCCTGTTTGCAAAGTCCCTTCCTTCATTTCATTTCCATCATGATACAGATCTGTTGGAGAGAAACAAGCCCCTGGTGAGGTCTGGATGAAATACACAGGATTTGGGCTGCAAAGGAAGGCGAAGATGTGAGGAGAAAGGTGGGGAAGCTGGGCACGTGGCTCTGCCAAAGCAGAAAATTGAGATAGACTGATTTGATGACCTCCCCACTATCCCAAAGCCACGGTTAACTGCATCTCCTCCCTTCTGTAGCAACATGTCCCTTTCAAATAAGAATGAAATCCAAAGACAGGATTTACAGTACCCTCATACATTGAGGGCTATGGGGTGTTTCAGGAAATTAAGAGAAGAGACAGTGGAGGTTAATCACCTGACCTGCACTTTAAGTAGTTAAAACAATTCTGTAAATAACCTGTCCTCACACAGGCACACAAACACACACCTGCACAAGGAAAAGCCCTGCAGCTCCTCAAGGAAACACATCTCGAGCATGAATTTTTCACCCTCTCTTCCAGACGTTATCCTCCTCATCGCTCAGGGCCAAGAAAATATCTCCAAAGTGATGGCCAAACAGTCAGAAACCTTTTTTGCTGTCACCCATGGCATTCGATTTGCATTCCAAATTAAGACGATAAAACCAGACATATATGACATGAAACAGGCCGGGGCCACGAGCACAGCTCAGGACCAGAATGGGCACAGCAGGACTGAGCCATCCAGCCCAAACCAAACACTGCCGGGGAGACACAGGGCTGACGGTTTGGATGTGGACTCATTTCTCCTCAAAAATCCCCATTCAGTCACCTCTTTAATTCACAGGCTGTGCCTGAGAAGAGTAACCCTGTAGAAAAGTGCCACTTAACTGTCTCTCTTGATCCCTTTTCCTTCGAGAGTGTTGAGCAGCTCATAGGAGACCACGGCGAGAGGGAGCTGCGCAGTCTCCATGAGAACATGGGCGTTACCAAGCGTATCCTTGGGAACCCCGGTGACTGCGATGGCTCGGAAATTCCAATGACTTGTTTTGCTGTATTTGAGGTTGTACTGACCTCTGTCACACGAAACACACGGTCACGCTCAGGCACACATAGACATGCAAGCACTTGCACAGCCAGAGGATGACCCACGAAGGCAATGAATCTCTTCTCCAAAAGAAACGAGTGATGCTGCCCCAAGCGAACCCACAAAAGTGCCTCTGGACGCCTCCCTGCCCCACTGCTGGCTTGCCGCTGGGGCTGGGGGCTGGTGGTACATGCCTGATCTCCCACTGTCTTCACAGCAGCTTTCTTTTTAAGCAAGGTCTAATAGGACAGAGGCCAGCTCAGCATGCAGAGAACCCACCTGTTTGGCCAAGGAAGGACAGCCTAGGCGATGCAGGAAGCTCTTGCTAACACAGAAAGAAAACCTGATTTAGGCATGGGGATAAACTACATGAAGGATTTCAGAGCCTTGAAGAGTAAACATCCAGGAGCTCAGGAAAGGATATCTACTTGAGGAAGAAGGATATAAGGCCCTTGTGTGCGATGAAGAAGCTCAGGGACACCAGTAACTGCCTACTCCCCCTCAAAGCTCTAAAAGAAAAGAAATCAGAGCAAAGGAAGTCATTAAGAGAAAGAAAACAATAAAAACCTCCACCTGTATCAGCAGAACTCCCTGGCTACCATCAGTCTCTCCCCCAGGTTTCTCTTTTGCGCAGGATGTGATTATTTATTGACATATTTATTTACTCAGCTCTACAGTGCTTAACGCCATGGCTGCTGGGCTTCTTGCGCTGGCAGGACTACAGCATGACAGAAGAGGAGTGAAGCTGAACCTGGAGATCCAGTAGGATAGACGCCAAATGCCTTCTGCGGTGCAGCCTGACGCATGCTACCACTGTGATGGGCTAGAAAGGGGGACCAAGGTTCAAAAGCAGGCTCTCGGTGGAGAGAGCCCCACAGCCAGACTGGGCATGCACGCTTCTCTTCAACCAAGAAAGAGCAAGCAGGTGATAGCTTCGGTGGGGTGTACAGTGAAAGACAACACTTGGTGTAACTTTGCTCCAGATCGCTCAGTGCTTTCAGACCCTAAACAGCACCCTGCAGAGACACAGGCACCTGAGCACGCCTCATGCCCTGTACGACTGCGCTCATTCTTCGCTACTAGTAACTGCTGTGCGGCACTCACAGGTACAGCACAATTGCTGAAACCAAACCCCCAGAATGAAAAATCCATGTTAGAAAGGATAGCTGGCTACAGACAGACTAGCTAAAGGGGCTGTCAGGCCTCCTTCTCATCCATGATCCTACGTTTGTGAACTGACATGTCGCTATGCACTTCCAGCAGCATGCAGCCGCTTGCCCCATCTCTTCCATAAGCATCTTTTTGGCACTATTACAGCTGTTTTACAGCCATGTCCTTTCAACCCAGAACACTCGACCATTTCCTCTTCCTACAGCAATGAAATTAGACGATTCAGCCCAGATGCAGTGGGACAATGAGTTCAGAATCATCAACGTGCCGGTCATATCACAGCCAAGCTGTCCACAGTCACACCTATGGGTTTTGACTAACCATGAAAAGGAAGTCTGGCCAAACTGAGTCATGGGGAAAGAAGAGTTTCTGTGAAAATAAGCTCTGTGTGATTTCCTCACAAGGAGCAAATACACTGCTGTTTCCAGAGGACCCAGAAAAAACAAATTAGTAACAACTTGTGGTCAAATCACAAGAGCTTTCAATAGGTCTAGGAGAACATTGGGCATCTTACCTTTGTCTAACATAGGAATGACTAGGGAGAAAAATTGCCTGGGATGGGCCTGTGGTTGTTGCTAGAACGATTGTGAGAATCCCAGTAAATGACGAGAGGGGGAACTACCAAAAAACAAACCCAAAACCAGCTAGGGGAATTTAGTACCAAAAGTCCCGCGAACTTCCATCAGACCTTATGCACTCAAAACTCACAGAGAGCTTTCCAACATCCATATGGATGAAGAGCAAGAAGAGATTGGAAACTAGATTCAGCAGAAGTACAGTAACTGGGGAAAGAATTTCAGTGGGAAGGGGCAAGTTTACACCCTGTATAAATACCCAATTAATTCGATGTTTGCAGTACTCCTTTGTGGACGCACTCCTGGGGTTTGGTCGTTTTTCATATCTGAAAATAGCCACACTTCCCTCTTTAGTCCTTCCTGGGCTCATGGGAGACTGAAATGAGTCACCAGAGGACCAGCTGAGTCATCCAAAGCTTGGAAAGTGATGCAAAATTGGTCATCACATCCACAATGAAAACATGGATGGCGGCAGCCCTCCTAGCAACCAACCATGCATTAGGCAGAAAGGGTTGGAGACCACTGCCACTACGAGCCATTATTTTAAGCCAGACAGAAGAAGGCCTTAAATGAAACTAGTGCAATGCAAAACAAGCGCTGACCACTGGTCCTGCATCTGATACAAAGCTCTTCTCCATTTGGTTTCCCCATCCCAGTCGCATTAAGAAAAAGGGAGTTCCTTATCTCAGAAATGGCCATCTCCATCTTCCAGCTCACGGGCTATTTCTAGCTGATTTTCCAACTTCTATGAACCAAAGTCCCAACTCATTCCATTTCTTTAGAGTATCATCAAATCTTAACAAAACCTGTTTCGATATGCAATCTCCCTCAGGACCAAATAACAATGACCTTTTAAGAACACAGGTCCTTATTTCATTTTTATGTCTATTATCTTCAGAACAAAAGGAAGTGGGGCAATTGCTTTTGGGCACAGAAAATGTATTTACCTAACAGGTTTTTTATGGTGATTACAAAAGTTTAGCGAGTGAATTCAGGACAATGGGGGACTGTTAGACCTGTCCTGAGGAGCTGGGCACACTGTGAGCAGATGCAGTGCAAGCTCCTTTGCCCCACACATCACTTGGACAGTGCACCACAACCTTGCATTTAGGCACTGAACAAATGATGCTCATCCTGACCCGCTGCCCAGCCCTCCCAAACCTGCTGTCGATCAGCACACACCATCAGGCATGTTGCTGACACACCTGAACGGGCTAAAAGTGCCGAGTGGGACCTCAGTCCTGCAAACGTTAGTCGCAGGCATGAAAACAGATGTATTTATACCAGCACCTATAAAATCAGTGTCCCACAACACAGAGCTCACCTTGATCTCTGTCTTCCTTTACAGAAATCTGGCAAAAATAGAAAACAAGATGTAGCTGAGTGATAAAACCACCGAGGGCCACAGAAAGCCCTAATATTAACTATTATGGAAATATTCACAAAGGAGACAAGTAAAAGGGAGATGTAGCTCTACAGCAAAATGGTCAGATCTCTAGGCTAAACGCCTGTTCTCCCTGTGCTGTCATGGAAGAGCAACACTGACTTGCAAGGGCTGGGTCGCAATAGCGCTGCTGCTCAGGCAAACCTGTCTCCGCACAGCTCGCCATCGCCCTGCGAACCTCATGCCACAAGCTACCACCAAGCCAAGCATGGGGGACTCCAAAGCAGCAGGCGGTTATGGGGACAGCACGTGCGGCAGATCAACCGTGCAGGTCCCTCTGCGGCTCACCCAGAAAACCTGCTGGCTTGAGGCTCCCGACCACACTCCTCTCACCTGCCCCAAGCAGCAGCAAATGGCACTAAGGGACTGCACGTGAGATGGCACCAAACAGGTTTTCATGAAACTGCCCTAAATTTCCCAACTAATGATGTCACTCCTGTTTTGTCTTGGTCCTTCCCTCGAGCTCATCCCTGGGTTTCAGCAAGGCCATGATGCATCCACCTTGCTGTGCCTTCGCTCCCAGCCCTCTGTACCTTCTCTCCTTTTTCCTTTGCCAAAAGAGAGAGAGAGAGAGAGAGAGAGAGAGAGAGAGAGAGAGAGAGAGAGAGAGAGAGAGAGAAGAGCTGAGAGGTTCAGATGGGCGTCAGTGAACGAAGAACCCAACAAGCCAGAGTAATATTCAAGCCTTAGGGAAGATGGATGTCGAACAGAAACAGGCATAACTGGACATCTAGTCTTTTAAAGGCTCGGTGGTAGAGACTCCAAGCTGTTCAAATGAAATGATAACTTACTCCATGCTCTGCAGAGGGAGAAAATAAATATGAAACTGGATCCTGGCAGCACCAGTAGATCCCAAAATTGACCCTCCCGCTTTCTGCTCTGCCTGCTCCAAGGAACATGCTATTCCTGGAGGAGTTTTAAAAAATAAAGCCCAAACAAGTGTTCTCATGTCCTCTCCACTTCCCAAAGCCAATGCAAGCAGCTCGCTTGAGTGGTCCTCCCACGCATGGCACCCTCTGGGTCCTGGCACTGGCTAACAACCCAGCACCGGCACCACGGGCTGCCCTGGTACTAACCACGAGCAGTGCAGCAACCGCAGTGTGCAGCTCAGCACACACAAGCTACAATAAACTTGTCAGACTGTGCAAGACATGAATCATACGGATTGCCACAACAGCAACACAATGTGTGCAGCCCTGCTAAAAAACAAACAAACAAACAAAAAATCCTAAGACATCCCAAAACACAGATGTAGGTAAACGGCCGCTCTCCTGAGGCTGCCAGTACAGTTATGCTACAGGGCTTGCCTGAAAAATATATACCCTCCTGACTTGTGACACTTCAGAAATGCTTCAGTATGGTTGTAGCAGGGAGCCAGGGGAAAGCAGGAGTAACACTCAGCCTCTTCTCACTGGAGCCTGGACCCCGACCAAGCAGATGCCTGGGTTGCCCGGGATGCTGGAAGTGAGAGAAAACACTTGTAGCAAAGGCTGCTCATTGGTCTCCGAGGGATGTAGCTGCAGAGGTTGCTCAGGGTCTTTTGGAAAACACATGTCCGAGTGCGCTTAGCCAGCTGGACGTGCTGCTCCTCTCACCCTGGCAGGGAAGTTATGTTGGAGAAACAGCAATGCCTTTTCCTGCTCAAGGTCCTCCTGGAGTCCTTGGTGCAGCCATGAGACTGGAGCATAGAAATAATGCTACAAGTGCATCTGAGGGGTTTCCATGCTGCCTTTACCCTTTGGGGCAGCCTTCAGAGTGGATGAGATGACTACTCCATCCATGCTTGCGGGCCACCAGGACATACCGTTTCAACAGTGAACCTGTCACTAATAACTAGATTTTGGATGTACATATATTTTTCACTTGTATCACTGCAATACGGTGAATGGGGATATTGACCATTTCACCATTCTGTATTCCCCCCTGCTCCTTAATGACCTCACTGTGTCACCTCTTAAGCCACAGTCCTTCAAACACTCACAGACATGCCTCACCTCCTAACCAGCGACTACAAGCCTGTGACCCAAGAGATGAATCAGGCAGACAAAAGCAAAGGGGAAAGGCGTAAGGCCAGTTTGTTTGCTTTTTTCTCTGGCCTGAGTCCGGCCACAGACTTCAGCTTTTCCAGGTCAAGACACTGTCTGCATTAGAAAATATTCTGTAAATTCTTTATTTAACTGTTCCCCTAGGGCAGCCGGCTAGACCCTCACGCTACAGGCACGTGGGCCTGTGTCTGAGTTGATGCACATGAATTGTCTTAACTGACTTCAGCAGGACAACTCATGCATTGAAAGCTAACCACATGTGTAAGCGTTAGCAGGATCAGGGCATTAGTCATCTTCTCTTGTTTTCTGCAAGGGGGTTTGTGTAGAAAAAAAAAGCAAAAAACCCCCACAAAACTTATGGATACAGCTCAGGTATCTGAGCCATACTTGAATCTAAATTAAACTCCTCTCCCCCACTCTCCCTTTTTTAAAAGTAAGTAATTTTCTACTGGTTAAGTATTTGGTCAGCTGTTAACTGATTTCAAACAAAATCCCGCAGAAGGTAGAGTCTCCAGCACCCATGCCCACCCCAGAAGCTGCACACTCTCAGAAGACCTACACGGGCATTCCACGGGTTTTCTTCTCCTGGATTTTCTTGCGGATTTTTCCTTCCCTTCTTTCTTCATGACTAGCAATATGCATAGTCAAACACACTCTCTGGTCTCGGCAGAGTTTGTCTGCTGCTGCTGCACATTCTCCACCTGGAGTGAAAACTCCTCTTTGTGACACCACGTTGTCACTGCAGCCAATAGTGATGTCACAGACCGACTATTGTGACTTCAGCTGGAGAAGGAGCAGCAGGAGCAGATGAACTCCAAAAACAAAGATATTGTTTTGGTGTAAACAGCCTTCACAGAAAGGAGGGGAAAAAAATTAAAAAAGAAGTATATATAAATATATGATAAATAGTTTTCTCAAAGAAGTATAAATAAATATATGATAAATAGAGTTTTCTCTAGGCAGATCTCTCTAAGTCCCAACTAGGTACTGAAAGGTTTGTCATT
Source organism: Gymnogyps californianus (assembly GCF_018139145.2). Lineage (NCBI taxonomy): Eukaryota > Metazoa > Chordata > Aves > Accipitriformes > Cathartidae > Gymnogyps > Gymnogyps californianus. The sequence continues at coordinate 155,776,810 of NC_059471.1, forward strand.
TTGTTTCTTTTCTGTTATGAAATGGGGCCCTTATTAGCTTTTGAAAGAAATATTTTCTATTCTTTCTTAAATTTTGTTTTTAATACCTTCACGTCTCGTCATTGTCCCAGAGTAAGCAAATACCATTACTGCGTAAAGAAACAGGTCTCAGGAAATAATGTACGGTGTGTTTCCAAACGCTTCATAAATCCACAGGCAGCTTGCAAATACTGCCTGCATTCCTGTGTGAGGGTGGTTGTTTTTCATATAAGTCACGTATTAATGCAATTTGAAAAAAAAACTTAACCCCATCCAATCACATCCCCTTCCACCTTTACACTGAAACCCAGAGGTTATAATTACACCCAGGAGCAGGAATAAATTAAAACAAGCGCTGGTGCTGCCTTGTACTCTTTTTTTGGAAAGAAAGGTGATCCCATCTACCCTGCCTTATGTGCCCTGTCTAACTCAGAACAGGGCTGGCTGGCAGGCAAAGGGGCAAAAAGTAGGTTCTCATAAGGTCAGAAATGAAAATGAGGTCATTTTCAGAGGTCAGAAATGGAGTAACACATCCCACGTCCTAACACGTACCAGATCTTCAGAGGGGGATGTATCTCTACTACCTCCCCTTCTGCCACCAGGACATCTTCAAGCTGTGGCACCCCAGGAGCTCTGCAGAGGTGAGCGGGAGGGAGGATTCTTCATGGGAGGCACTTCATGGGTTAGACACTTTCCACCCCTTAGTAAGGGTTATTTAAAAAGTAGCACACCATGACAAAGTCAACACCCAGCAGTTTGGGTGTGAAACACCCGAGGTCGGGGCAACAGACTGATGCATCGCAGTGGACTCCCAGGCAGGCCATGTCTGAGCCCTTCGCTCGCGTGGCTCGACACCATCTTTCAGAGGAGACGAGCCCCTCCCGTGGTAATAGCTCCTTTCCTCCAAAATCCCTGCTCCAGAGCAACTCTGTGTTTCCCTCGCTAGGGTTATGGGAGATGGGACACTGGTGGTGATCCACACTAAGCGTCGGGACAACCTGGAGATGACCAAAGACGCCCACGCCAGTGGTTGCCCCTGTGTGCAGGCACACACTGCATGAAGCAAGACCAAGGGACTACGGTCCCCTCATTCCTCCCTCACAGGGCCCTCAGCTGAAGCAGGACCACCTGCTCTACCCCAGCTTCTTCTCCAGGGTTTCGACAGGGCTGAGAGATCTCAGAGTTACACACTGAAAGCTGCCAGTTAAAAGGCATGCCTCCTTTTGGAGGAGTCAATAGCAGGGAATGTGAAAGGCATTTGCTATTAAAATAAAAAGAAACAAAAAAGAGAAAGAAAGAGAAAGAGAAACTATCGTTGCCTGCTAAAACACAGTTGCCTAATGCTTCAACAACTGTAATAACCAGCCAGTGCTGGCAGACCAATGTCTGTCTTGACAAACCTTTCTGAAAAGTCACATGCGGGAAAAGGGGAAATATTGGTAGGACTTCAGTTATCCGCTTCCCAGGGGACATCAGAAATAATAAGCAGTTCCTTCCCCAAAGTACCCTAATGGCATCCTAGCTTTACAAAAAATGATGCTTGAGTATTTTTTCTGAAATATAAACTTGCCATGCACAGTCAAAATTAAAAAGAAATATAGGGCATTTTTAAGAGAAACTCCATGGGGAAAAGCAACTGTGAAATAGCCAAACATCAATTATGAAAACCACATCAAGAAGAGGCTCTTGTGCACGAGCTTTAGGGTTTAGGGATTTGAAGAAAATGTGCATCCTGGTTTGACTCATAATGTAGGCAGAGAATGAGCAAGTTTCCTCAACTTGTACAGCTCAGCGAGTATGTTCCCCTGCTGAACTGTAACCCTTTAAAGTCAGTGTATCTATATAACTTTCTTGCATGTCATAGCTCCTGGCTCATGGCAATCTTTGCTCTCCACTTCCACCACCTCTGCAGCATCGGAGTGACCAGCTTACTCCCATCCCAAGTTACTGCAGCAGAAACAGCTGATACTACTGTGACATGGGCAAACTTCTGCTGAAGTGTGCATCCCAGCCATCCAGTAGCTTGCTCGTTGGTGGCATGATCATGATTTCCACTTCAAACCTTCAACCAGAGCCGCCTCCTCCCCTGCTACTGCCCACATACAACTCTGAACTAGTAACGGGCTGCGGGCAGCGCTACTTCCTTCTACCTGAGGAAACACATATGCGTAGAAAAGCAAAATATAAGAAAGTGAACAAAAGCAGAGGGATTTGGGGGTGATTTTGCCTTTGAGTCAGGGCTGGATCATTTTCCCAAGCTTGAAGGTGATGGTCTCATGCGTGTACCACTTAGGATTTCCACAGGGCAGGACCCGGGAGAGGGAGCAACCAGAACTGTAAGTACCCAGGGTAAAGCCAGGAAACGCCTTCCCACAAGACCCACAGCAAAAAGCAATGAGAAGATCTTGTCCTTCTTTAAAGTAACTTGCAAGTCTGTTGGTTTGTGGCATTGCTGTTTAATGGTATGCAGCATTATTATAGAAAAACAGCATAAACCGAACAGGGAAAAAAACACATCTCGGTTTGTTTGCCTTTTTCCTCCATCCCTGACTTCTCTCTCTCTCGAGGGTCACACATGTTCCTATACGCAATGCCTGGATGCAAGGCTTCACCAAGAATTTTCCTCTCTGATGACCGATGGCACCAGGCATTTCCCTGCCTCTTCTTCCAGGAGCAACGGCTGTTTATTATTCCTCATGCCCACTCCACATGATAGACAACTACACAGAAAACAGAAAAAGGTGAAAGCAAGACTATTTAAAGCTGCAAATCAAGAATGCAAGGCTTAGGAAAACTCAGCTTGACGATTGCCTGTGCAACCTTCCTTCAGCCCTCTTTCTTGCCTGTGTACTGTGGCAGAGCTGTTAATCACATAATCACAGGCTATTTTTCTACGGGACCTTGGCCTCACCCAGTACAGCAGGATACACGGTGCTCACCTAGTGAGCAACTCGTCACTATTTCATCTTCTCCGCACTGTTCAAGGTGTGGCCCCAAGCCTTGTTTACTAGGTACCTGCCACATTCTGCTCTGCAGACGGAATTAGTAATTTACTCATGGGCTTTCTTACAGCACGCCTCATTAGAGTAACTGAATGTTTCACAAACATAAAGGAATGTATTTTCACAATGCCCTCATAAAGTAAGACACTGTAAAGTAAATCCATGTGTCATGGGCAGGGAACTGAGGCACAGAGAGATTAACATGAAAAGCTTCCACTAATTTTAAATGCCTAATTGAAACTCTTAGGTCCAAATCCTTCAGAGATTTGTTTTGTCTGCTGAGGACATGGTGACAACTGGTTTTTTTAAGGCTTAAAACTTGGCCAAGTTTGGGCTGATGTTCTTGGAGACAGCAGAAGTGGTGCCTCTGACATATATACCATGCAAATTTTATTGGGCTGTTAAGGTGGGGGCTTGCTTTCTCATTTCTTTGTACATTTGTTATATTTAACATGCATCAGAAAATTCAACAGAGGTATAAAATTTCTAAATATACATTCTGAGGCAGGTAGCTGGGATGGAAAATTTTTGCCCAGAGAGTTTAAGTTCGGTAAAGTTGTGAACAACCAAAAAAAGGGTCTTAAAATGGGGAAGCTGTTGGATGGCCTCAACAGCAGGTCATTGCCATGACATACACTTTTCTTTCTCTTGGATGATATTATCCAGCTGTTGAAGAAACCACACACACCAGATGTTACACTAACAGAATCAAGTCAAACTTAAATGCAAACTGTAACTAAAGCTTTATTTCATATCCTGGTTCTGTTCAGATACACAAGATGATTAATTTATTTTTAATCTTAATGCACAATGAAGTCTTGCTACTCAATTCCAGATAGCAACTTTTGCTTAGAGCATAAGCCCCACCTTTTCTCCTGTTCTCTTGGAAAGAGAAAGCAAGTGAAGTGTCAGGCACTGTAGGCAGCACTGGTCATAAGCTGGATATAGGACAAGCAGATGGACAATACTCAGAGGTAGTGAATCTTACACTGGTATAAACTGATCCTTTCCCTGATTATTTACAGGGAGATTCACAAAATCCTGAAAAAAGGCCTATCTGAAAATTTCAGGCAGTGATTTATCTGTGTTAACACCAGGAAAGACAGACAGACAGACAGACAAAAAGACAGACAGGGGTAAGGGGGGAATAAATCAACCAATCGCTGGTGCCAGCCTTCTTCAGAGTAATAAAGTATTTTTAGAGACACTTTTGTAGAAGCATAAAATCCAACCTTGCAACTGTCCACCAAGCACGCACAGGACTCGGGGGGAAACAGAGTGAGACAATGTGGGAGCTGGCAGGAGAACTGGTTCCTCCATCACCTTGTGAACATGCAAGGACAACCCTGGGATAACTCGCGATGATTCCTCTTTGCCACCCAAGCTGTATTCCTGGCAAATGATGTTATAAACTGTCCCTCCCCTAGACACATACCACACGCACACAGACGTGAACACAGACCCAGTTTCTCTGTCCTGCACTGAAAACTCTCGCCATATATCCCTGCTTTTCAGCTAGCGATGTCTCCTGACTGCACTAACATTGACTAATTTAGTATTTTTAATTACAGAGGGATTTACAGCACTGCACTACAGTGCTCTCTTTTATTATACTCACTGTTTCTACTGGATCTGGGTACACTCCACATACAAAGTTGCACATTAGACAAATTACACTGCACATTAAGTAAATCTCTCTCTAGAAACAGGATTAGATGAAAAGGCAAATCTTCCTAATTCCTAGTGTATAAATTAATATCTCCAAAATCAATATGAAGTAAGAGCTCTACATCAATTTATGAAAAAACAAAAGAATAGTTTAAACATTCTTCACAATGAATCAAATTTGTGTAGGAGGTGCATTCTTTTTCTCCTATTTTGCTTCATAAATAAAACAGCTGGTCCGAGGAATCAGGTCAATCAGTGTCTGGAAAAAGCCCCATTAAAGCTGCTATATAACCTAGTTTCTCAAGCTGCATAAGGCATCCTGATATTGGAGAGGCAGAAGACCATGCAGAGACAGCCCGGATGGCTCAGCTTCTGGCCCTTCAGGGTTATGGAGGATATTTATCACAAAAAAGATAGCAGTAAGTGAGGTATCTCACAAACATCTAAGAAGCTAGGCTCTGAAGGAGCACAGCAAAGACAACACAATGCATCCAGACCTATACATTAAATATGGCTAGTGATCTTGGGCATCTAAGTTGAGGTCATCCAACACGAGAGGATGGTAAAGGACCAGATTTTCACATATGCTCAGATCCCCTAAAAGCTAGCCTAGCCCTGCTGCCACGGCGGGTGACAGCACCTCTTCTCACGGTACTCCACGGCTACATGGTCCCATCCCTCCCATGCCACATGGGAGGGTGAATCCAGCAGCACCCAAAGCCATGGGCGTGCTGCACGGGCGCAGAGCCTATTCCAGTGCAGGCAGAAACCTCCCAGCATCAGCCTTCCTCTTCCTGCACTGCACATGGGTGTTGTTGTGATGCCTGGGCCCTGGTCACCTTGGAAAACGTAGCCCTTCCTTTCTTCTACAGGTTTGAGAATGCTTTGCAAAGGGTATCACAATCCACATCCTATAGGGACAAAGATGGAGCCAGAAGAAAGTAAAGTGACTTGCTCAAGCTTAAAGAGCAAGGCAGAAGCAGAACTGGGAAATGAAACCTCCTGACCCACAACCCTAGGTTTTAGCTTCTTAAATAAGGATTCTCTTTCCTCATTAAAAAACTAAAAATGGGAAGAGGGGGAGGAATATTCTGTAGACACAATGAACTTGGCCCTCAGAGGGCTAATGACCTGATATACTTTTCTTTTTTCCTTCTCACCTCCATCTCCCCTGATAAAGTTACTGTAACTTCAAGGACTATCCTTCTTTATTGGTCTACTTTAACCTAGCGTGTCAGCTCAACATCCTTTTCCCAACCATCTGAAGCCAGAGACCATCCTTCCCAGAGAGGAGATTACCTTCTCGCTTTCAGTCTCTCTGGATGTCCTCACAATGCCCTGGACTGAGACCACTCTGCTTTCTGGATCGTGCTGAGGGACACCAAAGTCCTATCCGCTGGTCTCAGCCTGCAGTACGTGGCAGCCTGAAAGGGTACCCTGGAGGTAAAACCTGGTTGTTCTCTATTAATTTTTCATTTCAAGAATGGCTCCAGGGAAAGGAGGGAGATATAGGTCAGAGACTTCGGGGGCTGATTAGTAACTCTGTACATCATCTTTTCTTCCCCCCCCCCCCCCGCCCTTTTTTTCCCTTCCAAATTCAGAAACAGAGGGTTTTCCCTCTGTATTTCTCATTTACTCCTTGAACATCATTGGCATTAGTCAGCAAACTCCTGCTCTTTCCTCCGCGAGCCCCTGACACTTGCAGAGTGACTAACCCTTCTCTCCGCACACTTCGGCTTCAACAGTTGCATCTGGTTTTTTTCCCAAGAAAAATGGGTCTCCACGTTGCACATGTGCAGTACTCCCCTGTGGTCACTGCCCCATACGCTCCTGCTGCCCCGCAGCTGCAAACACCACGATTTTTTATGCACAGAGCTGAAGAGCCAGGAGGGGTGGCAGGGCCTGCGTTCAGGTCACTTCTAAACTCACCATCACAGTAGCAGTGTCCCTCAAACTGGGAAGCGTTTAGCTACTGCCCCAAGCACGGACATGTGGGGAATACAATGGAGGAAGCCTGAAGCAACCTGGCTTCTCTTCGCAGCCCTGCCAGTAACCTGGTCTGTCGGGTCACATTGCCTCCAGGTGCCTGTATTAAGCCTTTCCTTCCCGGGACCAAGAGTCTCTGCCCTCGTCAAGGCGCCTGGTGCCTGACACGGAGTGCAGAAGGTCTCAGCTGGGCTTCTGAGGCACAAATGCAGGGCGAGTAAAAACACAGCTCCTTGTGACTCAAGGCCGCCTCATCAGAGCATGACAGAAGCCTCCTCCTGGCCAGGTGGGCTTGCACAAGATGTCCACCCACAGCCACGCTCACAGGGGACCTCACATGCAACTCACGCTCACGTAGGTATACCCACAGACCTGCCCACACTTTGCTCTCGGCACCGTGCTCGAGCAGACGGAGAGTTCGTTGCGTTCACCTTTCCAAGGCGATGCCAAGAGTGCACAGACCACTCTCCCCTATGTCCAACATCCAAAGAGGACGCCTTGCCCCCAGGGCAAGGCCATGCCCTCAGGCTACAGTAGGTGCTACCTCCCGCCACCCTTAACGGGAACGACCCACATCCAGAGCGGAGCACATCAGTGAGGATCAGTGGGAAGGCTTGCCAACTTGATGCCGGAGAAGTCCGTTCCCTGTTTAACCCTGCCGCGCCCACCCTGGCACCGACCCCGCTCCCCCGGCTGTTACCTCCGTCCCCATTGTAGGGGAGCCTTCTGCATCGCTGTGTAGGGAGGCATGAAAATAAACCACCAGCTCCAGTGCCACACTCCCTCCTGGCAGATCTGTTTCTCTCTTCTTAACTGTTTCCAAGTGCCTGGCTGTTTTATAATCCCCACTGAGCATTCCCTTAACTCCTTCCTCACTGAGCCCTTCCACCCTCCCTCGCCCGCTCTCTCTTAAAAGGCAGAAAAAGCCAAGGCGAGGTAGGGGGTACAGAAAACGAAGGAGGGAGCCTGAATCAAAGAAGGCACAACTGAATCAAATTGCACGTATAACAGAACCAGCGAATTAGTCATTTCCCTAGCCTTCTCTTACGCAGGCAAACTGACTCTTCTAATAAGGTATTTCATTTTTTTCCCTGTGGACATTTGTGTACCTTAGAAGCTTACTTCTTTGCTAATCTCCTCCTGCTTTTTCATACCATGAGGTCATACGCTTCTGCTGGTAGCACAGTTTTAAATCACACAGCAGCTTGCCCTTTGAGGTCTGAACCAAAATCGCTTTCTTAGATCACAAGTAAATATGAGTTGATGCCTTCACGCCCAGTGTCACCACCACCTCATTTATGCATACTGCAAAATCTGAGAAGAATCGAGCGCAGGTATCACTTCCCAGTGGAAAGGATCTTGGCAATCACCGTGAGGGCTGTGTGGAGGAGCTCGGGCAGAGGGACATGGCCTCCCTGTTTCTGAGACATGGGACACTGCAATTGCCCTGAAGTGAACTGGCGAGAGCCGCACACGCTATCGGTGCCAAAGGCTGTGCATTGCACATGTGTGTGCGTGCATGTCAGCAAGTGCAGGTGGTGGGGGAGAGGGAGTTACCCGGCCTGAGACATTTTAGGAGACCCATGAGTCAGGGCTACACCGGGATAACCACGACGTACTGCAGGTCGCTGTGTGCTGAGGTACGCTGGCAGCACGGTGCGGGGTGGGACAAATACAGTGACCCAGCAGCTTTGGATTTCATAACCATGATTACGTGCAAAGCAACGTCACAGAACACTCCGGTGTGTAGACTGCTCCCGCGAGAGGATGAATAAAGAAAACGGGGAAAAAGCAGTGGCTTTCACGTGTCCCCTCTCAGGTGGGAACGCGACACCTCCAGCTGGCTGCCGCTCTTTCCTCAAAGCCCACAGCTGCTTCTTCCAGCATCTTGAGGTTACCCTTGACAGCTTACACTCAAGTTTGCCAAGGTATCTTTTTCCCCCGACAAAATGAGCTATTCTGTCACACAAGGCTGGACCGCAGGGCTTTTACAAATGGTTCTGCTGATGTTCAAAGGGAGCAGCTTGCTGTGCAGAGGAGTGGTAGAGTTAATAGTAGTAGGATCAGCACAAGCTCCTACCCTGCCATCTGCCTTCAGCTCAGCCAGGCCTTCTGCTGAACAGCCAACGCGGGCTGGGGCTACTGGAGTGAGCAGCAACTCAATGACTTGAAAGACTGCCTGGGTTAGTTGATGATTAAGATTAAGAGCGCAGGAATCCTGTATAGCGCTGGTACTGACTCAGTCTGGGGATTTCATGGGGGTATTTAAGCCTGGTTTTCCAAAGAAGTCTTTTATTTTGCGCAGGTGGGTGTTTGCGTGCCAGCTTAAACCGGCCCCATGAACTGAAGATCCCAGAAACAGGGGTCATCTCTGAAACTGCTACGCTTTCTTCTTTGGTTGCCCCCGGCAGAAAGTGGAGATAAATAATACTTAACTACCTCACTCCCCTGTAATGTTTAACTCCTTCACATTTATAAAGCTCCGCAGGTAACACAGGAAAGCCCACTGGAAAGAACAGGGATGCCCCTTACAACCACGAGTCGCAGATCCCTCGTTTGCCCTGTGGATTTAAGCGCTGGCCACTGCCAGCAGACCCTGACAGAGGCTGTTCGGCTCTGCTCCTGCACATTTAGATTGACAGCTGCCTCAAGAGCTTTCCCTCTTCTATTTTTTAAAAAAAAAAAAAAAAGAAGAGTCACTTAAGGCTTGCGGATGACCTCAAAGTACCAAACTGCTGACCCGCCACCGAACTCTGAGCCTGCCAGTGCAACCATGAAGAGCATGGCTTGGTCCCCTTGAGGGATGGTGAGGGCAAAACAGCTTTGTAGACCCATACCAAAATGCTGAGGTCCCCTCTGACGTCGTATCATTCTGCGGTGATATCCTACAGCAATTTAAAGGACCGCTGTGGCTGATCTCCAAACCCAGGAGGAGACAGGCGGAGGGAGCAGCGGAAGAGTGCTCGTCTGGAAGGGGGACGGGGGAGCTGGGATGAGCGAGGGCACAACCTGCCTGCTCTGAAAGTGAAAGGAATGGAGAGGCCCCTCCTTCCACAGACGGAGGAAGAGAAAAAGACAGAGGAGTGAAAAGCCTGGACTTAATCATAAAAAACAATAGCTCATCATTTATTTTCATATCCCCTCGCTAATGCTGGAATAATGCTAACAGTGGAATTCTTGTGGCATGCATGTCATGCCTGCAAATACCAAGTGAATTACTTCTCAACTAGGCTATGGGCTATGGCACTGAGCAGCACATTCGTTACAAGCGATTGGATGATGAACAACAGTTCCCAAATTCCTCCTTCACAATGCTACTTGCATTAGTTGTAATTTGGGGGGGGGGGGGAGGGAGGGAGGGAGGGAAGGAGGGAGGAGGGAGGGAGGGAGGGAGAGGGAGGAAGTTTTGGCTCAAACCACTGAAATAATACTGCCTGCCGCTGCTTCCCACTGGGTCTTGTATTAACTCACACCACCACCACCTCCACCTCCTCCTCCTCCACCTCCTCCCTTTTCACACATATCCTCAGGTGCTAAAAGTGGTGTCATGAAACCCATCAGCATGGCAAGAGAGCATGGCAGGAAGCCCCCAAGCACATGCATTGCTTCTGGCTGAAAGGCAGGAGAGGACACAAACCTCTCCCTCTCCTCTGCCAACAGTAACGGGAGGGCTAGAGGGGGTTCCTCCAGCAGCCAGTCTCTGTGTGGACAACCCTCCAAGTCTTCTTCGGTTTCTTCCTCCTAGAGAGCCGGTGCAGGTGAAAGCCACTGAATTGGCAGCTCTGGAAACAGAGCACCAAGCGCATACAGCGTGACCAGTGTCGGTGCAGAGCTCCCACCACGCACCCTTGCCAGCATGGTCCTCCTGCCTCCTGGAGGGAGGCACAGTGGGGTGGCCCAGCCTCATCCCTGCCTTGCAGGCTGTCTTAGTTGATTTGTTGCTCTTTGTAACGATTCTGAGATCTGGCAAGCAGCCAGTAAATGTGAACAAAACCTTTGCTACAGGTAAGGCCTTCAGTGGTATAAGTGTACCATTACTGCAGACCCCCAGCGAACCCAGGAATCACGGCCACGGCTGCCTCCTCATGAGCTCTTGGGTAGGTCTGTACCTCCCACATCTTCAGGGCAGAAACCAAGTCCCTCTTCTTTGCTCCAGGGACCCTGCCGCAAAAGGGATGGCCTCTTCAGGGAGGCAGGGACATCTTGCAGGTTTCTGCCCTGGAAGGGGCCTAACTGGCCAGCATCACCTCCCACTCCTGCTGCAGCCTTGCCACAGAGCCCGTCCCCCTTCACATGACAGGACATTTATCCACCAGATGACCCTACACGTAAGGTTCACGGCTGAAACATGACCCAGTGTGTGGGGTCTCATATGTTGGGCCAGAAGAAAGCTGAGAGGTCTGATCTGAGCAGCAGACCTACAAGTAACAGGCTGCAAATATCATTACTGCTCTCCTGGTGTATCCAGTCTCTTCAGTGTTCCCCACTGACAGTGCATAAATGACAAACATCCATGGATTCCTACCCCATGGAGCATCCAGAATCCTCCTATCCCCTCTGTGCCAAATGTAATTTAAAAGCCCCCCACCCCCAGCCACATTTTGTGGTGTTTTGAAAAAACGAATCCAAACTAAATTTACATGTTTCTGAAATAAAGGTATAGGCAGGGGAAGGCAAAATGCCCTTAGGATTGGAACCAAATGTATTTGTGCAAATGAGACCTAGGATTTACAGTTACCTTCCAGCCTCCAGCATGTGCTACAATCTTAGCTTTGGCTTAAAAACCATCTGTTTTCTTGTAAAGGTTGACAAACACCAGTGATCCTTCCTCCGGTGTACTGGCCAAAGTCCCACGGACCTGACTGGGGGAGGAACGTGGGCAGGATGCCACAGGATGCTCCCAGGGACATCCGCAGACATGGGTCTGTATCGGCACATAGGTGCGTGTGTGTGCCTCCCAGCAACACAGCAGGCATGACGCTGGGGGCCACCTTCAGAAGCTATCCAAACGCAGATCTGCCCCTCGTCAAAATCCCTCTCCCAAGCCCAGGTGTAGCATCGCACACACTGTGGCTTTCCTAAAACTATGGCTGTGTTTTAAGCAGTGATAGGGCTCTGAAATAAATGAAAGCATCCAATGCTGAAGTGACCCTAAGTGAATGCAACAACAATTGTTACAAATAAATAAACAAGGATCACAGTTGCAAAGAAAAGGGAAGAAATGGTGAGCCTCAGCCTGCTGTGACTACCTGTGTGCTGGGCAGCTCACCCACTCCAGCAGTGCGGGGAGCCCCACATCCCCCCGAGGGGCACCAGATGAAAGGGGTCCCTGTGCAGAGAGCACGTGTGGGGAGGAGGGGACACTGGCATGAGAGGGAAGCAGGGGGCTCCCCCGACAGAGGCCCACTACAATGGCTACATGGCCTTTAGGAGCCTGGCACAGGGGTGGTGTTATCTGCTACCAGCTGCAAGCTGAGCCTGCTGCCCGCAAAGAGAAGCAGTGACCAGGCTGGGGAGATGGAGAGTGGTTATCAGGGGCAGAACTATAGGGATGAACATAGGTAACCAGATGTATGGAGACCAGCTGGGCTGCAGGCAGAACGGGCCCATTACTGCAACAAATTCTTTGGGCATTCAGTGAAAACGACAGAGGTCAGAACCGCCAGCCACAATTAGTGACATTTACAGTTTAAAACCTGACCAAATCCAACACTTCTGTTGGGACCAAGAAGTTCGGCTGGAGGTTCCTGGCCCTGCTGGGAAGGCAGAGGCTGTCCTGCCCCTCAGTTCCCCTCCCGACAGGCTGTCACAGCTCAGGAAGGGTGAAGCTCAGCCGCAGCACTCGGTGCCACACTTCAGTTCCCTTTAAGCCTTCAAATTAGGGCTTACACGGGGCTTAAGTGCAGCCTGTCCCAACACAGGGTTGGATTTCACAGCTCTCGCGTGCTGCTGTGTTGCCACCTCCAACCAAAAAGGGGACGAGCGCCCCGCAGGCTGGCTGGCAGGCAGCCCATCCGCCCGGACACCCCGAGCAGAGGATGGGAAGCACATGCCCCCCGCAGCCCTCCCTACGTCCCTGGCGGGCAAGGCAGGAGGGCTGAGATCACCAGGAGAGGCTCCCGCTTCCCTTGCCTTCATTAGTCAAATAACTCCCAGTATCTGCCTTTTCAGCAAGCATTTCACGGTAACCATGGAGTGTTTTACCTATGCGACCGTGCCCGCACTCTTCCTCCCCGACATGCCGCTGGCCGCCCAATGCTCACCCTGAGCCCCAGGGCAACTGCAGAGCTCCTGCGCTCGCCAGCCCACGGGTCGGGACATCCAACACACAGCATTCAGCTCCCATGGGAAGTCAGCGTGTTCTCGATACATGGCATGCTATGTCCTCGGCCATGAACACCTTCAGCTGGGCTGGTCATCTTCAACCAAGCACAACCGAACATGACAGGGCTGTGCTGGGGAGGGGGTGGCAGAGGGGAAGAGGCTGCCGGGGACAGGAGAAAGGACACAAAATACACCAGGAGAGTAAAAGCCCCATCCCCTTCACAAGCCCTGCAATAACAAGAGGGCGAGATGGACAGGAGTACCAACCGCAATGAAATCCAAATGCAAAACTATGACCTGCAACGTGCTCCAGTGATGCCAAGTGACATAAGCGTGTTTCCTAGCTCACCCCCAGTGCTGCCACAATCATCTGTTTTATTGCGCCCCGTATCAAAAGCAATCGGACATTCCCACCTGAAATCCTGCTCTACCTGCCATTCACTCACATCCCATCTTCTTCTTCCCTCACACATTATTTTCTACAGGCAGCAGCTTTTTGGCAGGAGACTCGGTGTCTGTTTGTGACAGGGCATGGCAAGGGAAAGCAGACATCTCCTTGTAAAGCATCCTCTTCCTGAAACCCCTTCAACCCTTCCTGGCTGAGAGGAAATGCAGGAATTGATAATGACTCAAGTGCTCCTCTGGGAAAAAGCAATGATTTTGGAGGAACATGAAATAACTTTTAAGCCAAGCCCAGTCCTGAAGAGGGGAACTCCACAGTCTGTAGATTGAGTTCGCAGTTGAGCAAGAACAAAACCAGGGCTCAGGCGTCTACCCGCAGGGATGCTGAAAAAGATACAGCTACTTTACTGAGGTGGTCTCACCTACATTAGACGTGTTGCGAGTGATACGGTAAACACATCTAAATGGATACAGATTCCCCAGGGGATATTGCATTTGCATATAGACGCCAGCTACATCACAGGACCAGGTCAAGACTGAAATAACTGAGGATCCAGGAGGACAGACCTGAGACACATTAGCAGAGCTGCAGAGATACCCAAGAACTGGTCCAGTAAGGCCACCAAAACCTGGCACTGGGAGAGATGTGTAAAAGATGCCAGCCATGCAGCTGTTCTGAGTCAGGACGGAGACAAGCTGGTGGATGTGGATTACAGACCACTCCCAGTCAAAATGTCTTGGGTGACATTTGTCTCAAGCTTGGATTTCTAGTAACCCTTTTGTTCAGCCTGAGAAGAGTCACATTGCTTCAAAAACTCTCTCCCTGCCTTTTACAGGCAGAGTGTCAGTGTCCCCTCCTGAACACACTGTGATTTACAGCCTTCCACACTCACACCGGTGACACAACCCCTTACGCAGAGACTGCAGACAGCACTCTTGCCAATACATACGCTGTCACAGCATTGCTCCACATAAACACCCTGCATTCACCTTGTTTATATTTCCTCCTGTACAGGCTGTGACAGCTCACAAACACACAGAAAGCCTAATTTATATTTATAATAAATCTCCCTTCTTCATTCCCCGCAGTGGAAAAGAGCCCTGGTACAAATGCAATTTGCTGAGAGAACAGCATAATAGCTCTAAGGAGAATCAGGCCCACGTTGCCTTCTGTAGACAAAGTGGATGACGCTACACGCAAACACATGTGCACGCTCCTACACGTGCCTGCAACATGGAAAGAATCCCACATATACATATATACACACATATACTCTTCCACCTGTATTCTCATGCACACGGCTCGGTAACAGCATCTACCGTCCCTTCTGACTCGCACGTGCTTTCAGGCAGCACAGGCATTTGAAAGGTGCACTTTCATTATCCAGGTGCTCACAGCCTCAGACAAGCGATGAGAAAATGACACTGCAAGAGAAGTATTGTCACCATCAATGGGATATGCTTGTGTCTGGGTTTCACATGTCCTTGTCAGGTGGTGCACCTATTTTAAAGTGGGGTTTGCAGTGTGTTTCTTACCCCCGCTTACTAAATACATACATATTCTGATGCTGAGAGAATGCAGAGGGCGAGTCTGATGGGAAGGCAGGTTTCTGGTGGTGCCACTGATAATGCTAGAAGAGATGAAGGAATTTATAATTGTACTCATGACTAAATGTGATCCCCACTTGCTTTGCCTTGGAGGAGTTATGAGGTCCTGGGTTTCTCCACGGTGTCCACAAACTGGTTGTAGCCAAGAGTTGTCCTTTTGTTTCAATCTGGCTTCAGAGAAAAGTTTGTGATCTCTCTTCCCTCTGCAAAGGACCTCGTTCCAGCTTCCCTTGCCCCTATCACCCTGAGGCCTGACTGCGGAAGCGTGTTCCCTGCAGGACAATGCCGTCAGCCTGCTCAGAAACTGGGGCTAGCATGCTGTGCTGGCACTGTGCAGGGGAAGCACACCCAACCAGTCCTCTGTGGTCTCTACTGGCTCCCAATAAGCTTCTGTGAAGGTGACCTAACTATTAATTCCTGTTGGGGTGTTCTGTGCTCACGTATCTTCTGAGCAACTTTAACCCCCGACGGCATTGCAGAGTTTGAGTGATTTGTGCGATTCCTCCTACTTGCCAACTTCTCTCCATCCTGGCAGCACTAAGTTGGACCAAAAAACTCTTCGCTCAACGTGGCCACCACACCTGCCAGCAGCCCGCCCAAGTGCCAGAAAGCTTCTGTGCACTGACTTATTGGGAGCTGGAGGCTGGGCATCACCTAATCCCAGCGCTGCTCCGCTGCCGACCCAGGGCTCATCCTGCAGCAGTAGAGTGCCTAAGTGCAGGATCAAAACTGTTTGTCAATGTTAAGGTGCTCAAGAGCATCACCAGAGATTTGCCATGTTAGAGATGACCCTACCCTGGGTATTTTAAAAACTAGCAATGGCCATTTAACTCTCCAGAAATTTTACCACAAGAGGAAGATTAAAGATTGCACACACACACAGAGTTATGAGGATATCTAAGATGGTTTTCTCAGAATTTTTTTCTCCAGCTTCTGAAGTCAATCATCTAAATAGGAAAGTAGCAATGATGGCCAGAAATTACCACTATTTAGAGGCAAAACAGAGACCTGCTGAAAATCCTTGCCAAACTATTTGGAATTTGTCAACACTAAATGTTGCCTAGGAGAAAATAAAACCCCATGCATTTTAGCTGGACGTTCTTCACCTCCAGCCTCATGCTTTAAGCAGATAGCCTTCCTACCAATGTAAGCATGGGGCAACACGGATACTCATCCTTCTGCAATCCTGCTGCTGTCAGCTCCTGTCAGAGTGACAGCCTGAAGTCGTGGAAGAACCATGCAGATGGTCACAAACCAGGCTTCCAAGACACTACCGGCACAGCTCTTCCAGAAACACCACTGTGAAAAGCTAACACTGGGATGAGGCTCAGACCACCTCCGCCACGACTACTCTCTGGGCAGGCTGGAGCACTGTCTAGAGATCATACTTCTGCTGATATTCTTCTTTTGGGTACTTCTCCCACTTCTCCCCATGCCAGCTCTGGCTGATTTGAGCACCTGTCGCATCCTTTCTCAAATACAGGTTGAGAGCTCTCTGGGGCAATGCCATGCCACGTTTGTCCACCTTTTGGAAAATCTGCAGCACAGAGATCCTTGACTTGAGATCCCAGCTGCTAGCAGCTACGAATAATTCGTAATTAAAATAAAAGCGAAGCTGCACCAGGGGATTGCTGTGCCTCCAAGTTTTTTCCAGACTAGATTACTCTCAGGAGACAAGGGAGAGCTACCACTGAGATAAAAAAATAAATCTCAGCCTACTAGGTTTACACAGAGACCATCAAAAATATGCGTCTGTATTGTTCTGAACTCCAGATCTTTTTCTTTGCTTTGCTTTCTCCTAACCTTTAAAAGGCATGTAAGATAAACAGAGGAGAAACCAGGCAGACAACATCCTCGGAAGAGATGTAGGAATATAATCAAGCCCTCAGACACACGCACACAAACACCATAATTTATCTCTTCCTCCTCCTGTTTGATATTATCCTCTGTTCTAGTATCATAATCTGTTGCTATGGAAACAGCTATGATGTCACTACGAGAGGTTTATGGATGCCTTGAACAGGAAGGAAAGGTACATGATGATGGGAGAGAAAAAAAACCACCTACAAACAGCTGCTGAGCAGGAGATGTTCCAGGAACGGCAAGTGTTAACAGGGAAAAGATAAATACATCGACGGTGCTGGCGCTGCCGCAGACAAGAGCAGAATATAAACTGCGTTTTAAAAATAAAGAACGCTTACAAATTTTGCCTACAAGTAAAAATATTCTGGGAAAGCTAAAGGAGCTTCCTGAAAAACCAAACTTTCTCCGAAATGTTCTGCAAGTTTTCTGGGACTGGATATTTTCTGAGCCTTGCTGCTAGAGTCCAACTCTCCATCAACCCACTCCATCGTCTGCTGTAACATTCCCTCCAGAAGTGTTAGCGTAACACCCCACCAATGCAGCTAATAGGGAGCTTGCTGGCTACCCGCCATCCCGTGTGCCTTTACGATCTGTAACTAGAAAAAAAAAGTCATGTCTTCAAGCAAAAATAAACAGAGACACACTGAATCCACTGGATCACATCCAGTAGCAAATAAACGCCCTGACCCCAAACTATAAGCAAAAAAAGAGCTTTTCTTGCTTTCTTCACCCAACAGAAAAACCATAATCTTATAGACTCGCTGCCAAACATACTGACATACCTGACCTGCTACTAGAGAGAACAGTATGTTGAGCCTCATACGCTCGAAACGCGCCCAGCCTTCGGGCCACGCACATCCGTGTGCAGCATGATGCACGTGCGGTTCTCACCCATGAGCTCAGTCGCTGATGACTGTGCCTCCATGCTCGTACCTGTTTTGGTCACCCAGACTGATGGCGAGAACAGGGCAGACACGGGGACAAAGGGTGGGACAGTTACACGTGCCCTTAAAGACATCATGTGCAGGCTGTGGGAAAACTCAGCATGCGGGGCCTGCCAGGGAGGAGGAGGGAGGATGGCAGATAAAATTCATCCTCCATAGCCGCCTTCGTCATGGGAAGGGCAATGGCAGTGAGGGAGGAAACCACAAGGATCTCAGATCAATGAAAAGTGTGGGTGTCCTGGCTAATCTCTGCCCCATCAGAATTTCCTGAGCATGGAGAGCAGGATCAGAGATCTTACGGGAATGCTATAGCATCAGTTTTGCTTCTGGTCTCAGCTCCAGCCAGGGAATCCCCCGGCAGACTCTCTGTCCCACCTATGAGCATTAGGATATAGGTGGTATCTCCTGTCCTCGCCCACCTTCCCTTCCAAAGATGTTAGAGACAACTGCAGGGGAAAAACCTGGGAGAGACTGAAGTCAGTAAGGACAGCTGCAAAAACAGTCCAAGCTGGGATCTTCAGCAATTCACCCAGATTTCTGTTCCTGCCAGCCTTGGCTGCAACAGCCTCAGCCCCTGTACTTCTCAGGGATCACCTCCCTCTCTCCTGTTAGTCACTTGCCCTCATCTTTCTTCCCCACCTGTCTCTCTCATCCTCTTCTCTCTTGTTCCTGACCTATTGCCTTACTTCTTCTCAACATCCAGCCCACCCCTTCCTTCCCCAAACGAACCCCTGTCAAGAAATGTTTAAGGAAACCCACACATCGTGATTTCCTCTCCCCAAACAGCCCAGCCGGTTTGTATAATCCACCCTCCTGTGTCTTCGTCTATATAAAATCCAAAACCTTTGGGGTGGAAACTATCTACCCTTTCGTGGCAATGTCATGCCTAGTGCAGTAAGGTCCTGCTTTTGATTGGCACTGGCGTTACTATAGCAAATACAACTGTTCTTAGGAATACTTCAAAAGCACCAAAGGAGAGTAGAAGAATAGGAGATGTGAAAACAATGCCAAGTGTTTTGTGGTTTTTTCAGTTTCTTTTATATTTTGGGAGCAAGGTTCTGTTCCTATTTTTTATGAAACAATTTCTTCTCTTCTGTGCTTTCTATTTGGGACTGTGGAGTAGAAAACAAAGCTGATCTTGGTGAAGAGACAGAGATTGTGCTTTTTTTAAATTGGCAGGTAACACCAAGCAGGAAGGGACTGCAAAGTCAGGGGAATTAGATTAGAATTCAAAAAAATCCTGACAAACAGAAAGGTACAGGATGAAACTCAAACCAGGCAAATACGAAAATCATGCGCTTAGGTAGGAAAGGCTAGCTCCACACATACAGGACAGAAAATGGCCCACAAGGCATAAGACCTCTTGGACAGGATCTGGGAGCCACGGCACATCACAAGCTACACACAGATGAACAACGTCACGGTATAAAAGTTAAACCAAACAGGAGCACTGCTTGTAAGAGACGTGAAGGAATACTTCTGCTCTACTTGGCCAGCGCAGGACCCCAGGTAAAGCACTGTGCTCTAGCAGTGCCATTCAAGAGAGAGGTGGACCAGCTGAAGGGAATGTAGAGAACTAGGAAGATGGTCAGAGCTGCAGAAAACAAGGCACAGGAGAAAGGGCTGAAGGATGTGTTTGAGATGATAGATAGGATTTAGCCTAAAAAACACAAAGCCAAGGAGAGACATGACAAAGAGGAAGGAATAGTTTTTCCACATCCACTGTCGATAGGACAAGGAATCACAGCAAGCAAAGCAGACTGGAGTTGCAGAGGAGGCAAAATCTTTTCAATGACAAAGCTAGCTAAAGGCACCGATGACAGCCTCGGCAGGCTGTGGACCCTCCATACATGGGGAATATGCTGGACAAGCGTGTTAGGGAACATGCTGGACAAACACGCATTTGGTATAGTACATCCTGCTTTGAAAAACTTTTTGAAGTCTTTCCTATGTGCACTTCCTATGATTTCAATAATTTTGGTGAGAGCTAAGTTTCTTCGGCATTTCAGCAGAGCCCACAGACCAAGATAAACCTGTCGGTATTTAGAACCAGAGGAGACATTAGCCTGCAGGGTACCGCTGTGTAACACCGTTGTTCCAGGTCTTGCTAATGCCTGTAAGGATTAAAGGTTATAATGAACAGGGAAGATAGCTGCCCTTCTGAGTTTCCCAAGTATCTCCGGCAAATACCACTGCCTTGCAGGGTGACCTTTCCTACTTTTCAGGGGGGGAGCTGTAAGCGATTGCTCTCACTTCATCCTTCCAGAGACAGATGTCAGCACAGGCACTGGAAGGTGAGCAGGACAGAGGCGTGAATAGAGTGAGCTTCAGCTTCTCCAAGCAAATGTCCCATTCAGTGGAAAATGCTGAAGAAAACCAAGGGAGCAAACTATGCCATCCTTCATCCAGCATAAAACTCCCTCTCCCTCCAGAACGCAACACAGACGGGCTAAGGCTCGCCGCACGGAGACGGCACTTCCCCCCATGTAGCTCCCCGGGTTTCAGTGGCGCTGTTGTTGACCTACACTATGATCCCCAAAATCAGAATCAAGCCCAGGAGCAGCTTGAGGGGCTCACATCTCGAGGACGCTTGCCTCCCACTGGCTATTTTGTAACCCCCCTGGAAATAAGTGAAAAACTCCGTTCCTCGGCATCATTCTGTCAGTGGCTTGATCAGACAGACACTCTTTACATACCACCTTGAACATATACAGCACTGTATAAACACACACCATTACAGCTTATTATTACTCCCATTCAATAAATAAATTCTAATGGCATGGCTTTTTAATTCTTTTAGCCCTGACTCTGGACTCTCCAAGGTATTTCACGATGTGGCGATGCCCTTGCCAGCCTACGGAGATGGGGGCCGCTCCTCCGCTCACCTGCGTGGGGAAGTCTTAGAAGAATGATTTCTACCATCAAAATTACCCAACTCAGAAGGCTACCTGAATTCAAGAGTGGTCCCAAGATACACGCACTTGTGCTTTCCAGAGGAAGGACCTCAGTTGCTGATGTGGCCAAATGAGGGAGGATTCAGGTGCGCTCTGTGCTGTAAATGGGGGGAAGCAGTAACATGCCTCTACTGTTCCCCCACGACAAACAGACAAATTGTTAAATGCCCTATCTGGAGTGAAATTATCACCTGGGTTTATTTTCAAAACAAAAGCTGAACTCTGTACTGCTAGGGGGAACAGTTTCAAAAGAGAAGGCCTCCTGTTAAACACCTAGGTCCGTATTAGGGTATGTAAATAGCTGAAGAAACAACCTTTTCTCTAAATAGCATTTAATTCTCACTGCTTGTTATCCACCAGTTAACCTTCCAAAAGCAAGAAAAAGCCCTATAAATAACATTTCACATTCAGAGGGCAGAGATTTCCTAGTAAGGGTGAGGAAGCAACCTCATTTTTATAAATGGACTCATTAAGCTATAGAGGCCATGAGTCAGAAAGGTACTTCAGCGTGTGGCCAGCTTTAAAGACATAAACAATTCTAATGAAGTCAGCAGCACTGCCTGTGAGCTTAAATTTAGGCACAGACCTTAAAATATCTTCTTAAATTGGGATCAGAGAGGAAAAGGGTGGAACTTTCAAAAACATCCAGTCTCAGCCTACCCATCCTCTATGGACACAGGGACGGGGACACCATAATAGCTGTCAGCCCACCACTGAATGCCTTTGCAAACTCCTCTTCTCAGGAGTCTTGCCCAAAGGTACGCACTATCCCAGTTGCCTCAACACCTGCACCTAAGTGGTCTAATCTGCCTCATACTGGTGTCTCTCAGCCCAGTCCGAGCAGAAGGTGGCTGAACTTGCCCTTGACCTCACCATCTGGCAGGACTGCTGTAACAACATCACCTGGGACCCATTTGGTGAGGCCCACAATCAGGACAGGGATTCACCTCCACGCCCAGGTCACCAATCCTTCCATGATTTGACTTCCCAGAACTTTCCTCTTGACCGAATATCCACATACTTTTACACAGCATTGCTACAATGTGGCCAAAACTGAAGCTTATTCGTTTAGCCACCCAACTGTGTTATCTGCCTCCGAATAAATGGTCTAACTTCCAGGGGCTGACAGGAGTTCAAAACCCTCACAGGCATCAAAGAGGTCTCTGGGCTGTCCCCCATCAGTAGAAGACCTACACTGATCAGAGTGCATAGCCAGCTCTTACCCAGTCTGGATGAAACCACATTCAGTGGTTTCAAAGCACCATGTGAAAGTGGGCGGTAAATAGCAACCACTGGGTAAATGAGGAAACCGAGGCACGGGAAAATGAAAACTACTTCATTTTCCAGGCCAGCTGAGGTGTCCAGCCGAAGCCAAGAGGGTTTCCCACCATCTCTTGCCACCACGGCCATGCAGAGGAACGTGCTGCATGGAGTCCAAGGGCCGATGACTGTGGCGAGTAACTGTGCTTGCCTCTTTGTCCAAGCGCATTGTTTGTCTACTTGCCCTGGCCCCTGGTCCCAGCAGCGCTCTTTCCGCTTCCGAAAATAAAATAGCATTTTTCACCCATTACATCTCAAACCCATTTAATTGCTAGACGCGGCAGCATGATAAGAACAATAATTATAACTGGAGGGGGCTTCCTGTTATCCTGGCTATAGCCATATCCTGAGCTAATAAACACTTATGCTTTTGGTCACAGCATTGACTTAGCTTAAGTTCTGGCTATTAATTCACAAACAGGAAGCGCCTCCGAGTTATCATCTCCCTGCACAAACTTTGGGGTAAAGACCTTTACTCCGCCTCACTGGTGCCGCCTCCCTGATGAGCAAGTTTTGTGCGCTTTAACGAGATTTGAGGATGCATTCAAAACTCAGCAGGGCTGGCCTGTTCCTGGTGTTAAACGGGATCTGATCCGCAATGTGTCCACCATCAGATTTTCAGGCTTCCCAGCCCCTCGTGTGACAAGGACAGCGTGCAGGCAGGTCCCTGCCTGCGCCGAGCTCCAGCAGCGGCACTGGTGGCGAGGTGCAATTTACAAATATTACCCAGATTAATTCCATAAGCCACCCACATAGAAAACTACCGACAGGGCTGCTAAAAATACACCGCGAGTTGCAACAAAGTTGTCAGGAATAAGTAAGAAGCAAAGCTAAGAGGAACAAAACCAAAACAGAGGTAATCGCTGTTTAGAAAATAAAGGCTAATGCATATAAACACCTCTTTTTACCCAGTTCTGAAGGATGCCAGGTAGGAGGCATCCAGGAAATCGCTGGAGACACTCACCCAGGGCAGAAATCTACGCACAGCCCAGGCACTGGTGATGTCTAGCAGTAAGCCCTCTTAAAATGGGGTCTCCCCTGGTCCATAGAGCCTGTCTCTGTTCTCTGTACAGGAGGAAATGTCATACGATGAGCGCACCGATGATGATTTTGCACAGCAAGGGCAACATTGCCTAAAGGAGAGTCGAAAGAACCAGATTCTCGCCAGCCTCAAGCCATTCACCTCCTCTGAATCCGACACAGCCACCCCTGAGGAAGCCGCATCGCCGGTGCTCAGCGGGATGGTGACCATTAGTTTGCCCCAACTCTGGAGCAGAGGCCGTGCAGGATTACACCTGATGAGGCCTGCTTTGAAGCCCAACACATTTCCCCGTACGGCTCACAATCGAAACTAAAATCCAGGTCAAACATTGCGTGGCGGTGTTACTTCTGTTTTATTTTACTTGGTAGGTTTTTATGTCCTTCATTTTACCGCTCAGCTCTGCAACACTCGGGAAAAAAAATGAATGAGAAAAACCCAGTAGAGGAGAAGACGACAGCAAAAACTCTGAAGTCCTTAAAACGAATGCGAAAATCCTCCTTGCACAGTGTGGTGGGGGCGAGGATTTCACACCAGATATTCACTTATTTATCATGCCTCACCTATTAATATCAGGTGAGGCACCGTTCTGCTCCCCAGAACTGGTATTTAAGCCAGCTGCTGAGCACAGGCACGCACCGCCCTCACCTCCACGCTGAGAATCGCAGGTGACTTTGTGCGTGTGCTCTATGTTATCACCCACTTAAATTTCTATTGGAACCATTTCATAAGGCCTCTGAGGTGTCACATTTCCTCCCGGGTTGCCTTTTCTGTCAGAGAGCCTAGTTCTGAAACCCTTACGGTGGAGATACTGTTTCACCTACCCTCGCCTGCCTTGCGGTGGTGGCGGTGGGCGTGCGTGCGTGCCACCCGAGACCGCTCGGTCAAGGGCAGGAGCAGGGAACCGACGGCCCGACTGCCCGCCGCAGCGCTGATCCAACCCCTCGGCTCCTGCGCTCTCCTCAGTGGCCTGACTGTACCTGATGCTCCAGGGCAGGGCTACAGACCAGACTGTTTATGCACGTAACCTGAGGCTCGTAAGGGAGGATGGCAGTCCTTGCCTCCTTCCAAGGAGGAAATCGCATCCCCTGCGATAAGTAAGTTTTTATCTACGCACTGCGATATTGCAGGGAATTCTAAGGACCTCTCACGGCAACTAGGAGGCGAAAAACATTCATTAACCCCTCCTCCGCCTCCCTCGAAGCCATCCAGCAGCAATTTAACCCACAAACATACTGCAACACAAAACAGATAAAACAATCCCTATCAGCCTTTACGCTATCTACTGGCTCCTGCCATTTGGGATATTCACCTACTTTAAGGCTTGAGGCGTGCTGCAGAGCCTGGCCGCGGACCCTTCGGTATCGCTTGCAGGGCATTTGTTTTTACGGGTTGCTTTTCAGGGCATTTTTTCCATCTGCTCTCTTTTTCCAGTCAGGCAGAAGCACGGGCGCCGCTGAAGTTAGGATGCTCTAAGGAACCGCTAAACTTCCACCGCACGCTTCGGTGCGGCGGCACCGCCGCCTCCTCCCCGGGAGGAAGCCGGCGCCCTGCCCGCCCCGGCTGCGGCCGAGGCCTCCTCTCTCCTCTCCCTTCCCCTCCCCTGCCCGGCTCCGGGGAGGCGGCCGTGCCGGCGCTCGCCGGGCGCCCGCTGCGGCGCTCCGGGAAGGGGAGCGCGGCCGGGCTGACCGCAGGCCCCGCGCCTCACTCCGCCTCCGGCCGCTGCGGAGCCGCCGGGCGCCGCTGCCCGCCGAGGGGCACCGCACCGCCCCGCACCGCCGCCCGCCCGGGGGATGCCGCCCGGCGAGGAGCGAACTTCAGAGGAATCGCCGCATTACCCACCCTGCCAGCGGCGCCCGCTCGGGAGGGGCTGGGCAGGCTCAGCAGCGGGCGGTGCGATGCCGGGCAGGCCTCACCGGCCCGCCGGTGGCCCGGGGCCGCGCCGGGGGGGCGGGGGGGGGACAGGCCCGGCCCAGCGGGGGGCCGCGGGCGGGGGCCAGGCAGGTACGCACCGGGGCTGCGAGCCCCCGCCGCGGCCGGGGCCGGGGGCCAGACGGCGGCGGCCTTCCCCTGCCCGCGGCAGGCCCCCGCGGCCGCCCGCTGCTGTTGGAGGCGCCGGGGGCGGCCCGGGCGCACGGCGGGGAGGGGGGGGGTGCTGCCCGGGCCCGGGGGCCGAGGCCGCTCGGCGGCGCGGCGCGGCCGGCAGAGGGCGCCGCCGGCGGGCCGGCCCCGACCGGCACCCCGGGCCCGCCGTGGCCCCTCCGCCGGCACCGGCCCGCCGCCGCCGCGCAGGGCCCCGCCGCCGCCGCTACCGCCGCCGCGTCCCCTCCGCGCCCCCCGGCGGCGCCACCGCCGCCGGGCTCCGGCAGCCCGGTGCCCGGCAGCGGCGAGGGCGGGGAGGGATGGCCGTCCTCCCTCCGCTGCCGAAAACGCTCCTCTTTGTCTGCCTGCCTCTCGCGGGGTCCAAACTCCGCACCGCCGGTGAGCCCGGGGCTGCCCAGAAATAACCCAGCGGGCCGGTAACTTTACACCGCCCGCCGAGCGCCCTCCTCTCGGGCGCTGCAGCCCGGGCTCGATTTTCTCCTCAGATAAGTTTTACCGGCCTCGCCATAGGGAGAAAAGTACCGTGTCCCCGCCTCCCCCTCCCCGCCAGGCGCCCGGGTCTCCGCCGCCACGGACCGACCGGTCCCCGGGCGGGATAAAGCGCCCACCGGGTGGATGTCCCTCCGGTTTATGTAACGCTCCCCGGCCAGCGCCGAGCCGGGAGGGGTGACGGCGGAGGATAAATGCATCGCGAGGGGATTTAAATTAACCCTGATATATTTAATTTTTTTTTTTAAACATCCACCCTGAAATACGCACCGATCTAACACCCACCCACCCACCCCCATTATTTTTTTTTTTTTCCCCCAACCCGAAAAAAACTAAGTAAGGGCACTTGGGCTTCTCGCCGCAGCCCGGGCTGGGCTGAAGGAGAAGCCGGAGGAGCTGACAGGCGGCTACCGGCAGCCCCGTACCTCGCCGCCGCTGCCCGCGGGGTCTCCGCGCCCCGGAGGAGAGCCGCGGCGGGGGGAACTCTTGGGAAACTGGCGAAAGGAGCGGGGTGGCCGGTCCTGGAAATGAAAACTGCAGCGAGGGGCAGGCAGGCAGGCAGGCAGGCACACACACACGGAGGCGCAGGGCAAGCTCCGTCCACCTCATTGTTCTGCTCCGGCACCGGCACGGACTTCACCCACCGCCCCCCCCCCCCCCCCCTCCCCTCCCCGGGGCCCGAGCGCCCGGGACCGCGGGCCGGGGAGGGCTGGGGGGGGGGGCAGAGCCGGGGGGCGACCCGCGCCTCGCCCCGTTCCCCGCCGGGCGTCGGGCAGGGCGGGGGTGCCCCGCCGCCGCCGCCAGCCTCCCCGCAACAACGCCGGGGGGACGGCGAACCGCGGGCGGCCGGGGACCCCCGGTGTGTGTGTCCCCCCCCCCGCTGCGGGGCGAGGGGTGCCGGCAGGGCGGGCCGGGCCGGGGCTTACCTTCGTACATGGGGGCCATCGGTGCAAGGACGCCTGTTATTCATGGCAACGCCGCCACGAACGACGCGAGATCGCAGCCCCCCAAACTCAACACACATCTGCCATCTTGAGCGGGTGTCTCTCGGCGGAGGCGAAGCTGCCGCCTGCCTTCTGCATCGCTGCCCGCCTCAGCGCGGGGGGAGCCGGGCACATCCAGCCCCGTTGCCGGCCCTCCGACGCGGCCGGGGCGGGCGGGCGAGCGGGCGGGGGGCGGCGGCGCCGGGCCGGGCCGGGCCGGGGCCGGGGCCGGGGCCGGGGCGAGGCGCGGGCCGGGCAGGGGCGGCGGGCGGCGGGGCCCCCCCGGCTCGGGACGGCGGCGCTGGGGAGGGAGGGAGGGAGGGAGGGAGGGAGGGAGGGAGGGAAGGAGAGAGGGAGGGAGGAAAGAAGGGAGGGAGGGAGGGAAGGAGGGGGGCTGGCGCGGTGCCCCCGCTCTCAGCGCGGCATGGCTGCGTGTGCCGGGGCGCCTGCAAAAGTTGCACTGGGGGTGAGAGAAAGGGAGAGAGAGACGGAGGGAGAGAGAGGGAGACGGAGACCGAGACGGAGAGGAGGGAAAAAAAAAAAAGGGGGGAGAGGAAAAAAAAAAAAAGCGAAGGGAGTTTGCAAATAATCAAGCGCCGATGGCACTGATCGCGGCTTCCCAGAAGGAGAGGGAGCGAGCGAGAGAAACCCTCTGCTGAGATTATGTGGGATCTTGTTTAACAACACATTTCAATCAGGAGAAAAAAGGAACAGTCAACAGAAGTTGGTGAAACACTTCTGTCTTCCCCCCCCTCTTCTTTATAGAAAAGAGAGGAAGGAAAAAAAAAAAAAGGCAGCTGATTGAAGCTTTGCAATTCACTGGCTGTGGGGATCATATAATTTGAGCTCATGTTTTACAATAGCATGGAAAATTCCTACCTCTCGCCCTCTCCCCAAATAAATCTTCTATTCCCTCAAGGCATTTCACAATCTGGTTCACTGACAAAAGTTCCAATTTATCCTTTTTTTCATTTAGCTTGCTTGCAGTGTAAATATTTAGCGGATGCATTTAAAATAAACATACGTTGTTGCTTTTAGGATTCGGGTTGTGTTTTTGTTTTAAAAAAAAAAAGGAACCACATCAAAGAAGTGTTTACTTACTGAGATTGACAGCCACTACTTCCCCCCCCCTCCTTTTATTTTAAAAGATCCATCTCTCTGGTTGAGCTCTTGCTGTAGGA
This sequence comes from Gymnogyps californianus, assembly GCF_018139145.2. Lineage (NCBI taxonomy): Eukaryota > Metazoa > Chordata > Aves > Accipitriformes > Cathartidae > Gymnogyps > Gymnogyps californianus. The sequence continues at coordinate 155,804,694 of NC_059471.1, forward strand.
ACACCAACCCGACCAGCATCATTTTTGTCGGTGCATACAGGAAAGCTGTAGGTGAAGCCACATTATCCAGAGCCCCCTTTGCCTGACAGGGGCTCTACAAAGGAAGGTCAGTCACCAGGTACCCATTACACAGGCAAGGAAGCTGAGACTCATGCAAAGCCTCTGGCAAAGGTGGAAACGAAACCTCAGGCTGTGATCCTGCATTAACTCCCGTCTGGATCTGCCCGCCTGGAGCTCCTTACAGGCGAGCAGTCTGGGACCAGATCGGTGAAGACATGCTCTCTTCGCGCCTGCTGTTACGGCTGGTCCCCAAAAACGCTGCCTCTTGCTGCTGCTGGTGCCAGCCCAAATCTCTCCCACCACAGGATTCGATCGCAGCAGAGCTTGACACCCAGCCGCTCCTGTTGATGTCTCGAGGAGGAGGAGGAGGCAAGAAGTAACTTTTATTTGGGGATTTCAGTGAGAGCCAAGCTCTCCCACCAGCCTGGCCCCTAGTCTTGGGTGCTCAGAGGATGCCTACACTGGCAGATAAAAGTGGGCCAGGGAGCAACCCATGTTGACCGGCTGATGGAGCAGGATGGCCGTGTCCACACTGCAGAGGATGTGATCCCCAGGCTCCTGTGGGCCCCCTTGTTCGCAAGGTAACTTCAGTGTTTTGCATGATTTTTTTCCCCACTGAAAGATGCCTGAAATAACAGGAGGGCTGTCTCACGGTCCATTAGCATTCTGTTTACAACATGAAGCTAAGGATACATGTTAAATATGTCAGGGAGTGGCATGCAGGGCAGGTGGAGGTGGTTGAGGGTGCAAAGTCAGCTGGGATGGCACTGGAGGACTGTGTACAGCAGAGGGAGCAAGACCTGCTGCCGTCTCATCCCTGCTTCATTTTGAGAGTGATCCCAAGACCAACCACCACCAAATCTTGGAAAGAAATGGAGCTGGCTTCAGCTGGACCACTGGGCAAGTCCAGGCCAGAGCTGGAGGGCAAGCGGTGCAGACAGCAGCAGGCGCAGTATTTGAACTTGCTTCTTGCCCCTCTTTTATTTAGCCATGGCGACCCTCAGAGTTTGGCTCTAGGCACTGAGTCGATAACCTCACATTTTCCCAAAACACATTTCTGGTCATTGTAATTCTGTGCTGCTCTCTTCTTTTATGATGGAGGACATTATCTGCTTTCCGAGGCTACTGATGCTTGTGATCCCAGCCTGCCTCCTTGCCCTTGATCAGAGCCGCAGCCATGGAGCCCCGTCTCAGAGCCACAGAGGAGACGTGGAAAAGTATCAGAGAAGAGCAGAGGACAAAACCAGAGGGGAGAAGCAGGCTGCTAAAGGAACCAGCTTCGCTTTTTGTCATTGCATTTTGCTGCAGCGTGGCTCCAGGATAGCCACATCACCCTTGCTCTCCTCAGCTGTGAAATGGGGGCAGGGGTACCAGCCTCCGCTGCGTGAGACTGCACCGATGGTTTCTTCTCCCTCTCTGTTTCACCCTGAGCTATCCCATAGCCCTTGGGTCTGCATTAACTCCATGTCCATCAAAGCTAGCATGATGCAAAAGCTTAAAACGTAAACCAAACTCACTCCCCCACCAGAAGAAAAGAGGAAGGGGCTGGTGGAGGGATCTGCAGGACTCACTCTGTGTGGCCTGGGCATGGCAATGGTGCCTCCTGGCCCTGTGGCTGGCGGGTGGACCAGAGAGGGGGACACGGAAGCAGCCAAACCTGTGCGTGACATACATACCTACGCAAATGTTAAAGCTGCCTGGCTTCAAAGCACAGGTTATTCTGCCTCTTTTAGGGGCAAGGTGCTGAACTTGGTGGACTACTTGGCTGGCCCAGGACGGCAATTCCTGATTGCCTTTCAGGTTCAGTAACACCAAGGACATTATAGATTCTCATCTGCCGATAATGTGTCCAAAGATAGGAAAATTAATGGCGATATTTTCACCAACTAGGACCGTTCTGGTCTTACATATTTTTAAATATTGCTGCCAAATGAGGTCACAGCACATTTGGTAAACAAAAACCAGCCCTAGCAGGTCCTGACCTCGGCCAAGATCTGCTGCTAAAACCTGCTGCACGGAGGAAGCTCGTGGCGTGTGGGCATGCAGAGGGAGCAGGAGTTCATCCTGCTGCGCACAGCCTTCCTCCTCAGCTCATACAGGGGCCTCCCTGTCAGTGGGGACTTGGGACATGTGGCTTGGACCTGGGGGGTACAACCCCTTCCTGTGCTTTCCTACTGCTGTGCACAGACATGGATGCACTCAGGAGGTGGCCCAGCTCTCAGCCTACCACCTTCTTTCCATTCTCCCCAAAACTGAGCATCCATGCAAGGATGCTACACCCTTGGTCATCTAGGCCCCGCCGTGAACATACCTGTTGGGAGCCAGGCGCTGGCAGCGAGGCCACAGCAGCCCTGGGGCAAGCCCGTCTCTCTGCGGGAGAGATCGTGGTCCGCTCTCTGAGTGCCTGAGACTGCAGGACATGTCACTAAAATTTTGAATCCAGAGAGACTTTCCCACCCCAACAGACTATTTCTTCTCTTTGGCCCCTTCACTTGGGAGGCGATCACAAACCAGCACTGGAGAAGCACATTTTAATGTCTCATCTTACGATTTTTCATTTCTCCATTTGCAGATTTGGGTCTACCATAAACACACCCATAGTCTGGGTGCAAGTACATGGCATGCTCAGCCTTGTCAGGGAGTGTTGTGTACCACTGAGGCAGCAGCATCCTCAGCTACATCCACCGTGGCTCCGGTGGTGGCAGAGACTAAGCCAGGGAAAGGAGGGGTGGCCTTTTTACAGCGCTGGGCTGGCACTCAGGAGGGCTCGTTTCCGTTTCTGCCCCACATGCGCAAATCTTGGTGGTCTTGGGCATGTCGCTCACTTCTCCAGAAAGGCACACGGTGTTTGACTGGCGTGTCTCAGGGGGCTGCTGGTAACAACCCGAGCCTATACTCAACTGCATTGGGAGTAGCAGGAGTTACTGTTTCTTGCTGGAAATGGTGGGAGTTTGGGGTTCTTTTTCTTTTTTCTTTTTTAAGTTAATACAGATTTTGCAGGTCAAGGTGCAAGAAGGAAGGCAGGCGAGTTTTAAAACATAGTTGTTGGGCACCATTCCCATTTTCGGGGGATTGCACAAATGGACACGAGGTGCCCTTTGGTCTCTCAGAGCCAGAAATGCTACCGTGGCATCACCTCCTCTTCTCTGCCGCCGCTGCCAGGCCCCGGCGGTGCCAAAAGCACACCAGGGGCAATGCCAGATGTGCCTGCTACTGATGTGCAATTTCTTCCTCCTTCTCCCAAAGAAAGCAAGCTGAGGGGGTTTGTGGCTCCCAGCTTTCTCAACTCATTGTCCATCCACTGCATTTTCTTTTTTGGAAAGATCGAGCCTAAAAAATGTACTAATAAAAGACTGTAAGGTACATTAAAAAAACAAACAACAACAACAAAAAATAAAACCAGAAAAGAAAGGCTGTGAGCACACAGGGTGAGCACGTCCCCTTCAGTGACAACCTTTAATACCTGTTTGCCTTCACGGAGGAGCTGGAAGGCAGCATGTTGTTAAGAAGAATCAGGCCCCAAATCTTTTGCATTAAGCAAAGCAAAATAATTTTGTAAACACCAGGGGAAGGTTTCCCAGTGAAATACACACAGATGTTTTCTTTTTAAATGTAAATCAGTGCGGGAATGGACAGTTTAATTAAAAGCAAAATTATTAGGTAAGTGCTGAGGGAATCTACTTTATTTGCTGGGTACACTCACATATTTTTAGTGCTGAGTCAATTGCAATTTTTAATTTCTTTCCTCCTAATACGATCAGCTCAGAGACTAGCCACTGTGATGTGGAATATTTGGGGGAGGATTTTTCCATGGATAGCAGGAATGTCTGCTCTGTGTGCAAGTTGCAGGTGCCCAGGCAGTCTGCTATGGTATGTCCATTCCCAGCCTTACATCTCTGCTAATCATTAACAAACACTCAGTATAGGCTGCCTCCATGGCATCACCTGGAGAAAATCCTGTCCCTTGTGACTGGCATTTTGGGTCGCTGCTTGTGGCTGAAACACTTGGGCTTACTGCTGGCTGGGATGCTAAGGGAAAGGGGCTACGGTGTTAACTGACTTTACACCCTGCTGCTGCTCTGTTGCTAGACTCAGTTCTCTTTGGTACCACCCATCCCTCCACACGCGACCCTTTTTGCAGGCAGATGTTTTGCAGAAGCCCCCCCTGCCCCTTCCCTCCAGCCCGCGCCTCCCTCTTCAGCATGACAAAGGATACAGACTGATTCCTAAGCACATCAGAAAACAGTCAGTGTACTGGACTGGGACCATGACTGCTTATTTTTTAATGTTCTGAGTAAAGGCCCTTATCTTTGAATGCATATGGAAAATACACTGCATACTTGAGTGGGGTTGAGGACTGATGGCCCTGTCATAGCTAAAGTTCAAAATAAGACCACAAAAACCTACAGCAAAATTATCCCGTGCACCAGATATTTTGTAAGAACACAGATATTTTTACTCAGTCTGAACATCAGTGGCACCCTCAGTGCAGCTTGTGTGATGCAAATGCCTTTTTCAGGGCGTAACAAGTGGATTCACGGTGCAGACATAGAGAGGGATGAGACGTAATTCCCACTATGAAACCAGGTGATGTTGACATAACTTCAGTGGCTTCAATAGATGTACCCCGATATAGACAGGAGTGTGGCAATGAGAAACAGGACAGATGTTGGTAAAACGCTTTAGATATCATGGATGGAAGAAAGGTGCGATGAAAGCGCACAGTCTGATTAGTGCCCCGGGGAAGGCAGAGATCTGGGTCACCTCATCCATGCCTACTACTACATCTGATCACATTTCTGAAGCTTGCTTCCCCATCAGGAGTATCGCTGAAATAAATGCACTAAAAATGATGTGGCCTCTCCGTTTGAGGGGTTAAACACAATTTCCCATCATCGAGCTTTTGCAGTTGGCTCAGGTATTGTTGTCAAGGTCTTGGATCCTTTTCTTCTTATTATTAAAAAAGAAACTTTGAAATATATAAAAAAAGTGCTTATCAGATAATGAAATTCTAGCTATGGTCAAGTCTTTCAAACAACCAGGGCCATGATTTAATTGGAAGTAATTATAGTCTTTTCTGAAGTATAATTTTTAGGGTATTTTTTCCCCTGACATTTGCAGTGTGGAAATTAAAAATAAAATGATGTCAGAATCACGAGATTTCAATCTGTCTTCAAACAATAATGTGGGCTAGTGTCAGAGGTTTGTCCTTGGCTGGAAGGAGGAAAAATTCACTGAAGAAAATCCTCCTGGTGAAAATCGCCAACAGCACCTAGTCGTGCATTTTCTGTGCTCTGAAATTCCTGGGAGACTCCTGCTTCCCAGAGCTCGCTAGAAACCCTCCTACCTCTGCTGCAGTGGGAAAGGGCACATCAGTACCTGCTCCTGAGAGCACCGCATTTGTGATGCAGGCTTTGTTAATTATTCCACCGGTAAGGCTGTATTAAGAGACACGCTTAGACCAAGGAAAAAAAATACCCATTCTACACAACAAAGATGCAGCCCTTATATCCTGCTGAAAATAACCCAGGGTGTAACAAAGTTATTTCCACAAATTTTTTCCCCCCAATATTTTCCCAATTTTTAAAGAAGATTTTTTTCAAATTATCCTCTTCTAAATTTTGCCCTGATTTCACTTTGTAATTCCTCAGCTTCCTTTGGTGAAACCACCAGTGTGTCCCCTAAACTCCAGCTCACACACTCTGTCTTACCCAAAGTGCCATTCCCAAGGGAGGGACAGTCTCCGCCAGCATAAACTCAACCTTTTTGGTGGCCAGTGGCATCAGCAGGGCCCCATGGGCAGAGCCTCAGCTGCTACCAGCCAGTGCAGCTCTGCTGGTACCGCTGATGCTATGATGCTCACAGACAGATATGCATCTCTGAATACAGCCACTTGGAAGGACAATTTGGCCCAGCCTTTTAAATCAGCTGCTCCAGACTCTGAATCATTTCTGTAGGGATGCATACACACACGCGAGGAATCATCTTGCACCCCGAACCCTGTGCTTCTGGATCTGAAATTTTAGATTTAATGCCCATTTTAAATCCATTCCTGAACACCAGTCAAAGGGAAAGGAGGAAACTATTTCAGATTAAAAGAGTTAACACATATGAAGAAAAAAAGTCACATATGAGGCAGGCTGTGATTATAGCGCTGCATAAAGTGCTGTAGAGGATTGTGTGAGGGATGCTCTGTTCTGCAAAGCATGTTGTCTTTTTGATGAGGCATTAGGTGAGGTCCCCTGTCATTATAGACTCTATGGAGTTATTCACCGGCTGAGTTACAAGCCAAATTCCCACTGGGCAACGCCTGCCTGGCCCACTCACGTACCCCACCTCACCACTCAGCTTTATTTATCCCATTCTCCGCTCTCCATCTTAAAAAGACCCATTGCGTGGCCTTGCTGGCATAGAACAGCTATGTTTGATCTCAGACATGGTTTCAGCAGCAAGGGAAGGGACTTGCCTCTCTCCTTCAGCCTCTGAAACAGCCTTTTCAAAGAAAGGTATCAGGAGAGTAATGTTAATTATTTTATTATACTGGAAGTTATGATAAGGGAAAAAAAAATTTATGCAGACTGAGGTAAAGTTTTGGCCAGGCCTTATAAGACAAACTCAGTGACTTTGAAATAATAAAACTTTCTGTGGCGCTTTGCCGAAGCTGATCTTCCATACTTCAGGGATAAGTACGGATGTGCTGACAGGAACCTCATGGCTTCCAACCCATGCACTGTGGAGAGCCTCGTGGGATTTTCTGGAAAGCAACTGCTTTTCCTAAATTAAACATTTTTATCCCCCCTCCCCAAATGGCCAGAAGACTAGCACTGTTTCAAAGACAAGCATGCGTGTTTATTTCCATGACTCTCATGCTGTCAACAGAAAATACTGGAAATTGCAGGCAAAGTTTCCAAGAAAGCAGAGATGGAGATTTTCTTTGCTTAAATTTCCCAGTACCTTCCAGCAGTCCTTCTCCTGCCTTTGCGCCCCTCCCTCACTCAGCCGGGAGCCTGCAGATCTGAGCCCATGACTTGACCACCGATCTGCTCGGGGACTTTGTGCATTTAGGTACTGTGGGCCAGGGAGTACATTTGGTACGCGCAGTGCCTGCCACAAGACAGACCTGAGCTTGGTGGGAGCCTCTTGGTCAGAGATGGGAAACCCTTGTAATATTTACACTTATTTGACTATTTAATGGAGGTCATCTCCTTTTCCAGCCCAGATATCTATAAAAGAGCCAAACCTGGCCATGATGTTCATCACTGTTAATGCTGTACCAATATTAATAGCTAAGCTATTGGTGATGGGTTCGCACAACAGCGTTGTGCCTTGCTGGTTAGCCGCAGCCTGTGACTATGGCTTTAAAAATTGTGCTGATGAGGTCTTGTCTTGCGACCCTGCCGCCCACCCACTTCCATGCTGAGAGAGCCGAATAAATATTTACTACTTCTCAAAATAACACCCAGCCACACTCATCCTTACTGCTGCAAAGTAGTTCATCTAATTGAAATAAGAATATAAGTAAACTGTTTGTCAAGGCAGTTTATTAGGAAAAGCATTGCTGTGTCAGGAGCTCCCTCACTGTGAGAGATGCTGTGTTGTCTCTCTTAATATTTAATGCCATTTTAATAATATTTCCCAGTTAGGGGTGCAGGCTGATGCCACAGACTCAAGGCCAAGCCTGCCAAAGTGGGGAGGAAGGAAAGCTCAGGGACTGAGGTCAGCTCAACTCCATTGACTTACCGTGGCAACTTTATTTGAGATTTGTGGATATTCCCTATCCTTACTCAGAAGGACACTTCAAAAGTTTGGGGCCACATCCCGAGGTGGTGGAGATGAGAAACCCACACTTTTCCTTTGGCAAACCCATTTCTCATTGCGATGCCGCTCCAGTTGGGCTCATTAATCAGATAAACCATAAACTGCTGAACTTCTCTCAGGCTCGTAATTGCAGCTGCAGCTACAGTGCTCTTACCTGTCTTTGGCAACTCTTGTTTTGGAAACCTCTAAACCTCCAGGTTAAAGTCAGAGGTGTTTTAGCTCAAGGAGTGGGGAGCTACAGCTGAAGTATCAAAGGTCCCCGCTAGTAAAGCATCCACGGATGCTCTCTCCGCGTCGCCCTCCAGCCCTCACAGACCTGCCTTGGCTGCAAAGCTGCTGCTCAGGCGGTGCCCCAGTCCCCGTGCTGTCCCCCAGGACTTCTCCTGGCAGTGATGCCCAGCTCAGGCTCTTCCTTGTTGTGAAAGACTCTTGGCTGAAGGACCGGGGAGTCAGAGCCTTTTGAAGCTGCTGCGTAATAAGCTGTATTTTTTTTCCAAACATCACTAGAGAGTTCAATAATAATTACATGAACTTTATAATCAGCCAAACCAGCGTAGGCATCCACCTGGCCTACACGTAGCATTTGTGAGTAATTTTACATAAAGGGCAGGTACTTTTGAACTTAGTGCGCAGGACTTGTGCACAAATAGCTATAGGAGGAGGGCCCAATTATAAATAAACCATCCTTAGTTGTCACTTTGCTGTCTCTGACTTCCCACGCATTCAAATGGTGAGACTGATTCATTTAATCTTACTCTAAAGCAGCAAGCCACAGAGGCAGTTTCCTGACAGTTGCTTAAAAAAGTGTAGCTGAGCTCTCTTAAATTGTCTTCCCTTGTATTATATTTAGACATTGTGATTAGAGTATCTGCCACGATATGCTTTTACTTTAAGGCAGAAGTTCAAGCTGCTTTCTGAAAGCAAACAGAGGTGCTCCTAGGAACCGAAGGGGCACGAGCGCCGGGGTTTGGCATTTAGGAGCAGAGACCTTCAGCGCCGCTTGCGCTGCTGGCTCCCCTGGCGCAGCCAGCCTTATGAAACCTGAGTTTTCAAATAAGTGCAACATTATTTACCATAATGAGACTACTGGGAAGGGTGGAGGCAGCGAAAGACTTAGCGGCTGTTTCCATACGTTTTAGCAATATCAGCTGAGCAATTCTTACAGTCTTCCCTTCTCCCCTCCGTCCCTCCTCCCCTCCTTCCCTCTTCCCGCCTCAAATCTGGCTTTTCTTGGCAAAGGCTTGGATGCAAAATCTGGACACTCCTGTCCTATGAACAAGGCTTATATATGTTTGTGTCACTGCAAAGCAGATTATAATGACTACACTTCATGCATTTTATTATAATTAAGTCGGTGGAGGTTTCAACACAGATACAAACTCGATGTGCAGCTCTGCCCTTGACGATTGCATACCGAAGAGAATACCTGAAAGCTCTTGTTTTGCTAAATATGCTATTTAATATTTTGTAATGCTCAGGTAAATGCAGTCGGTGAATGCAGAGTCTTCCGCATTTCTATATTATTATGGAGGAGGTTATTACAGTTACGCTGAAGGAGGTTTCCTCGTTACGTGACTTGCTTTGCCAGAGCGCTTGTCAGATACTGAACTGCAGGTTCCAGTCCTGCTGACCACCGGCTGTGATGAAAAGACCCCCAGACTCCAGCAGACTCTCAGCCACTGGTCTGGCTGCAGGAGCTCTACAGCAGGGTAGCAAATGTGACAAAAATCTGGCAGGCAGGACAAGGTGAAAGATCCTCTGGGCTCTAAGATACTTGGGGAGATGGAGAGGGCTCTGTGTAGAGGGGGAATGGTAGGGAGCAGATGCTGTACCTCCGACGCCTTTTGTTAACCTGGAATAAGTACTGTTGTGGAATTTAACACACTGAATTGAAAAGTGAGTTTCTCCCATGTGCCAATTGCTAGTTTTTTAGGTTTGTGTAGGATGCCTGTCTTCCTCCTCTAGCTGATCTACAGAGATCTGTAAATCTGTTATTCCTTCCAGATACCCTCACAGAAACTTGTGCTTTTAGTTTAGTACGTAGAAAACTTGAGGTCCTACATCCAGATCTTAATGTTGGTCCAAATGTAATTGGATTACCATTCTTTTAAGATGTGCTGTATTCCTTTTCTCTCAGATAAAAATGTCATGCTAGAAGCTTTCCACCATCCCGTGTCTCTAGAGAGAGTCTTGGAGGTGACTTTTCGGTGAAATGGTCTCAATATAATTCCAAAAATACTTCATATTTTGGAGCCTGCTCCTCAACCTCCAGCAGAGATCAAAGGGATCCCAGAAAAAAATTAAGCACCAGGCATTCCTAGGAGCTGAGCCTTTGGCTGTAATGAATCAATCAACTACCCTTTTATCAGCCAGATATAAATTGACTTGGGGCACTTTGGAGCCTAAGGCTAGTATGAGAGTTCTAGTTTAGGCTTTATTTCCATTAAAAAGTTGGACTCCAGAGGAAGACCTTTGTTTTCAAATGGTGTTTTTTCCATCTTCTTGTTATTTTCACCTTCAAGCTTGCTTGGCCAGTTGGGTATGAAAAGCTTGTTCTTGCTTCCTAGCGGCAAGATTATCTGTTGATAGTATTTATGGGGTGCTAATTACTATCTGTCATTGGTATTTATGAGGTTCCAATTGCTACAGTACCTAAGCGCCAGGTACAATATTGAGATAAGCATAAATGTTATTGAACGTGGACTCTGCTTTTCCCATCCTAGCGCTTGGCCCCTTTGACCTGAATACTTTTCTTTGTCCTCTCCCTCCTGTTTCTTTTCATATTTGTGAGGCATCTGAGAAAAGGTGAGTTTTGTGCTCAGCTATGAAACAACCCTGGCTTGTGAGCTCACCCGTGGGGTACCCGGTGCCTGTGGCCCCATCTCGGAGCGTATTGTGCTTCTGGTCCTCACGCTGGCGGGTGACCCAAGGCACCGGCTCTGTGACCCGTGGCACTGGGAGCAGAGCCGGCAGCAGCCTGGGTCTGCTTTGCCTGTAGCCTGCGTGCTGGCTGCTGCTGAATTGTTTTCCATAGGATGTTTTCCAAAACCCAGCAAACCATGGCAACTGGGAGAGCTGAAATCAAACTAGGTGCTGCTTCCCAGCCTGTGCACGGTCACAGAAGGTGTCCCAGGCAGAGAGCATGGAAAGCTTTGAACTCTTTGGACCAGGAGCGAGCAGAGAGCCACTGGAGCCTGACTGGCATTGATGTGAAGAATTTCTTCTGGCTACTGGTACTAAAGAGACAGTTTGCTGCTCAAACTAGAGCCCTTAACCAACTTGACCAATAGCTGTGGCCAGAGACTGTCTCAGCCTGATTCTGAGAAAAACACATGTCTGGGACTCCCTTTCTACCACTACAGAGAAATTAAAATGATCCCACAAGAAAGTGGAGATGAGATGAAAAAAATGCAGGTCACAGTAGCAGCTAGTTCCTAAGTGGGACAGGCATAAACTTCTTTAATGTGGATATAGAAGGGGACATGTGCTTTTTCTATTATTACCTGATTATGGGAGAGTAGAGAGAAATTTGCTCACAACCTCAAGAAAGAAGTGTTTGAAACACATTTTTAAAACATCTCAAATTTAAAAAAAAAGTTAGGATGGAAATTGAAATGAAGTATTTGTGAAGATTTTTTTCCCTGCTTTTTGATCAGCTCTGTTGGTTCTAATTGCTGTCCAAGGAGAAAGCTGGAAATTACTTCAAAATGCAGAATAAAGGGATTGCACCCTTGGTAAGCCCTGCCTGTGGGACAGCAACCCTGGGACAGACTGAAAATGCATAAATAAGGAAGGTGCCACGAACCGAAATTTATCTGCTGCTTACCCTTACAGCTATTTCCTTACCCTCAAATTTTCTGGAATGAAAAGCTGTAAGGATCAGTAATTATGCTAAGACTTTTCCTTTATGTATCACCGCTCACTCAAGACTTTCATCCCATTACACAAATAGCAGTGACGTGCTTGACGGGAGCCCTTTGAAGCAGGTAGTGCCGTTGCTGCCAGCTTGGTTTCCCCAGCGGAAGAGCGGCGGCAGAGGGAGGCGAAGGGACGGAGCCTGTGACGCCGGGATGCCCTCACCTTCCTCACCCTCGTGAGTCGCTCATGCCCCTCCTGCTTTGCCCCCACCGTGGGTTTCTGGCCTCACAACCCATCTGAGGGCAGGCTCTGTCAGGATGAGCGTGCATTGCCAGATGCTGTGGTGCAGCAGGCAGACAGAGAGTGGGCACCCAGCACCCAGCGCCCAGCACCTAGCACCCAGGGCCAAGTGAGCCAGCGATCCTACCCCTTGATTGCTCAGGGCTGCTCCATGACGCCAGTAGGTTTGCAGAGAACAAGCAGGGCTGGACCCAGGCTACACTGACTCCCAAGGACCCGCCAGCAGCTTCCCAGGGAAAATACATGCCTGCGTAAATAAAGAGGGAAATAATTGTAAATGACTAATTAACTGAGCAGAAGTAAAAACGGAAAGCAGAAGCAGGACTGAAAGACAGAAGGAAAAGAAAAGCGCCTGAGCTTTTTCATAGATGCAGAGGTTTGCATTTTGTGTCTAAAGAAATAGGGGAAGAAATTTAAATACATATTTTGGAAAAAAAATAATCACATGGGAAATGCGAAAAGAACCAAAAGCTTTTGTGAGGAAGCCACTGAAGAGACAGAGCTATAAATGCACAAATCCAAATATCAACCTTTGTTCCTTCAACAGTAAAAAACCAAATAATTCATTTAGTACAGAGTGAAAGTAAACTTTTGGGAAAGCACCCGAGGACAGTGCTGGGAATTGCTTACCCTGTTATTTTTGCTCCAGTCATTGGGCAGTATAAGTGAGGTAGTTATTAGAAGCGTTATTTATTCCAAGAAACATTGCATTCCTTTCTTCTCACCACTACCTTGCTTATAGTCAGGTGTATTTACTGAAATGTGCTCAAAGCCCTGAGCTGCACTACCACCAGTCTCCCAGCACTGTCCGTTCAGCCAGCCAGCAGAAGGATAAAAGACCAGTGAGATACCCTTCTTCCTCATAGAATCATAGAATAGTTTGGGTTGAAAGGGACCTTTAAAGGTTATCTAGTCCAACCCCCCTGCAATGAGCAGGGACCTCTTAAACTAGATCAGGTTGCTCAGAGCAGCGTCCAACCTGACCTTGAATGTTTCAAGGGATGGGGCATCTACCACCTCTCTGGGCAACCTGTTCCAGTGTTTCACCACCCTCATCGTAAAAAATTTCTTCCTTATATCTAGTCTGAATTTACCCTCCTTTAGTTTAAAACCATTACCCGTTGTCCTATCATGACAGGCCCTACTAAAAAATCTGTCCCCATCTTTCTTATAAGCTCCCTTTAAGTACTGAAAGCCTGCAATAAGGTCTTCCCGGAGCCTTCTCTTCTCCAGGCTGAACAACCCCAGCTGTCTCAGCCTTTCCTCATAGGAGAGGTGTTCCATCCCTCTGATCATTTTTGTGGCCCTCCTTTGGACCCGCTCCAACAGGTCCATGTCTTTCCTGTACTGAGGACTCCAGAGCTGGACACAGTACTGCAGGTGGGGTCTCACCAGAGTGGACTAGAGGGGCAGAATCACCCTCTAGTAGAGGGGCTGGCCATGCTTCTTTTGATGCAACCCAGGATATAGTTGGCCTTCTGGGCTGTGAGCGCACATTGCCATCTCTTCATTCTTCTTATTAAGGAAAAATGGAAAAAAGGATAGGTCTTATGGCACATCCCGAAAGCCAACAGCTGCCAATGACAAATCTCCCTTGGACTCAGATACAGCAGATGGTTTCTTCCTAGAGGGACATCCTACCCCGTTAAACAGTGAAGCTGGTGGCAGGTGAAATTGGGACAAGGAGGTAAGCAGAAAATGGCTTGTCAGGGAAGCAGGATCTCACTTACAGAGCTCCTGAACTGAAAACCCAGCCTTTTTCTTCCAAAAGGCTAGATGGAAAACAAGTCTAAATATGCTTTCTTTGCTCAACATCACAAGGTACCTTCTGTACTCTGCTCTCTCATGTTTCTGGATGAAAGAAAATTCAGCAGGCAATTTATCACTAAATTAAAGTCACCGCTATCAAAATCATTCTGGATCCAAAAGAGCCGAATAAATTTGATCTTCTTGTAGAAATGTATTTTGGGCAATGATAAAGAGCCTGGACCAGCTGCTTCTCGCTTAGCTCTTACGTAGGCAACACCTGCATGGATTTCAGTCATGGACCGGCTGACTGAGGGCTGGCCTGGGGAATTGCAGTGCCGTGAGCTGAGCTGGAGATGGAGGGGCTGGTGCTTGGGGACCACACTACGTTCCTCAGCCTGGGACGCTCCAGAGTCCCCAGAGACATGGCAGCCGGGCATGTGCTGCCTTTTTTCCAGCCTGGTTAGGAGATAACGGGAGTGTCACTGTAGGGAGAAGATTCAGGCAATGTGATTTAAAGAAAGGAAATAAAGCAAAAATCCCTCTGTGATTTTGTGGCTCTTTGAGCACGCTGGGTGGTGGGGCTGGAACTATGGGAACACAGCACACAGACTTTATTAGTTTAATAAACTAGAACGACTAGCATATTTTGACACTCCATCACTGTAACCAGCCTTTAGTGAGACAAGGTCTTTGGCCAGTGCTATTTCTAAGGAGGATTTCTGTGTCCTTATGCTTGCCCTGCCTACCAGGCACGTGGGGGCTGTGCTATTTAACCCTCCTTCCCCTCGTTTATATTCTCCATTCCCACACAACCCATAGGCAGTGTTGTACAGCATTACTCCCCTCCCCCAAACTTTCCCTCTTTCAATTGGTGTCACCACAAAGTAATAGATTATTACTGACACTGATCCCAATTTAATCCTTCCAATAATCTGATTTTTCCAAGCCTATTTATATCCTTGAAATGACAGTGGGGTTTAAAGTGATACAAATACCTGAGCCTAAGCACTGGTACTATCCACACCAGCCTACTCCAGTTTTGACCCTCCAGAATAAAATGTAACCCCAAAGGTTATGTGATAAATCCCTTTACAAGTGTTGGTAGTGCTAGACTGGTCCTTGGTCCCTCTTTTTGATAAGCAATGTTTTTCATGTTACAGGTTTATTCTGTGTTACACTGGTAACAAGCTGAGGTCCCAAAATAAGTTTTAAAGCTCATATAAATGTAGAATTTCTTTTCCCTTTGTGGATTTTTAATAACCTTCTGGTGTCTGGAAATGATCAAGAAGTAAAGCTTTCATAGCAATGTAAGAAGTATAAACCCATTCTAGTTTGTTATTTCATCCAGCAACTTGAGAAGTTTTTTTATTTTCCTGGGCTTTGAGGTGATCAGCCAATGTTTTCTCCCATTCCCAATCTCCTTAAGAAGCTTATTAATGTTTTACATTCAAAATAAAGACAAACCAATCTGAAAACAAAGCCATCCTTAGGGCTGCATATTCTAAATGTGCTTGCTAGACTATTTCCACTATTTGTAACCGATTTATTTTAATATTGCTCCTGCTTCTTGCTAGAACTGCAGAACTTCAGTTCACACGTAGCCAAGGAGTAGTTCAACCAGCAGTCAGCAGGTTTTTGTTCTTCCCCCCTCCCCGCTCCCTTTTATAATACAATGCAGTGACTTGTTTATATAACCAAATCCTTTTGTTTCTCCAAAAGGGACTTGGATATTCCACTGAGTGACAACACCCGTGGTAGGTGATGGTCTGGCTTTTACAAAACAAAGAAAGACCTCAGCTTTCAGCAGGATTTACATTCCAGTAATAAATATTTAAAGGAATTATAACGGAACTGAAGCAAAGAATGTCCCTCTGACACACGCGCGCGCACACGCGTGCACACACGCACACACATGCACACTCACAGTCAATTAATCTGGGGTTGCTCTGATGCAGGTGGTGCCTCTGTTCAAACCCTGAAATATTTTGCTTTTTCCATTAGAAAACTTGGCAACTTTGGATTTTTAATACCCCATAAAAAGCTTATAAAATGCTATTCCTTACTGTCTATGTAGCAGATCACTCAAATGTCTATGTCAAAAGCATTTTCTGCAGCAGGATCTCTTTCTGCCCCTAAAAAAGTGTAAGACAGAATACCAATTGTGCTAATTTCTTGCTGTCCTTTCTCAGGTATGAGCTTTAGGATTTTTTATTATCTCTATTTTTTCTACAACAGGCTAAAATAAATGACACCAGTATGGCAGGTTTGGAACATACCCAGGCTACACAACTACCTTTTGGCTTCAAATGTGTGGACTACTATTAAGCAAATGAGGTACTCATGTACTTTTCCATTTACAAAGCTTGTATTTGCCCCTGTGGGCATAACACCAGGTGATGTCTTAATTAATGATGATGAAGATTGTATATATGACATAAACAAAAGAGCTGCTTTTTAAAAATAAAAAAAGAGAAAATATTTTCACTCCTTTGAGGAAGAAGAATGAACTGATTCCAAAAAGCAGAATAATGAAAACCAAAAGGAGAAAGAGGGAAGAATGCAGCATAAATATTGTAGTTACCTGCAAATGTATCCCTCTGCAAACAAGACAGTATTTATTCTGTACAGTTTGTTGTATCCTGCACAACACTTCACATTACTCATAGGATAACCTGTCCGTCTTTACATTTGCACTGAACCATGCCCACATTAGCAGCACTGCATCTGTATTATCCACTGGCTGACTATAACGCCCGCTGAGTGCTGCCCACCGAGGAGGTATCAGAGCCTGCTGTCCCTTCTCGTGCCCTGGACCACCTTATTTCATGAGCAGCTTTGCCATGAGGAGGCCTGCTACCTGCGGAGGAGTTGTTACCTGTGCAGAACTGACCCACTGAGACAGCACAGTGTGCTGGGGTCTGACATGTCCCTCTTCAAATTGGCAGATGAAAATGCAGCGGTCCGCATTCTCCTCACCTTCAGCCGCTGTGTTATCCACAGCGATCTGTGATGGGAACAACACACTGATGGGTGTTTATCAAGGGAAGACCATTATCTCTGACTTTCAAAGCCTGAAACATATAGGATGCGTGGGAGCTGAAGAAGGACCTGTGCCCTAAGCCAAGACGGTGGGAGCGGGAGGGCTACATGTTCTTTTTCCATTCATTCCCGTGTCCAGGGCTAAGCAGGAAAATGGTACTTCATCTCCATTTCTGCCCCATCCCTAATTTTTCACCTTGGGAATTCTTAGCTCAGTAGGTTTAATTTGCTGACCTGACATGAACATATCCATCTTTCATGTTGATCCTGGCTTAAACTCAGCAGAAACAGAAATAAGAGTGGAAAATAATGTAGCTGGCCACTACAGACAATGACACTCAACCAGTTTAGGAGAAATGGAAGGTGAGCACAGGTATGTGGAAGGTCTCCATCTACTCAAGGTAGTCCACAGCCAAACAGCAAAAGGGTGGGTGTCTGTAGACATGTGAGCATGGACATACATGCACCAGCGGAGAAGCAGGGTTAAACGCTTTTACATTCATCAGGCCTCATTGCCGTGTTCAGCTTGACCAGTGCAAGGAGGCAGCCCTGGGAGAAGTTTACCTTCATTGAGAGAGAGCTTTGGGATGGATCCTCTGGCCAGGAGAGGGAAGGAAAGACCTCCTGCAAGAAAGGTGAGACCCCTCCAGGGCAGGGGCAGGGCAGGGGAAGCTCCTCCTGGGAGAGGGACAGGCATGAATTGAGGCAGGAGGGCCTCCTGGTCCTACAGCTCCTCTTCCCATGCCAGCCCTGCTCCATCTGCTGGCAAGAACAATGCCTGCCGGGATCCAGCTCCTCCTGTGGCTTCCCCAGCCCAGATTCCCTCCATGGCCTCATTTCATCTGCCACAAGGGCCAAGGGTGGCAAGAGCCGAGCCTTCCCCAAGCAGAGGAGGGAGAACAACCCTTTCTCTTGGGTCACAGGATGAGGAACTGCCCTCCCATGAGCTTCCCTCTACTTTTGCTTCTAACATGTCATCAAGGTTAGAAAGGAGGAAATTAAGTATTGTGCACAATGCATATTTGCCATCTGATCTACTGGTTGGGAACCTGACTTCGCCACTCACTTGTGGTCAGTCGAGCCTCAGTGAAAATGCCCTGCAAATCCCCCGAGGCTGCGTGGCAGAGTGGGATACCGCTGGGGACGGGGTGAGACGGCAGCATCAGCTCCTGTCTCAGCAAGTGCCCAGGAAACCAGGGTGCAGCTGTGAAAGGTATTCAAGGGAAACAGGAGCACTTCGGCTCTCTGGTTTGCTGCTCAGCACTTTGCAAGGTTATTGTTTTGGCTTTACCTCCATTTTTCCCTTGCCTACTAGGTGTTTAAGAGAACGTGCTCAGGAAGGCTCTGGCCTTTTCAAAATATGGAAGCAACATGGAATGCTTTTGCCATGTATTAGGCTGAATGGCACTGCAAACTTGACTCACTCTTCTCTGTGCAAGGAGACACAGGCTGGTTTAAGAAAGCTCCCCTGTGAAAGGCAGTGGGATTTTTTAGCTCTGGCACCATTGGCATTAAATGTTTTTTCCTCTTGTCCTGCCTTCTGCTATTGGGAAATCATCTGCACCTGGATTTTGCTTCTCTTTTCCATATGGGAAAAGAATCATGTTCATCCTCCTGTGGTCCTTACAGATGGCTCTTTCAGCTTTGTGTTAGAGGCAGTCAGGTGAATGGGGTGGGCTGAGATTCCCCACGTCAGCCAGCCCCTCGGGGAGGGAAGAAGGGCAGCCAGTGTCAGACCAATGTTTACAGAAAGTTTAGTCTCCAGTGGATTTCCCTACTCCAACAAAACAATAGGAGGGTCTGGTGCTATATTATCCATGCTTCCTCTTTATTCTGATTTTATCTGTGAATTCTTGCAAATAATAGATGACTGAGACCATTATTGTTCTGGGAAATAGGAAGATGAAAACATTAGACAGACCTTAGAAATTTCAATGGACTTATTCATGGTGTATTTAGTTACGCAAGCCTTTGCAGAGTCAGGAACTAACAAAATACCTGTTGGAATAAGTAATAATCCTGTGTGTTCACAAAAGCAGTTCTCTTACGGCTCATTTTTAATAAGAGATACTGCCTCAGTCAACCAAATGCTACAGAGTTCAGAACGAAAAAAGAAAACAAACATAGCTCCACTCTTAATGCCACAAGATCTTGGGAAGCAATCCATTCCAGCTCTTCTATGTCTCTGCTTTCTACAGGCATTCTTGATGTAAATTGCATGCCAGTGATTAATAGATCTTCTATCAATTGAACTTGAACTGAAGTCAAAAGAACATACTCTTTCTTTTTTCTCTTTTTTTTTTTCTTTTCTAAACCTGCATTAAAAAAGATTATTCAGAAATCTTGGAATGAAAAGTCCTAGGTCAAAACTCACATTTTTCTAGCAAGTCTATGAAAACTTACTTTTAGAAGTCGCATACTGTAGAATCTCAATTATCCTGGAAGGCTTATCCGGGTTATGGCTTCAGTATGCTATTCATGTGCTGCCAGCTTGTTCTAGAAGTACAAGATGAGCTGTAGCGCCTTGCAAAGCAGCTAAACCCTTTCCTGGGCCAGACAGAGTCCAGAAGCAGTTCAATGGTTTGACTCAAGCGAAGAAGTCCTGCAGCCGCCCGCCGGTCCCGCGCAGAGCTGGGCTGTGTCTCAGCGCTACAAGCCACAGAGCAGCGTGGGTTCTCTGCAGTTCTGGCAGGACTCTGTGTCTGCCTCCGCATCACGACCCAAGCTCTGGGAAGTCTTCTTCATTTAGGAACATTGCCATACGACTGCACAGAGCCAGCTGTCGCGTGGTGCTGTGTAGAAGCTAAGAGGTCTTCATGGGTACCACCTGTCTGGGCACTAAAACCTCCTGCATCACTCATGTATTATTATTTTCCATTATGTAGGACCTTTCCTTCTCCTCCTCTTCACCTCAGGTAAAGGGGAGCTGTTTGCATATCCATGGGCTTAATACCTACTCGTCTTGGAAGAACTTCTCTGGCTCGTTGTACATTAACATTGTTCACATTTTTGGTGCATATGCAATTAATAAAATTTGGGCAAAACTTTAAAGCTTTGACTATACTCTGGATAGTCAAATATGAATTTTATGTTCTCCATGAAGTATCGTTAAAACTTGCTACCCACAAGGACTAATTACTAAGAGGAGATTTTACTCTGAAAGGAGAGCTTTCTCTCCTCTGCACAGCCTTCCTCTTGGTGTTAGAAAAACAAACATTCCCAGTTAGGCAAACAGGGCCATGCTCCCAAAGGTTTTTTTGTGGGTCTCGTGGCATTTAGTATTCCTACTGATCTCCCAAATTCAGGACAGCAGTGATTGTGTGAGAAACTTTACCTCCAGTTTTCAAAAGAAATGCCTAGCTTTTGGGAAGAGATGCCTAAATAAAGGCTCAAACACAAGGTAAAAACAGAACATGCAGTTTAGGCTCACCTTGCACAAGTCCATCAATTCAGGCGAAGGTAGCTTGTGAACTGAAAGCTCAAATGGTGCAAACCAATCCAGAATAAAGCAGTATTAGTGTGAAATACATGTCCTGTACAGGGGAGGGGAGTTATGCAAGTGAAGCTCCTCTGCAGCAACTCCCAATGTGGAGAAGCCCTTAATTACTTCTAAAATCTCACCATTACTAAGCCATGCTTATAATTTCTAGAGGCCTCGAGTTTCTGGAACAACTGGAGTATGAGATTCAATTGCATTCACTTCAGTGGAGGATACAGTTAAGTATGGGCACGTTCGTAGGCTTCAGGCTAGTCATTAACTAATTAGTGTATGGGAACATTTAAGTTTTTCCCATCTGATTTTGCAAAGTTATTTGGCAATACTTGCTTATGAGCCTTTTTTCACTTTTTCCCCGCCTCCCTTTCCAGCAAACCGAACCCCCACCAGAATCAGAAGAAGCATTGCAAGTATACTGACTTCCCATTTTCCCCTTACTGTAGACAAAAGTATTTGCTGAGTTTTGCTTTTTTATACAGACATATAGTTAAAAAAAAAAAAAAATTAATCGGTTTCAGAGTGTTTGTTTCCTTTTCAGCCATGCAAAGCCTCCCTTCCCAGCAAGGACATGTCAGCGGGAGCGGCGGGGGGGTGAGGTGGGGGTGGTGGTGGTGGTGCTGCTGCTGCTGCTGCCCCGGAGGAACTACAACCCCCAGAGTGCGTGGCGAGGGGCAGCTGGGGGGGAAGAAGGGCAGGGAGGCACGGGGCCTTCTGGGAGTTGTAGTCCCGCCGCCCCTGCCTCGCTGCTGGGCCGAGGGCAGCGTTCCAAGCACCTGTCTGTTTCGTGGGAGGCAGCGATGACTCTGCTCTCCACCCCTCACCTCGGGGTGTTGCAGTGCAGCTGCCTGCTGGCAGCCCAACCAGGAACCGGTGGAGGAGGCATGGGAGAAATTTAAAGGTAAGGATCTCCTAGTATTTGCTGTGGAGTTGGTGGAGGAGAGGGGCTGTGAATCCTGTTGCCCGTGGCACATCGTTGGGCAAGTCATCTGGATTTGGGTTGGCTTGCGGAAACGTCTGCAGCGTTAGCGTGTGGGACCGGCTGTGTAGGGATGTCATTCTCCCTTGCAGCTGTGGTTAGAAGTGTGGCTGTTGGCTCCTTTATGTAAAGGTTAGTGGGAATAAATAATCATTTGATCTTAGAAGAAGGTCGGGGAGGGAATCCCACTCCCTATAGGGACTGGAAATCTTTCTCTAGTGAATAAGGGTCTTATAACCTCCAGCTTCTTGCTGAATTTAAGCTTGCTTTTTACATTATTTTTTATTTTTTTTCCCTTTAAGTTGACTTTCTAGGTCTTAGTAGAGAGAAATAGCCAAATACAAATTTTGCATAAGTGGCTGCAACAGCCTTTGCCTTTGTACGTTTCCTTGTTCCAGTGTTTCTGCTGTTTGCTGAACTGGAGGCAACTGAAGGACTCAGGCTGTGCAGACCACTACAGTGAAAATCCTTGGAAATACTTCAGTTTCATCCTCCTGCTTAATAAAACAGAGCAGCAGTCAGGATCGCGCAGGGAGGAGAAACGGCTTCATGTGCTTCGTGGGTCAGGTAAAACACTCTTGAACATTTTGGCTGTGATCCTCTGACAAGTAGGTGCCTGGGAAACTATTCCAGCCTTGCTGTTGGTCCTTACACCTGAGTGTAAATTTGCCAGAGAGTTTTGGGAAATACTTTGCACAAGGATGCTCTGCAGGCCTTCCAGGGCTGAACGTACATCAGATGGTGATCCCCAATGCATAGGGACTGGGTTCAATGACACAGTTATACCCTGATGGTCCTTTCCTACAAATAGTTTACTAATTATGCTGAAGACTGCAGATTTGCTGTATGCACTACTTATGGCCAGTGACACTGGTTCTCAGCTACTGCTTCTGGGGTAGGACAGCAAGCAGCGGATATGCTGAAGACCGCGGGAGCAGAGTGGGAGTTTTTAGCTAAGGCTACTGATGCAAGACTCTATTTAAATGAAAAAGGTGGAAACAAAGACAGGAGTCAGTCCTAGTAAAGGTCTCACCCAAGAGAAGATGCGAAAGGCAGTTCTCAGTTCTGCTGGGAATTGCGTTGCCCTTTTAATGGTAATAAAATAGCTTTACCATTAATCTCCGCAGGTGCTGCCAACTGCTGAACATGTCTGGACAATGAGGCAATTCCCTTCCTGCTCAGAGACTTGGCACCTTTGGGACAACATGGAGGTATGGCTTTTGGGTGTGTTGGGTTTGTGCACCGTGGGCACCAGGGCTGCTGTTGTATGGAAAGGCAGAAAGCAGAAAGCTAGTAAGCGTGTCTCCTTCACGCATTAAGCACGCAGAAATGTTAAACACAGTGCCCTCGAATGGTTACCCACAAGGAGGGGATATACATCTAAAATGAGTGTGCTATAGCTAATGTTAGAGGTGTTGGTAAGAAGCACTAAACTTTCTGCCAACTAATCCATTACCTTAAAAAACGCAGCAGCTGTAATGGGGAGGGCTTGTGGGCTGCTTTTGACGTGAAGTTTTTCATACACCTCATAGACTTCTGGCATATCTGATGTTCTCTGTTTACAGTATTAGTGACACTGCTAATATGTATGTAATAGAAAATAATTTATGGGGGCATCTGAATCTGAAAGCATTCCCTACACATTCAAGAAACTTTCCCAAATGTGAGCAGCACTAATATAAAAAACAGGGACCATATCTGCATGCAGCCTTGCTGAGTTTTGGATATTTCCCTGTACGCTGACACCACGTATGCCGGCTTAACCCAGGCGATGAGAGCCACTGCAGGACTGGCAGCTCCGTCTCCAGAGCAGCAGCGTGGCTGGGGATGCCAACGAAACCCAGGGGCAGGGCAGGTGCCTGAGGAGGAGGATGGTGGTGGTGGGACCTCCTGTTGCACCGAGCCCCATGTGGGCAGCAGCAGCAGCAGGTGCCTCTCCCCCCTCCCTCCTGAAGGTGAGGGCTGTGCCAGCAAAATGCATGGACCTTCCTACTCCGCCTTTCCCCATCTGCCAGTCAGGCTGCAATGTCTAAAACAGGCATGGATTTTCCTGTTTACCCAACATCAGCGTACCTCCCAAAAAGCAATTGTGTCGGTTTTGTTTTCCTTTCCTTGCACATAGCAGAAGTCAAACAGCGTGATGTGGCTAATGGGATTATATTGACCCACCTCTGCCGTTGCTATTAGTATCTGAAGAAATTCCCAAATGCCACAGCCCCAATGATAGTACGGTTGCCTGCCTATCTTTCTCTTGCCAGACAGATTGGGGTCTTTTTACGTTAGCAAGTCCAGTAATTGCTAGTCCAAATTTTGCTCCTTGGTAGTGTTAAGAAGCTAGGGACCAGATTATATATAGAAGAGAATATATAGAGAATATCCATTTTTGCAATGGATAGCAAGTTGATTTGCACTGTCATTTGAACAGTATCCAAATAGCTAATCCTTTTTTTAAAAAAAAAAAAGAAGGCTGAAGGGGTTTGGGGGGGTGTCGTGTCTTTTTCTTGCTGACCATAGAACCATAACCCACGCTTTTAAAAAAAGTGCATTCAGAATCCAACCCGGTGCACAGGCTACTAAATTTCAATTGCTGTTTTTATGTCATTATTGCAATTGCAGTAACTCTGTAAAAAGACAAGACAAAAGGTTGCTCTTTCCACTTTGAGCTCTTTCCATCCTCCACTTTTACAGCAAAGGTTACCCTGAGCAATGTGTACATCTGTCTGTTCTAACTGTAGAAATACATATTATTCATACCTTGTCAATGTATATGCTGGAAAACACAAGCTAAATTTATAGCTATATTTCCTCTCTGCCGGGGCTTTTAGAGTTGAGTGTTTCAGTGTTTCCATTATAAACCCCTGTTTTCTGAGGTTTATAACAGTCTTGAAGAGCATAGTGGTCTTGAACCATAATAGAAAGCGTGTAATGTTGCATTTACAATACAGCTGTAACTGCACATTAAGGAGTGTAATCTTCTCAGTGTACCCACAATGCTCCAGTAAGGTTAATTGGAGTTACATATACTAAGAGAAAAACAATATGTTACCCTTGGAGTTGGTGCTCTCCATCCAGAGAGCTGAGAGCATCAAACAGGGACAGAGTGCATCTACCTGCACCACGCTTACAGAAATGCCATTCCTTGCTACACCATTAAAATATCCGTGTGCATCTGCAAAGGCCCCTCTCAGCACCCGCTTCCCTCATTTGATGCCTCACTGCTTTACAGACTGGGCCAAGGGAAACCAAGGTAAAGGTGGCTGGAAGAAACTATACTTTATCGAATGTATGGTGAGGCTTTTGTCCTGTGTGGTGTCTCTGCTGTTTCTGCCCTTGGCTTCTAGTCTTGCGTAAATATAGGTCCCATCTGAAACCCATCTTCTCCATTTCCAGTCAGCTTACTCCATCTGGCATCTTGCATTCATGTATCACTTTGCTTACGAATGTAAGGTAAATGAATTACAGTTCATCATAACATCCCACTGTCCCTGGGCTGTCTGAAGTAGTCCCAGCTCCTTTGCCATGCATCTGTGTAGTTGCTGGCTTCTCTGGTTAGCCTGAACTGCCACAGACAGAGCAGGGGCTCTTAAGGAGAAAGTACCCCATACATTGGGGTACCTGTCCGACAGGTCTGGCTCTCTAAGCTGCATGTCTTCCAATGCACCTGGTTTAAATTTTTGTTGATGGCTGTAGGACTCTGTGCTGGGCCAGAGATCCCATCATGCCAGTTTGGTTGCTGTGTGAGTGTAACCATCAGAGTTAGGCAAGGGGGAAGTGTCTTCAGGTAGTGGTGCTCTGAGTTAAAATGAATACTTTAAAATTGATGGTGAGGAAGAAGAGCTGAAGTTAAAAGTGGACAGTTGCCAGGGCTGCTGGCCATACTCGTACTACAGCTGATTTATCATTGCAATTGCTCACTTGAGCTTGTTGGACTTAATTGGCTGAAGGTAAAGAAAGCAGCAGCATGTTCAGAGTAGAAAGAAACTTCTAAGAATTGATTAAAAAAAAAAAACCAACCAAGACTCTTGGAGCTTGAAGACTTTGTTAGGCTCTGTGGCAAGTACAAAGCGGTCCTCTCAGATTGTCACAGAGCCATGGTTTTCCACGAACCTTAGCTCTGATCAGCAGCCAGTAAAAAGATAAAGTATGATGGCTAAAAGTTTTGTTCCATGGATATTTTTTTTTTCATATTTCACTGAAACTGAGAAGGTTACATAATTCATTTTTGCACTAGGCCAGCCACAGTCTAAGGTTGTGCTTCTCTGCCACTTGGTAGAAGGCAGCAGAAGGTAGGAAGGAGGTAGGAGGCTGGACTCACTGGGAACCTTAGGCTCAGATCCCATCTATGCTTCAGTCTGAGAGAGCAAGTTAACATGAGTGTTAGCAGGGTTGAAATCTTGTTGAGACTAAGTTCTTCTTGCTGTTTCAACTCATATGTCACATTATTTAGTCTTCCGCTTAACCCCTCTTCCCATGGCTAACAGGTCAGCTTATTGGGTTCACACCCTTTTGCATGTATTGCTAACCTCAAGCATTCAGAAATCGCAAATTTACTCTCAGATTCATGAGACTGCAGGAGAAACATGCTTTTTTTTTAATTGAGCAATTAAAATAGTTTAATTAGTATTTTAGCCCTGATCCTTCGAGTTTCACAGCTTTGGAACATTTTTTTCCTTGCTTTGAGGGCTTGACCATCTTTGCCCCTAGTAGAACCTGTATTTGTCACAATTGGACAAATGAAGAACTAGTGCTTTAGCAAAAACCTGAACTAAGCCAAGACTTGCAGTAAGAACTTGAGATTTGGAAATGCTGTTTTTGTGAGTAAGTTGTTTTTTCACTTTTTCTGCCCCCTCACCAGGGCATGTCTGTGTTACAATGTATCTGCTGAGAATGAGAGAGCTGAAGGGATTTCTGATTTGGGGAATTAGTGTACAAGTGGTCAGCAGAAAGGACTGCAGCAAAAAAGTGATGAATGGGAGAGCACAAAAGGCTGAACTAGAGTAAAGCCATCCATATGTTACATGTGCTCTTCTGCAGCATGTAAGGGGCTGCAATTTGCATGTTAGTTATCTGTGCTCCTTTTCATACGGGTAAGAAGGCCCTTGGGAATATTGGGCACGATCTACCAAGAATTATTCATCGCATGACACATAAATTTAGGCAGTGAATATCCCCCGGACAGAGGCATGAGTGAAGATAAAGCTTTTCAATGTACTTTGTATTGTCCTTGCATTTGCCCCATAGTGTTATATGTCTTCCTGCCACAGCTCTGTGTGTTCCATTGCCCCATACATTTTGTGCCATCTGAAAATATCCGGCATGATTGTTCACACTGCAGTTCTTGTCATTTTGAAATATTTATCATGGGGAACATTTTCAAAGGCAAGAGAGACAACAGGGCACCAACTTCCCCCTGCCTGTCTACAGGAGTCAGAGCAGCATTACCAAACCCTGCACGTGGTATTCTCCAGGAGAACTTCCTGTGTCCTGTGAAGGGATGACTCTGCAGCGTAAAAGAGAGACTCTGTGGATGCCACTAAAGAATTGCTGAAGAACTGGGATTGGTCCTCAGTGATTACTTTGAACTGCCAGGTTGAGTCTCTTTGCAGTCATACTGCCTTTCTACATGTGGATGTAGACTAATAGCTTCTGGGCTTCTTGAAGTATGAAAAACATTACTGTGGCAATAGTATTAGTCTGGCCTGCTTGATTTTGACCTTTCTTTTTCCTTTGATCCAGTTTACTGCCTCTTCTGTGCTGAGACTAGATGGTGGTAGTGCCTGAGTTGTAATGCCTGTCCTGGTTTTGGCATGTTTGTATTGTCTAATACATTGCACGTTCTTTTGCTCTTTCTTTTTGCTATCTTACTCATCTCAGAGGGATAATTGCATCCAATCCCTCTGATTTTAGACAATTAGAGATAAAGCATAAAGGCAGAGTGGATACTGCCCAGAGTTCCCAGATGGGACCCGGTTCTACCATTCTTGTCAGCCTGAAGGCCATAACCCATGGGGATGTTCTCCATTCACATCTGTGGGGCTTCTTCTGGAAGCATGTGCTATTTGAAAAAACAGTGGTGGGCCTCAGGTGAAGAATGCTTCTTTACCTCATCTGAGGTTCAAGGTTTTTGAGACTTTTGGTGCCTTCCCCCTTTTGTCATTTTGAGTTCTGACAGGGTATTGATAAATGTGTTGTATTAGTGAATTTACTCTTTCAAATACCCTACTCTCCTGTGTCTGTCATTATCTTTTTACCTGTTCCAGGCCTTAGTACTGAGCCTGTCAGGTCCCTGAGGGCACCAATAGATCTTAATTGTCCTGACTGGCCTCACCTGAGACCCTCCACCTACACACTCTGCCCATAGGCCCAGGAGCCCCAATGAAGGTCGGGTCTGGGGCTTCAGTTGCTGACTTGACCCCCTGGGTGGCCCCCGGTCCTGGCTCACCCCTTGCTGTGCCGATGGACCCTGTTACCTGCCTCCTATATTCAGCCTGGTGGGCCTGCAGCCCTTGGTGAGGGCTGGTCTATGTGGGGGTTGCCCTCAGCTCCCATCCCATCCCTCCTCCTGGCCCTGGCAGCCCATCTCCAGGGCATGCGTTCAGGCTGCTGATGGTCTGTATCAGCAATCTGGTGCTTTTGAAAGAGGTACTGAGCAGCACGTTCATCCAGCTTTTGACCTGTCCTTTTCACAAGCAGAATGCAGGGCGGATGGCCACAGCTCTCCTCCCACGACAGGATGGTCAGATCTGCCTCTTCTCGGCTGCTATTCTCCCCTTTGTCCTTTCTGTTTGTTCTCTTACTCCCTTTCTCCCATTAGGGCAACTAGAAGGATGCAATGGCCAGGGTTTCTACAGCTGGCAATCCAGGAGCCATTGCACTGCTCTGTGCAATGCCGATTGCTGTGACTAATTGCCTCCGAGGTGGCTGCCGTGCTTTTAAGGAGGCTGTGTGTAATCTTTCTCTGAAGAAATCTCTTTGTATCATACTGAAAGGATTCCACAATAAAATTATTGAATTGCAAACTGGAGAGCTAGAGATAGCACATTGAGCTCTCAAAATATTTCCGTTAATTGGGGAAAACCAGCATTCTATATCGTCCTATTTGCAAAGTGCAGAAAAGGACTGGGCTTTATATGTTTTGGTGTCAATCCCATGAGCTAATGGATGCAAGAGAAGTTGATAAACACAGTTTAGTTAATTAAGTTCTAGAACAAGATGCTTCTGTTAAGTTTTTCACAGTTCTTTTGACCTGTGGTCTAGCACTGAAACACAGTTTGGAGAATTGAAGCCTTGAGTTTGCTATCTAGAGTAGCTTTTCAATCAAACAAAGAAGGTTAGCTATTTTTCATGGTGTTTAAAAACTGAACTTCAGAGAAGAAATTATAACTTACTGGTTCTTACCATGATATTGTTACAAAGACAAACATTTATATGACTCTCTGCAACTACAAGACTAGTCTAGGCAGGGTTCTTTGGCTTTTGCTGTCAATGTAGAGCTATTGATCCATGAACATAAATCCTTACTTATCTCCAGTCAAGTTTATAGGACAATGAAATTATAGGATTGCTTGAATCAATCAATGTTTCTAAAGCAAGCTATAGAAATATAAACAAGTTACCGATTATTTAATAAAGTCAATTTGCTTAGAAATGCCTGGCCATGGGCAGCAGATGTTACATTAATTTCTGCTTTCTCTGGAATTTCACTGGGGCTGCAAGATCTTAATGTCACTATTAGCAAAGGTAACTTTATTTTAGAAACTCATTCTGAGCTCTCTCAGCAAGAGGAAGAAACTGTCATTCCTTTTGCCCACAAAATCTGTGCTATTTCTAAGTGGAGTTCTTTGAAATAACTAGGATATCTCACAGCTTGTTACTTTAGAGGGGACTTAGTACAGCAGCACTACATTTAGTTAGCATAATGAGTTTTTTAGCCCCTGTGATATTGACTGAGTTTGAAGTACCATAACTTTTAGTCAGCTGAGATTAAATTTGTTAGTGAAGTACAAGTTTGCATAATATTTTAGCTTTCCTAGAATTTTAAGCTGGGTGCCTGTTTTCTGAGAAGCATTTAGGTTAATATAACCAGGTTCTGACTTGACGAAACAATTTAAGTATAGAAGTGTGTCTTCCTGTTTCTCAGTAGGAAGTGTCATGAAAGCAGATTCCTCAGCGTGGTTTCACAGTTATCATGTTTGCCTTTGGAGATCCAGTTCATTGGAGTGATTTTATTCAAGGTGGTTCAAGAATCTTCCATGAGCCCATGGTGTCCCTTTGGTGCTCCTGTCCATTTTGAATGCAGAGCAGGATCTTTGTAAGTGGACTCCGATGCCTCAGTGGTCTGTCTGTTGAGTAGTTTGTCACAGTTTATCATGCAGGAGTACAAAATCATCTGATTAATCTGCTTGGTCAATCCTTGAACAGGGAAAGTAATAATGAAGTCATAGACAGCACTGTAAGTCCCTCTGTTCCAATACATTAATATCCCCAGTACTTTGGCTATTAAGGTTGTTTTAAATATAAAAAAATATCTCTGTGAAGTGTGCCTTTGATCTTTTTGATTGGTCTACCTTAAAGATGTTAAGAATTCATTTTGGCTTTGGAAAGGTTTTTGTCTTTAAGATAAATTAACATCATATATGCTTACACAGTTTTGTTCATAGGCTTTGTTAAAGCTTACACAGAAACTAGCCTCTGATTAATCTCATGGGTTTTTTTAAGCTGTTCTGTGGTATTTCATTTGCAGTATTTTGTGGCTAAACTGTCTATGTAACAGAATTTCGTTGATCTGAAGACTATGCTACAAATTTCTATAGAGACGAACTGCTATAAAATTAAAACTTAACACCTTTCTAGACTTCCTTCATCTATCATAAAGTTGGTGTGGCTCAGCCTTAATTAGATTATTATAGACCTAAAACATATGAGGTAGAATAGCATGAGAGGAGTTGAATTTGGTCATTAGCAGGAGTGCATGGTTAGTCTAGCTGGTGTAGTCATTAGCCTCTGAAATACATGAGACTACATTTTCCATTTGATATGCTTTGAAGACAGGTCAAAATCCTTAACATGATTTAGGTCTACTGAGAAGGTCTATAATCCTGCTTTTTAATAAGCTCTATATTTCATGTCAGAACGATATTTGTGTATGTCAAGCATTGCTGAGGCTCATTGCCACACTTGTATTCATTCTGAAGTTGAAATGCATTGTTTTGGAAGAGCGTTTACAGAAAATATTCCTGGAGTCATAGCAGACAGGGGTTTAAGGCATGAAGGCTTCCTGCAAAACCTAGATTGTCTGGGTGCTGGGGTTTTTTTCTTTTTCAGTTGAGGAACAATTCAACTTCTCAGACTTTGAATGCTATAATGTACTTCCCTTTTTAATATTTACTGCTGCGAACGTCCGCGTGGGCTGAAGCTCTGGCTGTTCAGGATTTAACTGCTTCTGTCTTGTAGGTCTGCCATTTGCTGGGGAGCTCCAAGGCTACAGTTACGGCAGTACTGGGGAATGAAGGATGAGATGGGTGTCTTGAGTGTAAGTTTGTGTGGAACGTTTTTGTTGTTGTTGTTGTTGAAGTTTGTGTTGAACAAGGTGGTGATCTGTGGATTTTACTTGCTACGGAAGAGAAGAGCTTGGATAGCACTGCATCAAGGAGCTGTGAACCTCGGTAGATGCAATCTTGAGTGAAGCCTTGTGGAGGCAAATGCAGACAGTGCTTCTGACTCATAGCAGTCTGACAGGAAAAGGCTCTCTTCCACTTCTGCTTGTCTCTGGCTTCCTCCAGCATGCGGTTAGTGAGGACTTCGTATCTGTCTCTGTAGTTCTTTGATACCATTATCATAATCAGCCTGACCAGCGTGGCTCCACAAAAAGAACTGGGAGGTTGGTGAAAAATATCTGTGCTTTTAACTGGTTAATTAGGATGGCGTTTCGCATGTAAAGGACCTGTAAAGAGAGAGGCAGGACTAATAAACAGCCTGTTTTCATTGCTGTCTGCATCCCTGACTCCTTTCCCCCTGCCCCGCAAAGCATCAGGTGGATTTTTGTGACTCTTCACCGAGCTGAGATCCTTAACTCTGGGATGATAACTGCGAGCGCGTTGGTCTGTGGTGAGGAGTGCTCCAGGTGGGTTTTAGAGTCAATGCTGCGTGCCACCCTTCTTAATGGTTGGAGGTGCCGAGTTAAAACCCTTCAGCAAGAAACAGGTGCCGAGGCTTAAAAAAACAAAACAAAAAGAAAACCCCAACATCAACAACAGAAAAGGATGGTTGTTGTTGGGAGCTTGATTATGTGTTCTCTTCCAAATTGGATGCTGATGTGAGAGCCTATTTTCTTTCTTAATGTGTGTGTTTAAGAACTATTCATCCCACCTACCTCCCAGTGTGACTGCGAAAAGGCTCCAGTGCTTCTTAAAAACAAGTGAAGTCTGTACTTGACTCTGTGTTTGCTAATAGTTTTGCTGTTGACTTCAATAGGAGGGCATCAGTCCTCTATATGCAGAAAAATACATCCTTTAATTAAAAAGCCAAGTAAATTAAAGCACAGTGAAATCAGAATATTATTTCTTACCTTCTACACTTGTGGTGATTGGTTTAGTTTTTTGAAGAGACTTTAATGCATATGGATATTTGATTTTTTTATTTTTTTTTCTTAAAGTCCCACAGGATCAGTTGCTGGTTGGGATTGGCTTGTACCCACTGATTAATTCCTTGCGTCACTAGTCTTGAATCTTGTTGCAGTTGTTCCTGGAGAACTTGGCAGTAGCAGCAAACCAGCAGAGATGTTATTGACCCAGAATAGCAATAGCATTTTTAATACAATAAGCAAGGTTTTCTGTGAACTACTGTGCTATTCTGTGGAGCTGATGAGCTGGTTAACACCTTTTACTTATTCTGCAAGGATCTGAGGCTGGAAGGGAATTAATGCAGTTGTGAAGCACAGAGAACCAAAATAGCAGTGATTCAGTTAGAGTAGAGCCAAATCTTCTTAAAATTAAACTCCATTGTGTTAGAGACTTTACTTTTTTGATACCTATATTATTAACTTCTCTGATAAGAGCAGGAAATGTAATACAGTGATACTGGAGAATCCTTGCACATTAAATCTAAGCTATTATCTTGGGGTTGTATGAGAAGAAACCACTCTTCATCTGGTGTGTTATTATATCTGGTTGTGTGAGAATTTCTGTTTCTCAGGGTTACCATATAATTCACAAACCTAGTTTTTTGGGTGGCTTTGATTTCCTTAACTTTCAAATAGGTTGTTTGGAATGGGTGGGAAGGCTGCAGTACATATATGGGTATTTCTAGTTTCATAAGTAACAAACGATACTGGACAGTTCGGGGAATTTTGTCATGGGCAAGAGCATTTACTTGCAAGCTGCTGCTGCTGATGTTATAATGCTGAAGATTTTTTTGATAATGGCATTTGGTAACTTTGTGTGTAACAGGTTGGTGGTCTTCTCTCATAGAAGTGCTTCAAGGTTTGCTTTCTGGTTGACCTTTCTAATTGGACTGGATCAGATGCTTGAAACAGGATTGAAGTTTGCAGGCAGGAAAATATGGAAGAAAGCTGAGGAATTCATATACTGCAGGCAAACCATTTCCTGAACTGCAGGCAAAGCTTGACTGTTCATGTGCAGGTTGTTCAAGGAAGTGTGACAGCTTGACTGTGCCACAATGCAGAGATAGTAGATGTGGCCACATTGATGTTAACCCTGATACTAGAAATACAATGCAGGGGTAGCCAAAGTATCTCCAGAGAGGCTGGTTAATGGTACCTCCAAGGCGGGCACTGCACTGAGCCAGGAAAATTTGCTGTAGTACTCACGAACCTGAGATGATACAGCCAAACAGTGCTGTCTGTGTGGACTAACCAGTGTGACAGACGCTGACTTACGGACCCTGGTACTACAGTTGGGTTTTTCTGCTCATTAGTTTTTCTTTCTATATATGTGTTTTCCCCTAATTCTTCCTTTTAGTTGTGATAATTTAAAGTTTACTTTCTTCCATTCTTTTAAGGTATAACCAGTTCGGAGATTAAGTGCTAATGAAGTTTTATGTTGCAGAAATGCTCTATTTTTGTTACTTCGGAGAATGCTACTGTTTGTATGCCAGGGCACACCTGAAGGGTCTTATATTCTTCTTCCATGATCTGGACCATGGTCAGGCTCTCTCCCCCTCTTTTTTCCCCACACTTTCCCCAGTTTCCCATACTTGATGTCTAAAAATCTATTCAACAGCACTGATGTCTCAAGCGGTGGGTATGTAAATATTTACTGGCATGACTGTCAACAACAGCAGGAGCGGGGAAATTGCTACATCCTACCGTTCAGGGAGCCTTCAAGTTCTCTCTCACAGTGTGCAGTCGATGAGAACAGGAAAGGTTTGCAGTTTGTACTTGACTTGATGTGTTTTTGCTCTCTTGGTTCCTGTTTTGTTGCAGATGTCATTCACGTAGCTGTGGAAGGCTTTATCAGCTCTTGCGGAGACTTTCCTCTGCACAAACCACTCAAGGCTGGAGCTGTAGTGGACAAAAATGGAGCCTGTTGATCTTCTGGCATTTGCCTCTATAGAAATGAATAGTACAACGGTCACCCTGGCTTTGATGGCGGTCTTCCTGGTCCTGCTGTACTGGTAAGTGATAACGGTGATACGGGCTGCGTATCAGACACAAAGCCTGCTGAAGCTCCCCCAACATCTATAGAGTGTTTTATTTGTAAGGGGAAACTGGAAGATAATTGGCTAGAAGGGACACGGAGGGGGAGTTGGTTTGGATGCAGAGGTTGAAATAAATACTCACAAAACTCGTGATGTGTTTTAGAGAATTCGCTCCTTGCAATATTTTCTCATAAGTGCTTTACCAACAAACTGCTAACAAAAATTGTCTTCAAAATTAAGAACTTATTATTGTTGGTTTCCTATTAATTTCTGTAGGCGGCAGGAACACTGGTGCTGGTCAGAAAGAAACTGAGTACTTGTTGGACCTCTTCTCTGTACTATGCTGCACACTTGTCCCTTGCCAGGTTTCTTGGCTTAAGTGTACAGATACTTTAACTGCTGCTTGAATTTCCTCTCTTGTTATTTCCACACTGAGTAGTGGATACAAATCAGAATAACAGCAGCCCTAATGGTTAGCACAGCAGGCATTGCAGTGAGCTGTGCTGAAAAGAAAACCCCACCCTGTCCAGATAATTTATTTCAGAAATTAAATTAGCTGAACTGGGAGTGCTTTTCTGACTGTTTTTGCTTGAATACCTCTTCAAATCCTGCCTTCCAGTCAACAGACGTTTTTTCTCATTTGTATGTATGTTCAAGAAAAAGTTTCAGGGACGGTGGTAAAAAAAGAACCTCTGACAAAAACTCAAAGCTAATCTAGAAGAGAATAGTGATGGCACCATGAGTTTAGCACAATTCTTGTAGCAGTGTAGTGACAGATCACTTCTGCACATATTTCTTCATTCTTTGACCCTGTTGAGCTTTGTTCAACTTCCTTCTGTGTCAAGGGAGGGTCTAGAGAGACTAAAAATAGTCAGGTCAAGCCCATGTTTGATGTGCATTGCCACATCAAGTAGGTGGGTGAGCCTGCTTTCTTAATAAGATCTGCCCAAATAATCACAAACATCCAAGTCCTACTTCCTTTGAATTTTACTGGGAAAAAGAATGGCAGCACTAGATCTTTCAGTAAAACCATGGTGTTTAGCTGCTGACCTGTGCATGTCTGTGAGCTTAAGGGGATGCGAGGGAGGGCAGAGGCACATCCACAGTACAGAAATGCAGCAGATCGGCTGGTGAGATCTGGCCGCCTGTGAGTCAGCTGAAAGAGCCTGATGCTTCCACATAGTACATGTCAAGATGTGCTGAGGTCTCTGAAGACACAGAACTGCTCTGTGTAAATGCAGGGTACGTTCTGGTGCATGCTTCTCCAGAGCCTCATTTTCTGGTTCAATTTAAGGAAGGCTGTTCCTTCCCTTGAAGTGAAGACATGGCAGTTTAGTGCAGAATTCAGTCTTGCCGTAGACATACCTAGCTCTAATTGCAGACCGAAGTCAAAGTTAAACCAGGCTCCTGGCTGTGGACAGTCAGCTGCTGAATTGAGTGCCTACCATATAAGTAAGTTTCCAAAAGTTCAATTTAGGAGTGAGGTGGGAAATTGCCTTACAGTAGAGATACCCCATTCAGTGTTTCTCCTTTCCTGGCTGAAGGTGAGTTCTGTGAAGGCATCAAGTAAAGGAAGCTGGAGTTTTATATGGGAAAGTGTTTTATACTCTTATCTGCCAATGGTTATTACTAACCAGTCTTGTTGATCTACAGATACAGGTTGATTTTAAGTAGCTTATTAAATATAAGTGCCTATAGGTCACTCTTCCAATGAGAAGCTGGTGTTCCTTAAACTTGCAATGAAATATGCTGGGCAACATCTGTGGGCTATTGGTAGGTTTGCCTGGTGGCTAAGCTATTCGGATCCATTTATTTCAGTAAAATTCAGTGACTGAACCTGTAAGGTTAATGGCTTGAAGCACATCTGCAAGTGCAGTGGTGGTTGTTCAAACCTGTCAACCTATTAATTTGTCTATTTTTTATAAAGTTTTTTTATACTGCATGTCTGTTTAAACAAATGAGTAAAACCCAATGCATGCTCACAGCTTCCTTTATTCATGGCTGAAACCTTGGGTTCAAGGAATTATTTGAAGAGTATGTAAAGGGTTGCTAATAGGTATGCAGGTCCCTAATTCTAGAGAATGTTTTTATTGCAGTCATGCTGCATACCCAATTGTCTGGCTCTTCTAGGAGTCGGAAAACACAAGTGTTATGTATGGCAGGAGTAATAATAAAGTGATAACTCTTCAAGTCCTTTGACGTTTTTGTTCTAAGCCTTATTCTCATTTTTTAATAACTTCTGAATTCTTCTTTTTTAGCTTTTTCTGCCAGCATTGTATCTTTTCAGAAGGGCAGTAATGGGGGAAGGGAGGAATGAATATTTGCTGTTGTTAATTTTTTTATGGTAGTAGCTTATAATTGATCGGGATCATATTGTGTCAACTGTTGTGTGAGTACAAAGAATAGGCAGTTTGTCCACCTTGATGGCTATAAAAGGCTTACAGGCTAAACAGAAGGCAGTTGCAGGTAGAGAAGGGAGTCAACAGATCTAATGCACACTAGGATAGCAACATGGTGATGGCAACTGTCGTGTTACTGAGCTATTTCCTTAGCATGACTTTTGTGGATGGGGGTACTCGGTAGTTTAAATGACAGCCTTGAGCTGCTGCCCATCAGCTCAGCCTCAGTCACTGTTAGCATGTGTATTGTAAGGCCAGCTGTGATTTATCACAGTTCAGCTGGCAGGTGGTATCTTTCTAAGTTGTGATAAGACCAATCTCTTCACATTTTTGGGTAAGGTGAGGTCATATGAAACAGGGAGAAAAGCAAGGGTTGATTGGGAAAGGGAGGAGAGGCTGTAGCTGCATAAAAATAAACTTCTAGAGAAGATACAGGTCTTAGGAGAAACTTGGATGATTTGATAATTTTTTTTTAGACTGTTATTTATGGTACAATGAAGATCATCAATAATTCTTTATAACAAATCCTCTAATAGCACATCTCTGATTTGTCATGCGTTGTCATCAGTGTAATATGAAGGTGATGCTTGTAGTGTATTGTGTCAATTTTAAATCAGTGGAAAATTCAGCAACTATAATCTCTCAGTGTTTGTCTTCCACATGACCTTAAGTCAGCTATAGAGAGGCTTTTTAAGATAGCTGATTTTATGTTGGGAGTAGAAAGAACAGAGACGCTTTTGGGTACCTAGTCTCTTCAGATTTGAAATGGGAAGAACAAACCTGAGGTTGCTTTTTTGGTAATCTGTTGAATTAACAGGCTGCTCAAGCCTGCTTGCTGTCCCCCATTCCTGAAGGACTTAGTTGTCTGCTACCCTCCCCATCCTTACTACTTGCTCTCAGTAGGTCAAAGTCTCTTCTTGCAGACCTCATATCATGGATTCTTCGATGGCTGTTGCTACCTCATTACTATTGTGATAGACAATGAAATTACTGCTTTACCAACCACAAAAAGGCATAATATGGCTAAATACATAAAGTTCAGTAATACCAGTGGCACAACACTGAGCACTCTTAAAAAATCTCTTGTCCTTGTCCTTCCCACTCCCTGTGATTTCTATTAGCCAAACTGATTATCAGAGCAGTTTCTTTTAAGAGCACTTTCTTTCTCAATTGCAAGGACTGCTGTCTCTATTTGCTTAATCTCTGTAAATCTCAGTTTTTTTTCAGGCATGAAATAAAAACAAACACTTAAGGGAGGAATGAGGTTAACATTTACAAATCCCAGTGATATTCTCTATCGAAAAATACAGTTGTATATCTATGCAACATATTGTTCATTTTCATTTCAAACATACGCTGAGTTGGGTATCCCATGCTTGGTTGTAGCTGCATTGCTTTGTGTCTTTCTTTTTGCTGTCTGGGAAGATGTTTGATAAAATGAAAGCAGAGGTTTATCTTGCTTTAAAGTTTAATGTACCATAAGCTTAGCATTATGAAGAAGCTGTCACAGCATTCAGATACCTGTGTTCAAACTGGATTATCAACTCCTTGTCTAAACAAACCTGCATTTTTTTAGAAACATGGAGGTTGGATGGGAGGTGTTTGTTTATGTTTGTAAGATACATGTGTAATTGCATGCTTTCAAACATAGCAAAACATATACTAGCGGTGTTCTTGTCTGTTTCTGAAAAGCTAAATCATTCAGAAAGATGCCATTTTTACACTGAAGTAATATTAATGATCACTTGTGTTACAGAAATGTATAGAGAGATTGAGAGATTTGGGTTCCACTGGATCTGGATACTGTCCACCCATTGCATAACAAGTCAATCCTGACCCAAAGCATTTGTAGTCTCTGATAAAAAAAAAAATGAAAACTAAACTTAATATTTTTTTTTTCTGTGGCCTTAAGCCTAGACATTTGTATACACTTAGATGCAGGAGATACTTAGACATGGGTGACAACATGTGTTAGAGTTCATTGGTTGGTACCATACCTGTACTAGACCACATCAGAAGTTAATCTCAGGACAGGCAGTATCTTGATACAGGTGACTTCAATACTATTGCTTGTTTGGCATTGCTTTACATCTGTGGTTTTGGAAAGGGCTCTGAAAGAGAAAGTTTAGAGATAATCTGTCTCCAAATAAAACTTCATTCTGGTTTTGCAGAACCTTGCTATTTGGGCTTGAGTTAGGCAAAACTGAGATCAAATAGATCTCTGTTTGTTTGTTTGTTTGTTTTCCAACTAGATGCCACCTAAAACTAGATCTTGCACCATTTTTTGCTCCTCAAAAAATCAGTATTTACAAAAGATGTTTGATTGCTAGATCTCCAGGCTTATGGTTTGAGTGCAGGCATAGGGTGAGCAGGTTATTCTCCCTAATGCATCCAGATAATGCTTCCAGAGAGATCCAGTGTCAGGCAGTATATAACTTGGATTCTTTCTGGAAGGAGCACCAAATGTGGGTGGGTAGGCCCAAACTTTTCCAGCTGTCACTGCTGCTATCAAAGGCACAGGGCTGCAAGGACCACTATGGCTGGAAACAGGCCTGGGTACAGAGCATCAACATACAGCCATAAAGATGTACAGCTCTGCTCTCATGTCAGGCTCATTGAGTTGAGAGGTTCAGAGAGGCATCCTAATCCTCAGAGGTTAAAGCATGCTGGTTTCCCTCACTGGCAGAAAGCAGAGCTCCGCAGACGGCGAGTGCTCAGGGGCTGGTGCTCCTGTGCTGCTGCTGGGCTCTGGCTGTTGAGCTCTCCTCCTTGCACATCCCTCCCACAGCGGGGGCTGACCTCAGAGCGGGGCTCTAAGGTTACAGTCCCTAATGAGTCTTCCCCTGTTACAACCTTGTAGCTTCTCAGTTTGCAGTGAACCCTGCATCAGGTTTACAGGGTCAGAAGGCAGGGAAGTTTTGTTTCTTTATATTCTGTTAACCCCAGCTGTTGTTTTTTTTTTTCCCCCCTAAAATGGCCATTATGTCAGTGGAAGTCATTCTACTTCCCTCCCCTTCATTCAAATGTCCCATTATGACAGCTAGAAGGATCTGACTCAACAGGAAACACCAGCAAATTGCTGTTGATGACAGAAAAAACTAACAGATTCTGAATTGTCTTTGTCACGCAGCTCTACATCAAGCAAATCTGGAATTCCCACTAACGTGTCAAACATAATTTGATCCCACAGCTGTGCAATATATGGCCTCGTCTTTGAGCTAAATCAAGCATCTCTAGGTGAGCCTGAGAAGGAGCAGAGTAAGCTACTGAATTATAATTTGGAAAAGTGCCATGCCACAAATGACTAAATACTTTCTTTCTCTGAAAACAAAGTAGATTTGATCATCCAGAATGAAGTTCACTCAGTGCCCTGATTATGCTGCTTTTAGGTAAACAAAGTTCTCTTATTTTTGGGCGACAGGTAGAACAGTTTTCCATCATTGCTTTTGCAGCTTCAGAGTTAAATTCTCTGGAATGTCCTCAGAGGCTGTTATAACACCTTGGTTATCCTGAGAAACGTAGCTGAGCCTCTAGTGCTGTGCAGCTTTGGTTTTCTTGCTTGCACTTCACTGCAAAACTCAGAGGCCTCTTATGTTTAAGTTTGGTTTTGGTTTTTTTTAAATTTAGAGATTACATTGCCAGCCGTGTTTATTTGAAGACCCTCAAGTGCTTCCTGTTTTTTTTTTGCTTTTGTGAAGGTGCATTTTACCCTAACAACTCTGTATAAAGGAGTAAATCTCCAGCCTATTCATTCCTCCTTGTCTTCGTTTTTCCCTAAACCTTTTCATGCCTCTCCCCATAAAGTCCCTCAAGCACAATTTGTTTTTAGTGCATGGAGATTATAGTGTTAATAGTATGTTAGGGTAGACCTACAGGGATAGGTTAGCTTCCTTTCACGAAACAAGTATATTTACCTATATTGTGGCATTGTCTCCAGATCTAGTGTCCAGTGGAGCATGCTACAAAGCTGGCTAATGCTCACAAATGCCACCAGGCCAACAGGAGCTGGACACAGCCCTTAAGCAATCCCATTTCTGCTTTCCCTTCCTGCAGGACTGGCCCTGGTCTGGACTGGGTTGCACAGGCACGTGAGGTTGGCAAGGTGGGGAATTACTCTGGCTTCTCCATCAGGCAGCTTCTGCCCAGGAGTCTTCTCTGGAGCTTCATTTATCTCTTCTGGACTAGCACTTTGGTTTTAACTTCCAATCTGCTGTTTGCCTTGGGGCAGGTTGCTTTGTTTATCTATCTTGGGGATATTCAGGCACCTCGAAAACTAATTCTGGGTGCTCTGAATTAGCTTCTGGGAGCTCCTGCCTCCATCTACTGACTGTATTAGGAACCTGAGGAACTTAACGCACTGCTCTTGGTGCAGTAAATGGAATTGAAATTAGATGATGAAAGAAGGCAATGTAAACAACCTCCTTAAAGAGAAGGCTCTGCCTGTGTGAGCAGTGGGGCACTCCATCCCATTGCACCGGGGTTGTCTCTTGCTGTGTCTGTGCATTTAATTGCCAGGCTCAGAGGGGCCTCTCAGGGCTGCTGTAATTCCTCTGAACAGTGCCATGAACTCTGCTCTCCCCTGAACCCCAGGGGAGCGTATTGGCAGTTCTGTGACTGCCCTGCACTGGGGTGACTAGTTTTGCATCCTCATGTGCTCCAAGGCGTGTGGACTTGTCACTCCACATCTTTCGGATAGCAGACCAAGTGTCCTGCCAGCCTGGCTGTGCTCCTTCTTAAATGGAAAATTAAATCAATGGGCAGTTTTGACCGCTGAGATTTCCTCAGAGTGCTGAAAAGTAAATCTGTGTTCTCCCTTCTCTTGTCTCCTTCAACACTGCTCCCATCATTAAAAGAAAGTTGCCTATATTCTTCTTCACTCCTTTGCATCAGGCTTTGTCAATAACTATGTTCGGTGTGTTTTGTCCTCATTGCTGGCTCACCGGTAATTAATGCCTTTGATTGCCATGCCTTGCTCTTCTGTAGGAAAGTTTTATACAGTATTTAATGGAGCTGTCTGAAAACTATTTTAAAATAAAATATTGACATATTATTGAGAGATTGTCTTTTATCAGTTCCCCTTGACGTACCCAAAACCTTTAGATGGATTTTTCTATCTGTTATCTCCCTAGGTTTGTTTTTGGCTTTTTTCCCCATTGAAAACAAAGTTTACTGTTCCATGAGCTCAGTGTGTGCTAACTGCTGAGAAACAGCCAGCAGAAAGAGCTCAAAGTGTTTTCTGGCTTGGGTCTGGAAATGCATTTATTTCACAGGAATAGTGGAGGAGCTTGAGAAAATGATGTTCAATGTCTGTCTCTTCAGTCCCTTGC
Source organism: Gymnogyps californianus (assembly GCF_018139145.2). Taxonomy (NCBI): domain Eukaryota; kingdom Metazoa; phylum Chordata; class Aves; order Accipitriformes; family Cathartidae; genus Gymnogyps; species Gymnogyps californianus. The sequence continues at coordinate 155,846,373 of NC_059471.1, forward strand.
TTTATGTGCCATTGCTTACACTGGTGACAATTTTTTTTAAAGTTCTGCTTGTTTATGTTACATGTATTTTCTATGGCTGGAGTAACTGTGCAGGTCAATAAGGATAGAGTTTTAATGCAGGGGTCATCTAGCATGTGGTAGATTCTCCATATCCATTCCTCTGGTAGCTTCTTCCCTGGCCAGTCCCTTCTTTCGTGGTTCTGCAGAACCTGTGGGGTTGTTGTAGGAGTTTATTAAGGAAGCAATAAACAAGGAAAAGGGCAAAATCTGTTATATTGGTTTGTTTCTTGGATAGGAAAAGAAGCTGGATGCCCAGCAATGGCTGAAGAAGGACTGGGAAGAATGAGTGGGAACAGAAGCATATGACTCCATATGAATTTGAAGTGGGTAGTTACAGATTGAGGCCAAGTATGTTTGGGAAAGTTGAGGCTTGAGGAAAGGACCTGAACTGAGATGTATGTTGGGAATAGGGCATGGGGCAGTGGCTGCATGCTTGTGTTGACAAAGTGAAGTCTGCTTCCTCGGAAAGAATATTTCCTTTCAGCTAGTAGAAACCTTATGATACTTGTTCGGAGTTGAGGGGTATGGAAAGGGTGAAAAGGCAGTGGACTTGGCAGAGGAGATGGGTAATTGGTAACTGTCTGATCACAAGGTCCTGCTGTATGAATGCTCTTGTATGAGAACTATTGGCAGAGTTTTGAACCTGTAACCCTAAGTATTCTTTTAACGTATACAGTAGCAATAAATCTGATGTAATCTGTGCATGCATGTTTGTGGTTTCTCATCCAAAAAGCTCCAAAGAGCATTTATGTAAACACCCTCTCAGTAGAGCTATAACAAGATGAAGAGGTCGTCGAGGCACGTGGTTTGAAATGTGGGAAAGACATGAAATATAGCCACCCTGGGAGAGGAAGGAGCAGCTAAAGGATCTTCAATGTGTTGCATGCTAGCATGAGGGACAGAGAGTGACGGTGGTCAAGAATGCAAGGGCCTTCTTCCAACTCTTAAAATATCAATATGTGATCTGTTTGCTCTCTGAAGACTTTAACAAACCTAAATTTTAAGATTTTCTGAAATACTCATCATGGGTTGAGATGCAGCAGTCTCTCCAAGAGAGACCTCAGTATAGGCTTCATGATAGGAAAACTGAGAAGCTGTATGTTTATGTAAGAATAGATTTCAGTAAGTAAAACACTAATATTCTGGATTGTTTCATGTCTCTGAAAGTTATGACGTATTGTACCCAGCATGGGACTCTGGGTTGCCCAAGTATTTCCTCAGCAGCCAGTCTGGTCAGAGCTCTGGCCGAGTGAGAGACAGCACAGCTTTAAGAAGAGCAAACACCTCTCGGTGGTTCCAGAAAGACTTCAGATCCACTCTGTAGCTAATGAAGTGGGGCTGTTCTGGAGTGACGTTCAGCAGCCTTCACTTCTAGATATGTATCTGGCTTGCTGTCTGTCATCTCCTCTTAAGAGCTAAGAATAGGTGGTGCAAAGATAAAGGATCCTCAGTTTTGTGATAACTATTCCTAGCTATGGCAACAAACCTTGAGCCTTTCAGATCTCAGAAGAATAGTATTTTAAACTTTGTTTGTCTACCAGAAAGTTTGAGACTTCAGGTCATTTCTCACAGTTTGGACACCATCCTCAGTAGTTACGTTTTTAAACTTTAAAAAATTAAAATTATTAGCAGTAGTTAAGTATTTAGTGGTTTCACAATTTATTTTCTTTCCTGAGATACGACTTTTGCTTAATACAAATGACAGTGCTATCAACTTGAGTAGAAAACCAGCTGTCTGGTGTTCTCCTAGGACACAGAACCCTGTTGTTGAAAGAAAGAGATCATCAGATTTTGGGTGTCAGGCACAGAGGAGTGAGGAATCTCCCCAGAGCAAGGTTGCAGCGGGAGCGTGGAATATCAGCTGTGAGCACAGGATGGTGGAAGGACCGTAAGAGTCTGTGCCTTTGCAGACCATGCATCTCATAAGAACTGCTGTATTTACAGTGTAAGGACATTCATCCTGCCAGGACTCAGGCTGGGATTTGAGACTTGGGATTTGAGTAGCTTGTCCCCTAACCTGCCTCCTCAGCTTTAGTAGAAGCAAGCTATTAACAAGCATGGTAAGGAGGCCCCATTTCCATGATAGCTGGTGACTCAGTTCCTCTTGCAAGCCTTGACTGTATCATTGACGGACATTTTGCTATTTAATTTTTGACGTTGCTAAGGATTCTGTGCAGTAAAGCCTTTTCTCCCTCCTTCCCCCCCTTCTTATTTACGTTCCTGAGTGAGAGCATAGCCAAGCAGTGAGCTCAGTGCCATGAAAGCATTTTATATTTTGAGCAGAGATAAAAATCTCATTCCTTCTATAAACAAAACAAATCAACAGATGATGCCCAGGAGAACCATTTCTCTATAGCCATTTTGCTCCAGCTGCTTTCTATTCTGTGCAGCTTGCAATGCACCATATGAAATACGTGTGTGCCTTTCTGTGTGTGCAAAACACAGGTTTCCTCCAGACAGTGGCAGCTCCATCATAAAAAAACCTCTGCATTTTTTCTTTTACAATGCTGTAATAATAAGATTACTAATAGAGTTGAGACGTTTGGTGGTTTAATAGCATATAGCTTAGCAATGCTAGAGGATATGCTGGAGGAGCTCTGCAGTCACAAGCCACTGTGTCTTCACTCTGAATGGGTTTGGACTCTTGTCCGTGGGAGGATGAGAGGCAGAAATAATCTGAATGAGTTTGAGTGCATCGTAAATATGGGGGGGGTGAAGGTACAGCCAAAATGCTTGTTCAGAGTTTGCCGCCCTGTGTGTGCTTGCGTGTGTCTATGTGTCGGTGAGGAGTTCCTCTCTGGTGCTGCCATGGCTTTGTGGCCGGGCACAAGTCTGTTGCAGGAACGAGTGCAGTGGAAGGCAATGAGAAGTGGCCCCTTCAGCCTGTTGGAAGCCCGTGGTTGATGGCACCTCTTGCTTTCCTGCTTTTGTTTGGCCATGGTGAACAGTTCAGAGGCTCAGGTGAATGGCCAAAAGCTGCACTGGCAGGCGTGAGACCCAGCAGCACCATGGAAGGAGATCAGGCATGGGAAAGAGCAGAGGGTGCTGGATGAGGAGCTGGTAGATAAAGTACACGGCGAGGTCTCACATGCTTGGGAATAGTTGCGGGTCAGCCCTTGGCAGAGGTGCAGCTGCAGATGTCTCTTATCTCAGCAGCGTCTTTCTGCTCATCTCCCCCTCCTGAAATGTGTTTCTGTACAGGAGGAGGGTGGCTAAGCCAGATGTTCCTAAACTGGGGCCGGGGCGAGTAGTATTTATCCTTGCAGGGGCAGGGAAAGGTGATAAAAGTTTGAGCATTGCTAGGTTAATGGACTGTCTTTTTGCCATAAATAGTCAGTAGCCTCTGAGACACGGGGGAACTTGGAGCTAGCAGGGGAGGCAGGAGGGCAGTAAAATTTGGCAACACTTCTTCTGGTCATCTTGATAAAGCATGGTTTAGAAGTGAAGGAAAATACCGTGGTTTCTCATCCAAAAAGCTCCCGAGAGCTTTTATGTAAACACCGTGTAAGTATACATGTATGTACGCATATATGTACACATTTATATTTATATATGAATACATAGCAAGTGACTCAGGACAAACAACTTCTAAATAAGAAGCAGAACATAACTGATCTGATCCTTGGATAGATCGCGCTCAGTGCCCAAAGCACCCCCCTTATCCCATCTCTAGCCAAATGACTTCTGGCAGATAAGGAAATAACCTTGGGTAAAACCAATAGAACTTTTATAACAGAGACGTTAGCTATTGACCCTGAATGTATTTTATGACACCACCTTGGTTTTGCCTTGTATATCTTCATTCTGTTGTTGATATGTTGTTCTGTGTTTTTGAAAAACTGCAGTCTCCACACACCACTCCAGTATCTGTCATTGCGGCACTCGGGCTGCGGGTTCACACTCATCAGCACTGGATCGTTCACTAAGGCAGATCTGATCCGGACTGGGGTGGGGACATGAGACAATTTTGATTTAATTAACTGGAGTGCAAGACAAGTAATTTATACTATTTCTGCTATGCTACTGGGAGAAGATAGGCTGCACCTGATCTGGTTCAAAGTTCACTTTTCCATATTAACAAATTTGAGTTAGCAGAGCTTGTTTCTACCAGATCAATGCTTTGGGTGGTGTGGCTGGGATGGTTTTGATCAGAGGCTTCTTGCCCTAAACCTGCATTTACTCGGTCGTTAAAACAGGGTCTCAAACTTGCTTGAGAGCTCAATTCCATTTACTTTGTGCAATTGCCGTGGTAAAGTTCGGGAACAGCAAGAAAAGTTCGGTAGAAATTTCACCAACTGCCATATGCATGTGAATCAATTTTTTTAAAACTTGTATTTGTGAATGTGTTTCTCAAGGTGATTTGCTTATGTCTGAGGATTTAGGCTTGTAGCATCTATGGAGCTCAAACTCAGATCTTTAAGGAAGTGAAAGGTAAGTGTTGTAACACAGCTGACTTTTTTTCAAAGAAGCAAAATATTTTAGGTGCTCAGTTCTTTTGAAAATTTGGCTTTAAATGGGAGTGGTTAACAGTCAGAAATCTTGTCCCAGTTGTTGGTGGCAACAGCTGGTTGTTTTTCTGGGTGACACTATTTTGTGTCAAGTTATAGAGCTGACTGTAAAATTTAAAAACGTTTTGGTAAAGTTTACATGGGCAACTTGTCTCATTCAATATCCAACAAATTCTGAACTCTTAAATAACCTCTCTAAGCTGATTTACTAGTGCCAGCCCTTTAAATTCATAGGCTGAATTTGGCTTGCATTGCTTAGACCAGTGATAAAACAGTGGTGTGGGTTTTTTTCTCTTACCTGAGAACAGTTAGAAATAATTCTCTCACCTTTCAACTTTCACATGGACCTTTTTCTGACTGAAAAATGTTGTTAAACATAATATTGATATAGTAAAAGAGCAACCCACACAGAAACCGAAGCTGCACCATAAATCCTTCTCTGAAGTTGCTCACACTGGTTATGTAAATAAAAGAAAATTGATGCTGTTGCGGAATTGTGATGATATAGGGGAAATTGCTCTTACGTGATAGAAATTGTGTGTGTGTGTGTGTGTGTGTGCCCATCTATCTGTCCACCCACGCACCCACCCAGCTCCTTGTTGTTTTGGTTTGCTCTGTAGCTGGCATACATACCACAGCACCACTACCTGAGGCGGAAAACGTCCTTTCTCAAGGTTTCACAGAGGATCATTACAGTGGCTGTTTTGTCTTTTCCTTGCTTGGCAAAGACCTTTTGACTGAAAAATATATTGCTCAGTTCGGGAAGAATTACTGTATGTAGTCAGACACTAATGACTTACAGTTGAATGTGGTGGGTTTTGGTTCCCATTCCAAATAGTTTGTAGAGGTATAGTGCACGAAGGGACATTTCAGCCCCAATGACTGTTGATCCCCAAGGTTGCAGCTGATCCATCTATGGTTTTTTATTTGTAAATTGCATTGCATTTGGAAATAGTTGGTGGCCAAAATCATTATCAATGTGTTAATTTAAAGATCAGTCAGCATTTTCAAAGGCTGGACAGTTTCAAGAGCTTTCTCTGAGCAAGTTGGAGGCTTTGTCTTGTAGGCTGTGAGCAAATTGTTGCAAAACACAAGAGAGTTGGTAGGAGTTTGTGGAATCATAATTAATTGACAATGGTTTTTCAAAAACCACATTTTCCAATTTAAAATAAGCTGTTAAAATAATTTAGAACAGTGTTATGATAGTCCCTTGACACAAGTGGGTAGCTTTGGGTTAAACATATAAATAATGCTGAAAGGACTATATTTAGTTCCAGACTGATCCAAGGACAACTGAAAAACTGAAGGTCAAATAACGAAGAAAAGAAAATTATAGCCCTCCTTGTTCTGTTCTGCAGCATGCTGCTTGGCAGCCGTGAAGGTTCAATACTGGGGAATTTGTCACATACAACTATTTATGATTTGTGCTTTAAGTAAAGCAAGTAAGCATGAAGTGTGTGTACTTATTGACAAAAGCACATCACTGAGTCTTGTCACACTGAATCTAGACAGCAGCTCCTGAGTATTGCAGAATTTCTGGGGCCTGGATATTAAAAGATCTGTGAAAGACTAATTAATCAATGACGGCTTTCCCCATGCTCTGTCTTGACCCTTGGGCTCTAGCAGTTTCTACCTGGAACACTGAGCTAAAGTGTAACCAGGTGCTAAATGGTGGGCTAAGACCATTGCGTGATTTTTTTTTTTTTTTTTTTTTTTTTTTTTTTTTTTTTTTGTACAAGCTATTAAAACTGTTGAATGAGAGGAACTTCAGGTCACTGCTGACTTGGGAGAACTAGGAGTCCGTGCTTGAGCAGAAATTTGTTTAAACAGCCCAAGCGCAGACCTCAATGCTTCCATTTGCAGAGACAAGGCAATGAGCTTCAACCCATCTAAGTCAACCCCCCCGTGGTGGTGGTTTTCTCCTCCCCGACAGAGGGACCTAGTGCCTGTGCTGCTGATCCAGGCAGGATCCAAGGTAGGTGCTAGGCTCTATTCTCTTCACCTAGGAAAAGTATTTCACTTAGGTGGCTGCAGGTAACACAGGCACTATTAGAGCCACAGGACCAGATCTTAGTGGGTCATGCCTATTTGTTCAGCTGAGGATCTGCACAAGGACGGCGAAACTCAGAATGCTCAGGCTGATGATAAATTGATGGAGATTGTCAGTGATGTGATTCGTGCAATCATGTTTATGTGATATTTCACTTGACCTAATCTTGCCAAGCCTGATCACACCTGCCTGTCCTCTTGCACAGCCCAAAGCACTTGCCTACTGGCCAACCAGGCCACAGTTCCTGGGGCCAGATCCCTTTCCTGGGGTATCCACTGGCCACTTTGCTCCAGCCAGTTGACACATTCTGACTGCCATGATTTTATTAGGGGATTTTGGTAGTACATGGTGTAATTAACTATTTTCAGGGGCTTTATTCCCTTTAAACTAGTTTCACACTAGCCTTCCTCTCCCAGAACTGCTTATGAAACCTTATTCAGTTGAAACTGCAGGGTGGTATCTCACAGAATAGTGGGGTTTTCAAATTGAGTAATATACTTTATATCAAATCTGTACATTGTATGGACAATGTCTATTCAGACAAAACATTGACTACCAGTTGGGTGAAGATCAAATGCATCCTTAGCGGTCGTCAAAAATGAATGGGAATATATGTGGTCCAACTTGTCTAGCAACTTGTCCCAAGATGGATGCATTCAACTCTGAAACTGCAACATTCAGAGAAACTGGCTTCTTTTTCTTAGATGGAAACCATGTCTTGCATAATCTGTGTTTTTGCAATTTCACTTTAAATCTAGGATTTGCGTGTCAGAGATAATGGGAAACAATGATTTCCTTCCAATTATTAGCTGGCTGTTGTTTACATTTCCTACGAGCAAATCTCTCTCTTTTAAAAATATTTTTGTGCATGCTGTGTCTAAAAAGAAATCAAATTAGAGGCCCAGTAGTTAAGGCCATCCCTTCAGCAATGAGTTAATCTCTTTGGAGATGCGAAGAACAAATTGGGATTGTCCTCAGCCAAGGTCCCAGCTGATGCATCATTTTTGGTCTGGTTGTTTCTTCAGCTCCTGAATTTATTATATGTTTAATCTTGACTGTGTTTTAGAATAAGATGTAAACTCAGTTATGGCTTAGAAGATTGGTTGAAGTCTTATCCTGGTGAAGGCCCGTATAAATTGAAACTTGAAATTTGGTCTTAGAAGGTTGTGTAAAACACTAATTCTTGCAATTGTGTCTCTTAACAGACACGTTTCTAACAAATGGTTGTTCGCCCACTTCTTTTTTCTTTCAATATTACAAGGACCACTGCATGAATGGCATATCTTTTCATTAGTTTAGTGGTGCTGTTCATTTATAGCTTCATTTCCTTTACCTCAGACTTTTACAGATTATTTACAGACTAATTCTGAGTTCATAAACTTAGATATGCAAACATATGATTTTTTTTTTTTTTAACCACCAGATATTCGTGATTTGGGTGAGGAATCCCTGGGCAGAACAGGGAATTCAGCAGTGCCACAGGTGAATGTGGGTACAGCTCTGGCTTTGTTTTAGTATATGAAGCATGACACTTGCATGTGCATGCACAAGAGGAGGAAGAGGAGATAAATTCCTGAAACTTCAATTTCCCTTACAGTTGACTACCAAAAAGGAATTAAAAAGGAACTCCCAGCCCTCACTATTTATGGTATGTCACCACAGCGTATTTTGGAGTTGTTTTTGAAGGGCCATTAACCTCACTATCTAAAAGCAAGCAAGCAACTAGCATTCTTCTAACTGCCAAATGCAAGTTAAATGGATGCTTTTAAATTAGTTTTCATCTATGAAGAACATTTTGTTGTTCATGTTTAGTCTGTAAGGGTGCTCAAATGCCCCAGTTAAAGTCAGAGCCAGCTGCATCAGGAGAAATAATCTTTACACAATGTGCTATCTAACTATGCATGCCTTTGTGATGAGAGGAATATACCTTTCCTAAGAAAACCAAGTAAGAAATATCTTAGCAGCATAGAAGGCTTGATTATGATCTTTATTACCTTGCTGTAAAGCAAGAGCAGCACCGCTGAACTCTGTGGAGTTGCTCTAAATTGAAGTGTGAGCTCTGAAATACAGAGCAGAATAAATTCACTTTATATACTTTAACTTGGAGAAGACAAGTCTCTGTGGCAGTCCCAGCAGGATTACCAGCATTCAATCAATTTTGGGGCTTGTATATCCCAGCATTGTAGGTAGGCTTGGGAAGCTTACTTTGCAGTAGAAATGTCACTGCTCTTCCACAGAATGCTCCAGCAAGAGCCAAACCTCCTAAATAATTGTCATCCCTACTGTTCAGCGTGTGAACGCTGGGAACAGAAGTGTTGGGGAAATCTTTTGCAGTTCTGGCAGAAGACGTGTCTCTTGGAGAATAGGAGACTTTCCACTGGCACAAGTCCTTACTTTTAAAGACCTGTCTATTTGCTGAGACAACCATCTGGCCATCTTTGAGGGATGGCAGTTTGCGGTGTGTCGCTGCTGGGGGTGGGTGTTATCTTTCCAGGTGGCTAGGAAAGCCTCTTATGCTTGCACGCCATTGCCATGGGCAGAATGCACAACTGCAGGATTTTGAATGCTTAAATTCATTATTCAAATTCCAAAATATTGTGCAATTATTGGGGGGGGGGGGGGGACCCTAACCCTGATGATGACTCTCACTTTTGCTATTTAAGCCATAAACAAGTCTTTACTTGCTCATAGGTTTCAGGACTTTGAAATTGCTTTCAGTTCTACCTAGCAACCACAAGCCTAGAAATAAGCTTTAGTTGGAGCCCTTTATCTATGCCCAAACTCCACTTCCTTATGCAATCATGCAGCTTTAATACTGATGCTTTCAGAAAAATCCAAATAATGAGGGATTCATGATGAAGCTGTGAGATTTTGTTGCCTGGTTTATTCTTGTGGAGCAGAACTAATAAAACTTTAAGGAAGAAGCCTTAGCCAAGTTTTAAAAAGTAGGCTATTTTTATTGTGAAAAACAAAATTAAAAAAAAAAAAAAAACAAAGCTTGGAGATTGAAACTCAAGTTAATTTAATTCATGTGGCCAGTGTAGGCTTTTTGGTGAGCTGGAACAAGACAAACAGGTGTCAGGTGCATAGAAAACGAAGTAGTATCAGTATGTTGGCTATGAACTGAGCCCTGCTTCCTCATCCTTGCATGCATGACATTACGATGAAAGTTGGCAAAAGGAAATATGATTACACGTGGTTAAACGTTGACAGCCGAGGAGCCTGGCTTTCTGTTTACAGAGGTAAAAATGACAAAAAAGTTGGGAAGTAAAGCTTCCTATGTGTCTTTACACAGTCCTGGAAAATATGAGCTGAAAAAATGTAAGACAGGCTGTAATAGCAATCTGATTTAAAAAAATAATAATAATGTTTAAGATCTCCAAAATGTTCTAATGAAAAAAATACTCTGATGCAAATTGCAAAGAAAAATCACTGCTCCCCCCAGGTGTGTGCTGTATTCCAGAGAAACAGAGAAATGCATGCTAATGGGAAAGGGGGAACAAGTTTTCCTCTGTCCTGGACTTTTGATATAATTATTTAGCCAACGCTGAGAGAATCTCTGCATACTCTAAAACTTCAGTCACTTCTGAAATATTGATCTGGGAAGGTCACTAAATTCCAGAGCTAGTGAGGTCAGGGTAATGAGATCAAGTGACAGGCCCAGTGGTACCCACTGATTTAGTTGTTTAGACACTGTAACCAAACGATGACCTTCTTGTTCTGCAGCCTCTTTGATCTAACTATGTGAAAACACAGCTGCTTACTGAATATCGCATGTTAGTATGCAAGTAGGCGTTAGGGTAAATTTTCGTGACATTTACTTCAATTATTCTGGTGTCGGATTATAAAAAGGAGTATCACCCACCTGCCCAGCTTTATCTGTTACTCAGAGCCCTGTTTTGCTCTCTGTTGGTGTAACTAGTGAGAAGAAGGCTATGCAGGGTCTGCAAGGTACTCCCCCATCAGACTTGGGGGAAGGTGGAAAAAAATCCTCCTGAATGAGGCAGGGAGCAAGACCTAATCTTCACAGTCTTCTAGAAAGATGTTGGGGGGGGGGGCGGGCAGGCAGGGAATTACTGCTATTTACAATCCCGGCAGCTTTGCCTAAGGACTAGCCCTGGATCAAAGTCTCTTCTAACAGATGGGTGGCTTCAGGTCGCTGTGACTTGTGCAGTGTGTGCTGGCAGAGGACCCTCTGGCTCACAGGCTTTGCGTGAAGAGACTCATGGATGTCCTGCTCCCACGCTCAGTGCCGATTCCTCGGTGTCTGCTTTCCCCTGTGCCTCTCCGTGCGATGCAGCCTGTGGTACTGGTGTTCAGCGGGCAGGGCGAAGCCTCCAGCGCGGGACCTGGGTCTGCCCTGGGCTCCGCCTCTGTGTAAAACTGCTCATGGTACAGGTCTGTTCCGAGATGAACCTGTGTTTTACTATTCTTTGTCAATCTTTATATTTCTCTTGCTTTTGGATAGCTGTTTGGTTTTTGACATCTCTGCAACACAATGGTTCCCTCTGGAGATACTCTGCCGTCAACTCTCCACTGCCTGTGCCAGAGTCCACAAGGCATTTCCTTCCCCAGACAGAAAAACACAGGTATGGAGCAGAAATTAAGCCTGCTAAAAGCAGTACCATACTCCCATGGAAATATCTACCCAGATCCATATGAGATCATACACTGGAGCCCAGCTGCTTCCTGCCCCAAGTTTAAACACTGTGAGCACAACAGTAAAGTTTCGTGATGTATGGATGTGACCTGGAATCACTTAGAGCAGAGGAATGGGATGGAGAATTTATGTCTAGCCCAGGGCAGAGCACGTGGGCTCCTGGCTATTGTGTACTGTTGCCTTTCCACTTGCACACAAGCTTATCAAAATGTTTTTGCAGGCTTGCTCCAACTTCCCTGCACAGCTTTTAACTCTCCAGTTGAGGACCTTTGTGAACTAAGCAGTAGCAGGCAGCGCTCAAAGAGGGTGAATGGTGAGAGCTCAGCCAGAGCCAGGCTAAAGAGCCAGGCTGCTGCAGAGCTTGGCAGGAGCTGGGAGCCTGCAGTGCTGTCTCTGCAGGTATGCTGACTGGTCTCCTTTCCCCACAGGCATAAGAGTAGATGCATTTAAAAATAAATAGGAAGGCAGCCTGGAGTGCCACTGTGTGTCCCTCTGAACATGATTCGAAAGTGTGCACTGGGGAAGTTTAGAGATATGGACTGGCATTAGAAATACAAAGTGCATCTAGAGAGGCACCACAACTCCCTACAAAGTCAAGCAAAAATAATCCCATGATGATTTCTCTCCCTACACACATACACTTCCACGGAGACTGGTGTGGGGTACGGAAACCTGGCCCCACAGTACTGAATGCTGAACAAAAGATGAAAAGATGGTTGCTGGCCTAATAATCTTGAACACATTGGAGTCCAGTTTAGTTCATAGTCTCTTTCATGTGTACAGTAAGCAATAAGGTTCAGATCCTTAAAGTATGTTTTGTGTTTAGTAGGGAGATGGTTGTCTTTTGAGGAAGACAGGCAATACTTCAAACTTTCATCCACACTGAAGTAAAGAATTGAAGCATCTTCTTTATACGATTTTTCTGTTTTTTTTTTAAAAACACTGTCTCTCCCACTTTGTATGTAACATTTGCACAGCGCATGCATAAAAGGTGAGCAGAACAGTCACTGTAGGCACTGGCAGATTTTTGCAGTGTGCACAAAGGTCTGGAAGAAGCAGTTTGGGAATGTCTTCCCTCCTGCCAAAAAATGTCCCTTAGCTGTAGAAAAATAATTTACTTTAAGGTGGGGGATTTTTCTTTTTGCATGAGAGTGTAGATGTTTTATGGTAAAATTAAATAGTTGAAATGCTCTGGTCTTTTTCTTCTTGTGTTTATGTTTGTTCCTTGCTGTGGTTACCCATCAAGCACCAAACCAAATTGCTAAACATAGTATAATGCCAAAGCAAAACTGCCAAGCATGGTCCAAATTCATAGCAAGGCAAGAAGTATAATTATATTTTTTTTATTGTGGATATCTGAGGAATCAGCTGAGCATTTGTGAAGTACCTGTCTGAGCTTTTATCAGGTTGATTTCTAACGTGGATTTATATCAGAATTTGTATAATGAATGAGTGTGGAAGGAATTATTTCTGCTGCTTAGCATTATTTGTATGAAATACTCACCTAGAACAGAAGACCTCATTGAACAGTTCAAAGAAAAACAGCTTTCAAAGCATGCACTTTCTCTCTGTTATAGGTTAAAAGTATTATGCAGAGGCTTAACTAGCTAGCTGTATTCTGCCCTTGCATATAATGCGATAGGGAATGATAATTTACTTTTGTGTTTCATATTGTGCAGCTGTGAGTTGGCTGTGAAGACTGGAAGCATGCTTACACCCATACGAGATGCGTGCTCCAATTCCACCGTTGAAGAGTTGGAAGAAGTATTGCTAGAAAACTCCACAGAGTGCTGTAAAACTGTGTCAGGAGCATGTTGCTGCAGGGATCAAATAACTAAACCTGTGAAAAGCTGTTGTCTGTTCTTCTGATATGATGCGTGTAGATAATAGAGTACTTCTCAAAGAAAATTCTGAAATGGCCAAATTTGAAGGGGACCGGAAAGTCACCTTGCAAAGCGATGAGCAGTTCATGTTTATTTGCTTTGTTACTTGTATGCAAATTGAAAACATACACACATGTATAGCAGGGAAAGTATGTCCAGAGTATTTTCACATGTGGCTCTTGAGGTGTTAAATCAGCCAGCACCTTGAATTGCTGCAACGCAGGAAATTGGAGCTGGGTCCTGATGCAGTTCAGGGTGAGGCTGGCCTGCCCAGGAGACCTCTCACTGGAGTCAGTGGGAGCTTTCCTGGAGCAAGGTACCTGTTGTAACGCACGGTATCATGGCCCAGTACAAGTCAAGGAAATGGATTTCAAAGATGGTGTAGTCAAGGGAAAACTGGGAGAATGAAGGAAGAAAGTCAATGATGAGGTGCATGAGCAAGTCACTGAGAAAACGCTGTTTCAGTAGAGGGTCTTAGGTAACTGTGGGGAATGCTGGTAGTATTTTCTGCTTTATTAAAGATGGGAACACTTTGTTAAATTTAAACCCTTCGCTAACTTTTAGCTATCCGGTTCTTATAGCAACCCCGTGAAGCGCATATGTAATATTGAAATGGATTAGATATAGGTTGTGATGGAGACTGTGGGATTAGAGTTCACTTTCCCACAGTGATCCTCTCGCTCTGGGCTGTGTTTTTGCCCCCTGTACAGCTGTACCTGGCTATGGGCATGCTCCTGCTCAAACTCTCCCTGGGGTTCAAAATACCACAGTCTTGCTGGCATAACACTGCCAGCCGTGGAGCGTGTGTCACCCCAGCAGGCTGTCGGTACAGTTTCTCTTTTCGAGAAGAGGAGAGGGGGGGATGCTTAGGAGGGAGAGGGTGCTGCCATGAGAGGTCACATTTCTGTAAGCTTTTCTGTAAGCTTTGCTCTTCCCCAGTTTACAAGCTATGCTGGAGAGAAGGGCTGATGTACAGAGATGTCAGACTGTGCTAGAGCAGAGTTGTGTTCTTACATAGCTCAATATTCTGCTGTATCTGGGAAGAAAGCCTGAATTATTCAGTCATAATAACTTGCATAACTTGCATGTAAGAGTGTTTATAATCAAGGACTTGGGTTCTGTCCATATTTATGAATGACCAGGGCTGAGTCTGGGCGCAATTCCAGCACTGATACTGTGTGTGAGTTGCACAACTATTGTGGATACGTGACATCGCTGCTCCATGCTAGGCCATGGCACGGACTGGACATCTGGCAGAGTTTGTGCTCCCTGCTTTGAAAAGCTCATGGACAGTGGGGATTGCTACTGTATAAGCACACAAGCCCGGCACACTTAGAAGTCCTTCTACTGATTTAGCCACTATCTCTGGCTAAATCAGAGATCCCTCTCCTTCAGATGATTTAATTATTTACAAGCCACCCCTTGAATTTACCAGGAGCCTATCTCCAGCAAAAATAATAATAAAACCCCCCACTCCAGCTATTAACTTCCTTCAGTACTAATTGTTGACTTTTTTTGCCTTTTATTAATGGCATATGGATACAGAGTATTTACTGTACTTGATGAAAAGTTGGGCAAAGTGTTGCAATTAGTTCCACAGCTGCTTTGGTCATTGATATTAAACACTAGTACTTCTCTAGAGGCCACTTTAAATGGGAACCTGATCCAGGCCATTATTACCAACTTCAGCTGAAGGAGTGGAAGCCTTGATGTTACCTCGAGGAGAAAAGTAGCAAAACTGCCATATCTCAGTTTCACTCACACCTCAAGGCTCTGCTCCGTAATGCGCTCTTCCTGCACCACTACTGGGCCCCACCACATAGGGGATCAATGTATTGCTTTCATCCCCTAGTTACCACCTTGCAATGATCTAGTCACAGGCAGTCTGTTCGTTGTATTTTCCTCCTCTTCAAGGTCCCCTGTGTTAGGTGGCCGGGTGAGAGCCCCTGCTGACAGGACTAGCTCCCGGAGCTGGTCTTCAGCCCCTCCTGGAAGTAATCAGGATGCTCTCAGCCCTCCGTGTCTGATCGTGCAAGGCACAAAGCAGAGAGACCTTCCTGCTCTGCAGATCCTATGGTCTAAAGCAGAGGACTGCTGGTACTGCTGTATTCATTATATGCTAATAGCTGTTGGCCCGTGTCCTGGATGAAGGCTTTGCCTGCTGTACTGATATCCATCCAATTTGGGTAAATACTGGATTAAGCAAGAGAGAGGCAGCGAGAAAATGTCACGC
Source organism: Gymnogyps californianus (assembly GCF_018139145.2). NCBI lineage: Eukaryota > Metazoa > Chordata > Aves > Accipitriformes > Cathartidae > Gymnogyps > Gymnogyps californianus. The sequence goes on from NC_059471.1 coordinate 155,861,767, forward strand.
CGATCTCCCAGAAACAACCTGTGATGTATGACTTCTTTGCCTCATCCTAAATGAATTAACACTGCTGTAGAAAATGGAAAAAACAATCCTCTCTATGCTTTCTACTTGTACATAATAAGAGAGCAAATTTTCCTTCCTGACCACACGTTGGCAGGTCAGTAGATTTCTTCTGAAATGACACAGAATAAGGATCTAGAATAATGTTCCTGTGGTTGCATAAGATACTCTAATTTCACTTCCTTACCAAAAGTAATCTCTTTTTTCAAGAAACACAATTCCAAGTTAGTGGGAAGTTGCCCTATTTATTTCTAGCAACTATGAGTAACTACTGACAACATAAGAGGAATTTGTTTTGAGGGGGAAGCATCATTCCCAATTGTAGCGTGTCGTGGGTCATTTGGTCATAGAAATATTCTGTTGTTTCTCTTCTGGAGATACAATGGACTTCCCTCTGTTGCTTCTAGAAATGTGCATGTACAAAGCACACAGCAATGGAGCTCTGAAGGAGCTCATCTTTCCAAGTAGGTGCTTATCCAATTCGGTTTCAAGTATATTTTTGTCCAAAGCCAGGATGCAGCATGTTGGTCGTGCACTCTGCTTGAGGAGTTTTAATTCTTCGTAGTTCTCCGATGGCTGGACCAGGGCAGCACAGCATTGTCCCCATCCAGCAGCAGGAACACAGTCCAGCCCTAAATGGTTAACTTCCTCACGGTGGTCTGTCACCAATTATCAGGAATGTCACTTCTCTTTGAAGACTAATTCTCTTTGGGAGGAAGATGGTGGCTGCTGTTTTTAGAAAGCAAAAAATGCAATTACCTCTACCAAAGGAAGGGAGCAGCTCTAATAGGATTTTTTTTATCAGACTATTTTTTTAGACTATTTGGGTAATTCAGTGATTATTACTGCACAGTTCTTTTTCCTTAGGGGATGCTCGACTGTTCCAAAAGGTTTGTTAGTTTACTTAGACATTAAAGGGGCCCTTATGAATTTAGATTATGGTAAAGTACTTCAAAGTGTCCCTAGAGGTCCAAGCTGCTTTGAACTTAACCTTTTCTGCCCAGTCTTGTCATATGTGTGAGCCCAAAGATTGTAAGCAAGAGGTCGGTGATTCTCAGTCTTTTTAATACTTTGACCTATGTTACAACAGGAAAAAATAAACAAACCAGATTCCCTCTGATCTAGCCAGGAAGAAAGAGAGAGGACGGTTTCAGTGGGCCTCTTTGTAACCCTCTTCTTAACCTGCTAGCTCTCCTGACCCATTAAATAGGACAAGCAGGAAAAAAACAAACAAAACCCAACTTTAAATACCCATTGCCTTACCTCTAACTGCTTTCCTTTAAAATGTGTTTGGTCCTCAGGGCACCTTGAGATCTTACTGTTTTTAATATAAAATTTGAATAATGAAGCATGTGAGACACTTGCGATTGGAAAAATATGAACTTTAATAAAGCTGGTCACGCTGCTTGTGAGCTGTGCATATCACGCAAAAATGTGTGGCTAGATCCTCCACTGGGGCTGTTGCAGTGACTCCAGCGGCGCTGTGCTGATTTACGTGAGGTGAGAATCTGGCTGGCATCCCGTATTATCTTGCAATGTGACTGTGCAGCTGTAATGCAATCTTACTCAGCTTGTTGGGTTCAGAGGCAAAATAAGTGCCCATGGTTATTTTTAGAAAAGCACGTCATCAGAGGGGTTCATATGATTCTCTCTCCTCATATATTTCTTTTTTATTGCTGTTGACCTACCTGAGCTCTTTGGTGTCTGGAGATTTTAAAAAGAATAATTCAATATTTTTCTCCACTGGGGTAGCTGGATGGTGTTTTTTCCCCTTTCTATTGCTTCACGGTGTTGGAGGCTATACAGGCAAGGCATTATGTTGCACATGATGCAACACAGCTCTTGTTTTTCTTGAAAGGTGGGTCCGACTGCACCTCTTTTCAGTTTTCAGGTGTCTCTACACAGCCTGCGTTCTCCTTCACTCTTTAAAATAGAAATTGGACTGCTTGAGGGTTTTTTGGGTCATGTACTTCTCATTTTCCCATCTGAAATCTGAGCCCTCAGACCTTACAGTCATCTTGGCTACAGATAATCGTGACGGTTGTTTTTCCCATTTTGACCCTTTGCTTCAGTCCCTGGGCTACAAAGGGAGCACGAGGGCTATTGGTGTCCTTCAGATCAGGGTCTGCTACCGATCAAAAAGCCTCTTGGATGTGTGCATCCTGTTTATATGCCAGTATCTCCCCTAATAGTGTTAGGGAGGAGGAAATTTGGAGTGTCAGTTATTTTTGTAAGCAAAAAGTGCTGCCTATTTCCCCGTGAGGCATGAGCAGCTCTTTAAGAACGTTTGGAAGCATGAAGCAACAAGGTACTACTGGGCATTATCACCAGCATTCTTTAAACTATTTTTATTTGCACGTACTTTATCTCCAGCATTTCTTCAGTCTGAGAAGATCAAGCAGACGCCACATGTACAGTGTAGCCCAGACAGCCAGATGACACAGTACTGTTTTGACTCGAAAGTCAGACTTCTGCTAAGCATCAAGGGGCGAACCTTTATCTCTGCACGTAGTGCTGAGGGGTGTAGGGAAGAATTCATTCCCTCAGTCAGTGGAGCTGATCTAGATTTTCCATTGCAGTCTTTAACTGCGAGCCTACTAGCTACAAGGCTCTTTTCTCCAAAGTAGCTCTGGGACCCCGCACAAAAGTTAGATCCACCAGCCCTGTACAGGTTCCTCTCCCTTATCTATTTCTCCTCTGAAATTCAATTGCTGCAAAGAAAGTGCAGAATCCTCTGCTTGGTGCTCACATAAAGGTAAATGAAAAGTCTTTCCATTCTCTTTCTATCCCACCTCTTAATGAAGTGTAATCGCCACCTTGGTCATGCTGGAATGAAGATCGCCAGTGCCCCAAAGGAAGTGACTGGCTTCCCCTCAAGAAATATGTAAACCATAGAGGTGGTTCTTGAAATGAAGAGCTTTGAAATAAGAATTTGTCAGTAGATTGTAATGTAGAGTCACTTGGACTGACATGGGTTCTGGGCTGCAGCTTGCTGTTAAGGGCAAAGTCTTGTCCCTTACAAAAATCCTTAAAAAAAAATTTCTTTTAAAAGCATGAGGTCATCTTGTTCTGTGGAAAGTTTAGTGCATTTTTCTTCCCTGCTGCAAGGTAAGCGTAAATCAGACTGTGTTATGATAGAGGTGCTCACTGAAACAAATTCCTAATAAAAGAATAAACATGGAAGTAATCCATCTGTACCCTCCACATTCCTCAGTGAAGCTTTCCTAGAAGCACAACTTGGAAAGGAACTGGTGGGGTGGACGGGGGATACTGCTTGCTAGTAAGCACTGACAAATGAGGAGAGGTGTGTTAAAGTTAATTCTGTTTCCCAAAAGGTAAATCAGACTCCCACTGTACTTTTATTTTGCCAGCCAAGCTAATCCAACCCCCACAAGCCTTTGCTTTCAAAAGCTGGAGCACTAACACAGTGTGGAAAGCTCCTTCCATTAGCTCAGATGTGCATCATCTGGACTTGCTGGTTGCAGTATTATCCTGAATTTAGCTACTGAAGCTGGCAACCCTGTATATTTATAAATACCTTTATTAACCTCCTTCCCTGCCTATCCTTTCTGCCCTTCCAAGAAAACCCCACCTTCAGAAACAAACCACCTCGTAACAGATCCAAATTCAAGTACGCTATTCCATCTAGGTTAAATTTTGCATAGGCTTGGCCTGGGTTTGTTTGTGGCTTGCAGTCTGTCTTGTCCAACCAGAAGACTACATTTAAATAACACTCGATAAATGGATGCTTATGACAAATGTCAAGAACTTTTAAGAGGAATATCCATGGAGGAAGCATAGAAGAGGCTTGACCAGTTTCATCCACAGTTCCAAGCTACTGATCCTAAAAACTAAATTGACTACTGAGCAGTGTTTAGATTTGAAACTGTGGTCATTGAGAAAGAAGAGAGAAGTGGCTGTCCTTTATGGAAGAGGAGTTACTCTAACACAACTTTAGCACAGAGCTGTACTTCTTATACTGGTTTCTGCAGCACCTTTTGCTTTAAGACTTCAACTGTTCAATAAACAAACCTGGAATTCTTGCAAGAGCATTGTTTTTCCCATCTAAAGGTAGGAGAGCTTGAACACAGAGAAATGATTTGCCACTGGTGCACAAGTCCATGTCAGAGCTAAGAGTGGACCTAAAATTTCAGGCTTTCTTGGCGGCGTGCTAGTTCTTGCGCATTATATTGTGCTTGTGTGAAGAATGAGTACCATGAAACTATATCTCTCCTCCCCAGTGTAGCTGCAGTGTTTCCTGCATATTGATAACAAAGCGAAGCATCTGTAATAAATTCCAGGAACCTTATTTCAGTTGTTCTGCAGACAGTGATTATAGAACAAGGGGAAAGTTGTGGTATCAATGAATGCCTTGTCACTGTCTGAAAGCTGACTTGGCTTGTCTGCACCTTTCCGGCCCTGCATCACATGGACTGAGCCGAGTTCCTAGCGAGTTTGATGCACTTGTGGTCTCCTACGTAAATGACTTGGACTGCAAGGAAGAATACGCAGCATTCATCTCAACTTCATGCCCATCCTGGGCTGTTATTGAAAAGACAGTCTGCAGTGTCAGATGGCTGCTGTTATTCTGTGCTGTTAGAGAAAACGTAGCTTCTTCTCATGTTTCATTGCCTGCCTATCTGCTGCTGCTCCGTGTAGCTTGTTTTACCGTGAGAGCCCCCATGCTGAATGATTAACACAGTTGTTTGCCCTTGCAGACTGGGGCAGGTACCCAGAAGAGGTGGTCTGGAACCATGATGGGAAAAGGAGGAGGCTGTGGCCCGAGGTTTGCTGGTACACTTTGTGTTTCCTCACCCATGCAAGTGCCCAGAGCCACCACAGACCCTCCAAGGTGTCCTTTGCACCGTGCCCGTGTACTCGCTGGCTCTCGCAGCTCTGGCACAGCAGTGTCAGTCCCTCAGTACTGTGGTGTGACTGCCAGCTCAGCACAAATCCTGCTTCACCTGTCCCTTTGTAGGATCTGGTGGTACGCTTCCAGCCGTACCTCACAGTACTGAGAGACCTTTCAGAAACAGCATTATGTATGGGGGGGATGGGGTGGAGAGACAGAGGGGGGAGGGTTGTTTAAACTGTCTCCAAATAAAGATTTGCTCCTGCTGTCTGTGGTTAGTATTGATTTAACATATTTTTGCTACAACTCAATTTAGCCTTTACTCTCATCCAGCTGTGGGAGCTCTGGCTCGCAATTGCCTGTGCGATTAATCCTTTTGTGCATTTCTTTCATTGTATGCATAGTGTCAACTCTCACCTAGCACATCACATGCTGAAAAAATCCAGAAATCTGCCTTGTTTTCATTTTCTCTGTTGTACGTACACATCAGTGTGGGGGTTTTTTTTAAACAAAAATATCCACGAAAACAATGCTGTAGTGTTAAACTTATATCCCTCCCTCCTTCCCCTTCTCCCACACCCTTCCATCCTTCCTAAACCCGTTAAAGGCATATATAATCATTTGGCTTTCTTGGCTTACTGCCATATTTATTACACGAAAGCAATGCACAACAGCACCTGTGAGCTTTATAAAGGTCTTATTCATCTGATGGGCTCACGCAGCACTCGGCACGGAGACGAGGAATACATACAAACAGAGCGGGAGGAAATACTGAACGCGTGCTTATGGGAGAACCTACGAGGAGTGCGGGAGGTAGGGTGAGGGGATTTTTTGAGTTGAGGCCTCTTTTGTGTACTTTCTACTGATTGATGAAGGCGAGCGCTCACCCAAGCCACCACCCGCAACTCACTCCCACATACGCACACATTCCTGCCTATAGATCATGCTCCCCTCTGGATGCACGCGTAAAGGGCAGACGCAGCCGTCAGCTCTTACCGCTGTCCTGTGCCTTCTGGGAAGAGACTGTCCTCCTGCTGCTGTGCGTTCTTGAGGGAGGTGGCCGTGGGACGCGATTTCTGACTTTCTGTGCGCACAGTCACGCTTGTGCATTGGCGGTCAAACAGGACAGTAATATTTGTTGTGTTTTGCTCTTTCTTTTTTGGCACATAAGTAGGGGATCATATAAACAGGGAAAATAGTTCATGCAAGCTGTCTTTTCCTGCAGGTATGCACACACACCTGCACAGGTTTATCTGGAAGTTTGACGTTCTTTATACTGAATTAATAAAATAGTTGCAAGTTTTTGTTGGTAATTTTGAGAAATGTTCTTGCAATTTTTTTGTTAGTCTCTTTAAAGAAAGCCAAAGTGGTATAAATTAATTTTGAACTGGTATAAAGGTGTCCACACTATGTTGTCTGCAATGAATTTAATCAGTGGAAGTTTTATGTCAAGGACAAGATCTACTGAAATTAAATGCTCAACATCCTCCTCCTGTATTCTGCTCTGTTCTCATAGTTACATGCAGGTAACCCTTATTTTAAGATCAGTGAGATTCTCTTGCTTGCAGACAACATGATTAATTAACTGAGGGGCAGTAATTCTGTAATCAGTAACCCGTGCAGAGTGTTAGCAGCCCAGACGAAACAGCCTGCTTGTGTATCCTCTAGAGCACCATCATGGGCATTTCTTCTTCTACAAAGAGAGCCTGTGCTGGTGCAGTTGGACAGCAGAGTCTGTTTCTGGAAAGGGTGGTGAGGGATCGTGGTAATGAATTCCCTGAGACCCAACATAGAGGCAGACATTGCCTTCACCGACTGGAAGCCAGGCACAAATCTGAAGCTCTGCAGTGATGTGCCACCCCTCTAGTGTGAGTTCAAACTTTGATGGAGGAGTACTTTAATTTGAGGTGAAGTGATTAAAAGAGCTGTGGATTTTTCTTCCCCTCTGCCAGAAGAGAAGCACCATCTGGCCAGGATAGGATGCGTTCCACCTTTCCATAGCAATGCTCCTTCCTTGCTCTCGGAGAAATAAACTGGGCTTGATGTATGATTCTGTACTACAAGATGGTGATGTGCAGGGAGTATGAAGAAGCGTGGTCCTTGATGGATACAGCTCTGCTGGCAGAGCCTGGAGTGCTCTGATTCCCCTGGTAGAGCTCCACTTGGTCCTGGGCACAGTGGCTTTGCTACACTGCAGTGGAGCACGGCTTTGCTAGTGCAGGGTGAGACGTCGATGTGGTGTACTGGTAGTCCTGTAACAGTATGGATTTTGTACTACAGTCATAGTTTTGCCATGGCTGTGTGAAGGAGATCAGGAAAACAGCTTAGGATCAGTCTTTTGGATGCAACAGTTTTAAGAGCCCCGTGGTGCCTCCCCTCCTATCCCGGGCTCAGGCCAGCCGCAGTTCTGGATTAAACCCTCAGCAGAAGAGGAGAGACTGGTCAGGACAGCGAGTTAGATAATATGAGGGTTGTGGAGTTTCTCAAGAAGCAGTTATGGTTTTGTTTTCCCTTAAACAGAAATTAGGTTATTTTTTTTCCATAGAAGTCTGTGGAACTATGTTGCTATAAAATCCTATTAAGAAAGATCATACTTGAACACTGGCTTCTGGTTTTAGTGGGGTTTTCTGGATCTTTCCTAAGATTGTTTTCCTGTTGGTATGTCAGTTACAAAGAGATGCATTTGGAATCTCATGTAGTCTGTGAAGCTTTAAAGGTTTTTTCCACTTGATAAGGTCCGTTTTTGAGAACATAATGTGTTTATTACAGGTTATCAGATCACATCACTTATAATTTTCTCAGAAAAGCGATCAATTTCTTAGAATAAAATGGCATTGAAAAAAACCATTCAAGTGTTTCCTAATATAGTGCCCCTTAGCCTATCTGTTGAAGGTTTTTTTTTTCTTGTAATATCTATTTGCACAGTGCCTAAGTGCTGAAGTGCATTTTCCTAGTGTTATGGTTTGCATGAAATGTAACTCAGGAAACGTGCAGTACACCCTCTACGAAGGCTTAATATAAAATCTAAGCGCTACTTAGAGTTTAATGTAAGCCCTGTTTTGATGGGCTGAAGTAGGATACCTGCTGACTCTTTGCACAGTGATTAATTTCACCTCTACAGTTTGATTTGCAATTGATGTTAATAAGGGGATGGCTAACAGGGAAAGCAGTCAGCATGAAGACAAGTGTGGAAGCCCTACCTTCGACTAGAAGCAATAATAGGTGTGGAGCTTTAAATTTGACATGGCTTTTTTATAGCTTGTGAAATACAGGAATGGGTAGGCCTGTCAAAAAATAAACAAAGGCATGTTTTCTACTTTCCACTGCTTATAGTGCAGCCCAGCAATAAACGGCAGTAAGCAAGCCAAAGGTAGGGATGAGAAAGAGTGTGTCAGGGTAAGTCTGGAAAGGGGGCTCCTGAGATGCTGAGCCCAGTCCCCAGCAATTGCAGGTACCTGTGTTATGCCCTAAGCCTTTTCATAAACTGATAAAGCTTTAAAGCTCTATCTTATTAGGTGATTTTGGCTCCTCTATGCGAATAAGCTCAGTAACACATATCCTTGTCTTCATGCCTCAGAACTCATTGATTTGAGGAAATTTATTTAGGAGACCAGTAAGAGATGTTGTTAGGAAAGGGGTAAGGGGGCCAAAAAATTCAGCTTAGTGGCCGGATTTTGGGAAAACTTTTGCAGACGGGTGGATGGCTTTCTCATATCTATGAAAATAGGAAAAAGAAAAGATGGGAAGACCGATGTCTTCGGTAGGACAGAAAGGAGGGGAGACACAAAAAGAGAGTAAGTGAAAGATGTAGGAAAGAGTTGTGTGATTTTTCAGTTCATAAAAACAAAGATGAGAAGACTTACTTACATTTTTAATTCTGTTTGCAGAATATACCGTGTTAAAGGGGAGGGGTTTTTTAATTCGCTGATTGTAACTAGAAATTCAGGAACAGCCTTATAAAAGCTAAGCACTGAGCAGAAGCCAGCAGTGCTGAGCAGTTGCGTGGTACAGTGACAGCCAGCAGATGCAAAAAGCAAACATCTGTTGTGCTGCCCAGCACTCACGGGCCAGCTTTGTGCCTGAAGAACAGGCCAGGGTCTGTGTGTGTATGGTTAAGACTTTGAAATGTCATGGGTAATGGGGAAGGGAACATATCTGAGTCCTCTATAGCGCCTCCATAGAGTGGTCCTCTATGGCAGGAAAGTGGGGTGCATGCACCCCAAGGGATGTGCAAGGTAATCCATTAGAGTGCAGGAAGAAAATATTTTTTGTACCATTAATTAAAAAAAAAGTATACTACATCTTTATCTCATCCTTTCTTAATTTCTATTTTTGTGTATGCTTTATAATGTACATAATTTATTAGTACAGTAGTACATGTATATAATTTATAAATAAGTACATATACATACATTGGGAGTGCGTGCTCAAAAATGTTCTACTGTTAGGGGTGTGTGATCAAAAAAGTTTGGAGATCACTGCTCTATGGATCCCTTAGAAACAGCAAATGTAGCAAATTAATTGATAAGATACAGTCTGACAACTTGGACAATGCATTTTTTAATGCAGATCTACAGTGTGCTGCGGACATTACTGCTCTGAAAGTCGTGCATAGGGATGTTCATCCATCAGAGAACACCAGAGCTAAAAGGGCTTCTTCACATTGCTTTGGCATGTGGCTGAGCACGGCAGTGAAGCTGGACTGTCGGCATTGCCCATTCCTACATCTGGCTAAAGCATTTACGGAGGAGGGGGCGCTGGGAACAGGACCAGTGTTGTCACACTAAATGTAAGAAGTGGGTTAAAGCACTTATTTGGCAATTGAGAAGTAACCGTCACATTACCCGAATTATTTACGTGCTTCACCCTCAATCACCCTAGTGCCCATACATCAAGGGCAAAATCCTTATATTGCCTTTATCACGCTCAAGCCTTGCTGCTGCTGTCCGTAAGTCAGATTTTGTCAGCCTTTCTAATGCTCTGCAATATTTTTTATTCTAGCAGTACAGCCAATTAACACAACCATATCAAATGAGATTACTTGCAGAGTGGGTCTGATCCAAACCCCACTGAGGTCAGCTGAGGAACTCCCATGGTCTTCAGCACATTTGGGATAAGGCCCAGAATAATGAGCTTGTTGAAATAGGGTGGTTGTATGAGTCCCTAGCTCTTTTCAATAGATTTGATTGAGCTGTGCTAACAATTTTTTCCAACTGGAAAAAAACAGATAACAGCATGTTTGCATACGGGCTTGTGCTCTCCTCCTTTCTCTCCCGCTCCTCCCTGCATGCACATGTATTTAGCACAGAGGCAGACGCGTGGTTGTGTCAACTAACTGACATGAAGCAGCATATCTCTGATAAAACTGGGACTCTGTTTGATGTAGTTGCAGTCAAATGTGCTTGATTTGAATAAGATTTTTTTGAAATCTATTTATGCAGATTTTAAAGCCTGTAAGGTAATGAGTCAATAAGACAGCTATTAACACTTCAATCTTTCTGATACCCAGAATAAGAGAAAGAGATGGATGAGATCTGGCTGCTGTAGATTTAGCCAGCCTTTTCATGCTTGGGTTAAGTTAACCCTGTTTTATATGCTGAGTTTCACGTTTGAGTAGTTCCAGATTTTTGCAAATGTGAGGTTCAACTACATGAAAGACTTTTTAGGTGTGTGGAGATGTGCACAGTGATATTTCTTGACTGCATCCTTCCTCCACTTCCACATTTATATTTCTCTGATAATGTCCATTTTTCAAAGTAATCACACAATAACTTTCACTGACCTTAAAAATTGTGTGCTAGGACTGCCTGCTCATGACTGTCCTCATGTTTTCTCTATATTGATCACAGCAGGCTTGAATAATGAGCTTCAATTTCTGTCATTAGTGCAGGCCATGGAAGCACTGTGTCCAATTATTTAAAAGAAAAAACACAGAAAACACTTGATTATATATTTTAGAAAGGAATTTTCTGTTTTCATGTAAGGTCCCGGGATAAATGACATATACACTAAATCTTTTGTTTATTTTGCTTGCCCCTTTCAGGGTGTGATCTTAGTTAATCTTACTGAGAGTTGCCTGTGTACAAACACAGGATGCTATTGAATGTATGAAGTGTGCCTAACATTAACATATTTACGAATACTACATGTTCAGACTGACTAATTATACGTGACAGTGCAGATAATTAGGGGTTCGTGTAGTCACGCACTTGGTAAAATTGTACAGACAGTTGTGTCTCAGCTGTGTGAAAATTGTGTCTCTACTCTTCAAATTAGAGCTTTTGAGGGCTGAAGAAATTTTATACACAGAACAGGTAGGGCAAACCCAGCAGTTCAGTTCTTGCCTTGCAAGACACAGAGCAGACGTGCGTTAGTCTGCTTCTTGCCGATGCGGCGTTTCTCAGGGCTGACCTACAGGTCTGTGTGTTGGTGAGATGGGGCACCCCGTTCCCTGTGCTCTCTCAAAGCCCTGGCCCCCTTTCTAAGACACACACTTAACAAATCCCTCATTGTTCATCTCATCCTTCCTCTCTTCTATTTTCCATTCCTTCTATACACTGTTACTTCTTCCTTCCATTACTAGAACAGCAGCAAACAGTTTCAGCTGGGCGTTTCTGTCATCTTAACTCTTCTGGCCAATGTGGTCAAAAGTTCTTTCCTCTGCTGTCTTCAGGTGCCTATATTTGGACACTTACATGTACACAATGTGAAGATTTCTTCTTTTCTTTAGAAAAAGTTGGGTGCCTGCAACTTCCCTTTGTTTCTGGAGAATTTCTGTGCAATGTCTAGTTAAGATAGAGCCCCTTTATTTGAGTAGCTAAATGTAGATTTAGGAGCTTTGTCTTTTGACACCCAAGTTGCTTGAAAAATGTGGTTGCAGGCAGCGATGCAAACTATATAATCTTTCTCCATTATAATGAGAGAAACACTGAAATACGTTTCTAATAAGTGAGGATAATGCGATGTGGAATATGCAGCCTCTGGGTTACTACTTGTTGTTTTTTAATTAAATCCAGGAAAGTTTGTTTTGTTTAAGATCTTTGTAAGCTGAGAGTTGTGGAGTACTGGTTGTGTGCAGAACTGCTGTTTTGCTGCTTGAACAGAAACAAGACCACAACCAATTCACTGGCAAGGTGGATAAGCCAGAGCAGCTAACATGGGTGCTGTAATTACTGTGTACTCAGGGTGCCTTGGCTGCCTGAGCTGACATACCATCTTTCATAAGCACTAAATTATCTTTAAAAACAAACAAAAACTACCACACGCTTGCACCATTTTAGAGACAACCTATTTTATCACCAGCCACAACTTGCTAATGGAACAATAGGAACCACTGTAGCCTCAGATGACTGGTCCGAGGATGTTTCATAAGGGCTTCTGAGTCATCTCCTGTCTATTCGTTGCAATGTTTCACCAACCAGGTGCAGGCAAGTAAGAGACTCAGCTACCCTTTTGCCAACATGCCAGCAGCTATAACTGTAAAAACCTCTTTGTCTAAGCTCAGTCACAAGCACTTCAGATAACCCAGTCTCCAAATTTTGTCCCATCACCATGTACTGCTGTCAAATTCTTCTTTTCCTTTTCCTTTTTCCTTCTCAAATGCTGGTTTCTAACATCACAGGTCAGTCTTTTACTGCTTTGCTCCATAGAAAGAAAAGCTATGATAGGGTGCATGTGAAAGCCTGTGCCAGCGGTCAAGCAACAGGAGGCAAATTGTGCACACACAAAAAAGGGCTATGCTGTGCCATAAAATACAACTCTGTTCAAGTAGACTTGTTTCAGAATCAAAAAAGCAACTGTTCTTCTGGCTCTGATCTCTGAGGAGAGAAGAGTAGTAACACACCTTTAATTTTGAGGTTTAAGTGCATAGGTGGCCTGGCCATAGTAGTAAGTCTCAGGTGTGTGTTATGTTGCTAATGGAATAATTAATGCTGCCTGCCTGCATCTCATAGAGACAGCTGCTGAAGGATATGTGGTCTCCTATGAATGCTTACATTTTGAAGTTGAGAATATACCTTATGAGGTCTGTTATCTAAGAGCAGGTTAGAAGAATGAGTTGTTTCTCAGTTTATGTTGAAGAGAAGACTTGGTTAGAGGTTTGCTATATCAATACGTCTTTTAGAAAGTGCTCTACTTATTGGAGAACGTGTTTGGGTGCACTGACTTTGAAATGGTAGGTTTTTGCAACTTTTTTCCTCCTTCCTTAAAAGATGCTTTAGGTTACTGGCAGTTACTCTAAGTTAGAAACCATTCTTTACAGCTGTTCATACATCCAGACATGCTCATCCCTCTGTACATCCAGAGGGTTGCACAAAATCCTCTAACGATGTTGTGCTGTAGTTGTAACATTCAAAATGGTGACTATGTTGTGGTCTTTCATCTCTGTCTGTGATCCTGCCCTTTAATAATAGACATTCCCCTGTGCACATGTAGAAGAGTTTTTTTTTTGTTTTCCCCTTTGGGAATCACTGTTCCCAATAGTTGCCTGGTTTTTTTTATTATGATGATTTTTTTTTTTTTTTTTAAAGTGGAAGACTTGTGGAATGATTGGTTTCCCCAATAGGCTTTATTTGGTATGAGGAAGGGAGAATTGTCTTTCCTCACAAAGGTCTTTGTGTTGTCTTTAGATAGAAGGCTCCATGCTCTAAAACATGTTTAATGAAACTGCATGGTAGGATAAGGTAGTAAAATAAAAGCCAAATGCTAGATTCTAATAAAACTTTCAATACAGAAAGGCCTATACATGTCTGGGACTGCTTGGCTAATTGTTAGCTGGCTTGGTATCTTTGCTTAGGCTCCCACTTAAAGAGACAAAGTATTTGTCTTTGCAGATAAGCTGTGGGCAATTTCTAGCCAAAGCCTTTTTGTTGCTGTCTTTAGCTGTGTGACTGTATTGGTGTGGAAGGGGCCAGTTCCCTGACTTTGTCACTGATTTGTATTGGTAACACAAATCCCTACCTGATGGAAGAGGAGGAAAATAGTCCCTCTTCCATCGATAGCAAACAACAATTAGAGCAATAGTTAATCACTTGTTTATTTATAGACCAGAATGAGCTATGCTTCCATCTAGTTTGACTTCCTGTGTATTCAGGCTGTGCATTTTCCTTTAGACTTTGTAGGGGGAAGTGCTGTGTGGTGTGGGTTTTTCTTTAGTTGTCTTTTTTTTTTTCTTTGAAATAAAGAAAGGGGAGTCGTCTTCTAAAAGCTGAAAGCTACACTGAGTCCACTAGCTTCCCTGGTAAACTGTTTCAATCTTTACGTGCCCTCCATCCCAAGAAATAGCATCTGAATTCAGGGTTACATTTCTGTAATGTCTATACCCAGCTCCATGAGTGTTTTGGCGTTGTCAGGGAGGGTGGAAAGCTGCTCGCTGTCAGAGCTCGTTCCTGTGTAAGTATTTGTAGGCAGCAGTCAAGGCACCTCTCAACTTTCTGTTCAATAAGCTGCATTAACTGAGTTCCTTAAGCCTCCCATTTAAAAGTTCGTATTATTTTTTCTTCCCCATCCTTAGGCCTCTTTCTACAAGCCTCCTTTGAGCTCCATCCAGTACTCCCACACCTTTCCTGAACACGAGTGTGTGTAAGAGTTGCACAGTTGTCCTACCCATGCTCTACATGTTGTTTCCTCACTTCTGCCTGGTAACCCCTTTTTATACCCCTGGGGATAATGTTGGTGCTTCTAGCCCCACCAGCAATGCTTCCAGCTCTAATCGAAGCAGTGACCGAGGACACGTCTGTGACCTTTCCAAGCAGAGTCTTCCATCCTGGAGGTATGATCTGTGTTTCTGCTTCCTAGATGTATCATCAGGGCTGCCAGATGACTTCACTTCCCTGTTCTGTAGCTGCAGCCTGTCCTTTTTGCTCTGTGCTATCCTACCCATCTTTGTGTCAGTGGTTAACTTTGCCAGGAAAGAGCTTTAGAGCCACTGTATCTAAGGGAAACATTTCATGTAGTGACTGAGCTGACCTAATAGCTTGCAGCTGCCAAAAGGGATATTCTGCTTCCCATCAACCAGTTGCTGGTGCTGACTCCAGCACTCGTTTGGCCCCTTGACGAACCTGTCATCGGGCTAACTACATGGGCACCCTTCCCTCTCCTAGATACAAAACCACCAGCAAAGTAAGTTCATTTCTGCTGGGCTGGTTTAGCGGCTGCGTCAGCTTGGGAAGGGATCAGATGAACATAGGGAAAGCAGCAAGAGGGAATATGTGGAGGTGGGTGGTAGGGGGAAGGGAACAACTCTTTTCAGCAGCAGTGAGCTCTCCGATTGTCTCAGCTGCCTCCTGCAGCCCTACTCTAATAGGTGACCTGCTGGCTGGATTGTACCCATATAAATGCCATGGCCAGGATGGGTTTGTCATAGTTCGGGTGAGTGGGATCATTGTGGGGGTGTGTGATGCCCAACAACTATCAAACAGCTGCCAGGACAGATTTCCAACTATCAAGTCCCATGGCCACTCCAATGGCTCTATGGCAGCAGGATGCTAGAGAGAGACCCGTGGATACATTCCTGAGCACAGAAAACCTGGGGTCAGATTTAAGTGGCTGTAACTCATGATTCCTTTTATTAGTGAATAAGAAAGTATCCCTGTAAATCCTCCTAGTAAGAGTCCTTCTGATTAATACCTCATGGTTATTGGCCACGTTTTGTGGCCAAGCATTGAGCCAACTTTTAGCTTGTCTAGTTTGGTGTCACATTAGTTCTCCATGTAGCATGAGGTCTTTTAGGCGAGATGTTATGTGGTCTAGTGGTTCTAGCACATTGGACTAGACCAAGTAGATGCTATTGGAAGAGTTGTATTTATCAACCGTACCTACACCCCTGCCAAAAAAACCCCACCCCAGCCCAAAATGAAAGGCTTGTTTGACAATACTGAAAGGCATTAATTACATTTTTAGCCTCTCCTCAAATTCCTTGTTGATGGCATCCCAAATTGATAGTTCCATTATTTTATGTAAGGATGATGTCAGGCTAATTGACTTATCATTACCTCTACTTTCCTCTTGTCCCTTTACATTTTGGGATTATGCTGGCGGTCCTTCAAATGCTCTGAGTTGTGCTAGTGTTCCAGGATTTTTTAAAAATCAGTATTGTTAGTACCGAGCATCTTAGCCATTTTGTTAGGCATATGTTATATGATGCTACTTAATTTTGAAAATGTTCACCTTCAGCAGGATGCTGCCTTGTTTTTTCCTCGGTTACAAATTGTACCTTTTCTATCGTATAAGTTTAAGAAATGGTTTTTGAAAGTATTGTTTGTCTAAATACTGATACCTGTGAATGCAAAAGTGAAACCAATCAATCTTCTAAAACACTTCAAGTAGGCAGCCACCCGATTCTTTCCTCACATAACTTCCATTTTCCTCTTTCCTCTTCCAAGAATCCTTAGGCTTTGTTATCTTTTTTCTATTTTATCTTGAGGACAGGGAAATTGCCACAGCAGAGAGCCTTTACACCAACTCACAGGTCCCTAGGCTAACGTGGTAGTCATGGGTGGGTTCTGGCCCTTTGCATGGATTTGAAGTAAAAGGAGTTGAGAAGGGCTAGGTTCTCCAGTGGGCAGCACGAACAATAGAAGAGAAGAAAACTAAGTGGGACTGTAGCATAGAAAATCTTCAGCCTTGCATGTTAGGCTTTTCTTGAGCGCTGTTCAGTAGGGGAGCTTCCCAAGGAGGCGGAAAACAGCCCTTTCTGAAGGGAGCTAGTGTGAATGCTCTATAGCAGAGCGTCATCTTAACGCGCCTCTGCTGCAGATGCATCTTCAAGGGATCGATGCATGTTAAAAACGGATGCTTAGTGTGAATAAAATCATGAATGATGTTGTATTGGGTCTAGCTGAGATGGAGTTAATTTTCCCCACAGCAGCCCTCGTAGTGCTGTGCTCTGTATTGGTAGCTAGAACAGTGTTGATAACACACCAGTGTTTTGGCTACTGCTGAGCAGTGCTCCCACAGCATCAAGGCTGTCTCTCCAACATTGCCCCCCCCACCAGTAGGCTGGGGGTGGGCAAGATCTTGGGAGGGGACATAGCCAGGACAGCTGACCCAAACTGACCAAAGGGATATTCCATACCATATGACGTCTGCTCAGTATAAAAGCTAGGGGGAGGAGGAGGAAGTGGGGGCATTCGTTTGTTTACGTTTGTCTTCCGGAGCAACCACTATGCGTACTGAAGCCCTGCTTCCCAGGAAGTGGCCAAACATCGCCTGCTGATGGGAAGTAGAGAATAAAATCTTTTGTTTTCCTTTGCTTTCGCGCGCGACCTTTGCTTCTGCTTTATTAAACTGCCCTTATCTCGACCTACGAGCCTTTCGTTTTATTTTCTCCCCCTGTCCAGTTGAGGAGGGGGAGTGATAGAGCGGCTTTGGTGGGCACCTGGCATCTGGCCAGGGTCAACCCACTACAGATGTACAGAACCCCTTGTGGAAAATGAACAGTATCCAAAGCATACAAAATTGTTAGGTATTCATTTTGTTCTATGGGGAAATGTACAGATTTAGTGTGTGTGTATGCATGCACATGAATGTACATATATAGATGTATACATAAATATATATAAATATGGTTTCCTAAAGGATTCAAAAGTATCTTAGCTTGAGTTAGCTATTCCTAGTGTAGTGACAGAGTAAGAAAATAAAGCAGCCACTATGCAGTGTGGTATGCCAGTATGGGAATGCATCACCTTACCTGGGCCTTTGCATTGCAACCATGGTTTCACTTACCACTTGGGGGAGACATTAAAATTAAAGCTTATCTTCAGAGCTCTGGTAGTGGCCAGTGAGGGTCACCTTTTCCCAGGTTGCCGTGTTTGGCACATGGTATATTAGATTTGTGCACTACTACACTTTACTTGGTTTGAGTGGATTGTGCTAGTGCTTTCCTGAGTGTCTTTTTCATGTTCCTCCAATTCAAAGATCTCTATCCATTGCTTTTTTTGCCATGATTGGATCTTCCAGTCTAGCTTCTTTTAGGACAGGCACTAAACTCAAACTCCTCAACGATAAGTAAAAGTATTTGTCTTCAGGCATCCAGCTTCATGTCTTATGGTTAGCTCCTTGGAGACAAACTAAAGCTGGAAATAATGATGCAGATCTGTAATGAGCCTTAAAAAAATTTATCGTTGTTTTAGTTAGCACAAGAAATACACAAATCCAACTGCAATAATTAATGAACCTATTTCATTGCATCAGAGTCTCTTCCTTATATGTGGCTCAAGGTAGCGTTGAGATCCAGCATCCCTTTTCCAGTACGTGACTTCTCTGAGACTGTGGCTGGCTGAGAGGCCCTTTCCTTTCTCTCGACAAGCCTCTTTCTTCCTGCCAGGATTGCTGTAATTTGTATCATGCCTTGCTCTTATTCTCTTCTGCTCTCAATCCAATTCTGTTGTCAGTCCTTTTATTTTTATCAACTTCTTAATCTCTTTTAAAGCCTCTGTGTATCAGCATCTAGTTTCTTTGTTCTGCCTCTGGAAAATATCACCGATCTGCACCCAGGCGCTTGCGGAGAGGGTGAAGAAAACTGGCTTCTCTGGGCTTCAGCTCTCCTCTTGCCTCTCTTTGAAGGTGAATCGTTCATGGTAATGACTCACTATCGTTACCTCCCTGTGGAATTTTAGTTCATTGTGGTAGTTAAAAAGTAATCGAATGACAGTGCGCAGACTTCCCTCCACTTTAGGGGACCCTGTGATGATGATTTATTTATCATTTTCGTTTCAGCAGGAGCTACGAACCCGTCAAAGATCAGGGCTCTGCTGTGCACGTGAAGGCTGTGCGATGTAATGGAAAGATGGTCGCTGTCTCACTGAATTTGCAGTTGAGGCGTTGAAGCGTTTTGCTTTCATGTGCCAGGAGCGTTTGAGACTGTTTAACTGAAGGACAGAGGGTGAGCTGGGACAGGGGTGCAATAGCAGGTCCTTTGAGAGATGCTGTGAAGGGGGTCTTTAACAGATTCATACGGTACATTACTCGTGCAACAGTATGTCAGATGTTAAAAACCCAAGAGTCAAAGGAACAGGCAACAGTAATGGACTTTCCTTTGTTAGCAGAGAGCAATGATTACAAATTGCATCCAGGAACCTGCCAGATAAACAGTTTGAGAAAGAACATGACCGATACGAGAGCAAAGACGCTTCATTAAAATTAGCTCTTCCTGTCATGTGCACAACTGCTTCATGGAGAGGAGGACTGCGGCTGTGTGGATTATGGAAGATCCAGACAAGCAAGCTGCAGAGTAAGCTGTCATGTGCTATGACACCAAGCAATGCAAATCAACTCTGTTCCAGGAAAGCCATTTCCATGTCAGCCTCTACATGAAAATTATCTGACTTGAACAAGGGTTTCTTTATGAAGTTAAGAGAATTATTCCTAAGGATTGGAATTTGTCTGTGTCATGGAGGAATGGCCAGAATGGACTTCAAAGTGCAGTCAGAAGATGAGATAATGTGCAACAAGCACTTTTTTTTATAACCAGCCCAGAGAGGAGCATGTCAGCTTAAAAAGTATGTTTCTCTCTGAACAGTCCAACCTGCTGTTTTACAAGTAATGCACAGTGTTACTGCGTTTTTTCAGTGATTAAAGAAGGAAAATACCTCTCAGTCCATTCTGCTCTGGGTTTGACGCTTTGTGCGTAGCCAGTGTTGCTATTCCTGCGTGTAGTTGGTTGCTCAGTCTCCTTATGGCTTGAATGGGTGATTCAGAGCTCCAGGAAACCCCAATAGCTTTTGTTTTGCTTTTAATCTGGATGGCACTTGGGAGCAGCACTTGAGCCCACTTTTTTTAGGCAGTTTTTCGAGTTCAGAGAATCTCCTTGAAGTTTGCTTTCTGCGATCCTTTCATCCAGTCTGTTTGAAATTCTGCTTTTCCTTTGACTTTTTTTTGGCATCTATTCAACTACCTTCTGTTTTGTAGTAGGTATCAGCCTTTGTTAGTGGCCCACGATAGCTTACTCAGGCTGGTGATGGTGATTGACTGCTCAAGCACACTGAAAAGTGATTGAAATAATTCCGCTGCTCTTCTTGTCTCATGCATATGGTTGCTAATGGGTATTCTGCTAGTGCTGGGGTAGGGAATAAAAGTTACGCATATTCCTTACTCTATCTGCTTTGTCTCTTACAAGATGAATTCACATTATGAAAAGGACTGAGTTACTCTTCTTTCCTGTGGGGTAAACTCTTGCCAGTCCATAGGTACTCAAGAAGTCATGAATGAGGTGCAAAGGAAAAGAGGAGGCTGAGTTTATTTTCTGTTATTTTCTCAGAAGCCTTTGAACCCCGCTTCTGTACTTCCACTCACTGTTCGTGTGTGCAGGAGCCTTGAGGTTGGAAGGATTGTCTCTTCTTCCCTTCAGAAATTAACGATGACGTTCCTTGGTGACCGCAGTGCTTTGCTGCTTTTCACGAAGGGAGCCCGGACACCCTTCGCTTTAATTCTAGTAGTATTAAATCATGCAGCAAAACACAGAGCTCTGGACTCGCACTATTTAGATGCATGTATGGTAGCTTCTCTTGTTTAATTCTGGGGCTTTGCAGCCAGCACTGGTGTTATTTCATGATGTAGCAGATTGTCATTTGTTCCCTGAAGCATTCTCACTTCCAGTGGGTCCTTCTATGCTGCTTCATGTGGCTGGTTCAGCCTGCCAGGACATGGGATCGCTCCTCCAGAGGTGTTTGTGCCTCCTTTGTACCTGAATGGTGTGGAAATGAAATGTGTATGTGTGAAATGTAATTTAATAATTTGTGGTGGTTTTTATTTGTCATTGGGAATGATGGAAAATGAGAGAAACAAAGGAATAAAAATCTGAGCAAGAAAAGAAAAATAAAGAAGCATCCTTTCTCCTTGTGGCATCAGAGTACTCCCAGTTTTCAAGTCATGGGGAGCAGGCAGAGTCTCCAGTATTAATTTCAAGGTTATCATAGGCTGTCTGGTATGTACAGTATTACACCATCTTTCCTGTAATTAAGGGTCAGACAACATTGTCATTGTCACCCCCCTGCTATAATGGATTAGAACTTGCATAAAATAACTAGCTATGAGCTGAGATTTTATGTGCGCTTTCAGAGTGAGAGCCAGCACTTCCTTTATTTTTAATCTGGCATACTTTATTATAGGCGGGTCTCTGAGCACCACAAATTAAGGTTGTGTGATGCTCCCATTATACAACTCTATTTTCAATTGCCTATTGCTTTATCAAACTCTAAGCAGCTGGGCTTGAAGTTTTCCAGGGCGGGTGTCTGCCTTAGGTGGAATTATTGAAAAATGTCAGTTAAAAGGAGCTCCATCATTTCTGAGACAAAGGCTAAAGACAAATGTTTGTTTGTTTGTTTTATTTCTGGGATCTTTCTGGGGTTTTTTTATTATTACTCTTCAGAGGTGGTGTTTGATTTTTATATTAGCTTTGACGCAGGGATTCAATATTTGGTGAGAGGACTTTTTTTTGTCAGTGGATGTACTTTTTGCCTTTCTTATGCAAATTTGGGCAAATTGTAAGTCTTTGAAAAATTGCAGTTAGCACACATTCACTGGAATCTCTTATGTTTATATATAATTTTAAGCTAATATTTCTGATTCTGTCTTTGCTAAGCATATTCCCACCCTTTGTCTGTGCTGAGGGTTGGCCAGGCAGCAAGTCCCTGAGAGCAGTTCAGCTTGCTCCAATTACAGGGACTGAGAAAAGCATTTCTGTAACGGATCCCCTATGTGATAGCATCAATGAGGCTTGGGCACAAGAACTGCAAGTGGGGAGCCTGTCTCACCTCTCCACAAGCCCTTTTCCCCTCGACTCACCCACCACCTGTGTGCAGCGCTGCTGGGGAGGAGGGAAAGGTTGTGTACTGTGGGTGTTGAAGTGATAAGAAAGGAGGGGACTTTTACAAACAGTCTGGTAAGAATGCAATTAGGGGAGGAGAAACTGGGGTAAATCACTGCGTGGAGGAGGGTGAATGGCTGATACAAAGCAGTGTGGGACTATGTTGGGAAGGGATCGGTTGGGGAGCTCATGACGGGAGGTGAGGCAGAGGCTGGGTGAAGGGAGCAGTGCAGGTCTGCTCAAGTGAGAAGCAGTGATTGGGGCTGGGGGTGGCAGCAGGTCCACAGATGAGGAAGAGCGGGGAGGTGGCGGTGCTGCCAGAGGAGCAGATGAGGGCTCACTGGTGAGGTGTCAGCGCCCAGCAAGGAGCCTAGCGTTTTGGTTTAGGAACTCTTCAATTTGGCTGTTTTTTCTCTCTGAGGAAGTATTAGAGAGACCCTCTGGCAGGCTGCGCCTCGCAGCTCCCTTGCGTGAAAGACAACCTGCTTCTTCTGTCAGCTCCACCATTAGCTCACTTGGCAAAGGCCTCTGCCATAGTCCTAGGGTCTTTTGATGACCCCTGGGGATGCAAAATGATGCAATGATGTGATGGATTTTTAATGAGCTTTTAAAAAACCTGAGAACTTGCACAGAAAATTGCATTAAAGGCACATTATTGAGGTTGTAAAGTCAAGCACACACAAGTTAGGAAATGCCAGAACAAAGTTGGGCTGTGGACCATTAATTCAGGCTCTCTGTACACTATGAAATGATCTCTGGCACTCTGATCACATCTGTTTCTGGTCGGCAGGACCTCTGCCACATTCAGCGCACTGGACGGATGGTGACCCCTTGATGTTAACTTAAAAATAAATAAATAAAATAATTATTTCATGTGCTGTGTAATCATGAGGCCTGTCTGCATTTATCCAGAACTGTCTAAAGGGAGGTTAATTGTCTCTGCATTCTGTCAGAGCTGCTCATTTGAGGCTACAAGTGGGGAAGGTGCCTGGAGGTTTGTTCCAGTAACTCTTTTTGTCTACGCTTTGGTGCCTGCCATATGTATGCTGACAGGCTGGTCTCAAAAAGGGAGGAAGGACTGTGTTCCCCACCTCACCCTTCAGTCAAGGAAGACGTCTCGGGTCCAAAAGCACTGGGAGGCATTGAGCCTCTTGAAGCAATTTTGTCTTTCCCAGGGCTTTCCCTGGCAGAGTGTGACTCCATGCAGCCCTTGTGCCAGCTGGTTCTTAATAGCACTGAGTGGCTCTGTATATACTGTTGCTGTTGAGGAATGTGGCACAACACCTGAACTCTAAAACCAGTTTCCTGACAGCAACAGACATCAAGTTGTCTGATAGACCAGAACTGCATGGATTAAAAAATGAAAGGCAGCTGAGGTACGTATGCGCTAGTGGGAATACAACTTGCCTTTGCCTGCACAGCACATCACTACTTGATGTGTATGCTAGATAACATTTCAGGAATGCAGCCACCGTAGCATTGCAACCCCTTTTTGACCCTATGAAATAATGGGCCAGTGGCCTAGTGAGTACCTCCTTTATGGCAATGAAAAGCCAGAATGATCAGGCTCCCAAGCAGACTTTCCTCCCTTGATTTAAACATGAAACTGCGTCCCTCATCCATACCATTATTCCTGGTATGTAGGATTGGTTGAGATGCATACAGAAACAGGTGCCATGTTTTCTGCAAATGGAGTTGCATCACTAGGATATGAACTTGCATAACAATTAGGAAGACTAATTAAGCTGAAACTTCATGTCCTTTTAATTTTGTAATTGGACATCTTAATTGCATAATTAAGATATGTAATTACTTGGGGAGGGAGAAAAAAACTATGAAATTTTACTATGGTTTCTGAAAACTGTGTTTCTAGCAGTGCACCTGTTTATGCAAACTTCAGTCTTCCTGGCTGAAGGAAGAACGTTTACGGCTTTGAGGTGGTACCATTTTCTTCTGTATGCCTCACAATATCTGTGTGAATAAAAAGAGGGAAGAGGAAATTAGTCCTTAAGAAAGGTATGGTACCAATGGTCCTAGGGAGCGAAAGGAAGGCTCGGCCTGTGGTTAAGGCAGCGGGATTGAGACATGAAAGCTGAGCTTAGCTATCAGCTCTGACCCAGGCTTCCTGCAGACTTTGTGTATGGCCTCACATATGCACCAGACCTCGGATCTGCTGTGGACACTCCTCCTGGCAAGGAGACCACCCTTTGTGCTCACATGGGGTGGAGGTCCCACCTCCTTTCCTAAGGATATATGTTGCTCTAAGGACGCAACAGCCTCTGCTGCTGTTGACCTCCATCATTTTGTTTAAAGGTGTTGAGCCAACGGTGAAGGGCTGAAGCTGTGGATTTATGACTCTTGTTCATTTGCTCTTTATTTGGAAAAGTCACCGCCCAGTGTGAAGGGGCTGCACTCTGAGAGAGGTGATGAAATATTGTCATTGGCCTGCTGTATGGACCATCTGTCTCTCCCAGGGCTACTCTGGAGCATGGTGAAGCGTATTGCTTTTCTGTATGGGCTTTTTCATTTAATTGGCCTTGATTCACTGCTAATTTTTTTTCTTTTTTTAAATCAAAGCAACCCCCAAAACTTTAAACACACTGTGACAACCTGCAGCCTTATTACAACCAGTCCCTTGAGCCTATCAGTTCTCTTAAGATAAGAGACACTAAAAAAATTGTTCAGCAGACCAGAACAGTATGGATTAAAAAATGATTGTTAGCAGATAGATGAGGTATAAATTTAATATTGGGCATATAATTTGGCCTTTCCTGCACATTATTCCTGGTGCATTAGCAAATGTTTCAATGAAATAATAATCCTATGGTCATTTAGGTTTTGCAGCTGGAAAACATCTGCCCCTGTGGAGGCAGATGGTGCAAGTGTGTGTAATGTCTGTCTTTTTCTTGTGCAATTATGTCAAAATTAAAACACTGGGAGTGCATGCAACTGATTAAGGAGAGCAAGTGTTACATGAAAGTTCTCATTATCTCTGAAACTGGTATTACAACTCTACAAATTCGTAGTTAAAAGGTATAGATTTTTTGAGCTTGAAAATGAAATCGCAGTACTCAAATAGCCTTATCCCAAACTGGCTAAAGTCTCTTTTGAAGCTTACCTCTAGAATGTACTTAAATTATACTTATGGATATTCTGTATCTTTTTTGGAGGAATAGTAATAATTCCTTATTCTGAGCCTGATATTCTACACAACCAAGTGTATTTCCTTTCAGCGAAAACCTCCATTTCCACCAGGGGTACTGCTAGGTAACAGTAAAGGGCAATTTGTTAACCTTTGACCAAGGTTAGAACAGGTTTTAAGAGAGATTTACTTTTCCCATTTTCCTTTTTTCTGCTTTGTGGGAGAGTGCTTCAGGACCTACCTGTCTTTTGGGGATGGTCAGCTGACTTAATTTTGTGGTTTGTTTTAATTTTAGTGAGTACACTTTCTGGAGGTAATAACCAGAGGTGGTTGTATCCATCTGGGTGGTATCCACTTTGGCTGCAATACTCACCCACTTGCAAGACCTGGGTTCTGCGTGTTCCTCTGTCGGAATGGGACCAGATAATGATTTTCTGTCTTAAATATCGTGAGCATCAGACAAGAGGAAAGACTTACGTGGTGGCAGCTCTGCAGTGACCCTGCTGCAGTATTCATAATGCAAAATTTCCCAGAGAGGGCTAAGACCAGAAAGTCTAACTCTGTAGCCAGCCCGGGGATATCATCAATGTTTTGGTGAGACTGTGCTGTCTAGGCAGTGCTCCCAGGAATGCTTGTATATTTTTATATGAGCCATCATTGAAATGTTGGGGAGGCTACCATTATTGTGTATATTATCACTACTTTGTGAGCAAAACACATCCCAGTGTTAACTGGGATCTGGTATGGGTATATGTAAATAGAGGCAAATAGGAGAAAATGCATGATGGTTATCTCTTGTTTGGCAGGAATGATTTCCATTATCTCAGCAAAATACTTTGTTTTCCCACTCAGTCTTCCACAATAACGCACCTCCCAGATCCCAACAATGAGATTAAATAACATCACTTTTTTATCTCTGAGTGTCCTAGTTTATAGCTTTCAGATATTATTAGGTTGTGCGTTACTTAGATGTAGAAGGAATGACGCACTTTCTCTATTGAGAGAAATTTGGGGTAATTTCAATGGTATGTTGAACTCTGTGATGCAGAATTGGAAACTGTAATGTTATCTGCTACACAAACTGATTGCACTTAATGGTAGACTGTATAATACTTTTTCTTGCAGTACTGATCAGTACTGACCTGGCTGGGCAGATGGCTAGTTCTGTTGATTATATATCCATCACAACTTATGTTAATTATCTGTTGAGTTTAAGTCTTTCTCCTTATTTTTTTGCATGGTGTTTTGTGGAGAGAAGTTCATATTTCAGAGAGCTTAAATCTGCCATGCTGGCCTATAGGAATGTATTTGGCATGTTAACTTTCTTTTAACAGTCATGTTTAATATATACAGAGAGCATCTAGCTCTGAGAGGCCATCAGAACATCTTCAAAGAGTTATTGAATTGTTTATTGATCTACTTCATTACTGCTGTTCCTCTGGTTCCTTTTGATGTCTTGTCACTTTGTTCAAAATATAATGCCAGGGTTTTAAATTAATAGTTGTGTAGGAAGCCCTACATGTGTAAATATTAGGGTATGTTTCTCCTTTGAGTGAGAATGTGCTAGACTGTCCAGTAAATATTGCTGCCATCAGAGTTTTATCCTTTTTCATGCCCCTCCCTTTGCACAAAGACTCCTTCCTCTCTTCCTCTTAAGAAAACTGAAGTGTCTGAGGTTTTATCTTTTAGGTTTTGTAACAGTCTAATCTCTTATTCTGCCATTGGAAGCTTACAGACTAGTTCCCTGCTTAGGAAAATAAATTTGATTAATTTTCCCTCCTTCCCTTTAATTTTTTCCATGTGTCTCTCTTATATTTGTTAAATTCATGAATTAAAAGTGCCTGCTGATTTTTTTTTTTTTTTTCCCTTTCCTTTCATTAATTTATTTAATCACTTTTTGAAGCTTTTTAAGCTTCTGGAATAGACAACATCCTATGGCAAGGAGTTCCATAGTTAGCATATTGATTACTTGGAAAAGTGCTTCATTTTTAATCCTGCCACCTGAATATTAATTTGTGGATTTTAATATTTTTTTTTAATAGTGGGTAATAATTCTTTATTTATTTTCTAGGCCATGTGGGATCTTAAATATGTCATATCCTGCAT
This sequence comes from Gymnogyps californianus, assembly GCF_018139145.2. Classification (NCBI taxonomy): domain Eukaryota; kingdom Metazoa; phylum Chordata; class Aves; order Accipitriformes; family Cathartidae; genus Gymnogyps; species Gymnogyps californianus. Next base: position 155,888,728 of record NC_059471.1, read on the forward strand.
CAGTTGCTGCTTTTTCCCAGATTAAGATTATAGCCTGTTTGCTTATTCCTTGTACAGAAGTTGTTCCATATCTTTGGTAATCTTGGTCACCTCTCAGTCTCTCTTCTATTTCTAGATTTTGCATTTGACTTAGCCGTCTTAGTCCATTGGCTGGTCTTCTACCCTTAGTGTGCACCCACAGCAACAGCAGGAGGTTGCTTCATATCAGATTAATTTTTGTGATAAATTAGCACAGAAGTGTGTTAAGTGGCAGAGTGAGAAATAAGACTTTCTGCTGGTGATAAGGCAGGCTCGGAACCATTTCATTTAGATGTACGCCTTCTCCAGACGAATGTCTTGTGACTGCCTACAAGGCCACCCTGCACTCTTCCAGCTTCTAGCCCACCTCCCCTTCCCAGCAACAAAACCCAGCCACTGTTTTCCCAGTGCGCTTCGCACGCAGCTCTGAGTCACTGGCCAAGTGTGTGTCATGGGTGTGCTGAGTAGCCGAATCACATAAATTAGCCTGTTCAACTTACCGGTTGCTTCTGGCTGAACAGGCAAAGGTTTGTGCCATGAAGCTGTCAGATTCATGTATTACTGGTGTTCATTGTGTGTTACACAGGACAATTTTTCTTTCTTTTTTTTTTTTTTTTTTTTTTTAAAAGAAGCCCCCAAGTCACTCCTTCCTCTCTCTCCCCCACCCAAAATGGTGGGAATGAGCTGAAATATTGCAGAGGTAGGGAAAAAAAAGGCTCTTAATATTTAAGGTTGCAGAAAGTAAGCTGTTACATTAGAAATGGTCAAAGTTAAGGTTACCTGTGCAGTGTTCGATCTTCCTTCTTTTGTGCATACAGCATTGTCAGTCTTGAAGCACTTGCATGCTGTTTTCTTTTCTGCAAAACTGCAGATATTTCAACAATACCAGAAGTATTGTGAAATCATAGGGTATAGCTAGATGTGTTTATTGATGAGATTTCTTTTTTTTCCTGCTGGCCCTACCCTTTCGTTGTTTTATTTCGGTGTGTAGCTTGACTACAGTGCTTCTGTTTGCCGTCTTGTTTTAAACCGTGTTTCCTTACCTTTTGAAAACCTACTTCAAGTGTAACTGAATAAAAAGCATCAGAGAAAACCACGTTAGGAGGGGAAAAAGGAAAGCAAATCCTTACCTGTGTGGAGCTGCCAGTAATGTTCAGAAGCTGACAAAGATGGACTGCTCATCTAAGCATAAATAGTCTTCAGAGTCTGTGTGTTTCTTGCCTTGTGAAACTGGGTGCACTCTACTCATTAGTTTTTGTTCCTCTCTAAGTATTTGGTGATCACATCGTTTACTTTGCGTAGTGTGAGGCTCTGTTGCAGTCACTTTTCACTTTGCAGTACATGAAGACCAGGAGTCTACAGAGTGTCCAGTCTACAGTGAAATTAGCAGTTAACTGTAGCCCAGCCTGGTGTTTTGTGATCTGCCATGTATTTTACAGTGAAAACATCCAGGATAAAATGCCACAAAATTGACGGGTTTGCATTGAGAGAGATTTTCATCTTTTCCACCGTTTACATACTGAAGATGAGGACTTTGTTATGACACAAAGACACTTTAGGAAGATTTCAAACAGCAGCAAAAAATCCTCTCTTTGGGGAAGAAAATGTATCATGTAGGCTGTTTTGTCATTTTGAGGTTAAAACTTTTTTTCCCCAAGAATATTAGCTGTTTCAATAAGGAAAAACTCATATTTTTTAAAGCGGTTAAGTAGCCAGAAAGTCAATAATATGTATAAAATGTGTAATAAATGTTGACTTCTATGCCTTTACTCCACGATACCCTGTCATACTGAAATAGTGCCCTTGCATAGACTGAAGACACATCATTTCTATTGAGAGGGTTTGTGTTTGTGAAGGTTTGTACTGCCCCATAAAAAGAACATTGTTGCTATTTAAAAATGATCAAATCTCCATCTTCTGATTATGATTTTTGTGAAATATTTTCACAAAGAAAACCCATTAAGAGAATAGGTACTGTGCTGCAGGAAATCTTCTCGGGGAAACAGAAGTACAAAAAGCTACTAACTCCATACTCAAGTCCCATTCTGCTTTGCTGGTCATATGAGATTTGATTCTCTTAATTTTATATATTTCATTTCACAACACCATTCTTTCCTGTCCCTCCCGCTGGAGGAAAGGACCATTTTCTGACACCAACTCTTCTTTTCTCTCCTCCCTCCTTCCTTACCCCCAAGAATTGTGCGCTGTTTGCCCATTAGGTTAAACCAGAATATTCCTGCCTGCATCGTGTAGGGCATTTCAAATGAGGCATGTGTCGATTATTGGACCTGAAGGAGGAGAGGCCCAAGTCATAGCAATGGGTTAGCATAGTCTTTGGAGTCAACAAGGCTGTACACTGCGATTAAGAGGGAGTCAGCCCATTGGGATCTGAGGGCACTGTTGTGCTGTCTCTGTTATGTCATTCAGATGACTTGCAGACTCGATAGACTAAAGCAGTTGATATCGCGACCTCTACACTATATGCAGTTCACAGTTTTTATTTTGAGCTAGATTTAATTTGCTCCCCAGGACTAAACAGTCTCACTGCACTTGGAGTTCAAAGCTGAAGGACTGCTTATTAGTTCAGACCTGCCCTGGTAAGAGATGAAGGATTGGAACAGAGCTTCAGGTTCAGTTTCCTCTCAAAAAAGTTTGGTCGCATGTGCCAAAACTGCCCCGGACACAGAACCATCATGCAGGGGGAGAGCTTTAAAACTATACTATTGCTCTGAGCTAAGGTGTTAATATAGACACAGCCTTTATTAATCTTAAAGATCTTTTGCCCTGGTCCTCCTGGTGATAGCGTTGAGCATGATAGTATTCAGTATTTTGTGTCTTTGGCTAATCAAAGCTGCTGCTGTTAGCTCCTGCTCTTTCAGGTTTCACTAACTGAAGTCCACTGACTTAAATCCATCGTTTGTATTAAGGGGGAGGGGAGGGGAGGGGAAAAAAAAAAAAAAAGACTTTGGGGTTGGGTTTTTCTTTTTTCTTTTTTTTCCAGTATTGTCCCTGTCAACATGCCACAGTTTCACCTGAAACAAGGGATGCATGAAGCTTTTCAGTCTGGGTTTTGTTTCCCTGTGTTTTTTATATTTGTTTAATTTGCTGACTGGCAGCTGTAAAATCACTTAATCAGCATATCTGGCCCAAATACTAGGCTTGACTTGAACATACTGACAGTGTCTTGGCTCATGCACAACTGAGACTAGTTTGAATTCTTGTTCTGTAATCTGTATAGGTAGTGGTGATGGAAGAAGAAGAAAATAATAGTCTGAAGATGTGTCTTGTTCCTTTCCCCGTCGTGCCACAGTAGTCATACCCTGAATGCCTGTTTTGATCTCGCTTCTAACCTCACGTAGCTCTGGAGAGTCGCTTCTGACTTACAAGACCCTCTGTGGGAAGAAGAGCAGCTCTCTATTTCCACTGCTCAATTTGCAGGCCTGTGTTTGAGTCCCTTCGTTCTTTTGCCATCTCTGAAGCACCAGTGTATTGCATTTATTTCTGTGACCTGGGGAGCTGCTGAGCAGTGTCACTACATTGGCAGTTCTGTTTGGCCAACACAGAAAGCATCTTCTCCCTCTCTGAGGGAAGTCATCTGAACTAATTACTATGGTAAGTCCTATCATGACAAAATCCAAAATTAACTTAGTACCTTATTTTTTTCCAGGTACTCCACATCTGCATTCTCCAAACTAAGCAAAGTAGGGATCCGACATCCTCCACCTCTTCCTTTCATTGGAAACCTGCTCTTTTTCCGTGAGGTAAGATACGTTTTTCTTTGCATCTATTCAAAGTGATGGGAAGAGGGGACAGGAGGTAGGAGGAATTGAAGGGAATCCTACACTTCAATGGTACCATCTCTTCAAGCATCTTCCTCTGGAAAGAACAAACAAAACTCAGCTTTTTGAGTGAATTGGTAGAAGCAGTTGTGTGCAAGCAGCTCTAATTTCAGGGTAAAATAAACTTGAGGGAAAGAAAATGTGTAAGCTTCTGCAGTTAATTACTTCAGCTTTTCCAAGAAAGTTCATGCCCTCAGTGAAACAAACTTAGTTATGTGAATAGAGCAGATTATGTTAACTAGCCCCAACTGGTTTGTTCTGAGTGGTTTTGGCTCTTATGACCTTTCTGTTTGTTTGTGCTTTTGCTGATTGTACACATTTATTTTAAAGCTTGTAACAGTGCTTGCTCCTAAGCAGTAACTGGAATTAGGTACCACTGAACGCTGTTGCTCTGTGCCCCAAATATTGGGACTGGGAGGAGGGAGGAAGGTGAAGTATTGGGATTCTGCCTCCAGGTTTTGTTCCTTTATTTTTCTCACCCTTCCCCTTTCATCAGTCTGCTAATGCTGTGTTTTTGTTCCTTGCTCAATTTCAGTAATGCTTCTGAGGTCCAAGATCTCTTAATACTGAGGAGCTGCCATTTCTCTGGTTGGATCTTACAGTAAAATCTCTCTAGTGTGTCTCTGTTGCAGTCCAACAACTTTTCAAGAAATCTGGGCTAACTCCAGCTGCTGCCCAATTTCCTCTTTTAAGTGCATAGTCATAAATATCTGTGCTGAGATTTGAATTATTAATGAGAATATAGTGCCTCTTACCTTGGTCTTCATGGTGATTGTTCTGTCAATATCTGACTCATTATTAGGTAAAACCCATTTAAATACCAGTTTTACATGTACATCTGATTTCATTTAGAAAATAGCATAAAAGGTAGACTTGATCCGCTCTTGATTAATTTGAACTGGAATTGACAGGGTGACTTTAACATACAGGGGATGCTGGTGGTGTGGAATATAGACCAGTTCACCCTCACTCTTCTGGTTTCACTTCAGCTGGATGGCATGAAGCTACTCGTTCTGTAGCTCTTTGGTGACAAAATCCAGTTATCATTAGTCACCTGCTAACACTTACAGTAGGAAAAGGAGCCTAGAGACTAAATTATTTTGATATGTTGTAGACAAGCTTACCCTGTACCAGCATACAAGTGGAAAGTTTTTGCGGACCCTTATCTATGATCTGTTAGGCAAATTTCATTACCAGAATTGCATTTATTAAGTTCACTTAAAGCAAGCTAATGGAGAAAAGATAAACTTGATTTTACTAACTTTTAGGAAAAATATAAATTAAAGGTAGCTGAGAAATTATATCTTGGAGTACCAAGAAATAATAATTCCAGACAGGGTTTTGAAACAGAGTCGAGTGATGCAAAACCACAAGCACCACCAGGCTGTATATCCAGCCATATGACATTTCACTGTCCATCTTCTCTACAGTCCTTTCAGTGCCGGTAGGAACAGGCAGGGATGAGTCCAGGCTCTTTGTAATTTTTCTTTCTTCCCTCATATATTTTGCCATGTTTTCTGGATCTGCTCCTGAGGCCGCTTTCTTAGAAATAGTGCCCATAGCAACGCGCCGTTAATAGGAGGGCTGCTTTTATACTGCAGGCTGTTCTCTACGAGAGCGTTTTCAGGGACACAAGTGCTCTCCCTGCAGTCAGTAGAGGACAGCTTCCACTTTCCCTTCACCAGCAGGGGAGAACCAGAGGTTGCCCATCACCTTCCTGGGGACGGAGATGGTTTTAGGGGCTTAGCTGCGAGGGGCACAGCTGTTCACAAGCAGCGGTTTGTTGGGGGCTGGGGTTACTTTTTTTTTTTTAAAACAGGAAGTAGCAAAATGTTGATTTGTTCTGTTGCTACAGCTATAATGTTAAGGAGTTCTTGCACTTGCATATTTATGCAACCACGTCTTTTTCACTGAATTGGCTTTTTAGAGAGTCTCCATTTTAAATAGGCCAGCTCCTTCTTGGTATTGCCAATGCTGTGCAGGGAAAACGCAGGAGCTGCGCTCCCACTAAATCATCAGACTAGTGGTTTTCAACCCATGAACATTTATTTCAGAGGAATTCATGACTGGTGACTAAGAGGAATGAGTTGATGGGCGCCGTATGGGAATCTGCATATGTGTAATTCATACGTTTCCAGTGTCGAATTTGGTCTGCAAATCAACACAGGCTGAAAAGCCCTGCACAACAGTGAGATCTAGAAGAGAAAGGGAAATCAAAACACTTCAACATACACAGCCTTCCAGTCCAAAAAGTGTCCTCATCTCATGGTTTCAGGCTTTCCTCCTAGAATATGATTGCGAGAAACTTAAGGAAAAAATAGAGGAGGAGAGGGAGTCCCTTTGACAAAATCAAGTAAATCTAGGACCTGGGGATTTAAGAAAAAACATTAAATATCAAAAGCTCCCAACAAAATTGTGGGAGTAAGCAGTATTTTTCAATTTGTAATGGCATAAATTCAAGGATTTGCTTGTTTTTTCCCTTACTTGGGTGTAAATCAGTTCTACTGAAATGAACAGAGGTTCCTGTTTTGCTCCACTGTATATGTGAACAGAGCATCAAGCCTCATCATCCTTTTTTTTGCTATTATTCTTCTTCTGTAAGTGTGCCTGAGAACAAATGAACAATTCAAGCAGGATTTGACCAATAGCGCTGGGTTGTGGGGTTTTTAATAAACTTTCAAATGTATTTTAAACAAAAAAATCTTATGGAGAAAACATTTTCTTGAAAGAGTTGTTTCAGGGATTTCTTGAACAGTGTATTTTCTTTGAGTAAAATAAGACTTGCTGTTAATATAGTGTCTCTGAGAGAGGAAGTGCTGAAAGTTAAGGGGCTAAGGGAAATGCAACAGGAAAGACCTATCTCCATCACAGAGAAGCAGACTTTAAGAGCTGACTTGGGGAAAACAAAGTTATTTTACTGTAAGTCACCCCTTCTCTCTCAAGTACAATAAAGGGAGATAATCGCACCCTGAAACTAAAATATATCCAAGTTAATCAGCTTATCTCAAAAATAAGATAGGAAATTATTGCAGTTCTGCAGCTGGGAAATTATCCTAGTCCAAGATATTAGATTAAAAATTCTTCCATTGCATGAGAACAATTTGTGGTGGGTAAGTCTGATGTAATAGTAAATATGATTAGGCTGTTTAAAAAAAGCAGCATGCTCAGTTTTCCCAATAACGGAGCAGACTTGCAGCAGACGGACTGCTGTTTTGCTAGAAACTCCTGACTGTTCCCCCACCTCTCCACGTACTGCATTTTTCCTACCAGCACGTGGAAAAACGTGAGATTTGTTTGCAATAGCTGTGTAATGGGAGACACAACGGTATACACAGCATGGACTTTCACACATGGATCTGCATGGGCTTCAGAGCAGCAGGTTGCAGAAAAACTAAACAAAACTCTCCTATTAATTCCCAGGCTAATGATTTTATTACGTGACAAATGCTCTGAAAACCAAGGCGGCACACGTGCCACATTACCCTTCCTCCCAAAGAACCGCGGCAAACACTTGACCTGTTGCTATGGCTGGGCTGTGCTTTTCTCCCCCTTTCCCATCCCTGTTCTAAAAAGGCAGCTACGCTGTTTTTAAATGTCATTGGCTCTGACATTTGCACGGCTCTGGTCGCCTGGTACTGTACCTGTGTGCACTGTTCTCTACTCAGCCTTCCAGAGAGCAGCACTGTGCTGCTGCAGCCTTGGGGCTGGCGTCTCTGATGTTTTGGGGTGGTGGTGGGTGTGTGGTTGGCTGCCTTGTTTTGGTCCTTGGTAAGCGGGATATGCAGTTGCGCCCTGCGTACAGTTGGGTGATGTGCTTTGGGTCCTTATAATGGCATGATCGTGTGTTGCTTTCCTCCTGTTACTCCTAGCAAGCTCCAGTGACGCTTTTGACTGGCTGTGTGCTTGTATCCCTGCCTTGCATTTTAATGAAAGACATCACTCTCTTTAGCCCCTCTCTGCTTGGACAGGATACTCTTTGTTTACTCTGTTTATTTCTGTCTGGCCTACTTGTAGATCCTGGGCTACCCCAGAGCGGCCCATTTCTGCTGAATGGAAGTGGGGGCTGTGTGGGTGCTTTGTCTTGCTTTCAGTTTGGGATCTGGCTGGGCTGTGTTGTTTCATGGCTGATGGGTGGGAGAGGAGAAGGGGGGAGTGTAGGGAGGAAGCAGAGAGCAAACATGATCTTTTTCCACTACGCATCTGCCAAAAACATCCTTTGAGTTGGACGTAAAGAAAAATAGAAGGCAGAGTCCTTGCAGGAATGAAATTAACCCCGTGTCTAATTTTCAGCCTAGAAAGCAGCGTGTCAGTGCTTAGAGAGAGAGGCTGCAGTGTTTACTGTTCTGGAATTTAATGACACAGCATGTAAACCCAAACAAGGTTGGAGGTTGGTGAGGGGAGCAAAGAGGGGGGAAAGGGGGAAGGGAAGAAGAGGAGTTCTCGGATAGGCTGTGGACCTGGATTTAATTACGAGAATAATAGACTTAGACTGACAGTGAAAGCCTGCATATGGTTTTGTGTTGCTTCACACAGATAAACAAAAGAGGAATGGGATAGGGAGCATGTGTTTTGCCACTTGATAGCTATCTGCGTGGAACCAGAAAGGGCGGCTGTGGCATCACCAACCAACCTGGCTATATCTCCCCCAGTCAGCTGTGCGCATCTGCCATGAGCTGCTGACTACCTGAACAGACCTCACGGGGTGTCTCAGGTCTTCTCTTATGTCCTGGGAAACCCCCCTTGATTGGGAGGCCTGTATACGCATGCATTTCATGTGACATGAATACATGTGGTGCAGATCTAAACCTAGCCATGTCACAGTCTGCAACATGACAGAAAACCTGGGGTTAGATGTGTTTTTATGTGTATATTCATATGTCTATAAAGCCAGTCTCTCTCCCCTTCAAATACATGTATATTCCTAGTTTCAGCTGATACTCTGTGCTACCTCCTTTGATCAGACGTTAGCGTTGTCAGATACCCTGACAAATTCGGTGCAGTATCTGTTTGTGGGAACCTAATGCAGGAAATCAAGACATTGCAATTAGCTGTCTCCCACTTGACTAAATGCTGTTTGCACCCTTCAGCACGAGCTGGACCTCTGGTTTCTCAGAAGAGCGTTGGGCAGAGCTTTGCTGTGGCTCACCCCAGCTTCTTCCTGAGCTTGTGGGATCTCAGCAGGGTGAGCCTGCCTCTGGGGGAGCAGTGCGTACACCTCAGAAACCCTTCTGTAGAGGCACGATGTTCTCGGCTTTTTTGTGCTTGATGTTTCTGATAGCTGTGTTTGCAAGGTATCCCTGAATGTGATGTCAACTTTAAATAACGTTTATGGAAGCTGGAGACGGTATTGGGGTATACAAAGCAACTAGCAAGTTTTACGTGATGGAAAAAGGGGGGTGAATCATTGCTGTTTTGCTGGTGGATAATGGTGACCCAAGCGATGAAGGTGGTAGTGGTCATGACAGATGCTTTTGCTCTTTTGGACTATACTGTTTTTCCTTTGAGGGAAGAAACAGGTCCCTTTTGTATTGCAAGGAATGGCATGTTGACTGCGTGGCTTCTGGCTAGAGTAGCTCCCATATCTATTTGCTGAGCAGGGCTGGATGAGTGTTTCCTGTAGACCTCAGCAGTTGCCCCTAGAAGGAGATGCAGACTTCGTTGACGAGCAGCTTCATAGTTTTGGTATTCTTTAAGCCATGTTTTGGTGGTTCCTTTTGGCATACTTTATGCTTGCTTTATTAAACACTGCATGAGGTGAAGAGGCAATGACTGAGGCAATTGCTAGCTGTGTGTGAAGGGCTTTACCTGTTAAGTGGAAAGGGGATGATGTTGTCCATGGCAGCACAGCACGTGAGAAGAGAGACTCTTCGATCATGCTCCTGGCTTTCTCCAGACTCCCGGTGTGATTCTGGGCAAGTCTGACTGGGGCAAAGCTTTCTTATTTTCTGGGTAGGCAAGTCTCTCTTGCTTCACCTTGGGCCTCTTTTTACCCACCTGCAAAATGGCATAGATGGTGTTCTGGAGTAAACAGGTCTGCTTTTTCATCAGGTTATGGTGAAACATTTTGAGCAACTTCTCTGGGTACTTTCTCTGGTAGATTTGGGGAGGCTGGTGTCACTGCTGTCTTTAATGGACTGGGCCACTTGAAGGCTGGAGGTAGATTAAATGATTTGGCAATAGTCGCAGAGCAAGTGAGGCTGTAAATTAACGCCAGGCCTGAGCTCTGGTCTGTGAATGAAGGTGTCTGAGTAAGGTGGGTCCCCAAGATAACAGCGCCAAAGGACACTTCTCTGCTGTTCCATTCCATCCTTGACCAAAACCATTACTCTTTGATGGGTTTTTGGTGGCAACTGACAAATGACTACCCAAGATCCATCAGAGCAGAGGTCTGCATCATTACAATGACACCTGGCTTGCAGGAGTGGTGTAGGGGAAGTTTGCCATGTGTTATGTCTTTTGGAGAGTATATTTGCATCTTCATCACGTAACCTTCTGGAAGTTGCTATGTAGCCTGCTCTTTAAGCGGTGTGTACTGCTAAATTAAAGCCAGCTCTGGCATGACACGTAGCAACAGTGAACACAAAACAGCCATGCTACACAGTAGTTGGTTTAAGAGAATGAAGATGATGTGTAGTTGCAATGATAGTAGCATACAGATAGACCGAGTGTGATCGCTTAAACTGGAATTTACCTTGGACTCCAGGATCCCTGTGATCATGCACAAGGAGTAGGATTCCCACAAGAAGTAGGGACCTTCACCTTGAAAAGCAGCGCAACAGTGATATGACTGAATAGGAGGACTCCTGTAGCTGTTGTAGTAAACTTAATGGGCTTCTACACACGGACTTAAAAAAGCAGGAATATTTCTTAGGCGTGATTGTCTGCTGCTCAATTTTGGCTGTAGTCACATCAGTGTGGTACTGGCCTGGAGAGAATGGGATTCAAGGACTAAAATCTTTTAGTCCTTGAAATTAAAAAAGAAAGCAATAGACTCAGGGCTGCAATGAATAAGAGCAATCTCTGTTGTTTTAAGTGAAGTTGTACCTTGCTCACATTACCTGTAAATCTGGAGTTTAGTGGCATCATATGCTGCTCACCTTATTGCGATGTGGAGAAATCCGTATTCAGAAAACCAGTTCTTCTATGTCAGCAGGATCAGTATGGATAATAATGGCCAGGTATCAGTTGTAAAGCTAAAATTATAGCAGGCTCAGATTGGTTGTTGAGAACAGTTGTTATCCATGAGCCAACAAATTTAGCTGAGTCTTAACTTCATTAGCAGTGTCTAAATGCATTAGCCATATGCTCCTCAGCATATGGGTAAATACCTAACAATTTATTTTCATTAGGGTTTTCTTACAAGTGCTGCTAACCCAAGCTCCACTAGAAATGTTTACAGCATGACACGTCTCTTCAAATAAGAAGCGGCCTTCTGTACAGCAAGTCATCCTGAAAGGGTGGCAAGCAAGATACTTCCCCCACCCTTTCAGAGAGTAGGAAGGTACAGCTGCTGTGGGTCTGATCCATGGCAGCTAGCTGGGCTCGGTTTCTGCAAGGCTTTATATTAAAATGAGTAATAGAAAGCTTTGGAGAACTGCCTGTTCAAACATGTGCCATTAAGTCCCTGGTATTCATGGTGTGCTGTCTTCTGGCTGCCTGTGGTGCGCCTTGGGTGGCATCACCTCCTGTTAGCTTTATCTGGATGTAAGACTCATGACCCTCTGGGTTCTTCCCCCTTCCTCCCCTCCCCAGGCAGGATGTAGAAATGAAATATAACTTTCCCTAAAAGGGACTGTGTGTGAAATTGGGTCTTAGTCATGGCCCATAGTCAAATGGATGCAGTGCTGGGAAGGGCAGGGTGGGTTTGCAGGATGGGCACTGGGGCAGGGCTGTGAGGGCTTCAGTAGCTGCGGACGTGGGACAGATGCAAAGCAGCCATTGTGTGCTCGGGCTTCTCTTAATTTGTCAGAAATAAGTGAAACATTATTTTCTGGAGCACTCTTTTTTTGGTTAAATATGCGATTTGATCCAGAAATGCAAGTTGCCTAGAAAGACATGGAAGTGTAAGAAAGGACGAGTCTTGTTGGAGAGGTATAAAGATCAAAAGTTAATCTAGTTCTCCATGTCTTTAGAGGCCTCAGCACATGTCTAAGTGTAGATGATAATGTGAAACCAGAATCAACCAGAGCTGGATTCTAATCAGGTTTGTCTGAGAACTGACTGGGGTTTTTTGTGGTTGTTTTGGTTTTGGTTGGTTGGTTTGTTTGTTTTTCAAAGAAAAGAAAAAAGAAAAAAAGTGTTTCGACAGGAAGTGTAAACAAACCTGTGTGCTTTAAAAACATGTATTTCAAATTGCTGGGTTTTTTTCTGTTTTCACCATGCAATGCAGTGAAATGGATGATACAGTCTTGGGTCATCCTTGTACTTTTTAAGTTTTCATTTTGTTTCTTTGTTATTAACCTTTTTTTCCTGCTTCCATTCTGTAATTTTTAAATATTCCATGCATTTTAGATGATTTCTATTAAGGCAAAGGGAAGAGTGAAATGCTCTTTGGACAGCTGCACTGGTGCAATTTTAAATATTCGGGTAGAAAAAACAACCCACTCACTGAATATTAGTGATTTTTATTTCACCCTGTGACAAGAAAAAATAAAATTACAAGCAAGAGAAAAAGAAATTGAAACCTATATATATGTTAAAAAATACTCCCAAATACATATTTTCATAACAAACTATGCAGAAACTCCATTAAAATAATTGCAAATTACTCTTTACTATTTTATGAGCTTCCATAGTTTCTGTGCATTATATCTGATGGCTTTTTTCAATTCTGGGCATATGTAAAGCTGTTAACTTTTCATAGGTAGCATGATGCCAGAGGTGATTTAGGTAGGATTAGTGAAAGCTGGGCTACAGGGCCCGTAAGAAGTCACATCTGATGATGAGTTAAGGAGTTTAAGTATTCTCTGGGAAGCTGAGTGGGACTTTAAACACGGTGATTATGTTCCACTCAAGAAAAGGGAAAAAAGATACATGGCAAGAGTAGGGTTTGGAGGGAAGTGTCCCTTTGGACACACAGGAAAAGGGCATGGGGAACCCCAAAATCTTCATTGATTTGCCTCTATTTGCTTTTATGTCTATGTACCGAGAGGAAAGAGCAAGCCCTGGATAGGATAAGGCACCCTGTGGCTCTAGATGGTAGCCTAGGAAAGAAGTACAAAGAGGTATGAACAAGAAATGCATGATTGATATATGATTTTTGCAAAGGTTACAGCTTGCAAAGAGATGAACAAACCTACCTTGATCAGTTAATACGCTGCAACATATAATATGTTGTGAAAAGTGTGTGGCAAGGCAGTTGGAGGAAGGGTGGCGTTTGAGTTATCCTTCTTTATGTTCCACATCTGAGGACGGTCTTGGACAGGAGCACCTTGCAGCCGAGGTGGGGTGGAAAAGGCGCTTGATCACACACAAGGGGAAAATGGGAGAGCTTTGGGAAAAAAAGCTACAGTTGGTGACCTTATACAGGGGTCTCTATTTTAATAAAGAGTCTCGTATAGTTCATGACAGATAGAATTAGGAACCGTGCAAGTATCTTGTCGTTATATTTGTGTTTATATTTTTCACTACCTTTTTTTTTTTTCCCCAATGCCCCAGGGAGCCATCTCGAAGACCTCATAAACGTGAGATTTCATTTTCTAATGCTATTTCATTTCCTGGATGGAGGACCTGCCACGAGAAGACCAGACCTCAAATTATAATAGCCCTATAAATAACTCCCTAAGGCAAAAGGAAAAAAGAAAGCCTTTGAAAGACAACCGCAAATGCAAAAATGGAGGTGTTTGGGTTCTTGCAGAACCAGACTCAGCAGCTCTAGTTAGAACATCATTAATTTAGTGTAAAGTTTTTTTGGGCTTCCCTGTTTATCTCTGCGCACTGTTTACTTACAAACTTGTACCTCAAAAGTCCTCTGAGGTCTTTTACTTGAGTTTAATTTTCTACAGTGTTTTGGTGCCTTTTGGCCTGTCTTTAGAGCCTGCTAGAAAATGGAGTTTCCAGGTAAAATTGAAAACAATCCAACAAACTGACTAAAACAAATACAATCACAAATCGAGTAAAAATAGTCTGAAAATGCAACTTTTTCTACTTTCTGGGTGAAGTCGTTTTATTTCAGCAGACCCAGACTGTCTGCCTGCTTTCCACTGGAAATCTGTGCAGAATTGGCACATCGACTAGAATAAAAACATTCCCAAGGAATCGGCATGTTCTGTCAAAACATTTGAACAGCTCCTGTCTCCTGGAGCACAGCGCTGCTGCAGAGCCGGCAAAGGGAGCTCTGCAACGCGCGGTGCCGGCTTCCCCTCCAACTTCCCATCTCGAATCCACCTTTTCGCATAATTACGGGCGAAGTGCTTCAGGTTACATTATATTTAGCTGTGGTGGGAGTAGAGAAGGAGGTTTGTGGGAGCCTTTTGCACCATGGTGTGACCTATGTAAGGGCTGTCCTTTCTCTGTTCCCCCTAAGGCTGTGTTGTATATGTGAGGAAAAGTCAGGAAGGCGAGGCTGTAGGATCCTAGTATCTTCCTGTAGCAAGCCAGGGTCAATGCACTGGCCAGGGACAGCCAGGCTGGCAAAGCTGAGCTCCAGAAGAAGTCCTGCTGCGCAGGGACAGGATTCCCACTTGACAGGTGCCTCTGTGCCATGCCTCTCGCTGCTGCATGACTCTCTGCTACATGTGAGCTCAGTCTCCAGCAACTAAGTTCAATCCCTGTGTTGTGGAGTAACAATATATATATTTTTTTTTTTAATGACTTGATTGATTTAAAAAAAAAAAGAAAGAAAATTGTAGTCTTTGGCTAGAAGATACACAGCAATTGCAGAATGTAACTAAGCAAAGTGTGACTAGCCTCAACCTTTGCAGCAGGACACTGATTACTTTACTTTTGCTAAGTAGTATCTTAGTCCTCTAGCACTGAAATGAAAGGGGTCTTGCTCGTAGGCTCTACTTGGTATGAATGAGAGTGGTAAAATCAGGCCTGCAGCCAATTTACCAGAGGTGCCGTCTGTCTGTTATTGAGACCAATTGCTTAGGAATGTAATTATATCATTCTTGTTACCAAAATTGATATCCCCCAACTGACCGCAGCTAAATGAGTTTTTATTTTTGCAGAATTTCTGGGCTGTTGCATGATAAGGCATTGTGGTGGACAGCATGCAGTCAGTGGTTTGAAGCAAATGAAGTTTTTCTTCATATTTGAAACAGAGATGTGTATTAAGCAATGCTTTACTGTGCTGATGAACTAGCAGATGGTGTCCTTTAAGGCTGCACATGTGACAGTAGCCTGTTTGAATGAGCATCGTACCTACTTGTCTCAGCCCCGTCCAGCAGAAAAATTCTTTATAAAATAACATAAAAGTAAACAAGGTGGGAAGGCAAGCAACCCTACGTATGTGCTTATCTTACACACCGTGGCACATGCCCACATAGCAATTCAGAGCCATTTTGATAAAAGTGGCATCACTGAGAAATGTGATGGAAGAGAATGAAAGAGAATGATCCGTGCCATGTGGAGCAAGGAGGGCAGAGGTGGCTGATAAACCAGCCCTAGCTCTGCTTGGGTTAGTGGCAGAGCAGCAATCTTACAGCGGGTGGGTTGTGAATGTGCATTCCTAACTCTATTGCTTATCCCCTGGGCCAGAAGGGCCAGATGTGTTGCATAGGCAACATATTTAATCTGTGAATGATCATTCCTGATGGATCCCCTCCAGCCAGTCCAAAAGTTGCATTACTGGGCCCCAGCCCACTTCATGTAGAAAGACAAGACCACCCAATCTGGTGCCTTTAGGGAAGGGAGAAGGTGGAATTACTGTGATTACTAATTTCACATTTTATGCAAGCAGTTGTACACTCTATGGCCAAAATGCTTATATACTGGTGTCTGACCCAAGGCAGCTAAAGCCACACTGTGGCACCTAAAAGTGTAACCATATGATTCTCACAGGGGTTGTTACTTTCAAACATTGCTATAACTCCTTTTCTTTTATTTAGTTATGCAAAGTTTAGCATGCTGCACTTGTAAATTTTGGCCTGAGCATAAACCATGCTGACAAAATATGGTCGCCTCTGGGACTGAGGCGAAGGCAATTTACCACAGTATGGCCATGTGGGAGGGGAAAACCTGTTAAAATCCTTCTATGGACAATTATGGGAAATACATGTTAAAAGGCTTTGAGACCTTGCACAATGATGAGCCCATCTTTTCATAGGAGAGGTAACAGGCTGAAACAACAGTGTCAGAATTGAAGCCTCTTAATATATTATATTACTGTCTTGCAAAGATCTGAGACTCAGGTTTGTGCAGGCTTACCACTGTCCTAACACAGGAGTAGTTACTTGATTTGCTAATATCTTATCATCTGCAGAGGCAGACCTGGAAGAAAGGAAGTGTTCTTGCAGTTTCACGGGCAAGGAAACTACGGGCTGTGGCTATAACAGTTTTGCTTCGCCGCCCGTTGAGACCAATGGCCAAGTGCCCACTGTCTCTGCTGGGCACGGGAGCAGGTAGCGAGTGACTCCTCCAAGCTTGCGCAGAAAGAGGTGGTGGTAAGGCTGCAAACTGCCTTTGCGTCTGACGGGCTCTGGCGCAGTGCTGCAATTGCTGCCACCTTCTCAGAGCCTCCTGTTGCTGCAGGAAAAGTTTATATTACATGGAAGAGGATAACGCCTCAAAACATCCCCACTGGAATAAATAAGCATCTTAAGTTGAGAGTTCAAACACAACTTGCTTTTCTACTACTTCTGTAGTCAGTCCGGTAATTTTTGTTGGGCTTAGGAAAAATAGGAATAAGTGTTAAATTCATGCTTAAAAGATTGCCTCTCTTCAGAGAAATTTGTTGTCCTTTTTCTCACTTTCAACAAGGAAAACTTGCTTTTACAGCAGAGATTTTGACGTTAAGTGTCTTGATAGAATAATAGGCATGAGATGGATTGCAATCTATTGCCTCAAGACTTTGCCAATCATAAACTAAAGTCAGTTAATGCATTGAGTTAAATCTTGCTAGATTGTGCAATGTGCTAGTAGTATTAAAAAAAAATCAATCCAGAAAATATATTGATTATATTATCTCCATAGCAACAAACAATAATGGGATAATGTTAGCTTAATAATTGTGCTTTGTGAAAACCTTTCAGAATAATTACTGCATTGTAATCTTTTCACGATGTGGAATGCAATAACGCTTCTTCCTTGACTGCAGTCACCATCAGCACTGCGTCAAGAGATGCTGTTTTTGTGTGCATGCATATGTATTCATGGGTAATTTTGCTCCTGGTGAAACAATTTAGCAGACTATTTTGGGATCCATTTTTAAATGGTCAAGACCACAAATTGGCAATTGTTTTCTATGTGGTTTGTTTTCTCCCACCTCCTCTGACAACTGGCTACTGTAAAAAGAGGCTGTTAACATTCCTTCTCCTCTGTCTTTCTTTACAAGGCACAAAGATTTTGGCATGTAACAAAACTAAATGTCCAGCTACTGTGTTAAGGATTTGCAGGAGAGAGGAACTCTGCTCTAAAGATAGTGCCTCAAAGCTGTTCCTTTAATTGAATTTCATCTATCATCTTCTAGAAATGACCTGTTCCACAGGAGCTGAGATATTTGCCTGTATTTTGGAGGACCTGATTCTCTTGTGCATCCTGCATTGTCATATAAATAACCTGAGGTTGTTATGAATAAATATATATATATTCTTACATATAAGAGGGGGGTGTATAACATTTTTAGCTTGAAATTTTAGCAGGAGAGTCACAGGAATAGATAAATACACTCTTCATCTGGGTCTTGCTTTTATTTTTACTTCCAGATCAACCCTGTAATTTTGATCTTGAATTAAAAAGAGGTGTTGACCCAAATCTATGATGGAGAGGCCAAGTTTTTAGAGTGGTCAGAAGACCCCGGTTTAATCCCTGAAGTTTAAGCAGCCCCTAAACTGTCCTGTCTGTATAAAAGCCCTCAGGGACCTGGCAGTGGATCAGGAGTCCATTCACCTTCTGGTCATGCAACTATTTCCTGATGTACGTGTTGCACAAGGACTGGGTTTAGAGATCAGCAGCAGAGAGCAGGCTGCTGCCAGATCTTGCACCGGCAGGAAATTCTCCATGGCTTTAGCAGGGTGCCCTGTACTACCCCCAGTGGTATGGTGGGATGCCTCTTTACTTCCCAGGGTATGAGTGGATGACACATTCTCCAGTGGTCACTCCTCCAGCCCTTTTCCTGTGGGACAAACCCTGATGTCAGACTTCTAGCACTGTTGAACTTTTAGCACCAATTCTTAACAGTGCATCATATTATTTTGGTTCTTACTTCTGGACAGAATTTGTCCTTCAAATGGCCCATAATTTGATCTCTTACCGTTTACCAGACAGGGGTCCCCTTTTCTTTGAGGACCCCCAGGAGAAAGCCCCTGCTTTGGAACCACTATTTACAATATGTGACCATCTTGGAGCCAGGAATGTGCAAACCCTCAGCTCTGTAGGTGGTGGCACTTTGGTACTGTATACATAAGAAATGCAGTACAGTGCAAGTGCTGACAGCTTTCCATTTGAGATGATGTCTTCGTAAGGAGCTTGATTGTGCTGTTGTCCCCTGCCATTGTTTTCCTCTGCAGTCCCTCCAGGTTGTTGCTTTATGGGGAGGGTGTGATGGAAGAGTTGTTTTCTGTCCCAGGCAGTGGTTACTTTCTGCCAGTGGCCCAGTCCCCTAGGAATGTGGTTAATTCCCAGGGAAAGGGAGGAGCAGCGGTTGCTGTCGACTTTCCTGCCTTGTGCCAAAGCATCTAGTTCTGTGTAGCCATTGTACTGAATGAGGGTGCCAAGACCCTCTCTCCTTTTCTGGGTGCAGACGAATGCAGTTATGAAAGGGCAGCTAAATGCATTGGTTTCTCTGGAAAATATCTGGTATTTGCAGGTGTGTAGCATCATTCACTTAAAAAAAAAAAAAAAAAAAAAAAAAAAAAAAAAAAAAGCCCAGATGGATTGACAAGGTGCTTTTTCTGATGATGCTGCAGAATCCGGCCCTGAGTGGTGATCTAGAAACAGAAATGAATGGCTGACATGAGCCAATTCAATCCCTACCTCCAAAACCAAGCTCTTCTGTCTATGAAATTGTCACAGTTGAAGCTGTGACTGTGTTTCTGCTTGGCACCCCCTGTGCTCGCCCTAGGTGCTGGCCAGTGGCCTTGCTGATCCCTAGAGCTGTCCCAAATTCTCAGTCCACTGCAGCCTCCTATTTAGTTTCCTTGTGCTGTCTTAGCTCCTACTGCTCTCCACAATCCTCTCTCCAGCCCACACAGGGGTTGGCACTGCATGTTTCTGTCTGTCTCTTCCTAATCCCTTGTTCCAGGGAGGCCTGATATGGCTTTCTAGTGTGTCTGTTTTCCATGCTTGGATCCTACCAGCTACCTTATGGGTGGCTTGGGTCTTAAACAGTGTTTGGCTTCAGGACAGAACATGAAGAGTAACTTACCTTATGAAAACAAGGAGATTTTGCTGGAATAATTATTTTAAGATAGATGGAGAGTCAACTGCCTGGTGTGATGCGGCTGTTGGGACTGCAGCTTGTCTTATTCCCGAAGGGATAAAACTATTCTGTCCTGCACAGGATCTTACAACACATTTCTGTCCATAGTGGTTTAGGATAGGTCTGTCCTACCTGGTGGACTGTCGGTCTGGGAGCAGGGTGAGGCACACTGAGTGTTTGTTCACATGGCTAGGGTGAAGATACTTGTAGCTCAGCAGCCACGTACCCCCTCGTGCCCTGCTGAATGTATGGGCTCACCTCAAGGCTTGTGTGTGTCAAGCTGACTTGTCTGCCCTTAATCTTGTGGCTTTTACAGAGGTGCCATGTGATAGATGGTAGTAAAAAGGGACCTGTCATGCCTATGCCTGGCCTGTCCATGCTACAGATAGCAGCAAGCTCTGTTCTGCATCAGAGGCCAGTACAATCTATAGGGACATTTTTCTCCTTTCATGCTTGAGAGTGTGCATCCATACAAGGTGGGAATCAGACAAGAGGAAGCTGGGCTTGTCCAGCTATGTTAAAATACAGAAATAGTCCTAGTATCTTTCACTAATGCATTAAGTGGCATGATTAATGTCTGTCATGTGTAATGCTCTTTTCAGGTCTATTCCCTTGATGGAGTCCTCTGCATGCAGCCTAGTGCTTTGATTTGGACACTGTTGTGTGTCTTAGTGTCATCATGATAAAAGATCAAACTCTGGGAGCTGAACGCAGATGGAGTTTGTGATAATCTTTAGTTCTTTCAGACATATGTTTCATAGTTTCAAACTTGGTGGTCACAGATAATTAAGTGGCATTGATTTCATAGTCAGTTCATAAACAATGGTAGAGACTCCTAGCACTATACAAGGGAAATGTCTCTGAGGAGGCCAAGGTATTATCACCCACTGAATGAGTAATGTTGTTTCCGAAAGCTGAGGTTTTCTTGAAACCCACCTGTCTAAATAGTATCTACTTAGGCACTAGTGAGTTAAAGCAATATGAGATAGCCCAGAGTTTGCATCAGAAAAGAAAACTTAAACACTGTCATCCTAATTCTGTAGGTGAAGATGGAAGATTTGCACGTGGACATGTAATTTTTCCAGTACTTATTTCAAAGTCTGTTTGCACTCTATGGCACCTAAGAGAGACTGTTGCCCAATGGGATTGGTTAATATCTTTTATCCTTAAAAATGACCTTTTCATAATCTGAAGGAATCTGCTGTTGATGGATCTGAGAAGGAGGGTGGCACTCTGCAGAAGTGGAGAAGCTCCTTGGAGAAGAAAAAAAGAACCCCTGTCTCCCTTTCTTGGGAAAGAAGTCAACTTTCATTTCTCCAAATGCCAATTTGTTGCCCCCTAAAACAGTGCTGTGCTGTCAGAGTACTCTCAAAATGTTTGTTTTCTTTACATTTAGCTAGCATGTCTGTCTGTCCTACAAGAAGTTGTTTCCATTTCTTTAAATTATGCAATTACTGCTTTGCTTCCCTTAAGGGAGGCCAGCAAAGGAAACTAATAAAATTCATTCATCATTAGTAAGATGTGCTGAATGCTTACGCTAATCCATCTGAGAGACATTGAGCACACAGTGAAAATACACATTGCAATGGTCTTCTATTGCACAATGAATTCCCTCCTATAGAGAGCACTGTAATTCTCTGTTTTCCTGTTGTAATTTGAGGATGTAGTAATATTAAGAAAGGCAACAAAGATGGTTAGTGATCCAGTGGAATTACATACAAGAAGAGATTGTGTAGGAGAGAATTACACTCAGTTTGGAAAGAAGATAACTTAGAAGAGATTTAGTGGAAATTACATACTCTAGTAAAAAAAAAAAATCCATCATTCCTTTCTCTTTTTTCTAGTTTCTTGACTTATTATAAATATATGTTTATCACAGGATCAGAAATTGCAGTGAGTCTGTAAGACCTCATATGGAGCCTTTCATGAACACACATTGCACAAATTGTATTTCTCTTTGTACATGTCTTCGTAATGACATGTTTTCTGTTTTTGATAAAGGTTCCTAGAAGCCTGAATAGGTGTCTTCTGTGACATTTACTATTAAGTAAAATAAGGGCCTAGCAGGTTTAAGTGTTAGCTAGACAATAGTCCTAATAAAAATAGTAAGGTTGCAATTATAGCTCTACAGCAGATATAAACAAGGTCTAAGCTAATGGCAGGCAACTGCCAAATAGATAAAAAGAAATATTATTTTAGCCAGTGTAATCAGTCTGGAGAATTCATCATTGCAAGAATCAGGGAGTCGAATACAGCAGCTGGAATAATTTGAGGGTCTGGATAATTTTATGACTAATTACATTTGTAGCTATGCATATTATGATAAGAGTAATTGAATCTTAAGTTAACGGTTGGGTGAGGAAGAAACCTCCCTCTATCTAAAGCATTTTAGAGTTAACCTTGTATGTAGGGTTGTTTTCCTCTTGCCTTTCTCCAAAGCTTCGGGCATGTGATACGTCTGAAAGCTCAGAAATAGATTGAATTTGTTGATATTCCTATCTCATATACTGTCTGTGTTTCTGTGGCAGAGAACGAAAGGTTTTGTAAGATAGCAAGAAGGAGTACTGAGAAACCTGCAACTTGTCTCTGGCTTTACCGTTGCCTTCTTGTGTGGCATTTGGCAAATTGCTTAATCTTGTCTACTTCCAACTCCCCACCTGCGATAGATGGGCACTTACCATCCCAGAGATGTTGTGGAAATGAAGTTTGTAAAGTGAAATGAGATTGAAAAGGGAAAGACAAAAAGAAAGCAAGAATCTCATTGCAGTATGCCAAATTAATGTATGAGGCCATATCTATACAGGAATGCTTTGGAAAGTTAAGGTGAATCAACTAGAAGTGTGAATGCAGCGTGCACATATGAAAATGCAGTAAATCTTTTCCACGAGAAGACTCTCTCATTCTGGAAGTCGCTGTGTATCACCTTGAGGGGGTGGCCTAGATGGGCTGGGTTATTCATCCTACACTCCATTTTTTTGAAGTATCCACATCTTATCTCCTGTGCCTCAAAACCCTCCTTGAGGTTCTTGCCCCCACTATTCTAACTGGGAGGCTGTTCTAAAATCTTACTACTTTGATAGTCAATAACTTTCATCTAATTTCTAGCAACGTTTATCCATGGCCAGTTTATACTCATTTGATCTTTTAGTAATGTAGGCCTTTATATTAAATAAATATTTTTCCCTCCCTGATGATTACTCCCAGTACATTTATAGACAGCAAGCATGTCTCCTCCCTTTGGTCTGCTAAAATGAACCTTTGGTTTGCTAAAATGAACTCTCCTAACTACGACTTGTAAGACAGGCCGCCTGTTCCCTGAGGATCCTTATAACCCTTTCCTCCACTCATTCCATTTTTAATTCATTCCTTTTGAACGTGCTCATCAGATTTGCATGCAGCATTCCAGAGAAAGTGTATCCCAGATATTCTACATTTGTAGTTTCTATCATACTTGTTGTTCATTGTTATCCTGTGGTTGATGTGTCCATCCACGTTTTTCCCTTCTTGATTACTTTCAAACAATAATCTGCTACTGCAGAAATTCTTGGAGTTAACATAGTCCCTCTAAGGGCATGAAGCTTTGCTTTCAACTAAAGACTCTCCTCTGTTGCAGTTGTTCAGGTTCCTTAGGTCATCCAGTTCTTCTGATACGACAATCTCAATCTCTTTGCCTGCTGAGGAAAGAATCTGTCTTTCAACCCAGAACCATGAACATACTTCACTAAAGTCTGTCTGCTTTTTGTGCCAAAGTCAGTCCTCAAAACATTGAACAAGGTTTGTCCCAAGACTGACCCCTGAGAAATCTATGGGTTTCCTCCTTTCATGCCTGTACTTCTTCTTTCAACTCAGTCCATGCTCATTTCCCTACAGCTTGCATGTTTACTGTCTCTTGATTTTTTTTATCCTGATCTTCATCCTTTTGGGTGTGATGACTGTTCCCCTGCCACCAGACCAAATGCATTACTGAAATCTGTGTATGTCTTCCACTGTTGGCTCACCTAGAAAATGTGTTATCTTCCCAAAGAAAGATAACACGCAGTGTATCCCATTTCCCATTCCTCTGACCCTCTTTCCTTTAGGTATTTGCTGTGAAGCAGGGTGCCAGGATGTTACCGGTGGGCCAGAAGTGGGGCCTGAGGGACTGTTAACTGGCTGCAGCTGCTCCATCCAGCCGTGCCACTTACACAGTGCTGGTGCTTACGACTCAAATGTTAAAAACATATGGTGGGGTTTGTGAGAAAATCTGAGGACCGTGTGTGTTCCATGCACTGGGAAATCTTGCACGGTATTGAGGTCAGGCTTGCAATTGTGTATTTAGTTGCTTGGCTTCCCCTCCCTCCCGCTGACTCTTCAGTTACCAGCCTATTAGAATCAGCCATTAACCTGGTTAATGGGGAGAGACAGCAAATACCAGAAAGGATGATGTGCTTTTCTTAATTCCCTCTTGGAAACCTGACTGTTTTAAACTGTAAATGTCTCAAGAAAAGGCTGAAAAGGGTCCAAAACATGTCTTGCTTTTGTAATGCAGGCACACCCAGGCAGAGGAGAATGAGATGAGGCTGTGTTCTCCTTAGGACTTCACTGGCAAGTGATCTTTGGAGGTGAAAGGGTTGTGTCCTGCCAAAGCTGCCCAGGTGGCTTCGAGCTGGCTGCATGCAGGCTTTGGGGTGGTGAATTGGCATGACTGGATCATATTGTGCCATCTGATTCTTTTGGGTGATATGATCCATTGAGGTGATATCTTGATGCCATCTGATCCTTTGGGTGATATGAGTCAACCCGAAGAGCCTCTGCCCTCTCTGACCCAGGGCAGGTGACAGCAGAAGGAGAAGAGAGCGATGAAAGGCATGGAGTAAGGGCAGAGAGAAAGGGAGAGCTCATGCAAGAGGGGAAACAACCATCTTTCAGGAAAGGACTTGAGCAGTTTCTCCGAACAGTGATGCAACAGCTCCTTGTTCCAGACAGCAAGGGCTAATACAGCACACAGAAATAAACCTGCCCACTTAGTTTTTACTAAAGACCTGAAAAGGTAGAAGGAAAAAAATTTACAAGTTGTTTGGTATTTAGTTCAGGTACTCTTTTCTTTAATTGTGTAATGAGAACACATTGTCCAAATTTTCATATGCAGATTCAATTAGTGTTCAGTTAATTAGCCTTTACAGATGAGGATTAACTTAATTACATAACACTAACCTCTCTTAATAACTATTAAGGGTAGGAAGGCTGCTTGTAATAAATTTGGAAGGGCTATATGTGTTTTTTAAAATCTGAAATGGCATACACATAAATTAAACCAAATTACACACAGAGGACAGCCATTAAGGGTAACGATCAAAGGAAACAAACTATGTATATAGCTCGGAATCAGGCTGGTTAGAAGTTCATGCTGTTTTCCTCCTCTTGTCTGCTGGCATCCTAGTGTTTTCACTAGGATTATTACTGGAGATGATGTACAGTCTGGGGTCATTCCTTCAAAGTGGGCTGCAGTCTGATACAAGGTTGCTTTAATTAAATGTTAGCTTGTATTAAAAAAAAAATCAATTTGGGTACTAGGTTACTAGAAGTTGTTTTTTTGCAGGTGGTCTAAGGAAAAAAGACATGTGAAGCCCATTGAATACTAAAAATATGATCCATAAATGTCATTCATTGTCATTATGTACCATAAATAACTGTATAGATTTTTGTCTCGATATGAGGTATGCACTCACACAATGATGCTGTGGTTATTAATATCACAGTGAAACAGAACATCATGTCTGACTACAGGGTGGTGAGGGTGGAGCATATATGGGACTAGTGATGGGATGTGGAGTCTTTGGTTTCTGAGTCACAGGTTTGAATCCAGGCTGTCTTGGTAAGTGACTGACATCAGGTAACATGTGATGCTTTTCAAAAACGGGCAACAAAAGAAGCCTTTTTCCCTTGGCTATTCTTGCATGGGTAATGTTTCCCACTTGCAGTAGATTTTGATGGGCACACCACATCCATCTCCACACAGCTCAGTAGCTTTTGTGGCATTCAGTACACTACAAAATTCAAGGGCTACCCTCATTGCATTCTGGAAGTCACTTTTTTGGAGTCCAAATTTTGAGTTACTGTCAGGAGTACGCATCTGCTGGATCCCAGCTTTGTGGCCCTCTTCAAACCATTTTATCTAGTGACCCTTAAGGACTATAGCTAAGTTCATAAACCACATGATTTGTTTTCCAGCTGCAGCAAGCTGAAATGTTACAAAGCATCGTCCATGCAGTCTGAGTCACTTTAAGCTTGAGTTTAAGCTTAAAGTCACTTAAGTCCCCATTTGCAGCCACGAGATCTGCAGGTATTGAGCAACTAATAAGAATAGGTTGGATATGCCTCATGTTAGACACCCCAAAAATTGAAATGCATGGTACTACTGCCTCTTTCTGAAAACTTTGGCTTAGTGCCTACACCCATTTTCAGCAAGGAGGGAAGATGACATTGCTGCAGATTTTTTCCTTGCTGTGAGGAACTAGCAAGGTGAATATGCAACAAGGAGGAAATTGCTGAAGGATCCATATTGGAGTAGCAGAATCTATTGAAAAAAGGAAAGGGGATACTTGAGCCAACGGAGTCCCTTCTGAAGCCTTTTCATGTATGTGCTGCTCAAGCTGAAGCCTCAACGTTCAATATCTCAAGATAGATGGTTGGCAATGACCAGACTTTGCTCTGGCTGATGCAGACCCAAATCTTGTTCCCTTTCATAGGGGTTGCACCTGTATCCCTGAGAGCAGGATTTGGCCTGGTGAGTGGATCTGCCCACAGATGCAGCTGATGATACATGCTCAGAGGAAGGGGAGAATGCAAATTCCCTGTAGGGAGGCAACCGCCAGCCATATAAACAAAGAAGCCTTCTGGGTGTGCAGCAGTCAGCCCACTTGAGCTGCTGTTTCCATGGTATACCAGATGCTGTAAAATATGCTTTCTTCAGGGAAAGAAGCTTTTCATACTCCTGCATTATCTTGTTTGATAATGGGCTGTCATCAGGCTGGTACCTCACTGTAGGGGCCACACGCAGCAAGTCCCCCCTGCCCCAACCCTTTTCTGAGTTGTTGATGACAAGCCATATTCTGCAGCTTCCAAACGAAGAAAAAGCTAAGTGATTTTTCTGACTTGGAACAGCATTACTGACTATGCTTTTACACTTCATTGTTACGAGTGACTGTTTAATGTGCTACAGTTCCTCCTGATGTACATGGTGTCATCTCGTAATACTATGCCTTGTTTTGCTTTTCAGTTTCCTTCTGTTTTCATAAAAAATCAGAATACATATGTTTCCATTTTCCCCTGATTATCCCCTTCCTAACCCCCACATTGCTTCATTATAGCTCCTGTCTTATGGCTGTTTAAGCCACTGGGTACGTGTCAGCAGGCACCATTTCTGAGTTTGCTTCCTCTCCTTGTGTTTGCCCACTGGGTGATCTTGAGTCAAAGAGAGGTCTCTACCTCCATTTTCTTGTAAAACAGTTGCTGCTGGTGGGTAGGTACTTAGTTATCCTGTAGGTACTAAGTACAGTTGCAATTATAAACCTGGACAAACCTGCAATAATAAGCCTTGGAGCAGATCGACCTCAGCTGGTGTAAATAAGTTACCAAAAGCACTTACGAGGCTTGCTGTGTTCCAAACATGACTCAGAGGAGGAGGAGGATGTTTTCGAGGTACCTGTCGACTGGAAGCCCTGTTCAGGGATGATGCTGCAAAACTGGCAGAGCTATGTGGACGTGGCGTATCCCCTCACTGTGTACTGAGACCATCACAGGTTCATTGGCCTTCCTCATGGCTATCAAGAAGAAACACAAGAGCCTTCATACGACCCCAGCTTCCTCCAGCTGAAAGGCGTGCCTTGGCTTGTAAGGGATGCACACACACGTTCCCTCTGCCTTGCCCGTGCTCTGGCCACCGCAGCCTCACAGGGCTCTATGCGTGCTGTTTGCTCGCCTTTCCCAGGCAGCCTGACGAGACCTGCTCCTGGGTGCTCACCATGCCTGTGAAGGGGGCCAGGATAGCAGTGGGTCCCGGGGGTGGATGGTGGAGGCAGGCAGTGTGGTGTGTGTGTGTGTGTGTGTGGTGGTGCAGGACGTGAGAAAGTATCCTGGAGTGTAGAAAACAAGCGCTGTTTTTACTCGCGAGTATGCTTTTTCACTCTCTCTCCCAGCTACTTTTCAACTCCTTCCCTCCCCCCATCTTGCAGGCTTGTACTTCTCACTTTGGGGAAGAAAAACTAAGTGTGGTTAATTTTAAGCCAGTGCAATCATTTAGGAGACCTGGAGGTGGAAAACCAGTTATTGGTTAACAGGCCTGATTTGAAATGTGTTCTGCCTGACCCCTCTACTGTAGTGAGCCAGGAGCAGCGCTTCCAAGAAGCTGGCTTTCTGGAAGGCTTTTTCACTGAATCATTTAAAGCCTAGGCTTCTTGTAAATGTTAATATCCTGCTGGCTCGCTGGAATGCAGCTGGTGGATACAGCAAGTGCAATACCTATGTGCGTGCTCGCAATCCAAAGCAAAACTTAGCAGGCAAGGTTCAGGCTGTAGTTTGGGATGTCCTCGCTGAAGGCTCAGGCTAGGAGGAAAGTGGGCAGGAGGGCAGACCCGATTTGGCATCGTCTCCTAAGACTGGAAGTCCCTTTGCCCCGTGCAGCTGTTAGTGTTGAGATACAGCAATGCTTTGCACCCCGTGTTCGGCTCTGCCCAGTAACCTCGAGCAGTGCCCTGTGTCGCTCTGGTGCCTCAGCGTGGCTGTAAATGTCAGCTGTGTTTACGCAGGTTGGAGTCACTCTCCCAGGCAAAGCGGTCAGAGTGCACCGATGAGCTGAGCCTGCTTTACGCAGTCTTAGATGGCTGCCTGGAGAATAGCACTGGCGGGAATTTGGCCCCAGGATTTCCCCTTGCATCAGCAGGGGAAGGCAGTAGGCAACCTTTGTAATGCTGAAATCATACCAATTGCAGGCTGAAATCCTGCTACTGCTGAAGTATCGCTATAGCAAAATGCAGGTCGGTGTGAATGCATGGGTACCTTTTCCCCTCCCTCGGTGTCTGCAGATAAAAGCCTTTTTGAGATAGCTGTTTGTGTTTGTGGTATCACAAAGGCTTTGTCCACCTTAGTTTCTGTGTGCTAATGGATGAGGCTTTTCTGCTTACTTTAGTAGTAAAGTATTTTTCAGGTGAAAATATATATTTTTTTCAGGCAATCATCTAAACCACCTCTTTCATAATTTTATCTTTAGTGTGTTTTCTTACATGCTATCCAGTGCTTTAGATTTTTGTAGCTTAAGGAAAACTAAACTTCTTGCCTTAACCTGGAGACATATTGTCCTGTAGAATAAACATATTGCAAGTCCAGGATTAAAAAAAAAAAAAGCACAACTGTATTAAGAGTAAAAAACAATTGAAGGACTCTATAAGAGGAAGACTGTAGATGGTGGCAAGTGCTCTACTAATTTGAGTGATAAGTTAGCACCCAAGGGTGATAAGTAGGATAACTATTTTTGATTACCAGATTTTCTTTTGCTTAGTGTGGTAAAATGCTCCCAAAGCATACACGCATTACGTGGTCTTGTTTATTTATGTCTGCAGTTAATGTATTTACAATAGTTCATATTGTTCTAGCCAATATTCTGCAGTATGTCATAAAAAATAAGAAAGATTTAATATGAGGCATAAGTATTCTACTTTGTTAGTGAATTTTCTCTCAAGAATGAAGATAGATCACAATAGTCTTTCTTGCATTAATATAAATGCAGATTAATGCAGTCAAATGTGTTATTTTTCCATAGACAAGCTACAAACACAATGCAGTACGATTCTCAAATATCACAGTTTTGTTAAAACAGATTTTTTTATATTCACTTTTGGGATACATTTTGCACACCTTTCAGATTAATCAATTTGAATTCATTTAGGACACTAACAATTTAGTATAGTGGCAGGTTTATTTAGATAAATGGATACCGATTTTCATCAATTATGAAAACGAAACACAGTAAAAATTCTAAAAGTTTGTTAAAATAAATCTACTTAGTATTCTGCAGAGTGTCCCAGGTGACTGCCTCATGCTAAACTCCAACTTTGCAGGTTTGGGGTTTTTTTTAATAATATAACTAAAACCAAAACAAGACAATCTTTCCACATTCCCTGTGTTTCTCTTGTGTGTAGTAAGTCATATACTTATTCTGTTATTAATTTCTCTGTTGGTTTTTCCATCCACACACATATCAGAAAAAAATTATGAGTCAGGACCCAATCATGAAATTAGTTTTTAAAAAAAAATAAATCATGAAATGTTAACATAGTTTGGAGTGTAAACCTTCATGAAAACATGTTTCATGGCTTTCCAGGTCTTTTTGGTGGTTGGGATTTTTTTTCAGTCATCATTTCTAGACTCTACTGTCACAGATGGACAATGAGAGAAAGGTGAGGTTATGAGTTAATACCATGGCTCTCCTAGTTGAGGTTCAAAGCTTTGGTGTGAGTGTTAGCAACACTGTATAATAGAGTTTCTGTTAAGTACTGTTCTAAAATACTTTGTTATTTTTCTTTTATCCAGGGTTTTTGGGAAAACCACACAAAACTCATAACAGAGTATGGACCTGTTTGTGGGTAAGCTTAGCAGTGCCATCAGCTTTCTTCTTTTCTGGCTGTTGCTGTTTGGGTTTGTTGGGTGGGAGAGGAGAAAATTCCAAGATAAGATGTTCATCAAAATGCAGAGTGCAGTGTTTCAGTCTGGGGGACAGAGGTGGAGGTTGTTTGATTACATGCAGACAGTAACCTTGGCTTATTTTAGTTCGCATTTGGTGTTGGACTTCACTCTTCTCTCTAATTGTAATTATGCACATAAAGTTTAGTCTTTTTCAGAACTGTACAAAGCTACCAGCTTTCAATATTCTCTTTTCATCTGCATATTCTTTATACTTACGGTGAACAGTGGAAATAATAATTTATCGTCTTAAAAAAACCTCACTTAGTTTATGAAATGGTATGAATTTGGTTCAGCTGTTACTATCTATATTTATGCAAAATTCCTAAACTTAATGGAGTACAGATTAGAAATGAGGCATTTCTCTCTCTATAGCTCAGCTGTGCTATCTTAGCAGTTTATTAGGAATGAAGAGTTTAAGCAGTATATACCTTCATACAAGCTCTTCCACATTTCTGTGAATGTCATTTCTGTTCCAAGAACTACTATCCAGTTGTCATCACTTTAAATGGAAATGCAGTTATTTCATAGTAGTTTCTATCGTTGTGGTCAGTTGGTGTTTCTAGCATAACTATTATTTCAATATATAAGTATCAAGCAATATCCACAAAGTACAGACAATGTCAAAAATTTTTCCTGTGTTCTGCAAGGGGTTTAAGACACTTGTAAGAGACCATATATGAATGTGTGTGTGCATATTTGATCATAAATGATATAAATATGCTTTGTATGCTCTTCCAGAAAAAAAGCTCTATCGGAAAGAAGTCAGGCTCAGCCATATGAAGCATTTGATGCTCCAGTCACAGCCACCTTGTGGCATTTATGCTCAGCCCTAAGGACGAAGTGCTGCAAGAAGTGATGGAAATAATGAATTCCAAGGGTTAGGTACTTGTCTAAGAGGAAATAATACAGTGTCTTAGCTGGCCAGGAATGGAGAAAGATATTCATTAACACTGTGGCAATTTGTATGTTGTGTAACAAATGGAAAATGACTGAGGCTTATTATCTCCGTGACCTTTGGTGTGATGCCCTTAAATGACAATAATGTAAGAACACTGGCATTCATTCCTCAGTGTATTTCCTTCCTTATTAATATCATGCCTATTTTTTTCTAAGCTGAATTTGAGACAAGTTGCTATTTAGTCGTCTGTCTGCTCACCCGGCCAGGCAGAGGCTATGTCATCAGAGAAGGAGATGTATAATTACAGTGTGTGAGCGGATAGATAGAAAGTTTCATTTTTCCAATCTACCCACAGCTGTTAGGGAATTAAACCTCTGTGAGACTTGCATGGGCTGCAAAGCTGGATGATGGTGATAGTGGTCATCCAGGACTGTTCTGCCTCTTTGTGATCCTGTAGGTAGGAGGAGTGAGCAGATTGAGCATAACTACGTCCCATTTATTGTATGCATGAAAAACTCAATTTGTGAGGGATCTAGGAGGCTGGCAGAGAAAAAATGCTGCTTTTTGATATCTCCCAGGAAAACAAGGCTGGGCTCAAATATTGCTGTGCTTGAGGTAAGCTTTATTTGTAGTTGAAGGAGGATGTTTTAAAACCTGGCTTGCAAGCTGCTGTTCAATAGGTGTGGTATGTGTCGGGGGGTATTTATCATGGTCCTGTCAACTAAAGAAATTCCTTCTCCTTCCCTGTACATCTTCTGTGTGATTCTTTCTGTGGTTCTTTGAAATAGGCAATAAATGGTAGGTGTGTTTATGTGTATGGTCCCAGCAAAGTATTGGATCTGGCAGTTGGAAGAAGATGTGGCATTTTGCTTTTTCCAGATTGAAAACTGCTTTCCAATAAGCATAAAGAGCAATGATCTTTATTTCTACAGTGGTGAAGTGAGTTGAATACAAATCTTTGGAACTGAAACCTTTTTTTCTTTCTAAGGTCACTTGAATAGTCTGAATGATACCATCACAACTGTTTTCTTTTGTGTGTGAATTGGTTTCCTTGACAACAGGATGTCAAATCAACTTTTCAGCTTTAATCAAATCAAAACAATATATCCCTTCCATTCCAAAAGGCCTCAAGTCGTAGAGAATTATTTCAAGTAAGGCTTTTGTAGGTCACAATAGCATTTTTTTTTTTCCCTTCGCTCCTGTGTGCGGATCTAAAGGAGAGGTGATGGTATTACTCTTTTATAGAGAGAGACAATGCGAATAGTCTTCAGTTTTGAGTGTGTGCTGTGAAAACTGTTTTCATACAGAGATGGCCCAAGATGGAGGCCAAGGCAGAAACAAACGGCTCTGGTTCGGTGCAAAAGCAGAGTTGGAGCATTTCTGTTCAAGCGGGGAATCCAAGCCACTGATGTGACTTTTGAAGAGATCCTGCAACAGAGTGATAGTCTTTTGGTTCAACTATAGTTTGGAGTACCTTCTATAAAAATACCTTGTCTAAAATATGTGTGCTGGTTCTCCATAACAAAAATAAAAGTGAAGAATATCCTATTTGGAAAGCAATGTACTGATACATGTTAAGATTTGTCTTGAATATTCTCCTTTTTATGGTAAGAGTTTTGCAGGAAAGTAGTTCTGGTTTCTGTGGAAATTAGTGCCTTATTTTTTGGATGAGCTTTGATGTTTTGATACTTTATTTTCACTCTCACCATATCCAATTGTTCCATTTCAGTTGTAGGTTATGGCTACTGATCGGAAATAGATGGTAAGAGTAGACAGAGAAACAAAGAGCTTCTGGGTTGAAGAGGAGAAATAAGAGGAGAGAGTATAGTTTATGGAATCAGAAGAGCAACTGCTACAACATGAGCAGAGCTGTAGAGGCAGTGAGTTAATTTTACCTTACATACACACTGCATATGCATTCGACCACTCTACTGCAATTGCATCATTATGACTTTATAGCACTGTAAGCATGTATGGCTGATTTGGAGTTAGAGAATAGTGCCAAAATAAGTAATATATTCTTGGCCCAACAACACACTACCAGTGAAGGAACAGAAAATACGATACAGCCCCAAGCGGGCAGGTGATTGCCTCCGGGATGAACAAACCTATTCTGCCTTCAACTGTAGCAATGCATTTAGATGTGGGGAAGAGTGTAAGAGTTCATAACATAGACCTCACTGCGTATAATCAAAAAGTAACAACAGGAGATTAAAATTCAGTGCAATTTGTAGGGTGACACTCTTTCTTCACGTCCTTTTGCATCTGAAACAGCTTATAGCAGGTCAAACCCTGTTCTTACTCTTCCTTCACTTGAACTCTCAACTTCAACCTGCTGTGAGAAGTCTGAACAGCTATGTAGTAGAATAAGTGCTAAGGAGGACAAGAACAAAGTAAGGCAGAGGTGAAGAGATGGGTCTAGGAGTAGCAAGAGGATGGAGTTTGGATTAAACCACCTCTAGAAAGCAGATGACAATTGGGGTGTTTGAGCTCAGGGTTGTCAGGCTGTGAACTGGCAAAGGGAGGCAACAAGCTCAAAATCTGCATTTTCTAATGGGGGGAGGAATTAATGAGAACATTTCTGACAAGATCTAGTTGTAAACCATTCTCAGTCCCTAATAAAACCACCAGCAGCAAACTGCATCTACCCACGCTGAGCCTATGCCTCCAGCATAAGCATACCAGGATCAGCACAGTACCACAGAAAGCATGTCAAGGTGCAGGCACTCCTGAAGCATCTTGTGAAAACACAGATGTGAATGGAGCTCCGTTTCCATATAAAGAGTATCCTGTTTTGCAGTTGGGTTACTTCAACATGTTTTTAAGTAATACACAGAAAGAACTTAAAATAGGACAGGCGATTTTTCTTAAGGTGCCTATGGGATTACTCAATGTCTGATCTGTGGGTGGTGTTTTTTTTTTTTTCCTTAAAGACTTCCTAATGTTCCTTAAATGATTACCTAATAAGTCATTATTGGAACCAAGATCAAGCCTGGTCACTTAAATGACTGGGTGGTTTAAAGGATTAGGATAGATCATGGAGCCAGTCACTAACTTGAAATGTGTCCAGGGGTGAGTTGTGATTGTAAGCTATGCTGGCAGCTGACAGCTTTTCAGAAGTCTATGCAGCCAGAGTTGGTTCTGTCTTAACGCTTGACTTCTCCTCTCCCAAAAAAATGTCGCTGCAGATGGCACTAGTTAGCATTTCTGCAGATGAGTCCATAATCAAACAGCTGTGGACAAGAAATAGGCTTTTCTTGCTGCTGCTCCTGGCCTCTGCATTGGGGCTGAGGCACACTGGTTAGTCACTGTGGAGGTTTGGGGCTTTCCCCTTTTGTGGACAGAAGAGGGACATATGTTTCTGGGATTTGGGCATCTGGAACTTTTCTTAAAGCCTTATCCTTCCTTCTGCCCTCCTCGAACACCTTGGCACAAACCTAAGGTGGATAGGGGCAGGATCTCCTCCTGCAGGGAACAGCTGATGTCTTCATCATGCAGTTAATTTACCTGAAGAAACAGTGTCTTTATTGCCATTTTAATGTCACAAACTTTTTTTTAACCTGTTTCTAGCCTTATTCTGCTTTATGTGGAAAGAGTAATCCCAGGACAGGTATTCTCATCTTTGTCTCTGAAGGCTCGTGTAAAGAAATAATTTAGTTTTATGAAATGATCTTATCCTTTTGCACTGGGGGTCTAATGGACTTACTTCCTCTCCTGTGGTCCTTCCTTTATTTTGATATTTTAAACAATTTACTTTTCATATTTCAGCTAGAGAAAATCATACCTGGGCAAGGATAGGGGGGAGGGCAGAAAAACAGGCTTCCTATTTCTGACCTATAGCTCTTCATCATCTCTGTTTCACATTTAACCTGATAAAGATTTTTGGGAGCCTCACTTGCCTGGAATTTTGTTTTCTTAAAGAGTGATATACTTTTCTGGTCGGAGTCAAGCCTTTCATATTCCATCAAGATTTTTCTTCTCACTATGTTTCCTCATTTATGTGTTGTGATAAGGTCCTTTGACTCTGTAGGATTGTTGATCAGCCCCAGAATGGCTATTGTGCATTAGAGTTATCTCTTTTTCCTTTAAATACCTGCAAACTGTGGATACAGTACAGAAGAACCTTTAAACATGTGCCTAACTTTGAGCACATGAGTAATCCCATTAAAGTCAATGGTATTACTCAACATGCTTCAAGTTAGGCAGAAGTTTATCTACCTTGCTGAATCAGGGCCATAAAAGAAACAATTGCATTTGTGCCTGAAAAATATTTTTACTGCTGTTGGTACACATAAACACCTAGGTTTATTGTAGCTGAAAGAAGTTAATGGTGAGAAAAATATTTCTTCCCCCTCCCCACCCTCTCTTTTGACAGCACTTTGCATGTAGACAATTTTATTGCTCCTCTGTGTAATGTGCTAGCCATTCTCTCTGAAATGGAAAAGATTATCTCAAAAATTGACTGAACAATAGGAGAATCTTAACATTCTTAAATTAAACTTTCAGACCCCTTCTTTCTTTTTTTTTTTAATTAACGCTTTCAGAATTTGTTAATAGTAGCCTATTTTTTAAAAGTTGTGTTTTAAAAAAGAACTGAAACCCAACAATATTCCTGGCAGAAATGTAGTGTCATGGTACAATGCTATATCTCCATCTGACTCCCCACACTTAACCATAATTAGGTATTGGTTGTAGTTAGTTCCAAAGGTTAAATCAAGCTGCTGGAACAAGTCCTGTGAGTTACTTACGGGTATATCATCACCAGTTTTCTTCTTCTCTCTAGAGCTAATTGGTCTTAAAAACATAGCCTTTTATGGGACTGATGCCTAAAGATTTACCCAAAAGGTGGCATACCACACTGTTTTGAGATTTGGAGTCTAGTGTTATTGTTACAGTTGTAATCGTTTTTGTGCGCTGCCTGATCATTATGGAGTATTTTACGTTCTGTGTATGGAGACCTGTGGGATGCGGTTTATAGGCAGAATTTATGGTAAATTAGTTGTCTAGTTTAATTCTGGCATGTTTCAAATATACTTAGGTCTCTGGAACATTGCAAATCGATGCTTAGTGTACTAGTAATGTTGAAGGTATTCATTAATGAGCTCCTAGCCATGGACAAATCTTATGTGTCGACTATGGCCTCCCATGAGAACCATGCAACTTGAGCTTGTCTACTCTGTGATGGCTGTTGATTTGTTACTGTAGCCTCTTACTGTCCTGATCAGGTCCAGGGACACTTGCGTTCTAGGTATTCACAGACAGAGACTCAAAGGCCCACTGAAATGTCAGAGTCCCAGCCCTCAGCACAGGCAAAGCCATTTGGATGGAAATGTTTGATACAAGTGCTAAACTATTCTGCATGCAAAGCTCTCTGTCTCTTCTCTGAGATTCCAGACGTTGCCCTGGGGTGGCTGAGCTGCAGGCATGTGCTCACTGCTGCGCTTTTTCCAAGTTTCTTTCCTCCATCCATGACCGCTCCATGACTCTACTGCAGCTGTTCAAGCCAATGTAAGTCAAAGACCTGATGTAATCTTTTACCTCTGGAAAGAGAGTGTGAAATCCAACCAAATGAGACAGACAACATTTTATATGCTCTTGGCAAGGCAGCAAAGGACAGTGCCTGTCACCTGCACCATGTTCCTGATGCTTGTTTCTGTACTCACGGCATATGCAAACTGCTGTGGTTGTAGCTTCAGCGAATTAGTATTTGTGTAGAGGCAAATCCCGTGGTTGGTACGGCTCCGCTGAGATGGCTCAGAAAGGCTATGTGAGGTTGGCCAGAACTGTGTCAGCTCCTAAGATTGACGAGGGAAGCAGAGAGCAGGCCCTTGTACCATATCTTAGCATTTGAGGAGCCTGATTAAATCTTGGTCTGCTTCTGCATGTGCAGGTAGCAGCTTTGGCTAGGAGGAGGTTTCACCTCCATTTGCTCCTGGGGAGGTGTTTCTTCGTTCCCCTGTTTCCTTGCATGTTGGTAGTGCAGCACTTAGCTGTTAAAGCACAGTTCTTGTGAGTTCCAGGTTAAGATTATTTGAAGTTTCTTTTGAAAACATGCTGCCTGAGGAGCGTTTTACACCTAATGTACAGCACAGGTGATCTTTGATCTGTACTGCCTGCTTCTTAGCTAATTAATGCTTAAAATTGTCGTTTTAAAGGGCTTGGGATGGGACGGCTAAACAGATTGCCTCTTCTTATCATGTAACACCGTCATGATGAACACCTGCATACCAGACTGTGTCATCCTAATTCAAGGCAGGGGGAGGAAATATTCTGAGAGAACCCCACAGTTATAAAAACTAGTTTCCTAGACTTAATTTCACCTTGAACTACCCTCTTCACCATCTACCAGAGCCTGCATTTGTTAATCTTCTTAACAGGCTGTAAAGTCCACCTTGTAATATTTTCCCCTTTTGCACCATTTGGGAAGAAGCAGGCTGAGGGCTTTGAAAAGACTGAAAAATCTGAGGCATTATTTCAGTATACCAATCCTACTAGAAAGTAGGGGAATACAGCAGTATTGTAGAATTTGCTGTGCATATTAAATGCTTTCATTAGAATTTCCTACAGCACCCAGAAGTATTGATGCAAACCTGAAGTGGATACATACAATATGTAATGTTCAGGAGCTATTAATGGTCTCTGGCTTCACCCGCTATGTATCTGATTATGAACTGGTGTTCCCAGTGCCATGCACGGTAATTTTTAAATGAAGTTCCTGAATCATTTCCCCCCACTGTACACAGAGGGAGGAAAATGCATCATCCCTCCCAATGTGTGTGTGTGTGTCCCCTTCCCTTTCTTGCCAGCCTTTGAAGCAGATCAGCTTTAAACTAATGCTGCAACTCAGGAGCTCCTCCTGCCCTCCTTGGTCGCCCAACACTTTACAGGAGAATCAGGTTACTGCCTCTCCAGGTGACTCCTCACTGCCAGATTACCCTTCTTTGTGGCAGCCCAAAGAAATCCAAAAGCAGCTTGTGACTGCTGTCTCATGTGCCATGAGAAGCATCAAGCAAAAGGGATTTCCCTTCCCCACATATCCCCCACTGGGGCCTGGAGAAGAGGGATGCAGAGAAGAAACTGCAGATCAGCAGCCCGTTGCATGTCCCCATTCTCTGTAAGCCCCAGCACAGGCTGGAGCATCCATGGCTCTGTCTCCTCCTCATGCCCACCTGCTAGGAGCTCCAGGATGCAGATGCTGGTTAGACCCTGTCTCCCCATGCTGGGGAGTCCTTAGACAAGACCTCGTGGGGCCTCTGCCCCTTAGGACGCCAAAACATTGCACAGGAATGGATTGGGGATGTCTCTTATTGAGTTTCTTAGAAATAGTCATATTTTCCCCTTTGAGGATGACTACACTTTGCCAGGTATCTACGGAGGTGCTTTCCATCAATTGCTGCCTGTTGTCCTTCGATGGTGCCACCACTTTGTTGGCTCTGGGGTTTGTTCTGTTTTTTCTTTTTACATTGACAACCTTGTCTTGTGGGCTTTGTATTCATGCTTCTTGCTGTAATTTTTTTCCCCCTAAATATTTGCTCTGGCTTTTTCTTTCTCTTCTCTCCATCCTCTTCAGCCCTGTGCTATCTTTCCTCCATGCTCTAATTTTTATTACTCCCTGTTTTTCTTATCCATGTTGAGCTGAAAACAGTAACATGACCTGACAATTTTTACGTCATTCCAAGGTTTTTATGTACTTCCATAAATCTCTTCATTACTTTTTTATTGTTTTGTCATATATAGGTTTTAGTTTTTCCTCTACCTTATTAGTCTGGGGATCAATTTTAGTCTACTATGTTTTATTAGTGGTAAGGGGAACAAAATATCTCCTTTTTCTGTGTTGGTTTGGCACCATCTTCAAATTACCCTTTTTTCTGTGTTTGACTACCTCTCTTCTTTCCCTGGAGAGTCTGCTTTATGTCAGACCTTCTGCTGGTAGTGAACTGGGTATGATTTCATCAGGCAATAGGCAAAAGTATACCCCACTGCAGAGGAAGAAGTTGTTTTCAGCTGTTATTCTATTTATTTTTTTTCTAGCTTGGGGAGTGTGGAATGAGCTGAGCCACCATTACCCTGGGGATTGTGAATCTTTCTTTCCTTCCATTAAATTTGGTGGCTAAACCTGAAGACTTGTCTTGAAGGAGGATTTACCTTAGTCATACTGATAAAATTGTACTGGTATAATTAAACAGCTATAGTAATGTCAAAAAACCTCCCATGCACAGACACAGCAGTTCTGGAATGACACAAACTACATCAGGGAAAAAACTGACCATCCCCGCCATCAATTAGTGTATCTATAGGGGTGTGCTCCCATAGGAGTTTTTTCTAGTCTAACTTTATTAAGTTCAAATCGCATCTTGTCCCAGAATCTCCTTTCTCCCCCACGTAAGCAAGCCTGAAAATAGTGGTCTGGACCTTCAAGCTGTTTACTTCAGTGCAGCTCCCTTAAAGGCATAGAGCTGTGACTATATGAGGATCTTGACCCAATGTTTTTAGGTCTCTCTCATGTTATATAACTTCAATTTTTGGATGATGGTGCCTATTGAGTAAAATAGGTTTTGTACAGCAAATTTTAAGACGTAGCCAGACGTCTTAAAGTAGTTCACAGAAAAAGGAGTGAGTTGGGAGCAATGTTCTGACTCTGTAAGGGCTAGCAGTAGACATTTTATCACTCAGCAATAATCCAAGCTTTTCTGTCAATGTTGGAATCTCTTTTATTGAAAAAGGATCTTGGCAAGGACACTGGGAATTGCTGCAGAGTCTTTCAAAGTGACATTATGAGAGGATCTTGGTTCTTTGGGACCTTTTATCGCATGGAACATCTTATGAAATACTCTGTGTGAAGGGCCAAAGTAAAATGTTATCAAAGCAGCCTAACAATTTTATATGTCCACTGGCTGTCCATTTGGCCCAGTAGGAAATAAGCTATGCATGGGGCAGGAGAAAAGAGAAAGTACATCTACAAGTGCAGCACAGAGGTAAATGTTAAAATAGGTCAGATGGTAATGTAATGTCACATGGAAAGGCATTAGCTGTTAAACATTAAATTATTTTCTATTAAAATAATTTGAATTCTGATTTTTGAGGCAGTGAAGTGTTTTGCAAAATGGGAAGATTAATACTTGAAGTACCTAAACTTATTCTTACTACAGACCCAACTTTTCTCCTGCGTCAGTAGCATTTTATTTGCTTTTGTCCAATAACTAACACAACTGGATTTTCATGAACAGTGAAGAATATAATCGAGTTTGTGAAACTACTGTAGTTTTCTTCATGTTCATTTTCTTAGCAAAATATTTAAACAAATACACAGTTTGTAAGCCCTCAAGTAGGCCCTGATACCCCTTTGATACACCACTGTGTTTATACGTACTCACAGGAGTGCTCTGCGCGTTGCATTCAGCGTATTTCCCCATCCCATGCCTCTTTTTGAGCTTGCCATTTTGAATATTGGATTTCTGCAGGCAGCTGTTTACATGATTCGCTCCGACGGGCACCCCCAAAATCCGCAGGCTGTCCCTGCCTGCCACCTCCTGCCGGAGGAGTCGGAGCAGCGGATTGCGCTGAAGTCAGAGGACAAGCCGGTGTTGCTGGCAGCGCTAAAGCTGCCATGCAGGCAGCGTGGCATATTTAACTGTAAGGTCTCTGCTGGATTAAAAAGGCTCCAGGTGAGGAGAGCATGATCAATAATTACAAATATTAAAAGTGGTGCCTTCTCTTGCTTTCCTACCTTTTTCCCCTTCCTTCTTTGCCTACAGGACTCAAAGCATCTGAATCCCCCAGACGATTGCTCATGCATTTACATTTTCATTTGCTTGGTTTATAGCAAGATTGTTCCAGCTTTTGGGAGGGGCAGCTATCAAAGACGTACAGGCACTGCCATTGTGTTTTATTGTTCCAGTCCATTTTTCCCTGTGAATGCAGGTGGGAGTTTTTCAGTGGGTTGGTTTTGTGGTTTTGCTTTCTCTTTCTTCTAAGCATTTATAACCCTTTTATTGTCAGTCTTCAATCATTTTTGATAGATCAATATATTTACTTCAGTGATGGTTCATCCTACAGTTGTGCTTGTATTTTTTTGCTTTGTTTATAGGGGTTATGAATAGATTCAGTGGGTTGTATCTCTGCTATACCTCTGTCATTGCGTGAGGATCGAGTCGCTTTATCTTGCCCCAATACCTGTATATTTAGAAGGAATATGAAGTGTCTGAATGAATGAATGACCAATGAAGCATTGGTCTGCTTTCAAATCTACTTGTTTTCCCTTTTTCCTAGGTAGACTTTGAGCAATTAAAAATGTAACTTTTGGTTCAGAAATTGCCTTCTCAGAAATCCTAAGTACGATTGCTGGTGTTTCATGTATGCTTGAACATTTGGAGGGAAGGGCTCTAGGAAACTGCTCCAGCAGACTCCAGAGATCCAGAAGGCTTGGGGAGTAACATAGCAAAGCAGTGTTGGATGATAACATTTACTCAGATGACTCAGAAATGAGGCAGGTCCATGGGAGTCCTGAGGTCTTTAGCCAAGCAGCTACAACCGAGAAGAAGAGGAGATGTTCTTGAGCCTACATCTCGCTCATGTCCCTGGGCAGCCAGAGGCTGGCCGGGACAGCTGTTTAATATAGCTGTGAAGAGAGCTCAAACATGTGCAACATGCACATGGGAATCGGGTCCCAGCATCAGTGTGATATGCTGCGTGCTGGCTGGCCATCAGAAGAAGGAGGTGGGTGAACAGGACCTGCTGCTCCATGGTGAAAGGGTACATCCATGGAAGAGGAGAGGGCTAAATGTACTCCTCCATCCTCAGGGATTTGGGTTGTTTCAGTATACGGTGTCATATATGCCATTTGTTATACAATTATCCCCTTCGCCCCCCCCACCCCCACCCCCCCCCAAACCGAGCAGCAAAACAAGCGTGTTTGTTACAACTGATAGTATGTACAAGGTGGTAAATGGAAAATAGGTCAACTAGGTAGTGCTCTTACTAATATTACTGTTTGAAACATGATCTGTGTCTTATGACTGCACATTAAATATTGGGAAAAATCCCTGAACATGCATGGAATTCAGCGAGGTTTAATAATTTAAACCAGGTGAGCATATTAGCTGTTCATAGGATGTTACCCCCATAGTTGTCTTACCAGAACTGTATACATCCTCTTTTTCAGTACGTCCATTTTTAGGCTGAAATAATTTGCCATGTTATGAAAGTCATGACTCAAGTACTTCTGAGCAGCGTGTTGTCCATTTGTAACAGCAGATTTTCCTGGAAGTCATTACTTTGGAGTGCCATTGTCAGCTGTACACATCACTCCTGCTCCTCTCATTCTTTGTGGCGCAGATTTGGCTGTTGTTGTTAGC
The DNA here is from genome assembly GCF_018139145.2 of Gymnogyps californianus. Taxonomy (NCBI): domain Eukaryota; kingdom Metazoa; phylum Chordata; class Aves; order Accipitriformes; family Cathartidae; genus Gymnogyps; species Gymnogyps californianus. The sequence goes on from NC_059471.1 coordinate 155,931,136, forward strand.
GAGGATGTTACCACTGATGCACAAGCTATCAGGTTTTTCCATTCTTTTCTTTCTTTTCTATCTCTGTTGAATTGCAGTTTCCTTTGTCTTCTGCGTGGTGCACTGAAAGAGGTTAGAAAATTTATCAGGGTTATTTTTAATGGGTTTTTAAAGTCCGGCACGACACAGATTGAATTGATTCAGGAAAATTTCCTGGAGCTGCAGTGGTTTTTATTATTAAAAATATTTTTATCATTACAATTTTTCTGTAAGAAAATACATCTATTTTTTCCTTTTAGTCCTATAACAAAGCCCTGCTTTCTAATGTTTCCACATGGTCAGATATTAGCCATTTCCCAAGATAATTTAGTTTGGTCATGTGTACGGCTAGCATTTTTATTGTAAAGAATTCTGCTAGTGGTTTCATGATAAATGCATGAAGCATTGGGAAATGACTTTTATTGGGCTTAGTGTGCATTTAATAATGCATTAACAAAATTAAATGATTTTGTGTGTATGTGTGTAGATCTTAAGAATGTATAGAAAAAGTACACACTACCATAGGTATGCAAGGATTTTAAAAAATGAATCTTTCCTATGTGCATTTTGTATGCTGTAGCATAAAAAAGGACATTCCCAGGAGCTCAGTAGGTGGTTACTATCCTTTTTACTTTGTTTCAACATATGTTTTTAAGGCAGATAGGGAAAGGAAAGTGAGTCCCAATGACTGTCCCCCTCGTGGCCAGTCTGGCAAACCCTTACTTGCCTGAGTAAGGCTGTCCGGTGTTGGCTGGGATCTGTGTCTTTATTGCACGCAAACCAGATGAATGGATTGCCCATTGCTTCCCACTTATGAAACCCTGCTTTCATTTGCTTAAACTTCACATGTCTTCAGGCTGGTAGCCATGACCAAGTCGTAGCGTCTTGTTTCTTATTCAACAAAACAGTGTATGCATGTGTAGTTACGCAAAACTCAGTTTGGCTTACTCATTTCACCATGTTATGTTTATGATGCAAAAAATCAGTATATTGAGTCCCACCTATCATTGAGGAATTAAAATTTCCTAATATTAAGACAGTATTATTTCAGAAATCCATGCATCTGCATTAACATAAACAGAGCAAAGGAATAAAAAGGGATGGTGTGCAATATATTGTATCTCTCTCATTGATTTAAGATCAAAATGCCAGTAAGAAGGAGTAGACTGCAGAAAAATTATGTATATGTTTATTTCAAACACATGCAAAAATAAAATATTGTATCGTCCACCACTGCTGATCATATTTACAGGAGGCACATCAGCTGTCTTGCCTATGAAGAAATCAAAGATAAAGTGCAGAATTAAAACAAACAGGAACAGCCTACTGATTTTGAATGCCTCTATTCTGAATGCCTCTTTTGAAGATATGTATGAGGACATGACTTTTCAGCAGATAGAGATACTCAGTGTTTTCTGAAAGCCTTTTCTTTCCTTCAGGGCTAAAATGGCTAACCAAAACCGGAGATGTGAAAAACTCTAGTCACGCTTGAGTCCTGGCCGTGATATGTGAAGTATATATGAGATGAAGGTTGCAGAAATGCAGACTTATGGATGGCTTTTCGTTGTATCCTGATGTCAAGTCTCAGGAAGGAAAAATAATACAAACCTCAATTTTATCGTGGTCAGAGATGCCTTATGAGAGGCAGAAGTCAGATCACACAGGTTTTGTTTTAGTCATCTTGAAGTGTGTTTGCTTATATGAAGTTTAGTGATGGGCGTGTAACTAGCAACTTTATTACACTTGTGGTTTTATTATAGTCAACCTGTTTTATAGCTTGCTGTATCTTGCCGTGTCGTAGTAGCACAAATTATATTTAAATCCTTTGACCTCCTTCCTGTTTCATTTTCTCCGTATGGTCGCACATATGCTCTCCTCTTTTTGTCCCCTGCTCCCAAATTTTCCTTGGAGCCTGCACCACGACACGCGCATGCTCTCCGGCTTTCTGGGACACTGAGGATCTTCCCTGGCTTCATGGCCACCCATTCGGATGGGTCCCCCCTGCTTTGCTAGAAAGCAGCCCTGCGCCACACGCCCCTCTTCTATGTGTTCTCTCAGCCATATTATTCAATGTAGCATCACAGTCGTATCCTTCATCTTCTTCAAGTGCGCTGCTCTGTCTCCATATATCTTGTACGAAATGGCTGTAGCCCTGCCAGAGTAATACTGCCTGTTAATTGCTTACCTGTCTGTCAAGAGAAGCTGCTTAGAGCTTCTGACTAGAAATCAGGATAAGAGCTGAGCATATCCCTCTTGTGCCCTTACGTGGAAAAAAAAAAGATGGAGAAAAGGCAGCCTTGTTTAGCCCAAGTAACATTGTCTGCTTATCCTCCTCAGCCATCTTGTAGCCTTTTTTCCTTTTTCACTGCACTGATAAAAATAGGTAGCACTGTTGAATATAAATAATAGACTCATGTAATCCAAACAAATGAACACTGTGTAGATGGCAGCCAGTAAAGTTTGGACACACAGAAAGTTTGCTATCTCCCAGATGTAGCCTTCCCTAGAAATAGTAATCCAGTGTGCTGGAAATAGTAACCTGATGGTTTTTCTGTCAGGGTATGGCAAAGGACTACTTTGGTAGTGAATTAGGTGCAAAGAGCTCGAGATGAGACTGCCCTCATGCCGTGTCTCACAAACCCACAGAAAGGCCGGGCACAGAAATATGCTGAAACCCATAGGAAACGTCTGCTGCACCATCACATGAGGTCAGTCAGGCATACTGTGCTTTAACGAGCGCAGACAAAACAAGCTTTGGTGAAAATGTCACAGTCTAAACATGGGTAACAAAACACAGACTAATACAGTCCAAGCTTGGTGGGAAACACCATGGGAAAAGATTTAGAAATCTCCTTCTGGCACTCTTGCCGAGGTGAAGAGCAATGAGTGCTTTAGCGTCACCCAATAGCAGTAGCACCGCACACCCAGGCGGGAGGAGCAACTGGTTTCTCATTAATATCACAGTACTCCTCATTTCCAGTAGCATCCTATAAAAGCAGTACCCTATTTACAGCTTTCATTTCGCATTAATAAAGTGGAATACTGATGTAGCTAATCAGCACTAGTGGTATGATGCAAGCATGCTGAGCGGCGGCGGCAGTGATGGCAATCATCTTAGCCCAGTTGCCAGGATAAAAATAAACCCCACCAGCCCTGGGAAGTGGCAGCTCCCCAGCTGCAGAGGAGCACAGCCCGGGACCCCACGGCTCCGCACTGCCCTGGCACCCAGCTTCTCCTGCAGCCCACCTGGAGCAAGAAAAGAAATGATTCTGTTATCCCTGTCCATCCCCTTTGCTGCTTCTCTTGCCAGCCCCTGAACGTGGGCATGAGTTTTTGTACTTGCGCTTGGATCTGGACTGAGATTTCCTCAGAAAACCAAATAGACATAGATTGCCAAATATGCTTGTATAATTCAGAGGTGGTTTTTTTTTCCTCTTCATGGCACTTTGTGAGCTTAATTTAATCCCTGTCATTCCTTATATGTGGGTAAATGTCATCTACTTCATTTCATGAATGAATTAACACAACCATGCAGAGTCTGCGTCTCCTGCACTGCTCACTTGGAAGGGGGAAGGGATTAGTAAATGTGTGTGACACCCTCAAGTTGCTAAACCCCAGCTGGGGTTAGAGATGCCCAGAAATAGATCTCGTTTGCACCCTGGTGTAAGGTACTTGAAAGACTCTGACAGCTCTGTACCTTGTAATGGCCCCAATCAGCCGCCCTCCTCTTTATTGTCAACCCTAAATACATTACTTTGGTACCATGAATCTCTTACTGTACCTGACAATGGAGGAGCTCCTTTAAAAATAGCTGTGCTTTTAGTGGTGGGGAGAATATAAATAATCCCGGAATTTTCTTCCTTTTTTGATACTTCCTTAAGCATGTCAGAAAACAGAAGTCTTTTGGCGCAAGGTGCAAGTTTGAGATAGTGCAGAGGTTCTTGGTATGTAGAAGATGGCATTTTTAATCCCGGGTATGTGGACAAAGAGGTGGATGCATAGCAATACAGAGCGGCGCAGAAAGTGTGCACGAGTGTCTGGGCATCTTGTTAAGTGATATTTTTAATACAGTCAGGAATTAAATTAATAGTTCTGTGTGCTTATTTTAAAGCTTTCATGACATGAAAAGAAGCATAGTTCATCGAAAAAGGAAATGAGGAACAATTTATTCTTAAATAGAAGTCACTATGGCCATGTCTTCTTTTTCATGAATTTACACAATGGGTTGGATTAGTCTCCGGCTGAGGGCTGTGTGTGTGTGTGTGTGTGTGTTAGCAAAGCTGTGCTTTGAAACTTTTCTCTGTGCCTGAGACTGCTCACTGCTACCAGGGCTTCATTTTCATGTGCAGTAAGTTCACCTGTTTCTAGGGTGTTGTGGGGTTTTTTTGGTTTGGTTTGGTTTGGTTTTGGGTTTTTTTTCATAAGTGGTAATGTGCATGTCTCAGTTCTCTAATCTGGAGATGCTCAGCTTGTCAGTGCTTTATAAAAATAGTCCAGGAAGGCACCCTGCCAGCTAGAGTCACAGCCCAGGACGCAGGAGAAGCGGCATGGGGGTTAGCTCCTGACTTTCCAGCAGACTTCCCCCTGCCTGAAGAAAGCCGGTGTGGGATTTTCAGGTGTACAGGGCAGCTGAGGAGCTCTGTTCCTGCAGGGAGTAAGAAAAAAAAAAATAGGTGATTGCTGGCAATTCCCGGCTCCTCCGTACCTGCCTGTGCCCTAGTCCCTCAGATGGAAAATGGAGGACGTTGTTTGTTTTCCCCACTGCTTGTCGCTCCTGTTTATTTAAATTGTAGACTCCACAGGCCTAGAATAAGCCTTCTACTTATGTATAACTCCTGCCAAATTAGGGCCTGAGGACCTTGGAGGCCTCTAGCTGCTATTATAACACAAATAATAATGGGACTCTCAGTACCTGACAATTTTTTGTTCCCTCCTTTCCTTTCCTCTTAGCCCAAAGTAACCCTTTCTGCGTAGATTGTTTGGGCTTTGCAGCTGTTTGTTACATATCGCTTAGTCCTACAGAGCCTGAATTGCCTGCAAGAGCTGGAAGGGGACAGGGGACAGTGTTCATGACAAATCAATTTGCTGACCTCTGAAATAATTAAGCAAGTAACACCAGGCTTCAGTCCTATTTTAAACAAGCAGTGCGCTATACGTTTTTTTGCGTTTCTCTGCCTGCAGTGAATGGATGTCTCTAAAGAAAAGAGGCAGAGTGATCGAGGAACTTTTTTTTAAGGAAATGTCTCCTAAGAAAATTAGTCTTTTCCCCTGTATCTCTGTGTCTTTGCATACCTCTCCTTCCCCCCCCCCCTTTTTTTTGGTTCTTTGTTCTTTGCTCTTCCCTGAGGAAGATAGAGATAATAAAATTTTCTATTTTCATTTAGCTTTCCAGATGATCTTTGTGTACTTTACCAGTCTGCAGCATAGAAAACAAAGCCTTGTTTATTGCCTAACAGCATATATGTGTTTTATGATTCATGTGATGTGTTTGTAATACATGGGGTTGATAATAGATAGGGAGATCAAAGTCTTCTGTGAATTGACAGCAGCACTATGAACAAGGTGAAAGGGTTGCAGGTGTTTCCCACACGGGTGTTACACAAAAACATATGGCCCTTTGCCATGATGTACTGCGCACACACTCCATTTTTTCCTGTGCAGCAAGGCAACATTGCTGTGAGCTTTGCTCAGAGGGCACGTCCGTGGCTCAGGGCCTGGGGGACGCTGTCAGAAGCAGATGACCGTGCAGCATGGCCAGAACAATATTGGGGGCACAGAAAGAATAATGCTAAATTGGTCCTTCAAATTAAAAGTAGCTGACTGATCTGCTACATCGCCTGAGAACAGAAATCTGCGTTCCCGAGGAGTCCCTGGCAAACATTGGAAAGGGAGATGGTGTGCTTGGGCGTTGCACGAGGGACTGGGCAGTCCCATGTGCCTCTTGTCTCACTGCTCCTACCTCAGCTCGTAGTTGGACTTGGCAGGCATCTCTTACCTCCATGGGGTAATTTTTGTGGCCATGGCCACGGCAGGCACAAGGTGCAGGTTGAGACACCTGGGCCACATCTCTGCAGAAAGCAATGGTGGTGCATGTGCAAAACAGCAGAAATCATGGCTGGATTGCTGCTTATTCTTGTGAATAAAAGAAAAGATGTGTTTAGTAAATGACTAAATCATTGCAAAGAGGACTGGAACGTCTTGGGTGAAACCTGAACACAAGACAGAAGTCTCTGTCCTTTTCATTAATTGCCCTAAGAGTGGTGCTTGTCTGCTCTTACAAACCAAACTGCTGCAGTTGAGTGTGTTGGGTGTTTGTAGCGTCTTCAGTTATTAGAACACCCTGGATGCAGATTAACTTCCTTTGCTCAATATACTATAACATAACCACCCCCTTGACCTGCGAGCCCTTTGTTAAACGCGCTGGAGGGCAGCGTGCCTTTTCGGCAACTTCTGGGAGTAGATCCATGCCCTCCATTGAACACTTCTGAAAAACTTTTTGCCTGGCCCTCCTGGGGACAGTGCAGCACAGGGCTGCCCACTTCTGCGCTGGCAGCCCACTGGGGTGATGGCTCGTCATCTGCCCTTTCTTCTGCTGGAGGAAGCTAATGCTGTCCTCATGCTGTTGATGTGCTGGTACCAGGTCTTTCTTGTCTCACCTTCCAACGGAGCTAAAGCTGCTGGTCTAAAAATGTGGATTTTTTCCTCTGTTTTGGAGGGCTGCAGTTTAAATGGAAATTTAATAGAAATTGCCCCAACAGCATAACTTAAATAACTGAGGCCTCATCTATACAGGAAAATTACACTCATATGTGGGTCATGAAATTCATTTTTACCTGTATGACAGTGTTACAACAGATTGCCATGTGGAAAGAGTTGCATCGCTCTGAGGAGGCCATACTACATTCATGTGTTCTTGTTTCTCTGCAGGACTGAGCTAGATAGATAGTCCTAAGCATTTACATTGCACCCTGAATGCCCTACATGAAAATATTACAAAGGGTTGGGTCAAGCAGTGTAAAGGTACTGTATCACTGTAGTTAAAGGTAGGACTTTTGTGTGTGGACAAGCCCTGTGAAAAGATTAACCTAGAGGAAGTTAATAAAAAGTGCTGTCCTAAATTATTCATGAATCCATTTGTAATGCATTTGCCGGGAGGCTTTTGTTTTTCTCAAACTCTTATTTATTAAAATCTGACAAGAATATCGGGTTTTGTTCAATAATAAATCTAAGTCTATGTGAGTCTGGTGATATCCTCATGTAGTAATACAGAATCAAAATGAAGTTACATGGCAGGGGTGAATATGTTATTTACTTGGGAAGAATAGATTATTGTTCAGGAGGATTTTATCTTTTACCCACCATTTCGGAACAAGTGAAAAAAAAAAACCTAGTTGGGAGATATCCTCTTGGTTTGTGACTGAGGCCTTGATCCTGCAAAGGATTTTAAATATGTTAAAACTCAGTTAAGCATCTTTCTGGTGGTTTTGCAGGTTCTGGACCTGTGTTTGCTAAATGAAATAGCTCAGATGATCTTGTTTCATGCTTAGCTCTACTTGTCCTTTTTCCTTAACTTCACAGGAAGATCATGGAAGTCGTGCTCCCAGCCTGCGGATTTTGACTTCCAAAGCATGTCCATACACACCCTTTTCTTTTTGTGTCCTAGAAAAGGCTAGAAAGATTATATACAGAAAGTAGGAGAATGGAAAAAAGCCAGGAAGAGAGCTTGTGCTGTTTGGGATACAATAAAAGATGGTAGTCTGTGTGTGCTTTACAGCAGTAGTTCCTTAAAAGCAGGCAGAACTTTGCTTAAAAAGCAATTTAAGATATTTTTTCAGTGTTTTCAATTTATTAGTTTTAGGAGATTTTTTGCCCTTCTTCTCCTTCTCTGCCCTTATTTATAACTGGGTAAGGAAAGGAAAAACAGGTGCCTATAGATAGAAAATTAGAGAAGAGTAAATAAAAAAGAGCGAGCCTAGCTGTGGAAGCAGAACTGGGAGTTCGGGTGACTGGTCTGAGCCGGAGGATGATGAATGGATTTGTTTGCATAAGCTTGGCTTGTGAGTCACTTTCTCATAAAAGCAGCTTCAGTAGGAGAAGCTCCTGCCCCAAATTTTAGTCCTGAATGCTTTCAAGCACAAAGTTCACTGTGATATAAGGACTCCAACTGTGAGTACTGTCCTGTTATTCCAGTGGACCAGAGCTGGAGCTCTGCAGCTTCCCAAGTTTGAAATAAACTAGAAGTGTCTCTCACTCACACACACACACATGTGCTTTGCATGATGTATCATGTGGTGCCTCTTGGTGGTCAGAGTTAAGCTATCTGGGTAGACATAATCAGCTTCTGATTCAGGTTTGGAATCTGGTATTAGGGATTTGGTCCCTGTGAAAAGCTGTGTGTTGGAGGACCATCAGTCACTAACAATTAAATAAGACAAGGAACTTGATAAATTTGGAGAGGGGAAGGGAAAAGCAAGGTGTGAGTGTGAGAGGTCAGTATTCATGGCTGATCATCCTGGGTAGGTTTGCAGCAGCACAGGTCTTCGCCTTGGGAGCTTGCTTTGCCTCTCTGATGCCAGAGAAATTGTACAAAATACATGCGGAAGGGGCACGTAGGGCATAATGCTCTTTTACCACAGACTGTGATCAAAGCACTCTTTAAAATGAGGCCTCAGCTCTTTCTTATGCACCTATTAGCATTCTGAAGAAAAGTTTGACCATTAACAGACAGCTACTTTGCTGTGGTTTAGCAAACTGGGAGAGGTGAAAAAGGTTTATTTTAATAGAATGTACCACCTGTATCTAAGGTTCAAGTGGAGCCTGTGGGCTGGATTTGGGAAATAACAGTTCCCTCTGGAAACCCACCAGAGAAGATGATCTCTTCCTTCCTGAAGAAAATTATTTTCTTGTTCTGCTCTGCCATTTGTTTGTTATGAGTTTTGGTGATATGGAGGTCAAGGTGGACTGTGAAACCCTGCTTTGGAATCAAGATATTTGTCTGACTTGTTTGCCCTCGGTGAAATCAGCACTGCTGCAGCTTCATTGCCATGGGAACCTCCAGTTACTAAATTTAATTCAGCCCAGGGTTTGCTTGTCTGTTCTGTTGCTGCAATGTAGACAGGTGATAAGCAATATATTGATACTAAGGTGTATCATACCAAAATGATTAGGCATCGATATTACCACGGTATTGCAGCATCTGTGGTATTGCTCTTGTGTTCTGCTCTGAGCTGCCTGGCCCTCCTGTGCCTGCCTCCAGCCTCCTCTTCCTCTCTCCTGGCAGAGCAAAGGCAGCGCTGCCTGCATAGTCAGAAAGACGGTCCAGCAATCGGCAAAGGTAGGGACTGCAGGCAACCTCTGCTTGCTGGTGGTACTTCTCCCTCCCCCTGCAGAGCAGCCAAGCATGGAGCGCCCATGGACCTTGGGGGGGAATGCTGCTGGAGAAGGGAGCGCTGCACCCCTAGGAGTTGTGGCATTGAGGTGGGTCCCAGTATCTCTGCGGCATCCATGATGGTGTGAAGTCCCCAAAGGACAGACCCTGGCTCCACAAGATCAGATTAAACTGGGAGCAGGGAGATAGAGGGTGTACAAGCAGAGAGTGAGACCCCTGCCACCCAGTCTTCTTCTGAAGTTTTATTAATTCCTTTATACTTGGTGAACCTTTTTTTTTCTTTTTTTCTTTTTTTTTCCCCCATTGGTGTTATGTAAGGTTCAGATGGTATCTGTTAGGCAGTTAAGTTTGTGATAATGCAGAGCCTGATGTCTGAACCTCGGTTCCAGTGCTAGTAGAAGTGGTGGAAATGTGCCTTTACTACAGCCAAGCTGGGGAGACTTCGTTGTAGGCTCATTGACCTCAATGCAAGGCTCATTGTAGACCGGGCTTTGTGACGGAGAGACATTTCACGTGGCTAACTGCAGGATAATCGATTTTGTAGGTCTTTCATGATTGTTTGGGTTGTTGATTTCTAATGTTTTGTCCCTCTGTAGTTTGGTTTAGTGATACTACATCACTTTGTACAGAATTCATAGTGAGCATAGAGTGTGTAAACCTTTACGTTAAAATCTTGGCTGAGTATTGATTAATCAGTAAAAGGTTTTAAGCTGTTTCCTTTAAATTCCAGGACCATACGTCTTAATTTAATAGTTGAGAGGGATGGGGAAAGATACTGCTTTACCCAAAGGAATACATTTTCTGTGTTATTTGTTCATGACAGGTATTTTCAAGCCAAAAGGGGTATTTTAGGGAAGGAGACGGTTCTCTGGTGGTCGTTATCTGATAAAATGACTCTCTGCTTTCTTTCATGTAGGTATTACATTGGTCGCCAGATGTTTGTGGTGGTCTCCACACCAGAGATGATCAAGCAAATCTTAGTGACAGAATTCAGTAACTTCACCAACAGAACTGTAAGTAGACAAAAAGGTTGGCTTTGTGGATGGAGTTGGTAGTACTGCTAATTTGAGCTCAGACCGAAACTGACTGCAAGGGAGCTGGAAATAGAGAGAAAAAGTGCAACGTGGTTCAATAAGACTTAAAGCTATATAAACTCAATATATACATTCAGTCAAAGACTCCTGTTACCAGGACACTCTGAGGATGAAAAAGAATGTCCTTAAAAGAGACGCACTGCCCTTGTGACTGAGCCACCAGATGGATGCTGAAGAGAGAGGGTTTCAATATCCAATTTTGCCACTGACCTCCTGTGAAATCCTGGGAAAATCACTTACTAGCTTTCTTCCTTGGTTCTCAATCTGTAACATGGGGACAGTATTATTTGCTTTCTCCCACCCATGGTCTGTTTTTTGCTTTTAGACTTTCTAGGGCAGGAGCAGGCTGCTTGGGACAGGGACATGCCTCCCACAGCTACTGTATGTTGCTTTGTCATACTTATCCCTCTGAAAAAAATAAATAGCAAAGAATGAAGTTGGAGTTAGCAAGGACTTATACATATGCTGTTGGTTACACGCTTATATATTAAAAAGCTCTTTTTCAAGTACTGGTTAGAACAAATAATGAGGGGGGAGCGGCCAGAGGGACTGTAAACATTTCCAGCAGTTCCTCAGCATTTTACAAGGAAATACTGTCACTGTGACTGCACACTGCCTCAGTGCCATCCATTCCCTGCTTCCTCCTGGCCTCTTTGTATGCTCAAACGTGCTCAAATAAACTCACATGTATTCAGGAGGGTTGTTTGTGCCCTCAGGGAAAATTTCATCTCTGATCAGCTGTCTGTCTCCTCTGTCCCTCTGATCCTCTGTGCAACCAGACAGTCTGTTTGCAGACTTCTTGTCTCCTTTGCTTGCTTCTTTTGTTACATGAGGTTCATCTTGTGACTACTTGTATCTTATTTAATAACCACTTGTACCAGTCGCCCTCCATTCTGCCTATAACTCATATCTGAATGGAAGAATCCCAGTGTGCAACCTTCTTAGGCTGAAGTTGTTGTGTGTGGCAAGGGTCTTTCCCCCATTTTCTCTGTATTTGAAGGAATTTCCCACCCCTTCCCTTCTTCCACCCCCAAGCAGGAACTCTGTTTCTTCCTGTCTATAACTTTCCCATGCTCTTCTCCTGTATATTTGATAGGAGTAGACTGTACTCACTATTCATAGCAGTAGCTGGTGCCCAAATAACACCTCCCTGAAATTAGAGAGCATTCCTTTGAGGGTACATTCAGATATTCATTCTGCTCTTAATTTTAGTCAGCCTTGTCATTTGAATATATCTGTCTGTGCATTGTCACCCTTCTTATTTGGCAAAATTTTTCTTTCTCTCCAGGCTTTTATGGTCAGAGGTTTATCTCTCTTTCTTGTGGTTGTACATCCATCTGTCATGCTCTGTAACATTTGTGTTCCTCTCTAAAATTCAGGTAGGTCAAGTTACTATAGCCAGTCTCTCTCCCTGTCTTTCCTCATCAGGGATCTGTTAGGTATAGCTGTCTATGTAGGTTCATATCTTGCCCCTATCACTTAACTGTCCCCTGAACCATTTGTGGCTTTTCTGCACAACATCCTGCTTTATGGATGAGTAACTGTGGCACAGACTGAGTGACATCCCCGCCACTAACCAGAAAGCCTGTGACAGATGAGAAAATTTAACTCCTACCCCTCTCTCTAACAAAATGAACAGTTTCGCCCCCTGTGCCCTGTTGCTATTTCTGGCTTGCTTAATGCCCATGAGTCTAATTCAAATGAACTTGCTTCATCTTATATGCTTTTATCTGCTTGTTCCGTGGTCTTCTGACACAGCTGCAATCTTTGAGCATTGTTATTTCTCACTTTCCACTTTGTTCCCCCTCTTCTACCCATTGCTTTTCACTTACTGAAGATAAGCAGCCTTCTGTTTCTGGGTCCTTCCACATCTAACTTGATGATCTTTTTCCCCTCTTGAATTTTCACACTGGAAGCCCCCTCTCCTCTTTAATTCACAATCAACTGTCTTGATGAAGTTTTCGGCTATCCTGTACACTAAGGATTCTATATGAAAATAAATAATGCTGGATGGTATGTAATGAAGGCCAGTGGTATTTATTCAGATGTGATTTTGGTTATATGTGAATAATAGTTGAAAGGCGAGAGTGAGAAAAGCACTTTCCAAGTAATAGAATTCTTTCTTCTCATATTGACTGAATAAACGTCGTTTTAAGACTTTTAATAGGGTTGCTTCTGTTTATGTATTTTAAAATGACTCAAAGCAAGGTCCTATAATTTAAGTGAGAGTTTATCTTCACTAGTGAAGAATTCAAAATGCAAAATAGATCCTCCTACCTTATTTTACCCATTGCTTCCCCAAATGGTCTACTGATGAGTGGTTGTAGAACTGGCTTTGGAGTTAGTGCTGTTCACAAAGCTAGGCTAATATCTTTCAGTCCAGACATGGCATACACTTCTTATTTCAACCCAAAGCCTTTTTTTAGCTTGAGTGTCAGTCTTTAAGGGTGAGAAGGATAGGAAGGGAGTGAGACTGGTAGGTTTGAACAGGCCTTAGGAAAATCAACTGTGCTTCCCCCCCGCCAATGCATTTCCAAAATCAAGATTTGTACTTAATCCACCAGAGGTGAAATGTGAGTTATCTAACCCAGAATTCCACAAAGAGAGATTATTCACCACACTATGCAGCAGTTGTAGCAATCACATGTTAGCAAAGCGTCACTAAGTTGCAGGCTGTGCAGGACTAATTCTGAAAGCTAAGTGTAGAAAAAGTTTATATTCTGTGTTTATTTTGCTGCTCTTTCAATTAATCTTAAAGTATGTATATATTAGAGTAAGAGACAATGGGAAATTGAACTTGTGAAGGGTTGCAAACAGTGGATGAACTTGATAGACAGAAGAGGATAACATAATGATTCCGTGAACTCCGAGCTTTTATTAAAGCTGTCTGTAATGTGATGTCATGCCTTTGAGTGCTCGTAAGAAGAATGACCTTAATCTGGGATCATGCACTTGCTGGCTACTTGCTGGGAAGTCATCAGAAGACCTTTATGGAATCAGGGTGGTTTTAATTTGCTGAGAGGACTCTTCTGGAAGCATCTTGCGTCTCCACATCCAGAGAGACCTGGACCACTTCTACACTTCTCACGCACTGAACCTATCCACTCACTCATTATATGGACAAAGTAGATTTTGCATGTGATTAGAAGCCAAACTCTTGTTCACTTTATGCAATTATGTTTCCCTTTTATTATTATACATTTCACATCTTTACTATGAATATCTTTCAAATATTGCTGTAAAAAGCCTTTTAGGTTCCCTTGCCATCTTCTGTTGTTTCTGAGTTACTAATCAGTAATTCTTGCAACAGAAGTGTATGGTGGCTGCACATCAAATCTGCATTAAGGTTCACTTCCTTTTAGAACAAGCAACCAAGACCAGCACGCAGGGTGTTATTCGCCTGTAGGCATGGGATATATTTATTGTTAACTGTATAATCACAGGCAATAATGACATTCTACTTTCCCACTTAATTTTGACTTGATTAAGGTAAGCATTGTAGCCATTTAAAAACAAAAATGTCTACTGTAATGTACCTTCATACTTGAGGCATATGAAGCCTTTTCCCTATGTTTTTAATTATAGTTGAAGAAAAAAACATGAAAATTAGCTTATAGACCTTCTGCCAAAAAATATGGAATTGATTTTAATTTAGGTTAACCATGGAAACCTCAGCCAGCATTCTAGGCAGGGCTGTGCTGCAGTAAATGGTACCTTTTTCTCACAACTATGGTAAGTTGTCTCTTGAATAGAAGTTTTCTTTTAAGAGCACTAAGACCGTTTTTAGCTGCATTACTGTGTTGTGAGTGAGATATAGGTTTACGATGTTTGTTGCATTCTGCCAGGCAGGATAATGATACATAATCTGTTTTCAGATTGTTTTTAATTTCTGCATTGAAAATTTGTTTTTGAATTAGTACTTGAGAATCATTAAAGTGTACTTTTAAAAATGTAGGAGCAGAATGTTAAGATGGAGCAATGTGAAAAGAGCTATTACCTGATACATAATTTAAATGACTCAGAAGTTGTAGGCCAAACTATTTGCTAAAAATGTGGATCAGTGAGCCCTAAGGCAAAGTTAAGTACCGGCTAGTCAAGGTTTGCCAGGCTGCTGGAGTCAGTGCTCTGCCAGGATTCATGTGGCTATCACAGGTGGAAACTCATAGTTGATCCAGACCAAATCCTTAAATCTGCATGCCAACCAGCTGGAGGAGGGTGACGTTTTTAAATATAATAATCTACACCAATTCCAATAGCTGTAAGAAAACACCACTGTTTTCTCATCAGGAGCTTTGCTGTTACAGTGGAAAAAGTAACAGTGGATTAACAACAAATAATAATGAAGTAGTAAAAGTAAGAACAAAAAAGTAGCAAAGAAGTTGATATAACATGGCAGTGCAACTTCTTTGTATCCCTGTTGAAGGAAAAGCGAATTGCCTGAGCTTCTTTTCTTTTTGCTTGTCTATCCTTCCCCCTCTCCTAGTTCATCTGTGTGGGACATGATTATTCTTTTCACGTGTAGAATTTGCCTGTTACACTAAGCTGTTGGCTTCATCTTTATTTTGTTAAATCTGTAAAGCTTCAGGCCTACCTGTGGCATTAAACAAATAAAATACAGCCACCAAATAGGAAGGAGGCTATTTTCTGCATCTTGTTCAGCTGTGGTCCAGGATGGCTGCCATACCCCTGCATTGGCTGTTCTTTCTGGTATCTTATTAGGGGACACAGTACTGGCAAGAAAAGTGTCTGTGTATATTGCTCTATCAAAAGGTCTATCCAAATTTGATACAAGATGCCCTCCAGAGGTCTCTTCCAACCTCAACCGTCCTGTAATTCTGTGAATTTTGGGTCAGGCCCACAGCCAGCATAAATCAGCCTACTTCCATTAACTTCAGATGACCCTACACCAACTGATAGCGATTATGCATCTCCAGAGCAGGGCTGGGATGCACAACTGGCTTCAAACAGCTGAGTGGTGCCTCAGGAACTGTCCCTCTGTGTGTGTGTATGTGTTCTTGGCCTTTTGCAAGTAAAAGGTCACTTGTGTGTCTTGTGCAAGAACTTACTTGATGCATCCTGACTTGGTTTTTAGAGTACAGGCATTGCCTGTACGCAGCAGCCCTGCTGATGTGCTGTCATTTGGTAAACGGTGGTAATTCAGTTGTGTATCCAAACCCATAGTCTGACCAGGCTTATGGGCTGGGCTGTTTCTTCAGTCCCTCTCTCACAAATATGGGTTTTGTTTTGAAAAATAAACCCAGCAACATATTCATTTGGAGACGTGTCATATAAAAATAGTTAAGGAATGAAGAGTTGTGTACTGTTGCCAAAAGACGCATATACATGCTGTCTTGACCCTGTACCCTTGGTGGTTTGGTTTAGAAATGTTTCTTTTCTTCAAATTAAATGCCCTAGGATTATTTCCAGCTGTGTCAATGCCATCATCATTATCATCCTTTCACGTGAATTTCTTAGTTTATTTCCAAATTGTTGTTGCAAAGTGTGATGAACTCAGTTTGTAAATAGATGATGAGTGTGCTTTGTTGGAGGCTCACCTTTGCATGGGCACATGGTTTGAAGCACTAGTGACACACTGTGACAGTGGGTAAGTCAATATTTGGAAAATGATTCAAAGAAATGAGAAAAAATGGTGAAATATGTATCATGAGATCTTCATTTTTCTACCCTTTAAAATGACTGTTCAGTGGGATGGTTTAGTACACATGTGATGTTCCAGTGTGTGCTAATAATTTGATTGTGATCTTGAGTTTTAAAAACAAGCTGGTTTTTGTGGCAGCAGAGGGAAGGAATGTGCTTTAAGTTTGTTCACTGCCTCAGTCTTTTTAGATATGTTTCTTCATTTTCCCATTCCTTCATCTTGTTTCATCTTGTTTTTTGTTGGGTTCACATAGGACATGGAAGGTGACCAGCATAATGCTTCTGGACACAACATGTCTCAGGATTAGTTGTTACATCTGCATGTGTGCATGCATGCATATTTGTATGTATTTATGGATGCATACAGATGCACACATATTTGATTTGGGGTCTCTGTGATTTGAAGAGATGCTGAATCTCTAGTCCTCACTAGAGCCTTGCGGACATCAGTTGTGCCATATCTTATTATGGAAACTTCACAAAATGTGCTGCTTTGTACATGCCGTGGTGACATTTCAGTTCCTGATGCAGCAAAGCCATCACACCTGATGGCAGGCCATGCCTTGAACATCCAGTTCTTTGTGATACAGAGCTGCGATGTTCTCTTCTCCCTCCCTCCCTCCCTTTGTAGGACAAATTTAAGCAAGTGTCGATCCTGCCACATGTACACTAAGGCTCAGTCTTGTTGAGCTGAGAATATTCAGTGCTTCCAAAAATCATTCTCTGCCTTACGAGGGTAAGTGAAAAGGTGTCCAAGCAGTGAATTTATTAAGATTTACTTTTTTGCCTAGCAGTTTTCTACAGCTGCTAGATCATAGTTTGTTTGAAATCTTGGCTGGTACAGCATCATTATAGAAAGGGAATTACGCTAGCGGGGAATGCATTTGGCTGTATAGCGCTTAACTGTTTAATATTAATTTGTTTGACTGCATATTTGTGCGTGCTATTGTACAGCCATGTGAGCCCAGATGCGTGAGAGATTTTCCAGTGCCAGTGTCTGCCGAGCAAGAGCTCTTATCCTTGTTTTGACCTAATGGTTCTCACTGGGCTGTGCCAGAGCAGGAACTCCTAGGCTCAACAACCATAATGATGTATCTGCTTTCTTTCCCCAGTGTGCCTCCATGGCTGTCTTCTAGACATACCAGGATACCTTTCTAGCTTGGTCAATGTGTGTGTAACTATTTTGCTGCCTTCTTTACCTGGTAAAATAGCTTTTAATTCTGGATTTTTTTTTCTTTCCTCTTTTTGCTTTCAGAGCTTGCTGGTTAATTTTTCTGAGCAATTAAATCCAGTTTTGTTTCAATGTTTTAAAGTAGCAGTGCATATGCTTGCAACAGACACTTTAAAATTAAAATAATAAATATTGAGAGGGTCATTTCTTTCAGACTGTGTATAACTTTTTATGCATGCACAACAAATTGCCCCTTATTCCCCATATGCTGCAGCTAATAGCACAAAACTACTGTTGTCAAATGATCACTGCTATTGACTGTAAAATTAATCAGACTTTGGCTTCAGTTAGCCTTAAAGAAAGACTTGATATATTAGTAGACCGTGTTCTGGGAACCACCTGATCCTCTGAATCCCAGTGAGATGAAGTCTGGTTTTGTGATTAGGGCTCTAGGTTGGGATTTAGGAGCTCTGAGCTCAGTTTTTGGCTTTGCTACAGAATTCCTGTGTTCACAAGGGCAAATCATTTAGGAAGTGCTTTGTCACCTTAACAAATGTAAAAGAATATGTTGGGAATTTCCAGCTGAACATTATCATTAGTGAATGTTAGTGCTTCAGAACTGACGGCAGAGGGTTGGGATTTGGTTTATCTGTTAATTCAAATAGTTGTGGTGGGAGGTTTTTTTGTTTGTTCTTAAAAGAAGCTTCAGAAATGTAGAGGAAAAAGTTTTATTGAAAAGCTCTTTTTTTTTTTTCTTTTTGAGTAGCTTTCTATTGTGAAGTATTTAAAAAAAACCCTGAAGTACTAAAGTTAATATTAACAGATTCAGTTGAATGTATTTTGAGGATTATCTTCTCTTAAGTTTGTCATTTTTATTTGTAATTCTAATTCAGAACAGGAAACCAAGTGAAACCTCTGTCCTGCAAGGTGGGAAAGCTCATTTGTACCTACCTTGAACACCTGGCATGTGCCTCTGCTGACTTCTATTCCTAAAAAGATGTTAGCATTTACTTATTTCTATGCACATTCTTATGTCTCGTTTAATTCAGTTGGCTGTGAGTGTGTGTTTACCTAAGTATGTTTATTAATAGTCTGTCCACAATGGGGACGTTCCCTTAAATAGGAGCCTTTATTTTTCTGCGCCTCACATGGTCTCTTCTCACATATTTAAGTATTTGATAAAGACGAGTTTCTGAAGGTTTAGGAAGATATCGATAACAACAGTTTGGAGTGCCGCAGAACAGCTTACAAGCAAGCAATCTAAAAACGCTGACTGTAGTTAACAATTAGTTTAAGGATGGTCTGGAGGAGAACCTCGAACAGATATTTTATTTTCTTTGAGCAGTTACTTAGATGGTTTGTTGTTTGACGAAGGTTTGCAGTGTTGTCGTGGCTGGAGGCAGCTCTCCTGCAAGAGGTCAGCATATAGCCAGCAGTGGTGGTCAGACCGTAGTTGGGCTTGGAGAAAGCCACACTTCTTGTGAGGCTGCTATTTTAACTGGCTAATATATTGTTGTCCAGGTAGGTCATGTGAATTTGTTTGCTTAAGGTTTATGAATCTCTAATTGAGTAAGCAAACACTAATATTTGTCACATTTCCAGGTAAGATAGATAGCAAATAAAACCAGCTGATCCCTCCTGTATGAAGGGCTAGCAATGATGGTGGAAACAGATGGGTTACACACAGATGGAATACAAGAATAAAAACTTTCCACTTTTTCTCTTTTCCAGACATGGGTTGTCTCTTTTCAGATGCCGTGGGCCATAAACCTTGGCAATATAAAAGCAATGCAATTGACTGTAAGGAGGCTAGAAGGCTTAAAAACAAGTTTCCTCTTCCCTCGCCCCCATCAAGACATGATGAATCAGTAGGTTGAGACCATGGCTGATGTTGAGATGCACAGTCATCTTATCTTTTACAGGATTTATTACGAAGTGAGTTATTTTTCAGCATGGGTCTGAGTATTTGAATCTATCCCTGAGTCTTTCTCTGGTTTATTAATGGGCTGCAGTGCTGCCATCACCATGGTATCCTGCTACCTCTTCCCCTGTGAAGACTGCAAAACCGCATGTTGATGAAATTTACATTTTTAATTCTCCACTCTCCAGGCCTATACGTATAAAAATGGTTTGCAAAACCATGGGGGAACACAAACACAAGGACAATCTGGTATCGAGAAATGACTAGGGTTGCTGTGTTGTTTTGTTCGTTTTTAATGCTCTCTCTTTATGCTATTATACTGCAGCCATCATTGGTTCAATACCTGCTCCTAGGTAGACACCAGAACACCAGATGGATTACGTACTTTACAGCACTAATGATAGTGGCTGATAATGTGTGCAAATCTCCCTTTCACTGATTGTTCAAGGCAGTTAAGAAATACTGAATACAGCTGTACATAATTACGCTTCTTTTGAAACTAAACCAGCCTGTGAAATTTCTGTTCCTGGAAAATGGTCAAAATTAGTCAATAACAAAAACAAAACAAACAAACAACAAAAACCCAAGCCCTTTGCATGTGCTTAGTTAATGGTATATTGTGACATTCTGTTTCTTAGATGCAAAACTTCCCTGCCAACTCTATTGAGACTTACAGGGGGGGAAAAAAATGCTGCATAATGAAACTACAAAAAGGTGGTTTTGCTGCAGGTGTAGCAAGAGCTGATGTGACAATGCTCTGTGTGTATGCACTTGTTTATGTCAGAAGAAGTTTGTGTAGGACTAAGTATGTATGTGTCTTAGTGTGTTGCAGGTATGTGAAAGGATATTCCCTCTTTCTACCCACTCCCTATTTCTTTCACGTTTCTTTGAGTTACTGTAAGATCAACTTTTGAAATTATCTTTTTTGGCTTGTTTATCCTCACCTTTTTTTTCTTTCTTCTATCATTCTGCAAAATTTCCTTTTCTAAACGACAGAAGAAAACAAGATCAGAGTTTTATTAGGTTTTGCCTTCCCTTCCCCCAGTTTTTCTCCTGTTGAAACTTGCCAATCACTTTTAAAGCCTACATTGGGCTTTTCTGCAGCACAGGAGATATCATTAAGGCTTTAAACCCACTAATGAGGGAAATGTGCGCTGCTTGAAGGCTCCTGCAATATTAACTACATCCAATTATGTTAGGTAAACGTATGAGTATAGTCAAAACAGGATGAAAGCATATCTTTCTATTCAGGCCAAAAGCAGTCTTCTGAGCCAATCTTTCATCAAACTTACATTGGCTATTTATTTACTGGTTTTGCAGCACTTTTTTTTCTTTATACTGCAATGCTGAAGACAAACAACGCTTACAGACAGGAAAGGACTATCTATTCCCAGGGCTCTGTTCCGTATTTAAAGAACACGTTTTATTGCTGGATAAAATATGTGAAATCTTAAGGCTGATAAATATTTTTTCCTGTTTAAATACAGTATTGCTTCCTTATCTAATCCTGTTCTTAGCTGACTGTGTTATGAGTAGGTGTGAAACATGTGAGTGGAGATGCAGTTCGTGCTGGTCTTTGCTGGTCCTGACCTTTGATTTCTGTTGATTTGTTGTTTTTTAAAGGGAAGTTCAACTTATCCTACTTCTTTAGGCATATGCTGTGGGGATATTTTTTCTGAAGCTTATTCGGTCTAATAGCATGGGTTTTCAACAGTCCCTCATTTCTGACTTCTGAAACTGTTATTTGTCAGTAGCAGATTGGTTGTTTTGTTTACAGTTTTCTCCCTTTTCCCTATTCTTGACATATAGTAGAGCGTCATGTCCTTTGATTCCTGCCTTTCCCAGTCTGCTTTTGTTAGGAGAAGAGTAATTAGTTTGTCACTTGTTCCAGAATTGATACAGGCTCAGATCACAACATTCAAGTTGGCCTCGAGCGATCAGAGTTCAGACCCAGTACTTTGCTTTGTTTGCATGTCTTTATCCACATTTGGCGATAACTCACCTGCTCATGAACAAAAAGTCCTTTTGAAGCATCTGATGATACAGGAACCCGTTCAGGTCTATGCAAGTGATGTTTCACAGCACAGAGAAGTGATTTACATGTACTACCTGGAAGCCTAGAACTTCAGCACTGAGCATTGGAGCAGATGTGACACAGCAGTATATGATAGTTTGAATGGTTGTCGTGTATCATGCCTAAGATCTGTGTAGCCTAGCTGAGTGTCCTCTTTCAAAGGTGGCAAGCAGCAGAAGTGAAAAGACCAGCATAATAGCAAGACAGACAGTGACAGTAACCTTCCTTCTGGCTTATCTGCCCAGCCTCCAGCAACCAGTGCTGTGGTGACATCCAGTGCCAGAGGTTGCATCTGGGCATCATTTCTCTCAATGGCTCTACTGGCTACAAATCAGTTTCCCCCCACCACTTTTGAACCCTTTCTATTAACGATTACGCAAGCAGGTGACTTTTTTTCGTGGATGATCTTTTTGTTTCAAATGTGATAGGAGTTATATTTGGGGACTTGTGTGTGTGCAAGTGAAGTTCGTTCCTCTTCAGTGAGAGTTAATGTGATACACATGGGCATTATTATACTAATCCTTGCAAGCCTCTGCTCTTCATTTTAAGTCTTTTAAAAGTAGTATTGTCATCTCAAAAATAGTGGGAATAATTCTCCCTTTAGTCATCCATTCAGATAGCTTAATCCATTTACCTGCCGTTATGTTTATTTTTTAACTTAAACATGTGAAAGATTTTTTCCTTTCCTTTTTTTTTTTTTTTTTTGATGTAAGGGTAATATTCTTATCTAGTACAATGCTAACAACCTTTTGTTAAGATGTCTTAGCTGGACTTACCATTCCCACAGCAAGGCCTACAAAATGGATCATGTGAGCATTCCTCATCTGGTTCAGCTCAGAAGCTAATCCATCTTAGTTTATGTATCAAGGCGGACTTTTTCAAAACTATGCAGGCTGACTTGGCACTGAAGCAGATGATGAGTGCTCACAAGGGCTCTCCACCAGCTCCATCTCAATGGTGGTAATCTCCAGTAGATGGGGGGTGGTGACCAGCTGATGGGGTAGTAGCATCTTAAATTGATGCAGCTGTTTTTGTAGTGGTTCTCTGACCAGAGCCTGGAAAGTTCTTTTCTGAGCTTTACAAAATTACCTACCAATTAACTCCAGTAGATTTGTTCTAAGCAAAAATTTTTGCCATCCTGGTTTTTTGCTTGTGATCGTACACTATGTAATGTTCGTTCTGCAAGATTAAAACCTCCATGGGAAAGGATGTTTAGAGACAATGCGCTCCTTACCACTGACAGTGTGTTACAGCTATAAATCTTATGGATCATAAGTGAAAAATGAGTCGGCAGGTCTTATTTTAGTCTCTAGTGAGAATTCTTCTTTGTTTATATAGCAACCACATATCTTGGCACCATTTGTTGTAAATAGTTGATAGCAAATAGTTGGCTGGTCTGAGCCTTAGGAAGGGAACACGCTGCAGTGCGTTATGTAGGTGCTGGGGAAGCGCTGCGCTGTGCACGCAGCGCTCCTGACCGCGACCAAGGAAAGTTGCAGAGCACTTGCCAGTGCTGCTGACTTTTCGTCAGTGTTAAATTCACCACACTTAAAAGAAAAAGGAAAGAGGAGGAGGAATGTAAAATTCAAGTCTTCGCACTGCATGGCTTGCTCCCAGCTCTCCAGTGTAACGAGTGCTCCCTACTTTGAGCACATCTGGCCACTGCTCATTTTGACGTCGATTCACCTGTTTCTGAAGGCTCGGTGATGGCTAGAGGAGGCTCCATTTAGTCCCACAGACACATATGCGGCAACAGATATATACAGGGATCAGGAAACAGCTATTCTGCAGCAAAAGAAAAGGATTGTTGATCATTGTTAATTATTTACTCCTACCAGTCTCCTCTCACTGGTGTTAAGCAGTAGAAACTAAAATAACTACATTCTTTACTGAAATAATGTCCCATTCTTCTTCTTTTCGTTTCACGCTTGCTCTTGCAGAAAAGGGTTTGGGGAAATAAGTAGTAAAAACAAGAACTATCTTGCACTGTTCCCCTCTGCTAGATTAATTGTAAGTTGAAGATACACAAGATATTATTTTTTTCACTTTTCAAGGCAATTGCAAATGACAGTTTCCCCATTTCCTTTTCCATTTTCAGTATGCGCATTTAGATGAAGCTAAAACTGCACTCTTGCACTTTTTATGCAGCTTTCCTAAAATAATTCTGAATAATTTAACAATGGCTCAGAAACATTCCAGTTTAACCAGTCGTTGACCTTCAGTCATGTTTTAATGTCGTCAGGACTATACTGGTATTTCATCAGTTCCAAAGAAGCTGTATTGTAGCAGAGGAAATGGTGATATCTATAATTAAAGTTGCCCAATGTCTTCCATTACAATGTTTACCTTTCAGTAGCTTATCAAACTTTAACTGCTTCAATTAATATTTTCCATTTAGAATTTTTCAGTCAAAATGGTCTCGCTATTTCAGAGAAGCCGCCTAGGGAAAAGATAGGGTTATTTATCAATTGTGGGGGAAAAGAAACCCAGAGTCTTTTTCTTTGACTTTGGCTTTGTTCCCTCTAGTGTAAGGGCTGGATATAAAAACCACTTTGAAAATCTGACCAAACTGCTAAAGTTTATAAGCCCCTGAAGAATCTTAGTAAACACAGACTCAACAAAAATTATTAAAGAACAGGGAAACTCACTTGCTAGTATCGCTCTCCGGTGACAGGGCTCTACAGATCACTAACTTCTTCCACAAGTTGTCATGTGAGCTTTATGTCTAAAGGTTGAGAATCCTGAGTTTGTGACTGATTCATTTCACGTGAAAGACTTTTTTTTTTAATATGTAATATTAAAACCTTTCAGGACATTATTTTCTTTATAAATGTTACATTTGCAAAATCAAATAGAGATCCTGTGGGGAAAAACTAGTGCAGGATAACATAACTAAAGAATTGGACCCATTTTTGCATATGCTTTAGGATACAAAGACTGCACTCAGTCTAAGAATTTCAAGCCTTTTAATGCTTTATTTTGCTCTCTCAATTTCCTCCTAATATAATCATAATTGACTGCAGTAGGAATAGATAGCATGCTATATTGCCAGCATCAAGAATTAAAAAAAAAATATACCTTACATGGCCCTTAATGTTTTCTGAGTTTTGATTAGGAAATGTGTGGAAGATAGAAGTTTCATGTTGTGGCTGATTTTGAAGAGTCAAAAGCCGAAATAAAAATAAAAGTTGATTAGAATATTTTGTTTCAGTTACAGCTTCTAATGTAAAGCCAAAGTTGTTTTAATCTGCAAAGTAAAATTATTTTGTTCCAAAAACATATCTAACAAGATATGTTGTTGGAACTTTTCTCCATTTTTTCTTCCAGAAAGCCTGGAAAAACAAATTGATTTTGCAGTATTTCCAGTTTCTCTCAACCATGCGGCTTTATTTAAGTTTCTCTAACCAGCTCTGGTTTTATTTTGTTTAATGTTTGATTTCAGTTGTTAGACGGAATGCCCCCTCCCTAATTGGTGTTTCACCATGTCAGATTAGACATTCTCTGGATGCCCCAGCTGCTGGATGGCGCAGACTTGGTTTTTCCCTCCTCAGTGGTCAAGTGGGGCAGCTCTCATTTCCTCACTTTTTTCAGCTGTTCTCTTGGCGCTCGTGGTAGCTTTTATATTATATTGGCAGTGCACAGTCAGTTTTGGCTGTAAGAAGTTAGGCTGGTCCCAGGGTTAAGATTTATTCTAAGTAAAAATTTCAGCAGGGTTTTAGACATGTTGCAGAGGGTTATTTTTTCAATTTCGAGATCCCTTTTATTTTTCAGGCTGTTGTATGCTGGGGGGATTCAGCACGGACCTCAGATGTGGGAGAAGCAGCTGTGCAGATGCAAAATGAGTTCTTGTGATGTGGGAGCGTGTGCTGCACTAGCCAGCACTGATGGTTGGAAACTACAATCCCTTCCTTTCCCCCTCTCCCACCCACCAGTAAAGCTGGGCTTGGAAGCGCAGATACTGATAACTTGCAAAAATGCTAGGTGCATGCAATCAAGTGTGATGTGCATGCCAAGTATGGTGCAGCCTGGCGATTTCACTGATGCGTGGTCTTCTAGAGAGTGAGGCCTCTTTCCTCCTTCACGTGGCAAGTCCCAGCAGGCAGGACTATGGCAACCTCCACTCGAGTTCCCCATTGCCTTTCCGTGTGCGCCTGGCTGTTGTGGGGTTAATACTCAGTGAAAGGTTGCAGGTGTTTCATTCTCATGGCTGGCACACACTCTTTCCCTGGGCATTCCATAAAAGAGAATCTAAATCCCAAATACCGCTCTGTCCTAGTGTGCATTTGCTGAGCTTCCAGCTTGTCTATGCCTGAAATGCTAGCGCTGGCTTTTTGGGCAATGTAAGGGGGGAGAATTCAGGATCTGACCCATCCTTCTAGTTTCATGTCACAGTGACAGTGCAGTAAAACTGAAGCAATGGGGTGGTGAAACAGGCCCTCCAAATGCTATGTTGCCTGAAGGAGGCCTGTTTTGCAAGAAAGGGATCAGTGAGCTCTGGGGCGTGGGCTCCAATCTGTGGGGTTTTTGGTTGTTTTTAAATTTTATCTTATCTAGAACTCTTAAGATGACAAGATATGGCGATGTTCTTTACGCTTCATAATCCGCACTGCTTGCTATTACAAGCCTAATATGTTTGAGAATGCAAAAGTAGCTGATACTGTTAATTTATTTTGAACGAGGTACTTGCTGATACTCAGAGGAGCATTTTAGCTGCTCTCCTTGAAGAAATCAAGTAAGAGCGATGTGAGGAACAGTCTGGTTACAGGTTGTTTGGGAAGTGAGGCTGTTTTACTGAAATTGTGAGCTCCAGGGAACTCATAAGTCCTGTAATATTATCTGTATGCAGTAGGACTTTATTATTGTTGAAATTATTTTATGACAAACTCTTAATTCTCGATGTGCTCAAATTAATTTGTGAGAGTCAAATGAACAAATGCTATTTCATATAAGCATGTTTTGACATGCTTTGATAAATTAGGATTTATTTTTTTTTTTTACTTAATTGAAACCAGACAAATAACCACAAATATGAAATCTTGGAAGATAAAATCCTGAAAGTGTGCTATGCAACTACTTACCAAGTTTTATAGCCTACCTCTTCTTGAGGGACAAATAAATGAGGAACGAAAGTAGCTACTAATATCAGGAAAATGCATTAGTGTTTTGACAGATAGATGTGGAGATCTTAATACATGAAGTTGGTTTTTTCCCTGATGTGTAAATATACACTTAATGTAATTAGAAACAATTGTGAAGTAGCAGGCAGGGAATTCAAATTCTTCAGTTAAGCGGATATTGCAAATGTGATTTGTTGACAGCTTGTCATGCTGCCATTACATCTGACCTGGAGTTTTCTTTCTGAACGACTTTTCAAAGGAAAACTAACATAAAAAGAGACATATTTAGCCAGGGAGTGCTCTGTCTCTGACTAGCAGCAGATGCTTAGAGAAAGAGCAGAAGAACAGGGCAAGTGCAGAGTGGTATTTCCTACAGAATAGCCCCCTAACATCTGACTGTCCATGGCTGACTTCCTCAGCTGGAGGTTGCATCCGTGTTTTTAATTGTTAATAGCCCTTTTCTTCCAGTAGTTTGATTTAAATAGCATCTTGAACCCATTTGTATTTTTGAAAACCATGAGGAGTCTTCACAAGCAAATTTTTATATTTGCTTTGTTTGACATTGTTTTCAAATTTTCATTTTGGCATTGGGGGGAAAAAAGGTGAAAGACTTTTTCCTTGAGTTGTTTCGCGCATATTGGAGGTCATTGGTCTGAAGTACTGATTCCAAATGTTCTGTTTCAAATTAGATAAATGACAGTTTGAAGTATATTTTGTGTATCAGGATGTTGTCACACAGGGAATAGGATATTAGGCAACAACTTTTAGGTGCTACATGGGAACTTGTAAGACTGATAGAAACCCTTTGAAAAGACTCAGCTTTTGGTCATAGTTTACTACTTACTCACTTGTTTACTTTTAGTATTTCTCAGTGCTTTGAGATTTTAAGCTAGACTGGCCAGTTTATAATTTTATTTCTATATTGCAACATCTGAGTGAAAGAGGTCAAACCAAAATTGTCAATAAAGTATGAGATACATGAAAGAGTGACGTGTTTTATATATACTCTGATCTGAAGAAAAGTTTTGTATGTGAGTAATATTTTTAAACTAAGCCATTGGTAAGCCTCCCCTTCACCTGGCTAGCTTGCCTCTGCTAGAAATCAGAAAGTTCTGAGCATTTAACTCCCATTTAAGGAGCTTAATTTGAAAATACAGATTAAAAACTCTTGCTCAGTCATACCTCGTGCTTGGAAGTGCCTTGAGTCTCTTGGAGCTGGTGATTTCAACACCGAGGTTTCTCAGGCACCTGCAATTCTTTTTCTAAGCATGGTCAGAAGCACTTTGGTGCCAAAGTGCTTAGCAGTTTTGAGACCTACCTCGTGTCCAACCTAGGAGACCTATGAATATGATGTTTCAAGAGGAGATGGACCTCACAGGTACCTTTGAAACTGGCTGGTGGTTCAGGCTCTGAAGAAAATGTAGCAGCAGCAAACATGTTCCTTCGAGTCATGCAAGAAGGTAGTGGAACTGTGCCTTTTCAATACAGGCCTCAGGGACAAGGGGAGCTGCCCAGAGTGCAAGAGAAAGGCTTTCATGCATTTTTCTGCTGGAAATCGTTCCAAGACGCTCATCTCATCTCTCTGGGAAGTGCCTTACCTAGCAACCTGTAGGTGATTCTTGGGGAAGATGAACTTGCAGCCTTATGTGTTGAAGCTACTCCACATTCCATGCGGTCCTTGGCATTCATGGTAGAGAAGTTAGTGAATCTCTGCAGCTTAATAGGGCAGTCATCTGTATCAGGGAGGCCAAGGTTTCAGATACTACTACAAAATATTACTTATGTATCTTTATCTAATGGCAGTTTTATAGAAACAGACCTTGGAGAGGAACTGGGACTGAAGCCCTTTTCACAAGGGGAATGAATGCTCTAAGTCCAGTCTCAGTTCACTCCTAAGTATTCCCTGGAAAGGACAGGAGGGTTTAGAACTATCCCACCCTGCACCTTCCCTTAGCCTGTACTCCTGCTGTGATAGTTCTTTCCTTCTTCGTTATTCTTATTTCCTTACTTTTCTTCCCATCCTTATCTACAGGAAGGAATTACAACTTTTTTTCCCGTGTGTGAGTTCGGTTCCCTCAGCGACGGTATGAAAGGGAGTTACCACCATGACTTCCTTCACTTTTCAGTTGAAACAAAGGGAGTAATCCCTGATCACAGCTGTAGTGGCCTCTCTTGCACATTGTGTTATGATGTCCATGAGGAGGGAGGTGGCGAGGCCCTAGGGAGATGTGGGACTCTTCCTGCATTGCTGTCATGGCAGCTTGGACAACTCTGTGCTCAGCTTTGGTGAATCCTCTTCTGAGGTATCTAACTGCATACCCAAGGCATTTGGGTCAGGATTACGACAGGGGTCACCAGCCTAGAGGACAGGCAGTGGGAGGCTGGGTAGTACTTATAATCTCTCTTGGTGTTCTCCAGAATCTCCAAGGGTGCTGCAGAGGTGTCTCTGAATGAGCACATTATGGAATGTGATGTTCCTGTGTAATGGAAAGATCTAGCCCAAGTTCTTATGGACATTGCCTGCCATTCCTATGTATGCCAATGATTGAAAGCATGGGAATATATCTGTAGCAAAAGTTATTGGGGACTGGTTTTCTCCAAATTCTCCTTACAATCTGTAAAAGGAACCTTCTGGTCCTCAACCTTTCCTCTAGGAAAAGTGTGCATAAACAGAGAGGCTTTTAATAGTCTTATGACTCAAAGAGTTGCAGATAATGTCTCGATGTCCAAGCGGAGAGCAGTGATGAGTGGCATTCCTCAGGGGTCGGTATTAGGACCAGCACTGTTTAACATCTTTGTCAGCGACATGGACAGTGGGATTGAGTGCACCCTCAGCAAGTTTGACGACAACACCAAGCTGTGTGGTGCAGTCGACACGCTGGAAGGAAGGGACGCCATCCAGAGGGACCTTGACAGGCTTGAGAGGTGGGCCCATGCAAACCTCATGGAGTTCAACAAGGCCAAGTGCAAGGTCCTGCACATGGGTCAGGGCAATCCCAAGCACAAATACAGGCTGGGTGATGAGTGGATAGAGAGCAGGCCTGTGGAGAAGGACTTGAGGGTGCTGGTTGACGAGAAGCTCAACATGACCCGGCAATGTGCGCTTGCAGCCCAGAAAGCCAACCATATCCTGGGCTGCATCAAAAGAATTGTGACCAGCAGGTCGAGGGAGGTGATTCTGCCCCTCTACTCCGCTCTCGTGAGACCCCAGCTGGAGTAGTGTTCAGCTCTGGGGCCCCCAGCATAAGAAGGACATGAACCTGTTGGAGCAAGTCCAGAGAAGGGCCACGAAGAGGATCAGAGGGCTGGAGCACCTCTCCTATGAAGACAGGCTGAGAGAGTTGGGGTTGTTCAGCCTGGAGAAGAGAAGGCTCCGGGGAGACCTTACAGCAGCCTTCCAGTACCTAAAGGGGGCCTACAAGAAAGCTGGAGAAGGACTTTTTACAAGGGCATGTAGTGATAGACAAGGGGTAATGGCTTTAAACTGAAAGAGGGTAGATTTAGATTAGGTGTAAGGCATAAATTCTTCACTGTGAGGGTGGTGAGGCAGTGGAAGAGGTTGCCCCGAGAAGTTGTGGATGCCCCCTCCCTGGAAGTGTTCAAGGGCAGGTTGGATGGGGCTTTGAGCAACCTGGTCTAGTGGAAGGTGTCCCTGCCCATGGCAGGGGGGTTGGAACTAGATGATCTTTAAGGTCCCTTTCAACCCAAACCATTCTATGATCCAACATTAAAAAGCCCAGTTACGTCAGCTGGAAAGTAGATTTAAATATTGTGTTTAAAAACTGCTTCTCAGACACAGCAGAAACTGCATATAGAGCACAGGTTCTCTAGTACAACCTGAATTTTTTTATAATACCAAAACTCCTAATTAGTTAACAGTAAATACTTTTTTCTTTGGTTTGATTGTTTTGACCCCAAATATGCAAACTGACCGCCATATGCAAACTGATGAAGGCGTGGACTTAATTTTGATCTTGCTTACACCAACAAATGGAATGATGTGTGACTTGCATCAGTCTGGGTCAGACTGCAGGAGGCCATATGTGTTTATTTTAGCGTTTATGAATGGTTATATTTACCTCATTGCAATGACTCGCTTTGGTTTCTATTGACAAAACCATGACTTAATAGAATGTTTGCGAAGACAAGAACAGATGTTTCCAAGCTGCTTGCCACAGAGAGGAAAAAAACCCAGTATTTACTTGTAAGCTGGTGTTGGCTGTGCCATTTTTTCCAATGAGTAATGATGAACAGTAGCCATTAGTCAGTTGCTGGAGATCCTGACTTGACAACAAAGGAATGGGCTTGGAGATGCCTTTTTGTATAGTCTGATCTATACAGTAGAGTGGAAGACAATTGCTGTAATCACTGAAACCAATTCTACCTTGTAACACTCTTTTGAAGTATCTTAATGACCAAGGAGAACCTAAAAGCTTAATGAAATAGATAATGCATGGTATTTTCTTCCCTTCTTCGCAAGCATGTTGGTTTCAAATTAAGCTAAAAACTTTTGCTAGACACTTCTATGAAATTGCAAAGCAACATAAGCTTTTTGGAGTTAGTTTGGTGATTTTCTTGTTCCCTCTGCAGCCATATGAACTCCTCCTAAATCATAGATACTAAAATCAAACTTGTTTTAAATGGACTTTTATGGAGGGGAAAAAAGTGTAATAGACTATCGGCAGGGTTAACGATGATCAGGGAGGGTTTTTGGGAAGGTGTTTGTGAAGAAATATCTGTGCACATAGTTTTAATGTGCAAGGAAGGACTGACTTCAGTCACCCGGGAGCAGCAGTGTGCGGTGTGTGGCATCTGAGGATTGTGGATGTGGAGTTTTGGAAAGGCAAATGAAGCATGAATGTACTTTGGGAGAGACAATACCTGTGTGTAGCGATTGCCTCTGGTGTTATATGAGTGGGAGGCCCCTCGCAGGCAGAGCAGAGGTGTGGAAGGGACCCAGTGGTCTCCCACACTGGGGCACGGCGCTCAGTGGGCGATGCCAGGCCTTTGCCCTCCGTGAAGGCTGTGATCTTTGGGCAAGGAGTTGAGTCTTGCTCCAATATGATGATGATTTGTGAAGAGAAGAGATACACATTTTGAAGAGATGTGGCTATAACATCTGTGTAAGCAAGAACCTGCTAGATGGAAATGATAATGAATTACAGGGTATGTCACATAAATGAACTCTCTTTTGTTTTTAAAAACATGCAACACAGTGCTCTCCTGGTTCAACCAGAAGTTACTACACAATGTGTTTTTGAATGTCATGAATGCAGGGAGAGCTGAACATGACTTTTCCTCTTACAGAACACCAAGCAAGTTTTAAGGAATATACTGTATCAGTTTACCAACAGGGAATTTTTAAAACTAATATATGGAGGCATCTTCTGCCTTCCCACTTTCATGATCCACTTAATGCAGGCTTGGTAAGATGTATTCCTGGAGATATCTCGGGGGGGGGGGGGGGGGTGTTCTGTTACTTTTTTTAATAGGAAGTGTTATGTTGATCTGTAAGTGTCATGCCACTGCCACTGGCTGGATGAAATACCGTGTGAGCAATTCATGGGCTTACTGGTTCCACCTGCTGGCTGAACTGGTGGTGATGACCTGTCAATCAAGTGGGGTTGAACAAGTAATCTTATGAAAAGATTTTATGAATAATTCCTGTCTGAGGTATGGGGATAGAGTCTTCTTTTCGTGCTACAAACTTTCTCTCTGGTTTTTCATTAAATTTCATTTCATTAAATTAAATTAAATTTAAAAATGCAGTTTCTTAAGTAGGACGGCAATACCGAATCACAAGTGCATTTTTAGTAAGAGAAGGACAGCAACCCTCTTTGAAAATAAGAAGATGAACAAATTAACCCACTGATGTGCCAGTGCTGCTGCTTGCTCATCACTTCTGGAGCTCACCCAGGGAGAGAAAGGCTAGACCTGTTCCCCCTAGAGCTATCACAGATACTGCATGGCAGGCACGAGGGCTGGGAGAAGGACGACCTCTTGCATTGGGAACATACCCCAAAAATTTCCCCAAAAAGGGAAAAGGGTGGGGGGAACCCAGAGCTAGACTTTACCCTGGATACTGCAATGTCCAAGAGTACAGAAGAAAGGCTGGAGGTGAGAGGAGCGAATGTCTCTCATTAGCATGGGTTGTAGGGTTGAGACTAGGGCTAGAGTTCAGGGGAGCATGGGCATGGGATTCCAGTTAAAGCTGGATCCTTTCCTGGAGAAAGCTAAGGATTTACATGAAGGCAAATGGTGTTTGCTAGGTATGACTAATGCCAGAATTAGTGTTGGAGCTACTGTTAGGATTTGGGATTTTGGGTGCTCTAGAGCTTCGTTCCTTGTTTGAATCTCACCAGGCTTTCAGTGCTGAGGGTTGGCTCCAGCCAAAGTAAATCTTTTTTGATTGGTTTTGTTAGCACTAGGCTATGATTAAGTCTAAGTTTAAGATAACAAAGTTTCTGAGATCCTGTTTTATAGAGTTTCATTTCTTGCTGTGTTGTCAAAGCACACGGAGTAGATTGGCAGCTGGTTCTGAGGAGTTGAATGGTTTATATCGTAGGTTTCGGAGCTAGTAGGTTTTTAAAAGTCTTTAGAAGTACCCTTTAGGTTCTTTGAAGATTCACCTATTCAGAATATTTTAAGAGTGCGTGGCTGCATTAGCTTTCTTCTGCTGGTTGCAAACCTTCATCCTTCATTTTTCTACCAAAGGAAGAAGAGAAGGTTTCTGAGGGAACATCGTGGTGCTACTGCCCTTCCTCCTGCTCCCGGCAGTCATTGCTGGCTACCAGAGGTTCAGTCTAGCCTGCTAGTGACAAACTCAGAAAAGGAGCAAATGATTTATGAATCACACAAGGCTACAGTTATACTCCAGAATAAAATAGGGACAGGGTATTAATTAGTGCATGAGTAGGTCCTACAGATGTCCATGTTGACATGCTTCTTAGCTACAGTTATACTCCAGAATAAAATAGGGACAGGGTATTAATTAGTGCATGAGTAGGTCCTACAGATGTCCATGTTGACATGCTTCTTAGCATGGTTTTGTTCTGTATCGACTAGCTGTCCCCCAGGCATGGTCTGGGCACAGTTCAGGAGGTGAACATGCACCACAACCATAAGCAGTTTGGATATGGCCGATCTCTTCAGGAAAGTGATTTAACCTCGGGGACAGGAAGTGTTCTGTACCACTTGGTCTCAGAGCCAGAGAAGATTTGCTTGCCTGAATTATTTAGTAATACACAGCAAGCCAAATTGACTCAGGGACAAACAAGCCAGTAACTGGGTCTGAAGGGTCAGTCTAAGGAACAGCTTAATGGGGAGGGAATTCTTGCATCAGTTGCAAAGATGCTGCTCATCTGCAAACGTTATTTTGTTTTCTGTTTTAAAAGCACTAGTGTTTTAAAGGATTTATTTGGAAGCATATCCCTCCAATTTTCTTTGTTTTTTCTGATGGCATGTCTGTGATTGTGGGAACTCAGTAGCACTTGCAGGTATGCTGCAGTAGATTACCATGCTGCCTGTAGTTTTCATGCAGCATTACTGTACCGCGGTCAGAAATGGTTGATTACACAGGAGAAGGAAGCGCAGAGCAGTAGTTGAGTATTTAGATAATGCTAGATGGAATATGAGTCTGATTGCATTTGACTTAAAAGCAACCTCCTTCCCCGCCTAAAAACCAAAATCCCACCCCTGAAAATATTACAGCTGCCTCCCATGGTAATTTTTTTAGTGATTCTTATAGGCTCAAGAATTCTCAGATACAGCTAGTACTTTGTCCATTCAGAGAGAGGTGACACTTCATCTTTCACTAAGATATTTCAGGCTCATTCTCATACCAAATCCATTTTCATTCCTGCTATATGAACCTGTAACATAGATTATGCAATTAGGAGGAAAGTGTTTGCAGAAACGATAAGGAAAACCTGATAAATTAAATCCGCTATACACTGTCAGTCACGCTGATGCTATTCCAATAAACACAAACATGTTTTTGTGTACCCAGTTTAAAGAGACAGAGTAAAATAATTTATGGCCAAAATTGTCTTTCCTTCCTTGCAGCTTTTATACATATATACTACACACACCAAAAATATGTTAAGGGAGCATTACTGACATAAAGTAGAGTGCTAAAAAGGCAATGCTATGGTTAGTGTCGTAGTTATAGCATTATAGTTAACAGGCTTTCTGTTCAGTAACTGGGCCCCTCTCTGTGAATGCGCTATATACAGTCTTTATGCAATTAGGAGCATTTTTAGGGTGAATGTTTGGTTTTAGGAAGGGGCTTTGCTTTCAAGGCAAATGCAGTCAGATTTATACCACATCTGTTATTATCTAAGTGGAGCCTTGTCTTCCAGAGGAGATTTGTCTTACAGAATGCACAGATTGGGCAGCCTTCAATTTAGGAGTGGATGCAAAATACTTTTCCAAGTGTTGCCTTATAATTTTTTCCTTTTTTTTTTTTTTCTGTACACTATTCAAACCTTGCTTGGAAGACAAAATCAGTTATTTCTTTGTGGGAATTGTTATTCTGCTCTTTCACTGTAGTTTCTGAGTGCCTCAGAAATGTTAATGTATCATTAGCAGTTCTGAGGAGGTGATGTGATATCTCCACTTTATAAATCACGAGTGAAGGCTGGTGGTTGAAGCACAGGTCTGAGAGTGTTTGCTAATTTGGGGGCCCCGTTCAATGACCTGATTTCTTGGACTCATGCATTTCATGTGATCAAGGCACATTCCCTGTTGTTGACTTCAGTGGCATTAGTGAATGCTCAGGAGCTCTGCAATCTAGGCCTCAGGGCTTGAAACTGAAGACCAAAGATATGAGGAATACTTATTTGGTGACTACCTGAGTCAAGATTTAGTGTAAAGGGCTTCTCTAGCAGTACATAAGAACTGTGGAGCAGAGGCTAGCATACAGTACTTTCTCCAAGGACAATGCTAATTTCCAGTTGTCCGGAGCGTCTTTCTTCTGATTCTACTGTGCCTTTGAATATCTGTAACAAATGAGGCAGCGGTCCAGTGAGTGATGGTCTCTCTAGCTGCACTTCTGATCCTCAGAACAGATACCTACTGACAAGTTAGAAAACAGATCATTTATTTAAAGAGGATACTCAGAGAAAACAATCCAAACCACTTCAGCTTTGACAGCCTGTCCCAAGTTTTCCTTGTTATTGCACGAAATAGGATAGTCTATGTATACATTAAAAATGTGCCCATATTTTATCTTACAGTAGTCATCTGATGAGAGTATCTGAGTCAGTCTCTTCCTTCAGGTTAATATCCTGCTATGTACTCTTCTACTTAAAAACAGCTCATCTTTGCTCAAAACTGGTCTGTAGTGTCAGCTCAGTGACATTAGTTTACTACACTGGGTGGTGTTGCTGAGAATGTAAAACTATCCCATTAGCCTATTTGCAATATAAAATAGGCTTCTGCATTTTACAAGCTTATGCAGGGTAGCAAGATTCTGGCAAGTGTAAAGGAAAAAGGTGTTAAGGAGAGCTGGCAGCTCCTTAAAGAAAAGATATTAAGCGCAAACTCTTCCAATAAGGAGGAAAGTTAAGGAAGTGCAGTAGAAGACCAGTGTAGCTAAATTGTCAGCTCTTCATGGCCTCTGAAGAGAAGAATTTTTTTTACAGAGTGGGAAGTAGGTCAGATTTCCAAGAACAAGGATAAAAAAATAGCATGTAGGGACAATAAAATCAGAAGTCTTGAGGCACAAAATGAGATGAAAGTATCCAGGTATGTAACAGGTGGTAAGAACTCATTTTTCATGTACATTAGTAATGAAAGAAGGACTGAAAGAAAATATTACAGGGTGAAAGGGATCAACAGATGGCATTGGGAAGGCCAGAGTGTCTTTGGTTTTTGTGGGTCTTTCCCAGTAAAGCGGATACTGCTGCTACTGATAACATGGGGACTGTACTGCCACTGCTATCCTGGGCAGGTAGGCAGGGGCCTGGGTGCCAGAAGATCTTACGTGCAAATGAGTGTCTCTGTACAGCCTGATATCTACAGAACTGTACACCTTCCACCCCCACCCACCAATTTTAAGATGGTTTGTCTGGAGGACATTGCTGTACAATACCTGAAATACTGATTGGAGATGACTTGGAATGTGTTTGGAAACAGTCCACTGTTGGAAGGGAAGCATGAGCTGGGAGGATCCCAGAGGTGGCTTCTTTGCAAGTGCTATTTTGTACTTTTGTTAATGGGTTAGATGATGGCACTGAGTGCGATAACAATTTATTTAGAAGGCACTAAGCTGGTAAGCCTGAAAGACACTATGAAAGAAAAGGCTACAATTCAAAGGGGTCTTGATCAGTTGAAGAAGTAATCATAAAAAGAACGGTCACAGTTCAACAAGGACATGTTCTATATATGACTCTTAGGAGTAACCAACTTTAATGATAAAGGCCGGGGAATAACTTCCTAGGGAGTCATTATTCAGAAAAAAGTCTGAGAGTTGCAGGGAACCACAAGCCAGTACATGAGTCGACATTGTCATGCTGTGGTATGTAGCATTCCGGGGTGAACAGAGAGGAATATAGCCTGCAGAATGTATGGAAAAAAAAAATCCTTCCTTGTCTGGGGTACCATGTCAAGTCACAGGAAACTATACCTTGAGAAAGATGTAAATCAACGAGACTATGCAGAGGGAAAGCAACAAGACTGAACAAATGGTCCCAGAGGACATGACTGATAAGTACGTATTGAGTGAATTGGTGTTATTTGGGGTACATGGCAGCAATATGATTAGTGGTTATTATAGCCTTCTGTGTATATGGGCTGCTGCAAAGAGGGAGAGAATAACCTGTTTTATATGCCTGTGACAGCTCAAAGACTAAAGACTGTAAGTTCCAGCAAGAGAGATGGTGCTACCATGGTAAAAGTAGTCCAGCACTGGAAGAGTTTGCGTGGGGAGGTTATTGAATCTCCATTGTTGGAGGCCTTCAAGAACAATTAGGAAACATCCTCTGGCAATAATATAAGTTGTAGCAGATTCTGCTGTGGGGCTGGACATCTCCTGATGCCTCTTCCAGGCATAATTGCATTGTTTTCTGACATGCTTCCTCTTTCATCTTTTTTATCCTTTTACTCCTTGGGGAATATCACTATTCTCTGGATAGCGATTTCTTAGTTGGGGCGGGGGGATTAAAAT
This sequence comes from Gymnogyps californianus, assembly GCF_018139145.2. Classification (NCBI taxonomy): domain Eukaryota; kingdom Metazoa; phylum Chordata; class Aves; order Accipitriformes; family Cathartidae; genus Gymnogyps; species Gymnogyps californianus. The sequence goes on from NC_059471.1 coordinate 155,968,744, forward strand.
TTAGCAAATCCATAGCAGTCATCTTCGTACAGAACTTCATGGGGCAGTGCCTTAAACTACTATGTTTGACCAACTGCTGAAGCTGTAAGAGTCCCAGGCCATGACTTCTTAGTGAGAGTGTTCCTTATAGACAGAGTAAGGACTGGGACTTGCTTTCTAATAAACGTATTTTCTAAAGACTTTTAAAATGCATGTAACAGTCTGACATACCAGCTGTCACCAGAAATCATGTCCCCCACCAACACCCTCATGCGGTGTGTTGGCACTCATGTCACATGGAGAGGGAGTGTTGACAGGTCCTCTTGCTAGTCACCTTTGAAAGGGAGGAAAGAAGCCAGGGTTCAGCAAAGGAGAACTGGCAATTGCAGGAGAACACCAGGAACAGCAGAACCAGAACAGTCTGAGCAAGGAGTTACTGGACTGGCCCGGGGCTTTTACAAGCCCAAGAGGAAATGCGTGCAGCAAAAGGGAAATTTTGTCCAGCCTCATCCATGTTTAGCTTGGTATTTGGGACTGATTCGAACCTCTGTTGTTGTGGGACAGCAATGCAACACCATTCATGGCCAATCTTTCCAAGTTCCAGAGTCTCAAGTAGCTCTAGTTGCATTTGTGTTAAAAAGTGAATCGTGTTTTCTTTTGACTTAGAAGCCGAACTTGATTTCCAAGCCAATGCTTGACAGCATCCTTTGTCTTCGTGATGACAGATGGAAGTGTGTCCGGAGCCTCCTGACCCCAGCCTTCAGCGATACCAAACTGAAAGAGGTAAGGTATAGACAGTGCTGCTTTCATAATTAAGAATACATCGTCATTTTCTTTTGCGCAGGCATCTACTTTATATAGGTCCATATTAAGGATAGGTAAAACCTGTTACTTTGTGCCGGTTTATTTAGACCTGAAGAGCATGTGCAGTAGAGCGTACGTATGGTGTGGTCCAGGTCATAGACTGGTGAAATCAGAATAGCTCACCTGAGGATATGATCCTCTGTCTTTATATAAGCCAGTTTGTCCATAAAAGTGTAGCAAACTCAAAAAGGACCCTTACACCTTCCTCCCCCCCGCCCTGTTAGAAGTAAGCTAAAGTACGGGAAAGGTTATTGCTCCCAGTTGGAACATAGCTTTTCATGATTTGCAGAGTCAGCAGCTCTCACGTTAACATGGGAACTGCTGTCAGTCTATTTTCATTTCTCCATCTCCTCCCCCCCCCCCTTTTATTCTTTAATCCTTTCATATAATAAAATTAGTCACTGGAACAGAATGTCATTGCCAGATAAATACCCCTGACTGAAAATAAATGTCTTCGCGCTGACCTGCTGCTAATTTCGTATAAATGTCTCAGCATTTACTTAGCCATGGGAACCCATTACCTGGTAACAAAGTCCTATTCCAGTGACACAATATCTCTTAATTAAATGCAGATAAATGATTGACTGGTTAAAGTCTTCTTTCAAGGGAAAAAAAAACCACCACAACAAAAACCACCTCTTTCTTTATGTATTTTATTCTGAAAGGGAACCATGCCTCACTCCAGTGCCCAGTCCTGGGTTGTAAAATTTTCCACTGGGCAGACGCTTGTGTTGTTTTGACATGCCGCTGTCGAAATCCACAGTAACATCTAAATGTGTCTGGCTCTCCCAGCTCTATAGACAGCGGTCGCTTAGCAACGCTGGCTGTCACCTCCTTATTATGGTAAATTCTAATTGGTCGCCAGCCTGGCGGAGATGCTGATTAATCACGACTGACAATGCCATTGGTTATGCGCCCCGACATTTGCTCTGTCACCGGCTCCATCACGAAATTTTAGCAAGGCGAGGATGTTTAAATATGCAAGTGATTAGTTGCTCATGGCATGGTGGGGAGAGGAGAGTTTTGCATTTTCCTAGCGGAAATTAATCTGCCTTACTGCAGGTCATCGGCTCTTTGCTGGCGGACTAACAAAAGATAAAGCCGCGCTCCCCTCAATTTGCGGAGAGCAACCTCTGCCGGCACCAGCCGGGCAGACTTGACTGAGGAGAACGGTGAGGGCGAGCAGGCGGAGGCCCTGGGCATTGTGCTTTGGGGCTGGGCATGCATGGGTTTGCAGGGTTTGACCAATTAAACCGGGGCGGGACAAGAAGTCACGGTGCTCACTTCACACTGCTTGGTGGTGGAGCTGCAACGCAGGAGTAGTGGTAGGAGGTAAAATGGAGGGCTGGCTAGTGCCTGGTAGCTGTCTCACATGCAAAAATTGAGATCTTTATTTTTAGCCTGATGATCAGCTTTCCCTGTGTTGCCTCTTCCAAACTCTGTGGAAGGAGTGCGCTTGTGCGCGGGCTTAAGGTGACCTGGAAATGGTCACTTTCTCCTCCCAGTGTACAGAAAGTGGGAAAACAAGGAGTGGAGAAGGTGTCTCTGAAAGGCCCAGCTTTGTTCCTCTGTCCCATGTCTTCACCAGAAGGCAGTCCATCCCTACACAGAGAGGCACTTGCAGTAAGTCCATGTGAGATTAAGAACCTCTTTTGAATGGATGCACTCCTCAGCCTTGCATTTCGTTTTCTACCCAAATACATGAACAGTCCTGGGATTTGAAGTTAATGCAACTTAAGTCCTCGCCCATGCGCTTCTCTTGCTGTTGCTTAATTTAGAAGCCATACCAATACTTCTCAAAGGAAATCAATGCTCATTAATTATGATCTCACTTTAACTCTCCCATGTTTAGTACTCTCTCAGAACCTCTACAGGAGCATGGAAATAAAAATACCATGTTCTAGTATTTGCCATACTACAGAGTATTCAGAGTTATGTAGAAGACATCCTTTTTATAATAAACTCTTCCTCTCTACCTCAAAGGAGTTACAAATAAGCTAGTTTTTGTATTAATTTATTGCATAAGAACCTGGATATGTTGTTTTATACGTATTTATAAATACTGCTAGACACATTCCTCATTTCTTCTAAGACATTGATTCCTTTGCCACAGAGATCTGAGCTCTGACAAAACCCCACACCAAAGTCTTCCTTTCTGTTCACTTTGGATGTGTGCCTTGCCTTCATTTCCCTTTGCAAACTCCCCAGTGATGCTGGAGAGACTGCAGACCTCCCAAGTGGCTTTGGAGAGTGGTTCCCCTCGAGCACTGCAGCTCCTAGTGCCACTCCGAACATAGACTTGTCTGTCTGGATGCTCTGAGAGAACAGGGAGCTATTAGCCTGTGACAGAGCAATAAATGTTAACAACTCCTTGTGCTCCCCATAGCAATCACTTCAGATAAAAGATGCACAGAGGGCCAGAGAGTTGAGTGTAGATTCCTGATATCTCCATTTCAGAAACACAAGAATCTACTACTAGGCTAAAAGACAGCTTCAGCACTAGCAAGAACAAGAAGCCGGTCATCCACTCTCTGGCCTGGCTGCTGGAGGACAAAACCCAAGACAGAGCTAATGTATGTGGCTAAGGTTTGACCTGCGATGCCCCACAGAGGCATCTAACTGCTGTGGCTGGGGACAGAGGTGTACTTTGCCCTTGTCTCTCCACGGAAGCCGTGTAGTGCCACGGAGAAGTGCACTAAGCTTGAGGAATTTCCCCTTAGTTTGGCAAAAATCTCCAACAGCCAGTCACCAAATGAGGAAAAGTTGATCCCAGAAATTTTGAAGGTTGCAAAGTTGCAAGCAATTAACTGAAACTAGAGGTTATAGAGCTGTTGGCTAGCCAGTGTACTGATTGCTGCGTGTATGCAGAGAGTTGTTTTCCTAACATTTTTCAAGATTTTCTAGTATCTTCTCCAGCTTTCTCTCTCTGTCTCCTCAATTTCTCTTTAAAAGCCGTGCACCGTTGCACTGTTGCTTTTATAGATTTCTATACATTGTGTGTTCTGCCTTTTTAATTTTCTTTTTCTAAAGAGTATGTAAAGATTAGTAAAGCAGTCCGCTCCAACTGAAGGAAGTTTTGGCTCCAGATAGCATTAAATTCAAATACTATAGTGGTGAGCATAGCATAAATCAATAGACTTCTAAGCTTGATCCTGCAGTAAGATTTGGTAGCATCCCACATGAGATGCCACTGGAGTTGGTAGCAGATTTGATAATAAACTCTTTCCAGTGAGATCCCTGAATGGACCTTATAGTGCCATTGCTATGGGAGCACTAAGAATGAGAAATGAGAGATAGGAGGCAGGAGACCCAAGAAATTTCACTTCCAACTCTGCCATCATTGACTGCCTGTGGGGATTCTGACAGAAGCTACTTAAATTCTCTGTGCATGAAATGACTTTCATCTGTTAAATGGGAATAATACTGACCACTGAAAGTTGATCCAAGATATAACTCATAAGGAATTGGTGAAGTAAAATACCTGGGGGTCCTTAAGGAAAAGAAGCATTCCCCGGTGTTCCTGTCATGCTGTATTGGGTTTGTGTGGCAAGGTTTTGGTAGCGGGGGGCTACAGGGTTGGCTTCTGTGAGAAGCTGCTAGAAGCTTTCCCTATGTCCGATAAAGTTAATGCCAGCGGGTTCCAAGACAGACCCGCCGCTGGCCAAGGCCAAGCCAAGCAGCAACAGTGGTAGCGCCTCTGTGATAGCATATTTAAGAAAGGGAAAAGAAGTTACAGGGGAGTTGCAGTTGCAGCAAGAGAGAGGAGTGAGAAGATGTGAGAGGAACAACTCCGCAGACACCAAGGTCAGTGAAGAAGGAGGGGGAGGAGGTGCTCCAGGCGCCAGAGCAGAGATTCCTCTGCAGCCCGTGGTGAAGACCATGGTGAGACAGGCTGTCCCCCTGCAGCCCATGGAGGTCCACAGTGGAGCAGATATCCACCTGCAGCCCATGGAGGACCCCACGCCAGAGCAGGTGGATGCCTGAAGGACGCTGTGACCCTGTGGGAAGCCTGCGCTGGAGCAGGCTCCTGGCAGGACCTGTGGCCCCGTGGAGAGAGGAGCCCACGCTGGAGCAGGTTTGCTGGCAGGACTTGTGACCCCGTGGGGGACCCACGCTGGAGCAGTCTGCTCCTGAAGGACTGCACCCTGTGGATGGGACCCACGCTGGAGCAGTTCATGAAGAACTGTAGCCCATGGGAAGGACTCACTTTGGAGAAGTTCGTGGAGGACTGTCTCCCATGGGAGGGACCCCATGCTGGAGCAGGGGAAGAGTGTGAGGAGTCCTCCCCCGAGGAGGAAGGAGCGGCAGAAACAACGTGTGATGAACTGACCGAAACCCCCATTCCCCATCCCCCTGCGCTGCTCAGGGCGGGGAGGAGGCAGAGAAAATTGGGAGTAAAGTTAAGCCCGGGAAGAAGGGAGGGGTGGGGGGAACGTGTTTTAAGATATGGTTCTATTTCTTATTATCCTGCTCTGATTTGACTAGTAATAAATTAAACTAATTTTTCCCCAAGTCGAGTCTGTTTTGCCCATGACGGTAATTGGTGAGTGATCTCCCTGTCCTTATCTTGACCCACGAGCCTTTTGTTTTATTTTCTCTCCCCTGTCCAGTTGAGGAGGGGAGTGATAGAGCGGCTTTGGTGGGCACCTGGCATCCAGCCAGGGTCAACCCTACCACACATGCTCTCCACAGCTATTATGTATTGAAACAAGCTGATATGTTAGTGATCTTTCTGTACCAATCTTAATTCCCTATTTAGTATTTCTTATTTTGTTCCTCTTCTTTTTGCTGTGGTGCCTGTGATGATCCTGCAGTTCTGAACCCCTTGTCAGACTTGATAAATAGCTTTGCTCTCTTTTACAGCCAACACCAGCAGAAAACCTATTGATTTTTATTTATTCTGATGGTGCTGCAGTAGTCTTGTCATCTTCTATCAGTATGCTGGGAATCCTCTCCTCCATTAACCAACCATTAAAAAAACAGAACACAAAAATTAAAGAAGAGAGCACAGCATAATGTAGCATTGTCCTAAATAACCTGTGAAGTGGAGTTTGTGTTGAAGCATTTTCTTTCAAACGAAGGGAGACACAAGGCAGAACTTGTGATAACATGGCAGAACAGTGCAGGAAAATCCTCTAGTGTCACTCTCTGGTATGTAGATCTTCCAGGTCCCACTAGGACATAAGATCTGACAGTCCAACCATTGAGGTTTCCTTGATTTGCTCTTACTCTGCTCATGCATATTGGTCAGAGGCATTTTGGAAGGGTCTCTGGAAATTGCTAGTTACTCAGCAAAGCAAATGTACTCACCTGAGACAAAGCAAATCACTAACGTAAAAGCTGATATGTGAAATGTGCATATCCTTGAGCCACAAGTCAGTGTCTGGTTGAGTTGCTCACTTTGGTAAGTTGTGCCCATGAATAGCAAGGCCCCACTGTGAGGTGATGGAAACAAATCCTCTCACAAACATCTTCCTGACACTCTGCTCTTTTCCTGGTTTTAGTCAGGGACTTGAAATCTGGTGCAGAAGCAATTCTTATGTTAGGGATGTATCCTTTTTCCTTCTCCTTCCTTATATTTCATCCCATTTGTGGGACAGGAGGCCCAACACAACTTCTGTGTACTGTATGTGAACAGTAAAGTCTCCAGTGTGTTTGTCTACAGCGAATGTGATCCAGCCTTCTACTTTATAGTTTGGGTGCTAATAATAAGGGGGATAAAAATAGTGAATACTGAGGACCACATCTAACTAGAGGAACGTGACTCTGATGCCTTTGAACAGTGCAAACATCCCCATGCACTGTGCGTACGCCGAATCAGAAACTAATTGTTGTTATGTGCCAAATAGCATATTGGCAGGATTTATACAGCAAAGCCCCTGGCATCATGAAAACCCTAACCCCAAATGCTCTTCTTTGGCAGAAAGAAAGAAATTTGGACTCTGGGCTACTCTTGCTATTAGATAACTGGCAGATCAAATATTTACAGGGACCATATTGTTTAGATTTTTCTTCATCCTGTTACTCTCAGCCAATCTGAACACAGAGCAGCTGGGGTTTGTTTACCCACCAAGAACTGAATCTCAGGCAGGTTATGCAGCTTTTATGTTCTGACTGGCAAATGATAATATATAGGAAGTTACTGATATCCAAGGCAGTGCAGATCAACATGTCTGTTTCTGTGCCGGTTTTCAAAGTTTGGTATAGTTCACCTCCCCCAACGCTACTTTATTTTTCTTGATAATTGAACAAAGAGTTTAAAGTGTTAAGGGACTTGAGAATGTTTCAGTCTGTGGTCTTTGTAGTTAGCAATCTTGGACTAATTTATGTCCCTCAGAGGAATAAAAACCCAAACCCGAACCCAGGATTCCCGAGTAGATATCCCCCATAGCTTTCATATGCACATAATTGTCTCAATGATATGACTCTGTCCTATCATGCTAACAATAAATCTAATCCATGTGCCCCCCTCCCCATTTTCCTGGTTAGATTTGCTAATAAAAATATCTTATGGCTAGAGATGAATTGCAACGGTATTTTGAAAGGCTGGTGGAATGTGGAAAGTGCAGAGGTGCTGTGAGATGCCCTGGCCAGGCATACGTGCCCCTGCCATCTCTGCCAGCTGTTGGAAAGCAATAGCAACCAGCTGGGTGGTTTCAGGTCTGGTGATGTGATGAAGAATAAAAGAGAAAATAAGGCAATAAAAGGAAAATCTGAAATGATCGCCATCTGTTTAGGAAATATCATACCTGTTAAAATATGGATTTTCATTTTGTTCTCCTTGACTGGTTCAGTTCATCGGGGGGGCTGGACCCAGAGATTATAAAGCGTTTCACCCTGGTTCAATCTGTTGAACAGAAACATGTTAATTTTGTTGAACCATTTGAGAAGAAGCTCACTGCAGGGGACCTTCTTTAGAAAGCCAAAAGGGGAAGAAAACTGCCACATAACGTGGTGTGCACCTCCCAAACACATAGAGCTACTTTTACCAAATACTAATCCAGCTTTAGAATTGTCTTGTGAGACTGTGGCAAAGCCCAAATCAATCCGGCTTTGAACTGAAATAGCGACAACCTGCTCCGTCCCATATAGGTATGGGACCTTGAGAGCAGCTAGACACATTCTTGACTCAGACTTCTGCCTTTGGAAAACAAGTTGGATGCTCCTGCATTGGCCTTTTGACTGCGTATAGTCTTGCCCATGTGTTAGGATGGCAGTGTGCCTGTGCACAAAGTGTTATGCCAGTTTCACAGAGGTAGAAGTGCCAAGCAAAATGGACTTGGCTGGGCAGGCTGCATAGCTCTTGGAGTGTGCTGAGAGGCTGCAGTAAGTCTTTTTTGGTAACAAGAATGTCAGAGGAGTAGGACAAGTCTGTTCTCATGTTTGTTGACATCCGTATGCTGAAAGAGCTTGTTCAGGAAGGAAAGGCAGGTTTCTGTGCGTATGTCTGCTGATGCTTGGCATAATTGTTGAGGCAAGACTGTGGTATTAAATTGTAGGCTGTAAAGATCTCTCAGCAGTCTATATGGAGAAAGAGCCATAGCAGATAATGCGTTAGGGTCACGGCTGGATTGCTGGTACACCCTTCCTCTGCCCCCGTAGTAGGTGTAATCAAGGCAAGTGTCTGATGCCTTTCATATGTAAAAAGTTAAAAAGAAAGAGAGAGAGACTTTAATGATGACCACTAATGAGGTCTTGATGGTTACCTCTGTCATGGTTTCCATGAAGCCCTAAAGAGGAGACTATTGCACTGTTAGCTACAGCCAGGCTGTGGGTAAGTCTACCTGACCATCATGTGTCAATGACTGGAAAGAACCATCAGCTGAATAAATTCACATGAATGTCCATTTGTCATGGTTTAACCCCAGCCGGCAACTAAGCACCACGCAGCTGCTCACTCACTCCCCCCACCCAGTGGGATGGGGGAGAGAATCGAAAAAATAGTAAGAAAGACTAGTGGGTTGAGATAAGAACGGTTAAATAGGACAGAAAGGAAGAAAATAATAATAATGATAATAATAATAATAATATGACAATAATAACACTAAAAGAATTAGAATATACAAAACAAGTGATGCACAATGCAATTGCTCACCACTCGCCAACTGATGCCCAGTTAGTTCCCAAGCAGCCATCCACCCCTCCCGGCCAACTCTCCCCAGTTTATATACTGGGCATGACGTCATATGGTATGGAATATTCGTTTGGCCAGTTTGGGTCAGCTGTCCTGGCTGTGTCCCCTGCCAACTTCTTGTGCCCCTCCAGCCTTCTTGCTGGCGGGACATGAGAAGCTGAAAAATCCTTGACTTAGTATAAACACTACTTAGCAACAACTAAAAACATCAGTGTGTTATCAACATTATTCTCCTACTAAATCCAAAACATAACACTATACCAGCTACTAGGAAGAAAATTAATTCTATCCCAGCCAAAACCAGGACACCATTTAATGGTATCACCACTCCAGAAAACCCTTTCCTCAGGTAGCAATAGCAGTTTGCCCTCAGCAAATTGTAGTGGTATACACGGTGCTTTTCTAATGTACATGTTAAATCCCTAAAACTGAGGGACAGCAGGATGGAAATGCTGGGCCTCTGATGCTAATATCTTTACAGGACTTTGGGACTATGGAAAATATTATTCCTTCTGCCCTGCAGCATATGTAGCCTGAATGTAATGTACTGGCAATATGGATCGTGATAAATCATCAGTTGGAACAGGAAATGATTAAAAAGAGAGGGGGATGTCTTTGCTTGATAGCTCTCTGTGTATATAGGCACAGGTGGGCAAGAACCAAAGGTCAGGTAAGCAATAGGGCCTCTCGAATTTCGGCCCAGAGCTGGAGAAGGGCATCCCTGTAATGTGTAGGTTTATTTTTAGCAGATAGTCCCAACATTTCATCTTACCTGTGCAAAAGTGCCTGACTACACCTGCAGAGGATCCTGAGAGCTCTGTCCCATCTACTGGATAAAACTAATTCAGAATAATTGATTTTTTTTTTTTAACATTTTAATGTTTTTCACAATACAATGTGTTCCTTTCTAGATGACACCGCTAATAAACCAGGCCTGTGACGTCCTGCTGTGTAACTTGAAAGTCTATGCAGATTGTGGCAAAGCTTTTGATATCCAGAGGTATGTTCAACATGCCAGAAATTAGTAGCAGATTTAAAAAAAAAAAAAAGTCAATAGCAGCAGTTATTCTAAATATGCACTTACTGTATAAAAAGATTTTTTTTCTGTCCTCGCTTTTATAAGTGGAGATGATAGTTTAATAGAGGATGTGTCTGATAGATGCCTTTTCTTCCTGGGGGCAGCCATTGCATACTTGAAAAGTAATTTTGGAAAAGCATCTAATGTATTTCTAGCTGTTGTTTAATGAAGTTTTAACAGCTGGAAGCAGAAAGGAAAGCTGCATCAGTCCCTGTCCAGTCTGCTCTCTACAGTCTGCCAATAATGTACAAATATAGGAATTGATCTAGTATCAAATCCCACTAGTCCATCACCCTCATGCTTTTTTTTATATGAGGTTGTTTGAGCACTTAATCATTCTTACCACATTCTTCCTAACCCCCTCTAATGGCACGCTAGCCTTTTGTGAAACGACAGGATCAGTACTCCAGATGAGAATGCACCATTGATTTATAAAATGACACTTTAATATTTTCCATACTGTGCATTCTCCCATTTGTTATGCATTTAACATCCTATTATCTTTTTTGTTGCTCTTTCATCAGAGGTCTTCACTGAACTGTTCACAACACTGTCTAGCCCCTTCTCTGAGCGGATGCATTTCTTCTAGGACCCTGTATGGCATCTGACTAGTTCAAACGCATTCTTTCTAATAGGCACTATTTTGCGTACACTTCATTTGCTGGATTGGTCAGCACCCTCCGAAGCTCTTCATGATTTCCCCCAAACTGGAGCAGCACAAATAATTTTGTTTCATCTAAAGAAACGGATATTTAGCCACAATTCATCCATCTCTTTTCAAGTACATGTATATGTACGCACACAAGTGTATGTGTGTGCACAGAGATCTCTTTATTAAACATCTGAAGAGATGCTATGAAACCTTGAGAAACATTACGCTTAGCCTAGTGCTCTGATGAAAATTGACCTTTTGAGTCCTTCCAGGCTTTTCCCTTTTTTCCATTTGTCCTTTTCTTTGCCTGGTCTTTTAGCTATTGATCCATGATAGGGTTTCACCTCTCAAAAGGCACTTTGGAAAAGACCTTTTGAAAGTATAAATGAATGATGTTGCCCATCTCAGAGTATGATCTTCCAGTTGTTTTATCATACTACCATTTCAGCAGGTTTGACATATATAAACGTGATTCTCATTGCACTGCAGTTTCCCAGAATTGCCTTGGGAGCTTTTTTTTGAATGTAAATACCCTATCTGCAACCTCCTGTCGTCTTGTATGTTAGCTGTCTTTAGCCATTTTGTGTTTTGCCAACAACTCAAAATTTAGTTAAGATTTTTCAGTACCTTGGAGAGGTAGGTGATTGAGTGGTTCTGAAATTATTGTTTTATTGCAGTGCCCCCCCCCTTTTAACATTTCAACTTCTAATAATGCTTTTTTGTGTGTGTAAGAGTTGAAAACCCAAAGTTACTTAGCTTTGCAGTATTGTTGTTATCTTCCAGATCTGCTCTGGTGTCATCAGAATGACAGTGCCCAAAGATCATAGTTTAGAAATTCTGCTTCACAATATATATACAGGATATACTGGGCCTGAGTCCTGTCTTTCTCTTAATACATCTTCACTCAGGTTAAAATACCAGAGAATTTGATATTAGCCTTTTGTAAGGGAACATAGAAGAACAGTCATTGCAGACTTGACCACAGATCAGAAGAATCAAATCTCAAGGATATTTTATGTTCTCAGTTGATTTATCTCATAACTAAATATAGCTGCTAATGCCCAGCAGAAATAAAGATGGTGAGACAACTGGATAGATGGTCAGATGTGTGGGGAGAGATTCAGTAAGTTCTGAAGTTTCTAGATCATGGTCCACAGATCATTTGTAGTTCTCAAAGCATTTGCTGCTCCTCTGCAGAGATACAGCACTATCACATGGTGTCAGTTTCTCTTGTTTTTGACCACAATTTTACATTACAAAGGAGCTACCAAGAAGACGAAGGAAATCCTTAATAGGAAATTTTACTTAAGCACCTCTTTTCACTGAGAGTTTAAAGTGGACTGGTAATAGATGTGGTTTCTGCAATTTAAAATGAGAAAGGAATGATCGCTTTTATTAGGATGCATACCAAGAAAATGCTTATGAATCTCTGACCTGTTGCATTTGATTTCTCAGTAATAACAAATGAAATTGTTTATTTTTTATAAATTTTTAGTGGAATTATTGAGCTATATGAAAATACATTCACTTTGTAGACGGAGGGAAGGTGTTCATGATTAAGCACCAGCATTTGTCAGAATGATGGAAACATCTCTTGTTGGCAAAGCTCGAATCTAAAAGCAAAAAGAAAATCAGAGGCAAAAATTAATGTTATGTGATGTTTGTAGAAGCAAGATGTTAATGGTTATGTAATTTGTAGCTAATAATTTATCATTCTTCATCTCAATGCAGGTGTTATAACTGCTTTACCTTGGATGTCGTTGCTAGCGTAGCTTTTGGTACTGAGGTAGATTCTCAGAAGAATCCCAATGACCCCTTTGTTAAGAATTGCAGAACATTCTTTGAAATGGCTTTGTTTAAGCCTCTCCTCATTCTAGTCCGTGAGTATAGTCTACCTTTGTCTACTTCCTTATGGTAATTTTCTAGAAGTCATTCTCAAATTGCAAAACATGCTGAAGCAGGAGCAGGAAGATATATAGCAGACTTTATATCAGAGGTGTTCAGAATGCAACCTACAGGCCAAGTATACCCTCGAGATTTCCACCATATGCTCTACAGCTCTTGTCACCATTAATGCAACTTCCTCCAGAAAATGAGAGTCTGGGAAGGCAGTGCTCCAGGTTGATCTGAGTGGAAGGTTTCTGGGACCTGCATTTTCTACGATATCTCTTTTAATACACTTCTGCATTAAAACAGAGTAACTGCCTTTTGGAGCCTGAGAGTAAAGTTTTAGTGTACTCGGTTTGCTTGGTAGGGATTGAAATCCCACCCATAAACAATAGTGGGCTAATAACCCACTAAAGAAAAGGTAGAGGAGTATAAGCAGATAGTATAAGTCCTCCAAATTCTTATTTGAATAGCAGCAGCAGGCTGGTTGATGTCTACAAAGGATAAAGATGATAAGTGCCAGCACAGGCTGTTGTAAGAAAATGCATTTATTTTCAGGTGAATAGATAGGGAATGCAAGAATGGGGTATAAAGCCATTTAGTTCTAGGGCATGAAAGCTAAGGCTCCATGGTGATGGTGGCCTTGTTAATGCAAGGGCAGTAAGAATAGTAGCTGAGGAAGCCACAGCATGATTGAAGTTGTTGAGGTTTTACCATCTTGCTATCTAGACCTGCACACAGTAGTGTCAGGTGGCACAGTGGCAAAGTTTCCTGGGCCCATCTGATCCTGCTGGCATTACAGATTGCACCTGTACTAGCAGCACATGAACTGTTTCCTTCTGGAATTGTGTATCCAAAATGTCCTAGGGTTAATGTTTAACCTGATTGCAAAGTGTGATTTGTGACTAATTTCTGAAGGGACAGAAATGTGCCCCTATATGTCTAAGACCATGTCCTTCATTAAAGAAAGTTTCTGTAGGGTTTGGGGTTGGATTCCTTGGTTGATCTCTTTCTGCTGGTACATTATGTGGTCTGAATGTCCACACTGTGTTGCCCTGTTGGCAGCACAGGGGTTTTCCGATGACTGATTTGTTAGTCTTAAGCTGTTCATAAGTTAACAAGGGATTTATTAAGATGCAAGACTTCACTCAGGTTTCTAGTTCCTAACTATAAAGGCCATGGACTGGCGACCATCCTTGTGATGACATCCCAATTCCAGAGTCTGTGGCCTGTTTAGAGAAGCAAAATAAAATAGCAAACCAATATCCTAATATTGGAGAACTGTAAATGAGAATGACTGCTGCACAATTTCATGGGTCAGTGCCATAAGCTGCTAGGCTAGTTCAAGATCCCTCACCTTCTGTATGTAATTGTTTTAGTAGGCACGGAAAATAATTCTCCCTTTTGTTCTGGTGGCTCTGTGGCATCAAGAAGCTGAACTGAATTCCTGAAGCATTGTGGAAGCAAGCTGGGAAGGCATCTGTCTGGCAGAGGAGTACCGGCCAACATGGAATTTCTAAAAGGAAATCCTTTACCAGCCTATGGGGGTGGAAGAAAAAGAGGGAGAGGGAAAGAGAAAGAGGAAAAAACAGGTTTCACAAAAGTAACACATCCCACTTGATGAGTTTTATAAACTTAATGAAAGGAGGGTGTTATTATATGCCTTTACAGTCTGATTCAGTGTTTTCTTCTTTAAAATCTCTTACAGTTTCTTTCCCATTCATAATGATCCCATTGCTCCGGATTTTGCAAACCAAGAAACAAAAGGAACTGAATGGATTTTTTATCCAAACCATAAAAAATGCAATTGTTTTCAGACACCAGCAAGATGCAGCTGAGGTAAGGCTATTTCTGTGATAAATATATGGATAAGCAAATGTTTTGAGGAAAAATCTGGAAGTAGCATAAGCCTTAGTTGAAAAAGCAAACTCAGTCTGTTTGAACATTCAAAGCAATTTAGTGAAGATTTTATTCATTTTTAGCTTTATGTACCATCAACCAGGCTTGGTGTTGATGCAGAATTGTTAACACATTACAAGAAAGATTGCTTCTCTTAGTATTTCTGTTCAAATAAGGATGTAGAAAATGTTACATCTGGGATGACTTTTCAACCCAGTTTCTAGACCCAGAAGGAAGGATTCACCCTGTAGAACTTTTTCTCATCTTCAAGTCAGGAGTTTTGTCCATGTTGCTTTTCCTTAACGACCAGAAAAAAGGGAGCCCCCACTGAGTGTTTCAACCCAGTCATTACCGAAGAGCTGAGGCAGGTTTTATATAGTCCTGTGACAGTTCCTACTGCTTTTGAAAATGGAAAGAACGTGAATGTCTGGTTAAGAGCAGACACTTGATATTGAGATGGCTAAAGAGAAAGGCAGTAAATACTACCTGAAGTATGCAAACTAATGGGTATGCATTATTAGCAAATCGTTTGTTACCCATGTATTTCTCTTTCGTCTGGACATAAGGCAGTTCTGGGTTTTTTTGTTTTGTTTTAATCACTGTTGTTTTATGAAGTATCTGAAGGCACATGCATTTTTATGGAAGTCTCTCTATTTTTGATATACGAAGCATTTGGAACATAGGCATGTGCTTCAGTTCTGTGATACAAAAGTTCTTCAGGTCTACTTGTCCTTTTGGACCATTCTTTACTGCAGACTGCACATAATATCCCTAAAAATAAGTTAACCACTTAATTATGGATGTGTAGTGAGAAACAAAGAATATCAATGAGAATTCCATTTTAAAGGTAACCGAGACAAGTTTTGCATATCAATTGACATGAAACATGCTACAACATACACATTAAGAAGCTGTTAATATTGAAATATAAGAGATTTTTTTACCACTTTGAGATGACAAGCAATTCTGATGGGGTAACAGGACAGGTGAGAATGGATCCTCCCAACTTTTTCTCACAGCTTAGGCCCACAGCTGTCACCTTTCAGGAAAAAATGGATTTTAGTTTACCTTACATTACATCCAGGACACATTTAAAAATCAAATCGATTTTCAAAGATATTGCTGCTCTTTTCTGTGTTGCGTGTTCTGCTCTTTTTCTTTGACTTTTTCTGCAGTGAAGTCTCACTTCTGTATTTGTTGTGCTTTATCACCACATGCTTCCTGTCTTTCCTCCAGCCCATCTTTAGGAGTCTTTGCCCCCACTGGCCTTTAGGTCTTTGTCTCCGTCCTTCTTTACATCCAAAAGATTGTAAGCACCACTGACCGACCACAAACAATTCGTGATTCATGAACATGCTTCCTGGCCCAGGCTGAGTGCTGGAGGAATATTTTCTAACAGGGATGGTGTATCTAAGCTACTTGCAGACACCTCATTTCTAGCGCACAGATCCAGTGTGAACTTTTAATGGCATACTGGTGTGGCTCTAGGTATGGAGAGTTTTGAATCAAAAGATTTATGCTGAAGGGATCTGCATGAAAAGTCTATTCTGTGTATCATTTATAAAAGGGACAATGAAACAATCTAATGTGGATTAAAAGTAGTTAATGTATTAACTACTATCAATAAAATGCAATGTATTTCTGTGGCAGTAGCACTGAGGGCATTGATCATGGGCTAAATCCTTCACTATACTAGAGATGGTCACTCCCTCGAACTGCAGACTAAGATAAAGGACAGCAGGTGGGTATGGTTAGGAGAAAACACAAAGAAAAGCAAGATTGTAGTGACAAGAGCAGGAGGCAGCATTCTCTGCATATGCAGCCTGTTTGCAGATTTCAGTGGTTGATGGAGCAGAGGTTTAAGGTTATATTGGAAGGGATGTTGGGAGGTGCTGTAAGAGATAACACATGGCAGTAGCTGCCCAGTATCAGGGCAGTGTGGAGGAAAGTACAAGGTCCGTGTTTGCCTTAACAGTGTATGCACAAGTCCATGACTGGCTGTGGTCCCGCCTGCTCCTGGACTTTTGCCTAGTTTGCAAAATTGGCATATGGGAACTATTTCAAATGCTGGGAGTTAGACACTTAAGACCAGATTTCTGAGAGCGCATTAAGTCCCCTTTGCAGTTCAGGATCATTAGCATGGTTTTCAAAAGCAACTGGAAAGTTTGGAGCTTCCTTTTTTTTCCCTTTTCACTGCCTGTCTTGTTACACGCTCTCAGAATTTTGATTATTTTAGGTTGGTGGCACACGAGTCTTGTTACAAGTATAGGCAACTTAATAATTTGCCAGGAACATAAAAATGGTATGTGAAACAGATCAAAATGCAGCTGTGTCCAATTTAATGCAGAAATGTAATCTGTAGAGATTAGGTGTCCTAGATAGCCCTACATTTGAAGGAGAATTATGTCCTGTGTCCTAGGTCTCAAATGATGAAATGTACCCACTGAAGTCAGTCGGAGTTTTGGCACTGAATTTTAATGAGGCCAAGATATAATCGGTAGCTACTGGTTCTTTGTGCTAATAATGGGAGCTATAAGCAAAGTCTTACAGTCTCCCTGTGCTGCATTAGGCCAATGGGTATTCCTTAGGTTGCCACATTCCTAGACGTTACATTGTGTGCATCTTTTACTCCTCATTAATTTTATCACCATTAAAAATGCTTTTGGGTTCTTTTCTTTGGGGGGGTAGGAAGGCAAAAAAAATAAAAAAAGCCTTCGGAACAAACTGTAAAACAATGAAAAGCTCCACGAAAGTGATTCAGCCAAAACTTGTCTTCCTCTCATCTGCAGCTAACTTGTACAAAGAATAAAGAAAGGCCAAAAAACAATGTGACAAGCAAAGTCAGCCTGTTATCATCCCTGTTCTATCAGTAAATGAAACAATGCTTCTGAATGCCTAAAGATAATCCCATGGGCAGATAGTAATTTTACAGCGAGGTTTAGATCTAATAATACGCTTGCAGCTTATATGAGATCTGTGATGTCACTTTCTCTCATCCCATCGGTTAGTGCTGCAGATGTCATTTTAATTATATATTATCCTTCTGTGGTCAGTCAAATAATTTCAGTCCTGGATATTCCACTCATTTGGCTTATGTACAAAAACATTTAGTGGTCGTACTTTAGAAATTTTAATATATTACATTTATTCATGGATTCAAATTATTGTAAAATGCTTTTCCCACTATTTACAGAAGAGCAAATTCGCCCTGCTCAGAAGAAACAGCACAAATTTAATGCACCACTTAACACCTACTTTGAAGACTCCAGCAGGATTTAAGTGTTCAAATGCCTTATCCTGATTATCTGCCCAGGTTTAAATTTTTCCCTGAGGCAAAATGTTTCCAGAAACAGGGCAAATAGACTGTTTGTTTACTTCAATAAATGATAGTTTGATAGATTTTCACTTAATAATCTGATATGCAAATCATTATTCATATAAGAGTTGTTTTCCTGTCATGTTATAGCTCAGTTCTTAACCTACCAGTCTGTTTTAAATGATGCTATCTAGATGAAGGAGTCTTTAACGGTGCACAAAATTGAGACTCCTTTCTAAAACCGTGGGTTGAAACTAAGCCCCCTCAGCAGATGAAAGGCCAGAATTTCATTTGTAATCCATAGTAATAATAACAATTGGAATGTAACAATTTAAGGATATTGCAAAACATTATTTTTGGAAAATCACAACAGACCTGTGGGAAAATCTAGTTTTCAAAAAATGCTCCCTTTAACAAGGAGAATTGGAGAGTTCACAGAGGCTGCAACACATTCTTCTGGCATCTCCTGATTTTTCCAGTCATACTGTCTGCTGTGAATGCATAACTCAAGGTTACTGATCCATGCCAGGCAGGTAGTAACCTGATGAGGTTTCTGAAGGTGATCAGCTGTTTCTTGGTTGTCTCAAGCCGATTTGAAATGAGAGGGTGACAAAGCACAGAGAAGTATCACCAGAACTGTATTCATTGGCATCTCGGTTGGCAGTTTAGTCAATCTAGCTGGAGGCCTACGGACTACCTGAATGCTTTTGGTGTAAGTGCAGAGCAGACAGAAGGAACAACAGGAGAAGCGTGTGAAGGCTGTGCTGCTGTGAACCACGCTGCCTGTGAGCCACGTGGTGTAAAGCCACAAAGAAGCTGTATGGTGCTGTCAGTCGTGGTGGTGATCTGGCCTCCCGTGAATCGGTATGGCCCTGCGATGCTCTGTACTCTGCTGTGCTAGGTCTAGATCAAAAGAGGTTGTCCTCTGGTCAGCAATTGCCAGTGAATAATTGCAACCCCCTCCAGTTTTCCCTGCTTCCCATCCTCATTCCTGGCCAATCCTTTCCCTGATCCCAGGTAGGTACAGTCAGTGGCTCTGCTGCCCCTGGTCTGCCCGTACACCTGGGCAGGCACGAGTGATTCCTGGTGAGTTGAGATCCTTTGGTTTTCCAGCATCAGCCATGGGAGCCTAAAAAGGTCAGGAAACTGAATTTTGAGGAAGTCTGAAACTAAGGTATTTAAATGCTTGCAAAGGGGAGAGAACCACCCTTTCATTACAGACTAGAAATAGAAATGTGCTATAAGGAAGTGGTATCTTTTAATTTCTTTCTGGGAAATGATGGCCTGGTTACAACTTTAATCTCTGAAACACTGATTCCCAGGGAAAAACGTGCAATGAGCTCCCCTAAATGCTTTACCTAAGGGGAAGAGGGACATGCGTGTGTGTACCTGCATTCTGGAGGATAAGGGACAATCTGAAAACCTAATTACTGTGGCACTCTTGTTCTTTTCTCTTCCTTCCCCAGCAGTTCCCTGGAGTTTTTCCTTTTCATGAACTAATGAACTATTTTATTCAAGAGCTGCTTGAAATGAGTTGAGCAGAGGTAATCCTCCTGAAAAAGTCTGATCCTCTCCTTGTCAAGGGAAAACTATACAATTACTAAGAAAACTTAGTTAAAAATTTGCTAAATACTATGTACATTCCAGGAGCTATGTGTGTGTTTGAACTGTGGAAATGCAGTACAGATGTTAAAAAGTAAATATTTTTCTAAGGAAACAGCAGATGGGAGGATTAGACGCCTTCTAATAGTGTGCAGTTTTCTTGCCTTTGTAGAAAACCAAGCAAAACTTGTTTATATTTGAAAGAAGGTGGTGTCCATTTAAGGATATACACTATATGGCAATATTAAATAATCAATTTTTATTGATTAATAAAGTCAGTAAAACAAAGGATCAGTCTGGTCCTTTTGTTTTTCTAAGTCTGTAGGAGGGATGCTGCGATTCTGTTCCACTGGGCTGTTCTCACGGTTTGATCATGTCATTATCCACTGCCTTTGTCAGGAGGAAATGTGAAGTGGGCTTTCCAGAAAGGTAAATGTGTGTCTTAAAGATATAGAGGGAATTTGTGCTAAATATGGGGTTTGAACCCAAATCTCAAACCTGTATCTCTGCTGTTTTAAGAGAAGGGTATCATTCCTCTAGAATATGTTAAAAACCTTTTGAACATTAAATCTGGTGTCTGTGCTTGGGCAGCATACAGTGATTCTAAGAGGAAAAAAAAGTGGCATTATGTTAAAAGGCATTTTAGTTATTCACCTTCATTAAAAATAAAGCCATTACTGCTTGCTTTTAAAATTGTGTTCCTTCCTTCCCACATTTGAAGAAAAATCCTTTTTTTTTTTTTTTTTCTTTTCTTAGAGATGTAATGAATTTTATAACTTCCTCAGGATTTCTTAAGTGGGCATTTAAACATAGCAAGCCTCAAAACCTCGAATGGAGATGAACTTGAAATCTCTATTACTTTTGGTCACCAGTTGAAATTTCTTGATCAGTCTGTTTTTATCTTTCCAATGATGAATTGCAGGCCTACGACATGATCTTTTGGTTTCAGGCCTGGGCTGAAGTGTCTGGCTGAGGTTCTTTCATCATGAAATGCAGTTCTGCAGTCTCTCTGCTCAAAAGAGATCAAGGACAGAATAAGTAACGAGAGGGGTGACCTTCTCACCTCCCTGAGGCATGTTGAAGGGGAAGCAGGAAGAGTTTTGCATTACTGCTGCATCTGTCCCAGTTCTGCAGCCCAGCACACCTGTGAGCCCAGCGCTTTACGAGCACTGCAGTCACAAGAAGATAGCGAATGTCTGCTTGGTTACCTGCTGCCAGCAAGCGCATACCAGGTCTGCTTGCTATCGCTCACCCTTTGCTCTTTTCGCACCATTTCTACTGCCTCCTCGGTTATGGATCAGAGTACTTTATGGATCCTAGACAAGGAACAGGCAGATGGTATCATGTATATATTATCTGCCTCACTCCAGCAAACCCTGCAGCAACCGTAACAATATAATGTTGGCATCTGGAACTCTTTCTCCAATACCTCCATCTCTCCCCACTCCCTTTTAGTCTTCTTCAGCCACTGCTGTGTATCTTCATTTCTTCTTCAGGAGGTGACATGAGCGGTGTCCCTATCTCGTATTTCACGTGTCCCACCTCAGCTGCAATCTGGGGTTCAAAGTGCTGTCATGCACGTGAGCCATCTCATTGACTTCTTGGAGCACCGCTCACATGCTTCAGTTTGCAAGAAGATAGACTTGTACCAAAGGACGGAAATAAAATGAAAGCACCAGAGTGTTCATACTGATTAGGCTAGTGAAGTTTTTGCGTATCTGGAGTTGCCAAGAATGATCTTGCAGACAGTACTGGGAAAATGTGGGTATCTATGCAGGAAAAGCTAACCTCACTTTCTAAGAGATGTGTGGTGGAGCTCCTTCAGAGGGCCTTCAAAAAATGGTAACTTCGCCCCTTTCTCGGCAGAACAGGGGAGGTTCAGACACTCCCTATAGCAGCATTAATCCACAGGAAGTCGTTAGGCCAACAGGATGCCTTCAGAGTTACAGGGAGGAAGGATTTAAATGCTTCTGTCAATAAGGTTTGCATGCATTTTCCTCCTGTTTTCACCAGCTGGTGCAGGAAGTGAAGATGGACATTTGGCTTTGCTGATCTACAGCATACGAGAAACGTCTTTTAATTGAGAAGGGTGGGATTTTTAGTGTTGAGAAAAGGCTTTTTCATCCAGAGTAAAAATAAATAAACCCACATGCTCAGTTGTTGGTAATGTCAAGGGGTTTAGTGACTTTTTAAAATTGTGTTTATATGGTAGAATCAGTCACTTAAAATAGTGTTTATCAAAAATCCAGGCCAAAAGATAGCTTAAGGCCTCTTTCAAATAATGTTTGCAGTAATATTTCTCTGAAAAACTGGAAGAAGAAAGAATTGAAAGGTAAACCTGTCTTTTTCAAAGAAACTGCCCCATCGTTGAAGGGGAGTTTAAAAGTCCTCTTCCCCCCCCCCCCCCCCCCCACTTTTGGCCAGCCCTACTTACACCTCTTTGTAGGTGCTGGTTGTTGTGGCTATACCCTGTTTTTCCTCTTCTTGATACTGAAGGGGAGGGAGTGTGGTTGCAGCTCTGTTTTATGTGTCCATAAAAATAAGAAGAGCAAGAGCTCATTGTGCTTTGAAGGTGGGATCCAGCAAACGCTGGTCTGTGTCACTGAGCTTTGTGGTGGCTTGACCAGTACAGGCGAAAAATGGAGGATGAGGAAGCCAAAAAAAAGGTGTTTGTTCCTTATAAGGGTCTGGGTCTCTCGCTTCTCTTGCTTCTCCTCTGCAACCTAGACCTGGCCCACACCATGATGAATTTTTTGCTTTACCCTCCCTTATGATGGCAAGGGGACCCTGTGCTTGTTATCCAGAGAGAAGTTCAAATGTTTAAAATCCTGTTTATGCCTGTGGTAATTCCCTGTAGGCAATAACGTCAGTGCTGGCCACTTGTCCCAGCCTGATCCTGTGCTAGTAATGAGTATTCGCAGCATGCATTTCAATGTCTGATTAAATCTTTCTGAAAGGCCATCTGTTTGAGGAGGATGTGGCATAGGCTTTAATACTTTTTATACCTAGTACTCAATACTGCTGTTTCATGACCTTAGACATAAAGTTTGTCCCCTGGTTAGTTAGCATCTCTCCTGATACTCTGATCAGAGAAAATAATTGGATCAAGGCTGTTGCAACCTGTTGGGTCACTGTGTGTCTTTGGGGAAATGTTCCTGGGTGTTGGTTCACAGAAGTTACACATACCCAATGAGACTTTGCTGTGTCCAGGGCTGAGAAAAAGGTATCTGTTTTCTGGGAAGGGAGTAAAGCATCTCCAGCTGCCTTTCTTTTATAGCACTTGGGGCAGAATCTGATGTAGTCATATATCTGTTGATACATGCCAAATCAGTAAGTAATCTGGCCTTTCTGCTGCATGTTCTCATCTGTGCAAAATATCCAGCCTACACAGTGTTACATCTGTCTTTCAGGGTCATTTTCCTATAGGCTTGGAAGCACAGTTTCCCTTTGCAATTCCCTCAGCATAAAGTAAATCTTCTCCAACATGTCTTTTCCCCACTGGCTATCATTTGCTTTCCTTCATGGTACGGTCTTGGTATTCATCCCTTTGGCTGAAAGGAAAAAATGTCACCCTGAAGTTGTGTGCATTCCCTTTCTTTTGTAACTTCTCTCTCTTACAGTTCCTCATCTCTTCTCTACATTACCCGTGTGGTCTGTCCCTCCCAAGTTTCTCAGAAGATCCTACTTTAGGTCACTGAAAGCCCTTCCTTTTTCCTGCTTAATCTGTGATCTGGTCTTCATCCAGGGTGTGGAGTTTTCAAATCAGCAAACAAAGGGAATCTTGCCGTAAAATGAAATCATCTGAATATTAATTTTCTACATAACAGGCTGATGGCCTTTAATGCCAAGGTGGGATATGAGATCTAATCTTCATTTACATAGCCTTTATTTTTTTTACTTACTCTTGATCTAAATCTGCAAGGGATCTGTTGACTGGGACTGGGAGTTTTATGTATTTATTTTACCTTGCCATTCAGAGCAATAGCATGTTTGGGTACTTTCCCTCTACAAACAGACTTTCTTCTGACATATGTAACTAGAGCATAGCATCTAAATTCTTAATTTAGAAAAAATCACAGATTTACTGACCTAATTGCAATAACAGAGCTTTCCCTTTCTCTGTCATTTTAAACATTTTCAGTTTTATCTTTCATATTTCATCCTTTTTTTTTTTTCTTTTATCTGTTATTGGTTCACCATCCTTCCTCCCTGAGTCACTCCCAGAACTAGGAGGGGAGTTGCAGCACTTGTGATATTAGTGGGTGATCTTTGAATTTGTCTATGTTAGTCTCTCTGTGTCTCTATTTGCCTACAGTGACCTCTCTCAGCCCCACACACTGCCTTCTTTTTGCAATACAGTATGACCTTTTCTGAAGCAGTTATAAAAAAGCCATTCCGTGATATTTCATTCTGGTTCAACTGTCTGGTCCATCTGTTGGCATGTTTTGATCTCTGGAGGTTTCTCCCTTGATCCATCTCAACTGTTGGTATCTACTTTGCACTCCTTTGATATTTCTCCCTTTTCTCTTGTGTCTACTTACCCTAGCAGATCCATACTCCTACTTATAAGAGACAGCGACAGCCCATCTTGCCAACAGGAGAACGATTTATGTGGCCACCATTTGGATGCCAAGTGCATGAAGTTGCTTTTCTTTTGAACCTGGTGGCAAGTCAGTCTGACCGTCTCAATGCACAAAGGTGACCAACTTTGCCAGGGCAATTCTCTTCTTGCCGCCGTGCCCAGACCGCCCCGGCAGCTGCCTCTCCCCCCACAGCCTGCTGGAGCCAGCAGAGCCGGAGGCCTTCGCTAGACCCCATCCGCTCATGACCGTATCTGGATTTTGAGGATAATTTAACATTAGAGTTACTTATTATGGAAAAGGACAGATTGCCTGTCACTAGAAACCTTGAGGAGAGGCTTTCTAAAATGTGCCCTTGATGTCAGCTGGCTGCGAGGCAGGAATCCCTGCGTGGCATTCCTCTGTCTGCCTTTTGCAAAAGAGCAGCCTGAACGATTGCGGCGATTCCTCTACTGCCCCGAAAATCCGCCTAGGAAATCCTGCGTCTGCGGCAGTCAATGGCAGCCTTGCCCTGGCTTCATAGCCTGTGACTGTGCAGGTCTTTCTCCACTTTCTTCGCAACGACTACCCTTCATTTTTCCCTTCCGCTGGGATGAGCAAGCTATATCTAAGAGAGACAGAGACTAGAGGGGAGCCAAGCATCTCCTTTCTCTCTCCAACAGAAATGTACACTTTTTAATAATGTAATCTCAATTAAAAACATACCAATTAAAATGGGCTTTTTAGTAGGTCTCTGGGGAGAGGGAGCCATAATTCACATTAAAATGTAAAGCTTCAGAAGCAGGGAGAGCTAGGTGCATTGCAAGTGCCCAAATATTCAGTGATTTTAATTACAATGGAAACTTGATAAATTGCTTTGTGCCACGATCCATTATTAACAGCTTAATGAATATCACTGCTGCCTGTTTTAAACTGCTCCACAGTGAAAATTGTTGTCAGTATTTCAGTTGCAAACTCTGATTTTTTAGCGTGTTTGTAACTTGGCCCCTTAAAAAGGGGAGGAGGGTGAAAGTCCGCAGGCTTGGCTTTGGATCTGGGTAAGTTCTGCTGGCTGCAGCATCCCAAGAGAGAGACAGGAGGAAAGATGGTGCTTTCTTTTGTGTTTCACCAGTATTGGGACTGACCAGGGGTTAAATCTGCTCCTTGCACAGTTTAAGAGCAGTGTCGCAGCTATTCTTTGAGCATGCAAAGGGCCCTTATGCCAGCTGAGGGGTCACCAGAGCACGGGGCTACCTTTACATGTGCTGTTTCTCTGCACAATAGCCATTAGGCTGAAGGACTGTTTGGGATGTCTGCTCAGGAGTAAAGGGAAGCACTAGTGCAACAGCCCATGATCAAGCATGCTGATGAGGTTATTTTGGAGTGAGCAAAGTGCAAGTTGGTTTGAATTTTCCAAGTTTTAGCTAGCAAGAAGCTGATTTGAGGTATGGAATTAGGCAAGTCCTTTTGGAGCACTGAAATGTAAACAGTGATTGTGCTCAGCTTTGAACAGGGACAAAACATTTATTTTTTTCTTGACAGTTATTATGGCTATAATTGTGCTAATGTTAAGATGCTATATATTTATATGTATATTTATAGTAAACTGGTACCTTTCCCCCCCTTTTCAAAGCAGCTTAATATTTCAAGGATAAAGGTTATTATTAGGAATGTTATTATTTTAGATGCTAACAGCAGGTATGGTGGGCTTATAGTTGTGCCCCATTGAAGTGTTAAGCCATAGGGATTTAAATAGCCATGGTCTGGTTTCTATGAGATTTATTATTTATTGTGGGTGTTCTGTTTTCACTTGTTGCTTGATCGTGTGGTCTGACCGGAGGGTCGCAATCCCCAAAGTGGGGTTACTGCCAGGTGTTTGACAAGATCTTGGCAAGATCTGAGTGAGGTGCAAGGTAGATCTCAGGACAGAAATGACTGGGAACTGCTCTTCTGATTCAGAGGAATCACAAGCGCATATATGGAATAAACATGATTTGTCTGAAAGTAATTAATGTCTCGGGTTTTGCTATTATTATTCTGATTATGTTTTTCTGGAAAACAAAAAAAGCTTATTCACTTTCCCCATCTCAGAAATGGCAGCATTACTCATAATGATATTAACTTGCACCCTGCCAATTACACAGAGCTCTCCTGGTTCGTTATATCAATAATTACACTTAGGATTTTTTTTTTCTTGTGAAAAATCTTTCATTGACAGAGGAGTAATGATGCCTGTAAGTTGCTTAAGTATTGCTCAGTCAGGGATACGTAAGATGTGGGAGATGTCCTCATATTTTCGGGGAGAAAGACAGCTGGTATTCTGGCATGCTGTTAATATTCATGTGTTTCTGAAGTTGTATTTTTTTAGTTTGACTTTAGGAAGCATTACAGACCACAGGGCTGCCTGACTGTCATTTTTCATGCATCCCTGTACTGGCAGAGGACAAGGTGGCATGAAATACATAAAATGCCATCTAATTTTTCTTTTGTTCTTTAATTCATGCACACATGCTTCTTCTGTGTGTTTATCAGTGTGCACAAAATGCCTATATTTGCAAGATAATAGCTGTGTAAATATTAGAAAGTCGTATTGAAACTCTGTGAAGGAAAGGAAAGCAGGGGGAGAATCCTTCCTGCTACCGAGGAGCCATCTATTGGATAAAACCCATAACTGAACCGAGCATCCATGAAACTGCAGAGGATAACACAATTTGTTATTGGTCACCGGGCAGCTGAAAATAATCCTTTCCTTCCCAATGCTGCTTTCACCCACTGCGTTAGAAACCTGTACCCCTTCATGCGCACAAGTGGAGAGTCAGATGTAGAGGCGATTTATGTGCTACAGGTAAAAGCCAGTTTAATATAGCCGAAGATCAAGGATAAATCCAAATGTAGGGTGCAGGTGTGATCATGAATGGATAAGCCAGCAGTAGGATTGCCTGCCAGCAGTGGAAAGCAGTTGCTCAGAGAAGTAATAGGAAAGAGAAGTGTTTTTTCCATATTGTTAATAAAGAACATAAATAACGTTAACTGTACTTTTTTGTAACATTACATGTCATTTATATCAGTCTCACAGCCATAATTAATTTAGTTTAAAAAAAAAGCTATTTTTGTAGTTACCCAGAATTACTTAAGGCCATCACAAAACCAAATAATGAGGTGTTCCTTCCCTCAAAACATATGCAATCTATATGTAATGTGATACAGAAAGAGAGGATCTTGAACAAACCGTGGGGAGAGATGAGGGAGGACAGGATGTGAACAGTGAATTCCCAGGATGGCCCCCAAAATGTCCTGATGGCTCTTCGAAGTGAGCGGTGGGGCTCTGCAAGCATGTTAAAGAGAGCATATGGGGCAGGAAGAACAAAGGATAAAGAAGCAATAATGAGATTCCTGTGCATTTTCTTGAATGTCAGGCAACTGCTAAAAACAGAACTGATTATTAATCAGGAATTAAATTTAAGCGAATACAGTAATAATCTGTGGCAAATAGAAAAGGAACAGAGGGCTGCCTGCAACAGCAGCCTTTAGTCAGCAATTTGAGTCAGCAAAGGGTCAAGTTGCTGGGTGTCAAATGCTTAGCCTAAAACACTCCCTTCCTGCATCCTCCCTTCCTCCTTCGAATAGCGGAGGGGAGGAGTGTTGGATGGTTTACTGGGAGGCCAGATAAGCTTTGGGAGAGGATGCATGCATACAGTGTGCAGCAGGGTGGTCAGCTCACTGCTGATTTGGGAGTCGGTGCCTGTTCCACGCACTGGCGTGCATGGAGGGGGGCCCGGCCCAAGCTGTTCTTCTTCCCCAGCGCCCAGTTGTCTCTTCTCTTGCTGTATTTGCCCACTGTGTATTCTAATGACCTCACTCCTCCACCTCCAAGCAGTAAAACATGTGGGGCAGGAGAAGCTCAGCTACCACACACACAAATCCAATATTTATTGTTTGTACTCTGATAATGCCAGGAGTCATTACTGGAGTGTTGTTATCCTAAATGTTTTGCAAATACAGAATAAGGAGGTTGAAGTCCACTGTTATTTGCTACCAGTGTCTCTTGCTCACCATGATGCAGGGATTAGGAAAGCTGGATGAGGCTCTCTAGCCATTGCATTTTGGGCTGTTTTCTGAGGCTTCCCCAAGTGTGCATGTGATGGAGGGAGCTGTGGTGGTTATACTGTTGTGCCGTGCTCTGTGCTGAGGCTGCCAGCCCAACGCAGCAGAAATGCCAACCAGCTGCCACAAAGTGCATGACACTTGTTTGCCATTAGATTGAATTTCATGGAGAAACTTAGTGCTTCTCTTAGACACCCAGCTCATTCTGCTCAGCCTGGTATTGGAAGGAAACTCCCCAGAGTCAGAGACAGCGGTCAGTTCATTAGGGGTGTAAATGGACCAGGCTGCAGGCAATCCCTTGGTTTTACACTGAAGAACTACTGGAAGGGTTTCCAGCTCTCTAGGCAAGCCATAGGTTTCTCTGTGGGCCCACATAATTAATGAAACAATCAAATAGGTGTGTGCCTTATTTTCTCTCTCCCATAACTGTAGGATCTCTTCATCCTACATATCACTTCAGCCAAGTTAGGCCTCCAGCTAGGATCTTTGCAGCTCAGTCAACAGGTCCATGCACTTAAGATTAAAAACAGCCTCCGTCTACAAGAGCCATAGAGAGCTATGTTAAGCTTATCTCAACTAGAAAGAATTCTTTGCTCTCTCTCCATTCACTAACAATTAGATCTGAAATTCAAATTTATTTTCATCCCTGGACTATGTGGGAACATCTTGAGGAGGCTGTTGTCTTTCAAGATGTGAGCCCTCTAGTGCCACCTGCAGCAGTTTAAGCTGAAGGGAGATGGGTCCCTGACAAAATCTTGTTTTTACCAATTCCCCCCAGCTTCATTTTTCAGGTCCAATTAGGCTTGCCCATGCCTCTGTAGATTACTAACGCTCTTACTTTAACTTTGCATTTTGAAGGTCAGAAAAGTGCAAAATTTTTGAGGAAGAAACCAGCAGTACCTGAGCGCTCTTCTCCCTCACCTCATGAATGGAGGCACTACCATAGTGAAAAGTTTTGTATTTTTCAGCAGTATGATTTTCCTGTTACCAGCACGCTTTATTAAAGACCTACTGAAATAATATATATATAGAGAGAGAGACATACACAAGTACAGGTTGTGGAGCCTCAGACCTTACGGATGTAGCTGGGTGAAATCTAAAGATCTGCAATATCTGCAGTGACTCACTGGAGGAGGGAAAACCTCTTCAGTGACGAAAATGGTTCAGTGCTGGGATGGACTGCCTGGGGAGGCTGTGGGAAGCTGGAGTTTGGCTTTTTAAGAACAGGTTAGATAAACAGCTGTCAGTGTTGGTTTGGCTGATGCTGCCTCGTGGCAAGGGGATGGAGTAGATAACTTGCTGAGTTCCTTCCAGGCCTGTCTCCCACATGTGATGGTGCTTATGCCTTAAACTCTTTGAGTCTGTGTAAATCTGTTTTCATCTTAGGTCTTAAAGGGTTTTCTGAGATCATCATTAGCTTTTCCTCGCGGGGTTTTGTAAGATTTGATGCGTGTTGTACCGATTTTACAGATGGAGAACCTGCACCAGTTATAACTGTGTTTTAAAAGCAAAAAAGGGAGTGCAGCTTTAAGCATCCCAGCTTCTTTGGAGGTCAGTGCTTTAACCAGTAATTCATATCGGCCACTCTGCAGATTTAGCGGCAAACTCAGCCTATAAAATCCATGTCATACTTGAATTTACACTTACTCTTGGTTTTTTATTCTTATTTTTTAAAACAACATTGGTCACATGTAGAAGATATAGTTTGTTACCGTGTTTAATACTTTCCATGCTCAGGTGCTTTCATCAATTTGCTGACGTACCTACCCATTCTGGGCCTGCTCAGCATTTCATGTAGCATTTTTGCAACATTATTGTAGGGATGCTTCTTTTTTCTTTCAAGTAGAAAGCAAAGGCATTGCTATGGCTTCTGACATCAAATGCAGTGTCATTGAATACTCACAGTGCTCCCTCATTGCTGTGAACTACTGCCAGAAACTTGCATAGGACTTTAGTGATGATAATATATGAAAATACCAGAACAAGTCCAATGTTATACAAAATCTTCTCAGTCTGGGCTTTCACTACAAATGTTAAGATCGGGCCAGGCTGGCAAGAGGCTGCTCCACTTTCCGAGTGGGCACTCAGTGAGGTGGTTTGGTTTTTTTTTTTGCTTTAAATGTACTCAGGTTTTTAATGCAAGTTATATTGCTTTGTAAGACATGCCTGCCCTCAGACATTCAGTCCATTTACAATAAAAACATTACAGTGGTTTCACCAGCTGATGTTAACAAATGCAAACAAAAGAGTTTTTTATGCCAGACTGAAAGCCTCCCAGCCACTCTCGAACAATGGCTGTACCCTGCAGTTCAACAGACTCCAGGTCCTTCCAGAGCTGAGCATCACCTGGGAGAGCACCATGCCCTCAACCTTCAGACGCACAAATTTGAGGGCTGTCAGCTCTGGCCTCCCAGTTAATTCCAGCTTCTGGGTTCAAGCACAAGGCAAAAGGACAATCTCTCTGAAATGTTTTGAGACTGGATGTATTGGCAGAGAGACTGGCTTTTTTGTGATTTCACTGAGAAACCAAATGAAACCTGCAAGTGTTAGGGAGAGGTTGAATTTGATCCTTTCAAAGCAGTTTGGCAAAATGATAGTTTTAGTGGGACTGCATTTTGTGCTTCTTTTTCAAAAGGATCTGGGTGGCTACCACAGTGCTCTACTGATAACTTCAGGGTGACACAGGTTTGTCTCACTTAAAAAGATGGTTGCTAAATCAAACTTACAAAAAGTGACCTGAATATGAACTAATATAGCAGTGTTTGTACAAGTTTGTAGGAAACTGAAATAATATGAGATGTGAGCTTTTCACCAGTTAGATAAGGATTCTGAAGCTTAGCTTCTGCTTTTTGAGCTGCCATCAGAGCATTTGAGAAAGGCTAGGAGGGTCTGCACAGTTTATTGTGAGTGGTATTATATTAGCAGCATCGCATTTGTATGACTTTTGCACCACAGCAAGTGCTTTACAGAATACCAACCGATTATGTCATCTAGTTTGATTCCTTGACTCTTCTTCAAGTTGCTTTTTGTAGTTCTGGGCTCTTTTGAACTCAAAATAGGGAGCTGAACTATCAGAATTGTGCAGAATTTGAGTATAGTTTGCAGAAAAGACAACTGAAATCACAGCATTAAGAAGAAAAATTCCAACTTATATACGTTTGGTAGTTTTCCTTAAGTAATTTTTGACTTCACCTTGCAGAAAAGTTGAATGGCTCAATCTCTCTACCAAAAGCGTAACCCAAGGGTCCCCTGGATCCCCAAAGCAGTGGTGAATTTGCCAAAAGGTCAGCCGGTATGTCAAACTTAGATAAGAAAACACAGTTCCCTGTTTAGGATGGAAAGAGCCGGAGACATCCTCCGTGCCCCCAGGACCCTTGCCTCCTGTGAGAAAAGTCATGATATATCACGCGTGTGAGTGATATTGCTCTCTTCTTCTGACAGTTGCAAAACTTAAAAGCAGTGATTTGAGGAGGGGTGATAGATACTGCCGGATTGGCCTTCCCCAGTATAGCACACGTCTTTTCTTCCAGTGTGTAGCACATAGCTCGTTACGGTTCTGTGCAGAATGATTTCTCTGCATGGCCAGGTGATGTTTAAGGAGACTAATGAGAGAAATGATACGGCCCAGAACACTGGTGTCAGGAAATATATTGCAAGGTGTCTATCTTGGGGAAGCTGAAAGCGGGGCTTGTCTTATTATATATTTCAAAGGGGATGTCTGTGTCACCACCAAGTTAGACGTGCACCCTGTCCCATACTGCATTCAAATTAGATTTTTTCAAATAGTAGCTTTCCATTC
The DNA here is from genome assembly GCF_018139145.2 of Gymnogyps californianus. Taxonomy (NCBI): domain Eukaryota; kingdom Metazoa; phylum Chordata; class Aves; order Accipitriformes; family Cathartidae; genus Gymnogyps; species Gymnogyps californianus. Next base: position 156,000,617 of record NC_059471.1, read on the forward strand.
AATTTTCATTGGCTTAATGATAGGCTCTGTGTTGTACGGGGGCAAAACAAGAGTCCGTCGCATTGGCACGCCATTCTTTTGAAGCAGGAACTTGTTTCCAAGGCCATTGTAGCATAACTATGCAAGTGTCAGAGGACAGGATAGAGGCTATTATGGGCTTCTGCTTTTTGTGAGGAAAATCAAACAAATGTCCCCCATGGAAAAAGGAAGCCAGCAGCTGTATGTGATGACCAGAGACTGTTTTTGTGCAGTGACACTGTCAGTACCTGGTCTGTTGTCAAACTGAAAAAACTGCCTTTTTTTTTTTTTTTCTGCTGTCAACTGAAGTGGAGAAAACCCCCGTGAATTTTCATGAGATACCTTTTCCTCATTTCCAGCACTTAACAATCCAATTATATTTGGTTTTATGCTAGTGTTTGCCTCTATTGCCATTGTTAGGTTTTTGAGTCAGAGTGATTTTTCCATCCTGATGGTGCGGAAGAAAAATATGTTTCATTATGACTGGTTATAACCCTGGAAATCTTTTCTCTCGCTTGGGTTGATGACGATTTTTTATGTTGCGTTCTATACTGATGCCTAAAGTGAAGTAGAATGAACCATAAGGAAGAGAAGCTTTGCTAAAATATAGCTCCTTTCACTGTGTAGAATTATCTTGAAAAAAGCTCGCATCTTTCTAATTTTATGCTTTTTTTCCCCCCACTATTATTCAAGTAGTTTTTACAAATGAATGTTGTTTTTGTAAGGATTGTTTAGGAAGCCATTGCTCTTAGCAACCCCTGCTCACCTGTGAACAAATTACATGGCACAGATAAGCTATCTAGTTGTTTCTCAATAGGGTGACCTTATAAACAGATTCTGCAACAAGACAAGCTTTTAAATTCCTAACCAAATATATTATGTGAGTAATAAAAAGAGCTCCTCAAAATGGCCACAGAGGCATTTCAGAGCACATTCTTGGGAATATTCACTTGTGCTAGCATTCATTAAGTTTGCTTTCAGCAAAAATTCTCATGAATGAATTTTTATTCACTAGTCATTATGATTATTACTTTACTATCATAGCAATAACCAGATGCTTTGTATAAGGCCAGGACCTGATTTTGTCTAAGGCTGGAGAAACATCTTATAGGGTCTCCAGAGAGTGTATTGTCTAAATATAAGACTAGACTCAGCTAACAGCTCATGACTGGGAACTGTAAACCCTCAGAGAGCAATGGGTTTGTTTACAAGAAAATTCACAGCTAGAGAAGGATGAATGCAGAACCATACCAAATGTTATACCATTTGAACAATAGTATGTTGCAGTGTTACAACTCCACTGAATATGAATGTAATTACACATTTTTACGTTATAAAGGTAGTTTAGGTGATGATGACTAGTCTTATGTGTAAGAGGGAATATCTCTACAGATACAGTTCATTACTATACTGGACTAGTTTATCCACACACTAATGAGCACACTGGAACTGGACCATTTTGTTTTTTTTTTTAATTTAAAAAATGGCCTAACCCAAATATATGTACCAGGAAAATCCCTCAAGTGTAGGCTGTGCCAAACAGTTGGACTCTGGGTTGTGCAATACATGGACTCCCAGAATGTGAATAAAGCCTTTCCTGGAAAAGTTAAATGAGATTTTTAGCTATGCACAACTGAAGTATGCGTGAAGTCTTGTTTCCTCCAGTCTAGGGGAACACAAAAGAGCAGAGGTATCCTATCACGCTGGAGGAGGATGACTGTGGCAGGGCAGTTGCAACTTTTGGCTTGCTGTATTAGAAATGAGAGACCAAGGAAGCATGGCCAATTTCAATCCGGAAGTTGTGCCTAAGTCTAGGTTCAACGGAGTATTTTCAGAGCTGGAGCTCATTTGCTGAGCACAGTGTGTATAATGTTGCTTTGTGTGCCTTCACTTACTGGAGGAAAAGCATGTATCACCTTGGAGGTGATGCAGTTTGACTGGCCAATTTGTAGAGTCCTTCAGCGTGCAGTGACCAGCACCGGCTGCTATCTGGAGCATTGATTCTTGGGTGTACAAGGGTGCAAGATGCACTATGGTCATGGATACAAGGTGCATAATGTACACGTGCAAAATGAAAAGGTTCTGTGGGGTGGAGGGAAGGAGCTGTTAAGAGGCAGTGTGCCAATGCCTTGTATTACTCAAACCTCAAAATAACCATTCCTCTCTGCCTGCAGATTGGTCAGAACAGTTTGTTGGCAGCAGAGCTAAGCACAGAACACTAAGTATTTCTCCTCTTTTGTTGTCTCACTGCTCTCTTTTCCCGTGTTGTGTGGAAAAAAAAAAATCTGATTAAGTCCTTTGACATTTATAATTAATTAGTCCTTCCTTACTCTTATGTTGTTTGCCTGTCCTTTTCTCTGGCTTTTCCTTTTTCTACTTTATCTCTCAATCATCAGATCCAAGAAATCATTCAAATTATTTCTTTTTAACAGATAAATGCAGCTTTACAGCATTTTTTTTTCTTTTGAAGAAAGACTTGGTCCCTTCTTTTGTCCATCCCACTGCACAAGTTGTCATGTTCTGGCACTGCAGTCACTTCTAAGTCCTTGAGCTATCGTGTATTCTGTTGGTATTTGAGGAATTGAAAATCAATCACATAGCCTTATGGCTTAGGTTCAGCACAATTCTATTATGCCCACTCCCAAAAGTCAATTCAAACCTTTTGGGTTATATTTCAAAGCCTAATCAAGCTTGCTGTCCAGACTGGTTTGGAGTCAACTCACTCTTGTCCGTAGGTCTGTTTATTAGAGTTTTTCTGTCAGAAACTAGTGTGAAAGAAAGCAGTTTTCATAACAGTAGAATCATTCAGTGGGCATTTTGCAAAGACAAGCCACCCAAACCGGTTTTGTGGTAGAGAAATGCTTACTGTTATAATGTGTTTGTGCAAATATGTTTAAAACAAAATTTAAAAAAAATGCTATGTTGGTACAAGTGTTCATAACTGTACTTTCTCATAAAAAGACGCACCAGTTTACTGAGATCAGTTTCTAGTCCTGTCTTGTTAAGCTGATACAGAAATTATTGTAGATGCAACCCTAAACCTAGATGGTGACTTTCATGCTTTGGACCGTGTGAACAAATGAGGACGGTGCCTCCAAGCAGATGGGCCAACTCCTCCAAGCATGCGTTGTGCCACCTCCACTTGGCAGGTGCACATGGGACCGTACATTGACCATGTCAATCCCCTTATTTCCAGCAAGTGCCAAGAACTCACCCTTAGAATGAAAGAAGCTCTGTATGGAGCTGACCATTAGCAATCCTCTGTGAAAATATGTACCTGTTATGTATTGGGGGCAGATCAGTCTCATCCCACTGGGAAGAAAGCAGTGGCAGGCTTTTAGCGATGGCATTTCCAGCTGATTTATAGATGTCTCTTCATTCGGTGAAAGGTTGGTGCCCATTCTGTGGGAGCCAAGTGGGCAGTATAAACACGAAACAGCTCTCTCCTTCCATCCCCCATGGGTAAAGGCATTGCTCTGTGACCCATTCTTCATGCTTCTTCTCATCCTGTATTCTGCAGAGGCGCAGAGATTTTCTCCAGTGGATGCTCGACTCCCGTGACTCAGCTGACTCCCTGGCAGCTGGGTGTTTTGATGTGATCGATCCATCGGCCGCTTCCAGACAGAACGAGGCGCCTCTTGCTGGCAGGGCCCCATCTGAAAAGGTTCAGAAGACGTTAACGGAGGATGAGATAGCAGGCCAAGCTTTCCTGTTCCTCATCGCTGGGTACGAGACCATCACTAGCACACTGTCCTTTGCCACATACTTGCTAGCCACCAACCCAGAGTGCCAGGAGAAGGTGCTTCAGGAGGTTGATGAGTTCTCAGCAAAACACGTGAGTACGATGTGCTGGTGTGGAGCTTCATGCAGGGAGCAAGGCAATGTGAATGTGGTCATGCAACTGTGGCACCCTATTTGTCTCAGTTATGTATCCATGTATTAACATTTTATGAATATTTTCAGCCAAAAATTCAAAATTAATCTCTATTGTTTAGGTTTTTTTGAAAACTGTTAAGTAATGTCACTTTACAGCAACTGCAGAGATGGCCTCGAAACTTTGTGTCATAGTGAAAGCTTAAACTTTACAAAATATTTTACATTATTGAAATAAACCAGCTGTCACCAGACTCTAAAACTACACATTTCTATTTTTTTCCTCTTGCCCAGGTAGTTTTATTGGTTTTGGGGTCAATTTTATTTACTGATCTTTGTAAGGACATAAACAGCGTTCTTACAAACCATAAACTACAAAGTTTTGCTTTAAATGTTCATACTTCATTTTTTTTTCTTCAGCAGCACAATATATGTGTATGCTTCAAAAAAAATCACAATATCTAATTCTCCTGTACTTCGTTCAAATTGCTTCTCCTTCACTATCTGTATTTACCAAGGGCATTTATGTTTCCTGGATAACCATTGACAATATTTTGTATATCTAGCAGATCATGCAGCAGCCATTCTTCCACCCTACATTCTCTGCACAAGTTGTTAGTTATGAGAATTCAGACTGAGGGTCTTTTTCTTTTCATGAACACTTTATAATGGATCACGAGGCTAACAGGAATAAAATGACACCAGGCGTGGCTGTCTTGCAGGATTTTAGCTGCTGGATTTGCATGCTGAAATCCTTAACTATACAATTTTGGGAGTTTCATACTTTTTATGCATTCCATGCTCTGTGTTGTACTTACAGAACAAGAAAAGAGTTGTATAATTTTCTGCTTTGCTGGTAATAGAAAATTCTCGACTATGCAGAAGTGTGCCCATTCAAAAGCTACCATTTCCCTCCTTTTGGTTGTGCAGGATTTGTGTACACAGAAAATGTCTTCTTTTGTCTTGCATGATGAGGTTCTGAGCGTGGTGGTTCTCATCTAAAATTGCTTTTGTTCTGAGGGTGCAGATGGATGACAGCAGTGGAGGTTAGGACTGCGCAATCTGATCCACAGAACTTTTTCTCAGCATGTGCTTCGTACCTCTGGTGTGAGTTAACTCAATACAATGAAACCGTTGATGTGTTATGTTCTAACCTATAGGGCTTGGGTTATATTCTTAGGTTATTAGCTCTACAACACTCCAGCTGGAGCATATTTACTTGTTTCGTTCAAATACAGCAGACCTAATTATGCCCTCACGTCCGGTTAGTTCAACTGACCTCCTTAAGGCCTGCAAAGAAGTGAAGGTGCAACTTGGCCTGGAGTATGTGCAGTTTACTGGTTAATACTGGTGGCAGAGTTGCACATAGAAACCCCTATTATGTAGCCCCACAGAAAATATGGTTCATCTCCTCGCCAGTTCCTGAAAACTGACAGCCTAAGAAACCAGAGCGAAATTGCTGGGAGAGGTATCCAATACGATACATACGCGATGTCATTCATATCTGTCTGTAGATGGGGATATGAATTAGTAAACTTTTCCATGTAAGTGCATAGAAAGCTGACTGCAAGCAGTCATTAACTGGCCGATTGCTTACAGACATTTCACATAAGGAGACCATGTATATAGCTATGTCTACGTTAACAAGTAGCGTGCTCCCATAGACATAGATTCGTCATCTAGCACAGTTGGTAGGGAGGACTGTTGTGTGCACGCTGTACACGCCTCGGGAGTTTATTTTGGGTTAGTTTGAGTCTGGCCCTGTGTACCAAACTCCCCTTAGCTGTTGGACTGATCTTCTGGTTTAGTTCCAATTAAAGGAGCCCTTGCTGTGCACTTGGAGACTGCAGTGTGAACCAGTGCAAGAGACTTGCATGTGAGTGTGCTCCTGATCTAAGCTAGAGAACTAAATGGACCCTATGTTGTATATGGTCTGTCTGAGCTGTCACTCACTATTAGTAGTATTTCAATAATAGTCTGATTCAAACGTGTAATGCTTGACTCTCTTGGTTCTCTAACAGGAATATTTTGCTAATAATTTCAGCTTTTGCAGTATCTAGGAGAGGTTGTGGCGCTAGGGACACTCATGGCAGAGAAGTTAAAACTTGGTCTAAAGAGATGGCACTCAAATTAAATGAATGATTTTTGCAGGTCAGCACTGTACCCAGTCTGTGTGGTGCCTCAACCCAAACTGGTGGCCTCATCCCAAACCATACTGTCCCATGTCATGTATTGATTGGAATTACCTTTCAAATCACTTCCCCATACTTCACTGGTTTTCAAGGTTAGCTTTAGATGATGCATATATGGCTGTGTGGCCAAGAAGAGGGAGAGAAGGATAACTATTCATCTGCTGTCCTTGATACCAGAAAATCCATAGATCTAATCTGTGTAGCCCCATCCTTCAAAAGATTTCCTATTATAAACAGTTCATAATTTGAGGGGGGGCAATGCACTGCTCAAGGAGTCCATCCCAGAATAAGGAAAAGGGTGCAGTAGTGACTGTAATTAACTACTTTTAGCCTAGAAGATAAGATCTATGTGAATGGTTTACAAGTTATGGGAGCAGAAGCTATTTTAAAACTGGGAATATATAGATGCTATGTTCAGTTGTCATGCAAGGGAAAGGAAAGGAGGGGGCATAGCAGCTACAGGCTCACAGTTAGTTATCAAGTCAGTTGCTAAGAAATTTGATTAGGTTATTGCTTGCGCTCAGCACATCAGTTTCGCTCTTATAAAGGTGCTTTGCAGTTTTCAGAAAGGAAGGGCTTTAGAAGACCAAAACATGGAGAAAGGTACAGTCAGGTTGTTTTGACAGGTGGTGGAAGACTACTTTGATTTGCAGATATGCAAGTGTTAAACACAGTACCCTCTTCAGCCAAATTTATACTCAGGTAATTATAACTACAAAATGATCCCCACCATGTCCCCCTTCCTTCCTCCAACCATTTCAGTTGCCTCATGCAGCATGTTTTATTGCCCTAATCTGTGGTGTGGAGCTGCGGTCTGATTTTACAGCAGCTGCTGTGTATCATCCCAGAGATGGCTGTGCTTTGGTGGTGGACAGAGTGATTTATACACTCATTTACTAAAGTTTATAAAGACATGTCAGAGCCATCTGAGAAAAGGTGCTATAAATGACAGCACAGTTCCAGGTTTTTTGGCACACCAGTCAAAAACTCAAAGAACAGTAACCTTGTGATAGCCAGTAAGTAGAGCAAGGTCGGTCCATCTGGGTGTACAGCAGTATTTTGGTGGCTCTGGGTGTTATACTTGAGGATACCCCTGAGTTTGCTCTGATCTTCATCTGTCTTGCTTGCACTGTGGGTACCTTAGCAGAATCGGACAGCATGAAGGGGAAGGAGAAAACCAAGGCCCTGCTGTGGTAGAGATCCCTGTGCTAGCTTGGTGCAGGCTGCTGTGCTGTGGTGCAGAAATACGAGGTTAGGTGCTGGAAGTGGTCTAGCCCCAGCACTGTGCTGGGAGTTGGGAGCCCAGAGGAGAGGCAGGTCCGACTGACTGTGTTGTACTGCTGTGTTGTGTCCGGCCAAGTTTGTCTCAGAGCTGTCTTGGGAGACCTCTCTGCCTCTTTCCACCACGCTGCCTGAATACACTGTAGAGATGGCACTTCCAGGCAAATGTCCTCAGAAACCAGTGCATGGGACGAGTCGTGGGTTGTCACCTCTTTTTTTACCTCCAGGACCTTCCTCATCTGTTCGCTAAAGGACTTCTTAGGTCTTCTCTTGGCTGATAGCTCAGTGTGGAGGCTTGATGATGTCTCTTTCCCTGAAAGTGAGAAGAGGCACCTGGCCCATTTCAGAGTCTGGCAAGCAGGAGAAATCTCTATCCTCGCTTATTGTAGAAGGCAATGCACACAGGTTATTGCCCTCCTCACCTCTCTCTGGATCTTTGGGGTGTCGGGAAAGGGAGTGCACAGCTTTTCATTGTCTCTGGGGAAGCAGAGAGACAGGGTACTGAGTGGTGACTGCTGTCACCACACACTGCATCTTCCCAATCTACCTGTGAATCCCTGTGTCTGCTCCAGCTGCACTGGGAAATACAAGTTTGAGCATAACTCCTCTAACGGGCAAACTGAAAATTGTAGAGACTCTGACCTGACCCTCTTCGTTAATCCCTTCGGGGTGTAGTATGTGCCCTGTGAAGGGCCGTCCACTGAAAACAAGATGCACCTATTTGCTGCAAGCTTGTTGCTGGGTGTGCAGCTTGCTTTGTTACTGTAAAGACAAAATAAACAAGATGAAAAGAGAGTTAAATATGAGCTAGTGGGGGCAGGACGCCTACATCTGTGTGTGTATAAAAGAATATTACTTTCTGCCGAGACCACAGATCTGTTTCCAGGACAGCAGAGAGCGGTCAGACCTTCAGAAGGCTGTAAACTGGCACAACATGTTTGGTATTAGTACAGATATGTTGATATGCATCAGTTGAGAAGCTAGCCTGGTATATACCAGTAAAAGAGGACGGGGGGGGGGGGGAGGGGCACGGGAAAAGGTTGCTATTTCAAGATCAGCTTATTTTTATAGGGTTTGTGGCTAACCATCCCTAAACTGTTAGAGGCTATACCGTTGTGAAAGAGATGTTTTTATCCACATTAACCAGGTGAGAAGGAATATACCCATGGTCTTCACCCTCTCCATTTCAGTCAAAAACGATCCCTGCGCAGAGTTGGTAAAGAGCCCTTCAGAAGACGTATATTTATGAACCGTTTTTACACTTGTGACTGATTATTTTGTTGTAAAAGCAAGTTGATTTTTATTTTTGTGTGTGTGTGCTTAGCAAAAGCGTAGCAAGCCTGCAGCACACATTTGTTTTGAGCAGATGGACACTTGCTCCTGAGCCCCACTGCACTCTGAGCTGCTCTGTGTGTTTTGTCCTAAGCCGCAGTGCTTAGGGCATGAAAAATTGCTGCGTCTTCCACGCAGGGGATTCCCTTAATATGAAGTCTCTCTTTCTTACCTCTCTTCCCGTTTTAGCATTTAAATGTCGCTCTCCCTCCCTCCCTCCCTCCCTTCTCCCTCCTCTCAAGCCTGAGTCATTCACAATTATAAATTATAGTTTTTTGTTGTTGTTTGACTGGACTGCACAACTTTAGACAGGACAAATTTTAGTGGCACAAAATAGATTGCAAAAACATAGGTGATCAAGTTAACTTCTCATAAGAAGTTATTTGTTGCCCTTAGGTGAAATGTGGTAAGTGGCTATGTATGTGCTCCTGATCTGTTGCAAAGTAAACAGATCAGGTTAAACCACTGAAATGAGGTCATTTTCTTGAGGGAGGGAAAGCAAGTATGCTTTGGGGTAGCTAAGGAGGGCAAAAGAGGTATAAGAATGAACTGCTCTGCCTCCATGTAATAAAGAAATGCATACTTGAAGGTTCTGAGCATAGAGAAATCTGGAGCAAGGAGCACCCTGAATTCTAATCTCAGCTTCAGCACCACAAGAACTTAAAGCAACACAAGAAAAAGTTGCATTGAAGGCCTAGTGCTAGTTACAGAACCTGAGACATGTTGCTGCCCTGATACACAAGGTTGCAGGGGCTCTGTGCCAGCCAAAAGAGGGCTGGTGAAGCACAGAGTGGCAGCTCGCTCCTCTTTGCTGCTAATGCCTAGGAATACTTTCAGGCCCCCTGACAAAGGTGAAGGAGAGCACAGGAGTCAGGAGTAGTAAATAAAAGTAAATAGATTAAAAGGCAGCTATTACTGTAAAACATTCATTGGAGACTGCAAGACTAACTGGGTTTTCCATTCTGTTTTTAAAATGCCATGTATAGTTCTTATTTATCACTGCTTGATATGATACTTAGAAACATCAGTGTGGAGAGGAATGAAGAGCAGGATAAGCCCCAGCATGTCTCTACTCCATCCGATTTCCTATCCACACAAAGCACTAGCATAACTATTCAGTGCTGGTGTGACTTACCAACATTTTCACCGCTGGCTAGAGCCCATAAAGTTTGAAGAAACTTCAAAGCCCTGCCATACTCTCTCACTATTTAAATGGGGATTTGGAGGTTTTTCTTTAATGGAAAGAAATGTCCTGTTCCCATAAATACTTGCTTTTCTATTGCTCTAGGGCCCAGGAATATTTTCAATATGTCTAACTGAAAATGTTGACCAGATTATGTTTCAAGTGTATTCCTTCATGTCAATAATATTGAATGATGCCAGCCCAAAGTCATTGCAATCCATAGTTTCATTTATGAAGAGGTACAGTTAATTCCATTTTAACTGCTGTGTGTGGTCAGTTGTGAATGGGCTGGGTTGAACTGTACTGATACATAAGCTCCTCCTTTATGATTTATGACTTTGGCGCTGTAATTTATCAAACATGTTGGGTGTGGCAGTTGCTCATCTGGGGTAACTTGGCACGTCATCATTGACTTGAGTGGAGTCATACCGTTTTACACTGGCTTATGATTCTGTTCTCATTGAAGAGCTCCTTCACTAATATCTCTGCAGTCTAATGGAGATGTCTTATTGTAAAGAGATTTTGCCATTTCAAAATTTTCCCTTGCCATAAAATTCCCAGAGAGCAGTGAGAGGTAGGGCCATTTTTATGGTGTCTCTCTGTGCCTGATTGAGTACTTTAGATTTTTAAGCTGTTTATGCAGAGAATCTTCTTGGTAGCACAGACTGCTTTTGCTGAGCATTAGTGAAAATGAGAGGTGAAAGTCACAGAGATGGCACTGTCAGGGAATTACCACAACAATTTGCATGAGTTTGGTGCCTTTCATGCAGTATCTCAAGGCACTATGCTCTCAGAAGCTTGCAACTACAGAGACTAAGCTTCACTAAGCAAATATTGCTGACAGTGGAGGCTTGCATTTATCAAGGGAGACTGAATTGTAAATAGTTTGCAGAAAAAAGTCCACAGAAGAGAGTCGCTGTTACACATGCATACACATACACACACAAAACATACAAAACCAGTAAGCACAAGCAATACTGTATGGTGTTGCTGTTTATTCTGTTGAAGGAAATGACCCTCTTTGATTTCTTTATTTGCTTAAGAAGATGTTGCAGAGCCTCACATCATTCACGAGTGTCAGCTGTCAGCAATCAGTTTTGTTGTTAACAAATAAAAAGATACTTTTAAACATGTAGAGACTGAATGCTGTTAGGTTATACTTCTGCAGTTCTTCATACAATTCCTCAGTGTCTGAAATCAGTTAATTATCTTTGTCTCATGGTGCTTCTGTACATAGAGGTTGAAGATTGCTAAGTTAGGAGAAGACAATAAGCCCTTCCCTGCATTTCCCCCCTTCTCTTAGTATCTAGAATCTACTGATTTGAATGCAGGCTTTGCACTCAAGAGACCCAAAGTCACTTTTCTTGGGCAGAGGTTATTTTGGTTCCTAACTCTTCTGAACTTTTCAACCACTTAAGGACCTCTGAGACTCAGGGCTTTGGTCTCTTTACTGACTTGTGACTCTGCTGTATAAGGAGAGGTAGCCTGAGAAAGCTCTTGAGCCCAAGCCCGCCTCATGTTCATCCACTTTGTCACAAGCCTGTTCCTAGACTCAAACGCTGAGGGGAAGCACCTAGGGGGGAAAACTTGGGCTCAGTTTGTTCACTGTGCAAACCTTAGCAGGTATCTCTTTGCATGGGTTGCCTTCTGTCCCAGGTACCCTCACAGCGCTAGCCAGAGAAGTTGTCCTGGAGGCCTTTCTGGAAGATCCGTGTTGCTTGCTACCACTTTACAGAAGCTGTGGTTTGTAGGCAGCCACAGTCATCCTTTGGCAGAAGCACGGGCAGGCAGGAAGAGTGTGACCAGCCAGGAGCCACGTGAGGGCAATTCTTTTTGCTTACCATGTTTTTGTAGTTCTTACACTGTATCTACAGGTCTCTGCTCTCCACAGGTACCTCTTAAAAAGATAAGCACTTCCTGGAGAGTCAGGTTATTTATAATATGGAAAGAGTTGAGTCAATCAGCTGGTAAGCCCAGGGTGTCTTTTAGGAATGTTTTGGCTTTGCTTTTTTGAAAAGTCTACTGTTTGTTAGCTTATAGGAGCAAACTCAATGTTTTAAACCCCAGTGGTATCTTGGCATTGTCCCCCTTCCTTGACTTTTCCAAGAACCCTACCAAAAAAGACAACCTGGGTATGAAAAAAACTTATTTCTTTCCTGGGGAAATCCTTTTGACAGCTGAGAATTGGTGATTCTGTGTGGCCTGGAATGAGGTGTTGTTGAGATGATTAATGTGCCCATACTTCAAGGAACTTTTTGTTGTTGTTATTGACATTGCAAGGTTCATTTACCCCTCTTCACCAAAGTAAAAAAAAAAAAGACGACTTCTATTTTTCCGTTTGTCCAGTTCAAGCTTATCAGTCTCTTGCCCATGAAGACTAATTTATCTTTTGCTTGCAATGTCACATGTTGCTCAGTGACTCTGCCTTATTGCTATTCTTGAGCAAAACTGAGTCTCAGGTAATGTATGCTAGACAGATACTCATTTTCACCCCTGAATTTTCCTGGTATTTTGCCATCCTCATCATAATTGACCCACTATCACTGCTACAGGGGTTCATGTTAAAGAATAAATTTTTCTAGTGACATGGAACATTTAATGGTGAAGATGTTAATGATACAGTACTTTAAATGTGATTAGACAGATTTGTTTAAAGAGGAAGTAAAGGGAAGGATGCATCTTCCCTCTCTTTCTATTCCTTCCCTTCCCCTGCTCCCCTCTCCCGCCCATCTGAGGCTTTTATGGAGGAAAGAGCATATTTGCTTTTAATCTAAGGAAAAATATCACTGCTGAGTAAGAAGCTGGTTACAGTTTTCTTCAGGATTCATATCCCAGCTGCTCCTGTGTACCACTCTGGACATTATATGGCAATCAACATGCTTCCTCCAGGGACAGAGAAAACCAAATTCATACCAATATCAATGTTTAATCAATGCTAACTACCAGTATCAGTGTTAACTGTTTAGCTAGAGATAGGTAACGTTATTTGCAGGGTGGAGCATAGTTCCAGGTAGAATTGGTAGATCAAATTTTGCACTGGGCAGTTGAGCCTTGCAGAAGTGAGTAAGGAGATGAGCCCAAACCACAGTAAATAGCACCACCCCGCTCCATGACTTTGGGAGGGACATACTCTCACCAGTCTTGCCAGAGGAGTTATGTATGGCAGGAAGAGAGGTGCACATGGGGTGACTTCTCAGAAATCGGGATGCCCTTCATGGGTATAAGTGCCTGATCTTTGGATGGCAGTCTGTCTAGCACTCAGGAGTTTTTCTCTGTGTGAAGTAGGGGTCAAGTCCAGAAAGGTATTATACTAATATATATATTGGGTTTTTTTCATGGAAGTTAGGCACCAAAAGGTTTTCCGTAAGGTATGTGCTGCTGAATTGTAAATACCTAGCAATGAAAGGGAGAACAGCCAGCCATAGGCACAACCTCAGATGCAAGAATTCGGAGAAACCAAACCATCTGGCCCTGAAAGAACTTACAAATGAGAGGGGGTGGCCTTGGACATCTCTGTCAGGACCCCACACTGTGTCTCAGCGTTAGCAGCCAATCGCATTCATCAGGTAGGAACTTGTCTCCTGGGGAATATTAAACACTAAACTAAACAAAGAAGCATTTTCAAACTCTATGTTAGTTAGCATCCAATCTATTTGGAATGAGATCCCTCCGTGTCCCCAGACTGACAGGCAGATTTTTTAGGGGATGAAGATGCTGGTCCAGCCCTGTCATCCTTGTCTGCTGCGGGGATCTCCATTGACCTGTCTACTTCTGAGATGCCTTCAAGACTCAGGGATAAAATCTTGCTTTAATAGCACTTTCCCTGGTCAGGACAATAGTGACTCTTGAGATTTGTGAAAACAATTATCACTTTCTTGGTAAGGACTTTTCATGGGCAGAGGAAGAGAAGGAGAGGTATTGGGGAACAGCTCATAAAACAAAAACGACTAACAAGTCATGTGTGTGCGCACATGCCTGCATATGTGAGAGAGGAGGAGGGAGAGAATGAATCATGGCTGAAGAAAAGAAAGTCTTTCATCTAAAAGTTCAGCACAAATTCCTGAATTGCACATATTATATGCATAAGGTGTGAAAGCTGAGCTGAGGAGAACACATGCCTAATTTGTTAAGAAACAGCAAATCCCCAGCAGCAACCAAGAAGAAATTAAACTTGTATTCAACATATTCATAGCTTAAAAATGATCTTAGCTTGTATGAATGTGAGGTCAAAATGGAATTTTTCCTGCAGGTATGTACATAAATTAGGTAGCATTAATAGGAAGTAACCAGTCCATTTATTTGTCAATAAGCATTCAAAGTGAAGGCTGAATGAGCCTGTGCCAGAAGGAATGGAAACTAGTTTGCATTTCATGATTATGTAAAGCAGTTCTTGGTAGAATGAACTTCTTGTGACCTCCTCCCCTCCCCCCCCCCTTTTTTTCCCTTCTCTGCCACCCTGGCAGCACATATGTATTTAAATAATTTCCATTTCTAACAATGTGTTTGTGTGTTACTTTTAATCAGCATGAGAAGGCTTTTGTATTGTTTGTCCTGCTTCATCTTATGCTTCCCTTTTAATATGGAAAGAAAAAGTGGTATTACTGGGTGTGCCCTTGCTCTAGAAATGTAGTGGTCTTCCAGTGATATGAGTGAACATTTCCTTGCTTAACCAGATAGCAAGACTGATGCAGAGGGAGTAGTCAGGAAAACACAAAGAAAAGTAGGAAACACATGCTATTTGAGGACTGTTCCATTTCACACCAGTTAATAGATTTTACTGTCTCAGAGAACTGGATGATACCAATTTTTCAATAGTATTGCCAACTAATTTGATGTCTGGTTTTCAAAAGGCAGGTTGTGGGTCTTTTCCAAAATCAAATCCTTTAAAGCTACCAAAAAACTTTTACCTCAGTGTAACTAGTCACGTTTTGAATGTTTTTGTCAGTGCCCCAAAATGGTTTCTGTGGAAGTGGACTGGTCAGAAGTGGAATTTCACCACTGTAGCAGCTGCTGAGATAGGCATTCGGAGCCTCTATCAAGGGAGACTGAGAACTTTTATACACTAGAAACGCCAATAACTTGTATGGACTGGACTGTTGGTTTCTAGCCAACACAGAGTGGATAAATAGGTGCTTGAAGGAAGACTCATTTAATAACTGGTACCGAATTCTGTGGTTTCCTTAGTCAGGTCTCAGATGTAATGAGACTGAAAACTCAGTTACTTTCTTAGTCCTAGGAATTATGCTTCCTGGCTACCACTGAGGCATAGCGCACTAGGACACGTTGTGCAATCAGAAGAATTCATTCTTCAGTACTGTTGACTCAATACTTTCCACCTGTATGAAATCTGTGCTTTCAGAATTCAACAAAATATTCATATTATTTTGTATGTAAACCATTTTGATTTTACATCCATCTTAAACAAGAATTGAATTTCAGAAAAGTTTCTGTTAATATGTGGGAGTGAAAAATACATAATGCTTTTTATTATTTATTTAATTTTTTAAAAATGCTTAACACGCTCTCAGGTCAAAAGAAGGAATGTGTTAAAATGATTTTGACCTTCTGGTGGAATAGAAATTTTGAATAAACTTTAATATCTTTCTCAATACTCCTAGTTACACTTCAAATTTAAAGGAGAAAATTGAGAAGTGAAAAAGTTGTGAACATTGGGCAATTATCCACAGCCTCTTGCTGCTGTTGTTGATCTAAATGAAGGAACAAGGAAGTAACAAGACGTCAGAAAGTTGTATTGTGGGCTGGAACAAAACACTTTTAAGAGCTTTTGCTTTTTGGAATTTGTTTTCAAGATGCGTCAAGTTCATATGCACTCAGGATACAATATGAAGAAGATTTTGTGCAGTCAGGAATGAAGATTTAATAGCCTGATAAGTAGAGAACCTTACAGATAATTTCAAGGTGTTAATCTAACCTTGCTGTGCCTTTAATCTTTTGGCATTCTGGAGAATGTAAAAAACAAAAGCTGACTTTTAATATCATAGAGTAGTCATGGAGAAAAAATTTCTTCCAGCAGAGCAGCTTTTAAATAAATTATTACTTTTTTTTTCCATGATGGGGAAAAATAACTGTAAGGTGGATTTAAAGGGAAGTGAATTTACTAAATGTCCTGCATCTTTCTTTCGCGCTAATTAGTACCAGTCAAATGCTCTTGTTCTGCAGACAGTGACTACAAAGAAAAGGATAAAGAACTTGGGAAAGACTCTAGAGCCAAAATAATTAGGCAATTTATCATTTAGGGTAATTGGACTTGTGCAAAGCAGCACTGTTTACCACAGGTTTCCATTTCTTCTAACTGGGTGTGAAAAATAAGGCTACATTGATTGGGAAATGCTCTTAGTGCTTTTTCCAATATGCATTGTGCCAGGGATGTTCAGTTCAAAGTGTGGTGTTCCTCCCAGTGATTTCTTTTCCCTCAGTGATCTTCAGAAGGCAGCCTTCAGCTTCTAAAACCTCAAACCAAAATTAGATTAAAGTGCCCAATATGGGGTCAGAAATGGGAGGGAAAGAGAGAGGGGTTTCCACTGGGGAATTTTCACTTAACAAATGAAAGCCTTTGCTTTGTTTCAAAGGGAAAATTGCCAAGTGGACGCACATCTTAATCACATCGGTAGCCAGCTGAGATGTTTATGCTAATTTCCAAAGGTATGTAACTATAGGAATCAGGGGGTCCAAAACTCCTGCCTCTGTGATGTGAAAAACACAAGCATTTAAGCACCACTGGCAGATAGCTCTAATGTTGTTTTAGCATAAGGGGAGAGGGGGGAGGTAGTCGCAAGGGGTTTACTTGAATTTCACTTCACAATTTGCCAGCAGTATGAATGCCCCTTCACCCAAAGGTGAGTTTTTCCATCGTTTTTCCAAGCAGGAGGGCCCAGCTACCCCTTTGCAGTTTGTGAAATTATGGCACTCTCCCACCTTTGTGCTGTTGCCTTCCACTCTTGAAGATTACATCTTCACAAGCAACTTTGCTTGCAATGGATGCTCCGGAAGCGTTCAAACTCCCTAGATTTCACCACCAAAGTCTCTGGTGTGTGGTGACCCCACGGCTGACTTTCTGCCAGACCCCAGGGGTGGCCCGGGGTGTCACATCCCGCTCCAGCATATGTGGCTTTGCGCTGCGGGTACTTTGTGGTGCTGGCACCCCAGTGCTCAGATATGTGTCACCGAGCTTTGGGGAGTGGAAATCAAATAGTGGAAGAAATTGATATTTAAAAGTGATCTCGCTCTACCTGCCTGGTAGAAACCAGCCAGCAGAGACCCCCGCTGGGAGGAGAAGTGGGGGGAAGAAGGTGATGTTTAAAAGCATTTTACTCCCTGCCTGTGAGAAATTCACGAATACGCACTGCTGGGCTGTCATAGGTGGGTGCTGCAGAAGTGCTTTTAAGTGGCACAGCTTGACACCAGTTGCATGTGTGTCTTCAGATAGTGTCACAGGTTGTGGGTTTTTCCCCCAACGGCTTGTTATTTTAAAACATTTGTATGTGTTTGATACCTTCTTTAATAAGAAAGTCATGACTACCAGCAATTTCCTATGGAGATATGAGGAGCAAGAAGTAGTAGGTTGTTACCTAAAATACTGCCTGTCACCTGAGCAAGCTCAAAGTGAGATAAAATGCACAATTTGGATGCAAACTGGGAGTGCTTGATCCCTCGCCAAAGGAGCGTGTGAGCTCTGGTACTGAAAGGCATACCTCTGCAAATGTGGCCACGTTGTCAACCGAGAAAGATTCCAACATTTGTCAGCTTTTTTGCAGTATCATAATTTGTTGGCTGTTTACATTGATTACCTGTGTTGAGCAGAGCAGCCAGCTAAAATTTCAGGGCCTTTGGGTTGTTTGGCTTAGAGCTAGGATCCAAATATCTTTACAAGGAATGTGCAAACTCTCTTTTTGCCCAGCCCAGCAGGAACTGAGCAGCAGGATGTGGCTCCTGCGCTCACAGCTCCGGGGAGCGGCATGGATGGTGGCAGTCCCTCGCCAAGCCGGGTTTGCTGTACTTCTGAGACCGCGCCTGGTGCTTCCTCGTCTCCTCCTTTGTTTTCCTTTTCTGATCCTTTTCCTTCTTTCCTGAACACACAGGTCTGCGCAGAGAACTACTGCGAGAAACCCCTCTGCCCACAGATGCCTTGCTTGTCATTTTGCATTGTACCAGTTGCCTGTGCGACTTTGCACAGGGGCTGTAATCCTCCTCACTTGATTCTGTAATGGAGCTTATCTGTTTCTTATATTTATCCGAAGAGACGAGTGGTTGCTTTACCTACTGTTTGGGTTAAACATTGTTGAAACCTGTAACTGTCACGCAAATGACTTTTCTTTAGGTTTGGTACTCTGCCACTTCAGCAGAGCAGACTTCTGCCAGTGGGAGCAAGATACCATATCTTTTCTAAATATTTTAGGTTGTTTTAGCACTTTTCATGTGATAACACCCGAATGATACATACATACTAACTACTAAATGTACCTACAAGGCTTGTAATATTAATGATACTGTTTTTTCAGGGTGAGGCACAGAGAATTTAAGAGTTTTGGCATGGGAAATAAAGAACTCATCAAGCAATATTTGCATATTCTGGTTAACTTACATCCCACAAGGAATCCTTTGTAAAATCATCTGGTGTTTCCCCCATGGGTTTAAGTCAAAATACAGTGATTTTCATCAGAGATCCAAATCACTAAAGTCAATAGGTCTACTGGTGTGCACAAATCACCCTATGCAAGGACAGAAATCCAAACTGTATTTTTGCCAGTATTTTGAGTAGTCCCTACAAAGCACACTCCTTTCCATTCTGCAGGGGGAAAAAAAGAGGTATTGTCTATGAAATTCATTAAACCATAGATTTTAAGTTTAGGAGTTTGTTACTGTGCAGTCTAATCTTGTGTACAACCAAGGGCATAGGACTTCACTGAATTAATTCTGTTTAAATTAGTATATCTGTTTAAAAAGAACCCTCCCGGTTGTTTTAATTAGGTGGCATAAAATGTCTTCCCTGACTTTGAAAATGAAGGATCCCAAGAAGAACAAGCGAAACAAAATGCTTTAGTAATCTTTTTAATTATCCGTGTTCCATTGTTGCAAGTTTTGCTGTTCTAGAAATGTTGGGCAAAACTGCCTTTAGCACGTTGTCTTTATAGGATTGTGGAACCTTCCACCTTTTGTGTTAATTAAACATATAAATCCTACAAACTGTTTCCAGGATAACTGCAAAGCAAGAGCCTGATTCTCAGTTTACATTTATGCCCTCTTTCACTGCTCATGTAATGGGAATGGACTGTCAAGGTGTGTGTACATCATCCTCACACTTTATCTGCAGCAGTATTATCATCACCTCATTCCTGCGTGATACTATCTTGTTAACATATAAACAAGTGCTTGCAACTATGGTAAGGCCTGTTTATGCTGCCATAGTAGGGCCTTAGTGCAACTGAGAATCAGGCTCCAAAGACACATCTCTTGTTCTTACAATCCAGTTACTTCAAGGAAAGGAGCAATACTCATCTTGATGGCAAGGAGCACAAAGCAAAACCAGTAATTCAGAAAAAATGATAAGAGAAAGAAAAGACAAAACATGACACATTCCATTAAGTTTTCCTTCTTTATTAGAGGGAAGAACATGGGTGTTTTTGTCATGCTGTGTACTGACTTTGATATAAGAAGTGTAGCCCATGCAAAATAATAGATGTTCTCATAAAAGTTAAAGATGGAGTGGAAACAATTTTTTAAATTCTTTTTTGTTCACACTACCTTCTTTTATATTCTCTGTTGGACTGAAGTAGGAACCTTGATATAGGAATGCAGATAATTTGATTAAATTTTGGATCTTACCGAAGATTAAGTTCAGCTTGTAGAGTAGTGACATGGAGATGCCTGTCATTTAGGAAATCTGCAAAGACTTGACTCAAAGCCATGGGAGGGTGTTGCTTTGGTTCAGATCCTAAGTGAGATCAGTGCTGTGCTTTTACAATCAAGAGGCTGCTGTTGCTGGGCTCAGGGTTACAGTTGTACGCTCAGCCCCAGAGGACCAGCTGCTCTGCTGTAAATTGGGGCTGGTACCGAGGGGGAGTGACAGACACAGTAAACACGCAGAGTAGCAGTAAATGACAAGAGGATATGATATGTAACATTAACCAGGCTCAGTATTTGCTTAGGTTGTAGAATGGTCTTTTAAATCAATCTTTTATTATCAGTGGAGCCTTAGCAGTGCACTTAAATGGAGAACAATGCAAGGACACAGAGACTTGGTGCAAAGTGAGCTTCCCGCTTTCTGTCCTAGCTCCGATTTTACAAGAAAAACCATAGATAGATCCAGGTCATAACGTTCAGATGTGAACTTTTTCCATGTTTGGCAACATTTGGAATGGGGCTCTGATTTCATCCCCATTCATGCCATAAGGATTCATCTCGCCACCAGTCCTGACATCCTGGATAAATATAGCTGGGAAAGTCATGCAAGGAGTCCTCCTGCTTCTACGCTAACCTTTCTGGCAACAGCAAATTTACCACAATTTTGTTTCATCTCTTCCCATAGTTAATTATCCTTCTCCTAAATAAAGATTAGGTTTGTTTCCATTTTGAGTTTATTGCCCTCAGATTCCCCTGAACTTCCATCATTCTTGGACTGCTGTACAAAAGACCCTTTGCATAGGAAAAGTATTCTCTCCTCATTGTGTGACTATAATTGTAAACTGCAGTGATATCACCTGTTAGTGTTTTCTTGTGTTAAAACTGTAAGTTCCTAAAATTATTTCTTTTTATTTCTTTTTTTGTTTGTTTTTAGAAGTTGGACAGTATGTGTGCCTGTTTTCAGAGGTTCACCTATGGGTTTTTAACATCCTTTGGAAAATGTGGATATTAGAATTGGATAGAGTATTCTAAAAGTCACCCCCACCAGTGTGAAATCTTACCAAGCTTATCTCACAGACCTGGTTTTGCTCAGTGGGCCCTTGTTTCAAGTGTTGTAGTTGTTGGTGGATTTAAGTGTTTCTAAGTGTTGTTAGATCTTTTTGTCAATGTATTATTTTCCTGTTTCTATATTTCTATAAATACACAAAGAGAAATTAGATTGGAAGTGTTGTCACAAGTTGGGGGTTAAGGTTTTGTTTTGTAGGAAAACAATGTTACCAGATCTCTTAACTCGCCCCAAGTCAAAACTGATTGATGGAATGGTTGCTTGAAACTGAATTGAAATCTGAATTCTGTCTTTTATATTTTTAGCATTTCAGAATAAGGAAGTAATAATTTTAATCCCACTGATGCTCAGACTTTGCAGAGAAATGTGGTAGCCATGAGACATTTGCTGTGCATAGGCAGATATGCAAATTCTAAGCAGTGCATTGGGAAATGTTACCAAGCCCTCATGTGCATCTGTATGCATCTAAATATATGTACACTTATATATCCTTCAGCACTGGACTATGCTGTGGGATAGTAATTATAGACCAGATCATTCTTGGTAGTAGGTTTTTTTGAAAAAGCTCTTGGGAGAACTTTCTTTTCCAAGCCAGCGATGGGGAGAAAGGGTATAATTTCAATGCGTTATCCAAAGGGCTACAACTCTTCAGTGGTGCAGTACACCTCGTCTCCTGGTCCAGCTCTGCATTTCTGTCAGCAATGCAGTAATCAAACCAAGCTATGGGATTTTAACCTCTTCATTTCTGGACTGCAAGAGGCAAACAGAATCAAATGAGCCCACATTACCAGCTGGAGCTAGGAGGTTCCTCCGCTGTGCTAAGAGATACTAGACTGAATGCTGGTCCATCCAGTGAACACTAGAGATGTTAACTGGAGCTGTTTGGGTCTGCTGCAGGAGGGAAAGCTGTAGGAAATGGATTTACATTGTTCTTCAGAGCGAGGTAGGAAACAGATCTCCAGGTTAAAACTCCAACAGGGCTTGTGGATGTATTCTGTCTGGATTCGGAGTGGGGAGAAGCAGAGCCGCCAAAGGAACACTCGGAGATGTAATGTGCAGTTAAAGCCGCAGCACTGGTAGGACTGGACAATCACTAGTTAAAGGTAGTTAATTATTTAAGAAAAAAATTATGAAGTATAAAATATTCAAACTGCCTGTGCCTGATGCGTGCCATTACCACAAAGGCACACGCACCTGGGTTTTAAATTCTTGCCTGTTTATTACATTTTTTAAAAGTAAAGATATTGTAATACTAATGATGGAATAATATTATTTGTGAAACATTAATAATAAACAAAATATGGGGGAGAAACTTTGCTATTTGTTTCTTCCAGCGGGGGATATGCCTGCTTTCTTTAAAATGAAAATAATTTACAGCGTTTCTTAGCTCTCTTGGAAATGAATAACTTACTAAGTGTTGTGATAATTGTGCAGAGAACGCGTTACGGTAACACAGTGTAGCTACAAACTGACTGGGAAATTGGTGCCTTGAGTCTGAAATTACATGTTGCAGTTACCAGGCGTCATTTCAGATTAGCTGTACCTGTCTCGTGGGCAGCTCATCGGGAGCCGCACGGGTGAGTCAGAGAGACCTACCATTTTCCTCTCTTAGAAGCTGGCCTGGTGTAGAGGGCTTAACTTAGACACAAAGATGAAATACAAATGAGGCTATGCGGAGCTGTTGAGCCCAGAGACAGGGTCTGCTAGGGAAGCAGTTTGTTGGAAACCTCAGCAAAAAAAACCCTGCCTCCTGCAAAAGCTTGGAGATGGTGTTAGGCAGCTTACATACCCAGTGACAACTCTCGAGTACCTGGCACTCGCCTGAACTCGCTGTCGACATCTGTACACCTGCTCTTAGCAGGCAGAAGGCAACATTTCTCTGACTGTATCTAAAAATGGCATTTCTCACCAAAAAAAAAAAAAAAAAGGCTGTTAGTCGCGGTATCTTTGCCAAACTCCATTTACATGTTGGCTGCTTGAAGACCCATCTGCAGCGTCGATCGCCTGACACCGGTTCACTTCCTGTCCTAAATTGCTGAAAAATCCCAGCGCATAAAATGCTGGTACCGTGGCTTTTTGTCAAATCCATGACCTTCTCCCTCCCCACGTCTGCTCTGTGTGCTCTCGGCTCACCTTCCCGTGGCCTGCCCTTCTGGGTCTCCATGATAAAGCTGGGTTGGGTAAGACCTCAGGACCTGGCCCCGCAGACGTCAAAGCTGGCACTTTCCAGCTTCTCTGCTTGCGATGCCATATATACTTGCACTTCTACCACCGTGATCTGAAGTCCTCACCCCTAATCTGGGGGCCATTGCTGGGTGTGCATGAGTAGTTCGAGTCACCTTGGGGAGCAGGACTATCTGGATGTGGAAGCACGCATTTTGAAAGTGCACTGAGATCCTTCAGGATCAGTTTTATAAATGACAGATATTATAAATCCTGACTGCCTGATGGCAGGCACTAGAGTGGAACATTTTGTCATCAGTGCTTATTATCTCAAGATTCTTAATTAGTTTCATTGATAATTTTGTCGCACTTGAATGTTTCAAATGATTAAATATTTCAGTGCTTGTTTGGTGGAAAGTCTCTCCGTTGTGTACAGCAGGACATAATACCAACTCCAGATAGTTGGTGGAGAAGTGGTGTTCACCGTCTCTTTTGCAGCCCCTCGTGGGAGCTGCTTTCTGAGCACCAAGGTTTTGACTCATCGCGGCCGGTTGCAGAACACCGAGGTGGCTGATTTAGGCGTACCAGAAGGGCAGAATGGTGAAAAAGCCTAGTTTTCCCTCTCAGCTTTGAATGCAGTATTTTTCCTCCGCTGTCTAGTCCACCATTCAGGTGTCCCAGCTGAACACACAGGAATCGTTTGCCCGCCTCCTGCAGAGAAAGACATTTCAGCTAGATGAGTTTTCCAGATTTAAAGAATTATACCTGAAGGAGGCTGCCTGCAGTTTTCTTTCCCTCTCCTTCACACTTGTGCTGAGGGCAGCGGGTTCCCATGTCATGGCTGTGGATCGGTGAGTCTCCCTTTTGCATTTACTGTGCACGTCTTCGACTCCTGCCCACCCTCCTGGCCGGGGCGAGATGTGCCTCCAGCATCTGCTGGGGCCCAGGCGGCCGCTTGTGCGGTGCGTGCACACACACACCCCAGCCAGCAGAGCACAGGGCCCGTTTTAATCCCTTGAAACAATAACAATAGTTCATGTCCGAGCTCAAACCTGTCCTGAATCACAAGGATTTTCACCGCAGCACGTGGCATGTCTAGTTTATATGAAAGAAAAAAAACAAATCAAAGCACCAAAACCCTTTAAAATGCCACTTCTCATAACTATTTACTTAAGCTATAGGCCTGAATGCTGAATGTCTGTTGTAAATTGATGGTATAAATTCCCTGTTTGCTTCAGCAGAGAATTTGGCTCTTTGCCTTGAGACTTGTAAGAAGAGAATGTTTTAAACCTATGGTTAGGAGATGCGGCGCATTCATATCATTGCTTTAATCAGATTACTTTTTTCCTCTTTTTTTTTTTTTTTTAAGACCAAGTTGTGGGTTTTTTTTCAGAGCCCTGTTCCTTGAATGTTCCCCATAGGTGGAATGTAATTAAACTCCACTGGCATCTCCCCCTGCTGGGATTTAGACTAGGGACAGATCTTTAGGAAGCATAAAACAAATACTGTGAAAAAAGAAACCTTGTTAGAAGAGTTGCCAGAGAATCGGCTCTGCTCCATTTACAAGCTGATAGTTTTGAAAATCTCCCCTTTCTCCTTCTGTGAATTGGTTTCTAGAAATTGTTAATTAATCATTTAAACACCAGGGGCAGGGGGGAACCCACGAATCTTTCACAGTTCTCTCTCTGCTCATGGGCTGAGAGTTCACGTGTCAAGAAGCACCTTCTGCCTCAAACCCTGGCTTTTGCTTAAAATAATTCGGTGGGGAAGGCACTGCCCTGACGGTGCTGAGGAGGGAAGGCTCTGACAGCAATGGCAAGCGCAATGGATGCTCTAGCCCTCAGCATGCTGGCGTGACGGTGACCTGTCCCCTGGGAAGCCCCCATCACAGAGGACGTGGGGCAGCTCCTTCCCCGGCCAGGTGTCGTGGTTTAACCCCAGCCGGCAACCAAGCACCACGCAGCTGCTCGCTCGCTCCCCCCACCGGTGGGATGGGGGAGAGAATCGAAAAAATAGTAAAACTCGTGGGTTGAGATAAAGACAGTTTAATAGGAGAGAAAGGAAGAAAATAATAATAATGATAATAATAATAATAATGTGACAATAATAACACTAAAAGAATTAGAATATACAAAACAAGTGATGCACAATGCAATTGCTCACCACTCGCCAACTGATGCCCAGTTAGTTCCCAAGCAGCCATCCACCCCTCCCGGCCAACTCTCCCCAGTTTATATACTGGGCATGACGTCATATGGTATGGAATACTCCTTTGGCCAGTTTGGGTCAGCTGTCCTGGCTGTGTCCCCTGCCAACTTCTTGTGCCCCTCCAGCCTTCTGGCTGGCTGGACATGAGAAGCTGAAAAATCCTTGACTTAGTATAAACACTACTTAGCAACAACTAAAAACATCAGTGTGTTATCAACATTATTCTCCTACTAAATCCAAAACATAACACTATACCAGCTACTAGGAAGAAAATTAACTCTATCCCAGCCAAAACCAGGACACCAGGTCAGAGCCAGTTCCCCTCTGCGTGGCCCTGTGAGCACAGGTGGCCTCATGCTACTCCTGTCCGCAAGGAGCTGCTCCCTCGCAGCTCCTGCGAGGCTATTCCCATGTTGTACCTCAGCTGTCTCCGGCCACAAAAAAATAAAATACGAGACCTGCCTCTCAGTTCTGGGGGTATAAATACAGAATAACTTTGTCAGCTCAGGGGGTTACTGTGCTGTAACTGGGAGGAGAATCTGTCCGCAGATATTGCTTGACTAATGGCTATCAAAGGCAGAAGTGAAGTGATAATAGTTTGGGATCACCTCCTAGTAAGCCTCTGTCTATATTGCAAAATAAACCATACCGTAACTGGGGCTGCCTTTGATGGTCCTCCTGCCTCAGGATCATCTTAAGATGTTCTCTTTGGAATCAGGAAAAGATGTAAGGCTGGGAATGGTGTATTTCTCACCTGCCTGATACGAGACTGCTTCCACTTTTCTACATACTCTTGCAACAATGAAATGAGAGTCCTTATTTCTTGGTCGGCGAAGTCTGTCGCTGTGGATGGTGGAGCAGAGCTCTTAGCCTCGTAGAGGAGAAGGGTGTTGTGGTGCTCTCCTCACAGGGCAGTGATTGCAGTTGCTGAGACCCAAGGTGGGTGCAACCCCGTCTCAGTTGGAAAGTAAGTTGTCTTGAAATAGTCCTTTGCTAGGTGGTGACAGGAGAAGCAGTATTAAGAGATTTTTTTAAAACCATTTGGGGAAAAGCATACAGCATGCAATGCAATGGCTAGAAACATTGATAGCTTGTAGTCCAGTCAAAAGCAGTTTTTAGTGGTTTATGTATTAACTCTATTAATTTGCTTTTTTCCCCACCATCTTTTTATCTATGCCAATTGCTTTAGCATCTGGGTGCCGGATGTACAGGTGATTACCGCACTGTTGTAGTGTAAACAGAGTAGAGGTCACCGTGAAGTCGTTACTCCCCTCTTCTCCCCTCCGTTATCTGTCCCCTCTTCCATGCTCTGTACTTCCTTCTTGCTCTCCTTTGTGTTGTTGGTCTCACCATGGCCCCTCGTGCATGAGGGTGCTAGGCTCTGAACTGCTCCCTGTTTGGTGAGGGAGCTTTCTTTGTGTCAGTCACATGTGGCGTCAGAGTGACCATATAGAAATAGGATGTTCCCCTAAGTGTTGCAATCTGAAATCACGCCTGCTCCAGAGGCCATGCATAATTTACAAAAAATAAGTACCCAAGTTTACTATGGAAAAAACAATCCAGTCTGTGCATCTGTTCACTGCTATTAGGAGTATTAGTTTTCAAGAGCAATCCATTATACTGTGAAGTACCTTACTTTGTTAGACAAACAAGAAAACCCACACTTTTAATCTCCTGAAGCTTTTAATGGCATCACAGGATGCAGGTACTTGAGACATTGATACCTACAGCAGAGGGATGAAATGGCCTTAGCTTCTCCTTACTGCTGGCCTGAAACCAGCAGAAAACAGAGCTGTGCCATTTCAAGAGGATTTTGCCAGCAAGGACATTTTTTGTAAGCACATCAGGTGCATGCACTTGGGCAATAAAGGCTATAGACGAGAGAGAGGTCTGTGCTTTGAGAGCTCTGAATTTTCTATAGCTGTATATTAAATTCAAAATAGCAATCTACAAGCATACCTTCATCGGCAGAGACTGCTGAAGGGCGGAATAACGGTGGAGTGGGAATTATCTGAGGCGCTGTCGCCTCATAGGTGCAGTGTTTGGGGGGCCAGGGAGGCTTCAGCATTGGCTGCTAATGTACAGCAGGAGAAAGAGCAGCAGCGAGCTGCTCACCTCTCTGTGTAGCCAGAGATAAATTGCTGCAGCAAAATTGCGAGCAGTGTCTTGTAAAGAAAACGGAGGAGCTACTCTAGGAGTTGAGGGAGACGAGCTGTTTTTTGGGGCTGTCTGGAGCAGAGTGAGTTCAGGGTGTTCTGACATGTTCCAGCCGCAGCAAAAATATGAAATGGGGGCGAGCAGGCTCGCCCACAGCCAGGCATATTATTATATTATAGCTGTATTATAACTGGCTATACTTTATGAATTGTCTCTTCATGTTTGTGTACATACTGTTTGTGTGGTATATGCACAGCGTGGGGATGTTTCTGTGCACACAAACTGGTGAAGCTAGTGTTTGCTGCCATGCTTCTGCATCTTCTCTAATGATCGTTGTAAATTTGCCTCTTCCCTTTTTGAACTATGCAGCTAGCACTGTAATAAAATGCTCTTTGTGAAGAGAATATTGAAGAGAAGAAGGGGAAAAAAGAGGGCATGGGTGTGCTTAATAAAAAAAGATTCTCTGCACTATCACAGGTGCAGTTGATGCTGTTTAGAGCAGTCACTCATCTCGCTCCAAATAAATAGTAATGACTGTTTCCTGTGACTGTGCTGTGAATCATATTCAGTCCATGCAGGGGAGTAGAAAATAAAGCTGCATGCAATCCACACGAGATGATGGCTCTTGTAATATTCAGCAGTTGGGCCTGGTTAGAAGCGTTTCATTATCTCAGAATTAAGAGAGAGCTTCCTGCTGTTGCAAAAGCTTGTTTATTCTTCTGCCTTCCCTCCCCCTCCCTCCATTCTTTCTTTCTTTAAAATATATCGCCTCTCCCTTTCTCCCATCTCTGAAATGTTGGCTTAATGTTTTCGAGCAGAACTGCAAGGTCAAATTAGGGACAGTGGCCCTGGAAGTACATTAGTAGTTTATTGCATGGGTTTTGCCTTAATAGGAGGGCGCCTGAATTTTCTTTTATCTTTTGCCCTCTGCTCCTTTTCTTAGCTTATACTCAAAATTTATCAGGAAGAAGCAGAAGAAGCTGACCTTCTTTCTCATTTTTCAGTGAACTTCAGAGTTTTCCCCTTATCCTTGGCTTGGTCTAAAGTTAATCAGCGGGAGTCTTTCGGTGAACTCCAGTTGCTGTTGCCACCTTAAGTCACGACACAGTTGCATCTAGCAAATGGCTGCTCTGTGGGTGCAGATCCGTTTGTGCATAAGCTGGGTGTCAGAGGTCAGCTAGCAAATGGGTAGTAAAACCAGTCAGATTCCCTCCTTGACTGGAGGGCTGAGCTAGAGCTTCTTGCCTAGACCCTTAAGGAGGAGGCCAAGAGCCAGAGCCTGCTTTTCAGGCTCCACCATCTCTGCAGAGTGGCAACATGGGGTGAGTAAACCCGTGTGAGGCTCACGTGAACCCGCATCATGGGCTCCCTTTGTAGTTGGTGGGGAAGGACACACGTAGAGGGAAATGTGTCCTGTCCTAAGGTCTGAATGACTTTTCTTTCCCTGTGGACCAGGGAAAAAGGGAGCCTAAGGTAGCTGTGTTTCTAACATAGGTGCCAAAAGAAGATGCGGTGAAGCTGCATGTGCCTTGGTGCTTCAGAGGCTGGGGAGGATGAGACACACACAAGTTCCCAAACTCATTGTATGTCCTATTTAGAATAAGCGTGGATAACGTTGCCCTGTGTGTTGTGCCTCGCTACAGTCAAGATTGCTGGGGCATCCCACTTGCGTATCAGTCACAGTCAGCAGAAGCACACAGCTGGAAAGCTGAAGGACCATCTCAAGCCAGGTGTGATTCAGGAAGCATCTCATCTCAAGAAGAGCTCTGATTCAGCTTTCCACAACTGGATGATTGCTTTGATTCCTTACAGGTGAAGGAGGACAAGCTGGGCTGTGCATCCCTTGAACACGGCCCTGCTGTATTTAGTGGCCAGCATATTTGACACTAAACTGGTGCAGCCAGGGCCTCTATGGGGTATCCGATTTCAGCTCATAGGTGGAGTGATGGAGGGACCTGTGTGATCCTTTCTGGCTCCTCTCCAGCAAGTTCTGAAACTAGAGGAAGAAGTGTACTGCCTTAAGGACACTGGCTTACATGGACGGTGCCCTCCTGGAGGGTGAATCCGTGAATAGTAATGAATTCATTAAACCTCCTAAAGCATCTCTGTTTCAGTAGTGTTTGCCTCAGCAGCAGTCAAGATGGTTAAAAGGCAATTGCAGCCACTGAAATACGTAGCAAAACTATTATCAGAAGATGTCATTTTTCGTAAATGTCAGTACGTAGATTTTTTATGGGGATATGGTGACAGGTAGTGAATAATTTAACATAAATTTACATAATATAGTGCAGCTGTTAATTTATGGCCATATTAGACTACAAGGTTATGTATCTAATGGCTTTTGGTCTCTTCTTTTTTTTTTTTTTTAAAGTTAAAACTTTCCCTAAATTGTCCCACTTTACTCATAATTCATGAGACACCTGTCTTCCCTCCCTTGTGCCGTACAGAAGGCTGTGCATGTCATACCCTTTATGTAGCCATATGATTCGCAGTGAACTCATTCACGTCTCCAACCTCAATCATTTCAATTCAGTGTATCCCTGGTTTTGTTCAAAGCAGGCCTGTGAGGGGCAAGAAGTGCTGTGACTGCTGGTTGACTTGTATTCCTCAAGGCTGAGCTCTTGGACATCACTAGAGACATACATTGCTTCTCCCTTGTTTGAAAAGCTGGAGATGTGCAGCTGAAGCTAACTACTCAGTAATTCAAGGTCTCCACCTGCCTACCCTTTCCAAAATAGTCAGTGGAGGTGCCTTCAACTCAGTGCTTGGCATCTGCAATTGAGGATAGATTTTTTCCAAACATTTGTTTGGTGACTTTCCATGGCACAAATGCTTGCCTAAATGTTAGAGAGGTGTCCATGAATCGATCCTTGCAGGACACTAGTATAGAGGTGAGGCTTGAATCTAGAGGGGCTTGTCAGGTCATAAGTGCTGGCAGGACCTCTCAGAGTACCTCATCTCTGGAGTAGAGATTATGGACCACACCGCTGCTTCTAGGCTGGCCTGAAGCTTCATCCTGCTGCCATTTTACCCAGACGATGTCCAGCTTGTGGGGCAGAGCAAGAAAGGTACGTGCCTAACTGCACTTGATGCCTCTGAAAGCTTTCCCCATTCAGGCACTTGAATAAGACTCGGGCTTTCAGGATGGCTGTGTGCGTCTAGCACACAGTAATGCCAGTATGATACCAGTATGCCCAGCTGTTTGAATCGCAGATGTTTGGTTGCCCCCTGCACGACACCTAGGTGGGAGGTGAGCTCTCCGTAGAAACCTACTGCAGAAATCAAAGCCTCTGAACATCCAAGACTCATTGTACAACATGCAGCTCGATCGTGAAGAATTATGATTAGAAGTTAGTGTTCCTAACCAGAGCAGAGGCCCTTCTTGTGAGGCACGTAAGTTGCCATCCAATTTGTTGGGGATATTACTTGAAATATTTAAAAAATGTCCAGCTATAGCTTTCCTCCCCTCAACACACCTCCAGATGGACATGAGAAAGCATGATTCGTGTTCAGCAGATGATAGGTTTGCACCAATGTGTATTTGAATAGGGTTAAACTGTATGCAGTTTTACACATAAGCTTTGGTGAAAGGTAGTTGGAGCAAAGGGTGAATATTTGTCTTTTTGTCCAGGGTGATGGAGTGAGATTTTTTTTGTTCTCTGGAGAGAACAATAATCATTAGCAATTTTTTTCAGATGAGGTACAATGTGTACAGCTTCACACACCCTCTAGGAGAGTGGCATACGCCCTTTCTTATTTGCAGGCCTGTATAATCCTGGGGGTGGGGAAGAAGAGCGATTGTTCCATTTCACCCTTGTCCCTGTCTTCATCATTGTGTCCCTCTCAAGGCTTCTGGGAATAAGAAAATCCTGTGTACCATTGACCTCAGGGACTATGTCCGTTCTGCATGGAGTCACGAAAGAAGTTGTCTCCTCTGCCAAGGCAGGTAAAGCCCTGACAGCAGCGTGATCACTGTTTGTTTTTCTGTACAGCACTGTGGAAAACGATGGGTGTTCTAAAGAGCAAGTAAGAGAAGTGTAATTGTGCTTTACTGTCTCACACCAGAGGGGAGAGGAAAGGAAGCATTTGGTTACATACAGCAGGGTAGTTCATGTTCCCTAAAATGAAATATCATTCCTTTGGTTCCAAAGTTTCCAGCAGACACTGACTTCTTGTCTCTCCTCTTCCAACGAAGAAGCAAGTTGACTTGTTTTCCCAAGATGCTTCTCCATATGCTTTGTTTCCTCATGAAACATGAAGCATCATGTGCTCTGTTACCCCTCTGAGGCCAAAATATTACACCCGTGTCTCTACCCCAGGCTCAGTGCAGAGTTAAATCAGCATGATGGAGCCCTGAAGACCTCCTCTTGGAGCTCACCGCAGCGTAACGATGGCAAACGAATGCCTGTTTGCCTCTCTAGGAAAGGGTTTCTATTAATACTCAGTATGTATGTTCCTAATTTTTCCATCTTGCCGTCCCACCTCGGGTTAAAGCTCCTCATCATAGCCAGATAGCAGGGAGAGCTGTGATTAAACAAGATCTCCCCGTCCCCCTCCCACCCATGCCTGTTGTGTTTCCAAAACTCCCGATTCAATAATATATTAGCTTGATTCATAGAAAAACAGTGAACCAAATGCCTACCTCTCTTCTCATGTTTCTACAGGGCTTCCAGGAATGAAAAGAATTAGCACACAGACAGCCGATTTCTCTAGCATACCAGAGAGCTGTATTTAGTGTGGCCTCAAACCTAGACTGGATTCCCACTGGACACCATACAAGTGTTTAATAATTAATGTCTCTTTTTAAAAAATCAAAGGGGGTAGAAAGAGGTTGATCTATCCCAGCAGTTCTTAACTGAGAAATGGTAATGGATTGAAGAAGCTTAAATTCTTCCTACCCTCTAATATTTCTTGTCAGGAACAGTAAACAAGCCCCACATTTTTGGGACACTGGTGCTCAGTGTTCCTGGAGCACTAAAGGGAATATTAAGTATAAGACAGCTATGAGTCACTGTGGTTCTTATTCAAGTCAAAAGCATAAATAGCACTTCTCATATATCCATGCTGTGTCAGTCAAAGATACTGCATTTCCTTTCCCCTCTGCCTCTAATAAACATCCGCCGACCTTAAGCTGCTATATACAGGAAACAGCCTGTTGGTTATTGTGTAAAACTGATAAGGTCCCCTGGGATGCTTTATCTGTCTCTGTTATGCGTATAAATTTAGCTTCAGTCATTGTAGGTTTTGTTCTTTTACCCTTTTTCCTCTCCTCCTTTTTTAATGCCTGCTAAGTAAACATGGCATTGTGGAAAAGGGGATAAAGTAATTTTTTAGCATAATAAGGTCAATATCCAGAGACTTAAGATTCCATCAATACACTTTGCCTTTCAGTTCTTCTGCCTGCATCTTTCTTACAAATAATAGGTTTCTCTGTTTTGAAATCTATACCTGTTATTTGTTACTGTACCCTACCCACACCCCTATTTCATGCAATTGTAAACTGCAGCAGGCCATAGTGCCTGTCACTATGATTTTGCTCTGAGACATGATGGTATTTACAGCAATACTGTATTCCTGTCTGTGTTTATGGCAGGTTATGGAGCTTTCCTGCTCGGCACAGTGCTGTGAGATGGCAGCCAGAATTATCTTCTAACGCAGCACTCTCAGGAGGTTGAGTTCTTGAAGCTGTAGAGCAATTAACACTCTTAATACTTCCAGTATTGCTTAAGGGTTTGGTGTTGGGAGGGTGGAGCTAGGGCTTGGGTTTCTTGGTTTGTATTTAAGAGAGTCCTATCTCTCATTCTTAATTATTGGTACATGGGCCAAAAATATGGCCAGCGGTGTCTCAAAGGTGGCTCCAGCTTCTGGGTGGGACGTGTGTGGTGCAATACCATTGTTCCTCACTTTTGCCTGCAGTGTGCTCCATATACTGAAAGCATGTTGGAGAGCTGAAGGATATGGCCGGATGTAGCAATCCTTCCTTATACTGCAGCCTCTCAGGGGCCATTTGAATTGGGTTGTCGTGAGGTGACTCAAGCTCTTTTTAAGGCTCACTTACTGCCTTCTGTTATCACTCATCTTCCATTCGGGAGTTGGTGAGCCTGATCCCCTGTGGTCTGTCTTTTGTATAATTCCTTCTTCTGCAGCTCTGAGGTAAGCACCTCAAGGTGCGTTTTATGCTCAGTTTGTAAAAGTACGACTAATTTGGCAGGACAGAGAAGATTCAGGCCAGACATTTTACCAGCTACTTCTCAAAGGCTGAAGTGGTACTTGGGCAAGCTAACTGCCATTTGTGCCTTGGAAAATCCCCTGCAATGTTCTAGCCTAACTCTCACTGTCCCTTGGTAGAAACTGGGCACCTGCATACTGGGTTTGGCTTTCAAAATTTCCTCTTTGGTCTCTCTCTGAAGATGGCTGAGTGACTCCCTTTATTGCTGAACAAGCCAGCAGGGTCTTGCTGCTGCTCCTGTAAATACTGTTATGGCTGCCTATGGGGTGTTGAGGGCCGGCAATTTACATTACTCTTTCATGGCAGAACATCTATCTCTGCCATGAGAAGCCAACAGCCTACAGGACAAACAAAACAAGTGAGGAGCATTCAAAGGGGCATGCCTTTACCAACCCCAGACACAAAAAAGATGCTGGATTGGGCCTGCTGTGTATACACTCTGTGCTTGATAGTATGGCTGTTGCATAGCCAAGATAATGGGTTTGCTTAGCTTTTGGTTAGCTAAGTAACCTTGGCCCAGATGACAGGACAAGTTAATTATCTGAGCATTAACCTTGTTACTCAGGTAAATTTCAGCTCTCACTGACCTTTCTGCTTCTAGTGTGGTTTCCATTACTCTTAGCTGGCTCAAAGCTAGCTCAGCAGGTACATCCCCATTAGTGGCCTTAACTGCAGTATAGACTTACTCTAAGAAGCTTGGTGTGGTTTTCAGGACAAAGGAGATGGGATCAAAAAGTCTTAAAAAATGATAAGATAAAAAAGCCAGAGAACATCCTTTTGGCACCTTGTCCTTGTGTCGGCTTCCCTGGGGCAAGGGCTACACCTCCTTAATATTGAGAGCCTTGGGAAATCTAAGTGAAAGCAGGATCTTCAGGAAAAGGCCAGATAAAGTCTTCACAGCACTGATGATTCCCAAATTTCCCCACTCCAACATAGTCTTTGCATTTAGGCTTGCAAGGCAGTTGTTGGAGAACTTCCATAGTGTTTGGACGAGGAATTTGTCGAAGCCAACCAGGGGTGAGAATCTTGCCCTGCTTTCTTCAAAGATGATTTTGTCATGAGTGGTGCATAAAAATGCATTAGCACTTTTTGTCAGTAATGAACTTCTTTGTTCATTAGGTTAACATTGGCTGCTGTCACTAGTAAGTACATTTTAATGAGGAAGAGAGCATTCTGAAATTGTGGAAACCTGGCACTCTCAGGTCTAATTCACAGCTCATTGAAGTCGGTGAACAGATAGACTCCCACTGAATTCAGGTCCCATTCAGAGCTAAGGCAATTTACCCTGGTTGAGGACCTGCCCCTGGTTTCCCCATGTGGCTACTCAAGTGTAAAGTGCAGCTGCTGCTGGCAGGTTTTTTTCTTCCATTTAGAGTTCTGAATCCATCCAGCATTATTTTCAAGGCAACAACACAGCAATTGAAGTTTTGTTCTACCTTCCCAAATTAAACATAATTCTCTTACATCATTTACTTCCACTTGCTGGTTTGCTTTCATTTGACCTGCTAACCATGTCACACAGCATTAGCTTTGTAAATGCTGTCACGAACTTGGTTTGAAGGTTTGTGCCAGGTCAGTTGTAATTCCCTGTTTTTCTCTTGCATGCCAGAACAAGCAGAGAAATGTATATCATGGGTGTGAGCCCAAGTTTGAAAAGCTTTAGTTGTAAGTAAAATGAACTTTTAAAATTTAAAGAGTTTTCTGCTGGTAAAGTAATGGAACAGGTTCTCAGTTACTGTCATATTTTAAAGCTGCTATTTTGCTTTTAAGTGCCTCAAACCTGCTTTGTATCCCTGTTTCTGGTGTTTCTGATTGAAAATATATACTTTTTAAAAACAGACAAACAAGACTTTCACAGTAAATAGTTCTATGTGCAAATTCCACTTGTTGCTCTGTGGAAAAATTACGGATGTGTTTTAAAAAGCTCCTTCTTCATTATTTCCTTCTCTTCTTAAATAACAATTGTACTTATTTTCATACAAGCCCTCTTTTCCTGCATGGTATATTTGAATAATTTACATATCCCTGCTGCATGGGAACCAGAGAGCAAAGCAGACTTCCTGAGGGAATGTCGCTGCAATCCTTATTCCTGTGATTATTGCTACAGTACCGCTGAGAATTTCCACCCCAGATCTGGGTTTTATTGGAGCATACGATGTTCAAAAAACCTAATAGGACATAGATTCTTAAAAGCTTGCGGTGTGTACTTAAACTGACAAAATAATGTGGATTTAGAGATGTTGACTCCTTTCCTAATACAGGAACTGCAGATCAGTAGACCATTGCTCTTCAGTGAAACACCACTGAACTGATTAGGACCCTGAATAAGTACTTGGGTTCCCAGTGTCCCCTCTGTGGTACTAGAGCTTGGATGTTTCCTAAGGTCACCATCAAAGCTTCTGACTGTGATCATGTAGTCCTCTAGATGCACTTGAGCTGGATGCAGGACAGCAACAGTTGGTCAACCAACCTTTTGCCTGCACCACAGCTTACATTCCTTTCAAATCTGCAAGCCTGAGTAGTTGCCCCCCACACCTGCCTCAGTCAAAATGACCCTATTTAGCACGAAGAAATTTTAATTTAGTGTAAGACTTCATCATAAAGTAGTAGGGATTTTGGACTGAATGAGTGGATAGCAATTACCTGAGCAGATCTGCTGTCAAGATCTGAGGGTTTGTAGCTTGCAGTTCAGGGTGGTGATGAGCAATGGAAGCAGTAACTTCGTCCAGCTCAGATGCACACACAATGCATGGTGTGCCTATGATGCAGCCATATGCTGACCTGCCCAACTTACTACCACAAGGCAGCACTGTCCAGCTTCCAGAGGCTTCTGTGGTGTGCTCATGTGAGCGTGGGCTGCTGAAATGAGTCCACTGGCCATTCTGAGTAAAATTCAGAAAGTTAAAGAAAAGCATGAAGGTAAAATGCAGTCTTAGATTTTTGCACTCCTTTCTTAAGAACCCAGGAAGACCACACGGGTCATCACAGCACCTGCCTTCATGTGGAAGCGGATGCTCAGAGTCTCATTTGAAAGGGCCCACAAAACTCCTTCTCCACACACCACCAACACATCGTGGATCATGGAACGTGTCCCAGGCCTTCACAGCCAACTTGAAAGTTCTATTAAAACATCACTAGCTGCAATTATAATGTATCACAGAAAGAAAGAAAGAGAGATCAAGATCTTAAGTCCTGGCAGTAACAGGGCATTTGTTAAATAAAACTCATCTTTAATGATCAAAGCTGTTATTAATACATTGGTGAGCACAGATATCTTTTTAATGGTTTTCATTTTCACATTAACCTTTTAATAGTGAGTGAAATCTTTCTAAACTATAGAAAGAAATTATATTTTCACAGCTTACCATGTCAGAGGAAGTCATAAAAAGGGGGCCTTTTCCAAGTGCTAATTTTTCTGAAAATTGAATTTCTCAGGACACTCCCATTAGGCAATGGTTGAATCTGCCATCACACAATGCAGGGTCACTTCCCCAAAGCCATCAGTTTACGCAAGGTTTCCCTTGGATTCCCATAGACAGCTGCTGCAAAGGATTCTTGCTTAACTTCTCCAGGCTCATGTGTTGTTTGGTTGCTCTTTTAGTACAGCCTTGACCTCCAAGGTCTTCGGATAGGAACAGTGCACATCACAGTTGGGATATGTTTTCCTTAAGGGTATTGTATTGTGGCCCTTTCATATGAGTGGATTGAACTTGATTTAGGGGGAGCAGGAGTAGAATGAAAGGGATGTTTCAGTTTCCTAAGGGAAAATGAAGTGAGCTGTATAATCTTAACTGTTTGTTTTAACTCTTGCTGCAGTCTCTGGCTTTCTCTAAAGAAATTCCTTTGTCTGCTGGCAGTCACTGCAGAGTGGTTTATAGCTTCCCATGCTTTAGCTTTGCGTCGCAAGAGAAGTGGTACATGTAGGCAGTGCTGTAGGCAAAGCCTTTTATGTTTTAGTGGGGGGTGTTTTCTCCTTTAAAAATGTCAAGCTTAATACTGTGATGCAAAGGAGCAGGGCCTCCATTAACCCTCCCCAACAAGGAATGATCCCAAGATCCTACTAGTTCTTTATTAGAGCAGTGGGGTTTCCCCATAAGGCATCATTTGTTATATTACTTCCACCTTGTAAATTACATTTTCTTTTTTTTTTCTTTTTTTTTCTTTTTTTTAAATTATGCTCTAGGGAGGAGAGGGGAGGGAAAGGGCAAGGTATGCCTCTGAATTAGGGTTTAGGGGGTGGGGGGAAGAAAGGAGCATAGTGAAATCCTTTCCATCCAAATGTAGGGAATAGAGCAGGCTCCATAAGGAGAAAGTGTCCTGCAGAGACATGCAGAACAAAAGAATTTTAGGAGAGGTCTTGGATCAACTGCATCGGGATTATTTTTGTCAGCAAGGTTAAGTGCTTTTGGAAACCTATAGTGTTTGCACCTTTATTTTCCATCTGCTTGATCCTTTCTTATATTCTTGGGAGGGATCCCATCACCCGTTGCATTCTTGAATACAGCCAGAAAACCAGTGATGCTTTGTGCTAAAATGATTTGATCCACCTCAGAACTGCTTTGCTGTCAGTGGTGAAATCTGTGTGGTGATGAATCTGTCATTCCTCCTCCCCTCTCATGAAAACACGCTGAGGTCTTTGAGCTGGTCGAGGACTACTAAGACTGGGGACACTGATTATCAAGCCAAAATGAAGGAATGAATGCCTTAAGAAAGTGCATGTAGCATCTGTAAGCTGGAAAACATTTCTTAACAGCTTCTTTAGCCAGTAACGGAGTCCCTTCATACTCCCTTTTGCAAGCAGAAATGAAAGCAACAAGGCTAAAACCTAGTCAGTGTTTTAGCAACATCTGTCTTCATAAGATGTTTAGTTGCATAAACACGGTCGCTTCCTTATGCCCTTCCTGGATACTATTAACATAGCTGTGATACTGTGATGTGATGTCATATAAATCGATCCTTATGCATCCATCGTTGATCAATTACACAACGACTGTTAAATATTTATCTGGTATTTTTTTCAGTTGATGCCACAATTTCAGCATCCAGGTTCCTTACAAAGTGTAAATAATCTCGGTGACCTATAAAAATACCCAATTAAATTGAATTTTTTACTGTTTGTGTCACTGGCTTCAAAGGAGCTAAGCTGATTTGTGCCAGTTGACACCCTGGCCCAAAGCCTCAGGCTCAAATCCAGAGATTCCACAGTGGAGAGGGACGTGTAGCCCAGAGGCTGAGGGCAACCATCTCTGCTGAGGCAGGTTTTGATTTTAATGTATTATGAAGGTTTTTCAGATCTTTTAACTACTTTTCATAGTCATAGTGTTGAAATCGTGACATTTAACAGTTGCAACTTCTCCTTATTTATTTCTTCATTGTCATTGAAAATAATGAATACTGGATCTTTAAAATCCTGCGAAGGCAGGTAAATTGTAATTAATCATGAGCCCTTCATCAATAACTAATTATTCAATTACATTAAAGATAATTTGTTTTCAGTGAATATCAATCATTAAATGAACTATTGTTTATTTCTAATTCCTAACATCAACACTATTAATTCTGTAATTGCAAGTGTCATGAAATGGCCAGAGCATAATAAAACGTACATGCCCTATAACCTCCATATTAAATCAGAATGTCATACTGACAGATACTGTAGCATTGCAGATAAGTCACCCTCTTTGCAGCCACCTTTTTCCAATTGAAATAGCTGGGATTAAATAAGAAATAAATACTGTCTGTGTCATAGTTAAGCCCGTTTGGAAAGGTCTAAAGAAGCAAACTAATAGTTAGCAGACTGATAATTACAGACGTTTAAAAATAGATACGTAGCTATTTATGCTGTCTGGAGTATTAGTAACTTTATTTACAACTGGAATAAAGCTCAGCTGGGAGAGCCAACCCCTATATGACATTTCGTTGTTCCATGTGGGAGCAGAGGTGGCTCTAATATTTTTAACTAGTGGAGATTTCACCAGAAAATTTTGTAGCAGAAGTTGTGTCTGTATGTGTGTACAAATAAAGTGATGGAGGTTTGAGAGAGCATTATTGTGCAAAACAAAAATGGTACAGGTTATTCATTATCCAAACAGTGCAAACAAGATGAGAATATTTGTTGTAATACACTGGCAAACAGGAAAAAAAAACCCATTGCCTTGTAAAGGACCTTGTAACGTTTTGCAATGTGCCATGTTCACACTTAGCCCATGTTGCCATATGCTTGTCTTTACGAGCTTGGAAATGGCCAGGGAAATCCCTGCTGCAGGCTGCTGCGCAGGTCCTGCGTCCTTCCCGCTCTGGCATGTTGTGGTGCCGGGCTGGGTGCTACCAGGGGCACCATTTCCACTCAGCGCAAGGGGTAAAATGGGGCTTACAAAGATTTTACTGAAGGTTGTAAAGTTCAGGTGGGGCTGGCACTCACCTTCCCCAAGGTAAGAGCCACTCCAGGGTAAGAGTAAGAAAAAGGATGCATTCTTGCAGGATTATCAGCATTTAATAATCTGGGGGCTCAGAGGGTGATTCAGGTGAGGTGGGCTTGCAGGTTGAGTGGTGGTTGCCTGGGTCTGAGCCCCCAGAGCTCAGTGCCAGCTGCTTGGTGCCCACAGTACCAGCCCCAGCAGTGCAGATGAGGAGGCGGTCATCTGTTCAAAGGCTGGTGCCAGTGATCTTTTAATTCCTCTGTGAAATGGAAGTAGACGTACCCATCAACGCCTAGCTTTGCTGCTTCAGCAAGGCAAGCTGTTTATATTATTAAAAGACGGGTATTTGAATTTGCAAAAGCAGTTTTTCCCTGTCTCATTCAATCTTTTTGCTGCAGCAGTTTCAGTCACTGAGCAGGGTCTGTGTGTGTTGTTAATACACGGTCGTGGAGAAGGCTGGGGGAGCCGAAAGGAGGGGAGAGGAAAAGGAAGGGCTAACCCTTTTCCATCTGCGATCCCCATCACCCCAAACTGCCCTGCTTTAAACGCGAGCAGCCAGATGCCATGCGGAGCAGCCCTGTGCTTGCCAAGAGCCATCCGGGGCCGGTGTGCAGCCCGCTCCTCGTGCTGCCTGAGGGCACCTGCAGGGCTTGTGGAGCTCAAACCCTCCATTTCTATAAGAGGCAGTGGGCCTGTAACTACTGGCAAAAACAGGGGTGTGAGGAAGTAGCTTCTTGCGTTTATCATGCCATCGGTCTCCCAGATGAGATGGTATTCATCACTCTGTTAATGAGGGCTTAACACTTTCTCTGGCCTGTGCTGCTGTAGTGGCAGGTGTTTGCCTGGCCCCTGGGTGCAGAGGGTGCGTCGCCTCTGCAGCCGGCATTGGGTTTCTATCTGCTCAGATCCTCTGCCGGTGAACGGGCTGAATTAAACTCACAGGTCTGCTTTCTCACTCCCTGAAGTCACCAGGGCTAAAGCTCCCACAGGAAGAGCCCAGGTGGTTTGCGATGAAGAAAGGCTGCCTGGCAGGGCTGCAGCTATCCCCCGGTTGACCTAGGGACAGTCCCAGAGACCTCAGGCAGGAGGCCCATCAAACCTGGCCCTTCTTCCTGGCAAGAGGAAGGTGCCAGCAGTGACCTTGAGCAGGAGCCTGCATGCAGCTTTGGCTGTTGGCTCCTGGCAATCAAACTCTGGCTGTACAGCTCCAAGGGGAAGAGGGTAAGGTTTCAAGGGGTGTAAACCCCTGCATCTTGGGTTTCTGGAGTATGTAAGAAGTTGTGTAGCTGTAAAGTTAATGATTGCTGAGACATGTCTTAGCTCTCTTCTCTGTCTACCTGATGCATGCCACTTTGGTACTGTTGGTGTATCAACAAACAACAAGGGCTTTGTTTATTAGATTGATATAGCAGCATTTAGTTTAACTAACTGCTTAATCAACAGTACTGCTCATGAAGCTGTAACAAGCTTGTCCTAATAGCTGCACCCTGCTAGAAGCTAAACGGTTAATTCCAAGGAAGAGAGATGGCTGCACGGCAGAGTGGCAAGTCAAAAAGCAGACCCACCATGCCACGGCTTAGTTGTAGGACATAGGCGCTGGAGCGGGTGACAGAGATAATGGCATCTTCAGAGTCAGAAGATGATGTGGGCCAGCCTTTTTGTGCATGACTGCCCCTCTTACCCTGTGCCAGCAGGCACTCGGATCATCTGCAGAAGCATATGTTTGACCAGCCCTCCTGCCAGGGGAAGGTGGTAGCTTGGGCTGATTTAAGATCAGTAAAGAGCACAGTGAGCAATACAATTGTTTCCTTTATCAGTATGGGGTTTTTTAGTAAACTTTAAGCTGAAAATATTGTTCCCTTTTGATGCAACTTTGGTGTGCGCTCAGACCTGACCTATGGCATCATAGAATCATTTAGGTTGGAAAAAACCTTTAAGATCATCGAGTCCAACCATAAACCTAACACTGCCAAGCGCACCACTAAACCCTGTCCCTAAGCGCCACATCTACATGTCTTTTAAATACCTGCAGGAATGGTGGCTCAACCATTTCCCTGGGCAGCCTGTCACAATGCTTGATGTTGGGCTTCTCAGAAAGACCATAGGAAACATGCTGAAAGGCATGCTGTTAGTCCTCCTCTGAAGAGAGAGGGAAAGGCTGGTTTCTTGTTTGGGGAGTGGATGCTGGCTAACGTTACCTGAAC
Organism: Gymnogyps californianus; assembly: GCF_018139145.2. Taxonomy (NCBI): domain Eukaryota; kingdom Metazoa; phylum Chordata; class Aves; order Accipitriformes; family Cathartidae; genus Gymnogyps; species Gymnogyps californianus. The sequence goes on from NC_059471.1 coordinate 156,042,803, forward strand.
TCCTTGTTTCTGACTTTTCTTAACTTCTAACTTGCTCTAAGACCACAGCCTGTTCATGTGGTAAATGGAGCATGCTTATATTTCTCTTAATGGATGTTTGAGATTCTTGGCTGAAGGGCATTAAGGAAGAGAACATATTATTATAATTTTATTATATCTCCTACTTTTTCATGACATTATAGAAAGTTCATAGTAGTATTTCAGCATCAGCCTACACAAATAGTATTTAGCAGTGGTATTTTCAGTTACGGGTGCCTAAAGTTAGGCCCCTAACTCTAGATTTAAGCACCTAAATTGGTGCCTAAGTTCGTTAGAGGGACTAACCACCGGCAATCTCCACCAACATGAATGAGAGATTTAGATGTTCAGTGCCCTTTAACACCAAAACATTTATTTATGAGGGTTGTCCTAATCTGACATCTCATTTTAAGCATCAAAGTTTGAATATGGTATGTCATCACTGATTTTGTCGTCCTGATTTTGCAGTCAGCATGTAACTGCAAAGAAACAATAACTAAGTTTATGCAGTTATCAAAGACACTTGCTGTCTCTTTGGGGCTTCTGCTTAAATCATCCACTCCAAGAAACACAATTCACATGTTTAGCAGTGTTAATGTAAAAAAATACTGTGTGTTTTTGAATTAACCCAGGCCCTGAAGTGTTTTCTGGATCTAGCATCACTTATCTTCCCCATCAAGGTGCACAGCAGTGAGCACGGCCAGGCTGTTATTGCTTTTCTAAACACGCACAGGCATACACACACATCTGTATCATCAAAATCTGGCAAAAGTATTTGTTATTGTCTCTAAGAAGGAGTAATACTCTCCTACAATGTGCAATTTATAGGCACTAGTTTTTGCTGCCTCTTATTATAAAAACAATTCATCTCATTGCAGAATGTGTGCTTAATTATAATTTGCTAATGCCCTTGAGTTTTTTAAAGTCTAATTTATTGCTCAAGTGTACTGTAGCCAATATTATCTGGTGACAAAGCAAAGGAATTAGCTTAAGGAACTGATTTTTCTAGCACTGAATTTGTGATCTGTGACCTTATGCAAAACATTTTACCTTTTTCATGAGTCAGCTTCCCCATCTGTTTTTAAAAAATGGCTGGAGATTACCAGGTGAAAGGTGCATATTTTTACTTTGTTAAGCGTCAGAACACTGGATACATTCAGCACATTATTTATAATGTACAGCTCTGCATTTGAAACACCTCTTCATATTTATACTTTTAATTTGGCTTTGCTGTTGCTATCGTTGCTAAACATAAACCACCCACAGATTAAGGACGCTGTTCATAGTAGTCTAAGTCATATCAGTGATTCAATGTAAACTTAGTGGTATAACCAGTCAGTACTGCCAGTGGTCTTAGGGCTTGATCACAACAAAGCAGCGTGAGGAGTGAAACCCAGTTTTCTCTTGGCATCTGGTTCAGACCAAGCTGACATTAGCCTATTTGTGCAGTGGCTGAGGCACATGGGCTGCGTCCACATGGTGCGTGGATCTTGTCTGCGCTCTTCATCAGCTCCAAAGACCCTTTATCAGCTATGCTGAGGGAGAAGAAAAGACGAGGATGTTATGTGTGATGGGAAGGAGAGAGAGAGAGGTCAGCTTTTTTCTCCAAAGACATGAATTTTCACTAGTTTGTGATGACTTCAAGTAGCCTGCTAACAAATCTGCGCTGCTGCTTCTGTTGCAGAAGGCTGTGGATGTTATGTCAGTGACTGCTTTCAGAGCAACCCCAGGGGCATTTGAGTGAACATTTTCTCCAACTGTTGACATCTTGGTGGCCTCAGAAAGCTGGTCCCCTGTGGCTCATAATGGGATGTTGGCTGGATGAGATGAAACAGGGTGTTTAAACAAACCACTGTTGTTTTTCAGTTCTTGCTTGCATTCCTGCTTAGCTGTGTATATATCATATCACATAATGCATCCACGTCCTGTGAGGCATACGTAGTTGATAGAAAAATACCTTTGATGGGAGTATGCAAAGAAATTCCACTATTTTTTAAGCAACACTGCCCCAAAAACTTTGCTTTGCTGCTGACAGCGCTGAGATGTTTTCTTTTACAGCTACAATGTGAATACCATTGGGGGAATACTGTGTGCCCCGGGGGTACGCATAAACTCCTGACCCTGCTTAAACTGTGTGGCACACGACACTGGGCACATGTCAGCAACATTTGTGTGTTCGGCACCACCGTACCAAACCATGTGTTATAACACATCATTCATATCCAGCCGACCATGGGTCCAGCAATAATGTTGCAATCACTGGTCCTGATCGCTTCCTGCCAAATAACAAACACAGTCTGTCCTCCCTAAAAATAGAGATCTTTCTTACTGCGCGGTAATCCCAGTGCCAGCACCAGAACCATACCTCTCCACAGTCTGCTTCAAGTCTTAAAATATTTTTCTCCTACTTTCTTTCTGGCATAAAGCACAGTTTGGGAAATCTATTAGAGCTGTTCATTTTGTTTCGGGGAGCGCAGGGGTGCTAGTGTTTTATTACACAGTAGCTCTGCTCAATGGCAACATCTGGTTTTCAGTGAGGTTTCAGGGGCTTTTTTTACTCCATTTTCCAGCTGTGTTGACTCAAGTCAGAAGGCAGTCAGCCACTTTGGAGAGTGAAGTCTCCAAACACTTAAAGAGCTGAGATATTCTTTGAAACTCCTGAATCTTGGAAAATTAGGGCAGAATCTGACAATACCAATTTTTCCTCCAGAGGCTTCCAGCACTCACAGTTCTGATTCCAGCCAGGACCAGGAAATTAAAAATCACATGGAAACTTCTGCAGCACTTTCAGGATGGCTGATCTGAAAGGTTAGATCTGCACAGAGGCAGAAAGTGCAGGAGGGAGACTTAGTTTTCCCAGGTCATTTGTGTTGTGTTGTTCATGTATCCTGAAAGATGACTTACTTACCCTGCTCGAGAAAACATGTAAGTCAAAAGAGTAAAATCTAGGTTGTCTGGAGCAAAGAATGAAAATGCAGCTTTGGTGGTAAGGCATTAACAATTCATTAGGCTTACCTGTGTCCCAGCAGTGGGGCCAGCCAAGAGACAGATACTCTTACAGCTAACACCGGCTGCGTGTCTGATGTGCATTATAAATCCCATCCCTTTGGGACTTTCGTTAGCCAGGTGTGGGTACGCGCCTGTGGCTTGAGCTCCAACCGAGCAGGGAATGAGTGGCCAGAAGGACGGATAAAATGTGCTCCTCCACGCTGCTCCCTGGCGCGGCCTTGTCCCCAGCCTTCCCCTGGCCCCAGCCCTGTGGCACCGTGCTAAATCTCAGGGAAAGGCCAAGGTGCCTGAAAGGCTGTGACCGCTGGCAGGGTAGCTCCCCTGCCACTTCATCCACCATTGCTTTTGTCTTTGCCTCCTCCTCTCCATCCCACGGCACCCGCTTTTTATTCAGCTCTCCTGTTTTCGTTCCTTTTGCATTATTGAGCTTTCCTTCTCTGGTGGTGTTTTGCCTCCTCCTTCTCACCTCTCAGCCCACCACACTCCTCATACAGGACAAAAACAGCAAGCCATGCGATACAGCCTTGTAAGCCATGACTAACAGCAGAATGAAAGGCAGAGGAGGGAGGGCAGCTTTATCACCAGCATCCAAAAATTAAAGTTTTGCTTTTTCTGCGGTCAGTTTTGTTAGAGGAGCTCTGGGGTTCTTGTTCCTGTCCCAGTTACCTGACTGAAGCAGGGGGCAGTACCGGCTTGGGATGTGGACTTTGAGTCCAGACTCTACCTCTGCTTTCACTGACCAAGCCCAGAGGAACTTCACTGATGCAGCAGAAACTTACCCAGAGTTAAGCTGGTGTAGGCAGTGTCCACTGGCCGTGATGCCTCATGTTCTCAGTTTCAAATATGTTGCCCCAACTTTTGCCCTACTCTCAACCCTCATTTTTTTTCTGAAAAAAGCCTAGCTGAACCTAGGAAAATCAGTCTGCGGAACAGGAACTGTTGAGTTGTTTTAGGGTTAAGTTACAACTGTGTTGTTTTTTTCCATGCATGGTTTTTCTTTTTTTTTTCCTTTCCCAGACTGCTTGAGTCCTAAATTCCCCCTGTAAATCTGCTTTCTGTACCATCAGTTCTCGGAACAATGAACCACTTGATATACCTGATAAGAGTTAACATGAAAAATGAATAAATCATTTGCTACTCCCTTTTCTTTTTTGCTGTAACTGGGTGTTGGTCTATAAAATTAAGGAAGTTACATTGAGCAGGAAGTTTAAAAATGCTTAGACAGATGTCATTAAAAAAAAATATCAAAATTGGCTTCCTGCCAAGTGACTGTAATTAAAATTATTCTTCTTAGTGAGAAAAAAGCAGATGCAAAGGGAGGTTTCCTGTCTCTCAAAGTAGGAAATATAAATAACTGTTAGACTCTCCTTTGTGTGTGCATGTGTGCACGCATGTGTGTTTGTGTGAGTGTGCGTCTTAATGTAGGACTCTGTTGCTTATTTCTGAAGTGGCTTGTGATTGAAAACTTCAGTCAATACTGTGTGAATGGGTGCTTTATTAATCTGTCCTTTTTTTGGCCTTGTTTTTAAATTAGATCTTTGTTGAAAAATAATGTATATAAATTGCAGTATATAAATTGCCCTTTCTGTATTACAGATTACTGAAATGGCTGCTTTTACAGAAAAGAACAGTAAATTTCTGTATACAGTGTTGAAGGGAGAACAGGATGTGGGTGGGTGTACACATGTGTATATAGCTATACACATCTATACACATCGTATAGCTATAACTGATAGCTATATTAATTTAGAAACCAATGCAATTAATGCCTTGCAACTTCCTAGCATATATGGAAGTATACAAGTATAAAACTGCTTCTATCAGCATAACTTCTTTTTTCCTGTACAAGCATCTTTAGTTTGATATAATGCCTTTACCTTACACTTTAATTTTGTTTTAATTACAAAGGTTTCTCATTTGATATAATTATACAAATTCTAAACCAGTCTATTAGCCAAATTAGGCAAGTCTACCATCAGGGGATGTGCTCTATGGCTCTTTTCTGTCACCCCTGTTTAAAAGGGGGCTGATTCCTTTACTCTCCTATGCATAGATATGCTAATGACTTATGCAGGTTGAAGAAATTCTATCAATCCATTTACTGTGTTTTTTTCCGATGTTGCACTGAAGTTTGTAGTTTTGTTTCTTTTTAAAAAGAAGTTCTTTTTGAGGAATTGCAGACAAGGCATGGGCATCTGTTTCAGTGTTGATCCATGAAAACTGGTAGATGTTGGTGGAGCAATACCTCTTAGCAGTTGCTAAGGCTCCTACCTAGCGCATTAGTTTGTGTAGAGTGTGTTCCATATACATATCTGGATGGGACATTGTTTGCTGTTTTTAGCAGCCTTACATTTACACAGGTCAGATGTACCGTGTGGTTCTTCCACCAATGCTCATTTATGAGCTTTAGTTATTGCATATCTGTATTGAGATGTATTATAGCATAGATACAGTTCCCTGGCAAAAGTGTCCTGGTAATATTGTTTCTTCTCCTCACTGTATTGGGATAAATGGGTCCAGTGAAAGAAGTCAGTAAAAGTGCGCTTGTACTGACATGGGTTTTCCTGATTTATTATGCTATCTAACATTTTTAAGTAAACTATGCTTGAATTTACCTCCACCTGTGAAGTAAGGTTTAGCCCCAGCACCATTCTACCAATCAGTGCATACCACTCTAACATATATCAAATAGCACATCAATACAAATATGCTATATGCTGTACAAATAGCACAGAGTATAGGTGTCTGGGTGCAGGGCCTCGGTTTGGTATTAAGCACATGAAATGAGGAGTAGGAGACAGCAGATAAGCCCCCCAGTGTGTTTTGGGAGTGATGATCACGGGCAGGCATACCTCTCCTTTTCCATGAGTGCACTACAATACAGAGGAATAGCTTAATTTTACTGCTGTTTTCTTCAGGACTCCACAACCGCTCAGCTTCTGTTTGTGGGCTGACCGGTTTCAATGCAATAAGATACCTGCAACAAGAACCACCGCTTATATTGATAAACCCTGACTGACTTGAATATCAGAAGCTGGATGGCATGCTGGTGCAGTGTGTACTGACCTCTGTAAACAATTCCTCCATGATTTTGGCATCTTTGAGTGGTCCTGGAAAAACTTTCCTTGGAACAGATAGCAGAACTCGCTTCTGTATTTTGAGTTGCCAGATTATCTGGCAAGAGAGCTGCTAAAAAGAGGTTATGAGAACAGCTGAAAAAGAGCAAGTACATGCCTGCTGCAATCAATAGAGCAACTGGCACCCACTGAGCAGAAGTGGCGGTGATCTGAAAACATGCAAGAGGAATATGGACATGTACATCCTATGGGTGTTGCAGTGCTGCGAGAGCTGAAGAGAGTTCTTAATTGCTCAGAGAAATATAGAGGGACTAGTCCGAATGGACGAGTAATGTAGGCTTTGGAGATGAGATCAGGTTACAAAAGCTATCCCCGAGAACGCTGTTGGAAACTTTAGCAACAACTAAGCTTATAGCTCTTTCAGAAAATGAAACAGAAACATTTTAAACTCACAATCCGCTTTACAGCGCAGCCCAGGGCCATAGGTAATCCATCTCTGCCAATCCTAGGATGTCCCCAGTAAGCACATGTTTAAGAACTGCATTGCAACAAACCTCCTTGTGTCCTGAAAAGAGATTACTGTCTCTGTTGAAATCCAGAGGCCCTATGAAAAGGTGGGGAAGGTCAAATGTACAGCACAAACCATGAGAAATCCCTTGTTGTTCCTCCAGTCCTGACTGTGCTCTTCTGGAGGGCAGTTTGCCTAAAGCTAATCCATTTGGGTTTGCAGTTGTATCTGCTACTGCTAGGAGAAGTCTACCAAATGCACCTTTCAGAGAGGTCCCAGGCAATCTGCTGGAGAGGTTTTATTGCTGCTTCCCAAGTGGGAAGGGAGCCACAGTGGGATTAAATGGCCCTTTCTGTGGCAGCACTCACAGCTCCCAAATTCTCATCTGATGCCCTAGGCTTCGAATCAGCAAATAAACTCTTGCCTTACTTTAAGCTGCTGAGCCATTACATGGAAAAGATAAGACAGTCTCTGCTCTTGGCAGTGATGCCTTCCTCGCATACTTCCCCCAGTAGTGGCATGGTCTGTATTTGGGGAGATGGGCTGTGAGGGAAGGGAATGGGGTAGTTTTATTTGAGGCAGGTAGAGGGAAGACTGATCCTTCTTCTACTAAGAGTGTCAGAAAATACACCGATGTTTTTCACTCTTGTGCTGCTCTGCTGCAGACATTTTGCGAGCAGAAAAGGAAAGCAATGGGGGTTTTTGTTGGCGTTTTGGCAAAGTGTTTTCATAAGCACGGCTGCCCATTGAAGACATCTGTTTAAGTTCCCCACCCAGGATAACAAGCAGATCTGGGCAAACATTCGGGGCTGCGATTTTCCAGCAGGTTCGCTTACATTTCGTACACGTGAATCCAGGGACGAGTAACAGATGCCCTGAGCAGGCCTCGCCAGTGCTTTCAGCTGAAACGCATGTTTTGTGTCCGGCTCATGGGAAGGAGATTACATTCCCAAGGAGCTCTTTTGAGGAGTGCTAAGTAAACAATAAATCTCTCCACAATGGAATTTATTCTGAGTGAATTATCAGGGTTAAAAAAATACTCTGTTGCTTTCAGCTCTTATCTTTGTTTACCATATCGCCAAGGACAGTGACCTGCCTTTGTGCCCTAATACTGAACTGTTAGCAAGAGGGACAGGAAATGCTGCCTTCTCTATAGGCTCAGCATATAGGCTTAATGAGAAGAATAACATCTTAGCAGCAGTTGTTGGTTTTGCTCAGTTCGGTTTATTCTCTTTTGTTGTCTTACTTCAGCAAACCTAGATAATCTTAGAGAAAGGCTTTTGTGCCAAATTTCTGCACTCTGTAATTTAGTGACCTTCAGATATTTAAACATTATTAAGACCAAGTCGAGCTGACAAAAGAGCCTATATCCTTTTCATTTCCCACCGAGCCGAGCATGCTGCATCCTGTCTGGAGCCTGGTCGCGCGCAGCACTCCCTGAACACGAGCCATCTTTCAGCTTGAGCAAGGAGGGAGCGCACCGACACCAAGCAGAGCATCGGCTCCATCCCTTATTGTGGTAACGCCGGGTTTGTGGGAAGACCCACCACTCCTGGGTCACCTGATTAATAACTCCCCTTAATGAAATAAGAAATGCATAATGGAAAAAATAATCAAATAGGGAAGCACCATCCAGGCTGGAGCAGAGATGTTCTGGTAGCACCGCATGCAGTGGAGTAGCGTTGCCTTGTCCCGACAGCCTCCCCTCTGGATTTTGGGGAGTGCACAACATGACAGCAGCATAAGCCCGGCTTCTGCACCCTGACACTGGCTGTAGGAGCCTGTCTTGGTGTCTGCTCAGGGAGCACTTTTGGTGCGGCCTCTCTTCCACAGGTCCCATAGCAGCAGCAGTTTCCTTGCACGGTTTCCTCTTCATAATTTGAGAAGGCAGAGGTGCAGGGGGCAGGGAGGATCCCCATCAATCGCAAACTCTGTTTGGGACCCAAAGGCATCATAGATAGATAAACCTTGAAAGCAGATCCCTTAAACTTCAAATTACAGCTATTTTTTTTGATGCAAAGGTAGGCAAACAGTGAGTTTCTTTCCCTGTTTGCCAGTGTGTGGGTGAGTGTGTAATACCCATTACAGCTTTTTTCCCCCAGCAACTGCACATCGTAAAGCAAAGCTTTAATGGCAGGTTAAGTTCACTTCTTCATTTACACAGAAGGAATGTGTAAAATTTCTGTTCTGGTAGTCCGTCCACAATTTTGTTGTCCATTCAAGATTTTCCTTTATTTTGTATAATATCAGTATTAACTGCCAAGACTTACCTTACCCATGACTTAAAAAATTAAAAAAAAAAAAACCAACAGGGGAGTTAGTTACTGTTAGTACCATGTAATGATCAGGCTTTGAACAGGAGCATCATATGCTGCCTGCCTCTAAGCATGCCAGCAGTATCCACACAATCTCATGATTAAGGTTTACCGGTCTTATTAAAAGTGCTGGAGGAGAGGAAGAGACTTTCCCAAATTCACTTGGAAAGCTGTGTCAGGACTTGACCTCCTGACTGCGAGCCCCGTGGCTTCGCCACACAACGGCTACTCCCCGCGCTCCTCCTGCCCTCGCAATAATGTGCCTGGAATCTGACCCCGCATTTTCCACTGTCACGTTGGTATCAGCTGGAGATAAATGAAGCCTTTTGTTAACTTGTTCCTTGCTTTGCAGGCTGCTTTTCTCTTCTGCTTTAAAGAAGAGCCAGTGGTGATGTGGCACTGAGGCAGAGCTACATACCTGCACTGTCAGCACGGTATTAATAATATACTGGCTGAAGCATCTCTTGTGGTAGAGATGAGACCAGACTCCATTATAAGGAACACAAAAGGGATTTTTCTATCAAGTCCACTGGAAGCAGGGAGCAACCCATCATCTTCCCTGGCTCTTCAGCTCCCAACCTGTGTAGTACCAAGGAGCAAAAGCGGTGACGTGCATATGCAGAACGCAAAAAAAAGTCTTCCCACATCCTGACCTAGATAAATAGGACTTGGAAAGAATTTTCTGACTTCGCAGCACTGACACTTTGAATCTTCTGAGATTTAAAGATCGGGTTTTTTTTTTTTAGTCATTTTTATACCATTTCAAATTGATGGATGTGTTGCAGAAAATACACATGCATACATGTGTGCGCACATGAAGAGAGGCCAAAAGTACTAAAACCAATTTCTTTTACTGTGCCATAATGTGAAATGGGAAGCGAATGTGTTAGGAAAAGCAGTGGGAATGGACAGAAGTGCAAGATGCTCTGGCTTTTCTGAGCTGCATCGCAAATGCCTTGGGAGCTAAGGCAGGGAAAACCGTGAGGTTGCTCTAAGTTACGCTGGCAGAAGGCAGGTCTAAGTATGCAAGAGGTGCAAAAGGGAATCACATCCACTTGCAGTTTTTCCCAACATGTTTCTTACAAGAGGTGTAACTCAGGCAGAGTATGATCCCAAGTAACCTCCTTTCCAAAAATTTCCTTCATAATTGATCCAACCCCCTTTTTTTTTTTAGTGCATCACAGATATTATATGACTGGGACTACCAAGATGTTGCATGATGACATTTAAACTAGAGCAGCAAAGTTGGAATAGCAGCAATGTACCATTGGCTTTGTGATTATCCTGCTTGTTCACTAGAAAGAATTGTAGGTTTCTTTACACACATGGAAGTCAAAGAAATAATAAGCACCCTTCATCAGTTAGATAGTCTCTGTTTATACATCAGGGTAGGTGTGGGAAGCATGAAGTCCTGTTTTTCCTCTGTTTTTTTCTTGCTGATTTTCATTTTTTACTTTTTAATTAAATTTCTTCATTTAGAGTCACACAGCTGTCTGGGCTTCAGCCATAGATGATAAGTGGATCTGCGTATGACAGCAGCAACGAAAATTTATCTTTCTTTTCCCTCTCTCCCCCTCACTTCCTCCCTTCCCTACACCCCCTCTAGTACTCAGCAGAAACAAAATGCTATATATAGACTCATCACAGTTTCCCCCCCAATTACTTTGTCTGCATGTTTCAATTTCGTTCTGTGTCAAGCTTTGCCAAGGTACCAAGTTCGGCATTTTCAAGAGGAGGTTGGATGCTTAATCCCCGAGGCCCCTCTTGCAGCAACACACCCCACCCCCCCCGAAACATGTGCTGCAAAACCATGGACACTCCGAGGGGCAGCTCACGCTTGTGTGATGTTTATTCACATGAAGTTCCCAGTCTTGTAGACCTTTTTCTTTTTTTAAAAGGTCTGTGTGATTCTAGCCGAGCGCTAGCAGCAGATGGCCAAAGGGCAGGCAGGGATGGCCCATGGTGCTCTGTAAATGGAATATTACCAGCATCCTGCCATCGCACTGCAAGCCTCTGGTATTTGTTTTGTATTCTCTCAAATCACTCGACACTGAAGTCAGGTGTATAACTCGAATCTCATCTTTCATTATTAAACCAAAAAACAACCGATAAAAAAGGGAAAAAAGGTTTCTAGTTGAAAAGGTAAGACTGAAAGCACGAATCCCAGTTCAGAAGCCAGAAGGCAAATGAAGTTCAAAATATTATTATTTGTCATAAATCTCATGTGTTTTCCAGCCAATTTCTAAGTATGTTGGGGCCTCGCTCATAATGTTTGAGCGATCGGGATTGGTAATATTCTGAGTATGCCTAGCTGCTCTTGTGTGTGACAGGCCCTTTACAGGAAGAGCCTACAGCTGTGCTCCATCTTTGTACTCTCAGAAAATCCCTCCCCACAAATTAGCCCATCTATAGATATCCATAGATCTTTGTGCCACAACTCGTGCTAAAAAGGGCAAAGGATACTATCTTTTATTAGGTATTTTATATGGGCAAAATTGTTAGTGAACCCCCTGCAGAATGCTATGGTTTATGCACTTTTCTTGCTTAAAAGTGCTCTTTCATGCTGAATGATTCAGCAAATGTGTCACTTTGTGGGTGCCATCTTTGTGTCTCAGTGGCATCTGGATCGAGTGGCCTCCATGGCAGGGCTGGCTCAAATCCAGGTAGGTACCACCATGTTGGCCAGGTGCCCCTGTGCCCCAGAGCTTTTGCGACTCTATCGGTGCAGGATAGAGCTTTGAAAAAGAAGAAGAAAGGATAAAATACTGGGTATTAAAGTAGTGTGGCCATAAGTGAAACGACAGCACAGATGTGAGGTGTGGGGAATTGTAAAAATGAGGGTATCCTCGGAAATACAGAGAGGTAAAGGAGCGAGGTGGCCAGGCACTGAGACAGGAAAGGGTCTGGTTCAAGAAGCAAAAATATCCTTGAGAAGCAAGAGAGAAAGAACAGCAAATTGGTCTTCACACCAGGATCATTGTGGGACTGTGAGGTAATAAATAAATAAAGGCCAAAGCAGCTTACTCATAAAGCAGAAGAAATCGTGAGTAATACTTTCCATTTGCCTTCCCCGTAAAGTCTTATATCATCCTAAAACATGCTAGAAATGACCTTGTTCAGATTACAAATGAATTCTGTATTTTCTCACTGCTGACCCTGTGACTTCATCCTGCAGCTTTTTGAGTTGTGCTTTTTTTCCCCTCACTCCCGTGTGCTCACGAGGGCCAGAGATTCAGTACGCCTGGAGGGGCTTCCTACCCGTGGCGGTACGCAGTGCCCCCCAAACGGCTGCGCTTCCCAGGCTCCGTCCTCAGGTGGTGCAAATCGGTACAGTTCCTCTGACTCTGTGATTCAGGTCTGTGCTAAAGGAGACCACGAAAGATGTGGCCTCCTGAATTGAATGCTGTTCTTTATAATCCCTTCTCCGATATGCATCTTTAAACGTCAGAAAGACCCAGCTCTCGGTTTCTCTTCTTGTCTTCTCTTCAGTTTTTGTGGATCGCTTGGACACTGATAATTGCAGAAGAGTTCCAGATAAAAAATTAAATTTTTGTTTTTACTTCCTGGGATTAAGGACAGGAAGGCTGTCCTGGGGGAGGTCCTGGTGGAGTTTTTCCACTGGCCTTTTTTTGATTGGAAACATTCCCACGATTTGGGTACAGTTTGAGTGTCATCACAGAGGTCCAGTTGGCCCTCAGATAACCTACTGTGCCTATCAGTGTAATCGGGACCAAGTCATTGTGTGAAGTAAATCATAAACAGATGGACAGCCGTGCCATGCTGCTCTACAAAGGGTAGAGGAAAGCAAAGACACAAAACAGCGCCAGAACATGACACCATGATGGCTTCACTAAATCTAAGCGTGAACAGGCTTAGGGAAATTTCTGTGTTCCCAGATGGAGAAGAGATAGAGTAAGCGAAGAAAAGGAAAGAAATCCTTGAATAGGAGTCTGCCAGGATTTGTCGCAGACAGCTTTATCTGAATATCTAGAGAGGTTTGTCATAGGATAGTGTCATGGTAGCAGACACCTCTGCTCACAGCCAACTCCCCACTGAGCTTGGGATAGTGGGTTTTGGACTGGCATGTAGGTTTTTTTTAAAAAAGATCCTCTTCATGCATTGGAGGGAGAAAACACAAAAGCTATTTCAAGTGCTATCAAGTTTTTTCACATACCAATTGTAAATTGCTCTGTTGTACCCAAGGCAGTCAGCACTTTACAGAGGGAGCAGAAGAGGAAAAGGCATTGAATAGCTTTGGTCAGAAAAGAAATTTTCCCCCTTTCTTTCTCCATTTTTCATATTTTCAGCTAAAATGTGAGAAGTTTCAACAGGAACAAACTCTTCCCTCATGCCTTGTAGAAAAGCCATATGCGAAAATTTGGAGCTAGGACTGGACATGGCTTTTACCTGTAGATTTTACCTTTATTAGGTAGGAGGTGCAGAAGTCTACAGCAAGGAATTGGAGCTTTGGCATCAGAAAAGCTTCTTTACTTTTTGTACTTTTAGTACCATCAGTTTCTCAAGGACAGGCTGAGCCCTTGGCAGCTAAAAACAAACAAAGCTCCACTTTGTTTAAGACATATTTAAATGCCATGCAACGGATTTCTTTCTTTTTTGGTCATTTTAAGTCTATGCATTCGGAGCAGTACTTGCCTGTTTACTCACAGGAGTCACGCTGAGGCTGAAAAGAAAATCAGGCTACTTATGAAGGCTCGACTTGGTGGGTGCTCGACTCTTAAGGTTGTAAATTGTTGGCCTCAGTCTTCAGCACCTATGCTGGCCCCTTGTGTACAGGGAGGGAGTATTTACCAGGAGCACCTCACACATGCGTTTGGAAGATGACCAACTAATTAATGTTTGCTAAACGCTTCGCAAGCCTCAGGGAAAAAACAGCTATGGAAAGGCAAAGTTTTATTATTGTTGTACTGCACCTAATGTACATAAAATATTTTCAAGGCATCAGGCACTACATAAATGTTATATGGTATTAAAACTGACCTGCCCTTGTCAGAGCAAATAATAATTATGCTGAGTGATGGGAGAATCTTGCAGTTTCTTTGCTGTGAATGTTTGCCTGTTTACTAATTCAGAAAAGGTCTCGTCCAGCAACTGCTGAAGCCAATGACTTAAGCAGCCACTGGCTCAAGTCCATATTTAAGTATCTGCAAAAGGACGAATTACCGAAGTAATTTATTTTGTATAAAGCTCTGCTCTTCTCATAGGTTGGACTGTGCTCTCTAGGGCATATTTCCCCAAACTGCATGCCTGGGGCTGAGTCACCTCTCAGTCCGTAAGGCTGCCAAGCGTACAAGGCCATAGAGATGAAGAACGACCGAAGAGGACCTCACTATATAGCACATAGGATAGCCTCTATTTGCAGCATGAAAATTCATGCTGATGCCTTCTAATATAAATGTAACGTGAGGAAATGAACATTTGATTAAACTAAACACTCGGGCCTTTTATACGCAAGACCCTAATTTAAAGCACTGTCACCTCCATACAGAAAATACCAGCTGGAGCAGGAATGATTAAATTAAATCATCTGGCTCTTATGTGATACCATGAATGTCTGCTGAGGGGGGAAAAAAATCCCTCCTCTTTATTCCTGTAGATCTGCAGCAACCACCAAGGGACACTTCTATAGCAGGAAGGATTAAGTCTTGCACTAACTTCAGTGCTTAATGTGCTTTGGACTGGTGACATGCCCTTCGGACAGACCTACCCCAGTTTTATAATTCTCTTTCTCAGCCTTTTGGGCCTCTGGCAGTCCTTTCTCCTGTTTAATTTCCTCCTTGCCTCCCTCCCACTGGGATCCTTCACCATTCAGCATTTCTGCCACCCAAGTAGAAATTTTGATTGTGTCAGACAAGTGTAGAAAGAGAGACTTTCGAGCCTCGGTGGGCTGAGGAGAGAACCAGGGGGGATTTCCTGGGGGCTGAGTGGTTTTTAAGGAGGCGAGAAACGGGCAGTCTCTGTGCCTCTGATGGGCTTAGCCTGCTACAATGCACGGCCAGGGATTATATCACATCCACAAATAGCTGGAGCAAGGCACACATCATTGCCTACAGGTAGGGAGCCACTTCTGGAGAGGAGCTACTCTTCCCCACCAAACCTAAGTAAAAAAAAAAAAAGTATAGTGAGGGTACTTGTGTATTAAAACCTGCCTGCGTGGGCACTATCAGCACACTGGGGACCTGCCCCTTCCGTTGTGACAGCGGAGTGCCCCAGGCGCCCAGTCTCACTCCCAGTTATTTATTTGCTTTTTGTTTAAGGGCACCCACTTCTCTTGGCACGGGAATCTGGGACTAGGTGGAGTTGACAAATTTACAAAACTGAGATTGAAAGAGATTTTTTTCTCCTTTCTTTTCATTTGTAGCTTGCCTTATAAAGGATTTCCTTAGTGATTTTCTTCTCTTTTCCTGCCTTTTTTTTCCCAGATCTTCTACCTGATGGCACTCATTCTGTTCTTGCTGATCACCATGTGTCAGTACTAATGTAGGTGGAAGAGAATTTCTGACTGTTTTGATTGCAGCTTTTGTGTTTATCTGTTTGGTTTTGAGACACTGTTCAGTTTCAGCAAGTATTTTTATCTCACAGAAGTTTCCTTGTGAACAGTGATGCTATGAAGACCTTGTTTCAGCACCGCGAAAGCTACTGGAGGTAGTGCAGGTCTGTCTTCTGTCAGGAGCTGAAGTCTTTGATTCGAAAAGCAAAGTAACATTAAAGAGAGTCAACGTTGGTGTAACCTTATACTTTCTGGCTCTTTCCCCAGGACTATTGGGTACATACTTAGAACCGCATTTTCCTCTCCCTTACACTGATACAACCCCAGGGAGCTGCGTGGATTTGCACCAAAGTAGCGGAGGGAATTTGGCTGGAAGGTCTGCGTGTAATGTGGTTATCAGTGCGTAACTGGTGCGCCGGCCTTTCCCACCACCTCTGAACTTGGCCTGCAAATCGGCACCTGCCTCTGCCTGTGCTCACGCAACGTGTGTGGCGATGGACCCAGCGAGAGGGGAACGTGAAGGGTGGAGTTGGAGGAGGTGTGAGGATGACTGGCAGGTGCTTTGAACGAAAAGCTGTAATACTAAATTTATTTGGCATGCACAGTCTTTAGGAGGAGCTGGGAGGAGTTTGTTTGAGATGTCTGAAGCACTGAGTGCTGTTGCAGCTTGGGAAGTGCCTCAATGAGCAAAGTAACACTCCCAAACCCAGTGAGCATCCACCAAGGGTGAGAGTGAGAGCCTGCGTGCTGCCTTTCCATTTGAATGACAACCCGAGCAGATGAGAGGTGGCAGGTAACCTACATGGAATAAAGAAATAAAGGGAAAGCTTGGGAGTACATGTTTTGGATAGCCTTTGCTTGCTTCTGGGGAAAGAGGCATGAGGGGATGGAGCTGAGGACTTGCTTTAATGTTCATTTCTGAGAGCATGTGAGAAGGCACAGTGCTGCTGGTGAGGCTTTGGTGCTACCAAGGCATGCTATAAGGATTCAAGAGTAGAGGTGCTAGGCAGCTCAGGAAGCCTCTTGCTGCTGCATCTTAATCTGGAAATCAGGCCTGTTGTCCTATTTTTCATTCCTGAACCTTCTTCTCAATTCTATAGTCAAGAACTGAGTATTTTGCTAGAAGATACCCTTCTGTAGGCCTCTGTCACTGGAAATGGCCAACAGACACTTGGTGATTTTAGGTAGGCTCTTCTCTATCTTAAAGCAGTGTATTTAAAGCAACACCTTCTGCCATGACCTGCCTCCTGGGACAAGTGGGACTCAGGAGCTTCAGGGTCCTGTTTCTCCAGCAGCAAGGGCTGGTTCTGCCTGGTGCCATGCCTCAAAGAGGCATCTCACTTGGCAGGTGCAGGCTGGACCACAGACAGCAGAGAGAAAGATTTTGCAGTAAGTATCGCATGAGGACGGCCTTAAGCATTTTTTTAGTATTTGGTCCAAGTTCCGAGGATAAAGCCAAGAAATTTTACTTTATCAACTTTGTCCCTATTTTGCTGCCTGACATGGTAGGGAGGTTTTAGTTTGGTGCTTTACAGGTATTCCAGCATGTTGTTGTGGAAGCGGTAAAACATGAGGCAAGCTTTCTTTAAGCAAGTTAAAGATAGGTGCCTGTTGAACCATCCCACCCCTTTTTTTCATTGATCTACATTTTGAGTGCTGTCCTGTCTCTAACCTTTCCTTTCTTGATATGGTTGTTAGCAAGGTTGTCATGGGGCAACCCTAACTTGACATAGTATTCTTGCATTTCTTCCCCCTCTCCCAGGCTGAGCGTGGCACACAGGCTCTAGTTCTGTTAGGGGATAAGCAGCTCCTAGAGGTGACCAAAGAGAGGTCAAAACCCCAGGCAAATTCTTTGATCTATCAGCAGCTTTTGATCCATTTGATCAAGAAACATTATTGACCTGTTTGTGAATCCTAGCTATGGCTATGGTCTGAATAGCTCTTTTGGCAATTTGAAAGGGGGGTGGGTGAGAGTCACTGGGGATGATGCTGGCTTGTTTTTGCCTCACCGCCTCCTATCCTATTACTATCCAAAGTCTACATTTTGGGGGAGAGCCGATGTGGGCTGTGTAGCTATGCATACACAGATAACTCATGGATCTGCATCTGCACTTAAGCAGATCTGCACATCATCTCTCTGACGTGGACTTTGTCACAGTCACACCTGCCCATGAGGCATTTGATTGGGATTGCAATTTCTCAGAAACCGCAGCCAGTTCAGTCTCAGGCCATGACTCAGCAGCACTAGTTATGAGGAATGTGGTCTCTGCAGCCTTTGCTGCTTCCAAATTGATTTCAGGTGCATGTCACACTCTGTCAGCTACACAAAATTTCTCTGTTTTTTTTCATTTCTGGCTGCTGAGCACCACCAGACCATGACCAATAGGATAAGTGGAAATCTCTTATTCACTGATGTGTACTTGGATTACCATTCCCAAAACAGAGGTGGTAGAGGAGGATCTGTGCCTCACTCATACTTTGGGGAAAAGTTAGTATCTCATCTTAAACTGTCGCTGAAGGTGGGTTCATGCTGGACGTTGTGTGGAAGCAACTGAGGTGCAGGCATATGTTGCCGTCTGCTGACTTGGCTGTGGTGACGCTAACCACAGCCAGCAAAGAGAAGCGAGCAACTGGGAACAGTAACATCTCAAACTGCAGCAGAAAGATTGGCCAGACCTCTCCTGTCAGCACTTGGATTCCCTTGGTGTTCATTGAGGAATTAGAAGTTAACTGAGGGTGGTGGCAAAAAATAGATTTGCCTGCCTAGAAAATGCTAAAGCCAATACTGAAAAGCAGAGGTAGATCTGAAGGCAGTTATCTCTCTCGGAATTTATATGGGGATTAAAACACGTATCATCCTTGTAGCACATCATAGGCACTTTTATAATCACTGCTGGTATTTCACCTCAGGGTACTCTGTGGGGTGAAGAATTAATTTCCCACCTTTTTCTAAGGAACAGAGGCCTGGGATTTGCTGTCAGTCATAAAGGAGAGTTTGTGGCCAAACTAGATGCTTTGTGGACCTCAGAAGTGATTGAATAGTCTGGGATGGGTGAGGGTGTACCACCACACCTGCAGAAATCAAACCTGGGAAGCATGCATGCAGAGAAATGCCACAAGATGTTACATGGCCATTTGACTTCCACGTCAACAGGAAAAGATACTACAAGGCTGTGCAAAGCATAAGACAAACTGCTGTGCAAAGCAGTGGCTGCAAAATTAAAACATAGGATGTTTTATTACATGCAATGTGGTGCCTCCTTTCTCCCACCACATCTCTACTTGTTACAGAAAGGAATCTCTTTCTTAATGAAAAAACACCCCATCTTGAG
The DNA here is from genome assembly GCF_018139145.2 of Gymnogyps californianus. Lineage (NCBI taxonomy): Eukaryota > Metazoa > Chordata > Aves > Accipitriformes > Cathartidae > Gymnogyps > Gymnogyps californianus. The sequence continues at coordinate 156,061,570 of NC_059471.1, forward strand.
TGAGAGGCAATGTAGACTTTTTTTTTTTTTTTTTTGCAGAGGGTTAAAGTGGCATCTTTGCACAATACCAGCCCCCACCCCAGCAAACCTGCCAGCAGTTGAAAGATATAAATAGGGACATTTAGGGATAAAAGCATATTTAAGTTCCTATGAAATGTGCTTGGCTAAAGGAATATTTTGAAGAAAGGGAGTGGAAAAACAAATGGAAAATATTTTCTTTGAAAGGGAAAAAAAAGCAACAAACTGTCCTTCCTAAATAGAGATACTTGGCTGGTGTGTACTTTACGCAGCCATAGGTCAGACCTTGCAAACAACTACTAAATTAGGTTCAGCTACTTTGATGCTAAAAGCATGGAAGTGCCAATAATTAAGTTGCATCAGATGTAGGAAATGACTGATGTGTCTGCCATGCCTACGATAGCAGAGTTCACTGTGCTGCCATTTGACCAACTCCTTTTTCTTTATGTAAGCAAAAGGAATTTTCTTCTGAGGAAAATCAGCTAGTTTTGCACCTTTGTTTTGTTTTCTGAACTGCTAATCCCCTGAAGGTATAGAAGCTATTTGAAAGAGCAAATCAAAGCTCCCATAATTTAGTGTTATATTATTTGTTGATGTATGGTTTGATTTAGTGGCTACTTATTATATCAGGTTACCATATAATTATCTTAATTATTGACTCCAGAAGTAAGTAGAGGGATTATGAGAGAGACAGGAAGGCCCAGTGGAAAGAGCATGGCTCAGAGAATCGAACACATCACGGTGTGCTCTTGGCTCCACCACTCATTTACACTGAGCCTGAACTCTTCCCTCAGCCAGCCCGGCCATGAAATCAGGAGAGATTGCAAGGACAGGACTCAGATGCTGACCCAGGATTCAAAGAGATGCAGGAGAGCAGTATAAAAATGACAGAGGAAAGTTCTGAAAGACAGATGTAAAATTAGCAGAAAAAGAATGAATACACACCACAGCATGCATTTGCATCAAAGCATGGAGCACTTAAGTGGTCATGGAGAAGGGTAGCCTGAAATTTGAGTCTGATCACAGTTCATTTCCAGCCTCTGCTACTGATTTCCTGTACGAAATCAGGTAGCCCTTGGATCCCTTTCAGCAAAACAAGGATGATAAAAATCATCCTCCTCTGTTTGGTTTTAGCTATTCAAATTATTGGAGCACAGCTCCTCGCACAGCCTTCAGCCATGGTTCTCATGACATTGGGGCCATTTGTGGCTTTTAGTCTCCTAGTCCTTTGTGTGATAACCATCAACCTAAGCCAAAGGTTTTAGTTAGTAGGCACTACTGCAATATAAAAGCAACATTGAAAGGCTGTCAGTGCAGTCTATACTTCCTGTATTGATAGTATTTGAGATATACTGACAAAATACGTCGTCTATTGACAAGCTGAGTTGCATCTTTTTCCCTAAGAGAGGAGCAGACACACTGGTTCTGCTCAGCCTGCGCAAATTACTTTCTCTGGTTTTGCTTTTCTTTCCTGAGCCAAAAAATGAGGATAATAGAATGTATCTATTTCCTTCCTAGAAAAGATCAGTTAATGTGAAATGGTGCATGGTGGCTTAGTGCTGAATAAGTGGGATACTCTAATCCAGCAAGGTATCCTCATTCTATTGTACGCCTTTTCTGCATACCATCTGGAGTTGTTCTCTGCTTAGTATTTTCAGTATGTACCATATGTTTTTGCATGAAAATTCAATAAAATATGCATTATACATGAAAAGTGCTGTAGTAAATAAAGGAAGGATGGAATCCAGTCCCCTTTGTGAACGGCAGGGGCCCCAAATCTTCATAAAAGGTTTAGTCTAGTCTGACGTCTGTGCTTTTCTCCAATTTACTCTGTGTCAGTCTTTAGGAGATGCTCTAATTTAAAACAAAACTCTGCTTTCCTGATGAGGTTATTAGATGTACTTCGGCTGCCCTCTGCTGAGAGCACTGAATAACACAGGGAAAATGTCCTTTTTCCAAGGAAGGTAACAGTGGGAGAAATGCTCTCTTGGTCCATGCGCCGAGTTGTGTCACTGCTGCTGGTGGTCATCCGCGGTTCGGTGTCTCTCGTTGTCTGTTTGCTGCCTGTCAGAGGGCAAAGTCTTCTGAGCTACAGCCCTGTTTGCGTTTTAGTGCCCACCATTCGTTGTCAAGGGCTGGGTGGTTTTGTAGACTTATGAAAATGTGGGCTCAGGCATTGCCCGCCATGCAAAATTAAGCAGCATTACACAAGGGGTGGCCACGGGAGGAAACAGGCTTCTCTCCCCAGGCACTATTGCAATCCTGCCGGGTGGGATTTGAGCTGTACCTCAGCCCCCTCTACTCGGCAGAGCAATTCACTGCTGCATGCCGTTCCTCATCGGGGTGCCCGTTTCTTCCAGTGCCATCTCCCACCCCTCCGCAGGCATCACAGCACTAGCACTTGGCTTTATTTCTGTAACTGGGAAAGGGCACAGGGTTTGCTCCAACATCAACAAGAATAACTGAAGGACTTGCTGTTTCTTGTGAACAAAATGCTCCTGGACTGCCACACTCTTGTCTTTGGGAAGAAACAAGGGTCCTGGGCAGATTTTAGTGCATGTATAAAACAATAGCTCTGTTGTAGCTGTTAATGCTCTCTGTAATGCCCTGTTTTTAATACTTCCTAGCAAGTTGATTTATTATTATATCTTCAGCTGGGCTGCGCACCAAAGCGTTTTGATGATGAAAGGAATGTTATACACATATTTAATTACTGCCCACATTTTTGTATAATTTTATCATTTACTGTTTTAGATGAGACATCGAGTTCTTCTACAGGAAAAATGCCCAGTAAAAAATAGATGATTTAAAAGCTAATCTGAGATTAGTTTGGCACTTAAATGTGAGAAAATGTAATTGTTCCTTTCTTCCTGCCTTTTCAGATGGTCCCTGATTACCAAAATGTACAAGAACTCCCTTATCTGGACATGGTGATTGCAGAGACATTGCGCATGTACCCGCCTGCATTCAGGTATCTTTTCTTTTTTCCCCCTTCTGATTCCACAGGGTAGATCCCTAGCTCTATAAAATGGAAATCTGCTGTTGGAAGACCAGTGTGCCCTTGGTCTCTGTGCCAACATCAATACTGCTTGTGCATTTGAAAGATATAATGATGTGGCCTATTGAAGGAAAACTGGCTAATAGTGTATTTCTAAAGCAGTTTTTTACAACGGGTTGGCCAAGATTGCTTCCTCACCGTTCTTTACATCCCCCAAGGTTAGAGGATGGAGCCATTTTGCAGCAGGACTGGCCTTAGAAAGCCACATGCTGCTGCTTCCATATAACTTGGGCTTTGGGGATACGGAACAAAGACCTACCCTAGCCTGTTGGTCATTAAGGCCCTGATCTGTGGAAGAGTTGCACATTCAGGAAGCTGTATTTTACATCTGTGTTTAACTTGGACCCCTACCGTTTTGCACTTAGTACTGTGTTATACTAGTATAGCTAAGCTAATGGCTACATCCATTAAATTTTGAAAGTTTTGCCCCAATTCACACAAGACTAGTCTTACTAAGTTATATTGATGAACTCAAAACAAGGGGAGAAGAAATTAGAAAACTGTTTGATTGTCAAATTTCCAAGTTATCACAAGCATAAATGCAAATGTTAAGAATGGAACTTTTCAAAGCAGTCAGCCAGTTGCACTGCTTCTTGTGAAGCCAGGGGAAAAATTCAGATGACTGGAAAGGAGCCAAAGCTGAGCTTGCTGTGAGAGCCTTTGAAAAATTTACCCCATGATTGCAAGCACCTTAAAATAAAAAAGCTTAAAATCATATTCTCTTTTATATGTTCACAAAAATCAGAAGTCAAGATTTTTCCATGGACATCTGCAGGATTGTTCAGAGAGTAAATGTCAAAGATATTTGCTCCTGGATGAGATGACTGGGCTTTACTATGTTATACATGGTATACAAGTGGAAATTGTTTTGCCAGTTAAAGCATCAGGGATCTTTGAGTTTCTGCTGAAACACTGGGAAACAATCAATGTTTGTCAGATGGGAAATAGAATGAGAATGGAGCAAAGTTGTTCCAAAGTTTCAGTTGCTGTTGTCGGTGGTGTTTATTGATCTGGCTTTTACTCTGATGGATGTGGAATGGATAGGACAGCCCAGTGCCTCGGAAAGATGCTAATTGCCTATGACAAGGATAATGCTGAGTTAGGGGAAAATTCAGTAGCAGCCAAACTTGTTATAAAATGAGTTGTTTTTTTTAAAAAACAAACTTACTAGCCAGAGAACTTTCTTCCCCAGAACTCATGTTTCCACTATCACCAAATTCATGTAAGGATGAGAAGGATGGCTTGTCAATGTGTTTTTTAGCATGCCAGTGTTTTGTTCCAGGTTTGGAGCCTCTGTTATTTATTTGTCTATGAGAAAGAGAGAGATGGGTGACAGCGAGGAAAGAATGTGTTCCTGTAATGATACAGACTGACAGCCCTGAAACTGAAATCTTTGATCAACTTTTTTAGGCACAGTGCGGGGAGCAGCAAAGGGAGCTCCTGTAGGTTGTCTCGCCCCTGTGCTCCCAGCTGGTGCCGGCGAATAGCTCCTAGGCTGAGATAGCAGGGCACCCGCCTGGGTCTGGGCTGGTTTGAGGTCTGTAGTGACCACCCAAGCACCAAAAGATCTAGATCAGGATCTGCCACCACACATGCACACCCACACACCATTTTTTACAAGGTTTACAGACCCAAGCTCAGCTTTGGCAGGCGGCTTTTCTCGGTCTTCTTGTCACGATGGGGTTCCTAAGGACAGTCCTATTCTGTCACCTGTCACCACAGGGTGGGAGGAAACTGGAGAGTTTTGTTGCTAACATCGTGCCTATCTTTGATGAGCGTATATGAAATGCAGTTTTCCAAGGCTTGTGAATTGGTTGTATTTTTGTAGCAGCAGCAGCAGAACACTTAGCCCTAATATTAAAACCACCCCCTGCTAAGTTTCAGGTGCTGTCCCAATGTGGAGGGAGCTTCTCAAATAAACAAACTCAAAATTATATTTGATACAATTTTTTCCTGAAAGCAAACCAGCATACTCTTTCTGCCTGTTATTAGAGATGACTGACACATTTTATCTGCAGTTTTCATAAAAAATGAGTCTAAAACCAACATTAGCTGCAAAATTGCAGTTTAGCAGTTAACGTTTTGGAAAACTGCAAGCAACCAGAAATGCTTTACTGTGAAAAGGGCAAAAGTTAGCCAGCTGGGTTGGAGCTGTGTGCTTCTAGGTGAAGATGATTGTAACCTGAGAAGACACTAGCATCGGCAATGGTTGCTGTATTTATCTACTCGGAAAGTTTTACTCCCGAAATTGCAGGGTCAGTCCAGCTGAAGAGATTGACTTTTATGATTCCCTCCTGCTGTGTTTTTACCTTTATTAATCATCTGGGATACATGACACTTGCTGTTGCAGGTTCACTCGGGAAGCAGCTAAAGACTGTGTAGTGCTGGGGCAGCGTATTCCAGCTGGAGCTGTCATTGAAACCGCAGTTGGACATCTCCACCACAACCCTGAGTTCTGGCCAGAGCCTGAGAAGTTCATTCCTGAGAGGTACGTGGAGTAATGCTTTCCGTTCTCAGGTTGAAGTCCTTATTTGGGCCTGTTTAGATCAAAGGCCTGCCTTAAATGCTGTTTCACGCATTAGGGTGGGCACAGGACTCCAGCCTGTCCAGTGGAGACACCAGATTCTGCTGCTCCTTCACACCCACAGTCACCGACTATTCACCCGAAGCAGTGGAGCACAGTTTAGTTTAGATCATAAAAATATGTTATTTCTACCGAATTAGACAAGTGGTGATAGTGGCACATCCCACAGAGGGTGCGAGGTTTGGTCAAGGTTGAAATGTGGCACAGGTTTTCAGACCCGTTTCCAAATCAGATGCTGCAAATAGTGTCGCCTCTGGATGCAGAAATTCTGAAGTGAGATAGTTTACTCACTGGCATGGAGGTACCCAGGAAACTTGCCCAGCTCCTGGCTGGTTTAGGGCAGCCTTTTCACCTGAGATCTTGTAACGGTGTGGGTACACTATGAGTGGGGAACCTATCCCATCTCCCACTGGGAATTTGCTCTCTGTCCTTAAGTTAGGAACATGGGTTCTTAGCTCTGCTTGGCAAGACATACTTCCACATGGAGCATTTATTCTCTTCAACTCGGGGGGGCCACTGTCAAGTTGTGGTTTTGTACCCTGCCCTATCTTACAGATGCTGAGTTGAGCTTACAGGGAGAGTTTCAGCTGATGTGGTGCTGTGTGGAAGCACAATTTAGTTTTGTGGGCAGCTATATTTTAAGCTATTCTGTGGGCAGCTGCATTTTAAGCTACCACTACGTTGAAAAGTCTTCTAAGAAAAAAAGTGCATGCTCCACAAACAACTGGGTTTGAGGCAGGCAACCCAGAACCATCTTTGCCAGTAAGACAACACATGTATGGTGTAGGTGAGTTTGCCCAGTGCTCCTTCTGGAGCAAATCTTGGCACATGCTATATCAGGCACCTTAGGCCATGAAGAAGAGCAATGCCAGGGTTAGAGAAGCCCAGAGCTTTTGTTGGGGAGGAATCTTAGCAATAACTGGAAGTCTGGGTTGTTGGGGGTTTTTTTCAGCAACACTTATCCAGAAATGCTGTCTTAATTGTTTATTCACCACTTGAACAGTAGTATGAAAGTACATTACAGGGTAAAATGGATAGTGGGGGCTGCAGTCCCCTTGACTCATACGGTGCTGTTTGTTATGAATCTGAGATGAATTCCCTTTTGAAATTTCCCTGAGGAATGAAGCATAATTACTAACACTCTCCCCAGCTTGCATCAGTTGGTAATGTTAGTAAGAATTATAAAATAAGAGCTTAACAAAAAATAAATTAATTCAGCTACAGCCTTTTTTCCCCTAATATTTCATTTTGAAATCTGCCTCAGGAATAATACAAGGGAGACTTTAAATTTACCAGAATGATATATGGGGTGAACAAGGCAAGAATTGCATTAACCTGTTTGCATGGGATATGCAACAGTGCTCAGTACATGAGTTAATGGTCCTTCAATCTCAAATTATGGGCCTCTCTAGTACTTCCTGCAGTAGTAACCTAATCTTATTTAGGATATCTAAGCATGGGGATGGGGTTAGTGGAAATAAACAATATTATTTTCTTCCAAACCTCAAAATAGCCTGTAGTACCTCTCATCTCTTTCTACCCTGCATGAGTTCTCTGGGCCTTAGCAGTCGAAAGTTCTTGCAAACTGTATCTAAACAAATGAGAGATTTTCAGGGATGACCCTATACGTGAAGGACAGAACCTTTGTTCACATACAGAACTGGAAAAGTAGTTCTGTACTACCAGAACAGCTCCAAATACCTTATGACGTGGGAGGACTATGTAGATTTCCAGGGTAATGCCATCACTGTAAAGGTTTGCTTGTTTTAAGGAACCACTCTGAGCAGTGACTCAGCACAGGCCAGGATGAGCCTCACCTTGTTGATTATGCATTGGCCCTAATAACTTGTACTGACTCAGACTCTGTAGTCTTATCTGTACATATTCTGTCCAGTATACATCCATCTTTGCAGATGCTGGCAAACAGATTTTACTTTTTTGCTTTGGACTGCTGTTCAAATAGGGATTTTGTTTCCTTCCTTTTGAAAAAAAAAAAAAAAAGAAAAAACCATTTCTACTGGGCTGATCAAGTATTTTAAGGCTAGCTAGTTGATGCAGATCTGCATACAGACTGCCACATTAATCAGTCTTTCCGATTGGACTGAGGTACTTCAGCTCTAAGAACAGAACTGTCTGCAATTTCAGTGTTTCCCAACTGGGAACCTGGTCTCTTTGGGCCAAAAGCAGAAAGAAGGGCTGTACTGAATTGTAATAACTGTCTTCCATGGCCTGTCCAATCCCATGACATCTCATCTCCCCTTGCAGGCTTCAAAGAGAAATTCCCGTTGATCTGCATCGGTGGTGCACAGCAGGGAAGCTGTCCTGGTTTCGGCTGGGATAGAGTTAATTTTCTTCCTAGTAGCTGGTATAGCACTGTGTTTTGGATTTAGGATGAGAATAAAGTTGATAATACTGATGTTTTAGTTGTGGCTAAGCAGCGTTTACACTAAGTCAAGGACTTTTCAGCTTCTCATACTGTCCTGCCAGCAAGGAAGCTGGGGGGGGGGGGGGGGGGGGGGGCGGCGCACAAGAAGTTGGCAGGGGACACAGCCAGGACAGCTGACCCAAATTGGCCAAAGGGATATTCCATACCATATGACGTCATGCCCAGTATATAAACTGGGGGGAAAGCTGGCCAGGGGCCACTGCTCGGGAACTGACTGGGCATCGGTTGGCAGGTGGTGAGCAATTGCATTGTGCATCACTTGTTTTGTATATTCTAATTCTTTTATCATTTATTATTATTATTATTATTCCCTTCCTTTTCTGTCCTATTAAACTGTCTTTATCTCAACCCATGAATTTTACTTTTTTTTTCTGATTCTCTCCCCCATCCCACTGGGTGGGGGGAGTGAGCGAGCGGCTGCGTGGTGTTTAGTTGCCTGCCAGGTTAAACCATGACAGAAGTTAGTTCACATTGCAGCCTGTTAGTTTCCTCTCCCTCATACATGCAAGGGTCTACACAGCTAGCATGTCTGCACCTGAAGTTATCATTCTTCTGAGCATGGTCATCAAATGAAGGCAATTCATTAAAGATAGATTGGAAGTAATGCTAATGTCTGCCTGTCCTCTCCTGGAATCACCAGCTGACAAAGGCTGATAGCCATAAGTCAATTGTCTGTTTACTTAAGGGTGTCAGCCCCATCAGGACATAATCTGTCAATAGTCCCCTTGACCTGTCCATTAAGACCAATTGAAATAACCACCTTTTGAGATGTAATTGAAAAACATGGAATCAGGAGCAAAAAGCATTTCTTGAATCAGTTTCCATCTCTGCATCTTCTAGGTTTACAGAGGAGGCCAAGAAGGAACAACATCCCTTTGCATACCTGCCCTTTGGGGCAGGACCCCGTGGCTGCATTGGCATGAAAATGGGTTTGCTGGAGACAAAAATGACTCTGCTGAGGATTTTGCAGAAGTTTCAATTTAAGACCTGCCCAGAGACTGAGGTTTGTACATGCAGAGGCTTAAAGGCCACACTTGTCAACTTCAGGGATTTGACAGTGTGTCCTAGACAGAACAACTGACTTGCCTTTGTGACTTTCTTTTTGTTTGAGAAAACTGCTAGAGCCACTTCCATAATAAGGAGGGACAAGAGGCCTGAACTGCATGTTTTAATCAAAATGTGATTTAACCTTCATGATTTTTCCAACAAAACAAACAGTTACACAGCCCTGCCTTAGTGGAGAGCAGTGTAGCAACACCACAGTCAAAATACCTTGATTTATACAGGGTGAGAACGGGTGTACATCTTTCGTGGGATCCCAGCACTTTAGTGTATGCCTAATGCTGTATACGTTGCACCTAGCACTTAGCAGCTCTAGAGTTTACAGAGTTAATTTCTTTCTGTTCAGATCTACAGTATACCTGGGCAACCACTGCCTCAGCCTCTGGCTGTAAATTCTATTTAATATTATACTACCACAGCTGACTGTAAAACAAGTACTTTACAGCTTACACAGTAATCCTGGTATGAATTGGTCCCCCAGCAAAAATGTCTGTCTGTATGTGGGGGTGTTATACACACATAAACAAATACATACAACTGTACATAAGACGCTCTTTTTTCTTTCAGATTCCTTTGCAGCTGAAATCAAAAGCCACACTTGGACCAAAAAATGGAGTCTACATTATGCTAGAATCTCGCTGAAAGAAAATGTACATCCTGAAGCCTCCTGAGATGGGACCCCTTGTTCAGTGACTCACTGGGTATAATTATTTTTCAAAACCCCAAAGACAGATAGGAGCCTAAGTCCCACTGATGGTCAGTAGATGGTGCCTCACTGCCCTCCTGTGGGAGAGCCACCAGTCACTTTTTTAAGAGACATGGGCTCTACAGTCTTTTTGGTGGTTTTCAAATTGCTGTGAGTAGTATCTGTAAAGAAGCATCCCACTTTCACTTGCTTTTCTACATTACACTTGCTTTCGCTCATCTTTGAGAATGCTTTATTCATGCTCAAGTTCAATAAATGGAGCAGGTGTTAAGCATACATGTGATTTACAATAGATTTTAATTACAATTCATTATCTCACACATCCTTCTCATGCACTTGTAAGTGCCTACTCTAGAAAAAGCCCAAGAGGCACCACAGTTATAGCAGAAGACCTGGGATCCAGCGCATTGGATTTTATCATGAACTCTGCAAAAAATCAAAGCTGAGTCCCCTGCACAATGCTTAATCTCTCCCTGTGTCTGTAAAGTGGAAGGAGTTGCACCTTCTTCATACTTTTGAAGTGATTTGAAATACACTTAGATTAACAATTTGCACTTGGCACATTGCATCGACATGACTGAAGAGGAATGAAGAGTTCCCCTGCTTACCAGTTGAGTTCCAGTAGCTAAGACCAAAGAAATGAGGTAACAGACATTTTGCTGGCTACTGAACTGCTGTTGGAAAGGTGGAGAAAAAGAAGATATGAATTTAAAGAAAGCAGGAGGACTGGAGGAAATTTAAGGATAATCAGAAGGTGTTGGTACAACATCTGCTTCACTTTGAGGCCTTTCCTTTCCAAGCATTGCAGTTGGCACCATCTTTGTCTAGCTCATTGACTCAGGGAAATTCAGAGAACTGCATCCACTAAAGCCAATGGTAAGGGAGTGGGATCCAGGATCATCAGTCCCAGCAGCTCTCTTGATTCCTTGTGTGACCCCAGAGCAGGTCATGTCCCAAGTGCCTCACTCAGGAAGGAACTTGTCTGATTGCCAGCTGCAGCAGCACCATGGATCCATTCAAGCTGTATGACTGTGCACATGCATCTTCACAGCCAAAGCAGCAGTATGCTTCCACTCTTCACATTCCCTCCGTGCTCTTTCCTACTCCTCTATAAAGCCCTTCAACCACCACACAGCTAGTGGGGCATCACACAACAGTGATCAATTGACCAGAGGAAAAAAAAAACAACATTTCCTTCAGTGGGCACCACAAACTGGTTGGCTGTACAACAAAACCATGAGAGGAGGTGATCTCAGTCTCACGGTCCTTTTTTTTTTCTTTTTTTTTTTAAGTTTTTATAAATAGCAAAAATTCTTACAGCACCATAAAAATAAGGAAGCACCTTTTGGTTCTTTGCAAGTGTTGACCTTCTGCCTCCTGCCATACTCTGCTCGAGGTTTCCTTAGGTACAGCATCTCTCTTGGTAGTATGCACAGAGAAGTGTCATGGCAGCAGGAGGAAGAGACTGACTGCTCAGCTTCACTGCAAGGATTGCTGGAAGGAGCCATCTGCTCGCTGATCCCTAGCTAGTTCCCTAGCTTCTCTCCAGCAAGCACATTTTGCTGCCTTCTTCCCACATGCTGCCTTAACATTGATCAAATTACTGTATCTTGCTCCTGGAAGATTTTGTCTTTCTCTTTCATGTTTTTTTTTTTTTTTAAACCAGAACTGTACAGGTAGTAGTGGTAAAGTACTGACCTGGCAGTCTTGGAATTGTTCCTATTTCCACAGAGCATCTCTGGCATGCTAAACAAGTGCCCTGTTAAAGACACACCTATTACATGAATTACTGAGGGAGTGATTATTTATTTGAAAAGCAACACACTGTATATACGCTAGTTTCTACATGTTATCCATCATTTTTCCCTCTTGAAAACAGTGTGCTGGCAGCTGATTTACTATACAGTTTGCTTCTACATAAAACTGGCAAAAAGTTGGATGGGCCTTGCCTGAAAACTTCTCACCTACCTGAATAAGCAGGAAGATCATTCCAGTCTGAAGTCAGCTGTCAAAGGCTTGTTTGTCCCTAAAGTTTTTTTACTGTTTTTCTTCCTCACGTGAATTAGCAGGTCGTTGTGTGCTTCATTTTTGACCAAATACTCCAAGCCTAAATCAAGCTTGTGCCTTTCTTCCATATGCTTTTGTATGGACTGTTCTACAGCTTGTCTGAATGCTGTTTATCTCTCCATATTTATCCAAGGAAGTGCCACTAACATGTAGAGTAGTTGAACAACTCATATTTCTGTGCCTGAACAGAGCATTATCATCCTGAATACCGTGTTGACTCCACTGGAAAAAACACCACTGCAGTGGCTGCAACTGTGCATCACATTTTACAGGCTTGGAAACTGCACCACGAGGCTTTCCCAGCTGCTTCTAAGTTGAATGCAGACAGTATGCATGCAAGTAAACTCACTTGAGTCCACGCTAACGTTTTTTCAACTGTCCTGCAAAGTTTTCTGGTTAGGAAGTATTATCTGTTTTCACGTGTCAGTTTGTAGTGGTATGGAATAGAGGAATCATTTTTGCAGCTGTGGGCCAAGTCAGATTTCTGGGAGTGCATCATCCCTTGTTCTACATGCAGGCCTAGCAAGACAGCTAGAGAAGTAAGATGGAGAAAAGGTTGCCAACTTTCCAGTAACATCAGAAGAGCCACAAGCCATTTCTTCCTTTTAAACAACAGCTGCTGATACAGTCACCAGATACCACACAGACATTTTACCAGGATACTTAATGATGCTGGCCCTCGCCCTGGCTGTGTAGGCTCAGCAACATACCTAAAAAGCAAGCTGTGTTGAGGGACCAGCGCTGCCCTAGCCCCCTGGAAGCACACATTTGCAAAAAAACAAGACACGAGACAGCAGCTCTTCAAAACAGAAACCGGTAATATCATCAAGCGTGTTTGTGCACCCATATAACAGGTCCCGAACTGATCCTAGGCAGAGCTGGCTTTAGGATTCATTAAAAAAAAAAAAAAACACTACCAAAAAAAAAAAGCATTATGTTTATAGTTGCAACATCAAAACATATCTTTGTATCCTTAAGTTATGGTGACTATTAGCATTTCTGGTACAGCATGCTTCAGTCAACAGCAGTTGAGTCTAGGGAGGAACAAGGAAGCTGATTTAAAATAATTCCTCTCCTCAGGAACAGTAAGTGTGTTGTCTTGCATTACTGAGCTGTGGGTTTGTTTAAAATCGGGCATGTCTGTTTTACAAAAGGGTCTTAGTCATTCTCTGACAGCTGATATGAAGCAAAGGCTGCTTGGTAAAGGAAAGCTTCTATTAAAAACATCTTCTGGGACTTTGCAATGATTACAGAAAGCTGTCAGTTTAAAATGGTATTTTTAATGAGACTGCTGATATAGAAAACCTTTACAGTTTTGTACTTTATAAATAGTATTCCTAGAAAAACAGAACTGGGTGTTAGAAATTATTATGCTTCATTGATTACAAATTTGAACTGTCTATTCTTACCTGGCATTAAACTGCAGAATTTCCTCTCTGCATGTGATACTTTCTGAAATGACCACCTTCTCATTTCCCTTTGTTAAATGATGTTTCCATCTTGAATACAGCTTCACCCACTATCAGACTCTTCTGTCCATTTACAGTAGTAAACATGCTAAAAGAATTTAAAGCTCACTTATAAGCTATTTCATTGCTTGGTTCGCTCCGGCCCCACTCTCTTTCTTCTGACTGTGATAAGTCTGATCAGCCCATAAGCTGTTTGCTCCCTGCACTGCTGGGCGCTATGGATACTTTCAAGGAGGGATCAGGATTCCCTCAATTACTAGGATTTTTGCAAGTAGAGATGAATTCATGACCAGGCCTGAAACAAGAAGTGCAAGGGAGCTATGCAGGCCCATGAAGCCTATCCCCTGCTAAAACAGGTAAGCACCAATAACCCTGGCCATATAACAGCCATCCCTCCTGGGTTTTGTGCTGGAATTACTCCAAGCAAAGCAGCATTTCTACAACTCCCACTTGCCCTTTGGCTCAAAGGCAGCTCTGGGCAATGGTTTCTAAGAAGCAAAGTGCAAGTCTTCTCCAAGCCAAGCAGCACTGAGCACACTACCGCAGCTGGTACATGCCATCCACCTGAGTTCCTCTTATCCACCACCCCTACTTCGCCAGGCTGCAGGTATCCGAACTGGGTAGTGTACTGCCACTCCTTTGCTGCTGCCACTTGTAGACAGGATTTTGACACCCACATCTTATAAAATCTAGGCAGAATATCACGACAAACCTGATTACAGGTAAAACTCATTAAATGGTGTGGCGGCTTGAGCTTGGCTGGCTGCCAGACCCCTACCGAGCCCAGCAGGTGGGGGGTCAGGGGTTCATAAACTACCATGCTCCATCCCGCACTACTGGCATAGCAAAGTTGTTTGGCTTCTGCTGGCTCGCCATCTGTCTTGCCAGGATGGACCTGTTACCGAAAAAGGAAACAACCTTCACAGCTTATCTTTCTCCTCGCATGGTGAGATTATTACGCTGTTCCTGCTCAGTTTCTTAAGTAGCCACGAGATATCCTCCTCACTCAGAGGAGAGGTTCAAGATCAATTTTTGTCTAAAGTTTAGATTTAATGCAAACGACTCTTTAATCTGTTCATTTCCAAATGCAATCCAAACTCCGCCACTTAACAGCAGCATCTTTAAGAAAGTTTCCAAGAACTCAGAAACACAGTGAAACATGGTGCTTTTAGTATTGAGAGAGAGAAAACCATTACAAGGAATTTAGTGGTTTGAATACCTGTTTATTTACTACACACAAGAAAGTTACCACTGCAGTTTCAAAAGTGGAAAACACGGTAACTTTTCTTTTTTGTGTGTTAATGGAGAAATAACAGATGATAAAGTAACACAACCATCCATTTTATTCCAGTTACTTACACACATGCACACACACACATCCCCACCAAGAATTAAGTTAAAGGTTTTAAAAATATTCCAAGCCATCAAAAATGTTATTAAAAAATATCTCAACTTTTTGCATGAAAAAATGTTTCTTTCAATTTTCTGGCAAAAGATTAACATGACTTTAGCTATTCCAGTTCTTAGCTGAAATGCTGGTTATGTTCAGAGGAAGAAAGGCATACTACCAGTATTCTCATTTGCCATGAAAGCATAGATGAACATGTTTTTTGTTTTGGCAGAAAAATCTTATTCTGCACAGGTATGAAATCTTTCATACGTAATTTTATCCTCCTCAATGAATGTCGCATTTGCTGACATTAGATTTATCATGTATGTTCTATTACAAATCTTTCAAAAGAAAGAATACAGTCAACTTGCTTGTCCACATTCTGTGTTTTACTGGGTTTAAACACAAATAGGAGTATTTTCCTTTAGATATTATGCTGCTAGTTTCACAGTTCATATAAAAAGGAGTCCTGCACAGCCTTACTCCAGCTAATCATGGCTAAGCTCCTGGTTCACAGTGCTGAAGTAATGAAGTTACCCAGTGTACACCTGTCAATCATCCAGATGAATTAAAAAGAAGTGCTTCTAGAATACAGGTAGAGATGAGCTTTTTTTGATCCTAGACAAAGTGTATCTTAAGGCTTTTGCAGTACGCTATATCTAACAAGTACTCATTTGGGAGCATTAAAGCTGGGATAAAGTATCTGTCTATGCATCAGCAACTTTAATCTTAAGAAATACCTGACAGTTCAAGTTTTTTGATTATCTGCGTACATGTATGCTGACTGCTCAACACTAATAACATCTTTTGCTGAGAACAATTAAATATTCAACCTAATCTTCAGATTTTTAAAGGTTTCAGCTCTGTGGCTGAAGACCACTCCCCAGGTAAGCATATTTTTCCTGCAAGAAAGTCCAAAGACACCTTGATTACACAGGTAACCAGTGCATCTCCTGCAACCAAATGGGCAGTACACCTAATGAGAGATAGTCACTCACTGTCCTTCCCAACAGCTGTAAGAGAACCATAAAGTTGCTCCACTGAACAGTGTATTGCTAATCAAGGAGTGCAAGCAGTGTATTTCACTCCTAAGTATGATACTCTTAAATGACAGGGTGAGTTGCCTCCTCTTCTTCCCTGCCGGCACCTGCCAGCACTCTTCGCATTTGGAGGTGCAGTGAAAATCATGAAAAGCTCATGTTCTCACAGACCTAAAATACAGCATTTATTTGATAAAGTAAACTGAATAGCACAGCACCAAGCAACCCTTGCTATGCTTCATGTCTTTGGTACTTGTTTTAAATGAGAAAATTAACAAGTGAAAATAAGTCTCTGTTCCTTTTCAACAAGCAAGTTTAATTTTTGAGGCTTTGTTGGTGAAGATTAAGTAGGGACAAAAATCAATGCTGCTAAGAACTTAGGCAATGAGTTAAGCACAGAGACAGAGATTGTACAGTCTCATCTGCAAACACTTGAATGTCTACTGTTACATGAGACAGATGATTAAAAAAAGCAGGTTTTATCAAATTTTGAGTTAAAAGATAGACAGGTAGAAGGAGACGGCCTCTGACCAACAAGCACATGTAAAGTTCTATCCTGAAACAATTACAACTAAATATTGTTTAAACTTGGCAGTCATAGCCAATCTTCATGTTACAACCATCAGTGAATTCATCTAATAAATTTATAAAAGTCTCTAGTAATGCAGGGAAACATGATACCTGCTAAAGAATAGGAGACAGACACAGGATTTTGAGAATTCTAAGACATCCTTTGTGTCTTTTTACCCATTTTCTATTGCATGGAAAGGATAAAGAATAAATGTTTCTGAACACTCACCTACCTAATTACGCAACTTCTAAAAATCACTTTTTCTCTCTTAAGCCAATACTAAAAACATGTTTATACCAGCTAAACATAATGATGACCGGTTTTGCTGCTATAGCATTTTTGCCAATGCTTGGTCAACATATTCTATGAGATACTCTGGATAAATCTGCTGCTTCTCAAAGACGACAAAGATAGAAGGGTTTGAAGAGTTATTCACACAACTGTCATAGAAGTTTTGGTTGTCCTTCAAGGGAGGCCGAACATAAGAAGAACTACCAAGAGTGAACTCCCCCACCAGCACCCGTGCCAGAAACATGGTCTTGGTGTATGAGCCTTCCCTGCAGTAGTTGTCAGAATAAGATGCATCCCTTGCAAAATAGCTTCCTGCAGAAGAGACACCAAGACAGAGTTGATAAGACACCAAAATTGCAGGGAAGGAAGTGATACAGTGTGAAAGCAAATTCATAAGCAAATCCATTAAGCAGTTCATGAACGGCCTTTCCAAAGCCTTCACTTGTCCTGTATGTCCTTCTTAGGGAAAATGACCACTATGTATTACCTACACTTTTACTTTTCACAGCACACATATTAAAAAGCCACACAAGTAATGTTTTAAATGTTACCGTATTCCTCAAAAAGATTTCCTCCTGACCCTAGATGTCCACCTTCCCCAATCTCACCCAACTTCCTCTCGTGACAGAGACTACTAATATTCATTAGAACATTTCTGAGTTACAAAGTATTCAATTGGATGGGTGGGTAATCAGTCAGTCGGCCTGTCTCTTGGCTATTGCACTTGGTATGTTGATCCTTTCCTATACACAGGACAATGTAAAGGAATATAATTTGCTAACAAGGCAAAAAGCCTGTAACCAGGATGGCATTTATGTTCCTGAAAAAAACAAATGCTGCCACATTGCCTTCCTGTAGGAGCGTGGAGAAACTGGAGCAAAAGTAAGCCTGGACTCTAGGAGAAACTGTCCGTAGAACTGGCCTCTCCTAAGCTTGTTTTTTCTTGCAAGGACAGAGTGGAGCATAGAGGCCAAGGCCTTTCAGTATGCCTTAGCTCCAAATGATCATTGCCAAAATCAGCTATGTTGTCCACATCATCAGAGATAAGCCCTAGGTTGGCTGAGTGCCCTCCTTCTAACTTTACATCTCTGCAGTAATTACTGAGAATTTTATAGCAAGTCTAGGGTTAACGAAAGAGCTGAAAAACAACCTTTGCCGTAGACTGTCCCATGAAGGCCACAGATCCTCCAGTCAAAGTTTTGCTGGCAGATGGCATCAACGTATTTTTTACTGGTCCCATGAAATAAAAATCGCTCATCCACAGCCTTTCCACCATTGCTCTTCTGCATTTGTTCCTTCTGCCTGCAATAAGAAGCAGTATCTTTGCAGCTCTACTGTGGCTGTACCCAGACAGGTTCCAGCCATACTAGCACTCAGAGACAATTTTACACAAAGAGTACATTCTGAAAATCCTTACGTTAAGGCCTAAACTTTGGGCATATAGGGTATCTTGCTGTCTAGCTGCATACAAGCATGCTTTCATTACACACAAATGCCTCCAGATATTTAATAATAAAAATGTTATGTTTCATTCACTGCCTATTGGGAGAGGGGGAGGAATCTTAGCATTATTTTTTTTTTTCTAAACAGAGGAGTTCATGTTAAGGCTTTCCCTCAGTGAGTTTTGCATTTAGTTTTGAAGGTTGTTTCAGTTTCGACCAACTACAAACCGGTGTTTGTGCCAGATGTGACTGATTACCAGCTTCAAGGCTTCAGTGGAAGGGAGCTGTTCTGGACACAGACCTGGCAGAAGTCAGAACCACTTACTCAGGAGCAAGGATTCCTCCCACAGAGCTCATCTGACTATTCTAAGCTCTATGTCTTGACTGAGGTTTGGTTTTGTCGGTACCTCTTTATCTACTTGTTGATCCTGGCTAGGTATTTCAGTGGGGGAGTGGAAGCAGATTCTTAAATGCAGCTGCATTTCAGGAATGCATGTGTCTATCTTTAGCATACGGCTAACTGCAGAAAGAACAAACTTCATGCACACATACCAGAGCAGTATTTTACACATACCATTGATACAGTTCCCAGAGAGATGGGTTCTGAACTCTACAAATCCTTTTAATAACTGTTTTGGGCATTGTGCGTTGAAAGTCCACCTTGACTTTCTTGTATTCTTCTGAAGAACTGTCAAGCTCAATCAGCTGTAAGGAAAAGATTAAAAAGCTACTCTCATCTTTTACTAAATCATAACAAAGCCACCCTACCTAGTGCACTACTCAGAGCTTTAAAGTCTTTTCTGTGAAGCAGCGGTACAAGCAGCAAAAATACTCTTGGAAAAAACGCAGATTAGAGATCTCTGCTCTGTAAAAGTGAGCTCTTACCTGGGGAACATTAACTCCTGGGGTTTAAGACACCCAGGTTGCTCTCTCACAGGACATTAAAGGAGCTGCATACTTTTGTGCAGCCACCCAACTCCTTTTAATATTTGGGCCAAGATACGTTTGCATGAATATATCAAAGAGTACCTAAATACATAGAAGAAATGAGCACACAAATAAAAAAAAAGACAGAGAATTTATGTTGCAGCAAATCAAAGAGTACCTCTACACCCATGGTTTTTAAATCTTTATAGTTTATAGTCCCTACAGCCAGTGAGCACAAACTGCACTGCCTGTTATGTTTTTAAATAAATTGAAAAGGCTTTATTTGATCAACCATTTTAGGGAAGAGTAGGGACACACTGCCAAAAATCGGTTCCTTACATGACAATCCTGAAAGCAAGCAAAGTTTTCTACTTGCCTGTTTTCCCTAGGAAAATCAAGAATGTCAACATTAGCCTTCCCTATTTTTTATTGACAATTTCTTGAGGATTTGCATTTTGCAAGTTAGTAATTTTCAAGCTTCATATAAGATGATCTTTTCTGTAGGTATAGTTACTAGAGTCGACAGAGGTGGTGGTGGAGGCAAGCAGGAAGTCAGCAAAGGTAAACCATGCAGATATTAACTGGGTGTGTTACAAAGGTAAACAAGTTCACTCCACTGGAGTTATGGTACATTTTAATAAATGATCCCAGCCTGAACTCTGCTGATTTCAGCAATGCTCCATAGACGTACAACAGTCTGCTTATACACAGCTCAGGGAATGGCTACCCTGAAGTTTAGAGGCATGATTTATCTGTGATGCTTCTGCACATACTGGACTTCAAAGCTATGTAACTTGGGCACCAGTAACAGTCTCGCTAATACAGCATAAGCTTCAGGCAAATTTGCCAAGCAAAGGGATAAATAGTAGCAGTGAAAGTCAATGTTGCCATGGTTATACTGCCACCATTTGGTAGTTTAATTTGGGTCTAGTTTCACCTCTAGGTCTGCCTAGTGTGGTATCAGGCTCAAATTTACCAACACTTCTGCATTACGTTACATGAGAAACAGTCATCTACAAAAGCAAAAGAAACACTGAACTTGTGATGTAACAAACCCGTATGCGACAAAACTGATGGAGAGAAAAAACAAAAAGCTCCAAACCTTGAATCCCAGTTCAGGCAGGGCAGATTTGTCCCAGTGAGCTGGAATGCCCTTAAACTCTTCTGTATGTTTAAAGCCCCTGTACAAGACATTACAAATAGGTAATTAAAACAAAACAAATCCCTACATTTTATGTACATATGATACTAAACATTTTTGCCAAGGTTAGGGAGAATACAGGCAAGTGAACATACTCAGAAATATTTCAAAATTGTCTTTTCAGTTCAGTGCGTAAAAATATTTGTTCCAAATCATCATGTCAAGACTTATGGCAGGAAGCAAGATGCCAAATGAGAAAAAAAATTAGATATACACTGAACTAAACATGAAAGTAGTTCTCTTAGTTGCAAAGAGTTGAAGGTTGTCGTGGTTTAACCCCAGTCAGCAACTAAGCACCATGCAGTCGTTTCCCCCTTCCCCTCCCAGTGGGGTGAGGAGGAGGAAAGGAAAGAAAGAAAAGCAAAACTCGTGGGTTGAGATAAGAACAGTTTAATAACTAAATTAAAATATAATACTAACAATAGTAATAATGAAATATAATAATAATAGTAATGAAAAGGAATATAACAAAAAAAAGGAAGGGGGTGGGGGGGAGAAAAAAAACCAGTGATGCACAATGCAATTGCTCACCACCCGCTGACCAATGCCCAGTTAGTTCCCGAGCCGCACCTCCTGGCCAACTCCCCCCTGTTTAGATACTGGGCATGACGTTCTATGGTATGGAATAGCCCTTTGGCTAGTTCAGGTCAGCTGCCCCGGCTATGCTCCCTCCCAGCTTCTTGCACACCTGCTTGCTGGCAGAGCATGGGAAACTGAAAAGTCCTTGGCTTAAGATAAGCGCTACTTAGCAACAACTAAAACATCAGCGTGTTATCAACATCATTCTCACACTAAATCCAAAACACAGCACTGTACCAGCTACTAAAAAGAAAGTTAACTCTGTCCCAGCCGAAACCAGGACAAAGGTATACATAAAAGCTCTGCCACACTGGGGTAAACAAAAATGCATCCAGTACCATATCAGTATGACAGAAACAGGATAGATACAGCCCTCCCCTCTACTTCTGCCCCAATTTTAATTAGTGTGTTTAGTTGCTCTTTTCTATGTTAAGCAAGCACTGTGTGCTGCAAGGGAATGCATAAAAAAAGTTGGCTGTTACATGCAATTACATAAAACAACTCCCCTCGCAGACTTCCACCTTTTGCTCCACCTGTAACAACTACTACTTTCCTCTCAGATTGTCTGGTTGTTCTCAAAAGAATTGTTTCTAAACTTGTACTTAGCTTTGAAAATTACTGATCGCAGGTGTCAGAAAGGGCTAGTATGCATAAACGTTATTGCTTCCATCTGTATCAGCTGCTCTAATAAGATAGCTCCCTACAACATTGCTATATGTTGAATTATCTTCTATGCTTCCACACTTTCTGTGGCCAAGCTCAAACTTTCTTCACCCCCAAGCTCCTCACTTGCTTGAAAACTGTTGGCCAGGCTGCAATACTGCCCTGACTAGACGTTGTTGTAGGAAAAGTATGTCCCTTCCCCTCTCAGTTTCTTTTACAATTGCCTTAACAGCTACTCCTTCACCTTATTTACATCCTTGGAAGACACTGCATTCACAAGGCACTAAATCCATCACCTCAGAATGAGCAGTTGCAGTTTACCTTGCTCTTGTCTTTTCTACGTCTGTCTGAGACACAAATTTAGGTCTTCTGCAAATTTCTCTCTCTGTTGTGTAGCGAAGGTTTTTCTGAATCATGGCTGGGGAAAAAAAACAAAAAAACCCAAAACCCTTAACAATCAGACAGATGTTTTAGAAAGCCTTCACACTGCAACAAAACTTGCCACTAAGTTGTTTTGTCAAAAATGTTGACAAAAAGGCACTGAGCTTTCTTCCTTGCTACACAAAGGGAAGTCAGAGCAGGATGTGAAACCCACAGTCTATCTGTATAAATCACCGAGAAGGATTTCAGTTTCAGTTTTGCTCTTAACTTTAGAAGGAATGATAGATACTGGTAGCTATTTTCCCTTCATTGTTCCATCAGCCACTCTTAACCGAAAAGGATCATTGTAAAATAAGTATCTACTTTTGCTCCATGGATTGCATCCCCTCCTTCTCAATTTGCAATCAAGATACTGTTTTCCTACATGTAGTTGTAGCTTTCAAACCCTATAAATGCAACCTAGCAGCTATCACAGGCCATTCATTTTTACTGACCACCAACAGAAACAAGTCAGAGCAACCTGAATTTTAGAGGCATTATTTCTGGATCTTGGAACCTCTGTAGCTACTGCCACATCATACTAGCAATTAAGAGTCAGCAGCAGCCCGGAGAACGAGGCCTCATCTTCAGAGAGAGATACACAGGAAGAAAACAAACAAACAAAAAACCTCTTGGCACCACCAAGCCTAGAAACTAAGTTTTGGAAGACATTTACATTGTATATGTTTGCCTAAGTTACTAAAAAAGCCCAAACCTTAGAAAAGGGATTGATTTACTATGTAATTTTCCCTTCTAAGCCAGACAAGTTTCCCCAGCCTATAGAGAAAATTACAGCATTGCTTTCAATTGAATCACAAACATACCACAAGACCTTTCTGCTTGGTTTTTTTTCCATGGAGAATGAGATAGTAATGGTGAGTTGGATCAAAAGCAACTACACCGAAATGACAGTCTAGGCAGCCTGATTCCCACCACCACTGTTCCCCATGGTTTTTGAAAAGGATACCTGCATAGGCAACAGCTCAGAAAGGACAGTACCATCACAAGTGGCTTAAATTTCCTGAACTCTTGCGAAACACATCTTCCTACTTTGACATAGTCAAGGTATTTCCTCGGCCTTTCCAGACAGGCAGAGCTATGAAAACAAAACAGCTACATAAATCTTGCAATGCTAAGGATTGTCTGGACCCTACACCTTGCCCAAGTATTCGTTTTTCTGCAAGCCAGTCATTAAAGCAGACCAGAAGCTGGCTTGCCAAGTCTTCCAGAAGTTTCTCACCATTTGTGTTGGTGCTAGCCTCAATGGCAATGTCACACTCGGACTTGCTGGCAGACATTTGGAAACCTAGCACAAGAACTTCTCAAAAATAAAAGGTTTGGAGAAACAGGAATGCCACTTTGCTTATGTGAACAGCTCTTATCCTGAGAACTTTGATAGAAGCTCTGTCTCTGTAAGGACTGCAGTTCAAAGTTCAAATCTCTCTCTCATATCTCCTCTAGTAATGTAGTTTAAAACCACAAAAGACCAGGAAGGGAGGGAGAAAACAAAAAACCAAAGCAAATGGAACCTACCTCCAAAATTTAATTCATATTCATGTCTTCCAGCTTTGAAGTTCAGCTTTGGAGAACCTTTGGCTATATAAGCTTTCTCCAGGTCATCACTGGAGACAGTGGCAGCTACATGATCATCATCCTGTCAGGCCAAAACCAGAGAAAAAAAGATTCTCCTGGGCTGTTATACACAAGCAAGTTTAAAAACCAACAACTGTCATATGGTATGGTGGCTGCAGTATGTATCAGCTTTTGGGCATGATAGTAGCTATCGGGCAAAAGCCATGTATCAAGCAGTTGAAACTGCCCCTAAAACAAAACAAGCAGTGTTATGAAGCCTAAACTTACACTGCAAAGTGCATGCTGTGAACGCTACTACTGAGATTGCACATTCACCAACCAGCCTTAGCAAAGACACACAGAGTACTACTGGAACCTCAGAAAGGAAGTTTTAGTCAGGAGCAATGAAAAGAATGTATTAATATGATCCTATCTGACATGACTCACTGACGAATTATCTGTCAATAATATTTGTGACTCACCAGTGAGCACTCCCCTACCTGAACCAATCAAATTCACAGCGAAAAGATCCCATTAGGCCTCTAAAGTCCATCTGTACAGTATGAGGGAGAGGGAGGGAAGGAGGGAGAGGGTGACAAAAGAGGAGGAGGATATAAACACTGTGCACTTTTCAGTAGTTCTGCACTTTTAACACAGAGTTGAGAGTCTCCCCATTTCTCCACACTTACTTTTTTTCCATATTCCTGCCACTGGCCATATTCATCTTTCCAGTACCAGATCCATTCTGTTGTAAGAATGAAGTGAGGGGGTTTGGTCACAGAGGAGGCTGTAGAAAGACGTCTAACCTTTGCAAACCCACAGCACATATTCAGAAAACAGATACATGACAAGACAGAGCCACTTTCAGTAACAACGTTATTAAATCTATAAAAAAAGGGAGGGGAAAAAAAAAATCAGAACTGTTTGTGAAGCTTTACACATAGGTTCAGAAGCCCACCACAAATTTGCAAATTAAGTCAACATCACTCAAAAGCAGAACACAAACCTGCAGTTTCCACAACAATCCCAGCTCTGTCTTCTGTTTGTACATATGTTGCATTACAGTATTACGTCTCACATTGGTTCCATGGGCAGTAACCATTATCAACTCGTAAATTAGTGAGTTACATAAGATGAACAAAAACAGTGAAAAACGTACACTGCCGCCTTCTTGCTAACCAACTATAGCCTAAACAGAACACTGCCTTAACTTAAGCACAGCTTCAAAGAGCCTCTAACATAACACAAGAGGATGTCGTGGTTTGACCCCAGCCAGCAACTAAGCACCACACAGCCGCTCCCCCTCCCCCCTCCCAGCGGGATGGGGAGGAGGATCGGGGGGTAAAAAAAAAAATAAATGTAAAACTTGTGGGTTGAGATAGGAACAGTTTAATAACTAAAGTAAAATAAAATATAATACTAACTAATAATAATAAAAATATAATAATAATAATAATAGTAATGAAAAGGAATATAACAAAAAAATAGAAATAAAACCCAAGAAAAGACAAGTGACGCACAATGCAATTGCTCACCACCCACTGACCGATGCCCCAGCAGCGATCTGCCCCTCCCGGCCAACTCCCCCCCGTTTATATACTGGGCATGACATTCTACGGTATGGAATATCCCTTTGGGTAGTTCGGGTCAGCTGCCCTGGCTATGCTCCCTCCCAGCTTCTTGCACACCTGCTTGCTGGCAGAGCATGGGAAACTGAAAAATCCTTGACTTAAGATAAGCGCTACTTAACAACCAAAACATCAGCGTGTAATCAACATTATTTTCACACTAAATCCAGAACACAGCACTGTACCAGCTACTAAGAAGAAAATTAACTCCATCCCAGCCAAAACCAGGACAGAGGGCTAGATAAATTCTCCAGCATTGGACACAGCATACTGGTATGAGCCCCTTCCAATACCCCCTTTGTGCTATATAACCAGTTTGAAACTCTTAAAGGTATTTCCCTATTCTTAATGTTCTCTGCACCCAAGAGTATCTCTCTCTCCAGGTACACAAGGTATTCTACCAGTTCCACAATATGGACTGGGGGAAAAGGGGGCAGGAGGGGCAAATCTCATGCCATCTTTCCATCCTCCAGCTCAAAAGGTGAAAGAGAAGGTTACTTCTCATCGTGGGGTCAAGCTGTGTATTGACAAGCTCTAACCAAAGACAGATTCCCACAAGTACTTCTGATAAAATCACCATTTTCTGCAGTTTTCCAGCCATTCTTAGTGAGGATTACAACTTCCTATGGTAGCAGCAGTAGGCAGTATTGATACATTTTTTCACAGCAAAGAATACTAGAGTCTACAGGTCAGTCACATAAAATAACTGTGGTGGATTGACCCTGGCCAGCAATCAAGTACCCACACAGCTGCTCGCTCACTTCCCCTCCCCTCCCCTGAACAACAGAGAAAATAGGAAGGGCAAAAGCGAGAAAAGTTGTGGGTCAATATAAAGGCAGTTCAATAGGTGAAGAAGGGGGGGATTTGTTTGTAAATAAACAAATAAATAAATAAAGTGAAGCAAATCGCTCACCACCTCCCCAGGCAGTCTAATGCCCAGCCAGCCTCCAAACAGCAGCCACCTTGGTAACCAAAACCCCAAACTTCTTCCTCTGCTCCAGGTTTTATTGCTGAACACGACGTTACATGGTATGGCAGATCCCTTTGGTCGGTTCAGGTCAGCTGTCCTGGCTGATCCTGTCCCAACCCCTTGCCCACCCCCAGCCTACCCACTGTGGAGGAGCAGGGCAGAGTAGGAAAAAAAAGAGAAAGCCTTGACTCTGGGCAAGCACTGCTCAGCAACACCTAAAACACTGGTGCATTATCAGCACTGTTTTCGTCACAAATCCAGAACACAGCACCATACGGGCTGCTATGAAGAAAGTTAACTCTATCCCGGCCAAACCCAGTACGGTAACCCAGAGGGTCCTATACGGACTCCAGGCATAAGTCAGTCACAATGGATCAGATCTCTAGCAACAGTAGATCAGCAAAGTGAGGTCAGGAGAAGAATACCGAATGAAGCTACTTACATAATGACTGCAATAGAACTGTAGCAATTTATAGCCACTAAGGGCCTGGTCCAATATAGCAAACTCCAAACATTATTAAATTTTATAAGAGTTTATACCTGGCATTATTGGGGTCACAATATGCTTTTTCTATTTCTTCCATATTCTTCAAGTCCTTCCAGGTATTACCATCAGAGATCTGCCATCTATATGGCAAGTGAAAATGACTTCTGATACACTTGTCTATAAAAGTTTAAAAAAAAAAAAAAAAAGTAAGAGATGCCTTGTTTTTACAGGCTATGAGAAAAACTCCAACATTTCAGGGCTGTACACCTAGCTGGTGAAAGTATCAAATGCATAGCTATGGAAAGTGTTCACCTATGTAATCATTACAAGCAGTAGTTCAGAATTTTTCAGCGTGAGCAAGCAAAACTTAATTTTTGAGCTTAGGCAGAAGTTCAGTTTCTGTACCTACTAGATTCTCTTGTGTATCAAAATTGCTAGCAGGAGCTCAGTGGTGAAGGACCATTCTGTCTTCTCAGTTTCAGAGACAAAAATTTACAATGAATCGAGACCACAAGCTCATACGAGGCTATTATTTCATATATAGAATAACAGTGTAGACTCAAATATCTATGCTTAAGCACTTAGTCCCAAAGCGGTATTACTGAGGAAAAAAAAAAAAACAAAACAAAAAACGCACAACAGTGCTTAGTTTTAGGAAAGGAGGTAGCTCATTTAGAGACTTCAAGAAGTCTCTAAGGGTCCAGGCCTCACCAGGAACAAGAGTAGTGGTAGCAGTGGCCCAGGTATCACAAGTGTTACTCAGAAATCATTTGAAGAGTCAGTATACAGTCACTCCTCGATAGGAGTGAGGATCACATCACCGGTACACATATGCATAAACATCAGGCTAGCTTTCATAGTAGAGTAACAGGCAACTTAACTACAGGGAAAGTCAAGACGACTGCAGCACACAGTTCATATGAGGAGGTGTGCAGTACATCAGGGAGCTACTACAGGTCAAGAACATCAAGAAGGAAAAGGACGACAAAAGGACAAGAAAGCTGGCACAGCAGCTTTTTTCCTGGACAACTTGTAACATTTTAAAAGGGAGACAGCTCAGACAGATGGAACAGAAGAGTGCTAGAAGAAACAAGGAAGAATGTACAATTCCAAGTATCTTTTGTAGCTATTTGGAAATGGGACTCCTATCATTCAGCAATCCCTTAGGTGAACACAGGTGGAGTAGCCAATCTCCAACACAGGCAGCTATTATACATTTCAGAGTAAAACAAAACAGCTCCTTTGTTTGGTATACCAGGTAGGTCAAACACTTTCCTACCAGCACTGAAGATTACAATGAGATTTAACTAAAGATAAGCATAAGCTCTGAAGTTTCCCCTTTCTGTGAAAGATGTCTATCACTTTATGAGAAAAGAAAAATAGACTGGACTTGCTACAGTCATGACCTACCTTTAAAGTCACAACTTCTGTACAGATGATATAAACAGATCTGTTCCAATTCATCATCATTTGTAGTTGAGGACTCTCGGCTAGAGCTGTGTTTTCTTTCTAGAGAGGGGAATTATAAACCTTATTAATACACTTTGTTTCAACAAGCCCTCTTAGAAGTGCACCTATGGGTAGGGAAGATGCCTAAAAACAGTGTTTGTAACTACGTAACTGTGTTCAGCTCCAGACCTTGTATACTCAAAAGTCCTATCCCTTTATCCATGCTTTCTGAACTTGACTTTCCTGTAAATGCTAAATTACTCAGATACAGTCTTTAGCTATCACCGCAAAATAAGAAGACAATCCAATGCCTTTACATTTCTAGATGGACTTGAGTTAACCATGCATTCCACATAGCAGTTCACATTGGCAACTATAAAATCTGAAGTCTCAAAATTTGGTATTTCTGTAAATTAAAGCACACCTAAGGAAACAAAGAAGGGAAGAAGAAACTGCAGGGAGAATAGCAGAGATGAACACACACACTTGGATTTTCCATTCTGTTTTCCTTTTCTTTCCTGCTAAATTATACTTAACTTGCAATCCTAAGGAACTTCAAAAGAAGAGAACAAACAAAATATTACATCTCTGAGAAGTAACTAGGATAGTGCTGTCTGTGAATTCCTGTGCTAGACAATCACTACATTAAAGAAAAAAATGGATAAAGTAGTTTATAACCACAAAAGTAAATGCCACCCCTATTTGTAAACAGTTCTCTACCCTTGTTTATGTTTTTTAACAAGAAAAAAATTATAGATCTCCCTATTTCCAGTTCCTGTGATGCTTTTCTAACCCCACATTTAAGACTTTTATAAACACCAAGCACTTTATTTCTCAGGAACCAATAATGCCTTGGAATCCACTTCACTTGTTAAGACACAAATCTGTGTCAAGGAGATAGGTGCAAGGGCCCCCCTAAAAGACACATCAAGATGTGACCTCAGTTTTCTTTTTCTTAATGACATCTGTGAGAATGTTACATTCACTCTAGTGACTTCTTCTGATGTTTTCAAAAGATGGTATCATTTACCTTTGCACGGTGAAGACTCAGCATCTTCTATGTCATACATGTTCCTGTTGCCATTTTTTATGTCATACATATTCCTATAAATGGAGGGTAGTTTCTCAATAATGTTTGAGCTTATTCCCTGTCTCTCCAGTTTCTCATAACATTCTGACTTTAATAAGTCATGGGATCGCTTGCAGCTGCTGCCAAATCTGCACTGTCCCCGCAAAAAGTACTGGCAAACATGCAGTTTGGTGCAGATCTTTTTATAGGTACAAGATCCGTAAGGTCCATCACCTTTGTTATAATGCAAGCAGACCTTGGGTAGAGGGGAAAAAAAAAAAAAAAGAATTTAAAGATTAAAGTACAATGTGCTCACATAGACTGTTTGAATTCATGATTTTTAAATTTTTACAGCTACATGTTTACATTCGCATTTAAGAGACTTATACAAGTTTCTTCTTGTTTTCCAGATGATTGCTTGATAATTTTTCCTTTTCCCTGCTAATGTCTAGAAAGATTTCTCAACAGACACCAACCATCTTACAGACATTCTCAAGCAGATGGGATTTTGTTCTAAGTCACATAAATGTAGGATAGTGGATTTTGTTGTGTCACTACCCAAACTATTTGGTTTCCTAGTTTTGGAATAGTGAACTTTTTTGACCTAAATTTGATGGTAAGAGGTACTGGATCTGGCTGGGATGGAGTTAACTTTCTTCATAGCAGACCATACCGTGCTATGTTTTCGATTTGTGACCAAAACAGTGTTGATAACACACCAATGTTTCAGCTACTGCTGAGCAGTGCTGGCACAGTGTCAAGGCTTTCTCTTTTTTTCCACTCTGGCCCCCTGACCCCGGGTAGGCTGGGGATGGGCAAGAAGCTGAGAGAGCACACAGCTGGGACAGCTAGCCCAAACTGGCCAAAGGGATATTCCAGGCCATATGTCATGCTCTAAAATAAAAAAAAAAAAAGGGGGGGGGGGGTGAGAGTTCCTTCTTACAAGGTGGCCCTCACTCAGAGACTTGCTGGGCATTGGTCTGCTTGTGGGAGGTGGTGGCTAACTTCCTTTGCAATACTTGTTTCATCCCCAGTTTCCTCCACTTGCTAAACTGTCTTTATCTCCATCCACAAGTTTTGTCACTTTTGTTCTTGTTTTCTCTCACCTGTCCTGCTGGGGGCAGGGAGAGGGGAGTGAGTGAGGGGCTGTGCGAGTGCTTAGCTGCCAGCTAGGGTCAACCGACCATAGAGGAGAACAGAGGATGCAGATTTAAAGTTTTAGATTTGCATTACACTAACTAAACTGACACCTAACATCTTTATCTAGTATCAAGCCTCTTCCACTTTGTGATGCTCACTGAAACACAAGGCTAAGAAACTGTCACAGTACTACTCACCTCTGGTAAGAGGGAAGGGTCATTTTGAAGCAGAAGCTGGCGAAGTTCATTACTGTTTAAACTCTGAAGTCCATATTGTTTTAGAACACAGAGATTGTGGTCCGA
The DNA here is from genome assembly GCF_018139145.2 of Gymnogyps californianus. Lineage (NCBI taxonomy): Eukaryota > Metazoa > Chordata > Aves > Accipitriformes > Cathartidae > Gymnogyps > Gymnogyps californianus. Next base: position 156,092,121 of record NC_059471.1, read on the forward strand.
GTGGAAGTTGTGAACAAACCTGCATTCCTTCCTACAAGTTAAGAAACCCAAGTGCAAAATGAGTGTAACAGACTAGCACTATTTTGCTACCCCATCGGTATTACTCTAAACAGTTTAAAAAGCACACCAAATCAGCTAGTTTCAGCAAAATCTGTAACGGTCCTTTATAAAGTAATTATGTGATTTGCTAAGCAGACTACATAATTACTCTGAGGATAATTGCCACGCTATTTCTGATTCACAGTCATTATAGCATTAGTGTAGTCTGACAATATTGGCATTTTTGACCTGCAGCTCACAACCACGCGTAAGAAAACGCCCAAACGCCAGAGTAACGCTCTCTCCCACTCGAATCAATAAGCACATTCCCCAACTTCAGGCAGCACAAAGCGCTCAGATTCGCTGCGTGCGGCAGCGTGTGCGGGGAGCGGGCTAAGCTTTCACCCTCGCACGGGCCCTACGGGGCGGGGGGGGGGGAACGCCAGAAGCTGGGTGGTGAGCTGGGGAGGAAGTGTTGCAACCCAAAGTCTGTGAAACAACCGCCTGAAACTGTCTCCTTTGGGGGGGGGGGGGGGGGGGGGACACACAAGGGAAAAAGGAGCGTTTCCGACAGGGAAAGAGCAGCAAGGCCTTTACTGAAGCCTCCTTCCGCTGAAGGGGCCACGCCGAGCCCAAGGCCGAGCCCCCCGCGCCAGCGCCCCCCTCGCACCGCCAGACAAGCCGGTTCCGGGACCAAGCTCCCAGCCCACAGTGAGAGAGGCGGAAGCGGTGGCAGCACCCCCGCCTCCCCGCCCCGGTGCCACCACGGCTTGTTAAAGTAACGAGACTTTTCTCTCCAAAACACTTTCCCACAAACGCGTTTGGTGAGCGCTACCAACGGCAACAGGGCAGCCAGGCTCCGCCGCAGGGCACAGGCGGCTTCGCTTCGCAACCCCCCCCCCCCCCCAGGTCTGGGCGAGGCCCCGGCCCCCGCGGGGAGGGAAGACCGCCGAGGCCCGGAGGGGAAAGGGGGCTCTGCGGACGTCAACCGCGCCCGGGGCCAAGGAGCAGCATACGAGCCCCGGGCAAACGCCCCCCCACCGCGCCCGGGGCCAAGGAACAGCATACGAGCCCCGAGCAAACGCCCCCCCCCGCAGGGCTCAGCCCCCCTCTGCCCGCCCCCGGCCCGGGCAGCGCTGCGCGGGTCGCGCCGGCAGCCCCGGGACCGGAGAGGCGGCGATGGAGGCGCCCCGGGCCGCCCCCGGCCCCTCACCTCGCCTGCTGGTTGCGGCAGAGCCCCTTCAGGTGGTACTTGCAGAGGTGCAGCTGCCCGCACCACCCCTCGCAGCCCGCGCCGTGGTCCTGGCACAGCCGCACCGGGCTGGTGGCCACCACCGCCACCACCCCTGCCGCCGCCCCCGCCCCGGCCTCGCCGGGCCGCCGCACCAGCGTGAACCGCTCCGCGTCCCGCAGCACCAGCGCCAGCTGCTCCGCCGTGGGCCGGCCCGGCAACCGCCGCTGGAGCTCGCCCCGCTCCAGGCAGCCGCCGCTGGCGCACAGCTCCCGCAGCGCTTGGGCGGCGAGCGCCATGGCCGCTGCCCGGCTGCCTTCCCCGGCCGCAGCCGCACTCGGCGGACCGGCCCCGGGCAGCCCCGCCCTGGGACGCCCGACCCGCCGGGGAGAGGAAACGAAAACGAAACCGGCGGCCCGGCGTGCGGAAGGGTGGCGCCCGGGCCGCGGGGACGGCCGCCCCGGGGAGGGGCCGGAGGCGGAGCGGGGTGCGCTGCCCTCCGTGCCTCCTGCGCCGTCCCGGTGCCGTGGCTTGTTCCTGGCCCGGGCGGGGGCTGTCCCGCACACCCCGGGGCTGGGCCGCCCCTGAGGGGACAGCCAGAGGGACAGCCCTGAGGGACAGCCCGGAGGGAGGCCCCGGCCCCGGGCGCTTGAGGCGCCCTCACTGCCGCAAGGGCAGAGTCTCCCTTCGCCTGCTGAGATGCTCCCAGAAACCCAGGGTCACCCAAAAGGCTTTCATGGCTCTTCAGTGGGGTTTAGGGTGTGGTTTGTTTTGTTTTTCTTTAACCTGACTGCAGGGAGTGAGACACATGCAGTGGTACTGCGTGAGGGCCCTTTGCCTCCCTCCTCCTGCTGATTTTTGGGATGTATGGGCCATTTTTAACCAAATTCGACCAAAAAGGGGTGGCAGCTGCAAGGTTGCACATCTCCTATAGGAATAAGTGGCCCGGGGGAGAAGAGAGACTGCAGCCAAGTCTCCTTCACCACCTTCAATTACAGGAAGAAGGCTGGTGTGTGAGTTCAACCATCGTTAGGCACCAGAAAAACTTCTCAGTTAAGGTTTCTGACCTGTGTCAGTTTTCTGATGATACATCATGAAGGCCACTCTCACACTCCTTTCCTTTCAATATCTAAATTAAAAGCTCAGTCATGGGCACGCATCTGCTGGACATGCAACTGCTCTGGTTGCAATGCTTGTAATACCACCTGCTACACAGTGTCACTGCATCCTCTTGCACTGCAGCCATGGCACCAGACTGCAGCCAAGCAATGTGCTCACCCTCTGGGAGCTCATCAACTCCTCAGAAGGGGGACCATCTTTTCATTTTTTTAAGTGCCTTCCTCTGGGTCATTTCGGCACTCCTGGTGCTGCATCCCATTCACTCAGAGGCATGCTTTAAATGATGGTAAAACGATGTAAAATACCATTATTTAAGTCAGACTGGCAGCCGTAGGCATGGGGACTGTTAAAGCGGATGGTGATTCTCATTGAACAAGAATCCTACCTGCTTCCTTGTTTTGCCAGTCAGGTTCTGTTGCGTCTTTCCCCTTGTCTCGTCTTATTTCCTGCTTGCCCTGTGAGATCAGGAAGGGAGCAACAAAATGAGAAGCTAGACAAGTACATTGAACAGAAGAACAGCTGTACTAGGTCACTTAGAGGTTCATATAGATCTGTAGCCTGCCTCCGACAGGCCATCAACAGATGCCTAGGAGGCAACATGAGAGGCTGTAGCGTTACTGTCCTTCATCCCTCCTTTCCAGTCTCCACTGATTAGCTCTCCTGAAACACAGGAAAAGTGCTATACACTTTCTTGGTTCAATTTCTGATTTTATATCCACTGATCATATCCCTCTTTGTTGTCTTTTTTCCAAACTGAAAAGTTTTGGTCTATTTTAGTCTTTTGTTTTATGGAAATAGTTCCATAGCTTGGGCTGTCTTTGTCCTCCTTTGTTCCTTAAGACAGTCTTTCCTTAAGGGGCAGACCTGCAGATGGTCTGCAAGATGTGAGTGCATCAGATGTGCACAGTGGCTTTTCAATGTTTTTTGTCTTGTCTTCTGTTGCTTTCCTAATAATCCCTACTGTTTGATTTTGTTGATTACTTTTGATGTTGGAGTGTCACAGTTCATTTAGATATCTCAAATTTACAGGACAATGTACTCTATAAATTGAACTTTATTTTATGAACTCATTAGGAAAGAAGATAAACAAGCCTGTCAAACAAGGGCTCAATCCCCTTTTGTACAGAATTGTCTAAAATGTGAATTCACTAACTCATCACTTCATTAATTCATGAAGTTTCTAACTCACAGGTTCTCTAATTCATAACTCATAACTCGTGCACCTATGAGCATAATAGTTACCTAGCCGAGCGTGAGAGTGCTCATTCTTCCTCCTCTGTCATGGTGCGGGCATTCCCGGTATCACACCAGGAAGCACAAAATCCTCAGCAGTCTGGCTGCTGTTGGATCAGCTTCAAAAGCTTTTTGGGTAGGCTGACGGCATTTATACCTTCCAGCTTGGAAGTTTGGTCTATGCCATTTCCATAAGTTAGTGGATTCTGAATAAACTTCCAGATGATTAATATGCAAGAATGCAGAAGACATGGCTGCAGGAGACAGCAAGCTGCAGGTGGTAATGAGTGCATAATGACCTTTATGCTTTCCCGTCCATCCTGTCCTGCCTACGTGTTGCTCTTGCTTTGACCTAATGGCACTACTCCCAGCATATGAGTCAACAGACACATTGGAGCTGGTGTCTTCACAGAATGATCCCATTTTCCCTAGATCTCATTCCTGACCAGTAATAGTTCAGAAGCCATCACTGTCCATATGAAGATAGGATAGCTTCTGCCTTCTTGTCTAAATCTACGCTGAATTTCAGCTGCTGTTTCATCATCCAGTGTACTATAGGGTCTTTCAGCAACTCTTCATAGTTTGCCATAATCACTGTTTTCCTGAATAATATAGTGTTCTTGGCAAATCTTACTGCCTTATCCTCTTTTACTGATGATTTAGGAGTATGTTCACTAGTGCAGGGCTGAGCAGGCCTGCACTGGGGGACTGCCCTCTGCTGGGAAGAGCTTTTGGAAATCTAAGAAGTCAACTGTACAAATTCTTCTGACCCTTGCCTACATACTTGTTGATGCCCTCAAATGGTTCCCATGTGTTTCTGAGGTATAAATTTAAAAAGGCCTTGCTGGCTTTTCCTTAGTATTTTCTATTTCCAGCACCTTCTGTTCCAAATTGTAGGTTTCAGTGATTTGAATTCCTGCTTTGCAGGAAGAAGGTGCAGGAAGAATTGCAGAGAATCTCTGGATCCCCCCTGTGATCCAGGTGCCACATTTGCTACTGGAAGTCCTCTGGTAGCTAGGCACTTCTAAGTGAGAGATCACACACCACAGATAGTAATTGACAGAATCACAGAACAGTTGATGTTGGAAGGGGCCTCAGGAGGTCATCTGGTCCAAACCCAAATTCAGCTATTTCATCCCTGAGTTGTTCAGAACATCGGTGGAAGCCTCCTAATTTGGTGTTTTCTCTAATGTTTTCAAATTGTTGGATAACTATGTATACTGCCACGTCAGTAGGAGATATCTTGACTGAACCAAAACTCAGGGAACCCGTTAGAGTAAAAAGCATTGAAGCCAGCATGGTACTAGACAACTCCCATTCTCCCCAGTAGGCCTCCATTTACTTTTTCTGTCCAGTGCCCTAAATCCATCCTATCTAACTGGTTCCCAGCCTTTTACATCTTAAAGACCTGTCTCAGCATCACTGTGCTGTCCAGGTAGCTGTTTCAACTGCATCTCCCCTCCACACTTCCTTTCCTCATGGATCTGAAAAAACCCACTCATTTGGCAGAAATACGGCAGGTTTTTAATCATAAAATTTGTATGAATGACTATGCCAATGCAGATGTCAACATTGTAGAGAGAGAGGTACAAAGGAGAGCAATGTAAAGTTGGAGTTGGAGGGGTGTTTGCAGGTAGCTTTACACCACTGCAATTCATTCCAACGTGTTGGTGTGCGTATCACAAAGGAAGTTCACATTGCTGTTCCTGCTTTGCAGCTAGAAAGAGTTTTTCCAGGCTCTGGAGTGGATCTATCATTATATCTCTTTTCATGAGAACAAAAGCAAAACTAGGAAAACAGGCAATGATTGATGCAGAGAGAAGATGTGCAGAGCTGCCTTTGAATTTAAGTACCTTCCCATCCCCAAACGCATACCCGAAGTAAATCATAGCTTATTCCTTCTCACACAAGTTTCTTGTAGTTTGTTTCGTGGCATGTTCCTCAGGAAGAAAAAAAGTACCTCTTTGATTTGATAGAACTTCCCCACCTATGGATTATATATAAGCAAAATTGTACTTTCTCCTTCTTCAGAAGAATTTTCTGCTAATGGAAAAGCCAGTTTTCATTTGTAAAATTAAGTACCTCTAATGTAAGAAAGGGTTACATTAGACCTCAAGGGCACGTAAGGCAAGTGGCTCCTCTTCACCTCTCAAATACTCTAACTAAAGGTAAGGCTGGAACTGTTTTCTTAAATGGCATTGTAGGATAATTGTGTATGAGCTATTCTACAGTTCATGACTGCTCTGTGTATTGGCCCTGTAATAAGCTCCCTTTAAGCAGTTCCTATGGTTTCTGAACAGCTGCTGAACTCAGAGCACATGGATTTTCAATAATTGTGGGACTTCAGGTACTGCAGTTTCAGTGAGCCACCTTCACTAACATCTGATGTATTGTGCTACGAAAACTTTACTCTAGAAATTTTCAAGTGTCAGTCATTAGACTAATATCTTTATTTTTAGGAACAGTTGATGGATAATTGTGTTATTTTGAATTGCAACATCATTTCATAATCTTGCATGCATCGATCTTCAAAATGTAGTAATTTAATGATTTTCCTGTGAATTTTTGTACGCATCTTTAAAACATCCATTATCGTAATAGTGCATGGTGCCCCCCCTTCCCACCCCATCCACCTGTTTTAGCCCTTCTCCTAGCTTTGTGTTGTCTATTCTGGAAGATGATGTAAGGAAAATGGGCAGAACAAGATAGATTTTAGACCCAGTTGTGAGCTAGAATCTTCTCTGGTGAAACATCACCTTTTGGTTGATACAGCTGCGTTGCTGACTCTCAGGGTTCAGAAGCTTAGAAGTGTGGTATGTTTGCTCGCGAATGTTTTTGCCTCTCAACCTGCATTTAAACACTTGTTCGGAAGGCTAATCATTTTCCCAGTGATGGTCTGACAGCATGGTTACTTTTAAACACTTGGCTAAACCTTCAGTAATTTTGTCTGCAACTGGTCTGTTTATAATGGCTTGTATTGGCTATATATTATTTCTATGTACTACTCTAACTTCTTCGCTTATGACGTGTGTTTCTGAAATCTGGACTACTTGACAACGTATCAAGCTTAAGGCTACAATCCCAAGAGTTTCCCACTGGCACACTAATCTAAAAATCAACCAGCCAACAGGTAACATGCACCCACAACTCGAAAGCAAGAAACTGGAAACTCGGTTCTGGTGCAGTACATGAGGAGCACCAGACTGTGGGGCTGTTGGCTGTCCCAGAGATCTTGCAACCGCTACAAAGAGCAGGCTAAATCCTCATTTTCTACTGTTGCCTCAGGACTGGGCTTATTTTCAGATACTAACAGAATAGTCTGGACAGGATATAGGACAAACTGTCTATTTTATAAGAATAGGCCAGCCTAATGGTACGTGCAAGAATTTTGTATTGTGTACGGTTTGCTTTGTTGCATAGAAATGTTTCAAGTGGCCTTGCTTCTGAAAATAAAAATAATTTTGGGCTGAAAATTGACAGTACAGTTAGCGATGCTGTTGTTTGTCGTTGGCACACCTCTAGTTTCATTCTGTTGAAGTTTTAGTTACTTGGTGCAGGTGTAAATACCTGTTTATTGTGCGAGCCATAAGCTTTTGTTCTTCTCAGTTTCATACCCTCAAAAAGGTATTGTATTCACACAGACCCATCACCTTCTACACTGGCTTCCTCCACCTTTCAGAAACCTCCTAAGACTCTTCTTTTCTCTACAGACTGCATGTCTCCCCTACTTTATTCTTGTAAGGACTGAGTCATGCACTCTTCTCCGAGGTCTGATCCTAAACTCACGGGGGTTAATGTGGGAGGGAATCTTTCCATTGCTTTTGAGGCCACAGGTCTCATTCCTGGTGGCTGTTTCCCTAATGCAGTATTTCAAGAGGCTCACCTCTTGCTAGAAGAGCAATGCACAGCCCTGTCAGCTCACATGTAGACATGCCCCTAGAAGTTGTGTGTTTGCTGGAACTAAGCCTCTGAAGCACATTTCTCTTCCAGGACTTCTTGACAGGGTTAATGACTCCTTTAATACCCAAATGAGCAGTAAGTGAGCCATATCCTGAGCAACAGTATTTTCATTCAGCCATGGAGAAGCTGTGTGAATGGTAGTATATATGCTGGTTACAGCTATACAGAACACCCTTAACAAGTGGCTCTGCGTGGTTTTGTCCAAATGTCTTGCCATGATCATTTTTGTACCTGTGAAAATATCTTAGCCCACAAAGTCACTCCTTTAAAGGACAGGGAAGGTGTCACAATTATGATAGGGAAGAAAAACCAAATCCATTGATTTTATCTAAGTTTTTATGTTCCTGTTTCTCTTCATTTAGAATAGAAATTCAAAGTGAAACTTGTGCAAGGTGGAGGGGGAAAGCATGGGAACCAACCCAAACAAAAAAAGTTTATTGAAACATGCAAATACAGAGGGCCAAAGTCTAGAAGCCTTTTGTTGTCTCATAACAGTTTTGCCTGCGTTTGTCACCACATTATCCACTGTCTACATTATCTGCTGTCCTAATATACTGAATCTGAATATGCCTGTTAATTCCTCCTTTAAGCCTTCCACTTTCTGATGGGAGTGACCTCCCTGTTGACAGCTAGTGAAGAGCAATTCTATTTTCTTGTTGACAGCTAGTAAATAGAAATTCTATTTTCTTTAAGGTATGAGTTGCCACCAAACCACTTATCTTTGTATCACAAATATTTGCTTAACATGCATGCATTTAAATTAGCAGTTCCAACAGTTCAAAAAGTTCTTTTAAAAGCTCAGTACTTTTTCAGAGTTTTTTATGATTAAAAAAATGTAATTTATCCAGAACCAGAACAGTTATTGAACCCTATGTCACATTTGATTTTGCACTGCAATCAGCAACAATACAGAAGTTGGCCTCATCATACGGTGTTTCATCCTGTGTTAGACAAAATATGAAATTCCACTGATAAGGTCTTACCTCTGCTCAGTCTCCACCAGCTATACCAAGAGATATGTTTGTGGCAACATGCAATACTTACGAATGAAAATTCTGTATCTGCACATAGTAGTTCAAAAAACCCATGCTATTTTATGGCTAGATTGTTGGTATTTTTATAAAATTAAAACAATGTGGAACATGAGACAGAAAGGATCATATAGATTATCAAGTCTAGTCACTCACAATCAGAAGCAACTGATTTTTTAGGTATCCAATTCAGAAAAATCCACAGCATAATCAACAGACACCCTGAGCCCCAGAAAGCTCTTCAGCACTTTGCAACAAATTTAAGACCTGTAGCCTCTGAACACACCAAGGAAAAAGCAGGATCATCATCACTGTAGGAGAGGGCAATAGATTTCAAAAGGAGTTGGTATGTTTCTCAGGCATTCTGCCCAAAGCCTTTGAAGACAGCAGTCAACTGCATATGGGAAACATCCAAAGCAAATATAAAAAAGCAAGAAATCAGAAACTTCTAACTTTATTTTTCAGCTGCTAGACCCTACTTTCAATTGAAGCTTCCTAGTTTCAGTGAAAGCTTTCTAAAGTTTTCTTGTGACTTTTTCTTCTGTGAGTTCATTTACTTCTCTGTGTGTTCATCAGCTAAATTCACAATTGTTCATGGGGTGTGTCACACATCGCCTGGAATGTCATAGGGAAATGATTCAGAGATCAGTAGCGGCTACTTATGGTGACAGGGGATAAACAGAAGGAGCAAAGGATCTCATCAAAAGAAAGCAACAATCTGTGCTTTCAAAAGCTTCTTGCAATAGTATACTAAGGTGCGTAACTAACATATTCAAACTATCTTAAACAGCTGGCTAGAATCCTAACTAAAATAAATGCTTGGTAAAGGGGGACCTAAATTACACATAATACTTAAGCGTGTACAGTTTAACTGGAAATGAAGCAGCGAAATGTATTCAGAGATATTTATCAGATAAAGGGCATTCTGCAGAAAAGTAGTTCCAGTAGGACCAAGGACAATATGCTCTATAACACAGTTTACTGCTGGTGCAGAAAAAAGCATCATTTCAAAGAAGTCTGCTGCATCTTTGGTTCTTTTGTCAGATGACCCACGAGAGAGGTTTTTTGCCCAGGTATCTCTCCCAGCTAGCAAGATAGGCTGGCTAATCTGAATTATCTGTGGTTGGTCTGTGCAAGGCAAATGTTCTACATTGACATAGAACAAGCACGTTTATCTGCTGAACGGCTGTTAGCCTTGTACTCCCTCTTGCCACACAAGGGCAATCTACTTATGTAGTACAAGGCCTATCTACCTATGTAGTACCTTATAATTTCTGTATAAAAATACATTCCGTGTATTTTTTGTGTAATGATTGCATTTACTTCTTCTTCAAAAGAGTCTTAAAATAAAGCTAGTATGTCTGCTGAAATGTAAGATGTGGAAATATTGCTTTTGTTCTGCAAGAATGGTGCTACTATATTGTAGCAAGTTTCAAGTTCTATTAAAAAAAGAGGAACTTATTTGTAATAAACATTATGCTGAGTCATATAAGTCTTCTAAAAGTAGATTTACAATTGTTCCCTAGCATTCTTCTGGGAATTCCATACTTGCAACAGAGATTATTTTAATTAAAGCTGATGACATTTTTTTCGGCTTATTTTCCTTTCATTTGGTACCTTTCAGTTCCCAAGTTTTTACTGGTCTATGTCATTTTCACAAGCAAATGTTTTTTCATCAGTCTTTGTACTCTGAAATACCAAAGAAAGAACTCTAAACCGCCACTTGTGGGATTTATTATCACTGATGCTTAATATTTAACTATAGGCAAATAGTACTGAATAAGAGACAATCTGATTACTTTGAAATGATGCACAGAAGAAACTATAGCCATGTTCTTTTTCTGCTTTTAATTTTGCCTATAAAAAAAGACCTGGTGTCTCTCTTTCCTCATCAGTATATAAATGGATTATTTTTGCACTACACATATCGAGATCTTCATGTCATGCTTGTGTTAGAAGACCATGGACAGCTAGAAAATGAATGAAACCATGAAATGAGGAGAGCAGATGTGCCAAAGCTCCGGCTTCTTAGCCACAGGCACATCTCAAGCTCCAACTGCATCTCATATCTAGCTGGAGTCTGTACGAAGACAGAGGCCTTTTAGTAATCCAGTTCCTCACGTGGTGCTGCTGAGGCTGACGTTGCTTGGAAATTTATTTACAAGCTCAGCCCAGACACTTTCCCAAATGAAGCACTAGCAATATCTTTGTCATCTCTGACCTGTAAACACTCCCAGAGATTCCCCTTCCCACAACTTTCTGAAGTATGTTGTATGCGCTTTGTGCCTGTAATCAATCTGAGATTTTGTTATTTTGGTCATTTTAAAAATATAGATGAACACTGAGAATCTGAGAATTGAGGGGAAGGAATTTTTAGCTAGTTACATTTTTTTGTTAATGTTGTTTTATAGGAATACCTCTATCTGAGTCAAAAGTCTTCAAAACATTTTGGAAAAAAATTGTTATTGCTGATAAAGCACCTTCTGGTAAGGATCAAGAAGTCCCTTTAGAAGTCCATAATTTTCTAAAAAAAGGAAGACGAGACTATATTCTAAAGTAACAAACTAGTAAAAACACAGCTGTCCTGTCTGTGCACACAGTGAAAACTCTTTTAAAAGGCTATTAAGGTTACAAATAAAGTAATCAAAAGTTAGTTACAGCATGGCAAAATTAAGTTGACTGGTACAACTTTAATTTGCCCTCACTGTGTACGTGTGTTATGGTGCTATTTTGACATGATCACCAGCTGTTTCTGCTACAAGATCTTTCCTTCATTCAGTGCATGTATAGGATAGTGCTCTTTTAGTGACTAATTAGCCAGTGGGATTTCAGTACTGATTGCAACCCCAAGCCTTATTTACTACACAGTCAGCTGTTGCTTTCAAGAGAGAATTGCTAACCTCTTTATGGATTTCTTTATGCTTCCCCCATTACAGCATAGGAATGTTATATAAGCATGAAGACATTTATATTCATAAGAACATTGTGATGTGAAGATAATTTTATTATCCCTGCTTTACAGATGAAGGCACAAAGAGATTAAATTAGAGAATACCCACTAATGTTGTGTGTTCGATATAAGATACCTAAGAACTCATTTTTTAGAGAGTACAGCATGTGTGGGCAGTTTGTGGGCTCAGACCAGTGCTCAGTGACTACACTTGCAGATGGTACTGCTCAGCATTTCTGCGAATCTGATACCGGGGTCTCAAGTCAAAAATCCCAAAAATGAGGAACAGACAGTAAGTGACCACCTGTGAAAGTTTGTTCGGAGGGACTTGCCTAGCATCATTTGGGAACTCTGTGGTAGAGACAGGGTCAGAACCCACTTCTCCAGGGTAACATTCAGCTGCTTTAATTTTGAGAGCATCCTGTCTCTTCCTTATTCACTAGACAATTTATAACTTCTGCAACAGATGCAGCAGGGTTTCTGCAAATGACAGTCTCATTTACCGAACAGTCCCAGTTCACCATTAGAGCAAGATTTATTCCATGCACAGAAAAAAGTAGGGTCCTTCAGAGGAAAATGTTAAAATATACACCCAGGGAGGAGGGAAGGGAGATGATTATGTTTTGATTTGGTATTTTCTGTCTTTGGAGCACTTCTGCATTCTCCTAGAAGAGGCTCCCCTATGCCCCGCTTTCAGATTCCTCAGTTAACAAAAATAACATTTGGAAAAAGCCTGGCATAAAATATCCCTTCAGTCTGCCACCTGCATCTCCACCATTTGAGTTAACTGCTCAGCAATAACAGGTTGCTATCTTCCTACTTCACCAGAGAGTTTCACAGATACTTGCTGCAGCAGGGAAGCATTAAGAGTCCAGGTGAAATCTTGGGCTCCACTGTAGTCTTGGGAGTTTGGGAGCGGGAAGAGGACATTGGTCCTTCCTCCTCCATTCCTCAAGCTTGCCCCCTCCTTCCCTTATCTTTCAAAAGCCAGTCTTCCCTCTCCACTATGTTTGGCTTCTATTCTTCTTGCCCTCCTCAATCCAAAACATATGTTGGCCCAAGCTTCTCATCCCCAATCCTACTCTTTTCATCCAGGTCCCACAAAATTAGTCCAGATTCTGTTATGAATCTTAGCCTTCCTTTTATCTTCTTGCCAAATAGGTTCCAATCCTCTCTTCTCAAATCCTGGTCAAATCTCTTTCTGGCACCTCTCCCCACCACTCCACTGAGCACACTGGAGTTCAGAGCCAGTGTCTGTGCAACCACCTGCCATCTCCGATGACTTCCAGCTCTCAGTCTTACTTCCCAGCATCTTCTGCTCTTCTAATTACCAATCGCAGTTTCCTTCTTACGTCTCACCTGGAGTCCTGCATAGCAGTCTCTGGTACCGCTTCCTCCCACATTCAGCCCTTCTTGTGCCTGTGTTCCAGTCAGGCAGCTACTTGTCCCATGAAGCTTCAGTGCTGTCCAGGTGGCAGCAGAAGAAAAAGTTGATCTGAAAGAGCAGGGAAAAAACAGTTCTCGCACTGCTAGTGCTCAACCATATCCTGGTACAAAGCTTCAGTTACAGGGCAAGTCCTGATTTGCCCCTGCAGTACTTGTTCACAGCATGTGCTGGTGGAAGAGTCCACGCACAGTCCCGTGCCTGGGAAGAAGCTGGGAAGGAACACAGCGCATCCCCTTGCCCAGGGTCCTCCAGCTTCAGATGCTGAAGTATAAAAATTCATTGAGCATGGGTGAAGAATTGCAGTGGCTTGCAATGTTATCTAAATTCAGATGAGTTTTTACAGAACAGAAAAAACCACGTCCCCAACACAAACCGTACGACACCTGTGAGATTTTCTGTGTCTGATCAATAACATAAACAGTCCTAAAGGAGATGTTTTTTAAGGACAAAGCAGTTCTGCTTGCCATGCATTTCAGCTAACACTGTTGAACAAATGTTCAACATGAGGCATACAGTGGCATAAAAACATAACATCCACACAGTTATTTCTGTCATGATTTGCATTTATGGACCTTTCTCAACATATATTTAGAATCAACCTTGAAAGCAGGCAAGAATTACAGGTCATCCCCCACATTGTTATAACTCCCTGACATGGGATGGAGTAAAGGTTGATCTCTTAGGCTGTGCATATGAAAAATGTAATGTTTCTGTTGTGCCTAATGTAACTGAGTAGGCTCTATATTCCCTGAATCTGAAAATTGTTCAAGCCTCCAACATATATTTTGCACAGGTAATGTTAAGAACTTGGCTTAAAATGAGAAAAGTACAGCAGATACAGGTGAAAAATACTATTCAATTTGAAGTTTGATGTGGAATGTTTCTCATTTTCCATTGAGGCATCATGTTAACGATGTAACTTGCAAGCTGCCTTCTCTGGAATCCTATTTATATTTGTTTCTGTAAGGTGTTTGACATCTTTTGGGGGAGCTATAATACAAGGCATTACCTCTTGCCATGCAGCAATCAGGACCTCAACTTGTCCGGGCATGTTAAGCACATACTTAGTTTTAAGTTAAAATATGCTTCTGATTAGGCATGAGTTTAAGACCACATCTGAATGTTTTCTAGAACTGAGTCCCTAGCTCTGAATATCTTTGAAGTGATCTTTAAAGAAGTCACTTTAAATTAAACCTCTCATATCTTTATTCTAGATTCTTGTGTATGACTGACTTAAGCAGTTAGCTGGACAACAACTTAATAACAATTTCATAAAACAGGCTACCAGAAGCCTTAGCTTATAAACCCATGATTCCACTTCTCAATTCACTTCATGTTTTTTTATGTTTCTTTTGTATCTACCTGTATCAGATACATCCTAGAAAACTTGAGTGAGCTAGACTCGCTGAGATCATGTTGTAGGTGTCGGTTGGGGGAATTCCATGGAAGACATTTACAGGACATGTGTAAGGCTAAGGTGTGGCCTAACTGTCAGGTCTCTTGCTTCTTTGTTGAATTCAATGATAATTCAAAATGCTGGCATCTAGCCACCTTCCGCTGTAGGTCTCTGTTGCGGTTTAACCCAGCCAGCAACTAAGTACCATGCAGCCGCTCACTCACTCCTCCTCGCTCCCAGTGGGATGAGGAGAAGAATTGGAAAAAAAAGCAAAACTCATGGGTTGAGATAAAAACAGTTTAGTAACTAAAATAAAATAAAATAATAACAATAATAATGAATAATAATAATAGTTGTAATAAAAAAGAATATAATAAAAAGAGAGAGAAATAACACCCAAGAAAAGACAAGTGATGCACAATGCAACTGCTCACCACCCGCTGACCGATGCCCCAGCAGCGATCCGCCCCTCCCAGCCAGCTCCCCTCAGTTTGTATACCGAGCATGACGTTCTATGGTATGGAATACCCCTTTGGGTAGTTCGGGTCAGCTGCCCCGGCTATGCTCCCTCCCAGCTTCTTGCACACCTGCTTGCTGGCAGAGCATGGGAAACTGAAAAATCCTTGACTTAAGATAAGCGCTACTTAGCAACAACTAAAACATCAGAGTGTTATCAACATTATTCTCACGCTAAATCCAAAACACAGCACTGTACCAGCTACTAAGAAGAAAATTAACTCTATCCCAGCCGAAACGAGGACAGTGTCTCTTAA
The DNA here is from genome assembly GCF_018139145.2 of Gymnogyps californianus. Lineage (NCBI taxonomy): Eukaryota > Metazoa > Chordata > Aves > Accipitriformes > Cathartidae > Gymnogyps > Gymnogyps californianus. The sequence goes on from NC_059471.1 coordinate 156,107,300, forward strand.
AGGAATTAGATTTTAATGTATTTATTTGATTCTGTGGGCTTCTGCGGCTGACGAGTGGAAGTGGGAATGGCGATATGGCCAAAAAGACATTCCTAATTTTTTATCTTAACTGATAACTTTTCCCCTTATATTTCACTTTTCTAGCCATTTACCAATGGAATGTAGGAAAAAACCCTCACAGACAAGTTAGTTTTAGATTTTACCATTTCTTTTACCTCAAAAAGAAATTTAAAAGAGTGTGGCCAAATAGAAGCCATTGCAAAAAGACAGTTTCATTTGAAATTTAAAACCAAAAACCACTCAGCTTTAGAAAATTCTGTTTCTAAAAAGATTCCAAGCCAGGAAACAATTTTACTGACATGCCTCCTACCCTACCATCAAGATACAGGCTTTCTTTAACACCAGTTTGTAAAAATCCCCAAAGCCTAAGTGCTTCTTCAGCACTTCCTTGATAATATAGGAAGCATTTATTTGCTAGTCATAGCACTTTATGCCCACATAACTGTTTGCCTCATCAAAGCATAAAACTCCATTATTTGGGACAGCTGTTTTTTAGTCACCTTCAGAGTTTAGTAGTGAGAGGAATTATATTTTTAAAGAATTTCCTTTACTGCTCTGCAGTTCCTTAAAATGTATTTCTTCTATCTAGAATTTTGGCAGAAATCTGACCTCATTCTGCTCCTTCAATAAAAACAGAATGTGCTGGCGTTTTTTTGTGATATGACAATTATAACACTTTAAATAGTGTTAATGGCTTTAAATAGTTTTTGTATTTTAACTACTTTTATTCATAGCATTTGTCTGTAAGGTCAGACATGTTTTCGTGTCTCCAGCTGAACTAGATCAACTGGTTACCTCTCACAACTTTTTATTACTATCTTTCTCCCAACCATACAGCTTCCTTCCTTTCAGATGACCTGTTTTCAAGTCTTTACTACTCTACTTTTTCCATCTCAACCCTGAGTAGGAAATATCTGTCCAGCTCCCTGGTGGGACTTAATGTAGATGTCTGTCCCTGAAAATAGACATTTTGTCAGAGCCTCAAACTGCTATGCTTTTGATGGTTGCAAGCTTAAACATTTTCTTAAGTTTGTGATACCAGTCATGTAGTATGGTAATAACTTGCATGGCAATGATGTCAAAATGTGATCCCACATTTTGCCTTAACAGAAAAAATAGGAGCATATTCACTTTGCAATGCATCTGCCTGGGAAGGGCAGTCGGCCTTCCTGTTGCACATTGTGGAATTTGGGCCAGCCTGTCAGGGTACCCTATTTATAATTATTTATGACAAAAGTACCTGCGGCAGAAATAGCTGGAGAAAAATTCCTATGGAACATTTCATCTTTTGGTTGAAAGCCCAAACTGATTTCTCTTTTCAGTTTTCAGGAGGTTAATGCCAACATACAGTTTGCTTTTCTAGTTCTTGGTCTTCTGATGAACTTGCACATTTTCCATGAAAGGTGGTGCAGAAAACTCCTATTTGTGTTAAAAACATTTTCCTCCCATTTTAAGTGGAAATTCCTTTTATAGTGTCTCATACTATTTCTGCCTATTTTGAAGTTATAAATGAAATACATACACTTCATAGGCCTTATACTAGTACCCTGTAGAGTGTTGAATTTCATTTAAGGTAAAGGTCAGCTTGTATTCTTATAATGAAAAAAGCACGTTGTATTCTTATAATGTGTAATATTGGTATTTTCATTAATAGTGCACTCATTATTTCTATTCTCTAGCTCAACAGACTTAGGAATCCCAGGGTGGCCCCATGATTTTCTTCCACCACTTTTTGTTATAGGCATATTTTTCCATTGCTGGTAATTAACAGAGGATTTAAAGGTAATTTAGGGCCTGCTTAATAATAGATGTTGATTTTTCTTCTTGTTCAACAACTACAGAGATGCTTACATAGTCTGTCTGCCTGAACCTGGTATGTATTTTGTCTTCAAAATGTTAGGATTACATTACATTTATACTGTTTGCTTCTGTATAAGTCTACTACAGGTCTTTTAATTGTTTGGGGTTTTTTTTCATCTGCTACAGAGTTTCTAAGACCTTCTTTTCCTTTTTCTTTAAATCTCTGTCCTTCTTTTTTTCCAGTTACATCTGTTTTGTGATAACTATCATCATTGTATCCAAAACCTTGGTGCAGGTCCTTTAAAGTCAACCTGTTCTGAGACTTGATAACAGCTATCAGTGATTATTCTTTTTTCATATGAATGTTAGAATAAGAAATTCATGGAAGAAAATATGTTAGCCACAAGGAGGTCTGTGTGCATTTGATCGCTGGAAACTAGGTCTCCATGCTTCTCCTGTTCTTATGCACTTCCTTAGGCATCCGGTGTGAGCAACAATCAGAGACAAGATACTGAGCTGGATGGACTTTTGGTCAAAGTCATTTCAGCCATGCTTGTCTTCTTAAGCCTTGTTCTTAAATGCTGCCTCCCCCCAGCTCACAGCTAAAGTGGAACATTTTTCATTCCCTACATACTCTGTTTTTTGAACTGCAAAATGAGTCCCACCAACAATTCCAAATTCTTGCACTGCAGCCAGCAACCATACTATTACATGCTTTTATCGGTTTTCTTAGAAGGCATGTATATATTCTGAGAATATTTCCTTTTCTCAAATAGTCACCCCCTCAGATTTGTTTCTAGGCTCTACCTGGAAGTATTATCATCAGGAAATGGTTTTGTACACTTACACAAACTGAGCTAGAAAGCACTGTTCTGCAGTTGCCTAACTCTGTAAGCATTTAATTTCATCAACACCTCTCCAGTTGCCTTTCAAGTTTTCTAGATGATTAGAGATCTGAATGTAACACAAAAACACCTTAAGGGTCACCATGTGCAGACATCCTGGCATTCCCCAAAGATTTGTAGCATATGGAATTTGATAATATCTCCATATTTAATAGCCCTGAGTAGATTTTCCTCCAATTTCTTTTTTAAAAGGTCTTATTTCTTAGTTTCTGCAACGTCCTGTAGATAACTGATATCTTCTGTAAATTAGCAATTTGTTGTGTGAAGTACAGTATCCTTTGCTGGTTGTGTACTTACCTCCTGTGGTGTCCTTTAGTGTCCTTTCTAATACAAGGACTGTATTAGAACTGTAATGTATCTTTATTCATATTCTCTAAGTTAATACTGATTTAATAGATTTCTGCCATCCTCCCTCTATTTTTTTCCAGGTTGAAGAAGCAATGCTGCTTTTATGCATATCTAGAAATGACCTAGTCTGACTAGATCAGTGCCTTCCTTCTTCCTAATGCTGCCCAGGATCCAGATGCTGCAGTTTTTCCTGTCTGAGTTCCCCTGCATTGTCCAAGCTGTCAGTTGTTTCTAGATCATTCCTAATGCTAATGAACAAGCCTTTCACCTAATGTGATTTCAGACACTTTGTTTTAAAATATGGGTAAGAGCTGCCTCTTTTTAGTGTTGCAGTTCAGTGGCATGAATGCTTGCTATAGAAATAAGAGATTTGGAAACAGCCTTTTCAATGGTTAATGGAGATTCAAATTTAGAGGTCCCACTGAGGCACAGCTTCAAGGTGAAGAAGTGCCGTAGCCTGGATTTAACAAACAGGTCTACTGTTCAGGGCCTTCTCCTGAATGGTGGGGAAAGTGAGGTTAAACTCCTGAAATTGAGGAGGCAACTGAACCCACATCACTACTGTCCGGGGCAGCGCTGCGATCATTCAGCTAGCATGCACACCGCTGCCCTATTCACCAGTGGGGCTTTAAAAGCAAAGAAAGGGCTGGGATTTCAGACACCTTGTTTCTTACTAGCTAGATAAAGTGCTTTTCCTCCTGCGTGGTGCTGCGGCTGCTGGTTCTATATTGAGATACAAAACTGCCTCCAAGAGCTTCAGAGGAGAGTAACGTATTGCATTCTGAAGACACCTAAAGCATATGTATTTCAGTACCTAAATTGTAAAGTCTGCTTGTTATTGACCTGGCCATAAGTCTATGCAGTGGAAAGGCAAGGTTTCTAAGTTGTTATATGGTTGCAGATGCTACAGCAGTTATTATATGCCTGTCTTTTCAACTTTTCCAAAACAGACACAATTGTTTCCATCCATTCTTTGGAGTTCAAAAGGCTCTGTCACCTAGTCTTAACATTTGTCAAATCTCAGCTTTATGATTTAGGGGGAATGGGATTGAAATGGGGTATTGAATTAATCCCGAATGACCTAAATGCCCCTTGAATCTGAAGGCGTGTTTCTTCCACAAATAGCTCAGTTACTTGGAAAATGATTAGTTCTTATTTGGATTCCCCAGTTGCACCATTAAGGGTTATTAAAATACTGTGTTCTTCTTTCTATATGCTTTCTCTTTAAGTAAAAGACTTCCATTTTTATCCTTTATCAGGCTTACCTCCTAATGACAGTCTTTCCTTTATCCATTGCTATTTTTATGAAATACTCTCATATTATTATTCCTGTCTTGCTCTGACAGTTTTCCACTGAAGTATTAGTGACCTGTGGATGTTTTAGCTATCCTAATATTTAAGGGGGTGCTCATTATACCTGTACATTAATCAAAGTAATTATTTCAAATTTCACTTTAAAATCTTTTAGTTAGGGTTGGGTTTTTTTTTTTCCCAATGCACTTTTTGTTATTAGTTCCTTGTGCTTCTGTTGTGGTTTCTGGTTTTTTATCTTCACGGGGCTTCCCAGCAGAAAGTCACTTCCTTTGGTTATACGGAGCCAAAGAAGAAGCTTCCTGAGAAGCCCTGCTGACACGGACAACTGGACCAATATATTGGGTCTAGTTGTAAAGTGGGGGCTTTAGATGTGGGTTTTCCATTGAAGAGCTATCTGCCCACTCATGCAACTTCAGCCTTCAATGCTGCAGTTCTCTTTTTAGGCCCCAGAAGAGGTAATTCCATGTTTAGACCTAACCTCTGCAATGATTTATCCAAATAATACCTAATTTTATGACTGTAATTATTCGATGGTTCTAAGTGGAATATGTTACAGATGTAAAATTAGCCAAGTAAATATATCTTTTAAGGTTGGATCATAAGTTCTTAAAGCAGAAAAACATTAAGATTCAAACATATCAGTGGTTCCATTTATAACCTTTACATTAAGATAATCATATGTAATTCTGAAATAGTCTAAAAGTAGAGAGTATCTTCTTAAGAAATAGCAAGACTTTTTTTTCTTTGGATCTTTAAACTCTAAAAGGATTAAAGCATTTTAAAAGCAGAATATTTTAAAGCAATATTAAAATTTAAAACATGATTCTGAGATGGGAATCCCAATGTGATACGCAAAGGTTTCATATTCAAAGGTAAGGAAATTAGTCTGATTGAGATAATCTCTCATTTTAGGCTTAAAATTCAATTTGTAAAACATTTTCAATATCTTTTTTGTTCCTTAAGAAGAGAAAAAGCTTCGTACATAAGATGTGCTTGGAGATAATGGTTGGACAAAGCTCTTTTAAAAAAATGTTGCTCTATAAATAACTATAAAGAGCTCTTACAAGGATTAAAATGCAAAAATGCCACTCTTTCTGTTTAACCAACTGTAATGCTTTATAAGGTAGCCAAAGAATTAAAACAAATCAGGAAGTCAGGGAAGAATGTGCAACATTAGTGCTGGCACAGCAAGTTTCCCCTTACTGTACTGAAAATAATACTAGTGTCAAATATGAGCCAGAACCTCTGTTTGTACAAATCATCAGTGATCCTTTGGCTTTGGTGGCTCTATACCAATTTCTGCCAGCTAAGGAACCGATACTATAACTCCACCAATTACAATAAAAGTCTATATTTTGCATTGCAGAGAGTTTGCCATTTGTAGCATGATTTGTAAGGCAAGTAAAGAGTTTGAATTTATGATATATCCTCATCTTCTGATATTTGAATAAACCATCGTGTTTGTTGAAATGCATAGACTAAAGTCTCCCAACACAAATGGAATTGTTAGACCCAGTTTCATCATCTGATTTGCTTATATGATATGATGCCATAATTGTGTTTTTGGCTTTTATGTTCCCTTTCAGGTTTTTTTCTGTATGTATTCTACACTAAATTATCTGACCAAAATCGTGGTAAACAATAGTACTTAGGCTGGTACTAAGCAGCATTTATTTCCTTTTTGTGTTTGTTTGGTGTTTGGGGGTTTTTTAAGAAGAGTTTTCATTGTATTCTGGGGCTGGGAATGTGAATTCAGGCATTTTCTGAGCCCACTAATTTGAAGTTCAGATTGCAGACTGATTCTATGCGAAACACTCATGCCTGGATTATCACTGCACTCTACATGTAAAAGAAGAGAGCTCTCCGTGTGTTGATCCCCGTTCTTGCCGTGTAGAGAAAAGGCTGCATTCTTGCTGCAAGAAACTTCCCAGTTTCTTTTGAACCTTGAATGGAGTGGACTAGAAGCAGCATAATGGCAGAGATTTGAAAGTTCGCTGGTCAACATGGTTAGACTCAGGAGGTGAGCACAGGCATGTAATCTCTCAACCCTTCCACTTTCAGGGAGACAGCATCTGTGGTTGTGTAATTATTGTGAACCTACACCCATGAGGATTCATGACAAAGATTATTCTGCATGGCCAGAAGAGGGGAGGCAAAGGGGTCTGCCAAGGGCCAGAACAAGTATGTAAGCACAGAAGCTCTCTGTGGCTGTCACATTCATGCATTTCTGATTTCTGGAGATTGTTGAGCTGGCAGGCAGTCTGTTATGCATGGGCAAATGACTCCCCGTGACAGAATCATTTCTACAACCAGTTGGGTTTTTTTTTTCTATGAAGTGCCTTCTATCGTGAGTGGTCTATCTGTGCTATTTGGGCAGTTACAAATTGCCTGACATTCAAAAAAATCTGAGAAATCTACAAATGCCTGGTGAGAAAACTTGCCATTTCAAGTTTTACATTCCTTTAGGAAGGGAGAGATTGTTTTTTATTCTACGTTTGAACAATGCCTCATGAGAGAGTCTTTATGCTTTCTCAAGCCCTCCGACAAGTGCTGTAACACATTATTTAGCTCTGGTTTTTATTCAGAGAGGTGAAAATTCTTCTTCTGTACCATTGCTATGAACTAGCTTTGAGTGCCAAGCAAGGATGAAAGAAAGTTCTGAAACTTAAACAATCGTTCTGTTGTTGGAAATTTATTTTTAAAACATGGAGGAAGGAGAAGAGCTTGATGTTGTGGTTTCTAACTGATACTCAAATTTTGATATCAGGCACATCAATTGTTTGAGACATAAAAATGTGAATAGTAAGTTCTCTTTCTCAGGCTTGTATCTGGAATCCATCTTCCCATCCAATGCAAAAATCAAAGCAGGCTTTCTTCTGTAATAACATCTCTTGGCAGATGCCAACATGCTGCCAGCCTTGACTGTACTGTGATTTGTTGAGGAGCGAGCAGTCAGTGTTAGCTGATGCTCAGTGCTGAGCTGTACCTTACTCTGCCTCTTCCAAACCCTTATAGGCTTCCCAGGGAGGTAGCCTGAGCCCTTGCTCTGAGCTTGTGACAGGCCAAAGATGCAATGTGCAAATGAGTTACAGAGTTTAAATCTACCCTATGAGACAGCATTTGCTCTTGTTTTTATGTTGTGTGTTTGTGCTACGTATGGCACCTTCCCATTTCCTCTGAAAACAAACCTTTTGATGACCTGCCTTATGGTGTAGCCTCTTATTTGAAATGAGAACATTCTGATCAAGCAATTTGATTTAGGCAGATTGATCGTTTTAATGGTGTTAAAACCATTACCTTTAATCTCTCGACCTTCACCCTCTTTTACTACTGGGGTGTGTTGGCCCCAGCCAGCAGCCACACACCCACACAGCTGCTCGTGCACTTTGGGAATTTAACTTAATTTATTACCTTAATATATTTAGTTGCTGATTCGGGTATTGGGAAGCGAAGAAGACAAACATTAAAACATCTTTCCTTCCTCTTTCCCAGGCTCAACTGTACTCCAGACACATCTCCTCCCTTCGTTATCTCCACAGGTTACACTCAGTCCCTTTGGTGAGGTGATGAGTAGCACAGGGGATTGGGGTCAGGACGTAGTGGTTTGTCTCTGCCTGTCCTTGTTTCTCACCCTTTTCTTCCACTGCTGCTTCCTTCTTACTCATTTCCTCTGCTCCAGCGTGGTCCCTCTGTGGGCTACGGTCCCTTTAAGGGAGTGCCTGCTCAGTCATGGAGGACCTCCAACTCCTCTGACCTTGTTGTCCCCTCATTCCCCTGTTTCTATCCTTGTCGCCTTGTTCCCTTGTTCCCTCCCTGTCCCCTCTGGTGTTCCCTCCCAGGTTTGTCTCCTCCCCTTTGGCATTTTCTGCCCTTTCCTCAGTATGTTTTCACAGAGGCGCCGCACGCGTGGCTGATGGGCTCCGCTTTGGCACGTGGTGGGTCTGTTGCAGAGCCAGCTGGAATTGCCTGTGAGCAGCACAGGACAGCCCTGACCTCCTCTGCAGGGGTCACCCCTGCAGTTTCATGACCAGGATGAGTGGGGAGCACAGGAGGCCAGAACAGTAACTGCCCAGCTTCAGGTAGAGATGTAGGAGTAGGCAGGTCAGATTGCATCATCAGAGGGCCTATTAGGACATCATTTATCAGGAAGGAACCCAGGAGGGATCTTGAAGCTCATTCATAATTTTAAATCCAATACATACTTCTACTTCAGGAAAGAATTGAACCATGAAATCTATGCTTTTCCATGTTGCAAAGTAAAGTTAACTGTATGTGGAAAGGAAGTTAATTGTGTAATCATATTTTGGCCTGAAATCCAGTGCTGAGTCACAATTTGATGTTTAAAGAGCACAGTTGCCAGTTAATTTTCCTTTATAAGCCCAAGTCACGCCAGAGAAGTGCTACAAAATGGAACTTGTAGTTCAAAAAACCACTAAAAAAAAAGATATTCTGAAACTTTGTGGTGCAAATTTTGAAAAGGCAGCTTGCATCTGAAACCAGCAGAAATGGTTGATGCTGACATTGGCTTCAAATTGCTTCCACTCAGCATTCATAGCCAGGCTAGTTCTTGACTATGGTTCTTGGTGGAGGGAGCATAGATAAATATCATAAGAGGTAATTACTATTTTACAGCAATTTCATGGCAAATGCTGAGGAAATTTTGTAAAATGTGCCTCTGAAAGACTTGGCCACAAAGAACTACGGCACAGGATAGACTATGTCAGCAATAAGAAGTTTTGTACTGAAAAACATAGAGTTCTCATCCTGTAGGATGCAACATCATGGCTTGTAGCTGCTCAGAAAGTGTGTGGCAAATTAGCAGCTACAGCTTGTCTGAATCTTTACTGAATACTTCAGTAAATGCTTTAGAGCTGGGCCTGGGCTACAAACATGAGCTTTGAAGCAGAGTTCTGAAATTCCCTCAAACTCTTATTTTGAGGTCTAGTTTGGCCCGCTTTTTACACTGAGCTAAGCAGGAGGTTCAGATAAAACCTCAAAGTCCACTGCAGTCTATATGGGACAAATGAGGGATGTAGGTTTTTGCCCTAGACATACCATACCGATGACAGATTTGTTAGGATGTGCCATAGCCAAAAGGAATCTCTCCCAGCGCTTAGAATCTGCATGTTTTGGACAATAGTTAAAACATTTAATTTTATTTTGTATCAGTATAAATCACCCTTCTTTTGTGCAGAATGAAGGGCCATGCTAGCAGTTTACTATACCTTTACTCTCAAAAAAATCCCTAGCCAAAACACTTCCCTAAAATCAGCTATTTAATGCAGCCCCTTTGCCAGCCCATTGCTGTGGGAACTCAGTCTTTCGTTTATTTATGAAACCAGACAGATTCTTGTCTTGTGTGTGGAGCTGAAATTCTAGGTAAGTCTCCAGACCTTTTTTTAAACTTACTTAAGGTGTGACTTTTTCTTTTTTGGTATGAATTCAGCTGTGTAAATGGTATGACCATTCAACAGTACCTTGCCGATACTTGTACATTTAGGCTTTGAAAGGCATCAACAGTGACTGTAGATGTTCTGTCAAGGTTACCAAGTATCAGTTTGGAGTTTGAGTTAGGCAAAAGCAATTTAAGGAAAGCGAATTACTTAAAATCAGGGGAACACTATGTGAGGATCTTTACAAAGGAGATTCATGTCTTTAATTTCTACAGCTCTATACCCCAAGAATCTGTGGCCACCATTGCAGCTAAAGGACTAGTGTGGCCCATTCTAGTTTTCACATAAAATTAGATCAGTTTATGGAAATACTTGCTGCACTGAAGTCAAAGAGAAAAAACCCCATTGACTTCAGTGAGGCCAATTTACTGAATCACCAGGATTTCACCATATGCGCTTGGTCACCAAGATTTCAAAAAACTTTGACAAATTTTGACAGTACTTTTTAACATACTTATCTGAGGCATAATTACCAGTTAGAACATTCATGGTTAGTCTTGGATAAAATTCTTCCTCATTTATACTTATGTATCTTGTCTCTCCTTTGTGTTTTAAAAAATCACACAGAGACAAATCTTGCATCTGCTGAAATCACTGCCAAAATGTCCCGTATTTTCAAGAGATTAATAATCAAACATTTAATGAGTAAAATGCTGATATATTGATTATTATATTAACAATTTTGAAATAATAATGTAAATGAGAACAGGAAAAAAACCTGCAAGGCAACAAAACCTGATTATTGTAATCTGTAACAAATAAAAATAAAAAAGAGGTACTAAGGAATTGTTTCTCAGTAATGTTGTATATAAAGTATAATCCATGTTAAACGGGCTGAAAATGTGTCTATTTTCACTGTTTATTAAACAATCAAGTTTGCATCTGGAACTCACAATTAGTCTGAGAGTTTATGTATATTCATATACAGTCATATGCTAATCTGCATTATGAAAAAACCCTAAGCTTGTTTCAACCGTGTTTGCAAATCAAAGGCACTTAAACACTTGCGTTTAATTCAGGTCAGTATTTTCTTTGGGAAATTAGTAGTTGTGCTAAGACTGAATGTCAGCAATAACATATTTTCACTTCATTATGTCTTTAAAAAATGTGTTTACAATGATGTGGATAATAATCTAAAAGTTACAGTATTAATGAAACTGGAAACTTTAGTAATGAAAAATAGTATGCATTTAAAAAAACAAAATACAATGTTACAAGTATTTAATTTCATTAACATACCACTTTCTAATCCTAAATTACTTTCATCTGTGTTATTAAATATATTTTATTTCATCACTGGAAAAAATACAGAGTTATTTCATTTAGTTAATTTTATTTATACGGAGAGAATTATTGTTTATTTTGAAACATACAATTTCAAAAATATTGTTTATTTTAAACAGGATTCAAGTTTCGATATCTAAATAATGGTAAGTCTACAATGCCTTTATTCTCTTTCATTATTGAGTGCTTCAAATACGCTACAGAAAACTTAGGCAAACTCAGATTTGGGGGAATTTTTTAGCTTTTTAGAACAAGGTGTTCTAAAATTATAATAAACGGTTTTCTGAAAATCCACACTTGGTTTCCTATACTGGCTTGGTATAGCATTTTCTCTGCATAACCACTTCATAACTTGTGTGTAATAATTTTTGTCATGTCAATGTTATTGAGTGATAACTTTGGCTTCATAAATCATGTTATACAAGCGATACATACCTCTGTATTACATACTATAAAACAGTCCAATAGCAGTAACACCCTTTATGTAAACTTCTGCTGCAAATTAAGGAAATGAACCTCGAAACATTTGCACAAGTGAGTAATGTTACCCGTGTGAGTTGTCCCACTGACCTCAAAGAGACATCTCAAAGGAGTGAGAACTTTCTCATAATAGTAAACAATTACGGTAATGCCTCAGTGCCTGCAAAATACGTATTCCAGGAGGATGTATATTCTATATACTCACTGTATTTATTTGGGATTTTCCGACTGACAATGTTGAAAGAACCAGCCTGGTCTTTTCTGGCTCCTGACAGAAAAATGTTCTTGCAGAGTTTTCCTGACCAAGACGTACTGGGCCAGGCTTTCGAAGATGCGCTAGAAGTACTGCAGCAGCACTCTGACAGAGAAATGCAGTGTTCACCAGGTAAAAAAGACCATTATTCCATTTCATTTACCACTTTGTATTTTTACAGGAAAGTACAGCTTGAAGCACATAGGTGGGAGAGTAATTTCCCAGAGGTGGCTTAATGGACAGCAGAGGGGTATGTTGGGAGGATGGAAAGGGGGAAGAATATTTGGAGGGTTTCCACCCCTCCTTTAGTACTGCCCAGTGTGGCGTGCATCTTCCATGTCACAGCATGTGGAAACTGTTGGACAGACCCCTTTTATCTTCCCCCCAGTACTAGCCTAGGTGCGCTGAGCTCAGATTTCCTATAATCAGAGGATATATGACCACAATACAGAAGCCATTTTCCAGTTTTAATGTTTTAATTGAAAAATGCCCTTCTGGTATGCTGTGAATAAACTCATATAACAAGGAATTCCGGGGGGGGGGGGGGGGAAGACCAAGAATCCAACAAGTGAAATTAATTTCCACAATTACTTTTTTTACATTAAAATATAAATTTTAAATATTTTTATGCAGAAATGATAGTTTGAGTCTAAATAATTAATAGAAAAGTGTTTTTCTTGGCTTCAAGCATTTTATACTTTACAAAACTTAAAATACAGGCAAGCTGTAAATTGTTGCAGTTCAGGCAAGGTTTGGCAATTAAATTTCTATAAAATTTAAAATCTATTTGGTGTTTTTACATTGTAAATAGAAGTGGCAGGAAAGAAAAATAAGAAGCTACATCACAAACCCTCTAAGTCCAGAACAAAATATGTACTGTCTTTTGTGTGGAATGCATTTCATACAAGGAAGTTTATTTACATATTATCTATTATATACTGAAATGTAAATAAGACCAATTGGGCCATATCTTCAGCTGTTGTTAATAAATTTTTGGCTCAACTGCACTGGTAATTTACATATGCTGAAGGACCCACTATATATAATTACTTGCAATGTTGTTGCCTGTATCTGTTGTTACAGCCAGTGGAGAGAGGTATCAAACACTTGCAACTCAGTATTTAGTATGTCCCACAGCTGCACCCACATTTCCACTTGCAACAGATGTCCCCTCCAAAATCTTCTTCTGACCACCTGCAGTGCATAAGTTATTCCAAGTGCCTCAGTCCAGTGTTCTCCTTTGCTTCTTTTAAGCATCCTAAGGTCTTTGGTTCCTTCTGTGTCGTTCTTTCAGGCACTGCAGATGCTCTGATGCTCCTTCACTTCATTCACAGTTGGAGACTCTAACTTGCATTGTACTAATAGCCCGCAGAACTGCATGACATTCCCTTTTCCTTTCTCATACATTGTCCTGGTTTCGGCTGGGATAGAGTTAATTTTCTTCTTTCTTAGTAGCTGGTACAGTGCTGTGTTTTGGATTTAGTGTGAGAATGATGTTGATAACACGCTGATGTTTTAGTTGTCGCTAAGTAGCGCTTATCTTAAGCCAAGGACTTTTCAGTTTCCCATGCTCTGCCAGCAAGCAGGTGTGCAAGAAGCTGGGAGGGAGCATAGCCGAGGCAGCTGACCCGAACTAGCCAAAGGGGTATTCCATGCTATGGAACGTCATGCCCAGTATATAAACAGGGGGGAGTTGGCCGGGAGGGTGCAGATCACTGCCTGGGCATCAGTCAGCGGGTGGTGAGCAATTGCATTGTGCATCACTTGTCTTTTCTTGGGTGTTATTTCTATTTTTTTGTTATATTCCTTTTCATTACAATTATTATGTTATTACTATTATTCTTAGTTAGTAGTGTATTTTATTTTACTTTAGTTATTAAACTGTTCTTATCTCAACCCACGAGTTTTACTTTGTTTTTTCCTCCTCCCCACCCCATTGGGAGGGGGGAGGGGGAAGCGGCTGCGTGGTGCTTAGTTGCTGGCTGAGGTTAAACCATGACATACATGTATTATAGTAGTCTATAATATCCCATTCATTATGTTTGGTCATCTGTTTGGCCCTCCTTTTTCTATTAACCAAACTATTTCATGATACTATGAAATATCTGACATTTTGTCTTAACAAATATTGCTTTTCGTTGTGAAGGCAAACAAAATCAGCCCAAGGGTGTGATTAGCAGTAACAGTACAGATTATGTTGGATAACCTGCTGATATGAAACATCTTGGCTCTGGAGACTTTATTATCTAGAAGGCAGCCATAGCATAAATACTTTTTGACAGACCCAGCAGCATGTTAGATTGTTTGCCGCTGGTTTTTTTTTTCCTTCCTCTCTCTCTTTTACTCACTCAGTTTTTGCTCCATCCTCCTAATTCTCAGGTTATAAAAATTGCCTGGCTGTGATCAACCATCACCACCACCTCCGAGCAAGTCCCAGCTACTCTGCAGCACCATCTACAGAGGACCAAGGGTACAGCTGGAGAAATGTGATTGTAAGTGAACCGATTACTAATAACAGTCAGACATAAATGGAAAATTGGCTGCCCGTTTGTGATTCCTAATACAAATCATTATGCTAACTCTAACAGAAATTCGGTCTGGCCAGGCATGATTCAGATGAAACTGCCTTGGGAAACATTTGCAAAACATGTTTAATAGTCTCTTTTTAGGAGTCATCTTAGCTGTTTGCCTCTGGTGCTCTTCTGCGGTTCATCATGTAACATGACAACTAACGAAACAAACCTACTAGTACGATAGGGAAAAGGGCTTCTCTCTATTACCCGGGAACAGGCAGAGAACAACTTCCAACCTCTGCATAGCTTCTGCCACTGTAAGAAAGTACCACACCTTTGATTTCTTCAACAGCAGTTTGCTTTAAAAGTGCTGGAAAGATCAGCATTATCTGGACTCTGAGCTCAGCTTCAGCCTGCAGAGTCCATATTCATTCTTAAAAACACTAGGAGTGTGGCCTCCAGGAGTGATGGAAAATGAATATTGCAGAGGAGGTGATAACTTCAGGTTAAATAGATTCCACAAAAGCCCATTTTCAACCAGCAGATTAGCAACAACATGACACAGGAACTATGGAGTCTGTAGGGGCCACTGTCCAGGTGGCCCGCGTCTTTTACTAACTCTGGAAACAGAGTCCACTGTTCCTCCTCTGCTTCCAGCAGAAGGTCCAGAGTGAGGCAATTACGCTGTTTTCCCTCTTAATTTCTCCCCCCATGGGCAGTCCTTCCAACTGCACATAAATCAGCGCTGCCTGTTACTGTACTGTACTGTACACTACACTGCATGCCTTCGTGGCTGAGAAAAGTCTTCCATGGGTGAGGTGATGAAAGGTTGCATTTTGAAGGCTTCAGGCAATTAATTACTACAAGTTTCTTCTTCCTCAGAGAATGTACTCTATTAGTAACTCTTCGTTGTCTTAATTCTTGAAGAACAGTGCAGCAGATTTTTATGCAGATGAGACTGTCTACCATACGCTGCAGAATACTCCAGAAAGCCAAGTGATGCATGCTGCTGCTGGCCAGCCAAAAGCAGGGAAAGGTGTGTAGAAAGACCGTATCTTGATATGTACGTTATGTTACTTTAAAAAATCTCTTGGCAAATAATGCTTTCTCTTTTTCCTAATTTTTTTTACTTTTAACAGGAAAAAATAAGTTAACATTTAATAGTAACTAGAATACAACTGCTAGTGTTCAATTCCTATCTGCTAAATCTCATAAGATAAGATAAATCTGTTGTCATCTTATTCTGTCCTCTTGTTTAGTACATGGAAATACAAACCAGAGATGTGTTTCACTCCAGATCATCTGGGATGAAGTCTGATGCAGAGAAGTAAATCTAGCTATCAATAAAATCTTTATCCACTTTAATAACTTATTTTATTACATGTGATCCAACAAGGAGTGGTTTTCTTGAAGGTTTTTCACATACATCAGTATTTTTGCACCTGATTTTATGCCTTTCTTTGTTTACTTTTCAAATTACCTCTTAGCTTTTGTCACTTCCAGCTTCTTATAATTATTTTTGTGCTCCTTTTGGTTGACTTTACTTGAGAGAATATCTATTTTGCAAAGAACAGGTCGGGTGACATTGGTCATTACAGTACTTCATTTGTTTATTGCATTCATTCTTTGGGTTTTGTTTGGGACTCAGCATCCTTTCTATGACTCTGCTAGATGAGATTTCCACAGCTTCCACTCTGAGCCATTGTACCTACTTTTGACTGTGGGGTCTTTTTGAGTAGCTTCCTGGTTTTGTTGCTTTTGAAATCCCCTTCTTTCAACTTTAACCACATGGTGTCAGTTTTTGGTATCATCTCTTCCTATTGATGCTGAACGCTGTGGTTTCTGTTGCTTAATAGCAACTACTACTACTACAAATTCCTTGGGAAGATGGGAAGAGTAGCCTCTCCTTTTAAGTTCTGTCCTTCTAGTACTTGAAATTCACCATTGCAAATGAAAACCTTTCAATCCAGAAATGTTGCTTTTCTAAGTCTTACCCAGTGTTGCACTGGGGAATTTTACATGTCAGTATCTGAATTCACCTTCAGTTGTTACTGCTCTGTTAAACTTCATTTCCTATTTTGTATTTCTTTTACATTATTATCAATCTTCTTTTCCAGAAGGCCATAGTGCCTAAATTTTCAGAATGACTGACTATTCTTGTCAGGTTTTTTGTGTCCTCTTATGGGTTTCTTTGTGTCCATGGCGATATTCCTGCCAGAAACTGTGGTTTGGGGGACTATTTCCACTATACCTAAATAAATTTAGTCTTCTTGGCTTCTTATTGAGACATGAGAGGTTTTCTGTACACTAGCAAGTAGTTTGGCCCTTTAGGAGTAGATCTGTAGATGAAACAATCAGTACTGAGGACCCAAAGTCTGTGTTTCACGAAGGTTTATTTAGGGCAATCTCTAGGCTGGCCACAAGTTCTGCAAGCTGCAGTGACTTAGATACGCTTCTGGAAAGCATCTTTGAGTTAGGTTTCCTCTGAAAGGAGTCCAGTTCACGCACATCAAGACCATTCCATGATCTGAACTAAAGCTCGGTGAGTGGAGACAATCAAGAGAGGTACTTCAGAAATGCATCTGAATTAGACACATCCAGAGAGAATTAGGCTGCTTCAGGACAATTCAGCACAGAAATCTAACGCAGATGCTCTGAAACACCTTCTGGAGGAAACTGCCTCTCTCCAGTGACCACATAAGAAACCTGCAGACACTAGCCAGCTAACTTAGACTGAAGTTTAGTGCCTGGTAACGAACACCACTAGCTTATGCAATGAAGTGCAGTACAAAGATCTGTGAACTAACTCCAGCTCAAACTGGTGCATCCACATTGTGTAGCACTTTGGAGGTAACAGCTATGCTCTAGAAACATAGCTGCATTAACACATAACAGCAAATAAGCCCTCTCAAACCAAGACATCAGCTAGAGATGATGTGTCTAGAAATAAAAGCTTGGGCAGGAATGACAGCTGAACTAAGAGGATAGACAGCATGAAAGCAGATGCTGCTGCAGACATGGCTACACTATTGTTTTCCAGCAGAGACTCAGTCTGCAGTAGTCTGCAGAATTCCCCTGATCTTGTGTGTTCTACCATAAGTTCATAGGTTTATAGGATAATTGGGGTTGGAGGGGACCTAAGGAGGTCACCGACTAAGAAGTGTTTACTGTGACCAGGCAGTGTCCTTCACCGGTTTGCTTTTAAGCTTCTCATCTTGATAATACTATATGTATTTCTAGTAGAATAGGTAATTCTAGTCATAGGCCAATTTTTATTTAGATAATGAAATTTTATTAATTTTTTGGAAAGTACCTCTGATTTCAGGCTCTTCTTCTTCCTAGTCTGACTGTCACTTCTCTCCTCTTTCCTTACCACCAGATGCAGAATTACTGTCATCCCTAACAGATGTCTTGGCTTGACCTCAGTGTTCCTTAGCAACTGTTACTTTTCCCCCGTTCCTAGTTTAAAATAGCCACGCGAGACAAGACTTTACGAACTTTAGGTGCAGCTGCTTGTTTCCACTTTGGTTAAAGTGGAAGCCGTTCTTCTGCATAGACTCTCCTTTCTGCAAAATGTTCCTCTTTGTCTCATAATCTTAAATTCTTCCTCCTTACAGCAGCTTCTTGGTCACCCTTGGCTTTGTGAAGGGAACTAGAAGTACTTCAGAGAGAGAGATCCACAAGACCTAAGTGAAACTAAATAAGCCTCACTAGTAAACTTAAGTTTGAAAGCTGAGCCTGTGGGGAGAAGCAGTTAGCTAACTGAAAAATATTGCAATACTGAGCTTGCTTTATTCTGCATGGGAATGCAAGTTGACATGTCTGCACATTTTTAGAAAACTACAGGGTACCAGAAGGTTTAGCTCCTTATTGACTAGGTGAGGTTTATGGTTCAAAACTCGCTTGCTCTTCCCACTCACCTGCTCACCTTTCTTATATCAGAGACTACCTTGCATCCCCAAAACATTCCTGAAACAAACCTGACAAAATTGAGTCATCTCAAAATCTTTGAGTTTTGATTAAGCAGGGAAAGCATTTATTCAAAAACATTCAGATTGGCTCTCCAGAACCTCTTTCCTGCACTGTCTGAGGATGTCATTTCCTGCAGTGGGTTCCTTGACCATGCATCTGCACAGCATGTGTCTGAAGACTGCTGTAAGTGGCTTCTGAGACATACTACACAGTGAAGTCACCAGATATTTGTTACGATCCCCAAACAACCTGCTCTTGAAACTCTAATGACCAAATATCTTTCTGTCACCACAGATCTATACATGTTTCAGAACTATCATCCCATTTGCTGTTGCTGGTCTTCTGTTGCAATTTATACTGATCTTTTAATTTGTGACAGGGTATTAGGTTCACCTATGCTTTTGCCTGTAAGGTCCTTTCCAGGAAAAAGGCAACTGCTCATCTTTTAAAACAAGTATGAGTTCTGTTCTGACCTTTTGTACTTTATGTCTTAATAGGTAGAAAAAAACTTCGACTGTTTGAGTACCTCCATGAGTCTCTGTATGATCCGGCAATGGCAAACTGCATCCAATGGGTGGATAAGCCCAATGGTGTCTTCCAGTTTGTCTCCAAAAACAAGGAGAAACTTGCAGAGCTGTGGGGAGAAAGAAAGGGAAACCGCAAAATCATGACATATCAGAAAATGGCCAGAGCACTCAGGAATTATGGAAGAACAGGTGAAATCATTAAAATTCGAAGGAAGCTGACATACCAGTTCAGTGCTGTTGTTTTACAGAGACTTGCTCCATCTTATTTCTTGGGAAAAGAAACAGTTTATCATCCGTATATTCAAGCTAATCAAGAATATCAGTGTGCAGATGACTGGATCAGTTACAATAATTACATGTATAACAATGGTTATGCATTACAGCATGCTAACAGCTAGACATACCTTTCACATAAACAGGTCTTTGTTAGCTAGTAATACTTTCCAGCACAGGAACTCTTCTCTGTACATAGCTTTTCCTTTAAGATATCATGCAAACACACAAAGAGGAGGATTTTAAAAATTATATTGGCCTATTTTGTTCCTTTTGAAGCTAATGACAAATGGTCATGGACTATTGAAGAAAACCAGCAGCTGTAGGGCACGTTCTGTTCTCCGTGACGTTAATCAGAGGAATTACTTCAGATTCAAACTGGTCTATCCAAGATCAGGATCAAGGCTTTTGTCTGTTAGTGGACATCAAAGATCCCATCTTGACAACACTCATTGGAAGTTTTATGCATATCCCAAACATTTCGAATCAGAATTTATATGCTGTTGTACTATAGCGCATGCACTCCCTATCAGTTGAGTGCAAGTGAATTAGAAAGGGAAGAGATTTGCCAACTGCATGAAGGCACTATCTGCTTTTTTCATCAATGTTCTTTATTAAAAGACATTTTCTGAGTGAATGACTGGCTGAACAGCAGAGTCCACATGAAGGTGCACCTGTTGGCCAAGCTGTTAATCCTTAATCACTTAAATTAATATATCTTAGCACAGATCCTGACATATGGTATTAGGATTGCCAGGTGCACATTTCACTGTTGGCAGTGTATTCATTGGGAAAGTGACCATACCATGAGAGGGTTAGTAAAGGATTATGCTTTTCACGAAGTTATTTACAGTTCTTCCGCCACTAATATGAGAAGCTGCACTTTTGTCCAGCAGTTCTGTACTCACCTAACAAACATAGCTTTGTTATTTATTTTTGGAGTTATAACTTTATACATATAAATACAATTTCACTTCTCCAGCTCTTTTCCTACATGGGATTGTAGCTGAAAGGCTCAGTGATTTTACACTCTCTTCATGGGGAAGAAGGACTACATTTAGGTAAAAAGAGAGTACTAGCCACTTATGCCAGGATGATACCTATAGATCTACTTTTTCTCATACTTCTGTTACCTGACCAACATGTATCATCATATGAGTTGTCTGTTTCGCCAAAATACTTCCATTCAACTGCATTCAATTCCAAGTTCTGCATTTTGCTTCAAGTGAGTGCAGGCCCAGATATTAATAAAGACAAAATTAATTTCTGTGGAGGGGTATAAATGGTGGCCTGATATGTTTGATGAAATTCACTGACTTTGATAGTTGCCCCTTGCTCTAACTCCTGCTTACTTGTACAGGGATATAATTTTATGTAATAGACACAATGCAACACACTCTGCTCAAGCAAAATTCAAGGTTTTGAGTTAGCACTTTGGTAAGATGAAAGATGTGTACTCTTAGAAATCTGAAGCGTATTAAATAGCACTAAAAACAGACCCAGATTTTAAGTCAGTAAACATCTGCCAAAATAAGAAAGTCGTAACTGTGTTGTTAATATTTCATTTTGAGTGTAGTGTCCTGTAAAATGTAAACATTACTATAAAATAGACACAAGAATGCCTCTGGTCTTGTAGAACTGAATCTGGATCCTGCTGTAGCACTGAACACAGTGGGAGTTTATCTCTTACAAAGGACTGAGGTCTTTCAGTTGGGATGCCTTCACTATGTAAGCACATATGTAAATACGACACCTCAACTGTCATAATGTACATAAATTTGCCAATAAACTGCACAGTTCAGTTACTCCACATCTGTCACCCATTGTACACTGACTTTGTGTTATTTACAATGCTGGTAACATACACCGGGTTAAGAGTCTGCTTTGTGTAAAATGCTTACTTAATAAATATGTTTAGATTCACTTCCTCAGCCTCATCTACTTGTTAAGGAAATAAATACTTATTCAGATTCTGTGTTACGTTTTTAACTTAGGTATAAACATTAGCATTTGCTTCCTATAAAACTGGTAACCAGGTGAGATGTTATGGCTGCAGCTGGGAGAACAGTACAGAGCTGAAAGAGAAGAGCATGAGGGGTAAGAAGAACTGAAGGAAATTCAGGCAGAGAAGAAATGAGGGAATCATAATATCTGTGGATAGGAGGAGACAGATTTCAGCCACAGGAATAATCATGGAGACTGACAGTGTTAGAAAGAGATTTCTTTGAAAAAAGGTAGCCCCCTTCCCCCCATCAAATGTACCTGGAGAGATTTTAGAAGCTCCTACTGTAGTTCTGTGGCTATACAGAAGGATATTTAACTGTGCAATGCGCTGATATTGGGCTTACATACAGAAAAGAGTCTTGACTGTTAGCAACACTTTAACCTAGCAAAGACAGGTTAAATCATAAGCAAAAGCACAAGGTTACCAAATATCTGAAGCACAGACTTAGACTTACTGAGGTCTGAAATAAGGTGTAGCTGTTTTTAACTGTGCGAGTGTTTAACCACTGAAAAAACACACCAAAGGATGTGGTGGATTCATTCTCTCTCAACATCTTTAACCCAAGACCATATCAATTTCTAAGATGTACAGTACTGCAGTAATGTCATGGTAAACTCATAGCCCTACCACAAGACACAAGACTGAATGTAGGAAATGGGACTCCTGCTACCCTCAGTATTTGCAAGATCCTGTCATGTAACTCTGTGTAGGAAATTCAAGGCTACATGTGGAGATCTAAACAGAACTGAGATGGGTACTGGTAAGGCATTTTGATTCCCAGTGCAGTCCCCTGTGCACCTCACCCTCCATCACTCTCCTCCCACTCTCAGCCTCTGCGTTGCATCTCCTCCCTCCCGTCTGCACACAAGATGTGATGGTGCCAAGCACCCAGGGGAAACATGAGAGGCAGCTCCCAAGACAGCAGCTTTATCCCATATACGTAACTCTTGATAACTGGCCATTGCCAGTTCTTCGCCTTTGTCTCTCTCCTGTCTCCTTTCTCCTCACCCCCAGCAGCCAAATTGGGCCAGAAAGCAGTCTGCCTGCCCACCCATCTGCCTGTATTTCACACTCACCTCTGACTTAGAGGCTGTATCTTGCCTCAGAAGAGCCTGGGATAGGGCCTAGGGGTGGGGAAAGAAGCTGGGCTCCTCCCAGCTCCCACACTCGTTATTCCACTGTAAAGGATACGCCAGCCTGAGCAAGGTACCCCATAGTGAAGTCCTGCATGTGACTAATACTGTGCCTCATGATGCTTCAGGCACTTAATGAGGACGTGAGCCTTTCAGAGTGAAGTGTGCCTCTGAAGGAATGGCAGAAATCATCTTGCACAGGTGTAGCTAGACATGTGGACAGTCTCCTTGCTCATCCCTTGTGCTGAATTTGCAGCCTGGTTTCTGTTCAGACATGGCAGACAAGATCAGAGAGTCCCAGGCGAGTGCTGGGCTGGTGCCTCTCCCCAACACACAGTTCTTGTTTGCTCAAGTGATCGCAGGTAGGGTATCATGCCTTGTATATCTGCTGTAGCTTCAGCATTGTCCTCTGATGGAAGGTCCCTGTGCTACAAGCCAGGATAGCGTGAGGTGGGGTTGCACCTTGGTGGAAAGGCTTTGCCTCTTTGGCGTGGGGGGGGGGGGGGTGTAGGGGGGTGGGGGGTGGCTCTGGGCCCACAAGATGGCACTAACGGACAGCTTTTCACACTGAATTTGTGATGCTTGCAGGCCACCAGGTCATTTGTTCTCTGCACGTCCCTTTTGTTTTTTTCTTTTTTTTCCCCCATGTTTAATTTTTTCATCTTCCTGCACAGCGCTGCTGCAGATGTGGCAGAAGCAACACCTTTCCTTTTGAAGTTATTGCCAGGCCACTTCCAGCTGTGGCAGGTACAGAAAATGTCGTGACCAAGGTAATGATACGAAACCCACAAATTAAAGCAGATATATACATTATATCAGCAGATCCACAACTCTATGTCGACTACCCTGGACAACAGTCAGTTTCACAGCTGCAGCTCAGTGTCTTCTCCAAAATAAGTGTGGCTGCAGTGGCTTCCAACATTGCTGAGGGTGGTGCATGAAGAAGAAATAAAGCTGATCTTTCAGAATTAGACTTCTGAATTCCTATAAGCAGGAATTACATTGACAGCCTTACAGACTCTGTGAAGGAGGCAGAATCAGAGCATCTTTGTAACGTATTTTATCTACCCCATCTTGCCCGGCCTATGCCATACTTACATATATATATCCTGTTCAGGAGGCCAAAAGCAGGAGAGATTCTTAGCTTCCAGCTGAGAAATTATTTGATTTTATTTAATTTGATTTGAATTTGACTCCAGTGAAACTTTTCCCTCTGGTAGCACTTTGAGCACACATCAAGTATCTGCCTCCACCTTGTCAGACACTTACCAGGTGTGCATTCTGGTGGCAGATGGGTCGGACTGCCCCACCATCCCAAGTGCAGACGGATGCTGTCTGATGGAGAGCGTTGGGTTACCAATTCCTACTTTTTACAAACTGAGATCTTCTCCTATCATATCACAGAGCTGCGTGTGTGGGTTTACCATTAGTACATTGCTTAGTGAGTATAAAAAGGATGGAAAATACTACGAACAGTGGTGGACTTTTTTGCAAGAAACTGCCCCATGGATTGTTTCCTAAAAAGTATCCTGAGTGCCGGATGTAAGCAAAACTATGTAATCTTCTTTTTTGGTTAATGAGAGCTGCCCCTACATTCTTGGCAACATCTAAACAACCATAGCTAATTGCCTAATAGATGAATGACTGTGAACACTCACTGGTGTATCAGGGTAACACTGGAGCTCAAGCTGGGTGTTCAGGCTAATTTCTAGTTATGTTTCATCGACCTTCGCAATTTTCCTAGTTTCATAGTTTCCAAACGTTCTTTTACAAAGAAGGTCGAGGCAAACTCCCAGACTCTCTCTAAACTGCAGGAGCAGATTCCTACATCTGTGCACAAGCTGAGGGCAATGACATTGCATGTGCCTGCTGCTGTCTGCATGAACAGATTCACTTGATGGACTGGAGAGAGTCTGAGACCATAAAACAAAATTTGTATTTTAAATCTGTATTGGACAATGGTTTTCAGTTCTGCTTTCAATCAGGTTTACAAAGATGCTGCACTTCAGACTGAAACATTTCCTGTAATATTCCATTAGACAATGTGATTAAGGCCTCACATGTATTACAGAAGACCTGGAAAACTGCAGTCAGTGCACTATGTAGAGAAATCCCTTGTTGATAGTGACAGCAGAGGGCGTTTGCCAAAATGCATGTTTTTCTTGGGTTTTTTAGGTCCAGCAGAGCTCCTTGTGAGTTACCAATGGGCCTGCAAGTGGCACTTCACAGGCAGTTACTATCTACCTGTGTAAGGACCTTTGCTGAAATCTACCACTGGTTTAGAGCCTTATTTCATCCAACTTCTAGTCGTCTTACCTGCTGACATGTTGTGAATTTCATGTGGTGTATTTTGGACCAAAAACTGGCAGCAGTACCTATGAACTCACCATTGGTTTATTCAAAAGAGGCCTAGACCTCTAACACTAGAGTAAAGTGCGTCACCAGCAACACAGTGCCTATCTTATAATATGGCTGTCTTATCATGTCTTTTATTATATGGCCTTCACCAGGAGATTTCAAAGGGCTCTGTAAAAGTACCATTATCCCCATTGTATCTGCAGGTAGAGCAGAGCACACATGAGGTACAGTCAGATGTCCGTGTACTAAACAGCAGGTGAGTAGAATGTCAGCACCCTGAGCCTGTCCTGCCCACCGTGTGCCGGTCCAGCTTCCTGCTGTTTCCGAGGCATCAAAAGAAATAAGTAAAATAATTAGCAGACTCCAATCCATGCATTGAAAGTGCCCAAGAGAGAAGTAAGCAGTGCTCCACTGACACATATGGCACACCTGGAGGCAGCACAAGCTTTTCATATTACTTAACAGCACACCTCAGATTTGAAATGTGGGATGTGCTAGTGCGGAAGGGCAGTCCTGAAGCAGACGGGCACCTTTTTGCCTGAGCAGAGTATTTGTTTTGTTTTTTTCTAGTGAAGGAAGTTATATGTAATTATGACAGTTGGGAGCTTCAAGCCAGACAGCCTTGGTGCTGGGCATACTTTTTAAAATACCACTCCCCCAAGGCAATATAGCGCCTAAGAGGCACCAGCCACCTTGTTAGGAAGTTGCACATTGAACAGTCGGTGTTGATACAATGGATTATAAGGTGAATTACAGTGCAACCAGGCTGTATTAGCAAGATGCCATCAAACTGTATGCAGAGTGTAAACTGATGGATGGAAAAGTAAATTCCTTATTTGACATTCCAGAAACACATAACCTGAGCCAAGAGTTCAAGAACCACAATGAAATAAAAAGACAGACAGCTGGTTGTTTGTTATGATATCTCTGTGTAGAATTAGAGGCATTAATTACATATGGGGAATATTAATGACAGTTTAAAGTGGAATGTAGCTAATCATTACAGCACAATCTCCAAGCAGAGCGCTGGTGAAGCCATATAATATTTTCTTTCAGAGGAAATGAAAACTCAGCAAATCTATTTGGAGTACTAGCAGCATGTAGTAGTCCGAGGGTCTAGGTTGACTTTTCTGTCTCATTAGAGCAGAATTCAATCACGATTAGAAGACACAATTTTTTACAGATTTGACTAAGCCTATTAGTCTTGTTGAGATCCAGAAAGCACAGGCGATGGCTTAAAAATCATGAGATTGGCTTAAAAATAATAATATTTGAATGATTTGATTTGCCTTCTAGTTTTTAACCTTCTTGATTTCAGGTTTCCAGTCTGCACCCAGCAATGTTGAGGCTAACACTCTTTTCAAAAAAAGAACCAAAGACTGGGAGAGCTGAAGTTGTTGGAAAAGTAGCACATTTGGAGGGATGCAGAATAGTGAGGAAAACTCCATCTTCTGTACAAGCAGCAACATGCTTCGTAAAGGAGGCAAACCCATCCACCACAAGTGGTTAGCAACTTGCAGAGAAAGGCAGAGGAAAAAAGATGCAGCAGTGACATGGTATCTGGCCACTGGAAGTCTGCGCAATCACACAGGCAGCCACGTTTTCACCCAGCTCCTACTGCTCTCAGTTTCCTCTTGGCTGGTTTTAGGCAGCTGGATTACTTTGGACCTCTGAGGTCTGCAGAGCCTCTCAGTCTTCATAGACTAAGGCAAGGGATTTAGACGTCATTTCGGTATGCTGAGACAAAATGCAGAGAGCCTAATTGTCCATTCCACTGGTTTAACAGTCCACAGTATTTAAACCAGATGAGAATCAGGCTTAAACATCTCAAAAGGCCTTGGAAGGTCTGAGCATCTCCCTAAGAGCAGTCCTGCAGGAAAACTGCAGTTTTCACTTGGTGTCACTGTGAGATTATGCTGTATCCTGTGAAAAGCACACTAGAAATGGAAAGTGCTGAGTTGGCTACAGAGCATCAGGGCCCTGAGTGCACGTCCCCCTCTCCTGTGGGTTTGGCTGCTTGGGCTCAGGGCCAGGTTCAATAAACAGCTATCTGGCCTTGAAAATGTTGTGAAGAAAGAGCTGTTTGAGAAGAAGCTGAAAGAAGCCTTATCTCTCTCTTTGCTTGAGAGCTGCATTTAAGCTGACTTGGACCCTGCCTGAGCTGTGCTGCATCCATGCCCTGCCTGGCCATGTATCTTGTTGATCCAGACCGTCCCGCTGATCCATGGACTGACTTTGTGATGTTACCTCAGACCTTGCTTATCACTATGGCCATCACTGGACTGTGTCTGACCTGGTTACTGCCACCAAACCTGTTCTGCTCACCTTGGTTGGGTGCTGCAGGACTGTGCCCTTGTCAGCGAAGTCTCTGCCTGGTCCACCTTGTTACGCTCGGCATCCTGCTCCCTTTCCCTTGTGGAGCAGCTTGCCCTTGCTGCTCACGGACACAAAGGCAGCTGAGCTGCAAGTTGTTAAAATTTTCAGTCCTAAAGAGTGGATGACACACTACCACATCCTGGGAAGTGTAATGAAACACAATCTCAAATGGAATTACTTGAAAATAGTATCTAATTGGTCCTTCAGAGTATTGTTTGGTATATGGGAAGCATTTAATTCTCTCTCTGACCTCTGTGCAAAAAAAGCCACCTCTTACGTAGCTCTTGTCTACGGAGGGAAGTTCTCTTATTATGTGCTAAACTGCGAATTTAAATCAATGTTGTTACACCAGTATTCCCCTCTCCTCATGTGAGTTCTTATTCCTCGTGGGTCTCTGCCAAATCCACACTTACTCTGGAATAAGCAATACGCAAGTATAGTTGTCAGTGCTACAAATGGTAGCACTTCCTTATCTGGACTAAGCAAAGAGACGTTTTAATGAAACAGCTCTGCAGGATTTGGACTGTTGCAGGCCGCAAGTAACTGGAAACATAAGTCTTTCTGCTTTCTGTATTGATTTCTCTCAGATACAGCATGCTTTAATTTCCAGTGTGTGTCTGTCGGTTTGATTTCTTCTCATGTTTTGGAGTGCCGGGGTAGCTGTAATTCACCCCTTGGCTTGCCCTCTGACATGGTGAGGACAGCAGCACATAATCAATGGCAGGCTTGCTCCTATTAATCTTGTTCAGTAAGGGCCTGATCCTCTTTCTGCGAAGGGCAAGAGGACAGTTCGACTCCAGTGTAGGCAGGAGAGTGCCCCAAACACTAAGGGCTTCAGCAGCAGGTGTTCCGGGGAACCCACATCAATCTTCCCTTTTGTCGAGATTAAGACTTTTGCCACCTTATGCTGGGCTGGAAGTCAAATATCCATGCAACCTGACTCTCCAGCATTAGGTGTGAAAGGTGTTGCCATGCAAAGCTCTCCATTCATTTTAATTGCAAGAAAAATTAACAACTAGCCCACTTGAAAAATGAACACCTTTGAAAGTGCTCACAATTGCCTTAAGCTCTTCTACTTAATGATCTTCTGAGATTGGAAGGAAGAAGCACTATATACCATGAGGAAGGTGAATTTCTTACTTTCCAGTGGCAAAAATCTGCCTTTCTTATGTTTTTTAGGCCTGGAACCAGGTGGGGTTTGGGTCAGAGAAATGACCGTTTCATCCGCCTGAGACTTGGGCCAGAGTCATTTGGAAGCAGAGGAGCCCTCATTTCAGAGTCTCAGTCTGCCAAGACTGTGAACTACCTGCACTGGGACTGGACATGAACATAAGCCTTTGTACTACTCTGTCATAGTTAATTTTTTAACAACAGCTGTTCAGAGATATTCAGAGTCCTGGAATGCTGCAGTACTTCCTGAGAAGGTAATTAAGCTCCAGTCTTACAGGGATTTCAGTCTGCAAGTCTTAATTTTGTATTGTGTAAAACTCATGTAAGTCCTTCTAGGCACAGGCTTGTTCAGAGGACACCCATGGAGTGGGCTAAATGCAGTCCAGCTAGTCAGGAGCTCAAGAAAGACGCAAGTTATATGATTACACAACCAAACATGCCATTTATTGCATGTAGATTTCCAAACAGTTAGGGGCATATATATGTGCATAACTCAATTGTTCAATGTCTAGCATTTAAAGTTTTTATATGTTTGCATCATTTATGTTGCATAATGCAGAACATATACATGCACATAAAAGTTTATATACACAAATGGGTACCAATATAGTAAATATTTAGATTTTCTGTATAGATTGAAACAGAAAGAGAGAAAGGCATGGGCTATTTGAACTCCTCCTACTCCTGTAATATGATATATGATTGTTGCTGTTCGATTGTTGATGTAAGTGGTTCAGCAGATAGGTGAACTGTATCTCATGAAAATACATTTCTTATCATGTTGCCCTTTGAAAATGAGTCTATTTTTAAACTTTTGTATGATTTATGACTGTTTGACAGGATCAATTTTTAATTCCAAGGTAGTGAGAGGTGTGAGTGGCTGTAGAGACACAGCTATTTGCTTACAGTTATTCATTGCAACTTCTAGTAGTACACAGAGCTCTTATTCTTTTAATTGTTTTGAGGACTTTGCATTATAAAACAGAAAGAGTTAAGCAACTGAACTTTATTTTTGTAACTGTACTGTTGCTAATACTTGATAATAGATGAATAAATGCTTTGTAGAGCAGTTTGAAATAAAGCGATATGTAATTAGATATTTGCCTAGATGTGGAAGAGTGCTACTTTGTATTGGTTGGAAATATTTTTACTCAAATGCAGGGTAGATGGGATCTTCTTAGTGAATACATATAATGGAAACACATACATACATAAACTTTACATACGCACTCGTATCATCTTGTAGGTAAAATATCTGAATAAAATTTGTCTTTTCATATTTATTTCCTGATTCAGACATAGGTAACTAGTTAAATTTTGTGCAGTGACTTCATGTCCCATTGGAAAATCCAGTTTAATTCCTGTTCCCTAGACCCTGCGTTGCTCCGAAGTGACTCCGGTCGCCCACCTCTGCAGGGACAGGTCTCACCCCATCCCAGGTTTGCCAGAGGTGGGAAGGTGTCTGTGAGGTTTAAAGGTCTGAGCAGTACTGAGACACGCCGCATTGGGGACAAGGTGAGCTGAACCCCAGAATGCATCCTAATGACTTTTGTTCAGACACTAAAAGTTAAAATAGAAGTGGGAGTTCGCTCCAGTTAATTAAGTGTTTTGTAGGC
This sequence comes from Gymnogyps californianus, assembly GCF_018139145.2. NCBI lineage: Eukaryota > Metazoa > Chordata > Aves > Accipitriformes > Cathartidae > Gymnogyps > Gymnogyps californianus. The sequence goes on from NC_059471.1 coordinate 156,137,140, forward strand.
ACCAAAATATTAGTCCAGGGCATGTTTTGGGAAAAAATACCTGGGGTGGTAAATATCCTGTTGTGCTTCATGCATCCGCCTGTGAAGGTAAAAAGTCCCCCCCACCCTGAGCTGCCATGCAGCAGCTACAGAAATCGGAGTGGGGAAGGACACTGAGGTCCCCAGGAGCACCATCAGGGCTCCCAGCAGCACCGTCAGGGCTCCCAGGGCAGCCTGGTGGGGTCAGTCCCTGCAGGTTGGGGTGCACAGGTACAGGCATTTTTCAGTGGTTTTTTTCTGTCAGCAGCTGTGACTGCCTTTTCATGTTGCAACCAACTCTCATGACAGATATCGCAGAAAGTGCCAGGCTGGGCCGCTTCAGTTTCTTGCTTCCAGCAATGGCCCATGCCAAGAGCTTGGGGAAAGGTGCAAGAAAGGCTGGCAGTGGTTGATGGTGAGGATAGCCTGCCTTTCATGGACATCTCTTCTTTGGTGCTATTTGGTAGCTGCGGCATTGCAGGAGGGTTGAAGTTCTTTCCCAATCCTAGAGGACTTACAAGTATTTCATCAGAGTATTTCATAAAGAGGCACGCAAAGGCTTCACACAGTGCTTTGATCATGATCTGAATACTCCCAGTTAATTAATTCTCTTGTTATGACTAGTCTGGCCTAGGAGTCACAAAATCAGCATTTCAAATTCCAATAGGTGGTGTTGCTTGGTCTGCTCCATTTAGGGACGAGCACACCGTGAAGTCTGTATTCGGACCCACCTCCCTCATACTCCATGAGAGTAAGGGGTATTAAAAATTGGTGTTTGCATTTGATCCTCTCTTCAGCTTAATGTCACCGTGGAGCACTCTTTTGGATCGGGGTATTTATTGCTGTTTGGTTTTCACCCTTTTTCTCTCTTGCCCTGTACTGACACGTCATGCTCCTAATACCTTGCAAATATACTCACTAGGTAACAGAGAAACAATGCAGGCTCTTGCCAGTTGTCTATCATATGATCAAAGAGCACAGCACTGTATGTCCCAGGTCAGTGATGAATTTACATCCAGTCTTGTCTAGCACTTTCTTACTCTGGATATTAAAGAGAGCATTTAGATGTGGAAAACTGGAACCAGAGAGTCTTTGTCACAAACTTAAGAGCTTAAGTCCTTCACAGGTTGCTGCAGAGATCATTACTTTTTTTTCCTGAGCCAGGTAGAAGCAATGTCACCTTCACCACTTTACCCTGCATGTGACTTCAGTTGATCTTGACCCACAGCCAAGACGCTGAGTGCTAGCTTTATGATTCAAGCTCTGGCATGCTGAAGATGGGAACAAAAATGTAAGACTTCAGATTACACTTTGGCAAGGTCTGTAAAATTCAACACTAAACCCCTTTAAATCCTTTTGGTTAAAGCTTCATTTTTTTAAAGGTTAATGATCACTTGATCATCAGAATGAGTTGCTGCTGCAAGTAAGGAGCATAAATTAGATCACAGTAGAGCTAATAATTTTTCTTTCGTGCTCTTTTTATGCAATTTAAGCTTTAGCTTTAAAGGAGTGTTTTACTCACATGGACAGAAGTCTTGCTCTGCTTTCCTCTTTAGGCAAAGAGTTGAGATGCCAGCTAATTGACAACTCCTGCTTGTAGTGAGCTGAGGGCTCCATTACAAGCCGTTGTCCAGTGACCTTGGTTTTAATGTATTTCCAGTATGTAGGACAGATAGGACGCAAACAGTGCTCCTTAATTTTGCTAAAGCTTTATTTCAGAGGTTTGGGGACACAAATATCTATGGGAAGGAAAGATTCCCCTTTTGGTATAAAGCAATTTTTGCAGTGTTATAACCGTGTCCATGAGCTCATGTCTATGGCATTTCTATGAGGAACCTTAGGCTAACGCGTGCTCAGCTCACTGTACTGTTAACATTATTCCTAATGGCTTTCCCTCCATCCTTTTCCCTCCTCTCTGGTCATCTCCTATGCTTTGACCTTTTCCAGTCCCATGTCCCCATCCCCCAACACTTGCTAAAGTTCTCTCTCTGCAGTCCTCCCAAAAGTTCCTAGTCTCACTGTCTACCAGCCTTCAATGGTATCGGTTCATGTTTGACATTGGATGGACCTAGACAAAGTTTTAGCATGCCTTCTATCCAGGAAAACTCAGTGTTCAGTGTACTAGCAATGCTAACATATCAGCTTTTCACTTTTCCAGTAACTGCATCACATATCTGTGTGTAAGGTATACCTCATCTGTTTCCTCCTGCTAGACATGAATGTTTTATAGCTTTGTATAGAAATTTTTCAGCAATAAAAATAGAAACACTGATGTCAGTTCTTGATAAGTAACTCATATCAAATCACATCCCACTGGTAATCTGGCATAGCTCTTTCTTACAAGAGTATTATGTGAATGGATGCCCAAAATAACATTTGGTGTTATTAGGAGTATCAAGGTCTCATCTGTAATAACAATAACTACTGAAAATCCTGCAGGAATAAAACAGATGATGGTTCTTATGTAAAAAAAACTTGTGAATGTCTTTTTAATTTCCTTGTGTGACACGACTTATTGAGATCATTCCAACATCATTAAATGTCATCAGTGGTAACATAAACTTCAGAAAAACTAATCTTCATGAAGGTTTTCAGGTCTTTTCTCCAGTTATAAAAGTTATTTCACAAATGCTGACATAAAATAAAAATTGCATTACTCTCTTTCATAGTTCCTCTGTAAGTTTTCCCTGAAACCATTACATCTGCCACTTAAAAGTCAGCATTTACCACTGTGGTACCAGATATATTAGCATGGAAGATTCAATTTAGTTAGGAAAAATTTTGGGAGTGTGAGGGCAATGAAGCAATGCAATACATTCGTGGGGAGGCTACACATTCTTCAGCCCTGGAGGTGTTTGTGGTCAGGTTAGAAAAAAAACAGGAATCATACTAGGATAGGTGATGTTGCCTTAGCATAGGGGCTGCATGAAACAATCTTTTGAGATTTATTCTAGCCCTATTTTCTTACAATTTTATGTTATAGCATTTCCTATTGCAAATATTTTATAGGAGTAATAAGTAACAGTAAGTAATAATTGCAGGATAGGAGCTGTAAATAACCATTGAAACCTCTAGGTACAAGAGAAATAGTGTCAAAACATGTGAAAAGACTGAAATGAGTTACTACTGTAGCTGACTTAATTGATATGAAATGAAATCCAGCCAAAGGAAGCTGAAATAAAATTCTGAGACCATTAGAAACTAAGTGGTGCTTTTGTTCACGTCTAAAGACCCATTGATATATATGTGTATATATGCATACAACATATTTACATATAGATGGGGATCTTTATTTGGGCTGGAGGTAAGGGCATAATTATATGAACGTAGGTCCTGTGAGTCACCTTTAACACTAACTTGACCGTCAGAGCATAGGCTGGAGAAATGAATATTTGGGTAATGTTGGTTCTGTCCTCAAAATACGCTAAGGCCCTGCTCTACTTAGCTGTGCAATACATGTAAAAGAAGGATCTGTTAAGTCTGGCAGGGCTCTAACTGCTGAGGCACCACTGGGAATCAGCTGGGGATGACGGGTCAGTCATTTGGGAAGGCATTGCTAGGCTGAAGCTAAGAAAGCAACCTGATCCTACTTGATTTTGACAATTTAATTTCCATCATTGGTCTCTGGAAGTGACAATGCGCTGAGAATGAAGGATTCTGCTGCTCAGAAATTATTAAGTAAGCCTTGGTAGAGAGGGGAAATGCAACATACCTGTGTGGTTCACAACTCTTTCTTAATCGAGTGCTTGCAAGATTTCCTAGAAGGGGGAAAAACTGCATGGTTTTTGCCAGCTTACTGTTGTTTTGGCTTCACTCCCAATTTCTGCAATAAAATCTCCATCCAGGGAGAATTATTCAGTGTTCACCACAGCCTCTACCCTGAACTGTCGCTCTCAATTTTGATTAAGTCACAAGTCCTGCTCTAAAACCGCTAAGCAAAGAAGGCAATTGTATGTTCACACCAGAGCAGAGAGCGTGAACTTTCCTTCACGTATCGTTACATATGTTACAGCTGTGACAGCTACTCACACTGTGGTTCTGCATTAAATATAAGACAGAGGGCACTATCCTGCAAACAGTTGCTCTAGTCAACACACTCATTCCCATGGAGAGTCATTAAAGCCTATTTTGCACAGGATTGCCCGCAAGGAAGTAAAACTGGCGCTTGAAGCAACCCAGGTGGAAATGCTTCCAAGAGGACTCATTCTCAGAGTTTTCTGCAGCTCTGCACAGTGCTCACAGAAGTAACCGCATAAAATTTGTAGTGCTAGCAGGGCTTAAATTCTCTGTGCCAGACACAGCCATTTTTAGAAGCTTATCCTTTCATTTCTTTTCTTCCTTTTTTTTTTAATCATAAAGGGCAAAGAAACTGATAGGCAGCGGTTAGGCACAGAACTATGCCTAATCAGGCAGTCTCTATGTATTAGATTTCTGTATACAAATTCATAAGCAATGATGACATTTCAAGGGTTTTCTAGAATTTCCATAACCTTTATGTCTGGATCTGCTGTGTATGCTAACGGAGACATGAGTACATGCATTGTAACACCAGAATGGCTATTCTCCTGAAATTTTGCCCATGGTCCCATCTGTCTAGCTATTGAGGTATCCAGAAATCCTAGAGAAATATATAAAGCTCTCAGAATCTATCTGGGCAAAATTCTTAGAGCAAATAGGTTGTGTCAGAGAAACCGTAGATAGACGAGAAGCTCAATTGTTGAGGAAGTCTTATTAAAATCTATTGGATTTTGATCATACACATGCAATTACCTTGCATTGCTAGTAGGGAGAGAGCAAAGCAGAGCACAGCAGAGAGAATGGCAACCTCCCGGTGGCCTGCTGTCCGCATTGCTTTATGTGAGGCATGAAGCTGTACCACAGCAAACAGATAAAGTTTTGTTTGAGGAGAGCGGGGAGGGGAAAATTAGCTGGCCCATGGGTGAGCTATGGCAGCAGCTGAGGCCAGAACATTCCTTTTCAATTGAATTTTCCTGGCATGCAGCTTCTAATGTGTTCTCCCCTAGAACTGCAAGAAAAATCAAAGTGGTTTTAATATCTTCCAACACGAAAAAAGACGAGGCATTACCATGCCATTCCATTGCTTTATTGGCTTATGGAAAGAAAGAAAGAAGAATTTCTTTTGATCCCACACAAGAACCATGTCTGTTTCTCATTTTGAATTCAAAACCCATGCACAAGGAAAAGGAAACTAAACTTGCCGTAGCTCTGTCCAAGCACGTGTAGGGGCACATACATAATGCCTGATTTAACCAAGAAATGCTTCCCACCGAGCCCATCCCATAGAGTGGAGTGGAGGTGGTCTGTTCTGATGTAGTTTTGAGTCACTTCAGTAATGCCATGGGTTTATCGTAATAAAAAGTTTGGTGTGAACATTGTACCCCATGGGTGCAATTCATTAGTAAATTACACACTGATTTAATCTCTTGAGACACTGAATATTGAGTTTCTCTTTCTTTTGAGTTCTTCTAAGTGTGCTCCTTCAAGGTAGCTCAACAGCCTGCAGTCAGCATCTCAAACAAAACAGTAAGAATGAAGGTGTGTGTTTATATGCAAGAGCATGCGTGAGAGAGGGAAAATAGGTGACAGAGAAGGGAAGGGAGAAAGAGAAAGAGAAAGAGAGGAGAAAGAGAGAGAGAGAGAAGGTGTGAAAGAGAGAAATAGAGCACAAGAAAGGAAGAGAGAGGGGGAAAGAAAGAAAGGGATAGGAATGCCAAGTGGGAGAGTCTGCTGTCTTTTCCTATGTTTATCCTGTGTTTATTTTCTGAATTATGTTGAACAAAACCTATTTTGCCGTATTGTAAAGAAGCACCTGGGTAAAAGGATACCCTTTAAAGAAGTACAAGAACTTTCTGTAAAGACACAGTATGCATGTAAAGTGCTTGCTCGTCACTTTATTGAATTCTTATCCAGGCATTATTTAAACTGTTTCCATATGGCACAGGTCTTTTTTATAAAAACCCGCCCACTCAGATACCATATTAAAAAAGGCTATCAGATTTCTTTGGCATTGTCTGATTCACAAATCCCTCTTGGCTTTAAGCCAATAGGTTTGCCTGCTCTATCCATCTAAAAATAGATGCTCCTCTCAGGTTTTGCTAATATTTTACCTGGAACTGAAGTCAGGCTGCCAGAGCTAGAGTTACCCGGTTCTCTAGTCTTTTTAAGGATCGCAACATTTCTGTTCTTTCACTTTGTCTCTTTTCCAACTTTTGGCATTTACAGAAACTTAAGCATTCTTCTGAACATGTGTAGAAGTGTCAGGGCTGCTAGAATAGTTGTTTGCTACCACCTCTTTAATAAGAGCTTTGGCTTCTTTTTTTCATTATTGTACCCTTGTGAGAATTAGAGTTGATGAATTCTAAATCTCTTGCTGCTGTTATCCTCTTGCATCAGTGCTGTGCTGTGCTGTCCTCCTCTACAGATCAGCAAGAAGCTTCTCCTATTTCCCAGCTCCTGTGTAATGTAAGAGTTTCCATCTTTTTTCTCCCTTTCTCTTTTTTTTTATGTAACTGGACCAGAATGTAACTTTCAGGCACAGCTCTGAGGAACGGGTGGTGGATAAGCTGGGCTAGGACAGGAGTGAGCTGCCAGTCTGAGTTGGAGGCAAACCTCTGAGCATGAGGATCCTTCTTGCATCATCCTTGCTTCCAGGAGTTACGGAGAAGAGGGGAGTGATTTGTTACTAATCTTCTTTCTCACGCTAGCTTAGCCACTCTGCATGGCAGATGGTGGTGAGGGGGCAGAGCCAACCATTGTCTGTCTCTTACTCACCAGCTCCGAGTTGGCCCTATTGAAGTCTGCTATCTGAATCCATGGACCCAACTGCCCCTGCTGTGTCGAAAAGGTTTCTCATTTCTCTGTGCAGATATTTAATCTGAATTAGACAGTAAGAGAAGTGTCTAGTTTAGATAAGTGCCAAAGCTGCAGTGATTATTCAAATCTTGTCAGAGCCTCTTGGCTGGAGTTATCATGAAACCTCTCATGAAACAGTCGATCTTGTGTTTTTGGCACAATATGTGCTTATAGCTTCTAGCAGGGAGGACAGAAACAGCTACCCTTCCTGCAGAGCTCTGGCCATAGCCAGCAGTGGAGAATACAGGGATAAATAAAAATTAAAAAGATGTTTAAAACAGAATGCAGGAAAGCCAGGGGGTGTTGCAAAAGTTTGAACCCATTCCTATTTTATCTGACTTCAGATATATCCCCTCTGATTTCTCCACTTCCAAGAGCACAGTGGCTACTATGCAAAGTAGCCCTTGCCTATGGCTGCCCAGACAGCAGGTGTCTCCTGTCTTGCAATTCCAGGGATAGTATGAAGACTTCCATCATGCCATCACCTTGACATCATCAGGAACGGCAACTGCTTGTTTTGCTTGTGATATATTACTTTGAAACAACATAAATGTCAACTGGCTGCCTGCACGTATTACACTGGGAGAAAACAGCATTGCTCTGAACCTCTAACTTAGTTTGTGGGCAAGCTGAAATGCTTATATCTTTAAAAAACTAAACAGAAGTAGAGTATTGCAACCCAAGGAATAGTTAAAATCAAATTTGCTTCTTATTTCTTGTGCCACCTCTCCTTTCATACTGCTAGGATGATTTTCCATACATTCTTACCCTTGGTCCCAGCTAGTTTCACCTCACTTGTGCTGGTCCTGGCTATCGGCATAAGGCTGTATTCATTTGTCTCAGGCCTCTGTCTGTTTAGTGATAAAATGATCCTAAACAAAAAATACTAAATGTTGTTACCTCCTTCACTGCAATGGGTGTCTTGATACCCTGTTTAGTTTTGAGGTAAACGGTTTATAAAAAAAGTGAAAGCCAGTCTCTGTATTATCATCAAACTTCAGAAAGGGAACCCAGGGCTTGGCTTGAATGATGGGATTCTCCTTGGCAGGAAAATGTATGAGATCAATGAAATTAAATAGGAATCTTTGTATGCTCCAGCAAAGACTTGTTATATTGCTGTAACTCCTTTGACAATTTTGTAAAAGATGAGTTCTTTTTACAGAAAGATGTATTTGATCCAGCATCATTATCTTAGTTTGAAATCGCATAAATAATTGCACATGATAAATCCAGTTAATTTTAAAGAGTGTACTTAGGAAAACACAAGCTTTAAAAATAATCTCTTAAATAAGCATAATCTGTCTTCTAGCTTTGACAGTACACCTATCCCTTTTTTTCAGTTCCTGGCTGGGACAGTGGAAATAGATTCACGACTGTTCTCGGGACAGTTCAGAAACAGTAGATTAGAGCTGAACCACCAGATATTCAGAGATTAAGTCTGCCCTGTTGTGGCTGCAGTTTTAAGAAAACTATTTCAAGGACTGATTGCAGTATAGTCACAGCAACATGGAGCTCTGTACAGCCTGCAAAGCCCCTCCAAATATCTATCCAACCACTTGCATGGGTTTTGCAGCCTGTGCTGTATTGCTGGCTGCCACGGATAAATCTGCTACCACTACCCAGTTTAAATACTGGGTAGGTATCCTCTAAACAGGTAGGTATCCTCTAAATGGGTAGGCTTATGTGGCAGGACCTACAGTGCACTCATCACTGTAGCACAAATTCTTGTATTTAAGTTAGTGGACCTATTCTTGCAAGCCAAGTTATTTGTATGCTTATATGTTCACCAGGTGCTGATATTATGCATGGGGCTCTTTTTAATAAATGGAGAGAGTCAGCACTTGGAGTAGAGTTTGCATGTACATATCTGTAAATTAGATGCACATGAAAAGTTGTACTCACTATACATAAAACAAAGATATTAAGGCTTCCAGGAATTATGCAGAAGGTAAGAAGTGTTGCCTGTTATTGTCCTCTTAAGAAGAAATGATAAATTAAAGGAAAAAATACTACACTCATGAAACATTCCGCTTGCACAGTAAAAATAAATTCAAGTAATAGCAAAAGATTAAGTTGTAAAGATGTCTACATTACACTATGTGTTATTTTATGCTATACTATATTTTGCAGTTCTACTGTTATATTTTCTGTCTTAGTTGGTTTTCTCTTCACCCTGCAACAGGGTGTTAGCTTTTGTTTTGCAGTTACTGATTACCGTGCAATTGCTCAAAGTTGAGCAAGTCTGGGGAATCGTGACCGTAATGCATTGCAAGAGACTTCATTTTTTGTACTTTTCTTCTGATACCATGAAGGCTGTATTTACCAGAATAATTTAGTAAGTATAGTTTTATCATAATGCTTCAAAGTAACTGCAAACCTCTGACAGCTGCAGCTGTTTTCAGACCCTGTAATGAAATGGAAGATGAGTCAGACTGACACTGTGCCAAGGGATACTGCCAGCGCAATAGAACCTCCGTGATACCTCCAGTGAGGAAAGCAATGTCAGTGAAGAGGAGGTGTCTAGAAAGGTCGAGCCAAAATATGCCTCAGTGACAGATCTCAAGAAAGGAGCTACATCCCTTAGAAGGGAAGTTAATAGATTTAAACCTGTTCATCCAGGTTTGACACTGTCAGCTTCATCAGTTGAATGGGCAGACCGTGTCTGCTACACAGTGCTCACTGGAGAACGTACTTGAAGATGTGTGCATCTTCTGGTAGCAGGATCAACAAGTTTGAAGGGCCTCACTGACTCAAAGATGTGTCCTCCAGTGCCTTCTTCCAGAAGCTTTACCACATATAAGTTGTAAAAGAGAAAAGTGGGTAGACTGGGAAAATGAGAAAAATGAACAGCATTAAAGTGGTGGGCTGCACATACAAGGTAGCAGATTCCAAGATGGAGATTTTTCACTTCAACAAAAAAGAGGAAGGAATGTGTAAAAAGGGACCGTGACAGATTCCATCAATAACAGAACAGCATATAAGGAATTAAACCCAGGAAAATCTAAAGCCACAACCCTATAATCTTTGCTGTACAGAAAATATTAGAAAACGACGAGGTTTTGGAAAAGTGTTGCTCAGTTCTTAGCATTATGAGCTTTTATCAAATGGAATGTGCAACCTGCTAAACAACTCAATAAATGTAATCTGAGATATATATGCAGCTGTCCAAAGGGCATCCCAGATAGGGATTCCTATAAATTTAGATATTAAGTTGATATTAAGGAGGAGACAGAGCACATTTTGATCCCCCGATCACCTCCAGCAAGCATACTTTGGTCTTTGATATGTTCTCACTTGCTGAGTAAGTAGAATAGTACTTGGTGTGAGCTTGCTGGCTCCTGGTAGCACCATTTACTAAACAACAACAAAATTAAGGGCTAGTATTATTTACAGTGGACTTTTCCACAGTAAGTTAGTCAGTTTTTCCAGGCAAAACACTAAGGGCGGGAAGGATAACTTAGTGTCTAGGACAGGATTAGAAACCATCTCTATAAGAATACAAGAACTCTGCATCCTGTCAGAGGCCATTTAGCCTGTGGTGTTTGCTAGTATGAGATCCTACAGATAGAGGGTTAAAATCTTGTTTAAGTCAATATCTGTCTAACTGTGGGCAGCTGGATGTTCCTTTACATCTGGAAACATGATGGCTGATACACTCTCATTTTTTTTAGCCTGTGTAACTGTGGATGAAACTATTTAGACTTCTGAGAAATGGGCAGCTTCAGGGACAGCTGAATTTGTTCTGACAAAACCTTTTCTTCCTGTGCAAGAGCTGGCCACCCTCACCCTTCTTTCTGCAAGTGCTAGGAAATGACACTCTTACCTGGAGGGTAGCAGAGTTTCTTCAGGGAATGATGGATTTTTGCATTTTCATTGAATTCCCAGAGGCCTCTTCATACACTCCCACCAGCATCTGCCTCGAGGAACACTGCTAGGTTCAGTGGGATAAGTACTTGGGGAGAAGCATACCTCTGTGCAAATATGTTTGTTCATACACCAAAACTGTATGAACGAGTATGGCTAACCTAACATGTTGGTTGGCATCATTGTGGCTTACACTAGAGCTATTTCAGTTATTCAGTTATTCATATCATCTTCAGACTAAATATCCCTTTGTGCCTTAACCTCACTTTGTAACCCAGGAGAGGCTGAAGTTATCAATAAAATCACTCCACTCTTTGGTACTTTACATTGCTTTGAATCTTTTCACTGCTTCCTCCTTCTTCATCATGCCAAACTGCATTTCATGTTCTCACTCTCCTAAGCCCTGAAGGTGCCATAATCCAGCCTTAACTTTCTTTGCTTGCATCTCTTTCATCCTACCTATCACAACATCCAAACATTTTCTTTCACAACTCCCTCTTTTTCTGAGGCCTCTTGTAGAAACAGAATTACCTCTTAGTTCTAGTTTATAACTCTTTCATCTTCTTGTTTAAAATCTTCCTTAAATTCTTATTGTCCTGAAAATGCTAACTCCCTCTGAATTAAGACTGTGTGTGTGTCAGCAGCCTTCTTACAGACATCTGACTATCAGGACAAAGACTGTCTTATCCTAAGATTTATACAACTCCCAAATCAGGATAAAAGTTGACCTGTGTGGTGTGCCACAGATCTGCATGGCAACAGGGAGAAGATACATAGGATTTTAACTTTCTAATCCATTGTATAACTTGCTCAGTTCCTGAGGATGCTATGTCTACTCCAGTTGGTGGGCTAGGCAGCTTCAAGTGACTAGGAAGCCAGAGGTGGTCTTCTCCAAGTTAATGATTTTCATTGTCACTGGCAAAGGGAAATGGAGATTTTTACCCATTTTCCTCAGTTCTTTAGGTATGAGAACCACAGCGGAGACTGGCTTGCTCACGGTGACAGTGGTAGAGGACGGGATTAGAAATTCTGGTCTGCATATTCATTATTAAGCAATATAAACTCCATTGGCATATCTGCTCATTTTTAGTAAAATAAGACTAGGATTTTAAAAACTAGGAGTCTGAATTTAGATTCTTAAGCCCATATTCAGATTACTGTGACTAACTTTGACAGCGCTGCGTAGACTGCAGCTCCCTGTGACAACTTAGGGCTCCTGAAAGCTAGACTAAAATTTGAATATTGGGTTTAGCAGTCACCTTTAAATTCTGTATTTTTTTATATTTTTTTAAACAAGGCACAAGCATATTCAGGAAATTATGTGACATTTATCCCTATTCATAATGTTTAATGCCAAGGAAAAATGATAGTGCTGCACACAACCTACTGGATGATCCTTTTGACATTGCAGAAATCTGATAGTTTGTTTTTTTCCCTCTATTTTTATAGTTCTCTGCAGCTTGATCCTTGGCAAAAGCACATGACAGACAATAATTGCAGAACACTAACAAAAGAAACAAGAGAGGGTGAGAGATTTGAGACAGGAGATAGGAGTGAGCAGGAATATGAAGGAGAGACTTAATGGTCTCTCCTGGAATACACTGGAAGTTCCTGGACACGTTAGCCAGGTGGCTGCTGGTGAAACTAGCAGGAGGGTTTAAGAAGAGGCCATTTTCAGGTAGTCCCAAATACCAGACAGACTAAGAATATGCAACAGAACCTGAGAGTGCTCCTGGTCCACTTCAGTGTGCGGTTAGCATCGCTAGCTGAGATCAGTGCTAAAGATATCCGTAACTGCCAAAGGAGGGTGAGAAGAAACTAGCTGAGATGATAGTAACTGCTTAAACTGCTAACCCATACCTGCGAGAAGGCAGTAGTAGAGGGAGTGTGGAGTACCGTCCAGCTGACTTGGCCAAAATGCCTGTAGGAATGATTCGCTGTGTGACTCACAAGGAAGAAGTGTTGCGACTGACAGTCTGGGACTGTGGCTGATTCCTGCTGGGCAGGGCAAGGGATGGACTGCCACTGCCTGCCTGAGAAGTTTATGCAAAAAAGCATTTTCAACCATATAAATGATCATTTACTGCAGATATATTTCAAGCCACAGAACTTTTTTTTAAATTTAGCACTTGAAAGAAAAAAGTTTGTCATGCTTGTTTAGGTGCCAGTAGATGGCACACAGTCTTCCTGCTTATGCAGTTAATATGCAGGGAAAAAGTCCTGCGGAAGCAATCCCATGAGGGTTATTGAACTGGTAATGAGAAAGCAGTGACGGCATAGTGCACAAATGCTGTTCAGCCCCGTTTGGGCTTCTCATGTGTTTGTATTGTTATGGTTCCAAACTGCTAATACCCTAAGCCTCAGGCTCTAACTTGAGCAGGAAGGGTTTATTTTTGGAAGAAGAATTTTTCCCATAGAGGAGTGCCTGCAATACCAACTTTTTTTTTTTTTTTTAATAAAACATACAGTAAAACTTAGGCTAAACTGAAAAGATTTGGCCCAAAACATCATTGTACCACTGAGAAAGGAATAGTCAGAACCCAGACCATAAAGTCTGTACACTGAGGTGCACTGCTCTGCGTGCAGCGTGTCTAGGAGGTGGCAGTGGAGAAAAGATGGAGCTGGGTGGCTCATGTATGCACAGATGAAAGACTTTGGCTGACATGCAATTCTGTGGGTGCACAGCCACTGCAACGATGAAAATCCAAACTGGGCTGATCTGCTGTGGCCACTGAGGGAGAAGCCGCACAAGCCCTGGGGTTTGGTACACATGAGGCAGCTGCTGGGAGTAGCCTGTGGAAGAAGGGAGGAGCACATGAGAGCGCTCACTTTTGGGCATCCAATATATTGTTGCAGTTATGAGCCTCAAAATCTCTCATAATCATTAATCTCTGTGAAAGATGCATTGAGCAGAGCTCTCTGGATATCTACACTGGAGCACTGACATGTGGGCTGGTCATCGTAAGGGGTATCACCATTGACATGCAAGATATGAGACATATTATCCTAAAATTCACTTCTGCATTGCCCCCTGAAACCCCTTTGATAAGGGCTTAGTTCAACTCCCTGAACATATGTGTCTAGTGCCATCGGAGATGCCTGCAGTTACTTAGTGATATGGAAGAGACGGATTTGACACCAGACTTACTGATGACCCACATGCTCTGCAGGGGCAACGGGAGGCCATGATGAATACCAGAGGGCACTCTCAGATGGTTGTGTGTGATCATATTTAAGTAACTGAACTGAGCCCAATGACTAGATGTCCGCTGACCGCGTGGTTGGGAAAGACGAGTTCAGGTGCAGAAGCTGGCACTACACTCACTAAAACTTAAGCACAAGGGATCTCACCCAAAAAGTCAAAACAATTGTCTGTTCTGAACTTCATATGAGCAGTCCAGGGCAAAAATGAAATCCCCTTGCAATTTCTCTTCCAGGGTTCACAGAGCCAGAAAGCAGCATATACCTTAGACTAGGAGCCAAGGAAAAAGACTGAGAGCCATATCCCTGGGGTCCTGTTCTTTGACCCAATACCTCACATGGATCTTCAAATCCCATGAGTTCTTTCTGTTTATTCCTTTATATATAAAATATTCTTCCTAGCCTACTTTCACCAGGCTGTTTGTGAAGCTTGATTAATGCAGTAAGTCCTTGTTAACTGATTCTAACAGTCTTTTTAAATCTTTAATCTTACCACGTCATGTAACTTTTTGAGTTACAGCCTATCTTTAAAATTCATGCTGGATGTTCTCCAAAAACTTCAAGTCAGAATCTTCTACATACAGGGTTTTCCCTAAGAAAATCTCCTCATCACTCATTTAAAAGACATCACTAATTTCCAGCCCAGTGCTGACTTGGAGTGAATACAGGTTAGAAAGACTTTGGAAATACTAGTAGAAACTGGCACGCTATTCCTGTTAAAGCCAATAGGTGTTCATAAATGAAGCTAGGGTGGTGCCACCACATTCCTGTCATTCAGCCATATTAAGTATTTTACATAAAAGATGACATTTGTTAGTACAGAAAGGGAGTATGCCATTCCTTTCATTCCATAATGTACATAGGAAGAAGGTAAATCTTCAGCATCCGTTGAGTTCAAGGGGAACCACAAAGTTACAAGGACCGGTCAGGCTCATAGAGCAAACGATCACCTAAATGAATAACCCTCATTTCTTAGTGAGAAGGTGAAGGCCTCCACCAAAGCGGAGATTCATGGCTAATTATTGCTGGTTTGCTTTGTGCTCTCAGTGGATGGTGCTGCGTTTTGAGTTATGTCCCCTGCAGCCCATGTTCACTCTCCTCAGTGAATTAGTGGGACCCCCCAGTGGTTCACTGAAGGTTGAAAGGAATTTGATTTTTTTCATCCAATACAAAGGAAAAAAGGTTTGGATAAATTAAAGGAAAATCTATCTCCACACAACAGACATTTCTGGAATTAAGAGATCAATATGCAGTACTTCACACGTATCTCAATTATCTTCCAGAATAGGAAGCGGATGTTTATAAACTGTGGACCTCGGACACAACGAGGGTATAATTTCCCATTAAACCTAACACTATGTGTGTGTAGGTTGCAGCTAAGAGGGACAGTCCCGCTCCCCTGCCTGTGGCTGTGCACTCCCTTTGCCTCATATCCAGTGATCAGGGCTGCTAGAGAGTATTGCTTCAGCTAGCTAAGCCAGCAGAAATAAAGTACCTCCTGCTCCAAATGAATAAGATTCACTCAGGTCAGTAAGCTGAATTGACTCATCAGTCAGTCCTAGGTCCATAGTCACTAGGGCCAGCACAAGGAAGGGAACAAGACCTTCTGGCTGAGGGAGGATGAAGAGAGAAAGAAGGGGAGAATGGACCCATCCTGATAGCAGCAGTCTGCAGCAGCACTGGATTACGTGTATCAGGAAACTATACCATTAATATGTCAAACAAATTAACCCAGTGTATTATACTGTTATAATTATACTACAGTTATGCTAAGAACAAGTGATTTAGTAGATAAAAGATAATACCAGCCTCAGAACTTGATACCTTTTATTCCTTCTATTCATATGCAGCAGTATTTTTTAGGCATTGTAAATAGTAATAATACATCACAGTAGCAACTGAGATTAAGGTTCCACTGTGCAAACAGGTACTAATGCATACTCCATAGGCTCTCTAAGGAAACAAAGAAGGTATGATGATAGCTATAGGGTAAAAGAATGGATTATCATCCCCACTTTACAAAGAGAGAACTGAAGTATGCTCCAGTTAAGGAAGCTGCTTATGATGATGTGTATGAACTCCTTTGGACATCTGGGAATTGAATGTATTTCTGTTAAGTACCTTCATAGAGTGATCATTATATAGCGAGGGTGACCTTAGATGCTGTCAGTCTGAACGGGAACAGCCACTTTGACAACATTTCCAGGCTATCAAATAGTTAGAGTGAATTTTAAAGTTTTATTTTCAGCCCCTTCATGGTTGGGACTTGAATGCTTTTCTTTGAACGCTAATGCATTGTGACACTTGGATTTACATCATTCATTCTGAATTGTTGAATATTTATCTACCTCTATGAAGTATTACAATTTCTAAGACTGCAATATTTAAAATTCTAAAGGAGACCAAAAAACGTTTCTTAATATCAATGCATTTCTAATACTTTCATTTGGAGGCTTGCGACAATTTTAACATAGAAGACTGGTATTGTAAAAGCACTAATTACAAACTCTGCCTCTGTCATTGCAATAATTCTAAAATTGTCTCAGAAACCTTAATCAAGGTTACTTGGAATCCCCTGTGCTAGCATTTCCCATAACACAGGGTGTGCATCTTTGGGTACAAGAGGTACCTGAAGAATATTGACACTGGAACATGCTAATTGTAACCAGTAGGGAAGCAGACTTGGAAAAAAGAATTTGGGAAAATTTGTGCTATTGCTGGGATAGTTATGGAATTTCCAGGCATGTTTTTGAAATTCTGCAGACTTCTAATAAGGCAGATCAAATACACTGAAAATAATTTAAAATTAATCCACCAAGTTCAATGGTGAAATGCTATATTCACATCAGAAAACACAAAAAAATGCAATTCTGAGAGAGAACTCAAGATCAGAGTCCTAGGTTTATAATGATGAAGGGGCATTTTCCTCATCCCAAGCCTCATTGGCCAGTGCTGGAGACACCGTACCAGTGTGATACACCATAATGTGCTGGGGCAAATCATGTGCTCTTTGTAAGCTGCTGAGGTAAATTTCACATGCTTAATGAACAGATCAAATCAGGGCCGAAGAAACTTCTGTTTGATATATTGCATCAGGCATTCACAATTAGACAGATTTCAGTACAACGGAGCATGTAAATCCAGCATGGGTCTTGCTTACCTAGGCACAGCTCAGGTGAGGAGCTGTTCCCAATTTCACTTGTGGAAGTAAGAACAAAAATTTGGGTCGCAATGTCTCTCTCCTCTCCTGGCTGCAAGGTCCTCTTTCAAGTTGCCTCTTAAAGGCAGAGTGAAATAAGCTCTGGCTCTCTTGAAGTCAGTGGCAAAATTCCCATCACTTTTACCTTCTTAGCAACCCTCATCTTAATTTTTTCTGACTGATCCAGCCAAGCAGTCAACAGAAAGAAGCTGCTCTCCTTCCTCCTCCTGCCGTTTTGCCTGCTGCCCTGACCTAGGGACTAGCTCTTGACTTTGGTGTCGAGTGCCTCAGTGCGCTGGAATTTACTGTCAGAAAGGAAACACTCTGACTGCTATAGGACACCATGGGGCATGTGTTGCTTACACAGTAATGTCACCCTTTGGGTCATTGTAAGGCAGAAGGTGAAGTTGACAAGTGGTGTTTATCTGTCAACGACATCTTGTGCATGCCTTGAAGTGTCTCCAAGCCGACTGTCTTGGACAAAAAATGCAATCTAGGCTTTAAAGTTTAATCTTCCCTCGTCTTGCTACATAGAGTAAGACCCCATTTGTGGATGCTACATCTATACAGAAAGTATTTCTCATTACTTCTCAACCAAGGTCATGTCTCATTTACACGGCAGAAAAGTAGAGTGCATGACAGAGTAGAAAAGTCTTTTTTCCTGGCAGGTCTACAGTGCAAGGCTGTTTAAACTGAGCTGGCCAGGTAAATCCAGGTGTCTTTCATCAATACCAATAAGTTCAGCAAAGATGTCAGACAAAAAAGGACTGCCTTCACAAATTAGATGGGGACTTAAAAAGTAACAGATATCCTGAGATGCAGCATTCTTCCATGCTGAGATACTTCCCTCTCTTGCAAAAGTAGAAGTTGTGCATTTTTTGGTCGTACATTTTTAGTCTTCCACTTGCCAGCATGGTAGAAATTGAAATAATTGATTTGTTATTTTTATTGATAGAAAAGAAAAAATGCTCTGCAGATTATCAGTGACATCAAAAGAAATACATTCACCGAAATCTATAATGTCCTATTTTAAATATAGTATGCGGCAACGGCAGAATCTGAGCACAAAATGACGTCACTATGATGTGACTCTGCTGTAGACATGGAAAACAGGATTTTCAGGCCTTGTGCCTGGTGGGAGGGGATGTGGGACTTGAATGGGGTTTGGGCACCGTCAAACCTCATTCCAGCGTCCTCCTGGAGAAGTGGATTTATGGGTTCCTCCTGATGGGAGGGAAGGCTCCATCTGCTGCTGCTTCTTATCCTTCATCCTTGGGCTCAGTAAATAACTGTTTCCTAGAGGCTCCAAAGCTCCAAATATTAAAACTGGTGAAAAATGGTTTTCTGTTATGTAAGATTTTGAAACTTTGAATTCTTTATTAGTACAAAACCAAGATGCTGTTTATTTTTTAATGAAAACACATAGACACGCTAGCATTTTGGGGGTTATTTCCAGATTTTGTCCTGTGTGGACTGGGAATCCTTTCCCATTCTTGTCTAAACTGATAATTTCTGCCCAGCATTCTTATTTCAATTGATCAGCTTTTCTCAATATCAATAACATCTTTCAGTGGAAAATTTTTAAATACAATCATAGAGTCATACAATATCTCGAGTTGGAAGGGACCCATAAGGATCATCAAGTCCAACTCCCCGCTCCTCACAGGACTACCTAAAACTAAGTCATATGACTAAGAGCGCCGCTTGGTTAAATAGTTTGGTTAAAGATTTGTCTCTGAGGTCTTCTGGGCATGTCCTGATCCTTTGGCTTGGTGACAAGACGAAGATTTTTCTCTGGTAACAAACAGACAGTGACTTACTAGAATAGCGACTGAAGTGAGAGAGTTCAGTCCTAGGAATAGCAGCAAATATGAAGTTATGGATGCAGATCTAGCAGCTGCAAGAGCAAATAAGGGCTTTGGATGTTTGATCAAGGGTATTTATTAAAAACAGACGAGAGAGAATGATTTAATTATCTGACGCCTTCGTTAGCTGTTGTTTGGAAACTGCTCAAGGAGTTGAACAGAGTTAAAATAAGATAGTCACGTTGGAAAGAGACCACAGAAGATTAATTGGGGCAGGCATGGAAGGGAAAGGCTTAGAGAGCTTAGCATGTTTGGCCCCAGAGGTGGCTGAGAAGAGGGCTTACGGTGGTACACAAAAGCCATACTGCGATGAGGATAAATTTTGGTCAGAAGATATTCACTTTACGGAAGGGCAGAATACAGGGTCACAAGCCAACTTATGGGAGGTGAATATCAAGTTGTGAGAAGGAATGTTTCCATCCAGAGACATGAGGCAGCCTGTGCAAACAGGGGTGCTTTTAGCAATAGGGTAAGTTAATGAAAGGATGGCTGGGGATGGCACAGCCTCTAGTTCTATCTACTGAGGTACAGGAGGTGGGCTAGAAACAAGGTGGAGCTCAGCTCTTTCCACCTCACAATTTCTGTGAAGGGTCTAGCTCAGTAATGACTGGGAAGTAGGCTGGCAGCTGAGTCAGAAGGTGGTTCATGGCCCTTTCACTTGCTCAGGAGTTGTGTTCAGCACAGAGGAGCTAAATGCTTCCTCTTCTGGCTCAGCTCCTTCACAAGATGAGTTGCAATCAAATCAGCTGAGTGATTGCTATATACAGGGAAGCAGAGCAGGACTGCAGGAAAAAAATCGTTAAAAATCTGAACTTCATAGAATGAATAGATAAATGCATTTATTAACAGAGAGTGTACAGGTTGGGTGGATGGATAATTGTAAGTATGTTTAGACATCTCTGTGATCCAAGAAGCATAAGCTTAGAGATGACCAAAATGGAAAAAACCAAAAAAGGTCAGGCATTTCCCTCTTTTTAGTTTTTTCCTTCTTTTTTAACCAGTCTTAAAGCAATTTGGATAATTGTTGGCCAAAATCAACACCTCTTCTGTATGCAGTGATAAGGCAAGTTTGGTGACTACATTGCATCCTGCAAATGTGGAAAACAAGTACAAGAAGGCAAGCTCTGAATGACATCTATCCAATAGCACCAAAGTACTAATAACTGTTACGGCACAAGCAAGATGGGGTCAATATTGTGACAACATTTGTGCAGGAAGAAAAATAAACTAAAATGACTAGGTTGTCTTAGATTGGAGTATGAAGTATCAACAGGTGCTTGAGGCATGGACTCAGCTGGGAATTAGACTGAAACAAATAAAATATGGCTTGCTTTCTTGGGAAATAAACTGCTGTCCTTGTCACTGCTAGTGCTAAGGTACACTGAGATATCAGAGTCTAAATCTACCCCAGTGGCATCTTTTATAATACTGTTAAAAATTACATTACAGGAAAGTTGCAACACTGGAGTTTTTTATCAGAGTAAAAGAGAACGTTACATGAAATGCAATGAATTATACAAGTATAATGTAAGGGTAGGAAAGAGTGAAAGGATGAGCAAATTTTAAGATGATTGCTACTCCACAGTTTCAATTTATTTTGTGCAGTTGAAGAGCCTTTTTCTTGCACTCAGTTGGCCTTTACAAAACAGAGACCTCAAGAAACGCACATCTCTCCACACACTACAAAGGCAACTATAGTATTTCATGATTTTTTTCTACCTATAACCTATCTTCTTCCCTTGCTGCCTAGCAGAGGTTATAGAGCCAATTTAGTTTTTCTAGCTATGTTTATACCTGTAAATAAAGCAGGGCTAGGGCATGGGTTCAAGTGTTGTCCTGTGATTATCCATGCTGGGGGACGGTTAGCATGCTCCCTGGTACTATTTTGGCTCAGGCCAGCTAGCAGTGTCCCACCTATGCCTAAGCATAGCTCAGGCACATGCCAGCAACCATTTCCTGTGGACATTTTGGCTGCAGTCTCCTGGTTTTGGAGTAGAGAAGGAGTTTTGCTGTGCAGATGAGAACCACACACTTTCACTTGGCCTCTGGGTCAGTGAGCGCTCTCATTACTGATTTATTTAGTAGTATTAAGGTAGTCTATGAGTTAGATTCTATATTCCTGAATATTCTTCTTCTTCTTCCTGTAAAGGAAGCCCTTTAAGGCTGTAAGGATAAGCACTGGCCTCCAATCCTTTCTCACCATGAGATTGCGATGAGCATCGTGTCTGACCCATCCAGTGCTAGACTGTGACCATATTTAATTCTGTTTGTATTAACAGGAATCTCCAGACACGTAGTTCTCAGCACCTCTTGGCACATGATGGGTGAAGTGCAAAGCAAACTGTCTTTACATCTTACAAGGGGCCACTAAGGAAACATCATGCTGGAGAGAATCAGCAGTTGCTCTTCATCCCCCTCTGGTTCCAGCCATCACAGCATTCGGTGCCTGGATGTGAGCAGAAGAAAGAAGAACAAGAAAAAATGATCTCTGCAATGTTATTAGGTCTGTTCATGCACTGATTCCCCACTGCCACCACACATACACAGAGAGACAAAATCCCCAGTTACCTATTCAGGGTAGAGTTCTGTTTGCTTTCCAAGGACAGGAATTATTTCAGTGATATAAGGAGATTTACCTAGATAATGATATGAAACAAAGGAGGAAAATAGCTTTAATATTCCTTGTTTAGGTTCTTGTAGGCAGGGGTCTTTTACCTTCCTCTGTATTTGATAGGCACATGAATCAGTCAAATAAAAAAACACCACAATGAGTAGAGCAGAAAAAGCCAGGTGATAGTCTGGTCTCTTAAAAAAAGGAATGAAATGGCCATCTCTTATAAGATGTCTACAAAATGGCTAAATAGCCAGAAGGCAACAAAATGTAGAGGAAACAATCATGCATTGGCTAGAGGATAAACAGGCACATGACCACTATTCCATCTCTAACTCCTATTCAAAGATGTAAAATATGTTTTCCATAATATTTGGGTGTATTTAGACACTGAGCAGTCTGTCTAGTAGCCTAGTTCTTATTGATATGTGATAATAATATGAACATGTGTTTTAATAGCATGAAACCCTTGAGGACCACTTCATTTATTGCACTAATCGCTACAGTTTTGTCTCAAAATCCTAAAAGGGCATAAGAAAATAAATCCTAGTACACGCTGATTAACTTGACCTGCATTTCTATTAACTACATATTCATAGTTTAAGTAGGAGTTTAAGAGGAGGAGAGCCCAGTGGCTTAGTTTAGTGGCTCAGTGCGTGTGCTACAGATAGGATTTCCATTCCTTCTGTCTGGTTTCCTGGCTTGGCAAAGGCAAGGAGTGTTGCATCTTCTGGATGAGTGGAAAAGAGAGTATCTATCTCATCTCTCAGCAGTGACCTCTCCAGTTGATGAGGTAGCAGTGCTGAAAGGAACACTACAGTCTCCACTGAAGCCAAAATGAGGATGGCTACAGGGAAAGGACCCAAGAAAGTGTAGTAAATGTAAACCGAAAAGAGATATGGAGGGTCTTCACTGCTCCAAACAGGAACACAATAACCCTTTTTTCTTCATTAATACTTCAAAGTACTCTACTTCTCACTCCATCTTTGCATACCACTTTCTCTTAAAGGAAGGAAATGAAGTTTCACTGCAGGCATACTGTCTATACTTATTCGTCCCTTCTATGTTGTGGGAAAAGGCGTAAATGTATACAAGTAGTTTCTATAAGTTCTGCAGGCAGCAGGGGCTCTTTAATAGCATGGCAGTTACTTTTTCAACCTCTATCTG
The DNA here is from genome assembly GCF_018139145.2 of Gymnogyps californianus. Classification (NCBI taxonomy): domain Eukaryota; kingdom Metazoa; phylum Chordata; class Aves; order Accipitriformes; family Cathartidae; genus Gymnogyps; species Gymnogyps californianus. The sequence goes on from NC_059471.1 coordinate 156,159,938, forward strand.
CATGTGTATGCGTGTCTGCATGTTACAGAGAGACACACAGAGAGTGAGCAGTGCGGCTGAATTTAGAAAGCTATAGATGTTCTCATCAGCCCCATGCAATGCAGCAGAGATTCCTTCCAAAAGCCAAGGGAGCAGAGGCTGCAGACAACAGATGTGAGAGGGGTTCCCATAACTGTCAATTTTCAAAGTGTTTGCATTGAAAAGAGAGGAGGTGCTATTTTGATTGATATTTCAGTCACAGTATATAAAGCAGAGGAATTCTTCTTACCCTCTGCTTGTCATACTGATCTGCATACTCTCTCAGCTGGACTTGGGGCTACTACTTACTGCATCTGAAAGGCTGAAACTCACTGGGAATAAAGAATTCTTGTAACCATGCCGGAACCCACGAAGAAAGATGGTAAGCATAACAAATATTACCTGAACATTTCTTAATTACAGGAATTATGAGTACGCACGCACAAAACACCTTTTAGACCATCTTGCAATTTCAGCAACAAATAATATCTAAGAGTGATAGCTGCGTAACATCATTATATCATTACAGATCTCCGATCCTTTTAAACTAAGAAATTACTTTCAGGTAAGGGTATAGCACAAAACTGTTTTGGCCTCTAACTGTTTTAGACAATAAACAATGGCTTTGCAGAGATATTGAGAAACTACTTGATTGGGCAAATGTTGTATTCATTTTTTAAAGACTGCAGGATTTTTGTAGTGCAATTAGTGGTTTCTCTATAGCTAAGACATCCAGACTCTGGAAAAGAGGGAATAAGCATGTCTCACAGTTTAAAAAGTCAGCATGTTGATATGTTTTTCATAAATTTTTGTAAGTTATTGAGTAGAAAGGATGTGTTCATGAAACAGTTTTAAGGTTCTGATGAAAATATATTCTATATGTCTAATGCATAAGTGAAGAATGTAGTAAGTTTTTCTGTACAGGTCAAACTGGAATGATACATTTTTCCACACTACAGAAATTATTATTTTATGTTTCAGAAGGATAGTTAAAGGCAGTAATACTGGCCCCTTTTGTGGAACTATTAAGTTCATAGCAAAGAAATTGAGTATGTACTCTGCCAGCAAGATACAGAAATGCCCACTGGAGGCTGTCCAAACAGACATAAAATGTCCAGGGTCTATTAATTCATAACTTTTTAAAAGCTAGCATTTATTTTTTACTATTTTGAAAATTTAAGCTAAATAAGCTTCTTATATTTGCATTACTTCCATAGCCCTTCTTTTTTTTTTCTTTCAAATTCAGATGTTTTGGTAAGAATTTTTGATGATTATTGTTTAGCATTGACAATATACATAGCTTCTGCAAAGCCACAAATGCGCAAACCGTATATACTTTGCAGGTGTTGGCAAACAAGAGGTATACAGACAGGTTCCCTAGTGCATTCCCAAATGCAAAACTGAGTTTAATCTTAAAGACAATTTTGTGGAAAGTATAGAAGTCATTAAATAGAATTTATTTCCCATCAATTCTGAAAGATCTGATAGGCCCATGTGTGTAGTTTGAACGAGTACATTTGATTCAACACTGACCTATCCATAGCATTGGCTTTATTTTAAAAATCTTTTTGAAATATTTTCTGTTTTTGTGGAAGGCAAGAGCAGAGCAACTATCAGGAGCATTAGGCATTTTCAGCACCTTGTTGGGTTGGGGGATATGAAAACTAAACTTTTTGCATGACTGAGTCTTAAGCAAGTAGTGTTGACAGACCAATGTGATCATTTTACTTACTGGCCCTCCTTAGTGCTTGAGGACAATGATGGATGAAGTATCCTTCTGAAAATAGCTACACCAAGTGCACGTATTAATACGAGAACCTAATCCTCTATATCAAATCTAGACCCAAGCCCCTTCTAGAGTGTCTTATTTGTAATTCAGATGATTTACACATGTATTAAGTGTCCTTTTTATTTGATCTGTTATTTGACTGGATATTATACAGTTTAATCAGAATGCATTCTGTGGCTGCCAACTAAAAAAAACCCTAAAATATTTCTGCACTTTCAAAAGATATGTGCTTTGGAGAAAATTTGTTAGGAGGCTCATGTTTCTAAAGGTTATTATTCTGTTTAAGACTAGATTGTTTCAAAGATGTTCTTACAATGCAGTGATTACAAATGCAGCTCTGTGGTTGTGTTACAAAATAAGTTTAGCAGCTCTGAGTTACATTATATTGACAGTGGAATAAATGTGATTTTTGATGAGTCAATATTCAGGAACATAAAAAATATTGAAGCCTTCTGTCCTGATAGAGCTAGAGTTCACAAGTAGTAATGAGCTCTGGAAAAGTGATACATACAAGTTGTACTCTGGTTGTTCCTCATATCCTTATTTGCAGCCAGTAGATCAAGGTGATAACAGGTTTATCTTATTGTACTTAAGAGATTAGCTGCTTCCTAAAGATTTTTCATTGATCAAGAACTCACCTGAGCTGGTGGCAGTACTTGTATAGTAAGTACAAGTACTTACTATATTAGTGGCAGCAGTATTCGGTACCAATAATAGTACAATACCACTGCTATTACTCATACTAGCTCTACCAGTAAGAATTCAGAACCTCACGTGTCCATCAAATGCCTGTTCTCAAGGTAATTTCCAAGGCGTGAAGGATTGAAGGTAATTAATTAATGAAGCTGAACCTTGGACTGACTACATTCTGGAAGGTACCACTGGAAGGACTCTCTGAGAAACCTTTGGGGAACTTGTTGGCAAACTAAAATAGAAAGCAGAGAAAAAAAGAGGCTTAAGGTTTCTGCATCACATGGGCACCTAAGCAGTATTCTTCTGACATTTCCAAAAGAAGCAATCTACATGAATGATCCCATACTCCTTATTCTCGCAGGTCCTGCCAGTTAAAGACAGCACACACAAGAGCAAGCAGCTGAGAAATCAGAAACTGGCTAACACTTGAATGTTAAGAAAATCTCAGCTTTGCATTTTTTTGTCACTGTCGTCTCTGAAGTACATAGCTAGCTTTTTCAGAGGCAGTGCTGTAGCAAGCTCCCAGGCTTTTTTTCAGGCCAAATGCTCTTTGAGCTATTTTAAGATTATTAGATTACCAAAGTGAGAAATTTCCTGACTTGGTGAGAGTGTAGCCTCACAATGCGCTCTTAACAAATAGGATCACCAAATTAAACACACCACTCAGCTTAGAGAAGGTTGCTGGAGCACTTCAGCCTTATGGAATTTGTCACTGTAGAAACAGGCTTCCTTGACCAATGATTTAAGGCCTTTATTGTACTCCTAAAAAGTCGAAGTCCTATATATTACCTCAGCTGTGGCTTCTTTGGAGTACATGGTCATGCTGTTGTAAGACAGTTTTGTCTTAGCCTGTTCAAAATTTCATATTTGCAAGGTGAAGTTTACATCAATGGGTTAACTGATCCCAGTGGATGACTAGGATAGGACTGTGATGCCAAAGACCTTTACCAGTGCATTTAAATTTAACGGCCTTTAGTTTTCCTCGTGACTAATAAAATAACCCTCCCTCATATAATTACTTCCTGTAATTTATTGTAATCACGCAGTCAATCTTTCCTCTCCCCCCTTTCCTTAACCAATATTCATAATAAGAGCTGCCCATTAATTAGGTGCCCTCTTAAACTGTCACAGGCCACGGCATTTGGATATGCTTTTGTAAAAGTGCCAAGTCTCTCAAGAGCAACGGTTTCAAACTATTTGTGGGCATCATCCCACAGGGACAGGTGCAAGTCAGTCCTCAGTAGGCAGCTCTGTAAATTTGCCTTATTTATTCTCCCCAATCTAGGAAACAACTCATGGCCATGAGTTAAGCGACCAGTCCAAATTTTAAGCCAAAGCATTTATCAACTGTCTGCCAACTTCATTTTCTAAGAGTTTGCACGCTCTGCTTGAATACTGCCTGGAGCATCCACATATTGGCAAGGAATCAAAATTAAAAAGCAGTGTGTCTACTTTAGACAGTGTTTTAGTAAAACTTTTTTTGATCTATAAACAGCATAGATGTAAAAGTTGTGAAGAAAACTGTGCATATATTGTCTGTTAGAAAGACAATCCCTAAAACATGAAGCAATTTGTGAAAGGAGGTAAACAGACATATCAGTAGAGCCCGCTTTGGAGATATGGTAACACTGCTCTCTCTGAAGAAGCCCAGTTGAAACAGCCTTTACTTATATTGGCTTTTAAACATGACTGGTTTTGTTTCATTTCATGATTCTTCTATAATTATATTTGCATTATATTTATAATATTTAAAACTATACCACAGTCTGGTGTATCAAGATAATAGGCACTGTCAAACAAGTCAGCTAGTCATATAAATCATATAAGTAGACATGTAGAGCAGCATTCCAGAGGGAAATCAATCTCAGTATCAAGGTTGGATAAGAGTTAATTAAAGTAAGATTTCTATTAATATCATATTTTCAAGGCTAGACAATTTTTCAGAGGTGAAAAAGAAGTTAAATGGTAATTCTGCTTCAGTGTATGGATTTGGCTTGTGTCAAAATTAACACTGCTGATGGAAAGTTTTCCTGAAAATTCAAGAACCCAGCATGCAAACATTGTATAACGTTGCTTAGTGCTTTCCATGCAGAAGACTGGACCTGTATAATCATTTTATTATGGCACCAAACTGGGTAGTGCAGCTGCTGCTGTCCTTGCTGCATAGATACATGCTTCAGTGAGGCAAAAGAAAAGCATACAGACATCCATCTTCTGCCATCATCATTGCCCCTCTGCAGGACTGACTGTAAAATGCATTCCCATTATTTCTAACTACCTTCAGTCTTAGAGCCAAATCACACTCAAAGTCAGGCCCATATATATAATTTACTAGCACTGTATTAAAGTTACAGGTAAATGAGTTTGGGTGGATGAAGGAAGGAGGAAACCCTAACCCCTTATCTTATTTTCCCTCTCAATTCTTTAGAAAGTTTCTCTTCATCACCTCTGGCTAATAAATTTAAAGCCCTCACAAACGGAAAGCAAACTTATGCCTAACTGTTGTAATTAGATCCGTTAGGGTGGGCCCCGCTCCCATCCCGAGCCCTATAGAGCAGTGTCCTCCTGCATAGATCTTGTTGCACGCTGGGAATTGGGTTGTTCTTAGACTGTCTTTGCCCTCCCATTGCTAAGTTCTAAGTGTTGCTCCCACACTTCCTTCTGAGATACCAGAGCATCTCAGATTTATTCTTTGACCTTCTGCCTCCCCTGCTCCTAAGTTTAAGACTACTTTTCCAATCAGATTAATGTGATTGAGAAAACCCTACACTGGCAAAAAAAAAATCCCCAAACTTGATTTATTTTGGAGTTTTTATGCTTTGTTTTATTATGGTGTAAATTGAAGGAACTACATCGATTTTTTTTCTTATACAATGCATTGATTTTTTTTTAATACCAGTATAGGAGGATAATGCAAGATTGATCCGGCTTACTGTTGATCTTACTTGAGTTGAAAATCTCGTCCACCCTGTGCAAAAAGCAGTGCATCTATGCACAGGAAAAATATTTACTATTGTCACACTAAAATAAAAAACTCATTGAGTTTAGGAGGAAAGCAGGGAATAGTCTTTCAGCAGACCAGAGGGTGCTTTGTACTTGGCAAAACTGAAATTAGCAAATGCTGCCTTTGTGCCTCCCTATGCTGCACCTGTTGGGAAGATAAATAAAGGACTGCCCAGTTCTTTCCCCTCATACCTCCTAAATATATCACTTTAAGAGAGCTTTAAAAAAAACCAACCATGCTACAGTACCCTTCTGCTCCATGAAAAAGTGGATGAGTTTCTTCATGTTAGTTTCAGGGATCTACCAAACAAGATGCGAAGGTCTGTGGTCGCATAGCAAAAAAATAGCAGAGAGATCTGGGGAGACTTCAGTTATCAAAACATTAGTAGCTACCACACACATTAACGGTCCTTGGAAAATACGTTGTACAACATATCTCATGTTTCATGACGGGACATCCAGAAGGTTCCTTGAAGTGGAAGAGCAAATCGAGTTTGAAAATAAACTGCCTGGGGAAATTTCCCCTGGGATAGGGCCAAATACTAGACTTGTCACTCGGGGAAAATGCAGAGATTCCACTAAGTTAGAGGTCCTAATTTAATAATTGCTCTAGAGTGAGGGGAAAAAGGTTGTTCTCATCCAGACAGTAATGTGGCTTTGCACTGAACGTAAAAATCTGTAAAATAAAGGAGAAGGCAAAGGGATAGAATCATTAACTTCAGTTGTAATTAGAGTTTTCTCAGTCCCACTGCAAACAGCTTTGTCTCTTGAGTCTGAGGAACTGTGTGGCTGAGAAACAGCTCCTTCTCTTCCCATCCAGCCTTCTCCCTCTGCTCTCAGTCACAACTGAAGTGCTACTTCTGAAGACTCCAAAAAATAGGTTTCTCTTTTTCACTGCTGCCAGGGAACCAATATTTGAAGCCATTTTTCCATCATTCACTAGGGGAGTTTGATGCACTTTATGACCACCAGGAGATTTTGTTCTTTTGCTTTGAAGAGCTGTTGGTGTTTTAAGAGTTAGGGAAGAGAGGACTGAGCTGACATGAATGTCCATGTTAGTTCATTGAAAATTTTGATACATTTGCAACCGTACAAAGATCCTAATGGTCTTCACACTGCCACAGAAGATCTCTGGGTTAGGAACCAGATATCCACATGGAAGTATGTGCAAATGAACTAGGTGTCCCTGCTCCCATTGGAGTCATGGACAGCAGGTCATTACAGTCAGTGGAGCCCAGACTGCTGCTCAGCTGACCAGCCAGCAGTTGCCTAAACATAGGTGCCTACTGCCATATGAGACACTCTGGGATACACAGAATATCCATTTTGGGCTGGCAGATATGACTCAGGACCTATGGGAGCTTTGCAATACCCTGGAGTCGCAGCTAGAAACCAGAAGGGTATGCTACAGCATCTGAACATCATTGATCACCTATGTTTAAGAAAATAAATTAAGCCATAAGCAGCTATTTTATGGCAAATAAAAATCTAATTCCATTGATTATAATGGTAGCTTGGACTCCGAGCTCACACCATAGACACATTCATGTGTCTCCCTTTTTTCTGAGTACCTTAACAAAAAGGCTGCAGTTATTCTCTATAATTTGTTCAATTACTATTTAAGGATTTTCTGCAATGTGTAGTTTTATAAGAAGACAAGGAGAGAGCTCCACTCCAGCATTATTTGCATGTGATACTCAGATGCTCTTCCTCAATAAATGAGGGAGTACATTGGGCCCAGATTCCCCTGAGCAGAGAAGAGTGCACCCTTGTGTAATCTGCTGGGTGCACTGATAAAAATTAAAAAAAAAAAAAAAAGGTGCTACTGCCATTTTTTTGCTATTTGGGAGATCCAGCTGGTTTTACTTGCTTTATTTTTTATAAGAAGGAGTCAATGTATTTTATTTCATGGCTAAGATGAGTGTTTAAATCAACTCAAAATTAAATTTCTTTTTTGCATCAATGAGAGGAAACAGAAAGTTGCATTTCTGTTCAAATCAATATTAATTCCTCTTCTTCCTTTCTACTCTAGCTTGCTCTCATTTCCTCCAACAGCTTGATGTTTTTAGATGAATGACTCTTACATCAAGGACATTTGTAGCTATGAGTAACGAGCACTTTTTATGTTAAATAATACAGTGTTTCTGAATATTGTACAATGTGTTCAACAAAACACATGTAGTTTTAGGAATCTCCATGAATTCCTATTTCTGGAATTTATTCTCCCTAATTTGTCAGGTGTGGTTTTAGCTCCTAGAGCTCACTGAACTAGCAGGTGGTTCAGCCAAGATGAAGATGCTTGCAGAAGAGAGTGAATTAGAGTCAAAATCCAGTTCTGTGTCCAACAGGATTTTATGTCCTAAGAAGCTGTTCTAGCAAGCATATTTTGGTAAAAGTTTCAGTCAATCTTCACTGCTTCCTGAGATGCTGTAGGGACAGAAAGAAAGTTACTGTGGATTCAAAAAGTATGAAGATAGATTTCTGCTCAGAGACCTCTCAGAACCCTAAAAAATGCAGCATTCACAAAATGGAGTGTTTTCTCTCTGGCTTCCCTCCCCCGTTACCTACGTCTGTATTGCTAATAGCATCTCCACAGAGCAGTCAGTGGGACCTAGGCTAAGCGATGCAGGATGTCTTACATCCACACAGCTTAGAACTGCCTCTTCTGAAGAAGACCAATTACACCCATAATCCTCTACTGCTTGGCCAAGTGTCTTTATGTGTATTTTCAGTTCAAAGTGCCAAAATAACCTGTGGCCTCTGCTGCAGTTAGCCATCGTGGTGTTAGATGTCATAATACTGAAATGTTGCATGCCCTGCTCTCTCGTAGTGCTAGATGGGGGTTAATTTAGGACATCAGACCTCCTGGAGTAGTGTCAGAGGGTTGTTGAGCAGAAAGTCAAATATGGCACAGTCTCAGAAAAGTTCCAAAATTCCAAAAAATTCACCATCCTAAAAATTGGGATTGTTCCATGCTCTGCCTTGGAGTAAAGCTGTTTGTTTCAGGAAAGTCCCTCACGAATACGATAACTTGCAAGTCGGTCAGTGCATGTGACTTCCATGCAGTGCAGAGAGTTGCAGTACCAGGACGTGGGAGCATGGCTCAGTGACTCATTCCACAGTTTAGAGCCCCGCCATGTCCCATCTCCATGTTCCCAAAAGTGTACAGACACTGCAGCAAGAAGGGAGTCCTGCCATGTCTTGCAGCAATGGAACATGTTCAAGAGAGTCATTGCTCTCCCTTCCCTGGAGATTAGGAAATATTTCTTACATAATTTGCTATCCCCTGGCCCTACTACTAATTGAAAATAGCATGTGATCTACTTCTGAGGGCAGTTATCCTTATATGTGATGGCTCCAGCAAGTTATTTTGATCAGGTGATTATTACAAAAAGCTCTGTTCTAATTTAATTCTCCATAGGATCAAATGGTGGTTTTAGTGAGCATTGTTCAGTAGTGCTATGATGCTTCCTGAGAGGGATCTGTATTAAAATACACACTCATCACGACTTTGCAGGCTCAGAATAACTTGCTAATTTTGGTCATAAATGCCAAGAGTAGGTTGCAGTCATACACAGACACAGATGAAGATTCCCTTTTCATACAGATTTCTGTTTATAAATCTTAGCTCTGTGTGCATAGACACAAATTGCAGAGACATTTGCTCCACTTCTTGCTATTGAACTGACTGGATGGAAAATGTTAGGTAGGGGCTGAGCAAAAGCAACTCACAAACCAGCTCAAACGGTTACTTTTTTCTTGAACGGGAGCCACGCTTTGCTCAGCCAGCATGCAAACCCAGTCCGAAAGCCTATTCCAAATTTTATCTTCTCTCGAAGCCCTGAAGATGTGATGAAATTAAACTGAATACAGATGCAGCTAAAACTGAGAGAGACCCCAAATGAAAAGCTTACTGGTTCAGCTGATGGGATAGTTCTTACTCCTTGATACTCACCTACTCCAGTGTGCTAGTGGACTAGAAAGAGCAGTAAGACATAGTTGTTGAACAGTTGTTGAATTCCAACCTTTGGGTATTTTTATGTTCATTTTCATAACTTCGTGCCACGAGATCTTTTCTGCGCAAGAGAAATGCACAAATTATGGCCCCTAGCACCAGTTCCAACTGTTCTAGAAGGAAGAAAATCTTCCTCTTATCAGTCTGAGCTGATTGTGCTAGTGCGGTAGGGCCTTTCACTGTTTTCAGACCTGAAACGAAACATTTCAAACCTTTTGCGCACCTGAACATACACGGCATTGCATTTCTGTCCTTTTTCAACAGCTTTATTAGTTTCCAGTACCCCTAAAGCATTGTTCCTAGAAAAAATTACAGAAAACACTTATCCCTGGTGATGTGGAGAATATCTGTGGCTAGAGATATCTAGGAACAGTCACACGAGAAATGCCATGCAGATGGAGTAATTCATTGACTAATAGCTTCTGGGTCTCATGCTGTGATATTCACATAGATAGAGATATACATACACACACTGTAGCACATTCGGTATCTCCTGTTTTTATAAGAACATAGTATCTAGGCCAAAAACCTTATTTTAGACCCAAAGAGGAGCGTAATACCAATGGAGGCTGTGGCTGCCACTCCTCCACAGATGCAGACTTCAGTGAAGGCACAGAGGGTCAGATGCCTGATGACATTTTTTCCATGGCATTCCCTCCAGCCTTACTAATCTTTCATCTAAGCTTTCCTTAGCCCTATTTTTAAAGGGGAAATCTGACCTCTGTCCTCTGCCCCTTTTTCTTTGCCCTTGTTTTGCATTTCCATGTTTTGCAATGAAGGTTGCTCTCTTACCCAACAGCTTTTTTAGCTGGAGAGAAAGTATATTCAGTGAGCTGTGACTGTTATTCACAATAGCCTCTCAAATGCATTTTGCTGTCATGCGTTGTAAGAGCTTTCTTTTATACATATCACTTACTGATTTACTGAAGCAAACCCCCACAGTTTGTCTGCAAACATCCTGCTGTGGTGTTTTCCCTAAAGGCAAAGTTAAGTGATTTTTTTAAAGTGAAGGCTTATAATTCTCACAGTTACCCTCATTGCTGCAGAATGGGATTGAGAGGTAGAAAATGTAACAGTATTAACACAGAGGGATGTATGTAATTTCGTATGCCTAACATCCACAAAGGGACATACGTGACTTTCATGTTCATAAATATTGCTGCACGATCCACCAAAGATTTGCCTAGTGCCATAGGTCTCTGGGACCTTAGATCTCCTAAATTTTTACCTACAGAAAAAGTCCTTTCTCTCCACATATGCAAAATACTCCTAAAGGTTTTTCAATACAATGCTGAATTCCAGGCATCTGAGCAACAATAAATATCTATATGCAAACAAGCTTACAAAAAAAAGAAAACTCCCAAGGTCCGTACAAAGAATTCCCATTAAATAAGTAAGTTTCTGAGTTTTAGGGTAACATCTGATTCTTTTAGTGTTTGATACCAGCAACACTGCAACTCTGATACAAAGTTTTCCTGCATTGCCAGTTATGTTTGGGGTTTTTTTAGTTCTTCTCCAGACTGAATTACAAATCATCTTTGGTTGGCATGTACTGGAACATCAGCACTCACAAAAAGTAGCAGCCCCTCAATCTCGTAGCCCATAAATACGAGTTATCCTTAGTAAACCAAGAAAGTGGATGCTACTACCCTCTTTTTGATCTTGAGTGAGCTATGTTCCACAAGTCTGATGACTGAAAATTACCATAGGGTAAAAAATTCACGTTGACATAAGTAATGGATTATTAGTGATTAGCTACTTGAAACGATCTCTAATCACTTGCACACCTGACAGCCCTGTGTCAGGGTTCCTCATTACAATCCCATTCTGTAAGACATTGTCTCTCAAGAGGAGGCCGAGTACTGAAGTGCAGATGACAGGAGAGTGCTCTTATCTGAAGGAAGTCTGAGAAGACTCTTCCTTCTTGAAAAGATCACAGAGTATCAGATTATCTGTCACCTACTGTCAAATAGACTTGAAGCAAATGCTTTTCTTATTTGGTATTTGGACACAGTCATGACAGTGTTTAGACACAGTTGTAGTACATATTACTTTGACAAAGAGCTGATAACAAGCTGATAAATTCAGTCCTGGGGAAATCTCAACATGTGCATGTTTGGTTTTGCCCTGACCCTCAAAGAAAAGTTGACATTTCAAAAACGGTGGAATGGGAATACCAGCAGGTTTCCATTTTAAATTGTTGAATCATTTTAGTCTGAAATTTGGTTAAAATTAAACCTATCAGCATGTCTCAAATGCTTCCTTGTAATTTGCTGAAATAAGTTAGATTGCATGAGTTCACGTCTCCACAGCTTTATGCTGATGCCCTCATTTTCCCCTAAGAGTCAAGCTCTCTAAGTGGAATGATTTCCCACTATCTGCACATATTCACATGGCTCTCAGGACTAACCTGGATGCACTGAACAACAGCAGATGTAGTCCTTTGTGGATCTCACTCCAGTTATGCAGAGCATCAGGTCCATAAAGCGATTTCCATAAAACAATACTGCAATTGATTTCCTTGATTCAGAGTGAAATATTTCAGGATAGTTCAGCAAAACAACAGTGTTGTGATTTGGGCTGAGCAAGAGTGAAGACATTTTTCTAAATTAGGAAAATGCTTCCTGAGCCGGTTTGGAAATTATCTGGACAATCTGAAAGGAAGTTCTTTATTGGTTAAATACTCATCTCTTGAAATAACTGCCCTTTCAACTTTATTGCTGACTTTTATCCTATAATTAGAAGTGCAACTGTCATTGGAAATATATTGTTAAATTTGAGGAATAAATTACTGTTGTTCCTGAGCAGCAGTTCTTTGTTTTATGATGTTTTTAATCCAATAACCTGGTCCACTTTATTACATTTTGCAGCTTTCAGAAAGGAAATTAGCATTACTCAGTGTACTGCTATCTCTGGTATCATACTGTGGTGTCTTTTGCTTTCATTTTTCCCTATGGACTCTCTTGAACTAAATGAAAATATTTGCTTCCAGAGAAAAATTATTAACAAGCTATTGCAAGGAAGGATAGGAAACTGAGAATAAAGTCTATCTATTGCTATACTATTTTACATGGGATCAAACTTTTCTGATGAGTGAATTAATTGATTTCAGTAAATATATAACGAAGATTAATTAGATTTGGGTTATTTAAAACAAGAATATCACTTGGCTGGGCTAGGAGTAATTTTGAAAGCTTGATTTCTCATTAGCACCTGCTGCCAAAAAATCATATTATTTTGCAGGCAATTTAACACATTAAAAATGTGTTGCAACATCTAATGAATCTAGGAATGTATGAACTATGCTGTGTTCATATATTTTGTGTTTACGCAGAAAAGACTGTCTCCTGAACACTGGAAGTAACGAAACCTGGCTCTCTATGGCTGTGTGTCTTTTGTCCCTGCAAATACGAAAATGAGAGATCACTGAATTTTGACCTATGAGCCAGATCACTAATTTTTAACCTGAAGACAAGAATCAGACCTGCTCTGACTCCTCCTTGCTCTCTGGCAATCACAGTCACACCTGAGGCTGGGAACCCAGACAGCAAACGGGGGACATGGGCAATATTGTTAGCCCGCAGCGCCCCTTACGGGTCATTAGCAAATATAAGACAGACCATCAGGTGTAGCTGGATCGTGTGAATCTGTTCACGGACCTTAATGGGACCTTTTTAACATACACTATAAAAAAGGCAGAGTGAATGCTCGCAGCTGAACTATAGTATAGTGGGAGTGGTTCTGCAGCGCTTCCACCACACCTACAGCCCTTTTTTAATACAGCAGAAGACAGAAATCTGCGCTCACTGCTGAGACCCAGCAGAGATAGGGCTTTCAGGTATGAAACTGTAGAGGTAAATCTGTCAGGTTGAGAAGTCCAGATCTGGTGTTTCAGGACTGTTTTATTGTTGGTTTTACAATGTAAAAATAGGAACACTGCTTCTGTTCTTTAGACATAAGCACCCATCTGGTTGGCAATATTCACACAGCCAGTTTTCTCCTTCCCCTGTTTAACTGGAGCCAGAACCATGTAGTACATCATGTGAAGCAACATTAAAGAACGGCTCAGATGATTGAGAACAGGTAGGTGAGGAATATAGAATTTCAGGAGTAAGGAATCATTTCAGACTTACATTAAATTGGTGGTATATAAACTGAGATGGTGCCATAATACAGGAAAGTTTGAGACTTTCTATCATTGAGCTACCATTTGTAGGAAGAAGCTGACTCGGGGTGGAATTTCCACAGTTTTCACTATGTAAATATTATGGGGAAAATGCCTACTAAGTATTTTTTCAGTGACATTTGGGATTGCGTATACCTCATTTTGTAACAAGTTCTGCAATGATAGTTCAAAATAAAATGTTTTTATTTCCAAACATGGAAATAACACATCAAGATGTGGAATAAAAGATAAATCAATATAGCCACAAACAGACTCAGGGCTAGAGAATTTTTCAGTGGCTTTGCAGGTACAGCTGTGCTGACAAAGACTTCTCATAAAGGTGCAGTTATGATGGCAAACTGAATTGCCTTATCAGCACAAGTCACTTACTTTGGCAAACGCTATAACACATTTCAGCAAAATCCTTTCGCCATATAGGTGGTGTAACCAGCAAAACTTTGCCTACAAGATTTTGCAGGATAGATAGCATCACAAAATTTCAGTTTTGGAAGTTTAAAAAAAAAAAAAGTGTTGTTGGTTTTTTTTAAAATGATGGAATAAGTTAGAAAACTGCAATTGTGAAAAGCTCAATGGAAAAACATTTAGTCAAAAAGTTTCAACTAAGTGTGGCCTTCAAATTATAGTCTACTGCTAGTCTGTGGTCTGTGAGATACAAGCATGAATACTCTTTTTTTCTCTTATATGCACAAGTGCTCAGGAACTAACTTCTATGGATTAACATCTTTGATATAAAGTAAGAGAAGAAAGATACAATGGAAATACAAATGGAATTTAATTACTCCATGTTGGTGCCTTGTGGGCTGAGTAGGTTAAAAATGAGTTTGAGAATGTATGGAAACTTGATAACTAGACTAAAGCCACCAACTTTAGCTTTATTTATCTATCTATTTTAAATACTGTCAACACTTGGCAGCCTTCTAGTTCCCAGTTACAGTACATACGCAACTTCAAGACTGCCACGGAAGTCTTGCACGATCTGATGAGGGTGCTGACTGCTGATGGCTGCCTCCTACCTTCCAGAAATTAAATGGGGGGGGGAGCGGTTAATGCATGGATGATGTAGTCCTTTACTGGACAGTCTACTTGCACAAACTTAGGGGAATATAGATATGTAACCATACATTTTATTAAGGAAACTACTTTTGTTCAAGGTCATGGTTACAGTGTTCTTTAGAGATTAATTCCTATATGAAAGCAAAGTTCTCATAAGAAATGAGAAAGATGTGGAAGCTTACATATGATCAGTTTTGATTTAATAGCATCATTTTAGAAAAACGGGAACTGCAAGGAAAACATACTAAACAAGCAATGGTTGCTTTAAGCACTTCCATAATTATGGATGGCAATGAAGACAAAATCTGGAGTCACCAATTACACTGCAGGTCCTCAAGTGGATCTATGAACTATTTCTTTGGTGTCTAATCCATTCCACAGAATTCACTATTACTAGGCTTTTGTTCCAACTGTTCGTTCAGTTTTTTAGTCCTTAAGTCAGGGAACATTCTGCATTTATCATATGATGGTTTGATCGGATCCTGTGGCCCATAAAATCCTTTATAAATGGAAGTATTTAGATTATTCCTGAAACAGGAGTATTGTAGGTGAGATTATATGCTGGGACTAGTTATTATCCTTGGTTTTGTTTTTTTCCTACAAGCTGAAATTCATTAGGAACGGTTTTGAATTTCAATCATATGCAAAACTAAATTTTTAAGCAAACTCTTTGTTAAGTGTATTTCTTCTGCAGTCCCCACCTGAAGATGCATCACTGGATTATGATGCTTTTAATTGTTGGAATATAAAAATAATTTCAGCTTCAGTAAAAATGCTGATTTGTTCACTTTGTTGCAATAAGAGGCAGTATTTAACCTAAGGTTGCTGTTTTCATGTCTAACCAGAAACAGTCATAGCTAGCCAAAACAGGCAGTCTCATCTGTTTACACCATCATTACAAGTGGAAACAGAAAATAGAAATACATTAATAAATTTATCAGTCTGGCTCCATCACACTGTTGGCCACAATAATAGTCATCTAGGCAGCCACCAGAGCACCACTGTTTATTCACTTCAGTCCTTTAGAAGGACTTTTGTTCTCAGGACCTAGGACCGAAGTCTGTTTAGAAGAGTTTCTGTAGCTTTATTTTAAAAGTAACATAGAAAATGTCCATGGATATTCATAAAAAAGGTAATGATTTCATCTGGTATTATAGTTTCTTGCTTCCACTCAGATTGGGAACTGTCTGCAGAAGTTGCATGCAAACCAGATTACTTCTCCGTGGAGAACTGAGACTCATGAGGCAGTGGGCAGACCCTGTCTGCATGACTGTGCTCAGCTTTTGCAGAATGCTGAGTATTCTGCTCTTTATTGATAAGAATAGTATTTACTCCCATTTAAGTCCAACTGAATGCATTAAGAGCGCTCTTATTGATTACAAATTACTTTGAATCAAGCCCTCTCTTTCCCAGCTCCTTTAATCTGGGGTCTGATAACAGTATTGTTTCCTAATGAAATGCTCATCATGCTCTGGTAATCTCTATAGTTTGTTGAGCAACTTCCTGTCTTCCAAAAGATGAGACTATGGCTTTTAATCACATCACTGATGCCACTGTGACTCTGTACTGGCCTGGGTGAAATGACCTATAAAAAAATGGTCAAACCATTTTGAGCCATTTCTCTTCTTCAGAGCACTTTTGTTGCAGGCAATGTAAGTAACACTGAAAGGAAGAAGCTTTACTGCTTTTCTCTGCTGATGATCTGGACATGAGGTCTGCGAAGCAACTGTTCCACACCCTTGGTCCTTCGCTGCCCACCTATTTCAGTGGAGCATCTACCCCAGGAGAAAGCCATGTGCCACAACGGCAGCTCTTGTGTCTTATAGGGGCCACGCACAGGGGACAATCCTTACACACAACAACTGTACAAGGGCTGGTGTGAGCCATGCTCTCTCCCCAAACTAGCATTTTGTCTATTTTTGTCTGACTAGCAGAGTCAGCACTTTAGGAATGTCTATGTAATAGTTATATTTGTCTGATCCCTTGAGGCTATGTCCGCAAGCTTAATCCACGTACTTAAATTTGACACAAGTTGACAGGTCTTTGTGACAAAAAGCATTAAGTGACCATCCTCGTGCTCTTTGACATATGAAAGTCACTTCAATATGCTGCTGTTACACAGACAGATATCATACCTGTATCCATGATGATGCAGCTATAGTCCTGGTTTCCCTTTCAGGTAAATGGGAGTAAGCCCTCTGGTCAGACTGGGTGAGATCCTGAATCCCTTGGCTGTTCAGACCATAGTCTTTGCTGGGTTCTAACCAATCTAACTGCAGGGAGAAATTAGTGCAGGAGACTTTCCTCCTCCCTCTTGTGAATGTTCCAGTCCGGTGATGGTGAAATGCTATCTTTAGACTTTGTGCAAGCCCTGATTTAATGCTTAAGGTCATTTCTTTCACCTACGGGAAAAAAACCCCACTACTCATTTTCCAATATCATTGGGAGTTCCTAAGCCTACCCAAAACAAACCTGGTCATGAGTACAGAGTCGCAAGATGAGAAGGGTTATCCAGCCAGACCTCTTTCCCGGTATGCTTGCTGATAACCTGTAGCTCTCAAATGGTCTGAACTGCAAGTCTCCAGAATACTTTGCTCCCAGCACAGTAGTAGAGTAGGACCTGGCGACTGTTTTAGAACTGTCAGCATGCCTCGTTATGTTTACACTCCAATGTGAAAAGTAATATATATGATATCAGGGAGTCACTATGCTTGCTGCTGTCACAGAAGCCAGTGGAAGTGGGAATTTAGAGCCCTTGAAAACTGGCCACCACACATAAGGACCCTGTCAGTTCCCTGCCAAAGCTTCTTGTGGTTATTGCAGGTCGGATGTCAGTGCAGCCAGACCTAAAATGGAATTGAAATTTTAAATAATGATAGTCCCAATTTAACATGGTTCTTAAGCATTTCCATAACTTTAGCACATGGGTAATTTCATGGAACTTTTTAAAGCTTAGTTATCTATATGCATAGCAAGAGGGTTTAAGTCTTATTTTATCTGAAAAACTGAACATCGTAAATGTGGAACAGTGATGGAAAATTGTTGGTAATGGTTCAAGTTGCATCACTTGCTGATTTTCAAAAGTGTATGTGTGCATGTATAATTATAAGTCACAAATAAAAATGTCTTGGCTCTAAGTGCTCATATCCCATGTCAAACTGGATCCTGATTGCATCTCATGGCATGGCTGAGGCATGAAAGCATTTCTGGAGATGTTATCTAAGTGACAGTTGTGCTTTCACTTTATTTGCTAACTACACTTCTCAATATACTATCTTTTCTGAGTAGCCATGTAGAAAGGACTGCTAAGTTAATTCCTTTTCTTGCTGTAGAATTATATATAGCCAGCTGCTTTACAAGTTTCACAACCAATGAATAACCCAAGGTCTGTGTTTAGCACGACATAACCCACTGAAATGCAACATTCTTGGCTTCTTAAATAAAGAACTGCAAAGAAGACATCATTACCTTTTGTCTTAGAAACTGTGAGGCAGTAGTTAACTTCAGTTGCTTAGTAGAAGGCCCAGTTGACATTATGGTATCAACCCAGCGGTAATTGAACCTTCAACAGCCTCTTTCCCCTGTAGCTCAAGAGGCATCATTACAACCCAGTGAAGAACATTTCTTCTCCCAAGGGGTGAGGAGTGCATGCTGGAGGCAACTCTTTCTCCACTTCTAGCCCCCCTGACAATGCCTCAACAGAGCACCATATTAGGCAATGGGGCTATCAGGAATGGCATCTGGGGACTCCAGTGAGCATGCCTCCTAGGGAAGGAGCACAACCGTAAGCTGCTGGCTGAGTGCACAGAGCCCTTTCCTGGCTGACAAGCCTGTTGCAGAGGTCAGCCAGAGAGGGCTATCATTCTTTGGGGAGGTGGAAACTACTCGGTGCTATTAATGGGTTTTTTCCTGGCTGTCCTCAGGAATGGGACTGTAAGCTAAGCATGACCATGAAAGGGGTCGCACATGGCCAAAAGATTATGTTGAAGTATCTCCCATGTCTCTGCCACCCCCAGTGCCTGGAACTCTCCCCCTTCCTTTTTTCCTCCCACATCATACTTCAGGTCTCTCCCCTGAGCTCAGTTCTTCCCTCAGTTTTCGAAGCAATAGCCCAAATAGCCTTGAATTGTGGTTTAGGAAAGAAACCACTGACTTCTTGGTCTGGCTTCAGTCATCATCCCATCACAGAACTGCAGAATAGCTGAGGTTGGAAAGGACCTCTGGAGATTGTCTAGTCCAATCTCCCTGCTAGGAACAGGGTCAACTAGAGTAGGTTGCCCATGACATTGCTCAGGTTTTGAATATCTCCTTGTACGTCTCCATGTATGAGATGAAGTTTAGACTATAATAACAGTGTTTCAGGTCTGGTCTATGCTGTAGATTTTGGCTAACATCTGAGCCTACTGCTAGGTCAGACAGGACTGGAAAGATGTGTGATTTCTGACCAACACTACTGTTGGTAGTAGTAGTTTGAAATAACTTTCAAAATGAAAGAAAAACTGAAGGCAAGTTGCTCAAAAGGCTCATAAGCCTTTCATCTGAGCCTGGAAAGTGCTTAGTTTGGTGAGCTTTTGTTTATAAATTTGTGGCTTTTGCTGGTGAGCCAGGGAGAATTTTCTAATTCGGTGTTCATAAGAATACTCCCTGTTTCTAGCTGTTAAATTTCAAAAAGACAAGTATACAGTCAATAATTTTCTGCTGTTACTTTTCCGTGCAAGAAATAGACTTCCGTGCCACAGAGATGTGATTTTATTCTCAGTGGAAGCAGTGAGAAATGTCATGGTAGTAAAGGGGATACGTTCCAAGACGTACTTTTTGTGGTGGAAATTTCATATTTTCATATGAAAAATTTAAATATTTTCCTAGGCCACAAAGTGAAACTTAGTATGTCAGTAATTAGATCAGAAAAAATAAATTGCTATGAACCTAAGTAAAGCTTTTTTATTATTATCAGGCTCTGTGTCTGTTGGTCTTTAATATACATTCTCCCTTTTATTCTGTATGATAGGTGCTGTGACCAGAATGTACAGCACTAGGCTATTTCCCTGTAGCAAGGGATTCTCTTTGGACCCTCTACAAGGATTTACTATAGCATCCACTTATGTGGCTGGAAGTTCCTAAACCATATCAAATTCACACACTCAGCTTAAAATTGTGTTTGTACTAAAAGTATTCCTCCCTTTTAAATATTAAATGGATTTATTAAGAATGAGAAGTATGTTTTAGTTATATTTAGACCTGAGTGCAAAGGAATAGCCTTACCAGCATTTCTGTGTGACAGAAATTGAAACTTTATTTCCTGAATATGACCTGAAGTGGGGTCCCAAAGGTTAATACCCATAACATGACAAAGGTTAGTAAGAGCCATCTACTGTTACAGTTAAGGATTTCAACCATTTAAATCTTTGCTTGTTGCAAGTAGTTGAACTATAAGTCAATGCACTATCTCAAATAAATATTACTATTTTCAACCAGTGTAGAGTCCTAAGGCTTTTACAGGTTGAAAATAAGCTTCCTTTAACATTTTAAAAATAAATTTTATCTAGTTAATTTGTTCTTATGTTTTTAGATCAGAGAACATGTAATCCCAAAAGGATAACATTTAAATAGGATAAAAAGCCTGGTTTCTGTATTACACATCTGAAAGGGAAGTGATTTAGATTAAAAACCATGACTGAAAGAAAGAAAAACCAAACATACTGTAGGTCCTACACAGAGCAGCTAAGCTGATATTTTTACTTTCTGTTTGCACTGAACACTGAACTTTAGATCTAATGGTGTGGTGAAAATGAGGTAAAGGTCTCTGGATTCTCTGTGCATGATCCTCCTCAGTTAATGGATCCATTACACTTCACAATTAAAGTCGTATCAGATATTATTCCAGTTGATGGAAAGTTTGCTTAAAAATAGGTTATCATCTGACAGAAGCATATTGATGTGGTAAGTTATACATTTAAGCATAGGTTCAAGACCAACTGACTTAAACAAATCAAACCCAAACTTGAAATTCAACTTGGATTCCATGATATTCCAGAACTGTCCTAAACTGGAATTGCCAAAAGGTCCCCAAATGTACTGGGGCCCACCTGTATAAATTAATATCAATACATGCAAGTAGATGACCTGCATGTCAGGGAGACACCTTATCACTCTCTACAACTACCTGAAAGAAGGTTGTAGCGAGGTGGGTGTTGGTCTCTTTTCCCAAATAACAAGCAATTGGACAAGAAGAAATGGCCTCAAGTTGGGCCAGGGGAGGTTTAGATTGGATATTAGGAAAAATTTCTTCACTGAAAGGGTTGTCAAGCATTGGAACAGGCTGCCCAGGGAAGTGGTGGAGTCACCATCCCTGGACGTATTTAAAAGATGTGTAGATGTGGCACTTAGGGACGTGGTTTAGTGGTGGACTTGGCAGTGTTAGGTTAGCGGCTGGACTCGATCTTAAAGGTCTTATCCAGCCTAAATGATTCTATGATTCTATGACTCTATGAGTATTATATCTCTCCAGACTAAACAAGTTCAGTACCCTCTCTTCACAGAGCATAAACTTTAGACCTCTGACCATGTCACTCTGAAGATGCCATGTGTTGCATGTGTGAAAGCAAAAAAAATTTGAGAACTGCATTAAAACACTAAATGAACCCAAACTGTGTTCAAATGCAACAAGCATATACCAAATGTGTGAAAATATTTGCTTTTACTTGAAGCTCAATATCTGTCTTCTTTCCTCATTTTTCAGAGACTGAAACTGAAAGTGCACCACCACCTCCAGGTTAGTGTAAAAAACGCTTATTTGTGCTGTAACACTAACAATGGTTGCATGAGACTAGATACTGCATAGCCATAATATGATTTGTGTTCATTGTCCTTTTGAAAGTGAGAAGACAGTGAGAAAAGTAAGAAAGCCTGCCTAAATAAGATATTCTCACTTCACTGGATGTCTATATATAGGCAATTGCCCTGAGGAGTCCGGTTGTCTAGACTGGAGTGGGTGAATAACTTCCAGGAAGCCAAAGTTAGGTGAGGTGAAACTCATTCATAAGGACTAGGGCTTCAGGTAAAGCTGAAGCTCTGTGCAAAGCTGCTACATTTTCTTTAGCAGGAGCTGGAAAGGTAGGCAAGCCTTTGCCTTGTGGGTTTGATTTGCATTGAGTAACTTGAGTTATATTCTTAGGTGCTGGTTAATACCTATATACATTATGCATGTCTAATTTAACCATTTGGTGAGTTTTATTCTCTGTGTAGCTACCTAAACAGCAATACCAAACAGAATAAATACTCTCCAAGTGTTAAACCTGCATTTACTTACAGTCTTGCAAACTGGCATTTTACGAGGCTGATTCAAGACATTTTTGTTTAAATGATACACTCTTTCATTAAAAAATGACAGAGTCTGGAGGTAGTAGTATCGTTTGCCACACGGAGTTGCACGTTTAAATAACCCATATATTATTTTTATGTTAGGATGAACTCTTTCATATTGCATATATTTGTAAGGAAAGTTAATTGATATTTCATTCATGATGGTTGCATTTTACTCAACCATAAAATCTGTACAGTTGATATTAAAGTAATTAATTTCAAAATATTCACACTGATGTTCTTATCTGATATACTTTGTACTTGAATTCATGTTCTTCATCATTCTTAACATTTAAGTAGAACTGAAACGAGAAACTGCTTTTTGTAGACAGAAAGGAATAGCATCTTTGAAGCATTATATTAAAAACATCTATTAACATTTTCAAATAAATAACACCTTCTTCGTTTCTATTTAAATATACAGGATTAAATACAAAATCGCTCTTTTAACCCCCTTCCTTTTCCCCATACCTGTACTACTTCTGTAAAACAAGTAGGGTCTCAGTAGGCCTTTATGGTTAGGGACACACCAAACTGGGCTATTTCTAAGCTGGAAGTGCCAGTCACTTCTCCTAGCTTCCTTCTGCCTGACTCAGGGTGCTGTCATCTTGGATTACCGAGTGCCATTACACAAAGAGGGAAGTTGGTTGTTCAAGAATCGAAATGCTGTAACATATAGTTTATTGGACATAATCAGCATCTTGAACTACACCAGGAAATTTTTGGGAAGGTATTGTAAGAGCTCCTTTGAGCTCTCAGTGTCAAGCCACCAGGTTGGTATACTTAGCCCTGATGAGGTTTTCAAATGGGATTTAGACATGCTACCACCTGCCAAGAACAGTGAATTCTCCTAATCACAGTTCCTACCGGGAAAGGAAAGTGTTACTGTAGCAAAATTCCCATTAAAAAGGAACAGGTTTATCCATCTGGCCAAGATGGACAACCTGACAACCGGAGCTTGGAAATTTAGGGAATCCAGACAGAAGCATCCAGAAGTCTGTCATGCTTCCAGAATATGGACTTATCTCCAAATTTCAAGTTTTATTTTCATAGTTACCATGGCTATGCACATGTGAACAAGAAATCAGGATAATCATAATATCAACTGGCTCTTGCAGATGTTTCCTCCATGGCACAAAAGTTATCTTAGCTCCATCTTGACAATGTTAACCCATTGACCTTCATTCAAACCCGTGTTCTATCAGGCTGTTGACAGGTAGGTTTGCCACAGAAAGTCATTGTTCACAGGCAATAGAATATTGAGTGTTTACACCTTGAAGGTAGCACAATTCATATGATTTGACAAGTCTCTCAATGGCCTTGTATGTAAATTGAACAAGATAGGAAACCAAAGAGAATAGGAATCCTATCAAATCCTGAAATACAGAAAGCGTAGACATTTTTATTTTGTTGAAAACACAGTCCAAGTTTTCTCATACATATAAGGTCAAAGATAATTCACATTCACCTGCTTGGAGTAGAGGACAAGCTGGCAACTCTTCTGATCGAGAAAACTAAAAACAAATAGCCTAGGAAAGATTATGATGATAATGATGAAGATGATGATGATAAAGAATTAAGAACACCCTCAATATGATCTCTCTGTGGTGTACTTTGTTTTAAGGATAAACTGATCAGGGTGATGGAGCTCTGGATACCATTAATATTTGGCAGTATCTCATGTCTGATCCAATTCCATTCAAATTGACAACGATATGTAACTCATTTCAAAGACTTTTGTAAATAAGCCCAAGAACAAGAGACTAACAATTGCTACTTCTAAAAAAAACGGTATTTTTCTTCCACTGAGTACAGGAACATCAATTTTATATGACTCGTTCAAAACATAGAAAATGCATTGATATGCACAGAGATGTAAAATGCTTTATGGGATTACAACTGTATATTACATATACATGTTTATTGATAATTCTTTAACTTTGGTTTTTCAATATTAGCAGAACCTAGAATATTGCTGTATTTTTTAATGCTGTGTAAGTTTTTCTTTTTACTTTAAGATCCTCTCAAAAATATACTTGTACTTCCTACACAGAACAAAAAACACCGCAGGAGGGTGGAACTGGAAAGGGTAAAGGTGAGTCTGAAATCATATCTAAAAAATGGGCACCAAAGGGAACATTCCTAAATGCTGTTCTGATGCTGGATTGCTTGAGCTTTAATTCAGAATTTTGGTGCCAAATTTCAGAAGTGTGATGTGAATGGATCCTTTTTCTGCATGACTTATCCAGCACAAGGAAATTATGATACTTATGAGTATCTTCAAAAATTCTGCAAACAAGACTTACACTTTAGCAACAGTATGTATAGAGACCGTTTAATTAATAGATCAAATTTCAAGTAATTTGCATGAACAGAAAGCCATGTTTAAGTGAGCCTGGATGTTGACACTGACCAAGCTTGCTAAAACATAGATACTATGCACATTGGTAGCTTTTAAATAAAGCAGACAATCTCCTACTGTCATTCTAAGCTGTTTCTATTCTACCCCAGAAACTTGAGATTGCATGTTTTACCTTTCAGCAAAGTCCAATAGATTTTTTCATCTGAAGAAAGAAATCACACATTCATCTTTCTGTCCTCATTGGGAGCCCAGCATTACAAGTTCTGAAAAATGTCTTTGAGGACTGTCTGCTGTGAACAAAGACATAACTGTTCCACTAGCAATGCGTGTAAAAATCAGCTCCATTTTTAATATATATTTTTGTGCCACTGAGATTAGACTCCAGCTCTGTTGGTGATTCTTCCAGTTACGAAGATATATTTTGAGGGAACTGGGCCAAATTCCACCCCTTTTTGTACTCACTGCCAAAGTAGAATTCAAACAGCTCATCAGCTTATTTTGAAATGAATAATCTTTTTTAGTTCATTCTGATAAAAGGCTAAACCAGACCAAAATATACTTACAACTTATACAATGCTTGCTTTTCATTTGGCACGGTTATGCTTTTTCATGGCAAATCAAGAAATGGCTTGGTTGGAAATGTATTCTGGCTTTTGATCTCTTCCAGACAAAATCTTGCTTTTTAGACACACTGGATGCATACTTGATACTTGCAGATTTATTTGGCAAAGGCGTGCATGGCTATTTTTCTCAGCAAAGTCAAAATATAAACACTGAGAGTGTGTGATTCAGATACTCTTTTTGAAAATAAAAATGCTGAACCAGGATTCAGTGCATGTTATTTTGCCAGCTATCTTTGCATTGAGCAATTATTTTGACACACAAAATTTCGTGTGAGTAATCAAATCTGTCATCTTAGTCATGGAAACCCAATTCAGGAATACTTTGCATGCCTAATGATAGGAAGAAAGATGAAGCTCTTGCCTCAAGCTATTCCAGCAGTTAGTTCTGCTTGCTTTAATTTTGATATGAGAGAAATGTTTGTTCCTGAACTGAACATGAATGGTGTTTTCCCCACTGCTTACAAGTCTACATTTTACTGAATAAAAAAGAAAACATGGTAGGTATCTTATAAAATACTTCTATTATCTTTTTATACATTATTATGTTTCTGTTTTGAATTTAGTGAATAACACAGGTATTTCCTAAGGGGAAAAAAATGCTTTCTTGGTGCTTACCTTGTCTAGGAGGATTTTGCTACCAAAAAACCTGTTTGAGATCCTAGCATGGGAAGTATTTCCAGTTTCAGTCCATGGTGGTAGCAGCCGCCCCAGTAAGAATTCCAGTGAAAGTCTGAATACCAATATGTAGAAAGAATTACCTTCTGCCATGCTCCAGTGAAACTGTCACCTCTGCAAAGCAAAGTACATGCCATTGCCAGACACTCAGTAGTAATTTTTTTTTTTTAATTAGGTATAGTGCAATTGTTCCTATCAGCTCCTGTTTTGTTGCAGAGTATCACCAAGTAAGGGAAAGTATATTTTCTTAGAGTGATTCCTTCATGTTTGTCTGCCAGAAGAAAATCTTTATAATGGTGAGCATAATTCACAAAATGGGAAAAGGTTCCGTTTTTCCAATCTGTCCAAAACCATCTACACTAGAAAATGGGTGGTTCAACAAGGAAATGAGGACAGACCCAGCTAGAGGTTAGCGTTTGATAAGCTATTTATACAACTGTTTCTATAGCTTCAGAAGTAACAGATTTGGGTACTTCCCTGAATGGGAATGAGGTGGGAAGGATTTCATATCTCAATTCCACAGTGATTCTACAATACCTTTGTGTTAGCAGTTGTGACCTCTTTGCTGATAATTTAAAGAAACGGCACACCGTAGGAACCTGGGACAGCCCCTCTCTGCAGCACAGTCACGCTGTGCTGGAACGCGGCACCAAGGAAAGAAAGCTTGGTAGTCCATGTAAACCACGTAGTCCATAATTTTCACCTCATTTCTAAGACAAAGTTAACAGCAGAAGTTAGGAAGATAAAGTATACCTATCTGTGTGTCTGTTTTACTGTTCTATTTCTTTCTAGTAGTTATTGTCTGTGTGAAACTACATATTTATGTTCCTTTATGTTCACTGTAAAGTTAAGAAATGGTGGACGGTGTCATAAATTCTTTGTTATCTTGTGGTTATTTTGCTGTAAATTAGTAGCTCAGAGCAGTAAAAATAAAATTGTCTTGCATAGAATAATCTTTTACAGCATTTCTAGTTTCAAAAATATCTGAAATAATGTTGTAAAAAATTCAGGATATATATGATCATCAGTTTTATTTTCAGAGAAAAAAATGACTCAGCAGAAACCCCACCAAATTTACTATGTTATCCCATATTCATTCAATTTAAATTCTTCTGCCTTTGTTTTTAATTTTAGCACTATTTTATAGATTGAATATTGTTATAATTGTGTTCCCACTTACTGCAATAATAATTGAATTTTAATATCAATTTGCTCATTCCTTTTTTAGGTCACATCCAGCCATTCAGAGAGCTACTAAAATTTCTGCGTGTTTTACTGATACCTTTTTCTCTAGGTTCCATCCAACCATCTACTAAAATGTTTGCATGTTTCATCCTTGTATTTTTCCAGGTTTCACTTATCCATTCATCTCTCTACTAAAACTTCCATTGCTGTATGTACGTACTTCACTTACCGTTTCCAAAGTGTCGAGTCCCCGTGACGGGACGGCTGAATACTCTTTGAAAATCAGACGGGTAATTGAAGGCAACTACATTTTAAACTCTTAGTCGCAGAAGGGTTAAACTGTGCTCAGTAATTTCAGCATAAACCAAAATGATTCAGCCAGTTGTTTGAGTTAATCTGTATTTATTTACGTACCATGAAGACAAAGGTTTACTCTTTGTGGTGTTTATCTACCTCCTGCTTTAGCCCTGAACACTTGCTCCAGTGTGCAGCAGTACCGATAAATGTTAAGGCACTCTGAAGTCACCTGCAGCTGCAAAACGGTGTCTCTCCCCTGTTCACCATTCTGCCTATATACGCCTGCCATATCTCTCATGCCAGCTCCCGTGGTTGTCAGTGAGTGAGAGCAGGGAACAACAACAAAGACAGATTAATTAGTTTACCGGCTCTGTTAGATGATTAAATCAAGTTTGAGATGCTGCTCCAGTGGAGTCAATTCCAAAATTCCCCTGTTCAGTTCTGTAGCACCAAGCTTTTGACATGGACACAGGGCTTTCAAGTCTTCTTTTAAACAGGTAAAAAACTGAAAAGTAAAATAATAGATTAATATGATTTTGCCACTTTGGCAAAACATTAAGTTTATCAACAATGTGACTGATGGCAGAATAGCAGCTTCCACTTTTGCGTGGTACATTTCAAATCAAGGGAAAGTAGAAGGTCTAAAATTCTTGATATCAGCAGTTCATATATAAATCAGTAGTTATTACTTACATTTTGACAGATTTTTCTACACTTTTGCTGTGTCAGCAGTCAGAAATTCTAATATTGAGGTTACTCTAACTATGAATATAAAAAAGTTTTACATTAGCTACTTCTGATATATGGAGTGTTCTTTCCTCCTACAAGACTCTACTCCTGACAGAGATCCAAGAGGCCTGGTCCTCAGTTAATGCGATTGTTTAGATACAAGGAAATAAACGTAAATACCTATTTGTTAATGAAAATGTGCCATAGATGAATAGAAGCCAGAGAACAAAAATCTCTATAGAGTAATACATCCTGCCGACCTACTGTCAAATGAATGAAATGATTTCTTCAAACCTAACTCTTATGCAACAGATTGCTAAATATATTCCGTTAAAAGTTTACTTGCAGAAGATAAGGATAGTGAACTAATGATCATAGTTCTACTGCCAGGTCTGCTATTTTTGCAATTTTTGCTATCTTTAAATAGAATTTATTGCTAACGTAAACAATCATTCATCACAGAAAGCAAATCAGTTATAGCTGTAGAACCATTTTTTATATTTATTCAATAGTCAGTTCATTTCATCCTAGAAGCCTGAGATATAAGGAGTGATGGATTGACAATTACCCATTTGTCAAAACAATCCTACTGGCATGTATTGTTTTCATACTCTTTCCATTTACAGCACACTCAATTGTGCTTTCATTTTTATACTTCTGAACAGTTTCTTTGTTTTGATTTGTTTGTGTTTGATGTTAACATTTTTTTTAAAAAATGATAGATTACCCTGGAGAAACCCCAGCAATCCCTCCACAAAACTAATAACACATTTTTGTTGTTTTAGTTTTTCAAATGTTTAAAGAAAATAGAAGTCAAATAGAGTGGTCCTTTAATAATATGATTATCATAAATCATCATGTAGGGTGCATCACGTCAAATATTTTATGCTGATTGATCTTAATTATTTTTTTCCGGCCAGAGAGAATATTCTTTACCTCTTCAAGCCATCATCAACCACAATGGTGACATTATTGACAAAAAGAGCTGAAAATACACTTTATACTTTCATGAAATATGGACAAAGATTTGCAGCGGAATTACTTAGCCTTGCATTCATTTAGTTGCTAGCACAATTTGTTACAACATCTGACATTACTTTATCATTACTATGGTTTCACTGAAAATCAACATCTTCAACGTCTGCTTATGCCATTGGATGATTTTTTTTTTTTTTTTTTTACTATGAATAAGTAATCATTTTTGTAAGATAACACATTAATCCTTCATGTGTAGGCCTACCTTTTACAACTGACATCCTCCTCCCAAGGGATTTTTAAAACGAAGTTTGATGAATCATTAAAAAGGAATGAGTAAAATGTTACGACTAAGTAGTTAAATTCTATTAACAGAATTTCAATTAGCCTTCAGGGGTTAAGCAAGCATAAAAAATTAATACGACCGGTATTTACAAAAATGCAACTACATTTTATATGTGGTTTTGTCATAATTATTACATTTGTCCTTGAGAAAATATAGACAAATTATAACTTTAAGATCAAAATCAAAGGATAACTTCAGAGTTAAAATTTTATTCTGGAAACCCAAATCTAAAATCTAAAAAAAAAACCCCAAAAAACACTCTTTAAAAATGTGGGTTAATATTTTTCCAAAGTTGTTCTTGTTCAACAGTCTTTTCCTCCACTTTGAAATGTTCTCCAGATGATTTTCTGATACCCTATAAAAGACATGTTGTCTTTACATTACATATGTATTAAATATTAAATATATCTAGTTTATTCTAGCCTTTTAAATGCTACATTGGTAATTTTTTTTTTATTTTTTTTTACCATTAGGCTTTTAAGACACTAAGACTTTTTGCATATTTTTGTCAGAAACTGGTATCTCTGAGGTTTCTAGTCAACATCTAAAGTTCAGAGAGATGTAGGAGACTCTTGTAAAGATAGTCTTTACCTTATTCTGGTTTTCTAATAAACATGATTACAGTATTTCAGGTTTAATGCCAGCTTCATGTTTTTTCAGGCTTTTGTTTTATATAAATATATACCTCAATGTACTCTATGAGATTAAACATTTTAAAATACCTAGATAACAATCGCTTGTAGTGATTTAATACTTGATGATGGTTAACTTTTAGTGTGATTAAAAGGAAAATCCAGTGTGATGACAATAGTTCTGTCCTTATTTTAAATTATTCTCCTATAATATGGGAAAAAATGAGTTGTTTATTCTTTGCGTTTTAAATTAATATTCTAATACAGAAATTACAAAGTATAAATACAGGGGACTATTTTTAACTGTTGCATATCTTGATTTAATGATGCTGAATGCATATATGGTGCACATTTTAATTGCAGACATGGACATCAGAGAAATGGCATCTTCCTCAGGTCAGATATGTGATTGACCTTGATTTCATTGTGGCTTTTTTGTATTTACTGTGGATTCCATCTCTAACAAACAGAACCACTCAGCAGCTTTCATATAAACTCATGATTTAATAATAGATCACAGTCCACATCTCATTTTTCTTTTACTTGCTTGAAAGATTAAGGTTTACCATTTCAGCTACTGAATTACGCAAAGCTTTCATCAGTTTGAAGCTTCCATTGTGAATGCTCCTGACTATTATGATCTCTTTCCCTTTCTTTTGCAGGTTTTACATTTTCACATAGTTGTTTTAAAGCAGATGATCGTCTGTGCTTTCAGTTTCTTTATGTACGTTTTTATTTGTATTTCTTTTCACAGATGAAGATGACACTTCAGTTAGTACTCCACCAGCAGGTTAGGACTGTGATAGTGCTTTGTGTGTGTATGTATGTATGTATTTTTCTCTTGACTATTAACGAAGAGAGTCCAAACCACTGGACTGAACTTAAAACATACTAATTAGAGAAAAAAGTTTTTTGAAGTTCCCTACATTAAATTAATCTTTGTTCAGAAGTACAAGAGCTTCATACCAGATAAGTTCCTTTCCAGTCCTGTCTTGAGGTCTTTGGTAGAACTTCTGCCTTTGGAAGGTAAAATACCGGTTAACAGCTCTGAAAGCAACTCCCCTTATCTTTTCCTACCAACAAATATGGAGTGCATTTTGAAGGTTAGTCTTGAGAGCAAATTCCAGAATTACAAATAAAACAGATGCCTTATGACTTCAAAACAGGTTTATCCACATAATTGTCTACCACCTCACCTTAGGCCACATGACCTACAAGGTAGTTTGAATGTACTGCTCCAAGCCATTGCTGTCAAGCTGGCAGATAAAATGCCTTTGGTTGTTGGCAGTAAAAGAAAATCAACAGCACAGGGGTCCATCATGATAAATGTGACATGGGAAAAATTTCTCCATTGCTTGCTTAATATGTTTTTTAAAAATAAACTGTGAATGAAACAGAGATTTTGAACACTAGAAAACGTTTTGCCGTGTGTCAAATGAAAAACGTGCTCTTAATTATCTTCATTGCCCTAAATGATCACATTTTCTTGATTTCTCCCAAACTTGCATTATTAACTTTGGGCTGAATGCTACCTGTAAAGTCAGTAGCAGTACATTGATTTACAGTACTAGAGGACCTCATTGGTAAAAGCTAAATATATAAATAACATTGTAAAACACAAAACCCTAAAATTTAATTTTAACTATTTATTGTTATTTTGCTCAACTTAGATAAATAATAGACTATTTAAATAATTCAAAGTACTGTCCCCTCAGATAAATATTGAACAACATAAATTCATCTGTTATCTGGAACTACACAAATCATGGAGAAAACATCAGGTTCACGGAACCCTTCTAAATATGAACTACTAAAAAGGAAATCTTGAATGGGAATTAAACTAAACTAATTTAGATTTTCTAGAGAAAAGGGGGAAAGATTTCTGATTTTTTTTCTCAGCTGTTCACTTCCTTTTTCTGGTATTCTAGTAGTTCCTCATGGGTATGGTCCTAAATATCTAGTCTAATCTTCTTGCATGAAGAATCAATGTTCTTAAAATCCCAATGATCTGAGGTCAGTTAAGCTGTGATCTCTGAGCTGGTGTCACCTAAATTGCTCTTCCCTTTCAGATGGGATGTCTAAGCCAGCGGAAAGAAAAGATTCAGGTGAGATCTCCTGAAAAACACGATGAAACACTCCAAAATTTACATAATACAATTATTATTAATACTTTATTTCTTAAAGATAATATTTAATTTTATTTTCATTGTTTATACAGTATCAAACTGTAACTGTTGAAATGCTTTCAAGTATCAGAGCAAATAGGTTTCTAGCAGCTCAACCAGGAGTGAGAGAAGGCTTTGCTGCACAGGACAGGACATATATCAGTATTTTACACATACATACATACATATCTATCTATATCT
Organism: Gymnogyps californianus; assembly: GCF_018139145.2. Lineage (NCBI taxonomy): Eukaryota > Metazoa > Chordata > Aves > Accipitriformes > Cathartidae > Gymnogyps > Gymnogyps californianus. The sequence goes on from NC_059471.1 coordinate 156,192,247, forward strand.
ATTTCTATATAGATAGATACACAGCTATTCCCTTCCTCCTCAGCCTACAGGGTGACAGTGGCTTACCTGAGTCCCACACACAGGCCCCAGGAGACTGTAGGAGAATGGCTTCTTCTCACAGCTCAAAGGATGGTGGGGAAAACAGCAAAGTCATAACCTCTTTCTTCCTACCCTGGCAGGTAACGCATACTACACCCACTTTTGTGGTTTCAGGATTTGCAGCCTCTGGAACAAAATGAGCAGCAGGTACTTCAACCATGGTTATTGACCTGGCATAGCCGCCTATGCCAGCCTCCTGAGCCAACATCAAACCCACGTTTTGCTTTGTTTGTTTAATAAAGAGGAAAACGTTAGTATCTAAAGGTGATGATAATATTAGGTGTTATTTTATGTGGTACCAAATTAATGACTTCTCTATGTAAGCTTCTTCCATTTATTAATATCCTTTTTCCATTTCACCCTGTGGCGTGTTAGGTTTGTTGCTGCACATGACCAGGTCCTGTACCAAGCATTGTCACATCATTCTGTTCACACCAGTAACTATGACTTGTTCTTACGTTGTTTCCATATACTAGCATGTTATACTGGCATAATCTAAACATCTAGATTATAGAGAGAGTATATATAGATGTATATCTATATATATTTGTGTTCATGTATGTTTGTGTATATGTTTTCATATATGTGTATATACATGTGTGTATATACATGAATGTCTTTACCTGTGAGAAATATTGTACAAGCAGACACATGCAGAGATGTTAGGCACACCACCCATAATTCACTGAAAGACTGAAAGGCAAAGATTTTATAGCAAAGCTATCTAGCATTTCTATACCTTTTTAAAATTCCTAATAGACTTTAGGATAATAAAAACAGTTTGGTTGCATTTTCCCATGGTTGTCATGAGTTGTGTTGCATTTGTGAGTGATGGAAATTTTCATGAGTTAAAAAGGTTCCCGTAGCACTAATCTCTATATAGCAGAATGACAATTCTGACTTCTGGCAAATGAGTTTCCACAGAAAATACTGAGCAGGGAAAGGAACTTTTAATTTCAAGACCAGGGTTTGACTAAGTGAGAAGTGTTGTGTAACCGGTTCCTCATTTATGCTAGTTATGAAACCAAAACCAAAAGAGCATTGGATAAACTATAAAAAGCTACCTTTGCTTCTGAAACAACTAGAAGTTCAAGGGGAACAAGGGAGATGCAGCTGTGATTTGAAAGAGACAGACGGTTTTGTTAATTATAGTTGTGCATTTCCACATTTGCTCTGCTCTTCAGTACTACCATGGCAGCACTGGCTTTACTCAGTTTCCTCTATGCGCTAGCAATAACTCCTCAAAAAAAGGAGATGTGGCATTCAAACTCCGCAAGTTCTCACTTGGAATATGGGACACATGCTTTGCCTCTCTGCAGAAAGGGAGCAAGTAACGGACAGATGTTCACTGCCTTGCTCTCCCTGCCTTTTCTGTTAGGAATCAACTTTGACCACGGTTTCTCATGTATTTACCTGAGATGTAACTGCATAGCACGAAGCCAGGGCTGTTCAGATGAGCAGAAAGACCAGAAACGCACAGCTGTGCTGGCACAGTTCTCTGCCCTGGGGAGACCGCTGACTTGCTGCTTCTCTCTGTACCGTTGTTCCTTTTCAGTTCCAAAATCCCAGTTTCCAGAAGAGAAGGTTCTGTGTCTGAACATATGACACAATCATTTCCATCTGACAAACTATTTTTCTGTAAAATATCAGCCAATGCACATGGCAGGACATGGTATTGACTGCTCCCCAAACTCTCTGCTTCTATCATGGTAGAAGAGAATAAAGTTCAAAAGTAAGCTTCATCCCTGCCCTATTTTGCGGACAAAGAGGAAAAACTAGCTTGTACAATTGACTGAGTTTGGGCTTGAGAGAGACCCACCAAAACTATGCATTATATGTGTTTTGTTTGTGCTTATAGCTGTTTGTGTTTTCAGAACCTCCATCTCTTCTGAAAAACAAAGAGCTAACTTTCGTGCATTGCCTCTGTAAAGCACTCATGGTTGAATGCTGGTGCCATTCAAGTTGCTCAGTACCCATCTTGGCTGATCAGGTCCCCCTCTCTTCCTCCCTGATAGTTTCATTTTCTGTCACCACAGAGGTAGCGTTCTTGCAGGAACTGTACACAAGGTGACAGCCAAGCAATGGATGTCATTGTGAACAAAAACTTACATATCTTTCAGGACATCTGAAGAGAGAGGTAATAGGGTTAGAGAGTATAGTAAGTTCAGGTAAGTGTATTTTTGAGGGAGTAAAACACACTCAGATGATTGACATTTCCCCCTCTCTCTGCATCTCAGTATGGTCTATTGGAGAAGGAGCTCCAGAAGAGACAGAAAAATGTGATGACTCCCAAAGATCCACTTTATTCATCGAAAAACCCCAGAGCGGTTCAGTGAGTGTTGGTAAGTGCTTAGAAACGAAGTCAAAAGCCACTCCTAGACAGACAGAGACTGAGGCAGAGCCAGGAAATGTCTGTGCAGTTCCTGTGACTCTCAGCTTCTGCCCTCAGCTGCAAGTACTTCCACTGATTTTAGTTGGATGTGAACTCCACTCTTCAAAGGCAAAAAGGACGGTACGAAGAGAAGCAAAACCCGATTGTTTAATTCAAGACAAGCTCAAAATCTAATCGTTTACTGAGCACAATGAGTAAGAGGTATCGTTTCTGGAGAAGAAAGCTGGTTACTGTGATGCTGTTGGCTGTACTGTTACTGATATGTCAGCAAGATCTACCCAAAGGCCTGCAGTTTAGCTTAGAGATTGCCAGGTCAACTTTTGTACCCTACAGCTGTGTGTAAATTAGCAAGCAGACTAATAGGAGCAGCTCTGTAGGGAAGCTGGTAGGGTCACCCCCACTGTAACCATTCTGGGGGATTTGCTGTGGACTAGCCCTGCTTTCTTTAGTCCAGTGGTCTATATACCTATTAGCAGTTGGAGCACAGGTGGCAAACTCTCAGAGCACATCTTTGGTTTTAATTTCACCCCAGAGGAATCCAGTTCAGGCACTGTGAGGACTTTCTGTGTTGTGAACCAGAGCACAGTAAATGGGGACGGCTAGGAGGTTCACTTCCAAACTGCACTCCTGTGCTATACTATCACGGTAAGGTAGCTGCACGCTACGCAGGGTAGCAGCAATGGTGAGAAGTTCAGTACAGGCTACTTAAAATGTCTGTTGTGTACTTGGATACACTAAGATGTGGTCAGATGGGGGTTTTTTTAATGCATGCGTATTATTTTTTCCAGTTTCTGAGTAGAAAAAGAGCATTTGGGGAGAATTTATTTGGAAAATAAACATAAGGAGTTAGCTGTATTTTCCTCTGGAGCCCGTCAATGTTGGGATGGAAACTCAGCAGGGGCTGGGCAGTGGTGTTCTGAAAATTGAGCTAACTATTCCCAAATTATTGTTTAGAGAAGACTCTTTCCCCTCCCTTCTCAGCTTAAAGAATTAATGATAGAAATGCATGAAGAGCTCCAGGCTTTCTTTTCCAGACTGGAGTTTATTCATGTTACAACTGCCTGGTAGCCTACGAATACCTGTGCTTGTTTTAAGCAAGGAAATTCAAATATTGGGAACAATTCGCCCATGACAACATGGAGTTTTGCCTTAACTAATTTATCCTGCTTCTCAGTGTCTCAAGCTCCACATTGACGTGGGCAGAAGGCTTCCAGACCCAAAATCATTAATCTCTGTAACACTGCAGCACTTTCATTGCCTCCATCTGATTCCTACTGTCATGGTAGAGCTAGCATATGGAGATTGGAAGGAGCAGTAGTAAAAGAAACTTGTACAGACATGACTGACCAACCATATCTTCCCCAATGACTGCAATATTCTTTTCTCTTTTTGAAAGGCGGGAATATTACATTTATAGCCAAAGTAGAAGCCAAAGATCTTCTCCGAAAGCCAAATGTTAAGTGGTTTAAAGGAAAATGGATGGACCTGGCCAGTAAAGCGGGCAAGCACCTGCAGCTGAAAGAGTCCTTTGAGCGTCACACTAAGGTGTGTCTTTGCTTTTCCTTCTTACGGGGGCACAGCTCCAAAGAGAGCTTAAAGATCAGTTTAAGACAACAGGTAGAAATTCAAGAGCAGTGGATTCTAACCGTGGCTTCCCCATGCAGATTTCAGTGATGATCTCTGACCCTGTGCAGAAGCAGACTTTTCCGCTCTCCCAGCACAGGACAAGCAGTGGTGGGGAAATCAAAGTTTTCCATTGCCATTTCTGGGTTCCGGTTTCTTTCCAGAGCCCTTTATTCAAGTTAGTCCTTGCTCCTGGTTTAGGTCTGAAAGATTAATCTTCTAACTTCTGCTTTGTGCAACTGTATCCCCCCCATTAATGAACAATTATGTTTGATTTTTTAGATTCACACATTTGAGATGCATATCATTCAAGCTAAGGAAAACTACGCAGGGAACTATCGCTGTGAAGTATCTTATAAGGACAAGTTTGATAGTTGCTCTTTTGACCTTGAAGTCACTGGTAAGATTCCACTTGTGTCTGTAAAGCTTTATAAAGATTTCTTTTTTTTTTAACCTGAAATGCCACCTAATTTTGTTCAGAACCTTTAAATGAAGTAATGCTTAAAGTGAACATTTTTAGCATAGAGCTCAGAGAATTTTCTTAAGTGTCTGTAATTTATTGTTTAAATGAACATTGGGATAGATAGCATGTGAGACATTTATCCAAAAATTAGAAAAGCTGGCAGAAAAAACTAGTATTGAATTCAAATCAGGCTCTGGCACACAAGACAGAGAGCTAAGCTTAGGGCTATTCAGAGAGTGAGGCTTCATCTGGCAGCATCTGAGCAGAGGGACATGGAGTGGTCATGGCTCGCCAGTGCTTTGCACCCTGATCAGGCACGGTATGATCATACTCCAGAAAGCTATTTCTTCCACTCTTCATCAAAATAAAGAATAGCACAACGTGGAGAGCACTGGAGAATTGTGCCTTTGTCTGCTTCTGTGTTATACCTTTTTTGCCTTACTCTGGCAAACGTGAGCCCACAGGCTTATCTTTTCCTTTGAGAGCAGTTCTGCCAGCACAACAGTGCACACATACCTGCACGATCAGACCGAGAAAGATGGGTGTCTTCCGAAATGCCAGAGCCAGCAGCCAGTGGACAAAACAGTTGTTCACCCTCATAAAGCACACCTACCAAATGGCCTAGACCGGACTGTTCGTTCACCAGTCAGGGGAAGCCGGTCACAGTTAAGGGGACATTTGATGACTGACTGACAGCCCAAGGGGCATAGGTAGGTGTGTGTATTCAGAGGTTAGCAAGGCAGGGGCCAGCCTGGCTGCATCCATTCACTGGCTGTGGATCAGAACCACTTAATCTGATTCAGTCTGGCACAAATGGGTAATTCACACAAGGGGGGATTTATCCTTGCCCTGAAAATCAACATGAGTCTGTAGTTGTAGAGAAGACTGTCCCTTTCCTGTGATGCTGAGCGTACTGAGAAAGTGCAAGATGCAAGCAGGAGAGAGAGCATAGGGAATGAGAAGACAAAAAGGCCAGAGCCTGTGTATAGGCAGGAAGGGGATCGGAGAGAAACATCACAGAGACAGATCTCCTATGCAGAACTGCAGAAAGTAGTTTAGAGAAATGCATTAATTAAACTTAGCTTAGCACCGAGCAGCTTTGCATTTATCAGAACTTAACGCCAAAGGAGACACACAAACTGTGGTCACTTAGCAGGAAACTGAACAAATTTCATATGCCAAATTACTGATTGCATAAATTACATTGATTCCAAATTATGTTTTTAATTCCTGTATTACCGTTATTTCATAGAATCTGCCCAAGCTGCTCCATCCATTGACATCAGATCTGCTTTCAAAAGAAGGTAACTTCACACAGTGATCCTATGAAGCTCCTCAGTAATGGATGTTGGTAGCATGCACAGAACTTACATCAATCTTAGCAGACAATTGTATCAAGTGCTTTAAAAACATGTTTTTGTAAATAAAGATTAAAGAAGTGGGGTTAGGGTAGTTGGTATTGGGTAGAATGAAATAGTTACAACACATAGACAGTAAATATGATATTAAATACTCTTCCGTGAAATGACAGTGTCATTGCTTTAAGGGGAGATGGAATATTTAAGGCAATTAAATATATGTTTCTTCAGAGGTTTTTAAAATCGTATTTTCATTCACTAAAATATTCTACTGCATGTTTCCTGAAAGTTGTCAGCTACAATATGAAAGTTCCTGGTCCCAATCCTGTACTGATTAAAAGCAGAGAGAACACTCACACTGATTTCAAGAAGATAGGATCTGGCTTTATGTTATCTTACAGTAAAAAAGTGTGTCATAAGGCCATCATTATGGAAAAACTACAAATAATATATTGCAGAGGATGTAAGATAAAGCATTGTGTCTTAAGTTTTGTTACCTTTGTGATAAAATAGCAATTCAAACCAGTATAGATGTCATCTTTATATTTTATGGAGAAAGTTGTCTTACAAGGAGAGAAATATTCAGAATGAAAATGTTTTACAAACAGAAAATGGATGCAGTTTGTTAATTTACACATACAAGCAAAGCTGTGATTCAGAAGTAACTGCTTTTATTTAGAGGGATTTGATTTAAAGAGTAAATGCAAAAGATATTACATTCAAGGTGCACTCCTTTCTTGAGCACATTTTAAAAAAACTGCAATACCTATTCTGCCCAAGCAGATGAGGATATCCGAATATTTTCTGATTTTCTAAGTAATATCTTGCATGCAAAATCTGGGATGAAATATTGGCTTAACATTTACAGGATTTTGCCCTTTTTACAAATATTAAGGGCATTCCTTTTGTCTATATGTGCTTTATAATAAGGTATTACTGCTTAAGGTCACATTATAGAAAGAAATGCACCTTCACAGGACTGTGATTCCATCTGTAAAAATGTACAATGTACTGTTTCTTCTTTTTTTAACTTATTTCTCCCTTCATTTAGAGAAAGGTTAAACCTTAAGAGTAATGCTTTGTAATCAGTATTTGACACAGCCATGCATTGTTAAAAGCACCACCCAGCAATGCAAATCTTTGTTTTACATTCATAGCAAAAGATCAGCACAAGCCCTTTGTTTTTATACACATAGACTATGGCAACGAAAAACAAAGCTCGTTGTGTTGACTAGCTCACATTTATTTGTGTTACTGAAATCTAACACAAATCTTTGGCAAATTTATGTATGCAGTTACAAAAATTTGTCATCAAAGTATAACAACAAGCAATACAAACCTTTGTGTTATTTTTCACAAGTGCCTAAGGAAACATAATTCGTGTGAAAAAGAATACAAGTTTGTGTTGATTTTATACCATTATTTGTGTGTCTGGACAGTGTTGAGTATATGAGACATGTAGAGCGTTTGCAATGTGTGTTGTCTAAGTCTTCCTGTATTAAACAAAGATTTGATCTTTTTCTATTAATAACAGCGGTGATGGACAAGACGATGCAGGAGAACTTGACTTTAGTGGTCTCCTGAAACGTAGGTGAGAACCAAGTGATGCAGTGAGCAGGTGTGGATTGCAAACCATTAGGTTCGCACATAGAAAGAGTCAGGTGTAGCTTTAATAACTTAAGAATTTTCTGACCTTTCATTTTTTTCAATGTTTCTAACTACTATTCTCATAGTATAATATGCAAATGTTCAGTTAATTGTACCTTTAAGTGTGCAGAAAAGAAACCTCAGATTTGAGTGCACTGGGAAAAAAGTGAGCCACAACCTAAAGAGGCCAATAACATTTTGTTTACTTGCTATTTCTTTTGTGTTTGCATGGAGGGTAGAGGGGGACAATTTCCTACACAGGGATGAGCAGTTCAGAAAATTGAGTCTGGTGCAAGAGTAAAAAACTGCAAGGGTTAAATTTACCTCTTTGGGTACATCTTAGTTTCATTTTATAAGCATCCTGATACGAAAAAACATATATCATGCTTTCAAACCATAGACATTGGTATTAATTCTTTGTAGCTTTCTGTTTCAATATGGGCACACAAACGTTCAATGGTGCTTTATTCAACTTAAATGCTGTGATGGAGAAAAACTTGGGCACGGGTTTCTCTGGTTTGCCTTGAAAATCTGGTGTTATGATAGTTATGCCTCTAGCTATTTCAAATCTTAAATCTAGTTTAGTCTTTTAACAGGTTAAGACAAGAGAGTTAATTCGTCATTTTTTAAAATTTATCACAGAAATTCTGTATGCCATGGAAATCAATGGCAACTGACCACAGAGAATTGGAAAAAGAACTAGATCCTTTACCTCATCTGCCACTTACTCTGAAAAAGGAAAACCCAATATGCAGTATTAATTACATAAAAAGTTCACAATGGGCTCATGGGCTATGATGGTGAGGATAGTATTTAAGCAACTAAAGCAAACAGGAAAGGCTGAAGGTAAAAGCAGGCAGTGAGAGAATTACCTGAACCAATTCAAATCCACCAGGTCTTTGGTTTTTTAATCTTCTCATCCCTAATTAGGATCTTCAGTTTGACTTTTTATCATACTAATACAACTTACCATGACAGTTCTCATGACTGCCTGTGGGGTGTTTTATTAGCAACGTGAGAGTTGCATGTAAGAGGTCTTGGTGTTTTTGTGGAAAGAGAAATGTGATTGAAGAGTCATTATCACTTACTAACAAGTAACTCACATGTTTTGTAAGATAAATACTGTATAGTCATATAGACATAGTATACCTATCGTGTGGTTAATGGGCAAAGCAAACTTTCAGCTTTTAAACACCATTATTTGATATTGGTCAAATCAGTTCATCACCTCCTTGCTTCAGGCAGTGAAATGTAACCTCATACTTCTGAGCTTAATTGAGTAAGATTGCTAATTAAGCCCCAGTGTGGATATTAATATCCATTTTTATGAAGACAAATACATGATTTAATTTCAATTTTTTCAAGAGGCAATGTTGCAGGTGCATTCCTTCTCTTTTGTATGCTTATATTACCAAGGAAAGAGCTAGAACTTTTCACCTGTGGTGCATAATACTTGAAACATGTTTTTAAAAAAAACCTAAATGCATAGAATCTATATACTGCCTATTTTCTAATTTCGTGCTGGTCTTGCAGGAAGACAAACCAGTTCTTATCTCAGTAAGCCACTCTGTGACTGGTTATGCTTTGTCAATGCAATGGATCAGTAACTGCACGAAATTCCAAAAGGCACAAGATCTCAAAAACACTCAAACATTTAGGTCCTTTTTTTTTAAAAGTACATCTTTCAATGAAATGCACATTTTCGGGGAAAAGATCTGAAAGTGATTTTGTGGAGAGGTCAGTCTGCTTGGAAATACTAAGCATTGTTTGCCCACTATCCACAGCGGAAACTATTGTGGTCTCAGAACAAAGTTGGTTTGCTTTAAGTGTCAAAATTTGTTCTCCAGTTACGCAAGAGGAAAAAAGAGTCTGGAATTAATTATTTCAAGCTGGTTGAAAATCAGGATACTCTAACTGATCCCCATTCTCAACTACTGCCTGATTTAAAGGGGTACATTATCTCGATTCCCATGGAGTGTACCTCTCCTTAGCATGGACAGGCGTTGCATGGCAAGCGGCCAGCCCTGGGAGAGGAGAATGCCACCCCGTGGGGTGTGTCAGATTTTACATATGTTTGCAAGCTGATCTCGACTTGCCGCCATGCAGAAGGAATCTCACTGAACCACCAGTGTTTGCTGTACATAGCCACCCTCCAGAAAGCATGAGCACAGATAGAAGTAAAAGGAACAAAACATAAAATTATATACCTGAGATTGTCTAACAATAATTCTAAGATAACAATGTAAGTATTTCAAAGACTCCTCAGTGAGAAGTTTTTTTCCTTTTTAAAATAACACTGGCATATTATGAAAATTAATAAACTTCATGGATTAAACAGCAAAGTGGTTTTCTATAGTTCCTCATCCAACCATGCAGAAATTCTCAGGGACCCCCAGTGCTATTTCTGTATATGTTAAAGAAATTCTCTGTCAAACTTGATAGAGCTCAACTCTAACAGTGTCTCACTCCAAAGCTCAGTCTTTTTTTATTTCTCAAAAGTTTATTTTCTCACTCTGTTCTCAAAAGTACTGATTTCATTAGATCAAATCAGAATGATCCTGGTCTGATCCTAATGAATTTACAGGAAAAAATGTCTAGATTTCTGCTCCAACTCCCGGATTGTTCTAGCAGTTCACTTTTTTGAGCTAAGCTGTCAATCTCAAAAATTATCATTGTGTTTAAGATGCTTCCATTGTTCTCTCATTTAGTGGCTGCCATTGTGAAATAATTATACTTCTCTTTATTGGTTGTCTTAGCCTGGAGTTGCAGATAGTAAATACGGTATTGAAACTTCTGTATAAAGGTGATGCTATTCACACAGGCCTCTGAAAACACTTCCTGCTCTTAAGGCTGAAATAAACACGGAAGCCAACAGATCCATCCTGCAAGCCCAAGCTGGTGTGGAAATCTCCAGTTCCTATCCATATGTCAACTTTAAGTAACTCTGAGAAGCACTGGTGTAACTATAAACAGACCTAGATTCCCTTGGATTTCAATGTCCTTTCATTGGTCACCCCTAGTAGCAGTTACAGGGACTCAGAGTTTGAAAGCATTTTTATATAATTATGAAATGTACAAATTAGACTCAGATCTCAGTGGTGCCATCATAAATTGTAACTGATTCCACTCAAGTTACAACAGATAAAACTGATTTAAGTGGGATTAGTCCATATGCTACTACAGTATTACATTTTCAAACTGTATTTTTTTTTAAATAATGAAGCAATATAAAAACTCTCATAACTGATTACATCAGCAAAGGCCAAATTAAAACTTATATGCAAATTCTGCCTTGAAGAAGTATAAAAAGTAAGGTGTGAATGTCATTCTGAGCTATTCCACTTGTACTGAGTTAAATAAAAAAATATGATGGCAGCCTTCAAATTTTAATCAAAACATTTCTAACCTCACCATAGATTCAGCTTCACCTTTTTTTATGGTGTGATAAAGCCTCGCTAACTCTTTTCCTGTAATTTTATTTTGCTACTGTTAGGGAGATTAAACAGCAAGAGGAAGAACCTGAGGTAGATGTGTGGGAGCTGCTGAAGAACGCGAATCCCAGTGAATATGAGAAGATTGCTTTTCAGTATGGTATCACTGACCTGAGAGGCATGCTAAAGCGTCTGAAGCGCATGCGCAGGGAAGTGAAGAAGAGTGCAGGTATGGATAAGGCAGAATATTCTTATGTTCAGTAGTCAAACATGAGCGTCCACCTTAAAAACCCAAACTTGCTTCATTTCCATGTGCGAGGACTTGCACACTACAACTCAAGCCTTATTACTGCAAGGAGTTAATCAGAAGGCGGCTTTGGTCCACTGTGGTTAGTGTAAACACCCTATCCCATTCAGTGCTTACCAAAAGCGTCCCTCCCTTTTGGCCAAACAGTAGTTCCAACTGGAACAAAGTCCCCCAGTTGTGCGGAAAGGTGTTATCTGATCAAACAGTATGGAAATTAGACTTTGTGTTATCATTAATATCTTCTGCTCTAAAATAGAGTCACTCCAAACACATTGTTTGCTCTTCATATTTTCATTTTGCACTTAATCTGACGTTCCTCTGAAATCCCACCTGTACTAAAAACCCTCCACCCTGCATTGGGTGAGGACATTCAAGCCTGTCTTTCCCCATCTACCCTACTGAATAGTATGAGTGCTGTAATACATACATAAACATAGATATGTGTTTGTATTTTGTGCATATATATATATGTATATAAAATATATGTATATGTTGCATAATACGTATACACACATAGACACACATATAAATACAACACAGTATCCATTATACTATTGTGGCATTTGCTTGTTCCTGGAGAGCATTTCAGGACTGGATGCAATATATATATCTGCTGTTCCACTGATTTCCTGGAGGAGTCCCTTTTGTGTAGGTGAAATCCTCCACAAACCCAGCTGTAATCCAGCTGCCTGATAAACCCTCTCTCCTCATCCATTACCTCACATCATAACGTGTTATGTTACTACACATTAATTTTTATTTATATTTTTCATTTGCTGGTATATCTGATTCTGGTTACAGTTGAGGGAGGGAGAAATGGAGTCGATGGGCTTTGGCTGAGCCACTGGGGCAGTTTCTGTATCCAGTGGAGCTCTCTAAGGGGTCAAAGCCCAGGGAAACTCCTCACCTTCCCCCAGGAGACTGGAGCAGGGCTGGAAGCTGGGGCAGGAATTGCGTGGCTGGCAGGAAGAGCTGCTCCCTACCCAGGTGCATCACATGGAAGTGCCTGAATGTTTTACTGGGAAAGGGGCATCTCTCAGCACCTGGGACCAGTCTGTCTAGTTCCTCTCCCCAGTTCCCTGTTGAGTAGGATGGAGCTGCCAGCCATATCAGGATTTTTCAGTGGACAGGGTTTTCCCTACAGGAGGGGCTCTAGATGTTGGGGAAAATGTCTATAGCAGTGACAGGATGAGAGTAGGGTGTTCTTCCCCTCACACCACCTTTATTATAAATTGGCAACTTTTACACTGCAACAAGATACATAAAAAATCCTTTTCAGATTTAGTAATTCTAATCCTGTTGTGTCGATATATTCAGTCCCCTGCAATCAGACATATGCATGATATAAATCTTAGCAGAAATTCATTACTTAGCTGTGGGCAATTTGTTTGAGGCACCATTTATTTATTTATTTTTGAGCCACAGATATCTGCTCCCCTGGGTCTAACTTTTGTGGCTGGCAATATCTAAATGTTGATGTTAAAGTCTTTTGAAATGTTTGAGTTGCACCTGGTCTTACCTTGCCCTGAACAACTTGGCTTACATTTGCACATCTCAAAGAATGTTTTTGAAAAGCCCCATTAGGATTCACAGACTGACAACTTTTGCCTGGTTTCAAATACTTTTGCAAATGTTTTGCAGCTCTAACATTTATCACAAGTGGAACTGCACTGTACACCTTGCAACCTAGAGAAAGAATCAGGAAAGCTAATTTGGCTGTTAGACAAATCAACGTGTTTATTCTGATAGTGGGAAGCTCAATAGGAATTTTAGCTTAAAATTCCCTGTTAACTTGCATGGCGGTGCTAATAGAGAAGTCCTTTGTAACAGATTCATTGTAAATGATTCCACGGCACCAGCTGTATACCATTTTATTCTGACATAGCACTTCTCAGCAAGCTGTCAAAGCTATGTCTACCCAATCCTATTCAGAATACAGTCACACTGCAGTGTCATGAAGAAATACTAGCTTGAACTTGGTCAGGATAATCAGATCTGCATAGCTTTGCACTTATTCTAATGTTTCTAGAAAATAAACTGATTCACATGGACTAGCCTAAGAATATAGAGTGATGCATAACATCGTGTGCATGTATTCCGACAGCTTTGATGAGATTTATGCAATGTCATTTCAGCATTCATATTCTTGTTTTCTGATCTTCTTTTATACTAACACTTGGCTTCCACAACAGCTTTTTCCAAAGGTCTTGATCCTGCATATCAGGTGGACAAAGGAGGTAAAGTAAGGTTCATGGTGGAGCTAGCAGATCCAACAGTGGAACTCAAGTGGTATAAAAATGGCCAAGAAATACGACCAAGTGCAAAGTAAGTGGTTTTACTGTATGTAAGCAATAAAATGGGTACACATGTACTTCCTTGACAACTGTGTTGCATAGATCTATCTCTTTGTTCGGGTTGCACCAATTTTATTTCTGAATTTCATTATGCGTGAAAAGTATGCAAATGATGCTATATTGCCCATGACCCAGAAAAGTCCACTGTATGCTAAATGTTAATGCAGATTGGCTCCTTTGCCTCAAGAGAAAAGAATTAAAGTTCCTCAAGCAAACATGGAGCCATTTCCTACTCGGTAGTTTTTAAAAAATCGGGAAACACTGTGAGTAAATAAATCTCTTGTCCTCAGTCCTACGTCTGAGGGAGGTCAGAATCTTTCTATAGTAAGTGGGTGCTAAGAGTAGAGATGTTTCACACCACATACTTACCCACCTGGCTCATGTTTGTCTCACTTTCTACTACCCAGCTAATGCTCACACTGAAGCCAACAACCTGCGTTAGCTCAAAGTGACTTCAGTCATGTGCAACAGGTCTAGTGTACCCAAGCTCCTTCATCATCTGTATCACCTGCATATTGGTTTACTCTCTGGCTTTATCTAGAAGAAGTGGCTTTTCAGGTGCAGACACTTGAGTAAAGGTAGAGCAATGGCTGGAAGTTGAGCCCAGTCCCTAGTGTGGGCACAACCAGCTCTTACAACCTGGTGCAGAAAATCCCATTCCACAGTCAGACACAGCTAGGAATGACAATGTGCAACCAGTAATGCACAACAATGTAAAGTTCCTCAAATGTTTCTCAGCAGCACAAAATCCTAGCAACTTTCTCCTCTGGCCTTGTGAAAAAACAGTAATTAGCAAAAACCCTCTTACAGAGAAGGGGCAGATCTTCATTCAGTTGCTGCAAAAGTCAATGAAGGATTTCGATTAATATTCATAGTTGACAAAAAATGCATACTAAAGAGGGTACCTTTTCTTTAGTCCCTATATCTGCCATGAGCAGTTCAGAACTGTTTCGCAGGCAGCTATACGGATACCTCTCCAGTAGAAGGACCTGGACTGAATGCACCAGTGCATTTCTTCCAGGCTGCTGAAGCAGCTGTCAGATGCTAATGAGCTTTGGTCATTACAAACCTGGAGCAGATCTAAACTGGTGACATAAAGGTGAAAGGTTCCCTATCCCATTACCAAAACCCCATATCCCATTACTGATCTCTTGTGCCATCTGGCCTACCAATAATATTAACTTCTTAACTTTGGCTATTATTATACTTCACAAAAATGTTAAGAGTGTTGGAATGAGGATGGTGTCCTGTTACTGGTTATTTTCATCTTTACTAATCTAGAGTTTCAGACTCCATTTTATTTGCCATCCTCCAGACCCTGCTCATTTTTTTTATTTTTTCATCTCACCCAAGGCTGGGATTTTGGAACAAGCCATAAGATGCTCGTTGTCACTCTACACCATAGCTCTTTTTGCTAAAAAGTCTATGACAGTTCTGTTGAATCTTGGAAATTGCTTCCCAGGACAATTTTTCCAGTTCTATGTAAAAAACAGGATTTTCACCTCTAATAATCCCTAAAGCACTTTCTACATAAAACAAAAGAGGTTCAGCAGTTTTGCTAATGTATCTTTGCTGCATTTCTGTTCAAACAGATACATTTTTGAGCACAAAGGTAACCAGCGAATTTTATTCATCAATAATTGTACGATGACAGACGATGCTCGCTATTACGTAACAGCTGGTGATGAGAAATGCTCCACAGAACTGTTTGTGAGAGGTAATTACGTCAGCTTGCTCCTATTTCACCTGCTGTAAATTGGTGTGGCTTCTTTGGCTTCAACAGAAATCCACAGGGAGGATCTAGTTCAGTATATTTTTGTATTTGTGTTAGCAGCCCTTGGGATCATTCTGTATTTCTGTGATCCCTGACCATTTTTTTTCCTCATCCTGTATTTAGTAATTTAGTGAAAACCCTGAAATGGGGATATGGTTGATTTCATATTGTGCATTGGGATCTAGTGGGGCTGTGCTCCTCTTCATAGTTTTAAGCCATTTTGGAGACTCATAGCGTTGGCTTTCTCTAACACCACACTTAGGTACCTAATGACCCTGATACTCTTGGTCCAACTGATCTGTTTCAAGTACCCTTAGGTCAGACTTTCTAGCAGTTAGTTTTCATTCCATCTGCACAGATGTAAGGGAAGACTCGATCAAAAGCTATGAATGGGTGGCCATTTCTTCACCCTTTTTGCTCCCACAGTGTTGATAGTCTTACTGATAATATTCATGGCATTACTCACACATGCACAACAAAACAAAGAGAAAAACAAAACTTACAGTGAGAGGGAAAAATCATCAAATATTTCAGAAAGCTATTTAAAATGATGGAGCCCATTGCCCCTATAAATATCATAGGATAACTGTTGTACAATCTCTTGCTATTAAATAAACTTGAGTTTTGACAGCAGGAATAGGTCAAATGAATAAGGGCACCGCGTTATGACATCAGGTCATCTTACTGTGCACAACGGGCTATAGGACCTAATGAAAACGCAGCTTTATGAGAGGGATTTGTGGGAGGCAAGAGGGGAATGTCAGCTTCTCATGTTGACCTGCCTGGACAAACTGTCAATAAAACGGGATGCAAGGCAGGTATTAACCTGAACAAATGTTATTTTTTTATTTAGCACATTTCCTACTGGCATCTTAATGAGCAATTGCTTTTCTGATTTAAGGCAGAAAAAGCTGCACTGAGACTGATATTAGAATTTTAAAGTAGTATAGTCTTCTATAGCATGACTTTGAAAACCTCTTTCACTTAGTTTTCTCTCTCAGATTGTAAATCTGTAATTTTCTCTTTCCAAAGATCCTCCAATTTTGGTGACCAAAGGCCTGGAGGATACCAGTACCTATGTTGGTGAACGAGTAGAACTGAGCTGTGAAGTGTCTGAGGATGATGCAAATGTGAAATGGTAAGCCACACTTTGAACAGATACTGTTTTCCTTGAGAATAAAACCCAGAACATTTTAATTGTAGGCAAAAATGTGGACAGCTTTTTCTATACCAGTAAACCTGAAAATTGTTAAGAAAATCTCAAGAAAACATGATTCAAAAATGTAACAACAGCAAAAAAATCCTTACACATTCATGGATGGGTTTGTTTAACCTTTTCTTGTGCCTTAAGTCTTATAAAGTCTTCTCTGGAAGTTTCAGTCTATGAGAGTCTTACTTGCAGAAGACTTCTATTGGAAAAATAATCTTTCTTTGTTTTCCATTAGGTTTAAGAATGGTGTAGAACTCACCAATGAACCTAAATCTCGGTATCGAATCAAGGTTGAGGGTAAAAAACACACTTTGATCATAGAGGAAGCTGCGAAAAATGACAATGCAACTTACTCAGTAATGACAACTGGAGGCCAGTCAGAAGCTAAGCTTTCGGTTGACTGTAAGTATCATCCATCTTGCTCTTGAATTCATATGTCACAGTTTACTAGCTTACAGAAATAAATAATTTGCTTGCCTTTTCCTGGGGGTTTAAAGGGAGACTTAACTTCCATACCAATTTCTTTGCTGCAAATCTCCACAACAGTGACTTTCCTTTAGACTCTGTTTGTAGTAACAGGCAATGAACTAGTCCTGCTTGAAAACTTTCTGTCACTCTGTTAAGACGGAAAACAAAGCTAACCATCCAAACATATAACAGGTCAACAAAGTGAATTTTCAAGGGAAGTATCTGCTTTTCCTTAATCCTTTCAGGTTTTCACAGGAAAGCCAAACCAAGGCTTTTTAGCCAAAATCAGAAAAAAAGTACGTTGGAAAAAATAAGCAGTTCTACAACTAAGCATACTGTTAACAGGCATCAGGGTCACTTAACCTGAACTCATAAGCACAAACACATGACTATGTAGCTCCCTCAGTATCGTTTGTGCAATATCTCTTTAAAACACCTGTGTTTTTTAGCGAAATGTGCCCATCCTCTAAAGTTATCATACATTATGCATAAACATACGCTGTTTTGTAATACTCATACTGCTTTTGACTATTTTGTACAAATTGGCATCCTAAGCACAACCAATTCACGCTGTTCTATTACCAAGTTGGAAATTATCCTCCATAGCTATTGAGCTCTGTCATCTTTCCTTTCATGCAACTTCTTCTGAGGATTTTCCAACTTGCTTCCTATAAAACACTGCCTTTCCCATCCCTTTGTTTCCTATGCCAGATTACAGTCAGGGATATTTACTGCATACAGATGGTACTGTGTGTTCAGAATGGACTCTGGTCTACAGCATCTAATCTTCCAGAAAGTGGAAGTGAACTGGGGCAGCAGTTCTCAGACTCAAGTTTTACAAAAGCTAGTAACATCTGTGGGTATTCGTACGGTGAGTTAAGGCAGTTTAGCAAACATGAGAACAAGTAGTGTATGAAGTTAAGCTTACTGGCCAGTCAGCCTTTGCTACCAGTCTGACAAAACAGGTTGAGAACTACAGTCCCCACTTGTGATGAAATACTTTGGTAAGTCTCCAAATTATCTTGGATCAGCTGGGAGAGCTATGAGAGCAGTTAGATCGCTGTTAGATCACAGGAAAAGTGGGTTGTAATCCCTTCTAGTGCATAGGTCTGGGGACACAGATCTTTCACTTCTTGAAAGTTTCTTACTGGACTCTGGGGGATAGAAAAACCCTATCTCCAGCACCGAAACACCAAAAAGGGGACAGCATTCAAATTATGCTCCTGGGCTTAGTTCTGCTACTGGCAATATCCATGCAGTTTCCCCAGTAAGGGCATGGGTTATTTTGGATCACCCTTTCTAAGGCATCAGACTACATGAAAAGAGGTTAATTTATGTAGCTTACATGTACATATTACTGGTATTTTGACTTGAGAACTTTATTCTTGGAGGCTTGCTTCTGATTTGAAGACTACTGTGATGGCTAGTAGCAGCTCCATGACAGAATCCTGAGCTATTGTTTGATATTAGCATTAATATCTCTCCTTCTGTTTTCCTAAGTGAGACCACTGAAGATATCACTTGCACTAGAAGACCAGACTGTGAGGCTTGGACAGGAAATCCACCTGAAGTGTGAGATATCTGAGAATGTGACAGGGAAATGGTACAAAAATGGGCAACTGGTCGAAGCTAGTGACCGTGTAAAGCTTTATCACAAAGGAAGGTAAGCCTGTTGTGTATTGACTTGACTTTTGATGGAATGACACTATAGAGATGTGCCAATATGTGGGTTACTTCACTGAAAATGATCTGATAATCAAGCCTAACGTCTGTCCCTCAAACATATTTATTTTTATCATCATAAAAGCCATGTCTCCTTGCCCCCTTTCATCTTGTGTCTTTTGGCTGTGGAGGACAATAATCAAATCCTTGATCCATCTAAGTTCAAGCTATTAATATTTCTTGACATTGCTGTTGCTATTAGTATGGGAAATTAACCAGAAAAGTAAAATAATTGTTAGACATTATTAAAAATATATAGCTTTTAAATGTCTGGTTTTCTGATAGCCTGTTTGTGTCAACTCAGACCACGTATCTCTGCCCATGCAAAGTATGTGGAGATATCAGATCCCTTTGCATTTATAATCCGTCCTTTTTCATGGAAAGTTTGTCAGTTTAAAAAAAAACCAAAAACGGGTCCTACCTTTAACTATATCCCCTTCACTTCAGCTTAGCAGACCATTCATACAGCTGGGGATGGCACTTGTGAAGATCCTCCTAAACAGGCTATGAAATGTTTGCATTGACTTCATAACGCTGGCTAAGTCACAGTAAGGGACAAGTGCCAGCTGTGCAATGACCTCTTGGATTGACATAAGGTGAAGGAGCTCCCCACAAGCCATGTAGGCCCATAGGGTGAGGTGAGAGAAAGGGGAGCAGGAAGGGCACAGAATGAGTCCGACCTTGAACAAAGCTTAGCCACAGCAGGTCATAGGAGAGCAAAAATATCGTACTGGAAGACACAGTTAGGTAATAAGAGCAGCATATGCTTTGCTCACCTGTTTCTTTATTCTGGCAAACAAATAGTAGATTGGATCCTGTCACAAAGATGGTCTAACAAAAGCCAGAATATTCCCACAATGGGATCACCTAAAGATTTCTTCTTGAACAACTAAATTACAATCTAATGGCAGCAGCACAGAATCCCTTTGTCAAAGAGATTACACTCCTGTATTTTTCTACTTCCATGTTCAAACAAAAAATATTAGAATTGGTTACATTATTTGGTGGTTGTCTCAATAATATTTTGTACAAATCACACAGTATTTAATCAGCTAAAATACCACTAAGCAGCCAGCAAAGGATTTTTAGTCAGTAATTTTACACACTTGCACAGATCTCCTAAATTTTTCACAGATTTTTCCTTATAACTTCAAGCAGTCTTCAAAAATAATTTACATTGATTTCTTTTTCAATTTTTTACAGAATCCACAGATTTGTTATAGCAAGCGCTGCTGTTGATGATGAGGGTGAATACATGTTTGTACCAGATGCCTATAACATTAATATTCCATGCAAAGTACATGTTGTGGGTAAGTATATGGCACAACGACTGACATATAACATCTCTTTCTCTGACATTTGGAAATTAAAAGCAGTGTGACATATCCTTGATTACAATCAGTTTGTTTCCTCTGAGCAGGCATCTACCAGAGAAAACAGATCTGCTGCTTTGGCAAAGTGCAAGTGAGCTAGTCAGAGAGCACTTTGCCTGTGCTCAGGATCTGCTCATGGTTTACAAGCTTGGGGGAGCTCCCAGGGAAGGCTTCTTGATGTTGAATTCCTAAACCTACACCACTATTAAGAGTTTGTGTAAAACACCTGTTGCTATCCTCTTTTCAGATATACAGTGTTGTCGTCTTTGAAGAATTGGCTTGCTGACGTTGCAAAATATGATTTAGTTTGGTAAAAGATTAGTAGAATAGGTACATATTTACCTATTCCCTAAATACGTTAAATGATATCTAGAGAGCAAAATGTTTCTGGCCAGCTTTTATTCACTCAGCAAAACAGAAGGCTTGTTAATGATCCCAGTCTTTCAAACAAAAATAAAACAAGGCATTGACTCTTCCCACAATACCTCACTGGCTTTTAACTGCAGCCAGCAACTTGGAAGTCAAAAGGAGAGCAATATAAATTATCAAAGTTTTAGAAAATATGTTCTCTAATTGAAGCTGAAAGAAGTGGGATACCTGTGTTAGAAAAAGTATTGGCAAGGTTTAGGGAGAATGAAGAGGGAAGGGGTATTACAGGGGTATGCCCACCGATATAACTTCCAATACATTAAAAAAAGTTGTAAGAGGATATTCATCAGTTGTTCTCCATACACACAGGATACAATAAAAGTGGCCACTTCATTTTCAGAAAAAGGATTTGGGTTAAGAAAACTTTTAAACTGTAAGAACAGTGATGTCTGAAGCATGGTAAAAGGTGTTGTAGAAAGCCTGCAATGGAGATTCTCAAGAGCCACTTAGAGGAAATCTCTCCCAGAAGTTACCTGAATACACATAGTTCTGCCTCAGGAATATAGACTTTTTTTTTTTAATGGTCCTACTATTCCAAAATTTCAATGGTGCCATGATTTAGTTTTCATCAGACAACTATTTTCTTAAAAATAAATTTTCTTCACAAATTTTCTTCCGAACAAAAAATCAGTTGACTAAAAATACCAGGAAAATACAAAACATAGAGCATGTTTCTCTATGTTGCAGACCTGCGCCAGGTCACTGAACTCTCAGAATGGCAGCCACATGGCAAATTTGGACAATCTCTCCTTTTTCAGATCCTCCTAGACTCCACCTGGATGGTCTTGGGGAAGGTAACACTGTGACAGTAGTGGCAGGAAGCAAACTACGACTTGAGATCCCCATCACTGGCGAGCCAACTCCAAAAGTCATGTGGAGTAAAGGGGACAAGGTACATTGTTGTTATACTTGTTTCTTTAGCTTAACAAGAGGCCTCTTCCTTCAAAAAATAACCTTTAGCCTTGTGAAGACATTGATTTTAATGACAGAAAATAAGGAGGAGATGCATTTTATCTAAAAAGCTCTCCTCGCTCAAAAATGAAGGGTAAAATGCATAAATATTACTTAGTACCTTTTGGGTCTTTTTGAGGAAAGGCTGAAATTAACGAAGGAAAAAAAATATGATTTTGCTATAAATAAATTGTAAAGCAGAGGAACGTATAAGATGTAGAAGAAAGCCAGTGAAAATCTACCAAATGGCTACTTCTTCTGTACATATTGCCCAGAATGGCTGCCAGGTTTTGACAGGAAGCCATGGTATGGTCTGGTTTTGGAAAATGAATGATAAATTCTGATGGAGTGTCAAGTCTCAAATCAACCAATAGTCTGGGCAATTGGTGTCTTTCACCTGGTGTCTTAATGCAAAACTTTGCACAGATCAATCCCTGGCTGTGTAATACCAAAAAGCCATTTTTCACATTTAAATTTTCATTGTGGTATGTGGAAGCTGGAACATGTTGTTATTACGGGATTTCTCAGACCTATCTGGTCAAATCTCTGACTACTATTTTTCAAATATTAATTGTAGTATCACCATTGTGGACATGTCCAAATAGGAATTATTCTAGGAGAGCTCTTACTCCAAAATATGTGCCAGCATTTGAACTCTGTGAGGACAAACTGCTGACCATTACAATCACTCTGACCTTTAAACTGAAAGAATTACATTTCAATCTGGCTTTTGGGAGAATCCACTACTCTCTTTCCATCAAATTAATGACAGGTAGTGTTGAGAAAAGCATGTTCCTGCTCACAGGACAAGTAAGCCTAGTGCCTCTTCCTTTGAGATGCAACGGCTGAACTGAGTACTAAACAGTTACTGTATTTTAAAGTTATTTAGTTGTCCCTCAGTTATTTTGTCATTTTTGTGATCATTATGTGACTGAAATTCTGAGCTTTAGTGTGTTTTTTCTTACCGTTGCTTTAGTATTTTTGCTGAAGTGTCCTATACTGCATTTGGATTTTGATTTTTGAGCATTTTGATTCTCCAGAAAATATGACTTTTCCCTCTGCTTACTTTGATTCCTAGTGGATCACAGACAGTGGGAGAATACGGGCAGAAACATATCCAGACAGCAGCTGTCTGGTCATTGATACAGCTGAGAGGGAAGATTCAGGTCCTTTCAGAATAACGTTAAAGAATGAGGCTGGAGAGGACACAGCTCTAATCAACATTAAAGTGGTTGGTAAGTGGTGGAACAGTGCACATAAGCTGTGCCTTTTATCACAGCCCTTTTCAATAAACGCTCCTTGAAGAACCCTACTTTTCTGCACCCCAACAAGAGACAAATTCTTC
Organism: Gymnogyps californianus; assembly: GCF_018139145.2. Taxonomy (NCBI): domain Eukaryota; kingdom Metazoa; phylum Chordata; class Aves; order Accipitriformes; family Cathartidae; genus Gymnogyps; species Gymnogyps californianus. Next base: position 156,215,193 of record NC_059471.1, read on the forward strand.
TTCCTCTATCTGAAAGGTCTCTTCTGTAAATGCTGTCCTCCCTAGCTACCAAACTGTTGTAGATTCTCAGAAAACTTCTGTTTCCCTGTTTGTCCCCATTTTCAGATATGGAATTGAGGTACAAGGACACTAAGGCCCCGTGTTACTGAAGGACACAGGAGTTTAGCATGGGATTTAAGTAGGAGTTAATTATCATCCTGCTGCCACCTCATGCTGCAGGGGCCAAACTTGTGCAGTTGCCTCAGGCTGCCCTTAACACTCTCCATTCTCCATTCTCCATGCGGCTGTGGGCTCTGTCTTACCACATGCCCTCAAGTGCCTCTCAAGTGTCTTGACTGTGATGAAGAGCTTGGCATTTATCCCTTCCTAACTGCCTGCCAGGATCCACAAAGACCTTCTTTCTCTCTCTCTCTTCATTAGGAACTCCTGTTGCACTTCAAAAACTATTCAGATTTGTTTCTTATTTGACATTTTTTATTTCAACCTATGCAAAAAGAAGAAAGATTTTTTTAGTTTTTTTTTTAACAATGTTTACTTCATTTACAACAGATGTCCCTGATCCTCCTCAGGCACCAAATGTGACTGAGGTGGGTGAAGACTGGTGTGTTATGACCTGGGAACCTCCGGCAAATGATGGTGGATCACCCATCTTAGGTATATACTTTCCTTTTTTTTGTGGTGATGCTCTAATACAGAGAAAAGAAACAAACCCCAAATAATAGACGCCATAGGATCAGAGTTTAGCTCAGGCCCTGGAGAGTTGCACTTTGACTACCCAGTAGCAAGAATGTTCTACCCAGTCTTCGACTTTATTGGATACCTGTTTTTCTAATGCTTTGAGATTTGTCATTTTGTATGTTGCCGCATTATCAACCCCCCTACTTGAAAGACAACCTCTTATAATACCAAACTTTGAACAGTTGGCCTGTTTGAATGTTAGCAGGAATTTCAGAAACAATTTACTGAGTAAATTGGAATATCTTCTAATACACTGAACCAAGAGGAAAGTCAGAGGGGCCCAGAGGCCAGCAGAATCAGGCCCTTTTCACTCAGAACTAAATACAGTGGTGGTGTAAGTGAAGTCCGAAAAAAGCTCGTACGTGGTCGTGAAAGCCAAACAGGTGACTATCAGATAGCTTGCAATGGGAAAAATGTAACAATAACCCCTAAACTACTCTGAGGTTAGAAGGGGATATTGGGTGTATCCAGAAAAAATGCCATTGGGCAGTCAAAAAATAGACCCCTCACTTACAAGTGCCACCACCAACTATAATAAAATTTTTTTGGTCAATAGGATATTTCATTGAAAGGAAAAAGAAACAAAGCTCCAGGTGGATGAGGTTGAATTTTGAGCTGTGTAAAGAAACAACTTTTGAGCCAAAGAAGATGATTGAAGGTGTTGCTTATGAGGTCCGTGTATTCGCTGTTAATGCAATAGGCATTTCCAAACCAAGTATGCCTTCGAAGTCCTTTGTTCCTTTAGGTAAGTAATTGAGAGCATAGAGATAGGTGTGCATTTAGAAAATTATCATTAATACATTATTAAAGTCATCTAATTATATAACTGTAGTTCTTGTTGCACTTGTGTTGCTCAGGACCTGTCTTCATTAGGTGCTGCATAAACTATATGTCTATCCCTGAAGGATATATAGTCTTTTATAAACAAGAAACAAGGATGTATAGACAGAAAAATGGTGCACTACAATAAAACAGTGACATGCTATAGGTGAGCCTGATATAGTCAATACTATGGTCAATATGTCTTAAGGACCAGAACTAATAGTTCCATGTTTTTGTGTATCATAGGTACCTCCTGAGTCAATAGAGTCAAACTATTGCCAGTCAAACTGGCAATTTAGGGAATTGATAAAGATGATGGATTATAGTCTTGGTTGTTTTGTGTGTCTTTCTCCTGCTATAAGTTCAGTCAGGCACTGGCTTTTGGCCAAAAACGGGCAGGAAAAGTGACCAGAAGTCTAAAGATCACTATTTGCAGGCTACACTGTATGAAAATGAGACTTTCTTTCACATTTCACAACTTATGCTTCGCTGTTACATAGTAGCTTGCCATTTAAAAATATACAAGTATTCACAAATAATCCATACATTTCCATTTAAAAACAAATCACAGGTATATGATCTATCATAAAGGTAGAAATCTATGGAAAAAAGCAGGTGAATTTGCCTAATATTGCAATAAATCATACGATAAGATACATTTGAATAGTCCCTAATTTCACTCTATGCCTCGTGGATCCCCATTAGCTGAAGCAGGAGCTTTTTTCCCAGAAAGGGATCACCTATTGATCACATACTTTCAATATTCTTTTGCAAACAATCCAGATTAGGCTAGGTCATATTTTATACTATTCTAGATGTCATCTTACTGCTTTATATTAACGTGACAGCTAGAGGGCCTTGTCATTCACCTAGTGACAGACTAACTTGGTGACCTTTTCATATAAAGAAACAGATTTTCAAACTATTGTGACAACCACAAGTCCCTGTAAAAGAAAGGTGTGTTGTTCTGTAGGCCAGCAAAGGTTCCCACCTTGCTCAGCGGCACCCCCACAATGCAGAGGAGGAGGAAGGTGGTGGCTGTTATTGCTACAGCATGCTCTCCTCTTGCCAGAAAATACCTGCTGTTGTAGAATATGCTACTCTCAACTTCTCTGCTTACCTTCCACTGTTCTTTGTCCTTCTCACTCCTCAGCAGGAGGAATTTAACTCTGGGTTAGGCTGTGAGCAGATTTGGGATGAGGTACCTTTTTCTCCTAGTTTGGTCCTAATTGGGAAAGACGTGCCACGGATGATTGGAAATGCCTCGTAGGCAGGATTTAGCCTGTTAGCTATGACGCTAAATTAGAGGAATACACACCATAAATGTAAACCTTTAATTGTAACACAGTTTTCTGCCTTCTCCTCGCTGCCTGCTTGCTTCAGCTGTTACCAGTCCACCAACTCTCCTGGCAGTGGATGGAGTGACTGATACCTCAGTTACAATGAAATGGAGGCCACCAGACCACATCGGAGCAGCAGGGTTAGACGGCTATGTTGTAGAGTACTGCTTTGAAGGAAGTAAGTGACGACGACTGTGGTATGTTACTCATAGTGAAAGTAGGTGAGACTTTCTCCATTTTTTCTCTACAGGTATCAGGTGCTCTCACTTTAAGGCAGAGACTAATCAGTCAGAAAACCTCAAGCAGCAGAGTTTTGTTCAGGCTTCCTTTGGTTTGTATTCCAGATCTCACCCATTGAATGTAGTTCAACCCATCTTACATTTGATCTGAAATCCAAATCAAAAGCCATATAATCTGTTGTAGTGTACCAAGTGTTAATTGCTATCCTCTTTTTTGAGCTAAATGAAGAGTCGATGCAGTAAAGAGTGGATGGATGAACGAATAGGTAATAAAGAATGGCTATAAGTGTGGTCCAAAATACGTGCAGGTTGGCTGGGTTTTAGGGACAGGAGGTCCTCAGCGTGGTAATCTCTATCTTGACATATCACTAATTGGCTACTTCAAGTGCCAGTCGCCAATACTGAGGACAGACAGCCTCTCCAATAGCTGGCTGTAGAAGTTATCTAGGCATGCAAAGTTCATGTCTGGATATTGAATTTCTCCAACATTTCAGTGTAGTTAGATACAGAATCTTTAACTATGTCCATCTAAGACATAAATCTATACAGAACTGAAGGAGAAAGATAAAGATGTAAGAGACTGAATAAACTTATGAGAATAAAATAACAAGGAATAGGGAAATACAATTTATATTTTACAACTAAGAGTCTTTGGTGAACAAGCAGCAGAATCTTAGCATTTTCCAGCAGATTTTCTTCTGAATTGGCATCAAATGAAGTCTATTTTCAAAAAGTAAAATCCACCAACACCTGGGTAAGTATCAAATAGCCTGGAGTGGTATGTGCAATACCCAGCCTCTGTGGGCAAATGCCAATCAGTGAGACTGCAGCAATGTTGTGTATTTGAATGAACGGGACACAGTTATCTTCAGCTCCGCTAGCTGCTGCTCTTAACTGCGCTGTAAACCAAGTGATGAGTTGGACACCTTTTTTCATAAAGGTATTTATTTCAATGAAAGCTTTTCATGAATGCAGTCCACAGCCTGGAGACAAAAGGTAAAGGACAGAACTTGTCATTCACACTGTCACGTGTTTCAGATTCAGACAATCCAGGAAAACAGTAGTTCACAAAAGTGGTCAGATACCACAGGAGCAGAGTGCCCTCAGCTCTCACTCAGGCGAGTGGGAGAGGGAGTGAAGAAGAACCACTGGCTTTTCTCAGGAGCACTCAGCATCTTGTAGTATTGAGCTGAGTATCTGTAAGGAGCAGGAACAGACTGCAAGAAGCTCAGAGGTCTGGAGAAGATTACCTGAAGGCAGACACAGCTGGAATGGTAGGAAGGGTTTTCCTTGTATATTGGGAGGGAGCTGCGGGAACAGCTCAGAACGAGTAAGCACGCGGTCTTACATCAAGATGCAGCATTCCTATAATGTTTCCATTGCCCTACAGGCAAGATGCATGGGAATATCAAGGGGACTGTCAATGTGAGGACTTCAGTGTATGCTGTATATTATGCTCTGTTTAGCATTGGTAGGATCGCAGAGAAAAAGTTAAAAGTGCTTGTAATATGCCACTGTCACAAAACCCTTGACATTACAGTATGTGATATCCAAATTAGGTGACAAGAGAGGATGAGAAATATATATACGCTAATGCAAACTACAGTTTTCAGAGGAATCTTCCAAATCTATCTTTTAAGGACTATTAGACAGAAGATCATTGTATACCTGTTGAATGGAACAAATTCTTTACTTTTTTTTTTCAGATAGGTTTAAAACATATGAAGATACAACAAAATGGCAGTCAAGTCTGTCATTTTATTGTTACCCACCTCAGTTAAAATACAATGGGTACAATGTATTTTACGTAGCTTTCTGAGTGTTTATGTATATCTATATATGCCTCCTATATATGCATATACATCTATATATACACAATTGACATTATTTATGTATATATGTTATGAAAATGGTTAGGAAGAAACAAGTTTAGTAGAAAATACCAATTAAAAAAGACGTGTTATTGGAATGTACATCCTTTTCTCTGTGTTCAGTCCTTTCTTTCTTTCTTGCAATATCGCAGTGCCTCCTTTTCTCAGTCCTTTCAGTGCCTGTTCTGCCTCAAACTAATTTCTTCTATAATGTTTAATAACTCTTTTTAATTTCAAGGTACTTTTTATGACTGTCTATATTCATTCTGCTGTTCTTTTCTTTTAGTTTTCTGTTTGTAAACTCATTTGTCTTTACCTTCTCCATTCTTTCATCATTGTAACTGAAGTAGTTTTAAAGCGGGCTTTTTTGAGTCTTCCTTATCATAGCAACCGTTAGGAGAAATCACAAGCTGAAAATAGGAAGACAAAATATATATATAATTATAATTTAGAAGAATCATGTACCATGAGCATTGGTTTGGCTTTGTGAAAACTGGTATTTCCCTTTAGTCTGAACCTCATAACTTGATCGACATGGTGGACTCTTGGACTTCCTTAACTATGGCAGCACCTTTGACAGCTCTCTGTGTATATTACTGAACTGGAATCTCATCATGAGTATCTGGATCTGGCATTGCATAGGTGTGAATAACGTGAATATAGAACTCCCCAGGGCTAGTTTACAACATCCAACTTGAACCTCTTGCTGTGGTGATGTGGAATAGACCAAATCTTGTTGACACTGGAGAAGTCAATTCCTAATAATATATGCTGCTGACTAGTTCTTGTGTGACATTTCAAGGGTAGTCTGACGAGCTTGGCCATTGTACCTGCAGATGATCTGTTTTCATAGCTAGTAAATAAGCACTTTGGAGAGTCTCTGTTGGCTGAGATCTTTGCCAGTGTACCCATCCAGGACCATGCACAGATACTAGAATAGTATTTTTATTATCCTGAAAACAGCCAACTCCAGGATTCCAGGAAATCCAGGGCAGTGATAGCTTTGTCCAGGAAATAAAGCCTTAGTGATTACATCATATCTGTCGTCATCCATGGTCTTGGCCTTCTTTCATTTTCTTTCTATGTTGCCTTTAGCTACATGTGTTCTCTTCCTCTGTTTCCCCAAGTTTTTTCCCAAGACATCTCTTTCTCTGTCTCTCTTACTCAGAATTCTTCTCTGAATTTCCTCTCTCTCCTATGATGTGTTTTCTTCTCCTCCTACACTTTCTCCCATCATCATTTTGTTTCATTTCTCTCTTCCAAATGTTCCTTTTGTCTCTTTGTTTTCATCTTTCCAGGGATGTGATCAGGCCCAAAGAAAAAAACCAACCTTATCTCCTCCTCTTCCTTTATCCTTTAGCTTTCCTGTGAGCATCATGCATAACTGTTCTTTGATCTAGATGACCTCTTCCCATCTCTTTCCTCCCTGCAGTAGCCCTAAATACAGGTCCTCTAAATCTTTAAAGCCCAGCATCTATCTTTGCATACTTACTAACAGGAATTGCTAACCACTGACAAAATGCTCCAACTGTGTGAAAGTGGGTGTCTCTGATTAATTTTAAAGATGGATTCTCACAAGGTATATCAACAGATCTGTCTGAGGAATTGGTGGAGCCACCTTTTAACCTGGAAGGTACAGTATTCAACAAAGGATATAAATCTTCTTTAACGAAAGAAAAACTCTCTTCATAAAAGTAAAGATAAATTTCTGAGAGTGAATTTTAGGGGCAACAGTCTACAGAATTTGCTGTAGTACTTGTGTAAGGGGAGGGGGAGGTGCTCGGGAAACAGTCATTGATTGCAGTCCTCTTCTGCTAGAAGCTGAAAGAAGCAGCTTGAAGGAGAACTTAATTCCTAAAAGTAAGACACATAGTTATGAAAATGTACCACAGTATTGCACTCTAAGTCTGCAGGGCTCTCTAGTTTATAATAGTTGTCTTGTCTTCTGTGCCAATTTTATAATGCTATCTTTACATGATGTGGAAAGTATTGATACTGACTTGCTACTGCATAAATCTGACTCCAAATGTCAAGGTGCCAGCAGTGTTAAAGCAATCTATGTTTGGAGGACAGGGTGGAAAAGAAAGTATCATTTGTAATTGAAGCTTTTGTGAAAGACTGTACTGTTATGATCACTCTATGGATTACATGCGACTGCCTAGGGATAGGATAAAAAATCCGAGAATGCTGTAATTATGTGAATAATTCTGACACAGCCTTCCTTTTTTAAAGGCATGAGGAGAGATGGCATTTCATTGCAATTTGTAAATATTCAGTGTTTCTCTCATCCCTGCGCCTCAGTGGTACTTTCAAGGGTACTCAGTACTGGTTGAAATTAATTGTAAAACCCATTTCTCTCCAAGGAATCCGTTAAAGCAACGATGAGTGCTTTTGGAAATCTACTCTATGTCCCCCTTGTTTTCTATTAGCTGAATTTAAATACTAATTAGTTTTCTCTCTGGTACAATTAAATGATAGGCACATTCTAAAAACATTTATTTCTCTAAATATAAATATATAATCAGCCGAAACCCTTTAAGGTTTGAAACATTCTTCCTATGTATGAAAGTGAATCAATATCATGTTATAACATAATTAGAAAAAACAAAATAGAGGTATTAATTAGAATGTAATGAATCTATTACTGTTCTGTAATTTTCCTCATCTGTGCCATGGATGTATGTATAATTCCCTATTCTTTCGATTCGTCCTCCCCTCCTCTTTTCCGTAAACTAGCTGATGAATGGATCGTGGCTAACCCGGAGCTGACAGACAAAACGAGATTTACTATCAATGGCCTGCCGACTGGCTCGAAAATCCTTGTGAGAGTAAAAGCTGTGAATGCCGCTGGTGAAAGTGAGCCCAGGTACCACCCACAGCCTATTTTAGTCAAGGAAGTGATAGGTAAGATCATCCTGCCTACGCTCACCCACAAATACACTCTGCTTCCATACTTAGTTCTGTTTTTTTAAGGCTAATACTTGTTGTTGGAAACTGATGATATGGCCTTACAAAGCCATTGTGCAGTGGCTAGAAATCATGAAACTGTCTTTAAAAAAATTCATAATTCTATTTATTTGTTTCATTTCTGAGCCTTTATTGCTTAGGCTTTCAAGGCAGAACTTGAACTTTTCTGCAGAACTTGAACTTCATGTTGCTTTTTTTAAGTTGCGCTCAGTTTCTCACCTGTTCCTACCACCATAGCATCTGGTGTTACAAAACCCGACAGTGTACTGAATGTAACATTGTCAGACCAAGAAATTTAAGATACCTCACTCATTAGTCATTTCTGGGAATTGTAGACCACACAGTCTCCTATTTATACTGATGCCCACTAGTGCTATCTCAGTTAGAAAAGAAGATAAATGTCAAACACAAGCTTTTGGCTTTTTTCAGAACCTCCAAAGATTCGTCTACCAAGACACTTAAAACAAACCTATACTCGAAGAGTTGGAGAAACTGTGAATCTCGTTATTCCTTTCCAGGTGAGAACTAAAAACACAGACAGGAAAATACTCTATTTTTCTTATACTGCTGCTTTTTAACTTATTTCCATGTAACTTTGGTAGGCCAGTGAGTTAACTTAAGCAGATGTGGAAGCACGGTGAAGTACACAGGTGCTTGAAAGCTTTTGCTTTGACATCTCAAAGAAATGATGTTAAGCCAATTAATTAATTGGGTAACTAGCTTAGACAGATTGATTTGTCATCTGTCATCCAAAGGACACTTATAAATCCTCACAGTAGACATTACATGTGAGATAATCACTAGGAAAATGCAAAATGGTTACACTGGCAGTAGTTAGATACGGTATCAAGGGTAGGACTGCAGCATTTAATCATTTTCTTGTCATGAGAGAGGAAAAGGGAGGGGAAGAGTGGGCAGAGTTTCACTGTCTCCTATAGAGACTGCAATTTTAAAATCCTTGAGATCACAGCTATAATATGACTATATCTAAGGATATAGCACGTTTTCCTACAGCATCGTGTTAACCTTCATTCCCATACCTTTTACAACAGTGACTGCCTCTCTACCTGCAGGGTCCTTATTCTTCTGAATACAAGAATTATGGCAGAATTAACTTCTATTTCATGTCTGCACACCTAAAGATACTGAGTGGGCATAATCTGGCTTCTACAAGGCTGTTAAAAGCGTAATAAAAGCTTGATCAGCAATACATTGCAAGATACGCCACCCTTGAGAAATTAAAGGAATATTCTATGGTTATTCTCTAAGATAAGGCATTCAAAAAGGTGTGAGATTACCCTTTTTGGACAGCATCTGCAAATCGTTTGCCTCTGGAAGGCAAATCCCATGGTAAAGCAGGTGGAATTCACTCTGATTTAAGTACCTAAACTGGGCACTACTAGGCCCACAAAAATGGCACGCAAAAGATGTCAATCCAGCCTACCTAACAACTATTCCAACTGCTTTTGCAATGAAAGATGGTTTGGGATCCCTGGAGGTTTAGTCCACTACTTTCCTCTTTCACTGGCGGTGTAGAGAATGCAGGCACTTCCAGAAGGTGAAATATTTTGTTCTGCATTTTCTGTTTTTTTCTCCTTTTTCTTTTAGAAAACTGGAAATTAATTGTCAAATTTAGTCAGAAAGTTAATTGTCCAATTTAGTCAGAATTTGCAAATATTTTCAGTCTCCTGGGAAAAAAAAACCAAAGAAAGCAAGCTGCATTTTAGATGAATTAATATGATTGCATCTCAAGTGTTGTATGATTTAAAAAAGAATTCTCAGTTTCTTTAAGGACGGTTTTTATTTCCCGTTTGGGAAAAATGGGAAATAAACCCATTTTCTCTCCCACCCTTTTCTCTCCCAAAATCATATACAAACTGTTTCCTGGCTTCTTACAGGGAAGACCAAGGGCAAAAGTATCATGGCAGAAAAATGGTTCTCCAATTGACAAGAACCAAATCAACATCCGCAACACTGAAAATGACACTATCATCTTCATCCGAAAGGCAGAAAGGAGCCACTCCGGAGAATATGACATGAAAGTGGAAGTAGAGAACTTGCAGGACAAAGCTACAATAGATATTCAGATTGTTGGTATGTTTTGAGAAACAGAGATAAATGCATGCCAGAGAAGCAGACTCCAGCCATTCCAAGGCTATAGGAAAACAGAGGAATCCCAAAGAGCATCTTTCTTGACAGTGATAACTCCTCAGGTCCACTTACTTGGCTATAAATTTGTGGTCTCTAAGTAAACCTCTCTACACAATGGCAGGTGCTTGTTGGAACGTGTCAGTCTTTCTTTCACTGTTATGCTTTTCATGTTTTTGTCTATCCAGGATGCAAGCTTTTTCCTGTTGAGTGGTATCCATAGCCAGAAACGGTAGTAAATTCATAGTAACTTTGTCACAAGTCTAATGTGGAAGAAATCCTAAATGTTGAAAGTACATGAAAGTAGGAAAGACAGACAAGAAAACACATTTACTTTTCATTTTTACCAATCTATTTCTTTACATAATAGGCCAAACTGGTAGCACAGCCTTTACAATGATTGTCCGACTTTGTCTTTTAGGTACATATCTTCAGCTGTTTAAATTTTGCAAAATATCATGTCCTTATGCAATTAAAGAGCATATGCATATTAGAAACCATACTCACAAAGTGGTCAAGTTAAGTTTTTCATCATTCTGACATGTCTTAACTTTGGAAAGTTTTATTTTGCAACCTCAGCTTTCTTTTGATGTTGGTTTTGGCATGCGCATGCTGTAAAAAAGAGAAAGAGAAATCAAACTAAGTGGAAGATGTGCGTAGGAAAGAGAGAGAGGGAAAGCAAAGAGTGGAACATGTCAGCTGCCATATTTTCGTTACAGATCGCCCAGGCCCACCAGAGGTTGTAACTATTGAGGATGTCTGGGGAGAGAATGTAAATTTATCATGGAAGCCACCAAAAGATGATGGCAATGCTGCCATTACTGGCTACACTATTCAAAAAGCAGATAAGAAGAGTATGGTAAGTAATAAGGAGATGTTTAAAAGGCTGATGTACTCGTGAATTCTCCCTTTTAAAAATAAAAAGCCTTACATGCTTAAATTAATGTAGGTGGACAAAGCATTGATTAGTCAGTGTTCAGAAAATCTGCAAGGCATCTCTAAAAATTCTAAAAATCTCCTGTTCACTGTATCTAAAGCCTAGAAAGGGCAATGTTTTCAGATGATGCCAAAGAGGAGGACTAAAAAGGAAAGAACAGGTGGATTTGAGGGAAGTAATTCTGCTTTTTTTCCTTTGTCTCAGTAGAGAAAATAAAACCCAAAAATATTAATTCTGAAGTAAGTAGGTTGCTACTAGAATCAAAATGTAGTGCTGTTGTTTTCAAACCTGTAATGTCACATTGTATAAGTCATTGCCACTCCTTACTACCCATGGCAAAATGGTACATATGTAATTCGTAAACTGCTTTGAGATTTACAGACGAAAAGTGCAATATAGAGATGTTTATTATTTTCATTAAACTAACAAGAATTTTACACTTCCTTAAAAGACAGTAGTTGGGTTCTTAACGTTTAACACTTACTGCAAATTTAAACACTGGAAATCTAGGACAATATTTTCGGAATTTCCTTATCTAAGGGAATCTTTCTGCTGCCCTCCCTCCCTGCCCCCCCAATTTAATATGTTGATCTGCTTCACGATCTGATCAATTCATTCTTCCTGTGCCACTATTTCCCTTCCCATCCTTCATTTTTTCTTTCTCTTCAGACTGTAAGAAGAGATGGTCTCTGTACAGTGACCAGAACAATGATGTCCCCTGTCTCTAAATTACTGTGTTAAGGAGAAAGCAACAACAGCAGTGTCTAGGGTCCAGTGTGTCATGAATCATTCAGGTCATAGCTTCCCCACGTTCTCTGTGGTGGTGAATTTTGCAATTCTGGCACAGCTGGCCTTCTACAGAAAACTGTTTTCCCAAAAGGCACTTTGGCTCTTAAAGATGACCAAATATCAACGCGAACTGTGGCACAGGGAACTCAGCACAAGTTCATCTTTAGAAAAGCAAGAAAACTATGTAGGGCAGAGTAAAGAACAGCAAAAACATTGCTGTGGTCATACTGCACTTTATATTAATTGCACTTTTAGCATTAACCTCTTTCATCTCAGTTCGTTATTTAGGTATTGTGTACTAGGATAGAATTCACGTCCTGTTACTGCGGCAAGTCTAAAGCACTAAAACCCGCCTCCCCATCTGAGCCTTCAGATATCAGAGGACCACCTGCATAAAACTACATTTCTCATGAACATTCAACCTGTGGAACAGGGGGTAGATAAGTGCATTGGCCTCTTGTGAGTACATGTTACCACAGACCAGTACATGCTACTACTTTTCCCCCCCAGCCCGCAGTTTTCTTATCTGCAGCATTACCTTCTCTGTCAGCAGCGTGGACTAGGAATGAAGGAGCCTGCCTTGCCTCGCACAATACAACCTTTGTAATATTGGATTTCCGAAAACGAACCCTCCCAGCTAACAGAGTGTAACAATTCAGCAGGGTTTGCTTTCCATTAGGCCTTCACTGCTCAGCAGTGAGCTCTGCGGTATTCTCATTATCACTCATTTCATTAATTATTGTTAGCTTCACTATTTTAGTATTCATCAACATTCCCTTAAAAGAAAAAAAAATCTTACACCCACAAGCGTGATGATTCTTCCAAACAGTTAATGGCTGAGAGGTGCAGGGCGCTGCGGGGAAGCTTACTCTCTGTGCGTGTCTTTCAGGAATGGTTCACAGTAATCGAGCACTACCACCGCACCAGTGCCACCATTAACGAGCTCGTCATAGGAAACGAGTACTACTTCCGGATCTTCGCTGAAAACATGTGCGGCCTCAGTGAGGATGCAACGATGACCAAAGAGAGCGCTTTGATTGCAAAGGATGGTTAGCTAATTATCCATTCCTTGTCAAAAGGGAAGGGGTGTGTTCAGAGGCTGGAAGGTGGTTAGAGGTAAAGGCCATATCTCTAAAGCATTCAGATGCATTCCTAGCCCCAAGACCAGGTACAAGTAAACAGCTAGGACATTTCATATTAGGACTTCTTGGTTTGTCCACATAGTTCATAGTTGTTTTTTTTAATCAAGGGTGGGACATTTTTCCCATGTTCTGACATTTTCTACGGTCTTGGACCTCAGACTCATGTCACCACTGGCAGACCTAAGTCAAGAAGAGCTGGAAGAGGAGTAAAGCAGCTGTTCTCTTAGAAGCGGTGGGTCACTGCCTCCCAGTGGAGACTTGGCATCAGCTGTGCAAGTGCTCCCCTCCATTTCAGGCGGGATCCAACAGAGAAGCATAACCCCTGCTTCACATCTCTTGCAGGTGGAGCTGGAGAAATTCTGACTCTGCGGTCAGAAATCCTGACATTTCAGAAATTGTCAGTTTGAAATGGTACTGTAAACTTTAAAAAAAAAAATTAACTGCCCCTTTATGGAAGGGAAATTCTACAAACAGGTGGTTTAAAGGAAGAAAATCAAACCAGATCACCTCAGTTTGTCTGAAAGGAAGGAATACCTAACTGCCATGATGCAGAGGACAGACAACCTGTAGAACTCACACAGCCAGGCTGAAGGAATGAAGAAGGTCCAGGGTCCTGGACCTCACTTCCATTATTAAAAAAACCCCTACCTTTCTTTTAGAAATGGGATCATGAACAAAAGAATGTCTATAGGAGTTGCTTTTCATCACTGCTTACTTGCCCTTCTCATGAGAGCAAGTATCAGGCCTAAGCTGCACTGAAGTCAGTATGAGAGCTTGGACGAGGTTTCAGTGAAGCACAGATGTTCAATGATACCTGTGCACAGGAACAGATGTCAGTCTGTCCAGCTGTTTTAAACGCCAGCTTAGTTTGTGGGTGAAGAGGATTTATTGATGGTAATCTCCATTGCAGAGCAGGGATAAAGTGGCAGTGAGAAACGAGATTTTACTACCATGTTTTCCTTGTACAGAAACTACATCCATTCAAGTATCTGTATGGTTAGTGCACTGTATGAAGCAGAAAGAAAAATGGATTTTCAGATACAGAGCCAGTTTGTAATCAGAACAAACTGTGAACAGTGATTGGCAACAGAGTGAACAAGGCTTGCCAAGGCAGGCATCCTGCAGTACATCAGTCAGGATGTGTCCTGTTCTGTAACATGCAGGGCATGCAGGCAAAGACACAGGATAAACATGTATTATTTTGTATACCACCTACTCAGGAAACAAAGAGAAGCTCTCAGACATCTACGCTATAGCATGACCAAGGGCTATAGTCACTTTGCAGGCTCACTTCCAGCCTTCCCTACAAGTGCAATTACTAGAGTCATGTTGGTACCTAAAGCAGTGCAGATCAGAACTGGCTCTTTGTAGCTGTTTATTTAGCTTGGGTATTTAGCTACACGCCAACACTCTTTTTATAAATTTTTTATTTTCATTTCATAGGTAAAGTCTACAAATATCCAGTTTACGAGGATTTTGACTTCAGTGAACGTCCATTGTTTACTCAGCCTCTAGTCAACACGTTTGCTGTAGCTGGTTACAATGCTACTTTGAACTGCAGTGTTCGTGGCAACCCCAAGGTACAGAACAGCTCACAACAGTATCAGTTAAAACACGAGGGAGTTTAACCTGACAATAAAAATTATAATACCATTTTTACTATTTGTCTCACTCACAAGCCAGGCTGAAGGCAAAAAGAGTGGTGTGGGTTCTAAAGAATACAAAAAAGGACCTACTTACCTTTGTTATAGGCATTCTAATAGTTACTAAATCCACAGATAACTCAGTGAAAGGGCAGAACCTCAGGAAAAGGCTGGGCTATACTGGGACCAGCACTGACAACAGCTGTACAGTTAATATATCAGTAAAGGTTGTTACTAACATAAAGCCATAATTATTCTATAAAAAGCTAATTATGCTTTAAGTAAGCGCATTGCAGGAATGCTCTGGGGACCACGTTGGTTCTCAGACCCACTGTGCAATGCATCTTCCAGTTTCTTTTGAGTTGTGTCTTTTTGTGATATATTTTCTGTTGTGAGAAACTGAACTGACCTAGTAAAATGAGAACTTGAGTGCTTAAGAACATGTTTGCTGTTCACTCTTCACCTTCCCAGTTTCTGACTGTGCAAATTACTCTGAAAAAACATGCTTTACTTATTGACTTAAAGTAATTGGATCTCAACAGCTGTTGCTCAATGTTTGCTATCATTACACAGCACCTCATATTGATAACAGGCTTATATTTATGAATTTAATTATGTGATGGGAGCTGCACTGAAAAAATCGTGCTTAAAAACAGATGCATGATGCAGCCCATGTTTATGTTTGAGATAAGAATTACAGTTTCCTTTTTATCGCTACTTTATCTATTTTGTATCATTTCTGGATTACTCAACTTCAACTGAACATCACAAAAAGTGGTAAAATATTTCAGTTCATAGGTTTGTGCATGTGGGCTTTCTTTTGTTTTTGCCACAGCCCAAAATAACCTGGCTGAAAAACAAAGTCATCATAATGAATGACCCAAGGTACCGAATGTTCAGCAACCAAGGTGTCTGTACCTTGGAGATCCGCAAACCCAGTCCCTATGATGGAGGTACTTATACCTGCCGAGCAGTCAATGAACTTGGAGAGGCAGAAGTTGATTGCAAACTGGAAGTAAAAGGTAAGGATTTTAAAACATTGCAAATGCCCTGTTTGTCTGAGCACCATCTACATAGGAGTCAAAAGTATGCAAGGCAAATCCAAAAGGGAGTTCAAACAACTTTTTTCACTTTCCCAGATGAAAATAATAACTTGGTTAGGACAAAATAAACTATACTGGTTGGTTTTTTTTCTTCTTGAGGACCAACATGCTGTGCTTATGCTATATTGTCTTCCCCCCCGCCCCCATGCCGATTCACATCTTCAGTGATTGCAAGGACTTTTTCACAAGTGACAAAATGGTAGACTGTAACTCTCAGAGCTATGCCACTTACCTGAGAAACTCTAGTAAGACTCAGCCATAGAGCTGTTCGGGAAAACATTAGGAAAATCATCTTGGATAAGAGTCAGCGCTCTGAAGGAAATGGCAAGGGGAGAAGGAGAGAAGGAAGAAAGATTAGTTCAGGGCAGACTTTGTCTGCTTTAAAATTATTTGTTAAACAAACCAAACATTTGCTTCCAAGGAAGTTTGTTAGCAGAATGATGTAGCAAAAAGCAGGATTGTTCCCAAGGAACGATCTAGTTGATTGTTCAACAATCAACAAGCTAGTTGATACAATTGCCGTATTTGCTTTAAGAACAAAGTATTCAAAACTATGGATTTTGCAAATACAGGGAAAGAGGACGAAGTAGGTTAGCCTTCTACAACTGAAGACATATCTTTATTTTCATTAATAGATAAATTTTATGAATTCCAGGTAGTTTAGCATGGACCGGGATATCATGAATGGCAATAGGATTTGGATTGGACTACTAATGAATAATCTCAGGACCATATTTTTCAGAAAATTAGTTCCTAGGAAAAGATGGGGTCATATTTAGCTGGACTAACTCCCACCAAAGGCTTTTGTTTCAACTGTGGAATAAGCTAAGTATTTCTGAAAAAATTAATCTGAGGTTATAAGTAAGGAAAGCTGTCTAAAGCCAGCTGATAGGAAGTGTCTAACTCAGGAAATTAGAGGGAATTTAGGCTAGCTGAATATGGCCCTAATTATATTATTTCCATCATGCCAGTCTATCATGAAAACCATAATATTTAATATTCTTATGGATTGTATTGTGTTTATTTTGGATTTCAATTTCCTTTTTCTGTATTTTCTGATGTATTGTGTCCCACAGCTCAAATACGCTAGCAAGAAGCCATTGCAGTAAATGTTTCATCTACGGAGTTGAACATTTAACTAATGTAATGAAAATATGCATAATATGTTTCTTAACTTTCATGATTTATTTTTAAGATACTGTGTTTAAAAGGTGATGTCCTCATCCTGGAAATACGCTTGTTTTCCTTAATCACAAGCAAACTTTCTATTTCACAGCGTAACAGAAGACCTCATCACCGGAGAAGGTTGCTTCATCTATTTTTTTATACTGAAAGGCCAAATTAGTTTGCTATTTCATTAAACTTTGTAAGTCCCCAAGCCCTAAAGTTCTTATGCCCATTTACACTCAGTTGTAACTTTTTAGTCTTCAGCACATTGCTTGTAGTACAACCAAATACTACATTTTAAATACAAGAAGCTGTTTATTTCTGTCCTTTGTTTTACAAAGAAATTTTTACACATAATGTGCAGAATACTGTGAAAAATTTTTAAGATAAGAAATAATTTAACTAATATCTCTCCATTTTAGGAAGTCCAAACTCCAAAGGTTGCCATGGATTACATATTATTCTTCAGTAATTCCCTTTCCAGCTGTTGTGAAATATAGATGCTTCTGTTGATCTTGGAACTTTTTTTTCACTGAATATCAGGATGAATTAGTTCACTGGTTTTGAAGCATAATACAGACACCATGTCGTCATTCAGGCTCTCTTTTAATATGCAACAGTTTCCAAGAAATGGTTCACCAGCAGTGGAAGCTGCTCTCTGTTAAGAGTTTTTAAGAGAGAAGTGTGGAGAGATTTTTGCCTTTGATCAATACTGATGGGGAATTTAATTTCTTACATTTACGGACTGGTATCTGAAATAGGCTGGGAATGCTTAGATCCTTTTCCAGTCAATTACAAGTAATGTATCTAGGAAAAAAAGCCACAGTTCTATTCATTAAAGTGGTCACTAGGTACAGCTGAGATGACATCCCTGATGATTTTTGCTGACAAATGTTTATTTAGGTTTCATAGGTCCAGTTTTCTGAGTAGTGTTCTGAAATGGAGAGCACATGAGTGGAGAACACTATGTTCACACGCTGCCAGACCTGTCCCATTCACAGCTGATTCTTTCCGTAAGGGTTGCATTAAAGATCAAAACAAAAAAATTCTATCTATCTGGTGACATGGCAGCAAACATTTAGGGTAGCCAACAGTCAGAGCAGTGAAGTACTAGAGCAGATTTCCTGCAGAGGTTGTACAGCTTTGGTACCAAGAGCTTTTAAGAGCAGCTTAGAAGAATGACAGCAGTACAATTTGTTAGGATTATGATATGTACTAAATGACATCTCAAGATTGCTTCCAGCTCTATGAGTCTGAGATTTTGACTCAGTTCTTAACACTGCCGACATACCCTAGCACCTCAGTCAGATTCAAGTATCCCCCCGATCATTCATCCCACAGGAAACCTTGGATAGATGCATGGGCTTTGCATCATGTCCTGAGGGTTGTATTAATCATCCTACTAGCTGGTTGCAGCACGTCCTACAGTCTCAATTCCTCTCACACCTTACCTTGGGGTTGCAGTTGAACATACCCTTGCTACAGTGAGAATGAGGCTGTAAGAATTATTCCATTTAGACATCTTTAAACAAAACCTCTCAGCCACTGACTGCAAAAGACTTGTAGCATAGACATTTCTAGACTCAAAAAGCCTTCTTTCTTCTCAAAGGAAGTAATATTTACTTTAAGAGATCAACTGAAAAAATGGAATACTATGCCATAGACATCTTGCTCAGAGCAGTACTTTAGTTTTGCATCACACCTGGAAGAAGTCCTGAAAAATGCAGGCTGTTAGGATCCCACCGGGGCTGTGTGCTGTTTCTCTCTTCGTAGCTATGTGATGGGCTGCTTCATTAACCTAAATCCCACCTCCCCTAGTTAATGGTTGGCTTCTGAACCCGATTTCATATCAGCCATCACCTGGTGCAGTCCCACTCCCTCCCACCAAGCTTGGTATTGTGGTTCTCTCCCAACTGTTTGGGCTGTGAGTGGTCACCCTTGCTGAGATTCCTCTGTCCATCCTGGCAGGTTTAGCCATTACTTTAGACTCCTTTTTGAAGACTGCTTAGACGAGCAATTTGTAGGGCTTAGACACAGGACAGCTGTTGTAAGGGTTCAGTGCGGACACTCTTAACATGACTGCCAGTTCAACTGATGAATTCAAAGGGAATAGGATTAAGTGAATACAGTAGCTGTAGCTTGGCAAACCAGGGTAGGCTCAGGGTTTGCTATATGATACAGACAAATGCAAATGAGTGTTAAACAGCCGGAGCATAAAGACATAATTACATCTTATTTCACTCTTCTATTGACTTACATGTTGAATTACCATTCTCTTAAGTTTCCCAGCCTGTTTGTTCATTTAGGAAGGCTCTTCGGAAGACTGCTCATCACACTGATGCAGAGCAAAGACTTACAGATTTCTGACTCACTCGAAATAGATTGCTGTGTGTGTGTGTGTTTTCATATGGATAGCTTTAAACTGGTTCAGCTTTATTCCAACAAGTGACAATCAAGGTCTGGATTTGTAAAATGATAAGATACAGTTGAATGTTGCCTGAATAAGACCAACAGGCTCAAGGCTATGCTACCTATCTGGTGAACATACTAGCTACAGTGCTGTTATTACAGATCTTTGGATAGTAAGTCATACTGGAGAGCTCTATGCCATGCAAGAGTATATATTGCAGTAAGTGAATTTCCCTTATGTTGGCTAGAATTTCTTTTATCCATCTATTTCTGAGGTATTGGAGATCTGAAACTTATCACACATAAATACATGCTCAGTCCTAGGAATGTCATACACCTACTCACAGAACAGTCTAGGATTTCTGATTTTGCATAGTATTTGAACAACTGAGTAGCTATGAATACTCTGGCTATGAATACTATCAGTATGCTACAATTTTCTACTTTTTTAGCCATTTGCTTATATTATTTTAGGTGTAGAATTAAACCTCCTAGTGGTTACTAAATTTAACACTCATTTCCTGAGAAAGTTTTAGTGATAATTATGAGCACAATAATAAAAATTATAAAACCTTATTCTGTCCTCAAAAAAAGGTTTTGCATGTACTGATGTTATTTCAGATAGACAGTACTTCGTTCTTCTGTTTTAAGTTTTGCTGAGTGAACTTAAAGATGGCAGTTATATGAGCTGCTTGGTACAATTGCATGTACAATGGCTTTTTTTGGTAAATATAAGTGTGCTGTAAAAAGTCATGTAATAGATCTTAGAGAAAAGAATAACTCTACCTCATATATCTTGAAAGATGATGCATACACAGAATCTCATGATACATGTTTCATACTCATCTTACTACAGAAAATAATGTATATATCTTTTAAGTTTGTTGAGGTAGATCCCTAAATATGGCTGTAAGTCTCCCATTACAAGCAATAAGGAACTGATTGCTTATCAGCTTCACTGAGGTCAATGAAAAGATTCAGATAAAGTGCCATACTTCTTTTATCATGAAACAAATGTTTTTGGAGAATGTTTATCTTAAGAGCGAAATCAAGGTTGGTGATCACTCTAACAGATTGATGATAGCAAAGATGCTGTATGAGAAATATTTTTTAAAAAGGTGTAAAGATCAACTGGGAAGAATTTCAAATGCGAATAAATACCACTATAAATATTCTAATTCTGCAGTGATATATCATGGAGTAATTAACCCAGGAGAACCATTCTTCTTGGCGGGGAATAATCAGGTTTATAATAAGCATACTCCTCTGGACATTCCATTTCATTTCCTTCCTCTCTTTCCACATGCAAACGCATTTTCTGCATGCAAAGTGTGTATTTACTTGCTTTTTTAGATCAAACTAGCTAGTGTCTCATGGCATACAATGTCTATGTCACATGAGCAAAGAAGGCCAAATTAATCAAGAATATGGGTATTTAACATCAGAGTTACAAAGGCTTCAGACATATTTCTGCTATGCCACTGGGCATAGAACTACCTGTACCTATAAAGAATTTATTTAATGACTGTGACTACCTTTGACCACAACTACCTTAGACCTTTCTAGGAGATAGAAATTTGCATCTCAAAAAAACAGCTCTCAGTTAGTTTGTAGAATTATTGAAAGAACAGAAGTATCATAAAGTCATTTGTTGTGCTTAAAAGGCATTCTTTATTACAGATTAGTCTTTGGTTACAAGTTAGCGCTCAGAATGATAATCCATGCCTGAGCTTAACCTACAGAATATAAGGATGAAATCTTGATCCAATTGAAATCAGTGAAAACTTTTTGCTTACAAGTATATAATTTTACTTCATTTCCTCTAGAACTTATTTTAAATTCAGGTTCAGTGGGGTTCAGAGATTTGGCTCTTTCTACAGAAATGTGTTTGCTTGTAACCTTGCCCAAATCCAGACTATTGACAGTGTAGTTTTAAAATGACAGAGATGCCCAAAAACCAGTCTGCAGTATATTATGCATCCAAATTTACTATTTCAAACCTAAAACATGTTAAGAATTCAGGCTAGATAATGTTCCTGTAATTTTTGAGGTATTAAGGTATTTTTCTTAAAAGGCTACAATAGGTACAAAGTTGAGTGCTTTTATAGACATACACATATATAAATGTATATATATGGGTGTTTCATAGAGTCAAAATGTTTAATTAAAGGTAAGGGCTCCCATAGAGTAAATAGCATGATTTAAGTAATGTAAATGTGGATATGTGACGAAGTATATACTTTAGTGCACAGATATGTAATTAGTCTATACTTGATTATTTTGCCTCATAGAGTTTCAACATATATATATATATATATATGCTTCAGTGTTACGTGTGTGCTTTTTTTCCCTGGTGGAAAATACTATATATATATATGTTAGCTTCTTTGAAGCTACGTTTGGAAACTTTTATCATAAATGTCAGTTGCATAATTTGGTTCCAATCTATACTTTAGACTAATTACAGGATTTATAGTTACTTGTACATATTAATATAGCTTTTACATATTAATGATAATTTTGAAGTGGAACTGGATCCCTACCTTTTACTCTTCATGTGCTTCTATTCCTATGTATTTTACATGACTAAGGATTAAAACATCATCTTGACATAATTGTAAGCATAATTTCACTCAACATTTTCTCTCTACTTTTGTGTTTGCGATTAAATTGTTACTTCTCTCTCTCTCTCTCTCTCAGTTACACAGTAAGGATTTTTGAATGTATATTGTCATCTAAGGTAAGCTTTCATATGGTTCTTGCATATGAAGCTTATGTCTGTTTACACGTCATACAATGACTGCCTAGTATGGCATGATTTTCATTATTTCACTTAATGAAAATGTTTTTTAAAATGAGTAGCATGATAGTTTTAATGCATATAAATCCAGATTTTTATAATAACTGATTGTTATGGTAATTCCTCTTAGTAGTACATCCCACTACCTTCTAATAGTGCACATTTCAATGGAATTTAACAGTGCATGAGTTAGCATGATTAATTAGCATGAATAAAATGCAAGTAATGAGCATTTTGCATTTACAGCCAGTTATTTTCATATAGGAATATACCTCTACATAAATGAAATATTTATTCCACAGCTAATTTCATTTAAAAATGAATGATTCGTATCACAACTTGCACTACATGAGTTGAAAAGAATGCCAAAAAGCATGCTTTTTTTGGTCTGTATTGTGCATCTACCTAAGGTTGGGAGCGAACAGTTCTGCAACAATATGACAGTGTTAAATGAGATAGTGCAGTCTCATTATCACTATTAACTAATAGCACTTTAATTGGATAATCGTTGTGTTAATAAAGGTTATAAATTCCTAAAATCTGTACTCAGGATAAATGCTGTACGTAAGTATCAGCTCAGCTGCGTTTAGCTGAAGCACTCAGAGACAGTGATATCTTCATCCTGGCAATGTACTTTTGCTTTAAAGCTTTTGGTGTGTTTCAGAAAAGGCTCAGAAGGTAAGTGCAGTTATTAGCGGGTGGTTTTGCTACTTGCAGAATGGAATACTCATGCAGATTTGTAAGAGGAATAGTAATGGTATGTAGCTTTCTTACAACAAATGCCACCCTTTGCCTTGAGAAAGGGCAGACTCTAATGTTTTTAGCAAAATATTTATCTTTTTCCCACTGTTCCTTCCAAATGTAATTTGATTTCAATGAAATTAACAGAAATACCCATGTGTTTAGTTTCCGTGTGTCATGGTTTAACCCCAGCCGGCAACTAAGCCCCACACAGCCGCTCGCTCACTCCCCCAGAGTGGGATGGGGGAGCGAACCAGAAGAGTAAAAGTGAGAAAACTCGTGGGTTGAGATAAAGACAGTTCAATAAGTAAAGCAAAAGCTGTGCACGCAAGCAAAGCAAAACAAGGAATTCATTCGCCACTTCCCATGGGCAGGCAGGTGTTCAGCCATCTCCAGGAAAGCAGGGCTCCATCACGTGTAACAGTTACTTGGGAAGACAAACGCCATCACTCCGAACGTCCCCCCTTCCTTCTTCTTCCCCCAGCTTTATATGCTGGGCATGATGTCCTATGGTATGGAATATCCCTTTGGTCAGCTGGGGTCAGCTGTCCCAGCTGTGTCCCCTCCCAACTTCTTGTGCACCCCCAGCCTCCTCGCTGGTGGGGTGGTGTGAGAAGCAGAACAGGCCTTGACTCTGTGCAAGCACTGCTCAGCAGTAACTAAAACATCCCTGTGTTATCAACACTGTTTCCAGCACAAATCCAAAACATAGCCCCATACTAGCTACTATGAAGAAAATTAACTCTATCCCAGCCAAAACCAGCACAGCATGACATTTTTTTCAATGGCATGAAATTTCACTCCTAATTTGGATTATTTGTATTACATTACTGCTTCTACATCAGTGGGATCTGGGGTGCCCTGGCTGGTGTGTTAGACGCTACATACATGTTTTTCTGGGCACTGAAAGAAATATTTTGTCTTGGATTGCTAAAATTATTAAATGTTCTTCAAAAATCTTTTGCCCTTCTTCCAGAACACCAAAGAAAACATTGAGTACTTCCAATGGCTTTCTTATAAGCCCAGGTTTCTATTATAGCAGTGACTTAAAATAGGTTCGGTTCAGTTTTGACCCATGGTGGCTAAGACACAGTCATAAAGCACATAGACCTAAAAGGCTGGGAATGGTACTTCTGATACCTGTTCAGTGAATATTGACTCTAACCATCATAAAACTGGAAAATGGGGAGGGGAAAAAAAAAAAGAAAAAAAAAGAAGTCTAGTTTCACAGAGACAGGAAACAAAGTTTGGGCAGGGCTGGAGGAAACGCTGAATACAGAAGGCCCCTATTTGTTAGCGGGGCTTGTGAGCATGGACACTCACTGCTGCAGCTAAGGAAGATGCTGGCCACAAGTGTGGAGTAAGTCTCCCCTATGGATTGGTGCAGGACCTGCCACAGCTTTGAGATCACATAGCAATAGCTTCAAGCCCTGCGAAAACTCTAGAGCTTTCAGGGAGTAAGCACCTGGATCCACGGTGATTACATGTGGTCTATTTTTTATTTAAAAGTGAATCCAAAGTCATTCTTCAGACTTCCCCAGCAGATGAAAATTTCGACTTTCATCACCTCTCTCTGGAGTCTAAAGGCACCTGTATCTAAAATCCTGGCTTTTTTCCATATGATTCTTTCACATATGTCATCCCCCCTGTTATTTTCAAGCAACATGGTAAATATCTTGCTAAATACTTATAAACCATTGTAAGACCCAACACTAGAATAATGTGAATGTCTGTGCATGTTTTCCACAACTCATCATAGTCAGGTGTTTTCTACGTTGTTCCCTCTGGGCTGACTTCCATCTCTGACCATACTCCATCCAGCCTGATGGAAATCCAGGAGGGTTATTTGAGGTGAAGCTTATCATAGACTATTGCATGGGGTGAGATAAATGACCAAATATATGACATCCTAGAAATGAAATTCACCCTGCGCAAGAGGACAGGGAAGTTCTGTATAGTACAGAGATTAAATAATGGTTAATTCTTGTGCTGGACTTTTGAACAGGGATGAATTTTATCACATCTCAAAATGGAAGTATGCAATAGGGATTGACTAAATCTTTGTTGCTTATGCCAGAAAATAAAGGTACAATGCTGTTGCTCCAGGGACCTTCAACCTGAAGATTGTCTTATTCTTTGTTTGCAGGTGGGCTTTCGTTCTTCAGACTATTGATGGATGGAGTGCCTCCGCATATCATTGATTCATACATGCGTGAAGTACAGGCAGACAAAACTGAGGGGAAGTGAGAGTCCGTCCACAGTGTTTCCTCCCACTGCGCTGGAAATTGGTAGCAGAATTACAGCATTTTAGTTCTTGCAATGACAGAACAAACGTGTGGTTGGGGTTTTCTTTTTTTTTTTTTTCTTTTTTTTTTTTGGTTCTTATTTGTTGTTTTGTTTTCCCTACCTGCTCTTACTGAAAAGAAAGAATACGCATGGATTGCTTTGGGGTTGAAATGAAATGAACTAAAGACAACACACGTTTTGTAATGTTCAGCTTTATTTTCTGTTTGATATTGTGTTCTGTTTTTTAACGAGGAAAGAGGAGAAGCTGTGTAATAAACATGAGGCGGCAGTCAGAGTTTGTACTTGGTGGTACAAAGCATATCTTTCTCAGACTGAAAGTACATGGATTAGCCAGTAGCTGTGCAATAAGACCTTGGAATACATACCTCTCTGATAATGTATCTTATTCACCTGAGAATTGTTTAACAGAATATGGTTTTACTATAACGTAATTAATACATATGTACTTAATGATCATTTAAGCTGAACATATCTTCCTTTAGAAGTTTTGATTTCCTAAATCTGACCCATCAGTCTCTCAACTGAACTGAAATTGTTTTATTTAATGTACAATAAATATGAAGTGTTTAAGATCTATCAAGTTCTTGTTTACTATTTTTTTAGGTTTTTTTCTGTCTCATCTTACCACATTTCTTGTTTAATTTCCACATACTGTAAAGCAGGAACTTGAGCCCACCACACTGAGTGGAAAACAGTATCGGCAATCACCTAACCCAATGGGCTTACACTTTAAGATACGACACAGAATGTGAGTGAAGATAAATGCTATAGATACATGCAATTTTGTATCTATATGTTTTCAATATTTTAAATATTATAAATGCCAACCATGACAGCTTTCTTCATTCTGGATCGGCCCCCTTCCTCAGCAATCCATGGAGCTCTTGTAGGTATCGTCGCAGAAAAGGGACTCGGATCATCACTAGTGACTTTATTGTGCAAGGCAAAAATGACGTAGATAATAAGGTGAAGTGGCTACATTACTTTTCCCACCCTAGCGTTATTAACCTCCAAGTATTTCAGGAGTGGGGGTGATTGTCTGTAAGTCTCCAGCAAACTCTGAAGCATGAGAGACACAAGGTCACACAGAATTTGGCCAGGTTGTTGATTCTCTATTGCCCTGTCATTTATTTACCAGTTCTCACTCTGGCTGTACAGATAGGGTAGGTTATGTGCTTAGTGACTAATGATTGATCTCCAACTATGGTTTATGAAGATAAAGGTCTACTTAGACCAGCAGTACATTACAAGATGGTTATTTGATGTGAGCGCATTTTCAAACATCCAGCAGTCAGTAATTACACAATAAGAATGTGTTACTATGAACCGCCACTGCTGAACTGGTGTTTTTGCAGTTGAATTACCACTTCTTTCACTTTGGGGATCTGAATGCATTTTCTCACTTTGTTCTGTAAATCCTACTCGCTCCAAAATCCTTTTTCTTCTTTCTCTCCTTTCTATCTTTGTGATTTCTTCTGTGCTGCCACCTGTGCAAGGAAGCAATTCTCCATTCCCAGAGATCCTGGACACCTCCCCACCTGCATTTCACCCTGCTCCTGCCAAAATCAATTCTGTCCTACACATTCATTCACACCTACACATGAAAGAAGGCAACACGTTTCCTAAGAAGAAAATTTCATAGAGGATTAATAATTTCTCTTTATTCTGTATCTCACCAGTGAATCGGGACTCCCTTCATCTGTTTTGAAGCACAGAAGGCTGTGGGAGAGGGTCAGTTTGAATATATGCCATGCAGGTTTAAGCATTTAAGCACATGGCCCTCATTTAAAATAATATCAGTCTGTTGAGATAGATTATAGTCAGCACCACAAGCTATAGTTATTGTTTGTGCTTTTCAGTAAGCCAAAAAGGACACGCATAGCCATCTGCACTTTGTATGCAATGATGTTTACAGCTTCAAGCTTATGTATCTATCTGCCTCCTCAGTCTTAATATACTACACATAATAACCTGGAAGCCAGCATAAATCTCAGCTTCTGTAGGCTCTCTGCCGATGGAATTAGCTACTCTAATTTCTACCAGATGCCAGCAGTGTTAAAAGACAAGCTGAACTAAGCTACTTTTCACTGTGTGAACGGTCAGCTTTATGTTCGGATGCCCTTAATTCCTCCCCAGTTGCGTTGCCCAGCATGTGCCATTGGCTGTCCCTCGGGCTCGAGATGCGCCACGCCAATAGGAAGTACTGGGTATCGGGCCGTGGGTGGAATTGAGATGAGTGGGCATTAGTGTGCTATAAATTCATACTCTCACTAACTATGCTGACCAGCCAAGCCTCTGGATCAAAAATTAATTGAAAATGACTTTGAGAGGAATGATAGGATGGGGTGAGATAGGAAAGGGATTTCTAGTAGATCTAAAACAGGCTGCAGAACCTTAAATAGAGAATAACAAAAGATAAAGTTCTGACTTACGATGATTTGCCTAATGGGATTCTCCAGGGATGGTGTTCGATAGATGAAATAAAGTGACCAAAACTACAGAGTTAAGAAAATGCTAATGAAATCTGCAGTTAATACTAGCTTGGGAGAATAAACACGTACCAAAGACAATAAAAACTACAGGCAAAACAACCTAGAGAGAATAGAAGCAGCAGAATATCATGCTGTAGAAGATATGACCCAGTGCTCCCAAGAAGAAATTTCTCCAAAGTCAGCTCACATGGAATTTCCATGAAATTAGTGAACTTGAAAGAGACCTAGGAGTAACAGAGGACAGCAAATAAAACCTGGTCATATGAGATAAAGTAACAGCAAAACACAAAAGCTGCAGGAGAAGTGAAACTAGCAGTGCTTTTATGGCTTATGGTTGTATTCCCTGATGTCTCATAATATGTGAAACCAGTTTAAGTCTTCAGCTAGTTGCATTATTCATATGTTTGCTACATACACTCTCCATCAACTAGTACGTGCTGAGGGTATAGTTCAGTAGCACCTTTAATAAGGTTTTTCTTTTCTGCACACTTTCACATTTCTGGTAGGAATTTAGTATTTTTGAAAGCTCTGCCTTGGTGTTCAGTTTCACTTACACAGGTCAAGGAAAGTTATGACTTGGAATAAGAAGGCAGACCCAAACGTATACACACACAGATACACACACAGTGAAAGAAGAATCAAAGTTAATAAAAAAAAGGGTTCTATTGTTAAGGAAGCCAGAGGCAAATATTTTGTCTTCTCTTGGTTTGCTCTCCTTGCCCATGGAAGGGCATTTGGCATATAAATGTTACTCTCGTATAAATTCAGATCCATTGTCAAATTGCTGCATGTGGAGCTTGATACAGGCATTGTAGTTATCCATTTGCATTGGAAGATCATGGCCAGTGCCAGACCATTTTTCCCTCACTGAAAAAAATCTCACAAATATAGAAAGGGGAGGGGAAAAAACACAAATCTTTTAAAGAATGCTTAAATTGGGATATGCTGTTCATAAGGAGGTCTTTACTGAGAGTCAGAAATTTTAAAAAATACTCCTTTTATAAAAAATGTTTCAAGTTTCCTGTACTTCCTTTTGGGGGGGGCGGGGGGGAGGTATAATATTGCTACCTTTTACAGAGCATTGTGAAGCGAGACTTACTTTATAAATATCTTTTGTTGCATTTTGAGATTCTGGAGCAAAAGGCATTCTATTTTAAGCACAGTGTACTTACTGTCACTTGGTTTTCATGGCCTGCTTTCCTGACTGACAAGTAAAGCTGCTGCTTTGCTGAAGCAGAGAGCATTTGGAAGCAAAACTGTATCCTGAATACTGAGGAAGCGCTGAAAGTCTAAACGCACTGGACTTTAAATTCTATGTTCTCTTGTTCTATGCTTTGCTGCTGAATACTTTTTAAATTAAAAGAAACCCTTCCCCAAGCCTAGTGATAAATTCAGTAGGGAATCTCTTTATACCTCTACTTATACGGCCCTCACTTTTTACACCACTTACTTTCCCCTCCACTTCTTTTCCTGG
The DNA here is from genome assembly GCF_018139145.2 of Gymnogyps californianus. NCBI lineage: Eukaryota > Metazoa > Chordata > Aves > Accipitriformes > Cathartidae > Gymnogyps > Gymnogyps californianus. The sequence continues at coordinate 156,244,322 of NC_059471.1, forward strand.
TTTGTTTTCTCTTCTTTTCCTCTTGGTATCACAAAGAACTCGAGCACTGTCTCCATAAATACCAGTACCATTACGTTCCTTGACCACAGCGACGCACAGGGTATTGAAAGACACAGTGTTTTACCTTTTTCCAAACCCAGAGATTCCGGGGGACTGGGGATCTGGCTGGTTGTGAATCTGTCACATTTCCCTTTTGCCATTCTCTAGTTGGCTGTTACTGAATCTTTCTTTATTATGTCATATATTACCCCCTCCTTTGCTGGCAGTTCCCCTCTTCTCTGTTTTGGCCCCTAATCCCAATTGCCATATCATACTGTATTTAGTGATCTGTAAATGAAATCAGCTGATGAACGACATAGCACTTGGGACGTACATACCATGTCAACGGATTTTGAAATCACCCTTTTGTGGATGTCAAGCATTCCTGACCCTTGCAGTAGAGAAGCCTACTCAAAAACATATTAACTTTGTCAAAGTGAATTGGCTCACTTTGAATAACAGGAAACGTCTCTGTCCAGGAAATTGTTGTCTGGCCAGAAAGCTGCAGCCTCTGGCTCACAATGGAATAACTGAAAAAACGATTTCCGATTCTAAGAAGATGTCATTTGAGTATATAATACTCGTTAGAGGTTGTATTTTACACTTTCTGCTTCATCTTTCATCCAGCTACACAGTGCTCACCTTTCCTTGGCCTCCTTCAGAAACCACACACCTCCCTAGAGATTCAGGGATACATCTAAAATCCTTCACATGACCAATTCACATAATTTGACGTGCCACAATTTCTGAAAAGGCCTATTTGTTTTCAAGCGCCTTCTCTAAGCAGGTCAAGGAGGTAAAGCAAGTCCTGCGTTAACACAGTGTCCAGGTGCCACATAACGTGTAAGACCACCACTCCCCGGGGCCGCGGGTCTCCTCCCGCTGATGGAGGACCCCTCGGCTGATACAGCGGTGACCACCTCCCTGCAGACATAGCTGTGGTGTCCCGCTGACTGCAAAGACGTCGCCTGCAGCCCAAGCCCTGCCTTTATGCCTTGCCCCGGCAAAAAGCCTTGCCAGCCACCTGCCGCATGCACCCCCGCCGCCGCCCTCAGCTGCATTATAAAACGTGCAAAAGGAAAAATAAGATGAATAAGGAAAATCACAGGGGAGAGGGGGATTCAACCCACCCTGCCCGCATCCAGCGGTGACGAGACATGGGCGCACAGGCCCACCACATCAGGCCCCAGCACCGGCCGTGACGGCCCACGGGCCTGGGGAAACGGCAGCAGGCGGGACGGGCCTTCGACGACCGAGGGCTCCCCCCCGCCGCCGGCGGGATCCCCATCCCCTCACGGCGAGGCGGGGCTGGCGGAGCCGCCACGGCCAGGGCAACCCGCCCAGAAACGGGGCCCCTGCTGCGGGGTAGGGAGGGAGCCGTGCACTCGGGGTGAAGGAAGCAAGGGCGGGCCGGGGGCGAGGGCGCCCACCCCGCGTTAGCTGTCGCGGCGGCAGCAGCTCCCGGACCGCAGAACCGCTGTTGGGCGTCCGCCTCTTCCGCCTCCCGCCGCTGCGCTGCGGACCTCAAGCTCAGCCCCGCCCCCAGCGGCGGCGGCGGCGGTCTCACCCCGGTCCCGTCTGGTGCGCGGCGGTGCCCGCGGCGAGGTGGCGGCATGGCGGTGCCCTGGGTTCTGCCCACGCCCCTCGGCCCGGCGCAGCTGAAGCGCCTGGAACAGCACCGCTACAGCGCGGCCGGGCGCTCGCTGCTGGAGCCGTGGCTGCAGCCCTACTGGGCCTGGCTGGTGGAGCAGGTCCCGCTGGGGCTGGCCCCTAACGCCATCACCCTGGGCGGCCTTCTGCTGAACTGCCTGACGGCGCTGCCGCTCATCGCCTGCTGCCCCAGCGCCACCGAGCAGGTACCGCCCGCCGCGGCCCGCCGCCGCCTCTCCGATACAGCTTGTCCCCTTCCCCCGCCTGCCACCACCTCCTCCCGGCACGGCCTTGCCTCTGCCCGGCGGCCCTGCCCCGGCCACCGCCCGCGAGGCCCCCGTACCCTCCCGCCCTGCGAGCCCCGGGAGCCGGTGCCGCAGCTCGGCGTGGGGGAGCCGCCTCGGTACCTCCTGACAGTACCCGGAGCGCTCGGGCCCGTGCCCAGCGCACGGTGCGATGCCCTGTCACTTGCGGCTCCACCGCGGTTATACGCGTGGCCCTTCCCGTGGGAGGGAGGGTTAAGGTAGCGCTGCGGGTTCGCCCTGAGAAATCAGGGGAGCGGTGATGCGGGGGTCACGCTTCGGGGTAGCAGGGGTCAAGCTGGAGAAGGGTGTTGAGGTTTGAATGCCGAAGTGCTGGGGGGATCACGTGAAAGGGCGAGTTTCAGTGGGCTCCTCTCTCCTCCCCGGCCCCTCGCTGGCCAGAGGGCCCCGTAGGGCCGGGGCTTTGATCGGGCGCTTGGCCTGCACTGCATGCTGTGGAGCAAGGGCGTAGCCGGGCTCACCCCAGTGCATGGGACCCCAGCCTCCTCCAGGGACCATCTTACATCCCACTCGCGTGCCTCTGCTGGGGTAGCTTGCTGGGAAGGAGACGTAAGCTGTGTCAACTCCCTCCTCAAGAGGAAGGCTGTAACAGAGGGGCCGTGGAGGTAGAAACAGCTGCTGGCCAGGAGAGAGGGTGCGGGATGTGCCCAGGAGCAGGGCAGAGCTGGCCACCAGGAACGGCTGATGCCACTTCAGCATTGCTTAGTTGAGAATCGAGGTTCGGTTGTGTTGGTGGCACGTGTTAGCTGACAGTAGATCAAATGCTTCCCGTCCTCGCTTTAATTGCTTTAGCTTCTGGAGGGAAAACAGGCTTGTTAACGTGGGCTGATGATGCTGTCGCTTAAACTGGGTTGCCTACACTTTCTCTGACAATTTAAGGAGCTCTGTCAGAGCTTCCCAGCCTGTTAACGAGTTTCCCAGTGCAGAGTCTTCGTGGTAGTTATGGCGGGAAATATCAGGGGAAAATTGCTTTGTGTAGGTAAAATATCTTGAAGGGTGGCTGTTTTTCTTGCATTCTAATGGGCTTAAATCCTAATGGCGGAGGTAGCGCTTGGTTGGGTTTTTTTAATAACTTAGATATACTTTGGTGAGTGTTCTTGTTGACAGAAGAACGCTTCTTTTTTACTAGTTGCTTTGCCCTTTGTGTTAGTAGAGGTGTTTGTGGCAGACATATCAGGAAGCTGATCCAGATCAAAATTAACTTTGCTTTGGTCTCACCCTAATCACTTCCCTGATTTGCATCACCAGGTAGAGGCAGTCTGTGGCATTGCAGGCAGTGGGAGAAGGGAGGATAGAGATGAGAGTGAATGGTTGGAAACCGTAGGTTGTCTTCTAGTGGCACTTTCAGAATTAAAATGCTTGTGGAACTGCTACCTTTAGCTTAGTTTTGTGATGTAGATACCAATCCTGTGCCAGCTATGTGTCTGGATGTTCATTTTAGCTTTTTCTCTTTGCTATTCAGAAAAAAAAAAAAGCCAAAAGTAAATTTTAAGTTATTTTTCCCTTGAGGACTCTTGTACAAAAAGAAAAAGGTTGTGTTGCAGACATCCAGGGAATTATTCCTTCCAGGAAAACTTAGGTTGAGTTTTAGGAACTTTACTGGGGTTTGTTTTTTTTTTTTTTTAATTGTGGAAGCTGAATTTTATAAGAACCTACAGTTTGGACTAAACTTCCTTGTTCAGATATCAGTATATCCTTTATAAATATGTAGTGTAAAGCCAGACTCTTTATCCTATTGTGTTTTTGTTGCCTCTGTGCTGTGAGAATAGCCCTCACTTTCTCTTGCTGCATCACTTAGGGCATCATTATCTCTCTTCTGCTTGTTTAGTGACTCAGCTTGTGTTCCACCTAAGATGTCATGGTTCAGGATGGCTTTTTTAAAAAGCTAAAACTGTTGCAACACTAATAGGTGCTGTAAGTACTGTTGTAATATCTACTTTGTACTTTTGACTTGGATGTGTAGGCTGGAAGGGCTAGGGGGAAGGTGGAACTAAAAATGTTAAAGGTGATTGAATCACAGACTGAACTAATAACATAGTGCACTTCAACATCACCTCTCTGTACTGCCAAGCCACCTCTTCCATTCATGAACAAATCTTGATTACCTGATGGACTGACAGGAACTTGTTATATTCTCTTGGTGGAAGTGCAGGAGCACTGGATAGAAGACTCAGATAAACTAAAAAGCAGGTTTTGGTTTTAGGTGATTTTTTTTTAATGAGTTGGTTTGTGTGGTAGTTTTTTTTTTCCCCCTAACCAGTCTTAAGTGGGCCATTTCTATTAGCCCTTCATTGAAAACACTGAAGCCTTGATGTTTGTACAAACTGTCCAAAACAAGTAAGACTGGTAGCTGAAATCCCTTGGAGAGTAGCTGCTAGCAGATGCTTAGAAAAAAGATCTTTCCCCAATATACCCTTCCAGCTGCCAAAAGACTGTGGTTTAGGGGTTTCTCGGTGAGCGATTCTACTCAGGTTACTTGCTAGAGCAGCAACTGAGGGATCTATTTCCCCACACACACCTTCCACCTCATGATTTTGCCTTTTGAATCATTTGTTTTGAACCTGTTTGTACTTTCAGCTTCCATTATGTCCTGTTGCAGCGAATTCCACAATTTAGTAATACTTCCCCTCCCCCCAACGCAATTAATGTCAAAACCCATACAACGCTCCCTTGTTCTCTTACTGTGTAGCCGTTATTTCCTTACACACTATTCTTCTTATCTTCATCAGCATCAGTAGCCACTAAAAGACAGTTTTTTCACTGACTAGCACAAGATGTTTTGGCTTTATAAAATACTGTCTGCTTCAGTAACGTCTTCTTGTCTAGTAGGAACATGGGTTGTATCACTGTCTCTTGTAAATGCACATTTCAACATAAGCTGCCGTCTTTGTAGCTAAGCCATTAGCAGACTCCACCCCTCAAGCACTGTTGTAACTAAAATCCATGTGTGTAGATTTTTGTAAAGTGTTTGTCCAGTTTCCTACTCCGTGTAACTTAGGACAGTAATTTATAGAAATAATGTACGGGACTGCTACACCAGGTGTGGTGGTGGGGAGGACACTACCTGCACATTTCGTGTTCTGTGGAGGGCTGAAATATCTTGTTCACTGTGACTGCAGGCTGGGGTTTTTTTTTTCTTTTTTTCTTTGGCCTTTTTTTTTTTTTTTGGACCCTAATTATAAAATATTTAGGAATGCAAAGTTTTGCTGACTTTAAGTATGAGCAGTGTGTATTTGCTGCACTAGAGTGTAAAAGGGGCACTTCTTAGGTGAGGATTTCCATTTTATCCCCACCATTTGACAGTGAACTGTTTTGCTCTACTGCCAGCTGACTTCTCTGAAGTAGCTACAGTTACTTCATTAGGTTTTGTAGGTGAATCTCTCATACCCCTTCCCATTCTGGGGAAAACTGACATAATTTTTTCCTTGCATCAACACTAGGAAGAAAACTGGCTAAACATAATTATCTATCTTTTTAAAAGGGAGAAAGGAAACTCTGATCTTGCTACTTTCATGGTTGTTCGTGGAGAGGCCTAGCTTCGGTAATCCTTCAAGCTCAGCCACAGGTCTGTCTAAAATACCATGGGAAGCTAGAATTTTAGGACAGAAGTTCATGCTAAAAGTAATTATTACTTTGTATTGAATTTATGTCTATGTAAAAAAAATTTTTTAGCAGTTACAGCAGTGATAAAGACTCGTCCTGCTTGCTCTCAGCTTCTTAGGTTCCATCATGTCTCATTTATTTGAGGTTTTTTTGAAGCCTTTGTTTCTGTTGTCTCTAATTTCCTGGAGGTTACTGGGAATAGAAGAAGACAGGAAGAGAAAAGCATGGATTATGGATTTGCAGTTTGGGCAGCGATGGCGAAAGGGGCAGGGGCTCAAGGGTTCTCATGCAGAAGCAGAGGGATGGAAGGGAGGCTTGTGATGGCTACCTCTGTAGAATTGTTTAAGAAATGGTGTAGTGAATTTATAAAAGGGTGCCGTACCTTGCTGAAATATGCTACTTAGAAAGCTATGCATCTAAGGAGACCAAAAAGCAGCGGAGGTTCTAGGTGACTCCAGCTAGCTCTACTACTAACTGTTTGGAGGGAGAGGAACATCAGTGAGGTGCTGTCTCTGCTGCTCTCTCTCTCTTTTTAAAAAACTCCCTTTGAAAAAACCCCAGCCCCCCAAACAAAAAAAAAAACACTCCACCTTTTAAACTGAAAGAGGGATTGTCTTGAGTTTTTTCCTGTCAGAGGGAGAAATGAGGGGAAGATACTGACAGGCATGACATTATGTAAACTGCAAGGGCACAACTGAGCTTTGTGGGAGAGAGAATAGAGAAGTAGAAAAGAGGGTGAACTGGAGCAGCTGATATGAACTGGGGGTGTGGGGGCGTGAAGGAAGAAGCATTAAGCCCCTGACCTGGTAGAGGAGAAGTGTGAAGCACTGATTGGGGTGGGGAATCCAGCCAATACCCGTGAGTGAAGAATGGAGCACTCAGTAGTGAATGGGAGAAGGAGGTATTTGGCATAAAGTAAGACAGCGAAGGTTCAGGAACCCTGACAGAGAAGGACGGGAGCTCTTTCAGAGGGAGCTTGTTGGGGAGAGGAGGATGCTAGAGGAATGCAGGGAGTCCCTGGTGTGCGTGAAATGTACTTGGGCTGCAGTATGATTATTTGATTATTATTTTTATTTTTTCCCTCCCTGCCCTCTCCCCCTGCTGTAATACAGGTTTAAACAGCCCCTTCCCTTCTCCTGCTATTAGTACAATTGTACATAGAGCTTTGTGCTGAACAGAAGTGAGGGAAATGATCCATGTTTGGGGAGAAGAGGGAGGGAGTCCAGTCAAAATGTCTCTGTCTATTCTGGATCTGTTCCAGAGAGGGGCCATGTAAACTAGGGCAAAATTAGTAGCTGTGGATTGAGGAAGCGAGATTATGACTAAATGTGATGAGTAAGGGGAGCTGAATCTTTAAATATTGCAAAAGCTTGGGCTGTTGAACTTCGGGCTTGAGAACTTTGCTTGAAATAAGTGGTAAGGGATCTCCTTGGCACATGTAGTCGCAGCTGTCCATGCTTTTTTGTGGGGTGGAATCACAGGAGCAGAAGAATAAGGACTTCTGTTCAACCTACACTTTTTCCTGAAGGAGAGGCGTGCCACACATACCTGTCAAAACACTACATGCACATGGCTTTGTTTTGACACCCTCTGGTTCGGTAGATGACCAGACCTGCTGTACTAAATCTGTGTGTGGCAAGATTCTGGGGCTGTATCATCTTTCAGACATCCTTTTTAATTGAAGCAGAGAAGCATCCCCCCCTCTTCCCCAAGGTTTGTGTTCTCTTCTAGTTCCATGAGAATAGCATCTAGCTCTGGCCAAATAATACATTTGCTTGGACAGGATATAACTTTGGGCAGAGATAATAAACACCTCATCAGTGAAAAGCTGATGATTATTGGGAGCCTCCTGACCTTTCTGCTGAGTCTGTCAGCCATGTCAGCATTCTCAAACGCTCCCACTTCTCTAATTTGCCAACTAGGGTCCAGCGTGGGAAGCCGGCAGGGGCATCCCTGGATGGACAGCCAGGCATGTGAGAAGGCGGAGGAGACGGCAGCTGTAGCTGTATTGAGAGGGAGGATAGCAGAGAGAATCCATGGTTATTAGGAACTTGGAAATCTCTGTGCGCCTTCGGTGATTTGGAAAACTGTATTTTACCGATTAAAACATTCGAGCATTCATTTAATCTGCTAAATGCGTAGTTGATCACAAGTGACCTTTGGTTATCACCACTTTGGGTTAAATATGAACTGACAGCCTAGGAATTAAATGCTCTCTCAGACACCTGTTCCCCTGTTCTTACTCGGATCTTCTTCCCTTCTCCACAACTCTGGGGATACAGGTGCATCCGCTACAGGTGTTAATGGATACAGATGATCCTTACTGGGAAGAGGATGAAAACTCTCCCCTCTTTCCAGATCGTCAAAGAGCAGAGCATTTTAGTTTTGGAGTCTGGGGGGACAGTTGCTTTGATTTGTCCCAGCAGAAGCTAATGCAAACAGATTTGGATCAGCAGTCTGAATGATTATACCTGTACTATAACTTGCAACTCAACAAAAACCATTGCTTTGTCAAAAAGACCTAATAAGAGAAGTTTGAGTTGAAGCTGATTTATTTGTTTATTTTTACACTTAATGTGTTACACTTGTTTTGAGGTAAGGTAAATGTAGATGATGTTACCTTGAACAAGAATTCTTGCATCATGTTCTGTGGGTTATGGAAACTTTCATACACTGACTACAGTACCCAGCATGCAAGCCTTCTGTTTTGGTTAGAATTGAGGCTGTATTTCATGGAACTTGCATTTCAAAAGATTTTTATAATACCAAGCATACGGCATACCGCACTATGGCTAATGATAAAAAAATGTGCCATAACAGGTTTCTGTTCCTGACTGGTATTTCAATTATGGAAATGATCCAGTTAAATAAGAAACTGCCCATGCTCTGGCATTTGACTTAATTGGTGATGTGCCCCACAGTGGGGGGGGGGGGGGGTGGGGTGTGAATGCAGAGTGGGTCAGGAATTTGGCTAGCATATTTAGCACTGGATACAGTCTGCTTTTGTTCATGATATGGAGAACCTGATGATTTTAAAGCAAACTAAAATCTATTTCAGTTATAGGTAGATGGTTGCAAAAGGAGGGGAGCCTAATGCAACCAAAAAAACAGTGGTGTCCTGGACAGAATTGCCAGGTGTGTCCCGGTTTACTTGCCAAAATCCAGGGATTAGTGTGACAAGTTTGATAGATCTCAAGCTATCTTTTCGTAACTAGTAGAAGTATGTCACAGTAAGGATGCCTTGTAAAACACTGCAGATTACCTTTGTGGCACTTCACAATAATATCGGTGATAAAATTGGAAACTTTAAAATCCTACTTTAAAGGACTACAGTGAAACTAGTGGTTTCTCCTAGCCTTTCTGCTCATAGTGCTTCATTCATAGTTTTTTGTCAGGAGCTGCCTTGTTTGAGAATATCTGTTATTCTCCATACAACAAAGTTATTCCGAAAAAGCTGGTATAGGTACTGTGGTAGCTTTAGGATGTGGATTATATCACAAGTAAAATGATCTTAGCTACAACAAGGTCCTGACTGTGCTTTTATGTCCTGAAATACCTGAGCAGTGGCTGACAGCCCCGTTTTGGAAAGGTGGAGAGCAAGAATGGGGGCCGACAGGTAGCTGCTGCCTCCCTGCAGAACGTCTGACCAAGTGAGCTTGCGCCAGGAGAGGCCCTTGAGCTCTTTTCTTCCAGGTGGCTCTCGGTGATCCACGAACCCAGGGTGGCAGTAAGCTCTTCCTGTTGTCCACAGGCTCTGTCCTTCCCCCTTTGTCAGAGGAGAGAAACCTTTTCAAAAGATGGCTAAGTACTCTCTCCCTGGTTTAACCCCATCCCCCAACACAAAATTCCTTTGTTGAACTGAACTAACAAGGGAGAAGAAACCTAAATAACTCAACTAATTCCATTGGTAAACATCAAACATGTATTGCTGTCTTCACTTGCTGTGGACTTCTATAGTGTGATCTTTGGGGAGGTTATCAGATACCAGTATGTTAAATGTCCATTGGAATGAGAATATCTACTCATCCTCTTTCACGTGCTCAAGGCTTCCAATGTGATCTGTGATTACAATTTTTCTTAGTTTCCTTGGATTAAGGGGAAAGATGGCCTTGCCAGTTTTGAAGAATTTTCTAAGTTTCTAGATTTCTATATACATACAAATCCAGACTTCTCACCTATAGCTGAAGTCCCTAATTCTTTGACTGTCTTTTGCTTCAAAGCTGGGCGAAGCAGCCAACCATCTGACTTTAAATGGTGGAATGTTTTATTAATGAAATTATCCAAATACTGGGTAGCAGGAAAATCATAAATTTGCTGACAATATTGTTTCCATATTAAAAGCACAAAACTAAGCAATAACGTAGTGTATCAGCCAGCCTTGAATACATGAGGAAGTCTTAAATAACAGCAAAAAAGCTGTTCAGAACTGAACTTCCGTTAAGCATGCTGGTTCTTGGGAAGGATGTGTTTTGTGATCAGTCTAACTGGAGGCATAACTTTTTTCCTAACTCAAGTCAGTGAGTATAACGATGATGAGAAAACAGAATGTCTGGAGGAGCAGCTCACCTCATCTGCATTCTTATTGCTGCCTTCTGTCCCTGCCTATGAACTGATTGGCAACTGTCATTTTTCCTTTTTCCCCAGCAGTGACACTGGGTTTATGTGAGTGTGGACAAATCTCAGCTCACTGAGATTTGATCTGTTGTCTAAATCTGCTTAATAGCCTTTACTGGACTTAGGAAATACAGGTAATCATGTTGGTCTGTTTGTGCTGCAGGAGAGGAATTGCAGAGGTGTAGAGCCACAGCAGCTGTCCCTTACCTGGGAGCAGGAAAGGATTCAGCTCTGTCACTGCCTGTGGCCGTGCACTTGTTGAACCTGCAGGTTGCATTTCCAGCATTTATACCTAACTTTGACTCTCTTTTCGTGAACAGTGCTTCTAAATGTTAAGGATACCGCTGGAATCTACTTGAGGCAAAAATGTTACCTGTACTTTGTTCAAAAGGTGCTATAAATAATTTTTAGTAAAAACTAATTCCTAGACAAAGACATACTGACTGTGCGTATGAAAATAATGCTTTTGAAAGGTACTACTGTAGGACAGGTCCTTTGAACCTAAGACTGGTGTTAATGTAACTGATTCACAGCTTGTTTTGAAACTCTGAGAGTCTGTATTAAGTAGATAGTTGCTCCTTCGTATTTAGTGAAAGACTTAATTTCTTCAAACCCTTGTCCAAAGTGCCTATGTAGTCAATTTTTCTATGTTGGAAAAAATCTTTCTCTAAAAGCTGAAGTCTTTATGTATTAATGTAATGGGTTTTTATAATCTATATGTTGTAAATCTGAGCAAATCATCTAAGCGTCTGTCACATAAACTGCTGAGAACTTTAGTAAGTGCCTTGCTAGTACTTTCTTTTTTTAAAGATTAATTTTATTTTCATAACATTTTTCAGCACAAAGAATACACATAATTATAGAAATACTGTGGTTTTAAAGTGGAAAAATAAGTCAGTTGATGCAGAAGAGAGGTTAAAGTTTTCTGTTTGTTTGTTTGTTTAAATAAATAAAGGACCTGTGTTTCACTGGTGTATCTGGAGTAGTTCATTATAGTAGTTACTACAATTCATGTAGAGATTAGCGCAAGGAATTTGGTTTGTCCATTAACTAAGTAACAAATGGCACAATGTAGTATAGTTTTGTGCTAACAATATTTTACCTTTAATGAAATAGATTATCAGCTAAGAAATTGGGAACTGCCTAGTGACCTTTTATGTGAATCTCTTTCAGGCACCTTTTTGGGCATACATCCTGGGTGCATTAGGACTTTTTATCTACCAGTCTCTGGATGCCATTGATGGGAAGCAAGCCAGAAGAACAAACAGTAGTTCTCCTCTAGGAGAACTCTTTGATCATGGTTGCGACTCTATTTCCACAGGTAGCCTTAACCTACTGTTACCCATCCTAGTTTTAAAAAAGTTACCTGTTTTCAAGAGGAGCTGATTAATCACAGATTTGTTGAAGTTGGAAGGGACCTCTGGAGATCATCTAGTCCAACCCCCAGCTCAGAGCAGGGTCAGCATGTTCCCTTCTTTTAGGATAACTTCACCATCTCCTGGTCACTGCAGCCAAGGCTGCCCCTGACCTTTGCATCCCTGACCACTATCAGGGAGGATATTTCAGAAGTACCTTTGGCAGATGTTGAGTAACATGCGTTCTGCTCTTACTGTGCATCTTCATGTACAGTGTTCTTTGAATGAGCTAGATGGTGAACAAAGAATTCCATAAGAGCATGCTTAGAGATTCTTTACTATACATAGCCTGTGTTTTCCAGTAGGGTACAGGTGATGCCTAATAAAGGATTGTAAGGACCTAAAAGACTGATGCTGGCATGTGAAACTAAGGATGCCGCTTTAGGAGTGAGGTGCCAAAATATCAGTTTGGTAATAGGGCATCCAGCCTGGCACTTAGGAGAAGGATAATTTATATTCCTTAGAAGAATGAGTTTAAAAAAAGTTGGAGTCCTTAAAAAGTAAGCCCTGCTCTGCTCAGTTTTACTTTCCGTAACTTAGCTGCTGTTGGTGGCAATGCCTGTACTGCTATAAAAGCTTAATGGCTGAAACATTTGCCCTGGGAGCTGGTACGTTCTTTATGCCTCACTTCCCAGAGAAGTGCAACTACCAGTCTCTCTGAGCTGGGCCCTTCAGTTGAAGCTGTCAGTGTTGCACAGAACACGAGATGACAAGGCGAGGAGAAGGGAGAATGACCACTGTAGGCTAGAAGGCGGGGCCCTCACTTGGGCCTGTGTTTTGGTCTCTCCTGCCAGGACTGTCCCTGAGGTTAGCTACTCAGTAAAGTGTTAGTCATACCATTACTTTGTTACAGTGATGTAAAATGCCTTGTGATTTTTTTAATTTCTCTTAACTGCAAGCAAAGAGGGTATATGACTAACGTGTTCATTTCTGCTTTTCAGTTTTTGTTGTCCTTGGATCCTGCATAGCAATCCGACTAGGAACAAATCCTGACTGGTTGTTTTTCTGTTGTTTTGTGGGACTGTTCATGTTTTATTCTGCTCACTGGCAGACATATGTATCAGGCATACTAAGGTTTGGAAAGTAAGTAGGTATCTTCAGAAGTACATGTGGCTTAATGTCTGAAACTGCTAGCTACTTGATTTCCATTTCTTCTTGTTTTTCTCCCTGCTCTCTCCTCCTCTCACCTTCTTCCTCATCTCCCTCCCAACCTAGCAGACTTGTGTTTTGCCTGGCAAGAACTTTAAAACTCTGCATAATACTGAGTAGAGGACTTGTTCTTTTAGCAGCTGATTTTAGCTGTATATGTTTTGTTTGCATGCGTTTGGCTCTTTTGTCTGCGGATTTGTTCTTGGAACCCATACAAGCACCATGCAGGCTCAGGTCAGAGAGGTCTTGCCTGCAGTGTAAACAAGTGCTCTGTGTAGGAGTAGGGACAGAGAAAGCATCTACAATACCTCCCTTTGTCATCTCCCAGCCACAGAACAGTTTCAGCCCAGGGGACTCTGAACCACATGCACTTTTAGAGAAATTCCCCTGCTAATGGGTTTCCCTTCCATAGATATCTTCAGTCTTCCTTCGAACAAACGCTCTGCGTCCATTGCATCCTTTGGCACGGAGTTCCATAGAGCTATGGCACTGCTTGAAGAAATACCCCAGGTTTATGTGGGGGCTTTGCTTTTAATCTGGCTCATAGCAGCTATGATGTCCTTTAGGATTTGTGTTAGGTCACAGTTCTAGAGATTGCTGTGATGCTGTTCATGACTTGGTAGAAATTTCATCTGTTCTCACTGCAGTGTAGGAGGAGGAGGAGTCATGGCATTCATGTAGAAGAGACAACAATTTCAATTTAACTCCTAATAGTATGGGGATTGCTGCACCCTCCTGCAGCTGTGGTGGTGCCTAGCCGTGGCCTTTTGCTGTTTTTAAACAATGAGCTGCACTTTAGTAATGATTTCTGAAAAGAGGAAAAGATCAGAGACTTCTGTAGCAGCAAAACTGGAAATATGTGAGATGAAGGCTATCCTTCTGCTAATCCTAGTCACTTGCTAAGTCACTTATTTATAGTCCTACTTAGCTCTGACCTGCAAGAAGCACCTTAGCAAATCTGAGCATCACTGAGCACACAGGCTAGTGATCAGCTATCCTTGCATACTGTTCGATGTCTGTATCAAAAGAAAGCTGTCTCTGTGGTAATGCGAAGAGCTCTTTTTTATTTGCTGATAATGCATTTTACCACACAAGCTATAACTCTTCTACCTGCCTACCCATCCTACTTTTTTTTAAAGGACATCTTGTGCTGTAAACAAAAAAGACGTGCTTTAGAATGATGGCTGAAATAGGATTATTTCCATACATGACAGTGGACGACACTGAAGGGAGATGGACTATGCCATGAGCTCTGGGATTTTGCATACATGATGGCTTTTCTGTGCCTTTCATTCTTGCATAAAATGCAAGAATGATTTCCCTACATCAGGAAGGCGCTGAGACTCCTATACCACATAAAAATTTCTTCATTAAAAACTTAATGGCTTCTGTGTAAATATAGTGATAGTGCATAGTACAAGCAGTTTGGAATGGCCTGGTGTTCCATGCTTACTGTTTGAAGTTAAATAGACACAACTTTTCTCCAAGATAACTTATTGCTGTTTAGTGAAAACAGGTCAGAGTTTTTTCAAGGCTCACGATTTTATTTCTCTTAAGCATAGAGGTGAGAGTCTAAACGAAGGCATTACTATATTGCTCTAAATATGATAATACATAATAACGTGGACAGAAGCTTTCGCTGATGCTGTTCCTGAATTAGCAGCACTTGGTTTTAGAAGTCAAATGACAGATGAGAGAGTCCTAGTGCTGATGGCCAGGAAGGATCAAAGCAGCTGGGTACTGTGCCACTGTCAGGTTATGTAGAATACCACACAGTGTCTGATTAAAATCTGTGGGCTCTGATTTGGGCTGTGTTGCAACCAACAGTCTGAGCCTCTGTAAAATTAAGTACTAAACTTTGGCACATATGACTCAGCTTCAAGTTCGAGCCTCCTTCTGCCACCAGCAACAGCAAATGCAGTACAGCTTAGAAATCTAGGTTTTAATAGTACAGAGAGCAAACTCTGAACACCTGCATATGTATGCTTTTGCATGACGTAACCGACAAGTTCAGTGTGCAGCTACAGTAATGACTGGGCAGATATAACACTTCATCCCTGGCAGAGAGGGAAAAGCCCACTCCCAGCACCACTGTCCTGTTTCCCCCCTGCACAGACTCTGTCACTTGACTTCAAGTCAATTCATGAAATGGGCAGAAGATGAAAAACCTACAGTAGGCTAGCAAGCTGAACTGGTTCACCTTACAGTCTGATGAGCACAACAGCTAGTACAAGTGAGGGAGCACAACGGCATAGAAAGGAGAGGACGACCCATTCTAACGGCTTTGGACAGTGCCAAGCACTTCAGCTTGTCATCTAGTTGCAGCTTAAACTTTGGCTCTTCTAAGACTAAGAGTCTGAAGCTTGTGATGAAATTTAGCATATTTTATCACCATCTTTCCAATGAAAGAAGAGAGTTTAATGTTACTGTGATTATCAAGATCAGATAAATGTTTTCCGTTAGCCAGGAGTTGATTCCTATCTCCCTTTAAAAATAGTTTCCTGTACTAGGCAAGTAATGATACTTGTTGACTTTGGTTGTAATACCTTAAAACAGCAAATTTATTCTGACTGCTTAAGGAAATGTATTTTAAACATCCATTGTCACTGTTGGCTAGTAACTTCAGTACAAAGATCAAGCACCTGTCTCAAAACCTTCGATAGCATAAACCGTACCTTAGATGTGCACTTACTTATTTTTTTAATTTATTTTAAAGCTTTATTGAAAATACCGATTTTTTTTTTTCTCTTGAGGCTCTTCTTAACTTTTTTTATATATTCAGGTCTTCTCAAAACATTTCATCAATCAAATACAGAAAGAAAGAGTTTAGCTATCTTGTCTGAGAACAAAAAAGGTGGAATACAGAGTCTAGACTTTAGGGGGCATACAAGGCCACCTATTTTTAAGATGTTTTTATGGAAAAAAGCAAGATATCAATTATATGTCCTCTGAAACAGGACAGATGCTTAGCTATCCACTGACTCAGTCCTCAAAATACTGCCCTTATGTTTTGCAGGCTGTATCTGTCAAGTTTTCATACCATGGCTTAAAGAAATCCCTTCTGTCCCAGCCTACACGGTCCATACTTTTATATGATATGCTTTTAATGGAAATGTTTGATTTTGTTTACTATGAGCTTGCCTCAAACTTTGATTTGATGCTTACACGGCAACAACTCTGTAAAGTTATACAAAATCCTCAAATAGTTAACTGTATTCATTAAAGATTTTCCCCCTATTACAATTATATGTAGCTTGCTCTAGATAAGGAGTATAGGTTTAATTTTAAATCTTAACCAAAGATGTATGCCTCCATATAGAGTATCTTTCTCAGTCAAGGAAAATCATATTCTATATACGTTGATGTAATTTGAAGTACTTTTAAGGAGATAATTTAAAGTCACCGTTTTTTTTATTCCCCCCCTTACAGCAAAAAGACCTTTTCTTTAACTAAATCTCCCTTTTTTTCCTTCATAGAGTTGATGTAACTGAAGTTCAGATAGCCATAACAATGCTGCTCTTGATATCTGCATATGGTGGCGCAGCAATATGGGACTACAAGGTAAGTGTATTAAGTATTCAGAGTTCCTGTTGAGTATTCAGTTCCTGTTAAATATTCACAGTTCCTATGGTATTTGAAGCTATCCTGTGCAAGTACCATCAACACCTACTAGTTGTCTAATGTTCTGTTTTAGCTTATTGTACAAACGTAGGTTATTTTTATGTTGTAGTTAACTTGGGTATAATGGTGTGACTTCCTATGCACAAATTTAGAGCTATGTAGAGGAAAAAAGACCCCATCTGCCACATACAAACTTCTGATCTGGAACTAATACTCTGCAGATACTTAAGCTTTAACAAATAGGTTTTGTTCTAGTTTTATTTCTTTTGTATATTTTATTGTAAGACATACATTTCTGTTCAGTTAAATGATTTATAGGATGTTTTATTTTAAAATTTAAAGATAAAATGCTTTAATCTAACAAAACTATGGGATGAAGTTAGGGGGTTTTTGGTTAAGTAATCAATATTTACGTGCCAATGGAGATGTACTGATTTTTAACAGTTATGTCACAGCTGACATAAATGTAAATATTTATATTTAAAGAATTATTTTCTGTCCAAAAGCATTTCCCTATCTCTGGCTTTTATTCTGATCTTTAAAGATGCACTTTAGTGGATGGTATCAAAAGTATATTAGACCAACATCTTCATCCTTTCTAGGGTCTTCACTCAGAAGTGTATAGTTCCGCTTGGTTATAGTGCATGGAAATGCTGAGACCATTCCATGCTATTGATAACCAATGCAAATTCATCTAAATATAAACCACCAAGTAATTCAAATTAATTCACGATTTTACTCAGCAATTAAGAAATGTTTAGCTAAACTTTGTTTCCTTCCCCCATCCTGCAAGATGCTTTTGTTCTATTTTCAAAGGGCTTATTTTCATGTTGGAAAATAAAGTAGGTGCATTAAACTTTAATTATGGTTGATTTTTCCTCAGTATTAAAATCTGTGGTAGTTATGCTGTATCTCAAAACAATCTATATTCAAAAATATAGTCAATGGTTTCAATTTATTACTACTTCTTTTTTTTAAATCCTCTGCTGCCTTTGGAAGTTTCCTTGAAACTGCAATTGATTCTGAAAGGTAACTTTAATTAGAATTTGTATCTGGAGACTATTCTAAATGCAAAGATACAGCATACAAATAACATGTACCAAAACACAAAGCAGGCAGATGGTGTTTGTGTTTCCTGTGGTTCAGTGTTGTGTTACCCAGTGAAATAGGAGGAACTGTCCTTCTCCCCCCTCCCATGCCTTGGTGATGCAGTAGTCTGTGTCAAGTTTTTGCTCATGTAGTAAAAATATTTGAAGAAAATCCTAAGGACAAACACAGTAAGATCTAGCTGAACTTCAAGACCAGAACTTAAGTACTCAAAAGTCAAGTTTAAACATTACAAAGAAATTCATTGTCTCTTTAGTAAGGAAACAAATTCCAAACACTGTCCTCCTGAGCTTGTTCCCAGGAAAGCGAGAGTTCAAATAAAACAATTGTTTAGTAGGTATCAGTAGCTTTTTTTCATCACTTTTTAAAAAAGGTGTTAGCCTTAACTTTTAATATCTTTCTCTTGTTTTTCCTGCTAAGGTCCCTTTGGTGGGCTTAGAACTGAAGTTCTTTGCAGTTTTTGGCATACTGTGTGGAACAGCACTTGCTTTTTTCAATTACTTCCGTGTCATCTTTGGTGGAGGGGTTGGAAAGAATGGATCTACAATAGCAGTAAGTTGCTTTAAAGATCTGCATGAGGTTTGAATAATTTATGCCCATAATTTATTGCATTTCAGATTTAGGCAGACAAGCATGTGAGTGTTGGATGGCTAAAGCAAAGACTTCATTATCTACCTTCTCTTTACCTGTTACTGGATTTCTTGTGTCACAGGAACCAGCAATGAATTTTCTTACAAAATTGATTAGTGGTCACTGCAAAGGATACTAATAGCATTGGCATAATGTTAATGGACTTCCCCTGAGTTTTGACAACTCTAGTTTTGTTTAATGGGATTTGCAATACTTATAAAAACTGGACCTTACTGTGTGACTGAAGCCTAAGACAAATTTTCTGTCCATTTGTATTTCAGGGAACAAGTGTTCTTTCACCAGGCCTGCACATTGGACTCCTTATCGCACTGGCCATTATGATCTATAAAAAGTCTACAACTCAGCTGTTTGAAAAACATTCTTGCCTTTATGTCTTGACATTTGGATTTGTGAATGCTAAAATCTCACAGAAATTGGTGGTAAGGAATTTTGTTTCAGTCCTAAACCTCCTAAAACTAAACTGGTTCTTGGCTTAACGCTTGCTGGATCAGTGGGCACTATGCAAGTTTTCCCATTCTGCTCTGCCACTGTATTACCAGTTTCATTATGACCAAGACACTGAACCAGACTCAGGCTCCGACAGAGGTTATATATGACACTGATGCAAACACATACTTATTGTTGAGTGTATTGGCTAGAACTTTCAGTTTTGTTTAACTTACTCCTAGAAATATACTGTCTGTCTTTAACGTCATAACTGTGGTCCCTCAAGCCTTACTATCAGTGCTGTGACTTCTGATTTAATTATCTGAAATAGGAATTTACTTTAATCATTAAAATGAAGAGATAAACTTTTCTATCTTTATCTCTTTTGTAATTAAAAACCTCATCAATGGATTAAAAAAAATAAAATCTGCCTTACTACACATTTGCTAACAACAGTAATCCAGCCAGCTGATTTCCCCCCCCCGGCATGACATTTTTCAAACACTAGAAAATGGGTATTCTACAGACTTCCTTGCTAAACAGGAGTTCACCTAGTGAGCTACTAACTTGGTTCAAGAGAATGCTGATAAGAAGACTGAGCCTTAAGATTGAACTTGAGGCAGTTCATCTATTCTGTCAAACACCTTGGCTCCCTTGCTCATTCAGAGGACCCCTGGGTCCTTGTAACCAGCAGTCATCACTGTATGTATGTCAGCTCACTCATGGACACTTCTGAGCAAACCATGTTTCCCTTGATGCTTTATGTGTAGCTTTGAGGATAGTCTGTTCCAGAGGCAAATTCATAAAGGTAGTGGGGAAGGGATTTCGTGGGTTTAGCTCTCACAATTGTCTGATACTATTTCAGGAGGCCTTGTCCTTCAGGCACTTTGGAGTGAGCAAACTGCAGTAAAAACTTAAGGTGTGACCAGATGGGAAGCCCAGTGGAGACATGAGCCAAGGTCTGTGCAGTTTGTGTGGATGTGCCAGAGCTGCTCCATGGGTGCTAACCCTGCGTAGCTGTTGCACGTCATGCCCAGTGTGAGCCAGGAATTGTTCCCTGCAGCAGACCCCTTTAGCAGGAGAGATGCATCCTTAGCTGGCTTAGAGTGGAAGCCTTTGTCAGCTCTCCTCTGGACGTTAGCCTTTTTGGTTTGTCCTGTC
Organism: Gymnogyps californianus; assembly: GCF_018139145.2. Classification (NCBI taxonomy): domain Eukaryota; kingdom Metazoa; phylum Chordata; class Aves; order Accipitriformes; family Cathartidae; genus Gymnogyps; species Gymnogyps californianus. The sequence continues at coordinate 156,264,081 of NC_059471.1, forward strand.
TTTAGACTGGGACACTCACAGGCTTTTCTGTGAATTCTGCTGTTCAGCATGGAGTTGAACATGATTTATATTATGCCAAGAGACCACTTTGTTCACAGGAACCTCTCAGTACTTTAATCATATTTGCCAAGTGTCCTCAATGCATGGAAACAAGGAATGACCGGGTGATTTCTTATGGCAAACTTGGCACCTAGACTACGTTCCTTCCGCCATTTTTGAGCTTCCTGGTATGGACTCTTCATATGTCCTTTATTAGGTCTCCAACTTCTTACAAAAAACTCTTCTTCTGCCTCTCAATTAAAGGTGAGCTTAAGTTGTCTCTAAGAATGGTAAATATGGAAGAATCAAGGTGTGTGTGGGGGGAAAGAGATTCCCTCCCCACTCCCCCCCAGTAATCTTGCTTCTTTTTCTTGGTCATTCTGTAAGGTGTCTCTATGTGTACATCGCTATCTTTGCTAAGCAGTGAAAAGAAGTCTTGTCACCTAAGCAAAAACCTAGTTTCTAGCTAGCTTTTGGCTAAGTAAAGCCAAGATTTTCAAGTTAGACTTGTAAACAACATTTCAAGTGAATAGTATTCATTTTCAGTAATACACTTGCATAGTCTTACCCTTCAAATACAGTACTGAAAAAATAGAATGGGGAGCTCTTGCAAATAGCTCAAATGCACTGGTATAGACGTAACATACTACAAAAGCACACTGAAGGATATTTCTTATTACACATTTCTTAGTACACATTTCTTAGATAATAAAGTCAAAAAATACCAACTGATAATTCAAATAGCTGTTATCACTGATTGAAGTGCTATATATTGATTGAATAACCTGGAAAGAGGTTACTTGGTCCTTGGGAAAGAAACTGTCAGGGAGCAGCAGGCCCTGAAGCATTTATGAAGCCCTTGGCCTGCCTGCTGATTGCTTCCTAAGAACTGGGGACAGCAGGCGGTTGCTGAGTAAGGATGTCATGCCCTTTCATAACCAAGGTGGAAGTTTTCTGGTAGTTACATTGATCTTGCAGTGGGGCATTTTTGTCACTCTCTGTTTCTCTCCCCCCCCCCCCCCCCCCTTTTTTTTTTCCTTTAACATAGGTGGCTCACATGACAAAAAGTGAAATCTGTCTTCAGGACACTGCATTTATTGGGCCAGGACTTCTGTTTTTGGACCAGTACTTCAACAGTTTCGTTGATGAATATATTGTTCTATGGATAGCATTGGTAAGCATTTTGTTTTATACTTTTCATTTGGGGCATACTTAAAGGAATGGATTGAAAACTGTCCCTGTCATTCTGCTCTGCCATTTCTGACTTGCTCAGCTTTCAGCTGTCACTGTGGAGGGAGTGCCAGGATACCATGTAAACATGTATTTTGGGAGCTGACTGGCTTTCTTTCCTTGGAACAGAGATGTGAAAGTAAATGTACAGATCTTTCTTGTAATTATGCTTTAGTTCAGGTGATCTGTTTAAAGTTATTCTGCTAACTGCAGACTAACAACCTTTGTTTATCTGACTTTGTAAGTGTTTAATACTGTTTGGTTTTTTGTTTTTTTTTTTTTTTTTCTTCTAAAATAGACCATTCTATGTCTATATGTCAAAATGCTTGTTAAACTTGTCACTTGGATAGATTGATTAAAGTATAGATGAATTTATAGTAAGGACAATTTTTAAAAATATGTGGGTTTTTTTTTTAACCTGTTCTGTTTTGTTCTTTTGAAGTTCATATCCTTGTTTGATATGCTGAGATATGCCACTGGTGTATGCCTACAGATTGCTGCTCATCTTCATATACATGTCTTCAGAATTTCATCTCATCAAGCTCCTGAACAGGTTCAAAACCATAATGACTGATTAAATAGGTCAAGGACAAGAGGAGAAGCAGTTAGGGGAATGTTGAATGAAGCAGCCTCTCTTTTTTTCTGGGAAGACAGATTAAGCTTTTCAAGAAAATAGTTTTATGAGAAAGCTCACTCTATCCCAGACATTACCAGATGTTAGAATTACTAAATATAAAGTCCTGCAGATTCTATTGTGATCAATACTTTTGAACCAGGATGTATCTCCCCCTGTGTTTTAGACATTGCAGCTGTTACTTCATACCATGAATACCACATTTGAAACTTTTGCCATTTCCTGTTAGGTAACCTTAATTCTGTAGTTCTGGTGTGGTGAATGTAGACTGCAAACCAAGGTGCTACCAACCAGAATTCAAACAGGAATTTCACTTTTCCCTAGACCAAGTGACTAATCTTTTAGCGTTAGTTTCTAACGTCTTCTTGGAACTGCTGTGAAGTGGTAGTCAGAGGTATCAATGAATACCGTACTGCATTATTAAGACTGGTAAAATGAGGCGTCCATGAGGTAAAACTACTTGTTAATCTCTGTTCTGGTATTTCTAAAGAACAAGCTACTGGATCAGTAGGATGAAGGAGATATAGCTCAGGAAAATTTTCTTCTATTTCAAAATACTGTTATGAGTGCATTTAGGATTCATGCATTCTCTAGTATGTAAGTACATAACCTACTGTTGTTAATACAATTGTAGCTGCTATTTTCTTTCAAGGCCAGTTTCTGGTTTTGTGGTCATAATAAGGTTTGCCTCATTGTACTCCATCATTATCTAGACTATAGGTAGTTGTGTACTTCGAGGATGCTAACTTTACCTACCCTAACTTGTATCTGTGAAACTGCACAAGTGAACGACAGAGTTCATTGATAAACTTAAATGACTGTGACTGTTTGACTGTGACAATGCAACCCACCCATATGTAATTCCCTCTGAAGTATGTTTGCTATCACTATGTTTATCTACCTTACAATCTATCTATCTAATTTGTCTTGTAACTATCACTGTACTTTATCCAAACAAAACTGCACGGAACTAAACCCTAATGTATAGTGAAACTCTCCAAAACAGAAAGTCAGGCCCACTACCAGCCTTTCTCTTTCTTTAAAAACAGACCCACTGGCTAATGGGCTGTTGTTGTCACTAAAGAAAAGCGGAACGAAAGTAGCTTATTATCTGTATGAGCAAATCACGACTTGCACACAAACCCTATAAGCTTAGGCTCCTTTGAAGAAGTACTATTTGAATATGATTTTTGTAAAAAGCTGTTGAATGTAAGTGTCCGTTACCACTTTCAGTTGCTGATATGTAGCTAAGCTGTGAGTTCATAAAGTCCTTCCTGAACTGTACAGTAAAGAATGCTATGGTTTGTTTTAAAAATATTATCACTGCAGCTTCCTAGCTGCACATTAATTCAAAAAGACTTCCTGAGGTGTTCAAGGAACTTTAGAAGTGGTGTATTGTCTGCTAAATTTGGAGGGAATAAAACACCATTGACCACATTCCTGCCTAAGAAGGATATACTTATACACTCTAAGTGACTAATATCAATTCCAAATGAATCCTACTGCTCCTGTTTGAGGCTGGGAAAGACACAGCATCTACACATGAACTTAGCCTGAACCCAGGCCATGGGCAAACAGAGGATGGTAAAGGCCATTTCAGTTTGTCTGAATACTGTAAACAAATTAACCACCTGATGAAAAGACATAGGCAACTTTTTCAGAGTGAGAAGATTTGGTTCCCCAGAATGCCCAACAATGTGTCATGTAGTAGTAGGTATAAGTAATTTTAAGGATATGATTGAGGTATGTGGATGATAGGAAACTAATGCTGAAATTGGTCAGAAAACCAGAAACATGAGGCAATACTAACAAATAAAACCAGAAACATGAGGCCATACTAACAGATAACCTAGTATTGAAGATAGGAATCAAAAACTGTTAACTGTATTTCATAGCATCATGTAATCATCCTTAGAGGGCTGAGACTCAGCAGCACAGTTACAAATTAGCATAGTTACCTGTTACCCACCAGAGGCCCATACTGCCTCATCCATCATTCTAGCAATGTAACTTCTGTGTTTGCTCCTTCCCTGAGTCCTAGCAGACACAGAACAAAAAGAGCTCCATACCGGTTGCCTGTTCAACTTCAGTTGCAACCTAATAGCTGAAGTTTCTGTAAGTTAGCCATCACTAATCTGGCTCCCAGAACTGGAGAGCCATCATCAAATGACTTCATTCTGAACTAAAAATGCTAGTAAGCTGAGGAGAAGAATCTGTATGGACTGGTTTTGAAATACGTTGTAACGAAAACATCACATTTGTGTGTGTGGGTGCGTGGATGGTTTTTGTTTTATCTGCTATTGTATTAAATTTAAGCATTAAATATGTTAGGAACTACCTAATTTCTAAAAGTGGATATTCAGGCATAATGGTTTTCTGTAAAAACAAACTGCATGCAAGCTAAGCCAATTGTTTAATTTATACTGATTTACTGTAATGAGATACATGAAAGATAAATACTTTATCCTTAAAATTTAGGTCTCCATAAATTGCTAGTCATTTGGAATTGCAAAAAGTAATATTCCATCTCAAAGGCTTGTAATAACTTGTACTAAATAAATGAGCTAGATTACTTCTAGCAGTGGTTCTACAAGAACTATATACCCCAAAATGCATAATGTTTAATTATGCTTACTTGACCAGATGTCGTATAAAGCTGTGATACTCAGCTCATCATTCAACTAAAGAAACCTGCTTTTTGGACAAATTACAGCAGTTCATACTTCTCTTACTAGTACAAAGATATTACAATGCCTAGCCTAACAAAAGAGTTAACAAAATTTACTTTAATTTACCATAATACACATCATTAAACAATCTTATATGAGCTATGTCATACTCTGTGAACTTTTATAACTGCTGATATGTCAGCAGACTAAATGTTGAAACTATGAAAATCTTAAAGTCTGCAGCTTGTGAAAAATGCTTCTATTTGTACAAGGTACCTAAAGGCCTAAAATTATTATGTAAACTCTGGGTAATCCATTTTTCATTAATTCTGCCCATTGTTACAATTTGGCATTAGAAAAAGTGAAACAATTTAAACAGTCCAGTGCTACTGAAAGTGAGTATTAAGTAGTTAAAGATTAATTGGACAGACAGTAAATGTTGGGGTCCATACTGCCCCCCGCCAGAGTAATAAATTTACTAATATATGTTCTTACAACATTATCAGACACAAGATTAGAACAATCCATGAAAGCGCTAAAACATTTAAATCTTAACATATTTCTCTATGGCTAATGCCTATACTTGTATCATGTTACTTAGGTACAAGTTGTTTCTCCATTGAGCCATCAGAATAACATGGACTGAAGAGACTTGCGAACAGTTGCCATCTCCTGCTGTTGCTGTTACAAGAAAAGGAGATAATACTGAACAAATGCCATATCAATATGATTCCTTTGAGCTAATTAAATGAATGTCAAATGACTTTTTTATAGAATGTTCTATTTTTGCATTTAACTAACTTCTTCATAGATCTGATACTTACGGTGTCCATCATAATCTTCTTCTGCAGCATAGCCATTTCTTTGCGAAGTTCACTTTGTGCACCAACTAGAAGATTTTCATTGCTCTTCTCCAGCTCTTCCATGCTCTGAAGTTAAGAATAGAGAATTGATTAGTCACTGAGAATTTATTAGTTTTGTCATGAACTTGACAGAAAAATCATACAGGATTTTGTACTCCAGTCTGCATTCCCATTTAAACAGTATGGACCCTGTGAAACAATATAGACCCTGTGAAGGAAACTGTTCCCTCCACTCAGCATCTGAGAGGTCTCAGCTAGTTATCCTGCCATTTCAGTAAAGATAAGAGTTCTACAAGAAAAAATTAAACAGACATCTGCCAGGAATGATAGGGGTTTAATATTATGACAACCTTGAAGACTTGAAGTTAAGGACTATAAAACCCATTAAATTTCCTTCTCTTTGCATACTTCTCCCCAAATAAGCCAAGTAAAGCTTGCTGGTTATCTTCCCTTTTGTACACACAATTATGCCTAACTCTATGTATGTATGTAGTTGCATTTTCCTTGACTTGTATTTAGTTAAGCTTATTTGAGGCTTGATTTCTACCTTTTGATCTTCTTTGAGGAGAAAAATCAAAGTAATACTTGACCTTCTGTTCAGTTTTTCATCTTTGATGAAGACATTTTTGACATTTTGGAAGAGTTATTTATTAATGCTTCTGTAATATCCTCTGTAAATTTCAACTATCTTAAACTAAGAGTTGCTGTATTTCAGATTCATTTTTTGAAGCTACCAGACTTGAAAAAAAACCCAAACATATCATAACTAACTGAATTTCAAAAAGGGACAAGTTAGGAAATGACTTGAACAGAAATTAAGGTTTGTCAGAAACTGACAGACTTGAATCCGCCCCATGTACCAGTATATACTGGGGGCCACACAGCTGGAGAGCAGCTTGGCAGAAAAGGACCTGGGGGTCCTGGTGGACACCAAGTTGAATGTGAGCCAGCAGTGTGCCATTGCAGCAAAGGTGGCTAACAGTCTTCTAGGCTGCATTAGGAGGAATGTTGCCAGCAGGTCGAGGGAGGTGATCTTTCTACTCTACTCAGCAATGGTGAGACCACACCTGGAGTGCTGGGTCCAGTCCCAGACTCCTCAGTCCAAGAGAGACGTGGACATACTGGATAGAGCCCAACGAAGGGCCACAAAGATGGTTAAGGGACAGGAGCATTTCTCTTACAAGGAAAGGCTGAGAGAGCTGGGACTGTTCAGCCTGGGGAAGAGAAGGCTCAGGGGGGGATCTTATCTATATAGATAAATACCTGAAAGGGGGGTGCAAAGAAGATCGAGCACTTGAGGTGCCCAGTGACAGGACCAGAGGCAATGGGCACAAACTGAAAACACAGGAGGTTCCCTCTGAACATCAGGAAACACTTTTTTAGTGTGAGGGTGAGTGAGCACTGGAACAGGTTGCCCAGAGGCTGTGGAGTCTCCATCCTTGGCGATATTCAAAAGCCATCTGGATGTAAGTCCTGGGCAACTGACTCCAGGTAGCCCTCCTGTACTACCTGCTGGCTGGACCAGATGCCCTCCAGAGGTCTGTTCCAAGCACAGCCCTTCAGTGATTCTACGGTACTGTGCCTCTGCATTCATTACAAAATGAATCGTATAGGGTACTTTCATTTTTCTCACAGTTTAGATTTCTAATACCTTACTTAGAAAAATAGTGGGGGAAGGAAATTCTGGGAATAAAATGTTTTGTTCTTCTTGTAAAATGACAGGGAAAAACTTTATCAAAAAGTCAAATTTTTGAGTAGTTATAATCATTTTTTGTTTGCTGTCTAGTATGTTAGCTACTTTGTTAAAAAAAAAAAAAAAACAAAACACACCACAGTTGATCAGTATGAATCGTGTTTAAAATACATCATCTCCCTAAGCACTGTCCAAAAAAATGGTGTTTGTAGGGACTCCCAGCAAATAAAAAAATGATGCATAAAGCAACAGGAGAGTTAAACGGGACAGATTACATAACCATCCAGCTGGGCCTGTTTTCACCATAAATCATTATTTCCATCAGATTCTTCCTGTTGACATTTTAGTGAATGCTTACCTTGAATACCAAGTTACAGAAAGGAAAACCCTTTCTAATGAATGTTGCTTAGGAAGAGATGAAGGGAGTAACTGGGCAATTTTAAGGGAATTACAATTGATTTTCTTTAAGGGTCACTTTCCTTACATGAAGCAGCAATAGCTAGAAAGGTTAACAACAGAAAAAAAAATGGTACCTAATTCTCATTATGGGGGGTGCACCTGCCAGCAGTAATAAAAGCAGTAAATTGCAGCCTGAGATGTATTTTTAATAGATTGTCAAGTTTTGCTTTTTTAAATACATATCAAAAATCTAAGGGAATAATTAAGGCAAAATCCTGATGATTTAACTGACCTATATAACCTTTAAACTGGTACAAAACTGTGTTCTGTTTAGAAAGTATGCTCTGAGGGTTATGGTTAAATATTTGAAACAGGCGAGCCAATCAGATCCCTGTGAGAGCACATTTAACTAAATCATTTATTAAACAGATGCAATCTGTATGCATGTATAGAGAGAAAAAGCCATGTTCTTAACAAATAAGGGAAAGATACTAACATGAATATTCATGCAAAGCTGTTATTTTCCTTAAATGAACCTTAAATCTCTGTATTTCATAAAGGTTGAATTAATACAGCTTTCTTAAGTGATGTGATAAGGATCAGCTGCCATCTTAAGAAGAAACTTACTGTACCTTTAAGAATTGCTCATAGAGTTGCTTAATGGTTTTCAGTCTCTGACTTTGAACTATTCTTGCCTGTTGAAAAACTTTTTGTTGCTGACGAAACATATTCTGAAGCAGAAGCAAAAGAAAAAAATAATCGCATTAGTTAACCAAAAGCGCTGGGACAGCAACACTAATATCATTTATTAGAATCAGAAATTCTGCCTTCACTGGAAATCTGGGTCATGTAATGTAGATCTCTGCCTAGAGAGTTATCCTTGTTCTTATTAATGAAAGAAAGACTGAAGACTGGATTAAGCCCTGAGTCACCTCCTGCGGTCCCTTCCAACCTGAATTATCCCTATGAGATCCCATGGAGATTGCTATCTAATGCAGTCCTCGAGGGTGTCCCAGGGAAACGTGCTGCCTAGGGAAAAGCAAAACTTGCAAATGTGCTGGGAACACAAATACAGCAACATCATGTGATTACATTCCATTGTATAGCTCCTATCCCCTTTCAGTGATCAAATTCTCATACATTTATTATATGCAGGCATATTTTTAAGCAGTGCATGCTAAAAGACAACTACTTTCCTTTACTCCTTTGTTGCCTGAACCCAAAGACTATGGATGCACAGAAACAGCACAGATCTTTCTTCTCCATAAGTGGTCTTCGCTTTTCTCAAGCCATATGCTGGCCTAGGGCATCACTTACTGCCATTTATAAACTTGCAGTAAAGTTTATACATGCACCCCTCTTCACTTTAAAATATATCCCAAAACTTAAACATTTACAGTTTGAGAGCCACCAAACTTGAATGAATTTTTTTAATCAACTACATAAAGTGTTTTTACATTTCTTGAGTGTCTAATCAACAATATTCCCTCCTTGTGAAAATACTGTGAAACTCATGCCATGCTGGAAACCCACCGCTAGCTTTTCTTCCTGCTCCTCTGCTTTCTGCACATCTACATCCCATTGCTGAAATAAAGTCAGGAACTGCTGAGAGTACTCATGATTGAGCTTCTGCCTATAAACAGACACTAGCCGTAAGTATGACAAAGGCTACAAAGAATTACAAGGAAAGCTAAGGTTCAACACAGAAATGGAGTAGAATAAAAGGAGCTGGCATAGATAAAGAAACGGACTATTTTGGTATCTGGGCCTAAGTGAATACTGTACGTTTTGAAAAAAATGCATGCGCGCGCGCACACACACTTTCTGAGTGAATGTGGTATATACATATAAGGAGACAGCACTCATATACAAAACTCAGGTTAAAAAAAAATTACAACAACTTTTCTTCCTAACAGTGTCAGGTTTTCTGAGATTTACTGTTTTTCTAACCCAGCTACAGATCTTGGCTTTAACACAAGGGGTTTATAATGAAAAATTGATTAGCTCATTCATTAGTTCACTATGCTCTAGCTTCTCTCTGTAAAAAATTTTGTGAATGCAAGTTTCAAATATATATATACATATAAACACCAAGACAGTTACAAGTATTGCTGACTTCCAGTTTTTAGCTGTCTCATTTTTCCGTTTGCTCTACTTGTAGTATCAGATGTAGTAATTAAATATGCCTTAAGAGGCGAGAAGAATGTTATGTAGGGTGAAAATTATTGTCTTTCTTAACTGGAATGGTATAAAAGTTTTACTGAACATTTTTCAGTTTTCAAGTAGAAACAGAAAATTCCAACTAAAGTGGAAAAAATAAAAACATTGGTTTAAAAGACAAAAATAACATCAAAGGTCATTTTCCATAAAGATAAAACAAAAGTAAAACCAGCTCTTTAAGGTACCTTGCTCTCAAAATTCCAAATCTTAAGTTTCTCCATTCGAAAGAGAAAGCACTATGCTAAACTATTACTGTCAATTTAACCAAGTGGACACAACTGGAGGCAGCAGAAACAGAGGACCTGAGCAGATATTTAGTAGGTACCCTACTTGCTATTTAACTGCAAGAAGATGGATCAACTATCCATGCTGTGACACAAAAGAGAATTTGACTTCACAGATTTGAAAAACAAGCATGAATGTTACCTTTGCTCCTGCTGTGTTTTCCAACATGTTCAATCTTCTGGTTACTGGTTTTGAGTGAGGCTTTCGTATACATTTCTAATCTTTTCCTCTTAGCTAAGAGAGCCTTGTTAATGTCAGCTAAACATCAAAGAATATTTAGAAATTAAGCATACCGAGATACATTGTGCCTTTTATTAAAAATGCTGATGAGTTACGCTTTGGAGAAGCGAATGAGGTGTGTTCTAATGGAAAGAAGCCGATGTGATCTGGGCTCCTGGCTGCTGGGTTTAGTGTCCCTCAACCTGCTGTTGGCACTGGTGTGAGTGCTGCTTCCCTAAGCCCCCCATACACCCTAACCAACACCTGGCCTCTAGAGTTGCAACTGCTCGTTGCCCAGCCCCACCAGCTACTCCAGCATCTGCTTTGAGTCCCACCTCTCTCAGGGGCCGGACCAAACAGGACCTACCATGATGTGACTCAGCTTCAGCTTCTTTCATTCTGGGCAGGATGGTAGTGGGTACAGTGTCAGACTGGCTCTGAGCAGACACAGTGAACTGAAACTGTCCAGCGGTCTGAACTCAGGGTAGCTGCAGTACTTCCGTTATGTACATTTAAATCTGTTCCTTACACACTGTCATCATGTGTTCCCCTACTGATCATTGTGGTCCAACATGCACTTCTTAACATACCATCAATAAGCACACATATATGCTTGAAACACTAGAAGTACTACCCAATCAGTTCATACTGCGTATCTTCAAGCACTGTATTTGGACATCTCACAGTCTGTAAATTCTCCATTCTCCATCCAAGCTAGAGATACCTTGCACAAACCTGACTGAGTACAGACATCTTGCTCTTTTCTCTAGTATTGAATGATGTTTTAGTCACACCATCAGAATCTTCCTCAGTTTAGCTGCATGACTGCAGTGCCAGCTCAGTTTCCAGACCTTCAAGGAATTTAGCTATGCTGACACTTTGTAATTTTTTTTTCTTTTTAGATAAAACCACACATTTCAGAGTAATATTCAAATTACTTAGACTTTAGAAATAAAGGTAGTATGTGTTTACTATAACTGTGAACATACTGAATGACAAACTATTTTTTATACTTTGGAGAGACTTACTACTTTTAAAAAAAGTATTCAAGTTAATATAAGTTAGTATGTTTGTTTCACCTTAATTTACATTTGGAGATTTAACAAACAAGTCACAGCTTAAGGTTAATACAGCAATTTCTTTTCCTTCTCACTGTAGTTTTCAGGAAACATCTGTCAAACCTCTCTCTCTAATTTGCTGAGGCATCTGCCCCTGCTAATGCCAAACCTATTATTTTTGAGCAGACAGCATCCTCTCCCTGATCCACTCATTTTCCTTCCTTCCATCCTATTTTTGAGTCTTCAATAACAAGCAATCCCAGCTTTTTAACATTGAAAGCCTCCTCCCATCTAGATCGCTAGATCTACAATAGCATTCTAATAATGTACCTTAACAGCAAAAAGTCTTAATTCATGGATTAAGGAATTCCTTGAACTCCTCTTTCACCTTAAGATTTACATGCAAGTAATGAGTGTGTACAGCATTTTCTTATACATACAATGAAAGTATTAATCAGCTATTGAGTATGTAATACTGGCATTAAGATGGTTTCCCTTCCTTCCACAGCTTTTTGATGCTTTGTTATGCTGTGATGTGTATTATACATTCTTTACAAGTGAAATGTGTTTCTTCTCTAACCTGTCCACTATCTAGAATTCAGCTGGAAATTTAACTAGAAGTAAAGCCATCTGAGGATCTGATTATGACTAAACTAAATCCAACTAGGTGACATGCATGAATCTCATCACTAGATGACTGGCATTAATTACCCTCATTCTTTAGCTCTTCTAGGAACTTGTACTCTTCTTCCTGACTGCTCAAATTCTCTTTTCTACTGATTCCCTGTTCTCTAGATTTCTGAAGGTGCAGAGTACAGACTACTCTCTAGCTCATTCTGTATCGCAACTACAATCTACTTCCAAAATTCCTTGTCTAGAATTAGAACTATTTGTTCTATTTAGCTGCTCATATTAACAATTACAAGCCCCTAATTTCCCACCGAGTCTTGCAATCCCCAGTCTCTTCTACGTCATTGTAACAAAAAATTGAGTAAGAACAACAGCTAACTCATATTGTCCCTTTTCTCTACAATATAATCCCTACCTCTTAAACTTCATCTTAAAATTGGAATTGATAATCAAAAGCAGTCATGCATCTTTCCCTTTTTGCTTTGTAATTACCTACACTTACATCTCAATGCAGTTATTTCCTTCTCTTCTTTCCCTTTGCTCTACTTAGAGATCTTTTTTCTGAAAACTTGTTTTTTTCAGAAATGCTGAAAAATGCTACAAAGACTGGTCATTTTATGTAAATCTTGAAAGTTATTTTATGGTAAGGAATTACTGCCAATTCTGCAACTTAAACATGAATTGTTTTTTAATTTATTAGAGTGTAAACATACTTACCTCCAAATCTTTCCAGCATATTCTGTACTTCACCCCTACAAAATAGTGTTTAAAATTTTTATTTGCCTGTTTTCTGACTTTAGAATAAGACCTGTTGTGTATGCTTAAAACTAATTTTTTTCACATGCCTATTACTTGTAAGCAGTGACAGAGCTGCTACTGTTCTACAAGGTAAAAAATGACACTCCTTTTCTCCTCCTGTGAGAGGTCTCTTTTTTTAGACTAATTTGCTTTTTTAAAAAACATCTACTAGAATATGAACTTACTCCCCAGTAAAAACGCAGTATTAGGCATTTAAAGGGTCCTGAGTGAGGGAGGATGGTAAATAAAATTGATCATTCCCTATACAAAAAGAAATCACAAAAGGTATTTGCAACATCAAATAAAAAAAAGTCCGTCACAGTTAGCATGACTGGCACAGTAAGAAAAATCCAAGACAAATAATATCAGGGTTGTTTTTACAACACCTTTAAGATCATAACACCAGTGTGTAAGGCAGTGGTACAATAGCTGACAAGTCCAAAAAGGGACATGGTGGGTAAAGAAAATGTTTATCTTGTTTTTATATCATCTTCTCCACAGGATATCACTTTCTTTTTTGAAGAGTAAAAAAAAAAAAAAAATCATCTTCAACTCAACAGCTATAATCTTGCTAAAAACTACTTCAACATACACTTTTTTATTACATTTACACTGTCCATAAATATTGAATTTCATAAGAGTTATCTGGAAAAAGGTTTTATTTTTCATGCAATAGTTGAATCATTTAAAGTACTGTTAGTATCTTGAAGCAACTAAGATCAGAGGGGAAAAAAACTGATTAAATTATCAACAATTTAGGATAAAACTTAAATCATCTTTTGAAAGAAACAACTTTAAGAACTCACAGAAATATATCAATTTTTTATGCATGTTCAAAAGCATCTACAAAGAAACTGCAGAATTACTCATTTTAAAATGTTAGTTTCTTTTTGTACCTACAACTACTGTATTATCTGTCACCTAATTTTTGAATCAAATACTAAAAAAAACACAAACAAACAAGCAAAACAAGCATAGTGAATAACTGAAATCAGTATCTATTTAAGACTTGCTTATTTTGAAGGGGGGGGGGGGAATCCTAACCTTACCCCACATCATCTGGAACCACATGAGTAGTCACCAAAGGTCTTTTCTTTCCATGCTTGTCCATTACTGGTGTTTCACCTTAATACAAATTTCAAAAAGATTGACAAAAATATCTTATATTTTGTGGGGGTCATTTGAGTTATTAAAAGTGTAATTACTTTTCTGTAATGCCACTTCTCTGAACATGTATCATGGGTCTCAGTTCCCATCCATAACACATGCAGCTCCTAAAACTTTGAATCTGGAGTTGATAGATGGTGGTAAATTATTCTGCAAGGCTAGACTTGAGCTGGCACTGCCTTGAGATCCTCTAGACTGGTCTCAACCAGTTTTAGTTTCTCTGTCCACTGCTACACAATTACTCCCAACTCACAATATAACAATCATCAGAAAGGTAAAAATAATCTAAAAATTGAAAAAGCCCAATCTGTAAGAATTTCATTTTACTGTAAAATAAGTACTGAAATTGTGTACTCTGACCTTTAAAAAAGCAAAATCACAAATAGATATTTATATTCTTTCCAAAAAATAAAAATCCTTGGCTGTCAGATTTCTATTAATGGGGGGGAGTGGGGGGGTGGAATTTAGTCTGAACAAATGAAGAAGGGGAAAAATTAAGAGAAACAAACCCAGAGATAACTGCTGAAAGACAAAAATCCAGAAATGCAGTTACATCAAACTTTACAAAAAACTATCATGTGATGAATGAGAACTGCATTTTTAAGCAAAGTCTACTTTTTTATGACACGCCCTCAAAATTAAACAAGAATCCCTTGGTTGACTTTTTCTTTTTTCCTCAGCTTTCTCTACTTCTTCCTCTTTCTTTTCTTCAGTTCAGATTCTTCCTGAAGTACTGTTAACCCTGCCAGCATTAAGACTCCAACCACCCTACCTGACTCAGCACTCCATACAAGCAAGGAGAGCTCCTCTTCTGTTCTATCCTGATCTCACAATGTTATATGCAGCCAGGTGATAGAAGGATATGGCATTAAAGTAAGGTAACAAAATCCTACTCTATTAAACTCCACCTATAATTTTAAGACATAATAGTGCACTATACACAGCTATTCTATTGTGTTCTCTTCTCTTACCAATCAAAATTATACAATAGGAGGCTAGCTGTCACAAACATTATGAACCCTGCTTACTCAGACACTCGCTAACACGGAAGTGTCTTCATTTCTATTCATAGTCAAAAATATTATAAACTTCACGTTTTAAAAAAAAGTATAAAAAAATCATATAAGGACCTTCTCTAATATCTTCCTCTGATCCACTCAGCTCTTTTCTTTCCTCCTGAAAGTCATAGGCAGGTATGGCTTTATCTTCCTGTGCTGATTTACCAGCTTTTCCTCCATGCTTTCTTCCCGAAGGTGCCATAATGAGATTTTCTTCCTACTGAAACGGTATGTTGTATTTGTTACGTAACTTTCCCCACAATACTTTGAAGATAAATATGTTTTCATGCTTACATTGACCTGTTATGGACATCCCTGTAATAGTCTCCACCTGTAATGATATTCAAGCAGTTAAACTCTTTTAGTTTTGGGGTAATCCACAGGATTACCCATCAGTGGTGTTTTTAAGAACAGGGTAAAAAAAGTACCAGGGCTAGTAGGAACATACTTGATTCTACTGAAAAACAAGGAAGTAAATTATGCACCTTCTTAAGGTGCCTGCCTGCTTGGCTTCCATAATGTTTATTATGTATTTTGTCATATTCAGTACTGAATTCCCAAAAAGCTATGACAATATTCCATTTTACAAAACACAGAAATGATAAACCATAAAGAACAATCTAATTCTACAAGCCATCCCACACTAGAGAGACAAATATACACACACATATGCCATTTTTAAAAATCCTGGGCAACTTTCACTTTCTGAATTATCTTTATTTATAGCTATTATGCCTCTGCGTTCTGTAATGTAACTAATGCAGTTTTTTGTATTCGTGAATGGTTTACAAGTACACTGCCCTCTTAAAAAAACAATATTCATTTCTTTAATAATACTAATTTTTATATAGTCTGTGTATTTTTATAAATATTCAAGGAGTAAAATATCTATTTAGAAGGAAAAGAGCACAGTTGTAATCATTAAATGCATAAGTGACAAAATCATTTTTTCCTTAAAAATTCTTCAAAAAATAACAGGATTACTTGGAAGATGGAAAAAATACAGGGAAAAAAGTATCAGCTGCAAGTACCCTGTTTTCCAAACTGATCAAGACGTGACTCAGCAGTGGCTAAACTTCTCATTCTAGACACAATTCAACAGAGCTAGAAATATCAATAGGTTTTCCACAAGTTAGGGCAAAGACAGATCTGAAAATTAAGTTCACACACTGAAATTGAGAACTCCAGTAAAGATCTTTTGAATTTCCAGGACTGTGAAGTCCCCCCAACATTAACAGCTGTCTCACACACCTGAGTTTCCCATTTCTGTTTTTTGAATTAGTTGTCCATAGCTATGAAAATGTTTTTTTAACCACATATATTTATTACATAGATATATACAAGTGGATCACACTAAGCTACTAAGCAAGGAACACTGCTTTTGAATACCCAGCTTTTTCTGTGGTTGATGCTTCTCTATATAGTATAAAGATTTTTAGACCGTAGTTTCTTGAAAAACAAACTCAAAACCTCTTTAAATTACTAAACTGGAAAATCAAAAGCTCTTGCATTAAAATTATCCTCAAATGAGAGAAAATTTTCAAAACTCATTCTGCTTTTCAACTACTGCGCGCGTTGAAAACACGTAAGGAGGAAAGTACTGATACGACATCTGGCTGTGCATGTCTCTGCTGCCAAACAAAGTGCTTCAACTTTAAACTGCAAGCATCTATTTTATCTCACATACAGGTACTTTTCTTTGTACTGAAAATTGGTATACAAAGCAGAACTCCCCAGTCCCTCCATACACTGTAAAACAATCTTGCCACCTCACAACCCCATACAGCCCTCACCCATGCTGTGTAGCTACCTGCTTTAGCCGATTCAAGTATCTTCAATCCACAGTTATGTGTTTAACAACAGTTTTGCAGAGAAACTCGCCTCCTTTTTTCACCCTACCCAAAAAGATGTGAAATAAACCAGTATTTGTGTGAATTTGCTATGTGGGGCTTTTCACCATGGGGGCCCATCTGTTTCTACCTCAGAGCAGCACAGGAGACTTGGACCCGCACCACACCACTACCACAACAGGTTTTGCGGGAAAGCCATTGGGGTGTCAAAGGCTGAGGAGCACCGCGATGTCCTAACCCTGTTCCTTACTCTCCCGCCCAAACACCTTTCATCCCTCCGCCTCTGCCCTGCGATGGTCTCTCCTCCACTCTCCCCACCTCGTTCCCGCGCAGCGCCTACCACGGAGGGGACCCACCAGCGGCAGGGAGAGAGTGCGCCTCACAGACTCCCGCAGGCAGAGGGAACACCGCTTCCTCCCAAACCCTTCACCCGAACTCGCACCACAGCCTCTCGCCCCCCTCACGCTTCCTCCGGCGCCCCCCCGCCCCCTCTCCCGGCGGAGAGCGGCAGACAGGGACGACGGAACGCGGTCCCGCCTCGGCAACTCCCACCCCCGAGGAAAAGGCGGGAAGCCGGCCGGGCCGCACAAACGGGAGGGGGACGCATGCGCAGTAACAGTCCCCATGGGGCCCTCGGGAACGGTAGCTGCGGTTCAGGTCGGGCACGTTGTGCAGATTCAGCATTAAACTCGTTTAAACCTCACCTACCTTTGCCTGGTTTTATTCTTTTCTTTATAGAAATGTCTTTAATTTCTCATTCAGACAACAAAAACTGCAAAATAGGTTGTTCTGGTGTATGTAGGCTAGGGTATGATGCCAAAGGAGGATTTTCCATAAGTCAATGCAAACAGGCAATATTTCTCCAGTCAGATTAATTTTACAAACTACATGTTTTATGTTTCAGATTTTTCTACTGTTCTCACAGGATTTTGTGTCCTCAGGCAGTTAAGGTATTTTGCTTAACCAAGACCAAATACAAAATCTAAAAAAAACCGTAACACTATTTCTGTTTTCAATCTTTTCATTAACCTCTACCATTTGAGAAATTTTACTTAGTATTTCCTTAACTAAGTTTAATTTTTCACTGGGTCTGGCTGGGGCAGAGTTATCTTTCCTCACAGCAGCCCCGATGGTGCTGCATTTTATACCGGTGACCAAAACAGTGCTGGTAACGCCCGAACCAGAGCGGTGTGCGAGCCATTGCTGAGCAGGGCCTGCACAGCGTCGAGGCCTTGCTCTGCGCCCCCCACCAGCCAGGAGTGAGGTGGGAAGGGGGAACACCGCTGGGACAGCTGACCTGAACTGACTGAGGACCATACTGTACCACACCAGGCTCTACAATAAAAGCCAGGGGTTTGGTCTTTCCAAGGCAGCTGTTGCTCAGAGACAAAGCAGGGATCGGTCTGCTTTTGGGAGTTAGAGTATCTCTCCCTTTGCATCATTTGGTTTTGTGTTTCTTCCTCCCCCTTCACTTAAACTGGCTTTATCTTGACCCACAAGTTTTTTGCACTTTTACTTTTCCAATTCCCTCCTTCATCCTACTGGCAGGAGTGAGTGGCTGGGTGGGTGGGTGCTTAGTTGCCACCACAATACTGTTCGCATCTTACCCTGCTTCGCTTGCTTGCTTTTTTCCCCAGGTACCATGCACACAGATCTTAGCAGTGATTTTCAATTAACGCTTCTCAGTAAGTTTATGCTACATCTTTTGGGCTCTTACTGCTGTAGTGAAACAAAATGGCATGAATCTACCTTCAAAACTGCTTAAACAAAAAGGAATTGCAGTGACAGCTGAGCTACCTATGCCATCTGTTTATTTATACATAACTTCAGCAGAAAAACTGCCTTAAAATTTCAGCGAAGTTTTCCCAACTATTTTTATTAGAATGCCAAATATCATTTTTAAAAAAACAGATCCTAGTCAAACTTGAATCCACCTAGTAATAGTTTGAAGTGTAAGAAGCTATCAAAGCTTTCTTGTATTTCTTGAAATGTCTCATTTTCTGCTAGTCTGAAGTACATAGATCTAAACTACTTACTTATATTCTATGTTTCAGCATTATATATTGCTAGTAGGAAAGACAACCTTAATAATTAGAAGTGCTTGCATTTTTACAGTCCTCAAAAGTTTGATTCTACTTTGAGAATCCATTCATGCTTCAAATTAGTATTAAATTATTACTATTGGAAGTTTTTAAAGGGAAAAATAAGAACTTTTAACATAAGGATTCATACGCATTAATGGCTAATTTATCAAAATGGGTGAGTTTTGGTTTACTTTAAAACAGAATTTAAAACAGAAACAACAGACAAAACTTTTATCACATTTTAGTTAATTTCAAAGCAAACCAAGTCTCTTAAAATACATATGCACACACATTTTGTACATCATCTGATTACAAAAATTAATGCTTTTTTGAATACTGCTAATACAATTAACTGAAGATACACCACCAAAAATTTCTGCTTGAAAAGATTCAGTATCCTTTCCCACACAAAACCGCACTATTCTGATGTCTCAGCAAAATACAGGGCCAAACCCTGTTAAATTTAAAAACACCAAAGCTTCATATGTCAGTACAAATGTTGTTTTCTGAAGTGAAACACTGCTTCCATACATTGCTACATTAAAACAGTTTGTTATTCATATAGAGAGGCACTTTTGCTTTTATATTTACAATGCTTGTAAATACTATACCTTGATCATTTTCATTTGATTACAATCCTCTCTTTGTAATCAAGCCAAGAAATAACACCATTGTATTCTTTGGAATATAATACACCAGATATAAAGTATCTTTCAAATAACCATTAGTTGTTCTGTTACTGTGTATTTTTTTATTAGCACACATTTTGTCCAAATCCCAATTAAATACTACAAATGGGGATAAATTGTCACTGTGCTTTAAACAATGTCAACATCAATAAATGTATACTAAATCTAAATGACAAGTTACATAATTCTCAATTTTCCCGTAGGGCTAAAAAAAGCAGCAATGACAGAAATTTGCAAAATGTTTTGGAATGCAAGATCAAGGACCTGTTAAGCTGATCCCAAACAACTTTGCTTTCCAACATTTTATCTAGTTGGCAACATCCACTGCAATAAATGCAGTTACATTTCTTTAGGTAACCCCTTTTTATAAAAAAGGATAACATGGCCATGAACTAACAGTTGTAAAGTAAGATCTGTTGAAAACTGCCTATGTACAGGTTTCCTGCAATTATTTTTTTTTGTTGTTTTGCATTGTCACAGCTCCAGCAGCTTGTATATCATGAAGAGTACTGCAGAGATTCTAACTGTAGATGCACGATTTTTTTTCTTCGTATCAACATAGTTAAATGTCAAACCATAAGAGACACTTATGAGAGAGAGATTTTAAATGCTTATCACATCTTGAGGTAGACTGATCTCCAAAATAAAGCTCTTTTACACTTTGATTCGTTCATGACCAACTTCCTTTTGGATCCTTCTCCTTGGAAAAATCTTTCGTTTAAGTGCAATTAGCTGAGGAGAGAAAAAAATACAATATTTAGTTCTCTGCTGGGCTAGAGGTGCACAGCTGGTCAGGCTTTCATCCTAGAAACTATAAAATCTGTAACATCCATGGTAATTAAGTCAATACTGTCTTTTTTTTTTTTTTTCCACTGCACAGGAAGAAAGTTATTTACTCAAATTCATCTATTAGGCGTGCGCATTTCCACTGGACTTCTCAATAACCAGAATACAAGCAGAAAGTGAAAAATACAGTATGCCTATATTCTGATTATTTTAAAGTTAATTTGTGTATTTAAATTAATATAACACCACGCTACATTTAGTTTCTAGAAGATCAACACAAAGCTGGCATCTTAAAACAGTATTTATATACCTAGCTGTACTACCAAGTTGAGTACCCCCTTCCAAAACCAAGTTACTAATGGAGGGTGAGTTTTCTAAGATATACAAAAGGCTGAAAATCAAGGGAAAGATTCATGCAAAAGTTACAGGTGGGAAAAAAATAATAATCAAAAGCCAACCTTTCAAGAATTACACCCTCTTCATCAGACCACGGAAAGTGTTACTTAAGGCCCCAACCTGCAAAGAATTACCCATATGATTTGTTCCATTGACTCCCTCTAAGTTTAGTAGGATTAATCACGTTCAAGAAAGCCATTCTATGCTTGCAGAAGTGAAGGCGGTTTTTTCCTTTGAGTTGGATTCAAAACCTTTTGAATTCAACAGGAGTCTTTGCAATTGCTTAGGGATGAGATTTAGATAAGGCCTCTAAATACCTTAAGATTCTCTTCAGGACCAGAGTACTGCTATTACTTAAATTTTCTTCCTGTTAACTTACTTTGCACTTTTACCCATATGTGTGTTAATAGACCAAGAATTTCAAAAACAATTAATGATTTTGAGCATCCAAATTTAGCACACTGACGATGGACTTGACAGTCACAAGGCGCCTGAAAAGGGAATACCACTCTCCTTCCCCCCATATGACTCTCTTCAAGGAATCTCAACATGATGAAGCATGAAACTGAAGCAACCTAATCATTAGTCATGTAACAACTTTACTTCCTTTATGAAGGAAAAATCCTAGCTACTCTTCAAAATCTATTTAAAAAATCCATCTTATGTTATCCTCAAGATTCAGCAATCTATTAAGTGTTATAGATTTGATAACAAGATATTAATTTTACCTGTTCAGCAAAAAATGAGATGACCGTAAATACAATAAGTGTTACTAGAACACAATGGGTCCAGAATTTGAGCTTGTCTCTATATGCCCTCCTGCACAAAGAAGGAAACAGAAAAACAGCTTCATATATTATAAATGCAAACATATAAAATTTAAAGAGTTTCCATGAAACAGGCAACGAAAGTTTTTTCCAGTACTGAAAGGGCAGCTAGAAAGAGGACAAAGGCACTCTCTTCACAAAGAGCCGCATGGAGAAGATAAGGGGCAACAGGTACAAGTTGGACTGGGAGAGGTTTCACCTTGATATAAGAAAATTTTTTTACAGTGAGAACAATTGTTCACTGGAACAACCTCCCCAGGGACATGGTGGAGTCCCCAGCACTGGAGGTTTTCAAGATGCAACTGGACAGGGTCCTAGATAATCTCATCTAGGCTCCCTTTCCCATGAAATGTTGGGCCAGATGATCTTTTGAGGTCCTTTCCAACCTGGGCTCTCCTATGATTCTGTAAAACATTTTGATAAAAATGGATTTCTACCAGCACTTCAGCATGCTTTAACCCACCCTGCTAGAAATCTGCTTTGGCTACAAACAAGTCAAAATAAAGCGTTCTTTTGAAGCTAACAAAGTCTTGATGGATGTCCTCAAAAAGAGAGCCAACAATGTCTACTCCTCCAGCACAAATTTCTACAGCTAACTGCTGAAATGAGTTTGCCCCCGCCACTGCTACAGCAGGGCTTGTAGCACTACAATCCATGCCCATTCTTGTCACCTACAATCCTTCTGATTCCTTGTACAGTTCCTCTAATATTTTCTCTTTCCTTACTAACAGCTATTTCTCATAATTTGCTGATCAGCAACAAAATTACTATACTAGTCTTCTTGTCTCATTTTTATCACTGTACCTGCGAACCTTTTGCTTGTATTCTCAAATCAACTACCCCAATTTCTGAAGTTATTTATAAAATGGCAAGAGGTAAACACACAAAAATTTCACACATTACATAAAATGAGACATACATGTATCTTTTCTGATGATTATTATCCAGCTGATTATTGCTGTCTGACAGATTAAAAAAAAAATCTGTCAGTGAGAGACATAACAGTTTATATTACCCCTGTGCAACAGGCATTCCAAACAATTTTGGTTTTGGTTTTTTTTTTTACATTTAAAGAAAGCCCGAAGTCCTGAATTACTTTAAAAAAAAAAAAACCAAAAAACTTTTTCTTTGAAGTAGACTAGAGTCAATCAATGAAATGTTAATGACTTTACGAGCATCAGAAAAACCCAAATCCTGCAAACCTCAAATTTTAGTCCATTCAAATCTTTTCACATTATTTTCACTGTTAACTCCTTCATGACAATACTGGGGAAAAAAAATGGCTTGTACCAATATGTTCTGTAATTATATGCTATCGCACTACAACAATTTGAAGATAACCTGTGTGACATACCATTCTTGGAGTTCATGCATGTGAAGGAAACGATTCCGATATTCTCTTGGCAGTTCAAATTGGGAAGGTATGGGAAACATTGATTCATAAAAATCCCTAAGCACCGCTTTCACTGTCTGAGCATCCTTATGATTGTGATCAATATTGTCATTTAGGCAAACAAATTTTCTAGAAAACAAGAAGTCATTAGAATATTTCTTTAATAATATAGCAAAGGTATTGGCAAACCAAGAACACAAACAGAATCCTCTTGAACAAAATTGATTCAGTATCCTTTTAAACCAAATCGATATATTTGATACTGGTAATCAGTTTCCTTATTGTTGCATTATTTTAAATTAATTTGATTTTAATTATAAGAGCACCAAGGCTGACAGCGAGTCAAAACCTCTGAGGAATCCAGTGACAAGCCACATTTCTCTCTCTTTTATTTATATAATGCTGCCATCTAATGGGCACTAGTATGCATCATCCCAGAGCCCACCACTGGATACGGACAGCAGGTTAGAAGGCCAGCTTTATGATTTGGATAAGGGGTTTTATAGTTTTAAATAAATTATGAGTAAAGTATCTTAAATAACAAAGTGAGCTCTATTAGTATTTTACTGTGTATGCTGCACTCTTCAGAGAAAGTCAGCATAAAAACTAGAAGATTGTACAAGAGAAGGCAAAGCTTGGTCCCCAGGCCTTGAGTTACTGAGAACACTATATAAATTGGGCAGGACATGACTTGAACCACAGACCCAAAGCTGAACTTGTATAATCAGCCAAAATACAAACAACAACAACCCGTATAGAATTTATATGGAAATCACTGTGACCAAATAACCATGCTCCCAATAATGCCTCTTGCAGAGACTTATTTCTTATATAAGAAACACACAACTATCTAAGTTACTGCAAATTATTGAAACTAAACCAGCAGCTAGTGTGCTAGACTGCTATGTACCCTTGGCCACTCTGACCTGGTGCTTGACAACAAAAATTCCTTTTCCCACATATGGGCAAGGTTATGTGCTTTATTTATATTGTGAGATACAAGACCCTTACATTTTCCCCAGAGGAAGAAATCTTATCTGGTGACATATGCCTTGTAATTGCTAACCTTTGTAAATAAGTAGTTCTAGTCAGCTGTATTCTCTATAGTATGGTATGCTCTTTCAAAGAGCAAAGTTCAGACTTCCTACTTGAAGCTGGAAATAAGCAGAACTCCAGAGCACGTGAATCGGCCTACACAGGGCCTTACCACTTTTCCCCAGTCTGTACTGAATCCGGCATAATTGGTAACCTTGCTCTAGAGAATTACATGCAGAGTATAAATAGTCATTCAAATTGCTACATCTGAGAAGAACAAACTACGCCTCTCCTCTTCAAAGATGAGCAGGCTATGTCTACACTATCGAGTAATACTATGCAAAGCAGCTAGTTATGGCAATCATATGTCTACAGTATAAGCATTTTGGGAGTTCACTCTGGACTATCCCTGACCTTGTCCGTTGGACTGGCAGCTCATTAGCCCTGGGAATGCAGTAGCTGCACTCCTGGAGTGTATATCCCTGTTTAGCTTCATCTGAAAGAGATGCAGTTTACAGACTGAGAGGTTGCTACACATAGCAAACCAAAGCACAGTAAGTGGGAGCAATGAGGATATTAACCTGTTTCAAATGGAAAGACTGTTTTAATCCATCCAAAAGAAACCAAACCTGATATTCCTTTGGATATTCCAGAATTAATGCCTAGACAATTAAGGCTCGCTTTTCCTTAAGGATGCAAACCAAACATTTTAGGCAGATCAGTAAGTGAACGATACTTTTAGTTCATCCCAAGAGAGGCACTGAATACCTGTTTTTAGAGACTGTTTATAATTATTGTTTTATATGCAGGGAAAACATGGCAAAGAGAAGGAAACAGCATGCCTACATAGCCATGCCAGCCTTCCTTTGCTAACAAGATATGACTACAGTACTGCACTATACTTTGCAGGAGCACAGCCCAAGCAATTGACTCAACCTCACCTCACGAACCAGCCAACAATCTGGGACCACAATACACTATTGTTCCTGAAGAGAAAAAAAAAAAAAAAAACAAAAAACAACCAACCAAAAGGGTATGCATATATGGAGTCTCAAGCTGAGTCCACAATAGCATGCCAGTGCATGATATGAAAATTAGGGAAGATTCAAGACAGATCAGCTCACCTGCCTCATCTTGCCTGCTAGGTTCCTGAGACAACAGACTAGACACCCTTAATCAAACACATCCTCATCTAAGGATACAATCACTCCACAGAATAGGCAGCTCCATTTTAAGTTGCTAGAACGCCTTAATCCGTTACACATACTCATACCACAACCAACACAGCCTCAGGATCAAGTCTGACATCAGCGACCACCCTTCAAAATAAGAAGCCAGTGATTGCAAGCATGAACTTGAACACTGAAGGTGAGAAACTCATGTTACGTGCCCTCTTTAGGCCTAACGCAGCTTGAAATCACACCTACATTTAAAAAAAAAAAAAAAAAAAAAAGTCCTAGCCAGCAGATACAAAGAAATGGAGAAGGAAGAGGAAGCAGCAGGATGAGTTAGGGCACTGCCTACTTTTCTTTTGAACCAGGTCATTGTGGGAACTGGAATGCAGGAGTTATGTGGCCAGAAGGCACTCTTGTAAGGAGGAACAATAGAATCAAATCACCTTCAGCTGCAAAATGTCTCAAGACTAGCATTCCGCTTTCTGAATGAATGACCTAGGAAGTAGTACAGTGTAAGATGCAAGTGAAAACCTGCTCTTTATCTACAAATGCAAATAATGTTGTAGCTTTACAGGCAGCTGAGATTACCCAATAGCTTGCTGTGACCTGCAAGAGGAGGTTTCACTTTCCCTGGCCCAAGGTACCTGGTCCTCCTTTCCTCCTTGCTCTGTTTTTGACACTTGTCAGACCCCTCCTTGAGGCCAAACATTACACTGGCAGAGAACTCTCTAGTTTTCTGAAGACAGAAGCACGATGCAAGATAAAAGTGTGCAAGCGAGAGCAAGGAAGGAGAGGAGATGGGTGGAGGCACCGTCTGACTTCTAAGATTAAAGATTAATTTCTAAGATTAAATTATCTCACCATGTCTTGTCAAACCCCAGACTTACACAGTGGGCTAAGGACTACAGTTAAATGCTTCTGCGAAGCAGATTCAGACTTGAGTATCAAACACAGCATCCTTTGCTTTGCAAGGTGGTTGCTGTGAAATGTATTCCAGGACATTTCTTTTCCACATTTATCTCACAGTCATTTCAGGAGCCTAATTCAACACTACAGAGCCTACTCTCAGATTTGGGTATTTAAACCTTTCACCACTGCAGAGTGGAGAAACAGAGGACTACCTTCCAGCTTTGGATTGTTTCTCACCAAATATTAAAAAAAAAAAAAAAAAATAAATGAATACCTCTTGCCATGTTGTAACAGAGCATGCAAGCATAATGTATATGCAAAACTGATTTCGTAACAAAATAATCCACACCTCAGTTTTATTTTAAAATTGCTACATAAAGCAGATCAAAATGCTCTTCCTTTAAAATAAAATTGCCTGCAATATAAACTGTATGCCCTCTAGAATGGCAAAAATGAAAGCCTCAGAAATAGCTGAAGTTTATAAATTTTCAAAGGTTTTAGATACATAAAAATGTAACAGAAATTAATGAGATAACCCCTAGTGTAACAGAGAGAGCAGCCACTTAGCTTCAGTTATACAGAAAAAATTAGAAGTGCTTCTGGTTGAAATTGGTCTTACCCTGTAACACACAGTGTAGAAATACACGGAAATAAATTATTTTTTCAACACACAAACAGTTTAAACAGTTGAAGCAGAAAATTAAAACCACCTCAAAACTTCATACAAATGAAGAAACAGGATACCTGGGATTTTTTCGTATGTCATCCAGCTGACCAACTACATGAGAAACATTTGTGCGAATCATTTTGAAGGCAATTTCCTCTTCTCCCATGATTTCAAACCTTATCGTTAAAATAATATTTATACATTAATAAAACAACCTAAAGTCAGGTTCAATAAATATTACTCTTATTTAATAACTTATTTCTAATCTGACTGGCCAACCTTCATTAGAATTTGCCATTTGCTTTCTATCAGTATATTTACTACTAAGCTAATGCTCTTTTTCAGCTAATGCTCTTGCACAGAACTACTTTCCTATCGATTTATGGGTGGCTACTAATAAATCTAAGAACTGAATTCTAATACAAAGTATATAAACTATGAGTTCTGGCATAAAAGTAACAATTGATCTGAGAGTAGACATAATGCTTACTATGCTATTTACTTTTTTTTTTTTAAAAACACACACAATTTACAATTGTCATTTATAATTACACTTCAGACAGGAGAAAACATGTTCTTATTTTCCAATCACCAACCCCAGAAAAATCTTAAAATAAAATTACAAGAAAGTATATAAAACTACAACCTTAAATACAAATAAAACCTGCCTCACCCACCTAATCAATAACTTGCAAACAAAACAAGTGTATGAAATCCAGAAGTATATCATCTCTGAAGGGATATCTTGGGTTTGAAAGAGCAGTTTAAAAGTCTTACTAGAGGTACCACACTTATATTTTTCACCTTTCTTATCTTGACATAAGAAAATACCCTGCCTGCTCCTTGAAGTCTCACCTGAGAACCCACTCCATTTATAAAGCTCACAAAATTAATACACTTATTTTAATATCAAAGATCAACAGAACAAAAGAGCAGCATATATCCTAATGATATAAATATATTACTATAAATCAGTTTAAGTACAGCAAATCCTTGCCCCCACCCCAACATTTTTAAATCTCATGTGTTGTGTCAGCTTTTCAGTTTCAGCGTAAACTCTCCTGAGAAGGGAATTACTTATAAAGCTTACAGCACAACTTGAGGTACTATGAATTAATGCATAATAACGTCCAAAAGCTGCCCTAAGCAGCATCTGTAACCTTCTTCCATTCTACAGTTTTATTTGACTTTGTAGCCACTCCTGGGGCAAATGCAAGCTTCAGAGACTCCCCACCACCCTCCCTCGCCCAGCACCACTGGTGAGGAAATGGACAGGAGACAAGGCTATAAGCTCCACGCCAGCAAACAGCCTCATTGGCATGCGATTGGTTTGCAGGTTTCAGAGAAGAAAGATCTGAGAGAACCTGATCTCAGGCAGATCTATGCAAATACAATTATTCAAACAAACCCATGGTCACGATCATGGTTTGTCCTGCCCTTTGCAAAAGGGGATGGAAACACTTTTCTTGTCCCCCTCCCTCCCTACCTGTCACTCCTCCTCCTTGCAGGAAAACTACAAGGTAGTTAAGGCTAAAATGCTTCTACTGTTCTTTTCTTCTTTTAAGCTTCAGTAGAAGAAAGGATGAAGCAGATTTACAACTTCTAGGTACAGGACAGGCTCCTTCCTCCTTTTTATGCTACTTTAACTGCCCTCACTGACTACATATAGTCAATTTATGTAGCCATCTAAAGATACTCTGGCTTACTGTTGTACAACACAAATTAGGATCTGGCCCAAGATGACACAAGTAGCATGGAAATATTTAGTCTACTAAATAAGAAACTATGAAAAAAATCACATCATTCTGCACAATCAAACATACATAAGTAGGTATCAGTACATTTCTTCAGTTCCACTGTTAAAATAAATTGAGCTAAGATTTGTTAACATATACATACAATCTGTGGTCATGTATGTATTTATACCTCCCTCTTATTGCTTTACAAAACCCAGCATGGCTTTTCACAGGACTGTAACAACATACCTGTATTTGTTTTTGTCCTTGTATGCCTTACGAATTCTGTCAGTCACAGGTTTGCAATTAGTCACTAGGTTTTTTGTTACTGGAGGCTGGAAGAAAACATTTTTTAGATTATAGGTTACTGAAAATTACAGAATCTGTTATAAAGATGTACTTTGTAGAAAACTTATATTACAGCTAGAAAGGCCTGCATACGCTTACTCTCCTGGAATGAAAAGCAATAGTTTCTTGATCAACTGTTGCGGGGAAGAACAGAACAAAACAAAAAAGATACTGGTGCATAACATCACAACTTCCTATGCATACAAATATTATATGAAAAATACAGACTATTTTTGGCAAAAACATTGCAACTTCTAGATTTCATCCTCAATAAAATATTCAGAAATTGTAGCTCATTTGACAGCTGTCTGACATTCCTCTAGTAGAGGCCACCAGTAACACTGGCCAGGCAAACTCTGCAGAACAGCTGATACACATGAGGCCTTATTTCTATCACAAGCTATGTTAAAACAATTCTGGGAAATAAAATCCCTATTCTCAAGGGATATTTCTATGGTAGTAGACTCATTCCAAGAAATTTAGCTGTTGCAGATAACAGAAGTAAAAATAAATCAGGCCTCTGTGCCAAACACAAACGCTATTTTGTCACTATTTGAACTGACTGATAACATTAGTACGTTACGCATTACTGCTTAGATTAGTAATATTTTACTAACTCTCCAAAAAGATTAATTTGACATTATTCCCAACCACTGAGACTTATTTTTAACCCCATCTTAAAACATATTCATGGCAGCCATCCTTTACTACTACTTTTCAAAGTTTTTACTTTACAGAATTTTGCAGACTGAATTGAGTCATAAAGAGGCAAAATGAAGTAAGGCTATACTGGATGTAATGTCCTCAGACTGCGCAGGACTCTCAAATCCACACTTCCATTTCTTCAAATCAGGCTGACAGAATGGCTTTATATAGAACTTTGCTGGAATTCAGACTTAGGGGAAAATATTTTTAAAACCTTGTAACATAACCTGATAAGAATACAAGGCAGGATAGATATACAGAGGGAAGAAAAAAAAGAAAAAGAAAAAAATAGTCAATGTCCATATACATTTATCTACACACACACTGTAGATCTCTGTACTATGATTTGCATGTGTTGGGGATCAATAATGCTCTTCTACTATCCAAAAGTTCACGATCTGTACTCATCGAAATTATTTTTGCTTTGATACCGTATTGGTTTGAAGCTAGAAAATACCAGGTCATCAATTTAGCAAAGCACAAGCATGCTTTTTTTTCAAATGCATAGGTTGATGCAGGAATTAAATTCTTATTGTAAAAGAAATGCAGGTATTAGTGTCAGATCTAAAGATTCTAGATTCCTAAATTCCAGCAGGTTTTAATGAGAGTTTAACCACTAAAATAGAAAATAAAGACTTAAATCCTTAAGGAACATCTAGTCCTAAGACCTCAATTTTCAGAGAATCACAGAATGGTTTAGGTTGGAAGGGAGCTCAGGAGCTCATCTGGCCCAACACCCCTGCTCATGCAGGGCCACCTGGTGCCAGTTGCTCAGGACTATGTCCAGATGGCTTTTGAATATCTCCAAGGATGGAGACTGCCCACAAATGGGCAACCTGCACCAGTGCTTGGTCACTATCACAGTAAAAAAGCGTTTCCTGATGTTCAGAGGGAACCTCCTGTGTTTTCAGTTTGTGCCCATTACCTCTGGTCCTGTCACTGGACACCACTGAGAAGAGCCTGGCTCCATCTTCTTTGTGCCCTCCCTTCAGGTATTTATATACATTGATGAGATCCCCCCTTGAGACTACTCTTCTTTAGGCTAAACAGTCCCAGCTCTCTCAGCCTTTACGCATAAGAGAAAGGCTGCAGCCCCTTAATTACCTTCGTGGCCCTTCACTGGACTACATCCAGTATGTCCATGTGTCCCTTGTATTGAGGAGCCCAGAACTGGACACAGCACTCTAGGTGCGGCCTCACCAGCGCTGAGTAGCATGGAAGGCTCACCTCCCTTGACCTGCTGGCAACACTTTGTCTAATGCAGCCCAGGATACCATTAGCCTTCTTTGTGGCAAGGGCACACTGCTGGCTCATGTTCAACTCTGTGTCCACCAAGACCCCCAGGTCTTTTTCTGCCAAGCTGCTTTCCAGCTGCGTAGACCCTAGCATAATACCGGTGCATGGGGTTGTTCCTCCCCAGGTGCAGGACTTTGCACTTCTCCTTGCTGAACTTCATGAGGTTCCTGTCAGCCCATCTTTGGGTGTTAAAAGGAGTTAGTCTGAAGCCTTCAAATTAGGAAGAATTATTCTAAAGATGTCCATCTGATGGTTTGGTGGCGGTTTTTTATTTTGTTTTTAAAGACATGGGTTATAATTCAGATAAAGACTCAATAGAAAGTTCTAGTCAGAGAGGTACTGGGCTTACTGTCTTTTTGGTTCACAACAGTGAATTTTCCTAACACGGTGACTTTTTAAATACCATATATAATAACATTCTAAAGCTCAGCTTTTCTCTGTTTTTGAAGGAAATTAATGACTTTATAATTTAGGACATAGCTTGTAGAATTTTCATTTTATAACACTTACTTCATGTACACACAAGTAGATATTTTTGTTAATACTTTCCTTCTAGAAATCAAACCAGCTTTTCAAGCACAGTAAATACATGCTCAGGAAAGAAACCAAGCATCTTTTAAGACCAATGTTTCTTACCAGATTGGGATCATAATATGCTTCCTGAGTTGGTGGAATGACATGGATCTGAGTGATGTTGGCAGGAAGAGCTTTAGAGCAATTTATTAGCATTTGTTCCAGACCCGTCAAATCCTAACAGAAAGAGAAGGGGGAAAGAAAAAAAAAAAAAAAAAATCCTGTTTTTTCACTGACACAGTTCCAAAAATCCAGGGTGCACAGACATATTTAATGTTATCTACTTAACAAATTTCCATGCTACTGTCGGAAAAAGACGACTTAATATTCAGCAGACCCCAGTTCAATAACTGCTGAAGTCAGTGGGACTCCCCATACACCTAAATTAAAGCAAATGCTCAGTGCATAGTTGAATTGAGACCAGATATGACTCAACGTCATTTTCATTTAAAATGAAAAACACACCTTTACTGATGATGTCAGGACAGCACAGAATTCCCAAACCAGCAGTGGCATATTAAATCCCAAATCAAGCAAACAAACAGAAAAGTGAACTGAAAGGACAGGAAGAAGATTTTCTGATTAAGGTACAGGCCAGGAACACACTAAAGCAGGGCTGTGTTCCAGCTATGCCAATGATTTTGCGTGCTGTTTCAAGAACAAATTATTTCATTGGTTTGTGCCAATTCCTCTCTGTAAAGCAGAAATAGTACACTTCGTTCTCTACCAACTGTCTCTATGAGTGTAAGTCCTACAAAGACCATGTCTCTGTTTATCAGGTTCCTAGAAAACCAGAAGTGTGAGTCTTTGTATATGATCATAGTATTTACTAGTATGACTTCTTTGCTACCCTTTTTCTCAATTCTTTCTTTAGGCCACAAGTTCCTCAGGGCAAGAACTGTCTTTTAACTATGTGCAAGAACAAGAGTAGAGCACAGCAGGATCCCACTCTTCACAGTGGCTTTCACCAGTAAACACTTTTTCTGACAAACTCACACTACCTGCTTTCTTGAACTCGGACACCAGTGATCCATTTTTCTGATGCTGCTAGAACTCAATTTAATTGTTGACTCCATAGAACAATGATAAAGTAGAACACAATGTTATACTCTCCAGGTAAAATTTAAGAATTGCCAAACATTACAGATGCTATAAGCAAGGATAAATGAAGATTTGACTCATTTTATTTTAACAGTTTTGGACTTTAAAACTGAAATTACTCTAAAAGTTATTGCTAAGTAAAGAGTACCTGCAAACTTAATGGTAGTTCATAGATTCTCGTGGCTAACGTGCGAATCTCTCGGTCAGACAAAATGCCTGACTGGTCTGTATCAACCTCATCGAAGATCTGAGAAATGTTCAGTGGCTGGACTGCACTCATAAGATAGTAGAAATACGAAAAAGCAAACTGCATGTCTTCTGAGTGCCGCACTTTGTGAAATGATGTCTTGTCAAACTCCTCAGGAAACCTGTAAGAATGTAAACTAATTTAGTAGTCCAGTTTCTTAAAGTAAAACATTCCTTACCTAAAAACAAATTCTCATCTAGAATTGTAAAAGGTCCTCAAAAGTCTCCTTATTTTAGCAAAACTATCATGTTATAATAAATTCCCTATTTCCTTTTTCAAAATATAATTTTAATGATTTTGATGATTTTTTTAGCCATCAACACATTGGAAATAGCTATAGCAAAGCATCAACAGAAAGGTAGAATTACCTACAGTTTTGCATTATTCCAAACAAAGACATACTCACATATCCTGTAGCTCTTGCATAACAGTGCGGTCAATCATGTGAGGCATATGAGCAGGGACTTTCCGAGATGTAAATCCAAATTTGCTGTTTAAAAGCTTATTTACATATCGAAGGGAATCGGCAAATGTATCTTTCAGCTGCCTTCCAAAATATTTACCATCAGTAAAGTATGACATTTGTTTGAGTAATGACTCTTCTTCCTAAACAGCAGGACAGGCATAAATCAAGGTTACATTACCGAAAACATTAAACACACAGGAAAAATGACATTTCAGCCAGGCACCAACTCTTTCCAGTATTTGAAAATGGGAAAAGAAGTTTTGAATATTTTTATTCATATTTCTTAGTTCTCTCTTTAAAAAGAAAAGATAAAAGGTAACCTTTTCCTTAAAATTTTCATGCTTTGAGGAAAAGCAGTCTATAAAAAACTTCCTTAATATTTGTGCTCTGACACCTCCCACACACACACACTAAAGTCCCTGTTTGCTATCAGATTTATTTGTAATATTGCCTTTTTTTGCTGATTATTCATCCATATTTCATAAACTGAAGTCCTATGAATATAAAGATTCCTCATGCAACATCCAATCTCAGATGAACAGAAAGAGGTAGTCTTTTAAAAACATAGCCCCTTTGCTATTTGGAGTAGTGCAAAGCAGTTGCTACCAACTGAAGCACAGTCTCTATCTTCTCTTCTAGAGGTTTTCAAAACTGCCAAAATGCTTTGGGCTGGAAGCAGGGGAAGCTTCCTACACGTTTTCTTGACACGGTCTGGATATTCAGTTTTGTTGGCAGACTTTCAATTTAACTTTTAGAACCCAAGTATTTACCATTATACATATTTTTTACTTTTTTTTTTAATAAACTGGATCCATATTTGCATAAATGCAATCAAAACATAATTTAAGCTTTCTGTTGTAGTGCTATATATGTCTGAACAATAGCACTGTGCCAATATACAATGAATAAAAAGTGAATCTGACAAAAAAAAAAAGCAGTAGAAAGGGAACAGAAACAGCTATTCAACTTTTACCACCTAGCTAAGAGAGGCCCAGATCATAAACAAATTAGATTTTATGTGAAAAGTCAAAAGGAGCTTTCAAAAAATCTCAGTATTTGCCTCAAAGGCAAGACACATTCCAAATTTATAGATCATATTAACAGTATTCCACTAAATGCAGAAAGATGCAACTATTCCAATAAGCAATGACGTTAAGATACTCACATCAAGAAGGTCCTGGAAATACTTCTTTTTCTCCCATGGCAAAAAGCCTTGGTAACTTCCAGCATAAGACTGTAACTTTCTTCCCACTCGCCCCTCCCTCACATTTGTATCCACCTGCACACGCCCTTTTCCTCCTTCCATTCCCTGTGCATCTTCTCCAGTATCTAAATCCCCAGTATGTTTGGATTTCTGGGTTTCCCTTAATATGAGTGCATTCAATACTTTTTCTCGAGTTTCATTTTTATTTCCCATGCTCTGGGAGGGAAGAGTGGATTTAGGCTTTACTTTATAAATAGGTTTATTTGTGTTCACTGTCACAACAGTCCCCTTTGTTCCTGCAAGTCTTGAAGGAACTTCTTCGTTTGCTTTTACTGTTTTTATTTTGCCATCATTTACATCTTTATAAGGCTTCTGCCAGCTGGTACGGTTCTTCTGATCTTCTGAACGATTATTCACGCCCTTCTTTTCCAGGCCTATAATACTCTTTACTGTAGTTAAGAACTGGAAAGGTCTCAGGAGAGCAGCCTTGGATAGGTTAAATCCTTTCTGAGTGATATCACCATTTAGTAGTTTTAAGTCCAGGTTCCGCAGTGCTAGCTGAACATCTTCAGGAAGGAGAGACACGTTTACTGACGGTATTATCACCTCTTCATGTAGACTCTCTTTTGTGCCATTTCGACGCCTCATGACTCTTGGAAAGCGTTTTTCTTCAGGAATATCCTCAAATATCATTTCAGCTTCTGGTACTGAAGTTATAGTTTTAAAATCAGAGTTGGATTTTTGCATGGAAGTTGTGTTCAGTTTTGGTTCCTCTCTAGTATCAGCTTCAACAGCTACCTGCATTTTGAACTCTTCATCATTTTTATTTAGAAACGTAAGGTTAAAATAGATCACAGTTGCATTCATGCCACTATGCATTAAGAGGTGGATAGTCTTCCATTTGTTAGCAACTGAAGCATGCCGGATAATTGGATTATCACTATATGAACCTTCAATTCCTTTCTTGGCTATTTCACTGAAGCTGAAGTAGGGCAGACATTCACCTTTGGGAATAACATAGTAGGTCTGATTAAGCTGAAGTGTCACTTTGTACATCTCTTCAAAATGATCTGGAAAAAAAAAACAAGAAACAAAACAAATTTCTGTCAATTTGCAGTGTGACACTTATCTTTCAGTCTTTTTGAATTGTAATATGCCCAGCTAGATTCATTATATTAGCAGGGAGACAGCTTTGTGAAAGAACACTTACTGTAGCTTCCAGTTCTTGCTCACCTATCTTTAATAATGACTGACTAGAACATACTCAGATATATAAAGCTGCCAGACATTCCAGTGGTAATTCTAAAAGCCACTATAACTTACCACTCTTTCAGTCTCTACCTGAAGAGCCTAAGTGGCTCGTTATCACATGTCACTTAAAATTATGTATCAGTCATAAGTAACATGCCCATACTACATTTTTGCCACATTTTAGTAGATTGATGTCACAACAGTTGGATTTCACTGCTACTCTGCATCTTGATTTGAGACTTCCAAAATCAGATAGGCTGAATCAAACTTCTCCCTCCCCCAGCAGAAGACAGATTATCTGTCAACTCTCACGTGAACAAAACCTCGCTGCCAGCAACAGAATTGCCAGCAAAGCATTTGTCTGAGCTGAGATGCAGGGGAGCCTCTACTCTTCCAAACAGGCCAAATTCTTCCATTTCTGTTCCCCTGCCTATACCAGACAGCACTCTCAATCACTTCATTCACTCCTGCTAGTCTTTCATATCAAAATAAACTTCACGCAACTTCACAGGTGACCGAGAGTAGCCTTTGGCAAGAGCTCAGAGCCAGGCTTGAACTCACACTGTCAGCATCAGAGAGGTTCTTTAAATTTCTTAACCACTACGGGCATCATCAAGTCAGCAGTCCTTATTTGGGTAAAGACTTTGCATAGCTGAAATGTAATTTCTCCATTTAAAATGTAAGCCTCTTGGGGCAAGGAGTTTGATGCTTGCTGCTCCATAAAGTAATCAAGCACCCCACCCATGCCTGGTCAATAACGGTTTTATTAACTAAAGCAGCATATAGTATTGATTCAGGTTTGGATTAGTGAACACAAGAAGAATCTGCCTTTTTTCTTCAGCTGCTAGCAGCTCTTTTCCACGACTCTGTACAGGGCATCTTAGCCCAATCTGAGAGTAACGATGAACCAAAAAGGTCAGCCAATTCAAGAGAATCCCAACAGAAAGTTTATCAGCGATGTATTTTACATACCCTGGCCACAGTCACCAGCATCAAATCCACAGGAGAGGACATTGCAGGCCTGATCACAGAATTTGTCTGCTAGCCAGGAATTAGCACAGCCTTGGTTACAGTATGAAACACCACTTATTCCGGCACCAAATTGCCATGGTGGTCCATTCCCAATACCTCCAACTGCACCTCCACCAGCAACATAGCGACTACCCCCACTGTTACCTACAGGGAGAGAAAAGAAAAACAAAAAACCCCAGTCATTTGAAATCCTCGTTTCTGAGGAAATGCATGTTTTAAGCCACAGTGTTAAAGCTAGACTGAAGAGTCAACAATCTTATTTATCACCAGTGAAATTAAAACAGGGCAAATGCTAACTAGACCTCTGTGAGTTAGTGTAAAATCTATAGCGTGCACAATCTCACTGTAGAAGTTTAGGAACCAACTTAAAATTGCAACAAAAACTCCAACATATTTTGTGTTAACTTCAAAAAGGCAAACAGAAAACTGATTTACTACTTCTCATGCTTGCAGTCTTGACTTTACAGCCCCCTAGAGGGGTATCACTTCCTCAGTCCAGAAGTACCACTTCATTTTCATACCCTCAGTCCTGAAAATTCAATCTAGAAAATAACGGTGCAGCTTCACAGTCCTATTATTATTTTGGATTCTGAGTCCAAATAATATCTTATTTTATAATATACATACAGTATTATATATTATATAATAATTTGAATTTCAAAAATCTTCCTTTCAGCTAGTCAAATTTGGTACCCAAAGAAAGCTTTTTCTATGCCCTACTATTTGCTGTCATTTTCCGTAGAAATTTGTAGTTTGCAAGAAATAAGGTTTTCATCTGTAAGCCAAATTTTTTTTTTATTATTAAAGGAGGCAAATTTTGTAGTTATAGGAGAATGACAAATTACAGAATTATTCTTATAAGAAAACACAGTTCACTTTTTCTAAATTTAACACTGCTGTCTTACCAATGCAATCACCTCCATCCCAATCACATGCTGAGTTATTACAGGCTTTATCACAGTAACCATCTTTAATCCATGAGCCAGGACATCCCTCAGCACAGTTTGGCACAGGCCAAGTCAAGTAAACCTGGAACAACATTACAGTCTGAGACAAGGACTGGCAAACAAAAGTCAACTGAGCTCGTTTCTTGGAATACAGAGACTTAGAATAATGCCTCCCTGTGTATAGTGCCTTAAGTATTCACAAAGCTTTACAAACATCATTTAAACCCTATCACCTGTGACGTAAGTGTTATCCCTTTCAAAGAGAAGGGAAAGCTGAATAATTCCCAAGGACATACAGCAAGGCAGCAAAAGGCCAGAAACAGAAAGCATGAATTCCCAAATCTACTTCTGCAAACCATATTCTAATGAAAATCAATATTTTATCTTTTATCAGATAAGAAGGGGGAACTTAAACTCTGAAATAGCTCTGCAATTCACTTGTTCTCCTGACTTAAAATGTTTCTTCATTACTAACCAGTCATGAGATAAGCAGCACATGTTGAACATAATCCCTGAAGCATCTGATCCTCTATGACTTAAATAATTCTAAGAATTGCCAAGATAAAAAAAAGTGTGGGGGTGTGTGTATTTTCAACTGGGGCGGCATTAAAAACCACACACATTTTCCTTTAGGCCTTATTGTTTAAAGATTTAGCAGCACATTTCCTACTGAAACACTTGCTTATCAGGTTATCACAAACAACATTGCACCTAAGCTGACTTTATCATCATAACTGGGAAGAATAACTGAAGAACAATATAAATACACTAACAATATGATTTTGCAATTATATGCCTACGTCCTTAAAGATTTAAAACAACTAAAAGCCTCCTAACATTGTCAAGTACTGAAACGGTAATTTTAGGGTAGCTTAAACTAATGTTGTACAACTCTTCTGTGTGTATGCACAAGTATGCACATCTGCCTGCATGAATTGTTTAATTCAGTGGTCTCTAGTGTCTTGTGTACTTACTGATTTAATATAAACAATAAATAGAAATCTTAATTTTTTCCTCCACGTTACTCTTGTAGATCAAGCTCATGGATGAAAACTCTGTTGGCAACTAGAGTCTTTATGCATGACTATTGCTAATGTTTCCTCAGCCTGTTTTCCTTGCTTAACCCCAGTTGTTGATAATAGGTCTGTTGAAAGACTAAATTACTTGATGTTCATGAACATGCAACAATATATCTTTTAGTAAATAATTATATATATGATTATGTATAAATTGGGCAAAGATATTATGGGTGTCTGGAACAGAGGTAATTAAGCGTAAATTTAAATATTAGACCAGTTTGAATGTCATCTGACCTCAGTGTTCCCATGGAAGAATTGATTCTGTTTTGTTTTGAGTATTTCCCACAAAACAAAAATTATTTACAAGGGAGGGAAGACTGACAGCTGCCAAACACCACATCGGTCTTACCAGTGCTCCAACACAAAGTGGCAGAATTAGAGAATGACACTGAAACTAAAGCA
Organism: Gymnogyps californianus; assembly: GCF_018139145.2. NCBI lineage: Eukaryota > Metazoa > Chordata > Aves > Accipitriformes > Cathartidae > Gymnogyps > Gymnogyps californianus. The sequence continues at coordinate 156,303,241 of NC_059471.1, forward strand.
TGAAGCCTGACAGAGGAACCATTATACCACCAGATACCTGTGAGTGAATATGAAAAGAAGTAATTCTGCCACCCAAACATCAACACAGCACACATACAAAAAAAGACAGAGCCCTCCTCACCATGCACCTTTGCTAACAATTGTCTAGTTAAGAATAATGAACCTTTAGAAGTAAAAGAGGGAGCAGGGAGCGAAGGGAAATCTTCTTGTATTTGCTCTCCCTTTCAAAGTAGTATTTCTTTGATTTTTATTATATTAGCATAGAAAAGTTTTACATCTACTTCTGGTAAAAAATCCTTTCATAATGGCTTACCTTTTGACCTTTAGAGTGACTGTAAAAATCATCAGGCCAAACATCCTTCCCAAACATAACATCATCATTGAGATAGATAAACTTCTGAGAGAGGCCACTGATACGATGAATGTGACTTTCAATAGCTGGTGAACTGAAGGTAGGCAAGTGACTCACATTCTGAAATATTTCCTAAAACAAAAGAGCCCCAACAACCCAAAACAGTTTCAGGAGGCAAAAATAAATAAAAAAAACCCCAAACCGTAAAAGGTCAGGCACACCAGATATATTTGATACTTACCTACTTAAAAAAAAAAAAGTTTTATCAAGTACAAGGAGAGATATGAAAGACAAAAAAAGTGAAAATATTTTAGCAAAAAAGAAAAACTTTGCTATCTCATTTTCCCCACACAAAACCATCTTCAAGTCTGCTGCTTAACTAAGAAACTGCACCTGGTTCAATGCAAAGACACAAATTCCTCTTTCACTGGGTACTGGATCAGGCCCAGTGTACACATATTTATACTTCTCATGCAGTATAGGCTGCACAAAATTCAAGCAAGTTGAACCTGTTCCAGCATTTAAAAAGTCAGGATTCTTCCATCTCTTTCAAGTAACTTCACGAACAGACAGCAACAGAAGTTGAATTAGTATCTTGTTACCACTTAGGTTGCTCAGGGCTCCTATGGCATGTACAGATACCAAAATTACTCCCAAATTCGTAATAAGAAGCTACTAGAGTATTTTTGTTTCACTTATTCAGGAAGCTTGAAGGATTCCCCTTCCCTTTTTAAATAACATTTTTAGAATGCATAGCTACTTTTTTTGCAGCCATCATCTTAGTTCTAGTAATTATAATCCATCCTGTCTCAACACAAGCTTATTAGTTTATTATTGGTCCTGAGAGAGTGTTTATGGATTCAGATTACATTTTCTTCTCCCCAGGTTTCTTATAAATAGACTTTATAAGGAAATTAGACATGAGTATATGTTAGCTGAAGCCTCAGTATTTGGAAAAGTGGACTAAATGAAGGCTTGATATATATTCAGTTATCTGCTTAGCCAAAATACAAAGACATACTGGGGTTTAATAAAACCATGGATGAGACTGGGAAGAGGTGGTCACTTCTACCTTCCAAATAAATGCAGCCTTTAGCTGAAAGGGGAAAACTGCATTTCAAAACAAACACAGAATCTTTACTAGTAGCACTTTCATGCTGGTATTTTTGTTTGTTTGGGGGTTTTGGTGGGCTTTTTGTTTGGCTTTTGTTTGTTTGTGTTTTACCTGATGTGTCACTATGGTTATCCGAGGATTATCCAGGTTAAGCCAGGAAGGAATCTGCCCATTAGTGACAATGAAAATATGTCGCACCCAAGGGGCATGCCTCTCTATTGATCGTAATGAGTATCTCAGCTCTTCATTATCTTCAAAACGGCTGGCAGAAATATCCTCATCCTGTTTAGACTATAAAAAGAAAAAATCCTTTCTTAGATTTTAAATAAAACATTCAAGTTCTGATCCAGCTAGGTAACAACAGTGTGCTTTAGCATATGGGTGCATAAGCATTTGAGGACTTAGTCAAAAATAAAAAGTACATTGATCAAGTACCATTATTCTTCTAAAGGATCATATTCTTCTGAATTATCAAGGTGAACAATACAATCTTCTGACATCAATGGCTGACCACCTGGTATCATTAGGATGTCTGCTGACCACACTGCAATATGACAGTGCCTTGTGTGATCCCAGCTCTTGAAGAACTCCAGAAAAAACATACCCTCCTGTTTTCCTGGATTATTAGTCTCAATTATTTCCTGATCTTGATCAAAAGCCAAGTTGCATTTCAAATCCGTAACATCACCTTTCAGAAATCTAGTTTTAAGAGGCTGGGGCCTTCCAAGTACATTGCATCATAAGCCATATATAAATGTCACCTGATACAGATACACGGGAAGTGTCATGATGTAGCAGCTCTTCAATTATCCACTGCTCTTTTATTTTAAAGAGCTTAAGCAGGAGAAAATTAACAGAACTGAGCCTAATATTCACTATCAAATAGCTAAAAGTTTCCAAATGTTTTTGTTAAAAAGACAACATTTTAATTAGAAGCTCTTCAGGTAAATAACAAAATTAGGTTACATGACATTGTAACATATGTTTCTTTTCCCGTTTATTAGAACTTCATGACCTCTTCTGAAAACAACAATTAAGGCTGCCTAAAAGGAACATTTCTAAAAGAAGTATGCCCAACCAAAACAAAAAACTCAAGAAAAATTTGAACGTTTAACAATTACCATTTTCACTGAAGATTCTACACACTGTAATTAAGTCTCCTTTTCTAATATGTACAGTAACACAGCTTACACATTCTCAAAAACATAACAACTGAAAACATTTCAGCAACACCAGCATCCATTGGCTAGGTACCCATTTACAAAATAATGCATAATTTCAACATGGGGAAGTATAAAGTTTGAGTTCAGGGTTTGTATTAACAAGGAAAAGTTTCCCAAAAGCCAGGTTCACAGGGTACAAAGACAGACTGCAAGCTTTACTGGAGAGGGCACATTTACTTTACCCATGCCACTTGACATTTACTGTAAAATTAAATTCTAGCAGGAGAAAAACCCCAAGATTTTAGAAGATCTTATCTTGAAACAGACATCTTGTTATTTTATTTCCTTTTGCTAAACCAAGCATCCTTGCTTGTATCAAAAACATTCAAAGTAAACCTCCTTTCCTTACAGACATCTGTATTTCAGGTCTTCAAAATTTTTGGAAGAGAAGTAATTAGCAGTTGCTCAGCATATATGATGCTGCAAAGCAAAAAATGTGTAAGAAACATATCGGGAAGGAGATAATCATCTTTGCTAATAAAGCCCTCTGTCTCCCACACAAGAAGCCTGCTTATCTGCCAGTCAGAATCAGTTAAGCCTTTCAGGACTTGACTGCACACAACTTTATCAGAACATGTGCAGAGGCCAAATTTTTCCCTGAGTTGAGAACATGAATATTTCAATTAAATGTCACTCTGTTTGATCCTTCTTCCTCCTTGATTTCAGAATTTGACAGTGTTCTTGTAATGTTTTCTTACAACATAATAAATACTGGATTCTTAACAGCTTCTGGAAGAAATCATATGTTCCTTGCCATTGACTAGTTAGCCTCTACTTGCAGTTTTTAAATACTACAACCTTTACATGCTGTAACAGAATTTACCTACCTGACTGACAGAGCTGAGGTCCCATAGTAAATAAGCAGGATTAAGCGTCAGTTCTTTTCCATCTATAGTCATGTTCTTCTTTGCTTGCTTGCTCAGTTCTTGGAAACCCTTAGGGTTATTTAGTTGCAAGAGAGCCACGCTGGCTTCTGAATAGAGCTGCAACTATACAAGTAGAGAAAATAATTTCTGGCATGCACCCACAGCAGCACTCTTCCTTTGCCAATTCCATCTTTTTGTTGTATTTTTCTTACTAGAGTTACTAATAAGAATGACTGGTAAACACTGTTTTTAAAAAACTACAATTTGGTAAAAACACAAAAAGGGGTAGTAAAATGAGAAATTAAACACATTTAAAGATACAGAACATTTCTAGATGCTTAATTTTCACTTTCCAAAGAAAATTTCTCTTTACACAATGATCCAGCAACGGTAAAGCTGTCCATGTTATAAATATTTCTGGAGCAAGTGAATAGTAAGTCCCCATCCATTCCCTCCCACCCCTAATAACAAAATTCATATTTTATTACAACTTTATTATATGACTGAAAGAATCATACTTTTTTTTTTTCCATCTTAATCAAGCAATGCTTTTCTCAGAAAATTAAGGCCACCAATTCATCATTGCTGTCAGAAGCGTGAAATTTTCAGAATGGTTTACAGATCAACCTACAGCTCAGAAATCTGAGATACAAAGGGCTCCAGAACTAATCCACATGGGTCTCCAAGTCCTTAATGATGGTTGCCAATATGCTGTTAAGGTCATTTCTTAGTTGGGGACTGTTTGATCCGTTTGCTGTTTTTATCTCTTGCCACTAGTAAGTCTGTATATCAGATTTCATAATGCACAGGATAAGAAGGGGCTTGCACTACATGCCCTCTCTAACAGCTAGTATAACATACAAATCGCAGGGCACCAAAACATTTCACTAGAAATATAGCATAACCCATTAAAATGCTGCATTTACCATAGGAAGTAGCATGAGCAGACACAAATAAGCTAAAAGCAGAACTGCACTTCGATTCTCCAAGTGCATGCCTTCAACAGTCAGATTGAGAATAAATGCAGTTAATCATTAACAACATTTATTAGATGCTATGCTTAATTTTTGTTCCTTCATGCAACATAAAACAAGTAAGCACGTCTACCAGATTTTCAGTTCCATAAGAACTGTAAAAGCAATTCTAAGTTAACAAAATTTGAATACTGTCATGTTCGAAAACAGCAAAACCATCACAGTTTTTCATAATACCCTTAAGTGATTTTTTCTCTATTTTTTATTAAATCTGACTCTTTCTGCTCATTTTAAACAACACTTGTCCCAGAGTTAGCACCCCTTCCCTTAGCAAGACCAGCTGTCCCACTTGTGACATTTTAAAGCTGTTGATGCTTTGACTCATATGCTATTTGAGATCTTTCAATCTGACTTATGAGGCCTGCCATTAGAAAAATCTGATAAATCTCAGACCTTCCAGGGAACCATCTGAACCTACGGGTGGAAGGGATGGCTTCAGTAGCTAAATGGCTGAGGTATAGTTACGGACTGCAGCTAGCAACCTCCAAAAATATCGATATCAAAATGCTACAGATTGCAAAGCTGCCATCGGTGGGTATGTGCTTTATTTAGGAATACAACAGTGTCACACAGTCCCTTAGAATCTGTCATTTAAAACATACGTATAACAAACCAAAAATATTACCATTCTAGAGCTCTGAAAGCATTTAAGAACATTTAGTTTCTCTTTGTTTCCACCAAAGTCAACAAAATAGGTACCTGTACTACAGATTCCTAACTAGATTTATTACAAACACTTCCCCTTCCCCCCACTAACACAGCATATATGCTCTAGGTTTTTAAATATGTAACAGTCCAAACAAACAGTCCACTACAAACAAGAAGTAGTGAAAAAAATGTGCTCCACTGCTCAGCATCGGACTTAAGAGAACCCCTACATTGAATAGATTATTTTTACTACTTCAGTGTTTTTTTCCACCAATACCTTTTCAAGAAACAAGTCTTTTCATAAGCAGAGCTATCAATAAAGTTAGATTTCAGTGAAGTTATCTGGTGACATAACTAACTAGATTCTAATAAATTGCAAGCTCTGCTCAGAGCATTTTCTTGCTGATATATTCAAAATGGAATTCTCCCCTGGCAGATTTTCTGATGTCTCACAGGTATTATCCTCCTCTCAGTGGGGACACACGCAATGTGCGCCCATTCCCTTGAAATATTATTTTCTAGAGATCATTTCATCCTGACAAAACAGGTCAGCAGATCCAAAGGTATTGTGAAAACAGAACAGAAAAACAAGTAGGTAGATGCAGACAGTCAGCATGATCAGGCGAGCCTCGGCTTCTAACACAGGCTGAAAAGACACCATGCAGGTACACGCCCAGACCACCACCTATGCACATTTATATTATGCACTCAAAAACAAGACATGAAAACTGCATTCTCCCCACCAGGTAACTGTAAATGCAGGTTCTCCTTTGGAGCCAGCATGTTTGGCAATGCTTAGACGTACTAGACTAAGAGGCAGGCCGGATGGGCTATGCTACCCCATACAGAAGTAAATTTTCATTTCCACATTCTCAAGGTAAGAGGCCTAAAGAGCAGATTTTTCTCTGAGGTGGAACTTGGACTCTTATCCAGTCTTTAAACTATTATGCTTTATCTTCTTAATGACCAAAGCTGATTGTTAAAGAAATGAGATGCTCCTTTTTTCACACTCCACTAAGGATACTGGGAAAGCTCACATGCTGACATAGCAAGGGAAGGGGGAGGCATGCGTTGTGTTAAAGAGTTACAAAAAGCTTTACAAATATGAAATATTGTTGTCTTTACATATTTATCAAGTTCCCTTTATAAGGTAACTAGTAGGAGGGTCATCTCAGAGCCAAACGCAATGCCTTTTTTTTTTCTTTTTCTACAAAGCTTACTTATTACATCTGTGTGAACATACAACACCGACTCCTGAAGCCACCTGTCTGCTCCATCAACACCGACAAAAGCAGCAGTAAGAAACCCAGACCCCCCACCCTCAAGGCAGTGAGGACAGCAAACACCCAGCATCACTGTGCCTGCAGGTTCCTAAGTGGATTTTCTTCCAGTAGTAAGACAAGGTCGTTAAAAGACACGTTACAGCCCTTAGTTTCCAACATAACTTGTCCATGTATGTGCATATGTGTGCGTATGCAGAATAAAGAGGAAACAATATTTTGCAAAGGAAGGAGATCTGCAAGCTCTCAGTTTTCTCTGAAGCAATCAGGATATTAAATCTTGAAGGAAAGTCACCTTTCTCCAAAGATTTTCACTACTGTATACTATTTTAGTGAAAAAGTATTAGCATGATAGCCTTAAAAAACAAAATCAAACAAATCAAATGCCCTTGCCCTTTCAATCCTTCCCTTGTCAGTCTTTATATCACTACCTAGTTTTCAAGTCACAAGCGTCTCTTAGGCTGAACAATGATAGGGTTTTTTTTAGAAATGTAGGTAAGGGGGGGAAAGGAAAAGTGAAAAAAATTTTTCAGTTGTTCTTCACGTATAGGTACAACGTAACATCTTTACAGCCTTTAAAGAAATACGGCTTAGCAGCAGACAGCTGCACAACCAGCGTAACACCTCCACCTAGTGGCTTACTAATGTAGTGTTAAGAAAGCATGGAAAATAAAAAGCAGCCAAATATAATTTTCAACCACACCTGTCATAACACAATGTAGAACAACAAATGTGATAAGCAGACACACGGCTGCTTACCTTTCATCTGGAAATAAACTTCCATATCTTTACATTACAGCACAGGCTGTAAGTACAAAAATTCAGTAGACTGTAACATACATAATTCACCTCGGAAACTGATTCATTATCTATTAAATCTTCACAATTTAACCCCCTCTACTTGAGCTCAGCTGCTTTTCTCAGAGATTTTTAGAGTAAGTAACACCTGGCCCAGATGTCCAAGCAATTTTTGGTCCTCATTGGATTCAGAAGTGATTTCAATCAAACAAACTAAAGCGATCCAATTAAAGCAGCATTAGCCACATTCAACACAAATGCACCAACAGCTACACTCCTCCCTTTGACCCCTTCTAATAGCAGCATTGTTGAAATTTTTTATTTCTGTACTTCCAACATTTCACTAAGAAACAGCCACTTAGAGCATGCAGAAACCCATTAAGCGTCAGGAGGCAGCTATGAGACACAAGTCTAGCCTAAACTCAGGTGCAACTTTCTTCCACTCCACCGAGCATCTCACACTGCTTCACAGATCTTAGATTCCAGAAGTGATAACAGCAGAGGAATTGCTGCAAATTTCAGTGGAGACTGTAAACAACCAAGCTTTCTTCTACTGAACTGTAATATTAATTGAGCATCTCTCTCTTTGGTAAGGAGAAAGCCACACTTGGTTATGTTTACCATAACTGCCTACCTACAACATCCACTGAATGAAGAACTAATTCTGAGCTAGGATGTTAGTAAATGCTTCTATAGAAACAACTTCATCCACGCTTCATATGTAAAAATTTTTATCCTTGCAAATAAAACATTTCTTACATTTATATACACATATACATACCATTGTAGGTATAACATGAATAAACTGCTGCTATCAAGAGTAGAGAACTGGTTGGGGAAGAATCCACTGCTATAACCACACAGGCTACAATAATCCCAATTTAATTGTTCTAAAGCATCCACCACCAGGAAAAGAACCACAGGCAGCAATGACGACTGGATGGAGAAACTGCAGAATGCTGTGGATACCTGAGAAAAATTGTGTTTATACAGAGATGTGCCTAACCAAACTGCAGAAGAGGAGCTTTCAGGAACAGATAATGAGCTGATCACAATAGTAATGTTTACACAAAGATAAGAACACACCAAGAAAAAGAGAACCAGCACAAACAGAAAGATTTGTGATCCACTGGATGAGACATGACTGACAACAAGGAGAAAAACATAACCAAGACAGCATAAGGAAAAATCTTGTAGAAAGATAACAGGCATGGGATGTTGCTTCCATAAAAACAGACAAGGAGATGGGAGACATATCTAAGACACCCCAGAGATGCAGCCTTTACGTTCATCTGGACAGCAATGCAAAACCATGGTGAAACTATGGTATTTTTAAGATTTGCTAAAGAGTTAATCTAGTCATCAGCTTGGATACAGACAACAGATTAGCCAGCTGCTTGGACATGAAAAGCAGAACTGAAACACAGAAAGAATCATGTGTTTTGTTGGACTAATACTGCTAGGAGATCCTACTGGAACAGAAAAAGATGATGAAAGGGATCACCCGATGAAACGGAAAAAAGATGACTGCAATCAAAAAATTAAGGTCCAGGCAGAATCACTCCACAAGTCTTAAAACCACAAGATAATAAAAACCAGCAAATGGCTCAAAAGTAATTAAGATAAATCTAAGTATTTCATTTTTCCAAGGTGTCCATGAAAGATGGAAGGTCTCTGTTATAGCACAAGAGACACAAGCTAGTCTAAGAATAAAGTCTGTGGCTTGACAGATTTACAGCAGAAATCCAGGAAAGAACTATGACCTTCTCAGTGCTGGAAGCAAAAATCCACACAGGACTATTAAGGAGAAAAAGCATCAACACTGACTTGAACAATAGTTAGATAATGCAATTAGAGAAATAACCACAACTAATGAAGTTAGAAAGTGCCTGGAGAGAGCTGGGGAACAAGGAAAAACAAACAGAAAAAAAACCCCAAACCATAACAACAGGTACTCTTACACTGAAAGAAGTATGTTTTAGCAGCAAAAATATTAGTACAAGCCATGACACCAGACATCAGAGGGAAGAAGAGAAGCTGGTAGAACATCAAGGACAGAAGGATACTGAAGGACCCAAGAAAGAAGCATAAAAGTTACTCTGACAAAGGAACACCAAGTGTTAATGATACAAGGCACCAGAACTCAAAAAAAAAAAAAGTAGGGTACTATGGATAAAAGAACTTAAGTCAAAATAATTTTAGAAAAAGAGCATAAAGCAACATCTGCTAAGAGAATGAAATTCCAAATATTGTTTGAGGGGGGAACATTCCTCAGAACTATGTTACTATGAGAGCTTCTATCTATGAAGTTCAACCAGAGAACAAACATTGCCTAGGATGGTGCTCCCATATATTCCCAGATGTGGAGCAGACAGATTTCTTTTCCACCAAATAATCTCAACTGATAGAAGCAATATTATTTCAGATACCAATTCAGTAATTAATAAGAACGTTACAGAAGAGCTGCCCCTCGAAAATAACCCTAGGTCAGGAAAACATAAGTTAATTGATTTTAAATTGAAACAGAAAAAAATAATTAAGGAACATGTTACTAATTTTCTTGAATGCTAAAAGGGCAAGTTTAACAAATGAAAAGAGCTGGTAATTGAAGTCAAAGGTATTCTCAGCTCTTCAGCTCCATTAAGTCAAATGTGTTAAAACAACGAGGAACCTGTAACTTAAGCAGTGGTGAAGAACTAGAAAAGGCTCCAAACCCAAATGGATGAACCTGCACTCAAGGAAGATTTTTCAGATGGCTCAAAGTCAGGAAGCATTTAACTAACACTGTTCCTTACACAAACTTGAAATGAAGAACCTAGCATTTCAGACAGCAAAACTGAAGGACTCTCTCATGTTGGATAACAATCTCATTTCTCTACAGTAAACACCGTTTCTTTAAAGCGATAAAAAAAAAATGCCCATAGCATACAAAACAAGCAGAGACTGGCAGATTGATCATATGAATATCCACTGCTATTTAACCAATGTGCTACTAAGAAAGAAAAGGAAGGGTGCCTTGGCCACACCAGAGCACATTGGCATCACCCACCCAAACTAACGACAGATTCACAATAGCAAGAGACAATTTTTATGAACAGCACCAATACACAGCAGTGGAAGGATGCAAGGGAGGTCACATAGAAACAGTGGCAGCACTGTTTGCAGTGAGCATAATCTAGCACACAGCAAGTTTCTGACAGTCTGCCTGCCTTGGGTTAGCTACGTACTATGTATTTTTCACTGTGTAAAAAGTTCTGGTGATTCCTCATTTAAAATGCTGTACAAAATTCCAGTCAATTGTGTTGAAGGCAGACAAATCCACAATGGAAGTGGCAGGGAAGGGCTGTCAGAAGGATGAGAGGAATGGAGAGCCCATGCTTGGGATATGCACTGCCTGATTAACTTAGTAAAACAAAGGCTAGGAAAACCCACAGCCACTCTCTATGTATACACTAGAGATGTAAACAAAGGCAAAATAAGAGCTATTTAAGCTTAAACAACTGTTTAAGAGCTCTCTCTATTAAGCTGTTTAAGAGCGTGTAGGAAGAGAGGTACAAACATGTTTACTTCAGAAGATGTCTACCATTAGCTAGATGCTAAGACAGCCTGCTAACACAAGCTGAGACAAGAAAGAAGAAATTCAGCTTGCATTAAGTTGGAGTGTGATCAGCCTAAGAAAGGGGTTACACAATATCGTTTCTGCAATAGCAGAATACATGATTTAGTAACCCAGCCTGCCAAAAAAAAAAGACAAGGAAAGGAAGTCATGCTCATTCAAGCACCAAGAACATGCCATAAAGCGAATTAGCACATCCTACAGGTGGGCATCACACTAACAAAGACAGATTACCTATGGATTGACATCCCTTTATCCCTGCTAATTCCTGCTCTTCCACAAACTCCCTGGCCTCAGCCCCTTTCACACCACCAACCACATCTCTCTCCAATACATAAGCCAACGACTTTCACAAACTTTTGAAACTTTTACCGATCTGTTAAACTTGGCTGTAACTGGAAAAGGTGTCCAAATGGGGAAAACAGAAGGCATGAAATATTAATGGATGGCACAGTCACACAAGTTGTGATCTACTGTTGCCTTGCAGGTGGGTAAGTTGAAGCGCAATTTGCTCAAGACCATAGAGAGTACTTGGCAGAGAAAAATACAGAATTCAGCTGTGAAACAATCCAGTGTTGTTACTACTAAGATAATTCTTCTAGAAGCAAAGAGGGAAGAAAAAAGCTAAGCAGCTACATAAACAAAATTCTGTCACATTAAACAAGCCAGTGATATAGTATACCTCAGCAAGACAACAGCCTATAGTAAATGGCTGAGAGAAACTGATGAGGCTGGTACTTTTTAATCAGTTGCAGGCCAGCAAATCTAATGCCTAATAACTTGCAGTCACAGAATGGACAACTGGTCTTTTGAAGGCAACTATTTTGAGTCACTATTTACTACTCTTCACAACTCAAGGAAACAGAGTCACACAGAAGAAGAGATTACTATCAGAAACATCCTAAGTCTCCTAGGTGGGTGAGATCCCGTATGTGAACCATTCAAAAAAAAAAAAAAAAATCAATACAACTAAGTTACTCTTTCCTCCAGACCCTTACCAGTTTTACTTTAGAGGCCAGGCTCTCCGGTAGTTTTGTTCGTAGCTGATTTGTTTCTTTGAATGTAGCTGGAAATCCACTAAGGAAGGCCAAGTCTTGCATTAATACTAGACCTGGAACTTCTTTGTCTGTAGTCTAAAAACAAGAAAACAGAGTATAAAGACCTTTTTAAACTTACAATACTTCACATTTATCTGTCAATCCTTCAGGTGACAGATCTAATAGTGTATATTTTGTCACTTAACCCAAACTTCAAAATTGAAATCATTTTATTTTAAAAGCTTTCACTTTTTACCACATGTGAGTTATGAAAGAGGCTAGCACAGAAACACTTTCTAGAAATGTACAAAAAGTTTAATATATACAAAAGCTAATCAGCAGATTTTAAAAGTACATACCAAATAACCCCTCCATACTATCTGTTTGCTGTTGTCTTTTAACATTCCAGAATGGGCAGCTTCAACTAGAATACATAAAATGCATTGCAAATCAAAAACTGAAAGTCGCTTCTTTTGTATATTCTAACAACTAAGATATACTTTTGCAAATTAAAAAGATTTGGATATTTATGGTGTGAAGAATTGTCTTTAAGTGGTAAATAAATCTTGGTGGTAAAATAAACACCAGTGGTAGGGTTAGTGGGTGGTAGTGGTCGGGCACTACATATTAAACGAAATAAGAAGCCCATACCTACTCTAAGATCCTACTTATATGTGCTGAACACGTGGATAATTTTTTTTAAGGTATGCAATCCTTTGAGCAAGGGCAGAACTTATTGCACAATATTCAAACTAGACTTCACAACAATTAGAAGAGGATTTCTAAAACTAATCTTCCTCAGTCTAAACCTCAGTCTTCTGAGATTATCAGTGCAACACAGATATTCAGATATCAAACCTGTTTTGCAATAGTCTTTTAAAGCATTGAACTCTAATCATCTGTAATCAGTTGTCTGGGAGGTAAGCAAACAGTATCATTAATGTCATCATTTAGAGGAACAGACTGAGGGCAAGAGATGCTGAATGACTTGCTAAAGTCAAACAGCAAATTAGTGGCAGAGTCAGTATTGGAGGGGAAAAAAAAAAAACAACACAATTCACAGCAGCTTACTAAGAAGCTTCCTCTAGAAAACTGGTTGGAATCTGACAAATAGGTTCTTACCATCCTTAGGGCTATCAAAAACAATTACTGTCACATTGGTAGAGGGATTTTTTGGTTTTGCTACAAAGAACATATTGTTAGCAGCTTGTAAAGCAGGATGAATGGACAGCAGGTCTTTCAGTGTGACGTTGGTAGGCAGCGCAGGATCCAGGACAAGCATTGGCACTTTGATGCAGTGTGTCAACAAACACTCCAGTTGCTTCTCACTACAGCAAAATACCAAAGGTATATTTAACACTAGTAGAAAATTTAAGACAAAAATCAATGTTAGATACAATAAGAGATGTTTTTGTAAAATCCGATCAATTATTTCTAACATCTGCTGGGGCAGGGGGAAATTACTAAGAGCATGCTTATTTTGCTGCAGAAGGCAAATATCTGACTGTTACAGTTCATTCCCATAACTGTTTTTTCAAAAGTTTCCAAGATTTCAAAGTTTGCCCACAGAGGAGGCCTTATAAAGATCTCTAAATAGCAGAATGACCAAGCCAAATGAAGAATGGGACAGACCAGCCCCTGCTGCCTCCTGGCAGCAGAGCCACAAGAGACTTGGCCACTCCACAGACAATTACTTGCAATGCCACGTACACAAATGGCAAGTGAAAGCAACGTTGAAAAAATTTTCATGCTTTTGAATTATAAAACTCCAGGTACATATGCATTAAAAATCCACACTCAGAATAGGAACTATGCCTAACCAGTGATAAGGACACACTTTCTGAACTTCAGAAATTGCCACATTTTAACAAGCTCATTCATATATGTCACAATAACATTACTTTTAGTCAACATATATATTATCATGCTGTCAACTGTTCTTCAAGTGCCATAGAAGGAAAGCATGCACAGGCTACAGAATACCAAACAACCTCCCCAACCAGCATCTGCCTTCAGCTAACAATGAGTAGGATATCATTTATTCCAATTTATTCCCAAAACCACAAAAACTCACCTCTTCTTTGTTGGTTCTGTTGCGTTCTTTCCAAGGATTTCCCTATTACAAAGTTAAAACAACTACAGTAAATAACACTGAGTTGACAGTAAGGAATTTAGTCTAATTTCAGATTGTTGAGTCAGGGACACGTTGTGAAAGCACCAATAACCCAGTTATAAAACTGCCAAGGCCTTGCCATTGGCCTTGCCATGGCGAGCACAGGCTGACACACGTGCCCCTCACTGCTCACCCTCGTGCAGTGTAGCTCAAAAATTCTTGGTTGTGCTGACAGCTGTGGCAGCGGGACTCTTTTTGCTAACAGGATTTTCAGGGGTTATTAGATTATTTAATGAAACTGATGTTGATATGAAAAACACTGGTAAGAAAGCAGGATGAAGTGACCTGAAACTAGGCTGACTTGATTGTTTTGCTTAACATACATATTCTGATAAGGACTATCATGCATTTGCCATGTGTACGCAGAAGCTAATGAGGATTAATGTAAAGGTAGTGCAGTGCTGCTGCTAAATAATAATCATAATTATATCAGAAGGGCACCCTTCTACACACCAACAGAGAGAGAGAACCACCATCCATCAAGCTACTTTCTCCCACTGAAAAATAAAGCACCTGGACCATGACTAGCTCAATTCAGGCATATCAACAAGAAAGTTACAATTTACTAAGTTTTGCTATCCAATACAAAATGTACACTCATTAGCAGAGATTTATAGCATCCTTGCCTTTGTCTTCTGCAGTTACTTTGATCCCATGAAACAGCTCTTTTTGTAACAGTGTTAACTGATTTCAAAGTACATGAAAAAAGTTATCTACAATGGAGAGAACCAGGTGCCCCTCTAGATAATGAACATGGTATGGGAATGAATCTTACTCATAAGCTTGATATCAACTTTCCAAATCAGTGTTATGGAAAACAAACAGTATGTGGGGTTTTTTTTATATATATATAAAATAGATATGTATATAATATGTATACATTATGTATTTTATATATGTATATAATATACATGTTTTTATATTTTTTAATATATATGTTATGTCCCTTTGTAAAATGGGAATCACAGCATGAGTGATGACAAAGCTAAAACCACTAACATTTGCTACATGAACTGCTAGGAAAAGATAAGTATAAATTTGAAAGCAGAGACCATGTCTATGTTTAAGATGTTTAAACTTAATGGATTTGAAGTTCTACTAATACTTTCATTGTTTAAGTAGCAAAACAAAGATCCAGAATTTCACTTGTGATCACATTGTCAGTGGTACCTAAATTGCAAGTCATAACATGCCAAAAATCAGATCAATCCGCTCACTTGTGGATTTCAGATTATTCTGAATTAAACTATTACAACCCTTAAAATACAGATTTGTTCTTCCATTTACCGTATTTTCTGGTCAAAACAGATCACATGACCACAGAGTTGCTTATTAAGAACTAAATCAATGGTTACAAGACACAATCCAAGGTATCTGCTGCAGCCTGTGTTTGAAGCCTTAGATCAGTAATTTTGCAGAACAGTATAGCACAATCTATAACACCAAACACAGCAATACATGTCTTTCCCTCCTTAGTTAGAAGGCTGACTCATACCTTTAAAACATGAATAAATTATTTTTCTCTTTCTCAGTTCCAGTGTTTGGGAGACTACAAATCTAATTTTTAAAAGGAGCCTTTAAGAAACATATGCTTAAGATTTTATTAAGCCCATTATAAAAAGAAATACTGGTGGGGGCTGAGGAGGAAAAAGGAGATGAAGAGAGGTTATACATTTGAGATAGAGTTTTATTATTATTATTTACAAACTGAGTTATAGAAATCAATACAAGTGACATACACAAAGCACAGTTTTCTGCATGGCATTTTACAAATTCAAGACAGAATAGCCTTAATTACTTTAAATTATTATGCTTTGTATCTTAAACAGTTTTCTGATTAGACAGTACTTCATAGATAAATGTAGAACTGAAACAAGGTTTTGAGAATAATGAAATGAAGAAGTGAGTAAACGCGCTTTGAATTTTCATGTTGAGTAACATGGGAGAAAACCAAAGAGGGCTAGTACTGCATTAGGCTGCTGCTGTCGGTTAAAGGGAAAAAAAATACATAAGATTATTACCTCATTATTTTCTGTTCTTCCTCCATCTGTTCTCTGACCTGTTGCAATTCTTTGATCAGTTCAACATCCGTGCCATTCACCCAGGTGTATACCACATCAATCGGCATAGGTAAACAAAGCCTATATAATTCAAATTAGTTACATGAACTGTTTAATATTACAAGTGTTTGTGGCATCCTATGATAGCAATTTCTGTCTAACAACAGAAATACTTGGTGTCTGGGCTGCAAACAAGACAAAGCAAAGAGCTTCTCTTAAGACATAAAACCAAAAGGGACATAAAGTGGCTATAACAGTTCAGTAACTAAATGAAGTCTGAACTTTATGCTTTAAATTTCACTGACATTAACCTATAACCCCACTCCTTCAAACCCATAAAATATTCCTCAAATCAGTACCAGCATCCAGGCACATCCTTAATTCACCAACTACATTAGACAGGACAGCACAAAGTATAAAGACTTAAATCATACTTGCTGTTATTTAATTGCACAGAGCCAATAAGATGTCAGCAGGACCAGGTCTCTATCCTAGGAATGCCTCTTACATATTAATAACAGGGCATTTCATAAACGAACAACGTAAGTAAGTGTACACGAATTCAGACCCTAGACACAGCAGTCAAATTCATTCTTGACACAATTCAATACCCTGGAGCTGTTTCTGGACAGTTACAGATTTCCCAGCATGTGCAAAGAAAGGGGTTCGGGTACCTTTTTTCTATTTGTTTACGATAATCTCCTCTCCAAGGCCCACAGCTTTGTTTCAGCAGGTACTCCAGGCTGCTGCCATAGGTGAACCTCTCAGTCCCAGACAGCAGGAGGATGCCCCAACTATTATTTTCAAAAGTTCCAGTGTCAAGCTATTCAACTTCCTAAACTGTAGATGGCCTAGCAAACATTGAGCACTCCTCTAACGCTAAGATCCACGGGGTCACACAATGAGGATTCCAAGGAAAGGTGTTCCCTCCCCACCCACTGCATCCTTCAAAAAGCTTTCAAAGAGAGACAGAGCTTATAGGCGAGTATCTCCTCCACGTTCCCTTGCACAGTATGACATGCAGACAACTTCCACCCAGCTTCATTTTCTACTGGCTGAGACTCAATAACAAGCACAAAATTTGGTAAAAGGGCAGCCAGTAGCTGGTCACAGCACAATAGACAGGAACATTTGTACTCAATTCATCACTGTTCCTAACTGAGCTATGACACTTAGAGGATAACGGTGGGTCAGTCTGAACACCTAAGAAGCAGCACTGCCTTCCCCAGCAGCACCACCCAGAAAGTCTCTCACCTCTGACATGAAACACACTGCAGGAGGCTACCCTCTCAACTGGCAAAGTCAATTTACTGAATACATCTACCCTTCTAATCAGTTATTTCACCTCTTTCTTAGGAGGTGACACTAGCTTCTGGTTCATTAACAGGTGCAACTCAAGGCATGTTTTGAACTAAAAAGTCCTGCACAGGAGTAGAAATTCAATGGCAGGAGCTCTTCCAGCTTTTCTACATTTGTTGTGATCAGTTAAATTATTGGATTGACAGTCCCTTGAATGCTACAGCTAGGACAAGAGTGTTTTAGGTGGAAGCACCTGACTCAAGTCAGCTGATTTCAAAAATGCCCAACCCTCAGTCTTCTGAGCAAAGTGCAGAGTTTATTTACCCAGGCTTCACTGAAGAACATAAAATGTCAAAAAAAAAAGCCTCAACTCCAACTCTTTCTAGGGTATGAGGCAATTTTGACTTCTGTGAAGCCTCTCCCCAATTTATCATTTGCTAAAAGTGTGTTTCTATGCAACAGCACATATAACTATGTAATACGCTACACTTAATTTTTAGCATTGAAATGATGTCACATACAGCCAAATGCTAATAAACTCCACAAAGGAAAGGTGGTTTTGGTCAGATGCAGGTATGTCAACTCTGAATTAACTCTGGCATGGCAAGCTCATTCTTCTTTACCAGTGGCAATAGAGACTCGTAGAAAAGGCTATTGAAGCAAGTGAACTGTTTGCAGATCCACTAATCTAATTGCTTAAACTTTATCCAAATACTCTGATAAATTTTCTTAATGCATTTTTACAGCATACATTGTTTAGGAAAGTAGTGGTTATCAAACATAATAATAAAAAACAGATATCATACACAAATTAATTTGTTGCTCCCAATTAGGATCAGTAACACTGTTAAGATTTTACCTTTTTGGTCGTTGCCAAAGCTTTCTGGTTGATTTCATGGCTTCTTAAAAAGTACTGAGAGTTTACATTTTGAAAAGCATGTAGTGGCATTTTGCTTTAAAATTAAAAAGGAACAGGAGAGCCACTTCTGCATTATCCTTCTCAAACACTATTTTTAATATGCAAAGTCTTTTGCAAATTGTTCAAGGTCAGAAAAGATCAAAAACTTTCTCCCTCAAATTCTGTAGCTGCATTTCTCCTTCATGTGGATTTATGCATTTGGTCTTCATCACAAATACCAGTCTGGCAAACAGATTAAGCCCAAGATGAGCTGCCTAAATGGGAATTATGTAACATCTTTCTACAGAAAATCATCAGTTTTCCTATTTGTTACTGATTTTAATATCAGCAAACATGGACTTTGGAAACTTCCTTGAAGACTCCCACGCAATTAACAAGGCTTGTTTTGGATACTCCTTTACATTTTCCTTTTGCAAAAACACACCCATTTTTTTACTTGCAAACCTAAAAACATCAATAGGATCCTGCTTGAAGACAAAGCCAGAGCCACCAGCTCTCCCAGACAGGACAGGAGACCTGTCACATGCTGCCTCTTCTATGCACCTGCCGGGAAGCATTTTCCGTACCCGTGACGTTTGTTTACATATGAGAACCATGCTCACAGCGGAGACTGCAGCTAGAAGACAAAGCCTCATTGTCTCAGTGTCCACCGTTGCTGAAGGAGTACAGCAGCCTCTGGATCTCTCCCAGGCTACCAGACGGTGATCTCCAACCTTGCTGAGCCTCTTTATGAATAAGCATAAGTCTATTATGCCCTTAAGCTCCCCACTGTAAACCTCCCAGCCCTCCTGCCTGTTACATCTCTGTAATTACCCACCAACGGCAACTCAGCTGTTCCATTGCTACTCCCGCTCCAGCACCTCTTGGCTCCCTAATTTGTGTCTCTTTTCCTCCTCCAGCCTCACTCTGCTCAACAATTAATGGCTCCCCAACCACTGATGGCTCTCACTTGCTGTACCATACTGAAATCAGTCTGTACATTTTAAAAGCTGAGGATTGTTCCTTCACATTTTGTTTCCATACATATTTTGGAGTTTTAAATATGACTTGGCCATGTCCTGGAACAGCAAAATTACACTTCAGTACTTGCCAAAATGCAGAATTTCCTGGTGGAGAGTAATAAAATACAGTTCTCGTCCAAGACACTCATGCATGCAACTCCCATTATTTAGTTTCCTTCTCTCCCTTTTTATTTTCATATCAAAACTAACTAAATCTTCAAAAATGGGTTTGGGTGAGGTGGCTTGGTAAAAAGCCCTGGAATTTCTACTCCACTGTCTCAAGCTGTGTAAGAGTCTGGGCAATGTAAGTAGGAAGTTTAGCGGCTGACATGACTACCTGGAAAGTGCAACAGCTGGGATGCCACAGGACATGCGACAGGAGGGAAAAGCAAACCAAAGTAATTGCTAAACTTCAAGGCAAAACAAGAAGTCTTCCTTGGTGTGGCAGAGAACATCATTCAATAGGTGTAACTAATGATGCTAGCAACATCACTGTTCTTATGTTACTCAGGAAGAAGAGCTTTTTGAGTTTATAATCATAAGGAGCTTGCCCACATGCACAAATTTGTCTACATTTTACACTGAGGTTTTCCTTATAAAAGTTTATAACAAAACTGTTTGACAAGAACAGAGATGTTTTCCTGCAAAGCTCCTAGAAGATAACACCACTTTAATTCAGTGGAAGGTCCATTAATATTTCCTAAAGGCCATGCAGCTTTTACTTTCCACCAAGCAGTGGATCTGCTTAATTTCCAAACCAACAAGCTTCCTGTTCTCCAATTCTGAATATTTTTCTCTAACACTAAAATAAGAACTGATTAAAATTAATGGATAAGCTAGGATCAAAACTGGAAGTCCACAATCCTCACTTTATGTAAAAACCATGTGACACCCTACATGTTGCTTTGATACCAGCCTTAAAAACTCCATCAAACCACCGATACAGTACATACTGCAGGATGGGGTCCATTATTGCATTCATGAAGTTTGATAACAAAAACAAATCAAACTCCTGACAAGGGACTTCTAAAAGTTAACAGATGCCTAAAATTATGTCTCCGCAAAGACTTTTTGTTGGTATGAATTTTTACGGGAAGCTGGTATCTGCACACAAATACCACAACAAACCTCCCTGTCACGCCTGACATAAGAGTATTAAAGGCGTATGGGTGAACTGGAATAACTTAAGCACCCATCATGAAAACCTTCAGCTTTTGCTCAGGCAGCCAATAGTTCCTCCCCAGGCACTGGATGTTTTGCTCACAATTCACAGAAATCAACACTAGCTAAGGAGTGCTTTACACAACCAAAATGAAGTAAGAAAACACACTGCAGAAATGGGAACAGACTATACCTACATCACAACAGTAAGATTTGCGATTTTGTTTTGGACAAACCCAACCATTTTATAAAAGCACTGTACTTAATTATCACGAAGTCAGGCATTTTAGTACTGACAGGAACAAACTACCATGCTTTCACTTCAGTACTGCAGAAACTTGTAACCATTAAGCTAATCACCCATATGAGCTGTATCACTCTGCTTTCATCTGTCATCCTTTCGAAAATGGGGGTGGGGGATAAGAGATGAGAGTATAAAAGTGCATAGGATTCACTGACACCATGCAATGTACTTTTACAGAGTTATCTCGCACCAGCTAAAGCATGACAAACCGATCTGATCATTTCTGCTGTCCCGTGATTCAACAAACCTCAGGGTAGATTAAGCATCTGCTTTCAGGGTTTTTTTTTTTTTCCAGTCAAGTGTATCAACACTTAGGAGTCAGATGATATCTCCTTAGTAGCTTCTTCCACCTACCAATTCATAGTCCACTGACTTCCTGACCAACAGACCCCACAACTATTCAGACACAAACGATGAAGCCACAAGAAGTCATGCAGCAGTTAACACAACTGAAACAAATGACCCATATGACTTGGTTTCCAACTTGCTGTGAGTGACTTCTCCCATGCAGTCAGCTTTAAAAAGCTTCCTCTTACTAGCTTTGTGACTTCTCTACTAAATAATGTCCCTCATGAGATGTCACAGAAAACGTAAAGTAAAAGAAAAAAAAACTTTTCAAAACATTGAAAGTTGGAATTTTAAGTGCATAGGAACAGTACTTATATTTTCCTATCTTAATATGGAAAACATGTCATGTCCTCCCTTTATTGTTAACTTTATCATCATTTTGATGTTTCATTAGAAACTGGATGAATTAAATGCATTTAAAATGTAAACTCTGTTATATGACTAGAGCTTCCAAATGCCAAACATCTTCCAAGCTGGGATATTAAGCACTAACTCACAATTTTAAAACCACTAAGTTTAAAATTTGCTGCAGATTTAGAGCCCATATAATAAGGTCCTACTCAACAGTATGTTACTTCATCTAAAATATTTGATTTAAATATTTGAAAATTCATTGAACAGTAAAATGTGCAATACTGTCAACTGCAAGTAAAGCTCACCGATTCTGAAATGATTTGCCAGCAACGTTGTCTCTGTATGAATCAAACATAACATGATACTGGTCTCTACTCCACTCCAAGACAACCTGTAAAGAAAAAAATAAAACAAAAAAAACACTTGATGTCACCATCTTCTAAAATTAGACACTTAAATTTCTCCTTTTGAAATGTTTAATCACAATCAATTTCATTCAAATTGATCTATGCATTAATGCACAACTGACCAGACCTTAATCCAAACTAAGTTATTATACTGAGCCAGCAATCAGACCCAGAACTTAAAAGCACACTTGATTTAAACAAACTTTGCTTTTTCTCTGCGAGAAAAGATTTCATGTTTTACAGATGTGCTTTTTAAGCTACTATTCATCTAGGTTACCTCCCCTTTGTCTCTTAGCCTTTAAAAATTCAGGAATGTTTTCCCAAAACAGAGACCTAAAACAAATATACCTCAATGCAAGCAGGACACCCCCATCCCCCTTGCATAGTTTTGCTCGTCTTCCTTTCTATTCTCATACAGGACACATTGAAGTATACACACCTCTGCAATCTGAGCTTTGCAAACAAACAGCCAGGCCAGGAGATATCAAATTATGCAAATTGACCTGGCCACAAACTTAAAACACAATAGCTCTTTCCCAATACAGGTGACATCTTACTTTGGAGCCAGACTAACCCAACAGCAAAATATTTCTGCAGGCTGCAGCCTCTCTTCCATCCCCCTGCACTTCTGCCACCCCCCTTTAGCTTGACAGAAGTTCACCCAACCCTGCGGTAAGCCAAGTCACAGAGCTAAACCAACAGAAAGATGAACCTTCAAAAACCAGAGCACTTGATCTTCCTCTACTTGGTTGTTGGAGCAGACAAGAACACAGGTGGGAACACACAGCTGAAGGCAGGGTCGTCTTCCCCACCTTCGTCCAGCCATCAAGGTTGCTTAACTAAAACGTCAAGCTGCACCTCACTTAAATGCCCTTTGCCAGCCATCTCCATTCCCAGGCATTTTCATAAATTAGCTATATGGGAAACCAATCACAAGCCAATTCTTACTTCAGAAAGCTGCAACTTTACATTCTGTTTCCATTCTTAAATGTACATACATACACACACAAAACAAAGGCACATAGTTATGTTTCTATTACCAACAAAGTATCTGACATCGCGGTTCTAAACAGAAAAAAAACCCACCAGACTTTTCAATACTAAAAATGCTTAATATACTTTAATACGGCAAAAAAGCATAAGTAATTTGAGATAATAATAATATAAAACATTTAGGTTCTACTCCAAGATAATGCTATGATATCTTTTACACTTGCTATGATACCTTTTACAGTGAAAGTCCAACCTTAAAAACTACAGTAGCATCTTGTGCTGCTTTAGAGATGAAGGCATAGTAGCTTATTTTACCTGGATAAGTACGTATTTATATGTACCGGAGAGCAAAAAAAAAAAAAAAATACCAGGATAGGACAGTACTTACTTTACACTACTCTTCCTAGATTTAAATTTTACTATTGCTTATTTCTTGTATTATGGGAACTATGAAATATACCATTTCTCTAAGATAGCATTCAAAACCATAACATAAAGACTACCGCTCGCCCTTCTAAGAGGATACACATCTCTGTACCCTCATGCCCACTAAAGCAAATTAAAGCCTTCTAGAGAGCAGGGAGAGCAGGGAAGCCCCATCATGTGGCTGGGTGACAAGCACACACACACACACGATTCCTGCCAAAGTTGCAAACGGTCTCTTTGTAACCAAGATCACATCTGTACAAGCTCATTTGCCTTACACAAAGGACACATGATTTCCCAGGTGAGCATAAAATCTCTTCCCTTAAATACCAAAGTCAGGAACTGCCTTAAAAATACATTATTACACTTTTTCATGCGCAAGTCATTACGTCCTTCTGCCAAATACACTAGTTTAATACAGCACACACTGAAAGATATCCACGCAGAAACATTTGCTACTACTGATAATGATGAATTGACACACACTGATCTGCTTCTAGAAGAAATACAGAGGTATTTTAATAAAAATGTAATTTATTATATGAATAATATGGCTCTCCAGAACAAAACCGTTAACCGTTCGAGCCTTTGCTTTTTACCTTTGTGCAACTATAACCAAAAAGACCCAGGACAGATCTCTTTAGAAACACATTTAGGAAAAAAGTTAAGCTCTTCCCACCTGATACATTTTTTTTCCTGTAACTGTTTCCTCCTGCCGCATTATTTGTGTTGCAATAATGCCTGGAGGCCGCTTTGCTTCAACTTTACTTACTGACATCATAAAACCACTAAGGGAACAACATTAAAAAAACAGGGGAAGGACACCCTCTATTAGGAGACACTGTATCAGACAGGTGATAACAGTGGCTCTGGCACGTTCCAGTTATAAAACATTTTACAAAGCTGAGTGACCTACGGAAGGATGGCCAAGAAGGGTTCACAACCAAACTGTCCTAAAAGTTAAAGCTCATCTTACGACTAGGTTACAGCATTGGCTTAGACCTGGCTACCCTGTATGTTTTTGCAGAAATGTTCCTGAATCATGCTTAATGCACTTTTATTTCATTGAGCTCAAGTTTTTTCTTGAAATGAAGTTCATTTTCAGCTTGAGGCTGTGAGGACATCATTACCAATCTCAAATTATTAGCCCTAGCCATCCATTTTTATGCCACCATTAATATTGATATTAGCATAAATCTAAGCAAGCAGATCTAATTTAGCCTACTAGGACAAAAAAGCTGGCTCTGAGGGTGGGGGAAAAGCAGAACTGCAAACGCTGCTCAGACACCAGGGTCTGATAAGCTTTGCCTCACACTGCTTTTTATTGCTTGACAGTTCCCCGCAGATTGTTAAAAATGGTTGAGCCGATAATTACTAGAAAGATTTCTTGGTTTCATTTTCAAAACAGTCATA
Organism: Gymnogyps californianus; assembly: GCF_018139145.2. Lineage (NCBI taxonomy): Eukaryota > Metazoa > Chordata > Aves > Accipitriformes > Cathartidae > Gymnogyps > Gymnogyps californianus. The sequence continues at coordinate 156,328,067 of NC_059471.1, forward strand.
TATTTTTATTAGTTGCTGCCCTGCGGACTCTGTAGTGAAGAAGTGTTTTCCATTCCCACTACAATTGTCAGAAGAGGTCTAACAGTGTTCATTCTCACAAGCCTAGTCTCTCCTAAATCCTTAAACTACCACTGTTTACCGAAACACACAACTTTAAATCATAAAAGTAAAAAGCAAAATGCATGCAAACATCTCTTACCAAGCTCATTTACCATCAATGTAAAAATGCAAAAATAAGTTTTAAAAGTGTTTTCTATATTTCTGTATGGTCATTCCATAAAGGGTGGGGGTATTGTTGGTGTTTTGGTTGGTTTGTTTTTAAAAAAACATTGCTGGTCACTTTTCCTTTTTCTTAACATATAATTTTGAAAATTTACTCCTACATGAATCTGCCAGTTCTTTGCTCACTGTCTAAATAGTACCTAAGCTTTCCAAATAGCTCTAAAAGGGCTGGAAGTAGCAAACTAAGAATTGGTAGGAAAATAATTCTGAGCAGTGATTTTGACTGATTCTCAGCAAAATCAGCCATAACTTGGACAACTACTGAAGTGTTTTAAAAAACCTTCAAAGTTCTAAGAAATCCTAAAGTTGGGTTTAAGTCCCCATTCTGAAGAAAGGCAAAACCATACTCAAAGTTTCACAGCACCAACAGGTACACACCAATCCAAGTTGATAATCATGTACAAACAGGTGCCTAAGAGTACTACACAATTAATTAATTCGCTGACGGCTTTCAAGTGTTTCAGGAACTTGTGAACCCTGCAAGACAGCAGGGATGAAGTATTTTATGCAAAGAAGATGTACAGATACATAAAATAAAGCTCTGATTGTGCTACACTCAAGAGTTTCAGATAATACTCTATATGGCTCTTCATTTTTTTCTGTATCTGAAAGAGCCCATCAAAATAAAACAGGGAAGGAAAAAAAAAAGAGGAGGAAATAAAAAAAGAAGAACAATTTAGGAATCAGGAAATTCCAGTCTGTTTGCATTTAGCACTGCCATCCTTTTACACTGACAAAAATACTTTCTTTAATTCCCTGAATAGTTACTATATTCTCAAACACTACACTGGAGCAGGATTGGGTTTTTTCCCCTCCAGATTCTTTCACTGATGACTTCCAAAATAGATAGGGTAATATGAAATAAAGTTTTAAAATATACTATACATCTGTATAAAATCATATATAGAAAAAGTAGAAGTTATGTTGCATCATTTACAAAATAGCAGGCAAACTGAGTAATAAGCAGCAAGCAATGTAATACAGACTGCTGAGCTGCAGGCAGCTTGGAGAGAGGCTACGTTTAACTCCTTAAACTCCAGAAGGGCGAAAGATTCTGTCACTGGCGGTTTCCATTTGAAGGTTACATCCAGCACAGGCTTTAAAAGAGTCAAATAAAACAAAAATACAGCAGTAATAAATCACCTGATAAGGGAAGCGGAAAAAATTGCACAAGACAACACCAGCTCCTGGAGCACACAGATTTGTCTCAGCTTCTCCTCTGCCCGGGCCCGCCAAGACCGTCAGAAGCCACCTAACAACCCCCTGGGGGGCACTTCACGCTCGCGTCACACCCGGCGTTTGCGGGAGCGCGGCGTTACTCCCCACGGGCGCACCTGACGCGCCAGCCGCGCCAACAAGTGCGAAGAAGGTCGCCTGACGAGAGGGAGCCGCCACACAGCTGCTTTCCACGACGCGAGAGACAAAGCCCCTGTAGCCACGGCAGGCTGGTGGCCAGCACCACTCATCACACCGAAAACACGGCACACGGGGCTGCTTCGTGGCGCTTCCCAGCCGCGATGGTTAACGTCCCAGAACAAAAAGGGAGCGTAAAGCGCGTTTTCTCCCTTAAGTGCTAAAAATACATACGTAGAGTCAGCACGCACGTCCAAGCTGCCCGCTGAAGGAACTCGCCGCTCACAGGACGCGACAACTACCCGGCTCCCGAAAGGAAAAAGAAAGCCCCAAACCAAAACGCACCCGCGCCCTCCGTGCCGTGCAGGCGCGGGACTGCGCCGGGCGCCGCCTGCGCGGCCGCCTCTGCCCGCCGGCACCGCTCGGCACGGCACGGCTCGGCTCCGCACGGCACAGGCCAGGGCCGCCCGGAGGAATGGAGGGGAAAGGGGGGGGGGGACAGCCACGCCACGCCGGCGCGGCGCCGTACTGACCTCCCCGAACTGCAGGGCGGAGACGATCATGAGGACGAGGCCCCCGAGGCAGAGGCAGGGCCCATACCTGTGCGACAGGCAGGTATAGGTCTGGCGCTGCAGGAGCTTTAGCAGCATGGCCCGCCGGCGGCCGCCGCTACCGCCGCCTCGCCCGGCGCGGCCCGGCCCGGCGCGGCCCGCCTCACCGCGCTGCCGTGCGCCGGGGCGGGCGGGCGGATCCCGCCGCCCCCAGCGCCCGCCCCGCTTCCGGCAGCGCCGCGGCGCCACCTAGCGGCAGCGGGTGGCGGCCCCGGGGCGGGGCGGGGCGGTGCTGGATGCCCCGCCCCGCGGGGAACCTCGCCCCTCTCGGCTTCCCGCTGAAGGGAGCGGCGCTCCAGCCCCTCACGGCGCCGGACCGGTCCCGGACTCCGCCGCCACCCCCGCTTCTCCGCGATTTATCCTCTGCCTTCCCAAAGGGCTCGGCACCAGAAGGCAGTAGCGGGTCAGGCGGCAGAATTTTTTTTACTTCTTCGGCTCCTCGCCGCGAGCGCTCAAGGCGCAAGGCTTCGAGGCGCGCCAACGGCACGGACGTGCCGGAGGTGGCAGACCGGCCCCGCAGTTTTTCAAGAAGTCGCACGGACGGAGAGATCCGGATCCAGCACTGTGTTTGCGGCAGGTGCGCCACAAAATACGCCGCGCCCTGCGCGCCGGCAGTGCTCGGCTGAGCTCGCTCCCCCAGGCGCAGGAGCCGCGAAACGATGCACGTGAGAACGCGCACCCAGGAACGAAGAATCACACCGGTTTCACTTCGTTGTCATGCTCGTCCTTCTGGCGCTCTTCCCTTGTTGCCTGCTGGCTGTGGGATAAAATTTAAGCGTTTTGATGTGCAATGGGCTAGGTGATCTCGAAATCGCTGACCCGCAAAGACAATTTTTCTGCACGTGTAAACACCTCTCCAGCTGTGGCCAGCGGAGCTGCACCATCCTGTCGTGCTTCCAGATATGCTGCAAACCAAGTTTATTTCCCCTAGCTAAGAGGGATCGGGAGGACTCTTGGGTATCATAAAGATACAGCAGAGCTACATGCCGAGATTTAATTTAAGCATTCTATGCCTGTTTTGGCACAGAAATGAAGTGCAGGGATAGGTTCATGAAAGGGGAACCACCAGGCTAGAAGAAGGTTATTCATGGAGTTCTTCAAGAACAGTTCTTGAGGCAAACACATGATAACAAGAAACTAGTTAGAGGTCACTCGCTGACAGCAGACTCTTAAGTCCTTAATCTGCATCAGTCTGGTTTCTGCCATGAAGTTCAGACATCTACATAGGACACTGCTGGTATTGCCAGTGTCAACAGTTTCATCGGGCAGAGGCACTTCTGGTTACCAAAGCAAAATAATGTGGAGTCATAGGCCCTCATGAGGCCAAGGACAGTAGCACCTCTCTCTGTAGTCCTTTATCCCTGCATCGAAAGGTCGTCTTCTAAGTGTTTCTTGCAACCCACTGCAGTGACTTTTCTGAGTAACAAACATCACCCTCGTGTTCTTGTTTTTCCCTGTGTAAAGTAACAATGCCTGACCATTTCCAGAAGCTTGTCCTAGTATATTTACACAGTTGTGGTGTGAGAGGACTGCACCTGGCTGTACTTCTTTAGGAAGTGTCCAAGAGCGCATGGCTCTTTGGCACAGCTCTCCCAATCCACTGAGCCCTACTCGTGTTTACCTTTTTGGTGTCACAGTGTTTTTCCTTTCTTCATGGGACAGGACGGCAAATTCACTAGGGGCTACCTTTAGAGTCTCAGAGCCCACCACACAGTGCTGTGTTCCACCTCCTTATTGTGTGTTATCAGCATGATTATACTTACTTGGCCCTTCATGATAACCCAGCCCTCCAGTCTTGGTATGCAGAAGCCTCTAGCTAAGCTTTTATCACCCCTTGTGCACAGCCAGCACTTTCTCCTAACATATGCAGTCTTCTTCCTTCACATGTTTTCACCAATGTGCCAAAGTAATACCCTGGAGGAATATAATCTTTAGATATTTGCTGGTACTTCCCTCACCTGCACCTCCTGTTCAAGCACTGCGCTATTGTTATTGAGCTATTATTACTGAATGGCAGCATCTCTTTACCACCACCTACAGCACTGTGGCTGCAGTACTAGTGATGGCCTGGTATTCTGAGTCAGCAGACTGAGGTTTTCACTGACAACTGAGGTATAGCATGTATGCAGATTATGACAACAAAAACATTAGTTCTGGTCAACAATACAGCATAAATGCAGAAACAGACTAAAATGTGCTGAAGATATGAAGCTGAGAGACATAACACCAAAGTAAAGCAGAAAATCAGTCAGGGAAAACTGAATGACTTCAAGGCCTGGATTAATAATTAGTGCAAAGTGTGGGATGATACATTTATACAGACTAATAAATGCTTCCATGTAATACCAATGTGATAAAGCCATTAAAATTCACATAATCTTTATATGATTTTATAAGGTACTCGCTAAAGTATTCCAGGAGATAGAGATGTAAAAAGCTACTGTACAAATCACGATGGGACTATATCTGTCCTTGCTTGTAGAATACTCATATTCAAGGAATATATATTTAAACTGAAACAGATGCATGGAAAGGAACAACCAGATCCTGCCTTCTGAGAAGACACTAAAAGATTTTGGCTTGTTCACATCACAGGAATGAAGATCAGAAGTTTCTTTAAACTAAATGCAAAACTGTCACCAGGTTAAAAACAAAACAAAACAAACCCAAAACAAAACAAAAAAAAAAAGGAGAGAAAAACAGGTTCTGGAATATATTTGAACTAGGAATAGCAGGAATACCTATCAAACCTTGAGAGACAGCTTAGCCAGCTTGTGACAGGAGACAGGACTCTATACTCCAGATGTTCCCATATATTCCCATTTTGCCCTGGGTTCATACACTGTTGCCATCAAAGGCTTAATTATTCCATGCAACACTGAAAGGCATGATGGAAAATGGATGAAAACAAGGCCATCCTCAACTTGCTAATTAATTGCAAGTTATAGGGTACACATAGTAGATGCAGGTTCAAAACCCTTTTGAGACAATCTGAATCCAAGTTGCTTGGATCCTTCTACATCTATCACTAGAAAACCTTTCCAAGCTCAAAACCAGAAACCAGATCAGGGACCTTGCATGACTTTGCAACCAGCTTTGTGAGCATGTCTCTGAAAGGGGCAGGGCTCAGGCCAAATTCTTCTTTTTTCACATTTTATCTAATGCATTACTTGGGCAGCTGTCCAGGTGAGTATCTTGCTATTGCATCCAAGAACGGGATACTTAACTTTCTTCATTTCCCCAGTCACTGTACAGGCAGATGAACCAAGACACTCTGCTTGGAGCAATAAATTCCACTAGGTGTCAGGATATCTAAAAATTAGATGCAGCATTTATAATCAAACATATACTTAAGGGCCTTGCCAAATCACTATCCGTGTAAACCGTTGGGCTCTTGGAATAATCTGCTTAACTGTACTTGTATTAACTTGAAGATGCATGTAGCAGCACGTAAACCAAAGGCATGCCTTCTGTGGAATATGAAGTAATCTAAGTAAGCAGTCAAATAATTATAAACACATTTTTATCTTGATCCTGATTTCCTGCAAGTTGCCTTCACCAACATTTTCTAGAGATCTCAGAAAGCTCTCTGAACTTGAGATGTTTTTCTTACTACAGTTAGACCTTTCTAAGAAGGGGTAGAAGCTACTTTCAAAAGGAAAGTAATAACTACCTCTTAAATGGGACTGGAGATCCTGTAATGTTCAAAGGCTTGACAAAGGCAGGAGAAAGAGAAGCCTGGAGTTGCTACTATTCTTCTTCATGTCTACCCTGGGAAAACAGCGATCGACTGCTCACACTGTTCCTTCCTTAGAAAGGCTGAAGTAGCATGGAGTACTCTTTCCAAATCTTTTGCATTCTAATTTACTGGGAAGGTAAAAGAGTAAGAGCTAAATATCTGAGGCAATAATGTAATTATCTTTCGTTGAGGCAGAAGACCAGAAATGACCAACCTAGCATCTCAAGCTTCTCTGTTAGCCAAGAATAATATTCACTGCACACTCCTCGAATCTTGCTCTAAAGCAAAGAGAATTAACGTCCTCATAGGCTTCCAGTGTTTGTCACTGTACGGTCTGTTTCACAAACATGAATTAATCTTGTAGCACCTCTATGAAGCAAATATTACCGAGCACAAAGGCAACGACAAAATTGAGCAAGTTTGATGCCCTGCTTCCACTTTAGGACCGATTTTTCACAGTACAGGACCTAACCGGTAATGCTCTGAAGGCTCAGCAGTTCGCTCTTAGGGATTTTGGTTACATTGCCAAGTGTCTCAAGTCAGGCAAGCAAAAGTAAAGAACATAGAGGTAATGACTCTACCTGCGGAATGTTTGTTTGAAGCGACTTGGCTATCATCATAGAATAGTTTTGCAGCAGAGGCAGGGGCCAATTTATATTTGCTTATTGTAATTATGCAGCCACCATTTCTATTCCTGCCCTATTCACAAGAGATCTTCTAAGAACTTTTGTAAAAAACCTAGAAGTTCTTCTACACAGCTGTGAACAGGTTTGCCCCATGCACTGAAGGATGGAGAGGAGAAAAAAGCAGCCAATTATTTCACCACTTACTCTTGTAATGTACATGCTCAGAAGGATAAAACTGCCACTAAAATCGATAGGAATTTAGACAATCTGGACACCTGCCTAAATGCCTGTTCCATAATTACCTTTGTGCATCTGGTCTAAACAGTCTCTTTTCAGTAAGATTTAGGAAAAAAAGTAATAAACGCAGTTTTATTAGCATAATCCAGAAATCCTCCTAATTTTTTCCTTGGTTGTCAATACCTACCATTGAAATTACATCTCTGTATCATGCAAAAATGGCATGTGTAAGTATCCCGGGTAGCTTTGTCCTGTTTAGTAGAAGATGAGTAATAGTGAAGCCTTGCCAGTGTGGACTTCAGGGCAGGTTACATGAGCTCCTGGTAAGAAGCATGTGAGTTGATGGTCCACAGCGAAAGCTGTGTTGCCACATCTTCACAACTAACAGGATCTGTAGCAGCTGGGTTAAAACTAGCTGAGTTGCAGCATGACATTTTGGCAGCTGGGCACACTTGCTGACCCACCAACAGGGACCTACAGCCCCTCTCTACAGCTCTGGCCCATATCTTCCCTGCCAAAGCCCATCACAGGTTTCTCTGCTACACTTGCATGTTCATTTACTATATTAACATACTCCTAAGAATCAGCTCCTCTAAGAATTTATGTGTCTTCTGCGCGCCTAGGAGCCAACAGAGGTCTTCGTAGAGGGCTAGGCCCTAAACAGCAGTCAAAACAGGCTGGTGTGCGTGTCAGTATGCTGAAGAGCTGCATTAGTACTTTCTATGGAAAGAAAATGGGAGACAATAGGACTTCTCTCCCTGCCCTTCCACTCCCCAAAAAACTATATCTGAATGTTAATATCTATGATTCTGAAATTTAAAGCATATCCTTAGGCATATTGGAATGAGTAGCTCAGTACAACACAGTGAATTTGGTAGTACCACTATCTATCAAATACAATAATTAAATCACATTAGTCATTCAGAACATAAAAAAGACAGTAACCAAGCAGTATTCTATCCTTCAAAAAAATAATCTCATTTTTACTCACCATTTATAGAGATCTTAGCCTTTGATAACTCAATCCCACTAACATTACCTCTAAAATAGAGATTGAATGTAAGCGATCAGTTTCTGAGAGATGATGTTAGACCCTGATGCTATGTCTTGTAATGGATTCTCTCTAAATCAGTCTGCAGTAATTTTAGCCTCATGAGTGAATGCATTCTGATTATATGCAGCTAGTGAGAGTTTTCATTTGAAAATCATGCTCAGTACTTCAGTGTGTCACTAGTTTTGAAAGTCCTCAGATGTTCAGCTCCTAACCCTCTGGATAGGTATGCAAGGAACATTTATGACTTCTTTCTTGAAAATTTTGTTGACAAAATACAGAATCCTTTTTTTGCTTCAGACCCCATTTCTCTACTGGCCCCATTTCTCTACAGGAAAAAAATATTTTGTTCTCTCTTAAACAGCAATCAGTCATCCTACCCTCTCCACTTCTTTTTTATTTGTGCAGATACTAGAAAGGATATTTACAATAAGCTGAAGAGCATGGATTGTAAATATGAGGTATAACTAAAGAAAAAAGGAAAACAGTAATATCTTAGGAACTGAAGAAAAAGCAGTGACTGGAGGGCAAAGGATTGGAACAATGGTGTTTTGAAAATCTCTGAAAGCGAGCATCTAGATGAGGCTGAGGCAGCACGTGCACCTGGCACCAAAATCAAATTTTCAAAGCATAATACTCACCAACATTTTACTCTGAAAGACCTCATTATTTTATGAGCGCTTCAAACTAAAATAACAAATACCTGCAGAAAGCCGGAAGAAACCTTTTGAAGCTTTGCAGATAGATGTACAATGTCATTGTGGTTAAATTAGCAGGCAACTTGGCCTGGTTCCGTTCTTCTGCAGAATGTCAACTGCTCTGTCTTCTGTGGAAGAAGGGATGAAGAGCCATCAAGTACTGAAATGAGTTAAATTAATCAGGGAGTTAGGCTGCAGCATATTTAGAACAGAATATTTCAGTGGGAAGAGACCTACAACAATCATCTAGTCCAACTGCCTTACCGATTCAGGGCTGACCAAAAGTTAAAGCATGTTATTAAGAGCATTGTCCAAATGCCTCTTAAACACTGACAGGCTTGGGGCATCAACCACCTCTCTAGGAAGCCTGTTCCAGGGTTTGACCACCCTCTCGGTAAAGAAATGCTTCCTAATGTCCAGTCTCAACCTCCCCTGATGCAGCTTTGAACCATTCCCACACGTCCTGTCACTGGATACCAGGGAGAAGAAAGAGATCAGCACCTCCCTCTCTGCTTCCCCTCCTCAGGAAGCTGTAGAGAACAGTAAGGTCACCCCTCAGCCTCCTTTTCTCCAAACTAGACAAACCCAAAGCCCTTAGCCACTCCTCATAGGACATGCCTTCCAGCCCTCTCACGAGCTTTGTTGCCCTCCTCTGGAGCCATTCGAGTACCTTCACATCCTTCTTAAATTGTGGGGCCCAGAACTGCACACAGTACTCAAGGTACAGCTGCACCAACGCTGGAAACAACAGGATAATCACCTCTTTGACCGGCTGGTTATGTTGTGTTTGAGGCACCCCAGGATGCGGTTTGCCCTCTTGGCTGCCAGGGCACGCTGCTGACTCATTCTAAGCCTGCTGCCAACCAGCACCCCCACATCCCTTTCTGCAGGGCTGCTCTCCAGCCACTCCTCTCCCAGTTTATACTTGTGCCCAGCATTACTCTGTCCCAGGTGCAGAACGTGGCATTTGTTCTTGGCGGGGGGGGGGGGGGGGGTGGGGGGGGGTGGGGTGTTTGGGTTTTTTTACACCAAGTCCTTGCTTTTTAAAGGGATACGCTCCTAGCAACAGGCAATGACAATTTAAATAGATTGTGGCCTTCAAACTAAATCATATCTGTATGTCTGTTTCCAAAGTACCTAATGGAGTGGACGAAAGAGCCTGGAAAGTCTCCCCAAGCCATGATTTAATATATATAATGTATATTAAAAATTATATATTAGATAAATATAATTTTTTAAAGTATTAAATTTCATCATGCTTTTGGAAAATACACAGTTAGAATTCATTATCCTTGATATTCAACTATCATTTTAGAATAGAATAGAATAGAATAGAATTTCTCAGAGTAAAGACTGGTTCTCTGAAATGTTTGATTGTTCTAAAGAGTAAAAAGGTATTATTTTGTATTTTAACACTAAAACCACAGGGCCTTTAGTCCATTGATGTCATTGTTACATAATAGTGCTGGATTTTATGTTTCTTTTGTTAATCCTACCAAGTTGTAATAGCACAGAGAACAGACTGTATGGATCTGATGGTTAGAATGGGCAGGGCAGTCTTTTAAACCCACTCAGCAGCACACTTAGCTGAAAAAAATGGAGGTGCCTTTAGTGATGAGCAGTGGTCAAGAAGATTTTGTGGCTGTATCAAATGGCACGTACTTTTTACATGACAGTAGTAAGATGGAGACTCAGAACATTAGAAGAGCATTTAATTTTGGTTAGTCAGCTCTCAAACACCTGATATGGATCACAGTATCAGACAGAAGGATGAAATAGATAAAGGACCTATTTAGGATGAACAATTTCCTTTGTTGCTTGGAAATATACTTTCTATGTCTAAAAATGCTTAAGAGACTACAAAGAAAGTAAAGTGGAAATAATTACTACAAGATCTTTTTGGAAAGCCCTATTAACTGTTGTTCTTCGGGTTTCTTTTATTTCAGAACATGATAAGAATTCATCATGAGTCCTTTATTTTCGTGTACTCTACACCTACAGTGAATTACTCTGTTATCCCCAGAAAAACTAGACTTTGAAATCTTGCCCCATGAGCCTCCAAGGAACAAGGTGAATGCCCTAGGGCCCACACAGGGAGAAGGACCAAGGGGGTTTTCTCCAGCAGGGCAGTCGCAGGTGGCCCCATGAGATGGAGCAACCACTCAGGTGGGCTCTAATGGGCAGCCTCTGGCCGCTGCTGCCTATGGCACCACTTCCCACCTCCCACTGAACCCTGATAACGGGCTGCAAGAATACACAACTTGAACCACTGGAAAACCTGATGCCTCTATCTGCCACTGCTGTTCATGAGTGTGGAAAAGCTGGTACAGACAAGACCCAGGTATAGCTCACAATCTTTTCTCTGGGACTCCCAGAGTTGCACCAGCTTTTCCTCGATCCAAATTCCTCACTCAAGTAAGAAGCAGCGATGCTCTGCTCCCACAGATTATCACAGCGCTCGTGGCCAGGGTACAAAGCTGAGCATTTGCTTATGCCTCATGATACTGATTTCACTGCACCTTTACTGAACAAGAACAATCCTTCTGCCTTTATTCCATATTATTTGTGCTCTTATCAGAGCTGCTATGCAGCGCAAATCTTTGATATCGAAGAACTATGAAGGAAATTGGCAAAGGCCAAGAAAGGATGGAAAACACAGTTTGTTAAAATTGAAAAGACAAAATTGGACAAAATATTTAGATTTTGTAAAATTACATTTTACTAAGTAAGTCTGTTTGTTACATTTGTATCAGCTTGGAACAAGCAGTTCCAACGTAAAGAGATTTCATAATATTACCCTGAAGCACATGTAGCTGCTCTCTGTTGCCTTGTTAGACCTTGGTGTCAGCTGTGACCAGACACAAAAGAAGGAAGTTTATGAAAGGAGCAAACAGTAATGCAGCCAGCAATGTGCAAAACATTGTATAAACAGGAAGAAATAGTTGAATGCCCTATATTTAGCAATATGCTGTGGTAAAGGCAGACAAACCAATGCTGTAAATTGTTCTGGCAAATCTAGTTTAACATATTGTTGTGGTTTAACCCCAGCCAGCAACTAAGCACCACGCAGCCGCTCGCTCACTCCCCCCCACCCTGGGACGGGGAGAGAATCAGGAAAAAAAACCTCGTGAGTTGAGATAAAGACAGTTTAATAGGACAGAAAGGAATGAAAAACAATGATAATGATAATAATAATATGACAATAGTAATACTAAAAGAATTAAACTATACAAAGCAAGTGGTGCACAATGCAATTGCTCACCACTCATTGACCGATGCCCACTTAGTTCCCGAGCCGCAATCTGCTCCTCCCAGCCAGCTCCTCCAGTTTATATACTGGGCATGATGTCATATGGTATGGAATAGCTCTTTGGCCAGTTTGGGTCAGCTGTCCTGGCGGTGTCCCCTCCCAGCTTCTTGTGCCCCTCCAGCCTTCTTGCTGGCTGGGCATGAGAAGCTGAAAAATTCTTGACTTAGTATAAACACTACTTAGCAACAACTAAAAACATCAGTGTGTTATCAACATTATTTTACTACTAAATCCAAAACACAGCACTATACCAGCTACTAGGAAGAAAATTAACTCTGTCCTAGCTGAAACCAGGATACATATGAAAACAGGATCTGATTTTTCAGCAGTGGGTACTTTCCATTTCCAGGAGGTTTTATGTTGGACATAGCACATCATTAGCCACTTCTGATGTTGAGAGAAAGATATTTTTGATAGCTTTTCCTAGGATTGATCAAATTCTCTCAGTTTAGACTCTGATTCCTTTAATCCCTTTGCATCCTAATTGGACTCAAGGTCAAGAATTTCATTACTTCCTTTTCCTCTTCAGCAAGCAACTTGGTGTCAGTTACTGTGTTCCACTAAGAAAACTGCAAAGGTACTTCCCTCAGATGGCAAGGCCACATAAAAAGCTACCATTTTGCTTTGAATGATTGCCTTTTCCCTAAAAATGTGCTTCTCTAAAAATGTAGTGCCAAAATTATTAAAATGCTAGAGCCAAATTCTCCCACTACCTGCTTCAGCATGTTGACTACCTCATTTAGAGTGAGGGGGAACAAAGCCGCTGCAGAATGGTTCACCTGCAGCTAAACAGTCTCTTTCTTGCCCTTTATAGCCCATATCGGTCTACAGCTCATGCATTCTGGAAACAAAGATTTCTCCCACTAAACCTTTTCTTTTGAAAAACGTCACCTGTAAAGAAAGTGAAAATAGAGAGTAGAGGAGTTAAAAATATACATTTTGAGAGCTAATCTTCTCTAGGAATTCTGGAATAAAACTTTTCAGGTCTCAGCATTATCAGGAGATATTGATCCAAATCTGTCCTGCACCACAGGAAGCTTCTATCCTTTTTTGGAGAGAAAACGGCACAATTTCAACCCAGTAGTTATCTCTCTTCGTTCTTAAGGGACTCGTCAATATTTTTTACTTGCCCGGTCTTTTTGACAGTTGAGACATCTTTATCTATATTTTCGTTCGACATTTGGTTAGATATTATAATCTAGCTAACTATAGAGGGAACCATAACAAACTGAGCAAAATAAACCGTCTTTTCTCTTCAACAGTAACACCTGACAACTACTTTACAACTAAATCACATTACTTGCCAGAAATAGTAACGTAATGCCATGAATGCCTCACAGCATAAAACTTCACAGATGTTGTAAGTTGTTATTATTGCCATTCTGAACTTCATGTCAGAAGTGAGAATAGCTTACACATGCTTTTGTTACTGAGAGAAGGTCACAGACATTTAGCATGTGACCAAAGAGGAAGGGAGGCGATACCACAAACCAGCTTGAACATAGGAATCTGCAGGAGTTACAGGTAGTGTGTTTGATTCCTCCTGTAAATGTCCTTCTGGCACAACCTGTGGCTGGCAACTGCATCCTTCTTTCCAGCCAATACCACCTTTACCACAGCAGTCCCCAGCTGCTGCACAGCTGTCACACCCTCCTTTCCTTATTTCACCATACACTGCTTTTGTCTTGACAAGCAACAAATTCTTCCTCTTCTCTCTCACTTTATTCCCTGGGAGGATCTAGTTCTGTAAGTCTGTGAATTCCAAAGGGTATGTCGTTACAGTGGAGTTCCCTGGATATCCAGGTCTAGTTACATATAAATAAATCCAACAAGTAATCTCTGAGTGCAAAATCTGCAGACCTTATGTTTTTATATTCTAAATGTAATCTTCCCACAGATTTTCAGGCTTCTTGTTCTACACTGGAAACAGTTTCAAGTTTAAAGAAAGGGTAAAAGTGCTAGGAGGACAGTGAAGTAACAGGCTAGAATAAAATTGTATTTTCAATTTTATTTAGGGTTTTGAGTGTCTGTGTATGATAGCCAAAGCTAGCTTGGGAGGTACCCTTTATTCATCTTTAGAAAATACATATGATGTAAGACAAAAATCACTTGGCTTTGCTGTAGAGTTTGCTAAAGGATTGGCAGGTATTAATAAAAAAATTTTAAGCATTCCATTCACGGATTGAGGCTGCTTTTTTTCCTAGCGCTTGTGTGTAGCAAAATACAAGATTTCAAGAAGTAACTGAACTACTTAACCTCTCTCTTGCTCATGTTCCAGACTTTCACTACTGTCATGTTCTCATCTCGCTTGTTCTCCATCTTCCAGCAAGTTCTTTACCAAATTAGGGAAGTAAGAGCTATCATAACTGTTCTGCACAGGATCTGTCTGAACACTATGCAGACATATTAAAGACCAACATATTTGGGGAGGTGGAGTCTTTTAAGTAGGTCTTTTATGTTCCAGATCACTTAATAACAAGTGAGTTTGGAATTACACATTGCAGCCAGCACTTTCTTATTTTATTTAGATCTCTTTCAAAATCTGCCTAAATTAAGCTATGCTGCTTCTCCATACCCTTATTTTTGAACAGGTTTCTTGTAAACCCTTTTTTTTACAATTTATTTATGTTGCTGTTTATAAGCAATATAAAAACAGGTGGATGGGACATATTCTGAACTTCCATATACCTTCTTTGACTTACCTGACTACCACAATCTAAATCTTTCTACCTAGAGATCACTCTGATGTCTACTTCTTGCCCAAACACTCTGTTTTCTCAAGAATTGTCAGCAAAAGCACAGCAAGCTGTGCTTGTGGACTTCACAGGCAGTGAGCAGTCTAAGTGCATGAAGTATAACAGGGGAAGGACTGAAGCAAACTAGTATCATGACCATGCTGTTACAAGATAAACCATTGCAGTGCCTGTTAGCTTCTCTGAGAGGAAACCAGGACTATTTACAAGCCAGTCCAGAAACCCCCAACCTCCATTGTTTAAATACAAGAATGGATTCACCAGAAAAAATTGTCTAGATGTGACAGATACAAATACCAGAGAAGTGTGCAAGTAATCTGTCTGGATTTAGAAGGTACTATTCAATATTATTTTTATCAATGCTCAAAGTGAGATGCCCATGTGTCTAGAAAATGTGATTGCTCCACTATTGCTTCAATCCCTGAGCCTTCAAACCAGCCCTTCCCCCCAAATTGTTTAGCTACCTGTGTTTTCTGTTAGAAAGAGAATGCCTGTCAATGACAAATAAATAAACTTTTCACCAGCAGTTGAAAAAGTCCATGGAATACACACCCACAAGGCAGCAGGAGTGCATTCGAGTAATAAGTGCATTTTTGGGGGGTCAAAATACAGTTATGGACAGTAAGAGGAGCGGAATGGGAAAGAGATGGGTTTAAAAATCAGTGTATAACCATTCTCAAATTGGAGGTGCCAAGGCAAAATTTATTCTAGGACACAGTATTTTAAAAACTGAAGAGTGCTATGTAAGTGACATAACAAAAAAATGAGCTTCTTACATGACACTTTGCACAGAAGATCTCTTTATGCACCTTAGCTAATTGAAATTACCTGACTTTCCTCAGAATGTAATGTGATAAAGAAAATAGTCCCATATAATAAATATAAAATCCATGGAAACCACATTGTGAATAAAATAGAAGAAAAGTGGGGATACAAGTACCACCAGCGTAGCCTATTTTAGGTCTCTTCCGTTACTATTTCCTCTACCATCATATGTTTTCAAATCACTGACATGGATGTTATTATTCGCACATCTTGACATATCTATTTTTCTAATAATTCTAATATGATATTGCACTGACAAGCATAAATTTATATCAATGTTTTAAACATATAGGAAGTAGCCCGATCACCTTGTTAAATCACAGAATCATAGAATCATAGAATGATTTGGGTTGGAAGGGACCTTTAAAGATCATCTAGTCCAACCCCCCTGCCATGGGCAGGGACACCTTCCACTAGACCAGGTTGCTCAAAGCCCCATCCAACCTGGCCTTGAACACTTCCAGGGATGGGGCATCCACAGCTTCTCTGAGCAACCTGTTCCAGTGTCTCACCAGCCTCACAGTGAAGAATTTTGTCCTTACATCTAATCTAAATCTACCCTCTTTCAGTTTAAAACCATTACTCCTTGTCCTGTCACTGCAGATCTTGGTAAAAAGTCTCTCTCTCTCTTTCTTATAAGCCCCCTTTAAGTATTGAAAAGATGCAATACAGTCTCGCTGGAGCCTCCTCTTCTCCAGGCTGAACAACTCCGGCTCTCTCAGCCTTTCTTCACAAGAGAGGTGCTCCAGCCCTCTAACCATTTTCATGGCCCTCCTCTGGACCTGCCCTAACAGGTCCATGTCCTTCTTGTACAGGGGACTCCAGAGCTGGACGCAGTACTCCAGGTGGAGTGTCACAAGAGCGGAGTAGAGGGGGAGAATCACCTCCTTCAATCTGCTGGCCATGCTTCTTTTTATGCAGCCCAGGATACGACTGGCTTTCTAGGCTGCAAGTGGACATTGCCAGCTCATATCTAATTTTTCATCTACAAAAATCCAGTGAACATTAAAGTCCATAGTTATTTTATATTTTTATACCACCAGTGTTTTAATAGAATTTATCCAAAGCACAATAAATCAAAATACATAGACCTTCTTTGAAATATCACACTAATGTTCTCAAGTCCAGTAAATAAAATTACTCCCCCCAAGCTTGTAAGTAACCTGTATTTGCTACTTCTTGCAGCTCCTAATGATCTTTTGAAGAACAACGTACTAATGCTGCTGACAAAAACAAATTAAAGATCACTGCTAAAATTGTATGTTGTTACTGGCTACCTCCTACAATAAAAGTATAAAGAAACATCACATGAGCTGTAATAAATGTTTACATAGCAACAAAGTGCCTTTGCTAGTGATCGCCAAACAGTAAGTTACCACCTGCTTGAGCCAAAGATGTGTCTTTTTCTTTCACTCCAAATAATGTCCAGGCAGTGCAAAAAGTCATGTGAAGAATTTAAATACTCAACTCTCACTTAAGAGTGAGTTATTTACTACTTACGAAACTATAGTTAGTATAATGAGATTTTGCAGAACGGTGGATGAAACAGTTTTCCAACAATGCGACTTAAATGTTGAGGCAGTAAAATAAAGTGAATCCTATCCTTTTTCTACAAGGAGCCAAAACAGAATACTACGTTACTGACAAAAAAAGAAGTCAAATTCTACTCCTATAAATACATTGAACATTGATACATTTCTGCAGTTCATTTATTTACCAAAGAGACTAGATATAGTGCCTGTATAGTACTTCTTTCAATTTTCTGTTTCAAGGGAAAAAACAAAGATACCAGATATTGAGGGGTAATTAAACAAAAAGTTTTAAATCAGCCTATATTAAGACAGCTCAAATATTAATTTCATTCCATTATTTTTGCATCTCTAATTTAAAAAGAAATAAACCCTTTCTTTCAGCCAGAAATTTCTGCCACTCAAAATTACTAGAAGCCAGATTACCTATGGAAAGATTAAGTATGAATTTGTGGTTTGTTGTGGGTTTTTTTCCAAACCCTTGCTTTCCCTATACCTAAAATACCTCTCTTTCAGAGTAGTAGAGAAGTATTAGCCAGTATGAAAAGGGACAGGCTTTTTCTTTAAAAGTGCTCGACTGTAATCATGAAGTATCAGTGAATTATTAGACTCAAGTTATACGTTAAGAATGTGAGCAACATACTACTGCCAAAAGGCATAGGGTGTAGAGTACCTCCAGTCTTACCAGTAGAATAATTTGTGTGATTGCTTTTCTGTACTTACACCAATGCACACTGTCCCAAGTCCTTTTATTAAATTCCTATCTCACTTCCCAGTGTCTTCAAAGGCATGCAAAGTACTCACCTTCTAACTTACTACGCTTCCACCACAGGGAATGTGTACTGAAGGTAGCAAGACAAGACTCACAATAAATTTTCAAGGAGATGAAATGAGAGAGGCGGGGTATGCACGTATTTGTCTTTGTTTCAGAATGGTGACCTTGCATTTGGATGTTAGTTTGGAAGGCAGACAAATATGAACAGTCAAAGGAAACAGAAACAACCTTGACAGATTGTCCATGGCTTCAGGTTAAACCAGAGCGACAATGCTGAACGCAGCGTGATTTCGAATTAAACTGTGGTTTCCCTCTAAGCGCGTGAAAAAGTGAATCCCCCAGAAGATTTGCGAATCAAGGCTACATTATGTGCTTGAAATGAAAGCCCAAGGTGGATGAGTTCTGTACCATGTAGCATGTACCACCTCTCATGTACCGCAATGAGACCTTCAAACCTCAGGGTTTCTGAACCAGTTCGCACCTCCCGCGCCGTGCCCCCACGAGGAGCGGCTGCGCCCCAGCTAACCGGGCTCGCCGCCCCGCCGAGATCTCTGCGGGCTTCTCGCCAGCGCAGCCGGCGGCCTCGCAGCGAGCACAAGCGGCGAAGCCCGCAGCGATAAACGCAAACGCTGGCCTCCATTTTTAGCCCTTTTCCTTTTAAAGATAACTGTGAACGCACAAGTCGCCGGCACCCCCCGCAGACCCTGCCGACCACTCCCCGGCAGCACAGCCCGCCTCCGTGCCCCGACCGGGGCGTGTGCGGCCCGGAGAGCCGGCAGCGACCGAGCCCGCCCGGGGACGGGACCGGGGCTGTGGGGAGAGTTTCTGTCGTCCATCAGAAACTCTCTGAAGCCCTTCGAGGTGCTGCCACAGGTGAACGCCGAACGGGACCACCCCGGCCGGCCCCCTCGCTCCCCACCGCCCGGGGCACCCTGCCGGGCCGGCTGGGCCGTTGGCGGCCGTTAGCCGTGGCGGGGGGGTGGAGGGGGGGGGGGGAAGGGGGCGCGGGCGCTGCCCCCCAAGGGGAACGCTGAGGAGAAACGAAAGTGAAGGGAAGGCTGCGGGAGGTGGAGGATCCACGGGGCTGTGGAGGTGGCAGCGCCGCTGCCTGGCGGGGGAAGACACGTCTGGGGCGGGCGGGCGGGAACCGGCCGGGGTGCGTGTGTGGGGTGTGTGGGGGGGTGTGGGTGTGCGTGTGTGTGCGTGCGTGTGTGTGTGTGTCCCGCAAGTCCTCGGTCGCGACTTCAGGGCGCCGCCACGGAGGCCGGCCGGGCGCTCCCGTCCCAGCCGCTGATGCCGCGGGCAGGGCAGCCGCCGGCGATGCTGTGCTGCATGCCCGGCGTGGCTTTCGTCCCCGCTTTGCTCGTCAGCTGGTCCTCGGCCGCCTTCATCATCTCCTATGTGATCGCCGTGCTGGCGGGGCACGTCGACCCCCTCGTCCCCTACATCAGGTGAGGCGGGGGCGGCGGTGGGAGCGGCTGAGGTGCCGGCGGGGCGTGGGGGCTGGCGCCTGGGCTGTGAGGCGGCGGCTTAGCCTGGAGGTTCTGAGGGGCTTCCTCACCGCCGGCTCCGCGGCTCCTTCCCCCCCGCGGCTGGGGCCGGGCCCCCGGCGCGGATGCGTGGTTCCCCGGAGGAGGAGGTGCAGCGGTGGCAGGGCCTCCCCGTGAGGGGAGGCAGAGCGGGGGCCCGCTGTACGCTCCTGTCACCCATCACACCTCTAGCACCCAGGCCTCTCTGAGAGCCACAGGACCCGAACGCTGACGGATGTGGTAGAAAGGACCTGCAACAGTTTTCTGCTGGAGCCAAAGTGTGCTGCAGGCCCGATCCTAGCAAAACTTAAGGAGTAAGTGGTGGAAATATAGTTTTGGTTGTATAACTCCAGAGCTGGGCCAAAGTGCACTGGATGGTGACAGGACTCGAAGCCCTACAATAGCTTTTGTAGGATACACACATCCACAAACATGTATTTTTAAAATTTCAGCATAGGAACAATGAGTGTAAAAGGCTCCCCAAGAGATGACAGGCATCTCTTTTCTATAACCTTAGTAATTTAAGCGCAATTCTATATAAATCGTTCTTTATACATTGCTTATGTTAACCTTTAAATCTGAGCTGTAAAATTACTAGTATTTAGCTCTTAATAGATTAAAGGTAAGCCAGAAATCCAAGAGTGGTCTCTGATATATAGAAGATCTAAAAAAGACTTTCAAATACATCTTTCAAGATATATCTAGACCTAATTCCTTGAAGGACTTCATGGATGTGCATAATTTCAGAAGACTACTAACTTGATTTGTATATACACATAAATTTGATTGAAAATTAGGGCCTGTCATCGTAAGTGAGATGGTGCCAATGACACTGCAACCCACACGAAAGTTGAGCTTCATTCAAATTGAACCAAAAGAAAGTTGGGCTTCGTGCTTATGTTAGCAAAATTTTTTAAGATTATGTGCCCAAATCTGGACTCAGCTCTTGGAAAGCCTTGTTCTTGTACATGCACAAATACCCTACTGCCTTAACAATTGTGGTTATACTCATGCACTTCCTTGGTTACATACATAGTTTTACTGACACAAAAGTGCTTGTAACCAGTGCAATTTATCCATTATTAACCAAGAAAAATAAACCATTTGATATAACTGTGTCCACGCTCAGTACGTGGTTTGTGCTCAGAAGGATTTTGAGGTCCTGTAGCAAGAAATTTGACAAATGATGTTTCTGATGTTGCAGCCATGTCCTTGAATAGAATACATGAGAGAACAGGATGGTTTTTTTCTGTTTAATTGTGTTTGCAGTCAAGTTTTTGACAGCCCAGACATCTCAATTGTAAGTGTCATTCTGTTTAAAGAGGTAGACCAAACCTGTAAGTCACAGCCGTATAACTCTGATGAATGTATCACAGCTGCCATAGTTATATCAATCTAACTGAACATCTCACTAAAAAAATAATTCTTATCCTTTAACTAAGGAATCACAATAAATGTCCACATACCCTAAAAAAACCCAAGACATAGAAGGCTGTGTCAGTGATGCAAAAAAAACCCAAACCCACTCACATTTCAGGCTCTCTGCATTTGCTAGTAAAGTTTTTTAAAAGACAGATGTCTTGTTTATTTTACATCCTTTTAACACAACATTTGGACTAAGGATGTACATTGATTGTTGGTGAACAATCTGTAATAATTCTAAAGGCACATGGTCTAAGCATGTGATCTTTGTAGAAGGTGTGCTTGGGAGTAATATGATTATTCCTTCTAAGTACTCAGGCCAATAGTCATACCATAGTTCATATTCTTATTTTGCAGGTCATTGCTTTAGCCTAAGAAGCGGAATCATGGGATTAAGAACGTGATTTAGTGAAACTTAGAGTGATAAAAAAGAAAGAGGAAGAATGTTGCAACATTTCAGTTGTGCAATATCTTAAAATGAACTATAAAAATTAAGTAGAGCTTGTATGGGGAAATTGCAGTTACACAAAGGAGAAAAATACTGACAAATTTTAGTTCAACATTTCTGTAATTCTTATTTACATTCCTCAAGTACCCTGTGTATGCCTTGAGGTAACTTGTTAATTTTATTTGTTTACCATGTAACAGCTGTCACAGTGAGAGAAAACCCACATCTAAATTTATCATTGAAACTGTGCTAATGTCTCATCAAGTAAACCATATATATACATTTCTGATTAGATAAAAATGAATATGATTTTGTGTTTTCTAGCAGCTGAGGCCTAAAAGATGATTAGGTTGTGCCCAAATTAGTTCTTTTGCTCATACTACTCAAAATCCAAACTAATCTGGATGTGCTGGGGTGGCTGTTCGGTGGTTTGAATTCTCAGTGGAAGAGTAAAGGGAATTTTCCTTAAGGTATTTGCTGCCAGTTAGTACCTCTGGATCAATCAGAATCCCTGTAGGCAGAATATAATATACCTACTTTAAAAATTTGGGACTTCAGTTTGGAGAGAAATAGTTTATGATGGCTATGAAGAAAATTTGATGAATGAGTCTTTTGGCCCTAAAATATTTATTCCCTGTCTCCTCTACCTTCTTGTCTTTCCACTCTTCAGAAGACTCTCTGACTGTTTGTAGAATTCTACTACATGAGATGGTGACACAAATGCTGTCATTTTCATACAGGGTTCCTTGTCTTTTCCATGGTGATTGTGCTCACCTATGCATCATTGCAAATAAGTGAGCACATGTTTTTGTTTCATATATGCCATTTGCTTTTTTCTTTTTCGTGAAAAGAAAGTAACTCTCACAAATACTTTTTTATTTTTTCTTTTTTCCAAAGCAGCAGACCAGAAGTAAAACAAAAATGTACCTAAAAGTCTTCATTTAGCTTCAGGCAGTTTTTAGTGGAAAATACAGCATTAAAAAGATTGTGTCCTTAAAAGTCCAGTGCAGTACTTTGTAAATACATTGTAGATATGATGTGGTATTCTTGTTACGAAATTTCTTGAAAGCATACATCTAAGATTATTGAGTTTAAAAACCAACAATAGCAAAATTCACCTATAAGGCTTTAGCTTGAGAAAAGCTTTAATTAAAAAATGAATGGAGTTCAGTGCAATTTCAGGTTATTTGGATTGCTCTTATGATGTGAAGTGTTCCAAGAACTTCAACTGGTTTTCGCTGTGTGTGCTGATTCCATTCTCTTCTCGCCTAAAGTACTTCATAAGCTTTGAAGTGATCACAGTCCTGTACTTAGCATAGAGCAGTTTCTGATTTGCAAAAGTCCTTCAAGATTGTCACAAGTGGCCCACTCTTTAAATGGAGTCCTTTGTCGTATTAATGAAAAAACTCCAGAAACATGCGGAAAAGATGTGAAATTCAAGGTTAAAAAATGGGGCTAAATGAAGCATGGATTAAGATGATTTTCAGAAATGTCGAACAAAAAAATGAGAGTTACTGTACTGTTTTCATCAATTCCACTATCAAAGAGAAACAAGACTAATACAGAGTACAAGCTAGAGCAAGTCTTCAGAAAGCATTACAACAAGAAAATACAGATGAATAGGGATTCTTAATGCCTGAGAAGTTGTAAAAACTTGTCTAAAAGCCTGGTCCAAGCTTTTCTTGTCTGAGAATTTGGAACCAATCTAGTCAGAAGAAATACAAGATTTTTCTCTATTTTTTGCATCAGCTTTTCATAGAAAGGGATTCTCCCCTCACCCTAAGCTTCCTCCCGTTCTTGATAAATCATCTTAGCCACTGATTACACAAATGCTTCTGTAACATAGAAGCGGTTTGAGAGCAAATAATAATTTCTAAAAAATTAAATCTTTTCATATGGTCATACTCTTCTGGCTTAAACTTAACAAAATTGTCAAAATCTTTTAAGAATGATTGCCTATGTAGTGAGTGCTTTTGCTTTTGGGTGTTAAGAGCACAGGCATTCATGCAGAGCACCTGTCATTTTGGCTGCACTCAGTGGTAGGTTCAGGAGTTTAGCACTGAAAACTAATCCAGCCTCACTGTTGAAATGAAGAGTATTCATCTTCTTGAATCACATTAAAAAAATCTCTAGCTAGTACCTACTTGTCCCGTCATACATCTAAGAGAAAGTTTTGTTCTCAGAATCTTTGCTAAGTTTCCACTGAACTTTTGACATTAGCTAAAATTCTTATGTGTTTATGTTTCTGACAGTAGAGTTCCTTGGGTGCCTCTGTTTACACACACCATCATGCCTCTTGGTACTGCTGAGTAACTGAAAACTCAGCTCACACCTAAATTATGTAAAGATTTATGAGCTACATGTTTTCCATTGGCTTGACCAACAGAGCCTGATCAAATAGGTATCAGCTGGTTGTATGTTAGACAAGAAAAAATAGCGTAAAGAGGTAACAGCATCACAGTATTCTTCTTTCAACAGAGCACTCACCTTGTATAGAAGAATCCTGCTTGAGGGAACTTGAACCCACATACTCCCAGGAGTATGTTCTTCCTGCGAGGAAAGGGCATTCTCTGGGGTGGGTGTTTGCACATATGTAGGGAAAAGAGGGAAAAGGATTCTATGATGAAGGTATTCCATTTTCTACGTAACATATATTTTGTATATATGACATTTTTCATATATATGTATGCATGTATGTAAGTGTATAAATTCTGTAGATATTCTCACACTCATGCTCCGTCTGTCTGTCCCAGTGAACTTCTTATCCCCTGTAAGGGTGAGTTGCTTCAGCAGAAGAGACTTACAACACCTTGGGCCTACAGTACTCTTAAGCTGTATCTACATTAGTAAATTAAACAGTGCCTAGGAACATTCCCAGGCATTGGAACGCAATTGCTCTCCTGGGGTAAAGTCCTTTCAAACAAATCAGAAAATTAAGTGCAATTCTCTCACATCTTAGGATACTGAATGCCATTAGATATGTTTTACTCTGTCATGATGTTAATTTAGCAGATAAAAGAGGTGTCATTTCTAAAATGTCATTTATGTAATCATTTATGTCATTCATGAGCAAAGTATCACTCTGTCACATCTCTGCATATTGCATACAGAAAAGGAAGATATACAGTTCAAATAGTATGCTCTAAAAATACCATTTCTCTCTAAAAAGGAAGATTCAGTACTACAAATGGAGCTTAAGGGTGCAGCAGATGACATTCCAATTTATATGTTTAAATGTCTTACGCACATAACAGCAGCTCACACAAGTTATGTTTCTCTTGGGGTTTCATGTGTACATCTCATTTATGTTTCATGGATCTCAACTAACTTTTAATTTCTTTGTCTTCCTGCTTTAGTGACACTGGAACGAAACCTCCAGAGAGTGGTATCTTTGGTTTTATGATTAATATTTCAGCACTTTTAGGTATGTATAAGGTACTTGGTTTGAACACAGCAAAGAAATGAAAACTAGCAAAAGCTGTCTGCTTACACTGCAGTCCATACAATATTCTGCAGAAAAAGTACTCCACAGTCAAATGGTAGTATCGGACAGATGGAAGTAATACCTAGAGGGCCAGGTCCTTAGGGTCAGTAAGGGCAGGCTTAGAGGTACTTCCGTCTCTTAAGAGCACCTCATTAGTGCAAAGTAGTCAATGCAGCTGGAAATAAAAAGTGGAAGAAAGATGGTGAAATTACTTTGCAAAAACTGTATCTTTGATGTAGGGAGACATTAGGTTCTAGGATGCTGCAGCAAAGGGAAGAACAGTGTTGAAGCAATACCTGGTGTCCTCTGCAAGATGCCTGCTCCTCTACTAAATGTCTGCTGGCCTTGAATCAGGAAGTTTGGCAATTTCTATTCACTTCTAGGGGATGGAGGATCAAGAGCTGTGTACCTCTGTGTACATGTAGTCCATGACGGCCTTCATGCAAAGTAAAAATCACATATTTTACCTTTTCTAAGAGTCTCATTCAGTCACACTATCTTGGTGTGTTTTGTGTAACCTCATAGTGCCTGGACAAAGTTACCTGATTTATTTTTCCAACTGTAGATAGACTGAAACTATGTTCTGTGTTATTGAACTGTGGAACCCAGTCTACAGCTTATTATATCCTGATGAACCACGATCTTCTAATTCAGTAGAGGTGTTTGTCAGGAGTGAACTGCATATTTGGGTCACATAGGCTGGAATAAAATCTGTGTGTAGTGGTTTGGGGACACTGTTGTACTAAAGAGCAGCCAGAATTGGCCCAAAAGCTTTGAAAATATTTTCTGGATACACAGCTAGTTATATTTTTTTCTGTTTACACTCTACAAAAATGTATGCATTCTTCAGGGCATCCATTATAAGGAGATGTAGTTCTGGTGCAAGACTGCATGTCAGAGCAGAATAAATTCTCCCACTTCCAGCTTATGGCTCATCTCCCTGTAACATCTATTCCTAATGTGGAATGCCAATGCCTCTGTGTCTAAAATGCACAGGAGAATGGGATTTAAATTAGTGTTTTCTTGAAGTGATGTGCAGTTATTTCTAGATAGCATTAATGTGCAATGTTAAGACTAAGATAATGTTAAGACAGTTCTATCTGAAAGTAATGCATCTAAAATTCACTACCTTTCTTTTTCATCCCAGTAGAGTTAAAGGCAGTATTATTTATTGTCTTATGCTTATAATTTTATTCTGTATGCTAATGTGTTACAGGGCAAGGTGTTAAAATGTAAGCAATACATGATCAAAGAACAAAATATGTATTTTTTGTTTTTCAGGTGTAATTACAATGTACATCAGATATTTATTAATAGAGAAGCAAAATGAGTCATCGCACTTTGTTAGGTCTTCATGCAACATGTTTTCATTATGTATTGGATTGATGGGCTGTATTGGAATGGGCATAGTTGCAACTTTTCAGGTATGTCCGTAAATTTCATACCATAAATGAAACTAAAGTTGCTTTACCAGTTAAAAAATCAAATAGATCAGAGTGGTTAACATTATCCCGGTGTGGATACTTGGCAAATGGAGTAAGAATGTCTTTCTTGCTCCTGCCTTTTTTCAGTAGCTTTAAAAAGACAGATTTGCTTTCTCCCTATATGCTAGATTTTTGCCTTGTACAGTTATGTCAGTAAGGGGTTTTGTGTGTGCTTGTCTTGTAACATGTCTGTACTAGAAAACAACTTAATATAGATGCTTTTGCTGTAAAATTGTTACAATGAAAATCTCACTGTAAAAAAGCTTTGCTATTCACAGTTTAGTTTGCTCACAGTCAGGTAGGGCAGAATAAGTCAGACTAGCAAAAGCACCTGTATTTTTACCTGAATGATGGCACGCACACTAGCAGCATTTTCTACAGAATAAGCTAGACTTATCTGACAGGTTAGAACATTGAGCACAATATTAGCCCATTGTTTTGAGTCTGTAGGAGATGGCATAACAACATGTTAAGTCTTTTGATAGAGACATGTAGAATTACCACTTACTTTGCCAGAAAGGGTAAGACATCTCATTATGAATCAAAGAAGTCCAGCCCTCAGTGTCTGAAAGAAAATTCAATAGAGAGGAAAAATATTGAAACTTTTGAACTTGATATTGAAATATTGAAACTATTGAAATTGAAATTCTTTTCACCTTTTCTAGTGAGGAAGCGTGTAATAGGGCAGATTCTGACACAAAGAAGTATTAGGACAATTGCACTGAAAACTTCAGCTGAGAATCAAGTCAAGTTTAATTGGCAGGTAGTTTGAGATACTGCCTTTAAAGCTGTGGAAACAGCTGAATTATTTCTTTTAAAGGATGGTCTACCTTAAGGAACATTTTGGTAAATACTGTCGTGCTCATATAGTGACCTGACAACATACAAAGAAATTGAAAATAAAGATTGTCAGGGCTTCAGCAGCCAATACAATTTTGTATGTAATTGACATGGTATTTTCAGACAAAAAACTCTGCCTTAGACTGGTATCTTGCTCATTTTAGTTTTACCTCCAGGCAGTGCGTGTGGATTGCAAACACTACAGGCACTGCAGTCTATTCTAAGCATGCTATTCTACTTTTAAATATCTGTACTCGTATTGATTAGATTTATATGTGGCACAAAAAAAAGTTAGAGGATGTGGAACAGTGTTGCTTGACTAAAAGAGAAAACAAACTCAGCTTCGATAAAGAAAAGACAAATCAGGAATGCAAAATAAATTGGGAGAGTCAGGGAAGCAGAAACTTTGATCCTAAAGTTTCCAAAGGGGCCCCTTAACAGTTATAACATTGGTTCTTATTTAATCTCTCTTGTCTCTCATTGCCTGTTCATAAACTCCTTCCTCACCTAATTTCTCTTTCCTCTGCTTTGACCTTACTTTCCATGTTAAGTGCAGTTTGTAGGAAGGGTTCAGAACACAGTAAGGATCTAACCTAGCTAAGGATCTGATCTAGCAGATTTTTGAGTATGCTTAATTGCCCAGGATGATGGAAATGGTGGCTTGCAAGTCTTCGGTCTTTTAACTGTAGAGTGTACAACTAGTGAACAGTACACTCTTATCCCCATTTACCAGCAGAAAATTCACATTCATGTGCACTACCTGTTTGTTTCTTAACACTTATTTTTCCCCAGCAGGTAAGCTAACACCATACCTGAGTACTGTAGTAGAGCTGATAGACGCTGTTGGGCATCATTTCATTTTCTCTTTCCCCAAAGCAAAATATCTAGTTTGTTAAAAAGGCTTCAGTGTGAAATTATACTGGAAATATTTAAGGTTTGCTTTTATTCACTCAAATCTAGTGCCACTTGTGGTGAGTCTTTTAAGTAGTATAATTAGTTGTAAGGAAATCCTTTTCACCCTTTTTGCTTCAAGGTAAGATATGGTAGGTAGCATGGGGTTTTAATGGTATTGGTCTCTAAACACTTACCAAAATGAGGAACGAGATGGGAGAAAACACTAGGAGTGTGTCCTCTAAAAGCAAAAGAGTTTCTGAGAAAATAAGTAATGATCATGAATAAGGTATTTGTTCTCAGTTTTAAATAACACAATGCTTGAAATACTGAAGTGAAAGACAGTGAAGAGTTAGCTTTAAGAAGATAATTGGATATGGAAGGAAAAATCCCGTAGCCCTTAATGAATAAGGCAAAATGAAAACCCAGGTCTTAGCAGGTCTGGTTTTGCCTGTTAGACGTTACACATGATTAAAGAGAGATCTTCCTGTCTTTGACTAGAAAGCTTAGGAGGCTTACCATAGCAGATGTAGCAACATTTCCCAAGTTCTGTAGGGGTTGAGTGTGATGGGCTTTTTAGGGAAGCTGTGGCAGTTTGATAGGAACAATCATGAGAGCCATGTTAGAAAAGCTCTGTGTATTGTGTATGGGGCTAAATGCAAAAGCCAACAGTTACGCTTGCTTAATGCTTTCCATACCAAATCCTGTCATTCCTATATGGAAGGCAAAAAGTGGGACAGAGGAGAAGGAAATGCACGTATAGATGAGATGCCACTTAAATACCTGTGTGAGGAACATGCTTTAAAATCTGACAGAATTTAATATGTCACAGAGAGATAGAAGGGAATTAGTAGAAAGAAAAGCACGGGAAAAAAGAATTTAAAAGAGCATGTGAACATAATCACTATTACAAGACAAAGAAAACAGTGGCCTCCAGGTAGGAAAGATGTTAAAATATGTAATGAAAGGATATAGATGTGTTTTCATGAATCACTAAAATAGAACTGTAGCAGGTCAGATCATAGCACATGTTTTGCTGTGCACTGGTGACAGAAAGGAGCTTTAAGGCTAACTCACCTGTCTGATATTGGATTCCAAGGTGGCATAACTTTGTATTTGTAATTTTTTGAAACATTTAGAGTACAATAATTTCCCTGGAATCTTCATCTGTTTTGTTACTGGGTATTCTACTTGTTCGTGTTTTAAAGGAGAGAATCTTCCATAGGTAGGATATTACAAAAATATAGGCCACATATAGTGATACTGGAATTTTATACACACTTTCACCTGTTGCAAAACTTGAATAAAAGTGGCTGATGATGTGAGGAAGAGTAAGAGGGCTGAATAATTCAAGAGACTGACAGTGTAAGAGTTTCATATCAAGAGCTTATTTTAGGTAACACTTTTTTTTTTTTAAATATGTAACTAATTTTCTGCTGACATATTTCCTGGAGCCTTGTGGCTGGCCACTGGAGGGTGGGAGACGGAGCTATAGCAGTCACTGTTTAGAACAGCTCTCATGAAACTTTACCATTAGTTAGAGTATGGCCACACAAATGCAGGTTAGACTTTCAATGCAAAAGGATGAAAATCTTTGGCAGGGTAAAGGGAAAAAGGAGGTATAGGAACCTCTTAAGAAAAACGCAAGCCAGTTCCTGTTTGTGGAAACATTAATTGGTAATAGACCAACTGTTGAACAGCACTAAAATTGATGTATGCTTTTATGTGAACACGAGAAAGGACTTTGACCTGGTGGCTTTGGACATAGTTAGTTTACCTCTCTGAGCTACTCTTTCTCCATTTTCTTTCACCTTCCCTGCGTAGACTGTTGTGAGAAGGGACTGTTTCCCACTGCTTGTACGTGCCCCGCATAATGTGGCTACCGTCTTCTCAGGGCTCATTGATTCCTACCAGTGTACAAATAGTAGCAGCTAACCATTGTGCTGATTCTCTTTCCAGGAGCTGTCTGTTCCCAGTGTCCATGACATAGGAGCTTTGGTGGCATTTGGCTCGGGTGTTGTATACATTACACTTCAGTCTATAATCTCTTACAAGTCCTGTCCACAATGGAACACTTACTTTGTGTGTCACATAAGGATGGCCATATCTGTAATATCATGCATTGCTTTCATTCCCAGTATCCTTTATGGTGTATCCCACAGTTTTCCCTTTATGCGTTCATGATTTTCCTTTTAAGTTAAACCATTGCTGATAAAGGATGAAAATGAGGTTACAATCTTTGCTTAGGGCTCTCTAATATTTCTGCTATAATAATGTATACTGCATGTTGAGACACCATTAATAGCATAAAGATGAGTTTCAGGGTCTTCTAAAAAACTGTATCTCTTCTTTCAGTGGTATATTTAAATCTAATGCCCCAGTGTTCTTCATAGGATCATATGATAATAAAGCTAGACCAACTTTCCAACCTCCATTTCAAGGAGGGTACGGAGAAAGGCCTGCAAAAGAGGGGCACCGCTTCTAAAATGAACCTAACACACAGATATATAAAATACAGTTGGCATACACAAGATTTCCTTCAAGCCTAAGCAGATGCTTTTGATCATGTTGGTTGCTGCTTGGTTTCATTAGATGCCTCCCCTAGAGACACACTCAACACACTTACTGGCTTTTCCCACAGCCTGCTGAAATTAGAGTCATCCCATGGATTTTATTGGTCTTTAGGTGATCTGCCGGTGTTGAAAAGTGGTTGCAGCAGATCACCACATCAGCCAGCCAGCTACAGCCTGCTTTTGGTTTCAGCAGCTGTGAAAGCGCTTTTAAAGAGGGCCCCAGTCCTGAGAGAAAGTTGTACAAATATATCAAGGCACCTATTGTGAACCAATGGAAACCAATATGGTTCCCCTTCCAACAATGCAGGACTCTACTCCCACAGTTCTCAATCATGAATGTGATCTAAGTTTTGGAGTGTCTCCCCTTACCCTCTGTGCTTTGGAGGAACCCGCAGAAACCTTTATTTGTGCAGAAATTTGTTTTGCTTGCTGCTGTCAGTTACCTTTCAATAATGTGTTTCATTTACTTGTCTTCTTAATAATTTGATTTGATATTCTGGTTGTTCAGGATCTCCTGTGTTGCAGAAGGGGGAGATGGGGTCTTTTTTGTAAGCAGACATTTTCACTATTACTCACTAAACTTTTATAGTTTCCTTTACACTGTGTTTTTCCCAGTGATTGTGTTTGCTTCACAAATTTCCATGACAAAGATTGATTGGACTCCAGGTGAAAAGGTAAAATCTCATTAGGTAGCCAGCTTACCCTGTATCATATTATTTGGGGTATGCTGTTATGTTTATTTAAAAGTGTATAGCATTACAAACACTTCAGAGACTTTAAATAGTACATTATCATGAACAGATTTGTGAAATCTCACCGATTTGTGCAATGCTGGTTTCCAGTTGTTGCTTCATTAGAAAACTGTCTGTGGCTTGGGTAAGAAAACTTGTCATGGATGGGTCAATGTTCGGAGAGTTAGACTTTCATTTTAGCCAAGCGTTTGAAACTTACCCATAGAACAAGTTGTAAAAAAAAAAAAAAAGATATTCTGGAAGTGAGTTGTTCTACTTCCTTTTATAGTCACATTTGAAAATGAACTTCACACATGAAACAAAAGTGGACCAATTTGATTCTGAAGTTTTTGAGGTTTTTTACAACATTGGTTTTCTCAGCTTTTTCACCATTCTTTATTAAATAGTCTTTACAACTGTGATAAACAGTGGGGGTCTGACCTGAAGCATACTAAAGTCAGTATCAGGTATTTGAACTGATTTCAGTGTTCTCAGAATGATAACTATGAAAGGTAAGTTTTCTTTTTGGACAAACCTTGCCACATGGAGGTATTCAAAAAACGGGTTAAATAACGCAGAGAGTGTATCCTGCTTGAAGAGCTTAATAAAAGCAAACTTGGCAAATGTACTTCAACCAAACAGTGGCAAGGCAGCTGTGAGATAAATCTTCACAAGTTAGATAATCTTAGTAATATCTACCTCTTGAGGTTTTTTTTTACTTGAGATGCAAGGATGAGAAAATGTTTTTACTGAAACGGATGGCATATTTGTTGATGGCATGTTAAGAAACACTTTACATTCTGTTTGTGTCATATTACATAGGTTTTCTATGACGGTCTACTCAAAAACAAACGTCTTGTCAGGAACTGTCATACAAGCGTAGCCCTCCATTTTAAAACATCATGGGAATTTACTGTAAGGGATAGTACTACTGAACTCAGTGGCTCTGAGTAAAACTTTTGAATATGGGCACTTTGGTATCCTTCACATAAGAACTAAATTTTTTCAGATGCAAATTATATTCAAGCTATGTTTTGATCTCTAGCTAATTGTAGTTTTCTTGTACTATTTTTTATGTTAGTGCACAAGACTTGTTGCTTAATGGAACATATGCCACCTTGATAAATATACTTACCATTCTGTAAAAACTAAATCTGAATTGACTTTTATACAACAGGGTATTGGGATGATGAGTCATAAGTCTTAGAATATTTGTTGAATTTACAGAAACAAATGTCTATTTTTATACCATTCCACAGTTATTTTGTTTAGCTGCTTTATCTGAAAATTTATTTTATGTCTCATTGCATCAGGATTATACTTATCATTTTGTGAGTGCGATCTGTGAATGGACGGTGGCCTTTGGTTTTATCTTCTTCTTTTTAACGTTCATTAGAGATTTTCAGGTTGGTAACTACATATTTTAGCAGTGACTAAGAAGTGCTATGAATTGTATAACAACAAATGCAATAGAAAATCACCATTCTTTATCTCAGCTAAATATACCAAAGCTATACAGAAACAAATTTTATCAGTCACAGAACTGACTTCTTTCTACCTAATGAATATTTTTCCTCTGGGTTTTAAAACATAAAAATCAGTTTTATAAATCAGTTTAATAGTTTAATAGGTGTCTAGTCTTGAAAATTATTCAGTAAATTAATATCTTCTACTTATTTACCAATCTTTTTGTAGAAAGAGGCCCTCTAAAGGTAACATAATACCAAAATAAATGATGCAACTAAAACTGCATTTCTTTCTACCTGAGGGATTTTGTATAATAATCCAGTGCATTTCAACCATAGATGTTTCCTTTCTTTTTAAAAATTACACATTTTGATATACATTCCCTCACAATGCGAAGAATATCAAATACTTTTTGAAAAGTATTGACGTGAAAATCTTCTGGTTTGGGTAGCTGCATCTGGTGTTGCATCAAGCCTGACTTTAAGGAAAAGAAAATATTAGATTAGTTAGTTAAAAAGAAAACACTTTTATACAATTTGTGAAGGGCATGCCTTGAACTTACTTTCCCAAGCTTTGCCTCGCCAACTCTTGTTGTTTACACAGCATGTTCTAGCTGCAATGTTTCATGGGGTTTTTGTTTGGGACAGGGATACAAAATGCTGAAAATACCAATGTGTGAGGCTTAACTTTGGCAAAAGAACTTGTAAAAAAAAATTTAAAAAACATTGCTCATGCAAGTGCCTTGTGGAGATTTGAGGACAAAACCTCCTGGATATTACTGTAGGTGTTAGGAGGATCATGGCCTCCTTATCCTTCTCAGACTTCTGGATATTTCTTTTCCCCATAAAGTAGTTGGATCTTTGCAAGACTGGAGTAGAGAGCTTAAGGTAGAAAAGACTGAGAAGTGCTGCTTTATACCATAATTACAAAGATGAACTAACTCAGTTGTAATCACTATAGATGTCATATCCCATACGTAGGTCTTTCATATATACCATTGCCTCACACAAGTCCCAGAAAGTGAAAAACTACATCCAAGCTCTTGCATAACTGTAAAACTAATAATTGAGATCACATATGTGAGCCAATTGGTGCTGTGATAAATTGCTGGAAACCATATCCAGAATTCACAGAGGTGGGAAGGGAACAAAAATAGTGAGAACCCTGTAAGTCCTCTGGCATAAACCCAAAGTTTGACATCAGATCATGTAAAACTTCGTAATTAATTTACTTGCTTCTTCACTTACATGCTTGCTCAGCATCAAAGTGGGTAATACTTATATAGAATCTGTACATAACTTTCATAAGCATATAGAGAAATCAGTTTTCAACTAAGGGTTCAGAGTTAACATATATTTTGCTAACCGATAGCAAACATTTATATACCTGTTTACTTTTGACTGGTAGTACTGAATAGACCATGGCTGTAGGGCTTTCCCTTATTAAAAAAAAAAAAAAAAAGCTAGGTTCTGCAGAACAAAATGCTTTTTTAAAAAAAGTAATTGTTCAGAATTACACAATGCATTATCTTAAGGGCATATAATTGCCTTCTAAAACTGGCAAAAATATTGAAGTACCATTCAGAGCATGCATCACTAAATTTACCATTTTGGGAGGGAGGTATTTACTGCCAGTCTATCACTCCCTGATGTCTACATATATGATGGTATCTGTTTTATCAAAAGCCAAACTCTTCCCTTGGAGATACATATTTGTGGACAATGCTGTAGTCCTCAGAGCGGCTAAATTAGTTGAGAAGTCTGCTTCAGATCACAGATCCCAAAGTGTTCAACACTGAAAGTTTAACTATATATAAATATTGTGAACATAATAAATAAGAGAAAGTGATGGAATTAAACTAAATAGAAATGCAGACATTTTAAATCACAGCTATAAAATAGCATGAAATCCAATGTTAGTGTTTGACAATGACAGAAAGATTTTTTAGATTCTATTCTCTTTTTGTCCTAACCAGTGCTCACAGAAAGCAAAACTATTAATACAGAAAAAACAACCCCCAGACTCTTAAGAAAAATAAGCCTTCTTTTTTTTTTAAATTTCTCACACTATGTATTTCACTTAAATACATTTTTTTGTTTTGTCTCTGTACTTTATATCACAGAAGCGTAAAATTAATTTATCTTAAGCTGATCTTGTTTTATTTTTCTTTTAGAGAGTTTCTTTAAGGATATCAACAGAAATACATGAAGACTCCTGACAGTGGAAAAAATTATATTTTTTATATATATGAATATTCTACATTTCTTTTTACTTACAGAAAATGTTGCAGAGGGACAGAGATTTATAAAGTTGTATAAAGAACCCGTGCCATTAACTCCGCAACATCTATAACAGCATCCACTAAAACATTTTAAAAACTTGCAGCAATGATCCTGCTACTTTTTTGCAATATTGTGTAATTTTTATACTGTTTGATATATTAAAAATATTGTAATAGAAGCAATCTGTAGAAGCACTTGAAAGTCATTCAAAGACTTTTGATCTCCTCAGCTCTTCTCTTTTGGACATATCCATACTTTTTCATTTGTTATAGTCTGATTAGTAACATTAGTTTTAAACTTGAGAAAGTACATTTTGCAAATAGTTAGGAAAGTCTAAAGACAATGGAAAACACTAAGGCTGAATTCCTACTCTTAAGTTGCAAGGACTGTGGAGGAAGGTGTGAGCAGAAGTGGGCATCTTTGTCTCAAGACTAGAAATTTGCAGTTAGTAGATGACAACGCTGTGCTACATGTTTCTGATAGTGGACAGTGTATACAAATACAAATCCTAGGAGGATTTTAAACTATATTGCCTGAAAAATGTTTTCTACTCATCAGTGCAATGTATGTTGTAAAAGTCTACCCCTTTTTCCCCTTTATGCACTGCTGGCCATAGGAAGCTTAAAACTGAAGCGGGAATAGAAAGTAAATTTACATTTATGCACGACCTACTAAAGAGAAATCTTACTGCAGTTTGGTTAATACAAAGCAGAAGTTTTCCAGCCTGTGTTTTAACCTACAATGATGGAATGAAGAGGGCCTCCAAAAAGTCATTGGGAGTGAATGGAAAACAAGAAGAGGCACCAGTAGTTCTCAGGTGTTCAGTTATATGTGTGTGAGTGTTCCATATATATAAAACTGAAGAAAAAAAAATCCTGGAGAGCTTCTGTAGTGAAGACATGGCATATTTGCTGCTATAAACTTACTTCTGTAATGAAAGACTTGGAAAGGAACTAATTGAGAAGTCGGAAGTTACAAGTAGCTGGAGGCAAAAGGGTGTTTCGTGGACTGATTCACTACCTCCATTTAGTGCATTAACCACTTGGCTATCAATCAAGTTCTCTGAAAATTACATTTGCCATGGTCTATCACAGTTTATGCAGAAATACTGATGATTTTTAGTTGCTAATCTTCCATGAGATAAAACAAATGTGTGTTTTGGAGAGTGATGTCTTAAGACTAGTCATCTGTTGATATTTCCTTTAATGTGTATTTTAAACTGTATTAAATTCAGCTGTTTCACAACTTAAAGAGCCCATGTTTTCTTTATAAATTCTTCCAAATAAAAATAGTAAAAATGTTTTTCACTGGCAGACTTGCTTTCCACAGTATTCAGGTTATCTTGCAGAGTTTTATAGTTACAATCATGTTAAAAATCGAATCTAGTACTGACTAAATGCAAGACTTGCATCTTGCTGATTAGGTATCCTGCAAGGGGCACACATTCCTTCAAGTGAAGATCAGAAATACTCACAAGAAAATGTATACCAACCACAAAAAGTGACATCCTGTTATTTTGAAGGCGATGTTAAGAAAAGACCATATTTCTTAGTGCATTGCACATTGTTCTTTTATTGCTTTTTATTCCTAGCTTTCTTAAACTAAAGTATAAGGAGCTTGAAGCTGTTATTTCAAATTATATCAGATTTCAGCTCATCAATTTACTAATGAATGAAATCCTTCCCATTTTTCTGAGCTTCATCATCATACATTTTTATGAGTTACATTCATGACCAAAAGAATGCGTCACCAACAGTTTGCCTTTTATTTAATTTGTTAGGCCAAAAACATCGACATGCATCAACATGCAGATGGAGACAATGGATTATTACCTTTCCATTTGTGCAGTGAACAACTATTGAAAACACTTTGATTATTCTCTGGCTGCAAGCAGCTTTTCAGTCAAGATCCTAATTATTTTTTCAGTTGAAATATGAGTTGACAAGTTGCAAGCAATTGGAAAAAAAAATTATTCTAGCAAGGTGTACCATTTTAGCTGTGGATGACTCCTGTTAAATAATGCTATTTGAATTTTTACAACCAAGTGATCTCTACAGGTTAGTACAGATAATGTCACAGTACACTTCTGTTGCTTTGCAGCAGGCCCTTTTTTCTATATTTTCACAGTTCTTAACAACAAGAAATAGCTATTTTTTCTTGGGAGCTATGCTAGAAATATTTTCACTGTCTACTCTGTTTGCGTGATGTTTTCTATTTGTCAGCCCCTCACGAGTGATTGAGAAACTTCTTTTGCATAAACTACAGTGAATCACATGGCAGTTATTGTTATTTTTAGTGATTATGCAAAATCGTTTCTCTACCGCTTCCAAAAGTGCAAAGCCTCATTTTTCTAGGTTGTGCAGCTTGATCGACTGAAATACTACCGTTGTGGTCTCTGTCACAGTTCCAGATTATGTAAGGATGAAACTCGATCAACTCGAAATACCTAAAACCCACTTTGTCTTAGGACACTGTTACTCTTTCTCCCATCTGTGCTCAGCCAGTGAACACCGTATATTGCACCTTTGTTTTTTCTCATAGGGTACTCTAGATTTTTTATTTCTGATCTGCTCTGTTTGCATACTGCCTTATCTGTGACAGCAGCGTATGTTTGAGAGTAGTAAAACGATCTTGATGGGAGGGGTTTGTTATTTGGCAGTAATACTGGTTGCAAAAGTTTCAAGCACACTAGAGGGATTATGGTAACATATGTCAGTAAGTTTTGGACATTTCAGTGTGAAGTTTGTAAAGACATTCAAGAGCTTGGTATTTTAAACTGCTTTGTAAATACAGAGTCTTAGTCTCAATATTGACACCGCATTTTCACAAGCCTTCAGGTTTTGGAGGGTCTGCTTGAAGACCTCAGAGTGTTTGGGGTTGGTGAGCCGATCGTAGTGGTTTACAATGATGTCCACTACAAGTATTCTCTCTGGAAGAAGCCGGAAGAGCTGGAAGAGCTGTTCTCCAAGAAGTGGTGAAAGGCAGCATGGTACTTGGATTTTACGAAGGGGTAATGTTCATTTCCTTGGAAGATGAACTAATGTCCCTTTATTTGGGAGAAATTTGACATAACGTAATGAAGTTGCAATAGGTTTTAATTTATAAGATTTCTGTAGCTTTGACTAAAACTATCAGAGCTGGGTCTGTCTTTCACTGCATTTGTGTGTGTGTGTGCCCATATGGTCCATACATGCACACATGAACAGCACTGTCATGATGAAGCCTGACAGTGGTTAGAGTCCTGCATGTTGCTGTAATACACATAAATGATAATAATTGCTGTATTTTATAAAAACAGAAGTGATTTTATGAGCTTTGGCTATGTTTTCTAATTGGTACTGTAATGCAGAAAGAGTATTTCTCACATTTTAAAGAGAAAATAGGCAACTTCTACATTTGGTATCTGTGTTTTTCCCTGTACACAATAGATGGCACTAGTAGACCACATGATCAGGGTTTATTTTCCACGTTCAGGCTAGCAAGTACAATAGTTTCATAGGTAGCTTTAACTGTTCTTAATAGTCATCTGGAGACCCAGTTAAATGATTTTTTTATTATGCCTTTGTGGAAAACAAGTCAGACCTAAGTTTTCTTGCCATCCCTTCCTGCCTTAATCTAAGTAAATATGTTTTGCTACTCCAACATGTAGTTTCATAGCAACTTCAAGATTCAGATTAATTTGTCTAAATCAAAGGAGCCACTTGCTGTAGTTAGCACTGGCGGAAGCTGCAATTCAGCTGTCATTATTAAGCCACTTCCCTTGGGAAGTTTTTCCTACCCTATTACAAAGAAGGTACATTTTACTCAGCTTCATAGACATTTAGCTTCAATAGACTTCTGCCAGTTTGCAATGGAGCATCAGAAGACAATATAGACCTTATTTTCATGAGACAACAATATAAAAAGAACAAGATTTTAACATTTCAAAATTGGAGCTATTCTGCACCCAGAAACAGTGACATGTCAGTTTGAAAAAAAAATTCAAAGGCAGCTGCTGTACTATTTAAAATCCACTTTTGTTTACCTATTATAAGTCTGTTTTCAGTTATTTCCTTGCCTAACTAAACACTTGGATAGCATTTTTTGCATGTCTTCTGTGAAGTGTAGCAATAATCCAGGCCTCTGAACATCTATTATTTTACCTGGAATTATACAAGTTCAGCATTCTCGGGCTTAAATAAGCCACGCTGAGCACACATATTCGTCTAAAAACTCTCATCAAATGTTGCATGGATTTTTTTTAAATATAGAAAGTGCTTTAACAAAGTATGAATACCTTGTTATTGGTAGACATCTTTAACACGGTAGAACCTTCTTACTCCACAACATGACTCCTCTCCCAACACACACTCATAAATTTCATTGTAAGTGGAAGGTACATTTCAAAGAAGGTTTCTCTGATGAACATCTAGACTTTCATCATGAGATCTGCCAGAACAGTTTCTCTGTAGCCCTGCTTTTATTAGAGATGTTAGCAGCTGTCAGATCTCCCTGCAAAGAGGTATCTTTCCTTCCTCTTACACTGCATCAAATAGTTGAAACACATTAGATGGTTTTCATGGACTTTTTTTCTTTTGGTTTGAGTTATTCAAGAGTATTTTGCTGTGGCAAGAGGAAGGAGAGTGGCGGCAGCACAGGTTAACATCAACTTGGTAAGGTGGTCGCAGCAGGTGTCACTCAAGTGTGCAATGATGTCACATACAGAGGCAGGTCGGTATGAGAAGATCATCTGTCTGCAATAGGGGTTTTGTTTTGTGTTGTTTTGCTTGGCAAAGGTGGAAACCACGCAAAAAATGAATAGCTTAAAGTTAATTTTAAAGGTCTTGTGGAAGACTAGGGAAATTCTAACCAGGAAAAAAGGAAATAACACTGGTAATGAGATATAATACATGACTTTTAGCTTTTATCTTTGTGCATAAAGGCTCTTTTTTATCTTTCTTCATTTTAGCTAGAATCTGGAACTATTTATTTTCTGTCTGTCTATGGGTGACTGGGTGATGCAATTCTTGAGCAATATTACAATTCAAAGCAATTTTTTTTGTTCAAATCAACCAGCTTCCCCCTTGAACATCCAATGTGTAGATAGTTCAAAAACCTTGACTATGCTCCAATTAAACGATCTGAAACAAGGGCTTATGCAGCTAGGCTTTGTCATATCCCAGCATTTCTAGGCTGGCTCTGTTTTTTCTACAAATCTGTGCTAGATTTAACTCATATAGGTGACCTGGGAAAGTAAAAAACTATTATTTTGGGGTTATCATAAATATCGTTTTATACAATCGCTAATGTCTTCGCCAGGATAGTTTTTCATAGTAAAATAATTTGTGGGCTTTTTTCTGTTAAAAAGTGATAAATAGAATTTTGTA
The DNA here is from genome assembly GCF_018139145.2 of Gymnogyps californianus. Lineage (NCBI taxonomy): Eukaryota > Metazoa > Chordata > Aves > Accipitriformes > Cathartidae > Gymnogyps > Gymnogyps californianus. The sequence goes on from NC_059471.1 coordinate 156,368,373, forward strand.
CAGATTTGAACTTTCACTAGGATTACACATAAAATCTTGTCTTTACTGCTTAGAACTGATTTTGACCATAGCTCTTGATCTTAAGACAAAAACGTAATGTTCAAAAATTCCTCCTGATGAAATATCACTCTGTTATTATAGACAGCTATTTAATCTTTGAAGATCCAAATCAATAGGAGATAAGAAGCTTCATTTGAAGCAAAAGTGATCTTCTTACCTTTAATCAACTAAAATCAGATTACAAGCCTTTTACTGGCTTTAATTGTTAATATTTCTTGCTCCACTCAGCAAGCGCCTATGTTGTTCACAGAGCCTGGGGATGTTTCCTGGATACATTCTGGAGTCAGCAGAATAACCTCAGGGATGAATCTGGAAAATAAGTTACTTCTCTGTAAGCAGTTTGAAGGAGACGTCAAGTTCTAAGACTCTCTGCTTGTTCTGCTCTTGCTCCTTAAGCCCATCTTGTTTTCTTATTGAAGAAACAGAAATGGAGTGTTCAAAGTGAAGTGTTTAGACATGATCAGTTCAGAACTGATACGACAGATTGCAAAAGGATGTAGTTTTGATTGAGCCTCTAATAACATTTAATTTGAAATTCAGTGCAAAAGCTATTGTGTGTAAAGATCATGGCACTGTGGCAAGATCTGAGAAGTCCCCAAGTAGCTTTAACAGTCTTAGAAGCAACTGAGGAACCAGGAGCCAGGCTTCAGCAAGCACTCGTTTTCTCAGGGGTGTGGAAATTGGCATGGCTTCTTCTCAGTTTTGGGGGCACGGAGATGGCACCATTTCTTATTTCTCCCTTTGTCCTCTGTCCTTCTGTGTTACCTAATACTCAATTCACACAAATTGTGTTGGCAAACGGCTCTCCTAGTATGTTAGTATTAGGATGTGGTTTCTATGACTCTGTTCCAGAAATCATCTTTCTTCATGACAGTCAACAAATTAGCCTTACTTTCCTCCATTTTGTGGTCTCAATGTGATGTCTGGGGAATTTAAACGTACGCAGGTAGTAACTCATGGGTGCTCTCTGACCTGACTGCCGACCAAAATCAACTCTCAACTGAGATCCTGCCTACAGCTGACATGGCTGGTTAGCTTAAAAGTGTTTAAACCACATATTTGGGGTACTTACAGTATTGTAGCAGATTTTAAAGGGTGATTGCCAGTGCTGTCAAAGGGTGAAGCTGACATTTTTTCAGTACACCTCCTTGCCAAACAGCTTTAAAATTTGAACATTATTATTGTATTAGCATAGCTTTTTAGTCTTGAACTGAATTTAAAACATGCTTACTGTTTAGGGTAAGCAATACAAAATCCCTATTGCTACTTTCCTGGAATTTCAACCAAAAGGAATGGTACAACATTATATAATCAGTTTTTTTTAAAAATCAACTTGCAGTTTTACATGGCATCTTGTGTCTGCTCATGGCAGCCAGAACTGAGCGTTGCCATTGAAAACAGAGAGTCATGGCAGTATATGCACTCCAAAAATACCTTCTGGTTGCAAAAATATTTAACAATGTTAGGACTAAAGAGGAGTGAGAGGAAACTAAAGAAAGACAGGGTTGGAAACTGTTCATTGCACTGTCAGATAAAAATTCAATATGGAAAAATGCACAAACAGACAAATAAAAAATAATTTCTGGAGTAAAAACACAGTCCTGCAGACCACTGAGTCTTCTTGAGTAGGGGCTGAAGGATGAAAGGGGGTTGACTCTCAAACCACCCAGTTAAATTCAGCGAGCAGAAAGCGCTGTGCATCAAGCATTCAGCTCAGGACTGGGGACAGATAAGTCTCTCCCAGATTTCTAGAAAGAACAGAAACACTGCCTTTGTGCATACCTATGGGTTTTGGAAAAACAGAAATCTCGGAAACCAAAATCCTAGCAATACCATGGGTGGGTTATTGAAAGCATTCCATAAATCATAGTAGCAGTTAAATGGAATGGCAAAACAGGAATTAGTGATCTCTCAATTTTCTTCAAGGGGAGCTGGAGATGCATCATCATCTGGAATACTAAATTATGTAACCTTATGACAGAATCAGCAATTCCCCCGCATTTTTGTCAGTTACTCTCAAGACATGCAGACTCAGAAACAGGTTGAAAGCTTAGAAGCGGAGAGAACAGGTAAGAAAGAGGAGAGTCCCCATATAAGAAAAGAGGGGAAGGAAAAGGTAGGACTACAGGAGTTTGCCTCAAAGCCTGTGGAAATGAACATGCCACTTTTCCCTGGCCTCAGTGGAAATAAAGAAAAACATAAAGAACTCTTTATTATCTTGTAAGGAATATACAATCAATTACATTAAATGACAGCACATTACATAGAGGGAGCAGGAAGCACTTTTTCTCCAGTTTCTGGATACTAAGGATCAATACCTTGGTAGGTTTCTTAGGAGCAAAGTTATATTGTAACTGCAGCCACAGAACCTGGAGAAGAGCTACCTGCTCACAGATTGCAGCAGATCAGTCAGAGCCAGGAGGATTTCTCCTATCTGTGGATTTGCAGTGTAGAATTTGGGATAACAGGAGATCGTGCTTGCTTGTAAAGGTCCCCATGTAGCTTCTGGTGGGAAGACACCAGCTTGTTTGGCAGTGCCATAGGGAACACAGGAGAGTTCTTTGCCAGCAAAACGACAGAACTAGAAGAGGAACAGAGCCTCTGAAATGAAACACTGAGGAATGAGCTACACAGGAAAGATGTTTGTGGTGATCTGCTCCTGTCTCCGGTGCCACGTGGGAGACTGAAAAGGGTGTCACTGTGGGTGCAAGGAGGGTTTGCTTGATTGTGATGGGTTCTCCACTCCCGGCAGGTAAGTGATGGCTGAAATACATCTCAAGGAGTCAATGCACAAGAACCCTTCACATGACAAGATGAGAAAACAGAAAGCTAAGTCAGGAGCCCCACGCTCATCACTGAAAATTAAAAAATAAAATAAAATAAATTAAAAAAACAGGAAAGAAGAACAGTGAAACTGGAAATAAAATAGATACAGAACTACAAACCTCTGGTGAGTCTAATGGCCCAGTACTGATCTGGGGAGGAGCAAAGGGAAGAGAACTATGCTGATGCAACGGGAAGAGCCACAAGGCAAATGACCACCCATCAAATAATATGTAATGAAGTCTTAAAACATCTGTTGACAATCAGAAGGAGGATAGAGACTCCAGCAGAAAAGGGTGGAGATGGCTTTTCTTATCTGTGTTTATACTGGGCTGCATTAGGATCAATCAAATGTGCTGTCATACTTCATCCAAGCAAACCTATCAAATTAATTCTCCTCTCCTAAATACTCTGCACAGGGGATAGTTCTGTTTTAGGCTACTGCTAAACCACTGTTTAATGTAAAATATTGCTAATCTGAACTCACTCCTTAGCATACATTTGTTGCTGTCCCGATCATTTATTTTTGGGCTATTGTGAATTGTCAGTATCATTTTCTTTAAACAAGGGAACACATTATTCAGAAAGTGCCAAACAACATCTTTGTAATTATCATGAAGTCTCCTATAGAGCGTTTCCTGTTAAGTTTCATAGTGTTTTGAAGAAAATTCTTTTGAAGGCTTTTGTAGGCATTTGTCCAACATATCTGGGGAGTCTGTCTGTTTTTCAACATCTAGTTTTACTCTTTAACATTTATTTATGGCCACTTTAGTGCCTTTAACTTCCTAGGATTTTAAAATATTTTTTTAACCAATTTACTCATCTCAGATTTGCACAAATCTGAACAGAGACCAGCTGATTCACTAGTAATTAAAGTGTAATCACAAAACCTGTTCTTAAAAAAACTTCATTTACAGCTTGTGTTCTTCTTTCCAACGCTGTGCATGACCAGGCACACAGAGCTAGCTTTGTTTCGGCCGGGTACAGCTACACCAGAACTGGGCAGGATACAAACAGGAAGCTATAGAGGCTGAAGTTTACAGCAGATATTGTAAACAGGACATGAATTCCCATGCAAGTTCCTTTCAGGAAACCTAGCCATTTTTGCCACTTTTTTCTTCCAGTGTTTTTCTGCTTTGTTTTTAAACTTGCTTCTTTTTAAAGGATACCAATTGGTGTCCTCTTTCCCCCACCCGCTTAGCTACCACCTCTTATCAGAACTGCAATTTAAGATCCTAGAACAAACTGGAATGATTTAGGCTTATGTTATTTCCTGGCTGCTTATAAAGTTCAGAGTAGCTGGCTACTTCTTGCATGTACATTTACAGTGATGGGAGCAAACGTTTTTGTAATGAATCCTCTTAAACTTGAAATACAAATCCAATCACATTCTGAAACACCCGTTCCCTTGAGATCATTTCATGTTTGCTGCTGCTTTTCATTCTCCATATTGTTCATGGTAATTCTTCTGCTGGTGCAGTGTAAACTGGTTTTCCTCTGCCACTCAACTCTGTGCATAACATGCTGCTTTGTATACAGCTCATTATTTCCTAACATCTACTAAATAGGGACAGTGCTGTTTCAAATAAGGCAGAAATGACTAAGCCCATCATACTACTGCCCAGGTAGCCTTAAGCTACCTTAAGCGTGTGTTTCTGCAGATCATATTGCAGCTGACATCTGGCATGCCACACAGAAAGAGAGCGTTCTTTGCTTGATGGTTGAAATGTTCTCAATCAGTAAATACTTAAACATAGCTGGAAATTGGCAGAATATGAGGGGTCTCCTGTTAAGTAGGACATCTGCCTGTAGGGTATTCCAAAAGAAGGCCCTCGAAAGGAAAATTATGAAGTGAGAAATTGTTTGAGTTAAGGCTAAAGTGTTCAAAAAACAAGTATTGTTATTAGATCTGAATTAGCTCCTCTGATGTTACATCAAACCTTATTAGCCTCTTTTAGCAAAAAGCTGAGGCTGTTGCTTAACTTTCTGGAACGAGCCATGAATTCCATTGTTTTTCAGAGGCTGTGGTTTGATTCCCAGAATCAAAATGAATCTGATTCTTGAGCTGGCATATACCCTTAAAGCATTCCTAGATCAGGGCTCTGAAAAGAGAGGTTTTGGTTTCAAAACCTCTTCCACATTAATGGGTTCCTTATGGGTGATAATGGTGCAATTATGAGATGAAGAACCAGACTGAGCAGTGGGCTATGCAGCAGTCACCGTTTTCAGATTCATTGGAGAGAAAGAGTAGAGACTGGGGGTACTTAAATTTGGCCTCAGGAGGAAAACGAGATCTACTAATCATGCTACATGGTAGCTGCTGTGTTAAGAAGGCTGTTTATGAGAGGACCCATTCAACACCATCAAAATCCTGTGGAATCTTTCCACTCCGCTTCGATTTAAATCACATTCTGTTCCTGTCACACTTATCTGCTCAATGATGTTAACTACCTTGCAAAGGCCTTTGAGAGCCATCTGCAGAAAAAAAGACCCTGCTTACTATTTTTGGTTGACACCTTCGAGAGCCATTTGCAGAACGCTCCCACACACACCCACACCCCCCCCCGCTTACTATTTTTGGTTGACAGTAAGGTGAAGCAGGTGAACAGCAGTGGTTACTGATACCACTTTTATCTGCTGACTAGTGAAATAGTGCACACGTTACTGGTGGGGCTGGTCTATATAATTGCTGTTTCCTATTTGTCATCACCTGTCCAGCAGTTGAATGCATTAACTAAATTTTGTCCTCAGTTCTACAAATACATACGTGCTTATAGTTGAGCCTAGGTATGTCTGAACGACTGGCCATGAGTTCTGTGCACTGCTGTGGAACAACAAATAAAAACGAGCTTCTCCTGAAAAGAATTAACTATCTGTACTATACGATGACATAACGTTAATGGTATCACAGAGATCAGGTTGAATGGCACCATGTGCCCTGGGCTATCCACCTTAACACACTGGGTTAATTAGCAGATTACAACTGGCACTCCATTTATGATCATTTTCAATCTCTTATCCAGGAACAGTGCTTCATGTAAAGCAAGACTGATAAAGACGTACTCATTTGCAAGAGAACCCAGAGCCAAAGCTAACATAAGTTCTGTGCTCATTTACACGCTGCCAAAAACTAGAGACTTCACAAAAGAGCTTGCTGATACCTTTATGGCAACAGTGTGGAAATGCCCAGCAGACTTGGCAGGCTAAGTTTTCAGCATTCATACGGCTGCAGATGTAGAAATCTTGGAGAGCTGTCTTTATCAGTCCAGTCTGCATATGTGACCTCATCTTTGACCTGGCTGTTGGAATAGTGTCAAAAAACATATCTTACCTCATTAGGTAGCAATCAATCAGAACTATCTAAATGTGATCTGGATCATGTATCCAGATTCAACAATAAGGACCGCTGGATGGAAAATTTCAAAGGTATCCTTTGCATAACTTCCTTTTGAATGGCTGATACTCCTCCATCTGACGTAATCTAATCAGTAGATGTTTGTCTTGGTTTTCATGAAGTGGTCTCCAAACGGTTGTTTTCTCCCTTTTTTTTGTATCAGTCCTGTATTTAAAATTATTCTATGCTAGATGGGGGCAGAAAACTAGAGAACAGATAGCCAAAAATCAAGCATTCATCAGATATGATGGCAAAAACGAACAACCCAGACCTATGTTGTGATTATGTTAGATTAGGAAAACTCTTTTATGTGCCTGGACCAAAGCTGCTAGGTCCTGTCTTCTGGAGCTATTCAAGGCAGCAAGGCTTCAATATTCATGTGGAAGGAGCCCCTGAAGGCTGCTAAGCACATGGGCTTCAAAGCCTTTACTTCGGAGGGCATGCCAAAGAGTACAGCTGCATTTCTCTCTTACCCAGCACATAAGGTTTCTTGCAGTTTCAGAACGGAGTACATTTGCTGTGCAGGTTCATGAGGCACAGGGTGTCACCTGTGAAAGGAGTAACTAAAACACCTTCTTTCAGAAAACAGATCTTCCAGTCTTACTGCACAAGGGTGGAAGTAGCAATGAAGAAATTCTCCTTGGCTATGTTACATGTAACCTAATACCACTCAGTACCAAACCTTTTGTTCTTGCAGCAATTCACAAAGAAGCAAGCAAAGATAGGTGACAAACTTTTCTTATGAAAATCTACATCTTTGGTCACCAGAATTCAATTAGACTAGAATAGAAAAGTACTATATTAGTAGTATTATTAATTATTAAAGCCAAGGAAAGTCTTCCCTGGGAATGAGGGAGTTTGGGGTGATACCACTGTCCTTAACTATCCATACAACAGGCTACACCTAATGAGATGAAAGAGGCAAACTGTCTTTACAGGAATTACTCTGGGCTTTTTAAGGTACAAATGGCAACAGCCTGGCCAGGAAAGTCCATTCATTCTGAAAGAATATACCTAAACCCAAGAACTTAAAAAAAAAGTATTGATTTCTTTCCTGGAGGCAGGCCAATCAAATGAAGAAAATCAAACTGTAAACTCCATGAACTTTGTATGATGCTGAGATTTGTTTATTTGTAACAAAATGGAGAAAAAAGAGGCAGGAGCACCTATCTTGTAACATGAACTTTAAAGTGTAAAATAAATATAAAGCTAAGAAGCAGTCAGGCCCAGGAATCCAAAACAAAGTTTGTTCAAAACGTGAGCAGAGGCACAGCTGTCACAATGCTGACTTAGCATTCTTCAAGTTTCAAAGGAAAGCCAAGTCCATCAGTATTTCCATATCCAAGTAAATCGATCCCTAGCCTTAGCTGCAGACATTGCACTCATTCGCACTCCCTCATCAGGGAAACAACCAGAATGTCAGTTGTCCTTGGACACACACAAAAAAAACCAACCCCAAACCAAACAACACGTGAATAATGGCACAGTGATATCGTATTTCTGCCTTTCATATAGAAGCCAAATTGGAGTTATAAGTTGTCGTAATTTCAGTTACAGTTTGGAAAAATGATTCCCAAGCAGAGTTTGTGGACCACTAGTCATCCACAGCAATCCTCAGAACCATTGGTGCTCCGGGTTCCTGGCGGACAAAATCTGAAGGTTGATAATAGTTCATGGCTTTAACTTTTTAAATTATTACCGACTTGGAATAGTTTTTCTCACAATTCTTTTTCAGAAAAACAAATTCTTTCTGCAGTCATTTAGGTATTACACTGAGCTTGGTCTACAGCACGTAGTTTAGGAAGTGTATTTTTTTGTCCTTACTATGTAACTGGCTATTGCAAACTGCCTGCAGGAAATTTAGAAATAAGACAAGTTTCTCAAGGGCGACTAATGCTTTATCTGGAGAAAATAGTCTCTATTTTGCACTGTCTACATAATTTCTTTTAAAAAATGGGTGAAAGTTTACATAGTGTATTTCCAAAATGTTAATATTCTGACAGATCAGCAAATATAAAAGCTGAAATCAAATGAGAATTTGAGTAATTCACTCCATTTGACTGGAAAGAGAATTTGCCCTCTGAATACTTGCCTTTTTCAAGTTAGAGGGCGGTGGGATTATTTTCCAAAGGTTTGCCGGCACATGAAGGAGGACAGGTGTTTCCATGTTTGGCCAGCCTAACAGTGGTAGAAATGATGGAACCACGCTACATTTACTTTATCTTAGTTCACCAAAACAAGGTTTCAGCTGCGGTTTTAAAAAGAAGCAGAAAACATGAACGGCCGGCAGCAGCAGCTGATGAGAACCAGAGAAGAGGGCAGCCCGCTGTGAGAGAGACAGAGAGCTACCTGGGTTTGTCTCCAGCGGTCTCCTATAAAATGGTGGCCGGGACAGACACCTGCGAGCTCCCGGCCAGCAGAAAAAAGCTGAGAACAAGGGGGACAACATCCCAAATAGGGGCCATTGCGGTACGCCATGGAGAAAAAGCCAGTCTTCTTTACTGCTGCCCTTATCCTAACTTCAGTTCGTCCCTACAGTAATCTTGGCACGCAAGAGAATATTTCTCCTCTAATCTCCCATTCTTGCTCCTGCTTGCTCAGTTTTCGGTGTCTTGCCGACAACGCTTAGCTTGGTTAAGTAGCACGACTCTGCTATAAATCTCAGGTACAGCTCTGTTCTCAGCAAGTTAGACCAAATGGCAGCTAAAACTCTGGCAACTCCCTGCAGCCTGCCTGCAGGAGGACTCTGACTTTTCCTGCCTTTGGTGGGTCAAAATCAGTGGGAGGCAATTATTGTTATTTTTAGCTGAAAGCAGAGTGCAGGAACCATAAACTGGCTGGAAAGGCCTGAAATGTGGAAAATCTGAAATTATACAAAGGCTTGTTTTCAGTCCTCATTTATTATCATAAAGTAGCAAAATCTGATTCTCTTCCTATCACTAAAGCTTTCTTACTGACTAGTCTGCCATATTTCTGTTGGCACCTCTCATCACAGGTGTCCTTGATCCAAGGTTTGTATCCATCATTCAAACAGTAACGAAGGAATGCAAATATTTTAAATATTGAATTAGTTTGGATTGAATGTGATTTTTGAGCACTTTTGGACTGTTTGCTTTTAAAAGAAACAATAAAGAAGCAAAAAAAGAAAAAAACCCTCACCTTTTAAATTTAGCTTTCTGCACTAAGGTGATTAACTCCCTTCCATTGCACTCCCCCCAGTCACCCTGTGTTTTTACTCTAGTATTTGTATTACCACTTTGAGAATAAGTTCCTTATGATTTTGCTTTGTGGAAAACTATGCGCCAGCTTTAAAGCTTCTACAGTAAGTTTTTATTTATGAGTCATTTGTACCAAAACCAGACCCTTTTGGAACTGAATGCTGCCAAGTCAGGACATCTAAGGAAAACAAAACTGAAAATTTAACATTAAATCTTTTTAAAGTTCTTTACGATGATCTGACAGCAGAAAAGCTCCTGCCTCTCATGATATTTAGAATTTCATATTTTGTCATATATTTGCCTAACTGTATTGATGCACTCAGATGTGATAATTTCTATTAGGTAGCATGTCTGTGCTTTTGCAACAGTTTAAGCATTACTATACTTGCTATTTTAAAACAGGTGATGCCAAGAAAATTTTTGGAGCAGTCACCCTTTGGCCACACGTACACATGTGCTGATGTGGGACAAAGGTTTTCTCAGTGGGAGCTCATACTTTCTGCTCTACCCGTACCTATTGGGGACCTTAAAGAACATTTATCATGCTGGTCTAAGTTGCTCTCTCTCTTTCTGTCTTGCCATGATGAGTATATGATCAGAGCAAGTGATGTCAAAACCCAAAAAGTTCATACCTGCAACACACTGTTACATAGTCCCCCTTTTTCCTTGGGTCTTTCTCTCCCGTGCATGCAAATCATCTTCTACGTAGACAAGAAAAGGAATGAATGCAATGATCGGTAGAACTTTGTCAATCAGAAATGACTTCTAGTGTGCAATTCAATCTATCCTTTTGCAAGTACCAGTCTTTTTACTGCAAGGATGCTAAGGAAGTTAATAAGCAGATGTTACAGATCTTATACTGATGATGTTAATAAAGACTAGAAAGACTTACGGCTTTTCAAATAGGCAAAATCACGTAACGTAATATTTCCTATTTGCATGTTTTAAATATGAGACAAAGTATGGGCTCTCTTGATCATTCAGTTCCTCTTTGGTAATAAAATGCTTCTGGATTAAGTATGAATTAATCTAAAAAGCTACGGTTGTAGGACAAACACGAGTCTCTCCACTCCTACTTTTTAATTTAAGACAGGATTGAGATGAAAAAGAAAGCCGAAACGTCTCACAGTATAACATAAAAAGAACAAAATACATCATATCTTCATTAAGGCAATCTTAGCAGCTTTACGCAAATATTTCTGACTGACCATAAACATTTGTAATATTCCAAAGGGAATGTGACAAAAATCATTGTTTTAAAGTTTCACACAAATAATTATACCTCCTTCCAAGTACTCTGAAGTCTTTCAAAATCAGAAAACTGTTTAAAAAATGTTCTTTCCAGATCTCTCCATTAAATCTTTCAAACATTCACTTTGTCAGACAAATTGAACTCACTTGCTGAACACAAAATATCTACACAAACACAGATGAACATTTTTGTGTTTGTGGAATTTAAGCTACTGCCCCCCTAGAGCTCAAATGAATGACACAGAGTCATACTGGCTGCCGTTTTACTGGATTGCTTGTTTGTTTGTTTGTGTGTTTTGTTTTTAGGGAAAAACTAACTTTTAGTATCTCTGTGGTTCCACCTAGCCAATTAGAGAAAACCTGCTACTGTATAGGACTTACGTCACCACTTCTGTGTTTTATTATTTGCTACTATCTTTTTTTCTCATTAGGAATCCAAGTCACTAACCATGTCAGATGGAAAAATACAAGTTTACTGAAGGCTGCAACTGAGTTTTAACTCTGAGGAAATGCAGTTCTAACTCATTTCCTCAAGCGCCTGCCTATATATTTGGGGACGGCCAAGATACACAATTTATACCATTCAGGCGTTCTCCAGACATTCGAAGTGGGATGCAATTTTCTTTAATCCTAGATTTGCCCATTTTTCCACTTCGCCAGCCAACAAAACGTGTTTAGAGGATGCGTTATAGGTGTCTGTGGCAACTGGGTATGTTTATCAGGGCATCTGTTGTTGCACCTTTTTACTGCTCTGTCAGAAAACTATTTCCTTTTATTACAATTGGAGTTTTCAGTTTTCTTTCAAGAAACCCCTCCAATATTCAGAGAGCCTTTCGGTGTGTGCTATTAGTGCCAAAAAATAAAGTTTTACCAGACCTCTTCCCAACATCTAATTTATATGCACCACTGGCTATTTTTTATTAGGTGTTATTTGGTATCTTTTCCACACTATCCCTCCCCACACAAGAAGAATGAGTCAACTCTTTTCTCTTAGTCTCTGCTGCTTTTACGTATTAAAATTTCAAGCCAAAACTGGGCTTTGCAACCATCATGCGTTTTTTCCCATAAACATGCAAGCTGTAAATTGTCAGTTTTAAAGCTACCTGTGCAACAGTGCAATCTGAGCCTCCTCTGCAAGTGCACTGCCATTTGTGTTTTAATTTTGCAGTTATGCTCTGTATTTCCATAGGGAGCCTCCCATTTCATTATCTTTCCTGGACAGTGGTGCCGGGCAGCCATTACTTTCATGGTTCTTGCACATGGTGCTCTGACGCTTTTAAGCTGAGGGGAGCTCAACAGAAAATGTTGTAGCAGAAATGGCCAGGGAAATCCCTGCTGCGGGCTGCTGCGCAGGTCCTGCGTCCGGCTGCTGTGCAGGTCCTGCGTCCCTCCCGCTCCGGCGTATTGTGGTGCTGGGCTGGGTGCTATCACGGGCACCGTCCCCACTCGGCACAAGGGGGAAATGGGCTAGCAAAGACTTTACTGAAAGTTGTAAAGTTCTGGTGGGGCTGGACCTTACTGGGAGGAGAGAGACGATCGAGGAGGCCAATCACTAGTCTTGGAGCTCTTTGAGAAAACCCTCAGATCTGATTTTCTAGCTTGACTTCAGACCTTCCTCCACACTACGAACATGCTTGGTGATCATTGGACTGTGTAATGACTGGGGTGTTTGTCTCTGGACCTGATCCTGAATTGCAAACTCAACCTGACCTCAAACCTGTCTCATCACTACGGACTTGCCTGGTGATCTGGACTCTTGGTCAGACTTGGCTCCCGTCACCGGACCCTCTCTGCTCACCTCGCCCGGGGGCTGTGGAACTGCGCCCGTGCTGGCCAGCTCTGTGCCCTGCCTTGCCACCAGCCTCAGCTCCCGTCTCGCCCTCCCTCAGGGGAAGGGAACCTGCCCTTGCTGCTCCCTGACAAATGCTTCCCCTCTGATCTAAACGCGAGGACACTGAAGCTTCTCAAAAATACTATTTTTTAAAAAAACAGAAAAAAGCAACTGACTTTTTCTCCCTAAATTTCTCAAGAAGACATTTTGGATGAAACTTTTCAGAAACAAATCATCCCAAGAAGGGCACCTGGTCTGGAACATTTTGCCCCAATGGCTGAAAACACGGCAGGTCTAAAAATCTGCTCTAAGTGGCTCTGAAATTTTTATAAATACATCCATGCCATTTTGCAAGAAATGGATGCAGGGAATGAGAAGCAGCATGGAAAGAGGAGACTGGGCAAGTCAGCGAGGCATTGTGAAGGAGCTAGAGGAAGCAAAAGGAGCAGAAGGTCAGTCTTTCCTCTCTGGGAGCTCCAGTCATTCTTATGAAAGAAACATGAGCTGAAAATTGACTCAAGCTGCTGCAACCAGCTCAGATTCACCGTCACGGTGTAAGAGAGCAGGCAGGAATTTCAAGTGGCATCTTGACCAGTCGCGCTCAGAGCTGACATACTTTTGGGAAATATGGATGAACGCTCTGGTTTAGAGAGCTAAATATTATTCCTGCTATTGCCATGGGATTGTTTATGCACATGAATGTCATGCAGAAAGGGTTTAGAAGGAATGAAAAATATGACAGCCCCTAAGTCAAGACACTAAATTGGGTAGTTGAAGTGAAAGGGACTCTTAAGTCAGATTCCTTAACTTTAGCCTTTGTTTAAGCTCAATGACTGATTTAACTATGGGGAAAAGAAAGCCTTTGTTAACGATTTAATACTTTGCCTTTCACTGAAAAAGCTTGTGCATATACAAAAATCATAGAGCAACACTGAGAAATACTAGCACTGGTGTTTCTTCTATTTGCAGTTCACATGTAAGTATGTCATCCTGGCAGTAAAATGGAGCTGATAGTGCTTAAAGCAGCTGTAACTTTCCCCTCCCCACATACCAGAGAACCAAAAACTGGAGACATCCCTCCTGGAAAATTAAACATTTTCAAAAATACTTACTTTCTGTGTTCTGTTCAGCAAATTTGGTTTTTTGGTTTTTTTTTTTTTTCATTTCTTCCTTCCTTGTTTCACATGTAGCACAGACCATTTATAAAGAGAATTACAGGTGGCTTCCTGAGAGTAATGATCCAGGAGAAGAGGAAAGGGACAGCAGCCTTAGGATGTTTTCTATTTACAAATCCTAACCAAGAAGTTTCTGTTCCCTCTCATGCAACTTTACAAAACTGTCTTGAAAACAACAATCAAGCCACAAAATTATTCAGCTACTACTTTTCCAACATTACTATGAAATAATTCAGATATTGCACGCCCTAGTGTTTTGGAGTTTGGGGGTTTTTTTTCACTTGTGTTTTGTTAAAGAATGATTTTTGTAAGGCTGACTTAATATATTTGTGATTTCCCTCTGAGACTCTTGAATGGAAGTGCTAGGGAGGAGAAAAGCTTTTATGTGGCTTTCCCTTCCCCATTTCTTCTTTGCTGATCTAGAACCATCTGATCTTGGCTTGTGCCTAAAGGCAAATAGACCGAAGCTGTAACTGCGGTGTAATGGTTTCAGTGATTTTACAGAAGAAGGTTTCATCACAATGTTTGCCTTTCTTCCCAAATCTTGAGTAACACAAAACCATAAACCAAAGAAAAAACACTTCAGAGCAAGGTGAGGAGAAGCCAGGAAATGGTTTGTGATGGCAGGAATTAGGGGAACATAGTTGAAATTAGGGATGGTAATGTATATTGCTATCACTCCATGACTTAATGAAGTTCAACAACAAGCCTGAATATTTTTCAAGGCCCTTGGGACAGCAGATGAGAATTTATGATCTCTGAAAACACCAAAGAAGATTTACTGTTTTCTTTCCATCAAATTACCAGCTGCTATGGTTAAAAAACAAATCCTACCATAATCTATTTTGTTAATTCTTTTTTTTTTTCAGAAAAAGAGTATAACCTGTAGACCAAAACCTTATGTAGGTCACGAAGGTTGCATAAAACACTGTGTAAATGCTGTCATAAAACCAAAGCAAAATTATTCTGCCGTAAATAACATGTGGTTACCATTTGTTTACAATTTAGTCCAGCTATCAAAACAAGCTAAACATTTTGATAAATGGTTCACAGTCATTTTGTAAAGAACACAGATTAGGGGAGGTATATCCAACATCTGCTCTTCTAGTGTCAGCAGTACTGCTGAACCTCAGGTCCCTCTGCCTGGGCAATATGCAAGCTACCAGAGCGCTCTGGGGTCAAGCTCCATAGGCTAATTGTATATGCTGCTCACTGCACTTTCCACTGATAAGCTGATTCCACTGAAGTCATCCTAATATTTTAAAAGAAAAGAAAGAATTGCAACGAATTCCCTCTTCGTTTCATTTAATTCTTTATGAAAGAAAGGACTTATAAAGAAGAGTGGGATTTGGGGTTGACAACACATCATTTTCTTAGTACACAAATTACTTAAGATCAGCAATTGTAATTTGTCTGGAGGATAAACACGGAAATATTTTGCACTAAAGAGCTGTTGGAAGTGATGTGCAGAGGGGGAATGTCTGGTTGCCTGTGGAGGCTGAAGGGAGGCTTGCTTCAAAGCCAAGTTTCAAATATCATCTGTTTTCACTATAACACTATGTAACAAAACAAGCCTCAGTAAAATTTTCATTTAAGTGGGAGAGAATTTAATTGTTTTGCTTTTTTTCAGTCATCTCTCCTCTAATTCAGAAAGATGTTTGAAGGAATTTTGTTTGCTTGGGTCTTGGACACAAATAAAGAATGTGCACTGCTCAGGAACAGATGAAGTGTTGCAAATTGGAACTAAAAATGTAAACATGTTGGGAAGTTAGGAGTGTGTATGTGAGAATGTGTACGTGTGGATGCATTTTTTTGTGAAGTGAAAGAGTTTATATAATAAAAACTTTCAAAATCTAAGGATAAAGACTCTGTCCATAATCAAGTTAACCATCAACGAATGCTTTTTTCTCCCCAGTTCACTGTGTTTTCATATGTAAGCTAGAGAAAGAGAGATCAAGCAAAACTATTAAGTGAAGACTGGCACTAAAGTGAATCTGCTATGCAAACCTAAAATTAGAAATGCTGTCTATCTTCTAGCTAAGTATGAACTGCACGTGTTATTGGAGAAAGGACATGAACTGCATTGGTGGACAACTGCTTGCAACTGAGAGATATGAAACCTGGAAGGGATGAGCAAAATGACCGCTGATCATGAGTTTCTCTCTTATGGCAGGGTGATACTCTAGGCAGGTGATTCCTGTGTGATAAGGAGTCTCGCACAATAAGGATGCATACTGAAAAACGGCCAAAGTATGGCATTCAAAGTTGCATGGCTAGTACCTGAACTGATTGTGTGACATTAATTGTGGCTATAGCTTGATTGTATCCTCAGTGTGTGAATAAAATGGTAGTTGAGATGCCCAACAGAGACATACTAAAAGCTAACAAAAAAAATATAACCTCTTTTAAAAAAGGAAAAAGGAAGCCCTCTCGGGGGAAGGTGGGGCTCATGGCTCCTGAAGTCAGGTTATTGAGTCAGCAGAGCCCCATTGTATATAGTCAGGCAAACTCCCCTACTGACAGCACGTCCATTACTTATCACACTGCCCTAGGGAAGGCACCTGATGAAAGAATCCAGTGTCAAATACTTGGGCAAGATTGAGCAATTCAGTCCCCGGGAGAGGTGAGATTAGCAACACACCGTGCTGCAGCCAGCTGGGCCCTGACGATGGGTACCTGTACTTCGTGCTGCTGGTGGCTGAGGCTCATTGTAACGCCTGGAAATCCTGTGGAGGGCAACAGCATGTAATGGAGCAAAGGGATGGATGCCCAGGAGAGGCAGGTCCCGGAAAAAACAGCTAGTGCATCGTATGCTGTTATGTATGACAATATAGACACAATAATTGAAATGGAAAAAAGGTCCAGAACAGGAGAAAAACAAGTTCGGTTACGCAACCCACTCTGTTTATACGGCAAAAGGAAAGTTTGTACTCCCACCTGATTTTCTGAGGACTGCCTTACACAACACTAGCACAGCGTGGCCCACTTGTGAGCACAATATAAATAATTCCCAACGAGAACTGTCCTATTGTTCCCATCCTCTCTGCCAAAGCTTCAGTCGCCACAAAAGCATGGCATCTCTCTTCATCCAAGCTGGTCACATTTTGAAATGTTTTCTGGTAACTGTATACTTACAGCAAGAAGTTCAGGGAAATGAACAGAATTTTATTTCCTAGGGAGCTCAAGCATGTGCCTGACTGGCTGTGATTTCTAAGATGCAAGCTCTACGTGTACATTTCCTATAGCAGGGGTACAGACCATGGCCTTACGCTCATAAAAATCTGTTGGAGACAATGGAAACCCTGCTTAGCGAACCTCAGATTCTAGCTGCTGGGCAGACCGGTTGCCACTGGTTATAATCTCACTGGCAATGTATCAGTGTTGTGCTGTTCTGCTGCTTGACACATTGCCGAAATAAAGAAAATCCAGGAGACAACCCTAGAGTTGAGTTAGGGCTGTAACTAGAGAGGTCTAAAGGCTTCTGACTGATGAGGGGCCTAACCTTAGGGGAAAAGCATAAACGGGTACTTTATAACACCTCTTTCTGACACTGATCACTTGGGGTCTAAGAAGGCTTCAGCCAGGGATGCAGTCTTTCTTCAGCTCAAATGCTATTACATTATCTCTCCCTTTTACCCAGTTACTTATTTTCACCAATCTCATAGGGACCTCGATCTTTGAGATGTCGTCTTCTCTCCCCTACCAAAATGTGACTGAAACTAGCCAATAGGTTCTGAAAGTTGAGGAAAACTAAGGACAGACACATGTACAAAGTGATGGTGTTTCCACAGTAAATCAGGCTGAAACACTTTCCACAATTAAAATACTATGCAGAAGCTATCATAGAGTCATCCTATAAAATGGAAGAGCTCAAAAGAGAGACTTGCATGGTTTTAAACTATGGTAATAGGTCAACTCAACAGTGTTTGAAGAGCAAGGATGCCAGGAGGCTGGAAAAACAATAACAAAGACTAACATTTACAATAGAAGAGAAGGCAGACACAAAAGCCAAGTCAGAGGAAAAGAGAAGTTACAGTAAGAAAAATACTAATGATCACCCCCTGCCCATGATATTTTAACCGTATTCAGCTGCTTTGAAATTGTCTTCTTGACAAATGCTTTTGCGCAGGCAGGCAAGCTTTTGACATTGGTTCCCTAAACCACACCAAACACATGATAAAGCATTATGAACCATTTTTCACCTAATCCATTTTTACAAAAATACTGGCTGCTGCCTATTCCACCCTTTGCTTTTGATGATGCCAGGCATCATGCTGGGCAAACAAGACTATGTTGTTCAAGGTTTCTTGGAAAAAATCTCCGTTGTTATTATCTGGCAGTTCCCTAAAAGCACTGCACTGAGGAAAACGCAAGTGATGAAACAACTGAGAAAAAGACACTCCTCGGTTTCTCTGTTCATCCCCCTCCCTACTTCTACTCTACTTTAAAAGTAGGTGAACTGGATCTAGAAGATCAAAGGATCATCTCAGCACGCAAAGGCATTCTTTTTCAAAGAGCTGCTGGGAAGCGGTATAGAGAAATCAACACTGTAAGACGTTCACTGCAAACAGTTTAGCTCTCACTGGGGAAGCATTCCCCATGCCCCTGAAAAACGGTGTAAACTGGGCTACAAGAAAACACAAAAGGATTATGGAATCTGTTGGGAGCATGGAGCCAGCAGAACGCTACAGATCATTTGTTTGAAAGCAAAAAGGATAATCAAAATGCTTAGGAGAGTTATCATTTAAAATGGGCCTTACAAGTTTTTTCCACTGTCCAATTCTTCACAGCAGGGTAATTCAAGTGTACTCAAGTTCTCACCACTGCAAGTGACATCAAGGGTAAGGTTTATTAAACAGTTGTTGGTAATCACCTATAAAAAGAACTGTTCATATAAATGCAAAAAATTACTCCCAGATCCCTTTCTTCTGGCCTGTCCTTTTCAGCACGCAGATGCATGCTCTTTCCAGTAAAAGACTGGTCGCAAGCCTAGCATCCGCTTTACTACAACTTCTGATTCCACAGACCAGGACAGAAGGCGATAATGAAGCACAAAAAGGGATTTCTGGTGTACAGGGAACAGCATGTCCTCAGACAGAGTAGACAGCTGTGAAGTACAAGCTCATATACTAGAACATACAAGAGCTTGATAAGCAAAAAGTAGATTACCTAAATCAGAGAATACTATTATTTGCCATTTCATTCCTTCAGGGTGAGGGTACCAGTTATGAAGTCTGATGCAAAAAAAATCAACTGTCTGCAAAGTGAATGTTTGTTCAGAATCTTCCTTTCCACCTATTTACCTGAAAATCGGAAATACACTGAATGAGAAAATAATCCACTTGTTTAAGGTCAAGACATGGACTTAAACAACTTTAAAAAAAAAATCCAAATAAAACTGAGTGTTTCATGCTACAACTGTCCTCACCTAACAACCTGCATTTTAATTTATAGCCATTTAAACTTGTTTCCTCGAAGTGAATATAAGTATGTGGAGACACATTCTATGCTAAGCTTGTTTCTGTCACTCATTTTCTGTATGGCATGGGGTATGTTATTTTCATTTTCCGCTTAGTTTCCCTCATAATGAACTAGCCCATGGAACTCCCTTAAAACAATATTGTATTAGCAAAGTTAGACAGTCAAACACAAGGCAGGAATATCCAGAGCTTTCCGAATTAATGCAAACGTTTTTGGAAGCACTAACAAACTTGGAATTTAGCACTGAACATCAATCTCTGCTCATAGCTGGAGGAAAATCTTGGTGGCAGGAAAAGGGACTGCTGGAGCACTGCGATACTCCTCACATCTTCCATTAAAGCATTCAGTATTGATTTTTACCAGAGACAGAACTGCAAGACTCAGCAAGCCACAGGCCTGAGCTAATGGGGCGGTTCCTGTTCTGCCTCTAAAGTGGACTGAATGGAGGCACTATCACATGAAGTATCAGGAGAATAACACTTTGGACACTGGTGCAGGCATTTGACCTGCAGTCGTCTCAGACAACAAGTTGCCAAATTTTCTGAAGACTAAGAAAATACACATTCCGTTTTGCAGACAAATCCATTGTAACGCTGTAACCTTGTATCAGCTTTTCAGAGATAAATCTGGATTCCCAGAAAGCTTAAGACCGTGATGAACTTCGGTTTCTTGCTACGTAACATTATGGGAAGCAAAATTGACCTGATCACACGCAATTCAAGTGCTGATCTTAGTGATACTCTCTTTTTCCAAGTACAGGCTATAGCTTCTTATGACTTTTTTTTGCAGAATGTCGAACTACACACTTACTCACTGGTGTCAGTAACACACACTGGAAAGAAAAACAAGAGTGAGGAAGAGAACCAGCTTGGAAAAAGAACCATCAATTTTCTTTTCAAATGTAGCTGAACAGGAGAGTTGAGAGGGAACAGATTAATGATTAAGAGTGCTAAACTAGGACTTTACAGTATAAAGTTATTATCATGTCCAGATGTTGTTTTTGCCTTTGACAAGGTTGCTTGAGGTTTCACTTACATAAATACAGATATGCATCTAGTCTTAAGGCACCTACATGCATTTAAAGTGCCTGTAATACTTTAAGAAACTGATCTTTATACATTCTGCACTCCAGTTCACCTGCAAAATGAGGAAGATGGTGATGGGGTAAAAAAAAAAAAGTTTGTTTAAACATTGAGTACATAATTTACTAATAGTACATACTTAGTACATAATTAGTATTAACAGATGCATTCAACAGTTATTCCAGCAACAAGCTGAAGTAGTTCTCATGCCTACAAATTGTAATACTGACCTGGATGATGATTTTAAATCCATGTAAAATTTGGGTATATTAGATGTGTATGACTGACACTCTTAATGTATACTGCATCTTTTAAAATTTCTTGCTGTTGGAAGCTTTTTAAAAATCAAAGTCACTTAAAAATGGACTTCTTCCCTTGAAAGTATTGCGCAGATCTGATTACTATGCAGCCAAGTTGAAATACTCCCTCCATCTTCTATTCCAAAACAGATGGCAAATAACGAGCAAGTTGGAATATTCTCTGCTTATAGTATTTAGCTTGCGGTTAAGGACTTTCCAACTTTCTGGGTTAGCATCATCTCACTAGAAAACTGCTGTAGATCAAGGAGGACTAGCACAGCTGACATAATTCAGTCTCAAACCAACCTTCCCATACTTAATAGCTTCTTGTGTCAGCATGTGTCCTAAGCTGAAACATCTCAGATTGAATTTGGCTACAACCTAAGAGTACAGGGATGTGTTTAGCAGATGAGACTGGCAGAAACAGAGGAGCTTAATGCGGTCAGAGGTTCCGAAGGCAGTGGAAGCACTATGGCTGCTGATGCACTGAAGGTAAAAAGGGAAGGTTTTATCTTTCTTTCCCTCGTTCCTCACAGTTTAGACACTTGGATTTTACTGTGCAGTGTGTCACCACTCAAGTGGGAAAGGAGACAAACTGGCAAGATTTTTCTTAATGTTTCTGCAAGCCTACCAAGATTGCACTATTCCAAAGTAAACAGCTACCCTGAAAAAAAACCACAAGTCTTAAGCAATTAAATTCACGATGCCTACTAATGAAATTGTTATTCTATGACATATGTAATTACCAATTAATTATCCCTCATTTTAACAAGTGACAGGAGGCTAGAGGCTTTTTCATTCCACTTAAAAATACACCTGTAGTGGTGTAAAAGACAATTGATTTTAGGTTTTTCAGACTAAAATTACTTTACACAAAAAGCTTCTTCAAAATGATAGACGATGGAAGTCACACCTCCTTAAATGTGTTTTGGTAACCTTGTTTATTTCTTTAAAAAAATAATTAACTACTATGTCTCAAGTCAACTCTTTAAATCATGCTAGTTCCTTGCAGAGGTTAATATCAGTTCAAGAGTACTGAACATACAGTCCCCATTAATTTCAGTCTTCCTTAAATTTTCTTGTTAGAATAGTGGCTATGGATGTTCAGTTCTCCTCTAGTCAGAGTGCTAACATGGCTTAGGTTAAACTCCAAACCCCTATTTTCAAAACTCTCCCCTTCAGCTAGCGGACTGATACAACTTCAACATAACTAGTTTTGGAGAAACATGAATTGCAGAGACTTCAGAAGAATTTTCATTATCTTGTTTAAAACAAGATATGGGAATAAAATAGAACCACAACTTTGGTTTACAAAGCATAGCTTTAATTATACAGATTGCTTCAATGAATTTTCAAATATAGATTTTAAAAAGTCACTAGTGTTTTAATATATGCTTTCTGAAATAACATGGTAACATTTACTTTTGAAATACTTATTGCTAATATGTTAATATTTGTCCAGTTTTACCGAGTGTTAACTATTGAATATTTTTGTTTAAGTGTTCAATAATAATTAACTCATCATTGAAGTGCCATCTCTAGACATTCTCTAGTGCATATATGCTTTTGTAGGGATTTAGGCATTACTCTGATTTACAGGTTATGAAGAGCTTAAATATGTCTGCTAGACTCAAATGGGAGCCATGCTTAAGTTACAGGAAAAAAAAGCACCTAACCTACTGAAGTGGCATAAATAACTAAGAGAGAAGATAATGACTCGGTCGTAAAAGCTAACAAATTTATATACTTTGTGCTTCAGTTTTAGTCTTTTCTTGGTCTCAGGAAGAATGTGAAATACCAGAAAGTGAACGATTGCCTGGCCCACAGCATTCTGGTATAATCATAATAATCTGGGTAATTCAAATAGATTGTGAAGAATTTCATGTGGAACAAATTATGTTAAAGAAGATTCTTTAATGAAATGTCATTTTTGACTCACGGAGTACATTAAGTAATTTGAAGGCAAGTCTTCAGGGCCAGTCAGGTTCCAAGTGGATTTCTTTATATGGTTCCCCAACACATACCTCAAGAAGTAGCAAGGTAGTTTTATCATTATACAAACTGAATTTTGGCTTCTTTGCTGAAATTATCAGCAAAGGCACCAACTTGGAGGTGATTTCTTATCCTATGCAAACTGCTCAGCCACAGTTCCTTTCGAATAAGCCCAACAGCAGTCAGAAAGTGGTTTCTACTGACCCATGTGACAGTGAACAAGTAGTGAGAATCTGGTATTCCACTAATAATCTCCCAGTCACTTGCTTCTTTCACAGTGTCATTTTCAAACCAATCTTGCAATGTTGTAGCTTTCTACGCCACTGTAACCTGAATTTGATAAATCAACTCTTTTACAGAGCAGGAATTTCTTTAACAACTTTGTACAGACTCTAACGTGACATCAAATAGCAGTATATACTTTGAAAATAGATTCAGATTGGGTTTTAATATATTTTTCACATGTATTTTAGTTTCTCTCAAAATGGAGTATCACTGATTTGCAATCACCCTAAGACAGCTGACTTCTATGTAATTCTTATTGTGTCACTTCAGAATATAGTATATTAGGAAAAAAATACAGTTCATCAATGAAACAATTTCATTTTGAAAAGTTACTTTACCTGTAAGTTATGCGACAGGAAGAAGGCAACTTAGGTTAAATGTGTTACACAGAAAATCCACTAATGACCAGAATGCAGTCTTAGAGACCTGGAGGTTTAGAGGTGTGGAATTTTTAGAGTTTTACAAAGTAATTTCAGAAGAATCAGAAAGGAATCTGAAATGATGCAGCATAAAAATTGCAAGGATCATATGACTAATTTTCATGGTGGAAAGGTTCAGGTTGAAACACGCTGCCTGTTCAAACTTTCTGGGAGAGAACATGGAGGATCTTAGTTCTTAAAAATGCTGTCAGATAAATCACGTCACCTATGTGACCCACGCAAAACCATTGTTTGCTAAAGCTCCAAACACATTAGCATTTAACAGAGGTTTCCAAAGGCCAAAATCAGTCTCTTCAGTCACTAAACGAAGATTCACTATCAGAACTGTCTTCTGCTTTCCCATCATCTCCCCAGGCAGGCACAGGGGCATCTGGGGTCCTGCAGGCAACAAAAATGTTCTATGTTGTAAATCCTAGAAGGTGGCTGAGAACACAAGCAACTTAGCATGTAATGCTAATGCCCTTTCACTACAATTGCATGCACTTAATTTCCACAACATTTAACATATTAACTGGTTATGGTTTACAAACTCACACCTTCTTGGTATTGCTTCACTTACAACTGAAAGATAAACACTAGAAACTGTAACTCACCGGACATCAAAATTCTGTAGACATCAGTTTGAATGCACATGTTTGAGGTTATTGGAAACAACAACAGATCACTAAGAAGTGGTAAACACTTGTAGAAAGAGTTGAAAGTAAGCAATACTGATTAATTCAATTTTTTTCAATCTTCAGAGGTTCTAGGGCTGAAAGGAACATGCTGTACACCATTAAGCAGTGTAAATAGTACATGAAAAAAATAAGACAGGAAATGAACAATATTGTATCCAACTAAAACTGCAGGGATAATTTAGAGAAGCAAAAAGGAATTACTCAGAGTGGAATTTGGCTAGAACATTGGGTTAAATTTGACATGCAAGAGCAGCCATGGGATTTTTATTGACCATAAATGATCAGACCTCTTGTATTTAGTTTTGAAGAGAATATTTAAGATGGATCTTAAAATCGTGTCAAAACATTTGCTCAGGGAATCTACTGGGAATGAAGGGGAGAGAAGCAAGCCATCTAAAGACTAGCTAACACTACTGACTGAAGACGTTGGCTCTCCCTGGAGTCTCCCTCCTAAGTATGTAATGACTTTGACAATACAAGCAAGACCGAGCCTGGTAAATTCTGAAACCAAGGTAGGAAATACACATGCAATTATACTTGGGGAAGAGGAAGAATGATCTCCACAGAAACTAGCTTCCTGTATGATAGTTAACTGCTTTTTTTGATAAAATATTAGATTTTAAACTAAGCCGACAATTGTACTATTCGTCCCTTTGTTATTTATCTTGGGGCTACCCTGTGTGTCATGCCACAGAATTTCTTTTCCAACTTTAGTTCTGTTTATTATAATTTCTCTGTTGGAAATCCCTAAGGTACCTTTGAAGTGTTTCTAAACATTTTGGGTGCAAAAATGAGAAGTGCATTAAAGAACTGTAAGAGAGCCTTCTCCCTCCCCCCTGCACACCTCTAAAATAAATTAAGAAAGCGTTTGCTTTCTCATGCAAATACCACTTCACAATATTATTCCTTGTTGCTGTGGTAATGACAAAACAGAAGAGCTGTGCAAAGACATGTGATCTGGAGAGACCAGTGCAAAAACTCTCCTCTAGTAAGGACAGGAAGATGGCAATGAATTCCTTTAGTTTGTGAGAGCAGGACAAATTCTCCTGGAACTGTAGACAGGCAAGAGAGGAAGGAGAAGAAACAAAGGTTAAAAATGGATAAATTGGGAGCTTGATAGAACAGGCAGTTTTCAAACTCCACAAAAAGTTGAGAAAGGAGCGATAACAGAAGTAGAACAGCTGAAGGAAGAGAGTATAAACTTCGTATTATTAGAATTAGCATCTCTGTAGCCACAAAACCACCACGCTCAGTCACTGGCAAGTAGCTGGGAGAGTCTGCAGTAAGCGACTGAGCATACAGCAATATGTACATTTTCTTAATTTTCACTGGGACTGAGTGAGCAGGCCTAAGGAACCTGAAGACCCAAGAAATGTGGTGTGAATGGCAAGATACATATAAAAAAAAAGTCTATGATATTCAGACAAGAAAGCAAGAAAATTAAAAGAAAGGTCACCCCTGACTCCTTAAAATATTATGCATTATGCACCTTGCCAAATAATTAGCTTTCTTTAACCAGGTAGATTTGCTATACAGTTTTCAAACGAATAACATTTTAAAGAAAATCCTTCTAAGCATTACTGTTGCACAGAATCTTTGAAGATGGACTTTGAGACCAAACCCCAAACATATTCTATCAGCCCCAATCCACAGTAATAACATTTCTGTCTTAACCCAAAACAGACAATCCAAAAGCAGGTACTTGTTTTAAAAAGCTTCTGAAATTTTAATCTATTACCCTATTTTTATCTACTATAAAAATCCATCCAAACATGAAGAAATAGCAGCATTTACAGAAAGGTATGGACCAGAAATGCAGAGTAAAAAATACAACACATTTAACACACATATAGTAAAACCATGTTTGATAACCCTGTCTCAGACTTGCACAGGTTCTTACTTGTGTTTTCTTATTTCTCATTCGATCAGTAAAAATGCCAAATGAGGAATAACTACTTTAGGCTTATTTAGACACCAGGACGTAGCTCAGAGATAAAGTAACTCAACATATGACGATACTTCAGTTTTCCTATATTTTTATTTATTTTATTAAACAAGTTGCTAGTTTCAGAATAAGCCTTTCCAAAATGAAAAAAGACTTCACTGGAAAGGAGAAGTGGACTTTCTAATACATTGACAGTTTCTGAAGAGGATGCAAAAGTTTTTGAAACAGTTTAGTGGCTATAATGTAAGAATGAAAGTTAATATTTTCATCCGTTTAACAAATTCTGTGAAATAGTACAGCAGAACTAAATTACACATCAAATATAAAATAAGCCTAAAATTCATGCTTATGGCCAGACAAACAGCTTTCAAAATGAGTATCTATTCTTAGTAGTCTTCACATCAGGTTAGCTCAATCATCAGTCACAATTTCGAACTGCTGACTTCAATTTACACTGTCAATGTTGAAGTCAAGTTGTACACTCCATCTACTGAGGGAATCTGGAAATAACTGTGTTGTCCCTCATGCACTCGGCAAAATAAAATAGAGTTTGTTCTTATTACTCTACAGTGATGACAAGTTGTTATTGAAGTGCTGAAAGAAAGTATCGGGGAAAAACCTCATACTCTAAACAGTACAGTGAAAATGGCCACTGACATATTATTTGATTCCTCATCGCTAAATGCACATTGTCAAATGTTACCTTGTCACTGCCATATCCTTTTCCTTGAACTGCACCACCTTCTGCTTGGCTTGGAAGAAGTCCTTCCATTTCCTCTCAAGTCTGAATGGTAAAGTCCTGCAACTTTCTGTTTGGGAGGGTGCAGTACCTACCCATTTATATTCCCGTCTCTGTATTTCCTGGGCCTTGCCTTGGACTAAACAATACCGAAAAGACAGCTCAAACTTGAGATTGCATCCCTCCTCCTTTGGTACTGATGGCCCTCTTCAGACCTATAAAATGCTAAAAATGCCTTTCATGGAAGACTTCAAAACCTGTTTTAATGCTGATAATTTAGATTCACAATACCATAAACAAGCTTTTCTAAGCACATTTTATTCCAAGTTTTTTAAACGCATGGTTGCATTCCAGCCCTACTGAAAGTTACAAATCACTTACTCGAGAAGATCTGGATTTAGCCCTTCAGAAATCATTTTGTTTCGTATTGCCATAACAGGAACACCCTGTGTAGGAGGAGGAAGAATAATATGAAACTACTGGACACAAACAGGTGAACTAAATTCCACAGGTTCTTTTAGGGTACACTTGCATACAAATTTATGCATGTCACTTGTTGAACAAGAGCATGGAACGATAATCTCAGTTGCCATCAGTATGAACCTAGAAGCAAGAAATGACTGAGACCAAAGGCCCTTTTAATCCTTCTTATATTTATGGCAAAACATCTAGAGAAAGTTGCAGGGAGAGAATCGGGAACGGACAGATATATTTGCAATTCATGCAGACAAAACCAGGAAGCTGAAGTTATGTGTATGGATGAGAATGTGAAGAAAGCACAAAGACAGGAGACAACAGTTGTGCTAGAAAGATGAAGAAGACTCGGACATGCTGAAGGTATAGCCAAAGAGGGAGGAAAACCAGGAAAGTGCATCTGCTACCGCTCTGGAAGGATACCTTAAGGCAGTGCTAAAAATTGGAAAAGTCTTTAAAAAGCACGCAGAAAAAGGCAAACAGGACATAAGAACAGAAGCACAATTTAGAAGTGATTCCTCTGAATACAAGTGCTTGTACAGTCAGGCTTGAATATTCTATGACTTGTGGACAGATTTTAGCCAACTACGTATGTGTTAAAAAAATTCCTTCCTTTCACTGCAAGTCCTTCCACAGCTTCTGCACTTTATTTTATTCAGCAACACCTAAACATGCCCTCATCTTGGATCGCATACCCAAGAACACTTTGACCCACGTCATCTTAGGAGATACATTCCAACAAACTGCTCCTATGTTTCCATTAGAGTTGCTCAAAGACAACTTGTTGCTTTGCCATCCAGTGTTGCAAACCATCAGAAATACCACCTGGACCACTGCATGCCAAGATAGGAGGGAAAAAAAAAAGAGGACACAATTTCTGATTTCCAAGGGACAAAGCTACTGATGGTCTAGGAAAGTCAGGAGAGGCCTCACAACCTAAATGAAAAGTAGTGTAGGATTCTTTTGGCACAGGACAAGTATCTTTTGTCCAAAGTAAGTAAAATAGTGATAAAATAAAGGGCAGCCATGACTAATGTTCCAGAGAAGCATGTGGTACTAGTGACAGTTGCAGCAGCTAACCTGGCAAAGTAAGAGCTAAGCTAGCTGTCTTACTGTGTTTTCCTTGTGCAGTTCCACAGTAAGAATCACAATCAAGACTTGTGCATGAAGATTCTGGAATAGCACACAGACAGGTATGTAGTTTTAGCAATCTATTAGGCATACCGGCAAAAATGTGACTCAAATAGTTGCAAGGTATTAGCTTGTAATAAAGAATTTCTCAGTAATTCACAACTAATGTACATCGCAAAGGGAAAGCATTTGAGTATTTCATGACAGTTTGAAATATTCACTTATTCTAGTATAGATTTGGACACCAGGGATTGTGTGTCTATACACCATCTCATACTATCTTTTTTCCCTCGCTTAACTCCTCTTAGGGTTTCCTTTCCCCAGCTCAGAAGTCACTGATGAAGTGTTTATGCATCAATTCAAACCAAGTGAAAACAAGATTGAGTCAGATCAGGCAAAGCAGAATTTGTATTTGTTTTCAATGAAAGGGAGCTTGGTATATGAACTTTTAAGAATGGATTGGAAACTTATGTTTTTACGTTCACACTTGGAGAAGTGTTTTATTCCAAAATTGTATGCACCAAAATATGTAAGAAAAAACCCTCTCAGTACCCTCGTATATCACGGATTTACAAAACTAATCTGAAGTTTAACCAAAATACCCTTTAATAATGGACTTTTTTCCTGAAGGAAAACAAGTAAGATTGTACCTATATCTGTTTATTGTACAATTAGGGCATTACAATTACTTTACCTTTCATATGTTCATAAGTTTTAATCTGGAAAATCAGAGCCTAATACTGCTGTGACTCTAAATCTTACTAAAACGGACAACTATTTTAAATCTAAACAGTAACTACACTGTTGGGCAATCCCAAGCACAAATACAGGCTGGGCAGAGAATGGATCGAGAGCAGCCCTGCAGAGAAGAACTTGGGGGTGTTGGTTGACGAGAAACTCAACATGACCCGGCAATGTGCGCTTGCAGCCCAGAAAGCCAACCATGTCCTGGGCTGCATCAAAAGAAGAGTGACCAGCAGGTCGAGGGAGGTGATTCTGCCCCTCTACTCCACTCTCGTGAGACCCCAGCTGGAGTACTGCGTCCAGCTCTGGAGTCCCCAACATAGGGAGGACATGGACCTGTTGGAGCAAGTCCAGAGGAGGGCCACAAAGAGGATCAGAGGGCTGGAGCACCTCTCCTATGAAGACAGGCTGAGAGAGTTGGGGTTGTTCAGCCTGGAGATGAGAAGGCTCCAGGGAGACCTTATAGCAGCCTTCCAGTACATAAAGGGGGCCTACGAGAAAGCCAGAGAGGGACTTTTTACAAGGGCGTGTAGTGACAGAACAAGGGGTAATGGCTTTGAACTGAAACAGGGTAGGTTTGGATTAGATATAAGGACGAAATTCTTCACTGTGAGGGTGGTGAGGCACTGGAACAGGTTGCCCAGCGAATTTGTGGTTGCCCCCTCCCTGGAAGTGTTCAAGGCCAGGTTGGATGGGGCTTTGAGCAACCTGGTCTAGTGGAAGGTGTCCCTGCCCATGGCAGGGGGGCTGGAACTAGATGATCTTTAAGGTCCCTTCCAACCCAAACCATTCTATGATTCTGTGATTCTACACTGAGCATACAGGTCCACTGAAATGGCACAGGTGTACTTTTCTAACATAGGAGCCAATACTAAATTTCCATCGCATTTGTCTCTGCCCAGTTAAGATTTGAAATAATCCAAATCATTACACATTCAACACAGTGTACCCCAGCCCTACTCCCAGCCTGGTCCTGCAGCTCGGGAAGTGTGCAGGTCCTGGAGAAGCCACAGTGCAAGTAGCAATCTTGTTGCCAAATAGGTTTTGGTTCTCCATAGTGCAGAAAGAGGTCACATATCATCAGTGCTGGCAATTCCTGAAGAGCAGTGCACTCTCCATGTTTGGTTTTTATGTCAGTCCTTTAAAGTAAGGATCAATCTATATCAGGCCAGTCAGTATCTTGGCGTCTATGCAGTCATGTTTGGTGTTTAGAATCAAGTAAGACTATTTGTACTTTAAACATGAAGTTTATCTGAAATCTCAGACTGCTCCTCTCACGCTGTCAATAGAAGTGTTCTGAATATTTATTGTAGCAAATATGATGTTGCTTTTGTAAGGTTTGCTTGAATATTATTGTTGTATATTTTAAAAAATATGAATTTAGTATGCCTAACTGCACTCCATCAAAATGAGTTTGTTACTATTTCACAGAACAGCTATCTTGAGTGTGAAAGAACTATCTGTTCACAGTGCTAATTCTTAAATACTACAAATACTGTGTGCAATAAATAAATGATCAGTTCAAACAAATCTTCAGCTAGAAACTTAATTTGGGCAAATAAATGACACTAAGTGAAATACTTGACTGTACAAGACGACAAGTTTGGCAAATTTGGGCAAACAAATGACACTAAGTGAAATACTTGACTGTACAAGACGACAAGTTTGGCAAATACAAAAACGCACATTCATTTGTAGTATGTTAGTTTGACTTTCCTACAACACTGTTTACAACTGGCAGCGGAGTCACCAGGAACTGCCAGTACAAAGGACAAATGTGGAAAGTGAGATCTCGCTCCTCTAGCAGTCACCAAAAAAAAGTCAAAGTAATTAGACCATACAGGACTTTCACATCCACTTTGAAGTCTGGCATTAAATCAATACACTAACATAGCGTTCTACTCTCTACCGCCCCACTGCTAGATTTTC
Organism: Gymnogyps californianus; assembly: GCF_018139145.2. NCBI lineage: Eukaryota > Metazoa > Chordata > Aves > Accipitriformes > Cathartidae > Gymnogyps > Gymnogyps californianus. The sequence goes on from NC_059471.1 coordinate 156,399,343, forward strand.
AAAATGGTTTGTAATAAGCTACCCATAAAGTGCCAATTTGTGATTTAAATGAAAAATAAGGTCTGGAACATCATCCAAAGTACCAAGCACACCAATTGTAATAATTGCTCTGAAGAGGGAGTGAAACCATGCAGTTAGTTTTAATATAAGTAACATTTTACTAATACCATGACACAGTCATATTTTCCAGAATTATAATATATATTTTAGAGGAAAATTCCCACTGACAGCTTGAAAATAAAGACAGATTTTTGTCTTTGTTTCCAACCTCATTTTTAATTTTGTGAATGTGAAAAAAAGAGCTCTTAAAAAATGTCACCAAGAGTCTCCCATTCACCTTTTCACTCCTTCAGTAGTTTTCACACATGTAGATATTGAGATTACATTAATTTATTTCCTACTTATCTGTAGAACAGCCCACAGATAAAGAGGTAAACAAAACCTGCATCATGAGTAACAGGAAACTGAAGTGGAACCAAGTAGTGAAGCAATTCTTGTATCTCTATTTTGAACCCTACAGAAATATCAAATACTCCTGCTCTGGACTATACTAGCAAAGCTGCATTTTGTACCCTACAGCAAAACCAAACTATAATCATGTCCGTGTGTAAGGAATGACACTTATTCTGCCAGAATAACTACACTTTCAGTGGCATCTTCTGTGACTCCAGCTAATATCACTCTGCACTTACACATCTTCAGACCTTCAGTTCACAAGTTTATTGGCAGAATTTTGTAGAAAGATCTTGCCTGAAGCTGTCTGAGGGAATATATTACATCAACCCATTTATTAGAGAAGATGTGCTAGAAATATTGTGATGTTATCCTAGCTTAAAGATTACTGTTGCACTATATGTCTTCAGACATTTAACGTTCACTTACAGCTGTGTGTGACATTCCACCTAAAAATAATGAAGTCCTCAAAGAATGATAAGAGAACTGACTTACCACTTGTACCATTTTGAGATATCTGGCATATCTTGGATCCTTGGCCACAGTTCTGACATTTTCTGTTACTACCTCTGTTTTCTGTAACCCTTCTTCATGTATATCGTTTTGCTGTATACAAAAAAGATAACACTATAATGGTTAGGTATACAGACCAGAAGCATGGAGAGATTTCAGTCCATAAAATTTGTAATTTGAGGGTAAAGTGCAACTCTTCTTCATCAAGATTATTCTGATCTACACTCACAGTATTAGAGATTTCCAAGATGTATGAATACACAAAACCCAGCTCTTCCGTTATTCACTGTTACAAGTGTGACCTTCTACTTTTAGTCACAATTTTAAGTTATTGCACAATACGGGGGGGAGGGAAGCTTATAATAGCCCTGTTAAGTTTGTTGTATTTAATGAATAAAACAGAATTAAATTTAAATGCTCACTTTACAAAAAATATTTTTTTTAAGGATTATAGCTATATATCTCCTCTAGTGGTCCAATGCATTTTTTCCTCAAAATATTTATTTGATCCCCTGACAAATGTTTCATACAGATCATGCAACTTTTAAACTATAGTTTTTAGTATAAACCATTAACCTAAAGGATAACATAATGAAATCAAAGAATCCTTGAGAGTAATTCATTAAAAAAATGAAAAATGACAAGAAGCTATAGTACTATTTAAAGGACAACAGAAAACTGCATGTTTGCTATTAAACTAACCATTTGAAAGTAGCATTGGAAACCTCCTTTCAGGAATATCTGTCCCCAGATTAACATCTGAGAGAAAGAACATTTTAAAGAAAACGAAATAACCGGGAGTCATTCTCTAACATGACTGAAACATGCAATGCTAACTGTCCATTCTGTCTCCCATGTTGCTGGCTGCAAATTAGTTACAAATTTTAACAGGCAGGGAAAAGCAGCAGAGTACTCCAGCTATTGCTGCTCCACAGCAACTTCCACCAAATAAGAGAATCCTGAGATTGGAATTGGAGATTCCAAGAAAAGAAACTGTAATAGGAAACTGGGGAAAGAACTCCATCTACAAATGAGCCAGAAAGCCTCACTTAGTGAAGTGGTGATCACAGCATTTAAGTCTGGGTTAAAAAACCAACCAAACACACACACACACAAAAAAAACCACAACAAAAAAATTAATTGCAGGGATAGGATCTTAATGTTGATCACTTACAATAAGCTGGCATTTTGTGTACATAGATGATAATATACAGAAAACATTCGCTGTAATAACCTCTTTGAAATAAAGTATGCTAGAAACTCCAATTTGAGCTGAAAGCTCACATTCTAAAGGAAGGAGAAAAGAGTTGGAATTATGTGATTCGAACTGTTATTTTCATTCATGACCTTCCCAGTCCCCTGATGTAATTCATGTTCGTATTTTAGTGTGACTGAAGAAGAGGAAGGAGGCATTTACCATTAGATTTGAGTTAGTTCTAATTATTTAAGCCACATACTCAAGAAACGGTATACCCTTTTTTGTTTTAAGTCACTCATTAAAGAGTTTCATTAGTGAAAAACGTAGTTTTACATCTTTACAGTTGATTGCTCTCTTCCAATAGACTTGCTTCTTTCATCTATTTCAAATGAGACCAGAAACTTGACACTTGAAGAGGTATATTCCTTCAATGTATTAGTTATGCTTCATTACTTACTCCAGATTGAGGTGATACAGCCGTCTGTTGATCCGTAGTAGCTTGTGCCACAGGACCATTTGTAACTCTATTCATATTTGCACTGGACACTTCAAATTTGACATCTTCTAGGCCAGGAATAGAGGATAACTGAATGTACAAAACATCATCAAATAAGCAACGAGCATATTGTAAGTCTATGTGTACAATAAAATCTGCAGTATGCTGCTTACCACATATTCCCGAGGTAGGTTTCACATTAGTAAAATCGTAACTTTTTATAACTAGTTTTGGTATTTTGATTGGCAAAAAAAAAAAAGATTTTTCTATTCAGGTGGCTTCTACAACAAAACCCCCAAAATACTCCATTGGAGCTTTCACTGTTAACACAGGGTTGCAGTGCAGGAAAGGCTTCAACATCTTCCCAGCATTTTGCTGCTGCACTTATCAACCACACAAGAGCCGTGCCATCTTCTCTGCTACTTCCTCTACAGTGAAAGAAATCATGACAAGAACAGCTCTATTACCTAACAGATGGGTAACTGATTACAGATTTTGCAATTTTCTACATCTTTCACTCTTTTTTAAGGAAATGCTGAGAGTGGATATTAAATACGCCACATATCTATTTGAAGGAAATTCTATTTAACATGATTATGGAGAATTCTGCAAAAACTATCAATACTGATCATTCCTAAATATTTTGAAATAAATAAGAGTTAGTAAGCACTGTTTGCACTACTACAGTATTTTTTTCACAAAGATCTTAATGAACGGTTTCAAAATGTCCTACCCCTGCTCCCAGAAAAGCCAACCGAAATTGCTTCCATCATTATTGAAAGAAGGATTGGTTAAAACTTCACAGTGGGTGTTTTTTTGGTTTGGGGATTTTTTTTTTCTTTTAGCAAATTAAATGATAATATATGACTATAGATTATATCCTTTTCTCATTTTAGCTAAAGAAGATACATCAAACACATTTGTGTTAGCTTAGATCCAATTCAGGTCACATTTCAATATCAAAAGGTTTACAAGGCATCTAGTTACTTATACCAGTTGAAATCCTTACAGTCCGGTAACACTTACAAAGATACTTTTGCTTTACAAAGGGGTCAAAAATTTGTTATTAGAGTTTGCCTGGCAAATGCAATTTCGTACTGCAACCCTGCAACACAAGTTGCATATTTTAATATCGGAAAACTTCTCTCCATTTTCTTAAAACCAAACATTGCAATAAAATCAACACAAGTAAGCTGTCATATAGTTCAGTCACCCTTTCAAGATCCAAGTGCTCCTTTCCTGTTCAATATGCTTAACAGAGACAAAACCAACATTTCCACTATGTGCTGTTGGTTCCTTTCTTCCATATCAACTACATGTTCAAATGTTACACAATATAAGTGGCATGGCATGCAAAGAGAGAATTTGCCATGGGAGCATTTTGTATTAACTCCTTCAAATCATTACGAAAACTTATTTGCTCAATTCAGACTATGGAAAGGAACCTATCTCATGTAATCTAGGAAGCTGTCACTGTTAGAAGACAAAGTCTGTACACATACAAACCTTTGCATCCAAAATATTGAGTGTTGTTTCAATTTGTTGGATACGGAGAGAGAGTGCTGACAATTTCTAGAATAGAAAACAATTAGGACGTGAAAACACTCCCCTAGGCACTTGCACATATAAAACAGTTCACGTCTAGCTAAACAAAATCACTTCTGTCTTCTACCTGCTGAAGGCAGAGTAGAGTGTAAATGAGATGGTAACATTATGAAACAAATGAAGCAATGACATCCCTTTTTAGTACAGTAGCTACATTGGTTCAAATTTTAAATAATTTTACTAGGCAGTTAGTTTTCCCAAATAATGACTAACAGAAATGAAGACAGACTATGTACAAAAGAAAGCCAAAGTAAATAGGGTATTACTTTGGGGAACTGGAGAATAATGGTAGACATATTGTACTCTCACAGTTACCAAAACATCTTTCTTCAAAGCTTTTTCCAAATGTGGAAGATGAAAAGATGTGATGTGTGTGTATGTAACCGAGCAAATACGAAGTAGAAAAATCTGATAAAGAATACAGCAGGTGATTGAAAGTCCTATACAGTCAAAATGCACAGTGAACCAGAACTAACCAGAAGCTTTATATGCTCCAGGTGCACCTCAATCACATTTTGACACTTTTTTTTTTTAAAATACAACTTAAGTTTTTCTAAATTAATCTATAAGAACTGTCACTCTTTTAACTAATCACTACCATACTCCACCAGACCTGTCCAAGTGCAGTTGGCTAGCATGCTGGCTGGCAGCTATGTACCACTCTGACAGCTTTCTGGCACATTGGCAAGATTCTGCCTGGCTCTGAAGCAGAACTTTAACACCCTAAGAAAATGGCAGTTCTGCCAATATGCTAGAAAAAGTAAAAAGAGACTGACAGGAGTTAGTCTTTTTGGATAGTGCACTGACTTGTTTACAGATGGTTCTTCGTTCATGAAGAGGAGTTAGTTCCTATTGAAAGGAACTATGTGCCCTACATGTAGCTGGGTAAAGGGGAGGAAAGATGTACAAAAGACAGTTATATAACTTCACGGGTCAGTTTGACTAGACAAGAGCCAAGAAATTTAGAGTTAAGGATGGTGTCACCCCTAATTTTGAACTTCTTGGCTTTCGTTGACTTACACTGGGACCTTTCACATTAAAAACACTTCTGTACTTCACAAATACAAAAAACTTTTCAAGGACTTTACAAAGCAACTATTTAGTCTCTTGGGTAATAACATGTGTAGGTTAACTAATAACTGTTTTATTAAGTAGACTTCACAGCATTGCTGCATGCTGAAGATGGCTTTAAATATATGTGTTCTGATTTCCACAGTGCCTACGTAAGAGGTAATATTGAGATCGTGTGACAACTGAGTTTTGGACAACCGACAACAGGATCACCACGCAGTTACACCGTCCCACGTATCAAGTTACAGTAAGTTTAAAAATCTAGAAAAAAATTACTTTTTTTCCTCTGAAGCTCTGTATGTTGATGTGGTAGCCGAATTTTATACTTGTCATGGGTCTGGCTCTAAACTTTACTAACAAATAACAGAATTTCTCAGATTACATGGCTTAGTCTAATTGGATTTGACTGCTGCCCTAGCCCTGCTGGCTAGGGCTGTATAGTAGTCTTTGTTGCATAAACTAGCGAACAGTTACAAAAAAACCACTAATGACAAAAAGGTTAAGCTCAAAGCCACATTAGAAAACACTCTTTCTACAAGGGAGGAAGCACTCTTGTCCTGTTCAGTGGACAATTCTAGTCCTGTCAGTCTGGTATATTTCCATTGACACTAAAGTCACCACAAAAACTTATTAACACTAAGTATTTTTATTTTTCTCTTTTTTACAAGACACTAAAATTAACTGCTTCATGTTCCATACTAATCACTTGCCAGAAATGACTTTTTTTCCGCATCAAAATTATTTACATTCAGAGCTTAGTGTATCACCCTTTTAAATTAAAGATAGTAAAATCTGAAAGCAAGTTTTGATGCAATATCCTGGGACACAGATGAGAGGGATACTGACTGTCAAAATGGATTCAGCACCATAGGAATATGGCATTCTTCTTCCAAAACAAGACGATATTCACAGATGGAGCACAGAACAAATTCCCTGTATCAAAAAGTTCAAAGACTGTGCCAAATGCAAAAGTTCAAGGAAACAGGATTAAGTGTGGTATAATCAGCAGTTCATGTGGATCTTGGGGAAAAAAATCTGTCTTAAGCACTTACTCAAGAGAAACCTTGAACAGAAAGCAGACTAAATTTTTTGGTTTAAGCCACCAGTATTATTGCATCCAAAATATTTAAATGAATGGTTCTCATTTCTAGGATTTTTTTCATTGTATAAATTGACAGCTGGGAAAATAATAAACATACCTCTTCACAAACAGTAGAAAAGCGGTTGAGAAACTGCACTGTGTGAACCACAAACTGGTTTAGAAATGCTACAGTTCTTTTCTGCTGAATAGCAGGAACCTGCATTAAATAATATAAGAAAATTAGATTATACATAGATGTCAATTCTCACATTTGGATTCAAAGACCTGTTAAAAAATGCAAATGTTTTAGAAGAAAATATTTTAGAAATCTGTCTTAAGTGTGCTTGCTATGAATGCATATATATATATGAACAATTTTTTAATATATATATGTATACATGTATACAAATCCTTTTTCACTAAAAATCTACTAACATGACAGTTGAAAAGTTGCAGGATACAGAGAAAAGGCAACAAGATCCACATAAATGAAGGACCGTTATTTAAGAAAACACTTTTAGATGAAATTGTGAACATTCCTGAAAATCAGTGTTAAATTTTTTAAAACAACAGAGAGGAAATCAGAATCTTTCCTTCTGAAGCTTAAGAAGGAAAAGCAAACTTGGCCATCCATACAAATACTCAGTTACAACAAACACCATAATAAAAAATCAAGAGTAGTGAAATTGCTGTCTCAGTCTTTACTGGCTACCTATACTTTTTATTTGCAAGCCCACACTATCCTAAAATTACACTTTAGTGTCAGTCCTCCAAGTCAGATCCGATGCACACACATTCTTTTCAGACTAAAAGGCAGAATGTTACGTTTGTCAAAAAAAAAAGCCTGGTGCTCATAATGTAACAGACAGTTGGCATTTTTATTTAAACTGTTATACAAGACTGGGACCAGGAACATTCACACAAATGTTTATGTATAAAATTATAGTGCCTCAGGGTTAATTACCTTGGACAATTGTTTAAGTCTTAAACTTCACACAGGAAATTACTCTATGGAATCATAATTGGTTAAAGTGAAGGATTTACAAGGAAAAATATTCGCAGCCAAGCTTCAGCTGCACTGAACAACAGTTTGTGAATATAGTGACTCTCTGGTTTTCACCTCTTCTCTGGTCTTTCATTTGTCAGCGTGGCCATTCACTACACTTTGCCAGTCTTAAGATGTCCTGATTTTTTGTGAGACTTTTGTTGCTACTATCTCAAGTTTTCAGTATGGCAGGGTTTGCTAAAGTTCAGTTCTGTACTTCCAAAACTGTCAAACAGTGCTTACGACCTTATCAGAAATTTATGGGGTAGCACAGAGGATGGCAGGATCAGTGGGGCAATTGGAACTGTCCTATCTTCATGCTCTGTATTTGAGAACCAAGTCTAAAAAAAGGTTTTTGCATCATTAAAAGACATGAATAAGCAGCTTTGCAGGGGATTTGCCTCACAGTTCTAAGACTGAAATGGCTTAGCCTTTAAACATAACGCTATCACAGAACTTGTCGCAAAACGCCTTTGGGAAACATTAATACCGCACTCCTGGAGACACAGCTTCAGACAAGACGAACCGCCTCGTCTGCCTGCGACCCCGCTGCGGGAACTCGGCCGCTGGTACAAAGGCAGCAGGTGCTGACGGCACCGTCTCGGCAGCCCCCAGCACATCACCCCGCAAGCAGCTCTCCTCGACCGCGGCAGCGGAACGCCCCGGCTGGCCGAGGGCGCCCGGGGGGGTCCGGCAAGGCCGCGGCCGGGCCCAGGGGCTCGCCCGACCGCCGGGCCAGGCCGGGAAGCGGAGTGAGGGGGGAAGGAGACGGGGCTCGCCCAGCACCAGGGCCAGCGCAGCCGTCGCCGGGGGAGGAAGCGGGACAGCTCCGGACCCCAGGGCGACCGCAGCCCGTACCTTGGTGAGGTCAATGCCGGAGCCCACAATGGGCAGCCCGTCCTCGTCCATCCCCGCGGGGCCGAGGCCGCGGGACGGAGGGCAGCCCCGCACCCGCCAGCCACCTCCCGTCGCACCCCGGAAGCCCCTGGCGCTCCGTACACGACCTCTTGACCTCGGCCCGGAAACAAAACCTACACTCCGAGGGGCGCGGGACCGTGCCCCTTGGGCGTGCGCACGCGCAGCCTCCCCTCCCGACACAATGCCTCATGGGAAGCGTAGTCCGCGGGAGGGCGGGAAGCGGAGCGGGGGGCGGCAGCGAGAGCGGCAGGGCCGGGGCGGGCCGCGGCCCCGCGGAGCATTTCCCTCCCCACCTCCTCCGACCTCTGCCCGTCTCGTTGTAACCCGCCTCTGCGGCCGGGCGGCGCACAGACCAGGCCGTCGTGGCCAGATGCTCCTGAAGGATAAATGCACTGCTTTTCCCCAAACTTGTGTGGTTCGTTCTGCAAATCGCCCCGGAGAGGCCGGGGGCGGCGAGGCGGGAGCCGGAGAGGCGAAGGGAGCCCCCAGCCTGGTCCTGCTTCATATCGCACTGATTCACACCGCTGCGGACATGGCTCCGCAGCCTCAGGGCAAGGCCCTGGGTAATGCAGGTTGTGAAGATAAAGCATCTTCCCCAGTGGTCAGACATCAAAGTAGTTATGAGAAAAGCCAGTGATGAAACTGTTTCTGTGCTCTGGTGCATTACGGGGGTGGTGAAGGGCCACACTTTGAATATGGAGAACAAAAATAACAAGCACTGAATGACCCTGGGATCTTCTGAAAAAGATAAAAAAGCATGGCTGTAATCACGTTAGGAAAGACTCCTGTACTTTAATGCTTACGCAAAAGGAGAAAAGGTGGTATGGTAAACCTAGCTGTGGCTTAATGTTTTTGTTTTGTTCAGCAATACCTATCACTGCTGATTCTCAAGCTTAGGGTATAAGTAGGTCTATTCCTTTTCAGCCAAGGAACCTCAGAGGTACCAGGCTCCAAGAAAAGGGAGAATAGTCTGTAGGTTTGCAAATGTTCCTCTGGAAGAATTCCCTAACTGGAAAATAACCAACCTGGTCTTTTTATCTTTGAGTGGTTGCTTGTATTATTTTTCTCTGCGACAGATTCAAAAGACTGATCAGACCACTTAGAAGTGGGGTCCCAATACGAAGATAGGTTGAACCCCTCTAACAGGTTGCATCATCAGAAAGGGTTTCCCATCTCTCTCTCGCTCCCCACTGATGGCTACGTGCGCTCATTTTGCCATTTGTCAGTTACAGCACACGGTGATCCCTTCCTTAAGGCAGTTCAAATTGCCATCTTGGCACATAACTAGCATTAGAGGAGTTCTGGTACTGCCTGGTACTGCCAATTTATCTACCATCTGTGCTAATAAAATTTTGAATGTGACATCTACAGTTATACACAGTTACATACAAGAGATTGTAAGCTGAACAGAAAGTATATTTGACCTCATCTTGTACAATATTAAATAATCTGGTTTCTGCATCTTCAACAGGTCTTCTATGAGCGAAGACATTTATTCTTTGGGACGGCCAAACAACTGATTGGGATCAAAGCCATTAAAGAACAAATCATTAAACATTTGAGGACATGTTACCTCTATGGAGAGCCAGGAATGCCAACTGCATATAGATCATGCATCTAACCCCCAAGCTGATTAACTATGCATGAAAGATGAGAAATGACCTTTAAATCCCCAAAGACATGGCTCCAGGCAGAGCATTACGCACACTTGCATTTGTAAGTAAACTCCAAGTCGAACAGCATGTGGAAATTGGATCTATTGGGTTATTCCATGAAAACTATTGTTGACTCTCAGAATTTATTCTCATGTTAGCCAGGAATAATCAATTCAGAAAAGAATCTATCCTTTGGAAAAGGGATGGGATGTCAAACTGAACACTGAATTCCCAGTGCTGATGTCTGGGCTAAGTTTTGGAGAATCTAGGCTAAGCAACGAAAAATCTTAGAATGATGATGTGCTATGTTTGTTATAACATTGGAACAAAAGATTACCAACAGCTCAACCTGTTAAGTAAAACTTTACTTCACTTAAATTCTAAGGTTGTGTACTACTGGAAGGCAAAACAAATTGGGGTGATTTGGGGTCCTTGTTTACAACAGTGAATCCAAATAGAGTGTAGTGGAGAAAATACTTGGTGAAAATTCTTCATGGTTACATCTAAATACTGCTATATGTCATTAAAAAACTATCTAAATTTAGAGCAGTTAAGAATCTACCATAGTCTGAGGCTATCAGTAGGAAGCTTCTCATGTGATGAGATGAATAAAGGCGCAGTAATTACTTTAATACCTTGAAGATTAGAACCCAAATGTGCTATGCTAATTTTGGTTTAAAATTTAACAAAATTCTCAATTTACTTCCAAATTATTACAGTTTGCTAAGCATTCTACAAACCCATATACAGAATCCATGGTAGCTGTACACAGAGCGCTTAATCTGTTACTCAAATTTACATAAAATTCTCATTTATGTACTGAAGCAGCTTTTCTCTGATTTTATATTTATTACTTTCACAATATATTTAGTACTAACCTGCTGTCATACGCACATCATTATTACTCTCTCACTAAAATACTGTAGCAAAGTCTTTTTGCCCATACTGTTTGAATTATTGAACAACCTGTTCATACTGTTTTGGAGCAATGACATGTAGTTGGCAATTTCTCGCATCTCCCAAAGGAAGGACAGGAGGTTAGCCTACAAAGTTCAGTAGGTTTAATCTAGCTTATAGGAATTGTGCAAATTTTTGTGCAATTTTTTGTTGGGCAAAGGAGCTGTTTGTTTAAATTATCTAAGTGAATTATCTTGCCACCTTAATTACCTCAAAAAAACCCCCTAAGTTATATTCAAGAAGAATTAATGTCATTTACCATAAAATGTCCATAATACAAGTTTTCCAGGCAATGCCACAGAAATTTAATAATGTAAATGCTTAGTCAAATCTTATCTGAATCTCTTGGTCTGTAAAGCTGGACAAGAAATCTCACAAGAATATGCTCTTTTGTGAACTTTCTGGTACTTCCTGCTTTTAATTTGGCCAAAAATACTGCATAGAAAAGTGCAACACAGCACTTTTTCCTCCCAGGTGGAATTAGGAAATGCAGGGTATGAAAAGTGAAAAACAGAGAGTGGAGGAAAATGATCCAAATTTTTCCAAAACCTCTTAAAATGTTTTAAACTGGTTTGTTAAACTGGAACTATGAATGACTGAACCCCCAATGGGAGGATTTATAAAAAATAATTGAGTGATAGTACCCAGATTTAGGCTGTGTACGATTTGAAAATGTATTTTGTACCAGCACCCATACTGGATGATAAATGTCAAATTAAGGAATAAATACTGTACAGTACGTAACTGCTGGCAGTTTATACCCTATGTATGTGTACATATATATGCAGGCATTTAAAGACACAGTCATGTAGCTCTACTTTTACGTGAAGGAAAGATTAAAGACTGTTTAACAGTTACTGAAATGCAGTTCAGCTGAACTGCATTAGTATTTTGAAGATGTTAACCTTAAAGATGGTGAGGCTAACTTGGAGTGCAAAAGGTGTGTGTACAGAAAACTGATCAAAGCTTTGTCTTCATCATTAGTAAAAAATATGTCTTGTGATTAGCGTACACGAAAAAGTAAAGGCAACAGCATGGGTTTCAAAGCACTGAAACTGATCTGCTACATATATTTTTATATTGCACAAAATCAGAGCCTCTAGTCAATTGCAAAACAAAACTGCACAAGCTGCAAAAAACTGGCAAGTGCTACTGTAAATTACAATGTTCGTATGCATTTTGTATGCTTATATACTGTTACAGGTCCCAAGACACAATATTCTGTTAGAATCAGCACAGAACTCAAATAGCTATACAACTGAGAGGCAAGTTAAACAGAAACAAAAAGCTGATCCAAAAAAATTTCCAGACATGGTGTCACCTGATCCTCCATAGAGGCAATAGTTGTTTTTACTAAGGTGGTCCAGTGAACAGCTGAAAAAGTCAGAGTGTGGATTAACATTTTTTTGATTTCCCATGGAGTCTTCTAAACCCATGCTTGCAAAGGGTATTCTGGCAAAGCTTTCTATATGAAACTTATATTGCCTCAATGATTTTTCCCTCAACTGAATTAAAAAAAAAAAAGTATCGCAATAAACTAGGTATGTCAGAATATGTACGAATTTAGCAAAATAGTTCAGAGAATTATCAACCCTTGACAGTTAAATAGACTGAGAAATACAAATGTCAGGTGTTATGTAGGTTCATTTAAAAAAAATAAAACAGAAATTAAATGATAAATGGTTTGCAGTTCTCTGAAAATGGCTCTTCGAGTTTCAGTTTTCCAAGTACTGTGCTAAGGCAACGTCAGAGGATTAACTAATTATTTTGTTCTGTACAGAACAACATGGGGAACATGCTAAAAACATTAGCTGCTCTTTTTTTTTTTTTCTAAATACCCATTTTATACTGGAAAGAAGTAATATGAAGAGCCTTGAACTTGGCAAGCTCATGCCAATCCTTGGTAAATAGTTTTAAGTAGTCCTTAAAAACAGAGTATTAAAAACAAGCATCCTGGCTTCTGAATTAACTACAGAACAAAAGAATTTCTGCCCTCTGCCCCCTTGGGTTTTAAGCAATGCTAAATAAAAAAAGCCTCAGTCAAAATGCACCTGCACATACCTAATGTAAATTGCCTTTGTCAATATGGGTACTGAGTATAGTGTATGATATTCTGCATCGCTAGATGCTATGTAAAGCTTTGCTCTGAGTGGGCAGGAAAAAAAAAAAGAAATTGTTTCAGTTTCACTACACATCCAGAAGGACAGCAGTGCCCCAGTCCAATCCTTCCTCTCAGACCCACAAAGATTTTTAGCTGTGTCTATGAGCCAATTAAACCTCCTGTTAAGCCTGTACTCTCTGGTCAAACTATGGATTTGAGATGAACAAACTGCTGTATCTTGAAACATTCTCCAGTATGCTTATGTTACAGTTTAAGCACACACCAGTCAAGACTGGAACCTATGAGGAACTTTATATTCGTCTTTTAGGTAAATTTTGGTGGCAGTTGGAAAACAAAATTTCTCAAGGATAAGAAATGATGAGAAATAAAATATGGTCTTACTTTTTAAAAGGTGACTGTAATCTCACTTTTTGCTGTCCTAATTCTGAATTGGTTGTATGTGTCCCGCATAAATAGGGACAAACAAAAGAGTATTTTAAAATCTAACTACTGCTACCAAGGATGGCTACGATGCCGTAAGGAGCTGTTACACTAGCTGAACATCTTGATATCACTTCACTTGCAAAAGCATGCAAAAAGGATACTGAAGACAGGAGTTGTCTCTGTCTTTTACTCTTTCCTCTTTTACTTCATTTCTGGGTCTTGTATGGGAGGGACAAGAAAAATATGCTTCTACAAAGCAGAATGTCTTTGATTTCCTGTAAAAGGCTGGAAGTAAAAGGCTGTAAACAGAAAAAACCCACATGCTGTTTGGCATACTTGAAGTAAATACTTCTGTCATCTTAAGAGAAATAATACCTCTTAAAATTATAATTCTGATTATATCATTAGCTTCTTCACTGTTAGTGGTAACTAGTTTATTCAGCAAATAGGTTCACAGACAACATTTTATGACAGCACATTATTGCATTTCTTTCTTATAAGATAGTGATGGTCGGGAAAGTTAATACAGAGACAGGTGTTCTTTCCGTAGGTACTCTGGACAATTTCAAAGTATTTGAGCTGTGTTAACTGAGCAAGATTGCCAGACTGAGATTGCTGGATACAAAATCTCTTAAAAAAAACACTTTTAAAAATTCATTTCACACCAAATACCATGTTACAAAAGTGTACATTTTATTTTAAGGGAAGTAACCAAGTATCAGATGTATGATAACCGATTTTACAAAAGCTCTTGTATTTGCAAGCTAAAAATCAAACACAAATGTTCCATATTTTACTTCTTCCTTTCTTATGTTCTCCAAGTGAATAAATATCAGTACAAAGAGTAAATTCCTTCCGTTTACTAGAAAAGAGACATTATGCTGTAAAGTTTCATATTGAAGGCAAATGCTTACTTTACATTTCAGTTACCCAGAAGAAAATTTTATGATCTCCTCCGACTGCACATAATGGAAGAGTTCTATGCCATGTCAAACCAGAACCTACAGCTGCAGTGCCAGTAAGAATGGGCTTTAAAAAAAAAAAAAAAAAAAAAAAAAGAGGAATATCAATACAACTTACCATATAAATTTCTATACCTCATATACCAAGTTGCATAGACAAATAAACACCATAGATTTAGTACTCCTTAACAAATACAGTTAAAATACAACAGAAATCCAACTGAAAAATCTGATTATCTGCTACTTAGTTCCAGTAGCTACTGACTAGATTTAAGTAAGATACAGCATAATATTCCATGATAACAAACTGTTTCAACTATTTTCATTATTAACATTATTATTATTTTAAAGGCATGCTTTCAAACTTAGAAACCTTTTTTAATGAAATTACTTCCTGTTATTTAAGCATACTCACAACTAGTATGTTTAGAGGTAATTTTTTTACTGTAAGCATTACAAATGTATACTAACTCCAGCAAAACCAAAATATTTCTTATGTTTTGCGTTCATTGTCTCTGGATATATTTTCATTAATGATTTAAAATATAATTAGTTCAAACCTGTAAAATACGCAACGAGCTGTTTTTAGCCTCTTTAGAATTAGAAATACTGAAAAATTTATTAAATAACACGTTAAATGTGTTTTTCTTCCCCTTAGCACTGATGAGGCAAAGCAAAATAAAACATAGATCAAGCAGCTTTTAAAATAGCAGGTTAAGTGTGGTGTGATTTTTTTTTTTTCCTTAGCATGGATGACAAAACAAAATAAAGTAGGTAGACCAAGCAGCATTTCTGCTGGTTTGGGCTAGTTTTTAATTGTAGCTTTTAACTATTTATGAGCCTGATTTGAAGAGAACAGATGCAATTCCAGTCAAAAGCTGAACTCAAAAATTTACCTGGGGATGTCCTAAATGATGAACAAGCAGTTGAGTAGTTGTCTTTCCTGGATATCCAGTGGTTGCAAACAGATTTTCATTCACTCGGGACCACCTATGAATAAAATGAACGTACTTTTCAAATATCCCTATCAGACTATCAGAAACGCACACAAAGTGGAGTTCTTTCCCTTGTGGTTAACTGTGTGAAGCTGTCAGATATTCCACTAACACCAGAGAAAGAAATTCAGAGAAATGGCTTGTAAATGATTCACCACCCACAGCCCTGTATGCATGTCGTTGTAAAACAGAAAAAAATCATGGGAATGTTACACATATATACTAAATGTAGGTAATTCACAAATTTCACAAAGTTTATAGACCAGGTCCCCCTAAAAATTATTAAAGTGAGACACGACCAGGTCCCTAAACTCACAACTGCTTGCATATACATAGATTTATATAGCCAAAAACCCCAGAACAGAGACAACACTTGTACCTGAATAATCTGGCTCGATCAACATGGACGGGTCTCTTATCCTGTGGATAACTAAAACAGACATTCAGGGTAAAAAACTGTTCTGCAAACAACTACAGCCCATACTCTAAGTACCAAAAGCATGTATCATTTCAACAGTGAAGGGGACACATTGTCTGCTCTCTGTGAAGAAGCTGAGGGAAAACCAGAGCATTCCTGCAGCTTACATCTCAATTTGGAGTAGGAAAACTGAAGTAGTTATCCAGTTTATTATGGTTCAATAATTAGCTGTTTATGACTTAGAATGAAATTTTAACAAACACATAAAACTTACAGTGAGAGGTAAACAGTAGTGACATGCTGTCTCAAATGGACAAAAAGACAGACAACGTTATTTTTAACAGATAAATATTGATAGATAAAGATGAAACAAAGAATACCAGGGAACGATCTGTACGGATTTCATAATTCCTGATGAATGTTCATTTATTTATGGAATAGGTGATATAATACATAGTGCATTTAAGTGCTATATTAGCAAAGTAGCCACATCTCTTCATGTACTGCTTAAGAAGAAAATAAACACACCTATCTCGTGTATAAAAATACCTGGAGCGAGTGATATCCCAGATTAGCCAATCACTTCCAGCAACTGCTCCAATTTTAAGAGTATTTTTTAAACACCAGTCTGCTGACATCAGTGGCGTTTGTTCACACTCTAGGGAGAGAATGGCCTGCTGTGTAATTAGATCATAGAATCGTATTGTTCCATTCTTCTCTGCTACCATCAGCTGTTCAGAGAAATTAACAGAATGTTGTAAACTTAGCATGTAATGAATCTTAATATCTTTTCTACTCTATAACAAACCTAGCATACTTTCAAGCAATTATTGATAATATTAAAATAGGTACAAGTTTTCATTTTGTACCAGAAAACATTCTCCTGAACACTCTTCCACCAATAAATAAAAAGCACTTTAATCTATACTACTGTCACACTGTTATACATGATTACATTATTTTATCTATATGTATCTTTAGATATCTATGTATATAATTTTGGTGCTTAGAAGCACCAGTTCTTAACCACCAATGCACTGTGCTTTTAGAATTGTAAAGCAAAAAGTTATTCTCTTAAAATTAAAAAGTTCCTGTTCTGAGTACAAAGAACTGACTGACAGACACAGTGCTGTACAAGGAAACAACAGTATTAGTCAGTGTAACTGCAGAATCTGGACTCACACTATTTTATATAACATCTCTTTACTTCATCCTATAACAGTTTGCAACAGATTTTATCTAAACTTCTTCCATTAAAGTAATATATTCAAGCAGTTGTTTATTAAGTATTGTAGAAAGAGCTTCCTGATTAAATGATGAAAGACATTTTCTCCATGACAAGACGATGGTTCTCAGATAGTCATGAACAATAATTAAGGAAGGCAAAGAAGCATTAAAAACAATACTCCAATAACATCCAAGTTTGTTTGGAAAAAGAGAGCTGTCACCAAAACATGCTCTTCTGCAAACTAAAGGACATGGTGCAGTAAGCATTTTGACCTGCAATAAGCTTTTCAGCGACCATCAAGTCTGTCAAGTTTTACTAGCTTTTTGAAGGGGTTTTTCTTAATAAATAAATAAATAAATAAATAAATAAATAAAATCCTGTGCCTACTCTTTGATAAGGGTCAAAGAAAAGACAAGCTAATAGGTAAGATTGGTGTAATATTGCAATATTTTGGGGCAAATCTAGTAATTTTGTTGTGCTAACAAAGTTGCCCAGTAGCAAACAGTAGCAAACACATTCAGTTGTGATACCACCTGAATCAATAGTTTTCCTAGTTTTCTTAGTAAGGACTGGATATTGATATTGGTGGAAAGTGTGATGAGAATAGAGATCCTTCTTCCCTATTGCTATGTAAATATTTTGATACCTTATTTGACTGCTTTTCTCTGTTTTAAGTGTGTGTGTCTGTGGTAATCTGAACACCTATTTGTAGCTGCTTAAGGCAGTTATTGATTGACACAACAGGAATAATAAATCCCAGATTGCAAGGACTAGACCATTAATGAAGCTGAATATTTTGGTATATATCAGCTGATTAATCCTCCCTAGTACAATAAACAGATAAGTATAAAATCACTGTTTATTGATTTGCTTTGATTTTTCAGCAAATATTTCATATATTCCAAGCAAGAACAACAACAACAAAATCCCTTGCTAACTTCAAACAGATACTTTTCAAAACTTGGCATGCTTTATAAGAGTCTGTGTTATTGGTGAACCGTGATACCATAACTGAGAAAAACTTGACCTTTTCTCTGGTAACTGTAAGTTAATATGCAATCAGCAGAATAGTTATCAACAACAATTGATGTATGTAATCAAGAAGGAATATTTCTGATGGGAGGAGTGAGGGACTGAGGGTAAAGTGACGAGAATGGGAATGAGAATTCATTTACAGTGACTTCACATTAGCAGATCCAACCAATATCCAGTTACAATGTACACTAGCTCCCCAAACTTCAATCTTACTACAGGATCAAGATACATAGTTCAGATAAGTCCACCCTTCTGTTATTTTAAAGGTGGTGAGGGTGAAGAGCTGGAAAACACAACCTTAAAAGCCTCCTCAGGATGCCAGCAAACACTCATTCCAGGAGAACGTAAAACAAAATGAGCCTTCTCATTTCCTTCCAAATCCCAGACCCTAAAGCAAAAAAAAAAAAAAAAAAAAAAAAAAGGGCAAAGTATTAAACTATTTATTGCCATTTGACTGCAAATACATTAACTTTCAGTGCCTTAATACATTCACAAAGGAAGTGACCAAATGAAATAATGTCTGTGCTTTATCACTTCAAGAAGTCAGTAAAAGTGGTCAGTGCTGAAGATAATGTATTTTAACATTGATGAACTAGGCAGAGCCTCTGTTTAAAAGGGCAATATCCAAATAATTTGGCAAGTTTAGTTGTCTGGACATGAAATCTAGATGATACGATCCCACTTTATTCATCAGTCAACACTACAGCCTTTGTACTATACCATAAACAAGTGAGACAATACAAAGCAGGAAGGTCAGTGTTGGTCTAGCTGATACAAGCAACCTAGAGTGAAGTACCAAGCAACTTAAATCACCCACATTAGCATGTAAAGGATAAGACCATGCACTATTTTGCTTGTCTAATCTACAAATTTCCATTTTTTCCTGGTAAGACAAGATTGAGTAATGGAAATATAAGAAACTAAAAATGAAGCTAAGGCAAACAAAAGGATCTACGGCAGAGGTAACGCTAGGCCACAAAGGGTCTTGGCAAGTGTCCTGGTTTCGGCTGGGATAAGGTTAATTTTCTTCTTAGTAGCTGGTATAGTGCTGTGTTTTGGACTTAGTGTGAGAATACTGTTGATAACACACTGATGTTTTAGTTGTTGCTAAGTAGCGCTTATCTTAAGCCAAGGACTTTTCAGTTTCCCGTGCTCTGCCAGCAAGCAGGTGTGCAAGAAGCTGGGAGGGAGCATGGCCGGGACAGCTGACCCGAACTAGCCAAAGGGGTATTCCATATCATAGGACATCATGCTTGGTATATAAACAGGGGGGAGTTGGCTGGGAGGGGCGGATCACTACTTGGGCATCCGTCAGCGGGTGGTGAGCAACTGCATTGTGCGTCACTGGTTTTTTTCCTTGAGTTTTATTTCTTTTTTTTTCTTTTTTTTTGTTATATTCCTTTTCATTACAATTATTATATTTTTTATTAGTATTGTTATTATTATGTTTTATTTTACTTCAGTTATTAAACCGCTCTTATCTCAACCCACGAGTTTTACTTTTTTTTCCGATTCTCCTCCCCATCCCACTGGGAGGGGGGAGGAGTGAGCAAGCTGCTGTGTGGTGCTTAGTTGCTGGCTGGGGTTAAACCACGACAGCAAGCTTTCAAAAAATAAATCACATGTGCCAGTTTAATCTTTTCCTTTAGAAGCACCTACAGTACATATAAAGCAGTAAAAAAAATAAATTAAAAAATCAACAATATTTGGTCAATATGAATTGACCGGGAAGTGTATGCTGAAACACCAAAACTAGGTTAGGTGATGAGTGAGTTTTCTTCGGATGCATTCGATATGAGTGTTAATGAGCCATGAAGCTACTTCATTTATAAAATGCAACAAAACCAAAACTGAGACCATTTTACCTCACAGCCACTGCTCAACTGCCTCTTTTCCTACAAAATCAGTAGCTCAGTTCTAGGACAAAGACATCACAGTTGTGAACATCAGTCTGAACCACAAGGCTGTGTACTATTTATATGCATTTGAACACTGAAACATACACATATATCCTTCCTCCCTGACACGCAAAACCTTAGAAACAGCCAATTTTTAAAGTAGTGTTCTGCCCAGTCTTTTGAGTTAGATGAGTGGCTACGTACTGTTATTGTTTATTCTAGAGGACTTTTGCCGACTTCCTTCAGACTCTTTCAGTTTATATCTCACCAGGGTGCTTAGAGCCTTATATTTAAGAGATTTCAAAAAACTCTTAAATAATACATCATAAGTCTAGACAAAATATATGGGAATAAAGTAAATATATTTAATGAACAGTGTTGTTCTCTTATGCCAAACCACAACAGAGCAAATATTTATTCTCCCTGTATAAAACACAGGGTCTCTAATCTTGAAGAATCAGTGTCCTTATTAAAAAAAGTCAAAACAAAAACCTGACAACTGTTTAAAAAATGAAATATCTACTTGATTAGGTAATTTAGAAACATACAATACTTTCTTCTACTGCCAAAAATTTTGCCTTGTAGATTTGTCCAAGTCAAATCAACACTTTCCATGTGTATTTACTGTGCAGGGAGAAAATTATGATATAACAGAAGACGGTGAATCATTTTGGCCAAAGGAGCATGCCATCATGTTTCCTTCCCTGAAGTAAGTGAGGTTATTAGGTGTTGAGACAGAAATTTATGCTCTCTACCTCCCTAACTTTGTTATTTATAAAATGCCAAACTTGCATCTCTTACTTTGTAAGAATGGTAAGATTGTTAGTAACAAACAGTATAGGAGGGGGAAAAAAAGGATAAATGCTCCTCTTATATTTTCTTCTTTCTTTACTGATAAGAAAGATGGTATCATTTAGTGTTGGAAAAAAAAACCAAACCAGGCAATACGTATCAAAACAGATCCTTGTCTGAATGCATCAAGTCCATGCCGGTAGGGAAGTTTACAATTACATATGTGTTCAATTAACTCTTTTCAATATTTCTTTGTGACTAACCCAAGTATAAAAAAATGTGCAAAGACCAAACATTTAGCCAAACTGAATTTCAGTTACTCAATTACTCAGTAATCATAACCAAATCAGCTACAGATGCTAAAAACTCCTCTAGTTTTGTCCACATTCCTATCATGTAAATCAATCCAAAAAGACTGAGCATTTTGTCTCCCATTCAAAGCCTTTGAAACTTTACTAATATTACCATGATTTTATACCAAAGCAAACTAGTTTCTACTTTTCTCCAAACATCCTTATTTTCTGTAACCCTGCAATGTGTTACCCTCTTACTTCTCCTCCTCCCTCCACCAACCATTGTTGTATAGACTTGTTATTGGGCTTGTGGTACTTTTTTTTATTTAAAAAAGCTTCCACAATAAATTTAAAGGAGAAAAATTGGAATAACCACAGTTGAAATAACGGCCAAAGTTTGAATAATGGAAAGCCTCAAAAATAATATGTAATCTGCTCAGTAAATTCATTATTTTTTAAGTAACTAAGGACTGACAAATTATATACTGCAGTACTCACAAAATTTAAACTAACACAAAATACAAATAGTCACAAATGCCATTAAAGAAAATTCCTGAGATATTAGTACATTTCTCTTGTCACTCACATCCTATGATTAAACAAATGACAGCTGCAGTTATCTCAAGCGTGAAGATATCCAAACTACGATGGAACAACTATATCGTATGCATGAATATGGATAATGAAATGCTGCATATGTGTAGTAATTTTATCACACAATGGACTTTTATTAAAGTTGGCAAAGTATTCATTAGAACATCTGAAAACCTGTCTTGTAGCAATGGAGATTATCCTTATTTCGTATTTTAACTTTCTGATTTCTGATTCTAACTAGAGAGCAAAATCAAATCCTAACGGAATAAAAATGATCATTTGCAATAGTAAAAGAACAAAACCATATTGCAACCTTCAGGCATTTCTCAAATCCCCAGAAGATGGAAGTAAAAAGGGAATTCTTTCAACATAAGATTTCCAACAATTTTAGTGAGTGGGGTGGCAGCTAGAACAAACCTTGATATCTGATAGCATTCCCAACCACAAAGCATGATCAACTATACTTGAACCATTACTCACAGATTAATGTCTGACGTACTCTTAAAAATGCCCAACATGTTTTTGTTGTTGTTTTTTTTTTTTTTTAATAATACCTAACTTAAATACCCCTTGCTGATGTTTCTTTATATCTCCATCAGACATATTTCAAGTGTGAGGAAAATACTATCACCCCTGAAAAGCCTAGAGGACTATGGAGAAGGGAGAGATTCCTGTTACAGAGACCACACAACAAAGGTAAAGAGCGAAGTTGTTCCTCATTGAGCACAAGGAGGGAGGAGAGGAAGATCTCAGAAAAGGAAAATGGAAGTGCAGAGATTAGTTAACACTGTGGAGAACACAGCCAACACTGGCCTTGTCTCAGGTCTTCTGCCAACTCCATATGGACGTGGTTATCAAAGATCTGAAGAGGATACTAGGCAGGACATGAAAGAACAGCAGGCTGAAGTGGAACTGTAGAAATCCCTTCTAGCTGTTCAGGAGAAGAGAAAGGTATAATATTCAAGATAAATTTCTAGTAAGTTTTTATAAATCAGGCAATGACCTGCCCAACTAATGGTTCACCGCTGTGGAATCTGTAGCAGAATTAGGTAGGAGAACTCCCTGTTCAGCACACTGGGCGAAACAAGTGCTTGCGTGGGGAGAAAGCGGAAATTCATCTGTGCTGCCTAGCACTAGTCCACCAGGCACAGCCATCTTAAACTATCTCCTGACTCAGCATACAGGTTCCTAAATTTGTGCCTGTAGAGCATTTCCTTCACTTATTTTTGATCCATGAAATAAACGCCTTTTCATAGAGTAAATGTGTAAATACTCTTTCAGAAAGTTGACCCATGTTCACCATTTTCTTTTGGTGGTCAAAGGAAATGTCAATGTTATTAAAGAATTAGTAATTAGAATCTTTCAGGTTTTGGCATTAAAATCCATGTTACCTCTAGCTTCTTGTAATATCTACTTGGATATACAAGCATTGATCTATTTTTCACTGGTAACTGTGGGATGTAATTCTGATTATCCCCTGCAATGTTGATAGAAGTGGGAGAGGCAGGGGAACTGCATATGTACTATCTCAAGCATCTCAACTGATTGTTCTTCACTAGTATGCATTTCAGAACATGCACACTCAGAAATAAGTCCAAGAAATATACAGTACTACTACTGAAATACCCTTAAAGTTATCGAAAGCAAAGCCAGAGACTAAGCAGTATTTTTGAAAAAATATGAAGCTTCAGTTGTATCCTTTCAACCAAAGAAAAATTAGCTGTTAGTTATCAGCTTATTGTTTCCAATGTAGATGTAAAACGAAATGCTTCTGTGGTATGACTGTTACTGAGAAACTCAACTACAGTTCTGCCAATGACTTTCTAAAATATAAGGTACCTGCTAAACAAATCTAATGCAATGATTTCTATTTAAAACAATTTATAGGCTAGAGTACATTCTAGGACTGTGTGACCCTTAACATAAGTCATAATGCGTCACACAGGAAATAGCTACCATTTCATCCACATATTCTGAAGACTCCCTAACTAAAGGTTTATTCATCCACACTTAAGACCAGACTGAAATAACGTTCCAAACATTTGATTTGGAAAGTGATTTTTTTTTTTTTTTAAGCTGACTGGATACTGTAACAGGAGACCAGTTAATACTTGCATAGTGATTGAGAAGTACAACAGAAATTGTTGGTTAATACTTGCATCGTGGCTGTAAAGTATAACAGAATTAGTCTATGACTACATTTGGGGGACATACAGGGATGCATACAAAAAGCGTGCAAAGTCAAAGACTAGACTCTTAAAAATAATCCAAGACTCTTCTTTATTTTCATCAATTATAATGCATAACTAGCTTGATAATTGTAATCAGCAAACCTCAGAAATGACAAATATTTTGGTATGACATTTCTTATACAAAGAGGCACTGGGGAATTCTATCACACAAACAGATGAAGATAGAACAATATGAAATAAGATACCTTTTTTTAAAATTTTGGCAAAAATCCATAATTGAGTGCACTAGGAATGGGAAGATACAAATAAAATATAATTTTGGAGGCAAGAATAAGTTAGAATGGCAACTTTTCAATATAGCTAAAGACTGAAATATTTATTGAATTAACAAGGTAAGACTCAAGTGCAACAAGTGCTGGCAACACATTAAAGAACACAAGACAAAAAAAACCAAACAAGAGTTACCATTGGCTTTCCTTCATATTGTCTAGAGAAAGACCTACACAAAACAACTAAGACATAAGAGTACCATGTAAACAAATACACTACACAGTAAAAAATCCTAAAAACAGACAAACCACTACAATAAATTTTGAGACTCTAGTTAATTTAGTTTCCAGTGATATCAAACCTTTCCCCTGAATCTCTGTCCAGGGAGCAAAACTAACCTTCTGATGGACTGGCATTTGTGGTATGTGCAACAGAGAAGGCTGAACTTGACAGTGACTGATAAATAAATTCACAAAGTCCTTCTCTATGAAGCAACATGAGCCACAGCATTAGTAACTGAACAGAACTCAGAAAGGATTCACAGAGCAAGTACATTCACAGATAAAGTGGAAGATAAGTCAACTGTACATTCTTTTCTATTACACACACAAAAAGAGAAGATGAGGATATAGTTTAAGGAATAACTAAAAAAAGAGAGAGGGAGAGAGAGGGACGGACGAGTCCTTTTCAGCTTTCTAAAATACAAGCCAATCCAGCACTTGATGACCATAAGAAATTGCCATGCTGCCATTATTAAGGGCCTGACACTGGCAGTAATCTTTTAGTTCAGTATGAGTGTCCTGGTTTCGGCTGGGACAGAGTTAACTTTCTTTTTAGTAGCTGGTACAGTGCTGTGTTTTGGATTTAGTGTGAGAATGATGTTGATAACACTCTGATGTTTTAGCTGTTGCTAAGTAGCGCTTATCTTAAGCCAAGGACTTTTCACTTTCTCATGCTCTGCCAGCAAGCAGGTGGGCAAGGAGCTGGGAGGGAGCAGAGCCGGGGCAGCTGACCTGAACTAGCCAAAGAGGTATTCCATACCATGGAACGTCATGCCCAGTATATAAACAGGGGGGAGCTGGCCGGGAGGGGCGGATCGCGGTTCGGGAACTAACTGAGCATCGGTCAGCGGGTGGTGAGCAATTGCATTGTGCATCACTTTTTTTTTCCTTCCCCCTTCCTTTTTTTGTTGTATTCCTTTTCATTACTATTATTATTATTTTTCATTATTACTATTGTTAGTATTATATTTTACTTTAGTTATTAAACTGTTCTTATCTCAACCCACGAGTTTTACTTTTTTTTCCTTTGCTTTCCTCCTCCTCACCCCACTGGGAGGGGGAGGGGGAAGCGGCTGCGTGGTGCTTAGTTGCTGGCTGGGGTTAAACCACGACAATGAGGATGGAGGATGAGGTGGTTATCAATCAGATTGAATTAACCTTTTAACAGTCAGAGGTTAATTTTTAGCCTGCATATGAGACTAGTGGGTTTTACCAGGATGGTATTTTGCATGAAATAATTCAAGAAACATCAGCTAGTGGCAAAAACTAACAGTGGAGGGGTGTCCGTTAAGGTCGTGCTGTTTTCCAAACATTTCCTATGTTCTTTTTGCAGAGGCTTCATTAAGTATCAGAACAAAATGATTTGTACATCTGAATCCCTGCAGCCTCCTATATTGTGTTTCCAAATCATAACGAAAAAGCCAGCAATAATTTTTTTTTTTTTTTTTTTTTTTTGAGTGGTGCACAGGGAGTTGCACACAGAGTTCTCATTAGGAAAGTAGGATGCACACGTTCCTACACTTAATGCAAATATTCAGAGAAGTGTATAATGCTTTACAATTTTAAGGAATTAAATGAAATATTCCTTAAAGCTATCATAAAAGATTTTTTCTTATTCATTAAGCATGCTCTTATGATACCAAGAAATGGACAAGCAAATTACTTTAATTACACATAAATATTATATAGAATTTTGAAACTGAGATATGAAAGGTAGATCATGAAGAAAAAACAACTAGATTTGAAGGAAAACAGATTAAATCCAAGAGGTAATTTACTTTTCTGCCATGACCAAATTTGGCTTTCAGCAGAAATGTATAAATATTCTAAATTTGATTTTTTTATTGTATACACAAGATATTTACTTTTATTTATTTTTACTTCAATTGTACTGAATATGTTAACACCTATGACTTATAAATAAAACTGAGTCAAATTTTTGTTTAATATAACAGTAGTTATTTTAGCTATTTCCTCTGCCAGTCTTTTATAATTTTCTTTAGAATTTTGCAATCAATAATTTTATTTTCTTATTCTACTTTTTAAGAAAGAGTAAAGCAATTAGGAAATGCGTAAAAAAGTGAAATACAGCAAAATTTGAAAATTACAATATCCTGCCAAATATATACATTAACTATATGCTTATGAACAGCTTCATCCATCTTGGAACATAGTCATCCTTGGGACAAAATGAAGGAAGTAATACATGATATTTAGGACCAAGGATTTGACTTTTTCAATCAACTTTGCAGATGTAATTTTTAGCTACAGGAATTTTGTTCTTTAATATACAGTTGTGAATAAGTGCAACATGGTGGGTTTTAAGAGTCTTCCAAAGGTGTCTTCTTTCAGAAAAGCTATTCTTTTTAAGGTTACATTAGTTTTGAGATTCTCAGTGCAGGGAAACGTGAGATTATTAAAGCGTACAGCATATTTACATACCAACACCTCTTCACTTGTCTATGAATGCACATAACGCTTTTATTCACAACTACATAACATAGATGGCTACTGCAATTATTTTTATGCAAGAGTATTTTTAATTCAGTTCTACTTCACAGCTAGGAAAAAGTCTTGTGTTGTGAGACCAACAAGGCCAACAAAGACTACGTGCAAGAAACAAGAATTCCTGAATGACACAGCAGCAATTTAAAGGTAAGAACATTGAATATAACCAGTATCTGACTCACACTGTCTTCCAACCAAAATGACTGAACCCAGCTCTGAGATGTCACTGTTGCAGCAGCTTGTAGCAAGATTGTTTAGTGCATGAAAACTGAAAATGTGAGTTCCTTAGAGATCTCTGCTAAACTTACTACTGAGTGAAAACCAGGGAAGATCTAAACATGTTCATATATATTCTGTACATACTGAGACATTGTATTAAGACTTTATTAAGACTTAAAAGTGGAACTCTAACAGAACAATACCCAAACATTCAAAACTTCATGTTCTAGTACTAATTGTTCTAGAACTTTATTCCAAAGGTATTAACAGATGATGTATCCTGAGAACAATTTCAGGATAGAAACCCAGTACAGACAGAAGAATTATTCCTCTTCTTACATTACTGCTGAAGCAAATTACACAGTAAGTAAGGAATGATTTGGTAAGTCCCAAGGAATGCATTTTCCATTAGTTTTGAAAGTGTAACCTTTAAATTCAATAAAAAAAGTCTTCATGCTCCACATGCATGAATGGAAAAAATAAGAACTCAAGTAGACAAAAAAAAGCCTACTTATTTCCCATGGCTTTTAACCAAAGACTTTACGGTTTACTGCATAAAATGTCTTTCAAGAGTTACTAAGTTGAAATCTTGATAGTATACATTAATTATATAATTTATATTTCTTCTAATTTAGTATCAATTAGACTACTGGTTTTAAAACAGTTCTCTTTCATCCCAGGAACACTGAGCATTTCATAAAATAAACAAAAAAAGGACACACATTCAAACAGCTCTTTGCTGAATAAGCCCAATATTAGTTTAGATTTAATGAAGAAATCAAGGATAGGAAATAAATCAGAACAAGCTACGAATAAGTCATACATTTCTGCTATTCATTCCTAATGATTTTGTTGGGAATATGGACAGGGCGTCTGTGGAAAATCTGCCTACTGTTCAAAGTAGTATTTCTGAGTTCCCTAGGGTTTTAAAATCACAGGCCTTTTAGATTTTCTATTTATGTAGGACAGAGTAGCTCAACTAAAGCTACTAAACAGTGATTTATACCAGTTGATGATCTACCCTTTCCAAAATCTCATACACAGAGTAATCATTCTAAGAGCTATTCCCTTCTTTCTTGGCAGGTAGAAAAGGTCTTAAGTGAAAAATGACTTTCTTTTCCCCTAAGTACTACCCGGTCATTTATGTAGGAATTGATATGGTGGTAACTTCAAAGAGCAAATATATAATTCATAGTATCAGAGAAAAAACTAAAACAGTTCCTTAATTGAGACAAGTTTTGAATTATCACAGCTATTACAAAGAAAAGTCAAAGATGATGCTTTCTCAAGTCTTGCTGCTACTGGAATTACTTGCAAAGCCTGCATAGCTGCCCTCCTGATCTCTCCAACTGTGAGCTGCATTGGAGGATAAGAATAGCAGCTTTATAGATTCATGGGCACTACTATAAGAGGAGGATGAGGGACTTTTTGACAAGGAAAAGCTCCTGTATTACAAAACCTTAACCAGCATTTTTCAAAGTATTTAACCATGTTTCCCTTTTACTTCCAGTTACAAATAACTAAATACATGGGTTTGAAGCAGCTATAATTATGGTATTATGAGCTGCCAGTATCACTGTATTAGTATGGTACTGTCCTTGGGCTATGTAATCCCACCTTCTAGTAAGGCTAATAAATTTGAGTAAGTGGACAAGCTCACATACATATACTGGTTTTAAACTTGACTCATCTGATGACAGAATGAATAGAGAGGGTCTGTACAGTTCAGTGCTGAGCTATGCATGTCTCCTCTCTCCTGTTCTCATGCTTTTTATTCCTGTCCCAGCAGGGGAAATTATAGTGTACGTAATTTCAAGACAGAACAGTTTTCTTCACATTGTATCTAGTTAGTTCAAAATGTTGCTTTGAAAAAAAACAACCCACAAGTCATAACAAAAAGCCTAGTTAACAAGACTAGTCCACTTGTTGTCTTGTTAGTGGACTAGTCTTGTTAGTGGGCTATGAAGGCCCACTAAAAAAAAAAAATAAATAAATGCTTAAAAGCAAGCATATAAAGCATACACACACAGAAAAAGCCGAACACTACTATTTCAATAACGTTTTGAACGAAATGCATACCTGCATGTGTGATCATCACTTACACTTGCAACTTCTTGACCTTCTTTGGGAGCAAACACCAGATCATTAATGTAATCTGAGTGGCCATCAAATGTCTGTCAACCAGAAAAAAGAAATACTTTTGCCTTAGAGCTGACTGTTCCATCAGTCCACAATGTATTTAATAGACCCACTAAAGGAAAGATGTATGAGTGTTAAGATAAAGCTATCATTTTACATGGAAGGTAAAAAAATTATTTATCAGTAACTGGAGTTCTTTAAAATACCTAATTCATGTATAGATTCATACTGTAGGTGAAAAGACCCCCCACTACTCCTTGTAGTTACCACAGAGGTCAGCTTGATGCTCTTGCTTGACAGAGATCAGTGACTCGCACCAGAACTTTTTATCCTCCTTTCAACCACTGAATTTTGAAGGTAGAAGATAATAAATCTCAGAAAGAAAGAGGAGAATGAGCAGGAAGTGAATGTATGCATGATCTACATATCTTAAAGAACTTTAATTACTGTAAGTAACTCTTATCTCTGAATAGTAGTTTTTACTAGGGGTTCCTGCAAGCAGCAAGAGAGTTTTTTCCTGAAGGAGCAATAAACCAGCCACTTGTCCAGTATATGCCCTTTTCCAAGCAGTCAACACACAAATTGCCTAAGAGGATATGTCCACTAAAGATGGCAGACCAAAAGGCTACCTTTAGAAAAAACAGTGAAAAAACTCTCAGTGACAGAAGGTGAAACAGAAGACAATGCATGCTGAAGACTTTAAGAAAACCAAAAATGAGGAACAACAGTACAAGCAAAACCAAGCAAGCCATACAACACCTTAGCAATTAAGCACAATTTCTATTAAACATTTGAGAAGAACAGACACAGTGCTTTGTGCTCTCTGCTTTATATGCTGTTGTGC
The DNA here is from genome assembly GCF_018139145.2 of Gymnogyps californianus. Lineage (NCBI taxonomy): Eukaryota > Metazoa > Chordata > Aves > Accipitriformes > Cathartidae > Gymnogyps > Gymnogyps californianus. Next base: position 156,429,548 of record NC_059471.1, read on the forward strand.
TGAAGACGGAAGAAAATGGGGTATAGTGCACAGTCTTCTTTTACTGTGAATTAATAGATCATCCATTCTCAAATAATAGTATATGAGCACTCATGGTGTGAATGTACATGTGAACTGTCACTCAAAAGCAAACATTTACAGTTGTATCAGAAAGCACGAAGTCATTTCAAAGGGAACACCTTGGTACTGTGTAATTGTTCTCGCCTAAAGCTTCTTAATCATGACATTTTTATTTCAAAGTACTGAGAATAATTTATCTGTAACAAAAAACGACTTAGCAGCATAGCTTTTCTGAATAAAAGCAAAATCCCAGTTTTAGTAAAAATTAAAAGTTAGATAATTTTTATGTATTTCGAAGGCTTTTCAGCTGTCTTGGCCACAATATCAAGACATCCTTTTTTTCTCAATTCTATTAAGTGTTTTGTACTTATCTACAGACATCAGTAATCTTTTGAGGTTTACAGTATCCTCAAAAACCTAAGTTAAAGAACTTACATTTAGCATTAAGCAAGCATGCAAAACTCATCTCATTTAGGGTCCAGTCAAAGTTTAAAGTACATTCAAATTCATTCACGTGGGGGCTAGGTATGAATAAATCATCTCTGGTCTCATTAGAAAATCTGTAGCTAGTTAAGATACCAGTTTGCTCCATCTGAGGATTTACACGTATTTTCTCTCATTAACTACATCTACGGTCTTTTTGACAGAAATCTCACTTAAAATTTTAAGTCAGGCAAACGTCCATGTGTAGATGTTGTATCTGTTACTGTTCCATCCTCTTCAGTCCCACTGATTAAGTCTCAAGGCATAGCTGCTTGTTTTGCCCAGCAAGGTATCATAAAAAGGAGAAAAAAATATCGTCTTGATAATAGCATAACACAGAGAGACTGCAGAGGAAAACAAGGTTGAATGAAAACAACCAGTTCCAGTTTTCTGCAAGGAAAACACACTATCTGTGCTCTAAGTGTAGCTATTCTGAAGAACAAATGCAGAACTGACAAAAAAAAAAAAAAAAATCTCTCAAGCATGCACAATAACTAAATCCCCCTCTCTAAAAATTTTATGAATGCCTCATCAATACAGAAACATTGTCAGCAGCCAACTTAATTTTTTCCAATAGCTCATAATTTTATGAAAACCTAGTGGATTATACTAGAACTAATACATTCTAAGATGACCCTAAACTATTTAGACAGAAATGCCAAGTCTTTTGCAAATTTTCAGCATTCTGAATTCAAATATCCTGCCTCATTTTACTTCCACAGTTCTGATGAAATATGCTTTTTATTAAACAAAATTTGAAGCAGGAGAAGGAAGCCACAATTCATTTCCAAATGAAAACCTCAAAAGAAGAAAAAGATTTCACGAAGATCCATCAGTCATATTTTACCTTTTGTTTGTTGTTCTGGGCTTGATCCAACCCATAAATTTTGGATTAGTCGTGTTGACAAAGTAATGGAAAACTCAGTATGCTTCAAGTTCCTTGTTGATAATTACATCAAGACAGTTTTTCCACTGGGAAAACAGAGTAAGATTACTCCGTCTATCCCTCCAGAAGCAACACATACTAATTGTTTACTATAAAAGACAAAATGTTCAGAGATTACATTTTGACTGTAATCACATACTTCCTTCAGCTTTGTTTGCATATTTTGTACCTCTCCTGAAAATCCCATGTGTAAAGTGTGCACCGTACAATGGATCAAAGTCTTCCATGTGTTCATCGTGAGTTCAACCTCAGGTTTATGAAATAGCTTTTCTGAGGTATCAATTGACTGTTACTAAGAAACCACTGTACCAAACTTCATTGAAAGCCAGCTCAGCATAGCTCACCGAGTATTTGTGAACATCTGAGATTTTGCAAATACTTTAAATCAGAGTTGGATGTTACTTTTTTCTTGACAAGAAGTGTATAGTACAATGATCATCCAGGTATAAGAAATGAAGATGATTACCCGGAGAAAGTATTTTCCACACTTTTTGTCAAAAAACCCCAGAAGATAGTCTCAAAGACAACATTTTTACCAATGTAAACACACTAGTCCACATTCTTCCTTCTCCCTAATGAGTTCCTCACTATTAGGTAAAAATATGTCTTTTTAGCTGTTTTCTGATTATTTTTAACATTAGACCAAGCCTGACCCATTAACAACATGGATTTTTACTTTTTCCTCAGTCTCAGTACATCCTTAATGAAGTTCTTAGACTGTTAATTCCAGTGATGGAGCTGGCATAAACAAAGCTAATAGCTTTACTGTTAAATTCAAGCCAACACTTCTCATTTGTATTGCATAAGCACCAAACGATCTTTAGTATTTATTCTCTAGTGTCAAAAATGAAGAAGCATCCATGATATCTTCAGCTGACAAAAATCAAATTCTATGATCCTTCTGTCTACATTAGACACTGGAGGAGGTTATTCATATCAACTGGAGTTCAATAATTAAGATATTGTAATTACTTGTCTCTTTCTGGGGCAAAATAACTTCTATACTTCTGGTACTTACAGCTGTGGCTGTTCAGCCTAAATACCACATTTGAATGTTCAACACCTGTTGTATTAATGTTCTGCGGTCTCTATACTCACTACCTACCATAAAAAATTATTCTGATGTGTTATGCAATGAACATACTTTTGCAGCAGAAGTTTATAACTGCAAGTCAGAGTGTTTTGTGCAGAAAGAAGTCCTAAGGGTAGATGAATCGATTCTCCAACAAACCTTTTTGTAGGAAAAATAATTGCTATCTTAATGGAAATGTAAATGTGGCATTTCAAATTTATTTCTAGGCATCCAGTCAAAGCTACTGTGTAATAAATTCCCCTAAATTAGAAGTGCATGTTTTAAAGTGTCATTTGCGTTGGTCAGATACCAGAAAAAAATCTTGTCAGAACTGGGAAAACAATAACCCATCACAGAAATTCTATTCTGAAAAAACAGCACTCAGCAGACTGTGCTACTGAGTTGCCCCCTTTGCTTCTCTGGTTGTAATATAGATCATGCACTGATAATAAGCTAGAAAAGAATCACCTCATTGGGTATATTCAAAATTATTGTTATTTTAAAAGTGTGTTGTTTGTAGTCTCATTCTAATTCAGTAATAAACGGCTTACTAGAATTCTTCATTAGAATAAACTTGCTTATTTGAACTTGTATGTTAAAAGCTTAAGTGAAGTGTGAAGTTATAATACTGATTAATTCTCTGGAAGCAATTAGTTCCTAATGAGCAAAATGGCAGACCCCATTGGTAATTCCTAGTGTTAAGTCCGGGCTGTATGTAGACTTCCAGACATGAAGTCTACTCTGGAATGTATAGAAGAGTACCTGTTGCTAAGGACCAGATGATGTAGGGACAGGAAGAAGTATGAAAGTTATGAACTATCACAGCTGTCACATTCAATTTTTGGCAAAAACACATGAAATTGTTGATCATTAATTAACCCCCAATAAAAATAATTAACAGGTTTCATATTTATTAAACATGTGGAAAAAGACACTCATCCGTGGCTTGAACCAGTGTCTACTGAAGTCAAGAGAATTCTCATTGATTTCAGCAGACAGTCCATCAGGTCCCTCGTTAATCCAAAATAAATAAAACAATTAGAATTTAGATGCTGAATTTAGCTGAATAGAGCCTGTAGTACCAGGTTCATCCATATGTTTAATTATTTCCACTTATTAACCATCCATCATCTACACTGTTATTAATGATTTCATCCATTCTCTTTCTTCTGTGTGCTTATGAAGTTCTATAAATTTCTTAAATTGCAATAGACATACGTAATTAATAAGTAACTTTACATTCTGCTAAAAAGTTAAAAGATATAATTCACAACTTTAAAGCCTGTTGTCTGCAATATCATAAAACTGGCAGATACTATATAAATAGATAACTTTAATAAGGAACGACAGACATCACAAGCAAACAGCATTAAGAACTTTTAGAAATATTTTGTCAGAAGTGCCACCCAAGTTGATTGTAACTATGTCAGTTATCTCACTGCCTGGGTGACAAAGCCATATGAGATGGCCAAACATGAAAGAAGGAAATTAAGGGTATGTGCATGTATGAAGTAACATAAAAAGTATTTTCTTTAAAGAAAAGACGTTGCTTTTAAGTAACATCCATCTTTACTTCTTATGCCATGCCTTTCTTAATTCCATTATCAGTATGGCCACATAAATGACATCTCTAATTCACTTAGTTTTTGTATGACAAATATCATTGTCTTACTAATATAAATTACCAAATCACAAATGAAAGTCTATTATTTTCTCCTTTATACTCAATACACAACTCTCACCAAAAGAGACATTATCGTATTCCAAAGTACTAAAAAAGAAGGAACCCTCTCCCTCGATTTTTTAGTATTAATTAGCCTTGCTTATTCTTGGCTGAGACGTCAACAAAACCAATTCAAACTGGTTAGCACAAACATCTAATTAATATTAGTACTTGGACTGGGACATTGTTTCAAAGGCAGAATTTTGAAGAACATGTACACATCCAAGTGACATAGGAGTTGACATGTCTTGCAATCAAAAGAAATCTCCAGAAAACCAATCTTCAGCTTATAAAGGGAAGATAGTATTTAGACCTCACTTCTTTTATATCACTGGTTTAAGAACACTACCATCTACACTGAAAGAAGAGGAAGTTAAATTGCATTTGAAGTAGACATTTCCTTTGTTTCTATGTTAGAAATAAACAAGTGACACCCTATGGGCATGTTTAGTGTACCTGTCTGCAGTTATGTACTAAATCCAGTATTCTTTCTTTAAATTTTCTACTGTTTGAAAGAATTGAATTGCAACTTCCAGTTCCCCATGAAAGAGAAACTACTAAATTTGCTTTTCTTATAGATGAGTCCAATAACCAGTACCACATAAAATTTGACAGGTCTCTATATAAAGGGACCTTATCCAACATGGTACTTGAAATTCACCTGTAGAACATTCTGTTTATGAATATATTTTAGATGATCCATAAGCCTCTACTTGCTTTTCTTCAATTTGGTTAAATTCTTACATAAATACTTTTAATCAAAAGATCATGTAGCTGATAATTAGTTATTCCCACTTTAAAGACAGAAAGTTATATACAATACAATGATTTTCCTTAGAGATGATGGATATAGGACCTGTCACAGTTCAGTGCTCTATCTCATGCAGTACATTAAGCAAAATGAGGCAGAAGGGCAGTTAAAGATTAGAGTTCACTAAAGACTAAATAATTTTTAAAAAATCAGCTTAGCTGCCCTTACCTTAAATTCATTCTTGTCCTGCAGGTCTGAAGTAAATAGCCTTAACTTCCTGTCAGAAGCCGCAGTACAAAACCTACACTCAACAAAGAAAAGCCCTTCAGTCAATTAACACTGCAATAGTTGACTTTTTATCAGTTTCCCTTCAGTTTAAATCTGCAAAGTAACATGCAAAGGAAAATTCAGATTTTGAAAAAAACCAAAAGCTTCTATCTTAACTTTTCTGCTTTGGCAACAAGCAGAGTTATAATCGGAACTTACCTATAAGACAGTGTGTATCAAGTGCGCAGAATACTTTTTCATGGAAAGAAACGCAAAACATTTTACAAAGCTAAATCTGAATCAACTACCAATTACCTGAAATATCTCTCGTAACTGCCACTGAAACTTCCCTTGGAAGAAGTTAAGTGGCAGAGCACAAAAAAAGAACCCTCATTATCAGTGTTTTAAAATACCGAAACATAAACCAATTTCTAACATATTTTAAACAAAAGACTGTACAAAAATGCAGCAGTAAGCAACCATCATAATATTGAAGAGGCTTACAAGCTATTGAGAACATTTTAATTCTTAAGTGCATATTTTAGTTAACTATCTTTCTAGATTTACACCTCAACGGGTCTCACAAATAGCACCTGACCTACTCCTAAACACAGCCCATACTATGCAGACCATTACAAATAGCATTATAAAGTAGGCCATCACAATAGTCTCATCCTTAGTAAAGTTCTTAAAAGAATTCCTTCTTCACAGATGTACAAAGAAGGAACTAACTACATTTTAGGTCCATTAAAATAATGAAAAAAAAAAATTATTTACTGCTAGTTCACTGGGGGGAGGGGCAAGGGGCACAAGAAGTAGAACAAAAACCAAAAAAAGCATGACTCTAAGAATGAAAATGTTGTTCTACTGAAGTGTTCAAAGACTTCGTCAGTGATTTCCAAAGAGCTGGATTTCACCCATAAGCTTTAAACTTAGTCCAATATTAAGGAATTAGGGAAAACAGGTAAGAGACAAGGATTCATCGTACTCATTTATTATAAATACCTTATCTGGGGAGGTAAAGCATCAAGTCTAGTTTCTGGACTCCATGCTATGGCATCAACTCGGATTCCATGATGAAACGTTCTTAGCGCCTTATATTGCATGCCTTCCACTTCCGCATCCTCCTCCTATAGAAATATTGTAGTTAGCTAATCCAGAACAACATCTTGATGACTTCTAACAATTCAGACCGATATGAAATTGAAAAGCTTTCAAAATTACATGTATCTGGGATCTTTTTAGATTCTAACACCCTCAAAGTGAAAACCTGGAACATAAAGAAAGTATTAACTTGAAATATGTAAGTACTTAAAAATACATGAAATGATTGCAGTCTCAAGCCAGAGGCCAATGCAGAGCACAAAAATCAGAACTGAGCTACAAAGATGCTGAGCCCATTCATTGCACAAGTAATTATCTTCACAGATACAACTAAAGCCACTTATAACAGCGTGGTAAGTACGTACACACCGCAATGAGAAGAAACAATGGGAACAAAAGCAAGCACATCATTTAAGCTATCTTCTCTCCAAGTTGTTTTTACACTATGGAAAAATGCTAGCACTTCCAGAACAACGTTCTTCAAACAGCAGTAGCTAGAAAGGTACCCTCTGTCACCTAACATGACCAAAATTACCAACTTGTCTATTCTTCCCATTGGTGAGCACACTGGATGGTGGGAAAGATGAAACAAGAGTTGGGGTTGTGGACTCAGTCAATCAGTTGACCTCTAAAAAACTTTAAAAAGTTTTCAAAACATCTAATGGAGCACCTCAAAGGATATTTCTACAAAATTTTCTCTATGTCACGATTCTGCTTTAAGGTAAAGAACGTCTCTGTATGCCCTCTGCATAATGTAGAGGCTAGGAAGAACCTAGCTGAGGAAGCATGAAATTATCCAGAGTTTTTCAATGCTTCTTGAAGCAAGGAGCAAGAATAGCATTTTCTTCCCCTACTTTGAAATACTCAATGACTCCACATGTGGAAGGGAAGGGAGGATATGAAAATTACAGAAAAACTACCTTGTAGCCGTGGTTGTCAAAATTTTAATTAGTTTCTTTTCAAGGCCTACACCAGAAACAAGATAGAGGGCAATACAGATGACAATAGATTTTTGTGGTTAGCACTAGGTGCTTTTCAGAAAATTTCCAACAGTAAGACTTTGGGGAATAATAAGACCAATTATGCTGTTATACGTACTAGATAAAGTACAAAAATACTGTATAACAGAGAAGTGAGTTGAAGGAAAAAAGCTTAAAAATAGATTCCAAAGATAACAGTTGTCTCCTATTGATTTTCAAGCATCTAGGCAAAAAAAACCCACTAATTAAAAAAAAATCTTATACAGGATGAAAAAATATACAGTACAGAGTATTTTACATTTTAAAAACTTTCATAATATGATGACTTGAAATAATTTAAAGGTAAGAAAACACATTTTACTGTTTCTAACAGTCTGTGAGAGAGATCCAATAAAAACAATTGGGAAACCAAAAAAAATATTAGGTAATTATTTCTACAGTCCTTCCTTAAAAGAAATACCTATAAAATTAACACAGACACTTTAGTTGTAAAGTTGAAAGTATTTGTAATCTTTGCTGTTTTGCAAGCTAACTGAATGCTTTAGAAGATAATTTAATCTAAATAGCAAATGTACATAGAACAAAATATAACTGTGCAAAAAAGGAGCCAATTACCCTGTGATGATAAAGAACAATGTACAGAAAATATTAAGTCACATATTTCCAAAGCTGCACGCTTAAGTTCTCAGATAGCAGTCACCAACATTAGCAAGAGATACTAAAATGAGATTAGTCTTCCAGTAGAGCACTTCTGTTTTCTTTGCAGTTTATTCAGGGCGTGCAGTGATAGGACAAGGGGTAATGGCTTTAAACTGAAAGAGGGTAGGTTTGGATTAGATGTAAGGAAGAAATTCTTCACTGTGAGGGTGGTGAGGCCCTGGAACAGGTTGCCCCGAGAAGTTCTGGATGCCCCCTCCCTGGAAGAGTTCAAGGCCAGGCTGGATGAGGCTTTGAGCAACCTGATCTAGTGGAAGGTGTCCCTGGCCCATGGCAGGGGGGTTGGAACTAGATGATCTTTAAGGTCCCTTCAAACCAAACCATTCTATGATTCTATTCAAAAGGAACTTCATACCAGCAGGATGGTAATTTATACCAATGTGTATTTTTTATATATACTTCTATATATTTTTTCTTGAAGAACAGATATCCCAGACTTGTTAATGTAATAAACAAGTAAACCCCACCTGATTACATGGGGAGGGGAGGAAACAGGAAAGCAACCAGGGGTTTTGTGCAGTAGAGGTGCTGGCAAAGAAAGTTTCAGGAAGCAACTAATAAAATCAACAGTAACACAAACTAACCTGAAATCTGCACGTCCCAACAACTACGTAATTATTGCCACCATATGCAATGAGGGAACATGCATCTCCACTATCAAATGGATTGAATTTTACCACGTGCACATAATCTTCACAATCCACAGTGTAAGCAGTGTTTCTAGTAGAATCTTGCTTCATTTTCAGTGGACTAAGTCAAGGTATCATGGAAATGATGTCTTCTCCAGGATGAAAATCTGCATTCCTACACAGAAAGTTTTAAAAAGCATGCATTACTCATTTGCATAAAGAAAAAATGTAGAAGTTATTTGTGGCATAACAAATCAAAATTTCCTGCAACATCATATTTAAGAACACAAAAGCTGCACTTAAGCTCATTATTTTTAGATGTAGCATGTCGTTTTATCAATCAAGAGATTAACTAACCTAACTAACATACATTCAAAACTGTCTTTACAGACTTCAGCAATAACTGCAGATTTTGTGCTACTGTTGGCAACCCAAGACCAAGACAAGAACTGTACACACCAGAAATGACATACAGAATTTCTTAAATTTTCAACTAAATGACAAGAAATGATACATTACTACCTTCAAATTCTCTTTACTTGTGTACCTCTGTATGTGTCTAACTAAAAGCAGAGTTAATCAAGGCTGCAAAACTGTGAGAATACTGTCATGCATAATATTTAAACACGGTTTCATGACTTAAGCCACCCCACCTGAGGACAGAGCCCCTATACCTCTGTGTACCAAAGAACTTGTACTTTGCTGTATTCAACCAATTTTCAAGAAAATCAGGCTCCTATAATAGAACACAAGAGGCTGAGATACACAACTGATTTCAGAATCACTCCTTTTAGTCCCAGTACAGATTTGACACTAGTTTAAGCCTTTTTGGGAAATCAGACCTTTAATTACACACATTAATTAATGTGGAAAAACAGCTTTAAATCTCAGCCGTTTGACAGATTTTGCTGTGTTAATGATCTGAAGGTCTCAGCATCCAAGACTGAATATTTTGCTTGGGAGCCACCCAGGTTTGACACGGGCATCACTGAGACACAAAGAGGCTCTCCATAGTTGCAATGTTTGTTTATTAATTAATATGAGAAAGCACCACATTAACACAAATACTTTAGCCGTATAACTTGTATAGCCATGCTCCTAAGGCCAAGTGAAAATTTTAACCCTATCCGTAGTTTTCTTCCTTTAAGGCTTCCCACGAACACAGGCCACCAGACTAGCTTTAGGTGAAAAAAACAAGAATGCTATTAGCTTCGTTCCTTTAGGAAACACAATTCGGGCAACTGAGCCGTGTGGGTGCCCGTTACCTCCCCCTTTAACCTCCGACTCCCTCCTTTTCCCTTCAGGGCCCAGCTGCTACTCCCGAGCAAGGCTGCCAGAGCCTGTGCCGGTCCCACAGCGCTACCGGTCCTCAGGCAAGGGCGAGGGCCCGGCCTCGTCCGTTCGGCGGGTAGGCCGGCCCGGCTCCTGGGTCTGACCGGGCGAAGCTCCGAGTTCCCCCTCACCTCGGGCCGGGACGCCCCCCTACCCCCGCCTCACGCGCACCTCTGCGCCCCAAATCACGCACCGGCACCGCCACCGCCTCTCCCGCCAACAGCTAGCAGCACCTCCCACCCCAGGAGCAGCAACTCTATGCTTCCGGGTCAACGGCTCCCACTCTCTAATTGGGCAGCTGCGGAGGATTTAAATTTAAACCGGCGGCGAGGGCAGTTACGCGTTCTAATCGTCTCGCTGTGTGAGCGGCTCTACCCTCCCGGTCACGCAGGTAGCTCCGCTAGGAAAGCAGGAGTAATTCAGCCGGTCTGCCGGTGGGGTGTAAAGGCTGTGGTCCTCCTCCGGGAGGGGCGGGGGTGCCGCGGCCCCGCGTTGTCCCTGGGACGGGGGAGCTGCGCAAGGCTGGACCGGGGTGGGGACGGGGGACCCTGAGGCGGCCACAGCCGGGAGTTTTCAGCTGGGGGAGCGGGACGGGGGTGACGGTAATGGTAATATCGGCTCTTAGGGTTTAGGATTTGGGGCTTGTTTCGCGGGCTTTTTGGCTTGTTCGGGCTGTTTCGCTGGGCGCTCGCTCCGAGTGACAGGTCTTGTCCCTTGGAAACCTCTCAGAGTGGAGGGGGGGGAGAGAGAAACGCCGCCGGAGAGATTTTTGCCTGCCCCACACTGACTTGCACCTGCCCACCTGTTTCATCCTCTATGGCCCCCATGTTTCGTTCATGTCAACGTAAAATAATAAAGTAGGTTGTCTCCTTCAAACACTTTGGAGAGTAAGTAATTGCAGTTGCTGTTACAGTCTTGCTTGTTACCTGATGTCTCCTGTTTTCCCTGCCCCTCTCCCATGCTTCATCATTTTTCCTGATCGTATCAATCACCAAAAAAACTGCTGTGGACTGTGTCTTAGCTAGGTGAAATAAGGGCAAAGGTTGGTTTTGTGTTCTGAAAGTAAATGGTATGGGTATTGCTCCTGTACTGTCACTTCAGTGTTAGGGAACTGTGTTTCAGGAAAGAACAAGTTTAAAGAAGGCAAATTTTTAAAAAGTCTCGTGTACCTGTGTCTTGACAAATGCAAGAAGGTGAAAAAGACCAAGGCATGAAGCAGTCAAATTCAAAACTGATACTGAAGCTCATTGCCAAAGCAAGCAGGGGAGATAATGACTTATGGAACAAAAAAAGGAAAAAAGACTATATAGATGACAAAAGCATTTGGAGATGTCTTTGTTAGTGAGTCTTAGAAATATTGAATCTCCTGTTTCCAAGTTTAAAACATTCTGATAGACACTGGTCTGAATGTATAGTGAATGCGGATAGTACAGAAGACACTCTGGGGCATTCAGACTGGCTGCTTTCAGAGACAAAAGACTGTCATGTTTGTGATAACATTTATTCTTTTATGTTGGCATAATGTACAAGGAAAGTAAGGGGTCTTCATGAAGACATGTCATGCATAAGCACTTTTAACCCCTTATCTTCATAGTTGCTCTGCCATAGTGAGGCGAGTCTCACTAGGCTTTTGGTTTAGTGGGAAGACTTTATTCTAGGAACTTGATCTGCAAGAAGATACAACAGGATTTGCACAGCTTATTGGAAGGTGAAGATGCACGTAGGCCTCTTGCATAGTTATATTCATTTTTATTTCTCTCAATTATTTCTATCTTCTACTCTAGATAATGATTGCTTTCCAGCAAAAAATTTTAAACTTGATCAAGTGTTTCAGAAGACAGTGGCCTTTATTTTCAAACTCTGAAAGGACTACTCTATGTGGAGCAGACTGCATGCTGATGGTGTTACAACTGTCAATGGCTGAAGTCAATAAACAGGTTAGCATTCTTCCAGTACGTTCTTGGTACTTAGTACATCTCAAACTTGGTTCACTTACTGGATTTCTTGCTTAGGCACCTACTTGAAATAGCCATTTTGGTCACTTCATTGTTATTTTAAATTATTTTAAATGAGTGTCAGACGCAGCAAGGCACTAAAATTAAATTGATTAAGCACACTGTTGAATCAGGGCTTAGAAAAAGAACTGCAAGACAGATGGGAGGATGGAAGTGTTTTAAGTGTATATCTGAGTTCTAAACTTTAATATTAAATGCTAGTGTATTTTTCCTGATCATGTAACTTCCGTTTATTTCCATCAAATGTTTCTACTGTGCTGTAGATCAGGGTGGGAGAACTATGGTATTTGGGATGCATCTTTTTTCTGAGTGCTCTGAAAATGCTTTGGAATGACATGAGAAGAATATGAGTATAAAACTGATTTGGTATAGGCTGCATGAGTTGTGCTTGCAGCAGTCCATTCTTGGCTGCTGTTTTTCCTGAGGGTCATCAGATGAAGACTTACGTGAGTGTTCACCCAGTAGCAGTAGGAAATATATGGCCTTCTTTGAATGTGTACAAGAAGTGTCTGTCAAATGATGAATAGAAGATGTAACCCTTAAGTGCCTCTGTAAGAAGCACTGTGGCTTGTCACAACTGGAAGGCTGGGCATTAGCAATCGTCTGAAACATACCAAAAACTGTTGCAACATACAGGCAGGCCTTTGCATGTGTCTCATCTAATGAGAACAATTGGAATAGTCACTTTGATAATCTAAACATATCTTTTTAGGTAAATAAGCTTAATTATTTATGAAAACAAATTACCGTTGTTGGAAGACTTACCTAAATGTTGCATAGTAAATTAAACACGTAGTACAAATCTTTAGTTTAAAAAAAAAAAAAAAACAACCACACCACAAACAACAAAACCATGCCAAAACCAAACCCCTAAACCAACAAAAAACCCCAAACAAACAGAAAACCAGCTTCAGTTTGTGCACTCCTAGTTGCAACGTATTATTTAAAAAATTACCACTTGTACTGGAAGAAGCTTATATCTTGGAAGAAATAGTTCCAGAACCACTCTTTAACCTAACTGAATTCATCACCAGAAAAAGCTTTGTAGTCTAAAATGTACAGAATGGGGGTATCTCTTGTCTAAACATTAAATATAAAACTGGTCAATTCATCACTACTGTAATAAATGTTACAGCAGAATTATTAGAATCGCAAAATTCTACATTTGTACTTCATAGAATGTAATATATTCCAGCCAGGATCCCAGTGTCCTCACAATACCTGTGTAGGTAAAACCAGAAAATTATTGTGCATCAAAATTAACTCTTGGAGAACTGATAAAGGACAGTAATGCCAAACTACCTGTGGAGGCAATCACTGTTTGTCATGTTTGTTGTGATTCTCAAGGGAGAACTACAAACATTTTTCCAAAGCCAACTCTGGGAACTAAAATGTGTTATTCTGTTGGATACCAAAAATTACAGACATTATCGATAAAGATGATATTTTTGTGGTTCATTGCAACTTTTTTCCCAACAGCTTACAATAAGCTCTTTCCTTCCCCTAGGGGTAACTAGTTTATTCTACTTTCTCCTTTTTTCTCCTCCAGCAAAGATTCCTCCCCTCTAAAAGTATCTTTTCTTTCAGAGATGATCTAACAAAAATTAAAGTAATTATTTTCAACTCATTTAATTTTGAAATACACTGCTTTTACTTCAAATCTGAAGAAAGACGAAGTGCTCAAAACCTATTTTTTTTTTCTGATTATACTAGTGGGTCTAATAAGACAAATTAGCAGTATGTATAAACCTTGTCTTGCATATGTGGATTAAAACTATTTTAGCATTTGCATGTGCTGCCTCTGAAGTTCAATTTCTTCATCTGGATGTCCATATTGATGTTTATAGTGTTAGAGTAAAACATGGCTGTTTTATTTTGTTCAGCACTGAAACTTCAAACTAAGATGCAGAGTATTACAGTTGTAGGCATGTCCCTTGTTAGGTCTCTGATTTTAAGTACAATAATTTTGTATTGTTAACACCTGTAGAATAGAAGTCTGTTATGATAAAGTCAATTACTGCAAGAAAAATAACTGTACTAACAGGCTAATGACTGCCTGGAATGGAAAAAAAAAACCTACCACAAACAACAAAAAGCTATTCTCTTTCTTTAGGAGCCTGGACAATTTTAATGAATTTGGTGTTTTAACTGTTATCTGTATCTGCGGCAGAAATGAAAAATAACAAAGCTTTTTGGAGAACTCCAGGAAATTTTAAAAGTCTCATAATTTATTAGTCTTAAATTTCACCAAGAACAAGGGTAGCAAACAGTGTGATAAACAGTGATCAAATAGCAGGGATGAAAGGAAGAAAAAAATCTACGCTTTAAATTCCTCTGAAAATATTTTGTGTTGTAGCACAGTTGCAGCCATGTGGCATAAAGGCAAGTGGCATATGGTCTGTGGTGAAAGTTAATACCTTTTACCTAGACTAATTAGTATAGATCTAAAATCTAGGAAAACTTTCAAGAAACACCTTTCTTAAGGTTTGAAATAGAAATAACAATTCTCAAGTTGAAGTTCAGTTGAGGGTAATTGCTTTAAGTTGACTATGTTTGCACCTGTGGATCAGGAGGGGCAGAAGATAGGTCATTATGACAAATAATCACTTGTCATTTTCAGACCATGACTGTTTTAGCTAGTCGTGGGGGAAACTGAGACATCACATAAAACAATTGTTTTTCCTGAGTCTGTGAATTTAAATTCTCAGACTTGTCTTAAATGTTTTGTAAATCTCTCTTCTAGCACTAGGACTGTGAGACTGGAGGAAAAAGTGCTTCATTGTTGATTTCAGAAATGTATTTTCCCTTTAGAAATTTGTGCTTGTCTCTTTCTTATTCTGGATGAAATCAGTTTTGGTGTGTGGTTTAGTTCTACCCTGTGCTTCCATGAGTGCATTTTGTACGCTGAAGAATATTATGTTCTGTTCAGTATCCTGTATTTCTTGAAACATTTTCCCAAATAATCTTGTTTCCATGTTGGCAAATAAAGAAAAATGCAAAGTGGTTTTATGGTGTTACTCCCTTAAACTGTTGTATCTGTCTCCCTTTTGGTAATGAGAGACTCCTACCAACTTTGTAGTAATTTTATATGATATGTTGCTTGTAACCTATTGTAATGATGCTACGAAAAGACATTGTCTTGGCTGTTCTTCAGTATCATTAATTTTTCACAGAATCACAGAACGGTTGAGGTTGGAGGGGACCTCTGGAGGTCATCTTGTCCAACCCCCCTTCTCAAGCAGGGCTACGTAGTGCCAGTTGCCCAGGACCATGTCCAGATGGCTTTCAATGTCTCCAAGAATGGAGACTCCATAACCTCCTTGAGCAGCCTGTGCTAGTGCTCAATCACCCTCACAGTAAAAAAGTGTTTCCTGATGTTCAGAGGGAACCTCCTGTGTTTCATTCACTTTTTGCCTGTTGCCTCTGGTCCTGCCACTGGGCACATTAAAAAAGAGCCTGGCTCCATCCTCTTTGCACCTTCCCTTCAGATATTTGTATAAGTTGATGAGATCCTCTCTGAGCATTCTCTTCTCCAGCCTAAACAGCCCCAGCTTTCTCAGCCTTTCCTCATATGTGAGATGCCTCTGTCCCTTAATCATCTTTGTGGATGCTTCCCTGGACTTTGTTGGACTCTCTTCCGTATGTCAGTGTGTCTCCCTCATACTGAGGAGCCCAGAACTGGACACAGTACTCAGATGTGGTCTCACCAGTGCTAGGTAGTCTTCTCTACAAGGGACAGGCTCTTTTTTAGAAAAAATGTTGAAGTTTTGTGGAAAATGTCGAAGTAATGAATATTTCACTGGATTTTTTTAAAAGCAAATGATATACTGAGACTGTTCTGCTGTCTTTCCCTTACTCTGTGTAACTAAATCATAAGTAGTTAAGTTATTGTTTCTTGTATTTTTGTGTTGCTTAACATCTGGAGTTGTTTTAACTGTATTAAAACTCTTGCGACTTAAATCTTGAGGCATCCTCCCTAGCTTATCAGTTGGACTTTCTCTTCTCCCTCCCACTGCCCTTCTCTATAGTATTACAGGTTTCTGTTTTGAGGGGTGGAAGGGGAAGCAAGAATGTGGTGTGTGGATTTTTTTTAACCAAAAATGTGCTAAATTTTCTATCTTGTTTTTATTACCACTATAGTTGATAGTGTTGACTTTAGAAAGTAGTAGTTTGTTGCTTGGATGAGTACAATTTTTACTTTGTCTGTTTCAGGATCCCATTTTTGCAACTACTAACTGTTCTACTGACCCATACATACTGTAGCTCTCCAGTCCTCCTCAAACAGAGCATTCCTCTACTCTCTTTGACCCTGGTACTTTTCCCCTTGACACCCCCCACTGTTGTCTGTCCGATGGTGTTGTGTCCCGTGTCCCCTGTCCCCCATCCCGCGTCCCACCCCCACTCCCCCCCCCCCCCCCCCCCCCCCCAAAAAAAAAAGTGTTTAGTCCCAAACAATTACCCAGGCAAGGTATACTGGCATTTCTCTAAGCTTGGGATATTGGCCTGTGACTTCACTGGCTTTGCTTCTGGCAGATTGCAATATAACAACTATCAGATGCTTATGTCTATACACTTGTGCTCACATGAAACAGTTTCTAAATCTGTGCACGGCACTATCAACATTCACTGGAATGGGAAACTTATTTAAAAAATGCTGCTTTATACTACTTTAGTGTGCTTTATGTACCACAGTTTGGGAAATTCTCTTTTGTATGAGAGCATAGACAAGTGACAAATGCTCAGTAGGACCAGAGGTAACAAGACTGCAGAATTGCACAACTCGAGGGCAATGCCAGACAACAATACTGCAGTCTAGGAGTATACCTGAAAATAATAGAACTAGAGACAACACCTGGGTTGTGGTTAAGCACAGCAGTCTTGAAGACACATATGCCAAAAATGGTTAGTGACCATTTGTTTGGGGAAGGCAGGAGAGAACATGATATTGCTGAAATACACATCGCTTTCTGTTTTTTAAAACAATTTTCTGTCAAAATAGAAGCTGCTTTGCTATGTAGTTAGCCCTAGAAAGCTTGCAATACCTACAAAATACTAAAAAATGGTGTCTTTAGGCATGAAATGTTGCTACTGGATTTCAGGCATTCTAAAATAAGAGTCCAAGGAAACTTAACATACTGCACTACCAAGAAGTAAAGATGCTTTATAATACTTCATTGTTTCTATGCCTATGAAACACAACACTTGCAATGTCTATCATGGAATGAAAGTATGGAACTTTTTGAACTTGGCTAAAATAGCTTTGAAGCTATTAGCCAGGTGGCATATGCTTGCTGCAGAACACCACATTATTTTTTTAATTAATTTTAAAACCAGACACTCTTGACAAATTGACTGTATAAGTAATAGAATACACTGTCACGGTGAGCACTTGATCATGAAGGTTAATATCTGGAGTGCAATTTTATTTGGATTTAAAATATTTTTGCAGCACTAATATAAATTTTGCTAATCTCTGCAGGTCCTTGGTCTGGTGAGGAAAGGTTCTGATTTATTAGATACCATACTGAAGTTGTACTTTAACTTGGTACTCTTGGAGGATTTTGTTTCAAAACAAAGTGAGAAAACAACTCTTCCCCCCCCACCCCCCCCCACCCTACAGCTGGTTTGATCTGTTTAAATTGGGTTATAATATGATTACATGTTTAATTTTTTGAGGGACTGAAATGGAAAACAAGTGCTTTTCAGAAAACATATGCCATTTTAATGTTCTGGTAATGTGTGGAATAGCATGCAAGTTCATAGTGCTGAATTATCGTAACCCGTGCACAAATTAGAAGGCAAAAAAGTGCTCTGAAAGTAATATGCACGAGTACTTTCATTTTGTCTCCTAGTTCTTTGTCTAGGTAATATCAAAATAGTTGACTTTCAGGACTTTGGAATATATATTTAACCAGGTCTATTGGGAAAGTTGTGCTAAATATGTTAGAACCCTAAGGAGGGATCTTTTGGGCTAGAACAACTTAAATTAGAATCGCTCCTGATGGTTTTTTGTATTTAGTTTTGTATTCAGTTGCTGATGGTGTTTGTAGGTAATTATTTTATCCAGATTAAAGTTGCTTAATGTGAAAATGTCATGAAATAAAATAAAACCTTTGCACTAGACAGGAGTTATCTGCTGTTATTGACATAGCAAAGCAAGGCTTGTCACTCAGTTGCAGGGCATTTATATCATCTAACATAATGAATTACATGACCGTATAATATTGCCTTTTTTTTTTCTGCCATATACTGGGGAATGCTTTAGATACCAGTAGTATGAACTCTGTTTCTTTGGTGAAAACTGGAAAATTTGCTACAGTTGCAAAATTACATGTTGCATGTATTCTGAGGTCTAACTCAAATAGAAGGACCTCAGCTGAAAAAGTTTAACAGCATGAAGGGGGAACTGGTATGTTGATCAAAGGGCAGGGTGTGGATGAAAATGAGGAGTCTAGTTGTGAAAGAGGAGGGGATAAGAGCAAGTAGTAAGGAAGTCACAGATTTCAGGGGAAAGAGGAAGTGGTGGTGGGGAAGTGGCATTGGGAGATGTGGAGTATGGTAGTATGGAAAGGTCTGCAATAAACATGGCTATGAGAAAACAGAGATTGTGATGGATGTTGGATAAGACACCAAGATTTGGGAGCAAGGTGAAAACAGACTCAGAATATAATGAGGTATGGGTGTGTAGGGAGATTAGCAACTCCTAGCTAGAATTTTGGAAAGGCAGAGAACAGTACAGGAGTGAAAGTCCAGGGTCAGTGGTCAAGAGATGAAAAACAGGTTAACAAGTAATTAGTGAATAGAGGACCAAATTCTGAATTACAGAGGCCAGAAATATGTATGTAATCCTGCATCCGAAACCCAGTGTTTTGTCTCTGTTACCTTTAGCTCAATCTAACTAGTAGTTTGCTACTATGTATTTTCACTTATATAAGTAGCATCTTAATGTAATTCTTTCTTTGCATGCATTATTTGGCTTACAGGGATTGGAACTGAATTTCTGGCTTCCTCAGTGTTGCAGTCTTTAACCATTGACAATATACTCATCTCTCTTATTGACAGCCACAAGAGACAGGCTCAGATTTCTTGCAGTTCCTTGTACCCCCATGCTGAACTGGTAAACTTAATTAAAATGTCTGATACTCAGTGAGCTGATTCTGGGCGCCACCCTCCCACCGTCCCCCCCATCCCCACTCCAACTGTGAAGCACTTGGTTTAAAAAACAGTACTTCACTGAAAGTAAAAAAGACAATGTCAGGGATTAAATAAATAGGATTATGTATTGTACCTAATTATTTATTTCTTAGAGTGCAGCAATAACTGTTCTCTCCTCTAGCTTTTTACTGATACAACTGGGTGGTAGCTGGCTTGCACCCTACTTCCTTCAGTAACACATCACTCTGTGATTCAAATAACAGGGCTTTGTCACTTACTCTGCTTGTTTTTACATTTCTGTGAATTCCAGCTTCACTATCTGTTCCTATCTGCTGTGACACTTTCATCTTTTTGTTTGCCATTTGTGCCCTGCTGCCATACTTGTAACCTCCAACCATGCCAGGTTTGCTAACAACTTTGGTTCTTTAGTTACTTCTTTTAGTTAGTCCTGCTTCATAAGTGAGATTACATGTAGCATTATGGACTACATACAGTCTCTCTCATTCTTAGTCTCTTCTGTTCTCCCAGGTAGAGATAACTTTTTAAGAAAAGTTTATTCTCTTTTATCCTTTTAGTTTAGAACTGCACAACAAAACTGAAAGCTTATTGCTTTACAATTAAGTGTTCACTCTTCTAAGCAGTGCTTAGGCATGATTACTTAATACACTGCTACATATAAATATAGTAATAGCAGATGTCCCCACTTTGATGTAAATCCTTTGGAAAAAATATGATAAACTTATATGTAAATTAAACATGATTTTAGTCATTCCTGTTGATAGATTTTCTGCTTCTGTCCACCAAAGGTCAGCAGAGTTCTTCTCTTGAGTTAGAAAGAAAAAAGGGACTTCTAACTGTGATACAAGCCTCTTAAGTTACTTTGGGATAAATTTGAATTTTCTTTAAAGCTGTAATTCTTTTTTCCTTTTCGGAGGTTGGGGAGAAGGCAGAGGGGCACATGGAATGTAATCTAGTAATTTTGACAAGGAGAGTGGGCCAGAAGCTGGGTATGAGATTGTAGCCTATACTGTATAGTTAATATTAGTTATGATACTAGTAATGGATAGGTGTGCATTGCTTTAATGTATTTGTTGGATCTATGTAGCAACACTATCAATATTATGCTAAAGTATAACTGTGCTAACACAGGAAAAAGCTCTTTTTTTTTTTTTTTTTTTTGGACATGGCATATATTTTCCCAGATTACTGCTTGAAGCAAGGTAATAGAGCTATATTTGCTGCCTTTGGGATGTAAATGCCTGCCATGCTGAAAACTATTTCTGCAAATAACTTCATGTAAACAGTAGTCCTGCGAAAGTCAATATGTCTTTTCTTATGAGTAAAGTTCAATATACATACCTGGTATTTTAAAGATCAGGAACAAATACTGCATATAACAAAACTCAACTATAAAGGCAAAGCACTGGAAGAACTTCAACTATAAGTAAGACTTTGTTTATTCTAAACTTAAATATTTAGATTATAATAGGTTTTTTAAAAATATATATGCCACTTGTTTTAAAGTTATTTTTAAAGCTATGCTGAATACAAAACACAATATTTTTGCTTTTTTCTATTAGCACCATGGAGATTTCACAGTATCACTTAGTGATGTGTTGGAAACTTGGAAATATTTGTTACATGACAAACTGGGATTATCATACGAAAACATGAAAGAACCTGAAAATTATGCTGACCTAAAAAAAGCCTATCATGCCTTCTTAGCAAGAAGCAATATGTTAGATCTAATAGACATATGTCAGAAGTGCTATGGTCTTGGACTTGTATCTGAAGATGAAAGCATAGCCCCTGTAAGTATTTTGTTTTTTGATCTCTGATATTGTTTTGACATATTTTTGATTCCAGTTATGGATTTACGACACTTCTAAATATACACAGGAGCTCTGAATTGTTCACAAGTTACTTTGCTCTTCTATTGGGGAAGCAAATGAGTTTAAATTACTAAATCTTTTAAAGAGATCAGAAAGATCTCTTTAAAGAGAATTTAAGAATTTCAGTTGTCCAGCTGTATGGGTGGGTCCCACAGCTCTTCTATAAGTATATCAGTCTTTGCCAGAAATGGAACTGAAAAATGAACTGTAGAGATTTGATAAGACTGGAACAAAGCTTAGTGATAAACACTTGTCATGGAGTTTTGGTTGTATGTTGATATACAAAGTATTTTTAATGGTTATCATCTGAAAAATACCAAGCTTTTAAAAGCAAAAACTTCCCTATGCTACATGTAGTTCCATGTTAGATTTTTCCAGAAACCAGAAGAGATTCCACTTCAGCCACTCAGTCAGCAGCTCTGTTGCAGTTTATTGCAGCTCAGATGTTCTTATGACACTGCATGTGAGGCCATGCTCTAGGCTGGAGAAGTATGTATTCCATTCTTAGACTATGAAAGTCTATGAAAAATGAATTTGATTAATCTCTGTTATTGGATAAAAATATATGTAAGTAGCAATTAAGATAAGTTTGAAACACAAGCATTCCACATGACTTTATTTGATTCTGTGCTCTAGAGCATGGAAAGGTCAAGACAAAGGATATTGATACTGAAAAAATTAACGAATGTTGGATTTAGATGCACATACTTGTAGCTTATAATGAAAATTAGAGAGGAGTTAATTGTCTGCTTTTACTGCCCACTCTCAGCATTGCAGACTTAAACAAATTACTGTTTATTTCATCTTCTGAATTTGCTGTATGTTTAATTAGATGGTCATTTTAAAATGAGGGAAGCTATATCAGTAACTGAATGTTAATTGAACTGAGGTATATTATGAACATACCATGGATTACTAGTTACAGCATGATTAAAACTGCTTACCTTCCGGCCCTAGTAAGAATGAAAAACTTTCTCCATGAAAAGGTGGTCAAATATTGGAACAGGTTGCCCGGAGAGGATGTGGAATCTCATCTTTGGAGATATTAAAAACTTGGCTCAGCATGTCACTGAGCAACCTGGTCAAACTGGTCCTACTTCAAGCATGGGTGTTTACTAGATAATCTCTGTAGGTCCCTTTTAACCTAAAGTATTGTATGATTCTATGGTAAGTATGCTTGTAACCAGCTTGCCTACTTCCTTGAACGTTCAGAGAACCTACACTCAAACACTCATGTGATTATTAGGCACAAAAGAGATTATAAGGAGAACTGAAGTTCAGGAAGGGCATGGAAACTGCGATTTTTTTAAAAAAAAATTTTTTTACTTCCTGTTTTCATGGGGAAGATAGAGAACTTGGGTGAGTTAATGAGCTCTTCCTAAACATGGTATAACATATTAAATGTTCTCCAAAATATAAGCAGCTGCTTTTAGTGCAAGGGTATTACATAACTGTTTGAGATATCTCTTCCAAGTTAATTTGAATCTTATACCTCATTTCTGTACTAAAACAGTTGTACTTTTAAAGACTAAAACTATAAGTAGGTTGTAAGGACTGCATTAACCTCAAAACACTAGCAAACTGGCGGAGGCATAGTTTCACCAGGTTTTAATACTACTTCTGCTTTCTAGTCATCTTCATATTTAAGTTTATTCTAATCTTTTTATTAAAGGTTCAACTGTTGGAATTTATTTCTGGCATAATGAATGCACAAGAAAATAATGGTTCTGTTCTTTCTACTCCTTCTACACCAGTCAACAGACCAAACCAGGAGAATATGAAGGTAAAAATTATTTGTCTCTTGTAATGTTCTGTATATATTGCAAAGATGAAATATAACATAGTTTCCTTTTCCAATTATTGGCATTAAAATGTTGCTGATTTAAAAAACCAGAACATGTGTATTCAAACTCTGTATTGCTTGAGTATATTGTGGGTGTGTGTATGGGGCTAAGTGCAGAAATTTATATTCTGGAAGACAGTCCTTTTATGGCAGGCACTTGATGTAGACTTAATCTGCTGTGAAACACCAGGGAATAAAGTTTTCTACAAGTACACCATCACTCAAACATTGTCTTGACTAAGAGTTAAATGATTTGCCCAATGCTGCAAAGTGAAGTGGTGGGTGAAGTAAACTTCTTTCATTTCATTTTATTAGCTCGTACTCCCTTACATATGGAAGAAATCTGAATAGCCACTGTAGTGGTAGCTGTAGCAAAGCAAACAAGGTTTGTCTGTCCCAGTAGAGGACTTGAGGACTTTCTGGGAATTCTTTCCTTTTACCCTTTCAACCCGCAAAACAAGAATCTCAGAATACTATATAACAATGCTTGAAATGCTGGAGCTTTAGTCATTTCCAAACTTGCTTTTCTCATGATAAGTGGCAATTTCAATTCAATATTTGGGTACAACTCAATATTTCTGAACAAGAAAATATTTTCTGAACTGAGGTTTTCTGCTAGATAGCACTTCTACCACTAACATAATGGCTTTCTTGCTGTTCTGACTTGTGTAGTAAAAATATTCCATGCTCTTTTTTCCTTCTCTTAAATCTCTTTTCAGACTGTCACACATACATGTTTGGTTTTTTTACTGCCTACATTTTTGTTGTATACATCCCATTGAATAAGAAGAAATTCCATAGCAAATATATGTTTTCTCATTACTTTTCCTTTTGTTAATGGCCTTTTTTCGGTCTTGTCTTTGCTTGTGACAAAACTGTGAATTCTTCAGTTCTGGGACTGTTCTTACAGGGTCCAGAACAGTGCTGCAATAAGCAATTACAATGTTATGTTTTGGTTATGTGGGTGGAACTGGGTCACAGTTTATGTTCAAACTCAATCAGTGGAGTTTCTGTGATTGAAATCCCCTGGGAACCAAGGGAAAAATTACTGAATCTGGTGCAGAGCTGGTGAGTTGTTTAAAATCTTAGCCAATTTGAAGTTAATGACACATTCTTACGTGGTTTAATAGTGCTAGTATTTTGCCTTGGGATAGAAAAGGAATATCTGTGAAGAGGTTTCTAAGTAGAAATTGATAGCCAATTTTAACAGCTAGAGATCCAACCCTCAAATGTTTTGTGAATATTATATATAGTTTTATATATAGTATATATACATGTATCTATATGTATACTATTTATATATAGTATACATAATTTTAACATATTAATCATGCTTACTTTTGTCAATACTTCCAGAATCCCCATAGATAAATTAGCATTTTGAAATTATGCAAGGTGAAATTCTTCCTCTTCCAAAAATCATATCAGTACATATCTAATTAGCTTTAAAAAAAAAAGAATATATTTAGCAGTGGGATGACCAATTTGTGTGTTGCTTTCTTATACAGGTGACAATCCTGGCAAAGAAGTGTGTTTATTCATATTTAAGCCTGTTGGTGAATTCTAAGGATGATCTGGCATTGGCTCATATTCTAAATATTCCTGATAGAGGACTTGGTAGAGAAGCCTTCACTAACCTAAAACATGCTTCACAGAAGAGAAAAATGTCCATTTTCCTGGTATGTGTGTCAAGTGAAACTTGCTGTAGATCAGAGACAATGAAATAGATCTATAAGCATAAAATGTTGCTTTAATCTCATGTGCAAAACCGACATTTGCAAGCCAAGTCAAATACCACCAATAACTGGTTATTTTAACATGGTTAAATTAACTCTATCCCAGCTGAAACCAGGACACTAGGTTAAAAAGACACAACAGAGATTGTATGTGAAGAAATGGGTGCTTGCTTGGTCATACGATCTAAAGCTGCATTGAAAAATAATTGTGTACATGTGTACATCTAGAGATTTAAAATGTGATATCGTAAAAACAGGCATGGAGACTGTTCATCCCAAACACTGACTGAAATCCTGAAAAAGTTTACTATCTTAAACATGAATATAAGATATGCTTTTTATTATTGCTTTTAAAATTTTGAAATCTTGTTAAATAGTGTGAAGTGAGGTCATGAATATGCATACCTAAGAAAAAAGACAAAGGAAGAAAAGATGGCATTAGACTAGATGTTGCTGCTTACCAAACACCTCTAAAAGCAATTGTGGTGGGTTAACCCTGACTAGATGCCGGGTGCCCACCAAAGCTGCTCTATCACTCCCCCTCCTCAGCTGGACAGGGGAGAAAAAATATAACAAAAAGCTCATGGGTCGAGATAAGGACAGGGAGAGATCATTCACCAATTACTGTCATGGGCGAAGCAGACTTGACTTGAGGAAAATTTAATTTAATTTCTTGCCAATCAAGTTAGAGTAGGGTAATGAGAAAATAAAAACAAATCTTAAAACACCTTCCTTCCACCCCTCCCTTCTTCCTGGGCTTAACTTTAGTCCCGATTTTTCTCTACCTCCTCCCCCACAGCGGCACAGCAGGATGGGGAATGGGGGTTGCAGTCAGTTCATCGCATGGTGTTTCTGCCGCTCCTTCCTCCTCGGGGGAGGACTCCTCACACTCTTCCCCTGTTCCAGCACGGGGTCCCTCCCATGGGAGACAGTTCTCCACAAAATTCTCCGAAGTGAGTCCTTCCCATGGGCTACAGTTCTTCACGAACTGCTCCAGCGTGGGTCCCTTCCACAGGGTGCAGTCCTTCAGGAACAGACTGCTCCAGCATGGGTCCTCCACGGGGTCACAAGTCCTGCCAGCAAACCTGCTCCAGTGTGGGCTTCCTACAGGGTCACAGCCTCCTTTGGGCATCCACCTGCTCTGGCATGGGGTCCTCCACAGGCTGCAGGTGGATATCTGCCCCACCATTAACCTCCATGGGCTGCAGAGGGACAGCCTGCCTCACCATGGTCTTCACCATGGGCTGCAGGGGAATCTCTGCTCCGGTGCCTGGAGCACCTCCTCCCCCTCCTCCTTCACTGACCTTGGTGTCTGCAGCATTGTTTCCCTCACATGTTCTCACTCCTCTGTTCTCCGGCTGCAGTTGCGCAGGTTTTTCCCTCCTTCTTAAATATGCTATCCCAGAGGCGCTACCACCGTTGCTGATGGGCTCGGCCTTGGCCAGCGATGGGTCCCTCTTGGAGCTGGCTGGCATTGACTTTATCGGACATAGGGGAAGCTTCTAGCAGCTTCTCACAGAAGTCACCCCTGTAGCCCCCTACTACCAAAACCTTGCCCTGCAAACCCAATACAGCAATGAGATTGGGTTAAATAAATATCACAAGGCAGTATTAACATTAACAAAACCAAGCCACTAACAATGCATTACAATGCGTTTCAGTTTTAAAGTGCTGTAAGTAAGTATTTTCGTTAAATAGTAAACCAGCATTTTTCTGTGCATTTGTTAAACTTGAGACATCTGGAACCTAAAGTATTTCTGTGTACAAATTGCTTTTCTTAGAGCAACCTGGTGACAAAACCCTGCCTTTGACATGTACCCTAGAACAGAGGCCAAAATTTGAAAAGGCAGTATTGCAGTTATTTCAGCTTTGACTCAGAGTTTGGGGAGGGTAATTCTTTCCAGTCATTTGCAGCTTGATCAGTCTTGAAATACTCTTTAGGATGTGATTGATATGGGACGTTCCTGCTAATTTTATTCTCAAAGGCACAGAGCTGGGAAAAAAAGCTTGAGATAGTGGTATACTCTTTCCTCAATGCCCTTGTATGGGAATATAAAAAGCTACAGCATCAATGTGCAGTGCTCACAGAGGCTTGTTGCTGAAGAATCTAGTTTGGTATGTGAGGTGCATTTATACTTAGTTGTTAAAGTCAGCACAGACCATCTCAAAAATAGTTGGAATAAGATGAGTAAGAATTCTTTCTCCAAAGAACCACTGTAGTCCCTCATATTCAAAATAATCAAATTTTGCATGCATGGTGGCCTCAGTGCAGACAACAGCAGACCAAGGAAAAACAGTATGGGTATGTAACAGTCACTGAAGCAGCTGCATTCTCAGATTTTTATGGTTGAATAAATATGGAAAATTTGTGAAATCTCAGTTCCACAATTAATTATTTTAGCTCCTAATGCTCTGTTAACATTGTATAAAAAACAGTATGTGTTTGGACTGGATTTATTACCTCTTCCTCACAGTTGCCAGAGGGGAAACTTCTCTACCGTGTAAAGAAGTCTTCTTTTCTGGCATCTGCGTCTTGTAGAGATCTTGCAAAGCCAGAATATTTTCCATTGGGAAGGCAAGCTCCTATGAGCTGTAGTTGATCCACAGGAAATCTTTAGCACAAAGGCAGGAATACTGGCAGGTTTACTTTCTTTGCTAGAGTAATTACAGTTGTACTCTTTCCAGTCCTAAGAGCTTTATGATTTGGCTGTATAGTCTGAAATTAAAATTTATATGTAGAATTAATATTACTGCATCTGTGTCAAGCGTATTGGATTGTTATCTTTACTTTCACCTTTCTGGAGAACAACTAAGCTTTTTATTCTGACTGTTGCCTTAAAATTTGAGGGGTTGTCCTCTAAGGTGTACTGCTTTTGGGACATCTCTTTTTTTCAGTGTCTTTATAGCATATAAAAAATATAGGGAAACTTTCAGAATTGGGTACCTGTGACAATAGAAGCCTTAACTGTCATAATTTTTCAGAAACTTTGAGTATACACTATTTTTATTTGCACCTCTGAAAATGAATATACTAAAGTCCACTTTTACATGCTTATGTTAAGTGTTCTTGGGTCATAGACAGCCCCCAGAATATAAAAGTAGTTTTTGTAAGGTCAGCACAAGCATTTAAACAGCAGGAACAACAAAAAAATTCTATACCCTGTGTTAATAAAGTTTTTTCTAAGCCGTCAAAAGGCCAATGTAAATATCAAATTAGCTGGGTCATTTTTGCTTTGGCTTGTGGGTTTTTTTTATACTGCTGCACTATTTAAGTATTGATCTTGCAAATATTTATGGTGAGATGTACAAAGCTTGCCATTAAGAGGTATTCTATTGATTTCAGTTAAATTATTTCTGCTATCAACCAGCTTTTATACACTGTTTGCAAATCTGTAGGAGAGGCTCACTTCAACATGCATACATTTCGTGTGTGTCTATAGTTTCATATTTCTGAATATTTCTCCTAATAGATGGCAACATCTTTTATCCGAACTGTAGAACTTGGAGGAAGAGGCTGTGCATCTTCATTATTTGATCCTTTAAGAGTCCATGTAAAGGGGCTTTCAAACTTTGTTAATTTTATTGACAAGCTGCAAGAAATTGTTGGTGAAATCTTAAATCCAAGGTAATAGAATTTCTGTGTTATTTTTGTCTTGTTGAGCACCTTTTTTTTTCTTGTGCATGTGTCTTGGGGAGGGGGAATGAAAGAAAATTTAATCATTTACTTATTTAATAATTCAGAGTAAATGTTTACAACTTAAACCTTATTAGAAAACATAAATATTTGAAAAACAATTGGGGTAAGCTTATAGATTTTTTTTTTTTTTTGTGGCTATTCTTTGTATTAAATTTTTATCAAATCAATGTATGGCTATTTGGTTAGTTCCCTAGTTGTAAATGAACTTCCAAAGATTTCAATCTTGTGGGTCTGGTAAGTACATAAACTGATATGTGCTTTACTTCATGCTCATTAATTACTTCCTTTTTGTCATTTCATTGTATATACCCTTATATAAAGGTGTCTTTATTGCTGCTGACAAATGATGACATTGGTTATTTAGCCTTTCTTTTCTCTTCTTTTTAACTACATAAGCGAAGCGTAAGAATTATTTCTTAGGACGGCTCTGCTGAAGTCACTGATTTTGAATGTTTTTCAAGACCTGAAGTTAGTCTTTTGGGCAGGCTTATAAATGTGAGATTAGAGAGAAATGTAAGTGTAATGCAGGAATTTGAATTGGTAAGTGCTGGCATTAGTACAGAGAGAAGAGCAATTTTCTTAAGCATTATAGAAGTTAGTAATTTTTTTCATTTATAATCAGTAATTTTTCTACACAAAACTTTAGCAAACAGCTGTAATAGTTCTATCCTTGATACTGAAGGATCTTTTTCTAGTTTGAATTGAATCTAATCCACACAGTTGAAAACAAAATGTTATAAGCAAACCATAAGCATATTTAAATTACTGTTCAGATTGCATTGAAGCTGGAAGTGGGAAGTATTTCTGAAGTTGTTTTGCAGCTTTTGTTTTACTTTTTAATTGTTTCTTTATTCTTTCATTTCAACATCCTGGATGCCAGAGACATGCTGTCTGTGCTGGTGATTAAAGAAAACTTTTGACTCAACATCTAATGTATGCTTTTTAATTTATTTAAATCGTATCTGGCACTGTACATTGATAAAAATGAGAAATGAAAAAACATTTATGTGTATGAACTTACTTTTTAGGGTGGAAAGACCGCTTTTTCAGGTATATACAGTTCAGCAAAGAGTGACATAAAATGCTACATCTTGTTAATTACCCTTCTGTTTGAGGCATGTGAGAAAAATCAGAGTGGGATAGTTGCTGGGAATTGTCAGTTTCTAATTGGGAGAATTCTCTAGAGCTTGGAAATTCTTTTCAGTATTCAGCTATTTATTCTGTTGCTTTCTCTGCTGTACCTGCTGTCCCATTTATTCTGGGTTATTAATCTCGTTAACGTCAGATTCTGGCATGTTCATTAGGTTGCATGTATACATGTAGGTGTCGTCAGTTGTATCGCTGACCAAGAATGGAAGCTAGCTGTACTGTGGTGTTTCTAGTATCTTTTGTACTCTATATAGACTTTATGACCTTACGATGTAAAATACTACTATTGTTTTTATATATGTATCTGTATAGTAGCTCAGTGCTTATAGAAGTATACCAATCAGTTGGCTGTCTTTGAAAGAATCTTCATTAGTATGCTGAAGTTCTCAAATATTATGAGACTAGTACACAGCTTAGAAACTGTAAGGATCACAACATTGGTGAACAGAAAGATATTTTTCTTAACTGTTTGGTAAGCCATATGAGCGAGGACTGTCTGTATTTGCTGCCTGTGATGTGACAGTTGTTATGAATTCCAGAAGATGCAGTTTTACATGAGAAATTTCTCTAGTTCTTTTACTACTGCAATCTAAAGAGCAGAAGAAAAAAAGCGACAATGCAGCAAAAGTTTCAGTTGGTTAGTCTTTAGAAGCTTGCTGAGAAATCTAAGAGCAAACTGGACAACCTACCTGCAGTATTGCTGTTTCTCTGATGTAGAGATTAGCCAAGCTGCAAAAATCAGGTCTCAGTATTTGCTATGCCACAAGAAAAATGCAGTATTTTTGGTTGTTCACTTAATGATTAGAAGTCTGTTATTTCAGTTTCATCTTGTTACAGTGGAGATCTTACAAAACTTGAACTTGCATAAAACACAAAGTAGTCAAACAAATGCCAGGTGGTTGTGCAACATGCGTTGAAAAGAGGCTTTCTTCATCTGCCTGAGTCAAGTTCCTTTGCTTTGGAAACCTAGAAGCAGAATTGAAGATGTTGGACAGTGATGGGATGTGCTTAGGAATATTTTGAACACGGTAGGAGACATGGTGCAACCAAGTATCTGCCAACCTATGGAAAATAACAAAAAAGTGTTTCTCATCCCCAAGTCATTCGGCTAAGAAAGTGAACAGTAGATGAGATGAGGGAAGGCAAAGCTGTCAAACAGAGTGGAAATTTAATGAAACTGTGATGATTTGATTAAAATATGGCACAAAGGGTAAGCAGACCTGATAGCAGGAGAAATGGAAAGATATAATGAACTTTGGTAATTTCGAGGTGTATTCACTGAGCAGAAAGAACATTCTTACAAATCTCTGGAATTTTGAAATAGTTCAAGTTTGCCTCTCCTCGTTCTCCAGATGTCTAAGGTTAGAAGAAATCACTAATCTTTTAAGAATCAGTAGTATGAACATTCCTTAAAGTTTGGGGATGCTGTAAAACTTGTAACCCTAAAACTATTTACAGATCCTGTACATATAAGACTTGGACAATGTTTATGCAGTAAATAGAGAACTTGGATGTTCTACTTTTTGTACCTGTTTCTCGACAGGAAACATATCAATGTTGTATTTGTCAGTGAAGTGGGTGATTATTATACACCTGAGGATCTGGAAACTCTTTTCTGTGGTATAAATGAAAAAGTGCAGTACTAACCCATCATTCTGGAAATGCTTCTCTTTTAGGCCAGACAATAATGCTTCTTGCATCTGGAAAGAACTTAGTTATTCTATTTTTAGAATGACTTTTTTCAAGTTCATAAAAGACGTGTGTGATTTTAAACTGAATGATGGAAAGGCATTTGTCTTATTGGTTACTGCGCTTGATGGTTCATATAGATAGGTGTGTGTATATATATACATACATATACTTCAAAAGTCCCCACTGATTTTGTAGAGTAGCAAAGTTGGTAGATGGGCAGTAAATGTTCTTCTTGAATTGGGCCCTGACTTTGCTGTAAGCGCTGACCACTAGGTGACACTATTGCACAGCTCACATTAGTAGCTGTTTAAAGTTAGCTGTGTTGTTTCATTCAACACATTTGAGCGAGTGTGATGCTTTGGAGTGGGTCTTCATTTCATGTCTGTGAGCAGTCTTCTACAGTCAATTGTAGAAGTTATACAGCTTGACTTGATCATGCACGTGGATTAGTGCATTGAGCTTTCCCTTGACAGGAAAAATGCTATTTCTTATGTGTTGCCTTTGAAGCTGTGATTGCATCTGGAGATACAGTAGTATTTTGGGAGAGAAAGCACATGAGACTTTATCTGGTCTTGTGCTGAATGTTTGAGTTAATTGCATAGCATTCATGCAGCCCTGGACTCTTGTGTTCTAAAGTTGCTGGAAAGTTGTGCAAGCATGTGTGAAACATTGTCTATAGGACTGCTTAAACTTAGGATCATAGAATAAGTCAAGTTGGAAGGAACATCAGGAAGTTTTTGGTCCAACATTCCACTCAAAGCAGGGTCAGTTATGGGGTGGGTCAATTATGGGGTCAGCCTAGGTTAATCAGGGCTTTATCCAGTTAAGCTTTGTGCAGTCTCCATCCTTGGAGGTTTTCAATCTCCCTCTTGGCAACCTGTTCCATTGCTTGAGTGTCCTCATGGTGAAAAGTTTTTTTCCTTAGATCAAGTTGGGACTTCTCTTGTTTCAATTTATGCCTGTTGTCCCTTTTCCTTCCACTAACTGCCAACATAAGAAGCCTGGCTCCATCTTCTTGGTTACCTTCTTGTAGGTATTGGAAAGCTGTTAGTAGACCCCCCTGAGGCCTTCTCTCCTCCAGACTGAACAAGCTGTTCCCTTAGCTGCTTCTCACAGGGCATGTCTCCCTGACCATCTTGGCAGCCCTCTGCTGAACTTGCTCCAGTTTATCGGTGTCTTTCCTGGACTGGGGGGCCCAAACCTGGATGCAGTATTCTAAACTTCGTCCAACGAGTGCTGATTAGAGAGGGATAATCACATTCCTCAGACTACTGGCTACGCTACTGTTGATGCAGCCAAGGATACTGTTGGCCTTCTTTGCTGCCAAGGCACACTCCTGGCTCACGGTTGGCTTGCTGAACATGCACCAAGATTCCCAGATTCTTTTACACAGAGCTGCTCCCCAGCCTGTATCATTTCAAGGAGTTATCCCTTTCCAAGACTTTGCATGTCCTGTTGAATTTCATATAGTTCCTGTCAGCCTATTCCTCCCATCAGTTTAGGTATCTCTGCATGGCAGCTCTGCCCTCAAGCATATTGACTTTTTCATCCAATTTGGTGTCATCTGCAAACTTGAGGAGCATGTATTTTTATCACTGAGTCACTGCCAAAGATACTTAAAAGAAAGAAACAGGTTCCAGGATAGGCCCCTGTGGTATGCCATTTGTTACAGGCCTCCAGATACAGTACATGTTTACTACCT
The DNA here is from genome assembly GCF_018139145.2 of Gymnogyps californianus. Classification (NCBI taxonomy): domain Eukaryota; kingdom Metazoa; phylum Chordata; class Aves; order Accipitriformes; family Cathartidae; genus Gymnogyps; species Gymnogyps californianus. The sequence goes on from NC_059471.1 coordinate 156,462,493, forward strand.
TCTTAGCCTGATCATCCAACCAGTTTTTAACTCATCTAGTTGTCCATGCATCCAGACTGTAACATCCAAATTTGTGTGTTGAGAGTATTTTCTGACAGTGTTGAAAGCCTTGCTATGATCAAGGTAGATGGCATCCACCATTCTCTCCTGGTCTGCATTACAGGAGGCAAACAGATTGGTCAGGCACAATTTACACTTGATAAATCCATGCTTACAGTTACCAGCCACCACCTAATCCTTCACGTGCCCAGAAATGTTTTCTCAGAGGAGTTTTATATTATTTTCTCAGGGAACAAAGCGAGGCGGCTGAACCTGTGGTTCCCCAAACTGTGCTTCTGGTCTTTTTTGCAAACGCTTGCTTTTCTCCATTTGTCAGGGACCTCCCCTGATCACCATGACTTTTCAAAGATGGTATAGAGTGGCCTTATGAGGACATCAGCCAGTTCTATTAGTGCTCTTGGATGCAGCCAATTTGGTTCTATGGACTTATATGGGCTCAGTTCTGTCAAGTAAACCCTGACTTGATTCTTATCCACTGCTGGCAGTTCTCCTCTGAAAACTTTCTCTAATCAGAGGCCTGGGAGACCATGTTGGTGAAGGCTGAGGCAAAGGCAGCATTGAGTTACCTCAGTTTTGTCTGTGTTCACTGTTGCAAAATCTCCTGCCTTTCAGCAAAGGTCCCTCATTTTCTTTGTTCAGCCTTCTAATACAAAAGCAGCAGGTGAAGCTACTTTAACTTTCCTTGCAAATCTCAACTCCAGCTGAGCTTTGGCTTTCCTGACAACATCCATAAATGCCTGGGCAATGTTTCTAGATTATTTCTTTGTATGGTCCCTTCTTCACCATCCTGTGTAAAGCCTTTTTCATTGAAACTCTGTCATCAGTTCACTGTTTAGCCAAGCTGGTTTACTGATATTTCTACATGTTTTCCTGAGTATTGTGATGGACTGTTCATGTGCTTGTAATACGCTGTCATTAATAACATGTCAGCTTTCCTGAGCTCCTTTTGCCTTTTAGAACTTTCTCACATGGGATTCCATGTACTAGTTCACTGAATAAGCTGAAATCTGCTCTCCTAAAGTCACAGTCTATACTCTGCTACCTGCTTTCCTCGCTCCCCTAGGATCTTGAACTCCACTACTTCGATTGCTACAGCCAAGGCTGCCATTGATTTTCTTTTTTTTCTCCACATCCCTGACCAATTCTTCCTTGTTAGTGAATAGCAGACCCAGCTGTGTGTAACCCTGTGTGTTGCCCATCCAGTATCCCTGACACCCTCTACAAATCTTGACTGCTTGCGTCCCATTGTGATGCTCTTCCAGCAGATGTTGGAGTAGTGGTGGTAAAGTGCCCTGTAAGAACCAGGGTCTGTGAATACAGAGCCTGCTGAGGGTTGCTTTAAGAATACTTCGCCCATTTCCTCACGTGTGTTGGGTTGTCTATAGCAAACTCTGACCCTGATTCACAAGCCTCTTGTCTGTCCAATAGAAGAGCTCGTCCATACCTCTGAGCTGCTCCTGCATATAGAGGGCACTCCCCCACCTTGTCTTTCCTGAAGAACTTGTATTCATCATTTGCAGCACTCCAGCTGTCAGGCTGTCCCACCATGTCTTGGTTATTCCAATGAAGTCGTAGTTCTGTAACCACGAGGAGCTTATATTCCTTCTAACTTGTTTTATTGTGTTTTACTGGATAAATCTCTTTACACTGTTTTAGAGTATTTGCAATGTGGTGTTTCTCAGTGAAATACTGAGAACTTAGACACTATAACCTTAGTTTCTCAACTCATAGCATCATTGAAATGAAGAATATTTTGGTGTTTGAATATTTTGTTGTTTAAATATTTACAGTTGAAAGTTACTGATTATATAGAATGACCCAAATTAAGAATATATTACCATTCTACCATATTAACAAACATTGTGCTTGTGACTTAATTAAAAATGTTCTTGCATTTTGAAGAAATAGAAAAATATCAGAAAGGCTTACGTAAAAAATAATTATTTTATAAGAAAAAAAATCAGGTTTAAACCAGGCTCTTAAAAAGTTTTCCCTGAAGATGCTTGCCACTTCAAAGAGTAACGTGCTTTAACATAATTTTGAAGTAAATTATCTGCTTTACCCACACATTTAACTTCATAAAGGAAATACTGATATACTTTAATCTGATTGTCTTCATTTAAGCTTAACGTCAAGAACGTTTTAAAATATATTTAGAAGTAAATAATTTTAAAAATAAACTTAATTGTGGTTTAAATTGGATTTGCAAGAAAATAGAAAACTTTGGTTAAAAAAGCTGATCTTTTGAGGGTAAACCTGACTTAAGACATCACAGTTAAAGTGTGGTATCTTAAGTGCTCCAATTGTACAATACTGCATTTAATTAAACTGTGATTTTTGTAATTTGCTGTCCCTTTCCTTAACTTCCTAATTTAGGCTGGTGCTGGAGAATACACTGACCATTATGTCCTAGATATTGAAATTCAAGTATTGTCCCTTAATTAAAAAGAAGACATGGAGGCTGTGGTTCTATGGCACTTTTATATCAGTGCTGGATTGAAAAATCTTACCCTTATGCCATCATACAGATCTCAAACTACTAATTCATCTGTTTCCATGGCCTCCCTTTAATCCAGACTCGAGAAACAGTCTGGCAGCTACCTGCCCATAATTTCAATCCTGATAACTGTTGGTAAATTGCAGGAAAGTGATTATTATGAGAACTATTAAGTTGGATATATTATGGTGGAACAATGGAACTGTAGCATGGAACACACATGGCTGCTCATCAAGAATCTTATTCTTAGAAGAATACTTGTTTAGTTTTATAGTAGCTTTGTCACTGGACTCGAGGAGCATTGCTTGGTATGGAGAACATCGAAAATCAATCTTGGTGAGAGCAGACACTGACAGAACACCAACTTTGTTTTTTGCACTAAGTGCTTGGGAAGGTACCAGATCTTTTAAATGGTGGCACTTCCTGAGGAAGAGTCACTCTGGTTTCTTACACCAAGCTAAAATGTAGAAATTCTTGGCAATACAGCAAAAGCAGCAGCAGCAACATGGAAAAATACTTAGCAACAGGATTCTTTTTTGCTGTGCTTTTATTGTGGATCTAATTAAACTGCAAAACTCCGAAGGGCCTAAGGTAGGGTCCCCACCTAATATTTAGTTCTGTATGGTTTAAAAAATTAGAGTAATAATGCATGTGTCTATTGTTTGAGGTGGAATTTTTGAATACTATGAGTGTTTTGATATAGTTACTTTTTTCTTTTACAGCTATATTTAAATCTAGATAAGTTCACTGGTACAATTTTATTGTTGAAATTTTGAAATCTAAATTAACATGAACTACTAATATTTTAAAATGTATGCATATAACATAATTAGAAAAAACATTGAGTTTGCTCTAAGGCACAGTTACGGCTCTGTTAAGAGCATTTGTATTTTGTATTGTTTCTTAGATAAATTTTGTCTCACTCTTCTACCCAGGTAGATGAAGCTCTAGTTGACATCCCGTTTCTTTGCGTTTGAGCATAGAATTAGATTGCTACTCTCTTCATATAGTTCTAAATTAAAAAATTGGATAACTATTCAATTCTTATCAAGTTCTAAAACAGCTTTCTAAATCCATAACAAAGAAAGGCTGTGATCCCCTCCTACCCCATGATCACTAGGTGTTTGTAATCTGTTTTAAGACTTGTGTTCCTACTACTTAAGTTAGATAGCTATATATTTGTCATCTATTTTTTACCTCTGTTGGAGAAGTTGAAACGAATGAATAAAAATGTTGACCTTAGTATAATAGAATTTTGATATATTCTTTTCTGTTCTTGGAGTAGGTTTCAGGAGTCTGTTCTGCTTTTTATCATGTTTTGAATACCATCCATATCCTCAACTCTTCTTTTTTTTTTTTTCTTCTGTATGCTACTTCAGTGTTTTCCACAAAAGATGTATTTCCAGAAAATAAATAAAAGTGCTTCTGCATCATATTAACTTTGCACACTAAGGCCCCAGTTCTATAAGAAGAGCTCTTGCCAATGTCATTTAGATTTTAGGTAAGCAGAGGAGCTTGCTTATGTGATAATCTCAGTAGGAACAAAATAGACAAGGTATGCAATTAGTTTCTTATAAATTAGTTACCTCAACATAAGAAAAGATGGTTTGATAGAGATAGATAGGACTGGGACACAGATGATGTAAGGCAAAAGGGTTCAAGCAGGCACAAGTTCTGAGAATATTTTTAGTAGAAGCAACCAGTGACAGAAGATATGATTTATACAATGCCTAGTTAACAAGTAGAGTTTTACATTGTACTATTTTTTTTTTTTTTAAACTCCCTTTAGAAGCACTGATGCAAATAAGGCATTTTTAGCATGTGATTCATTTTCATGTAGACATCTGTTTTTTCTCTGGCTACAAGACAGGTGAGATGAATCCCACCTGAACTGTCTACTCCTCTTTTAGTGCTGGTTCATGCTGAAGATGGTAAGCCATTCCTTATGTCAGTTGATCTGAAATGTTTGGGAACTTGTTAATTTAAAATAAAAGTTAACTGAACATTGTCTGTAAAACTAAACACTTAAAAACTGCCAGTGAAAGTCTTAGTTCAGTTGCCTGAGATGCATGCATTAACATAGTCTTTAATTGTGCAATCACATGCTTTGCCCTCACCCACCCATCCAGCAGTCCTGGCTTTTGTGGATAGGAAATAAGAGTGTAAATTGAGCATGTGTAATGGAAGATAGTAGTGTTTGTTGGACCCTTTCCAACAAATGGAGAATAGTGCAGGCCATCAAAGAAGGGAAAGGGTGCTCAGTTCTAGGTCTCTTCTGCAATGGACTTGCTATGGACTTACTATGGAATACTGGACAGATATGCTGATGGTCACATTTGGACTTTGCTGAGTCCACTCAGTGGAAGATCACCACTGTACTGTTGGATCCAGGCTTTTGTGTCTGAACCTTCTCTGCCGGACAATGGAAGATGGTTGTTTCTAAAGGGTTGGGTTTTTTAGCAGTTATAATTTATCTGATGCATTTTGTTTGGTTATTTCTATCATAGATAAAGATAGCAGTGGGTTTTCTAGTTGAGGTTTCTTTCAGTTCATACCTTTTGAACAACAAAATATTGTTGCATGTGACTCTGAACAGAAGATCATATTATTAGCCTTTTAAAAAAAAAAATTGCTATTTTACAACATCTGTCATAGTGGTAACTGACAGATGTTTACTGCTAAATGGATATGATAAAAGTCCTCCTTCAATATGATTTAAAAGACCATGGATGCGAGACTGAAGCACTTTATCCTAGAGTATTTCGTGGCAGCAGCCTATGATCTGAATGAAACATCAGAGAAAGCTTGGTAGGAGACACCGTGACTGGAAAGGGACAAGGTCTCTCCAGTTCTCTATTGCCTTAGACAAATGGCATTGCTTTGTTTAATGTATCAGGTTCTTTCTTGAATTCAATTAGGTTTCTTGCTCCTCTTTCAGAATTAAGAAGAACTAAAATTCTTAACTTTTGCTGCTGTAAAAATTATCTGAAGACAGATAACTTTGCCCATGTAATTCCATATTCAAAATGAACCTTTGCTGCCCTTCTAGCTGTTAGGAACTGCAAAGGGGATAACAGTTTTCAACCTTATTCTGTTCATATAAACATTTTTTTTTTCTAGTACAATGCCAGATATTTTACAGTTATTTAAGTTCAACTGATTTTCTACATAATATAAACCTATAAAAGAGTAATATCAGAGCAATCTGGCATAGGGTCTCCTTTTTGTAAAAAAAAAACCAAACAAAAAAACCCCAAACCAAACAAACCACAAACAAACCCTAAAAAACCCAAGTTGCATTTTTACCACATTTTCCTTTTATCTTTGTGCTTTTAGTTAATCTTTTTAAACCTCACTAACAGTGAAGTCCTACTAGTGGATCTGAAGTTGCTCAGGTAACTTATCTGATTGCTTTAAATAGAACTATTGTATTTATTGTTGAATTAATTTATAGTTTCATCTTCAAGATCGTTATTTCTTAAGTTGTTTTTTGATCCAGTGACTTGTCTTTTCTGGGAAAAGGAAGATACTCTTTTTACCACAGAAAGGACTCTATAAACATGGACAGAGCCCTAGCTATCTCCATTTATGCTCTAGATGGCATATATAAAGAGATTAAAAGAATGCCTCTCCTACTGAGACTGGCTTGACCATACTTTTGAAACTGCTAGACATGGTTAGTTAGGGCTTTCTGTAGTAAGCTTTGAAATATTTGTGAAATAGCACAAATGAGGTGGATTCAACAGTTTATAAATATATTCAAGACTAATAAACCTCACAACATAACTTATTTTGTTATATCATATCCTGTTGTAAAATGGCATAAGCTATGGCACAGTCTTTCAGTACTAATCCACACACATTAGATCAGCATTTTATGTCTTGGCCTGTTTATATAAATTCTAGTTGAAGTATGAATAAACTTTTCCTTTTCTTTGCTCCAGTTAGTACTGTGTATATCTGATGGGGGACTGCAACTCTTTCCTTGAAAAGAAGGAATATGGGGAGAAAAAGAGATTAAATGAACTTTACTTCTAATAGCAAATATCCTTAGTTGGCATGGGGTAGTAGAGGCAAAAAAAATAAACATAGAAAATGTTTTTATCACAGGTTTTTGGTTTTTTTTTTTTTTTTTCCCCTCAGTGAAAAGCTACAAGGTAATTGAGTCACACACAGGGCATAGCATTTAAATTGAGGGCATGATTGTCTTAATTAACTGATGCCCAGTGCTATATGCATACTATACTTTCTCTTACAGCATACATACATGTATATGTATGTAAAATGTGTGGAAATTATAATGATGTAGATAAGCTCAAGATATCTGTAGACAGAAAGAACTGAACCTGGCTTTCAAAGACAACTTCAGTCAATTCGTTCACCTGCTGGTTTGTCTTGGAGTTCTATGTTCAGCACAGTATTTATGGAACAGATACTACTCATTTAATACAATGCTTTTCTCATTTGAGGGTATTATTTTGGTAAGTGTCAGTTTAGGGCTGAGGGAAATAAAGCAGTTTGGCAAGAAGCATCAGGAGACTTGGCTACAGTTCCTTATGCATCTCTGGGACAGAACTTTCTTCAGCAGTCCTCTCTTCTTACCTCTTGACAACTTGCACTGGATGATTTTTTTTTTTTCTCCTTGAACTTTTCATTCTCTTGTGGTTAGACTGAATTGTGGTTTTTGGAGCAGAGGTACACCAGCATCTCTTTTTTTGGTTTGTGTTTTTTTTTTTTTTTAAACTATCCTTTCTAAGATCCGGATGGTTCTTGACCTGTGTGCAGAGAGACTTCACATGGTGACTTTTCTTTTGGCTAAGTGCATACATTGTGCTTAAATTTCTGCAAAGCACAAGTTTTTCTGTTTAACCAAGACTGGAAATCTAATGTGAATTGAATAATCTTTAATCTGTAAAAGTTAAAGCTGAGAATTGTGTGGAAATATTTGGTTTTGACCTGGAAAAAAGCCAAAAAACAGTTTCAACTTAACTTAGAAAACCTGAAGTTATTTACAGGAGTCTTGCTCAGCCAGAATAAGCCAAAACAGCAAGGTCTCTGGCACAGTTCCCTCCATGTATTTTGACAGGAAACAATATAAACAAACTAGTTTTCCTCTGACTCTATTCCTATTCTTACCTAGCTCTGCCCACTTATTTTATATTTTACATGAATGTAAACACACAGAGTTTCATTTGATGGAGGTTCTCCCAACTAGAATTGTAAAATTCATCTTCAGAATTTAATGCGTACAAAATATACCTCTCTTTCAATTTGCAAGGTATCCTTTTAGGGTAAGTAGGCAGGAGCATGGAGGAAGTTGAAAAATTAGTCATCTCACTCTTGGCTATGTCACCTGCAGTAATAAAGCCATTGCCATTGCTTTGGGTTTTTGGCAGAGCTGTGATTTTGCAGCATCATAGATGTACCTAAAAGTTCTACTGTAGATGCCAATAGCAGCTCAAGAGTTCAGGGTGTGTGAATAAATATGGAGTTGTTTTGTACAGTCCATGGTATTGTTAAATCAAAACTACTGGTATCTGAGCTAGATAGATAGACTGGTGTTAGGCTACACTCAACATGCTGCATTTCTGCTGTGATTTGGACTATAAACCTAACTCAGGGGAAAAAAAAGTAAAACTTCAGTAATTCTGCTGTTAAAGGCAAGATTTAACAAGCTACCCTTTTTTAGGGTTGGCCATCCTACCCAATTATTAGATGTTGCAGGAAAGTGACTAGTGTTTCTTAAAGTCTTGAAAAAGAAACTGTAGGTTAATTGGAAAGGGAAGATGGATTATTGCAATAATCATGAAGCAGACTGACTGCAAAGGAAAAATTCTTAGAGCAGGAGTTCAGAATGAACAGAATTGCTTTTGTTGCTTTTGCTGCTTTTGCCTGGCATTATACTTAGGCTTTATAAAACTCAAAAAAAAAAAAATCTGACAGGAAATCAGTCTCATAACTGAACTTAGTATTGCAAGCATATCTGGCTTTATTGGAAACTTTTTGTCAAAAACATGGTGACTGGAAGGCTGGGGGTTTTTTTTGCTTGCTTTTAATTTAATTTTTTGAGTCACTACTGTCACCGCAGAGAATCTATGTTACTTTAAGGATATTAAATGTGATTGTACAACTTCAAAAGAAGGGTCCACAAGCACAGGATCTTGTCTCCAACACTGGCAATAAATACATGCCTTGTAAGAACAGAGAAAAACGTTTATCATACTTCTCCTGAGTGCTGTCTCAATCTCTAATTTTTCAGGGTATTTTCGGAACACAGAGTTCTACCTATTTTTCCTGGGAATCAGTTTTTTTAAAGAATGGGTCCTTTGTGCCTCTTGTTATGATTTTATTTCTTCCTTTATTCTTACATGTGTTATCAGCAGGTATTCAAAGGTGAAAATAACTATGTATGTGAAAAAGTAAAAGGGGAGGGGAAAAAAAATCCCTATAAATTAGAGCTAAAAATAAAATATTGACTACCATACTCTGAAAAGGTTGAGGAAAATAAGCAGAAAGAGAATGAAATTGAAGACAAAATGTCACAGGGAAATAATGAAGTCCTTATATACGTGATGTTAAACAGAAGATAAATGATTGCTTGGTGGGGTGAGGGGAATCTTGATTATAATCAACTTGTCGGTCTGGATGATGGGTTCATGTTCTGAGAAGAGTGGAGAATTGATGATAAAGTTTCCAAACAGCATGCAACTTCAAAAAGCTTTTGGGAAGAGATGTAATATGATGTAGGAGAGCTGAGTGGTTCTTGTAATGCTTTTTTTTGTTTGCCCAAACTTAAGCAATGGTAAAACATACAGTCTTTCACTTAATGTTTTGTGTAGGTACTGGACAAAATTATTAAACTTTTAACTCTAAGGGGTTAAACTAAGGGGTTTATTGTGTCTTTTACTAAATCTTCATTAAAGTAGTCAAGACACATTTGCTGTCTCAGTATAGTTTTTGATCATCTTTGAGAAGATCTGTGATCCCCTAGCTAATTTCCTTAACCTGGTTCATAGTCATAGTTCATAGTAGTGCCTTGTCACTAGTGATTCCTACCTTCGTACCTCCATATGGCTTTTGCACCTACTTATCACATGTTACACTTGCAAAATGAGCAACTCACTCCTAACACTTGGTTTTTTCCATTCTTGTGATGGGACTATGCTCGCTCTCATTATAAGCTTTAAGTTAATTTATTTTATCAATTTTGAGCAGCATTGTTCAGGGCAGCACTTTCCACCCCTGAGTGGAAAGATGCACTTATAAATGGCCAATGGAATTCTTGGAATTGTAACTGCTTCACCAGGTCTGGGTAAATTAAGGTGCACTGTCACAAGTGTCTCAGTCCCTGTAGCCATTTTTTTGGACACAAGATTTTGGGTTTTCTTGTGATTCTTCAATAATTGATTATTTTTTTTCTTTTTTTACATACTCAGGGTAATGCAGTCTACCTGGCAGCCTGTTATATTTCCATTTTTATAGAATATGTGGATTTTGCAAGTCTGAGGGAGCAAGACATGGTGTAGTTCTCTCAATACTGCCTATTGGAGCATCACCTGTACAACTGTAACTGCTAATCACTCAAGAGTTTCACTGGGGAGAGACCTGGTAGTTCTAATTCAAAAGTGATCCCAAAAGTAGTCTATCATACATGCAATGTGGATGGTTCAAGGTACGGGACCACAAAATGAAATTAACAGTCTAAACATAGTTTAGATGCGCTCACAAATGCCTTCTTATCCTTCTATAAGAAGAGTTGAAATAAAGCCCCTATATCAATCAGATTCAATTATTTATATTTTTGATGTCAAACTGCATGGACGTTTCATAATTAAACTGCTAAGTTCTTTTCTGTAGGCATTTTTTCTAGTTGATGAAAAAGAGATTGATAGTGTGCGCCTTTATGGCAAACAGTGATGTTCATCTAGTCTAATTACTATCTATTTAAATAAAATTGAAAGCAGATTGATATTTTGAAGCACTTTCATGAAACACAAAAGATTCAAAAAAATCTAATAGGCTGTTAAATTGGAATGCATGTTCCAGTGAAACATTTTGTTTACACTTAACAGCTTATGAGCAAAACAGTAACTGTAGTTTAAAGGAAGTACTTTTCTTTGAACTTTTATGGAGAAATTAGTTTTGTGTTGCAGCTCAGAGTATTACTAAATGCTGAATTCATTACCTTTCCTTATACTCTTTTTTCTTTAGCAAACTATTACGTTGGACAATACTTCTACACTGCTGTTTGATTTAAAAGATCAAAGCTGTTCTCTGAAGAGTTTTGATTAACTGTGAAGACTGGCTATGTTCAACACTAATAGGTATACTAAAGTGCTGCCAAGATTAATGTGGAGATGACCCTGTGCCTATTTTCAGAATCGCAGGGGGGCGAATTCTGTCAACAGTGAAGATGCATTTGATAAAAGGCCGAAGCAATGGGGATCCTTTCTGTCAGGCAGTAGAGGATGTTGTACAAGATTTGGATATGAAGATTAAAAATATTATCGATTCACAACATGAAGTCTTGACTGCCAGCACTACTGGAGTCAGTCCAGCACGGGTAATGGGACTTCTTTTGTTCTTTTTGCTATTTAGCTTTACAAGAAAGCAAATGTCTTTTGCCTGTTTTGTTTCTTTTTTATTTTTTAAAGGACTTTCTATAGAGTATTATCTTTTCCTAACAGTACAGAACAGTGTCACTTCCTCTACACTGGCTTTAAACTTGTTGAAAGACTTATACTTGAGGATTACAGTGTGGAGTTCAAAAAGCTGATTTACTACTTAACTCAAAATTGTAAATAAAATGCTCTTCAAAACTTAATTTGTTCATGCAGTTGTTATAGATGTAGATACTTATAACTGTCAGGTTTGCCACTAACTTCAAGGCAGTAGAGCTATAACAAATTTCCAAACAAAAAAAGTCATGAATGTGGAATTAAGATTTGAGAACATGTATCAGTAATTTTGATTAAAATACACAGGTTTTAATTAGCTCAGCATTGAGTATTTCTGAGGGTAAGGAATTCAAAGTAAGGTTAAATATGAAAGAATTCCAAACCATGGTGAAAATGGGGAGTGGGAGGGGAATAAAAACCCCGAACAATCCACATGTAAGTCTTTTTTTCTCTTTTAGTGTTTCAAGACACTAATGAAGCTATTAATGATTTTGGTTTCATGGAAGGAATCAGGGTATTTAAAGTTCTTAAGTCAGGTGTGGAGAGCAGCATACAGGCTTTCTATTTGTGGTTTCTGTACTTTAAATCTACTCAGGTTTATATTATGATCTTTTTTGTGATGAAAACGTAAGCTAGCTTTATTTTATTTTACATTGTTGATATATATAAAATATCTAATGTCATGTATTTTTGCCTAGGAAACTTTTTAAAACTTATACACTTCGAATGTGTGTACGTTGTTAGAATGCTTTGTTTTGTGAAATCACTGGAATTACCCCATGGTAACATAAGATTTTTAACAAATTTTAATCAGACTTCCAATATTCTTTTTCTTTTCTGAGAGCTAAAACCAGCCAGACCCTAGTGGCTAGTGAAAATGGTTTAAATGTGTGTTTCCACTGAGCAGTTGGAGTATATATTTCATCCTCATTTTCCTGTTTCCCCTGAATCTTTCATCGCTATATTTCCCTGTTTACCTTTCATATCCTATTTCTTTCTCTTCTACATCTGAAAAATTGATCACCATTATCTGTTCTGTCTTTATTTAGCTACTTGTATTACTGATAAAATTTTAAAAAATTTAGATCATTATAAGCCAGGTAAAATTATTTTAATAAAACTTCATTCTTCAGAGAAATTCACCAAAAAATTGCTTTTCCAAAATGGTTTGTGTTTCTTATTGTTCTCCATAGGTCAATTTCATAGTCTGACTCCGTAGAAATGTTTACCAGTATCCTTGTTGAGGCAGAAGATAGCAAAGATGGTTGTATCCTGATGTTGTTAGGAAATGTGGTTAAATACTTAATCCCATTGAGAGCAGTGTGAATTTAATATTTTTCTCAAAATGGGCACCTGAGGGCAGCTTATGAACTTAATTATATTACTGTGAGTCTGTGGTTCTATGTTGAAGTTTTTGCCAGTTCTTGAGTTTAAGTTAATTGATTGCTGGAACATCCCATCTCCTCATGGATGGGCAGATTCTACTATAGTTCTTCTCAGTGAGGAAACTTGAGTACCTAGCAGAGAATGATGGGCTTTAAGCTAATCCTTTTCACCATACTTAGTACAGTACATCCATACTCACCACAGTATGGATGTAACTGAGGGCCATCAGAGATGACTGTGGTCTGGATGTGACTGATGTGCCACTTGGCTTGACAAATCTAGTGCTGTATTGGGTTTATGTGGCAAGGTTTTGGTAGCAGGGAGGGCTGCAGGGGTGGCTTCTGTGAAAAGACACCAGAAACTGTCCCCGTGTTGGACAGAGTTAGTTCCAGCCAGCTCCAAGACAGACCTGCTGCTGGCCAAGGCTGAGCCCATCAGCAACGGTGGTAGCACCTCTGGGATAACATGTTTAAGAAGGAGAAAAGTTACTGCACAGCAGCAATTGCAGGTGAAGAGAGGAGTGAGAATATGTGAGAGAAACAATTCTGCAGACACCAAGGTCAGTGAAGAAGGAGGGGGAGGAGGTGCTCCAGGCACCGGAGCAGAGATTCACCTGCAGCCCATGATGAAGACCATGGTGAGGCAGGTTGTCCCTCTGCAGCCCATGGAGGTTAATGGTGGGGCAGATATCCTCCTGCAGCCTGTGGAGGACCCCATGCTGGAGCAGGTGGATGTGCCCTAAAGGAAGCTGTGACCCTGTGGATAGCCCGCACTGGAGCAGGTTCCTGGCAGAAATTGTAGCCCATGGAGAGGAGCCCATGCAGAAGCAGTTTTTCTGGCAGGACCTGTGACCTCATGGGGGGCCCACACTGGAGCAGTCTGTTCCTGAAGGACTGCACCCTGTGGAAAGGACCCATGCTGGAGCAGTTCTTGAAGAACTACAGCCTGAGGGAAGGACCTGCACTGGAGAAATTCATGAAGGACTGTACCCCATGGGAGGGACCCCTCACAGGAGCAGAGGAAGCATGTGAGGAAGAAGGAGCAGCAGAGAAAATGCATTAGGAACTGATTGCAACCCTCATTCCCCATTCCCCTGTGCCACTCAGGGGAAGGAGGCAGAAGAGTTGGGAGTGAAGCTGAGTCTGGGAAGAAGGGAGGGGTCCTATTCTGATTAACTGGCAATGAATTACATTAATTTTATTAAGTCAAGTCTGTTTTGCCCATAATGGTACTTGGTAGGTGAACTGCCTGGCCTCATCACAACCCCACGAGCCTTTCATCATATTTTCTTTCCCCTGTCCAGCTGAGGAGGGGAGTGATAGGACAGCTTGGTGGGCACCTGGCAGCTAGCCAAAGTCAACCCACCATAGTCCTTTGTGGTGCTCAATCTGGGGCCTGAGGAATTAGAGATAAGGACAGTAATTGGGAGAGGTAACGGGCAAAATGTGAACTGAACATTGCTAGAGAATGGAATAAGTGTGAGAAATTTTTGGTTTTGTAATTGTGGTGAAGGGATGAGGGGTGGAGTGTGTGTAAATTGTCTGCCTTTGTTGGTGTTGTGATGATGCTATTTCGATTTTGCTGTGGGGAATTCTTTTGTTGGTGTAAATGAAGTTTGTGAAGATTGTGTGATGAATGTATATTTTAATGATAATTTTTAAATATTTGATTCACAGAGATGAGGGGTGGAAAAGGGACTAATACCAGATTGCATATTTTGGTGGAGCTTGGTGTGGAAGAACATTTTACATAGAGGGGTAGGTTACCATTATTAATTAAAAACCAAAACAAACAAAACCAAAAAACCCCATAAGTTTTCCAAATGAATTTGAGCTATATAAAAAAATTAGAGCATCTGTGTTTTTCCATTAAGATCTCAGGACAGCAAAGATTAATGCTCTGTGCTGTTTCACATATAGCTTGGTTTATTTATTGTGTTTTATTTTTTACTTTATAAAGAAACTCCCCAGCCCTGATGCTGTAATTTTTCAGAAAAATTGTTCTATATTCAGAATAAGTTCTGATTTTGATAGGATGTTATGTTTTTTCATATGTAAGAGATTGAATCATTTCTTTGAGTGCAAATTTAAAATGTGATCTTAACTATAGAGCTGAAAATGATGCCTCCACTAGCTCCTGGGAAGGCTGCTTCCTCATAAAATGTACCTGAAAAGAATTACTTTGTTAGAAAAATGTTTGCTTTTCTCCTGGCAGTGGCAGTTTTCTTCCATTATTGCTCAGTTTTCCTGCAAATACCTTTTTTTATAAGAATCTAGAGCTCCAGGAAAAGTTATTACTTTATGCAGCAGGAAGCACTACTTTGTGTTGAAGCCTGCACAAGTGACTAATAGGAATTATGATTAATTTCTTCCTGAGAAAATTACTACCGTAAATGGAATCTGGCTGGTGTTTCTGGAATTAACCAGAATAGTCTGGAGTAGCTAATGGTCACTACCCTTGAAAGACTGATCAACTATTTTCTCAAAAAAATAATTTGAATTATGATTTTAAGCTTACTAATAAACAAGATTTTTATGGCATGGATTGTTGTCTTGCCTAAAGTTCTTATTGTGCCTTGGACAATAGGATTTTAGTCCATGGTTAGTACACCATCACTGTTGCTGTAGTACATGAGATTTCTGAAGGTCATCTTTTAGCAGTTAGGAAGTTATGTTATATTCTAAAGATTTTTTTTTTTCCTTTGTGTATAATCACTCAAGATGATGCCAAATTTGTACTTTTCTCATTAAGACAAATTTACCGTGACACACATGACACTTTATAAAAATCTATGATGTGGTGATGTAATGACTGAAGAGGTTCAGAATAAATTTTGATGAAATTAAATGGTACTGAAATAGGCCAATTCTGTAAAGCCAAGTAACAACCATTTCTGTAATTGCTATTTCTAGCTATTGATTATAACTTATAGTAACTGACTGACATGTGTTGCTATGGTTTCTTGAAAGCTACATACACTAATTGATGTAATCAAATAGAGAAAGAAATAGAATTTGATCTTTTCAAGACTGTGTTTAAAAGCAGTTAACTGATTAGATAAATGTAGTTCATTGCTTGAACTGTCCTTCTGAACAAAGTCAGGCTATTCAACATTTCTGTGTATTGGTAAATAAGAAAGCCTATAGTTTTTAAAATCTACTACTGTGTATTAAGCCCTAAATTTCTCTATGGAACTCCTCGTACTTTTAAAGAAAAATATAACAAACTTGCAATTCTTGCAGTCCCATAGTGGCTATGGAGTTCTACATCTGTACTGCTGACTGTAGCATTGAGCACTTCCAGATGTGGATTATTATTTTCTTTAAGGAATTCTTTATTCTTGTGGAAAATCGTGAGGAATTCATCCTGTTCCAAACAACAGGAGATTGTGCCAAGTACCTCTGTTGTCAAATCTTGATGGAAATCTTGCTTTTAACCAACTGCTTTAGGAGATTCAGTTAGTCAGAGGAGTTGGACTTCACCAGAAGGTGTTTGGGTACCCCATAGCACTCAAATTTGTTGTGAGAAAATAATATGTTAATTTCTGCTGCATGGTTTTATCACAGATTTGTGTATTTATCTGTGTGACTTGCTCATCAGTGTATACCTCCAGCAGGCAGTGATCTAAACTCTACTAATTGCTTGGAATGAGGAAGAAACTTGCCCATGGGCAGGTTCCCCATAAATGCTTACTGCGAAAGCGATGGAGGGGATTCTCACACCTTGTGCTGATATGGGTTGCTTTCGGAGGTGAGCTATTGGTCTGGCTTGTTGACCTTTCCTGTTGTATGTTCCTTTTATTTAATTTCAGCCAAAACTGCATTCCATAAATCATGGCACTGTGTATTGTGGCAGAGATACTGTAAAGGTCTTACTAGTTCTTCTGGATGAAGAAGCTGTCAATCCTCCTACCCAGAACAAAGCAGAACTATTATATGATGACGAAAGCTTAAATTTATTTGGAATCGCCTCTGTTTTGACACTCTTCAGGTGAGTACTAGAAGGTTTTTTGTGTTTGTGTTGGATTTCTTTGTTTTTAAAGATCTTATACTGAGTGGCTAACAAAGCATTGATATTACTTACACAAAGCAAATGACCAAAGTGCAGTCTGTTGTGAGGTTAGGTGTAAAGGGAAAGCATTCTTAGAACAGTCTCAAGTTCTCAAAGGTATTCTACCTCCTCATTCGCATTTTCTGTATCTTCAAGATGCTTTGTAATATGGACTTTTTGAGCTAGTACATTTCTGGGATGCACAAAATGCATGAAGGAATACCCTTTGCAACAAACCTTCCAAATAATCACCTCTTAAGTTGAGTTTGAACTCCTAAGTTCAAATACTGTCTGTTCAGTAGCTAATTAGATTACTATTCAATTTGAAGATGCCTTCTTTGTCTAGCTATGACACAAGAGATTTTTGGATTATACCCTGTTTTCTTCCTACATAGCAATTATTTTGTGGAGATAGTTTGAAAAGGTTAAGTAATTTTTCATATCATGATCCACCAATCAGGACAGTAATGCACAAAGGATGTTGAAACAAATTCACATGCATGAATATTTATTAGTAGGGTCTGTAGCTGATGGCATACATTGACTCTAATGGTGACAGTTGCTTTTGAGGAAGAATAAAATCAAAAGAGGAGGGAGAGGAGAGGGAAAAGAAAACTCTCCCTGGTGGGCAGCTGGGAAGTAAAGCAGCCAGAGTTCCCAGACAAGCATCCTCTGAAGTACAGTGGTTTGTTCCCCAATAGTGCTTTTCCCAGGGTAACTATATTGTCTTCATAAGGACCTGCTCAAACCCCTTATTGGTCGGTCCCACTTTTGGTGCCTTTAGTGGTGATTGGAGCATCTGTTCATCAGGGCAGCAGCTGTGTGGCCAGTTGCTTATTAAGCTCTGTGCGTGCACGTTTTCGGGTTCCCTAACATAAAAGAAGAGCTACAATGAAAAGGGTAGGAAAAGTGGGGAAGAAGGGGGTGTTTCTTATACCAGTGGCAGTTGTTTCCCATGAGAGCCCACCATAACAACACTATCGGAGTGTGCAGGTGCAAGGCTGTGAGGATAACAGCAAGGAAAGAGAAAAACAGTGATAGCTCCTAAATTGGAAGATGGAGGATCCTGAGAGTCGAAGAATTTAAGGGTTCCATTAGATTTATAGTTCGACCTCTTTTATGAAACCAAAGGAACAAGCACATTCTAATAAAACTTATGAAACTATTTTTTTTAAGAATTCTAAATAAACCTGTAATGATTTTTAATATAAAAGGCAGCTTATATTCCACATACTGTGGAAAATTTCTTTCACCTCTCAAATATCTGTGGATAGCTGTAGCTATACATTTCTATTTCATTATGTAACAAGCTTAAAATAACCCTGATTTCAGTCTCTTATTTTTCCATTACTTCAGATTCAGGAAAATTGATCCACATTACTTTTTAGATTGTTTCATTAATTTAATAAACCTCACCATGGTTGTATTTTTATCAGAATGAGAAGGAGCTTAATCAGATTTAGGTTAATGCTCTGTGTGAATGGAATCAAGGCCCACCTGAATTCTTCTGAATTAAATGCTGCTATTATTCAGAGCTAGAAATCTTGATTTTTTTTTTTTTTTGTAAAGTAACTCTTTAATTTAAAATGGGTTTTAAACCACTTATTTCTGAATAAGAGTGCTCACTGAGTGCTTTGGTTTCACTTACCTCATTTGATTTTCCAGCTGAATTAATTTTCTTGAATTTTCCCCCAAAGGATAAGACATTTGTTTGACTTAAAATCTTCTCGGTGTAGGTGTAAGCAGGTACTACTATCTGGGAATTTATATTGTAATCTAGACAATTCTTGTGTTTTTCCTTAATAATTCTTAGTGGTCAATTTGTTTTAGATTTTATTTTCCAGTATATAATTTTTTTAATATTATCTGTGTGCTTCCATTTAAAAATTTGATTTAGAAGTAATTTATTAAAAGTATTGAATTTATGATTGTAAATAATTGTTTTAGGAATAAAAAACTTTGCAGAAACTGAAATGAAACTTGCAAACAACACCTGTTCTCAATTTTTATCAAATTTGTGTTATGCATTTCTCTAGCAGCTTTACTATAAGGCTCTAATTGCTTTATGAATGCTGAACACCCTAATACTACACAGGATAGTAGCTAAGGTGTCACTCTGATTTGCATCAATGTACAGGCACCTCTATGGTACAGCAATTTTTTGTTAATGCTTATGTCTCAAATATTTGCTCTAGAGTGTTTTCAGTCTTTTTGCCAATCTATTGTTAATAGTAAATCTGGAACAGTTTACATGATAAATGGCAGTACCTTTGGCAGTAAATGTCACTGCAGTTTTCAGATTCTTTTTGCTAATCTGATTCTGTGTATCAGATTGTTGGTCACCTCATATGGTAGTTATTGTTTTATGGTTTTTGATCACATCGTAGTTATTGTTTTGAGGTTTTTCACAATGCTGTTTTGTTATTTCTTAGAGATTTCATTACTGAAGAATCCCAAAATATGTTTAAAGTTTGTGAGCAGTTTTGTCTGGGTTCTGGTCAGTTTGAGAGCGCACTGTTAGTTTTCAGGTGAAGAATGAGGTTAAATGAGAGCACCTCTTTTTCAAAACTTCAGCATTTCAGGAATTTTTCTTGCTTTGTTTACTTTTCTTTTAATAAACTTCTAAATCAATTAAGTAGATTTATCTCTGCACTGAAATCCTGCAAAAAAGCTACTGCTGAGAAGCGGCTATTGTGTTGTTTAACTTTTTGTTGGCTTTCTTTAATTAAAAATATATTCATTGTAATTTGTGAAACGCATGCGTAGTTGGGAACTGAAAATGTAAGCACTGACAATACATTCTCAGTGTGTTAGAACATCCTAACCAAGCTGAAGGTTTTCTTACTTAATCTGTCCTTTAGTATATCTGTCAAATATTTTCCTTCTGTAAGCACCTCATTTCAATCTTCTGGAAAATATTCTTTTTTAGATATGCATTATAGAAGTTCACATAAAATTCTCTTGCTATTTTTTTGTATTTTGAAGCTGCGTGCAAGGCAGAAGTGTGCTATTTTTCCCATAGTATTTTTAAATTTTTTTAAGCAAAAATAAAAATGTAGCGATGATATTAAAATCAAAGTAAGGTGATTGTGATATAATTAAGGATATTATTTATGTTTTAGAGTTAAATTTTGCATGACCATGGATTATGTATTTTCATAACTTTTTGCAATAGAGGTTCTCTTTTTCTGGTTTTGCAGGTTCAACAGGTGTTCAGGGTTTGGGGCAACTTTTTATTTGCTGCTCTTTTTTATATCATTCCCATCATCTTCCTATCCTATTAATGTTAAAGCCAGTCATTACTTCTTGCTTATTTCTTTTCTTGCTTTTTAAAAATTTCCTTCTATTTAAGGAATACCCGTGTTGATCTTGTGTACAGAACAAAGAATCTCTTGAAAACGCATTTCTGCGGGCACTGAAAAGGAAAGTAACCTATCCATGCACTGGAGAAGCAGTGATGATTTAATCAGTCGCTTATCTGAGTCGCTTAACTGAGGAATCATTAGTTATTGGAAAAGTGGGATGCTGAGAATTTTATCATTATGGGTGACAAAGAGGACTCATGAAGCAGAACAACAGTGTAAACAGGAGCATGCTGAAGCTATGTATTTTGGCAATTTAATTAGCAAAAACATTGCAAGGTCCTGCAGAAATTTTTGCACCACAGACAAATAGAAATAAATAAAATAAAGAATGAGCTAAATAAAATAAATTTTATTTATGGAATAATTGAAGCTAAATATTTAGCTAATGAGCTAAATAAATAAAGAATGAGTTATTTTTGAAAAAACAGTCCTCGTATGCACACTGGCCTGCCATGAGCATAAGCAGAGAAGAAATTATTTACAGATGCACAGATTAGTTCTTATTTCAAGACCAAAAAATCCCTTCTTATATGCATCAATAATTTTTTGCATTATATGCATCAACATTTTTCATTGATGTACATAACTATTCACATACTGAAATATAGGAGAGTGGAAGTATTTTGTTTGTGTGAGTACTTCTATTGAAAAGTCTGTAAATGTGAGGAAAATAATTCTGGATGTCAACCAGATGCTATTCAAGGGGGTGTAAGTAGAATGGTGACTTGGTAACTCATCACCAGCATTACAAATAATACTACTGTGGCTGCAGAACTACAATATTGTAAACACACTGCAAAATGATACCAGAAATTGGAACTGTAGGTTTGGTTTCATTATGGTGTCTTCAGTTGTCACAGTACATGTGGTTACTTTGGAAGGGAGAAAACGAAGTAAGGCTTGGAGAGCAAAGATACTGGCCTTCCTGTTTCTGAGGAACTTGGTGTGGTAACTATTTTTTTGAACTAATTGCTTTTACATGTTCTAAATACTCCTTAACTCTTTTTAATATAGATCTCCAGCACAATCCAATGGATCTTCTCCAAAACCTCTTAGACAACGTATTCAGAAATCTATGGATGAAAAAAAAATCAAGGTATTGTGTAGAAATCGGTATGCGACTATAGATGAACTGAAATAATAATGCTAAAATGAAAATAAGTGTTAAAATTCTCAAATACTTGGCTGAAATATATTCCATAGCTAAAGAAATGTAATTGTGATTAACTTGTGGTAATTGGCCCAACTTGAACAGTGTTGTAATATGAATGGAAATATATAAAACTCCAGAAGACAAAGGCTTTAAACTTAAAAGTACTTCCTAATGAAGATCTCTTAATGGAGATATACTGAGTTAATCTATATTTCTTCATTTAACCATCTGTGTATTTCAGGACTATAGAAATAAAACGGAAGCTGTGTGAAAACAGATAAAACTGAACACAGGCATCTGATTTCAGTTCTGATAATACAGGCATTCTAAAAGTGTAATAATGACTTTTTCATTGCATTTTTTTGGCATTCTTTTTATTTGCAACATTCTGAGGACATTTCCATAACATTGCTTTGTGAACAATAAAATAAAGATGCTAATGTTTGCTATTTTGTAGATGAAATGGAACATTACAAGAGTATGTTGGTATTGTGAGTGGTACTATTCAAAAGAACAATTTCAATGTTTCTGAAAATTGCAGTCTTCCAGTGTACTGCATTTTACATAGTCTTTTTTCCTCAAAATTGTCAAACTTGAACATTGGAACTATGGAAAGAGGCAGAGCTTGTATCTTCCACAGCATTTCAACAGAGCGCTAAATAAAAGTAGTGACTTAATATTTTTTCACAAACTTAGTCCTGACAACAGGTAAAAGCACAAATGTAATTAGTATATAAGGAAGAAAACAGGTGTTTTAAGCTGTCAGAATTAGTCCTCGAACAGCACAATGGAAAATATCTTTCTGCCACTGGACATGAGGGAAATTTTAACATATTACATGTTTGAGAAGTAGAAAGTCATTAAAAGGAAGTAAAATGAAAAGCACTGTCAGTATTTCCAGCATGTGTTTTTAAATATAGTCCAGCTTCATTCTGAGTGCTTTTCTTGGAATGAGGGTGGGGTGGATGATGGGTGTTTTGGACACATGCACTAATTATGGTGAAATTTAGCTTAAAACTCATAGGCAAATTATGGAAGATTGAAGCTGATAAAGGATCTTCATTATATTAATTTTACGATAAACAGCATATTTAATTTGCAGCTTTACGCATCAAATAGCAAAAATGTGATATGCTGTTTGCATAATACATTGAAATAGATAGTCTTCTTATCTAAATGGAAGTTTTGTAATTGGATTCATGAACAGCTGTGTTCAGTATCAAAGTACAAAAATTATTATCTAAAAATAATTACCTGTCACGTTTGAGACCTTTATTGGAAACTTACAAGGTTTTTGACAGAAACTATCAAAAATATGAGTCTTAAGACTGATTCATATTATGAAACTATTTTAACTTTTCTGGAAATACTTTTTTGCTAATAAAAAATACCAGATTAGCTCCCATAATTTCTGTGCAAATAGTAGTTCTTTCAGAGGTCTCTGAATAATTGAATGAATTCTACTTCAGGAGCATGAATTGCATGCAAAGGTTCATCATGACATTCTCCTGTGCTGCTTCTGTAGTGCCTGACTCTAATAAGGGTTCTGTGACTGCTATGATCTTTGTTAATACAGTACAAGAATCTGACTTTTTCTGCAGGACTCTTGTCCTAGTCTGGCTTTACCATGATTGATGAAATAGAATGTACCTGTAGCAAAATAGAATGAAACATCCAATGTTTTTAGCCAATAATTTTTGACATCTTTCAGTCAACTTCTAGAACTGATTTTGATGCTCACCAGGTGCCTAATATAGTTGAGGATGACTATATTGAATTATAAATGACCTTTTGTCTTATGAAAACCAAAATTCAAAGAGAACAAACAAGAGTTCTAAAGTCTGTGGTTCATACTTTCTAAACTTTTTTGGCATCTTAGAAGACTGTAACGCTTGCTTATAGTGTTATCTTTTTGTAGATTAAATCTGTGATGGTGGACTCTCTTGCCCTACTTTAGCAATGTGGATGGTAACGTGATTAAAATGTTAAACTGAATGGCTGCTTGGGGCTATACAACTCATATCTTAGAGCAACACTGAGGCTGCTAAACTGCCTCTAGTAATCACAATCAGTCTTCTTTATGGCTTTCTTCCAGCGTATCCTATTGTACCAGAGAGACAAAGTACAGCATGGAACTGAGGCCAAATACCTCAAGATGTTTTTTCATTTAAAAAAGGGAAAATAAAAATTGTGTAGTTCAGAGTGTAAATGTTCTCAAGTATGTTTCAGCGTAGAGTCCTCTTACTCAAGATAAGATGTCTGAGTGTTTCACATTATGTTTGCAATTCTCTTTTCTGTGTATCAGCCAAACGTTGCCATCTCAATTACACTATATTCCTTTGAAGTCTGGAATTATTCTTCTGGTATTCCTATGTTCACTTTAGTCTTACTTCTCATTCCAGTCAACTAAAATTGCTGTTGCCAAACAACTAATGACTTTTCTAACTACAGCTCAGATAGATAGTTCTCTGCCATTCATCTTTTGATCTCCATCCTCTCACATAAAATCCTGCTTTCTCTCTTGAAACATTCATCTTTCATTTTGTCTTTTTCTGGTTTTCTTTCTACCTTTCTAACAATTTCTACAGTTTCTTTTGCATGTTTCTACTCCTTCCTTTTCTTCCTTTTTCTATGAAGACTTTATAGGGCCCTGTCTTTCTCTTCTTTTCTCTTTCTGTACCTTCTTTGTGGATGAATAAATCTACAAACAGAAGTTCAGCTATCATTTTTATATGAACAGTTCACAGATCTACATCTGACCTAAGTGTCCCTTCTGTCAAAACTGACATCTTTTGTTACTTCTATACCATCCTGTGAATACCCAGCTGTTGATCTTGAGGTGGTATGTCTATCTTTCCTGGTATATTTAACATTGAGGATGGTATCCTACCTGTTACTTTTTCATTCCATAACACCTCTGAAATATATTCTTCTCTATCTGTATGTCCACTCAACTATAATTTACTAAATGTTCATTTAGCTTTTTGATGTGCTGCCGTGTATTTTTCTTGGACTTGATAGTTGCAGCTTTGGCCTATCTTTCTTCACTGAGATTCCTCTACCAAAAGTTGTTATCAAAGTGATTAGACGCTAGATGCCATTCTTCTGTTTGCATCTCAATCTGTTCCTTTAAGTTGTAGTACATAAGCTACTTGTTTTAACCTATCCCAACCCATTGATTATTTCTGATTTGCTGCTTTGAGATACCTGTCCTTGCTTACATTCAGCCTGCAATACCAATCTTCATTGTTCGTTTGTTAATTTTCAGACTCTTTCAGCTGTCTGTTTTATACTGTTTCTTATGGCTGAAGAGATTTCCTCTAGGTATCTGCAGAACTCATTATCCTCCTTTAAAACCTTTTTCAGTATCTTTAAATCAACCTCTCCCCAAAACTTAGCAGTGCTTTGTGTTGAGATGGATGCCCATTACAATGACTAATTTCAGTTCCTTTCTCTGTGAATCCATATATTTCATGTCTGGGATTGTAATGTCTCTTGGTAGAAATAAATTTTTTTCTGTCTTTACTGTGCAGCACATAGCACAATGAATTCCTTGTCCATGACCATAGATCTCAAGTGCGGTAGTAATATTTATAACCTTTTTCCACTGAATATCAGTCTTCATTATTATTTCATACAACCATCTTGAAAGGTGTACAGGTTGCTTGTAAAATTTACAGCTGTGAATTTTGATAACAAAATTTAATAATGCATAATGCACTCATTTTAACAGTTGACTCAGAAGAGATACCATACATTTGTTTTTTGAATAAGACAATAGCAACATGATGTTTCTTCTCAATGTCAATGATTCTTCTGAGAAGTTTCTTACACAGTATGTGTGATGGTGGCATTAGTCCCATAAAATTGTCCTAAGGACTTTTTTACCATGCTGCCTCTGATAGGTGGTTAGATGGTTAGTCTGTAGTACAAATTCATGACCTGTCATTAGAACTTGTTCCATAAGTCTCCTTTTCAATGATATTTGAGAAGGGAAGAAAAACACAGTAGTGATGATTAGTTTGGTTGTGTGCTGAGTCCTATCAAGAAGTGTATGTTGAATAAAGAAATCTAGGAAAAACTAGAAAGTGAAAGGAGAAACAGTTCTTTAAATTTAAAAAAAAAAAAAAAAAAAAAGGGGGGGGGGGGGAAGGCACGGAAATCATTATGCCTCTCCTTCCTTAAGAGGAACTGATCTCTCAGCTTCTGCAGACTTACGTGGAGGAGTGCAGATTGATAATATTTAGACCTAGGGCACACCATCATGCATATGTGTTTAGTATCTAAAAATATGGAGACTGGATAAAGTATACAGGTAGCTATGAACTGGAATTGGTGTTTAAAAATAAAATAAATTTGTGGGCATTTCCATTGTGCCAAAACAAATTCCTGGCAACCGTGAAAGACAAGAGATATTTTTGTCTTTCAGTCCTCATTAAATACTGGAAGAGATGCAGAAAGATCACCTAACTGTAATGGCATTTGTTAGGAGGCAAAGCTGTCACTCTTATCCCTTGACGAGAAAGAAGTCTGGGGAACTAGCATGTTGCATTGTTTCACTCCCTCCAGCAGAAGCAGGTTAAGAGTAGTAATAAGAAACTCAATGTTCCTTTGAGAGACAATTTAGAGTTTCAAGTTTGTTATCTATTGTTTAAGTGAAGTATCTTCTGGTGAATGGTATTTTGTAGGAGGAGTCTTTTAATTCAGAAAGGTCTGTAGAACATCTATTGAGTTATGTCTCTTGTCAGTTGTCCTTATCACTCCTTTCTGCTTTATAAAAATACGTAGAAAGTTTAATTGGACAGGAGAGAGGTATTTTATCTAAAAAGGGTTCATCCAACCTTATGTCTACTTCTTTGAATCATACTTCCATTTATCTGAAATGGGTAGATATCCTATTGTTTGTCTACTTATTTTGTTGATTTCAATGGGGTTATCTAAGTCCTGCTTATTGGTGAGAGAGAGGAATGGAAGGACTGTTACAATCACCTGCTTTGTTTAGGTTGAAGAGCAATTTAGGACAACAAAAATGTTGCATAATAAGATTTTCATCTTTTTCTGCACCAGAAAAAGATTAATTAGACTTTCAAGTTGTAGGTAAAATACTGCTCCTGAACTAATGGGGTTGGGTGAAACTGAGAACTTTAGGAGTTAAGAAGGAAGGAACAAAAGCTATTAGATTGTGAGCATGCAATACATGAGAGAGTAACAGATCTTTTTTTGTAACCTTAGGATTGTTTTGGCCTTTTGATACATTGTTTTAGAAATCCTGCTGCATTGTTAACACATTTACCCTGAAACAGCTGCAAGGACTTTCAGTAGTTTGGCATGTTTTTTTCTTAATGTAACTGGAGACAACCTTTCCTATATGAGGCACTATTTCCCTCCAATTGGGAACATAACTGTAGTTTTAGTTTTAAAAAGAATTTGTGGCTTAAGAACTCTAACAAATCTTGGCATGCTTGAAGTTCATTGTAATTTTACTGTGTATAGAAATCCTTCCAAGGAAAAAGCTCCACAAAGCAAAAAATCCCAGTCTGCCTTTCTCATGTGATTTGTTCATGCCTATATAAAATGACTTAATATCTAGCTTCATGCACTGCTGTTATTTTTCATTGCTTCGTTCTCTAAATGCTGTTACTTGAGAGAATTGTTTTGCCTATTTGTGATTCCAGTACAAATAAACTGTGACTTGGAAAACTATCAACAGGAAGTTATCAAGAGTTTTCTGTATGCCCACTATAATTGTGAGCAGAAAATTCGTAGTAATAGAGAAAACAATCTTCCTCAGGTAGTAGTCTCATCTATTGTAGCAAGAAATATTTATTTCTAAGTGGAATATAATTATGCAGAACACTAAGCTGACTAGGAGCTTCAATGTGTATGGAGTATGCTAAAAATGAGTATCTGGAGGAGAGGGGAGAGGAGAGAGAAAAAGGTTATGTTCAGCACAAAATCTGAAGCAAGACTTTATTATTAGTGTCAGTTGATAAACCACACTTGTGTAGAAAATATCATTTTTGTTTCTACAAGACCCCTAAACTACTTTCCTAGGATCTGTAGCTGTGAGTTTTGAGTACTTTTGAAACCCAATAATGAGGTGATTTGAGGCTAAATGTTCTCAAAACAGTAGTAGGTTAATTTGGGATAGCAAAAGGCTGGTACAATGTCATGCTAAAAAAATTTGATAGTTTCAGTACAATAAAAGCTTGCTGTTACCTGAGATATTCAGGACATTTTTCATGTTTGAATAACATGATGCCTTGGTTTGGCAACGATACTTACCATTTATTGTTTTATTACTTTTTCCTTTGCAATCCCTTCCCTTTTTCAAATTTCTCTTTCAACTTACCTTTATTTTTTTTCTAAAAGGACAAGGGTAAGGGTGGAGAAGAGACATTTTCTCTTTTTATCTCTTCCTCTTCCAAATAGTACTCTAATTGTTTGGCTAGAAAATAAAAACATGTGTTTGTTGTTACTGATGTAGGTTTTCAAATTCTATTATGCCATTCCAGTGTATAAAAACCAAATCTCAACATTCTTGGTGACTAAATATTGGCAGTACTGTCTGTATGCAGATGCTGGAAGGAGATCTGGAATAGATTATCAACTAACTTTTAGAAATAAATAGAGCATGCACCATTAATATTTCATATAAAAGTGAATGTTTTATATTGGCATCTTGAACAACTGAAAAAGTTTTCTAGATACAGAAGTCAAGGTGGGAGAGTGTCCTACTTTATCTGCTCATTAGGACTACTAACTGACCTACATGTGCTGAAAAACTGTCGTAAATTCTGTCATACTTTCTTCCAACTGAACAGCGATAACAACGAACCTCTTTTTCTGAAATGCAGCAGAATTTCTTTCTTTATATAGGGATAACAGCAACATCCCACTTGCTTATGGAGAGGAGAGGGAATAGTAAGTCTGAGTTCTTTGCATGCCATTTGTGTGCAACTGCTTGATTAGCAAATTGAGCTCCCAACATCTTTTTGCTCTCCCAGAGCTGTGGGTCATTGGGGTGGTGGCCTCACAGCAGTGGATTTCAGGGAATTTAATGTAAAAGAACTCTAATTTCTAAAAGCTATTTCAAGCCGTTGACAGGCTTAGTTATGTGTGCTTCAATCAAGTTCTAAGTTGCTCTTTTTTCTTTAAAAACATTCCAGTGAAGCTCTACTTTTTAATTCAGTGCTAGACTTGTGCTCTCTTGTTCTGCCTTCAGGCTGTTAAAATTTACTTATTGCTACCTCACTCAATGTAATATGGTTGTTTTTACTAGTGAATATACATTCCTAGACTACTTGGGAAGTTTGACTGCTTCAACAAATTCAGTCTTGCGCTCTTGATTTATATATACCCTCTAGATCAGCACTAGCATCAGCTGAAACAGTCATATTTGGTAGAGCTTTGTACACTGTGTGCAAATGACTAAATGGTATGTGATGCAATACAGAGCGAAGTTTTGAGGCATATTTCAAGATTCAGTGAAGTTGAAACAGACAGATGGGTTTGTGCTGCAAGTTTTTCAGTATTTGAGCTTGATTTCTGTCCTTTGACTCCACATATTCTAATCCCTGCAAACTGAATTAGTGAAGTGTCAGATGGAGGTGGTAAAAAGAAACCCTGATGTCCCCAAAAATAGCTGGATTTATTGTTGGTTATAGAATGGTAACTATCAGGCTTTCTTGCTCAAGTTTGATGTTCTTGGTGCTGTGTTTATTATAGCTTCATCAACTCAGCACAAATTGTAGCTTATTTACTTCTTGCAATATGAATATGTGATAGAACTGTGCAGGTTATTGTTGTGTAATTTTTGACATGTGTCATTTGCTGAACAATAATTAAGAATTGAGGGAATTTTTAAAGGATTAAGATGAAGTGTTTAAGAAACATAGGAAATACAGGAAAATATTTTTCCTTAATATTACAGTAACCTTAAGCTTAAAGAAAATGTAAGCCCCTTATATTCATAGAATCATAGAATGGTTTGGGTTGGAAGGGACCTTAAAGATCATCTAGTTCCGACTCCCCTGCCATGGGCCAGGGACACCTTCCACTAGACCAGGTTGCTCAAAGCCCCATCCAGCCTGGCCTTGAACTCTTCCAGGGAGGGGGCACCCACAACTTCTCGGGGCAACCTGTTCCAGGGCCTCACCACCCTCACAGTGAAGAACTTCTTCCTTACATCTAATCTAAATCTACCCTCTTTCAGTTTAAAGCCATTACCCCTTGTTCTGCCACTACATGCCCTTGTAAAAAGTCCCTCTCCAGCTTTCTTGTAGGCCCCCTTTATGTACTGGAAGTCTGCTATAAGGTCTCCCTGGAGCCTTCTCTTCTCCAGGCTGAACAACCCCAACTCTCTCAGCCTGTCTTCATAGGAGAGGTGCTCCAGCCCTCTGATCCTCTTTGTGGCCCTCCTCTGGACCCTAACAGGTCCGTGTCTTTCTTGTACAGGGGACTCCAGAGCTGGACACAGTACTCCAGGTGGGGTCTCATGAGAGTAGAGGGGCAGAATCACCTCCCTTGACCTGCTGGTCACTCTTCTTTTGATGCAGCCCAGGATACTGAATATTGTATTTGTACAATTCTGAATATTGTAATTGTGCAATAGGATGTTGATTAAGTTTAAACTAGATTAAAGTTGCATTTTTAATTATTTCAAATTCTTAAGTTTATTCTGGGTATAGCTTCTCTATCCTTCAAAACACTTTCTGAAAAGAGTAGAAAGTTAATGACATACACTTAATGACTCGGTGAGCTAAGGCATAAACTTGAAGCACACAAAGCCTTATAAATGTCTATGTATATAGTCTTGCCTTATGGTAAATATTTTAAGTACAGAGTAGATTAATGCTTAAAAAAGATTAGAATTGTTGAGAGTCAGGCTGGCTAGTTCTCCCTGTTAAATCTGCCTTTCTTTTTCAGGCTGTTATCTACCTCAGAGAAATTGCACTTTGGGAGTGATGGACAACTGGGAAAATTGGGTCTTTTTAACTCTTGAAGGGAATATTGAGTTTAAAGTAAAACTATATATGTACAGACATATTAAGTCAGAAAGAAGAACTACATTTCTGTGAATAAATGGGATTTTTTTTTCCAAAAAGACTAGGTGTTTTCACCTGGCCACCTGCAGTATCGTGAAGAGATACTTAGGTTGCACCTCAATGATAAAAAGCTAGAGTTAGCTTATATGCATGAAAACAGTATCTGATGAAAGTGGCATAAATTGTGACTGAATTTTGTGGATGGAGGCCCCTGTGAAAGGAAGTTTCTGGGAACATATTCTTTTCTTTTTTTCTGTCTAAATCTGAGATTTTGAGTTGGAAGAAAAATGTATCTATAAGGGTCAAACCTGAACCATAAGATTTAAACATGCTTGTGTTAAGAAGAAAAGTAGACTTGCGTAATGCAAACTTTTTAATCAGAAAAGTGGCTGTAAACCTGTTATTTGACAAATCATTCCTGTTATCTGTAAATATAACAACTTTTCTTTTGTGACAATGTTTCTTGCTTTTTCTTTTTCCTGATATTTGTACTGTAGCGCCTGTTCAGCTCAAATTTGAATTCATCTGTGCTGTTGTAATTGAATTATTAGCTAAAAATCCTAATATATTGTAATTATCTGCTCTGTGCTATACTTTTCAACATATTTTGTATAATCCAGTAGACTTTCAAATGGAAGTGAGCGCAGAATTTGTCTTACAGAGTCTATAGCATTTGTGATAAATTGGCCAGAAAGTATACAAAGCTTGACCATGAAATTCTAAGCTGATGTGAAGCTGTAACTTTAGTGTAAACTGAGGAAGTTTGACCTGTAACCATTGATTCCGTTAAATATGGATATATTGAATATATTGAAAAATTTTATTTAATTTTTTGTAGATGAGCCAAATATTTTGATTTACCTGTGCTATGAGACTAGGTTCCCTGCTTCCAAGACTAGGAGGTGGAGATGAGCGTGCAGAACCAGATACAATAGTGTTCTTCAATACTGTAGATTTCTGGCAACTTACACGATATGGGTATGTCTTGCAAATGTGGAGTTAGACATTGGCATTCAATGAAGAAATGACTTTATTCTGTGAGTAAATGGGAAATCTGAAATTTACCAAAGAAAGATCTGAAATAATACTTTATATTCCAGTTTTAGGTATAAGTATATTGAAGCTTAGTTTATATTATCTATCATTCCTTTTCAGTGTTGCTATTATGCTTTTCTCTATGTATAAATTGGTTAAGTTTTGAGACTCATCCTATACTTGGCATTTATGAACTGACATCTCAAAGATGATGACCTGCAGAAGTATGATAATTGACTGTAGGAGCTATGACAGCTACTCAAAATGGTAGAGTCTGCAGTCTATCAAAAGAGGGGGCTAACTTTGACAGAAAATCTTAGGTTGAAGCTTTAAAAGTTAATGTGTAACTTTCTGAAAGAGATGAAAAGACTTTAGAATTATTTTAGGACTTTAATAGAATAATTTGTTAGTATTCTTGAAAGCCTTTACACTTTGTAAATGACTACTTCATAAATATTTTTTTTTATGTGAGCATGCTTATTTTTCTGGTATTTTACATAATCTAAAAGCTTTCAAGACAGAAGAATGGGGAAACTTCTTATTTTACTACTTTTGCAGGTGTTCGCTTTTACTTTTGTAAATAATTAAAGCTAATACCAGATTGCTATTTGCAGATGAAGCACTCTTCAATCAAATCTCAGTTTGCATGTACATATAAAAATGAGTTGAGTGAAATAAAGGGTCAGCATTTCCTCAGCAGTAGCCAAATTGCAACCTGCATACCTCCTGCACCAAAGCAACATTTAAAAGCTGGATATCTCACAGGTAAGCTGTAGTAGGATTGAATAAGTAAATGTGATAGCTAATATTTCAAATGTTATCAAACAAGGCTTTAGTAAAACTCAAGTATAAATATGTTTTCAAGAAAAAAAGACATCTCATTGCTCTGTGCATGCTATGATCAGTTAAATGTCTGCATTAAAATTGTAATGCTAATGCTTTGAAAATATAAATCTGTTTGAAAAATATATATTGATGCTATTTTGAGTTAAAAAACTGATACACTTTACATACATAATGTTTCTTCTTATTTTACAAAAGTAAGATAAATGAAATTTGTATTTTTGCCATTAAAAAAAGGGAAAATTTTGTTTTGCTCCAGTATAAACCATATCATATATATAATTTCTAGGCCTTTCAAGCATCTTTTCCAATATCTTAAAGTTATAAATCCACTTCCCTAAGTTAGTTGCTATTACATGTTTTTGAGCAATGTCATTTTTAATTGGCAGTACGCTTATGAACACATAGCAAATGTAACTGCAATGACCAGCATAGTCTTGTTTTACTGATAAAGCACTAATTTTGATTAAAAAAATCACATGACAGTCCTCTGATAGAAAAAGGATGAATAATCCCAGGTAACTTTTTATTTCTTCACACATGTTTTTGATATTCTTACATGACAGAAGGTATGAATTCATGTCTTGATGTACCAGTGCTTGGAACTATTTCTGAAAATGTTCACCAGACTAGAAGTTATACCGAAATGGGAAAGCTGACTTGTCAGCCAAGAAAGAACAACTCCAAGAATGAACAGATGGATTTGAATAATAACAAAGTAATCTGTGATAAGGAAAGTGAACCATCTTTGCAAAAAAATGCTAAAAGACCTAAGATTTCAAACAACCCTCAGAAGGAACTGGACAGCAAAATCGGTGGAAAAAGAAAACACAGCAAAACTGCAAGCAAGAATAAGTTGATTGCGGGTCAGGCAAAATTAACTCACTTTTTTTGACTATAAGTTTTTGTTTTGACATACATGGTACATTGACTGGTTCAGAAGTTGTAAAATTTTTCAAGAAAAGAGTGAATTTCATTGCTTCCTTTCATACTCAAATAAGTTGAAGTAGCTTGTGTGTAATACTAGACAAATACAAGTCTGGATTATGCAGAAGTCTTTTATTTTTTTTTATAAGAATACATCATTAGTAATTACAGCTGTGTTCTTTTTGGTAATGAGTTACGTTTCCCTCTACAATGCGATGGGAAAGTATTTCTGGATGCATATGTATAGCCACACTAAAACACAGTAACTTCAAATTACATTAAATTCATAATAAAATCTTTAATCTTTAAAGAAGGTGGTGTAGATCAGTAGTTTTCAGACTTGCCAACAAGGTCGATAGACTCTTCCCAGCATACACCTGAGCACTACAGGAAAAAGAAAATCTAAAAGTTTAAACCATCAAAGAACTAGAATTCTTCATGGCCTCTGGAAATACTAATTTAACAAATTTAACACATGCTTCTTCCCCTGTGCACCAAATCACAATAGACATGGAGTTTCTAAATGAACCTTTATGAAATTGTTATATAGACATTGCATTATACTTTACCGGAACAAAATAATTTTTATGTAAAAATGAAAATATACTTACTGTCAAAATCTCTTCTTCCTATAGGGAATTTAGCTGAATTTTCTCCATCTGCAGTCTCTCTCTCCTGTATTGATTCAATATTTTGAATTTCAGTGTCAGCTGGAAAAGCCATGGCTCCCTTCAGTGCAAGATAAGGTAGTTGCTTTCTACCTAAGTTGATTGGCATAACATGATTTAAGAAATCATGTCTGGAACCTGTGTCCTGTTTTAAAGGAAAACAAGAGTAGCAGTTTATCTTTATTTAAAGTCAGTTATGTTCACTTTTTATACTTGATTTTTTTTATACTTAGCTGTGCAAGTATTTTCTCTTTCAAGATGATATTTTAAAAACAACAATGCATTACGTCTTTGGCTCAAATGGTTTTATGGTAAAGAACATGATAAAATACTGAGTCTTATATTTGAAGTTAAAAACCTGTTGCTGCATATAGGGACATGCTGAATCAAACATAAATATAGGCTTTTTTCCCCACAAGTTTTGGCTACATATAGTTCTGTAAAAATCAGATTTCTTTTGTTCAACTGTCCAAGTTACACATTTAAAATCTTGGAATTAGATACTTACAGTTGAAAACTTATTCTTGACTATAGTATGCTAAACTGATATTTTTGTATATTCACCAGGTTATTGCTTTAAATTATTGTACTTGTTTTCTAAAGGGCTATAAAGAGAATTTCCATTTTACAACTAAGCCGAAAAGTAAAACTGAAAACTCACCAAAAACTTCATGTTTCTGTCATCCTCTTCATCCAAAACACTGCTGTCTTCAGTCTCATAATGCTTCAGAAAAGGTATAGCTCCTCTGTTCGCAGTTCTATCTCCATTTCGAAGAGTTTTTCCTAGATTTAATGTGGTTAGCAACATATCTTCATCTTCTACCTTTTGCAGAGATTTTGAAACTGAGAGTAGAAAACCTTGAGAAAAAAGAGAGAGAGAGAGAATTAGCATGTATGATGAGATACACATTCTTAGTTACTTAACGCTTGCATAGAAGTTAAGCAGTTTTTAAAATTTTAAGAAAGCTTTTCCAGTTGTAAATTAATATGTTCTCCATCTGTGCCCACTTTATATATTTTACAGATTGAATGGAAACTACTTCAATAGCTGATGAGTTCACTTTTTTAAAATGACTCATATTAAGGAGTAACCTTTTCTATAATCCTTCTAATCCCATCTGTTGTTTAGAACTACTTAAACATTTCTTTAGCATGGATAATCTGTTTCTTTGTATGTCTTTAGAACAGCACAGATTAGTTCCTTTTGATGGATCAGTATAACAAAGTTCACAGAAAGTGATGTCCATTTGTGTTGTTTATAAAGCCTTACCTCCAGTTAAGGCAATTTAAGAAAAGGAACTAATCTACATAAGTAAGCAGGACTGTTGTAAAGGTGTGATCTATCGTAGTTTATGATCAAAACCATTTCACTAAAGAGTTGAAAAGCTTGAAATTTAACAATAGCTTAGACTGCTGTTGTGTTAGAGCTGAGATCATTAATTTGTATTTCGATGTCCATTATGTCAGGTTACATTATTCAGAGCTTATGTCTAGAAATCTTTACTAATACCTAAGTAATTATATCTGTCTGCATTTTCTTTCTGAAAATGGACCTTTCCCAGCTACAAATATAGTATAGTCAGATATGCTTGCTAAGAATGCAGAAAGAAAAGTAAACTTCAGTTTTTCATTTAAAAAGTCTTTAAAGTCTACCTATTACCCTGTGAAAGGAAATACAGGAGTTTCTGCATAACATATGGGTTTTTTTGCCTTATCAGGAAAGCAAATGGGGTCAGCTCAAATTTAGCTAGTCTCTTAATATCAGTGATACAAACCACCTATTCAGTGGCTGTGTGCCTCTTAGCTGGTACCCATCTCTTAAATTCATGTTTGTTTTAACCTTTAGGTTAGTGCAGGGAACCAAACATCCTGCTAGTCAAGGCAAACCACTAGGAAATTGACCAAGAAACTGACTAAGCGGAAAGAGTACCGCTTCCCCCTTGTTTTTCTCCCTCAGTCTCCATTTTGCTTTTCCTGCTTTTTCTCTGTACTGTCATACACTAGAAACAAAATGTAAATTTTTTTTAGCAAAAGTGATTTCTTACAGTGGTTCTCTTTTTTTTTTTTTTTTTTTAATACTGATTTTCTGATGGTCTTCACTAGTACCTACCACTGAAGTGGTGTGAAGGAGAAAGTAAGATTGATATTTAATAGTCTAGACAAGTCTACAACACATCAACGGTAGTCATAGATAGCAAGTATACACTTTGTCTTGATACCTGTTACAAGAAGTCCAAGGAGGAAATATGAGTGCTGATGAGAATTGTTGCATAGTCTTAGGGAAGTAAGGAAAGAATAATGATTCCTGCTGAAAACAGGCAGTGATACAACACTAATCCACAGACTGAGGATGTTATGTAGAAGAACTGACCAGCATTGTTGGAACTGTGGTATTTTTAATCACTATTCACTGCTAAGCTTCCTGGAAAAGCAGACCGCCTTGCCAAAGTAACTTCTTGGTAAGAAGTTTCATGGGAAAATATGTCCTGCCGGACTAAGCAGATTTTGACTAAGAGACATTTTGGGTATACCCACTTTTCCCCAGATGAGGAAAGCGCATTTAATCCTTTCTGGGCAGAGCATCTCTGACAAATAGAATTATTGCTTCTCATTCTTTTTATTTCCTTGCTGTAGAGCCTGTATTTGCCTCTGGGGAATTGGTTTCCTTTCTTTGACTTTAATTGCCTGGCTACAGTGGAGACAAATTTGAAAGTCAATTGTGTACGGTTTTATACTTTTCATCCAACCACCCTTTGCTAATTTGTATTCTTTCCTCACATTCAGTATTTGTACAGTTTTGTGCAATTAATAAAGCAAAAGCCATGTATGCTCTGTAATGGTACTCTTCATTTAGCTCAGCCTAGGCAGAACAGGAGTGCTTTGGAGCTGCCATTGGCAGCAAACCTTTCTCTTTATATGTTGGTATATGAATTAAGAGTTGGGGAACAAGCTATCCACCCAGTAATTGTGTATGTGGCAAGAGTTTCTGCTTATCTGAAGCTATAGTACCCACAGATACGCAGCATATATCACGCGTGGCTTGCTTTCCAGTGCTTCTCTTTCATTTAATACAAAGCACAGTTAAAACAAGAACAACTGACCTGGATCAATTGGAAAGTCCATCTACAGTGTCTGTTTCGTTGTCTAATGTGTCTATAAGGTGATGTCTATGGAAGAATATAAGATCAGGGCAAACTTATGGTACTTCCCCAAGTATCCTGTAGTGCTTCTTGAACTGGCTGTTAATGTTTAAGGATTGTTGAAGATCTGAGGTGCTTCTAGTAATAATTAGTAGAACGTCCTAATTAGACTGCTAAGAAATCAATAGCATATGTCTATAAATTCAGTGACTCTTCTGCCTGTTCAGAGCAATAGGTAACACTTGTGCACCTGCAGATTTGCAATGCACTGTGTACATCTCTTCATAATGCCTTTGGGAATCCTAACACTCTGATGTCTGCGTTTTTTCCTTTTCATCTTGAAACTTTCAATTCTAGTAAAAAAAGTAAAATGTTTCAACATACCAGCTTCTATGTTTTATCATTGTTTATCAAATTGGCTTTTTATTTTTATAGTAAATAATAACCTAGTGCTGCTTACAGAACAATAACAATTATTTTGAGAAACTCTTCTTGCTTCTACATTGCTTCTTGTTACAATGAAATATGAACTCTTAATATCTAAAATCTGATGTGGTATATGTAAGTAAATAAAATCTAGGTGATAATGTGCCTGGAATTTGTCTCATACTCATTTTGAATTCTTCTAGGAGTGGGTTACGAAACAATTGTAATAGTTTTATTTGGTCTTGTAACTACCGTAATTGCTGTGTAGAAGTGTTTGAGCCTAATGCCTAGTATTGACTGAACAATAAATAAAACACGTGTGTCTTATATAAAGCCAAATATTTTTTTTACTATTATCAGAATTGAAAAACTTTGCAATGCAGGAGAGAGTATTTAAGCAACCTTAACAAATCATTTTACTGGATCTTAAAATAGCACAAAAATACTTGGTCAATGTTAATCTGCCCAGTAGCATACTACTTCTGATTTTAAAAGGTGGTGGGGTTTTTTGGGTTTTGATGTTTGTTTGTTTTTTAGTTTGGATCTTGTAAATTTTATACAAACAGCTGTATTTCAGTCCTTTTTGAGTGCAGTTAGAAGATACTTGTCATTTGAACCAAGAGCCACACATACTGAGACTTTAGAAGACTGATTTAAAATCAAACCCAAACTCTTCATAATGTGCTTGTTCATTTGTGTGATCCTATAGTAGCAGAGAAGGAAATGCAGGCTGTCTTATCCCTACAGAATGTAAAAGCGTGGAGTTATGTGCATGAGACATGTATTTCCAGGGCACTTAAAACATTTGGGTAGTTTTGAGTAACAACATAGCATTTTCTTACCTTGATAAATAACTGAATATATTCAATTTTTTGTGTTAGAAAAAATAAATTTGTGGTGTTTATTTTATTAAGAGATCAACTTTGGCAATAGAGTTAACAGTATGCATTGTGTCAGAGACTTAGGTGAATCTGTTTTAATTTCTTAGGCATAGATTTTTTTTCTTTTCCCCCGATCCTTTTTCTTGTGATCTTGGACAGGGTAAAAAGAATAGACTGGTGGTATTAATTGATTTGTGCATTTTGTTTGGCACTGATACAAATGGAGGTAAAAAAATTCCAGAAAGGATTTATTTCCTTAAGAACTGCAATTCCTTCTTAAGCCTTGAAGAGGAATCCTGGATTTTCTCTACTGGTTTTGGGCTAGCCAGTTGTTTTGTTTCAAACTAGAATGTAAATGGAATCTAGGAACCACATTTGACAAGAAGCTGGCTACAGCTGGTCAGTAGGAAGTAATGAGGCTATGAGTTGTATCTGAAATCCCAACCTCTTCTTGGGTATTAGCTGTATCACTTATATTTACCCATGCATTTGCTCATTTTGGACCCAGAGCCTGGAACTTTCTCTTGAAGGTGGACACCCTTTCTTTTGAGTAACCTTAGCACCTCATTATATAGACTGTCTATCTTAAATACCTAACATAAGTGTTTTAGTTCCAAACCCTTCCCACCCCTAATCCAACAAGCGGGTGTTAAAGTGGAGATTCCCTGTGCTATTACTGGAAAGAACTTCTGATCAGCAGTTCACAGGACATAACAGAGGTAATGAGCACACTTCATTACTGACTGTTGGAAATTCAGACTCTTGCCTGGCACCGATTCATTGTTCCTCCCTGCTGAACTGGTGGTCATCTAGAATCAGCAAGTTGATTTAGCATGAAGTAGGCACTGTGCTGCTTATAACAGGACAGCTCTGGACTTCTGCAGGAGCACAGCTCTAAATATTTGGACAACTTAGTCATCGTCTGTTTATGTGGCAGGAGAATGTACAAGGAAAGGGTGGGGATGAATCCCCGCAAACTAGGTGACTTTTACTCAATTTCTGCCCAAGATCCAGAATAGCCATTTCAGTCCTCTGTTGAATTATAGTCTATATATTTATAGACTGAAATGCTGCATTTGTTTGGGTTACAGATAAATTTCACAGTTGGGAAAAATTTAAAATATTTTCTGCTTTTTGTTATTTTGAAAGGAATTTCAGCATTTCATTTGGAGGAACTGCATAGAAACATACATATTTCTTAAGGAATTGTACAGCAGAACTGAGTAATGCATGTATAGTTCCTTCTAGCAAAAGATAATGATAGGCATATTGGTCATTGTGTCCATCCTTTCTTAGTATTCTTCCTACTGAATAAAATGGTCTGTTCTTGTGGGAATAATTTGCCAATACGCTATGCTCAAAATTAATTGAACTGTTCTTTTCACTGTTTAAAAACAAACAAAAAATCCCTGAAACCAATCCCCCCTCCCAACAGCTAAGTTTCTTATTCCGAAAGAACTTTTTCAAAACAGTCCATATGTAACTCTATTAAGGGATTCCCAATTAATCAGTAAAGTGGAAAGAGGAAGGAAGATTCCTCAAGCAATATTATCTTCTTAATGAAGAAAAAAGCAGTAGTGGTGGCAAACATGCTGTATAAAAGCTAGACAGACTACTAGGCAAGAACTGAATAGCAGAATTATAAATATTGATCCATTGATTACAGCAGATTCAAATAAATTTTTATCTGCTGTTAGATTCAAGATAAATCTGTAAGCAGAGAAGCTGATTACTACCTTTGGACTTCAGAGTATAGATGAAACCGCTATGTAATTTTTTAAGCTTTATTAACCTTAGTCTGCCTTTAGAAGGCTTTGCTGTGTCTGTGTATGTCTTTTTAGACTGTTTGGTTTCCCTTCAGTCAACTGTACCTCATCAAACAAACTATATTTTTGTAGTGGGTTGACCCTGGCTGGACACCAGGTGTCCACCAAAGCTGCTCTATCACTCCCCTCCTTGGCTGGACAGGGGAGAGAAAATAAAATGAAAGGCTTGTGGGTCGAGATAAGGACAGGGAGAGATCATTCACCAATTACTGTCATGGGCGAAGCAGACTTGACTTGAGGAAAATTTAATTTAATTTCTTGCCAATCAAGTTAGAGTAGGGTAATGAGAAAATAAAAACAAATCTTAAAACACCTTCCTTCCACCCCTCCCTTCTTCCTGGGCTTAACTTTAGTCCCGATTTTTCTCTACCTCCTCCCCCACAGCGGCACAGCAGGATGGGGAATGGGGGTTGCAGTCAGTTCATCGCATGGTGTTTCTGCCGCTCCTTCCTCCTCGGGGAGGACTCCTCACACTCTTCCCCTGTTCCAGCACGGGGTCCCTCCCATGGGAGACAGTTCTCCACAAAATTCTCCGAAGTGAGTCCTTCCCATGGGCTACAGTTCTTCACGAACTGCTCTAGCGTGGGTCCCTTCCACAGGGTGCAGTCCTTCAGGAGCAGACTGCTCCAGCATGGGTCCTCCATGGGGTCACAAGTCCTGCCAGCAAACCTGCTCCAGTGTGGGCTTCCTACAGGGTCACAGCCTCCTTTGGGCATCCACCTGCTCTGGCATGGGGTCCTCCACAGGCTGCAGGTGGATATCTGCCCCACCATTAACCTCCATGGGCTGCAGAGGGACAGCCTGCCTCACCATGGTCTTCACCATGGGCTGCAGGGGAATCTCTGCTCCGGTGCCTGGAGCACCTCCTCCCCCTCCTCCTTCACTGACCTTGGTGTCTGCAGCGTTGTTTCCCTCACATGTTCTCACTCCTCTGTTCTCCGGCTGCAGTTGCGCAGGTTTTTCCCTCCTTCTTAAATATGCTATCCCAGAGGCGCTACCACCGTTGCTGATGGGCTCGGCCTTGGCCAGCGGTGGGTCCCTCTTGGAGCTGGCTGGCATTGACTTTATCGGATATAGGGGAAGCTTCTAGCAGCTTCTCACAGAAGTCACCCCTGTAGCTCCCCCAGTACCAAAACCTTGCCATACAAATGCAATACAATTTTATATGTCCATCTTTGCACTTACATTCGTGTTTTGTAAAAAGAGTTTGAATTAGTCTGTTTTGACATAAGAATCTGCATTTCTGAGAGAAGTCCCTTGCGCAAAATTATTGTGGATGAGCCACAGTCAATTTTTCTGAAACCAACCAACAGCAGGAACTTCCTTATAAGAATAATAAAGAGGCTAAGGACCGAGCCCCTTTTCTTTGCAGGCGGATGAGAGGATTTCAGCCAAGAAAAAATATAGGAAAAAGCAGGAGATGTAACTGCAGTTTTGAACTTCATGTGAGTACGTGGTATCTGGCAGAGGCCATGAACCTGGCTATCCAGTGCAAGTTTGCTAGAATTCCTGTGATTTCTACTCTTCACCGTTACTGCTCATATGGTTTTGATAGTGCTGAGGTGAGTCATATATTTTGCGTAACTAACACTGAGGGAGGAGAATTTCTTCAGAAGTGTTGCCTCTTGAACATGCTGGACTGATGCTACTGGAACCATAGTGGATCAAGCCCTCTAAAGGGCAGTGAATACTATTGCTGATACACAATGATTGTAAGACTGACCATGGCTTGCATTTGAGAGGAGCAGCAGTTCTTCTATTTCCAACTTTATACGAAAGAAGTCTGGGTAAGGTAAAGGAATGTTATTACCAATATTGTTACAGGCTTTATCCATAAATTCTACTGGAAGTGTATTTGTGTTCCACGCATGTCAGTACAGATTCTTTTAGTGAGCTGAATTCTTTGAGTCTGTTTGCATGATGAGAGTTGACATATTGCTCACACGGGGCTATAAGATGAATGAATCCAACTCTACCACAATTCCTTTTCACAGACCAGGTGTACAGTAAATCGGCACTTTGTAAAAATCCGAACAACTGGTTGTTACCTGATTTTTTTTTTAATCAATAATGTTAATTTTTATTTAGTTCTTTTTTACATTCCATTCCCTTTTGAAAAGAATTGTATTTTCATCTGAGTTGTTTCTACTAATGTTTTGTTCTTATGACTGAGTATAAGCCTCAGATTTTAAGAATCATGTTTCTTGTGAAGCAATAACATTGCATTATGAGTCCACAAAGTATTTTTACACTGCTTTGGATGTGAGGTACATTCTTGAGATATGCTATTTTGTAAGTAATTCTTGAAATGCACACAAAGGTCAGAGGTGCTTACAATAAGCTGTGATGCCTAAAGAGAACACAGAAATGCTCTAGTGTACTTTTCATGTGGTAAGCTGAGTCACATACCTAAGGCGTGGGTCTGGGTTTTTCCTCCTGGGTCCTCGCACAAGGAATCAGATATCTTTTCATTCTGTTATTGAGAAGTGAAATTCAAAACCTCATATTCAAATATAAAGGACCCACTTAGTATTCTTTCTTTTGTTTGCCATACCAGTCCTTGATACTGACTATTCTACTGTTTAGCAACACTGTCTATACTAGCAACCTGGTCTAGTGGAACGTATCCCTGCCCGTGGCAGGGGGGTTTGAACTAGCTCTTTAAGGTCCTTTCCAACCCAAACCATTCTGTGATTCTACTCCTGCCATTCATATGGTATTAGCACTGTGGTGTACTGAACCTCACAATATTTGTGATCTCTTAATTACAGCAGTAGGTCATTGCAAAGCTTGTGATTGTTATCCAAGATTTAGGAGTGACATTATGATTTATTGACTATTGTATCCTTGCAACATTTTTTCTTCACTATTATCTATGCCAGCAATCTAGCCAAATTGTACCTGCTTCTGTTATATCAATTACAGTCAGGTCTTTTTCATCCCAAGCATGTGAACTTTGTATATGATTGAAACATCTGTCTCACAGATGCTGAGGAAGAGGAGTTGCAGGCTGTTAATCATACAGTTTCTACACTGTATTACCTTTGTCTGCAGGTGAGACTGTGCTACCATTGATACTCAAAAGTACAGCCAGATACTTATAAAAGTTTTCAAGAGTTACTGCACAGAATGGCAGTCACACTGGAGATTCCAATGGAAGCTGTCCAGGAGAAATCACATAAGTTTCTGGACATATTATGTACCTCTATGCCAGCATGCCTTGTAATTCCCATAAATGAGGGCCTGTTGGAGTCAGCCAAATTACTCTGGCAGATGTCTGCTTCTTTACTGTTGATAGTCCAGATGGGTGGATTGTTTTTATCCAGTGCTTTCAGCAACTTTGAACAAGTCTATAAACACTGGCACTGGGATTGTTAACTGTGGCAGCAGTCCACTGGACAGATGAGCATCAAGGTCTACAAAGATCAATGCCACAAGGTAAAGAATTACACAAAACTTCAGTTAATTAGAAGCAAAAACAACCTGCTTTTAAGTTATCTCTTTCTAGTTATGAACCAATGCTGTTTTTATCAGGGATGTCTTTTATGGAAAATAGCATTGTTGTCAGTGAAATATCCATAAGTATTTGCATTGATATAGAATCATGAAAGGTTTGCCTTAGCCAGAGTTATATTTTGTAAGACTCAGTTAATTCCCCAGCAAAAAATTAAAATGGTTAGCCTAGTATATCACTGTGTTTCGTGCTTGTTTGGCATACCTCATATTCTGAATATTAAGGGTCATTTTGCCCAAAGGCAAGCGACATCAGCTGTCGTCTTTGGGAAATGTACTGCTGCAATGACTTTTGCCAAACATTATGACTTCAACTTGGTCATTCATTTAGATGCCAAGTTTTGGATAAAAGTACTATTTCCAGCTAAAATTACTCTGTCTCACCATTCTGGGAGGTGCTGTCTGCCATTCATAGTTGTATCCACATTGATTCACATTCAAAGAATAATTTCTTGCTGACAGTATGTCTGATTCTCTGAGATGTTATCAGCA
Source organism: Gymnogyps californianus (assembly GCF_018139145.2). Classification (NCBI taxonomy): domain Eukaryota; kingdom Metazoa; phylum Chordata; class Aves; order Accipitriformes; family Cathartidae; genus Gymnogyps; species Gymnogyps californianus. The sequence goes on from NC_059471.1 coordinate 156,506,480, forward strand.
TGCGTCCCATAACATACTCTGTTTTCATTTTTGCTGGCCCTGCCTGCTATGGACATTGAGTTGTAAGGGACTTTTAAGGGAGCAAGGGTTCCCTGCCCTTTATGCTATACATGTGGGTAAGAGGCAGCTGAGTACACATGATATTTATATACAAGATCTTCATTTTTTTAAAGGGAAGTGCTACATATATACAAAGAATAGAACCAATATAGATTACAGCTTCAGCTGGATGACTTATTGCTACTTTGCATGGATAGTGATTCTTTTTGGATATATAGTGATTTGCCAGTGTTGTTCTACTTAGGTTCTGAACTCAGTGGTAGATTTTGTTCCTCACCATCTACTGAACCCTTGTTTACTGTATCACACTTCAAACCAGCTTGCCCTTCAAAATAATGGGCCTATTGCAAAAAACAAACAAGCAAACAAAATAATCCCCAGCACTGTCTTAATTAGTATTTTGTAGGGATGGTACAAACTTGAAATCTCACCTATGTTTTTGACAAATGTTTCTCTTGACCAAAATGGAAGACAAAGATTGCATTTACCCATTGCTTACCCAAGCCAAATTAAAAATTTTTGGACACTTGACCTACTAATCATTTCACAGATTTCATGCTTAACAACTGCTGCCTAACAAAATTTTGGCCATTAGCTATTTTTCTGAACTGCTAAGATTGGATTCAGTTGAACTCATTTACAATTTCCAAGCTATTACTAATATACAGTCATGATCAAGAATTGGTTGCCACTGCCTGTTGATTCAGAGATGCCATCTATAATTACAATCATCAATTTTAAATAAAGGTAATAGGCAATTCCTGGCAAGGAACAATCAGGTTTTAAGATCGGATTTTATCGTAAAATCTATAAATTCCTGCCTGCTGGAAGGGCAACATAGTAGGTCACAAGCAGTCCAGGAGACATCTGGAGTGCACTGATGATGACTTCTTGACACAGGCTGACTGCAGAGCTGCTGAGGGGAAGCACTCTGATGGACCTGGTACCAATAATTAGGAACTGGATGTGAAGATTGGTGTGGCCTTGGCTGCAGTGACCATGAAATGGTGGAGTTCAGGATCCAGAGAGAAGAGAACAGGGCAAATAGGATCACAACTTTGAATTTCAGAAGAACAAACTTTGCTCTGTTTAGGGAACAAACTTTGCTTGGGACAAACCCATGGAATGAATTCCTGGAGAGAAGAGGGGTCCAGGATTGCTGGGTCACCTCCTCTAAACTCAAATTTTGTCCATCTGAAAGTCAAGGGAAGGTGGCAGGAGGTCTGCGTTGATCAACAAGAAGCTCCTGACAAAACTCAAACATAATCATAAAGGATGTGGAAGTAGGGACCTGAGAGACTATAGAGAGACACTGAGTGTGTGGGGACTGGCTTAGAAAAACCAAAGACCTAATGGAGTTGAATCTGGTGAGGGGTGCGAAGGGCAAAAATGAGTTCTACAGCTTTATCAGCAGGAAAAGGAAGAATTTGGAAAATGTGTCTGCTGCTGAATGGGGCAGGGGACTGGGCACCAAAGGACATAAAAAGGCTAGGGTATTCAATGCAAGTTTTGCCTCAATCTCTACTAATAGGATTTGCCTTCAAGAATTGTATGTCCCTGAGTCCAGAGGGAGTATCTGGAGTAATATGGACTTTCCTTTGGTAGACGAAGATCAGGTTAGGGGGCATTTAAACAAACTGGACCTATATAAGGGGGTGTGTCCCCGCTTTGAGCAGTGGGTTGGACTAGAAGATCACATGAGGTCCATTCCAGCCTCAACCATTCCGTGATTTATAATTCTGAATTCACTTTTACATCTCAGTGGAATCTCATGTTTGCTAAATTTACATTTTCCTAAACATTAGTATACCATTAGCTTAACTTTCTCTTAATTTATGTCTCCTGCTTCAACAGAGGTATATTTAACCTGCACTGTCTACCTGATTTATTAGTTCATCTACCAAAGAATCTGGAATATTTGATAAAAATGTTTTCTTCAGGATGTAAAAGTGAGTGGAAACAAGTTTAATAACAACATGATCTGTAAGTGATCAGAGTGAACTGGTTTTCTTTCTGATCTTTTGTAATGAAAATTATTCTTGTTCATTTACTTAATGAATAAATGTCTGAGTTTAACATTTAGCATAAGTATTTTTAACCTGAAGTGATGAACTTGTTCTTTCTGTCTTGCAAGTCAAAAATATCTGTCTTGCAATATCACTGCTTTTTGCAAGAACTATTTTAATAATTAGCAACTTTTCTCAGCATTTGTATTTGACTTCTACTTCATACACACTTATCGTGACTTTTAATTTTTAAATGTAATTACATTAACATATTTTATGTTAATATGTTTAATAAAGCCATAGAACATTCCAGAAAATGTAATACAATGCTTTGAATATGGAAACTTTATATTTATTGGTGGCAAATGATGGAAAGCCGTATATATAGCCATATATTCATTGGTGGAAAGTGGCGGAGAGCCCTTTTTTTCTTCATCTTTAATGAATGGGCAACAAGTACATATTTATTACATTCCATAGGGCTGTTAAGCATGATTAGAAACAGCAGTTGGAGAAAATACAGAGAAGTCAACTCAAGTGGTATAGTTCCACACTTCTTGACAGTTTTGTACAAAGAATATGACCTACTTGACTTCTGAATCCAACTTAATTTCTGATTTATGCATAGTATGTAGTATTGGCTCTAAACTGAATATATATGTTATCGAAATCATGGAATAATATGTGAAGAACTGTGTGATAAGATATGAAGATGTTCAGGGTAGATGCCAAGCTGGTTCATTTGCCTCCTCCTCACATATGTAAGTTGAAAGAGGGAAAAAAAAAAAAAAAGTTTCTTACCATTATTATATTTTTATAATAAACCAGTGCTTAAGAAGACTTACGTATTAGTCCTTATTTGGCACTCTCCTTGCACCATCATTTCTGATTACATAATCTCTCGAATATTTTTGTAGATGAAGTCATAGATAATCTTAAAAACCAACAGTGTTTTGATGTTAGAAAAATGTATCAATTGCAATCATCTGGATTTTTTCCTGTTGTTGAATTTTCTTTCATAAGCAGGCAAACATTTCTAGAATGGTAAGGAAAGTGTTTATCATCAGCATACTAAAATGGGTACAAAAGCTAAACAGTTACATATGACATCGATTATATTGAATAAGATCATCCCTGCAGTATTTGTCACATGATGATTGTGCAAAATCATGCTTCCGATGACGTACTTAATTGCAGTCCTTTAAATATTTTTTCATTAGAAATAGGCAAGCTCTACATTTTGCTAGGTATTTTCATTAACTTTCAATATTTTTGTGAGAACTGTAGTGCTTATTGAAAAATTGGTTTTAATTATCAAGTGAAGCTTATATAACATTTCCTTCCCATTTTAAACACTAACTTGTTACTTCTTGTAATCATTTACAGATGAAGCTTGTCAAATCAGTAAGCATTTTATCAACCAAGAGAGATCACTGAAATTAAACTTATGATTAGACTTAGACATATATCTGGTTTAGGAAACAGCAGAATTTGGCCATCAGATAATGAACTAGAATAGTGAAAATGTGGTGAAATAGAAAGCAGGTTGTTTTTATATCAAAAGTAATTTTTAATTGTATTTTTAAATATAAAAATAAGAAATTTATGTTGATGATGTATTCCGTTGTTTATTTTGAAAAGTATGATATATGTTGAACTAAGCATGCAAATGAAAATGCAGTGGTTTTTTACCTGTGTGTATGTGCCTAGATTTACAATAGTTTGAAAACATAGTGGGTCTCTGTCACACAGAAATATCATGTATGGGAGGTTGGGGTCTTACGCGCTCACAAATGTCAAATCCATGACATATATAAGTAGTGTCATTGAATACATTCTGTATATACCATCTGCTATAGAACAATTGTTTTAAGAATTAAAAAGTCTGAATGCAACTTTCTTGCACTCCTTGGTCAAAAACAGCCAGAATATTTAGTTATTATTAGTCCAAAAGAGCTGATAGTAGAGCAGAATGAACATAAATGCAAAAGAGTTCTGGTATTGACCAGCAATAGCTTTTCATTAAACTATCTGTGTAATTGTATACATAGACAAAATCAAAGTTAGTTATCTTTGAGTATTCTGGGACTGGGAAATGGGTCTCACTGAGATCTTTGCGTTGACTTGACATTTCTAGCTTAGCCAGACAATGAAATATCTTATCTTAAGTGTTAAAAAGTCATGAGCATAAAAAAAAATGTTGTTGGCATATGACTGAATAGAACTCAGCCTAGAGTTGGAGTGCTTGGTGTTTGGGAGGAAAATTCACATGGAGAAGTGTAAATGTTTCTCTGTCAAGTTACTTATAATAGTAATAACAGCAGTTACTAGTATTAGTTATTAGCTTATGTGAATCCCCAAATCCTAGGCAAGTTAGTCTTGGCAAAGGGTGACAAAAGGCAGGTAATGCAGTCAAAGGTCAGTAATAAATTTTGCAATATTACATCACCTTTAACTGTCTAGCAATACCAGATCTTGGAGACAGCTGGCTACTTTTATAAAAGAAGAATAAGAGATCAGATATGTACGCGAATATTAATTCTAACTGTGAGCACTCTAGTTTGCAGAAGAGAAAAGGGATATGTTCCTACTCTGGGCAGAAGAACATATGTCCTTGGAGGCTTCCAAAGGGAAAGCCTAGAAGATCATTACTACCAGCTGGTGAAGATGGAAAGTATCAAGTTAATAGACTGTAAGACTGGCTTGTGATTTAGAGATGTTTGCAGGTCTTGCTGATGAGGAAAGGTTATGCTGTGAACTAAATGTAGCTTTTTCACTTTCAAGCTGATTATATGCTATGTCCTATTTGGAGAAGAGTGCTCATGTTTTGCTTGTTTGAGTAAAAGTGGTTCCTTTTATTACTGCTAAATTTTTATGTTCATTTGTGGCTCTAAGTCCTTTCTTGATGTGACCCCTGCATGATGAACAAACAGAAACTCTCTCTACTTATTGATAGTACCTTTACCTGCATGTCTAACATCATTTTTGCAGCTGAAAAGAGGACCATGGCTCCTCTTTTCTTCACCTTCACAAAAATTATCATCCTCCTTCATTTTCCTGTAATCTTTTCTTATAAACATAGCTTGTTTTTAAATTGTGTGTTCTTTCCTAAGATGCATGGTTAGTCTGTAAATTAAAATCAAGCATGTTTATTAGCTTCAGTATCAGTGGAACTGTATCTTGTTTAATGACATTCTGTTTGCAGAACCTATGAGAGGAATGCACTTTTTTTTCAACATTGAGTTGAAAATGCAAGATAACTCTGGAAGTTCATGGAAGATGGCTCTGTGCTGCTGGGAATAGGTGAGATATCAGTTCTTTCTTTGATAGATAAGTCTCAGTTTAACCAGAGTTTTATATAGTCACCTATGGTAAATTAGGAACTTTCTGTTCCTTTAAGTTTTCAAATTAGGAAGGAGATTTAATTGGTAAATAAAGAATCAACTGTAATGCCTAAAACAAAAAAAAAATTACATGCAGAAATATATTTTTTTCTCTGTTTTGCTATATAAAGCTTGGGTCAGCATGAAGTACGCTATATACAGTTTTTCATATGGTGCTCGATAGTCACAAAACTAATGAGAGATCATCCCTCTTCAGCCTTTGCAGTCCTATGTGAACTATCCAAAAGGCTATACTAAGAGCAAGAAACTGGAACTGCACAGTAGTTGCCTAACAATCATGTTTAAGCATGACTGACTAGATATTCAGCCATTGAAAAATGTATCCTGTTAACAAAAGAAATACCTGCATAGGTGATTAGGTTCATGCACACATATCTGAGAATGTGACTGGAGCCCAGTATTTGATCTTTCATATAAGCAAAAATCTTTGGAGTGAAGAGAATAGAAGCTGTGTTTTTAAATTGTGATGGTAACAACCAGAACTCTACTTTTAATGTTGTCCCTCTGCCATAGGTAGGTATGCAAGAGGTATTATATTTGATTTTGCAAACATTTTTCTGGCATACAACATGCAAAAGTATGCTTTCAAATGTTATGAACCATTCATTAACTTCTACAGCTTAATCTTTCTTTGTATCTATTATCATTCCTCCATTAGTGTAACATGCTCTGCTGTTTCTGTATACTTTATACCTAGCATTGGGGTGCTCTCTCATTATAACATCCTGGCATTTTTCATAAGAAGCATTGTAGTTTTAAGGTTTCCTGATAACTTCTGGTGGGTTTTTTTGTGTGTAATAAAGCTTGTAGAATTCTCTAAATGATTTCTGCATCTGCTGTAGTAACGTGCCATTTAGCTAGCATATTTTAAATTCACTTTCAAAAAATCTCAAAATATGGGCTAGATTGTTTTAGCTATAGGCTAGTGAAGAAACACAGGGGTTTTTTATAGTTGCCTATGTACACTGTATCTGTTTTTCAGTTATAAGGAACAGAGGCTACAAACATTAAGATAATTTTAAAAGGATAAATTAAAATAAGATAAAAAGGGATTTGGGAGGATAATTTTGACAAAAGAAGTTAGGAAATTATAGAACATATTTTATTCTTTGTTAATTCATTTGTTTACCATATAACGTATTTGCAGTCCTTGAATATATTCTGAGTTTGCAACACTGTGGAGAATTTGGCCTTCTAAAATAATAATGCAATGAGTAGTAATCCATCTGTAGGAGTTTAAGCTATAAATTGAAAAGTTTAAGAGAGGAGCTGGAGCTGTAGTCAGCTAATAAGACAAGCTTTGAGTTAAATCCTATAACTTCATCCTTTTAATCATCACTTTCCTACTGTGTATGGTGATTTGGGATCTGGGTGAGGTAAATAACGTAACTAGATTTTGTGTAATTTATTCATGAGGTTCATTTGCCACTTCCAGAAGTGAAATGTGTTAGTTAAGCACTTAATAAGAGTCAAAATAAGGCCTGAAGCATTCACAGATATACAATTATCACATTTTAACTAGAACACTTGTTATAGTGTGACCTTTCATGTAAAATACATATATATACAGCCATAAAAATACTTTTTGTTAAGAATTTATTCTGTGGAAGTATATTTGTGCTAAGTGCTTTTGAAAGTGAGAGACTACTGGTAGCAGGAATACTATTCGTGGAAGGGGTGATAAAGAACTGCTACAAAAGAGATGGTAAATAATCACATTTTCTTCATCCTATTTAGAGAATAAAAAGAAAAGTAGATTAGATCAACAAAGCACTTAACCCCATTTCTAACTTATGCATGTCAACGGTACAGCCAGTGATTAACTTGGGCAACTCTTGCATTTTGCAGCACTGGTTCTGTGTTACTGCCCTGTGTTACGATGATTACACTGTTCTATTGCCATCAAAGTTCCTTGTCCTGGTTTCAGCTGGGACAGAGTTAACTCTCTTCTTAGTAGCTGGTACAGTGCCGTGTTTTGGATTTAGTGTGAGAATAATGTTGATAACACGCTGATGTTTTAGTTGTTGCTAAGTAGCGCTTATCTTAAGCCAAGGATTTTTCAGTTTCCCATGCTCTGCCAGCAAGTAGGTGTGCAAGAAGCTGGGAGGGAGCATAGCCGGGGCAGCTGACCTGAACTAGCCAAAGGGGTATTCCATACCGTAGAAGGTCATGTCCAGTATATAAACAGGGGGGAGTTGGCCAGGAAGTGCGGATCGCAGCTCGGGCATCGGTCAGCGGGTGGTGAGCAATTGCATTGTGCATCACTTGTCTTTTCTTATTTCTTTTTGTTGTTGTTGTTGTATTCTTTTTCATTGCAATTATTATTATTCTTAGTTAGTAGTGTATTTTTATTTTTAGTTTAGTTATTAAACTGTTCTTATCTCTACCCAGGGGTTTTACTTTTTCTTCCATTTCCTCCTCCCCACCCCACTGGGAGTGGGGAGGGGGAAGTGGCTGCGTGGTGCTTAGTTGCTGACTGGGGTTAAACCATGACATTCCTAAAATGGTTTTTAATGTTATTGTATATCTGTTCATCAACTGCTGTTTCATAACTAGGGCAGGTAGTATACTACAATAGGGTTGCCAGTAACATTATAACAACTCTTTCCCAGTTCCAGTTTGGTGATTTCATGTGTAATCAGGTAACTTTAGTAGGATGATGGTAAATATTAGTTCTTGTCACTGGCATTTAATTTTACCCTCAAATGATAAAAACTACATGAGTGTAATTCAATTCTAATACAACCCTACGCTAATTTGAAAAAAACCTATTCTTTAGCAGAATGCTGGGGAACAAGTACTTCTCTTTGACACACACCGTCCTATTCAGTTCTTAGTTTTGTATCTGGCTGGCTCCAGAAACTCATGGAAAGTAAGAGCATTTGCACTCCATATTTTACATGTGCCTCACTAGACCCAGGTAATTTATTCACCTGTAGATTATTCACTGAGAAATTTACTTGTGGCTTAACATTGTATCTGAATAGAAGCTGAATTTATTACCTAACCTTGTCTGATCTGCAAATAGGGGGCAAAATTCACAAAATGATCATGATGCTGTTCTCATTCTACCCATGGCCCAATGGTCAGGCAATTTGTATACTATTTGGTTTTGATGGAACATCTTTTAGTTTTCACTGAGTGAAAACAGTACAGTTGATCATGGCTCCTGTGAACATCCGTTCCTATTCTCCCCTGAAGATCATTGTATATAATAGTGAGATGAACAAAGAAACCTCAACAAACTTGGGGCTGGTTGAGCACAAGCTGGATGTTCCACAAGAAATTCAATGTTCTCTAACCCAAAAAGGAATGTTAAAATTTCTGACATATACGTAATGACTTTTTAGCCTGACTCCTTAAGGAAATGAGACTTAGGCAGTCACACTGAGTGTATAGGTTTTGTAAGAGTGTGTTGTCAGCTTCTACCTCTCTGCCAATTTCAACCAAATTTGTTTGGAGGGTGGAGGAGAAGTAGGGATCTTGCAGATAAATAAATCCCTATCAGTTTCATTAAAGTAGGTGGCTAGAAGAAGAGAGACCCATTAAGTTTCCCAGCTGAAAGACAAGCTTCTGTCTGAGTTTATGCTCTCTTAGACTCTGGGGAATGAATGTGGATGAGAGTTCCAACTACAGGAAAATCTTCAACTGGAACTCATAATAATGACATACGTTTGAAGCAAACTAAGCATTAGTTCCAATACTCATGGAAGTGTTTGTTTAGATTGAAACTGAGTACTAGTTGATGCAACACCATTTGGAAAAATGAGCATGAGGTGGAACTTTAATCCCAGCTATCCCAGTAATTTATTCTATGACACTGGACAGTTACTTTTCCTGACCTTTTTTTTTTTTTTTTTTTTTTTCCCATTTAAGTTAAGTATCCTGCAGCCCAGGACACTGTTAGCCTTCTTTTGCAGCAAGGGCACATTGCTGGCTCATGTTCAACTTGGTGTCCACCAGGACCCCTAGGTCCTTTGCTGCCAAGCTGCTTTCCAGACAGTGACCCCCAGCATGGGGCGTATTCCTCCCCAGGTGCAGGACTTTGCACTTTACTTTGTTGAACTCCATTAGGTTCTGGCCGGCCCATTTCTCCAGCCTATCAAGGTCCCTTTGAATGGCAGCACAACCCTCTGGTTTATCAATCACTCCTCCCAATTTTGTATCATGAGCAAACTTGCAGAGGATATACTCTGCCCCATCATCCAGATCATTAATGAAGATGTTGAACAGGATTTTACCTAGTACTGAACCTGGTTTACACCCTAGGGTGCATGGCTAGTTACTAGCCTTTAATTGGACTTTGTACCACAGATCACCACCCTCTGGGCCCAGCCATTCATCCAGTTTTCAGTCCACCCTACTGTCTGCTCATCCAGCCCATATTTCATCAGCTTCTCTATGAGGATCTTACGGGAGACAGTGATGAAAGCCTTACTAAAGTCTAGGTAGACAATATGCACTGCTCCCTTCATCTACCAAGCCAGTCGTTTCATCATAGAATGTTATCAGGTTGGTCAAGCATGCCTGCCCTTTTGTGAATCTGTGCTGAGTATTCCTGATGACTTGTCCTTCATGTGCCTGGAAATGATTTCCAGGATTAGTTGTTCCGTCACCTTCCCAGGGACAGAGGTAAGGTTGACCAGCCTGTGGCTCCCTGGGTCCTACTTCCTGCCCTTTTTGAAGACAGGAATGACATTTGATTTCCTACAGTCCTCAGCCACTTCTCCCAATTGCCGTGATCATTCAGAAATTAATGAGTGACCTCAAAATGTCATCAGCAGCTCCCTCAGTGCTAGGGTACATCCCATGAGGGCACATGGACTTACATATGTCCTGCTTGCATAAGTATTCCCTAACCTGATCCTCTTCCACCGAGGATAAATTTTCCTTGCTCCAGACTTTGCCCCTGGTCTCCAGGGCCTGGGATTCTGGAAAGCTAATCTCGCTAGTAAAGACTTTGGGGAAAGAAGGCATTCAGTATCTCTGCCTTTTCCATATCCTGTGGCACCAGGGCCCCTGCCCCATTCAGCAGTGGGCCCATGTTTTCCCAAGTCTGTCTTTTACCACTTCTGTACTTACAGAAGCCCTTCTTGTTGCCTTTGGCATCCCTTGCCAAATTCAGTTCCAAGTGGGCTTTGGCTTTCCTAAATTAATCTCTGCATGCTCAGACAGTGTCTCTATTCCTTCCGAATTTCCTGTCCCTGCTTCTACCTTCTGTATTATTTCCTTTTTATGTTTGAGTTTTGCCAGGAGCTCCTTGTTCATCCATGCAGGCATCCTGGCATTTTTGCCTGACTTCCTGCTCATTGGGATGGACTCCTGAGATTGGAGGAGGTGATGCCTGAGTATCAACCAGGTTTCCTGGGCCTCTTCTTCTCTCCATAGTCTTATCCCATGGAACTCCTCCAAGCAAATCCCTGAAGAGGCCAAAGTCTGCTTTCTTGAAGTCTAGGGTAGTGATCTTGCTTTTTGCCCTCCTCACAAGATCTTGAACATCACCATCTCATAGTCACTGAAGCCAAGGCTGCCTTTGACCTTCACATCCCCAACAAGCCCTTCCATGTTTGTGAGTATGAGGTCCAGCAGAGCACCTCTCCTCTTTGGCTTCTCTGTCACTTGGGTCAGGAGGTTATCATCATTGCTCTTCAGGAAACTCCTGGATTACATATGCCCTGCTGTGTTGTTTCTCCAGAGGATATTGGGGTGGTTCAAGTCCCCCATAAGAACCAAAGCCTGCGAGCATGAGGCTACTTCTACCTGTCTGCAGAAGGCCTCATCCACTTGTTCTTCCTCGTCAGGTAGCTTATAGCAGACACCCAATATAATGTCACCCATACTGGTCTGCCCTTTAATGCTTATTCATAAACTCTCAGTTGGCTCCATGTATTCTAGCTGTTCTGTCACGTAAAGGGCAACTCCACTGCCTCATCTTCCTGGCTTGTCCTTCCTAAAGAGCCTGTTTCCCTCCATTGCAACACTCCAGATATATGATCCATTGTACCATATCTCCATGATCATAACAAGATCATAGCCCTGCAACTGCACACAGATCTCTGAATTCCTCATGTTTATTCCCCATTCAGTGGGCATTATTGTACAAGCTGATTTCCCAGAAAGGGTTTGAAGGTTTTTTTCCATAGTGTTTCCTTGTCGGCACTTCCTTGCTCACATACAAATACTTGAGGTGATCCTACTTAAGCTATTTTGTGTTCACTTTCATTCATACCACTGCAGGCCTTTTGTTTGTCAACTGGGTCCATCAGTCCCTCACACAGTTGCTGCTAACTCTCTCCCTCCCCTGTCAAGATTTAAGAACCTGAATGTCTTCTGAAAATGCGTCTTCGTTTTCTGAATTGCTGAGGTGCTTTTGAAAGTTTTGCTGAATGAAAGTTATAAGCTCACTTATTTTAAAAAAATCTTAATTTTACTTTGTCATTTAATGATACACACTGATAGATAGCTAGACAGATATATTAGTCATTGATTGGCATTCAAGAATCATTCATGTCATATTTATTGAATTCATATGTCTATATCTGGAAGACTGGGGAGAGCAAAGTTTAGCAGATAGAATGATTATGCTTTCAGTGACAATTTCTAAATTGTTTGTAAACATTTAAAGCCACAGTAGTTCGTACATATCCTAGCTGATGAACTTCACTTACTGATTTATATGCCAGACACATCTGTAAATAACCTTGAGTAAGGATCTTAAATCACCTATGTCCTTGTTTGAAGATTTAAATTAAAGGAGAAGCCTCACTCTGACAGTGTGCTCCTTACTTCTCGTATTAATTTATTGAGTTTCTGATCATTAGTTTCAATCTCTTTGTTGGCTAGCTATAGAGGAAAAAAAACCCTAGTATTAAAACCTTCATCTTCCTATACTGGAAAAAACTAAGTCATCTATTAACCTTTGTTAGACTCTATGGGTTGGGTTTCTACAGTTCAGTGTCTAATGTAAAATCTTGATTTAACTGCATAAATCACATAATTTATTGTCATAATATAGCCTGCAAAACAGCAATTGAACTTCCTTGGCTCTAAGCAGTGAAGTTTAAACTTCAAAACCTTGCACCAAAATATACATTGAGATTATGAACTTCAAGAATTCTTACACATTGTATAATTCATTGTTATCCTGTTATTTTGATTTAATAGCATGCATAGGCTTAATATACCTGAAACTTTGGACCTGAAATTTAAAATATAATTTTTTTGCTGTTGCTCACAATAAGGCAAATATTATAAAACAATAGCCATAAAAATAATAGAAAATGTATTAAAAAAAGGGAAAGCATTTTTTGTGTTCTGTTGATACCCATTCAAATACATAAAAGGTATGTTAACTCTGAAGTAGTGTACCGTGTGCAAGAACGCCACTGTTTTCAAATATGATATCGTATCTATTCAGTATGACAATAGCTTTAGGCATGAAATAAAACTTTAATTGCCATTATTTTAAACTTATGTGGAAAGATTTTTATGGTACTCCTGGAAATACTGCATCGAATTTCCTAGATTTATACTGGGCTAAAAGAAGTCATTAGCCATTTGCATTTTGAGAGCATTGTTGGTACAATGTGGTGGTGTGAGTCACCAAAAGCTTAGTGACATAAAGAATTACAGCCTGAAGGAGAAAAAATGTAGCTTGCTCAGAGTACTGCCTCTGATTTAGTATATTATGATCAGAGATTTGAATTGCCTTTTTCTATCTTGTTTTTCAAAATATGAATTTAGTGCTGGTAAAAGGTACTGACTCAGAGTTTTGAAATTATTCTTCTGTGTCCTTGAACAGACACAGCACAGGCAGCAGCAATTTGTATCTGTGAACAGATGTCGTACAGGCAGCAGAATTGTGATCTTCCCCACACAATTCAACTCTATGCCTTGAATATGACTTTAGACCAGTCATAGCAACCTTCTGGGTTGCATGTGGAAATTGTCATCTGTTCCCATTGTCAATAGAACACAGCGGTGCCTTTACTGCTGCTGTGCCGGAGTTCACTTCTCCGTTGTCTATTGCTTTAATGGGCTACTAACTATGTGAAATGGACTGGTATGTTGATGATGGCAATATTAGCAGGTGATCAAAAAACGTTAGTCATCATTTAACCCTTAGTTCCTTTAAGAGGCAAGATAACACTTTAAGGAGACTGGGCATGTCTCCATTTTCGACTTACTGTTTTGCTTCTTAGGCAGCCTTAACTGGGAATATAAGAAACGCAACCTCCAGTGCTTTCTGATATACACAGATCTTTCTTCAGAATTCACTGTGTGTAGAGTTTTCCATGGAAGAATATTTGAAAGGAAGAAAGGAAGCACTAATTTGGAACTGAAGAAGTGGAAGAGACTGTGATTTCATTTATGGGGAGAAAATCATTAATTTAGGGTCTATCCCATGGAAATATAGTTTCTGTTAATTGACTAAATTAGAATATTTTGGCCAAATACGGATAAAACAAATTCTTTTGGCAGAGTAATAGGCTTTGATTATCCTACACTAAAATTGACACAACAGTTCCAAGCAGTAGAATTTTTATCTAGATGGGTAATTTTCAGTATAAATAGATATGAACCTGTTTTAGCAGCAGATAGTTTGGGATCTTTAATCTAGATAAAATTACATCTAGAGTTTTCTTTACTGATAGCTATTACATAAGAATATATTTCTTATTTATTCCTTGCGGAAAACTGAGAGGAAACCCACCACGCCCATTTTAACCTTTCAGTTGTTTCTATTCCAAACTGCATGAACTCTTATTCTACCTAGTGTTCACAACACTATCCTGGTTAGTTCTTTTTTCCTTTCTTGTGTTTGCAGCCATATGCAGCATGAAAAAGAGAGAATAGTACCAGCTTTTTTAGCGCAGGCTCTCCAGACTGCACAGTAATAGGAAAGGCTGCTGCTATAAACCTCTGCTGCTGGGAGGCCTCATCTACTAAAACTAGTGCTGTTAAAGTCCAGCATTGACTTTGTACATTCAGTGGTGTTAACATCATTGAATCTACATATTTGTTGATGCTTTTGCATTCTATAATCATGATATACAGTGATACTGCTTATAATGATACTTCATATTTTACAACAATTCTTGACTAATGTTTCATGACTAATTTTTCATAAGCATGGGCACTTTCATAAGCGTTTAATGGAGGGAGAATGTTCATTGGACAGCTTTATTTCTTTAGTTTTTTGCCAGAAAATGCGCATGGCTGGAGGACATATAGAAACTCCTAACATTCAGATACAGAACAGTAGCAGTACCTTCAGTTTAAAACCTGATCTTAAATTCTTTCGAAGAAAAATGCTGCAATGCTGGGAAAGCATGTAGCCTTTAAAAGATAGAACTTGTAGAATTTAAGCTGAACAGTTTGGAACAGAATAAGATACTGGTTCCTACTTTGTATTTTAACAATAATATCATGATGACTCATCAATACTGTAGACTACACAGGAAAAAAAGAAAACCAAATTGCTCCATGAAAACTTTCCCATTTATGTTTATAGTTCAGACCATAGCCCTTCTTTCTGTGGGAGCATTAAGAGGACCTCATTCTCCTACCCATTATTATTATATAGAACTTGTAGAAACTTACTGTCTTTGACATCTCCACACCTTACCAAATTTCTTGAAACTTGCAGCCAGTTCAAAGTTGTTAGAAAAAGATAGATGCACTGCTGCATGTATCATGAACATGCAAGATTTTTTTCTCTATGAAACCAGTATAAAAATATTTTAATGAGGAAAACTTAGTCTTTTATAGGATTTGTTCCTTTGTGTGTTATAAAAACTAAATTTCATGCTTATTATGTCATTGATTCTTTTGTGTATCCTCCTACCAAAGAATGATAGAAGAGTTCTTAATCAGATTCTATTAACGATTTTTTTTTTTAGTGCAATTCAAGATCTTAAGCTGCTTTTTCCAAAGTACAATTTTTTTCTTTTATATAAGTAACGCACCAGAGAGCAACTTCTTTTTCTGTCAAGGCAAATCGTAGTAGAGCCTAAAGCTTGGCACAAGCTTATTCCTCACCATAGGTATTTCCACAGGTTTTCTTGCAGGATTTTTCATTCTGAGAGAGAACTCATAGGACCAGCTGATCTAGCTGCCTAAAAGGGACAAGAAAATAGCTTTGTATACTTGTGCTAGGTTCTAACACCTGGCAAAACTATTCTTAGCATAAACACTTAAAACACTTAAAAGAATTTATACTATTCTAACATCTCTTACAACATGTTCATATGCTGGTTTATTTTAAAAAATATTTTTTAATTGGTTAAAACACCAAAACCAAACAAAAACTGTAACCCCACCCCCCAAAATCCAACCTTTACTGGATCAGTGTACATTGGGTAGGCCAGAGCTGTTTGAATATAAATTTAGACTGGTTCTAAATTAGGCTCCAAATCTCTTTTAAAAGTGCTTAATTATGGTCCAAAAATATGGCTTTGGAACTTGCTTAAACTCATAGCACTTGGAAGCATAACTACTTAGTCCTATTGAAGTTACTATGATTTTTAAATATATTGCTTTTACAACAAAGGATATTAACTTCTTTGTAGCTGCTTGCTGCTATTTACTAGTGAATCTGGGTGACTGTCAGAAATCTACTAGAAGTCTTAGCAGGAAAAAAGAGTACTTAAACTACAGCTGACTTTTTCTGGGTAATATCAGCTGCCTAAAAGGAAAATCCCCACCAGCTCTTTTTTGAAAGTTCTGTGTTAGGCTTATGACTGTGAGTCTACTTGATCTAGGTGATGAAACTCATTTTCTTCATGGAATGTTTTTTTGCATCTTGTCATTTAAGTTTGCTTTTTTTGATGATAGCATTTTGATAGCAACAAAAATGAACATTTTATTTTTTTAATTTGGTAATTAAAAGTCAGAGAGATTTCTTTTTTTTTTCCCTCCAAGTTTTTTGTGAAATCTTAATTTGTTTCTGTTTAACACCAAAGAGCTAGTCAGAAGAGCATTTGTACTGTGTCTGGCTATTTTGTAATTAGTAGAATAACCTATTTGTTTTCTTGGAATATTGTGGATTCCAGTGTGATGCAAAAACACTGAAAAAGATTATAGGGGGAGGTCATAGAATCACCATCACTAGCAATCTCTGAGTCAGTCATGGCTATATTCATCAGTGCCTTTTATTTTTGCTTGTCTTTGCTTTAATGATATAAATGTCTAATCCCAGGATTGTCTTAGATTTTGAATTGTTTTGTGCCAGAGACTTTGCTGTCTCTTGCCTGGATGAATGCATAGTTATGGCAATTCATTAATAAATAATATATTTAGTCATATTTTGTGCCAAAAATAATTAAAATACTCTTGTTAGAATGTGGATCCAACTACTAGATTTAGTTTCTTGCATTATTTCATCATTCTGACTCATTATGTCCTTCTTTCTTTAATCTTAGAATACATACATTAAAGGTTTATCTCTTGTCTGCCCATAATAACCTTTACTAAGCAACTTTCCTAATCACTAAAAGTGTAAGAATCAATTAAAGCAGTAAAAAATTCCAGACATGGTAAGAATGAGTTATAGGTGTATGTAAAAAGAGAAAACATTGTTTGATTGAAAACTTGACTTTTATGAAAATGTAGTAAGAAACTTGCGGTTGGAGGAAATATTTTAAAGCATTTTAAAATAGGCCATCATAAGGGAAAAGCTATCTTTGACAGTTTTTCTTCTAGAGTTACTGTGTAGAACTTTGTCAGGATCCTAGGTAGTGCTTTTCTTTATTGCTGCTGAGAGCCACCTAGCTTCTGTTGCATGATCTGGTTTTGGCTGGCGGCATGGGGACTTAGGTCTCCAGGTGGAGGGCAGGCTCTGCACTCATACTACATTTGAGAAAGAATCCCATGGAAAAGCTAATTAAATAACAGAAAGCAGGTAAAGGGTTTAAAAATCAGAGTTCATTTTTTAGTCAGCTGTTTTACTTTTAGAATTTAGGAAGTAGCCCTCCTGTAAAGAGGGAAGGCAGCAAGATGGAGCTTGTTTTTTGAAATCCTTCAGCTGGTGGTATGTGTAGATACCAAGATGGAATTTTCCTGAGTGAAGCAAAATTACTTAAGGTCACTGAAGTTATATTGCATCTCTTATACCATCAGCAGATGGAAAAAAGATTGTCAGGAGAAGAGGAACATAAGGTCAAGTGAGTCCTATCAAAGAGTATCTAGTGCAGTATGATGGCCAAGTGCAGTCCTTACAACTAAGAGGTGGAAGGAAGTTGTAAGACCTTAAATCAAGGTTCAGCTTCTGCTTGCATCTGTCAAGATTTTTATAAAGTCTGGCAGCACCTTTGGCCTTGGTGATAGTGGAAAGACACCTGCAGACCCACCAAAACGGATCTTACTTTGGGAGGCTCATATAATATCACCTATCCAAAACCAGGCATAGGCAGCACAGAGAGGTGATATTTGTCTCAGAGTTAGACAGGACAGTTGTTGCCTCTCATTTCAGCCCAAAGGGTCTCTGACATCTTTACCTGTTGTCAGAGTCAGTGAATTAAGTGTTAAGGGGTTGAAACTGCCCCAGCAGTGAGATAGTTAGGTGAGAACAAAATTAAAGGCTTCTTTTCTTGATTTGGCACTCAACTACTAACAAGAATTGCATCTTGGACTTTAATAAACTTTAAAGACTATCTGTTTTCAGATTTGTCAGTAATCTCAAAACTGCTTTTTTTTTTTTACAGAAATTGTTGCTCTTCCCTTTTTATCTGCTTGATTCTCCTTAAAAAGGTTAGAATCAGTGATGATATTGCTCAGTCATGCAGCTCATCCCATCAGTTTTGAGTAATGTCAACTGGGTTAAATATACATTCAGAAATGAAAAATTCTAATTGTAGTTTATTTCAGAGCTCTAAGAGCCTAGGCGATAGGCAGATAAATTCTTTACATGCCTTTTGGTGACATGATTTTGTTCTTGGTGATTAGAGTTTGTCTTGAATAAGCGTTCATTTATTCCCACTTTTTACCCTCCCTTTTTGTTATTAAATGCGTTTCTCTGTAGTGTAGCCAATAGTCCTTGACTATTCAAACGGGGGTGATCCAAACTATGTAATGCTCTCTCAGCAAGGAATGTGAACTTCTTTTCTATACAACTATTTACCTACCCAGTGATTCACTTCTAAAACTTCATTTTTCTTTGTACAGAATATAAGATCTTATGTTTGGAAACATTTCATCATTCCCAGTTTATAAGCTATAGATTTCTTCAGAGAACTGTCACACAAAGCAGCAGTGGTAATAACTGTCTGCACATTTATCTTCATTGTACGAATGTGATAAATTTTGAGAGACTCCACAAAGGAGTTTAGTTCGGTATAACTAATCTTTTTTTAAAAAAAGTTAATTGTTACTATCAATGTCAGTATTTCCATATGCATAAAATTTGGCAATGAGACTCAATTACTTATTTCTCCTAAGATGGCTCAACATCTTATATTTCCTCCAAGATTAGTATGAGTTCATTCTGCACCATGTCCAATTATGTTTCTAATCTAGGCCAACAAACACTGTGTAAGAATACTTTTTTTCTCTACTGGAAAAATTAAATGTTGACTAATTCTTGACAGGTATTTATTTTGCTTTTACGTGGATTTTTTTTTTCCTTTTTTTTTCGTGTTGATATTTTCTGTGCAGCCGGAAATCTGCAGTTTTTAATCAAATATACTTACGTGTTTTAAGAAAAAATGATAGTTCTTTTAGAACTGAGGAAGTTAGCTTTATTTAAAAGTAAGATTTCACTTTATTTAAAAGTAGCTGTCAGTGGAAGTCAGTCTCAAACAGCAGAAGTTAAGGAAAATAAAATAACTTTAGTAAATTAACTTAAATTTAAGAAATCTGTACTTGGATGTTGTCTGATTGCAATTCCTATTTCCTACTAGCTAACTGAAAGCTTTATATAATTTCCACTAACACAGGAGTCTCAGCTCATATTGTTTGGCCCTTAGCTGGATTTCTTCTAATTTCTTTTCAATTTTAGGCAGAAACCCTGTTGGCATTTTAAGAGATTTGCAATCTGTAGCAGTCATATTATACAGAACAAGAGGAAGAGTCTGTGCTTGGTCTTCTGTTTAACAGGAAGGCTGTCTTCAACAGAAGTGCTCCACTGCTATTGCTTTTGCAACATATCATTACAATCAGTATCATTTGTTCCATGCTTTTTCAGCATCTGTGAAGCAGCAGCTGGTTACTGCTTTCTTCATCATCAAAGTGCTTTCAAGGACATTGGACTAGAAACTTCTAGGAGAATTTTATTAATTTGCGAACACAGGAATATAAGTATTTCAATGTTGATTTCAAATGTAGGTCAAGTAAGATGTTAAAAAATATTGGGGAAGGCTCATCCACCATGGGAATGTGTGTGATGATCAATATGAAAAATCTTCTTGGAAGCAATGGAATTTTCTTCTTATAATTTTGATGATTCTCCTTTATTTTGATAATTTTTATTTTCTTCTTTATAATTTTCTTTTATTTTGCTAGGGATACCAGAAATAAAATTGATCCCTTTAAATCTTCATGTTGACATTAAATGCCTACATTTAATACACTTCACTCCTGGGATTTACACAGCTCTAACACAAATAAATCTTCTTCAAACAGAAATCTGGGTACATTCTAGCCACCTCTAATCCTTCTGCAACATTAGACATCTACAAATTGCACTTAACTGATAGCTACCAGCCTACATTTTACTTACATGAAGTTTGGCAATAAAAGCAAAAAGATTTGGACATTTTGATTTAGAAGGCATCATGCTATCGGCATGTCCTTTGCTTATTTGTTCTTACATGTAAGTGGGATTCCATTTTTATGGTAAAGGTATCAAGAAATGTATCATGAAGAGGCAGTTGCTGTCTTTAGCTAATCAGCAGCTTCTTTTTAATAATAATTCAACATAAACTTGGGGAAGAGAAGATCCAAAATGATCAACACTTAAATGTTTTAAATAGGTAAGAAACGGTAGTAGAGGCACCATGGGACATAAGAATATTAGATCATCTCAGCGCTCTGTCATATTCTTCATTTACTTAAGGCCAACCCATTGCAGATTTTTTTAACAATAGCTAAAGTCTGATCTAATCAAATATACAGCTAAATTGCTTTGAAGATACTAAGATGGCATCTGTGTGCTATTTGTTACACCTAGAAAGGCAAATTAATTCTTGCTTTCAAAGTTCTTTTAGAATGGGTGAGACTGGTGATTTTGGAAATAGACATAGCAAACTTTGCTGTTTGGATTTCTCCACCTATCAACATATTGTTAAAGTATCTGTAATTCCATTGCACTTCCTTTGGTAAATATAAATTCAAGTAAGTACTTTAATTAGCTACTATAATTTTCCCCAGAGAACCTCATTTATTTTATTCTGTTGCTATGAAATCATAGAATCGTTGAGGTGGGAAGGGACCAACCTCCCTGCTCAAAGCAGGGTCAACTACAGCACATTGTTCAGGACCGTGTCTAGTTGGGTTTGAATATATCCAAGGGTGGAGACTTCACAACCTCTCTGGGCAGCCCGTTCTGGTGTGTGACTACCCTTACAGTAAAAAAGTTTTTTTTAATTACATTTGAGTGTAATTTCCATTATTTTACATTCCATTGCCTCTTTTCCTTTCACTGGTTACCACTGGAAATAGTCTGGCTCTGTCTTCTCTGCTGCCTTGCATCTGATATTTATACACATTCATAAGATCTCCCCTGAACCTTCTCATAGCTAAACAGTCCCAGATCTCTTACCCTCTCCTCTTATGTCAGAAGTTAGAAATTATTTTGGATAGGTGAGGAAACCATCTTTTATATCTTTGCATACAATTCTGAAGTTTATTCCAACTCCCTTATTGATTTTTTTTGTTATTCTTAATAATTTTATTATAGTTATGCCACTGCTGATCCTAATAACATCACATTCTTCCCCCCTCCTCACCTATTAAAATATCTCTTGTGTCCTCTGCATGTCTCTTTAGTGTGTAAAGTGAAAGGATATGTCTAATCATCAAATATTTCTCATTATAGTTTGAAAAATTAAAAAACTACAATAAGTGTCTGCAGTTGTACTACATTTAAGTTGTAGTGATTGGAACTAATATTGTGGAATACTAAAGTACATTCATTTAAAAGGTCTACTCTGCTTTTGATTTCTGCCGCTAGGAGGTGAAAGTGGTCCTTTCACATAATCAGCACTAGGAAAATCTTGTCTTGCTCAGTGCCTTTTCTATCCCTCCACCATCTTTTTTTTTTTTTTTTTTAAGAGTAGGAATGTTTTCTGTTTGGTTTTTCTTTTATAATGCTTCCTTAGTGTTTGTGGCTCACCCTGTTCACACAATCATTTCCTCTTGGTTGATAATCTGTTCTTTCCTCCCTCAAAATGGCCTAAAAGCATTTCCTCCCTTTGCCTTTTCCAGCTTTTCTGCCTGACTTAAAAAAAAAAAAAAAATTTTTAAAAAAATTAAAAAACAAAATCTCCAAGCTAGCCTTTCCAAACTGGCAGCCTAGTTGCTGTAGCCCTGAATCCCATTAAAGCCAAATGCTTTAAGGCCACTTGAATTCAGGGAATTGAAATTGCCCAGTAAATGCCAAAAGCTGGGGTTATTCAAGTGGCCCTAGGGAATTAGGCTCTCATTTCTTACTAAAAGACTTTGTAAGGACATCAACTCTAGTTCTTGGCCCTTTAAATTTGTCACTGTTGGTTAATATTTATGAAATTGCTCTTTTATTTAAGTGCTTTAAAATTCCAGCAAAACCACTGACAGAAGCTATCTATGTTTTTCCCTAATGTCTTTTTTCAGTAACACTATCATATTTATAACTAGCTTTCCTTCTTCAAAATTTCTGTTCCCTGAATTATCTGTAACTTCTCAAGATAAATATTCCCCAATTGTATTAAATGCTGCAAGTTTGCATTCTAATCTACTCTCCTCTATGCACTGTCTTTGAACAGATAAAGGTCAGTGAGGGACAAGAAATGTGACCTCAGATGAAAAAGACCAAGCAAAAGGCATTTCATGGGGCTTGCATACAGCACCAAGTGCTAAATGTTAAGATTTTTACTCTAATTCAGGTGTTTACTTGGAGATGTCTCATTCTGGACAAGCGTCTTAGAATCTCATTCTGCAGAAATGTGTAAGAGGTTTTCAGTCTCTTTCTTGCAAATCCTTACACCCACAAATGAAAACATAAAAAATCAATAGCAGAACACTTTTTTTTTTTCATTGGAGTATGCCTTAAAAGAATCATTCCTTTATGCAAATTGCAGGATATAAAAATAAATAATAAAACACATGACTATGAAATAAATCAAGGTATTGTGGTTTCCTAAGTACTCAGGATTAGGGATACTGCATCCTCACTTTTTTTTTCCTCATTGATTTGAAAATGAAGATCTATGAACTCCATCTCTTTTTACTGTTGGCATATTCCCGCACATTGTGATAGTAACTGAAATGAGGTCAGTTAGCCGTATCCCTGCCATACGGTGTCAGGGAACAAGGCAAGGATAAGATAATGTAGTAGGAACTTTCTTTTTCTTATTCTTGATTTAAGTGTAAAATATTTACCACATTATTAGAATTTATCCTCTTTGTTCGTCTGATTTTTTTGCAGCAATTACACTTTTCCTTTTGCTAAAGTGTTGGAAGTACATGCCTCAAGCACACCAAAACTGTTCTTTTTTTTGTGAAGTCTTTTTAAGTCCACAGTGTCTCTCCACCCCCATGGTGGACTTTCCTATCCTTACTTTTTTAATTCATAGTTATATAAGAATGATGAACAGTTTTTTAATTAAGCAAATTTAGCTATGGAGATAGAGGGGTTTTTTTTCTAACTTACTGGTTCCTGCCGTGTGATGCTCTTCTTCATATTAACTTTTAGGAAGCATTTTCATTTGCCAAATATAGCTTTATTTAGAAACCCACTTAAGTTAATGGTTAAATTCCCCCCCCCCTTCCCTTTTCCCCTTGCCTATGTGTTTATGAGCTCTGTTATTGTGGGGAATGTTATGATAATGTTTTCCATATAAAATTTTTCAGTAACTGCACGATACTTCAGATCTGTCTTGCGTCAATCACATTGAGCCAAAATCTATGATTTTTAATCAGTTAAAGTTCTTCACTATAGTGAGAGTTTTGCTCAATTTAAGACCTGCAGCATTTGGCCTGTAGTTTTTCCTGTACTAAAAGAACTTGATCATGTTTTCATGAAATAAACCTAGTATTCTTTTCTATTGGTTTTCCTTTCCAGGATCTCATTTCCTCTAAGACATCTGGCATGTAAAATTGGCTGACAGGAATGTTGCCTGGTGCATGAGCCTTGGAATGTTAGCACTCTAAAGCTCAGTGCCGTATCGTGAGTATGTTTTTCATAATGTTGGGAAGGATGAGTTTCCAGTTTAATCTTGTGCACAGACTCAGGATTTTTCTTTCAACAGTGCTTTGATCAGTTGTTACATGTAGGAGCTGAACCTCTAGCTGATAATGTACAGAGAGCAATAACATGTCCAAGTAACCAGTCTCAAAACAAGACACCAAAACTGAAAGGCTTGATTTCCTCTTTGAATTGAATGACATGAATACATTCAGAATGATTGTAGATGATTTTTCTCCAACTTGTGTTTTTACTTATCTGTTACAAGGTTGATGGACTGTAAAAATATTTGCTTTGCAGAATAGTCACGCTTTATGTCTTTCTCATAAAACAAACAAAACCAAACTCCAGTCAACCTAAAATCATTCTTTAGTTCCATTAATATGAAAGGAGAGGTTTCCATTGATCATACTAGATTTTGGATAGGGCTCTTAGGCAGGCTTATAGCTGAACTATTTTTAGTTTTCTAATATAAGGAATGTATAATTGAAATATTCAGAGCTGCTGTCACCTACTGCACATAGCATATATGAGTGGTATTATTCTGTTAGTCAGACTTGCATCACATTTGAGCTGTCATACATTCAGCTATACTGAAGTCAGGGAGCTGCAGCTCCTCTCAAAACCCTCTAAAGGTTCTGCATCTGTCATATTAGACAGTCAGGTGAGTGCCAAATTCACTGAAGCTCACCGAACTGAATATATTGAGGCTACAATTGCTGCAACAAGTTAGAGAAGTAAAGCTACAGAGCAAATGGGGGTGGGATGGAGGAGAAGGCGCAAAATGAGAAGGCAGGGCTGAAAGCAAGCAAGCAAGCAAAAAAGGATTTGTTAAAATCAGTGAGGAGAGGAACCAAAAGTGCACTGCTTAAGCTTCCTCAGAGATACTCTGGTCAGTCATCCCTGGTATATTTTCCCTATGCATCAGTTTCTCAGGCTGTTTTCTCCTTGGTATCACTGTTCCTCTTTCTTGCTCATAACAGCCTGATACTTTCTAATATCTCGGTTCACACTCCACTAGCATATTTGACTTTCCTTTCCTGTCTCGTTGTCCTTAATTCTGCATTACGCAAAATTTTGACTTTTGGCTGCCTCACATCTGTGGGATTCCAAGGGGAGAAATCAGATTATTTTTTTCTAATCAACAACAAATATAACAGTGAAGTACCCTACTAGCTGTGAATATGTTCACACCGGCACTGTAATAAGTGTGCTTAAACTTTTAGGATTTCCACTGCTATGAAGGTAGAGAGCTTGCCTTGATTTCTGTGTTATTGAAAGATAGCAAGTGATCAAAATTATGCATTTTTAGAAAAATTCTTATTTTAGAGAGCAGAACATTTTGCATGCCGAGCATAGCCTTGAGTGTCTGCTGAGAATTTGCACCAGAGACAGAACCTAAAATAATATAGCCATAGAAAGGATACTGAATGAATCTGAAATCTGTGCCTGTTTCAAATTTCAGCTACTGCTTTTGCACAAAGGAAATAGTTTCTTGTTTGTCAGATGTACAATAAGGCTTACTATGTTACATATATGTCCAGTTTAGAGAAACATTTTTTTAAAGTTTTGAAGGTAGGTTATTTATAATTTTCAGCAAATTAGGTAGTTTTGTCAGAATGCTGTGTGTATAATGAATTTCAAAATTTACAGTAAGAACAGATTTCAACATCTCCTATGCAGAATTAAAAAGAAATGTGCAGAATATAAATTTTGAACTCAACTATGCATATCTGTAACATTCTGCTAAATGTTTAATATTTTTGTTTTGCACTGTATAGATTCATTAATATCACTTGCCTGTCAGACAATGCAGTTAATGGAATGCAACAATCTTTTAATGTGTTTTATTTACACTGCCATCTCTTTCCAAGACCAAAAAAACCCAAGTCTTTCATGTTTCCTTGTATGTCATGTTTCCTAGACCTCTGGTTGTTTTTGCATCCCTTTGGGTACTTTCCATTCAACACCACCTATGGAATTTGATGCAAAAACTGAGTGCAGAATTCCAGTGGAAGCCTTAACACTTCTGAAATTGCTATGTTTTCGTTCGATCTTCCACTCTTCCCCTAGTTTGAAAGATGCATTTTACCACAAATTAGCTCCTTAAGAAAAGGTATAAATAGTTAAGTGAATTTTGTTTGTTAAGGATGAAGAGTATTTCTTCTTGTATCATTAAATCTATGTGTAAAGTATTAGAAGAGCCTCTTTTTATTTTTTTTTCCTTCACTGTGGTCTTTTTATATTAGGATGTGAGAAATTCCTCAGCATGGGAGTTGTAATTTTGGATCCATAGCATCACGTTACATGAGTGATAAGGCATCCTCAGTTGCTATATGAGAAGGCTTGTCACAATTTCTGAGTCCTAGATTTTGTGCTAATAGAAAGGTGAAGCATTAATATTTAAAATATTAAGTATCTACTAAGTTCATCCTATGTATGGTGCGACAAAATGATGGCACTTTCAGAGGACCTTTTTCTCCGTTGCTTAAAGGGAAGGCCTGGAAACTAAAATTTTCAATGGCTACATGTAGGTGTGGTGAATAAGTGCAAATCCACAGTGGAGGAAGATGGAAACTTCTTGGAAATTCCTCTCTCTATTTTTTCTCTAGTGAGTCAAGCAGTCACTAAGGTAAAGTTAGCAGTTAAAGTCAGCAGAAATGAACTGTAATATAGAAATCAGAAATTATTTGTTCAGTGTCTCATGATGTCTAAAATTCTACAGTGGGATAGGTGTGCATTTGTTGATATGGATGACCAAAATTAGTACTTTAACCTCAAAGCTGTAACTTGAAATTTAGAGGTGTCCCTGGGTCAGCTGTCATTCCTCTTCAAGTTTCTACTGTGGATTAGCTCCTCTGCATGCCCTAGAACATCAAAATGAGAATATTGAAACAAATGTTTTCACCTGAAAATGCTTCTTTGTCAATACATAAACTTCACACATAATCTTCTATATAGAAATTTTTTTGCGATGACAAGTTTAAATTCTTGAAATGTTCCATAGTATATTTTCCAAATGTAAGTTTGAAGCAGTCATCTGACTTTTTTTAAAGTAGGAAAACATACACTATCATTTCTTAGTTACGAATCTGATCTTCTTCAGATCTTGAATTTAAGGTGAGATGAATGTTTTTCTTCAATCAATAATGAGATGCTTACATGCTTTTACTGCTTTCTTCTTGACAAAATATGTAAACAGAGATGTCATTACTAAGCCTTTAAAATAAGCAAAATCTTTGTCTTTCTGAGCAAAGTGCATGACAAATAATTGGCATGTGAATTTAGTGTATTGTCTTTTCCATATTCAAAAACTGTCCAAATCTCATTTGATTAAGCATAAAAAACCTCTGTGAATGCCATTAGGAGTATTGAATACTCAGTTTTTCATTGTCTCCTTTTGTTTTTGATAAGACATTGTTAAATTGCATGTTAGTCTTTCGTCTTATATGAATACAGTTTTATTCTCCAGAGACTGAAGGAATTGTTTTCACAGTAAGACTTCTTTTTTAAGCATTTCCTTTTTCAATTAAAGTTGGAAGCTTAATCAGCTGATAAATTAGTGTGTACTTGTTACAGCTTGTTTGTCTGATGCTCTTGTTTCCCTCATAAATATATTACGAGACTCTTAAATCTTACCAGCCACATGGTGGTTACAAGAGGGGTCTCAGCAGTGATTCAAAAAATATTGGTTTATCATCTTCTTGAATTAGCTCATTTTTCTTTTTTGTCTGTTTTGAAGCTTTTGCCCTTTTGACAGAGAGTAATATCTGTTGTGCAGCCCTACTGACAGAGCAAGTGTTGAGAAATATGTAGCAGTTGCTGATTTCTCCTAATTCAGTATCACTTGGCTGCTTACATAATGTAAATTCTTGTTTTGGTCCCATCTAGGCATTGATTTTTCAAGAGATTATTAAAGAAAGAGATACAAAACCCATTTACCGTCTCTTGGTAGCTGAATTTCTGTGTATGTTTTTCCAGGAGACCAATGAGACTATGTTTTGGCAGAAGAATAATAAAAATAAACCTATTAGGAGTACATATATAGTTTAGATTGCAATTGAAACTGCTACATCTAAGTGTTTACAGTGTTTGTAGAAACCTGCATCTGTTTGTTTGTAGGACTTTTTAGAAGTCTGTGACATCTGAGGACTGTACTATATGGTGTTTTCAGTAAGAGTTCTAGGCTGATGTCAGGATACCGGCTTACTGTCTTTCACCTTTTGAATTTGCAGTCTGGTAGATTCTGATGTCTGAGACTTCCATACTTAACTTTTAGGATGATATGTTAAAAGTGAGATAGATATATTCCCTGTATATATACCTGATATGTTTATCTAACACTATGTTCAAATGAATGTAATAGCTTAATTTTTCTTTGAAGTTACTCTGAAAAGTCTGGGTTGACTTTATGTATGTATTTTAGAACACAGGTTAAATTCTTCATTGACAAAGACCGAATTTGAAACAGTGACTAGGAACAATTAAAAGGCAAACTTAAGAAACAGGCAACAAACTTTAAGTGTATGAAGTAGCATTGTCCCGTGACGTATAAAGATAGATAATCTCTTTGTAACTGGAAAAGGATGTCATAAACATTTCAAAGGCCTTGACAGTACTTCCCGTTGATTTCAGCAGCTTTCTCATCAGATCTGTCCTACACTTGATGCTTTATTTCCCAAATCTAGAATAATAGAATGTCTGTAGCAAGATATTTGTTCTTAACAGCAGATATAATAACAGAGTTGGAATTCTCAAGTGCTGCTCTTGGTTCTGTTATGGACTAGCTGTATATTTTTTAGCAAGTTAGCTAGAATTTGGTCTTTCACTTTTGTCTGATGCAAAATGAAGATAATTCTGCTTCATTTTCTTCTGAAAAACACTGTGAGATGTTCCATAAGTAGAAAGAATTATTCATTCATGATCTCATAACATAATTATCTGTACTAGTTACTGTCAATTTTTTATGTTATGTTCAAATTATATGGCATACTAATATAATAGTGTGTTCAGGCTTCAGTAATCTGAGGCACCATATGACACATTTCTAAACTGAGAGTTTTAGAGGGGCCTTCATCATAGAGTATTATATAATTACTGTTATGTTTCAGCTTTTACATTTTTGCATTTGGCCTTTCAGTTTCCTGAAACTTTTGAGGTTAAAATTTTGCAGTTTTATTCTCTTCCTGAGTAGTATCTGTAATTGTATGTACACTCTGAAATTGGGCAAGTAATAGATATTTCTGCGTAAGGGGGCAAGCTGGATAGGAAAGAATCCACTGTATTATTATAAGTTATTGAGTATTGTTTTTAGCCAAATATTGAACAGAATTTTTTAGAATGGGAGAGACGTTCCAAATAAAAGTTGCCTTTGTTTGTTCCATTGTTTGCCTTGATAGATTTATGAACCTTTCAAAATTTTATATTGCACATTGTCAGATTTTTGTGCAGCTGGAAAATCCCTCATCTACACAAGTTTGTGCTGTATACGTCCATGTACTTCTAACGATTCTCACCCTTTCTGGTGCTTGAGAGAATTTAAGAAACTAATGTAACAGGTCAGGAAGAAATCACAAGATGCTGGAGAAGCACTGTGGTGTCAGCGGTTAAACTCTGATTTTTTTAATCAAGGTGCCAGGGACAATTTAACTGTATCTGACACTAGTGTGCTGAATGATATTGGGGAAGTTAGTCTGTCCAACCCATAATAAAATGAAAACATAGGTATTCATTTCCCATATTTGAGGATGTGAGAGCCATAATGAGGGAGGTTTTGTAATATTCTTTGGAAATTTTCAGCTTTAAGCAAATAAATTACTGTGTTTATCTGCTGCTGGGAAGCTTGAAGGAATAATGAGCACTGCAAAGGGGAGGACAAAGTTTCTCCCTCATGGCCTGGACTTACTTTCACACAGAAGCCAGATAGCATGGAAAATGCTTCCCGAGAGATTCTCTGGATGTATAATTACTGGAACATGAGGCATGGGGAAAGAATGTTTAACACTGATGCTTTTTGCACAAAGAAACTTGTGCACACACAAAACAACAGTTGAAAAAGAAACAGAGAGAGAAAGAAGGTGCTTACAGTACTGGTGAATGCTAAAGATATGCCAGAAAAGATAGTTTTAGAACAAGAAATGTAATAAATGACATTTTCTGAAGTAATAATTTGTCAGTACATTGGAAAAATACTTTCAGATGAAAATTTAAACACATTTACAGAGTATTCTTATCTTGGATATATTGTGTTAGCTACATGTGATTATATGGATACTTTCTAGGAAGCTAACTTTAACAAATGGTGGTGGCAGCTCCCTAATTAACAGTGTTACCTGAAAAGCAAAGATCCGGCTGCATAAAGAAAACCAGACACTGTAAGGAAATTAAGAGTGAGTCTGTTAGGAGACAGTGAAGAACCTTATTCTATGAGAATCCTCTTTCAAAAATCAGAGAAAGAGTATGTGGATTTGATGGGTTTTGCATTGGATAAGGGAATAGAAAGAAGGAAGAAGTAAAGGAGAAAAGAAGTAAGACAGCATATATAAAAAAGGTAACTAGCAGAACAAAATCAAATCAAGGGATTTGTACTCTGACAGGGGAAAGAATCAGAACTATATGAAATATAGGAAGCCTGAAGTTTATACTTTGTTATTTATTTGAAAGGCATATAGTAATTTAAAATCCTTAAATAAAATAAGGTTTAAATGTACCTCTTATTAAATATTGTTGAAAAATGTCAGTGAAGGAAGTAAAAGGAGTATCGAGAGAGAGAGATTAAAGAAGACTAAAACTCATTGCATAGCTTTCTGTTGAAGTAGCAAAAGGCATATCATGAGTTAATAAAGAAAAAATATAATAGTACATCTATATTAATAGACTTACATTACATGGAAAAATACTTATGGACATAGAATTATAATGATTTTAATAATATCACTTTTATTAATGAGAAACATTTTAAATGGGCCTACTTATGGTACATATTTACATACTGATTCAAGTGTCTTACAGAATCTTGGTCAAAGACTCAGATGGCATTTCTATACTGGTAATTCTGTTACTGCACTGGCACTTAGAGCAAATAAGTTTAAAGAACCAGTCTGTTTCCTTGTTAAAAGGAAATAGAAATGCAAAAAGACTGAAAGGCAAATCATGCCAACTAGAGATTTTCTTTATTTAGTGCCCAGGAAAGTTCCAATCCATCTCAGAATAGAATGGTTAGAAAGTGGGTTGACCTTATCCTCAAGATTTCAGCAGTATTTCAGAGCCAGACTTGCTGGCCACTGGCATTCTACAGGATACAGAAATACGAGCTTCAAACTGATATGAAGGAAAACCCTAGATGTCAGTGGTTACCCAGAAAGGCAGTAGAAATGTCCCCATTTGAATATGAGATCTAAGTTTGTGAGATGCTGATGAAATTATTGACTCACCGGAGTCCTTGGGTAGTGATAGGGTTAGCATGCTGCAAGTTCAGCTATTAAGTTATCTTGATTTTGTGATTACAGACAGTATGGACACTGAAGTAGAAAGAGCAAAAAGTCAAATTAAGGATAGGAGGAAATGTTTTAATATTAACTGGCACTGTTGTTCTGGCTGGCATAGCAGAAAACATGTAGTATTTGAACTAAGTTAAAAAGCTGGGTAAAAAAGCTAACTGCTGTTTAGACAGAACAAGAACAGCAGGGAATGTGTTTGACAGTAAGTTATATTTGCAGAAAAGGATAATTCAAGTGTTTTGTCTGAAGTCAATCGCTTATTTATTGATTGCTAAAACAGCAATGGGATGTGCTTAAAGCAGTATGGGATTGTGTTCAACATGTTAAATTACCAAGAAATTTACTGACTGATTTGGCTCTAAGAGCTAGGAATGAGTTATGTGTATGAAAAAATATTTGAAGCTGGGAAGTACCAGCAATGATAACAATATACAGATGAAGATCTGCAGGAAAGGCAATGATATAAAGTATTTTTGGAAAAGCAAGGATTTGAAGAATGTGAAATGAAGAAAACTATCTCCCTTGCACAGTATGAATACAGATTTTGGTAGGGATTCTGCAGTCAAGTAGTTTCAATAAAATCCGTGTGAATCCAAACACAGGTAACAGACTGATACTTCTGTAATGTGAACTAGAGTACAAATGATGGATGTGACAGAAACATAAAATATTTGAAAGAATTAAAGAAAATTATATCTGAAATACCAGTGCCTAGACCAAAACTGAACAAAAATTAGCAGCTTCTCTGTGGCCTGATGATGGTGGAAACTGTTGATTTTCACTGCTTTTAAACTTAAAAGATCTTAAAGTGATTAGAGTTGTGTAGTGTGTTGTGTGCCTAGAGCTGTTCCACCTCAAGAATTAAAATACCTCCCTCTTCTGTAAGCCATACTGGGATCTGGAATCCATCCTGTATAGCATTTAAGTCTTCAAAGGTCTTGATCTCACTGGAAGGCTGAGGGCATGCTTAATGGTGTAGTATTGGGCACCTAAAAAATGCTGGCATTGTTGGTTGGTTTTTTTTTTTTTTTTTTCAAATTGCAAGCTAATTGCAGTATGCATAGAATCAATGGGAGGTCTGATTTGATTCCATTTTCAGCCTGATGGCATTCCAGCCTTTATCTCTCACTTCTTGACAGCATGCCCAAATCAGTAGACTTACCAGCTTTTTTTGTTGGAAGGACTGGGAAGGCATTTGCTGCTTCTCCTATTGCACTGGGTCACTATGTAGCGAGAATAGGTGACATATAGAACAGAAGGAAAAGGCAAACAAAAAGAGTGAAAACACTGCTTACTGGAGAGAGAACATGCTGAGAAGGCGAGTCCTGGAGGGCTTGGAGTCTGGTCCAAAGACAGTGCATTTTAATTGAGATGGTTGTTGTATTAAAGGTTAAGTCCAAGCACTCCCCAAACAAACAAAACCAACCCAGTGGTAATCTGGAAATCCTGCTTTAATCTTTGTTTCATCTCAGTTTGACTAACACTTTTCTTCCTGTTCTGTTCAATTTCTTCTCAATGTTTTGGTTGTCAAAATACAGAGATGACAAATGACTTCTTTTCAGAAAGCCAGCAGAAAATCTGTGTACCACTGATGCATAGTGCAACATGTGCAAACTGTTATGAATGTTAATAGATCTGTCACCCTCTCAGTTGGTAAAACATACTTCTCAGAGCTAACTCCTTTTCACAGAGATGAAAGATTGGCTTAGAATCACCACTAATCAACTTTATCTAAAAGGTATGCACAAGAGATATAATAAGTAAAAATATAAGGCCATAAGGCAAAATTAAGGCGATAATGTGTGAATAAAGGTATTTTTAACCAAGTGTAAAACAGTATGAAAATACAGGACAAAAACACACATAGCAAAATGAAGTTACCCAAGTTTAAAAAAAAAAAAAAATCAGTTTAGTTCTCCACACACAATGTAAACTTTGCACTAATAAAATAAGAATTTCTTCCATGAGATTTTTAACAGCTGCTGTTGATAGTCCTAATTTTTACTAAGCTTCCAGAAGTCCTGCTGGCCTTCAAGTAGCAATGGATATCTAGACTGATTTTTCTTTTTAGCTATGATCCAAAACCAGTTCCAAGTTAGGGCAATAAATAAGATAATTTCCCAGTAAGTCTGTATCCAGGCTTGGTTAATCTGCAGCAGCTCTTTGATCAAAAGTTTCTATAAATTGAATTATTCACATCTGAGGAAGTGCACAATTGGAGAAAGGAGCTGGCCACTAAAGTTTTGATTTTTTTCTGAACTATTAGTAATTTCTTAGGCATCTCCTTAATCCCTGTGGACTGTTCTTATTTTGATTGTGTTAGCATAGTTTACCATACAGTCATATCAACAAGTACATGTTCATGCAAGATTGAAAACTTGTGGTAATGTATGCAATATATATGATTAAAAACTTTAAAAAATTGTGATTAAGATTACAAATGAATGGATTTTTAAAATGTTCCTTGGCCACGTTGCCAAATCTACAAGTTGTTGTGGTCTCTGTTAACTGCATCTCATCATCAGAAAGTAACAACGAAAATATGTTTATTATTATTGGGTGATTATTTTTAAA
Source organism: Gymnogyps californianus (assembly GCF_018139145.2). Lineage (NCBI taxonomy): Eukaryota > Metazoa > Chordata > Aves > Accipitriformes > Cathartidae > Gymnogyps > Gymnogyps californianus. Next base: position 156,540,402 of record NC_059471.1, read on the forward strand.
CTGAAATCTCCATAAATTGCTTAAGTATTACAATAAGACAGTGTGGGTTTAAAAATTTGACTATGAATATTTAAATATAGAGAATTTTGTGTGAAGGATATTACTTTAGGGATTGTGCACTTAGAGATTGTGTGCTTAGAGTCTAGAATGGCTACTGTGCCAGCAGGATAAAAATACAAGAAGTCAGAGTAAAGATAAGATGGGGAAACCGGTCCAGGAAACTGTTTTGCATTGTAGCCAAAATCAATATCTAGGGAAAAACGCTAGAACAAGGCAACATGTAGTGAAACTTTCCTACCCTCCATTGATTCACAATTTAGGGACTTCCTGGGCCAGAGGCCTTTTTTGTGTCTATTTGCATTTGCAGTGGTAAGGCTGTTCTCAGGCCTTCCAGAACCATGAGTTCACTGGCAGAGTGAAGCATTGCCCACAACAAAAGAAGATGGAATTATGGAGCACTTAAGCCAAATGGAGATACACAGGTTCTTGGGACCACATGGGATACATATGAGGGTGATGAGGGAGCTATGCAGTGTTGTTATGAGGCTGTTCTCTATCATTTTAGAAAGGTTATGGCAACTGTGAGAGTTTAGTGACTGAAAAAAGGCAAACATTGCACGCATCCAAGAGGGTCAAGATCTGTGGAGATACAAGTTGGTCTCAGTACCTGAAAAGTTACAGAAAAAAATCTTCCTGGAAGCTGTTTCCAAGCATACAAAGGACAAGACGGCAACTGCGGACAGTCAGCATAGATTTACCAAGGCATAATCATGCCTGATTGACCTGATTGCCTTAATATCACCCATAAACTCTGTGTTCTTACTGTTCACCCCTTCTCCAGCTCATTTAGGAAAAGGTTAAACAGCATGGGTGCTAGAACAAATTGCAGCAGGATTTCACATATGGTGCCCTTCCACTATCGACTGGCCATTTTTCCTGATTTATCTTTTCTGCTTTTTAATCAGCATTGTGCACATATGAAGAACTTCCCTCTCATTCCATGACAGTTTAGTGTTTTTAAGAACTTTGGATGCAGGACCCAGTTTACAAGAATTTTGGAAATCCAAGATCACCCTGATCTTCCTTGACTACATGCTTGTCCTTTCTTCCAAAGAACTCCCAACAGATTTCTGAGGCTTAACTTCACAACAACCATCTTCCTTTTCCTGCAAGATACCATATTTATCCTATAATATTTATTCACATACCCACAGATTCTGTTCTTGAGAACAATTTAAGTGATAGAGATATAAAGCATAGTAGTTTGTAGTTCCTTAAATGTCCCTTGGATATCTTTGGAAGAGTCAGTATACATTAGCTACCACCTAGTTCTCATATAACAAGGAGCTTTTGAGTGAGTGGCTGTATAGCAGAGTTCAGATATCTTCATCTGTGGGTGAATGCAGTTTGTTCCTGGTCATTCATTACTATTAATTTTATCTATAGGTTCCATAATTCATTCTGCTGACACTTCATTTTATCAAGGCTCTTGAGCCACTAGTTAACTTTCCATGTCAGTCCTATCTTAGGAGTGAAGCCTGCTCATCCTGTTAAGGTATGTCCTGATTTTGATGTATTCTGAGAATTGAAATGTATATGCCAGGGAAAGAAAGGAAGAATCCAAATTACTGCAAAATCTATGTGTTTGAGGAATTTTCAACGCATTTTTTATTAACCATAATCCTTTATTAGACCTCACAGAGGTGTAAACTATACATACAAATACATTAGAAAGATACCCTCTTAACAGTAATGCTTCACATTTTGGACCTGATACCAAGAGGGTTGCAAACATTTCAGTACATTCTACAAACCAAAGGGTGCATTAGCCTTTATGTATACAGAGTGACAAAGCCCTTTACTGAAATCAAAGTAGATAAAAGTGAAAATCAGTCAACTACCTCTTCCAACCTTTACCTACCATAAATGCATATAAAAGCCTTTAAAAGCATGAATACACTATTATTTATGGAGCAAAGTTTACTGTTCTAGACAGTTTGTAGAACAGGGAAGAGAATGGTCAAGATGACATTACGTGAACTGCAAACTAGCAAAAATTCTTCTTTTTTTTTTTTATACTTGTACATATCAAGAGCTCCGTTTTTTGATTTATTGGTTGTTACTAGAAAAGCTTATAAGTGCTAAATGGGGAGAATAGCGCAACAAAGACATTGTTGAGGTATTTGGGGGATTCTGCAACACAATGATGTTACATACACAGTATGAAATATTATTTGTCATCAAGTAGTGACATTGTATTATGAGTAAGCACAAGAAAATAAAAAAGAAAGAATAAATCCAGTTAGAACTTTAATAGAGAGTTTAAATGGTTTTTAGTGAATGAACATTTAACACTTGTCACTGTTTGGTTATAATGACTTGAAATGTTAATAGTAGCATTATTCAGTAGTGAAATCAGAAATTCATGTATCCACATTCATGCTTGCATCATGGAAACCCCAGTTTTAGTCAGGATACCAATTGAAGTCCAACAGTGAAGAAAGGGAGGACAGTTAATATTCCTATTGGAAAGCTTGCCCTCCTGAAAACCAAGTGCTATTGATCTCTTCATTTAGCACTTCTGGGTGGCTTTGCAGATAATTTGAGAGGAGAGAAAGCTCATATACGATTTGATTATCAGCAGCAGGTGGTGCTGCTTCTTCTGCTTTAACTTTGTTTCCTAAAATCCTGAGGCTTGATAAACATGTTTAATATTCAATCCAAAGACTCCAAGGATTAAGAAACTATGAAACAGAACCATCACATTCTGATAAAAGCAACACGAAGTATCAGACTATAGGTGAAGCTGTTCAGAACATTATGAAGTAGCAGTATGCTTTCAGTGAAGCATTTTATGACTCATGTTTCATGAGACTTAGTTTAATCAGGCAACTATTATCATTATACACTTTTAACAATTGTTTTTTCGTCTTGCACAGGATTTCTATAGAATTCAGTTGAACTAATTCCTTAGAAACGGTAATAAATGAAAAGGTAAGATTTACATACTGTATCATGCAGTGTAACTTGCATGTGCTTTATTATATTCAAACTTGTCTCTAAGTGGAAATAATGAAGAGTATTATAATTCTTACGCAGTATTTATATCAATTTGATTTGAAATTCTAATTTAAAAAAAAAAAAAAGATGATAGAATTAGTCCCTGTGCACAAAATAAGGACATTGTACCTCTTTCATTGGTAGCACTTTAGTCTATTGGTCTTGAATCCTTTTTCTTTCTTTTATCGTTGTTAAAGTGGGCTTTTTCATACCATAAACCAGGTTAATGCCAGGAAACCAGGAAGAGTGGAACATTCATTTGATTTTAAAATGTACAAAGTTAAATATTTCACTACAAAATATGAATTTCATTGAATCAGTTGTAAATATAGTTATCTGGTTAAACGTTTTTCTTTAACACGAGTACATGAAGCATGATCCTATTTATCAAGATAGAGTCCTTTTTGTTCTGCAGGTATTTTGTTGTTGCTTTAGAGGAATGACATGATACTAATGAATGTAAAATACAGTAAGATGGAATGTCTTTGATTTAGTTAAAAAATGGTTCATAGCTTTAAAATGTGGAAAAAAAAAAATTTCCCAACTATATCTGTGCTGTTTCTTAAGAACTTCAATTAAGTGTGAATATGTAAATATTGTAGGTGGGTGTACATCTGTTAAATATTTGTGGGAAAGAATGTTTAGCAGCAGAAGTATCATGTTGATGCTTTTTATGACTTTTGTGAGCCAAGCTGGCAAAATAAAAAGTTACTGAAGAATACAGAGAAATCAAAAATTATTATAAATAATTTGGGATATAGGAATTTACAGTGCTAAGTCTTTTCCACTTCTGAAATAGTTAAGGGTACTATAGAGAAGCATGAATTATTCTTACAAAAACCATGTAATTTACAAATGAATAATTGAGGTGATATTATTACAGGACAGAAATTTTCATTCTTCTCTGTTTACATTACCCATTATTCTTACTTTGAAGGGATGCTTACACTTAAAAAGTTTCACTTAACAGAAGTTATCTGGAGAAGAAAGAAATAAAAGAAAATTTTTAAATCAATGTTTTCATAATAAGGCCCTCAGAGTTAGTATTTTATACCTATACTTAAACAGATAAATAGGTCTGCCTGATGACAGCAAAGTGTCTTATGATTTAAAAATCAAGTCATTTCTTTAGGTGTGAAAAACAAAGGTAGGACCTAACTTGTGACACCCATATTATACAATGTTCTTCTAAAATTAGATTCCAATTGGATTATTGAATATAATCCATAAGAAATAATGTGTAAAAAGCAAGAAGTTCAAATTTTACTTGAGGAAAAAGAAGAAAAGCATAATATACATGTGTGCACGCACATGCACACACACATACACACATTATAACATTATATATATACACATATACATACATATGTCTATATATGTATATATCTATATATACATACACACACCCTTTATGCAACTAGTATAAGATTTCCTAATGTAAGCATTAGGGAGGTCCTTCTTGTTTTGGTCTCTGCTAGACTGGTATCTCTATACTGTACTATATGTAATCAAGTTTCAGATATTCCCATAACACCCTTCATGTAAAAAATCAAAGAAGATTTGTATATATCAGATACTGTGTGTTTGGACAGTTATAGTCCAGTAGAATATTCCAATGCTGTGAGAAGCAAAATGTATAGTGTAGGATTAGAATGAGTAAAAACTTTGTGTTAATAACTTTTTTTCCTTCTTTCAAGACAACTTTAATCTAGTTGCTTTACTTAATGCTACTTCTACAGATGAATTGGATAATTAGTAATCGCATCAAGGCAAATTCTTTATTTTTTGTGGATTGTACCCGAGAGGAAAAAATCTTAATCACTTGAAAGCCTCATGTCCTCCTCCTTACCCTTGCCCCCCAAACCAAAACAAAGTGAATCAAAACAAAACAACCACCCCCAAAACACACAGACAAACAATAAAATTATGTTGCAATAGTGTTTTAAGTAGGTTTGCTGGGGGGAGGGGGAGGGAGGAATGAATGTTTGTTTTGAATAGAAGTTTGGCGTTTGGAAGACTTGTTTGCACTGAACAGTATCCTTAAAAGAGGGACCAGTATAGGTTGAGTCCCCAAATAAATTATTACTATTCCTTTTCAGACTAAAAATAAAACATTTTAAATATATTGATTATACCTTCATAAGAACGTAAGTATTCTATCTAGCCTATAGGTTTCAAGAATCTCTATTTGGGCTTAACTTACCATCATTTCAAAGCAAAACAATGAAATGTGAATTTTTGCACATTAGGGTGTTCATAGTGACCACATAAAGTTAAAAAAAAATTCACAGACTGTTAGCCATATATTTCAACTTTTTCTCACAATTTGAAACTGGTGAGAATTAAAAATAGCATCAGTTTCATGTTAGAAATATTTTTTTTTCATTCCTTTTTAAAATCAGATGCATTTCTTTGTGCCTTTTTTTTTTTTTTTTTTTTTTTAAAGAATATTGACTTTTGGGGGGCATGCCATGAGAGAGAAGGTAATCAGGTAAAAATAAAAGCATGTGCTCAGTGAAAATCTCCATCATATCATGCCACTAACTTCAAGCCAAACTCTGCACAGATTTCCGGCTAGAGTGTGGCTTAAAAATCTTTGGTATGATATAGGACTCCCATTAATCTGAACAGGCTTTCAGTCATATCCATTGTTCCCTGACTTTAAATGCTTTTCTTCATCTGTATTTCTGACTTGGAGTAAAGATTCAGAATTGCATTTCAAGTCTATGAATTTTTGTGGCATTTTGACTCTTATTCCTGCCCCATCTCCATCGATTTAAGATTTCTTTGCCGTTGCTGAGTGACAAAAAGTTGAAAAGTTATGGCTAGTTGTATTTCTATTTTAATAACCATACCTATATAATTGTCATTTTCATACATTAAAAAAATATTTATGCTTACTTTTATATTTTAGTCAAGTACTTTCTTAAACAAAACAATAGCACCACTTTGGCATTGTTGGCCAAATCAGTAACAGGTAAAGCAAATACACATACACTTTTCTGAACTTGTCTTATCATGCGCTTACTTGTTAAAAAGGAGGGCCAAGAAGAACACAGTGTTTGGCCTAGTGTCTTCATTAATCAGCTTTAACCACTGATACTGAGTCAACAACCAGGTCATAGGGCAACTGAACACAACTACTAGTTGTGTATGGAATTCACTTCTGTAAAGAAAGTCTACCACTAATTTACCCTTTAATCTTAAAAAAGGAATTGAAACTGTAATCCGTCTTGGGCAAAAGGTGCCTACTTCAATGTATCTACAGAGACTGAATGCAATATCCCATTATTTGATTTTCTTCTCTCTCTTGACTGAATGGTACAGATGAGCCTCATACAAGTCTTTCACACAAATATAAGTGTGGGTTTGTAAGTACATTTTGAGCAGAATGTAGAATTTATTCATTTTCCATTTAAACTATTAATGATTAATTATGGTTACTATGGAGATGAGGCTCAAATTTTGCTGCCTTGATGAAAGAGATATATTAACTTCAGTGGGTTTAGATCTGCAGTTCGTTTTGAACTAACTGAAAATAATGATGCTTAATTCACTTTTTTACTTCTGCACTTCAGTGACATTCTGTGTAATAATTGGAGATTTATGTCTATTCTAGAATGCAAAAATCTGTGACTTCTGTCATGTGATTTACATGATATGGAAGGATGGAGAGTGGGATTTTCTTTACCACTTAAGTGATTTATGAGAATCAATGGCACCCAGTGGGAGCCCTGTTCCTAAATATCTGGAGTGCTTTTGAAAATCCAGCTGAACCCTTCAATTTCTCTAATTAGAAGTTTTTCAAGTCAGACTACTTCGTACTTTTGGGAGGGAGATGTTTTGGCTCATGCTTCAACTTCTTTAAGTAGCGGATTTATTGAGATTATTAAGCTAATGCAGCCCTTTATCTTTCACACTGGCTGGTATGTCATGTGCTCCCTGCCGTATGACTGGAGATTTCTTATACAAGTATGCATTTCCCATCCATGCATTTCTCACCTCTATGGTGGTGGAGCTACTCTCCATTTTGTGATACCGTTTATTCTCTAGTAAAGCAAAGTGTTGCCTTTGAAGCTTGTAGCTATTCATTATTTATTGTAGTTGCTTTCAAGAATTGTTCTAATTTGCTTAGACAGTTGTCAAGTTCTGATGTTAGATATCACTGTCTATGAGTGACATTTTCTAAGTATGATTTTTCAACAGGAGAAATACGGTGGCATGAATGTGAGTGCATGAATCCCAAAATAAGACCAAAATTTGAATTAATTTACAGGAATTAAATAGCACAATGATGTATGGTTATTCAGTTATGTTAACAGTGCATCATTAAAATGTTATCTACCAAGAAACTTGCCACCACAGAGATCTGCAAATTGCTTTTTGCGCTCACACCTTTCCTCCCTCCTCCCCTTAGAACTTCAGAGGAGGTAGGGGACAGAAAGAGTCATGGGACATGAAATGGAAATATGTATTATGTCTGTGACATCAAAATAATGGCTTATTCTTAGAATGCATTTCAGAATTCTTAACAGCCATTGAACTAAAAATACTTCCCTCTCCATCCCCTCCATTGAAAAAAGGCCTGTAAGAGCTGTGATAGATATCAGAATTGCTACCTCTGTTTATTGAATTGGTGGTAAATAATTTAGGTTAGTTTCCCCATCTGTTTCTCTGTACTTTCTTCCTTTTTCAACATAACTATCTCAGTCAGTGACAGCTGTGACATATTCTTTTTATTCATTTACTGTTCTGTTTTTACATTGCAATGGCAGCCTATTGTGCATATAAACATGCATCTCACAGAAAGCAGAGGGTTTAAAGAATTGCATAGGAATACATTGCACTTTCCTTGGAAAAAATACAAACCCCAAATTTTCTATGGGAATAAAAAAGGAACTATAATAATTTGTTAGACTTTTAGACCTACCTTTGCTGTCTGTTTCACAAGAAACTATTGAGGAGCTGTACAATATGCAGTCTGCAGAGATTCTTCTCTTGTTTTTTAATCAATAGTTCAGTCATCTACCCCCGTGGATGTAGTAGAAAGCAAGGCAGATTTGAGCCTCTAAAAAGAGGTACTTCCTTTACAGATCTAATCTAACATCTCCCTAATTACTCCCTTCATACAGTATTCTCCCTGCCCTCTTTCGGGCTGACTAAGGATACTTCATCCCTTGTCTGAACTTACCGTGTGCAGGGTGATGCGGGGAAGAAATCGAGTGGAACTGCATTGCAGTTCTGGACGGGGTGGAATAGTGCATTCTCCCCTGCCTTCTCTTCCCTTCTCTCACAGAGAAGTGTATTGCTCACCTTGGGACACTGTTGGCTACCTATCCCCCTTTACTGCATGGCCAATCTAGCACTGAGTTGATTTACAAAAGTGGAGCATAGGACATAGTGTTATTCAAGCTAGAATCAGTGCAGTACCTATCAAGGTTACATGGCAGAGATTATCCGGAAATGTATGTCTCCCACAAGAGTGCATGAAAGGCTATTGTAAGTAGCAGTTTGAAGGACTATCATTCCTCTCTTCTTGAGGACTCTTTCTACACTGTAATTTGGTGATTAGATTAGCTTTTCTGATTTACAGAGAGATGCAGCAGCCTAACTAACAGTAAATTTAGTCACATCTGATTGTGGGAAGAATTAAAATGGCAGAGAACTTGGGTAACCCTCTGTTACGTTTGAATAGAAAGATGATACTTCAGAAAGATTTACTCTTTGAAGTCATTTGAGGGCTGTTTTCAAATTGTCTTCTCTGGGCCTAGGCATCTATGAATTTGTGTTCCACATAACTGTAAGTGAAAACACCACCATTCAAACATCTAAAAGGAAAAAAGTATCTGAATTTTCTTTTGAAGATGGAAAAGTTATTTCCATGGTGGAATCTGAAGCCATTTTAGTTCATTTAAACTGCGTATTTTTAAAACTATTTTGTTATTTAATCTTTGGCTTGATCTTTTCATATTTGCTTTTACCTATTACTGTTTTGGCCAGACCCTTTCATGTAACAAACTATAAAATAGCACCGTTGTACTATAAAACAGAGATTTTTACATACTGTTTGATATATGTGTATTATTGATATGCTAAAATTTACATACTGCATTATATGGAGGAAGAAAGAAGTTACCTATACTGTTGCAAAATAATTACCTGGAAGAATCATTAATGGTTTGAGAGCCTATGTATGCTTTAACTGCTTTTAAAAATCTTTTGTCTCACAAATTGCAATAAACTGCATCTTTGCAAGAGAAGGAAAAATAAAACTGTCTTAAAACAAATGCATCTATAACCCATATTCTGTCAAAATGCCACAGATGGAATTAATGGATGTTTAAAACTGTATATGTTACCTTACTGCTGCTGTTACTGGGAATGTCAAACTGTGCAAATATGAAGGGGTAGATAAACAATGTTATCAGACACTGTAAAACAAACAGCCTGTTGCTTGTATAGAAGTGCAAATAAAAAAACCACCACTTAGACAAGGCTGATGAATGACTCCAGCAGCCAGTGTTCATAGGTTAATTTAGTGCAATTGGATCCATCAAAGGCCCATAAATTTGTAGGCTTTTGAGGGGTACAGGACTTTAAGAGATTTTGTGCAGGACATTTAAAACAGGTTAACAAACAGTAATATATCAACCACAGAATTTTTTAGCTCTGGGCTGGTTAAAATGTTCTGTTCTCTAAAGACTTAATATTGGAATGTTTAGTTGCATTGTTCGCTGGGAGAATGCCCATTGGTTGAGATTGCATCAAGCTTATTAAACCATAGGGTTTTTTAAGTCTTCCAATGTTTAACAAATAATTTATTTACAGCAAAGTATCCTGCAGATGGCACATTCATTCTTCATTCTTGTGGATGGCATGTTCTTACATTCTGTAGTTTCTGTTTCCTGTGTTCCCTCTACTTGTATTCTTCAAATGCACTTCCTGAAGGTGTAGAAAAAAATAATTATTCCAGATAGGTTTTAATACGCTGTATGACCACAAAATTCATATTAGTGGGAAAACAATTATCCTGAATGCTGGAATTGTTAGAGACCTTCTGCCAGTTCACAGAGAACTTAACTACACAAAACCTCTGTACACTAAATTCCCCGTTCTCCTAGGCATAAACACTTTGATTGCTGTCATTTGTGATCTTGGCAGAGGAAACATCTGCATACTGGAACCTGGATGGGCTTAGACACACAGTAGGTACCAAAGATTTCTTTCTTTCAGAACAACGACATTTGCAAAAGCAGGATGTGTAGGGGCCAGGGAACTTTAGAGTTGTAACTGCAGGATTTATGGAGCCTCCTGGGCTTTGGTACGCAGTGGTCAGAGGTTTTCAAAACTGCCGAGTGGGACTCTATCACCTACATATTGCATAAATGGCATATTAGATGTGTAATGTTTTTGTTGGATAAGGCATTTAGGAGGATAAAAAGTGTAGGTTTACCGCAGGAGCTGCAGCCAAATAATTTGTATTTTCAAAAAGAGACAAGGTGATATGCCAGGCAAATCAAGAGGGCTTTGGAATGAATAATGCCCTCAGTTCACTGTTGTTCCATGCACAGGCCGGTTTCCAACAGCAGTGATGGGTGTGGCATATATCTTTCAGTTTGATTTCCTTATTTGCCATACTGGTAAATACTAGCTGGGCCCAAATCTTTACACATTCTGTACCAGACCAGAGGTACAATTGTTAAGTGACTCTCCATATTTATAATCCTCATCAGAAGTAAAATTCTTAGTTAGCTGAAATCATGCCTGTTGTCCTAAGAAAAGCCAAAAATAAAAAATCTCCCTGAGAAAGGTGAGGCATGCGTATGCAGCTCTACCACTGCATTATCTGCTATTTAAGCCCTAAAAAAAGGAAATGTAATCTCTAAAATTTAAAAAGTAATGAAATTTTTACCTGCTTTTCTGACAGACTGAAAGAAAATGGAAGCTGATGTGGTGCATTACAGTAGTTTTGTGGGGGTTTTTAAATGACTTCCTATATAAATGACTATTCTATATATAACTTTTCCATTTGCCTCCAGTATCTATTAAACATAAAATAAATCAGAAACTGGCAAAGGATCACAAAACTTGAGCTCACATAGAGCTCATTAATTTTCACTGGTTTTGAATTGGGTTCTGATGGATATGAGTTGAATTATTATTTTCAGAATCTAAAAAAACCCCAAGCAGTACTAGTAATTGTTAAATTAATTATACCACCACCAAGTAAGAACATTGAGCCAAACTAAGATTTATCATCACTGACAAGCCAAATTTGTTAATAGCAAAGTATTCATAATGAAGAAATATCTTTATTAGGAATCTGCCATTCTAGACATTCTTAGTCTGAAATGCAATACTAAATCAGGAAGAAGAGATTAATCATCTAGTCACTATTCCCATGATCAGTTCAGTAGGATACTGGCTTGTTTTCATCAAATTTTGCTAATACTGCTATAGAACAGCTTCCATAGCATGGATCAAATACAGAAACAGAAATGTCAACAGAATTCTGCTTATCCATAAATTAAAATAATTTTTGCTGTTTTGTTGCCTGTTTCTCTTCCACCTTTTCCAAAGCTACCTTTTCTGTCTTTAGTTTTCCCTAGGTTGTACCTTAGTTTTTGCCCTGAAGTACTCATTCTGGATGAACCCTTCAATTTTCACTGATTTTCACCAAAATCATCATTGCAGCACTTCACAGGAGTCTGCCGCTGTTAAGGATCCTTATGCTACAAATGCTTATATTGGTAATAATGAACTAAGAAAACAGGAATTCCTTCACTCATCTGTCCTGTTTTTTTTCCTCATGGCAACAAAGCAAAATATCCTCGTCAGTGCTGCCCCTAGGTTCTCCTCTTTGAAGAGAATTTAGCAGCATATAGGAAAAGTTATGTGCTACGTTTTATTTGCAAAAAGTCATACATTCTTAAAGGCTGCACACTTGTGATATGTAAAATGGACAGTGAGAGCCTTGTTATGAAACAACAGCCATTTTGCATTACAGTGGCTTTCAAAGTATACTTAAATTGAAAATTAACTATATGTTTCCCAAATGAAAATATAAATTCTCTCCACTACTGTTGTTGTCTGACTTTAAAATGGCTTTATCATCCAAATAAAGCAAATACTAAGATGCAGCAGTGTTTCAGTTATAGCTTTTAATACTGACATGTAGATGGAAAAAGAGCTGTCATAATACACAGGCTAGCTTTGACATTGAGGGAAGATGGCAGGTTACTTTTAGAAGAGTTTCTCCTCTGGAATCAGCATTTTGATGAATAACTACAAAGAAGTGGCACTGGTGGTGGCAGCAGTAACATGTGTGCCAGAAAACGCTTTGACCCACATAACACATTTTTTCAAGTATGCAACGTTGAGATCATTGGAAAAAAAAAGTGTGAATGCCTGAATCAGGTTCTCAAACCTGCATTTGCACTGGTATAGAAAAGCTTGCCTTATTTCTCAAGTCTTTGAAAAAAAGATAATTAGAAATCAGATTGTTGTCTGTGATGCTTGTTTCATTATCAGATCCTCTGAGCTGATATTCAGACCCAGACAAAGACAATAAGCATTTTAAGATGACAGATGCAAAATGTCAACTTTGGGTAAGCCAGTTCATGAACAGAGAGGCGCAGACTTCTAACCTATTACCTTAAGCATGGATCTTTGGAGACAAGGAAGCATTAACATAAGGAAAACAACTACCTCAGTGATAGTATAGGTCATTTAACTAAGATAGAAGGGTATTGGGAAGCATGCAGCAGCATTCTTGTCCTATTAGGATGGACATTCAAACCTCACATTGGCATTAAAAGGTCTCTTGCTTTATTGGTAATAAATGGAAAGTCTAATGTTTGTGGTAACAGGCACGATATTGGCAGAGCTATGGACTCTCTGGGGTCTCTTTGAAAGCTTTGAAAGCTTTTTAGTTCTGTGGGCAGGGTGACCAGTAACATAATAACAAGTCTGGAAAGTAAGCAATGGGAGAAAATAATTTTCTGAAGTGAAGAGGCCAAGTTCTTCTATCTGTTATACCTAAACCTTACCTCATTGGCTTGGTAATGTGGCATGGCTGTAATAGAAATTAGGATTAGTGCCACTGTGCGTATTTTGGCCTGTAAATGTATCTGTGAGTTGATACTGAGCCAATTACAAAAGAATCTGTCAATCTTAGAAAGATTAATGAGAAATAATGCAATACTTTTTCTGTTTTCTTAATGGCATTTTCTTAAACTAAAAATATTAACATCTTTTCCCTCTCTCTCTCAGTCCCACTTAGTATTTATTTAAATAAGATTAGATAAAATCTGAAAAGGATTTTTGAGAGAATCTGCTTCCTATTGATATTTTGTTGTTATATATATTTATGTGTATTTTCCACATATGAGGCCTAAAGAAGAATAAGGACTAAAAATCTTAGGAAGAGCAAAACTATATCAAGATGTACACCTCTTTGGTCCTTTTGCTCAGGGTGCAAGGGGATGACGTGGCACTATGTTTTTTTGCTTTTCCTCTTCTTTATTTACTGGATTTTAAAATCAGCTTTACCAGTGTTCACATTCATGTAATAATTTTCAAGGTACTTTGTAGCCCTAAATCACTAAGAACTTTGTGCCACTGGTTCTGTGACACTGCTTCATTCAAAAAGGTCACAGTCTTCCCTCACGTACACAATTGTTGTGGAAATAGCTCAATTATTTCCTTTGCTTGAACAGAGAACAGTTGTTTTTCAAAGTTCTATTCTCTAGTTTTCCAAACTGCTGTTAAAACTTATTTCACTTAAGGGTAAATAGACTAAACTTTTATTAGCATTTCTCAGAAGAGAAAGAAATGAATGAGAGAAAAGCTAGATGAAACCATGTACACTGAAGACAGAAGTTTAATTCCCCTTCTCGCTCCTGTTTCACAGTTTAAAACTCTAAATAAACTTAGTGTAAAAGTAGGTGAAATCATTACTTTGCTTTCCAGCACAAATACTGAAAGTTTCTTCCTGTTCCTTACTCCTACCTTACTAGCTGATGTATTTGCTCGTTAAATGAGATTTTAATCTGAAAGCAATGTCAACAATTATTCTCATAGTTTTAGGTTAAAAAAAAAAAATCTTGATCTGTAATGTGCTTTTGTTTCACACCTGTTCTCTTTGTTAAAAATGCAGGGACATCTCTCTTGGGTTTAGAAATGCTGACATACGATTAAGTTGTGTCTTCTTTAATAATCTCTGCTCATATACATAACTAACTGCAGTTGAGGTAGAATTTTATAATGGATTTGTATCATGCAGTTGATCACTTCCTTTTTTTTATCAGTTCTGACAAGATGAATACCTAAGTATCTCTCATTTTTTAACACTAAGAATTCTACTGAAAGCTTTCAATGGAGTATTCAAATAGCAAGCAAGTAAACAAAACAGGCTTTGGATGAGCATAATTGATGAGCGATCAGTAAATGAGTGAACAACAGATCCTGCAGGTTGGTTGGATTTCTTTCTTCATTTCTTTTTTTTGTGAATCTGTGAAGTATGCTGTGTATATAATACCCTTAAGTATATCATAACAATGTGTTTATTTTTTACTTTTCAATATACTTTTATATTTATTTGTGAGTAAAGGTCTTAGAACACGACAAATAATGGTCCTATAGAGAAAGAAATATTTTGTTTGTTAGCTACAAACAAACAAAACTCTACACATACAGTCTCTGTAATTGGATTAAAATTAGTTCTTGATGTTGGCCTTATAGCAGCAAATAGGCATTTTTGGGGTTCCCAGCCCATATTAATCATTCAATGCCTGGCCTTCATCATTCAGATTTGTGTGTGTAGTGTAGCAACACTTGTTTGTAATGTAATGACTAAAGATCAGCATTAACATAACCTATAAAGAGAAGAATAGCCTTGCTCCATTGAACTAAGTTATTCTACCAAATTGTGCATAGGAGGAATGATCTGCTCAAGAAACTGGGAAAGCAGACCACTTACTTACAAAAACATTTAAACCAAAACCCAAATCCTGGATTTGTCGATTAAAGATTATAAGGAGATGCCAAAAAAAAGCTACACTAGAAGTATGAGAGGCATAAGAAACTGATTGTTTATGAAATCTGAGAGTAACTGTACAACATCTTATATATTCCACTTAATCCTGCCTTAAATCTTGTATCTAAATAAGAAAATATTAAAGAGGTCATATATATTATCTTGCATATATATATTCGCTTTATATGTATAAGATCTATATCTCATATATAACATAACATTAAGCGAGAAAAATATTCTAAAGCAGAAAAAAATTACTCAACTGAAAAATAATTTCACTTTAGTATAATTAATTTTTTAATTAAAATCAGTGACGTATCAACACTACGAATTAGCTAAATGCATTCATATTGGGGGAGCCTATCCAAAGAAGAAAGTATGAACATAACATTGTCTTTCTTAATGGAGGCATGTACAGCTGACTGCAAAAAGAAAAAAGAAAGAAAAAATAATTACATGAGAATATGTACCAGAGCTTTTTCACATAGAGTTTTTCTTAATGAATCCTGTTTCACTTCTCTTCCCTTCCCTGTATTTTCCTTTTATCTATCATAAATCTGAATAATAGTTTCTCCTACCCCTTCTATATTTTTGTTTCCTCAATCTAGTTTTCTCCATCCAGAGATATTAATGAAAATTTCAGTTTGTTTTTCCCATCAGATTTCTTTTATTTTATCGCCAAGTTCCCATCAAGAAGTGTTTATGATTTTTCTGCTTCTGTTCACCTCTCTCCTCCTTTTCACATACATTTTCTTAAAAGGTGTTGTTTTCTTTAATAATTTTTCTCTAATTTTATTTTCTCTCCCTTTTTCTCAAAATCCTGTCTTTTCTGTGAGATGCACCATGGTTCATTCAGTTCTTCGATATTTTTCATCTTCTCAGCCTCTTTGATCTAATTACCTCCCCTTTCTTTTCCTCTGCTCCTCATTGTCCTTTTACTGCCCTTTTCACCTCTTGATTTTTTTCTCTTTTTAATTTCCTGGATGATTTCTTCTGCAGCTAGGTTCTCTCAATTACTACATACTCCCTCTAATTTTTTTCTTCTTCCAATATCCCCTCTTGAACACTACCTCCCCTGCTGCTGCAGAAAGATGCAAGGCCTTTCTTCTGTTCCTTCCAGTTTGTAAGAAAAGTGTTTTCATGCCTATCTTTTGAACTGGGAAGAGGACAGCTGCCTAAAGAATGACATAATTCCTTAGCCTTCCAAGGAAAGTGGTGTGGAGATCCATCAGAGAGCTGGCAGGTATCTTGTCTCTTTTTACTTGAAGTTACAGAATGTTTTACTCATCACCTTAGCAACAAGTATGGGAAGGAGCATATAGATTATTGGCCAAGCCTGTTTTCTTCTTTTCCCACAAGCCTTAAATATAGACTTCACTTGTTGTCATGTGTGCCTTTTGAGATGTTCATGGCTAAGGTGATACTTCCCAGGAAGAATCATACAGCCACTACTTTAAAAGGTTGAAAACTCTTGAGGAAGAGGTGAAAGAATTCCATTCTATGGATTGACTTATGGAAAAGAAATAGATGCTGGAACAATTACAATTGTTCTTTTCATAAAGATGATATTAAGGAAATTAGTATATGGTGCTGGTTTCCTGACTTCCTATGAAATCTTAGGATTTCATGCAGTTCCATTTCTTATAAGAAAAATTTTTCAGATAACTGCAGGAGTGGGGCCAACATATGTGTAGGACAGACAGGGTCAACAGGAATAAAACGTATCACTAGAGGCTTACAGCAGAAGACAGATAACATGTAAAACAGATGTTCAGAACTGAAACAGGAGAAACAGTTGGACATGAGCTTAATGGTAGCCTAGTCTAAGATGGGTTTTCTGAACTATAGGCTCTGTTGAGGAGAGATGAGATTTAACTACATATAAGTACAGTATATCTAGTATGACAGGAACAAAAATCTGCATGCTCTGAACTCCACAACTATACAAACAATACTAACGAATATTTGAAGTGCTTGGAAAATATACATATTAAATAGGTAAAATGAAGTATGAAATGATTGCAGTGACTATCCAGGTAACTTAGTTCTGATAAATAAAAAGAAGGCCAAAATAATGAGGAAAGAAGAAAAATCATTTGTTCATTTACACATAAAATGAATAGCAGAACAGCTGTGTTTTCCCTCTTGATCACTCACTTTACCTCTTCCTGACAAGGAAGGATGAGTGAGGAGGTTCTGGATAGATCGGTTGTTAAACATTCAGTGTTTGGTTTCTCTTTTGAAAGAAGTCTTAGGTGGTATTTACGATTGGATGATGTGAGTACTTGTCATTTACAACCCAGTAGCAGGATAAAGCTTCACAACTACTAGCTTAGCAATTCCATGTTTTATTCAGTGTTCTAAGAGATGAGATAGAACACACCATTTCCTACTTATTTCCTACCACAGACGTTATTTTCCAAAACTCTACTAAATCTCAGTGTCCCTAGTAGGCAGAACACATCAGTTGTTTGCTATGTTACCAGCCTTGATAGAATTTTCCTTCCCTAAAATAGGTAGGGGTTTTTTTTGTTTGTTTGTTTTTGTTTTTTTTTTTTTTTTTTTTCCAGCCTGGCCTACCTTTTGTGCTTTTGGCATATCAGTGTGGCGCTGAGCACGTACAGAGCGTGCAGATTTAGGTGGCTTTATTGGAGCACAATACATCTCCAGCCTCCTCAGGTCACAACTCTGGAAGCAGCATTCATCCACTATTCCCTTGTGGTGTAAGCGTCTACTGCTGGATCCATACCCTGTAGGCTTACCTATTCAAAACACAAATGGAAAGTTTTTATGTTAGAAAGAAATTGCAAAGATCTCAGAAGCAATCATATTAAGTTGCATTATTTTAACTGAATCACCAATGACAGTTGTAGAGCCTGCCTGTGTGTATCTATTCTAAGACCCTATTCTCAGATACAGATTTGAAAGGTATTCCTGGAAATGGCCAGCTTTGATCTCTGCCTATGGGTGGTTGCTATTTAAGCATTTAGGCAAAATCATATCTTCTTAGAAAAGTATTATGAAAAGATTTTCTTGAACTGTCTTGGCATTAAATACGGAGAGGGAGGAAGTTGAAATCTGACATTTAGAAGCCTTGCAAAGGAAATTTGACCTTTAGCTTTTGGATGAAAACTGATTGTTGAGCTGACTGAGGTAGCTGGTGTTTAAAGATCATAGGTTATGCCTGTGTTGTAGGCAACTATTTTCTAATGAAAAGGCTACACTGAGCCACTATGTGAAGTCATAGTATGTTCCAAAGGGGAAATAAATGTAGTATACCATTGCACAGGCTGTAAGATCTGCAAGCTCAAAAACTGGTGGAAAGCAGGAAATAAGATAACAAAGTAACCAATAAAATGCAGCAAAAATAGGAAGATGGTTGATGGAACAGATAAAAGCAGAAGATTTTATGTTCTATAGCTTTGCACAAGATAGGAAATGGGATTGACATAACGTGGTCTTTCCTGTGTTTTGTGTTTGCACTGGACATCTGTAGAAACTACTTGATTGGCAAATGTTTTGCATTTTTTACTCAGCTCCAGTAAAGGGTGACATTTTCATTCATAGAACTCTTACACTCTTTTTTTCCTGTGATTTATGATTTCTTTAGTAACTGTTGATTTCTCTGCTATACTATGCAAAGATTACAGACCCATTATTTCCTGGGCTTGTTTGTATGCAACCCAGTTGGATGCACAGTTGCCCTGTTATGACTAACTGGAAATGAAGGAACAGTAAATTCACAAAAATAAGTTGTTGCCTACTTACTACGTCTATTTTAAAATTCTGGTAGAATTTGGTTTCAGACAGTAAAATTCTGAAACGATTAAATGTTTTGTTTTGACATTTTCAGCATTCAGTGTTTCCATTTACAGAATGATCCACATTGGTTAAGAACCCAAAATATGGAAAAAAGGAAAGAAAATTGCACCAAGAGCCAAAAAATGAAGTAAGTCAATTTAGTCAGCAATTTTTTTCTTGTTTTTTTTTTTTTTCCCTTCAGTTTTATCACTGAGACCAAAAAACTGTTATTCACAGAGTTTGGCAGGAGTTTGCATTTTAAGAAATTACTCAAGCTAGTTAAAGGATAAGGGTATCAAAAAAGATCAAAATTCAGTTTCTCTTTGGGAAATTACTGCCTCCAATGCTTATCAGCAAATTCTAGGTTAATATCCATATACTTGTCCTGCAGTTGTCAATTTGAAGACAACTGCATTTTGCAATTCTCTGTGATTAAAACACATGTCCACTGATGAAGACCCCTTGAGGCCTTAGTACATCCGTAAATGAAAAGACCTCTAGTGGTAAAGTATGTCTAACATTTTAGCCAGCAATACAGTCAGCTAAGAACTAACTATCCCTATGAGCTTTGTAAACCCAGACAATAGGTTTTTAAATGTGTTTTTTTTCCAGAGACTATAAATTAAACAAAAAGAAAAACATGCTTGCTTAGTATATTGCAATCCACTGAGGGCCTCTATACTGTACACTGCCTGCTAAATTATTTGTTTCATAAGACTAAACAGAACAGCAAGCCAAGAGTAGATTACAGTAACATTTTGATTTGTCTGTGTGTGTGTGTTGTTTTCTGTGTATCACTGAAAAGTATTATAAATATTAAGACACAGAGTTTTGGGGGTTTTTCCCACACTGTTTTCACTCACTGTGTTATAAAGTACAAGCTTTTCCCTGGAGATTTTTCTGAAGTCTGTTAATCAGATTGTCTTAGCCTAATACTTTTAAAATTTAGCAGTCATGATAAAATGTGGAGTGTCATTACTGTGCGGGATACCCAGAGCTGTTCCACATTTTGTCTTGCTCCCATTTAAAACATGTAGGGGCAAATTCTGTTCCTGGATGTGCAAGTGTAACTCTTCCTGACAGATCCAGCTGAACTGTAGGTAGAAATAGTTGATTAGTTAAGCTTACCTTTCTTTTCTCAGTCTGCCAATTTTTCATAGGCAAACACACTCTAAAAGCTTCTCTTCAAGAATTTTCCTTTAAATAGTATTTCATAGCAGCTAACAGGCATAGAGGTTTGGTTGATTCCCTGGCTACTGCTAATAGTAAAAATAAGGATGGACAGTTCATTGGTTAGTTTCATCTGGCTTATCATGACCTTTCTACCTAGAAAAGAAGTTACCTATTAAAAAAAATTCTATCAATCTAATAGAAGATTTCAGGATTAGTAATATTTTGCGCTTCTAAGAATCTTACAAATGTTAGCTCCTCATGACATTCATACTAGGTAGATAATTCTACCTCTAGGTGACAAAATTGAGAATCAATAAGATGAAATGTGTTGGCCAGGAACTTCCATGAGTTAACAACAGAACTTGATAGAAGAAATCTTCCTTCCATGAGTAGCAAGACTATAAATATCTAATGACTGATAGCGGCATTTTTTATGGGATCCATTGGTATATGAAGGGGTTATAAAGGAAATAGTCAAATGAAATGTAAAGTTTGCAAGGTCTCAAAATTTTGTTGTTTAATATGTTTAACGTTTAGCTTTGTCATGATTAAAGCCAAAGATGAACTCGTTGGTAGAGGTGATTTTTTGGGGGGGAAATCTTTCATCTCCTTTAACAATCAATAGTTCTTTCCAATTTGTCTGTGTTGAGCCTGTACATGTACAGCATTGCTTGTATTTTGCCATTTTAAATTTAGCTCAACTATATAAACTGATGTTTTCTTTCCTTAATTATTTTTTACTCAAGACGTAAGATAAAACAGTGACA
This sequence comes from Gymnogyps californianus, assembly GCF_018139145.2. Classification (NCBI taxonomy): domain Eukaryota; kingdom Metazoa; phylum Chordata; class Aves; order Accipitriformes; family Cathartidae; genus Gymnogyps; species Gymnogyps californianus. The sequence goes on from NC_059471.1 coordinate 156,561,240, forward strand.
TGCAATGGGTTATATAGCATTCTACTAGTTTATCAGTATAATTTCTTGTACGAAATTTATGACTTTTTGGTAAATACCGTCATTTCAACAGGAATACGTTTCATTCTTCTTTGACGGTACATAAAGTAGAGGAACTAGAGCCATGTACTCTAACTTTTAATAACAACACTCATTTTATTTGTGTATGATGTCTTCCCAATAAGTCAAGCAGGAACTTATACAATTTTTTTGTTAGTTGGAAGTTGTCAATTCTGAGTCTTATTCTCATCTAGCTACTATCTTGTGTGATTACATGGAAGTTATTTTACCCTTCAGTGTCTGAATTTAACTGTTTATAAAGTTGATAAAATACCTTGAATAACCCATGAAGCATTGCCCAGCTTATTTAGTAACTAGTAGGAACATTTCTCCTGCACTATCGTATGCATAAATAGTTAATACAAATCCTGAATCCTGGAATCTTTCAGGTGAAAATCTCAGTGTACTTCAAAATTATTTTTACTGTAGCCAGACCAAAGACATCTATGAGTGGTTTTTCTTTCTGACAGAGTAATAACTTTATGAAGGAGGATATAATATCTTATAGCTCTTTAAAAAACCTGTATGGTACATGTAACAAGTTTGGAATGGAAACACTAACACATCAGTGATGTGGTCAGCAACGAAACTTGACATTTATTTATAGACTTAAATATTCGTGCATTACATGGCATACTAAATGCTCTTCCTTCATAAAAAGATAACAGTATTGTGAAGTCAAATGGTTTTATTTTTTTGCTTTAAAAAAAAAGTTTTCCCAAGGTTTTTGAAAGACCTAAGCAATCAAGTATACTTAGAATTCATATGAAATAGAAAGTGATATTACCTAAAGTGCTGTACAACAGATAGAGCAAATAAACAGAAAAAAACAGGAAAAATTGTTCTTTTTCAGTAATCATGATTCTGGACTCTACTTTTGAGAAGTATCTGATGTCTAAATTAATTTTAAACCAATAGATTTGAAATTGCTGCTGTCCTTTTAAGTGCTGTAGTATACAAAGATGCCATCACAGACAAAGATGAGATAAAGAATTATAAGGAGATACTGCCACTTCTATAGATATTATCAGTATTTGGCCCATCTTCTGGAAGGACTGCAGGATCAGATGGTCCCAGTTCATCAAGTTACCAAAGTATGCACTTAGATCTAGGCAAATGTTCAAGCTCCTACACGGTCTGTTGGACTAAAGCACATATTCAACAGTGAGCACATGCCTGAGTGCTCTCCTACATAGGGACTGACGTAACTAATCACTTAAGTTAATTTCTAGACCAAAATCCGTGTTAGTAAATAAATAGCTGGTGGTTCTGCACATTTAATACCAGTTTTCTCTTCCTTAATTTTTTTAATGATATTGCCTTAAAGTACTGACTGATCCTGCTGTGTCAGTATACTGGGTGCCCATATAGCTTTGTCATCTTTCTGACACAATTTGAGTGCTGCCTTCCAGCTGTTATCAAAAAGTTCCTTATATTTACTCAACCTTCAAAGTGCTGCCTGTGGACATATAACAGTCCTAGGCATTCCTTTTTGCTGACGTACACCGATTTCCTTGGAGGTTTCTTTTCTTTTTTGTCAGTTGCTAGCTCAAAGGAGGTTTCATATCATGTAGGTCAAAGTTTACTTAATAGAATTTTTGGCTCTCATTTAATCTACTGTACCAAATATGTGAATGTTTCTTTCCATGTGCTACAAGCAGATACAAAGTCTAGTCACACTGTTCTGAAGTCCCCTGAAAGCAGGCCAAGGTACAGAATTCCAATAGTTAAACAGCTGGCTTCTGTACTAACAGCATTTCCCTTTAAATAATGCAAAGTCAGTGGAGTAATTCAGCAGGGCTTGTTTACGCTTGATTTCTTTGTTCCTCCCCTTCCCTCCAAAATACCTCACTGGTGCTGCCATTGGTTCTGCTCTACTGACAGTTTCAATGTGAGAAGCATGGGTGTAGGTGGGCTATAGAAGTTTCGATTGTCAAACTATCTAGGCATTCTGTGGAGAATTATGATCTACTGTTGTAGCATTAACGTTAGAAATTACATGAGAAATAGCCCAGGATAAACACAAAGCTAATCTACTGTTTAGAGGACTCTAGGGAGAACTGGGGGTAACGTGTCCTGGAGCGTTTATGTGACTCTCTATATTTGCTGTGCATAGTGTCTTTTTTAGCCCAGCAGTAGAACCTGAGAATGCCATTTAGACTGTAATTCAGAAAAACATCATAAATCTGAAAAACAGTGAACTTATGCCTAACCTACAATCAATCTTCAGCTATAACTGCAGCTTTTAAAGTAATGTGAAAGGTTATTGACCTGTTAGTGTACTATAATCTTGTACTGAGAAACTCAAAATGTTTCCATCAAAACATCAGGGTAATGTAATTTGTACAATTTTGAAGCATTGATAGCAGTTTTGGGGCATCTCTGTGAGGGATCCTCCTGAGAAGTGTGATGACAAACTTTTCTCATTTACCGCTGTGTCCACTTCGTAGCTTACAGTATCTGGATGTATGTAAGCATACTATGAGGCATCAGGTCAGTCAGACAGAATTTTTCTGTGGCCTGAACAACAAGCTTGCGATTCTGTGGTGCTATATTACAATGTAGTAACTGAACAAGCACATCCTGTATGCTAGTTCCAGGCTGGGAGCTGGTGGTTGGAGTATTTTTGAGTTGCATGTACTATCTGCCTTATGGTGGCACAGAAGACTAGGGATGCTGAGTTTGAGATTCATCTTACTCAGCTTTACCATCTGAAAATTAGGGATCTAGTTTAAGATAGTCAAGTCAACAAGCAGGTGTGTCTGGAGAGTGACTTATTCCTGCTTTGAATGCTTTGCTTAAAATGAAATGAATCCTTGTCCTCTGAAAGAGCCTGTGTTCTTTCATCGACTACAGATAAAGCTACTTGATCTAGTCTTAGAGTATATGCACAACTTCTTCTAGGTAACTGAACTCAAAGAAAATGAATTCCATTGAAAGTGATTTGTCCTAAATCACAAAATGTATGTCACTGGTGGAGTACAAAGCCATTCCCTTTTATTTCCATTTTAACAATTAAATACAATGACACATATTGTTCTAAAAAGCATACCAGCCAGTCTGCTGTTTAATTATGTATCTCCATACCTCTTCAACTATGTTCTGTATATCAGGCTAGTATTCTTGTCTATTTTTGCATTATAAATGCATGCAAATGCAAAATAAGAGATTGTCGATATCACTTTTCATCTCCTTGTGATCTTAGACAAATGGTTTAATGTTGTATTGGTAGTACTTCTTGAGGGTACTCTGGAATTTCTAATCTGTATTTGGAAAATTATGAGTCAATGTTCAATCAGCAGGAAATGCCTGTATTTTGATACTTCTATGAACTGTTAAAACAAACAAACAAGCAAACAACAAATCTTGTGAGCTGTTGTAAAGTCCCTTAACAGAAATACCTCAAGGTTTAAACGTTGCAAAGTAGGCAATCTGATTTTCATGTAAATAAGTTGCATGCATTTTGAAGCTACAATATTTAATATTTAGCTTCCATTTTCCTTCAATGTTTTGTTAGTGCCAAAAAATAATTATGCTTAGACTGATTTTTGTTTGTATTCATCAAAATGAGCATATATTAGCATTTATAAATGCTCAATGAATGGATGCTCTAGCTCTGGTCTAATTTAATATGCATGAGAATAGAGGATAAGCTTTATCAGTATGCACAAGTAAAATCTTTATGAAAGCATATGCATTTATTAATATTGAGATACTGCACTAGAGCTACTGCTTTGTGGAATACTGGATTGCATTAATTACCGAGTCTAAGGCAAGAAGATATTTGCTCATTGCTCTGAAATTCTAGGCGAGTAAGACTGGGAAAACATAGGCACTCAGTTAGTACTGATCTATAAGAGAAACCTATCAAGACTTCACAGGGTGTTTTGCCTGAATAGTTAAGATTTATAAGCTGCACTTTATGAAAAAATGAAAACTCTTTGATGTTTCAAATGGAGAGTAAAATAACTATTTCACTTCTTTAAAGTCAGTTAGCTGACAAATGTAGATTGATTCCAAAAGGTGTCTTAATTTTTAATTTGTATGTCTGTGTTTATTTAGTCTGCCACACAGTTGAAGAAGGTAATTTTTTTTTCTCTAGAAATATGCTTTCAGAAGCATTTTTTTCCTTCATTGTGTATTTAATTGGAAAAAAAAATCTCCTCTTCCCCTCAACTTATTTCCAAAGTACAGCACTTGTAACAATTTCCTCTCACATATAGCTGCACTGTACTTTGCCCTTTTTATGGAACGGCTGGTTTGGAGGCCATGAAGTATACTAAGCACGTGATAGAGCCATTATGCTTCACACAGTAGTTCCTAAGCCAGTTGCAACGTGTGAAGAGAAAGACCTATAGTTTTGTGAGTATTGCACTGGGATATGAAACGGAAACTACAGAGTTTAGAATTCTTTTGAGGAAAAAAAATAACAGAAAGAGTGGGAAACAATATAATGTATTATTTTACACCAGTTCAGTGCTCTAGAGGGTGAAAACCTTGCCAACCTAGCACAATTTACAAGCCTACGTCAGATTCCAGGGCTGGAAAGTGCCAGACGCTGCCAAAAAATATATACTTTGGCAAGGGAAATGCTTTGCTGGAAAGAAATTCACTATTGCAAGAATAGCCAGGTTTATCAGGGTTTAGGACAAGATAATTAGAAACTAGTAGGTCATTGTTGCATTTGAATATTGCCCCCTGTAGTGCATCAAGGAGGACAATAGTAATACAGTCATCTGTCCATAATGTGAATACATCCTCTCCTCTTCTTGAATATGCTCTCACAGTAGATAATTACTGCTTACCCTTGTGTGTGGTGGAAGGATGATCAATCACGATAGGACCTTTCATACCTTTCCTATCCCATAGCCAATGGAAAACTGCCCTTTATTTGGATTACCAAATGAATAACAATGCAAAAACCGTAATTGCGTGAAATCCTAGCATCACTGAAGTCACTGGGAAATCTTTTAGTGCAGTCAGGCTTGTGTCCTGATGAATCAGGTGCCAGAAGCTACTTATATATAACGTGATCCAAGGTCTATTAAAATCAATGAAAAGACTTCCATTGCCCTTAGTAGGCTTTGCATCAGGCTGATAATGAACAATCACTTACTTTTTCTTCCAACCTTACAGTTCAGTGAGTAAATACTATCTTAGTGGTGTCTAGAGAGATTTGCAGGGAATGGATGTGACATGATTCCTTGAAGGAGGTAAGAACAAAAGAATACTGATGTACAATGTGAAGCAGAATGACTGCTATGTGGTTAACGCCACTGACCACATAACAAGCAGTACATTGCTTTGCACTGTGTAATCAAGGTTTTTATCTCTATAGGTACTCTTTCTCAGCTGTATTCTGAGAAACGAAAGCAAATAACAAATGACAAACATGGTACTCTTGGTCCTGCATTTTGGAATCATCATCTGGTTGGAGGCAGAAGGTGTGAATGGCTGTTGCATTAAGTAACTCCTGTCTAATACCTTTCACACTATCCAGAAGTGTACCTATTGACACACGTTACAATTTTTATTTCTATTTATACAGCAGTAGCACTTACAGGAGAGTAAGCAGTTGAGCACAGGCCACTGTCATCCTATCTACTATAGAGGTAGACAATTTTAATTCCCTTATTAGAAACAAGTGTGACAACAGAAAAGAAAGCAGGAGGGAGAAAGAAGATAACAGTAAGGACCTGGCTCACTTTTCACTTACACTAGTTTTGTATTTGTCTAATACAGTTAACTTCAGTGGATTTACTCAAATGTGCTCTAAGCTCCAGAGCTATAAGCTCTGTTCAGTAAGATCTGATATCATTGCCGAGGGCTTTGTCAGGAAGAAGCATCCAACCTTGTACAATGATGCAGCAACAGAGCATAAGGAATAAACAAGATTCAGCTTTGTACCTGTGCCGTATTGTCTGAATCTTGTTTAGACTTTCAGTTATTGAACCTTTCTATACAAGTCAGAATGACATTAATTACTTCAAAAATTACTTTAAGCGTGGTAAGATGACTTAATGCTTTTGATAAAAGTCCAGCATGTAGTTTTCTTACGGTCAACCTTTTAAATATGAATTATTTTCCAGAAAACTTACTTTTGATTGTCTGCTACTTTTGGCATATTGGGATACTTTTAGTAGTGAAGATTGACTTACAAGATTCCTGATTAGCAAGGACAAATTAACCACTACATTCAGAAAGGGAATTAAGACAGAAAGATTAAGAGACAGATTCTTTTATCTTCACTGATGTTAAACAGTACTTTATCCTAAATTAAGAGAGCGCTTTGCAGAGAAAGACAGTACTTAATTTGAGTAATATTTATGGAATCTACCTATCAATTATTTGCACAGCAGAAAGTTGTGACAGTGCCAGGAACTGAACCTACAACATAAGCACCAGACCAATGCTTTAACTATATACCTGTCTTCCTTTAACCTTATTTTTGAGTCAGTAGGGCATGTAAAAATCTAATCTTGAAATGAAACATTCCTTTGAGGTCATCATGCTCCTGTTAAACTTGTCTAAAGAGATAAAAGAAAAAGTGAGACTTTCCAGTGGAGTACACAGTCATTAGGGAGTGAGGATTAAGTCATTGGGATGAGAAAGGGACAGTGAGTTGTGTCTGGAAACAAGACCAGAACTAAACCTAGCTAAAATATACTGCTATGCTTGATTCACCTTTCACTCACACTGATTTTCTACCAGTTGTAGCTCCATTCTTTAGTGATTTAATACTGCAATAGGAGCTAGGAGAATCAGTTCTAGTGACAGGAACATAAAGAAAAAGAAGTCGCTGCTGAATAATGAATGAAACTATTCTTGTTCTCCTTGACCATCCAGCTCACCTTGTTATTACTGAAGACCTTCAGGGGGATTATAAAGGAACACTGGTATAGTGCAGGGAAAAATTGGCTCCAGTATAATATCTTAAATACCAAAACTAGAGTTTCTGTAGGATCGTTGAAAACGGAAGTGCTTATAGGCAGTAAAGTTGGTTTATGAAGCAAATAGGAAGTAGTCCTCCTTTTACAGGGCTGACAATGCCTTCTCCAGTCACAGTTTTTAAAAGGATGTGTGGTTTTAAGTTCTCACTCTTGAAGTTTCAATGGCCTTTTCAGAGAAGTTCAAAGGTTTTAAAAGTTAATTTCCATTTAAAGAGAAGTTTTTCTAAGTAACCAGAATTATTCCTTTCTTTTACTGTTTCCTTTCCAACTTGTTTAGGCTTGATTAATGATTGAAACCTCCACATCAGTTAAAGATGTTTTTCAATGGCTTCTTTTATTTGGCAATCTTGCTGTCCTTTTGTTTCACTAGGTTTGTTCTGTAGGTCATACAGGAATAGTATAAAGTTTAAAAGGGCTGTGGCAATGTTGAAGTTGATCCGGCTTTTAAATTCCACGTGCTCACTGACTTCTTTTGAGCCACAACTTTGTGCATCCACAATCGTTTAAGCAAGGGAATCCAGTTCAGCAGAAAAGAAGTAGGATGAATAAGTATGCTTACAATGGTGTAGACTTTTTCATTTATCTTATTGGTGTACTAATGTGTAAGCTTAATGGTGACTCTGTAAATGCTAACTCTGTTAGATGCGCTTCAGTCTACAAAATTATTCTTCCCAACGCTGGGCCAGTGTTTTTGCACATCATGACATCCACTTCATCAGGCTGAGCCTATCCCTGCTCAGGACCTATGGTGGTTATGGGGAAGAAAAAAAAAAAAAAGTGTTGTGGAAAAATGAAAAAAAATACTTGTCTTAAGCATACTTGGCCAGTGGAGGGCTTACATGGTATCACAGAAAATGAGAAAGTAGAACCAAGTAATTCCTGTGAAGTGCATTTCTAAAGAATCTCTTTTATTCCTGTATTGGTTATTAGATATCCCAGCCATTTTTAATTATCAAGCCTTCAACACCTATCGTTCAATTTTTATTCCTTTAAATGCTAATAAATCTCAAAGCCTGGATGACTGAAGAAAGCTTTTGATCATCTGAAATCATAGATTCTGAGTTGTGTCTGAAGATATTTCTTGGACATAGGCATCAGTATTAAGGCCTTTTCAAATATTTTTGATGTGAGTCTTTAGACGTTTAGTTCTGTAGTTACAAGTTACTTAGCTGTATTTGAAATTAATAATCCAGTATTCAAATATGACATTAAGAGTCAAGCTGTACAAAGGAAAATTATGTTCAGGCATACTCTGTTCATACCCAAAATTTGACTTAATAAGATCATAAATATTTTCAAATAACCATCCTTAAGTAGTTAATTGTAGTCAATCATACAATTAAATCTGAATTGATATACATAAACTGAATCAAATAGGATAGAAAAAAAAAACTTCCACACAAAAAAACCACGAAAACACCAAATCATTGTAATTTTTTCTTCTTTGCTTCTTCTATCTAGTTTGATGCAACTAAAGGAATGGGCAATGTCCAGAGGAGGTTAAGTCATTTTCAGATATTATAGATGTGCGGTTAAAAAGCGGGGTTTTTTTATAACATATTCAAATTAACTTTGTCATTAGCCACTCAAATGTCATTAAAAAGTGGAACAATCTGTACAGTTTCCTCTGACTCTACCTTCTAAAAGTGCTATTGCATAATTGTGATAATACTTGCAACCTCCTGCACTTTTAGTATTTATACACTTTGAGTGTGGATGTAGATGCCAGCGGTACAATATTTCTTTCTCTTAGTCCTTCTGTTCCAAAACTTTTTAGAGTTCTTTCCATTGAGAGTGATTTTTAGATAAAATATGACCATTGCTCTCACTGAACCTTTGGTCAAAATGTATATCAAATGAAAGTTTTCTGTGGTTTGGGAAAGTTGGATTAATTTTTTTCCCCTTGTTTTTCTTTTTACATTCCTCTGAACTCCTCTTTGCTAGCCAGAAAAGGAGGTGCCAAAATAACCCAAGGAGGCTGTGCAGCCTGTGCAGAAGTGAGAAGTTCAGCAAGTTTAGTGAGAGTGGCTGTTCACATAAGATTTCCAGCGTAAGGGCCTTAACCAAGACGACGCTTTAATTTTGCAGAACTCATTTTCCCCATTCGTGAAATTCAGAAAAGTTTCAGGTTGGCATCCAGGATAAAATCCTAAATGGAAGTAAAATGAAGTCACTTTCACAATTCTGATTGTCTAAAATGGGTCTGAGTTTTCTCTTCTTTGCTTCTAAATGATTGTCTAAACTGCGTCTCTTGTGATTTTGCTTAATTATTTGCAATCTCTCCTCATCTGTCAGTTGCTTATGCCTCTCATGCATTACTTTTTGTCGTCTTCTAATATCACTTCATAACTTTTCTAATGAATTTCCTAAACTCATTCCAGCATTCTAGGTATTCTTTGTTTATCCCTCTAGCAGTTAGACAGCAGGGCATTAAATAAATTGTTATCAATTTAAACTTCATAATTGTTTTGACTTTCCATCCAGCATCATAAAACTGCTATGCAATCAACTGTGATCACTCTAAAGATTAAAAACACAAAAATAAACTATTGCATATGGTTTTCTCTATACAACTTCAGAACAATATTTGGTTTAGACCAAATAAATTTAACATACAACTCATTTAGAATTAGTGACAATAAAATACAATCAACATAAGCATCATCCTTGTTATTTTTTTCTAATCTTAGTGATACAAAGCATAAACCAAAAGCTTTGATGCAGGAAATAGCTGCATATTATGGACCTGTGTGGGACTGAATCTCTGTCTTTCTCTCTTTACGTGTCTGTCTCTCTCTACTTGCATAACTGTGATCTTTTGCAAACAGCTATTATGCAGCGTCTTCACAGAATACTACAAGTACCATGGAGGCATATGCTGCCTCTCCAATAGCTTCCTTGTGTCTTTAACTGTATATGTTACGTGAATATTACATGAATTACATGCTGTACTGAAATATACAGGATTTTTTTTCTCTGTCATACGAGATAGAGAGATGGAGCTGTTGTAATGAAGCCGTATCACTAGCAAATAGATCTGAACACTGGAATTTCCTGGATATTATTTATATTATAGAGCAAACTGGCTACACCTCCAGAAGATTTGAGTGATCAGCACATAATAGATAAAATTTACCCTAGTACATAAGGTTTACAAAAATGCTTTCTGTCCTTTAAATGCTTTTTATCAATTGTTCTTAAGGTCAAGGTCTACTGAAAAATTTAAAGAAAATATTTATCTGACAGGGACTGCAGTTTATTTCTGCATCATTCTCAAGTTTTTGGATTCCTCTTTCAATTAAGACTGGTTTTATGGCCGGTCACGCATTAGAACTGAAATCACATTATCTGTAACACCCATTAAGACTAGCTGTAAGTATATATACCTTTTTTCCTTCAGCGTTGAGACCCAGGAATTTTTATAATTGTTGCATCTTCTGGCCAGTGTGTGTTGCTGGAATGCCTGGAGACTGACAGTGGCATTGTAGTCATTGTTTTGCTATGTTATTTGTGTGCAAAATATGGGCAGTAGGTTCAGTTTCTTTTTTACACTAGAGGGCTCCTTCACACTTGGTTAGCAGTGTGGCAGCACCTACAAGCCAGAGCAGTGGAAACATGCTGCAGTATAAGGGTATGCCTGCACTATAGGACGTAACAGGCTCGCTGTGTCTTCGCTTCACAGAAATTGCTCCTGCATATCGTGATGCTGTCACTTCATGAGCAGTATCAGAGAGGCCTGTGATAATTTTCCCTCCTTCTTACCACATAACGTGGGAAGAACAGAAACACTACGGAACTATTTCTGAACAAAGAGAAGTTAAGGTTCGCTCCCTGTTCAGTTGATAGATACACATGAGAATGGTAAATGCCATAATCAAGCCAGCTGGCAAACTGGAAATCTTACCTTGAATGTTTCCTAAAATTATGGTCACTAGGTAAGATTTTTGGAGGCTATTGAAAATCACATCAACTTGTCTTTCTGCTGCTGGAGTGGCTGAGTTAATTTAATTTCAGTAGTGGGACCAGTATTTTTACAGGTTGGAGAAAATTCTTATGCTAGCTCTGCATGTTGCAGTAGTTTTACCTGTCAGCATTTGGATCTTGGACTACCGTGGCTCAAATAACAGGCAAGAACTAGAAAGTGAGAAGAAAGCTTAACTGCTGGAGGAAGGCACTCCCATGTGGTGACTCCTCTTGACCTTTTTTAGACCAGAATTTCAGATAATTTTGACCTGTAAATACAGTTCTGGAATTTGAAAAATAAATTGGTAGAGAAGATGTGCAAATCAGGAAGTAAAACAGTTCTCAAATATCTGTCCTGTACTCTGTCCTTTGGCCTCTTTTCTGCATTATTAATAGCTTTCTTAATTGTCTATACAGAAATTTCGTAGTATTAATCAGGGGTAGGCTTCCTTAATTTCTAGTTTAAATTAAGTATTATGGTAGAAAAACAGGAAATTTACAGACAAAATAGCTGTGTGCTGTAGTTTAGTAACCTTTTAAGTTTCTAAAATAACTGAACTATGTTCAGTGCGAGGGGTTGTGTAGTAAACAGTGTTGTCCATTCAAGTAATGATATCAGAAATTGTTCCCAAAACACTGAGTTATGTTGATATTTTAAAATATTGCTACTGATCTCCACAGCTGAAGCACTTAAGCCCTACGCTGCTCTTTGTCAGCTTCATGCTTGGGAAATGTCACTGGAGTGACAGCTGGTGGAGTGAAGGCACAGAGTAGAGAGGAGGCATTGAAAAATGCTTAGAACATGTTGCTGTATTGTAGGGAGAAAAGATATGGCTTTTAAAATCCACAACATTTTCCATCCTATGTAAAAGACTGTTTAGTATTGGTTGTAATTAAACTTATATGCATGATGAGCACTGTATTTATCAGGACTCCTTGCCGTTCTTCAATAATGCAGCAACAAGGAAGATTATCCTTTCCCCTACTCCAGGATGACGTCACTGTACTGATAAGTAGGACTTAGGAAAGGTTTATGTTCTTAGCACTAGAATTAAAGAATATAATACTCCTTTTAATATAGTAATTTCTAGCTCTACTAATTTTCAATGTCTGTCTTCCAAGATCACTAGGAAATTCAGAAATAATTTCTCTGGTTTGAGAGAAAAAGAGTGGGGTGATCTAAGGATAAATAAGCTTTCTGCTGTAGTGATCCTCTACCACTGTATTACATCTGGCAAATATCTACAAGGTCTTCCAAAGTGATATGCTGTAAAATTGCTAAGAAATGCAGTCTTTAAAAATTCAAACATATTGTTAACATTTTAGTGTTGAAGCTGGTAGTAATTATTGAGTACTGTATTTGTTTCCTAATAGAACAGACGTTCTTAATTTATTAATTCACATTGTAAATTTTCACATTAGACATCATACTGGCTCAAGATAAAATATCAGTGATAGGACACTTGTTCTTTCTTTTTATTCAGAAGAAACCAGACATCATTGCACCATGTCCTGTGTCTTGCTCAGATTCATTTTGACTCATTTCCTTACAGAAATTGCTGAAACCTCTCCAGAGTTCTTCATGGACATTCATTCATTATTGTCTCAGTGCTCTGGCACAATTATATAAAGTCGTATTTAGTGGATGTAGAAGAAGAAAGATTAAGAGTTAGCTCTTCTGGATGGGCTATATGGCATCTGGTATAGCTCAAGCTTGAGTCAGTGAGGGGCAGCCCAATCCCTAAAGAACAATTCATCCTGTCTTATTGCACAAAGTATACATAAGTGTTTGAAAACTAAATACTTCTGCAAAAGCAAACTAAATATACTGTAACACTATCATCAACTGCGCAGCAGAACACAAAGTTTGGTAATCATACATATAAATTATGATTGTTTGTCACCATAATATTGCCATTGACACTAATAGTTGGAGCAGGTAACAACACCTAAACTTCAGATTGCCTGACACTTTTTAATATTAATCTCTGCCTTAACGTTCTTATAACTTAACCAAACCTTAACTGTCTGGGTTTCAGCTTTTGTGCATCTTTGATAAGTTTTTGAGTTTTTTTGTTTTCTTCTTGTAAAGGAACAGGAGAGAGACAGGTGCAGCTAAAACCGTTGAGTCATTTCCAAAAATAAGATTAGAAGCCACATGGTTTTGCCCCTATTAAAACGTAAGCACCTCTTCTCTGAAGTGTATGGCTGTTTTATTGAATAACCCTTGTGTTTCTGTGATGTGAAGGTGGAATTCAGGGAGGAGGCAAAAAGGAAATTACTTTGGTTCAGATGTGTACACTTGTGTCCTGCATGTGGAAATTCATCGAAAAATTGCAAATTTCCAGGGTTCTGAGGTATTTATCAGTCCAGTATAAGTATTTACTGGTTCAGTTCTCTGAAGAGTTGGGCTGCCATAAGTATTTTCTTTTTATACTCCCCTCATGATAATTTCAAGGACTTGTCATCTGGCAACCCTCCTGCTCTTTAGAATGGCTGCTATCATTTGTTACTGCTACCGTAACTGAACCTGCTGTCTGATATTGACATTTCCACATCTGAACATTGAGGTGAGGTTTCTCTTAAAAATGTTTTTTTCTTGGACTCTACTGAGATTGAATTTAAATGAGATGTGGCTACTTATTGGCTAGGTGATCTGGTGTGGGTATTTCTATAGAGATGCTTCGCAGTCTGCTTCACAGTCTGTGCTAACCAGGACTGCAAGATTGATACTTATACAGCTATCCACTGACATGCAATTGCTAGTACGGTGCAGTCACTGCCCAACCCAGATCTGGTAAGAAAAATTGGACACAGTTGCATGTGCTGTGCGTTTGTGAGAGGAGAACTGTCCTTGAAACCTGGTTCAAACATGATTCACCCTCAAAGGAATCAAAGTCCTAGTTCAGGTAAGGTAGCTGCCAAATACAGAACTTTATTAGCAACTTTTAAAGGCTCCTCTGTCTTAAATTATGTTTTCTTTTGATTCATTGTTTTTACCTCTTTCCAGATGAAATTTTTCTACCTTGCTTGTAACACCTTTCTCTTACTGCTAATTCTCACCTTCTTTTCTTCTGCATGCAATTCTGATGTATTATGACTGTTTTTAAAAGAAATATACTAGAGTATTGACTCCTTTAAATTAATGATGGGTATCTCAAAGCTCAGACTAAGGGATTTTTTTTCTGTTGTTCCTGCCTTAAGAATACTGGAAACTTTTGAACAGAGTTTCTGTTAAGCTTGAAAGAGTAAAACGTTTCTCAGCTGATTTTCCCAAATCAAAATTACTTAGCAATTCTGAAAAATAATACCTTCATAGTTCATTAACACAGTTGACCCAGAACTGAGAGATATCCTACCTACAGGGAAGTCACTGACTTCAGGGAAGTTAGTCTCATGGGAATATTGATAGAAACAGGGCTAGGAAAAGAGCATGCAAGGCAAGTGCACTCTTCTCTGAGGCGACTCGTGATTTATTGCCTCCTCTCTCTGTTAGCATCGGCAGAATGTTGTGGAGAATGAAAAGAAATTGCTTACTAGGCTCTACGACTTTATGGAGAGGATGCAAGGAAAGTGGTGTGAAAAGTGGAATGTGTGGGGAATTAGAGTGAGAGCACAGTATTGTGTTGCTGGCAGATGTCTGCTAGGCTTCACCATTTTACTGGGATGGTACAATTCAGTTGTTATGACACATCCAGGAAGAAAAACAGAAAACACGAGCTGGAGGCTTGGAGAAAATTTAATGATGATGACTCAGAACTTACACCCCAAAGTAAAATGAAGATTGAAACACTGCACCAATTTGTTTAGCAGAGGAATCTGAAGCACGCATGAAGCAATGAGCTTCCAGTATATTGAAGCTTTGCACTGATCTTCAGATGAAGAGGGTAATATTAGAAAGCTAGTGTCAAGGTGAAAGGCAAGGATGATTACAGATAAACTGCAAGCTGAGCCTATGTTTTTGCTGCCATTCTCTTTTCAAAATATTCTTTTTGTTCAGTGTGTAGTCAGCTCCACATCTGCTTCTGCTGAAATCCAAGGAAAAGTGTTTCAGCGCCTAGAAGTGTTATTGTTTGACTCCTTTGGCTGGGAGAATGAGTCTCAAGTAACCTATGAACTCTGTGCCATATACTTGCAGTAAGCAGAGGGCCTGCTGGGGTGATCTACTTAACTTGCCATTAAGTTTTATGTAACTGTTATAGTATTGTTTAAAAATGGTTTGAGGGATTCTCTGCAGTAATATGGCATACATTAACTTCTAGTTTGAAAGTAGTAGCCAATTTTTATCCCTTATGTAAACTGATCTATTTTTATTGTATTTACTGAACTGTCTTCCTAAGTCTGATAGACCATTACCCATAATTTATCATCCTTACTGCAATGTGGCATTTTGCTTAAAACTTTAACCCTTCCAGTGGTTGAGTTACATATGGGTGAGCTTCTAAAAAATAGTGTTTGGATTAATCTGAATGGTTACCTGAATCGGGGGACTTTAAAAGCATTTAAAAGGTGAATAAACATCATTGCCTCATTTTCACACATGGTGAAAGTAAGACAAATACAGATAAAATTGGTTTGTTCAAGGTTATGTAAGCTAGTTATTCCCAAAGCTAGAAATAGTCATAGTCCTTCCAGCTGCTTTATTCTTTATCTATTGCCTACCTACAGAAGCACTTGGTCTGTCCTCTGAAATATAAAAGGTGAGAGAGAGTTTACACCAATTAGGCTTCTCGTATTCAGAACTCTTATTTTTTGATTCATGGATTGCACAGAATGGGACTGTGTTAGCCATAATTGTGTACTGCTGGACTCATACATTTCAACATGTCACCATTTCTTTTTATGGGTGCAAAATTTATAAATAAATTTTCTGTACATACGAGAAATTGGTTAGCAACAAGATCGTCTTATGCAGCATATCAAGAAATCAAGTGACTGTGGGTTTGATATTGGAAGTAATCTGTGTCCAGAATTCTTCTGCACTTTAAGTAGCAGTTATAATTGCCAAGTGTTGAAAGACCAGATGGTGGTCTTGTTATTTGTTACCAGAGAAATTCAGGTCCTTTTATCTTTGCCAAAGAAGCTGTAATTCAGTCTACCCCAGATGACGGTGTTGTAAGGGACATATCATCCCTTATCTTGTGAAAGCATAGCTTCAAAACTCATTGAATAGAATGCAGCCTATGGGGTATATTAAGCCTTTATTTCATATTTTTATGCATCATAAAGACAGTGTTACTGGTCTCCTCAGTGGATTATCATGAGGGCAATGGCTACATTACACCACTGCTGATGACTATGATCACATAAAGGGACAATCAGTCCAACATAGTGCCTCTGGTTTACAGCTCCAATATACTGATATTCTAAAAGGACAGGTAACAGATAACACCAGATGCTCCCCACCGCATGTCACTTGAGGCAAAGGTTATGTGTCATTCCCTTTACTAGTATCTGGCAATACTGAATTCTGTTTATTAGCAGCCACTTGGCAACAAGAACTATTCCTGGTCAGTGCTTTGCTGCTGCCCTGCACAACAGCTGCTCTGGAATTTCTGCAGCTCACAAGAATAAGGCAGTTTCTGTTACTCCAGTGAGAGCAGACAGAGGTTAATGATTCTTTGGAAGGGTGCGTAGGTTTGAGGAAAAGGAGAGAAGGATTACATTCCCAGTTTCTGTTACATGCTGTTCACCATTGCTTACAGTTGTCAGGCCTAACCTATACTAAGTTAACTTGGACTGATAGATAGACCATTTACTCAGCAATTTGGCAGTACTATGCTATTTATCGACTGCATACGTTTAGGTGCATCATGGCCCATTTGTAATGTAGAAGCTCAAGTTTATTGTCGTCCATTAAAATGATCAGGATTAGCTCTCTTACCAGACTATATCACTATGAGTTATATTGGTGATGAAACCTGTTCTTACTATGTCTGTTGTCTGAATCCAAGCTTCCAGTGTTAACATTGGCTTAACAAGCTTTACATTTTCTTTTCCCCTTATAAAAAAAATAAAGAGCTCATATTTCAAAATAAATCTCCTGAATTGTACTTTATTTAACATCTGACACAGTTGAGATTTTAAGCTGCTGAATACACATATAATGCGTTTTAAAAAGTGACATTGCTATGGTTATGAGTTACACAACAACATGATGTCAGCCCTCTGATTGGTGCCATGGTATTTAGCAATGCCACTTGGACAGGAAAGTTCACACACAGAAGCCTGTCCAACAGTTCTAAGAATTTTATATCTTTTGAAGTATTCAATATATTTCTTTATGGGTTGAAGCACTGGCCTTCCAAACCCTTGTTTTTATTTTCCAGCAATCTCAGTGAACTTGGGGTCATTGGATTGCTTGCTTTCTCAGTGGCTGCACTGAAATCAAGCGGCCATCAGCTAAAGTACTATAGTTTAAATGTGTCTAAAAAGAATTCAAAGCAGTACTTTAAAGCAGCATTACGACTCTGTTTTCAACACTGCACGAGGATATAACGCAAACTGAAGAGGTAGAGGTAGTTCAAAGAAAAGGTGGATTTTCTGTACTGGCTCAAAATAAGAAACAATGGGACTTTCAGATTTCAACTGCCTATTTCAGCCACAAATTTTCTGTGATTGTAGTTGTTCCAGCAAGAAAACAATCTACTGTTGATACAAATTAGGTCTTAGTTTTCCGAGACATCTCTCCATCTCCTGAGACTATAGGGAAACAGCAAAATGAAAACTTTATCAAAATATTATCAATCTATACTGGTAATATGGCAATGATAGCCTATCAGTTCCTTTGTCTGAAAAAAGTCCAATTAAGGACAGTTAGGATGGACTCGACCAACAAAATCGTATTTATCTGTTTAGGTTGTTCAGAACAAACAGTTTTCCAAGTGTTGCATACAATATGGTGATGCAGAGTGGGGAAAGCAGGAAAAAAAACAAATTGACATATAAAGTGGCTTTTTATTTAGTAGATTACTGTCCATTGCCAACAAAGCTTGGTATGTGAAAAACATTATGTTTTTATAGTGACTTGAGAAATGCACTGGTGGTCTCTGCTAACACATCATAAAATTGCTTGAATGAATTCTCATCCAGTTGGTAGTTTCAATTGACTACCCATGAATGGGTAAGCCTAATTTATGTTGTCATTACTGAAGATAGGAAATTACTTATTCCAGCTGAAGGTTTAGCATGCAACTCTGAGAGGTGTTTACACAACCATAGTACTTCAGGAACTTTTCGTGAACAGATATAGGGCTTTCCTGTCCCATCTTTCATGAGATCCTTCATTAACTGAAAAGGAAAATAAATGTTTTTATGTTCTTTCTTAATTGTTTTTAACCTTTTCATCTAAAATCAGATCTCTTGACCAAGAGATTTCAATCATTTAAAATTTTAAATGATTCTGAACTGAATTCTATTTATCACTAGCCACTTGGCAACAAAAACTATTCCTGGTCAGTGCTTTGCTGCTGCCCTGCACAGCAGCTGCTCTGGAATTTCTGCAGCTCGCAAGGATGAGGTAATTTCTGTCGCTCGAATGAAAGCAGAAAGAGGCTAATGATTCTTTGGAAAGGTGCTTAGATTTGAACAAAACCAGAGGAAGATTACATTGCTTTTGTTTCCAGCTCTCTTGGCAAAAGTACTTTGTTAGCTCAGGTAGGATAGGGTATACGCTGAAGCTGCTTTTGAGCAAGCAGCACACTTGCAGCTGCATGTTTTAAAATCTGCTTTTGCCTTTTTGCTTCAGTTTCCCCTGTATAAAAGGAAGGTATTACTTCACTGTATCTCTAGGTTAAATTGATTGACATTTGTATTCTGTTTTGAATGTACAAAGTGCTAGCAGAAATGTTAAAACCACTTTGCAAAAAAATCCTTGCCATCTCCAGTTGGATATGCAATTACTAGGGCAAAAAGACTTACAAATGCTCAGAGAAACAGATTATTTCCTGGGAAAATGTAGGGTATAATGTATTTGTCCGAGTGCTGCAATGAAATACTTCTATGATGAGCACTCTAGAGGAGTTTACGAGGAAAATATTAATTCTTATTGTCTGCAATATTTGGATCTTGCAAGTCAACAGGGCATGAGCCCACCCATTACATAGTGAAGACAGAATAAATTTTTGAATGATTTTTTCCTTCTCCCAAGAAAGGTGCATCCTGCATAACTATGGATACAATTTTTTGTTAAAGACTGTAATCATTTAGTGATGGACTATATCATAAGGTAAAACTGATTGGCCTGTGACCAAAATTAAGGCTAATATTCCCAGATTTTAAGGGATACTTAAGACCACAGCTTAAGTCACTGGTTCTTTCATTAAGCTCTTCTGTTTGAGTTACAGCACATGTTTAAAAAATGTGTTTAATTCAGACATTCCTGCATTATTTGTCATTACACAAACTAATACTTTTTAATAAAACCTGCAGATTGTCTTACTCCTTATATTACAATGTATTTAGAATTATTGCAGTAAATTTAGGTGCTGTCAGATGGTCTCATTGCAGTGGAGACTAGGTCTAAGTCACAAGTACATGAAACTCCAAAATAAGATATCCTAAAGAAGTTTGAGAGATTTTTAATTCTATTTTTCTGGTCAGAAGACAAAGAAAACAATAAAATATGCATTGTCTCCAACTTCCTGCAATTTTATAATTTTTCTCATGTTCAATCTTTATTCTGTATTGTTTGTGGTCCATGTTTAGGATTTGGCATCTTACAAATGAGGTTAGTAGAAAGGTAGCATTTACTGTACTTATTAACCACTGTCTGTTCCAGAATGCCTCTTAGAATATTTATTCAAATTCAGCCTTCATTATTTTTAGCTCACTTGGGAAATTATTAGCTTTCGTCTGATGCCTCACATATTTATGCTAGAAATAAGAAGATTTCATACTAAGCGTATTAGTATGTTTAACGTCAGAGAGGAAGCCAAGTCATTATGCCAATTCTTATTTTAAAGAGCTTTTAATAGTGATAGCTTTTTCACAAGTAGTCAATAAGGTCCATAAGCAAAATTTAGACAAGTAGATAAGGACTCTGACTTGTATTTCCAAAGATACCAAGGTGACTAAAAACACAGGCATATGCCTAGAAGGATTTAAAAAAAAAAAACAACTGCCTAGGACCACCTATCATTGATTTCAGTGGCAATTAGATATATGACTGCTTTTGAAAAAATCTCTTGAGTGTCCATCTGCCTCTTCAGTGCCTAAAAAACATTGAAAATCTGCCTTATATGCCTTTAGGAGCCTCCAAGGTCTCACTGACTTTTCATGAGACTTGTACTAATTTTTGAAAATAGATTAACACTTCTAAAAAGTTAGTGTTCAGTCTTTTAGATGTAGCCATCTAGCTGCCACAAAATCAAGACCAATTTAGGCACTTTGGCAAACACTTATGTATGAAGAATTGATAATTTGTAACAGTTTGTACCATGAATGGTAGATGAACTTTAAAATTACACTACAAACCTTTCAGATTGGTTTGAATGAATGTTAAAAATGAGGTTTTTTTTGATGTACATATACCCTTTTCAAATCAGGCACAAGTAGTATCTATTGGTTGCTCAAAAGAGCCTCTATTTGCTATATTTATAATACAGAAGGAAAAATATCAGAAGTTCAGCTGGTAGTTCTTAGGAAAAACAGATGACTAGTTAGAAACCAGTGGGAATCCAGTCAAGGGAAAATATTTGTGGTGCAATGATACTTATGGCCAAAAGACCTAGGAAAATCAATGATCAATGTTTTCTTTAGTGAGCATAGAGAATTTCTCAAATTAACTGACACTATCCTCAGTGCACTGAGCCAAAGCCAACTGAAGTTAATAGATAACCTTGAGTAAGTATCCATGGACTCCTGATTGTGGATTATGAAGTGAAGAAACTCCTGGACAGGGCCAGCCTGGATTATTAACGTCACTATTTTCCCCTTCTTTGGTATCATCTTTGTCCCTTCTTTATTATACTAAATATCAGTTTTTCCTTGACAATGTCTCTCTTCTCTCTGCTGTATGAAAGTGTAGACATACACTTTTTAAAATATTATATCCTCAAAAAACCTAGCAAGGGCACTCCCGCCTGTTTCATAATTCAAAGATAATCGTTTCACATTCAAAATTGTTGCAGGTTATTTGATTCTCGATGGGGGGGGGTTCAAGCTTGATTTATTAAAAAAGTTTTGCTTTTTTTGCAGATCTGAGCTTCATCTGTTTCATATCAGAGTATAAATTTCTATTTGAAAAGAGCAGCAGACAATAAGAATATCACCACTTATGAATTCTGCTCATTTTATTAGTCTTCATCTTAGTGATAACAGGAAATAGTTGTCTTTTATTGCATCAACTGCTACTGCTTTCAAAAACTAAAATAAGATGACTATGTAACAAAAATTATAGTAGTTGACTTAATGCCATTAGAGCTGCAGTTGCAGAATTTCATTCCATTGTTTGCAAAAAGGTAAGGGTCAAATTCTACAAAAATATCTTCCTATTATTTTTTGAATGACCATATTATCTTGACCACTCCACCTTTTGAAATGATTGTATCATGGGATAGCTATATTAAGTCTACTGTATCTAATTCCTGAAATAGTGGTGGAACTCTACAAGTGTATGAAAATCATTCAGGTATCTCATACAAGATCACCCTTCATGACTTTTAAATGCAGAAGTCAATACATAACTGTGAAGTGAGAGAACGTTGTGGAAACATTACCCTCATTTCTACCCTATTTCCCTCAAGCCAGACCAACTGGGAATGTATTGTACATTGTAATGTGCATTGTACAATGCACAATATTATGAGTAGCCTGAAATAAGCTAAATTGTATATATATTTATTCATAGCAAATATAAATAATCCTTTCTGGTTTTTAGTGCTGTACTCTGGCTGCTTCAAAACAATACATTTACTGAGAAAGGTTTGTCAAGATCTGAACAACCTAAAGTACAGTTCCTACCCCCCCCCACAGCTGGTTTGGAAATTTTAACTACTGCAATTACTGTTCCCTGCAAAGGGATCACTTCAGAGAAGATCATGGAATGCGGTTATCTTTGAAGTGGTTCCGTACTGTTTCTATATTGCCTTGGACGAAGGGAGGAACTGAAGCGAGGAACGGTTAACAACCTCAGGCGGGGTTCTATCTTATTTCGGTCATGTTATTGCTTTTATAGATGAGCTCATTAGGTCAGCAGTAGCTATTTTTTAAATCTTCAAATTGCCTGAGTATCTCAAAACTGTATGCCTGTTCTATCAATGAGTGTCTCAAAACTGTACTTGAGCATCATTCTGTGTCCTTTCTCCATGATGTTACTTTATGGCACCGCATTCTAATGGAGAAAATGCTTCTTTAATGACACCTGATATTTAGATGTCACTTTGGGTTTTAAATATTATTATTGTCTCAATTTCTTAAAAAGCTGCTGGGCCATGTATTTTCATAGGAATAGAAATGAATCTGTGTGAACAGCAGTGTAAAAAAGTGCTTCATTATTTATGCATGGATAAGTACACCTTGTCTCATTATGCAGGAATAAAACATGAAGGAGTGTTACTTATTATGGCATGTAAGAGTATATTCTATCTATTATATCAAGAAAGAAAAGATAGAAAAGCTTTTCCCTTCTGTTGTTACTATCTCAGAGTGGAGTGCTTTCTCCAACAGGATTCACACTTAGTCAGACTAAGGCCTGGGAGTTCTTAAAGGCCAAAGGAGCAACTCTAACTGGTGTTACCTGCATAAGGTACATACTGGGTCTTTGCTTAACTGTATTATACCATGGCAGCTACAATAAGCTTGGATTTGCTTTCATCTGAAATGTGGTCTGTATGAATGCATCCTTAGCTCCACACTGAAGTTCACTGTGTGGTTTTAAATAGATTCATCCCACCGAGATTTAGGCTCTTAATGGAGGGTCCTTACTCAACTAACTTAAGGATACAGTTACCATAGCTTCCTTGCTTAATTTAGTGGAGAAGGAAAAGTATGTCCTACAGGATATTCAGAACTTAATGAGAGCTCTGAAAATTTCTTACTCCTCTCACTGACTGTAAAATGAGCTTGAGTAGGCTCCTAACTCAGATACCTCATTTAAGTGACCAAAAGCAGATAGAATGAATCTGAAACAGAATCTCCTTGTGTATATTGGATCAAGCTCTGTTTAACCTTTGTCATTCAGAAGGTTCAGTCTGTACACGGATAAATGAAAATGTTTGTCACAGATTGTCTGTCTAGAAAGAACTGAATTTAAAAGTCTTTTATCTGAAAAGAGGTGAAAGAAACAATACAGTCAACAACATAAAATACAAATGAGAGCTTTTCTAATACATCTATCCTTCTCTATATGAATTGTGGAGGTACAATAACATCACCTATTCTTCCTACACCTCTATCCTCCCTTGAAAAAAAGAAGAAAAAAAAAAAAACCCAAAACCCACCAAAAAACATTAGTAAGGAATACTTAGATATTACTGAATTCCAAAATATAAGTAGGGTCATAATGCAAATTATTTCAGTAGTACCTCTGTTTTCATTCAGTGCCCATTGATTTAGAGTAAAATGACAGAAACAATTAGAAAAAACAGAAGTTTTCTAAAAGCAAATATATATGGTGTTTTTGCATTTAATCTTAGCTATATATTTCAGGAATAAACATGGCTTTTATTCAGGACATGTATTTGCCAATAATACATCTGATTAAACTAGCAAAATTAGACATACTATCAGTAGCTTGCTCCCAAATTACACTAGAAGAAATTAGATACATTTTCAGTAGCTTGCTCTCAAATCTCTTCAGTCTATGAGTCACCAGATTCTTCCTGCCAAACTAAATATGTCTGTGAAAGGCTGGAAACTTTAATGGAAAGAAACATAAAACTTGAAATACGTAGGAAAAACTAAGTTTTTTCATGGAAGACCTGTTGACTAGTAATTCAGGAATTCAGGGGATGTAGAAACAAATTATTACATTTTGCTTGTCTACAGAAGTTTCAAGGTATGAAATGTATTCAATTTACACCTGCTATGTTAACCTAAAATAGATATCCTCATTAGCTTTCATGTAACCTAAAGTAATCAATGAAGACTTGCAGAAAGAAGTTGTAAAAATTTCATTATAATAGTAGAAGCTCTTATCCAGTCATTTTGATGGGGCTGAGGTAAAACAAACCTTCAGTATAGTTAACGCAAGTCTGAAAAAATCCCTCTGTTGTAAATTGGATTTATTATACATAGTACTACACAGTCATCGAAGCTAATTAGGAACATACTCATCTTTTCAGATCCACAACCATAACAACATCTTCTCTACGATTTTCCCCACAACACTTACACTTTTTCTACCTTTGCATAAGCCATACATTTAAATATATTCTTTAGAATACAGACTTCTTGTGAAATACAGAGTTTGTGTACGTAATTTAAGCTTTATCCATTGCCTTAGTAGGATATAGCTGTTAATTAACATTCTTTTGAAGTCAAAACGATTTTCAGTAGTGTTTACTTTCCTTAGAAGTTGTTGTTTATAGGAGCTCGGGGTGTTACTTAAGTGCTTGCTTGTTTGGAGATAGAAATAGTTAATAAGTATTGCTAGAATATTTATTTTCAGAAAGAAAACAGTTTTGTTCACTGAGCTGGATTGAGTGAGAATGGTCCCTTCTTTTTTCTGCATACTCAGCCTTGTGTAAATTTCTGCTCAACACACAAAGACACAAACACTATAAACAAATAGTTCTGTATCAAAAAAATTAATATAATTTCAGGTTTGGGCATGAGCCATAATTTCCTAATGGAAGTGCTTTAACAGGACACTCTTTCCCTACTTCCACACTTTTATGGGCACATACGGAAGCAGAAGGGTCTGCTCTCTGGAGGCATTCTCTTACTCTAGAACAGTTATATTACATAGACAGGAAAACTGGGATCACAGCTGAATTTCAAAAGTAAGATGGGAAATATATAAATATGCTGTAGACTCAGGAAAAAAAAAAAAGAGAGATGAGCCCTAAATTGTTTCTTTGATAAAAAGAAGCTATTCCAGTTTTCACTAGCAAAGGATTTACCATGAGGTAAGCAAACAACTTCCACTCTGTCTTGTAAGAGCAAGAACATTGAAAACATATTAAATTTGACTGTACATCGGATTCAATCAAAAAATACAGCAAGTATCTCAGACTTGTGTCTGATTTTGTAGGAATTTAAGTTTACTAAGGAATTCAAAGCAGTTTTCAAAGGAATTCCAAACCAATTTACCAGGAATTGTCATTGGAGAGGCAATCAGAAATTTAAGCTAAAAGTTGCTCAGATGGTATAATTGACAAGATAAGCTCACCTATGTAATTTGTGTAATACTTAAAGAAGTGTGAAAAGAAGATAACATTTGACTTTTCTTGCTTTGATAAAGTAAGAAAAGCAATTTATCCTATTATTCTGAAAGTTGTATGTTAACCAGTGCCTAAGGTACAGCCTTTCAGTTGAAATAGGCATTTGGTATTTAACTGGGTTCAATTTTTTTAAACTTTTACTTACAGTGACAATGCAAAATTTTCTATAAGTTGGAGTGACCCACTGGTCAGTATAGGGTATGCCCCTCCAAAAGCTACGGATGTGTTAAAATTCTTGTTCTCAGAACCTCATTCACTGATGCAAACATGAAATATGCGTGTCATAACTTAACAATTGGACCTAGTACTTAGGCTATATCTTGCATAGTGATTTTGCATTAAATGCACCACAAAGAAAGTATGAATTAATGGCTTTTTCTTCTTTTTGACATGGAAGTTCCTGTGGTTATTACCAGAGATAATTTTAGCATAAATTCTTCAATAAGTATACATTTGTGTTATTTCTTTTGTCTTGATTTCTAGACTGAGAAATGACTTAACTGTTGGTTACCCCTTTCATTTGTTGTCATATTTTTGAACAATTAAGCTTGTATCATAGGGAAATACTGACATTTGGGTATGGTTCAGATCCATCCCTTTTTAGCAAAGCTCTGAAATGAAAACGGCTCTATTTGATTTTCAGTGATGTGAGAGGGTTTGAAACATGCATAAGAGCTAAAGTGCTGAATAAGCTCTAGAGAAATGGCTGTATGAACTTCCTTCTTTGAATAAGCACTCTGTATAGATTGCCCTACATGCTCAAGTAGTTAATGCAAAAAAGTTTTAATTAAGAGACTGTGTGGTTCTGCTAAACTGAATAATTTGCTTTGTGACTCTTGGTGCTGTTGATCAAATATTGCAAATGCATTATTAATACCAGAACAAATGAAGAGGTCCATATGCAAAGGTTTTGGCCAATTGCATAAAGCATATGCCAGAATTGTAGTCAGTGAAGGGTTTTTCTTGGTATTTAAGATTCAGTGGAAAAGTAAGAGGGACAGCTATGCCAAGAATTAATGCTGATCTTGCCAAGTGCTTCTTTGAGTCACTTTATCCAACATGAGACTAAACAATGTATTAAATACACATATAGCAGTTAGGGAATCAAATGTCAAATAACAGCTTTCTGCTATTTGAGACCAAATTTGAAACTTGGTCTAGTGCATAGATAAAGGCAAACGTTATAACAAGCATTAGCATCTCTAACATCTAACAACTAATAAGGACACATATAAATTGAACTTATTTGGTTTTGGTAGTAGACAATTTTTACAGAAATGTTTCTTGCTGAAATTTTGATCAAGGGTTTGCTTCCAGTCACCTCATTAAAATTATCATTACTACTACAGTCCCTCTGAATGAAAAGGTTGAAAAATTATGAAATCCTTGGTGACCTGAGAACTAGCTGTAGAGGAGACCTGTTTGCAGAGTCTAAATTTAGTGTGTTTTAGAGGCTAAATCCTCCTAGACTCACTGTGTGATCCATGGAGAAAGAAGGCAGAACCTCCCTCTGTTATTAAAGAGGTAACTTAAGAAGATTAACCTCACTAAACTAGGGTTAGCTTTTATGAACACTCCCTAGCCTTTCTTAATGTGGTAAAAAAGGACGAAATTCTTTCAACGACTGGCTTATTTTCAGAGAACTTCCTCAATGATTACTGCCAGGGGCAACAGAGCACACACCAAACTTATGTATCAGTTATTTGACTATACAGTGATACCATTCCAGAAGCCAGAGCTGTCTTTTTTCTTACAGAGGTATATCAATAACTGTGCCTATAGTCCTGGTTTCCTGAGCACTGACCCTGCAGACCTGGCTAAAGCACATCTTAGCTCCTTTCTAGGCTAGCTTTCCTGTAAGAATTAAGGAACCTGGGGATAAAGATTGAGGAATACATTCAGATCTTCCATGGATACAGGATTTGGACACAAATGGGGCATGTAGCCAGACCAAAGAACGTAAAAACACTCTCACATCTTGCTGTGTGAACATAGCCAAGATGACCAGC
This sequence comes from Gymnogyps californianus, assembly GCF_018139145.2. Classification (NCBI taxonomy): domain Eukaryota; kingdom Metazoa; phylum Chordata; class Aves; order Accipitriformes; family Cathartidae; genus Gymnogyps; species Gymnogyps californianus. The sequence goes on from NC_059471.1 coordinate 156,588,624, forward strand.
ATTTCTTTGCAAAGATTTGTATGACTGTCACTGACACCACAGGCTGTGTGTCTCCACAGCAGCTTTTCAGTACGCCTCTCCTGGGTTTGTTAACATTAACATTCCTTTCAGTCAGGGACACAGAGAGGAGCTAATGACTCATAGCTCCTACAGGTATGGAGTAGTTAAAGAACTGAGTGCCATGCCATCTCTTGTAATTATGTTGATAGGTTTGACAGGCCTAGAAACTTTAATAACATCTTAAAAGCAGACTTCCTGAAGTAAACAAGAAGCTGTTAACTAAAGGGAAATGGAAGAAGCAAAACGTAATTGCCTATTGCTATGCCCCTTATTTCCTCCTTTGTAAGGCAGCAATTCTTCCATATACACCTTAGTTCTACAAAGCAATGAGATCTGATGACAGCTCTGATGACCCAAGATTATGTTCGCTGTCTTATCCTGATTTTCTGATGATTATAAACCAATAGTCTTATGCTGCGCACAGCTGGGGATATTCCCAAGGACAGCACACAATTCTGATTGTCTTAGTGGAAAAAAATGTAGTAAAAATCTGTAATGATTCTGCACAAAGCAATTGACACAAGGTGCGTTAGGCTGGATACCAGAAAAGCCTGTCTTTTATGAGATTCACTCTTTTACATATGGAAGCATGTGCCAGATTATTCTCCATTCTCTGAAGAATATCAGAGGAACTCCATTGTGTCTGGTATCTAAATTCAGCTCCTTCTTTTCTATACAAGTGATGCTTCAGAAGATTCACCATAAGCCCAAAGCAGTTTTTTTAACAGAGAAAAGGTGGGTTTTTAATTCATGAAATTGATTGCCATGGCTTTGAATAAGTATTGCCATCTAACTTGGGCTTTAGAAATTAGAATGACCAAAAGTATCTAAGGAAATAAGCAAGCTATTTCTTTATTGGCATTCATCTGTATTGTTAGCCAAACTGGTATCCATTTATTGGAAAAGGAAAAGGTATATTTTCAAAGGAGAAGAAACTAGATAAAGAAGAATATAGCATTTCCTCCTTAGAGCAAACTACATTTGCTTTCCTTTCTCATGGTAGTAATAGTCCTCAGGAAACAACATGAGCAAGAATGAATGATTGTCCATCAAATTCAACTTGTATAAAGAAAAAAAAAACCTTTTTTTTTTAATTAATCTACAAAGTAAATTCCTGTGATGACTAGACTATTTCAAGCAAAATTTCCCCCCTCCTGGGCTATCGCTCCTGTAAGTTTCCTGTAATTTGTCCTTTCAGTTTTTCCAACATTCTCTGCCCTCAGCATTGTTTTGTAGTACCAGTGGCATAGTAGACCTTTCTAGGCATTAAAATTCAAGTGAACATAGCAGCCATCCCACTTTGCTTCATGACTGTTGAATCCAGAGTTTTTGAGACTAAAGAAACATTAATTGAGAAGAGTTGTGTCTAAGTGTAGCCACTTGTGTAGCTGTGGCCACACTCTCTGTTTGTTGGCTTCTCCTAACATAAGCTAGCACACAGGAACTTGAGCAGCAGAAGTTCTGCTGGAGAGGTGTTGCTAGATAAAAGGCGGCAACAAACTCCTCTTCACTGGTGAATCATGGGAGAGAAAAAGCTGTCCAAGAAGTAGCCACTGCTGGCTGGGGTTAAATGTGACCAAGGGAAAAAGCAGATGCTCTATTTTGGGATTTGTGCAGTGTTCTCCCCTAAAAAAACTTTATAAATGCTCCTTGCCAGTCTACCTCATGAAGAAAGGGAGTGGTAGAAACCACATTTGACTTCCTCTTGAAGTCAATACTTTTCTTTGTGTGTGGTAAGCAGCTGGGGCATCTCTTCAGAAGCTGTAAAGAATTTCCTTTTATAGCTAGGAAGTTAGGCAGAGTAGACTATATAAAGAAAATTTTTTTCTTCTAGTCCTAGCTGTAGATATAACCTTGTGGTTGTGGAGTACCGAGTTTCAACAGAAAGTAACTCAATTATTTCTATCTTCATTTCCACCCACAACTCCCAAGGAACAGTCAGAAGCTTTGACCTTGAATCTGAACCAGGAGTTCCACCTCAGCCAAAAGGTATTCTTTATATTTGGAGTCTCTAGTGACATACAGAATGATGGAAGAAAAACCTTCCCTCACAGCTATTTCCTGTGTAAGTTAAAGGCAAACGTTACCATTGATTATACTTTATTTAAAGGAACCAGAGTATGAGAATAGAAGGCTTAAAATACAATTTAAATTGACATCCTCTTCACACTAAAAGAAAAAAGTTCACTGGATTTTTGTGTCTGCAAATGATGTGGCATTCTTAAAAAGTCCCAAGAAATGGAGCAACATTTTTAACTTCCAATAACATGCTGCGTTCTGTAGTACGTTTGATATGAGGACCTCAAGTTGTTTTACCAATGTTACTGGACTTACTTTTCTATAGTTCTATATTTTAGATTAAACACTAACAAATAAAAGGAAGAAGGCTAAAACAGATTAAATTGCTGCCTCATGAATCAGAAGTAGTCAGATAGAGGACACCCATTACTTAGCATCCAAGGGCCATGTACCAACTTCATAAAATTCCTGTTGAATGTTGCAGTTGCAGTCTGTTGATTACAACAGCGCAAGACTTTCCTAAAACAAAGTAGTCATTCATTAGTAAAACCTTCCACAGCCTTCCATACAAAATAAGCTAGATCCTTATGGTGTCAACAGTTACATTATTTCAAGTGAAAACTCAGAATGTAGGAAAACAACAAACTATAGAGAAAGTCGTTACTGACAGCAGATAAAACTCAAGATTGCAAGGGTAAAGATCTCCTTTAAAACTTCAGAAACCCATCCTGGTATTTTAAAGTAAGGATGATCTAGCTTAGGGAATGTAGAGATTTGAAACAGATTGTGCAACCTTAGACTAACTGAGATAATTGAAAACAAAGAGAGTTATTGCTGATGATAGCGTTTCACATGTCCTCTTACCTTGAGGAACACAAATAGTACACATAACAGTAAGTCTGATTGCTTGGCGGTAACAGCCACTCTTGTGGTAAGCAAGTGTGATAGTTCTCTGAACAAGCAGCAAACACTTTACCGGGAGAGGAATGACTGGGAAAATGCCTAAGATACATGCACAGTAAAAATAAATTGCTATGCTGTTCTAAGGATGCAGTATATTGTCTCATTGTTTTCTGGTGCAGAAACAGGAGGGGGAGATGAAAGTTTTCCTTTACGTTCCTTCCAGCCATGAAGAGAAAGTATTTGTAGGACACTCAAATAGCCCCTTAAGTGTAACTAACTCAGCTGCTGATAAATGTAACAGATTTTGGTGTTCAAATGAACACATAAAGAGTTGGTAGAAAAATATAAATTCCTTTATGAGAGATTCTAGTATTTTTAATATTGTGTTTAGCACCAGAATACTAAGTTAAACAGCACCCTAGAGCAGATGCTCACTAACAATAGCTACAGTGTTAAATACAGAAAGGAAGGGTTCTTTAGTGAATTACTTTGCATATATGAAACTAAGGCTCCCAGTCTCAAAGGTAAACTTTAATAGAAAGTGCCAAGAAGACAGTGAAAACGTTTGCAGCTTGTATGTTGAAGAAATTAGGATTTTCTGTAAATTAAAGGTGCGAGAATCTGGATTTCTATTTTTATTGCAAGCAAGGAGAAAAATATTGAAAGCAATAACTCCATGAATATAAATAAATAGGAATGGGGCGGGTAAGATCAGAAAAAACAGAAGTGATAGCTTAGAAAGCAAGAATTATTAGGAAAAAATGAGGATTATAAAAGTAAAAAAAAAAAAAAAAAAAAAAGCCAGACCTCACAAAGAATATACAAATAAACAGAAGAAAACCCCTTCAGTTAATTTCTTCTCTTTATAGCCTAACCACCCCATATTTCCTTTTCTTTGTTAGATTCTTGTTTGGAAAGGTAACTGAGGCCCTGAAGGAGAGGTAACTTCAGACAAGAAGTTCAGACAAGCACATATTATTATTAAAAGTAAACACTAGCTTCAGAGGCTTTAAAAGCACAAATTCTTGCATGTTTTGACTAAATATATTAATGAATGAATTAAGAATGAATATATTTCTAGCTAAAAGTTTCATTAACTTTGTCATTTGAGCAGCAAATAGCTGAAAATTAGAAATAGATTTCTATTATTTACAAGTTGTGTATTTCTTGATCTTGACAGCACTTGTAAGAAGGCACCAAGATAAAAGAGTTACTTATCTAACTACTCCAGCTTTGCACAATCTAAATCACAGAGAAGGAAAAATATTGTGATGTTCAGTTCCAAAGTGTAGGTCTTGCTGCAAAAAGTTATTGGAGTACTAATATATCCACACTATTGCAGACAATTTTATCTGCTTTCTGTACTGGTGTTAATCTTTATTATCTCACCATGCATGAATTTTCCTTCACCTGTATTTAACTGCTGAAGCATGTGGATACTTGAATGTGGTAACTTTCTGCTTGCTGCCTTCCAGATTTTCTTTTTTTCAAACCAGATGTTGAAGCTTAGTGTGTTTTGAAATATCATACAATTTGTACTTAAACTGTTTACGAGTAGTCTGACATAACAGGTACATGCAGTTCTGCCTCATGAATGTCTTGGGTCTAGTATGTGCTTTCATTCATTTACTTTCAGTGGCAGGTCAGCAGAAAGCAGTAATATAGCAGGTGGAATAGCAGCAGCTGGAAAGTGGTTAAAAACAATAACATGTCTGAGAAGGAAAATCTGTCAGAAACTCAGAGAGGCTGAACACAGGCACAGCTTTATTCTTTACTGAGACTTCACGGTCACTGAAGACTTGGGGATCTCCAGGACAGAGGATACTAGTCATACTCAGCAGCCTGGTTTGATCATTTCTAAGCTTGCTTATAGCAGTTGCAAGCTCCAATGGAGTACATGGAAAAATTTAGCAGTTGAATGAAAGGGTTGACTTACTGAAGTAAAAGCCTCTGTCTCCACACACGAACTGAAGAGCATCAACCAGCTCAGCACCACAGAGTGTTTCTGGGCCAGCAGCAGCAGAACTGGTTAAGGTAAGCAAACACAGGCCAAGGTAGAAGAAATGAATGTAGGACACAGTGTGCATCTTCACCTGCCAAAGAAGCAAAAGCAGTGTCAGAATTTCCCAACAGAGTCCTGAAGAAAATGACTCCTGCACCCTTGTGAGTTGAGAATGTATATGTACTGCAATTTGTTAGACACTAAACACAGTATCAGGAAATGCCTCGCAATAATTTTGCAACTGTCTACATATTCTAGTCCATGTATTTTGTAAACTGATTACCTCCTCTGGTGAATATTCTTGGTTCACATTCACACGTAGTTAGAGAACCTTGTAGTAACTATGATTTATGGTTGCTCCTGCAAAAGGAGGATATGGAAGAGTGCAATAGACAGGCAAAGGGAAGCCTGGAATAATAAGAGTAAGGAAGACTAGACAGTCTTGAATTGTCTTGTCTGAGACCAGATAGGCTATGAAGGAATATGACAGTTGTCTGCCAATGTACTGTGGGAGATGGAGATGGCATACAACAGAGAAGAGCTGTTTAAACTAAAGAACAGCACTGGCACAAGAATAAATGGCTGTAAACTGGATGAAAGGAAATTTGGCCCAGTAGGAAAAGGGTTCATAATTAGTACTCCATGGTTCTCCAGCCACCTTAAAAAGGGAAATACCAGGACAAAACAAAAGAAATTTCAAGGTAGAGCTTGCCAAAGTTACAGAAGAGTTGATGTGGGACCTTCCGTAGTAGGGGACCACATTCAATGACTCTTACAGTCCTCTGTTACTAGCAAGTTAACATTTGGAAGCATTCAAAAAATTAAGAGGAGCACTAGTGGGAGTGTTAAGGATTTGTATTTTTACTTGATGGAAACAGCTATACTTTCACTGACCTCCATTATATCCTCTTAGTCAGGTTTGGCTATGAGGTATACACAGAGGTGATAATTCTTTTCTCATTTACATTTGGTTACAAACTATCTTTTTCCTGGACTTATGATTGAAGAAAGGCCGATCCTCAATGGGTGTAAATTTGCACCATTTCATTTATCCACTTCCTTTTATATCAATTTATATCAACCAAAGATCTTACCCAACATGCCAAAGAAGATAGCATTACTTTTTTTTAAATACTAGGAAAAGCTATTTATATTTAGTAGCAGGACAGTGAAGAATGTGCTTAATACCTATTCTGAACTGATTTAGATCACTTGCCAAAAATGCTAGTTTCAAAAGGTGTAAATCTGCATTTAATTCCATTCTCTTTCAAGGTTAACATTAGTATTGCAGTCAGGTAAGAAGTTACAAATCTTTCTTGCACATACAGTTAACCTTGGCTTAAAACTGCTTTGTATTAGCTGACTAGTGCAAAGTAATTGGAGTAAAATGATTAATCTTCCCTAAAGTTTCTTTCAGGGTTTCAGGGACCATTTATTCTTATTTTTTCACTAAACTTTAGAAAAACCAATGAAATTATCTAGTGTCTGCTCATATGGGATCTGATCCAGTGGGGTATTGAGCCTTCTTTAGTCAATAATTTTAAGAATTCTTATTTTCTTGGCAAGAGATCTTAGCACCTTGCTGGATGAGTCCCCTATTTCAACTTAAGTCAAAGCTGAATGAGAGACAAATCTATAAATAAGTCAGAATTTATTCCCCTTTTTTTCCTGATATTTCCACTGTGAAAATAATGAACAAATCTAAATCCCATGATATATCATAAAAAGAAAGAATAATTATTTTCCCATTCACAAGAGTCTTTAGCCAACTTCACCACGCAAAAACCAACAAGCTTTAATGCATGGACATGACTGCAATGGCAGATGGAGGAAGATCAGATTTAAATGAATGATGATAACACGAGGCATTATTTCCTGTAATGATTTCATATCTTAACAACATCAATTTCTTTTTTCCCTTGCCATATTTTTGAATTTCTAAGATAAATGTGATGCACCTGCAGTTTAAGATTGTTCCCAGTTCTGAGGAGGTAAAGCAGAAAGCTGTTTAGCACACCGCCTCAGAAGGCTGAAAGACATTACAAATACAAGAACATTATGTATTTAACAATTTGTTCCTGTATAACATTTGGGCCAGAAATAAACATAAATCTTAGACATTTAACAATTTTGTATTTTTCAAGACTTTTCAGCTGGGTTGCATTTTCAGATAAATATCAGCACTGAACTACAACAAAACAGATTATCTACTGGTTTTCCTTTAGTGGAAGCCAAAAAGGCTGCACAGTATAAACCACAGAGAATTTCTAACTTTATCTCCAAATTTAACAACAGTCAAGAACTTTCAAGCAAGTAAAAACTTTGGGGAAAAGAAAACAGACTCACATGTTTCTAGGGCTCAATCAATTATTTGTTAAATTAAGTGCTGTTTCATCAAAACTAATTCCAAAACATAGTTTAAAACTTTAACTTTACTTCATCATTTTAATTAAACATAACATTAGTTGATTCAATATGTTTCTGATAAAATCAAAGTTCCCATTTATGTCTGAGGGGAATATTCTTAAGAAAATACAAAGTTGTAATCCAATATTGCTTCAGGTTCTTTACAAACAGGCAGAGTACTTGCAATATCCCCAATTTGACTAGAAAGTTGAGGGTTTAAAAGAAAATGCATTGGCATGTGGGTGGGGTTTATTGAAGCATCTAATTACATTTGGAAATTGGATACAGGTTCAGGATGAGCCTGGTTAAGTACTTCTTTTAGTTGCATAGAATGACTGACCATATTTTCACAGCTGGAATTTCCTCTTTTTTCAGTAAAATAACCAGCTTTTGCTGCATTCCTCTTTTAATAGTCCAGAAGAGTGGCACCACAGAGGAATGTCATATATGAACACTCTACATCTCTTTTACTTCTTAATTCTTCTATATAAGTCCTCTTCTTCTAACAATCTATCAGTTGGCAGAAGTTGTGCATAAGAATTCTTCACATGCTTGGTCATTTTAATAACGTATAAGAGCATCTACAGTAATTATAAATATCTTGAAGGGGCAACACTTTTATGGATCGTATATGCTATAGAAAAAAAATCCAGAGTTATATTCAAAATTACATTTTGCTACATAGAGGTTGGACCTGATTACCAAGCCATAGTAGAAGTATGTAATTAGTATGTAATAACAGTATTCACTAGTAATTATTATACAAATAAAGCATATATACTCTAGAATGGATCAAGGTTTAAATACTGCTAACTTTGATTAAAGAATCTGGGCTACATCCTAACCTAAATCAATATGTTCCATTGATTCCAAGGAAGCTTGGCAGGATGCACCAGCTGAGGAACTAGCACATTACTTTTAGTAATGTCTCTTAGTGCCTTGCTCAATACTTTAAAAAAAATCATCTTCATCTTTCAAGTATATTGGAAGGGATGCCCATTTATACATTAAGAGAATGGTTTCATCCATTGCAATTACAGACCTGCTCTTTTGAATCATTAAGGAATGAGATAAGTGTGTTTCAAGTGTAAGACACTCTAAAAAAATAATTAGGCCCTAAACAATTAAAACAGGGTAATTCTGTCAACTGTATAAGTGTCCTTGCAAAATATTAAAGAAAAAAAGTTCTTGAAGGATATAAATTTGCTGATAATGGAAAGTTGAACTAGGGCCAATTGACAGAAACAGAGGTCAATGCACCTACTGAAGCCAAATTTACTTAAAGACAGTTTATATTAATGTGTAGAAATTATAGGGTCATAACATGAAACTTCACATGCAAACTTTCCTGAAACAGCCCTCCCTACAAGGGAAAACTTGGAGATGAACATGTAGGGGAATTTCCATTTTCTTTATATACAATTGCTTAAGCTATACAAATATGCAAGGTCAGCAAGAGTCGCAGCTGGTTTCTAGTGTAGAAAACAAACTGAACTTCACATTTACTTTTAATTTATGAAAGCAAAAACCAAGTAAATGCTACAATGCTGCCAGAAAATTGCTGCAGTGACAACATCCCTTAAAAGTTTCCCTGTGAAAGCATGAACATTTTATTTATAATTGTGGATAATAAAATTGCAGAAACTTAACATGTGAATAATACCTTTTTTCCTATAAAACCCTGCACCTGCAGAAAATAGCTAAAAGTTCTTTTTTTCAGAAGCATTAATTAACAATACAGACAATGATGTAATTGGACCCTTTAATAATGACATAACTGAAAAATTGCAAAGTTCTCTGAATAGAAGTGAAATTTAAGACATGTATCTGCAATAGTTTACCCTTACAGTTATCTATGTAATTGCAACTATTACATACAGCCATTTTCCAGATCACATAAAATTGCATGTTCAGCAATTTATAAATAATTCTCAGTTCTAAAATAATGTTATTGAAAAGTGCACAATACTCTTCAAACCAGAAGCAGACAATACACAATAAAATAAAACTAAAAAATTATTTGAAATAGTAATAAAGATTTACCTTCAAGAAATCACAAAAGCAGCACTTAACTAATTGTGTTGATAGACTGTTGATTTTTTCCATTGCTTCTTAAAAGTGCAAAGTCTGGAAATGAATTTGTTAGCAGTAATGATGAGAAAAAAGAAATCCAGAGAGATGTGAGATGTTGAGAGCAATGTCACATTTCAATATTGAGGACTTTATTCCATTGCGCAGGCTCTATCTGCTCTGATTTTAGCAGTGACAGTGAGATTTAGCAAACAGAAGAGGGATTTAGAGAAAATCCTCACATTTATCTACATTACACAGACACTGTAGACAGGAAACAGCTGGGGGAGCATTTGCCTTCTCTCTCTCTCCCTCTTCTGGCAAAGTTACCGAGTAAGGACTTTTTTGGGCATGGTGACAAATAACATCATACCTTTGCATTTTAAAACTAGAGCACAGAAGCATATTTTTTTCCCTTTAAAAGAATGTGAATTAGTGACTGAGGGGTTAGCAGACAAAACAGCTTGTGCTGCTATGAAAAATAAGAAAATGTATTCTGGTTAACTTTCAGATAGCTATGTGTGCATTTGTATTTATGTGTGTGTGTCTGCATTTCAAATATATAAAAACTTATATATGTAAGGGCATTTTTTATATATATGCATACCTTTGTATATATGTACATATTTATGCATAGAGGCACAAGTATTTTATTTATATAGTATACAAAGACAGGCAGTCGGTTATCTACTTTTTTCTTAATTCATCTTTACATTATTAAACTTGGCACACCTATATGCTGAGTAACAATTAAAACCTCCAACTCTCTGTGCTATTAACCCTAAAATAGCCGTTTGTTATTTGCTAAAAATAACAGAATTGTTGAGCACCACTTGCAAATAGGGCAAAATAGCTTTGTGATCTTTTAGCAACCACACAGGAGAAGTCATATCATTTCCTAGAATTTACAGTACCATGAATATAGTAACACAAGTAGCCCAGTTTGGGGGGCTTCCATGACATTTATCTTAAATACGCTGTTGTAATTCTAAAGTGATTTTCCCCCTTTTTAGTAGTAATCTTCATAATTACTCTTGATAACAGTTTAAATGACATTGGGAAACAGAGAATTCAACTTTGTTAGTTCTGCAATACCTAACTTTTGCCTTTTTATTTTTCCTCAATTATGAGTATATTATAAATAACACCAGCTGGCCAGCAACATGCTCTCACGGGTTATGATGTCATTCAAATCCCTCAACTGTGTTAGTGGCTTGCAATGTGCTCCAAGCCAGCTGTTTTTCTATTTATAATGTATGCTTGCATTTCAATACTCAGCTATTGAGAATAAAGTTGTGATGCTGTTTTGTAGATACAATTTGTACTTGTTACCCTTTGGTTTTGCAAGATGGCATTTAAAAGTAGAGGATTAAACAAGACTGCAGCTCCAGAGACCAAATACATGTCATAAACACTGCATGATTTCCATAAAAGCTGTTTCAGAACATTGCATCTTGTCCCTATCCCCTTCCACTCAAGTGTGAGTTGCATGCTGAGGTGCTAGCTGTACTTTATTATTGAAAATAACAATTGAGATCATGTTTGCCCAGGTCCAGTCTCAGCTTTCAGATCCACCTTGAACTATATGGTGCTTGCCAGGCAGAAAGGACACACTGAGTTATTTGTATCCTCTATGAATCGCTAATACTCTGCTCTGTGCAGTTTTAAACGGTGTATGTTTAGCTAAGCTGATTAATCTTTGCAAGGGATTTCTTCTAATGTAGCATAATGGCAGAATCACGGGGGGCTTTGAGGTAAGTTTGTTTAGTTCAAGTAATACCAATATTTCAAGTATTCTAATACACATTTGTACTGCAGGTACTGTATTTTAATATTCTGGTCTGTTTTATTCTTCCCTCTGCATTTCAGAGGTCATTGAATAGTGGCGCCATTCTACACAGAGCTTGACATAGCCTGCTGCAACTCATAGCACATGTATCACTTATTTCACCAGCCTAAGAGAAGAACGTGGAAGGACAAATTATCAAAGCTCTGATATTTTTTAATTTTGACATTTACAGTACTACAGATGAGTGCACATACTTCTGCCTCTGTTTTCCTAAATAACAGAAGGAATCCACTCATTCATCACTTCCCCACTGCCTGAGCTTCAAACCTTCGTTTCACTCCTCACTGCTTGCTTTCTCCTAGGTTTCACCAGGCCTCTCTTGGTCATGAGAGCAGCATGCGGTAGAAGATGCAACTTTTGGCTTCCAGGGTAGCCAGAGAATTGTGGTGTCTCTACAAAACTGCTAATCCTGTTTCTTTCCATGAAGCCATTCTGAACTCCTATCCTCATTCCACCTGACCAGCCTAAGTTTCTGATGCACTTCACTTCTTTCTTTTAGTTCTTGTTTTAAAGTGGTATTGTGAAAAGGCAGGAAAACAGAATAGATTCAAGAGAGGTTTTTGGTAGTAATTTTTAGAGTTACTGTTAGTGCAGTGCTTTTCCTCACTAACAAGTAATTCAATTTTTTTTCTAGAAAATTAAACATTCCTCAGGACATATTCATCTGGGGATCACTACTTTCCTAAAATATAGGTTCTATTCTGGTGATAATATTTTAGTCAGTATAGCAGTCTGTTAACTAATGGAGATTTGTTCATTTCTCCCTTGTTAAATATAATAGCTTTTACTTTATAAACCATTTAGAATAAAGCACTGTATGATTACTACTTTATGATTGAGCGTTTATGCAGTTACACACATTCCCTTTAATAAATTACTAATTATATATTAATAATTAATAAAATACACCTGTAAACTACAGAGTGTATGGTAGTCATCAAAATACTCACAAAAGATGTCCAGGTCAGAAAAAATTATTTAATTGGAATGTGTATAGCTATTCTACATTAAAAGGCAATAGCATATATATTTTTGTTTAGCTTCTTAAGTATAACCTGCAGTGACAGAATAGCCACAAAGACATGTGAAATGTGTGAGATGATAGATAATCAGATATTTAGGAATGTATGTGTTCTGATCATCATCTTTTGCACTTTAATACTCCTATGATACCACTAACATGCTGTAATGCTGTAGAGCTCATGTGTCAGTTTTTCCAGCGAGAGTTCCATTTTATAGAAGACAGTTAGCAAAACTACAAATAATCAACTATCCTAATTAATATATTATCCCTCCTTAAATCCTTCCTTAAAAGGTAGGAACGTTGCCACAATGTCTGAAAAAATCTGAACTAAAGTAAGGCAACTGGTATGCCATCCTCTTGCATTCTTCTATATTAGATCATTCTTACCTATCTGCAGTTATTTGTTATCTGTAACTGTTGTTTCTTTTCTTACACTGGGATTATAAGTTTTCTGGAACCAAGATAGAACCACTATAATAGATATCACCTGAGAGGGTGATAGGGCTGAGAGCATGGTGGAAGACAGGATGGAAGGAGACAATAAATACAGTGGCTGGTGAACAGCTGTTCTTCCTTATATGAAAATAGCAGAGACAAGATTGTCTTTTATTATGTTGTTTTAAGGACATTCATCCTGCACAGAACATACACAGATGCAGTAAGATTCGTGCAGTGTGAACAGATGATTGAGCTATATTGAATGCTATGGGTAGCGTGTCCCCTGTCCTCTCTGCTCCCCACCAAAAAGCAGAGGAGCCTTTTGAAGGAATGATGTCTTATCAGTCTTCCCTTAGCTTACTGACTGGTTACTGAATTCACTTCACTGGGCCCATAGGAACTGTATTTTTTGTGTCCTTTTTTTTTTTTTTTTTTTTGAGATCCCAGTCATGATATTAGACATTAAAGACATTATTAATTTGCCTAAATCTAGGCATCTGGTGTCATTTTCAGTGCTGCAGGATATCCTGTATGCCCCCAGCTTCCACTACAGAGTAATACTTATTTCCCATAAGTCTCTATGTCCCATCTGCTGACCTCATATAGATTTCTTGCATACTTTAGGGCATCTCAAATGGCCTTCAGCACCTGCAGGTAACTGAACCCCACCATAAGGCCTTCTTTTGGCACGCTGATCTGGGATTCTTGTCAGTGCAGCCTTTGGCCTGAGTATTACCTTTGGCTTCTTCATAAATAGAGATACTCTGTCTTCTGTCATTTACTATTTTTGTGATCCATTTGTGAAGAGGTTTTAAAGTGGAGAACACAACAATTTTCATTGAATTTCAGCGTGATCTGAGTGTATATTTTCCTTATTCTCCTTTGCTTAGCCTCCAGATTAAGGTCTTTTGGTTTGGAGCTGTCTCTTTTTATTTGCTTCATAAATCATCTTACTTACTTTTGGATAAGATAAAATGTTATTTACAATGTTAGTATTATTTCCTGAAACACACAAATGATTGTTTAGCTCTTATAGTCTCTAGTGAATTATTTGTAAAATATTATGCGTTTACTAATGGAGAAGTTTGGCTTTCTTTTCTAAGAAACAACTTTGGAGAAAGGGGTAAAAGGGAGTATTTTATTAATACAGAATGTTGTGTTGAAGTTAGTGATAAGTCAAGTATATGGTGGAAAATTCCTTTCATCAAGTTAAAAGTTAGGAAATCAAGAAAGAAATTATTTTACTAATTCATTTGAGCTAATGAACTGTTTTAAAAAAAACCCAAAACACCTTTTCTCATGGTGGCCTAAGTAGCATCATCACTGCATGAAAAACAAGTAACAAATTTGATGGGGAGGATGAGGGCATGCAATTTGAGCTGTCATTACATTGGCAATATTGAAGAGACACCAAGGGGAGAGCAGTGCCATGAAAAGCAGTTTCTCACTTGGGCAAAACAGGGAAAGTGCAAGTTTCATGATTAAATGAGGATCAAGTAAATTGAAACCTTTCATATTCGCTGATCAAGAAAAACATGAGTGTTTCAAGAGCAGGTTGGATGCATGAGAACCTCGGTCCAGAATTAGTGCTTATAGGTAGTAGTGGTAGAAACAATCGGTGTTAATAACAGGTCAGAATTAATCCATGGACTTGTAAACTGAAACTACTGAATACTTCACATTGTGTGGAGTAAGAATAATAGCTTTGCTAAGATCACAAGAAGGCAAGGACTTTATTGCTTGCAACTAGGATGCAGAGAAAGTGTGTGGTTAGAATGCTGTGATGAATAAAATGAAGTACTGTATACTTTTAATTTATGGTATAACTTAAAGTAGCTATCATTTTGAATATCCTTGTATTAGTATGTTCTTTTCCCTTGGTTTTAGAAACAGTTGCTGCTAAAAATAATACAAAGCCAAATATCTATCTTATTTTCCTACTCAAATGAAATAGACAGCAACTATTGGATATATTGTCTTCACAATTTAAATACTTAATTTTTAGAATAATTATAATGTATTATGAAAATTACTTGATTATTATTAAGTGACATGAGATGACGTGTAGTTATGACTGGTAAAACAAAAATACAAAATATGAAAAATAAAATTAAATAAACAAAATTAAAAAGCTCGAACAAAATGTGTTTCAACATTTTTGAAAGCATTTTTTTAGTTTTTTTAATTTCTGTTTTGTGGGAAATTTTGAAATAGTTTGTTCTGATTCAGAATAATCAGAATACCAGAATTTTCCATTAAACTGGAAATTCCCAGTTTCAGCTGTCTGTAGTCTTGCTCTCCCTTTCCCAATGTTAAGCACTGAATAGATCATCTTTGCTCCAGAAAGTTGCTTACTTTCTTATTCCTAAAAGAAGCAAAAAGTCAGAATTAACAAAGAAAGACAACTGAGAAATATAACTGCATAAGCTCTATGCTTGCATGCAGAGAAAGAAGGCAAAACAAGTGGGAATTGTGATAGGCTGGGGTTTACATATATGTGTATAGCTTCCTGGTAGATGAAGGATGGTTTCCATGAGTCACTTAAATGTCTGTATCACAGGAAGAAAAATGCATGGCCTTAGATATTCCTTTCATTTCCTAAACTTTTACCTCCACATTTAGATTAAATGTAGAGACATATTCATTTTTTTCCTGAGTCATCTCAAGGGTTAATCTGTGATAATAGATTTTTATAAAATACAGTCTAGCAGGTATATTTAATGGTATTTTGCATTTTCCGTGAGTTAGACACATGGATGCTAATGCCTATGTGTGATTTTTTTGTTTGTTTGTTTGCTGACTCAGAAAGAACTGTAAAAGAGAACAAACTGAATACTGTAAATTTTATCACAAGCAGGTTGCATATTTCCATACAAAGCAAACAGTGTGAGCACATGGCAAAATGCCTATTTATTTTATCTTGGCCTGAAGAGTTTTTGCATGAGTTACAATGAGGTATACTTTCTGAAGTCTGTACTTATAAACAAACACTATTTGGAGATGAAATAAGATGTCTGTAAACAAAAAGAACATCTGCTTAGTCCATTTTTAATTTCTTTAATTTACAATTAATCTGGCTCCTACTGCATTGCTTAGGACTCTTTCTTCTGGGTTCATTTCTCTTCACTCCCATGATTTACTACACAGAAGGGGCTTATCTCATAAAATTTATACAGTGTTTTGTGGACTGAAGCCAGTATGTTCTGCACCTTCGAAGACTGAACCCCCTCATTGGCATTTTCATTTCTATTTTCTTCAAATAGAAGTTACGGATACATTGGTCACCTCTAGTTTGGCCTATTAGTTACAGTGATACTCTGGTTTATTTTGATCAAAACATTAAAAGCTAATGAAAAAAATAACCCAAACCCATAAACAACCTCACCTAATTAAAATGTTTAGATTTTGGTCAACTATGCTTTCATTAAGAAACTACTGAATAATTCATTTAACTAATGAACTACTAAAAAGAACCCACAGAATGACAAAGTTGCCCCAAATAAAAGCTATATTGATTCTGATTCATGAGTGCTTCTCTGTAATAAAGACTTAACCTGTGTCATCTAAAGCTCAGACCTCTATCTATACTGTAGCCCATATAGCAACCATCTCTTCAACCACCATCTTAAACAGTGTTGTCTCATCAAATGAACAAATCTGATTTTCTTTCCCTCTTTTCATCTTAAAGTATGAAGTATGTTGGACTATAGCAGAATGAGGCTCTGCATTTAGCAAAATAGGAGTGAATCTATCTTAACTCTTGCATGGATTCTGCGGTTCTGAACAATATCTGCTTAGTAAGCTTGATGTATTTGTCATCCTTTATTTTCATCCACTTTGTGTTTGATAATGTTATTTCATCATTGGATATGTTTTTAGGTTTTCTGAAAGGCAATGGCGGCTTAGGCCATGGAGACTGATTTTGCACATCTGTGGTTTTGAATTTCAGGGCATTCTGTATGTGAATGCATTAAAATAAGCAAAAATGCATCTTTGATCTCTAACAGATCTTAAATACAATTGTGTTGAACTTGGCTCTTATTATCATTTCTACCTCTGAATTACTGTATTACCTTGAGCCACTTGAGCCATTTCTCCAATCAGTTCCATATTTTCCTGTCTGTGAAGCAGGAATAATAGTTCTGAAATGTTTTGTAATGTACTTTGAGACTCATAGAAGGAAAGCAGAGCAAGCCACGTTATGTATTTTTTGGAAAACATCACCGTGGCCAAAAAACACCTCTGTATGTTTATAGGAAGTGACAAGTTACTGTGCTAGCCCTGCGCGTGTTATGTCTCTGTCATCTTCCAGAAGTGTTAAGCATAGCTGGAAGAATTCCCAACAGATGCTTCCTTTTACTTATTTTCTTATTTTTTCTTTTACACCATTCACAAGTGTTTTTGTCAAAGACCTTCTTTGCAAATTGTTTCTGGAATTATTGTTCTTTATACGATACTGGTATTAAAGTATGATAGAAGTTTATGCTTCATTACTCTGCTGTTTAAGAAAGCAACGCTGTTATTTAAACTTATGTAAGTGAGGAGTAATATATCTGAAAACAGTGAAATATAGCTGGAAAGGGAGTTGCATCCCATGAGGTGGCAGACACCAATGGCTAGCTATGCATTACTTGGGATGTACACGGAACAATTTAATAAATAATCCTTAGTCTAAATATGTACACATGGCTGATTTATAGAATAGGGTCCTGATTCTACAAGCAGTCTTATTAGCATGAAACTTTTTTCCAGTCTCTGAACCTGCCTATGGGTTGAGCCATGCCCCTGTGCAGGAAAAACAGCCTGCTGGCAAAGAGGCTACTGTCTCCGTTGCTCTTCAGTGGTAATGAGCACCTGCAGCGCTGACTTGACTTCTTTTGGTGCTAATAGGTGGTTACCATTTAAGATGGGTAAGATTGATTTGAATTTTACTTACCCTTTCCGTATTCGTTTAACCTCTTTTCCTTCAGTATTATGTAGGATATTAGATCTTTTTTAAAAATAAAATAAAAAATCATGAATATGAAAAGTTTTATCACATGAAAAAACCCACACAAAGAAGTAAGAGAAAATGCTTTATCTTTGTTAAAGAGGGGCAAGTTCCGTGAGAATTATCATGGGTTAGAAGTTTAGATGATGAAGAGAAATAAGAGTCTTAAGCCAAATTATTTCATTGTTTAGAATTTTACTTTTCTCACAAAAGGTTAAGAGAAGGAGAACATATTTACTTCATATTCTGTGTTATCTAGTTAAACAAGACTTTCCTGTTTCTGTGTCTGCTTTTACAGCTATCACATCTTTAGTTTGCTAAATCTTTATGTTTCTTGCATGGTTTTTTGTTACATAGGATATTTTCTAGATCAAAGATTATTATTGCTTCTTTAGAAAAATGTTACTGTGAAATCTTTCTTTTTATGGGCAACAGCATCATCATTATGATAAAAAGAACTGAATATTGGTGCAGTTTTGAGATACTTCCAATCATCATCAGTGTTTGAAAACACTCCTTTAAGATTTGAAAAGTGTAGCAGGCTGTGAGGCAGATTTTATCAGTGGAACAAAGATCTTTGCTTCTTGTTTGATTTAAAAGGTTTCTCTTTCTTTATAAATTTCTATTATTTCCATTCTTTTGTCTTTTGACAGAAAAGAAAGCATACATACAAGCATGGTATCTACCTATACTTTGCAATGTTTGTGGGGGGGTTTTTTATACTTATCTGTCTTTTGGTGAATGATTCAGATTTTAAACAATTTTTTTTTTTATGTTTCTATAATCATTAATACTGGATCTATATGCTACTGGGTCATTCAGGAACACAAGTCTGAGCCAGATCAGCTGTGAACACAAGATCACATTTCAGCTGAACAAGGCAGAGCAGAATTCAGTGCTGATGTGGTTTTATGCTAGTTGCAGAAGGAGACGTGGTATTTTATTCTTCCTAACATTAGAGGGGCGCAGGCAATTGTTATGTGAGCTGGCATAAAGACTACAGGTACAAAATTAACCTGTCAAAACTTGAGCAAATTTTAAAAGGCACAGTGAGTTTTGTTTGAAGCTTTGTTTCATGTATGCTTGGAATATTTTTATATAGTATTAGAAGCCCTAAAACTGAGTGTACTAATCGTTGAACCACGGACTCTAGCAAGACTGGAACATACTGGCTTAGAATCAGTTGCATTTTTTTTTCATTTTAAAAATTATCTTTGAATCTTTTTGTAGAAGATTACAGTGCTCTGACAGGCATGTTAGATTTCTGTTTCTTTTATTCTAATCTTTACTGATAATTTTTATCATTTTCTTCTATTCTTATTCTATAAACATATATTGTTTATATGGAAACAAAAGTATGTTAGGTGCTTTTCTGTCTGCTTTTTGTTGCGATAGGTATATATTATTCTAGTCATATTGAAATACACATAAACTTACAATTCAGTTCTTTACTGGAACAACAATTGTCTGTTTTGCCAGTATTACTTTCATCAGAAGAATCTTTAACATTGTTACTATATAAAAATAACATCCCCTCCCCTCTAAATTAAAAAAGAGTTTTTTATGGTTGAAAAATCAAGCACATGATATGAAAAAAATAAGATTTACAGTTGCACCTGAATCCTTTCATCAGCCCCTACTGTACATTCAGTTTCTTCCCTGAATGAAGAAGGAATTCTTTGGGGGAAATACTCTGTGGTCATGTAATTACAGTTTAATAAAAGGATGGACTCAAGGCTACATGAGTGGCCACATGTTTGGCATTTCCAAGACCACTTTCCAGTCTTGCAAAACATCCATCTGAATAGCAAACGTCATTTCTTGGGCTTTGAACATGAGACTCACTCCTTTTGCTCATACTTTACTCCTCCTGCCACAAGAGTGGTGTCTCATTACCATTTAGTAAAATTATTATTGCTTCTCCGTGGCTGCACATGGCATGTAGTGCCCAAAGATAGGAAAAACAGCCTGTATCATTGTGTTCAGTGCCATACTTACCAGTGATGATGTTTTTGGAGGCTGTGCCTACGCTTCACAGGGCGGGCAACCTAGGCACCACCTTTCTTTGGAAATTACAGCAAAGAAGGGTGCGTGCTCAGGTCTTGACTCAAGGCTCAGGATGTGGACAGGATGTGCACCTCAACTGAGGAACTTAGAAGCGCTTCTCAGTTTCGCTGTCCATATGTAGTCACAAGAACCTCATTGACTAAATATTGCCTGGGAGACAGCCTCCTATAATTTTAATGTGGCTCAGTCTTCCTGGAGGCAACCATTACATGACCTTGTATGTAAAAAGATCTGACATGATCCAGATGCATTATGTACTAATTACTTGTACTTGCTAGCTACTACTGGGTTTTCGTGGCTGTCAGGTGAGTTGAGAAGTCTAGAGCAATCTTCGTTCCAAACACACGAAATCCTTTTGTAGCTCAGCAGGCACGTGGCCTTTGGCTATCACACTACTATATGTGACAAACTAACCAAGATGTTCTCATGATTTAGTTGGGAAGCTTTGTCAAGAAGGTCTGTCTGCTAAAAGAAATGGCTTAGCTAATGCTGTTATTCTTCATAAAGGTGTGAAGGCATACACTGAGGCCAAAAGAGGTTTTAGCAGATGTTAATGATAGGTCCTAGGTCCTTGTTTTTATCCTTGCAGTTACAGATGGTTATGTTTTTCTTTCCTTCCTGTCTTGCACTGATACACCGTGCTGTGCATAGTAAAAAAAAAAACTATCATGTTCCACTGGGGCTCTATACAGGGAGACATTTTTAACATTCTTATAGACACTTCAAGACACATACTGATTATCAATATTAATTTATTTCAAAACTAATGCAGTCTGTATTTGATTTTGATCATGTGTGGTTCTTCTTTAAAGGCAATGTTTGAATAACAGGTGAGACAGAGTGGTTTGATAAAAAGAAAACAATTATGCTTTTGTCTCTTCCATCTAAACTGATTAGCTGCTTATTACCTACAGAACTGTGAACATGTTTACATTTATGCTTACATACTGTTCAGTGTGATATGGGTAGTGAAATCTATCCCCAAAGTAACAGCTGGAACTGGTAAATAATCCTAATATTAATGAAAATATTCTGAAAATCATGTTTTACAATACAGTATTTTAAATATGCATTATGTGAACACTTCTGGTTTGAGTTGATTCATGTGTTATAAGAACCAGCTGAAGTTCATGATGTAACCATGTTAACACTTTTTAATAGCTTTTTGAGAACACAACACAATTGTGTTAATGATAATCAGTTAAAGACTCTATTTGTTCCAGATGTTACTTTCCTAGGCAAAAAAAAGATTAAAAAAAAAAGAATTTCTTCTATGTCCCCGTTTAATATCAGTTACTCAGAAAAGTCCTAATGTAAGCCTAATCTCTTTCTTTAGATAACATACTAGCAAGCCATAGCTTGAATTGGATATGTGAATACAATTGTGAAAGAAACAGAGATGCCTAGAAAAGCATTTTTTTTTCTGGCATGGGCCTTTAGTTCCCAGTGGCCTAAAGTCCCACACCACAAAATCACTATAATTGGCATGGCTGGCAACTTCTTCTCTCATTGTCAAACAGATCTTTTACAGTAAATTTGTAGGAACTCTGAAATTGAGCTAATACCAAAAGTATCAAAAGGAAAAAAGAAAGCAAACCACACACAGATTCAAGCATACCATTAAATGACTGACTTTTGATAAACCGTAAGATTAAGTGACCTATATTAACAAAAAAAAAGCACTTATTTATTAGTTGCTTGTATTTCAAAGGTTCCTCCAAGAGAAACTTGACATCCAACACCTCATCGGCAACATGGGTACATTTTACTAGACTTATGTTAGATAGACATGTCCAGGCTTGTTCATAGTGTTAAATAAACATTGATCTTAAGGGTTATAACTTCAGGAAAGAAAGGAATCAGGATCTTGGGAGGTGGTGAAACATTATGCATATATCTCTATGTTACAGCAGCAGCTGGAAAATATCTTTAGTCATTACAATAGGCTGTAATAAATACTTTTTTCTGGGACTTTTCCTCCCTGCATATATTAGGAAAAGGTATGATGGCCCAGAAACTCTCCTGCACCAGGACAAGCTCAAGAAAGGAAGGAAGTTATTTATGGGTCCTAGATTGCTACAGTTATGTAGCTCCTCTACATTGCTCAAGAGGATCTCCCCAATAGGGATATGTCAGGCAGAGGACATGTACAAGACCACAATGAATATCCCATGATTTTCAACCACACCATTCATGTTCACAGGATGTCCTTGGGATACAGTTTCTTGTAGCACCTCTTGTAAGGATACTTGCTCTCTTCTTCGCTCTATACCACAAAAACTCTGTGGCCGATCATGTTGCTTTTCATAAAGGAGCCTTCTCACTGTTCCCTTTCAACATTGCCATTGATCTTTCTGTGACTGCGTGTTCTGATTAGTAATGACTAACAAGGTTGGAGGGGAGTGAGGAAGGAAGCAGGAAGCTCCAAGGAAAGAGGTGAACCTACTACCCAGAAGTAAAGCAACATTCTTCTGCCCTCTGCACAAATGGTCACTGTAGACTGTGTCCTTTTGGACAGTGCTTGTTCTGGTCAAGTCCC
This sequence comes from Gymnogyps californianus, assembly GCF_018139145.2. NCBI lineage: Eukaryota > Metazoa > Chordata > Aves > Accipitriformes > Cathartidae > Gymnogyps > Gymnogyps californianus. The sequence continues at coordinate 156,610,991 of NC_059471.1, forward strand.
AGTTTCTCTTTGTTGCATGAAGAACATAAGAGTTCTGGCCAACTGTGTCTTGCTCATTCTGGGCATGTATTGTGAACATCCTTGGTACTATCATACAATGAGACTACAAGGAATTTAGCTACATGGAACAGCTGCCACATATCTGCTGAGTTTTCCTCTGGTTCAATCAAAGCACAAAGGCATTGCCTGTGAAGCAGGTGGACTGGCAGTGTGAAGAGTGCTATAAGGATCACTCAGGACTACAGAGTTCTTCAGAATGCCTGTAGGGAGAGCATGGACTGTCACTGTTCATTCCAATGCAGTGAAGACCTTGACCTTGGTAGATACTGCTCTTGCAAGGTAAAAGGGAAACATACCATCTGTATCAACATACATTGGGCATTAGGCCAAAATAATAGAGTATTTTGTAAACAGCAAAACCAGTTTTTTTGGTTAAGTGTAAAAGTCACTTCTGTTTTCCAATTTAACCAGATTTTATTAGCCTTAGATGGAGAAAAAGTCTTAAAAAGTAGTGAAACCTGAAAGACAGACTTTTTAAATCTGTTGTTAAATACAAACACTCTCCCTCCAAAAGGCAGAAAAAGTTTTTTGCCAATATAGTCAGAATCTATATAGAAAGGCTACCTATATTAATCACAGTCAGATTAAGCATTGACTTTTTACAGGAACACTGTGACATGTTCATGCCCTTGATGGGCTGCTTTATTTGGATGTTGTCATAGTGTTAATGAATTTTTGCAGTTTGATCAGGGAAAAACAGAAAATTTAAATACGAGTCATGTAGTGACAAGTTTTTTTCCAAGTATTTAAGAAAAAAAGCATCCCCTACCTGCAACATGTGTTTGTGGAAGAACAATGGGCAAAGAGTGAGTGCCACTAGCCTTCTCTGTCATACAGACTGTTGAATTCTCCACCGAGTATTCATTTAAAAATGGCTATTATCACAGTTCCTGTATATGACTGCAAACAGGACATCCTGCCTTACAAAAAACAAAATCAAGAGTCAAGAGAGCTCCTTCTCCATGGCTGTCAATAATCCTTTGGGAAACCTGTACCTAGCAGTTACTTTACTGCCCAGTGTTGAGGATATTCTGGATGCCCCCTCTGTACTCTTTTCTTGGTCATGTGGGTAAAATCACTTGCCAGGACTCGCTGGTGCTGTATATATATAGACTGCAGTAAGCAGACAGGTGAGCTGAGCTGGAGTAGTGCTGCTACTGTTAATCCTATTAACAGTGGCCAGTTCAGTCTGCACTGACTGTTTACTTTTGCTGAATGGTGATCCTGCCTACCAAGGCTGTCCTTGTGCCTTAGAGGGAAGGGGATTGTGGCCATATAGATAGGAGAGATGTTCCACTGCCTTTATCTGTATCCTCACGACTGTAGACCTGGGTATATCTGCCTCATTACATTTCCCCTCCCAGGGAATAATGTAGTCCACTTCCTCTTGCTTGTCCCTGAGGTCATGATCACACCCTTCTCCCAGTTGTGAACATCTTGTCTCCAAAGGCAAAAATGCCTGCCTTATGAGTTCGGTCTGTTCAGCAGGGTTTTGGAAGGGACATATCTTGTGTAGAGGTACGGGGGTTAAGCAGTCTGATGTGAGATTGGGGCAGGATGGGCTATGCTGTGTTAGGCGTGATGTTTTGGAATACTGGGGTGGGCTGGCCGGAGTGCAGATCATCTAAGCTGTGTAAAGAATTCAGAGCATGCTGGAGGAGAGCTCTCTTAAGGTTTATTTCTTGACATTAAAACTGCAATGCTCTCAGTTTCACATAAAGGAGATTCAAAGTGCTAGACAATGTGGGCAGTCAGAGAATCTGGTCTTGAGTGAGCTGCTGAAACTGTAACAAGACAAACTGTAACTGCAACACAGCAGTTGACTCGACTCGTTCTGGCCATAGCCCTGGCATGGCTGTTTTAACATGTGCCAAGCTGATTATAGTCTGCAGGAGACTATGTGCCAACTGAGAATTGCTGGAAGGCAGGCCAACATCAAAACAGTTAGAGGGTAAACTGCTTGTTGACTTTGTGAGTGACTTCTGGGAAGAGGGGCAGCCTCTGGCAGCCTCTGAAATTGCTGAGAATGGAAGGAAGTAGTGTCCTCTCAGAAATGCAGTTTGGGGTGGTTATGAGAAAAAATAACCCTTGTGCCTCTTTGAGACAAGAGTTGTGGGAAAGACAGAGTTCATGGACTTAGCGTGGGGGAAGGGAATGAAGAAACTTGCTGATTTTGTTAGGAAATTGGTTAGTTTTTCCTTGCTCACTCCAGTTCAATCCAGAGGATTGGGGCCCTATATGAGCCAAAGAAGCCAGGATGATTTGGAATACATTGCCCTTATTGGCCACAAAAGCCAAAAAGGGAAGGTATTTAAGTCCACCCTTTTAATAAAAATGGGCACATATCAGGCAGATACACCTGGACTTTATTCTTTCTGCTGGTAATAAGTTGACCAACACCCCTCAGTTGATCATTGCCAGTCTTCTCAATAGGGATTGAAATTCATAAGCTATAACTGTATTTCTTGGCTTTGGTCTGTGCTTAAAAGCATTACAGATGGAGCAGGAGTTGATAGGTAAACTTGTGGGACTTAAGTCCAGGCACTTATTCATGATAAAATGCATTTAGTTCATTAAATCAAGTGCTCTCTGAGCATTTTTTCTTCTGCCCTCAATTCCCTGTATCACTACAACCAAAAGGAGTTGTAGTGTCTGCATGTTTTTAAAATAAACAGAAAAATCCTTGATGGTGCTGGACTAGATGTTCCTGATAACATGTTGCCAACAGAAAAGTTCTCATCCTTGAAGAAAGTTTTTCAAGTGGTCATGACACTCTCAATCACGTAAGCGTCTCTTCAGAACAGACATTCGGTGCCCTTAAATGACTCTTCAGACTTGGCTCAGAAACAGGCTGACACAAAAGGGGCTAATTAACACACACATTTTCATGTGGAGGAATCTGGTTTCCAAACAGATTTTTACCAGTAATATAGCTGACGAGCTGAATCTGCTAGGGCTGTTTCTTCCGTCCAATTTGAATGAAAATGGAAACAAGGGATAGGAGAAAGAGACATTTCATTCCAGTGATGATACAGACATGATTAATTCCTTTGAGTCCAATTTCTGTCATGTTATATTTCTTCTTAAATGAAGCAAGGCACAAAATATCACAGGAAATAAATTAAAATATAGACAAATGTTACACGTGCCGTGTACATATCCACAGGAAACATGGGTATGTACATTTCTGGAGTATGTATGTATTTATGGAGAAGAGGCAGAAAGGGAGTAGAAAGGTGGTCCTACATTATAGCACTGGCTTAGAATCATGAAGACAACACTCCATTTTTCACTTCTGCTATAGACTTCATACCCTGTAATTCCCTTATAATGATTGCAGTAGTATAGCCCTACTCTGCACAAAGGTTTTAAGGCTGCATGTGCATCTGTCCAGACAATTGTGACAGAAAAGTGAGACAAAAGCAGTGAATTTGGTAGAACCCAGAAATCAAACACCACCACCTCTACTCCCTCACGCTCCCCCAACACCAGTTAGGAGATGTCCTTAATGTGCAGGGCCTCAGGTTCTCCTACTTACTTTCATATGCTCTCTGTTCTACCTGGTTTTTATTCTGACCCAATTATTATTTTGCTATCATCATTATGGGAAATTATATATGTCTCTCTCCCCCCCATACCAACAACTACCAAGTGTTGATAGCTAATTGCTCCAGACTAATCCACTGCAGGTACCCTTGTATCTGGCAGGGTATTGTAGTGGCTGCTAGTAAAGCGCTCTGATGATAAGAACAGATTTTCACATGTTTTAGTGTATCACAAGGAGTCCATTGTAACATTGTGCCCTTTGGATTAACATTAAAGAAACGATTTTTTGTCAGTTTATCAAAGAAAAATTAAAGTTCCTTAGACATCAGTTACATTGAATCTGAGCCTTTAATCATACTGACAAGAGAAGACAGTGAATTTGAGCTAAAGAATATGTTCATAGCCTAATGTTGGATGGCTGGTATTTAACTCTGTGTAAGCTACTGATTCTTACAGGGAAAAGTTTTATCTCCCTAAAGATATATACTTCTGTATTGTTTCAGTTTAAAATATTCTACCCTGTATACCTCTATATATTTACCCCATATGGTAGGCTGGATTTTTTTCATTCCAAAGACTATTAGATAAATTTCTAGAAATGGTTCATTCAGAAATCAGTTTGGTTTGCATCCAGCAACACAACGATCTCAAACAGAAGTTTAGGGAAAAAAAGTCCTAATTCTCAATGACACTGCCTGGGCAGTCCTTATTTCATGTGAAACTCTATTTGCAGTATTACCAAATATTAATGTACTGAAAACTGTTATAAAAGGGGACTGAACCAATTCGCAGAAAAACCTTTAGGAAATGCTTAATGAAAAAAAGTGCTGAACTTGAAGCTTCTCTTTGAGAAAGTAAGAGAATGCTAAGTGAAACTCATGCAAACAGAAGGTGATCTGGTTAGTAAATGAATTACTGTGCAGTTATTTGGGATTATGGGCTTTTCCACATCTGACCAATAGAAAAATGAACAAACAAGTTACAGTTCTAGAAAGAAAGCCTCCTGGACAAACAGCTGGGGGTAATTATAAGACCATGACCAAGCCATCAACAGTGTAGGTGTTACTTCCAGTTTGGAGTCAAAGGGAAAAGGAGGCAGTTAAAAACATGCTCTGGGGAGAAGGAGTAGGAAAGAGCTGTAAATATAATAACATAAAGGACCACCTTAAAAAAAGTAGTAGGAGTAAGTAGAGAGCGTACAAGGAATGGAAAATATACACATTCAAAATAAAAGCACATTTTTAGAAGCAGAAAAGTGTAGAAATAGCTTGAGAGTTGTCTGAAGTCAAGCTGAATCAGATGTTACAAAAAATCCTCACTAAACCTAAATAAAATGCTTATCTAATTTTCTCTTCTACTCTTCCTATAGTGGGCTTATGGCACCTTTTTTTTCTCTTGCTATATAATCTTCTGTTTTCTCCTTCTGTATATTTTGCAGTGCAGCAAGTATTTTGTAGTTCTCCTGTGTTATGTGCTCTTCTTCACTTTTATTACTGTGTACTTCCATGGGTTGTCTGCTTCCTTTAGCATAAATTTTCCTTTTCACTGCTGTCTATTTACTAACTGCAACCATGTTGAGCATTTGGGATAGTGAACTTCAGGTGGAAGGTGGTATACAAGAGATTTTTCTTGGAAAAGCTTTGCTTCTAATTAAACAATATTTTTTGCTATAAGGGATGTCCTGTCACTTGAATGCCATGGGTGATAACTTGTGCCAGTGAAAGTATTCAGTTAATATTAAGACTCTGAAGCCCAAAGCCTAATGGGAGACAGATTTGTGTGGTATGACCACTGAAGAAATGATAGCTGACATCTTGTGAGATAAAGGGGAAATATTGAGATGTGGGGTCAGTGGTGTAATTAGCCTAGGAGGAAAGACAGCAAGAACTGTAGTTTTATGTTGCTTTAAAATAGTATAGTGTGTCTTCAATGTCCTGCTGAAGTATTAATCAAAACTAACACGAAAGAAAAATACCCAGCAAACAGATTAACAATAGTACTTCATGTAACAGCATGGTATTCACTGGAAGTCTAACATCTACATTTTGGACAGATACAGTCATCCATTTTACATTTCTCATGGTCTTTACTCAACAGAATAATGTTATCATCAGTATCGTTAAATAGCTGAGAGGACTGCCATTGATCCTCATTAAGTTTCCATTCATATATTAGTCTTCAGTTCTGCAGTGATGTAAGATGCAGAAAGAGATTTATCAGTTTTGCTGATTCAGAAAGAGTAGTTTTTCTGTATGAACCCTTTAAAACGTAAGCAAGACTGACCAGTTCCAGGCCCTGGAGGAACTATGAGATGAAATCCAGTCACTCATTCAGATCTAAAGAAAATAATGATGAGAGAAGGTCAATATGCATCTGTACAAGAAAATGGGTAATGAGAATGAAAAAAGCTAAGACCTGTCACAAAGAAGTCTCATCTGAAAGACCTGGTGCAAGCAGACCTCTAGCTCCCTGGTTTTGTTACAGCATGACTAAAGTACAGCTGAATTTTAGTTGATTTTGAATTTACAGACTTTCTGACATGTTCTCTGCTGTCAAACTAGTTCATTTTTTTTCCCTTTCATAAACTGATTGCCTATTCAGATTGTGCAACAGGCTTTTTACCTTTGGAACTACTGGTTAATGCTCTGGAATTCTGATTTATGATTTGAATGACACTAGGAGGCATCAGGTATAGGTTTGAGCATTTTTTAGCGTAAGTTCTTGTGGAAAGCACCATACAAACACCACAAAAGCTTTTGACAATAAATCTTGAAGGCTGTTGAAAGAAAATGTTGAGCCACAGGGAAGAAAAAAAAAAAAAAAAGGATGTGTAACTTTAACTTGTTGTGTTGGTGTGGACTGAGCATATGTTCCTCTGTTTGGGAGGTGTCAAGTTGAGCATGCTATCTAACCACAGCCCTTTATAGTGGCCGAGGTCTAAACTTGACCCAAGTGCATGTTTAGCCAGATGTCATTTGCGATTACAGGAATTTGGACTGACTTTCAGCTAAACCACAAACCTGGATGAATGAATGTTGTTCCAGATGCATTATCTCATAATCCTAAAGAAAATAAGATCTCAGATGAAAGGACTATAGAACTTTCCTTTATATGAGCTTTGAAAGCTAAGGTTAATCCTGAGATCATTGAAAAGGTTTAACCTACCACTGTGTGAAATTTTAGCCAAACAGAACTTAAAAGCTTTAATACTTTCAGAATCCCCTCAAATTAGTAAAGGAATATTCAATATTAGTTGAACTGGTTCAATGATCTTGAAACATATAACAATTTCTCACTTTAAAACACTTTAATATATTATTATGTGTTTGTTAGCTTACATTGTGCTAGTAACATCTTGATCATGTATGGAATATTCTTCATTGTAGGGAACTCTTTACACATAATGTTATCCAGAAAGGTCAGAGATACTATAGTTCAGTAATACCTTGACATAAAGACTTGTATTGAGTACCTGGAGAAAAAGGAACTGGGAGAAAGAGAGTGAATGTTTTTAGGAGCTGTATTTTATCTCCAGTCAACAAATAGCCACTGTATATTTCTAAGATGAGTATATATATATATTACTTGAGTATTGGCACTCTCAATCTTACTCTTCTGTGCTACAGAAGGCAACCCAGGCTACTAGTTTAGCTGCTAACTTTCAGCCAATTAAAGATTTTGAGTGACACCTCCTCTCCCACAATATATTCCAGAAGACACAAAAATAAGCAGAGCTTTCAAACAGCAGTGAAAGCCCTGTATCTTCTGCACAGCTGAAGGTCCAATATCATTAGTGTTACTCTATCATCCTTGATTTCAGATCAGGTTATGGTATGTTAACATGCTATTGTCTGTCAGCTGAACTGTGGCAAATGTAAATGGGTCTTCTTAGCCTGTAGCATGAGCAAAAACGAGTCTTAGTTTAAGTTGTTTTCTTTGTGGACTGAGCTAACTCATAGTACTTTCCCTTTGTTTCTGGCTAAGAGTGAATTGGCAAACAAAGATCATGTGTTGTATGATAATTTGTCAAGCAACTTGATGATGTGTCTGAGTCCTTATTGAGAGAGATCCTAAATATTCTAAAAAACTTTATGCCTGGTAGAACTTAAAAGCAAGCTGATTTATATGCAGATACAATAATTAACAAAACCAGGCCCATGTTCTTAATGGTGGGACATTTTATTGTATTACTGGAATGACAGAATTTAAACAGGAAAAAGAATATATATCTCCCTAAAAGACTATGAGTATCATTGTTGGTTTCCTTGGTGTCACCAGAGTGATTAATGGTTTTTGAACTCCAGTTGTGGAAGCAGCCAGAAAATGAACAGATATAGAGGTATGGGAAACAGTGACATGGGATAAATATGCAGGAACTGAAAATCAGTTATGCTGAAGATATTACTGTTAGTACCTTGGAAAAATATTTGGCTCTGCTCGCAGTACATATATCTTTGAGATGTCTGTATTAGCCTAATGATGAAGAATTAGTAAGCCTCTTGCAGGTAGCTAATTCATACAGGTTTGTGTCAAAAAAGAATGATACTCTTTTGGTTTGGGAATTTGACACTTTATCACAGATAATTTAGGGTGTATGAGAGAACTATCTTTTTGATGCCAAATGGCAATCTCCAATAATGGCCAGCATTGTTATAATGAGGATCACAGATCTGAGTAGTTGCTTCTTCCAACTATACTCTTTCTGGATGAGAAGTGAAAGTCTGCTAATATGATATTCAATTATTTGCTTACCTTCTTAACATTTAACCTGCAGCAGCCAAGTTGATCTTATCTCTTGTTGACTGTTTACATAGCTAATCCTTTCCTATGATGGACACTTTAAAAAAAATGGCACCTATTTAGTGAAAAGAACTTTCTTCTGCTTTTGTTTCATGATTTATTTGAACTCATGTGATACTCTCATCATCTTGGGAAGAATAGGAAGAATAAGTAATTACTGGCTTTGCTGAGAATGGCTAGTGAGAGAATCACCTGAAATAGATTTAAATTCTTTACCCGTGCAACATAAATCAGAAAACACATCTGTCACACAATTCAAGATTTGTTTTCCATGTAGACATATCAATTAGCTACTGGAATGCTTTGATAGCGTTTTCTAAATGTATTGTAACACTGCTGAGGAAATTATCATTTAAGAGTGCTGAGGTAGCTGGCCAATGTCTTTTCAAGGCTGCTCTGAAAGATCTTTGAAAAGTCATGGCAGTTGGGCGAGATTCTTAAGGACCGGCAGACAGCAAAGACACTCCTGTTTTCGAGAAGGACAAAAAGAAAGAACAGCTGATATTGTTTATTTTGACTTTACCAAGGCTTTCAACACTGTCTCCCATAATATCTGCATAGACAAACTGATGAAGTTTGGACAACATAAACAGACAGTGAGGTAGACCGAAGACTGGCTGAACTGCTGGGATCAAAGGGTAGCAGCATGAAGTCCTGCTGGAGGGTAGTTACTATTTTTGTGCTCCAGGACTGGATACTGGAGCCAATACTGTTTACCATCTTCACTTATGATCTGGATAAAGGGGCAGAGTGCACACACAGCAAGTTTATGGATGATGCAAAATGAGAATGAGTGATACACTAAATGGTTGTGCTGCCTTTCAGAGAGACCTTGAGAGGCTGGAGAAATGGGTCAACAGGAATCTCATGATTTCTAACAAAGGGAAATGTAAAGTCCTGCACCTGGGAAGGAATAACCCCATTCACCAGCACAAGCTGGAGACCAACCAGCTGGAAATCAGCTTTGCAGAAAAGACGTGGTGACCTGGGGATCCTGGTGGACAAGTGGACCATGAGCTAAGAATGTGCCCTTGTGGCAAAGAAGGCCTACAGTGTCCTGGGCTGTATTAGGCAAAGCATTGCCAGCAGGTGGAGGGACATGACCCTTTCCCTTTTTCCACTCCAGTCCTGGACTCCTCCATATACAAAAAGGACACTGACATACTGGAGTGAGTCCAGTGAAGGGCATGAAGATGATTTAGGGACTGGAGCATCTGACATGTGGATGAAAGACTGAGAGCTGGGAGTGTTAAGCCTGGAGAAGAGAAGGCTTAGGGGGATCTTATCAAAGTGGTAAAGGGCAGAGGGAGTAAAGAAGGTGAAGCTAGATTCTTCTCAATGATATCCTGTGAAAGGATAAGAGGCAATGGAAACAAACTGAAACACAGTACATTCAGATTAAACATAAGAAGGTTTTTGTGGTGAGAGTGTTCAAAGGCTGGAAGAGGTTGCCCGCAGAGATTGTGGAGGCTCCATCCTTGAAGATATTCAAAACCTGAATGGATATATTACTGAGCAACCTGCGTTAGTTGACCCTGCTCAGACCAGAAGGGTGGTGGATGAGAGGAGAGCAGCTGATATTGTTAGAGGATTGATAGAAAATGTCCAGAGGTCCCTTCCAACCCCAACGATTCTGTGATTCTGTGAAATGACTTTCAAGAACTACACCTTCCACACACTGTCCATACACTATGTAGACTAATATGTCTGCATAAAATGTCCTGACTTACATGACTGAAACAATCAGAAAATGTGTCTGACAAGGCAAAATGTTGTTTTGTGAACCACAGTGCACGAGAATTTAGCCTTGACCTTTTTCCTGGGGCTGTGAGGAATTGGTTGGGTATATAGGTAGCAAAGAAGTATGGTTAGGGTAGTTGGTTGGAAGAAGCCTATTTTGTTTCCTTTTCTAGCCCATGAGAAGGTTTTGGCAGGTGTCTTGGCATTCAGTTGTTTATAGGAAACAATATACAGGGTCTGTAAAGCAAAAGTCTGAAACTCTTGAGCATTCTTCAGTTTTCATGAGCCCACAGTGCTACAGGCAAAGTAGACCACATATATTGACTAATTAATAAATAAGATGTTTAATATTTGTCTCTTCATAGATAAGATTTCTACTAAAGTAACACCTCCTATTCCCTGTGACATACCTAACAAGGTATTACAAAAATTGAGAAGAGCTACATTTCTAGTTCTCAGTATTGACTTGTTGGGGAGAACATATTTATTTCTTGTATGGATACAAATAGCTGGGAAAAGCATACTGTTATTACTAACTTGGCTCAAGTCACAATTATGATGTTCAAAACTAGACAGTACTTCTACAAATATCTTGCTTTTTTCACTGTCTGAAGTTTTATATGTTTTAACTTTCAGCAGTAAATGTGTCACTCATCCAGAAGCTTCATCCAGAAGTCGTAGTTGGCACACACTCCATTATACCAAATAATACTAAATAATGAAGAAGAATGGAGACTGATTATTAATGCAAAATGACTTGAATAACCAAATGAATAGAATGACAAAAATAGATTAAATAATTGAGTCTCAGAAAGGATGTTAAAATGTACGTCTTACATAAATCAAAAATGAAGTGTGTACGACACAGAATGACTCATCCTGTGAATAAGGGGAAGATGAATTCAAATGTTATTTGCCAGTAGTAATAGATGGTACCACTCTGGTTCTGTCAATCTACTAAATAATAAAGATGGACCTAATACAGGAAGTCAGTAGGAGTTTTGCTTGGCTAAGGAACGTAGCATAGAGCACTAGGAAAACAATGAATTTAAATAAGAAATATCTATTGTGTTGGCCTACATTCTAATCCTGCCTCTAGTGAATTAAATAGCAAAATGTTTATTAGTATCACTGGGAACAGGGAAGAACCCCCTCTCCTCTAATACAAATTAATTCCTTTGTTACCAGCAAAGTAAAATGTAAGGTAACGTGCAAATAGCCTATAACATGTTATTTTTTCTCAAAATAGTAAAAGCTTTAACAGACTTTTTTTAGTAACGTCCATCAGTGAAGGACAAGGTAGGAATGTTGTTCATTTTAGAGGTAGAAGGAATTTAAATTTTTATCATATGCCACAGTACACATGAAAGAAATAGCAACTCTATAGGACAAGAGACTTGTAAGAATTAGCATGCAGATGATACCACATTATCAAATCTGAATTATATAAATAGGTATTATTACATTCATAACTGAATATTTCATTATTGAATTAGCAATTGTAAGTTTAAAATCAAATGGCATTTCCATATGAATTTCTGACTATGGATAAGATATCACAGATGAGGCTTGAAAGTTGCTATTGTTTTTAGTGATGTCTAGATTGGGCCAGTTTTTAAAAGCCTCCCTCTTTCCTGTACATACTAGGGTGAAAAAAAATGCAACAATGACTGCTATTTTATGGTGCTTACAAATCTGAATTCTCAAATTTTAGCTTGTCACTGCTAAAGGAAAAAAAAAAGGAAATAGTGGCATGGTTTTAGTGCACTGAGAGTAGAAAAAGAGTAGAGAAGTAAAAAGAGACTAGAAAGACAGAGGGGAAATAAACTTGGCAAAAAAAATCTTGAAGTGCAGGAAGGTCAGAACAGGAGAGAAAGCTTGGAGGAGACAGATGTGCTTGGGAACAAAAAGGGTAAATGCAATTTCTGGAGTAGAGCGAAGCCTTGGACTCATTAAAGCAGAGCAAAACAATCAAGAAGGAGACTTTGGGGAGCAAAGAGAGCAATCACACCTTGGAAGGAAAAAGAGAAAGAAACTGGGAAGTGGGCCTGAAAGAGGAGAGCAGGGGAGAGTTGAGAAATGAGGTTTTGGGAGAAGAGATAGGGCTTTGCTAGGATGGAGTTAAGGAAAAAATATTGCTAAAGGCTCCAACTCTCTGAAATGTCAGCCAAGGTGGCTGTCTGTAAATCTCTGGGTTTATTTATTTGTCTTGCCACAATATATAAAGGAATTTATTTAGTTAGTGAAACACATTTTTATTGCATTCTGCAGAGCCTATTCTCCCTTCAGTGTACATGCTAATGGGAAATTTTTGAATAAATCAATGGGAAAACAGATGTGTCTGAGTAGTTTTCCATTGACAATTTTTTCTTGCTATTTAGAAATTTTAAGAATATGGAAACTTTTGGAAAAGTCCACATAGAATGTGCCTAATTCTTGCAGGCTAGAAATGCAGAAATTCATACCTAATTGTGAAATATAGAGGGCTGATAAATGGCTAGATGATATAACTCTGAATCACTTAATCACTAACATGGTCAGATTGTCTAGTGATGTTACTCCAACAGAAAGTGCTCCCCTACGTGAAAAACAATTGTACACTGTATTCCCAAAGACTATCTTGGACAGTGAATTAAGCAGTCTGAGTGATTAATGGATTCAGCAAATACTGGAATAGATTAATCCGTCTTTGATTATGGTGTATTCAGAGAAGCATAGAAGTTATGAAAAAAAAAGAGTTCTGCTAACAGTATAGTTCTTCCATTGAAAGCTATAAAATTTTTGTAGAATTTGTCCAATTCTACATATTTAATCAGACATATTACATTAGGAAAAGAGTCGTCTTCCTTTGCTCGTAACAATTAGTATGTCACTCTTCAGGTGGGATACCTGAAAGCAGCAGAAGGCCTTGAGAAGTAATGTACTGTTCTTCATATAAAGATGAGGAGGAAACAATGTGTTTAAAAACTTCTTTCATTATTTTCCTTTTTTCACTGCGTATCAGCACAGTGCTTTCAAAAGTTTCCTCCCTTGTTTAATCTGATTGTTGGCTTACATCACCATGCTGCAGCCTAAGCTAAGCCAAAGCAACCTAAAACCCAATGAATCTGCAGTACCTCATCTATTAATACCCACATTTTTTTCACAGATTTCATAGTTAGCTAGCTACATAAGAATGTTGTTTGTACCTTTTGGCGAATCTATAGTTCATATATTCTGAAGACAAAAATGAGGAAAGCAGAATGTCTTCACAGCAACTACCAAAATATGATTTTTCTTCTAATATGATGTGACAATTGTTGTTATATTTTGGACAGGGATATTAGGAACCAAAGATTAAAATCCTTCTTGTACTTCGGAAACATACTTTGTTTGGGATCCTTCCTAATCATGTTGTCTCATTCTGTTCTGTTCAGTAAAAGTAGGCATATATATACATATTTTAAAAGTTCTTTCCCTCTTTGAGTGTTACACTGACACACACACACACATAAATTGGTATAAAAAGAAGAAGGGGGGGTGGGTTACACAACTGCTTGTAGTTTGATGTGATGTGAGTAGACAGGACAAACCACACCAAAAACCCAGAAGGAGAAGGGTTCTCTGCCATGTCACTGAGTGGAGGAAAGGGCAAACTTAGATGTGCTAGATGCAGGAATTGTCAGGTTACATGTGTTGAACCAACTTCCATGAATAAAGTGATTTCTGGCATCTTGTAAGAAACCTGCTGGTGGCTGGTACATGGAGCCATAACCTCCATATCAAAAAGAGGGAAACTTTGTCTGTTTGGAGTCCATTTAAATGCTGACTATTGTAAAGGGTGTTTGTCTTTAGCAGGGATCGCAACCCAGGATGAATAGAGTCTTGAACTATTAATTTAAATCTTGGCTGCAGGAAAGATTTTCTTCATTATTTTGGCGAGTCTCAGAAAAGGTGGGTACAATCCTTGTTTTGAATTTCAGCCCCTTGGGGTACCCGTCTCAAAACCAGACCCAGCAACTTATGCATGGTGTGCATGAGAGTAAGTGGCTGATGCACAAAAGAGGCCTATATCACAAGACTTGCCTTGCAGTTGACCTCTGTGAGACTTCATCCACAGCCTCCCATAGGGATCTGAGTGAATACTAGACCCCCTACAGGTCAGAGAGTTCTGCCAATTTGCATCAAGTTTACATTAAAAAAAGAAAGGAAAAATAAATTCTCAAACCTTTCAAATGGAGAAACATTTTTTGAATTAAGATTTATTATTTGGTTTCATAATCTATTACTTGACAGCGGCTGGCTATACAAAGCGTGGAGTCTATTGGATTAGTTTATATAACAGATGGTTCTGTTTTCAAATTTACTCCAAATGTTCAGATGCTTTAGTAAATTAATATTTCCCATCTGATAATACCCCATGGACTCAGCTTTAATCTTTGTCTTTCAACAAAAAAAGAGTTAATAAACACCACTGGGAATCATTGACACTTGATTTGAAAATGACAGCCTGGGGAGTGACAGGACTAGGGTTAAATGCATAAGCAATGGCAATAAGAGTACTGTACTGAGGTTTAAGCTAAGATCACAATGTATGCAGTGTTGCAGTTTACTTCTCAAAATAATTTTATGGGAAGATTTCAAAACCTATTTCATGTGTTAGACAAGTGCGTATGTTTCTTGCACTATCCAAAAGTTCCACTTGTGTAAAAACCAATCTTGAAAGTGCATAAAGAAAGCAAGACCAGGCCAATAAGTTCATTAAGCCTCACGAAAGCTCTGTAAAATGGGTGAGATTATCCGTGTAGTACAACACCCTATTGCAGTGTATTAATTGTAATAAATGGGTCATCTTACATGTTTTTGAATAATTGGAAGAAAAAAAAAAAAGAAATCCAAGACAGCTTCTAAAGACCTGCAGGCAGTACCCTGTGTTGTCTGTTTCTTACTCAGCAGACATATAGAGATGTTCTATATCTGCATGTTAACCTTGTATCAAGCTTCAACAATTTTCTTTCTTTCTCTAAACTGACATCTAAAAAAAAAACCTTACTAAAGGATATTAAGAAAATAGGAACTGCAAACAGTGAAGTTGCTGTTTCAACATAAATTTGCTCTCTGTACATACATGTGATGATACCAGTTTCAATTACATAGCACTTTTAATTAGACAGCCACATCCCACTTTTCCTACAGAACTCCAACCTCATTAATGGCTATGACAAATGGTGCTCATTGAAGATTGGTCTTTGTTCAGTAGCTCTTCACAGTCTCGTTTTTCAATATATGACCCTATACATTATTTATCATGTGCCATCCAAACCCTGTCCTGAATATAGAACTTTTACTTTTCACAGAAATATTTGTATTGGGCTCTTGCATTAGTGCCAATGGATTAGTTCAAAAGGAACATGTGACCTTAGACAGGATTCCAGAACCCTGGAGTTATGTGACCAGACTCCGTACGTGATGTAAAGGAAGAGTAAAGACATTTCAGAGGTCTATGCGGATTGACTATCAAGTTGAATAGACTGCTGTCCAGGGATGACACATAAAGGATTATTCAAAAACAAAAGTACAGTTTAAGTCTTTCCACCATCAAAACTTAAGAATCTTACTCAAGGGTACAGGAAGGCACATCCTTGCACTTTGGACAAAAGCCCTATCCCTCACCCTTGGTGAGGTATCTAAGTTCTTGCTTTGAGTAAAGAGCAGGGAACATTATTATTTCGAACTTTGACTAGAGCAGGAGACAGCAAAGGAGTTGATGGTACTGTTGCGATGATGTTGGTGATGCAATAGTTTACTAGTTAAGCATTCACTTGACATGTTAGAAATCCAGGTTTAGTTATTTCCATCTCTCTCTGACAGAGGAATCAAATGTGTACCCAACAGTCATTCCACTGTGCAAAAAAACATTCAAGTTTTCCTTGATCAGGCAAGAAAGAGCACAAGATGAACTGTAATTCCTTAATTTAATGGCTAGAACATGCAGTCGAGAACGAGGGAGGAAATGAGTGAGCAGCTGCTGCCTAAGATAGGGAATATCTGTTGTGCTTTTTTCCTAATAAGGAATCCTTTAAAAATATGAAAAACCTACAATAGAGTGCAGGGCTTTCTAATCCAGCCCTGCTGTTGCCTGGAGCCTAACAACTTGTCCAGAAAGTTTATATGCATCATCCTTTCATGTTGCGGCACAGTTTCAAAAGGAACCAGTATTTCTACCCTCCCTTCCTCGCATTCCCCAAAAGTCTACTGTGTGGAAGCTTTGAGTATGACTCACCTCAGAAGAAGGGGGAAATTGAGTCTGTACCTCCTACATCCCTGAGAAATGCCATACTGACTAGACTATTAGCTAACAGGAGGCATCACCTTCTTGGCCAGTTAGGTTTTAACAGAAATCGGTGGGAGTAAGACTTTTTATTAAAAGACATAGATGGGATTCTAGATTCAAATCAGGCTGAGGAAAGCATGCATACTGAAATAAGCCCTGTTTACAGTGACATACCTCTCTGTAAATATGCAGAAGCAGAATTTTAGATACTTGTTACATTGTGAGGTAATTGAGACTCTTATGGAGATGAGGTGTTTCCAAGATTGGGTGGAAATGGAAACGGGTGTTAGAGGATCTCAGAATTAGAAGTAGGCTCTGGCTTAAATTTACATGAAGACCTACTGTCATTATTTTAATCCTTTTAATCTGTCCATAGCACTTTAAAAATATTAATGATTTTATTTTAGTGACAGTCCTGTCCAGTAGAGACTATTATCATCACAGAACTATGACAGACTGTAGCTAAAACAGTGAAAGAACATAAGGTGGCCAGTCTGACACAGATGAGTTGACATTATAAGAGCAGTCGAAGTGAAGAGTAGAGCTCATCTTGAGACCTCTTTGGTCTCACTGACCTCACTTACAGCAGCAAGAGCTCAGCACACTTGCTGTGTGGTTTCACACTGTGCAACAAACAAAAAGCAACCATCTTGTCCACTTCAGAAAATTTCAGATTATTTGACTTTCCCAGCAGCACCTAAGAGCTGCAACAGGAGCTGAGACAGAATCCATTTACCCAGGGAAGCTTTAACTTCTCTAGCCTTGAGGACATCCTTCTGCCTCCTGCATGTTCCAGTCTCAATGTTATGCTTTATGGCAAGACTCTGGTAGCTCTCCCCATTCACCAGACAGCCTTGAGCACCATGCACTAAATAAGGCCTGGCTTCACTTGGAAGAACTGTATCATGGACTTTGATTGTATCCATATACATATGCACAAGGGAGGCACATCACAACTTCATAAAGCAACTTACATTGCAGTAACAACACAGGAACAAAAATTAGACTAAAAAACCACTGAACTTTCAATCCTGTAAAATATTGTGGATCCTCATGTGGGTCATCAGTGGGTCTGGGTTCTTGAAATGTGTAACACAGCTGTTTAGCACTTGAGCTAACAAAGTAATTTGTAGTAGCAGAAGGCTTTTATCTTCCACTAGGGGGGAATGGATACACATACTTTGCTGGTGAGTTTAACAAATCTTTTCTAGCTCATGAAGAAATTATGAGGCTTGGGGGTAGTAGGTTAACTGGTCCTAAGGCAAAGATTCAGAAAGTCATAGTCTAAAAATAGAAACACACCCCAAGAATGATGCCTAGTTTCCTTTTATCTGTTTCTGGATTTCTGAGAGCTTTGGGATATGCTCAGGTCAAACTTTTTTCTGCAACTAAGAGGGGAAAAAATTGAAAAAGTAGGACTTTAAGAAAAACACCAAGTATTACAAGATGCACAGTAAAAGTGTCTGAGTAGGTGAAATATAGTAACATATTTGGCGACTGAAAGCAGGGTCATCAGTTCAAAAGCGCTGAGCTGCCTCCACCATAGACATCAGTTCCTGTGCTACATACAATGGCTCAAAGCCTCCTGGTGCTACCCTTACTCCATTCACTACAGTAAAAAGCAGCTTACCTGACAAACTGTCCCAGTGGTTTCTACATTAAATTACTGTGAAGCAAAGGTGACAGGACCTGACATTTAGTAAAAAAACTTTCCAAAATCACTAGTGATGCGAAGATCCCAGTTCTGGGATCTTTGATTGCCAAAGTTGGGAGGGCTTTTGAGTTTGGGTCTCAGCCAGGCCCTCAGTCCTGTGATGTGCTGAGGGTCTTCGCCTCCCTAAAAACCTTGGCTACAGATGCTCTTCTAACTGTGCCACCTTGCGTCTCAATTACTGCCCTCAATTTTTATTTTCCCTACCCCTGTTCATTCTTCTATTAATGCCAGTCCTCCTCCCTTTCCCTCCCTCGTGGCAATGAATTTTCATTCACTGTGGGCCTCTCCAGTTCCCACTGAAGTCAATGAGTGCTTTGCCATTGACTTCCGTGGGAACAAGGTCTGGCCTTTCCTATTCTTTCTCTCTCTTCACCCACCCACAGCTGTCGTCTATCTATTCTTATGCTGCTTCTCTAGGTTTTTTTAATTCTCTGTCCAATATTATAAACTTCATATTTTTTTAATATTTCTCTGGCCTCTTTATGCACTGTAATCTGAACCTTTTGCTATTTAACCTCCCTAACATTTCACACACCCATTCCCTTGTCCCTCTTTCATTTAGTTTCTTTTCCAGCTTTTGGCTTTCCTATTTTAACCTCTCTGAATGAAATAAAAAACAGAAAAATAAAGGAAAGTACTAAGAACTTCATACAGTAGCTGGGTGATGTGGTGGTTTGGATTCATCAAAGGGTATTCGTTTTTCAAATTTTAATAGCCTAGATAGGAATCTTGTTCATTATTCATCTGTGTTAGAATTGTAATGAAACACTGCAGTGGGGGGAATTAAATTTCTAGACAGACGCTTCATAAATAAAGAAGCATTTCATAAATATCAAATTATGCCACTATCTTAACATGTGCAGGTTCTCTGTCATTACAGAAATGCGATAATGATCTCTGATTATTCATTATAATTTAAGAATGCATGAGTAGAAAATGTGTGCATGAAGGAAGGAAATACCTGTAGCACTGAAGTTTTACCTTTTTTCTTTTATACATGAGTTTTAGGGGGGTTTGCAGTATTAATTCAGCACTCATTTCAGCAGAGAAAATTAATATGTGGTTAAGTAGTATCTTTGTTCAACAGTACGTTTAACTGTATGTTTCACTAACTGCTGAATAATACTTCTTCCTTGCAACAGGCTCTTTCTCTTTGAACAGTACTCTGTTCCCACTGGCGCTTTCACAGATATGGTCAACATGAAAACTTATTTTGTTGGTTTTTAAAATATGTTTCATGAACAGAATTAAATAATTATATTTCCCAGTTTTCTTTTGTATTACAGACAGATATAATCTATTCATTGCCTAAGTAGGTTCATGACAGGCAACAGCAATATGAAATTCTCACAGTCTTTCATGCCAAAGTACCTCCTTTTTACCTGAGGGGTCACTTAGAGGAACGAGAGCTGAGACAACTGGCCAAGGTACAGCCATTCTGTGAAATTTCTACTGGAAAGGGTTCCAATCATGGTGGTGGTTGTTGACCTGTAGTACTTGTGACAAGTATTTGACAGACATTCCCTAACTTATTTGATAATGGGAAGTGAACTGCTCATGGGATGCTATTTGGTGAATAATGTATTTCTGTCACCACCTACCTGATCTGGATTAGAACTGTGGTCAGATTTAAGAGATATATAGACAGGTAATAAGACTGTGAGTAGTAATGAAAGTTCATTTCAACATAGGAGGAAGTTTCCAGTGTGACGGATGTAATTTGTTAGGATTCCAGGAAGTATGATGCAAGGCCTAAAGGGAAAAAACATAAAGGAATAAGAGAAGAGCATGGTATAGGGAAAATTTCTCTTTTCATACATGAAGAAGTAACAGAATGTGCTAAGATATCTGCAGTAGCTCAGCTGAGCTAGCACAAGTAGCACAGGTGACAAAGTAGAAAGAACAAGAAGAAAGAAAACAGGAGGCACATGATTCGTGGACTTGGATGTTCTAGAAAATCAGGCTGGAAGAGACTTCAGCATCTAGTCATGTCCTTTGCAACCAGGAAGCATATGCCATCTTGGAGGTGCTCTGAATGGCAGAAGAAACATGAAGCAGCCCTGTGATTGCTTGTTTTGGAGCCATGCTGTGATTAGGCACAAAGGAATTCTTTAATAGAAGTGAGACATGAACTAAAGAGGGTTGAGAAAAAACTGCATTTTAGTTCAGTATTCATTTCCTCAGCAGGTTTCACTATCCCCAAATTATTCTTGACAGAATAGTTCCAAGCATTTATCTCTTTTACACTGATTACATTTTTATTTCATAGCAAAAATTCTTATTTCTTGTCCATATCATATCTAAAATGTAATGAGATCTTTTACAATTTAATTAGGATTGTTACAGAATAGCAGGCTGCAAGTCTTACCATATGCTGTAAGATACCATATAAAATCTGTATGCATACAGTATTTTATTATTGCATGATCAGATAGGAAACTTAGGCTATTCATCATTAAACTACTTGGGAAGTAAACAGAGAGATCAGGAAATTCTTGTCTGCAAAGTGCCATAACAGTTATGTATTACCAAAGTGTTACAGTAAGGTCCATTTTGTGAACAGAAGAGAGGTTTCAGTTATGCATCACCTGCGTGCAATATTCCTGTACCATATTTGCGTATAACTACAGCAGTAGACTTATCCTTATATTGTATTAATGTTAATATTTTGTCTGCGCAGAGGTGTGCTTCGTTATTGTATAACTCTGAATCGTGGTAAAGCCCAGTCAACACTCTTTTGTGGATTTAAATGCAAATCAAATAGTTCTGGCATTTAATTTCTATTAATCACAAAGTACTCCAAACTTTCTCAGAGTCTGATCTTTTCATCCTAAGCTTATTTGATCTTCATCCAAGTAACCAGCATGATTCAGTATTCTCCCAGGATATAATATTATAGTTTGCAAAGTGATTGTTAAATGCATTAATAATTTCAATGGGATCATTAATAACATCTCTTGTCAGTGATCTAGCTCGGATAATAACTTTCTTGTGACATGTATGAAGTAAATTTTTCTGGGGGGAGGGGTATCCTTTTCCAGAGGTTTCTAGATGTCTTTCAGTTGTTTTCCAGTGACTGAAATAGCTTTTAACTGTGGTATGTCTTGAGGTTTATGCATTCATTTCTAAGAAAATGTGATAATTGGTTAACCAACCATTCCTCTGTAGTTGGCCTGATTGCTTAACCTAACAACTCCACCAATATTTGCTGTAAGTAACAGTAATTACATGTATTTTTCATGATAATGCCATGTTGTTACAGACTAATTTAAGGCAGCAAGTGTCTATTGACACAAGTCATATAAATCTATTAAAATAGTATGGCAAAGAGATCTCCTCTAGACTGAAAAATAATTTGGCAAAATTTCAGTTTATAAGAGCAATGTACCATCATTGTTAGTATTTTCACGTCAGGATAGTCACATGTTTGTAAAGGGTAATTCTCTGGCTGTTGGCATACCTCTAAGAACCCCAAAAGGCACTATAACTTGGAGAGAGGCTTTAATCATCTTTGTCTCCCTATTTACCCCTGCCAATTTGATGGATCGCCGTCTTGCAGCATTAATCTTGCAGATCACCATATCCTCCTGCAACGATAGCAAGCTATCTCTATATATCTCTACATGCTCTATATTGCTTTCTCCTGTTTTCCACATGGAGAATAAAGTAAGTCCAGCTACTTGTTGGCCCTGCAAAGAGATTGCCACTGGTCAAGCAAGGATCACTCTTCTTTCTGCTTTATCTGCCTTGGTGTGATGTGCAGCCATGCAGCCAAGGACCAAGGTGACATCCTTTATCAAAGAAAGTAGGTTAAGAAAAAAAATTCAGTTGTGGAAACAATATAGCCCGCTGAAACAATGAGAGGGAAATCCCTGCCAAACATTGACATAACTCATTAGCAACCGGTTCAGTAAGTAGTTGCCTCTGTGCATTGTCTGCTGTGAGAAAGCGAGTTTTCACTGTCATAGGAAAATGAGAAAGTCCTTAGGTAGACGTGCTTGTAACTGTCCTTTGCTGAAACATATTCTGGTTACTCTTCTCTGCTGTCTCCTTCCATGTGATACATCCAGTGTTGTATAGCTGATAAGCAAGATTTATTATGTATTATCAACAGCAGCAGTCCCACCTTTGACTCTTTTGCACATACATTGAAAGGGCAGAATGAGGTCCATAGCAGTAGACTACAACGTTTACTATGGCTGGTGTTCTTTGGGCAGTGAACGAAGCAGCTAAGCTAACGTGAAGCTAATTATATGTGCAGGACCATTCATTTTACTGCATGTCTTCTGTCTTTCTAGACCTAGAAATTTTAATAACATTTTTTAAATGCATATTGTTGTTGTTATTGAACTTTTTGGGGGTTATCCTAAACTTGGAGCTATTTTTCATCTGTCAGTTCCCTAGGTCAAGTTAGTCACCCATAAGAATCTCCATCTTCAGTCAGCAACCAGTAGGTGTAACTGAGCTGGTTGTAACAGCTGGGGAATGCAGGCATTTGTACAATGACTGAGTCATTGTATGCATTGGCATAAGCATCACTCTAGGAACTTTGCCCTATTGCGCTTACCCTCTTCCCTTACCTTTCCCAGAAGAAAAAAAAGTCCACCATTGGCTAGTTTGGTGGTTGCTTTACTCTTCTGAAACATTCTAGTGAAGCAAGGCCTAAACACAACAGAAGGGTCTCCAAATTGCTACAGGCAGAATTTTCCAACAAACTCCAGCTAGGACAATGATTAGTAGAGAGGAAAGGAGGCTATTCAATCTGGCCTTGTGTTATGCAGTCCCTATAGATGTTGTTGATTAACAAGATACTAAACAAGATACTAATTATGCATTGTACCTTCCACCCTGTGAAGTTCTGTGTCCTATAACTTTAATCCTTCTTTGTGTGCAGGCAAAGTGGGTAAGTACTTATCTTCTCTCTTCAGATGGGAGGCTGAAACTTAGGTTGTTAGCATTACAGAATCATAGAAATTAAAGATGGAAAAATTTTATTAGATCATTTACAGTAGTTCATCATCTTGCCAATACAAGCATTTTACTATAGAACAATGACTTCTTGCCCAAAGCCGCAGAGAGAATCAGTGTCAGAGCCAGGATTAAAACTCAAGGAGTTTCTGGCTCCCTGTCCTCTACTCAGACAGCAAGAGCATACTGCAGAAAAGCTAGATTGTCCAAACATTAACAAAAAACAGCAGGGATGATTTGATTAATTCAGATTCGTTGCTAAAAGGCCTGTAGTGGTTTTGATTAGCCCTTGGGCCCTCATCAGGCTTAGAGGGGTGTATGTGGTAAATTTCCTTTTACCAGTATATTACCTAGAAGATCTTGAAGTGATATGTCTTCTTGAGAAACATGCAATTAAAACACTACTTCAAGCAAATCCCTATGAATATCTGGATCAGCATCTTTATGATAAATAGGTCAGACTTAATCCTGTAAGCTCTTGAAGGCAGGGGCTGTGTTTTCATGATGTCCATACAGTGCCTTACTGGACACTCTAAACAGTACTGTGATAAAAATTAATTAATATTTAGTTATTGGACATGAGAGCTAAAGTTAGAAGTTATTTCTGAGGTGTAGCTCACTTGTTCATAAGCAGTTGCACCATGATAGTTCTATATGCTCAGTCCACAGGGCTATTAGTGAGTGTCAGTTGTTCTGTATCCCATACATATTTGCAAGGATGAGTATTACATGGGATGTGCTTATTATTGTTATTATTATTGCCTAGCACTCAGTATATATATTTCTATAGATGCTCATGTAACATCTATAGAATGAACACTTAAAAAGTCAATATTTACTGCACAGCTCGGTTTTTACTTCAACACTAGAATTTTCATACACAGGTTTCTATAATAAAAGTATTATTATTGGGACTGGAAACACTGCCTAGTATTAAAATTTTCAGATATGTCTCATTATAAGATCTTGTTTTCAGTAGCTAAACTTTAACTATTCAAGGAAACTTTTCAGTGATATGTATCTACCTCAGACAGGGTTTTTTTGAGAAAATTTTACTCTCAATAATCCAGTTATTTCTAAGAAACCAAGAAAAAAAATTGCAACTAGTGAGAAGATTTGAACCTTTGTGTTTTGGGGCAGCGATATAAAATTTGTCAAAAGGTGATCTTTATGTTGGATGTCTGTTTTCTTCCTGTTTTGAACAAAAATTTCAGGATGTTATGAGTTGTTCTGACAGCAGTTTTTCTTCACTTAACTTCTTCCCACTTAAAAATGAAGCTTTCCACTGATCTGATTCTGTTTACTCTTGAACACCAAGGTTTTTACCTCTTCAGTGCACTTTTGGTCCTTCCCCAGTTGTCAGATGACTTCTCAGACACTAACAAATGACACTCAGTGTTGAGTTTTACATTGCATTTTAGCAGGAATCTGAGAATGAGTGGTTACACGCTGTGGCAATGCAGAAGATAATGAGAATTAGCTCTCTGCATGTAGCTAAGGTTGTGCTTTCACAATCACTTGAAGATGATCTAAGTAGATGCTTTTGCCAAAAGTGGTGACCTCACCTATCCCCAGACAATGGTGGCACATTCCTGCTTCTTGACTTTTAGAGAACTAATCCAGATAAAGACTACTAACTTTTTGGCTGAATTAGTTTGATGACACTGTAACTATGCAGATGCTAGCACAGGAGTGGGAGTAAGACTGCTTGCCTATGGCAGGGACAGAGAATGCTAGCTCATGTAGTCAGCAGCTGAAATTATCTTAAACTAATAATTACTAGCAGTCATGTCCTCCTCACCTTTCCATTGACTATATATAATCTTTGAATTCAGTCAACAGTCCATTATTATAGAGATTAGTTGATAAGACATGGCTGGTAAACATCAACAACTTTTGAATATGCCACTAGTGAGCCTTATCTGCTGCTTGAAAATTATTAGGATAATCATAGGGATTTTGTTGTATGCCTGTACTTCCTTTATTGAATTACAGACCACCTGATTTGCACATATAATTCGGCCATGAAGGATGGAATTCATTTTACTTTACTTAACTTTAGATGTCTGTAATGTAAATATTGAAAACTGAGCTGACCACCTAGGCTCCCTTTAATCATCAGTGAAATGTTATTGGGACTTCTAGATTGGGACTTGTTTCAATAATCTGTCTTTAGAAAGATTAATCATGCTCTAGAAATGCTTACCTTGCTCTATTGAGTAAATAAAAAATTAATCCTCTGCAGATGAGTAATCACATGACAACATATACACTGTTATATGAGATCAAGCCAATCAAAAAACCTAACCACCTAACCTGGTAAACTCAAGGACTGGTTAGGCAAGGAGATCTGGTCAGAGAGAGACTGGAATTGGTCGGCAAATTCATGATGCAGCTGGGAATAAATGGGGCTGAAGGCAAGAACAACCAGTAGGAACAATCAACTACCAGCTCCCTTCCTCTTCTAAATGATAGAGGTCTGTGCCATGCAGCAAGATATATCAGCCCTACTCATGACTCATGTGGGTATCAAAATAGTGCAACTTGATGGATGTTGCCAATTTCATACTTTGGTGTTTTGAAAACATTGGCATTTATTCAAAGTCACGCACTCAAAAGTGAGAATTGCCATTAAGTTCACCCCTAAACGATCGTCATCCATACTACACTCCCCATGAGATGGAGATCTCAGATGGGAGTTTACACTGTTCCTATTCAAGATGAGCATATTTCCCTGAATTTAAAGGTTGTACGTGCCTATGTAAGAAAACAAAAACAGATATGGCTGGAAGAATGAAATCAGTAATGTCTCCCCACATTCCAAGAGGAGGAAAAAACAAACAAGTAAAAGCATGTAAGTCAGTCAAGCATGCTGTTGTACTGCTACATGCAAATAACTTGAACGGATTTAAACAAGTAGAAAATATTTTTTAGAAAAACCCAAAACTTTAGAATAAAATAATCCTTGCAAAATGTAAATAACTGTTTCTAAAAGCTTTATAAGTATTTTTGTTTGTTTTTAAACTAAATCTGAGATCTAACTCTGTACAGTAATATTGCCATGCTTTGTTTGGTGTTATGTATTATGGACGAACTGAATCAGAGATCTATCTACATAATAAAAATCAGACAAATTTTAGGTATTCTTTGAACTGAGGCCAAAGCAGTAATGTTAACATACAGTTCAATTAAATTATGTTTTAAGTATAAAAAGTAGAAATATATTAACTGCAACTGAGTAATATGTAAGAAATAAACAGCTAACTTTCCAGCTGGGCATTTACAACCTTTGGCATGTAACTAACAGTAACTTCAGTGAGATTTAAGTCGTTAGGTTAAGCACTATGCATAGGAGCATGAGGCATGAGAACAACTTCAGCGTATGAGAACAGGGGATGGTCCCAATGAAAAGCACATCTGTAAGTTTCATATACTGTGAATTCCCTGGCTCCAGTTGCAGATCATGCCATTGTTTCTAAGTAGCTCTGAGATTCCTCCCTGTGTCAGTGCAAAGCATTGTTAAAGTTTAATATTACTTCTGTGCTGCTCAGTTTTTTAGTTTTCTTGGCAAACTCCACTGAGGAGGAGGAATGCTTAGGGCTAAAAATGAATAACTTAATTAGAGTAGGGCCTTCTAATACTGGGCCAAATTCTGAGTCCTTCAACTGAGCAGAACTCCCACTAATTTGAGAGGAACTTTTGTTCAATTGACTGCATAACTTGAATCATTGTCCCATGTTAACCTCTGGTAGCTTAGTTAGTCTCATTGCAAGACACACAGGGAAAGTCATCTTAATCCTGAGGAGCTGAGTCTAAAAATGGGTCACTAACAGTCCTCTTCTAAAAGAGCTTTTATGTCCTAACTTCAGCTTGATTTGATATTCTCAGCTGCTGGTGATGCAGAGTACCTCTTTTGTAGTAGCTGAGGATTTGGTTTTGAGTTACTACTGCTGCGTTCTGGGAGAGCAAGAGTAAAATTCTTGATTGTTTTTCAGTAAAAACAAAATCTAGTTGGAAATGACTTGCATATTCTTGCAAGATGATTGCTTTTGCTAACCCAGCTACCTACCTCAAATTCTCCATAATTTCGGATGAGCAAGCCATTGGGAAATTGCGTTGTGCTGCACTCGAGGATGGTTGCATTTCACTCATGGATAAAGCAGGGGTTTCTCCCTCCACTTCTGTTTATGACAGTCAGTAAACAATATGATTTGGAATACTTCTGGAAGAAAGGAATAGTGCTGCAAGAAATATGGCTTTAAAGACTATTTTCTAAGGCTTCTAATCTGTCTACATGCATTGTTACTTTGTTCTCAAAGCACAAGTACCTTATGGGAGAACTATTATTAGCATTTTTATTGCTTAAGGAACTTATTATTAAGAGAATGTACAGGAGAAAAACAGCCTGCTCCTTGTAAAATGTCAGCTTTTGTGACAGTAAGGGTGAGATTTTCAGAAGTCCTCAAATTTACTTTACAGTACATCTTTTCAAGTCAGCAGGAAAAATTGTATTCACTTTGATGAAATTTAGACCAGAATGAAAAAAAATCATTAGAAATTTCAGAGAAATAGAAAATTTCAACTTGCATTGTCATCTGTTGGTCTCATATACTGACATTTATGGGAATTTTTCCATTCTGTTTTTCACTGCTTTGTCATTAAGGTTATCACAATCTTATTCTAAATCTTATCTTAATAACCTTAGTGTTAAGCTCCTTTTGATGGATTTAGGAAAATGTTTTAAGACATTTCTTTTTCGTTCAATGACTTCAAGTGGTGAATAATTTTACCATAACACTTGTAAATTATTTGTTATTATCTTGATAATCCAAAAGATGCAGATTATTTTTATTCTCAATTTGTCAAGCTTCAATTTCTAGATATTAGTTCTTGATATTTATCTTTTTTAATTAAAAAAATCAACAAAACCACTATCAAAAGTCTTCTCATTTAATCACTAATAAACTATTATCAGGTCACCTAGTTAGCTTCTCTTGGATAAATTAACTAGACTGAGCTTTTCTGTTCTGTCATTCTAAGACTTATTTTCCACACCATGATTCATTCTTATTTTTCTTTCCTGAGCCCTACACGATTTTTTAATATCTTTTTTTAAGTGTGGGCATCAGAATTACACACACTATTCCAGTAATGGCCTCACTGGTGAGAATCACATGTAAAAAACGCTACAAAATGCATTACTCAAATACTATTGCGATAGGGGCCAGATAGTAGCTAGCTACCCTGATAGATATAAAAGCTGTAACAACATTACATTCCAACCTTTTCTTTGGTTTTGGTTCCTGTGGTTCTATGCACTCACCATGTTCATTTTACTTTGAGTCTTGGTTGTTCCAAAACTGTAAAGTGAAACTCATCTCAGCCCACAGTTCTTCCCTTTCTGCCCCCTCAATTTTGTGCTGAAACTATGCAAAAATGTGCATTTTTTGTTATTTTTATTTAAACACAAAAATAGTTTGGTGCAACTGTGCTGAAAACTGGGTCATGGCTTGTTCAGAATATTTGCAGCCCTTTCAAGGAACATCAGTTGTACTTAGGGCTTGTAATGAATTCTGAATTTAACAGAGTTTCAGGTGGCAGGTGTGAACAATGTCCTGAGTTAAATGACTATGCTTTTTAATGTTTCAGAACTGTAAGCTAACTCCTGTTCATTTTCTTCTGATGAGTTACTGATTGAAGCTAAAAGTTAAAATATTTTTGTATTTGGAAGGTAAGTGGCAGATCGAATGTAGTTCATTTAAGTTAAGTTTACTGAATGCGAAAATGACTCCATAGGGAATTAAACTGAGGTCTGTTTTTCAATAACATTTGTGATTGTGATTTCCTCAAAACACTGCCTTATACAAGTTGGGTTCAGCATGGTCAGGTTGAGGACTCACAACAAAGTCACATTAGTTTAACAAGAAATCATGCATCAGCAGAGCAATAGTTACAGCATGGGAGGATGTTTTCTGCTCAAAGCAAATATAAGGTCATCCAACATGAATGTTCGGGTACATGGTTGAATTATAGAAGCTTTTTTCAGTCTTGGTAGCTGAAATTGTGTATCCTCTCAGCCAGTCAGTCGTATATTAATAAAAGCTAGCTTAAGTCTCAAGGAAAAAGGTTATATTGCCTCGCATATGAAGGAGGTTAAGAAGACAAACATAAAATGTCACAGAATTTCAACTGGTGCATGGTAACTTGATTGTCTATATGCCTGTAACATAGATTGCTGTTTAAAAGTATCTGTCTTGTGGTATATATTTAGTAGTATGAAACTTTTGGTAAATGAACCCCAAGTCTTACATGGAATTTAACAAATACTGCAAACCCTTTGGTGAAATAGGCTGGATTTCCAGCAAATATGGGCAATTTATTCTTTGGAGGGGAACTGTGTAAAGCCTGCCTGTTTCAGCTAATTTTTGCTTTTGATCTGATGCAAACCTATAGGCTTAAATGAAAAGGAAAAAACTTTTCTTTGGCAACTGTTCAGTCTAGCTCTGAAACCTGAATGAGACTGGACTTCATAGGAAGAGTAGGTTCCATACTTTATCTCTAAATGTGAATGGGAGAATGAAGACAACTTTGTACTTTCGTCATCTTCACTCTGAGCATGGATGACAGAAGGACAGCTAAAATAAAGTTGTCAGTTCATTTATGTTATTTTTATAAATAGATGGCAGTATGTTTACAAGAATTCAGTTTCTTTAAGGAGTAAGGAAATCAAACCTTAGAAATATAGTTTAAGCTGATAGTAATCACCAGAATTTCAAAGTAGTACTGAGGGATTTAAAAAAGTGAATCCTATGTGTATCAGTTAGTTTTATTAAATCTCTTTGCTATGTATTGAAATTAAAATATCAATTTCAACCCAAGAAGTATGGAGCTATTATTCAGATCCTCATGCATAGCTATTGCAAAGAAGCACAGAATCACAGGTTACTGTATTTTATGAAGAGCAATGAAGCTCACATCAAGAAACATGGAATTACTTAAAACTCAGCAAGTTGTGAAATTCATTGCAAATTCAAAACCCATTCCAGCTCTCTGAAATGTTTGGGAAACCTTAAAGTAACTCATAGTCTGAATTTTTGGAAAGCATGAATCAATACCTGAATGAACTTTGAGGATCAGTCGCCACATGATTCTGTTATGATGAAGTCACTAACGTGCTCCTGTGAAATCCAGTGGAGGGGCTGACAGCACCAGGGTATCTAGTGGACCCAAACCAGCTGTTATTGACTTCCTTAAAAATAACGTAGAACATGAAGCCAAGGCCCTGTGTAATTTTTTTTTTTTTTTACATTATTGGGAATGTGGAAAAATTACAAGTCATCTGACGTAGCAATACTTATGAAAACCCTTGTGTAGATGCCTTGATATCAGCAGAAAGGTATGTTTGTTCATGTAAATACACCTCAGAATGTAATACATCTCATAGACAAGCTAATGAAGTATGGAGTAATTGCAGGGATGCAGGAATTACTCATAATATTTGCTAGAATGATTCAAAGGCTGGTCAAACCTAAGTGGAAATCTTGAATATTTTTCAACTCATGATAGCAAATATACAAAAGCTTTGAGTGTTCCAGAAAGCAGTCACTTTTCACTCTAGCAAGCATAAGACATAGGTAGAGCTAAATAAAACATGTGCATATGTTTCTCTGTTTCCTCACAACTTCAACTCAAACTGATGCAAGTCATACTCTTCTTGGGTATCAGAGAAAGATCTCCTTCAACTCACTTCTGTAGCTAATTTTCTGCTTTTAGTTGCTTCTTGAGCTCATCTCTTAACATATAATTACTTCTTCAGTGTTGTTTTTGTTGAATCTCATCACTTTAATCAAATGATCACATATTCTCCATTAGAGATTCATTGCTAGTTATCAACCCACTTTGCTGCATTTATGTTTTGGCTGCTATCTTCAGCATATTCATATATCAGTCACTGTGGTCACCTGCTCACTCAGTCCAGACCTGTATATGTGACACAGGTTAGCCCACTAATCATATGACTCCCAGCAAATGTCTCCAAAAGAAATTAACTCTCTGAAGTCTGGGAACATGGATCTCAAAGTTAATCAGGTAAAGGGAGACATGCATTCTATTATTAACATTTAATGCAGAGATCTGGTTTATTTGTCATATAATCTTCCACTCCATGAGAAGGCTTTGTCAGCTCTAGCTTAACTGGCAAACCCTACCCAGCACAGATGAATGCCAAATTTTGTGCTAACCCTTGTAAACCAAAACCATCATGTTTCATGTAGCTCTTTTCATATCTGCTATAATACCTAAACAAAATGGGGTGAGTTGAGGACAGAGTTGCAGCCCTAACTCCGAATTCCCTAGCTTTTGTGGGCTTAAGTCATACCCTTAACTTTATTTGAAAGTATTTTTTTGCGGTTTAATATATACTATAACTTGTCCTTTTGTGACAACTGGATTTATACTGGCTTCATCCCTAATACCACTGGAAACTGGAAGCAGGTCATAGTGTGAGCCTGCCTTCCAAATATTTTAAAGAGAATGTCACCATTCTGCACTCATTGCTCTTGTTCTCCAATAAAAGTTCAGTGTTCCGTCTTAATTAGAATGATACATCTTATGTCAATACCACATCCAACTTGTAGACTATTTGTCTTCCTGAATGTTAAAGGTGAACAAAAGAACAAAAATCTCTTTGTACTTTTTCTCCTTTCTTTTTTATTCCTATGAAAAGACCTGGTTTTAATGAAAAAAAGGAGTGATTTTTACAATAGAAATTCTTTTCTTGTCTTTTAATTTGATTTTCCTTGGCTGATTCCATAGTTGCTCTGTTCTGTGTTTGAAAATTTCAATGCTACAGGCTGCGTTCACATTGGCAAAGGTCTGCCTATGTCTACCTATAAGTACTGTCTAATATGTCTTCATATTAAAACCGTAGGCCTTAGTTGTCTGAGTAACATTACATCACATAGCAAAATAAACTCATGTTTACTTGTGAATGTTGACATAAATCCTGTGTTGAAGTCCTGCCTCCTAATGACTGCTCAGGTCACAGATCTGAATTTTATTGCTGGAAGTCAAATCACTTCCTGCAGAATGCTCTTCCTCCCACATATGTACATTAGTTTTTTAATTTTGAAAAAAAATTCCTCTTCTTGCCACACCAATCCTGCGTAGGACTGACTGCCTGCAGAACAAAATATGTACCAAACCCATACGCTTCTTCCTTGAGGAGGAAGATGCTGGATCTTCTCCTGTATGGATAGAACCCAGTTTAATGAGAACCAAAGGAATAGAGACATCTATGGGAGAAAATGAGTGAGGGCAACAGGGGAAGGACAATTGGAGAAGAAAGAGAAGATCTTGAAGAGTCCATGGGTACTACTTGTGTCCCTATACAAGCAGAGAACAGGAAGTTCCAAACCCAAGCTTTACCCCACCACTATGGCATACACTCTTTTCCTCTCAGGGAGTGATTTTATGGTCACTTCAATGCAACACAAGTGAGGGCTGTCACTGAAACAGCAGTCTCTCCCTTCCCAGCCTTCTGAATGTATATTCCTGTCCTGCCACCTCCCCTTTACAGGCATTAGGGAGAGACCATTTGTTCAGTAAGTCAGCTTGGTGGGCTGATCTGGCTGCAGATGGACCCTTTTTTGCTACCTTTTTCGCTATCTTTTTCTGTGCCAACTTGTATATGAGTTGGACTAAAAAAGTATGGAACTTCGCCCTCCTTTGCGCTGATATAGCTATACGGGTGGCCTTTTTTTGTTTGTTTCTAGGATCTGTTTACAGTGCAGCACCATAAACAGTTGAGATAAGAATGAGGGGTGAGGGGACATTGTAATTTTACTTTACCACTGAATGATCTGTAACATTTGCATTCATACAGCATTCATTTGTACAGCGTGCATATAACCACAGAGAGAAGCTGGATAAAAGGAAGTATTCCAGAGACAGAGAGAGATCAGAAAAAATCTTGAACAGCTAATCTGCTCTCTGTCTGACCAAAAAACTTTGCTGAAGTGACTTTTGTAACTCAAAAGCTTTTGTGTATATCCAGAAAGTCAATAAACACTGACTTATTTTTGGAAAGGCAACTGTTGTTGGCAAAATTGGTTCCTTATCTTTTCATAAAGGTGTAAGTCAGCATTTCAAAGCAGATTGAGAGAAGACATTTTAGGAGCTGTGATTTTCAGGCCTGTTCTCAAAAGATCTGGAAGACCTTACCCCTGTGCCAGCCACTGGCTAAAAGGGATTGCTCAGAACATTGTGTAAGGGCTATATTTGCAGGAGAAATCCCTTTTACGCAGATTTCGGTCTCAGCTCAATGCTGTCTAATTTAATTAAGGAGCATTTAAGAAAGCTTCATTTTTGCAACTGTCTTTTTTTCTCCATTAAAATAAACCAGTATAAACCCCTCTTTCTTTATTGTTTAATGTAGCTTTCACTTTGCAGAACGTCTGTAATAAGGGGGAGAAACAACGCCTTTTTGCTCTTGAAATTCAGAGTTGTGAAATATGATAGTAGGTATTTGGCAGATTAAGTGTTAATTTTTTGTCATCGTATTGGACACCAGTTTTTCTCACCTATTCTGAGGTCCATGTACTTACCCCTTTTATCACTTCCTTGTACGTTTCTGACAATGCAAAGTCAAGCTGTTTTGTTTAATATGGAGGAATTCCAAATGCATATATAGCTGTCATAGTGAACCACATGTTACCAGACCTATTTCTTCCACCTTTCTTCCTTTTTGGTGACTAACAGAAGTGTGCATGGGGCTCTGGCAATCCCAGACATCCTAGTAACATTGGTGCAAGCTACATTAAACTTAAGTGTTTCATCCGTATGATTTTACAGCAAAAGTTCACAAGACTGTGAATTTGCCAAAAATAAGGTGACATCCCAGTAAAGGGCACGTCTGCTCAGATTCTCAAAGTTGGAAGACCTCACCAAAATGACAGTGGTGATATTGTGGCAGGTGAATAGTAGTAAGGTGGTTGTCTTGCTGCTTCTCCAGGAGACAGATTAGCTCTTTATTATTGTCAAAGGTATTAAAATATACACATGCCTCTTGTTTCCATTCTTTTGGGCTGGACTCTAAGCAGCAAAAGGAGTTTATGTTTTCTACCTCCAAATACAGTATGGAGGAATGTGTGTATGTATGTACACACATACAATCACACATAAATGCATACAAACACAGAGGTTAGTTTTAATTTACTTTAAAATGCATAAGTGTATTTGTGAGATGGAAACTAAGAAGATCCATAATAAGACTGAATGAAGTCCCAGCACCTCCTAAGATTTGAGAACAGAAAGCAGTTTTCCAAGCTTTCATGTATGGAAATACCAGATGAGTCAATGGGTGTTCTCCGTGCTAGGAGCTTCCAGGGCTACTTTCTCTATGTCAGCAGCATTGCCTTATAACTTGTTTTTAAAGGCCACCCAGTATCCACAGCCACCACTGATTTAACTGGAGCTTTGGGTGCTCAGTACTCCTGAAACTGGGCTTATGGCTTCCATGATACTTCAGGAAAGGCAGTCACACAAAAACAGTTTAGGGAAATTAACATCTGGCATTTGGGTTAATGTGAGATTTGCTCAAGGTGACAATTCCTGGTAAAAAATTACCCTGGAGAGGAAAAACAAAAAAAGAAAGAAAACCTGACTTACTCATAGTGTAATAACACTGTGCTTTTAAAATGCTTTTAACCACAAACAGTTTGGAGCAACCAACTGCAATCTATTAAGTTTCAGCTCAGAGGGATTTTACTTTTTCCTCAACCCTTTCTTGCACATTATGTAAGTGTTTTTAGGAAATTCACGGTTCTTACTGAATTTAAAAGAAACATCTAGCTTTATGAGGAGAAACCAACTAATATCCATAACTTCTAAGGTAGACTTTGGAAACTAAAGAGATTTTTCACTATTGATTGATGGATATGTTCTATAGTAAATTATTTTTCGTTGTCCTTCTGGGAGTTATTTCATTTTAACTTCATGGGCAAATCCAGACTGATTTATACAAGTGTCATTATGTAGAATACTGGAACTTTTACCACGTTTCTTGCTTTGGGATGAGTAAAGTAAGCAAAAGTTGCCTTAGAGAGTATATCTATCCAGAGCAAGAAATTTTTCAATATCTAGCTTATATGGGAGAGCTTTTTACATATAATATACATTTATCCTTCTTGAATTAAGTAATATAGGCAATATTTTAATACTATACTGGCACTTATAACCACAGTAATTCTTTCTTTATCCACATAGACCTTTCAGGAGTTTCAATGAGAACTGAAACCTGTTCATCTCAATGGTGAAGGAGCCAATCTATTTTTGCAAATTAATAAAAAAATCCAATTAAATTCTTACTGCAATAACATCCCCACATATTTTTCCATCTCAGTTTTAGGATGTGGTTATTTTTTCTGATGTGCAGTAGGCTATGTTGTTTGGATAATGTGTTTGGGAAATCAAGATGCAATGAAATCTAATGACTAAATCCTATTTTTCATGGATTTACTGGGGCAGCCCATTATCTGCTATTCTACTTCTGCAGATTTATTAAATATTTTATGGAGAAGGCTTAATTCACATTGTATCAGACTATGTTAGGATAGCAGTTCTTATATCTAGGAATAGAAGTATGCTTAATGGCTAGAAGTGTTCTATAATGTTTCTTGGAAGCTCATTAAAGACAATTAGTGTTTGCTTTGGGACTGTGATGATTTTAAGCCTTATTAAAGGATTCACCTAGTATTCTTCCTCTCCCCATCATTCTTTTTTTGTTATGCAGGATGTAAACAGCTGAATCATTCACAAGATGAAATTTATGAACCAAATTTTAGCATGGGTGCTGTCAAAACAACATTCAGTGGTGCCAGAAGAGATGAGGATGTGAGGGTGAGGACTGGGCCTTTCCTCACATGGAGGAAATAGTGGCCTTCAGGTAACAAGTCTGAGATGACAGGAACAGAGGAAGAGAAAGGAGCTGCTTGGTGAACCAAGTGAGGAGCTGCTTGGTGAACTCAATAGCATAGTATCTGGGAGAAGAGGCAGTAGGAACAGGAGACAGATCTAGCTTGGGAACCACTTCTCATTTCGATACCTAATTCAGTACAAAACTGTCTTCAGCTTGGTCCTGGTAGCTAACCGATGGAAGATTTAAAAGAAAATGTAAGTAGTGGAAAAGCAATACTTGGAAGCATCTCTGCCTACTTGTTTTGCCAGAAGAATACCATTAGATTTGGTTTCTATTTCATGCAAACATTGACAGGATATAATTGTGATGATGGGCATTGTGCCAAGTGTATAATTCGGGGATGTGTTAGATCTGTCTCTTTTAAGGCTGACTGCAAATATTGTTTTATAAACTGGATAATCAAGCAGTAATCATCAGTGTCACATAAATGGAAGGCTAGCTCTTCTCCCACTTCAAGAAGCTGAAACAGTGTTAGCCTGATGCAGAATAGTCAAATGTCATCTGTACTATGCATTCCACTTGAAAACGAAAGAAATGCATTCTTGAGTTTTAGAAATAAATTAGTAACTCAGTCCTCAAACAAAACTCTCTTGATTTCAATGGAAATGCTCTGCATAAGAGAGTGGATGGATCTTAAGCCTTCAGCCTTCCCATCTGCTTTTCTAGGCATGAATTCAGACAGAGGTGTGTATGTCTGATACAGAGTCTACGAACAATCAGGAATTAACACCTTCCACAGAATTCTAAACTTTCCAGATTAAAGCTGATGCATATTTTGCTGGAAAAAAAACACAAGTGTATATTAAAACAAATTATTAATACTACCATAATTTAGTATATTAATAAAGTAATTTTACTAAAATTTTCTAGTAATGAAGATGTTCTAGAATATGACATTGTTTTGTAGTTCATAGAGCTTGGCATATTGAAGAATGAAGCCAAAAACCATACTTTGGAATACTTTGGAAGCATGGCATGTGCAGAGCATCATATTAATGCTGTAAAGCTTATCAAATCTCTCTAAGAGATTTCCAGGAACTATCTTCCTGCGTAAAAAAGGTGGTAAAGGAACATTTTCTACTGGTACTAAGGTTACTGGGGAAAGGGGAAAGTTCATGGACTCAGGGAGGCTGTCAGGGTGATTAAACTCTGTCGCCAAAGGTGATTCATAGTCTGTTTTCTCTGAGAAATAACCCATACTGATTTGATTAGATTAAAGAGGTCTGGCAGATCATGATCTTAAAACTGTCTGTACCAACCCTTATGGATGAAAAGTTGATGTCGTATATTCCAGAATAGGACAAGGGTCTGTGTTAGACAGAGACAGGTGAAAAGATCTGAAGTAATTTAATCAGGCTCTCCAACACTTCTGTATCGGTTCCTCATGTAGAAGATGATTGCCTGCCTGACAAACTAGCTCTGCATAGTTCTTCATTGCTTTATGAATTGTTTTCTCTGAAGCTTTTATTGTTCTAAGTAGATGATAACTAGCACTGTTACAGATGACTCTGCAGTTATTGGTCCTGACATTGTCCCAGTGAGAACATGGATAGAAGTTCCTCCCTGAAGTCAGACTTGCAGAGATCATCTCAAAGACCCACAGCCTCAATCTTCTCCAGGATGGAGGGAAAATAAAGGGGCCTTTACCGAAAAATTGTGTCGTTTCAAGGTTTTAAGACTTAAATAGGACCATTGAAAGAGACACAATGGATTAGAGGTGCATTAAACTCAGAAACTGTAACAGAGACACTCTGGGACACACCAATCCATGAGGATTTTGTGAAGAGGAAAGATAAAAGAAAGGTTAGATGGATCTTCAGTGTGCTGAATGTGCCTCACAGTTTTTATAGAACAATATAACTGAACTCTGCTTAACTCAATTTAAAATTTTACTTTGTGGTTGACCTTTTCCAGATTAATGACACAGTTTCAGTGGTAGGACACAGGAGAGGTGCCAGTTACAGAGACTAAATAAAAACATTAAGAGAAACTATATATATTGTTGCCTAGCAGAGAACCAAAACATTTTTTCCTGAAAGCCACATGAACTTATTTTCCAGGTCTTAAAAATGGCTGTGCATTGGACATCAATAGAAAGGAACTCCAAGAGAGAGGTGATTTGTAGTAGTTGTGCTTTGGATGCTGATGATAATTATTATAATATCCCCAAATACTTTTTATATGAAAATAAATATTGAATTTGAAAAATAGTGCCAGAGCATTAAGGTCACACTCCAGCTAGATATTTTAAAACATGCTTCACTTTACTGACTTTAATTACTGTCTCTTTAATATCTTTCTACCGATTTCCAGATGTTACCTCAAATCTGATATGGATAACCAGAGACTCGATCTTTCCCCTATTAATCCCTTTTACCTTCTTTCTAATCAGTATGAATAATGCTAATCTGTTTACTCAGTCCCAGAACCCAGGTATAACCTTTGGGTTGGGCTTTATTCCAGATCTTCACATCCAGGCTATGCATGTGTCTGCCATCTGAGACCTCCATTCTGGGCTGGGATGAATCTGTCTCTGAACATGCCTGTCTGTGTACCCTAACTATATATAGACAACAAAAGCAAGTAGTTTGGATTAGATAAATTTTTAGCAGGCCGTAGTTGGATGAAGTGAATCCCCATATGAGATGATGAGGGCCTGGATCAAGGCTTTAGCAACATGGAAGAACAGAAAAGGTGGAATATGAAAGATGATCTGGAGAAGGAACTTTTAGGCATAGCATCATTTTGAGATGCCTCGGCAAAAAAGTAGTTTTCATTCTGTCTGGAGTTAATAGGAACTTCTTTCCTTTTTTTTCTGAAGAAAGGCAGATCCATGACTTTTGTTCTCTTCAGAACAGACTTAAGATACATGTGTTGGAGGAATATTACTGCAAAGAAGTCACCCAAAGTGTGAGTATTCAAACAACAATGAGCTTTGAAGATGGCAATGAAAACCACAGTGTTTACACTAGACAAAGAATAGGTGTAGTAAATAAAACCTCAGTCAGAGGATCCTGTTAACTTTTGCTAGTAGTGGATGGGCTGAATGTGACAGTTCATATTCTCTTCAGTCCCTGAAGACTTGGAGCTGTAGGAGTAGGCTACCACCCGTGAAGATTATGCTGTGTTCATGGCCTAGTACGCAGACTTATTTTCCTGTGATTTGGAGAATTGCTTTTGAATCAATCAATTTTGTAAAGCACCAGAGTAATTCCTTCCTTTTGGTGACACTGGAAGTTAATAATCTGTCAATGCAAATGTTTCATTTTCAAAATATGAAGTCATTTGGCATATGAACTGTATGGATTTTTGTTTGTTTCATGTCTATGACATACAAAGCCTGAAACTGTGTGTGATAGAGAGAGGGGGCAAAAGACCTCTAATTTGCTCATGTTTTGTATTTTAAATGCTCTCTCATATTTCTGTGTGAAAGAGCAGGGCTTTTAATAATAACTTTTTTTTTTTTTTTTAGATGATCAAAATAGAAACTTAATTTTAAGCAGGAAGTAATCAGTTGAGTTATCCTTTCATTTCTTTGAAACTTGATTCCAGGATCAGCTGTCCTTTCCTGAAGATCTTCAGGTAGCTTCCTTCTTTTCTTTTTATTTTAATTTTGGGTGACTGTTCTGTCTTCTCAAAAAAACTGATGGTAAACATACTAGCAATAGTGGCACACTTAGACTGAAGATATAGTTGCTGTATCCCTTATGGAGGTCTCTCTAGAATGCCTCTATACAAGCAATATATCTCGTTTGCATTCATACTACGAATATATTTAGTGTACACCCACGTATCCTGTGACTGAGTGTTGTGATTCCTTCTCAAATGGAACTTTTTCTGCTCTAAAATGACCCCATCAATACAATCAGAGGTGGTTCTAGGCTGAGAGAGCCAGAGACTTCAATTTCTTCAACACCAGGGCTATGCATATGAGGTATTGATTTGTATTTGCAGATTATTTTTTGGTTTGCTTATATGGACTCCAATTACAATTAAAATGGATTTTTATTTATTTGAAAAAGGGCTATGAATGTTAACAGGATATGTAGATTACCTGAATGAATATAATTTCTTCAGGCAGACAAGGCACATAAATGTATTCCATGTTTCCAGATATTTTTCTACTTGTTTGGCAATTTGAAATACAAAGTTCCCATCTGCCTCTTTCAAACTCACTGGCCTCCACCACGGTGTGATAAAAAAACCAACAAAAACTGCATGAAGTCTAATTTTTTTTCCTTTTTGAATGAATATTCAAACAAGCTGTGTTGTCCAGATATCAAAAATCTCCGTGTGGTATTCACTGCAAAGGTTAACCCAATTTCAGAAAGACTGGAGTTAAGAGATTTCATGGGCATTACTTAAGTAAAATTACCACCTAAGTGAAATGGGAAAACATCACATGAAAAACAAACAAAACTGTCTTGTAAAAAGATGTCTTAAGCCCAAATGAAACAAGAATATCATTGAGTCTAGTTAAAAATCGAGGTGAAAAATTGGAAGAAATTTGCAGGGAACTTTGCCATTTTGTTTTACAGAAAATGAATGGATGTGTTCCCATTTCTGTGGAAAATTTTGGAGGTACCTCACATAATTTATAATTGATTTTCCACTAAACTGTTGAAAAATCTTTTTTTTGCTTCTGCTGCTAAAGTGCAACACCAGCAAAAATCTGCAGAACATCTTGGCAAATTCTTCAGAAATGAACTCTACCTCAAAAACCTGAAAGTATGATGTCTTCTTTTTTTTTTTTTTTTTTATTTGAAAAAGAGAATACCATGAATGTGTGGAATACATTAGTTCCATAATTCAGTAAAAGGCCTTAGTACTGTAGTTATAGCAGTACATTTTAGCAGAACATTTCAAATGACACTTTGAGGTAAATTTTATACTTTTTAGATTTGAAATATAATAGTGCCTTTTTAGAGCTCTTGGACCTAATCTATGACTTAGACACCATACACCAACAAGTGTCAAACCTGCAGTTGGTTTGCTGTTTCCTAGATTTCTAAAAGTCTGGATATTAGAACTCCTTAAAGAATCATCTCGTGGGTTTTATTACTGTATAATGAATCTTTCAGGTCTGAGTTGCTGACTGAATTTTCTGTAGCAACAAAAATGCTTTATTATCTGGAGAACAGTTAAAGAAATGAGAAGTTTCATTTACTGTGTGAGAACTTTGCCCACAACTTGAATGCAGTACAAAGAGCCATTAGAATTAACCTGAATTGACAACTTCACCAGAAATCAAGGAGAAACAGTTCTCTTTTCCTCTAAAGTATAGTTCTATCTGCACTGTTTTGAGGTCTCACGTTTGATATAGATGGGAGTGAGATGTACATTTTTACTGTTCATATTGTAGCCATGCTGTGCAGGAAGAAGTCTTCAGCTAAAGCTGAAGGTCCTTTGGAATTAAATCCACATTTTGCTGCTGATATCAGTGGGACCAGCATTTCACCCTTAGGTTCCGTAAAAATCAACCTGGAACCATTCCTAATCCACTACACTGATTTTTCAAAACCATATCTCCACAGCATCTTTTGCAAAATTACTTGCTCAGTAGGCTTTAGAAACAGCTAAATGAAAGGGTTTCACTTGCTCTCTCAAGCTACAGACAGTAAGCTGCCATTTATCTCCTAAAGCCCTTGAGAATATGTTTTAGTTTAGCTACGGTATTAGTTCCAGTCATAGCACTGATATGAAAAAAAGTGTGTAAGATTAGTTTCACTGCTAGTAGTCTTAAATTTACGCATTTCACTTGGACCGGTGAGATTTTCAGATACTCTTTGAAAAACATTTCAGTCAGTATTTTCTGTCACTGTAGATCCATTATATAGCTTGAAAATTACTGCTTAAGAGACAGATATATACCTTTGTTTCTCATTTCCTAACAGCTAGTATTAGATTATGCATATTAAGTTGCTAAGACCTAGTTTTGCTCAAGCTTATTTTCAAAATGCCCATTTGTATCTCTGTCTTGATAGAGAGCCAAGGCTGGATATTGTTGTGTTTTCTGAATTGAAAACCTTCAAATACATACTAGAATATTAACTGAAAATTCTCATCTGAAATAGTAATTACCTGACAATATTGTTACCACACGATGTCCAAGCCAATTTTGAATACCTTCTACATGTAAATGTTTAAAGCATATGAATTATAGCCAGTTTTGCACTTCAAACAGAATATTTCCGGTTTAGATATGATCTAGAATTAAGAAGTTGGTTCCTGCCTTCAAAACTGATTATTTAGTGACTAATTTTGAAAAGAATCCTACTTGATCTTTGACGTAGAATTTAGCGTTTTTTTCCTTGCAATGGTCTTCTGTACCAGGTATATATATATATATATATAATATATATATATATTCATAGTTTTGGTCACTTTTCGTGAAGATTGCTCATTTGCCTAAGTGCTAAACACAAGTTTACATGATGCAGATCAACTGAGCTTCACTGTACTCAGGGTAACACCTGTCTGTAAGGCACTAAAGGGAAAGTATGAAATCTGACTTCAGGTTAGCAATCTATTCTCATATTATTTCAGGTTGCAAACTAATTGTAAGAGAAACATCTGCCCTCTAGAATCTGATTTAATGATTCAAGGCTTCTATGCTCAGATATTTTTGCTACAGTGTACTTTGGCTGTGAAGCTTCTCATGCTGGTATTTGAGTGTGACATGGCTCCATTTACTAAAACCACACTAGAAGCTTCTTTGATTTATGTGACTTATTTATAATTATTTAGGATGCTAATTTTACTTCTTTAAATTTGCTGAGCTGTAAGGCTTGATGGATACCATAAAAAGAGTCCTTTTTATTTATTAATTGATTAATTCTATAAAAATCTGATGCTACTTCATAATTAAATTGTTCTGTATGTTCACAAAGACAAAACTGTAGAGGAAATTAGTGGCAAAAGAACTCTCAGCCCTTCCCCCTCTATTTAAAAAGGAACATTATATCCATTTTCAAGTTAGCATATCCCAAGGGGAAATTGCTATGTAACTTCTATTCTCTCTCAAAAAAAGCTCTTCAGTCAGTTACAAAATAATGGCCACAGATTTATTCTATAGCTCCTAAAGATTACTTCAATGCATAGAAAAATAAAATGACACAAGTACCTTATTAAAGGCTGAATATTAGTGTTAATTTCACATTTTTTGATGAGTTCTTTTTAGTTACTGTTAATTTAAACTGATTCAAGTGGGGTGATTTGGATGCAAATTCTTCTGTGTAATTTGTGTTGTTTTTTAAAAAAGAGAAACTTTGTAACATAATGAATTATATGCTGGAGGAGACCTTTGACTAGGATAAATACACAGGTTGGGAGTAGGAAAGTGCAATTAAATATAGGACTTAAGAGTGTATGATGTCATCCTCTGCTATTTTAAATATGTCTCTGAACAGATGCAAACTGGTGAACATAATCCTGGATGTAAAAGTGGTAATATCAGCTAATCCACATTTTATGGTGTTTGTTTTTGGTTTTGTTTTTATAAAATCCTGTCATACGTGCAGAAGAAAGGTGAAATACTGCAAACTAAATTATCTTCCCTTCTTATCTCTCATATTTTCATCTGCTGTGTTGTCCCTTAGATGTACAATGTCATTCTAATTCCACTGGCTGTTTTTTCTTTTCATTCTAATTTCACCTTGCTTTCACCTTTATTACTCTTTTCTTCCACAAAATCTACAAACACTATCTATCTTTTTGGAGTCAGTGATTCTCTTTCACCGAAATTTATACCCAAGGTACTACGAACAATGAGATGCAATAAATATCAAATAATACAATGTTAAATTCTGTACTGTGATTCGAGACATGGAAGGAAAATTATTTGTGTTTAGTGCAGCATCAAAGAAATCATTGTCACTTAGTCATGTGCTGCAGAAATTGGAAGTACAGATAGCTTAAGATCTTTTGACATGTTAGAGGCATTATATGCAAGAAAATTCTGACATTTTCTGTTATTAGATGCTTTTTAAAATTGTTTATAACTTTGCTAAAATTAAATTGCTGGGGTTGGAATTTCCTTGTCTGACTGGGGCTGGTTTTGTTCATTTTAAGTTTCACTTTCTCAGAAGATAAGTTTTACACATTCTCTTACAGT
Source organism: Gymnogyps californianus (assembly GCF_018139145.2). Classification (NCBI taxonomy): domain Eukaryota; kingdom Metazoa; phylum Chordata; class Aves; order Accipitriformes; family Cathartidae; genus Gymnogyps; species Gymnogyps californianus. Next base: position 156,655,221 of record NC_059471.1, read on the forward strand.
TGTTGCCATGACAATGATCACGAGTCTGTACTTTGGAGCAGGGACTTGTTATGTACAAGAAGAACTGTTTGAGTTTTAAGGATGGATTGTTTTCCTGCCCTTGAAAATTTGTCCAGGTTTGGCCAACTTGTAATTCTTTGAATAGTCTTAATTTACACATCCTCAGTACAGTTTTGTTAACAAATTTTTGCACACATTTTATGAATATTCCCTATGTCTTAAGCATGCCTTGTCTGCTCAGAGAGCCAATGGACAATTAAAACTGTTCGAAACACCTTCAATCTCGCTGAGGAAATCATTCAAATCGATTCCTTATGCAGTTGTTTCCAGGACACTGCGTGAAGAACAACGTCTACACCATGCAAAATTTTAGTGGTTTCCATGCTAGTTTGAAATGACTGGCTGTATCTGCATTGCATAGGGCTAATATGGCTATTCTTGCCTCTACATAGGGCTGTCCTGCACTGCTTCTGATCCTGGGTTAGGTAATTACAGTTTAGGTATCATCTCTACATTTTCCTCCCTTACCTGGTGTAATTATATCCACAGCCTATCTGTATTCTCCATAATCTTGCTCTTGCTCCTGAAACATCATGGAGAAGGTAGAGAGGAGAAAGAGTGTACAAGAAAGAAGAGCAGAGGGTAGGGGTGTACAGTCAGAATTCTGGAGGTGGAGAGAGAAGAGCAGCACAGGGAGAGCATGGAGGTGTGCTGAGCAGGCAAGGCTCTAGAGTTTGGGAGAGAAGGGCCTGCAAACACAAGAGCAAATGTCTTAGACACTCTAGTCCCTGCGTTCCTGTGTTGTCTGTTAAGTAGGTATGGAAACCCTTAGCAGATTGTATGTCTTGACACTCATCAATGTCAGGCTCAGACAGAGGGCGATGAGCCTTCTACAGTAGAGCAACTGCATCAGTGGGCAAGGTAAGAACTACGAATGTCATTTACCTAGATGTACTAGGCCTTTGATATGGTCCACGACAAAGTTCTTGCTGCTAAATAGGTGAGATATGGGTTTGATGGATAGACTGTTAGATGGATAAGGAATTGGCTGGATGGCTATGTCCAAAGAGTTGTATTCAATGGCTCAGTGTGCAAGTGGAAACCAGTAACAAGTGGTGTCCCTCAAGGACCCGTACTGGGACTAATACTATTTATTATCTTCATCAACAACATAGACAGTGGGATTGAGTGCACCCTCAGCAAGTTTGTGGATGACACCAAGCTGAGTGGTGCAGTTGATTTGCTAAAGGAAAGGGATGCCATCTAGAGGAACATCACAGGCTTGAGGAGTAGGTCCATGTAAACCTCATGAAGTTCAACCAGGCCAAGTGCAAGGTCCAGCACCTGGGTCGGGGCAATCTCCAGTATCAGTACAGACTGGGGGGTGAATGGATTGAAAGCAGCCCTGCAGAGAAGGACTTGGGTCTACTAGTAGACGAAAAATTGGACATGAGCTATCAATGTGCACTTACAGCCCAGAAAGCCAATCGTATCCTAGGGTGCATCAAAAGAAATGTGACCAGCAGGTCAAGGGAAGGGATTTCCCCCCACACACTCTGCTCTCGTGAGACTCCACCTGGAGTACTGCATCCATCTCTGGAGTCCCCTGTGCAAGAAAGACATGGACCTGTTAGAGAGGTCCAGAGGAAGGTCACAAAAATGGTTAGAGGGCTGGAGCACCTCTCCTATGAAGAAAGGTTGAGAGAGTCGGGATTGTTCAGCTTGGAGAAGAGGAGGCTCCAGGGAGACCATATTGCATCCTTTCAATATATAAAAGGTGCTTGTAAGAAAGACAGAGAGAGACTTTTTAGCAAGGTCTGTAGCGACAGGACAAGGGGCAATGGTTTTAAACTGATAGATTTAGATTGCACATGTCCTGGTTTCGGCTGGGATAGAGTTAATTTTCTTCTTAGTAGCTGGTACAGTGCTGGGTTTTGGATTTAGTGTGAGAATAATGTTGATAACACACTGATGTTTTAGTTGTTGCTAAGTAGCGCTTATCTTCAGCCAAGGACTTTCCAGTTTCCCGTGCTCTGCCAGCAAGCAGGTGTGCAAGAAGCTGGGAGGGAGCATGGCCGGGGCAGCTGACCTGAACTAGCCAAAGGGATATTCCATACCATAGAAGGTCATGCCCAGCATATAAACAGGGGGGGGGAGTTGGCTGGGAGGGGTGGATCGCTGCTGGGGCATCGGTCAGCGGGTGGTGAGCAACTGCATTGTGCATCACTTGTCTTTTCTTGGGTGTTATTTTGTTGTTGTTGTTGTATTCCTTTTCATTACAATTATATTATTATTATTAGTAGTAGTAGTGTATTTTATTTTACTTTAGTTATTAAACTGTTCTTATCTCAACCCACGAGTTTTACTTTTTTTTTTTGCTCCCCCCCACCCCACTGCGAGCGGGGAGGGGGAAGCGGCTGCGTGGTGCTTAGTTGCTGGCTGGGGTTAAACCACAACAGCACATAAGGAAGAAATTTTTTTCAGTGAGGGTAATGAGACACTGGAACATGTTGCCCAGAGAAGTTGTGGGTGCCCCATCATTGGAAGTGTTCAAGATCAGGTTGGATGGGGCTTTGAGCAAACTGACAGTGAAAGATGTCCCTGGGGGGTTGGAATAGATGATCTTTAAAGGTCCTTTCCAACCCAAACCATTCTATGATTCTATGATTCTAAGTTTCTACTCCTGCCATTTATTGTGTTAGCTCAGAACTGTGTAAAGGACTGTGTTGTGATTCTAAAAGTTGTGATTCAGATGAGGACCAATAGACTACTTCAGGTCAGACCTCTAGTTTTTAAGATAAATTTCAGGAAATTACACTAAAAAATACCACAAGAGTGTTAAAGTTGCAAAGTCATGTACTTCAAAGCTGTGCCAAAACTGAAGATATTTGTTCTTTTTCCAGTAGACCTCTGTGTATATATTACAATGATGCTTTTAACTGTGTTTTTGAATGCTAAACACTTTTCTTTGCTCCACTGATGAGGCAAAGTTGTTAATAAATGGTAGGACAAAAGCTGGATATTTTGACTGCTAGAAAGGATGTATTAAACAACGTCAGGTTCTGTGTACCCAAAGAAGAAGCAATCTAGATTTTTATGATGAGCACATTACTTCTCTATGTCTGACAAATAACAGGGAAATAATTCTTTATATTGCCATTCAAATGATCACCTTCCAGTTTCAGTGTCAATTTCTTAAAGCGAACAGGACAACCCATACTTTTCAGAGCTATTGTTTCACAATCATCTTATCCTCCAAAAGAAAAATAATATAGTAGGCATTTTACATGCCTATTTTGCTAGCTATGAGAACTAGACAAAAACTGTCATTCTGGATTACAGCTATAGAAAGTAGAGGGTATAGCAAATCCAGAAGCTAGTAGATTGCAGACTGCATAAACAATCTGTTTTAGCAAGTATGCATTGCTATAAAAATAGATTAGCAAAGCAAAGCACTTGGTGCTGAGGACCCAACATATATACTATCCACATTTCCAAGATCTCACTTTGGACAAGACCTAGTAAGGTTCCCTGGACCAAAACCACGTAATCTGAAAAACAGCAATATCTGAAAGACTAGACCTTCACTGTCTATCTGTTCCTGCATGTTATGGATGGCATTGACAGGATGCACATTCCAATCTGGTGCCCAGCCCAGGACAGCTAAGGTTATACAAAACCGCAATGGCCTGAATGTTTAGTGGGGGAAAAAAAAGGAGTTGAAAAGCTGCAGTGCACCAAGTGGTGCTTTCTTACCAAGAAAGCAAGAGAGGAGGGGAGGCGCATTTCTTGCCCTTCATTTCACTGGTACATGGTGGGGGAGAAGGGGATGTGAGGGCAGGGAAGTGGGATAAAGCTAGTACTGGTTTTGCATGACTTTGTGTAAGACTTTATAAAAGACAGCTGCACAGGGCCATCTGATTACTCCCTGTGGGTGGAAAGGTACCCTCAAAAAGGAAACCTTTTGCCCCTACTGAAACAAGAGCTTCTCTCCTTCTGTTCCCCTTTTTTTCAGTACTTGAGTGAAATGATTAATCTGTCCTGTGCTTATGCTTTTGGCTGAAGCACCTATTCCTAGAGCTGCTACGCCCTTTCAGCCTAATGATGGGCCATTAACACCCCATGGCTTGCATACCCTGCCTTAAAGGTCCTCACAGCTGGACCTCCTCAGTCCCAGCAACTACCTCCATCCTCCCACTCACAATGCATTCAGCAGCCAAGCTCTCTGCATGCCTATTCCCCTGCAAAGTCAGAGAGGGACCACTGTTCAACAGCCCATGGCCCAGGCATACAGCTTTAAGCAACAGCCAAATATCTGAGTGGGAGGAACACCTGCAGCTCAACAGAAATGGGTCAGCAAAAGTGTTCAAACAACAACAAATTTTTATTCCCTGAGAGGGCCAACGTGACCCATAACTTGTCAGGAGATGAAGAGGGAGGGAGATTTGGGCGGGGAGGGGGGGGCGGTGAGTGAATAGGAAAAAAACAGAAAAGGAAGTGGGGGAGCCAATATGCCCACCACTCAGAAATTCCTTATTAAGATAGCATGGCCCACTAAGGACTAAAAATACCCCCAAAATCCCAATGTAGCAGTTCTTACACACCCATGATTATTGGGAGGACTAGAAAGGTCCCAGCAGATGCCCTGCTGTGTGAAGCCTGTTGACATGCCTTGCTCCCCTGGGGCCAATTTGGATGCCTAAGGCATGTTTCTGAGTACTGAGGATGGATACTATTCATTTTGGGGGGATGGAGATCCCGTGTCAGGGTTCAGCTGATCTTTCTCCTCTGGTGTCTCCTGCAGCTGGCTCATCCGTTGTAGCCAGGGAGTAGGATTTTAGAGGGAGACCAAAGGTGTCACAGGAGCCACTGCTCACACAATTTCTCCAGAGCTTCCTACTCTCAAGCCTATGGGCAAGTGGACTGCAATCTGTTGTCTAGACGGCCCAAGAACTGCTGTGGGGTCTGCTGCTCCCATGTCTTATTCCCACCATTCTCAGCACCCTCGTGTCTTAAGTACTGCATCAGGGCCCTGAGGCTAAACTTCTGGGACTGCCTCCTGCCTGCACCAGTGAGGAGGTAAGGCACCAGGGAAAGAGATGGGGCTGCCAGTAGGAGCTCTTCTTTAGCGGTGGAGTCTGAGGCACTAAGGAAACCAAGTCTGTTAGTCCTTGATTCCATGTGAAGATGCAGCACAGCTCTCTGTTGCCTATAGCCCTTCCCTACACCAGCAGCAGGTTCTAAAGCTCATGCCCTGCTGTGTTTAGGAAGGGTAATGGTCTTTGGACAGACATCTTGGGCACTCGATTGACATGGCATGTTCTATGTGTGACTTTTTCAGTCACTGAGACAGAAAAAAGGCACTCAGACAGGGTGAGGAATGGTTTCTGACACGGCTAGTTGCTGAAGGCAAGGTGACTCTCACAGCTCTAATTGAATTGCGTGCAAAGGCATTAAAGCCCCTGCAGAGAAATAAAAAATCATAGGATCATAGCATAATTCGGGTTGGTAGGGACCTCAGGAGGTTATCCAGTTCAACCTCCTGCTCAAAGCAGGGTCAGCTATGAGATCAAACTCAGGGTTTTAATCTCCATTGCCGATCTAAGACCAATGCCTTAGTTCTACCAGAAGCCTCTTAGGATCCTTTCCTTCCACTGCAGGAACATGTGTGGCAAGGAGCAGGCTTTCCTAGATGTTGATCTTTCTTTGCAGGGCTGTTTTGCAGGGTCTAGTGGTGGGGCTCCTGGACCAGAGTGAAAGTCTGTACTGTTATCTAGAGTCTCCAGTGTGAAGATCTTGCGATACAGGGTAGGAAATGTCCAACTAGATGTCAGGCTCAGTGGAGTGCTTCCAACCAGAAGAGGTCAAGATTTTCCATAACAGTGGAATGCTGTTGTACCATCTCCAAGATCTCTTTGTTACCCCTGCTTTCAGGAAAACGCCAGTCTTCTTCATGAACTTTATTAAGCCCCGATCACCAGTTCTCTCAGACCCAGCAGCAGTTGTACAGTTAGCCATGACGCTTCTACTGGGTAATCCTGTTGCTGGAAAAACATTTGGACGTCTCCTAGTGCACTCTCCCAGGTGTCCTTGGAGGCTTAGGTGACACCTTGAAGAGTCTTCTGAGCAGCTTCCCCTTGCCATTAGGGAAAGCAGCATTTGAAAATGTGGTGGAAGGGAAAGAGAAGGTAATAAAAAGAGTCTGCGTACAGAAATGAAAATAGCAAGGTCAGGTAAAAAAGAAGGGATATTGAAGCAGGAGAAAGGTTGAATAGATGAAGAAGTGCAGTTGCAGAGTCTTGAGAGCGGGTGTACAATAACCACATAAAGGCACAGACATATTTTGTCATTTTATATTGTATGAGAAGTGCTCCAGAGAGTTAGATCTCAACAGTATGAGAGCATTGTTATTGTATGTGTGGTTGATACAGTCTGGAAGACTTTACAATAATGCCGTCTCCTCATCAGCAGTTGTTGTGCATTGGTGGGTAGTCACCTGGACCAGAGTTTCTGACTTGGCTCCACAATCTGAACTGATACCTGGTAAGCAGAGATGAGTGGGGTACTTGCTTCAAATGCCACACTAGAACTCTAATGTAGATGTATACAAGTTTTCTGTCTGTCCCCAAGGCCTGTTGTTTGATCTGATTTACTATCAGTTTTTATCTTCCCTTTCAGGTGGATATTGCTTAGATTATTGAAACTTACTATTAAATTTTCTAAGAGGCAATGGTGGAAAGAAACAGGACAGCTTATTGGATTAATCAATGACAAATATCTGTGCTTATATTATGTAATTATTGGAGTGGCAATTTCTTTCTGAAAGAGTCTCAGTTTCTTTTTTCAAATTCAAGCTAATTGTCTTTGACTACTATTTAATACTAAGAAGTGAATTTCAAATTTTTGTTTTAATGAAGCTATTTTCATCAGCACCATTGTAAAGGTGATATGGTTATTTTGCTTATCTTTGTAACACTTAATCAATGAGATTCTTTCTGGGTAGTTTTATTTTTCATTTGATTTTGTCTTTTAAGGCTGAGTTATTTATTTTTTAGTGCCACTATTCAGATGTCTGCTGTTCACATTTTGCATCTTAGATGACCTTCAAAATAGTCAGTATTTTGCCTTAGTAAATTTCACTTTTTTGTTCAGGATGATGAAGATTTACTAGAAGATTCTCTCTATGACTATGTTGAGAATTTTCCAGTATTCTGGAATTTTTCTAGTGCTCATCAATGTTTGCCAGAAAATTATATTAGTAATTTAGAGGTTTCCTCACCTAATTTATTTAAAACTCTTGAACTTAAGATATGTGAGTCAGTGGTTTTCTAAATGTTTAATTGTCACAGAGACTACCTCGCATCCTCCTTTGTTACTCATGCCTAATTTTTTGATCTATCAGTAATACCTTAAGAAGTAGGTATATAACTTGATTCATTCCAAATGCCACTGGAATACCTAGTGAACATTTCTGCTTTTCCTTGATCACACTTCACCATCTTGCTGTCTGAATCTAGCTATTGACTTATAATTAATTCACTGAGTTTACTGCTTCTAGAATGATTTTAAATGCCTTACTATTTAAAATTTTTTGGTTTATGATAACTCATTCATTCAACTTACTGACTTCATTACCCACTTATTTCTATTTGTAGTTTATAATCATTCTCATTTCATTGGGTTTTAATTCCCTCTCCATATATACATGCACATACATGTACATATGCACATGTACTATATGCTTGTGTATGTATATAGGTGTAAATACACAATTTCTGTCATTGCTTTCACCAAGAAAGGTATCTTCTTGGCCTAAGTATCTTTTTTTGAATCTGAGGAATCTTGGCTTCCTGGGCATCCAGCAAGATGTTCCTGAAAAATTCCCGGTTGTTTTAGCACATCTTCAGTTAAATGCATGTTCCCAACTCTAATCTCAGCTGTTCCTCTAAGTTTCAAAAACTGCAGGTTTTAAAAGATCCAACAAGAGATATTTCACGTTGGTGACCTATCTTGTTTACATTAAATAAATCAAACCTCATTTCATTAGGCAATTTTTCAATTTTTCAATTTTTATAAAAGCCATTAACTGTTCCTTGTTTATCATAATGAGGTCCATTATGGTGAGTAATTGAAAATGGACATTACTGAGTTACTTGATATCCCATGCAGGATTTCTGTGTTAAGAAAAAAATCCATTATTTTTAGAAATTTCTGAAGTTGTATTACTGGCTGTGTAGACTGAGAAAATGATCTGCAGGATGAAAGACACGGTAACAGAGTTTTCCTTTCTACTCTTAAGAACCAGATTTTTTGAGGGGAAGCTTGTCCTATATTTTTGTGAAATGTGGTAGTCTGTTACAGATACCTCCTAGTTTGATTTTGATTGTTTAACTAATTAATACTTTAACCACAAACACTGGGGAGTTCACTCCATCATCTATGACTCTCTAATCATGTAACAGGATGTTGGATGCAAAGCATCACCACCATCTGACCTGGTTTTCCACTGTAGCTTTTATGGAACACATTAGACATGAAATGCAATCCTCCAAAACCCATAGGACATGCCCTATCAAGTTTCTCTATTACTAATCACGTAATTTCTTTTCTCCTACGTGATCACTTCCAACTACTCTTGTTGACATGCCAGGCTCCACACCATAGTATTCATAATACCTCTCAGCATACTTATTTGCTTTTAAATTTGTCATAAAAAATGATGCTTTTAGTTCGCTTATGTACTTGGATAGGTATGTATTATTCTGTCATCATGATTCTCTCCTTTCATGTAGTTTGAGTAGATTAAGTCTTCCTGACTACTTCATCTGTCAGCCAGAAGACTGGTACATATTTTGCTGAGACGAAGGACATAAAACCATGTGATCTTTTATTTCCTTAGAGGTTACCTTGCTGTTTTATTGAACCAAAATCTTCCCTTACTTCACGTACCACCCCTACTATTGAACTCCATTGTCTTCTGCCTGCTTTTTAATCTTACTTGAAAAACAGCTTAACATTTCTAAAGTATCAGCTGGGTTAGCTTTTTCAACTTTTCTCAGCTCCCTGGTTGATGAATGTTGTTAGTGGCTGAAAATCACCTGAAATAAATAAATATTCCTAGCTTCAAAGCTTTTTAATTGCCTTCAGTGTTTCCTGCTGGCTGGGAGAAATCATCCTGCTGTCTGTGGTGTATTGTGGAATACATCTTAGGCACATGCCCAAGATACTTCTGGGGCACTTCTGAGTACCCTAGTTTGAGCTGAACATCATGTCTCTGAATTTTCCTCTGCTAAACTAATAGATTAGTTCTTACAGGCTGTTCTTTTCCAATGTCTTACTCAGTACCAGGTAGTTATTTGATACTTCCAGCTGGGACAATAGACTCTGGAGACTCTTAAAACTGGCAGTGAGAACAGACTAGTCTTTGTATTTTCTCACTTGACTTAGTTACTTGTCATTGGAAGACTGGAAGATCTGCTGTGATATTGACCCAGCTGATCCACTGGGGAATCCCATATATGCACAGTATATGAACTTCAGTATCACGGACGACTTCTCCATTTTGGCCAGCAGACTGAACCTCAAGTAGAGGTTAAATCATTTCTCCTCACAAGGCAGAATACAGATAATACTAGATCTGGTGTTGGTCATAGAAAATGATGACTGTTCTTCTTTGTTGCTATAGCAAAACCACATGTATACAGCACAGCTTATAAACACCACTCTGCAAATTCTGATGGAAACTCTGCTGCTAACTGCTCTATTTATACTTCACAGTGTCTGTATTAGCTAGCTTTTATTCATCAAGTCAGTCCCATCCTGTGTCAAGAATTGTCAGCAAAGTTCAAACACCAGATGAAGTCACACACCTCAGGCGGTATGCATAAAAATCAATCATACATTCCTGTAATTGTTCATAAAAGATTGAAACAGGAGGATTTTACTGGGCCATATATTCAGCTCTTTCCTCTCATGATGATATACTGCTTAAACTCCACCTTTGGTATCTCCCTGTTTGCCGCCCTAGTTGCTCTATAGCCTGGTTCTGCTCCTTGTTGTGGAAGCATTTTGAAATCATTATGCCTTTGTTTTCTGTGAGGCAAGATTTATAGGGAAGGTAATATCCTTTATTAGATCGTTTGGTTCGTTTGGAAAAAATGGACATTCTTGCGGGGTCAGAGTCCCTTCATTACACTTGTTTTCTGCCTGCTTGGTTTTTCCATTTCTGAGCTCTGCTTAGAGAAAGCAGGCCTGCTCATTTTGTCCTTTTCAGTTGCTACATTTTCTTCCAGTGTAATAGAGAGAACACATGTACTTGTGTTATTTTGTGGAGACTTGTGTTCTTTTGTGGAGACTTGTGTGCTTGTTTTTCCAAAATCCAAAATAAAAATAATAAAACCAATTTTAGGCCAAACATCTGTATTTTGGCCCTGGTATATGGAAACCTCGCTCCCTCCAGGTTTTTTGGAAAAAGTCCTGGACTGATATGATCAACCTCTTTTTTCTTAAAGGAAAAATAAAAATCTGCTTTACCAGTTACATAAGAAGCAGAGAAAGACCCTATGGAGAATAACAAGATATATGTATTGATTTTAAAATGACAAATAGAAACATTCCAAATATTTGCAAATTATTTATTCTGCTGCTTACCCCCCATGTAATGGAAAAACAATCCGTGTTGAGTAAGAGACTGTAGGTTGTGAATATTTTTAAGGTCCAATGCAGTCCTGAATTCCAGACCCATGCAACTTCTCAGATGTCTAGCAGAGTTTATATAAGTTTTGACTGAGTTAAATACCAATATATTTTTGCTTGACAGCATGACCTATACATAGTGGGCAAAGAGTTCTTACACTCTTCTAGTAATCCCATTCTGTGCTTTTCTCACTCTGTTTACTTCTCCCTGAAATGACCGTGACCTTCTGCCAGATTTTCTTGAAGGTTATGCTAATCTTTATTGGCACGAGAAACAGTAGCTGGAGCAAAAAAGTGAAAGAGAATGCCACATGAGAATGAACAGCATGCAGAGCGTGAGAAGTTTCTGCAATAGCTGGAACTGGAGCAGCTTTGTCAGCATGCAGTCCTCAGAACAGTAAGTGCGGATATACACACTGAAATATGCTACAATGAAATCTTAATTAATTTTCTGGTATTCAAAAAGGCATTTGGGATAAATCCTTTGCTAAGGCAGGTGGGTGCACCTCAGGTACTTTCTATGAAGCTTTGCGCATTTCATGCAGCCCCTCATTTGACCCCAAATCTCATTTCTTTTGTGTTTAAATCCAAATGAATGTGTATATCTGGCTGTGTGAACAAATGGAGAAAGATCTTCATATCCATATTCCTCTTGCCTGAGAATTCTGTGTATAGCCTTTCACATATAAATGGCAAATGTGTTTATGTGCAGGGTCAAAATAACTTCCCATGAAACTTTCTGACCTCGTATCAAATAACCACAGCTTAAAACACGGCCAAAGTTGAGCTACCTCATGTTAGATTCATGCTGATCAGTATGTTTAACAAGATGGGATCAGTCTTACGGAGTGGGGGGAAGGGGTTAATGCCACCCTTTTTAAGGAGCTGGAATTGCTGCTGCTTCCTAGTAGATCCCCAGCATTGCAGTTTAAGCCACTTCAGGCTCTTGAACATTGCAACATCTGTAGCATGGTTCAGGGCCAAAATGCAAACAGTTATGTCACATCTACTTTACAAGATGGAACGTGGTTTAACCAAGTTGAGGGACAGGCATGCTGTAACGAGGCCCCACAATATGTTTGTTTTTGTAGAGCAGATGAACCCTAAATTAGAACCAGATGTCGGTACTAGACCTGCTGTATAAGGAACACAGCAGGGAACTAGCAATTATGGTGGAGCCACTGTGAGGCCATATTTAAGGTTGCATTCTGTTTTACACTTACAGTGAGAACTCAGTCTTTTCCTGTTATAGTAAAACACCATGTTGCTCCTTCCAGTGTTGGTCCATGTGTGTATCTACTGTGGCATGACGAAGTGCCTTGTGCTCTCAAGCCAAGGTACTTTTTGCCTTTGGAGTGCCCAAACAGCATATATATGCCCTATTTCTATTTGTGCTTTGCACTGAGGTCATGAAGAGTGGTGTGAGCTTCTTCTTTCTTGGTTTGCTTCAACTGCCTTTGGCTTCGGATGTAGCTCTGCTCTCATCACAGGCTGCAATGTTTTTGGCCTTGTGATCATTTTTCTGTCATTTTGCTTTTTAGTTTGTTCATTAGTTACTTAGCAATTTTCTTTGTTTTCCTGGACTTTTTTTGTTGCCAAGAACTTCCCTCTTGGCAAACAGGGAAAAGAGGAGATTTTCAGTTTGAGTTAAGCCACGTGGCTTCCAATAGCCTTTTAGTTCTCTGCCTCAGAACAGTTTAGTCCCCTATGCCACATGGCTTTTTCATGACAAGGTCTTCTCGCTTGCACCTCCCTCACATGTGTTGAGGGCACGTGTCAGGAAGAATCCTTATTGTCAGGAAGACAATTCCTTATTGCCAGAAAGAGTCCCTTATTCTGGAGATTCTGCTACCTCCGAGTCCTTCACTTCCTCAGCTAGAAAGATCTTGAGTGCTGTCTCTTGATCTTAACTGGAAATCCATGAGGACAACTTCAGACACCAGCAGGACAATTCAGAGGACAAGGACTCTGTGCTTGGAAGGTCGTTTTTCTCATTAATGTCTGAGTAGTTTTTCTTTGGTGCAATAGAGTGCCTGGGGAGCTCAAGGAAGACAAATCAATCCAAAGTCTTCAAATAAATGTTTCTTGTTTCTTCCTTCCTTTTTAACTTTTACAACTTAGTGGTGCCACAGGATAAATCTATAGAAGTATACTGCAAAGGGCTATGATTTAGGATTTGACTACCATTCTCTTACAATCCACAGTGTTTAGCTGATAGCACACACCTTTGCACAGTTTTGATGCATGCCAACTAGTACTCTCCAAAGTAGTACTCAATTATGGTTCAGGGGATAATAAGGGCCAGGGAGTGTTCTTAGAAAACAATATGGATAAGACCACCTTGTTTTGGGTAGGTATAGAGCATAGCTATGAGGGCACAAGTTTGCTCTTGAGAACATGCCACTTGTTCTAAAGGCCAGAAAATGGTCCCTGGGTTGTTTTATTTGCTAGTGCAGCTGTAGCCATATTAGTCCTGAAGAGGTTCAGACGTACATTTATATGAATAACTCAACCTAGATATATGGCAGTGGGCTCCTGTGATGACACAAAATCATCAGGAACAGCAGGAAGCCTTTGGTATTGACCCACTGAAGTAAAAATTGTATCTTCTGAAAACTGTTGATCCAACTGCGTAGACCCTTTTGGTCACTCCATGACTGCACAGAGACCTATTGTCATTCAGAGAGAGGTCTCCACATTGTTTCACCCACTGGCAATAATTCTTCTAGTGACACATACTCATTTCACAGGATCAGAAAAACTCCTTCTTTTGCTAGAACCAGATTTTATTCCTCTCTTCACTCTTCTCACCATAACCAAAGAGATCCTTAGGCTATTGCCCCTACACACTGCATGAGTCTTTGTTAGCACTGGGACCTCCATCACTACCATTTAGCTTCCTGTTTTGTGACTCCTCCTTGAACTCACTCCTTGAGTAAGGAACAAGTCTTACAATATTCACAACCACATCATTAAAGCTGACTCCTTCTCAGCCCCTCAGAATTGATAAAAGGTGCTTTTTGCATTTGAGATTCTCAGAAGAAAGACACTGATACTCAGTCCCCTGGGCTCAGGGTCCACTCTTATGTGTGCCTACAGATCTTATTAGCCTAGTCTTTTCCACAAGTGGGCAAACTCAGTGGTAGATGGTACATGTCAGGGTTCTGGGCTGTGAACACAGCCTTGCAACCTGTTACCCATCTTCTTCAGCTTGAAGGAAACTGGAGTGCAAGGTTATTTAAAGATGAGTGCCACCTAATGAACTAGGGTGCTCTGAATCTACTATCTTCACCTCCTCTAGATGAGTCTGTAGTCTTTCCTGACACAGGAATTATTTAATTATTTATTTATTTAAATTATTTAAAGTGGTTCCAGAAACTCATACGGCCGTCTAGGCTTTTGTGGTCATAATGGAGGAGTAGAAGGTTGTATTCTGTTTTAAACTCATTCAGTCTGGTTTTTTACAGTCAAATGTAGTATGTCTCTGAAAATTTACAGGTCTTTAATCCATGAGTGAAACCTGAATAGTCTGAGAAGCTTTGAAAAATGGATCAATGAATGCCTCAGTAAATCGATTCAAAATTGTTCTTCAGTATGTCACATTCAGAACTGCAAACTTTTTCAGGACCCTCTGCCTTACCATTTCAAAAAGTAAAAGACCTGTATGGAATGAAAGTTTGATAGATTTGCTGGGGTTACAGCATATTTTTTCTCTTTGTTAATCAACAAAATTTTATTTTTCAGAAGCAATTTTATCTATGCTACAGTAAGCTAATGGTAAAAACATTCTGCTCAATTTCTGTCCTCTAACTCAATTTCAAGAGACAAGAAGGGGAATCTAAAAAAAAAAAAACAGTAATACATTACTTTAGTTGCTATTCCCTGTATCCTTGGGGATAAAAACCAGATTTTGCCTGGTTGAGGAAAAAAACAGTAAAGGAGTTCGCAACTTATGCAAAGAAGATATTGGTTATTGAACATCATGATGCTTATTATGTTTAGGTAGGAGACAATTCTAAATATGTGCCAGCAGGCAAATCACTTGCCCTGCTTGTGGGGACAAAGTATTGATGAATTTTAAGGAAGGCAGCCCTAAACAAGCAAAATAGGCTGTGCTATCAGGGAGACATGCCTCTGCCTGTGGAACAAAGCTGTGTGCAGCTGGTAGCTTTACCTTCCCATGTTTTTCTTTTTTGTTTTGCATTAAAAGTGTTACACAAGTAACTGTAACACCCTTACAATGTGGTATTGTGGCACATTAATCTAAGGGAGCTATGGAAACAGGTACTGCCTCAGAAGGGAAGCCTTCAACATGAGAGATGCTAATTTGAAGAACATTCTGTAGATTTTCAGTGAATGAGGAATCTCTCTTATGACTACTCTGAAAATAAGACATCTCTACCAAGATTTGAAGGATCCTGTTCTGGATCCACATTTTTGCAAGAGTTCTTTTAGCATGCAAAGGAGGTAGAGAAGTGTTTGTTTCCTCCTGCAGGTAATCATGCCTAGCATGCCAGAGCCCAGCCTGTGTTATAGGTGCTGTGCAAGGAGCTTGCCAAGTGCTGATTCCATGGAATATCAGCCATTAGTCTACATTAATGGAAGGCTTTTTCAGGGTTAGAGAAAAACGGTCATAACACTAATGCTGGTGAAATATATTGTGCGACTCACCCTGAGCAAATGCTTCCCAACCAAGGGATTAAAGAGTGGGATTTCTGATACTTCTACTAATTAAATGAGGGGGAGGGTATTCTGAATATTGATCTCTTGGACGATGTTCCAGTTGATAACCATGCAGATGAATGAGATTAGGGAATAGGGGAGATACAGCCTTGGATGATGCTCTCTCTTTGAAAACCCATGGCACTGTTACAATACACCATAACATAAAATTAGTCCTGGAGCTGTTAAAGGTTTAGAGCTCACATAACACCTAACAGCTCACTTAAATTTTGACTTGTCTGTGAAAGAGAAAAGAGGAAACTCCCAAAATAGGTTACTGTCAGTGTCTCAGATGTTTTTTGCTTTCGTTACTGTAAGCTTCTCCTGTCTGGCCCCACGGTTCCTCTGTTCTCTCCCTCACATCTGTCCTAAATGTTTCTGCTAAAGTCATATTAATTTCCTCCCACACATTAGCACTCCATTGATTTCCTGTCACTTGCCATGTCAAATTCAAGCTGTTCATCTTTACCTACAACGCCCTTATTGTGTGCCCCCGCCTATACACCCAGTTTCATTTCCTCTGACTGCCCCTCCCACATCCCTTATGACCCTGAATGACCTCAGTTCACAGGATTTGTGGCCCACAAAAGAAAAGACAGGGGTGAAACTGCTTTTAATCAAAGCCCTGGTTTCCATAGCAAGTCATACCTGCCTAACTGAAGGTATAATTTTAGGCCAATATAATCAAACCAGGGCAGCTTTCTTTTGGAGTATTCCTTTTATTGTTGTTTAAGTTTATGATACATACGTTAGCTTGCGTTGGCATGTGGAAGCTAAACTGATAAAACCATTTTGAAAGTCAATATGACTGTTAGAGTTGAAAAGAAAATAATTTTCTTCTGTTGTACGTTTTTGAGATTTCAAAAGAAAAAAGAATCTTGTCTTGCCATTGAAACAAAGCTCTCAGAGCATTGCTAGAAATGAGAAAGACCTGCACCAGTAACATAACAGTGGGGCATGATAAGAAGATTGATTCCTTGTGAATCAAACAGAAGAAAGTCTTGATCCTGGGTGTTTCCTGATTTCTCACACTTTGCCTACTTACTAAGTTTTTTATTGTTCTGGGATCTGGAGGGAAGCTGCCTCTTCCTCTCTCTCTTGCTCAGCTCCTCTTCCTAACTGGGAAGTTATGTTTTTTCTATTTTTTGTCTCTTTGTTTATTGCCTTACTAGGCATGGTATAGAAGAGATGGGCATCTGGAGCAGCATTAAGACAAGACTGGTATAAAGAAGAGCTTTGCATGGTACACTTTACTGGCTGTAATTGTGTACGTTTTGCCCAGGGATCTGTTCCAATGTAGCAATCTAATTACCCTATAACTCATCTATGCATGCCTCTGTGGATAGGTACACCTGATCTTTGCTATGTCCTAATATGCAGTATGTCTTCTTATGCCCACTGTTGATGTGTCTTTGTATCTAGTTAATTCAGCATAACAACTAACTTCTAAAATCACTCAAACTTTCTCATTTCCCTATCACTTTTCCAACAGTGAAATCTGTTTACATGGGGGATAGTGAGACTGGCCTTTTTCTCCTGCCTACACTGAAATAGAAGACTACACCTACCTACATGTACACTGGTAGTACTTCAACTCCTAGTAGCTCCCTGTTCAATTTTATGTACCTAATCACATCACCTAAATGTTTGTATGCAGGTTTTATGTTTAAAACATGTTGATTCTCTCTTTTTCTCATTGACAAGAAGATATACATTTGGGAAGGCTTTTCTTGTTTAGAGAACCTGGAGTCAAACAATGGCTGAGTAAATTTGACACAGTTTTTCTTACAAAACTTCTGCAAAAAGTGTCACAAGGTGGGGGTAAGAAGTGTCCTGACTGCTGTCATGCTACTGACACTTGCATAGGGGCGGCTATAAGTGTACAGTTCTCTTGAAATAAAACAGATGAAGGGAGAAGCCAAGAACATACTGCATACTGCAGGTGTGTGTGCATGTTTGTGTGATGGTTAGGGTGGTTTTTTCCTGAATTTGTTTGCTTTCAGACTGAAGGTGAAAACAAGTGGCCCTGTCTTTTATTAAAGACACAATAGGTCAAATTCACCCACAGTGTAAATATGCTTTGGCTTCCTAGTTCTCCCCACCTGAGCTAGCCGTGACTGTTTTTCCAGCACGTTTATTCCAGTATCAGCAGAGATAAAGCAAGTTGAGGAAGAAGGGGTGGGGGCTACACTAGAGGCCAAGGGCAGGGAGCTTTTCATGCAGCCTCTTGAACACATTGATTGTAGTTTGGGATTTTTCAAAGCTGCACATGTTGAGTAATATCTGCCAATAAACACAGCTCAGTGGGTGAGAAATCTGTCTGCCTCTTGCTGAGGATTAGAAGAGAAAAGACACCAAATGAGCAGTTTCTTCACATGTGGGTCATGCCCCTCACTGGGGTACTTGCCCCTGACCTAATCCTGTTCCACTTTGTCTCCCTCACTCCCTCCTGTCTTCCTTCCCCCTTCTACTCCTCCACTGCTGCACTACTGGTGGTCTGGTGCATGCTGCACAGATGTTTTCCCCATGCTATTATAAGATTATTTTTCAAGTGGCTTCTTGGAACAGATGTTCCAGTGTGTGCACTCTCCTTCCCTTGGCTGAAAGTGCTCTGCGCAAAGAGCAGATTGCATTGCTGCTCTCCTTTTGATCTAAAGAGCGAGCACGAGAAAAAAAACCCACACAAATGATGCTGGTTTTCATTTCAGGCTGCTTGGCAATGGTGCACCTGGGTGTGTGTCTCCTGCTTCTTTTCTCCCCCATCACTAGTGCTGCTTGCAGATGTTTTTTTCTGTGCCTTTCTTCTTCAGCCCATTTTTTTCCCTCTGTGACCCAATACTTTACTCCCACTGCTTTTAAATTTTCTTTCATCTAATACTCTGATATTCGTGCTTCCAAAATCATTCTCTATCCATTGCCAGCACCTCATCTTCATCTTCTCCGTCCTTTGGCAACTCCTGGACTGTTAGGATGGATTAGTCTCATGTGTTTGGGTACAAGGCCTGTCCCCTTTTTCGTCTTTTTGAGTTCAGATTCATTGCTTAGTTTCTCCTTCATTGCTCCAGTGAATTCACCTGAACATTGCTCCTTCTGCTTTTTCATTTTATTTCTCCCATTGGGTCAGAAACATTTTCAAGAGTCAGAGGTCTTGCGATGTCAAGGGAGCATCTTTCTCAAGTGCCACTTAATTTATAGATATAACAAAGGCATGACACAAGGAGGTTGTGAAATGTATGCTATAATTCAGGATCCTGTAGCTAGGCTTAACCCACTGAAACTCATCTTCTGGGATTAAAAAAAATGTAAAAAATCTTTATTTGATCACATCCAGTCTTTCAAATAGAGAGTATGTCAGCTTCAGCTCCGTGTGTTGGCCTTCCTTAAAAATTCAACTTACATGAATCCAGTCTTTAGGGAGAAAAATAAATATTGCAAATCTTTTCTGAGCCAATAAGATAGAATTTGGGAGTGGGTTCCTAACCCACTATTAATCAGCTTCAGTTGATTCAGGATGTTTTACATCAGCAGAGAATTTGGTTTGGATATGTGTTCAAAAAAGTCTGCCCATTATTATTCTTGTTTTGATATGGCCAGCACTGTATGTACCCGTTACTTTTTTTTATAATGTCCTCTTATGGAAAAGTCCTGCAGAATTTATTGGGGAATGATAACCTTGCATAAGAATGTATAGGATTCTCTAACAGGAAAATTATTCTCTATTGCATTCACAGTCTGTCCTAGATTCTTCCAGAAATGTTAATACTCCTTGTTGATTTATAGACTTGCAGAGAAATTTGTCTAGAACTCAACTGGGGTAAACTTATTAGGTATCATACCTTCCCAGGGAAAATTTAAACCACAGTTACAACCTTGTGAACCCTTCTTTTCTCTAGCTTCCATTGTAAGATTGTTCTACGGCATTGTACTGCAGTGTGTATCAGTAATAAACAAAAAACCCAAACAAATAGGGGGATATATGCTTTGGCAGCATTTCCCATCCACTAAACTACTCCTACCTGTGAGCTGAGCCTGCAAGCACAGCTGTGGTTGTGATGCACTGCTCTCAAACTAAGAATACCCGTAAATCTGACCTATGGCTATAAATTCACCTACAATCCAAATAATCCATTACAGGTAAATGACTCTATTTCCATTCACATTTGGGACCAGTCTACCACACATCCTCCTTCTCTGGAAACTCAGAAAACTGGCCTTTCAGTACTATTGCTGGCAGCTGACTTCTTGCTAGCCTTGCATTCTGCACTGAAGTATTAGAAAGCTGTCTTAGCCGCCTCTGTATTGTTGGTATCTAAAAGCGGAGTGGAAGGGAGAAGGTAAAGAAGAAAACCAACTGGTTTAATGATGATTGTCAACAGGCTTATAAAAAAAGATCATGTAGCAGGTGACATTGTAAACAGTCACATCCAGCATGAACCCAAAGTCTGCAAAAAACCTATAATCTATTATTTCAGTCAAAAAATGCATTGAAAATAGGCTGAAAAACAACCACATCTTGGCTATCCAGGCCATTTCTTCTGATCCAAGGCCAGACCCACATGTCATTCTGGGAAAACATTTTTTTGCCTTCTTGTTAAAATTCTCTGTTGACAGAGATGCCATAGGCTTGCCAGCCTATTCCAGTGTTCAACCATTCCTGCTGTCCATATGGTGTTTCAAGTGCTGAATGACATTTGTGGTTGCCATTGTACAGGCAGCTGCAGTAGGCTTTCTTCAAAAACTCACAGGGTAATAGTAGGAATATCTAGACTATCTCTGTTGGGCTTCTTTAAGCCTCTGATTAGGTGTAACCTGTTATCTTAAACCCTGGGGCAGCAGGCAGGGGTTGCTTTGGTTTGGTTTTGTTCATTTAGATTAAATAACAGTGAGGAAAGCTTAAGATGTCTTTATTTTCTTTTTTATAAATAAACATTTATATAATTATGTAAAATAAAAAGCTGGGTTTTTTTCAGTTGTTGCTTTGCCTGTCAGCAGACCTAAAAATAAAACCTGTGGAATTATTATTTTTAAAGTATGAAAAAAGTCAGTGTCACTGACACTAATCTCTAGCTGACAATGTTCTCTGTGATGATGGTATTTTAGCTGCCTTTCTGTTTATCCTTCTTCAAAAGAATTTGGAGTGCTGAAGAGGGTCTTTAGGCAGAGCCTGCTGTTTAAACTGTACCTTTCCAGAAGATGGAATCACAGATGGCTCTGATGAAGACGTGCCTCCACATCAGATATCATCCTTGCTTCAGGGTCCAAGGAGGAGTTCATCTTGAAACACTCTTGACGGGAACTGATATGTGCTGGACAGAAAAATGTGAAGAACCAAAATTCCGCTTGCAGCAGACCTGTGCAGACATAAGCAACCATGAACAGCAGGGATCAAAAGCTGCACAGCCCCTGCAGAGCTGCTTGGAGATTTGCTACCACTTTTAATGATAATTTAGACAAAGTAATAATCTAACCTGTAGCAATTGGCAGTTATCTGGATTTGAATGAGTTGTCAGCTGTCTTATGACTTTATTCTGTCTGTTCAGTTTGTTTTTAATACACAGATTGTCAAAGTTTTATAACATGCTTTCATATATCTCACTTTGGGAGTCCTTTTCAGGATAAATTGCATTTCTCTGCCTCTAGATGTGACCACCTCAAAATTTCCTGTGAGAGGTAGTGCTAACAGAGCTAGGGCAAAAGAAATCATGAGAAGGTGGCTTTCCAACTGCATTCAGCTAACATATGGCAGGGCAGAGAAGTGGTAGCTCTTGGTTGCAAAAATGAATAGCATAGATCCAAAATGATTGAAACTGAACACTTCAAGAAAGCTTTTACAGGGGTAAAATCCTCTGTCTTCTACCATCCTAATATTTAACAATGTGGGAAAGCAACAACGAGGTAAAAAAGTCGAGAAAATATTATTCACAATAGACTGCTGTCAGTAACTTGAACTAATTTTGTGTATTGATTAACAGTTATACTTGATCAGAACACTTTGAAAGAAGATTGCAAACCTTGTCTTATTTTACCTGAGAAGGGGAGAAGGGACAAACTCATCATAGCTAAGGAAAAGGAAGTATTGTCATAACTTGGAGTTTGAACTCCAGTCCCTAAAGCGCACTGAATAGTCCTCCGTGGGACACTTCCATTTACTATTGATAACTTTGCATCAGAGCCTCTGTCTCATGGCCTCTGTCACAGATACACCTAAAAATATATAGGCACCTTGGACCTCAATCCCACAATTTAGAGGCTGTAGATGAGGTGGAGTTCCAAGGACTTAAGTTCATCTTTCATGGTGACACGTTTGTGGTCTTGAACTAAATCTCTGTACTATGTCTTTCTGAGGCATAACAAATACTTCTTTTCCTCTGACCAGCATTCTGACACATATGATGTTCAGAATATGATGTTCCTGAAAGGTACAAGAAAGGATATTTGTTGTTACCACCCATTGTCTTTTCTGGTTTGTCCTTTTGTTCTACAATTGCCTTTTTATTCTGTATGCACATTTCATAACACCTACACCTTGTTGTGGTTCAGAGCTTCCATAGGGTTATGGCCTTAACAGAGGCCTAAAAGACTAACTCACACTAGGTCTGATTTAACATTCCTGTCTATCTTTTGTGATTTCCACCCTATCTATCCACAGCTTCCTGAGCCTCCCTAGGCAATCTTTTTCTGCATTGTGGAATGGGCTTGTTTGATCTGACTTTACATTTCTTAGAAGTAGGGCTGTTAATTTTGGCTTGTAATTGTAACTAAATATCAAATAAAAACAAAAATAGTAAAAAATCTCACCCCAAACATTGCAATAATAAACCAAGAATAAGTACCATGTTCCAGAATGTTTTTCTGTTCCAGCAGGGTCTGAACACTCCCTTTCCTTCACAGATCATGCTGGATGTTAATTTACTCTCTGTTTCCCACGTGCCTCTAGATATCACATTTTTGTCACACTCATCTCCAGACATTCCTCCTATTCCCATTATTTTCCTCAGTCCTGCATAGCTCTGGACATACCTTTCCCTTTTCCGAGCAAGCTGATCTTGTATCGGTGCTGATGCTAATCTTGCTGGAACTGTATTGCCCCTGGAGGTCAGAGGGTGCTATCTAAAACTACTTTGTAGGAATGATAAGGTTAAAAAGCATCATGGGGTGCACAGGGAAGTATTCTGTGGGCAAGGATAAGGCACTTCTTGTGTCATTAGTATCTTACATGTTGTCCTACAGGGCCAATTATAAATAGTTCTGCAGTCACCAGATGGGAAATGGTTTTAATCACAAACCTTACTCTCTAAGCTTCTGTGTCCCTTCTCCCTGGACAAACATGTGACAATTGATTAATATTAAACCAAATGTTGTTTATTTAACTGATAAATGGAAAACATATTACTGGTTAACAGCTCCATTTGGAAAAAGTGTTTTAGAGGCGATCATGTAAGAAAATGGGAGGACACCCAAGTGGCAAAATAGAGCATTAAGGTTGAAGCTGGTAACAACTGCAGTCAGTCAGCTAGGCAAGGCTGTCAGAACTTACAAAGAGATGAGAACAGGGCTGTTTGATTTGGAAGTCAGGTTTTAAGCCGTATTTTTTGATTGCACAATTGAATTTAACTCTTAGCTAACAAGTAGACTTAGTGTTTGAAGTTGCAAAGTCCATCTGTTCAGATCATCTCACAGGATCTTTTCCTCCTGGCTGGGAAGTCTTACAAAGTAGGCTTTTTTTGCCACTGCAGTGCAGTTGATTTCAGAGAAGGCTTAAATGACATTGCAGAAGTCTTCCTTTCTAAGGGACAGCCAAAACTTCCTTGGCTTACCTGCCAGCTCTATTCTGACTCTTGTGTGTCACACATCTGTGTTCACACCACACTGTTGGATGACTACTGAGTTTATGGGAATATTTGTGACCACTCTTAATTGAGATGAAAGCTACAACTCCAGCAGCCAACAGCAGGCAAACATTGGCTGTCTAAAAGATACGAGTGCTCTCTTTTATAAAAATGCATTATAGTTTCTGGCACGTCCTAGATGGCTG
Source organism: Gymnogyps californianus (assembly GCF_018139145.2). Lineage (NCBI taxonomy): Eukaryota > Metazoa > Chordata > Aves > Accipitriformes > Cathartidae > Gymnogyps > Gymnogyps californianus. The sequence continues at coordinate 156,678,673 of NC_059471.1, forward strand.
AGCTCAAGTGCTGGAGAATGTGAGGGTGGGACATTGTGACTCAGCTGGTTGCTGTATAGCAGTCATTAATATCTTGTATATTTTCCTGCAAGGACAGTTATAAATAGTTTTGTATTGATCAGATGAGAAACAGTAAGCACAATCCTTACTCAGCACCACTGGGGAATAAGCTTCCCATCATCCCTCCTCCCCTTTCTTTCTCTGACACCCTTGTTGTTCCCTGACCACTTTTACTACCGGGACAGTGGCCCCAGCCTGGCCACTGGTGGTGCAGGGACTCCTCACCTAATGGGGTGAACAGGAGGGCAAAGAACCATGAGGAATGCAAGGAACCTGACTCTGCCCCCACCTCCACATGCCAGCTAGATCGAATGGCTATAGGTCTGATTCAGGGTCCTCTGAAGTCCATGCAAATATTTGTGTTGATTTCAGTGGCTTTGGATCAGCACCTGTGTACACAGATGAAAGTAAGTTTTTTTCCCCAAAAAGGGACAAAGTCATGTTTTCTTTTCATAGAGAGAAGGGGAGCGCTGATACCACCTTCCCTGCTCTGCTCCTGGGACAGTCCATCTAGGTGGTGTTGTGCATCCTGATCAGTTGTTAGAGTTCTAGCTGATCCCTAGAAAAGTCTTCCTTGTGCGTACCCCTCCAGTCTTCTTTTTACGAGACAAAGGAATGATGCATAATGTTTTCTGCCTCATAGTTTTGAATGTTAAAGGGATAATCTAAGACCGGAAGCATTTTATGGACTGTGTCCGTTCCAAGAGAGGGAAAATTTAAGACTCTATTATCCATGGCAGCTGTAAGTCAGTGTGAGTGACAGAACACCTTAATTCTTTAAAAGCGCATTCACTTGTGCTACCATGCAATTTCTGTTTTTTCTTTAAAGCCTTTGTACCTAATGTTGTGTGGTTTAATTGATTTTTTTTTCTTGGAAGAATATAGATAAGGAACTCGCAAGCAAATAAACACTAAGGCTACAGTCCAGGTAAGTTTACTGTTTTACAAGTCATTTAAGTTCATGTTCCTGCATCTCTCTGATAGTGTGCATCCTCCCCGACATGATGTAGAGTGTAGCTTGTTTTCAAGAGTTACGTCTGTGTCATGGTTTAACCCCAGCCAGCAGCTAAGCACCATGCAACCACCCCCTCACTCCCCCACCCCCAGCTCCCAGTGGGATGGGGAGGAGAACTGGGAAAAAAGGTAAAACTCATGGGTTGAGATAAGAACTGTTTAATAACTAAAGTGAAATATAATGCTAACAATAATGAAAAATAATAATAATAATAATAATAATGAAAAGGAATATAACAAAAAAAGAAGAGGGAAAAAAAGAAAAAAAAAAACAAAGAGTGATGCACAATGCAATTGCTCACCACCTGCTGACCAATGCCCAAGCAGTGATCCACCCCTCCCGGCCAGCTCCCCCCCGTTTATATACTGGACATGACCTTCTACGGTATGGAATATCCCTTTGGCTAGTTCAGGCCAGCTGCCCCGGCTATGCTCCCTCCCAGCTTCTTGCACACCTGCTTGCTGGCAGAGCACAGGAAACTGAAAAGTCCTTGGCTTAAGATAAGCGCTACTTAGCAACAACTAAAACATCAGCGTGTTATCAACATTATTCTCACACTAAATCCAAAACCCAGCACTATACCAGCTACTAAGAAGAAAATTAACTCTATCCCAGCAGAAACCAGGACAGTCTGTTGCATGTTCTAGGCATCAGCATCAGTGCAAAAAAAAGTGTAATAAGGTCAAGCCCCAAGGACTTGCATGATTTGAAAAAAAAAAGACTTTATAGCCCATGATTTGTCAGTTTGGTTGACTGCTGTTGAGGTAATGGTGTGTGTTTAATCCAGCTTCTTCACTTTAATTCTGTGGTTTCAAAGTCTGTCTCAAAGGTTGATGAAGTCCCTCATTATAAAACCCTGCTTTGAAACTTGAACCATAAAAACTTTCTTTTGCATATTGTCTAGGTCATAATGAAACAGAAATTAAAAAGATTATGGCAGTAATTCTGTGGGATTAAAAAACTATTCCATATTGTCGTTTCTCAGCTGGAAGGAAAAGATGGCTTTCTTTTTTCTTTTGAAATGCAAAGGAGTTCAGTTATTCTATTCCTGGAGTATATTTCTATTGATCTCTTATGATTCATCTCTAGAAGAAGTCTCTGGATAAAACACTTCTAAATAAAAAACTTGTGGTTTGGGGGAAAACATACAGTAATGGAGTTTTGAGAACTCCTGCAATGCTTTCATAAGTGATAGTATTTTGATGAAGGCTAAGGTTCTGTGATCTAGTCAATAATACAAAATTTTCCAACTCTTTATGGAATGCTCGTCCTGTTTTGGGCAAAGTCCTTCTAACTGGTTACCCTGGGAGAGCACTCAGTAAGGGTGCTGGAAGAAGTAGGCCAAGGTCTTTGCACTTCCCCTTAACAAGAAGGAAATAGGAAGATCACAACATGCTAGAATGTCTCCATGCATTCCCATTCTCTGTTTTGTCTGAGCAAGAAAATGCCTCTTTTTTTGCTTCGCTGCTTAACTGGTCTTTCTGAAAACATCTGAAGTTGCTTTTCAGCACGCATAAGAGGAAGAAAGAACCCACAGAGAATTGCTTCCCAAGCTTGGGTGGTAGTGGTGAAGGATTGCAGGAGGTGATGAAGGTGGGCATCTTTGTGCGCAAAGTAGAAGAAATTAGGGAGATGCCGGCAACAGGACTGTGCAGCAATGACAGATATGGAGGTCAGAGAACTGTGGAGAGTCAAAGATCACAGAAACTTAAAGAAGCATGTGGGATAAAGAACAGCATCACTTTGGAAGCCAGAAGGTAAGTTAATCACAGAGGGGGACAAGTGAATGTGAGGAATGAGATTTCTTGACCCAAGGGCCAAAATCCTGTTTAACCACGGGAGAAACATGAAGGGTGGTTGGCTAAATATTGAATGAATACTTGGAAAAGGTAAGCACATAAAGTTGTGAGAGATGCCCTTGATCAGAGCAGAAATTGATGCTACGTGATTTCTGCCAGGTTTCTGGAACAGTCAAGACAGAAATTGCTGGCAGATGTCCTTGCTTTTAGGCTCTCTACAGACAACTCTTTACAATCCCCAGACCTTTGTGAACCACCTTCAAGGCCATCTCTGGCACTGGCCAGAATCCCTGAGAGTTACTAAGGGTGAGGGTAGAAGTACCTGCTGAGCAGAGGAAAGGGGCCTGGCCAAAGGACTGAAAGACCACTTCAGAGTTAATTGTTGGGGATTTTTTTATGTATTTTGCATGTTAGAGCACAAGTAAGGGTTGGAGTTGGAGAGGCTTGTCTTTATTTTCTGTGTTTTTTCAAGGACAGTTAGCTGAGGACCCAGCCAGCCTAATTTTTAAGCTCCTTACTAGTTCCAGAGAATTCTCAGACAGACCAGGAAAAACAATTTCCCTCTATTAAGTGCCTGGTCTAATTTTCCCCTTTTTCAACCTAGCCTCTGTGTTCCTCATTCTGGTAAACTCTGCTGCTTCTGGTCCAAAATCTTTTTGTTGCCTCTAAGGAAAGGCTGGTTGAAGCCCAGACATATGGTAGGGAGTTGGCAGAGAGCACAGCAGATAGCAAAGGCTCCAAGGTCTCAAAGGTAGCATGTAGTTGACATATTACACACAAGTATGGAGAAACAGTTCATTTTGGCTGATGTTGGCTAGCTACCACAGGTGTAGTCAAGCCACAGGGGAGAAGTAAGGAAGGCAGAACGAAGAGGTATAGGGGCAGGTTTTCCTGCCACAAACAGGGATAAGCAAAGCAGCCCACTAATTTTGCTGCCACCTCTGTAGGACCAGGTGAAACCAGCAGCAAGTATTTGTGATCTGGTAGAAGACCAGACTAGTAACAGCATTGTTGACCCCATTCCTGGACTGAACTTTGGTTGGAGGGGGGACCAAGTGTCAGGTTGTGCTTGTTGTCATAAATTATGAGGGAAGGGCTCAAGAAATGCCTTCTTTTGGAGCCTGTCAAAGTAAGTTTTGTGTGTTGCCCTCAGAGCTTACAGATGTACCTATCTTCCTCAAAGAGAGTGAGCATGAGCCTTGATGGCCGGCTTGCCTTATGCACTGGAGACAGTTGCTATTTGATTACAGCATCCTGATGGTTCCGAGTTGAGTCAAACTCGATATAGGGCAGAGTCAGAGGTTTTAGAGTTGGCAAGGTGCAAATATATCAGAAACAAAAGTTGTGTAGCAAAGGTTTGAGAGTATCCCTAAGACTACCTGTCAGTGAAAACATGGACTAAATTTGGCTTCATTTAAGGTGCACTAAAGGCCTGCACTCTGAGGACAGATGGGGCATTTCAGCCAAATACCATAACAAGAGCAGTGCTTGGGAACACTCTGTTTTAGCAGTGTGGATGTGACCAAAGGGTAATTCACGGTGACTGCCAGAATCCCAGTGCTTTCTAAAGGAGTGATTTTAGAGAGGGGAACAGTATATTACTGTGACAAAATACTTGTACTGCCTTATCCAACTGTCTTAGCTCACAATCTATGTGCGTAAGAGACAAAAATAGTGTTAGAAATAATGTAAATTGTCTAGCATATGACAAAAAAAGATTGTAATGATTATGGGAAATAAAAGTGAAATACAACTTTATCTGATTATGAAATTACACAGTGGAAGGAGGGTGATACTAGTAACCTACTATGTTCAGTGAGCTGTTAATAATGGACAGTTACAGCCTTCTGGAAAAATTTAAGAGGCATGGCTGTAAATCTGGTTCAAGAGGAACATTGAAGATTGGCTAAATGTCACAGAGCCCTAATCTGTCTGGGGTGTTTGGGGATAAGTCAGAGCTGGACTGTGCACAGGTCCAGCAGCCCTGCAGACAAATAGAGACGGCCAGGTTGTCATGGCTAGGGTCTTGGCCCTGGGCACTGACAGGACCAAAATGTCACTCTTGACTCTCTCTCACAAGTGACTGGGAAAAGGAGGACTTGAAGTTATGGTTACTTCTCACCTCCCTGCTGCCAGAGTTGCCTGAATATGCTTGCAAAATTATATTGTGCCCCAGTAAGACTATAGCAACCTTCTACCTTCTTACTTCAGTACCGACTGGTCTCTGCTCTCTGTATCCACTCGTCCTTCCCCCTGCTTGTCTAAGGGAAAGACACTAGTGCTGCATATAAAGTAACTGTATGTTCAAAATAAGAAACCGTAGCCTTTTTTAATAATGTACTTCAGGAAGATGAAATATCCATAAAAAGACAAGCACATTTATTTAAAAATAATGTCTGCCAAGGTGACATTTGCCAGTTTCTGGTACGATGGGGTTATTTTTGAGCGTGGGACTTTTCTCCTGGAAATGTAGAACTCTGGATGATTTTTTTGAGAAACAAGATTCAGATATTCAACAGATAGTCCCAAATGTTGAAGTCTTCTGAAAGTCTGGTTTGGGTGGTGGGGTGAGAGTGGAGGACATGGGCTCTTCTAAAAGGTATGCCCTAAATCAATAGTAAGGAATTATAATTTCCATTCACATTGAAGAAGTCCTTCCTATAAGTCCAGTCTTGCAGTAGGGTTTGAACAGGCTCATCCTTGCAGACTCTTTCTGATTTACTCTAATAGTAGACCAATTAAAATGAGGAACTGGTCCTTTAATATGACAGGACACAGTTTGCAAGGCCAGCTAAAATTTCACATGTCCAAGGTAGGTAGGTAAAAGCCAAATAAATACCTGGAGTAATTACTCAGCAGGGAGGGGCTTGCAGGGAGTGGAGGGAAAATAATTCTGGCAGCAGTCTCAGATAAGGAAGATACGGGCAACCAAGGCATGATTCTTTTAAGGATCACAGACTATTGCTTTGCAGAGTGGTCATAGTAAATCACTCCTTCCACCAATGCATATAGTAATATTAGGGGTTATAAAATTCATCTAAGAATTAAGAGAGTAACTCAAAATAAGGCTCCAACAACAGTAGTCTAAAACGATGAACTGAGCCAGACCAAAGTCTTAAAACAACAAAAATAAGAATTAGAAGGGAGAATCGAGCTGAATGGTCAGTGTTTAAAAGCACAGATACTAGAAGGAGACCTGTGACGAAAATTAAACTCAGGAAATATTTCACACTTCAAGAACATAGAAGTACAGCCTGATAAGGTAGGTTAGACTTGAGTCTTTTGTAGGAAATTATTGTTCAGAATTATCTTTTCTCACCTCCCTTAAGATTCTGTGTTTGAGTGAATTATTCCTGGCACTTACTGGGAATCTAAGGTCTGGAAGTTATTCTTTGCTGAAGAGATTTTTCTGGGACAATATTTTGCTACATTGCTATGTTGGTTTCATTTTTTAATGTTCTGCCTATCATTGTTGTGTTTAAATTCCATATACAAAATAAAAAATCAATGCAAACATACTTAGATGACATGGAACTAGTGAATATACATGGAAAATTATGTCTTTATGTAAGCAAAATTGTATTTTAAAAAAAACATAACAGTTAAAATGAAAACAAAAATGATATATCTGTAATTGCACTGTTTTTCATGTTGAAAACTTAAAACATTTTGGACATCTGACAGATATGTACGAAAATACAGTCTTGATTTCACACTGCAATATCTGTGAGTGGGTTTTCTCACATGAGTAACTATATTTCAATGCGTAAGACCCCAGTTCTGCAAACACTTCAGTATGCAACTTGGACTGTTTTATTTAGGAGGGGCATCAACCTAAATGAGTTACATATTTAGGGTCAAATTTCCAAAAAGGGGTACAAAAGTTAAAGCTACTCACATATATACTAGGTTCAGTGTAGCTGCTCAGATATGGACAGATATATATGAGTCTAAGAATTTGCAGAAGAGGGTTATTAGATCTGGATCTTATTTTAGATTCTGGTCCAGTTTATTACTTTGTCTGTCCAGAACTAAATGCATGTTTTAGATCTTAGGCCCTAATCTTGCGAATACTTAATGCGTGTTTAATTTCACCATATCTGAAAAAGTTTTAAGGTATGTTAATATTAGCAGGATAAGGTTCTCTGGGCAAGGGTGAAAACCTGTCTTTCTCATTGAATTCCCATTGGTACCAGCCAAGTCAGGATTTGCACTGGTATCCATGATATGAGTATATGAGGTTCCATAAACAGTAAGAAATACATATATGTTTTTAAGTTTTCTTTGGGGACTTCCAGACCACTTTCCTATAATCTTGCATTTTGTTTCAGACCTTGCTTTCTGGCATATTTCTACTCTAAAACCAAGATGCAAAAAGTTTATAGGAAGTAATAGCTATCTATCTATCTCATTTGTTGTCTGAATGATCATAATAATAGGTCAGTAATCAGAGGAAGAGTACTGCATGCTTCTTGTTGTGTAAAGGGGATACATCTGTGAATAATATTTTAGATGGCACACACCTAACAGGCACCCAGATTACTAATATCCACAGCTGATTGCAACGTTAGGTCTGAATAAAGAAAATGAAGGCTGGCTACCTTAAGGCATGCTGGGAAGATGGAGCTTCTAGGAGGTTTTTAGGAGGATTGTCATGATTAAATTTGTGATTTTTCTCTAACCTCAGTCAAGAAAGAGTTATAACTTTATCACATCTTGAAATGTAGAATCATGGAATAATTCAGGGTGGAAGGGGCTTCTGCTCAAAGCAGGGCCAGCTCTGAGATCAGACCAGGTTGCTTAGAGCTTTATCCAGTCTGGTCTTGAAAACCTCCAGCCTCCCTATGTCACCTGGTCCATTGCTTGACTGTCCTAATATGGGACACTTCTGTGAGGAAGTAGGAACTGCTAAGCAGGGTTTAAGTGCTTTCTTAGGGCATGCAGAGAACAAGAGAAAATGGCTTTTCCAGATGAAAGTTTCCAGAACCAGGGTGAGAAGGTCCCTGGGAGAGCACAGAGGAAAGAGAGGTGAGTCTCAATCTGTTTCTATGCATCCTGTTTCTAAGGGTGGTGGAAGCTTGGGTGTGGAGCAGCTGTAGGGTGCAATAGATGTGATTATTCTCTGCTGTGGTATATCTGCTTTCTTCAAAATAGTGTTTTGTGATACCAACAGTGCCTGGATAGTCACTTTCAAAATAATGCAATTCAAATATCAAATAGTTAACAGAAAGGTTAGTGGCTACTTAGTATTAAAACTGCAAAACTATTCTTATGCAGCAAAGATAATGGGAGCCTGAGTGGCAAAATCACACTAACATAGTAAAGCTAAATGGACATCACTCAGGTTTTAAAATAGCGGAAAGGAAAGCTGAATGCCATTCTGATAACCAGAAGGTGTTTAGCAGATCTACTGAATGGGACATAAATAGTCTTAAAAATGTGTGTGTAATTTAATGGTGAGAAATTTACTATGGATGTAATACAGCAACAATACAGATCCTAGTTTTCTGCCAAAATATACATGCAGTGCAAACAATGCTTTCAGTACCTTGTGAAAGAAAGTAAAAGGGTTAGCAGAATTAGAATGCGCTGAATGAAGTCAGATGCCAGCTGACTGAAGTGATGGTATGGCCTCCACATACATGTATGGAAGGAGGCAAAGCTATCAAGTTATGTCTTAGCCTGTGAGAAGAGCTGAGAAGGCCAAACCTAGATTTTTTTATTATTATTATTTTATTTTTTAACTCCCCCCCCCCCCCCATGGTTTTGGCATCTTGAGTTAGAATCTTCTCCTTGGGCAGATAAGTTCAAGTGCTTTCACTGCAGGATTCCACTGACACAAAAGATGTACCAAAATCTCTTTGACTGGAAATAATGATTGATGATGTGCTTATTTGGGACAGAAATTATTATGTGTCATAAAAATCTATGTAATGTACGCCAAGCAAAAAAAGCCTTAAATTGAGTGAGAACTAATATCCAATTGGGATGAGTAAGACTGGTTATTTAGGAAACATATTATGATTTGTGTGTCGTGACAAAGGAATTTGACTGAACGTAAGTAAGGTAATTGGACAAGGGGAAAGACTTCAAAAGAAAAAGGCCACCCAGAGATTCACAGACTCATTACTATTTCTAAGCAAACGTATTCCCTGATTTATCATAAATATTCCACTGAGCATGTTGCTAGGGGACAATAGCAAACGCTGCTGTGATTACAAGGGGAAAGACTTGGGGAACTGCCACAGAGGAGCTGAAACTAATTTTTCTCAGTTTAACGAAGAGTCCAAGTTGATACAAGTTTATGTGGATTAGAGACTGCCCTTCTGAAAGAAGACAATCTGGGGGCATATCCTTTCAACACACAGATTTAACTGCAATATAACTATACCCAGATTGGGAAATACAACTGCTGGTTATTGGATTGACTTATGAGTGGTTTCATGAATATGTTTGTAAATCACTTGAGGTAAAAACAGACCATATACCACAGGAATCTATGTGATAGAAACTACTCTACAGATAGCCCTTTTAACCTCAGAAAGTATCCATGAAATTGAAAAAACCCTTCAATTTTAAATCCTGGCTTGAAAAGGGCATGATTAGAATATCCATGATTAGGAGAGGAAACATGAAGTGGTCTATGAGGGCTCTTTTCAGGGAGTTCCTTGCCTAAGCATAGATTTTTGCAAAGGTGTTGGAAGTGTAATGGAACATGCTGAGATCGGGAGGGCGTCACTAGGTAGTGTCAAAATGTCCCTGCGCTGACTGTTGGAGAAGTGCTAATGGAATTTTAAATAATCCTTTCTGCTCCTTGGGTCTCATAATGTGTAGCTTTCTTTACTCCAAGGACCTGAGTACATTATCAGGGTTTAAGCATTAACATGTTTCTAAGAAACAGAATGCTGGAAAACAAACAAGAAGTTGAAACAATAGGAAGATGTTGCTCGCTTTTGTCTGAATTTGATTCATAATTTGTATGGATTACATTTTTTTTTTTTTTTAAATGAAAAAGTTCTTGTTTAAATTGCTGTATGTTACATTTCATAAAGCAACCGTTTATAGATTTGTAGTGTAACCCCCCTTCCCCCACATACAGGATTCCAGATGAATTAATAACCGATTGTGTTCAGCAGTCCATAAATTTCTACTCTTTTCAGCCAACCTCTTATGAATATTTGCATGGGTTAGCAGAAATAGTTTGGTTATGAGAATATATTCTGGAGAGTTTAACAAATTTATTCACATGGAGCACTATTGCAGAACATATCATACATCTCGCTGTACAAAGATGATGTTAGAGACTTAGGGGCAGAAGAACAAAAGTTTCAGTGCCAGAATGTAATGGGTTTCTTGAACCGAAGGTGGTTAACCGTGGTTAGCCAAAAGAACTATACATCAAGAATGACGAATAGGGCAGAAAACTTACTCCAAGACTGTACAATAGTTACCATTAGTGTTTCTGAGAATATTTCAAGTAAAGCAATGGGACTTCTGCTAAGGGAGTAAGTTGATGATCTTAACAATGCCCTTTCTTATAAGCATTCATGATGGTGAATGCTCTCAGAAAAGAACATCAGGAGTCACTGGCTTTCTGTTTCTTGAGAACAAATGTAAAGAAGCCAATGCACCCATTAGAAATGGAAAGCCACAGGAACAGTAAGTACAAACCTCCAGCAGTGCTTCCACTTTCAGAGTTGATTAGGCAGCCTCATGAGCTTCAGAGTGCACAGTGACACTGTGATGGTAAACCATGGAGGATCAGAGGTGATTATTGCTAACAGAGATCCAGAAGGCATCAGTACAGACTGCTTATGGGTACAGGGAATTCTGAGAGTTTACCCTGTCTTCTCTTCTATAGATATTGATTTGTGCTTTACTAATAGCTCAAATTCATCTGTGGTAGTTGTTGGTTTTGGTTGAAACATTTGCTTTTCTTATCTAATTTTCCAAGATTAAAAAATATCCAGAGGGCAAGGGGATATAATTTAGCTACTAAACCCAGTGGCTGGGTCTTTTATGACCCAACCCATATCCTATGGCTAATGTCAGGAAATACCAGCACTCCTTTGAGTTACATTACAATGTCCAATATGCTGAAAGAATATTGTCTTTATTAAATGAAACAATCTTTCAGCAGCTGCTCAAATAAGTCATACAACCAGTAATTTTTTGTTCCGCAGTAAAGGCTGAGATGCTCACTTTGCAGTTCAGAATCGTCACCCATCTTCTAAACCATAAAAGTAGGGGTCTTTTAATGGGTAATCTATTGTTCCTCCAATATTACTGGTGCCCACTGGCAGAGTAACCATAAGTATTCATGTGAATGAACTCTAAGCTGTTAGTAATTCCTCTGGCACATCACACCCCTTTTCAATGGAGCAATGTACCTATTTGGAAAAAAACCAACTGGTTTTAAGTCTTCAGTGGCATTCTGTCTGTGCCACTTCACAGATTCAAATAACTTTGCCTAGAAATATTTTCAAGTATTTTTCAAGATATGTTAGGACATAATTATGCTCATATCACATATTCCTGCATTATTGATCTGTATTGTTAGTGTTATGAGGCAGCTTTTCCAAAAAACTTGTTCTTTAAATTGTATCTACATGGTCTACTGCAGAACACTGAACTTTCATTCTTTCTGCATGTGTATACATTCATCCTTGCTGAAAACCTTTGATATTAAATAAAGTGTAAGCCCAACATTCTAGTAAAGAACACTAGCAATTATATTCCTAGAAAATAAGAAAGTTCAGAAGGTATTTTCTGCTTGCAAATAAAAATGACAGAAGCAGTTTCTCCCTTGCAGACATGGGAAAGAAAAGTAATTTCAGGTCCTGATGGATTCGGAAAGGTTTAAGTGTAGTAATTTACCTTTATCCATGACATAGCAGTATCTGTAACAACTGTAATGCTGAAAATGGTGTCTTTAACAGGGACAATACACTTTCTGAGGGAAGGTTAATTTAGTTTTCAGATAAAATGGGGAAACAGTATACCCTATAACTAAACTAAATTGTTGCATGCTACAGCAACACAGATTTCAGCCTTCAGTCACAAATGGAAATTTTCTTATCCCAGTTGAGAAATAGAGGTAAACCAAAACACTTATTTGTCTACCAATTCTGAGATTTTTAGGAAAATAGTGAAAATTCTAAGAGGTTAAGGCTATAAGTTATTTCAGGAGCTGGTGAGATAAACCGGACAGTATTTTGTAAGTACTGCTGTATCAGGTCAGACAAAATCTATCTGCCTCAGTCTTCTGTCTCCAGCTGATGGCACATACTTAGGGAAAAGATTATAAAAAGGTAGTGTACAGACAGATACTTCCACTGGTATAACTCCCTGAGATAGACGCTTACAAGCCCAGACACTGCATCTCTGTATTTAATGGCATTTGATTTATTTGCCTCTTATAAAAATATATCAAAACACTTCATGAGCTCATGTATGCAATTTTTTTTTTTTCCAAATCCTGCAGCAAGGACTTCCATAGTTAAATCATACCTTATTAATTAAAAACTTCTTGTCATTTACTTCAATTAGTTACTTAACACTATTTTGATGACCCCTGTTTTTTTTATTATGAACAGTGACAATCATGACTTTATAGAACTCTTACATGTCTTTAGCTCTTATTTGTCTTGTTTTCAAGGTTGAAGAGCTCTAGACTGATTTCCCCTCAAACAGAGGCTACCCCATGCTTTTGATCCTTCTTGTCATCCTTTTTTGTACTGTTTCTAGTTCTGGCATATTCTTTTTGAGAAGAAGTCACTAGAACCACAATCACATGGTGGCTTCATGATGTTTTCTGTTTCAGTTTTGACAGCAGATGCTTAGGGAGGTACATTAGAGGAGGTTATCATACAGAATTACTCTATTCTCCCAGTGCCTAGAGTTTAGCTAGTAGCAGAATTGCTCTTTTTTCAGTAGAAATGTCTACAGCAAAGACTAACCCTAATTGTCTTACCCAATTTACTGTGTGGGCCTGCATTTTTCAGGGCAAAACTGGTTGGGTATAGAAAGGAAGAAAGGATCAGGAACTCCTTAATTTAGAGGGAGGAAGCAGTGTGAAACTCTGGCCTAAGAAATACAGTCTGGATTAGAATTGTAGAAGTTGTTACTTTTTTTTTTTTTTTAATAGTTACTTGGGGCTGAAGGGGGGAGGTTCAGTGGTTGAACCCAAAATAAATAAGTACTTGCGGTCAGCCCAAAATCAAATTTTTGTGTGAATCGAAACAAATAGTCATTGCCAGTAGGAATGTTCAAACCCATATGGAGAAAATGCAGTTCCTAGGGTCTGATCTCAACAGCAGAGGTTCTCAACAAATATTCACCTTTTGCACCGTATGCTTTCACGACCCATTGTAACCCCGCATCCTGTTGCTGTGAATAGGAATAAAGGCTTTCCTATACATGTTTTCATTTTTCCTGTTTCTGAAAGAAATGAGACATTGTTTAACAGCAAATCTAATTTGGATGTGATTATTACTGTTGAGAGAATAAGTGCTGGCTGGATGGGTAGGGAGCCAAGAAAGGTTTCTAGCCACAAGCAAAGAAAACAGCAAGATGGGGCTCAGCAACTCCATGCCTTTGCCAAAAGGGTAACACCAAGTTTGAGGGAGGGTCTCTCTTACAGGCATAAAGAAAAGACCTTTGCATGCTGGGTACTGGAGTATGCCACTGATTAACTACTGTCCCAAAAGACCTGTAAGCAAGTGGGAAGAGATCATAAGCATCTGGTGTTTGTAATGAGAAGATAAATGGGAAAGACACAGGACTGTTGTTATTTCTTTGAACTTTTGTGTATCTGCAAAAGAAACAGGGGTTCCTAATTTTTTCTGAGGGAGAAGCCTCAGATGCTTTGCTCCATTCGCTAGGACCATCTTGGCTGTGGGTCATTTGAAGTAACTGGGAAGAAGGGCTGAGCCACTGTGTCCCCCCCCCCCCCCGCCCCAGTATTACAGCTGTATCCAACTCTGGGCAAAAATATCCTAGTATGAGAAAAGTAAATAACCATACAATAACTGTGTGTTGGGAGTGGGAGGGAGGTGGTGGGGAAGAGAGTGAGGAAATCAGGATATAGATATACCTCCCCCCCGCCCCTTCGTGGTAGAGGACCACATTTGTAAGAACAGCCAGCAAACTATAAGATCTTAGGCCCTGATAAGTAAGATACTTAACTCCACCCTGAAGTTCCTCAGATTGCACACAGTCCCCAGATTCCCAGGTTCCTTGGAAATTTTCTTTGGCAAAATTTTTAATGACAGTGGAGGACAAGTGCAAGACAAAGTAAATGTAACAGAAGACCACCAAAATTAATGTCCAGTGTATGCAGTCAATAGGTTGCATAACCTCCATGATTCCAAAAGTTATGTTTCACTTTAGATACAGTGGGCTTGCTCTGAGTCAGTTATAATCTCTTCTGTATTGCTTACACCTCTGTTGCATGCTTGTATCACTACAGTTGCAAAGAAACTACAGTTTGTAGCTAAGCCAGTAGCTGTTGCTCTACATGCCTGGAGTAGTAGCATGACTGACAACTATCGCCCAGTTAAGGTGAAATGGAGAGTGTTCAGTAGCTCACTGCGGAACTGTGTTACTTACAGAAACAGAAAGCATTACTTACAACAAAAATTGTGATTGCCTATATGCATCCATTAACTTACAAAGGTTATGAAGAACTTGCCATTGAAATTATTTAAATAGTTCGGTTGGAAATACTTTTCCTGTAGAAAACTCAGCCAGAAGTGAAAACTGGATGTATTTTTTAATCTTTTTTTTTTTTTTTAAAGAAAATACTAAAAAATCACTACAGAAAGCAAGCATCCTTGCAAAAAGTTGTTGTTTTGGGGTTTTTTTTGTTGCCAAATCCCCAATTTTCTATTGCGTAGTTTCAACAAAAATTTTTCAAACAACCCAAAGAACAAGAAAGATCAAATGAAATCTGTGAAGTGCTCTTAAAATTGAGAGGAGGGGTAAAATCCTACAAAGAAAAAAATGTTAAGCTGTTTGGACCACAAAGGAATATTTGGGGAGTGTACTAAGACTTGTCTACATCTTGTTGATTTGCCCTGAAACTGCTAAACAGCTAATGAAGCAAAAGTTCAATTTGAACAGTTTAATCTAGAGCTGACTGAAAAAATACTTTGAGTAAAACATTTCAATATAAAATGGCTTTTTTCCAAAACCAGAACTTTCAGGAAAAGCTTTCAGTTTCTTCTAAATTTCCATTTTTTTTTATTGGAACCAAATATTTTTGTCTTCTATTCCTCTCCTTTTTTTTTTTTTCCTTCCTCCTTGCACCCTACTTTCTTTTGCCACTGAATACAATGTAAAGACTAACATCTAGGGACTATTCACTCCCAAAATTTTCTTTAAGTTTTGGGTTTTTTTTTCCATTTGTGACCTTCCAAAGCATTCTCAACTTTGGAAATGTTGGGGAATAAAAAAGGGGTAAAATATATATATTTATTTGTAAGTCTGCAACTTTTTCAAAGTAGAGAAAGCTTTGAAAAGTTGCAGAATAGCAGATTTTCTGCTGAATAAAAATAATGATGTTCACGGAAAAAGAATGTGCTCAAAAATTTAAAATTTGACAAAAACCTCGTACTTCAAGCCACATATGAAATAGCAATATCAATATCTTCTGTAAAAATGTTTTTTCCAGAGTCATAGATTTCAGTGTCAGGAAGGACCATCAGATTATCCAGTTTTTCTGTGGATTGCAGGCCATAGCATGTCACCAGTTATTCCTGTTTGAGTTTAGTAACTGTGCCCAATTAATGTGGGACTTCTGGGGTTGCTAGTGGACATCCATTTTGTTCATAAGCTTTCCAAGGTTGGCAGGTGCTGTTGACCACCACTTGAAACTTGCCTAATAATGTTGCCATTGGCCAGCAAAGACTGGAGAGCTACAGGCATGCTATATATTTCCCTCAAATCTTACAATGCATTCACAGTAATGGCTGAATTTCAGTATAGATGGTCCTGGGCTCCTTGAGAAACACCTAACTTTGATACCAGGATTTGTGGCTGCAAAACAAATCCAAGGACCTGGATAAATGCTTAGGCATTTAGTCTGCATTGAACTCCAGCATGCTGCAGATGAAGTCCTGCCTGAGGCACCTCAGGTCTTTCTGTACTGCTGTTCTTACTGCTGAACAGAGATATCTTTAGACACAAGCTTAAATATTTTACTGAGTCTAGACCTTAGTTAATGTAAAATATCAGTCAGAGGAGTAATTGAGATTCTGGGAAAACAGTAAACTGGCATAATCTATGAACTGAATGCAAATGACACATGGATGCTAATAGCAAGATCACACTGATTGAAACATCTGAAGTAGACCCCCAAAGAAGGACAGCAAATTACCGCTGGAGCTTCTTGAGTGAAAGTAGGCGTCAGGCTGTGAATGTGCCAAGCTCTCTCTGAAGTCTCACTACAAATTCCAAGGTATGCCAAGTTTTCCAACCTGCCAGTTGGCAAGCAACAACTACATGGCACCATTTCCATGGTCCCACCATGATGAAACCCATTAACATTGATGGAAGTACTCTCTTCGGCATTCCTTGGCTATGAACAACTTTGGTGTTCACTGTTACAGTTGTTTTTATTTGAGAATGGATAGTGGAAAGTCTGGGAGAAGAGTCTCCTGTCTCTGTGCGCCTTGACAATGGAATGGGGCTATGGTTATGAAACAAACAGGAAAGATTTTTGCGGTATCCTGAATTTTAAGGAACGGGTGCAGGAAAAGTATGTCAAGAGAAGGCAACAAGTAGCCATGAGACTATGAAGGAGTCAAAGAGTGATTCTAGATTTTAAACAATATGTGATCAAGATTAAAGGCTAAAGGAAGAAAACAATTCAAAGGAGTAAGAGAATCAAACAGAAGACCTTTTTGTAGTTGTGAGGAAGGAGGAAAAATATGTAGGAGAGGAGAATTTAAAGTAGAGAAACATAACATAGGAAAGAAAAGTAATGATTTGAGAAATGTGTGTCAAAGTTGATTCAGAAATAATAGCTTTGAGTAGGTGTGAAGGGAAGAAAAAAGATCACAGAGGAAGTGGCAGGGGATACAGAAAACACATGGGGGTGAGAAAAGAGTCAGGAGCTCAGAGAAATATAACAAAGAATTGTGAGGAGGAATCTTCTGGGGTAAAAGGCAGGCTGATGTAGGCACGCAAAGAAGCCATTCTTTTTCTCCCTGCCCCCCCCCCCCCCCTTATTTTTTTCTCTGCTGTTTGTTTATATCCTACTGAGGACAGTGGGATCTTTCTATCTCTGTCAATGCTGTTGAACCTGTAGCTTTGCTGGTTTGACAGCCATACCTATCCGTGGAGGATTTGGTATGCAGAAACTAGAAGAATATGACTGTACATACTGTCAACCATGCGTGCTTAGCTAACAGCACAGGAATCAAGCCTAGACTGACTCTAACAAATTAAGCAATGCCAGGGAATGTTCCTGAGAACTGAAGACCACTTTTCTCTATTAAATTGTTAGCATGGGTGCTGGCAACACTTTGACCCAGGTCAGATAGCACTCTCCTAGAAAATTCCCAAGTATGGCTCAGGAGTTAGTGCATGCCAAGGGCAGTTCCCAGTAGGCAGTTTGGATGCACTCGCCCCAGTTTGGCGGGTAAGGGAAGTGAATGGGATTGAGGCAGCCTGCTCTGTGCCAGATGTGCTGTGAGCCAGGGAACATTCCTTCTCACATTTAGTTTACTAGTATGGATGCAGCCAAAGAGTGCATTGTTTCCCCTCTTTAAAAGAGAGATGCAGTTACTCCTTAGCTTAGAACAAGGTCAGCTTCCTTTAGATAGGAAAAGGTAAAAAGTTAGAAAGCTGCTGGCAGAACAGCCCCGAGTCTCTGAAGGGGAAGAGGCAAGGTACACACAGAACAGCAGAAGCAACTCCAGGCAATGGAGGAATGGGGGACTGTAAAATTAGAAGTGCCTGTATAAATCTTGGGGAAGGGGACTAAACTGAAGATAGAGCTGTATCTGGATGTGCTGAAACCATTGCCTGCCATGCTGGAAAGTATTAGTGTTCCATTTGCACAGGTGATAACATATGGAGTCTTGTCCATGCCCACGCTTATAGGCACTAGGGCAGAATATTATACATGGGAGTGGGCAGTGTTACTTTTTTAGCATCTTCTCTAGTGGCTATGCTCATGAAAGTGCATGTAGTAAATTGTGGTGCTGTAGGCAGAACACACAGTCTAGAAGCAACATGAATCTAGTGTGAAATGTGCAAATGTTGAACCTGCAACTTGGCAGATGATCTCATAGAGAGACCTGGAGGTTAGGTACAACTAGGCCTGGAAGTAAGTACACAGCTTTCAGGTCTCCTCTTCAGCTCCTGTTAGCATTAGTTAATGTCCACAACATATTGAAGATGAAGATACTTTGTAAACTTGTAATTAATGTATTAAAAAAATTATCTTGTTTTACTGGCTTATGTCATTTGTGCCTTTGTATCTAGATCCAACCAGTCAGCTGAAATAAAATATTGAGTAAAAACAACTTTTAATGTGAATACTGCATCAATGAATACAGCCTCCTGTTGTGCCAAAAGTGTTGCTCTTCTGTGTTAGCAAGCGGAGTCTACAGGAAGATTCTGCACTTTTGCAGGACATTGGAGAGTTTAACAATGGAGCGCAGTGTTGTGATCTTGTCAAATGGAATCCTCTGGACTTGTATCCTCCATCTGTTTCCATTCAGGTCAAGTGCATGTGCTGCTCATTTATTACTGCATCTGCATAACAGGAACACCTAGAGGCCCCACCTGAGATCAGCTCCTGCTGATCCTAGATGCTGTACAGAGACTCATACTAAGACACAGCCCTTAACTCAGAGAGTTTATAGTCCAAATGGCTATGACAAAAAAAAAGGGTGAACTAAAACGGCTTCAGGTGGAAGATCAAGAGCTACAATGCAAGCAGATTAGGATGAAATCCTGGCCTCATGTCAATGAGAGTTTAGTCATTCATTTCCATGTGACCTGGATTTCTTCCCTGGCTGACTTGTCCAAAACTATAGGGGAAGTCTGCATCAGAGACAGGAATTGAACTCTGAGTCCCTGTCTGGTGACATCACCCTTCCTGCCAAAGGGGTAGGATGATTTAGATGTGCTCCATGCACAGCTCTCTCAACAAAATTAATGGAAGTTGTGCATGTCGAGGGCCTACAGGCTTGGGCCATTCGTCCCTTGTACATCCTTTCCCTTCACCTCTTGGTAGAACCTCTAAGTTCTGACTGTGAGAGATGAGTAAACTCAGCAGGTTCACAAAGGCGGCACATAGGAACCTTTTGCAGCCTGAGTGTGAGCTTAAGGTTGGAAGGAATCCAAAACCTCAAAAGGAAATTCAGCTGAAATGACCAAGTTTTTGCCTGGTTTGGGGTCAAAACCTAGTGAAAACAACACTTCAGATGGTTTCTATATAAAAAAACATGAAGCCACCCAGGTTTATAGAAAACCACCTCAAATTTTCTTACTGTGCAATCAGGTTCAGAAAGAAGGTATGGAAAACTGAGTAATACTGCTCAAGTTCCAGGTTGATGGCAAGGGTTCAAAATATTTTAAACCTGCTCCACTCTAGGTTCATTTCACATCTAAAGCTTGGCATAAATCCAGCAGCTACCTAAAATGGTATAGTACCAAGATACCAGACATTTGTAGTCTCCTCTACCAAACCATTTGCTAAGTTTTTGGGTTTTTTTTTCCCCTTGGCATTTATATTTAAAACTCCTTCCTCAGGGCCTCACGTTGATCCTGTCAAAAAACTCATGACTTCCTGTGTTCCCTGGAATTTTATTCTCAAGAATTTTAATTCCAGGCAGGTTCACCCCAGCAAAGGAGATAAAATACTAAGGTCTAAATTAAATATAATTCAAGAGTTCTCCTTAACGAAAGGCTACCAGCCTGTGCCTGTAAAAAGACAAGGCTATAGAAATGCAGCAAACCAGTTATTTTGGTAGAGCTAGAGCTCATGAAGTCTTGTTCTTGCAACAGTTGACAGCTGTCAGCTTCAGCTTCGGTATTCTACGAGGCCCTTATTTTCTTGGTGGAATGTGAGACAATAATCCTTCCTGTGGACTAAAAATGTGTTTGCTGAAACTTCATGGTGTTAGATAAAGATCTGCAAACAATGATATATCGGTCATTTAAGCACAGCAAGAGCCCTGGAAAAGAACAAACGTGCCTCTTAAGAGAAAAGGGTCCTGGTTCAAACCTCACTGAAAATATGTGCACTGCTTTCTTCATAGAATGCGAGTACTCTGTTTAAGTCCAAACTAGATAGTCAGTAGCTTGTAATTAAGTCAAGTGAAAAAAATTGCTATGATCTCTATAAAGTCTTTTTTCTTGGGAAACGCTACTAATGGTGACGCTTTAATGAAGCATTCAAAAAAGTAAGAATTTGAATTCACTAAATGTGATTAAAAGCTCTTTTCTGAACGAAAAGTTGTATGCACAGACATACGTGAAGAATCGTGGGTAGAAGTTCTAGTACCTCTGGTTCTTGTGCTGCCTGTTATCCATAATGTGCTAAGAAAAGCTACTTGTCATGGCATTTGAGCAATGTTCTTATCACAAATGTGAATCAGGATAGTATCTTTAGTCCAGGAATAAAACACAAAAGCAGATAACAGAGATGAAAAGTAACTTCTGCATAAGGTAACACATTAGTTACTCTGTGTGTGTATTTTTAGTAGTCTTCTGGTTGTCTTCAGTCTTCTCTGAACCAAGAACAGGACTTTCCTAGGAAAATCAACATTGTGTTTTCAGTTTTACTGAATTTAAAGCCTGCTAAAGTTAGCAGTAGCAGTCACATTATATGAATACCATTCCTTCTGCTAGTCTCTTTTATAATGATGGGAAACAAAATTAAGACGGAAGAGAAAGAAATGAGGAGGATATAAATTGCAAGTGAACTAGGTGACACCTAAGCCATGAAAAGGAGGGTCTATCTTAGATCATTTTACTTACATTTGTATTGTGTTTGCTGTCAGATAATACAGTAGCTGGTAGGATACAGGTGACGTAGGGAATTGCCTGCAATTAGGTCTTACAAATATTACAAAGGAGGAATTTTGTCCAACCTATGAGTGATAAGTGCTTTGATAAGAAAACTTCTGATTTCATTTCAGTGCTACCATCTGGTGGGCAAAATGCAGACAGCAAAAATCACATTGTTATAACACTGGAACATTCTGATACAGTGAGTTTTTGTTTTATTTTGTGAAGGAAACATAAGATATTATTAAAACAACTTGAACATCTGGTTTGGGGATAAAGTCATTTTGCAGTGTTGCTGCCAAGCCTCAGGGCCAAGCGCAAAGAGAACAACCTTCCTTTCCAACCTCTCCATAATGCATAACACCAAACTGTAAAATTTCATGTCCAACACAAATGAAGAACAAAATATACTGGAGCTATAGCTGTACACATCTAGAGAAATTCACCTGATAGCTTGAAAGCCAGGGAACTGTATGAGATTAAAGCTGCAGAATTTTAAAAGCCAACAGCAGGGAAGGGGAATCATGTTTATTTTAGTATGGGTAAGCTAAAGACAAAGTTACATCAGGCATTCTGAGGAAAAGAAGTGGAAAGAAAAATCACTAGGAAGTCTTTGTAATTAGTTATTGAAAGGCTCTGTTAAGATGCTGTAATGAAAAACAGTGCTGTTTTCTTTGGTACACTTAGAACTTGCAATGTGAAGGTGGAAACAAGGGTCAGATCTGATCTTCTCCAACTACTGCCTGAACTTTTGGGATCTGGAAGAAAAGGGAGTAATTGTTCCAATTTTGTATTACTTACTTTCAAATGAATCTGGCCCCAAACCTCAAACATTTATGCAAACTTCTTGCCTGTTAAAATGTACGTAACTGTCATAACCACATGACTTTAATTTTTACAAAACCTTGGGAGAGATTTTACTGAAAACACTTCTTCAGGGTTGAAGTTCTGGTGTCATTAACCTTAGTGTGGCTGAGATTTTACCCCTGGCTTTCTTCATCTTTCCTATGCTGTCATTTTCTCGGATGTAAATAAGAACTAGCCACTGATGTTTCAAATGCTTCCAGTCCCTACTCGAATGCTCTCTTTGGCCATCTGCGTGCACCTAATAATGAACTGTCTTTTAAAATGTGATTGAAGTTGTATTGTACCATCTGAGATCACTGTGACCTTTAACCTGGCATAAATCTATTAAAAGGAAACCCAGCTTAGCAAAATTTAATCAATAATGTGTTTTTTGGAGCAGGTGTGAATACACCATTACTGGTCTCTGAGACTGATACATTAAATCCTTTGATTTAACTCAGCAGACTTTATATAATAATCTTCTGTGTTTAAGTGCTGATATTGGTATTTTTTGAGTCTTGGGTAATGTAAATCTACTACTCCAGAAGGTCAGCCAGTAGGTGACTTAATGTCTCTAAGAACTTCCACTAATGAATACAACAGTAATTCATGATAATTTCAACCTTGGTAATAAGGTTCACAGAGATCTGGTCAAGCATTCCAAAACTCCAGCTTCATCAGGAAATTTGTACTGCGGTTGAACAAGAATAAATAACCGTTTTCTGAGATTTGTCTCATATATTGCTCTTCTGAGTTCCTGCCAGCCTGTCGACTAGAACAAATATCCATTCTTCCAGTATAGATTAAAGTGACTTCTATTTTTCCTACTACAGTCTTTGCCCTTGACTTACAAGTGATAGTGATCAGATGCAAGAAAGACTGAGATGAGTTACTGTGTTATATGTAAAGAAATGGAAACCATTTTTCAACTCTTGATAAAATATGTTCCTGAGGTTTGAGACACTCTACACATTTTATGTTGAAAAGGTGAACAAATATTAGAAATTCTCAGATTGTAATGCCAGAAGGGCAGAAAGAACACCTGCTGTTCATTTAATCTGATTTCCTACAGCAAGTATTTCAAGGGCATATGGAAGTTTGGGGTGTGTTTTGGTTTGCCCTTTTTTTTTTTAAAATGCAAGTGTATTATCATTATTTAGGGAAAGATCTCTTTTTGCAGTACCCCAGAAATTCAGCAATTGCTCCTATTAAGACCTTCTATACATAGGAGATGAAACATGCTGGCTCAGAGATGCTACTTCTGCCATATACAGTGTTCTGTATTTTTTGAGGGACGATACTGATTGGAACAACTTTTGCCAAATGCTGAGCTTGAAAGGACCTCGGCATCTACCTGGGAGTTTGATACTGTGTGTTTTCCCTGGGCTTAAATGGTTAACTAGGCATCTCTTGTCAGAGACAGGCTACTGGGCTAGACAGAGCTTATCTGGGCCTGGAGAGGTGTTCTTGTGCTTCTTAGCATGCTTATGTGAGACCCAGTTACCTAGGAGGCAATATTTTGCTTTCTTTTATGGCAAAATCACTTCAAAACCCCTGAGCCCAAAAGAGGAGCTGTTGCAATCCACTATGGCATGGTCCTCCCACTGTGGGAAGCATGGCTACCTGTCTCCTTGGACTGAGACCTCAGAGGAATCTGGGGGCTGGGAGCAGCTGCCTCACGCCAGAGGCCATGTTCTGACTGCATGGTACTGGCTCTCGGTTCCATCTGAATTCAAAGTTTACCACACGCCCTAACTCCCATAGGGATGGAGTCTTCTCTGTGAGAGAGGCAAATTATTTTGGCCCCCCCTTATATGGAACTATACTGAATTCATATCTTTCCCCCTTCATTTCAAGCCCTTCCTGTATAACACCAGCCATAAATTATTCCCTAGGAATTCCTTTATTTAACATATTTCTTCTTTTTGATTGCTATGGTATCTTTTAGAAGGACATCCAGTTCTAATTTGAAGACTTGATCTGATAAATTTTTCTTCCCCTTCTCAACATTCCGTGACCTTACTACATAATGTGTATATGCATTTATTTATTCCTTGGCTTTGAGATAGGATAGTACATGGCCAGGGAAAAGATGTAAATAACATGCCCAAAAGAAAAGTGTAAGGATTCCTTACTCAGGTTTTAGTGCCTTTTGAAGAAAAATTGTTTTTGACATTTTTCACAATTTTTTGGCTTGCTCTTCGTGGTAGTTTATAATAACCATTTTCAGCTAAGTATTCCTTATAGAGCAGGACTGGAAACAACATCTCTGTGTCAGGATAAGGTGCTGGTAGTACTGTAGGAACATTATTACTTTGAGATGATCCAGGAGATCTGCTAGGTTTTCCCTTTCATCATACTGTTTTTTCTGATGACCCACACAGAAGGGTACATGAAATTTGTCCTGGGCTCTGGTCTTCCATAGGCAGCACGATTGTCACCATCGGAATGACCTGCTCCTTTATGAAGCTGTTCTGACCTTCATAATTTTCTTCATCGCAGACCACAGTAATATCAGTCTTGCCGCTAGTGTCCATGTCTTTAAGCATACTCACAGATATTCCAAAAATAAGCAAATAGAGTTGCTTGCTTCCTCCACAGGGGGTCCAAGTTGATTTTTAAACTGAGAGTAGCAAAGATGGAGTCCTGCAAAGACTGTATATTTTTTGATATGTCTAGCAATACTAGATTTGAGAGAGGCAATTTCCTGTATTTAATGTTTTAGCATGCTGAGTGGTGAAGTAATGACTATTTTCAATAATAGCACTTTTTTTCCTGTGGAAGCTCATTCCCTTTTCATACAGCAGCTGCTTCCTACAGGACGACTTTAAGGCTGCACACATTACAAAGAGGTATTGAAAGCGACAATGGCTGGATGTGCTTCAAGTATGTTGGAAGAGAACCCTACTGGCCCTCAAAGTGCCTGGGATGGGTGGCATAGGATCAGAAGGTGCAGAATGGTACTCCTATTGGTTCTGAAGCTGCAAGAGTCCATCTGCTCTGGGCTTTTGTTATTAATCTGTGCATTAGCAATAATTTCACATATATTCTGCCAATTCCCCAGGCATGTCTGGTTGTAGGGTTCCTTCCGCCAGATTTTTCAGCCTGTCTTCTGGAGCCCTTCTCTGGGGGATCACTCCCACCTCCTTTATGTCAGAAAGGATAACAAGGCACTTACCTCAGTGAGCCAGCAGAGTTTATACAACATTTCCCCACAGGCTTCACTTTGGATAACGAGGCAGGTTGTCTCTGGCAAGGACTAGTGGCTTGCGATACAGTCCTTTTAAAAGCTATGGTAGAATAGGGTTTACAGTGATACTGGCTATTGAGAACTTGATTTCTCTGGTGCTCTTAGAGTTTTTTTTCTCCTTCAGCTTTTTGTCTCTTAGCAATAGTGCCTATTCATTTTGTGAACTTATGAATGCTCTTATGATCCTTTTGTGGCCAGCAATGATGTCTGGCACTGGAACATTTGATTATGGACAGCAGAAGAGAAAGTGAAAATGTAACCTCCCTGTAGAAACCGTAAAGACTTCAGAGGAGAAGATGTATTGAATATGCAGATTACAGGAGAACCTTCGTGTGTAACTGGCTGGCTTGCCAGGCTTTTGGTATTGGTACAGTATAGAATAAATGGCACTATATCACCATTTACCTTCTTTCTCCTGATTTTTTTGAACAGTACCACAGCATAATAAGTGAAATTCTTGGATTCCTGCACTAGCTTTTTCAGGACCCAGTAGACTCTAGTAAAATTCCTTCTTTTTTTTCTTTTCTATAGCATCAAGCTATAGACACAAGCATTTCACCAGACCTATGGAACACATTCTAATGACTTTCTTGAGTTTGCCATTACACTTCAACTCTATAGATGAGGGGAAAAAAGGGCATTTTTTAAAATACTGTGTCCACTAATCCCAGTCTTGGGGTAGAACTGGTTATGACTGTTGGCATTTTCAAATTTGGGGTTCCCCAGAGCCTCAGAGTTGCTCCCTGCCCTGCTATCTGTGATCGGACAAGGCAAACATGAGAGTTTCATGCTCATTTCATTAAAACATCATTCCTGTAAGTCCAAAACTGTCAGTGGTATATAGGCTGAGTATATTCCTATGGAAGTAGGTGATTATGTTTGCATGTTGTCAGGAGGAACTAAACCATGGCATTTTACACACTTCTAGCTAGACCCCCTTTTACAGCAAGAGAAAAAGCTCAGGTTTGTGATTCATGGGAAAGGTAATTAATAGTTTGGGGCAAACCTTAAAAGAGCGTCCTGAGAGTAAGCCAATCCTGTGATTTGGGAGACTTAAAAGCTAATCTCCACTGATCAAATCTGTGCTTAATGGGTGGCATGATAACAAATTTTCCCTGTACCACTCCCTGATAATGATCAAACTTGGAGAAAATTTTCCATCTTTCCTAACGCATTTAGAAGATGCAGATAATCCCAGTGAAATTGGAGAGTCTCCTGACCTTCTTAACCATGTATGCAAGAGCAGGGCCTTGTGCATTAAAATCCAGTTGAAACACGGAAGGTTACATTATGTAAAGGACTAAAGAAGAACAAATGATATCATGTCAAAAAAAAAAAAGTTATTTTCATGGACCTCTCACAAAAAGTTTCACTGGCATTTAAGTCAACTCTTGCCACTCAAGGATCCTGAAAGAGAACATTTGCATGTTGTATTTATATGGGCTTCTGTTAAGACTAATAATTACACACAAGCCTCCTGACACTGTATTTGCAATCATACATACCCTTCCCTGTGCCTCTCTATGCTGAAACCAGTTAAAGGCTGAATCCAGGACAGAATCATTGCCTTTCTCTAAAGGTCAACACGATAGTTTGATTATTCATTTTTCAGTACTAATTTATTCAGAACAGTGGACATCTCATTTTTTCTTTGGAAGTTCCTAATCTGGAATAAAAAGGAGGAATTATGTAGTGTTACATATGATCTTGTATATTTGGCAGAGTTCTTCCTCAGTTGCAGCACCGTTCTTTGCTCCATAGGAAGTGTGTGGCCTAAATGAAGCCTTCAAATCAGAGCTCCTACAGAAGGTGAACTTCTGATCTATGCTTCATGCCTCAAGTCAATCTCTTTTAGAAGGCTTAATTAAAAATAAATGGAGTAGGTAAAAGCTGCTTCTGACTTCACTGGACTTGGGATCAGGATGACGAGTATGTAATATTTCCAGTGTAAAAGCTTGTATCTACATATATTTGTAGATATACTGTCTTCGTTTGTAACATAGGAATACTCAACAAGTCGCAGACATCTGTAACACGGACAGTAGACAAAACTACAAGCAAGCCACTAAACTAAAAAAAACCCAAAACATAGACAATACATTTCCATAAAGGCAAGATAAAGTTCAAAGAGAAAGCTAGACTCAGACATTCAGTTATAAGAGAGATTTATGACTGTACTGGAGAAATATTTAAATATGACAGTTCCCATGTTTATGAGCAAAATAGCAAGTTCCCATGCAGATAAATAAAATGCATTTCAATATTCTTACGCTAGTCTCTGTTTATATGAGTTTATGCCAGAATTCAGACTAACGATAAGGATTTGCTACTGCAAGTAACTAAAGATTAATCCAGATGTTGGTGTTGGTTCTTAGAGGAGTAGAAAGCAGATGTACTGAAAGCAGTGAAGATGCTGTTGATGGTTTCTTATCTTTAGTATTACATTTTGTAATGTGTGGTAGGGATGAAAGCAGTGCACAGAATGGATGAATGATATTTCAATAGTTGGCATGGAGCAGTTAGTAGGAAACAAATTTAGTACTGGATGGTGGATATTCTTAAAGCATGCAGGCTATCTTCAGTGTTTACGTGGAAGTCTATGTCTTTATTAAAAATCTGATTCTCCTTAGGTCTTTTTTGTTGTTATAGGGGAAAACATAGTGGCTGTGCTGTTAAGACCTGCTTTTTTGCCATATCGGGGGGGGGGAGGGGGGAAGTGTTGTTTTGCTTTGTAAGCCTACATGCCTTGTTACAGAATGGGATGGAATGTGATCCTTTCGACTCTACTATGGATTACAGGATAGTGTAAGGCAAAACCTGCTCACTCTTAGTGCACAGAAGGACAGCTACTACTCACGGAGTGTGATTTCCTGGGAACCATGGAAGCTGGGGGCACCATTCAGTCTGATAACCAGTTTGTGCTGCTGGATAAGATTTGCATGGGAGAAATAGCAATACCAACTAGAGGAGACCATGAAGGACAGAGAGTAGGGAATGCAGGAAGAGGAGCACCAAAGCTCCACTCATTCTTCCAAAAAGTTTGAAACCTTCTAATTTCCAGCCTAAATTTAGTCCTAGCCAATTTACAACCACTGACACCGTTATTGTCTTTAGATTTTCAAATTTCTTCTCTGTATCTACTTTTATACCCTCCCTTATGTCTGGTGAACTTATAATCATTGGGACATCTGGCAGCCTTTGTTTTGCTAGGCAGAACAACCTGTTGGTTTAGGTCCTCTTCTATGAGGCAGGCTCTGATCACCTGTGTGGCCGTTCTCTGTACCTGCTTCATTTTCCATACATCTTTATTGCACATGGGTGGTCAGAATTGTATTGTATTCATAACGAAGGCTTCCCAAAGCTTTTTGCAATGACATTAATACTTCCCTTTCTTTAGCATGACACGCTAGAGTCATAGCTGTCATCATCTTTGTGGCTGCATCTCGTTAATGACTAATCATCAACCCTTTCCCTCTTCTCCTGTCCTGTTAGAGCTATACTAACAAAATCTGTAGCTGTGCACTGTAACTGATAAGATGGATTTTGTTGCAAGACTATGCTTGGATATTACTATAAAAGTTTCAAATGAGATGTTCCTTCTGTTTGCATTTTTCAGGCAAAATTCAGTGCTCGCTCTGACCTCAGTAGCCAAAAGATTATTTTAATAGGTGTGGTATTTATGGGTAAAGAGTCAAACAAGTGAGGTTGGTTTTGTGGTTGTTTTTTCCCCCTTTTTCATCCTTCCTTGTGATTATGACAAAAGATCCAGGGAGTAAGACGAGTAGAGTCAGCCTATGCCAGATGATCCCACTTCCACTTGATTTGGAGAGCAGAAAGGATTCACCAGCTGAGTAGCAGGACCACATTATTTACGTGATCTACATCCTCCTCACAACCACTTGACTCAGTGACCAGCAAACTACAGAATGCTCTGGTGGCAGGTCCTCACCAAGTGTCATGGTGCCACTTGGCAGCTGTGCACATGGTCACAGGTGGTGCCTGCTCAGCCCTGCCTGCCTTCCCTCACACCTACCTGCAGGAGCAGTAGGGGTCTCCTCATTCTCTCACTAGCACATACCTTGATGTCCCCTGCTATCCCAAATCACCATCTGCTCCCTAATGGGCCCCAATGCCCATCTCTCAAATTTACAGCTCCAGAACGCCTATGCAATTGCAGAGATCATAGAATCATAGAATGGTTTGGATAGGAAGGGACCTTTAAAGGTCATCTAGTCCAACCCCCCTGATGTGGACCATGTGTTGATTCATCTCATCTCTGGGAAACACATTTAAATCAGTCTGTGTTGTTCTGTATGTTGCAGTCATAATCATCACCGTAAGCCAGAGTTTCGGACATTTGAGTAATTGCTGCAAACTTTTACCGATAGTTCCATTAAAAAGGCACCACCAGTATCTGGTTCCTGGTTGATATAATGCCCTGAGACTGTTTCCCTATATTTGCAGGGAAGTAGTGTCCATGTTACTTGCAAGGATTCTGAAGACTCTGATCCTTCACAAGGAAAGCAGAGTCAGTGGAGAGATAGACTGGATGTTTTGTTAGTCTCTAAAGACACCCTCCTCTCTCCCTTAACCTCAGAACAACTGCAAGCATTTCCAGAGTGCATCCCAGTCTGCTTGTGTGTATCCTTCTCCAATGAATGTATAGCAAAGCAAGAGGAAACGTTAGGCCGGAATATCTAACAGCCCACTAAGCCAGCCCTGAGGATAGCAGAGGATCAGCAGCAACAGCGCCTACTTCCCCTTGCCTTTGCCTAACTCTTCACTGGTTAGAGGATTTTAAGAAGCCTCGACAATCTTCTGCCCCTACTTCCAGTGTTAGGAGCTTAAAATCCAGACAAAATAAGCCCTAGTTAATGTCCTCAGAATGGATTAGGTGGAATCCATTAGGAGTCACTAGAACTCCATTAGGAATTCATCAGGACTAGATTTTATCTATCTCTTCAGAGCCTATTGATATATTAATGCTGCTACTATTGCTACTATAAACACCAATAATCATAAATATCACAGCTTATACAGTATCTGAGGGACACCTAAGGCTGATATAAAATAGCCTGTATATGTTATATAACACTTCATTCAATATTTAATCATCTACTGCGTGTCCACTTTCCTTGGGCATTTGTTGTTGACATTGGTTATCTTGTCACTGTAGCCCAAGTTGTTCTTCAAGGTGTGATTCTCTGCCTTCCTCTCATGATTAATTTGTTTTGCTTTCCAGCTTTTTTTTCCTGTGGGTGGAAAGTTCAGCCATCAGCAACAACTGACTCTTTTGTGTTTAAGACACAGGGCTCTCTTTTGTGGTAAGACCACTATGTTTGTGCAAAAGTAGCTTTACTGCTGTGCTCACACTCCCATGATCCTAGAGAACTTGATCAAGTCCCTCAGTGGTTTCTCTGCCACCAGAAGGTCCCTGTATTACACTGCTCATAGCTCCCAAAGGGCTGTTTCTCTGACTGAGGAGCAGTAAGATTATAAGGTCTTTCCAGTTACAATGTCATTATCTTGCTACCCTACCCAAGGCAGGGAGGTGAGCAGAGTGCTACAATATTCCCAAATTGCCATCCTCTATATTAGAGAAATCTTCCCAAAGGCTGTGAAGCCAGGTGTGAGGTGTGTTTATGTCACTGGCCTGCTGCATGGTAGTCTTGCCGAAGCTGGCAGGCTGGCCTGGACCATAAGTGTATTCTGAGAGGCAGGCAATTCAGAAATTCAGGAGCCACTTCTCTGTGTGCTGGCCACAATTCCTGCTTCCCCTGCCAATATGCTTATGGTTTGGCATTTGTAGACACACCACAGCTGTCCAGTTGATAAACTGACACACTCTGGGTGGCCCTCATCTCCTGAGATTTTACAACTGCTGTTTGCTCCACTAGACATGAATTGAAGTCTTCCAAAGTCTCCCACAGAGACTTTCCTGGTACTCTGGTGTCAAGTTCAGAACAAGAATCCAGAGCAGACATTTTATTCCTAATAACACTTGTTTTCTTACACTGCTGCTCTCCTTCAGCTAACTGGTGCCTGTGATGAACCCACACTTCTGTTCACTGGTTCGTCTTGCTCGGCAGTAGTCAGGAGTTATTTAGAGTACCCGCCAATCCAGTAGCCCTCTACCCTTGAAGAAAAAAGGAGTGTATATGCTCTACAGTCAAACTCAGGATTACAGATCAAATGTATTGCTGTGCATGTACATTTATACGATCCTTGGGCTTCTTCCTGGTGTTTCCGGCATGCTCGTTGTCCAGGTTAAAGAAACAGCTATCACCCACTTACAGTAAAACAACACTGAAAAATGCAATGCCCCTAGCAGAGATCTTGAAAAATACAACTGCTGGGCAGTCTGCATTTCAGGCTAAATTTTGTAGTAGCTTATAGTGATTGGTATGTGTTTTGGATCTCTCGTGCAATTCTTGCTTTACTCACACATTACTTCTGGAATATGTAGCTACTTCATCTCGTGGAAAAGGAGAAAAAAAATTAACACCCATAGGAGGTGATGTTTCAAGCACAAGGAACTGAAATAGTTTCAGTTTTTAGTGGCCACCATCAAAATCTTGTCCGTATTGGTTTTTTCTAGCTCCCACATCATGGCATTCAGGTAACAGTGAAAACAGATTTACAGATAACTCTAATTTCATGCCAAATTGATACCATAGTAGAGCAACTGTTGGATTACGAACAGAGGAGAGGTATTCATTTCCGTTTGCTTCTGCAGTAGATTCATTGAAATGTGTTAGCTCAGCTGTGTGCATATATGCTGATGTAATCAAGCCAGGTGCATGCACAGGATTTTCTAACAGGAGGTGGAGATGAGTCTGGATCACGTAAAGAGGAGATGGAGAGCTGTGCAGGACGTTTAAAGGTCACAAGGATGCTTAACATTTTGTACCAGACATGTGAGGAGGGAAAATAGCACAGGGGCACAGAGTCGTTAATACACTGAATGGCAAGAGGGGTATGAGTTAGGCATTTAAAGGTCCGGAGTTCCAGATCATGTATGGTGCAAGGCAGAGCAGAGGGGACTCTGCCCCTTTGTGAGTCTAGATAGAAAAGATTGGGGAACCTGGACTACTTATAGGAAAGGCAGGGAATGGAGCAAGGATTAGCTAGGGAACATTTTATTATGCCACTTGAGCCCGACCAGACTTTTTAGTAGGCAAATGTTTGCTTCCAGCAAAACAGACCCAGAAGCAGCTCTCATAAAATGTATAAGGTTTTTTCAGTCATCCAAATACTGCATTCTAGTTCAGTCTGTTGTTTTTCAAGGGAATGTGGTTTTTCTTTTCCTTCTCAGGAGCAGAGAGAGATATGGGACAAGGGTGTACAGGAGGACACATGGATAAACAAAGCTGAGCTTGTAGAGAAAGCTCTCCAGCTTGATTCTTGCCACCAGAGACTTGTATACCATTAAACTTCCTAGATAGCCTCTCAGATTGTATAAGTGAAAAAGACATTACATAAACTGCCAGCATTTTTCTCTTTTTCACTTTGAGAACCACCCTTGTGGGACAGTTGTAAGTTGTAATTTAGTAGGGTTGGCTCGAATAAGTTTCTGCAGATAGTACTCTAAAAATACAGACAGAAGAGGAAGCAATGCTCTTTTTTTCTGGTTTTGTTTTTAAACGGTTATAGAATTCTACAAAAGGGATACTATTCTTTTAAAATTTTTATGGGATATTGTGGGAAACCTTTTCATTTTCATTGCATTCCACTACACTTTCAGTATAGAGGAGGTGCCATCAGGTATTTTCAGTGGAAGTGGGTACGTGCTTTCAGGTCTCACCAAAAACTAGTTGGATTATGTGCTTTATCGCCAACCTTCCTGTGTCCTGATAACTACAGGCTACTTCAGTTTCGCATTCTTAACAACAGTCCACCACTTTGACAGGGACTGCTATTCTATCCTTAAAAGAAATGACATATTGCTGCAGCCCCAGGAAGCCTGCTTGTCCAACTACAAGTTCACTGATAGAGTAGTTGAACGAGGAAGTAAGTCATGTGCCTCCATGCTGGTCATAAAAAGTGGCCATCACAAATAAATACTCACCTTTGACCACTCCAAGCAATAACTCCCTATGTTCACCCTTTCTTCTAGATCACAACTGTAGTCTCTTAATATTGACGTCTCATGAATGGCTTCAGTTCGGATCACAATGGCAATAGTCTGGAATAGAAGAAATCCTTTTTTTCTAGTTTTGGTAGAAGTTCATGATGCATGAATACTTGCATGAAATCCAAATCCAGTTAATTTACTTTCCAGGTTATATGGAGGTCTGAGATCCATTTCTCCCAAAGAAGTGGAGTTTGACATACCAACTAATGGGCATGAAAAGCACCACCCTCATTTGTTTTGACCCAGAAGCTGCCACACTAGTGCCTGCCACTGACCTCCATGGAGGATGCCGGGCAATACGTGGCCTCCCACAGAGCTCTGCCACCAGGTCACATAGGAAAGCCCTGGCTCTTACCTGTCCCACATCAGCTCTTTCTCTTGTTCCCCCATGGGGTTGCTCAAAATCAACTGAATTATGCAACAAAAGCTGACGGAGGTCTCTATTGGTAAATCCAGTATTACAGGCCTTTGCATAATAATTCCAGGACCAGTCTTTCTCTCCATCTTCCAAGAAATTTGATAGCTAAAGATTGACACCTCTGCAGAGTGACTTTTCCAGATCAGTGACCATTCCCTGTGAAGGTTTCATCCGTCACTGAATGTTTACAGTAACTTCAGAAACAATTTCTTCTATCCGTTTTTCCCTACACCAGTTTGGTATTACCAATGTTGCTTCCAAGGTCAAATCTATACCAGCATTCATTTTCACTAGAATCGCTAGTAACCTCTTAAACAAATGACCTCATAAATGACAATCTTTGTCACAGGCGTTTGGAGGAGAACGGTACCATAGACACATACGCACACACTCTGCAGCTGGGAAAAAAAGGCTCTTCTCAGCACTCTTCTTCATGTATATTTTTTGTAGCCAAAAACTAGAGTGGGAAAGGAAAAGATAACATCTGAGTTGGGATGACCAAAGTACATAGAGAGAACAATTTAGTCTCTTAAAACAATGCAAGAAGTTAGATTCCAGTAGTAATTCAAGTGAAGGCAGGGGGTTGGGCCGCATCCAAACATCTATGCAGTCCCAGTGACCCAAGCTATCACACGCGATATACCTCACTTCTTTATTTGCTTGTTTATTCTGAATGACTACAAGGGCACTTGATGTGATAAAATGTGGACAATGTCCTGAGTTCAGCTGGAGAGAGTTAGGATATTATCTTTCTGGAGCTTCTCCCTGCAGTAATGATGATACCCGTTTTGGGGTTAATTTTCTGTTGAATAAGCACGTCAGGTTTTAAGGCACTGGTCCAGACTGTAAACAAGTCAGTCTCTTTGGAGCCTGCTTTGGCAGCTCAGCTGAGGTTACTATTTGGATTAAAATATTTGCTAACCTATTCTTCATAAAGCCAGGTATGTTTCCGTGAAAAGGAGAGGCAATGTTGACATCTGTCCTCTTGCCAGCAGCACCAATCACGTTACCTTGTTATCTCAGCTAGCCCTCCCCCATGCTGATGCGCTAAATAAGGGACTGCTGAAATTCTGGCCTGGGGCTGATTACATTTCTGCTCCACACACAACTCTGAGTATCTGGGCAAAAGGCAGGAGCAGCTTGGTCCCATCGTCCCAGTGGCACCGAGATCAGAAGAAACCTTACTGCTGAGAGAAATCAGTGATAGAAAGCTCTAGAATGTAAATTTTACATGAGGCAGAGATTTTTCACATGTGGCTGGCAAGCAATTTAAAGCACTAAGGAGAGTTCAAGAGGGAGTTAAGTGGTCCACGTAGATATACAGATACTAGAATAATTTGGATGCATTTAGGATGCAGGATAGACAAAGAATTCATCTTGTCCCTAAGCTGTTTGGAGCTGTGACTATATTTTGGTTCTCAGCTTGCACAGTTTTCTATAGCAAGACTAGCCCCAACTATAATGGATCATTGTAATAGCTCGATTCATATTACGAGGTTGGGGAGTGGAAAGCAAGCAATCTAAACAATATAAGACCACCACAATTACTTCAATTGTTTTTGTAGGTTACCCATAAAATTGTGGGCACTTTTCAGGCATAGAAAAAGGCATAGACTCGGACTTAGATCTTATAGCCCAAGGCTCTAGCCCAGTGCCTCCTCCTTGCACTTTCAAAACTGCCATTGACTGCAGTCGTCTGCTAGTATCCTAGCAGACTAGGATAAAATGTAGGAAGTTCAAGATTATGATTTATGCTCCAAGATTAAATGAGGTGTTTGCAAGAAGAAAAGCGACTAGCTTCTGAGGGACAGAAGATTACTGTCCCTTTTGTATAAATGTGCAATCTGAAGGCATAGGAGGTTTTATCTGGTCGGATTTTTTTTGCCTTTTGATCCTTCCGTTTGCCATTGGGTAGAGTAGTTAGTGATAACTTTAGTGAGAACTTTCTGTTCTCCATTTCTTTGCATTCGATATACAGTTCAAAGCCTGATGAAGAAATATTAGAAATAATCAATATTGTACCCACAAACAAGGAATTAAATCAGGCACTCTATTGTCTGATTTTTAAATGATGGGAGATTTACACCTGTAAGGCAGAAATTTTTTTCTTTGAAATAGGTAAAATTTTTCAAAGCACCTGGAGCTGGCCTCATCCTTCTCCCACCAAAGTAAAAGGTTAATGCTTCTGCTCACTTCAATAGGAGCAAAGGTAGATAAATGATAAGCACATTTGGGAGCATTCCCTTGTCAAGCAATTAGGACTAAGCATGCTGCTGGCCAGATCCTGAAGTGATTTATCAGCTAATGAAAACTGATATGCATTCACTTTACTCAGTGTAGCTGGATCAATTTATATCTGACCCTCTGTTCTGGGAATTCCTAGTGACAGTATTGATATAGCTATGATGGGCTAAGTATACAGGCAAAATCAGTTTTGTGGGAAGAGGTGATATGCTTGTTACTCCAGCTTATATTGTTGGAAAATCAGACAACCTTCAGGGCATATAAAACCCTTTTTCCATTTCATACCTGAAGGTTGGCCCATATTTCTGAAGGCATACTTGTTTTTTTCTAATGGTATTAGTTGGACTGATGGGAGATACTATCTTTCTCTGCAAACTTAGATATGGAGATTTCTTCAAGACACGACTGTCCGTTGCAGCTCTTTCTCAGGTATCTGTCTAGCACAAGGCAGCCTCTTTTTTTTCACTCACTATTCACTGCCCTTTTTCTTCTCTTCTTTCCACTTCTGCCCATTCCCATCCATTATGGTTCCCTTCTTGTAATCATCATGCTGAACTCCTATTTAACTTTTTCCCTTATTTGGTGGTATGGATGGGCTTGCTGCACAAAAGACAAAGCACTCCACAGTATCTTTATTATTGTGTTTTGACATTTTTTGATTCTCATGTAATTATAGGCTGAGTTACTTTGATATGGACCTGGTCCAACATCTGAGTATTTTATTGGTTTGCATACTGTCAGTGTCAAAAATTACTTTTTTCTTTTAAAGTGACAAACTTCCCTTATTTTTCCCATCTTGTTTTCATTAGCTTTTCTTGATGGTAGGTCAGGTTAGGTGCTTTGCCATCTCTGCTGCTTCTGTCATCTCCTAATGTCGAAACTGACTTTTAGAGAGGCTGTTGTTCTTATCTTTGAGCTTTCAGAGCAATGTTTGTATGTGGGGTAGATTTTTTTTTTCTCTCTCTGTCTTTGCTGTCTCTGCTTCTTGTCTTTTTGGTTTGTCTTTGGCTTTTGTCATTCTGTTTTTTTGGCTCGGCTGTTCAGTAGCAGAGGCAAAGTTATTGTTAGCTCTGGCTGAGAGAAAACACAAGATGGAGAGATGCTTCTTTCTTCCACAGTTTAGTTTGATGCAAGATCTTCCATTATGAGCCTGATTTTGAATCCCACCCTGACTTTTTCAAGCTGAAATTAATCCTGAAATTGCACAGGCAAACTTCTATGTCAGACTAAAATTTTTCAGGAAAACTTGACTGATATTAGGCAAAACATCTGGGAGATAGGAAGATATTTTTAAAAGTGGGGTGATCTCACTTTTTGGATAATTTAATAATGTTTATTTTAAAGAAATGTCATGACTCAAAACTATCTTGACCGAGAAACTCCAAATTTGGGTTACTTTGTTGTCCCTGGCAAGGATAGGTTCTTTGGACTCAATTCGGAAGGTTTGAGGGGGTTATAATTTAGATATTAGTAACAACAATGTCTACATACATCAGAAACACATCGGTTTTCTGAATACCACATTCTGGCTTGTGCATTGTTTATAAACCACATACCAACAGCCTTTGTGCTCTTTAAGCAGTATGCAGTACTATACACTCCTTGGGAAGCACATAGCCAAAGGCTACCAGATGCCTGAACAGTTGCTATTATATCCATCAAGCAGGATATAAGAAGCACTCAGTTTGAAGCATCTTCTGATCTCCACAGGAGTTTCTACAGAGTCTGTCAACTTCGTGGGCATTCTCAGGATTCTGCTGGCTGAGAAGACCCCTCAGTGCCTCTCTGG
Organism: Gymnogyps californianus; assembly: GCF_018139145.2. NCBI lineage: Eukaryota > Metazoa > Chordata > Aves > Accipitriformes > Cathartidae > Gymnogyps > Gymnogyps californianus. Next base: position 156,716,255 of record NC_059471.1, read on the forward strand.
GCATATCCCAAAAGTGAGGTCTCAGTGCATCCTGCTCCTAGCCTACCACTTGATTGTGAGTAGCTCCCTGCATTAACTATGGCTTTTAGGGAAGCACTTACACGTTTCTCTTAAGGCCCAGAATGCTGAAATGTGGAAGTTCCCTGATCTAGAATTAAGTCCAAGGAAAAAGCAGTAGTTAAAAGGGCAGGTGGGGATGTGGAAGTGCTTGTGGATAAAAGGGTAATCCTGAAATAATGTCATTACCTGAACTCCTCGGTTACTGGCAAATAAACATACAGAAAGTACAGAATTAGGGTAAACTGCCCCTAAACATCTAGATAGAAAAAATGACTTCGTTACACCTGAATCTTAGTACATTCAAAGGCAACTTGGTCTGCCACGTAAGCTCTGCACAGCCTCTAAATATTCTGGTCTGTAATTCCTGGAGTCCCAAGTCTGTCTTATGGGGTGTTCTGCTCTTAATCAAAACTGATGTAGGTCAAGCAAGTACTTTATTAACTGGTATTACTACGGCACATATAGGACATCTTAAGAGTGAGCTTTGAGCGAACTTTGATTCCACTGAAACGTCAAGGCAGCAGACTTGGCCTCCAGCTGCAGATGAGTGCCAGCAGGGAGAGTCTGGTCATGGGAGCGGGGAATCCAGCAGAGGCTGCAAAACTCTCCCAAGATGGGCAAAGTAGCCCTTACTAAGCTCCTTGCTGGCATAGTAAGACAGCTACCAGTGCGCAAGCAAGGTGGCTTGGGTTAGGTAAGTTTACATTTCAAAATCATTCTGTCTACCATGTAGAGAAATGCTGAAACATTTTAAAATTCCTCTAATAGCAGTACCTTTACTCATAATGAGTCTGGGATATTGTACCACCTCATAAAACCACGGTCCAGACTTATTCAGAGTTTAAATACTGACAGTAATTAAATCAAACTAGTGAAAGCAAATCCACTTCCAAAACAGGAGACCAACACACCTCCAAGATACCACTTTGAATGCTCTCTTTTGAACATCCTGCTTGTCATGGGGAAAGTAGTGAAACTGGATATGAAATGCTGTTTCTAAAATCCTCCGCAGACCAGTGAACTGAGGAGGAAGATAAGTCTTCTTGTTGTGAAATGCATGTATTTTGCTATTTTGGACCCAAGACCTCTGTTCCACTCTGGAGGAATGAGAAACAAATGGATTAGACTAGTGAAATGGGCAATGGGTACCTCTTCCATAGAGACCTTGTGTACTCCAGTGACTAGATTCGGGATAAGTTGTACAGGCAAAAGGTAAATGAAGCTAATAAATTTAAGTGCATCTTTTGAGAAGCACTAACTACCTTTTACCTTTGGGAAGGTGACTTTTTTGACAGGTTTGGATTTTCTAGAACACAGAATATATTCTTCCTCCAAAATCAGTCTCAACTGTGTTTGCTGTCTCTTTCAAGCAACATGAGAAACATCCCCTTTGGGGACAAAGGATCATTTTCTAGAGAATACTTTGGTAAGACGATGGGTCTCTAGCCAAATATGACAATAGTCAACATAGTTCCTTGTGTACTTCACAGTTAAGAAATCTTATTGAAAGTTCAAAGGATTGGATTAAATTCCTCTTGGATTTCCTGTGATAATCTCAGTTGGATCATCTGCTCTTACATGTTAGAGCTCAACAATGTCTGACACTGTTAAGGAAAAATGACAGTTATTAGACACAACTTTCCATTACAAACCTTCCTGATATGGCTGGGACAACACGTGCTATTTAAAGGACTGTCTTGCAGCTAATAAGAATTTTGTACAGAGAACCAAAAAATAAAATCATATGGGAAAGAATGAACTGCGTTAGCCCTTTACCTTAAAAAAAAAACCATGGTGATTTTGGGCTTGGCTTCTCTCTCTCCATATGTTAGAGTCCATTTAATGTATACTGCAATTTCAGTTTTTGTTAGCAAAGGTTAAATTCATCCTGCTTTGCATTGCTGCAGGACCTGATTTGAAACACTCATACATTATCCAAATTCTTTACCAGCATCCTCAGGAGCAGTTGCACAGAATGATCATTTTCAGCACCTGTGTGCCAGTCTGATTGTCCAAAAGGAGGTTCATGACAAATAATTTGGTGAACATCAAGGGTCAGAGTCCTTGGATATAGACTTGTATTTCAGGAGATGCAGTTTGTGGGTATTGAAGGATAGAACATCAATCAAATGGACTGATACTTCTTCTGGGCAGAAGAGTTATTCTTTGCATTTGCTCTTTGTATCTTTATTGGCATGCCCCATTATCTATTTTTTAAGGGCATCTATACTTTGGGAAGGTTGCTTATGTTTGTTGTGTTAAAATCTAAGTAGGCAAGTATTAAATGTTCAGCTAATAGAGATCATCCTAGCCCCACTGATATTAAATATACTCAGCTAAGCATCTGTTCTGTTCTATGTGAAGTCATTGGAAGTTTTGCTGTTGACTTTAGAAGACCAGATTTCACTCACTCTTTTAAATATTTAAACAACTATATTTAGGAATTGTGACCTTGGTGAGTGCTTTGAATACACCTGATAAAGGAAATGAGTTTGTGATATGTTGTACCATGTGGTGAGAATGCATACATTGTTATTTCTTTGGTTTAGTCTATTTTTATAGAGTACTTGAGGAGTAATCCATAAATTTCAGTAGTTTAGACTACTAGTTAAGCAAGTGTAGTTATCTCTTTTGGGCTAGAGCTTCTTGTTTCCTCTATTTCTAATGCAGAAGTTCTCTTGTAAAGATATACCTATATGACAGAGGCAAGGTTGCTAATTCTGTCTATTAGCAGATGTTGATTTTGCTTGAGCAAGGTTAAGTGACTGATAGTGATCTATGTCATGACTCAAACATAAGTATGGAAGAAAGCTTGTGCTGGCTTCCCTGAAAGAATGCCTTTGTTGATTTTTATAGGCTTCATCCAAAACCCAATAAGAGAACTCTTCAGTGCCATTAGAGAGGCAGAAGCATTTCCAAGAAAAAGGAAAATTTGAAAATCTGCATTTTCAGCAGTGACTAGTATTGGTTATTCCTCAGTTTCAAAGTTCACAAGCAGAGAATTCAAAGGAAAATTTGGAAGGAAATCCAAATGAAAAGGGGCCCCAGTTTCAGGTTGTTGGTACTTTCTGCTTTTCAGACTCCTCTTTTGAAGTATCTCCAGTGAGGCAACTGAATTGCTAGTCATTTCAGAACTCTCAGGCTCATTCTTTTCTTTTTTCCTCATCTTTTTCTCTTTTCCTCTTCTCTTTTCTATTAAGGTCAAATCCTGCTTCTCCTGATGCCAATAATAAAACTCCTATTGATTTCAACATGAGCAGGAAATATGCAGTTTGCTATTTACCACAACCACCACAATGAATCTCTGGGAAGAATTCATTTATATTCATTCCAACGATGCCATGAAAAATGGGCTCTTGCTATTTTATCACATCCAAACTGTTGCTCTAACTCTAACATCCTAGCTGTTGCTAACAAGTCAGTGATGATTTGTAAACCAACAATTTATGGTAACCACATTCCATCCCCATTATGATGTGTGGTTTGGAAATGGAAAAGTAATCAAGACCTCCTGTTAAGAGACTTTATTTCAGTTGAATGTTTCTGTAAATAAAAGCATTTTGAAAGGGTCATTGCTATATGTTTCTAACTCCAAATTGTTCATTTGATCTAGGCCCCATCTATGCTCCAAATTCCTGCCAGACTCTGTCTGTCAGGAGTGTGAGATACCCAATGGTGGCATGAGCATACTGGCAAAACTGTTTCCATCAATATAAGTATTTTCACTCAATTGGATAGTTTCACTAGACTGGAACAGCAGTTCCGTTGGAGACAGCTATGTCCATTCCTTGGAATACTTCATAATACTTTATCAGCACACTATAAGGGTACTCTGACATAAATAAAGGCCTCCTACTACAGTTACAGTAACAGATGAAGAATTATAGTCAGACCCATGGTATGTAGTAATGCCCTTGGGAACTAAGAGCCTGCGTAGTTTGTGCAACACTTTGTCTTGGTTGTAAGGATTGTGGGCAGTCACTATGACACTAAGGAGGACTTTCCAGCACTTCGATGGGAGACCACCTAGAATTACTGGTAAATAGACTCAAACAAGGGAATTTTGTTCCAGTACTAGGTTCTGGTACCAACTAGGTTGAAAACCTTCTTTTGATCTCTTTGACGCTAATACGCTCTGTCCTTTCAACCCTGTGTAAGAAGCCTAGCAGCCTGGGTTTGAGGTTAGAGCCACTTTGCCTGGTAACCTGCTAAAGGAGATATCAAATTAAGCAGTCTAGAGAGTGCCCTAGTTAATCAGCACTATCATGTGATGTGAAGATAGAGACCACACTAACTAGGAGATAAAGCTCTCTTCCTATCCCTTCCTCTCCAGCAAAAATCACTACTTGATTAGTTTACATATCCCAGGATAAAGCGCAGTTGACTGGGGGTAGGATGTCAGCTCAAAGGGTTTATATGAATGCTCTGATTTTCTGTTGAACAAAAGACTGACTACTGAAAATCACTCTCAAACTGGCTTTTATTTTGTGACCTAAGAGTATGAAGAGGCTTTGAGCATGTATGAATCCTCATAAGGTGTTCATTAACTTGGCTATATTGTAATAATGGTATGAAAAAGTAACAAATATTTTGTTATTAGGTAACTTTCTAAGTAGTCACCTCTGTAATATTAATGTGAAATACATATTTTGAAGGACATTTTACCTCACTTAGTGCAACAGACTGAAAAATAAGACACAAATCCTGGCAAGAGAGCTCATTCACCATGGGGAACTACAGCCACAGGTCCATGATAAAAAGTGTTCATGGGCTTAACTCCAGTGTAATGTGTTTCTTCCCACTCCTGACCCTCTGCTGCAAGCACAATGCCTTCTCGTTAGTGGCAGCACAACCGTTCATGAGCCTGTGTTGTGAACTAAACCTCTGCAATTTGGTTGGAAAAAAGCAGTATGTGTAAGGGAGAGAATAATAATGTTGAAGTAGTTTCCTGATCTGTCATAGTCGTGCTGCTAGGTGTGGTGGGCAACAATGAGCAGTGGAAAGTGGGAGAAGGTTGTAGATGGGACTGTCTGAAGCCAGTAGCGTGTTGCCAAAGGCCAAGCTATAACCTAAACTAGTTTTAGAAAAGAGCATAAATATTTCACTAAAGAGATAACCAACATATGGTCCTACAAGCTGCTAGATATGGGTTCTGGTGGACCTTGAAAGGACAAGTTCTACCACGCCACGCTCTGCAGCCAGAGAGCCACTCAAGTGTGATGTTAGGGGCTACTGCAGCCCAGCCAGTTTCATCCCCCTTGAGCAGCATTTGATAATATCTGGCCTCACCAGTTCTGGAAACAAGTCAAAATCTCAAAGCTGGGTTACATGATTTTATTCTTACCACTCATTCTTTCCAAATAGCCCTTTGGGGCATGGAATAGATTTCTGTATCTTTTCTTTATTTTCACAAATATTTACTATCCCGGTGTATATGTCTTTGGCCTAATATATCACGCTGTTCTTTAATTAGGAAGTTAGCAAAAGGAAGAAAATTGCCAACATTTGTCCAGTAGTAGGAGTCTGTCAGGTAATTGGGCAAAAGTTAGGCCAGCCACCGTGTTTACATTAATGCTAATGCTGCGCTACCACCTTGTGGACAAAAGGTAAATAGCACTGATCTGTTCGACACGCAGGTACGCTGTCCGTATGAAATAAATACAGTACTGGTTGGGAAGGTGACTGTGGGCAGTCTAGCTGGCAACGACAGTATAGTCTGAATCCTCCAGATTGAGCCAGTTCAGGATCTGGGCAGCCAACAGAAGCCAAACAGATTGTGAAAACCTGCTAGAGCTCTCAAGTGTGATGGCAGGTGAAGAGTACCCCTCAAAGGGATATGACAGTCTGATTCTCCTCTAGGATGTAGAGAGAAGCAAGTAGGAATGAATTCATGTTCCTATGCTACTAGAGTACCAATGCCTTTACACAGGCAACTCCTCTGATCTGCCTGCTCTCAACCGCAATCCTCAGAGCTACTTGCAGCTTCCTTGACTGTCTTCTACCTGCTAGCTCAACTGACAAGTCCTTTGGCAGTGTATTACCTTGGAGTCCCAACTCCTCCATGGTCTTCTCTCCACATGCTGGGATTACAGCATCTCTCTTGTGTTTCAATGCTGTGCTTCAGGGAACAATAGAAATCAGAACACCACCTAAAAGTTCAGTTACTGAACATGTTATTAATAAGAATATTATTGGTAGCCTCTTCATCCCATCAGGATGAAGTGCCCTATTAACAGATTCCAAGAGAAGAAGGTGTATTCACAACCTTATCTTCCTTTTCCCTAAAACTGAAGGAATCCCCCTGCACATCTGAAACTGCACAATCAGGAGGAGATGTACTGTCTGATGTGCTGCATCACACAGGAACTACAGAGAGATTTGAAAAACAAGTGTTACTCAGACATCTCAATTAAATACCAAAGATGATTGGCATGGTCTGATTTGGGTATTACACGGCTGAAGGCAAAAGCTTTTGGGGGACTGAGCGTCCTGTTAGTCAATAGGCTAGAGATCCAGATTTATACTGATGCCAGATTCTCTCTCTGGTCTGATGTGACACAAAAATCAAAATGAGGCTTTCCACATCCAGAGAACATGTCCAAAAAAACCAGTTTATTTGATATTACAGAACAAGCCTTCCTCAATTGCTCTTCTATCACAGTAGTTCTCTTCACGTGGTAAATTAGGTGTCCACTGGAGCAAGCACATGAACTTGGGTCTCTAAGATGACTACAGATTGCCTTAATGGCAGGCAGTAGAATTCTTTCTGCTTTCCTTCCATCTCACCTCCCCCATCCTCTACATTTTCATAAGACATTTTGAGCATTTTTTCCAGGATCACCTCTTCCAAGCTCAAGAATGGTCCATCCTGACATGCAGGAAGCCAAGGAAAGACAGCAGGAGGCCTGCATGGATGAAACAAGGAGCTCCAGACAAACCTCAAACATGAAAAAGAAACATGCAAGAGGTGGAATTGCTTTCAGATCTCCCATAAAGAATATAGACACATTATATCATGCAGGGATGAGGTTAGGAAAACCAAAGCCCAGCTGGAGTTGAATCTGGTGAGGGATGTAAAGGGCAATAGGAGGGGTTTCTACAAGTATATCCGCAGCAAAAAACTGGGGGAAATGTAGGCATGCTGCTGAATGGGGTCATGGAAAAGGCTGAGGAACTCACTGACTTCTTGGCTGCATAAACGGGACAACAGGAATCTCAGGAAACTCAGTGAAGTGCAAAAACCTGCACTTGAAGATGATTAGCCCCATGCACCAGTGCAGGCTGGGGGGATCCACCAGCTGAAAAGCAGCTTGGCAGAAAAGCTCTGCTGGCCTGGGGGTACTGGTGGACAAGTTGGTTATAAGCCAGAAATCTGCCCTTGAGGCAAAGACGGCCAACAGCATCCTGGGCTGCATTAGGAAGACCATTGCAGATGGAGGAAGGTGATCTTTCCTTTCTGCTCATCACTGGTGAAACCACATCTGGAGTGCTGCAGCCAGTGCTGGGCTCCCCAGTACAAGGACATGGCAATACTGGAGTAAGTCTAATGAAGGACCATGAGGATGATTTAGGAATTGGAGCATGTGACATACAGGTAGATGCTGGGAGATCTGGGACTGTTCAGCCTGGAAAAGAGGAGGTTCAGTGGGATCTTATCAATGTGTATAAATATCTGATGGGGAGAGTAAAGAAGGTAGAGACAGACTCTTCTCAGCAGTATCCTGTGAAAGGACAAGAGGCAATGGGCACAAATTCAAATACAGGAAATTCCATTTAAATGTAAAAAGCTTTTTTTACTCTGAAAGTGGTCAAACACTAGAACAGGCTGCCTAGAGAGGTTGTGGAGTCTCTGTCCTTGGAAACATTCAAAGCCTGACTGGACACAATACTAAGCAACCTGCTCTAGTTGACCCTGCTCTGAGTAGGGTGTTGGACTAAACAATCTCCAGAGTTCCCTTCCAACCTCTGTGATTCTGTTCAGTAACATGTTCATTATTCCAGACAGTTCTGATAGGAACAATGCTCCTGTGTACAATTTCTTGTTCCCTTTTTGGCAGAGAGAGGAAAAACATTTCTATCTTTTGATTCTGCTTTCGAGATAACATTCAGCCCACAGGTATTGTGGAACATGAGTGAGTCCTTGTGCTCTTTTCAGCACTTTTCCCTGCCCTACTTCTCCTGTTGCCCAAAGAAACTTATTGATGCATCAAAGCTCCCTTCTGGCCCCAGCTTCTGTCTTACAAGGAGATGGGAAAGACCAAAGTATATATATTATTTTTTGGTGTGGCAGAAGCACAGGATAAGCTTAGGGCACAAGGAGCAGTAAATGCACTGCAGGTGCTCTTCCACTCTACTCTATGGAAGAGTGGTCCTTTAATTCAGGATTAGATCCCTCACCCCTTGCTCTGCCTCAAGCACAGCAAAACTGCTACACAGGACTACCATGAATCTAGGACTCTCTCCCATTTATGCTCACCTGCTGTCCTTTTGCTCCTCTCTTCTAGACCAATACTGTGAAATAGCAGAGGCACCATGGAGAAATGGGTTGTGTACCAAAGACCTTAATCTTAAAGATGTGTTAATTTCATCTACCGAGATCTTGCTAGTGAAAGATTTTCATGTCATGCCGAAAATAACTTCTTTACTGAGGGTGGAAGTCTGGTAATGTGACAAATGCTGAATCTGTTTCTCTGGAGAGAAAGTGCTAGCAGAAGACACTGTGATGGTGTTGTAGGAGGAATTCAGAGCAAAACAGTTCTTGCTGGGTATTGTTGGTGTCCTCAGCTATGGGAGTACATTCCTCCTCACTTCTATAAGTTGGGTTCCTTATGTAAAAAATTATTTCTCCTTGCTCCATGTTTCCTAAATGATATAATTTATCTTACTCTGTCTTGCACACAAATATAAACGGGATGCCATAATCTCCAAACTGATATATTAGAAAGTGCAAAACCCGAACTTCCTTTCCTGAATTCTCAGGCAACATAGTGGGCCATGTAGCATAGCCTAAGACAGCTCTTCTGAAACTGGTGGTGTAATACCACTTTATATTGGCTTAGGATACGGAACTAAGCCATCAGTGGGAATCTTATTGGGCCCAACAGTCCCCTGTAATAACTTTAGTTTCTTCAGCTGTTAGTCAGCACCTAAAGGCTTTAGTAAACTGCTGGAATGTGAAGAACAATTTGCAGAAATTAATCAGGAAAGTCTTTGTACAGCCCATCCTTGCCATTTAAGTAGTAAAGAGTGATGTGTTCTCTAGTTTTCTGCGTAATGACATCATTGCTTCTTTGCTTCATGTTTTCAGTCTGGTTCCTGGACACATAGAGATGTCAAAGGAATAGGAAAGTAATTTTTCTCCACTCAATTTTGTTTTTTTCTATCTTTAACTCAATTTAACCAAGTAAGACAGCAATGCAGAAACCAAAGTACTGAGAAAATGTGCTTGAATGGTTTGCCCACAACCCAAACAGGCAATATCATCATAAAGCCATTACCACACTAGTGATGGGGTGGAATTATTACCAAACTGTGTATGCACTTGATAGCACTATTGGATGATACATTTGTAATAGAAAGCCCATTCTGGTAACCTTTGACTTTTTTCCTGCCCAGGGATAAAGAATGGTAATTGGAAGAATGTTACAAGAAGTGACAGGGACTAGCAAGTTTCATTTACAAAACTCCTTCCTCCTCAAGCTCCCTGCAGCTAACACAATGTTTCATAAAGGGGGCTAAAATTCAGATTTGGTTACAAAGCCTGCCTTTGTAGGACACTAGAGACATAAGAATAGAGTGAAATTGTTTTGTTTACTCAGATTTAAACCAAGAAATATGAACTAATGCAAGAGTCAGAACCAAATTGAAATATCTGAAGTACAAGACTTAAACACTGTATGAAATTCATATCATCATCCAACACACATTCCATTTCTAACCCATCAGTTTTGGGATTCATTCAGGAAATACTTAAAAACAGGCCTTTTTTTCTTTTTTTACGGGTTCTATTGAGAATGTTTCTAACACTCTTGTACAAAACATAATGATGATCATCTGTGTCATCTTGTGAGATGTTCTTGAAAGACAGCATTTGTTAATTAACAAATTAATAGATATTTTCCTTCTACAAGTTCATTTTAATTGTCTATTTATGTCAGAGTATTTAAAGTGTGCCAGTCTACCACTTCAAGAAATATTTCTTTCTGTAATACTAATAGTTGGATTTTTTTCTCTGTCAGTAAATGTAAGAGGAAAGTGCTAAAAGCTGCACAGTGATATGACTGTAAATGGATCCTTTATTTTTACTTCCACATTTTAGCTATTAGCCTGCTCAACAGAAATTTTGCTGTTGATTCAGAGTCTGTAAGTGGGATCAGTCAAACGGGCTTTACTAACGTCAACAGTGTATCCTGCTTTATTGCACGCCATGCTCAAACTCCACAACTTCAGCGACAGCTGAAGTAGGCTACATAATTCTAAATGGTATCCAAAATTGTTAGAAAGCGGCCAGTTCAGATACTGAACTTCCAAACCGGAGGATTTTTCTAGTTACTGTACCTGACAGGTGTTATGTGCTATGTTTTATATCTAGCAGTTTATGTTTAAATCTATCATGGGTAATTTTGTGAAAGACATACCTTGAAGACTAACACTGCTGGTTGTGGACAGGAGTAGAGATTTGGTTTGGATACATCAAGTGGTAGCTGTCACCTCTGTTACGCAAATGTAACCATTTTTCCAGGTCTTAATTGCCTTTGGCAAGGGCCAGGTTTAAGTTTAAGAGGCTCCATTTGTTGCTCAAGTTCCACCCAAAACCTTAGGAAAATAATATCGAACTTTCTCCTGTTCAGTGAGCTAATTTTCCCCATTTGCAAACACAAGTCAAAGGGATCAATAAATAACATTTTAAATAAAGGGAAAAAAGAAAACTCTTGACAAAACAGTTAAGCAGGATAAAAGACAGCACCTAGCATACAGCTATAGCAATAACAATTTTACAGTCTTCTGCTGGAGGGGCAGTGCTTGGCCAACTGCTCGCTTTCCCCTCCTAAGGTAGCCTTCACTCAAAATTTAGGACTCTTGTGTCTTGCAGGGCAGCAAGGCCTGGTCAGCTTCAGCTTTCCCACACACCGTGTAAAAAACTCTTTCCCAAAGACCCCTTTTCTACTTTCTAACCTTTGTGCCCCCTGCTGAAAGTAAATGCCTTAAATAAGGCTAACACTCCTCAGGCACAGTTAAAAAGTCTGAACTGACCTCGATTCCTCTGCACTCTTACAGGTATGAACTTTCCTGCTTTATGCTAAAAAGCTCCCTTTCAAACAGAAATGTTTCTCAAATATAATGAAACAGCATATGCAAAACAAAAGTGTTTTAGGCCTATCTACCAGTCCTTTCCATTCCTTGTCCCTTTACTCTGCCAGCTGTCAGCCAGACTCCTTTTCTAGTCTAACTTTCTTTCCCCTGAGGAATTCTTGTGGTGGGAGAGAGTGCCAGAGATTTGCTTTCACTTTGGGCCTCAGCCACCAGCGTTACCCAAAGTTAATGTATATTTAATATGATACAGCCAGTAACCCTTTCTGCCAACCTCTGATCATGCGCCAGCCGAAGAATGTTGCAAAGTAATATCCTCTAACTAAATCTCAGAGCCCACGTATAAACTCCTGATTAGTGGTGGGTAAGATTACTAGAGATGTATGTATATACCCCTCTGTTTCTTTGCCAGCTGGAATTTCTCCATGCTGTAGGATATCTACAGAAGCAGGCTCCAGAGAACTTTCTGTTTTTTGCAGCACGTACATAAGGCAAAGCTACCGGAGGTTTTTTTCTGGTAGCTTCATTTCCAGCCTCAAGTAGTCATGTAACAATTCTGTGCATGGTTAATCCATGGTCATGATTTACTGGGTAAGTTATGGCACTTCAGTGATGGGTGTAAGGTGATCTTCATGTGTGTAGTTGTACACGGAACAATTTCGTGGTTTAGGTTTCTTCAGGAATACACTATCATTTCCATGGAAATTTGTTTTTTTTTTTGTTTGCTTCTTCCTTCATGGATCAGCAGAGACAAGGAAGACTGAGTGTAATGAATTTTCCTCTCTTGGAAGGTCCTTTTTTTTTTCTTCTTCTTCCCCCCTCCCCTCCCAGTATTTCTTTAATTGGTTAAGTAAAGTTTACATTCACCAGGTAGTACAAAGGTCGAAATCTTAAGGGAACCAGAGGGAAGTGATTGAGAAGGTCTTTCTGAGGATGACAGCTCTGCCTTGTAGTACAGTACTATTTCTCATGGGAGTGGGTGGGAGGCTTGCCTAAATTTCCTCTTCCTGTCCTGCCAAATTCCCCAAATTGCATAACTGTGTATTCTCCTTACACAGTGGTACCCATGGCATCCCTAGTAAATCTGCAGGGAAGCAGTGAAGCAGCTGGAGGCTTGATGGTGGACCAAAATTGGTAGAGGACAGACTTGGTTAGCCAAAAAACAAAACAAACCCAAACCCACGAACTGAATTTACTAACTCTCCCATGTATAACAGAACAACACAATACAGATTTAATAACATAGACTATTTTGTTCTAAATGCGTTTCATCTAGGAAAAATAAGTTTATCGGGATAAGCAAAGGACCCATGGGGAGTTCATCAGTTCAGTTTCAAGTCACAAGATGTGTTTTACTTGTCTTTGGAGTCTTCTTGTGCAAGATTAATGTGAAACTGCTGAAATGCAAACTGACAAAAAGACTTATTTTTACTGGTTGGTGCTTTTTCCTCTGTGCCATTATTTTCACTGGGAGGCCCCGTCACTGCCTTCCCCATCACCCCTGCCTTAGACTGACAGGAGTATGAGGTACTTCTTGGCTTCTGTGAGGAAATGAAAGAAAGACTATTGGAAGAACAGCATGACCAGTGTACCTCATAAGGATGTAACCCTGAACGCTTTTGCTTTGTCACTACACTGAATCAGAAGAGAAGAATTTGGACCTCCTTAGAGGGGAGTGTCAAACACGGCTATCCTGGGGTAGATTTTGCTTGAGTAAGGAGTGAAAGATTTGCCTCCTTTGGAAAAATATTTATACTTCTTAAAAGTTCGAGTAGCCAAATTCATTACTTTTGAAGCTTTGCTAAGGTTCACTGGAGCCTACGCTAGCCACATATGCCGTCTGACTGTCATTAAGACAATAAAAAAGCAAGTACACCTGTGGAGGTTTTGATAATCCTGCTGTTCTTGTCTGTGTACAGCACCTTAAATAGGTACAGTACTGTTCCTGGGATTGCTTGAGAGATCGAGTACTACTCAGCGTGTGTAAGGGTGGGAGAATCTGGCTCCGAATGGTTTCTTTTTCTCTCCTTGCTACAGGAACTGGAAAAGACAAGGGTGTGTGGGCGGGCCTGGAGTCCCTCCAAGGAAAGTGTGAGTCCTTGGGCAAAACAAATCCATCAGGTCTCTCATTTCTTCCAAATATAGGTCTGTTCTGAGCAATAGCCAAACTCAAGTCTAAACTCCACATTCAACCGTTTCAGAGGGAATACATGAAAAAGACCCTATGGCCTACAGAGTCCATCTATAGAAAATATTTTGATAGCTCTTCCGCTCTGGCATTATCTTCCACTTAAAAAGAAAGAAAAAGAAAACACACAAAACTGGAGCACATGGTTCAATTTTCACTGTAAAACAACTGATTGATGAAAATAATACTTCTGAAAACAATCTGTTGTGAGCTATCAAGCATTTTTGCCTGTGCACCAATTGGCAGGAAGTAGACAGATAAATCATTACAATATGTAACAAAACAAGTTGCTCTGAAGAGAAATAGTATTTGTGTGTGTGTGTATGAGCAGGATAAGCAGAATTAAATCCATAAAAGTATGCTGAGAGATCATCCTCCATCACAGCAGAAATATACTGGAAGCAAAGGAACTCACTTTAGCTCTGTCCCTGTCTGAATCTCTAGCAAAACATGGTTTATGATATGTAAGTGTTCTCCTGGAGTAGAATAGAAGAATCCCGGACTTAAATGAAAAAAAGAAAGAACTTGGGACGTTCCTGCTGTTGAGAGAAAGGGGTCTCATAGCCATTTTGCCAAGATACTTCCATATTTTTCAGGCACCACTACATTTTAATAAAATGCAGCAGTTGCAGCAGCTCCCCAGATCTTGAATACTCTATTACTACCCATGGGAAAATTTTCTGAAGTGCTTATAGACATGAAGATTTAAGAGACAAAATCCCATTAACTTTCAATAGGACAGTTTCTTTAGAGCCTGGCACATGGACAAATTACAGTGAGATAAGCTCTGTATGAAGTAACAGCATGTGAATTGCTCTGTTGCGACTTTCTGTGTACATGCTCCTATCCCACAGTGACCAGTTAAGGCAGAGATGATGACTCCTTTTCCATCAAGAGCCAAACCACCTCACATTTACCTCAGAGTTCAGACCATGTACACTGGCAGTTAGTGGCTAGCAGTGGACAAGCTTGCTGTCTGCCACATGCTAAATATACTTTTGGAAAAATAAGTAGAGCTTCTAAGCTGCACAGGATAAATCTACCTTGACAATTGTGGATCACTGTCACCCAGCCTGAGCCATGAGATCCACATTGTCCCTGCTTATGCCATACGTGTAACCTGCATCGACCCTGTCTGTTTGCACTGCTGCTGAGAGGGGATCCCTCTAGGCATGAGCCTCGTCTTCTTTTCCTGAACGAGTCTCTACTTGTGGATAGTAGAGGAAAGAAGGGGACATGAAGAGCATGAAAGTCTGGAAAAGGCACTTATGGGCTTGATTCTGGGAAACGTGACCTGCAGAGTGTAGATAAATTTCAGACACATCTCAGAGAGGGACTGGAGAGGGAAGCAAGATGAGTTGGAGCACATATCTCATATTGTTTCCATAGCAAGGCTATATGGCTGCTAGTGGTTGATCTTAGGTTTTACACTAGATGTTCCATAGATCTGGCCCTTTGGTTATTACTACAATCATCATGACATCAATAAGAAACAAAGATTTTTAAAGGTCTCCAGGAGTATCTGAATCCCATGAAAAACCAATGGGACTCTATTTCTTAAAGGTTTATTTGAAAATCCTTTCTTACACCCAGATTTCCTTCCCAGAATCCAAATTTTCCTTTCAAATTAAGCATCCTTGTATGTGACAGAGCCAGAGTATCATGGGCCTATTATTTTCTGCTTTTTTTTAGCCAAGGGACAAATATTCTGCAATCTCAAATATGACAGGAAATTATTTTGCCATATTTGAAGGCTACTGAATGAGATGAGTGTCTAAAAAATAAATAGTGAGCGGAAGTAAAGGGTTCCTCTTACAAACTCTTGCATTTGTACATCATAAGGGAACGATTCATAGTTTGTGAGCATAATAGCTGATAGTAATTGCTAGCAGAAATGAGCTAGCTGCAAGGACTGCTAACTGTAGGCAGCTAGCCAACCTAAAAGATTGTGATCATCTCATTTAAGAAGCAAGTAAAAGACCGGGTGGCTGAAGAGTTACTGTGCTATTTTGTGACAGATAGCTTGAAAAGGTGGTAGGTGAATTAAAAAAACAGTAAGAGTCCAATAATAACAGACAAATACACTCCAAACAGCTGTTGTTCATATCACCTACCAAAAATTGGAGTAATTTGGTCTTTTTTGTCATTGAAACATACTCAATAGGAACTCATTAATGTGGCTAAGTCAGCAGCCTAAATTACAGTGAAAAGATTAGCTTGACAGAACTGTTTTGTGGGTTAAAGATTTTCACATGCAACTACAACTTCATCACTAAATCTTCAAGTGCTGGAACCATCTACAGGTATCTCAGTGCCAGATAAGATGTACTGCTGTAGATTTAAGAGAGGTTTTCAAGGGCTAAGCAGAGGTTTTTCAGTTCCTCTTTCATTTCGTGGAGTGCCCTCTTGACTTTCTGAGGTGTGTTCATAACCTCTATGCTGCTGGTGAACGGGTCATAGTGCAGAGAAAAAGGCTTCTTGATCTTCATTGCGTAGTTTCTGTGGGGGAAGAAGACAGAGCTGCTAGTTCAGAAGCCATTTCCCTGAGTGTAAAACCTGCAAGACCTAATTTCTCAGTATGTAGGCATGGATTTATCAGGGAACAGAGGCTGCTGTAACACGTCCTCACTGTTACTCCTTAACGTTGTCTGGTGCAGTACATCCTCCCCACGGCTGAACTACTTGCAGCCCAAAAGATCTGCAGTGCCTGCTTTTCAGCGTGGCTGGCTCAAACCATCTGTGCTCTTACAGCTCTACGTTAACACAGTTCAGAGTTATTACAACCACAAGCTGAGGAATGCAGGAACACAGCATGTCTGCCGCCTTCACTTCCAAGAAATAACCTGGAGTAGCTCTTTCTGCATAAAATTCTAAAACCTGTTGATACTAGGCATCCTGGGCTATTTTGCTGTCTCTATTAAAAGAAAAAACATGATTGCTTGCCATTTTCGACAATGTTTCCATTAAGTACATGCTGGTAGGAAGCCCCTGCACTGATGTTGCCTTATGTTTTCCGTTCTGACAGATTCTTGTGCATTTGGTTATTTTGAGCAGCTTTGGCTGTGCAACTGTATTGAAAAAATGTATGAAAAACCTTCAAGACTGAGAATGGTGTATTCCTTGTCCTTGTAAGTTCTTTTCAGGTTTGCCTGAGTCAAATGCTCTTGAAAGTCCTCTCTCTTCTGCCACTGAGTTCTCAGCCATGTTTTTACACACATTAAAAATTTAATGTGAACCTTCAGATTTAAGACGAGGGGCCTAATTTGCCATTGCTATAACCCCAGCAGACAGTGCTTCTGGGGAAGAGGTGGGGGGAGTAAGGAAGAAGTCTGGCCCAGGTTCTCTTCCTCTAATAAATTCCTCATTGCAGGTCCTATATGCTCCCCAGTAGCTCCACAACCAGCCTCCTGCCTCCAGCCAGAATTGGTCATGTTGTTCTAACTGTTGGAGATGAAGGCCAGAATTTAAACCCTGCTTAATTTAAAAAAAAAAATCCTTACTGCATAACATAACACAGTCAAAGAAATGCATTTAGAAACACCTCAAGCTAATTTGAAATAATGTTATTTAGGTTGCAGTCAGCTACTTTGTAGAAATTAGATTGCCTGTGAATGCTGATTCTGCATTCTTGTGCAGATATAACCAGAGGAGAAAGGCAATCTTGTTTTTAAGCCCCCTGCTGATCCATGTTAATTCCTGAGTCTGCTATAAAATTTCCATGTGACCTTGGATAAATCAGCTCTTCACAACTTCCTATTTGTATGGACTAGCACATAGGCACCCCAGCTGTGGGATTGCACTCTACTCTCACTATTTGGTTGCAGAATTTACTTCAGAAGTTGCTAAAATAAGGCATTGCTAAGATGAAGCATGGGGCAGGGCATAACAACATGTAGTTATGATTTTCTGGGAAGCTTTTCTGAGATAAACAATCTCATGTTAAACTTTGTTGTAAAAAAGCCACTGTGCAGATGAAGTGCACAGTGAGATAGCCTGGCATGGTTATTGCACCAGTGGTAGATGTATCTGAGTTTAGGATTCGAGCCGGCATGCCCCCCTCAAAGGGAACACCCACAAACACTTTACTTACTGAAGCTTGGCCTTGGCATCTTCCAAATTTTCTGCTATGAAATAGACAGGCTGGAAGGCTTGATCCTGATAGGGGTGAACCGCAGTCACTTCTGGATCAAAAGGCTTGTACTCTGGCTTGTTTGATAAAGCGTACTTTGTAATGGGAACAACACAGGTTAAAGCAGGTGAATGAACATAGAAAGAAATAGTGCCTACTGGGCTGTGAAATGCTCTTTGTGGAACAGTTAAAGGTAATATCAAGTCCTGTTCTTTCACAGGTGAAAGCTGCTTTTCATAATTAGCAGTTAATGAACCAAATAATAAATAATTTTTTAAAAGAAGAAAAAAGAAAGAAAAAAGAAAAATATATTTCCTGTATTACAGTGCTGTACGATTGGGTACCATAGCCACGTTCTCAGACAGGGAGGATAAAGTCTATGCCACCCCCCAAAATCCGAATATCTAGAAGAAAAAATAATATCATGCTGCTTTTTTCAACTAGTATCATAGAAGATTCACAGTCCTGTGCAGCACTATTTCAAAGTCCCCAGCACATGTCACAAATTTCCTGCTGCACTGAAGAACAGAAAGAATGCTCCTGGTATTTTCTGCAGAGCTTCCATGCCAGTTAAGCAGCCCAAAAGCTTCCCTGAAACCCAAGATATAAATATGCACTATACCCTGTGTGTGCACGTTTGTGTTTTGGGCCCACATAGGTTCTTCTATATGTTCTTCTCAGGTTCTTCTACATTTGTCCCCTCAGGCAAACAGGAGGATTAAGGAAGCCACTTATGTCCACACTGCAGTCCATAGGCACATCTATCATTTGTTTACACATACTGGAGATATATTTAAACCAGCCAGCAGCAGAGCTGGTGACAGTGTGATTGTGTAGGTATTGGTGTTGGTTGTTTAGTACCTGCACAGAGTCCTGTGAAGGCAGTGCAACTCAGGCTTAAAGTGAGTTCCTGCACAATTTGTCTCTCCCTGAAACCCAAGTGAGATATAGTTTAAAGCTAGCTCAGCTCCAGTGACATTTGAACTGCACCGTAGATGTGCCTAAAAGCTGGTTTGGCCTCCTATTGGCCAGGTTGGTGAGCGCCGCGGCCACTTTGGTGAAGTGTTCTGGGTACAAACAAAAAGGAAAAAGGCAACTCATCCCAGTCAATGTCGAGACCTTTCTTTCCACCTTCAGCCTGGACAGTGGGCCCCATCCACCTAGGGACAGTCTTTTAGTACCCACCTCTTCTTTGAGATCTGCCTGTTTGTCTTTCTCTCTTCTTCCCCAGTCTTCAGAAAGCTCCCTTCACTATTTCATGATCCATATGCCAACTCCCATGGTAATTGTAAATAACTGGTAAGAGTGGGTGACACTGCACAAGACTTTCAGCTCAATCTGCTAACTGGAAAAATTCAGACAGTACCCTCAAGCACATTTTTAGATATTTCACTGAACTGACCCTGAACTCTTCATCACTGGAGGCCTGCTTTAACCAGTAGGCCAATTTGCTGTAGAACTGGTGCAGAAATTAATACAGGGCTTTTCTTAAAAAAAAAAAAGAACAAGAATATAAAATGCTAAAAGATGGTGTTTTTCCTGTTCTTCATTTGCAGTGTGTAATTGAAGAATAAACCTTGGAGAGCACTCATACAATCTAAGATGGATGGTATACACAAACATGAGGCTGCTCTTATAATCTTACAAGCTCTGGGGACTAATGGGAAAAGATTTCAGAAACTCAAAACCTGACATGGGTCCCGCTATGCTGTCAGTGTTGAAGCAGAACTGAAATCCCATTGATTTCAGTGGAAGTTCAGCTTGAAACCGGATGGCCTTAAAGGCCTCTCTACGAGTTAAGTACTTGTTGTGCTGCAAGAAAAGCATATGTAGCATTGAGTGCTGCCAGAAGTGTGGTATGAGCCATAAGATTTTACAGTATGTAGGACAGAGTCCAGCTGAGTATTAATAGGAGAAGCATTTTGGATAATGTGGAACAGCTGACAGAATATAGTGAAATAAACAGTGCAATACCGAGAGCTGTTGGGGAGGAATTCTTACAGTTCAGAGGAGGCAAGGTTGGCCAGCAGTCAGACCCATTACAGCTGTTCAATTTAGACTTGGGTATGGTTATCCTGTCCCTTCTGATACCTAGTTGCTGTCACTAAATGACTTGTTAGATAACATGGATTCAAGTGCAAGTCTCATGCAGAGGGCATCTAGCTCTAGCCCTCATCCTCTGCCTTTCTCCCAAGTTATGCCCTGAGTCTGGACAGGATCAGCTCATCCACAGAAAACAACTACCTGAAGCTGAGTTCAGACTGGTCAGAGTGGGTGCTGTGGAGAAGAGGAAAACATTTTGAAGATTTCATAGTCAGGATGCGGTTCCCTGGGTTACAGTCACACACCCACAGACAGTCAGTCCAGGCTGCAGTTCACAGATGTTCCCAGGCTCCTTGCTGATGCTAAGGTCCCACATAACATTAGCTGGACATACTGCTGCTCACTCTCTCCAGCTGGTTAGATGTTATCTTCTTGTAGCCAAGCACCTAGCCTTAGTAACTCATGCCTTTATTTCCTCCTCAGTGACCAAATCATCCTGCTATTCCTGGTTCAGAAGCCTCCAGTGATGAGGAAACCCCTCCTTTGTGCAGGTTGCTGCAGTGTGTCTCCTGTGTCACATGAGCTGCAGCAGTGAGTCTGCCTGTGCCAAATATGCCAGTCAGCTAAATGATATGGAATCAAGTTTGGGGCCTCCATCCAGAAGCCCATGTCTGGGCCCATACTGAGAAGACTGGCAGATAATTATCAGGATGGACAATGGCTTTCTCCCAAGAAGTAGCAAAACCTATCTAGAGTTTTCTCAAGAGCCAGTCTAAGACTGCAAAATGAGCTTTGCAAGAAACTGAAGGCTATCATGAGCCTCACTATCTTCCAATCTTCATCTTCTCTAACGAAACTGCCTAGCCACTGCTGTATTTCTAAAAAAATCCCTTCTACAAAATAGACAGTGCACTACACATATTTCCTCTCTTCAGCTGTAAAAGAAACTGTTGGTATACATTTTCAAGTTGCTAGCAGGTGCTTAGGCATAGGACCTGAGCACTTTACTCACACTGCCACTGTCTGTACTGAAGTTAGAATCAGATGCTTATGCAGACTAGAATGATTAAATGGAAACATTTCTGTATTTCAGTTTTGTTCCAAATAAAAATGAGATGAATCAGTCAGCTGTAAAAGGAAACTTCAGCACTTAAGGCCATGGATATAATTAATTTGTGTACAAGAAGTTTCAGATGCTCAAGGTGTAGTGCACAGGACCCACTAAGCTGCTGTCCCAAAAGGTACACAGTGATGAACTTGCAGAGCTCACATAGAGATTGTACAGGGCACATAGCAGCATTGCTGGTGAACTACTTGCCCATCTTCAGACTGTCTTAGGTATTACATGCAAGATGGACACACTTTTGGAAGGGAGGTAATGCTTCTTCACTACCTATTGAATATACATGCTATCACATCTGCATGTAACTTCAGTAATATGATGGATGAAGATCTAGGTGGACCTAGCTGTATCAAAAGTTTATCCAGCAGCATTACCCAACAACTACTGATGATAAAAGTAATGACAAGAATCTGCCATTTATCAACTCCAGGACAGTTACTACTTCTACTGTCAACCTTAGAGGTAGGGAATTTGAGATGCAGTTATATTTTTCTGTTATATAGCACAGTTTTGAGAACAAGCAGTTCTTGCCTACTACTTTAATCAAAAGCAGAAGAGCTTGTTGGTGTCTAGTGAAGAAAAGGGTAGAAAGAGATCAAGAGAGAAAGCTCTGCAAATCATATACCACCGAGTTTGCTCACAAAAGTCTCCAAATTGCAAGTGTTGGGAGAAAACCCATGCTAAAGTCGGCAGGTGGTAAAATGAAGGTTGATATCTGGGAGGGTTCCCCTTTCTATGTGTTAACTCTCAACTCCTATTATAAATTTCTTGGGACTCCTATTATACATGTCTTGAGATATGTTAACATGTTGTTTCTTCCTTCTGTCAATTGACTGGGAAGAGGGCTGACCTGTATACCATTAGGAGAGTTTTGTTTATTGTCATAACAATTGTTATGACAATATGTTTATTGTCATAACAATCCAACTATCTCCAGTTATGGGAGTCCAAGCTGTGCTAATCCAGCCATGGTTCCATATGAATGTATCATGTAGCTGGCTGTTGTGTCTATGTGTTAAGCTTAAAATATACCTCCCATGAAAAAATTTATTTCTGGTTTATAAAAATGCTTGAAAAGAGTACTTTTTATTTTCCTTTGGCTCTTACTAATTCCAAAAATCATCCAGTATCTGCACAACCTGAAGCAATTGAGACCTACTGATACCAGTTTAGGGCTTTTGCACTTAGAAACAGATCATTTGTTTCAGTGCTCTGCGAAACTGAGGAGAAACTAGTATTTCCCCTATCAGCTGCTTGTCCAAAGGAAGGGAAACCCATAAGCTTTCTGTAAAGGTGTACAGCCCTTCTTTCCACAGTGAATCTGTCCAGGCAGGGTAGTATCAAACCTGTGTACGCAGATTTTCATCTACATAAAACTTGAGCTGGGATTAGTCTTGAAACGTATTTAGGAATGTAAACTACTAAAGCATTTTCTTTTTCTCAGTGCCCATGCTATTTACAGTTTCTTCGCACTTTATTTGGTCCGCTCAGTCAGTGCCTTTCTGATTCATATGTTCATGAATGTCAATGGCATGGATGAAGTAGCAGAGTTCATAATAGGCATAATATTGCCCTCTGGTGATCAATTCAGAAAGGTACATGAGTTTTATGTTAAAGTCAACTGTATTACTACTGGCCAGGAGCAGTAAGAAGCAAATCTAATACTTTATAGGACGGTTGCTTTCGTTGCATTTCTCCTCTTTAGGTGGAAGACAGATACAATCCTACAGTAGTTTTTCCCCTACTCAGTAGCTTCTGGGAAGGGAGAATTAATTTCTTTGCAAAAGAAAAATCAGTATTTTAAATCATATTGTTTTATGTAAGGAAACAATATTTTGCTTTTACCAGAGAGTTCAGAAAACTGGATTATAGAAATTTTTCAATACCATACATTTGATACATACCATAAGCTCCCCATAAGATGAAAGCAGTCCTGCCCCATAAGCTTTGATTGATCCATTTTGCTTGCAGAGACCAAACTCCACAGTGAACCAATAAAGCTGGTAATAAGAACAACTTGTGACAAACAGTCACAACAGGCAGTTCATTTTTAAGCTTCTCATTTTTCCTTTAATTTTCTTTTACCCTTATTCCTTAATGTCTTTGTATCTTCAAATTTTATAGTTGTATATTTTACGAAAAATTTTTTTTCTCAACGTATATAACACAAATTATAACACATATTTTTTCAAAAATTGCCATCCTTCCCATTCTCACTCTCAAAACAAAAAGAAAAAAAATTGCTAATGGTAATTACATGGATAAATAAAGTCATAAAGTCCTATCCCCTTCTTTCTTTGGAAAATGTTACAAATTACCCTGCAACCTCTTAGCCCTGAGCTTCATTATAGTCAGTAGAAGCTGACAGATTTCAACCCATTGTCCCCAAAAGGACAGGTAGACCCCCACAGAGGGTTCAAGACCCTAGGAATGGTACTTGAAAGGACAGTTTCCCTCCTTCAATGTCTGTGCGATAGCATTCAGATTAATTGAAAAATTACTTATCCCTTAGCAGCAATGTACCCTTTAAGATTATGCCAATTACATCTTTATCATGCTCCAGTAGAATATACATCTCTCTGGGCTTTTCTTGCAATAAAGCATGCTTAGGACCATACTTCCTTCACCTGCTGGACAGTAGTGGGATAGAAGCAACTCTTGGCTCTGCCAACATGTTAGCCCTTCCCTTATTATAGCATCTAAGGAAATGGACAGTGGAGGACCAATTCTGGACACAGCCTGACCCCTGAGCAGCTGGACAGGTGTCGTGCAAAAGAAAAACATGGAAAACATGAAGCACTTCAAGAATATGGCTTTGTGTCACAACTCTTCAAGGTTCCTTTAGGGACACATAGCTCTTTGCTGCCTCATACACAGGGCTAGACCTTGGCTTCGGTTTAGCCAGAAGTATTACATTCTTAGCACCCTTCTCAAAGAACTGCAAACAGTTTGTAAAATAACGTGAAACTCTATGTTATTCTGTCTATTCTGCCTCTTACTTTCTTTCTCTTTCTTTCTCCCACCCTTTTTTGCATGTCTTATAATTTTGATGACTTGGGTTTAGCCTGCAAATTTGCCACTAAGAAACAGCATGCCAGGATCTTTCTTTCTGCAGAATCCTGAGCTGCTTTCTCTATAGTTCAGCTAATAATTCTGCATTCTTATTGCATTAATAATCTTGATTCTTATTATTTCACAGTGAAAAGTCTTTCAAGTATCTCCTCATTTTGCAGAAAGTCTTTTTGACTGGAGAATGAGACATGGGAGGAGGAGGAATTATTTTTAGTGTTTCCTTAGATATCCTGTATTTGGCTTTTAGTTAGTGAGATTCTTTCGGCTCTCACTGTTTTAACAGGGTACAAGACAGGGTACTAGTGGCACTCTGTGGATGACATGAACACTGGCAATTTCCCATCTCTTGTGCACGGATCTACCTGCTTAGAGAAGTTCAGGGACTGAATGAAATAACTGTATTTCAAAGTTTGTCTTACAAACGTTATAGACCATAGCAACAAGCAAAGTTGAGATTCCTTAAATAAACTTTCAGTTAGCTTAAATGTTGTTGTGTCGTCTAAGTTAGTTACCTACTTTCTCTTCATAATGAACAGAGAATGACAGAGCTTCGAGAGAGAAAAAAGAATTTATGTTAGACATCTATGTCACGATCGTGAATACGTTACAGGTTCTTCTCTATCTTTACTTTCTAGGGAAGGAACCTAAACAATAAGCCTAGATTAGATGTCTAGCTTTCAAACAATTGAAGATTGAGATGTTAATCCAGAATATGTTTACTGTTCAGAATACTTGAATGGCACTTACAAAACTGTATTCTCACAGATCCTGAACTGCAGGTAGCCCTTTCAAAAAGGTGCCCTTATTCTACCTCCCCAAACCTTAGAGGATATGACTATTTCAGCTATGAGACCTATCATTCTTCTAACCTTAACCCTATCTCTAATCTAGTCCTAGCCAGTCCAGGGTCAGGGAGGGGTGCTTGCAGAGGAATGCTATGTAAGCCACTGGCCTTCACCCAGTCTCACCAAGACCTGGGTAACAATACAAAATGGCTCTCCGGGACCCATAATTCTTTTAACCCTAGCAAAGCCATGGATCTTAATCTTACTCTAGCCTCTCTAGACCCAGAGAGGGGAAATTGCAGAGGAAATGTGGATGTGTCACTGCCTCTTCCCACATAGTCCCTCACATCACCAGCCCAAGACCTGAATGATGCTACGAAAAATTCAGCACTGGTACCTTTTGCTCTCCAAACTCTAAAAATACTGTTATTCTTACCTAGTCCTGACCCAAGGACAGATACGTGCAGATAGATTTTAGGTGAGCCATAATCTCCTTCACACAGTGACTCGTTCCACTTCACCATGAGTGGGGCTGTGGGCTGGGTGAGGAATTTCAGTAGTGACAGCCTCCTCCCATCCACCTCCTTTCCTGAATGAGCCTCCCCCAGCTGGGTGAGGGTAAGGCTCCTCTCCTCCCCTGAAAAAATCATCAAGACTGGGAAATGGCTGTCATTATCAGAAAAAAAATCATCTAGCCTCCAGCCCACTTTCAGAACAAGTTAAGACGGCAGCAAGGGGCTACATGAGTTGTTTTGGCAGATGTATATAGCCTAGTGACTCAGAACTGAATGACAGTGCCTGCTCTCAAATTACTTTTAAGTGCTCACCTATTTTGTGAGATTAATGAACACAGGGTGAATCAAATTCTGATGGTTCCCTGCACCTTGTATAGGAGAAAATGCAGGAATCACATTGGGTATCCAGTCTATTAGGTTAATCTGGAAGGCAAGTTGGGACCCTCCCGTGGCTGAAATTGTAGAAACTCATCTTCAGCAACATATTCTTATAGAAGCAAAAAGTATAAGCATTTCCTCAGGTGGAATCACATGCTTCTGGGCTCCCCCAGAGGGACTCCAGGCCCTGCTCCAGCACCTCCCTAACCTGTGGATGAGGAGAAGAGACAATCCTGCCAATGGTCCCATTTTTGTAGCTAATCTGAGACACTGGAGAAGAGCCTTCCCTGCACGGTAAGGGATATGCAGTGAATCGTTTGGGGTTTGCCTCCAATATTAAACTGCCATCTGTACTTACTGTGGCCAGTTTCTCAATCTCCGCTTCACATGATCCAAGAGAAGCCAGTCCAATATCCTAAAGCAAGTAAGCAAGCAGGCAGTGTTACATTAGTGTGATTATTCAGCCCAAGGGAGAGAAAGAGGGGAAGGGGGAGGACCACATCATTTCTAGCATGAATAGCATGAACTATTCATTGTTTTTGTCACCCAGAATGACCTTCCATGGCTTCCAGGATGCCTACCTCTCCCTGGCCCCCAGCTACATACCACTGGGAGCCACATTAGATGAGTGTTTAATCCTCAGCGTTCTCTGTGTAAAGTTAACCATCTCTTGGCTTAATGCTGGACTATCGCTGGCAGAGATTTACAGGGAGGTATGAGAAGGAAGGACAGCAAGGTGGTTTTTATCTTTGCCATTACCTTTCTGTCTCTCACTCTCTTTATGACAGCCCTTATGAGTGGGTTAGATCCATGCAGGGATGATTCTGTTTACTCTCATCTGTACTCCCTGTTAATTGTTATTCTCACAATAGGAATCTGTAGATGTCTCTTCTTAGCTATCCCGGGACCCATATTATGCAGCAAACAAACAAAATTAGGGCATTTTCACCATTCATCGTCTCATGTTGAATGCAACAAAAAAGAATTGTCATGGGGTGAATTTCAACTGTAAAAATACTTTGTGAAAAAAAAAAGTGAAATGTGAAAATTCATTTAATGTAATCCCATGTTGTATAGTCTGTGTTACAGATGGGAAAAGAGGAAAGCTGAAAGTTTTGAAATTGCTATAATCTCTTATTTCTAATGTGTCTTCAGTTCTGGTATTGAACTGAACTGAACTGAAGAGGTTTCTTCCAGAATAAATTATAGACCACTAGGATATTTTAAGTACTACTCATCTGAATCTGATAATAACCAATATTTATGACCAAAATGGAAACTGGCATGTATCCAAGTCGATGTAACTGGAAACCACATTATATGAGGTGAACTGGCTTTCTTTTTAAGATAGTCTGACAGGGACCTATATCATGTAACCCCTCTGCTCTTATTGCCAGTTTCCACACTGGCCACTGATTGATAAGCCTAGAACATGAGTTATCGTCTTCACTCTGCTATGTCTTTAAGGCACTTTCATAGTTCTGAAGTCTTTAGTTATAAGAGGTCATTGAGTTCACTTAGGTCTGACACTGGCTGCTCATACTAAATAGTCCCTTATTGTACAAAGAAGCCCTGTTTGCTTTTTGGAGCCTCCTCACCAGTGTGAGCAATGCTGTGAGAATTCGGTGAGTTGTAAAATGAAAAACATCTCTAATGAATGACATGGTGATGGACACAATTAGAGTATCATGTGAGATAAAAATGTACATCCAGAGACAGAACCAGCCTGGGGCCTCGATGGCTGTTGCTGGTTAAGTTCATGTGGTGTAGGACAGGAAGCCAGGGAACAGCGTAGTCAGTACAACTCAAACACGCAGCACCACAGAGGCTCCACTGGCATCCTTCCGCAGACTGACACGGCCCTCCCACAGAGAAGTCCCACAAGCACTGTTTGCCCTTCCTTTTACACGATGTCCATAGGGCACAATGCTACCACTCCCTTGGAGTAAATGTCTCCCAGGCCACTGCTAGCCCACCACCCCTGGAGGTTGTGACTCAGGCACAATCAAGTCTTAAAATAGCGTTTCAAGCACGGTGAGCTGCACGCCTTTGAGGCACGTCTGGCCTGCTATCCAGAGCAGTTGGTTAAACAGCCAGCAGAACAAGCTTCTTACCTGTGAGAACTGGGCAAACTCCTTGTCAGCTAGCATGGGAACATGACCCAACAACTCATGGCAGCAGTCTCTGGAAAACAAGTGACCTTCATGTTTAATAAAGGTTTCTTTTCCTGCCCTACAGGAACTTCCCACAAAGGACTTTAGCTGATAGACCCCCAAAGGGAGGTAGCGTGAGGGCTGCTCTGCAGTAGCTGCCTCCATACCTGGCCTGGCTCTGCAGGGAGTGTAACAGAGCATTCCCTTCTGCTATGGGAAGCCAGCTGCCCCCCACTACCTTGGCTATTGTCTCACTTGGGATGGCACGGGCACCAGTCTCCTATGTCACAACGTCTTTGAAAGGCCCCTGTTTTGTCCCAGCATACAACAAAAGCATCTGTGCGAACTTGTAATTTCTCATGAAATGTAATTGCTGTTGTCTGGCCAGCACTTACTGGGAGAGTTTCACAGCAGGGAATCAAACCCCAGCAGATGGTAACAGAAGGCAGGATGAAAAGATTAAACCAGATATTCTCCAGTCTTTTCCTTCCCCAGACAACTTTGCAAGAGAGACAGAGACCCACACCCTCTCATGCATGACTTCCCCTTCTAACTCTCCAGCTACCAGTTTCTTAAATTGTTTCATTCTGTGGACTAATGGACAGAGCTCCAGAGGCATTCCCAAGAGAATCATCCCCAACACATTCAGAAGGACAGGATTGTGCCAGGGCATCGAACTTACGGTTCCGGGGAATGCATAGGAGAAGAGAAATGCCTTATATACTGTGTGCTTTGGAAGACACGAAATGCCAGGCTGGCAAGGAAGTCACGAGCAGACAGCAGTCCTGCAGCGGGTCTCAGCTGGAAACCTGTTCTCTCTGCAAAGGGAAGCGAGACCAAATTTAGGCATTTCTAGGGTTAACTACATGGCACATTTACTTCAGGTAAGCAGTTTCAGAGGACCTTCGTGCTCTGTTGCAGTATCTCCCTCCACCTAAGCACAGGAGGAACATCCTGGCTTATCGTTATCAGCTTGCCCCTGTACTGCTATGGGTCCAATTACTGCAACATCAAATCACCTAGCCATCCATCCTACACGTATTCACACAGCAATGATATGAGTTATGGGAGAACTGTCTACCCCAGTTTACATTTTTAACACATTTACACACATTTATCTACTATATGTCCCACATGTCAGTGATGTGTCTGAGGTCACATACGATCCTAATGATCAAACAGGACAGGACCTGCATTTTCAGTCCTGGCTAGTCTATTAATTCTTGGATTATCTCTCTCATTTCCTGTATAGCAAATGTAAAAGAAAAACAGGAGTTAGATAAGGGACACAGCCCACCCCCACCCTTGTCTGAGAGCACTTGGCTCTTCCCTGATGCTGGGTTACTGTTTAGCCCCCTCCTGCAGACTTTCTTATTCCCTGCACTGAAACCCCCAGTACCTTGCACTGTTGAAGACAGAAGTAGGTGGACCATGGGTCTGCTCCAGTCTAGGCAATTCTTCTGTTCCTCAATGGGCCTAGTTCAACATACCCCAGAGACAGAATTGGCACAATACTATTCCCTTTGTCAGTGCATGCTCCACATGTATAAACTAGCTCAGCACTGGCAAAACTTTCTATCAATTTTGTCTTTCTGCCTGGACTTTGTTAGAATGGGAACACGCAGGAGAAAGAGCAAACAGGTCCTCATCAGAGATAAGGGTGCTCGAATTTGGCCCTTAACCGTTTAACATCAGAGTTTACATCAGTGCTTTCACCTATTTTTCCCTTCTAGTTTTTTTCACCATTATGTTTGTCTAGAACTAACTACACAGCCTTCCAGTAATGTGATCGTACGTGTTTTGCTTTGCATGTGTCCATAGAACAGGACAGAAGAATGCAATACTTTTGTACCATGATTTCAGCTTGCACTATCAGTGTTACCCCAGGACACCCTGAATTACTACAAAAGGTCTGTGAAAGACAACTAACAAAATAACCAGTCCTATGGTCAGCAGGATACAAAATCTACATTTCCATGGGAAACATGTTGGTGGTCTGCAAAGCTAAGAAAATTGAAAATCACTGCTTTAAAAGAGAGCCAATGATAATCTTTTTGAAGTCCTATATTCAAAATCTGTGTTGCATTCTCAGCTCCCATAAATGACATTTCATCTTCTTTAAAGCATAAAACTACATTTTAAAAAAATTCAGAAATGGCTTTATTCTCCCTTCTCTATCCATATTCTATTGTGTAATGAAGCCTGGAACCTAATTTATTTTATGTAAACAAAAAAAAAATCCCACCCAGAAACCAAGCCATTTACAAGATTTGTTTTGGTTTGGTTTTTAATGTTTCCTCCAGCATTTCTTGTCTTGCTCTCTCTGGCTATTAGCACATTTCTCATTTAAAAAAAAAAAAAAAAAAAAGGACAGAGAGAGAGAAGAAAAGGGAAAAAAAAGGCTTCACTGGAAGAATTAGAAATGACAAAACATCTGAAGCTATATAGGACAAAAAAAGAGTGGACAGCAAGGAATGCTTCTACCTGACAATGTGAGGGACTAGGTGGTTAGCATTTGCCATGGTTATCTTCTATTGCTCCACTGAATTCAAAGGTAATGCATAAAGAACTGCCTCAAAGCTGAACAACAGCAAAAAAACCTTATGGAGATTATGTCTTTATCTTTGTCTATATGTTGAGCAAAGGCATCAGAGTTAACCAGGGAATCAGAAGTGGTTGTAAAGCAGCTTACTATTCTCCCCCCTCCCCAATTAAGAAAGCAAGGTGTTTGGGGGAATAGACAGACCATCAACTATGTCTCCTTAGGCACTGGCCAGGAGCTGGCACAAGAAGGGTACTCCCTTGCTGCTGATGCCATACTAAGCCAATCCAGAGGAATGTGAAAATCTCAGAATCTGGTCATCTTTGGGCTAAATTCTGAGTCTGTGCACCAGCTGAAAAATATATCAGACAAGAATCAAGCCCTAAGTAACTCAGTTTTGGAAGGACTATGAAAGAGTCTAGGGAAATTTATATTGCTTTAGCATCCATGTTGGACGAGCAGGAGGGAAAATGAAAATGACAGTTTATGTTCCTCGAGATGCCCTTTTAAATATAGGCCAGTGAATCAGACAGTCTGCTGATGGAACAGACTTGGCCAGTTGCCTTGAAAAGCCATAGGAAAAAGTGATCTGCTGCAGGTAATATCTGCAAAATCTGAACTTTTATTTCACTACTGCACAATAAAGCCAGCAATCAGCAGAGAACTGGGGGTGTGGCTGGTTGGACCTGCTTCCCAAAGATCTGTGAAATCAGAATGAGTTGAAGAGAAGGTCTTGAGCAGTTGACCTAAAGTGATCTGTAAGGCTTAATTCTTGGCCTAAAAAACTCATGTATATGGGCCTGTGCGTTGTAGCATGAGCTTGCTTGAGTTCACAGGCTGTAATTTCTTCCAGCTGTGGAGGACAATGAATGCCTAAATCCAAACATCTTTCCTAGAAAGAAAGATGTGCCTAGGTTCATCTAGCTAACCCTTTAGAAAAACACTTGCTGTGTTAAACGGTCACATGGTTAACCATTTAAACTCCCTTTAAGTAATTACAAAATACTTATGATGTAAAGTTCATTTCTGTTCAAACCAGCCTCACTAGCAGGCCAGATAACACTAGACAGATCTTGTAGTTCAACTTGTATTGAAGTCAAAAGCAATTGCTTGCTTGAGTTCACAGATACTGCTGAGTAAAAGAGAAGATGGAAGTTTATCTGGCTGTGTGGGCTGGTTAAAACATGATCACTTTCTCTCCAGGGTATCCCTCTCTCTCAATCTGCATCCCTGTAGTTTATTATATTCAAAGCTGTGCCAGGGGAGTTTTTTCAAAGTTGCACAAAGGGAGGTTTAGACTGGACATTAGGAAGCATTTCTTTACCAAGAGGGTGGTCAAACACTGGAACAGGCTTCCTAGAGAGGTGGTCGATGCCCCAAGCCTGTCGGTGTTTAAGAGGTATTTGGACAATGCCCTTAACAACATGCTTTAACTTTTGGTCAGCCCTGAATTGGTCAGGCATTTGGACTAGATGATCGTTGTAGGTCCCTTCTAACTGAAATAGTCTATTCTATTCTATTCTATTCTATTCTATTCTATTCTATATAAAGTCTTATCATCACATATGCTAAAGAATGGTCCAGTCCTCAGAGGCAGTATTTAGCAAAGATACATGCTGGGATTTATGTCCTAAATGGGAGAGTGGGACAGTTCGGGGCTCACCCAGAGCTAACCAGTGACCGGAGGAACTGCACTATGCATCTCCACATAGGCTGTAGTTGAAATACATCCACTGTATGCCAAGGAATTTTGGGAGACACATCACAGCCTATAGCTTGGTTAAGGTTTGGTTGGTTGAGCACTGCACACCTGTGACACAGGAAAGAGCCTAAGCACACAGTTGATTGATGAGTTGTAAGAAGCAAAAATCCTGGCCTTGCTGATGCTGGTGGTAAAAGCCACCCAAATTAATAATAAATCAGAAGAACTCCTTATAAATCATACCCCTCACCCAGTGGCTGCTTGGCATGAGGCTGTCTAACACAGATTTTACAGACCTTGCAGATGCTTCTGACTGAGTTTGTTACAAAGGGATCTTGCAATAATGTCAATCTTCATACTTTTCTAGAAAGTATTCTGCATAGTGAAATGACCTATTAGAGGGAATCATTGAAGATAAGTAAGATATCAGTTCAAAGCCCCATATAATGGGACTAAAATAGCTTACTCACTCTTAATTGTGTCTAGCTATAAACACAGTTCTTTTGAACAAACTTTGTTTCATCTATGCATAATCTTTTACAAAGCCTGTAGGCTAAACTAATCCAGGTTTTATCTACAGTTTAAGGAGAGTAGGACCAGTGCTCCCAAGAGCCATTCTTTCCATTTTCCTTAGACATCCATTCCAGGATGGAATAAAATGCCTCTGAAGTGCCTGATTCTCATTCCTGGTCAGAATAGTTCAGACAATTAGCTTACACTAGAAACCCCGTGTTTATAGTAGATGAGTTGAAACTCACTGTGAACATCTTCCCAACCGTTATTAGCAGAATTTTCAGAATTACTATTTTTACTGCATTTTTTTTTCCTTAGGACAATATGTATATAGAGAAAATTTAGAACCAGAGCCTACAAAAGAAGTGGGCAGGCCCAGACGCCAGGCAATCAAATCCTGTCAACCAACATGAGCAATACAAATAGTATTATGACAGGATATTCTTACATTATCCTAAATTCTCCCACTTTAAAATCACCTGATTCACTTAAAGAATATGAATATCTGTGGTAATCAAATCAGCATCACATGATTTCTGGAGCTCCCTGCTGTCAGCTACTGTGTAAATGAGATAAGATGAGATCAACTACTTCATGAGAAAAAATACTTATCAGTCCACTTACTATAGGAGGGAAGTAAGATGGATAGTTGAATAGAAGGGAAAATACATGAGAAAATACATAAGGCATACACCGAAAAATTCCTACAGCTGGATGCGATGGTGCTCATGAGAGATGCTTTTCATATGCCAAACCTCTATTCCCTTACACTAAAGGTGCAATAAAAACTTTGTCATCGAACAGCTTAATCTTCCCTAAAAATGGCAATGTCTTAGAAAACTATTCAGCAACAGAAAGCTTATTCAAGCTTACTAGCATCACCTACTGATACATGGAGCAGGTCACTTGATTTTCTGAACATTGTATTTAAATTTAATATGTTAAAATTTAAGCCATACTTTTTATTTATTTCATCATAGTGATCAGCTGTCCTCCTCTCTCTGGCACATCTCCTTGTCACTGAGAAGAAGTAATGAGGCTTTAAAGACCGCCTTTCTTTAGTCATTCTTGATAACGGTAGGAAATCAGGTGGTTGACACAAACCACCTGGGCTTGGGAATCCATGCAGCCTGTGGCCTCATAAAAATAATGCAGGCTCCCTTCCTCTCCTGCCCCTTGCTAGTCAGCCCTCAGCTAACAGCAGGTAGGTCAGCCTAGCAATCTTATGTGTCCTTTCATCTAAGGCCACATCTTCATGCATTTACAGACTAGCACCACAGCCTTTCTGCTCTCCTGTCAGCCACATGGTAGGTACCAAAGAGTTTAGTGGGGCCACGGAGACAGAAGGAAGCAGTGTTGTTTCAAGGTAGCTGCTGACTGACTAGAAGGACCTCCTGGAAATCATT
The DNA here is from genome assembly GCF_018139145.2 of Gymnogyps californianus. NCBI lineage: Eukaryota > Metazoa > Chordata > Aves > Accipitriformes > Cathartidae > Gymnogyps > Gymnogyps californianus. The sequence goes on from NC_059471.1 coordinate 156,750,174, forward strand.
TCCCCGAGCACATGTTGCCATCCTGTCTCATGCATCAGAAAAAAGTGGACTTGAGAGGTATGCACCTGTACTTGTGTTTGGGTCTTACTAGCAGCATAGCTATAGAAGCATAAAATACAGCCAAACCCATAGAAAACCTGTGTGTGGAAGTCATGCTGAGCAGTGTGCTGCTGTGGCTATGCTGCTGTGACTGTACTGCTGCTAGTACTGGAATCAGCTGGTTAGTGCTACACCGATTGCAGCCACTTACAGAGCAAACACAAGCTAACTTACAGCTTGGTCCCTAGATATGCCTGGTATTAATGTCCTGTGCTACAGCTCATCTTGCATGAGGGAACTCTACAGCTAATCAGCTCTGCTTGCCAGCTTGGGTCCTACGAGATGGTTTGTGTGTGTATGTGGTGTACAAACATATCCAGGAAACCCTAGAATAAACCATGTTTCATAACGACTGACCTTTTAAAAATCTGGAGACGTCCTGAAGTTGAGGTATGTTATCCTCTTGGTAGCCACAGTATTTCTCCAGCTGCTGGAAAGCATCCAGGTACTGTGTACAGGCATGAGTAGGGTAAAGGCTGCTCAGCTTCCTGTAGACTTCTCTCCTGAAAAGCAAAAGCCATATAGCATGACCCACCTCAACAAAGCAGTACTTATCTGCCCTATCTACAGATTCACAGAGGGGCATAAACCCCCAGCATAGGCAACGGTCTAAAAATCTGAACTCGGGGCACCTGGTGCTTGGAAGCTGATGCCTTGGCACATGTAGCAAAGCATAAGGGTTTTTTGTTTCACTTTTCCTGCAGAAGGTGGGTTCTGTTCAGCAAATCTGTTTTATCCCTTCCTACGCCCTCCTTTAATGTAACAGGACTCTAATCCTGATTCAGAAGTGTTTCTTGCTTAGGTATAAGAGTGTTGGAGGTACCAGGGAAATCCCAGGGAGAAAGTTGAGGCTGTGGCCCTCTCTATGTTGCACAGTTTAGGGATGGAATGAGTCAGGTAATTCCTCCCTCTCTATGTTGGAGTACAACTTGAAATGCCAGTCCCTCCATCTCCATGCTGAAGCCTAGCCTATATTTGACTCTGACAAACCTCCTCCTAAAAAAGCACATTTTCTGATACTGAAGAGTAACATCTGGACAGGCAAAGAGGTTCATACTTCTGCAGTTCAAAATGCCTGGCATGGGCTATGTATTTGAAAGACATGCCAACTTCTTGAAGCATTTAGCCCATTATACAAAAAGAGACCAGCTGAAGAAAAATATATATAACCAGATTTGGGCACAGGCTTCAAGCTTCTCCCAGACTTGATGGTGCTTGGATTTAGAGCTGTGGTTTGGAATATATTTAGCTTTTGCAAAGTAAACAAGTAGTAATAGGATGGCAAAGAACCTTATAGAAATGGTTATTTTTGTTCAGACATGGCCCTAGGGTGTTAACAATTTTATAAACATTGTTTTATGAAAATTGAGATCATTCTTGGAAATGCTGGCTACGGAAAATGACCTTTTGTTGTTTTTGTATTGTATTTTTTTTGTGATGCTATTGTTGCTATGGAGGTGATAGCCAGTCCCTGGTAATGGCTCTATTCATTTGTACGAATGTTTTACACAGTGTGGGAGTAATGAACCAGAATGAAGGGGGGGAGGAAAACCTTAGAAGGAAAAAAAATTAAAAGAACAGAGGGAAACAGTGGCTGCTGTCACTATTGCAAAAGCCACAGGAGACTGGGCCATTTCCATAGAAGAATTAGGAAAAAATGAGGAGGACTATAGTTCAAGTGTTGCCCTGGCTTATTTCCCCATAGAATACTACTGACTTCAGTGGGATTGCATAGGATCTGAACCAGTACACAGTTCATCCCCAGACTGGAGTCTAGAGAGAGCAGGCTTGTTTACACTTCTGCACATATGGTCTCTTTTATCGAAGTATCATTCTACTGTGTGTCTAAACATTGACTACCACAGAAACGTAGGCAGTCTCAGAGACTAGTGATGAATTATCCAAAGCTAAGTGTTCCTCCTCTCTAAGTACCTCTAAGGCAATCATTTAAGTTCACTCCAAAGTCAATACAGTAGCAGATATTTCCAGACAGCAATTTAGCTTGCCCTAATGTAGTGTCTCACATAGGTGTAACGCCTCACCGTATAGAGGTGCTATCACTCAAAGGACCATTAAGCTGCTACTTGATGGTACTTCAGTCCAGAGATGGAAAGAGTAACTGCTGAAAGCACGGTCTATGAAAAACTCTAGAAAGGAGCCTCATAACGAAGGATGGAGCCAGCCACTTGAAAGACTTTAAAGGCAATGACCTAATTTTACATAAATGTCTTTATTCTTTTAGAAAAAAGTGGCACTATTCAGCTTTATTACGAAGATGTGACAGGTGCATCCCCATAATTTTGTCCTAGATTCTCCTTTTCCTATATAGCTTTTACCTATAAGACATCTTTTATGACTACTTAGTTTAAGGGCCTTCCAAGAAGCCTGCTTGAAAACAGAAACTCAGATCATCTGTACCCTCTGTTTTCTGAAAGTCATATTTCTTCACTTGATTAGTTTTTATTTTTATAACCATGTTGCTACAAACTGAAGGCATCCAACAGCTCTTCAGAGTGAACACCAAGGGAATTTAGTCTGTGCTACAAATTTCCCGTTCAATTGCACAGTGCTCAATTAAGTTGTGCTGTAATGCAGCTGACCTCAGGGCACAGCCCCAGGGGGCTGTGATAACCATTGGGAGGTCTAATTTTGGAAACAGCTTTACATAACAAGACAACCTGGGTTGCTGGGGCTGGCTGTTTGGGGAAATGGGCAGATACTCCTTTAAAGGTCTATTCCGTTACCACAGTGGGACTAATTCTAGGTGGAGAAGGGCTGGAATGACGGAGGTTGGCAACAAAAGAGAAAAACAGGAAAGAACACAAAATTAAATTTTCTTAAATATGACATTCCCACACACCATCCCATGCCAAGATTGTTGGCTGGTAGTAGCAATCATGAGCATGACACCGACCATCAATCTTTGACAATTGAAAGATGCTATAAAAACCTACTTGAGCTTAATAAAAATGTGACTGCCTGGATGAGTTGGATGCAAGGTTTCTATGTGATTGTGGGCAACACCCCTTGAGCTTTCTATGGCACAGTAGATTTCATTTAAAATAAAATAATCACTGAAAAAGATGGGATGGCCCTGTGTTTGAGGTTCTGGCATGAGACATCTAGTGTATGGATTTAATTCCTGCATTGGAAATGCATTCCAAAGCATTGACATAAACTTTGTGTATAATTTTGGGCAAATCACTTAAGCTTTAACTTTTTCAGTTCCACAGTTATAAAATGTGATCACTGTTCTTCCTTTTTCCCACCTTTAGGCTGTCTTTCCATTTAAATTGTAAACTTTTCTGAACAAAGACTCTCATTACTTGCACATGTGCCACCTTGCACGATCCTGGGACTCTGCTCTTAGTTGGGACATTTGGACATATTTATGTTTGTGTTGTCATACAAATGTGTAATTATTGCTGCTTACTGAGATTTATTAAAGTTAGTGGCAGAAAGCAGAAACAGAGGTATATGAAATAAGAACTCTACTTTCTTTCAAATCTATCACATACTTCACGTAAAGTCTGCAAACATACTTCAAATTGAATTAATTTTGTTTATTTGTTTGTTTGGATTGCTTTTGTTTTGGGTTTGTTTTTTTTTTTTTGAGTGGCAAATCTTTAGGAGAAACAAAGCCCCAGTGAAGAAATGCTGCACCCACATAAAAGTAACTTGGCATCATTTCTTATGACATCAAAGGCCTTTTTACAGTGTAAATGATGTATCCTGGAAGGGCACTCGAACATTTCCTTTACCTTCAGTTTGAGAGAATGATACCTATTCATGTTAACAGCAATGAATACTTGCAGGAGAACTAGCAAGGCTGGTCTGTCCTAAGAACATTGGATTAGCCACATCCTATGAGTGAACTTCCATCCTGTGAATGGGCATTTTCTCCTGGTAACAGGTTTGGAAAAGTGATATTTCTGTCACCACCATAGCTATGGTTAACTAGAGGTCAGTTAGAAGAAGTTATACTATAGGCTCCAGATGTTTTCTGGCTTCTGATATCTTGATGGGATTGGCAGGCAGGGAGATGGTCGGGAAAATGCATTTTGTTCTAGAAAGTGAATAGTTAAGACCAGCCCTGAGAATGGCTTTCTGCAAAACAAATGACCAAAAGGTGACACTTAACCAATGAGTAAAGTTTGAGATGGATAAATATGGTTTTAAAATGTTGTAACTGTCTCACATATTGCCAGACTTCCCTGCGACTGCAGTGGAATGGCCCAGGGGTCGGAGTATAAGTAATAAACTCACCAAGTTGCAGTCTCCTGCGCTGTGTACTCGATGCAAGGCAAAGGGTCTCCTCTGTAATGAAGAGAGGAAATAATGCATGTGTCTGAAGCAGATTTCAAGTTCAGTTTCCGAGTATTATTTTCTTTGCCTGCACCATGAATATTTGCTGTAACGAAGATAGAAACAGTGAAATACTACATATTTAACAACTTATTTGTCTTGGTAGGCTCTAATGTGTGCATTTTCTCCTCTGTTCCAGTGTGGGGAGGAAACAGAGGGATATGGTATGAAAGGGAGCCATGTTCTGCTTTACAGAAGAAAAAAGAGGCTTTCAGGCTTACGCTTACCTCTGCTGAAGGCAATCTAGCAACCAAAACACAATGTGTGCCTGGAGGGTCCATCCCTGCAGGATGTGATCAGCACAGTATCATCGCAGAGAAGCATTCATAAACTCATCAGTAGAGAGCTGCCCAGGCATACACTGCGTGGTTATCACTAACTTTTCTGATGGGTGGTCTTCTCTCCCCTTCCTCACTGTTGCTTCTTCAGTAGCTCTGAGTCAGTTCAGTGTGAGCTTTTGTGCTGCACTAGCTGTGATATATGGTGGCAGTGAGAAAACTGTACTCAAATAGAAGTCTGTCAAGATTTGGGACGTTTCACCAGTTCTTGGACACCATGAGGCTGATAATCCACGAACAGTTGTACCGATACATCTGATTGATTCTGTCAGACAGCAGTGTGATTCTGGTGAAGTTTTACACATAGAAGCAGAAACATTTTCCATCACCCACACAAGATCTGAGAGGTTTTTAGGTAGCTAATGTCCATGGCTAGAGACATTTTGTCAAAAAAATAACAAAAATAGCAAATTGCTTTTCTTTGTCAAAAATATGTTCCTAAACAGAGTTCCTTATAATTCCTTGAAAAAGATTAGCCTTTAGGAGCTAGTCCTAAAAGGAACTGCAAAATTGAAATGAAAGAGTCATATTGAGAAATCACCTCTGCTAAGACAAAATACTGCACTGAAGGAGAAGTGAATGCAATCCTAAGATTTTTATCTTAAGGTATATTTGCTGCATTGTGGGAAAACTCTATTTCATATGGAGTGAAAGCTTCTGTGGCTGAATTCTGTTTTCTAAAAGACAGCCCCATTGATTCATTGATGAAAGATTAAGTCTCTGGTATTTCTTGCACATGAAGATGTCTGAAAGCGCATGTGGACCGCTGAAGTCTCTCTTCAGCAGCCTTGTACTTACGCTCTGTAATTAAAGGCAACGTCAGCAAAGAATGCCCTCCTTTTCTTATACTCCAGGTCGGCGTATCCCTGAGTTAGAAAATAATTCGAAAAAAGTTTTACATTAAGAGAGATTTGTGAGCATAAATAAATTTGCTAACAGAAGCATTCAGAAAACCTAGGCCTCAAATATGTTGTTTTCTCTGAGGCAATTAATCTTGACCTTATGAACAGGGTAAGCCGAAGTCTGCAGTCAGTTACATCCGTGACATTTTGATTAAAATTTGGGGCCTGTGATGGGAAAGGAAAGTAACATGGCTTGGTGGGAAGGTTTTGGAGTTGTTCATAAACACTACATCACAGACCAGTACACTTACAGTCAAATTTAAATGCAAATCACATTAAAAATGGAATTGAAATAGGGATGTCACTTCTGCTGGGGAAGACCTGAATGTCTGAATCATTTCTTTCCTGTGCTAAGCATGAAGGTTGCAATATAGGGCTGTGATGGACATGATGGTACCAAGCCTAGTACCACCTTGCCAGAGAAAGTACACTGCACCTGCACAGTACCCTGCACTTTGCGTGCAGAAGGGGTCCTCACTGGCTAGAAATCATTAGAGCTGCCACTGCATCTGTAGAAAGTACCGGCTTTCAGGTCAGTCCCCCCTTGCCCATTTATTACCATGTTATGATAAAGACAGATTCAGTGGTAGCTGTTTAAAGGGGCAATTTACTTATTAAATACCGGAGTTTTCTTTTTGCCCCCTCAGTGTTTACTAGAAGTTGAGCTTCAAGCAGGCTTCTCCAGCTATTAAATACGAATAGAGATGTGGAATCAAATTCCTTTGAATTTTACATCATTCATAATAGGAATAAAATCTGAAGTCTGGCACTGTTATTAATATAACTCATAAAGCAGCGTTGATCAGCATCACTGTACAAATATTTATTATTCTAAAATATTCAGGATTTATTGGAACCACTTTGCGTACTACAAGCCAAATTTCTCCCTTAGGTTTATTCACATAAATTTCATTGTAGCAATAATACCAGTAATACTGCAGTTAATGAATATTGTGTGCGCGAATCTGAGGAAAGAACTGGATTCCGAGAGCATGTTTATTTTTGTCATGTGTTATGGATAATATGTTCATTCAGATGCCACCCTTGCTTGTCAGTAGCTGTAACAAGTCCATGCAAAACACATGGAAAAGCCATTGGGCCAGAGTAGCGTTGATGCTGTGACCTCTCAGCTTTGTCCCTTCTGTTCCCAGGGCTCTGTACCCACTCTCTGAGCAGCAGGAGCCTCCCCGGGGGACCGCAACAGCCAGTGTCAGGGTGCCTCAGGGACTGGTGTCACAGTGTCATCGGTTTGCTTTTCTGGCCATTAAAGATACAGTAAAGAGCAAAGTGAAGCTATTGAGATGGACAGCCTAAATTGCCTATTTGGTAGTAAATGTATACGCAAAATCTCTGCTGAGCCACCTGTACATCAGTGTATTTGGTACTTTCCTCCAACTTGTCCATTTTTGAGCCATGCTTAGCAGCACAGTAAACGAGCCCACGTTGTGCTCCCTCCTGCCACAGACAAATGTTTTTCAGTGCCTAAGCTAACTTGTTTCAAGCTAGTTTAGGTATTTCTACATTGCACTGCATTCTGCAGTGTAGATTTATCCCCACTCAATACTTCGGTAACTCTGCACCATTGATGCTTTCTCTCATCCTCTTCAGTGCTCATACCTCCTATTTGGCAAAATAGGAGGGGAACTTAGTCTAATTCAAAGAATTCCCAATGTGCATTCATTTATCTGAGGAGAAACAGCCTCAGAGCTAGCTCAGGAAAATGACAAATACTTGAATTGTTTCTGTCAGAAAGATGTGAGGAAGAATGAAAGATGTCCTGGTTAAGGAGGATATGAAGCTCTCCTAGAGCTTTATAGTTTAATAAGCGATTCTCAAAAATAGAAGATAGACTTGGAAAGTTTTTTTATACCACACAGAACTTTACATAGCTAACAACATTAACATTGTGTAGGTTAATAAAAGGGTCTAAATAGAATTCAGACATTTAGAAAAGGGAATGACAAAATCTTGTAGATTCTGTTGACATCCATCTAAATCTTCCTTCCATTTTTCAGTGCAAAGTCTATGCTTTTTTCCCTTTTCATGCATCACTTCTATGTCATGTTTGGCAGAACACTTCACAACAATTCTGTGACCTACCTTGTCAATCAGCAAATGGCCCTTTGGAGTCCCTTATTTGTCTGTACCTAACTCATATCTCATCTGTACTAAAGTTGGAAAACTTTGATGAGAAATGAGTGTTTGTTTGTTTGTTCCCAGTACTTTGCCTTACTATTATCATCACTAGAGCAGGACTCTACAGTGCATTTTTCCTCTTCCTTCTCTTAGACTTTCTGCTTATGGCAAGGCTAAGAGTACACACACAAAACTGCTATGAGTAAAGCCCTCTTTGCGGCGCACTCGTAACCAAGACCTACTGCCTGAATCCAAGGGAAAGCCCATCACAAACATTCTATCAATATTTTGCAGAGTAGTATCAATAAATCCTGGGTCCAAAGACCTTGTGAAAAATCAGATGTAAATTAGGATTATAATCGTTCCCATTTGCTTCCTATTTAAACTTCAGATGCTTACCTCAACTGAAATCACTAGACCTTTTGAACGTCTTCAGTCACATTTAAATCTCAGTTCAGGTATTGTATCCATTAATGAGTGCTGCCATGTATTTATCTTATTTTCTGTCTAGACGATTTTTGCAAGTTTAAGCATAATACTCCCCTCTGTGGGATCTGAGGATCTAGTATTTATTAGTGACTAGCTCTTTGCCGCTTGTCCTCATTACCGTCCTCTGTACATCTGCACTTGAATGAGATTTCTGGCATATGCAAAATTAAGAATGCAGATACGGAATATCTGAAAGGTCAAAACATAGAAAACACAAAAAACAGAAGGCTGGGGAACTTGACTGTTATGTGGACCAGCTAGTACAAAGTGGACATACTTCAAATATATTAGGGATGAAATAATAAACAAGAGGTTTTTTTAAACTAAACAATGAAATGTAAACTCGTGTTAAAGAATATGTTGAATAGAAATTACTTCAGCATATGTCTGATGTTAATCATATGTACCTTGATGAATCAGGACCCATAAGCTTTTCTTATTACTAAGTTATTCATTCTATACTCCCTAATTCCACTGAAGATCAGTCTTTATCTGATCCTTCATCTTTTCTGTCCTTTCATGAGTATTTCTTTACTCCTGAAATTTTCCTTACAAAATTTCCCTACAGAGAGTTTCTTTTTTAAAAATGAAATAACAGTGACATCAAACTTACAGGGTGACCATTGTCCAAACTGGGATCATACTTAGCGATCACATGGTGACACTTATCCAGATCTTGGATTTTTCTGGGGAACCAGGGCACTGGAGAGAAAGCAGCAAGAGTTAAATGAAATAGGATCAAATAATTTTTAAAAGACACAGAAAATAGAAGTTGTGCTGAAGATTACAAGCTTTCTTTTCATCAATATCTAAGAATATTCATATCTATGTATCACCACATGTCAGTAGTTGAATTCGTTTGCCAATCAAACTGGCAGACTGGATGAAAAATGATCTGAAACTAACCTGCAATGATAATCTCTCAGTTTTAATTAGTAGAAACAATTTTTAAAGGCAAAATCATTTCCTTTTAGGCCAAAATCAGATGTTCTGTTTGACACAGCACAACAAATTTACTTCTACATTTTGGATTTAAGAAAATATTTTGATCATGTCTAAAAAATAGTCTTTAATTTTCATACTTTTAAAAGGGAAAATAATATTTTAAAAGGAAAACATGAAATTTCTAGAAACAAAACAGGCCAAGAAGTATCTGGACTTCAAGTTTTTTCCTTTTGGCTCATTTTTATTTTCTTTTTCAGCAAAATTATTGTAGCATTAGCTGAATTTCCAAACAGTTTGCTTCCCCTGAAGTGGGAATCTTTTCTGGTGACTAAAATAAAAATAAACCGTGCTCATTTTAATTTAAATGCCAGCATTTATAACCAATTAATTAAAAAAATACTGAAAAAAGACAAAGTTGATACTGCTTTCTGAGGTCAAACTGATGCTGTGATCAGACTTAGTGTGTTACAGCTGAGAAAAGGTTCTTTTGGGGTCATCTTAATCTCTTACTTGACAAGAGACCAGGCATCTCTGTACTGAATGGCAAATTTAGCTTTAGCACTACTATATTGTATCCAGGCACAGCCAGTTCACAAAGGTACAAGGCTACAAATACACACCGATGTTGGGAAATTCCAGTTCTTTCATGAAGTTATGGCCAATTCTGCGATAAGAAGGAAGAAATACTAGTCTGACAGATGTCTTACATCACTCTAGAATTTTTTTGCTGAGCCTTTGTCTTTGGCTGTACCACTGGTTCTGCATGCAAGATGCCTGTCCTGCCATCTATGGCCGTATCTCCTCAAAACCTGTACCTGATCGTAAGTCCTCCATTGTATGCCCCCATACACATCTTGCCTATCCCTTACTGAGTCCTAGGAGAGGGCAGACAGGCTAAAGGAGAGGGGAGGAAGGACCATGGCAGAACCCTTGGCCTGGGTCACAGAAATGAATGCAGCCAATAAAACAGAGATAGTGCTGACAAATGCCAGTTTGGCTGCATCTCTCTCTGCTTCATGGAAGCAGAGATAACCACTGCTTTTCTCAACTGAGTACCAAATTAATTTGGGTTAAAGCCACTAAGGGCAGGACATTGTCTCATCACTGTCCTTCAGCAAACTGCCTGGGAAGGCCTGTCTGGCTCACCAAAAAACTCCAAAGAAAAGAATAAAAAGTCCATGTGGGAAAAAAATAGGTTAATCCAGGAGCTGGAGCCTCAGGTGATGGGGGTAGCCAGAACACGCATATTTGCATCTTCCCAGTAAAATAATTGCTGACCAGTAAGCATGTTTATACAACTTAAATATCTCCTAGTTACCAATATGCTCTCACAGGCATCTGCAAACCCCACTAGAAAGTGAAGCTGCAGCTAGCCTCTTCCGATAAGATGCACCGCCACTTTCAATAAGATATACCAGTAAAATGGGCCACTAGCCAATCTTAGACCTAGGGGCTAGCTGAGCTGAAAGTCCTCTGACACTTTAGCACCCCCGAATTCACCTCAATAGGACCAAAAACACGAAGATCTTTAAGGCCAAAACCTCCAAGTCCCCAGTTCTTGCTGGTGCCCACACCTAAGGTGTCTCTGTGGGCCACAAATACCAACTCTCTGACCCTTTCATCTTGAAATCAAATTAACTGCTTAGCGCACTACTGAATTCTGGTGTCTGAAACACCCAGAAAAGCCCCTTTACAAACTAGGGAGTGCTGTGTGTAAGTCTGAGCTAACTTAGAAAGACTCTGGCCATTTGTATGCCAAGTATATTAATTCTAGCATCATTACATCCAAAATAAGCCTGATTACTTTTATGACTGCTGCTCAAAGCCATAAGAAAAAGGAAAATGTGAAGAAAATTATGTCCCTAATATTCCTCTGCTTTAACCATAAACACACCCTCTTTTAACAGTCCCTTGTTATTATTGTAGATCCCAGTCCCAGCACACCCGAAACTAACTGCTATTTCTGAGCACAAACCTCTCAGCTCCCAAGGAAATCCTAAAGAAATGCTTCTTCAGTTCCAAAACCCTCTTTGGCTCTCCAGTTTCTCTGATGACAGTGATACCCTTTTGATACCCCCACAGTCCCCGAGAACAGCTTGGCATGGACTGCCTCTCATCACTAGCCTGAAGGTGAATTTCAAGCAACACCCAAAGGTGTCCAAATAGGACTGTATTAACTAAAAGGGCCCTGGGGATTTCTGCCTGGCCTTGTCAAGGGTGGGAAACCTTGTGGCAATTCTGTATTCAGAGAATTCAACCTATGAGCTGGACCCTCAGCCTTCTTGTCTATCAGGGGCACCTCTCACATCCTCAGGATTGTATTAAAGGTCTCTAACAGCTTGTTGTACTCACCGATCCCCTACCTGCCTGTAAACAGGAAAAATACAGTCTACCTCTGGCAAACTCACTTTCCATCCTGATGACTGGTAGGGATGGTGACCCAAATACAGCACAGGCAGCACTTTGTCAGGTGAAATGCCGTTCCTAAAGTGCAATCTTTGAAGCTGCACAACCTCCAAACAAGCTTTTCAGGTGCCTGGGAAAATGCCTGATGCTCTGTTACTCCAGATCTGGCAGTGGGTCTGTTCTCTACAAAAAGCTCATCCCCTGGTTCTCGCAGCCTGCCCTGCAGACTTTCTGTGGATCCTCTCTCCCTCTTGCACTCTGGAAGCTTCTTTGAGCTGGTTGCATTTAGCTCTTTTCAGTGAAGGAGCAATCTGCCTACAGACAATACTACTGGACCAGACAGCAGCGGACACCATAAACAGATGGCTACTGCTTCTTTTAACAAAACCGACACAATACGCTACAAGCTAATGAAACATTCAGACCCTCTGCCGTATCATTGTGTTCCCTTCAAGTGTCTGTGTTCACCTCAGAGCGGTCAGTTCTCTGCACAGCTCTCAGCCCACAATCTTCCTGTCATTGAGGAGTTTCCAGTTTCTCCTCAGCTTCTTGTTTTGTGGCTCTATCCTTCTCATCTCCCTTTTTGCTGGAATGCTTTTCTCACCTCAGTTCCACTCGCTATGATGAAGTACCTCCCATTCCACACCAATGGGAATGGTCCCACTTCAGGGAAAACAGTCATGCAGTGAAGAAAAATGAATGCATGCTTATCTGCTTACTATACTAATTAAATTACTGTTATGAAGCTAATGCTAAAAAAGTTACTCCAAAAGAAAGAAAACAGCACTAACAGATGCATACATTTCTTACCTTTGTCCTCTCTGCTAGTTTTCACATCCTCTGCTACTCTCTTTAAGGAGGTGATAAGGGTACCAACATCAGCGCTGTGAACTTCACATTCAACAAAAATGTCAAGATCATCAACAGAGTTCTTGGGCTTTTTGGCTCGTCTGGTTTCAAAGTGATGGATCTGAGTTTCAAACATCTGCAAGAGCCAGATGTTCATATGATGAAGCTTCTCCAAAGACTGAAAATCCAGGTAAGTCTAGATACACTTCCACAATGTCTTTAAAAGGTGACTAAAAGAGGTCTTAACAAGAAGTGCATGTTAAGCAATGAAGACTAATAATGCCCAGTTTAGAAGGAGCCAAAATACAGGCAGAGCTAAAGATTAAACACTGTAGAATTAGGTAGAGATAGATGACGATGAAAGATGAGATACTGTTGACTGTAGCATTTCATCTATGCAGAAGTAACAAATGAGTGGCTGGGTAACTCTTAAGATCCTGGCAGAATGAAAGCAGATCTATTGATGTATAATAGCACCATAATCATTAAATAATTGCAAACAATTAAAAATAAGTAACAAATATAATACTTTTCTTTTGAGTTATTCATTTTCACAGATGAGAGTGAGCACCTGGTAGGGATACTTCAAGTGCCCAGAATATATAATGCCTGTACGGTTTACAGCTCTTATATTCTCTGTATCGCCTGCCAAATATGCAGAGAAAATTCATTGGCTTCTAACATCCCCACAGTCTGAGTGCTTGAAAGGCTGGCCTGTTGTTTAGTCGTGGCTGGCCACCACAACTGCTAGAAAGAAATAATAGATTGGTATCTAGCTCTAAATAGCCCTTACATAAAATGATGATTCCTCTAAATGACTGTGTCCAGCTGCTCCCTCCCTCCAGAGCACTCTCCTCCTTCACCTGGAGAGGCCAGCCAACCTCTTTGAGCAGCTGTAGCAAAACAGGGACAATGAGAAGGGGGAAGGCAGGTGGAGGCATAAGTCAGGCAGGGAGCAGAAGAAGGGTGAGAGAGGGGGAGATGCAGAGTGGGAGAAGTGAAGGCAATAGGGACAGAAGAGAGGGCTCAGTGGAGGAAGGGAATGGTGAGGTCTGTACCTCAAAGACTTTGGCTGCCTTAGAGAGCTCAGTCTTCCTCACGTTGCAGAGGGTGAGGGTCAGAATGAGAGTGGCTCTGCCATCATCCCTGTTGCGGTCCAGGCTGCCTCGCGTGTTCAATGACTCTATGCCACTCATCTCCTTCTCCTTGCTGGCCTCTTCCTTTTGGCCTGAGATCCCCACCAAGTCAGTCTTCATTGGGAGACAGGGGAGTGGATTGCAATTGCCAGCTATTGAGTGGAAACTGCCTGAGGATGTGAGTGTTTCTGCCAGAGCAATGGCCAGGAGATGTGGTGGGACTGGAGATGCAGTGCGTCTATGTGGGTGATGAGATCAGAGCTGCCAGACAGCAGCGAAGCAACCTGGTTGCTACTGTGTTAAGTGTAGGGACATTTATGTTGGCCATGCCAGACACATCAAGGGAAGCCGCGTGCGTAGGATATGCGCAAGAGCCCAAGATAACCCTCCTCCTCCAGGTAACTTCAAAGCGCGGCCCTCCTGCTCTGTTTGAAGGTGGCTGCAAGCCGTTCAACCCTGGAGATGGGCTCCTTTGTGGAGAGGCAATTAGCCTGAGCCCCATTTACATCTCCCAGTCTGGACTGCCCTGCACACTGTCTGAGATTGCCCTTCCTCCCCACCTTCTCTTACCTCACTGGGGCCCTCTCTGCATTGACCATGCCCCCAGGGAACCAAAGGGGCTCTTGCCCCAAAGCCTAGCCCAATCCAAGTGGTGTCCCCTCTGCACAGACACAATTGTGGTAGTGCCAGAGAGACCTGAGCCAGAGTCAAAGTTCATTGCCCACTTCTGAGCTTTTCCTGCCCACAGGATCTGACCTGTTCTACCCTAGCCCTACAAGAGCTGAGTGCTGCCTCCAGGCTAAGTTCCTCTGTTGGAACTTGTTTCTGTCACAGTTTTATGTCCAGTGAAGTAGACTCTCAAAAAGCCCAGGGTCACATCTTTCTCACAGCTGGCAGGACAAGTTCAGGGGGGATTCAGCTCTGCTCCTGCCAGGGCATGGCATGCCTTGACATCCACAAACATGTTTCTGGGTATGAGCACCCGTATCTTCATACCCCAAATTACAGTGTGCTGGAACCCCTATGAAAGTCATCCTTGCAGGCCAACAGAGAAGACCATTTCTCTGTCCTCCCTTTGCAGACGGAGCCATTTCTGATGTGTCCCTTAGCTGATCCTGGCTGGGTCACACACCCTAGTGCTATATTGCTCTTGCCTCCTCCCTGGCCAGGGAAGATAAAGACAGTGCAACCAAATTTTGTTCTCCAGAGACCATGACAGCACCGTGTTTCCCCTTGGCCCGAGACAGAGCACTGGGAAAGTCTTGATTTCCCCACCTATTGCCTGGCTGAGACAGACAAACCCAAGGTGAATTTTGGAGCACCATGCCCAGGAGGCAGGTCTCGGCGTCCTGAGGAACATCGGCCCGTCCAGACCTCGGGCCCTGCGGGCTTTACAGGGCAAGGTGAGTGCCAGCCCAGGAAGAGGTGTCCCCCCGGCCATGCCCAGCCCAGGCTCGGGCCCGGGCACCGTGGGGCCCGGCACCGTCCGCAGGCAGGGCAGGGCAAGGCAGGGCAGGGCAGGGCAGGGCAAGGCAGGGCAGGGCAGGGCAGGGCAGGGCAAGGCAGGGCAAGGCAGGGCAAGGCAGGGCAGGGCAGGGCAGGGCAGGGCAGGGCAGGGCAGGCCGCTGTCCGCGGTGCTGAACCCGGCCCGGCTCCGGGCTGCGACACCCTCCGCTCCGCGGGCTGCCCCGGGCCCCCTCGCCCGGCCCGGCTCATGTCCCAGGGGGTTTGGGGAGGGCAAGGGGGGCACTTCAGAGGTGGCTGAATTGCAGCTACAAACTGAAGGGGCAGGGGGAGAAGAAATGGGCTTTAAGGGGGAAAAGGCTCTTCCCACTCCCATGTTCCCCCAGCAGAGGTGGCAAGGCTGGGCACAGGAGAACAAGCTGAGCCGAGTCTGACTGTCTGAGTCCAAACTGGGCCTTTCCCATGAAGGGTGGGTGTATGCATCCCACAGGCATGGCACAAACAACAAACGGCACAAGGTCTCCTACTCCAGCTACGTGTGGACACATAGGTGAAAGCCCTAGGGCTCAAGATGCGTGCTTAAGGCACTGGTCACAAATACTGGCAGAGCAGGTACATCAGGCTCCTATGGCTGTCTTTATGCTCCAGTGTCAGAGTCACATCTTTACATGGTTATACAGCACTAATGATGGTTCTGCGTATGAACTGAGGTTTCTCTATAGAGCCAGACTGGACTCATCAGCCAGTGTGACAGTTGAAGCGGCATAGGCAGAGCTTACAGCACAGCCTTGCAGCCCACTGCAGAAGCAGCACAGAGAGCCCTGGCTCTCCAGGTGGTGAAATGTCCTTGACCAGCCAGTGGACGCTCCAATACCACCTTGAATCCATGCTTGGGACAGGCCCAGGAAAGCCTCACCCATGATGTAAGTCAGCTCTGCTGAGACATCCCAGAGTCCTGCTTTCAGCACTTTTGGGGACCTCTGGGAGTGCAGGAGGAGAGGTCTCAGGCTGGGTGCTGCTGTTTAAAGGGCTATGCAAGGACTGGAGCACAGTGTTTCATCCTTTCCCATGGGGACAGGCAGCTTCTCCCTGCAGAAGGTGGGGCTCTCCCACTCTGAGAGTGGGTTCACTCTCTTTCGTGCAGGCCCTGGGGTGGGTGCTTTAAAAGGCCATGGCTGATCACCACAAACAACCTGCCCATTTTTGATCTGTTACCATTGCAGATATCTCTACCCTGTATGAGCACAGTGTTATTCATTTGAGATGGATATGACATTAATATTTCTGTTTATTTAGGTTAATTTAAATGGTTACATTTGAACATCAAAAAAGTCTTCTCTGCCAACTGCCAGCATGGTTTGAAGCAGCAAAGAGACAGAATTTAAAAGAATGCACTCCTGTGGAGTTCCCCTGTGCTTAATCCCTCTTTCAATAATTTCTGCATCCTTTGGGGAATAAAGTGTCCCTTCTCCAAGGCTGCTGTCAGATCTAGGCATCTTAAGACACCCAGAGGAGACCGCATCCCTGTGTAACCTGTGCTGACAAGCCCTCCCTCCATCACCATCACTGACCTTGGCCAAGGTCACTGAAAAGGAAAAGGGCCTCATGAAAGAGCTTCTTTGATCACCTGAAACAGAGCTGGAAATGGGGACATCAAGAAATGTGATCATAGTGGGATAGAAGAGAGAAAAGTTACTTAAAAGATTAGCTTGGGATAGGTTAGTCAGAGTAGCATACAAAGATATACAGAGTATGCAAAGGTAGAGCAAGCAAGGCTTTGCTGTACATTTCTAGGAACACACCACAAATGGGCATTCCCCCCTACCTGGTTGTTTAATTCTGAACAACCTGTGTGGTTACCTTACGAAGAGGAGTTACACTGGCCAGATAATGCAAAAAGCATTTTGCTACACAACTTTAATTTTCTTTAAGCATGGAAATAAGAAGTCACCCATTAAGAAGTACTATTTAAAATGCAACTTATTTGTACTATTTAAAGCACATATGCACAAGCTAATTTGTTCTGCAAGAAAATCTACTTTCAGTATATTTCCTCTGGTTTTAAAATACTGAGCATTTAACTTTTTCTCATCTCTCAGTCTTGCTGAACAGCTATGTTATGCTGCTTTGGCTGGAGTTATTGCTCATTTAAACCTGCATTAAGGGACAGAGTCAGACATGTGGCATCAATACTCTTTAACCATTCCACTTGCATATAAAAGACAACCATGAATCCCGGGTTCTCAATATCACTATAGATTTACTGCTGCTGTCCCTCATAACAACAGCCAGAAGCAGAGGAGCTTGGAAAGCTGTCTGAGGATTAGTCTGAAAGACATCACCCTTGGGATGAAATTATCTCTTTGTGGTATATAGTTACCTTATGGGTCCTACTACATTAAGAGAGAAAAAAATGGGCTACTTTCACACTGAAAATACATGCCAAGCAGGATTGAAAGATCTACACAGACATTGTCATGAGAAAAAAAGGAAGAAAAAAGATACAGAGATAAAAAAGCTTACTTCAAAGCACCAAAATTATACCGTTTTGCATAAGTATATGTCTATTGAAAAGGGTTCCAGCTGGTATCCTTAGATTAATGTTATTACCCACCATAAATATAATGGAAACAGCTGTACTTTCTATCTTCCTAAAGGAGGATGCTTACATTAAAGCTCCATTGATTTTCAAACTATAAATACAAGAGTAGTACAATAGTAGGTATGAGACTCATGGACTTTCAAATCCCTCTCCATCTTTGGATCTTCTAACAGAAATGTGACTCCTGAATCACGTTAGTATCATGATGCAGAATTGTTTCAAGCTGGAAATACTGTTCTGCTCTGCTTTGCTCCATTCTGTTCCAATGTACAAGTGCTGATCTCCTTCCTCCTTCAACTAGGGAGCTACAGGGAGGCATTATACCATGTGGACCAGTCCAAGAGGGCATTCAGCTGCTTTGAGTGAAAGTTATTGGATAAAATACAGAAATAGCTTCCTGAACAGCAAAGCTCTTCTTTCTCCATGGCTCAGCCATTGGGTTAAGCTGGAATAACCCTTGCTTCCATTTGCTGCCTCAGTCGAGCTATACTTCAGGAAGAATAAAACTGCTTTCACCAAAAAAGGGAGATCAAAGCTCAAGTGGGAGAAGGAAGGAGACTCCAAAAAGTATCATGACTTAGGAGCTGGCTTGAAAGATATCATGTTTGGGTTTGAATGCACTCAGACTGGGACACAGCTAACCGGGTCTTCCATAGCTTTGGTGGGAGTTTTAGCCACAGATACAGTGAGTTAGTAGCTGGAACGCTCTGATGTCTTCAGCTGCATTGTAAGAACCACTTCTCCTCCGTTTCCAAGCTGTTGGTATCCACCTTCTGGATTGTGAGTCCAGAAAGTTAGGAGACACCTTGTAGCAGCGCTGAATAAAGCACTCTCAGAGAAGGACACACACAACACAAGGTAGCCTTCACACATCAGCCTTCCACAGTGAGTAGCTGACTATGTTTATTAAGAGAGGTCTCCCCTTTCTGTAAGCTGACTGGTCCTGAATCAGCTCTGAATCCTTGATGTTACACAACATTACAGCCAGCACAGCTCTGAGACTGGACTAATGTGGCCTTGATGCCCTGTTAAAACATCTGCATTGTTTCTTGCTTGCACAAAGTATTGACAAACTGACCTCACATCCAACTGCAAAAAGCCACGCAGACTTGCCTTTAGGTAACTCTGCTCTGAAGGGGCTTTTTTGTGAGTACTGTATTGAGGCACAGACTCCATGCACTGCATAAGCAGTCTCAGTGCCTTGCTTAGGGACTCCACTTTGCAGACCAATGACACATCACAGCATACAGCGTTCTTTACTTGCACAAATCTTTTTGGGATTCGTGTTTGTGCAAATACAGTATATTTATACATGGTGATAAATCTTTGTTAAAAAGGCTGCAGCATACTTGCTGTCTTTTCCACTAGCATCTGTGCTTTGGATAAATGGCAACATTACATTTTTAGGAAAAAAAAAAGTTTCAGGACAGAGGTGCTTGTGTGTAAAAGTAGAGGGACAGAGGGCCAAGCAGTATATGTATACCCCCTGAAAGGTGTAGAGTTCGGGACTCCATGGGAACCTTGCACAAATGTGAGGGACTGAGGGGAAAATGACTGCGAGAGAAAGCAAGGTGGATTAGTCTGTTAGTCATTGCCATCCTGTCCCTGGGCCCAGGGTGGTAATGCAGCCTCACAGCTGCAGCAGACTATCGCTCTGCATGGTGGAGATCTCCTCCTTCTGCTAACCTTGGCACAAGAGATATGGAGGTTTTCCCCAGATTCCTAGAATTAATGTCTTTTTAATGCATTAGTAAGAAAAAATGGATTAGTGTCTGAAGGCCAAAAGAGTCAAGGGTCACCTGCAGATCTCTATTTCTCTGCTAATCTATAGTAATTAAGATACATAGCATAAGCATTCATGCAGTACACAAGAAGATAATAGACTGAGGCTAGACAAAGACTGGCATTTGCACATGGCAGCTTCTAGGTAGTAGCCAGTGATTAGCAAGTTACAGCAAATCTTCATTTTATCTTCTGGAGGGCATTGCAAAGTATCCCCATCTCACCTGCAAAGGAAATAATCAGAGCAGTTAATTCTACAGCTAGCCCATTTCTAACACTCCTGTATATATTTACCCTTTATATCCTTTCCCTGAAAGAATAAGGTGAGCAAAGAAGGGCTGGATTGGACACATCTATTAGGGTCTTACTGGAGTAAGGTCTGCAGAGTCAGCCCTTTGCCTTCATCAGCCATACAAGGATGGCTCACAGTATCAGGGGTGCTGGCTCTCAGCAGGCTAGCCAATGTTAGGTGGAAAATGTATCAGGAAAAAGGCTAGAATGGCAAAAGGAAATGTGACTAAAGCCAAGCTTTTCCTTTTCTTCCTTACTGAGAACAGCTAGAGCCACACGTGAGAATCCATCACAAGGCATTCTGGCCTTTCCTAGCACCTCCACTAAAACTGGATATTTCAGATGTAACAAACTACAGTCAAGTGGAAATGTTATTTTGAAGCTTGGCTAGAATTAGGAAGCAATTTTTGCACCAGAAAGGAGATGTGTGCTGCTTTATCTTGATCAGACTCAGAGCATTAAATGCAACCAGATGAAATCTGCTTTGTGGTTGCTATTTCTGATCCAAGTTTTGAGGAATTCAAGGTAACAAATCTGTAGTTCCTTACCGTTGATAGTGTCAGCTAAGTTCTTCAGCTGCTTTGCATTGTCCAAGACTTCAATCCTCTGGGTGTAGGGATTGTACCGAACAGAGAAAGGACGAGGGATCGTTTGAGCAAATTTCCTGAGGCAAAAATACAAAAAGACGTACAAACTTGAAAAGCTCCTTTTTTCAGTAACTCATTCTTTTCTTGGTGTCTGTATTTGTTGATGAGGGGAAAAAGAAAATCTACGAAAGGAAATAACTGAAATTCCTGCCGAGTGATCTGAGACTTACAGCATTCTGTAACATGCTTGAATCTGCTTTTGTCCTTACCACTTCTGTTTTTTTCCGAAGAGGACTAGTTATGCTATTGGCATGGCAACACTGCTCCTGGTATAGGCCAACTGTGTAGCTATGGGGATTTGCCAAACTTGAAAACTTCATTTTCCTTTCAGTAATGCAAAATATAGGAATTCTGATCCAAGTCTGCAATTTCTGGGAAAATAAGGTCAAGCACATATGCCATCCTGGCATACCAAGGAGCAAGCAGACTGCTAACTTCTGGCATGGTTGGTAGTGGCTTCCAGGTCATTGCAAAGATATGAGATAGTCAAGGGAGTGAAGCAGCATTCTTGCCACCCCTTATTTGCAGCCTTCCTTGCTGCAAAATAGTTAATTCCATGGCAGAAACATTAAGATTCTGGTATCTTGGGAAAACATTAATTTGCATAACCACAGAACTGTGGAAAGGAGGACTCTGAATGGGATGAGATGGTCAGAGCTATTGTTCCAGGCTCCTTGTAGAACTCAGCAGGATACTGGCTTATATATCTGCTTCAGATTACTGAAGTTATTGCTGAAAGAGGAAGGAAAACACGCAGGAGTTGATTATGGAGCCTCACTATACAGACTGTGACTCAGCATGGTAAATTCCATATGCCCAGAACAGTGGAATATGCTGGATGCCACCTCCACATTGCTCCTTCATTTTAGTCCTAATTATTATCAGCTAAGGCCATTGTCTCAAATGGAGTTCAGTGTGAGCAGGCCACAAGGTGTGATGGTGGAAAAAAATTATGTTGGCTATGATGAAAGTGTTTGGTGGCATCAGTCCAGTTTTTCTAAGGGGAGGGATCCACGTTAGAAGACGGTCTTCCTAAGTCTCAGCTGAAGGCAAGATCCTAATTAGAAGATGAATGCTTTAAGCTGAAATATTTTAGGTTAATCTCAGAATAATATTTCAGGGAGGTTTTCTATTACACACAAACACACGTGTCCAGGTGCAAGCCACGAACACAGGCACTGGACCAACCCCCAGACCTCTATTTCAATTTAACCACTTTTCCAATTTGCTCATTGAAACAAATAAAAGAAGCTCCAAGAAAGTTTGTATAGAGTAAGGCAGCATCTTCCGCTTTCTCAAGGAACTTGCTACTCAGTTAGAGAAGTATACAGAGAAGACAGAAACAGTGTGCAGGATATTAATAGCACAAAACAGAAGAGAAGGCCATCTTTCTCAGGTATCACCCCAGAGAAAAGGGCAGAAGGAGGTGCTGCAGGCTTATGACGACTGAGGAAGCAACAGGGGAGGTAGCTAGGAAGACCTTGGAGCTGAGGAGCCTGGGGCAGCAGAATATCTTGGGTCTCAGTATGTGTTTATCTGTGAAGGGGGAGGGGAGTGGGGAGAGAGAAGAGACTGCAGGTCTGAGACAAGTCCCTGTGTGGCATCTCCAAGTGAAAAATTTGTTGAGTGTGAACCAAGGCTAACCCCCTGTGGCTTGGCTAACATCCAGAAATATGGTGGTGATTTTTTTAAACAGAAATATTTTTGTGAGGTGGAACCCAAGCTGAACCCCAAACACAGTCTGAGCCAGTCCTATTTCAAGAACCAGAACTCAACCTGGACCACTATTTCAAAATCTTGTTGAACTGGAACTGAATCTGTATTTGAGTCACAGATGACTGAAAGATTTACTGTGTAGCCCTGTAGTCTTGTAAACACACTGCTGGTAACAAGCTGGAGGCTCTGTATTAAGCTAACCACACAAGCCTCAGGATTGGGGTTATTAGGCTTGCTTGGAGTTTTGTTTAGCTGTAATAACAATTGTCTAATGACCGTGTAGCTATTACCTAATTTGTTTTAGTTTTGCTTAATTCTGAATAATTGTGTGCTATAATGCCTATCATTAATAATTTTTATATAGGCAGGAATAGCAAGTAGTTACGCTGTACATATAGTGAACTAAGTCTGACCCTAAAGTAATGATACAGCATAAAGGAGTACCAGCATGGGCTGATAACGAGGGCCTTAAAGGCAGAGCACAGGATGATGCTGGTGGTCCCGGGCTATCAACAACTCCCCATTGGTCAGTTATTCAGAGTAAAGCAAACTTAGAATCTGAGGGGAAAACAAACAGTTTTAGAGGAAACAAAAGGGAAAAAGAAAAAAATATTTAACATAAATAGTAAAATCACAAGTAACACAGATTTGCAGATCAATGTAGAAAGAGCAAGATGTAAAGCATGTTAGAAAATATAAAAATGGCCCTGAGGAAACCTTGGGCTGAGGAGGAAGAAAGAAAGCATCAACACCATCCACCTCCTCACAAAAGAGAGGAAGAAGCTCCATTCATTAACATCGCAGCCCTACTCTGAAGACCTCAAGATGCTGATTACTTGACAACTCCACTCCCCATCACCAGACTGAAACTGTTGACTTAAGACACAAAAGAAAGTGTAAGGGTGAGCATAACTTCAGAGGAAAAGGAGTAGATACTAGGAGATTTTTTGTACAAGAACTTTTAACTATAGTATTGTTTAAAAGACTTGTTTTGCATGAATTAGATAGGTTTGACCCTAAGTGCTAGTATCATTGCAATTGGACTAATAATAATTTTTTGTTGCATTTTGATTATACAGATGAAACTCTTTATTAGACTAACCACAAATTCTTGGCTTCATGCATAAGGTATGTTCCCCTTATTGTGCGTAACAAGATTTTGAATGTAACAACTGCTTAGTCTCTTTGAGCATTGCACAACTTTTTCTAATGCCTCTCAAAACATGACTGTCAACCCAAGACCTGTTACGGCAATGGGATTCACTGTATAGGCAATGGACAAGAAATTGGGCCTTCTGTGGAATGACTGGATTACCTTAGCTTTTCTTTCGCATCTTTAAAACTTTCAGCAACATAGTAGACAGGCTGGAACTCAGTAACAGGGTACTTCTGTACAGCAGTCTTCTCCAGGACAAGAGGCTGAATCTCAGGCTTACTTGATAAACAATACTATGAGCAAAAAGGTAAGAAATTTATTTCAGTTAAAAAGTGCTTGAATTTGCTGTGAAAGAAATATACAGCTACTGAATGCCACCCAGTTTCAGACAGGAAAGAGTTGCTCCTGTGGAATGCAATGACAATGTCACTTACTAGGAAAGAAGCAAGTATGAGTCCCTGTGTATGTATACACTGAAACATTTATTAGAGCTCTTCAATGAAGTATGACATTTCATGCTACTTCTATGCACAAAGTATGAAGCAAAATAGGGATCTGAAGACATTCCGAAGAGAAATTTGAGCTATTATAAACATCTTTGAAATGTTGTTTTACAGAACACACCTGCAGCTCCCCAAATGAAGACAGCAGCCCTGCACCATACGCCTTGAGTGAATCGCCTTCCTTACATAGTCCAAACTCCACCGTAAACCAATAAACCTAGCAAGAAAATTAGATAGAAACATATGATTCCTTGATCAAAAAGAGTAGGTGCACATCATTGATTTGAATACATTTGGAGTTTACATTTCTATTTAAAATGTTGCCATATGTCAAATATCAACTGTATAAATACAATAAATGTCCCCACAGACTGAAATTCTTCTCCCGGAATGGGCACAGTGCTAGACTCAGTGTGCCTGTGAATCAGTTCAGTTCCCTGACAGACACAGTTGTGTTTTACTATGCTTACATTCTTCAGCAGAGCAGAGACAATGAAACTATAGCAATAAAATTTCATTTTGGCTGGCCAACCCAGTTGAAGTTTGAACCTTAGTTGATAGACGTTTGTGCCCTGTTTCACACAGAGGCCGTCTAGCTGCAGCAAGAGAGGGAATGGGCTGTTAGTGCAATGTTGAAGGAAGATGGTGTGTGGCCTAGCTTGACTTCTTAGTCTGTCATTTTGAAGTGACACCTGCTCTGGCTCAGAAGAACTACCTCATCTATTAGAAGCAGCAAAGATGGTGCAATGTTTTGCCCAGGTGAGTTGGCGCTGGGGACACTAATCTCATAGGCATATCCTTGTTTTTATTTGAAGTTTGCAACTCTGAGTCTCAGTAGTCTCAGAGTAGGATTCAGCTGAGCCACACTGACTGCAGAGGACATTATCTGCCTGGCAGGGTGGAAGAGAAGAGACACTTGCAGGTACAACAGCTACTGAAGCTGCCTCCTGAAATTTCCTGTGGGGATGTAGTAACGTGTAATCTCTTCTTGCCCAATATGTTTGTGCTGGAGGAAATCTTGTCTGGGCTTCTGTGTTTAATCACAACTGTCACTTTGAATAAGGGGTGCCAAAGCTGTTTTCCTTTAATGCAACTGTTTCAGGGTGGGGTTTTCCAATCATGGACTTCACTCTGTTCCCATTCAACTCTATGGGAGTTCTATCAGTGACTTCAGTGGCAGCAGAATTAAGACAACATAGGGCGCTTTGGAAAATTGAGCCCTCATTTATTAAATTACCGTAGCAAGTTTCTCGATGAAATCATCCGGAGCTCCCAGAGATGCCAGTCCAATTTCCTGTAACAATAAACCATTATTCTTCAAGCTGTTTATTGCAAACATTCTTCCTGTCTCGTCTTATGTAATTTCTCACATTTTAAATGTTACCATCGCTTACTACCACACACAAATGTTTACAGAACATGTTCCTATCGTGCAACATCAATTTTAAACCAGAAATCTTTCCAGAAATTAACAAAGGGTCTTGTCCAAATGTTATTTACAAGGCATGATCCTTTGTGCCTGGTACAAAGCCCACTGAGCTCAAATAAAATTTTCCTCTTGCTTTGACAGGCTTTTGATCAAGTCTACAATGCACATCTGAGAGAATGATACCATCAAAAGGAGGTAAATCAATCACACCCACACACCTTAAATATTTCTCTGTTTTGATGGGCCCTGATTGCAGGAGTTTTCCTGGAGCCTTGAATGAGTTATTTTTTCTGAATGACAGGGCATGATTTGAAAGAGCTTATTCATACCTTGGGAGCTAATGGAGACTTTCCCGGGAGGCATGCACTAGCTGGATTCAGAAGACAGTCACACAAGACTGTATATAACCAGGTTCCTTTCTTGGTTTGCTCCAGTGAGGACTGCACAGTGCAAAAATCAGAGCACCTCACACACACACACCAGGAGCATGGGAGCAGCCATCACCATGTCAAATCCTAATAAGCCAAGGTGCAGTAGGGCTTATCTTGAAGGAAACCCCAGTTCTGGGAAAGGGCAGAGCCTGAGGGTAATACTGAGTGCTTACTAACTACATCAAGTTGACACTTGTCTTTTGAGCAGGATGTTACATCAAGTCCATTTTCCCTTCCTTCCTTCCTTCCTTCCTTCCTTCCACCCTTCTGTCCTCCAGCCTTCTTTCTTTCTTTGTCTCTCTCTTTTTCTTTCTCTTCTTGTCTTTATTTTTCCTTCTTTCCTTTTTTCCTTCTTGCTTTTTTTCTTTCTGTCTGTCTTTCTGTCTTTCTGACTTTCTCTCTTTGTGAATTTTCATGTTTCCTGCAGCCAAAGATGCAGCCAAAAGTTTACTCCTTCACCAAGGTTTGGCTTCTTTTCCAGAAACATTAATACTACCAAAGAGAAAGTTCCTCTCCAGCCTTCTCCTATGCTTGCAGCTGGGACAGTTCCTCACTTTATTCAGCCTCCTCTGTGGCTTCAATAGAAAACAAAAAAACCCCTCCACTTTCCCTATCGTTTGGACTGCATGGTGGCACAATAATTCATCTGACTCATGAGCCATTTAACTTTGCTCAGAAGGATCAACATCTACAAAAAGGTTTTTATATGATGGCTTCACAATGGGTTTGCCTGTAAAAAAACAACTCACACAAGACAGACATTTGGAGTTTGAGTGTATGAGTTCACCTAAGTGATTTGTGTCAAGATTTCAAGCTATAAATAAATCAGCCTCAGCCACTTTCAAACAGTATGCTTCAAGGTGAATCCACCCCACCCCTCACAGCTCTTGATTCATCCTCTGAATTACCTAGTCTCTGGTGTGTTCAATTATATAAATAGTATAACCACTGAGTAACTTACCTGGGAAAACTGAGCAAAACTGGGATCAGCAAAAAGAGGCACATGTCCTAGCAGCTCATGGCAAATATCACTGCAGGAAAACATGACATCTGAATAATTTTAATTTAGGAAAAGTCCAGCAATGCTGGATAAATGCTCTAGAGCCAGCACATAGTCAAGAGGGCAGTGCATTTGCTCCTACCAGCAAATAATGCTCAAGACTCATGGGAAAACATTTTACTCAAATTATTCTTGTGATGGAAACGCTTGCATACTCCAAGGTTTTCAGTGCTTTTATCATCATACATCCCTCAGAGGACGGATGATACATTATTTGTTTTTCCTTTTGGAAGAAAATCATCCATTCAACTGCCCACCCGGCTCAGGAAAGCCCAGAAAGATATCACCCCATGAAAGAGAACATGGACTTTTCAGCCTCAAGGACAAGAAACCTCTTTAGATGAAGCTCAGGCTACTAAGACAATTCACCATGGTGTCAACATGTACCTCAAGAGCTCAACTCCAGTCCCTGTTCAGGCCCACAGCCTGCCACTGGGAGGTGGAAGCTTGCCCTTCCTCAGGTAGGACTATTTTCATCACAAGTTGAAGTTGGCAGCTGGACAAGCATGTTTGGGGAAGAACTCATTCAGGGACTGCTAGATCTTTCAAAGACAGAGAAGTGATTTGGTGAGATGGAAGGGGGAGAGAGATAACATGCTCCCAGGAGGGCCAGGTCTGTGGAGTACATTTCAGCCTGGCTTTACGCAGGATGAGAATGGGGTGAGCAGAAGCAGGAAGGGAAATCAGAAGAATGAGGGATAGAAAAATGGAGGGGAAAAGGAGGTTGTGGGAAGAAATAGGAAGCAAAGAAATGGTAAGGGAGGGGAGGAAGAATTGCAACAATATGAAGCAGAGGAAGAAAACTTTTGAAAACAGCAGGTGGAAAAGGAAAACGCACAGAGACGGGAGAAACATTACAGCATAAAACTGAAAAAGAGAAGGGATCAATGATCTGGGCTTCCTCTATCTTGCTGCCAGAAGCTTCTTTGCAAACATGTTGAGTCATTCCTGCACTAGATGTCACACCACTGTTTGGGTGCTAATAGCTAAGCTAAATGCCTTTGTACACTGCTCTCTTGTGTCCCAGCCACCACGTAAGCATGTCTTCAGTAGCAAAACTGTTTCATCCGTCCCATAAGAACTTGCAGAAGAGGATGCAGCATGTTAAAAAGACTAGAAATCTTCTGAAAATGTTTTCAGAAGAGAGCAGTCGCTTGGCTGCTCTCCATTAGCTCTGTTCCCAGGAGTGCTCCAGAGTCCCACATGGTTATTATCAGTTGGGCTGACCCTGCTGTTAGTCTGCTGCAACTTTACACACTTTCTGTGCCAAAGTACTTACGGCTCTGGTGTGTACATGGGTTTGGATGCATGGCGAATATACTGCGTAGAGTGGAATACTCGGAATGCCAGCCCAGCCAAGAAATCCCGAGAAGAGAGCAAGCCTGCAACAGGACGCAGGCGAAATCCAGTGCAGGCTGAAGGGACAAAAAAAGTGCATCTTAAAAACAGCTTGTGTGTTTGATTTATCCTTATCCGGACTCTTCACAGTGGAAAAAGTTCGTTATTTTTTTTCTTTGCTCTCCTTATGTTAAACAGAGTTTAACTGTGAAAGAGCAGGGAATTTTCTACCCATGTATACCACCATTACGTATCTAAGCATCTGTACCATTGTACCCCTGGAAGTTTTAGAGGGGGACCTGGAACACAGGCTAAGTGATGTGCCCAAGCACCATAGGGAGCCTGTGATAAAGCCGGGACTGCTTTTCCATCTCTGGAAGCACCACCCCCACTGACAGCTGAGGCCTTTCATTTGATTTGGTTCTTCTATATGCTTCAAACTTACTCTGCAAGAATTTTGAAATATCTTCAAGCTGGGGAATATTGTCCTCCCGGTAGCCACAGTACTTCTCCAGCAGTGGGAACACGTGGTTGTGTTCATAACAAGCATGAGTTGGATAGAGACTCTTCAGCTCCCTGAAGACGGTGCCCCATGTTTTCTTTTCTTCTTCTGTGTAGGTGACTTGAGGAATAGGTTGGCCACTGGAAAGAAAATGGATACCTTCCATAGAAGCGACAGAGAAAATGTCCTATGCCACTAGCACCATACTCTGGAGCTTTACATGGGCTGGCCAGGAGCTGCTGGTGCAGGAGGGGAGATGTCTTTGGTCTGGCATGCCAGCGCAAAAGGAGCCTCACTTGCCCCTAGGCACAGGCTGGGAAGGACTCTATTGACCTCAGCTGAGATAGCGGCCTTTAGACGACAACTTGTATTATTGTGGTAAAAATAAATTAGTGCTTATTTGTCTTATCAAGATGTTCTTCTAAAAATATTTGCTGGCTGTTGGTTTCAATTTATTTACATTTCTAGATATGGAGCAGCTGTTGTATTCCTTGCTCTAATACACATTACATTAATTGTTTTGGTTACAACAGGGAAACAATCAGCTCCAGAAAACTCTGTTTCTTGGAGAGGCAGAGAAATTCTGATCTGTGCTTTATGCTGTAACAGATGCAGACTCCAGCCAGTTTGACTTTTTATAATTGTAATGAGTAATTCTGAGTCAAATCCCACCCTCAGGCCTCCATGTGCTTAGCTCATGTTGAAGCTAGCAGGAATTAAACAATCAATCACAAGCAATGTAGTTTGGCCTCCTGTGAATAGTCAATTCCTTAGCAATAATGATAGGGCCATAGGTGAATCCAGCAGCTTTGAAAAATCAAAGGGTTTTAAGTAACTTAATAGGGTTAACATCACTGCTGGAATAATGCTGGAGCTTTCCAAGCCCCAGAGACCCATTGTTAAACTCTTGATGACACCCCACCATCTCCCACTCCCTCATTTTTTCCTTGAGCCTCAGGGCAGCTCCTCTGGAGCACCATCATTTTCTGTCTCTCTGTATCAGCCCTCCTTGATCTGTGGAGCTTTAAACATCATGTTGAATTATGAGGATTGCTGGGGGATTGTTTTTCCTATAGCACTCCTAAGTAATCCTCAACCACCTTCCAGGGCTACAGGGGGAAGCTATGGCTTAAAAATCTTTCAAATTTCAATTAAAAAATTTCAGAGATCAACAGGGCCAGAAGCAAAGGAAGGCAGAGGGGAGAGGCAAGCTAAAAGCAAAGTCAGGGAAATTAAGCATTCAACAAAAACAATGGGTAAATGTATCAGAAGAGAAGGCAAAAGAGCAAAGGCAGAGTAGAGAGGCAAACAGCAGGAGGAAAGAGGACAAAATAGGTGCAATAGAAGGGACACAGAAGAGGATGAAATTGATGGCAGGAAGAAGAGTACAAGACAAGCAACCACAGACCCACTTCACCCTTGTAGCTGGGTAGCACCTTCACAAGCTAAGCACATTTGCCTTTTCAGATACTTCCCATAAAGCCTGATAACTTTGGTTGTCACTCTCCTCCTGCCTGGTTCTCTGCATCTTTGTCCCCCCAGTGCTGGAGACATTCCCTTGCCCTCTCCTCCCCACTGTAGACCCTGAAAGGCATGCCCACCAGGTGTAGCACCCAGGGCAAAGACATCACAGATCTGTCTGGGCCTTCCTGAATCAACACCCACAGTCACAAAAAACACATGCCTTCTTTCCACGAGCCCCAGAAGCCCAGATGTGGGCTTTCACACCCTACTTACTGACCTGTGACTGAAAGACCTAATTGGAAAGTCCAAGAACTTCACATAAAAGGTGCTTTTGGGACATAGGTCCAGGTCTGTATAGGCTCTGTTTCCAATGTGTCTGAGGATCTGGATAACAGACTAAATAATGATTAGTTACATCTTGGAATATAATGGTTTCACCTTCCTAAGATGGTTTCAGTTTGAAACTTGGGAGGAGGGAGTGGTTAACATGTTTTCTGTTTTATTTCTATGTAGGATTTGGTGAAAGCCTGCAAACTAGAGACCAGAATTTGCTATCCATTATGCAGGAAAGGTAAATCTTCTGTGGGATACCTATAAATGGGCATTAGATCCATCCACATCTGGCCACAAAGTCTTATCCAAATTTTCTAGCTATAAACTGGGCTCCTGACTTTTTTCTCCTGACTTTTTTCACTTTCCATCAATCAGTCCAATTTTGTCTCTCATTTTGTGATTAGATTATCAGCTCTTTGGCTCAGGGACTATCTTTTCATCCCAGTTCTGTGCAAAGTGGAGCCCTAAATGTACAACATATGTTACTTTATCCTTTGCAATCACAATTTTTACCAGTCTCAGCAAGAATCAGGCCCAGCAGTACTGATACAAATGTGTAAGTGGCTCTGGGAACAGAATTTTATCTCCTCCAGATCTGATCACTGAAAGCAATCAAGCAAGCCGGTTCTAACTGAATTTATCATCTCTATTCATTTATTTTTCTTGGGAAATGAGAGCCCAAATTGCTGATTGCAGCTGGGTCAGACATGATAAAAGTAAAGTATCAGGCACTGGATTAGCATCAGAACCATAAGTTATTCATTATTTTAATAGTGTATGCAGCTCCTGCTTTAATGTAAATGATAGGGACTCCTCCTCCAGCCCTGGCTTAATGGGGAGAATACCAGAAGCGGCTTTATTCAATGCTCAGGTCTTTGTAGTAGCAAAGGAGTCTGCTGTTCAATTAGACAACAAAGCCAGGGAAAAGGGGTGTTGTGGGGAAAGAAGGGAGGCGACATTCTCTTCTGAACGTGTGCCTGGAACAATTTACTTTTGTTTTACTGTGATTTGGGGATAAATGCATGAACAGGAAGGTTTAAACACATGGCAGAGAAAAGCCAACAGCAGGAGGATGCTTGTGGAAAAATAGGGATTGCCAGCAGGGTGAGAGCCCTAGGAGAGGGCAGGAGATGTGGGCTTGCTTTCTGCCCACGCACTGAGCACTCACTGTCTGTAGTTGTAGGCGATATCCGCGAACTCCTTCCTCCGGGCCCGGTACACAGGATCTTTGAACCCCTGAAGAGAAACAGCGATGGTCAGTCCCTGTATAAGTGCAGATGGTGAACAGCCTTCCTCTCACTGAGCACCCTCGGGTATGGCTGGTGCAGTCCAAGAAGTGCAGGAGGGTGAGTGGGGAAGCTGCCTCCATCCTGCTCGGCTCCACTCACACAGGGCACCGCTCCTTCCCGGTCTGCTGGGCCACCAGAGCAGCCATTCAGCCACAGCCTCCCAGCACCTCTCGCCCCCTAAGTCCTTTCATTTTCTCATTTCCACTTGCTAGAAAAAAGGGAAACATGCTCCTGTACAGTGCCAACAAGGTGCTCCCCCAAGAGCAATACACTGAATTAACGGCACTCAGATAACCATGTCCTTCTGGTTTCTCATGAAGCTTGTTGCAGTTCCTGGCACTGCTGGGCTGATCTAGAGGAGCAGACTTAAAACACATTAGAAACACACTCAAAACACACTCATCAGCTCAGTCAGACTTTTTAGGCAGATTTTCAGCATGAACCACACTTAAAGGTGCTCATTTTCAAACTATTAGAAGAACAGTAGGCACTTAGCAGGCCAAAAAGCCCTATTTGCACTACAAATTCAACCATTTCAAGGGATTTAATTACTACAGAGAATGTCTAATAGACCTTGTGGTTGGGAGCTTGACCTTTGCAACTAACTACCAATAAAACCAGGGATATGAAATACAATCTCTAAATCTTCATCTAGGATAACCATTCTCCTATCCCAGTGTGCCTGCTATTTAGACTAAAAGTTCCTCAGGGCTAGGAGTGTCTTCACCACCTAAAGTGGAGAAACGTCCTTCCAAGCTAGGACACACTTCTGCAGGGCAAATAGCAACAACTTGCTGGGCACTGCAGCAGTTCATGAATGCACCTCTTAGTGTTGCACGGCACAACTGGACTGAGGGGCCATGAAACACAACTGACTATAGGAGGCAGCTGAAGTAAAGTGGAGATCTAAGAGTGTGAGTCAAAAAGAGGCAGCCAACGGCCTAAAAAATGTGCTGTCCAAGATTAACCTGGCATAGAGGTATTTGTGATTAAATCCCACATCACTTTTAGCTACTAAAAAGACAGGCTCCTTTAATTTCTCTTTTTCTGCACTCTGTGTACTGTCACATCTATTCACCTCAGCAGGTGGCTTTCCTTTTTAAGGCATAAACTGCTCACTAACTAATTCTAGGAACTGGAGCAGAGATGCTTCATTCCGTTTAATATCTTTTTTGGGGGGGGGGGGGGGGGTTCTTTTTTCAAATACGATCTTGGTCTATTCCCACATGACACACAAGGGGGCCATTGACTCAGTGTATCTCCTTTCATTCTGCCTTTCATATGACCACACTGAACATCATGAATCATTGTACATGATACGTAACACATCTTGAATTAAGCAATATGTAGTGAATGACTAATCACCCCATCTCAATTAAACTAATAGCAGCAATTTTTGTTGCGCTGCATGTAATTTATTTATAATCACCCTATCTCAATTAAACTAATAGCAGCAATTTCTGTTGCACTGCATGGAACTCAGTGTGTTTTGACAAATGAAAATAAGTTGTTGTTTGCTTGGAGAGGGAGTAGAGGCAGAAAGTATTCTTGTATCTGGAAGAGCTGAAAAACCGCTGAATAAATTTTTTTATCAGCTAAGCCAATGAACAAAACTTTCTGACCCTACCATTTAAACCACAAACCTTTTGAAACAAGGACCTCTTCTTTCGTTGTGTCTCACCACACAAAAATCATGTCAGATTTAACAACCACATAACAAGGCACTAAGCTCAATCGTGTGTATGTAATCAAGGATAAAAAAACAATCTTCCTATCTCTGAGCTAAGATACGTTGCTTTTGAACTTTTTGTTGCTAGTGATTCACAAAATGAGTCTGAAGTCACCACATCAGAGCCACCTGGGAAAACTAGAGGTGTCCTTGTGGTGGCCCTGTGCTCTGATGACCGCTATGGCTTTTCAGGTCTTCTTGTATTTGCTCAAATTAAAGCAACCTTCTGTATGATTTACTTCATAACCAGGGATTGGGCTGATTCTAACCCTAGAAATGTGGTACCCTTCTTGTCCTATACCATGTGAGACAGTCTGCCAGATCTGTCTTAAAGCAGAGCAAATGTACATGAGAGAAACATCTGTCCCAATAACTAGAAACATGTTAAAAAAATAAAGCTTTTTTTCTTACAGGATGATCAGCATCCAATTCTGCTCCATAGCTTAGGATCTGATTGGCAAACCTGTCCAGCTCCTGGATGCTTCTTGGGAACCATGGTACTGCGAAACAGAAAAGAAATAGACACTGGTATGCTGCTTCTTTACTTGGCTTGGGGCCTTCTTCTGGTCTTTCCATCTTTTCATCATAAATATAAAGAAACATATGCAAGGGGCTAAATTCTTTGGGCAGCAATGGCCTTTCCCTGTAGTAGGAGGCAAGAACAAACCCTGCAAGCTGTCTTGAATTTGTGTCTGGTTTGCACCGTTGGAAGAATACAGAGCATAAGGAATGTCCAGCCCTCGGCACAGAGCTGGCTTGTAATGTTTATGATTTTCTGTTTATTATTCTGGTCTCTTGGCTTACCAAAGTGTAGGAATTCTTCCAGAGTATCCTTCCTTTCACAGTAGCTAGAATCAGCCATTTCAAAGGAACAGCAAGAAAACCCACAACAAGAAGGATACAGGATTATCTGACCCTCTGAAAATCTCTTTCTAAGACCTACTTGGTGGCCTCACTTAAGCTAGGATGTTGAAATAAAATGATAAATGGCACCCTAATACCTCAGACTAGCATTGTAGTATTGCAGTTATTATGCAATAATGCATTCATTTAATTAACATTCTGGGCCTGGTTCTCTATTGCCTTGTAACTCACATACTATACACACTGCCTATGGCGTGGGCAGGATATGAAATGGGACCACACTGACTACACAGCATGTAATGTCCATATGGCCCTCCCTTTACAGAATGACATAAGGTGGAGGGCAAGGAAGAATCACAGGGCTTTCCAGATGCGATGTGTTCAGATAGGGGAAAGTGAAAGGCAAGTGTCTTCATGGCAATTGCACTATGAGGAGAGGCTCTTTGCAGTTCATGAAGTACATGCAGCAGTCATCCCAGGTCAGACCTCCTTCCTGGAGCCACGAGTGTATTCACCCAGTGGTCCAGGCAGTCCCCTGCCACATGTCCCCTCAACAGCAAGAGGCCTGGCACACATGTGCAGTGGCTGTACCAGGCTGCAGCCCCCTCTTCCATCTCCTCCAGGAGGATTCAGTTGCATACCAAGCCAGAGACCCCCTTGTCAGCCACCACTGGGTCTGGCCACCCCAGCCTTCTGCAGTCCTGAGACAGGGAAGCTCGATGGAGGGAGCGCAGGGACTATGGGCCCTTTCCCCTCCCTTGCCCCATCATCACTTCAGGAAGTGCATCAATAGGTACCACCAGTAAGTACCACTGGCAGCTGGGCACATCTTGGGAGTTGCCAGTGCTGCTGGATTCGGCTTGCTTGGGTTTCCCTTCTGCTGCCCCATTCTTACGTTTTTGGCCCCTTGATCCTAGCTGCCTGCCTCTTATCTTTTTCCCTTCCCTTCCCTTCCCTTCCCTTCCCTTCCCTTCCCTTCCCTTCCCTTCCCTTCTGCCTGAGTCAGAGGCTACAGCCATGCCTGAATTTAATAGCCTGTGATGAACTTCTTACAAATACAACTAATGGCTCTTTGAGCCCATGTACACATCTGTTTTCAGGAAACTCTGCAGCACTGGTCTCTATCATTTCTTTACATGTGATATGAAAAATTACTCCCTTTTGTTTTAAACTTGATTATTTCATCTGATGTTAATTAGTTCCTGCATACAAAACATCATTTGTTGTTATTCACCTTCTCCAGGACACCTAGGATTTTATAGCTCCCTGTCAGATCCTCCATCTACCATCCATCTTCCTGGCTGGGACTTTGCCTGTGTATTTCAGGCACAGAAACCGCGGGCTATCTTTGAGCACTCTCATCATTTCTCTCTGCACCACTTCCAGTTCTACCATACTTTTTCTAAGGAAAGGGCACAAGACCTCCATCTAAGTATGTACCCCATGCTCAGACAGTGCAATTATGTCCCATATGCTCCCCACACTGAGTACAAGTCAGCAACACCAACTTCAAGGCTAGTATCACCCAAAGGTCTGCTGGTCCAAGCCCAGGGGCTCTCAGCAGTCTCTCTACCAATAAAACATTTGAAGTTCATTTAGTGACTTTCTTGCACGAATGGGTGTCACTTGCTCAGTCAGTGCTTGGAAAACAGCTCATTCCCCTGTGTGGCTCTCTACTCAGCTGGGAGCACTGCCACTCAGCCATACCTCCCCGTTTGATTTTGGCTTTTGTGCTAAGTGAACCTGATCCCCAGCCGGCAGCTGCTGCATGAGCTCCCTGCAGTGCCTTGCTGATGGGGCTCATCCCAGACCTGATGGACCACCTACGGGATAAGAAGATCACTCTGTCTCCAGGACTATTCAGCCTTGCTTTCTGCTGAGCCTAACAACACGGAGGGCACTTGTGGCGCTGGGTTTCTGCGAGGCACCTGCACAGAGGGGCTGGCGCAACAACAGTAGATTTACAGGGCACACTTTGGGCGGCCGCAGCTCAGCCCCATGCAGAAAGCTCACTCCCCCGACCTACTGTCCCACCACCAGCCTGGCACCATCCAACACTCCCGCTGGGAGCCCTCAGATTGGTTTCAGACAGGCCAGGGAGAGCAGGCAGCTGGTGGCTGCCAGCCGGGGAAGGTCCCGGGCTGCCCGGGCTCCCCGGGCCGCAGAGACCCGGCCCGGCGGCTCGGCAGTGCTGCCGGCTGTGCCTCCCCTTCTCCTGCCCAGCAGAAGTGGGTTTTGGTCCCCCTCTTTCCGAGCTGCACACCCTTCTGCTTTGCCCTAAAAAAGAGATCTGAACAAGTCACTAGATGGCAGCAGCAGTCCCAGGAAGATCTTCCCAAAATTACTTTATTTCCTGGGTGTACCGCTAGCTCTCTAGTTTCTCCAGAAATACTCTCACCTTGCTGTTAGCAACCTTCCTGCACCTCCAACCCCTCGAGTTAAACTAGTCAGAGGAGGTGAGTAGAAAAAGGTGTGTTTGAGTCCTAGAGAGGAGTCACTACTCACACCATGTGAAGGGTGAGCACACCCAGCCATCCTGCCCCTATTTTCTATATGGGCAACCAGGCACTGGGTTTATCTCCTAGCTCTGCCACTGAGCTTTGTGTGATGGTGGGGGAATTGCTTCACTGTTTTGTGCTTCAGACTCCCCACTATCAGGTTGGGGTGAGGTACACTGATAAATGTTTTTGGATTAGGCACTGGAAAAAAAGCTGTCTGGCAGCCCCACAGCAAAGGATTTGTCAGTGTTAGAATGAATAACCACTATTCTCAGGGACACACCATGACCTGAAGGGTCCGGGCTGTGCAGACAAATTGGTGGGGGCTGAAGTCTGCAGTGGATTTCAGCAGTGATGTCTGTAGGGTTTTGCTGCCCTGAATCAGAAAGGTCTAGGTGGGCAGGGTTTGAATCATTGCAACTTCAAGAAGGGATAAAATGGATATATAATAGTGACTTACTTTCATTAAATACATTTTATTCTCAAGATCCCCAAAGTACTTGGTGCAGAGCTCATGACAAACTCTGGGACAGACTGCCTCCTGGGCTGATGCGGTGTCAGTCCCAGGCACGGAGACGGGTGGCTTGTTTTTCCGCTACACAGGAGCAGCACCTTATCTTCTAGGCATGCAGCCCCTATAGGTACCCAACCTATTTTCAGCAGATGTCTGCTCATCTCCCAGGTCCCCCCAGACATCGGCAGCAGCTAAAAGAGAGCAGCTCTGAGCTCGCAGAGCTGGATGAAAGGGGCAGGCTGTGAAAGGGAAATCCTGAGGATGCTTAGTGCTATTTGCAGCAGCATAGCTGATGTTAAGTTGGGTCCTGCAAAGTCCTGAGCCTTCTCAGCTCTCGTGGAAACAAAAATCGAAAGTCCTGAGCACAGCCCCAGGCCTGGGACTGCACCAAGTCCATACAGCCCTCGCATCAGGGACCAGGGTGCAAAAGGGCTACTGGGACTTCTGCCTAGCTGTGGTGTACCAGGAGGTTGTCCCCAGCCCCCCCAGCAACTGTTTAAAAGATCAAATCAAATTACCCCCTGGCTGAATCTATCCCATATTTTGTTTGCAACATCCTCCTCCAGCCCGTTCGCCAGACTCGCTGTCTGTCTGCACGGCCATTAATAAATTGCCAGGGCAAGCTGTTGCAACACTGTGCCTCTGTGAAGGTCTGAGGAGCAAACGTGGGCTGATCAGTAATAAATATTGATTTGTCTGTAAGTGAAACAGCAGCGTTTATGGGATCGTGCTGGACACCCAAGTGGTGACCAAATTACCATGAGGTCAAATGCTTAGCAGAATGCTAATAAGCCATTTATATGAGAGGCAGCAAAGCAGGGGCAGCGAGGACTTCTGCAGAACTCCTCCATTCGGACCATTGTGAGGAGGGTCAAAGACAGGTCTATGCAATTTATAGCAGTTCAAGGCCCAGGTTTAGCCCTTTTTTAAACAGTCCCGAATGCTTTGGCCAGCCTCAGGGTTTAGCAAACAAGGCCCCTACAGAACCTCAGCTCCCAGCCTGTCTCAGAAATGCAATAAATTGTCTGCATTTCCCTAATGCTGCAACAGAATAATATTTAATTCTTTTTATTCATGGGCTCCAAGTGGACTGCAGATACCCAGCTTGTTTCCAAAAAGAGCCATGAAGAGATGCACTGTGTTTTCACAACAAATCTTTCCGTCTCTACAAAGGGCTTTTGGCCAGTGACTGCTAGCCGATCTCATCTGAAGCTCTAAAACTACCTTTGGATTTAGAGCATTTTGCTGGCCTGCTCTCAGCTAAAATTACAGTGTTGATCCAAATACAAGTATTTGTAACTACTTGGGTGTGTCAAAGGGAAACCAAAATTACATTTTGCATTTAATTGAGAAAAGATCCTAAAAGCAGTTAAAGTGACCAGACAAAAAAAAAAAAAAAGAAAAAGCCATTCATATACCCCTGGCCCAATAAAGCACATACACACGTGTTTAACACTGAACTATACAGAAGGGACAGAATACAGAAATTTCCTCTAACAGTCCACAAAGCAGTGCCCCAAGAATGACACTGTGTGCTTCCTAGAGGAAAATGAGCAAAATAGGGGTTTTTTTCTCAAATCATGAGCATGAGCAAAATGAATCCTTAGCAAGGAAGGGCTGGGAGAATCTTTAGGCAGCAGTGAAAGAATTGGTCCCATGGGAGCCCGGACTGCCTCCGGGAGAAAACCTTCCCGGCCTTTACCTGCCCACTGAGAAGAGTGTGACAATATCCTCATAAACCATATTTCTCAGATTTTGCTCCCTGGAGGCATATTGCTCTCGTTCTGTGTTTTAGGAATAAAATTTCACACAAGTGCATCTGTGGATTATGACCAGATTTGCCAGAAGGATACATTTGAAAGGCAAGCTGACCTAAAAGGCACCACGAGGCCTGTTATTTGTTAATGCCATCAGTGATAAAGGACAGCCACACTTCCTACAGCTCGGGCTGCTCCAGTCTCACTCTGTCCTTGTAGCTGCCTCAGCCCAGAATTTGCCACCCACAGTTCAACCCCTAAGCAGGGCTTGTTTGACGTTTCAAAATATGGCTTTTTGGGGATTTCAGTTTGACTGGACCCTTACTAATTATGAGAGAAGTTGAAAATGGAAAAAAAAAAAGAAAAGAAAATGGGAAAGAGCAAAAAGAAATATCAATCTTCCTCTCTTTCCTTGGCAATAAATTGCTCCCACTTTATACTATTTCTGAATTACTGAAACTAACAAACAAACACAAGTTATCCTCTCAAACAGAAGGGGATCAAGTCCCTTTCTGCAGCACTGACAGGATAATCTAGCTCAAAAAACCTTTGATCAACACAGTAACATGCAGTGAAATCCTAATCCTACAGCTGAGCATGGGAGTTTTGACTTCTGTGAGGTCAGAATTTCACTCACATGCTTTTCCTGGCTGATATTTAGACCTGTATCTCTATCCGACTCTGGCCTATGCTTATACACAACTTTATTATTAATAAAGTTTATTATTAACTTCTTAATAATAATTAGAAAAACAAAAGTAATGGCAAGCCCTGCTAGGCCCTGTAGCTTTCCTCTGGAAATAAAAAAGCCCCCAAAAGAGAACCTCTTTGATTTGACGTGATCATAAATCACCTAATCAACCTTTTGTCCCTTCATCTCATGAATGGAGAGAACTGACTCCAAAGAGTATCTGCCGCCTTCTTTTTCATCTTCAAATGTTATGTCATGGGTAGGACACAAAGGAAACGGTAAAAGGATTACCAGCACTGATCTCAAGAAGGTATTAATGTCCTTTCATGTTGTTCCTAGGAAGGAAGAGGAAGATCCAGATCTAAAGTATTTAAAGTCTGAAATCCTATTAAAATCACATCTGTTATCTGAAGAGGCATTTAAGTATGTCTCAGACTGGATGCTGGGCAGCCACAGCTGTACCGAGCAGCCTCAGCTCCAGCAAATCTCTGAGAATTAGAAGCATGGACAACTCACAAAATCTTTCCTTATTGCCCTCTGAAGGCAGAATTACAACTGACCTCCCTGGGATTTCTTGCAGGAATGGAGTGTTATTCCTGCTCCCACCAAAGTGGGTGGCAGAGCCTCCCTATTTTCAATATCAGGAGTGAGGGGCATCCACAAGCCCAAAAAGTGGAGAGGCAGGTGGATGGTGTTGGACTCACATGCACCTGTGTGAAGGAGA
Organism: Gymnogyps californianus; assembly: GCF_018139145.2. Lineage (NCBI taxonomy): Eukaryota > Metazoa > Chordata > Aves > Accipitriformes > Cathartidae > Gymnogyps > Gymnogyps californianus. Next base: position 156,790,623 of record NC_059471.1, read on the forward strand.
GCGGGGAGCTGGGGGGACGGTCATCCTGTGGAACTTTTCCTGCCCTCCTCTCATCTCAGCCCAGAGGTGCAAGGGTCCCGCAAGGATGGGGCCGCAGCAGCCAGTAGCCAGTGTCCACGAGACCAAAATTGGAAAGTAATTTCCAATTGTAGTTTCCCAGGTGTTCAAGGGGCACGCCGGTCCCAGGGAGTGCAGGAGGGCAATCCCTCCCTCTGCCCCATGAGGATGCCACCACTCCATACCAGGCCTTGCACAGGACTGGGCTCTTGTTGCCTCTGCTACACCACAAGGTTTGTGCTAGAGTGATTTGTGAGGTCCCAGAGATATTTGGCAAGGGCAAAGGCACTGCGACAGCACTTCACTGTCAATTTTTGTTTTCTTAGGCTGCCCTTTACCATCGGTTCCTACCTGAATAGGGAGATCTGGAAGGCAGCTGGACTTTGTGTGAAGGATCCATCAAATAAACAGCAAATGAGCAACAACTGGTTTAATAAATAGTTAATGAATTGCTCACCAGAGTAATAGAGTCCTTACAGCCCATAGTTACATCTAGGTTTTATCTAATCTACTGGAGACACTCCGGAGAAGAGCAACAAGACCAGTCACGAGCCCAGAAACCAGGCGTCCCGAGAAGAGAGGGCTGAGGGTGGGCACGATACTGTCACCAGAGACCGAAAAGGCTGGTCTGAAGAGGAAGAATATCTTCTGTTCCCTGTGTCCAGGGCAGGCAGGGGGAGAAGTCATCAGCTCTTAGTGCAGCGAGACTGGTCAGAGCAGGGCAGCACCACAGTGCAGAGCTGTGGAGCCCGCGAGATCTCCACTGCTCAGGGCAGATGGTGGTTTAGCTGGTCCTGCCTTTTGCCAGGGGATAGACCACATAACCCCTTGCAGGACTTTCCTCCCTGTCTTCTGATTTAAAATTTTACATCTATTTTTAAGATGCCCTATCACAATTGTAACATACTTACCTGTCAGTGCTGGCTCTATATGGACTGACTCTGAATGGACTCACTATACAAGATGGCAAAGTCTGACTAGGTTCACAGGGTCTGTGCATCACTTAAAAGTTAAAATACAGCTTCTTTTCACCTTGAGTACTCTCTGGGAGAAGTATTCAAGATAGGGCAGTCCCCCAGTTGTGACACACAATGCACAGGCAATGTAAATGTCTCCAGGACACCCTTTTGGTGACCTCTCTGGGTACTCCAGGGAGCCATCCTTCCTTAGGAAGGCGAAAGGCAGTCTTCAATAGGTGACATTTTTCCACAGAATGATGCTGTAGAGGCTTGACTCTGCTGGGTACTGAACAGACCCAGCAGATTTATTATGGGCACAGGGTGGGAGGGAAAAGAAGGCAAATCAAGGCCTGGATTTCTCAGAGGAATTGATCTACCATCTACAAGCCAAGTCCATGCATGCAGCTGCAGATTTTGCTGGAACTGTTTGACTTTTTAAATTGTGATCGAGTTTTGTGGGTTTTTTGAATCAGGGCAGACAGTAGCTAGACAGATGTAGTGCATCCCGTATGGAGATCCTTGTTGTCTCTCTTCTTCTAAGTTCTCGTGTGGGCAGAGAACATAGGAAAAGGCTAGAAGTGTACAAGCTCTGCAGTGGCTTTCAGTGCTTAGTGGTCCAAAGGCTATGGGATGGTAGTTAGAGATTCAGGGGACATATCATCAGGCTCAATAAGCTAACCTATCTGCATTAAACATGGTGGTATGGGTCCCACCTGCACCCGTTATTCCTTCACATTACAGGTGTGTATCAAGAACAAAAGTTGCCACCCTGCATGACTTGCCAAAAGCTGTGTATATATATGCTGCCTATTTTAAAATAGGGCAGAGAATGGGAGCAGAAAATAGATGTACCTACAAGTTCCTACACCATTGCTTAGGGATTTACAAGTTGATCCCTTAGCCTGTAACTCCAATCACCCATCGATCCCTGTTAACTTCTGCAGGTAGTGTAACAAGCTACTGCAACAAGGCTGTATTTAAGAGACTGTGAGTGCTGCCAACCAACCAGACAGATGAGAACAAAACACCATAACACCAGTTCCCAGGAGACCTAGTCAGGAGCATGGCAAAAGATGGGGCATGGCAGTTTACACTAAGAGAAAATCTCCATATGAAAAAGCTTACAACATAGGCAAAATAGGCAGAGGGAGGGAAATGCAGCCATACAGATCCAAAAGGAACTCCTTTGCTACAGGAAAAAGAAGTCATTTAAGTATGTGACGTAAATAGTCCTTGTTAATGTTATCCTTGTCAGTATATCCTTACCAGTGTCCTTCTTCTTTGTTCGTGAAAGCTCGTGGACTGTTGCTCCAATATCAGTTCTCAAGGACTTGATGATCTTGTCCAGTGCTGGGACATTCTTGCCTTCCAAGTTAATGAAGAATTCATACTCATCTTTGTTGAGACGGGAAGGTCGGGACTCAATGTGGGTCAGGTTTATACCTTTTTCCTATGAGAAAGAGAGATTTTGGTCCTACAGGGTTTGGGGGAAGAAATATGACATAAAGACTAGCTAAAATTCATGTGCCAGTCAACAACCCATACTATACAATCCTAATAACTCAAAAGTAGAGACTTGCCTCTGGTGGCCACTGGACTGAGGACTTTCACAACAGGGAGAGAGACAAAAAGGAAGAATGAGAAGGATGCGGGATTCACCCTTGGCGGAGCACCAACGTAAAGACTATGCATGGCATAAACCTTTGAAAAAGGTGGAAGCAGGATACAAGTTATAAACAGGCTTTGTATTGTAAATGCTGATTCCAGTACCGCAAGTACATAATGGGAGCTTGTCTGTGTGGACAAGAACATTTCCCGAGGATCAACACAGGAAGCAGGCGTTCCACCTGTAGAGAACCCTCTCATGAGAAAGTGAATGCTGTATTTATGAGCATCTTGAAAGGAGGTTGGAAAAGCAAGCAGCTGGGCACTCTGTGAGATAAGCTTCTGCCAAGCCACTGCACAGTCACCTGCAAAGCCACCTGCACAGTTTCCAGGGCTGTGAGCAGGTGTTGGGCAGAGATCCAATGGGAAACGTGGATCTGCACCAAAAAGGCAGCCCAGGTTTGTGCAAATAAAAACATGGGTGTTTTAAATCACAAAATCACAGAATCGCACTGTTGCTGAGGTTGGACAGGGCCTCTGGAGATCATCTAGTTCAACAGTCTGCTCAGGCAGGGTCCACTAGAGCAGATTGCTCAGGACTGTGTCCAGTCAAGTTTTGAGTATCTCCACAGATGTGGAGACTCCACAACCTCTCTGGGCAACTGCTCCAGAGTCTGATCACTCTCACAGCAAAAAAGTCTTTTCTTTAGCACGGAAATTCAAATTCCATCTCACCAAATATCTTCACTGACCAGCAGCAGAGCCTCCTAGCTCTGAAGAAAGGGTTCATTGGCAACTATAGTCTCAATGACTATGGCCAGTGGGTACCTGACCTCAGACATGTCACTATATCAATGTGTAAAGCAACAAGTAGCTAAAAATCATATTTTTCCAGTCACTTAAACACAAATCCAGGAAAACCTACCTCAGTTTAGCTGAACTCAAATGTTTTCCTGAGCACTGTAATTTGAATATGAAAACATTGCTTTCTTTTTTTTGAGAAAAACCTTTTAAACAGGTTTCAGTTAGTGCTGACTTTACCACCTGACCTTCCTGTCAGGCTCACACTGGAGCCGTGGCCACAGCATGTCGAGGCCAGGTCTGGGCTTCTGTCCCCTGGGAGGAATAGACAAACCCCTGCAGGAAATTTGAGGCTGAAGATCGACCGCAGAAGAGTCAGAGGAGCTGACACACGGTGCTCAGCAGCCCTGGAGAAGCTTTTGTTTTGCTGCTTTCAGGCTTAAGAAAACCTCAAACTACATGGGGTGAAATGATGGCCCCGCTGGTGTCAGTGTCAAACCCCCTGCTGCAGTGGGGTCAGGATTTCATCCATGAAGAAATGCTGCGAGGATCTACTTGTGACCTACAGGGAAGAAAGAGGGAAGCTTTTTTTCTGTACTTCACTCTAGTTTGAGCTTCTCAAGCCCTTTAAGGTTTTCTTTGCTCCTCTCAGTGCTTGCACAGTGCAGGGGGGCATCTGGCCATCAGCGGCAAAGCCCTCATTCACTCCACCACAAAAGGCAGTTTATTACTTGGTAGGAAACAGCATGCATGTCATTCCTCTGTTTCCTGAGTGTCGCACGCTACAGATGAACTTAAATTGTTTGGCTAGATACCAATACAATAAGTTGAAAAGGTCAAAAGCGCATTCGCCAACTGCTGCTCTTGAGAGATGCTGTCCTCCCAGGGCCGTCTGGGGGAGAGAATGTCTGCCACTGTCCGGGGCCCCGAGGACAATTTGTTTTAGGCCTCCAAAGCCCCATTTCACAAACAGACCGCACATTGTACCCTCTGCTTGGTGAGGCGTTGGGAGGTGGAGCGGCCCGGAGCTGGAAGTTCAGATGACTCGGGGCTGGAAAGCTTTTAACAGAGAGCAGGCGCAAGGGGCTGCCGGCCCCTTTGCCACGGCTGCACCATGGAGAGCAGTGCGGCAACGTGGGGCTTGCACCTGGAGCCCAGGGCTGTTTGGCTGCTCTGCGTAGCCACTCACAAAGGTGGAGAGTGGGTGTAAAACATCCCCCTGTCAAAGGCTCAGCTCAGGCACACTGAGGTGCTGCTTTACTTTCACCTTGCACTGATGTGTCGGGGTGTTGTATTCTGTCTCTGTGTAGATTCATGGGGGAATGGGGTCCTCATCTCTGACTGGGCTTTCTACATCTTGCAGAGGCTGTGATAACATGGACCTCTTTTTGGTGGCCATTATCCCCTGCTTCCTTCCCCCACCCACAAGTATTCATCCTGGCCTGAGCATCCCTCCCGAGGAGATGGCAGAGCTGTTTGAGAGATCACGCAGGTACCTCAACTATATCCTTTTTTTTTGACCAGGTGACTTTTCCGCTGTACCAGCTCTCCAACGTGGCTCAGCGAGCAGCTGCACAAACAGCAGTGCCCACAAAATGGAGGGAATGGTGCAGGGGTTGGGAATGAAGAGACGAGCTGCAGGGTGGGCACAAGGCATGCTTAAGGCAGCAGGAGCATCAATGCCTCCCAAAGTACCACCACAACCTAAGAGAGTGGGAAAAAGGAAAAAAAAAGAAGACAGGGAGGAAGGAGCTCATGGAGAGAGTCACCTCCTTTCTTATACCTGAGATAAGCAGAACAGCTTCCAGCAGAGTGTGAAGCTGGTTTGCTGTTTAGTTGAGGGGTGCCTGCAGCTCAGCAATGTGTAGAGCCAACCCGTTACCTCTTTGTGCTGGGGCTTCAGGACCTCACAGCAGAGAAGCTGAAGGGAGAGCCCTTCTGGTGACTGTTTTCAAAGCAAGAATTCAGCAGCATATGTCCAGCTCCCTGAACTGGCACTCCTGGAGAAACATGCTTTCATATGCTGTGCCTTGCTACTAAGCCCTTGATTTCAAAATATTTGCAGTGACTCTGTTACTAGTGGCTTTACAAATCTCAATTTCATTCTAGTCCAACTACTCCATCTAGTGTTTAATCTTCATAGTTTCACGTTGCTCAAAACTTTTTTGTATCCTCAGTATTGCCAAATCTTGCAATTGCATTAGGTTTCTCACAGTAGTTGATGCTTTATTTAAAGCTCCAACTTCTGGAGACAAATGGTTACCTGAGAAAGGAGAATGGGGACATGTTTTGGTTTAGTTGTTTACTTTGAGCAGTTTTCAATCTCTCTGTGGTTTTTAGTGGAGCTTGAAATCTTGACAATGTATGCCCTCAAAAGACAGCTAATAAAAATTCTGTATTTATTTTATGGGACTTCATGATTTCTGAGCTATTTTTTGTTGATGGAACCTAACTCCTAACCTAACCGGTTTTGGAAGATCTGGGCTGTCACATGTTTGAGGCTGCATTCACACCTGAACTATTAACATTGGTCTCTTCTGCCTTCCCTATTTTAGAGCTGGTAGGAATCAGATGAGCCCATGGCTTGAGATTAGACATGCCTTTGCTGAATTCACCCCATCACCCATTGCAGCTGCAAAGAACTTGCAGCAGGTTGGTGCTTCCCTACTTCTTCTCAGGTTTATGACCAGCATAGAGGTTGAGTCTCTCCTACATGGACATATCCTATCATACAACCATGTATCTGCTGGAGTCCTTCCGTGTTGGTAGAGGAGGGGTAGCTGTTCAGCTTGCATTTATTTCAAAGCAGTGTACTAGGCCATTTCTAATATACTTTTTAGCAAGTATTAACAATTCAGAACAGATTTTGCCTTGAGGACTGAGGGTATGTCCTGGTTTCAGCTGGGACAGAGTTAATTTTCTTCTTAGTAGCTGTTACAGTGCTGTGTTTTGGATTTAGTGTGAGAATGATGTTGATAACACTCTGATGTTTTAGTTGTTGCTAAGTAGCACTTATCTTCAGCCAAGGACTTTCCAGTTTCCCGTGCTCTGCCAGTAAGCAGGTGTGCAAGAAGCTGGGAGGCAGCAGAGCCGGGGCAGCTGACTTGAACTAGCCAAAGGGGTATTCCATACCATGGAACGTCATGCCCAGTATATAAACAGGGGGGAGTTGGCCGGGCGGCGCGGATCGCGGCTCGGGAACTAACTGGGCATCGGTCAACGAGTGGTGAGCAATTGCATTGTGCACCACTTGCTTTGTATAGTTTAATTCTTTTAGTATTGCTATTGTCATATTATTATTATTATCATTATCATTGTTTTTCATTCCTTTCTGTCCTATTAAACTGTCTTTATCTCAACTCACGAGTTTTTTTTCCTGATTCTCTCCCCATCCAGGGGTGGGGGGGCAGTGAGCGAGCGGCTGCGTGGTGCTTAGCTGCGGCTGGGTTAAACCACGACAGGTAGCATTAGGTGTAACACCTAATGGAGATCACAGGGGTACAGTATTGCCAGATTCCTTGAAGTTAGCAGAAGTCACTCCAAATTTCTTGCTTTTTTTCTTAAAACCTCCACTCCTGTGGGTGAAAGATCTCAGCTTTCATTATTTGAATATCCAAGTTAACTGTATCTCTACCACTCCCCATTAGAGAAAGAAGTCTCAAGACATGTTCTCAGTGCTCAAAAATCAAGTTAGAACTAAGTCCATTTTGTGTAAGTCATGATTTTTGAATGACAGGGGTTAGTGATACAGATATCAATTTACAAAAGAGGCAATGGTGGATGCAGGAGGAGATTGCCCATCTCCCTGCCTGCCTTACCCTGCAGTGCTGGACCTCAGCCTTGGCTCCCTCTCAGAGGCTGTGAAGCACCTCCAGCCCCTTCCCCAGGTTATTCCAGTTATGCCATCCCGACCGAGCGTCTCCCGCGCTGCAGCTGCCCCACACTGGCGGGATCAAACCAGCCTGGCGTTACACTACATCAGCAGTCTTGCAGAGGTGACTGCCAAGAGAATTTAGTCCCACCCTCAGAGAGTTTAATGGCCTGATCATTGGAAAAGAAAAGTTGTGTTTTCATGGCTACATGGGGAAGCTTTCAGTGAGGATGGATACTTTCTGGGAATGTTATGGGCTACTGCTTCCCATGGTGTTCATATGTCCTTCTGTTTACGCATTACTAAATGCTCCTGTACAAGGTTGCGAAAACTAAGTACAGCTGTGAAATCCATCTGCAGCTTGTTTTCATGACTGTTCTCATTAAGTAAGTTTGGCTTTGTCAGGAGACCCCACACTGTTACCAGATGAAGAACCGTCAACAGCGCTATGGTGCCGCTAATCAACATTCAGTGAGAACTTGGGTGAAATCTTCCAAAACAAGGATTTACTTGCACTTTCCTGACACACAAAAAAAGTGACACGTTCTTTTAACCCTTGTCATGGGCTAGTTCAGGGCTTCCTGAAGGAGGACACTTTCAGAAGCACAACTAGAAACTCAGTGCCTAGTTTTCACAGGAGATCAGGGGAGTTAGGAAGTTACAGCAATGCCTTCAGCCATGGTTTCCCAAAGTGAAGGCAAAGGCAGCCATCTGGTTCAGCTTTACTGTCCAAGGGCCTGCTTCTCAGCTGAAGACAGTGCTTCCCCATGTTCTCCTTCACATCTGCTGGGATCTTCCTCACATGACAAGCTCACGGAGACAAAGGGATCCAGAGCTGGCCTGTGCCAGCAAACAGCTCCAAAGGGCAGCCGGCCCTGGAGCAGCCCCTGGTGTCCATCACTCAGCACTTCTGCTCCAACCCTAAAGTTTGGTATGAAGCGTTCAGCACAATCCAGCCACAAAACACGTGGAGCGGGACAAACCAAAAAGCATATGTGACAGCATGTGGCACTGCACAAGCACCTAGCAAGAGGGCACTCCTCTCTTTAAACTCATGTTGGTTTACTAGATCCAGGAGTCCTGCTCTCCTGGCCCTGGAAAGAGGAGAGCTTAGACTGAGGACACAGATTTGGAGCAGTGGGTTCAGGTGTAATAAAATGATTGTAGCTGTGCATATGCATACTACGATGAAAAAACAAGTCTCTTGGTAGAGGCATGCCTGGCCTGTTCACCTATCACTGCAGACACCTCCAACACACCCCCTGGCCAAAGTGACCGCTCGCTTCTCCTGATTTGGAAACAACCCAAAACACTGCAGAGCCAATACCTTCCTGAGGGACAAAGAGATAACAGTCACTTTGGACTTTCTGTTGAATAAAGTAAGCTCCTAAACAGAAAAAGACCACAGTCATCTTTGCTGGCTCTGAAAGTGCAGGGTCTCATTTAGTACAGCCTGTTACTCCCATCCAGCCCTCCCACAGAGCAGTAACTTACTCTGGGAGCAGAAGTACTACTCAGTCCAAATCGATGGTACTGCTTTTGAGCTAGAGCCCTACCCACTGTAACACCACTGATGGCTGGACCTTATACTGAAGTCCTGCTCTGTATTTGGGAAGGTCACATCAGTGAAGAGGAGATGAAAAGCTCCTCTCTGAGAATGGGTTGAGCAAATTTGTAATATATTCCAACCCAACGTTTGCCACATACTACAGCTGACATGTCTTCTACTACTTGTAAATCCATCAGGAAAAGAACTTCAGAGGAGATTAATGTATTCACAAATTCATGTGGAAAAATTTCAATTAAAACTGAGGGCAATCCTTTTTACATATTGAAATGTTTAGTTCTGATATTTTTAATGATTAATTTAACTTTGGAAATGCCAGTCTTTGAGGGGGAACAGCTTTTTTTTTTTCACTTTTCTTCTTTCAGAATGGACTTTGTTGTTTAAAAAAGTGATCTCAATTTTGATAGGCTTTTATCACGACAGAGAAAAACAAACATTCTCATCAAGTGTAACACTTGGGTTAACCCAAAATGCTCTGCTTTGCTTTTTCAGTTTTGATAAAAAACCTGGAAAATTTCTGTCTTTTTCTGACCTGGACTTGTACTCTGTAACTTTTTGATGTGCCTAGTGAATCAAAAAAGAAACATAGTTCCACAATGACTATTCTGTCTTCCTGATTTTAAGCACGATATTTTACTTATGTGTGATGTTCTGTTTCAGACTAAAGTATTTATTCGAGTTTTGGCTTCCTAGTTATCAACTTCTGTAATAGCATAAGAAAAATAAATAGCATATGGCTGCACGAAGCAGTGCCTTAGTGTACAGTGGGTCCTATTAAAATGAAGTTGGTGTAAAGACTCTGCTGGTGGGTTTATGCTGTCTCTACAGCCACCCTCAAGCCTGCAATGAGGACAGAGGTGTTGCCCAAGCAGAACCCATAAGGAAGCTGTATGCACACTAGGACAAATAAAGATTATGGACAAATAGGCTTTTCAAGTGCAAAATAACTGGGTTTGATAAGCAGAAAGTGAATCTTCAGCACATCCCAATATACACACAGAGCAGTGAATGTGGAAGCAAAGTGGATTCAATTTTAACAATCTGCTTATTGCTGGACATGATTGAGCTGCTATTACATTACAGCACATGTCAGAGTGCGAGTCTGGCCCTGCGGACACTGCCAGTCCACAGGGAAGGTGGAGAAGGGGCTGCAGGGACTGTACTGTCAACAGTGGCATAGGGCACCCTGGGTACAGAGCAGTCCAGGAGGAGCAGATTCACGCAGCCAGGCAAGGATTTACAAAACAGAAGGGAGACAAGAGCCAGGGGTTAGAAGAGCTTAGGAGCCCGCTGAGGTCTGGTGTTTGGAGGGTCTTCCTGAGTGCTGCGTATTTTTGTGTGTGAGACTGAGAAAGGACTCCCCTCCCACCCAAAGTGGATGTTGAATCCTTCCATAGACATGGTCTGGGTTTGCTTTTAGAGACAGAAATGTTTTCAGCTTAAAAAGCCATATAGTCTTTGCCTGCCCTTCTGAGGGTCCAGCCTTTCCTCCATACAGACTGCTTGCTCTTTTTGGACATCATGCATTGGCCCAACACTGAAACGTATTAGAGAGAATATGAATCAATAGTAAACATAAGAATAAAGTGGATATAATCAAGTACATTCTGGACATAAAGCCAGCAGACACAAGGAGCTGAATACATAAAGGGGATTCCTCAGAAAAAAAGCCTTCAAGCTACATAGGAAAAACAACGGTTGTCACTGTAGCCACATATTTGTGTGCAACTGGGACCTGAACAGAAAACAAGAGTTTGGGTCTTTGAGCAAAAAAACAAACGTGAGAACATGAAGCACTCTGTCAACTGCATGAGCAACCCTGAGGGATGTTTGAGTAGGACAAACATTAATGTTTCCCCAAACACATTGAAATTCTCTTAAACTTGGTGTCTCAGTTACAGGACATAATTCTGTGCCATGAGCTCTCTCTCTGTAGCCACTGGCCTTGTGCCTTCACCTACCTGGATATAAGGCTCCCCTATGTTTAGTCCATCCTGGTCCACAATGGAAGCTTACCCAGTTCATCTGGGCTATGTTTGGACTCTACTTCCTTCCCTAGGAGGCTTGCCTCCTAGGTGAGTACAGATTACGTCTGGACTGGGGAGCAGCCGTGGTGCTTGATGAGCCAGCAGTCCTGGACCTCCTGTTATCCAGGTGCAGGGCCAGGCTGGAGCACAGCGCAGCTCCCTTTGGGCTCCTGCTTCCTGTGGAGATCAAGCTGTGGTGGGGGCTAATGCCTGGCCAAGTTTCACCCCAGCACAGGACATGGGCAGGATGCAAACCTGGGTGTGAGGAGCTGCTCCTGCATCCCAGGCAGGGACAAAAGAGTGACTGAACAGCCCTCTGAGTGACAGAAATTTTTTCTCCAGGTCTTAAACCAAGGAGAGGATGAACCTGCCCAGGTCCACACAGACACCTCCTTTACAGAAAGGCAGCCTGGCTGCTGGTGGCACCGTGAGATCTCTCCTTTCTTTAGTTATCCCCTCAATTCCCTGTGTCTCAGTCTGGATCTTGCTTCCGTGCTTTCTTCCCTGTCTTGAGAGAGGATCTATTTTCAAGACTTTCATATTTACAGCTCATTTAACCCTCCTCCTCCCCCCTTCATGTCCCACAGTAATTTTATAGATTGGCTAGAGAAGAGGCAAAATCCTCAAAGCCAGTGCTGGAGGCACTGTCTCTTAATCACTCCCAAGCACAAGCTGGGAGAAGGAGATGGTTGAGCCATGCTCTCCGCTTGCATTCCCACGCGCGAGTGCCCAGAGAGACCCTGGCAGCCTGGGCAGTCCCCAGCCTCAGCAAGGATCAGAGGGGCTCCAAACTCGCCATGCATGGCCATCAGCACCAGCGGCCGCACAAGGTCTGGCCCTCCGTGGGGACTGACGACTGCAGTGCCGCGTCTGCTCCAGGGAACAGTCTGGTCATATTTTATGGCTTTTGTATTTTCCTTTTTCCTACTTCATGTGGTTGCGTGAGGCAATGACAGCCAGAGCAGCCGTCCCCACCAGAGCAGCCGTCCCCACATCTCCTCCCTGTGCCGCCGCTCTGAGACAAACCCACTGCGTTTCCCCAGGCCAGCGCCAAGCTGGCGACAGAAACTCTGAGGACAAGGTGAGGGGTCTCCCTGCCCAGAGGAGCCCACCAACAGAGAGTCTGAACTAACTCGTGTAGCTAATTTGCATCTCACAGTTGATTTTATTAAGCATTGAAGGGGTATGAAAGGAAAAAATCCTCTCGAGGTCTTCCTCCTTGTCGCCACCCTTCACCTGCATATCACCACCTTCCCCCTCTCTGCTGCGGATGTCACTGAGCACAAAGTCTATGTCTTTGAGACACCATGGTTATGGCCCAGGTGGGAAAGGGTGGAGGTTATCTCAGCCGTGCACGCGCATGAGTCTTACACTGCTGTACACAGGGCGAGGTCCTTTGCACTGAGTTAGAAAAGCCTAAGGGCTGCTCTGGTTTACACACCCCAACGCTCATGAATTCACTAATGACAGCCCTGAGGAGCTGAAGCTGCAGGTCAGGCTTGTACCATTAAATCCCTTTCCTCCAGCCACCCACCTGTTTCCCTACTACATTGTCAACAGCATGCAAAACTGATATAAGAGCACCTATGCCAGGTCTCTTGTCAAACCTTGGTGCCGGGGGAGACTGCAAGTTTGCACAGAAAGAATTGGCTTCATTGGGATGGGAAACCACCCAGCCACCACTGCAGACATCTTTAGCTGAGCCCCACCCCTTAGTTGCCATCAGGGTCCCTGGGGAAAACCATCGCTCAGCTGGTCTGGTTTAGGTACCTGCTTTGGGGCAAGAAGAGTCACATCCAAGAAGTGGCTACTTCTCTCTTTCCTATACTAGCTCCCCTGCAGATTTTCCTTTAGAGCTGACAGTAATTTGGTTAGTAGACAGCAATGCATTTAACCAGAGAATATCAACAGCCTCCATAATTTGCTTACAGGCATGCACACCACCCACATACGGACATTTCGCAGGACTGTATTACAGTGGTCAATTCACAGATTTAGACTAGCTCTGCTGTCATTGGCATGAATTTCCCTTCATCTTAATGAATCAAATATGTCCTACAACTCATAACTATTTTTCATTTGTACTAATACCACACAAACCTTTCATTTCCTAGTTAATTCTGTTTACGAATGGAAAGTATGCAGGCCACAACTTTTTACAGTGTTCTATAGAAAGAGCTGCTTTCAGGCACAACTATTACATGATGATGTTCTAAAAAAAAAGAAGTCACAAAACCAATATAACAGTGTATTTTCTTGGGAGCACAGAGTACACAGCTGTGTGTGTTGCAACACAACCATCCTGAACTGCAAGGATTTCGTGCTTTTTAAACAGCATCCATGACATCTGGGAAATATTTCTGCAAGAATAAATAGGCACACAATGTCCTGAAAGGTAAATGGCTCATTTCCCCAAAAGCTTTCCAAATCAGTCAGTACAAGTTGCTGAGTCCCTTTGGTGTAAACGAAGTGCTGTCATTTTGATGCGGTTTTGTAGGTAGCCTCTACCCTCTCTGTAGAAGTACCACTGGTGGGAGATGGTGGACTTATTTATATCAGATTTACTGAGATGGACAAGGGCTAAGAGGATGGTAGCTGCCCCCAGTAGAAATACTTCATGCAAGATGTGCACTATGAGTCATACGGCTCACACGCAGGTTATATTTGCCTTTCTATACATATACATACACATACACATACACATACTCAGATGTCAATCTCAGGTCGTGGCCCAATTCACTTCTACCTCTTACTCAAGCAGTTACAGTGGAATATTTCCTTCTTAAATGGAGAAAATGCATTTTTTCCACCCTCATATCAATTAAAAGTAGAGGTTTCAATTATAAAGTTTGAAATCAAATTTTAACTTTAAAAGGCTACTTCTGCTCCAAGACTTTAAGGGATTTTAACCCCAGAAAAGAAATGCATGCTGCTTTCCCCCGTTATGAAATGGAATCATACACATGACCACAAATACCCTGAGCAAATGTTGTTGCAACACAAAAATGTAAAGACCCGGTCAGGTCTCCTGAAGGAAAATATTTACCTCAAATGTGCGCAGAACTTTAGCCAATGCCCCAACTTCTTCTTTCAGAGAGAAAATCAAAGAAATCACACCATTTTTATTTGAGGACTCTTCAATGTACATAGATTCCTGAAAGAAAACAAACAAACAAAAAGATTTACACTCACCCTAGGAGTCAGTTTTGCTTTGCTTCATTTCCCTTTTGCATGGCATCAGTAATGTAAAGAGGGTAGAAAGTTGCTTTAAGTGGGAATCAAGGCAACTGTTGCTGCCAGAAGTAGAGCAGCTCTGGGGCTGCTCTGATTTACGATGGTAGAGACACAAATCCCTTCTCTCAAACTAGGCCCCATGTGGGAGCGAGGTAGTCAAAAAGGACATGAAAATAGTCTAATATTGTCTCTGCCTTGCTTCACCTCACAAGTGTATCAGGCTCAGGGATGACTGGAAACATTACTGCACTTTGGTTTCAGCTACAATGCAAAGACCTTCCCTCAGGCTTTCTTTTCATTAACACTCAGGATTAAGCAGAGCAATGTAGATGAGCTCTGTGCAGAGATGCAGGCCATGATCTATGTTTCCCTTCAGTTCTGCTTGTACCTTCCAGGTAGCCCCAGGAGAGGTGGTATTCACAAGGGGGATATGGAAAGTGGTTTAAAAACAAAATAGCAACAAAAAAAACAAAACAACAAAAAAAAAAGGGAAAAATGTTGGAGCAAACATTTAGATCTTCCCTAAATCCCACAGTGAGTAAAGACTCAGTTAGGGCAAGACATGTTTTCATTTACGTTTGTTCCCTTTCTCTTATTGATTTTCTGCTCTGCAAATTCCAAAAGGCAATTTCCAGTATCCCCAAGCAAGGAGAATGTTTATTTTAATTATTTTCATGGTTCTCGTTACCAGAATGTCTTAGTACATCTCAGTACATGTGTTTCTTTTCACAAAACCCCTGTTAAGTAGGGAAGAGCTATTTCGCCACTTCAGAAACAGGAAACTGAGTCCTGGAGTGAGGCCAGATTTTCAAAATTATCTGGGTACCTGACATGGCAGTTAAGTGCCTGCTGAGATTTCCAGAATCGCTTAATTTTTCTGATGTCAGAGTAAATTTGATGCACAACCATCACAAACTTTTGGAAGTCACATTAATGCCGTATTTGTTGGGGGAGTTTTAACTTCTACTGGCCTTGGGCAAATTGTCCCTGGTTGGTATTTCAGGGATCACACCAGACATCTGCAACATAGACAGGTACTGATGTAACAAGTCCTGGGCCAAAACTTAACTCAAGGTATCCATTCAATTTTTGTATCTGTATTTTCAGTCAGAGCATGTCCTCATTATAGCTATTGCTTAATTTAACATATAAATCAGAGTATAAAGAGTCTCAGTTCCCAAATATTGTCCTTAGAAAAGACAGTCTTTGTAGCAGACAAATTAATAATCAAATCCAGCTGCCCTGAAGCCATAAAATTCTTGGTGGGACTACGTTTTCTGAAGCAGTGTTATAAGGAACTGCCTTCTTTTGTAAAGTAAATAATTGCTGACTCTTCAGGCTGTCTCTGAGGCTGCTGCTAACCTGAGAACTTACTGCCAGAGACTGGCAACAGATTTTTCTATCTGGCTTTATTTCCAGAAGTTGCAAAGGTTATCCAAATGTTTTCCACCTTTATGGGGAACCTCTAGTGGGAACTGTAGTGGAAATACTGGTTTTATGCACCAGAGGGAAAGTTGTCACCTGTTTAGCTGTGACACTTCCCACAGCATCTCTGTGTTTCCTGGGTCCTCACCCAGCCAGGGAGCCAGCACAGCTCTTACGTGGTGGGGACCTAGAGGAAAAGCAGTCAGGAGTGATGTGGCAGCTGGCTAATGAAACCCATTTACACCTCAAGCAACCACAAGGGAAAACAATGACAGGAGTCTGTCAAAAGGCAAACCAAACGTCAGTAGTTCAGAAATTTTATGACAGTGTAACCAAAACTGTCATCTGAAATACCGTCCATGCATTGCTTTGCCCTTCTGTTTTCCACCACCACAACCAAAACTGATCTTAAGGACAGAACTGTGCTACACCAGTGTCTGCCCAATGGACTGAGAATTTGGTTTTCATGATCTGCACTGGAACTGTTTTAAAAGCTATGCAGTTATGTATTTAAAATACTCTTGCCAAGGCATGCTGTGAGGACAAATTTCTATGGCAGGTTGACTTGAATCTGCGTGACAAAGGAAGAATTTGTGGTTTGGACACCTGCAGGGGATATAACGCAAGGTTCAAGTCCTGCAAGACAATTCTGATGTTAATTGATCTCTTTATACCATGGGATTACCCAAAAATGCGTTAAAAACCTTCTTTCCAACCCAGATAGGTTCTCATTGGTCACTAGCCTTGATGTGTTGAGATCAGCCACTTTCAATCTGTCCTCACTCATTTTTCCACTCTTGTAAATTGATTTATGTTGATGCTTAAAAGTAAGACACATTGCAGTAGGGAGTAGGCACTAATCCTGCAAACAGACTGATACTTGCTTAACTTCTTGCACATCTGCATATGCACTCAGTTCACTGGAAGATCTTTGTACAAATGTTAGTTCATGCCTGAGTCTGTCCACAGAGATGACAGCTTTCAATGCAAGGCGAAAGAAGAGTAAAATGATTGCTTTCCTGGTACCCAGTTCTTATCAATATATATGGAGGCAATACACATCAATACACGCTGGAGACAATATACATCAACATATACCCTGGAGGTAATATACATCAACATACACACAGGCACTCACATTTATTGCTGAGCTTTTCATAGTACCTATACATAGTTTTAACTGTTGATCACAGTTTATCCATTCTCAACTCTAATTCTAATTTTTTGTTTTCCAACATATAGAGAGGAATTGCAACTTTGGGGTAGTTCTACTGTTCTGTTGTTACTGTGATTATGATTAAGCATTGAACAAATTGTTTCATTGTCATTGAAATATTGCCTATACGACAGGTATACGTAACTTATAAATGTAGTGTGGAATAAATTAAGCTCTAATTTTCTTCCAGCTCCTTTGTTTTTTCAGCAAGTAAAATAGGAACCAGTTGATGAACACGAACATCCATTCCTGGACCTAGTACAATCTCAAAGATAGGTGATGTATAGATGCAAGGATGGGTTTACCTGAGCGCAATGCAAATCTGCATTTTTAGTTAATCACTTCGCACATTGATATTGCCTTTCTGACACGTGGCAGTATTGGAGGTCAATAACACAGACCTGTCAGCCTTCTAATCCATTTCTCAGCTGGTTACATAAAGCCCTTCAGAGTGAATTCCAACACTGTTAAAGCCAGAGGAAGTTTTGCTTGCATTTTCAGTGAGAGAAAAATTTCACCTCTGTGTCTTAAATTCCAAACTTACTAGATATACAAAAGAGTAGGGAAAAAAAAAGGGGGGGGGAATATTTCAAAGGAAATAAGATTCCTTAGTTACTTCTGGAAATGGAAATAGTTTCCAAGTCAGATTTCTTAAGGCATTAGATGCTCAGCTCCCATAGATGTCATTGGGACCAAGCGATTATACAACTTGGAAAAGTAGCAAGGTGAGACCCTAGAGAATTGTTTGGGAGTTCAGCCTCGGCACACAAAGCAGTAGGAAACCAGGCTTCCTTGGCTGCTTTGCTCTTAAAAAGGCTTGTAGAAACTGAAGCCTTTTTTTGCACATCTTCTGCAGCTTGTCTCTGGCTTCAGCAGTGGCATTGCATAGGACACATAGATGCAGAATTTGGTCCTAATAATTAACCATGCTGGCCTCAGGTTATGTCACTTGCCACTGCAGTAACTATAGTGCCTGTAATTGAAAGGCACGGGCTTCAGGACTTTCCTGTATTTCCCAAAGCAAAGGGTTCAAAGTAAGTCAGTAAACATTAAAAAAGGGGACATCAAAATTTAACAAAAAGCTCCACCAGAAAAGCACATAACTTCAACTGCTGTCCTTTTAACAGAAGACGACAGCTTGCTTTCATCACACAGGTTTAAGACCTCTAATTAGCTGCTGGTCTTTTCTGCTTCTTCTCTTTGCCATATATGCAAGGATACTGTTGCAATGTTCATTTTCGTTCTCACTGCACTTTTGCAAGCACAATTAACAACAGATAAGTATGCTGGCTGCCAAAAGGGAGAACGGTGGCAACCAGGCAAACCATCGAGACAGGCACGTTGGTTCCTCCCGTCTTGGGTCATACTGCCTCTCAGAGAGCTGGGGACAAGATTTGCAAGCACGGAGGGGCAGGAGGGAGGTATCACAGCCCCCCCTGCAAAGAGCAGGCACACAAACCCCATCGCTTACCTGGAAAGGGTCACCATTCGTTTTGCAGTGCTGTGCGTCCATGTTGCAGAGGCAGCAATGCCCACACAGGGAGGCCCCTTCACCGCTGCAGGTGAAGCCTTCTGACCTTACTGCAGTGGCCAGAGCTCTGTGCAAAGGTATTTAAAGTGGAGCAAGCAAGGCAAAGCCATCCCCTTCCCCCCCCCCCTTCCCCAGCTCCCTCCCCTGGACACCATGCCAAGGGGGCGTTCTCCCTACACACACCCCCCACCCACCCCTGGCACATGGACAAGCCGCTCCACGCCAGCCAGCCCCTGCAAGTCCCACCCCGGCACGTAGCGGCTCTCCAGCATATTGTTTCTATCTGCGCCTAACGTGGATGAGCAGCATGCTTTGAATTAACAGCCTTCCTCCTCCTGGTCAACATCAGCTGCTGTTTTCATTTTTGCACGTCAACACGTCGTCTTCAGTTCAGCCTCCCCCCCCATCCATTCCCACCGCTGTGCGCGTGTTCTCCCTCAGGTGGGTTTCCCATCGGGGCTTGCTCCACGTGACCAGAGATCCGACGTTCTCCAGGATCCGCTCTCTGGATGCCAGACATGAGCCAGGGAGGGCTGTGACACAGCACAGCAGCTGAGGGATTTGTCCTTTAGTAGGAACTTTTGGGCTGCATCCAAAAGGTCAGAGAGCAGGAGACAGCGCTACACACACCAGGCACTGGAGAGAGAGACCCGGTGTAAAGGAAGCGTGAGACAGGAGCTAGCTGCGTGAACCTCACGCTGGGATATGAGTCTGATCATGGAAAAAGGGAAGAAGGTAAAGGAAGAAAAGGAGCAGGGAAGAGTAGGCCAGAGCTAGAGGGCAGGAGATACAGAAGAACGGCAGAAGATGTATGTGTGCTTGTATATAGTGTCAGCCATGGAGAGCTACAAGGGGAATGGGGTGGGGGGGCATGAATGATTTCAGGAAAGATTGGTAAAGGTTTGATATAAAAAAGCCCAGATTTGGTTTAGAAAGAGTCACCAAAGGGGTTGAGGGAATAATGGAAAGCTGTAGCCCAATACCGGAGGGCAGGTGAAAAAAACAAACAACTGGTCAAGTATCTGTCTTGCTATTTGGAAAGATGAATTCTGTACCAAGACAAACTATGTCAAGGCAGGTAACCTTGCTATGTTTTTGTGATGAAGATAAATTCTGTGGAAAAGAGAAATCATCTCTTTACATTTATTTTAGCCTTGAGGAAGCACTACTGCAGGCACCAGTGCAAACTCAGATTGGTGAATACTAACAAAGACTTACTGTGAATTATTGGTACTTACAAAATCCAATAGCTGCTAAATCCGATCAGCCTTATAGTAGGGAAACTGAGTGGAGCCGCTTTCAGGGATCTCAGTCTGAACCCATGTTGAACCCCATGACTGTGGAGTCAGAATCCAGTCCACTGAAATTATCGACTGTATAATGTACATCTGAAGTAACTCTGTGCTTTGGGCATGAATACATAGCTTTTTCAGAAGAGCTGCTTGTTTGTGCATCCTGCAGCTGTACACGGGGGTAGAAAGTTACTTTCTGAAATGATCAGCAAGCCTGTGGTATGGGCTGGCAGGTCAAGGTAGGCAGCCAAATGCAATACACGTGTAACACGCTGGGCCCTGCTGACACCGTGGCAGCAGGTTGGGGCAAGGAGAGATGGGGCAGTAGGAGAAAAGGAGGTTAACCTTGGTAATTGCCAGCAGTATAAAAACGACTATTTTTTAACTGCTCAGCTAGTAAGTTCACTACAGGAGGCAGTATTTTGTGTCCTGTGTCTGTGCAGCAACAGGCACAGTCCTATCCATGATAGGGACATTGAAGGGCACCTTGCAAGAAAAAAAAGCTGTGAGATGAGGATGGTGGCAACACTGATTATAGTAGTCCCTGTGCAGAGCAGCACAGCCTCTAGCAACTGGTCTTGTTTACTTTCCCCACACACCATGTCTTGCTACCTGGTGTATCTTTCAACCAGATTTTAAAAAACTTAAATGCATGTCCTAAGGCTGGCCAAAATAACTGTGGCATCCAATGTCATAAACTATTTTTTTCTGTCATTTGTTTGTGCCTTCCTTTTTCTTTCTTTTTTCCTTCTCTTTTCACTAGCCTTTAATCAATGTTTTTTCCTTCTCTGTGGCTTTTACATGCATTTAGTCTTTTTTTCCTTTATTCCATCCCTTTTCTTATGTATTACACTCTCTGTTCACTCTACACTGACAGTAATGGCAAGGCAAAGTGAAATATTGAGTATGCAAAACACTGCTCATGCCAAATCCTCATAATTAACTATTTTGCCTCCTCCTATCCCCTGCTTTTTCTATTTATGTTGCAAGCTTATCTCTTACTCTTATTGCTATATAATCATAATAATATCACCAGTGTATTGCCACCAGTTCACTGTTTAATCAGCCTGGACTGTCAGAGGTTGCCTGGTAGCAAAAGGCACTGGCTGGGGGAAGCAAAGCTCCTTCTTGCCAGGAGGAATTCCCAAATTCTCTTGTTCTGGAGCAAAGCGCTGTGTGTGTGTGTGTGTGTGTGTGTGTGTGCGTGCGTGCAGTGCCAGTACAGTATGAACATACAATTGCATCAGTACTGGTTACCTTGGACCATTTCAGAGTCCAAATTGCCTTAGCTTCCCTGTCCTCTTTGAAGTACTAGTTCAGCATACCAAGCACGGGTTCGTCGCCCTGCAGCGACATTGCTAACTGGGATTTCCCACCTGGGTTTCAAGTTGCCCCATGTGTCTGGTTCCCCGGCCCCTGGGTGAGCACCTGAGCTTTGGGTCTACTAGTCCTGCTCTGGGCTCTTGCTGCAGCACTGTGCAACCCCACTCCTTTCAACCATATGCAGATATGCACAGATGTCCCACATTGCCTCCATCTAAAAACACCTTTTCGCCCTCAGAAACACACACTTTCTTGGGGTGCACACACACACACATGCACCACACACATCCATTCCTGGCTGTGCTGCAGCCACAACTAAGAGGGCTCATTGCACTGAAAGTTGGCAGGTTCCCCTGGCCGGCATGATGCAAGTTCAAAGGGCCATGGACTTTGGCTGCTTTTCAGACTGCTCTTTCCCGCCTCTGCCTTTAGCCAGTATTTGCAGAGTAGCAGCTTCCCCGGTGCTGGGTATTTTCTGGTTTGGGCAGGGATGCCCCTTCCCATGCAAGGACACTGGGACTATTCTTGGCCTCCAGCTCCCTGCCTGCCCTGCTGCTTCAGGATGTCCCAGTCAATTTGAGGGAGCAGTGAGCAATGGAGAGAAGCTTTTCTAGTAAAACCAGAAGCTCTGAAAAATTCCCAAATGAGGATTCAGTGAGTGTCTCAGGAGGTGTGTGTGATGGCAGGGAGCGGGGTGGGTCCCCCCTTATCAGTATTGTGTATGCATTTACCAGAGGTCTCCAGGTGCTGCAGCTCTCCGTTACGTGCCAGCCAGGATGCATTTCCTCACAATCCGGTCTACATCGTGGTTGCAAAACCGCCTAGCCACATCCCCCCCTCCTTGCAGAGCCGGGCTCCCCGACATCTCCTGCAGCCCGCTGCTAAATGCTTTTTGGCTGCACCCTATCCCCTGGAGGCCCAGAGGATTTCCCCTGTCTCCTTCCCTCCGGAGCGCGGCGTAGCCGGGAGGTGGCACTGTGTCCTCACGGCAGCGGCCGCCGAAGCCAGGAGCCGGGGGGCGGGGAGGGCGGACAACGACACCCGGCTGTCCCCGCCGCCTAGCCCCCGGGGGGGGGGTCCGCCTCCCAGGCTGAGGCAGGCATCACCGAACCCCCCTCCCACCCCTCCTGCCAGGGGACTGCCGCCTCGGAGGCGCCGGAAAAAAACAACCCCTAGCCTCCAAAATTTAGCTCTCCAAAAAGTGGCGATGGGGGGAGGCGGGGGGGGGGCAGCCCGGTTTGATTTATCCCCCGGCGCTGTGATGGACGCGGGACGCGTGGCCGTACAATGGGGCCACCCGGCGGGGCCAGCGGGCGAAGGGCCCCGCTCCGCGGGCGCGGAGGGCCGGGGCGCCGCGCACTCCGGCGCCGGCGGGCGGCGGCGTCCGGCGGGACCCGCGGGAGCAGCGGAGGGGCGAGCGGGCCGGGGCTGGGGCGGGGGCTGGGGCCGGGGCGGGTGGGGGGGGGCGACGGCGACTGCCGCGGCTGCTGCTGCTTTTTTTTTCTTTTTTTCTTTTTTTTTTTTGCAGCCTTATATGCAAACTGTCACTTCAGGTTAGCACCAGACCTGATGTAGCTCATTAGCATGAGCTGTATCTAATATGCTTAAAACCTCTAATTATTTATTATGCCCTAATTGGCAGCCCAAGAAATGTCTGCAAAGTGATGAGAGTTCAGCCCAAGACGCCTTTCGAGAAGAATTCAGCAGTGTCCCTGGTCAAACGTCATTTTTAATTCTTCATTGGGGCACAGGCTTTATTCCTCTTGTAGGCGATACAACGCTAAGAAAACTCATACAACTCGCTATCCCGAGAACGAGCCTCCCTCCACCCTGGGCAGGATGGGCAACAATTACGAACACGGTTTAATGCTCAAAGTCCTTCCTTCTGTAAAGGGACGCTTAGGAAGAGATGTTAAAATTTATCAAGGATGCAAAAGTGTAGGCAGATGCTCCTTGAAAATTACTTACCCGAAGGAACAGCCATCAGGGAAAAATCGCTTTCCTGCCTTCTGAAAGTAGCAAAGTTTTGAAAATTATATTCACATAGAAACTGTTTCAAAGTAAGTTTACCTCTCTGGGTCGCCTCCCCCCCCCCCCCAATTGCCTTTTTCCCCCCCCTTCCAAGTCTGTATTATGTTTTTTCGGGTTGCGCCAACTATTTATTTATCTTTCTTCTTTCTCTCTTTTCATTCATTATTCTCTCTCCCTCTTTTTTTTTTCCCCCTTCCTTGTGTGTGTGGCTTCTCGGTCTGATCTGTAGCTTGTTACCACCCACTGCACGCTCTCTCCTGCAGCCGAGGTGTTTCTATACAAACTTCAGCGTCCAGTTGTCATATTAATTATTACACTGAGTAATGACTGAAATAGTCAAAATAAGGAGAGACTCAAGAGAGCTTTTTCTTGCTGCTCAAAGATTCAGCAAAGAAGCCTTGCAACAAAGCACTAATTGGTCCCCAGAAATACTCTGACAAGGCATGGAAGATAGGTTTCATAAAGCCCAGCAATTGTGAAGGGGGAAAAGATCCTTGAATAGACCCCACGCTTCTTTTCTAAACTCTCTTGCTGAGCAAAAAATGGACTGCTTCTTGAATACTGGACTGATCTTGAATGCTATACCCAGCAGAGAAAAAAATGCACCATTTATTGTAAGTTTTTTTTCCAGCTATTCATGTGTTCTATGTGGAGAATAAGCTGGTTTTGTTTACCATGAAAGACCTTTTACTTTATTTTCACTCTTGGGGGGGAAGCTGGAAAGGGGAGGGGGAGGGCGAGGGGAGGGAGAGAAACACATGTGCCCAAATCCAGACGAGCTGCCTACTGTAACAAAATGGAGTGTAACAAATCCTACAGAAGTCCCGAATGTATCGATTCTTTGAAGATCTATATAGATTAACGACTTTCGTTCTGCTTTTCCAAGACGGCATTTAATCATAACGTAAATGGCCTTTAAAAAGAAAAGGGACGAAAAAAAAAAAAAGCATACCAAAGTTTAAAAAAAAAAAAAAAGCAAGGACTTCAAAAGACCTCATGAGTGTGGCTACAATTTAGGCACACAAAAAAGCCACTATAAAATAATGACAGTTCAAGATTAAAAAAGGGGGAGGGGGGGGAGAAAAAAAAGCCCAATGAAAAGGGCAAGGGCTATTTATCATTATGTTAGAATTAAGAATTTCAAAGTGCAGGTGCAGGACTGTGCATACGAGCGGGTGGAGGCGGGGGACCTTGAAACAATATTTATTATCTATAAATCTGGCAGCCCCAGACCCCTTACTCTGCGCAGTGAGCAGACAGGGGAGCTGGCAGGAGTGGCATTACCTCGCACAACGCCAGGGCTGAGTTTGTTCCCCGGCGGCAGCGGATGGCGAGGGACGCGCTGGGCGAAGGGAGGAAAAGGCTCTGCCCTCCCCCCTCACACACACACACACCCCCCACCCGGGCACCGGAGCCGGGGGAGCCGAGAGGGGACAGAGCCACGGAGGCAAAATTACATGCGAGTTACACTCGGTGACCTCTGGGGCTCACGTCTTTTGCCTTTTTAAGAGCCCTCTGAGACTCGAGAAGGAGGGACCCAGAAACTCCGGTCTCATTCTGCCATTTCGGGGAAAAAGGGCAGGAATTTCCCTACGTGGTGTTTGCACGCCAGTTCTGGTAGTGGGCTGCTCCAGAAGAATTACTCTGTTTAAATATGCATATAGTTTACCGGGCTGCAATTATTTTGATATTTCTGTTGCCGCTTCCCAAAGCACTGGGATGCGACTCGCAGGGCTGGTTCATTACTGTTCTCTCACTCCAGTGATGCCACAAAGTGGAGCTGACGATGCAACAACGATTTCCAGTGCTGAGAATTCTGATGTCAGACAAGGGATGTTGAACAAACCATCCAGAAGACTTGGAACTGAAGAGGGAGAGCTCCCTATACAGAAAATAAAAATGAATGTTTTATCCTGCTTAGGTCTGGCTGTCCTGCCCAACAGAGAATAAAATCGTTTATTATGTTTCACATGCAATGAGACAGTAGGCTAAAAATCAGAAAGAAACTCAGTGACTAGTGAAGAGGGCCTTGAAATAAATATGACAGAGGTTAGACCAGACAGAACTACTTTACCTTTTTCATCACACAGGTGCATTAAAAGCTGTGACGTTAAAAACTACTAAAAGACTAGTTAGCCGGTGCACATTAAGGTTCTGCCATACGACATTGCTGCTTATCACTGTTTAAACTCACATGCCCAGTCAGGGTCAGGGATCCAGTGGCAGATGAGAAGAAGTGATCTTTACAGCTCCAGGCTGCTGTAATTGAGGCCAGCAGCAGAGCAGGGCTTATTTTTGCACTCATTTCCACTGAAACCTGACCAGGGACTGTGCAGGTCCCCTCCTTCCACGCTTTAGGGCTGGTGTGAGCACCAGAGATGAAAGCCACTTGCCAGGGACTTCCTAGAGCCATCATTTCACGCATGGCAGGACTGTCATACCATGGCTCTGCTATTTTGGGGGGGTTAGAGAGCACACACATCTGAGTTTTCAGAGTGGAGAGGTGCAGAGAGAGGTGGAGATGAGACAGAGCTGAAGGCAGAAACTGTGTTAAAGCTTGCACAGATACGTGGATATGTGAAAGGCAGGGGGGCAGGGAGAGGCCATGCCGGGGTCCTCACTGCTGCTCGTGCCAAGAGCAGGGCCACCAGCATGCCCTGGTGATAAGCCTGGCCACGTCTCCCAGGCTGCCCACACCCACGCAGCCCCAAGGGTCGGTGTGACCACCAAGTCGTGCCAGCCTCAAGCTCTCAGCACCTCAGCATCGCTTTTCCACATTTGGTCCTGAGCCACAAGTGAGACTGCACCTGGCAGCAGGGATAATTTCCCCTGCATGGGCCAGGTCCATCCTGACTCCCCAGTTACAAGCAACAGCCGTCGCCCGCTTGGAAAGGTGGTGACCTGCTCCCACTTTGCAGGGTGCCATGGGAGGCAGCAGGGGCTCGGTGAGTTCCTCGGGGCCAGCAAGCAGACTGCATGACCGGGGAAATGGGCTCTGGCAGCCAAGGGAGAGCTGGCTCCACATCTTCTTGCTCTGCTTAGCACACCCAGACTTTACGCTGCCCTCCGAGACCAACCTCCTGCCCCCCGTGCCGGCGGCAGATACTGCGGCACTCAGACCTTCCGGGTACCATCCACTTTGGGCGCACCCAAGAGGGGGTTTATTCTTCCTCTCCAGGCAGGCTCGCCCCCTGGCACTCAGCATTTCAGAGGGGTAACTCAGGGTGACTTCTCCCGGGGCTATGCACGCTACTGCTCTGAGCCGCATTCCTCCTAACACCCGCACCGGTTCACCCGCCGTTGTCGCAAGCTAATAGAGCCATCAGGCCGCCCGCGGGGCGTGTGCGGTGCCGAGCACACGCGGCTCCGGCCGCTGTGAGGGGAGCAGCCCCCCGGGCGGCGGGTCGCGGACACTCACGAAACTCAGGCTCGCAGGACTCGGTGAGCGAAGGAAGCGCTACCGGGCATCCCGGTGTTTCCCAGGGACAAGGACAAATCCGCCCTTTCGCGGCCCCGCACACGGAGAAGTTTCCTTTCCCGGCTGCCTGCGCACCATACGCACACGCCGCGTCCCGGCGCTGGCAAGGGCGCTTCTCCCGTGGGCGGGCAAGCACCGGCCTGCCTGCCCACGGCACGGGACGCCTGCGTGCCAGCACTTTCCGCACCGCGGCTCTCCCCTCCAAACCCCGGCAGGTGCCGCTAAGGTCGCCCCCAGCCCGCGAGCGCCCCGGCGGCAGCCAGAGCAGAGGATGCTCCGCACCTCCCGGGGCTGCCCGCACCTGCCCGCACCCCGGCTCCCCCGGGAGCCAGCCCTTCCCTCGCCCTCATCCCGCCGCAGCAGCGCCCCGGCGCGCACCCCACCTCCGCGGGGAGCGGGAGGACACGGCAGCAAACGGCGCTCGGGCACCCCCCTCCCGGGGCAGGGCTCCCCCCGTTTCCCTCTCGCCTGCAGTCACCCCCCCACCCCACCCCCCAGGAGCCGCGAGCCCCCGTGTCCCGTCCCGTCCCCCCCCCCCCCAGCTCCCTCCCCGCGGCGGCCCACGCGCGCCGCCTCCCGCCCCCTCGGGCCGCGCCCGCCGCCGCCGCCGCCCCGCGCGGCGCCCCGGCGCGGGTGTTTGCTCAGGGCCGGGAGCGCGGCACGCGCCGGGCGCACGCACTTGCAACAACAAACCCGCGAGGGGTGGGGGCGGCGGGGCGGGGGCGGGGGAGCGGGCACCGGGGGGCGGGGGGAGGCGGGGCCGCGCGGCGGCCAGCGCGTGTGCGCCGGGGGCCGCGGAGGGGGGGGGGAGGGGGGGTTGCGTGTGGGTGTGTGGGTGGGTGTGCGCGCGCGTTGTGTATATGTGTGCCCCCCCCCCATCACCCACCCACCCCCCCCGCGCTGAAAAGGCGGCGGCGCTCCGCGGCCCGCGGCCGGCAAAGCCGGGGAACGTGGAAGGCGCAAGGTGCAGGGTGTGCGTGTGTGTGTGCGTGCGTGTGTGTGTGTGAGCGCGGGGGGGCGGCGGGGGGAGAGTGCGTGCGCGCGTGTGTGTGTGTGTGTGTGTGTGTGTAGGAGAGGAGGGGGGGCGAGCCCCGTCCGCCCCTTATAAGAGACACAATCCCCAGCCACTTTTTTGCAAAAGGGGCTTTGCAAAGCAGCCTGCGCACACGCGAGCGCCACGAGCCTCCCCGCGGCCGCCGCACGGAGGGCGAGAGGGAGGGGGGCGGGCAGAGCCGCCCGCCATCCCCGGCCGCCCGCCCGCCCGGCTCCGCCGCCCGCTCCCTTTGGTCGCCGCTGCCCCTTTCCCCCTGCCCTCCGTCGCCTATCTCATTTTTTTTCAAGCGAACGCCGCAAATCGGGTTGTTGGTTTGTTTTTTTTTTTTCTCCCCCCTCTCTTTAAATTTTTTTTGGTGGTGGGGGGACGGGGACCGGCCGCCGCTCGGGCGCCCCCGCCTCGCAGGACGCCCCCGCGCCCATGGCCAGCGGCAGCCCCGCCAGGATGGCCAGCGGCGCCGGGCAGCCGCCCTTCCTGCAGCCGGCGTGCTTCTTCGCCGCGGCGGTGGCCGCCGCCGCCGCCGCCGCCCCGCCGGGGCCGCCGCCGGGGGCGCCGCCGCCGCAGCTGAGCCCGGCGGGCGGGCAGCCCTCGCCGGGCGGCAAGCCCTCGGCGCCGCGGGCCGCCAAGCGGCAGCGCTCGGCCTCGCCGGAGCTGATGCGCTGCAAGCGGCGGCTCAACTTCAGCGGCTTCGGGTACAGCCTGCCGCAGCAGCAGCCGGCGGCCGTGGCGCGGCGCAACGAGCGGGAGCGCAACCGGGTGAAGCTGGTGAACCTGGGCTTCGCCACCCTGCGGGAGCACGTCCCCAACGGCGCCGCCAACAAGAAGATGAGCAAAGTGGAGACGCTGCGCTCCGCCGTCGAGTACATCCGCGCCCTGCAGCAGCTGCTCGACGAGCACGACGCCGTCAGCGCCGCCTTCCAGGCCGGCGTCCTCTCGCCCACCATCTCGCCCAGCTACTCCCACGACATGAACTCCATGGCGGGCTCCCCCGTCTCCTCCTACTCCTCCGACGACGGCTCCTACGACCCGCTCAGCCCCGAGGAGCAGGAGCTGCTCGACTTCACCAGCTGGTTCTGAGCGCCGGCCGCCCCCGCGGCAGGTGGGTACGCGGCCCGCGGAGGGCCGGGGCGCCGCGGGCGGGGGAGGCCGGGGGGGTGGGGTGGGGGAGAAGGACACGGGGGACGGGGCCGCGGGGCGGCGGGGGTGCCGCCGCCGGGGGAGGGGGCGCAGCCGGGGTGCCCCCGCAGGCGGGCGCCGCGCGTCCCGCGGTACTTACGAGTGGCTCCGGCAGCCCGGCGCTGCGCTGGTCCCGGCGCGGCTCTGATCTCCTCTCTCTTTTATTGTTACAGGACAGTTGCAAAAGGGAAAACAAAACAAAGCTATATCACACACAGAAAGACAGACAAAAATCCACCCAGAAAAAGAACCTGTTGCGTTTCCCTCTCCCCGCCGTCGGAGGGCGGTGCGGGCACGTCTCTCGGCGGGCGGGCACAGCGCTGCGCGCCGCGGGGGCGGTCGGGGCGGCCGCCCCCAGCCCCGGAGCCCGGCCGGCCTTTGCACTCCGTCGCGCCGCCACGGACTGCGCCCCGGAGGAGTGGGTGTCCCCCGGGGGAGCCGCAGCGGCCCCGGCCGGGCCGCCCCCGCCCCGGGCCGCGGGGAAGGGCGCTGCGCTCCTCGGCCTGCGGAGGAGCTCTTCCTCCTCCGCGGCAGAAAGGCACCCCGCCTCCGCACCCCGCCGCCGCCGCGGCCCTTCAGAGACTGGCGTTCATCATTCTGTGGACAAAGTTAGTTCCCCGATGTTTGTGGAGATGCTGAAATTAAGCTATGCTGTACTCAAAGAAGCCCCTGGAGTCCCGTCTCCCCCCTACCCGCGCCTCTCCCTCCCCTCGCTCCGAGCTTTTCCTCTCGTTTCCATCATAGAATGCTTCCAATCTTTTTTGTGAATTTTTTTATTATAAGAAAATCTATTTGTATCTATCCTAACCAGTTTGGGGATATATTAAGCTATTTTTGTACATAAGAGAGAGAGAGATTTATAGAGGTTTTGTACAAATGGTTTAAAATGTGTATATCTTGATACTTTTTTTAATATGTAATGCTTATTACCTCTTCATGTTTAGACTTGTAGTCGACGTTACCTTACAACTGCCATTTTTGTATGTGGTTTTGTAAAGGACTTGGATTTCCTCCAGATGTACTTTAGCACCAACGTGTCTTACTTTATAGAAACTTTGTTAATGTGTTAATAATGTTATTAAACAATGTTCAAAGTGAACAAAGTTTATGCAGCTATTGTCCAAACGCAAAATGGTAGCCATTTGTTTTTATATGCTGCCTTTTGGGAAAAAAAAAAAAACAAACACAAGCAACAAACAAACAAAAAACCCCTATGCCACTGCCTTTTCTTACTGTTTTATTACAAACTTACAAAGGTCCTGTATAACCCTGTTTTATACAAACTAGTTTCGTAATAAAACTTTTTTTAATTAAAATGATCGGCTGCCTACTGCATGCAATTTTTTTTTCTTTCTGCCATTGACAACGATGAATGTAAGGACAAAATGTTAAATGATGTTATGCCGGAGCTAAGTTGCATATGAAGTGTTTGTACCTGATGGATGTAACATATATATCTTTATCTATCTCTATATAAATATGCCAAGATCTAGCGGTATCACCATTGTTTTCTTGCCCTTCTGTGTTGCAAATGTGTATCCAAATCAAAAGGCGAGGGAATGATTAATGATTGCATTGTCCTTCCTGAAATCACTGCACATTAAAGAATTCCCCTAAAAGCCCAAGTCCTAAAAAAAGAGGGCGCTCCATCCCGCATTTCGGCGGTGTGACCCTGTCCTCCGCGGCTCTGACCCAACGGGGCAGAAAAACACGGGGGAAGACACAGCCGCCGCCACGGAAAACACGGGCTACTGTGTTGCCTCTGCAAAGACAGTGGCTGGATGAATAAAACCGTCGGGGGAAGACGGGAAGCGAGAGACGAAGGGAGATAAAATTAAATAAATAAATAAAGTAGTAGAAATGGGTGGCAGCTTAGAGACACTGGTCTTTCTAAGCTTGTTATTCTACCCAAATAGCGTGATCTGCCTGTAAAAGTACCCAATTACCAAGACTCAAAAAGAAATTGGACTCTCTCCCCCTCCCCGCTTTTTTTTTTTTTTTTTTTTTTTTGACTAGCCTGCTTGTTGTCAGTTAGCAAGGACGTGACCAGAATTCGCCTTCTCCTTTTCGCCTGGCTCCTGCATCACTTGCAAATTCAGTTTGCGTGCACCAAGCCAAGCGGAAAGCAAAGCGCAAAATGCATCTTATAAAAAAAAAACCCAACAAAGAGCGGGGAGAGCCAGTGTGTCGTACGGAGGTAAAAAAATCTAGCCCGCTCCGCTACAAATGTGCCGTCGAGTTGCGAGGGATGCGCTATTTTTAAAAAAGAGGAGGGAAAAACTTTGGTGGAGCACCCCGGAATTTTCTGTGTGTGTGTGTATGTATGTGTAACTATATATATATGCACACAGGCATATGCATACATGGACATATATACGTGTATATATCAATGTATAGTCCTTTCTGCATTGCTTTAAAAGTATATACACATTTGCCCCTTCGCCTCCTTCCCCCACCGCCTGAAATGATCAATACGTGATTTAATCGGGGGGGGGGAGGCGGGGGGAACGGGGACGGGACACGCTGGGGTCACGAAATCCCTCATTACTTCAGCACAAACACTCATTGTTTTAACTGCTCGTGGAACTAATGTTTAGTTATGAAAATAATAACCGTTATATGCCTCCATCCGCTCTCCCTTTACAGCATCTCCTTTTTTATTTGCCCACTTTTGCAAGTGTACAGATAAGGTATGCAAAGAAAGTGTAGCAAGTAATTTATAGCTATGAATATAACATTAGGATAATGTTTCATTCTGTTACAAAGGCGAAATTTCTCTTCCTTGTGTAGACAGGTGTTCTTTTTTGCTCACTTCTGAATAGTAAATATCCAGACTCATTAAACTAAAGGCAAAGTTACGCTGTTGTTCGCTACAATGTATAAGGCAGGCTCAGAAATTCACCACCTCCTCCCTCTCTTTTCCCCTCAGCCCCCTCCCGAAAGAAAGAAAGAAAGAAAGAAAACACACACACACAATTTTACTGAAGATAGGGAAAGGGCAAAGCAGGATTGGGGTAAATCTCATTACATCTGCTCTAATCGCTTAGCAACACAAAGCCTTTTCTTGTATTAGCGCGGAGAGCCTTTCAGCGCTGCCTGACAGACAGTATTCAGTTAGCATTAGTAAACTCCATAAATCAGGGACTTCTTTGGGCGCAGTATAAGTTTTAGAGCTACTCAGGCTGGGGGCGCGGGGGGGGGGGGTGGAGAAGAGAAGCGGGGGGGGATGCAGATGGAGGTTGCTGGGCCACGGATTTATTAATTTATTTACCTATGTATTTATTTATCGTAATGCTGGAAGAGTGTCCCGTTAACAAATGCCTCTCCCCGAGTTCATGTGTGTCCCCCCACCGCCCCCAAATCAAGACCCTCGGGCAGCGACGGGGATGCACGGCAAGACACCCACCGCGGCCGCGTTGGGCCGCGGAGGAGGGCAGCGCTGCCCGCCCCCGACGTGCGCGGCGCCCCGCGAGGTCCGCGCCCGCGGAGCCGGGGGGGGGGGAGCCGGCGGGAACATCCCCGCGGCGTGGGTTTTCCCCTCGCTCCCCATGCCATCCCCAGGCCCCTCCGCTGCCCAAACTTTTTTCCGCGTGCGGGACCAGCGCCGGCCCCGCGAAGCCTCCGCGCCGCTCCCCCCGCCCCCCTCCGCGCTCAGGGCGCTCAGGTAAGAGCGGAGGGGGAAGACCCCCCCGGCCCTGATCCCGGAAAGGGGCGCAGGCACCCCGGAGAGCCTCCCCTTGCCCCCAGCCCGCCTCTCCCACCCTCCCCTCGGAGAGAGGCGCCGACCCGCACCCAGCCCTGCAAGGACGGGGCTTTGGGCAGCCTGGGGCGCTTTCCCCCTTTTTAACAACTTTTTCCCTCTCTTTTTCCTTTTCTTTGATTTTTTTTTAATTTTTTGTTTGTTTGTTCCCCCTCCTTTTCCTTTCCCTCCCCTTTTTCCTTTTTCCTTTTTTTTTTTTTTTTCCCTCTCCCCCCCCCGCGGCGCAGGTCCTGCCTTTTGTGTGCGGGCTCCCAGGGGCACAAAGGGGGGGGGGCTGCGGGGGCCGGGCAGGCAGCGGGCAGCGCTGCCCCCGCGCGTGTCACGCCTCAGCCTTTATTCCGGCGGCGGCGGCGGCGGCGCGGCGGGGCCCGCCGGGCTCGGGGGCGGCGTGCGCCCGCCGCAGCTGCCGCCCGCCCCGCTCCGCGCTCCGCGCTCCCCTGGCCGTGGGGAGGCCGCGGTGGTGGGGGGTGGGGAGGGTGGGGGTGGTGGGGGGGGGGCTGGGGAGGCAGGCAGCACGCGAGGAGAGCGGGCACCTGCCCAAGGCGAGGCGGGCGCGGCCGCGGCCGGGGGGACGCCCTGGCTCGCCGCTGCGCGCAACTCCATAATGCAGCGCGTATTACTCAGTGTATTCAGGGATTAGCTCGTCTTGAAGTGTAGGGGGGATTCTGTGTCTCCCCCCCTCCTCGCCTCCTCGGAAAAGGGGAGCGGGGAGAAGCGCCCCCCCCCCCCCCCGGCCGCCCCCCCCGTCCGTCCCAGCGCACAGCAACTTCTTGCTCCCAAGCGAGCTCGCTTTTAGCGTGTCAGCCGGCACAATGCAGGGCTAATTCCTGCTGCAAAAGGCAAGTGGTGAGGAATCAATCGCAGGCTTTATGCAATCAAAAGGGATGATGGGTTTGGGGTTGGGATTTTTTTTTTTTTTTTTAAAGTTCCCTGCCCCAGACTGAATTTCTCCTGCTCCTTACTCCCGTCCTATTAATAATCCCATGCAGGCGATTGCAGACCGAGGTAAAGCTATCATTTGTATGCGCCTGAAGATTAATTTCCCCCATGTACCAACTCAACGGCATAGTTATCTCTTTAACAGGGAAAACAGTTTGGCTCCATTGTCGGGTTGCCAAGACCGCCTTTTGAGAAAGGGAGCCCGGCTAGCCTCTGATCAAACTCAAAGGTTAGTTAAAAGACAAAAACAGCTGAAAATCTTCATGAATAATGCTGTTTCCCCGAGCCCAGTGTAGTGCAAGCGCACATTTCAATGCCAGAGCATTTTGTTATGCTGCTCGCCTAAGTCAGAATTTCACAGAAAAGGCAGAGAAGAAAAGCTCCAACAATTAGAGGGGGCCTGTCAGAAAACATTAACGCCTTCCTCGCCCAGCCTGTCAAGCGTGCTGGAAATAAAAAACTGGCATAGCGAATCGCACCTCCACCCTCCGGAGCTGCGGGAGGGGAGAGGGAGGGGGGGTTAGGGACAGAGAAGTAGAGAGAGAGAGACAAATGGACAGGCCCAGGCAGTTAACAGTCCCCCTCAGCTTTGCAGTTCGTCCAAAAGCTGGAAAAAGAAGGGGAAAGGACCTGCAGCTGGATGTTCCCTCTTGATATTCATCCCTCTGTTTCATGCTCCAGAATTGTAGTTTCTGTCAGGACCATCACACGCACTCACACCATCCCTCTGCATCTTCAGCCCTTTCCTGCATTCACACGAGGTGCTCGGTGAAACAGCAGCATGGCAGAGCTGTTACCACCTTTTGCTTTCTGCTCCCTCCAAGGTCCCACTTCTAAGTTTCTGTGTCTGTGGCCATGCAGATGTCCAGTGTGGCTGACCCACAGCTGGGCTGAAGCATCTCTTGTCAGAGGAGCTGTGGCCCTGTGTAGCACCAGAGCTATCTTGCTCTTTAGATTTTTTTAGGAAAACGTATTTCAAATGTACAGCTTTAACTACCCAGACCCGCTACCAACATGCTTGAGTCCTTTTCCCTAGTGAAATACCTATTGACAAGGACACCAAACTATTTAAAGCCTCCCTTGCACTGCCTGTAAGTGAACATCTAGGCTTTGACTTTCCTGGCGAAAGCATGGATTTTTCCCAAGCATTTAAATTACAAGAGAGCTCTGCTTCTTCTCTTACTGTAAGCAAAACCTTAGACCATCACTTAAATACCTTTTTTTTTGCCCTTGTTGCCCTTGTTGCCTTTGTTGTCCCATTGCAAATACATGTATATGTTAATATCTGATAAGCACCAGATCAGTACTGTGCAGCTTCTATAGCCAGTCTTTTGCTGGGGGGGAAGAGCAGGGGAAAGTACTGCTGTGTATTGTAGTATTCTCATGTAGGTTGAAAAAATAAAATTCCAGCAAAATATTAAGTGACTGAAGAAAAGGAGTATCTCCAAACCTCATCTGAGGTGTTCTAGGGGGTTATATCAGTAAAGGGGCACAGCAACACAGCTCAGACTACATGTGAAAGAAAGATGAGTCAGACTTTGCCCATGGTTAAAGAGCTGTGTGATTCCTACATATCCTACGGGGAAGGACCTCTGACCTCAGGGACAGGCGCCCCAGCCATCCATCCCACGCACACCCTGGAGCAGCACAGTGCATCCAGGCAATATGGTGCTTGCGGCCCCCCTGCAGAGAAGGCAGGCGTTTCCTGCGGCTTTGGAATCAGATGTGTGCCCAGAAGGATGTAAGCAAAGCAAGAGCCCCACTGAGCGCTGGTACTTTCATTGGCTCTGACACTTTTGTCCTGGGCAAACACAAGCAGTTGGTAGGAGAGGGAAGTTTCATGAGGTCCCTTCTCTCCCTCTGTCTGGCTACCTGGTACTTACTATACTAATTGCAGAGGGAGAGGCTGGGTAAAAATGCAGGGAAGGGCAGCTAAGGGAAAGCTGCTTTTTTTGTGACAAGGCGTTGATCTTGGACTGAAGCTATCTAGATTCATCGCTGGCTATGATTTGGTCCTGTCTCAATCTATTTTAGCCTGAGATCCACAAATGCTAAACAGAGACCACAAGTAGTTCCTCACAGGTGCCCGGGGATGTGCAGCATTGGGAGAACGTGAGAAAGCCAGCAAGACAGAGGGGGTCGCTGATCCAGACTCTGCTCTTGTGCAAAGTGCTGTGGGAAGAGCCAGTGCATATTAATAGTCTGCCTTATTTTTCTGGGGGACAGACAATCCATGTGTCCTTTCATCCCACTGTGAACAGGATTCAGTCCTGTTTGTGCTCTTCACCTACCACCCCAGAAAGGGACAGTTACGTATTTTTCCCAGAAGAGCTTGACTTCCCCTAAAACATCAGAGCAAACATCTGTATGTTGTCCTAAATGTTACCTGGAAGCTGCTTGGGAGCAAAATTCCTTTGAAAATGTCACCCACCAGGCCATGTGTTTCAACCCTCTCTTAGACCCTGTAAACAACTGCAGCAGTCAAGTTGCCCAAGTTTTCTGCTGGTCACTCCTACTTTGCAGCAACACGTTGCTTTCTTGCTTTCTGCTTTTATAAACTCCCAATAGCACTGGGGAAGGAAAGGTAAAAATCACAAAGACCCCTATAAATCAGGCTCAGTGGCATAGTCCAAGCCTTTGCGATAGGGGTGGGGATAATCTTCTGAAATGGAGCCCAAACTCATTTGGTCCAATTTCACAGAAGCAGATTACAGAAAGAGCCCATGTACCCCTTTTGGGAAGGGGTCCTCCTCCCTTCCCCCCCAACCACACCACTCTCTCGTTTGCCCTCCCCTCCTGTGGCTCGTTGGAGCTGTGAGCTATTTTAATTTGCACTTGCTGCACCGGCAGGGCTATATTACGCTGGAACAGGAAAGGGAAAGCCCCACATTAGTAAAGTGTGAAATGCAGTTTTAACTGAAAAGGGACGCCATTTCGACAGGATTATACCGTGACAGTGCAGATTAAAACCCTGCCATATGGCCTAAGATAGGCTTGCTTTTACTTTCAGGTAACAACGCATTGCTAATTAAGTGGCGATGACATTTCTAAATGAAAAAAAAAAAGGAAAAAGAAAAAAAAGCCACCTGTATGTGAAATAAAGACAGTCAAGTGAAGGGAAGACATTAGTCGGCGCTAATAATACTGGAAATCAGCCCTCTTTTATCATTGCGGTTTGCTTTGAATAGGAGAGGGAATTTGTTTGATTTGTTACTGAGTAAACAATAATTCACGTGTGCACTCAGAGAAGTGAACGTGGTGCTCCTGAAAGGAGCCCGACTGACAGCACGGGAGAGCAAAGTCCTGCATCACATCCAGGACAAACACGGCCCGGGCTATAGTGTGGAGAGGTTCCCCACCCTGCTTTGCCAAGGGCCTGCAAGAGGGTGACGGAGGGTTTCCCTGAGCAAGGCAGGAAGCCAGCCTGCCTGTTTAAGTGTCGGTTACATTTAAGCACGTGCCTAAATGCCTCACTGTATATGGGAGATCTTCACTTTTGCATCTCTGAGGGTACACCAGCGAATGATGCTATAACCAGTCAACACAAAACCTACAGTCCTTCCTACATCCACTACTGTGTCACTGTGGGACAGCAATAGCTTTAAGACAATAAATGGGATAATATCAGACTGTTGGTCTACAAGCAAAGGATCACTGGTAATTAATAACCAACCCCTTGAGCCTTTCACATGAAAGATGTTCTTCAACGATCTGAGACTTTTACTGGAAGTTTCTAAGCAACGTCTGTGTATATTCCTCCACGCCATACAAACTGCATTTGGAGCTGCTGACCCAAAAGGCTGAAGAACAAGCAGTGGGACACACTTTGCTTCATCCTGTTTTAACTTTCATAGCAAGCCACATTTTAGGTTACTGTAATGCACATCGTGTTGGTCTGCTCAGCTATGGGCCCTGACCTAGCAAGGACACTTACAGTGTCATATCCTGTCAAACCTGAGGTACTGCCAAAAAAAAAAAAAGCAGCACAACTGTATCTCTTCCATCTCTCACTGGCTGTGTTGCTGCCCGGATGAACTCCAATGTTTCATGTAGTCCTCACAGATTTTTTATGCTCAATGATTTGAAGTTGGAATTGAGCACCCAGGTAAGGTTCTAGACAGATGTATGTCCATGGATGAGCCTGGCAGCACTTTACACTTTCTGCTCTCAGATTTTTGCTTGCTTTTCCTGCACCTCTTTGGCCTCCTGTTTCTCATATCTGGGGCTGCGGCAGCTTGAGAGTTATGCCTTGAACTAGTTTCCAGGGTAAGTAGCCATTTGCATATGTCTTCATGCAGGCACTCTCACATCCCTCACCAGCATGGTATATCAAGAAAAAGTGTGGGGTGAAAGGAGAGCAGCAAACCAAGGAGAAAGCACAGACATAACTTTCAGAAGTATCTCATTGCAAATGCTACCCACCTTAATCCCAAATTCCCCTGGGCTTCACCAAAGGTTTGGGTTCGGCCTCTTAGGGGCCTTCTGGTGAGGACGGTGGCCAACTTCTCCTGCCTCTGAGGCCAGCGAGCCTGTAGGAGATGAGTAAAAATGCTGGCAACTGCCCCTACCTGTGCAGAAAGAGGGACAGCACGGACCTGCAGTATCACAGGATGCAGTACAAGATGCTATGGGAGAAAGTCACAGTAATCATGAAAGGGAGAGAGGCTCCCTACCCAACAGCCGTGCCACGTACTGCTGAGCAGGACATCAGCACAGAGCAGGATTGCTGATGAGCAAAACGGGAGTGTACAGAAAGAGCAGCACTGGGCAGACACCCCCGAGACCCTGAGACCCAGGCAGTGCCAGCTTCAGGAGATGATCCCACAGCAGCAAGCAGCATCCTGGGGCTTCTGTGGCTCCCTCTCCTCGTGTCCACACATATGTCAGAAGAAAGACGTGTTTGTGCAAGTGGCTAGTAGAGGAGGTTGGCGGGAGTGTGAGACAAGCACAGGAGGATGACGGCTTTATGCTCCATTCACCTACCTGGTCTTTTTCTGAACCCAGATATATTTTCACCTTCTACAACACCCCGTGGCAATCACCGTAAAGGGATTATGATGTACAGACAAACAGAAATAAAATAGCTGCTGGCAGCAGCAGTGAGTAGACTTTCTCCCTTCCTCCCCTGCTCCAAAGTTTCTTGTCAGAAGACCACCGTGGCTGCAGGCGCAGGTGATGAGGACAATGACAGGTCCACGAGGGGCACTCTGCTCAGTCTGGGTTGTCCCTTGGCTTCTCTGCATGGCCAAAACCTGTCTTCTTGGCACATCACTTTTAGTTACCACTACTCCTTCTCGCTCTGTGTGGGGAACTGCTACTGACCAATGGAGCATTTATAAATAGAACAATGTTTAATTAACACAACAGTAGGACAGACTTGTTGAAATACTTCCCAGACAGCAGGCAAGAGTCCTGACAAGGAGACTATTATGGGAATTTTAATGAATCCTTCCAGAGTGGGACAGCTTCCATACACCTACATTGCAATGACTAATTTTGTTTGTGAAAATTGTATTGGTAAATGATGCAGAGTGACAATAACGTTGGGGACCAGCGAACTGAATAAAGTCACTGGGTGACTATGTGAAATACTGCCTACAGGACAAAGCAGAGTGCTTACTAAATGCAGTGCAGTCATGGGTCCGAGTGCCCAAAAGCCCACGTCAGACCCAGCTACAAATGTAGTTTGCATAAGGCAGGCAAAGAAGCAATTAAATAACCCAAACAAGGATCTAGCTGTGCCAGATGCCACCACAGCATGAAAAGAGGCAAGGGCTGCACAACTACTTCTGTGAGACACGACCAGGAGCATGTGCCTTATTAACACCACTGTTAAATGCATGCCTGCTGGCTGCTACTGTTGTAATCGAGACAACGCACACATATCCTTGCCATCTCCCTATCTAAGAAAACAGGAAATTAAAATTGGCTACCTCAGTGATGGGCCTGTGTAAGGTTCCCACCTACCATACAACAGCCACTTCTTCTAACAGGGATGTGTGAAATGTGAATCAAGAGGCACTGAAAGGACAAGGTTTACAATGTCAGTGCATTCCCTTAAGTCCACCTCCTCCTAGCTCTGTAAACTATACTTTATCCTCTAGCAGAGACATTGTACACCATCGATAACCCAGTGGCCATAACCAATAAGTACTAATGAGCTCAGAAGTTCAGAAACAGCCTCTTATCCTTCAAGATCTTAAGCAACGAAGCTCCTAGGAACACAGTCTGCAATGACAAATGGGTTATTCTTGAATTTGCCGGTTCAGCTGTCCACTGCTATACTGTATGGACAGTAGCCAGCAAGAGACTCTCTGCAGACCCTGTTCTTCTGACTTCATCATCATTACATATCTGAGGTTCTTTTTCCTAAAAGATCTAGATATTAATGGACAGATTCAAGATATGCATTATCTAGCCAGGGAGCCTGGGCACGGCCAGTTTTCTTCTCTAGTTTTGCCATTTTCTCTCCCTTACAAGCATGTGACATTTTTTTCTGGAGTATGGCAAATTAGGTGAATGCACATCGATTATTGAAATATGTTGCACTGCACTCCAAACAAAATGGTGTTGCAAGGTTAGTTTTCCATGCAAGTGTGTGCTACAATACTAATATGCATAGTCAAATACAGGTTTTGGTGCATTACTTCACACATTCAGGAGCAAAATCATCTCTGATTTATTGGGCTAGACAATGACATACACAGAGCTGACTAAGCCAACAAAATTATTGCTGAAAACTTCGGTAACACATAAGGATTTCACTGAACTGGAGTGAAACTTTGCAACTCCTGTGGTGACCGATTCCCCCCCCCCCCCGCTTCTCTCTCTCTAGGCCGAAAGGTGTGCGCCAACAGGATGCACACTGGCCTACAAACCACAAGGACACAGAGGATGCTTAGAAAACCCCTTATGGTGCCTAAGTTGAAAAAGCACTTACTGTGCCTAAAGTCGAAAAAGCACTTGGCCTGTGGTTTGTGGTTTGATTTCAGATCACAGCTGCAAGCAATTGCGCAGAGGTAAAGCAACCTTTCTCTGTCAAAGCTGACTTTAGGACAGAGCTAACTGAGGATCTCACTAGCGCGGTGATATCCTCCCTGCCAAGGACACTTGACCGTATGACACTGCCAGTCGCTTTAGTTGCAATTGTAAGTGTTATCTGTATTATCATCATTCTTGTTACTATCAAATTAGTATATGCTCTTATCCGTGACTATCTGAATAAAGTTAGATCTAATATAGCAACTATTACCGCATACCTAGATGCTTAATAAAACGTACATATATTGGCAATCCTGATATTTAATTGGCTTAGTTCTCTTCCTATTGGAACCCAATGGGTACTTTTATTTCCTATTTTCAAATATTATTTTGTGGACATTGGTTTGGTATTGGATGTATACCTACTTTAAACAGCTGGGGGGAAGTAAGGCAGCTGAGGAGGAACCTGGGCATTATACCGTGGAGGATAGCCCAGGTCTGTCTCCTTGGTGGTCTGAAACTTTACCAACGCATAACCCCTCAGGGTAGTTGGGTTGTGACAACTGCTTGCCATAAGCCTTGGTTTGCTGAGGAAAAGAGATGAGGAAGGAGAGGATATGTCCTTTCTACTGCTACAGATGCTGCTGCACTCTGAGGTGCAGGTTGCGAAAACATTGATTATTTTTATCCACATGCATCTGTTTCCTGTTGAATCCTTCCTTTTGCATAATGTGTGCCTGTCAGATTAACGCAGTGCTTCACCCCCAAACAAAAGTGCTGGCCTCCGACAAATCTATCTGCAGTACACCTAGCTCCATCGGTGGGCATATTATAAAAGGTAATGAGCATGACACTCCCCTTAGCCCCAGCTGCTGTAGCAGCGTGTAATGAGCCCTGCTCTACGGACTCCGGCTCTCACACTAAAACGCCATTGAGAAGTGAGACAGCATGCCACTGAATTTAATTTACCGCTTAGCATCAGCTGGCCCCAGATGATGGAAGGTCATCTGGATGGAGGGTCAAGTGGTATAAACAGCTCCAAATCTCCCTTCTGCCCAAGGGCTCAGAGCCGGCAAGCCCCACGGCAAGCAGGCACAGGCCCGATGGGGGCACGTGGGCTGAGCAGGCTCCACAGGCGGATTCCTTCGGAGCATCTGCTCTCCTAGATGAGGAACCCCTCCCATTGACTGTATCCCATCAGCATTTTCACAGCAATTTAGAGAAAATCCAATGCAATAGGCCAGGTTCCTTGGAGGAGTTAGTCTGCGATTGTAGGTACTTCTCTTCTGGTAGAGTAACTTTCCTACCTCCATAACAACACGTCACACTGTATTTTGCTTGTAAGGTACCAAGGATTTTTAGATCACAAAGTACCATCATTCCATTTCAAGAAAGAGAAGCTGGAGGGAGGGTTTGAGTACTCCAGAAAGGGCCAATACCAGAGGTTGAAGGGAAGAAATAAGAAAAGGGGAGCACGTGGCGATACCACCTTCAGTGATGTATGGCTCAAGGATGTGCAGAGCCAAAGGCAGTGACATTGTATTTAATTTCTCCCAGAGATTTTTTTCTGCCATGGACTTGTATAAATATGTTCTAAGTGGCACTGAGCTTTGGGTGCATGTAAAACTAAGCCTGATCAATGAGAAATCTTAAAAGATTCATTTGTTATGTTCAACCTAAGGGTCAGACCTGCCTCTGCTGACAGAGACTAACTAGTCATCCCGTGCTCCAGAGGATTGTGATCCTGGGAGAGCAGGACTGAGAAGCACCAGCCTGGCAGGGGAGGGGTGCTCTTTCCCATTGGGAAGATGGGTAATGCTGTTTAAGGATGTCCCAGCCTTAAACCCAGAGATGTGACTGTCCAGTAAGAAACAGCACGGCCAGATCCAGGCCTCTGAAAAATGGAACGCTGCTAGTGGGGATGGGGGCCTGGGGCATGACATGCTCCAGGCAATCTCTGCACCTGCTCTTCAAAGACACAATCATTGAATCCAGTGAGACCACCTGAGGAGTAGGAAACCTTCCTGAGAGAGTAGCATAGGCAGAATCAGACCCCCAGGGAGTGAAATATGGGTCTTTAAAAATTGACCTCACTGTGTGGTGGCAGGTTTCTAGCTGGTTTGTGCGCCTGGATACTTGCTCACATGTCTCTACAGCACAATGCGTGTGCTTGGCTCGGCGCAGCCCATACGTACGCGTGTTCCTTCCCCACTTACAGCACACCAGGGGCTTGGTACAGGCCACAGACGCACGTGTGGGGTTGCGGGGGCCCAAAGACAGAGCTGTACAGCTACATCCATGTGGGCAGGCTGTGCAGCACAAAGCCAGGTACCATGGCTTTTCCAGCATACTGGTACTGCATGGACTGAGCGCGCGTTTATGCCCCAAATGTTTCTCCTTCTTTAGATATTGCCACCTCTTCCAGCGCGGACAAAGACCTGTTTGTGAGGCTGCGCTCCTTTTCTGCAGGGATGACAGGTGGGAACGAAGGTCTGATATAAATATACCCTGATTTGAAGTGGGTTGTGAGTGGGATCTAGCCTAATTTTCCACCCTGAACAAACAATTTTACTTTGTGCGAAACTTTCTCTAAAGAGAATGAGCTCAATTAAGAAAACCACAACAACACAACTTTTAAAAAATACCGTCGTCATTGTCCGTGTGGGTTTTGGGTGGGCTGTGGAAATTGATTTACGAGTCAACCACTTTTCTCTTTTCTTGCCATCTCTCGCTTGAGTGGTTTGTAGGCCTTGGCCCTTTCTTTCACTCAAGGAGAATAAGGTTGTCTATGGAAGAGGTCAGCATTTCAAATTGGTGGAGTTCAACTGCACAAATGACATAGAACTGACAAGAAAAGACAGGGGGTTTGGAGGTCATAGACTGCATAGGTCCTGGTTAGGGTTTTTGCTTTGTGATGGGACCTGGCACCAAAATGAATTAAATAACAGGCTTAAGGACTATTGAGGGAGGGCTGAATGCAAATCAAAGATAAGTAGAAGTTTTCTTTCCTAAAAGGGGAATAATTTTTTTCCTTACCTCCCCCTTTCCATATCTGCACAGGCAAGGTCTGCATGTTAAACATGATTTAGCAGGCATTATTCTGGAGCCTTTTCATCAGGTTTCTGCAGTGATTGCCTATCTTGGCCTATGATTAATGATCTGCTGTGCAATTTGGAGGCTATAATGACTCAACAATCCACACACAAACTATATAGTCGCATTCCTTTTGCAGATTTGCCAAGCTGTTACCAAGGGGCCCACAACCAAGCAGGATTGTTAGAGAGATAGCTAAACATTTCTGCAAATGCCATTCTGCCCTTATCTTGCTGAGAAGTGCATTGGGCAGCAGGCTCATTTACAAAATTCAAAGCCTAGATTTCAGTGGTTCCTTTAAAAAAAATTCTGGACTGAAATAATCATTAAAAAGGTTGGTAAGAAAAGATCCTGGTATATGGCCTCTCAGTGATTATACAGACAAAATACTTTCTTTGTTTCCAAATTTTGAATCTGATTAATTGAGGCCTAATGCTATTAATGCAGTTTGAAAGAGAAAAGTTAATCTTTGGAAACCCATGCCATAAACGAAATCTGAAAATCTAAGCAGATTTTGAAGCGAAAGCTTTGTCTTCATTTCAGTTTCTATACAGGAATAGGTTATGAGGATTTATTTATAGATTTCAACTGGATCTGTATCTGGTTAAAAACTGTCTGTAGAATAACCACTTTATAAACTTTTTTTGTTCAAAACATGGGTCCTGATGAGAGTCATCTTGGAAAATCCGTAGTTCCTGTTTGTGAGGTTGTTTTCAATAAAAGTAAATGCAAACAGGAAAAGCAAGGACAGAGCTACAGATGGAGTCCGTCTTTCAGAAGGACATCAGTTATGAAAAATAGTTACAGAATAATCTATATATGTTCCTGTTTCCATTATTAATCGTTAGATGCAGGCCGAATAATTCAGTCATAACCAAAACAGTTCTGGTATTAGTTCACTGCAG
The DNA here is from genome assembly GCF_018139145.2 of Gymnogyps californianus. NCBI lineage: Eukaryota > Metazoa > Chordata > Aves > Accipitriformes > Cathartidae > Gymnogyps > Gymnogyps californianus. The sequence continues at coordinate 156,834,948 of NC_059471.1, forward strand.
TCACATTCACTTTAATGAATCATCCAGTTTTAGTTTCCTTTTTGTCTGGCTTGAGGGGACGGGACCTGGAAGGGCATATAGCAGATCCATCCTGTACATCATATTATTACTATTTTCATCATTATTATTATTATGGAAGTGCCTGGAAGCTTTAAACAAGGATAGAGCCCCACTGTGCTAATGTTGAACCCTCATAATAACATTGTACCCTCATGATGAAAGGTATCTCTTAGTTCTGTACATAATGCACTGAGACCCTGATTTTGGAAAGCCTTCATGGTTCCAGATTTAAGTACAAGTGTAAGTGCTTCTCTGCATCCAGGCTTAAGAAAATACATTACACTTTATTCTATGTCCAGAGTGAAGGCCGATATGTCTCCAAGCCATTTGGGAAGATGACCTTTCTCTGATCCCACTGCAGGCAACGGCAACCTCCCCCGACTCTGGCTTCAGAGCCCAACATGTTAGACAGTGCCTGTTTAAAGAAACATTTTTAATACTAAATACAAATAGGAAATATACAATATGTAACTCAAAGGCTTAGAGCAGAGTTTCCTGCTAATGGGGAGGAAGGAGTAAGAAACCTTCGTCTATGAACACACTCAAGCAAAGCAGCATTTACCCTCCCCTCTCTGTATAGGGGCTTTCACCCTTATGCCAAAAGCCAACTCACAGCGATGCGCCGTGGATGTTCTACTATTTTGTAGGTTTTTAACTAATCTTTGCCTCAAATACATACATACATAAATAAATAAAATCAGCTGTGAGCACACTGCTGTACAGCCACGATAGTGCTGCTGTGCATTTAAGTCTATTAATCTGTGAATGGTTGTGTAGCTGACACTGCCTTCAGGGCAAAGGGATGGACTAGATCAGGGTCAACAACCTTTCAATGGTACTCTGCTCGCCTGTGGTTATCAGCCCTGCAGCAGAGGTTACGCAGGACAGCCAGAGCTCATCAGTAGCTGGAAGATACTGCCTCTCAGAGGGGCAAAAACCTGCTGCTGCAATGGGATCATTGGCCTGTGTGAAACAACCACTCCTCCTGATTCAGGGAGCGAAGCAAAGGCAGCAGCGGGGAGCCCTTAAACCTCTCAGATTTCACTCTCAGGATGCCATGGCCTGTAGCTCCCAGCCTTGCCTGTGCCTCTGAAAATCAGTACCTGTCCTCTCAGGTGGATGGTGTCTCCAAATCTGTTCGGGACTCCTCTTCTTTGACTTCATGAAAGTCAGAAAGCACAGAAGAAAAAAAAGGATCCACACAACCAAAAAAGGATCAGAGCAGGTCTATTCAGAGGAAATATTTTGTCTGGGAGCCCACAGGAGATTCTGAAAAGGATGAGAAAGTCAACAAACAATGAATGCTAATTTAAAAGCATCTTTAGTTGCTTTCTGTGTGAGTGGAGCTTGCTCTGCACCTCTGCATCCACATGGATAGTAACTTGGACGGGAGCAAGACAAGGATCCCCACTGGCATCAGACCTCCACCACCCTCTGCGGAAAACTTAGCACTGAGAGGGACACACAGCCTCCACAACAGCTACGTCCTTGGCTTTTCTACTGGAACCAGCTGTTTCAAATGTGGGAAGTGTTTTCTGTGAGACAGCCAACTGCCTGCTAGGCAGTGTGATGAGGTCAACCTTATTTCACACTGGTCATCACCTCTCAGTTCCTTGTGTTTAGCGACCTTAGGTTGAACAGTTGCTTAAAGGTGAACTGGACTGAGATTTTCAGAGGTCATGAGTGAGTCTGAAGACCACGGTGTCTGGATATACAAGAGGGAACATCTCAGGAGTTTAATTTACTTGAAGGATGTTTCCAATGCTTTCAACAAACCAAGCTCCTTCAAGGTATCTCTCCCTGAACACTCAGAATTACTAGTCCATTTTTTAAAAGCTCTTTAGCAAATTTTGTCATGTTCCCAGTTATCGGAGTGAGTCAGCTTCACACTTGACATGAACCATGTACGTCTACAAATTGAACTGGAATATGGATGAGAAGATGAGTTGTCCATCAGGTTTCTTAGCACACCACCTTCGATCTTGTCAGACTGGAAGCCTGCTAGAACCAGGTCTTTTGAATTATTTTGGCATTTTCCTTTCCGACTCAGAAAAAGGAGCACAAACAGGATCAAGTTGCAGAGAAGGGGAAGTCATTTGAACCGTTTCAACCTTCAGAAAAGGTTTGCTGCGGTGTGGTGCAAATATTACTGTTGATTATTGACAGGGACAGGGCAGGCTTTCTTTCTTCTGATTTCTAATCCCAATGCATTTCATACACTGTAAGTTCCCAGGTGATGCTCGTGTACCTATGTTTGTGTGTACTGCTCAGTGTGCAACAACCGTAAGGACGGACAATAAAGAAAATACAGAGAAAATTAGTCGTTCTCTTTGAAACTGGGTGACTGGGCAGTATGAAAGAGACAGAAACTATGTTTATATGGACATGTCATACTGAGGTCACCATCAGTTTGCATACATATTACATTTAACTGGTAGATACAGTTTACTTTCCAAGAATGACTTGCATATGAACACAGGAGGAATAAGAATCACTCTAGCTTTGCTCTTGGCAACTTTTTGTAGTCCAGGTGTTCCAGGAGGAAAGACTCTGGTCTTGAGTGATGGCTCAGCACTCCTGGAGGGCTAGAGTTCAAGTGTTGGGATTCAAATTTTAAGGAAGTTAGAGACTTTTACACATGGCTGCAAGGCACATCATACCAACGTGGTTTGGAATCTGAGAATGACTTAAGCCAGACCTCTCCTTTGATGAGAGAGGAAGTGAGTTTAGGTAAAAGTATTGTAGCTTCAAGAATGTGGACAAGTGTGTAATTTTCCATAAGGCAGTGAGAAGAGAAAAATATGAATTTCATCAGAAGCTGAAAAATCTGCCCCAGAATCACCCAGAATTACCAGGTGACTATTTGCCAAACTAACACACAGTGAGTAGCTGAGCTAGTAGATCGTTTCTTTGAAATGAGTGTAACAAACCATCATGCTGGCTGTTGGCAAACAGTGGCTGACAGTTGCAAACACCATTTTCATGGGTTATTTTGAAAGTCACGAGTATACAATTTGAGACAGGCAAACAGGGATGATCACAGCTATTTCTAAGGAAGCCTGCCCACAGAAGCACAGTTTGCCCAGAGTTGTATCTCTCTCTTCACGTGGGAAACCATCATTTTTGCCCAGCTTACAGAATCACCTTTAGGATGCATGTCAGCCAGTTGCAAAGACAGGAGCTAGAAGTTAATCCTTGTAAATAAATAGAAAGTATTGAATGATCAGTCCCTCTATAGGGAAACCTTTTTTCCAAACCTCTTTTTAAGTCGTTTGAGCACCTTTATATGCCAAAGGTAGGTAAAATGGCGTCATAGGGCTGAAATAGCTAAGAACCTGGGAGAGACTTTGCAAGGAATAGGAATGCCCTTTTTCTACACTGCCTGTGGTCATGCAGAAGCACGACAGTGTATGTTCCAGAAATTAAAATCTTGGCCTTCTAATACATTTTGTTCTGCTTGCTAACTAAATGCAGGGAAAGACAGGCATCTCTCTCAGGTCTTGTATACTCTATTGGTTTTAATAGGAACTATGGGGCTGACTTTTCACAGATCAAGCAGCTAGTTTTTGCTGTATTTGCTTTAAGCCGAGCACTGTAATCCAGAGATTAATAGATTAAATAGCAAGGGCTAAGACAAAGTATTTTTCAAAGCTAAGAACAGTTGTGTTATGAGGGCTGGACCAAAAATCTGAGCTTCAGATTACCTATTTAAGGGATCAGAATCACATAAAGGGTTAATATCTGCTCCTCCAGATGTGAACTTCATTAATTTAATCTAAAACATCTTGAGAGATAATAATACACATATTTTCAATTACAACAATTATTTAAACAACCTTAATCTTGCACTTCATGAAACCATTTACATTCACTCTAATGTCAAGCTCTGCAGGGGAATATGTTAACACAGGAAATGTAGCATCTTCTAATTACAGCACTTCCATAAAACAGAAACAAAACTGAGTTTTGAAGGCTGAGCTGAGAGCAGGGACTATTCCATGGCAGACGGGAATGCAGAAGCACCAGGGCCAGTTGCAGTCAGATGGGTATACTATATTTTACTTCTCTGTGGAGACACCGGCACACATGCCTGGGAAAAGATGTATTATCACAAAACAGGCATGTCATTTTGGAGTAAGAACACTCTCATTGACTGAGTAGCTTCCATAGTTAAAGGTCATAAAAGAGAATTACTATGTTGTTATATACTCTGATCTTCCTACAAGCCTGACACAGCTCATCAGAGGGTCACAACCCAAAATCATATGCAGAATGAATAGCATCTATGCAATATTTTCAGTTTCTCAGTCAGAACAAGAGAGGCAACTCTGATCTCTGCCATCTACTGTGGAAAGAGAGCAGCAAATGGCAGCACAGTATTTCCCTGTCAGTCAGACCTGATGCTGTCTGAAAGCACCAGTCCCATTTCACTCCTGGGGCTTTGCTTCAGCTCTGAAGGCCTCCATAGTGCTCGCACCACAGGCAGCTGCCTCAGGCTGGCCTCCTGCACGGCTCTGTGCAGCTCAGCTCTTGGGGCCACCACAGCAGCTTGGAGGTTACAGCTAAGAAACGACTCCCCAGGCCAGGATGTCATGTTGATGTACTGAAGCTTTAAAGGACATGTCAGGAAAAGTGTTATGAATCTTCAGATGGGAAAACTTCAGATTATCACTCCAGACACGGTGCTGACACTGCATCAGTGTGTTGTTCTCCATGGCAGTGGAAATGCACCCACTGCTAGCATGGATATATGGGTGGGCAGCTCAGAGGTGTTCATGGCCCATTGAAATTCACTATGAGTTGGGTACCACACTGCTTCAGCTGTCTTGGTAAATCCTGACCTTACCTTACCTTTTCCTGTTATCTGATACGATTTTCCCAACTGTGTCAATGACTTTACTGCTTTGTAGCAGTAACAATCTGCAAGTAATATGATGCTAGTAGGCAAAGACACCAGTTTACGCTAGAACCCTTTGTATGACGTGTCACACAAAGAGCAAAGACTATTTCTATCAAGGGAGACTTGCTGTAAAGAGCTTTTCTGTCACATTCGGTCATCAAAATGTGTATGCATCTTTTTGGAGATGCAGCAGCTTAATTCCCTCTTTGAATTTGACTGGACCACTGGCTGTCTGTAGCTGACAAATTGACTGCAGAAAAGCCAGCATAGAAATATGTCCTTCCTGGAATAAATACACAGGTGTGCGCATGTATGTTCAAACCCAGCATCCACCACAAGTGATTACCTCAACCGTTTGATGATGTAACTTAGTGGTGCTATGTCTATGCTGTACAGGTATATAACTGTCCCCCTCCCCAACCCTACACCCCTCTTGGTGATAGGCCATTTGCCGGCATACAACACAAGAAGCATGGTGGTTCTTTTAAGGGCTCTGGCACACAGAAGGAAATCAAAATCTGTCTTAAAATAATGAAGCAATCTTGTGCAAAAAGTTTCCAAGTGTAGCAAAGGCTCATCCATCTAATAAATGCCCCCCAACCCACCCGCCAGTAGAAAGGCTCAGTGGTGCAGGGAGCAGGGGCTGGGAGAGGGTGATGGGGAGGGATTTTTTTTTTTTTCAAATTGCAATTGTTTGGGTTGCTGATCCAAGGTAAATGACAAGAAATCAAAAACCACCCCCAACACACATATTTCAACTAAAGCAAATGCTTGGGATTATTTTTTTCCCCTCTGTGTCTGTTTGAAGGTATTCTCCTAAGTTGACAAGCACGTGTTTTGGAGACCATTGAAAAGTTTCTGCCATAAATAGAGGAGGCAGCTTGGCTTAAGTGTTGCTAGGGAATACCTGGCAACAGGCAACAATAGCCCTTTTAGAGAGCCCAGGGCAAACAGTGACCGTGGTAATGGGGTGGGCTTAAGGGAGGCTCCTTGCCCAAAGCCCCTCCACTCACACTGCGCCTCCAGCCCTGGGCTGTGTTCCGGAAATTCCCCGCACAAAGCTCCCCATTCAATGGGAGGCGGGCCCGTGCGTGTGCTTTTCTGGCAGGGAGGGGGGCTGCAGAGGGAGGGGGCCTTCTTGCCAAAAAAAAAAAAAAAGAAAAAAATCCCAACTTTTTTTTTTTCCCCTGCAAAGGCTAAGAGAAGCACAGAAAGTGCTAAGTTTGTAAAAGAAGCTGAAAAGGTTCAGAAAGGAGCATAATGGGGCCAGGGAATGCCCCGTGAATTTTGAACAGAGAGCAGAAAAGAGACCCTAAAAAGCAATTAGTGATGCTGCTTGTCGCTGAAGAGGGAGCTTGAAGGAGGTGGGAAATCGCAAAAGGAAGAGGGCAACTACAATCACTTAGTAAAGTACGAGGGAAGGGGGGGGGGGCAGGCACGGGGGAGAGAGACTGGCGCCTTCGGGAATTTTTATAGTAAAAGTTGATGGAGGCACACGGCGAGGGCAGCGTCCGAGGAGCGCCTGGAGCCGAAGGCACATGCCAAGCTGGGTCTTGGCTTCGCCTCCCCTGCTCATTTCTGCAAAAGCGGGGAAGCAGCAGGGCCAGGCTGCTGTCTCTCAGCTAGCCCAATGTGCTGCAGACTCAGCCTCAGTTCCTCACCCATCCCTGCGAGGAGGGCTCCTCAGCCAAGCGTCTCTACCTGATGGATGAAGGAGAGGGGGACATTTCTGAAAGACCTCTGGTCTCTCTTCCTCTCCTTCCTGCACCTCATTCCATTTCCAGAGCCATGCACAGACGTCTGTTTAGCCATACATTCACTGAGCAAAATAAAAATAACGCTGTCTGCTCATTAGCTAGGAGTTGTTAGGCGGAAAAAAAGAAGAAAAAAAGGGCTGTCTGAACAGGGCTGAATAGCTATAACCTTAATGGGTTGTCAGAAGTCTGCTGGCAGCAGAGTGAGGGCAGCCAATCCTCCTCTAGTCTTTTGTCCTAGACATTGTTTAGGATCAGTGGTAGCTCATTAGGTCGGGACAGTAATATTCCTAACGATCCTGTGGGGCTGAGGCTTCAGACTGTGTCTTCAGCTGTTTTCCTGATGTCAGTCTGATTCACAGAGACGTATTTATCTCGACAGAGATACTCTGGTGGAAAGCATTATTTACCTTTCATATCCTAATTACTAACCTTCAACAAAAGTTGCAGCTGGAAGGGGAGAAGAGGAAGCTGAGAGTCCTGCTTGCATGAACCGACGTGTGTTACAGTGAAAGGCAAGCTGGAAAAGCTAAGTAGATGGGGCCTTGGCCTACAATTTGGCCCTATGATTTGCCTCCTTCTATTTCAGATTCCATCTGTAAAGTAAGGATAATCACCCTTTTTGCATTCTGGGGTTGGTGGAGAAGAAAATACTAGAGTGTGAGGCTTCCAGGCAATGGGCCAGATAAGTAGCTAAAATGAATACCTTTCCTGCATTCAGGGGTCCTAGAGGGGCTGAGCTTTTTTGCTGCTGTTTTGTTTTTTCTGGTTTCTAACAAAAAAAAAATATTCTGAATTAAATTGTAAATCAGAATGGATTTTTAGTCATGTATAATTCCCCTTATATCCTATACTTATTTTCAGCCTAGCAACACGAATCTGCTGAGAAAGGGAGCAAAGTTAAACCCCCACCTTCCCTGAGGCACCTCCACCTCTGAGATACTGGGTGCAGGCGTGGGGCCAAGCAGATCCTATTCACTGAGACAGGCCAAAGCCCCACCGTTGGTCATATGTGCTGTCCGACAGTGTCACAAATACAAAATGACCTATTAGTAAAGTGATGAAACTGAAGGATAATTGATCATATGGTAGGTTTCCTTGTAATTAGGCAACACATTGTATATCCACTTGCCAGTCTTGCCAATCACAGAGAGCAAAGTACATTGTCATTCTCTGCCCTCTCCAAGACTTTACTTCAGTATTTAAGGCCTGAGGTTTTCTAAGGAAACTCTGAGAGCTCCGTGCAGCTGCCCTACATCCCTATTAAAAACCAGCCAAACTAACAAATAATGATGAAATGATTTCCTTATTTATTTTGTGTTAGAAAACAGAGTGGACAATGAGCTGCTCTCTGAAACAAAGGGGCAAGAACTACTCATCTCTTTCACTCCAGTAAGAGGATGGTAAGTATGCAAAGGTCAGCATACAGACACTGAAAGGTTCAAACCAAGAGCACGAGGCAATGGGAACAACATCCCCAGATCTTCGGTGAGCAGAAAGCCCACCAGCAGCTGCCTCTGTGGTGCTCCAGATCTGGCCAGAGCTGGAGCAGCAGCTGTGGGCATCCTGTGGACCAAAATATCTCCCCGGTGGCTCTGTCACATCCCCTATGCTAAGATCCTGGGAAATGATTTGGTGCCCCACAGGACACCATCAAAACACTTGGAGAGACACACAGAAAAAGGCTTATGGCTTCTCCACTGCAGCTTAGCTGTGATTGCATTTGGGTAACTCTGCTACCTGGAGCGAGTTGTAAATGAATATCGTGAATTATGAGTTCTCCATGAAGAGCCCTCCCACCACCCCAAGGAGGGATGGAATTTCAGACCCAAATTAGCATATTCTTACAATGGAGGGCATATTCTGCTGTCAGTGAAATGCCTGCTAGGCTAAAGGTTATTCTTCACAGGTTACCTAATTATAAGGGAGCATGGGCATCATTATAAGGGTGCCTGCCACCAGCAGCACACAACAGAGTGAGCAGGCCACGTCTCTGTCGAATAGATCCGGGAATGGATTTCTAGCTGATGGGCAGCAGAAGAAATGCTGCCTAGAGATGAAGCAATGGGACACATCTCACATCAGCTGCGAGATGGGTTTTGCTGAATACCTTTGCCAGGCTCCCTTTGCTGGCTGGTTTCTCTGGTACCCCAGAAACAGTTTAAATATTCAATCCCACAGCTGGGCTGCAACTGGCACAGGTGTCTGTGCCTGTATTCACAGGAATGAATCAACCTTGGCAGGATATAGCAAAAAGGGTGGTTTTTTTAGCAAATCATTAAATAACCAGCAGCATTTCTATTATATGAGTGAAATACTACAACTAATAGGACAAGTTCTGGTCTCTACCAGCATCAAGCAGAGAATAAATGATCACCAGAATCACTCAAAGGCTTCTAAAATATTTCAATCTATTTTAAAACAGTCTCTGTGTGGTATTTCTAACAGGGGAAGTAGAGGGATATTAAGGCAATAGTAATGCATACTGTTTCCTCTGGCTCATACTGATTTCTCTATCTTGTGCAGGGTTTGAAAACTGTAGGCCTGTAAGGAACTTCTGAGAGTTGCACTGAGAGTCTGACTCTGTGTGTAATGATAAGATATGAAAATGATAAAACTTCTAAATACTAATAGCAGAGCTGAATATTTTGGCTTCTACAGAGAGCTGCCATTATGATAAACAAAGATGATGACTTTTTTTGGTGCTGTCTGCAATTTTAACAACAGATTATTTTGTCATTTCAGAATATGCTTTTGAGTGTGACAGAGATGTTAATCCACTGCTAACGAATTATGCATTTTAAGTGCTATTAAAATACCTACCCACTGGAAAAATCTTCTATTACTTAAGCAGCCTTCTGTGTAAGCAAGCACATGTTTGTGAGTAGATGGGAGTCCATATACTCACAAGCATGCACACCTGCACATAGCTCTGCCCACACATGCACAGTCAAGCCCACCCAAATACACATGAATGCACATATGTTCAGATGCACAGACACATATAAACATGCACACATGCAAACAACCACTCACCCACAAGCCCACAGGAACACTTGTACACAAGCCTGCACATATGCACATACATGCATGCAGATGCACACCTAGACACACCCACATGCACGCATATGCATGCATCCTTGCACACATGGACGACCAAACATATACGGACACATATAAACAAGTACAGCTCAGAACATGCACCCATCCGTACACACCTCTACGTGACCTCGGGCACTTATGCACTTGCATGCACACATACACACTTGAATGCACATGCATACAGATGCACCCCTATGTGTGCGCACACACCCACATAAGCATCCACTCATACTCACAATCAAGCACACAACCCCCCACCCCTATGCACACAGACATGCGCAAACAAACTCACACTTGCATACATGTATGCACACCCGCACACCTGTATGCACACACCTCCACACACAAACACTTACATATATAGGCACACACGCAAATACGCGCGCGCACCCACACCGACGCACCTTTGCACACAACCGTACACGCGACCGCATATGCGCACACCTGCACACACCCTCGCACTCGTGCATGTCCACACACGCACGTGCACAGACACACACACACGCACACACTCCACGCACCCCCACCCCCCCGCACACAGGCACCCCCGCGCCGCCGCCGGGGCAGCACCACGGACAGCGCCCGCCGCGCCGCGCGCCGCCCGCCCCCCGCCCCCCGCGCCCCGGCCCGGCCCGGCCCGGCCCGGCCCGCCGCCGCCAACGCGGGACTGCCCTCTCTCTCTTCGGTGTGCTTGCAGCCCTGCTTGAAAAGCATGGAAATATTTCTGGGAGCGAGAGGCAAAGTCACGCCGGAAATACTTCCATTTCCCGGTAAAACGCGCGAGCCAAAATCCCTGCCAAGTCCCTTTTGTTGCAAAGAGAATAGTTTTAGAATCACCTGGCTTAAACACTGAGGCAATATGCCCACCTGGAAACCATTCTTACAACGAAGCACATCAAGAAGAGCTTTGTTTCCACACTGCACCACAGGGCAGCAAAGGCATGGGCGTTTTCACGATGATGGCAATGCTTTCTCCTGTACATTTTTAATGACTCGTGTCCAGCACGGTGATACAAGCCATAACAATAGCGCATCCCCTCATGCCCCAGCATGAAGCCATAAAATAGCTTCTTCCTTAGCCAGTGAAGACTTCAAAAGTGATGGCCTGGTTGAGATGATACTCCTAGCTTTCAGGTAAATGTGGTTGTGGTTCTCACTGAACATGTAATGGTGGAAGAACATTTAGTGTCATCTAGACACAACAGCTGAAGTTCACCAAGTCTTAATGCTCACTACTTGACCACAAAAAAGGCTGTTTCAGCAGCAAGATTAAGCAAGCTGAGCCTTCTGGTGATGGTTAGAAAAGCAGATTCATATGTGTTAGAAGGATGACATGGAGTCTATGCATAGAAACTAGCTCCATGACTGGCAGGCAGGTCTGAGAGACATCAGCAGATTGAGAGTGACTGGCTGTATGCTGTGCTAATACTGTATTGGTCTAGGTATAGTGCAAGGTTCACAGACTTCAGGTGCGAAGTTTAATCTAACATCTTCAACATTAAGGACGCAGTCAATATGTTTATTGATCAATTATAGAGACACTTTTTCTACATCAACACCGCCTTTCCTGGTACTAGAAGCAAGAGATTTTGGATGCTATGCAGCAGTATTCACCCAGCCAACCCTTGAGCCTTGTAGGACAATGGCTGTGGGACTAAATACACAGTTAAACTGTAACTCTCAGATGTTGTGTCTGGTCATTCCTCTGGGATTTTTAAAGTAGGACTAAGAGAAAGGGTGTTCTGGGTCTCTGTGAATTTACTGTGCAGAGCATGGACTCTGTCCAATGGCCATGAGACCCTTCATAGTGCTCTGTGGTGTTCTGCCATCCATCAACACCTCCAGAAACTCTTGAATTAGCAATGCTTATGGGAAATAAGGGTGCCAGATATAACCCCTTCACAGCTGTAACAGATCTGACAGCTTAAACAGGCACAAGGTGGGAGAAAGGAAGCTTTGCAGCCACCCTTTTATAACAAGCAAACTACCTGTTCCCCGAGGCAGTTTGAAATAGGGGCAGAGCCCAGGAGAGCACAGTGCCCACAGGGTCCGTACCTCTGCGTGGAAGAGCACACTGCCATGCAGACACACTTGCAGCAGGATCAGCAGCTTTATCAGCCTGACACACACACAGGCTTTTCTTCTCGGCCAGCAGTATTCGCTTGGGCTCAGCACTCTGTCAGCACATGCACAGCCTCGGACTAGCAAGTTCAGAGCCAACAGGGTGTCTTTTCACTGAACTCCCTCACAATACAGCCATGATCTCTCTCACTCTGTCTGAGGCTCAGCCAAGCATGCAGAGTATAAGACCCTCCACTGTCCCTCCCCCTTCTTGCTTTGTGGTTGTTTTCTTGAGGCACAGTTTGAAACAGGGAAAGACACTTTATTTGCTCCTATCACTTATCACCAATCCTAACTTTTTAGATTTCTTTGCAATAGTCCTCCACGACAAACACAGTACCAGATAGGCACTGACATTTTTACTGCATTTTTATTTTCAGACTTGCAGTTATCACCTAGCATTTGGGTCTAATTCATGGCATCCCCACAGGGGCTGAATGCAGGCAGTACAGAGCTGGGCAGCAAGGGATGCAGTGTATGCTTGGAAAGACCAAGCCGGCCTTTGCCCGGAGAGGAAGCAAGTTTCCAGGAGCCCAATCCCTTAAGCAGCTTATCTCCTCCTCTCTGCTGCAGCACAGAGGGGTACAGTGCAGTCGGGACTCCAGCCCCTGCCTGTTGGTGCAGAGCCACCTTGGGCCTGTACAGGGTTAGGATGATCAGCAGAAACCTAAGAAACTGGAGAGGCAGATCTCTGCTCTGCGTTATTGGAAAAGAGAATTGAACACACATCTCCCACAGGCAAAGGAGCAGATGCACAAACAAACTTGGAGGTCTCTGCTGTGGTGGATAGCTGGTTAGTGATACAGAGTCTGACATGTCCAACAAATGAGTACAGATCCTACGCAGCCTGGTGAGCAGGGCACTCAGTTACAATTTGAACCTCCTGGCTGGCACTGAACATCATGAATATTACAGCCTGAAGAGTGGAAAAAGCCTTAAGTGATTCAAGCCAATCTATTCCTATTCAGATAAATCACTGGCAATTAAAACATCATAATCACAAACAATAAAGCCATATTCCTGACTGGTGCTAACAGTGACCTACAGTATAGGTACTGTATGCACAGTAAAACTCATCACCGTATTAGGATGGGCTAAAGCCCACAGTTGGTCATCACTTAGTAAACGTATTTCTGTTTTGAAGAAGTTAAGTAATTCCTGAATACAGATCCTGCAGTGATCTCCAGAAGAGGCCTTAACCCTTTCCTCTTAAGGGTGGATGGGCAGCTGTGATTTGTAGAGCTCACAGAAAGGAAAATATTGAGACGAAGAAGTATGGAGGCCTTAAAAGGCAAATCATCATCTCCCAGCCCAAATCATTAGTCAAGAAACGGGCCACAGAAGGAATAATCATAGAAAAGCATTTTCAAAACAACTGTGAAAAAAGGTGAATCCTTTTAGGATCAACGTCCAGTAAAGAAGTAGGAATATTGTCCCCCAAGATAAGATAGAAAGTGACAACATGAAAGAGAGGAAATGTAATTTTAGGTAGAGCCATCTGAAATGAATCTGAAAAAAGGACCAGATCAAATTGCTGTGTTTATATTGTATGGAAAAGTGTTTACCACACTAGCTGTGATGGTGGTGTGTGCTGCCCACTCGCCTCGTCCCCACATGAATGCGTGGTGGCTGCACGGAGCCAGGCACAGGTGGGAGTGTCAGTGCCAGCTCTTCAGAGCTCACATCTGGCCCAGATCCATCCCACATCTGTCCATGTGTGTGGTCTGTCAGGCCTTGAGAATGTCCACGTGGAGACCCTCAACAAGCAGTGTGGACCTAATCTTGTGTTCACCACAACATGTTCAATAGCTTCCCACTGCACTCTGACCATCGCAAGGCCATGCCCTGAAACATGTCAGCAACTAAGACACAGTGCCTCCTCAGAGGCCACTCTGTATCATGGGACACTATGTGAACACACTGGTGAAGAAAAGGACAATCTTGTCCTTGATTTTAAGTAGCCACAAGGATATAGATCACAGCAGCAGCAGCAGCCAATTAACAGTCTGTCTCAGGAAAAAAGCTGTCTTTGCCCAGGTAGAAATGTCAACGTAGCTTTTTTCTTTCAACTGTTAGATGAATTGGACAGTTAGACTCCGAAATAACTAATTCTTGCAGAGAGAAGCAGAGGGACAGATTTGCAAAGGTGGGCCTTTTATTGCAAACTCACTATTTATTAAGAAATTATGTCCTTTCCCTTTGACGCTGGGGGCTGAAGCTGAGTCCATTTTCTTTTTTTCCTTAGTTCTTCAATGCCAGTTTAGAAAGCCTTATTTGTCCAAGCAAAGTTTCTCTGGCACCGCAATTCACCTGCAGTGATATCTGTTCAATGGTGACCCATCACTATGGGTCATCTCCTCTAAGCAGAAATTGTGTCTTCACTCTGATGCCGACCCCCCGAGGCTGACTTTACCACATGGAACCTACTTTTTGTTGGAGTTTCTCTTGGCTTACGTCAATCTCTAAGAAGATGACCCTGACTCCCCATCCCTTGTAGTGCTGGCTATTTCCTGTGTGAGATCACTTTGAGTAATTCATTTCTAAAAAGCCTGTCCCTGTATTTGCACTGCAAATACACACACCATGTCAGAAATCTCCTTTCAGTACCTTCTGCTAAGCTTAAACAAAACTCTTGATTTTGGAAACACTAGTTAGAACATTGTAAATCACTGCCTTTGAAGGCATAAGGCAATGCCTTCCTTTTACTAAGTACACTTGTAAAGCTGCACACAGACATTTTCCAGAACTTTGAACAATTCAGACTCCTGGTAAGACGAAAAATGGTTTGCTTAAACACCTGTATGGAAAGTGATATCTAATCTTTTATGTTCGCTATTGGAGAGTGCTCAGGTCAATCAACAGTCAATAGAAGGTAGTGGTAATTTCTTTTCTATTTTATTTTACAGTCAAGGTTGAGTATTTGTTTTTGAAAGATTGGAGGAGTTGGTTGGCAGTGCCAGGGAACCGGACTCTTTTTATCTGCGTGCTTGTTATGAGGAGGAGGCAGGTGCAAAGCAAGCTTTCTAACACCGTTGGCAGCAATAATCCCTACCTGAGCATTGACTGGCCACCTGCTCTTCAGGCACAGAGATAATTCAGGCTCTAAGTTAGCATAGTTCTAAGTCTCTGCTAAGTAAAGACTCATAAATGACTCAAATTACAGTAACATCAGTGGGTATATCAATATTTGATCACTGACAGTGATTCCTTCTGGATTCACCCCAAGGCATGCAGTCCAATCTGAAATGGCCTAACCTGATTTTGTGCACCTGTGGTTTATGGAGGACCTATTCCAAGCGCTGCTGAAGACGGCATGTAACTTCCCAATAACCTTCATGCCACCAGCTACCCAGCTTATTATTGGAGCCCAGGCATCCTGAAAGCTGATAAATGTTGCGCTTATATTTCAGTCAGTAGTCAAAATCCAAAAGCTTCTCACGCAGAGCTTGGGCCTCAATTTACAGTGGGATTTATCATTTTTATGAGAAATTACTTTCCCCTGCTTAGTAACACATCCATCCTAAAATACGCAGCATGAGGCGACTGCTGAGAGGCACAACAGACAGGAAAACGCAGAGATGTGCGGAGGCAAGTTTGTTAGGAGGCAGTGCAGCTACTTTTACTGGGGTGGGGTGAAGAGAGAGACAGATGAGGCTTGGCCTCATTCTTCTGTTATCTAAATTGTTTCATTTATTCCCTGTAAATTACAACTGTCTACATGGCAAACATTCCCATGAGCCAGGACCGCAACATTCCTTGCTCCCCAGTCCTGACACGATGCCGTTCCTCCCCACTGATTGAAATACCAGGGTTTACTCTCCTGAGACACTTTAAAACTGTACATTATGGAGGTGCCACAAAACACACCAAGGAAACCATCTGTGGCAGGGAAGCCCTGCAGAAATAGAGCTCCACACTTAACCTACTGGTTTGTTATTTTTCAGAGGAATGTGCTATGTGCCATTGAAAGACCTGCCAGCTAAACCCCTGTTTACATCACTCACACTTACCTGCAGGGCAGCCATCCCTGGGCTAAGGGCAAGTGGGAACGGGTGAGCAGTGCTGGGGCCTGAGCTCAGCTGAGAAGGTTGGAGGAAGGTGTGTGAAGGAAGAAACGCTCCGCAAACACCTCATTAGCACACAATTAAGAAGCAGGGAAAGTTATTTGAGGCTAATTTTGCAACTCTGCCAGGTGAAAATGAAATGAAGGCATTGGCTCCCCTAAGTTTGCAAGGGGCAAACTTGTCCATCACGTGACGGATATGCTAAAAATGAGAGTGTAACTGAACTTACTTAGACCCATTCAACAAACCCTGCCAAAATCTCAGTAAAAAATCTAGCCCAATCCATCAGATGACAAAAAACAGCTTTTTTTTTTTTTCCCCCTAGGAAACTTTGCTAAGATTCACAACCTACTCCAGAAATTACAGGTGGAGCAGGGAGTTACCAATACCACCTTTCACCAGTGTTGTTGGCTTTTTCTTTGGCCTAGATGGATCCTGATATGATCTGAGATGGGCTGCAGGTTCCACTGTCATCATAGCGCACATAGATAGGGAATGGAGACATTAGATGAAATGGGAATAAAATTGAAGGAGAAAATGAAACTATCTGGTGGAAATTAATGAGAGGAACGTACTGCTGGTGAAAGATGGACTCGCATGAAATTGTGAAGTTTTTTCACACTTTCACTGCAGATTATGCAAAAAGATTCTTTTAAGTGTGTTTTTAATTTTTAAAAAAATTATCAAAGCATTATTTATTCTAGACCACCCTCTCAAGCAAGGGGAAAATAATAAAATAAACTAAAAAATAATAATAAAAAAAAAAATCAGTGACTGTTCTGGTGACAGGGCTATAAGACCTTTTGATGCTACTATCCTCATTACCTGTAATCCCTCCCAACCTCACAAATATATTAAAGATATCATAACAAGTCCATTTGAAACGGTCCATCAAGAAAACGAAGCCAGGGTCTCACATTTTCTAGGAGCTCTAGAAACTAGTATTTGTTAAGTCTGTAAACGTTGTTGGTCAGCACACCACGTGTCTCCATGCACCCCTCTGGCTTCTCGACATTGTGTGTTCCTTTTGTCAGGGCTTGTCTTTCATTTTGTACATACATGATACCTCTTCAAAACAAGAGCTGCCAATGGATGATTGAGGATATGCAGGCAATAAAAGTACAGGGAAGTGCAGCCATGCTGTAACTTATATCATTCCTTAATCAGGAACGAGGCCAAGAATATTTTAGCATATTTAGGGAGAAGAAGAAAAAAGGAAAACAGCATGCAGAGAACAACATTACACTCTGAATGAAGCAGGTACAGTTACTTCATGCTGGATTGATTTCAGCACAACATAACAGCTTTCCACAAAGTGGTTTAGATGGAATTCCCAGGTGACTTGTTGTTGTATTTAAATACTGCCTGCCTAGGATTTAAATAAACAGCTTTTATATTAATTAGAAACAAATCCTCTCAATTGGAAGGTATTAGCTGTTTCTAAATTGCACACATAACAGTTACTCAGACTTTGATTCAGATACGTGCTTTTAAACTTGTCAGCCATTTGTAGTCTAATATGCTATAACTACAGTTTACAACAGCACAATAAAGTATTGATTCAACTGTTTTGACCTTTCATTGATCAGCATAACATGTAATTAAGTCAGTGTACACCTTTCCTTGGAGCAAGCAAGTAGCTCATTGCTAGCACATAAGCCTCAGTACATATTTATGTACCTAAGCCTAGGAGAATTGTTTTACATGTGTTTTGCAGTAATACATATGCCAATTATCTCTTTGCTGGTTTCTGATTATAGCTTAATCAAAGACACTCAATACTACGCAAGTAGGACATGAATATAGATTGCCAGTCTCTTCACTGGCCAAGTACCTTGATTTCACCAGCTGAGAACCTGACTCAGATGCTTCGTATTACACTGACAGCAAAATCCTTGTGAAAGGACCTGTCGCTGCCACAAGGTACAGGACGTCTTGTTGGATGCACCTGATACTGGCAGTGCAAACTCCCACTGAAGGCAGAGCAAAGCTTCCTTCTTAAATCCACAGGGATATTTAGTAGCTCTAAAGTTGTTAGAGCCCCAGTATCAGCCTTCTCCATAAGATAACAGCCTTGTCTGGCTCCTGGGAACAACGCTTCGCTTTTTTTAGCTTTGACCCCATTAGGTAAATCCACATTTCTTTTGTGGCTGACTAGCCGAAACAAGATGTTGTTTCTCTTGGTTTACCTCACACTATTCAAAAAAGCTAAACAGATTCTCAAAATGTTTGTGATCAGATTGAATAGGCCAAATTAATCCTTTGTGCTTTCAGCCTGTTTTTCATTAATTAGTGGAAACCCAACCTGACAACACTCAATGACACAGTCACCAGACTAAGTGTGCATCGCTGAGATAAATGGAGAAGGAGGAAGATGTCAGTTCCTGGCATTATCATCCTCCTGTACATAGCTTTTTGGGTTTTTGTTTAAATATATATGATAGTGGCAGATGATAATTTTTTTTTTTTTCAGAGCCTAGGATATTTCCATGAAGTCATGTAAATAAAATATACAGACCAAGAACAATTGTGGTTGTCCAGCTTTTTTGGAAATCTCCATAGCCTTGTACAAAACTTCTCTCTTTTTTTGGTGCCTTCACAGATGTGTTTAATTCCTGGGTGTATTTTCAGAAGTATGAGTGCATAGTACCCTTTTTCTAGGGGTACCTTTTCTCTCTCAAAATGTACATTCACACAGAGTCAGTGTTATCCCAGATCTCGGCCTCTCTCAGATGAGCTCCCATAGGCCACCACAACGAGAGCTGCCGATTAGCTTTGGTTGCTTGCAACCTCTGTGCCACTACCATAGTGGCTCTTGCAAGAAAACATTACTTCAGAAGACCTTAAGAGGTTCTGGTTTCCCTCCTACTCGCACCGGGTTAGTTTGTCACATCTTCCTAAAATCCCCCAGCGAGTTGGCAGTGGATCCGAAGGACAAGGGGCAGGCAGGTTAGGAAATTTGGGATACCCAGCTGCCAGATGTGTCGTAGCACACTTCTGATGGCTCCCTCGTGTCCTTCACTTCTCCCTCCTGCACTCAGCTCCCCTCAGAACTGCTCCAGCGCTGTGTGAACGGGAGTCGATGTTGCACAGAAACGATTGCTGGAAAACAATGAGGTTATTATTCTTATTTAGCAGCTTCTGCTCAGCTTTGGCTGGTTCTTAACTCGCCACTTCCATTAATCACATCAGGTTTTTGTGAGGCCATCTTGGTGCAAGTCACAGCTCACGCCCAGTGTGGCGGAGGGTGGCAGGGCCATTTTCATCCCTTTAATGCAGAGGGCAGCCAAGGGTGAGATGATCCCTCTGCACCAGACGGAGCAGCCACAGGACTGCTGTAATTTATTCTTTGGTGATGCAAACTGCCCACACCAGGATGTGGTGGGATAAAAGCTCTGTATCCAGCTGCAGCGAAAACTCAACGTGCTGCTCTCACTGAAGGGGTACAGAAACACATGACTTTCACCATCCAAATTTCAAGTAACAACAAAAAATAACTTTATGTCTCTCTGGGCATATAGAGGAGTGTGTGTGGAAGGGGGAGGAAGACAGCATTTTCTCCTACTTTGCAAAAGTGCTACTATCAAATTGTGCAGAACATAAAGAGAAGTTATAGAAAGGTGCTTCTGAGGACAGATGACAGGAGAGAAAGGAGTGATATGAGCAGGAACCATGGACTGCATGGTTGCATTTACTGGAGAGAAAGGAGACAGGGCAGGTGGCTACAGTGCTTCCAGCAAGATGTTTTGATCACCAGTTCTATAGCAGCTCACACGGGAGGATGACAAGGGCATACTAGCAATATTTTAGGAAGGATAAGCAAGCCCTTCACCTACAAACCGCACTCCGTCTGGAAAACAGCGGAGGGTTCCCCATCCTCCTGTCTCTAAGTGACACACAAGCTCCTACATCTTCTCTTGTCTCTAATGTGCAGTGCAGCAAAATGTGACAGCTTACGACAGAGTCACATATTCTGACTAAGTAATTAAAAGCCCTCTAGATAAAGTCTACTTCGCTATTACTCACCATGTACAGAGAGCTTTAAAGATACCTGGCGAGGATACAGGGGTATTCCAGGTCTGGTAGCTTGAAGGCAGTAGAAGAAGGTAGCTAAGGAGGAAGGTCTTCTTTCTCACTTACTTCCATGGCTGGAGCTAGTTTGAGAATATCTTAGCTACACTGCAGCACACAGATCGGTGCTTAGGAAGCACTGGAAATTGTGACAGTGTCTGGACAACAAGTTACAAGCAGAGGGTTAAAGAATTGCTAAGGTGCCAGAGTTTCAAAGGGACTTCAGTCCAGCCACTGAATTCCCACCTACAAACGTGCAGGGTGTGCATGTGTATGCGTGCACCAGTCTTTACCTTTGCAAATGAACAAACCATTTGTTTAAGCAAATCCACTTGCCCTGTATCCCAGGTAATTAGTTTAGGAGCACAGACTTCTGGCTGACAGTTTCAGAAGACGTCACCTCTGAACTTAAGGTCCAGTGGTTGCCTTCATGTTCTCCTGATCCTGCAGCTCAGCCTGAAAAAAAATCAAGGAGCATGCTGCAACAGCTTTTACACACTTTTTAACATCACCTTCAGAACAGAAGAAAAACCACCCTGTATCATACTTCTTTACTCACTGTCTGTCCTTGCTGCCAAGCTGATTGACCTGTACAAAACCAAAGAAGGAAGCTGAGCTTGCTTTGAGAGATGGCTAAGCAAGGGGAGCTAACGCATGGGTACACACTGCAACATCCCTCTGCTTCCCTACCAGCTCCAGCCTTGTGTGCCAGCAGGGGACTGAAACCGATGAGACCATTAAGCTCAAAAAGAGCATGGGATCTCATAGCTAAGTGCGGACAAGCTTAGGCAATACTTGAGCTGACCTCTCCCCCATGCAGAGTTCAGTCCCTCCAAATTAAGGCTGAGGGTCGCTGATGAGGCTGGTTGAGGAAGCTGACATTGCAGGTGCATTGTGCTCTTTGGGATGGATAAAAGAAAAACAAGAAAAAAGAGATAAAATTGCATTTCACTTGTCATTTCTGATGTACAGTCTCTCCTGCTGCAAATTTGTAAGAATACAGAAACGGGGGGGAGGAGGGGGCATGGGTGAGTGTAATAAACAGGGGTAGTCTGGAGTGCTTTTATCTATATGAGAAAACTTTTTCTGGAAAGCAAATGTAACCTGCCAGTGAGAGTATGAATACCTTGCTAGGTCAGGGGGTGATGCTTAACTCCCAGAGCACATTCGCTCAACACCTCCATCATCCTTTGATTTATGCCTTTGGAGCCTGGTATGGGGGAATACAGTGTTTCAGACCGCTTTAAGAGAAAGACTGTTCTATTGAGCCGCTACTGTAACCCCATGGACCCCTAGTCTCCTCTATCCCGCTGTTTTCAGGGCCCTCAGCCACCCCACTGCGCTTTCATCGCTCCCTTCACAGCGCAGAGGAGTATGTTTGTTATGACATTATTATTTTCAGGGGGGTGTCTACCACTTGCAAACTCCAGGCCACGATGCCCACGGTCGGAAGACACCAGCTACAGCGGTCGAGCACCCTGCGGCACAGCCTGGCACAGCCCTCAGGAGAGCCAGGCACACACATTACCTGTGTAATCAGCACCAGGTATCACAGTCCCACACAGAGACAACAGCCAAATTGCTAGTGCCTCGGGCCCATGGTTGGACACCATCACAGCTGATCATGTGCAGGTGGGATAAGCTCTCACCTGGCTCATCCTCCTAAGGCTTGAGCAGAGCGCTCAGTTCCAGCCAGCTCTGAGAGGTAAAGAGTACCACGATGAGAATATCACTTTTTCTAGATTTTTTCCCTTTTAAAATAAACATGCTGGCAAGAAATCTTAGAATTCTTTCAAATGGCTCCAGAAAAAAAACTTTCAAGTGAGGAATAATTATTAAAAACCCCCAGCCCAACAAACAAACAAAGAAACAATGAAACAAAGCTAAAACCAGCCTGTCTCCTTTGTAACCCTCCTCCCTTGCTATGGAAGAGTGAAAACTTTGCTTCACCCGGAGGTTTGAAAACCAAATCCCTACGGGTTTGCAGGGTATTCCCCGTGCACGGTGAACAAAGAGCCGGCTGCGGTTCCAAGCAGACCACAGAAGCGACAATCATCGGAGCCGTCGGTCTGTCAGCGAGGCTCGCGCGTGTGGCGGCACGTCACAGCTGCACGGCTCTCCGTCGCGAACGCGCTGCACAACGATACCTCCATCGCGCTTCCCAGCAGCTGGGACGCATTACTTCTTGTGCCACACAAGCCAACTTGACAGCCAGCACTCTTCTCAATCTGTTTACTCCCTTGCACCTCGAAAATAAACAACTGTTTCTCCTTTCTGAGGATCCGTTTCTCCATTTGCCATGTTTTCCTGGGCTCTCATGTTACTTCTGGACGCCGTTCTGCTTACTAATGTGACAAGCGCTGTGCTCTACGCACCATACATACTCCTGTCACACAGCCCTTTTACAAAGCACAATTTACCTGAATTTTTTACATGCTGCGTAAGGGGCAGGTCTCAGCTCGCTTGACCAAGTGATCTTTATTTATTTAGAAGAAATTCTCCGTGTTCTGAATGGGTCATTATGTGGTCAATGTGTCTGAGCCTCAATTACAAATTGTGTTTAACAGCTGGGGGTTTTTTTGCCTCTGAAAAAACTTCTCTACATGGTCTTTATTCTCCTAGATTATTTGATCAGTCCTATGAACACATTAATCCAAAATCTAGGCAAGTTCTGTGGGCCAGACCCGTTGCTGATGGAAAACTGGGGTTATCCATGCAGAACCACTGATTTGTGTCCCCTGGCAATCTGGCTTACACAAAATGAGATAAAATGGGTTTTCTTAAAGATATTGTAGAAAAGACTGGGAATTACCTTCTCAGCCTGACAACAAACTCCATTTTGCTGTCATCCTTCTCAGTGAAACATCCCCACAAGACATGATGCCCCACAAGAGGTCAAAGGAAGGAGACGCTGTCCCAGCAGACCTGCTGGAGACCTGCATCTGCATCTCCCTCACCCCCATGTAGATCCTCAGTTGTTAGCAGTACAGCTGAGATCAGGTTTCAGACTTTCTTCCCGTAAGAAACATTCATCTGGCTGCTTCTCTTCTAGCCAGCAGCCAAGTTCAAAAATTAGAGAGAGGTGGTATGTAGAGACCTAGAGCCAGCTTATCCATGCATCACTTCCTAGGGAACAGGTCTAAAAAGGAGGAACACAGAAGAACCTCACCATATCCATATCCATGCATCAAACTTCAGGCAAACCAGCAAGGTAAAAATGTTTCCATGGTGAGCTCTGCTGTCAGCCATATTTCGTGAAGGACTGCCTTATCTTAGACACCTCAGCTGATCCCAGTGTCTGCAGTATCGCATATGAAATAGAAATCTCACGAAGGGCTTGAACACCAGGAACAGGAAACATTCACCTACTGGAAACTGTCCTGAGAACCATGCAACTGGACTTACTCTGCATTTTCAAATGAAACAATTACCTGTTAGGTAATACAGACCTTGTCAAACAAAGCTGTTTACTGATTTTTTTTTTTTTAAATAGTAAAAGAAAAAGTTTGTTTTGATAATATCACACCATTTTTAGTAAAGTTCCAAACCATAAGAATGTGCTATTTATTCCCAGAAATTATAAAGTTACTAGCAGGAAATGAATTTCCAGTTTCTGTGTTTCTCTAAACCAAGATCTGATCTCAGGTGTCCCCTCTTGGCTACATTATGACACAGACAAAATAAGACAAGAATGGTCAGTTACTGTCATCAAGTCAACACCACCACTTTAAATTCAGATAGAAACCGAATCTGATTCACCATAAAGTCTACTGTGTGTTATCTCAGGGCTCTTTCTGGAACAGGAAAGTGTCAATCTTTCACAACTCTGGCTGGAGGACTTGGAGCATGTCAGCTGAAGAAGTAGGATCAAAACAACAATCAGGAGGGTGATGGGTCTTGCTGGGATGACAGGCAGGGCGTGCATGTGGAGTGAGCACATACATGTGTACTCTGTTGCCCCTAAACTCCCCACTGTCCCCTTTCTTGTGAGCCAGCAGGGCACCAAGCCCGCTGAGAGGACTGACTTGTGCAATTTCAATGCCCTTTAGTGATGCACAAGAACAGAGCCGACAGGAGAGCAGAGGGGATGGGGCATTGCAAGGCTGCTGTTTATTTGCATAGCTGTGAAGCCCATGATTTGCTCACACCACACGATTCAGGGACCAGCAATTTCAGATTTTATACTGACAATTCTTTATAGCAAGTATTCTCAGGAGGTCTCTTTTCAGGGACCACCACGCTCTAATTACAAAGCAAAGCTATAGGTGCCTTCAAGGTCTTGCTTAGAATCATAGAAAACCCACTATAGGGCATTAGTCAGGGGAAACATCAATATGTCATCCCAGACCTGTCCCACCCCCCATTACTCACTCCTACAGAGCTTCTGCAGCTTTTCCTGGCATTGTGGGGAGCAAGGTGGTACTAAGAAGTCTGTAGTTGCCTGGAGGCTTCCCTCAAATGCAGGGTAATCAATAAGCAAAAATATGGCCCCGATCTCAGTGAGAGCCAACAGATGGAGGTAATGCAGAAATCTGCGAGATGGGCCACTTTGGCCCATAACCCAAATCCCTGAAGTCCTGCTTCCTCCCACCACAAAATGTTCCCAAAGCTACCATGCAAGAGAGAACTTTCCCATGAGGAAGACCCAAATGCTCCCTTCTCCCCCTCCCCAAATTCCCCTGGATGTCCACATCCAAGTCCTTAACCCTGAACAGCTACATTTGTGGTAATTTACAGTAAATACTGAAACACACATCTTGATACACAGCGTTTCATATTCAAAAGTGGCACCAACAACCTTCTCCTAGTTTAATCTTGCAAAGGAACTGTGCAAAAGTACATCATTATTTTCTGAGATGAAGTGATTAGGAAATGGCCACATGGCTCTGATGTACACATTAAACACACAAAGATAGATTAAAAAGGCAACACCAAAAAAGAATAACAAGTATCATGTGCTTATACTGGCTGTTTTGCTTGTAAAGACATTTTTAATTTCATTTCGAAATGCCTCCCTCTCTCTTTCTGAATACACACATGCAGGACACTCAAAAAGAAGTCCTGGTTAGCAGGATCCAGTTTGCAAAGAGAGCTATTGGCAAGCAGATTTAAGAGACCATATTATTCTTATGAGTCACTTTGTCTGCTGCAAAATTATTCCAATGAAAAGATTTTTTTTCTTTTTTTTGAGGTGAAGCACAATTAAGGTTGACCTCCTTTGCTTAAATTAAAACAGGAGTGAAATGAAGAATCTGACTCATTCCTCTAATTTTACAGGCTCAGTAGTAATCTAGCCATGCTATTCATTTAGAGAAACCATTAATTTTGCTATGTGGCTGAAACTGGAAGGCCTCAGCTTTCTTTCTCTCACTTTTCCCCCCTCTTTTTGCTCTTTGTCTGTGCACCTGTTTGCACCACTTTACCATCCCATTTGAAAAACTTTGGGTAATCCTCTGGCACTAACCCTGGTGTGATAATACTTCTGTTATTCAGCAGCATAATTACAAAGGACAACACAGATAAAACATGCCTTTCACTTCTGCTGTGAATATGCCAGTTTTGCCAGTCTTCAAGGTGAATGATTTCTAAAACCTTCTGTATCTAATGTTAATCTAAATTCTTCACACAATGAAACTTCCAGCACCTTAGGGAAAAATGGTTACTTTTGACACATCAAAGTGAATGCTAATGGTCAAAACTTTTACAGCAGCTCTCTTAGCAGCAGCACCTTCTCCAGAACACTTTATGAACCTTGATGAACGGGCCTGCCCAGAGACAGCTTAGTATTAGATCTTGCTTTCACAAGGGCAAACAACGGCAGAGGGAAGTAAAATGCTGGGGCCAGGTAGCAAGCCAATGGCAAAGCCAGAAACAAAATCTTTAACTGCTGCATCATAATCCTTTGGACCTGGATAATGTTACTAGAATTTACCAGTCAGGTGGTGTTTGCTTTCTTTCAATATTTTTTGGAGAACCTTAACTAACTAATCTTCCATCTGCAAGAAAGTTTGCTACCCGCTAAATGTGTGGAAAGATCAATAAGACAACATTAAGTATTACCTAGTTGCCCGATTAGGGAAAGGGAAAGTCAGCATCTCCACACCCCTTTTCCCCTCCCCCTGGGACCCTCAACACGGAAGGCCAAGCTTTGCTCCGTTTCATGTCTCATAGCAGGTTTGGATTCATTGGGGCTGGTATCAAGGGGGAAGAGTCCTGGTGGCTTGGATCTCTCCTCACGAACTCCAGCCTGGCAGCCACTCTTGTTAAACAGGAGCATTTGCCTGAATGTCTTAGGTGGGTGCAATGGCTGAAACATGACCCAGGAAGAGTGCAATGGCTGAAAGATGACCCAAGAAGAAACCTCAAACAGGTAGGCAAGAGAGAGCTCATGGAGGGCTATAAAACAAGATAAATTACCCCATGCTCTTTTTTCAATAGCCTAAACAAATCATCTAAGTTTAGGACCAGTTTTTCTCCACCACGTTCATATCACCACAGGATAAACAAATGTTGTTCCCTTATGTTCCTCTGGCTTGTTGTTTTATTTTTCCCAGACTGCTGAGCTACTTGGGGCAGGACAGCTGCTCTAGACTCATGCTTAACTCTGGGCCCACAGCTAGACAATGAGATCACACAGTGATGACAACAGTAGCAAATTTGACCTGCAAAAGAAATGGGCTCTATTTTTCAGGTGGGGAGTTTATCTGAAAGCATTGCATTCCCATGCTTTAAGAACACCTGCAGCAGCTCGGATCAGACTCCTACCTGGTGCCCTAAAACGTTCCCCACTGAATCACAAATTAGCACACACCCTCAGTGAATTTTTAAAATATTTGTCAATTTTTCTGGCACCTTTGCCCAGCTGTAACAACACATTTTTTTGCTTGTTTTTACTTCTACCCAAACATAGCTAAATGCTTGTCATCCATGCCTGGGCCTCCCTCAAACCTGGTAGCTGACTAAAAGTGCAATTTCCAGCAGCACTGACTAGAGCTAATGAAACTGAGACTGCGAACTGAGGATAACCAGTAGAGCTCCTTGACCCCCGACTACCTCACCTAACAACCCCATGGACACACTGAACCTAAAGGGTGATAAGAAGAGTCACAGAGAGTCCCCAAGGACAGAGCTTGCAGGACAGAAACCAGCCCAGCACAGCCTCTTGTGATCTCTGAGACAGAAGTATAAAGTTATCGGTCAGTGCGTACAAGCACGTCAACCATGTCCTGTGGTCCCAGTCAGCAGGGAGAGCTTCATGTACTCTCAAAGTCATATCCCAAACTACCAGATGTTACCCTGTCCCCCAGAGAGACTGAATAAGGCCTAAGGAAAAGAAGGACATCTTCAGTCGGTTCTTCACAAACTCAACAATCTTTTTAGCCAAAATAGGAAAATTGTTATACAGGAACAATAATTAGCCACATTGTCAGCAAAAGGTAAGACAAAACAGAGGGAAAGATTAATGTCTTCAGCTATGGGTTTTGCTCTTCACAGCCTGTCCCAGCATCTCAGATTGCTCTGTAACAACATCTAGCCTAAATCCAACTATATGCAATGGAGAATGGATCTCCATATATTCTTTACAATACTTGCAGAAAGGCAGTGATCTTTTCCAATTCCTGTCATTTTCTGCCTGAGGAAACATGGTATTTCCTCACAATGACAGCTGTTTGGCACCAGGTAACCTGGTTTAACCAAGATGTCCAATGTTCAGATCAAATCTGCTGATCAAGAGTTTGTGGGCAATAGGAACGGATAAAAAAAAAATAAAATTCATTTTTCTTTCCATGCAGCTACAGCGTAATATTGAAAGCATGCTTATGAGCCTTTCAGTCAATGCTGATGTAACACTTCCACCTCTGGATGGTGATATCCTCTCCTCTGAATCAAACAGTTACCAGTCCTGTGTACACAACATGAGCTGAGGGCTCAAAAGGTAGAAAAGCAAAAACTTTGTAGAGATGGTAAGACTCCTTCTCTGACTCACTGCACTCAGAAGACGAAGAGGATGCCTGGGGACCCTTCAGTGAGAGCTGAAAATAAAAAATCTTCATTCAGCAGTCCTGAGTAATCTCCAGGGTGCTCCCCTAGAGCTCTCTGAGGTAACTCACATTTCATTAGTTGACTGAGATAGACAGCCTGTAAGATCAATAGTTGAGGGGATAGTCTGGAGTAACAGGCCCTCATCACAAGAGATAAAACATTCATTTGTCCTACTCTCACACTGACCATGGGGTTGAGAATGAGTTTCAATGTCTGAATCAAGACAGAAACTATCTAGGTTTGCAGCTTAGTGTCCACAAAATCTTGAAATGCATCAAAAAATTATCCTGAAGGGAACACATATAGCCTGTGTTCATATCAGTTCAGTGAGGAGCCTTCCAAGGTCAAGCAAGCATAACATCTTCTGCACAAAGCGGCAGAAGAGAAACTTAATGAATTCTCTGTACGCAGGTTCCTCAGGTGAAGGATGTCGATTATTTTGTTGGTGGGCATGTTTTCAAAGTTGCGATTTAATTAGGATAATTTTCTAACAGTTTGGCTGCTCATCAGAATCTCGTCAGGATAGAAATTGGGCAAAAATCCTTCTAGAACAGACCTTATTGTGAGAGATCTTTCATTCCATGGTCCTAGCCAGCTGGAAACACTGTGAATAGCCTCTTCAATGATATTTCAGTCTCCTGCTTTTGGACCCAGCTGAAACCAGGAAGTGCAGCGAAACCATAAATACCATTAAAAGACAGAGACGGAGAAAGATTAACCAGATTTTGGCAAACCTCCAAATCTCTGCATTTCGGTTTGGGGCAAAGGTTCAGGCTGGTTTTCCCAGATCAATTCGTCCACCGTAGTTATTTCCCGCTCTTACGTGGTATAAAGTGCATTTGCTTATCTTTCACTCCCGTATACATCAGGTGCTGCTCATACTCCTTATACACCAGGCAATGTGTGTGCAAAAAGAGCAAGAGGACTGAAATCATGGCAAGACTCCACAGCTAATTTGGGATCAGAAATAGTGGGCGGGAGAAGCTGATTCCAGCTGCAAGGGGTTATATGGAAATATCCCTCTCCATTTTTCACAGTCCTGTCCCATGTAGCACTGTTGTTCATTAATTAGAAATTATAATATGTATTATTGATCACAAATGAATGGAGAAATTCATTGCATAGGCCTGCTGAGGGAAAAAAAAAACCCACCATAAGGCCCTTTAGTTTTTGTTCTGGTTGTTAATGGGGAAAGGGGTGAGGAGAGGTCCATTCCCGCTCACCAGCTCCTGTGTCGCGAGAGTCAGGCACATGGTAGGAGTCAGCAGGAGCAAGGAAGAAGGGCTGCTTACCCCTTAGCCTCCTGGGTTTTAAAACAGCTATTCAAATGCGTATTGAGCACAAATGTAAGTACTCTCCTGAGCAGAGATTGGTGTCTGCTCCTGAGTTTAGAGACAAATTCTTTTCAGGTGCTGAGCAGCTCCTGCATGGATAGAGTGCCTTCAGCACCCAGCCTCAAACTGCGGTGTGGGGCACTGCCGCAATATTTGAAATTGTCTTGTAAGGTCATCTGAATGGGATAAACTGACTACGCTAGAGCCCAAAGGGCTCCTGTGAAAGTACGGCCACAGATGCTGAATGTACCACATGCCACTGCTGAAACAATACAGAGTGGACAGACATATCTGGAATAGACAGAGGCAATATCAACAAAAATAGCAGGTAGAAAGCAGTGTATGATTTTTCAGAAATGATTTTCAGACAAATACATTTACTTTTCCCTTTGGGGAGGGAGAGGGGGGAAAGCGAGCTGCACGTCCTTTAGAAACAGTGCTGGTATTATTCACGCTGCCAACCAAACCACTTAAGCTACAGAACCTTTGCAGTACCACAAGTGTAATACAAAAAACAACCAAAAACCACTTACTTCCTTTTTTTCCCCCCTGAGTATTGACATTCTTGTGCAGTATTAGGAGAGCTAATTTAGCTTCCAGTTCTAAGAATTTTTGAATCTATAGCCAGTAATTATTTGCATTCAGGGGTACAAAAGAGGAAAACAAAGCCCACAAATTCTAGCACATTCATGTGGGATTGGGAGTTGAATTAGGATCCTCACACCCCATTGAATTATCGGCCCCCCTATTAGAGCCTTATTAAAATGGTAATGATTATAATGCCAGTCATAGGCAGGCTGTCGCACCTGTCAAAAAAAATACCCCGATTATCCTGTTCATTCAACTGTCTGGCACTTGAATCCATGTCTCAGGTTTACTATTCTGTGAAGTTTTTCTTTTTCTTTCTTTTTTTCCTTTTCATGAAGAAAAAGAAAAGATACAAGAACAAACACTTCCACCAAGGTGATAAAAAATCCCCCCTAATTTAGCACATCTACTACCCATGTGGTGTTACGGTATCTAGGACAGCAATCTGAGGAAATAGATACTATTTCACCGGGTTTCTCTATAGGGAGGAAGAATACAGAGGGCTACACTAAAATCTCTTTATAAAAAGGAACATTGGTTTTTAAGAACAAAAAGAACAATTGTCCTTCCTCCTTCCACATATACATACACCATTTCTACACACAGCCAGGATTACGTTACTCAGAGCAATAAAGTCTTTCTTCGTACACAAAATAAACACCTCAGATGGTTTAAAGGGACAGTCCTCAAAAGACCAACATTAGTCTCCGTCCACAGGCTTTGCTACAGAAGAAACTGTATTCATTAATTTTCTCCTTTAAAATTAGTGAAAATATAACTTGAATTAAGCAGCACAAATCTAGGGTCTAATCCTGAACATATACTTAGTAAAAGGGCATTGAGGCTTGGAGACCTCAGCCAGCTTTCAATTTTAAATCCTACAGGAATTGTTCCACTTGCTGTTGTTAATAGCAAGAACAACAATAATTTTAATAATAATGAAAAGACACATAGGTATTTGGCCTCCCCCAAAATAGAAAACAAGTAGAAACAGTGGGGACGGGTTCCTGAGAATTTTAACTGATAATCAGGTGGAGAGAAGATTAAATATTTTCCACCCTATTCAAAAGACGCCTTTCCCCTTTCCTCTACCCCAGTTGTATGAGTTTGTCAAATACCACAGTATAAAAGAATGTCAGTGGAAGAGCATTTAGGGGCTGAATGCCTTCAATAGCATCTGAGACAGATGCTGTGTCACTAAGTGCCCGGGACCCTTTTGGGAAGTGGAGCAACCAACAAAAGACCGGTTGGGTTCTGTTTGTTTTGGTTTGTTCCAGAAACACATTTTTGATGAAACATAAAAAAAAAGCTAGGGTTTTTTTAGCATTGGGAATAAAGAAACGTGTAAGAACTGCACTTAGCAGGCATCAGCTCCTAAGTGCATGAAGCACTAGATTTGATTCTGTTTTCACTGAAGTAACTAGAAAAAATTCCTTTATTTTAGAAGTTCACCTATTAACTTGTGTAATTATTTCCATTCTAAGATGATAGGGATTGTAGCCAGACTTTGGTGGAAACAGCCCCTAAATGTCATTATTATTTAAGCCATTCACTGTGTTTATAAATATATTTTTTATGAGCTCACAACAGTTTAGAGAATATTTCTTAAGGTGAAAGGGAACAGAATTTGAAAGGATGTTGTAGTGAAAAATAAGAAGGGACCAAAGAATTGTGGCCAATAAATGAGTGAGCAAACAGTGTGCAGCTGCTACCTATCACCTCCTCCATCTGAACACATACATTTTTGGTTTTGGACCTGATGCTCCTCAATATTGTGTTTTCTGCTTTTTTAGATGCTAAATACTTCACAGTAGGGATGGATGCTGCTTGTTCAGTGCCTGCAAAGGGAGCACTGTTCCTCAAAGGGGACTTCGGGTTCTTTAATGATGCAGTGATTCCTTTTTTTAAAACTCCAGTTATCTCCATGCGAGTAGAGCTGGGCCAAGCCTGAGCACTTTCAGAAATCCTGTCCAGAAATAATCACTATCACTTAACTCAAAATCCCTCAGTGCCCACATGATCAGAGACATCTGAACAATGTGGCTGAACAGTGAGAAATAAGCAGCCTACACACATTTCCATTCTCCACTCCTAAATTCAGGGGGCAACCAGAAGGCTGAAGCAGCCTTCTGATCAAATTCAATCAGCTTGAAGGTCACCTGAGTTTTTGCAAAGGGTTAAGGATGCTCTGAGACCGTACCACTAACCTCACAGCATCTGCTGCCCTGACTCTGCTACCTACTTGCTTTTTCTTGCCTTAACTTGCCTCTGCCAGCTCAGAGCTCCCCCCCCCCCCCATCTCCTTATTGTCCGAATTGCTAGAATGAAGATCCTCACTCCTTCATGCTGTCCTCAGGAGAGCTGCAGCACTCAAACTGACAGTGGGGAGCTGCAAGCTCCTGAGGGAACGGGAGAGGCTATAGAGGCTGGGGAGACTGGGACAGGATGGACGCAGGTGCTGGCTGACTGTATTTCTGCAGGTGGCACATTGCTTGGACCTGGTGAGGAGCGGCTGAGGCAGTGGGACCACAAGCTGTTTCCCCAGTGCAGGGCAGGCAGAGAGCTCTAGGGTGAGAGAAGAAGACAGAAAAGGAGAAAGGAGAGAAGAGAGTGCACCTCATCTCAGATGCTTCAATCAAACAGCTGCAACAAAATTCAGCAAACTAACTTCTGAAAGCATTACTGAGAGAAAGCCCGAACTGATAAAACGCTACCGTAGCAATGGCAACAAACAGCTCCACCGAGAAGGGTCTCAAGATCACTTCACTGATGGCTCACTTGCCCAGAATTTGCCTGCAAGTGATCAGAATGTGAATATTTGAGGAGATGCTCCAGGTTGCATCCTTCTCTTTCAGTCATTTTCCTGCTTGAATTTCACCAACACTCATGTGGTTCTGTGGCTTTTCATTTTGAGTGAATGAGTGTTGCCACCCTTGTTGATGTGGTAGCTAGAGAAACTATCCATTCCTTCAAAAAAATCCTCAACCAGAAACAGGCCACCTACCCATTATTAGCCGGGGTTACCAGTTAAAAACGTATGAAGGGAATCACATGAATGGAGGCCAGTGTGCATGTTTTATTAGTTTGAACAACAAGGGAATAGATGGATGAAAGATAAGGTAATGATTTGTGACAGGGGTCCAAAATTTGATTTCAACAATTAAATTACCCTTCTAAGAGATCCCCAAGGAAATCTATTAAAATACCATCTTCCCCTATCCCCAAAGTATACAAAAGCTGCCTAGTAACTGTCCAGTATCACTTCCTTTGTGACATGTTGGATGAGTCCCAAGACAAAAACCATATGCTGTCCGATGAATGGTACAGCAATCAACAAGGAAAGGCTATTCTTTAAGTTACTTGCCCTAAAAAAAAGAAAAAAAAGAAGCCAACAGCTATGCAACAAAGTTTGTGCTAGAAACATAGGGTTTGGTTTTGCTCACTTAGTTTTTCACTGGATAATCAGAATTACTCCCAAGTCAGAAAAAGCAAGTTCACATCCCTAGAAAGTGTGAGGGGAATTGCACTTTTGAGGCCATAAAAGCTCTGCACCAAAGGCAATCTCCCATGTTCAGAGGAGCATACAGCAGTGAAAACTGGGTTGGCTCATGCTTGATCACCATATTAACCCTTTTATCAGTTCCCTGGGACTGGTATTGAAGCCTAAGCTTTCTCTCTTACCACCACTCTTTAGCTATCTTACACTATTGTTATATCTGAGGTTACCCCTGCTGCGTAAATATTGCTATTTAAACCCAGAAGTTCCAAATGTGAAGCATGGAACAAAGGATGGTAGAATGAACTTCTGCATCATCATAGAGGTAAGGGAGATTTTTGTTTGACTCAACCTAGATATAACTTTTGGGCCTAAAAATAACACTTGCAGCCAAATGTGGAATGCGAAGCAAGACATTGAGCAACACAGGACTCAGGTTCTTACATACCTACGTCACATTTCAGGTGCCCAATTTACTCGCTTACCACTGAATAATGTATCATCTGCTGACGATAAGAAAAGAAGCCATGGTGCAGATGTGGCATTTTGAAATACCAGCGTGGTATCTGATACTAGACATCAGTATCATGTACTGATGTGGTCAGTATCAGGGACAAAGCCTGCCCCCAGCCAGTTGCTCAATATAGTTCAGAATACTTCCCTACATGTTATTTTTTTATGTCTTCTATACTTTAGTTCTAAATTATATTAAAAAACCAACTTCCAGTCATCGACTCTATATAGTGAAACATTATCTGTTCAGATGTGATTTTGGAAGCTATAAATAAAAAACATTTTTTGATGAGAAACCCCCACTTTGGGAGGCAGCACACCCCTCAGTTTACTGCTTTGTCCACATGCATGCCCCAAATCCACAAAGTTAGGCATTCACATAACTTTCACTGTGTTTCTCTTTCAGAATAATCAATGTGCAGAATTTTAAGCAAATGAGCATTTTATGTTTAGGCAGATGTACACAGTTAAGTCTTTGCGGGACCTGGACTTGAGAGGAGATCTGGTATCCAGCTGTAGAGGGCTACATGAAACTCAGAGGGGAGCTTTGTGAAGAGCAGCAGACTGCTTTACCTACACAGCCTGGAACATTTTCAATTCCAAGGCCTTCAAGTCCATGCAGCTTATCAACAATCTCATAAAGCTGCTGCAAAATTCAACAACAACAACAACAAGAGACATTTTTACATACCATGATTCCCCTTCTCTTCGGGAAAACTTCCAGCTTTTAGAAAAACTGAAGAAATTTCAGAGGCTGCTATCTATACATTTTCCAGATATAGTTTTCCCTCTATATTATCACTTATGATCCTGAAGCCAAAACCCCAGATCTGAACAACTGCCCAAACCCTTCTTCAGTCTGGCCCCAAGTCTAGTTAGCATTCTGTTCAGAATATCCTGCTTTGACTGTGAAAAGGAGCAGTTACCTCTTTCATAAGCTGCTTTAGAGAGGAGGAAAAAAAAAAGGAAGAAAAGAAAAAAGAAAAATTCTGTCCTTGAAAAGCTTGAATAGATGCATACCATTATGGCTCTGGTAGGAGTGACTGGGGCAAGTACCTGAAAACATATTGAGCCCAAAACCCCGTCTGATTTACCAAAGTCAGGATTTTGTTCCATTGCTCCACAAGACGCATCTGCACAGAAGTTCTGCAAAGCTGCTGCCTAACCCCAGGGACAGGTGGGGTCCCTGTGCTAGTATTTCTAAGGATCCCTAAAGATATTGTGTTGAGCATGGGTATGCCCATTTAAGACCTGGCGGCTGAAATACACTTAGATTACACCTAAACCTGCTGAGATTCCTTGTTGTGATGTTCTCCTGCTTATCTTGTCTGCAAGACTTGACAATCAGTGTTCCCTGTGCCCACCTACCACATGCAAAATGCAGCAAGGGGCTATTTCTAGCCTATATGGTTCCCCGCTTAGCTATTGTGGTTTCCACTCCTGCCTGCCTTTGTCTCCTCAGTCTTACTTACACAGCTTCAGCACCTAACTTGGGGCTGTGGACGCCCCTGAATGATGAATACTCTGGGACCTTGAAGGTGCAAGGTACAGTTTATGGACATAGCTGTGAGTCCTTCACTCCGCAAATCCCTGCATGGGGGCCTGTTGTAGCTGGGACTTTAACTTCATGGTATTTATTTTACTGTGCTTCATAAAGATTTTACCGCTGGTGATGACTCACCCGACAGTTATACGTGGTAATTACCAGGACAAGTGGAACTCAAGGTTTTCATGCAAGAGTTTGGCTCCTCACAGTTGTATATACCACACATGAATGAAATCAGTGGGATTATTCCAGTCTAGTTTCAAAGACCAGATCAGGCTCATTAATTTATACCCAAACTGTAAACAGCACTGAAGCATACTGCAGGCAGTTGTTTTGCTTTGAGTATTCCTGCTTTACACCATGGGAGGCAAGAAGAAACACCTGCCCTGCTGCAGTATCGGTTGGGTGTAACTATACTGAAATCAAGAGAGAAACAAATAATAGATAACTAGGAATTACACACAGCCCGCTTTCCAGAGTTAGTCCTTTACGATTTCAGCAGGTCTTAATGTGATAACAGGAAACCCAATATTTACAAAATTAGTGGTTTGTGACTGGTTTTGAATGGCAATGATCACATAAAACACGGCCTAAAAACGTTCACCGCCTTTTCCATTACCTTTGATGGTGGAAACCACTGTAGCTCTACACCCAAAACTTTTGCCAGCAAATGTGTTTGATAGGCATGCAATACTTCTTGGTACTTTTATAACAGCTTGGGCCATATAGTGGATACTGTCCTGTTGGGAAAAAAGAGTAAAGCAGTTAATTTTTTTTTTTTTCATTCTGATCATTGTAACAGGCAAAAAGAGAACTCTTTAGTCGATATACAGTGGACAGTGGAATAGGAGACCATTTCTAGGTGCTGGTACTGAAAAGCATCTTTTGCTACGATTGTGGTTTATGAGAAACTTAATCTTCCAGTGACAGACAAAAAAAATCACCTTTACTTTTCTTATGAACACCTTTTGTCCCCTTGTAACTTCCTGGCTTGGTAAAATGACCAGGAAAAGACTGTAGGATACTTACAGGGATTTCCAAATGATCCTAAAATTAAATCCTTTTGACTAGGATTCAGCCATTACTCCTTACTCAGGCAAAATCAACACAATGTAAACTCCATAAAACAGCAGATGGTAAGGGAGAGGTGGAAGTGTCGAGCAAGCTCTCTGCCATGTGCTGAGCAAACATCTGGTGGCACTGTGATGCACTGTGGTCACAGTGCACTCTTTCTGCATCACCCAAAATGGAGCATTTGGAGGATGCTTTGGGTGTATTGAGCATGTCCAGACAGTAGCCAGTACACAATAAATGAATGTCTGTTTTGCCTGGTGTTCAAGCAGGCAGGATTCAGCCCCGTCACTTCAGATGTAGGGAAGAGAATGACACTGTAAAAGTAATACCCCAAAATAAACTGGAACACACACACTTTAGCTTTCATTCTCATCTCTGACCTTTACTGTGTGACCCTGGTAAAGTCACTACATCTTCAGATCTCAGGTTCCAGGTGTAAAACATCCATTCGCTCTCCATTTAGCACAACAGGGGCTAAATGCTAACCTAATACAAATAACAAGCAGCAGGTGTACACGTCCAATGAGTCTTTTGTCAGTCATGTTTCCAGTAACCAGGAAGAAATGCTGGTTATTCCCATGAATGGAAAGAGGAGACAGGGTCTGGGGAGCTCACGCAGGGGTGCCCTGTTCTTGTGCCTCCCGGAGCCTAGCGACACAAGACCTGCCTGTGCCTCCTCACAAAGCCAAGGGACCATTTCCAAATCCGTGAGCCAAAAGTGTGATTACGCTTTTTTGGACACACCTTCATTTCCCCAGTTGCTCCTTTCTACACCTCTCGTTCCAGCGGCAATCTCATTTTCTCTTATCTCCCCTCCACAGGGTCTTTTTTTGTTTTAGCCAGAGCAATGTCGGGTTTTATTTCCTCTTCTTTCCCCCCATCCAGCCCCCTGACCCCAACCCCCCCCAACCCCTATTCTGTGCATTTGCAACAAAAGTGTAAACTTCAGAAACTATTTGTATTTCACGGGTATTCACACATTATGCCAAAACGATGGCCCGAAAGTTTGGCGGGTAATCTCAACCCCAGAATTCGTGAGCTGATGATGAATGGCTGTGAAGCCTTTGTGATTGCTCAGGCTCCATTGTGGCTGGAACAATGGAGGAGGACACAAGTCTGGCTCAGGAGAGCAACGGATAAAACTGTTGGGGAGAATGGCGGGCTCCTGCCGACATGACCACTTGTTGACATTGAAAGGACTCAAAAACAAGTGAGCAGAAACAGAAACGATTCTGTTCGGTGAGGCTATTAGTTGCAACGTGTGGCAGTGGAGCGGTCACTCCTGATGTGTTTCCTCGCTAATGAGCCCTGAATGCCCTATTAAACTGGGATGCTATAGGCCCAGCGCCACTGGGGCAATGCTATGCATGAACGACTCCCCCAGCACCTATTGGCTGCCTGCATGAAGGAAGCAACTGGCAACACTCAGATTTAAACAGGGCTGACAGTACAGTTAAATGATCATTAATTAGAGTTGCTGAACAGATAGGGACTCAAACCAATTCTTAATGACAAGATAACAGTCTAGCATTACTGAGCTTTGAGCAAGTTCAAGCTTGCACCCCATCTCGGTCTTTGTACTGTACAGACGGGTGCCAAATTGATTTTGGTTTCATTCATATATTCACAAACCATAAGAAATCCTGACTGTCTGTTGAGGCAGTACTAGAGATTTTTATATGCAAATATGAAAATAACCCTGTGTTAAAAATAAATTTTATGCAGAAAAGCTCATGTTAGAAAAAGGAAAAGAGAACAGTAAAAAGAATCACTCATCTATTAACATGTTTGGAAACGAATCCGTAAGGAAGCCACCACTCACCCTTTTTACGTGCTCTTTCATCAGCCTCTCTCCCCAGTGCTTAACACACTCTATTCATCCAACCTTACTCCAACCTTACAACTCAAACCCCTGGTTTGCTTGATCAATCACTGAATACTTATCTGGGAAAATAAGAGAACGCAGCATTGAAGTATCAAGCATTAGAAGCAAAAAGTCAGAATGAGAAATGAACTCTGGCTTGAGGGCATCGTCCCATCCACCAGCTTGGGAAGAGCCTTTCCCCAAGAGCACATTATCTCCTAATCACCAGCTTCTGGGCTGGTTGCATCATTCTGTGAAACAACACGTACAGCCCCCTCTTGCAACAGGATATTGGATTAGCACCAGTCTGATATCCTGTAAGAAAGCCTGTTTGCTGATGACTATTGTTGACTATATATTCTTATGGCATAATATAAATGCTTCATAAATACATAATACAGTACCTAAAGGATTACAGGCCCTGGGCACTTGTGCAAGTTCTCCCACCAGGGACTGAAGTGGTGAAACAAACAACGTGTATTTGTGACTAGAGTAGTGAAGATCAAAGTATTCGGCAGTATATTTTTATTTGGCATTGGTGTTTTTGTTAGTATGTGTTCTTAAACTGTGGAAAGTATACTGCAATAACCACTTTAGTTGCAGAATAGGTTACATAGGAGTGTATGTATATACGTGACACAGTGAACTAAGAATAAGTTTCTTGACTAAAACATAGGATTACATAAACTCTTTAATAGTACATTATTCTGAAACTACTTATAAATCTTTTTGCACATTTTAAGGAACAAAGATATTGTAGAGAGGGAGGTAGATCACGGCTGTGATGAGAGAGATTGTTGCAGATTGTTGAGAAACTCACTTTAGCAATTATGCATATTTTATATTAAATTCTGCAATATGATGCATACAATATAACATGATTATATTATATGACTCTTAAAACATCTCCATATAGCATCTAATACAAGAGGGCCCTTGTCCAGAGGGTTTCTGAGTCATCACTGAATGCAATTGCCAAGTAAACAAATTTTTGCTTTCATCTCTTCCCTCCTCATCCCTGTTCAAGGGAGTAGACTTTTTAAAGGAAATAACAATGTCATGGTAGGTGCTATCGTATAATCTAAGAAATGTGTCATCATTCTTATCTGCTTTTAATTTTTTTATGGGAGATTTTCTCTGTTCTTTTTTTTCTTCTTTTCCTTTGCCAATTAGGCAGTGAAAGCTTAAGTAAAGAGGAAAGGATCCTTTGCTCTAAATGAATGATCTCATGATGTGGGCCATATCAGCGACCAGAATTGTACCAATTATAGACTGCCAGTGCTAGTGCCATGCAGCCACTAGCTGCTTCACATGCAGGCTCTGCATGTACGTGTGTGTGTGTGTGCAAGTGCATGCACATACGTCTTTGTAAGCCTTATTGTTAGGAGGGATATGTCAGTAAAGGGTAATAGCAGGAAAAGAATTAAAAAAAAACATATGGAAAATTAAGCACTTAGTTTCATCAGAAAGCTATATTCCTTTCAAACTCTTAATATGGGCACAATAATTGTGTTGCCTTTTCAGCCCTCCCTGCCTCCCCCAGCACATGCAATCCAGATTCAGAGTATTAATTTCTCTGAAGGGAAAGGAAGTAAATGACAGTCAAGCCTGGGATTATGGGAGGAAGGTGGTTTTCCCTTTGGCAGTGGGGCAGCAGCATTACTCCACAATCACTGCTGAGGTGCAAAACTACTTGTGAAATGGCATACTTCTTAATAGGTTCCAAATCTTGCTTTCCAAGTATAAAATTTTCCAAGGTAAAGAGGAACCAGAAAGGTGCTAAAACAAAAGGACAGTATTACCTTTCAGGTAATGTGAGTCTCATCATGTTTCACTGACCAACAGGATGGGGGGAGAGAAGGATGAAGCAGACTCTCTCCCTCCCTCCCTCCCTCTTTATCTCCCCTTCTTCCCCTGACAGTGCTGCCAGCATCCCTTCCAGCACACCCAGACTTGGCTGTAGAGGGTGATGGACTTACACATTTTGATCCATTAAATGCTGGCCCAGGGCATGGCAAAACTCACTCTGACATCATGAGGTTGGGGGTCTATTTTACACAAGCAGCAGGCGGTCAGCCTCTTTGTCTGGCAGGAAAGGCAGCCTATCTACATCAAATTCCAGCACTGAGACTCTCAATCAAGTCTGAATTTTCAGATGTTCCAAGAAAATCTGTTAATTAGTTTCTGACTTCTAGGCATTAAAAATAGCCTCAGATAGTAAAACTCAAGATTTGTTGAGCCTGTCATAATGAAAAACGCTATTTTTTTTTAAATGAACAAATTTGAGGCACCTCCCTGGAATTGTGAAATAACAGGGTTGATTGACAAAGTGAAAACATAGCCAAAACCCTTGCATTCTTCTAGAGAGACTCACTGATTTTATAATTCCCTGGAGCTTTCCATGACGTATTCTCTAGGGCTTTCCACAAGACAGATGAAAACATGAGGAGACTCTGTAAGAAATATGAGTGGAGAGAGTGACATAGATATGGATTCAGCTGCTTGGGGTTTTATTGCTATTTAAAATTGTTACAGAAACTGAAAGACAACTGTGCCGCTGGACACTTTCCTCAGAGAATTTGTAAATCAGCTGGTAATATTTGTGTAATAATCCCTGTTTTACTTTTCCAGTTCAGGCCTCCATCACGCAGGTGGTTGCTGCGATGTCCAGAGGTCCCAGCTGAGAGGGGCCCCAGGATGCCAGGCGCAGTATGAACATATAGGCTTTGTTATGTTAAAGCCCACTCAATAATTACATCCTCCTCTTGGTAAAGGGACCATTGAAGAGGAGTATTGTGCATTTGCTATTGTCTCTCCCTCCTTTGATGCCTGGGCTGAACTCTCATTAGGCCTAATTGGACATTTGCAACGTGCACTCAGTGGAGGATATACCTGTGTGTTCCTCATGCTCAAAGACTGCCTGTGGAATGGGATGTCTCCTCAGGGAAGGTTTTGGGGCCATGCTGTGCTGGCCAGCTGAAGACCTCCGAGGGCCAGTGCTGCCAGAGCATGGCCAACTCAGCCCACAGGAGCAGTGGCAGGGCTACAGCCGGGCTGCGTCAGGATTGACACCTCTGCTGTAGCAAGGCAGAGCACTACAACATCCCAGGACCCCACCTTGCCTAGTTTGGAGTAGGGGAGGGATGCCTGGTCCGAGCACAGTTTGTCCCAGTGGGTCTATTTCCTTCACTTTTTGTAAAGCAGTGTTACAGCTTCCAGGTTGGACTGCGCTTCATCCATGGCACGCAGGCACTCTGTCAGGCTGGGCTTATTTATAACAAAAACAAACAAACCCCGCTCTTTTGCGTATGCTGGGGTCTGCTTTAGTTGTTAAGAGGCAGAATAAATAACATTGCATTTAAGGTAAGTTGGGAGGCAATGCGTGGCCAGCCTTCTTACCCACCCAATGTATCTGTTAGATATCTCCTCTGTTGATATAAAGCTCGGTGTTCATTTAAACTCTGTCTGAAATGAAAACCAAAACAAAAGCAAAACCCACTTTTGTCAGGCAATATTCAAAGGAATGTCATGTCAGCAAAGTTTCAGTGAAAGCAAGGAGCATTCAGATGCATAAAACTGTAATGTCTCCAGTCCCAGATACTTCTGTACCATATGGCCAGAGAGAAGCAGATGGGCCGGGTCACAGCGGGGGAAGAGAGGGAGAGACTCGGGATTGTTATCTGACCCAGTGGGCCAACACTAACAGACTGTCCCCAGTGACCAGGCTATTATTATCAGAAAGAGCTGATAAGAATGTGATCCTCACATTTATTTGCCCTCAGGTAGTTCTCACATGTGACGCCTGATCAAAATGACCTTTTTTTTTTTTTTGCAGATGTTTATTTTGGGGCTGGAGCATTTGACTCACAAAGAAGCAGCGTTCTGCGCTGCACTTGTTTTTCATTGATTTTAGATGCAGGTTATTCCTATCTGTTTACTTGCCTAAAGTTCAGAAAATGGCTTGTCTAAACAAGATAAATTCAACAAAAAATAATGCAAAAAGATGATTTTTTAAAAATTATTATTATTGCTGTTACATGGCAGCGTAAACATTAGCCCACCAAAAATAAACTGGAACAGCATGGTTCCTGTCAGAGAAATCCTGGGATGTCTGATATGATTTCAGCAGATTTCTGTTACTGTGTTTCTCGATTAGCTGACCTGTATTAGCAATAAGAAGAGTTCCCCAAACTATTAAATTGCAAGGTATAATTACCTAAACATTACACGGAAAGAGTTTTGGGGGTATTATTACAGGAACAAAGGTACAAAATTGCATGAAAAACACTTGCACAGCAAAGTTGGAGACAGAAGTCAGCTATTTCTGGTTGTGATTCAATGACGCTGAATATTTCACCAGAGTTGCAGAATGGACCCATTAAGGGTAGTTACAATGCAGGTTTTACTTGCAAGTAGGCTTTTTGGTGTTGAATTTTATGGCTCTTCCTCTCAAGCACCTTATAGTCCCCAGCTGATGCCCACCTGAAGGCGTAAGTACTGCTAGTCTCAACTCTGCATCTAGGAGACCACAGCAGAGGAGACCTCAGCGCCTGCCCCGTGGTGCAGAGCTCCTGGCCTACTGGATCCTGGCAGCAGCCCCCCAAATCACAAAACCGTCCTTGCTCCCACTGCTGAAAGAGGGACCTCAGCCATGACTGTGAGGGACTGATGCTCTTGCTACAGTTAGGTCCTCCTGTCTTTGCAACAGCGGGCTTCGGATGGCTCTGCAAGACACCCAGCGTGCCCAACAGAGCAGTGGGCTTCATGAAGTGTCCAGCTCTCCTTCAGCAACTGGGCTGAAACCAAACTCACTTTATACAGACCGTCCAACAGCCACCAGACAGTCATGACTTTCGGTGAGGAGTGACCTTGGCAGCCTCAGATTTGTTACGTGGAGGTGAAAAACACCCTGAACTGTCCCTGTCCCCTGACACACTACGGCGAACAGGTAACACACAGAGAGAAACTGCAGCTGCAGAGGCACGGGCCATGGCACTTTGCCCAAGCAACAGCTCCCTAACCTGTTCCTTTTTGCCCTCTCATAGGACCCTACTAAAAATATGAGCGACTGAAGCATGTCCCCTGCCCACTTTCATCTGCTGGCCAGAGGTGATGGGGAAAGTTTGCCCTTTCCCATGCGGGGAAGCCAGTACTGGCCATCGGCAGCTGCCCGCAGTGCTCCTTTTGCAGGGCTGCAGGTGGGATTAGCCCATGTGTTGGCACTGGGGATGGAAGAGCATCCCTCCCTCCCTCCCTCTCTCCCAGCCCCACTGTGCTGTGCACCCAGAAACAGTTGTGACATAAGAATGAAACGTTTATTTTTAATGGGTCAAAAAGATCATGTTTCAAGTCTCTCTTTCTACACAAAATAAGAACGAACAAAATGATCATGTCACTGCTTGGTATCTCCAGCCAGCTGGAATGTTTACCAAGGTTTCTTTTGCCCAAGACTGAATGCTGGAGTTCCTTTTGGGGGAGTTATTTCATAGCTGTGACACTTGGATAAACAATAGGCAGAGATGGAGAAGTCAATTTTACAACAATGATGCCATTTGCTCATCCCATTCTAAGTTATTTTCTAAAAGGAAGATTTTCCTGACCAGATATTGCTGTTTGACCTTAAGCACAACTAACTAGTTATTATGGGCTGCAAAAGCAGGAAAGCTTTGTGTCCAGAATCTCCAAACCTTATTAAAATGGCCATTTGGGACACTGTCACTCAAATTAAAACAGAGAGATTTATTGCTGCTAAATTATATTATTAGCGCTCACAGAGCCTAGGCAGATCGTTACCTCCTGCTGAGCTTGGAGTCGCTGGCTGACCTCTATGTTGCCTCCTCTCCTTGATACACCATCCTTGGGAAACTCAAAACTTGCATAGAGCCAAGGAGATTTGTCAGGGAGAGGGATGATTTTCTATGTCCCAAAGGTGCAATGGAGGGTCTCTGGGGTCTCCCTGTATTACAGCACTGGCTGCAGGTTGGAGATGTGCTGAGGGAAGGGGTGTGTGTCTGTGTGTATGTGTGGATCTACATATGGGCAGGGGCAGTGGACAAGGGGTAATTGAGCCCTTCAAAGAGAATCTTGTCCCTCCAGGATAGTCTATACCATTTACCAGTGTTCAGGGCTGTGGGATAGCTCTCGGTTAGGATCCAATGCAAACCATGG
Organism: Gymnogyps californianus; assembly: GCF_018139145.2. Classification (NCBI taxonomy): domain Eukaryota; kingdom Metazoa; phylum Chordata; class Aves; order Accipitriformes; family Cathartidae; genus Gymnogyps; species Gymnogyps californianus. The sequence goes on from NC_059471.1 coordinate 156,879,646, forward strand.
GTGAGCACACATTTTGCTGAGAAATATATACTGTAATTATTCTTTGCAGACTTTATGGGCTGGAATTAAACTTCTCCACAAGTGGCTTCCAGTGGGACAAGTATTCCTAAACTGCAGGAGCACGTATGGGAAGCCCACCCTTCATCTGTAGGGGTGTCAGAGCACATCTCAGAAGGGAAAGGGGAGATTTCTGTTGGTTTTCCACTCCTGGACTTTCCCTTCGGCTGATAACTTGGTAAGGCTCCTACTGAAAATGAAGGTTATTCAAGGTACTTCAAACACTTCTGGGCTAAAAGAAGCCCCCGAAGTCCCTGCTATAACCATGGGTGTAAGGACATGGTACCTCTGGCCATGCCCCAGTGGAGCTGGTGGCCCTGGCGTGGGAGACACACAGCACCTCCCTCAGCCGTACGCTGCCTGCTCAGATACATGCCCAGCTCTCTTACACTCCTCAACAAGATTTTAGCCAGGTTACACAGACTGGCATACAAATACAGCATAGTCTCAACAGGAAGCTATGAGAAGCCAAGCTTCAAACTCAACTCTCCCTTTATTTTCAGTTCAGTGGAAGCTCATTTGACCTCATCTCTACTTTTGCGCTCTTTTGCCCCTGCAGTACATTAGTCCAGGCATCATATTTTATTTTAATTTAATCTAATCTTAAAAATAATATAAACCAGCTCTGGTTTGAATACCTGAGTGATTTGTTTTGAAGATGCTTTTCTGACCTGACTGTTTTTTCTTCCCATTTCTCCTACTTTACCAGAAAAATCGTCCATTGCCTGGTCAGACACAGAAATATTTCTGAAAGGCAAGATTTCTGGGAAATGGAATGATATATTCAGAAACTCCTTAGAGATGACAAAAAACTATATGAGCGTGCCAAAACTGTGGTCACTTACAAGAACTCTTTTAACATATATATACAGAAACAAGAATGACAAAGAACAAACTAAACAGAAGAGGTAAAGAGGGCAGGAAAATGAATTCCCCAAGTATTAAATGTTTAGATATAGAATATTGGTCATTTAGTGCAAGTGATTTCCCCTGCTAACCAGGAATGTGATAGAAACAAAAATAAAAATTTAACTCTGCTCAATATACATTGTCCCAGCTTGATGCTGCAAAGTACTTTTCATTACAAGCCAAAAGAACAGCCCTCACTGATGCTTACTTGAATGTCTCAATTTCTGGATTAAGCTGTCCCATTGTTTTGAAGCATAGTTATGGTTTAGAGATCAATGGGACATAGACTATCCTAATCTACTATGAACAGCCTGTAGCAGCGAAGGGATACTCTGCACTAGAGAGCCATCTAAGTCTTCTAATTACTTCAGCTACTGATAGATTGGCTCTTACCCCCTTGAATTCCTTTGTCACCGAGGAGTTAAAATTCATGAGCGTCTATGCCGCTGAATACTTACTCCAGTGCTGCTATTTTCTGCGCCAAGCTAGCCATCACCGCAAAGAGTCGGAGGTCTGTCAGGCCATCTGTTACATAATAGTCAACAATCTCTAAAATCTGGGGAAACAGAGATGGAGAGAGCAAAGATGATGAAGGGTTTAAAAAGAACAGATTGCTGCCTTGCTTGGAGGGGAGGGAGGCAGGGGGAAGGGGGAAGGGGGAAGGCCGGATAATAAGCCCTGATGGAAGCAGAGACAAGCCCGATTAGCACAGCCAGCAAAACAACCCCCCAAAATATTAATGCTAGTCTCCAAGGAAGTTGACAAGGACACCAGACTGGTGGGAAAAAAAAATGCTTTGGGGCACGAAAGCTGAAGGAGGCCCTGAAAAATTACAGCTATAATTTAGGCATTGCCATACACAACTAGGCACTGAAGATTCTTTGAGAACACCCTCTAAATCAGTAAAGAAGCCCACCTCAAATCTTTCTGTCTCTTGGTATTATACAACACACTCTCTGGTGTACCACAGGAAAGTATGTGTAATTTTTTCCTTCCACCCTTGTCCTTTCCTCCTCCCTTTGCAAAAGGAGGTGTTTGCTGATTTTTAAGGCATCAGAATGGTGAGGACTTGCAAGTAGGGCTCAGCTACCTCATATTTGTCTTGCCACACGTCCACATTTTAAACAGGACTAACTATATCTGGTGCAAAATGCTCTCAGGAGACATACCATCCATTTAACTGCCTCTGCAGCCATTGAAACAGTACCAGCAATAATACTGGCTGGGTGAGCCACCCAGCTGTATTAAAACTCTCCTAACATGAGCTGACTTCTTGTCTGTTCTGTCCGGTCTTATACTTGCTCCATTCGTTAATGCTTGCAAAGTTTACTCTACCAGCAATAAGCATAATGGTGGTGTCGTCTTGATTTTCTTGGCACATGGGGATGTGCCAGCCTAAACACGCTGCAGGTCTCATCACCAGGCTCCTTGGAGCTCCCTCCAAATGGATGTCCATTCAACATCAAGGTCCAAATTTTACCCCCAGACTCTCTTAACATGAAAGACCACTGGGAACTGAAGACCTTATGGCAGTTTCAAGCAGTTGTTTCTGCTTGAACAGCAATGTGAAACAACAATCAGACTTTTGGTTTAGGTTTTGTCAGCCCTCTCTGTCTTTCAGGGGCTGATTGCTGCCCACAGGACTTCTGTGGCCTCTCACAACATGAAAACACATGATCTTAACTCCTGTAAAGTTCATATGCTTCAGAGCATCTCTTCAGACCGAATTGGAGTTGTACGTGCTCTCTCGCTCAGGTGCTTTGCTTTATTATCCCTCTGAGCTTTGCAAATCATTTTTAAACTATAGCAGAAAACACAATACATGGCTGCTGAGGAATGGAGAGGAAAGGGGTGTTTTCTGAATGCACATATACAAACAACTAAAGACATAGGGATAACTTTGCTGGTTAACTTTTCATATGACAGTAGCCACTGCCAAAGCAAACACATCATAATGGAAGTAATTAAAATCTGCGCTCATTCATTCATTGTTGTCACTGTAGGGAAAGGTGGTTCATTAACTGAGATCCAAGTGTATAGTGTAATGCATCCCTCTTAGCTGTATTAATGGATCACATAAGATAATGCTGACAGATGGAAAAGATGAGCTTTATAGGTCTGATAAAAATAAACAATAAATGCAGGCGCAACTGAACTGGATTATCATTGTGCAACATGAGTTGTGTAATGAAGTTAGCACTGGCGCCTGCTGTAGAGCTGATGCTTCAGAATACTAACATCAAGCCACTTGATACATGTTTGATGTCTAAACAAGTCACATCCTTTGCAGAGAGGAACAAATTGCAATGGAGACTGGCTGCGGGGCTCCAAGTTTCAGATAAAAATCTGCTCAGATGAATCCCATGCAAAATAATTGTCCAAAAGACTTTCTTCTTTTAATCATATGAAATACATGGTTGGAGCCTTTTTTCTTTTTTTTTTTTAAACATCCAAATAATTTGGTCCCTGCTCTAGTGCTAAAGCCTTGTCTAACATTTCGTGCTGGGAATGCAAAGCAGGGCACCAAGTACAGTAGTACAAATAACACTTTATTTACAGTTTCATGGCTTTCAGATTTCCTGTCTCCATAATCACTTCCTACTAATTTCCTTCTGTTTTGTTTGAAATGGTAGTCTTTTCAAAGAAAGTGCCCAAAGAAACAACGCCTTTGTAAGGTTTGGATTAAATCACAGAGGTTTTTATACTTCTTTTTCTTGATGTCTGTATTTCCTAGTACCGGTTTTCTGTATTAACAGAGTTCATGCTGTATGTCTGGATGGTTCAAACAGGATCATGATAAGAGAACTGCAAAAAGGCCAGCAGTGAAGGGCCGAAGTCTCAACTGGAGGAAGCTGGCACAGCTCCAGTGATGTACATCAGCTACAAACCAGAATCATTTGAAAAGCCAAATGTTTTAATGCTGGACATGCAAATCTTTCAAGCACTACCATGAAACTTGGGAAATTTGCTAATACTTGAGCATGTACAAAACATTTAGATATAATCAAATGTCTGTGTTGTAGGAAGTAAATAAAAGCAACTAACATAGAGGTGGAGTTGCTGTACAGGGAGACTAGCTCAATCTGAAATTAAATCCATAGAGTATTTGACATATTTTTATCCTGTCTAGTGGTTTCACTTGCCTAATGAGTAACATCTCCTGCAGTTATATTTAGACTCATCTACATTATGCCAAGTTGGCTGACCAAAATGGGACAGATCCCAAATCCCCTGTCACTTTTCAAAATGCAGTTATCAACTGAAAAAAGAAAAAAATCTGTGCAAAGACATAACATTGAGTAGCATGAGTAGACTGCACCCTTAGTGTTGTCTCTTGGTCCTGTCCCAACTACTTGGCCAAAATTGCCTGTATAAGAACCAAGACAAAACCCCCATTTCCACTGCTGACCTATGGCCTTCCCCTACTTTCAGAGCTCTGATTTCTTCCCAGGCCTTTCAGACCTTTACCACTCCTGTTACTTCCAAAACTGAAGAAAAAGAAAGTTGTGTTATTTCATATATTAGTTGGGTTATGTATGGAATTGTTTAATAAAGAGATCTCTCACACATGTGCCAATGCTGCTGCTGCTGGTCAGGTTGCTTTCCTTTATTTAAGGGGAGCTTTGAACAACCAAATATCACAAACAAATGATGAAGGTATGAATACTGGAAATGTTTGTCACTCCATCTCACACCTTTCCAGGAATGGATCTGTTGGCTTTACTTACACTGTAAGTCAGTGCCTCTGAAGGGGCAACTTCTTTCAAGGCCGTCAAAACTTGCCAGTGGTTCAAGTACCCATCGTCATCAGTATCAGCCTGGAAAGACACTCACAATATTAGTTTTCAGAAAATTAGCCAGTCGCCTCTGGGCAGAACTCCAGTGTCTCAGAAGTGTGGCTTTGACAATGCATAGTTAAGCTCTGCTTTCATTTTTCAAGCTGAGGGAAACCCTCAAAACCTCTCACTCTTTCCCTTCGCTGAGCACAAAAGCACAGTAGTTTAGCTTTTTTTGGCTCCACACCACCTTCTTCACCAATTAGTCATTTCCCAATACGTCATACAACAGAGTAGCAGTAGGAGAATAACTTTGAAAATTCAAAAATCATGTGAATATAAAGAACTGCTGAAAGAAAGGAGGGAGTTGACATCTGTCTATGACTTGCCATTATACTGAGCTAACACATACTGTAAACTCTACAGTCCTACAGAGACACTAATGTTCATTAAGTTTCTCAGTGAGATGATACATCAGATATGTCTAGGCACTGCACAGCCTAAACGGCTTTATGATCTTCTGGAGAAGACATGTAGACAGAGAAAAAAAAGATTTGAACAAGCAAGAATTGATGTGTTTTTCAGCCTCTTTTACCCAAACCAAGCCTTTTTACTTCAAAGCCATTCACATATAAGACTATTACCTTTTTCTTTTTTTGTCACCTCAGCTGTCCCTCACAGTGCGCTCCCTCCAACCAACAAGTCAGCAAGGTCTCCTGTGCATCCCCTGGTGTTTCCCTGTCTGAGACTCCTTTTCTTCTCTCTTCTCCTCTCCTCTCCTCTTCCTACAGCCTAAACAGGCTTCCTCAGTCTTCAAAAAGTGCCATCCCCGCCTTGTCAACAAAATTTTCAAGGTCTTCTCTAAATCAAATGGGCCTGGCCACAGCACCTAGCAGAGGAAGAAACTGTGTGACTCCCTGGTATCTGATAGTCTAGAATAACTCAGGGCATCCTGAAATAAACAGCATAACTCCTGTCATAGAGCTTCAGTGCTTACCTGCCTAACTATAAGGAGTACTCAGCTTTTGATTGGAAAAGACATTGCGATAATCTACAGCACTCTTACTGGTTTTGAAAGATCTAAGTCACACAGGAGATGATGGTCATGTTTGCATCCCAAACTGGAGGACAGCGCAGAGATCCCACAGCTGATGGAGACCTGAACTGCTATACCTACATGATCCGGTGTGCCACAGCCTACACCAACCAGCATGGGTCTGGAAGCAACTTATCCAGAGTCAGGGCAGCGCCGCTCTTGAATCCACACACGTCATCCCCAACAGGACACATTACGCTGTGCACCTTTTAACAAAGCTGTTGAGTTTCTGGGCCTGCTTTGCTTCACGCCCAGCTGGGTTAGCTCCCTCTGGACCACAGATCCTTACACATCCTATTTAGAGGTTTGTATGAATTCAGGTAAGTAAATGTGACCAGTGGAGAAAATCTGTTCACATTGACAGCATGTTCTCTTATTACACTTGAAGCTTTACCAGTCTCATCTGTCTTAGTCAGACTGACATACTGACTTATATATGCTCCTGTCGCCATTTAACTCCAGCCGGCAACGAAGCATCACGCAGCCACTCACTTACTCCCGCCTGGTGGGATCGGGGAGAGAATCAGAAGGGTAAAAGTGAGGAAACTTGTGGGTTGAGATAAAGACAGTTCAATAGGTAAAGCAAAAGCCACGCGCGCAAGCAAAGCAAACCAAGGAATTCATTCACCACTTCCCATCGGCAGGCAGGTGTTCAGCCATCTCCAGGAAAGCAGGGCTCCATCATGCATAATGGTTACTTGGGAAGACAAATACCATCACTCCAAACATCCCCCGCTTCCTTCTTCTTCCCCCAGCTTTATATGCTGAGCATGACATCATACGGTATGGAATATCCCTTTGGTCAGCTGGGGTCAGCTGTCCCGGCTGTGTCCCCTCCCAACTTCTTGTGCACCCCCAGCCTCCTCGCTGGTGGGGTGGTGTGAGAAGCAGAAAAGGCCTTGACTCTGTGCAAGCACTGCTCAGCAATAAGGAAAACATCCCTGTGTTATCAACACTGTTTTCAGCACAAATCCAAAACATAGCCCCATACTAGCTACTATGAAGAAAATAAACTCTATACCAGCCAAAAACAGCACAGCTGCTTATAGGATCGATATATAAACAATTCCCTCTTCAGATTCAACAGTCCACATAGGACATTGTTTAGAATTGTGCGCTTTCTTAAAAGTTTGTGCTCACTCTGTTTACTGTTTCTCCGGGAGTTAGCGCAGAAGTGAGATCAGTGCTCTGTCATTGTAGGGATAGATGGAAAGGTTTTTCTGAAGAAGAGCTTAAGTAGGGGCAGGACTGACCTCTTAGAGACTTTTATCAGCCTCTGCTAGTGCTTAGAACCTCCCAAAATAATTAGTAATGGCAATTTAAAAAAAAAAAACCAAACAAACCTCACTCCATGTTAAAGCAGGTCTTGTTCACAAACTAGGACAATCTTTTGTAGGAAAAGGGTATAAACACTACTGCTGTAATGCAGAGACTGGGCAAAAAGAGCATAGTTTGTGTTTTATGGGGAAAGAGAGAGATTGAGAAGGAAATATGAAGGTATTCCACGCTTCTTATAACCACAAAGTTGTGGATTCCCTCCCCTGCTCTCAAGTTCACCAGCTGCACTGGTTTATGCTTGTGGTTCAATCAAGACCATAATGTAGCAATAGCATTATGAGAAAGAAGCATGGAAAGGAAGCCTAGAGTGAAAAAATAGTCTCAGGGATAACCTGAAACTTGAGCATCCTACTTCAATCAACTTTTTATCCCAAGTAAGGAACTTGTAAGGGTGAGAGCTTAGCAAAGCTCTTTAAATATGCCTTTGATCTGTTCAGATGCTCAAGGGAGAGTCCAAGGCCAGAAACCTGGCACCCAAGGGAACCTTTATCCAGAGAAAGGTGCTCTGCAGGTCCCCACTGAATGAGAAGAGGGGCAGAAGCTGTGTGGGAGGTGTTCTCCAGCTGTGGTGAGATGCAAACACTTTGCTGCTGTCCTAATATTTCACACCCCGGTCCAGGCAGCAAGACAAACAAACCGGGTGTTGTTTCAACTGTCTCATTTGCCATGGTCTAACGTTACAAGAAGTGAAAGAAAACCTTAGCACCCCCTCCCGCCCCCCTCCTTGGACCAATTGAGCTGTCACTGTCTGCACAGAAAGTGATTGTTCAGTCGAAAACACATTTCAGCCTGATGCAAACTGAACAGTCTTGAAAAGTGGAGTTTCCTTTTGTGCCTCCCCTCCAAGGAAAGCGAAAGGCGGCAAGAAGAGAGGCAGGAGGGAGGGAGGTGACCGCTTTGCACTATCAGCCCTCCCTGCTGCCTGCTCCGTAGCCCGCCCTCAGCAGGCAGCCCCAAAGGCAGCACGCTGTGGTCTTCTCGGTGGGTTGAGTGGTCCTGTGCCGGCAGTGACAGATATTTTCAGGGGGAAATGTTCAGAGGGAGTTGGAAGAAAGTGTTGGAGTGATGGGGTTTCAAAACCAGAGCTTTGCTAAGCAGCGGGTTGTAACCTTTGGTTAAATTTTATCTTCCAGAGGTTGGTAGCATAGCAACGAGAATTTTTTTCATTTGTTTTATACACACAGAAGAAGCAGCATCAGGCATGTCAGAGTACAGATGTGTCAAGGTGTTGGGGGAGAATCACCAGGGAACTGTGATTTGCAGCAGACATGCACAGGGATACCCCTCTCCAGCAACATGCAACTTTTCTTCACACACAAGAATGAGACAGTCAGGAAATGGAAAGGATTTTCAAGATCCCATCCAGGGTGAAGTCGCTCCCATTCAGTTTTACCAACAAATAATGCCAAGAGCCTGTTGTTGGTTTTAAAGATGTCCATAAAGTTTCCTTAATGGAGTCAGCTTCCTATTTTGAGGAGTATCTCTAACTACTAAAGCTCACTTTAATTTGGGTGCAGAATAATGTATGAGATAAAATTAGAAAAAAAAGCAAGTCCTATATGCAAGTAGCAAATAACTGCTCTGCTATCATACGAACTGGGGATTTGTATCTTCTTGTCCTTTTGGAGCATAACTGGACTATTGATCTCTGTCCCCATTCAACATCTTCCCAGGCAGCAGTTTGCACTTTAGATTCAGTACTGAAAATCAACAACAGAGAAGCTGTCACATCCCGTTACATCAGTTCCTTCATTCGCTGCCTTGAGAACGTGCATGCATAACCAGTATCCCTTTCTGCTCAAGCCAATAAATATTTTGATGGCTGACTACCAGTGCATTTCACAAACTCTCAACAGAGAAAGTACAGCAGTAGAAAGGAAAAGATGCCATAATTACTCACAGGTAATGAGCTCAGCTTCTCACTATACATTTACATCCCTCCTCACTGCTAATGAATTCGTTATGCAGTAAGTGTTGAGTAGCACAGGGGAAAGCACACTTTACGCAGCCAGTCTGATGAACAGCTCTGGCACTGTTGCACAGCTCACCCTCTGCTCCAATAAGTTTTCACCCTAAAAAGGTGAGAAGTCAAAATTCTCCACACCTTTCTGTTCAGCAAAACTTAAGGCAAGCAAAGCAGGGGTACCCTACACTAGCAGATGCTTGAGGGACCACGCAGTGCCCCCACGGGACTCTGCCTGCTCTCCGTGCACCAGCAAGACATGCCGTGAACAAGGCAGGGCTCCATAAAAGAGGGGAGCTGTCGCCATTAGCACAAGGACATTCCTCTTAGAAACTCTGAGAGAGAAGCAAACTGCACAGAGCTGCCCTTCTCAGCTAGACAAATTTGTGCAAACAGCCCTCAGACTACAGGTTAACACAGGTCTTACTGACCCTGGCAGCACCACAGGGTCATTTGCACACAGATGATCTGGGCCTGGCAGCACTTTAGGGACTAAGGCTTTTGTTAGACTCTGCCACAAAGATCTTGTTGTTTGGAAGTGTGTTTGAGCAAGCTCAGTTGTCAGCGTGGAAAATGATGTAACTGTGTGACTGGAAAACATAGTCCCTTCCTCATATCCAGTCACCACACTGCCTTTCACCCTCTTGGAGAAGACTGTCTTTTCAGCAAAATATCGTGGAAAGAGAGTAACTGCAGAGGGACTTAGGAAACTGCTAGGATCAGCTTGCCAACTCCTAACATTCAAATGTCTTAAAGCAGACCCTCCAAAACTAGGAGTCTTGTGAACATGTCATAGGTTTTGAGGGGGGAGGTAGAAGGGTTGGTGTATTGCCGTATTTAGTTTCATGTATTCAACTTCTCTCTCTCTTAGACACACACACAAATACACACCTTTCACAAGTTATGTGATATACAACAACATGAGTTTTGTCAGGTTTCACAAACATTTATCCTGGGAAACCCAATATTTCTACTTCTTGCAAGCGCTCCCAACAAGCAGAAGGTCCCAGCAGATCTGCAGTGGCACCTCACCTGAGAAAAATGTCAGTGCCCAAATTCATCTCACCCAAAGCTTTTAAAGGATCAGAAACACGGGAGTAAATGTTCACACCTAAAGAACTTCATTGGATTCAAAACTGCCAACATGCCAGAAGAAAATCTTCCATAAGCAATGATCCATACCATCAACAATTGAAATTTTAGGACCAAGCTTGTTTTCTTGAGAGGACAAGCTTGTTTTCTTAAACCAAATTAGGATATTTTTGCACTTCTGCCAAAGGGTCTTTCATCTCTGCAGCAAGGCAAAAGACCTTTGTTACTCAAAATACAACTCAACAAAATGTTCCCACCATAACGTAAAAGAGATAACTCTCACTAATCAGCACACTTTCTTAAAAGCACAGCCCAAATGATATGAATCAGCATCTAAATGCAATTCTAGACTCAAAATTCTGAATGAAAAGGGACTCCCACAATTATAACTATTTCATCTTTAAAAGAGTAGGTTGAGAGGACAAGAGAAAAGAAGGGCATGGAAGGAAATAGAGAGAAACAGAAAAAAGAAGGACATCTGTGTCATAGTGAGTCACAGATTTATCAAAGTCAGAAATATTCACAGGATGAAAGAATCCTCTAGTCCCTTTCCTCTTCCTGACCAGCAGCACCAGACTCAGGTGAGCAAATACCTAGCAGGAGAAGCAGTCATTCAATTAGCAAAAGGTTAAAAAGGAGAAGGATCAGAGTCTCTCATAGAATTGGGATTTATTGAGGACTGGAGGGGCAAAGTTCAGGTGACTGTCCGAAGGCACGTATTTCAGGATTAATAATAGTATTTTCTGCTGTTAGACAGGGACGTGCCAAATGCAGGTGACAGAGGAGGGGGAAGTTCTTGTGAGATTAGCCAAGCAAGAGAGAACTATGAGCCAGAAATATGATGCAGATGTGAAAAATGTGATGTAAGGTCTGTCAGGGGGGATATTTCCAGTAAAGAATCACTAGCAAGTAGCAGTGGAAAGACTTCATTTGTGCTGATGGCTGGAGGTCTGGTTACCCCCCTTCCAAACTGTCAGAGCCCTCCCTGATCACCCCAACGGGCTCTGCCCCTGCTCTCCTGCTCCTGGGGGCTGGGCTGCTCCAGTGCGGGCTCAGACCTGACACGGCGCTGTCGGCTAACCTTGGTGACCAGACTGCCATGGAAAGGGCTGCGAGGAGCCTCGTCGGGGCCTCGACCCGTTGGCTCAGGAGCTGTGTTTAAGCTCCGACACTTGCCCTTGGTCCCCGCCTGAGCTACATTGTTGATCCTGACCTGTGGACTGACTTCTTGGCTTGACCTCAGACCTGCCTCATTGCTATGGATGTGTCTGCAGTCACTGGGCTGCATCTGGCCCTGGTGACCACCAGTGGACGTGCCCTGCTCACCTCTCTTTGGTGCTGTGGGACAGGGGCCTTGCCAGCAACTCCACTGCCCTGCCTGCCCTGCCCTGCCCTCACCCTCGACTCCTGGCTCCCCTGCCCTTGCTGCGCCCTGATACAGGAGGAGATAGTCAACCTGGAGCAGGTTCAGGGTGATGAGAGGAGCACAAGGGAGACTGAAGGGGCTTGCTTTGGTCAGCCTTGCAATACCATGGCCAAGCTGGAGCACAACTGCCTCAATAAATATCTCCAAGGTAAGCAGATGGAAAGAGGAACAAGCTAAATGAGTGGGCAATGTTAGCACGAAAACAAACGTAATCTGGAAATTATACACAGATTTCTTACCACCAAAGCAGCCCGGGTCTTGAAAAGCCTGCTAATCAGTGCAGAGGGAGCAGGCACGACAGCTTTCAGATGGAGCCCGAGCAGCTCACAGAAGAGATTATACGACACGGAGAACGAGGGCCAGATCCAAGGTCTCCTTTGTGCAACACCTACGGGAGCGCAGCAATGCTCAGCACACCCCTGAGGCTGGCAGCAAGCTGAGAAAGGGGGGATACCTATTGAGACCAAACTCTTTCTTCTCATTTGCCTTGGCACCACAACGTTTGTGCCTTGTTTCCCTGCTTCCTTCTCCACACTGCATATTCCTGGCGTTGTGACTCCACCACAGTTGGCTAAAGGGAAAGAGGTAGAAGTCCCCATTTATCTTTTTGGTAAAATTCCTCCTTGTTTTAAACCCTTTTTTTAATATTTAGTGCTACCATGCTATTTTAGGTGCATCTGATTCATTCCTCACTTCTTTACCTAGCAAATACTGAAGTTAATTACAGTCGGCATGCTCACTGCAATTGACCATTTACTCTGTGCTGTTCTCTCACAGTGAGCTAAAGAGAAAGCCTGAGTCCATATTTGAAATCCTCATTCAAATACTGCTTTCAGTCAAGCAGTTTAAAATTGCTTTTGGGGAGGGAGAGAAGAGGGAGGGAGCTTGGGGGGAGTGTGGTCTTGTATTTGGTGACTGCTACGAAGCTGGAACAGCACGGGGAAGGAAGGGCCTGGTTTTTGCTATCCATAGTAGGGAATTTAATTTAAGGCTGGTGTGTTGCTGGTTGGAAATATGTATTAAATACCCAGATGCAAGAGAAATGGGTGCAGAAAACAGCAAAATAAATACAGGATATTGGCTCATCTATTCAGAGGGCTGATTTCCCAAATCTGGCACATTGGGGATTCACTGCCTGCCCTGATTTTGTGTGTCACTGATTTGGCTAGGATCTAAACACAGAGCTTCACAGTTATTGAACCACTGTCCCAGACCCAGCCAAGGCTGAACACAAAGCAGGCCTGAACAAACCAGCAGGCAGACTACAAAGGAAAAGCAATTCTTCTGCTTAGCAGCAGCACTGTTTCTGCTATGCTTAGCATCGGAACAAGTTAATTTGGGAGCACAATCTTCTCAAGAGGAAGCATTGCTCAGCCCAGCACCCCTAGGTTTCATGCAGTGTCCTGCCCTTTTCACCACGCATGAGCCGTGGATGCTACTCATGATGTATTTTTTTACAACGCAAGTAGTATAAAATCTTCTGATAAAAATCACCTCTTTGAAACCTCTGGTTGGCATCTTGTTAAAAACTGACATCATATTCGTCTGTCATCATTGGCTCTCGAGGAACTTTCTCCATGATTTAATAAGCAAGAGGAAGGATTTTACTGTTAAGATGAAACAATAAACTGCAATATCAAAACACTAATACAATTTTTCCTCCTATGCCCTTGGTCTACAGTACTTGGTCTTACCTCACCCTTCAGAGAGGTAAAAATAGATCATCATGAGTAAAAATCATGGCCAAAAAATAAAAAGCAGAGCCTCTGAACGCACGTAAACTGTCCACGGCTCCATCCTAGTTAATAGCGCTGTAGAGACCACCAGTGTCCAGAAACTTGGCCAACAGCCGTTCAGCATCCCAAGAGCTGTGAGCAGGAGCAAGGAGGGGGCACCTGCAGCCCACAGACTCACCATGCTGAGACCCCTAGTACCTTCCAGGAGCCAGATGAGCCCTCAGGGTGAACAAACTCCCTTGGCGTAGGGGATGGAGGGAACCATCCTGCTAGCAGCACAACGCAGGCACCCACGTCCTCTCCACAGGGTGTGCAGGCAGCCCTGGCAGGAAGGAAGGGATATGGCCTTGTCTTTGCTGCAGTGACCATCTTCACATGCTTTCACATTTCCTGGGGGTAGCCAACATAAATTAGAGCAATTTTCAAACCCCTCTAAGCCATTCAGGGCACCCAATTTCGGGTTGCCAGAGATGTAGCCTGCACTTTGCACTCGTTGCTGGCTTAAGCTGTGCACTCCTCGGCTGCGTTAGCTGCTCCTTTGCTATCCACGGCGAGCTATCCCATAGCTGCATACCACTATACTTTGTCCTCACACATTTTTGTGAAACAACAGCACTGCAAAATGCCACAAAAGGAGGCAGCCCCTCGGACCCACTCTTTCTCACCTGCCAGGGAGCAGGGGACACTGTGGGGAATACAGAGCAAGAGGGTGAGAGCCCTTTCCCTCCCCTGTGCAGCGGCAGAAGTCTAAATTACACTCCGGCCTTATTCACCGGAGCCAGCCAGCTGCGCAAAAGCTGAATGAAGACCTCCGAATCTGGCCCCACGCACGGGTGTTGTGCAGGCAGCCAGGGCCAGCGCTGCCCCTCGGCCGTGCCAGGGGACCAGCTCCCGGGCCATCAGCTGGCATGGTGGAGCAGAGGCACCGAGCCTCCTGCTTGGGCACCGCGTGCAGGAACAAAATGAGGGCTGGATATAGCACCCTCATTCAAATAGCACAGTATTTTAGCACCAGAAATAGTATCTCTTTTTTTTTTTTTTTTCTTTTCAGAGAAACTACTGGCAGAGAAAGATACAACTTAGCATGAAAATAGGTATCAGAATAAGGCCCTAGCTGAATAGTCAGTACTCTGCATAATTCTCTCTTTTCATCCCCTCAGCCTAGATCCTCTCCAAATATTCAGATCAAACTCTGCAAAGGAGCTCCAGCATTTTGGCCATTAAAAGTAAAGGCTGGAACATTTGGATTCTGCCTCTATCATATCCCTCTATTTTGAATAAAATCAGCTCTCTGATTTCGACATCAGGCTAATCATGAAGCCTCTGTCCCGTTCTCTCTCTCTCTCTGTCAAAGATCAAAGAACTGAAAGAAATATACTTGCTAGTAAAAAAGAAAAGAAATATACTATTTTAAGGAATGCATTCAATTCCCCTCTCTACTAATATTTTGTACGTGAAACATCTTACTCCACCTTCAGCATATGTAAAAGCATGTAAGGGGAAGGATAGAGAGAAAACCAGAAGTCAGGATAAATGGTGGAACGATATTACTGCCATTTAATGGCAAAAGTCTTTTTCAAAGATCCCAGCATGCTTTACACACTGTCTACATTTGAATGAGGCATTGTTAGACAATGGAGAGGGCCAGCAGAGGGAAGTAGTCTAAAATTATAAATGAAAATTACAAATTACAAGCGAAAATACAGAACAGGAGACAAACCCAACCATGCAATTTTCATTTTAACTCTCTGGGCAGTACAGTAAAAGGGCTAGCATACGCTCCCATCAAAAGCAGTGGGAATAACCCTAAGAGCCATCTTTCTCAAATCACAGATGAATTCAAATGGGAAGAAGCACGCAACAACAAAAAAAATAGTTGTTAATGCATAAAACTACTGTATGTCTTCCAATAGCTGGACTCAAGAACCCTGGTTAAATACTGACTTTCTTTCAGAGTCAATCAGATAATAAGACCCCTTTAGAAGCACAGAATAGTTAAATTCATCACCATAATTTAATTGTAGAAGGTTATTAAAGAGCACTTCGACTCCCCTCCTGCTTCGGCGCTGCTTTTGTGTATTAAACTCAGACTAATCAAATTGCAGATTCCAAGAGTACTGTATTAGTCATCCCCATCCCTTTTAATTTGTTTAATGGCCTCCTTTTTTCTCCCCCCTCGTGTGTGTGTTCTGACTGGCTGTGCAGCGCTTAGGCTCACGACATGTAAATAAAGAATGGATAGGGGAACAGTTTGTCGAAAAGAATAAAGCGTGCCTCCATTCTAAAGTTACATTTGATGTCAGCGTAATTCATGGGACGTGTACTGCAAGCAATGGTGCTTATTATTTCTGCTTAACTGTCTACAGACACAGGAGGAGAGGGGAGAGGGAGAGGAAAAAAAAGGAAGAAAGAAAAGAAAAGAAGTCTGAATTTACACTTACTGCTTCAAAAGCCCTTTTGTGCTTCGCCAACTTCTCCTGGCTGAAGATGCAGTATTTTGCCAAAAAGTCGACTGCAAGAGCAGACAAAAAAAGGATAAAATAGCCCATAAAAGAACTCTTTTCCCCACTTTTCCTTAAGCATTTTTGTAAATTGCCATAAAGAAAACTATTTTTTAAAATGCACAACAACGCTGGCCATAGAAACTTCCTCTTGTAGAAATTTCAATTTATGATTTGCTTCTCGTGTTTTGGTGGGGTTTTTTCTTACTCTTTCTTATTTGGAAAAGTCTTTTCACCTGGCCCAGGGCACAAAGTCAAAGTTAGCTCTGAATAGGAGATGTTTAACATGTATAACGCATAAGAGCTCCATCCTGGTCAGGCGGTAGTCTGGGAGCGTGGCGAGGGCTTGTTGTTGTTTGTTTTAAATGTCCTAGAAAAGAACCTCTTCAGACTCGAGTTCTGCAGAGCAGCATTCTCCATATATATATACACCCAAGTCCAAAGGTGGCAACAGAAATGAAATTCCTTTGGTTTGTTCCAGTCAGAAGAGACAGGTATACCAACATAAACTTTTCTCTTCCAGGATTAAGTAGCTATATCACAGAAATAACACGCCTTTTCCTATTTCTCTCTCTTGATTGAGATCAAGTAGGACACATTGGATCATTAAAAATATCATATGTCATTCCCTCTCCTCAAGTTTTTTCTGCTTGTTTCCAGGTCTATCATCCAAGAAGACAAGGACCTTGAGTTATTGGGCTGTATGAAGTTGGCTTTGCTTCCTCACACCTAACACAGCATGAAAAACTGCTGGAAGTGGGATGAGAAAATTGGAGGGAAATGTCAGGTCATACCACAAACACAGGCTGAGCTCGTGAGTTCTGTGGATGGTACCGACTGTCACCTCTGCATTCAAACTCCTCCTAACACTTATTTGTTCCCTACTAATTTCTTTCTCCATGTCCCTAGGCTGCTGTTTCTATTATTTCACCATCACATTCACATGAAAGAAACTCCATTTTTACTTCAAGGGAAACTGCCAGCAAATTCAGGACCTGATGGGGAAAAAGTGTTGGGACTCAGCTCTTCTAATTTCCTGTTCATTTAGAGCAAGAACTGGAAAATAGAGGTAATAATTTGCAAAAGGGTGCCAGAAAAAATTCTGCATTATTATTATCATCATCATCATCATTATCGGTAACATTATTTTACTGTAAAGAGAAAGGGAGTGATTCACAGGGTTGTGGCAACGCGGTATTCTGACTGGTATCTAAACAAGCCCGCAACATAAATCTCCTGCTTCTTCTTAAAAGAGTACATTTGTCTTCAGGTTGTGTTTTGGGGCATGTGCAAGAAAGGTTCCTATTGGGAGGGAAGGCTCATTGTTTGTTTATAGCTGTGTCCTAAACAGTATGAAAGGACAAATAAAGATGCCTAAATGTCATTGTTTCTTATCCTATACACTCCAGATGAACCAAATCTGTACGATAACAACAGCAGCAAAAATATCTTGGCTTTCCATGGCAAAACAGCAACAGAGGTTTCTATTTCAAGCACAAATTCACAGATGCTCCAAGACTGTTTTTATTGCATGATGTGCTTCTGAATTCCAAACTAAACTACGATACTGAAAGGAATGAGAAAACTGATTTCTGACAAAATTGGTTTTGCACATATCTATCCTATTGGCAGCATCTAAGAAAGATTTAAGTCAAAAAGGACCAACTGCACTAGTGGCATAGCCTCTGGAAAAGAATTGCACCACGCTTAGTACTGAGCACTTCCCCAGGATCTAACACCTATTTTCCCCGCAAGAAATTTTCAGAAGTTGCCCTCTTTTGTTTCCACACTGACATGGGCTTGGAGATGTAGATGTCCCAACCCTCTGTGAAACATCACCTATAGGATGATCTGCATTGGCGCCATCTGGTGATTCTGGAAAATATCTAACCATAAAAGAAAATGTCTCATGTTTGCTCTTAATAAAATCTTGACGTTTCTTCTCACCAAGTATTTCATAACATTGCAACTTCACTTTCAACTGAGTTGCTAACCAAATAGCCCTGTAACAATTTTGGGAGGGGGAAGAGGGAGGGTCATCTCTCTCCCAGAAACGGAGGATCAGGAAGGCAAGATTTAGTTTTTATTTAATCAAATCTTTAAGGTCAGATTAGGCTCTTGGATCATCTACTCTGATTTGGTGCATAACAAAGGCTAAAGGATTTCACATATCCCTGTGTAATCTGTTCAATTATTTGTACCTAGCTAGAGCACAGTTTTCTGGAAGAGAGTCCTGATCTGAAGCTGTCAGAATATGGAGAATCTCATACAGATGTATGGTACATTATTTCTAAGGTCAATGTTTGGCTTACATGTCGCTTAAACTTGTGTTTAGTCTCAACAACAGCAGTTTTCGCAAGGTTAAAGAACCCTTTAATATCCAGTATATCCTCCCTGTAAAATTACTTATATGCTGTGGTAAAGTTCACGCTCAGAGGAAATTAAGTGGAGCTCTGACAGTATTTCTGTCAGACATTTTTACCAATCCTTAAAGGATTTTTCAGTGATTCTTGTCCCCCCTACAAAGGCTGACATCTTTTTAAAACATGGGCACCAAAACATGGACAGCCTCACAAGCAGCATAGATCTCCTCTTACTTATTATTTCCCTCCGGTATGGCCAAAAGGGCAAACAAAGAGCGGTTTGCCATTCCAATCTTGGGCAATAATTTTGACTTTAGGGAACGAGTTTTCTCCAGCCATGTTCCTTATGCATCTGTTTCCTCTCTCTTTGTTTATTCCCCCCGTCCCCAGGAAGTTTCAAAATCGTCAATCAATTTTGACCAAGTGCGACAGAGGCGTAGAGGTTTGACAGGAATTAAGTACCTACAAGTTTCATGAAAATAGGCAGCAGAGTAGAGGGAGGGAGGGAGGCTCTATTAATTCCCTCATTGAGGGAAAGACCTCAGCATGAGCTCAACCTTTGTTACAGCCTGGAAATCCACACGAGAGAGAGACCCTGGAAAGCAGCCATCATTAGTAGCACCGCTCATGGAACCACCTGTTTAATTAATTATTCTCTGCCGTAAAGAACCGTTTAAAAACAGCTCCATAGCTTTCAATATAAGCTTGCTTGCAGTGCCCCCAGTAGGAGTCATGGAGACTGAGGTCAGGGGAAACTGGGCCCCACGTGCATTGTACCTCTCATAATACGTACCCCTAAAAGGCTGCTAGAGGTCTTTGGGCTCGGGCAGACCCAAATGTGGGTCTGCCATATTTGTTCTGCTGTTGCTCAGTACTTTACAGCCAGGCACACTCTTCTGCCCTACTGCCATCAGGCTCTGTCTCCACTCCTCATCTTTACCGGAGAGCCCAGAGCTGCTGACAGAAGTGATTGCATCCAAAGTCATGCTCAGGCCCTCTCTCTGTAGCTATTCAGTTTGCAGAGAGCTGAGGAAAGCCTAAGAAAAATCAGCTGCCAAACTCAAAACAAATCTGTACTGAGTATGTCTGTATTGAAACGGTGTCATGAACTGGCCAGGTTTATGGGACAGTGAAAGGGTGCATCCCTCAGGCTGTACTAGTTAGTGACCTTGTGCCAAATCTCAAGTCTTGACTCCAAAGCATACAAGTATTCTAGCTTTGCAGCAACACAGTTGTAAGGCTATTATTTTCTTAGGTACAGGTAGAATAATGTACTTTTGCCTAATGTTGAGGAACAAAAAGACTGTTTTCATTGAAATCAGAAATCATTCCAACCAAATATTTCAGAGAGGATTGCAAAACAAAAATTTAACCCCTTAAAAGAAAAAAAAATAGTAGCTAGTACTAGAACACTTTTCTAGTCCAGTATTTCTAAGATCCTACCTCAAAAAGGCATTTAAGAAAAAATAAGATATAGTACTGTGGTGGAGAACAGGAAAATTAGTCTTTGCTCCTTTGTTCACAAGCTGTGCACCGCCTGTAGCATTTACTCCATACACACACTCATGCCTGTATAACTGCTTTCTGCGCTCCTCCTGTGTGCTTCATAGAGTACACAGGAGATGTCCCATGAAAACAGGCATAAGTTTGCAGAAGAAAAGGGCCCAGCAGGTGCGTATGAACAAGGGCAGTTAGGGAAAGGGCATGTAAGATGCCGGGGAAATAAAAGAGGATTCAGAACACACCCGAGGAGAGCACCCAGGCTGGGGGGAGACTTGCATGGGGACCTTGTGGGCATGCAGAGCTCATGGAACATGTCAGCTTTGGCAGCACGCCCCATTCCTGAGGAGGGGAAGGTGGCTTAACTTTGCTTTTGTGAACTAAAAATCTCATACTCACAGTAAGCTTCTTACATTAAACGAATATTAAAATTGGAAAGTCAAGTACTTAAAGGCTAGGAAATTATGGAAAATACTACAGTACTGCGTTCTGAAAGACCACATCATGATGCAAGAAGGAGGGTAGAAGTCAGACTATACTGGAATCTTTAGCTTTGGCATTTCAAAACGTTTCAAAAGAAGAGAAAAACTGAGGCAGCTGTAACATGAAGTCAGTAGCAACCTCTATTCCTACCCAGCTCCATAACTTCCACTTAGTTTTTGATTACATTTGTTGTATGTTCTTAAAACTATAAAGAAGATCTTGTAAAATTTTATGAACATCAAAGGATTAACCCTCTTAACCTTCCCTGAACAACATGTTATTTCCATTTTACAGACACAGAAATCAAGACATTAAGCAATATTTCCAAAGCCAGCAAACCTGGTGACACAGAAAATCACTGCTCTTCAGCACCGTGCTTTAACTGGAGACAATGGTCTCCCATGGGATATCTGTGTCAGAGCTTTGAAGGACATCAAACTACACCAGGCTGTCAATAGACATAATGGAATAATTGGCAACTGTGTCTACGATGCTTTTCCTTTCAGGAAAGCTGGATTAGGATCTTCACCAATTAAGTAATGCTGTTGACTGGGCAATCATAGATGTTTATGAGACAGATAGAAAGGAAACTACAAGGGAAAGAATAATCAGGGCTCAATTAAATACTAAAACCAGCATACCACTTACAAGGAGCTGAAGAGGCTTTGCTGCAATAGAAACTACCTTATGCTGGGACATGATCATTCAAACATCTGGGCTGGGAACCCAAACCTTCAGGTTCCCAGCAATAATTCTGAAATATCACTATGCAATTAATTGCATTTACCCATGCAGTTGCTCTTCAGAACCAAGCATTTCATATGGAACCAGGGGGCAGAATAATATCGTGTAAAGATATAAATCGAATGTCAAAAGTATATGCACAAGCACACACACCTCTTCCCAAAAATCAGCCCACTTTAAAGAAAGTCCATCAATATTTTGCAAATGCAAGGGAATTCTTTTCTTATTTGCATTTGACTGGCTTCAAATCTCATGGTAGTATTTTTAATCAAAATAAATGATTTTTATATACCCTGTTACAAGAAAAATATGACAATTCATTCAACCAAAAATGCTTCCTAAATGGGGCTTTCCAACACTTTCACAGGTTTTTGATGTTTGCCATGAACTGTGTGCAGAGTTAGATTTAAAACATCACCACTGCTAGATAAAAGCATAGAATAGATTCAAGAGTCCGTAAAGTCTGTACTCCCATGCTACACAAGTAAAAGCAAATTGAGGCACACAGCAACACTGTTTCATATGAAACAGGAGACCTTTTTTCTAAGGTAAGGGGGTCGAAAGGGCACCTCCTTTTATAGGCCTCCCCAACAGACACTCCTGTAACTCCCAGGTGTGGCATCCATGAGGCATTGTAAATAACTCATTTTATTCCCCCTTAAAAAGAAATACACCTTATAAATTTAAGATTCAGACTTTGGTCTGAAACTAGTTTCTCGTCGCTTCTCCTCCTTTCTTCTCTCTCACACACATACACATAAACACAGAAATCCTTATATTTTGGATACCTCTCCCTAGGTTATGCAAATGTTACTTACACTTTGCAAATAAGGGTGTGAATGCCATTGTAACAGCAAGAGACAGCCAGTCTGCTGTTCCTAAAGCTCTGCCGTGTAATAGGAAAGGCCAAGAGGGAAAAAATTCAGCTATATGTCATCAAACTCAGCCTCCCTGGGCATAAATGTATAAACGCAACCAGTTAGATAAAGATTGTGCAGGTTAAGATTCTCAATAAAGTAGGATGAAACTGAAGAAGGTCTGTGTGTACCCCTCACACATGCCCAATAGATGGGCAGGACAATCTATTTACCAGCACCTGTAGCCCTTGATATAACTTACGCATTACCGTATTGTGTAGCTCAAATAATGACATCTGTTACGAAAAAATCCATTTCTCTCAAGACCCCATTCTTTTTGGAAAGGTTTAATTTTCTGACACCAGTTTTTCCTCTGCTAGCCCAGCTGCCCAGTCTCATCATGCATTCCTGCCATACTTTGTGCAAGCCAACATGCTAAGTTTGTCTTCACTTTTACTGAAGCAGAAGCAGACCTGCAGCTTTTTACACCCTCCTAAAGATTTTCTGCTGACTTTCGAACATGGTCTGGTTCTATAATATCAGGCAGGACTTCCAATTCATGCTGCTTGTGTCTTGTGCTTTCCTGGTTAGGCATAAGCATAAGGATTTACAGAAAGTTATTATGCTTTATCTCATTAGGTCTTAACCTTTCAGAGTGTATTAAAGTTCGATAGCATTGTAGCTTGATATCTGGCTTTGCAACTAAGTTTTCTTCCAAGATGCTCTGTCCATAGAGCTGTGGGTCATTGGACACTTTTCAGTTTCTTACCATCAAAAAAGCATCAGCAGAAAAAGCCTCAGTGATCCTGCTTTATGAAAACAAACAGGCAACCCCACTCACAACAGATAGTCTCATCCTTGGCACTGATGTGAAGGTTTACTAGTGAGCGTGAGAGAGCTTGGGGGCTTAATTCTTCACCTGCATGAACTTCTGGGGTCAGCTGGCAAAAACTTGATCAAATCAAATCACTTCCAAGGCAGTGCCTGTCTTGTCAGGACAAAATGGGAAGCCTTTTGTTTCTGTGGGAGTGGGGCCTTATCAGCTCATTCTGTCACTCATACTTCCTCAGCCCACTTGCAAATCCTCCTGGATTTACTGCAGATGTATGAAGCTTGCTGGAAATAATAGTACAAGCAAAGAGGCTAGTCAGCTATCGACCTCAAGCTCTGGGTAATACCAATGGGAAATTATTCACACAAAAGGTGCGCTGGGGTGACAAATGAAGAGTGTGCTTTGGCCCATTGAAGATGCTAGGAGCTTGGACAAAGCTAACACACTAATACCAAACAGCTCGCTTTATCTGATTACATACTGAGCACTTGCCTCCCCTTCCCCAATACCAGCACCCTGCCCACCCCCTCACACTTTCCTTTAAAGGACACAGGTTGCTTTCTTCTACGCAGTGTAGCATGAAATGGTAACCTACAGCAGGAACCTGTCTAAAAAACCATTATCTACTCCTCTCCTTCCCCAAAAGACATCTTTAATGTTTAAACGCAGCAAAAGCAAAGTGTTCCTCAACAAAATGGGAGGAATGTGAGCAGAGATTTATGCTATGTTTTCCCATCCCACCCACACCACTGAGACAAGGAAATCATTCTTTTGCCCCCTTTTTCATATTTGAGAGTTTTCTCCACCCCATTATTGCATACTCATGCCTTCCTTCTTTATCTTTTTTTTCTGAAGGTCATGAATACATTTCTAATGGGTATCCTGCAGGGGCTGCATGGAAAGACCAGTTTGGTCCTTGGGTCAGTCAGTAAGCAGAGCAGTCCACCAACCCCCACCACTACCACTGTTTTCCCCCAGGAAAGGATGCACCATGAAGCCAGCATGGGCTGAGCCTCCAAAGACCTGACCGCCCAGCCTATTTTGTGTGAGTCACACAATATTGCATTAGGCATGGCAGCATCATCTAGGTGTGCTGTGAAGGACCCTGGGAAATCTGCAGAATTCCATGGGGCTGAGCTCCTTAGTCAAATTGTGGGTAACTTTGGAAGTTTGTTCACCTAAAGCTCATAAATTGTTTTGAGGTAAATGAGCACAATGCAAGACTTAAACTACATCAGAAACAAAAGAAATCCTAACAATGACATTAGTCTACTGACAGTAAGAAGGGATATAAATGCCAATAATAACAATAAAGAAAAAGCAGAAGTGCTCAATATATAGCCCTTTGGTGTAATTAAAAAACCACCAAACTGCTATACTGAGCCCACTGATGAGCTCAATGAAATCATAGGATGATCATGAAGTGCCTTCCATTGTAATAGAAGCTTTTAGTGGTATTAAAAAGCAAAGACAAAAGTTAGACATCAGCCAACCTGGAAAACTGTTTCCAAGAGTTTTAACAGAAATTGGAGCAGTTCTTTGGCTCCTCACTTACCGAACACTGAGCAAGCGTCAGAGCTGGGAAGAAAGCTAATATTGTGCCACTGTTTAAAAAGGGTAAATGGCATGACCCAGGTAATTATAGACCTGTCAGCTTGACATCAAACCCAGGCAAAACAGTGCAGCAGCTGATAAGGGATTTGATTAATAAAGAATGGAAGGAGGGAAATATAATTAATGCCAGTCAACACAGGTTTATGAAAATAGATCTTGTCAAACTAACTTGATTTCTTTTTTGGATAAGATTACTGGTTTGGTTGATATAGGTAATAGACTTAGGACTTCTACTGTGTATTTCACTTGGTATCACATGAAATTTTGATTAAGACACCAGAATGACACGAAACTATCATGCTACCTATTCAGTGGGTTAAAAACTGGTTGACAGGTCTAAAAATGTGATTACAAATGAAGAACATTTATTGAGCTGTATCTTGGCCCACTCTTATTTAACATCTTTGTCAATGATGCAGAAGAAAAACTTGTCACTAAAGACCACAGAGGGCCAGTTGCTCAAGGGGATGATATATTATTAAGCAGCTTTGTTGCCGATGCAGAGTAATCTGGATGGTTTAGCTAGCTGAAAACAGGAAATCAATATGAGCTTTGAAGTGACCAGATGTAACGACTTCCTAGTAGAAGGATCCAAAGGTCATAATGAAGAGTCCGCTGAACATGAACTTCCAGCTCAGTACCATGGCCAATAGCTCTAATACAATTTCACATTAATAAATTGGAGAATATGAATGAGGCCTAGATTTGTTACATTACTTCTGGCTGGAAACAGAGTCCCTTGAGGTGCTCTCAAGGCCTGATTTCCCGACCATGTACACTGAACAGACTCAAGCACCATCCCTAAGTGTCCTGCCAGTACCCAGACAGTACGGAAGGCAGGGCTACAAGGATGGTGTCTCTCCCTTATGGCACTATTCAGCACACCCACCCAGCAAGCACTGCTTCCACCTGGAGCTGCCTGAGTTGGTTAAAATGCCTAGAGCATGGCCAGGTCACATCCACCCACATTGCTCCACACGTTGTGCAGTTTTCCATGAATACAATCCTGCGGTAGTTAGCCCCTTCGATGAGATCCCTAGGAGCCCATGGCCTGGGTTGCCTCCTGTTCCCAAAAGGAGGCCCATGCCCTTTTCTCCATGTGGATGATATACAACATCTATAGATGGCATTACAAATTTGCCCAGGTCTTCCAAAACCAGAACCTGCATGAGCACCTTGTTACCTTGCTGGTCCAACAGGGATAGAGGCCTGGAGTAGTCTGAGGGCACATTAAGGGTCTTTTATGTGGATGATAGTTCAGGGGATGACACACTGGCAGAGGCAGCCCTCGGAAGTGAGCCATGTCCACATAGCTTTGATGTGATATTGATGCCAATATCGCAGAAAAGCTGTCCAAGTCCCTCTTCACAGTCCACTTAAGAGGGTACCAGAGAAGAGCAATGCCATGCAATGTCAGCAGAGCAATGCTCTTAACTATATAATTGCTGAAGAGTCTCTCTTTGTGACACTGAGTGATGATTATATCAGACATAGTCTGAGAAGCAGAGAAGCATCAAGGCACCCTCCCAGCGTGAAGTTAGAAAGCTGCTCTAAGGCTCTTCATTTAGTGAATTGTTTCACTAGGGCAAGGATTAGGACTGGGCATTCACCAGCTTGCACCGTTTCCAGAAAGACAAAGCTGAACAAGTGACAACATCTGAGATGACAACTTGGAATTTGCCCATGAGATTGAACTACTTTCAGTTCTGTGTAAGGGCAAAACAGGCTCATGACACCACAGAAGTGAAGATGCATGCAGACTGCTGTTGTAACTTCTGTGTGGTGTCCCAGATGCCTTGTGATGGAGACAGATTAATAAGCAGTTGCTAAATTTCTGACTTTGACTTCATGCAGAAAAAAATCAAATTAATTTTTTTGGTTTATTTTAGGATTCTGTTAGGTACAGCTCTATCTTAGATTTAACACAAACATTTCTTTCTATCCATATTTTTGGCATTGAATAAAACCTCAGCCTTTGTTATATTTTCACAGGGCCTGTTGTTCTTTCAGAGGTATTTTAATGCATATTGTTGTTTCTGTTTTAGCGAGTGTTGCTCATTTTGTGAGAAGCAGATGGTGTTTGCTGAATTTTGTTTGTTCCAAAAATAAGCAACATCCAACTGTTTGCTACGGAGGTGTGAAAGAGGAAAGGCCTGATGCATAAACACAGTTTCTCCCTCCTACTTCTCCTTGCTATTATTCTGATGAAAGGAACTGCCGCTGTCTCATTACAAGCCTGCAAAACTGTGGAGTTCATGCTGTCGCTCTACCAGAGAGGGCACACAGCTCCAACCAGCATCCCTGCCAGAGCAAAGCAGTAGCTAACAGCTCCTGGGAGGTCAGCCCAGAGGGCTTTGTAACAGCTTCTTTGCAGCCCACCAAAGGATGAAGACACTTCTTACTAGCTAGTGTTAGTAGGCAGCCTAAATTGGGACACATCAGACTCCCTCTGTGGTCAATGCAGAGAAGTTGGCTTTTCCAGACAGGTAGCACAAATTATGTGTCTCTGCTGACTAAAGAGACAGCCTATAAAGACTCTTTTCCAACTTACAGTTTCATGGGCAAATGAGGTCTCCACTCTGCTGACCTCCCACCATGTGTCCCTGGGCAGGAACAGCAGTGCAGAGGCTACACAAAGTCCCAAGGGCTGGATGCCTCTGTGCAGATTGCTCTGAAGATCACAGGGGAACCACTGGTTTCCAGGACTGGGCTCTACCAGGAGGAGGGAAACGTGTCAGGGATGAGAGGACAGATACAACCTGATTCTCATCTAGAAGCTCAGAACAGCACATAGGAGCCGCAAGGAGCCAGTTCTGGATTCATATGATCATCTTTGTGAAAATAAAGGCTCATCATTATAAAAATGATCTATAACAACCTGAGCAGGGACAAAACCCTCTGAGCAGTGCATGCCATGATCCTAGACACCGGCTCCACACCTGAGGTTTACTCCCCATGGTTAGGCACAAAGGCCCAGGAGCAGCAGCTCGTTGGGCCCTTGCAGCCAGGAGCTGCACTGTGCTATCTACACACACCTGAAAACACCAGCGTCAAGCCCTCCCTTGGTATTTGCACCTCCGCTGTGGTGGTTCATGGATAGTCCCGGCTAAGGCTTTCTCTGGCCTTTGCTCCACCTCGTTAATCCTCCTCGTGATGTGACTGAGTCAAGGCCCAGTTGCTTTGCTTTGATTAGACCAGTAGAAAGTGCTAGTTTGGCCAAACTATCTAGCAGCACACCTTTAAGTCCTCTGCTAGATAAGGCTCTTTAATGACTCCTGAGGGCAGCTGCCTGCCTGCAGACAAGGCTCAGCAAGGGTCTTGAAACACCAGCCATCAAGCAATGCCAAACAGGAGAATCTGTGGCATCTGGGAATACCTTTTCTGAATAAAGTATTAAAAAAAGATAACCACTGCAGGGTACCCTATTATGTTTTTAAAATACTCCCAGTTTGCTTAGTGTTTATCCAGAAGAGCTAATTATACTTGTCGCTTAATGTAAATTGCTGGATAAATAAACACAGAAATAGGAGCTTAGTGACTGCTATGCTTTCTTTAAAACGCTGTCTGAAGGTTCGTTATGCTAAACACAAAAGAGAAGGGAACTTCTTACAATGCACTTATTAAAGGCACATTTTCTACAGAAATGATTGTAGCATGATTGTACAATAGCATGTAATTTGCTTTGTTGGCATTTTCAGCGTGAATCTTGCCGACAGCAAGTGTCGATAGGAAAAGTGGCTGCGGGGCCGCTGCTTGCGCTGTTAGGAGGTGTCAGCAGCGATTCAGAGGAGGAGGATGCCCCAGCCCAGAAGAGAAGCACTGGCACAACGCACACAGCTGACAATGGGGCAAGACACCCCACGGCTTGTTTGCACACTGTCCCTGTGGTAGTGGAAAAGCTCGAATTGATGCTGACACCTTGAAAGATTTATGTGACACCGCTATGATCACTAACAGCAGAACATGCTGTAGCAGGTCCCCAGCTCTACAAATAGGATCCAAACCAGGCATGAACATGCAGTTGTATTTCTGTCAAGGCAGCCAGAAAGGTACAACATGGAGTTACGCGACATTAATGTCCCCATGCTGGCTTAATGCCACCTGAAAGAGGATAAAAAAGACCTGATACAGGAAAAAAAGTGGCCCAGATGATCATCACCTTACGTGACATAAAGCTGGTAAGTACAAAATTGACCCATTAAAACAGATCATGACTTTGCACCACAGCCACGGTACTTCTGACACAGCAGGAGGAGGCCTAAAGTCAGTGATACCTTATCATCCACCCACCACCTTGGGAGGGAGTTTCCAGAGAAGCAACAGGGAACACTTCTCAGTAGGGTTTGGGTTGTGGTTTTTTTCTTGCACAGATACAACCAAAGAAAGGGAGCAGCTACTGGAAGAGGTAAACATAAGGATGATATAGCTGAAATTGGTCGCTGAAATACTTATTGACTCTAAACAAGAAACACAGCTGGATGCAAGTTTGGCCCCACTTAAGTTAAATTTAACATCTACAGGACCCAGATGCAATTTTCCCTGCATGGCACCAAAACAGCTCCAGAGCCGCCCAGACCTTGGCATACGCAGCGAGGAAATCGGGCTGCCGAGGCCAGGAGGCAGGGACTGCTCTGGGCAGGCTCTGCTCTGGGCAGGCTGTGTTTTTCACGCCTGGCGATGGCCAGGCTGCAGGTCGCTGGGTAGATTGAAACACTCACAAAAGAAATTTGTCTTTCACCTTTCTAGCCTCTTGAGAGACTTTTATTTGCCATCGGTTTCAGTCTGATGGATGTTTTAACTTTGTCAAACTGTTCCTAGGAGTTGTGTATTAGTTTGCACTGCCTTTGAAACTCAGTTGTTATCCTGAAAGGGCAGGAAGTGGGGATTAAGTCCATTAGATGTTGTTTGAACAACTCTCTTTTCACTCTGCATTGTGACTCTGCAGCCTGCCAGCACATTTCAGCCTCTTTCCAGGAACTGGCACCGCGGGGTGAAGCGTGGCTGGATGAAGACCTGGCATCTGTGCTGACTTTCATAGGTACCACACTGGGGGAACTGGAGAAGGAAACTCAACAGCAGAGGAGGAAGAAATGTCCCCGGCACCACCCTCTGCAAATGGAGCACAGAGGACCTGGGTTTCAAAGAAGCCCTCTGCTGCCTGTGGGATACAGGAGCAGAGTACATTATTCGACTGGAAAACGTGACAACCTAATCATCCTGAAGGGTACTATTATTGTCTGCTTAATATGCTTTACAGTTCCAATGAACAGGGAAGGCTGGCTGACAAGTGTAGTATGATGTATCTAATGGCTCAATACTACCGTGATGGATCCATAAAAGGAATCTAATTTCACAGTTAGAGGGAAATAGAGATCATACAGTCGGCACTTTAACGCCACTGATTTCAGCACTCTGGACAAATAATTCCAGTTTATGATGTTCTGGTTGGTCAGCATTTTGCTTTATTTGTTGCTGTCTAATTTAAATCTGGGACTAATACCAGAGCCTGGGAAGACTTACACATTACAGGATGTAAGTCTTATTCACCAATCACATGGTGACATCAACAAGGATATTTTTAGTTCTAATCAGATGAAACAGTGCATTTGAAAACTCTTTGGGTCAGGATTACATAGCAGAGCAGCTTAAACTGCACATGCAAAAAATTATAACTTTCATGCATGTCACTGGTGCAGATTCAGAATTTCTTCTGGGCAATTGCACATGACAATCCAATTATTTCATACACACAGATAGGTTCAATTGTGTAAAAGGAAGGCTTGCTCAGGTTTTGAGTGTATTATTTAGTTTTGAAAATAGACACCCTGTCTCTCTTCTGTTATCCTGAAAGATATCACTTTACAGAGGACATAATCTTCAGAAGTGTATTCCTGATGATTAAGGGTTAGTTGATAATCACGATTATATCTGAAGTATGGCAACATAATGGAAAATGGTGGGGGCAAGGGTTTGTTTCTAATGGTGCAGCTACCCTCTTCCTGTTTGATCTCTGGAATCAAACACAAGCTTAGACATAAAAACTCACCATCTTGGAAGCAGGAGATAGTCATATTTTCAGTACCTTGGCAAGGGGGATCTGAGCCTTCTTGAGTTTTGTGCTTGTGCTTCTTCCTCCTCTTCTTCCTATCACTGCTTCACATCTTGGGGGTTTCTGTAATCCAGGTTGGGAGGTCTACCGAAGTCCACATGAAGAGTCTCATGCAGGCCTTCTGCAGAGTTCAGAAATCCCGCCTCCAGTGCAAAAGCTATCTTTCTCTTCATGTGAATCTTCAACTGGTTCTTATAACACTAGATGACAAAAGGTAAATCATACATAAAGGTATGAATAGTAAGAATTGCTCCAAATCAGAAAAAAAAAAAAAAAATAGAGACTAGATGTGCATCTCTTTTGGCCCTTCCCTGGTGAACAGTTAAGAAAAACACGATGTAATAGTTCAAAGCACCAAGTGTTCCTACTTCTGTTGCAAAGTAAAAAGGTGCTTACCTCACATTCCCAGCGTTGGGAGTACTCTCATTCAGCTGTCTCCTCAGAAACTTTGCACAACTATCTTGATCTGTGTTATTGGAATAATGAATGTGCATGCCCTGTTCATGAAAGTCTGGAAGATTCATCTTGTGGGCTAAACTGGCTGCTAGGAAAGAAAAATCAGCCAAATCTCTCTAGAGGTCAGTCTTTTATCATTAAAAGTTGTGCTTAACCAGTTAGTTTCATTTGACACTTTAATCTGTCCATTAGGAAGCCTTTAGCTTGCCAGCCATTGTTGGGTGGGGATGAAGGACCTCTGAAAACCCCTGGGCACCCTACGTGCAAGAAGTCTGCCCAGTGTAGCTGGCCCTTTCAGAAAACCAAAGACTTTCTTCACTAGGAATTAAAAAACTGAGCCAGACAATGAAGGCTCATGGTTGGTTTGCTAGGAACGCAAAGCAAATATATCAATACAGGGACAAACATGATATTTTTCCTGCTAACTACAGCCAATTGCGATGGTTGTAACTGTCTGGGAAGCAGGGGCTTTGCTGAATGATTTTAATAAATTAAGCGCAGAATGCCACTGGACATCTAATCCTGCTATATTTGTGCAATTATTTATTTCAGTGGGTGATTCCTGTGAATAAAGTGAGCAGGATTTGGCTTTGGTTATGGATAAGTGAAGAGGACACCAAAGCACAAAATGGCAGCTTAGAATGGTAAAGGAGCTCCTAATCCTGGGGAGCCCATTTACTCCAGCCAGTGTGGTTCAGACAAAGCACTAAGGGGGGACACGGTCCCTTTCTGAAAAGAAAGAAAGAAAGAAAATTGTCCCTAAAAGAAAAATCCATAATCAGGATGACCATCAATAGAGGAGATTCCCCGTTGGCGAGGTACCTTCTTTCGACT
Organism: Gymnogyps californianus; assembly: GCF_018139145.2. Lineage (NCBI taxonomy): Eukaryota > Metazoa > Chordata > Aves > Accipitriformes > Cathartidae > Gymnogyps > Gymnogyps californianus. The sequence goes on from NC_059471.1 coordinate 156,911,332, forward strand.
GAGAAAATTCCCTACATTTGTTGACTCTAATCCAGCTGGCCTGACTTGGATTTGTAACCACGAGATGCATTGCAAACAACTATGGATATTCTAAAGAAAATCAAATAAAGGCTTTTTTAAACCAATAAGTAGCATTCTTCCAGATGGATGCAGAGGACAATCAGTCACAAAATGGATAAAATTGCCGCCCCTCCCCCCCCCCCAATATTTAAGACGCTTGCATCAAGCTGCCTTTGGTTTGTATACATATCAGATTATAGAAGATCTGCCTCTTTATAATTTTTTTTAAAAAGGATGGCAGCCTTAGTTCAATAGAGTTAGTGAGACAATCCTTTAAGCTGTGTCAAAATGCCAGTTATCCTAAGATGCCACCCAGATTTGAATAATTTAGAAAGAGAAAACCACAGAAAGGAGGAATCATCCTTTGACTACTTCTGCTTTTGACACGGCTGCCTCCCTCTCCTTTTTACCAAAGCATCTTCGTCTCTCTATCAGCCATGACAAGTGCCAATCAAACCTTCTGTTTCTAAGGTTCACGGGAAAATGAAACATGAAACATTTTCTAACAATCACTGACCAAAGGTCCACTATCAGTGTGTGGTCTGGGGGAAGCCAGCCTTTTCCTTTTTCACTTCTAATCTCTGACCCACTGTTTACCTCTTCTTTTTTATATACTTTAATCTCTTTGTTGCTCCAAAGGATCCTAAATAAATTGTAGGTCAGCATGGATTAGGCTGCTTTGTTACCAATGATTAGTACATTTACTTTTGCTTTAACATCTTCAGCAACAGCTGAATGTCAAAAAGATCCAGCAAGAGTTTGTTTAATCACAACGAAAACTATACCCACATAGTCTTACAATTGCATTCTCAGTCTCAGCATAAAAAACTGGGATACAACAGGAGACAGTGACCATGGACCTGCATTGTTAACACGTGTTTTCAGAGGTACTATTCCACTAATTCAGTATTATTATAATCAGATTCACAGTAACCTTCATTAGATCAGGATAATAATTAAAATTCAGATATTTGCCTAAGAGTCTGAATTCTGCTCCCATTTGCACAGCAGTTGCGCTGGATTCAGAAACAGTTTGTGCAGCTTGACAGTTGTGGAAATATTTTCAGTAGAAAAAAGACATAAAGTTGCTCAGCAAACATGCAAATGTATGGATCAAAATTAAAGAGGGGAATTATTGGACACTGGATTAATTTCAAAGGGATGTGTAAGGATCAGATTTCTTAAAGCAAGGCAGAAGTCTCTAGACCCAGGTAAGCTTTCTTAAACCAACATTGCATCTGTCCAGCCTATGCACAGTGGCAAGCATGTTGCTGTGATTTACATGTAATAGGCCATAAGAAAATAAAAATGGACAGAAGAGGAGAGGAATTTTGTTTAAAGTCCCTTGACATTGAAATTGCACCTACTTACATTACCTTATACACTAGCAACGCCAGGGCCAGGCAGTTTTCGTATGATCCCCACAGCGAATAAGATCATCTTTTTACCCTGTTGCTCCATCTTATCTTTCCACACCAAGTTCAAGGTTTTTGTCATCAATTTCAAAGTGACTTTACCAGTCTTGACAGTTTTTTTCTCTTACCTGCCATTGCTTCCCATCCTCCAAGCACCACCAGCACTACCAGACCTGGCCCTTTCTGGTCCACGTCTCTGACAACTAACACCATTGTCTTCCCACATTTACTTGATGTAGGAAGTGACAGTCCCAACCTGAATTATCAGATCACTACCCTCCTCTGCACCAAACCACTCCTGCCTGCTATCACCATGTATAAACCCTTCTCATTCAAATTTCTATGGCAAATTCCCCAGACAAAAACTGCTAGGACAAGAAGTTGTTGGCAGTATCTGATATACCTGACAGCTTAGTAAAGTTTCCAGTTGCTTTTCATTTTCGATCTTTAATTGTTTTGGGATTTTCACCAATAGCAATAACATGTTGATATGAAGGTTCATATGTCAGCAGCTATTCATATGTTTCTTTTCACTATCAGAAAAATAAAACTCATACCCAGTGAACTTTTAGAAATTTTTGAGCGACTTGGAAATTGTGATAATACACACAGATACACAAATCCATATACAGTACCTTAAAAGATTCATCCAAATTTGCCCATTATAGTGTTTATCAAATATACTATCTGTGTAAATATATCGCTGTGCTTAAGGCCAGAGAAAGAATGTACACAAATGCATGTAAAATGGGAGAAAAAAAACCCAATCGTTGAAGTATAAACCAGCCAAGAGCTTTTAGGTCCCCAAATCAAGCAATCAAACCTTCAAAAACAAGTGCTATTTGAGACCAGCCTTCATTCAGCAACCCGTGAGATGCGTAATAAAGACAAACTGAGAGATCAGAGAAAAAAAAGCCACCATGCATGAGCAGAGATCAGATAAGAAAAGAGACTAGAAACCAGGGGATAAACCAGCAGCTTATCAAGGGAATCAGTAGTGTTTATTATTAGATATACAGGCTGGTGCGCTTTAATGAGAATGTAAACACAATATATAAAAGTTAAGGCGGCCTTAAGGAAACAATCCTCAGTCTTAGACAATTGTCCAGTAAAGCGAGTGTCTCAGTTCTCCAGCATGGATTCAGTTTCATGCAAACTTGTCAGAAAGTGTTACAATAAATGAGACTGAACAAGAGCCAAGAGATTTTTATCATATTCTAAATATTAACAAGTTTATCAGCACAAGTCACCAACCTCTTATTTTACCATAATGGCCTTTGTTTCCCATATTATTCCAATCAAAGATACCTGAAGAAATACTTGACAATAACAGCATTAGAAGATTTGAAGATCAATGGAATAATTGATTTTTTTAAACCATTTCTAACATTTAAAAGGCCTTTTAAGAGGCCTATTTTTTCTTTTGTTTTCTTTTTTATATACCTGAGAAAGCAAAAGGAAACCGTACCAAAAAAGAACTTTCATCTGGATGCTTTCTCTGCCAGTTTTTGCATGTTGGCAAGAGTTTCTCTAACAAAGGTGAAAGGGACAGTGCAAGTTTAGCCCAGACTGCCTTATGCCCCAACAAGTCTCCCACGCTCTGCCCAGTGACTCATGGTGAGGCAGCCCCAAAAGCAAGGACCAAGTGCATGTTGCGTGCATGGCTCCATGACCACTTCTCTCCCCAGCCACTGCAAAGGCAAACAGAGCTGTGCAAGCCACTTCAAGGCAATCTGCCTGTACTTGCAGTAAGGACCACTTCCACCCGCACAGTGGAAAGCTGATTTTAGAAGCTATTCCTGCCAGTTGCCATCACTTGGCATAAATTTGTGTGTGATTCACTGTTGCTTCATCCCCAGTGATGGTGGCCAAGCTGCTCAGGTAGGTTTGCCTCAGCCTCTCCCTCCCACAAAGCCCTCAAAATCCAAACCATGGGATACAACAGCCTGCCTGCGAGAGGGTAGCTGGATAGATGGACCACAAGTTACAGCATAAATTTGGGTTCAGACCTGAACCAAGCATGTGAGGATGACATCCCTCAAACCAAAACACTTCAGTCACCTCGCTTCCGTTAGCTCTCTTCCCCAGGTTTGGTCAGCTTTCACTGTATGTTTTGCCCTGCTGCTGCCAGAGATGATGAAAATATTACAGTTAAGGGTCTTGGCTCCTACACAGAATCCTTTCGCTTTTAAAAAAACTGAGACTGAGAGAAAGGGTCTTTACCTCCCCACAGTACAAGCCATTGAGGACAGATACCTATGCTTACTTGGTGACTCTGAAAAATCGAAAAAATAATTACATACCATATTGATAAACAGCAGCAAGTACCATCATCTGCAAAATAAGCTGTACATTCAAGTCACTTTATTCAGGTAAAAATGCAAGGAACTGAAAGCACTGGACTTCTGAATGTGAGAACTCTCAAGGGGTCTCAGGGGAACAAATGATAATCTGCATCTTGGTCTGCTGCTGGGGCGCCTTAAAAAAGCTCCTGTTCAGGTCACAGTTGACTGCTTGGTCTTCAGTCAGGCAAAACTTCCCAAAGAATCAGGAAGAAGGTGTAAAGACTTTATCTGTAAAGACTGAGATAACACAAGTGGCATGTTTGCTGGAAGTACATGTACACCCCCTTGCTCCATGGCAAAGCAAAGGAAAAAGGGTTAACTTAAATCATCTTAAGTGAGGCTTTAAGCCTGTTCTGGGCTAAGACCATGCATGTGTTCCACTTCTGCATCTGGTCTGACGAGCATCATCTCCTCTATTTGTGTTCTCTGAGCATGTCCTACGCAAGAAGTAGGGAGGATATAAAAACTTCTTAATGAAAGTATCTAATAAGTAACAGTTTTAGCTGCAAAACGTTTACAGATCAAGATTTCCTTGGTCACTGTCTACTGTAATTAACTTTTTGAGAGTATTTTTGCCAATTACAGCTCATAAATAATTGTGGTTAGATCAGCCTAATTACAGAACGCGAACAGACCTTTCATAAATAAAATACCACTGATGTCTTCACACTAATTGTTCTGTAACTCTAGCCTTGCATGTCCAGGAGTAGCTGTGCTAAAACACTGTAAATCAATTTAGCAGTTCCATTCACACATTGACAGACCCTGTGACAAACAGGATCACATTTCCTACCTAGACAGCCCCTGCTAAGCAGTCAGTTCGAAAAGAGTAATTTGAACAGGGTCACATTAAAAAATATATGATACCACACTGAGGAAGCTGTCATGCTCTTATTTCTGCCCCCGTCCCTACAGCAACGTATTATTCTGTTACACGGCTAAATGTTCCTTTTGTGGCCTAATTCACTGTAAAACTTCAGCAAAACAAAAGGAAAACACTAGGCAATTAATAAAAATAATGGATATATCATTCCTTGAAGAGGGCAGTTTAACAGCTAGCAGGTCTCGGTGCATCCCCCAGGTCTGCAGAGGCAATCCCCATCCAGGAGCCTACCTGTGCTGCCATCAGAGCATCTCTGGGTGCATGTGGAGCACGTTCCCCTGTGCAGGACAGGCATGAGGTAGTGATGGGGGTAGGGAGTGTCTGTTCTTACCCACATACTCCTGATTCTGACTTTTTTTTTCTTCTTTAGCATCAGTGTCCTTTATCCACTACTCAGTCTCCTGCTTCACTCCAAGGAAAGAGCAGCCATCCAATACACATCACAGTTGTTATGCAGGATTCTTCCTTTAGTAAGTCAGCTTCAAATGTCTAACATATTTGAGCAGTGCTTACTGAAGGCTTACTAATTTATTTATGGAGAAACCCTAAACATGTTAATTCCTTTCTGCAGCTAATTTTAATACACTTCAAAAGGGTCAATACAATTTATTCCCACCCCGCTCCCCACTGTATTTGAATTTGAGGACTTTTTAGCAGAGGACTTTAAATGTAGTTCAGTAAAAATGACATAAAGAAAAAAAGTCCAGACAGTATTGGGCAACTCTGCAGGAGAGGGTGAAAACTGAAGACTGCTTCTGGCAATAGCACTGATATTTGATTATTAAATGTTATTTTCAGTGATATTTTGCAGATCTTGAGCTACAGGCACAGGGTTGCCACTCTTCTGTGCTTCCTTTCCTGTGCTACCTGCCAAAGCAGCACAGGTCTGGTTCACTCTAGAGCCTGGGGTTGGCTATGGACTGAAGCAAAGCCGGGTGGTACTCAGCCCTGCTGCGTGCAGGTGGACAACAACACAGCTCTACATGTTTGGGTGTAATAGGAGATACTAGTGATAGGAAATGCACACACAAGATATTCACTTGATTAAGGCATAAATGTATGAGAGCAAGATGCAAAAAGATTTGACTGGTGGCTCTCTATAAAATTTTCAGGGTCTTTCACCGCATTTGAGAGGTAGGAACTGCTTCACCACTTTGAAAGAAACCGTAAGACTCACCATGAGTGGAAAGGCTTGATGTGGGCTGAGGAGAAGGTGTTCCTCACAGATGCCTACTGAGCACCCCATGGACCCTGCACAGAGCCATCCTGCCTCAGGACTGTCCTTGCTTCCCTTGTTCCTTCACCATTTTAACTAAGCAGCAAAGTACTGTGACTCCAGCAATTCTGCCCTCATTGCTAACCTTGCAGGGCTGGTCCCAAACATGCTCTATTTGTGGGTACACCTGCATCGTTACTGAGAGACTAAGCCTTCAAATACTGCTTTTTTTGCTATATACATCCTTAATAGTGAATTCAGGACATGCAAGTATTTGTCTGTGATGTCACAGCTGCTAGCCTTTTTACTGCCGATTCTTCTTAATCCAAACATCTTATTTTACCCATTCAAATATCTCCACAGAGAGCGAAAATGCCACTGCCATACTTCCACTAACTATTTAACATTGAAACTGACTTTGAATTTATAATAATTCAATATTATGTGGAATAGTACAGCACTTGCTGAAAGGAATATGTCCAGTCTTAAAATACTGTGAACAGGTCACAGGCAGACTCTTATACAATCACATGAAAATTATTTTTTGTTTTGGAAAGAAAAAAAATACAGTCCAGAAAACAAGCTGTTTCTGATGTCTTTTCCCATACAATTGAAAAATTCAGCTCTTGTTCAGTATGAAGTCATTCAGGTAATTAATTTCCACAGTCAGAAGTGGGAAAGGAGCGGGAGTTTATATTCAAGAGCTACCACCACTGTGCATTCCCCCCAGATGAGCTCTGCGGCCATTTATCATGCAATTCCAACACAAGTCGTTTGCTACTGCTATGAAAAATAGCCCTGGTAGAGTCCCAGGATTGTTTGTGTATTGTACCTGTATCAATTGTTGATAAAATGACCGATGGCAGCAACCAGACTTACGTCTCCTTCCTCCTCAGTGTTGAACGACACACACTCTTCCTTTGCTCTCTTTTCTGCCCAGTACATTTTGATTTCTGTTTTGCACAGAGGTATGGTCTCAGCAGGTGGGTTGTAAGGGCCAGTGGCTGCAATGCAGGACTGTGTCATGGAGGATGTGGGGTTGAATCCCCTCAGGCAAAGGCAGGAACTGACCCTGAGGGTCCTGCTCCCTCCATGACACAGCTCTCTCCACCCTTGCCTCTGCTGGGCTTTTTTAGGAAATGCAGCCGGAACTGCATTTCAGCTCAGTCCTGCTGGCTGTGTTGGGCAAGCTTTGAGGACGCTTGCTGGACCAAACCCCACAGAGGGATTATGCAGGGGAAGCTGGATCTCCCTGTTCTACTTCAGGCTCAGGGCAAAGGAGGGATGGAGCAGCTCAGCATTGGCTGAAAGGCGGCAGTAGTAGATCTGCAGTACTTCTGGACTTGACCGTCAATAAACATCGGTAGGGAAGCAGTGACAGCACCTTTCCCAAGTGGGGAAAAGCCAGCCTAGAGCTTATAACTCTTGAGGCATCAACACTATTTATCTACATTAAGGTAGAGCAAATTGGTCTGAGGACCTGGTAGTGGCGGGCACGTCAAAGAGAGGAGGCCCTTGCTCTGAGGGCTTATGGTCAAAACAGGAGAGACCTGGGGTGAGCCAAAACACAGAGAGGTGAAATGATTTACCCATGCTTGCCTAGCACGCCAGGCTGATAACTGAGTACATTTCAGTGCTCCTCTCTGTGGGTTTCTGAGAGCTTGACATGAGCTGGCCTTTAATGCTGGAGGTAAAGAACAACTGCTATTATCCAGGAGTTTTTTTGAGAACAGTGGATACATTTGTTGGTTTTGTTTCAAAATGACATGCTCGTGATTTTCTTTCTGATAAGTCTAGTCACAACTTTATTATTTTATTTTTTCAATGGTTTTATCACTGAAGACTGGCTTACAGCTGGTTTCCTGCTGCTACCAGGTTAGACAGCATTCACTATATTTGTGTTCAATGGCAGTGGATTAGTCATTTATACAATACAGACTAACCCCAATTGTAAAGGAAGCAAATTTAACTAAATATATGGATCAATCAGGGAGCTTCTGAATTTTCAGCAATACTTGTAAAAATGGTAAGAAATTTAAAAATCATCTCGTCTTCCCTTTTATCCCCATTTCCCCTCTTAGTTTCTACAATGAAAGCCATACGAGCGGAGATCTCACCCAGGGAGCTGAAGGGCCTTCATGGTTAAGGACAGCACGTAACACCTCCTTGACTGTCCTCTTGAGGGCTGAGGAATTGCATTCATCAAAGGCAATTTCTGTTCCTCCTGAGAGCTCAGTCCTGCAAAGTGACAGGCTCAGTGGTCCTGTCCAGGCGAGCAGGAGTCACAGGTGGTCAGCACTGGGAGCAGCATAAGCCCAGACTGCGGTCTGGCTTGGGAAAACAGCAACAGTTTGAGCATGTAGTGGTTTTCTGTCTTCTTTAATGCCAGACACCAGTAAGATAAACTGTACACTTAGCAACAGGAGTAGCACTTCATTAGGACAAACCACAGCAACCTCCTGCCTTCACTAGGCAAGAATGTAGTATTGGGTTGACAAGGATATTTCAGAGTGCTATATTAGCTATACCATTGATTTCCCTTTGTTTAATAATAACCTTATAGAGTTGGTTTTCATTGACTGTTATAGTTAGTTCATTCAGTTTGTATAGTTCAGGTGAACTTCCCCAGGAAGCTGATCTACTCAACATGAAGATAGGATATTTGGTGAAAACAAAATATGCTTTTTCAAGTGGGGCTTTAAGATAGCTATCTTATCATTTTGAGAAGTGCTGTATCTAGCAATCCCATTTATCTTTTGTAGGTGTTTCCCTCTCTTTTCTTTTAGGAAAAGAAAAGTAGGCAGCACTTTGAACACTACAGTTTACCTGCTTCTGCTTCCTACTTACCTGGTAACTGGTAGGGTGAGCAGCAATCTTCAACCAAAGAAGATTCAGATATTTTTTATTCCTAATTGCTTATTGCAATGCATTTCAGGAGCAGATAAAGCATTTCTGAGGGTGCTTGGTGATTTTATTCCAGGAGAATGCAAACAAAAGCGCAAAGAGAAATAATTTACCTTCAAAAGTACACTACATCTTGCAATTATCTCCTGGTAACGAAGAGATACTCAAGGCTATGTTAGACCCAGTCCCACCCTAATGTAAAAACCAAGATCTTTTACACTGATTTCAGTATGGTAAATCAGACACATAGTGCACGTTAGCATCCTTCTTAATGGTTACAAGGCTGTGCTATGAAGACACTCTGCACTACGTATAAGGACACTCAGACTGAAGATTTAATTGCACAAGGTGCTGAGTGCTCTGGCCATGAACTAGCGTGTGAGCAGCTACACTGAGAATGATCCATAAACCAGCAGTCTGTGAATGCTGAAACACTCAGCTGACAGCAAGAGGAGGGCCAGGGTGCAAGTGCACTTCAGGGCTCAGCTCCAGGAATGACAAACCAGAGGATGGTCATCAAACAGACCAGCCATGTTCAAAGGCAGGAAGTAAGGAGGACGATTTAAAAACTGAGGGTGACTTACGCCCATGCAGTGCCAGTGAGCACCAGAAGAGACTGCGTTAGCTTGGGGATCAGCCTTGTACTCACAGCCATGTATGAGCAGGAGAGCAAATACACCAAGCCATAATTTTTCCTCTTCCCTTCTTCCCATAAATGCTAAGCAAAACGATGGTTTATACTGATTCTGGGCTGCAATGTCCGTGCCAGTTAGTTACCTCACGTGTCTTAGTTACCGGAGTGCTTCAGTGAGCATGGAAGCACTAACCCTAACATGGTGTTGCCATAAATCCTCACCACAGGAGCTCTGAAGTCAGAAACCAAGCTGGCTGTAACTACGTTTTATTAACGTGAGTAGGAAACAATATTTTACTGAGTCTTGTTTTATAGTCATGATACACACAATTTTCTGTGGTGTCTTTTTTTCCTCTCTCTCTTTATGGCTTATAAAACACTTCAGTAATGGAGAAGTGTAAAAATGTATTCTTAAGTACTTACCAAAAAACCGTCCTTATTCCCAGAGAACCATCAGAGTCCCAGTTCACAGTCACACTGCCCCAGGGGTAGTCATTCACTTTGGTGTCAAATATATGCCAAAGTACTATTATCAGTAGTTATTTGCTTTATGCAATATGTGAGGTCTCCAGGCATGGATGAGGACCTCACTGCACTGGATCGTATATGCCTATGGAGAATGTAACCTGGAGCTTGTTCTGCTTATTTTAGACTCCCTTTGTGCTCAAGTAGGACGTGTAGCACACAACATTGGGAATTCAGGGAACCTCTTTTTCTACCTCAGGCCTTTGCTTAATTTATTTGGCTTTGGTGCTGATAGCTTTTCTTGATTTTGATGTGGAAATTTTCAAAACAATTGGCTTAGCTTAGCCATAGTTACAGGATGACAGAAGTGTTAATAATTTTAAAAAATCTTTAAAATAGCTTGCAACCAATATACTAACTAGAATAAAGCTTTTTATCAGCTAAATTGCTTAGCATTAAAGGGAATATGAGTTAGCTGGAGAGATGTATTTTGACCACCGGAGGGCTCCTACATTTTTTTCCATTACTAAATAAAAGCACTAAACAGTGGCTGGCATCATTTAAAGTTACTGAAAGAATAATCTGCAGCTAGCAATGTATTTGATGAATTTCACCTGTATTTCTACTTGGATCACTGTGGACAGACTGTGAAAGTATTGAATTTAAAAATTATTCAAATCTAGTCACAAATGTTTTCACCAAATACTTTCAGATTTGCAAATTGTTCATATGTTGACATTCAAGTTGAATATCTGGTTCACAATTTGCATGGTTACTTCAGATATTAATGCACCAAAGCCAATCTAAACTTTTAATTGTGTGTTCATTTGTACGAATCATTTAATTTGTATATCATTTGCCAAATAGTACAAACGGCCAGATAAAAGGCCGCTGAAGACAAAGGAAAAACTGCTGATTTGCGTCGCTTCTGGATGAGGCCAAGCCTGCATATTGCTCATTCCTTACGCAATTGCATCAGTGAGAAACAGAAAAAACATCACTACACTGTTCTTAACCAGAAAAAGCAGCCAGGATTTGCAGCTTTTATATCCCAACACACAACTGAATTGATGTTTCCAGGGACTGTTTGAGCTTTACAAAACTGATCTGCAGGCCTGTTTGGGATAGGAAGGCAGGATCTTCTCAGATCTTCGTGGAAAATGAACAATTAGTTATTTTCAGGGTCCAGATCAAACATGTTGTTCTCATGTCACTGACCCTCACCTGACATACACATCATGATCAGACTAAATCACAAGCTCTCCTCAGCCTGCTTAACAACAACAGGTCACTTGACACGTTTGATGGAGCTGTGTTGATTTAGAGGATCTGACCCTATTTACAGTTTAACCCAGTTTCTTCTTGTTCCAGACCTCCAGTGCCTTCCAGGCCAATGGGGCCTGTTGACACTCCTTGAAACGTCTCACAGGTTTTTTTAGGCTACGCTTGGACCTTCACATGGAAGTTACTGTAGCCCTAAATCCCACTATGTTCCATTTCCAGTGGATAAACGTTGTCAATCCTTTGCGGTCTGCCCAGACATACATATTCCTCCTGTCTCATCTGGGTTGGTGCTGCTCATCCTACCAGCAGAGAAGTTTTGCTGGGATCTCAAGAAGGGGCTACCATTTTTCCTTTCCCTTGCAAGTGTAACTTCCTTTATAAGACCATTTTGGCTTTGCCCAGTACTTGCAAGCTCCGCTCATGAAACAGACCTTTGGCAGGCATTTTCCAATTGAACGCTGCATGGTTGGCATCATTTATGTGACAGAGCCAAATTAAATATGTCAGGTTGACAAAAATCTCCTACTACAAATTAACAAACTACTTTATGCACTTCTGATGAAAGATGAATGTTTCATACACGTTAAAATGAGAGGTTGCTGGGAGCCTGAGGAACTAAACCCCTTAAGTTCTCTGGTTTCTAATAAAACACTGGATCAGTAAATATTTATCAAAATTATAGGTCCAGCTCATAAAGTAACTGAAATGACAGAATATCTTCTCCAGGAGAACAGCAGTAGCACAGAGACAAACTAATTCTCATACACATTTTTTAAAATTTATTATGGATCAACATTTTTAAACGTTCTGAAGAAACACGGTACAAGGCTTTCATCCTCCTTAGGCTTTAACGCTGGGGGGGACACTTTCTAAAAACAATGCACAATATAGTAACAAATTCTCTGCATTCTTCCATTTTCACTCAAAATCTGTAATATTTATCAAAACTTTCACATTGATTCGGAATTATTCAAGGAAGGACGATTACCTTAAGCCCATTTACCACTTGTGAGTGGACACCTGTGGTTCTAGCAACACGACACAGCTTATCTGCTTTGAAGCTTTGCCCCACTGACCACCGATGCAATGAAACCCAAGTATCTGCAGGATAAAACAGATTGGCAATAGTTAAGTCCTTAGTAAGTTTTGAGGAGCCTGTGGTTCTTTTCCTTTTGGAGTACAGGAAGTTCTTCCCACCATCTGTGTCAGCTTGGTTCAGATCTAAGCACAGAGGAGAGCACTGGATGCTGTCACAGAGGGAAGCTTTTGCAGTGGGAATGGGCAGCCATAACTTCCTAGTGGTAGTTTGGCTTCCTGGTACTCATGCTCTGGGTTTGCCTTTTCTCCTCTGGAAAATTATCTCCAGGTTGCTTCCTCTCCTCTGGCTGTGCTTTCTTGCCTCACTGCTCACAGATTGTTGTAAACTCCTCTGCGGGGTATAACTGCCTTTGAAGCACAGATTGGACGGCACTGACTTAAGCCAGGGTGAGTTTTCCTCACAGAAACTTGAGTGTAAAAAGCTGCATTTTATGTTAAAAAAACAGATCCCAATAGAAAGACCCTGCTCATCTTTTGGGGTCTTTTCTTTCTCCTCAGATAAATACAATAATTCCCACCCCAAAATTACCAAAATCTTTGAAAGTTACCTTTTCCAGTATTGGCTAAAATTTGGCCAAAAAAGCCCCCAACAAAATAGTTTTCCAAGTGCTGATTGCTGGGCTGTATTTCAGTCTTTCATATCTAGCGCATTGCATAGATTGTACCTTATAGACCATTGTATCTTATAGACCATGCAGACCCACAGGTCCTGTGTAACTTCACTGAAAAACAGGAGTACCTCAAGGGATGCAAGACTGTTTTCAGCATCATCAAACTCTTCCCAAAGGCTCTCACACTGGTGACACTCATGTGTATGAACTGAACACAACACAAACATCTGCAGTGACAGCAGGTAGAGGACACCGTCTCTTATGCTCAAAAAGTGCACACAGCTACAGCTCAGGTGGCAGGATAATTGTTGGAAGAACTGAGCCTATAACCCCTCCATGGGCTATTCTGATCCCATCTCATCCCATCTTCTCGGTGTTAGCAATCCTGTTGTATGTAAAACACGCTCTCATTTCTCTCCTCTTTTTAATTATGGTAGTAAAGGTTTACCCCTGAATTAAATGTAGTTAAGAAAGCTTCCCACTGTCATGAAAAAGAACCCCTTCACGTTTTGTATCTTTAATACGGTTAATTTGCAGGGTCCTTTAAGAGCAGCTGCTAGTTTTATGTGTCAAACAACTGCCACACAAAAGAGAGTGTGGCAGTGAGCTGTGAGTTTTGCTGACACAGCACACTGTTTCAATTGAAAGCAAGAAATAGAAGGAGCAGTTTGAGAAACCTGACACTAGCTGTTACCTTCAGAAATCAAAACTTAACAAAATGAAGGCAAGCATACATATTATATTTTTAAAAAAATGAAATCTTGTTAGGTGTTGTTGGAGACACAGGTGATCAGCAAGTCCTTCTGAAGAAACATCTGTTACAAAGGAGAAGAGGGAGATAGAGAAGGTGCTGTTTTTCTATCACTATAGTAAACACCTAATGCACCGTAAACAGAGCAAGTCATGCGGTAAAACATGAAGAAGCTCTTTTTTAATCATCTGAATAGAAATTTAATATCTTTGCATTTGCTAAGTAAGGCAACTTGCCCAAGCAACCAGATACACAAAGCCTTATGCATTTATTCTGCCTTTGTTGCTACTGAACAAAGCTTCTAAGTCACATGCATTAAGGCTGGTATTTACGAAGCAGTTGCACACAAGGGCTCATTAGGAAAATTAGGGTATCCAAACATGTAAGGAAACCTGAGAAATCAAACAGCCACATATACAGTACGACAAAAAAACCCACAAGCATTTCCAGTAGTTTTGCTCTTCTAAATTATGAGGTCCAACAGCAAGGATCAATTCCCAGGCCACCCCCAGCTGTACGGTGCTGAGCAACAGCAGCACAGACCTAGGTCACACTATGAGGAGTGGAGGACTCTGGCTTGTGTGGGGATGATATGCTGCAGAAAGCCTTTGCTACCAAACCTGTCCATCGCTACTGAGCTGCACCAGTGCTATAGCAAGAACAGGAGAACATAAAGAAAAAAAACCAAAAACCAACACATCGCCACCCAGGAGACCTATGAACTTTGGTAGTACTGTTTAAGTATTATATTAGTACTGTCTGTCAGCTTCCAGGAGTCCACAGTACTTGGCCCTGGCTCTTTTTAAAGGATGGTTTCATAACGTAAGAGCACTGCCACTGTGAATAGCATGCTTTAGTTTTCTCTCTCGTCTGCACTCCTGGCAGGAAGGGTGGCCTCTGTCAAACACCAAAGTCACATGAATGTAGCAAAATTCATCTTTCCAGTCTGCGAGGGTGAAAACCCATTTGCTAGTCAAAACTGAGTAGCAATAAAAAGGCTCATATTCGATATACCAGCAAAGCTCTCATACTGCAACAGCAAGACAGCCCTCCACCAGCCTTTTGGCACAGCTGCTTGCACTACTGCAAGCACTACAACAGGGGAAAGTATTCCAAGAAGCCTGCTAAATACACAGGCACCCTCTCCTAACTCTGGGGGTAAATGCAGAACCAGGTCTGCAGATCTTCAGGAGGTAAGCAAGTATTTCTAATGCTCAGCACACCAGGACAAATTAGAAACCCTTTTGTGTGATAGCTATAGAATTAGTTTTGCAGAAAACTAGCAAATCTTCCCTTTGCATGGGCAGAAGATAAAACAGGATCTCAGCTGACAACGAGGGTACGAATAAATGCAAATTCCTAATCAGAATATCAATATGAAGAATTCTTTCAGAGGAGACAGAGACCAGATTTAGCCTCTGGATCAAACAGCTCTTGCAAATGGTATTTCAGTAGGCAAATGTGACATTCTGAGCGAAAATCTTTCACAACAGGAGCTTTAAATAAACAGCTTGCCTTAAAATACTTTGTTGTCTCCATAATAGTCTTTCTCTGTAGCCACATTCAAAAGTTTTATGCACAACTGCAACAGCTCTGACAAGAAAGGGAGACGGGCTGTTCCCCAACCCCAGGGCATTTGTCTGGCACAGGGATTCCTGAGTTCAAGTTCCTGTTTTGGGGTGGGTACCTGGAAGAATCATTTGGTCTTTTAATGATTTGAGCAGCCCTGCACGGTACCTCTTCACTGAGCAAGGTACCTCTACACGGTACACCTTCCCCTGCACTCCTCCATACAGTTATGACTTTTTTTCCATCAGGATCCATGTGTCTCTCTCCTTCTAGCAAATTTATGGCAAAGAGAGAATTCTCTGAGGTCAGATTTTTGTCTCATTTCCTTCTTAGCATTTATATTAAGATATTTAAAAAGCTCACAAATGTCTATCTATGAACCACTTGTCTACATATGCTCATACTCTTGTCACTTTTCTCTTAATTGCTCCATTCTCGCTAAGTGTTTCTACCCCCTCTTTGTTTTTCTCATTAGATTGAGAGCTCTCAAGCAAGAATTATCGTTAGTTACAGCTCCTAACACAGTGGGTTGTTGATATGGATTCTTAATAATCAAAATACCGTATTCCTCAGTGGAACATAACTTGGCTTTATCGACCACCATGCCGCCATATGCAGCTGTATTGTTCTAATATTTTAAATGCTTTGGGTCAAATAAAAGAAGCTGACTGGTGCCTGTGTGTATTTTTGATAACTACACATACGGACAATGCATAGGGAAGGGCTACGATTAACTGTTTTACAGTTGGGAAGTGAGACTCAGAGAAGCTAGAAGCCAGTCCCAGGGGACCAGTGGCAGCGCAAAGAACTGGTTTCCACACCGAAGGCTAATGCCTTAACCAAAAGACTCACCTCCCATGCCAGCAGGAACATGACATTCTGCTTCCTAGCAGTTACACGTTTTGCTTCCAGCAAGGCTTGTAAAATGCAAATTTCTGGTAAACCACATGGCCTTTCCTTTCATAGTTGTGAATAAGATTGTATGTATCCTTTTTATGAATAGTTTCTACCATTCTCTTCACATCCTGACTTGTAGATCTAGCTTTCCTTTGATTTCTTCTTTATTTGTGCATTAAGACTATAATCTATTCTTCAGAAAGTTTATCTATATACACACACATACACATATATATGTGGGTGTGAATACATATATAAATATACACACTCACATATATATGTAACAGATGTATGTATCATATGGAACAAATGCAAATGAACATATAGTTTTGACTCTTCTTCCACTTTGTTTGCCTATAGGGAATTACTAAGACATAGTAGCTTCATGACTTGAAAGACGAGACCATGATACTGCTGTTTCTACACTTCCAAGGAGAGTGCAGGTGTTTCAAAGCATTTATGAAATTGCTTGACTGACTCTTATATAGAAATCTATTGACAATAAGTTGAACCTTTGCAGCTAGGCTGTAAAAGATTTGATTATAGTAACAATACTAACCGTCATGAATGTCATAAATCTTAAGAGAAAGGACACATATGTCACAAATAATGCATGAAAAAGTTGTCCTTTTATCATGGATGACTTACCATTGTGTAGATACTCTGCTGATCAGCTATTGCATTATTTGAATAAGTATCTGATGTCTTGTTTTCTTTCAAGGAGGCAGGTGCAGGATGAAGCAGGAAGCCTGCCAAGAAAGATGATAAATTGCCACTCAGTGCTGGGGACCAGTGCTTAACATTAATGCAATGCTGCCAGGAATTAAAGCAGTAGAGTAATAAGAAACTAGGAAGAAAATAACTTCTCATCCCCCATTAAACAGATTGGCTCCATTTTCTTTATCCATTATAATTTCTAGTATATCTAAAACAAAACATTGTCATTGTCTCATTACAAGCAAAGTAAAATAGGTTTGGAAAACATCCTATGACTTACAAGCTATGGAACTATATAATAATGATACCAGCTGCTTTTCTGCTAGGGGAGTAATCTTGAAGCTAACAAGTTCAAATAAAACTATACAGAAAAATAATTGCAAAGAACTACAGCCTAGATTTTGAAATCCTTACCCATTTTGGCAAGTGGTGCTCCCTGGGTGTACTGGCTCATTCAGTAACCAGATCATGGTGTAGTCAGAAGTGACAGAGAGCCCAGAATGTCCCAAATTTCCTTGTCTACTGTTTATCCTTTACTGCACTGAATTTGGACTAATATGAGATAACTTTGAAAAGAATTCCATGTGATTGACGTTAGTTTACGTGAGAAACAAAGATAAGCCTTGTAGCAAATTTGCATTTGGGTACTTACATGTGAGTTAAATACTGCACAAAACACTAATTGAGAAGCTTGTCATTCGTATTGACTGAAAATAAAGAAAACGTTTCATGAAAAATGGGTTCTTAACAATTTGACATTAGAAATGAGATCATCCAGCCATCATATCAATATCAGTCCAAGGTCAAGTTTCACACACACACACACACACACACACCCCTTCCACTTTCCTAAGCCAGCAAATAAAACCAAAACAAATACATATTTTACTTCTCCTTTGTGTGTACAATAGAATATGTGGGGAAAAGGTAAGTTTGCGAACTCTCCAGATCTTAAAAACTTTGACTTCTGAGGCAGCTAAGGCCAAGCTATAGCCAAAGAGACAGGCAGTGATGTTCTGCTGGCATTTTGATTCCCAGGAACAAAACTCTGCCAGGAACAAGGATGCTCCTTGCAGGCTGAAGCAGCCCATCTGTTTTGGTGTGTTCTTTCCTAAGTAGCCAGGTCATAGGTATTCCAGAAGATAACTGGAAGACTTGGTCTTGGAATGATCCCTGGTTTATTTGGTCTGGGCAGTGGTGCAGGATCAGGTCTATATGTATAAGCAGAGACCCTCTTCTGGTAGGGAAACAGGCTTCAATGCACTGTAGACATGCTATGCTACACTGTTCCCCACCATTCGGGAACAAAACTAGTCCTGCTCATATAAAGCCAGTTCAAGAAGCAGCTCTGTTCAAACCAGCTCTTTTAAAAATACTCTGGGTTTCGTCAGCTATGGAAAATATAGATCTGGGATTCCCTTCCTCCCCTGCATATAATTAAAATATAAATACAGATATCACTTTGGAGCATCCAACCCCAACCTTAACCAAATCAGTAAGTATTAGGGAAACCCACATCAGCATTTTACTGGAATGCTGACACACGCAAAAACTAACTAGGGCTGTTTTCAACATTCATCCATCACTAAAATGAAAACTAAATTGAACAACTGATGATCAATGTCATTCTTCTTCTTGCACCACAATAACTTACAGTAATCTTTATATTTTGAAATTAGGCCATAAGTCAATATTTCATCTTTGGAAATCTTCATCTTGATATAGGAAAGCTACCTTAAAGCTATCAAGATGAAAACCATTTAAGGAACATTTTTTTAAAGCTTGCATAAGATCTATATTCTCATCTGTATTATGTCCTGAAAAGTGCATGACATTCAGAATGAAAGCTGAAAAGCTGTGTGCTATTTAATCTCATCTGCATTTCCTCCAGAACTATGCATCATACCACCAAGACAAAGCAATGCCGGGACAGAGAAAGATAGCTCACCATTTACGTGTTGATTTTTCAAGTTGTACATCCCTCTGAAACAATTCATTAGCAAATGTAGATTAAGTTCTAGCTTTACTTGTTACATGTGCAGTGTGTCTGTCCGTGTCTCAGTTTACCTTACCAAAGGCAAATTTCCTCTTTGCATATGTGACTATGTCATGATTAGTTTGGTTTCTCACATAGTGTACACGATAGGAAACCAAAGACAGCAAAAACTCTCAAAATACATGTCAAGCCAGTATGACACATTTTAGAGAAGGGAGAGAGTAAGGCTGTGGCAACATCTGAGGAAAAACATGCCTGTGCCTGAAGTTAATGTAATGAGCTGATGCCTGGGAACTGAATGTGATGGTACCATAAAGGAGGTAACCCATCACCATAGGAGAGGCACAAGTGCTAGTTAATAACCAAATTCCCTTCTCAGTTACACCCAAACATCTTCATGATGCCATTAGCATATACATAACCAAGGAAAGCACTGGGCCTTGAGAACCTGAATTATGGGTTTGCATTTCAGCATTTCTGAGGGAATGAGGAGTTCCCAGGCTCAGGATTTCCAATTTATAAGCCTTGTCAATAACATGTCATGATAGCTGGAATGAAAACAAATACATATTCCTAAATAGCATGAATGATTTTACATCCTCAGTCACTGAGGTGTTATCCTTGACCACAGGGACTATACAAGGGAATAACAAGGCAGCCTTCAGGACTGGCCTTGTAAGAGCTTCGCTAAAAGGAAGAGGCATCTGAGCTCAGTGAAAACACCTTTGGTCTCTGTAGATTGGTACAGCTGACACACATACCCTCATAGGCAAGGGCTGGGGTTCTACTCTGCGGCCCCTCTCCTCCCCTGTTTCTGTAGCCTGGCCATTGCATCCTTTCAGTCTCTATTCAGCTATGCCTTCTATGTGTTTGGTAACCAGCATAACCTGTTTATGACATACTGGAACCAGTTGCTGTCACTGTTTGATCTGGGATTATGTCTCCGTCTCTTTCCCCTCCTCATTCTTTCCTTTGGCTGAAGGAAAATCCTCAACAAGACTGCCCTGCCAGCTAGTTGGACTTAGCGTATTTACAGACAAATATATTAACTGCTGTCCAAGTGAAGATCAGAGTCACTCCGAACTAAAGCCCTGTTGATGTAAATGTCTTCCTACCATTTAAGTTGGTGGTAGTAGGTCCAAAAATATTTTGCCTCTTATATCCTGAAACATCTTCGGAAACTTTGCTTTGTTCCCAGATCATTCTAATTTTACTTTTCGTGATGCATCTTTTCCTATTTCTGGTGCTCCAGCAAAGAAAGTCTAATACCAGCCACTCATTCATTGCTGCATACAAAACCAACGCTCAAAACTCAGTTCAAACAGGGAAAACAATGCTATTAATTACACTGAAATTTTCTGAAAGGATAAAAATGCATTTGCAGTGATTTGCTGATTTTGCTGTGAAGAGTTAAGAGAATTCCCGAGAAATATCCCTTCTGTTCTGGCTTCTTAAGAAAGAAGGAAAGAGAATGTGCCACAAAATTAAATTCCAGCAAACCAGGGGTTAAAGAATGAGTATAGTATCCAGATTCTCCAGTGCCTTTCTGCATGTGTAGTCATGTAGTCTATGCAAAGTAGGTGCATTGGTTGTGCTTGACTTCCAGAGTTGCTAAGTGTTGACTCAAAGCAGGTAAAATAGGGAAGAGACAGTGTCCAAGAATTGTTTACTTTTCACAGGTAAGTTTTTGATACGAGGAGAAAGAAAAAGGCATCTTCAAATGAATTCATCTTTATTTTTTAGGAAAATAATTGTAGTATTCCTCTTGCAACATAGTACTAAGATGCCTTTTGTGATCCTTTTCTCTATGGTCAACATCAGCAAATGTATTTCAGCTGAAGTCATGTTCCAGGATCAGGACTAGCATTCATTTAAATGAATGACATTATTAATATAAGTTTCAGTTAAATAGTAAGAACTTAATTCCTTCAATTTACCTATCAGTCACCCTACTAATGCTAGTGGTCACTCTCAAGACTACAAACAGGAAGATTAAACCCCAGCCAAGCGATTGATTTCAATTCTCAGTCAAGCAAGAAGACCAAGAAATCCTGAAACAGCAACCTATACATAAACTAAACTCAGTGGAACAAAGAGAAAGCAACAATTGCTTGTTTATTGGTTTTATATTATGTTCAAGTCTGAGAAACCTGAAAAGAAAAACATACTGGAAAAGTGATGGGCAGCATCTATTATACTTCTAACTTAAAATATGTTATGTTGATATTTCCCATGGAAGCAGAATAAAAAAATTTTGTTGCAGAGATCTATTCAGTGATGGATTTTGTTTTGATATTATCAAATGTTTCACAGTGATATTTTATCCTTCCATTTTTTTTTTATCTTGTATCATAACATAAATTATAAAACAATGATGAGCAAGAAAACCTGGAACAAAATAATTTGAACTTGAAAAGAAAAAATCACTTGGGAATTTTTGGTTAAAATAGTAATAAAATCAGTATGATTTTGGGGAACATATTGTTTTTCTAAAATGAACATTCTGTAGAAGGAAAATACATGAAAACAGGAAATTTTCAATCAGCCCAAATAAAAAGTGCAAAGTCATTCAGAACCATTTTAGAAATCATCTAACTCCTACATAAAATATTTCAGTAGGATTCAAAGTAATGAGGAGAACTTTGCTTGGCCTCTGTGCATAATTTCTTTCAGTTCATCCTTGAATCCTTACATGAGTCAAACCATCCATAAATGAAAAATCTTAATGATTAAACTTCATCAGTATGATGGAGAGAAGAGATCAGAGGCAATTCATTCTCAGAATTTTCTTCATTACACAGGCAATATAAGTCAATGCATAGATGAACTTTTTTATAGCTATGGAATAGAATATTGTAGTTATTTATTGTAGTTATTAATTTACACATTCAATTCGATTAAATATTTCAAATACAACTAATAAAACATTTCAGAGTACAACATCTGAGACTAATCTTACCTAGAAAAAGGGATAAGCTTTTGACTAGCATGTTTGGATACAAGGCTAGAAGGACATCTTAACAGTTTTAGCATATCTCAGCAGCATCAAATCAGTACTGAACTGAGACAATTGATAAGAGAATTTTATGTTGACCTACGTAATAAAGAAGATGAAAAATTATGAGTCGATCCTTTTGTTTGAATCTAGTCACATAGAAGTGCATTTTGTTGGCAAGAAGCTCTTCTAAACATAATGGGTTTGGATTCCTAACTTTTTATGCTTTTTAATGGGGATTTCATTATCACCATAATTTTTATAGCATGCTAACATGTTTTGAAACACAGTAGAAACTTGAATAAGTAAATGTGGACTTAGAGACTTAATTTTAAGTTTTTATTGGTTGATTTTAAACCTTGGTGACGAATGCACTCATAAAGTGCTATAGTCTCTGCTAATATATCACGGTGGTTATGAGTAGGAATCAGCAGGAAAACATACCTAAGAGGTATGACTCTGTCTTGTCAGATGAGTCATTTTGTGCTGGGACAAAGAGGAGCCTGTGTATAGATGAAGCTCTCCAAGTTCATTAAAGACCTCATGTGACCCACTAAATTTGGATGTTCAAGCTGCCATCTCACTCATGGGATCTAAGAAAGCAAAAATATATGAAACACTCACATTGGGTTAAAGTTTGTGTTCAAACAAAAATTCATTCAGGTGATGGTATTCAAAATTTCATAAAGCAAAGAAATGTCAAAGGTTTTGACCAGAAAGCAGCTGTCAGTGATAACACTGATGCTGTTGCCTCTTGCTTAAGTCAGTGCTCTAGAGCTGGTCTGACAAATTACTCCTATCCGTGGAAATGAATAGAGTAGAATAGAATGTTTTCAGTTAGAAGGGACCTACAACAATAATCTAGTTCAACTGCCTGACTCAGTAGTAGTCCCTTTCCTGCCCTATGGGCCTGGAACGGTTCCTGAACATCAATCATGGAAAAAAGTGGGATTTCTCATGTTCTGTCACTCTGAGAAAGCCTGCATCAATCTGGTGGTATTCTGCCAGACAGATGAAATTATTCCTGTGGGAAAGGATGTGCCCAGCATGTTTTTCTTGCTAATAGTGTGATCCAAATTTTACCAAATTGGTGGAAAGATGCCCAGCTGACTTTAAATGGCTTTTCATCAGTGGATTTCTTACAGATTATTCCACACTCAACACTTCTACGGTAATGGGAAATGCTATCAGGTGGCAGGTGCACCTTTTAGTGAGCACCCGGGAGTCAGATTGATTACCTGGAGAGCAGGCACAGCTCTTCTCAATGGCGGGAACACACGGCTTGGCCTCAACCAGCCTTGGGGTGTCTCATTCACACTGCATTCGCCTACAGGATTAACATGGGAATTAGCACAGTCAGCTCCCATATGAGCAGCATGATGTTATCCAATTTGCATAGCCTGCCCATGCTCGCAACACGATACCAATCCTGACAGTAGGAGCCTATGTGTTTGGAGCAGAAGGCACAGCGCTCTATCTCCAGTGACAACCATGACGTCTATATGGCAAGGGCAAGTAGAATATTTGACAACCATGAAGTTTGTATAGCCTGTGAATTGTTACAGTGGGCATATTTTGAGACATCAGCAGCCTGTGAGAACTCTTTGCATATTCTCCTACTAGATCTGATCAAAAGAGCAAACACCTTCATTTTGTTGATCAGAACGCTATAGAAATTTCAGATACCAATCAAGTAATAAATAACCATCTCACTGATGACCATAACAAGGACTCTGCCATGCTTACACTGGACTCCTGTGAAAAAGGCATGGGTTCCCCTTCAACCTATTCAGCTACGCAACATCCTCAAACAGTGAAAGGGAAACCATAAAACTGAATGTGATGCACATCGTCCCAAGAAATTCATGCCTTCTGAGTCCCTTGGCAAAATTCTCCCAGCTTCAGTAATACTCTACTTTGCAAAAGAGCCTGAAGCAATTTAACATCGGATCCATTTGGTTCTTCTGTGAACGATGTCAGATCTCTTAAGATGAGAACTTTCCATGACACATACCAATTAGAGATAGTGTCAGTAAGTAGGCCTCTTGTTAGCACCATCCAACAATCTTCATAAGAACCTGTTCTCAGCTGCCTACAACATATAACTACAAAAATCTGTTTTGAAATTTCCAGTGTTGCAAATACATTTTCTACTGTTGTAATATAAGGAGTTTCAACGAGTTATGAGTTAATACATGTATAAATCTGCAACCAAAGACTAGTGGTAACAGGTGAGCATAGAACATGGATGGCAAAAATACTGTGTTTTCAGCTCAGAAGAATAGCTACTAAAATGGAGAGATTTTGTATCTTGTTTGCATGACTGACTTACAAAAGAAAGAGTTACAATATAAACAAGAATTACTTGAAAAAAAGTAACTGAAGGGACAGAAAATTTCAGTGATTCCAAAGAAGCACTTTTACAATCAAGTATAACAATTATTAGGACCCTTCTATGGCAGCAGACAGCATTTCAGACAATGCTTTAGCCATGTATTTCAGATCCACTGATCTCACATGCTTAAGTACTGCTGTAGAACACTTTGTGGCACTGAGGCATCTACTAGTAAAGAAACAAATATAGCCATTCACTGTTCAGGGTATCATAAGCACCAGTCAAAAGCTTCCCATAAATGTTATCATTTTAGAGGAAGTAATTATATTTTTTTTAATGCAAGATTACCCACTATATACCATAATAACACATACAATTTTTAAATTGCCCTGTAGGCTAAAACGCTAGAGTAAGATACTCTAAAGCATTCCTCAAAGTGGAGCAGATGAATGTGAAAAACACAAAAGTTGATGGGTTCTTGCCATTTTTGGAAGTCAGGCCACCAGGTCACCCAATTATGGTTTACAGAGATTTAGCCGCTAGTCCCTGATTTTCAAAAATCTTGGTACAAATATTTTAAACACGTATGCCATGAGATATTAAATCAAGTTCTCAGATGTTCTGGAAGGATTCATAAAGCAAAGTTTTCCAAGCCACCTCTCCCTGTTACAGTAAATTATGTTGTCCATTCCTCTATTTGATTGGCAGCCTTTAAATCTCTCTTCCCCATTGAGTTTATGCCATGTGAAGCAACTGCAACAGAAGATCTTGTTTTCAATTTTTCAGGGTCAGGTTGTCTTTCAGTAACACGGATGTCATTCAAGACACAATGAACAAGAGTCATACCCAGGCCACCAAAAGAAGGGATGTTAACTCTGAAAATAAAAAGAAAACATCAAAGGTAATAGTAGGAAAGTCTGTTTAAGTCCAAAATGGGCAGGCAGAAGCAGGGACTGATATAGAAAGATAGTATCAGGCACAAATCCCGACATCTTCTCTGCATGACCAGTTTAACAGTGCTACTATTTACAGTACAGTAATTCATAGCAGGACTAAAAACCCACAGAGTTGACACTGCAAAAACATTGACCACAAATGTAGAACATGCTCTACACACCCCAAATAAATGAAGCTACCTGACTGAGAAA
Organism: Gymnogyps californianus; assembly: GCF_018139145.2. Taxonomy (NCBI): domain Eukaryota; kingdom Metazoa; phylum Chordata; class Aves; order Accipitriformes; family Cathartidae; genus Gymnogyps; species Gymnogyps californianus. The sequence continues at coordinate 156,936,655 of NC_059471.1, forward strand.
TACTCTCTGTGGTAACTTTAAGAGAATTAAGAAAGAAATAAAACATCCTTACTAGGAGTAAGATAAAACATTTTTTAAGTTTTAAAACTTCAGCTTGGAGTTCTTCTTTTCTCCTCAAACCAGTTCTGATTATGTGATGGGACTGCAGTTTGTTTTCACTTAGGCCGATCCGCAGATGAGCAAAGCTAAATCTTTCCTGCTCTGAAGTAACAGCCCTGAAACCATCTTTTTTTATATGAGCATAGTTCATTGCAGCCAGAAATGAGATTATAACATGGTTTTATTTGAGGTCATGCTTTTGTGTGTCTTTGCCAGCTCTTTCTCTATTACCATTATAATTTCCTGAGTTATAACTGTCAGTTACACGATCAAAAGGTTGGAGAGAGAGGTTTAAGTCATGGTCACTCCGCCTTCCCATCTGGGTTAGCTACATATATGCAAAGAGCCATTAAAAAAGTGAGAGAGGGAGAGAGAAAAGGAGGATGGAAGGCTTCACCACACTAAATGAAAAGCAAACAACATGCATATCAGCATCCTAAGGAGACGCACCACTCTGCTGGGAAAAACCAAGACAAAAGAATTATCTGACACAACAGTTCAAAGCATATTGCACCTGTCAAAACGTCTGTCATCTTCTATAGAAATGCACCATTCTAAAAGAAAAAAGGGAAACTAGCAAAGTCACTCAGAAACAACAGACCACTTTGTCTCCTTCCTTCCAGCCAACTCCTCCATCTGAAAGCCATTTAACTCAATGCTAAAGATTGCCTGGAAGGACCAGACAATAGGAAGGTCTCTTTCATTGTCAAGGACAGTTACACTTTGAAGATGATGCTCAAAAGGGGTTAAAATGGGTCAACAAGCAATTGTTGGGTCTATCCAAGGAAATGTGAACAGAACATTGTTAAAGTCACACACAAAAAAATCTAAAAGAGCACATCTTTAAGCTGGGGGAGTATGGGGGGGGCAACACAAAATACTGATGTAATCTCATAGTGAAATGGAGATAAAAAACCTGGCAGTACAAGTGGACAAACCGTGAATATCAGTTTAGATATGGCAGTTCTTAGCAATGTGCATCCAAAGCACAGAAAAGACAAGAGAGATACAGGTTGACTAACAAAGGGAAAAACAACAGCAGCCCTGAGAGAAATAGATGTAATTTTCCCATGACTTTTTCATTTATCTGTTTCCAACTTTCACAACATTCCCTGGGAATCACTGTGTGTTGCACAGATAGATGGAACGAGTGCATCTTAGGTACTGAAATGGACTTACTCATTTGTCAATACCAACTGTTTCAAAGGAAAAAAATGGAAAATTGCAAAAATATTTTTGCTTACATACAGATTATCTAAATCAATACTTATACAGCCTACTGAAACCTTTTTGTGTAGCATGTTCTCTTCACGCTTATGTGAAAGATAGACATTACCATTTTAAAAAAGCTTCTAGACTTAATTTACAGAACTTTAATTCCCAAGGTAAATCTTCTGTGAAATAAAAGATTTATCCAAAGCCATTTATTTAGCTACACTTGCTTCTTATTTTTATTATTAGAAATCTAATTTCTCTATTAATCAAATTTTGGCTTCTTTTTGATTCCTAAATGCAGCATTGCATAGGAATATAGGCACCAAGCCTGAAAAAGCCTCAGTTCAGCAGAACTAGTCATGAAGTGTATTCATTTGCATCTGCATTTGCAGCAAAGGGACATTCCATTATGAGCAACTTCAGACAGGAAAAATGCCTGAAATTTCCACTCTGCTGAAGTCAGTGGCAAAACTTCCAGTAACATCGCTGAGGGCAAGAAGTCAGCTCTGTTTTCACACGCTTGTAATTCTGAACTAGGTCAGTGATGGTCTTGCATATGTTGTTTATTAGACAACTTTTCGCTCTTTCAAACCTTCAGGCAAGACAACAATGAGAACAGAAAATCGTCTTTGAAACTGTGTAACCAAACTGAATGGGTCCTCAAATTTTGGAAAATCCTTAAATCTGGGGCTGGACTTTCTTACATCTTCCTATATCTGCTAAGATGCAGAACTGGCCTCTGATGTGGTGCAACTTTTTATCTCCCCAAAATCAACAGGCCAATGTTAGCTGCTGAAAACGTGGTCCGGGGTGTTCTCTTTTAGTCACCAATGGTGTTGGACACTAAGTGCAAGAAGGCCATGAAAAACGAAATTATATGAGACTTGAGGAAGTTCAAATTCACATCTAATTTCAAAATCCAGATTTGTAATGGGAGCCCATTTCTACAAGAAATAATGAATGTAACAAACACTATTTACCATTATCTGCCCTCCCATTAAAAAAGCAACTTCACTCACTTAAAACTTCTATAAAATTTCTTTTTTTCCCTGTATTTTCTTTAAATCAAAGCCAGCTATTCCTAAAATGCTAATCGAAGCTCAACATTTTCAAGAGTTTGCAAGATCATTTTTCAGGTATAAAATCTTTTTCAACCATCTCTTTGACAAATGATTTCATCTCAGATAGCACTGGAAACTTGTCTTGGGGCAAGCCCTGGTCAGTTTTTATAGATATGACAAAATTCTTATTTTATCTGCTCAGTTTCTTTACTTCACACCCATACACTGGATTCCAACAAAAAAATTGAATACTTAAAAATGTTGATGTCTCAGTGTTCATCTGGCACCAGACATTTCTATGAATGTAAGTTGAGTTGAAAGCCCTGTACCTTGCTACTGCACGTCCTTTGCCTCTGAATTCAGAACTAGTTTTTTCATGAGCTTTTTATGGCCTTATGTGAGTGATTACCCAGTACTAAAAAGTAATGGGAGTCACAGTAGTATTATCAGTGTCTCTTTCAGAATTAACTATTTTCAAGTGCACTTGTGATTTCTAGGCTTGCTGCAAAAGCAGTCTCAAACTAGACCATTCAAAACTGTGGTGAAAATTATCATTACACAATTGCTGGCCTCCTGTGCAATTGAGACATATGTGACTAACCCAGCTTCACAAGAAATGCCTTGGCAGGGGTCAAAGTACAAAACTCCCCCCACCAGGAGCGTGGGGCAACTCAGGCTATGTCATTATTCTGGTTTTCCTCCTCCATCCTCCATTCCCTCTCATATTCTTCCTCCATTCCCCACAACACCGTGTTCTCCACCCTCTGCATTTCCTTCAGGCAACTTCTTCCCCTCCATGGCTCACGAGTCTCAGTAGACAGGGTGTCCGGAGAATAAGGAAACCATTGTCCCCTTCTTGGGTTCTGATGTTGAGGATGAGAGCAGGCTGCTGGAGCCAGAGGCAAAAGAGGAGGAAAGCTATGTTCAGCCTTGGAGACCATGAAATGGGGATGCTACACACACAGTTGTCTTCTCAGGATATGTGCAACCTGTGCACGCTCAGGGCCAGTGGCATCTCAGGAGAACTGAGATGCCAAACTCTTAACACAGCCACAGTGCACATGTGCAAATCTTGCTTTCAGGATCTAAGACTGAATCTAAGTTCACATTCTGTATAAGATTCCAGTTATAAATACAGTCACAATCTTTTTTCCCTTTTTCTATTTACTATCATGGTCATGTACATTTTTTTCACTGTAAGAAAAACGATATCCTGCCTACTTCTATTTCTATTGCCAGACATTGATAAATAATACCTGCTGAAATTTTCCAAAAAGTTTTCTTCCAGCGTTGACACCTGGCAGAAAAATTTCAGCTTTAATATTAGCTTGGCTAAGTGACACACATGAAAAAACACTTTGTGATGATAAATATGTATAGACATCACTAACAGCACCATAAATTGAATAAACTGAAAATGCAGTATCAAGTACAAAGACTTTTCATGACAAACGTGGGTTTGATTTTGTTACTTTTTTTTTTCTAATTAGAGTACCATTAGGATTTAAATTTCCCTGTGATTGATAGCACTCTGTGGATAACACGAAAATGCTGGGTCAAATTTTCTGCTGGTGTGTCTCTGTGAAAGGCAGAGTTGACAATCAGCAAATTTGTCCTTTTTTTTTAACTTGGCTACAATCATGTGCTTTTCATATATGTCTGCACAGTGTTAAGGCAGACAAATTCTCCAATATCCTCCATTCTCCTGTATTCATGTATGAACATGTGCCCAAGAACAATCTTTAATCACAGCTCATTACTCTTCTTTTTAGAAAGACCCAGTCCTCAAATCAGGGGAAGAAGACAATCACACATGACTTAGAAAAGCAATTATGCTCCATGAATAACGACTAGCTGTGGATCAGAAGGAACAGTTCACACAAAACACAGGTGGAAGTTTTCTGAAACAAACTTAAAATCGTTGCAGGTAGTAAATAACTTCAAAAATCCAAAGTCTTTCAATTAATGACTAAAGAACAAAAGTGCTAAATGCACCTGATAATATATTTGCAATGAATCATTTAGCCAGCTAGTGCACATGTGCATTTCAGCTACACTTCTGAGGATGACAAGTCAAAAAAAAAAAGAATTAAAATATCACCTTCAGATAGCTGGTTCCAGTGCTTTCATAAGATATCAGGGGTTTTCCTCTCTAAAAAAGCCTGTTTCCTCCAATCTCAGGAGTGTACACCTGACTGACACAATGCAATTCACTTCTGTCATTAGTAGAACAAATATAGCTTCATCCTCTTTAATGTGTCACCATCAAATTGATTAGCTAAATTAATATTTCAGGAATTTTTAGGAAAAGGTGAAGTTCTAACAGCAAAAAGACTGTGCCTTGATTTTCAAATTTCCATCAAACACGGTACTGGTGGTGATTAGGAAAACACTTCTTTATTTTTTTTAATATTTAAACTGTGCTGTGAGGACCCCAGACAAGACAGAGCTCTTGTAACTTTTCACAAGTAAGCTTTGCTCTTTGCAAGGTTGTCTACAAGAAATAGGGGTCCAAGAAAACTGGTTTTGGAGGGTCACACATTCTCACTCATCTTGGCCCCTACTGTAAAAGCTGTGGTCGAGGCTGCTTTGAGGTATTTACTTAACATGAAACAGTGGAGTGGATGGCACCATTTCAAGGAGCAGAAGAAAACTCCTACTCTGATTTAAGGCTCCAAGAAGCTCATAAACATTTGATATTTGACCTGAAGCTGGATTCCTTCTTGGAAAAGCCTGATGGTGGACAGGAGGAGGCTCCAGGTGGAAAGGCTCTATGGCTAAAATATATCCTTTTGGGGAATCCCAGTTATTTCATTCAATCCTCTATCAAACCCTTCGATTTGCTAGGGAATTTCCCCCACTATCCTCATGATAAATTTGTTTCTGTCCACTAATGAGAACAAGGAATCACATACAGTCTCCTCCTCATCTTTCCAAATAATTGCCCTCACGGGTGAGGTCCAAAAGGCAGCAAGGCCAGGTGCACACTGCAAAGTTTTGCCAGCCGAGCCACAGCAGCCGGCGTATGAAAAGCACACAGCCAAGAGCTGACGCATAACACCAGCCAAACTCCTAGCTGAGTTTCATGCGGCTCCCGTCCCGCTGTCAGAGGGGAGCTCTGGCCGCCTGCCCAGCCGGGCCAGGACCAGCAAGCTATGTCGCAGGAGCCCCAACGGCATCAGCTGCGCCTCCTCGGGGCTCTGCCAGCAAGCGATGCTAATAGCCATCACAGCAAGGCAAAGGCTCTCAAAACCAGAACAACTGAAGAGGTCACTGGTAAGACAGTGCAAGCGGGGAAGAGAGCAGCCACGAACAGATGACAGTCATGTTGCTTAATGCAACATTCAAATGTATTCGTTCTACAGGGATGAAGAGAGAAGCGAGGCAAGGTGAGGCAAGAAGAGCTGAATTCCTGATTTCTTCTGAGAAGTTCCACAATCTCCAGGAAAAGAGAAAATAGAAATTGCAGGAATAGGCACAGCAAAAGAAACAGCAAATATCAATCACCAAGAACTCCCATCTCCAAAAATCCTTGTCTTTAGATTCTCTCTCACAGTCAATTTAATATTAAGATTTTAATCTTCTTACCATCATCAAGAGTTGTAATTTTTTTTTTATTTAGTTTTTTTCCTCTGGGTTTTATACACTAAGGAAACATAGTCTAAAAGAAAAAATATCTCACCAGAACCAATGAAGATTCCCCACAGGAATTATATTTCATATAAAGGAAAACTACTGTGAAATGTATGATCTTGCCCTTGGAAATATAATATCATGTTTGCAACTGAAAGGCAGTGAGTCTTAGTTCAAATCACATTTGTATAGTTTCAAACAGTGCACACACAGAGATGTATCAGCAGTCACAGCTGGGGTTTTGGCATATGACATTCAGGGCACCCACAGCACTGTCACTAGCTCAGCAATGCTCACAGCTACTGCTTAGCACACCTGATGCTGCCACATGCATCATGCTGGAAGTTAAGCAGGTTGCTCAGATCTGTTGCTCTTTTCCACTTGTTGCCAAAGCCTGAGAGCAATGAACAGATTTCTTCCCTGTCCTCTGTGTGTCCTCTCTTGCTTTTCCAGCCCACCAGGTAACCTTCATGTTTTTAATTACTGAGCTAAACCCGACTTGTAGGTCCAATCCAGGCCTCTGCCCACTGCAGAAGGACTGTTCTGCATTTACTATCTGTGTTACAGGGGCTTTTCTTTGAATGTGAACAATAAGGTTAGGTGTGTTGTTTGCGGTATAGAGAGGTAGAAATCTACAGATCTCTCAAGTCAAAGGAAAGATGTTTCATGGTTAAGATAAGTACTTTGGGTTTCTTCCAGCAATATAACAATTCCATCAATCAATTGTGAAAGGAAAAAAAGCTCGTATGTATTCTAATTATCTAGGATGTCCAAGAGATCGCTTTATTTCTTTGAACCATCTAAATCAAACTATACAGCGTAACTTATATGGACAAGTGCCCTGTATATTAACATACTAGAGGTGTATTAGACAATCCACACCATGAACATCTTTGAATCCTTCCTAGGATTCTTAGATTAATTTCTCAGACCACACATATTTTATTAGAGAGAGTCTCAGTACAGACCATATCAACCTTTCTTTTTTTTTCTCCAGCCGTTCTAAAAAAAACCAGATGAAACCTTGTAAAAAATCCCATATGTTGGAAAAAAAAGACTGAGATTTTCTAAGAAAAAAAAAATCATTCAAACTCTGACCTTCTTGGCTATCTCTTACAGTAATTAAATGTGAACTCAGAAAACCATAGCTGTTACCAATGTAACTGAGCAAGCAGGCAGCAAAGACTTAAGATACCTTGCGGAGTAATGACTGCGTATCTACACACTCATGTTAGAGTCAAGATAGCCACCTCAGGTACCAATGAAACACCAGCTTGTGCACGGCCTACCTGCCCAAAACACTTACTGAGGCCCATTTTGCATCAGTGACAGTGCATTTCTGAAGCTAACTACATTAAAGCAAGCTCATACCCACCGTCCTCTTCACCCCCAGGTGAATTGTGGTTAAATGTCTTCCTCTCCTTGAGAGCAGAGACCTCAGCAGGCTGCAGCTCCTGCATGCTGTGCGGGGAAGGCAGAGATGCTGGGTCAGGTCAGTCTGACATCAGGAGGCTAAGGATCACCCCTTTCCCTTCGCCCAAGGCACTGGCAAGAGCAATGGCCAGAAAGTGTCTCAGCCTTACATGGCTACAGGTAGTCTGTTTGAGGAAAAAAGGACAATGCCATTAGATGATTATTACCGTTATTATTCAATTTTTCAATAACTGGAGCACCCCCTGGCACTAGCTGGGATGAGAGCCCCATTGCCTTAGTACTATTCAAACAATAGGAATTAGTCTACCCCAGAGCACTAGCCACCAGGATGCAGGAGGAGGGGGAAGACCTCCCGAAGCCTTTCCAAAGACTACTGCACAGGTCCATGCCAGCCTGCCCCTTGGCAGGACCCTTGCAGGGTCCTGCATCTGGGTCAGGGCTACCCCCAGTATCAATACAGGCTGGGGGATGAAGGGATTGAGAGCAGCCCTGCGGAGAAGGAGTTGGGGGTACTGGTGGATGAAAAGCTGGATACGAGCCAACAATGTGTGCCGGCAGCCCAGAAGGCCAACTGTATCCTGGGCTGCATCAAAAGAAGTGTGGCCAGCAGGTTGAGGGAGGTGATTCTGCCCCTCTACTCTGCTCTGGTGAGAACCCATCTGCAGTACTGCGTCCAGCTCTGGGGCCCTCACACAGGAAAGACACGGACCTGTTGGAGCGGGTCCAGAGGAGGGCCACAAAAATGATTAGAGGGATGGAACACCTCATCTGTGAAGAAAGGCTGAGAGAGTTGGGGTTGTTCAGCCTGGAGAAGAGAAGGCTCCAGGGAGACCTTATTGCAGCCTTTCAGTACTTAAAGAGGGCTTAGAAGAAAGATGGGGACAAATATTTTAGCAGGGCCTGTTGCAATAGGACAAGGGGTAATGGTTTTAAACTAAAAGAGGGTAGATCTAGACTAGATATAAGGAAGAAATTTTTTACAATGAGGGTGGTGAAACACTGGAACAGGTTGCCCAGAGAGGTGGTAGATGCTCCATCCCTGGAAACATTCAAGGTCAGGTTGGACAGGGCTCTGAGCAACCTGATCTAGCTGAAGATGTCCCTGCTCACTGCAGGGGGGTTGGAGTATATGACCTTTAAAGGTCCCTTCCAACCCAAACTATTCTATGATTCTATGACACAGCCAGGCGTCCCCATGCCCAGCCAGCAATTTACCTACTGCAACACAGCCTCTGCCTGGCACCTACTTTTGGTGACAGAGAAGCCACCACATGTCACAGCTTGGCAGCCTCTGCCACCAGCCTCCAAAGCTTCTAAAACAGCTGCTTCCTCAGGGCAGTCCTACCTGACAACAGGGACAGGTTCCTGAGAAGGAAAGTCCTTAAGATAAAAAAAGGCAACGACAAGATGAGCGGCAAACTTCAGCCTCAGAAGATAGAATTCTCCTGCATTTTAAAAACAGTAGCTTTGTACTCTGGTACAATGGTTAATAATTCGTGTATTTTAAGAAGTTAAGTGCTATTCCACTATTTTTGTATTATTATTTTGATATGTCTATCTTACTGTAGACATATATAAAAGTGTCGAGAATGGTGCTGTTCATAGCCTCTTTTATTTGGCTCTAACCTTTTTTTTTCATTCATCTATAACAAAACTATTTTTTCACTTTATTACAGTAGACCCATGGCAGCATTTTTATTGTGGTTTGGGGGACTTGGTCAGTCATGCCTTGCAGCAGTGTTTCAGTGTTGTTGAACCTAACATACAATGAAAACTGGGAGGTATTAGAATTATTGTTTTAGTGAAACTCAAAATAATTCTAAGCTAACCCTAACCTCACTCTAAAACTCATTTGGATCCACCTAATTTTACAAGAAAAGTAGAATCTCTCTCAGAAAGAGAGCTTTCTGCTATTTAAAACTACATTGAGTTTTCAAATACTAGGAAAAAGTTCAACGTGATTTCTTTCTTATGTTTTAAGATAAAAGAAAACCACAACTATACTCAAAAACTATTATTGTACCTATCCTATCTAATAGATCTGTTTTATCCAGTACTCCTCTTCATAATTTCAATAGTAAAACTAAATTCTTAATGCTTCTTTTTGAACTTTCACACAGCTTTTAAGGTGGTTTGTTTTTTTTTTCTCCTTTCTGGCAGACACTTTGATAATATTGTTATTTAAATTCTGACAGCAAACCATTATTACTGGCTAAAACGTTCTCCAGAGAGATCTTTTATTTTGGTTTCAGCTTACAAGTTAAATTTGGAAGACAGCAGTTAAAAAAAAATCTACAAAAATTCTATTACTAAAGTTTCTGCTAAAATTTATTATTCCCAGCACAGGTAACATGCATCTCTGTTTTCAGAGAGGCTTCTTCAGGTGTTTTTTCCAAAACCCAAAATTCATCCCCTTTTCCTACTTCAACAGAAGAAGTGAAGATATTCCAGGATTTATCAGCACTTTAAAAATGTGCTGATAGCACTCATTTTTCTCCCACTCCAAGGGGATACCATGTGCCATCCTGCACCCGGTGTCCTGTCAGCTGGGACCAGCAGCATCCCCTGCTCCCTGGAGAAGCCATGACAATTGCCGGTCCTCACTCCTGCCTCCCGCTGCTGCACCATTGCCATAGCTTGGGGGCCAAGAATGCTGCATTCACGTGCAAGGACATTTCTTTTTTTTTTTTTTTTTTCAAACGTCATAGAATCATAGAAACATTTAGGTTGGAAAAGACCTTTAAGATCATCAAGTCCAACCGTTAACCTAGCACTGCCAAGTCCACCACTAAACCATGTCCTTAAGCACCACATCTACATGTCTTTTAAATACCTCCAGGGATGGTGACTCTACCACTTCCCTGGGCAGCCTGTTCCAATGCTTGACAACCCTTTCGGTGAAGAAGTTTTTCCTAATATCCAATCTAAACCTCCCCTGGCACAACTTGAGGCCGTTTCCTCTCATCCTGTCACTTGTTACTTGGGAGAAGAGACTGACATCCACCTCGCTACAACCTCCTTTCAGGTGGTTGAAGAGAGTGATAAGGTCTCCTCTCAGCCCCCTTTTCTCCAGGCTAAACAACCCCAGTTCCCTCAGCCCCTCCTCCTAAGACTTGTGCTCTAGACCCTCCACCAGCTTCGTTGCCCTTCTTTGGACACGCTCCAGCACCTCAATGTCTGTCTGGTAGTGAGGGGCCCAGAACTGAACACACTATTCGAGGTGCAGCCTCACCAGTGCCGAGTACAGGGGGACGATCACTTCCCTAGTCCTGCTGGCCACACTATTTCTGATACAAGCCAGGATGCTATTGGCCTTCTTGGCCACCTGGACACACTGTCGGCTCATGTTCAGCCAGCTGTCGACCAACATCCACAGGTCCTTTTTTGCCAGGCAGCTTTCCAGCCACTCTTCCTCAAGCCTGTAGCGTTGCATGGGGTTGTTGTGACCCAAGTGCAGGACCCAACACTTAGCCTTGTTGAACCTCATACAATTGGCCTTGGCCCATCGATCCAGCCTGTCCAGATCCCTCTGTAGAGCCTTTCTATCCTCAAGCAGATCAACACTTCTGCCCAACTTGGTGTTGTCTGCAAACTTACTGAGGGTGCACTTGAGCCCCTCATGCAGATCATTGATAAAGATATTAAACAGAACTGGCCCCAGTACTGAGCCCTGGGGAACACCAGTTGTGACCGGCTGCCAACTGGATTTAACTCCATTCACCACCACTCTTTGGGCCTGGCCATCCAGCCAGTTTTTTACTCAGCGAAGAGTACACTCGTCCAAGCCACGAGCAGCCAGTTTCTCCAGGAGAATGCCGTGGGAAACGGTGTCAAAGGCTTGACTAAAGTCTAGGTAGACAACATCCACAGCCTTTGCCTCATCCACTAAGCGGGTCACCTTGTCATAGAAGGAGATCAGGTTAGTCAAGCAGGACCTGCCTTTCACAAACCCATGCTCACTAGGCCTGATCACCTAGTTGTCCTGTACATGCCACGTGATGGCACTCAAGAAGATCTGTTCCATAACCTTCCCTGCCACTGAGGTCAGACTGACAGGCCTGTAGTTCCCCAGATCCTCCTGCTGGCCCTTCTTGTAGATGAGCATCACATTTGCTAACTTCCGGCCAACTGGGACCTCCCCGGTTAGCCAGGACTGATGATAAATGATGGGAAGTGGCTTGGTAAGCACTTCTGCCAGCTCCCTCAGTACCCTTGGGTGCATCCCATCCGGCCCCATAGACTTGTGTGTGTCTAAGTGTTATAGCAGGTTGCTAACCATTTCCCCCTGGATTATGGAGCTTCATTCTGCTCCCTGTCCCTGTCTTCCAGCTCAGGGGGCTGTGTACCCTGAGAACAACTGGTCTTACTATTAAAGACTGAGGCAAAGAAGGTATTAAGTACCTCAGCCTTTTCCTCATCCTTTATCACTATGTTTCCTGCTGCATCCAATAAAGGATGGAGATTCTCCTTAGCCCTTCTTTTGTTGCTAATGTATTTATAGAAACATTTTTTATTGTCTTTTATGGCAGTAGCCAGATAAGTTCTAGTCAGGCTTTAGCCCTTCTAATTTTCTCCCTGCATAACCTCATGACATTCTTGTAGTGCTCCTGAGTTGCCTGCCCCTTCTTCCAAAGGTCATAAACTCTCCTTTTTTTTCCTCAGTTCCAGCCAAAGCTCTCTGTTCAGACAGGCCGGTCTTCTTCCCCGCCAGCTCATCTTTCAGCACATGGGGACAGCCTGCTCCTGCGCCTTTAAGATTTCCTTCTTGAAGAGCGTCCAGCCTTGCTGGACTCCTTTGACCTTCAGGACTGCCTCCCAAGGGACTCTGTCAACCAGGCTCCTAAACAGGCCAAAGTCTGCCCTTCAGAAGTCCAAGGTAGCAGTTCTGCTGACGTCAGACTGCTGTAAAAGAAAGTGAACACAGACATAAGTCCACTGAACTACCATCAGGAGTATTAGAAGCTTATATATATCAAGCTCCAAATGGAGTTTCATTCTCTACTACAATTGTAGTGAGCTGAAATTTGTTTTAGACCCTCCCACGTAACACCACAAGTAAGCAGTTCCTACTGTAAATCTTCTAAGATTTCTACTGTAGCCAGAAAACAAGCTAAAATGTCTCTTTTAGCACTAAGCTGAAATGAGATCACTAAAAAAAACCCTACAGTATAAACAGTTGTTTAATACAGATAGCATCCAACAGCTTTGGTGCCACAGAGAAAATGAATGCACACAAATGTGATTTTTAACATTTTTCCCCAGAGCCCAATTAAAATAAGCAAAGTAAAATGCACAGAAATAAAATATCTCTAGCAAATATGTTTCATCCTAGCTTGATTTGCTACACGCTATTGCACCGCAGAAATGGGAATATTATCCACAAATTAAACTATAGATTAAGGACAGCTCAAATTTATTGTTAATAGGTACTATATAAGGTATAATGAATCACAGTGAGTCTTCAATTAGAGTTTTTTCCAGAATAAATAGTCATTAAGGTCTAAATTAATAGATATTACAGCCAGAGGGGACTACCGTGATCATCTTTGACCATTGTTATCATTGTTTTTCAGTGCATAAAGCAATTGTTAAAACCTTGCTTTAGACTTAATTTGATTATGAGTTATGCAACAAAAGTGAACGTTCACAAAGGAGGTTCACTGAAATAGCATATAATTAAGTTCAGCGGTTTGTTTTCCTTCCCTTCATTCCATCATTATTAAGATTTGATCCTCCTGTATTTTGTGAAATTCAGTAGCATTTACAGCACTGAAGTTCCAAGTGATATGGTTATTCATGAAAAAGTAACATTTATGTAAAGAAATGGGAATGCCTGCCCAGAAAAGAAGGGTTCACATCTCAAAATAAATTAAAAAAAAAAAAAAAAGGCAAAGCGGCACGCGATATACCAGATTCCTATTGTGAGGCACAAATTCTTCACAACACTGGGAGACATCGCAGAACAAAAATACTATTAGAACTGCTTCAAAAGGAACATTTTTGGCTAGGATAGAGACTTTTGACATTATTTATTAGGTTCAAAAATGCTTAACAAAGGCCTAACAATAGTCCTGTGGAAACCACTACATCTGAGGCACTTTCTGTTGTTATGTGCAGGCATTGATTTGAAGATGGCCAGCATTAGTAGAACAATTCCCTCACAGCAGTCAATGCAAGTGAGCATTCATACACACACAAGCAAAAGCCTGTGAACAAACCATATGGAAACAGGAAAAAAAGTAAACATTTATTAACCTCTTTGTGGGGAGATGGGTGGAAGAACAGGCCAGCGGCGAAGGAGACGGTCATGCCGAATTTCTGCGAAAGAAGGTGTTTGCCCCGAGCATTTTTTTCGCGGAATATGAAGAAGCCTGGAGAATGTCTCTAGTGCCATGGTAACTGGGGCTGCTGGGGCTGCCAGCGCCGCCGCCACCCTCCGCCACCCAGACACAGCCTGTATGCGGTGCAGGTTGGCAGGTTTGGATGCTGCTCCTGCCCCCTTCCATGCCCGCAGCCAAGGGCACCCTGGCAGAGAGAAAAAGCTGAGAAGATTTCTGGAAAAAAAACGTAAGTGAGGATTTTGCTCAGCAACTGAGCTAACATATAGATGTACGCACAAAAAGACCCAGAAAGACTTATACAGTATTCTCACTGCATGCATACAGAGATACATAAAACCTGTGCAACTGGTGCAGGTAGAAGGTTTGTGAATAATGGAGGAGGATGAAGCGGTGCCTGCAGACCACCCGACACGTGGGCTGACTATCTTCCTACCATAGTGGGGCCAGAAAATCACCTCCATCCTCACCTGAGGATGGATATACTGAGAGAGTGACCAAAACGTCATTTGACTCATAAGGTCATCGGGGACCCGAACATGTTACATCATTGAACAGCCAGAGCAACGTTGCACAATTAGACTGTTTAGGTTTACAGCTCAGTTCCTCTTCTTTTGCATTAACCTTGACGTAAGCTTCCTTATGATAGAAATTTCCATTTTCCAGTGTAATCAGTATTTAAATTAGTCTTGGAGGAAAGGGAGAGGAGCTCCAACCTATGGAAAGTGCACTCGAAAAATAGGTTTGCGTTTAAAATGTGATGAATGGTGTAACAGGTTTCTGAAATACGCTACAGAATATTAGCTGATATAAAGAAATCTCAGACAGGCTTGGTTTGGTGCTGCTGAAGACGAGACTGACAGTAAAACAGAGCGAATGAGTCCACACAGGGAAGGAGGAGGTAGAACGGAGGTAACATCTACCTGGCCAGGCAGCCCCTCTCTCGCAGCTGAGCACTGCTTGATTAACCTGGACATTGCACTGCTGCAGCCCCAGGGACCACCTCACCTCTGCTCTCACCAACGAGCCGCAGCCTCCTGAAGCTTTGCTAGCACACCTAGCACAGCAGCATCTTTACCTGACACCTGTGTTGGCCCGCAGGATCCGAGGAGGTTTGGGTCCTTTCTTGCCCTCAGCCTGGTAGGGAAGTCCCTCTGGGTGGGGGTGACTTGGAAATGCCGTGATGGCACGACCTGTTTGTCCTCTCCTCTAAAACGGACTGAAACAGATGAAGAAAAAAGTTAAAACACTATACAGTGGAGCAGCAACCACCAAGCTACAGTTATTAACTCACCACCTCTCCTTCCCTTTTACATGAAAATACTGTCTTTCCATCTTTGTAGAATAAAAACAAAGATCCTGAATTTCTAAATGCCAAGAGAAGAGGTGGTTCAGTTCATGATATCTGAGTGCTGGGAGACAGGAATGCTGTCTGCTTAGATCTAGCAGCTCAGCATCTTTAAAATTAGCCCATAGATCCACACAGCTATCCTTACTTCATAATCAGGTTGTGTGCACAAACCCTGAAGATTCACATACCTTGGATTGCTTTTAATTTTACATGAGTTCAGTGTTTCTAGCCTGATCAAAGCAGCTTTTTGTATGGCTTATTTCCATCCATTTCTGCAAATGGGAAGATTTCTAGCACTGGACACTCCTGTTTCTTGTGCAGCAGACCTTGACAAGCAACGGCTGAACATTTTCCCACACCATCTCAAGCCTGGTTGGGAGGGACATGCTTTTATATGGACTGTTTATTATATTCAATACACGTACATGAGGTTACTAGGGGGGTAGGCTAAAAACAGTGCTTTTAAAAAAGAGAGTAACAAACATGCAATTCATGTTAATTAGCATGTGCACTTAGAACTGCAAAAAAGTTCCTGGGTGCATTCAACAGTTCCATATTTTACAGGCATATCTCACTGCACTGCCTTCAAATACAATGAAGTATATGCTTAAGGATGCCCATTCCTATAGTAAACTAGCTCTGAACTGGGGAAGTGTTGCCTCTGAGGGCAGTTCACACACATGCTTTTAACCCTGACTGTTCATTTAAAGTCAAGTCCAAGGTCAGAAGTGATTTAAAATATACTTTCTTCTGAATGATAGCTTACTTTAGCAGGCCACTTGAATGTATTAGTATGACTATTATATTATAATACACATAAAAATACTATTTGGTATTAAATTGGTATAAATCATTGGTATTAAACTATTAAAATGTTGTTTCATTGATTTTAATTATAACAAGAGACAATATTTTATGGATCTTTCTGTACATTATAGCTTGAGGTGAATTTTAAAGTTTTTAACATTTTCGTAAATTGTTTACTGCCTGTACAAATTAGTTTCAAGCCTTAGTAAACATGATGAAACTTTTAAAAGTAATTAAAAATGTCAAGTTATTCACTTTCAGTAGTCCAGAAGGCTTTGGCCACAAGGTGTACGTAAAAAACTTTGAAACCAGTAAACATTTATTGTAATAACAGTAATCTAAATGTAGAGAATAGAGAATCTGGAAATCAGTAGGATTGTGGATTCAAAGAATCTATGTTCTGGAAAGAGATTGAAGTCCTCAGTTTCTGTCCAATTCAAGAAGAATTCATGGCATAAGTATTTCCCAAGAGCTTCTACAGATAAGATCATAGTAGAAGCAGTAGTAAAAGAAAATAGTAATAACAGGTCTTATACTGAACTTTTTATCTGCACATCTTTTGAGAGGTACATATACAATTGATTTGACATTAAAATTATGCCGTTAGCTGCTCCATCACTCACTAAGTTCATGTGAGTTTAAAATACTGTTCTGGAGGAGATGTCAAATTTCTTCTAGCAATACTTCAATATAAAAAGAACTAAACCAAAAAGAAAATGAATTGTCATAGCCCTAGACATGCACAAACAGAAAAATGGAAACACACAGGAAGTTTTGAAGCACATTAAGTGTTAGGAGAAGGCCAGGAGCTCTCTTAACGCTGTTATTTGAGGATTGCTGTGGAAATGCATGTTCAAACCCTGTTTTTGCCAGCAAGCACCTGGGAAGTGGTCAGCAAAATAAATGTGACAGCCCTATTCTTGTCCCAAAATGATGCAGTATGTAAAGAGTGAAAATAACCATCTATGCTTGATTAATTAGGTTTGTAAGTATTGTTCAAGAACTAAACAATATTTCTAAAGATTTCAATAGTTCAAAGATTGCCCTATGGCCGTCTGGCCAATACATCTTCCAGCACACACAGTTTACAAGCATTTTTCTTCCCAATATGTTGTCTTCGTTTGGTGCGACATTGTTTGAGCGCAGGTCTATTTGGGTCAGCGTGGTTTTCTTCCCATCACAGCAGTGGTGCTGAGGACGGCACTCGGACCATACATCTTCCATGTCATTTCAGTCAAAGGCACATGATGCTTCCCGGTGCCCAATCAGGAAGGGTCCGGCGCTGAAACAGGGGGGCATATTGGCAACCTCAGCTTTCTTAATGACAGCCATTGTGCCAGACAAACAAAAGCACGGTTCTGAATATTAGCATGCGGCCTTGTGTAAAGGTCACCTGTATGGCACATTCATCATTGCCCCAAAACAGGGGGGCAAAACGCTTTAAAAATTCTGTCAAAACCTGTTATTGTCAGAATACGTCTGAAAGTTGGCAAGTGATGCAAACATAACGGCCACTTTGAACAGTCCTCCTCCTCCTCAGCAGCAATTCTGCAAGGGGCTGAATGCACAGTGGCAGTGGAGAAAGAGAACACAAGATAATAGATATATTCTTCCTAATTGCTAGTAGGGGGGCTACTTTAATTAGGCTACTCAATTAAAAAATTAATCTAATAATCTGTAATAATTAGGCTGAACAGCAGTTCTTCCCATAAGGTAGAGCTCCCACAATAGCTCTTGTATTGGCTAACTAGTAACGGGTAGTCAGCAACAATGCTCTGGTTTTGAGGTTCACTTGTAAAAGCATTTGAAAATCAAAATAAAAAGGATATAGCACAGTGGGCTAAAATCTTTGACCGATCCTTCGGTAGTCATGAAAATAATGCCAGTGAGGTTACATCAATTAAATGCCAGTTGTATTACTTATATCAGCAACTGTTTCTCAGTATATGACATTCACACTCTGGCCCTTAGATGGCATGGAAGGGACAAAACCATTACAATCATTTTAGAGGTCTCTTCAGTAAAATTAATAGATGACAGGAAAATGCCATTATCAGTGTTCATTCATTTAGTTAAATTAAATAGTTTCACTCCTTTGTTCACTGAACAAATACTGGCTTCCCAATCATTTTCTGCCCCACTAAACAGTTAGAAGCCAGAAAAATAATATTATTTATTGGTCACTTTGGTTCTAACAGCTGTTCAATGTACAGCAGAATTGTACAGATACATATTTAAAATAAAATCTGAATATGACACATTTCTGTAAAATCTCCTTTTTTTTTTTCTTTTTTAAATTTGGGAAGACTGTTTACTTAACAGTTGAGCAATGAAGAGGAAGGAGAACACTCTGCTTCCAGATCAGTTTTACAGTCCTACACCAAGCAGCCCAGGAGGGATTCCTGGGCAGGCACCAAGAATGACACGGACAGGTTTCCACCAGCCTCAGGTGGAAAAAGCACACGGCTGTGCCACTCGCTGCTCAATGGAGAGGCTGAAGGCTGGATGGAAACTGCTTCTCTCCTCACCACGGCGAAGATTCAGCCCGAGCTTGTGGCTTCCCAGGCACCAGAGGACCCGCACTTTTGATCAAGGCTCCTTCCGAGCGGCTCCCCTCTGCTCCAATAAATACTTTAACACTTGCTCTGGGGGAAGGGTGCTCCCAAGAAAGGCAAACTGCAGCCCTAAGCAAAACGTGACAAACATGAGATTCAAATTCACTGGGAGCCAAGCTGAATTAATCCTTATGTTCAGAAAGCAATAGTTTATTAAGGCTGTTATAGCTCTATCCTACCCATACGATAGCTTACACAGCCTATTCAGAAAGAGTATAAACTAAGAAAAGTGTTAAATACCTTCGGTTTAGAGGCTGAAACACAACTTAATCAGAATTGGAAGTCTGTGGTTTAGTTAAAGCAATACCAAACTCAACTACAAGCCTATATGCTCTTAATAACATTGTTCCAAGATTTTTGGCTAGATTAATTTATTTTTTCAGCAAGTGTCAGTGAATTTTGTAATAAAATTCAGACAGCACACCAAGCACAAGATTATTTGAAAGATTTTTTTTTTTTTCCCCATACTTGTAATGTGGAGGTAAGGAATCCACAGTGCTCCACAGGAAAGCAAAACGGAATGGCAACAGCCACAGCAGAACAAAATGGGAAATAACTTCCTGAGACATTTTCAAGAAATACACTCCTCAGCTCTACGATAAGCATGGCTCAGGGGGACTCCCCAAAACACAAGGAGCTCTCCGACTTCAGCTCAGCAGAACATTTCTGCGCCTGTTTAGCTGCACGCTCTGGCTCTGCAGACAGTCCGGCTCCATCCCACTGTGTCCTCAGCCCTGGACTTGAGCACAAAAAGCTGCAACTATATTCCTATAGCCTCCACCCCATATGTGTAAGGCCTAGGGCTGGCTCCGGGGTAACATCAGGTACAGGTAACGTACACTAACTGCATCTAGACCTTAACTCTAATTAATCTGTTATGTTTCAGCTAACTGTCCGAAAGTATTTCTCCTGTCTGACTGCTCAGTGAAATTCAATTTAACCAGCCAGACAAAAGAGGTGATTATCCCGCTGTATTAAGCGTTCGTGTGGCCTCACCTTGAGTACTGTGTGCAGTTTTGGGCCCCACAATTTAAGAAGGATGTGAAGGACCTTGAATGGGTCCAGAGGAGGGCAACAAAGCCGGTGAAAGGGCTGGAAGGCATCTCCTATGAGGAGCAGCTGAGGACTTTAGGCTTGTCTAGTTTGGAGGAAAGGAGGCTGAGGGGCAACCTCTGCTCTCTACAGCTTCCTGAGGAGGGGAAGCAGAGAGGGAGGTGCTGATCTCTTCTCCCTGGCACCCAGTGACAGGACACGTGGGAATGGTTCAAAGCTGCGTCAGGGGAGGCTGAGACTGGACATTAGGAAGCATTTCTTTACCAAGAGGGTGGCCAAACCCTGGAACAGGCTTCCTAGAGAGGTGGTAGATGCCCCAAACCTGTCAGTGTTTAAGAGGCATTTGGACAATGCTCTTAATAACATGCTTTAACTTTTGGTCAGCCCTGAATTGGTCAGGCAGTTGGACTAGATGATCATTGTAGGCCGCTTCTAACTGAAATAGTCTATTCTATTCTAATTTTGCATCTCAGCACTAAATAGTAATATATCCGATCCAATCTCCATCACCATTTAAAAAGAAACAAACCAAAATTGGTCAATTCAAACTTACTTAAAAGTTCTGCTGATGATGCCTGTTTTGCACAGATAACTTTGGGGCAAAACCAGGAATCTCCAGAAGTGTGAGTTCAAAGCAAAGGAGGCGAGGTTAGCAGATACTGTGGTTTGCTCTCCAGGCAGGTCCTGCTCCCGACCTCACAAGGATTTCGTGAGAGCATGGCTGAACCCGGCTCACACCCTGAGCCCCTCCGGCAAGAGGGCTGCCACAGCGTACGTGGGCACAGCCAGCACACCCCTCCTGGAGGCTCCCCCCAACAGTGCTGGCATGTCCCAGCCTTAGCACAGCCACGAAGTGGGCCTTTTCTTATGGCTCCTTGCTCCCAAAAGCTCTCTTCCAAGCCTAAAACCTTGCAGAAGATATGTTGCTCATGATCATTGCTGTTCTTATCCCCTGAGTGCCTGCCGGGAGCAAAGGACAGGTTTGGTCACTAACCAGGCACAAGCACTGTCCTGCTGGAGGGGCCCAGAAGAAGGGCTGGTGTGTGGGAAGCAACGCCGCTGCCACGGCTGAGCCAGTATGTGTCACTGATTCTGCCACAGAGTGGGAAGGGACCCCTGCTGTGGACCTCCCGTTAACCAGCAAGCGCTTCAGCACTGAAGACTAATGTCATCTTACAAGCAGGCGGCCCCTGACAAGCAACCTGCTCTGGAGGTGCATCCTCACACCCAGGGGACGTCAGGTGGGGACAACGTGCCAGTAAGCAGTCGGTCCCTGCCACCCCTACCAAGGCTGCACACACCTCCCACCTGCATTTCAGGCGGACACCCTCCCGCCAGTCAAATTACACCCGCACAGTCATACACAAGGATCTGGCTTTCACTCAGGTAACACTAATGAAAACCCAGATGCAAACACAAACATCCCACGCAACAAATATTTTCATTACTATTAGAATGACGGGGTCAGCTTCTGCATTGACTGCAAAACTGCACTTGTTCAAAGACTGAAGGAGCAGCCAAATAGACAAATATGCATGGAAATTACATTTAGGCATAGGGTACTTTCCTATTTGAGCCACAGAACCGATTGCATGTTCGCGGCTGGAATTTGATTTGGCAGTGGGTCCTTATTTGCTGAATCAGTGAGTGCCTGAGTTTGTGTAATGTTCTCAGAACAAAAATTAGATAGCTACACAAAAAAGCCACCACATCAACATATCCCAGCTGTCAACACACATATCTCCTTTTTATAGTTTTTTTCAGAGAGATCAATTTCTTCCCCTCCCAACAAATCCCATCTTTTGGAAAAAAAAAAGCCAATCAACAACATGGGCTTAGTAAAATCTTCATTATTAGGATGGGGAAAAAATACTTCCTCCCTCCAAAACCATTGTTTATCTTTAAGCTTCTGCTTTTTTTTCCACAATACAGTTCATGAGGATTTCCTTAGCAGATGGTAGGTGCCAGAAACAACTTTTGGGTTATGGAAAACTGTCATCTGCACTAAGCAACCAGAGAAAATAAGAATCCTGTCTTGCAGCT
Source organism: Gymnogyps californianus (assembly GCF_018139145.2). Lineage (NCBI taxonomy): Eukaryota > Metazoa > Chordata > Aves > Accipitriformes > Cathartidae > Gymnogyps > Gymnogyps californianus. Next base: position 156,958,304 of record NC_059471.1, read on the forward strand.
ACAGCCATATCACACAGCCATATCAATAAGCTCAGAGTTTATTGAGTCTAATAGCATCTATATGCTTGCTTGTGTCCACATCTGTACATTTACAGGTCTGTTATAAATTTGCGTGACACCAAAGCTACATGGAGAAAAAAATACACTTCTTGGCTAAACTGTGATGGATGAAAACTGAGTCTTTTTATATGCAAAATCTGTCGACCACAAATACTTGTATTCTCATTCTGCTGTGCCATAAGGGTACTACTATCACTTAAGCCACTAGGAAACTACATCCCTGGTTTTGTCATTGCTATCACTTTTGTCATTTTTGTGTCAATCCCAGTGTCCACCACGTCACGTGTTTGGCAAGTTTACCAACACAATAAATAAAATCAACCTACTACAAATATTTATCCTATTTAATTGTGTGAATATGTATAGACTTAGACTCCTACAGTATATACAAGCATCTGACATCTTTTCTGACATCCCTTACTCTTATCATAAAGCAATCTCCTCACCAGTCACTTTGCTTGTGTTTTTGCCAACTTTCAGCAACGTTGAAGCACGTTGCCAAAAAGTCATACAGAGTAAGTCGGTCTCATTTCCATAGATAATTAATTGTACAGTCTTTGTAAAATGCAGAGAACATTATCGTAAATGGAATAACACTACACACTCTCCGGCAAACAGAAGAAAACCACAAGACCTGTTTACCATCAATCTTTTTTAGGTACACTTGACAGGCGATACAAAAAGCTGACACTGACACAGACATCAAATGGAATATGTATAAAGGTGGCCAGATCAAATAACAAGCAAGGCATTTTGTGGCATTAGGATGAGCACAGGTTTATGAGGCCACAGGAGTATTGACAGCACAGTAATAGGATTCACCTTATTTGTGTCAAAAAAACCATCCCTACGTGCAACGCCATATGCAGCTAATCTGAAGCAACCTGCTTTAAACTCTGACCACCAGACACTGCCGCCTGCAACCCAAAAGTCTTCCAGGGCTCCAAGTTAAAACGCTTTCGAGTGCAGCGGCAAATCCATGAAACCTAGTCCCATGCAAGAGAGGGACGTGAAACTGGGTTACGTTGCCTGAGGGGGTGGCAGAGACCCCACCTTTGGAGGCTTCCACAAGCCCGTGAGACAAATTAGTTGGGAAGCGCACAACTATAGATTATCTTTGCTTCATCGGGGGCTTCCAGACACCCTAAGGTCCCCCCCAACCATCAAGTTCAGTGGTTAGTGTTAGTTTTGCGATAAATTTTCTTCTGAGAAAAATTATAACTAACAGCAGGGAGGTTTGCTCTCTAATCTAATTAAAATCAAATTCAGGTTGAATTGCTTCATGGGAGATGGACACTAGAGTTTTGGCTGAGATTTCCAAAAAAAGGGGTTGTACAGTCCTCGCTTAATCTCCCATTTAAACCATCTTCTTGAACTCGACTGCTGGAGGACAAAAACATATATTGTAAATAAAACACAGGGAAATATAGAAAGAAATATCCATCCTCTCTTTCTCTTTTTTTCTCTTTTCATTGTTTATGACCCTGAAACTGCTAATGTGTGACAGGAGAATGGCAGTAGAGCATTTCCCAAACTATATTGAGTTAATGGCCTGCTTCAGCATGGTGGAGATGGTAGCAAAGCCAAAACATCCAATAAACATTTGTGATGATTCAGTGAATAAGGCTGACAAAGCTGAAATGAAGCTAGTTCAAGAAGTATTTAAGATGCTCTTCTTGGAAAAATCCCTATATTCTGATTGGGGATTTCTTATTACTCTCTGTATGAACAGACTTACAAAAAATATACAGAACAAAGTTTTAAATACCCAATATAACACTTAGAGGCACATATAATCACTGCACATCCCTCACTTAATCTCCCATTTAAATGAATTTGGTTCATATAATCTACATAAGATGTGTATTAAACAAGGATGAGAGCAACATAATTCAGCTGTTCTTAAAGAGGCATTTTAGCCTAGCAACAGAATAAACAGCATATCCTGTCCAAATGGGTGAGTCCATCAGCTCAGCAAAGGACTGTGCTATGATTTAGGAGGACTGGATAAAGGAGCAAACTCTGGGCTCCAGGGCTTAGCCAGAAATGGCTGCATTGCTCTGTAACCATAATTTATGGCAACTTATAGAGATTTTTTGCCAGGCAAGCATTCACCAGTTCCCTATGACAGATCTTGTGCCTTGACACAAAAAGAGAGCTTTTCATTATATCTGGGGCTTCAAAGCTCTTCTCTTGCTGGTTGCATAAGGGGGAGTTAAACAAAAGCTAAACTTAAACCCTATACTTCAATGTCTGAACATCTGGTATTTAGTTCAATTAAAAAAAAAAACAAAACCAAAACTTCTTCCTGCAACACATCTTCATTCATAAAACAAAACATTATGCTCATCTATGATCTGTTTTAAAAGCCTGAACACTTTGATAAGGTTCTTGTAAAGCAAACTTCAAAACCGTTCAGTAAGCAGCAGAAGTAGTAAAGCACAGCAAGAGATTAATTTTCACGCAAGGAATCGTTGTATAACCCATCCCCATCTCCAGTTCATGTAGGAACCTGAGCAACCAACAGCAAATTCTGATTTGAGAGGCATTTCTGCCAAATTTCAGTCTTCCAAGCACTTCAAGCAAAACAGTCAACATATTAAACTCTATGTTTCCCACGATGTGTGGTATTCCAGCTGATTACAAAAGAAAAACTGTATCATTTGAAGTCTCCCCAGCTATTAACACAGAGACAAATTAATTTATGTCTTTTGTAACTGGAACATAATCTGGGGTATTGACCCCGACAGAGATACTTGGGCTGTTCACCTCCTTCATACCAAACCATTTTTTAGATTTTAAAGTCTAAAGATCGCCTTGTATGTTTAATGTATTTCATAAGCAGGGGAGGAACACAGATTACACTTTCCTAATTGCACTGTAAAAAAAAGAACACGCATACTTTTAGTAAAATACTTAGATAAAAGTCTAACAATAGACAGAGAGATGAGTAGTTGTGTATGGCGAAATCACTACAAAATCATCTTTTGGATTAGAAGCACTTTATGAAGAAACTGGTTTGCAATGTTTTTCCATCACTGTCTTAGAGCAACATCTGGCGTTCTAAAAAAGGACCGCTCTTAGGTTCAAGTTCTTTGGCTTCATTCTTTGTGACCCAGTATTGTTAATATGTACCTTTTATTTTTAAAATAAATGATTTTGCTATTAAATATATGCTTGTATACATGTGTGCATGTCTGGAAAATGTCATGGAAGCATGTATGTATGTATATTGTATGTTTACGTGTAAATGTGTGTATGGACACACTTTCATGCCATCTCCTCTCTTCAAATCTGCGAAATGCTTTTACACGTCACATAAGGCCTTGGGAATTGTGTTGAATTTTCCTAATAAATATTTATCCTCTTCTGGATTTTTCTCATGAGAAAAGAGACTGTTAGCCATCACATTTGGCAGGCATTCAAATTTATAAATTGCAACCATAAGAATCCCTTGCAAATCTCTACACAAAATTTGAGGACTTTTCCAGCCAGGTGAGCAGAGAGGTCTGCAAGGTCAGGTGAGCAGGTGGAGCACACATGGAGGAACACTTGAATAGGCGCTGGGGGTTTGGAGTTACCTCAAAAAACTAAAGAGAAGCAGTGATCTGAAAATCCAGCCCTCTAGCAGTCTAACCCTAGCAGTGCACTGAGACATGTAAATTTTCTCCGGCAACTGTTACAGGATAATGGTCCTAATCTTCTGCTGGACCCACTTCTTGCTAAAAACAGAAGTATTCCTCTCTAACACTGATAGGGAAACCACTGAGGGAAGGTGTCTATGCTGGTTTTGGCTGGGATGGAGTTAATTTTCTTCATAGTAGCTGTATGGGGCTATGTTTTGGATTTGTGCTGGAAACAGTGTTGATAACACAGGGATGTTTTCCTTGTTGCTGAGCAGTGCTTGCACAGAGTCAAGGCCTTTTCTGCTTCTCACACCACCCCACCAGCGAGGAGGCTGCGGGTGCACAAGAAGTTGGGAGGGGACACAGCCAGGACAGCTGACCCCAGCTGACCAAAGGGATATTCCATACCGTATGATGTCATGCTCAGCGTATAAATCTGGGAGAAGAAGAAGGAATATGGGGGGACGTTCGGAGTGATGGCGTTTGTCTTCCCAAGTAACCGTTACGCATGATGGAGCCCTGCTTTCCTGGAGATGGCTGAACACCTGCCTGCCGATGGGAAGTGGTGAATGAAATCCTTGTTTTGCTTTGCTTGCGAGTTTGCCCACGAGTTTTCTCACTTTTACTCTTCTGATTCTCTCCCCCATCCCACCGGGGGAGGGGAGTGAGCGAGCGGCTGTGCGGTGCTTAGTTGCCAGCTGGGGTTAAACCATGACAGTGGGGTATGCACTGGCTGAGCGAAAGAGCCATCACAGGCCAAGGAGATCACAAGAGCCCAGAAATGCAGGTGATGCACAACGGGGCTAAGGGGAATGCAGCGTATCCCCACATTGTGCTTGCTCAGATCACTGCAGGGAAAAAAAGCCGATGAGAAAGTTAATCAAATAAAACACACTGGTTTACTCCTTCTCCAGAAGAAATACTCAGTGCCGGCAGCATTATGGGCTAGTGAACTTCCTTCTCACAGAGGAGATAGAGCTGGTAAAATGTGTTCCCCGATCACCTACGGGAAAGTATCATGCCCTAATGAAAACTAGTGCTATTTACCCCCTTGCCTGCGGTAAATATCAACAGGACAATTCAAGACAAAAACACATTATTTTCTTTTTGCTCAATCTCTCCTGTGTACTTGCACCGACACAGCGAACATCAGCCTGCAAAGAGGCTCCCTGTGAGCACCACCACAAGAGCAGCAGATCCTACCTCTGAAACCCAGTTTTGATATGGAAGAATGAAAAATGGGGTTTGCATGAGGGTTGATGTGAGGACCCTGAAAGCCACATGGTGTTCACTCGATGGCCTGCTCAGTGTCGCCATGCCGTCTCTGTGGCACACAGCTACAGAAATGACAGTGTTGCTTGTGAACAGCCAACAGTGTAACGCCACAATGATAAGCCACACATGCCCATTTGCTTATAAAGAGAAATCTCAAAAACAGTAAATTGTAAAATATTGCTTGAAGTTTGCTATGTAAGAGATTTTCATTTCTTTCTGCCTTTTTGTTGGGGCGGGGAAGAGGTCCTGTATATGTTTAGGTAAAATACGACAGTAAGATATGTTTACAGAATGAGAATCCTGAATCAAGACCTCACATATCACGTTTCACCTAAGAAACTTCGTGTTTTGTTCCTGACAAGACTGACCCAAATCCCAATTGATTCACCTGCAAACTTTCCCTCATGCAGGGCAACTTCACACGCAGCCCTGCTTTCACTTCACCTTTCCTTTCCCATCCTATGTCCGCTGTGACCAGTCTGACCAGCACCCGTCTGGGAAGGCTGCGCAGCTTCAGAAGGGATCTGGCAATACCTTCCTCACCTGTCAACTTTTCCTCCCAACTCCTGTGAAAGGAGACATGAGAAAATTCTCAACTGCCACAATTTGCTATAATCAATTAAAATTTAATTTGCAGACAGTTCAAACTCACCTGATTTAATTTTAAATGACACTAAAGCTCAGCAAATCTCTGCTTGGAAACTTTCAGTGCCTTCCCCATTCAGGCACTGTCGGGACAATATGAAATCCAGAAAGCATACAAGTTGCAAAGGCAGCATGCTCAAATTAATCTTACCCTCCCTTACTAAGCTCCTCTGGAAAAAACACTAACTCATTTCAGGTTTGAGTATTCTGAATCTAAAACAGCTCTTATCTTAACTTGCCTATGTGAGATTTACAAATGAGAAAAGAACAAATAAGGAGTAATTTAAATTTTAATTTAAAACCCCTCCATTTTCTTATCCCTTATCAAACTGCCAGCATTTTTCCTGCTAACAATGAGCCGAGTGTCATGGGCACAGCACAGCCCCCTACCACAAACCAAGTAATCTCTTTCATCTAAAACCCTGATCCCTTTAATAAACAAAATACGAAAAGGCAGTCAAAATTACGCTCTGGCTTTATGAAAGAAGCAGGGAAATCCTCAGAGCACAATCCCCTACTTGTTATTTTCACAGCCCACGTGACCCAAAGTCATTCTGAAGGATAAAAAGACAGAGGCTGCCACCAGATCTCTGCCATGATTTTTCCACAGTTCCCAGCCTTAGCCCATCTGTTATGCAGCGGCCACATGAATGGCATGTGTCAAGAGAGTCATCACTGTGCAAACTGCCCAAAGAAATCAACCAGCCAACTTCCTTTTGCTTCCATGGCTTCAGCAATTGTTGCTGAGCCGGCCACCATATGGTGAATAATTAGTTTTTCGACCCCACTCTAGAAAAATGTTCGCTCCATTGCCAGGCATTAGCAATATGTGTGTTAATGAACAGCAGATGATGAATGCCTATACATTAACAAAAGTTGAGATTTTCTGGCAGCAAGCTGCGGTCACCACAAGAATCCTGATGACTCTTAAGGCACCAAGTGATGGACGGCAGCAACTCATGGCTGAAAAGTACAATTCAACTAAATTTCTCCATTTCTCAAACATGAAAGCAACTTTGCAATAAACCATCCTGCTCCTCTCATCTTGCCGCTCCCTTTCTTAAAACGATGGATTCGACCCACATAAAGGATTGGCAATGTAGAGCTCTCAAACAGACGTCTTCTGTTCTCGGGCAATTGAGGTGCATTGTGTAAATAGCCGGGACGCAGGTTCCTCCACACTTCTCTTTGTCTGAGTGCTTGATGCATATGAATTTATACTGAATACCTGCAGTGTGCAAGCCCCTTGAAGAGTCGGTCCCAGACCTCTGAGCAAACACTCACCTCCAAGGACCGAGGCTGGTAAATATGTCTGATGGTTCCATCAAATGGACTTAAAAGCTCAGCTAAGCACATTTCACTCCCTGAAGTGATTTTTTTTTTTTCTAGCCCTCTAATTAAAAGGAGATCTTACCTACATTCCTCTATAGGATGAAATATTCCCATATTGTGCAGGCATCCTGAACTGGTGATCACATTCAGGAAAGCTGATGATTCTAGGTATTGCCTGTCATTAATAAAGTCCCAAATGCAGCCCAAAGCCATTTTAAAATAAAAGCAACTATTTACAAACAGACCTGTAAGTAATTAACTACTGCTGTTGAGAACAACTACAACTCTGGCATATACCTTGTGTGTAGTACAGAAATGCACATTTTAATAGGCATCACAATTCTAACATAGTAGGCAAAAACTGCTCTTCAGAACATAGGCGATAGTACAGGCAGCCAAGACACCTCAGTTTCCTTCACGTAGGTTCAGTGGTGAAAGGCACAGAGCAAACCCAGGTGTGCAGCCTGATCCCCATTCAGATCCTGTCACTGTCACTGCCAAACCTCAGGCAAGTCGTTCAGCCTCTCTGCATCACATGGCCCAGCTGGACCATGGTACCGATGGTGCCCACTTCCCTCCCCAAAGCATCTTCTTGGCCTTGGTAGGCCAGGAGCAAGCAGAAGTCTATTGGACCACAAAGGCTAGCTGTGCACAGGTCTGAACTCACTTTCCAGATCTGACTAGCAGGCAGGTCTTGAAATCTGTATCTGCACTTCTTATTTTATCATGTGTTAAGCCTGTCCACCAGGCAGGCAGTTTTTTCCCAGGACTATCCTAAATTTTGGACACAGCTAATGTGCATGGGCAGTGTCAATGGTTTTGGTTTTTCTTATTATGAACAGATAGCAGTTGCAGATTTAGTTCCTTTTGGTGCAGTCCCAGGCACTGATTGTTCCATTTAATTTGTGTGAGAATGTCAAATGGAGAAATTATCATCTGACAACTGAATGCTCCACTAAATCTTGTTGATAACAGTTGTTAGCACAAGCAGGAGTTCATCCTGTTTAGTTCAAATAGTGGTAGTGCCTATGGAAAAGTGGATTTCATCTGTACAGACTAAGGCATCTATTTCCTTTCTACTATTATTTTTATTCTCTTTTCTTCACTACCTGCAGGAGTTTAAAGAATTATAAAGGTGATTTAACTGATGCCATAAGTTCCTTGGTAGCACCTCACTATAGCAAACATTCACATATTTTAGATATGGCCAGCTTCTTTTAGTGGACCTTTTGAGTGTTTTGGACCTTGTTCAGTGACTTGGACCTTCTGGGGACAGTATTTTAATTTTGATTAACAGGTAGCAGTGACATAAAAAGAAAACAGAGTAGAATTATCTCAACACAGCAAGAGGTGCAGTGCCAGGACTCAAGTATGAAGCTCTGGTCCAGTTTCCAGGCCAAGCTTGAAATCAAGGTTGGTAACTCCAAGATGCAGTTTCATGACTCACAAACGGGCAGGCAAAGCTGTTTAAGACATTCCTGTCCTCCGTGCTTATCTGTGCTACTGCCTTCAAACTGCTTCCACCACACTCTCAGCTGTGCATGATCAGGGAAACGTTCTGTGTTAAAAAAATAACTTCAAAAAACCAAAATACCTTGGAACTCCACCCAACCAGTAATTAGCTGGGGCACAAGTTGTGTTATGGAAATTACCAGCATTCAAAATAAAGGTGAGCTGTGCCAATAGGCATGACTAATAACAACATATTTGGCCAAAGCGTTAGGCAGTTATTCAATTCTTTACATTAGTAGGATTTTTACATACACAAAATACATTGAGAAAATACATCAACAGTTGTCTTTCAGTATTCCAAGGTCTGAGAACTTTTGTATTTTATTTAAATGAAATTCTGATTCTTTGTGATCAAATCGATAACATTTGTACCCAAGCCACTACCTAATTCCCTGTAAAATTACTTGCCTGGTAAATAAACGTCCATTTTAAAATACAGATTATGATTAAATGAAGGTGAAGCTTCAAGAAGTTTATGATCCACCAGCTTTGATTGTGGTTGAGATAGTATTTCAAATCAAATTCTTCCCTTCTTCAGCCAAAAATATGTTTCCCAGAGTTACAAGATTTTAAATAACACAAGGAAAGTTTTTAGCCTTTTTTAAATTGCTCAAGAAGAGACATCCATCACCTTGTGGATGTCACATTCGCTGGCTGTGACTGGTCACAATGGATATTTCAGTGTCCCTAACAAGCTGGTATGTTTATCTCTTCACTTCATGACACAGCCAGTTTTCCAGCACAAGTAAAACAATAGACTATACTATCTGCCCACTGTCATAGAAATCTTTCTAAAAGTTTAACCACCTAAAGCATCCAGCCAGAAGACCAGCTACAGCAGCTACAAAAGCTAACCATATTTTACTGAACAATAAACCATGTTTTCCTGTATTACTCTCAAATTTTCAATCCATTCCTGAAGAATTAATATCTACATAATTTTTTTTATCACCCTGGAAAAGCACAAGACAGACCAGGTGCTTTCACCCCTCTGTGCAGAGAGGGCTCTACGTGGCTGACCAGGTACTGCATGAAATTACAGGGGCCCGGAGAAGGCCACAGAAAAGCTCTTAAACAGAAACTGAAACGACTGGCATATCTTAGAGAGAAGACAACAGCAGATATGACACAAGTGCATACAACAATAGACAGCCTAAAAATTGGGAGCTTTTATGAATGCTGGCTCAATAACTAAAAGAACAAGGGGACAGTCAGTTGCAAAGTGCCTCCAGTTACTATAGTGCAAATATAGTGACATTTTTCTAAATACCAGCCTTGGAAAACACTTGAGATGCTACAAACCGCCTGCGACATTATCACCTTGCATGTCAACAGTATTAGGAAAGAGAAAAGTCAGTCATTTCAATGACAACCAATGTCTTGAGATGGTGGTTTTGGTAACACCTGTGGTACTCCACTGTGCTTTAGAGGGTTTGTAGACATGAGGATATCAGGTAAAAATAACATGTTTGCACAAATGGAACCACAGCTCCAATTTTCTCCTGCTGGATTTTCACTTCTATTGATCATAAACCATACAGGATGAACACATCTTGATTCTAAGAGGGCAAGAAACTATATGGCAAAGATATCTATTGCGAAAAGACAAATCTTATTTGTTAGCTAATTAAATTCAAAATCAGTGTGACACCATGAACATGGAACCTTTCATGCTATTTTATTGTCACTGTTCAGGTAGAAGTAGAATTTAAATAATGGGTGCCTGGGAAATCTATGAATGTGATCCTTGTAAAAAGAATAGAAGAAGGAAGAATTAAGTACCTTTTTTATCTTTACAGGAAAAAAAAATTAAATCTGACTTTTAAAAAGAATAGCATATACCCAGAATAAAACAAAAAACAGCTAGAGTATTTATAAAGATGTAAAAGTTAAAAATATTCTCAGAATAATTGCATGAACCACAAAAACACAAAATCATTGTGCAAGCTAAAAAGCTTAACTGTTTTCCAAAAATCAGAGAGGTGGAATAAAGATGTCTTTAAAACCTGCATTGAAAATCTGTGGAATATCTTTTTCAGCTAGTCTGTGAAAAAAAGTACTTCCATTTCAAAAAGAATATCTTTAAAAGTCATTATGCAGTTGAACAATCTTAAAAGGCCACATAGAGGCAGCCAAGGAAAATTCCTCACATGTATTTTAATGGCACTGGTGTGGTGGCATTTACAGTAATGTTCAAGATAAACAGCAAGAATGTATACCATTATTTTAATTATTTTGGGTTTATTTATCTATCTTTAGGACCATTCTAGTAGTTAAAGAATGCATCTGTCTAAAAGATACAAATTTTCTGAAGTATTTGCCTTTAAAATACTGAAATATTTGCCCGAATAAAGGCCTTTGAAACAAAACGGCTAATACCTTTGCCCAGATGAATCCAAATTTTGCCAAAGAGGGCTATGCTGGCGACCTGCCAGGAGATTTAAGGCTGAAGCTAATTTGCATGAAATGGAGGAAATTGCAGCTGCCCTCAGAATTAATATGGAGACACAGACAGCCCCAATTGAGACAGAACATTGCACAACGGGATTTGTGAATACAAACATGCCACACTTCCTTATTTAAGATGAAAGTAGCTATAGGCAACAGATTAAGTCTCCATGAAAGCTACTTAGATACCTTTACCCCCACCTTTCAGGTCCAATGACCTCATTTCAAATCCAAGTGGGGGCTGTCACTAGACCACAAATGGAAATGAAAGTTGATTCCAGAAGACAACCACTTTCAGAAAAAGTGCTTGAGCATAGGATTAAATCCCATTCAAATACTCTTCTGGAAAAGAATACAACTCAACACGTCCTTAAAAGCACTTAAAAATTCCTTAATCAGGGCCTCAAAAAACTCCTCCTAGTCATTCCTTGTTGTCACCATCAACACATGGACATGTGCTCAGGACCACATGAATCACTGAAGCTGGATACAAGATGCTTGCACATCTGCTCTGAACAACTCTTGAAAAATTGCATCAGGTTATTATTAGTTTGATCATACTGACAGTATTTCATGCTCTTCATATAAAATAACCTCTTCATGTTATTTCCAAGATTTCTACAAGATGTCTAACTGCTGTGTTTGCTTAATTTTTCAATTTAATAACTTAAGTACTATTGTTATGACTTGCAATGGAGGAAAGACATATTGCATTAGGTTTTCATCATACTCCTCATCCTACACAATGTTGGGTTGGCTCTCAGAAATACTAAAAACCTGCTTAGTGACTGATGCTGGAAGATGCATTCAGACAAGTACATCACAGGAAGTTAAATGCACAAAGACAATCTCAAATGCTGAGCAGAAGGACACAGGCTGCAATTCTCAGTAACCAGGACTGGCATTATCAGCCAGTTCTATTTATTGTCAGTTTGATCTTGCTACATCCCTTCAAGAGGATGGGTTGGTCCCTTACTCCTGTAACACATATTGTCTCAGAACAAAGTCCCAGCAAAATCCCGCTCTTCCCTTTCTTTCCTGGCTGTAGCAATTAGCTTCTCCAGTACTCGCTATTGCACTGAAAACAATCACTGCTCCAGTAAGAGAGATCATTTACAGTACAGCCAATTGTTCACTTTTTGGCATGTATTACAGAGGGTGTGAGGCTTCTCCTTTATTAAAGGAACACTCATCTTACCTGTGACTTAGATTAAGGCCCTTCACTCCCCTCTCTCTTCTTCTCTTTTTTCCATATCCGAATCTGCAATAGCTTTAATCCAGCCCTAACCAGATACCCAAATCCTGCTTTACCTTGCAAGAGTCATTGCTACTTTTCTGTGATTTCAGGACTCATCCAATGATGAAGGACAAGGCAGACATGTAGGGTCACTGGGCAGAGATAGGTACTCCTGCTTCTAAGGCAGATACCTAAAGCAGAGAACCGGGATCACCTGAGAAGGTGCTCATCTTTCTCTCCTGTCTACAAAAAGAGTTTGGACAAATAGATTAGTTTAGATTAGTTGGCTGACTTCTACATAGCTAAAGTCCAGGGAGAAAAAATAACACATTAATCTAGAGAAATTAATGGAACAAGACAGAGCAACTACTGATTTCTGCTATCATGTTTTCTTGTAGGACTCCTCTAGGAATAGGCACGTACCCACAATGGTGTCCTGCAGCTGTTGGATATAACTCTGCAGACATGCAGCTTCTTGGTTTTTTCTCCCCTTGCTGGACTGGTGTTTCTGGTGTGTCTTCTGCCAAGTGGAGCTGTGTGCCAGGGCTGCTGCAGTGTACACAGGAGCTCTCCCTCTGCTGACCCACCACGTGCCCTGTGCTCTGGAGCAGCTCGCTCTCTGCCACAAAACGCTGCACAAATCCTCCACAGCCCCTCATTCTAAGCAGATTTTTCTCTATCCTTTCCTTTCTTGCTTTTCCTGTCACTTTGGCCCTCTTCATTCCATCGTGAGGGGCTCCTTAGGGGAATTTTACTCAAGTCTTTCATAACCAGGACACTTGGGATCTCTCCAGACCCACCACATGGTCAGTGGTTTACCTGTCATCCTATTCTCTCCTTTCTGCTTGTAGAATAGATTTGCGCTTCACCCCAAATCTTACCTGATTAGCTGAAGACATGGGACCCATCAGTCCTTCCAAAAACTTCTGCTGGCAGGCCCAAAATCACCACATGTCAGACCCTTGGCTGAATGATGAGGACAGCCTTGTAAGGTGTATCTGCTCCTCTCCTCCCATCTCAGCTCTTCCTCCTGAGCCCAGCTGGTATGCAGTCTTTAAACCACAGTTTTATCCACCCCATATACTAGAAATCATGTGTTACGCTCCCAAGATTTATGAGGAAGGTTAAAAACAACTGACATTAAACAAATAGTCCTAATAATAAAAAGTTGGGGGCTGGTTTCCTTTTTGAGCTTTCAATTTACATTTGGACTGCATATTCAAGTTTAGTTCTGCTAGGAAGTGACTTCCTAGCAGAAGTTTTCTGAAGGTTGATCCTTTTTAAAACCTGCATTTATAAAAGGAAAGCTATGTTTCTCCCACAATCACTTGCTTCCAAATATACACCAGAAATTTATCCACAGTTCTTTTAACCAGAGTGAAAAGCAAGTATTATGTTATCCTTTCATTTACAAGCAATCAGGACAGCCGGAGCAAACCCTGATTCTAATCATTATGTACAAAATCTGCAGACTGTACAGCATACATACACTAAAAATGCACAAATAGCCCCCAGGTTAACTGCCCTGGACCAGCAGGAAAAAGCCCTGAAGTATGCAAAAAACAAATCTAAAATTCAGAAGGTAATATGTCTGAGACCAAGGAAATAATTTGGAAGTCTGTGGAGCCAGCTTAAACTGACTGTCCTTTCAATTTTGGGAGATGAGACTGACCTAAAGCTAGCTTATGTTGTTCCTTCTGTGCTTGAGCACATTAACATTTAACTTCAGGCAACAAGAACAAAGAAAAACACTGAAAGAATGCACTGGGGCAATGATTTTGCTATTGCCTCTTTCAGCTACAGTAATGCGTCAAATTAGTATTAAAAAATTGAAAAAAATTTATCTCACCACTCCCCTGCCAGCCCACCCAGAAATGTCTTTGACATATTAGAATAAAACCTTTATGTCTTCTTTGTATGAACTAACTTACTAACTGGTAAACACTCAGCAGTTGTGAAACATGTCTCTAGTCAGATGCTGAAATATGGATTTAGAACCTAACTCAAGGCAGTCAGTTAAGAAAATAACTTTATTTAGACCCCAGGTCTTAAAAGAAGCCCTAGTTCTCCAAAACATTAAACCTTGGGTTTATGAGGCTTTGCCTGATGAGAGGCAGAATGCCTACTGCATTACTGGTGAGAAATGTGACAACAGTATTGAGAGAAACACTTCTAAATGCATCTGTACAGGATCACAGGAGGTCAGATGTCATTTATTCCATCCCCTGCTCCAAGGCAAGATCAGCTTTACCTGTCCTAGTCCTGACAGATTTCTATCAAAGCTATTCTGAGAAATGATGAGCACTCAAAGTATATGTCCTTGCCATTAAAAAAGAAAGTCCAAACTAAATTCTGAGACTGTAGTTTAAAAGTACTATGTCTTGCCCTATCAGTCATGGACAGGGAGAAAAAAATTACTCCCTTCTTCTTCGCAACAGCCTTTCATATTCTTGAAGACTCTTCCCTGATTTGCCAAGACTCTTATCATCCCTTCTGCTCCAAAATGGGTACTACATCTTTCCTGCGGTCTGCTACCCAAGTCGATAAAACACTCCAGTGATCAGGGCTGAGTGGAACAGACAGGCTCTGCCCTGTGTCTGCCAGGGTACGCCACATTTCTTAAGTCATCATCTCCACCACTGCAAATTGTAGCCGTTCACCTGGCTGAATAGCTATGCAGTTAGTTTTGCACTCAGTCTATTCTAGAGTAACTTAGACTATAATTCTCTAGTTGCTTAGGAGAGTGTCACATCAGGTGCTGTCTAAAGCCTTAGTAAGCTCAAAACATATGAAGTCTAACACTTCTCATCCAGCAATAGAAAGGAATATATACATTTTGTTTATCATGCAAACACTTGGGGAAGGAAGTGTTTTCTTTCATCTTGGTGGATGAGAAATACCTTTGAATAAGGAAACACTACAAGAAAATGTATAGGTGTTTGCAGTACCTAGCAGTCATTGCTCCCACTTCAGGCAACTGTAACTCTACAGTTGTTGCTCATGTTGGCAGTAGTAGTAATACATATTCAGATATTATATGTGATTCCCTTGCAACATATCACATATGTCAGTAGCCTTACCATATTATCAGGGACATTACTTCTCCTTTCACCACAGGACTTTGGTCAGCACCTAAGAAAAGAAGATGTAAGAAGGAAGGAAGATGTAAAAAGAAAGGAAGATGTAAGAAGCTTTATAGTGGATACTTAGATGACAGCAGTCTGTAGGGGAAAATTTTTCTACATTCATCATTAATGAATGGCACTTACCACAGAGTGAAAGAGCTTATACCCCATATGTTTAAAATTCTGTTTATTGAGCAATTCTTCCCATGTCGTTACCCTTTTTGCTTTCAGAATTTCTATGGAAAATTATGCTGCACAACCCTGGAATCATTTATCACCAATAGATAATAGTCCCAAACAATATTTTAACACTATTGGCTACAAAAACGACAGCAGAAGGTGCTCAGCACAATAAAACCACAGAACAAAGTGCCACAATTTCTGCAATGCATCGTAGAAAAATGAATATTATGTAGTACAAATCAATTGTACAACAAGATTCATAGGAGAATTTCTAAAACTCAAAGAATAAAGCAGGTTATGAAAAAGGAAATCCTAGGCAAAGCAGATACAATATGAAAGTAAAGGAGGAGCTCACTGCAGGATGTCCTGCCGCTTGAAATTGGCCTTATCAGCCTAAAAGAGATTCATTTTCAGAGCAGCATTTGAAAAGAAAAAGTCAGGTCACTGGTGGTGTAATGCTACAGTCAATCAAGTACCAGTCTCTGGCAGAGGGGAGGAAAGCTGGTCTTAGAGAAAGTAAATGGAAGCACAGAGAGAAAAGGAGTCTGAAGAGCTGTATCTCATGAAGGTCAGGGGATGCTGGAGGACTGAAATCAGTGGGGCTGGACCCTGGAGCATTCTGTAAGTGGTGGGTGCAATATGACAGTCGTCCAGCACTGCAGCAATGCGTGCTTAAATGGGACGCTGCAGTAGTGTGCCAGGACAGAGGTGTGGGTAGGAAGGTAGGAACAGAAAGAATTTAGGAAGCCTGAGAAACAATGAGGAATATAACAAAAAAGATGTTCCCCTGGCCACGTGAGAAAATGTCTGTCTCCATAAGGATATGGAAACTCACTATTTGAGAAAATTACTACGCTGGACTGATTTGTTATGGCACCTACATCCTTTATAACAGATCTTCATCCACAGAGTAGATAACTTAGTGTCCAGAAGGCCTAGGATAGAGGATATCAGTTCATATGCATGCTAAGTTACTATAACAGACCATGACACTGTAATTTGTTAGGTTCAATGTAACCCAGGCATCCTCAAATGTGGAACGGCTGTGAGACTGCACTAACAGATAAAGGCCAGAATCTCTAATTACAGTGGATAAATAATAAACACAGGAACATTTATAGGGTCTCCTTGTATGTATATAAAACCTGGGTATGTAAAGTCATAAGCAGAATATTTTAGAAAGCCTTCAAATTATTTTTGAATAGGACTCTTTTTATTACTGTATACCTAACCCTATGAGTGATAAACATAAATGCATTAAAAAAACTTCAAGTACATTCTACTCATGAAAAAGAAGTGATTTTGCATCTTTGAAATTAACTCCATTAGGGTCATCCAGGGACCCTAACGTGTCCTGTTTGCAAGGTTTAAAGCTTCAATTTTAGCTCTGCTAAACCCTGAGATTTCAGACCTTTAACCTACCTATAATATAAGATCGATTACTACTCATCCTACATCCTGCACCGATGAAAAGAAGTGGGTGCCTACAGCAGAGGACAGGTCAGCCTCACATTTACAAGGCAGAAAAGGATGCTTTTTGGAAAGCAGATGTTGGAAAAAATACACAGAGCTGGAATCAGTGCACAGAGAGGGACTTGAACAGTCAGGTGCCGGATGCTGGCAGCTTATCACATGGCTTCACAAAGGCTAACATTAGCATATATTTTCATGTGTGAGTATATATTAATGAAAAGTGCGAGTCTGTACTGAGTCACTCCTGCGTATGAAAGTTGCTAGAGTTAAGGGTTCCTCTGAAGCTGGCCCCTGCCCACCAGCTCCACTCTCCAGCCAGTGACTGAAATGATACACAAAAGTGTTTGCTCCACAAAAGCAGCTAGATGAGAGCGTCCCACATGTGCTGCCTGCCGCTCTCTTTGCAGAAATAAATAGAAACACAATGAAAGAAAAAAGCATGGGTTTTAAACTCGGTGTATTTCAGGCAGATAGGAACACTAGCACAGTGCTTAGAACACAGATAAATCTGCAGTGCATGATCCATGGGGAAAAATTCAAGAAGCATACCTTTTAGAGGGAGAGGTTTATAGAATTCCCAGTGCCTATGGTACTCTTATAAACGCTCCGTCTTTTGTTCCTGCAGGGCTCCAAAGAATAATAAAAGAAAATACAAAGCAGAGGAGGCACCACTGAGTGAGTGCAACAGTGTTTTATTAATCCATGTGATTAATCCAGCATGCTGAGGAAGATTCTTTACAGAATCAAAACGTTCGTGTTTTTGATCCACATGGATTAAGGGAACACTGTGGCATTCGCTCAGTGGTGCCGCCTCTGCTTTGTGTTTTGGTTTTATTCTTTGGAGTCCAGCAGCAACAAAAGAGGGAGCATTTATATGAGTACAGCAGCATGGGGACTTGGATAACCTCCCCTCCCTTCCTGAAGGATGCTGCGTGAACGTTCCTGGGGGCTACGTCTCTTGTTTGTGTCTACGGCCTGCCCTCCAGAAACCAAACCACTACCAAATAATAGAAGGCTGTTTCTGGCAAATCCTGAATGACAGTCGTGCTGCTGAGCGGGCTTTCTATAAATCAGGCACATACCTGTGTAAAGTAACCAGACAACAATTAGAAACACTGGCTATATCGAAAATTTATGTTGGAGGGGAGGAAAAAAACATAACATAATTCAGCAGATTTCTTTTTGGCAAAGCAAAGGATTCAGGCATCGTACATGGGACCTGACAAAATACTTAAGTCTACACTTAGGGTTAAAGCCAAACCCAGACTTAACCGCTTTGCATTTAACTTTTTAGGTGCTCAAATGCTTTGCTGTACAGAGCCTGAATTTCCCCTTGTTTGAACTGAGAGTGACTGCAACAGCAAGTTTCCCTGTAACTAGACCGGATTTAAAAGCCAGAGGACAACCTTTTAGCCTAACTGACAAAAAATTCAGGATCTGATTTCCAGTGAGCCATCCCACTCACATTCAGAGGACCACTTATTTGCTAAGCATCTAAGAAGAAGCATGAAAGAGTTTATAAACTCTATCCAGTACTGTAGCAGCTCATTTCCTATGGTAGTGTCTAAATTTTGCCTTGCCATGCTCAAAAGCCATCAGTAGTCTCTACTTCTATTTCTGAATTTTACCTACAGGCTTCCTTACACCCTCTTCTTTCTCTTGTGATTTGCTTCTCTTCTACCTCTTGGATCTAGCTTCTCCCTACTACTCCCTAATCTTGCTGGTTTTAATCAAGGTGAACTTTTTCTTGGGAAATTAGCTGACTTTCATCCTTCTTATGCTCAGAATAAGGAAAAGAAACACATGCTATCAAATGCGAAGGCTAACTTGACCAGCCCAAACCGAGAGGAGCAATTCTGTTAATTCAGCTCTAAATAATAATGCATAAATGTCAGGCACACATGACTACAAGAAATGCTGTGCCTTTGGGTGATTTGCAGTGAAAGGGAGGAATGCAACTTGGACAGGGAGTGACCAGGTCACAGCTAGTGGAGAGAAGCAGCAACTGATCCGAAGCTCTGTAACTTCCTATGTTGCCTCTGTGGTTGTGCAGCATCTTCAGCCTCCTCTGTGCTTCACAGCTGTAATAAGAGACTACCTGACCACATCGCCAGTCCCTGGGCTGCTAGCCCTGCACCACCGCAGCTCTGCCTGGGGAATGCAGCCCCGGGGACGGAGGTTCAGAGGGATGCAAGGGCACAGCACAGGCAGGGGGAAAGGAGGGAGCTCTCAGAGTCTGTGGACTTTTCCAAGACTTTAGCTGCCTAATTGTTCTCTAAGCACAATTTTTTTTTTTTTTTTTTTTTTTAAATTATACACTTGGCAAAGTTCAGGGCTCTGGCAAAAGACAAATCTCGGATAGAAGCGTAAATCCTGCTTGAGATCTAGGCCCTGCTCCCAGGGAGCACTGCTGTTTCTCAAGGAAACAGTCTAAATCTTTCCACATTAGCAAGCTAAAGTTGTTTTCCTTGACACTTTTCTCAGAAGCAGCATCACTGTTGCAGCTGAAACTGTTAAAAAGAACAGATTCTGCCTGAGGCTGACAGCAAATACAGAAAAATTAAACCTGAATAGTTAAAATTTGGCAACGTGTCCTTGTTGACTTCAATCACTGATAATACTATGCAACTTTAAGTGTAGGAGTCCATACTTTATAAAAATGAATAAAGATTAAAAATTGCAGCAGCAATATCCAATAATCTATATATCAATAAAATATTTTCCCTCTTATTCTGGGAACTACAACTTATTTACAGACACACATAGGGTGAAGTTAGTCCATGTAAAAATTTGAAAAACGCTCAGAATGCTCCAACTTGTCTATTTTCCCAATATTCTTTTTGATGTCCATAAATCAACTATTTTTCATATCTGTTTATGTCAGTCTTCTCTGTGTCAGACATTCAACTTGCAATCTATACAAAGATGCAGTCTGAGAACACTTAAATACATTATGAATTAATGCCAAACAATCTTGCAACCTAACACAAAGAACATATCTTGATTTTGCCCCATATATTGCTGGAAGTTATATGCCTAGGTCACACTTGCTCTGTCATTTTCAAAATACATTTCAGAAAATTCTCCAATCTCTAAGTCTAGAAGACAAAAATCCAGAGAAATTCCCCCCCTTTACTCTCAGCATATCTTTCCAAACACCTATGGCTAAGGATTTGAGGCAGTTCCTAAATTTGAGCTTCTTATCAAGACACCCCGTGATGAAACTCTGCTCTCTCTCAGCAATTATTTGAGATAAACTGTAGCCCTTAGTCTATTGGGAGAAATTTCCAAAGCGCTTGGCATTTGGCCTCACACCAATTCTCCTTTGAAGCTGGAGACTATACAGAAAATGTCTTGCTCCCCACTGAGTAAACATTTGACCCTAGACTACTGGGAAGGAACAAACTGGACCTTCTGCTTTTCAGGGTAAACTAAAAGGTTACACAGTCCCTCCTGCTGAGTCCTAACAACTCAAGGCAATATTCTTAAGTAGGTTCTGCATGCCAAGGTGTAGTCATGGCTCTTTCCAAGACACAGAATATGGTATTCATGGAAATCAGTATGACATGTTTCTGGTGCACTTCCAGCCCATCTTGGAAAAAAGTGGAATTTTGCGTCAGAATCATACAGAAACACAGAAAAGAGAAACCACAATGAAAGCTTTCTTCACCTGTGGACTGCAACATGGCAGGAGCGAAAGGCCAAAATTTCTACCTGCAAAAATTATCTTGAAGATGACTGTCTTGAAGAGAGCAATAAATGCACAGTATTATCCAAAAGTGGGAAGGTGGATGTAGAAAAGTATAAGGTGCTGAGGATGATGTAGCTGTTGGGACAGTTGGGCTGGGGGAAATACCTCCAGAGTGAGCAGCCTCCTCACTCTCGAGAACTCTTTAAACAGAGATTGGATTGCTCTGCTTCAATGCTACTGCCATCCACCAGGTGACCTGTTCTGGACTATGAGGAAGATTAAGCCAGATAATTGAAATAGATCTTCTGCAGCAAGAAAGTAATGCAATAAGCAACACATGATGCCTTTATGCTGCTAATAATAAGCAAGAAAGAGGAATTCATTGCCATATGATATTTTTTACCCACTTACAATTGATGAAAATTACAAATTTACCATAAAGAGGGCATGTGGTCTGATTCTACTGTATGTCTATGTCACAAGATGATGCTACCACATGCAATGCAAGAATAATTTTATTGTACAAGTGTAGTTATACCAAATAACTCCTCTCCACTTTGAGTCCTATTAGACACTAAACACTGAATGTTTTTGTGTATGATATGTGTTTGTGCGCCCACACTACCAGCACACATCTGAACTTCTCTTTGATATTCTATTTTCTTCTTAAAAACAGTCAAACAGCAAAGCTTCACAATTATAACACTGACAACTCCACGTCCTAAGCCTCCCTTGATTGAAAACACAAATTTTTTGCCTGGATTTTTCACATGTATTCTTCTGAGAATGGGACACACACCCCCCCTGCGGGTTTGACTCCCCTGTTCAGCTGGAAGGCCCTGGAGCTCAGTGCTGACCCCAGGACCACACAACATCCTCAAAGGTGCTGCAAGTCTGGGGCCAGGCAGCAAAGGCTCCTCCTCTGTGAGTATTGTGTAAAGTGAAACAGCAGTGAGATTCCACCCATCTCTGTGTATGTTGCATGAGACACTGTTCTACTACCCCAGAGCAACAGCACTGAAGTGGAGGTGTAGGAAGTATTTTCCAGCATAATCTGTCTTTTTTAAATTCCAGGCATATGAAGATGAACAGTTTATAAAGAGAAGGAAGAGAGAGATATATATTGCTTTGATACAGTTTGAAATTTAGATGGGCTTTTCCATTCATTTTCGCTTCTTGTTTTCTCACATTCATTTTCAAACAAGTAACTTCGTTTTTGTTTTTTAAGGTGGGCTTTTTAAGGCTAAGCAGCAGAAGCTGGGCAAGATAAGGCCCACAGACTCCCAGGAGCTACACAGAGATCGATTAAACATCACAGCATGATGACTACTGGAGAATCTGTTTGGTTTATGCAGAACTAATGTTTATCAGATGCACAGTAACTGTGCAGTTAACTTGGCGTGTCAGCCCTCCTGTGTCTGCCACAGCTCTCACCGAGTCCTTCCTCCACAGCTTTGGGACCCAGGTGAGCATTTGTGACCTTGGCCAGTCCCCCGTGCATGCTAGCCTGGCCCTTCACCTCCCCTCGCATCCTTCCGTGCTGCTCAACCGACCAGCTGTCAAGAGAGGCATCAATGACTGAAAGAAATTTCTTGCCTATATTACGCATGGCAGCTCTACAGTATTCACCCTGGGCACTTAACCCCAATCTCCTGGATAAGCCAGTGAACCCCATGAAAAGCCAAGGGAGGAGGTTTTGACAGCATCAGGGGGTGAGCCTCACAGGGAGTTAGTGGGAAGAAGTAGCTCAGTGGGAGACATCCCTCCACCAGCCCCCAAAGCCAAGTCCTGGTCTCTGAGCCAGGTTCAGGACTTGGGGTAACGCAGCTCCCGAGCTCCTGGGAGACTGAACACGCTCCTTTAGCACCCTTCTCCGCAGGCTCTCATTCTCTGTGTATAACATGTTCAAAAACATTTCCACCCTTCAGTTGCATACAGACTCCCTCTTCCCCTCTGGATTCCCAAATCCTGCAATCCTGGCAAAGAAGACAAAAGAAAAGTGAGTGCAGTGAAAAGCAGCAAGGGGGCTGATTTAGGAACTCTGTCTACTCTCCGCCACTCCTTTGTTTCATTAAAGTATAAGCAGCACTCATAGTTTCTGACAGATTTGAAAGCCTTCCACAGGATCAAGAGTTTTACAAAGTAGAGGTTTATGCTCCTGCATAACTGAAACCCATAAACAGAGGTTACAGTGTGGCATCGTAAACAGCATCTGCCTAACAAACCACGGAAGAGAGAGAAGAGCAAAGCTGAACAGTGAAATGAACAATAATTTCCATTCCATGAGTACGTACCTTTCCGTTTCACCAAATTGGCCCGCAAACTTCATAGCTTCCCTATAGCCATCTCTAGCATCTGTTTTCCTTGTTTATACTGCCCCACTATGAATTAAAAAATTACGGATGAAAGGCTCAGTGCAGGAAAAGGTAGCATGAGAATTTATCACAATGGATTAAACTCTCTTTTCATAATGTAGAGTGAAAAGAGGCGGGGAGGGGGAGGGAAATCAATGCAAAACAGAGATCTGAGTCTTTCCAGTAAAATGTAATCTCGAAAAGTAAACCGTTATTACTGGGAAACTGTTTCTGAGATTTCTTAATTGTATTATTCATAACAAGTGTTTCCTTGAGGGGAAAAGTTTATTTCCCCAAGTAGTGCATAGACCTGTATTTCAGCACTTCTCTGTACCGCGGGTTGGATGCATCCTCCGCTGGCCCTTGCTGCAATCCCTGCTAGGAGAACTGCGCTCTCGCAAACCATGATGAGGCAGTGGTCCGGGGGTCTCCACTGGCAGCTGGGGACTCACCCTGCTAATGAACAAATACCATTTTTACCGTTGTTATTAAGAATATTTATAATGCCCCAACAAATACTTTTAAATAAGAGAATGACTGCAAACACCTCTCGGATCTAACCATTCAGCTGATTTTGGTTTGATTTTTTTTGCATAATAAATGAACAGACCAGGACTATAAGACATGGAGGGTTAAGTGTGACTCATTGTAGAGAACGTGCCCTTTTCAATAATACCCCTCTTTTGATTAACTAAAAGCAAGGCCTTATATATTATACACAATCCTCTTTTTAAACAAGGCAAACTCCCACACCACAAAGATACTAGAACAGTAAATATTGATTTTCTTGGCTGATGGTACACCTCATGCCACACAGCCCACTCAAGCATCTGCTTGTTACCACAAGCTATTCCCTTTGTCAAGGAAGAAAGAAAAGTGGCGTTATGTGCTATCGGTTGTGGATTGCAAATATTTAAAAGAAATAAATTTCTCAGAATGAAAGGTACCTTCTTTTGATTAAAAAAAAAAAACCAACATAACTATTTACTTTAGGCCTATACCCACTCCTAGCACCTGTACTTTTCAATTGTTGGCTTGCCAAGAACACTGCGGTTTTCTTCCTGGCATTTCTCTTAAGTAGCTATTTATTATGCACAAAATATCTATTGAAGATGTACAGTATTTTACTAGAAAAGGAAGATAGCTTGAAAACGCTGCAGAAAACTCCAGCTATTGATATAAGGTTTGTATGTATGCTGGTACATTAAAAAGTGTGACATATATATATGCTATGAAACAAAAAGCATGCACTAAATAAATTATGTATGTACTCTTACTCTTCTGGTTTTGTGGCAGATTTAAAGTCACATTTTGCTAAAGTTATGTTTTGCCACAACAGTAACTATGGAAGCAGATTTGCAATTATATCAGAGTGGAGTAAGAGAGATCAGGTAGCATAAAATAACCTTTCTGGTGTTTTACAGAGAATAAAAGTTATCGCTGCAAATTAAAAGATTGTATTTAGTGGTGAAAAAGGGGTTTCCAATCCTCTAAAGAAATAAAAAGAACCTAATACAATGATTTCCCCAGCTACATATATAAAAAATAAAAAATAAAAAAGTTTTTACTGTGTCAAGTGTTCAGAAACAAGGAGCCAGTAAATACAAAGGATTAGGAAAAAAGACAAATCAAAATCTCAAATGCATGGAAAGACAGAAACAGGCATTCGCCAAATGCATCTTAAAAAAAAGTCTGACATACAAAGAGCAAGGCTAGAGAACAATGTGTCATTGCTTGCCCTAAACTATGGTATAGGGCTTCATATGGGTCTCCTTTTCTGCTTTATTAATTGGATAAAAGAATCATAATTCAATTACTTAATGATTTATTACAAAATACTTCGCCCACACAAGATTTTTCAGCATGTAAACATCATACTATTAGACTATCTACTATTACAGGCCTAGCATTTCAGATTTCATTAGTAAATAAAGCCAGGTTTATTTGTAATAAAGTTAAGCCCTTCCAACCACTGACCATGGAAACCAGATTTTGAAATAATTCAGATTTGTGTTTCTGTTCTTTCTAATTAAGGGTAATATCGGGAAGGACAGACAGTGGGTAGCATTGTTCAAGCACCATGGATTTAAGCAAGAAAATCTGATTATCAGCTCATGTCAGAAGCCAAGCGATAATGCAGCTTAGCATTCGTTTGGGCTTTTTCTTTAGCTAAAAGATAATTACTGTTCGTTAAGTCTTACGTAAGTGTATCTAATATCTATGGTCCTAAAAATTATGAATAGTAAAAGCACACAACAGGCAAAGAAGAGTTATTGTATTTATTATTTACTTGGGCTGTTCCATCATGATAATTTCATTAGCCAGGAAAGTTAAACTTAATGTCAAACTATAATTTCTTAAAGGCCAAAAAGTTAAACATCAACTCTCATGCAACTGACACCAGAAGTTACATTTTTTTATGAAGACACAAAAGCCATATTAAAGCGACATCGAGCCCATCGCTGCAGGATCTGCTTTTTGGGCTGAGTGTCCGGGGAGTGCCCAAAGCCCTCCGCTCCCGCTGAAGTCAGCCCAGTTAATTTCTAAGTGTTGGAGCCCTCTGACAAAATGGTAATATTTCAACACAAAAGCTGGTGATTTTCTGGGTATCGCATCACTGACATGATGTGTCAAACGAGCTCTGCGCCCTCATAACTTCTCATTGTACAACGTAGTGGATGTCATCTGAAGGAAGGACCTGAACTCGTACTCACTGTCTTCAACAGGCTGGAAGGTACTCGGGGGGAAGGAAAAGCCCCTTGGCCAGGAGGGGCAGGCAGCGTGGCGGGCAAAGGCAGTGCCGGCACTGCAGGCGGCAGGGCACCCTAGGGAGGGAGCTGGAAGCCACGCCAACCCTGCTGGGGTCCCACAACATGCATGTAGCAGGGGTCTGTCTTTGACAGAAACCTCAGGAAATTAAGCAGCAGGGTGCATATTTAGCTGCCTAAATAAGGAGGCTTAGCTTCCTAAACTCCCTATGATATAAACCAAAAGAGAGAGACATCTCTGGCAGAGGATTCAGAACAGGGATCTGACTTGGATGCTCGAAATTGCAGCAGCTGCTCCCCTAAAACCACCCTCTGCTGAGCACCTTGTGGGCATGAGCCCCAGGAGCTTCAGGGGGGATCTCTGTGCCCGAGCAGCAGCAAGGCCCTACCTACCCCACTGGGAAATAACAGGCCAGCTACCAACACTGAAGTCTGTAGGAATACACTCTTTAAGTCTTCAAATTGCCATGAAAAATAGAAGGCAATTCAGCAAAATATTAGCACAGATCCAAGCCCCAAGCACCTGCCACCTGGTGAGCCAGGGGTTAGGTCCCTTGGACAAAGTCATTGCTGACCACCTGTAGTTATCCCCAAACCCCTTCCTTAACTCAAATACAGCCTTTAAAGGAGTCGGCATTTACACAGCCACCTCCGCATGCAAATTCTGTAGAGTGCTTTATGATAGCTGAAAGGCTTGGTTAGGCACGATGTACGCTAGAGGTGAAAAGCGAGCCAACTGCATGTGCAGAGCAAAGAAGTTCCCCGATGAAAGCATTTGACACCCATATTAACAAGGAAAAGTCCTTAGCAACTAGGGAACATTTATAAAACACAGATAGCCTACACTGTTATATTTACTTCATTTTACTTCTGGCAGGGGCAGACCTGGGGGAGACCCTATCCCTACAGCCCTACAGCCTCATCCTTAGGGCATTCACGCTGAACTTATTGAAAGCTAAAGGGACTGATTGCTGAGCAGAATAACACCTTGCTCAGGTTGTCTGTCATGCTAAAAGCTAGGAGAGATGAATCTGCAGGACAAACGATAAGAGCTGACACAGAGTCTCTGAACTGGCTCTGCCCAGGGCCTGATTCAATACGAACAGTCACACCTGCTCAAAGTTGCAATTCGGTTCACCATAAGCATTACCCTTGAAATAATAAATAAATTTGCCTAATGAAAGCAAAGCACAAGCAAGGTGGAAGATTTCTATGCCTGTCAAGCATGCTGAGAACTAATTTGAACAAGGTGATCAATGAGAAATGAAAGAAAAAAGTCAGCTTATTTGGCCCAGCAGGTGCAATAATTCTAGCCTCTCTGTTAATGACATGTAACAGCAATTAGGAGACAAAGTAAATAGACAAAAAGAAATATTAAGGTTGCCTATAAAGTAAGTAACTTTAAAAAGACACCATTGTCATGAATAATAGAATATTGTGCAGGGAAAACAAAATTATCAGGCAGAGAGAAACACAGGTATAATCATGAAACACCATCTTATGTTTATTTTTTATGTGTGCATTTTATGGCTGACAGGGATCATTAGGATCACTTACAATGACTTTCACCATAAGGCAGAGCATAGATTTCGCACCTTTAAAGCAAGTCACGATGGCAATAGCACAATTGCTAATGCAAAAATCCTTTTGCCTCTCAGAAGAGCAATCATTGGGTTTGTAACCATAGGTTTCTTCCATGCAGAGGATGGTTCTTTGGAAACAGAGCAAGTAAAGCACCACAGAACCAGATGAATATTAGTTGGAGAATGATAAAAAACAGAATGAAGTCACCAGAGTAGCAATAGGACTGTGCTTTCTCTGGAGGGGGGCACGGTTCATCAACAGGCAGGAAAGTCTCCCCTGGAAGAACTGTCAGGCTGCAGCATTAACACCGTACTCACCCAGGATGTGGAAACTGGTCTTCCACAATAAAACAGAGCAAAAAACTAAATATAGGTGTCCTGAACCACCTCCTAAGACTTCAGCCTGTCTGCCACAGACAAAGAAGAAACAGCCAAGTGTGCTACACTGCTGTTCAAAGGAAGATCATCACTGGCACTGCTGCATTACAGAACTGTTTCAAACAGCCTACTCTGGCTACACGAGTGCCTGCTAGACCTCCATACAAAAACTGCTGCTTCAGAAGGCAAAATAGTTCATTTTGGCTTATTTTGGACACTAGACAAAAATCTGCTGAGAGAAAAAAAAAGAGCACATCTTTTTAACCCAAATAAAGATCATTTTTAAAGGTTCTATTAACCTATATTAATTAAAACTTGGTAGCTAAATAATAAAAATTATGAGAAGACAAACTGCGATGGCCAGGGAGACCACTGCTACTGGTAAAGGTTAGCTCATAGCCATGGAGGTTTTCAAGCACCTCTTCCCAGAAAGCATTACCTGGAGGTAAACGAGAGTTTTCTCATTCAAGGAGATGGTTGGGCAGAAGTTCACAGTACTCTTTGGTCCTGAAGATCCCAACTTCTGACACGTAAAGCTCTGAAGAGGTGGCTCTTTCCCCCCTGGTGTTCTCCAGCAGGGATGCTGACCCCCTCGGAGGTAATGGACACAGCTAAGCCCAGCGTGGGGCAGGCAGGGTGGGCATCACCCGTGGGGCCACACTGGCCCTCCTCGTGGCCCTGGTAGCCACCTCCTGGCAGCAGCACCCTCCAGTGTGTGGACTTCAAAAACCATACTTGGCTTTTCAGGACCAAGCTGTACTTTTCATTACCCTAATACCCAGAAACATTTTATGGGTCTAAAGCCCATCTGAGGATATCAATTTCTTGCTATCTAAAATTGTAACACACCTCATTACCTTCACCATCTTCATACAATGTTATACTACCATTAAAAGCTCACCCTTACTAATTAAAAAATACTTGCTCAAAAAATTGACTAAACATCTTTTTTCTTTCTCTTGCAAACACTCATGACTATATAGTGCCTCATTGTTTTTCCTCCTTGAATAGATGTCTTTAAAAAGCGCAAATAAAGAGAATTAAATGCTGTGTCAAACTACTGGTATCGCATGTTTAAACACCTGCTTCCCTTCATCAGTCCTTCATAACATTGTTAAACGATAATTATACATACTGATGAGTAATGAATCAAAATACTGTAATCTATCTTGAAAGGGGTTTTGCTAATATTACACGTAAGGCATTAATGGGATATTTAGACTGTTCTTGTGAGAGAAAACATACCTTTGTATACAGAGAAAGAAAAACACCAGGAGAACTTACTGCATTTTTCTCTCTACAGCTGGCATCATACAGAACACGGTTTACTACTCCTTTAGAATTTTATATACAAAAAAGAAGGATTTGGGGCTATTTTTGTGTCTTGGTCTGAATCATATATTGTAGTTAGTTTCACAATTTTTGCTATGGTAACTGCGGTGTGCTAAACGCTGCCTCCCCTGTGTCCTTGCCTCCTGGCACTGCCCTCCCACGCTTGGTCCTGCACCGTAAGCTCCCCGAGGCAGCAGCCGTGGTCCAGGCCCAGCATCATTCCAGAGCGGGATGAGGAGACCAGAGCGATGTGCTGCCCACAGGAGAGAGACGGTCCCACATTTCCACCCATCCATTTAGCTCTTGGCCACGACTGCTCTGTGCAAGGACACAGGGATTCAGGGCAAACAACGTAACTGCTCCACTGAAAGCTGAATTGCCCTTCCTCTTCTGCTCACCATTTCATTTTTTAACAGCTTTTTAAAACAAACAAACAAAAAAAATCACCGCAGATTAATTTCTTCGTACTTTGTCTGAGCTTGACAAGTTGTATAGTTCTAGGGGAAAAAGGAGTTCCTTTCAAAATGGTAAATGAAAAATAGGCAAATGTTTTACTGCTATTTGCCAATGTCCTTTAATTTCAAGGATCTGGCGTTTGTTCTGTAGTTCTTAATAAAAATAACGCAAAACCAAACTCTGGAAATCTGTGATAAAAACGTGTGAACCGCTAGCAGGCCGGCACCTTGCAGGTTGGCTGCCTTTCAGATCACAGCCGAAATAATTCCCTCCAGAGCACAACTGCAAATGGGAGTGCCTCAGAGGACCTGCCTGGTAGGTGAATTTAAGTTGCTTATACCTGGAGGGAAGATTACGCAGTTCTGCCGCTGTGCCTCTTGTTCCCTGCCGTTTATCCCCCTCACACCTTATAATATATAATAGCCTCACACAATCCTAAACTGCAATTTCATATCATTTTATCTTTAGAGGTGTGATTTTTCCCTTGAAGAGAAGCTTTCCACAGAGAGTAAACAAGCCATCTGCAAGCTCATCACTCCAGAGCTGCTCCAGCAATGTGCCGTTGTCTCATTCAGCAGCGTGTCTTAATCAATACGTCTTAACCCGACATAGCTGCTTCACTGTTCAGAAAGTAACCTTGGCTCCTGGTTTTATGTTGCATTCACACAAATTTAAGATGCCGAATCTAGTGTGCCAACGCACTTATGCATAATTAATCACATTGGCTTCAGCAATCAGACAGCGCTGATGGGATTTTCAAAACTTCCACTTAATTTCAAAGGAAGCGGTGTTAAGCCAACAGTAAGCATTTTCTTTAAATGCCACCCTATCTGAGCTTGACTAAAACCCTAGGAAGCAATTTTAAAAGCTGAGCACATAGGAATTTAAGCAGGCAGCACAACAGGCCTAATTAAGCTTTTCGTTTACAGAGGTGTGAATCTAGAGTCACTCCTCAGAAGTCAGCAAAATTACACCAGGTCCCAGCTGGATCCTGGGTACTTTCACCTTGGAAAGCAAACTTCTAGACCACTGAACTATCTTAGGGTGTGGACAACCAGGTTGTACTTTATATCCTTTCCAGTTGTGTGCAAAACAGAATGATACAAGCAGAAGTAAAGGTTGGTCTTTGCATACAAAAGACATCCAAAATCCAAAGTCATGGAAACTTTTCTCACTTAACTGGGTAATCAAATCAAAAGGCTAATTACAGTATAAGCCTTGATATGTTAAGCATTGATACTAAATGAT
This sequence comes from Gymnogyps californianus, assembly GCF_018139145.2. NCBI lineage: Eukaryota > Metazoa > Chordata > Aves > Accipitriformes > Cathartidae > Gymnogyps > Gymnogyps californianus. The sequence goes on from NC_059471.1 coordinate 156,989,030, forward strand.
CAGCATTGCTCTTTTCCTATTATTTTTGATTCTGCAATACCTACAGCAGTTTGATTTCCATTTTTTTTAAAAAAATAATATAATCACTGGCATATTTTATGTTAAAATGCTTCCCTATCTGCAACACTGTCAAAAATCTTGTAAAATAATAGCAAAATTATGTTTATTGTATTATTAAATAAACAATCTCATGTCGCTTTTGTGAATGAAAGGTAACTTGTAAAATTCCTCAAGAAGCAAAATAGCATAGATCTCCAACATATTTTCTTCCTCCAACATAACATATTCCAATTTGAAGCAATATACTTTACCTAAGTGATAAATTATTCAAGGCAGAGACTAGAGATTTTTTGGTTCATGTATACTGGCCCTTTCTTGAGGCTCCTCCACAACACTGATACTGTCTCATAACAAAAGAGAGACATCACAGAAGAGCAACATGTCTTAGTTCTGTTTCTACTAAAATCAATGTGGTTTATAACAGAAGCAGAAGATATGCCAGAGTAATAATTACTGAAAAATATCCAGTCATCCCAGTGTAACATTGCTATAAATCTTGACAACATACTGTGCAACTTTCCACATGCAAATGACTTAGAGAAAAGAAGAAAGTTTTGGTGTTGATCACTTACTTACTTATTTATTCAGCTGAATTCCCATATTTCTCTTTCTATTTCACCAGCAGAAATTTCAGTGTTCCCATGGAGTTTGCAGAGAAGCAGAGGAGTAATAGCAGCGAGAAACAGCACACAACAAATTCTCACCTCTGCTACGTGCAGTCATCAGGAACACACAACTTAAAAAAAAAAAGTGCTGACAGCCTCTATATTGTGTAGTTATGCAATACAGAGTGTAAATTACTTAATTAGAAATACAATGCTTTAGCCCCATGTAAATGTATAACACTAAGAACGATGTAGCGAAAGATTGGTCTACTCTACACAGCTCTGCCTGTCTAATAACAGTTCAGTCTCAGAAATAAATTACTTTCTCTAACTAGCGCAAATGTACTAGTAAAATATTTCCTGTACACAAACCTACAGCAGCCATACAGTTATTTGATAAAGCTGTCCCGAAGCTGTTCAAGTTGGCGTTTAAATTTGCTGGCAAACCCTCTCCTTTCGCTGGCGGACCTCGTGTCTCCACTAGGGGGTATTACCAGTATATCTATATTGCCATAGGCACACCAGCACCGCCTGCCTCCCCTCTTCCCTTGCCAGGGTCAGAATTTGCACCAAAACCTGCAGGTTTTGCCCATCAGGGACCAGCAGCCTCCCCGCAGCTCTGCAGTCAGCCGGAGTGACATTCCTGAGCTGCTGCATTATGGAGAAACGCGCTGAGAGCCTGCAAGCTCCTGCATACCTTGGCCAGCGAGAAATTATTTTGTCCTAGGTGCTGTTAGACAGCCAGGACTTAAATTACCAAGGTAGCCCTGCAAACCTCTGCACACACCCACTGCTGACTCTAGGAGCACACTGCACACCTCAGGGCTGTAAGACTGCAGACTTTACTTTTGCGTGCCCAGACATCTGGAAGAGAAGAGGAAAACGATGTGTCTTGCTTTAAGAGCCATTTATAGCAGAGGAAAATGCAATGTGAAGAAGCTGCCACAAACACCTGGATTATTTGTACTGCAGAGGAAAAAAATGTATGGTGACAGAAAGGCAAGTGAGGAATCTTCCATATGTTGGCCAAATAAAAGCGTGAGCCCACTGGAATAGCGATTTGAATTCATATAGGCAAATGTTGACTAGATAATTCCTTAGGCTAAACTTCATCAGTCCATCTACTTTCCTCTCTCTCCCAGACAGATTGTCATCTTTGTGACTACAATTTTTATAACCGTACAGCTTGAGGGACAAGAACAACTGAGATCTACCATGCGCAACATTGCACAGAAAACAGATGACAGTTCCTGCCCCAAAACCCTCACAGCCTAAATAGACAACACAGCCAGGGAGAAAGGTCTGTGGCCAGGCTGAAGGAACACCAAAGCCAAGAGGCCAGGAACAACTACTGCCTCAGCACCATCACAAGTAACATTAACAGTGATGTTTGCAAAAGGTAGTGGAATAGCATCTTATGTGATGTTTCATCAGCTGCTCCACCAGCTTTATTTCCTGACTGCCTCCGCCTTAAAAATGTCATGGCTGAAGAAATGCAGAAGGTGACCACAGTTTGGGACTGTCATGAGAAAAGAGGAAGAAAATGGCATAACTGTAGCCCTAATCCTGTCTCTTCCTTCTACAGTGTTGGGACACTTCATTGGACCACTTTCTGTGGCCAGCCTGAGTCTTTTGGATTACACGCAATCTTAAAAAGGTTAGATGCTGTCATTGAGTGAGCTGCGTGTTACAGCTGAACAAAAGAAAGGAGAAAAAGATTGGGTCCCACTTGCCAGTTCACACAGACTTGAATAAATAAAAGCCAGCCAACAAATTGGCTTTTATTATTAGCACTGTTACTAATTATATCATTATGCATAGTCAGTGGATAATAATTATCAACCTTATCTTGGCACCATTGCTAAATATTGCTTCTAAGGTAACAACCTTAAACATCTCCAACCACAGCAAAGTCGCAATACTCATCCTCAGGGTAAAATACCACTCTCAAATTTAGAAACAAGCTGGATTCATCTACATTAAAGCAAATACACCCACTTGATGAGTAAAAAAGGATTTTAAAGTAACAGTAAACTGGATGTACATCAGTCGCAGTCACCTTAAATTTTCTTCATTTAGTAGGGTAAAAAGGACTTTAGCTGCAATGAAAACAAGGTCTAGCGGCTCTTCTGATACACAATAATTCTCTATTCATACAGGAAAAGGTCTGTAGAAAGAGATGGGACGCACTTCTGCACAGGCATAGCTAACATGGACACAGAGAGGAAACATGCAGAGATAACACAGGTCCTCTGGTGGAGGTGGAGTTCAGACCAGCAGCAGACTATGGACCAAAAATCTGATTCTTCAGACCCTTGCAGAATTTCACACATTTCCCATCTTTCACTGCGGACCCCATGGGAAGGCCATGCTGGGGGACACGTTCGGACACAGACGTTTTATTACCATCCGTACAAGGCCAGATGCCGACTGACATTTTGTCACCACGACCGTACCCCACACTGGCACAACAGCAGCGGCTGCAGCACAGGCGGGTACCCGCTGCTGTGCTCAGAGCAGGTCGCTGGTCTTCACACGCAGCAACCTGTGTTCAGCATAAACCTGGTCTCAATACAAACAGCAATGGAAAATATTAAAGGGTGTATTTCTCTATTTAAAACACTCTGGTGAATTCAAGCAAGTGCCACAGTTGACCAAATCAGGGAGCATGGTGCAACTGAGCACTATTTTCTAAAACTAATGCTCAAAGCGCTGTCAGTTCTCACACAATATTTTATAGGTGATGAGTATGTATGAATCTAAGGTACAGCATGTTGTCTTCTACAGGCAGACCGAGGCAGGCTAAATCCTTTCCATGCCAGAATAGCACAGGGAAAAAAATGTGGACAAAGTGTGTGGCCTGAGTTTGAAGAGTGTAGTAGTCACCACTGAAGGCTTACTCCCCTAACAATTCATCGTAAATAGGAAGGAAATTAGGACAATTAGAACAGTTAAAATGTAAATGTCAGAAATAGCTGAAAACCTTTTTTTTTTCCCCCAGTTCCTACTTGTTTAAACAAAGCCCTAACAAGCTACAATCAGAGAGGTCTGCAATGGATCCATGGCAACGGAAAGCCCTGGCCTATGGCTACCATCTTCCCCAGCACACTGACATTAATTTACCAGATATACATGTACACATTGCAGGAAAAATCACCAGGCTCAAGCTTCATTCACTGAAAAAGGGGATCATTAGCAAATGAAAGAAAAAAATGTAACAGGTCAGCAATTTCCTTGATGAACTCATCTATTTATTTTTATTTGAAAGAGAAAGATGAAATTATTCTTGTAATTTTTGTGCTTTGTACCTCTAGTGAAGAGAAAATTGCACCTATAAAGCTGATTTTGATTCTTACACAGCAGATGAATAATAAAATCAATGCTTCAACATCTATGTATTCCTAAAATATTCTTCACAGAGTCATCTGAATAGCACATTAAATGCAAAAGGTGATAGTACTAGAAATAGTACTAAAGATTACACCAAGTGAGGTTTTATTTGTTGTTGTTTTGTGTTGCTTTATAATCCTTGTGTGTGGAAAAGGAGTTATTTAATCAGTCAGAAGATCAAGAGCCATCCAACAGCATGAGAACACTTGCTCCAAGCCTCATCAGAACAGAAATTCCTAAAAACTACACAAGAAATGAAGTATACACAAAAAATAAGCAAAAACATCTCCCACCATTATGATGGGGATTTTGGATATGCTGTGTACTACTGATGTGGCAATAGCACTTATTAAAAAGAGTTAAAAATTGGTTAACTTTGTGGGTGGAAAAGGTAAGTCTAGGATGGTGTTTCCTGTTGGATGTTTGCTTGCTGTCAGCTTGTAGGTCTGGCTCATCTGGCAGAGATGAGCTGTGCTATTCCATGAGTTCCCTGCGCTACATGCCAAGCTCTGTCCCTCAGTGCAGGACTTCTAGGTGCCCTGGTATCTCACCCTTACCTGCCCCTGCCAACTCTTCCCCAGCTGCCAGCAATGATACTGAGTTACCATGCATGGCTACAGGTTACACTTTTTGCTACTGGGGGTCTTTCTCCTCCTTGCAGCAGAATGAGAGGGTCAAAAATACAAGCCGTCCCTATTTCTGTGCAGGATGGTCATCAGGGAAGAGCACTGAAAAGCCAAACAACCCTCTGTGAACAGAGGACTGGTACCAGTAGAGCAGAGCACACAAAGCCATACTGAATGCAACACAGCAGTTGTGAGACTGTACGTACAGCACAGCAGTTAACATCTCTAACCCATGATATTGCACTCACATGGGCTGTGTAATAAGGGACAGCCTGCAATGTATTTAAAAAGTAGTTTAGTTTATTTTTATTCTGTTTTTGCAGGCTGAGCATATCGCTTCTAGAACAGATTTCAAAAAGAAATTTCAAAGGTATAACAGATCTAAGGAGACTCTCAGGTGGCACAACAGAAATTTTAGAATCATAGAATCGTTTAAGTTGGAAAAGACCTTTAAGATCATCAAGTCCAACCATTAACCTAGCACTGCCAAGTCCACCACTAAACCATGTCCTTAAGCACCACATCTACATGTCTTTTAAATACTTCCAGGGATGGTGACTCTACCACTTCCCTGGACAGCCTGTTCCAATGCTTGACAACACTTTCAGTGAAGAAATTTTTCCTAATATCCAATCTAAACCTCCCCTGGCACAACTTGAGGCCGTTTCCTCTCATCCTGTCACTTGTTACTTGGGAGAAGAGACTGACATCCACCTCACTACAACCTCCTTTTGGGTAGTTGTAGAGAGCGATAAGGTCTCTCCTGAGCCCCCTTTTCTCCAGCCTAAACAACCCCAGTTCCCTCAGCCCCTCCTCCTAACACTTGTGCTCTAGACCCTCCACCAGCTTCGTTGCCCTTCTTTGGACATGCTCCAGCACCTCAATGTCTGTCTGGTAGTGAGGGGCCCAGAACTGAACACACTATTCGAGGTGCAGCCTCACCAGTGCCGAGTACAGGGGGACGATCACTTCCCTAGTCCTGCTGGCCACACTATTTCTGATACAAGCCAGGATGCTATTGGCCTTCTTGGCCACCTGGACACACTGTCGGCTCATATTCAGCCAGCTGCCGACCAATACCCCCAGGTCCTTTTCTGCCAGGCAGCTTTCCAGCCACTCTTCCTCAAGCCTGTAGCGTTGCACGGGGTTGTTGTGACCCAAGTGCAGGACCCAACACTTAGCCTTGTTGAACTTCATATGATTGGCCTCAGCCCATCGATCCAGCCTGTCCAGATCCCTCTGTAGAGCCTTTCTACCCTCAAGCAGATCAACAGCTCCGTCCAACTTGGTGTTGTCTGTAAACTTACTGAGGGTGCACTTGAGCCCCTCGTGCAGATCATTGATAAAGATATTAAACAGAACTGGCCCCAGTACTGAGCCCTGGGGAACACCACTTGTGACTGGCCACCAACTGGATTTAGCTCATATTTTAGTCTTGCCTCATGCAGGTCTGCAGTATGGCAGTATGGATCTGAGATTATCAGATTTCCTTGGTTGACTTCTCAGCTCTGTACATGTCACACTATTAAACAGTTTCTGAAGTCAAACACTCAGCTGATAATTTACTAGAAATTAAATCATCTAGGGCTAGACATCATTTAAAACCAGACTGCCTTAACTGCAATTTCCACTCCCCAAGTCCATTGGAAAGACAAAGCATGAGATTTCCCCATCATATATTGGCTGACATTCTTGACCCGCTCAAAATAATTGTAAATAAGTAAAATCAGATACCTGGGACTTAACTCACTTTTATTCTTATAGTAGGTTAAAGCCCTATGTCAGTATTAATTGCTCACCTTTCACTTTCCAGGCCAAATCCAGGAATCCATCATACGTGTGTTCTAAAGCCACCCACAAAAGACTTGAGGTACCACAACGCTTTTCCATATTGCCTCTAGCAGCCATTTCAGCTGTCTTTGCCCAATGAGCAACCCCAGGACATGTCTACATTTCGGCACTTTCATTGAAGTTTAGTCGTGCAAAGTGCTGAGCAGACAGAGAGGGGGCTGATGAAAACTGGGATGTCAGTAGAAATGATTCAGAAAAATCCCACAGCACACATTCGACTTTCAACATATGAGATATACTCTTGGGAATAATTCTGACCTTAAGCACTGTTAATTACTCCTGTTAGAGATCAAACAACATACGTAACACACACTTAGCTGTTATGCTGATACAGGACCCTAATCCTGACCATCATTACTACCAGACTACCAACATTAACTGGGAGTAGATAATGTCCTCTGATGCAGCACTGACACTTAAATACTTTCATTAAGCAATAAATACAATCTACTGTCTTTCATTGCATAAATTCTCTCATCTTATTTCACATTGTAATTTGTTTGACAGGAACATTATAAAGAGTCAATTACATTTTAACTATATTGTGGTTTTTTTTTTTTTTAAATTATCTGCAATGTCTGACAAACAGCAGTCTGCACGGTCACTCTGGGGACTCTTTTTCACACCATTTATAATTAGGGCAAATGTGTTCTTTCAAGGTTTAGTTACCAATAAGGAGTAATTTCTTTATAACTGTAAAGAGCCATTGTGCTTGGGGTGTCCAGCAGGACTATGTTCATCACGATTATTGTTCAATATATTTGTGAAGTCCCTTAAAGGTCTAATAAGGCAAAACAGGAAGGCCGTTGATGGATATCAATGCAAACAATACAAGATATTTTGTTTCCTGAGCCCTCAGAAGAGCTATAGCTCCAGCTCAAATGCTCCTAGGATCTCCAGGCCTTCATGTTACCATGGCAGAAGTGATAGCAAACAAAGATGAGCCAACGCTTTATAAAACAAAATATGAAATACAGCCTAGTTGTTATGGACATATAACTTCAAATAGCCAAATCTTTTTGGCAGGCAGAGCCTTATAAAGCAAGACAAGAGATATTATTCAATATTACTTATCTCTAAATATCTGCAAAAAGACACTGTACACGCATGCACATACACATGTTTGCATTTGGATAACCTAGCATAATCAGGATTACCGAACCCTTGTAAGTCAAAATACAACATTTTAAAACATTTCACTGTAGGAAATTTCATCTAGGAATTGTTTCATCTATCGAAATGCAGCCACAACTGGGGCGGGAGATACCAATCGTGCTAATGAATTAACATAACGTACAACAGTTATGGAGACCAGAAGTTAAAATGTACTACCTCTGGTAGAGACAAAAGAATGTTGTTAGCTAGAAAGCAATTTGGTCAGGGCAGAGTCTCATATCTGCTCTGGGATAAGTTCAAGCGAAATTTGAACTACAGAAAAAGTCAGGACCCAGTTTTACATCTGAATCAAAGACGGTCTTTCCCAAAGCATATTTTCTGAAGGTCTCAGGTCCTATCCAACATTCAGCGCAGAGCTGTATTTCCATGCCCAAAACTACCCTAAAGCGGATCACTTCCTAGAAAACCTCCACACAGCATCAGCTATCTGAGCAGGGGTTGCAGCCATGCAGATGTACTCTTCCAATGCTGCTTTAGAAGTTCATAGGGGTAGATCATCCTCATGGGGTGAGACAATATACAGCAGCGGGGGATCTGTGGTCTAAATTACATAAGACCTGCTCATTCCCATTGATCTGTAACAGCACATGGATATATAGGAGTATGTGAAATAGTATGATCTTGTCAAAGTTTAGCTAGTATAAAACTTATCACCGCTTTCAATTTGAGTGCTCACCTGTCTTGAACCTTAATGGCTTGCAAAACTAGGTGGAAGCATTAGAGTTTGCACCACATACTCCCACAATGAGAAATATGCTGTTCATTATAATTACTATATGTCTGAGTATGTGCCAGCTACAGATACTACTCCTGCATAATCAAATCTCCTATGACTATAGAAAGGCATCTAGGAATGATCTTTGTCACCTTGACTAGCCTAAAATGGTTTTAAGAACATGAGTAGTCCCCCTAAGTAGATTAATCACAAACTGAGGATAAACTAGCAGTTACAGGTTGTCTGTCAAATATCTGTAGCGTTCCACCTAAAGAGAAAGCACCTGCAATATGAGAATGGTTGTGGGCTTTTGCAAAGGTTTGACCTCATCATGTTTCAGTTGGCCTAACACACAGGTATGATTTCTTTGTAGATTAAAGAAGTATTGTAATCAACAAGGAAAAAAAAACATACTTGAAAGTAACAAGTAGCTCAGATATTCATTACTAGCCATTAACCTGATTTTCTAATGAATACGACATTAGGCATTCATTAACAATCATTGGCGTTTATGTGGAACAGTGGTTGTATAATGAAGGTTGATAAATGAATAGAAATGAAACGAGGGAATTTTGGACACTTGTAAAGCAATTAACTTGTTTGGCATTAATTACATATTGAAAAGCTAAATCAAGTATGTTTGGAAAGCCACTAGGACAGAGACACAGACCAAGGGTAGATATAAAGACTAGATATAAAAGAAAAGCTTTATTTCTTTTAAATAAAGAAATACAGCCAGAAGTATGGTATTAATGACAAACAAAGTCCATTTCTAGCAAAAAGAAATCGGATTGCAGGCTGCTTGTTAATAAAGAAAAAAGTTAATGAAAAGTGAAACAATGAAGCCAACAAAATAACCCCTCACAGTTGACAATGAAGTGCAAACAGGTGGTGTACTAGAGAGTTAATGTTTTTGTTTCTTAAAGAAAGAGCCATACAAGTGCCCACACACTTGAATGTATGCTAATAAACGAAACCACCTAGCAAATTAGATGCTAGAAATGAGGGAATATGGAAGCTCATTTTACAGTTACCAGGACACATTCCCTCTAATGAGTTGGTAACCTGATCTTTCCAGGCAGTTTTGTCTGCACCATTCCTGCTCGGTGTGGCCCCAGCCCCAAAAACAGATGCTTTCTGTACCCTTCGCCAGCACAGAAACACATTTACTCTGAGGAAGGCGACACAGCCTCAGCAGACATCGTCCACATGTCCCTTTTGCAAGATTAAGACATACAGTATCAAAGATCAGGGGCAAAAGGAGGAAAGAGAAGACTGAAGAGCAAATAATGGGAAAATTTTTGCTTAGCTGGGATTTGCTAAGGCGAGTCTCTCTTTAGCAAAGGAGAAGGGATCTCCCATGGCACACTGTATTCCTTTCCCCAATCTCTTCCCACACCCTGTCCCACCGCTCTCAATGAAGCAGTGCCACTTCACCGCCCACGGCAACACCCAGGACAACCCACAAGTGCAGGAGCTGCTCCCCCTGCTCCTGTCTGCCCCGAGAGCTCACAGGGAGCTCCTGTCCCAGCGAGAAAGGACTGCCAGCAGCGAAGGACCTCGGCTGCCAGAGAGGCCATACAGTTTGACCCAGGAAACAAAGTGAGACATTGCAAAGTGAGAGCCCCTTGTGCTATGGCAGCAGGTAGCAGCTGATGACAGCTGCCCCTCCGTCAGGGCATCACTCCTCCTGTCAGAGAGCTAGACCTTCTTCCCTGCCCAAACCAGTGACCTAGGTGCTGCCAACTCCCAGCCCGTGCCGCTGAGAAAAGGAAAGGTCTTCCTTCTGCCTGTTGCTAGTGCAGTAAAGCTAAAATTTTAAGTTTGCCTCCATCAAGGACTCATACAGATGCTCACACATCCTGAATTAGACCAAGAGACCTGCCAGTAATGTTTCCTGTTTCAAAGAGCTTTAGCAATCGCCAAGTACAGAACCCAGCTCCATATCCAAGAGTCATTAACAGCCTTTCTCTCTAGTCAAATGTTCCGCCACTGATTCCACTTACAAAATGCCAATATCATCAAACTAAAAAAAGCATACAGAAGATGACTTATATCCAGATATTTCTGCAATTAAAAGAGCTTTACACACTTCACCTGGCAGGTGCTGTCTAAATTCAATCAGTGTTCTGGATTTATATCCTATAGCATAAAAACTGCTTATTCTCTTCTGTGTTGCAAGCACATTTCCACAACAGAAGAACTAAATAAATCTCATCTTGCTCCAACTAATCTTGCTTGGGCTCACAGTCAAGCTTTGGTGGATATATGTTCCATACTGCATGGCTCATATCAAAGACATGGACTACCACAGATACATCACCAACTCTATAGGGAGAATATAATTTTATTTACCTTGGACCAAACTACACATCGCCCTCAATAGATAGGAGTAGCCTCATTTAAAACGTGTTTTAAACTTGCTTGGTGTGCTTTTCCTCCACTGCTGTGGTGCTTCGGTGCTAGCTGAGAACCCCAGTGAATCTTCAGAAAGACCCAGCACCACCATAGGAAACCACAAATCCTTAACTAACATATGCTAACTTTTCTCCTCAGAACAAAAGCAGCACCTCTGTTGTCCCCTCAGCAGAAAACACCAATCAAAGACGACTCTTTTCAGGAACAAATGTTAGCCGGGAACTTCAGTTGTGTTTAATTAAGTTCTTCCGAAAGAAACTGCATGCTGTGGCACTGAAAAGGTTATCAGAGGTCAGCTGCCTGCCATGACTTTGTGACCCCCAAAAGGCAAAATAAAAGACAGTGGTATCCCTGCTGGTAAGATTGGCTTCCGCATTTGTTTCCCTCCCTTTCTGCTTTAATTTAATAGCAATCAGCACAATATGGCTGCTTTTCTTCGAACAATAGGATGGGCAGAAGTTAGATTTACAGCACTGCAAGGGGGAAAGCAGAAGAGAGGGGAAGCACACTACGGCTCTTGATCTACAATAGGAACATCACTTTGATACCCATAAATAACTTGCAGACCTACTTAAGATTCATTGCTGTCAAGAGCTGACAGATGTGCGCTTTTTTAAAATTTAGTATTACCTTATGGAGCCTCTCAAACATATCACTGTTAAGTCAAACAACTGACTTTAAAAATGGAAGATAATTTAGGGTACAGATCCATGGTGAATATATAATGTATTCTCAATATTTCTCTGAGCCACTATATAGAAGAGCTATCATCATAGATGTACAAATCCGCATTTAAACCACTGACACAGTGAGCAAAACTACTGAGAGGTTGAGACAACACCATCAGGATCCTCCTCCAGGTTACTTTGGTCACAGCAAATGTGTGCTACAGTCCCTGCGATTACCGAAGTGCACAGAAGAGACAGGATTTGACCTGAAGCATTCAAGGGAAAAGTCTGTGTAATTCCAAAGATTTCAGAACATCTATTATTACACTGCCACCCTCATAATATGTTTAAAGCACTCCCATCAATATTAATGAGATTGCCTCCCAAATTTAGTTATCCTCTTAGTGACGATAAGGTAAAATGGAGTTGTTCAACCTTCAGATTTTGTTTAATCATTTTACAGTGCAAGAACTTCAGACATTAGGAGCCAGCGTTTCTGTTATTGTCTGAGAAGATGTAAGTTGAGCACTGGGTTGGGGGTTTTTTAAACTATTTCCAATCTCTTCAGCTGCAGTCCCTCATGACTTTGAGTATTTCTCTGTCTCATTCCTGCCCAGCAAACTGCCTTCTATTGAACATTCTATCATGGGAAAGTTTTCAGCAGCTTCCTTCAGATCCAGCATGGGATGGCATCCATGGCCTTGCTGATAGATCCCCCCATCACACAAAATCCTGACCCTATCCAAGTCCATGGCAAAACTCTCACTGACTTCACTGGAGCCAGGACTGCTCCCAGCTTTTTGCTCAAAATCAAGCTTAGCCTCTCTCCTTCTCCAATCCCAGCAGTCTGCCTTCTAAAGTGTGAAAGACTCAACTCTGCTCCCAAAGCCAGGGCAGAGGTGGAGAGGCTTGGAGCAGGGGCAGTCTCAGCCCAGAGAGGGAGCCTGAGACCACAGTCACCACAAACACCACCCTTGCTGCTAAATCCTGTTTGTTCTTAGCAGTTGAGCCATTCACCAAAACGAAGAGAGATGATTCTACCCCCTTTCAGGTCACATTCATTTTGGTTTGAGGAGAGGTCAGGCGACGGGAGGATAATTTGCTGTGATACTGCAAAATCTCCCATTGAAATCAGTACGATTCTAGGTACATCAGGAATACAATGTATTCGTACTGTGAATATTACCTTCATTTCTAATCTCATTAAATACAGAAAATACCTTTTATATTTTCTAAATGTCTATAGTATTGAGTCTCAGGTCACTACCATGCTAAACAGCACAGAGCAGAAAGTTAGATATGTTATGGCAGGGCCCTGGGTTTTTTTCTCTGTAATCCCGTTAGTGGCAAAGTATTGGTGCTTTTGTTTGCCAGGTGAATTACTCTCTAGAAAATGCAGTTGGTCTTCCAAGAAGGCATATCTCTCTACTATACTGATGTGCAAAATTATTATCAATAACTATATCAATTCCAGCAGCAAGTCGAGCAGTGCAGTTCAGAAGCATACATTTTAAAGTGAATCACAATTAGAAAACCAGTTCCAAGATTAAAGTTATCAGAGATAAAAAGACACAAACTGCTGTTAGTTTTCTGTAGCAGCAATCAATCCTGTTCTTCCCTCTGCTTGAATTTTCTCCTCGGCTGAAACACTGTAGTCATGAGGCTTTAATCAACTGGCAAAGCAATTACTTTCTAAAGTAAAACAATCTTAGGTCAACTAAAGATAATGGAAATCATACAGGCAGTTATTCATGTCTAAATGCCAGGCTTCTGGTTTCACTTCCAGACAAATCCAAATGACAAGGAGTACAGTATTTGTTTTCCCTAGTAACACACTGGGATACCACAGCATATACTTTAACTGAGTACAGTCTCCTGTGTTTGTCCTCAGCTTGTTCCACATAATTCAGGAAAATACACAGACGAGTGCCACATCTGGATTTGTTACCTAGGCAGCAAATAAACTTCGTCTGAAACCTCATAGCAAAACATGCAGTTTGAAATTTTAACTAGTGTGGTGAGTGCCTCATTTATCAAACCCGCAAGGAGAAAAACAAAATACAAGTGATCAACAGCATCTCACTTAAAATGAAGTTGCATTTGGGATTTTCAACTTTAATTACTTTAATTTTCTAGCACTTACTTTCATAAAACAATTCAATATTGAAGGGAGCACTGGTATCTATAACACACCAACGTGACAACAGACTCCTGGCCCTGTTCAGAGAACAAGCTAAAACCATCCTCACAACAGCAATTACACTATATTAACAGCACAAAATGCAAATGGGAATACTTGTGGTTCTACCTACCGTATCAGGTGTTTTTAATAAAAAACACATTTTGGAAAAAAATAAGTGAACAAGCACAGCTCATCGAAGTCAGAAAAAAATACTTAAGAGAAAGACTGATCTGTCCTCCACAACTCTGTACAGTTCAGTGTAGAGGTTAGGAAAACACTTTTCATGTTTTCATGACACTGGATTCGAGGCTATTTTAAAGAGGTTTACAAACACCTTGGCCTTCAGGAGACTTTGAGCAAGTAAGTGAGTAAGATCTTCAAGCTCACACTCACCTTGTTTAAAGTAGAGTTCTTTAATACGAATTGCTTCAAAATATTTTTCCGAAACAAGTGACCAAGCTGCCATATTGAGCCACTGGTCAGTTTAAGATTTTTTTTGTCCCTCTGAAAATAACTTAAAATAATCTTTCGTCTTCCCTGTAATAGGAAGTCATTTATACCTTGCATAGCAGATTACTTGGTCTAATTTCTTTGAGAAAGCAAAACAGGTGTCTTTGCTGGCACTTCAAAGTATTTCATAACTGTATCTTAACCTTCTGCGCTGCAGCTCAAGACATAATGTTCAAAATCTTCAGAGGGCATGGTACAGTAGGAAAAATAAATAAATGCCTACCTGAATATTATCCACACAGTGCTAATGGCAGTCAAGTGTTTTTTCTCAGGTATTTTCAGCAAGGGTATGAGCTCATCTTGTAAATCATAAACTAAAGGAGGAATGTACACTCTTCATGCCTGATGAAAGCCAATAAATGTGATTACAGGCATAAAGGCTGGTTGTTTAAAGGATAAACAACAATAAGAAGAAACTAACATTTTGTAGAAGAACAGATCAAAATTGTCCAGTATATAAAAGTTCAATATACCATTACTGCATGTGGTTAATAAAGAAAGAGGAACACTTGGAAAACAGACTGTGTACTGGCATTAGTCAGAGGTGCCGGCAGTAAATCGTAATTTCTTACCACGATCAGGCCTTTACACTATCTTTCCAACAAGAGTAAAGCAACCAGATCTCATTGCTGAGATTATCTAGGATGAACTCAGTCATCCCTGGAGCAGAATTCAAGAGGGTATGGGGGAAAAGGGAGGGTTATGTCTTATTAACAAAGCAGCTTACATCATCTCAGGACATTTTGCCAAGTAGCAAATTCAACTCTGTAAGGAAGAGATGCAATTATGGACCCATCAGCTTTGGTTTTGAACCTGCAAAGGATATGTGCACCCCCATCTGTACCAAGAGTGGTCCCACTGTCCAACCAACTAAATCCAGGTTAAGCCCATGTGTAAAACCTGGGTATACGTGGGACTCTTGACAATTGCAGACAGATTTACCACGGAAAATAATGTTGATGAGGGCATCAGCTGTATTAATATATTGGTATAACCTCAGAGACCAGGAGGAGACACAGCAGGAGGAGTCTTCCCTCCTTTCACACCTCAGCCACACCTTCCCTTTCCTGTTTTTACCCCAAAGTCTTCTCTGAAGACTCAAAGTCAAATCCAGAGCCCTCCATAGGGGCATGGGTGAGACAGACCAGTACCACAGAGGTCCCCAAATGCCAGTTCCCTGTGTGGAAGGAGAAGGCAGAGGAACCGGTGCCTCCCTTTGAAGAGCTGGCAGGTTTCTGATGCTGCCCTCTGGCAGGTAAACTGGGTGTGAGGGAGAGACCAGGACCTCAAACATCCAAATTCCTCAACTCCATTAGTCACCAAAACTATGCAAGTCCAGAAGCAATGTCACACCCATCAGCTACATTGTCACTTGCAACAACCGCGTTCACAAGCTAGCAGCCACCACGTTATTTTTCCGCTAAGTTGTACCCAAATGACAAGCTCTTTTTTCAGACTCCGTTGCTTTAGCATGTTTGACCCTGAAAACCCTGCCTCAGCAGAACTCCTCCCCATCCACCAGTGCAGGGTTAGAGAAAACTGACTATGTTACCTACAACAGCATTTAAAATTCAGGTGCACTGGAGCAATATATTTCAGAATAAAACCTTTGAAAAGGTACCTAAATAGATAAAAATAAGTCAGAAGTGTCTCAGTATGTCATGAAAAGAACACTATAAGATTCCATAAAGTATTTATTTCTTACAATTACAATGGAGTGATAGTTCATGTTCAGTACCTAATAAACAAATATGCAACTTTTTGAATGTCAAGCCTTGGAACATATATTTTGAAGTCCTGGGATGCGAGACCATTGTTACCTGCAGAAGAAGAAACAATAATGACTGATTTAAATCAGCAAATCTCTATTGACCTCAGCAGGGCCATGCTTCTGTGGGAATCTGGTAGAAAACTTCAGTTGGAATATTAACGCAAGTGAATCTTGGGGAGAGAGCAGCCCCTGGGCTGTTTCAACAATGCCGTACAATTTGCTAGCTGTGGTCTACACTGTGGGCTTCAAATCCCTCTTCCATCAAAGAGGAGCTTGAACTGCACTGCCTCAGTTCCCTGCTTGAAAGGGAAAGTCTCTTCTCCCTGAGGGAAGAAAGGTGAATTTTGTATGCTTTTTACTTACTGTATTCAAGACGTAATCACGTTTAATTATGATATTAAATAATGTGAAGTTAAAGCATTCTCTAGTAAAACAAATCTTATAAATAGCATACATCTACCTTCTTTTCCAGCATGTTCATATTACAATTTTCATTCAAACTAGGGGTTTCTTTTGTCATCTTTTCTATATGCTTTTTAATCAGAAATAACTAAAATTATGGAATTGCTATTCTTAAATTAAATAAAAATTCACAAAGTTTGTTCAGGATGACTTATGCAGAACAAAACAAAATACGAGCACCAACTGAGCAAGATGGCATGGAAACTACAAGTGCGTATTTACAACAACTTGTCTACACTTGCAATGTTAATCACAGGCCATTGCAGGTGGGGTTTTCTGAAATTCTCTGTGTTGGCCCAGTTCCCAGTAGGCCAGCACAGGGTACTCTGTAAGACATGATGAGAGGTTACTAACGATTATGGAAAGCATTGCCATCACTGGCTGATCCTTTCTCCTGACCGTAAGAGAAGCAAGAATTGAATGGATGAGTGCAGGAAGATCAAGCCACATACCTCGAACTTCACTTATTAGTTCCTAAAATAAATCCTTGTCTTTCTATGTGGAAGTAAAATGGTTGTTTCTTATGAAAATTGTAAATTATAGCTGGAAAGACTGCTTGGGATCAGTCCAATCCTTCCCATGGATGCTTAATGAGAAGAAAGATGCTTCTCCTCTCATTCGTTCTTACCACCCCCCCATCCTGTTTACCATGATGGTTTGGGACCAGTTTAACACAAGTTTTGCTACTGAGGATCCTGATAGTCTCACCCTAGCCATAAACAACAGCAAAAATCTTGAATTTTCTTCTACTGAAATATTTTTATCTGTTTTTCTCTTTATCGTTGATCAGCCTTTTGAACCACCAGGTCCTCCCTGATAACCTGTAGCCACCTTCCTTGGCTTTCCTCAGAGTGAGTGCAGGGTGTGGGACACCGGGAGCATGATAAGAAGACTCTATCCCAAAAAAGATAGGCAAGAACCGTGTGCCCTGTGTAGAGACTCTGAAACGATGGTTGTGCCTTGCTCTCCCAGGTAGGACTGCAGTCCGTCTACAAGAACAAGGAGCCTCACCACAGAAACACGTGTTTCGCTGAAACCTAGAGCCACAAGGCTCAGCAAGTCCCAGGTGAAATCTGTGCTAAAAACCAAAAGAGCCTAAAGCTAAAATAGATTTTAAGCCTAAAGCTAAAATATACCTCATGGTGAGAGCAACAGCCAAGTATAAATCACATTCAAATTCTAACTCCGAAGCCAACTGAGCAGGATTGAACCTTGTATTACACAGATTACAACATGGCTATCCTAATTAGTGGCACCCACTCTTCCGGGGATGTTCTCAGGGTTTTTTTTTAGGAACTTCTGAATTTCATCCTAATAAGTGACAAAAAATTGATATTTTTGATAGCATCAGGTGTTCGTTCCCCCTTTTTGTTTTTCTTTTCCAAATAGTTTTATATAGCAGCCGTTCCTGGGCAGTATTTGTGCAGCTTTTATTCACTCCCTGAAAATGGAAAGGAAGCTTTGGGCTTCTGGTTTTGCTTATAATTTCACATTGGCAAAGTTTGTTCAAATCCCTTCAAAACCTCTAAACCTATCTGCAAGCCAAAAAGGTGCAGCTTCAGAAGGCAAAAGAAATAAATCTCTTTGAAATGCTAATGGAGTGGAACATTTTCTGCTATTTGAAGAAATAATCTAGCCTTTTGGAAAATTTGTAAAGGGTTTGCTCTAATGAAGATATTTTAATTTATGACATGCAATTATAGTTCAGTGAAAACAATATTGCGCTGTCACAGCCTCGTTCCTTGTGCTGTGAAAATAGAAACGCCATTATGAGAGAAACTGCTGCTTTTAGGAACACACAATGTTTCACTAGCTTTGTCGAAGACAAACAAAGCACTGAGCTCTGTGTAGATATCTGAAAGGTACAGTTTTCTTTTTACAGTGACACTTCAGTTACTTTTCTTTAAGCGTTTTTAAAGGGAAAAAAAGCATCTAGCATGAGTCTGTCAGGAGCCTTGAGGAACTGGAATAAAAATACATAGAGACAGTACAACACTTGGTATTGTACGAGCCGTCACGCGTGTGATTAAAAGCCTACCTAGGGCATCAGGCTAGGTCCGGTCACGGAGGAAAGACACTATGCCCAAATATTGCTCATCGAACTAAATTATGGATCTGAGAACATGAAAAAAAAAAAAAAGGCTTCAAAAGAAAAATAAAACAATGCTGCTAAAATAGGCCTGATTATGTGGGTCACTAAGTACTGTGTATTTCCCCTGTAGCATTTCATAGTCGTTACTGTTGCCAGGGGAAGCTTGATCCTCTCATTATGTATGTTTGTCTTTCACATCAGAGTTCCTCTCTTTCTTTCCATGCCCCGGCACTGTAACAGAAATAAAAATACGGAATGAACCCCCATTATTATCCAAATACCTACAAAGCAGAGGGAGTGACCCCGGCAGGTCGGTGGGTCAGCCCCCTCATCATTGATGCACTTGCTCCAGCGGACCCCTGCCTTTTGTCGCGGGGTCAAAGCCAAGACCTCTGCTGAGTGTCCTCAGTGAAGAATTAACAAGTGTGACAATTTGCGGTCCCTCCCTCCCCGGCCCCCGGTCCTGCCTGTGTGAATGCTGTAAATAGAGACATCTGGATGGAGGCCTTTCACTGCAGTAATTGAAAATGAACATGGATCAAGTTCTGGCCTGTTGTATTCATAAATCTTCAGGCTTAATTACATTAAAGGGAAATCTAGGGCCTGGCTCTATGGAAACGGCAGATCCTATCGGGCTTTCAGATCATGAATCTTTAAGATAAGTGTTTTTCCTCTCTTCAGGACAGTTGGATGAGAAATTTCGATCAGGTCTTTCCAGCGCCAGAAATCCGGCAAAGATCTATAACTGTTCTTTGTGTTTTCCTTTTCCTTCATACATGACGTGTTTCCACCAGTGGGGAGCTGGAGGACTTGGACGCGTGAGGCATCAGGCTGCTGTCATACTGGACATTTAGGCAATTGATCCCGGAGGGCCACGCACACCCTCCATGTGGAAATCTAGGAGAGGGAAAATGTGTAGCTAGCTCAGTGTCACGGTTTTTGCATGCACAGAGTCCTTGGTCCTGCTTCCCAGCAAGAGCTGGGGCATGATAAGCAAATGGGGTCTGCAGTTCTGCTTGCTGATTTCAAAAAGAAGATGGATTTTGAGTTCAGTGGAGACTCTCTTCATGTCTGTCTTTTAAAAACTTAGCTTTTCTTGAAGGAACAAACTGATATTCTGAAAAATCAATAAGCAAACAAACTGGTGGCAGAAGGGCAAAAATTTTGGATTTTGAATGAAACTGTCTAGTTGTTAAGAGCTGGTTGTTTCACAAAAACATCGACACTTTTGGCAGCATTTTCTGTCTCTGTAACGAGCTCTCATCACAGTTACAGACTCCACAGCGAGCTCGTACATGATGCAGGTTTTCAATGCTGCAGAAGCTTTGATAAAAAGAACACCCCAAATGGAATAAAGATACACAAGAGCCAGGATATTTTTATGTGAGGGAAGGGTTTTCCTAAACCCTGCCCAGAAAAAGTGCTGGTGTAGACAGACCCCTTTAATTAAATTCTGCAGGAACTAATTTGATAGCATGTAAGTTGACTACTGTGTCCACAGCCACTGGACAACGCCAGTGAGCCACAATATAGCCAAGTAAAACTGAACTCTCCTGTTCATTGCAAGACCATTGGAAGAATATGGTACAGCAAATAAGTAAATCTTGTATCTTTGGCCTTTATACACATTCTGAATGGTGTCGTGTGGTGGTTTTTTATCATTTTATTTGTGAGCATTTTAAAGCTAAAGAAAAATTAAAATCCACCAGAAAAAAAATACTTTAACCAGCTGAAAAACAGCACAAAAGCTCAAGACTTTTTGTAAAGAAAGGAAGGGGAAAAAACCTACAAAACCAAATGACTTCCCAATTGCAACTTTGCTTCCATGAAATTTCAGCCTGAATGAACTTCAGTATCGTGACTACAAATTTTCAATTAATAACAGCAGGGTGAGTTCCACGCAGAAACCAAAATTCAGTCCTCAGTCCCCATGACTACAGTTTCCCTCTAACCACACAGGTTTCTCCACCCCACTTCTTGCAGATCAGGGAAGATCTGCAGCAATAAGTGGCAGTAGCTAGCAAGCAGGTCCTCCAAAACAACAGCCTGTCCTGTCTTTCAGGTTAGGGGCATATTGCAAGAAATAAAAGCTCCTAAAAAATGTCTCTTAAAAAATATCTCCTGAACTGGAAAAGAGAGTAACCCACCCTCTTTAACAAATCTTGATCTTGTTCCAGGACTTGTACAAACTGCTGTGGCAGAAAACTATCAATAACGCTTGCTCTGCAGGAGAAGAGCGGCATTACTTTTAGCCTTCAAAGAACCAGTGCTCCAGTAACAAGTGGTTTTGCTGTCAGCATTTACCACCGTATTGACAGAAAGGGCTGGGTAATGACTCGAGGATTATTTATATGAAACCCAGAGCCAGTGGCACTGTAAGTTATGGAAAGAGGACAAGTTCACAAAGCAGCAGCCGTGTGTCTGAATGAGAAGGGACACACTTTCTGTCAGCGAGGCTCAGGGGCTGTGATGGAGATCCAGAACTACAAGGTTGCACCTGAGCTCATACATACATTTCCCAACAAGGCAGAAGGGTGACAACACTACCAAATAATCCATGTTGCAGTGAGGCCAGTCATCCTCTCTGCCAGGCTTTCTTATCTGACAGGTTTACTCACGTACCTTTTGTTATTCTCCAGCAATTCTGCTCCAGGATTCTAAATTTCATCTTTCTCTTAATTGTAGGTTTAATTGTTGAACCATTTAGGTGCAGTTCATTTTATAGAGGTCTTTCTGTCATACAGTTGAAGGGAACTCCAGATCCTAGGCCCCCTTTCTGCTGCTTTTACTACCATGGAACAGGGACTACGCTGGCAGTAAAATTAGCAAAGGTGACAGAACCGAGTCCTGGGTGGTTTAACCACCCACATTGTTAACAGCATTTGGGAGACACCAAAGTTGTTTTCAAATGCGATACATCTTTCCCAGTTCTGAAACTTTCAAACCATGTGGTGATCGGGGCGAATTCCTACTACACAGGCTTATTCCTATTCCCCTCCTTCCTCTCTCTCACCAATACCCGGGCTCGTACCCCCTCCTGTACCCCCTCTCTCACTGAGCAGGTCAGAATTCAGCCCCTGTGCTGCAAAGCAACTCCTCTGATACAGGCTCAGGCAAGCCTGGACGGTGGTACTGAAATACACTGTGGGATGACCTGCAAATGCTTTGAAAGGAAAGTAAATCAGCAATTTTACATTCCTCTTCTTCCTGGCAAGGAGTATGCAAAAATAGCAAATTAGTAAAAAATAGATTAATTAATTAAACTAGCATTATGGATTTAGTCCTGCTCATAACTAATCAGTGTCTGTCTGGAGTCTTCCAGAGCTACTCAGCCTCTATCAGGGTATTTTATTGGCCTTAAATTATTAAACACGCAATAGAAAGCAGCCGTTGTGCGTGTGTACTGCAGCATGTTGCACTCTTCCTTGCTGCCTGCATTGATGCTGGCTGCGAGTTCATTAAAGAAGATAAATTGATGTCTACTTATTTTTTTTTTATTGTACTATGTGGCAATATACTTATATGAACCAGGAGAAATCCTTTCTGCACAATTTTATTTAAATTCTGTGGGGACTGGGTTCCTAACTCCCAGTAATATCTTTGACAGTACCAGTTTGTGTTATCTGTTTCTGCAAACAAAAAAACTATGCCTCAAAAATGTAAAATAGGGTGGATTCTCCAGAAATAACCAATGGCAACACTTTATAAAGTCCATTAAAAACAGTTAATTTTACAACAGGCAACTTGTCAAGAAAATCCAATTATAACAGTAAGATTTGGTACAACTTTTGTTTACTTCCACTCTTTACCAATTCTAAATGTACAGCTGTTGATGAATCCCACCATGGATAATTCAGGTGAAGATCCATCATGAATATGATGGATACTACTGAAAAGCATCTGTTCAATCATGTTGTACAGATCCAGCCAGCCAAAAGTCACCCTGGGAAGTGAGGATATGATCTCTCTAAGGAGCCCAATTTCCCTGCACTCTCAGACCTCCCGTGTATTTGCTCACATCCCACTTGCCACATATATCTAGTCTCTCCTTCTACCCACATAGGCAACTACTTCGAAAGAGGCAATTATTAGGGCTCTAAGGTCACAGCAGTAACTCCTTTGCTCAAACTTAAGCCAATGCTTTGCCCAGAGCAGTTTCTGCACAGCTTTTTCATGCAGGAACTGTATCATTTGAGACACTAAAATATTTGGGATGAAAACGTCACCCCTTGTGCAGTGGGCCAGCACCAGGCCCTACTAGCAAAAGTCTTCATGGGGAACATGAAACTACACCCTAATTTCATGGGGAGCCTCTGTAAAGACCTCTGTGAATACTGATGCATAAAGCCATATAGCATAAAAGATAGTTACTGGGGCATTTTCCTTTCCCAAGGTAAGATGTCTACCTGAGCTATTTACTCCAGCAATACCCGAAGCCATTCATGTCCTGCATTGACCCAGGAGTTGCGGCCATTCCTGGGATGTCTGAGCCTGCCCCGTGGGAGGGAGACATCGGGAAGAAAGTATTGCAATAGCTGCTGAGAGACAGGCAGGGCGGTCTCCATTTTGAATGAAGGAAAATAAAAAAGCTGCCAAACACCATAAAACTTACACAGAGTTTCCAGTATTTTGCCAGCTGTATGAGTTAGGAAGTGATTACAGACATCTTCATATTTGACACTGTTTCTTACTTACGTTTCTTCTCCTTTTGACTCTACAGACTTCACAGTCTAGCATACCAGGCATAAAAGTAAAGATTCTTTATGACGCAGTTGTGTTGTGCCTTTACCATCAAACAAGTTGAATATATCTGTTGCAAGCCCAGAAACCCTGGAAGACAAAGCTTAGGGCAGCAATACATTTAATTCCTCCATGACTGCACTGCCTGAATTTTTATATACGTGTAGATTATTTTTTGAGAGAGAGCGAGAGAGATAGTCCAAGTACATTTGAAGTTTCAGTAAAACTTACTATGGCCAAAAACCAGAGCCCTCTTCCATCACATGGAGGCCTCGCAGTGTCTCTGCATATGCTGAAAAGATCCGGTGACAGCTGGCGAGGTCATTGTAAATGAGGGAAAAAGAGAGTCTTGTCTCCATTACCAAACAGCAGCAACTAATCACTGTCACATCATGATGTGGTTCTGGACTGTCCGCCGGTTTATTGTGGCCATTAACCTATTCAAATATTCTACTTGAGGAGAAAAAAAATGTCTGGGTCCAGTCTGGATTCTTAGGTCTTCTGCAGTCATTTTAACTGCTACAAAGTTACTGTAAAACATCACCAAATCTGATCACATCTATACAAAACAAACACAGTGAGGCAAATTAGAGCTTGAATATATAGTGTATTGCTGTCTACAGCCCTCACACATGATCTTTTACTCTGCAAGCAATGCCAAGTAGTTTTTGCAGCTTGTGCTGAAAGTTGAGCCCTCTGGTATTTACTGCGTGGTCAGGGGAACTCACTGGGGAGTAACTAAGGCTTTGCAAGCTCACACACCACTTCACCCCACAGCAACCTGTTCATGCCACCACGCTTTCAGGATGATAGTACTTTATGGCCACCTCGCTATAGTGCAAATAATTACACTGGAGCAGAGAAAGGGTAAAACAGACTGCAGGAAGGAGGGACAGGAATTGCCTTTTTCCTGCCATTTTGGAGTTAATGCTCTTCGTCATGTATTTACATTACCTTAATAATAGGGGGTTGATTCCCATCCTGATTTTCTTATGGGCTGTCAACATTGTTGGAAATTATACATAAGCAATGAATAGTTTCTCTAGCCACCACAGATTATTTTAAGCAAGTCTCATGAATTCAAAAACATGTTAACTTAGAGTCATCTGTTCTTTTGGTTGGGGTTTTTTTTGCCCCAAGGAAATGAACCACGTGAATGTGAGACAAAACAATATTATATTGGGCATATGCCTACACTGCATGAGGCTGAAGCTCTTCACACACTGCATGCAGCCACTACCGTACCTAGAATAAAATCATATCTAGTAACCAAATAGACAGCAGGACATCCCATGAGTGAACATTACACAAACCTTTACGCACAGAAAAGTTCCTAACACTGTGTAATCAACACTCTGTGGTGGTCAGACACAGTAGGAAGTCCCCACATCGTTGCAGCTCATGGCAAAACCCGGTTTATCCTCAAGGATAACTCAGGAAAGGAGGGAGATTAAGACATAAGACTGAGTTTCAGAAACTGTGGCTTAAAATTGCCGTGGGCAGGGCACTCTGTGTGACCTTTGGAGATCACATCAGGTTTGCCTGATAAGACAGCTGTAGTCTGTGTGGATACACTCCCAAGCTAGCGCCAACCACTGAGCTCAGGTACTCCAATGGGGGCAGGAGGGGCAGCCTGGAAATCAACACATGGTAACCTCCTGAGTGGGTTTTTTTAGCCTCCCCAGCACTCTGTACTGCCACAACACCACCACTAGCAGTACCTAAACTACCTAATATACATCCAGGCGATATATGTTCACATGACCTTCACAAGGACTTTCATCTCTTGGAGAGGCATCGAGACCATCTACCCAAGGAACCTAACCTGAGTGCCTCAGTTTGCCCTCCCAGCATCTCCACAGCTGAAGAAGCCATGTTCCTGACTCTAGACCTCAGACCTGTATCTGACCTGTCTGAAACTGGCTTTGTGATGCACTTCCCACTGGGAACTAGGGGAAAAAAATACTCCTTCAGGTGCCTATCTAGTTTATAACCACTTTAGAAGTTCATTGTCACTGTGTGTTTTTATGGTATCTAATTCTGTAAAGATGTGGTCTCAGATGAGCTTCCTAGGTGATGCTCTAGCAATTGTTAAAATAATGATCTTTTGTAATAACCAATGTAGTTATCTCATGGAAAAATACAGCCCCTTGTGCTCTTCTTAAATTGATGTCACAGAAGGGTATTCAGCATAGAAGAAATTGCCAGGAAAATATCAATGAAAATCTGAGCAATACTCTTCTTCTTCTAAACTGAGCAAGTCAAGGAAACAGATGAAAATAATTTCTCGGTGTATGAACCCAAACTCTCATGCGTGATATGCAGTGTATTGTGGACACTTAATGCATCTGCCACTCTATAGCTGCATTTTATTTAGCGCTCTGGAAGTACAAATGCTTCCCCACTAGTGGAACCACATAGTTTCCAAAAGCTGTCTTCCATTGAGAGGACAATTGTTTTCTATAGAGATGAGAAACAAATACCCATGACCCACGTCACCTTGCCCCAGCAGGCTTTTGCTGCGGCTTCCTCTGTGCAAATACAACAAAGTCTGGCAGCAGTCAATCCTGCCAGCCCACACTGAGCCACCACAGAGTGCGTAGCTATTTACCCTTCCTATTAATCTGTCAGTGTTCTAGTCAAACACGCAAAACAATATGGTGTGTGCATATCTTGACTGGTCATTGCTAAGTTACTGAGGAGCAACATGAATGAGTGGAAAACCATGCAACAAACTATAACACTAGATTTTTAAGGTATGGAATATTGGAGTTTTCAATTGTCAGCACGAAGGAAGCAGCCATGGTGTTCGTAGCATGGTGACAATAATGCGAAAGCCAGAAACTATAGCCAGTCTGCCTCTTTCAGCGTACAATAAACGGGTCCTGTTTGTTTTGCTCAGATGCAGATTTAATCTCAACTCTTTTATAGGCTCCCTGCTCTGTGCAGTCAGGAAACAATTAGGAAACTTGGGATCCTGTCCCTCAGTTTACTTCACAAAACCAGACTGCTGCCACAGTGCAGAAACCAATGACTGCAGTTACCAGGGATGTGGCAGGACTATATTTTGAAGCATTTGGAAGTTGAAATACCATTTACTTACAAACCCTGTTAGAGAAACCTGGTTGAATCCAAAAGCCGTGTAGTGGATAACCCTGTAGCTTCCACTCCAGCACTCCTTACTCAGATAAACTCAGCTCAGTGGTAGCAATTCTTGCCCAGGAGAGCACCTTTAAGAACAAGTCAGTACATGCTGTCAGGCTGCTGAGCCACGCACACTGCTTGCCCTTCTCAAAGCAATAATCTTATTTGATGATGCTTCAAGGCTCTGTCAGAGCTGAAAATTCACACTGCCTGCTATCTATTTAATCCGTTTCCTTGCCATGAACAAAAGGAAGAGTGTGCATATGAGAAAGCAGAAATAGAGGCTATAGGTCAAAGGGTGTATTCTGAGTGTCAGGAAGACTTTATCTCAAACAGAATAGTCTTTCCGCAGTCAGCAAACTCCCCAGAGCCAACGAGAACTGCAAAAAAGCATGACTATTGACATTACAAAACTAAATGACAAAATACAAATAATAGTATTTAGCCATTTTCAAAAACCTTGACTCATTCTTTGCTTTATGGTCAAGAAAGTTCTACTTTGGCACTGCTGGAAGAGAAGATAAATTCTGCATATGTGCATAAGCACGTATATAAATATGTATGTCTGAAGGTATTTGTATATATACACCAAATTATGCCAAGCAATTCATAATGAACAAAGACAAATTAGGGATTCACTGCTGCAACCACTTCCATGCATAGCTTTATACTTCTAACTAGTCCCATTGACTTCAGTAATACTATTTATATATGAAAGTATACAGATGGATAATCCTGAAAGATTTTGGCCTCATGATCTCACACTTGATTGGTATTAACAGAACTACACAAGGCTGTAAAGAATTCCCGGATCAGGCTGCAAACTAGTGATTTACAAAGTGATAAATTGCAATAATTAATTATGTTGTAATTGTCCTAGCCAATACCCATTTGAATATGAGGTTCATTGTCTGATCAACTTCAAGTTGACCAAAATAGGCCATAGTATACATCTCTTCGGAATTCTGAAAGATGAATGGTCCAGGGATGTCCAAAAAAGTGTCTGGAACAGATCCAAAGGCAAAGAAAATATCTTAATCTCAGTCCATGCTCAAGCAACAACTAGCGAAGCATACAGAAAGCAGATCTACCCCACACAATCAAGCTATCAGTCTTAGGTAGTTACAGGCAAAATATCACCCTTCTAGTAAACCACTGCTGGTCATGCTGAACTTATTTAACCTCATTATCACAAAAGACAGGTAAGCACATCAGCATTTCAAGAGGAATCAGAGAACCACAGTTTCACTGGTAACATAATTAAGGTGCTAAAATCCCTGACTGCGCATGGTACTGGAATTTCTTTAAACGTGCAAGGAAATGCCATTTATTCACAACCCTGTTCTGGTAAAGCCCACACAGACTGGGAACAGCAATAGCTCCCCTGCCCCATCTGACGCTGCGTGCTAAGGTCTAGGAGTGACGGTGTTATCACCAGCATGCCCAGTCAGAATCACATTTTCACAAAATAGCCCAAAGCTTGTCCCAAACAAAAAATTTTGGTTATGCTTTAGCCAAAGACAACAGATTGCTGTTTAATTCAGGGTAATTAACGCAGTTGCCAATTCTAAGATAAGCATATCTAACTCATAAAGGGAGAGGAACACATGCATGTACATTTGATTTGAAACCCCTACATGCAATACACTTACTGTGGTGATTAGGCTTGCTGAAAGGGGTAAAAACTCACAGAATCAGAGTAGCATGTCTCTGTGCAGCAATTTCACTGAAGTTTTAAGTGAGCCAAAGCCTACCAAGGTCAACAGAAAGACTCATTGTACTTTGCTTCAACTCTATAGTTAAAGTCTATCTAAGGAGTAAAAAAACATTTATTCCAGTCATCTTAATACAAGATATAACTACTAGAAAGGCAAGAATTTTGCACTAGGAACCAATGTTTTGAACTATAGTACTTTGAACTGTAGGTTTAATAGGACAAGCCAGACCCCTACAAGGTTAAAGTGCAGCAGCAGAGTTTCGTACTGAATTCTTCTTGTGCAAGTATCTTCAGAGTGCTTAGATAAAACTGAAAAGCTTCAACCCATCTTAAAAAAAAAAATTGAAAGAAAAGAGCTCCCTTTTTAATAAAACATATTCAAATTGTTTGGGGAACGGAGAAGATGATTTCATTTATTAAGAACAAAGTAGATCATATTGTTCAGTTCCTCCTTTATCATAATGGCTCCCAACTCATTCCAATTTGCAGGAAAATTGTACAGAGGAGCTGCAGATCTCAGGCTAGCAATCTTAAACTACCAAGCATTAAGTTTACTTTTGTGGATCCCTCAGAAATGCAACTCTCTTTCAAGTGATCTGAAAGCCTGCTTGTTTTATTTATTTGTGTGCCCATTAAAAAAAGTCATGCTTGAGTCCAGAGACTCCCAAATGAATCAAGACATGAGAGTTCCAAGCATTGAGGAGTGTCTGTGCTCTGATTTCCCCGCCTTTGGTTAATGCCCTAGCCACAATATCAGATCACTTTCCAAGTGAAACGGGCAGCAATCTTCTCTGGTTCAAATATACCATATTTCAATAAATCAGCAAAGTTGCATGCGTAATTATATTGATAATTGAAAAGAGGTAGAAAGAGGTAGGATGAAGTTTGGGGGCAACTAAGGAGTCTTTTTCTTTTTTTTTTTTTTTTAAACAAAGTTCTTAGCAACAGAACTAATCAACACAAGGAATGTTGGGTTTTTATAATTTACTAAAGTAAAACAGGTTTTGGTAAATTTAAGACCGCAAAGTAAAAAAAAAAACATACAGAGAGAAATGTGAAGTCATAAGGAATTGCATCCAAAAGAAAAAACTGGGAACAGAAAAGGGGAATAGCCCAAGGATCTAGAGAAGCATAATAAGTTATATTCTTTTTTTTCAAATAGCAAGAAAGTCTGCTTTGTACACCATTTTAATTTTATAAAATAATGAACAACTTTGGCTGTTCTGGGGGGAGAAGAGGTTTCGCCCCGGGCAGAGTTCTCCTGGATGCTAATGAGTACCTTTGTTACAGGTTTTGAAAGAAAATAGCTGCCTATTCTGAAAGGAATGGGGGTGTTTACCCCAAGAAGTTTTTGGGACCTGACTCACAATACACTTATTGGAACGAGAAATCCTGGGGTGCAGAGACGTCCACTTCACCGACCTGAAGTTGGTGAAGCCGAGGAGCATTTTTGTAGGTTCTCTTAATCATATTTTGTTACTTTATTCCAATATTAAAGAGGAAGAGCATGGGTTTTTAACAGTCTAATCATATTTAACTAGTTTCTAGTACCTAGGCAAGAAAGTCTAGACTGTAATACTGGGCCCCTTGGGCCAGGTGGTATATGTAAGGATGCTCCTTTGACTGCAGCGCAGGCCCTTGCTTCGCAGAGCGTGGGGATTTGGTGGCCGTTTCAGAGACACGCTTCGGAAGGAATAATAGAGTCTTAGCTCCTGCCACATTGTCGCAGAGCAGTACTGATACCCTGCCGGATTACTAGCCTGATCTTTCCATCTCTCTTTTCATCTCATTTCTCTGTCTCCCACGCTCAGCATCCTCTAAATGCTGGCATTTGTATTCAGTAATATTTCTGGGGCTTTTCTAAACTCCATAGTCTCAGATGAGTTAAAAAAAACACCATTGTGCACAATTGTGACATGCAGTGTAACTTGAAAACAATGTCTCGCCCCTCTATTTATATATATTTTTTGTGTGTGTCCTTTACAGCTCCCTCTTTGCAAACCACAGGTGTTAGCAGTCATAATGCTCCCGATGCTGTGGAAAAGAGTTTATTGTGAGGAGCCTTTTCTTTGCCACTTGTCCTAAACCTGTTCGCAAAGTGCTACATGCGTTCTACCGATCACCATAAAAATCAAGGAACAAGAAGTTCTCTGTAAGCCTGCCCAGCAGCGCCACTATGACATTGGTTGCGACAGCTTTGTGACCCTGCATTGTTTTCCATTCATTCACAAGCCTTTTTCTTTGCTTTTCTTTTTTTTTTCCCCCTCCACTCGCTCAGAAAAAAAAAGGGAGGGGTGAAGCCTTTATAGGCATTTTTATCTACTGTAAAAAAAAAAGTGTGTGTGTGCCAGGGTAATAGATTTTAAAAAAAAAAAAAAACCACAATGTGACAGCTACTTTAGAGAACACCGTGTGGAGTTACAGTAGTTACGGTTTCAAAAACCACCTGCAAACAAGTGCAGATACCATAGCAAACTGCCCTTAGGATTTTTTTTCTTTTTCTTTACATGCTCCCTCTTTTTCTTTTTTTTAAGTTCCCTCTTGCCATTCTAAGCCTGAAGTCAGTAATGAATTTATGTGACAGCTATGAAGCTAGTATTAAAATTGTGAATAGTGGCTAACAGTGCTCAAGCCCTCAGTGTTAGCATCTTCACACAGCAGTGAATACAGGGCTGAGGCTGGCGAATGGGACAGGAGCGAGATGAGGAGGAAGGCTGATGGCCCGGGTTTTCTCTCTTATTTATCTGTACACCAGCATCTGAGAGGGGACACATGATGGAAAGAGGAAAATGCAAACACCAGGGCTCCTTCTTGTGCTTCTGCCAGTGCATGCTTAGGGAGAAGGTGCGAGGAACGAGCACAGGGAGAGACTGGGGACATTTTTGGCTGCTT
The DNA here is from genome assembly GCF_018139145.2 of Gymnogyps californianus. Classification (NCBI taxonomy): domain Eukaryota; kingdom Metazoa; phylum Chordata; class Aves; order Accipitriformes; family Cathartidae; genus Gymnogyps; species Gymnogyps californianus. The sequence continues at coordinate 157,020,049 of NC_059471.1, forward strand.
GTCTGTTGGAGAAGGAAGTGCAGTCAGGAGGGGAAGTAACAGGGACAGGGAGTGAAAGGCATCAGCTTTTGCTTTCATTCAAATGGGTTTGAGCAGACTGAAGGAGTTGTGGCCACAGGCAGGTATAGGAAAGGACAGACAGGACAGCAAATGGAAAGGGGGTCCCTGAAGCTCTCCCCCCGGGGCAGGTGGGAGCAAATTTGTCATCTCCTCAGTCTATTTTCTACACGCATGCACACAAACAAGGTTAAGGGGGCAGGATGAAGAGGAAGGGAGAGGTGCACAATGAGGCAGCGAAAGTGCCGTGCCTTGGTGGGTCGGGCTGGGGACAGAAGGGGCCTCGCAGTCTCCTCACCCCCATGCTGAATGGGAAAGAGGGCAGGAGGGAGAGGGGTGCGGGGGGGCACGGTTAAAGGGTCTTGGGGGTAGGGGGAGGTGGCTGCATCTAGAGAAGGGAAATTGTGGGCACCCTTTGATTTCCCCTGCTTGCAGAGGGCTTTTTGGCAGGGGAGGAAAAAGAGCTGGAGGTGGGTGGGCAGGGTGAGGGCTCGGACTCCTCTCCCGAGGAGTGCTGACGGGCTGTGATGAAGGGGGGGGGTAAGGGGGAGGGAGGATGTTATTAGCGGCGAAACCTCAAGACCGAAGTTGAAGCCGAAGAAGAGAAAAGGAGCAATATGATCAATATGGTTTCATTGTTGAGCCCCGCTTACCTCGGCGGGAGACCATCTGCTCCCTGTCAATGCATCACCTGCTTGTCTGGGCTGTTGGCTGGGCAACGCGCGGGCGGGGGGATTAAGGGGTGAGGGGGGCCGGGGGGCCCAGCCAGGGGCTGTCCCCCCGCCGCCGGGGCAGGGGCAGGGGGAGGCTCGCCCCAGCTAGGTGGGAAGCCGGGCGGGCTCCTCGGGGCTCGGCTATTTCCAGAGGAGGGCATAAAACAAGTGCGGTGTTTCTAGCCAGCGGGGCGGTTTCAGGAAGGCCCTTCCTGCCCCTGGAAGTCGGCGTTTTGCTGCACGCGCTGAATTTAGGGATGCATGAATGAGCCTGCCACAATGGACGCCCGGGGAAGAAAGGGCAGCAGAGGGGTCCCCGCAAAGCCAGGCACGTTGCCGCCAGAGCCACCAAAGGAAAGCAAGGCACAGTGCTCTCACATCCCCCCAGAAAGAAAATTCGGTGTGGAAGAAGACATTGAAATAGTGCAAGGATATTACTAAGTCATTTTAATGCCACCACAAAATCACTGCATTTCCATAGGCTGAATGCAAGGAAAAAAAAGCAGAAACCCTCAGATGTTATACAGCAATGAATGCAAATAAGGTGCTGAGTCTGTGCATGTGATCCAAAATTATTTGATTTTTGATAATTTTGAATACGTTTGATATTAAATACCATCCACTTAATAAGCATGTAAATTACAGCTCCCTGGATCCCAGACTGGGCAGTACCAAAGCGCTTAACCAATCCCTCAGAAACTGTCAGAGGAGACAAAATGTTGCCGGTGTGGAGCACCCTTGGTTTTGGCATGTGCACAAGGACGGGGCTGCCTCCTGCTCCTCCCTGCAGCCGAGCGCATCCCTGCACCAGCCACAGGAGCACCCCGACACCGGCTGCATGAGCACACTGTTCTGTGCAATGTATGATTTCACTGGTTTGGGGGGGAGGTTATATATCCATACATAGAGGTTTACGTACATATATATGTGCATGTTTGCACATACACATTCCCACACACATCCTCCTCTCAAGAGACCTTGCATCTGCCTTATCCCACTTACTGAAGCAGGGCCTCCTATTCTCTGTGTTACAGCTAGAGTACAGCCAGCCAGAATGCTCACAGCGACGATGTTTGGGCATTTGGTTACAAACATCACCTGTGAAGCAGATTCTCCCAAAAGCAGGCTGAGGTTCTTCACCCTTTAGAGTCAAAGAGGGTCCATATGGAGTTACACTTCTAAGTCAACACTACCAGGATCTTGGGACAATGTCACACCCTCCTACCTAATAAACAAATGAACAAAAACCCTTGGCAAATCTTGCTGGTCTGCTGAGTTTCTCATTAGCAAATTTTTTGAACTTTTTTGAACTTTTTCAGGCAAGGAGAAGGGGTGTATAAACATGAGTGCATGAGAAGCCAAGTTAAACTCTCACCCTTGCAGAGTTTTCCTCTTTACACATCACTCATCAGGGAGCAGATTCCTCAGATGAAGAGCTATCAGCAACGTTCATTACAAACAACTGTATTTGGATATTGTTATGCATTGCAAAGCTATAACTGAGCAAAGCCAAGCAACTATTTCCAGTTTTAGAAACATCTCCTGTTACACGGAGCAAGCGCAGTCCAGTGGTGTATGCACAGAGAGGCTGCGAGTTCACAGATGACATGGCCTTCAGCAAATCTCGTGTTACTGCTGTTTCAGTATCACCATAAGTCAAACAGGGTAGCGCTTAAATCATTCTTCTAAGGTGAAATAAGGGCTACTAACCAACTGCTTGTAAAGCTCTAAAGCTATGAGATGCTACACCCATGTTTTCATTAAATAATCTGTGTGAAAATGGCAACTTACTGCCCCTACAAATGGAGCTTGTTAAGGCGCCACAGAATTTTTTCCCAAGCAGTTAAATCAAAACATCCAGCACATATGACCCATCAAGATGAAGAAAGGCGCTTTCTTGTTAGTTTGTAATCACTGTTGAAGCACTTTTTCACATGATGCCACACTCGCATCTCAGAAATGTTAATGGAGTTCTCTATTGACATGCTGAACACAAGTAGTACATGCTTTTAGGTGTCACAGCTAATAATTCTCACTGCTTGCATGAATCAATAAGGAGAAACCAGACTCTTAAAGATGGATATTTTGTTGCCCAGAATATTATTATTCTTTTACCTATCATATAGCTCAGAGCAATCCACACAAAAGGAATATGGAATATTTGTGTTCTGGATTTACCCTGCATTTTAAAGAGTATATTTCTAAGCCAACAAAAGGTTACTGCATCAATTACAAGTAAATGTGGAAGAAATAGCAAGAATCACTTCTAGGAAAACTAAAATCAATAGGTGGATAACTAATACTGAGAAACAAAGGTAAAGCACACATCTCATGACAGCGTGTAAAGTACAACTTCTGCAATCTCCTTTACCAACTTGTTGAGGAAGAGATTTGTATCTCCGGTGCTAGCTTGTTTTCCTGTTTTTTCCAGAAAGAATATTTCAATGAATTCATTGCTTATAATTCAAGATGCAAAGCATCAGGACAAGAAAGCTAAAGAAACGTCCTGGTTTATACAAACAAAGGGCTTCTGTTATTTCTTTGCTGCCTTATGCACAGATTCACAAAGGCATTTAGAAGACTCCATCCACTAGGACGTGATATCCTGAACGCCTTTTCCAGTCTGAACTTGGAAGTCTAAACGTCGAGACCTACCCTGCACAAGGGGACCAAAGTGAACATTTCTCTGCACTTGAGAAAATAAGCCATTCAGGTCGATTAATATCACTACAGGATATGTTGTTAGCTAGAGTTCCTCACACTTTTTTACTGCACAGGCTGTATTGATACAGCGCATTTGAATTTATACAAGACATCTAACTTAGCGAACCATGGCACCTTGAGGAAAACCAGCATTGTATGGAACGAACATGACATGCATTAGATAACATAAACACTGATTCGTGGGCTCATTTCTCAAACCAGAGTTGTTAGTGATGAGACGCTTTGTCAAAGCGATGAAAGAGAGACTTCCTGAGGGAACTGTGCAATTTGGAAAGGTTTGGACCAATCATGAAAGGACTGGGTGCAGGAGACGGGACTGGGAATTTTCTTACACCCACCTTCCAGTCAGAGGCTGCATACAAGTGCTGAGTTTCTTGCATGGATAAAGCTTGGGAAGAGCTATGTATTTTGACCAAGACAAGTACTCTATCCTATTTGAGAACTTCCATATGTTATTGATTTTCTTTAGTCATTCAGCCACCTCTTGTCTGGGCTGTTATTTCCATTTGGAAACAAAGAGGAACACTACCAGCATCTAGCCAGCTAGCCCCTGCAAGACCCCCAGAAATCCACTGCAAAATTGTGTCATTACTCCTACCTAAGTAAACCTATCTAAGGAAAACAACATCAGCCTGACTGACCATGCTTCAATATTTACGTGAATTAACTATGAGGTGGAAAACTACAGAACCAGGACAACAGACACAGAAAAATGTTCTTGGAAATCACATTCTCTCTAACAGTAGTGAAGATTAAAAATCTGTTCAGGTCTGTATTGTACATTAAAATTTTCAAGGATGGGAATGGGGAGGGCTGCAGAATGACTCTGTAAACTCCAGTCTCCTGTGTGCAGCATGGCAAGACTGAACCTCAAAAGGGCAAGTAGGAGAGAGCACCTAAATCAAGCTCTGCTAGAGCGTGATACAAAATAAGATCGTATTTTTCTGCATTACCTAGAGCAGTAGCCTAAAGACACTAATCTCCAGTACTAACAGAATTTAAGTATACCCAAAGTATTTTAAAAAGTCCATGACAATACTGTTGACCCGACATTATGGCTCCCAGGCAGCTGTATACAGCAGCAAATACACTGAATAAGACCCATACTGATGCTGGCAAGTGACTGGTGTTGAAAAAAAACTTCTAATGCATTAGACAAGGAACTCTGATACTACATTGAAATATTTTTGATACAGTATGCCATGATCCCTGCTTAGTGTACATATCTTGTACTTAGAAGTCTTCTTTTCCTCTTAGCCAGTACTAACCATGTTTCTGGCAGTAACAGTAATTTCTAGGCTCTCTGGACCAAACTGGACATGCAGGCAGCTTTCTGCAAGTCATGCAAGGCTCTCACCATGTCAAAACACATCTGAAACACTGGTACCACTTCTACCCTACGAATGACCCATGCAAATGTAATTGAAGTTTTGTCTGCATTTTGAACAAAGAATTAGACTTGCTCCGTGATGTAGTAGCTAGAAAATAACAGCAGCAATATTTAAAATAAAGGTCTAGTGACACAGTCGGATGTCAGAACGGCATTCAGACTTATGGTTTCAAAACAGCAAACCTGCTTCCTTGTGCAGCTGAGATGTTAATGACAACCAACAGGTACTGCAATAATGGCGACAGAGAGGCTTACATTTAGCCAAGAGGTTAATTCTGGAGAAGAGGAAAAATCAGGGTTTTTTGGAATGCAAAGCTACAGCTCTGTCCCTTGTAAACCACACTATTTCTCCTAAGCTTTGAACACAAAAGTAAGCCTGGATCCAGCTAGATTGACCAGGCATGCCCCAAGGAACCCCCAGAGCTGCTTGGTAGGGGATGGGTGCTCCCAAAGAGATGAGGCTGTATGTGCAGGCTGAAATGGTATCTCCCTTATGGCACTGCACCCAGAGTCTGCAGAGTGCTACTTTCCTTAAACATACTTAAAACTCAGCATGGACTTTAGCTCCAAAATCCAGAGACCATTTTTTTGATTAAACAATTCAAAGTGAAATAAACCCTTTAAATTTTCTTGTCACAACATTAAACAATTTTAATAAACGCAAAATTTTTGCACAGGATAAACTTGATTTTGTAGAACTTGACTATTTGCTTGGGAAACCATCTTGACAGAAAGTTCCCCATTGGTCTCATAATGAATTTGCTAATTCACTGCTTCAACCATAAGTCATCACAGAATTCCCAAATCAAAGCTGTGTCGTGGTTTAACCCCAGCCAGCAACTAAGCACCATGCAGCCGCTTCCCCCTCCCCTCTCCCAGTGGGGTGAGGAGGAGGAAAAGAAAAAAAAAAGTAAAACTCGTGGGTTGAGATAAGAACAGTTTAATAACTAAAGTAAAATATAATGCTAACAATAGTAATAATGAAATATAATAATGTCCTTCCAGCCACTAAGAAGAGAGTTAACTCTGTCCCAGCCGAAACCAGGACAAACTGGAAGGGACCTTTTGAGATCACCTGGTCCAACCTGCTGCTCGAGCAGGGTCCATGGAAGCAAGTTGCCCAGGATTGTGTCCAGATGGGTTTTGGGTATCTCCACAGACGGAGACTCCACGGCCTCTCTTGGCAGCCCCCACAACAAAAAAAAAAGTGCTTTCTTGTGTTCAGATGGAATTTCATGTGTTTCAGTTTGTACCCGTTGCCTCTTGTCCTGTAACCAGGATCAACAGGACATCCTGCTGATAGCACCAGCTATCAAACAGGAATTATCCCATGTTTCCGTCCAGAAATGTATAGACTTGCTCACATTTATCAGGATTTTTAGCGTTTACGCTAAATTAGTACTCAGGGCCCCATTTAACACCAAGTCTCCCTTGGGTACTATTATCAGACAATCTCTGAAAAGAAGGACAACTTCTGGTCCAAACAAGGTTGTATTACTTAGGCCGGTATACCTTAAAAAAGAACAAATACTGAAACGAGAAACAGAAACAGATGCAGGTAACATTGATAAGATTTCTTAGTTGCACCGGTCAGCTGCGTGCAGGCTGTCATGCATATGAATTATTTTAATGATCATTTGCTCTCAGCTAGCATTTTCAACAAAGAAAAGGTGAGGGGCAGACCTAGAAAAAGAAGCAGCCTCAGAGGAAGTGTAGCTGGGGACAGACAAACCATTTGTCACAACCAGCTTCACTGACTAAAATGAAGGGGACAAAGGGTGTTTTTTAAAAGGAGCCTAGATACAGGAAATAGGGATGTTGTAGAGGACAAGTGAAAATAAGAAGCAAAATCAGGATATGGAAATATGGGGAAATTTGGAGAAATTACTCCAATATGATGGTGATATTCTACATGTGATGCAAAAGAAAGACCTAGGCAGGTACACTGGACGGGGCAGGCACTTGGGAATCTACAGAAGTTAAATTAATCTGCAGGTGAGGGCATGGGTGAAAGTTTCTGTCGTGTGAACTGGAAAGAGCAGCCTACCTTCATGAGACATAACAGAGGAGCACCAGATGGATTTAGATATAGCACCAAGGTGAAGGATAAATGAAAAACAAGTTAAAGCCTGAAGAGAGGTTTTGACAGGATATTTTGTTAAACCACTCTAGTCATGGTGAATAAGACCCTTCCTCATAAGAAGGTGTGCTGGTTTTGGCTAGGATAGAGTTAATTTTCTTCATAGTAGCTAGTATGGGCTATGTTTTGGATTTGTGCTGGAAACAGTGTTGATAACACAGGGATGTTTTTGTTACTGCTGAGCAGTGCTGACACAGAGTCAAGGCCTTTTCTGCTCCTCACACCACCCCACCAGCGAGGAGGCTGGGGGTGCACAAGAAGCTGGGAGGGGACAGGGCCGGGACAGCTGACCCCAGCTGACCAAAGGGATATTCCATACCATAGGACATCATGCTCAGCATATAAATCTGGGGGAAGAAGAAGGAAGGGGGGGACATTCGGAGTGATGGCTTTTGTCTTCCCAAGTAACCGTTACGCGTGATGGAGCCCTGCTTTCCTGGAGATGGCTGAACACCTGCCTGCCGATGGGAAGTGGTGAATGAATTCCTTGGTTTGCTTTGCTTGCGTGTGCAGCTTTTGCTTTACCTATTGAACTGTCTTTATCTCAACCCACAAGTTTTCTCACTTCTACCCTTCTGATTGTCTCCCCAGTCCCACCGGGGGAGGGGAGGGAGCGAGTGGCTGCGTGGGGCTTAGTGTCTGGCTGGGGTTAAACCACGACAGAAGGTATGCTTAGCTCTGGGTCTGAGCAGAAGCAACCTGGCTGTGATAAAGCCATGTGCAGGGTAGAAAGTTTCCCTTGAAATTTGGTTTCCCTTTCACCGGAGGAGAAGAAAGCCTCTCTTGTGTTGGTCATGGTAGTCACACAGGTTTGCAGGAAGCCCTTCCAGTTGGGATTCACTGACCTATAAATATCATCATTTTTTATACTATCTTCATTTTTTTTCTGACCCACATCATCCAAAAGCCATATTCTATGCATGCAATGCAAGGTAGTAAATTTTATTGAGATCTCTAGAGATAATCAGGGAGTAGTAACAGTACATCCTTCACTCCTCTATTAATTGGAGCCTGGATGAGCAAAGACTTAAAAAAATCCATCTTAGAATACATTAGGATCAAAAAACACTTTATACCATGTTGTGGTGACCGGTCTCCAGATAGGAGAAACTTTCTTCTATCCATTTTCAACGCTTTCCAGTCTTCTGCTACCCCAGATGCTATTTAGAGTTCCCAAGCAAACCCACCGAACAACACATTTCAGGGATATATTTGGCCATTTTACATTTTCACCTGTTTTCCAACTGATATCCATGACGCGTAGGTTATGCCCTTGTTTGTTCTACTGTTGAATTGACCCGAATGGGTCTGCTGTGTTCACATGTAGGTGAAAATTGAGCAACATTCAAAAGCCAAAATATGCCACTACTGTACTGTCAGCAGTTCTGAAACTACAGGTCACAATGAGATTTTTTTTAATCCCAGGCATCACAGGTACAGTCCTGTGAAACTCCGTATGGAACAGGCTATCCTTATTCTCAAAACTGTTTCCATCTCCTCCACTATTATTTCTTGGAAGTTTATTGTTTGTAAGTTCCATACAAATATCTATAAAATCAGTAGGAAATCCATGAAATGCAACTAAATTTCATTTTACCCAACCACCACAACACACAAACATTGTGTTATATTCTCATTTGCACTCAAAGGATCCATCTGTAAGTAACAGATAAAGTACATAATACCAAAGGCCTTTTTTTAACAGTTTAATTTCTAAAAATTAAGCACTGGAAAGATAACAGCTTGCCCATTTAGAAGCTAACCTACAGTTCCCTGTGATAGATCTGTGCTGTCACTCTCTTACTCACTTTACCCTGTGGCCTAGGATTCACTATAATGATTATTAATTTTATGTATGTGACCATTCAAATTGCACTAGGATATGGAGAGGGGAGCTCAGAATTTACTCCCCTTTTTGCAAAATTACCTATGGTTGGCAAGCAGAAAGCAGAGCTCCCTGGCATCCCCGAATAACGCACATCTAATGCCTCGGTGCAGCCTCTGCTCAGAGCAGAGCCATGAGGGCGCAAAGACAGGATGACATGAAACTCTTTCAAATATGAATATCTGTCAGCACAGGTAAATAAAAATATTTGGACCAAGTTTAGTGATGAAGAAAAACTACTTTGAAAGACTTTGAGCTAGATAATTAGGTGGTAATGAATGCGGAGCTGCACTTGGTATTCCACTCCAGCACACTGCGGGTGAGCGCGGGCGGGATGCGGAGCTGGGGCTCCGCTGCTCCTTCCATGCATCGCTGAGGCCATACGCAGCGTGGCCTCAAGTTGATTATCGCTGCTTTCCAAAAGGTTGTCAAAACATGTAAACTGCCAGCAGGAGACACACTTTTAATAAAACTGCCTAGTCTCCGGTGATATTTTTCAGTTATGAAAACAGCATCCTTTCATATAACATGTGCATGTGAGCAAGGGAGCATGTAAAACGCTGCGGCAGCATTCCCAGAGAACAGTATTTTCATTACAAGTAGGCAAATTGGATGTTTATGTAGACTAATGTTCTCTATGCTGTCTGTTACATGACAATGAGATGATTTATTGTAAACTGACAAATACACTGTATTTGCAATGTGAGTAACCTGAAGTTTCATACTGTCAATCAGTCCCTCGATTTTTTCAATCCATGTGTCTTAACTCATCGTTTTGGGTGAGAACAGACAAGCCCTATTCAGTATTGCTTGTTTGTGTGTGTGTGTCCACGCATGTGTGTGTAAGAATGGATGAGGACTGCAACACTAATGTTATAGATGCATCAAAACACCCTTAGCACTCAGTATGTCCCAGAACTCTGTGGACTCATTCAATAGTGTCTCCTGTCTTTCTCTAAGAGAAGAGAGGTGGAGATGGAGCCCAGCTGGTCCACAATGCCTGCGAAAGTAATCTTGGGAGATGCAGGGATAGAGTGGATACAAGCATGTCTTTTATGTCCTATGTCCCATTTCAAAACCAAACAAAGCATTTAACAAATGCAAATTTCAGTAACTTCTCTGAGATTTAGGACCCTACATTTCTGAGCTGCTTTAAAAATCTTACCCGCTGAGGCGGGGAGGGCAACAAGAACTAAAGAGATGCTATGGATGCAATGGACGTGAGAAGAGGATGAGGGCTGCCCCCTTCTAAGCAAACATCAAGTACCACCTGCCCTCCATTTCCAGAGAAGGAATATAAATGCAGGTGAGCGTGTAGGTGAAACTACAATTAGAGGTCTAAATTTTGACACAAGTGCTGAAGGGTTGGATGGGCATGGCTGTGGAGGAAGCCAGGAGCTCTTTTTCGAAGCCCCTTGAATCACAGCACTTCAGTTCAAGAGCTTGGCACGGGGAGTGAGGGTGGTAGTGACACAGCGCGTACACTCATTTCATCATGGGGGAAGAGCAAAACCGGGATATCAAACAAACACTGACCTTTACCAATAAACAGCTTTTTTTCCCTTTATGATACATCTTGTTAAAAGCGTCTTCTAGACAGCTAAATACATAGGTGTTATCTTGTTACTGCAGTCTATTAGCATGGCTTTTTTTTTGTGTGTTCTCCTGCCTCCCACGGTCACAGACTCAATAACAGTGTCAATGCTTCATTAACTAACCTCCATTTTTTTTAATTCCCTAATAAATGATCTTATTTGAAAACAGGTTTTCCATTGCATTGATCAGTACCAGTGGGAAAAATAACACTAGCCTTTTCAAGAAAGACGAAGTAAAAATGGAAAACGTGACTCCACATAGCACATCTTTCACAAATACAAGTCAATTAATGTATTTGCATTTGCAGGATTTGTCTTTTGGCCCAGTTTATCTAGGGTTTAATTTCAGACAGAGTGTTTGCCTCTTCCATTAACTTGTTTTTCCTATCACTTTACTCTTCCTTTGTACATCATTCTTTGAAGTTTCTTCCACCTCTCCTTTGTCTGCTCATTGTATGGGCTTTTTTTCTTCCCTGCATTGTTATAAATGCCATAGAACTAGCAAAAGCCCATTTGATTTTTCTTTGCTATAGGAGAGATTTAAAATCATGTAGAAAAATAAGCTGACAGCAAGGGAACCCTTTATTTAAAGGGGAAGGCTTCCTCTAAAGTAACACTGCCAAAAAGGAAGACAAAAAAAGGAATGGTCATAATTTTCCATGCCTCCTCTTTTGTTCTTAGTGCCAGAAGTAAACTTTCTCAATCTCTGCTGCCAAAGAGGGCAAGGACTACCTTCTCTTTGCATCTCAGAATCAAAGATCAAAACAAAGCTGGCAATAGGCATACCTACGCTAGTATTTGTCTTCATAAGCAGTTGCTTTGTATTTAAATTCATCATTTTCTAAGCATCGTAGGCTTCTTTTGCTTTTTTTTCTGCCCATGACAATGCCTTGAGCAACTTTCTGTCAGGGTGCCCCATGATTAATAACCCGTCACAAGCAGACTAAGGTAAGTACTGTGCTTGATTCCTCTGCTGATGGAAATGTTTGTAAACATGGCAGAGAAAAAAAAAACAACATTATGTTGTTACGAGTAGTTAGAGAGCAGGAAAGTCAAACACAGGAACACCCAGGAGCCAGGCAAGCACCCATAGCAATGGTTTCCTCTCTTTGCTCAGCCAGTTGGCAGCAGGAAAAAAAGACTCAAGCTATTTTTCAGTGCTTTCCTTCATGGAGAAATATGAAGGTTAATCAGGAGCCTGATAGACAAATCAATAGACAACGTCTATCAGAGCCCTAAATAGCATTCAGTAATTCTTTCTTCATAAGAGACGCTGCTTACCACATTGTTTTGGGAATCATGCAGCAAGGAGACTCGGTAGGTATTTTCAATCTTCTTTCCATCAGGAGGAGCTCTGATTTAACCTCTACCTTTTCTAATGGCTTTAGTTTTATCAGCCAGAGTCCTGCCTCTGGCAACACACTAGTTTTCACTGAGGTCCTCCTGCTCACCGGTGAGCAGTGCGGCACCCACTGGGACAGCACCCACGGGAGGGGTGGCAGTGGGCATCCGCACTGCCCTCACCTCCCCTGGCTGCAGGGTTCTGCTTCTCACAGGCTGACCCCATCTACTCCAACTTTTGTACCTTTCCACCCATGTTGGACCTTGTCCTGCTTTTCGCTTCCCTTGACAACTGTGCAGATTTTATCCTCTTCGGGCTCTGACACTGAGATCTCTCTTTCTGTCTCAGCCTCTCTTTTTTTCTTGATGTCCTGACTGCAAATCCAACACAACTGTATTTCAGGGAAGTGCTGACCCTTTAATATAAATTTCATTCTGGAGAGGATAATTTCTGTGGATTGGCAAAATCTAGCTGTGCTGTTTGGGATTATTTCTGAACTGCTTGACGATGTGAGGCGTTCAACTCCGGGCTGCAGTCAGGACCCGACCCTCAGAAAATTAGTTGCTTCCCATGAGGATAGGAGATTTAACCTCAGCTCACTCAAAAATACTTCATCTTTCATTTTGGTTTCTGTTATAGATTTAGTGTGACACTCCTCAGCACAGTTTCACACCTAGCCCACTCTGCCAGATTTAACTGAAACTACTAAAACACGCCAGAATACGGAGGTAACTACTGCCTACAGAAATAATGAGACTTTTTCTACAGTCCTCTTTTACAGGCACACACTGCTTGCAAGCACAAAATGGTGCACCGTTTAAGGCTTCCCATAGTTCTGGAGAATTTCACCACTGACAGAGCATTTAATTGCTGTTTTCTTAATCATTTTTATTCCTGGCACACTGTGGTGTTTGGGGAAGTCACTGTGCCTGCAGGAGTTCTGTTTTAGTCAGTCTGCCTCCTAACGTTCAGGCACACAATCTTTGTAACACCTACTTTTTAGCCAAGAAACTGCATCCTCAAAGGACTCCAAAATACCAGAATGTCCATAAGTTATCCTCTTACTATAGCGGGCACTCTGAGCTAGAGGCCATCCTTCCCTACATACAATTCTTAAACCAGAGAGAGAATAATCTCTAAGAAACTTCATTACCAACATCAAATTCAGGTTCAGTGATTGACAGTGAGGTTGTCTCTACCCTGCAGTCAACGGTTGCAGGTCACCATGCAGTTTGCTGCTAACTTGCTACTTCAGGCACTAAAAACACCTGGGCTTCAGCAGCACAAAACACAGTGCAAGCTCCAAAATTCACACAGAAGCTGGATAAATGATCGTTTCTTCTCTCATGCTGAGACCACGCTGCTACAGCTAGGTGCTTGCTATAGCTACACTGCAGTAATAACCACTGCGGTTAGCTGAGAGGTAACTCAGCTGTGTGTCTGGAGGAGCATTCATACCGTTTCATCACATTAAACACATACATCCACACTAAACATCATATAAGCAAGGCTTCTAGTCCACCTATTTATTAAATCTCTACTTCTAGTCTTTTAGAAAAAACAAAATCTTAAAAGGGTTCTTAAAAAGCTTTTTTAAATGCCCTGTTCACTTTTCAGTGGGATTCTGTTGCAAACCAGAGTGTCATTCTTCAATTAAAAGCTGTATGATAACACATATACTGCAGGAGATGGCTGAACATGATTCAGTTTCAGCGCTTCTTGACTCTTACACATCTTTTTCACAATGTTAATGTTCTCGGCATAATTTGATGTAGCATTTTAAAAGAGCTTACACGAAATTAGGAGCAGAAGTATAAATCCCAGAAGCAGAGGCATAATTATCTGGGGAGCCGTATCTTTGAGACAGTATCATATACAATTTCTCCAATAAAATTTTATGAGCAAAATGCTGAATGTGAGATAGCACAAAGCAGAAAACCCCCTTTCATCACTGTCTCACGTCAGTCTGAGAGCAGGACTCCACAAAGCTTTGTTCACAGGGACCACATCACGAGTTGGAGGTCACAAAATCTAGCCCCAAGCCAATATATACAGTTCCTCTTCCCCATTTCCCTCCTTCGCTCTCTCCAGTCCTTCCACCTTCCCCAACTGGTCTCCTGCCCTGTCTCTTTTCACCTCTTTGTGTCCCTGGGGCTGAGGACAGGTATCAGACTGGTCTGACCCAGCATCACAGCACCTTTGGAAGAGACCTTGCAGAAATGTCACTTAGCGGGAGATGTAGAGGCAGCAAGAAAGCAAAGGAGGCAACTTCTGGTCTAGAAGCTCTTGGCCCCATTTTGCTCCCACTAAAGTTAGTGAGGGTTAAACCAGAGCACATCAGTGGCTACTACATCAAGCTCCAGTATGTTCAATTAACAGAAATAATTCCACGATATGGAAAGCTATTTATCTAACCCCATTGGCCTTTTAAACAGGACTCTTCTCTGCCGACTTCACACCAGTCTTCATGTTCCAACAGGTTATTGACATGCTACCAATGCTATGTTTGATTTTCCTTGGGCTCTTCATGTTAGCCAATGCCACATACATCTAAGTGTTCTCAGTTCCCTGTTGCTGGTACACCTAGTTTCATCAGCTCAGGTTATGAATACAAATATGATATATATTATTCATATTGCTTTCTAATTTTAAGCCATATTAGACTTTACAGTAAGGACCATATTCTACACTCTGCAGGCTCTACCCAGTCCCAGTGTCCATAGGTTGGTATGCAAGTGAGGACACAACTTTTCCCTAACTACATTAAAACTCCAAAAATCAGCCAAGCTAAGCCAGCCTAATTTTACATTCAGCTTGCAAGCAATAAATTATTTCCTTTTCAAAAAGTTGCTCTTCGCAAGAATAACTTCGCAAGAATAGTCAGGTGGGCTTTAGTAACAATGCAATGTTCTGGAAAGTTAGGTACATGTGAAAAGGCACATAGCACTTTTTTAATCATTTTTCAGTGAATTGGGTCCAACTTATCAAACGTATAATCACAGGGTTTGCAGCCAATAAGATTTGTAGTCCACTTACAAAATTCATCTTTTCATGTATGTTAGTTACTGAAATACTGAGAATAGAAATATGTCTAACAATGCTTTGCTAATGAGCTAAAACTATTTTTTTTCTTTAATGTTTCAATCTCTAATTCTAAATCCTGCATGCAATGGGCATGCAGATGGTTCTATACACCTTTTTTTTTAAAAAATGAAGATATTTGAAATAACTTAGTTCTAGACAAGTTCTCTGGATAAGAGTATGGAAAACAAACATGTTTCTTCTAAACAATGGACTACCACACTTATATCTAATCCTGCTCTTGTCTGCGCTAACATAAATCAGGACAATAACTAAAGCCAATAGGATGACATGGGGTCAAACCAGTTTGAAATCTGAATGAAGACCACACACTTTTCATCCTTTAGAAACACTCTTACCATTTTGCTGTTGCTTCTCCTAACTAGGCTTCGCTTTCTGGTTTTCACATACCAGCATTAGACTAACACACATATATTCGTGGATTTAAATTGAAATGAAACAAAAATAAATTGAATTAAATGGTACTCTCCAAGAGTAAGTCAGACAATTTATAAGCTCTCTGATGCCATTTCCTTTAATGATATACAGGTTTATTAAAATAGTAGTTTTGATGTAGATCTCAAATTCAAAATTGCCATTATAAAAATTCCTGATCTGGTTCATTTTTCATTGCATGGTGAGCCTAAAGAGCCTTCTCAGCGTGACGAAGGCATCAGGGGAACAGTTCCTTCAGTCTCTGACAGCAAAACAAGACTGTCATTGACTCAACAGAAGGGACACCATCCGAAAGCTCACAGAATTCAGTGAATCAATGGTGATTTGGACCTGAGGCAGGTGAAAAAGGAAAACAGTGATTCCAGCAATAGTTCATCATCCAGAAAGGCAAGAGAATCACAAGCCAGGGAAAGCAGCTCTCCATCCCGCACTCATTGACATCTAAAAATCACCGGATAATATTGTATTTTGGGGTCACAAGGCGATGAATTAATACTACATAATCAAACGTATTTCAGGTGTTTTAACATATATTTTTCTGCAGTGGAATTTTCTTCCCTTCTTTTTTTTTCTGTATACTTTTCCCTTTGATGTCTAAATTAAGGTGAAAAATGTTAAGGGAAAACATTCAGTTGTGGTGCAATGTGTTTCCCTCTTTCATTCGAACTGCCATGGAGAACTTTATTTACATTTTTTCCTTGTTACGTTTTCTGAGGTTTTTTCTAATTAGCTTTATGCTTTGTTTCAAATCGTCTTCCCTTTTGTTTTAAATATTGCAGCTCATATCTTACTCTGTGGCACACAGATTCCTTCTGCAGGCTCAGATGGGAGTTTATCATGCCCTTCAACTGCTCATAGTTCATTTTAAACAGAAGCTTTGTCCTCTTCAGTTTGAGATAAAAATCCTTAAAATCAAAGGCTAATAGTTAGAAGAGCCTACATTTGAAGTGCCTTGAAGTCTTTGGTTTTCCTTTCGTTTCTGTGGGCCTCGGATCAGCCTGTACAGTCCTCTTTGTTCATTTATAACCACAAAGAGGAGATTCTCTTTCATTTATCAGAACCGTAGCCACTCAGATAAAAAAAGAAATTTTTTTATAAGTGATGTTGCGGAGTTACAGTTATTTAATGATCTTATAAGCTAAAGGCTCATTACATGCCTCCTTTTAGACCCCTGCTAAGGATCTGAGCAGGACTAGCCTACACACAGAGACTGGGCTGGTCTAACTAAGCTGAACCTGTGCCTGCAGAAGACCCAGCGAGAGAACACTCTCATTGGAGTGTGTCGTCAGAGCGAAGCCAAGCACGAGCCCGAGGTGCCTTGCCAAAGCCGGTGGGGTAAATCGGGAGCCAGGCTTGGCCCCACGCGCCTGTGCTGGAATCTGAGCTGTCACCGCCACATGGAGCCAGGATTGACTTATTAAGAGTTTGACGAGAGGCACTTGGTATGCTGCAAGGAAGGCAGCCTTTGCGTGTGCGTCGGGAATGAAGGAGTTATGGCGTTTCTATGGGTCCTGCGAGCCTTTTATTTCATTCAGCTCTCCACTGCTGCACAGCGTGAACTGACTGAGCCCCAGAAGAGGTTAACGAGCACAACAGCCATCATTTGTGAGGAGTGGGAAAGAGCCATGTGCTGCACCAGCTTCTTTTCAAGGCTCCTGATTTTTTTTTGTCTTCACACTGGCACAAGGGCAAGCACCCAGCATAGCTTGTCTCGAGGAGCTTGGCAGCACTCTCCTCTCCTGGCAAACCTCACGAAGCCAAATAAAGTAATCTGTGCATTGTCTATTCCTTCGCTTGGGTGACTTTTAAGTTGGGAAAAAAAGGACTGGGGGGTGGGATAAGACTTTTGGATTTGGGGCCCTGTTACCATTCATACCGTAAGCGTCTTGCTTGGGACAAACTAACTGAAATTGTCTATTGAAATCCCACCTATTAAGTCGAAATTATTTTTTGAGACAGCTCCCTCTCCCCCCATCCTCCTCCCCTCTTTTCTGAAGCCATCATTGCATAGATTTATTCTATTCAGCCCTCACATTAGCAGATGTGAATGAGGGAATCTGACTGAGCCTGTCAAGGCAAAGAAAGCCATGAAAGAAGAGAGAGAAGAAACATTACACAACTATAATGGCAGCTACAATGGAAATATGCTGGCGTGAAAACAATTAATGCAATCGGTGCTCTAAGTTCATGGCTTACCCTGAAACCAAGCAGCCCCTGGAAGCACGAAGCTTGTCGCAATGTAGGGACAAACCCCAAGCCACTGAGGAAAGCACAAGTAAAAAGGTTTTGCTGTGCATACAAAGCTGGTCTGGGAAGGGGCTTCAGCAAGTGACTTCTTTGCCGTAAGCTTCTGCGGCAGCTGCCACACGCCGTAGCCTTGCTCGGGGACCAGAAGGTGGCCAAGATAACGTACTGCAAGGCTTCGCCTCGCTGATGTGTATGAACCCTTGCAACCGCGCCACTGGGTGTGATAGCCGGTCTAAGCAGTCTTCCTCTCCTCTGCCCGTCCAAGGATCCAAACTCTTCCCCTTCGCAATGGAACAAAAAGCCAAAATCCTGAAAAGTTTTGCAAATCAATAGCCCAGGGGAGAGAATAAAGGGGAAGGTCAGCTGAAGTGTTTTCTTTTGATCATCTGAAGTGCCCCAAACCAGAAAAATAAAAATTTTCATCTAGAAAACGTTGAAATAGGCAGTTTCAAGAATTTGTCCCTTCCTGAAAACAGGCTTTGTTGTAACTAAATACCGTCTCACAGGAAAGAAGAAAGAACATTTTCTGGAGGCCTCTAACTAGCTCCGTTACAAGTACACCCATCTATGACTGACTTCAGATGTCCCTCATAGCACTTATGAGTCACACAGGACTAGTAGTACAGTACAACATTTGCACAGCAGAAGTGCCAGTTTCCCAAAGCTCACGCCCCTAATGACCCATGGTAACAGAAGCAATAATTGGACCAAAAAAGTGAAGTATTACAGAGCATGCAAGTCCTTACCAGCCTACATGGCAGCATGTCTAAAACAGGATTAAAATTCGTAACATAATTTGGATATTTTTGCCTTCCAGGATTAATATAAACAAGACAAAGGGAGACAAGGGAGAGAAGTGGAAGTTTTCCCCTCTGAGGTGTTGTGATGTAAGAAAGAGATACGAAGAGAGAGACCTTCTGCTGATGTCATTGATCAGACACGTGACCATCTAAATCACTAACCATCTCCTGGGCCTCGAGGGCAGAGATCAGGCATGCCGGGGAAGGAGTTGCTAAGGCTCCCTCTGAGCACTACCAAAGATTTCACCCACCCATCTCCACCATTTCCAGGAGCACCCTGAGAGGGCAATGAATTTTACCCTTTGAGACAACCTGATTTAACTTCTTCTCCATACCCTCAAATTTAGGGGCTTTCTTTGACCTGTTGCAGTTGCAGCAGCACTTTGACACAACTGTCACTAGATCTCCCATCTGGTATGTACACATGTATAATTGCTCAAGAGGGCATCCCATGAACTTAGCTAGTCCCTATTCCCTCTGCGCATGTCAGGATTTACTTTTAAAATACCTTAGCAATCTGAATTACAGACTGAATAGATTAAAAATATGTTTTTTAAAAAATATTGTTTTGGTTATTTACAAAGGAGCTCTTTCTTTTCTAAAATTATACTTGCATATATTATGCAACAGGTTTCTAGCTGTCTTCCCACATTGTACCATTTCATTTGCATCTTGTTTCCTTTTAACGCAGCAATAAAAGAATGGTATACATATTGTGGTTCTACTTATAACCTACCTCCTTGTATAAATAGAAATGATCCCTCAAAACGCAAAGGAGATTCATCAGGGTCTTTTTCCTTTCTTTCTTTCTTTTTAAAATCATCTCTTTCCTTTGTAGTTATAAATAAGGCTTCTTTTCTTCCCTTTTGTGAAGTCTAGAGTAGCTATCAGTCACTGATGTAGGTCACAAACTTGTTACACACTACAGTGATAAATCACTGTCAGGAGGCAGCTACTGTAGAGTTAAACAGGGCTCTGTCCCACATTAATGCAGCAACACATACAAGTAGACCTGCAGTATCCCACTTCACCTGAAAATCCTAAAACGCGCAGTTATTTTCCCGAAGTAAGAGTCCCCAGCAAGTCTTTTTCATTTTCCAGGGGAGATGTACATTTCCACTGAGCTCTGTAGCAGCCCGGGTGCCCCAGGGCAGCCACTGTCAGAGCGCGGAGTTCGGAGATCTTGGGGGACTTTGCTGCTTAGCCATTCCAGGTCTGGCCCAGGAAACAATCAATGAACCAGAGGGAAAGGGAGGGAGGGAGGGAGGGGGAGATGGTAGGTGACACAGAAAATCTGGCCCTAAAGAAGAAGGGCTGAACAATAGTTTTACTGTTACAGAAAATAAATGAGTTTAGAGTCAGTGCAAACATACGGTGCTATCGAAAATCTCAGCTTGTTAGGAGAAGGTTTCCTGAATGCCAAAAAATAAACCAGTTATCGAGTGTCGTACATCAACTTTCAAATTCAAGTCCGAGCCTCAGACTTTGTACACTATGGAACTAGTTCACATCTCAAATTTTAATTTCAAAATGACAAAACTGTATATACATCATCCAGTTACCTTATTGCTCTGCTTCATATGCAGTCCCTAAGGCAGTACTTAAGTTATCCAAAGGAGCATATTTTCTCTGCTCCTTTTTGTTCAAAATAGAGTAGACAACATAAACAAGATGTTATAAGCCCGCTATGCTAATTAGATTATTATTAGAATGCACAACTTCTAACTATTTGACAAAAAAGCAGAGAAAATTAGGAGTGCGGCAGCAAGCGGCCGTGTTTGCCAGCTCCCTATTATGACAGGGTGTAAATAGAGGTTAGGCTCATGCCTCCGTCTGCGAGGAGGTCACATCAAACCGCTTTCACCCCACAGGCAAGGTGAAAACAAGACCACACAGACAAAGAGGAATTGAGCTTCAGCTGGCATGACTGGAACCAATGCCAGTCAAAGAGTTCATTGAACAGTTCAATCATTTATCTTGACAGGATATGATTCTTTTCAGGCTCCTTCTAGCACTCAGGCACAGCCAGCTCCTTAAATACTGACACAGTATTTAATAGCTCTAATGATCCAAATGAATATTTAGTCTAGAAAATTAACTTTTGATAACAGTGGCTGATATACCCTCTTATAGCATACTGTGTTTATCAAATGTTACGGTAATTTATCACTCGGGAAAACAGAATGTTAGCTTTTATGGACAGACTCCAGTACTTCTTTTTAAATGAAAGTTTAGTGAGGGATTTACCATGGTCTGTACCACACAGGTTGCCAGAGTATGAATTTGACGTCCTTAATGCCAAAACACATACCTCTGTCACTCAAGAGGAAGCAATAGTGCTGCTGGACCTCCCATTCAGCAGGGTGTAAATCATGTTTTATGCATTCATCCTGCTTAGTCTGACTTCCAAACCTATAACTATCAGAGAATTTTCACATTCTCATGAATCACATTACTGACATGTTTTAATATCTCCACACAGGAAAAACAGGGTTTTAATAAAGAAGATTTAGCCAAGGCTGAAATTAGACAGTAGCAGGTCCCAGTTTTCTTATAGCTTTGGTCCGGCTGGGGAATTTCCAGGTTTCACAAGAGTCTTGCTGCAAGAGGGGCCATGTGGGGATAAAAGCCCATAAGTTTGCAATAGGATTTCTTCCCAGATCCATCCCATGCTGCATCACAGCACTGTGCGGCTTTCTGTGTTTTACCATTGATTTTAAGGGGAATGGATCCAACACTAATTACTTTTGCGGTCACACCTATGACATCTCTAGGCCAACTGGACACAAAGCCAACAGCCTATTCTCCCTTTTTAACCAAATTTGGATAAATGTCTCCTTTTCTTACAACTAACTGGCTCTTTTTCTAGCTGCTCTTGAATGGATTTTGGAAACACCTCCTTAAGTCACAAGTCACAGTTTTTTCTCCCCTCGTTCTGAAAACATTTCAATTACATTCAGGGGCAATTTCTCTACTCTCTGCTGCCATGAAACCACTTTTTGGGCTGCAATGAATACAGTATTCAACCTACCTGATAAACTCAGCTTCGGCATCATTAACATCTCTCTGATAACAACCCAAAATCAGATGATTTAAGTAAAATGTGCCATCTTGTCCAGTCATAATTCAAACATGCATCTAAGCCCAAATCTGCAAAAGGGCTAAAGCCCCAACATGCAACTTGGGCAGAAGTTAAGGACCAGTCCTCACAATCCACCCTAAGTCCTCCGGCACAGCACTAAGTCCCACTCATAACTGCTAGTACAGCATCTGCTTTTAAAAGATACTTAAAATCTTCATTCAGTGCTTGGAGAATCCAGCTCACCCCAGTAGGTTGTTATCTGGACTAATTGCCCCAACTATAAAAAATATGCATTATTTTTCTCTTCTGAAATTGTCTAGCTATGCTTCCCTCCTACATTACTGCCTTTATTATAGAGGTACTAGCTAGCATTTTTGTCATTAGTTACCTCTTGGCTTTGTGTAATTAAACAGACTTAGCCTCATTAGTCTCTTACAGAAAACCAGATTTTCCAAGAGCTTCATTTTAATACTAACACATTGACTTTAGTGCATTGTGGCAACTAATTTTTAACATCAGTAAGAGTTAAACTATGTTGTCTATGTGTTCATGTCAGAATTCATAATGGTCAGTGCTCATAATAGAAACAGTCAAAATATTTAAGCTAATACTTTTGGACCAACAACATTGATATGAAAGTTTTCATGAAAAATCTTAATTATGCTTCATATTCCTAAAAGAAAAAATATTTCATTAAAAATATTCTATTTCCCATAAATTTTACTTGCGGTTTAGAGGAAGAAGTGCATTCCACCAAACAAACAATTACAGAGGTACTCTTTTAGGAACACACATTTTTACAGCACAGCAGCATGCCCTGTCCCCTGGGCTGGTGACACATTTTGCAGCAAAGAGACAATGGAAAAATAGCCAAAGAGATCAAATCCCCCATTTCCTGAATGACTGCTCTAACAAACTACGCTGTTCAAGAGAAGACAAGTGTCAAGTGGTACCAGCAACACCCCTGGCACATGCAAATGAAAATAGATATGGCATCCACAAACCATGTACATCCTGAATTTGGCACAGACCACGCTGCCCACGTTGCTTTGCACTACAGGTAGGGAAGAGCTGTTGTACTCTTTGGTGGCAAGCAAGGACTACAATACCATTAGCACCACAAATTAATAACATAACACATACCCTAATACAGGCCTGGCAAGCATTTATGAAGGACAGAGTGAGATCTGTTCACCTCTCCATCAGGTTACTCAAGTCAGTTAAGTGCAACAGGCTTATAAAAGGATGCTTCGTCCCTTTTCAGGCTTTGCTCTGCTCCTGCCAGGCTGGCAGTCTTTCCAGGCACCCGCAGACCAAGAGAGTGAGGGGCTCCCCAGGCCTTGGGACAAAAGGTGGGTGCACACAGGAACGGAGGTGCCCAGGCATGCATGGTGCTTCTGGGGCTCTCGCCGTTTCTACCACACAGAGAGAGCGGGGCAAAGAGGCACCTAGATGCTTTGTGATCCCAGGCATCCATGTCTTCAGCTGCACTCAGTCGAGTTTTTAATTGATATGGCCATATGTCCAAGCACTGCCTAAGCATTAACTCAGTAAAGAGAACAAAACCCAAACCCCTTCTGAAGTCAGCAATAACCAGAATGAGCGAGATTTCTGATTACTTCTGTAAAGGACTCTGCGTGACCAAGAGTCTAAGAGACAAAACATCTCGGTGCATCTATCACATGGAAGGCAATTACAGAAAAGCAATCTGTAGCACTTGCTGACAAATAATAATTTAGGAAATAGAGAATAAAATACACCCTACCTGGTATCATAAACTGTAGTTTCACCAAGGGATTTTCATGGTGCTATTAAGTTTGAGAGACAAGCTCAAGTGGTTTGAATAATAGAAAGAAGAAAATACAACTTCCACAACGTTATGTCTCAAAGCACACTTCCTTGTATGTAATAGATAGGGCAGCCTCACTCCAAATACATTTGAGATTTTCTGTTTCATGTTCTGCAGATGATGTTTGCAGCTCTGTGCAGGTATCTAATTTCCAACCAATCTAAGACATTACACCAGGGGCAGCATGAGGTTATAGCAACAAGCCAGTCAACAAACAAATTATTCAAAGACTGCTCAAAATAATACTGTAATTCTATCTATTGTGCAACCTTTGCTTTCAAAGGATGGAGCAATATGCTGCTCACTGGACAGGTTTTCATAAACACCAACAAAATACAGTTTAGATATTCTCACTCAACTTTAAGCAAAAATAATAAATATTTCCCTTTATGATATCACTACGATATTTTTTTAGTTCTGCATGAGTGCCAAGTGACCAAACACTTTTAATTTCTCTGCATCAAAGGGTAAAACTAAGTGGGAGTATAAGTCTGCACCAACATCTTGCTTTTGGATAAAGAAATGATAGATGAAATACAAAGTTTTTATGGCAAGATGATGACACATTTGAGGCATCTTGGCCAAGAAACTGAGATAATACATTTTCTTATGCAGCACTTGCAAGAATAGGAATTGATGATTAAAGATTTGTGAATTCTTTAAGACAGTCAGTCTGCTCTTCCAAGGAGTGTAGATCCCCGACTCCATCAGAGCTATACCCATTTATATGACCCGGCCATCTAGGCTGCAGAGTGTAATAGCCCTTTACAAAAGCCTCTGAAAGAAATCAAGTGCATATGGAATAAATTTCCTCCAGTGGATTATTAACTGACCAAACATAGGAAATAAAGGAAAGGAATAGATTGCCAATTTTTCACATTAGAGAGAAAATATTGACAAAGAAGTGAGATGCATGACTATGCTGAAAGTGTAGGTGAAAATGGAGTTAATAATGAGGCAACAAAACATATTATGTTACAAAAATATTTGGGGAGGTCAGTTGTAAGGCCAATTGAGTGAAGAGCTGCAAAAGGATTTCACAGCAAGTCAGGGGGGACAAGCAGCAAATTAAATCCTGCGTTAATCCACACACACATGGAAAAAATAACCATGACCCAAGGATGGTCTTTAAATCAGTATTTACACTCCATAAAAGGATCTGGGAGTCTTGTGGCTCCCTCTCTGAAACATCAGATCAATGTTCAAGAATAGGCAGAAAAGCATATACAATGCTAAGAATTTTAAGGAGAATTGAGAACGAAACAGAAAAACTACTGTTATGTAGCAATAGAAATCTATGAGGCACAAACATCTTGAATGCTGTAGGCAGCTTGGCTCATCCCATTTCCAAAGCAACAGAGGTGAACTAGAAAAGGTTTTAGCTCAGAGAAGGGCAAAACTCAGGTCAGAGGTCCAGAAAGACTCCCGTATGAGGACAAACTGGATAAACTATAACCCGTGTACCTGGAAAAGAAATAACGGGGGCAGAGGGTGGAGGGATATGATACAATTCCACAAAGTCACAAAGAGAGTATTAGCTGTTTCTCACACTCCAGCACGTAGGGACACACAACCACAGTATCTGACAGAAGGTTTAAAATAAAAGAGATGGTTTTTTTCACACAGCATGCAACTGCATTGTGGAAGTCACCGCCACAAGATGCTATGAAGGCAAAAAAAGAACATAAACCGGGTAAAAACAGCTGGTTACAGGTGAAAGCCTGAAGAAGTACTTTAAAAACATTATTTTACACTTGGCCTGTTTCTTATACTCTTTTGCTAGACATCCAGTACTGGGCACTGTCAGGAAGATGATACCAGACTAAAAGGCCTTTGATTTTACATGGTCTTGTTGCTATGCTCTTGCATTTTCATATACATTAAGGGTTAAATTCAGAATAATGTCTTCACTCAGGAGTTTTGCCAAGAACACAAATTTGGGCATTTTGCCTCTCAAGCACTGTGACAGGAATTAGTTAAATCTACCTTTGTAACGGACACAGTGCTTAAAACCTTCACTGCTGTCCTCAGTGCTGCTGTCCTTGGGTGCAAGACTGTCATCAGCACAGTCTCTTTTCCCCCTCGTCTTTGGTTGTGAGATATAACACTAACTGAAGAATTCACCCTCACTCTTCTACCATATCTCCTCTCGTTACTTATCAGCAGATCTGGAAACTTTGCTCAATAATAGCACTCAAGTTTTAACGTGATAGATCCATTAATGGAAAAAGGCTGCATTGCATTGATCCTGAATCAACAATAGTACACCCAAGTGCAACCTATAGCTGCTCTACTATTCTATTTTTGAGGAAATTGTATTTAAAACAGCTCAAATGCTGAGAACATGTAAAGTCAAATCACATACAGGCAACACGAAAATTTAAGGTTGATAATATACATCACTTTGTGGTAAGAATTTCCAGAAAGAGTCAGCTTTTACAACCAGACTCAGATGCTATTTACTCACCTAAATAATTATTAGGAGGTTTTCAAAGGAGCTCAGCACTCAGTGTGCTGAAATCTTTTGAAAACCTGGTCATAATAGTCACAATGGGAACTGAGCTCTTTTGAAAAACTAGTCACAGCTGAGAGTGCCAAGCCAGCGAGAGCTGGATCTCAGACAGAAAACTTGCATCACAACACCTCTTGAAATACTCAGCGGTGGTTGATGGGAACAGATGAGTATCTACTCTACCCTCTGATTGCAGCCTGCATCAGGTGAACAACCAGTTGTGATTTTTCCGTTATATTGATTTCCCAACAGGAAACCCGGGTTCCAAAAAACCTTTTCCGAGTGAAGATATTGACTTTGAGGCATCAATTTGATTTTCCCTCAGAACATCGCTTCCACACTCGGTAGCTCCCAGGACCTCCAGGCAGCCTGTGCTTCCCAACTTGCGGATCCACAGAAGCCAAACTAGTGAGCAAGAAGGAAATCTATGTCTTTAAAATCGTAATTCTGCAGAATTTTGCGTAATGGGCACTTGGAAAGGAGATATCTGTGGTCGTCCTAAGCCCAGCCATCTGTAGTCCCATAAACTCTGCAGCTCTTCATGCTTTCAGGTTTCTAGTTGCTTGGAGTCTTTATGCCCACAGGGTGTGTTTCAGTTGTCTAGGACTGTTTTAGATGCCTCATGGTATCCCACGTGGCTGCCAGGTGCTACTCCAGAAGGCCACAGCACTCACTAGTCCTGAACATCCAAAGGCATCTAAAGAGGCACTAGATGCCTGTGTTTAGGCACCTGAATTGCTACAAGCCTTTCTGCTCCTTGGCAGAGTTTGAGACAAGCTACTACATCTCTGAGGAGTCCAGTGTGCCAGGCAGATGCTTTACCCAGCAGACAAGGCAGAAAATGGTGAACATTTTCATTTTTTCTGCAGTAAAATTTCTTCAACTCAGCCTCTGAATATTTACATTCTGAGTTGGAACAAAACAAAGTTATTCAAAATCAAAATATCTTCTACAAGAAAGAAGAGTTTGCTTCTTACAGGTTCTAGCTAAATGCTGCATAGGAAGTCTGTGAAACAGAGTTTTCTGCATTGTTCCTCTCAGCCACAAACTAAGAGATATGAAGACTTACCTATCTACAATTAGACAATAAGAAAATAAGAAGTTGCACTAACAGAAAAGACTAGAAGTTTTTTAACCTCTTATTTACAAAGAAATAAGTTTCTTTTGTCTTTTTTAAAGGTAATTCTTTTAAATATTCTCTTATTGTAGAATTACAATTAAAGAAAATTTAAGAATTTCCTATTTACCCTCTCTACACACTTCATAATACCTCTATTCATTTCATCTCTTTTTAGTCTTCTATCTACTCCACACAGGGATTCATCACTTCCTGTTTTTCTAATAATTGCCATTTTCGTTCTTCAGAGCCTTCCAAATCCTTCTATATCCTTCATGGGATGGGATGATCAGAACTGGACACCACAGTCAGAATAAGGCTGAAGAGAATTTCTGTCATTAAAATATTCAGGCCGCATCTTTAGTTATCTATTTGGTCTTCTCCTAGGAAGCAGAGGTCTTTCACCCCAGGAGGTCAAACCAGAAGCTAACATTTAGTTCACCTTAGCATATTAATGCTATTGAACAAGGTGAGGTTCACAAGGTTATGCCACAGTGTTCTTCCGTGATAAAGTTATTTCCCCAACTGATACCTGAAGTTTTTACATAATTTCACATCTGCAGGTCAAAAATTAAAAACAAACAAAAAAAGCTGAAGTTTGAATTGCATTGTCCTACAGTGCTATTCCTTATCCCTAAATAACTACGCACAGCCAGTCAGCGTTTGTCATGTATGTACACTCACATGGTACAACTCATTGGGGCTGGAGGGACTTTCGGATTCTGGCTGGTCTAATGTCGTTGATGATGCACAAGAAGAGGATGCTAAAGAGGGTGTGAATGTGGAACAGTCTGTCTGTACACTACTATAACGTTGCTTATGCTAAATGATATTAAAATACATTCTGCAATCAGAGAGACAGAGATATAGTGCTGGGTGCGAGTCTTGGAAGAGTATCCGGCAGGGCCAGGAAAAGATACGTCTGCAAAGACAAGTGATGTTACAAGGGCTGAAGAGTTAACATTGTTCCTGCTTAGAGTTTCACATCATCAAACCTTCGTTCTGTTGCTTATAACCTCAGTGGATTTGAAATCACTACATTAAAGCTCCATTTACAGGTGGTTTTCATCTTTGTTTTTTCATGTAAGTTATTTGATTACATCTCCAAAGCTTAAAAAAAACCCCAAACAATGTTTCCATTTTTAAAATTTGAAAACAAGTCAAGCACTCAAAAACTAGAAAGTTTCTAATTTATAACGCCTACATAACCTAGTTTTTCCTCTCTTCAGGTGAATACTTCATGTTACTGTCTCTAATTGCTAAACTGAACAATCCTCTTGGGGAGGGCATTTAATTCTGGACTCATCATACTTCTAAATACTTGACTTCTCCATCAAAACTTTCAAAACTGTAGCTTTTTTTTTTATGTTAGACATATCCTAAACTTATCTACGTTTGTAGATGAGGACTTTGCACAGTTCTTCACAAGTGCCTTCTGTACAGAGCCTTGCCACGCATGTGAGCCTTTGAAGAGGTTTTTCTGTGTATGTGTGCTCAGCCTAATATCATTGCCAGTAACACTGACTTTACATTTTGATGCTTATTTAGACTTTCCAGTGTGTTTAACACAAACTATAGTCTTTTTACCATACCTTTTGTATAACTGGAAAGAATCCTTGTATGTTTATTTCATCACAGTAAGAAAACAGTGAACTTTCTAATGAGGTTTAGTCTTCAACATACAAGGTATGAAGCAGATTCTTTTAGATGGAACTTCAGTAGATGCTCCTGTATATTTGAAATCACTCAGATTTTTTTCTTCGTAGTGTATCCACAACACTTACATACTCAGTGGGAGTCAGGGGAAAGGGAATAGTTCGCTGGGTGCTCATTTCTTGAGATGCACCGTATGTTTGTGCAGGTATCTGGATGTATCCTCTCCCCTCCACCTCGTGTCCTATGTACTCTCTGCAACTAGATGAATGCTTCCAAATTTCTCTCTCATATAAAAAACCACGCACCATTTTAATATTGCCATAATCACATTTTTATATATTTATTTTATGTATTTTATATATTTATTTTATATTTTTTAATACGCATTTATTTTATATATTTCTTTTTATATATTTATTTATACCCACATGCTCTCAGACTATTTCTAGGGAAATCGGTACACCTCAAATCACGTAAACGGGTTCACGCTTTCACGCCCCGGCTTGTCTCCTCTGGGTTCCCGTGGGGTTACCCAGGCAGGGAGCCGCCTCCCCCACGGCTCTCGCAGCGGGATCATGGGGACCGAGGAGCCCCTTCCAGGTGCTGCTGCCTGCGGGGTTTGGTTTTTTATTGGGGGGGGGGGGGGGGGGGGGGTTGAAGCTGTGGCTTGGGCTCTGCTGCCCTCCGGTGGTCCCGCGGGGAGGGTCCGGAGCTCGGAGGCGGGGGACGGGCGGGTGCCCCGGGAGGGAGCGGGACGCTCCCTCCCGGGACACCCGCCCGCCCCCCGCCTCCTCCGAGCCCGCTGCAAAACAGCCCCAGGACAGGGCAATCCGGACCCCGGAGATGCCAGGTAGAAAGCCCACCCTTGTCTCTCCCCTCCCCAAACAGGCTGCGGCAGGAAAAGATTTAAGGGGAAAAAAAAAAAAAAAAAAAAAACCAAAACAACAAAATGCGTGCGCTGAACTGAAGAGGGACGGAGGACGCGGGTGGAGAAACTGCATTTTATTCCTCAGCATTAACTTGTACTGGAGCCAGCCTCGCCCGGGGTGTCACTTTTGGAGGCGCTGACACACACCCATAGTGAAAGGCAGACAAACTGTAGAAAGGCAGAAAGGAGAGAAGATGTAGCCAAGGCAGAAGGGAGAGTGGCTTGTCTGCATCTTTGAGCAACGGAGCCAAAAACGCAGCCTGAGCTTCCTTATCCCAAGTCCAGCTCTGTTTCTTCGGGCAGTGGTTTGCAACCTTTGGTGGCCTACAGCCAGCTGACACGCGCCAGGCAGCACCACACTTGGCTCTTCCCAGCAATATCAGATGTCCCCGTGGGCAACTAGTTGCCCTTGGGTCATGGCTCATGGATTACCATGCTGCATACCTACACAGCACATAACCCACGTTACCCATCCAGCACAGCACATAACAGATCCCTTTAGCCTGATGTAAACCACAGCAAGTTTATATATCATAAGGAGGAAGGCAATGACAGATAATATTGTGTTATTCTATTTGTGGAAATTATGCCAGCTTGTCTTCTGCATGATTTTCTTTCTCAAACAAATTTTGAGATGGTTTTTCCTAGACAAGATAATTGGCTGAAAACAATTCACTATAGCTGTAAACACGCACATTTGGATAATGTCATAAAGGCTGCATTTAAAAGGAAGAAAAAAGAAAAACTGAGCAAAGGTTGATTGCTCCACATCATTATCTGCAATTCAGTTCTATTACTAGTAAATTATTAACTATATTAAGCTAACTTTGTTTAAGTCTGACTAGTCAAAACAAAAGCATTACTACAAAAGCATACAAGCTCTACGTAGGCCAAAATTACAGTGAACTCTCTGCATTGTCTAGAGCAAGGAAGGAAGTCAGCAGGTAATAACACCACAGTAATAACACAGCCTCTGCTGCTTCCCTGACTCCACAAGCTCCCTTACCTTATGGTGCCTGGGGCTTCCAAACATTCCCCAGTCCTACCACGGCCAACTGCTAAGATCCGAAACGTGTGTGCCGCTCTCTGTCCTGCTTCTCTACCATGGGGTTGGAGAAATCAGTGTAACATTTACAGCACCAGAAATCCGTGCTCTGCATCCCTCTGTCCATCCCAAACCCTGGAATCTCAGGGTTTTCCTGGTGTTTTGGCCTTACACACTGCAACCTTAGCAGAACTGCAGAAGTACAAGACACACATACAAACAACCCCAGTCTCCTTCCTGCCTGGATGTTTATAAACTGCAAAATAGGTTTGCTTGAGAATTGCCATCAAGATCCATTTGAGCCACCTTCTTATCTTGTGTAAGCCCATTATTTGTTCCTAGTTTCTGATATCCTTTGATCGCATCTTAAAGCTGAAGCTTCTTACATGCTGACATTACACAAACAGGCAGATGTTAATTCAAACTACAAGTTTATTTTGGTATATTTATCCAGCAGCTCATAACTGTGATTCATTTTATTCCAAATCTGTGCAAGGAATACGTGTTATATTTATACTCCAATAAATATGAGATTTAATGATTCTGAAGAGTGTTATATCGCCAGGAAGAGCCACAGCGTTCAAAAAAGTCAAGATTTTGCACCAGGGCAGTACCTTCTGCGTTTATCATGCCATTAGCTGGCAGCAACGTGGGACCAGAGTCTATGCATGGCCTATCAAGAACTACAATACAGGAGATGCCGAGCAGAGACAGAGACACAAAGATGGCTTTAATATTCCTCTATGCCACCCGTACTTCCAGGTCCAGGTTACTAAGTCTTTCCCTTCTCCCCCATGGCATTGCCACCCAGTAGCCCTGTAGCTTCATCCCCCTGTACATCTTGGACTGAATGTCCCACAGCTGAACATGGGGAATGCTTCCCACAAATCGGGGACTTAAGTCCTGTATCCTGCTGGACCTACGGGGAATGGGGCCTTACCTATGGCTTGAGCATGACTTTCATTTTTTTAAGCAACATGTTATTACAGCATAAGAGGGTAGCAGAGGTACCTGTGAGCAGCCCCTGATTTTGTGGTCATTCCCTTTAGAGCATGGTGCTGATTATAAGCTCAGCCTTACAGCTCCCCCACCTAACACCCCCTTAAAATTTCTAGTAAATAACATTGTCCAAGTTAGCGCCGTGTACGCTACTCTCCTCATGTCTCCCCAGCAAAGCCCTCTCCGCCGCAGCCTCGGCTAGAATGCCTTTTGTTTACAATTTCACCAGCTGAAAGACTCTTTTGAGAACAAAAAAAAAAAAGAGGGGAAAGAAAGAAAGCTGAAGAGGCCACTATGAGGATCTAATCTATGGCTAAGACCACCCCTTGACTGGCAGTCTGCATTGCCATCAGCTGTATGCATCATGAACGCATTCGGGTTTAGATCAGCTGTCTGTGCCTTCTCCCTCATTAACATTGATAAAAGCGATGGCCTCTGCCAGGCGCACGGCATTCCTCAGCATACCAGCTGCAGCTCTATCTTAATGCATCCTATGGGCTTGGAGAATTAATTAGTTCTGATAGTCACCATGTTTCAAAATGATGGCTGTCATAACCCCGCAGATAAAATTACACACCCCTAGAATTTTCCACATTGCCCATTCAGACTCTCCATAGGCCACTGTTGGCTTCCTCAGATGTATGGCACTGGAAAGATTTAACTTGCCAAACCTTTTTTTTTTTATCTCTTTGTTACGTTCCAATTAAGTCTGTGTTAATCAAAGGCAGTATTTCCCAAATATTCCCCCTCCCTTTCCCCAAGCCTCCTCCTAGGCAACTTGATGGTTTGTGCCCCCCTTCCTCCCACCTACAATTAGCATTCAGACGTTTCTCTTGGGAGAGCCAAATCCTCCCGCCCCCTAGGAAGCTTTCTTCTTCTGAGCACATTTTATCTTTTCCTACCCCTCTGCAAGGTGCTTTAGCCAGTTTCCGAACAAAGAGCAAAGTGACTTTCCTCAGACATGTGGAGCCTCAAACTGTATTCATACACCCCTGGGACACTTTTCCTGCTGTGACTGGCTCTAAAACAGAAGCCACATACAGTAAAAAACAGTAATTCATTTATTTTCTGCTGCTTACTTTCAAATTACTAAGTAAGAATATTAAATTTAGCTCAAAACTGCTCTCACCCTTGACACTCTATAAGACCTCACTAACGAGGCTGCTCCCCTGGGAGAGGAGCTGAGCTGCAAGTAGGGTGGGACGTACCAGAAAAGCAGTACCAGCTTTTATTACGCAGAGCTCATGAATGCTCAGGCTGCAGTGCTCTGCTTCAAAATGGTCATATTTCTTTTTTATTTCTTCCTTTAAAATGGTGCTTTTGTCATATGATTGTTTGTGAAATGGCTGAGCTTTGTATGAGTCTCTGAGAGCTCATCATATGCTGTTCAGCCATCTCTGGTTGAGAGAGCGTTGAGGGGAACGATATACAATGTGAGTCATGTAGTCAATAATAAATTAAAAATTTTTTAAAATGCAAGAAATTACGCGGTTATCAAAACTGTGTAGAGGAAGGTGAGTGCTGCAACCATCATGTCTGTATCTCCACTGTGTTTTATTCACTTTTAAACTGACATCATGCGCCAGATGCCTGGCTCTGAGAAAGAACAACTAGCTCATTGTAACACTGAAATAAGTTGCAGCACAAAACATTTGTGTTTTCAAAAACACCTACATAAATGAACCATCATATTTTCTCTGGTTGGTTGACATTTTCAGCACAGAAATAGAAGGAGCAACTTGGGGAGAGGCAGTAGGTGGATGAAGAAAGTAAAAAGGCAACCAGCTCACATCTACTTAAAGTAGGAGCATCCAGTCCAGGAATGCAATAGCAGAGCGGAGGAAGGCTGTCACACACACAAGCATATGCCACAGCGCATGGTATTTGTGGTATTACAGCACACACAATGACTCTTCCTAATCTTTTTCACTGGGCTGCTTGCAACCTGAAAGTTTTCAGAGGTGCAAGGGTGACTAGCAGCTGAGACAGTCACTGTCACTCCCACATTCCTTGCTTTCACTTCCCTCACCTGTATCAACATTATTTTTAAAAAATCCAAGGGGACCAACTCCACAGACACATGTGTATTTTGATATTTGTCATCTAAGGCTTCCAAAATTTTCACCTTCTTGTAGGAACTAAAGAGATCCAAGACCTCTCCACCACTCCAGCTGGATACAGGAAGAGGCACAGCACAAAGCTGCACAAAATATCCTGCTAAAGCCAGGAAAAAGTAAGAGTAGGAAAATGCAAGAGCACAAAGGTCTCAGCTGAGCTGTATAAGCAGCAAGATAACGAGAATGTGATAGCTTGCCACCACGACCCTGGAGGACAGCCCCAGAAATACACGGGCTGGACAGCTAGGACAGGATACAAACACGTCAAGGGCAGGAGCTGGAGGATGGTCAAGACAAAAGTCGGCACAGACGCCGCGATACGCAGGGTAGCACATTGACAGGTGAAATCCCCACTGGGGATCCCAGAGGTGTGCAGACCCCTCGGCACTCTGTGGCCCGGGCACCAGCAGGGGAAGGGGAGGAAGGACGTAGATCCCAGCCTGCAGAGACCACCACCATCACGTTTCTAAAAGCAAAGGGCGAAACCTGGCAGACAGGGTTTCCTGCCCATGCCAACAGCACGCCAGCACCCAACACCAGCACGGACAACAGCACTGGAGCCAGCGGCTGCCCGGTAGCTCAGGCACTGGCCAGGCCACCGAGGCAGCCTCCTCCCAAGCAAGGCAGTATGCCAGCTCCCTGGCTGGCTAGCGGGTACGCTGCCACACTGCACAGGCTGCTTCGAGTGCCGGGGTGCCGCCTTCCCACCCCCCGAGTCCCCAGGGAGCCCCGTCCTGTGTGCCAGGTGATGTATTAGCCTGTATTTCTGCCCAGAACGGGGCAGGAGCTGGCCAGGCAGAGTTATAGTTAGAGCCTGGCACAGTCTGTATTTAACCCCCGTGAACGAGGAAAATCCCCATCACCAACACGAGGAAAGGGTGGCCAGTCCCTCTGGAGCAGGGAAAGCAGTCATCACGGTGGTTAGTGGGGAGGCCGCGCTGTGACACGAAGGGAGAGGAAGGAAAGGGAAAAAGGGTTTACTTCACACAAATGCCTATACAGGAGGCAAGAGCAGATAACAAGAGAGCTGATGTGTGTTGCTTTTTATCTCGATCTACAGGACAGGAAAGGGACGTGCTTGATTTACAGCTCCTTTCATCACTGCGCTGTCTGAAGTGGCAACAGGCAAGAAACCCAGCTGACCTCAAGCTGCTGCAGAAGCTGTCAGCTCCTGCCACCACACACGCAGGGACCAGGCAAACGTGTTTTGCCCAGGTAACACAGACCCTGCCCAGACAACCACCCTGCCCACACTCCAACAAGGCACAGCTGCAGAAGGAGGAGGAGAAGTTTTACTCCCAAACATCTCACGGAGAACGGGATGCAGCCATGGGCTATCATCACACAGGAGAGGAGATCCACCAGGATTCTGCTCTTTTGGAGAAAAACCTGAGCCATTCCTTCCGCCAGGCCAGATTGTACATTGTATGCAAAACCAAAGTAACATGAAAGGCCTTGACCTCAGAAAAGAGAAACGGCACTTCTCAGGGCCATACATACTGTCAGCATGTACATTGCAACCCCTGGCTGCTATCTTGTCTGCATAAACAAGAAATTATTTACTTTCATCATCGTATAGCAGAAAGGAACAGGATCTGATGAGCGCACAGGAAACATCTTGCCCTGCCATCTCCTACCAGCAATTTTGCAGTATTCAGTCAGAGCATATAACAAAAGTAGATGAATTTGTGTATTATATGTGATTCACCACTGAGTTCTTTAGGAAAACAATACGGAGTTCAAGATAATAGGTTACAGCTGCATCAAACATTACATTTGTGGTCTAAAGGTGAATGCAGCATCTAGCCATGACGACAAATAGGAATTTGGGAGAAAGCACTGTTTACAGCCACTGTGGACTCTTCAAAAACTTAACCTAGCTTCAAAGCACAACTTTGTACTAAGGCACCCTCATGGAGTGCCTTCAAATGACTGAAAATCAATAATGTCAGGGGCCCAAAGCAAAGCTGGCAATCTGGAGGCAGCCAAATTATTAGGTATTTAAGACATGAGAGAGGCTGCCCTTACAAGACTGACCAGAGCAGCAGCAAAGAGCAGCACTAGAAAAGAGCTGAACAACTCTGAGAAGAAAGAGAAACAGTCTTGCTTTTGGCAACTCAAAATGTCTGTCTACTCATCCCTCCTAACTATATGCAAGCAACATAGCGGAGTTAATTGTCCTCTGCTTAGCTCCAGGAAATCAGTTAAAATGATTTAACAAAAACAGCAAAAAGGGGGGAGGGAATCCCCTTTTTTATCCAGCTAACCAAAGCTGGAAGATGTTCTTTTGGCCTCCTGAGATAAAGTCGGTAGTATTTCTCCCAGAACCTCATTCAGGGGACCCACCCTTACGTTACTAGGGCTGATAAGCCAACTTCCAGAGATCCTTTGCTCTGCCTTAGATCAGTTGAACAAATGTAACGATAACAAGCACAGCAGTTACTCCAGTCCCCTATCCATGCCCACCTAAAAGAAGAAAACATCTTCTGTCATAGCAGTTCAGTGTCCTTGGTTTTGTACTGTCAACAGCTTCAGAGAGAGGGACAAATGAACAGAGCCCCGTCAGGATATCCTGTCATTCAGTTAGGAAGGGTTTATTCAGCTTCGTAGTGAAAACTTTCAGCAAATACCCTGCGTTTTGGAATTTTCCTGCCTGCAGGCAAGCTTCGCATGCCGTATCCTTCACTCATTTTCCTTCAGGAAGACAAGAGTCCTGTTAAACTATTTGCCTAAGAATGCAGAAGAAATAACACCTCTAACAAACAACCACTTTACGTCAGAATTTTAGTTCTCATGTCTGGAGGGCTCTGAAGAAAAAAAATTCTTCACAATGAAAAAAAATCCAGTTGTTTTATTCCTTTTGCCTTTTTTGGCTGCAGTGAAACTGTGTTTGACATCACAAGTCCCAGATGAGGTAAGAAGCAGCTTTTTATTTAAGTAATGAATTATTATATGTATGTATTACACTATGGGGTGGGGATTGTTTCAAAGTTATAGAGAGAATAGTTATCAGATAGTTATCAGATTACAGAAGAAAAACCCACTTGAACAGTCACTGATGCATACAACACTGAATTATAAACTAAGAGCTCTGTAATTCAGTCCTCTGAAATAACAGAAATGCATCTGTTTATTCACATGAGAATTTGGCTCAAAGGATATGTCATGAGTACACTGAAAAAATCTCTAAAAAAAGGCAAACATGGCAAAAGACTGTAGCTGACACGTTCATCAAAAGCAACAAAAGAAAACCATTAGAATTTCTGCAAAGTCAGAAGATGAAAGCAGAAATTTCTCCATAGTGAAAATTACCCACTTTACTAACCACAAAGAGGAAAAGCTATTTCAGATAGGTGGGGAAAAAATTTTAAGGAATTGAGCTGTTGGAAGTAATTGTACGAAGTTATAAATTTAAGTAAAAGATTTGTAGACTTTTGGGGAAGTGGTGCATTTGGCATGTACAAATCCTATGGATCTGTGGAATTTCACAAAATCTGTTTTCACCACACTTGTACAGAGGCAGAAAGTGTTGCAAAGTTTACAAATCTGAACCAGGAGTTCAACAGCGAGACATTCACTCATCTAAACTGTCTCACAACATGAGGCTTTAAATTACTGCGTTCTGGAGAAAAAACACTTGTAGAATAGGAAACAAAAGGACAGGGAGAAATTTGGGGGGGGGGGGGGGGAGGGAAGCCACTCACTTGCTGTTTGGTTGGTTGGGTTTTTTAAATGGAAAAATACTTTGTACTTTGAAAAGTACAAACACGTACTGGGAAATGTGTTAAACTTATTCTATCTCTAAAAGAAGAGCCACTAAAAATCACCTTTCTTCCATTTTCCCTAACAGCAAAAAGGGAAAATGAGGAAATGGGAGAAAGTGGAAAAAAACCCACCATTCCAAAACAGTGTTTTATAGCTGGCAGTAGGGAAAGGGTATAAATTATTTTCATTTAGATTTTATCTTTTCAAAATCTCTTTGAATTTCCTTGTTCCAAAAATGAAATTTTGTGGGGTGCCTTTTCGATGACAACTTCTGCAATGAGATAATTTCAGCCACTCCTACCAACAGCTTTTGCACTTCTGAACCTGAATATCCTACGAGCCCAGCAGTTTATCCAGCCTCAGACTCTTAACGGCTTACACCGAGCACCTGCGAGGAGCAGGGCTTCAGTAGCATACTTGGTTAAAAACTCAGAAAAATCAGCCAACACTCTGAGTGTATGATTCTTCAACATTAACAGTACTAATTTGACTCAGTGGAAATGCTCATAGGAGTTAAGGTGCCCAGACTGCGTGTTTGTGCTCTGTTGGATCTTGCTCTGGTGCACAACTCATCTCTCATTAAGGATGGGCCGTTAAGGTGGCTGCACTGGTGCTGAGCACCAGGGTTTTGAAAGGCTTGAAGCGTTCAAGCCCCCTCGTGTTGGTGCTTCGTGAGGTGGTTTTGGATGGGATGCACAGTGCAGAGGTGCTCTGGTTTGAGTTTGTGGGAGCCACCTTAGACCTGAAGCCCAAAGAGCCAGGTCAGTCCAGTGCCACACCAGCGCCAGGCTCTGCCTGGAGGGCAGGAAGGCTGCTCAGTCCTCCCAGCGTGGCACTGCTCGCCGCTGCTTTTGGCAAGTGTCTGACTAAGCTGTATCCACGTTATACCCACATCTGGAAAAAGGTCTCATTTTTATTTCAAAGGAGACTGAAATGCATCTACACAACAGTAAAAGGTTACACTACCCAAATACTTGAATGTTACCCAAATCAGATTTCAACAGCACATTTATAAAGACTAAAATTTGACAACTAAATAGGTGTTGAAATGTACTTATAACTGGGTAATGACTATCAAGTGGAGTCCCTCAGAGCTCATGAAACTTCATCTCCTTATCAGTGTCTGTGATACATCCTCACAATCTTCACTACTGAAATGAGCTGCTATCACAAACATTGAAGGAAGGATAACTAAGAAGGGGAGAAACTGCCGAGGTGAGGGCTTCATCCAGGACTACCAGGCTGTGGCACATGTAGAAATCCTGCCCAAGGTGCCAGTGTACCCGCCTGGGCCAACCATGAGCTTCTGTAAAGAGGCTGCAGCATCCCACATGTGCCCAGCAGGTCCAGTACTACCTGGGCAGCACAGGGTTGCATTTGCACATATGTTGTTTGGGAATCCCTGGACAGAAATACAGGAGGATATCCATCAGGCAACACATAACAGCACTGCTGTGGGCTC
This sequence comes from Gymnogyps californianus, assembly GCF_018139145.2. Taxonomy (NCBI): domain Eukaryota; kingdom Metazoa; phylum Chordata; class Aves; order Accipitriformes; family Cathartidae; genus Gymnogyps; species Gymnogyps californianus. The sequence continues at coordinate 157,059,011 of NC_059471.1, forward strand.
CATCCTTGGAAGTGGTGGCCTGGCATACACCCTGCATAGCAAATGACCTGAAGCTCCTGCTGTGATGCTGCTGCACAAATGGTTAATGGTCAATTTGCCAAGGCAGGGGACAGAGAAGACCGTGCAGGGGGAGTGTGCAGGGCCCATTCACGCACACAGGAATTGCCCAGACAGGCTGGGTCTGACGCTCCCCATGCAGATGGGCTACTGGCAAACTGGGCAGGCTCTGGAGGAGGGCTGGGGGATGACTCAAGAACTGGGAAACAGGAGTCATAGCAGGGAATTCAAGAAATGCTATTTATTTAAGTGCACAAAGAAAATGTACTTTGATCTCAGACTGTAAGTATTCATAGGAAGGGAGTAGTAAACTCTGTAACACAACAGATTCCTACCTGTTGTACAAGCTATAGGAGAGCAATGGCTGGAGACTGAAGCAAAACCATCACAGACAAATTACGACAGAAGCAACATACCATGGTTTGTTTCTCCACAACTGATCATTTCCAAATCAAATTAATGCTTTCTAAAAGATCTTCTTGTTCAAACTAAATTTCATGCAAGAAGCTCCATTATCCTGTATTATGCTCCTCTGGTATAATTGTCCTTCTGGCTTTATAATCTGGGAAACTACTTAAAACGTCCACAGACAACTATTAAAATATTTTCAAAAGGATGATCCTGCTAGAACTGGCCCCTACATACACACACATGTGCATGCACGCACACAGTGGGCAGGTACAGTTTTTCAAGATAAACATCAAGCATTTCCTCACGTTGGCCTGGTAATGATTCAGACATTGCCTTAATTGACTACTCAACCGCTTAATTGAAATCCCATTCAGAGAGTTAATTTCAATTCTATTGTGTCAGATAGGAAGTCTCTCATGGTCAATATTGCTTGAGTGAGTTAAGACTGCCTAAATGGGTCCATACTTAGAGAACAGTGGATAAATGGTTATCTTGGAATAGAAAATGGAGCACTTCACAGTACTTCCTCTCCAAGAATGATGATTTCATTTATTACTTTTTGTTGGTTTTTAAAGATCATATTTTGCATTAGATCATTTCTCACCATTTGTGAATTATGAACTTACTTCTACAAACGCTCACCAGGAAGAAAGAAGATGAAGCCAACATTAGATGGAGTTCAGAAAAGAGTTTTTGCTTTAAAATAGGTCAACTGTTTTAGTAGTAGGAAACAGACACTATTTTTGGTATATAGACATTTTCAAATCTATGAGTTCTACAACCACAAAATGCAATGCCACCGCTGTGGCCTCTTCTCATTTTTGCCACCTTGTCAAGTCATTTGTCAAATTTGCATTCTGGAAACTGGGACCTCCACAGCAAGGGGCACGAGCCCTTGGCCTTTGAGCTAGAGGACTACGGCCAGGTTTCCCGAGCTGGACCAGTTCCTTCTGTGGCCTTCTCTATGTAAAAAAAGAGGGGGCTACTCTTCTCAGTGTGCTCTGGTGGGGTCAGGCCCATAACTTCCACCAGATTTGAATGCAAAGCTAAATGTCATTCTTTTACGCCAATTTGAAAATACCAGCCATAGTCCTTTAGTTCAATACAGTGGTGCTGATAATACGAAACCCACTTTTGAGAGGAACAAAGGCTTGTGCTGTGGCTCTGTGCACACAGAGCCACAAGTAACTTCCTCCACACCTTATGTTTAGTTTTGCCATTGAATGGAGAAGGCGCTTGCCAGCACTTGTCTTTCTCCATCCTGCTTTGGGTTTGCGAGGCAACTTCAGAACTAATGCTGTGTAGGCTGATGCTGTCTCAGTAACCTGGCTTTTAAGTCTGCCGAACTTAGCATTTGTTGATAAAGCATTCTTAGGAGAAATATGACACTTAGAAGGGTTTATCCTGCAGTGGTTGGACATACTTTGTGCAGACAAGACTACTGCAAAGCCCTAATCTGTGGTCTATTACCTAGCTTAGCTCCAGAGCAGGGAGCTCCTGCTGAACAGGATAGAGCTTGTGGCTGTGAGTGAGAACAAAGCTGAGTTAACTTTGTCATTTTTCAGCAATGCCACTGGAGGCAGAGTTAAACCAACTCAGAGAACTTTCTCCTTCTTTTTAATTAATCTTCTCCTATTATAGATGAAGAAGCAATGTGATCAAAAGCTGCTCATTCGAATGAAAACTGAATGTGTACCTTGCTCTTTAAACCTCGAAACCCAGTGCCCTGCTGGTTACACCAAAATTACCAATGGGACTGGGATACCAGACTGCAGGTATGTCTTCTATCAGAGCTCTTCTCCGTGAATATTGTTCTCCATGAATTAGAAAATGTTAATTCATATTACAAATGCTCTACTCCGTGCAATTTTCTTAAGGAACATTTACTATTGGCTTCACCAACTCCAGAACTCAAGCTTCACTCAGAGTACTTCAAGCCTAAAGTTAATCAGCAAATGGTGTAAGAGGCAAATAAACATTGCTATCGAAGGCCTATCAGATTTTCTTTTGAGTGATATCATAAAATCACTTCTTTGTTTATTCTGCATACTTGATATGAATGATAGAGAAACATCATATGATAAATATATATTATCATATAAACGATATTTATATATCATTCATACCATATATTATCATATAAATAACAGATTTTTCAAACTTCCAGATTGGGGAGGTGAAGGGCAGGAAGAAATATCTCAAAACAAATTTGAAGTCTTGCCTTTCAGATTGAAAAAAAAGAAAAGTAGTATTTTAGGGAAAATGTAACTATTTTGAGCTTACTTAGCATTTAAAGAACCTTGATATTAAATAATTTTTAAAAATACTATTTCAAATCAAAACTTAGAGAAAACTGCTGTGTTTAGGTTGCAGAAATGAAAAAAAGATAAATATACTATGCAAAAGAAACAGCTCCAAGGATCTTTTTAGACCTTGATGTGCAATGTATGTTTCAATGAAGGAAAAAAGGCAGATCAATACAACTAAGCTTAAAGTGCTCTTGTCTGACACTGAAAGGAGAAAAAGAGGTTAAGAATTTCATTTTTCCCCCACAGGAGGCTTTTAAGTACTTTAAAGCAGCTCCAACTTCTTTTCCTCAGGTATTATCTAGAAATTAAAACACACACACTTTCTTTTCCGGGATGTCGGCATCATTGTATGAAGGAATTTGAACAACCTGAGTGCTGCCAGGGACACTGGGGCCCAGACTGCATGGGTAAGCTCCCTTTTTTTTTTTATTTTGGTAGGATTTGAGTACAAGTAAAGCAGTGATTTTTCTTCTTTTCAGAAACTATTGCCATGAGACGTTTGCTCCTCAGAGCTTATTATAGGAGTAGAAATAAACAGCAGTTTTCAGCCAAAACTTAGAGGATTTGGAGAAAAACACATATTCAGAGCTTCATTTAAAAAGAAAAATTCATAGAAAAATTGAAAAAACTCAGGCAACTCCCTTGGTTTCAGGATTTTCAAAACAAAGCATTTCAGTCAATGTCTGCAAAATGACTTTTCATTCGGGAGGATCCCCACAACGGATTTTAAAAATTAAAATTTTCAAACCGCAAGTTGAAATGTTTCGTTTTAGGTCAAAAATACCCTCATCTGAGTCTGAAATATTTCCAAATCTCTTTAATTCTTTACTTTTTGATGCAAGGAGGGTCTTTTCTTGAAACAGTTTTTCCCTCCAAGTTTTTTTGAACCTCCAGCAACTGCTAAAGGCCATTACTGAAGCAGGGGTAATCAGGAGTGCCTCTCCTCCCACTGCCCCTTCCTCAGGAAAAGCCTTTCAGCATCTCCACAAGTGCATCAAACCTCAGGCTACTGGGGTGGGCATCAGGACCCACAGAGGAAGTTTCCCTGCCCAGACAGAGCATTTCCTCCTTTAGTTGATGGGGTCAAGGTCTGGTTCAATGTCTGTGAAGTCCTTTTGTCCACAAAATAGATTAAAAAATATAATTTTAGCCCAAGCTATGATTTAAACACCTGTCACTTATCTATTAAAGCAAAACAGTCAAACCCCAACTTATGGCTACTTCTATAGAAAAGACAGGCAAATAGCTGAGTACGTAGTGTGTGGTCATGCCTTCTTCTGAAGCTAACCACTTGTGTGGTGATTTACCATCTTTCCACCAAATGCAGCCTAAGTGCCCGGTAGGAGGAAGGCAATGCTATATGTGATCATCATCCCATACTGCAGGGTGCTCTGGGAGGCCACGTGAGGGGCATCAGTATTTCTAGAGAGGGGCAAAGCTTGCTGCCCCTGAGCCGGAGCCCTGCCTGCACCACTGCGGGCAGAAGGCTGCAGAGGCAAGGAAGCCCTCTCTTCCTTTGGACAAACTTCCTGACCCCAAAAAGCAAAGAATCAAGGTCTCAGCATTGTTTCTGCTGTCATTTGGTTGCATTATCGCAATCTCTCTAAGAGCATACGGCGCGCCTTGAAACGTTTGGAAGAAAGCCAGTCCTTCCTGAGGCCAGAGAAAAAATCCTGACTAGGGGTTTACTTCACATTTAGCATCTGATGGCAATGACAAAATTAGGTCTTAAATAGCACTGTGACTTCCTTAAATGATAGCACATGCTGAAACACACAGTGTGAATGAAAGATGTTTTGTCCCCTTCCCTCCCCACGAAGCGCCCCGAGCCAACAAGCCGCACGCCCATCCCTCCGTAAAAAGATGTCAAGGAAAAAGGGAAAAGTACGGGGTAAAAAGGTCCAGGTGAAAGAGCACAGCCCTTTAACGCTGCCAGTATCATCCAGCCACAGATGCCAAAGTTGGTGGAGCTCAGATGCCCCACATGTGTAACTGATGGGCTTCAGTGGGAGCTACTCGCTACCCCAGCTTTCGGCAAATATTTGCATGGCTCCAAAGAAAAGCCGGCGTACAAAACTGAAAGGTGCGCGGTATGGGCAACTGAGTAGAAAGCACTGTAAGTATAAAGAAAAAAAAGTGAAAAGGAAAAAAAAAGGCCAAGAGGAAAGATAATAAACCTAATTCTATCAAATTATATGTCCAAAATACATCTTCTTTACAAGTTCTACCCACTGCTTCAGCCTGCAGGGAGTCAGGTGAAGAGAAGTAATACAAGAGGTTGCATTTGAAAACACTTAGGAAGTGCTGAATTAAACTCTATGAGGCAAAAAAGCTGATAGATTTTAGCTCTTTTCGCCTAGATATAAAGATTCAGCCTTCATACTCTGCAGCTGTAAGAGCTAAGCAGAAGCATCTCTTTCTTATTACTTTTTGAAAAACATCCTCAACAAAAGCAAAGGTCTCACTTCTCCCCAGCGCCGGAGTGGAGGCAGGTGACTGTGCGAGCATCGCTCCAGTGTCCCGGCGCGGCCTCCTGCTGCCCCGCCGGCCGGGGGAAGCGCTTTATCTGCCTGACCAAACTCGTACAACAATATGGTAATTTGCTAAACTTCTGATAAAGCTGTCCCTTGGTGGTGGTATCAAAACAAGAGACAAGAGGTAGTGAAGACAAGGGGAAGTGTAATGAATGCCAACTGCAAAAAAACTATTTTGTCAGCAATTTTAAAGTATCGTTTCCTAGAAATTATACCATAAACTGAGTTTGCTCTATCTTTACACATTCAATAAAAGCATCAGTACAGGTCAAATTTTTTCCAGTCTGAGCAAATATTAAACAGTTTGCATCTGTGTCAGTCCTAAAGATTTAGCTATCACATGGTAGCCAGAAAACAAGATTCAATAAAAGCCACTTTAAAGATTAAAGTATACGTATTTTTTACTTTACCTCATTTCTGGCTATTTCATCTCAGTTCTTAATAAATCTTTTTATTTCAGCATGTATGAGATAAACTGCACTAAAATTTTCATTTTTAAATTTATTGGTTTTTCACGAGAAGCTTACTCAGATCCAACAGACCTCACAGACACATCATTAAGGAATAAATAAAGAAGTATTAACATATTGGTATAAAGACAAAGCCTTCACTAAAATTAGGTGTATACATATACACATTCGCTTATTTGCTCGTCACTCTGTCCAAATCAAATTCATTTTCATGAAAACTTCCGCATCACTTAAACACTCTAAATCAGCATTAAGTTACTCTAAATCAGGATTAAGTTACTCAGTGGGAGCATAAATCCAGTGCTGCCCACCTCCACCCACACAGAACAAACTGAGACTCTTTATAAGCAATAAATCTACCAGTAAGGTACAGGAGAGAACCTGTGAGGGCAGTAGGAGTTTCATACATTTAGATACCACCTGCATCAGGATTATGGTACCTAATGGGAACTCCAATTATGGGAAGGAATGGCTTATGGAAGGGAGTAAATAAATCATTTCCACAGAGAGGCTCCACAACTATAAAAAATGAGGATATCCTTACAGGGGGAAAAACCTGACAGAACAATCTGACTAAATATTACTGTAATATGCATTTCCTATAGGCAACCTTTCAGTAAAAATTTGAATATTGAAAAATTTCAGCCAACAATTAAACTATTTTGATTTGGAAATACAGTCATTGTTTCTTATCCTCTCCTGCTGGCTGGGGTTTTTGGTCAGACTCTGTCTCACCTGGTATACCACTGCCTGTAATCATGGTTTTAGTGCCAGAGGATCTGAAGAGCATAGCACATCTTCAGCACACAAGTTTTACTCGTGAGCACAGCCCATAGGACAGAAGTAGGTTATTATATACCCGAATTTTAATTTCCAAGATCATTTGAATCAAATATCACAGTCTTATGGCAGGTAGCGGGGAAAAGTAAAAACTTTCCACATAAAGCAAATGCTATTTGTGGGGAAAAGAAAAAGTCTTATTTAAACTCTAACTTAGCATCAAATATAATTCCGACAGCAAATTTTCAATCAGTCAGAGTTGTATTAACATACAGAAGAAGTGGTCAAGCAAACTCCACTTGTATCAAAAAAGCTAACAGTTTAGAGCGTCTGCAGACAGAGGTGCATCAGCAGGGACAAAATCAATGTGGTACTTTAGAATAAGAAAACTATTTTTTGTGCAATCCTTTGATTACAGTCACTAGCTTAAGTTCCCCAGACTAGAGAGGGTGATGGTCTCTGCTGAAGCTGAGATTCTAGTGAAGAGATTTGGGCAGCTGCAAAACAGCAGCCATCACTCGAGGTCCCTGTCTGGCCCAAAACCCTGCAGCCTCCAAGGTTGTCACCCCTAATGTGTGAGGGGAGCACAAGGGTCAGAGAGAGCTGACTGATGGCTTAAACATTGTCATTCCTAGCATGTCCGGGAGGAGCTGCGTCACCATGCAGCAGGAGAGGACGCTGCTCCCAGGGTATAAATGGGGATGGAACGTGCACTTGTCAGGTACGTCCTTTCTTTTAAGCAAAAAAATATAGCAGCATGTAAGCTCTGCTAAGAAATAATGCATATTACATTACACTGTATAAATACATTAAAGGAAAGTATTTCGGAAACAGCAGAGATGATCTGCTTGGAGTTCATTTTTCGCTTGGATTGCACTAATCTTCACTATTATTTCTACAGACTTGAGCAGGTTCAGGTGAAATTATTAAAAAGTTCTTCCATCTTGCCTTCCTGAAGCAGGAGTTTTGAGTTCCTCTGTTTTTTAGAGTGTGCTATTACTTATGACTTTTTGCCCTAATTAGAAAGTACTTATACTTGGGACTATACTCACAATACAATGTTCCTTTAGCTGAGAGTGCAATGTGCAGTGCTTAATGACTTCAGCCAAAAATATTTAAAAAAAAAAACAATTCAAATCTTTTCTACCTCCCCCTCTACTGGTTAATCTTTCCATTACATCAAAAGCACATCTTCTGGGGACATGTAAAAAAGAGACAGAGTGAGAAATAATCAGAAAATACAACCTAACAATTGTAAGAATGATTTGGGCATTAGGCTTGATTACTGTTCTTTATTGTTAACTTGATATTCAGAACATCTGATTTGAAGTGTAAGATCTAAAAATTATTTTTAAAAAAGGCAGAGAGAGGAGGAAAAAAAATCATTCAAAAGACAATGTTTTCTAGATTGCAGTAGTCATTTCTGATTTGCTGATTGAACCTTTCGTGTTATTTTCTCTTGGCAGCTAAAGATGCTATTTTCAGGCTGCTAAGCATATACCTATCTGTATAGAGATAGATGAGAAAGTTAAGTTTTGATTTCCATTCTGTAATTCACAGAAAGGGTTTGGTGGGACAGCCTGTGAAAAATGTGCCGAAGATAATTTATTTGGTCCTTACTGCACATCAGGTAAGTTTGAGCTTTCTTTACTGAAGTGGGGAAAAGAAGGTGAGTGAAAACTGTATTCAGACACTAAGAAATCACAGCGAAATGGGTAGAGGGTCTAAGGGTTTCCCATCAAGAGCTTCTGTCTGCTTCAGGGAACACAACAGGGAAAGAAAATAGGCAGCTACTTAATTCCTTATTCACAGTGGGGGCTGGATTCAACTCAGGACTGTACAGACAACACTCTCAGTGTAGCGCTACAAAAATACCTTAATCTTGTCTTTAATATCTTTGTTATAGCCAACAGTCAAATAAATTAGGGGTTAGAATAATCTGTGTGTTCCTGCAGGTATGCCTCCCTGTTAGCCAGTTATCATGTTATCCACTTTTCACCCTAAATTATGGATTTGCATTTATTTCATCTAAATACAGGAGATTGTTATGGTACTTAAAATATTGGGTGGGAACATATCAAATGCATAACTTATAGTGGCTTACAGTGTTTTGGTATGGTTTTTAAATACATCTACAAACTGGACCATCTGTATTAAGGATTGAAATACTCATGTGGTATTTAAATCAGTATATCTGACTCAAAAAAGGCCATTTTGACTCAGACCAAAAGTCCTTCGAACCTGGTATCCCATATTGGAGGCCAATAGTTGATATCTAGGGAAAGAGTAGAAGCCGCCAGAGATTGCATTCAAATTGTAGTGTTTAAAGGCTCCTCCTGGATCCATCCTCCATAAATTATCTACCTTGTCTCTGAGTACAATTTACTTTTGCTCTCCACAGTATTCTGTGCCAGGGAGCTCATAATTCAGTCAAAAGCATGAAAAAGGATGGGTTTTGTTCAGTTTTGGTTTTTGACTGGTAGATGATTTCATTAGTTGGCCACACTTCTATTAGGAGAAGCGGGACATTGAGGGAGGGGTCAGAGCTATGTGCGCTATTTAAAATGTATATGTATCACAAGTGTATATATTGGTATAATATTTTCCAGCTTTGCCTGTTTCTTAATGATTTCTAGTATTTTATTTACCTTCCTGACCCCTGCTGAGCATTAAACCAACACATCAGAAAACTGCCTGAAAAAAAACATTAAGAAACGTCTCCTTCTTAAGTGGTAATAGTTGTTTATCTCTAAGTAAAACTCTTTTTGTTCCCTCAAGATCTACATAAAGTTACTTCTGAAAAGGGTCACGAGCGGCCTCACTTTAAATGATCTGTGTTGGCCTTTCTACACTAATCCTACACCACTGCTGACTCAAAGGCCCTTTTTCCACCAGCTGTCCACTGGATGCCAGTGTTGATACACAGAAATGTAACTGAGCCAACGTTTTCATGAAAATAGGGCACTTGAATGAATTCAATATCATAAATGTAATTATATTCCAAAAAGCTACTGGACAATTCAACTGCATGTTAATTTAAGCAACATTTTACACTTCAGCTTTCAGATATTTGAGCTCCTCCAAGTTTTCTAAGCACCTATAAATACTGTGCATTTGTGACTAATTGCTTTTCAGCAATACCTTAGACATTCCTGATTTTTATGTTAGGACTACTAACATAGGTAGAATACTACTAAGTAATCAGTGTAGGTGATTTGCATGAACACAGGATATGTTTGTAAAGGGAAGAGGATACGCTACATCACTGCAGCTTAAACATGAAGTCACCAATACAACTCTGTACATCTTAGAGGCTTTTCCAAGTGTAACTGTACAGGGCCTTTTTAAAAAGCATCATTACCATAACTGAAACAATTATAACTATAAAGCTTTTAAAGTATACATAAGGCTTCAAAAACCACTTATAAAGGGGTCTTATAGTTGCCTGGACTCTGAATACAGAGTCTTGTGCGCATATTGTCACAAGGTTTATAACCAGAAATGACAGAATATAGGAATAGGACCAGAAAAAGACCTGAGACGTACACAGTGACTAATTATCCTTTTAACTAAATAAATTCTGTTTAGGGGGAAAAAAACTCAAAAACTCATCTCTTCTGGAGGTGTTTGAGAGGCAAACAGAATTGAAGCAAAAATAAGCAGTTTGTTAAGAGTTATAAAAATGGTCTATGTAACACATTATATTCAAATTTGGCTCAAGACTGTATGTCAAATTTTACAAGTTTTATGGTATTAGCAACTAGTCAGTTTGGTGTTTATAGTGTGTGTCCTGAAGATTTTCAAGCCCTCAGGCTATTATCAGCCTGCAAAAATCAGTATGTTATTTACTGATGTATGCAACTGTGAGTATTGATCTTCTCATTAATGGAAGCTGATAAATTCAGGAACTGAGGTCAAAGCTTGGGTTTGAAAAATCACACTTTGTAATATTTAACCAGTTGTTGGCCAGGACACTATTTGCTACTCTATGTCTTTCCGAACACCATTATTATTCAGTAAAGCCAGTCCATCTCTCCATACAGTTTGCAACTGCGTTCATGGAGTATGCAACAGTGGAATTGCAGGGGATGGAAGATGCACTTGCTTGTCTGGATACAAAGGGCTCAGCTGTGATCAGCGTAAGTAGATTGTTTTCTATGTGAGACATATTCAACAGCTCTGATACAGTTAGAACTGGTGAGGATGAATGTAAAAGTAGCCTGAGGTTAGTCACTCTAGAGCAATCAAATATACACCGAACCTCAAACCCTGTGTGTGAGCTCCCATAACCATCATCACCACTTCAATCACCAGAAAAGGACTGATAGTCCCTAGATCAAGCGTACTTTGAACTAGCATACTGCAGAATGCAATGCCTCCTGGAACAGTGTGCAGACACAGCTTAACCTGTCGAACTCTGTCCCTCAGCGATAGCTGAATGCGAGGCCTTGCGGTGCCCTGCAAACTCCAGATGCACTGCCTCAGGCGAGGATGGAAGACAACTGCAATGCACATGTCTGCCCAACTACTATGGGGATGGTACACAATGTCAACGTGAGTAATTTTCATGTCCACAGAGTTCTTTGTACACAACATCATTGGTATTAGAGTTCAGATATTGAGTGCGCTTTTGAACCGAATCTCACCATCTAATTCTTCTTGGGTTCATATCCCAAAGCAGTCTCACGTGCACAAACTAGATTCCTTCAGGATAAAACTAAACCCTAAAATGTGCTTCAGAAGCACATCAGTCCAACTGCTAACAAGTTTCAGTCCATGCAACCAGACTAAAGCTAGTAAACCCCCTTGAAATACATAGCGTGGATGCTGGGTCTTCAGTGCTTACAAATCCATTCCTGTCACATCCCTCTACTTGCTGAAGTTCAACCTCATAGTTTGCTTCCATAAAAATCAACAACAGCAACCAAGAGCTTATATTTATTGAATATCCATCATGCGGCAGCTCAACTTCATCACTAAGCATAAACTCTACAGACAAGTAAAGCTCATTTTAGCTTTCCTATTTTTCATGAAACAAAGCTAATAGTATCTCAGCTAGAGGTAAAAGTCTACCTTAAAGTTGTCTTTATAGACTCCTCAACTTGCCATTGAATACTCAAATTAACTATATTACAAGAGTCCAGATTTTCTTTCCTCTACTTACATGATGTGTTACAGCACCAGCTCTTCCTTCTAGACCGACTGCAATGAAGAAAATGGTTGTATCTGATGCTGGAAGCACTATTTAGTAAATGTTGGCTTGGATCAGGCCACAAATACAATACTTCTTATCCTGTCTGGCAATATTTACATTCAGTCCTCCTGGTCCTAACTATGGTGTCATCCTCTCTGAATAGGCTCGAACACCATCCAAGAGCAAGACATCAGAAAGTCACTCCTCAGGGAGTGTGACATTCTTCTAGTAGGCAGCATAGACAAGTGAGAGACAAAGAAATTGCAGCAACCAGCAGAGAAGAAGGATGCTAGTATCCCTACCTCTCTTGGGTGTTGTATTGATGCAGTCTGTGTGGATGTTGCTCCTCTGTCCCAGTGCCTTTAGATACTGGGGTCACCTGTGGCTTAAGCCAGTGTCTTTTACATTTGACTGGCTGGGAAGCAGAGGACAAGCAGCTCCAGCACAGCTAAGTACGTAAGTGAGGATAGCAGCAGCTGCCCCAGACTCTGCTTGGAGGTGGCGTTGCTTATGGTCGATTTGAGCATGTGAATATGTGTGTACATGTGTGATTTCACACCAGAACAGAAGAGAAGGCTTGAAAGAGTGAAGCTGAGCATTGCCAACTCTCTCAGTCCCAGCTGAGGGGGAAGAAAGGGAGGAGGAGAGGGGAACACAGTGAGCAGCACCACCTTTTAGGTGAGTCCAGGGCCTGCAACCTTCCAGCTACAACGTGTGCTTGACCATATCCTAAACTGGACACAAAGGTGTGAGAAGGTGTTCTCCAAGCACTGCTGGACTATGAACAAGGATAAACAATGCCATTGCCTTGAAAAAAAGGGCTCATGGAAATAACTAGTGAGCTTCCAGTCCAGTCCTGAAACTACAGCAGTGCGGAAGACTCAACTAAAGCACTTGCTGGCCAGTTTTCCATATAGCTGAACGGATGACATTATATTGTTTAATTACCGGAAAGAAAACAGCGAAGGCCTATTGTATTGAGAAATATTTTCCAGCTGATCTAACACGCGCTTAAAGCTTGTACAGACCTCGTATCACCTACCTGACCTTCTCTGGTTAAAATCCACCAGAGAACAGGGAAATAGTTGTGATATTTTAATGAGCACATTACATGTTTTAATCTGTTTATAACTCAATTTGCCAAGTTACGAGATCATTTCTGTTCAAAAAGCAAACAGTTGGTTGCTACCTTAGTATAAACACATTCCTCCCTTCTGCCTTCATGCCGCCACGATACTTCAGACTTGGCTGTTATGAGAAGTTTAGTCTACTCGGGCTTTGTTTGGCATGGAGGTGCTCTGGCAAATCCTCGTCTTCAATTTCAGAACTGTGGGCAATAATTCATCTACTTCACTTCTTTTTTCACAAGCTATCAACCCATGCTCCAAAAAGGTCTGCGATCCTAATGCTGACTGCATTTACCTTGGACCAAATCGGCACAAATGTACCTGTCAAGAAGGTTACAGAGGGGACGGTCAAGTCTGCTTACCCATAGACCCTTGTCAAGCAATATACGGGAATTGCCCTGCACAGTCTACCATTTGCATATATGATGGTCCAGGAAAGGTTAGTGTTGAACGGGTGCCCCAGACATTTCCTATGTCAACTGCCTAGGAAGGTATAATGCTTTCCGAAAAAAAGCTATGAGGGTACAGGAACAGGCCTCAGGGAGGCCAAACTCTACTCCTAGCTTTGGCATAAGCCCTGCCGGTGACCAGGAGTGAGTCTCTTTACCTCCCTCTCTATGCATCTATGTGGTGCTTTCCCCTCTGAAAATGGGAATGGCAATAGTGTTCTTTTTCCTAGAATATTTTGGCTCAGATTTGCCTCCCCAAAATGAAGGCACTGAAATGAAGCTTCTCCCAGTTAAATTTTCTCTCTCTGACCACAGGGAGCTTGTAGGACCAGTAGGCTCTTTACACGGGTGCTGCAGATAAATGCCTACAGTGAATGTATTTAGGAAAGAAGTAATCCGGGTCTTTGAGGACTACCAATGAAAGGCACCATATAAAGGCTGCATATTATTCACGCTGTCGGGAACTGGCTCAGATTTCCGTGTGTAAAACTCCTGCCACCAAGAAAGCGAGACTTCAGAAGACCATGCCTGTTTTGCCTGGACACTCTGAAAAGCCAAAAAGGGAGTCAGTCATCCAGGGTCATCCTGCAGTTCACGTTCATACAAGTGCTGATACTCCTCGCTCGTTAATAATATGCATTGGCACTCATTTTGGGAGGCAGAGGGCTGTGGGAACAGAGGTAAAAAATCTGACCTACCGACACCGATTTTAAATGTTCTCTGGTCACAGAAGTGAATTTAAAGGGCTTTATCTGAAGGAAATTTATCTGAGAGTCAGTAGTTTTCTGGAGTGGATAAAACCTAGAAGGGAGTTGTATAAATATGGATAAGCTTTACACTTGCATCTGAACTCACCTGGTGATTAACTAAGGCTTTGGAAGTTCACTGTCTTTAGACCCTAGTTCCAGAAAGTATGCTGAAATCCACAATTTGTGCATGTCTAATTTTTCTCTCCCCTCTCCCATCCTTCTGATTTAGTCCCACTGTGAATGCAAGGAGCATTACACAAACTTTGTACCTGGGAAAGGATGCAGCATGACGGACATCTGTGCAACAAACAACACCTGCCATAAAAAAGCTAAATGCTCAATGGTTGCACCAGGACAGATTACGTGAGTCTTTTTGCTTATTAAAGCTTTCACCCAGTTTCTCCCTCCTCCCCCTAGTAAACAGGCTGCTAAAACAAATCCAATGGATGAACACCTCCTGAAGTTATCATTAATGGTTTCTTTATCAAAGACAAATTACAAGATTTAATGGGGTTAGGGTCAACCAATTAGCATAGTGTTTGATTTCATCAGTCCAATTGCTAATACCTACTAAGTTTTATTTTTATAGCACTCAGAGGTCATTTCTACACTAGTAAATAAAAAGGACCAAGACCTCTTTTCTGTTCCTCAGGGCAAGCAGCATGGTCTGGCTCACAGCTAAAGTCTCTTCTTCTTCCAAAACAGAGTAACTGCCTCTTGGCAGAGGTCCCTGGCACACGTTATCCCTTCAGCTGTGCCTGGGCACTGCCTGGGAAAATGCTACTTGGTGTGGGCCAGAAACATGCCAGGCAGCATGCTAAAAATTAATCGGCATTAATTATCATGGGACAGCGCTGGAGCCCTGGCTCTTTTTAGTACACTAATACTAGGGAATCTGATCCCCATGCTGTGAAAGCAACACCAACCTCGGCAGATTCCTCAAAGCCTCGAGACAAGCACGTGGGAAACTGCAAAACCTCTGGCAGAGTTTGTTTTCCTGTATAGAAATTTGCTACACAGACGTTAGGAGGAAAGTCAGTTTTAACACTAAACAAAGCTATCTTAAACCAAACAATTTGGATTACGTGTTTCTATAGCCCAGTGATGGCTAGTACTAGGTTTAAAGAGGTGTCCCTTAAATGTTAGCTTTCAGGAGCTGAGGGTTTGAATGTGAAAGACAAGATAGGCCATTAGTTGTAAGTTGGGAACAAATTATTTATCATATAGATCTATATAGACAGAATGTGTTCACTTGGGAGAGTATTCTTACTGCCAGTTCTTGCTTCATCATGCAGCTTTCTCTTACAGTGTAATATCAACATCACTTTTGTGTAAGCTATTGTGCATTTCAAACAAGTTTATCTAGAATATCCCCTAGTTCATTTCTAGAGTGTACTATACTACTCAAACTGCACTTGGTATATACTTATACTATACTTAGTATAGTATACTACTATACTGCATAACGTGAGTTGAAAATTAAAATAAAATTCCACATCACATAAATCAGAACGTTTCTTTCCTAATTCATCACTGTTTCACTGTTGCAACTCAATTTTCAACAGCTGAGGAAGTTTTGAGAATTTTAGAATGGGAAAATTAAAAAATTATGACTGGGAGGGAAACAAGCACTCCAAATGCTTTGCACCTCGTTCATTCAGTGACCTTTAATGGCAAAAACAAATACAGAAGAAAGGAGTGGGATTCAAATCAAACTAAAACTATCTATTTGGCAAAAAAATGAAACTATACTAAATAGTTTCCAACTAAGGAAAATCCATTTATGAAAGAGGAACTTTGCAAAGAAAAATACTGATTGGTAAATGTGGGCACAGTAAATTGTTTCTGGTAAGTGACAGACACTGTATTTTGGCTGCATCCCAGATTTTAAAGGTATTTGGGAGGGCTTGTTTTGGTGGGGTTTTTTACTTCTTCTAAAACACAAAGCTGTAACAGAGGCCACAAACCTGTGTTGCTTCCTTTCTTTTGTTTTTGGTTTTGTTTTTATTAAAAACACAGTTGTGCTTTTAGCTTCCCTCATATAGAGTCACCTCTACTTTCTCCAGAATCAAACAATTTGTACAGGAATAAATCTCTTATACAGACAAAGATGTAGAAAAGACAAACATTTAGTTTGTGAACATAACAACCTCCCAGAAAATCAAGATTGTCTTTGTCTTCTGTTCCCATATAGATCTTTCCCGAGTGATTGCGGACACTTTCTATGGCATTGCTTCAGCACAGTAATTATGTTCAGCCTTGCCCAGAAGCTACAAAGCTTCAACTGTTGCAGAATTACACTGCACATTAGACCATAACCTCTCTGGTTTCTAAGCAGAACTAGCTTTCCCTCAGCTAAACTCAATTATTTGCTTTTTTAATCTCACTCTTATTTTTACTCTATGTCTTCAATGTAGAAATTAGTAGCTTCATAAACCAAAACTCTATTATACAAGTTTCAGGTAAAATGGAGACAGAAAGCTGAGCTCCCCTTTTCTAGAGAGATACAATTCTCTTCCCTCTCCTGAGTAAGCTGAAGTAGTGACAGTTCCTGTCTTTTTCAGTCCTGCCTATACTGTCCATGCAGCATATCATGAAAACATCAAAGAACTAAGTTTAAATAGTCCAGCAGGGTTTGTTGTAAAGCTGTTCCTCTTTGGAGGCACGCAGCCCGTACAGTACGCAGCGCATTCAGAGCAAAACCTATAAAGCCATATGCAGTATGAGTTGCAAACCGGATCATCCAGACAAAGCTAAGACAAAACTAATCTAGTCAGTCACCCAGCTGGTCCTTCCCGAACCTGGCCACACAGAGTAAATTACTCCATCAGAAGGGCTGAGGGGACAGACAGGTTGAAGGGTTCAATCCCATGCAATAGGTGCTAATCTGTAATTGCTAAATGCTTTCCTTTGGCAGTCAAATCCAAACCGTGTTACTGGACGCGTGCTCAGTTACAAGCAATATTGTCCTCAGAAAATAAATTTCAAACTACATAAGTATTTCTGCAGTTCACTGTGCCCCTGGAAATGATCGCCAAAAAAATTACTATGTTTAACCACCTGCTTCTTTATGACCATTTGCTGAAAAAGAGAGGAGAGGTTTATTTTGAAACCTTGATCTGATTTGTGCAATATTTCAAGGGTAGTTTCTTTTTTCTACTAAACTATTCCTCGGCTCCTTTGAAGCCTCAGTTTTTTTCTTCTCTGCGCGGAAGTGAAGGGGGCTATGTACATCAATACAGCAATATTTACCCCATCAGAAAAAAGGAGTCAGCTCCCAAGGAGGAGCTGCTCCTCTCTCCCAGCCCTAAATCCTTCATCTGGGCTCCACAGTCATATGCTTTGCCTTAAAAACAAGAGGGCTCACCATCAGAATTGCATCCTAAAAATTTCAGATGCTTTTAGACTGCTATTTTTACCCAGAACCAGAAGGAGTCAAAGCTTGAGCCTCTTAGCCAAAATCCCAGCTCCCCTCTGAGTCTATATGCAGCCCCCCAGACTGCAGGGACTGTGGGGATTTTCAGTATCGCCATCACCAGAGAAACAGCTACAGTAGAAACCACATGTGGGAAACAGGAGATGATTTGGCATCAGGATGATACTACTGTGAGGTGTGAGTTGCAGATTTGTGTTTGTAACAACCAGCACATGCAAACAATTCGGTCATTAGTTATATAAAGAATATCTTTTGCTTGTATGGAGTAATGTTCCTTCTCTAATGATGCCTTTAGAAAAAATATCCAGAGAGATGAATCATTATGGATAGGGCTTATACATATACTGAACATGCTGGAGACTTAATTAGGAAAGGCACTATTAAAAGCCAATGTTTGGCAACACATACCATATAGTTGTTTAGCCTCCTAAATATAGTTAGAGTTTCTTTCTGTGCGCACTACATGTGGACAAGCACCTGCTTTAATTTTAGCACTGAAGATGAGTAAATCACTGAGCTGACACCACCAGCCAGTCTCCCAAGCACAGCCAAGCAGGAGCTGATTTTCTGAAGATTGCAACAGAAAGAGCTGAGATTGGCTTAGCAGGCATCGATGGCCACCCACATTGAGGCAGGTTTGAAGAGTCCAGCTGTTTTGGAAAATACTAAGCACCTCTCCCAGTGAACAGTCAGGCTGACACAAGGTCAAGGCACACACAAGTCCTCGTTGCTCTTTGAATCGCACAACCATTTGTACCCATCAGCACCTAATAGCAAGCATGTGTCAATCACGTTGACAACCAACAATTTCTTCCCCACCTCTCTTGTGATGCTGAGGTCTTTCATAGCCATAACATTCCATTTTCATGAGGCGTGTTCCTCCCCTCATAGGACAGAAAGTGTCAGACTCAAAATGTCAGACTGGTGGCTCTTCCATAAATTTCCTTTAGACTTTGCCTTGACTGCAACACGCTACTTCAAATGCAGCCCATCCCAAGGCAGTGAGGACACTGAGCCCATCTCAAGGCATTGCCTGTCCCTCTCACGGGCACCATGACCTGAGTGTGCTTTGGACATACGTAGGACTGGGTCAACCATACGTCACTGACACCTCTCACAGGCTGGAGTCCCCAGGGGACAGCCAGGGTGTTACAGATGAGATGCTATTTCCAGTACAGAGACAGCAGCAGCATAAAGCATACACCCGAAAAAGCATGAGATTTCGTGCTTCAGTAGCTTCAGAAAAAAAGATAAAGTACAAGTATCATTGCCCCAAATGGCTGCGTTACTTAAAGGGCAGGGTAACATGTTGAAAGGACTGACACCCCTGCCTGCCTTTTTCTACCAGTTCCATACAGCTATCGCAAGGATTGATGAGCTGCCATCACTCCCTTCATACATAACTACCATTAATCCTGCCGAGTCTCACATAGTGAGTGGAGGCTTTGCACAATCGCCTCCCCGCCACAAGGGTGGCACCCCGCGCGTTTACGCTGTAGCCTCTCCTTGTCCACAGGCAGGCAGGTTCAGTGGCTTTCTGGGCTCCAGCAACCACAACGTTTGGGGACCAGAGGCTGCACTGCAGCCAGGGGCATCATGTAGCCCCCATTCAAAGAGGTCCTGCAAGACAGACGCCACTGCCTCCTGGCCCGGCTGACAGAAGGACATCATGTCAGACAAGCAGCCACCAGGCTGCCCTACACACTGACATACTTCACAGCACGCAGAAGCAAAGATTAAAAATGCGCTAGTGCTTCCTGAAAATGCCTTCAGAGAAGCAGTAGGTAACACCTGGCGCAGGTTTAGCGAGAGCCTCGATGACACCACAGGGCATCAGCACACAGTTAAAATGACGATCCCTTCACAGGTGTACGTGCCAGGGGGGCTCCGTGGGGAATGGGTTTGTGTGTTACGGAAACGTCATGGAGCGCCTCCGAGACCTGAACGCAGACGTGGGAGGACGGTGGCAAGGCAAGCTGAC
Organism: Gymnogyps californianus; assembly: GCF_018139145.2. NCBI lineage: Eukaryota > Metazoa > Chordata > Aves > Accipitriformes > Cathartidae > Gymnogyps > Gymnogyps californianus. Next base: position 157,078,508 of record NC_059471.1, read on the forward strand.
ATCCGCCTTATCACTCATGGGTAAGTGACCAGACGCAAGCAGAGTCAGCTCCTGCTGGGTGGGTTGATCTTGCCCTGCCTTCCCCCAGTGCTGCCCGCTGCAGGAAGGTGCTGCTTGCAGCACAACACAGCACATACGCTACTCACCACAGACTCCCTCTGACCACGTAAAGCTGCCTTTGCTCAGCATGCTGTGCAATCTGCAAGAGTTTCCACGCAGAAGTGCTAAACACGTTCCCACAACCCCTCAGACATCATTTGGTATCACCAGTGGGTTTTGCCCCGTAGTAGAATCAGTGAGATCATCCCACTTCTTCCCCTCCCTGCCCCATTAATTTAGATAATTGAGATTTGATCTAGAACGACACACAGAAGTCCACCAAAAACATCAGGATTCCCAGCTGGGTGTCTCTTCCCCGGTCCCCAGCCATCAGCAGTGGCATTGCTTTCACCAGGAAAGAGGAGAGAGGCAAGAGGAAGAGACTGATCCCATCCATGGTCTCCATCACCCTCAGGACCCCCCACCAGAGCACCTCAGCCATAGCTGGGGGGGTCTCCACATTTCCAAACTGTCTGCAGAGATGAGATGGAGCCCCTGTCAGGGCTCACAGCTTCCAGCCTTTCACAGTTATTGCTGTCACCTTGTGAAGAGAACAGCATAACAATCTTCATCATCTTCTGTTGCATGGCCATAAATTTGAGCTATGAACAAACACTGCTAGAATCGAGCTGGATCTTTGAGTTAAATTTGTAAACACGAAAGATTTCCTCCTGTTTAATATGATTTGCTCGGTCCTTCGCACTGAGCCCAGCAATTAAAATAAAGATCCTGAATTCCTGATCAGAACACAATAAGAATCCCCCATAGCTGGCCAAGGACAAAACCTGGCAGTGACCTTCATATTCAGCACTGAAGACCAAAATCCATTACCTCAGCACTGAGAGCTCAGTTGCAGTTTCTCTGTGCATTTCTCCTTATGTGTCTGAAAAGTGCCTGGCATGCTGAGCGCCACCGTTTGTTAACAACAATCCAGATTTTATCTTCTTTGGTTAAGTTTTGGACATAAATGTGCCATTTGATTTACTAGTCAGAAGCTACAAAGACACGCCACACAGGTTATCTTACAATACATTCACTCTACATGAATGTCTTTCAAAAGCTAAGCAGAGTAGTCCACATTGTTTTGTAAGACAGCGTATTAATTTTGAGATATATTCTCTGGTACAACATACCTATAACAACTGTAAAGATTTTTTCAGTTCTAATTTTAAACCTCTACAGAAAGACCTGAATATTAGAAATATTTAATGCCTTCAGCTGCAGAATCAGTGGTCTCATACTGCTGTCTTGGAAACAGAAATACCACCTGGGTAGCAAATGAACCCTAATTAACTTTCAGTACATCAGCTTTTATTACCAGCTATGTGTTTGCCGATATTTGCACTACCAGCAGGTTATCAGCAGCATGTTCCTCACCCAGTGAAGACTGACTTGATTTAAAGCAGAAGGCCATCTTCCTGTAAAGACACATCTCCAAAGAAACGCTGGTTTCATGTCCATCATCCTGGTCTGCATGCCACAGAATCTGGGGTGCCAGAAGCATTCTGAATGTTTTGCCTCATTCTGTGGCAAATAGGCAGCAGCACCTGGATTTCACATCCCATCTGCCTTTCATCTTTCAACCACCTGGATTTTAGAATCTTAAATTAACATTTAATAATCACAGATAGTGTTCTTTCTTATTCTGCCCTTGCATACCTGGCACAGATTACACAGTCCCTTCCTCCAATGAGCTTTTCAATACACATTTAAACTTTTTCCCCCCCCCCTCTCTCCTTATAAGAAAATGTCTATGAATGGCCACTGAGTACTCTGGGACCATTTACCGTGCTCGTACCGACAAACAAGGGGCTCAAAGGTATAAATGTAAGTAAACAACAGAGAGGGTTTTAAATTGGGGGGGGGGGGATTTAGCTCCTTCAGAAATCTCATCTGTGTTAAAAGTGCTTTGATGCAACAGATTCAGAAGATCTTTTTGCTCTAGTACACTTCTGGATACATTTAAATCTAGGGGCCAGAAATTGTCTTTTTCCTACTTGAAAGGAAAACAAAATAATTTGGTGAGTCAGGGTAGAATGCAGTCATGCTTCAAGTAAGTTTTGGATTGTCTTACATGGCTGTGCTCAAGGTTTTTTCACTTGGTTGAGACAGGGTGTGAATTAAGATCTGAATTTTCAGCAAGGTGGTCTACGGGTCACCTTATGTAAGGGTGATTAAAAAAAATTAATGTTTTTAGTTAAAAAAAACCAAACACACAAACAAACAAGTGGCCTGATTTGCAAGTGGTCAGCATCCAGTACCCTCCCCTGAAGTCAGGACAAGTCTGGAGCCACTTACTGCTCGTGCAGGGACATAAGGGTGTAATCTGACCTGAACTGAAAGCAGGAGAGGCCTCCATTTGGTTCAGACCCTATCACCTCACCTCAAAAGAAAACGTATCATTTCAGAATGTAACAGCTAGAGCAAAAAATGCATTCACCATGAGATTATTTTTAGATGAAGCCTGCATTGAAATAAATCTCTATTCTTCTACTCTTCTAGATAAAGGATCTTCTGAATAATAAACAGAAAGCACAGTACTTCGTGAAACTTCATGTTATTGCTGGTCAGTTGAATACCAGTAGCTTGAATAATACTAATGTAATATATACTTTGACTGGCAAATCAGGAGAGATATCAAAGGGAGAAAAGGTAAGTGGCCTTCCAGCCTACCTCAGCAAGAATACTACTCTCTGTTCACTCAGCAAGGAGTATGAAAGGTCTTTCTGCAGCGAGACGTCAGTTTGCAGATAGCCGCTGGATTATGGAAAACCACAGGTGTGGCCATGCATTACAAGGGGTTCAAGTGAAACTTGAAACCTCACCGGCATCAAAGTTCCCACTAAAATCAGTGAAAACCAAAATTACCTTTAGAGATGCATCACCGCCGAGTGGCATAGCGGTCTAACAGAGACCGCTCTAAAAATGTTTGCTATATTAAGTCATCTTAAATCTGCAAGCATGACCAACAGAGCTGGGGGGGGGGGGGGCATTAAGAGAGCCTAGGAGAAATAAGAGGGGGCACGGGGAGGGAAAAGCCCAGAGCTTATGCTGAAAACCTGTGTGTACTGCAAGCACCGACTGCACTGCAGATCCCACCTCCCACTGAGCATCAGCATCCTTTGAATGATGCAGCAAATAGAAGTCTTCAGCATAACTAAAATGCATATGGCAATTTATCATGAAAAATACAGAGTAAAGTTCATCACTAGCCCAGCTTATTTGATGTCAGTAAATGTCAGGGCAGTCTGATCCCACAGTTTAAAAAATTTGTTCTCTACAGCTGATACTAGATTTTATAATCTAGAATTATTGTTCTTGGTCCATTAAATGTCTCTTAATGACTTGGGCCTATGTGAAGGCTGAAATCAAGTACTTCTCATGTTTTGCAGTAGATCAGTGGCATCCGAGAAAAGAGATGTATTTTATTTCTTTAACGAGTACGCACTCCATTTGTAACAGGAAAATATCATTGCTGTCTGAGGCCTGTTAGTTTCCTGCAGGCTTCAGTACAGTGCAAAATCAGCAAACATTTTATTGTTTTAAATATACATATAATATAAGGAAACGGGTTGTAGTCCCTTGAGATTACGGGAGTTGACCCTTTCAGGACAATCACATTTTAAATCATTTCCTGGCAGACTTTTATTACTAGCAGTCATCAGAGCCCTTTTAGGTTCACTGTTCTCCCCACAGGGCCTGTCCCTGTTTCTCTTCTGAACTTTGCTGTCCTGGAACAAAATAACACGGTCCTGATCCAAAGTAAAAGGAATTTTTTCCATTTCCTTGATAAGTATTGGAAGCAACCTTTAGCCTCCCCAGACTCAAATGGGCCAGGTGTTGGCAACGGAAGGGGGTGTTAAACTTTATTCAACATGCATACTCACTCTGTTGTAATTCCATAATAAAGAGCTCACTATCCATTACCTGGCTTCTTTCAGGATAATGAATTAAGAATTAGAATCCAAGGAGGAAGGAGGAAAGGAAAACTTTTGCAGGGAAATATTATTGCTTCCAATGGGATTTTGCACATTATTGACAAAGCCATGGACAATGTAGAGCCAACATTTGAAAGCAGCAAAGAGGTGAGCCGTAAGCTATATACATGCAATGTCAGACTTTCTTTTAAAATAGTTTCACAGTAATTGAACACAAAGGAAGATGACTGACAGCAGCTAGACAAACTCTACTGAGCCACTGTGCATCAACTCAGAGAAGCGACATTCAAAGTGAAAGGTAATGACACAGTTTCCACAGCAAACAGACATTTGCTCTTCTGCCAAGCTGGTCCGTGGAGGATTTGGTTGTACTCACTGCATTTGAGTGGTTCCTTGGGAAACTGGCAGTCACAATCAGTGCATCTCACTGAATTCCAGAACAACATACTAAAAGGAGGGACATCTGGACAGATACCAGGCAAGACTTGTATTCAAAGCAGCAATCCCTCCCCCCAAAAGGCTAATATTTATAAAAACTGATAATTTTGGATGCTTTGGGTTTTTTGGTGCCCTGCTTAGCGTACTTCCTTGACAGTTCACTTCTTTATATGGTGTTTTTGCAAATATTTTATTTATCTGCCCTTTCTCATTGGGAATGAGGAGATAATAACACTTTCCCAATACACACATTGTTTGTATGTTCTGTGACTACACAGTATTTCAGGACAATGACAAACTCTAACTATAAGCCAGTATAGCACCAGGACAAGAGTGCTACCATCTCAGCCATTTCCAGACACCACCAGCCACCCAAACAGCAAGGAAACCCAAATGTATTCAATCTGTAATAACTAAGACTCATACAGTAATTCAAGAAGTGTCTTATAAGAATTGGTATTTATTCCATGTTCCCAACTAAAATAAACCTTACTTTCATCTTATTTCAGGAAACCATAATGTCAGTACTTCAAGATAATGGAAGATACAGCCAATTTACATCTTTGATAGAGGTAAGGATCCAGAAAAGAAATTCCATAAAGCTATTTTCAGATGTTTTTCAATATTAATATGTAATTTCACTTTTATTTTTAAACCAAAACAGAAGACTGGCCTGGGAATGGATTTACAGCAGGACAACAGGCCTTACACAGTCTTTGTTCCAAGTAATGAGGCTTTGAGTAATATGAAAGCTGCGGCTCTGGATTACCTGCTTTCTGCAGAGGTATAGTCTTTCTGTAACATAAATCTTTCTCAGACAGTAGATATATAGCAGATTCATACATACGTTGTCCAGTGTTCATCTAAGCTAAGCTCCTATGATCAAGGCTTAAGCCATCTCTAACAATTAAAGATCAAGACGAAACCCAGAGAGGAACAGGATTTGGGGTCTCCCATCGTATAAAGCAGTGACAATCCCCCACACCAAGCCCCCACTCCCCTGCTCTTGCCCAGACAGCACAGCCCAGACAGCCACATGGCAAAGCCCCAAACCCTCTCCTGGAAGGTGTCACCCTCGGTGGGAAGAGTCAAGGGGAGCAGATGCCACAAGGGCCCCGTTGGCTGGGAGACACTGCTGGTGGGGTCCCAGGAGGTGGATATTGGCATCCTGTCTCCTGTCCCCTGTCCCCCCATGCCTCCTGCCTCTCCCAACACACACACAAGTTGTGAAAGGCCCGTGCTGAAATAAAAGGTGATGTAGGGGTGAGGGCATGGAGTGGCAGGGCGCATGCCATGAGCTGAGCACCACCACTGACCCAGAGGTTTCTGGTGCACCAGCTGATGACACCGTTCTCATCCCCATGTCCTCTCAACAGGCCGGGTTGGGTTTGTGTGACTCATTTTGGGCTAAAACGGCCTCTTTTCTGCTTTGGCAGGGTTCATGGAAGTTGCTGGAGCTGGTCCGATACCACATTGTCTCCAATACTGAGGTGAGCGCAGCTGCTTTAATGACGCAGAGTGTAACAGCATTTTCAAACCCTTTGCCACTCTGAAGGCAAAGGTTTTCCAAGAACAACCTCCACTCAGTGCTGCACAGCAGAGCTGCAAAGGACAGCTATGCCTCTGCCTTTACTAAGGGTAGTCACATAAAGGTCACTAACAGAGAACACAAACCTTTCACCTCAGTGTCACTAATGAAAATAAAACCCTGCTAGGAGGCATGGGGTAGTCCTTGAATCACGGCAAATGAAAACTCTGTTGTATCACTCTAGTGTGTTACATGCAAGTAACCATTTCCACTTTAAAAATATACCTTTTGGTGATGGGGACTTAGCCCAAGTTGGGGGCAGGGGGGTAGGAATATATATAGTCATCCTGAACCTGAGACCTGCTACCTTAGCCTGCTGTGAAGCAAGAACCGCTGTCAGGGGGTACTGTCAGCTTGGCAGGGCTGCAGGACTGCGCAGCAGGAAAAGTACTTGTTGCTATAGAAATCAAGCTCTCTCTGAGCCTATTCTGCTAAGATTAGTCTTCTGTTTATCAGAGAGAGGTGCTTTTGTCATTCTCTAAGCCCTCTGTTTTTCCCTCCTTTTTCTACTGGAAACAAAGAGCAGAACCCAGCAACACCACCAGCAACTAAGGCTAGAGGAGACTGAAGTTCATCCCCACCCCAGCCCCTGCTGCGGGGAAGGAAGGATGTGCTCATATCCTTAGCAAAAGGACCTGCTCTCAGCGTCCAAGGCAGAGGTCATTCCCAGCACAGAGCAGGATCACAGGGAGCAGAGGCATAAGATCCATGTGTCCCTTCATGGGATATCAGCACCGCTGTTTCCACAATGGTCTAAGGATGCAAACAGGGCTATTTTTAGGGAGAAGTGATAACTTTACTTAGACTGGTTGCTATAATTAGGAGAAAAATTAGTATCCTTTTGGGCAACAAGTTCTTCACATGCAGCAACCAGCAAGCTCAGTCAAAATTTAATCACTTTAACTTTGTTAGACAAGCAGGTTAGTCAATGCGAGGCTGCCCACATAGCTAATAGGGTCATTTGCTCACCCTAAAGAGAAAGGTGGTCTTTATTGTGAAATCCATCTGGATTTGAAAAGAATAACGATATCACATTTCTTTCAATCAATTTATATTCATTTCAGCTAGAGGTAGCCAGCCTCATCTCAATAGAGCACATCAGAAGCATGGCAAAGCAGTTCATTTACTTTAACAGGACCAGCACGGTAAGTTAAAGGCAGCTTTCACCTGTGAACAGCTCTCTCTGATCTAGGCAACTGTTTGCATGCAGGGGGAATAAAAAAGGGAGGAGGAGGGACATTAGCAGAGGAATCTCTTGCTGTAATGAGGCAGAAATTTTCAACTTGCCATTCCCACCTACTGCTAGAAATTAGTATTATAAAGGATGCAGAGCAAATGACTGGTATATAAGGACAGCCTGCAGTTTCTTTTTTCTTATGATTAGCCCCAGTCCAGGAATGATCCCCATTTATGCTCTGCCTAGTTTAAAAAAAAAAAACTATTTAAAATATTTTAAATCATTCTGTTACATATTTTGGTTATTTTAAACACTTCTCAGTACGCATACAGATATTCTTTCATTCCCTTTAAATGCTAGTCTCTGATCCTGATAAACCTAGTGAACACTTTTTTAAAGGCGTTAATTTGTCAGTACTTTTGCTAAGCCAAACTTATCTGATAAGTTGAACTCTCTTCTGTTCTTTGCATATTTTAGCCAAATATGAACATTCTAGAGAAGAGATGCATGTATGAAAATTCTTGTAAAGGCAGAGCAGTCACATAAGTAAATGCAGAAAGAATACTTTTTTTTTTTTCCTCCTGTGAATTTGGATAGATCACAGATTCTCTCTCACTTTTTCCCTCCTTTGTCAGAGAGAGGACCAAAGCATGCTTACGCCCACTGAAATCAGTGCCTAAAATCATCAGTAGTCTTCCCATTTTGGCCAGTCTTTCAGTCACCAGTTCCACAGGCTAACAGTGCAGATTAAGAGGAAAAATTTAGGTACCACTGTTGTAGACCAATATCCAAGAAAATGCGCAACATATGCATGCTTCTTGCATAAAACAAGCATAATAAAAAAAATAGATAGCAATTAAAAAGAAGTATGACTAGAAATTCTTAAATTACCAGAAATTGAGAAGCTATGAAAATTTTATTAATAATAATTTATTGTTTCATAGGGACAAGTCTTGGTGAGTGGAGAAGAAATGGAAGAAACAGATATTGTTACAAAAAATGGTCGCATTTATACTCTTGCAGGAGTCCTTATCCCACCCACAATTGTTCCAATTCTACCACATCGGTGTGATGAGACAAGAAGTCAAGTCGCAATGGTAAGAGAATCACGACAAATCAATAGCTCTTAGCTGCTCCATATAATGCACTCCAGCTTCCTCTTGACCGCTTTCTCTGATATTGTCCATAAAAAGCGGGGTATTTTGGGAAATTAATATATCAATGACATACAGCCACCTGGCTAGCAGTACTGCACAGGTACACATAATTTGCAAACAGGAAACTCATATGACCACATCCTATACCACTTCAACACATCTAGTTCTTGCACTAGCCCTTTTAAATACGTTGTCTCTCCAGTTAAATGTTTTCCTCCAGTTCCTGAACCCCACCTGTGCATACAAGTACATGGTAGGCCGTGTCAAGTTCCCAGGGAAACTACTTCAGATCAGTATTTTCATTTCTACTAAATACGCAGGGAAAGGAGCCAGCAAGTTAAAATATTAACATAATAAATTTTAATATTAATATACTAGAAATATGTTGTTTTCAGAAGCAGCAATTTCCCCTAGCCCTGCTTTCTTCCAGTTTTCTTCAAATTAGGAATTACAAAGCTGTTTCATATTTCAAAGGGTGGATTTCAACATACCTTGTTCAGTTTGGTAACACAGTACAGGCCTTTACACTGTGTAACATTCAGATACTATTTCTGGTAAGAAGACCAAGTATCAGATGAAGCTTTTAGTTTGCAATAAGCGTGGCTCCAATGAGCTGTTACTGGACCGTGTTCAAGCACGTATCTGAGCCAGTAACGGTTCCGGTACAGTAATGCAAAACATTTACTATCTTAACTTACAACAGTCCACAACCACAGCCTTGAAAGAGGTTCCCAGCAGAGCTGGACAGCATCAAAATTTAATGAAGAAAACACAAGAGCTGGCACTAAAGAACTATTACCTCTGGCAGTAACTACAAAGTGCCGTATGTGCAATATAATCATAAACCAGGCAGAGCGCCGAGCTGCAATCTCCAAATACAAAAAGCGATCAACCCTTTACAAATTCAAATTACACTCCAGTGATTTGAATTCCCTACTGGGAACCTACCTACAAACCATGTCTGACATTGATCAATCCTAAAGCAACACTATGAAAAATTATTTAAAGACAAAACAAATAGCATCTGTCACAAAAATTATTCCGCAAACTGAAGTCAGGAACTTTTGTCAGCTTTGAAAGCTTCATGCATAGTTTGAAATATAGTTTAATATCCAAGGCTTTAAGCAGAGCATTGCTAGCAAACAGAATACCAGAGGGAGCAGTGGCTTCGCTGTTCTTGCCTGCCATCATGCGTCTGCATCACTCTTGGAAAACAAGAGCAATGCCACCTTGTAAATACTACTTGTGGTACCAGTGAAAAGTGACAAACCTTGTAGGAACTGGCAGTTGTACACACCTACAAGAACTGTACATCCCTAAAGATAAAACCATTATGCTAACACATAGATAGCCATGTAACTGTACCTGAATGTTGGTAATAACCACAGGACTCAATATCTTGCTCCACCTCCTCCCAGAGGTCATCACTCCCACAGCAGACTTGGTGGAAGGGCATTTACGTCTGTGTTTCAGACACTTCGGTGCACAGACAGTATCTTAATCTACTACTGAAAATGGGCAGATTGGACCTTGCATGGAAGTGCAGACACATTTCCCTGTCCCCCCTCTGCGGCGTGGCAGAGGGGAGAGACAGGACTCCTGTCCTCAGGAAAACGAGGGAGCAGGTACACGTCAATGGCCGAGACCGTCCTAGGTGGAGAAAGGCAGCAAATAGGTGACACTGAGTGGCACTGAACAGCAGGGAGAGCAACGCCAACAGCAGGAAACACTTTCCACAGCAATCAGCCAGATTTTTAAGCTCTAAAGGACCAAAGAGGCACTTGCAGGGATTTTCAGAAACACAAAGAAAGCTAAGCCTAAGTCAACTTCAGCCATGACTACACAGCTTATCAAAGAGCTTTTATAACGCCCAAATGTATTTGCCAAAATATGTCTGACTCACAGACCTTTAAAACATAGTAGTGGCATTGACACCTCAACTATTTGATGCCCAAATGCTTTTGTAAGTCTGGTCCTTTATTCCTTTAAGTGCTGTGCAACATGAGGGACTACTAAATCCAAACCAGTACCTGGTTCTTTCCCCATAGCTCCAGTGATAAATCTGTGGGGAAAATGCCATAATTCAGGTTCGTGGTCACTTGTCCACTGATTATGAAACACAGTGAAGTAACACATTGGATGCTGGCTCTAGGATTTATCCTAACTTGGTTGAAACGCAAAACATTAGCAGTCACAAGCAACACAGCTTTGAGAAACTCCATATCCACACACCAAAAGGCTCAGCCTCTCTGAAGTTATTGCATGTTGAGCCTGTGAGAGGACTCACCTTTAAAACTGCCACTGGAGTTTATATCTCCTCGGTGCGGTAATTGCCAGTCTCTGTCACCACCACATGGTGATAAATTAGTTAGTGGGGAAAGGCAACCAAAAGGCGAAGACATAAAAATAGCTATATACTGCTGGATCATAGTGGAGTACAGGATCTACGACATGGAAGCAAAGAATATTTTTCTCTTCACTGCCTATACACAAGACAAATTTCTGTTCACACTCTCTATATATGAGACTCAACTAATTTGTGGTCTTCCTAGGAAGAAATAAAAAATTCTCATAGAAGTTAAGTGTGCAGACTGCACTAGACCCTCAGACAACATTAGTTAATATATTACACTGGGTTGAGCAAAGGATGCCAGTGCATTCGTGCCCGTGTTTATCTTCTGTTTAGGAAGCTTCCGGTTCTTTAAAAGAAGGGAGTGGGGGAAGGACAAATGAAGATAAAAAGGGCAAGGTGGAAATGAATAGCCACTCAGTAAAAATCAGAGCCAGCAGATATAGCCCTGGTGCTGCTGTTTGGTTCCAGATGCATGCTGTAATGGTTAAGTCATAGAACAGATGTACTTAGATTTTACAGGGTATATCATCCATAAGTATGCATCTCAGTAGTTGATATAATGCCTTTTCAAATGACTACCCTTATTGTTTCTATCTAGGGTGTCTGTACAAGTTGTTTATCACATGCATTGGCTCCCTGTCCACAGGATTCAAAGCCCATCGTAAGTGACATTTCCTGACAGATTCCCCAGTCGTACAAAATGCATAGAGGGAAGGAGTCCCCATATGCTGATTATTGCTTTCCCAATATAGTGAGCAAAAGAACCAGATATGAATACAGGAGACTGCATAAAAATACAAATACAGACAGTACTTTAGTCTCTTTTTGGCAATGATTGAAGCATCAGGTCATTTCAGCATTATTTTGTTTGCTGTTGCAAGATCCCTTGTAGACTTCATAGAAGCTCTGACTCTTCTCAGGTAAAGTAATATCTATTTCAGATTGGCTTTGGCAGAAGAGAGACGTGAGGAATGAGAATTACTACGATTATGCTTTGAGAGTTAGTAAACGAAAAATAGAGGAGGGATACATTTAAAATAGACCTCACATCTGTTAAAAAAATTTCTTTTTGATTAAGCATCCTCCCAGAAGAAACTGTCTGCAGAAGCAGCTTCAGAAAGGACTGAAAATCTTCCATCTGCTTTGCATCTAAGAGATGTAAATCTGGCTGCATGTTTCTCCACATACAAAACTCAAGTCTAGCTACCACAGGAATTTTATTCCCCATGTTATAAAAATTCACTGGTAGTTAGTCCTATATGCCATATTCAGTAATAACCTATATGCTATTATTCAGTAATAATGAAAAGAAAGTTCATGTTATGAAAAAATACATAGTTTAATAAATTTTGAAAATGCAACACTATAGCAAGGTACTTTCTGTTCTCCAGTTAAATTATGTTGCGCTATTAAGACTGTATCACAGAACTCTACATTGCTTAGAAATACTAATGCTTCTGTTTTGTGCACGTTCCAGCCTTTCTCAAAACGGAGGTGCATTATTGAAGGCCCAACCTTTCAAAAAACTGGCTGTGCTAGATCCTGCAATATAACAATAAAGGTACAGAGTTACAGTTCCTTAAGGTGAAATGTACATAAAAGTTTTCCAAAGTGGTGTCTTTTGCACTGTGAACTTTCCTTTTGAAGCTGAGAGACTTCTGGAGATTTGGAGATGTCCATGTAGCCTCCATACCCTTCTACAGGGGGGTGAGAGGAGCTACTGTAAATCTTGGCGCAAAATACCAGGGAAATTTTTGCCAGTATCCATTCTACTACCTTAAATAACTCCTCTCTATGATACTGCTCTCACCAGCACCTCCAGTGAGTTTTTTTAGCTGCCATATGTTATTGACAACAACCCTCTCATAGTCTGTAACTCAGGAGTTTTCACATAAGACTCCAAGCCCAAATGTTGGTGTTGCCCCATAGAGCTTCACCCACAAAGAACAGGACAGCTTGGTCGCCCCTGGTCCCAGCCCCTCCTGTCCCAGGACTTCACACAATATTGGGTAACAATGAACGGGAAATGCTCCCAGGAACCACGCTCCGCTTGCTCTGCTTGGCAAGTCTAGCCCTCACAGAAGTCATCAGCCCCTGAGAAGTACTTACACCTCTCTGGCTCCTGGGGGTCCTAAATAGGCTTCTGCATTTCATCACCACCATTAAGTAACAAGCAGAGAAGTCCACAAATCTGTAAGCTTTGAGAGCCTTTTGCTAATTCCTGTTTCCCTTGAATCACACATGTAAATGAGGTTTTTTTCTAATACACTTTCTGTGCTCTTGATAAATAAATGGATCAAGCAGCCAATTCATGAATAAAAAAAAAGATGCAGCCAAGAAAAACATTTAGGGCTGTGCAGTGGCTAAATCCCACGCTGGTGCAGAAGGGAAGGAGGAAGATCAAAGCAGCGTGTCTAGTTTTCACAGCGTCTCCCTGGCGTAAAACATATCTTCGAGTTCTCGATCTCATGCAAAGGAGACTGCCTGCCTCAATTGCACTGCACTCCCACTGGCAAATATAAGAGCGCACACAATATGAGCAGACATACACAGGCATGTTCATAACTGGTGACAGGATGGGGATTTTTAACACTGATGAGTCTGATATAAGAACAAGGGAAGGATTTGGTGGTCTGCGCATCCCCTTCTTGGGCTGCCAACACCCGTCCTGGTTTTAACAAGGCCATTGCAGAGGTGGTTCTCATTCAACACAAGCCTTTTAAGAGCCAGCTACCCCTACAGGCCTTTGCCAGAGGGCCAAAACACCATGGAGAGTTGTCTTTTGTGCACTGCCTCTCCACTAAGGCACTGGAAAGGAGGATATTTGCTTTATTTCACAGGAACCAAAGTGTTGCAAAGGCTTCTTTGGCCCTGACTGCAGTCCATGTCCAGGAGGTTTCTCCAAACCCTGCTCAGGAAACGGGCAGGTAAGCAGAGCATCCGGCAGCACTCTGCACTCCCACGGGGGGAAGGACAGGCTGTGTCCCAAAAGTCCCTGAAGCACTTCTGCACAACAGGAATGTCAGGCTCCACAGGAGCTGCACGCTCCATTTATGTCCAGTGATGGACGTGAATTTCAGGTTCAGTTATACAGAGGAGGGAAAATTAATTGGTCTCCTCTCAGGTGTCCAAATTGCGGGTTTCTGCGGTTCCGACACACAGCACACGGGCAAGGCTGGGTGACCCACCCTGATACTTTTGCTTTGCACAGCACAGGGTAATGACCCAGCTCACTATTCTCACTTTAAAATTGCAAAGGAAGGTAGAATACACAGCAGCAAAGTACAAGGAAAGCTTTTGCTTTGAAGCACCTTTTTCATTGTCGTGGTTTAACCCCAGCCAGCAACTAAGCACCACGCAGCCGCTTGCTCACTCCCCCCACCCACTGGGATGGGGGAGAGAATCAAAAAAAAAGCCACCTGGTGGGTTGAGGTAAAGACAGTTTAATAGGACAGAAAGGAAGAAAATAATAATAATGATAATAATAACAATAAAATAACAATAATAATACTAAATTAATTAGAATATACAAAACAAGTGATGCACAACGCAATTGCTCACCACTCGCCAACAGATGCCCAGTTAGTTCCCGAGCTGCAAACCGCCCCTCCCGGTCAACTCTCCCCAGTTTATATATTGGGTATAACATCATATGGTATGGAATATCCCTTTGGCCAGTTTGGGTCAGCTGTCCTGGCGGTGTCCCCTCCCAGCTTCTTGTGCCCCTCCAGCCTTCTTGCTGGCTAGGCACGAGAAGCTGAAAAATCCTTGACTTAGTATAAACACTACTTAGCAACAACCAAAAACATCAGTGTGTTATCAATATTATTCTCATACTAAATCCAAAGTGTAACACTATACCAGCTATTAGTAAGAAAATAAACTCTATCCCGGCCAAAACCAGGACACTGATCAAAGCTGAGGTTCTTCCTGGTAGTCTATCACAGTCATAATATGGACAGGCATACAGTCTCTTCTCTGGGGGAATGATAAAGATTTATTTTAATTTATACATAGAAATCACCTTTCTTCCATATCACAGTGCATGGATGGCCTGGATGGCAATGGGACCTGCGTTTGTGCTGAGGCATTTCAAGGCTCGCGCTGTCAGTTCTGCTCAGACCCTGGCAAATACGGACCTCAGTGTGACAAAGGTAAGATACAGCCGTACTTCCTCAGCATAAGAGCATAGGCTATTTCTTTTGACCATGGTAACATTAAGGTAGGAAGTAACCGCTTGCTAAACAGTCTCTATGGCAGATGAGCAAGATGTCTCTGGGGTATTTTAATTTCTTATTTCAAAGGGATACATCATAACCTCAGAGTCAGTGAAAATCTTCTCACTGACTTAATTGGGCTTTCTGCCGGGGCCATAGCTCGCTTTATGCTAATTTATTGTTCTTTTCATTTCTGTCTCCCTCACGTAAGTAACTGAAAAGAAAATCTTTGCTATTCCATTCCCACCTGATATTGCCCACAACAGAACAGATTCTGCCTGCGATGACAAACGTGTAATCTAAGAACAACTAGACCTATAAACAGATTGTGTTTAGGGCCACTTAATAACCAACCTTACCGAATAATTTCTGATCTGTTGAATAGCTTATAGTTCTAGCAGTCATCTTCTATATACTGACAGATTTAATCCTGCTATGTCAAACCCTACTACATTTGAGAGTCTACAGAATACACAACATCAAATATAGATATATTCCCCATCTACAAAATAATTTTTTGTCTTTTTTGCTATGAAACAGCCTGTCATTCATGAAGCACAGCTCACTTGAAGGTTCAGAGGTACACGGACAAAAACTGAGAGACAAATTCCATGAGAAAAGCTGGTATTGCCTAAGCTCCAGTCCCGCCAAAGCAGTACGTGTTGGCTTAACTAGTCACCACTGGCACTTCTTGGGATTGCAGAAGGCTTACCTACTATGTCCTTGGGCATACTGCTGTGCCTCCCAGCAGCACTAATCAGCCCAGACCCAGCAAAGTGCTCGTAGGTCTGTGCTGCTGCTCTGTGTTCTAGCCCAGCACTGTGCAATTTGTAGGATTGTGGACTCAGTATTAAAAGGCTTCCCACATCACTGGAAGTACACCAAGAGTGGTACAATGAAATAGCTTTAGCCTTAATAGCCTAGGACATAGTATTTTGCTCCTACTTCTCTGACGTACTTTGAAATTCATTGATAGATAAGTGCACTATAAAGACATAATAGATTTTAAATAGCTACCCATAAAACACACCTGAAAAGACATGGATATGATAAATAAACATTAAGTCCCCCAACAAAGTGAGACTTTAAAAATACAAAAGTTTAGATGCTAGGAAAAAAAGGAGGACCCAATTCATAAGAAATGCTATGTAAAGACAGATACCTTTTATCACTATGGAATTGCACACTGTAATTTATCTCTGGTAGACTGCCTCTGCATTTATGGGAAGTGCGATAACCGAATAGACAGCGACGGGATCTGTCTTCCTGGATCATGCAGAAGTGGATACACGGGGAAACTCTGTGATAAGCAGATTGTTCCCTGCAAGCCCTCCCTACAGCTCTGCCATGCACATGCAGACTGTCAGCTTAGCAATGGTGCAGTGAGGTAAGTCAGTAACTTGCATCTAATTAATATTAACTATGCTGCAGCTCTTTCCCATTTGCTTGATCAGAACAGCACCTTGTAGCAGTACACAAACATCAGCCACTGAAATACTGCTATGCAGCAAATAAGCATAAACATGCGCTACATCGACCTTGAGTTGCAAGAGAGTCTCTCATTAAGAGTTCTCAATGCGCTATCCTGTACCTTATATTTAACACTGATAAGATAGATGCATATGGATCTGACTCTTGTTCAGAAGGTTGCCTTCCTACCAACATCTACAAAGGCTCGTAGGAACCTCTTATTTCTAACCATCCCTTAGTGAATTAGAAGTTTGAGCCTTGCTGAAAAACAATGAAATTCTCAAGCGGTTTGGGGATAGATAGCTCACTCCGGTCAGCTCAGGTAAGACTTGCATGCCACAACACTGCAGGCTTCAGCACAGGCTCTCCAGTCCTGACAGGACTGGTCACAAAACTCCGTTACTGCTACAGCTGCCTTGCGCTTGCCTCACGCTTACCTTCACACACAGCAATTTTGCCTCTTGCCGCAGTGTATTCATAATGAGTCACCACACAAAGCAGAATGAGGGATGCTGCGTAACTTGAATGCTTAAGAAATTCCATCCAATATAGGTTAATCTTGAGGGGGGGGGACAACCCAGTGAAACAGAAGGGCTCATTGTCTTGCATATATTTCAGGGAGAGAGCTATCTTCTGTGTCACTGAAAGACAGAGGAGCGCCAGGTCATAATTAATTTAGAGCTATTAGCTCACCTTTGCAAAGATCTCATCAGCGCAGAATTAATTTCACTCCCCATCTCATGCCTAGAGAATGGATCCCTGATTTGACTTAATTAACCTAGTCAATATTTTGGAAAAAAACCATTATGTATGCACTTAAGCTATTTGCATCATGAATCCAAGGTTACCAATTCTAAGCTGCCTATAAATAGCATGTTACAGTGGAAAACAATCACTTCACTTTACAGCTGTCCTATCATGTTTAATGCCTCCCTCCTTCTCTTGTCTCTATAGCTGTGTTTGCAAACCTGGCTATGAGGGAGATGGTACGAGCTGCAGCAAAGTTGATCCTTGCGCTGCTTTAAACCCAGGTGGCTGCAATATCAATGTAAGTATGTGCTTTTCCCACAGAGCCTGACACCATAGAAAAGTAGGCAGTAAGGAAGGTTTGGCTAGAAACTTTTGCAGAAGGAAGAGTCACAATTTTCACTGCAGTTTCAAGCACTTTCCCCAGATAGCAGCATCGCTATTGCTTAGACAAGCCTTACACCTAAAGCCAGATGCCACCTAACTGTCCTGAGCGGTTGCCTCTGCATCCCCCCAACAGGCCGAGTGCATTCAGACGGGCCCAGGAGAGCACACATGTGTTTGCCAGGCAGGATGGACAGGCGATGGAAGGGACTGCTCTGCCATCAACAACTGCCTGCTGCCCACCGCGGCAGGGTGCCACGAAAATGCCACCTGCGTATATGTTGGGCCGGGTCAGGTACGTCCTCTGACATTCATTGCCACCTTCGGCACTAGTCCTCACCCATTTTGCTCTGCCAGTGCTTCCTAGCCTTTTTCTTCCCCAAATTCTCCTCTCCCTCCCAGCCACAAGGTTATTTCCACACGGTGCTCTCTACCCAAAGCAGTCTCCTTCAGTTCCTATCCCAGTGCTCCCTCCTATGTGGCGGTGTTCTGGCAGCAAATACTTTTAAGTAAGTACGTTAGTAGATGTCAGGCATAAAGGTCTTCTGGAGATATTAATCTGTGTCATTCCACTGAAGTCAATGGGGCTACACAGAAACAGAGAGACTAATTCACCACGTCTAGAATATGCACACTGTTTTAATCATTTTAATGAATTGCTGTGTTTTATTGAAACGACAGAATGACTGCAAGTGTAAGGATGGATTTCGGGGGAATGGAATTGAATGCACACCCATAAACTCATGCCTGGAACAAAATGGAAAATGCCATCATCTGGTGAGTAATTAATCATTCCCTGAACAAAATGTTCAGATACATACCACACCTCGCCTCCTGCGCACTCCATAGAATTTCCTTGCCATTTCAAGCCTGCAATTTCTGTTTGAGTTGGAACAAAGCTTTCCAAGCACTGCTGTAAGCACCAAAAATGCTATGTGAACCACATCAGTACGGTACGTGCGCTGAGGACAGACTGCAAGGGCTGCTCCCAATTCTGCCTGTACAGAAGGACTGTCTCGAGCCTGGAATAAATAAATGCTGCATCTCTACCTGCAGTTACAATTTGGATGCACTAGCCTGTTGGGATGTTTACCCAAGTCACGCATCTCTACGCAGGCATCTATCAGCTTTATCAGTAGCTGCCTGTGTTCAGCAGACCTGCAGGCTTTGCTGTGCTCTGTAGCGCCTGCAAGAGCCACACCAGCCTCAGGCGGGACACAGGGACAGAGCTAAAGCAAAGAGCACTAGGGAGCAGAGGATGGATCTGCCACAGTTGAGTGAAGGAACAGGGCCCAGTTTATGCAGGGAGGCAGTAAGAAAGAGTGAAGCAAGAGTTTAGGTTCCTATAGACTTAGTGCACGGCGGGCAGGTGAGGGAGTTAGTGCCCTCAGCTACTGGAGTTTGTCCTATAGGAGGGTGAGGACGTCCATGGAAGATGGTACAAAGATCCTTTGTTAAGCTTATGTTTGTATACGAATGTGTTTCAGTAAGAGGTTTTACAGGCCATCCCTGCCCTTGAGTAGTCTCCTGAGTATTTTAGAAATTTTCTCTCTTTCTGGTTCAAAGGCAACTTGTCGGTTTGAGTCTTCTCGTGGCTGGGAGTGTGTGTGCCCAAAGGGCTACGAAGGAGACGGCAGAATATGCTATGGAAATGCTGCAGATGTAAGTAAGATGGTCATCTTCTCTGAGCACAGGACCTACTGCACAGTTCTCACGCTGGATCTTAACCAGAAAGATAGCAAAGCCATTATAAACAGTTAGAAAAATACGATGCCCACCAGTGCTATCTGCAAAACAGTGTTCCAGCTGGAGATGCTTGCCTGATACAGAAATGATCTGTTGTGTTTAAAAACATAGCTTGAAAAGGGGCCTAAGGGATCTGAGCATATCTCTTAAGACAAATTGAAAAATGCCAGCCCCACAGGCCTAACCTGCAGAAGTGCTAAGCGCTCACCTCCCAGCTGGGAGCAGCGAGCACCCAGCTCTTCTGAAGTTCTGCCTTGAGGTCTGTCTCAGTGGAAACATTCAATTTATCATGTTAAAACAAACCATGCTGACCGGCAGGCAAATAAAACCAAAACAAGTAAAATGGTGAAATACATATGCATTTAACAGCATATGAAAAATGAAAAGTGTCAGCTGTCCCAGCCATTGGCAATAATCTTACACGGTTCTTAGCACTATCTGCCATCCCTGCTCATACCATCATCTATCTCTGTTCTAAGTACTGTGGCAGAATGAAGGCTCTCCATTTGCAGGATGATAGGTAAGATGCTGTACAAATACCAACCAAACCACATACCTTCTTTCAATTAATTTTGCATGGAGTTAAGAAAAGATTTAGGTTTAGATTCCCAGAAAATTACGCTTAGCCTGGGGTCAGTACACGTTACGTACCAAGGTTAGGTACACTTAATACACCTAAGCAATAGACGGCCTGATTTTCAAAAGAGTTGGTAACTCACCATTCCCATTACCAGAAAGTATCAGTACTAGAAAAACATGAATGTCCTCCCTTTTCACACATACTGAAAACCTCCTCCTCCATGTCACATCAGCCAGGCCAGACACAGCGGGTTACACCACAAGCTACAGCAAGAGTACTTTGGCACAGCTAATTATAGCTTACATACTCATTGCTCTCTCTTTCTCTTTCTAATCAGGAGTTATCTACTCTATCAGAAGCAGCTGCATTTAACCAATGGGTTAATGTAAGTACACTTCATGGGTGATTTTTTTAGTATGTTCAAGTTTGCAGAAGTACATGAGCCTGGTAGCCTTTAGAAATGGGAACCTCACAACGATATTCCCATCACAGGACAGAGGCCCAAGCTCTGGAGAGGCATCAGAGTGCCTCTCCCACCAGTCATGGCGAGGCTGATCATCTGCTTCCCTATTTCTGCCTGAAAACCAAATTCTGATCCCAAATGCAGGCAAGTAAGGAAGCTCCACAAGCAGAAAAGCTAGTTACAAGCCCACTCTCTGAAGCAGGGGGCTACATAAGCTACAACTAGCTCCGTACACAAATACACTGTAGTCCAGATGACCAGCAGTAGGGTACAAGCAGAGGCTGAATATGCCCCCAGGTGGCTCCTTCCAACTTCCCTCATGCAATAAAACTACAAGCAAGTGGAGAGGGAAGCCAATGCCTTACCCTCCCCATTTTCACTGTGCCCCATGGCAGGAAAATGCAACCGTATGGCTGGTCAGTGCGCTGCTGCCACAGCAAGCAAGGAAGAGAAAACTCAGTCTGTGCGGGCTTGACTGAGGTGCAGGAACTGAAGGAAGAGATTAGCTTGTTTGGCTCCAGGTTAGGTAAGAAACACCAATTTAGATTAAAAAAACCAAAGTTCTAGATAGATTGATTGTCACAATCTACTTTTTATTTTCACACGCTTTCATCTATTACTAGGGCAGCAGTAACATTAGAGGTCCTACCCCACTGGGCTTGGCACTGTATGAATAAAGATCAAATCCAGTTTCTCCCACAAACAGCTTAAAACCTAAATATAAGAAGTGTATAGCCAATACATGGCAAACAGAAAGGAACAGTCATATGTTAATGAATAGCATCAGAAGCAGAAGTCACAGCATATTAGCTGCTTTCATGCTTTTCAAAGTTAGACAGCTTGGGGATCATTAAAGCACGCAATTGCAACAGGGACCTCAGGGAGCTGCTTAAAAGAGAGGCCAATGTGGCTAATTTGAATCAGTTATCTGCCTAGCCCTGGGCTCAGATTGCAGCACTAGACACTGTGTAGAGAAACTAATGAAGTTAAAGAAATGAGCACAATAGGAAAGGCTGTTCACCTGCTAATGTGCTCTTTAGATAATGAAGCAGGGGGAAAAAAGTCAGGGCACAGATTCTGTATAATCTATTGAAACAGGGATGTGGAAATTTCTGCTACACTTCAGAGAAACAGTATCCCTTAGATTAAATAATGGTAGCTATAAACATGAGCAAAATAGGGAGGTATATCCATCTGTGTGGTTTTTAACTTCATACTTGAGCAGGAATGTGATGTTTACCACTTTTCATATCCAAATATTTTTCTTGCTGGTCAGGAAGGATGAGAAAGGGAAGTCTGTTGCTATTTCTATATTTAAATATTTGGAAGGTGACAGTGATGCTGGCTAGAAAGAAAGATGATCTTAACAGAGACAAAATTCCCAGCTATTTAAGGGAGCTGATTTCCTTCTTGACTTAAAACCCAGTATGGGTATTGAAGGACTATCCAAAACAAGCCAGCTTCCAGGCAGCATACCAGCTGCAAAAAGGTAGAACTCAAGCTCATATTGCTCCCTCAAGTTTTGCAGTATCCAAAATGGCAAGTTGTGAAGCCTGTGACAAGTCTGGAGAACCACATCTTCAGCAAGACCACATTCAAATCTTTAGCTCTCCTTTTTCTACCCCACAAAAAAATCCACACAACTGCAATAATCCTCTCCAGTGGAGGCTCTCTCTATCCTTAAGGCAGATACAAACATATGGAAGATGAATCAGTCCATGCACACTACAGAGCCCACATCCCTCATTTAAAATTAGAGCTGTCAGCAGCAAGCCCCACTGCAGTGCTAGTGGGCACAGATATCCCTTGGACATCTTGAAAAATCCCAGCCATGTTAAATAGTCTTATTCCACATGGGAACATTGTGTCATGTGGGTTTCTGATTTCATGGTTCATAATCCTTCTATCTATTAAATAGCACGGAGCGCTCTGTAAGAGCAGGTTACCTGAAGTTATCAGTAACCACTAGTATTTACCTCCATGATTTTTTTTTTAAACATTCAAGTGCATAAAATAGAATCCATGGGACAGACTAACTTTTGTGGGAGGCAACTTATGTCTTTCATAACAAAAAACAATTCTGACCTAAACATTGCTTCTGCCTTTTAAATGCTGGCAATCTATTCTGTAAAAAAACAATAGACACTCATTTACCATTTTTGTACAGCTCTAAGTACTTTTGTTCAAGTCATTGCTCAGTATAATAGTTTTTCCTCTCCAGGCTGGTCACAAAGCACGTCACATACTCCACCTTGCTAAAAAGTCACCGGCTGCTATTTATAGATTGTCCTTAGGATGAATTATTTTACCCTCTTTACTTTCGTGCAGGAGGCCGAGATAAACTCGATGTTGTCCACCACCTCAAACCTAACTGTCCTCGTGCCTTCTCTCCAAGCAATTGAAAACATGGGTGAAGATGAGAAAACCTTTTGGATGTCAAAGAGTAACATCCCAACTCTATTGAAGTACGTTAATGGTTTGGGG
Source organism: Gymnogyps californianus (assembly GCF_018139145.2). Taxonomy (NCBI): domain Eukaryota; kingdom Metazoa; phylum Chordata; class Aves; order Accipitriformes; family Cathartidae; genus Gymnogyps; species Gymnogyps californianus. The sequence continues at coordinate 157,101,349 of NC_059471.1, forward strand.
TTTTGGTTTTTTTAATGAGTTGCTTTTTATGCCAAACAAGCCTTTGGTTTGAAGCCACTAGAGCAAGACAGCTATTATAATTTTAAGGGAGGGACATAGGATTCCCCTTCTAGTTACTGTGGTATAAATCTCTGTAGCAACTCCACTGAAAACAAAGGCGTTATTTGTATTGTGTCAGAAATGTTTAAAGGCCAAGCTAAGATCAGAACATAGCTGAACTGGGTATTGTACAAACAATTCCTGCTTTAAATCACAGTTTTAGACACACTAAGCATATTTATATGAAAAAATTTAGAAAATACAAAACCTTCAAATCCAGTTAATTTCCTTTAGGTATCATGTATTGACAGGAGCTTACAGCTTTGCTGATTTCCAGAATTTATCGTCCTCTGACATGCTGCCAACATCTCTACAGAGCAACTTCCTACACTTGTCTAAAGAAAATGGGGTGAGATGACCTGCAAACCACTGTGGTATCATACACCAAACCCTGACCATCACTGCCACCAACTTTCTTGTATTACAAAACCACACAGACATTATGTACCTGTATTTAAAAAAAGACCATGTCATAAAATGAAAGGAATAGATCAATTATATTGGGCCCTCTGGAAGAAACATTAACTTGATTTTCTCCACCACTTTACCTAGCTAGAAATTTGTCCACAATATTATTTATTCCGAATGTCCCAGTAGCTGCTGCAAACGCTGGACAGTCTCATAGCCAAGCGGAAGCGCAGTCCCTGCCTGGAGCAGCCTGTGTGAATTAATTTAAGAAAGAGAGCCTCAAGGAAACCCAATAACTTATTTTAGGGAACTGGGAAGGTAGGAGGAAGCAGTGATACTGTGCACATGTCCACATGTGCAACTTGGTAGTCCCAAACCATCCAAAGGTAGTTTTAATAGTAAAGAACTACAACTGACAGCCCTTCCCCCTTAGCCTTTTTATTTGGTACTCCACGTTCTGAGGAGGATTTTCTGGAAATACATACGGCACATTTAAGCACTTCTTCCCCATTAAGGGAGGGGAAACTTCCCACCACCTCCATGCCTCGAGGGAAAAATCATGAATGGGGTCCTTCAAAGATGCACAGAAACGGGAGGGCATGAATCGGCACGGGAGCTCACCCTGCCGTGGGGTGGGGGTGAGCGCACCTACCCCAAGTAACCACTCCAGTGCAAGCAACCCCACAGCTTTGCCAGTCTGCGCGCAGGGAACAGCAGAGAGTCCCAAAGTCACCTCTCCTGTGCGTGGTTCCCTGAGGGTAATACAGCCTCTGGTGCAGACTGGCACGAGCAGAACCGTGGTAGAGCCCCAGGCAAGCGTTTGGGAAGGTGTGGAAATCCACAGCATGAACCGCTGGGAAAACGCCACCGCTGCGATGCTAAAGCAAACCCTCTCTCTGCTCCCTCTTTCAGAACCTGACCCTCGAGGGCGCTCACATCGTGGCTGGTGACATCGCTTCCACAAATGGGATCATACACGTTATTGATAAGGTACATGGCTGCATAGGGAGGATTTGTTCCTCTGCACCACAAGCAGTGGAAAATAATTAACAGCTCTTGGAAAAAAAATATTTGCACAGAACAGCATTTTGTCCTGCATCTGATCCTTGCAGGTGCAACCACAGCATGTGCACATGCGCTGACTTGGGATATCTGCTCTCTTTTCAGGTTCTGACCCCCCTCCGCAGCACCGTCATGCCGAGGCTGCTGGCCCGCCTGGAGCAAATGCCTGATTACTCCATTTTCAGGGGCTACATTATTGTAAGCTTTCACATCGTTTTAAGAATAGAAGCGGTTCCCTGCTTTATTTGCATTTGGACTGGTATCAGACTATCGGTGGTCATTCTGATTTGTTTTTGTGTGTCTCACAACAGCAATACAGCCTGGCAAATGAAATAGAAGCTGCAAACACATACACAGTCTTTGCCCCAGATAATGATGCCATAGAAAATTACCTAAGGGATAAAAAGTCTGCTACTCTGGTACGTATTACTCACAAGACTTGTCTTAACAACTCAGTATCTCATCTCAGTTTCTCAAGTGGATGGATTGAGAGGACACAGAAACAGGAAGGGGATTTGTTTTCCAGAAATCCAGTAAGTTTGGTTTTGTTTTTAACACCAGAGGAGGTGAGAAGGGATGGATCTACTTTATTTTCCTGGCTTGCTGGAAGAGCCTAGCTATTTGTTCTGGGTTTTGTCCTTCTTTAGATTCAAACCATGCTGATAATATCCAAGACATTTCAGCAGTAGACATTTTTGGGGGTTTTGGGTTTGTTTTGGGTTTTTTTTTTTTTTCAACAAACATCAGTACAGGAATGACCAGGAATAACACTGAAATGAGTTTCCTAGGTGAACAAGTCCAGTCCCTTGTCATCACAGGCAACCCCATCATTAATAATGCCACAAAATATTCTGACTCTTTCTTAAAACTATCCAGATGCTTGCCCTGTCACTCCTGCAGGAACACTGTTGCCCAGCCACTTTCTGCAGACCGTTTCTAATCCCAGTTTACAAGCACCATTGGCCAGTCCCAGGGCTCAGAAAAATTTCTGAAATTTTCCTGACTAGAAAAAGTTCCTCGGGCAAACCCCATTGCTGCTGCCCACTCCCAGGAGCCCCATGCCAAGCTCATGCCTGACCTGGCCACCAGCTCCTCCCACCAGCGTGGACATGTCCATCCCACCTCCCCTGCCGACATCAGTCCTCGTGCCCAGAGCTAGTTTATATTATTTTGACAGCATAGCTCTGGCCAGTTTATATCCCTTTATTCTTATGCCAGGAATATGCTTTAGCTGAAACAACTTTCTCTGGCGTTTGTGCCCTGATGTATTTAAAAGGCCAAACAGCCTTCTCAATCCTGTCTGTCTCCTTCCAAGATAAGCTATCCGTTTCCTGCATCGTCCCAGCACCTTTCTTCCTATTTGCTCCTGTTTGAAACAGCTTTATCGAACACACGTATCAAGAGCCACATCTTGCAGAGGAAGCTTCACCCATTACTTGCTCAACGACATTAATACTTCCCTGCTTCTTCCATAAATATTTACCCTGCTGCACTCTGTCCCTACTTTCATGGTCTCCATTTACAGCCAGGAAGCTGAGGAGCACAGGGTTCAAATGACTCATCCAAAACATTTACCACCAACTGGCAGACCCACAACACAAGTCCCACTTGCAGCCTCACCAGAAGAATTCACATGTGATCAAGCTACATCTGCTCAAATGACTTTTGAACACTATTTTAGTTGTTTTGTGACATGACAATGTTATTTCCCCATCATTGTAAGAAGCATTTATAACAAACTTTGAGAGACACATAGGACATCAATCCTGTTGGATTCAGGTTACACACACACAGAAATCCTTTTCGTTTCCACTACTTACCAATATTTCTTCTGTCTTTCTTCCATCCTCCCAACTTTGCCTGGTGTGGCAACCTGACAAAGAAAATCAGAAAACAACCGTAAGGTTAAGCCTGCCTAAGCCTTATCCTCTTCATGAAACACCTTGGGAGAACTCTGCAGAGGGAAGAGCTCGGACGTGGAAGAGACCCCATTTCTTGGCCTTGATGAAGCAAGGTTTTGTTCTCACTCTGCTAGTGATTAAAGACAGAAATGAAGATGGATGAGAGTTAACTTTTCCTCCAAAGCATCCAAGTCAGGAGGATTAAACAGAGTTGGACACTGATGGAGATTAGCTCTATCTTAATTCCCACCTTCTTGCCTGCAAATATTTCTTTGTCAAATCTGTGGAAATCAAAATAGAATGAATCCCATCCTAAGAGATGTAAAGACCACTATTTCACCCTGTGGGCAAAGTCAGGCAACATCACAAATCTTGCAACCTGGGATTGCTTCATGCTTTCACACACTTTTGAAGGAGCAGAAGAGCGGTGAGCAGTATGAATGTTCAGAACAAGGGGACAGCAGGCAACAGGATTTCCCACAAGCACCTTTTATTGCAAAGACACAGAGCTGCAGCAGCACTGTATCGGTTGGCTAGGCAGCTCCTAAACCCTCCAAATGCCCCAGCTTCTCTCACATCTACAAATGTCTCACAAACACATCCTACTTCTGCTTCCTCCTCCAAGTCAGGGAGAGCTCTGGGACTCCCCTGCTTCGGAACAAGATGCAGAAGCCTTGGGAAGCCCTCACAAAATTATGATGTACAGAGAATAATTTCACCACATCAATGAAAAATGAATACACTCTAGCAATGAGGCATAGGAAACTTTCCAATTAACAGGTGTGGCTCTAACACTTTATTGACTGAAGATGACCTTAAAGATAAAAAAAAAAAAAGCAACCCCAAACCTATAAATTACTGTAAACATTCATCTACAGGTGATTCAGGGATTCCCAAAAGAAGGAACGGGTATGGGGAAGATTATAAAAGCACTCATGAATATGCAACTTTTGATGTCAAATGAACTCATGAAGTTCAGAGTCCTAAAAAGTCATCTGACTAACTTTTCCCTGAATCTGTCAGCCAGTCCTACGCACAGTAAGAGACGCTACCAGGCACAAGCAAACCTTGGTCCCTCCAGTTCAACAGCCTTCCATCCCCCATGGTCAATAAAAGTTTCATTATGACAGGAATGCAGACTCTCCACCATAGGAAATATGAAATAACCTGCCAGCTGGAGAAGCTTCTCCTTAAATTCAGGCAATCTAGTTTGGCTTATACCCTGTGAGAAAAGCTATCTCAAATAACTTTTCATGCTTTGTCACATAACTCTGAGTTTAATCATGTGTTTGCAGGACAAAAGCCAAATCCTCTATCACGTTGTGCTGGATGAGAAACTCCTGAAGAACAACCTGCACAACGGCATGCACAGGGAGACCATGCTGGGGTTCTCCTACCAGGTTGGGTTCTTCCTCCACAATGGCCAGGTACTGCTGTCTGCACTTGCTCGGAAAAACAGGTTTCCTGGTTTTTACGAATCCAGCTTCAAAATTAAAATAACATGCAGCCAAAAGCAGCTGTGCACCACACATTAGCTTCTGAGATGCCATAGCACAAAAGTTGTCTCTTGGACCCGCTTAATTCAAAGTCACCCTTGAAGGGATCTTTGATTGAATTTAATTTCAGTTATGCTGTTCACATTTAGCATTGCATTTTAGAAGCTACTGTGGTGGACATGCATCTCTAGCAGCTACAAGCCCGCATTGCAAAGCAGTCATTAATCTGACTTCCAAGAGCTATTAAAAACCTGCCTTCAATTATAAAACATTAATTCTATTTTCTGTGGATTTACTCCACTTTCAACCCTAAGAGCTCAAAGCACTTGGCAACAAATATGGATTTCCTTTCAACACCACTCATGGGAAAATCGGGCACAGCGCATTTAAGCAACACACCCAGTTCTGTGGCACAGCTGGGAAGGGAACTTGGTCCTCCTCCTTCTCTGTCCCAGAACTCCCTCTGGGCATAGGCAAAGGAAGACAGAAAGCTTCTCACCAAAGCAGTTTCAGCCCTGCTGTTTGCTCTGCCCATGGCAGAGCCTTGGAAAAGCATCTGCTCATGGGGCTGTTGCTGGTGAGGGCACGATGGGAGTGTGGGGTAGCAGTGAGATGATGAAAGTCCTCCTTGAAGGAGCAGCTGCTAGGAGGTCTTCCCTGAAGCCCATCATCCTCCACAGACAGCAAACCCAGCTCTTGGCTTGCTTTAGGCTCCTTCTTCAGAACCTTTACCTTTGCACCTCATGGTGGAAAAAGCTGCTCTGCCAAACCCTATTACTAAGAAACTTCAACAGGCTGCATGTCATCTCATGCCCTTCAGTCCAATGAAGCTCTTAAATGCAGCAACTGGGATGTGAGCAAGTGCTTGAAGTTAACTATGTTCTTTGGTTTTCCTGAAGTGAGGCATGTACATTGCTCCTCCTTTCATCTGCTGCTGCTCTAGTTACCATATAGCTACCAAACAGCTCTGCTGCTTTCTAACTGATTGCATTTCTTTTGCAGCTATTCATAAATGATGCGCCTATAAGCTATACAAATGTTGCAACAGATAAAGGAATTATTCATGGATTGGGAAAAGTCCTAGAAATCCAGAAGAACAGATGTGATATTAATGATACCGTGATTACTGTAAGTGGTTCTGTTCATATAGATGTTTAAAGGCCCATCAGAGAGATCCATAGCCAAACAACTAAAATGTACAGCATATATGACACTATTTCCCAGTAAGGAATGCATACATTTTCCACAAAGGATATTCCTACCAGAGTTTTAGTGTCTATTAAGACTGCTTTAATACTGCACAGTCTGGATAAAATAGATTAGCACAGGAATAAGCCATTTCTGGGCTGTAATTTTCGGAAAATAAAAGCAATGCACTATTCTAATACATCTTCTTAGCCAGATCACTTGTTTATAAAGCAAACGGGGGGGGGGGGGGGGAGGATGAAATATTTTTAGTAAGGAAAAATGTTTCTTTTCATTCCAGGTATAGATTACCACTGCCCATACACATGAACTCCTCATGCCCTCTGAGCAAAGCATTCTCTCTGTTTTGTTTCTTTTACATATGAAATCCAAATGGTTTTACATTCCTTTAAAGAATAGGATGTGGTTTCCTCAAACTGGCAGAGAGATTTTCCCTTTGTCTTTTCTCCTGAGTGAGTCAAATAGGACAGCAAACAGGCAGCTTACGTCCCTTTTTATGGAGCATGCAACAAACTAGTCAAGGAAAACAAAGTGACACTTGTGCTTCAGTTAAAGCAAATTTAACAGGCATGAACTTTTGTAGCTTAATTCCTTTCCTTGGGATACAGTCCCATATTTGAGTATATTTCACTCAAGGCTTTTCCCCAGCTTTGCTCAGTCAGGTTCTTTGCACATAGTCATTTGTTTTCCCATGGGAAATTATTTTCCCTGCTATATTCAAATGCTGCAACATACTTAAATATTAATTTAAGCCTTGCTGAAAGCAAGAACATAGTTAGCTAAACAAAATAATATTAAACATTGTGTACTAGGTACAACACGTCTCTAAGCATTTTGCAGAAACTGACCTTAAATGTGCAAATGATTCACACGCACATAGCATAGGACATACACACAGTATGAGTTTTGCATTTCCAAGCCGCCCTTGCACCGCAGGCAAAGTGTCCAAGTTCAAGATTTGCCTCTTATTGTGCTTTAGATGGGGAGGCCTTTGGGAAGCATTGCTTTGCAAGAGCAAAGAGAAATATCCAAAAGAGCTTTACTTCTCCTTCCCCTTGGGAGAAGGCTTCCCATGGGGTGTCCCTACAGACCTGCCGGTAGAGATGTTCTTCCTTGCTGAGCAGTCGAGCTGCCCTCGCCACCTTTACCAAAGGGGTTATCCTGATTACACACCCTGAGAGCTAGGTTTAGAAATATAGCTGGAAATTATTCATTTTCTATTACACAACCTGTCTGCAGCTCTATACAGCCTGTTAACTACCTCCCATTTGTGTTGCTTAAGGAAAAGTGCAGAATTTGTTCGCAGCCATCAAGTTGTCCCCCAGGAACAAAAGAAATAGTAAGTATTTTATCATTAATGCTGATTTTTTTTTTTAATCAAAACTGAGCATAGAGGCATTCAATCCTGTTTTTAATATAATTGCTTTAGTTTCAACAAAAGTTATTGTAGTTGCTTCAGCCTGCTACATCCATTACTTACAGTCAATAGACTCTATCCACCCTGAGAGCAAGGGAGCAGAATCAAGAGCCGCTTAAAGGTAGTTTTATCCTGAAAGACCAGTTTCTAGTATGCATTGGGACAACTGAAGCCACCTCTGACTGCAAAGGTTACCTCTGCCATGCAAAACTGACGGAGTTGAGCATGGTCTGGAGTATGCTTGCTACAGAAGGAATTACAGAAGCAGCTTTTAGCCCTTTAAATCAGAGATGTACAGAAGGCCAAACTCAACCTGGACCCAACAATACGTGTGAGTTATGGTCACAAGGAGACTTAGAGACTATAGAGACTTTGGATGTCCAGGTCCAACACATGAGAACTGCAGATATTTAGCAGGTCCCTGTCAACCACGATAGGGTTGGCATCTAGATTTCTTTGGGAAAGCCTCTCTGTTGGGATTATAGAAGCATATTTTCCTTTATACTTCTTTAATTAATTACATCAGTAATAGGATTCCAAATCAGATCAAGTCCCATCCGCCCCATTCAAGCAACTGGCTGGCAAAGCCCAACTGAAGGGCTCATGGGTAAAACTCAAAAGCATTAACGTTTCCTTGACAATGAGCAGCAGGATGCTTATCTCAATCTTCTAATAAGCATACAATGACACCGGCAAGTCTTCTTTGGCAAGCAATCTTTCCCAACTGTGTCCAGACCTGGAAGATAATGTTTCAAGAGCTGTTCTTGCAGAACTTCGGCTCTCAGTTTTCCGAGAAGAATTAGGAAGAATAGGAAATGTGTCAGGAAAAAAAAAAAAAATGTTTGTCAAACGTCAGAAAAAAATTCCGTTCAATTCTGAGCAAAGGTAGTATCAGACACATCTTTAAAATGCCACAGGGCACTGATTTAAATTGATCATATGTTCACTAGCAAAAATTGTTTAGCTAATGCATTTTTATTTCTAAAAGTATTTCCTTCATTTTCATTGTGAATGTGTGAGTCAGTGCACAGCATGCATGAAGTTAATGTCCCATTTTTTAAAACATTTGAAACTAGCTGATCAATATAACTGAGAAGCACAGCTGTTTCTCCAATTTTTGTTCAGGCAGGGGAGAAGAAATACTGCGTCCTCTCGGAAAACAACATGAGAATGTACACCATCCAGATCGGGTGCCAGCCAAAGTGTGCTAAAACCATCATTGTGAGTACACTGTTTCTGTCGCAGTAAAAGCCAGGAACCCCCCATCCCTGAACTTCACCCTCCTCCTCCCTGCTAAACACATGCAGCATGTCAAGGAGGTCCCTGACAATATATTTATAGGCCTTTTATTCTGGGTGCAGCAGAGATTGGAAGGTTAAAAGCTGCTGACAGCTGCAGCATAGGAAGGGCTGGGAGCCGATGCGGTGCAGAGGGAGCACAAGTTTGGGAAAGGTAACCCCATGCTTGTCCCTAGCAATCTCATCCACCTTTCCCTGGGGTGGTGGAGGGCACCTGGGTCCCACAAAGGACTTGGGGTGGCAGCCTGAGCCCTGGCACAGTAAGGAGTGTGGCCAGAGATGCTGAAGCGCTGCTAAAAATCCAGATCTGTAGTTCACCTCCACCCAGCAGCAGACCCAAGAGACAATACCCAGCAGCCACATGCTTGCTGCCATGCTTGCTACCCTGATCCTGACCCTCAGCATGGCATTTCTTCGTTTCCAGACCAGGGAGTGCTGTGCAGGTTTCTTCGGGCAGCAGTGCCAGCCCTGCCCAGGGAAAGCAGGGAACGCCTGCTTCGGAAACGGCGTCTGCCTGGATGGCATCAACGGCACAGGCACCTGCGAGTGCGGAGAGGGGTTTGTCGGTACAGCCTGCGAAAGCTGCATCGAAGGCAAATATGGCCGCAACTGTGATCAAGGTACTGAGCATCCCCAAACCACACAGGCACCTTCGCTGGTCTTGTCAGATGTCAAAACCTTCCCCTTAGATCTTCTAACCATGTCCATTCTAGATCCTGGAAACATACACCACTTTCAGGGTGTTAGGCCAGTCTTAAAAACATCATTAACCCCTTTTCTTTCCCCATTATGGTATTTTCTCTCTACTCCCTTGTTTAGAGACGGTGCCTCCTACTCTGGCATGCTACAGGCTTAGAACAGCATCCAGGGAGAATAATCCTCTTTAGCACTGCTTTTTCACCAGTGCTTTCCCATTAAAATACAGTTTCAGTCCCTGTATTTGGGAATAGAGGAAAGATAAGCATATTTTGAATTTAGATTTATTCTGTAGGTAGAAGCCAATAGGCATGAGCCAAAGCATTTCTTGAAATAGCCTAGAGCAGAAGGTGCCATCAGCAGAAGATGTCTGGGCCACCCCTCCTGCCCTTCCTTCTCCTCGCTGCCTTGCTGCGCACGCTGCTACCCTGCCCAGGGGTTTCCTGCCGTCTCTCCCCACAGTGTGCGCTTGTGTCCATGGGAAATGCAGCAGCGGGATCGACGGGGACGGCTCCTGTGAATGTGATGTTGGCTGGAGAGGGGTGACATGCGAGACCGGTAAGTGTCCCCTCCTTTTTTTTTTACTGGGGCAAGAAGTGAGCATTTCAGGAAATGCCAGAACTGCAGCTGTGATCAGATCCCAGTGCGCTACCAGATATCCAGCAGCTTCCCACATGCAGTGAAATACGAGTGACACTCCTGTGCTATGGCAATTAATTACCATATTAATAGACAGCCAGCTGAGATACTGCTCATGAGACTTAAATGCCTTACTTAGCTAATTCTCTACCTGTGTCATCCTGTATCTGTCCCAAAAGAATATCCCATTTGTTAAGGCTATATATTTTGCAGAGCAGAGTTACCTAGCACATCTTGATCCTCAGATCAAAAGCCTCTCAAGTGCTTCAATAAGTTGATTTAGCTATACAACACTGGATATTATGTTCTTGCTAATACAATACAAATTAATTAGCAAATAAATAATTTTGTGTTGGTTTAATACAGCTCCTATATCCAATAAAATTATATTTTAGGTAGACATAATTAAAATGTATTAAATATTTCAGAACTCTATGTATAATAGTATAAAATAAAAAATGGTATAAGCACGTTAATAATAGCATTCAATAACAATTTTAAATTTACTCAGGGAAAAAATAGTAATGAAATGAACTTTATAGTTAAAGTTGCTATAGTTGGTATATCTGAGCAAATTTCAGTTCCTTTAGAAAACCTACACTTATATAATTAAACTAATAACGTGCAAAACTCACCAGACTAAATATAGATAAGTGACAACAGGTGAAATGTTTTCCTGGCAATATGTTGACATGCCTCTTCCTCGCAACTGAATTTAAGTGGTACCCACTGATCGATACAGATGGAGTCTCTATACAGACTGAGAGCACGGCTGTCTGGTGCAGAACTCATAACAGACTCCAGCTCTGCATGGTGGGAACAAAAGACTGGGAAACTAGAAGGATGTTGACCCAAAAGGTTCTGATCCCTATTTCTTTTTTTTTTTCCCCCTCTTGCAGAAATCAAAGATGACGCATGTAATGCCTCATGCCATACCAGTGCTAAGTATGTATGAAATCCACGTATTTGGAGGAGAGGGGCGAAAAAGGGGATCTCTTGCAAGGCAAAAAGCATAGTCCATCTTGCTCTTTATGAAGACTTGTCAGCAGCATAGATAACACTCATGTTTTCCGCCACAGACATAAGGAGCAATGTTAATGTAACATATTCAGTGATGAGGTCAAAAAGTTCAAAACATGCCTGTTAAAAGGGGAAACAAATGGGGGGGGGGGGGGTGAAAAAGGAGAGGGGAAAAAAGTGAGACATCTTACCATGCAGTATACAAAGAAATGGAGCCGGCAGCACTAGAGAGAACAGCAGGCCAGGGCAAGACTGATCACAAAGGTGGGTTTCCTATTTGCCCCATCCACCACCATACACATAACTGAGAAATGCCATCGGCACTAGGGACTTCACCAGAGAGCTGCATTTGACAAGAAGCAGCTCTCTTCACATCAAAATACAAAAAAAAAAAACCAAAACCAAACACGCTCTCAGCAGTCCAGCACCAATACTGGGACACTAACTAGTTTTCAAAGGAGCAAGTCACCCCCATTGAGCCATTTACTGAAGTGCACCCACCCCCCATCATTGACCAGACAGCAAGATTTACATTACCCAAGACATTTAAACAACAAGGAAAGGTGGCTGGAAAGAGTCCTCGGTTTCAGCCACAGCTCTTCTGTAGGAGCAGAGAAACCAGAGGGGCAAACCCCCCTTTTCCCAGATGTAGATCATTCTCTCCCCCATGTGTTTGTGAACTGCAGTTCACAGCAGTGGTATTTTACCAGGCTTTTTTGGCAAAACTCCACTCTCAAATTTGATCAGGGGGTTCCCACACATGCTGGCATCAAGACTGTGTTTCTGACAGGAGAAGCAAACTGTTCTTCTCTTGAGCCTTATTCATCCACTGCCGTACCCCTATAGGTAGGAGGATAGGTGCAGGCATGGCAGGAGTGGCGGGGAAGGATGGGATTGTGCTGGCTGTGTTGTGATGTTGTCCCTGGGTGACACCAGGGAGCAATCTCTGTATTATACAGAGCTCATGGAGCAGTAAACCCACACTTGCATACAGAAGGCCAAACTGTCCAAAAAAAAACAAACTTTAATCCAGAGGACTCAGATGCCTGGCTCCCACCCCTGCACATCAGTTCTGCCGTCCCCCTCAATAAATTGTGTGCACACAAACAAAAATTTGTGCACAATTTTTGTGTGAGCAGGCACGCAACTTCTGGAGTACTGCATGAGAAAATACGACACTTGATGACCAAAGCATGCATTTTTAATACTTAAAATAATACATCCAAAATGCATTTGGAAAGCTTGGTCTGACTAGCTTCATTTTTATGCTTGTAACTACATCATACTGTATGGTTAAATGCCTTGTTACTTCTATGCGACATTACCTTCGGAACAACGCATAAAAACAAAGGCTGTACAGATGACCCGACTACTTTTTTCTTTTTTTTTTTTTTTTTTAATATCATCTGCCTTCTTTTACTTCTTTAGCTGCCTTCTCCTATCAAATGGCACTGCCTATTGCAAGTGTGCAGCTGGGTTTGAGGGGAACGGGACATTCTGCACAGGCAAGTGGACTTTGTTTCTTCCCTTTTGGGAAAAAAAAAAAAAACCACCATGCTTGAAGCACTCTGGTCACGGTGGAGCTGGTGAGAGATGAGCACTTCCTTATGCACCAGTTAAAAACCAGGAATTGCTGCCAGTTTGCTCAAAACAAGTAAGAGCCCAACAGGTGCGGATTCATAGCAAACAAAGGGCTCAAAATCTCCAAGTTGCAAGGCATTGTGCTAAGGGAGACCAGAGAAAAGGGAACATGCCGTCCACAATCCAGGCCCCATTGTTTGCAGAGTAATGAAACCTGGATTATGACTTTTACTCCTTTTTCCAACAAAGCCAAGCAAAGTGAGGCCAGTTCAGGGTACAATAGCACTTCCAGCTATTGGAAGCTGTATAGCCCTACTGTTTCCTCAGCTTTCTGAACTTGCACAGATTTCTGGGGTGGTAAAATCAACTTCTTTAGACCAGAGAGATCCAAGACTCTCAGAAAGGGGCAATAGCAGCTTATCCTGGGTGTCCCTCCAAGAGTCTGGGATATCCAGACTTATGAAATAGACTGCATCCGGCTACAGTGAGTGTAATTAATTTTACAGTTGTTTTACTTAATCCTTAACTGATTAAAGTATTAATGCTTTTGGGAACAGCAGCGTATTTGTCTACTCACAATGGCTGGCAGGGTCCTAATCCAAGATTTCGGCACTTTTACTCTGGCTGCTTTCATTTTCTCTTCTGGCACAAATCAACCAAATCCATTTTAATCTACTGGTGGTAAATCCCCCATGTGCAGGAAGAGCTGGGTGACACAGGTCACCCATAGTGGCTCTGCACTCACCCTTATTCCCCTATACAGGATTCCTGGGCAAAACCAGTTACAGGACAAGTCATCTCCCCAGTCTGGCTGTTACAGCTGCTGAAACAGCAATTTGGGGTCATTTGAGGCAAAAACTGAAGCAATGTTTGGGCTGATTTGATTCACACTGAGGATCAGAAAAGGCTCCCTCCCTGCTCTCAGGGTAACCCCAGCAAACTCAATTTGCAAGCCTCTGACTCATTCAGAGTTGGAGAAACGGCACGAGTATCCATCTGAATAACAACCAGGACCTTTTGTCACAGGAGGGCTGGGTGTTATTACACTCTAGACCTCCTGCAAGAGAGGGCATATGATCTGTGTGCAGAAAAAGGCAAGCTGAGGGAAAGCTTCAAATGGCCATTTAATCTAGAGAAGAATATGAAGGTCCCTTTTTTTGTTCTTGGTTGGAATGGGCAGAATTGGAAGATGGGAAGTTATTGAAAGTCAGTCCTGGATGAATTCTTATCTTCCAGACTAGAAGCATGTTCTCAGCTTTCCCTCTTGTAATCAATAAGATATATTAAATATGTGGCACTAATGAAGTCTATGGCCTCTTAAATCAGAAAGATTCTGTGTTCAGAAAACGTCAGCAAATCCCTTTAAAACATAGAGACAGCTTAACCTGAAAAGCTAAAAGCCATTTAAGCACATTGGTTTAATCTGGGTTGTTGTCACTGTTCAGCTATTGATGCTTGCGAGACCAGCAACGGTGGCTGTTCTGCCAAGGCAGAGTGCAGAAGAACAACACCTGGCAATAGAGCTTGCATCTGCAATGCTGGGTACACTGGAGATGGAATAGTCTGCATCGGTAAGCATTTGCAATGTCTCATATGTCACACGGAGGAAAATTACAGGAGTGAGCTTTCCTGTAGATGGAAGATCCTTCTTCCACTATGACCCAGAAGTGCAGTTTCCTGATACTATAGACCCTGATGCCAAAGGCATCTCTGCCTGCTACGTGGTTGATACTACTTGGCAAACCATGCAACTACAGCACTGTGGTGTGACACCAAAGCTTATCAAAAAAGATCTACCTCTCAACAAGGATAGGCCCATCTTCAGCAGCGTGATATACTCACATTCCTCTGACCATTGCAAACTTAAAGACTTTTAGACACTGTTGTACCATACCTCCCCAGGTATGGTTTTAGAAGTGCTGACAGTAGGGTTTTAGCCTTCATCAAGACAACTGCAAGACCTAGACTGAGGTATTAAGTAGCTAAGGGAATGAGTTTCGTTGATCGCAGCTGTCATAAATCTGCATTCCTAGTATGCATTACATAAAATTCTCCCTTCTTGGGTTTTCAGAAGTCACTCTTTTTTTTATTATACTGTTTCTGTTTTATAAAGAAATCAACCCTTGCCTGGAGAACAACGGTGGATGCGACAGAAATGCAGAATGCACGCAGACTGGACCCAATCAAGTGAGTACTTTGTCAGTGCAGATAAATAAGACTGGCCAACTGTTTACAGTCGGGTAAAGAAAGATTTCCCCATCTCAACTTTGTTTTTAAATGGAAAAGCAGATTTCATAACAAAAATTCTGAAAAGTATATGCTTCTTTCAAAAAGGTATTTGAGGGGGAGTGTGGACAAACATGAAAAAATGAATTTCAGTAAAAGAAATCCAAAACTGCAGAGGAAAGCAGTGTTTTGCTGTTTCAAGCAGTTGTTTTTCTCCTTCGGGAGGTTTTGATGTGAAAACCTGTCAGTTTGAAAGTATTGCCAGATAGTGTTTCTTTCATTGTTATAGAAATTGTCTATGGAAAAATTCCATTTGAGACTAGCCCTTCTCTCAGCATAGCTCAAATGTATTCACAAGGAAACAAAACAGCCTGAATCATGGTTCTTGTGTAGGGGTTACAGCATACCAGCATCCACTCACTCCTCCACTATTCTGCATCTCCCATGCAGAAGTACCACATACTCTCCAAAGCAAAAGAAGTATAAAAGGACAAGGGGGGAAAGGAGAAACAAATTGGCCCAGGCAATCAAGTGGCACAGATTAGTGTTTCTATTTTTATAACAGTTTCTGAAGAAGCTGAACACCCTGATTGCAGCACTTCTCATCATCCCCCTATAGTTTCATATTGGCTATTGGCAGGACTGAAATCCTCCTGCAAGCACTGCACAACAGCATTTCTTCACGAGCAATGCAGGAAACGGCAACCAGGAGTCAGAGGCCACCTCCTGCCTTCCAGTTGTCCAGGGACAGGAGGGGCAATAACGCCATCAGCCCTTTTTGCCAGTACCGATGAATTAACTCTTTGCCTTGACTGTCATTTGCAAGTCAGTACATTTCTGATGAGAGCACAGAGGCACTTAACTCTTTCCCCATCCCTCCAGACAAGTGATGGCTATTTTATTCCACACACCCTCACTGGGGATAGAAGTAGTAGCTACAACATGATTATTTATACTTCCTTACCCATGGGAATATAGTTAACGTCGGAGCAATAATAACCTCCACTACAAAATCCCAGCGCTGCAGAGCCAAACTTAAAAGACAGAAATGCGTCTACTTTCTGCAGGGCTTTCAGTCATCCAGGTACATAAAACACTGCTATTACATTGCCTAGCAGTTTTATTTCTGCTGCAGAAATCTCCTTGAATTTTCAAGCTCCTACATATTAAATGTGAATTCTAAATTGAGAACCATTAAGGAATGAATTGGAGAGGAAGATAAGTCATTTCTTTGCAACCATGTTAATTTTTCATCTTTGCAATAACTGCAAGTGCAAAACAGAGTAATCGTGACGTAAGTGCCAAATGCATTACCGCTGCATGGGAAGCGGTCAGCAACATCAGGACACAATTCCAAGTGTGTTTTGAAGATCTGTTTCATCACTTTAAAAAGACAGGGGAAGGGAAGAGAAGAGAGGGGAATACCAATCTATACAAATAAAATGAGGGAAACAAATGAGGGGTTTAGCCTGTTTTGCCAGCAAGATGACCATGTGCAGATGTCAAAGGGGTCATTTCAAGTGACCAGGACAGCAGAGGAGAGACGAGAGATGGATAGGCAGGGAAAGGGAAGATAGAGCCTCTTGGAAATTGTTATTCCTCACTCTCAGTCTATGGTTGCTCATGCTGGCTAAGAAACTGCTGTGGGAGAGATGATGTACTTTTAGCTTAATAAATTGTACACCATATCACTATGAAATAATCTGGCAAAAAAGTAAATTAAATATAAGTGTACTGAAAAAAAAAATCAGATCTCTTTCCATGTATGCTTGTTTTCTGTTTTTGCTTTGTAGGCAGTATGTAATTGCTTGAAGGGATACTCTGGAGATGGTAAAAGATGCACATATATCAGTCTGTGTTCACAAGTAAGTATCCATTTAAGGTCTTGTTATAATCATTACACTTTTAGGTTTTGCATGCATTCAAAAATAAGTCAGATATGCCCAGAATCAACTCATGTTAACTTCGCTAATTTTTAAATGTGCTTGGTTCAGTACATGCTTTAGTGCTGTCGCTATTTTAGAAACTAAGTATGCAGTAAGGGCTTTTCCTGGACCACAGCCTGGACATAACACAAGCGAGGGCCCGAACTCATTACCAAGTCTTTAAAAAAACACTTTAAATCAGATCTAGAGAAACAGGCCCTAGTCTGTAGTGGTAAAATGTAAGTTGTATCTTCTCAGCAAATTTTTTGTCATTGCTGGAGTTCATATAAGAAGCCACTATCTAAATTTGTGTTTGGGACACAGAGGGCTTACCAACATTTCAATTACTATTTAAAAAAAAAAAAACAAAACAACCACACACAGTTTCTAGGCAAGACAATTAAAGAGCTTGGTTCAAATGATAAGAAAGAGAAGTGTGTTCTACTACACTTTACCTGGGATTACAAAAAAAAAATTCTACAGTTCAGGTTGTTGATGCTCAGGGGCCAGTTCTAGCTGTTCTAGGAGCCAGGTGGTTGAGAACCAAAGAGAATAGCCTACAGTAGACCAAAATGCCTATTTATTTTTCATATTCTCCTGTCATTAAGTCCTCTGGTATTATTTGGGACCATATCTGTGCAGCCTGAACAAGAGAAATGATCAAGTGTCAGCACACACATCCCCTTCCCAGTCTGAAATTTTTCTAGCCTAATTAGAGTATCAAGTCCTCACATTGCTGCGTCATTACCAGCGAAATCCATGTTGGGGCAAAGAGGTGCTCAAGGGCCTGGGCTCCCTGGCATAGAATTTTCCAGCGGAGGTCCCAGCCTGCAGGCTCACCTAGGGCAGAGATCCCATGGGGCAAGTCAAAGAGCCCCTACGGCTGTGCGTAGGTTGCATCCCAAAGGCATCCCTGTGGATGCATAATACAGGATGGCAACACTGCAAGCTGCAGCGGAGGCAGCTTAGTGAACAGTGAAACAGAGGAGGTGAGATGGTGGATGGGAGAATGGAAGCCTCTCCTGATTGGGAGTTTAAAAGAAGGGGGGGGGAAAAAAAAAAAAAGCATTCTCCACACCAACCATTTCCCTTCCTTCCCTCCGCAACGCAGGGCTTCCTGTGGCATTCCTCATTTTGTCCCTCACCTATCACTAGAGGCTGAGAATCAGCCACATTCGTTTTGCACGAGCTAGCTCACGTACTGCAAGCCACATATTTGCAAGCGACGTGGTTCTCTGCACCAGCCGCATTGCTCTGCTTCTGGGCAAGCTGCAGCAGGGACACATCCACTCTCCCGTGCACATTAATCCTTTGTGCTCCGAGCACGGTGACAATAATTCTCACCCTCCCAGCGTAGCCTGTCAGCAGAGTTTCTCTAACCTTGAAAGGTTGCAGAGATGAAAGAGCAAGGGCAAAAATAGAAGCTGGAGGAAGGGGAGCTCAAAGTTAGGATCTACCGCTTCCTATGATTTTGTATGCTTTTGCCTTTTCCTATGCCTTATCCCAGCAACTTTGCTTCCAATTGGCTATGCCAGGCTAATTATATATATAAAAAAATTACAGTCTTGAGAAGTGTTACTGACAGACCAGAGGCTAATCTGGCTTCACTTTGGCAAACCTCTGTGCAGCAAAGCTTCGTGGGAAGCTATGATAAACCCAAGATTGCCAACAGTCCACCTAAAGCTAGCCAAATAAACAACAAGTGCACCCAAACCCACTACTTACAGCCAGTACTCACTATGGCCTGTCAAGTCAGGCCCCACTGGTAGCTCCCAAAGGAGCTTCTGCTCCCACTCATGGCCCATGGGAAAGGATCCCTGAGATGACTGGCAACAGAAAGGACACCATGACACAAGCACACAAGGCAAGAAAACAAGATGGCTTCTCAATTTTTCCTGATTTGCTCTCAAGTCCAGGATAGAAACTTATTTGCAAACTGAGGTGCTAGCTGGGGAGCACCTACTTGTGACTGGGCAGAGCTCTGAACCCCAGCACACCGCTCCTGGATGAGGAACATCTCCCCTTAGCACAGGGAGCTTCCTTGAGGCAGGCGGCCAAGTGAGGTGCATCATTGCTGCTCCAAGCCTTAGGTCGCACTGGTGGTGCACCCCAGGGCAGACATGAGATGTTTGAGAGAGCACGTGGCAGGTCCCCGTTCCAGCTGGCCTGCACCATCAGACAGATGAAGAACAGTAGACAGTCCTATGCTAATGCTCCTCCAGAAATCCAGGCTCCTAGCACCATAAAAGTGATTTACAGCTATAAATAGTTCCCTTCAGTGTAAGTCAATGCTGCCTCGGCAGAGCAGCTAAGACTCATCCCCAAGGTCCAGAATGAAACCTGCCTGGAAATCTTTTGGATCCTTATAACACTATGAAATGAAGATAGAAGGAGGGAATCAAAACTACATCCTCTGCATGAAAGGAGAGTTATTTCTTATGAACCTTAAATGCTCTTTATTGTTTGCAAGAAAGTATATACTGTCAGAAGTTCCAGTAAGAGCTGGTTTCAAAAAGCTGTTGGGATTAAGTCTTTCTAAGCTATATATATTGGGGGAAAAAGTGGTGAACTAGAATTGTTCTGTACACCTCGCAATGAAGGAATTAAATATTTTAAATTTTGATCTAACAAGAATAATGGAGGCTGCAGTGAATTTGCCATCTGTAATGACACCGAGCTGACAGAAAGGACCTGCACCTGCAAACATAACTACATTGGGGACGGATTTAAGTGCCGAGGCAATATCTTCCAGGTAAAGTGCTGCACATGTTTGCTGTCCCTTACTTTTCTTCAGATAGTTATTTAATACAATGGTTGCCTCTTGAAACATGCCAATTTTTTTCTTGAACAAATTGGTAAATTACCCTAGAATTTGAAATAATCCCAATCCAAGAATCCAGGAATAGGAACAGGATGCTGCAAGATAACTTCACCTGCCTCAAAAAAAAAAACCAAAACCTGATGGACAATCATTATGACTGCAGTACTAAGAAGTTAATACTGGCATTTTTAGGTTTCAAAGAAGCCATTTTTTGATAGAGCAAGGTAAGAAAAGGAGCAATGCAGATGGCCAGCATTTATTCCAAGCCAGAAGTTCTCTTTCTTTTCCAAGTGCTGCATTTGTGTGTACTCCACAGATGTTGCCCCACATTTGCAGCACTGTTAAAGTCTTGTTCTTGATTGCAGGAACTTCTCAGGGACTCCAACACATCTAGGTTTTATTTCCACTTAGAGGTAAGAAAAAGTAAAGTTTGTTGGTTTGGTTGGGGGCTTTTTTTGGGGGGGGGGGGGGGGGGGGTGGCATGGTGTGGGATGTTCCCCTCTTTTTTTTTTTTTGCCTCAAGGAGGGGGCAGGGAGCAGGCATGAATCTGGCATGTACCACCATCCTTCAACTTAATTGGAACTGGATTTGGATCACCAGCCACTAATATCAGAGATGCTCTAATTTAAACCATTAACTGTCATTAATACCTCTAGAGAATTAATAATAAAGACTAAGATCCCAGGGAAACATAGGGCCCCCAGATCAGGCATAAAACTGAAGCTTTCACCCATTCACAGTCTGAGATCTTCCAGCACATCTCTCATGAGTTCTGATGTGAGCAAATACCACTCTTCTACCCCGCTGCATTTCCAAACTGCAATGCTGTTTTCAGTTGCCCCTCGGAAATGCCGCAGGATGCTGCTGTGTGTTGCTAGACAGCCAACGTGCACCGCCAGTTCTCACTGCTTTTTGGAGACTGGCAGTAGTAATTCTCCGTTTACCCTGAGTCTCAGGGCAGCACAAATCTGTATACTGGCCAAGTATTTGTGCTACCATGGTAAACTGATTGCTTCCTCTCACTTTAGCAGAGCTCTCTTCTTATTTTAGTTTGTCAGCAGTCATTGTAAAGTGCCTGCAATATCCCAGGTCCATTTGTCCCTCTAACAGTAATTAATCTACTCCTAGGTACAAGCAGCCATATATCAGCTAAATGCATGTACAAGCACATGCATATATCAACTCCTGACTATCTCAAGATGAAAGGGTTTAGTCATCTTCCCTTGCCCAAGAGGGAATAGCCCTCCTCCACGCTCCCTACGCTTAGTGTTGGTTGAGACCTTTCCCTCTTCCTCTCCTGTTCATTATTGCAGAGGAAACAGAGACTTGGCTATAAGCTGAAATCTTCCATTAGATACCCATGGGCAATGGTGACAGACAGGGCTGGGAAGGAAAGTCCACACCATACAAGAGTTTCTCTCACCCTTGCGTTGCAGGGAAGGGAACCCAACATGCAACAGCAACAGGGCTACGGGCACCACTTCCCACTGAGCAGGGCTGTCCCCATCGCTGCGTGACATTATGTGCATTAACGACTCATTACTGCTTTGTCCTCTTAAATTTGGCAGGCCTTGTCTATCAGAGATATTGCAGGCCCTGGCCCTTTCACTCTGTTTGTACCTCGCACAGACATACTAAACAGCGACCCACGAGTAAGTAAGAAGGCCAGAAGTTTTTGGTGAGCTGGCCATGAGGTTTTGGATTCAGATGCCTTGCTCAACTGCTTCTCAACTCCTCCACTTTCTGCTGCAGGTCAAGGACTGGACTGCCAAAGGAGTGATGGCTCAGGTCCTCCGGTACCATATGGTGGGTTGTGCCAGTCTGTTGTACAGTGACCTGACAACAATCACCAACATCACCTCTCTCCACGGGGACCCGATACACATCAGCTACTCTCAGGTAACAGAGCATGAAGAGGCAGAGGACAGAATAATAAAACAGTCTGCTCTCATTCAGCTTTTTTTAAAAGCCTGAATGGTTCTCTTTCCTCCTCTGATGCACAAAAATAAATAGCATTAAAAGACAGTTGCCCATTCAGCTGAAGCGTTCAGCACTTATCTGCTATGCGAAGAGTGGAGTTGTACAACCCTTGCTTTGACACGTTATTTTATCCTCAGACTCTGGCTTTATGAGCATGATGAGAGTTTGAAAAAGCAAAGGATTATTTATTAAAACTGAAGCTACTGTTTGCTGCAAAGAAAGGATGGTCTGGGCTCACTGTATCAAAGAAATTTGGCATCGGCCTCACCCACCCACAAGGTTCCACAGAAAACGTGTTTTTGTTGCCTTTCCAGAACTCGCTGGTTTTGAACAACAAAGCTGAAATTATACTCAGCGATGCTGTTGGCACAAATGGCGTGATCCATGTCATAAACCAAATTCTGGTCCCATCACATATGCAGGATTTCCCCCTTAAGAAGGTATGTGCAGCTCATTGCCATTGTCAACCCAGGGGCTTTTCCACAGGTACTGTTAGATATATAAATCACGTAAGTCACAAAAAAAACCACCAGTGATACTAAAAAGACCTTATACAAACATCATTTGACACTGCTGAATGTTATATTTAAAATTCATTCAGGAATTCCAGTTGTACTAAGAACAGTATAAGAGGACTTCTGTACAGGGCTTTTACAGTGGCATCGATTTCATAACAAAAAGTGACTTACAGGGTAAAGCAAGCTAATATCTCCTTTTTAAATACTCATATAATGTATTTATTAGATAAACTGCTGAATATGCCTTTCTTTGTAGGAAAGCCTTAAAATGGTTGCAGCCAAACATGGATACATCCTGTTCAGCAGTTTGCTAGAGGTAAGGACACAAGAGACAGCAGCCATTGGGCAAAGGTTTTAAACACTTTTCTTAAAGACAAGAGCACAGACATGGCACATGGCATCAGTGGCAGGATGGTGTTCAGTGAGCCCTTTGGCTCCACAACACAGTACACAACCCTGGTCACCACCACATGGTCCCTCTCCAACAGAGGTGGGGGGATGTCAAGCAGAACCACAGCCACCTTTCCCCTCCCCACTCAGCTCTGTCCTACCATATGTCAAATTACATGGCCAAGGTTTGACCCAAGTATGACTCTGAGCCCAAAGTTGGGCCGTCAGCCTGGTTTTCGGTGGGCAGCCCTGGGTGATGAAGCACTTCTGAAAATTCGGTCATGTAACTCAACTTAGGCAGCTCAACTCAGGCATCTGTTTCTTAGAGTCATGGCATTTACAGGTGGGTGACCAGGCAGCCCACAGGCCACTGCATTGCAGTTACACCAGACATTCACCTCATAGGGTCAACGTCATTTTAGATGAAGCATTAATCCTCCACCCCAATTTTTGGTATGTTGCAGAAAAACAACCTGCTTGGGCTGATCAACGATCCTATTCACAAACCCGTCACGCTGTTCTGGCCCACAGACACAGCTATCCGCAGGCTGCCACAGGAGCAGCAGGACTTCCTCTTCAAGAAGTCCAACACAGACAAACTGGTGCAATACCTCAAATTTCACATCATCCGTGACGCTGCGGTAAGATCTTGCTTTTTAGGAGCATTGCCAAGGCCAAGACATGCAAGCCCAGACACGTGCATCTCCCCTCTTTCCTTCCCAGGTGTTGGCCTACCAGCTGCCCCGCTCCACCTCACTGAAGACCCTGCAGGGCTCCAACCTCAGCGTTAGCTGTGGGGATAACAGGGAGATTGTAAGTGTTCATGCTGCCGGCACATTTACCCCTTGCCCCTGCTGCAGGATCCGCTCACGCGGACCCCACTGTGCCTGTGCACAGCCCCCAGAAAGGGTCAGTGGCATCAAAACTCAATTGATCTTCGACAGTCCATGCCAACAGCCACAAAACCAGGGCAGCCACTCCAACAGATTCAGCAGACTAGATGCTTTGTAAGACTCTTTGGAGCTGTCGTTTTCTGTGTTGTAAGATGCTATTTGTTCAAAACAGCTCTGTTACCTCAAAACTGAAATGCCAGCCCATTTTAACTTCTCCTACAATGACATACACAATGTAAAACTATTAAGATGAACCTGGCTTTGGCAGAAGACCCATGAATGTAGCATCTGCATGCAAACTCTAGTTTGTAAGCACTTACAAGCTAAGATTGCAGGCATGCACACAGCCTGTTAAGCCAGAACCATGGCATGTTTTTCTTTGCAACTGTACTGGATCATACCTACATAATCCCTGGCAAGCATCTGCCTCTGAAAACATGGCTAAGCCTAAATGTGCATAAGGTAAACTTGTGGACGTCGGCTTGTCATACTCTGTCGCCTTCAGGAAAGGAAAAAGATTTGCCCATCTGTGACATTATAGCATTCAGCTATAGGAAGAGAGGTCCCCAGATTGGTTTAGAGCAGAGGGAGGATTATCCCTAACACCCATGCAGGACCTGGATTCAGCCTGGTCTCAAGGAACACTGGCTCATGACTTGTCACACTCCCCTCTCCCCATCCCATCTCTCAGGGTGCGCTTTTCCTGAACGACAGACAGTGTAAGATAGTGCAGCGGCAGCTGGAGTTTGATGGAGGCATCGCCTATGGCATCAACTGCCTGCTGACAGACCCCAGCCTGGGAGGACGCTGTGACAGCTTCTTCACCGTGGATTTCATGGTCAGTCCCCTTTTTTGGTCCTCCACTCTGGCAAAGACACAGCCCAAGGGCCAAACCTTGTCCTCACAGGGACCAGGGCAACACTTGCAGCAGCTTTGGCACTACTGAGATTAAGTCCCACCACTTCAGGCTGGCTTCATCTGCGGCACTGGTTAGAGCTAAGGTTAAGAAGTGCAGCACAACGCCTGAAAGATACACAACAGAAATCCTGCATCCACACTAAGCAACACATGGGATAAGCGGTCTCAGTTAAGAGCAGCTTAGCAAGCCCCGACCTGTTTTCAGTAATTTTGCTCAGACCAGAACAGTACCTTACAAATGCAAGCATGAATATGACCAAAGATGGATTTTCCCAGCATGCTTTTAAATTAATATTCACACTACAAATTTGGTCATAGAGATTATATTTACGAAGTTCCCAATTACAAAGGAACAGCACTGCTGTCCCAACTGCACAGGGTATTAAGGACACGCGATAGAGAGCTGCCTGGCCTGTTAGCCAGGCACTCAGTCTCTCGCATTTCTTGCTTTCACAGAAATATCCTTTAGCACACCTGAACAGGCACTATTAGTGTGGAGGAAGTTTCCTCCGTGAACTTTGATGTGTCCCACAAACAGGATGTTTTGAAACCCATTTTGAAATGGTTTCAAGACGAAATTAACTTCAGTTTAATTCAAATGTATGAAAAAATTACCTAGAATTAAAAAAAATTTAATGTAGTCAGTCTTAAAAAAGCTTATTGAAATTTATTTTTCAGTCATAAAACCAACACTTGTGTGTATCCCATCTGCTCAAGTTACCTTTTGTTTCATGATTTTGTTAAATGAAATAGATATAGTTTCCTCAGATCTGGTCAGCGCTTCCCAAGAAGTAACCACTTACCTCTACTCCAAATTAGACATCCAGATCTGATGCAGCCCATGTCAATATTTGTTTGAAGAATATCCACCATCTTTTCCTTGCTTGTTTAAATCCAGAGCAAAGTTTCTTCTTGCAGAACTTATAGTCTGGTATCAAAACTAATTTCTTGCATTTCATGGCACTAAATTAATGCAACTATTGTCATTCTCCTCTCTTCTTTCTCCAGCGTTCTCCTAATCTGTTTCAAGCATAATAAGCCTACACTCTTCTCTGCTCATATTTGCGGCTCTCATAAAACAGACTTTTTGTCCATTTCAAATAGCCTTTTGTTGCCATTATTTTAATATACTTTTTTTTCTTTTCCATTTTGTACAACAGGGGCATTGTGTTAGCTGTTTCAGTAATTCTAAATGCCCTCCAGGGACAAAACCAAAGGTAATACCTTAAAATCTTGCATTTAAGCAGTCTAACCTGCTCTTCTCTGTACTTCTGTCATGGTTTAATCCCAGCCAGCAACTAAGCACCATGCAGCCACTTGCTCACTCCTCCCCCCTCCCAGTGGGATGGGGAGGAGAATTGGAAAAAAAAATTAAAACTCATGGGTTGAGATAAGAACAGTTTAATAACTAAAATAAAATAATAGCAATAATAATAGTCAAATATAATAATAACAATACTTGTAATGAAGAGGAATATAACAAAGAGAGAGAGAAGTAAAACCCAAGAAAAGACAAGTGATGCACGATGCAATTGCTCACCACCCACTGACCGATGCCCCAGCAGTGATCTGCCCCTCCTGGCCAACTCCCCCCAGTTTATATACTGAGCCTGACGTTCTATGGTATGGAATACCCCTTTGGCTAGTTGGGGTCAGCTGTCCTGGCTATGCTCCCTCCCAGCTTCTTGTACACCTGCTTGCTGGCAGAGCATGGGAAACTGAAAAATCCTTACCTTAGGACAAGAACTACTTGGCAACAACTAAAACATCAGTGTGTTACTAACATTATTTTCACACTAAGTCCAAAACACAGCACTATACCAGCTACTAAGAAGAAAATTAACTCTATCCCAGTGAAAACCAGGACAACTTCACACAAGCAGACTAGAATAAGCTGCTCTGAAAAAATAAAAACAGAATCCTCAACAGTGAAACCACACTGTTAAGTGATGCCATAAAGCCTCAGGGACAAAGTTGTCCCTGGGCAAACACCCAGACACTGGAGGTGGGGGATGCTTGTTGGTCTCACGCAGCATCCACTGTAGCAAGTGCTTCAGTTGACTTCAGAGCAGCCCCTCCATCCTCATTAATGGTGCTTAGCAAGTTGGGAACCAAAGATAAGGCGGGGGCCTCACACCTGCACTCTTCACAGATCCCATCTTGATTCAATGTACAGCAGAAACTCTGATTTAAAGAGGACAAAAACCCACACCTCCACATAGCACTCATCTCCCCATATTTTTCCCCCTCTCTGCGCTGGCACATGCAATGCCCAGGAAGGGATCCACTGGTGCACGTACGAGTCCTATGGGCTGCGGAGGGACGGCTGCCGTAGGAACTGCTCCATGGTCATCCACACGGCCAAGTGCTGCAAGGGCTACTTCGGGCCAGACTGCCAAGGTAGGAACCCCCCTCCCCACCGCCGGCCCGTGGCCTCCCCGAGCACAGCTGCTTAATGCCCAGCAGGCTGAACTGTGAGAGCTGGGATAGGGGGCATGAGGAGAGACCAGCCACAAGATGGAGGAACTCTTTTGCAAGAGCTGAAGTAAACAGAAAGTATTATTGCTTTTCCACTCCAAATAATCTCCTTTTCACATTTACAGCAAGTTTTAAACTCCATGCTAGCAGCAAACTAAGTGAATGCTATAGAGAGTGAAGACTGCTCTGCTGTAACCAAACCCAGCAAGTCTTAATCAGTCACTAGCTGAAAGTCCTTTCAACACAAGAAAGTCCTTTCAACATCAGGTTCGTGGCAGTGATACCAGGACACACCAGAGACACAGTGTACGATTCCTCAACCACCTGCAAGCATACACACCACTGGTGTAAGCTCAGAAATTGTAACTTTAACCAGGTGTGAGACAGTTCAGGAAGCTTTATCTCCAGCTGTTTGTTAGCAGACACTAACAGACTGTGTGCTCCTTCACCTGCCAGCCCCACAGGGGAACAGTACTGAGGCTCTCACTAGGACACATAGGGTCAGGATCCCAGTTAGGATCTGTGCTGCCAGACAGGTCCAAGGATACGTAGCCCTGCCGGCTCACTTTGTCCTGATTTCAGACAGACACATGCAGGTCCCATGCAATTTTGGCCAGCCCAGCCTGAGCTGCCCTTTGGGCTCACTCCAGCAGCACGCAGGCACGTGGAGGTGCATAAGCAAGGCTGGATTTGGGCAGGGGCTGGGCAGTGCCATTCACTGATGGGTCTGAATGAGCAAGCAGCCAGGTAACAGCACCCAGACCCAGGGCTGGAAAGGTCCACAACACCTTTCTGACAGGAGTTTTAAAAGTATGTCAAGGAATTTGGAGCAGGAGGCTTGCAGTCACAAGTGTCACAGCTGCTTTTACATGCCCCAACAGAGATGCATTTACAGGCCTTTCCCTGTTCAAGGATTTTTACAAAACAATAAATAGCAAACAGTGACAATGAATAAACACGCACTTGAGCTAAACAGACTTTTTTTTTTTTTTTTTTAAATCTTTCAGCTTGTCCAGGGGGCCCAGAGACCCCATGCAATAACCATGGCTCCTGCGATGACGGGTACACCGGGACAGGAGAGTGCCACTGTGACAGCGGCTTCAACGGGACTTCGTGTGAGCTGTGCTTGCCAGGCAGATACGGCCCCAACTGCAGGCGTATGTTTAAGTTTCCTTTCCACGCTATTGCCGGTGTCACACCTAAACAATTTTGTCAGTGATGGGTTAAGTAAACCAAGAAATGCCTTCCCCTTTCAACACAACATTTTTGTCATACAGAGGGATGGCACAAGGTCTCAGAAGGGAGGAGGAGAAGGCGGGGGGGACAGAGGCTTACTTAGCTTTCCCTGCAAGGCTCATCCTATCCTTATATGGTACTTAAGTAACAGGGAATGGAGACAGAGCCTCTGTCAACAAGTGTTTTCAACTACAGCACAGCCTTCTCCCCAGTCCCCATAAAGGGCAAGACAGCATTTTAGCAACGTGGTTCCTCAATGATTGCAGGAAACCAAGGCCACGCACTACTTTTGCGGAAGAGAAGAAAAAGGACACTGAGATGAAGGCAGTTTGTGAAGAGGGACAGCAGCCAAGAAACCACTCACATAATCCATTTTGCTGTGGTTTTAAATGTAAACTAGGTGAAATCAGGATCAATATCACCCTTTAAACGTTTTCCCAACATAAAGCCTTCAGATGGGAAGCTACAACATTAACCCTTCCATCCTAACCACATGCACCTGTAGTGCTCATGATGCACATACGGTGGGATTTATAAGCTAGATATCCTTGGGGTGGAGGCAGGACCCTAGGCTTGGATACCAATGCTCAAGAGTATGCTTACCTGCAATTTATCAGTTTTATAGCACAACATAGCATAAACTGTGTAAGCTGGTAGTCTGACCCAGATTATGGTATCTAACAGAAAAAGTGTTTTATAGCCCCTTCTCTTTAATGCATATTTACGTCAGCCAAAAATTAGATAACCAGAGGGCAAAACTCCTTTTCAGCAGGACCAGCTCTTCACAGAATCAGTTTCCCCAATCTCACATCATTTTCCTCTTTAAACAACAATATTTCAGGAAAAGGAATAAGGCAAGAAAGGATGCTACTTCATTACATTATAAAACAGAGAGCCACCAATAATTCCTTAAGAAGGACTCAGCATGTAAGTTATTGCAGGGCCCAAAGAATGGGAAAAAAACATCACCTATAGATTAAATCAGTCCCTCATGCTTCAGTTTGCAGGGCACAAGGTGTAACACCCCACATATAAAAGGAACAAAAGGAATTCAGAAGCTTTTAGTCATAAAAATATCTAAAACCTAAAAAAAAAAAAAAAAAAGCCCATGTTTTACAGCAAAGGTCACTAACCTCATCCTTGGTTTCCTTACTCAGACAGACCTTCTCCTAAGCAGCAACCAAACACTCTCTCACCACACACCTTACTTCTCTCTGGCTAAAAGGCTTCCCCACAACCAGCAGCTGCTGCACATTAGGGCAGGATCAGGCTGGGCCTTCAGCTCAGCCATTAATTCCTTCCTGCCGCAGTTCTTTGTGAAGTTTCCTACTCTACCACAATGCAGATCAATACTCATTTTCATTTTCAGAGGCACATTGAATGAATGCCAGTTATAAAATCATAGGATCACAGGATAATTCAGGTTGGAAGGGACCTCAGGAGGTCTCTAGTCCAACCCCTTGCTCAAAGCAGGGTCAGCTCGGAGCTCAAACCAGGTTGTTCAGGGTCTATCCTGTTGGGGCTTGCAAACCTCCAAGGATGGAAACTGCCCAACCACTCTGGACAGTCTGGCCCACTACTTGACTGCCCTCATGGTGAAAAACCATGAGGTTAAATTTATCTAAATAATTGCTAAATAATACTGTATCTAAACTGACAGTCTAGGTGATGTTTCTCTAGGGAAAGATTTTCCCCTTTCCCAAAGGCAGCTCTGTAAGTGATCTCTCTGCGTTCCTTTTGCAGCCTGCGAATGCAAGACCAACGGGCAGTGTGACGAAGGATATTCAGGAACGGGACGATGTTTCTGTGAAACAGGATGGACTGGCCGGCTGTGTGACACCAAGCTAGGTCTCTGCCTCCTCTCACCAGACTCCATCGCATGGAGCCACGGGTTGATAGCACTTGCAATTCAACAGAGGGTGTGCGTAGAGAAGAGAGAGAAAGGGTTAATAACGTCAGAAGCCCTCACTGGAGGCTAAGGGACTCTGCTCTGGATTCTGAACGTGTCCCTTCACCTCCCTGTGCCCTCCTTTGTGAAATGGGAATATAAGTGTTTACCTGCCCTGTGGAGGGGCTTTGGGCTACGTGAGGGAAGATATCACCTGAGAGCTAAGCAGTCAAAAAAAGATTCCTACAGGCTTTCCAGTTAGCAAGACTGACATGAGGGCTTTTCTTTCTGCATGAAACAAGGGCACTGCAATACAAATAGCATCTTCATCCCAGCTGTTCTGCCTTCCCCGCAGCTCTGCAGCCAGTGTGTTCCCCCAGCTGCTCCACCAACGCTGTCTGCATGGAGAACAACACGTGTCAGTGCAAGCCATTTTACAATGGGGATGGGATCACATGCACAGGTGAGCTCCCTACGGCACAGCCTGCTACAAGAAAGCAGGTTGTCCCCTCTTGCACGTGCACTTGCATGCAGTTACCGTCTGGTATGAAATGTTGGCTATCATCAAACCTAAAAACTTCCACAGTGCAGCAAGTGAAACAAATTTAGGATATATACAGATCAGTTTTTTTCTGAAACAAGTGGCTGGCTTCACCAGGCTTTGCCGAGCAGGAGTATGAGCAAGAAGCGCGCTTCAGTCAGGTTTTGGAGACAGCAGGGTTTTCAGCAGCGTTTCACTTACAGGATTTTCTTTTACAAACTTATGCAAGGCAGTTCCCCAGTAACATCACTGCAGAAACAGTCATTCTTTCTGGCCAGGTGTCTCACGTCCTCTGGAGTCACCCTGGCCAGAGCAGAGTCCCCAGAAAAGCAGCTCTCTTGGGCCACCAAAAGGTGAAGCAGAATCTCTGGGGGGTGGTGCCATGTCTCCTAAATCAAGGATATCCTGACAAGGTCTTCAGAGCCCTAAAGGATAATGTTCGCACAAGTTCAGGAATGCCTCAGGAAACTCAAACAGTTTTTTTTCCCTAAACAAGTGTTCTAGTATTTTTAGTGTGCCTTAAAAATCTGGAGGTGCTTTGTCTTTGTGAAGAACATCCTCTTTAAAAGCAGACTTTACTCACCTGTTTTCTTTTCCCCGTGCAGCTGCAGACCTTTGCAAACAAAACAACGGCGGGTGCCACAACGCGGCCGAATGCACACAACTCGGGGTGAAAGTCTTCTGTAGCTGCCAGAAAGGATACAAAGGAGATGGCTTTACATGCCTTCCAATAAATCCTTGCGCTGATGGGTTCAACGGAGGCTGCCATGAGCATGCCATTTGCACTGTCATAGGACCTGTAAGTTGAATGATTTCAGTCACCAGCGGGGAAGTCTGAGGCACTTCTTCCTGGTGCCAGCAGAAGTCTTTTCTCTGGCTGGATCAGACTCCGCACCTCTCAAAGTCCATGTTTTCCAAAACAACCTTTACATAGCTCCAGCCTACTTTCCACATCAGTTTGGTGTCCATTCAGCTGAGGGGTGAGAAACAGTTTGACATCTTTGCTCTAGGGAAAGGGGTACTACAGCAGATGGGATATTTTGCATGTGTAATTTTTCTGCCCCCTTCTTAGCTCTCCCTAACTGGATATCCGTATTTGCAATAGGGGTTTGTTGGATTGAAACTGAATATATTTTGGTAGCTAAATCTAGGGACAGCTGGGAGAATAGTGTCACTTCTTGGCTGGTCAGACTCAGCTTAAAAAGCTCTGCAGCCACATGATACAAATTCCTTGGCCTGCAAGGTCAATGTTGTTGAGGAAAACTTGTGCCGGTGACTTGATCCAGCATTTGTCCTGGTGCTTTCAGGATCACCTGTCCGTTCCATTTTGGTGGCTTGCCTGATGTGTCTTCCAGGAGCTATCTAGAAAAGCCTTACCGCTAATCCGTTCCAGCTGCCAACCATCGCAATCCCTGGATGTCACCAACTCCTGCTTGGTTTATAGTTCTCAATTTGTTACTATCAGTGGGCTGCTAAATTCCTTTCATGCTCCCATGCCCAGTCATTTAAATATCATTTTGATAGGTTTGCCATCCATTTTTGTTAATTACGTGTCATATAATTCTCCAACGCATGTTATTAGCTTTGTGGATGGAACTATACTTTGGTATTAATTCAGCAAAGCACCCAAGTGCATGTGTAAGTGTTTTGCTTAGAAGAATAAATGTCAGTGTCGGAGTTTGTGGTCTGTTGAATCACAGTTCTTAGTAGCAACTTTCCTGTTTGTCCATTCCTGGCTATATCAAGTGAAATTTTTCCAGCAGTTCAGAATGTTGCTTGAAATACCACTTTTATGTCAGCTAAGTACTTGGCTTGGCCTTTTTTATTCTCTCTGACCAGGACAAACGCAAGTGCGAATGTAAAAATAACTACATTGGTGATGGGCTGAACTGCTCGGTGATGCAGCTTCCTCTTGACCGCTGCTTGCAAGACAACGGGCAGTGCCACCCCGACGCTGACTGTGCCGATCTCCACTTCCAAGGTGAGGATGGCACACCGTGCATACCACGGGACAGAGACATCCTCGTCCCTGTGCCACTGCAGTGAAGCCAGTGGCCAGGATCCTTGTGTCTGTAAGCTCACTCAGTCCTCCACCTATGTCCCCTTGAAACAATGAGATGATGAAAGTTAGAACATGTTCTTACATACTTTGTGATACCAGATTTATGAAGCAACAGATGAGGGCATTCCAGGTAGGAATGTTACCCCTAAGGGATCAATCCGTCCTAACTACATTTCACAAAATTCACAGGTATTTGTATGGCACAGTTGACTCTGCATCCAAACATGGAAACCCTTTCAGGAAGAGCTGGTTCTTCTCTCTCTTTGCAGATACCACGGTTGGGGTTTTCCACTTACGGTCCCCACAAGGGCAGTACAAAATGACTTATGAGAAGGCAAAGGAGGCCTGTGCCAATGAGTCAGCCACCATCGCTACGTATAACCAGCTGCTGTATGCACAGAAGGTGAGGTAGCCTCACTGTGGGAGGAGATCCCCGGAGCGGACCTAGCCGCAGCGTAAATGGGGAGGGAGGAGCAAGGGGGCTGCTCTGTGCTAATAAGCTTCGTTTTCCCTCCTTTCCTTCCCCCGTGCCCCAGGGTATGTTTGGCTGGGAGCAGTTTTCAGACCGTTTATTGGTTTCATGCCTGCTCATACAGCACTGAAACCCGTTGCCAAGTTCTTGTTTCCAGTGATACTGGGGTGAGATGGTGGAGTCAGACTTACAGAGTGTTTTCATGGGGGTTTTAATTATCGGCACTTCTTAAAGAAATGTACACTTCAGAATTATGCTTATATTAATTTTTTTTTTAATGTAAGGCTCCAGGAATCTTTTCCCCAAATGCTGTTAAGTTAGCAGACCCATTTCCATATTCTTTTCCTTGAGTGTGTTATAGATAACGCATGGCTGACATCAGTGGGATGAGCATCACAGCTTGGGTTTGTAAAACTTTAGAAGAGTGGGTCAGACTGACTGTGCCTTTCTGGCTCCTTCCCATCTGCGGAAGGAAGACAGACGCTCACTATTTAGAGACATCTTTAGCAAAATGTGAGGCTGGACCACAGCCAGCATGTAAACTGTCTGTTTCTGCTGTCTGAGGAGATTCAGATTGCAGCCGGAGCTGCATGTGCCCTGTGCCCTGTAGTCTAAATATTTCCCTCGAAGCAGCAAAGTTGGCAGTGGGGCTGGCTCCAGCGCTCCTGGGGACTTACTTTCTGTGTTGAGCTGGTTTGTCAGTCGTTCCCACGCTGACAAAAGGTGGGCTGGCACACAATGGGATTGTACATCCCCTTTGGCTTTCGCACCCACCTCTGATGCTGCCGGGCTTTGGGCTCAGGGAACCTTTTCCCGGGAAAGGCTCCTTTGGTCCGTACGGGGAGCCACTGACTTTCAGAAGGGCCCCTGTCTCCGCAGCCCCTTGGCACAGAGCTCAGCACAGGGCAGGCTGCAGGACAGACGGATGGACAGAGCCCCCTCAGACCCTCAGAAAGAGTGCTGGCAGGTCGGGTGCTGCCTGAGCACCCCGAGGGGATTGTTCATTTCATCCGCAGCGCCCCAGCCCCACCACCCAGCTCTTCCCCCTGTGTTTTTCCCCTTATGGCCATGCTGGCTGCAGGCGAGGTACCACCTGTGTGCTGCCGGCTGGCTAGACGGCGAAAGAGTGGGCTACCCGACTGCCTTTTCCTCCCCAAACTGCGGCTCTGGGTATGTCGGCATCGTGGACTACGGGAGAAGAGTCAACCTGAGTGAAACCTGGGACGTCTTCTGCTACAGGGAGAAAGGTAAGAGGATCCTTTGCTGCATCCCTCTGTGCAAAGGGGAGCAGCAGCTCGGATTTCGGTTCCTTTGGTCAGCCACAGGCTGCTAGATAACACTGCAAGAGACGTTATCTCTTTTTAACTTTAAAAAAAAAAAATCTGTTGCCTGCAAGTTGTTTTTCAGGCTCAAGGCAGCCTAAAGCCTTCTCGAAAAGGGCATTTGCCCACACGGCTATCCGTGTTTGTACCTTCCAGAGGTGAACTGCACCTGCAAGCCAGGCTACGTGGGGGACGGCTTCTCCTGCAGCGGGAACTTGCTGCAAGTGCTGATGTCCTTCCCAACACTGACAAACTTCTTGTCGGTAAGGCCCACAGCTGGCACGCTGCTCCGTCGGGTGAGTGGAGCAAAGCAGGCTCTGCCAGCGAGTTGTATCTCGGTTTTTGCTTTACTAGCACAGCAAATACAGGTAACACCACACCAGCAAAGCATGGTGGAGTGGTGTAAATCTGCACCATCAAAATCAGGACTTAGATACTATTTTCTTAATTACTTGCTCCAAAGAGGTTTCAGGTTTCTAAAACTCATTGGGAAATAAAATGCTGCTGCAGCTTTAGCTTAAAGGAGATTCTGTGCACAACTGCTCCTGGCTTTTTAAGCGTCACAAGGAGTGCAGTGCTTTGTAACTTTATTGAATTGCTGCTGGGGAAAGGCAAAACATTAAAAGGGTCCTTTTCTTGCTGCTATTCAGAAAGGCATTATATGTGTAAGTAGCCTTACAGACAACAAGGGCCCAACTCCTGCAAGTCAGTTTAAGATGTGCTCATCAAATCAGCAGCTAAAACTGGGTTTTGAATACAAACTTCTTTTGTGATGTCACTCCAGAGCTGCTCCATGGCTAATAACAGAAAGCTGCTTTGTCATTATTTATACGGTCTCATCTTTTCAGCTCCCCGCACAGGAGCGCACAATTGCTCTTTAGTAAAGCTGGATTTTGTTTCTGCCTAGGACATCATGGCTTACTCCAACAGCTCTAGGAAGGGGAGAGAGTTCCTGCGGTACCTCACGGACCTGTCAGTGCACGCCACTCTCTTTGCTCCAAACGATAGCGGGTTAAGGGAAAATGAGGTCAGGGTTTTTTTCTTTTTTCCTTCCTCATTTTAATAACACTTTTTAAACAGCCATTATGGGTTTCTGTGTCCCAGTGAAATTTAAGCTTGAAAAAAAATAATCTTAGTATGACATGACTTCTGTGTAACCCCACATAGTTTAAACTGTGCTTCTGAAAGAGGCGAGTTCATCGTTTCCATTTCTCTTCCACAGTTAGGAGTGCAAGGTTATCGAGTGTTCGAGTCACTACAGAGACTTTTCCATCAGGGATTTTAGTTACCCAGTTATAAAGGAGTCTGCCTGAGATGAAGTCTGTTCTGGCTTATTAACATTGAGCACAGTTATTTGAAGAAAGCAGTGCACAGCTTTGGTATTTCCCACAAATACATTAAAGGCATCTGTTCCTAGCTTCATTTCTATGCTTATCCCTTCCTGCCTGCCGGTTCCTAGCTTCATTTCTATGCTTATTCCTTCCTTCCTTCCTCTTCCTAGCTTCATTTCTATGCTTATCCCTTCCTTCCTTCCTCCCCCCTCCCTCCCCTTCCTTCTCTTCCTCCTCTTCTTTTCCTTCCTTCCCTTCCTTCCCACATTGTCTCAAATAATTCACATGGGTTTATGACCTGGCTTGCATCTTCAAGCTGTTTGGAATATCGCTGAGGCTCATCACTTCAGGTCATCATACAAAAGTAAAATCCTTTGTCCCGCCAGAACCAAGGTACTGCCTGCTGCAGGCAGCCATCAGAGGCCAGCAGGGATGGAAGATCCCACTGTTGGCATCCAGATTTCCCAATAGCCTCTACCCCATATTGCACTTGCTGCAGCATTAATAGCAAGGAGAGAAAAAGGTCACAGGCACTTAGCCTACTGGTAAATCCAAAGGATTAATGAGATCAGTTAACGTTCCTTGTATTTTGCTCTGCTTTGCAGACACTTCCCGGGCGAGACATCGAGTATCATTTGTCTAACGCCAGCATAATGTTTTATGAGGACTTGACCAACGGAACCACTCTTCTAACTCGTCTAGGGGAAAAACTCCTCATTACAAACACCAGGGGCCAGGAACATCAAGCCCCCACCGCTGAACAGGTACCTTTTTAATAAATCTCCCATCTTTGTGCTTTTTCCCCCCTTACGCTATACCCAGTAATCAGGTGACACACTGATCCGGAGAGCAATTCGGTAAGGTTATAGTGGGCAGCAATGAGAGGCTGACTTCAGAAGGCTCTTTCCTGCCCAGAGACTGCAGGATAGCAGCTGGCACACTGCAAATTTACAAGTTTGTAAATGGCCAAGCTCTGACCCGCAAAACTCGAAGGAAGCTGTTCAGGTGGCCTGCAGGAATGGGATATGGGCTTGCTTCAACCCTTCTCTCAGCCTGGCGGGATTATGGGAGATGGCAGTGCGATAAGAGGAGAGATGAGAGCAGCAGCTTATCATTAAAGAAAGGTGTTGGCATTTGTAAAGTTTCTTGGTAACTTTCTGGGAGAGGCAGGAGACACCAGCACAGCCTTGCTCAGAGCAAAACCAGACAAAACAGTGGTTTGCATTTTTTATTACTATTTCAGTGTTTTTTAAATGCAAACATTTATATCCTTTTTGCAAAGGGAAAGTATCCTTTAACATTTTAGGGGAACACATCCTTTGAAAACACACCCAACTTCTCTTTTTTTTGTTAAGAAAATACTCACTGCCCAGGCATTTCCAATGACCTCTATGACAGCAACCCCTTGCGACCAAGGCTGGGACTCTGCTGTGGGTGATGCTGTATAGCTGACTACGAAAAAAACCCTGCATCTGTGGGCTTGCAGTTAAAATGTGCTCTAGAGAATGGCGCTGGGCCCAAGGGAAGTTGAGTGCCCAACATGCCAACTGTCGGGGGGGATTTTCACGGACACCAACAAGAAGGAAATAGGTGCTGCAGGAAGAGGTACAGAAATGACTCATCGGTTGCCTTGGCTCCCTCCCTCCTTCCCCTTTCAGGAGAAACTCCTTTGGCATGAAAATTACCATTTATATTTTTAAAACCACCCTATACTGCGAATTCAGTAATTGCATTAATAAAGTATACCCTCGTGAGAGATCGGGTGTACTAGCACAAGGCTTACCTCTATCACTCATTAGCATGCCAGGAGCTCTTTTGGATCACTTTGATCTGATATTTGAGTTAGAAGACATTCTCCTTAAAAAAAATTCCTCCTTTCTTCAAAAGCTGCCAAGGGGAGGCTCTGAGCCCATTAACACAAATCTTGCTCCTGCCCTTCAAAGCTGGTTGAAGGGTGAGCAATTGCATTGTGCATCACTGATCCCTCACCACCATAGCTTTTCTTCCTCTCTGGAGGACCTGAGCAAGCCCTCGGTTCCCCCAGCCGCAGTAAAGCTCGGCAGAGTGCCAGGGTGGGAAGGAGAGATGGGAGCCGCTTTCCGTGCATGCTCCAGGCAGCCAAGCACCCACCTGTCCCAGCACACCAGGTCAGAGCTCACGAGCTTTCCCCAGGACCCTGGCAGGGCAGCACAGGGGTGAGGGAGAGGGAGGAGGACACAGGGTGACTCCCACATCGCTCCACAGTGCCACCACAGCTGAGGCCCTTCCTCCCTGGGCACAGAAAGTCACCGTGTGCTCCAGCAGCGGCGTACCACCTCATGCCAGGGGCAAGAGCGGGCAGCAGCTCCTGGTTCTGCTCACTGAGGAGAAGCCATTTTGCTAGAATGCAATCTAAAGCAGAGTTTGCAATAGCAGAGGCACCTATGAACCCACCCTCCCAAAACACAGACGCAGGCTGGAGAGACTCAGGACCAGCCCAAAGCAGTCAAGGACTCCCATTATCAGCCGAGTTGAGAGAAGTGTTGGGGTGGCAACGACTGATCCCGTTCCTCTCCCTTCCTGATAAGCTGCCAAATGGGGCCACTTTCCAGCTCACAGATGCTAGGCCACCAAATAAACTGCGGGCCACGGCTCCCTATCAGTGCTGACCCAGCTCTCTTGAGCCAGCAAACTCGGTGCAAGGGGCATCCTCAGCACAGAAAGCAGCTGTAACAGAGGCAGGCTGCAGGCTGCCTGGCATTCAGGAGTAACAGCACTCCTAGGCAGAGCTTGGCAATTGCACAAACATCACAAAAACCTTTATATTAAAAAAAAAAAGGAGGGGGGGAGGACACAAAGAAATGTCTGAAGGCAATATGCAGGTAATGATGATGGCTACTTCACGCATAGGAGAGCCATGACCAGCCTGGGGCCTTCCTAGGCTGATGTCCAGGGAGGCAGCGGTGTAAGGCTCCATGTGATTTTTCTGTGTGTGTCAGTAACTGAGGTAGGGAAATAACCTCAAGGTTTATTTCAGTCCCAAAGGGAGGAGGGTCAAAGCTCAGCTCTCATTGCTCTTTTTCCTGGCAGAGCGAGATCAGATATGTAGGTGGAAGTGCTATTGTTGAGTGGGATATAATCGCTTCCAACGGGATAATCCATGTCATTTCAGAGCCTTTAAAGGCTCCACCAGCACCTGTAAGTACATAGTAATTTTTTTTGTTTTTGGGGGTGGTGGGAGGTGGCTGTGGCTTATATCATCCCAAACTCATTGCTGACATTCATTTATTCCCAATTTCCCTCCCATATAGACAGTTTTGGTTTAAAAGGTTACTTTGAAAGAAAATTAGAAGTTGAGAACATGGTGCCAGTGAAGCTTGTTCAAAATGTTTCAGTCTGAACAAGTTCTTTCCACATTTATTTTATATAAATAAAAGCTCCGTTTTATAATGGAGCTCATTTTTTAAATGGAGGTTTTATAAAGCTCCATTTCAGTTCTTCCAAAAAGATCTTTCAAGCTTCCAAGGAAAATTTTTTACTCTTGGCTTTGCATTCATTCCTATCCAAAACAACAAAGTGTTTTGAAAATAGGTATTTTTTTGCCTGCATGAATCCCTGCAATGGTCCCAGTTATCCAATTATCTCTCCCATTAGAAAGACCAAACCAAACTGTGCATGGCAGAATAGCACAATTCAGAAGGGGTGCCGTCCTTTCTGTGGAGGGAAGTTGAGTTAGCAGCTGCACTGCTTCAAGCTGGAATCAAAATGGTACAGGGCCCAGCAGCAGGGAGGCAGGAATATTGTTCTGTTTATTTCCCACCAAAAAAGTTTACTGCTTTGTATGAAAGGGAGGAAAAACATCTTGTCCACCTGCAGTGCAACTGGAACGTTTCACAAAAGTGACCCCTGCTGCCCCTGGGAGAGGTGCGCAGCGAGCACCTTTTTTTCCAGTACAAAATGTTTTCCTTAATGAAGTGAGCGTTCAGATGTGCAGCGTTAGCGCTCCCCAGCTCTGTTTCACGCAGGGTACTCTGTGACAGCCCAACACAGGCGCAAGCTGACCTTGCAAGAAGACCCACCACTTATTTAATCTGAAGAACTTCCCTTCTGTTTGGATAACTCATTCTGATCCTTCTCTCTGTGCGCTGGAGGGGCCTCACTCACGTTTACAGCTCACCCACCCCAGCTCTGATTTTGGAAGTGGCTAACTGGCCGCCTCCTTGGTCCCCAAGATTAATCCTATTGATACGCTATTTCTCACCTTCATTTTGTTCTGAGCAACCCTTTCTCCTTTACAAACCAGCCTTCTTGTTCCAAGAAGCTCAGTAATATGCCTGCGCAGTCTCGGCTCACAAAAATCACTTGCAACCTACGATCCTCAGTAGGAAATGACACACTTGGGTAAAAGCGTAAATTACTGCCTGAAAATGATTCAAAATAATAGGCAATTTCTGACAGTCTACAGCAGCATGATATTACACTCTTTATAATACCTTTCACATGCTAGGGGGCAACTAAATGTTTTCTAATATTTAGCTGTCCAGCTGCACCATGTAAATTAGTTTGTTTTCTGAAAAACAAATGAAGAGAGCATATCTATTAAGACACCAATGTGATTATTTTTTATAAGGTAAGTTTAATAATGAGTTTTCTAGGCAGGAGGCCACAGAGCTAAGGCGTCACATGGAAAAGGAAGAGTAACAGCATACAAACCTTCTACCCACTTCCATACCCCTCCTTACCCCCCGGATTGTCAAAGACCACAGTGCTTTCGGGAGACTGCAGCCTGAGTAGCTGCGTGCCCTGGGATCCCTCAAATTTATCATCACCCCAGAACTGCCAGTCACCTTCATAATAGCCATCTATCAGGCCATAGTGCTGCAGAAGGCAAACCAAAGCCAGAATCTGGAGGCATTTCTCCCCTTTAGATTAAATCCAGATCACGTGCGAATTTCTTTCAGTCCTTCACCTATGTATTTATTAAAATATTTATAAAATATTATATACGGTTACTTGGATTGGCACTTTACCTGCTTGACTGAAGAATGATTTCAGGTTAAAGGCATTGCATGTGTTGGGGCACAGTGACCTACAGAAGGCAGGTGTGGGGCCGCTGGCGGAGCCCAGCCCTGCGCACCCTCTGCCCAGGCTGGCAGTCCCTCTAACCGGTGATGAGATGGGCCTCGTCTCAGATGCGGTTTGGTTTGAGCCCTGGTAAGCAGGGCTCAGAGGATGGTATGGCTGCCATAACCAACACCTCCCCAGTGCACAAAGGAGTGGGGAATGAGCTGGAACCCATGCAGAGCCCTCTAGGGTTTGTAGCACAGGTTTCCAAAGCTGCTTAAGGGAATTGTACCCATTTCTCCTCCTCAGGCCAGTGAGGTTTCAGCCTCATCGTAGCCTGTATTGCTACTTTGAAAAACCTGACCAGAAAAGATCACTTAGGCATGCTCTGTGACTTCAAGAACATCAACAAGATGAAGCTGTACTAGAGGCAATGTCCAGTATCCCCAAAAAATCTAGCTTGTAATTACTATCAAAAGGCCATATTTAACTGTCTCTAGGGAACACGTACCAGGAAACTCGAGCACAAAAGCAGTTCAGGACTAGGGCGTATCTCAAAGGGACACTGCGTATGCTCGGGTGCCAGAAGGTGACCAGCGCCCACACGTAGCTCACTCACACTCTCGCTTGCTTCCAGGCTCCTCGCCACACCGGTACCGGGACAGGAATATTCTTTGGCATCTGCCTGGTTACTGGAATTGTGGCTTTTATCGGGTATGCTTACCTCAGGTTCAGGAAGAGAAACACAGGCTTCCAGCACTTCAAGGTAGGTGGCAGGCAGGAACGCGAAGCAGGGGGGCAGCACTTCCCCAGACCCACCGCACCTCCCAAACTCACAGCCTCCAGTTTCTCCTTGCATTTCGTTAGGCTAGAAACATTCCCGATCGCTTCCCACTTGAACTGTTCAGACTAAGATACAGGGAAAGCGGGGAAGGCTCGCACACTTGTCTTGGGCACAAGCTTACATTTGCCTACTGCTCCCCTAGACCTCTCCCTCCAGGGTGCCCGACGGGCTCCTGCCCTCACAGACACTTCCAACACCAAGGACTGGCCAAAAGCTTATTTAACTACACAGCACCAGTGCAGAAGCCTTTGCCTCACCAGAAAGCTCACCCTTAGGGAAGCAGGTAATTACAACCACTGAAAGGGCACCTGTTCTCTTCCCCCTCCTCCGTGGCATTGCTAATAATTTTGCTGCTCTGGAGGTTGAAATGTTTGATAGGAAAAAGGCCGGATTCAAAAGACAAGCAAATTGAAATGATTGCAGGATTGAGAAGTGCAAATTTTTATACTGATGCACTCTCATGCTTGCTTTCTCTTAACTAACTTTGCTAGCCTTGCATAGTATCATAATGACACGAAACCAGCCAGCAACAGCCAAGCTACTCAGAGAC
The DNA here is from genome assembly GCF_018139145.2 of Gymnogyps californianus. Lineage (NCBI taxonomy): Eukaryota > Metazoa > Chordata > Aves > Accipitriformes > Cathartidae > Gymnogyps > Gymnogyps californianus. The sequence continues at coordinate 157,143,611 of NC_059471.1, forward strand.
GAGGGATGACAAAAAAAAAAAAAGCTACAAAATACACAAGAATCAATCCAAACGAAAGTCTACCTAGAAGTAACCAGAAATCCCTTCCTATTCTAGCCCCTGCATGTAATGTGAATCGTCTTCTAGAAACAAAAAACAGGAGCCATGAGCCAGGGGAAACACTTGCATTTTTATACAGTTGCAATGAGGGCACTCAGGACCAACCAGCTACCTTTTAGCCCAGGCACAATGTCAGGGCAACACTTCCTTTCCCAATCTTTGCTGAGGGTTGAAAATAATAAAGGAGAGAAAAAAAAGATACCAGTGTTATGTGACCTGAGATAATACAACCACCCAGAACACAGTTCATGCCCGGAGACACTGATTTAGATGATAAAGCCAGTTCAGTCACGGCACTGCACCAGTTGGTAGTGAAACTTAAGTGCCCCACTTAATGCACTGTAGGAGGAGGTTGGATTTTAAGCAGGTTTGTGTGATTTTATGTAGTCAAAAGATGACACTGACGTAACATCACTGGACAAGTCACAGCCTTCAAATATCACCAACCCCTCATATGAAAGTTCTTCTGCACTGACTCCACCAGAACCTACTTATGATCTTTTCTCAGTAAGTGTTCATTTTGATTTGAGATTGAGACACAACTAAAATAATGGTGAGAGGGAATGACTTTATGAAAGGAAAATGTCTAGTTGGAAAAAAATAAAAATTAATTCGGGGAAACACCATTCAAGTTCCTGGCTTTCCTGTCTCACCACTGCTAGAAATTGGGTAGCCTCACTTCTAGCAAAATTGAGGCTGTGGTCTACAACTGTATCTCAAGTCTACCATCAAAGAGAGCTGAATTAAATTGGACTTCAAATGCTACTGGATGCCAGTGACGTGTCTATACAAACTTAAAAAGCCTTCTGATTTTGTCTTCCCTTCTCCTTGCTGCAAATGCAGCTGAGTGCCATGCCAGCACTCCAAAGAATCTGAAACGCAACGGGAAGGGGGCTGGGAATCAAGGGAAGGAAAGATTGAGTAAAGCCAGAGTAGCTGAATAGCTTCAATGGTCTAATTTAGCAAGATCCTCATGTACATGCAGAGTCTAAAATCAAAATAAACCTTTTTGCATCCAGTAAAAAGACTTGTTTGAGTGCAAAAATGTCAGGTGCAAACTCTGCCATCTGTATGGAAAAATTTGCCAAAAAGTAACTTTCATTTCTTAACACAATGTTCAAGTCTGATTTTCTTTTTCTTCTATTTTATAGGATTCAGATGACCAGCAGCTTGTGATGAGTGGTCCTCATGATCAGAATTAAAGACTGAATTTGGCATTAGTCAATTATAATTGACTAATTACACTTTCTGTGTACACTTTTTCTATTTCTATTTACACTTACTGTGAAAAAACAGCACCTACACATTTCAGGGAATAAAATCTCGTTACAAATTAAAAACCAAAAGAGCACAGCTTTGTTTAAGACACAGTCTAGAGAGTTCACAGTTACCAACCTCAGAAGCGTTGGCTGTATCTGAGCAATACCAACTATGACTGCCAGATGCAAAATTGAGTCTCAGCTAACCTACCCAGAAGCAAACAGACACCTCTCTGTGAAAAGTAGACGACTTTCACTAGCCTGCTGTTTAACTGCTTTTATTCTTCTTCACAGACTTTAAAATGCCCTCAAACACACAGGGCTGCTAACTTGGCAAATATCCTAAATTTGCTAGTACTCCAGCTCTACGCTTTCATTTTGGCTCAGTTACAACTGGCAAATGTGAAACAGAACATGTGTTAAACCTGTGTTTTTAAACTGAGGGTATTTTTTGCTAGTATACTTTCTTGTAAGAATTTCAGCAGCAGGAAACGCAACCATCCTGTCTGCCCTGCTTGCCTCTTCTAGCTTTTCTCTTTCCTCAAACTTGACTGTGTTTTGTTTACATCTCACCTCACTGTACAAAGGGAAATAGTAATTGTAGCAGCCTTAGCAAGAAATACAGGCGATATGAGAGCATTCAAATAGTAATCAATTTTTACTTGAGCCATTTTTGTGAAAAGTGGGCAATGAAGATGAACATCCCCTTGCCATGTCACGTCCACATTCAGTTTTTTAGGTCTGAGAGGAACAGAAGCTACCTGCTTGCTCACATACCGTATTTTTACCAAGCACGTTAACATTGCCTTTCAACCCATGCACAGCAGTAACAGCTACTATTTCCACCATACTATTAGAAGTGAATCAAACTTCAGTTTGATTCGCTGTCGTTTCCTTCCCTCAAAACATTAATATCATGGCAAATTGTGATAACGCTATAGAAACCACCAAACAGCAAGAAAAGGAAGATTTTCTTGCTGACAGCAGTAACGTTCCCCTATGATATGCTTCCTGGTGTCTACGACGCGTGGAGGGCAGGAGGGAAGGTGTCACTCCAGGAAAGCATTAGTCACCTCTGAGAGCAACCCCAGGTTGCCTCCCATCAGAACAAGGTATGCAGGCAAATCCAGCGTTGTTGACACAGCTGTCAAGCACAACCAAGGGAATCTAATGTGTAAATATGCCTGGATGAAAGAGACAGACTGAAGTGATTTCCCTAACTCGTTCCCTTGCACTCCTACACATGCCTGCTTGTTTTTACCTGTAAAATATTAAAAAACTTAGAACACAAACACATATTTAGGGGATTTTTCCCCACAGAGTTTTGCAATTAAGACAACTCATGTTCTTTCCTTCTCCCTCCCCAGTCACCCAAAATATTAAGGCTCGTAGGGACCAGAAGTTAAAGTCCAAGCATTTATTTTTGTAGTAATCATTAAATATTTTTATCACAAAAAAAGTTCCACAGTTCATTAAACTCTTCTTTTACTGACAGACTATTCTCCTCCATGTTTTTGATAGACCAGAATGAAAATTTCTTCTTGCTTCAGTGTTCAAATGAACTATACTCCCAAAATGAATAGAGAGACACTGCCCTTTAAACATGCTCAAAAATCTCTTTGAAGTCAGTAACATAACAAGGTTAAAATAAGTAACGCAGAGTGCGCCAAGGTGAAATCATTACAAAAATGCAAGACATTTTTAAAAGTTAAAGAGCATTCTAGCACTGAAAAATAAATAATACACTTTAAAATTCTCACTTAAATTCACATTATATATAGTTGGGTTGTTTTAAAGGAACATAACCCTCGCATAATTATTTTTTTTCATGCAATGTTGTTTATTTCAAGAAGTCATGCAATATAAACAAGATTTTACTTCAGCTGGCTGTTGTAACATAGCTTTGTACAGAAGTTTGATTTGTAAGTTAAGAGAAAAGAAGGGGGAGAGGAGAAAATCATCTTGAAACAAAATGCGTAGTATGTGGATAACATCATCCAACCCAATTAAACTGTTCCTGCTTAACACAAGTAAATGAGGCAAACTGACTCCTAGCCAACTTGAAAAGAATAAACATCACAGAGCTATAACCAACAAAACATTATCAAATTCAATAATGCAGAACTGAATAACACAATATTATTATTTGCTGGTAGTAAGATGGAGAATGTACAGTGATTTGGGTTTGTTGTTTTTTTTTTTTTAAACACTGCATTGAAATCTGTGGAGCACGAGAGGTGCTACACACATGTAACACCAAGTTCGGTTCTAGCTGAGCATTAGGATAAAGAACTGAAGGCAAATCGGGGATATTTCCATCCCCACATTTCATTATCAAGTTATGCTAAATATTTCTCACACAGCCCCACCAACAAGTCTCCTGATAAAGGCAAACTAACTTCCTGCAAAGCTTTTTTTTTTTTCTTCCAGCAAAACAGCAGGACTGTCAGATGAACTTACTTATTTCAAGTATATTCATCTGTTTAAATACACACACACTTCAGGAGTGTTGCACATCAAGTTTGTAACAGGAGCACAAGAAAACCACGAACATAAAATCTATAACCACCTCTGAGGACTTCAGATTGATTTCAAGCATACAGGAAAACTACTTATGAAATTGTGCAGGCTAGACTAGAATACATTCTTTACGCTGCAAACATGCTTTTAAAAATATGAAAGATACTGCATATGAAATTCAATACAGGTACTTGAACATAATACAGACAGGTTAAAAAAACCCAACCAACCAAACAAGAAAACTTCTGGTCACCAAAAGTTTGTTTACCTGACAGTCATGGTAGGAAGCAAGTGATATCCCAAAACAAAGAATACCAAATGCTATATATTTTGTTAATTATATGCTTTTAAAAACAGAGCCTTTAATAACTAAAATTTGAAAAACATTAATCATATTATGCCTTCTAAAATGGCTGGGGTGGGAAGCACCAGTTAAAAAAAAAAATTCCTTTGGATGCAGAGAAAGGAAAGCATCCTTATTTAAAAACAACTATATAGCAGTTCTATAAAGTGCCTGTTTGAGGAAACACATCAACAGATGTTTTCCTTGTGCAAAATAGACATTTTTCAGCTCAAATCTTTGGAACATATATGCTACCCAGAGTTTGTGTTGATGCATTACCTCCAATTTCAGTAACTCAATAAAACTTCTAATCTGCACTGCCAAAATTGTTTTGCTTGATGCAAACTGTCCACCACCGCCAATTCAGCTTTCAGGGCTTGAGCTAAAAAAAATGTCATCAGAAAACTCTGGTTTTCGTTTTCTCATTTCTTAATTTTTCTTTTAACTTATTTGCCCATTGTGCGTGTTTACTTTTGACTGTAAAAGTCCATTACTGAAGGCTATACGAAATACATTCTCTCCTAGGGAACAGCAAAACCACATTGCATACCATTGTAAGACACCGTTAAAATTTTTAAAAAGCAGCATTTAGGATCAATCTAAAGCCTGACAGAGATCCGTCTCCACTTTGAAATGCAAAATGCAAGACCTCTTGAAATGGCTTTATTATTAGAGAGTGGATATTTAAAGTGTTTTGAAACTTAAAAAGAAAGGTGCCTAAAAGTTAAAAGGAAGCTGAAGCAGCCCAAGTTACTGTCACTTTCAGTTTTAGGCTCAGGTCCACCTACAACCAAGCACAGACATTACAAGAACAGAAACTGCACAGACAGGAGAAGGCGGCCATCAGCCTGCGCCCGCCAGTACTGTAATCGCTGCAGTGCAGCAGAGCCACACCAACACTACAGCGGTTAGCTCAGTTACAGGTAAGGCTCTAGCTGTGGCAGCAAGGAAAGTTAAAATGCGTACACCATCCCTCTCAGTCTCACCGTAAACTGGCTACTAACTGTGTATCACTGAATTACTAATATTGGATTTAAGCTTTTCAGTGCCTACATCCATTACAGGCTCCAACGGGAGTGGTGAACAGGGCCAGCAGAGAGAGTACAGGTATTTCTTTGTAAACCACAAGGCTGCAGATCAAAATTTCCAATGAACAAACAAAAACAACCACCCCAGAACACCACCAGTCCTTCCCCTCAAATGTGCCCTCCCCTCCCAGCCCACTACTATTTTGGCAGTCCATCGTCTCTTCTGTGTGTAAGAGGAGTTTTCACATCTCCAAGCAGGAGAGGAGAAAATAGGTACAACGCTTATGAGAACAAGTATGAATTACATGTAAATCAAGATAACAGATTTAAGTGTCTTAAATACATGTACATTCAAAAAAAAAAATTTAAAAAAAAAAAAGATATATTTGCCCATTTTAGAGAGAAGCTGCCAAGTGTTTATTTGATCTGAACTGTCTCTTGTAGGAAAGGTATTCTGAATGTACCAGTGTATAGCTGGTCTGACCAGCCAGGAAGTTCATGCTGCAAAGGAGTCCTTCTTGGATAAAACGTGTAATCAGGCTCATAGTTCAAGAGACAACTCAACGATGCCATGTAGATATCTGCAAATCTAGAGAGACGTCTTAGGAAATACGTCGGATTCTCATCAGTTCTGAATAAGCTTCCGAACTGTGCGTTGAAGAAATTCCTGTTCATCTCCCTGTCCCCCAAAAAAAGAAAACAGAGGATGAAGTGAACATACCTGCAGATATCTCTTTACCAGCTAGCATCCAGAACTTGAAGCAAGCAGTTCCTATAATCTGTTCTATGCATTATTCTCTTGCCATTGCACTTCAAAACACTTAAATGCACCACATAAGAAATTTTTGCACCTCTTGCAAATATGTAGCCCAGATCTAGCAATCACAGTAGTGAACAGAAGAGCTTCACACTTCTACCAATAAAACCAGTGATAAGTTGCTTCTGACTTCAGAAACACGGCATCCCAAGCTTTCCTTTCTAGAGACTGTGAAAGAAGACTTTTGCCTTCATCTAAAATACTAATGACACCCACTTGTCCCAAAGATAAAAGACTTTTTAAAAAAACACGAAGATTTGGCTTAAGGTACACAAAAAGCTTAAACACATCTTGGAATTAACTTCTGTTATTAGTCACTGCCAAGTATCATTCCCATTTCACTTACCTCCACGTTTCTGGGGAAGGCTGCTGGTGGTACAGCTGCTGGCCTTGCCAACTGTGCACTTCGCACACCCTGCATTTAGGGATTGCTCCTTCATGATAACAGATTTTTAGGAGTTTTAGCCCTATTACCTATTTTTGTGATGAGTCCACTGCTAGTCTAGTGCAGAGCCCAGTTTCTGCATATTCTAAAATGTATTGCATGTAATCTGAAGAAATCATCTAAAAAAACTGAAGAAGTGACCTAAGTCTTGATACAGAAACACATTTTTAAATCATGCAGAAGTAAAGCTGTATAATCAATAGCGACAGTGACAGCTGAAGATAGAGGGACAGGAGAACCGAGATGAGAAGGAAAAGTATTTGATATGATGTTACCCTTTCATGCAGAAAACCAACATCTGTTCCAAAGAAGGGGAACAGGGAAGAGGGGTTCATATGCACAAAGGGTCAGAGGGGAGAAAAGCTGCACAAGAGACAGGCAGAATATTGCTTTACACAGATTATTTTAGAAGGTCTGTAACTACCAGGGAATATAAATCAGGGACAGAGAGAAATTCTGAAGAAACCTGTGGAAGACAGCACATGGAACACTTGGCTACCATGAAGCATATTGCAAATTCTTCATCTCCCGTGTCTTACCTCATTTCCTTTCTTTCCTTCTTCCATTCTTCTAAAATCATTTGTGAATCAGGATCACGGTGAACCTGGAATGTAAAGTATGGATAACAGGTAACTAAGGATGCCCTCTTAAATGAGCCTTTCCATTAATAAACCCTTATCAGCTAACAGAACAAGAGCAACGCTTTAGAGATCAGCATACAGAAGTTATCCACATGCATTTTAAACAATCAAAAGCAGCAATCAATCCAGGCTGACCAGTGGAGGAAGGGGACAAGATTTTGAGAAAACTCTTATTAACTACCCACACAAATAATTGCATTTATTTATCTACAGTCAAACTGGTGAACTTTAATGAGACAGAAAGCACTTGCAATGTCCATGTCCAGCATTTAGAAACTTGGCTGGATCCCTTCTGCTATACAGAGCCGATTACACACACACACACAGAACAAACCTGCATGTGTTCCAGTAATCCTGTCAAGGTTTGCAGCCAGGTCATGGTTTGAATGTACTTCTCTGTGTTCATGATTTTAATCTCTGATCGTAACTCTGGAATAATTGCACCAGTGCGCCAGCCATGCTTCAGGGTCAAATCCTATTTACCAAGAATTACAAAATACAAGTATTAGTCTTAAAAAGAACTACTTAAAAGAACTGAAGAATTTGACCATTACTTATCCCAAAGGGGCACTAATTTAATTGCTTCTTATGTATAAGCAGAAATATTAAACAGTGGAACTTAAATTCTATTGCCTATTGGTACAGTTAATTTCAGAGTAAGCTTCAAATGCCACATTTTTAAAGAGAGGGAGATAAAGAACACATAAGCACTTGCAAATAAGCACTAATTAGGTTTAAAACAAACAGTAGGAAATTCTTCTTGTTCATCAGACCTCTGCTGCTGTCAGAAGTATCTGGAGGAAACTGTGCGTTGGGTTTGTGGTATTTGCCTATACACCCAGCTGACAGAAGGGTCCTATCGGCACCGCCAGCTATTCAAGCTCGTCCTGAGAAGTACAGGACGAGGCAGCTGCTACCTGTGCTTTCTCCTCCATTGTGCCAGAGAAGAACAGAGCTGCATCCTCCTTCCTTTGCCCCTCAGCCTTCTGAAGCACCCAAACTTACTTCTCTTTTTAATAGCAGATTGATAACGTTAACACCTGCTGCTACTGAAACATGTTACCACAGCTTGGCAGTGGAAAGTCATATCCAGGCATTCATACGCAATCAATCACAAAAGAGTTAAGTGGTGGTCACTTATTCTAAAGTAACGGTTAACAGTACATTTGTTCGTAAGGTAGTAAGAAAATGCCTGGATAGTGGGGCTACAAACCATAGCAAGATCTTGGGAAGAAAGAAAGTTTACCATGAGTGACAGAAAGTTTGCCTCCTGCATTCAAAACAGAAGTTCATTCAGCTCTTATTACACTTGGTAGTAAATGTCACCCAAATCAGCCACACCCTGTAGGTTTGGATATCTGTGTTAACGCTCTGTTACATCTGACACAATCAGTATCTGGATCAGGAATTCAAACTCACACATTCCTGAGCACAGTTTGTAAACAAGTTAAATGCTACAAGTCAGGTGGAAAATATGGTCGGCCTTTTACGGCACCAATTTTCTTCACTGCAAGAAAAGCAATATGGCTTAACTACCGACTCAAATTTTGTTGTATTTAGAAATCTCAAATGAAAGTGTGTTATATTGAATAACTGGGGAGGAAGAGAGGAAAACTAACAAAAAGCCTCGTCTTTTATCCTATTTTGTGAAAGTAAACTACTTACTGCCAAGTCACTGTAAATGTGATCACCAAAGTAGAGAACCTTAGAGCCCCTCCAGCCAGTAAGCTTCAGAAATTCGTACAAGTTACCCTGCAGAAACAATTACACGTACATTGTAGTGGCATGCAACTTGCACCTTCACAGGCATGAAAAAGGAATTTACTACACCCCTAAAAATATTTTCATATCAAGAATCTTGTCCTCAGTTTATATTTTATGAATCCCAAATTTTACAGGTGATTTCAGTAATACTATCACTTCAAGAAGCAAGTAAACTGCAGACGTACAACACCAACAATGACTTTGTACTGCTTCAATCATTAAAATAACTCTCTTAACCTATCTACTTTTTAGAAGCCTTTATGATATCTAAAGAAGCTTGGGATTCTAGGAAATAGGTATTAAATTTGAACTGAAAGAGTTTATTGGAAGCGTACCTGTTTGTAAATCTGACCTTTCTGTAGCTTGTGAATTTTGTCCCAAAGCAACACTCCCCTTTCATTCACCTTCCGAAATGGTCTAGAATAGAATTATATACAATTGTTACATTGCTGTAGAAATTCTGTCACTTTTTAGGAGGAGATTAAGATTTTAATATTAAAAATATTCATCTTTCAAAAGGAAAACATGCTCTCTAGCATCTGAACATTTTGTAATTGACAGAAAAAGCAAAGCTCCGAAACTTCCGCTTTAGCCAGTGAAATGCAATGTTATCTATCCAGTATACCTATGACGTTTATAATGGAGTTTGAGAACAACTGTTGAGAACTAAGGCAGGGATCCCAGACAGAAGGGAAGAAACAGTGTGAGTTGTCTGCCATTAAGGAGAGAACAGAACACAAAAAAAGTGAAGATGTGTAAAAATCTTGCCCAATACCTCATTTTGTACAACTGAACAAGAAAGAGGCAGAGGACTGGGGGCAAGACGTACAGCAAAGTTCTTTTTAAAATTAAATGAAAAAGAGTAAAGGGGGAAAAAAATCCCACCTCCCTCTATCTCACTTTCAAATCATAAGTACACATAAAGGAATAGGTCTTTTTCAGGTGTAAGAGTAGTGCATACACATTACAAATGTGTTTACTTAATTGAACAAATAGTCCAAATACTCTAGTCTGTCAGCCAGTCTGCCCTTTAAATATCATGTGTGACTTAAAAAAAAAAAAAAAAAAAAAAAAAAAAAAAGCAGAAGCAATGAAAGACATTTCCAGATAAGGGACTGATTCTGAAGGCACCAAAATTTCTCAGGTTTATTAGGAAAGGAACACATTTCACCAACTTACAAGCTAAGATGTTAAAAACAGCTTCTGTGACCCTAACTCAGTCCAGTAGACCTGTAATATCTACTGGAACTTTCTTAGGTAAGAAATGGTAAATATTTGGACTTCAGAATTGGGTGTTGCTGCATTCTGTAATGACCTTAAACAGGATTTCATCAAATATTATTTCATTTTACATTGCATCTAAATTAAAATATTTCATAACACGCTCTATAGCCTTACGTGGAATAAGCTGCTTGAATCATTCTCTAGTGACTAAATACCCACCTTCGCTTATCATTGAAAAAGTTTGGCTTATCAGCCTGTACAATGACCACATCAAAGAGATCCCTCCAGTCCTTGCCGACTATGAACTTCATGCCTTTGTCCCTAAAAAGGACAGAGGGATGTTAACAGTGAAGCGTAACAGGAGTGCAGTTATCTGTGCAATATAATGAATTACATTTGAGAATCTCATCCTCCCCCATCATTTAAAAATGTATAGTTGAACAGCAAACAACTGTTCACTTACACAAAGCTGCTGGGACTGTTTGTGATGAGAAACATCTTCTTGCCATGATCAGCCAGCTTTGCTAACACCGCACGAGTTTGTTCAGCATAGCAGATGTATTTCTCTGTGAGGATTGGGAAAATTACAGTATTAATTGTAAAAGTTTTTCATGAGAATTTTCTCTGCATTCAACCAAGGGTTCAGAACACGAGGTTATACTTAACAAAGGCACCTTAGGCAAGTGGAAATAACTCTTTCAAGCTTTAAAATTTAGAATTTGTAATCTTAAATAAGGAAGCCAGAAAAATCAGTATACTATCAGTCAAAAAAGCTTTGATAGATGATCTCATTAGTACTTACCAATATCTGCTTCAATTGCTCTGTACATTATTCCTTTGATGTGGACATCCCTGATTGAATCCTGTCAGGAAAGCAACAGAACACTAAGGAACTGAAAAATCTTTTCAAGTATAAAAACAGTGCTCACTGCATAGCAGTAGTAATTTGTTTTTAAAACAATTCCTTTCTCTGAATTCCACTTTCAACTTTACAGAAATGCTATGTGATGTTCATAATACATATGTCACCACTAGACAAAGAGTAAGCCTGTTCTCCAAGAAACTAAATTCATACTTTTGGGAAGTACAAAACTGCATAGCACAAGGGCTGTTTTACGCAACAACTGTGAAAGGGCGCTCAGAAGCGTGAAGTGAGGTGAAAGCCCTCTACAGAAGCAGTCATGACAGATTTCCAATGACCTTTGGAGCAGAACACATTCCTTTCCTCTTGCAAAAAAAACCCAAAAGCTTTAAGACAGACAGATTTTAGATTATGATCACTCACAAATGCCCTGGTTATTTAAAAAAGAAATTTATGAACAGATGAAAGAAGCTAAATGCTTAAGCAAAGTACTCGTAAGGCGCTCTGAAGGCATGTGGCAGCTCTCCTGAGCCAGCTCTGCACCAGGCAGCTTTGTTTAGAACAGTGGTACCACCATTTTGGTACTTACATGGGGTATGTCCTAAAAATCCTCAAAAAATGCCACTATAGGGCTTCCAAAATGTTGGTAGTGCTGAGCAGTACAGCAGTTTCTACAAACCCTTCAGCAGAAAACGCTAGAACTAGCCTTCTGACTCTATGTAACCACAGGCAGAAGGGAAAATTACTCTGGAAGTCAAAAGTTTCTTAAAACCCATCTGATCTACTTGAGAAAGTGAGAAATTCAACATTCAGGTGCATCACATATGCTGAACAACTACACAAGTTTAATACATGTCAACAAGGGGCCAGGAAAAGGTTTTGGATGGAAAGCCTGTGCAGACAAATACCATCAACTTGGGCATGACCTCTTCTGTTCTTAAATAATGTCCTGGTTTCAGCTGGGATAGAGTTAATTTTCTTCCTAGTAGCTGGTACAGTGCTGGGTTTTGGATTTAGTGTGAGAATAATGTTGATAACACACTGATGTTTTAGTTGTTGCTAAGTAGCGCTTATCTTCAGCCAAGGACTTTCCAGTTTCCCATGCTCTGCCAGCAAGCAGGTGTGCAAGAAGCTGGGAGGGGACACAGCCAGGACAGCTGACCCGAACTGGCCAAAGAGCTATTCCATACCATATGACATCATGCCCAGTATATAAACAGGGGGGAGTTGGCCAGGAGGCATGGATTGTGGCTCTGGCATCGGTCAGCAGGTGGTGAGCAATTGCATTGTGCATCACTAGGGGGTTTTTTTCTCTGCCCCCCCCCCCCCTTTTTTTTGTTATATTCCTTTTCATTACTATTATTATATTTCATTATTACTATTGTTAGTATTATATTTTACTTTAGTTATTAAACCGTTCTTATCTCAACCCACGAGTTCTACCTTCTTTCCTGATTCTCCTCCCCACCCCACTGGGAGCGGGAGGGGAGTGAGGGAGCAGCTGCGTGGTGCTTGGCTGCTGACTGGGGTTAAACCACGACAAATAACCATGACATAAAACTATCTCCTCTGCAGGATAATCCTGAGGAATCAAGAGGGTCAAATTACTCTAGTCATTATTACTAGATTTTTTTGGAGGAGGAAGAGAGGAAAACAGGCAAAATAGATATGCCAAAAGCAAGAGACAGCAAATGATCATATACTAGCAAAGATACGGAGGCAGTACAACTGAAAGCTCCAAACTGGAATTTCCTATAGCCTTTTACAATTCCTACTAGTGAGAAAAGTATGTGTTTAATAACAATCAAAAGAAGCTTTATTGACGTACAAGGGCTTCTTCACTTTCCCCCATCCACCCCTCAAACCTACAAAAAGCAACAGCCCTAGAACTTCAGATTTAAAACAAATTTCAAATTATTCTATGTTTCTTTTCCAAGGTCTACCTTCATTTTACTTATGTTTTTATGGTTGAATAGCAATAATTTCTCTATACAAAACCTAAAGTTGAGGTATTTCACTGAAGCTGACACAACAGGTTGAAGCTTCCTGAAGTGCTCAGAGACAAGATGCGCAAATGTAGGGGTTTACCTAAATCTTCAAAGCTAGTACCTTGACATCTTTGTACAGATGAACAGGCTCATAGTCTATGTTGTTTTTCAGAAAATATTCATTCACACAAGAAAGGAGTGTCATTTCTGGCAAGGAAAATATATCCATGAATTGCTTCATTGTATTTCCATGTGAGCTCTACAGGGGTGGGAAGAAAAAAGAAGAAAGGTGAGGCATTTCTCAGATTAGAACGCTTTCATTCATTCAGTATAGACACTTCAGCTTAGTTGCAGATATTCAGCTTTTGCCATCACTGCTCACATTGCTTTAGATTCTTTTTGAACTAACAGACTTTCAATAAAATAACTCCAACAAAAGTGTTGGCTTTATTTTAAGAATTAATCGTGACTCATTACTCTTAAGAGCAGTATTTTAGTTCATAAACACATAAAAGACAGTGCGCAGCTAAAAGTCAAGGGAAGGACTTAGAGGGCTTCACTGGAAGTCTGCACTTCTATAAATAAGAGGCACTGTGTATTGTGATGGGGGTGGAGGTTTTGTTACTCGTTTGGTTGTTTTGGTTTTTTTAATAAGTGGAATACTGATTAGGACTGCAAAACAATGTAGCTCCTTGAAGAGAGAAAAAAGCTGTAAGAATCTACAATAACTAATGCAGTAACAGAGGAAGAGATTTCTAGTCTGCAAAAGCTGTAACTATAGTTAAGTTTCACAAAAGTAGAGAATCTCATTATACAAAAGCAAATACAAACCAAATACTTCTCAAGGAGAGAGGTAAAGCAACCAGCTCAAGACAGCACACTGGTCAGGATCACAGAAACACAGAATGGTTGAGCTTGCAAGGGACCTCTGGAGGTCATCTTGTCCAACCCCCCTGCTCAAGCATGGCCACCTAGAGCCAGTTGCCCAGGACCTTGCCCAGATGGCTTCTGAATCTCCAAGGATGGAGACTCCACAACCTCCCTGGGCAACCAACGCGTGCCAGTGCTCAGTCACCCTCACAGTAAAGGAAGCGTTTCCTCATGTTCAGAGGCAACCTCCTGTGTTTCAGTTTGTGTCCACGGCCTCTTGTGCTGTCACTGTCCTTTCCAAGATCAAAGCAAGCATAGACCTGCAGAGACCAAGGCATCCCACAGGGAATGCCAGGGCGATATTCAGAACTGCTGCAGAGACCAGATTTGGGAATTCTAAGTTCAGCTCCTTAAAATAAGAACAAGTACGAGAACAACAAAATGCTCCACAGCACAAAGAAGGGCCTTTCATGTCAACATGGAAATAACATCCATAAGTAAAAGGGGTAAAATAAACTTGTTTTTTACTAAAAAGATCAACTTTCCCCACAAAGTCAAATCCTAAACTTAAAAGCTTTATCTTTTATCATTCATCTTTTGTCAAATCCTCTTATTGTCACTCTGTCAGCTTGTATGCAAGAGATGCCTCCACACATTTACTTGCTGCTACATCAGCTAAGCCATTAGACCACCGGGAAGAAGTACATAGCCAGGATAAGGCACCAGATACGGTTCATTTCCCAGCCTTTATCAGATTTGCTGTGCAACACTGAGCAAGTCACTTGATTTTTCTATGTTCCGCTTCTCTGTCTGTATGACTGGGCAAGGGAACAGTGAAAGAAGAAACTACAGCGAGCAGGAGAAAGAAAAGATATTTGTCACTTTAGAGGGCGGACTTCACAGCTAGCACTAAGTCAATCATATATTGAGAAAATATAACTGCTAGTAAGAACAAGAACAAAATGTGAACACCACTACCCCCACCCAAAAAAAAAAAATTTTTTTTTAAAGAGCAGTTTGTGGTTTTACCTTTCCATAAAAGTCACTCATTTGTTCTAAAGGGACATGGGAACCATCATACATTGCAATGACTTCTTCATCTGGGACAACACTGAGGCCTCTGGAAAACAACATTAGCTTTAGTTCAAAAGTCAGATTAAAAATTTTCAAGTAATTACCGAATGAAAGTCTGACAGATTAAACACGCAGATCTGGAGCTTATTAAAATACTAATAACGTCACAGGAACACTTTAGTCTGTAAGTTAAAACAGCATCTTTCCTTACAGAACAAGTAACATTTTAACAGGCTGACGCACATGGAACACATTCCAATTTTAAGTCCTTTTTACTTTCTTACGGGAAAAGAGCTAATTAGTCTCCATTGAAACTATGCCTCAAGGGTTTGTAAGAAGTAGTTAGAGCTTCCAGTTTCTTAACACAAAGTAATTCCTCACTCTGCCTTTGTTTCATACAGCACTGATGATGTGATAGTGTTTAAACGAGACCATTCTGCAGCATGACCTTGAAGATTCAAGGGAAAGAAAAACATACAGAACCTTTAACTAAATAAGAATTTCTTTTAAACTGTATCATCAGTTCAGTTTCCCAAAATTTAAGATTAGTTGAAGGACTGTTGACAAGTAATTAAAATATAAAAATATAACAACAAATGAGGAAGAAGGAGACATCATCTCTCTCCATAGTTTCTTTATCAACTATTAAGAGATTAAAGGCTTTGTTTTGGTTTGGTTTTGAATGTTTACAGTATCAAGCATCTTGCACTAAAGCATCTAAAACACTGCAGGCATGCAAACATCCTCACCAGAGGACACAGAAGTGTTGAGGTTTTGCTTAAGATTAAAGAATGCAAATGAAAACCAGATCATCTGGTCCCTTTTTTCCAAGCCTTCTTATGGTGGTTTGCAGCCTTGTAAGACAGACAGTTATTTCGGTGCCTCCCTTTCCTGGTCTTACCCAGAAGTGTTATGAGGCATTAAAAAATAAATTAATTCATTAATAAGCCTAGTACTTTCAGTGTTTAGCATCCACACCAGCTTTGCAGTGGAAGGGCATGATACATGAATTTCCTCAGGGCTGCTATGGTAGCAGAGTCCCACGTTAACTAGCTCCTTTACTGCACTTCTCAATGCTACATCGACTTGCACACAGCTCTGTGCTGCTGCTGGTAGGAGTCCAGCATTCAAGTTAGTATTGTGCACAAACAGGGCAGATAATACTTTGGTTTTGTACCATACAGACTTCAGCATCACCCACTCCACAGCAGTAAACACAAAGAAATGCAACCAAAATATTAAACATATACCAAGTAATACGATCAGAATTGAGAAGGACTGACTCATCTAGTCTGCAGACAGCTATGCCAAGTGGTACGTGAATACTGCTAAAGAAAACACTTGTGGATCAGGAGCTACTTAAGCACAAATCAAGAGAGGACAATAGACATACGTAAAATCCAGAGAGGAGAGATGACTGCGTAGGCAAAGCTGTAGATTAGTTTTACCAGAAGACTCATAGTCTTGACAGTTCACAGTCCAGCTGTGTAACTACAAAGTTTATTTTATTCCACTGACAGCATGGACAGACGGCACTAAAAGCATGACAGTTCACCTACAGCAGTGCTCCCACTGCTGCTCCTGGAGATGTGCATTGTTAGAGGGATACCACAATTGCTTACACCTCACAGTGCAGATGAGGCTGTACACTGGGGCAAGTCCTGCTACCTTCAGCTGTATAATTGACCTACACACATACAGAACACATGGAAGGTTAAAACTAAGAAATACAGATATGCAGCAACTGACAGCAAAGCTCAGTGTTGGTACAGAAGAGAAAAGTAATCTTATTTTAAACAAAATTAAGAGAAAGTATTGAGTGAAATTGGTAGCTTTCATTCTCACCCTCACACACACTCACAAGTACCAAGATGTGTGACCTAGCAGTCTGTCCAGAATTACTTTGGGTGATGCAGAGAACAAAGGACACCAGCTCTTCAACAAATCTCAACACCTCTCTAGAGTTTTCTTCACCAGTCATCATGTTCTGGCTTTGGATGTGCCTTTTGTACTAGGAGTTGACAGCAACTGTGATCTTCTGCCTCTTCATTCTGTCCCACTCTGAGTCATAAGGCAACACTGCTGATGGACTCACCACCCATTCACCTTCCTGTCTAGGTCACTATACAGTTCCAGTCATGCCATTCTTCCTGACATCATCTCTCAAAGCCTTCAGCCTCTTTTTTGCTCCCCCCATCCCCATATGGGTGTTTGGAGAAACAGCATGCAGATGTGATGACATCGTGACGACCAAATGATCCAGGCACCACCAACACATGCCATCCTTTTGTCCCTTCTATCAACATTTCTTCTGGTGCTCTCACACATACACATTTCCATTCATATCAATCTTAATATTTCTAGTACATACCTCTACAGATAAACGTAGCTTTGATTACTTCACCTAGCCTTTAATCTAGCAAACTAGCATTTTTCACAGTGAAAAATGTAAAAATGTGACAGCCTTTTTAAATGAATCTTACAGTCAGCGACCTTCACACTGACTTCTCTGGTTCCCTCCTAGCCCTGCATAAACGATTCCTTTGAAAGCCACAGGAACAGGTTTTGTCAGTTGAAACAGACAATAATTATTCTACATCAGCATGTATAAAACACACAAATAAATGGTATAAAGTTTCACTCAGACTCTGATGATACATACAGAACACATTGTTTTGGCAGCTTTAGACAGCTACTATGTTGACAGTATGAGGCTAATGCTGGACCATGACGTCTTTTTTCCTCTTTCATTTTCCTTCCCTTCCTCTCCCCTCTCCCAAAGGGCATCTCAGACTAACTCATAAAAGAAAAGATCAACGACTATGGCTGAATCACCTACCTATCTGCCTGACTGGCAAACAAAAAGAAGTAATGAGCACATTATCATCACTTCATAGTACCATATACAGTCCCCCATAGTAAATCACTTCAGGGTTGTATTATCTTTTGGCCCCAAAAGAAAACTTTTTGTCCAATGACATTAAGAAAGGTGCTCAGGCTTCTTGTTTAATTTAAAATCTGGTACCGAGTGTGGTGTTCACATCAGTCAAATGTGTACTGCTTCATTACAGCAAACTGAGCCATACTAAAAAGTGTCCTGTCAGATCACATACAGTACGTCTGTATCACGTAACAAAGCACAGCACAGAGATTGCCAATTTTACATCAATTCAGTAAACTCAAAAAGTGTCAGGCTGTGCAGACACAAAGCAGTTGTGCTCCGTTCTGCAAGTATGATGTGGTTAATGTGTCCAAACTTAAAAGCTCTGTGCAAACACAGCAAGACCTCTCAAGTGTCTTCACAACCACACCAAAGTCATGCTAACAGTTGCTCTGTGACAATTATTTACATAGAAAGCAACAGCGGAGAAGTCATCAGCGTATTTTTAGATATCTTTCAGCACAATTTAACAGCCGGAAACAAAGTGAGTCAGCACTATGTGACCAACCAGCTTGCCAACTTCCCCAGCTCCGAACTGGGGAATCAGATGTACTGTATCAGTCAGTAAACATGTGCGCATGTCTGTGTGTACACAGAGGTGCAAAGAAACCCCCTTCCAGTAAGACTGCAATGTTCATTCATGTCTGTGCTTGTCAGGGCACTGTTCCTGATATGAACCTAAGATGTACACTAATAAATGCAACTAAGAGATTAAAAAAACAGGAGTATACATTTTTATTATAAATAGGAAATAATTTTACCCACCTGTAAACTGTTCCCAGCTGAATATAATGAAAAGCATCAATCTTCATTAATAATGCCTTGCAGGGGAAAAAAAAAAAGTATCAGTTTTTATTACATCAACTATTTGACATGAAATTATAAAAATCAAAGCCATTTTATCTATAACCTTTCTGTCTCAAGAACACCTGAGCACCTTCACTTCAACTTCCTTCATAGCTTCCAAAATACTTTTATCAATGGCTTTTACCTAGGGCTTGCCAAATCACCAAGGAAACATTGTCCAGTGACCTGAGCTAAGTCATGAAGAAATAACTTTTCCTACTAGCAGATGCCTGCTTAGGTTTATTCTGTTGCACTCTAAATTGTCATCCCCCATGAGAACAAAACACCCAAAACATTTTCTACTTAAGATTTAAAAAAAAAAAAAAAAAAAAAAATCAAGCTTGCTATGAAAGGAAAAATATGAAACAAAATCCTTACACATCAACGCAGAGTGAAAAGCTGGAAGACTTAAAAGCCCTATTTATTTTCTTTGGCTAGGTTCTCAGCACTACATCACTCATCACAAAGTTATTTATACATACCCGGTGCACATCATAATGAAGTCCTCTGATTGCAAAATTGGGATCATAATCGTATTTTCTTATTTCTGCAGGATACTAAGAAGAGAGAGCAATGATTGGATTTTAAATCCATAACAGAAACAAATAAAAAATTGTTTCTGCAGAATTTTAAAAGCCTAAGTTTTCTATGCTTCTCATTTTCACTATTCATTAAGAGGCTTTTTGATAGGTTGGTGAGATTTGCAAGAACACATGTAGAGTGCAAGACAAGTCAAACATTTTTCCAAAAACCAAGGTCATTATTTTAAATCTAACTCAAGAACGGTACCTAAAGTTGGACATCCAGGTACTCTGTAGTGATCACCTTTGAACATTAGCTTCTTGTTCAAAAAGTTATTTTAATATATGCACCTTTGAAAACAAACTAAATTTTATTAGCTTCCTAAAATTTAATAGCTGAGTTACCTTGCATTGTGAAGTCTCCCCATGAAACAGACTACACAGTTTCCAACTCAACCTTCTAGCTAGAAACCCAAGAACATGCCCTAATTTACAGAGATACCTGAACCTTAGTGCTCACTTCTACTGAAAGAAAAAGCAATACAACATCATCAATATTAACAGGAGCAAAAAAATCTTTGGCATTTTCAAGAAATAAAAGCAGCACAGCTATTGGTTTTGACTCCCTCAGTGCGGATCATACTCCTGATCTTAGATTGTCGAGTTTGAAATATAGACCCCAGAGGTGTTTAAAGATATGGTGCACTGCAAATGAACACAGATGGGGAGGAAGGAAGAAGAGAATTCACAATGGCTAATGTGACCTGGAGAAGCCAGGCTCCCCTAGCAGGGACCTTCCCCAAGGTACAGTGTGTCACAAAGATCAGATCCTGAAAGCAAGTCAGGCATCAAACGCTGTCAGGGCGAGTCGCTTCAGGAGAACGCCACAGTGACCCAACTATATTTACCCTAGAGAGCATTTGTAACACCTCTTTGTTTAGAGACGCATGTGAACTGAATGTCTGTCATGTACTCTTTCCTCAGGTTCTTTACAGATAGCATAGGTAGCTCACACCACCTATTAGAGAGTTTTCTAACATTTTTCAGTACAAGCCTTTTTTCAGTCGATTGTAATTTTGTCCTGCTTTAAGCATAGGTTAGCCGTGAAAAAAATAGACGTTAGGTGTGTGCCTTGGGCTAAGGGGTTTGTTCATTTGTTTTTAAAAGGTAAAATGCTTCATTCATTTCTGACAAGGCCTGAGAAAACTATCATTCCTTTGATTAACCAACTGAAAGGCAATCCTTCATTTCCCTCCCACAGGCTACAGCAGTCTTAGAACTTGACAAATGCATCTCAGGCACATTCTCCACCTTCTCTACAACAGTCTCCATAGATATATGGCTAATTTACAAGCCTTCGGGGAAAAAAGTAGATTATACAGCTTCAACAGAGGCTCTAGCTACTTTTACAAAAAATAAATCGCAATTTCTCCACAAAGTTTTTATCTGTGCTGAAGAGGACTTGCTCTACAACTGCTGTAGATTGTGCTTGTACTGAGCACAGGCATCTACATTTAAAGAAAATAGTCCTATCATCCCTACTACCACTTCCAGAAAACATGGGGGAGGCTACTGATCTGAGTGAAGAACAGCATCAAAAGCCTGCAGACAGGTTGGGAAGATGTGTAGATTCGCCCAGGGAACATGAAGCAGAAGAGAGAAGGGAAAACATCAGGGGAGGACATAGAATGTGATCAATTAAAAACTACAATGTATTGCACATGCCCCAAGGCAGCCACATCAAGCATGAACAAGGAAATTTATTTCTGACTTTTTCAAATTTCTGCATACTTGACTTTCCTACTTTAATTTATTCTAGTAGAAGGCCGTCTTTTTGCATGCATGCCAGTACATATGAGAAAAAGATTGAGCCTACCTTGGCACACAAATCAAAGCCTCCTTACAAGTCAAACAAAAAAAATGATAAAAATTGCACTGTTTGCTTACCCAACTCTTGGTAGGGATACATATATCCGGACTGAAACAGCAGTCCAGATAAGGTGGCACAAGGCCCGTACATTAGGAAAGAAATAAACCCAAGAGGAAGAGTTTACATTCAACACCTGCTGCCACCTCTGAGATTAGCATTAAATTGATGTTTGTTCTCTTGGACACACTTCAAAATTCCTTGCTTCCTACACTGCATTTTGCAATTTCTGATGAATTACCTTACACTGCCATGACCATAATTGGCCATCTTTTAGGTTGACTGTGACAGTCATAATGGGCAAAACTATCTAGAAGTTTTTTCTAATGTTAAAGGCAAGAAAAACATTACCAGTATAAGCAGCTACAGAGATAGCATTAATAAAAACTGTTGTCCCTCAAATTCCAACAGGAGATGATGTATTTCAATAAGCTGTCTCAAAAAGTAATTACAGCTTCATTTACTAGAACTCAAGATATTTTAATCAAGACAAACTGGAAAGTTATTACTACCTGAATTCATTCAAATAGTAAAGACAGAGCACCATTTGAATTTTTGTCTACAAGAATTAATCTTGACTCCTACAGTAACATTGGTTTTTGCAAGAACCACATAGCTTTAATAAAGTGTATTTACACATCCTACAGAAATTGCTACCAAGACATGCCAAAATCTTAGGGGGATCAAGTTGTGTATGCTTGTAGTGCCCATGAAGTTTTGTTTGTTCTTCCAGGGATATTTATAGATGTTTATATATAGCTCCTAACCTTTAGATTCAAATACGAAAGTAGAATAACACCACCCATTCAGATTTACATTGTATCAAATACACAAGCAGTTTTATTAATTAAGTTACTCTGTGGACTTTTTGTCCTTTATTTTCCTGCAAGTCCTACCGTTCAATCAACTTTGCCTCTTTCAGTCCACGTTTTCTTCAATCTTTTTCCCTGCGATACCTTCAGTTTCCCAAGTCACCCATCTGCCCCCCGCTTCCTGACACACAGTAACTTTGCCCATCCCCAAACTACGGAACAACCAGCTCCAAGCTGCTCGGATGTCAACTGGTCACCGATGCAAACACACTGCTTGGTGAGGCAACAGGGCAGTGCTCCCTCTTAGGGGACTACTGAGCTGAACACTTACTTGGGTCTCTCTTGTATCCAGCCTCTGATTACAGCGTCACTGCACACGCTGCCCCTTCAGCTAACTCAGCTGAAGCGCCGGGTGCATACAGAGCACCTCCCAAGCACACAGTGCAATCAAAGACCTCCTGAGAAGTCAGGCTAAAAATATTTCATATGGAAATTAATCACTGCACTCACAGCAATGCATAAAACAGAGCAACAGTAAATTTTAAGCTTCTTATCTATTAGGGCGACTCCAATAATTGACAGTCAGGAAAAAAACAAAAAATCACACCACTACCACCAAATTAAAAAAAATAAAACAAACAAAACTCTGTTCCTTAACAGTTGTCAGATTGCACTCTGCTCAAAACTGCAGCTGAGAATAAACCAGGACTTCTGTGGTTCATATGTAGCTGTTGTACAAAATGTGTTACAAAGGGAGCCAAGCTAGGGCTGAGGCATGAAAAGATGAGTTATGCCCCTCTCAGTTAGAAATTACTTATTATACTCTTTATTCATAAGTTTATTGTTATTCCATTAATTTTACTTACCCGATGCTCGTTAATAAGAAGATCTCGAGCAGCATTGAAGATCAGCGTGTGCAGATGTTTAGAATAAAAGACCAACGTGTAGTCATAATCAAAACCATAAATTTCAATGTCCGACAGGCTCATTTCATTGTTTGAAAAAATAGCATCCGGATTCAGCATGTTACTCATAATTGAAGGAACCAACTCTGGGAACAGGGGAGAGAAAAAAGTTATACCAGCCTTGTAGTTTTATTTAAATAAATACATAGAAATCCATTAGCAATTTCTAAATATAGATAAATAATGATGGAAACTATCAAACTAATTCACACTAACCAGCTCATCCTTAACAACATGATGCTATTGACAATGCTGTTCCTAACTTGTCTTGGTGATCCACAGTTTTTATTTGAAGGACACTTTTCTCTGTACAGTTCAAGTAGGAGAAAAGATGCATTTTGGCATCTTGCTTATTAGAGAACCCCAGACTCAATATATATAATTTTTTACTAACTCCATTAACACATTTATTACTGCTTTTGAAAATGAACTTTGGAGTTGGAGGAGGATATTATTATTACTCTAGGAGCCTTGTCTTCTCCTCCCATTATTTGGTCCAGCTTCTGCCCCAGAAGCAGAACTGACATTAAAACAACTGACATTGTTTTAATTTGACATTGTTTTAATTTCTTTTGGTTCACCACTTCAAGGTTACCACATTACTCAATTTCAACTCAAATAAGTAAATTTTATGTGATTGCCATACTTTCCAAACAACAGTTACATACACGTTGCTATGCTTATTAACCTTCTAGCAAATCAGGAAATCAAAAATATTCTGCTTGTTCTCTACACACATGTACCTAGTGTGTGTAAATCACTTCCACTTTTAAGGGTATGTTTCTCTTGATATTTGTTTGAAAAGTATACTGAGAAGTTAAGACCACTTACATAGAGCCGTAACATATTAAGTAACTTTAAGACCAACACCAACATCAGTATTAAGGATGTTTGTATTCCTTGTTTAGAAAACTTGAAAGAGCAATAGTAGGAGGCTAAATGCTACCCTCCTGGAAGCATAAAACACGAGCACGTTGTCATTCCTTCCCTTCCCATATACTATCTTTATAATTCAGCCTTCCCTACTAGTGGAAAAAAGGGGAGCTTTCATCTTAAATCTGTGCTTGGAAGGGTGAGTTTAAAGGGAATATACTTTGTTTGGTTACTTTCTACATATAAGTCTAGAAAGAACTGGTCACGCTTATCTCAACACCTTCAGCTCTGAGGACAGATACACTACGTGCTACACCATGGGAGGAAACCATCTCAACGAGGCAGGTAGGCGTGGGGTCCAGATCTGTTAGAAAGATAGTGCTCCATTTTCAAAACTCTGGCCAACTCATGGAAAGGGAAATAACATTTCTTTTGTAAAAGCAATGTCTTAGACTGCTGCACAGTTGACGGGCAGATACAATAAGAAACTTATACAGATGCCCAATAACAGATGGTAATCTGAAACCATTCAACTTTATCAGATGCAGATACCTAACCCTTTTAATTTTTAAGACAGAGAAAGAACAGTGATTTCACCGAATTTAATTCCAAGTTTCAAATGAAGTCCAGCATCTCTTTCACCAAAAAAGATCCCAGGAGTTCCCCATGCTTAAGCTGACACGAAAAGCTGTATCTTTCATTTCAGGAGATTTAACAAAATAAGTCTCAATCAAAACATTATCCCCTACTATCTCCAGTCACTGCTTATAGTAATACAGGAACTAAATGTTATGCTCAGTTGAGGTAACAAAATAATCAAATGCAATTTGACACACTACTATTAAAGCAAATACTCTTACTCTATAAAAAGGGCCATAAGTCATTTAATTAACTTGAAGTCATAACCATAGTTTTGAGTGAACTTCCAAAATCACGTTACAACATCCATTTCTGTATTAAAATATTTTTTCAGATGTCAATTGTGCAGTCTGGTGAGTCCACATTTGTTTTAAAAATAACGATATTTATATATCTATATATAGATATAAAGATATTTCAGATTAAAAAAACCCTTCACTAGCGTCTGTCTGAAAACAGACAGTATAAACACTTTGTAGCTATTAGACATTCTGGCTGGCAGACAGCATCCCAAGTGCTATAAACCTTTGGTCAAATATCAGGACAGCTTTGTCATGCTAACGCTGTAACTAAGTGAAACATCACATACTTGAAGCCATTGGGTGACTTAAGCTGTAATAAAATATTCTGAATTATTCTAGAAGCACTTGCCTCGTCTTTCGCCAACCCACACCCACTGACTGATTTTCTCTTAACGTTACCCTACTCTCTGACCTCAGCTCTGAAGTATTATTCGGGTGTGGTTTAGAATAAGAAAAAGTTAATTCCAAAAACAGGAAAAGAAAAAAAGATCCAAAATAAAAGGCTTTTACTCTCTTCTTCCTATCCCTTATCCCACCCTCCAAAGTCCATAGCATTCTTCTGAGATCTCTAACACGGCTTCTTATTTCACTTGTGAAATGCTGCCACTATTTTATGTTTGCAAATGCTATGTTTGCACCCAACACAGCGAAGCCCCAGTTCATGCTCAAGACTCTTAAGTGCAGGATAATACAGTAATTTCTTTTCTTTTTTAATTTTTTTTTTTTAAAGGGTAAAACATGCAAGACTAAAGCATTATCCATTGCCACTACAGGACAAGCTTTCTCACCTGACTTTGTGGAACACATGCTGCCTCTTTCTCTTTCGGTTCTCTAAAAAGATCCCATATTCAAGCACCTTGGTAATACTCTTCCCATCAGAGCAAGGGCAGAAGCAAGCAAGCTTCAAGCAAGTATTTGGCCCTTAACTTTTTGCCTAGCTGGGCTGAAGAACAGGGCTTCCCAGACTCATGAACGTATCATTAGCATTTCACCCTGGCTTCAACGCTTCACAGTATTTTAATGGAACCATAGACAAAACGAAAAAAGTCCTCCAAAACTTCACAGCATTTTAACTTTTTGGAAGAGCAGCCTGTTGTGGAAAGCCCCTCAAACAGATGACCAACTTCCTGATTTTCTGTTTTACATTTGCTTTTCTCCACACAATGCATCTCCAACACCAGCCACCTTGCCCGGCCCAAGCTATACGCTGTACGAAAGGCTTCTTCCCCAAGGCGCTGCCGAACAGCCACAGCCCCGGTGGGTCAGAAGGGCGGCGGTCCGACGGGCTCACCCCTTCTTCACAGCAGGGGAAGAAAAAGGGGCAGCCGCCCCCCGCACCGCGTGTCCACCGGGTGTCCGGCCCTCGGGACCTACCGAGGTGACGGTCTCAACCTGCGCTCCCAGTTGGACTCTGGGAGAGCACTGGAGACCACCAGAAGGGAGAGAGAGAGCACTTTGACACCAGAGCCGCGGCGATTCCAGGAGCGGACGGCGGCTTCGCCGGGCGCCGCGGGACGGACCCACGGCTGCTCACCACGGCGACCCACGAGGAGAAACCCCGCGGGTGGAGGCGCCCAGCGGCTGGCACGGCCCCCCTCCACCCCCCATCCCCTGAACGCTTCACGCTGCCCGCAACGGCTCCCACAGGGTTCGCCGTTCCTCCTCTCCGAACCGCCAGCCTGTATTCATTTGCTCGAAGACCGGCGGCACTCCGACCTGCAGGCAGGAGGAGGGCTGGCACGGCGGGGGAGCCCTGCCCGCTGCCGCCCGCGGGCCCCGCGCCCCGGCCCGCCGCTCACCCTTGGTGACTCTCTTGGCCTCCTTGTAGCGCGACCACAGGTAGCTCTTCATGTCGGGCGGCGGCTGCTGCCGCTGCTGCGGGGCCACAGTGCAGTAGGGAGCGGCCCCCGCGGCGGGCAGGGCCCGGCACCGCCGCCCGCCCGCCCGCGCCCGCCTCGCCGCCAGCAGGGACCGCGCCGCCGCCGCCGCTGCCATGCTCCGCTCCGCCGCTCGGGCCCCGCCGCGCCGCTCCGCCGCCGCCGCCGACTGAAGTCACTTCCTCGGGCCCCGCCCCGGGGCCGCGCCGAGGCGGGGACCGCCCCAGCCCGGCGGCAGCGGCAGGTAGCGCTGACCGCCTGCGGGGTGAGCAGCGAGAGCGGCCCGGCGCGGCCGGCGAGTGCTGTCCCGCCCGTACACTCCGCCGCTCTCTTGCCTCGCCTCCACAGCGCTGGGTCGTGAGGGGCACGGGGAGGCTGGCCGCTTGGCTTCACCGGGAAGCGGCTTCCTAACGCGCTGACCCCAGCAGGCATGCCCCCGGGGGGAGCTAACCCAGGCGTGCTTGGGGCCTTTGCCCTCAGGTCTGCCATCCCGACGAGGGAAAGCAACTCTCCCCCCATCCGTAACCGCCGGCAGCATTTTATCAGCAACCGCTGAAGGTTTGTCACTCAGTTCAAGGTCAAGTGGAGCTGCGTGGGGAACGTACCCCGACTTCATGCCTCCACTGCTCCTCAGGTCTCTCACTGGGCTAGGAGCTGCCTGGGACTTCCACAACAAACACCACATCAACAGCAAATACTTACTTTTCCAGCCAGTGTGCACTTGAGAAGCGCTATATACACCTGCTTACATCCGTGAACAAAATAAGCTCAAAACATAAGCTGGATATAAAATGTGTAACACAAAGAATACCATGAAATCCACAGAAGCCCTAGTGCTGGTTTGAGGCCCTCATCTTGTTGTGAAACACTTGCCACTGATAGCTGTAGACTCTGGCAATCTCAGAACTTGAACCATATCTAGTAATACTTGTGGAAAAAAAAAAATAATAATTTTGATGATGCATGGATGAAGAACAAAGACCATACCACTTCCACAGCAGAAAGGTTATAGCTCCACATGCAGAATTCCTGATGTGCTCAGAAACCTTCTTTCTTTACAAAAAAAGGAACATATTCTTTTTCCAATACAGTAAACATCAAACATAGCTTGTTCTTATACCAAGGAGACCCACATAACCCATTGTCACTTACGTCCGGAAGTTACTCAGCCATTCCTCCCCATACATCTCTAAAGCAGTAATCCTATACAAATCTGAAGGATTTCAGACTAAATACTACTCTGAGTATTCTCTTTTTTACAATGAAATACACCCACCTTATTTTTACAGGCAAAACCACAACAAACTGAAAGAAAAACAATCGACCTTGGATTTCAAAGTGTCTGTCAGTGGGTTGCTGCGTGCTCTATCCTTCCCACCGAGGCTGAGTTCTTGATTAACATTACAATTGTGGTTGCGAAAAGTCTGATACCCTACGGACTTCCCAGACTTGGTTACTTGTGGAGATCAGATACAGCTTTCATCAAAGTTCCTACATTATCATTTACGTTACAAGGGAACATCATTTCATTATTGCAGTATGTGATTCTGGTATACGTTACTATGAATCCATCATGATAAATTCTGGGAACAAGGGGAGAACAAGACAGTCAATATTTAGAAAACAGACAAGGCAAGAGGAAAGACAACTTCATAGAGAATTTCTAATCTGGTACTTGCTTTCTCCAATCCTTCTAGTCAGAGAAGATTTTTACAGAACTCTTTCGCTACAACACCTGGAGCAGAAAAAATGAAAACTCCCATTTACCTTTCAACATCAGACTTTCCATGTACAACTAGAAAAAAAAATATTAAGTTACCTATGAAATTAGGAGACTCGGTGAATGTCATTCTGAATTCATGGCATAGTTCTAGGGTATTATAGGTTTTCTTGTCACCCCAACTCCTAATTAATCAATCACCTTCAACAAAGCAAAAATGCATTGGAACTGGACAGCTTTTTCACTCCAGCCTATGGGCTAATTAATCCCACGTGCAATTCAATTGACATTAATAGAAAAAGGCACATTGTTCTTCTCCTGAACACAGCCTAGCCCGATCTCCAAGTCCAAAGACTATAAATATTGTGAACAATAACCACATTGGTAGGTGAGGCATTCTCAAGGAAGAGTTACAATAACTGCTCTGAATAATACAAGAAGGAGCAGTAAGTGGAGGCGTTGCTGTTCTGGCATAAGCAATAAGAGAATACTGCAGAGCCAGGGATTTATGTTCCCTTACTGTGACACCAGCATTAAGGTTAGAAAAACTTATCTCTAATAGAAGTCTGGAAAAAGACAATACAGTGGCTCTATAGCACTGTCACTCACCCCTTGAAACATGAAGGCTTTGAACTTTCACATTCATTTTTTTTTTATACTATCAAACTGGAATGATACCACTTCTAGTTCTTCTGCAAGCATGCGCAAGACAGGGCCTTGAATGTTAAAACCAATATTGTGGGTAGAAACCCCCATTCTTGCCGCAGACAGTCTGTGTTTAGCTCCCCAGATAGCTGGGACTAACCTATAAAAAGAGATGTGTGCTTGAGTGTCTAGTCCCAGTGCTTTCAAAGATCATTCTCCTTGCCTGTGAGACAACGTGCTTTTGTAACGCTAGCATATGCTTGATGTATGCCATATAAAGGAAACAACTTTTCTTTTTATTTGTGTAAGTCTGTTAGCTAGAGCAACTTTCATGGGGTGTTTGCTTCTGTATGAAGACCTGTTTAGGCCAGTGGGTTATTCACACAAATCAAAGTAATCCCTAAGTGTTGGCAGCGAGACTAGAGACAGAACTAAAACATGAGGTAGTGGTGTTTAAAAATAAGTTGTTAAACAACTCAACTACAGACAACTCTGTCCTTTCCCTTTTCTGCTGGGCTCTGAGTAATGACTCAAATACTGGAAAATATGTGGTAAACTGGCATGAAGGAGCACACATGGAAATTAATTTGTCTTTATTTGGGGTCCATAGAAGACAGATGAAGTTACATTCCTTCTTCCAAAAGTTACATCAGTTTTTATTTAAACAGAATGGGATATACAGAAGTAGAGGAAGTCAACCTACAACATTTTTTCTAAAATTGCACTTAACATGACATATAATCCTACAGGCTAATGTAACTTTAAATGTCCCTTCTTAATCAGATCAGTCCAAGTGATCCTAGCTGCAAGATGACTCAAAAAAGGTGTATCCGGTACTTTACACAACGCACAAAAGAACCCAGACTTTCCCTCATGTTATTGTCAGAATTGACCACACCTATGATACTTATCCGGTACAAACTCAAACTGAAAGGTGTTTAGGTATGGCTGGCAATTTAAAAAAAAAAAAAAGAAAACTCGCACCCAACAAAGAGCTTCACAGAAGAATTATCCTTCAAAGAAGAATCTCAGAGGACTGTCTTACTGCATGGATAGAGCAAGAGATAGCATGGACCTAAAACCAAAAAGGCATGCAGTTGTGTTAAGTACATACCACGTACTCTGATTTATATCTGGCATCCTACTACTATTCAGGGCCTGTATGATTAACTAGAGTCTGCATGGGGATAATACACACAATTTCTTTCAAGATAAACAGAATGTTTATGAACTAAGTGTTTTACTTTTGGCTGAATTTTGTGACCAGGAGTAATTCAGAGAGAGGCTACATACTATCCTCAGTTCACAAACACCAGCTCTATTAATACTGTTGAAGGTTCAGGACGTAGATGCCATGTGATCTCCATATGTGCATGCATAAAACACCTTTGAGAACCTGTTAAGTGTTTCACATATAGTATGTATGACAAATTAGACCTATAATTACACCACTATCTAATTTCTTTGCTTTTCATAGTTTTGTTCACACAGGGGAAACATGCAAATCTCCCTGCAGCCCACTCAGCCCTGTCAGCTCCTTCTCACGTCTGTGATTACTGAGAGCACTCAACACCTCAGAAACCACTTGGCTAATAAAGACACTCCTGCACTTAAGTGACTGCGGGATGGATTTCTAATCAGCTAGTACAGCCTTCAAGTAAAGCCTAAGATTGGGCTAACAGATACTACAATTCATTAAAGTCCCATTGAATGAAATTAAAATGCAACACTAGGAAAGCTGACAATGTCTTACTGCAGCTTCTGCAGTACAATGTTCCAAACGGAACAGCTTGGTAAGCAATAAAACCATTTGACAGATTGTATCAGACAGTTGTTTGTTACAGAGGTGAATGACCTTGGACTGACAGAGCATGGGCAAAAACAACACAGAAACAGTCTCTTGTGAAAGAATCAGAAGTCTTTCTTACTGCCTTAAAAGATTCTGAGGAATCTTATTTTCTTCATCTTTAATATATTTCCTGCTTACATAAATCTTCCTAAATGTGTTTGTAAAAATTATTTTGCTTTAAAGGCCACAGAACCATCAGATGCTGGTAACAGTTTTCAGCCATTATTGACCTGAGTCCTCTTTGACCCTGTTACGGTCCCTTTAGCCAGCCAGTACCTCTCCCACCAACAAATGTTTCCATATGGAAAATTCTTGCATACATTAAATTCTTATACATTTTTCATTTTGGTATTGGTATTTAAAAATAAGCAGAACCGTGTTCACGTGCAACTATTTGGGAAAAACATCTTTAACTATTTGGAGAAAAATCTTTTTTCCGAGCTACTTATTTGCTTCCTTTGCTTCTGTTGAAGTAATACTAACATCATTTGAAATGAATTTGCCAGATCCAATGTGGAAAAGCAAGAATATAAGCACACACTACCTATGCACATTAATATATGGTTAAAACGAGAGTAGAAAGAAAGCAATTGAAATCAGCAACATTAGTCTCTATACTGTTCCTCACAAACTCCAAGATAAACCAGAGCTGAATACTTTAAATGTTACACTTCCATAGTGGAGCTGGGCAGAGAAGATTCTGACTATTTAGTTCTGCCTGGTGAGCGTTTGTTAGCCGTCCCTCCTCCCAGAAGAAAATGTTTAATCCAAACAAGTTATGAGATTTCCTGGTAACCCAAGTGGCACAATTTTACCATCCAGGCACCTTGCCATGTGAATTCCGGTATGTGATTCCAGCCATTACGTCAGACATCCTAAAAACCCGCCAAAACTCTAAACATATTTTAACACAATTTGAAATGGCACAGGAAATTTGTGCTTACGGGCACAGCCAAAAAAAACCCCAAACAAACAAACAAACAAACAACAAAAAAAAAAAAACCACAAAACAAAGCACAACCCACAGATCCAGTAACATCAAGCAAACCTAAATAGGGATGCAAGTTTTGTAACTGCTTTTGCCCAACTTCCTAGCTTTGCAGCCTAATCTCGTATTGAGGAGAAGATTAAATGGCAATTTAAAAAAAATGAACCTTGCTTTTTACATGAAGTACATTTTGAACTACATATCCACTTAGGGGCAAACTTACCAGAGGAGTTAGAATCCCATCATTCTTCTCTGTTAATGCCATCCAGTATAGTACATGCTACCTGTTATGTGACAGGTGAGCACTTAACCAGCATCTGGTCCAAAGGGAAGTCTGAGTCTGCAAGGTAAAAAATAAGCAATCTTGAATTATTTTATACCAGATCTCAAAATAACAACGCTGGCAAAGCAGACACAGCCAAGTGTGTCTCTGCCTAAACTCACAGTGGACAGGAAATGCAAAGAAACACAGTACAGAGACAGCCAAACCATCTGGAAGGAAGACGGGTCATGTCCTAGACATCTCTGCCTGGCACCACGTGCAACCACTCCCACTATCTCTTGCACAAGCTTGTTTAACCCTCATAAAAAATATCCAGAACTAACACAAGTCCACCGAGCTCTGTTCTACCCCATGGGACTACATCTAATTCAATTTTGCATTGTAAACATGTCATAAACACCTGGCCAAAGAAGCGTAGATATACCCTTGATTTGGCCAGGGCAGTCCCAAAATGCAGGTATCACTCCTATAAAAGTCAGGACATGATTTCATCGTGCCTTACACTAGGACAGAGAATTTTCTGTCCCCACTTTCAGTATGTGCCTGACAATTCATCCCCAACATGGCAGAAAGGGAAAAAACCTATCAAATTCAGCACTTGCACCAGGTCACAACTCAATGTGGGCATTTTTCCCCCTCCACCAGGAGCTGCTGGAGGGACATCTTTCTGGCTCTGTCACATACTAGTGCCAGGGAGCAAGCTCTGGTCAAATGACACTCCACAAGAAGCAGGGCCCACACATATCTAGCAAAAAAATTGGTTGCCCTGGTCTCTTAGTGCATGGACTGCTTCCAAGTCATCTGAAAACTAATCCAGCTGCAGCAGCCCAGAGTTCCCATGGGCTAATTTATTCCTCTCCTAGCTAATAATTCAAAATATCTGCCTCTGGGCAGAGTAAATTACCCTATACAGAACCTGGTACTGTCACACCAAACTGCTTCTGGTCCTGGCAGAAATACTGGAAAGGTAGCTGAGGCATCTCTATATTATACCAATCTGAATTAGAATAGCTCAAAGAGCAAAGAATATTTCTGGACTGCACAGACAAGCAGGCATGGGCCAGAGCGTCCTCCTAGTCACACCAGTTGACGCTGCCCTTTCACACTCAAAAAGTGACCACCAAGGAGTTCCAAGCGCAGGAGCTGGGAAATTCATTCCCCAAGGCATACCTCACCTCAGGGCTACAGAAAGAGATGTCATAGCATGCCCCCTCTACATGACTGACTTGATTACCAGCATAACATGTCACATCACATCATTAGACTAAGCAGGACTGGTTCCACCCACCCCCCCACACACACACACTATACCCAACCAGAGCTCAGTAAACACTCATCCTATGATCTTATTTTCAATGAGTTTATGAGCAGGCAAGAAACAAGAGGCTGTAAGCCATCAGCTGGCAGGATTCCCCCCGTACCTGGGGAACTGGGTTGTTTTCACTCACCCAGCTAGGCAGAGATAACACTGACAATAAATTTTAAGAGCTTGGGGGAAATGGTGAACAGCTGTCAATCTTTAAAGAGACTAATAAAACTTGAATAAGGTTTCAAATTCTTAACATATCATAAAACATTATTTCCTTTACAGACAAATTTAGGTGAGGTGATCATATAATTATATGTCACTTATTGCTCAGCACTTTATATATAGCCCTGACTTTTTACTGTTCTTGAGATGACTTGAAAACTCTGCCAGCTGTCCTTGACCGCCAACTAAAAGATTAATCTTGCCATGAGAAGTGTAACTTGCATAGAAGCAAAAAGGGAAATACCCTTCACGCCCAAAACATCACAAGCCAAAAAACCTAGTAATAAAAAAAGCCCCACACACCACAAGAACTGAATTACTAAAAACACTTTTTTCCTGAACACAAGCACACAAAAGGAGATTTTGGCTCTAAAAAAAGGATTATTTTTGATAGACAGTTGTTTTGCCTGAATAAACTTAACTGATAAATAAAGTTACATTGAAACATGATACGAATACACGCTTTGTATGAATGTCATACCATAGCCCACTGGGCTCGCTGTGGCCTCACACAGTGGCACCCTCAGGGAGGTTTAGCCAAGTCCCTGTTGAGCACATGCAAACTGCAATTCTGCAAAGACTTGCAACTTAGTCACAGTCAAGCAGATTTTCAGAGGGACATTCGTAGCACATCGGACACAGCTTCCCATTTCCAGTCCCTGTTCTAAATCAGAATAGTTTAATTAACAATTTACACTTTTTCCTAGACAATCTTTACTTGATATTTCAAAACAAAGAAAAAAAGCCTGTTGTAATAATCTTCAAGTCCACGTACTGAAACTTTGCCAAAGTCAAAACCAACTGAAAACAGTCTTATTAAGATTGTGTGACATTTCCTGTTACTAGAGGCAGGGCCTATAATTCAAAAAAGCCTTTAAAAAGAGGTGGGTTTACCTTCTTTTAAACAGTGTCAGCGTCTCAAAGCCAAGAGACAATGTAAGGGTATTGCTTCAAACTGAATATATAACACATATACTGTAAAAATGCAACCTCTTTTCATAGAAGTTTCCTTGAAAACAGATCGTTTATTCAGAGAAAATAAATAGTAAAATTTACTCTCTAATGCCAGACCTATTGGATTTGTCTCCAACCATGCAGTCCTATTACTTCATCTGGTCTTGTGCATCTCCAAAGTTTTGATTCATATCAGAAAAGACTGGTCAATGTTTCTATCTCCATTGCCCTTTCAAGAATGGAAGGAAGAAAGCAAAACAAACAGACCTAAGCACCATTTAACATATTTTACCACAAATTAAGTTGGAAGCCTCGGTCCTGCAACCAGACCAAATGGTGAATCCTTCTCTCCTCACGAAGCGTCGCTAACATGAGTTGTGCTTTATGCTGGTAAAGGAGTCTGTTCACTGAGCACAAGGCTGTGGCAGACCCAGACACCCACGTCATCATTGAATTGTCAGGTTTGTAGCAGAAATAAATACTCCTGACCCATATCCATCTCTGGGTTAAAACATACTCCTTCTCCATAAAACTAATGAGTTCAGCAACAGCACACTGATAGGTGTATGTCTGTTTTGAAGATATATGTACTAAAAGAGAAATAGATATGATACGTACGTATCATATCAAACATATAGAAATATTATTTTCTTGCTTCTGGAGGCTTTGGAAAACAATGATATAGATCAGTAACATTTTTTTCCCTCCAGTTTCTGCCAGCCTCCTCCAGCATCCATTGCTCTTGCTTTGGGAAATCCAGAAGTTATCATCTGGTTACACAACCATTTGCCTGAAAAGCATGACTACTCTCACACTGTAATGCTAACTAGTCAGGAAGGAAAATATGTTTTAATGTTATTAGCATAAACAAGATTTAAATAATAAAAAATAAAGAGGAAAATTTCTGCAAGGAAAACCAATGACGTCTTATACCATTGGATTAGAATAAATGGGCTTTAAAGCAAGCATAAATTGTACTTTACACATTTCAACTTACACCCTGTTAGAGAAACATACAGGTGATCTCAAGCCTCATTTACTTGAAAAAATTGCACTGGTTTAACTTCATCCAGTTTTCAGATGCTGTAATTAAAGCCGTATAAAATCATTATGTTGGTTTAAGACTGTTTTATTGCAATTTACCATATATCAAGAGGATATCTTTTCTGTCCTAAAGCAAAACACGAACTCATATCAAAATAAGTGTCCATGCTGCTTAGTTACACTTGCGCAACCTTTTCATAGCCTTAGCACAAATGCAAGTGAGAATGCACTCATCATACTGCTGACTCTTCTCTGATTCTTGTAACACACACCTCATTTGATTACAATAACTAGATTTTGTTCTATCCAAATCAAATTAACTGTTTGTAATATCTTCTGCATAGAAAACTTTTGCCCTAACTTTATTCTAATTTAACTGTGTTGGAAACAAATAACCTTCCACACAGTTAGGGAAAAGGGGCATTTTAAAAAACAACAACAAACAGCTCAGTGCTTTGTACTTGATAGTGTGGTATGGCTGCATTCTTTTTCTAGTTGCTTCAAGTTTGATCTAGTAACATGACAGTAAGTTGGTTTTGTTTTTTTTTAAACATGGTCTACTACTTTTGTCCAAAATCAAATCATTAACAAATAATGACAGCTGTGTCAACACATACTACTTTAAAAATATGGCCTAAGATAGAACTCTCCATTTTAATTAAATTAGTTTTAAAAAACCCGTGCATTTTGGCATAAAATCTTGTGTTGCTACAAATGAAAAATGTGCCTGTACCAATTTTAGAAAAAAAAAAAACCCACCAAACGAAACCTCTTCCTCAATACTAAGCAGGTTGTATTACAGTTATGACCCCATTAAAATATGCAAGTCTCGGGATACATCTTCAGCTCTGCAGATAGTATTTTAGCTGTAAGTATGATGCACGCTCACTGAAGACAACAGAATTCAAGAGCAGCCATGTCTGTTCTGCATCCTGTGAAGATCTTCAAAGAATTGAATCAAACAGATCTGACCCTCCACATCTGAGCTACACGAGACTAGCTCCTAAGAGTCAGCCAATCAATTAACTATATTTTTTCTGAGATGTAGCACACAAATCTTTCATTTAGCCTGTATTTTCCAGAGAACAATTGGGTATATGTGAATATTTTAATTTATCTTCCTCCTAAAAATCAGAATCACCTCCCTTCAGCCCACTACTTTCTTTTCTTTCTGGAGATTCTACCTGTCTCCTGTAGTCTTTCAAGGATTCCCTCCTCACAACATTTTACAGCACTAAGACTTGGCAAAAACAGGATGCTAGTATTCAGTGGTTGAAAGACAATTTTTTTTCCTCTTTTGCGCCTAGATTTGAGAGTATGTGCATGGAGTTAAACTTTTTAGTTCATTTCTATTATAATTTTCTGTTGATAACAGATACTTTTGATAATGTTACCACCTGTAATTGTAAGAAAATGCAAGCACAAATATTAAGTGAGGTGAAG
This sequence comes from Gymnogyps californianus, assembly GCF_018139145.2. Lineage (NCBI taxonomy): Eukaryota > Metazoa > Chordata > Aves > Accipitriformes > Cathartidae > Gymnogyps > Gymnogyps californianus. Next base: position 157,180,705 of record NC_059471.1, read on the forward strand.
ATAGATGTGTCATATTCTTAATGTTCCTTAAATGTGATAATTATCTGTCATCTGTCTCCCCCTGCATGGCTCTCCCTTTTATGGGGCAAGCCTATGCATCCTCTCCACAAAATCCATTACGTTACATTGCACTGCAGTTACACTGCACTTGTAACTAACCTTAGCATAACTACACCATGTCTGGAACCTGCGAAGATTTATGGATACGCTTGACTTAGCAGTCTCCTTGAAGCTTTAACTACTCCTTGCAAAAAGTTATTCACTGAGCTAAGTCTTCACAGGCACAAGTTCAAGGAACACAGGATGCAGGAACTGTGTCTTGCCAGGGCATAATGCTAAAATAGTGATATGCAAGTAGTGAATGACATTCAAATAGAGAAGTCAGTGAAAGTATGTGTATGTTAAAAAGTATGACTCCTTCCTCATAACTTTGTCCATAACGTTACTAAGCAACATGAATTTGCAGGCACTCTATTGCTGCAATTACAGTCATCTCAGATAAAATTGGTACAGCTTCAATCTGCAATCTAAGTAATTTCTGAACCCTATAATCAGTTTTATTGGAAGAAGGGCTCAGACTATTTCATTTCACAAAGAGTAAATAGACAGTTAATTTATAGTGGTTTTCATATTCTCTGCATTTTCTAATATGAAAGTAAATACATGGTTGCCTTTGTCCTCTGTTTTCCGATATATTAAGCAGCAGATGCCCAGCCAAGAAATCTCAATATCCTAAAGAACCAAACCATATGTTGTAGAACTTACTGCACAATTGCTGGGTTAATGACAACAGTCTCACAGAAGCACAGTAGAAATACCATCAGTGATGGCAATCACTGGCCGATCATTCTGTAGTCAGGGAGGACGGGGACTTGGCAAACAATATGATGTCCAAATACATCTGCTGACCAAATATGGCAAGGTGAGTTATATACTGTAATCAGCATAGAGCAAGAGCACCATAAACCCAATCAGCCTGTTTATTCTGGGAACCTCTTACTGATAAGAATTGTACACAGAAGAAATATGGCATTACAGCCATCCAGTGTGTCACTGTGCCATCTGGCAAGCTCATGGTGTATATCTTGCATGAATTAAACACTACAAACATACTTTTTTTTTTTTTTTTTTTTAGTGAGCCTGCCAGGAAACACCGTCACTCTTTAAATCAATGATAATTCACCCCACCTGAAGGGCCTTACTTTCTAGTATGTACAGTTCAAGATTTTCTCATGGAACTCCATTTTTTGCAAATAACTGAAGGTATCTTCCTATCTCCTCTAGATCAACCTTAGGAAAATTGGAAGAGATACAAAACTTCTTGTACATTTCAGAGTTCAGGAAAATTCACTACCTACATGGTAACGCTTACAGAATAGCACATTAAACTATGACAGATCTCTGTCATTGCAGTGTAATATTTCATAATTTTGTCACTCAAAGATGTATAAGACCTTAGAGGCTTGATCATGCACATCTGAAATCAACAGGAGTTTTGCCTCTATTTCAGCAGGAACGAGCCAAGAGTTAACTGTTAAATGCTTAGCAGCTCTCACTTAATAACAACAATAATAAGGAATTGCTGGGTGCAGATTGAATTTGAAGTCTGGCTTAAGATTTGCCTCTCATGTCCTACTGAGCACTGATATCTTTTGAAAATCTGGATGCCTACTCATAGATCTAAATTCAGATAATGGGTCCCTTCAAAATTCTACTCCAAGATGTACGCTAAAATCTATTACAGCCTATTAACACACCATTCTTAAAAGACAAGTTACTCAGAAAAATCTAAAGCCATAGATAGACATATTCGCTCTTAAAAATCTACTGCCAATCATTTTAAAGAGTTCATTAGTTTCATAACATTGATAATTCCAGCACATCATCGACTGCATTCTGCTGCTTCTTTAAAACAATGGTATATTTAGCTTTGCTATTAATAAAAACTCACAGCAAGAACCATTCACTTCTTTAAAAGTGTCTAGGTCTTGTAGCTGGAGAACTTCTGAATCATTTGGTACAAAACTATTACAACAGATTTCAGCATGTCTCTTTTGACTGTTCCTGTCTGTCATGGTTTAACCCCAGCCAGCAACTAAACACCACGCAGCCGCTCACTCACTCCCCCCTGCCCCCAGTGGGATGGGGAGGAGGATCAGAAAAGAAGGTAAAACTCATGGGTTGAGATAAGAACAGTTTAATAACTGAAGTAAAATATAATAATAACGATAACAAAATATAATACCAATAATAGTAATGAAAAGGAATATAACAAAAAAAGAAATAAAACCCAAGAAAAGACAAGTGATGCACAATGCAACTGCTCACCACCTGCTGACCAATGCCCAAGCAGCGATCTGCCCCTCCCAGCCAGCTCCCCCCAGTTTATATACTGAGCCTGACATTCTATGGTATGGAATATCCCTTTGGCTAGTTGGGGTCAGCTGTCCTGGCTATGCTCCCTCCCAGATTCTTGCACACCTGCTTGCTGGCAGAGCATGGGAAACTGAAAAATCCTTGACTTAAGTGCTACTTAGCAACAACTAAAACATCAGCGTGTTATCAACATTATTCTCACACTAAATCCAAAACACAGCACTGTACCAGCTACTAGGAAGAAAATTAACTCTATCCCAGTGGAAACCAGGACACTGTCTTTTGAGAGAATGCAGAAGATTCACTCCTCCCTCTCTCTCCTGTAGCTTTAATGAGCCTAACTCAGGCATGACAGCATTTTACCTTACACAGCAACTTGTCAGATTAAAGTCTATCTTTCTACCCTGAATTTTATTACTGTCTGCTTTCATTACATAATCATTCCTACAGGTGTTTTCACAACCTGTTACCTGTTGGTTACAAGCAGAATTAATAGGGGGAAAAAAAATCATTATTATACAAAATTCTCAAAACTACTTCTTTATATTCAACCCTCCAAATCCATATCATAGCTCTGGATAAATAACAAAGAGGTATAATGGCTTTATTGTAGCATCCATCAGTATCAGATCGCTGACAACTACCTGTGACTCAAAGAAAAACTGCAGTTTTTCCATCTGTCATAGTAGTTCTCATACACTCTAAAAATCATTTTGCTTTCAGAAGTAGAGTTACAATTGCATGCTGACTTGCTACCTTTCAGATAGAACTGAATAAAAGATAGCTTACAAAAACAACCCCCTCAAACTTTTTTTTTACAGCTTTTATTCAAAACATAGCTATGGTCTAAGCAGCATTGTATCCTATAACTAAGTTTGTGCAGCCAACTCATCACCTAGCTAGGATACCCTCATCCTACAAACACCATTTATCTTAGGAGATGCACCCTTTCTCCTACTAAATATCCCATCCTACCTCACACAGAATATTCAAGAGAGAGACAATCCTGGATTAGATCTGCAGGACTCATATGCTGGCAAGGAAACAATTTTCAACAGCCTTGCCACCAAATGAAACACACACTTTTCACAAAGGCTGGAAAAAAGCTCCTAATACATAACAATAGCAAGGCAGCTATGGATGAAACACTCGTACACCAAGAGATGGAACAGAGAGCCAAATGAGTTAGCACTTACAATGATTGAGAAATGCCAGACTAAAAGCACATCAGAAAAGTAGCTGGGCATGTAATCCTGAGTATTCAAACAACAGATATTCTCACTCACCCCTGTTAAAGCTGTTCCACTTTGCATACAATAATTAAATCATTTGGCCTAGAAATAGAAAGGATGGTCTAACATCATAGAAAAGACCTGAAAAGGACTTTTGTGACCAGTGTACTCCAGAACCAAGAAACCAAGTCCAGTGTAGAAGAGTAACACACCCTAGAGAAAAAGAGCTTTGTCCTGATCAATACTTCATTTCTTTTTCATTATATTATCCTGTAGCTCACTTACCAAGCTGCTCATGCTATCTGGCACTTTTACATTGATGAAAGTACAAGGGGTCACTGGAATTTCCTGAATTCACACCATAGTAGCAGTGAGAAGAGAGAGATTTCATACTTGTCTGCATAGCTAGAACATCGAAAAGCCATGGTGTCTCACTACCCCCTAACTCAAAGCAGGAAATATCATTTCAGAATCATATACCCTAAGCACACAAAGAGACTATAACTACCTTGAGCAGCCCACAACCTTTCTTCTCTGCAAAATCTTTGTTACATCGTCATCCATCCACCCCCAGACTGCAGCTGCCAGTGTTCAGGCTGTGCTCTGATCTGGCACAGCTGTGTAACCTGGACCAGAGTCCTGTGAGAACAGCTGTGGGAGAAGCCTTCTCTGTGCCTCCACCCACACACCTCGCACCCTTTGGCTCCCGAGCTGCATTTAAGCTCAGGCCTGTGCCTTACTGCTCATACGGCCTGTGCTCTAGGTACAGCTGGCTTGGCCAAGGTGACTCCCTGGCTAGACTCAGATCCACCTGGTCATACGTAGACTATCATCATTCAAAGTCTAGTAAGGAAAAAATTGTGGTCTCATGCTTAAAATACATTTCACGGTCCCAGTATAAGGATCTTCCTTCTTTTTAAATGTATTTGGACATACAATTGGTACACAGGTTTCACAAAATTAATTACAAAAGAAAATATTTTGCCTTACCCTGAGAAAGCTCAAGGATTTTTTTCTAATTAACATTCTTTTACTATCTATTTTCCAGGTACCTTAGGTTTGACATAACGTATAAGAAACAAAAGCCAGAGATAACAAATAAATTATACCTCCAGCTATTCACTGAGATCCTGGCACTCATTTCTGTACAGTCAACAGGTCTAGAGTTCACAGGCTACTGCAGTTTACTTATGATGTCTCTGAATGGAGGAATAAGGACTGTTTCTCCTGACACAAACAAATGTTGCTGAAAGGTTGTCTGTTAACCTTCTCTGGCAGTACTGCAACGAGCCTCTTCCTGGTATACAAGAAGAGAGAAGTCATGACACATTTGCAAGGTGGTGGCAATCTGTATAACCACAAAAAAAAAATGTTTTCCCTATTAAAAAGTTAGAGAAATACTTATTTTAAATACACGCATACACACATATGTATGTGCAAAGAATAGTTGAAATATTTGAGAAATGGCTCTTTCCAGTCTTAATGTCTCTTTACGGGGACGAACATATAAAGGCAATGCAAAAAGGAGAATACGATGATAAAATATTTCTTAAAAGCGGCAGGAACAACAAACGTAACCCAGCCGTAGGCACGTACAGACCCGGCAGGGGTGCCCTCTTGAAAGGACAAGCTCCCTACAGGCCGCCAGGGCGAGCTCTCGCCCAGCAAATCCAGCCCCAGCCCTGCAGCTCCGCCACTTCGGGTCCTTCCCTCCTCCCGTGCTTTCAGGCAGGGGAGGGGAAAAAAAAACCCCACCCCACGTTCTTTAAAGCTTAATGCCTTCTCTTCAAAGCTTTTTGTATCTTCCTGCCTCGGTTCTTGAGCCAAACGTGAGTGCCGGTGCGCAGAAATGGTGTTTCCCAAGGGTACGTTCAGATCTAGACAGTCAACTTTGTGGACACGGGCCCTACTCCAAAAACTTTTAACATGCACTTGAGCGATAAGAAAGCTGGCTAAACTCGCAGGAAATAGCTGGAAGCTATACCGAGACGTCTGGGTGTCGCTATGCAAATACTCTACACTGCCACAGCTGTTCTACACACCCTGAGCCCAGCTTAGCCCTGGTGACCTGCACCAGCCAAAGGTCTGACATCTCCTTATCAACAGTGCTTCTGCTGCCAGGGGTCCCCAGTTGCCATCCTCGGAGGGGGGAAGCAGAAGTGATACTCTTTACACCATGGGTTTGCTGGGCTCATTTCGCTGCAGGTGTTGACAAGCTCCTCTTCAGTTAACAGAGACGTGCCCTCTTCCACAACTAGAGTATTTGACCATTTTAGCTTTTCTCTCCTCTATACGAACACTTCAGCCCAGCACAGCATGGGAGCATGTGCTTGACTTCAAAGATGTGAATGGTTTCCTTGATTTTTAATTGAAACGCATGCTCTGCCGCAGTTGACCCCCTAAATCCAATCATGCACCACAAGGCAGAAGCTGCTGTGAAACCAAAGGGAGCTCGTAGCCGATGCCACTGCTTGTGCACTCGCTATGGCCAGCCCTTTCAAGCTAAGACTTTCTTCAGCCATGGAGATTGGTAATTACAGACCAGAATAAGGCTTAACTATTTTGAGAAGAGTGATATTCCCTGTGATATGTTTTTTATTCTTAGCCACAGAAATATGTTACTGCAGGTGCAGATTTCCAGTGATACTGAAACTTACAGAGGTTTTACTATTTGAAGAGTCAGGGAGGTTTTTATAAGGATCAACACATGGTTATTTTATCTGTACAAAGATTCTTCTAGTTACAATTTTTCACCTTAACAGACTTTGCCCTTTATGCTAGGCTCCTTAAAACCCATTCCCTTCTGTCAATTCCTCTATTATGAGAATACAGAGCATTAAACTTCAAGGGACACCTTGCAGACTTCAAAAATACTTGACGGGGGAAACCCTACAGATTACTGGCTTTTCACTAATAGTGCCAGCTGCAGTGCAATCATCAGTCTCAGGAGGAATGGCATAAAGCTGACTAAAGGCCAAATAATACCTGAAGAACAAACACTTTCTTCCAAACTTAGAGCTGAGCAGAAATAAAAATTAAAAATACTGGAAGTATGACACGGATGTTTAAGTCAGTATTTAACATTCTTGGAAAAGGTTATTACAAATACAAAATGGCAAAAGATAGAGGAAGGGTTTTTCCTAACGTGATTTTGATGGTGTTGTAAACAACAGTCTTAATGTTGAAAGAAACATTTATACCAAAAGTGCTTGCTGAAGGAACAACTTAGACCCCAGTCCTTCAGATGTTTAAACACCATCTGTGACCATGTGTGTAGTGTGCCTAACATCAGTGAATCTTTCATCAGATTCCTAGGACTTGCGTATCAGTATGAGTACTATGTCTCCTGCAAGTGTAGTGTCTGAAAAGTTAGGCATTTCAGACCAAGTTTCTACAAGATGCTTTGGACCTCCTGGAAATTCCTAAACCGTAAATTCACAGAAAGTTATAACTCACCTCTAGTTCCCTCTTCAGATATATGCGTCCAAAATTGCTATCTCCAAAATGCTTCTCCAGCTGTTACCTAGCCTTAAAACCACCTAAGCTCTGTCAGCATCTCAATTTTCATTCTGAAGTTTCCCAAGCACTGAAAGTCTCTTTTCTGGTACTGTAAATGCTTATTGTGTCAAGTAGTAACAAATCCAGCTCACTCCTGACCTTCACAAAATAAACTTCCCTCCATCTTTCATGCTAGAGTGATTTTGATCTAGAAAGGAAGCCCAGAGCATACCTAGATCAAGTTTCAAAAAAAGGTGGAGACTACTGCCTTCCTTCAAAAACCAGCTGGTATTCATAGCATTTCTACCCAGTGACTCAGTGATTAAAATATTAATCCAAGCTGAGAGAAACTTCCATTCAATTTGTTGGTGGGGAAAAGGAAGAGAAGGTTGAAAACATACAGGTAACTTGCAACATATTTCATTGCAGTTGTTCCACTTCTTGTGATGAATGATGAAGGATTGATTTGACTGAACATTATAGTGCCCAAGGCTCCCTGTGGATCTGGTTCTGGCTGTGTTCTACACCCACTGCATTCAGGCCCCTAGGCATTCCAATTATTCAAGCTGATAAAGCTTGTATAAAACATATGTAGTTCCTAAGAACGGCCATCTCAGATCAGCCCAGTATCTTGTCTCCAGCAGTAGCCAACTGTGGATGCCCTGGCAAGAACAGAGGACAAGAAGAGAACAAATCAATAAAAGCCCAGACCGTTCCTGCTCATGTTACTTAGCTCACTATTCATCTACTGACTTAATTGGCTTTTTCATAAGTAAACAAAGAGGATTTGTCTCAATATTAATATTGAGACCAAAAAAATTTTTTTAAAAATTAAAATAAACCCAAGGGTTTCTCAAGTCTTTAAATAAAATGAATCATGCTGTGTCATACTAGAACTCCTCAGGATCTGGTCTGTGGGGGTACCAGTGCTGTTCCAGTGCTGTTTCATACGCTTTGTTATTTTTCCTCCCTGTTGTTTCTCAGGAAACTGGAAGTAAAATAGGTAAAGTGAGAGCACTGATATTATTGTAACAATTAAAAGCAACATTCCAATTTAGAGTCATTGTTAAGACTGATCTGTGCATTGATAAGCAACTTTTGGTAGTTGCAGAATGCTTTGTCATGCTCAGAGGTTACCAAAGTGGGGGGGGGTGGGGTGGGGTGGTGTATAAATATGAATGACACCTAATAACATGTCACATTACAGACACTGTATCACAATTGTTACAGTTGCACCAAAGGGGTTGCTTCTGCTGAAAGGATTTCACCCAGCTAGTGATCAGAGGTGAATTCCCACTACCATAATCTCCAGATAGTAACAGGATAAACTTGCCTGTTGCTCCAATCTTTAATCTAAAAATTAATGCAATAAGGAATCCATCTCAGCAGGAAGCACCTGTTTCTGTGCAAGCAGATATCTTCATAGTCCCTCTTATCTTGTAGTCAGTCCTGTTGTACCTCGTAAAATGTTTCCTTCTGCTCTGCATCTGACCGTGCTATCTTCAAAGGCATCTCTCATATCTATCGCCTATTTTAGTTGAGGCCAAAAAGTCCAGGAGGGGTTTAGAGGAGGGGGAGCTGGAAAGTAGGCTCATGCCCAACCAGATCCAGGACTCCTACGCCCCGCTGCAGCCCCGCAAGCAGCTCTTTAGACAGCAGCCCACCGTCATCATCCATTGCCAGAGTTCAAGGAAGATGTTGCTTCTCTCAAAACAGTTCCTGTTGCCTAGCATGGGGTCATGGATGCATACAGTAATAGCTTCATAGGGTAAGGAAGATGCTCACTACAGCTCATCGTCTGTGGGCCCACGACCAAATACGTTTCATACCACTCTCTGATGCGTATTACTCTTTGGAAAGAGGGTTTACACACTTGCTAACATCATCACATCAAAAAATGACACATCAGACCCTGGCCATCTAGCATCGTCCATACTACTGATACGCTGCGGGAAAAGTCAGAATCACAGCCCCATGGTAGGATTAGCTCTATGGATCCTTGGCAGCTTTCTGGTGAGATTCACTGATATTCAGCTGCACAAACTGCTGAATTTCAGAAACCCAGGAAAACAGGAGCAAAAGCAGGAGGTGAAACTACTGTTGCTAATAGAAATCTACTAAACAGCTGTACCAGGGAAGCTGATGGGCCTACATTTATTGCAAAAAAAAAGGTGAAGTTGTCTTCTATCTGAGCATCAGTCAGACACTAACACTCTGGGCTTACTGTTTTCTTTCACACATGTATAATTCAAAGTACCTCAAGTCTTAAAGTCCACTTTGGCTACCTTTCTCATACAGCACTCTGCTGAGTCCTGGAAACACTGAATGTACCTCTACCTAGCAAGTTACATTAATTATAACTGGGGAAAAAACCTGATTTTTCATAAAACAAACCATATAATAGTTTCTTTGCAAAGAATAAAAGATTCAAAGAAACAGGTGTAAAGATGTTTGTACATGAAGCTGTAGAATATTTGGCTGTGTAGCATTTCACAGTACAGGAATGAAAAAGTTAACCTTTTTGTTAGGATTCTCAACTCTTAAAACTAGAGTACAGCTGAAATCCCTCTTTGGTGGAGATTAATAGGTCTGAGACTAAGTAGGTAGTGGATACAGGATGTATTTCTCCTAACCAGAAAAAGGTTGATGTGAAAACATGGTATTTTGGTCAATAGAAGTTCTCGATAAAAAGAGAGCAGGTAAGAATAATTCACAGCATGAGCATTTAGTAAAGCTGTCACTGCTTACATACAATAGTATTTTAACCTTCCTTGTATGTAGTTACTGTTAAAATTTTCTAATATTTGGATCATCAGCTTGAAAAGCTAGCTAATGGCAGCATTTTTTTTTTCATTTTCACACTCAGTTCCAAATATTGTAGAGCGTCTTAAATAAGTGGATATGTCTTCAGTTTGTGCTGTACATACAGTATTTAGTCCCTGAAGCAGACATTGCAGAGGAAGGGAATATTAACCCTCAACATATTGTTTTATAAAGATACAAATGAAGCTCAAATTACAGAGAATGCAGATAAGTAGTTCTTCATATTTCCAATGCATTATCACGTAAGAAAGATGGGACTCAATTTGGTGGTACAAACTTCAGACTACATTAATTATTCTCAAATAAAATCACTTGCACTTCTTTATCAAAAACAGTATGACAGTAAATGGCTAGTTAGCAGTGACACAAATTACAGCATTTTTATTACCTATGAACAACAATGGAACTTGCATTAGTTACAGATTTCAATTTAACTGTGTATTAAAAGAGGCAATATTCTGACAATGCAAACTCATTGTTTAGTTTTATGGCTTCCTTACATTTGCATCTATGTACAATGGCTTTGTCCAATGTAATTTACATCCCAGGCTCAGCCCACCACCATCAAAACCAGGATATCTCCTAGCCATAAACTCCTGCTCTTTACCATGCTCTAGTCTGGTGCATCCTGGACCTGGTATAAGCTTATTTAACTACAGAATATTTTGGTGGGCTAGAGAGTTAAATCAGCTCAGGAAAGAGTCTGTCATATGCCAAAGCTAGTACAGTGAAAGGAGGACTGTCTCTCTATTACAGATGGAGCCTAGGCAGCTTAGCTGGCTAATTTAGCTGGTTAAGTCAAATACCTACAGTCGGGTCATACGAAGTCCTCTCAGTTTATCTCTACAGCTATTTCTGGCAAGGTAATACTTCTTGCTAGTTACAACTTACAGTTGGTATCATGTGGCATGCTTCAGTGAGCTGACTTCCCCACGGACACATGGATGAGCTGATAAAGTTGCATTCAGAGGACTTTGTTTAATCATAGAATCATAGAATGGTTTGGGTTGGAAGGGACCTTAAAGATCATCTAGTCCAGCGCCCCTGCCATGGGCAGGGACACCTTCCACTAGACCAGGTTGCTCAAAGCCCCATCCAACCTGGCCTTGAACACTTCCAGGGATGGGGCACCCACAACCTCCCTGGGCAACCTGTTCCAGTGTCTCACCACCCTCACAGTGAAGAACTTCTTCCTTACATCTAATCTAAATCTACCCTCTTTCAGTTTAAAACTGTTACCCCTCGTCCTATCACTATACTCCCTGATAAAGAGTCCCTCCCCATCTTTCCTGTAGGCCCCCTTTAGGTACCGGAAGGCTGCTATAAGGTCTCCCTGGAGCCTTCTCTTCTCCAGGCTGAACAACCCCAACTCTCTCAGCCTGTCTTCATAGGAGAGGTGCTCCAGCCCTCTGATCCTCTTTGTGGCCCTCCTCTGGACTCACTTCAACAGGTCCATGTCCTCCTTATGTTGGGGGCCCCAGAGCTGAACGCAGTACTTCAGATGGGGTCTCATGAGAGCAGAGTAGAGGGGCAGAATCACCTCCCTCGACCTGCTGGTCACTCTTCTTTTGATGCAGCCCAGGATATGGTTGGCTTTCTGGGCTGCAAGCGCATATTGCCGGGTCATGTTGAGCTTCTCGTTAGCCAACACTCCTAAGTCTTTCTCCTCAGGGCTGCTCTTAATCCACCCATCGCCCAGCCTGTATTTGTGCTTGGGATTGCCCCAACCCATGTGCAGGACCTTGCACTTGGCCTTGTTGAACTTCATGAGGTTCACACAGGCCTACCTCTCAAGCCTGTCAAGCTCCCTCTGGATGGCGTCCCTTCCCTCCAGCCTGTCGACCGCACCACACAGCTTGGTGTCGTTGGAGTGGAGAAGGGCTTGCTCTGCTGTTTGCATGGAAGAAGACACTACCTGTATTCTGTTTCTCTTATCACCACATGCCCCTGAATTTTTAGTTAACAGAGCAAATACAGCACTTAAATACACTATTTCAATCATTATGCACACAATCATCAAAGTATATCTAACTGCTTTACAGAACCCTTTAATGTAGCTAAGTTGCTGAAGAACTGTTACCTCTTAACAGTTACACCTTTCCTTTGGTATTAAATCCTGAAAGGTGATACTCAGACTTCTTTTGAATGGCAGTAGTAGTCAGTGCAACTAAGATCTTAAAAACTCCCTTAAGTTTTTTAAGCAGAAAGTAAGCTGAAATTAATAAATTTTCAGTGGAAATTCTACTCAGATTTGCTTAAAACATTGACAGCTGTATTTGACAATATGTTCATAGTTTTAAAATAAAGTATTTTTACAAGTTTCATATTCAAAGAAGATATTTTCTTCAATTGCCAACCTCCTTGTAAAGAGATCAAACTTTTTTTGTGAGAGCATAAGTACTCAGCTGCCTCATTCTTGCCTATCAGTTTTGTCCTGGGTAATCCAACTGGGTTTTCATGAAAGCAAACAGTATAATCTACATAAAGCAAGCAATGCCGCTAACTACATTACACTTCTTACTAGTTTGACCTCTAAATTCAAAGCACAAAACACAGGTTTATCAGGTTTCATATCTCCTTCAAAAGCAACATTCTACTTTGTATAATCATAAGAGCAAAGTAACCAGTAAAATTTGGATTCCACCAAACAATCTAAAATCTCTGTTGGTTTAGCGTAGTCAATAACAGAATTGGTTTGCATTCCTACTATTCCAGTTACCAAAGTTCAAAAATATTGTCACAAAGCAGTACATTTTCCCACTGCCAGCAAAATGACAGCTAAAACAGAACTGCCATAAAAACCTGTTAATGCAAGAACTCTACAAGATGGAGATAAATTTACTCTGTGAATCCCTGTGTCCCTCAAATGCCTATTCACAGTCATAGAGCAACATATCTCACTCTGGGAATCATACAGATATCATTAGGAAATCAAATCCTGAAACCACTTGTAGGTGAGTTTTAGAAAAAGACAAACTTTCTCTGCTTAGACTCCTGAAAAACTAAATTGTATTTTCAATTAAGTAAGACTAATAACTGCAAGTCATACAGAAAAGCTTCATGATTATTTTTAAATGTCACGATCGAATCTTGGCTTCATTAAGAAGAACCCAAAGATAACCATTATTTACTGTAATACAGAGGCTCCTTTCCAATTCTATAAACTTTAATTATCAGTAGGACAAAAAGGTACAACACTGAGTTTTGAGGCAAAAAAAATAAAAAAATCTATCTGGCCCATTGTGTAACTAAAGATAATAAGCTTATTTTTGCCAAGAGTTCTAGCTACTGATAGACTAACTTCAGTGTTTGTGAAGCCATAGAGAGGGGTTTTTTTTAATTTCTGTATTGAGCATCTCAGATCAATAGCTTTCAAATACATTCCTCTCCCAGTACAGAGTTCATTAAATCATTACTTGTCAGATATTTTTTTTCCCCCAATCTAACGCTGAACATGTGCAAGACAAAACAGGTGACTGCCACATGAAAGCCAAGGCAGACTTTTTCAGAAAAGCGAGGGGAGGCCATTAAGATATTTCAAGTAGCTTATTAACATACAAAATAAGTATATTATATTTAATCACTTGTCAGCTTTCACGACTTAAAAACCTGAAGTTGTTAACAGTGATGCACTGCAGAATTTGCATGCAGTGTGTTTCATTTCACAAACTGCAATCCCTGAAAGGGACACTGAAAAAGGTTGGGAACATCCCATCTCCTGAGCATTGGGCCTACCTTTTACTGTTCCACAAATACTAATTTCTTTTCACGCTGACCTTCCCTGACAGGGGCACTGGAGGAGCAGATTGCGCGCGCGGTCCCCTCACACCGGCGGCCCAAGGAGGCCGCTGAGGCAGCTGCTGGAGCCCCCACCCCACGGGGGGAAGGAAGGACCGCTAATAGGTAAACACCGGCCCCAAGGGTAGGCTAAGGAGTGCTAATAAGCTCACTGGAAGATGGTCGCCCTGATGAGCACTGGAAAGCAGGAAAACACGGAGACCTGCTAAGCACCCGGCTTGCTTTATCCTCCATTAACACTGACAGTCCCCACAGAGGAGGCCGCGGGGAGGCGAGGCTCGGCTGAAGCCAGCCAGTCTCTCTCACGGCCGTGTGAGGCACTAGACATGCTAGAGGGGAGCGGAGAGCCGCGGCCCGGGCAAGAAGGACGACGGAGGGGCCGCCTCCGGCCCCGAACACCTGGCGGAGGGGGAGGTCCCTGTCATGGCGCCCCCCCCCCTCGCCCCGCGCAGCTCCCGCGCCGCGGCGGCAGGGGGCGCCGTGTGCCCCGCCGGTGCGGACCACAGCTCCCGGCATGCAACGCGGCGCAACGGCGCATGCGCCCACCGCCGGCCTCGCACCCCCTGCCTGCCGTAGGGGGCGCGGGGAGGGATCCCCATCCGGCGGGGCTGGCGGGAGGGACCCGGCAGCGCCACACCTCCTCTGCCGGCGGCTGCGGCGGCCCAAGCCTGGCGCTGCTCCCGCCGCTCGGCCGCCCTGCTTATGGTCGCCCTACCCGTAACTTTTTCGCTCTCCTTTGGTATCCAGGGCTGTGGGCGACCGGAAGCGCCGGTTGCCATAGCAACCGTCTCCCCGGTAAACATCCCGGGTGTCCCCGGAAGCGGTCGGACCTGGCCTTCCATGTGGAGATTGTCTTTATCGCTCCTGGACGCGGCCGCAGCGGCTGCGGCCCACGTGGCCTCGGCATTAAACGTTAACGGCTTATTCATTAAAACATAACGAGAGGCCATGCCGGTTAAACCCCTCCGCGGAAACGATTGGCCAAGCGCCCCTCCGCCCGGCCAATCGGCGCTGGCCACGCTCCGTCCGCAGGAACCCGCACATGGAAAGCCACGATTGGCGGCGATAGCTGCAGGCCCCTCCCTCCCAGGCTTCCCATTGGCTGTGTATTTGGCGTGGTACGCTCCAATTGGCCAGCGGCGGAGCGGCTCCCCCCACCCTCCAGTGCCCCGGGTTGATAAGGCGGAGGGGGAGGGCCGCGGCCGCTCCAGGGGGCTCAGCGGCGGAGCAGGGTCGGGGCTGCGGCGGGCTCGGGAGCGCGGGGCAGGGGCGCCTGGAGCCGTTCTCTTCTGCGACCGCAGCCCACGTCGCCATGAAGTCTGTGTGGGGGCTCGCACTGGCGTGCGTGCTGCTCCTGGCCGGTGAGTGCCCGCGGGCTTCTAGAAGCTTCTGGCGGGTGGTGGTTGGAGGAGGAAGAGGGGCAGGGGCAGGGTCTTGGCCAACCGCCCCCCCCCCCCCCCCCCCCCTTGCGCCCTTCGCCCCCTTTTTGCTAGGGTGAGGGGGACGGAGGCCGACGAGAAGCGAGGTGGGGCCCTTGGCGTTTGGGCGGTGGGGGCCCTCGCTCTCCCCCGTCCCCGCTTTCTTCCGTGCGGGCGTACTGAGGGGAGGGGGAAGGTGGTGCCCGGCCTGCTGCCTCGCTCTCCCCGGGCGCCGCTCTCTAGGGAGCGGGGTGGCGGGGGGAGGGGGACGGTACGTCTAACGCGACTCATGCGCCGTCACGGGCCGGGGCGGAGGGTGGGCGGGGGGGTCCGTCCCCTTTCCCCATTTCTGATATCTGTGGTTGGGCTGAACTTTTCCTCGGGGAGGGGGCGTGGAGGGACAGAACTGAGCCTAAAACCGTAGGGAGGGGTAAGCGGAGAACTTCGGTAGTGTGTAGTGGGGATCAGGCTCAGATCGTTGGATTCCTTGTTTTCCCAGTATCGGTTAGAGCTGATGAGCTGGATGTGGATGGGACCGTGGAAGATGACTTGGGTAAAAGCAGAGAAGGGTCTCGAACAGATGATGAAGTTGTTCAGAGGTTAGTACCTGGGGTTCTGGGTAAGTTACTTGTGAAACACGAAGGCTTTCTCTTGCTTTTGAAGGGCCAGTTCGAGCATCAGTAATGCATGAAGTCTCAGAAATAGGGGGGGAAACACCATTCAAAAAAGAGATCTAGTCAGGTGGAAGAAATAAAATATTGCTGGAAAAGACTGTTTCCTTCTAAGTACAAGTGAGCCTGAGAACTTGGAGTCAGAAATACTCAACTTGCTTTTGTCTAATATCCATAGTTGTATAAAAACCTATACATTAATAGGGGTTTACTCTTGCACGTGGTAAATGGTGTCAGTTTAGTGCCTACTGATGAAATAGATCTATGCCCATGAACCACCTCACCTCCTCTGAGGTATACCATGTGCTGAGGATTACAGTGATTTTAACATACCTGTATTCTTCCCTGAATTTCTTTTCAGGAAAAAAGTCTTATTTGCAAGCATGGATTTTCACTCAACTTTTAGATTAAGGTTATGCAGTTGGGGATAGCTACTCTTGCACGTACCTCATTTGATCATGTAGCTTTTGGTCTGTGTCAGTGATTAAGGGTCTTAGTATTGTTCTAACTAGACTATTATTGCTGTTGTGTTGTGGTTTGACCCCAGCCAGCAGCTAAGCACCATGCAGCTGCTTCCCCCCCCCCGCCTTCCAGTGTGATGGGGAGGACTGGAAAAAAAAGTAAAACTTGTGGGTTGAGATAAGAGCAGTTTAATAAGTAAAGTAAAATAAAATATAATAATGATAATAATAAAAATATAATAATAATTTTATGGAATACCACTTTGGCTAGTTGGGGTCAGCTGCCCTGACTATGCTCCCTCCCAGCTTCTTGCACACCTGCTTGCTGGCAGAGCATGGGAAACTGAAAAATCATTGACTTAAGATAAGTGCTACTTAGCAACAACTAAAACATCAGCATATTATCAACAGTATTCTCAGACTAAATCCAAAACACAGCACTATACCAGCTACGAAGAAAAGAGTTAACTCTGTCCCAGCCGAAACCAGGGCACAATAATAATACAAATATAATAGCAATAATAATAATTGTAATGAAAAGGAATATAACAAAAAAAGAAATAAATAAAACCCAAGAAAAGACAAGTGATGCACAATGCAATTGCTCACCACCCGCTGACCGATGCCAAAGCAGCAATCTGCCCCTCCTGGCCAACTCCCCCCAGTTCATATACTAAGCATGTCATTGTGTGATAAAATTAGTGATACTGTTTGTGGACAAGACTACTTGACAGGTTTTCATTGTCCTAACAGAGAGGAAGAAGCTATCCAACTAGATGGCCTAAATGCATCGCAGATCAAAGAAATCAGAGAGAAATCTGAGAAGTTTGCATTTCAAGCAGAAGTGAACAGAATGATGAAACTTATTATCAATTCTTTATATAAAAATAAAGAGGTTAGTGCCTTTATCAGTACAACATGTTAGAACTGTTTGTGTGTGTTCTGGAATTCATGACTACTGGTTTCTATTTCAGATTTTCCTGAGGGAACTTATTTCAAATGCTTCGGATGCTTTAGATAAGATACGGTTAATATCCTTAACTGATGAAAATGCTCTTTCTGGTAATGAGGAACTTACGGTCAAAATCAAGGTAAGAAGCGTTAGATACAATCATCTCTCACGGAGGAGTGTTGGGAGGAATGTAAAAAGATAGTGCATCATTAAATCTAAATTTTTGGTTTAGTACTGATGCAAATACAAACTAGGACCACATCAGGACACTTGCAATTAACTTTATCAAAGACTACTCACCTTTTAATGGTGAAAATATAGTTCTGATTCTATAAAGAGTAACTGAAGTATTGAAATACTTTGAAGGTGGGTCTTCCTCGTTTCTGTAGTTACTGCAGATTTGATTTATTGTAGCCAGGCATGTTTGAATTTGAATAGCTGCTACTCTACCACTTTTCCATGGCAGTCTATTATGTATTAAGATTCAAAGTGAAGTCAAACTGCATCTTTCTCTTTTTTTTTTTAGTGTGATAAAGAGAAGAACATGCTTCATGTTACAGATACCGGTATTGGCATGACAAAAGAGGAGTTAATTAAAAACCTGGGTACCATTGCAAAGTCTGGTACAAGTGAATTCTTAAACAAGATGACTGAAATGCAGGATGATAGCCAGTCAACATCTGAGTTAATTGGCCAGTTTGGTGTTGGCTTTTATTCTGCTTTCTTAGTAGCAGACAGAGTTATTGTCACATCAAAACACAACAATGATACTCAACATATTTGGGAGTCAGATTCAAATGAATTCTCTGTGATTGATGACCCAAGAGGAAACACTTTAGGACGTGGAACAACCATAACGTAAGTATTAAGTTTCTTTGGATTTAAAAGAAAAAAAGTTGTGTGGGTACACTTTGCTCATTGGAATATGTGGATGACTTTAGCATTGTGACTCATATATTGTTTGATTCTTGTAATACAGCTTTTTTCAGTTTAATAGAAACATGCAAACTGTTAACTGTATCCAGTATAAATGTGGAGTGATAATGTCGTTCGCTTCACATTCCATTAGATGAACTAGGAAAACCACGAGCATCTTGTCAACTAACTGTCAGCAAGTAATTCCAGACAGTTCAGCTGCCTGCACACTCATTCAGTTCCTTAACACAATTGAGGCCTGTTGAAACCTATACAGGGACTGTAGAGCTTCCTCTTGGGAACTGGTTGCTGTTTATATACCAGTCAGACTGGTCGGATGCAAATCTCAAACTAGAGGTAGTTTGACAGTCCTATTCTCATTGCTTTCATGAGCAGATAAATTTGTGGCCTGGGTTTAGAGGACTTCTTCCTGAAGAAGGCACTTAGTATGAAAAAGTTAATATCAGTGCTCTAGTTCCAAGTAAAGCCAATGAGAGTGCATCAAGGTCCTGATAAGTATTACTGTGATTTGAGGCTTTCATTTAGACTTCTGGATATTGTGTTCTGCTCCAGTTGTTGAAAACAATTACCCCTTCCTTCTCATTGGAACAGTTTAGTAGGGATTGTATTTTTTAAGAGATACTTAGAGCTGAACTAATAGAAGCTCACTTGCATAAATTTGGATCACTACAGCTGCAACAGTAGGAAATGCATCTCCTCCTGTAAAACTATTTTAAAATACTTGTTCAGCACTTTGATTGAAGTTTTTTTATTTTCTTTAGCCTTGTCTTGAAGGAGGAAGCATCTGATTATCTTGAGCTGGATACTGTTAAAAATCTAGTAAAGAAATACTCACAGTTCATAAACTTCCCCATATATGTGTGGAGCAGCAAAGTAAGTATATTTAACCGAGCATTGCGCAGTATGAGCTTTTGTTGTGAAAACTGCCTGGCCAGATCTTTCAGGCAGGATGAGGGCATACTATAGAGCTTCTACTTGTCTAATTTATAAAATTCTTCTGTTCCTGACTCTTCTGGCTAGTATTTTACTAGTTACTTGCTCTCCAAAAGTTGGTTTGTTGCTAAAATCACAAACTTTCAAGGAACTTGGTTTTATTCTGACTCAAAGAACTTGACCAAAGGAGAAAGATATTACTAAGAAAGATCTTTCTTCCACTGGCTTTGTTTGGTAGCTGGAAACTTTGGTAAGCTCTCAGGCAGGGCCATGGTTAGGTGTCCTTCTGAAAATAGGGCAGCATCTTAACTTTTAGGCATGTTCTGATGGTTTTTTTGGTGTAGCACTAACTTAAAACCACCCAAGTCTCTGATTAGCATCATGTGTAAAGCTATGACAAACTTAAATTTGAGTACCGTGACCTCCCACTGTACTGAAGGAAAGCACATATTCATGAAAAATGCAACTAAAAAACCATAGCTACCTATAGAGAAATGCTTGCAATAGGCAAGTAGCTCAAGTTAAGCTAGTGCTCTGAGAGATTAAGCTGGTTGAGAGAATACTAGAACATACCTGGTAGGAAGCCAAGCAGTCCAAGTCCCCACTTTCAATTGTCTCTTTAGACAGAGACTGTTGAAGAACCCATTGAAGAGGAGGAAGCAAAGGAGAAAGAAGAAACAGATGATGATGAAGCTGCAGTTGAAGAGGAGGAGGAAGAAAAGAAACCAAAAACTAAGAAGGTAAGCTTTGTCAGACTTGGGGTTTTGTAACTCATGTCAGATAGTTCAGTTTTCATAGGTAGTCTTCCAGAGGTGCGCTTCAGTACTGTGTGTGCGCTTTCAAAAAGCAAGCCTGTTTAACTGCAGTTAGACATCTTGTCAGGAAAGAAGATTGTAAACAAAACAGACTTGGTTGAAATCAGGCAAATGACTGACAATAGCCTTGTGAGGCAGTGGTCCCAGAACTAATTATAAATACTTCAGTGAACTGCTTGAAATGGTAGTGGACTTAAGTAATCTGACACTGTTGACTAGTTTAAATTGAGTATACTCTGCTGGAAAGCTTTTTTCAGAATAGCAGTAGAACAGAAATACTCAGTGAATGTGTTAAATGTACATGGGACGCACCGTAGTGTAGACTTAAGTTTTGTTCCCATGTGTTATACTAATGTGTATACTTGAATGAGAATATCCAGGCCATTGTGTAGTGTATTTTGTAAATTAGAAAGAGCATGTATTTTTGACATGCTATTTTATGACTTAGCCTCAGTGGAGTGTCTTTACGTGACTTAACCTGAAGTAAAGAATGCGTCTTTATTATAGTATGCTGTTTACGTACCTAGGTTGAAAAGACTGTCTGGGATTGGGAGCTCATGAATGACATAAAACCAATCTGGCAGAGACCATCTAAAGAAGTTGAAGAAGATGAATACAAAGCTTTTTACAAAACCTTTTCCAAGGTAAGCTCTGAGCCTCAAGATTGTTCCAAAGCAAGAGGTTTGCTATAGTGTGTCTTGCTGTGTAAACAAAACTGAATGCTTATAGGATGTGCTATTTCTGAATAATTAATTAATTGCTGTCAGTAGATAGACTGAACTGCAGAAAGCCTAGGAGGTATAGCATCTCAGTCAGGAGTTAATCTTTTTTCCAGAGAGAAGGTACTGCCACCCAAGTGTTGAGTGGCCTAGGCTTGAGAAGTAATATGTTCCAGATCATATGGAGCTTATTTATGTGTTTAAATGTTGACAGGGAAATTTTTATTTAGCCTGAGAGTGGTGGTGCTTGTGTTGTACATGGTGGGAGAAAGAGGAAGATATGGCTTTCGAGAAACAACATTGGTTTTATGTGTAAAAACAGCATAAGGTGTTACTTGGGAGTCTATTAACTGTGCTGTGATGATACTGTGTTGGTTACTGTGCTATTGGTAATTTTTTGGTGGTTGGCTTGTTTAAAAAAAAAACAAAACAAAAACTAGTAGGTCTCAAGGAATGTTACTTCTATGTGAGTAATTCGGCTAAATCTGGAACTTCTGTCTCC
The DNA here is from genome assembly GCF_018139145.2 of Gymnogyps californianus. Classification (NCBI taxonomy): domain Eukaryota; kingdom Metazoa; phylum Chordata; class Aves; order Accipitriformes; family Cathartidae; genus Gymnogyps; species Gymnogyps californianus. Next base: position 157,201,839 of record NC_059471.1, read on the forward strand.
ATAATAGATTCTAACAAAGCATGGTTAGATAGTTTAATTGTAACATGAGTTTGCCACATAAGTGCAATTATTTTATTACGGGAAATGTATTAACTCGCTGATATTTTCCCCATGTCAATTAAAAGAATTCTCTCTTCACAGGAACATGATGACCCAATGGCTTACATCCACTTCACTGCTGAAGGGGAAGTAACTTTCAAATCTATCTTGTTTGTTCCTAATTCTGCTCCACGTGGCCTGTTTGATGAATATGGATCCAAAAAAAGTGATTTCATTAAGGTAGGACAAGCAAGTGTGTGGGTATGGTTTCATGTCTAAAAAAAAAACCAAACAAACAAAAAAAAAAACAACAACAAACATAACCTGGCTGCTGTTTCTTCTTGTAATTCAGCTGTATGTTCGAAGAGTGTTCATCACTGATGACTTCCATGACATGATGCCCAAATATCTTAACTTCGTTAAGGGTGTTGTAAGTATTATGTCTTACTTGCGTTTGAATTTTTTAATCTTCAAATACTGTTAGCTATACTTAAGAAGTTTCTTTCTCAATTAGGTGGATTCTGATGATCTTCCTTTGAATGTATCTCGTGAAACACTTCAACAGCATAAATTGTTAAAGGTAAGCTAATTGATCTTAAATTCCTTCATTTTAAACACATGACAGTAGCAAGATTTTAGAAGACTAATAGCTTGATTAATTTTACTTTATATAAGGAGTGTGAAATTAAAGTATAGGAAACCCATGCATTGCTGTTTTCAGACTACCTCTGTTCACTTCAGATCAGGGACACTAAGTGCCTTGAATGCATCCTTTGCAGTGGGGTTGAATTTGAGGGTTCTTCCAAGTGCTTACTGTTATAACTTGGTATTGCTGCTTTTTTAGGTGATCAGAAAGAAACTTGTTCGCAAAACTCTTGATATGATTAAGAAAATTGCAGAAGAAAAATACAATGACACGTTCTGGAAAGAGTTCGGTACTAATGTAAAGCTTGGAGTTATTGAGGATCACTCCAATCGTACACGACTGGCTAAACTTCTTCGCTTCCAGTCTTCTCATCATGAAAGTAACCTCACAAGCCTTGACCAGTACGTGGAAAGAATGAAAGAGAAGCAAGACAAAATTTATTTCATGGCAGGTGCCAGCAGAAAGGAGGTATGTGAGTGTGGAAGAAAGAGGGAAGGGGAAAAATTGCTACGGCTCCCAGTTATAGTAGTACCATAAACATTGTGAACTGTGTATTTGCTGTAAATATGGAGACTCCATGCTTATGTTACTACTGCAGTTCAGTTTTCCTTGTACCAACATTTGTCAAATAGTTGTACAGGTTTCAGTAGGTGCTGGTACCATCGCAATTAAACTGGCATCTGATCTGTTTTGTCATCTTAGGCCGAGTCCTCACCATTTGTTGAACGTCTTCTGAAAAAGGGCTATGAAGTGATCTATCTGACTGAACCTGTAGATGAATACTGTATTCAGGCTCTGCCAGAGTTTGATGGCAAGAGGTTTCAGAATGTAGCAAAAGAAGGAGTTAAGTTTGAAGAAAGTGAAAAGTCTAAGGAGAGTCGGGAAGCCTTGGAAAAGGAATTTGAACCACTCTTAAACTGGATGAAAGACAAGGCTCTAAAAGACAAGGTAAAATGTTATGCTATATGTAATACTTATTTGTAAATGCTGTTGTACTTGCTACACCACCTTGCAGATTCCTTGAGCATAGACTTAACAGTAGCTTCTCTGTCTTTCTATGGATAAATAAACGTGTTGTTTAATACCTTTATTTCAGGAAGATAATGAGTTAGCATGTCATCTTAGAGCCTTCAGAAAATACTGAAGTGACAGGAAATTTCAGAGTTACTTACTTTATTCCCTATATAAGCTATTAGCTCTGTGAACTAACATTAAGGCTTTTTTTCTACAGATTGAAAAAGCTGTGCTATCTCAACGTTTAACCCAGTCTCCATGTGCTCTTGTGGCTAGTCAGTATGGATGGTCTGGGAACATGGAAAGAATCATGAAGGCTCAAGCTTACCAAACTGGGAAGGATATATCTACAAAGTAAGCTTTCAGTTATGTAGCAGCAGACATGAAATGTAGTTGATGGCCTCCTTTGCTTGGTGTGGGCACATCAAGCTTCCATCTGGTTCAGATGATCCTTCATATTTTTAAGGTCACTTATAACAAAGTTGCGGTCTCCATCATAGTCTTACATTGTTATTTCAAAGCCCAGTATGTAAAACTGCCTGGTGAGCAAGACTCATCAGTGGTATTTGCTATCTGTCATTTGGTGACAAGAGAAGATTAACTGTCTTAGTAACTTGAAGACTTTTTAGAGTTAAGCTAGTATTGAAGTCGGGCAGGGGGAGGAATACACTTGTTACTGTGGCTGTAATCAGTATTCATGGGTTTAAAGATGTAGCTGGGTCCTGTGCTTCAAAACGTAGTGATGTAACTTCTATTTTTTTCAGTTACTATGCTAGCCAAAAGAAGACATTTGAAATAAACCCCAGGCATCCACTGATCAAGGACATGCTGAGACGAGTCAAGGTAAACAAATAACAGTAGTGAAGTATTGACTACTTGGCTGCATACAACCTAGTTAACAGTTCTTTTTGGTTTTTTTTAATACTCTTCCACATTAGGAAAATGAAGATGACAAAACAGTTTCAGATCTTGCAGTGGTATTGTTTGAAACTGCAACTTTGAGATCAGGATATATGTTACCAGACACTAAGGAATATGGAGACAGAATAGAAAGGATGCTTCGTTTAAGTTTAAACATTGACCTGGATGCAAAGGTTAGTTTGCCTTCAACTTGGGGCTGATAATTGACTTATTGCTGCTACATTTTAAAAAGCAGATACTTGATAGACTTGGATAAAATGAAATGTATCCAGCTGCCTACACTTAGGTGGGCCATCAGGAGCCCAGCCCAAGTACCTGGGTGGGAAACTGATGAGTCTGTACTTCATGCTCATATCCTCCCTTCCACTCTTCTTTCCAGTTACTTGGGATCCTGCTCTTTCATTATGCTTCTCAAGTATTGTCCTGTCCTTAATTAAGTGGTGGTTCTATGGGAGTAAATTGGGCCAAAGGCACATGTGTCCACCTCATTAATGGAGAAATTCATAAGGGGGTATAAATAATACAGGTTCTCATAATGCTGTGCAAGAACTTATGCTGGATATCTTGCCGGAGGAGGCAGGATAGTGTGTCAATGCTAAACAGAACTTGCTTTCTCCTTCAGGTAGCTTGGGGCAAGTGTTAGGAACTCATAGTGAAAATACTTCCATAGCCTGTATTTAGCTAGTCCACAACTAGTAAACATCCTAAGCAAATAAAGCAAATTGCTTGTGACCTTCCTACAGGTGGAGGATGAACCTGAAGAGCCTGAAGATGCAGCTGAGGAGGCAGAGCAAGATGAAGAGGAGGTGGATGCTGATGCTGAAGACAGTGAAACACAGACGGTAAGGTCTCAAGTTTGACTCTTAACAATACTTACATGCAGTTTTGTCTGTGGTGCTTCCTGGCAACAAACTTGTTCAAGACGCTAGTTTTTAGTGTGAGGTTTTCCAAGCTTTTCTTGGAGGGAAAGAACCTGCAGCACAAATGACACTTCATTCCTTATCAAACTATATTGTAAGGAGAAAACACTTAGATACGTTCAAAGTTGGAGCTAAATTAAGCTTAAGAGATTGTAGCAGAGTGCCCTATGGCAAGAAAACAGCAGGAAATCCTCTACAGTGAACTTAATGTTATCTGTTGGATTTCCACAGCTTGTGGGCAATAACATCAACAAATTGGCAAGAGTATAGTTTCAAATGCTTACAGTACAGACTTTGCAACAACACTACAGACAACAACACTACCTCTAAACAGTTTAACTGTTGTGTGAAGTCAGCCTTCACTTAGCTAATGTCTGCAGTTGTAATGATGTCTTGATGGATATGCTGAACGTCTTCCAATACCACAGTTTCTTGATAACATTAACTTAGTTATTACGAGGTCCCAACTGGACCTGCTTTCTCAGGTTGCTTTTGAAAGAGTCCTGCAAGGTGACATCTTGTGACTAGCGCAAATACATAGCTTATAGAGATGTACTTGCCTTCTGTTAAATGTCAGATAACCTAAGACTAAATTTGAGGAGCAAAGCTTATTGTACTATGGCTACTTAATTTTGATGCCATTACTATTGCGTTTACACGACAGTAACATATTATAAAGGAGCAAAGTTATGTTCTATTTGTTGGATTAGCACACTTGAAGATTAAGATTTCTGCCTACTGACTGGAAAGCAGATGTGCTTCCTAGCTCTGCAATCAAGTAGAATAGGACTATTAACAGCACCAATACTGTGCCTGAAAGATAGCTTAGAAAGTATTAAAGATTAAATGGTACATATACTAGAGCTACCGCTAACGTTTGAGCAGACTGAATTTTGGTTTTAGTCTTCATAGCAAAGGCTTAACATGCCATCATTTGAACAGAAGTTTGACTTCAATACTTCCTTAAAAAGTTGTATTACTTAGTGCTTTGGAAAGCATCAGCAGTACTTAGGTTCAGTTCTTCTGGGACAGCTCTTGTAACCTTTTCCACTTTCAAAAAGCAAGATTCTGATTCTCTCCTTGATGTCTCCACAGGAATCCACAGATGTGAAAGATGAACTGTAAGCTGCACTCAAGTACTGTCCTGCATTGGGGGGTTAAGGGGGAATGTGAATTAGATTGTTTTGGTTTTTTCCACTGTAAAATGTTGAGGGATGGTGTGGGGTTTAAGGGTAAAGGAGGATTTTTTTTAAGTTCACTTTTCTAAAAACATTCCTCATGAATGTAAATTTGTATTATTTAACTGACTTGGTGTAAAATCTTGTCATGTACAAAATAAAATGTTCCCAAACACAACTAACTCTAAATTTATACATAGTAAGCTCATCTTGTGGGCTAGCACGAAGAAACAAAGGGATCGTCTTGAGTGTTCAGGTCCTTTGTACAACAGGCAGTTTGCAGTCCTTGTGCCTTTCCGCACTGGCAGAGCGCACTTAACTGTGTAGCATATGTCTATGGTTGGGTTTTGTGTTAACAAACCTGCTGTGCTGTTTAACCAAAATATACCTAGTATCTGAGAGCTGTACTGAACTTGCTAGTTGAAATAAGCATTCAAGAAGTTATGTATCTACTGACATCTTAAGAAAGATGAGATAGGGCATTTAAAAATGGCATTGGAACTGAAGTCCTGCCAGCTTGCACTGGACTATATGTGATTTGACTCTACTGTACAAAATAGGTAGTGGTAGCTTTTACAGCTGAGATGAGGAAAAAAAAAAATTTCCTTTCACTGAATATGTGAACAACAACTAGAAGTGGCTTACTGCCTGTGAGCTTCTACCATCCTCCGTGGTATTTGGTAACCCTTTGACTTGTGTAGCTAGAGTAGTCCTGCTTTCTACAGTTTTTTTTTTAGAGGTGGAAGCTCTTGTCTCTTACTCCTTAATGCTGTTGTTCCTAAACTTTTTCACTCTTGTTCTTTGTCTCTTTAGTATGGCAACACACTGTAGATACTTAATCTAACTCAAGCTAAATCTGTTGACACCAAATTGTAATGTAGACGGGTTGAACTGGAGGTACCACTTTCTCTGCTATTCATTATATTAGCTTTATGTGGTGTTTAGAAGAAGCACTACATTTTCTCACTAGTGCCTCTACTTTTGAAACATTGTGACGGTGTTGGTGGAAAGTTTTTACACTGAAGGGGTTTTTTTGCCTTCCTCTGTGGAAGAAGTACATCGCAGTAGTACTTCTATACAGCGACTACTTAAGAACCACTCTTCTGTTTGATTAACAGAACTTCTTTGAAGTTTGAGGTTCTGCAATCTGAAGCAAAACAAACTTTCTAATTAGGTGAGGGCACTAAACACTGACCTGAAGGACTTGCTTGCCATTTACTTTTACAAGGCTGCTTCTATATTGCCCAAATACTGTTTCCATGCAATAAATACAAATGCCATGTATCAGTGTGGTTATTGTGTTAGGGTTTATACAGAGATGTTGGCTTTATTGAAGTATGCTGTTTGAGACTTCAAGGAATGGGAGCTTAGTTTTGGGTTTTTTGAGGGAGTTTGGGGTTGTTTTGGTGTTCGCTCACTGTAGCAGTATCTTAAATGCACTGTAAGAGCCTTTTGTTATTAGAGCATGCTGAGTGGTCTAACCCTAGAGTGTAGTTCAGCAGCTAGCAATATCAGCTTTACTAGCAGTCCTTTGTTAGTAAGTTATTGAATAGGGCAGGTGCACCATTTTTTCTTAAGGCATGGTCCTCTTACTATGGCAGTGCAACTTCTGTGCTCTGTAGCAATCAACTGCTGCTGCTGTTTTGATTTAATACTTTTCCTAAAATACCACTTCTAGTGATAAACTTCTATCATCAATATGTACCCTCTGAATCAATTTGACCAGCCTGAGTAGCAAACGTGGCTCAGGCCTGCTGTATGGTTAAGAGTGCTTCTGCAGCTAACAAACTGAAGAGGAGTATTGGAAGTGTAGGGTTGCTTGCTACAGTATTAATCTGTTAATTACTTGCAGACTTAAGCAACCTTTGCTCTGTTACATAGCTGAAGTTCTCAATGCCTTGATTGGTTTTAGGATGACATATCTAATTCAATTACAGAAATAATAAAGAGCACACTTGAGAGTCATGCTTTGTGCTTTTTCATCTTCCTCAGCTGAGGATATCCTGTGCAAAATAGCTGTGATCCAGCTGCTGTCTCTACCCTGGAGTGACAAGTGTTTGCTATTAATAAGCACAAAATGCTGTTATAAGCTTGCCTTTTTTTTTTTTTTCCCCTTTGTCAGCTCTGTGAAGCAAAATAGTGTCAATGCTGGAAGAAGTGTCTCCCAGTCATACTGAGGCTATTTCTTTCAGTGCTACAGTCACGCTGATTCTGGGGGTGTCACCTCTACTGTTAAAACCTGGTGTATCACCAGTTTTGCTGTTCTTAGATGGGCACTAATGAGAACAGTTCCCTCTGCTAGAAAAGGCTGGGGTAAAACAGATGCTCCCTGTTGCTCAGTTTCCATTAGCAGCAGGATACATTTAGAAATCCAAGCCAAGTTAGTAGTAACTTCCCTCTGCAGCCTTTAGATCTGAAAAGCCTTTAGAAAAGAGGGAGAAATGTATCTCTTGTGTCAGAAGTCAACAACTTAACAACAGAGGTGATACTCTGACAAAGTGTGAATAACAGGGTAAGGGTTGGTGAGTCCTGGATCTGTTAAGGGATAACTGAAAAACAGCTGTTCCTGCTCTAGTTAGAACAAAGTACTGCTGAACTGCCCCATCTTGTCTTTTCAATAAACTTTATCTCATGCTGAGGTGGCAGGTTGTCAATCTCAGCTTTCTTTACGTACAGTGAAGGAAAAAGTAGTTCTACCAGAACTGGACCTAGTAAGATGTTCTCATTGATGAATTTCATTTGGGCTTCACATCTGAGATTTACGTGAGGCCTTTTTATACTGCTGTCATTGATAAATGTGTCAAGAGAGATAGTATTACTACTAGATCATATGCTCTCAAAGTACAGGCTGCAGCCTGAACACCCACATGGGCACGTAAGAGCAGGAGAGGATCTCATCCCCCCTCAGTTGCTTTTCTAGATCAGCCAATAGTTGCAAAATTGTGTAAGAGCAGAGATGCACATACATGTGGAGGAACTATAAACCCTTCTTCGTAGGAAAACTAATTCCAACTTAGGTAAACATACATAAAATAACAGCTTCATAGCTGGAATAGATGTAAAAGTAACATTTTCAGCGATCATTTCTGGATCCCTCTGCTATTACAAGAGCTCCAAGTACTTTGCCAGTAGGAATTAGGGAGCTTTTTTGTTTCCATAATGGGTCATCTGTCAGATTGTAGTTTTCTTTTCCAAGTTAAACCTGAGTGAAAATTGAGGATGAAGCCTATGCTTTGTCTGGGTACCCTTCTCAAGGGAAAGCAATCCCCAACCTTCACAAGCTCTACTGCATACCATTCAAAAATGGGTTGTCGTACCATCTTTGTAGGACGTTGACTTTATCTTCTCAAGTTCCTGGTGCGAGAGTTTTGTGGTGACCCTATTTCAGGACTGAAAGGTAAACCTGCACTTGTTATTTCAGAGTTTTGTATATTTACAACAATCAAAATCAGCCATAAACAGAAGATGCCTAAATGGAGTACAAATGTACATAATCTCAGTGTGATCTCTACGTATTTGTCCCATTTTAACTAATACAACCAAGTTGTAAGATCCTCCCCAGCCTTACAGTGGACCAAAGTAGATTTCCTGCCAGTAATACAGACAGAACGACAGTGTAACTGCTGGTACAGCAGGTAGCCAGCATTAGGCGTCCAGTGCAAGAAGCGCTGCAATAAGGAATCTTTCTTACTTGTACATGCCATCACTTACTGTACCACGTTCTGGTTTATGTCCAGTAAAACTGAGTTAAAGCTTAAAAAGGGGGGAAGTGCCAACAGGTAAGTAGCGTTCCACTACAGATGAACAGGTAAGCTTATTAAGGCTAATGAGTGGCCACAAAAGCTTGACTTTTCAATGTGCTAAACTTCCTATACTTGTTAATCAGCTTAAAAGTTTCAAATTCCATCACTTGCCAATGTGAGTTTACATCTTTTATTCTGAAGGATACTTACACTGCAATCAAGATTAAGAAATCATAAGCATTTTGGGGCACAACCGATTGGACTTTTAACAACAGTATTCGTAGTACATTTATTTTTAATGCTGCCTATAACTCTGCTTAAAGGAAACGAAAGTATTAAGGGAGGACAGTATCTCACATAAGGATTTCTGCAGTTGAGACAGCTGAACAAACATTTTATCAGTTCTAGTTTTCACAACGTAAGTAAATTCGGGTCACTGTTGTGAAGTCTGAACTTTGCTTGATCTTGCTTTTAGCCCCAACAGTTCTGTTTTCAGTTCTCCAGGCTTAGGAGGTATTTCAGGTATACTCTGTTAAAAACAAAGACAGACATCAGTGTTGTGGCAGAAGAAAAACTAAACTCACAAAACAGTAAATTAGCATACTCTGCAAGAGACAGCATTATAGCTAAATTGTGATTGTACCACCCTCTTTTTTTGAGCAAAGTATAATTCTTACATGCAAAACATCTTAAAAATTAACCTATTACCTTTTTGTAATTTGACTTCTATTTCGAAGTAGCAAAATATGATTTGAAAAAAAGGAGGAAAAAGGAAGAACGGGCAGTTTGTTTAGAAGAACAAAGCTTCTTTTTGCCATTTAAGAAAGTAGTTTGAGATGTCCAGCATTGCTTTAAAGCACCAGTTGAAGTTTCCATGCACTCTTTCTCTTGGTGACAGAAAAAAAAAGTCTCACTGCTTCTACCTTTGTTTTAGAAATTAAGCACTGAAACTGGAGATGAAATTTAAAAAAGAAAAAGATACCACATGACATAACATTTTAAAAACCATACCTCCTCAAAATTCGTGCTAGTTTAAAGAGGTGTAGGTCATTAGATCATTCTGAATAAATATGTCTATTTGCCTGTAATGAAGGCTACAGTAGAGACTATTAAAATAAATTCTTATGCATCTATCAATGATGTAAGCCTCATTGCTTAAATTTTGACATAATAGCTCAAGCATGGTTATTTTTTAACTTACTTCTGATTTCAATATACCACAGCGTTTTTAAAAAAACAGAAAGTATACAAGAGCAAGAGGACGAGGTAAGGCTTACAAGCTAGAAGGCCTCCAAGAGACCAAATCAACCATCAATATCCCTGGCGGAAGGTCTCATTTGGAGCCTGGTTCTCTGTGACTAATTTTGCTAGTCTTGACTCTCTGTCATTGTTTCTAACGTAAACTTTTGGTCATCGTCATTTCCATTAGTGGGGGGAAGAAAGGCCTACTTAAATCTAATATTGCCCCTTCTCGCCACTTGTGCATGCTCTTTTCAAAAGCCAGCTTCCCGCGGCACAAACCCCTTCTGAAGACGCCTCCGTAGCTTTCTTACTTTCGGTACCGCGTCGCCACGTCTGAAGGCGGCTCCCAAAAGAAGAGCCGGCCGCTCATTTTTTGCGGTCAGACCGGAGACCCTTCCACACACAACGTCTCCAGCACACCCTCCATCCCGCAGACGCGCTACCCGTCTCCGTAACGCCACCAGCGACCGGAACCGCCCCAGCACTTACAAGGTCAGGCCTGTAGTACCTGTGCACGACCTCGGCGCCGGCGAACATGGCCAACATGCTGGCCGCCAGCGTCTTCAAGTAGGTGGACCAAGGCACGCCGGCGGGCATGGCTGCGGGGAGGGCCCGGGAACGCGGCGCCCTCTCTCTTCCTCACGGAGGGGCTCGCACAAGGAAGCCCAGAAGCGGCAGAGCCGGGCACCGGCCCCGGCGCCACCCGCCCTCTGGCAGCGCTTAGAAGCTCCCCCCGCCCCCCCCCCCCATAACACGCCGGACGTGCGTCATCTCCTCCGCCTCCAGGGCGGCCGCAGCATGGCGGCGGGGGTGCCGAGGCCCGCCCCTCCCGGAGGACTACTCCGCTGCGGGTGACGCGAAAACAAGCCGTGGCGTAGGCCCCGAAACCCTCCGCCACGGAGGCGGCCCTGCGACCCGCCGGCCGCAGCTGAGCCGCCCGCCTCCTCCCGCGGCCCAGCCGGCTGCTCCCGGCCCGGGGCGGCGCGGAGCCGCCTCCCCGCCGGCGCTGGCACCGCCCCCTCCCTGCGCCCCTCCCTCGCCGGCCCGGCCGGCCGGCTGCGCGCTCCCATTGGCCGCCGCCGCTCACGTGACGCGGGGCTGCCCGGCAGGTCGGTTGGGGCGCTGAGGCGCGGGGGGAGGGGGCGGCGGGGGGCGGCCGGCGCGGGCGGTGACAATAGCCCCATCGGCGCCGGGAGGCTCCGCGCCCGGGCATGGAGGCCGAGGAGTTGGGCAGGTACCGGCGGGGCCCGGAGCCGCGCTCGGGCCTCGCGTTGGGGATCGCCGTTCTCCTTCTCCTCCTTCCCCCCCTGCTTCCCGCGGCCGGGGGGAGCCGGGGCCGGGCTGTGGCGGCCCCCCTCCCCCGAGCTCCCCTCCCCGAGCCCGCCCTGGGCACAAAGCGGGAGGGGAGGGGAGGTGCTCCCCGGTGGGCTGCGAGAGAGGGGCGCGGCGAGATGGGCCCAGGGCCGTGGGGCGGCCCTCTGCGCCTGTGGGGGAGCGGGGTGGACGTGGACGGAGGACTCGGGTTGTGGGGCGCGATGCCGCGCTTGTGTATCTCGAGTGGGCACCGGGGGAGGTGCCCGGAGCGGGAGGTCTGCGTGGGAGGGTGCGTGGGGTTGGTGGTAGTACGACGGCGACCTGCGGGCGCTGATGAGGGTAAAGTGGGACTGACGTGTGGTGGGGACCTGCGGGAAGGGGGTGCGTGTGTTTATGAGGGGGTGGGTGGGACAAGGGGGGAAAGTTGGTGCGTGCTGCCGCGGGGGGGAGGTTTGCGGGCGGGCAGCCTGGGGCGGGGTGAGCGCTGCCTGTGTGCCGGGGGCGGTGGGGCAGCCCTGTGTGTTTGGAGGTCGCTGTGCGCTGGGGGGTGTGGAAGGGACAGGCAGCCCTGGTGTGAAGGGGTGTCTGGGTTTGTTGGGGCTGCCGTGGGGACGGGGCTCGCTGTGTGTTAAGAAGCACATGCGTGTGCATGCATACGGTGGGGGCCTCTGTGTGTAGAGGTGGGTTTGAAAATTATTTAATATTTGTTTTTGCTCCAGTGGACATATCTTTTTCTCTTCTCTCTTTTCTTTTTCTTTCATTTTTAGCATGAACTGAAGGGGGGGTTAAATCACTACCTTTTCCTCATGGAACTGAAAATATTTATTTAAATGTTCCATAATATATACATCAGTAATAAAAAATTGTGTTTCTGAACCCGTGCAAGAAAAATGACTAAAAAAATGTATATGAAGCTTAGACGTAGGGGTAAAAGCTCTCTTTGATCTCTTTACCATGTGGTTAGAGGGCTTGTCCATGATATGGTGCAAATTTTCCTCTGTTTCAAGGGAATTTTATTCCCTTTACAAGAAGTAGACTTTATGTACTCATAAAATAAGAAGGCATGTATTACAAGATGTCTGGTCTTGGGTTAGATGCTTTCACATCTCTCTTACTCTGTTCTTCTGCTCTCTATAATTAAGCATTTACTTCATTATGAACTGGATTCTACATGTCTCAGTTGTGTTTCCCAATACAAATCTGAAGATCAGTTTTGTTTGGTCCAGTAACTGCACAAGTATTTTATATAAAATGGAACTCTTTCAGCAGGGGGGGTTGAGGTATTTACTGTACTCTGAAAATCTCCCGTGACTTTGTTAGGCAACTTCCGCAGGAATCTGACAGACCTACGTTCAAATTTATTCTCCTTGATTCAGGGCAGGTATTTGGTTCAAAATCAGTGGCCTGATCACAAGGCTGTGGGCTGTTCTGGCATAATTCTGATTTACAGTAAGATTCTTAAATATTATTAAATACCCATTGCATAATAGAGAATGGTCCCTTCTTTTGAGATATTTAGAATTCTAGAATCATTTAGGTTGGAAAAGACCTTTAAGATCATTGAGTCCAACCATAAACCTAACACTTCCAAGTCCACCACTAAACCATGCGCCTAAGTGCCATGTCTACACGTCTTTTAAATACCTCCAGGGATGATGACTCAACCACTTCCCTGGGCAGCCTGTTTCAATGCTTGACAACCCTTTCAGTGAAGAAAGTTTTCCTAATATCCAATCTAAACCTCCCCTGGCACAACTTGAGGCCGTTTCCTCTCATCCTGTCGCTTTTTACTTGGGAGAAGAGACTGACACCCACCTCGCTACAACCTCCTTTCAGGTAGTTGTAGAGAGCAATAAGGTCTCCCCCGAGCCTCCTTTTCTCCAGCCTAAACAACCCCAGTTCCCTCAGCCGCTCCTGCTAAGGCTTGTGCTCTAGACCCTCCACCAGCTTTGTTGCCCTTCTTTGGACACGCTCCAGCACCTCAATGTCTGTCTGGTAGTGAGGGGCCCAGAACCGAATGCAGTATTCAAGGTGCGGCCTCACCAGTGCCAAGTACAGGGGGACAATCACTTCCCTAGTCCTGCTGGCCATGCTATTTCTGATACAAGCCAGGATGCTGTTGGCCTTCTTGGCCAATAGCCGATCTTTGCTAAATTTCTATATATCTAAAAATTATTTGGTGTTTTTATTAATAGCTTTGAGATGATAAGATTATTTCCTGAAAATTTACTGTTCATGAAATCTTTTCTATGTATTTGTATGGCAGTAGAATCTATGGACAAGAAGGCAGCTGCGTAGGTAGAAGGGAATGACTATGAAGCAGAAGTTTGTGTTGGGATGCGAGGGCTGTATGTGACTAATAAATGTGTGGAGCAAAAGGGCTGTATATGGAAATATGTCTTTGTGCATGGAACGAGACTGAATCTGTGTGTGTGTGAACACTTCTGTGTAGAATAAGTACAATATTTGCATTGGGATCCAGTGTGCAATCAACACTGCCTCACGATTTGTTAAAGCTGTTTAATAATCTGCATAGTAACTAATGCTGTGTGTATTCATAATGCTTTGTAGCCCAGAATGATTCATCTATTCTGTGTCATATCAGATAAAGTAACTGATGTAACATTAAGAAAATCTAAAACTTGGGAAACTTGAAGTCCAAAGAGTTTTAACTCACTTGTGTTGTAAAGTTTCAATATGTTTGATAGACAGTTTGCCTTGGTAATGTGTGCAACAGAGTGTTTGTTCAGGAAAAAAGGGAAAAGCTCTACACTTCACTTACAAATGTTGTGTTTCTTCCACATTATAGCAATCGCGAGAGAACTGTAATGTTAATGTTGGGTTTAACATCACCTGATACCAGCTAAGCAGTCAGACTGCTTAGTGGATTTGCGTAATTTACTGCCTTGTTAATAGAGTCATTGGAGAATGTAAGTGCAGTACATGCCAGCCTTGATAAAGATTGATATTTACAGTCTATTTGGTACATCACTAAATTTCTAAATTGTTTATAAATTATGTCTCTTTTTTTTTTTCTCCCTTTCTAAGATACTACGTGTATCTTCAGCAAGCTCAAGCATTTTACGCATTTCCGTTCCATCAGATGATGACTGCAGCACCTAACATGGAAATCATGACTGAGCAGCCAACTCTAGAGGGCATTCCAGAGCCAAACATTGCTCAGGAGCCTCCAAAAGGTAGTTTGGCTGGGCTGTGCTAAGTGAGCTAAAGCATTAGTAATCGATTGGGGAAAAAAACTGGTCTTAACCTGCTTCTTTGGACCTATTGGATTTCCTTTTCTTGATGCTCTCTGAGGAAGTATTAATTAATTGTATTCTTTAAGTAATGTTTTTTACCAGACAATTATAAAGATAAGAAGTAAACGCAAGTGATAGTATTCACATTGTTCAGTCTCACAAAATTATCTTGTTCCAGGAAAAGCAGATTTTTGTTTCAATAGATAAATGTGTCATTTTTAGCTGATTTCATGGTTTTTAATATTATGTTAGAGAAGTTTTCTTTTTAAAATCTGAGTTCAAAAATTTTTTTTTAAATTTCTGCAAGAGAAATACAGTATAATACTGTTTATTCAAAATTTTTTTTTTAAATGGTGGTTTAGTTTGTTGTAGTAGTCACAGATAGTTAATTGCTTATATACACTAAGGATTGTTTGGTTTTAGTGAGGCTTATTTAAACAAATACAAACAATGCTGGAAAGTGTCCTGTACTTGACACAAGTTTTGTACGTTATACAATTGTACGTTGCCTTTCTTTTCCCCTACTAGGATTTGGTACACTTAGGCTTTACAACAACCATGCCAAGAAAAGATCCCTTGTTCTGTTACTGTGCTTGCTCTTTACCATATAAAAAAAGCACTGATCTCTGCCATGCTTAAATTCTGATTCTATAGCAAATATTCACACACTGAGTTTCATCTTGCTTTTAATATTTTGATATAGGTTAGAGCTCTCTGTACCAAGGTAACCTATCAGCCAGTTCGTGCAATGACATTGCTTGTTTAAGTGCATCCTTTGATAAGCTTCGTTTTTTATTTTTTTTTAGTTTTAATGCATGGCCAGATGAAATCATAGGAAGAAAACCTCCAGCTTAAAATAGTTGCGACTGCTCAATTAATTCACAGTGTTATTCACTACAGTTAGGATGCATCCCAAGTGCTATGTAGTTAGGCTCCTTTTGCAGCTTTATTATTGGATAACATGATGTCACCATGAGCATGTTGTTTCACTGCACTTTCAAGTATTCTGGATGACCGTAATCTTCTGTTATGAAGCTGTTCCCTAATATTTTTGCAAGAATTGGAAGTTGAGTAAGGCCTTCAAAGGCAGGGCTTCAAGATTTACCTAATGTGTGTGAAATTTACAGGAGCATATATGAAAGGCAAAGATTTGGAGTCCAGCTACCTACTGTGATAAAAAAGTAAAATTTCTAGGATTATCCTGTGAAAGGCTGCCCTGGCACTGTTCATCTTTCATGACAGTGTCTGGTTGGTAGGTACCTGATCAGCATGAGAGTTAGGAGAACATTGCCCTGCTTCATTTGAAATACTCTGACTGCTCTGAGTTGGATGTATCTGTGGCATTTTGCCATCACGTGAAAAAACTCCTAACTCTTCAAGGGGTAGGAAAGAAAACGTGCTTATGTGCCTCACCAAGTCTGCACCCCTCTAGTCTCCTCTTCATTGTAACTAGACTATAGCTTGAGTACTGTTACTTAAGGCTTTCCGAAGCAGTTGCTCCAATGATTGGTGGGAATTTCACATGACTTCTGTCCTCCTTTTTGTTTGCACTCAGCTTTCTTCCAAGAACAGCCCAAAAAAAGTTTGCAGACTTAGGGCAGTACCCTGGTACCCACCATATTTATTTATTATCTGAGGGAGATTTTCATCTAGGAATTTTGAAAATAAGATGAAGTCTCAATTTTAAAGTAATAGATTACTTTGGCTCTTTGCTAATTGCTGCTAAATGTGTTTTCATATTTTTCAAGTTGTGTTCCACAGCTTGACATTATTAATGAACAAGGATAGAGAGCCATCTCTGGGTAGTCACGTCATGACCAGTACCTGTGCTGCTTGAATCTCTAAGCTTTAAGGGCCAGAAGATGAGGAAATTTCAAATGAGTGAACAGTGACTACTTCATGTTTACATTTTGTAAATAAAAATTAATGTTTGTTGTCACTCATTCAAATTGAGATCCTGCAGATCTCATATGTTACCTTGCTATATGATGCACTGGACAGTATCTGTCCTGTATACAGTAAATTGTGAATAGCTTATGTAGCGTTCAGCATATGTGTTTGTGTTCCTAACAAGCTTATACCTTACACTGCAGGTAATCCTTGAGACCTTTTGCTTTTGACATGCTGTTCGGTTTCTTCAATTTGTTGTGTAATCTGTAACAATCAGCTTGCATATTTAGAAGCTGAAGTGTGAATAGTAGACTAGAACTTACTGTCACATTCCTTGGAACCTAAGCTTTGATGTTCTGGCATATCCTCCAAAAGAAATGGAACTGTTTCCAAAGGATTGTTGCATACAGCATGTAAACAACATAACCTAGTCATGGGGTTATTCTTGCTTTGTATCCCAAGTCAGCATAGTTGCCTGTGAGTAGTGTGTGTGTCTGTGGTGCAGAGGCAGCCAAGCTAGCTTGGTGTTGAGCCTGCAAAACTGATTCATGTGATAATTGTTTAAATTAATGCATTTTGAAGGTAAATTTATCTGTCTGATTTCTTTTTGTATCCATACATTTAGCTCAGTCTTTTTGAATATCCACACTGCAACATTAGAAATGTACAAAGAGGATATTTGCTGTGTGTTTCAGAAGTTAAAAAAGGAGGAAGGAAAAGAAAAGCCAAAGCAACTGAGCCAAAGCAACCCAAAAAGCCTGCTGCTAAAAAAGAAAAATCAGCCAAGTCAAAAGGCAAACAAGAAAAGATCACAGATACTTTTAAAGTCAAAAGAAAAGTGGACCGTTTTAATGGTGTATCTGAAGCTGAACTTCTGACCAAGACTTTACCTGATATTTTGACCTTTGATCTGGACATTGTAATAGTAAGTAACTCACAGTTACAAGATTAGGTAGAAAAGTGAATAGTCTGTACTCACTGGTTACGATTTACGTTCCTTCTGCTTACTTATCTGTATTGCTTATATGGCAAGATCTTGCAAGATAAAGTATATAAACTGTTTCCTGTGTGTAGAGCTGCTTTGCATTTTCTGTTAAAAATCATAGTAACATAGTTCTAATTTCTGAGAAGCCTAAGGCTTACATATAATACATAGTCATGAGAGACCGTTACTTGACACTTTATTTACTGGAAGCGCTACACCAGTGGCTGTAAACCACACTGTGAGCTGCTCTTCTGACATTGCACATGTAAATGAGACGCTGCTATAAAATTGTCAATTTTTTTAAATGATGATGGAAGGTACCTTTAACACAGTTTTGTTTATTGACAGTAACTTAAAGAGAATTGAATAAGCGTCCTTTCTGTAACTTGATTAAATTCCTGACTAGCAAGCCATGTTCTCATCGTTAAAATGGACTGGTATCTTTGTAGATTGGCATAAACCCTGGCTTGATGGCAGCTTACAAAGGACATCATTACCCTGGACCTGGAAATCATTTTTGTACGTTTTTATTTTCCTTTCTTCTTACAGAATTTGCAGAACTTTGTTAGAACATGTGGCATTTTAATTAAACTCGTTTGGGTTTTGTTTTTTGCTTTTTTTTTTTTTTTGGATGCAGAGAGGGATTTTGCTTTTAACCATCCAAGAGTGAATTAAATCCCATAACTGCTTCTGTCAAATATTGTTCATAAAAAGGAATAAAAGAGGAATAATCAGTGACTTTCAATGCAGGTTTAGAATTGTCACGTAAACACAGTATTACCAAGTAACTTCTTGGCATATTAGTGTGCAACATAAGGAATAAAAATTAAATCTCTAGTACTTGAGTTATCAAGGGTCAGTAGGCATCAATTTCTGATACAAAATAAAACTACACACAGTTTCCCAACAATGCATTTCAGCAAGCCCTCTTCTGTTTGCATTTATTCATCTCTTCTAAACAAGCTTTCTAACTGACAAAAAAGCAAAAACCATTGCCCTTTCCCAGCAGGCATATGCATCTAACATACCTGATTCTCCAGGCAGATATTTTTTCCTAGGTATCTTTCCATTTTAAGTAACATTTTCTTCAGCACGTTCTCATAAAGAAAGATCATACCTGAACTCTGTTGAAATGCTCTGTTTTGCGTACTGGGAGCCATTCCAGCTGTGGCAGCAGGGAGCTCCACGTGGGCTAATTTGCAGCCCTGTGGTACTCCAGCAAAAATGCTTCTGCTGTCCAGCAGACTTGTAAATGAGGCTGGGGTATTTCTCTAGTGTTCTGCAGACTAGCCAGATCGATAGCCTCCTTTACAAAGAAGCAGACCAGATATGCATGCTCTGACAAATCCATGGGTTTGTAACCTTCCCGAATCATTAGGAGCTAGCTGTGGTTAATTTGTGCTTAAGAGATTGGCAGTGTGCATCACCCAGACTGTACTTTTATATGCTAAATACGAATGTAAGATGTCAACGGGTTCTGTCAGAGAGACCCAGTGCAAGGAGAAGTGATGGCAAGGTTGTAAAAGAAAGCTGACACATTGTATTTGCCACACTTTCCCACAAAAATCCATATTGATCACATTCACTCCCTGCTTAAGCAAATCGCAAAATCTAAAGCTCTGTACTGAACTTTTAGAATAAAAGACTGGTTTCCATACACAGGATCATGGTGAGGAATTCCTGTTT
Source organism: Gymnogyps californianus (assembly GCF_018139145.2). Lineage (NCBI taxonomy): Eukaryota > Metazoa > Chordata > Aves > Accipitriformes > Cathartidae > Gymnogyps > Gymnogyps californianus. The sequence continues at coordinate 157,220,674 of NC_059471.1, forward strand.
TTCACTAGGGATTTTCTGTCCTCTTGCAGTAGATAACATAATTTTGGCTATTTTAAACTTTTGTGGATAGGGCAATAATCTTCCCAAATTAACTGATGCTCGGTTAACGTAGATTCTTCCTTTAGCATTCCAGTACTCTGATAGCCGAGGGGGTTTTTTGGTTTTGTTTTCTTTTCCTTAGAAAAAGGCAAATGCATATCTTCCTACTTCACAGGGAAGTGTCTGTTCATGTCTGGTCTAAGTAATGAACAGCTGAACCATATGGATGACCATACCTTGCCACATAAATATGGGATTGGATTTACAAACATGGTTGAAAGGACAACACCTGGAAGCAAAGACCTGTCCAGGTAGGATAACAAGGGGGAATATCGTGCTTGTTAATGAATTAGTAGTTGTGATTATAATTTTGAGCACTTTCTTTTTTAGCAAAGAGTTTCGGGAAGGAGGGCGAATTCTGATGCAGAAGTTACAAAAGTATAAACCTCGGATAGCAGCTTTCAATGGAAAATGTGAGGACCTTGACTTTTAAATGTTTGTTCTGTCAGTAGCTTTTTTTTTTTTTTTTTTTGTCCACTTATCCTATCTTCTTTTCATTTTAGGTATTTATGAGATTTTTAGTAAAGAAGTTTTTGGAATAAAAGTTAAGAACTTGGAATTTGGACTGCAGCCACACAAGGTGCCAGATACAGAAACTGTAAGTATTGATACTGAGAAACAAAACCAGGGCACTCCATTTCGGTTATTTCAAAACTAACGAAGTCTCAGGACTTGCACACACTTACGAGAACGTCAAAGTTTGCCCAAAGTGCAAGGGATGTGAAAGGCTTTTACTTAAATAGAGGAAAGGGGAATACTGCAATTTTCAGACACATCTTTAATGCAGCTTCTTCAGACTTGCAGACTTTATTTGGGAAATGGTGTATTATGGTTAGTAGGTTAGTACATTCTCTGAGGACTATCTAAAATACGAATAAAACATACATGCTTTTATGCTAACTGTCATCTACTTTCATCTGATTCTCTGTGTCCAATTCCCTGTATGTTTGTATTACTGAATTTTGGTACCGAACCATGACTATGGCGCTAGTAGCGCCACAGTGAGGGAGAAAGAATAGTAAGTCCATTGTTGTGCTATTACACACTACAGCTACAGCATTACTGGATCTGGGCATGCCCAAGCACTTCCATCAGACTCAGCCTTCTTAAGCTGATTTGCAGCTTGAAATTAAATTGGACACTTAAGATAAAACAAACAGTTTGATGCAGAGTGCATTAGTCATAGACATCTAGTGCTGGAAGATATCTTAAGAGACCAGCTATGTATCATCACAAATACGTTTGTTTAACCTGTCCTTATAAACAGGTTAAGGCAAAGGCAATTACACTGCCTGCCAAGGTAGCTTGTTCCAAAGTTTCATTACCTTGTCAGTTCAAAAGTTTGGGTTGTTTTTATTTCTATCCCAAATTACTAGTGCTGCAGGTTTAAGCTCGGTTTAAGCTGTCCTTCTCTGAAGGTGAAGTGTTGCCATGAGAGCCTGAAGAACCATTGGTGATAAAGTGCTTGCTTCTTAAGTAGCTCTTAAAGACTTCCGCAGTAGATGTATTTGTAAGAACGATAAATAGTCCTCTATACTAGTACTTGTTCATAAATACTGCATGGTAATAAAAGTCTTGGATACAGTTCCTTTTTCCTGAACTAACTTTATGTCTTTAGTTAGGGCTGTTGGCAGAGATAGAGACGCTTAAGTTGGCTTCAGCCATGCTAACTCCAGAGTTTCAAACCCTGGCAAGTGTGATGCAGACGCACTTGGCCAAGAAGCCAGGCTAATTAACCTGTGATGCCTCCCTCACTGGTCTGGGGTGTTTGCAGGCTGTCACGTACTCCTCTGTGGACTTTGTGGCTCAGAGCTCCGCTTGCTCAGGGAGCTCTGGAGTGTGCTCCACTCTCTGGCATACGCTTGTAAATTGTACTTCTTGTAACACGTACTGGTACTGCTTCTCCTGCAGCACGTAAACAACTGGTGAAAGTTGTCCTTGCTTCAGGAGCTGATAATCGGCCCCTCTCTTCAGGGCAAGACATCTAGCTGGCCAAGAAAAGTGAAAGACTCCTTTTATCCTCTTCCACAACCACCTGTGGCATTAGTTGAAGTTTGTACAAAGGGTTAAAACAGTGAGCTTAACTGTTAAGTTATTGTCCATGCACTAAATATTAACTCATAGCTCAGGGACCAGTAATGCTATTTTTCTTGCTCTTTGTCTCAAGCTCTGCTACGTTATGCCATCATCCAGTGCAAGATGTGCTCAGTTTCCTCGGGCACAAGATAAAGTTCATTATTACATAAAGCTGAAAGACTTAAGGGATCAACTGAAAGGCATCGCACCAAACACAGAAGTGCAGGAGGTGCAGTACACATTTGACTTGCAACTTGCACAAGGTATAGTGGTTATTTTGTTAATCCTTTATTAAAATGTAGTGTAGTGCACAACACAACTAGCTGTTTCCCAAGCAAAAAGAAATAAAGAATGTAAGGGGAGGGGGGAGATGTGCCACCATCTCTAAATCATGTGGTGTAGCATTACAGTTTCCACTCTCCTTAGTACAGTCTTAATTATCGAAGGGGAGCAGGGATTATCTTGTAGAATGTGTGGCTGTTTTTTCAAGTGTTCTCTGATAAAAGCGCTCTTTGATCATTTTTTGTTTTGAATATTAATACTTGAGGTCTTCTCTTTCGGCAGAGGATGCTAAAAAGATGGCTGTCAAAGAAGAAAAATACGATCCAGGTTATGAAGCTGCGTATGGAGGAGCTTACTGTGATCGTGCACTGTATGAAAGTGAACAGTGCAGTTTCTCTTCAAATGGAACTGGTAAGTGCGGTGCTTGGGGCATTCAATCTGGAAACCAGTACTTATGAACAAATACTTAGTGGTATCAACTGCATTTTAAAAACTGTATTTTATTATTTTTGTTTGTTTTAGCAGCAAGTAATGCACAGTACTGTGAGGGGTCATCCTTTGGTGAAGTTCCTAATGGACAATGGATGACACAGACCTTTGCAGACCAGATTCCAGAGTTCAATGCTGGTATGACACGGGAAGAAGAGGGAAGCAGCGCGTAAGAGCTGTTTCGTCTCGGCTATGCATACATGCTGCAGTTTTAATGCAGTGATCAAGATTGGTACCTCGGTTCTCCAACTGAAGCATTTTAATAGTATTTTATCTCCCCTAGTTATTTTATTATAGTCCGAAGTAAGTGTGTGGTAGGCTCAAATCAATGAACTAGATAATTTTAAGGAACTGTCCAAACTTTTTAAAAAAAAGTTAGCCCTTTTTTGTATATGAGTTTTATATTTAATGTAAACCATTTCTTGCAGTTTTTGACAAATTGCATTCTCATTTGTGAAGATTTCTTTGGGGCGTTAATTTTATTCCATAAATCGTAATGTAGTAGTAACAGCAGCAGTATACTTTTTACTGCTGCCTCAATATTTGGATATCTGCTAATCCTTTTATATCCAGAGGGGAAAATGGGAAGTGTACCCTTATCTTAATGAAGTGGTGTTTTTAATCATGCACAGTTAAGCAAATTGTGCTTTTTAAGTCTGCCTTTTACTTTCTTAAGAAGTGCAGAAAGTTGTGTTCTGCAGCTGTGAGTATTGAATATTTTCTGGGTGGGAAGAGAGCGCTCTATTTAGCGATTGGACCATATTCAGGATTAAGGGAGCGGAGACATCATCTCAGGTCACAACACTGGGCAGGAAAATTTGTGTCGCACAGGACAGGGCCTAAATATTCTAGCTGAGCTTGTCTTAGGGTAAGGTGTCGCTACCACTCCATCTCTTTCCCCCTTAAACTCTGATGTAAGGAACTGGAATTCCTTAAAAAAACCAAACAGCAACGGTGGTTCTTGAATTCTGTGGCATTTAAACTCTCAAGTCATTTCTGTGTGATTAGTCTCTTTACCTGACCTTCAGCAGGAGAGAACCCCTTTGAACAGATTACATTGCAGGGAATTGAAAGACCACATTCCCTGTAAAAATCACGTACAGCTATGTTGTTTACATCAGGTACAAGTAGCACAGGGTGAAAGAGGTTTGCAATTTAGCAGTTTTTAACATTCAGTTCTCTTCAATCTGTAAGACCTTAGAGGGTGTTCTCCTTATTCCTCTTAAAAGTGAAAAATACTAAGTTAAATATAAGGGCAGCTGTTCTGTGAATAAGAAGTCAGCTGTAGAAACTGCAGCTCTTTTCTGAGGAACTTGCTTAAACGATACACATTTTTGGCCAATATTAGTGACCGAGAAAGAAATGAGATTCCATGCCTGTGCCTAACCATCATCTTCTTTCCCTCTTTTATCATGTGAGGAAGAGATGATGTAAAAGCAATAAGCTGATCAAAACATTAAAGTTTTGATGATCTTATGACAGTAGGTGCTTCACATACTTGAAAAATAGATACAAACAGTATCTCCACAATCCACGCCGGTCAGAGATTCCTGTACCGGTGTGTTTTATCCTTTCCTCACAGCCAGTGACAGTTGTCATGCATTGAGTGTAACTGGTTAGCATAGATTCTAATCCTGCTGTAACAGCTCTCGCTGAGATCACACACTGTCAACCTGTTGTGAGGCAGGCATGATGTTTACAGTTTCTTCCCAAATTATGTGGCTTAATTCTGAGCGTCTTAAATCAAGAAAGTGTGCATTATGGTTCTGATTGTGTTTCTTAGCTTCAGCATAAAGCTGTTCAGTATATTGTCAAAAAGGTATAGGATTTGTCTTGTCTGTTATTTAAAGTGTACTGTATCATGTATTGCTGTTTACATGGATGTTTTCCTGCAGGTGCTCAAAGTATCTTGCATCAGGGATTTGTTACAATTCAATTTTATTTTTCAACAAAACTAGAAGCATGTAATTAGCACTGCTGAGTATGTAGTGCAGTAGGATATAACTACTGTAAGGCTACTCTGTTTGATGGGAAGGGGAAGGTCTCTTCTTTAATGGAGTCACCTACTAGGTTATCTAGGTATAAAATACAGTTAAGTGTACAATGACCGTTTCACTAAATATTGCAATTCTACGTGTACTCCCTCAGAACTGGTGCTCTTTTCATTACAGTAATACAAGAGTTCTTAATCTGTCTTAAATCTATCAACGTTTCACAATAAAATCAGGAACTGTACTGCAGCGTCTTAGAATGTGCTTTTGCATCTTGCTCGCGGAGTTCTAAATGCACTACAGGATATGTAATACACAGAAACACTGCAAAATAGAGTCACCATGCAACAGAACTCTACACATTAAAATGCTGCATAAGTTTTCATTTCGGGCTGTTTAATGTGGGCTAGACAACTAAGGACACCTTGTATGTAATACTGCAAGTATTTCCTCTGTAGATTTTTCTACCAGCAGACATTGGAGTCTTATTTATAAAGACCTTACCATTAAAACACAGTCTGGCACTGAATTTCACCTCTGTGAACGTTTAATGAAAATACTTCATTGTCAAGCAAACTTGTTTCCTCACCTTACATGAAAGTCAAGATAATCTGAGCTGTGTAACTGTCACTCCAGCCTCCCTCTCCAGCCATAAGCACACAAAACTGATGGTCATTTATTCATATATTTAACAAATACTTAGTTTTCTAAAATCAATTAATTATACAACATGTTGCATCTCAAACTATCACATACTGCAAAACATAGCGTATGGATGCATTTAAGTGGTTTCAGTATCAGCCATCGGGACGAGTTAATTTGAACTTCCCTGAAGGGTCAGGAATAAACCAGTTTTCCCAGAGATCAGTGTGAACACTGGGATAGTCCCAAGGTTTGTATCTCCCATTCCAGTGAAGTAATTTAGCTTCCTGAAGAAAATGCTCCGAGTAACGGCTATCAGGACTCCAACCTGCATGGGTAGATTAAAAAAAAAAAAAAAAAAAAAAAAAAATCCAGTTTTTAATAATGGAAGACACTATAGAGTGAGGTAAACTCAGGGTTTGTTTTTTTTTTTTTAAGAAGTCTGATTAGTATGGTTTCACCTGTTAATAGACAACTAGTTGTATGATAGAGTAGCTTTTCTCAGCTTCATGCCTCTAACGCTGCATCAGCAAAAAATCTCAGCAAGTTTCCTCTCTCTTAACACTTTTAACTTCTTGGCATAGCTGGGGTTAAAAAGAAAAAAAAAAATCCCCTTACTATTCATTTTACTATACCAGCTAAGCCATTATCTTTTTCCCAGGATAATTCACCATTCCTAGGTGAAAGGTAACCACATCCTCCAGAATGCTGAATAGACAAACACTGCCAGGCATCCCGTCTTCTTCCACTGTACCTACTAAAAGAGTGCCTGATTTTTTTTCAGTCTCTCACTATATTCAGATCTTTCATATATTCTTTCCATAGTTTATGACAATATAAGTTAGCTGGTCTTCAAACATGTAACTTTGTCCTTGGTATTTGGTTTTTTCCTTTTTTTATCCAATTTAATGACTATTAGGGCTTGGGGGTTTTTGCGGGGGTGCAACTATTTTGTTTGCTTGACCTGTTAAGATAGTTGCGTAATGACACCCGTGGGGAACCCCCACATTCTGCCCTACCCTGAAGAAAGCAGGACTAATGAGTGTTGGGGGAAGCGGGGATTACATACTGTGGATCGGAGGTATAAAGTAATGCCTTAAGGTAAAGTAAGGTGAGGTCCTATATTGGAATCTTACAAACCTCTCACTTTATTTAGTTCCAACTGCAAACAGTGGGAAGTTAAACTTACCAAGATGCCTTATGTGCCACATAGGATTAATAGTGGAATACTTTCCATGAAATACAATCAGCATTGGAGAGGTTGCCACGCCTCCCCCAAGGGTGCTGCTGTAGAGGTTTTCCCTGCAAAAGGGAAGAAAAAAAAAAAGAAAAAAAAAAGAAAATGTTCAAAACCTCAATCAAAGAATCTTTAGTACAAAAGGCAGAAGATTAAAAATAAGTGTTCTGGCAAAATTCAAAATCATTTTGAACAGACCAGTTTTCAGCATACTCCTTCCTAATGCTGTTAACTGCCTGTATTTGCAACTCCAGTTCCTGTTGAGCAAATTGTTGCTACCAAGCAAAATGGGAGTCAATTCTACACACCGCCTATAGTCTACAAGGCTGACAAAGTTTACAGTAGGAAAAAAGCTGTTAACATAAAGGAATCAAACATATTTTAGCCTGGTTTCTTAAGAAAATGTACATGTTTCCATGTGTTTCATTGCCTCTTTCTTCCCCTTTCCCCCGCCCCCCAGCTTTTAGACCCGTAATTTCACTTCAAATCAGATCTTGCTGAAGTCTAGTTAGCATAAACTAACATCTAAAGGGTGTCAATTTCCTATTAATTTTGTGATAAATCTAGGGCTAGATAAAGCCAAATCACTGTCAGGAGAGGCGTTAGGAGGTAGCAGCCACATGTCTGACCACAGTGTGCTTGAGGCCTGGCTGGCCAGTCGGCACATGGGCGAAGCCACCCCAGCTATGGGACTCCGTGCCACCCGCCTAGCCCAACAAGGAGGAAACCTGGGAAGTACCGAGAGATGCTTAGAGGCCACAGAGCAAAAAAAAAAAAAAAAAAAAAAAAAAAAAAAAAAAAAAAAAAGGCAAAAACCACCCCATAACCTCCCCTCAAAACTGGGTTTCAACTGCTAAGCAATGTATTTCACTGTCATTTCAAAATCCAGCTAAAAGGAACATAAATGTGTTATTAAGGTATAAAATCAACTTTATAGATAAAATTTGCAGTAATATTCATGGAGTTTTTTTCAAACTCTTAAAAAGCACAGCAATAGCTTGTCAGGATGTTACATAAGCAGAGTAAGAGAAAGACACTTGGCTTTTCATTGGTTCACAGGCTTATCATTTGTGTGTCTGTGTTCATTTCTGAAACTAACAAGTAATGCACATAGTCCGATAGCACAAGCTATTCAGTTTCAGTTTAGCCTTACTAAATTTAAATTTAATCCTTTGCAGAGAAAGAAAATAAATGTCAAATTTGCAAATACAGATTAACAGTGAACTAACATAAAAAATGAACAGTGATTTTTTTTCACTGTGTCATGACTTATTCATGGTCAATACCAAAAAAATATCTTTCATGTCAAATTTCATTCATCTATAGAAAAAGAAGTGTTTTCTATTGGTATTTAAGAAATACGGTGTCCAATTACAGTTTGGCTGACATTACAATAGGAGAGACCCCACACAAATAAGGAAACATTCCTCCTTCTTTAAGCCAGCCTCAGGAAGGGAAGATCGTAAGTGGCTTGATCCCAAGTGAGGCTGGTCACCCAAAACAAGAACCACATGTTCTCAGTGTCCCTCAGGATTAACTGTGGTTTGTGATTAAACACGAGACTAAAATTCCAGGTGGCCATTTCCTGGTACACAACTGGTCAGACTTAAGCAGATGGAAATTCTGGAACATGAGTTACTTCGCTTGATGAGATCCCAGAGAAAGACTGCATGGAGTTAAAAAACTTTTGAGAGCTGTTAAACAGAAAATAAAACTGTAAACTGAGTATTAAAAGTAAAGTGCAAAGCTAGATTTCTACACATACTCTACATTTCTTTGCATCCACTTTTCCAACTGCTTTGTAATCCGTTGATGTTTCCATTCCGTCATGTTAGCAACAATTACTCCAGGATTAAAGGAGCAGGTGCTGGGGCTGATGCCAAGATCTCTAATTGCTTGCTTTCTGTAGTCCAGGAATCCCATGTATGTGTTCTAGAAATAAAAAAAGGTATGTTTATCCCCTATGAATCTCTATAAAGTTAAGTGTAAATGCATCTCTCTACCACTCACATGGAGACTAAATACACGCTCCCAAAGCTGAGTTTCGAGATGATGGTTACCTGTCTTGGTTTCCATATGACACAAGGCTGAAAGGCAGGATACTTCCAGCTACTAAATTACTTCTTCCACAGTATTGTTCCATGGGAGTTTGATAAGGCTCTTCCCTCACCACGTGTTTGTCTTTCTGTAGCTTACTCTAAATGATGTAGCATCACATTTGTACAGCTGTAATGCTAGAGGGACTCACTGACAATTCTGGGGAACTCAGCTCAGAAATTAGCCTTTAGACTTCTTTTCCTAAGTTTCATTCCCAATTTGACTAATACAAGTATCATATATTCTGTCTTCATTAGATGTTCCATAAGTGCTCATGGTCTACTGATAGCAAAATACCAAACATAATTCAGTAGAATCCAAAGAACAATAGAGATTTAAATTATTACAGGAAACAACTCTGCATAGCATTACAGAGTTACTACAAAAAGTAGTTCTTAATTACCTGTAAAACTATTACAAAACTATCAGAAAAATAAAAATATAACTTTCGCTTCAGGGAAAATGTATAAAATCTTCTTACATTTGTGGGTAAATACATTCATTATTAGAATTCCAAAATGGCATCTTACCTGCATCCCTACACTTCTAACCATTTCATGTGTAGAAGGCAGATCACAATCATCTGAAAAAGCTGCAGCATGTCCAGGAGCTAACTTAGTATCGTAGAGTTCCTGGATGTCACCTGATTACAGAAAGGTCAAAAGCATAAGAAGAAACCTACTTCGCTGCTACAGAGTTGACAGGATAACTTCTGTTCTCATATATGTTACTTACGAACATACCAATTTTAGGGGATAGCCCAGATACTAATGAAGGCTGAATTTTGTAATATGGGACAATTTTCAAATTTGAGTCCTGTACCTGGATGTCTAAGGTCTATCTTTAGATATTATCATCAATATTCAATACATCCATATTCTGGTCTGAATGTCCAAAATCAGCTACAGCAGAAGCCAGTTACACTGTTAAGAAGCCTGGTTACAAAGTTCTGCATTCATAGAGCTTGCCTTTGGAGAGGGAAGGCACAGGCAATTTTTCTGAGCCTCAAGTCCCACAAAAGTGCCACTTCAATCTCTTGCACAGATCAGGTTTTTCCTGGTGTTATTGCGTTTATACCTCCTAGCAAGATACCTGGATTCACAGCATTGGCCAGGTGAAGTGTGCCTGTCACACTTGACCATCCCTGCTGGCTTCACAGACCACCCAGCTCCTTCCTGGTGGAGGGAAATAATGTAACACATGGCATCTCACTCATCACCTGACTAGCAGGTACCCATGATGTGCCAGAACAGTTTCAGGGCAGGTGGGAAGCACAGCGCTGCCACAGCAATTGAGTGAGTCTACATCCAAACCCCCTACAGCTACCAGCTTTGCTGCTGGGCACAGGTCCGTCACAGGTAAGATGAATTATCTTGGAAGGCCACATATGGCCCAGTAGCCTGAGGTGAGCTCATTAAAAGATGAGTAACCGAAAACAGTCCCCATCTGCAAACACTGGAACTACTACTTCTGAAATAAGCAGAGATTATTTATTTGTCTGAACTCATCAGCTATTTGGAAAACTTGGTTTAGGACTCATGTCCCACCAAGAAACAGAATTTGAATTAATGGGACACTTAATTGTTGAAGATCAACGTGCCTTGCTAAGCATTTTCTTCTCCTCATTCTAAATAGCTTCTGCTTTTCAAGAAAAAAAACAGAAAAAGGGGGGGAAAAATCAAACCAAACAATTCTGGGCTGACACCCCAAGTTCAGTATGTTTCATTCTTACTGCTTTGCAGAAAGCAACGACCAACAAATAAACGATCCCAAAGTTAAAGCCCGAAAGCCCCATTCACTCCTTCCCCTGTCAGAAGTCTCATTCACTCCGATTGCAGAGACATCTGACAGAGAGCACGGTCTCACATTACAGCTAAGACATGGGGAGCGGCTGCCAGAACAGGCTCCCTCCCTCCGCCTCACTCCCACACGTCCATCTCTATTCCCCTCTTCTGGGCCCTATGATTGCGTGGCCCAAGGGTGAGCAAGATAGGCTGGCTGAAGCAAAGCTAAAAAAAAAGATTTAAAAAAAAAAAAAAAGGTTTGGAGTTTGGTTTTTTTTTTTTGTACCACTAGTCTTCTGCCAGGTCAACCAGCTGAATCAGCTTATTCTGCAGCTGCACAACTGTAGATACGACACAAGTAACAGGAGCTGCCTGGGGACAGGAGAGGCCACTTCCGTCAGCAGCAGCAGCCTGCCATGAGCTGTAACGTGAAACTGCACCTTTATCCTGCGGCTCCCGAAACACCATCAGCTGACAGAAGCTGACACCCCCTAATGAAAGAGAAAGCCCTACCTCCCCTCTGCTCCTAGCCACACTGCCTTGACTCCTACCAGGGAACTAACTCAGGCTGAAAGTAATTACGTTCCTGGTGAACGCCTGCGCAGCTGCAAGGAGGGATGCAGGGGAAGTGCTGGGCTCAGCTTAAAGTGCTCGTGACACTGGAGTGCCAATGAAGACTTTATGAACCTTTCAAAGAGTTAAATATTGCTGTTGCCCATTGATGACAGACAGAACAACAAAACCAGAAAGCAGAGATAACCACTGGAAACACACGTGCTGAAGAACTGTGATATGAAGTCTATTGCAAATTAAAATGAGATAGGCAAGAGCAGATTAATCATATTTTATAAAGTCCCCTTTAAGTGCAGATGTTCTGAAATCTGCCACTAAAGAGACAAAACTATAAAAAGGTGCAGAGAAGCAGTGGAGAATAAAATTATACTCGTGTCGTGTAAATTCACTGATCTTAATGTTCTTACAGCAACGATTAATTTAGGCCAAAAAGTTTTATAGTTATACTCGTTATACTCAGTCCCTTCCAAAGGAAATTTTCATTGGAACATCCCTTTAATGTTTAACAAGGAGAGATAAAATGGTTTTATTGTCCCTGTGTACTGGGCCTGGCTAGGATAGAGTTAATTTTCTTCATAGCAGCTCGAATGGTGCTGGGGTTTAGACTTTTGACCAAAACAGTACTGATAGCACGCTAACGTTCCAGCTTTTGCTGAACAGTGTTTGCACAGCATCAAGGCCTTCTCTGTTTCTCACTCTGCCCCCGCAGGGAGTAGATCAGGGGGTGCGCAACAGGCTGGGAGGGGACACAACCAGGCAGATGACCCGAACTGACCAAAGAGATATTCCATGCCATAGAACGTCATGCTCAGCAATAAAAGGGGAAAGAGGGGGTCTTGGGGGGGAGGGGGTTTGCCAGCTTTTGCTCGGGAACTGGCTGGGCATCAGTCAACCCACTGGAGGTGGTGAGTGATTGCCTTTACATCACTTTTTTTGTTTTATTCTCTCTTCTTCCACTTATCCTTCACTTATTAAACTGTTTGTTTGTTTTATCTTGACCCTCAAGTTTTCTTGCTTTTATTCTTCCTTTCCTCTTCCCCCATCCCACTGGGGGTGGGGATGGGGGGCAAGTGAGTGAGCAGCTGTGTGGTGCTTAGCTGCACACCAGGGTTAAACCACAACACTCTGATTAAAAAATGTTATAAAATAACAAGAAAACAATATGATAAAATAAGGGAGGACAACAACTCCACAGAGAAAAAAATACATACTGGGAAACAGAAGAGAAAAAAAGCATAAATTAATCGTTAAAAAAATAATTGCTCCTCTAATTAGATTTCTTTGTACGGAAAAAAAAAAAAGATATTTCAGGATTTGAATGTCTTCTAATTAGTCCCATTTGTCTAGGAACTCTGAAATCTTTGATCATGATTCTGCAAATTGCTATGGATTCTGAGCTGAAGATGCTCAAAATCATATTTTGAGTGTTTGGAATTTTAACCCTTTGAGTAAATTCCTCTTGCTCTCAAGAACAGCAATTCTGAATAAGGAACTGGCAGCATTTGTGGGAATTCAAATACTAGCAGGAAATGCATGTCACACACTTAACGATAAATATTGCAGCATCTAAGTGAAATCCATGATATCTTTCAGCAATTGACCAGGTTCAATTAAAATGAAACCCATACATACAATATTGATCAAAATCAACTATTCAAAAGATGCATGAAGTTCTTCTTCAGACTTTCCTTTAAATAAACAGATTATTTGTAGTTTTCCTGAGTGCAACGCTCCTGGCAGCTGCCTCAGTTTCCATTATATATCATACTTCCAAACGACTGTAAAAGCTGCAATAACTTTGATTTTAATTCTGCTAGAAACTGCTTTTTGGATGACAGCTTACCTTGAACAATGATATCATCATCCAAATATATTACTTTCTCATGTTTCTGGATAAGCAAAGGAAGATAAAATCGAACGAAGTTCAGCTATTAAACAGAAAAAAAGGTAAAGACTAAATGGTAAAGTTGTTTAATGTAGTAGTCTCACGCTTCTGTCTCTATTAACAATCAGTTTTAATTTCTCTCTTCATTGAGCACTAGCCAGCGATCATTTGCTTCCTCCCCCTCAGTTTTACTAGTATCTTGAATCCATTATTATTATTAATCATCCCTATTTTATTTACTATGGCCCTAACCAAGCAGCCCAAAACAGTTGCTTCTTCACAGAATCATTTAGGTTAGAAGGGGCCTTTTGAGATCATCTTGCCCAACCCCTCTTCTCAAGTAGGGTCCACCCGAGCAGGGTGGGTTGGGTTTTGAATATATCCACAGATGGAGACTGAACAGCCTCTCTGGGCAACCTACCCCAGTGTTTGACCACCCTCACCATAAAAAAAAAAAAAAAAAAAAAAAAAAAAAAGCTTTTTCTTGCACCCAGAGGAAATTTCATGTATTTTAATTTGTGCCCGTTGCCTCTTGTCCCTCCCCTCGGGTATTTATACACATTAATAAGATCCTCCTGAGCCTTCTCTTCTCCAGGCTGAACAGCCTCAGCTCTCTCAGCCTCTCCTCATATAAAAGATGCTCCTCCAGTCCCTTAATCATCTTTGCAGCCCTGTGTTGGACTCGCCCCAGTAACTCTGTATCTTTCTTGTACTGGGGAGCTCAGAACTGGACGCAGTATTCCAGATGCAGCCTCAACAGTGCTGAGTAAAGTGGAAGGATCGCCCTCCTGGACCTGCTGGCAATGCTCTTCCTAATGCATTTTTACAGCATACATCATACAAAACACTTCAAATTTAATAGTGTCATCACTCCACTCTATAGGAACGATTTGACTGACGGCACAGACGTGGGATAACAACTTCTACAATAGCAACAAGGAACACAGCAGAGGGAAAGAGGACTGAGAACATAAGAGCAACCATACTGACTGTTAGTCATTAGCCTCTGAATTAACCCTGGACATGAGCAGAATGCAGCCAACCCAGCATCATGAAGGCACAAAGAACACTATTAGAACTTCCCTCTAATAAACTGTGAATATATTCTTAAAGATACAACACATTCAAATTACCAAGTTTATGCCACCAAATAATGAGGTCCCAGCAAGACAGACAAGTTGCAAGGAGCTTGTTACCGTGCACTTTTCCTTCTTGAGTGAGGGCGTAGCATTTGGACCTGACATGGCTTCTCTGGCTTACACCCTCCCTGTGTAATGGAACAGAGATCTACGACATTTTAAAGCCTGTAATAAGCTGTAAAAACCCTGAAAATCTGTTATATGGTGTTCATTTACTCACAGGCTGCAGTAGCTCAGGACGTGATGCATCTTGTCTGATTTTTCCTTTTAGTACCATAGGGTTGAATTCCACAACCTTAAATTTTATTTCTTTCAGTTTAGAATTTTCAATCCATTTTCTGTGAAAGAAAAGAAGTGATAAAACAAATATTGAGCATGTGGCAAGTACTTCCAGTATTAAATTCACAGACTCAGAGCAGAATGAGAGACCTTGAAAGCTCACTCAATCTATTCTATCCCAAGACAGAATCACTTATGTCTACAGCTATTGCACAGACATTTAACCTGTTCTTAAAAAAAAAGCAAGCAAAATAAAAAACAACACCCAGAAAAACCAACAAAGCAAACACCCCACACCACTGCCAAAAACAGAGACTCCACGTGTTGCCCAAACAACCCATCTTTCACCATCACTGGCATTAAACAGTATTTTTCTAGGCTTTCTTGCTATAGTTAAAGACCCTTTTTTCTTATCCTATCTACTGTGCTTTTAAAGCAGAGGTTAGTTTTCTCCCTTTTACAGTTTTACATTCTTCAACATGACTGCCACATCACCTCCTAACTGTATTTTCTTTAGACTAATTTTTTTTCATTATTTTGTCAGACTTCTTGACACCGTTGCTTAATTCATCCTCTGACCTCTCTTCTAAATCCTTCCTGAAGGCACCTAAAACTAAACACCACACTTTTTCTGATGCGTTAATAATGTCTGCAAGGTGAGAAGAAGTTTCCTCACATCTCCTGTTGTCATATATGTCAACATGTATATCCACTATGATGCATGCCTTTTTTTTTATTTTTGAATCAGTGTGGTCAGTTACCAGTCATGATTCTGTAGTTTTCATCATTTCGTCACATTTTACAGTCCATTTTTCCAATTCATCATGATTAGTTTGTTTTCAGCTCTTGTCCTCATCTGCTGTCTCTTTTCCAGCTTCATGCCAACTGCAGATTCATAAAGAACATTCTCCACTCTGTTATCCAGGTTACTGATGAACTGGATGGGAAAAACTCCCTGTGGAACCCCACTCAATATATCTTTTCACTTTGACACAAATTGTGGGTACACAGGCTACAGAAGTGCAGTAGCCAGATGTGAGAACTGCTAAGAAATCTGCTTTAACTTTGATTCATACCTTCCTCCTCTTTTAGACAATGTTTGCAAATTTTAACACCCAAACATGCTTTCATTACAAGCTTTTTTGGGCCTCTATTTATAACCTTTAATACACCCTCTTAGCTGAAATTAAACAGCAAGTTTTTCTACTCTGAAGCTTAAGACACAGCGCCAGATGAGAGGTAAGTGCAGTGCCACAAAGTGGGATTGTGACAAGTAAGCATGTATATACTTACCTTACTACAGACTCTTCTGCAGCTGATCTACAGAAGGCAGAGAGGCACAGGTATGGGCGTGGTCTGGCTATGTCACGCCCCTTTACACCAGTCAGTGCCTTGTGTAGGGCAAAATGGTCCTTTTTCCTACATGTAGAGAATCCTGGGGATTGCTACCAATAGCACTACTTAAATAAAAGGCAGAAACATTTGCCTGAAAAGTCCTCCAAAGTCTATGCCCATGCTAAGGAGAACAACAACCTGGTCCTAACTACAGCATGAAACAAAGTAAGGCTGGTATATACCGAATATGCGGGATGGTAGTCTTCAGCCCAACTATGTAGAACAAAACATTAGCCTCTGTGTTGCTGTAGATGCTACTGATTGCTGCTATAGCTGCACCCATTCTGCCTGCAGCAGCGCAGATTACAACTGGGATTTCTTCTTCTATTTCCTCAGGACTCTCCAAATCAACTATAAGAAACAAAACTACGCATTATAATAGAAAATTAAGAATCTTTTTGTATCAGATCTGGGTCATAGGAATGAGTATGTAGTTCCATAAGCAGTGGAATCATATCACAATCACCCCATTTCCTTACCACATCCTATACACATCCACATCTGGCAAGGCACACAGCATGACCTGTCGCTAATCCAGAACTACATGCAGGTTGACTGGACTGTTGGATGCCTCCAAACAGAATTTATAACAGAGTTCTCGGCATCTTCTACTCAGCAGAGGCACAATTCAGCCTGGCCTCCATGTAGCTGCTTATTCACATGAAACCTGAAGAAGTTTGAATACCTTTGAGACTTCTACTTCTCAGTTATATTTAGTACAAATTGAACAATAGGTTCCAAAATTATCAAAGGAAGGAGGTAAGTAGAAGAGATGGTGCAATTGCATGAGCTTCATTTCTTTGGGAAGCAGGCTAGAAAGGAAGAGTGCAAAATTTTGTACCAGCAGGAAGTTGCTAATGATAAAAGGAAAAAAATCTAAACAATACTGAATCAGTTCACATTACTGATAAGGAAGATTTTTATCGCTAGCACTGATTAACTTACAGAACTTATATGGATATATTTACACTGGTTAAAACATAGCCATCAGACTCATAACAGCCCCAACAAAAACATACTGGAAAAAAATGGTTTAGACCAAGACACAGTTTGTTTATCTTGAGAACAGTGAATAAGCTAATAGTATAAACATTTAATACCAGTCCAACCATATCAACCCTAGCGGGGTTTCTGTCACTATAAAAATTTCAGCAAAAACATCTGCTGTAAATTATGTCAAGATTCGATGATCTATCTGAAATGAATAGGTAGGCCAAGAACATTCCCAAAGGGGCAAGTTGTGATCAAAGTTTATTATCACTTGACAATTCAATACTGTTCAGAACAAATAAGGATATACTCCAGCTTCCATCTACATCAGTGACATCTGGATAAAAATTTGAATCAGAATGACAATTCTTAGTCATTACTATCGATCTCCTACTATTTTATTCAAGTAATTCAGAAGCAAAAAATTCCGCATCCCAGACTGTATGCAACTGCGTGAGTAGCTCATTTACTGCATGGCAAACAGGATTCAGTAAGACAAAAAGCACTGTTCAAATGAAGAGATAAGGAATATAAAACAAGAACACAAACAAAACAGAAGTACAAGTCATTTACCTGTTTCATTCTTTAATGCAGATGGCACTTGGTGAACTTTGTTATACAGAATGGCGCACACAGTTAAGACAAGTAGTAACAGTAAGATCTGGTTAACTGAAACAAAAGGGAGAATTTGTTAACAATCAGTATAATAGCTAATTCCCAAGTACCTTTTTTTTTAAAATCCAATTTGCAACCAGTACATATCATAACCTGTATTTGCTGTGTTTATCAAATTCTCCTTTCTCGTTATTTGATCAAGGTAAAAATTTTATGTTGAAAACATAATAGTATCTCTTCCCCATTACAATAATTTCCAACTATCTCATTTTCATGGATAATTTGTTCACTAAATCATTAAGCTCCCATTATATATGGGTTATACATACTAGGAAATTCACATGTTTCTGAATTTTACCAGGAGCCTTGAACTTTCTTTTCTTGGCTAGTTTGTTATCTGTTTACCATCACAGTACTTCATGGGTTAATTATTTTTACCTAGCCCTTTCCTTCTCTCATGCTTCCCTGATCAAACTTGAAACATAGGAGAAATTTTTTTTTATTTCAGTGTTCAGATCTTCAAGGTGTGTTTAAAAAAAATTCTGAAAATACTAGAAACACAAACCCAGCATGCTACTGAAACCAGAAATGTTCTAAATACATAAACATTTTGACACAGTTACTTTAATTAGTAAAACCAAAACAAAGCATGCAACAGCGAAGACCTTACTTTATATTCTGATTTGCAGTTCCTACCAGACTGTCTTGTACAAGTTTAAGTTATTCAACATAAACCAACCATGAGCAGGTACCAGGACAGTTCACTGAGTACAACAGGGAAGGAATACATTGCCATCATCAACAGTGACTTTGATGATGGGAGTTCTTTGTATCAGACTACTTTGTTACTTTTGCACAACCATAAAAGGTATTTAAGGTGTACAAAAGAGCAAAGGGAACAAAGTTTTGAACTATTTCAATCAAAAGGTCAACTGGGCATGAGAATAAATTGAAATCGGTAAACATACATCACCAAGCCTGCATGAATTAAAACCAGCTGAGGAAACAGCCCACTGACTTCAGAGAAATTTTGGGTGCATAACTGAATGCACATTTTCAGTCACTGACCCTGACAGCTGATGAGAACCCCAAATTTCTTGGGGCCACACCTCAATTGCGAGTATGAACAGCATTAATGTGCAAAGTTCTGTAAAAAAGCCAGGTTCAGTGCTCTAGGCACAACCCATATGAAACCAGCAGCTACCTGCACTCTTAGTGGGAAACTCCAGGCCCCCCAGTCTCATGCAGTAAAGCAGCAAGTAATTTTAAATTAATGAGATTTATGGCCATACTTATCTGACTTAGTTAACAGGAAAAGACTTATTTGTATACTTAAAGTTAAGCATAATTTAGCAAAATTAGAACTATAAATTGGCATGCAACTGTGACAACAGTTACATGAGAAATTGCATTTGACATTTCTGTCCTCTTTTAAAAATATGTATTTCAAATGTTTTTAATCTCTCTTACTTTTCTTTAAAAGAGCCATGTGTCCTGTTGGATGAGAACTGTGATCTGTGGTAAAATAAAATAAAAAAAATAAATTAAAAAAAAAAAGAGAGAGAAAAATCATTAATACCAGCAGTGAACACTCGTTAGTTATTTCAGGGACAAGGTTTTGCATCATCAAATTTTACTGTTGACCTGGTAAAAGTAAAACTGACCTCTATCTTTGTAAATAACTTTTTTGGAACAAGTAACTAATATTCTGGGCTAGAACTATTACATATTTTAATTTAAGCTACTAATAGGTTGAAAAGAACAGCATTTTAATAAATTCCATCCAATCACCTACATCAGTACTAAGATTTTTTTAACAAATTTTAAAGCAACGTGCAAAGAAGTATTAAAACACCCACTGATGCAATTTGTAAATACATTTACATTTATCTCTAATTTCACCTAAAACATAGTAACAATCATAAATACTAATCTCTTGCTGGAGTACGTTCCCAAACATATGGGAATCTTACACTGGAGCCGTGTCTTTCAGACTATCAGAAAATTTCAGACCAATAGTGAAAATATTTTCTAACAGCAGTACCCTTCCACTAACAGTAAGGGGGGAGTTTGTGCAATGTAGTTTGTATTTAAGCACATTATTTGTGATGCTGAAGAAAATGAGGTAGCCTTCCCTAAAATTGTACTTGTAAACCAGGCCCAAGACTTTATGCCTGAGAGGACAGAACATAATCCCTAAAATACAGGATTATGGGAAATACAACATTCACTTGAATTCAGGACCCAAAACTACTGTTTATGAAAAAAAAAAAAAACCAAAAAAACCAACAGTAAAAAACACCACCAGAAGTTGGAGCGGGGGGGAGGGGAAAATACAACTGCGTGATCTAACCTTTATGCTATGGTAGTGGTATATAGGACAGAAACCAATTTTTCCTGTTTCCATACATACAGATATGGACACATTACAGCATAGATAAGGATACCCAATGGTTTCTATGCACACATAAAAATGAACTTTATTCCGACTCCTTGAGAAGACAGACGGAACAGCAAGAATTCTTGAAACCTGAGTCACAAAACCGACTGCCTCTCATTGGTTAACGCTCAAGTTCAGGCAGCATCCTAAATTAGTCTCTACTTCGACTAACAAGTTAAATGACAATAAAAATACAAAAAAAGCTAAGATGTGGCTTTGTTTACAAGCCACTTATATTCATATGTATTTAGGTCCCAACAGATGACTAAACCATAGCGAGAGAGGAGTATTTCTGAAAGTCCTTTCACATCTGCAGTACTTATCTACATTCCAGCAGCCCACTCTCTTCATGTGGCATTAATTTACACAGAGAGGAACTGAAGCTTATCGTTTGGAAAAAAAACCACTGCTGAGAAAGCCCTTCTCTCACGCATTACACACCAGTATTGTCTTAAAAGTTTACTCATTTAGGTAAGCAGAGAGACAACAGAACCCCCTACACTCTTGGAGTAACTAATCCCACTTTAGCTAATCACAATCTTCCACTGATTTCCATAGAGCTGACTACTACCTTTTAATTAACATTTGTAATGATAGTCACAAATACTGATGATCACTGCAAGATGAAAGTTGGATAGCCACAGCTTCATGGTATCTTCAGAAATTATTAAATTAACATAAACTGAACCACATTTTAAACTTTAAAATACAAACTCAGAGAGACTCTCATACAAGTTTGAGTTCTAAAACTACAGCATTCCTAAGTCTCAGAAACTCAGACTGATCACCCACTGATTTTTAAGGAAAGAGAGGAATATTTGTTCCCCTGCAAATATTTACTCAATTTTTCCTGACTTTAGACATTAGTTCCTGGAATCTGGCAGTCGCTAACTCAGTTGCCAAATCCTGTAACAAAATGAGGGGCTGCAGAAGGGAAAGCTCAGAAACAGTGACATTACTGCTCAGATATTTCCTGCTTAATTAGTCTTTTTACCTCTTCAAAGCAGCACAGTATTCAGGACTCCTCTCTCCTGAAGAGCTGTAGAGCTATTTACTCGGATCCTAGATAGCCCACAGCTGTAAGCACTCTTGCCAAAGCTTCCTTGACCATCATCCTCCTTTGAAGTCCCCCGCACAAGGGCCTTACAGGGCACAGTAACAGTTTTAAGATTCAATTCCTTTTTCAAACTCTTCAAAGTTTACTTTGGAGTTGTGCTGGTTTTCTTTTCTTTCTCTGCTGCTGAGGAATAGCACAGAGTCCAGACGCCGCACTGGAGGAATGAGAGCCCATAAACCACTTCCAGATGTGCCGAACGATGATGCAGCCCCAGATCCAGCAAACTTGCCTCAGAGCTTCAGCTAGCAGATTGCAAACAAATCCCATAAGACAAAAAGTCTTAAGGGGGTGGGGGAAAGAGAAGGAAACAAACCCTTCCAGAAGTTACTTCAACAGTCTAGCTGCAGGTTAGGTTTCTAGTCATTATTTACGGTAAATGTGAACAGGTAACCAGTGTGCAAGAGCCAAACAACAACATGCCAAACTCAAACTGAAAGCCGAAGTTTTTCCAATGTCTGTTTGCAGCGTTCTTGCGAGTCAAAAGCTAAGGGAAACTTGCAAAATTCATCTCTGAACACGCATTTTGACTTGAATCATCTCATTTCCAAATCTTTGAGCAGTTAAGAGAATCTGAATCCACAGGTTTGGTTTAGATTCAAAGGGACCTTAGATCCAGGTAACCAGCACATGTTGATACTCTGCCCCCTAAGCTCTCCTGGAATGCTTTTGCAGTTTTATTTCTACACCACTTTTTTATTCAAATTCTCTCCTGCCCTTCTAAGAGCCTCCCTTCTATATGATAGGTCACTGTTTTGTCACAAGACTTTCCTGAGTACTGAAAGGAATAATAATAATAATCTTCAATTCTAAACCATTTTTCATATTTTCAGCATGAGGCAGTGCAAAACTTATGAGTATTCAGTCAAGGTTTTAAAAATCTGAAGTGTTTTAAATGAAGATTGTTGTTCCATTTGCAGGAACTGAAAATGTGGGTTTTCAACTGTATGTCTCAAACATGCCAAAACTATTATCTGTGTCTGATTTTGTACAGAAATCCACCTTTTGCAGAGCTCCTTGAAGGAAAAATAAATGAAGAGCTATACATAATGTGCTTCACGTAGACAGCCACAACTATCACTACTTTTTCTGTACTATGGTGGGGTTTTTAAGCTCTATTAAGCTCGTGTTCATCAAAATCCACCTGTGTTTTTTTCATCGCCCTTTCATTTTTATGTGCCTCCTGAACAGACCTAAGCAGCACACAGCTGTATGAGCCTGCAGCATTGGGACCACCTGCTTCACCTGGCAGCAACCCTTGGATTACTGGCAACCCAGTAGCACCTCCTCTGGATTTCCCTCAGCCTCACAAGTTTATATTCTCACTTAACACCCCCCTCACACAGGAAAGAGAGCAGCTTCGGTCCAGCAGAATGAGATCTTTGGGTTTACTCAGATCATCCACTGTTAACTGTAGAACTGAAACCTTGTTTCTAATCTCAACCTTCAGTGTTTAAACAGCAACTCATTTCTTTCTCAGATGCATACCTCGCACGCAGCATACCTCGCCTACCACTAGCAAGTTAAAAAAAAAAACAACCCACCCTGCTACACATTTCTGAGGGTTTGAACACAGAGCTGGCTGCCCTAAGCTAAACAGCACACACCACACCCGTGGTGACCCGAGCGCCCCAGCAGCCCGGGCCGGCAGGCAGCAGCCCCAAAGTCCGGGTGCGCTGCAGGCAGGCTTGCCTTCGCCAGGCGCCCTTGACAGGACTCCCGCCGAAGCAAGGCCGAGACCGGGGGCTCCTAAGGGGCGGAGGGAGCCGTACAGAGAGAGGCCTGTGGCAGAGGCGGCCGTGGCACAGCCCAGGGGGTGCGCCTGAGGCCGCCGAGGCGGCGGCGGCGGCCTCCAAGTCCCCGCCCTGGCCCGGGACAAGACGCAGCTCCCTCGCTGCGCCTCTCGGCCGGCCCCCGTCACCGAGGGGGAGCAGGCCCGCACCCAGCAGGCGATCACCGCCTCCCCCGGCCGCCGCGTGGAGGACACCGGCGGTCGGAGCTCCCCCTCAGGGACAAGGGCAACCAACCCTGCCCGGGCGCGGGCCCGCGCTGTGCCGCTCGCCCCGCCGCCGCCACCACGTGACCCGCGGCAGCGCCCCGCCGCCACCCCTTCCCCCGCCGGCCTGCCGCGGCCGCGCGGTGCATTGTGGGAGTGGCGGTAAGATGGCGGCGGCCGCCGCTGGACTGAGCTGGAGGCGGGTGTCTTCCTTCACGGGGCCGGTGCCGCGCTCCCGCCACGGGCACCGCGCGGTCGCCATCCGCGAGCTGGTCATTATCTTCGGGGGCGGCAACGAGGGCATCGCCGATGAGCTGCACGTCTACAACACGGGTGCGCGGGGCGGGGCGGCGGGCGCGGCCCGCCGCGGGCGGGGGGCAGGGAGCGCGCGGGGCGGGGCCGGGCCGGGCCGGGCCGGGCCGGGCTGGGCTGGGGGCGCCCGGGGCTGTCAGGCGGCGGGGGAGGGGGGCAGCGGCAGGGCTGTCACGTCTCTAGCCGCCGGTGGCACCGGCCTCCTCACAGCGGGGAGCATCGCCCCCCCCCCCCCCCGGCCCCCCGAGCCTCCTGCTCTCCCCCGGGACTGCCCCCGGGGGGGCTCGGGTGAGCCGCTGGCGCTGAGGAGGCGGCGGGCGGGCTGCCCCCGGGCTGAAAAGCTGCCTAGAGCCGAAGGGGGGGGGGGGGGGGGGGTGGCTGGAAATAACGCCTGGGCGAGGTGTCCTCCCGGGGTTGTGCTGCGCCCTGGCTGATGTTGCGGGGTTAATGCTCCTTTTCGGGAAAAAGGAACCTGGAAAATGCGGCTCGCGCCTGTTCGGCTTCCCCAGCCCCTCGTCCTGGGGTGCAGCGTCTCCCCTGGCAGGTCTCGGCTGAATGACTGCAGGCTGGATTAGCCCCCTCGAGTGTCCAGATCCCCCTTCTTCCCTCTGGTGGCAGCTCACGAGAGCGGAACGCGCTGAAATAGAAATCTTGGGTAGAAAAGTGAACATGTTGGCATTGGGAGCCTTTCCAAACAGGAAGCTGCCCAAGACCGTTTTTATTCGTGAAAGATTAGATGCCTAAATAGTTACTGTACGGGATGCTGTGTGAGGCTGGAAAACTTTTGTGTAATTTCAGAGCTTTGGCTGAGACGGGAGAGTTAGGTGACTGATCTGTGCTTCTCAGTCAGCTGGTGTTGGCTGCTTGTGCAACATACCAAAAGCATGAAAGTGAGAGCTTGTTAACTAGCCTTTTAACTTGCAAACTTTTAAGAATCATTCAAAAATTAGTCTTATCATGCCCCACTCCCCCACCCCAAAAAGGTGGTGGTATTTTTGCTGAGTGTTTTTGAGATAAAATCTGGCAGCACAAACATGTTTTGGAGGTAGTTTATTAAGAGGAAAATGCTTACTGTTAGAGTTCTTCCAGGCAGATTTTTCCATGGTAGCTTAAAGATCTGCTGTACTCAGTCACATTTTTGGGGGGAGAAGAAAAAAATCTCTTAACCTTTCTGTTTTGACGAGTAATCTAAAGAAAGCTTTTAGATAGTACAGTTATACTGTCTGTCAGAACAGAGGTTCTGATGGGTGCCTTTTGAGTGAGTCTTAACATCACTTTTTTTATTTTTCTGCCCAGACTTTCTGCTAAAGGTGTTTCCTCTTTGCAGCAGTGACAAAAAGGATCACGACTCAGTTGTTCCAGACGAGTGTTTGGCCCAAACTGACCTTTTTTTCTCTGGGGGCTAGGATGCAGGATTGTGACCTGGGCTGCCTAAGTTTGGGATGTCATCCGTTGCTCTCGCTATGAGTGTGATGACTTCCGAGGAGCTGGCACACAGCGAGGGCATCTTAATCCCCTGCAGCAACATTCACTGGAAGCTTCTAATTTCACGCTTTTCCTCTTTGTGCTCATGAGAAAAGCTTAGGAAAAAGGAGACAATATCTCCTGTAATTCTTTCGTTCCAGAACAGTTTAAGCACCGATATGCTGCTGCTGGATCAGGCAGTCTCGGTTGCTCTTTCTTGCCTCTGTGCCTCTCCTCTCCCATGTATCAGTGCAGTGCTCTGTAGTTATTAACATTGGTCCCAGAACAGTGTAATTAGTTTTTCAATAGGGCTATTAAGTCCAGGCACACTGCCATGCTGCTGTAGCTCTAATAATTCTGTTTCTAGGGCTAGCTCCCTCTGAGTTAGCGTAGTTATCTCTTTTGTGTGGAACTGCACTTATGTTCCTCATTAGCCTCTTTTTTTGGCAAATCTATTAAATTGCTGGGTGACCCTTGGTAACTGACTTAGTTACAGTGACCTCATGTGCTCATTCATATATTGAGTAACATTGGTTTGATAGAGGTGTTTGCTTTTCTTTTTATTAAAAAAAAAAGTTTTAATTCAATTAAAACTTAGTGTTAAACAAACAGCCCATTCACAGTTATCTACAGGTAAAAGGTAATTCTTTAGAAAGTAGAAGTGTTTAAAAATACACTTTCCTTCTCGGTGTTTGAAAATTTTTTTATTTTTGTTTTTTTTTTTTTTCCTCTACTATAGTTACAAATCAGTGGTTCCTTCCTGCTGTAAGGGGAGATATTCCTCCAGGCTGTGCAGCACATGGATTTGTTTGTGATGGTACCAGAATACTAGTTTTTGGAGGAATGGTTGAATATGGAAGATACAGTAATGATTTATATGAATTGCAGGTAGGAAATGTATGAAGATGTTTCCATTTTGAGAACTACTTTATTTATCTATTTATGAACAAACACATTTTATATTACCAACTGCAGAGAGAAGTGAGATGAGCTTTGCTCTGCTCCAGGAAGAATAAACTCTTTAAATAGATTCTGAAGATGGAGAAAATCTAAAGAACTTTGAAAAAAATACTTCAATCTAGTCTAAGTAAAGTATAAAATACTTAATGTTTTATGAAAGTTAGCTCTTATATGTCCGTTTTAATGTATATCCTAAGAAAAGCCCAGCATTCCCTTAAAAATAATGCAGAAAATGTACGAGTGTTAATATTATCTGAATTCTATTGACTTTGAACGACTATAAATGAAGACATTTCTGAATATATTTTTCTTGTCCTTAAGGCAAGTCGATGGCTCTGGAAAAAAGTAAAACCTCAAGCTCCTTCCACTGGATCACCACCTTGTCCTCGACTTGGCCACAGCTTTTCTTTATATGGTAACAAGTGCTATTTATTTGGTGGCCTGGCGAATGAAAGTGAGGATTCAAATAATAACGTTCCCAGGTATGCTGCTTTGGTTTGAATTCAATGTCTTTAAAAATAAATTACTAGATACGACAAGTTTGAAGAGGAAGATTCTAGGGAGGCTGCCCTGCGTACCAAGTACTCACATTTGGATTATTTGTGCAGTGGAGGGGTTACATGCTAAGAAGCTTAAATGTTTCTTCTACTAATCCCACAATATGTAACACTGACTGACAGCTCTGACGCTTTTGGAGGGAAACCTGAGTAGATTTCGGTATTTTTCCTAGTATTTTGGATGATGTTTTTAAGAATGGCTTGTTTGTTAGAATTACTTAAATCAGCAAAGTCTCATGAGTCATCAGGGAATTCACAATGGAAGTTTCTTCTGTAATGCTGTGGAAAACAGTTATGAATTCATCTGGAAATTTTTTAAAGTAACAGCTGAAGTTGCCTTTATTATCAGCAAACAGTGCTATAATGCTGAAGTTTTATATCCACATTCACCTGCAGTTCAGAGCGCTTATATCCACTGAGCTATAAACTGGCAATTTTAAGCTGAGTAAATGAGAGCGATCTGGTGTGAATGCCAAGATTCAAAGACCATTATCTAAAAATAACTTGCTGATAGATTCAGCAACAAATGGCTAATTGTCTGTTGGCCAGCCTGAAGACATCAGAAAAGAAACAGCTTCTTTTCACCTTTGTTGTCTTAGAGTTGCAGAAATTCATCTCTAATGTACCGTGGCGTCATGTATTTCTCACAACTTTGCAGTTTATTCCAAGTTTGTCCATATGCAGTAATTTCTGCTAAGAATGTTGTTTACCAATGTTGAATGTTTCTTTCATGTAATATAGTGTATCAGGTATGATATGAAAGCATGTTTCCTTAGAGGCAACAAGTTATAATACTTCATTTTTTGTTTTAAATCCGTTTAGTTTTGGTACTGTCCACAATGCCATCAAATGTTTTGAGATTTTAAAATTCTCAAGACAGAAGTCTGTAATACTTGGAAGTGGTCAGGGTTTAAAGCTCACTTGTAATCTTGCTTATAAGTGAATTTTTCATACTTTGACAATAATACCCTAGATATTTAAATGATTTCTATGAACTGGAGCTGCAACACGGTTCTGGCGTTGTCGGCTGGAGTATTCCTGTGACCAAAGGGATCTTGCCGTCTCCCCGAGAATCTCACACAGCCATCATATACTGCAGAAAAGATTTGGGAAGTCCAAAGATGTATATTTTTGGAGGGATGTGTGGCTGTCGGCTTAATGATCTCTGGGAACTTGACATAGGTGAGTTGATTTGCCAGTAGAAGTCAGTGCAGAGGTCTTACTGGCTAAGAGGAGAAATTATAGTATATAATGATTAATGGCATGATGTGGTGCAGATATTATTGGGCCTTACACCATAGTGTTAACCTTGTTTTAATTTTTTGAATTAAATAGGCACAGCATTGTTTGCATATATTATCCTCACTGATTTTGGTTACACTGAGATTGTTTCCTTAGAGTGCTTTAAAGACTGTCACTATGATAACCAAGTTGAATAACCATAATGAAACCATAATTTATCTTTTTGATAAACTGATAAACAATTAGTTTGTCAGTATTTCCTGTGAATTTTAAAAGAAGCTTTACGTGCTTGTTATTGTACCTTCTTTCTTAAAGTGGCCATCTTAAAAAGGTGAAATTTTGTTTTGTTGAATGTTAGAGGTATGTTCCCAGGTAAAATCCAGGTAGCGAAATATGCAGTAACAAGTATTTTGAGGGTTTTTATTCTTTTTCTTTTAGAAACCTTGACCTGGTCAAGACCAGAAACTAAAGGGACAGTACCACTTCCTCGCAGTCTCCATACGGCCAATGTAATAGGAAACAAGTATGTCTGTTGTTAAAAGCTCAACTCTAGAAAGGTACACCTAGTAGGAGAATGATGATGCTTATCCACTACTGCTCAGTATAAACCATCAGCCCTGTAGAGTACTTTTCTGCTTCCATTATCCTACCTCAGTGGAAATTAAAAAGTACCATTGTTAATTTAAGGGTATCAAGCTGTCAGTATTCTCTTGGACAATCTTGGACAGCATTCTGTGGACAATCTGCCCCACCCACAAGCAGCTTTCCAGGCTTCTTAATGCACCTTTGTGCATTCTGGGGTGGTCTTAGCTGGACCTGAGCTGGCTCTGTCAGGAGCCAACTTGAGTGCCTCTGTGTCTGTGACACAATGAACTAGTTATGCAAAGAAACTGCCCAAAGAGTAGAACTAGTTCTAGGCAAAACCATTCCACATTTTTGTGGGCCGGTTTTTCTGTAGTCTGTTCGTCATTATTTTGCTTCTTGCCAGTATGGTTTGTTTTGGCAGATAGCATTGATAAAATGGACTTTTAAACATGGGTTTCAGTCCATTTTATATCAGTTTACAAGCTGGCGTGAGGAGAAGGAGACAAGGGGGGAAAGAAGCGTGAAAGCTTTGTATCTTATGATCCAACAGCTTGGCTTTTCATTATTTACTTAAAATGTTAGTCGTTTGCAGCCTGCATTATTTTTTTAAATTTTGATATCTGACTTAGATACCTGTCTTCTAATTTTAGAATGGTTTATTGAGAGGCCTGCAGTAAAGGGTTGTAGAAATTCTGTGTAAATGTGTGATTTTTGGAGAGTACTAGCAGTTTGGTGGTTTGTGAAAAGATACAGTATTAACTTCTGTTTCTGGGCAGTTGTTTGAGGAGTTTGGGGGGGTTTGTTTGGTTGGGTTTTTTAATCAGTTCAGAAGGTAGATGTCTGCAACAATACTTTCTAAAGAGAGTAGACATAAATAAAATCTGCTGTAAACCAGAACTGTAAAACACTGGAAATTTTCTGTTTTGTCCTAGTTTGAGAGAGCACATGCAGCAGATCTGGATGTTAATTGGCTTTTCTTTTCTTTTTCCCTCTTCCCTCTTTTCCTATGTTTCAGAATGTATGTTTTTGGTGGATGGGTTCCACAGTCAGCAGGAGGTGAAATTTCTGCTCATGATGGTGAATGGAAATGTACCGGTTCATTTTCTTATCTTAATTTGGGTTAGTGTTTCTGCCTCTCTGGGAGTGGGCATTTTGAATTAATACTTTCTTAACAGAGTAGAATAAATATTTTGAAGACCCTGAGAAAAGTTTTAGGATACACAGTTGTAATCCTAGCTGACTAAAGAAGATGCCAGTTTTTTACATCTTTCTTAAGAATTGATTTTTTTATTATTTTTCTTCGAACGTTCAGCAGGTTTGCTGATGCAAATCTTTGTTAATACAACTTTAATACTAAGTAATACAAATACTCCTCCTTCATTTATAGAAGAACACAAGAGACAGATCCCGAAATTAGTTTTTTCTAAACGTGGTAGTACTATCCCCGAATCCTCAACTTCCGATCTTGTATTTGCCTGAGAGAGACAACTAGAGGTCAGAAAATTCATCCTGTATTAATTGATCGTATCTTGCAAACTAATTGGAAAGCAACCTTCTCTTTGTAATATTGCAAATTTACATGCAATTGTCTATAAAAACAGAGGTGATTTATTTTCATTTTCTCTGAGCAGTTAAGTGTATTAACATCTGTATTGCTTGTTTTGGAAAACATCTAGAAACTAAATTTTTCGAGTTTCATTTACTAGATACCACAGAATGGATAGGTCTGATCTCAGATTGCCAGGAGGACAAAAGTAACTTGTTACCAGGGCCAAGAGCAGGACACTGTGCTGTAGCGGTTGGCACTCGTCTGTATATCTGGAGTGGTAGAGATGGTTACAGAAAAGCTTGGAACAATCAAGTTTGCTGCAAAGATCTTTGGTACCTTGATACTGGTGAGTCAGAAATAAATAAGAGACTTGTACTATGTTCCATATTTTATTAACATATGGGAAGCTGGCGTCATTGATGATCAGAACATCTAAAGCTGTAGCAAACTCAAACATTATTTAAATTTTAAAGCTTATTTAAATAAACCACACTTCACTGTTGATTATTTGAAGGCTACAGCTATAAGTTAAACTGAAAAAATTAGGAAGGCTTGTTTAAAGCCTCTGAAAGAACTTTGTGGCTAGATTCTGCGTTGCATGCCATAGTCAGTAGATAGAAGGTGCTAAAGGGTGTTTTCCCTAAACTCAAGGTTCCTGGCCTCTCTTCTTAGTGATCTTTTCTGCTGCTACTTACTCTTTTTTACCAAACCCCTCCTTCTCTTGGGATCATTGCTGCTGCTGCTTCCTCATCTCTTGGACTGCAAAAAGATACTGTCGAATCTGAGAAAGGACCAAATTGTACCTGGGGCTGAAGGGAATTCTGGAGCACTAATCACTCATTAGTAGTTGGCTTGATGGCAGGACACTGAGATGGTATTGGGAGAGAGGGAACTAGAATAGTACTTTTGGGAGGGAGTTGTTGCCCACTCAAGTGGAAGTGTGAGAATGGTTACTGGAGATTGCAAAACATTTAGGAGATTGTGTTTTCTTTTTCTTTTCTTTTTTTTTTTTTTCCTTCAGGAAGGCCAGAAGATGAAAAAGAGTAGCAGGGAAGGGATGTGCTTGAGAGTGCAGCCTAGTCAGGCATCAAGGCAAGTGAGAGGAGCAGGTCATTGGCATTGAATCATGCATAGGCTTCAGCCTCTGCAGAAGAAGTTTGAGGGAAAGCTCACTTTAGCTACAGAGAGCAAGCAAAAAGGAAGCACAGTCTTCTGTGAATCCTTTCCAGGAATACGTAGAGCTTTAGGAGCCAAAGAGCTGCATGCAGCCTTTTAGGAAAGGATGAGGATCTCTTATCTCTGTAATCCCTATAATGATGTATATACAACGCAAAGACCTACTGGCAGCAGAAGAGCTATTAAAAAACAAAGCATCAAAACTTCAGCATTTTTGAACACTCTAGAATGGCACTTTATAATTCTCTGACTTGACTTGCCACCTTTGACAACTGTTTCTTGTTGAATCTGGTATATATTGTACATAAGTGAAAAAGGAGCTATTGATTTTGCTTGCATTATATAGGTATTTCTCAAACAGATAAAGGAGGGCAATTTCAAACATGCCATCTGTGTTTTATTGGTTTCTTGTAGAGAAACCTCCAGCACCATCACAGGTACAGCTGATCAGAGCTACAACCAACTCTTTTCAAGTGAAATGGGATGAAGTACCTACAGTTGAAGGATATCTTCTTCAATTACATGCTGACTCACCAGTGCCATCAGTGGCTGGAATACCTGGTACCGGGGTTCCTGAGACATCAGTGCTGAGTTCACAAGGTAGTAGTCAGATCACGTTACGCTAATGTTTGTGCAAAGGTTGAGTAGAGGATTGCATAAGTAATTAATATGAGTTTGTTTTTTAAAAAATCATTTTGAGAGAGAAAGACCCTATTTCTTTGGTTATTCCCAAAATGCGTGCATCATAATTATGGAAAACTCAGCTTTAACATGTATCTCAGTTTTGGCCAGCTGTCTGAATATGAAGATATTTGTACAGTGCTGGGCACGATTTGAGAAAGGAAACACTGAGGGAGGGATTTTATCTGACTGTTTGGCCATGCAGTTTCATTTCAGTCTTACAACCAAGTCTTCCTTCAGGCAACTTCGGGTCTCCCTCGTGCTTACTGGAATAGATTCCAACGAACATAATATTAAGTTTTATGTAACTGATTGGAATTTGCTTTTATTTACCTGAAAGGTGGCTCTTCTCTACATCAAAGTCCACAATCACTGCCTAGTGTCCCTTATCCAGAAATGAAGGTGGATCATCCCAGCCAAACAAATAATGTCATTCCTAATAACGTAAGTGTAAACTGAATAATGCCCGAGTGGCAAAGTAGTGTGGGAAGCGAAAGAACTGCCAAAACAATTTCTCAGTTTTAAAAGTACCTGCATACTTTTTAGGCCTTAGAAAAAAACTAAAATAAAACAACAACAAAAAAAAGACACCTGCTGAAGTAGTTGTGTCTGTTTTCTTACATCCTTTCTACTTTTATGATTGACAGACAGTCTTTAAAGTCCTCTTCCTGGTAATGCAGAAGGGAAACTGCAACTGTATTGACTTCCAGAATGCTAACTGGGAGCCTGATACCAGTAGAAGTACTATTCATCCTCAAAATGTTGGTGAAATTAATGTGGGAGGCAAAAAGGATAAGGCATGTTCCTTCTTTGTTAGTGTTTTTGTGCTAGTCTGCTTAGTTGTAGGTTCCTGCTACAGTATAAACCCAATTATTATCTATTCTGGTTGTGCAGTTGTACATGTTCCACTGTTTTGCCAATTTAAAAGAAAGAGGGAGGACCAACTCTGGCTAAAGGATCACATTTTTAGAAATCTGGACCTTTTCTTAATTGTGTAAGGCCTCAGGTCTGCATGGGATCTATAATGTATTCTTGTAGAAAACACATGTAGAAGTACTATAAATTTTACTAGCAGTAGAAATATCTTAGGTATGTGCCAGGAAAGCAAAGGTTGAAAGCCTCTGTAATTGTGATTTTTCCCATCCCCTCAAGTCCCCCCAGTAGACTAAATGTATGCATCAATGAACTTCCATGTAATAACATAAGAATGTGAGCTCACTCTCAGATAAAATTTAGTATGTGTCAGGGACTCTTCCAAGTCAACTTAGAGTTTGAGTCTTTGTTTTATAATGGCTAAGATAAGGTGGATTGTGAGGTTGGTTTCTTGTTTTACTTTAAAGTGCTAGGGGAATTTGTTGGAGGATTTTTGTTTGTTGTTTTTGAGCAAGCATTTTCATGCCATGTTTGCAACTGAAATTTCTGAACTTTGCAGTTAAACATTAACAAATGTGTTGTTTTGGTTAGGTCCAAGTTTCCCTTTCATCCAACTCATTATTAAAAGTAGAAGGAAAAGAAAAGGTTGCAGCACCTGAAAACAAGATTACACAGGAGACTATGAAAAACCATGCAGATGCTACAGGATTCAAAGAATCAAATGCCCCTTCTCTTTTGCCTGTTTGTACTTCAAGTAAGATGACTATAGAATAAAAACTAATTAAAAAGTGAGAGTTAAAAATCATCTCATAAACATAAAATAAGGTTATTTCTGTCTTGCAATTTAAAATCATTTTGGAAGCCTTTGTAGTTTAAAAAAAACAACTTGTGCTAGTTATTACTGTACATATTTTTAGAAGATATGAGGAAAAATGAAATCTTAAGTTGTTTGAAGTGTTGCAAGGGACATGAAATTCTCAATATATTCATTATTATGATGGTAAATATGTCTCTTTAAACATAAATAGCCGGTTTTAACATCAAAGAACAGACCAACAGGGCCAGATTAATTTTACAATGTTAAGGTGATAGTAACTCCAGGCTCTCTTTGACATTACTTCTGTCTGCTAATAGTGAAAAGCTGTTAGCCGATGTAAAATTTCAGGCAACACAGAGAGGAGCATGTGTCTCTCTGACTGTAGAGGAAATAGAAGATGACTAGGCACTGATTTAGGCATTTCACTGAAGTGCCTTAAGTTCAGTCTGGTGAATCCAGGCTTAATCACCTGGTCTGTTTATATTTGACTTTCATGTAATTTACACGTTGTTGGATTTTCATTTTCTTCACAGTGTAATTTAAGTATTGTGTGGAAATTTTGGATCTTAGTGCTAAGTGAGAAACAGACTTCCACAGTGGTTAACCTTAAGTTGATTGTTACAAATCTGTGATACTGATTTGTGTGGATACTTTCTCTTTGTATTAGGTTTTTTTTCTAAATTATTCCTTTTGTAACCAAATAGATATAGAATAGCAAGCTTAAAACAAATGAAATAGCAATTTTAATATAACTGTTTACATGTATCTGTTTATGACTACGAAGACAGACTCTTATTAAGTTATATGCCTAAAGAAAGCATTAGCAATTACCATAATCAGATCTATTCTAACCTAAATCTGAGCTAAACTCTGGTTTTATATGAAACTAAAGCCATTAGATCAAGTTGAGATTTGTTAGGTGTTACCAATATTGAATTCGGGTTAATATTTTCTTTTTTTAAGGTCCTCAGACTTCAGCAAATGTAGGTGAATTAAATGACTTGGACAAACGAACTGTAAATCCTGATGCTTCTGTATCCAGTACTGTCTCCAGCACACAAACTATGGTAACCCAGCAGGCTGTTAAAACTGAATCATCAAGTACAAATGGGGCAGTTGTTAAAGATGAAACTTCACTAACAACATTCAATTCAAAATCTGAAGGTTTGAAATGTGTTTCACATACTGTATTTTGAGCCATATATATCTAAGGCCAGCAGAGTTCCTCTAGTGTGGTGGGATTCCCATCTTGACTAGTACCTGGGATTGAGATAGGGCTTTGGGCATTGAGGACCTTGGGCAGCCTGGATGATCTCTGCTATGATTTAAACATCTTTTAAAATCAGGATATTCCTTTTATACGTTTGTAAACCATTTTGTTTCCTGTAAGTGAAAAGTCCTTTGAATCTTCATTTATGCAGAAGCCCATTTTCTAAATAGCAGTGGCAGCCAGTTTTGGTGCCCGCAGCACATTTGCTATCATTCAGTGATTGTCTGTTTATTTAGTCAGCAAAAGACTACAAATAGTAACCTTAGATGATTTTGATTTTAAACAATTGACCTCTGTAATAAATATGGCCAGTTCATGTGGCTAGCTCACCGCTAGTCAAATGTGGTGACCTCTTCGCAGTCTGCTTGAAATACCCAAAATAAGCAGCAATGCAGAAACTAAACATATTGGTGGCTTTTCAAGTTTTGTTTTTCGTGAATATCAACAGGCTGTGCTTGCTATTGTTTTGAGTGTTAATTAAAGAACTGTATTCTGTTATTGATGCTGTGTAAGTAGTGTAATTTTTACCAAACAGTATTGTATTTTAAAAGCAAAACCCAGAAACACAAGTATAGAATACTAATATTCCCTTGTGTTGCTCATGTGCTTTGATTTATCTTTTTTTTTTAAGATTCCATTTTAAATTTAATAAGTGTTCTTTTCCCATTTGCTAGGATTGTAAAGATTAACTGCTCATGTTCAGAATTCAGACTGTATTGATGTCAGAAACAGTGCATTCAAATTAAGATTTCATGCTTAGACTATTCATACAATGTCATCAGTATGTGCCTCAGTCTGGTATTTAGATTATTTGTTCACAAATATTTCATATCGATTTCATAATTCTGTCACTTTTTAGGATTTTCTGAGTCCTGCATTCTGTTTCTATTATCTGTAGCAGCCTGCAATGCCAGGCTTTTACAATTGTTCTGTGAATATGATGCAAGCCAAAATTAGTTGTTCGTGTTATAAATAGAAGTGCATGCAAAAGAAGTCTGAGACGTACTTTTGCAACAAATACTTGTAAATGGCTATTGAGGTCAACTTTCATACTCTGTGGACTTTGTGTTAAGTTTTTCGTATCACTTAAGCTTTTTAAATATAACTTTTTGTTTCTAGCTGCTGAAACTGCTTATATCATGCCTTCGACAAGGGTCAATACTGGACAGACAAATGATTCACACTCCTCTGTAAGTCTGAAAAAGTCTAATCAAATTGCTGTGTTTATTGTTCTGTTGATTAGTTGTAAGGGCTCTTCTGTTTTCCTTGAACTATATCTCTGAAAGAAAGCAATGTATATTTAGGGCTTGAAGTGAATAATACAGGGGTAAACATTTCTGTTGTAAAACTAATTGCATTGTGTGGGTTTGATTTGAGTTTAAGTAGCAGTTGTGTAGTTGGGAGGAGATCCAAGTATGTGTTTCAGCTGTTGAATCATTTTTATCGACTGGCACAGTGGAATGGTCTCTCTGCTGCATGATGTGCAAATGTAAAATGTTTTTCTGTATGCACAACTGAATTTAAAATGAAGTATGTATTAGATCAGACTAGTGTTAGCTGCTGATCTATAGGTTTGAAACGTAACTAAACTGACATCTTGATGTTTTTCCCTAGAGGAGATGGGGACTGGCTATGCAAGCTGTAAATACTGCCTGAAAAAGTAAATGCTTCCTATTTCACCTGCTTACAACTTAATACACAAAACCAAGGTGCCACTGTTGCCACCAAAAGAGAGGAGCTAAGGATGGGAAGAAGCAGCTGCTACTAAAGGGTTGGGGTGCTTTTGGCAAGAGCAGCTGCCACTCCTGGCCCTTTTCCATGCTAGCAGGATCATGGCCTGTCTGTGCTGGGCACACTGACCATGCAAGCACCCTCCCTGGTGCCTGGAGACAAGCAAGAAAGACAGTTTGTCTTTCTGGGTCAGTCAGGAACAGTTCCCATGCTGCCCACCACCATCGCCCCATGCCACAGCAGAGGCCCTGTTCTCAGCTGCGAGCGAGTTCAGCAGCAGCTTGAAAGAGAGTATGTTTGGGGCTGAGCTATAGCTGAATCCCAGGTAGAGCTACCGATGTTGGACAATGTTGTGGACCTTCTTGACCTCTGAGTGAAATTAACTCACAACTACATGCTGCTACAGACACCTCGTTCTACGGCTTTAAACTTCTTCCCCTCCCTGTTTAAACTAGAATGTCAGAGGTGACATCCCAACTGTTTTGGTTTTTTTTAAATGATGGACTGTGTCTAAATCAATGTATAAGAACCAGTTGGTTTTGAACAGTATTTTAGTAATGTGTGCATATTCATTTGAAGTATAAGAAAGTAACACTGCTATAAAAGGGGGTTGTCTCTTGCATATACTAGAGTCTTAACATTTGTTTTTACATTATGAAGTATGGGTAGTCTACATAACGTGTTCTTCAAATACTAGAAAACTCCACAAAGACAGATGGCACCGGTGAAAACAAGAGACCGGCAGTGGTATGATGTTGGAATTTTTAAGAACAACAGTGCTGTGGTGAGCCAGTTCTACTTGCTGCCAGAGGAAACACTGAGCATCCCTAGCAAGGTAGCTGCTAATTCTTCTCTGACATAACTTGCACATAAGTATTTTGGAATCTGTTGCTCATATGGTTGACAACAAAATGTGGGATTTTCTGATACTGCAGCAGGATCTGGTGCTTACAGGAGTTTTGTATTTTGTGACCACTAGTTCCTCATGTATTTTGCTCACCTTTTTTTACTATTTCCTAAACCAGTTGAATTTTCTTCTGTTGTTTTTGTATGATCATATGGAACGTCTTATTTTGCTATTGCTAATTCTTTCTGTATTTCTATTTCTAGCCTTAGGAAAGAATTTTAAACTTAGTGAACTTTCAAACCAGTAAAAATTCTTAAAACCTGAAAAACCCACAACTTTTTAATACATTATTTCAGTACAGCATTTAAATGTTTCCATCAAAGTTTCTTCTCTGTTTCCAGAATCTTTGCTTACAAATTGTTAAAGATACTAATAATACATAGGCTAGGCTGCTTAAAAAGACTAGATATGGGACTGTAGTGGGTTTTGTATTAGATTTCTCTAACTTAATGTTGTTGCACATTTAAGTTTATATATGAAAATGCTATACTTGTGAAACTTGCAAAAATGTTGCAGTTTTGATGGTGAAAGTGTGAATGATATTGTAGCCAACTAGAAACAAAAACAATGGGTATATGTTTTCTTGAGACAAACAAAAGAACAGAACACTTTGTTTGAAAGCACTTCACTATAACTATTGCACGTCTTAGTTTTAAAAAGCATAGTACATTTTACAGTGTTTACATTGATTGTGATTTGTTATACATTATTCAGAAGAAAAACAGTTCCATTGGAAGTTTCAAGGATGCATCAATGCATATGGAAGTACAGTAGCACATAATGTTTCAGAAACCTGTTTGTTACTAATTTACAGTGCTTTAAAAACATTTTGATTACCTATGCAACAAATTGCAACTCCTAACTAGGAATAACTGTTTTTGAAAGAAAAATATTTTTTAGGACAGAAGAGTATGCTAATTAAATCATAAGCTATACAGTTGGAAATGCTACTTTGCTTTTACTTTCCCAAGTAAAACTAGCCAAGAGGTGCAGTTCAATTTAAATGACTGAAAAATTGGGGGGGGGGGTTGTTAGAGATGTAGTCTCATATTGTATCTTACATCAGCTGTTTTGAGGTGAGCCAGTGGCTCAGTCAGAACCTTTTTGTAAATTCTGATTTAAGTGCAAAAGTATTAGATAGATTTTCAGTTTCAATTAAACTTATTAATCTCAGTTTATCACTACCCACTTTATTTTTTTTAGGCTAATGGTGTTTAGAGTATTTTAAAAATTAACACAAATTTTGCTTTATTTTCAGATGGAAAGTGCAGATGTACCAGACTACAGGTTACTTAAGAAACAGGATCTTTTTCCAGGCACAGTGTACAGGTTCAGAGTTGCTGCAATTAATGGCTGTGGTGTTGGCCCTTTCAGTAAAATCAGTGAATTCAAGACTTGCATTCCGGGTTTTCCTGGAGCTCCTTCAACAGTCAAAATCACCAAGGTGAGAAACATAGGTAGTTCCAGTTCTGATGTATAAAATTCTGGTCACAAGCTTAATCTCAGAACTCTGGTTTTTAGTTGGTTTGTTGTTGGAGGTTTTTTCAAGTTAAAATTGTCATATAAAATAAATGCTTACTTGGTTAATTCTGCTCAATGTAATATTCTTTTAAGAAATTTGCTATAAAGAATTATTTTAAGACTTAATTAATATGTTACCAGATACACATCGTACTCAATCATCTGATAGTTTCCCCATGATTTTCTCTTTCTGCATCCTTAAATCTATAGGGGTTTACCATGCTTTTTAAAAAAAGGTCAAAAGACACGTCCTTACCTCCAAAGAGTGATGATGTTAGGTTAGAATTTTCAGATGATCTTTAGAGGTGTTTTTTTATTTTTATACGTTTTTATGTGTATATATATATATATTCGAGTATCTAATGGTTACCTACATACTATCACATTTTCTCCCTTTTTCTTCAGAGTGTAGACTGTATTCATCTTTCTTGGGAGCCTCCTGCTTCACCGTCTGGAAATATTTTAGAATATTCTGCCTACTTAGCAATCCGTTCCACACAATTACAGGAAAATCCAAGTCAGCTTGTATTTATGAGAATATACTGTGGTCTTAAAACATCGTGTATAGTGACTGCTGCCCAACTTTCAAATGCTCATGTTGATTACACTTCCCGACCTGCTATAGTGTTCAGAATTTCTGCAAAGAATGAGAGAGGATACGGACCAGCCACGCAAGTTCGATGGCTTCAAGGTAAAGTCAGTGTCAGACGCAGCATTTAAATGGGCTGTAGCTGTGGCAGAGAAAATGGCGTATTGTGTCTCTAGAACCAACACTTTTCTCAGCAGTGCATGTGAAGTTCTTGAAATTTTGTTTTGTTCCTTATAGAAGTTTTAGGAAAATTTAGTTGTTGAATTTGGCATAACATTTAAAAAGATTTTCTGTATTTGTTCACGAGCAAAGACAAGCAAGTACTGAAATGCTGGTTATTGAGTTTTACCCAGTCCCTCAAATAATAAAAGCCTAGTAAGCTTCTGATTTCCCTGGGCTTCACTTCAGCCCAAAAGTTTTTCATTCTAATGAGAAGTAATCCACTTACATGATCGGGTGTAATCAGATTTTTTTTCAATCTTTTCCCCCTCCTTATTAGAAAAATTTTTCATAAGGTGACGTAAGGTGCGTTTTTGTGATGCATATACACTTTAAAGTCTGTATTACAGCCAGAAGAAGTTTTGTCATCTTGTCCCTGCGCTTGAATTTGTGCAGGTTCATGATGAGTTGGGGATGGGAATGGATCCACTGAAAATAAAGATTAGTTTTTAGCTTGATCAGTTCTGCCTCACCTTTTAAGTAAGCCAGTCCAGGGGCTCAAAACAAGTTTTGCTGGCTTCTCCTCTCATCCCACTCCTTCCCCTTTCTGGCTTAGCTTTCTGCTAGTTGGGAGCTGGCTTTGCTCAGCGAGAAGTCCTGTGAGCATAGAGGAAGGGTAGGAAGGGCAGAGCGAGGGGAGTGTGCCCACCCCCTTGGGGAGCAGTGAACTGTTGTATCGGTTTAGCTGACCTCTCGGTTTGCGGGCTGTGATCTACAGGGTGTGGTTGAAAGCAAACTGTTGAATACACCACTGCTTGTTTTTTAACGTGTGTTTTTCTAAGATGGAGAGCAACAATGAAGAAGTTGTCTTCCTTTAATGTTTAGTATTCCGATGCTGTTTTAACCCTTTAATTGGCAAGGGTTTTGACCATGATCTGTATTGCAGAACTCTGAAACTGTAGTTGTTTGAAAGCATTTGACCGTGTACAATCTGAAATTATGAAACGTTTAACAATGTCTCCTTCTTTTTGCAGATATGAAAACATCAAGCTCAAAGTAGAAACAACATAATAAATCTCAAGTTTCGAATGTAGTGTTTAATGTAACTCTTGTACTATTTGTAAATGCTACAAATATTTTATTTTTGCATTGTTTTTATCTTAAAAATATATAACCTTTTTTACGTTTGAAACATCAGCGTTATACAGCCTTGCTCAGGTATGAGTACCGTATAGAAACTATATTGAAGATGGTGGGGTGGAGGACCATACGCTATCCAGTAGCTCTTTTTGGTAGTGATAGTTAAAATGTAAAAAATACACAGATTCAAATTAAAAATAAATGAATAAAAAATTGGCACATGCAGTAGTATTTGAGGTAGATTCCCCATGATTGCTGCAGATCTTGCATAGATAATTCATAAGATTTGGTATATGAGCAAATTCTGTTTGGTTTCAGTTCCTTATACCACATTCTTCATTGTGGTGCCTGAGTACAAGGCAAAGATTTCCAGTTATTATATAGTAACTTAAAATGTATAAATATTTTAATATATACTTTTTTTGTAAAGAAATGATTTTTCTACTATTTGTAACAAATATCTTAATCTTGAAAGATATCCCCTGAAAATTTAAAAGGAAAAAGATAAACTTAGTCATTTCTCTTATTACAAAAAACGTAAATTCATTGTAAATGCACTACTAATATTTCCAATTATCCTTTTGTAGTTGTACAAATCTTAAACTTGTAAATACCAATGTTTACAAGAGACCTTTCTGGTCTTGTATGAAAACTTCCATGAGATTAATTCTCTTTTTTTTAAATCCATATGCTTTGCTTTTAGCATATGCTTGCTTTTTGCACTAATAATAACTTACCTCATTCCTGTGTTTGTAATCACTTGTGTTGCTTCCATATGTTTCTGTAAAACTTCAATCTGAAAATTTTAACCAAAGTTTAGAATACATGGTAAGCAATTTTGCACATATTATATGGCAACTTTCAACATATTTATTCCAGTTAATCTTCTTAAGTGCTTGTTTGCTTTACCAGTATATTCTACCAGTCAAGTTCAGTATCTCCCTTTTACTATGCATCATTTTACATTAGCTAGCTAGCTGATAAATTCAACAAGCATTACTTCTAGGAATAGGTTGATCCATTCCTATGCTAAAAGAAAAAACTTGTTCACAGTAGTGAAATAAAGGTAAACATTTTAAATGCTATTTATATATCTATATATAAACCTATGTTTACCAAAGTGTAGAGGAAAATGGCTGAGTTGGACAAGGTCACTAGGTGAATAGATTGAGGCACCTAAATAAGATTTATTTTAAAATAAAATCTAAATTATTTACTGTGCAATGAAGTTTATACTTTGCACTTTAATTTTGCCCCAAATGCCAAAAGACTGTACATCAAGGTAGAATTTCTTGCCTCTGCCAGTTAAATTTGTCTTAAGAGCATTTGTAAATATACAAACTAAAATAAATTATGTGCCTGGTTTGGTGGGAGAAGCATCACTAAAATATTAGAGATTTAACAGCTCAAGTATCCCAGAGCAGATTTAATAGCCACGTTTTAGCTACCCTGAAAATCAGGGTTGTAATGGAAGTGCTGATACAGCCTTAATTATTGCAACACATCACATGCTATAATAGCATATAAAAAGTGCTGGGGACCATAAATCGCTGTAATAGTGTTAGTTGTGGCACAGGAGTAATACACGTGGTTTTACTCCAGAGAAAAATCTTGTGTTTATGACAATGACAGATATCCCAGATTCACTTTAAACAGTGTTTATAGTATGAATGTATAGGACTTTTCCTGAAGTTAACTGGCTTTAAAATATTTGTGTTTTAATGGTCCATTTCATCAGGTATGATCTCACTACCAATACTGTCTGATAACTGAAATACCGTACACATGAACTGTTAACTAGAAGAATAGAACTTGGTTTTTCTTATAAGTACTGTGAAAGAAGCCTTTAGAGAAAACACTTGTGGCTTTGATTTTGTTGGTTGATAGCTGTGATTGTAGAGTTGTTATTTAAGAATAAAATCTGTTGGGTATGTCTGGGTGGAGTTTTTTGCACTTGGTTTCACATGCTTTGCACAATTTCTTTTTCAGTGGGTATGTCACAACTACCAAAGGGTAAAACTGTGGCATTTTCAATGAAAGTATAATTTCCTTCTAAGTGTGCTTTCTTCAGCTGACTTGACCTAAGATGTCACTTTCTCTTCTTTGTCCAAGTTGGGTGACGCTGAATATTGATCATATGCAAATCTTCAGTTCCTCACAGTTTTACTCCTCACATTTTCATTAAAACAGAATTGTGGTACACGCTGTAAAATACACTTTGTGGTCTGTTTTTAGAACTGTATTTATAACGTCTAAATCCCACCTGTTCGCCTATCAACTAGATATCAGACAAATATTGATTGTTCGATTTTAAATTTGTTTGGAAGACTGTTGACATCAGCTCTTTGAGAATCTGTGTTACCCATTTATTTCATAGATGGCTAACGGACATGTAACAGAAGCTGAAACCCGTCAGATGACAGTATCCATATTGTAGAAATGTCTAGGTTTACTAAACTCCTTAGGGAAGTTGTGACTGTGTAAGTATAGGACAGTCGTGCCAGTTACGGCAGACACTGCTACCGCTTCACCTTAAGAATGTTCTTGTGAAAGTGGAAATGAAGTGAACAATAACCTACACTTTGTGTTTTCAAAGTAATTATAGCAATATCTTTTGAATGTAGTTTGGAGTAGAGCACACGATCATGCCATAAACTCTGAAGATATAATAAGTATTACTGTTGTTATCTGATATTTCAGGATAGCGAATTTGACGTGAACTTAGTCTTACAGCCTGTTACTTAATGACCTCTACAAGGAAACTGACATTTTGTACAATTCAAGTTGATCGGTCTTATTTCGAAGCATTGTTTGTTCTTTGTAATAAAGTGGTTGTCCTATCAAACGCATTGTAAACACTGAAGTGTGCGTCTGCTTTTTCAAAGGTGTACGTGTACAAACTTCAAATTTCTGCCCTTCTTTAGAAAAGGGGATGATACAGAGAAGAGAGTGAGCATATTTGTCTTGCGGGGGGGAGAGGGTTTAATGATAAGCATTGTAATACTATTACTCTTTCATAAAAATTATTTCCCAAGTTACTTCTTGGTTACTTCATGGGGTTTTTTTCTTAGTCGAGGTTCCCCAGTTTCCCCGCCCCGCCTTCTCCCGCAGTTGCTGTGCTCTTGCCATTACTCTCGCCCCCCTCCCATGCCTTTGTGCCACGCAGCTTGCTGGCTGCGGCCTCTGAAATGAAATTTTGAAACGACTTCCCCTGCCTATACAGCGGTTATGTTGCTGCTCTTCAAAATGAGTGGCAAAGAGTTTGGTATTGCTTTGTTACAATTTGTTAAAAAGATGGGATATGCGTGAGCACTTAGCGTGCTCAGGCGGCTTCTAGTAAGGATATGAATTGCGCGCATGTCCAACTCTGCTCAAAATGTCACAGTCTTAGGGCAAGCTGCTAAACTTTTATGGCAGTTGACTATGGGGAACTCCTGGGGAAATAAGTAATACATGTTTCTAGAAGCAGGGGAGCAGAGAGGAGCGAGTGAACTGAAAGGTCTACAGGATTGTTTCTAGACCTCTTTAAGAGACTTCACATAAGAAACCGCTAAAAGCTGCCTGCTCCAAACTTGATTCCTTCCTTGTGTTCCTAGCTATTATAATAGAGTAACTGTTGTTGTCTTACTTTCAATTATTTGTGATCCTTGCATTAGTGGAAAACAAATGGGAAAACCTAAACAATCAGTGAAGAATTCCCTCATTGTGCTTTTTTCTTTCTGTTAATAAGATTCTCAGAGTAGGTGTTACTTTCTCTTTAAGGCAGACTTGAATTTGCTGTATGAATTTATCTTAAAAACAACTCAATTATTTTTTTTTTTCTTCATAGCATTAGCTGGTTCCTGGTGTATTTTTGTAACATTGTCTAGTGAGCTGAAAGACAGGGCTTTTATTCTGTGGCTTCCAGTTCTGACACTGAAGCATTTCCAGATTCCCAGGGCAGGGGTGGAGCACTGACTGCTGGCATCGTGTTAGCAGTTAATGTGTTCCTCCTCCTGTTAGTAGTTGTGAAATGTTCGTTTTGGTGTGTTTTCCATTGATCTGAAGCTAAGTGGAGATCGCTTTTACTAGAATTTCCAGAA
This sequence comes from Gymnogyps californianus, assembly GCF_018139145.2. Lineage (NCBI taxonomy): Eukaryota > Metazoa > Chordata > Aves > Accipitriformes > Cathartidae > Gymnogyps > Gymnogyps californianus. Next base: position 157,265,412 of record NC_059471.1, read on the forward strand.
GTTAGTTGAAAGTAGCAGGAAGATGAGCTTATGATGGCTTTATGCTCATCATAAAATGGATCCTCTTGCTCCATGAATGAGTCTTTAGGATACCGGACCTCCAATGCTTCTTCCAGAGAGAGGAAATCCCCACGGCGTGCCGTGGGGCAGGTGGGGGTAGGCCGGGCACGCAGCTGGATCCCAGCGTGAATGAATGGTGTCAGGTCTCAGCCAGAGAATTTCTCTGTTGCACCTGCAGACCCCTGCTGTGGCCTCACACAGGCCTGGCTTGAGAAATACCGCTAGGATAAAAATCACAAACCAAGCCCAGGTGTGTTGCCTGGCCCAAGGACGAGCGATAGGGCAGGGTCCATGAGGCTGAATCCTCCCGTCTTTCCCCAAACCAAGGGGCAGTGGTTGAACCCACTTACAAACAGCCTCTGGCCAAGTGTCAGCCCCCAGCCTGGGTCTGGGGGGAGCCTCGGCTGCGAACAGCGTGGGTGCCCAGGACTGTGGGGCTCGGTGCTGGAGACACAGCCCCCTCTGCCCCCTTCTCCCTCGCTTTCCTTGCCCGGACATCCCCCAGTCAAGCGCAAAAGCTATCGTTTGGCCGTGCTGCTGTTGACGGCAGTGGGAATTGCTGCGCAGAGGAAAAGAACGGATAACGGGAGACTTGCATCTGGAGAGCATGAGGCAGAGGGATGCTGATGTGTTTTAGGCACCCAGTTTAATTTCAGATTATATGAGATGGTATGAGTTTGCTCTGCTGGGCTCATCAGCTCAGCAAAGAGGCAGAAGCAGCGGTGCAAAAGAAAGGGAGGGGCTGGGCTGCATGGGTGGGAGATGGGGAAGGAAGAGGAGGGCTGGGATGGGAGGAAGGCCCAAGGGATCTCTGTGAGCTAGTGGGCTCATTTGTCTAACTGCATCCATATGTGCCTAACATTAGGTCGTGAAAATCTGGCATCTGAAAAAATGGTAAGTGGCTCCTTAGTCTGCTCCCAAAATCCTTCAAAAGCCTGAAGTACTTCACATGACTTGTTGAACTTATAGCCCTGCCAATAACAAAAAAAAATATCTACCGAATTGGGGCTGGGCTTAGTTTGCTGTCACTGTTTTATTGTAGGGGGTTCTTGCCTCTCACAAGCATCTGCTTTTAATATATGACGTAATTGCTAAGCTGGTACAGCAGCTCCTTAAAATTAAGGTTCAGATATGGTATCTTCAAAGAGAAAAAGAGACGAAGCATTTCAGTGTGTGCCAAATGGTAAGTAGTGTTCAGAGAGTTATTTCTGCATCTGATTAAATTATAAAATAGTTATCCACACATGAAAGTTATCAATATACAATTATTTCCAAGTGATTCTTAAAAGAGGCACACTGGGTATGTGCCATCTTAGGAGGTTCAAAACCATCAGTTCCTTGGTTTTGTTTGCATCCTCTTTTTTTTTTTTTGCATTCTCTCATTTAAATGGTTTTTGCCAGGGAGTCTTAACTGCCTTTTCAGGTAACCACCTCTCTCTTATATGCACTGCTGAAAATTCTCCTTTAACAAAAAGTTACTAGGTACAAGTAGTAGCTCGTAACTTTGAGCAGCATTAAGAAGTATCCCAAATTTTTCTTTTTAGTAGCAGCTTTGTAATTGTTTCTTCATTGCACTTTGCCTGAGTAGGGAGGAAACTTTTATATGTTGAATTCATATGCTGTCTGCTCCGGAAGGAAAATTTTCGGAGCCTGGGAGCAACTCTCTGAAATTACTGTCTTGGAAAAAAATGACTTGAAATTTCAATCTAACAGATTGAGGTGTCACCTACTTATGTTACAGCATAAATGTTTTAGTATAAATGCAGACTATTTATGTAGTTATTAAAATATTAGTTACTGAGGTCAGTTTCTTGTATTTGTGCTGCTATTAGAAGGTTATGAAGATGAAGTTGCTGTAGAAAGGTGCTGCTGAGCCATCTGAAGCAACATGGGAGCTGTCAAGCCAGACAACACAAAATTGCCAGTTATTGTCAATATTTCCTTTTCTGGTGGGTACAGAACTTGATCTCACTGCATCCACTCAAGAGACATTTTGGACGAGTTTCAGCTGCTTGGCTTGTAAAACGTGGCTGTTGCTGCTGGTTTTGAATAGAGTAAGAGCAGACTCGTTCTCTGATGCAGCACTCCCCAGGCCCCGCAGTCTCCACGTTCTCATCCCGAAGCGACGGAGCCTGTTCCCCCGTAGCAGAAATGCTTTCCAGCTGGCTAGAGGTGAGATTTCGGATCACTTTCCCTTCTCCTCCAGTGCTCAGCTTTTCCTACCGGCTGGCTCCAGGCAGCTTCCTGCTCACCAGGTTGCTTTTCCCGGTGTTTTACATCACACAGGGAACTCGGGCATCTGGGTGGGTTTGGATTTCATGGCCGGGGCCAAGGAGTCAGATGCTGCAGAAACAAACCTGTGCATCCCGGAGTCCTTTATCTGCGCTACGCTCTTCTCGCCCGTGATGGGAGATAAGCTCTGATGGGGTTGACTATTTGTCTTCACACGGTGCAGAGAGGAGTAAGAATAGTATATACTCCTCCTAATTTGCTGTTGCATAAAATAGTGACCACGTTTTAGCTGCAGTTGTATTTCGAGTGACACAGCATTTATATCTGAACTGTGAGTCTTAGGTGTGCTGCTGGAAGTTGCTTTTATTTGCTGTTACTGTGCCCTTTTGGGTGGGAGATCTTGTCATCGCAGTCGTGTCATTTCAGACAGATTCCCTGCCCTTGTTTACTGAATTATTTTGTTGATTTAAAAAGGGGTCTTCTGTAGTTCTGCCTCTTGTTTCTGCCATGCTAAAGACACACCCGAAGCAAATACATCTAAGAAATTAGTTTTCTGCTGTAGTTGTCACTGGGCGAGCTACAACCAGTGGCTAGGTCCATCCCCTCAATTTGGGGAGAGCTGTGTACAGAGGCAGGGCAGGGAACTGCTTTAAGTTGTAAACCACCCTTTCCTGTCCTTTTATTGCGCACACTGAAGATGTACAGTGACAACAGTTTAGGAGCAGCAGGAAAGTACTTTAGTCGCTGTTACCCCAATGGCAGGGGAGGCCTCACGCTGCACCCAGTGATTTCTGGAGAAAAGTGGTCTGCACCCCTGAAGAGGACCAAAAACCTGGGCCGATTCAGACTGGGAGTAAATTGCTGCTAAAACTTTGTTTGCAATGCACTGTTGTCGATGTGCCTTCTGCAGGTGAGCACGGAGCCACGTATTACTGCAGTTTGTTAGCCAGAAACCAAACCCTTTCAGGCAGCTCTGTCCTAAAAGTCAGCTGCTGTCTCTGATACTGTACAGGCTGGGCCAGATTAAGTATTATTAGGCATGCACAGATTAGATTAGCAGCCTGAAGAATGCTCCTCTGCCCAGCAGATTTAAACCCCTCAATAGTTTTCTTTCATACAAAAGCAAATCCGGTGCCATTGCTCCTGATAAATGGATCCTCTGGCCCAGTGTGCCGCAATAAGATATTCCAGGAAATAACCCTGGCAAGTTGCCTGGAAGATTTCCTAAACCGGTGTAGCTGACTCCCTCCGAGCTGCTGCGCACTGCCTCACCTCTCTCCCTGCCTCGGCAGCCATCCTTGGAAACTGCAACTTAAGAAACTCGGTGCAGCTGGCACCAATTTGGAAACTGTCGTGCATAGGGGCAAACTGCCCTCACTCCCAAGGGCGTTTGGCCTTGGATGTCAGCGCAAGCTGAACCAGCACTGAGTTTCTAGAGAGCTTTCCATTAAATGTTTACATACTGAGGGTCAGAGGTGATGTTGCAGTCCATTATCACACCAATTTCACAAATCAATAGGTAAACAGATCAATATTCGGTTGCTGAATTTTTTCAGCCTTTTAAAGGGTGGAAGTGTGAATGATTACGCCACAATAACCTCTCTTATTTTCAAAGAGGAGAAATTGGTCCATGTTTTAAACTAGGCACATGTCTTTAACTGTACCACAGCCAAAAGGCATCCTTCCACCACTGCTCTCTTCACCAAACCAATTTGAAAGGGGAATGTAAGAGTAACCATTGTCCACATTATCAATATTTAACTTCTTCCTATAGGACTGCTTGGACCCTACATAAAATATAGTCTCCCTTGTCCTGGTTTCGTCTGGGATAGAGTTAATTTTCTTCTTAGTAGCTGGTACAGTGCTGTGTTTTGGATTTAGTGTGAGAATAATGTTGATAACACACTGATGTTTTAGTTGTTGCTAAGTAGCGCTTATCCTAAGTCAAGGATTTTTCAGTTTCCCATGCTCTGCCAGCAAGCAGGTGTGCAAGAAGCTGGGAGGGAGCATAGCCAGGACAGCTGACCCGAACTAGCCAAAGGGATATTCCATACCGTAGAAGGTCATGCTCAGTATATAAACTGGGGGGAGTTGGCCGGGAGGGGCAGATCGCTGCTTGGGCATCGGTCAGTGGGTGGCGAGCAACTGCATTGTGCATCACTTGTCTTTTCTTGGGTTTTTTTTTTTGTTATATTCCTTTTCATTACAAGTATTATTATATTTTTATTATTATTAGTTAGTATTATATTTTAGTTATTAAACTGCTCTTATCTCAACCCACGAGTTTTACCTTTTTTTTTTTTCCCCAATCCTCCTCCCCATCCCACTGGGAGGCGGGAACGGGGAGCGAGCAGCTGCATGGTGCTTAGTTGCTGGCTAGGGTTAAACCACGACACCCTATAGCATTATTCATCTTCCAGTCTACATACAGGTGTTTTTTTCATCTATAAACGTAAGAAAATTCACTTCAAATTTAAGTGAAAAACTTCCTTTCTTCTACTTTACTCAGTACAAATCAAAACTGAAAAAAGTCTAGCCTGCACCATCTGGGAACGCAGTGACTTAAAAGCAAATTGTCTTATCACTGTAAATATAACGGAAGCAGCAAGTCTATGTGACTTAACTAGAACATTAATCACATTCAAAGCTCTGCAGAATGAATTTTATAGCTATAAGCAAGGCTGCTGCCATCTCTTATCATGACAGCAAGGTGCTGGGGAAAACACTAGCCCTTGGCTCTCCCCTTTGCTCTCCGTGTTGCTTTGCATTGAGGAGTCTCCTGTGTGCATGCAGTTGCCCATATGCTTCCTCTCCTCCCAAAGGCAAGAGAGAAATCACCTATCTATGCTTACAACATATTAATGAGCATCATCTTGAAACTCTGCAACAGGGACCATCTACTAATCTGACATGATTCACAGTGTATCCAGGGTGCAGTTCAAGGAAGACAGCTATTTAAAGTACAGCCCACCTAATTCAGACTGATTTCTAGCTACAGGCAGGTAAGCATGGGTCAGTAGGTATTTTAGGATGTACTGCCTCATGCCAAGACTCCCTCTGGGTTCTGGCTATACCACCCAGCCATATATTTTAGTGTTCAGTAGAGATCAGAACAGAGGAATAAATGAAATAGTAAAGATGCATACATACATCAGCAAGACTGGTAAAGGCAGAGCCTCAGCTCCCATTAAGCCTGTAACAAAAATGGGATGTAGAAGAATGCCGTCTAAATTAGCTTTTCTTATAACTGCATCTTGACTAGGGATAACAGTGTTTCTGTGCTTTTAAAGACACCACGAGCACTCTATGAGGAAAGATCAGAAGGATCAAGTCACACAGAAACTAATTTAAAAAATTAATGTAGTAAAATTTGCTTGTGTCATGGAAAGACACCTAAAAAAAGTCACTGTGCTTGGAAAAAGGTCTTTGAACATCACTGCTATTTCAAGCAGCCCTTCTCAAAGTTTTAGCATAGGCTGCCAGAGCTGTCTCGAGCTCAAGTTCAATTTGGAGTTCTGTTAGTTCAAACAACACATTCAGAGAACCAAAGACAGCAGTTTTGTAAAAGCAGATGGGATACAGCAGGAACGGTCGCTCTTGGTTTGGGTCTAAGCTACTTCTAAACTTTGAGTACTTACAAACAGAAAGGTGAGAACACATATCAGTTGTTAAACAAAAATAAAGACTCCACAGTAGTTGTGCTACTACTAATATAAATTAGGCAAGTGTTTCCTCAGACATATTTTACCAGCACTACAGTACCCTGCAAACTTTATTAGGTGAATGGTTTCAGAGAGATATCAAAGAAAGTGTTGTACTATTACTTCTACATGTGTGTTTTCAGGAAGTGAATGAGCAAGTTGGTTGCAGTTTTGTCCCTGGACCTCGGCAGGTGAGGTGGAGAAGAAAGAAAAAATAAAAACAAAGCAGCATCAGCTCCTTCGCTCACACGATGGTGTGTAAACTACAAACCCAAAACACTTTAACCTAAACTCACAGAAGAGACAGTGGACTGAAAAATGTAGCTGGTTTCAAGCAAATGTGATGGGTGACCTCAGCCCCCTTTCTGCACATCCAACCGCCAAATCTCTCCTAGCTTCTCCTTAGCTGAGATCACAGCTTTTTCCATTGCAAATCTGGGAACATCAAGAAGAGGGTATGACGGCCTGAAATAAATGGAATACAAACAGAAGGGGCTCATGTAGGGATTGTGTTATTCATTTTTACATTTAATGAAAAACTTCATTTGTTTAGTCACAGCTGCTGAAGAACGACAGACTGCCACAAAACCTAGAACATCCGTCCAGATCGCCACAGAATACACTGGATTGCCTCCAGAGGCTCTGCCAGCATGTAAGAAACACTGTTCAAATCTGCACGTACATAAAATTTTTGTTTAGCAAGGAACTGGCTATTTTGGGCTTCCAGGATGTCTTAGTTTAAGCTATTTTCCCAATATTAAACTGTTACTTTAAAAAAAAAAAAAGACAAAACCAGCAAGAAATTATATGGCAACAGATTCAAGGTGTGGTTTGCTTAAATTAATGACAGGTATGTGGAAAGATAATTATATTACATTTCAGTCCACTGCAAACAGTAAAAATATCAAAGGTCCCAAAATTCAGTCTGCATAAGATATATTACTAAAACCACCACCCCTATCCTAACAGGCTAAGACACTGCATCTAACAAAATTACCCACCCGATTATTAAAGAAACAGCAATGTTACTAAGAACAGCTCACTAAATATACAGAACTACATTATGTAGGTAGAGTTTATTGCAAAACCAGGAAAGAGACAGCAAACTAGAAGTCTGTCTTCCATTTCAGATTTGTACCACTTGTTCAAGTTTCAGTCACTCGCACACACGCGCGCACACACACGCAGCCTGTACACAGAAAGTCACTAACACATTTGAGTTCCCACAGTCTCACAAGAAACCTCAAAACATTTCAGTAAAAAGTTAAAATGAGATCTTTTACCACAAGGACTATAAAATCCCCCCCACCCTCACTACCCTTATATTTCTAAGTTTTGGATTCTAAAAACCATACCTAAAAAGGAAGAGTTATTTCAGTAGCACAAAGACTACCTCAAATATATCAAAGTAAGTCTAAGGAGAGATAATGCAACTGAAAAAAAATAAATGAAGACCTGCATCGCACACAGTCAGTGTTTTCATCAACACTGTTGATAAGCTCTAAGTCTCTAAATGTAGTAGAGCACTGTTTGTTTTTGATTAATAATTAATAATTTTAATTCTGAAGTTACATTAAAAAAAAAACCAGTTGTAGGAATTCTTTTGAGCTGCTAGTTTCATGAAGAAAAAGTCCCTTTCAAAATTTCAATAAATATGCTGACATGTAAAGTTAGTGAGGTTGTCATGCAAGACAAGTTACATAACCAAGACCGACTCAATCTTTATAATAAAGGGAACTTGCATTCAAAAATGAACTTTACCCTTACAATTTTATTCAAAGGGTAAACATGAATTAACCCAGCTGTTTACCTGAATTACAAAAGTAACATGATTCAATATGAAAATAAGAAACTGTCTACAAATCTCTGACAGTAATAAATTGCAATATACAATGCATACAGGAGTTATACAGAGCAACAAACTCTTGTACAAAACAAAAATACTTTAATACCTTTAAAATCCAATTTTTTTTTTTTTTTTAAAATCATCATGAAAAAGATTTGAGTCAGAACTCACACCTCAATTAGTCAAGCTTCTGGTAGCTACATTACAGCTATTTAATATACAAAGAGATAAATCTCTTCACCAGTCATTAAAACTGCCTCTTCGTTAGAGTTGCACAGCTTTTCCGTCTCGTGTTCCCACATACAAAGTTTTCTTCAAATCATGAGAACTGAATTTGTTGAACACCAGAGATCTAGAGAAAGAAAATGCAAGGTTACATTCAAATGCACCTTTTCTGAAACTGCATCGCAGCTAGCAGCCTTGAATTGTCACAGTGTTGGAATGTCATGACAGCCACCACTGAAGGACTAAATAAAATTCATTCTCATTTTTCAGAACAGGGCAGCTGAATTAGCATTTGAATTTTAGCAGCAGAAGGGAGAGTAGGGGACGGGATACAGTACCTGTTGATATGATGTTGTGTAGACCATAACGTTCTGCTGTTGGCCGTCTGTAGTTATTAAGCCTGCTGGCAACTGGTTAGCTGAAAGAGCGAGCATTTTAAGAAAGTCAGATGGGAACTACAGGATACACAGAGCCTTGTTTGATGTGTCTGTCACCATTAAATAACCTTTAATTGTGGTCTACTCCAGGACTATGGAGCCATTCCTCTCCTGACAGCTACCATCCTACACTGTGTATAGACACACTTGTTACTGAGTGTTACAAGTAAACAAGTTTATTCCCATTAAGAAGAAACACTTAAACAAAATTCAACTTAATTTTGCATCAGATAATCTAAAAGTAAGACTGCGTCTTGTTCTTCCCCTGTACGTATCTGAAGCAGAACACACAGCTGTACGCTAGCAAATGGAGTGGAGTTTGCTTTTTCAGTGGTCAGGATGGCAAACTCCAGCATCCAATATCCCAAGAAACCTGGAGAATTCAGTTTGTTTTGTTTAGACATAAGGTTAGCACTTGAGCATACACATGCGTGAGGAACTCAATGAAATTGTTGCGCTTCTTTATAACAGGATCCATCAGGGACTCTGTAATGTGGAAGCCCCATGGAAGGCAGAGATGAACAGAAGACAGGCAGTGACAAAAAAAAAAAAAAAAAAGGCACTGCCAGAGCCTCAGATTACGCTGGTTAACTTCAGCATGCCCTTCAAGGTACTCACGAGAGCTCTGAATTTCATACACGAGAGAGGAGGCCAATGAACAGAGTAAAAAGTACTTCTGAGATTTAGAGAGAAAACACAGGGAGTGATGCTCTAAGATAAACCTTTACAATAACATGTACGTTGAGCTCTCTGACATTCAGAGTAGGTATGTTACAACTGCTACTTGGAAGCAAAGCAGCAAAAGTTGTAAGTTAAGTCACTGTAGCATAACATTCTCCGCTAGAAGACAAACAATGGGGCCTTTTTCTTTATGAAGTATGGCTGTTACTATGTATACATAAGACGTATAAACCCATAAAAAAATTCTGAAAACACAGTATAATCCTAACAGCTTTCATTTGAAAGCTGATGCTTGGGTGTTTTTGAATTGGGTTTTTGGCTGGGTTGTTTTTTTTTTTCTCTACCTTCATTGTACTAATTTTCAAATACTTAAGTTGCAAGTTAAGAGTTGCATTAAGATCATGGTGAGAAGTGGCTCTGGCAGGTCCAAAATTTTACTGCCCTTCGATGCGTATGTTCCACATCCAACGCAGTTTAATGCCAAGCCTCTGACCCAGCCCTGGTATTAGGCTAAGACAAAGAGCTAAGGGTTATGCCACAGTAGCACAGGTATTACTGCTACTGCTGCAGCGAGACCATTGTTCTGAACAGACCTATAGCTGCCCCTATGGTTCTCCTTCTTCTACTACTACTGTAACATCTCCTTTGCATCCTGCCAAGACTTAATATTCGCCTCCAAAGCTGCTCTTTGCAAATCACAGCAAATTAAGGCTTATTTCGTAGAGCACTCTGAGGCTCCCAGGCCTGAGATATTTGAACAAGTGACTAGGAGCAGATCTTCAGCTTTCTGCTGTTTAACAGGGACCATATCAAATTTGGGAAGGGGACAGAGGATGCACAGATGTAAGGGGATTCCTTTTTTCTGGTTTCCATTTTCTGGTGGGCATTGTACTCAGGCTAAGCAGAGCACGAGCATCCAGAGGAGAAACTTTTTGTGAATTTGCCTCTTTGCCCATACAAAACAAGATACTGGACGCAGACACCATCAGAAGTTTCCAACTATATATTCTCCCTCAAGTCTTGAGCTGCAGTTTACATGCTTGAAGTGCAAATCAGAATATATGCAAAATAAAGCTTTTAGAACAACTTCTATATATTGATTTGAGAAGCTTCCAAGCTGGACAGACTCCCAACAGCTGCAACCTAGAAACCATTAGCAACATACACAAGGTAAATAAGTTGGGCCTATAGCTGTGCTAGTGTCTTACTAGTTTTTAACCAACAGAGCTATTACGTATGAGTGAGTATGGATAAGAGTTTACTATTTGCATTGCCTAATCTTTAATTATAAAATTACAATAGTCATATTAAAAAAAAAAGCTTTCTGTAAGTCCCCTGCAGTATTTAGGTTTAGATTCTTAATTTCCAGCCAGTTTTACGAGTGTATCTTCCAGGCCAGAAGAGACCCGAAGAGTTGGTATGTTTTACAGAGCCAAGTCATCATACTGGGAGAAAAGTGTGTTTCAGACCCTGAATACATCATTTCACTCCTCAGGCTTTGAATTTTTGCTAGTTCAGTAGTTTACCAGTGATTTTAAACAGAAGATTTATCAGGTACTTGAAAAACTCATCAGTAGATACAGAGCTGCGCCTCCTAATTCTTGTATCAGCTTCAAGATTACCAGTCCATAACATTTAAAAGCCAAGGTGACGACTACATCCAAGAATCTAGCATTAACAAAACCAAGGCAAAGTCCCAACAACTGTCAGGCTTTAATTCAGAGTATAAGGAAGAAAAACTACAGTGAATGCATATGATGCTCCTTGCCCTACACCTCTTAGTTGCCAACCTGTGCATTCGTTTCAATATAAGAAATACTGAGTGTTTAGAATTATACGAAGATGATGTTCTTCTCTGGCTCATTTCTCAAAGACGAGCTCCTCAAGTCATCAAGTGGAGTTTATTTTACTTTTTCCCCAGCAGTCTTGCAAGTAGAACGAATGTGGCCTAAATATGTAGCTGGGGGGGGGCGGAGAAAAAAAAATGTTTGCACCTTTCATTACAGTCTGCGTTTAAGCGTGGAGAAAAATACTGGCACTAATGTATGCATTTAAAAATATTCCACAGTTGACATTAGCTGTTACTAGAGTGTCATCATTTGTCACTGTATTACTTCATTCCAACCATAAATTCTACTGACTGGGAGGAGTTTATCTGAGCACAGGTTATCCTCCAGACATCTCAAATGAAAATCTCAATGGATCACAGGTGTAACATGTGGCCAGTCCAGGATGTATTCCTCAAGTAAGAATTCTGATGTCTAAAGGAAGTGCCGTTTTTAGAAAAGCCATAGTAATAATATAATAAATTAAAAAGTATTACTTACTAAATGCTTCCTCTGTGAGCTCCTCACTTAGACCGTCTCCAGTTGTAACTGTTCCCCCAATTCCCTTTTCTCCTTTCATTGCCTGGAAGGGCGCGGGGGGCAGGGGGGAGGGAGGGGGGGGTGTGGTGTGGAGAGGGAGAAGAATTTGTGTTAGAGTACAGTTGGCTTGAGATTGTTTCAAGACCCCAGGAGCTCTAGCCAAGGTTTGGAACTTGCAGAAGAGTCACTGTGCAGCAGCTGCAGTTTGAAATCCAAGACCTATAAAACTCTATGGGATTTAAGAACGTGTATAGAACAAGAATATATGAAGGGTGTTTTTCATCTTAGCCATACTCCTCAAACAAAAACTGCAAACTAGGATTGTGTAGTTTTAAGAAAGGCTTTCACTTTCTGCAGAAAGTCAAAGATCTGCAGTAATCCAGGAGCAGTTAAGAGCATTTACAAGAAATCACAGAATCTCAGAACTACCAAGCATGTGCAACATTTGCTTACCAACCACACACAAGTGCCATCATCATACAACTAAGAGTTGACATCTAAAACCAAGACACTGGATTTCTTTTCCCACATCAAGGACTACAGCCAGAAAGGGTATCAGCACAGAAAGCCAAGGCTCCCAGTCATCTGCATGCAGTTTTACAAGTTTGATGCTCTATGCTATTACTTAAGAACATCTAAGAAAATAATATAGGTATAAAAAGTATTCTCTGCAACTGTTTGATGTAGACTAAATACTAAGCTACAAAAAATATTTCACTATATATGGTACCCTGAAGACAGAACTAGCTGGAATGGAGGTTTAAAACTAATGAGCAAAACCATCCATTCCATCCATACAATTAAAACCCAATCCCACTACTCTGCTACCACAGCATATGTGTCTGCAAAAATGGACACTTCAGAATGAAAGTAGCATGGACCCACTTCAGACTTCTCCAGAAGTACTGAAACTAGCTAGGCACTACTTGCATTTTTAATTAAAGCACATACAGTACTTTGATGGCATGTGCAACTGCTACACAGAACTGGAAAAATACAGCACACAGCGGTACGTCAACTTGTAGATTATACCTCCTGTTACTCAGTTATCACAGCAAATGACCTTCTGGGAAGGGGAAGCTTCAAGTGCTATCAGCAAATTAAATATCATTAGCAAGCCTGACCCCATTAATTATAAAATTTAGGTTTACAGAACAAAGAAAGTCTGAAGAGCATCTCTATCTACAGCGCTGCCGATTTAGACATACCTGCTTCACTCATGCCAATAAAACCAAGCAGCCATATCAACAGAGGGATCCACATTTAAAAAAAAAAAAAAAAAGAATTTGAGTTTTTTTCCCCAGGATTATTTTAATCCTGAACAACTTCTTCATTCAGAACTATGAGGAAGAGAGGTCACTGGATAAAAATACCTTTGATTTGTTTGGTTAAATCTGGTATTCTGAGGTAAAAGAACACCAAAGTAAAGAAGCAAGCAAGCATAATTCTCTTCGGTCTCCAGACAGGAGGCGAGGGGCAGACCAGAATAAAAAACCCAAGCAGAAACAACTTCTTTTTCAAAAAGTTTAAATTGCTGAAAGGAAACAAAAAAAGTCACTTTCTGCTACAGAAGGGATAAATTAAACTGCTTGGATCACATACCTAGCATGTACTATGAATCAAAAGCAAACTGAGGGACAGGCTAAAAAAAAAAACAAACCACAAACATTTAAAAAAAAACCATTAGAGCAGATAGGCTTCCATGTGAATCATTATTCCAACGTGAGAAAAACAACTTTTTCTTTTGCAGATCTGAAGCCCAAACAAACAATAGGCATTAGGCTAGTTCCTCAGAGGATGCAGTCTAGTACAGTTTTATTGACTGAACCCAAAGATCGAATTAAGTATTCTTAATAGGCACCTTTAAAGAACAGAGTGATTTACTACTAGCAATATATTAGAGAATTTATTCAGTTGAAAGCTTTAACTACTTTGAATCAGCAAGTCCAATCAAAATGCTTGCTTACTTCTTTTTTCTCTTGATATCCTCTGGAATGCTTTTAAACATTACCTTAGTCCCTGACAATAGCTGTGAGATACTGTGCAAGTTATCCATTAAATAATCACAATGACAGGGAGCTAAGGATAAACACAACCAGGTTAAATAAATGAGGAAATACTGAAGTATATACCAACCTCTCTGAATTTTTGGAGGTATAACTTCAAAGGTTCAACATAGCTATCAAACCCCAAGGTAGACATGGCAAAGAGAATATCCTCTCCATTGATGGTCTTTCTTTTCTCTTGGTGACACCGCTCACTTGCTTCTGACGTTATAAAGCTGATGAATTCACTTACACACTCTTGCACGCATTCCTTTGCGTCCTTAGCAATCTAGTAAGGAAAAAGTATCATAAAATGACTAATCAAAACACAAGAAGATTAAACAAAAAATACACTACATAATAAAGGAAACATCCCAAAACCTGATGATAATACCCATTTAGGCAACACCTATATGTAAGGGAACCACTGGATGTCATCACTGCTCTATGTAAGCACAGCTGCAACATGACTTTAACTTAAGTTTTACTATTTCAAGCAGCACAGCCGACTGCCAGGATCTCCTGAAGTTGCAACTATGTTCTGTACAAGCTTTTACATGTAGATGCATCTCAGTACTGCTTACTTTGTAATGAACAGGTTTAAAGAGAAGGCGTAGTTAAGCAATGTCATAGCCCACTTCCATCTTCCTTTTAATAGACCCAGCAGTTCCAACCCCACTGCAGGACATTGCCACAAATTTGGCAATGACAAATATTTTTATCCTGACCAGATTCAGGGACTAGAATATATGCCTAGCAGCAAGCCTCATTAATGCTTTAATATTCTGGTATAAATTTTCCAAATGAGAATTCACATGAACAAACATATGCCCCTGGCAAGAATGACATAAGTAAATTTGATTATGGTTTTCAGCTGGACAAAAGTAATTTACCTGACTTAAAATAACAGCAAGCATTACTCATGATTATTTGGGAAGCCGACAGGAGCCAACTGAAAGATGATAATAATTAAGATTCTTATTCTTCACATGAGAAGAACCTGTTTGTATTCAAAAAAATAATGAAGCAATAACCGTATGTAGAATCTTCACTAGTTCCTCTGATATTTTCAGGCACATAGGGTGAGATTTTCAGAAGTACTCATCAGCCAGCAGCTTCCCTTGCAGTTTTTCACAAAAACCTCCCTGATTTTTCAAGATAGCTCGACATCCCATATGCTAAATTCTTGCAGAAAAATCTCATCTTGATCACTAAAAATTTATGACAATATGGACTACTGAAGAGATTTTCGCAGCAAAGATATAAATGTAACACCCAGATCTCCAGAAAGCCCTGAACACTATGAAAGTACAAGCAGATGCAAGTAAATTATGTCTTGCTTCTATTTAGAGTGATCTCAAAAAAAGAAAAGAAATCAGCTTTAGCTAGAGGAAATGTTACGGGGCAGGAATTGTATTGGCATACAATAGAGAAACAGCAAGTAACAGGAGCCCTGCAAAGGTTTAAGATAAACAGGTGGAACGGTCAAACACTTATACAATCACCAGCTCAACAGAATGGATTAAAAAGTCTATTCTTAGAAGAAATAAAATAAATCTTTCAATATCTGGCCTTATCTATGACATGGTATAAGGCAGACTTCTTAGGTCATTTTGGCATTTGGATATGTGAAGATTTGGGCAATGGAAGACTAACCATTCTCTTTCCTTCAGGATGAGGACTGGATTTTTATTTCGTCCAAAATGGTTCACTTATTCCAAATCTTATGCACCTCAATAAAAGCAGATTACATTTTGTAAGAGAGAACTGCATAGAAAATATTCTTACCGATACGGGATTGTCACCAAGTCTGACCTGTTATGACAATTTCAGAGAACACATCTTAGAAAAAGAAAGTTCTTGAAAGCCCTATGAAGAGCACTGTTCTGGATACTCTAATTACAGCAGTTACTAAAAGCTTTCAGAAATCTAAAAATGGACTTGGTCTCAATCACCTCCTGCTCAGATTTTTTTTCCTCTTCTTTTATAAGGCTTTTCTCCAATAAACCAGGATCATTTGGAAAAACACATTGTTCTACCAGCTCAAGTTCACTCAGAGGAAGGAATAAAACTTATTAACACACTTTCTTTACCGGACAAGGGTATTACCTTTCCTGTTTGCGGTATGGCATTTTTCATTATCCTTGCCACATTTGCAATTGGAAGATATATATCTTGTTCTCTGAAACTCTCTTTTGAGCCATTTGTATCTTCGTGATCATTCATGCTGTCCTCTGTGTCTAATGAAATACAGAAAAGTTAACAGAAATTGTATTTGATAGACAGCAGGCAATAATTAAGTCAGTTTAAAATCTTACACTGAAGGATGAAGACCTTTGAAAGCACAGTGTATTAACAATGTAAAAACAATTAAAAAAACAGATGCAAAACCAAGGTACCTTTATGGTTGTTTGATATCATCTTTATCACATTATGCACAGAAATGTACGTGGCTGCTGAACACCAAGTGTTCTTAATGCCATGTCAAAATACAAATTGTTTCCTAGAACATCAATTTTTTTGTCATCACCTCAAAGGACTCAGTGTCAACATTGAAAAATCCAACCCCCACCTTCAGACTGCAGAAAAAACGCTTTATACAGTGAGGCATTATGAATACAAACAATTGCAAATTATTAGCTTGAGAGAAGAGAGCGGAGAACTATACAAGAACTGGAAGGAAATATATATACACACACAACGTATACATACACACAGAGAAATAGTAGTATTTACTGTAACATTTCTTACCATCATGAGGCTGTATCACATAATGACTGCCACCAATGTAATCTCCAGTAATTCCTAACTGAGAAGCATCCGTTGTGGAGCTATCACCATCCATCTACAACCAGAAGAAGGAAACCTTTCAGGTATGTTTGTTAAACCGTTAAGTGCAGCTATTGCTGAAACACAGCACTTTCATCAGCTTAGAACTATGAGACCAATTTATACAAAGCATAAATATTTTGTCATTTGAGAACAGTGTCCCCTCTCTCATTACTGAGCTTTCTTGACAGTGGAAATAGTGAAACTGTTTCGTGAAGCTTCCCCAAAAACTCAGCCAGAGGCACAGGCCATGCACAGAAACATTTGGTTCACGCAGCACATATATAGCCACCTTGTGTCATGCCCATGAGAGTCCGACCAGAACAGGTCAAGGCATCTGAACAACCCTCCAAACCTACGCCAGCCCCCTGCTCACTGAATGCTTTACCTACAATTATTACACAGAGTGCATCCTTCACTCACCATTACCCTCCACCCAAACAGCTTGTGTCAAGCCCACTGACAAACTTCTCCTAGCCAGACCTCAGAACCAGCTCTGCACCCTCATCCTCCCTGAGACACCAGTCACTCCTAGGTGCCTTCTGAGTCGTGTTTTCCTTTGCCTTCCCTGGTCCTGCCCTGCCTCGCTCCTCTGGGCATCCTTCAGTGCTCCTCTCACAATGTTCTGATGTGCTGGCCAACAAGAAGTCTTCTCCTTAAGGCTTTAGAGACGGGGTCACAGTTTAATAGGTAATTTGAATGCCAGGAGAAAGAGGGAAGCCAGAAGAGCCAGCACTTCCCTCCCTGGCTAGGGACCTTTGTCCCGGGAGGCACCAACCATGTTTCAGCTGGAGGAGTCTGGGAGAAGCCTGACTTCACCCTTCCAAATGGGACAAAACTACCGAGATCATCAGCAGCCATTTGCTGGCAAGTCTCAACATCTACTAGGAAACCTACTTTGTGAACAAGTAAAGAGGTCTCACAGGGCTGCTCCGAACGGAGGCTGTGGCCCAGAGGCTCCTCAGCAGCCTGCTGTCTCACCACTCGGAGACATCGCATATATTGTGCTTCCTCGTTCTGCAGAAGAGGTGAAGATGCCTCCCACATCCCTTGGAAGTTCACACCTCTTTAGTGAGGACTTGCCACAACAGCAATGCAACACATCAGTGCCTTTTCCATCCACATTTTGCTACCACACACAACATGCAGATATACGTGCATTCTTGCAACAGCAAATGCTTCAGCCCATGTAACCTGTTACCGTATTATGTTTTGCCTTTTTACAGGAATAACTAATTTCCTTAAACACGATCAGCAGGTGCTCAGTAGAAAGCTTAGACCTATAAAAAATCATGGCAGACAACAGTTCCACTTCCGAAGGGGCTATTTTTGCAGTGCCAAATGTAAGTTTGAATTCAAGTCTCCAGCTTTTTAAAATTTTTGGACAATCCTGACTTTTTTTTCCACTTGCAGGTGCCTTGAAAATTAGTATATTAAAAATAAACTTCTGCAGAACGTTTAGCTCCCGTGCTTCTTCTCATGTAAGGTGGTATTTTTGCAGTCACATGCTTTAATAATGCTTCTTTTGGAGAGAGGAAACAATGCAAAAATTAGGGCGTGAGAAGGGGTTCCCAGCACATGCGAACTCTTTCAACACTGGCACACAAATCCAAAGATATTTTTGAACATGTTTAGATGCACAGCACCAGATTCACCTTTGCCCTGAATTTTCTTGGCTATGTTTAACGTCAAACAACTCTGTTAGCATTTGTTTATCTACCCGTTTGCTAGAAAATCAGCTCTTCCATTCCTATTCTACACTTCATACAGTTCCTTCTCTGGACCAGCACTTCCCATCCTTCCCTCTTCCTACCCCAGCTGCTTCCAACGGGAGCAGCCGGCCTTACTGACGAGATACACACACAGCCCCGTGGGAGGCAGAACCCAGCTCGATTCACTCGCTGACCTACACCAGCTGCGCAGGTACCCTGGTGTCTTTGGAAAACCACCTTTGCCCCAAAGGGTCGTGTGGTCATTGCCAGTGAGACCATGCAGCTCACTTCTTTACAGAGCCATCAGCCTGAAGAGGAAGGGAGAAGCAGTCTTGTGCTATTTTTATACCTACCCAGAAATATGAGCAATTTAACCTCTCTCTAATCTGCACTTTGCCTGTGGCCACAGGGCTGGGTTTTGCTTTCAAACCTTTACGCAATGTCCAGTGCTACGCTTGGCCACAGATGCACAAGTAACCCGAGCACTGCTCACATTCACAGCAATACTACAACAGCTGGAAGTAGCCTTAGGAGCTGCTTAAGAGGGAAAAAAAACCTTCTACCTCTTCATTGTACAGAATATTACACACACACTGCTTTTTTAAAAGCACTTCTGGTCCCTTTTGATGGGCTTTTGTAAAACAGTTTCACTTCTTACACAGCAGCTCTGCCCAAAGGAAGGGTAGCGTTTTAGGCATTAGCCTTCCATGTGCCAACTTCCACGTAAATTCGCTTTGTCTGCATTTTGCAGATTCTTTGTTGGAAGATTTAACATTGCTTTTCAATTTTCCAAAGGGTCTGCAGTTTGCTTACTCAGCTCGCTGTAATGACAATGCAAGGATATCACAATCCTGCACGTCAAGATCACCAAAATCGACATCACCCATCATTAGAGAGTCGTGTCTCTCTTTTCCTTCTGCAATTTGAAGCAATTAACATTCTGCAGTTTGGTAAATCCCAAAAGCTACCTCCAAAATTAAGTTAGGATTTTCTGGCAGTCTTGTTCTCAGTTTCGGCTCTCTGATCCCTACTAGAATTTGGGTCTCCACAAAATTTAAGCATTAAGTTTACTCAGCCTCAGTACTATTTTAAAATGCCTTGATGTTTCTTCCCCTCTCCTTTTTCAGTCTTCTATGAAACATATCTTCTAAAATGCTTCCTTCTTCCAGGATTGCAATATTCTTCAAATTTCTGCAGTGATGTGATAATTCACTGGTTTTTGCTCACCTGTCCTGCAGGCTACCCCATCTGAATCTTTATTGCCAAGACCCAGCAATATTATTTAAGAAACCATCTTGCTTTCATTAGCCCAGCTTACCTTCAAAAGACAATTCCTGCTTGAATCTCTTTTAAACCTCCGCTGCATCTGTAGACAGTTTTGGCCATATTAGACTAATGCATCCTCAAGGTACTATCTTTGCTTTTATTCTTTTCTGTGTGCACATCTCCATATCTACTTACAGTATGTATTACTTCACAATTAGTGAGAATTTGAGTGGAAGCTTATCAACGTTATGAATCTAAAACAGCGATTAGCAAAACTGACAGCAAACGGCTTACAAAAGAAGAAGGCAGATCTGTCTCAGATAAAGAAAACAGGCACTGACAGCTTAACATCAACTGAAATTACTTCTGTGGGTATTACTTTAGGAAAGACTTTTAGCTGCCAGGACAACCTTGGGACAGGGGATTACAGACAGCGCAACACCCTTCTGCATAACGCTTAGCATAACCAGGTCCTAATCCAGGATCACAGGATAATTCAGGTTGGAAGGGGCCTCGGGAGGACTCTAGTCCAACCCCTGCTCAAAGCAGGGTCAGCTCCAAGTTCAGAGCAGGTTGCTCAGGGCTCTATCCAGCCACATCTTGAAGACCTCCATGGACAGAGCCTGCCCAGCGAGCCTCTTCCACAGCTTGGCTGGCCTCACGGTGAGAAAAGGAGTGGCACCTCTACACACTCCTTCAATCCAAGTAAGTTTGGTGGAAGAATTTCAGTCAGATTTGTCATTTAATTCAAATCTAGATCTAGGCATCTGAATATAGCAACTGTAATTAATATACCATCTAGTCACCCTACTAGCATTTCTTTGAACCCTGCTGAAAAACGTGGCCACTACTATCCTAGTCATCTCATAATGAACACAGTTAAACATTCAAGTATTACAGTTTTAATTTCAGATGTTCAAAACTCAAGTCAATCACCACATATACGATTGTCAGCTCAGCACAAGGTCTGTAATACATACAACACAATACAATGCTCAGAAAATGAGAAAACACTGCTCTCAATACACTGTTGCTAATTAATCCCCCCTCTAAACACCACCACCACCACACAAAAACACAAAACAAACTAAACTTTCGGTGTCCCTGAAGTTATTCTAAAAAGGCAGCAGTCCAATGTAGCATAGAAACAACACCCTGCCTACAGTAACTGCAGTCACTGGGAGACTAAAAGGACAACACTTCTTACACTGCCACGTTTTAGTAGGAAGAGCTACTTCTCTGGACGGAAGTAGATGCTAAACTTCATGAACAGGCAGAATCCTGGGAGATCTAATCCTAAGAGGTTGAGATGGGCAAGAACTCTCCTCTCAGATTTTGCTTTAGCCCCTGGAGCTATTACAACTTTCTTTAAAGAAAAGTACCTATTTGCAGATTATATATCCCATTTGCATGGCAGTTTCAGCATGCAGACATTACAATGTCTTTTAATACAAGACAGTGTCTCCTACACCTGTGCGGCTACTGAATTGCACAAGGGAGGAGGGCTTCCAACACGTTGGTCTAGTAGCACACATCTGCAAGAAGCACTTATTGCATGTTGTACATTATCCTTAGCCTTTAGTGCTAGGAAAACACTGAAGCTCCTCCATGCATACACATACTGACTGAATCAAGACTGAGCACTAAGCATATCAGAAGTGACAACCTGTCAGTCTCTAAAGTGACGATGCCATCATCTGATTTTTATCAACAATGAGGGAGAGAAACCAAGTAAGTACAAGACACTCAACCCAAATATTCGGTGATACACTGCAAAAAGCATCCGAATACAGAGCAGCAGCACAAAGTTTTCTGCTGGTGGTTTTCTGGGGTTTTTTTTTATCTCTAATGAAAAAGAATATTACTAGGAACATACGAATTAATGGATCCAGGGAAATTAACCTGAGAAATATGTTGAAAGAGAAATATTTCAGATCAAGGGCATCAAAGAAAATTCAGTGATAAGACGCAAGTGAATAAACATACAGGTTTACACTGACATCTGGTAGAAAATTTTCTGGAGGATGCTTAAAAAAATATGCTCCTGTCAGCTGCCCACAACTCAGACTGTTCCTAGAA
Organism: Gymnogyps californianus; assembly: GCF_018139145.2. Classification (NCBI taxonomy): domain Eukaryota; kingdom Metazoa; phylum Chordata; class Aves; order Accipitriformes; family Cathartidae; genus Gymnogyps; species Gymnogyps californianus. The sequence goes on from NC_059471.1 coordinate 157,286,891, forward strand.
TACATCTATACTGAATTAATAAAACATCGGTATCTCAAAGTAAATCTTGCATCCTGTTTAATCTTAAGAGCTCTCTTAAGAGAGCAGTATCAGCAGCTCAGCTAAATAATAACTAAAGAAGAACGCAAGCCCAGACCTGTTAGCACTGAGGAGAGGAAGGGTCTAAAACTTACATCAGTATAAAAGGCAAAAATAGAGTCAAAGAAACAAGATTTTGTCTTCAGAATGGGGAAGTTATCTGGCAATCATTTGCAAAACTGGTCTCTTGAGGGGAAACCAAAGGCCTCTTGTGATTTAAGTACTTCATGTGGTATTTATCCACCCTGTCTCCCAAAATTGCTACCCTACAAGAGGGACAGCAGCAAATGATATGCAATGAACTGAAGCACTTGGTACACTTTCATCACAGTTGTCCCTGCCACAGAAGCAGGACAGAAATGACAACTAAAGCTGTAGGTAGTAACCACATCAGTCATTGTAGATTAATTTTGCCACCACACCTTATCACAAGACATGTAAAGCAGTACGTAACAGCAGAGACAACAAAGTTTTGAGCTTTCTGCACCCTCACTTGCTGTTCCTAAACAGAAATACAGAAAGAATTTTTAATTGAAAATACAATTTTAATTTCCTTTTATTTTTCAATGACTTCTGGAGAACCTTATTTCCCCCTGAATTCTCACCTGGCAGCAAAGCAGTGTCTCCTGCAGCAAGAAACATCAACTGGTAAATGCATTCACAGGACATCGTTCCAGCAGATGCACAAAAATGTAAAGTTAAAACCCTTTAGCACACACCTAGAACACAAACAGATGCTGCACTGTCTCTCTCCATCTCGGGCTCCTCTAATCTCTCACATTCAGTGTTTTCCTCCACAGCAGAATAACATTAGGAGAAGCAGACTGATGGCAAGAGGACCCAACAGCATCACTAAGGCTCGTTACCATCTATGCTGCGCCAGGCCCCTTCTCCTGGACCACGGAGAGGAAACCTTTCCCTTATGAAATCCAAATAGGGCATGGTTAGCTGCAATATATTTGGGTGGACTAGCAATGCATATATTTTTACATCAAGTAGGAGTGGATCAGTGATACAGAGCAAGCAGGAGAAACTGAGTTTCCATGCCTTCTCTTTTTTGGCAGTAAAAGAAAGAAGCTGGAGGGAAAAAACTGAGATGAATGGAGGAACGGAGGCAGTTTTGTTGCTTTTGCAGAAGCTGGAAGAGGGCAGCAGTGCTGAACTGACTGCACCACCACCTCCTTCCTCCTGCAACACTGACTGAAAGCCCTGTATTACCTTTCCACGTGAAGTTTTTAATGCTTTTCTAACTTTTTGGGAAAAACTAAGCTTATCTGTTTATTAAAGCAGCAATCCATAAATCCTGCCTTTTTCTTTTATAAGTTTAATAACATTTGTAAGTTGGTTATGTTTTTCCTTCATTGCGGTAGTACGTCAAGTGTGCCAAGAGCTTATTCCTCTCAAGCAACAGGGCAAGTAAGAGGTTTACAAAGCTAGTTCAGACCAGGCCAGTATTTTCAGTCAAAATTATCAAATTTGCTGACACTTCCTTTTATTCTACTGATGTTATTTACATGTTGTTTAGTATGCACATATATAGTTACTTTTTACAAGCATGCTGCCACTAAAACATCAATTTCCAAATACCATGTTTCTCTAAAGTACTACTGCAGAACTCGGTACTGAAAAGTTTCTTTCTAAGCAAAATTTTAAAGGTGAAGTGACATTAGAGATTTGCCTTTGAAAGCACTAAAGGAAGAGCCTTGCAAGCCTTTTTAAAACGTTGACAAAACAAGATATCTGACTTTAAAAGTTTCATAGTATTTAACGTTTCTTATCTTCAAGTATCTTGAACAATCTTTTTCACTCAATTTCTATATACTGCCTCCCTTCATGTAATTATTACCACAAATAAGAGGTTATCTAACTTCGAACTGCTGTAATTGTCAAATATTAAAGTCTAAAGAGTAATATCCAGTATTCTTGACTTCTTTCAAATATAATTTCATAGCTGTAAATGCTAGCAGCCAAGACCATATATAATCCCCCACTCAATGCAGAGCACAAGCAACTCACACAGAGCTCACAAATAATGATTCAGATTAAACCATCTTGGGTCTCCTGGAGAATTACAGATGGATCCTCCCTTAACGTTATAACTGTCATGCCATAGGCCACATAAGCAAAGGAAAAAAAAAAAGTAATCACTAAGCTTATTGTTTAGGAACGTTATGCTAATGATTATGCATAAACACCATTTCTCCATTCCTGCAAGCCAATTAAAACCAGACTGTGAATAATGCCCAAAGCGGCTCCTTCCGTTTTGCTTTTCGCTACTATTTTGCCTGAGCTTCTCCTGAAAAAGCTGCAATGATTTTTTTTTTTTAATTGACAATAACTTCCATCTATCAGCAAGATAGGCAAAGGTTACTACATATAAGAGAGCCCATTCAAGGGCTGAAATCCAGATTTCTATGTCCCTCACTGCCTAGAAATGTTCGGGTCATCAATTATTTTGCCCTCCCAAAAGCAATCCAAGCACACTAGGTAGCTTTTACATGACAGTTCTTTGCAGAATGAAATCTTTTTGGTTAAGCCTCGAAGAAATTGGTAAAGCTAGAAGTTGACTGATTTTCTATTGCTGCAGTATTGCAGCAGGACCTAGGAAGCTTTCTTTAACCAGCGTTGCTTCACGGCTGCAGAAACATTACTAGAACACATGAAATTTTTTTGTTTTCCAATATGATTGTCTGTGAATAACCTACACAATACTCTTCAGGATCACCAACTACGTAATTTCTGGATGGAGCAGTGGCCGGCACACACAGGTATGCCCAAGAACACTTGCCAAACACACAACAGTTGTGTAGATACTGAGAATGGCACAGTCCCGTCTCTCGCCTACCTGCGTGTGTTACGGGATAAGCTGTGGATGCTGCTCGGCTGTGCCAGCCGATCGATCTCACTTCCTGATTTCATGCCCTTCAATGATGCAACAGCAGCCAGTGCAGGGGCACGAGCGGGAAACCTTCCTACTTACACAAATAGCCTTAAAGTCTTCCTCTCACCTAGCCTGCATCTCTGCAATAGAGACCTCGCCTATCACGATCCCTTGTTTTCAAATCGAACAAGACAATGCGTCCCCAGTTATTTAGCAACTTTATTGTTCGTCACCTTGGCTGTGATTTCCGTGCTGAATGCAGCAGCCTCCCGGACCTGTGGGGAGGAGAGGCCGCACACCTGCACCTGCCCGCTGGCTGGGAGCTTTTTGCCAGAGCCCTCCTGCACACCACTGCCTGTTGTTCCCTCCCCGAAGCGCCGTGCCCGGATCGGGCTGCCCGCACGGGCACCCGGGTACGCTCACCACATCCCGGGGCCTCGCCCTACACTCTTTATCCCTGCAAAACACCGCCAGACCTTGAAGGAAATTTCGGTCTCAACAACAACGGCGGGGGCCGAGAGGCCGGGCCACTCTCGCCCCCGTTGCCCGGCTCCCGGCCCGGCGAGGGGCCGTGGGCGTGGTGGGGGCCCACCAGAAGCGCGGCGGGGCCCCGGCCCCTCGCTCCCGCGGCGAGGGGAGGGGGCTCGGCGGGCTGCGGCGCTGGCCGGGCAAAAACAAAAGAGAGCGGGGCCCCCTCCGCCCGCGCACGGCGAGGCGCGGCCGCCACAAAGTCGCGCCCGTCCCCCCCCCCCCGCCACCGGCCGCCATGCCGCCGCTGGGAAGCGGGGCCCTGGGGCAGACCGAGCGCGGCCGGCGGGCCGAGAGGGAAATCGCCGCCGAGGGGGCGCGGCGGCCGCCAGACCGGCCCGACGGGAAGCCGTGCGCCCCGCGGGTGCCCCGCCGCGACCTCAGCGGGCGGTGAGGGGTGCCGGGCGCCCCGCCTGCCCGCGCCCCAGCGGCCGCGGCCCGGCCCGCGGCGGACACGGCCGCCGGTCAACCGCGCTCCCGTCTCCGCCTCCTACACCCCCCCCCCCCTCCCGCCTAGGCCACAAAATGGAGCCGGAGCCGGAGCGGGAGGGGGGGGGCACCTCCTCACGCCTGGCCCCGCGGAAAGAGGGGGACACCGGCGGGGGCAGCCGCCCGGCCACCCCTGCCGAGACCCCCCCCGCTGCCGCCACCGCCACCTCCCCGTCCGCCCGCTTCGCTTCGCTCCACTCCCCCGGCCGCGCGGCCCCCGCGCCTCCGGTCGCACAAAGAGGCGAGCGGCCGGTGGCGGGGCCCGGGGGCTACCGCCCCCCACTTCCTGGTCCCCGCGGCGGCGGCGCGGCGGCAGCGCCGGGGCCCGGGGAGGGAGACGGACATTTCATTCGAGCCTGCAGTGGAACCGGTTACCAATCATTGGCCGGAGCCAGGCACAAACCTCCAGTGCGGCCCTGGTTGGCTCCCTCCGCAAATCGGCTGTTTGGTTGGACAGAAAATGGCTGCGAAGGAACCAGTCCCAGCGCGGAGCCCCGCTTCCCGCAGCCGGGCTGCCCTCCCTCCGCGCCGCCTCCCCGCCACGCGCGCCGGCTCTTCCCCTCAGCGCACTCCCTCCCGCCGCCACCGCCCCGGCCCTGCCCCGCTTCCTTTATGCGGACGGAGGCGCCCGGCTTGGGGGGCCGCCGGGCCCGCCTCCCCCCCGGCGCCGAGGGGCGAAGGGGGCCCCGCGGCTGGGCTGAGGTAAAGCCGCCTGTCGGGGTGCGCCTGCAGGTTCCTTTGCCTGTCCCCGGCAAAAAGGGTTCTCTCCCGTGGGGTGCAGGGCTGGTGGTGGTGGTGGTGGGGCAGTGGGGTCGCTGACGAGGCGCAGCTTTTCCCTGGGGCTGTGGTAAAGGAAACCCTGGGAGGTGGGGAACGGGGGAGAGAGTGGCCGTCCCGGCTGTGTCCCGCTGGCCTTTTCCCTGTCGTCTTCCCCCGATCACTTCAGCGGCAGGGGTCTGCTGTCAGTAGGGCAGGCACCGTTTTTGCAGAGGGTCGAGAGGTTCCTCAGCTCTATTCAAAGCTGTCCTGCACCTGCTTCTAGGTTCATCGGTTGAGCGGAAAACATGTTGCGTGCCCCAGTGACTTCCTAGTTCTCACATAGACTGAGAAAGAAGAGGCTGATGAAGAAGGTCGATGAAGGAGGAGGATGGCCCATGGGACCTAGGTCCCAACCAACCGTTTCGTGGAATAAAACCTTGGGTGAGAGGATCTGTGGTTCTGTGTTGCCCCTTGCCTCTGCAGAAAGAAAATCTCACTGCAAACCTGAAAGGATCGTTTCCCCCTGGTGATACAGGGCCTGAAGAGCACATTTTCCTTCCACTTTTAGGCTTTGTTCTGAAGAAATACGAGCTGCTGAGTGAAGATGATAGTTGGACTGACTTCTCCACTGAGATTTATAAACCTCTCTTATGAAGCATTTATATGAAACACTTCATAATCCACCAATCCTGCCATTCACTAGAATTGGAGAGAGGGATTTTTCTTCTAGGTGAAGGCAGCCAAAGACATTCCACACATCTGCCATCAACACGTGTGTATGTGCAATCTCCACAGTGGAGATAATGAGTAATTTTTTGTGCAGTTCTTAATAACCTGTAGTCATTCTTCATTACTTGAGGGTCTTAAGTATTTTACCTAAACTGGTATGAAACTCATGTTTCACAATGGCCTCTGCTAGCATTCTTCTTCTGGTTAAAACCTGATAAATACAGTACATTCCTCTCCTAGCTTTCTTCTGGCATTTGGATTTAAACAAAGCAAAACTCAATAAACCTTACACATTTCCACTTGGTTTCACATAACAACATTAGTTTCATATGTTTCGATATATCATAAAGATTCAGATTCACTCAAAATGTCCATGTATTTGGATTGTTTTGAGTTTAAACTGAAACATCAAATGAGACAAATTTTGCATGGCCTGAGGTTTTTACTGCAAATGCTATATGCAGCTTGATTCTGCCTCCTGGGTACTGTGAGCAATAATTAGTTATTTTCTTTAAAGTGCCCGGAAGATGTAAAGTAATGAAAGAACATTCACTAACTTTGGGACCTTAGGGAATGCATTTTCCCCTTTATTTTATAGCTTGTGTTCACTAGATATTATACCATGACAATACGCTATTCATCTTGCTGTGCAGTTTTAAGATCTTTGGATGGATTCTCTCATCTCAGCCCAGAATTTCACAAGTGAGTAGGAAGATGAAGGCTGACCAGTGTGCAGGTTCTTCAGGGCACAGAGCAGACAACGCCATTTTTTTGAGCAGCTAGTCGATATTTTGAATCTTTCCTTGAAAGCATGGCCCTCAAATCTTTCTACTGCATGTTTTTCAAACTTGAAACAAAAATATTAATTGTTGCTCCTGAGGGTTTTTGCTGGCATTTATCAGTGTTGTATTGATGGAAAAACTACTTATCCACTTATTTTACTCAATGCTTTTCTTTAGGATAGCATAGTGGGAACAAGTGTTCACCGTTATTGGTGACAGAACAGCACTCTGGTTAAACTTGTCAGCCAACTGAAGCCAGGGAATCCAAGCCAGAATTCCCCTTTACATACATTTTATCTTGTGTTCCTCCATGAGTAACAATTTCTGTCACACATTTATCATGCAGTCTTTAATTGGTTTATTATTTTATCCATATGCTAAGTACATTCTCAAGCTCCATGTATTTGCAGCACCATGTGTCCTATTCATGCCGCATATCCTGAAAAGGTGTATTTCAACATGTCTGATCTGCCTCTTCCCTCTGTACAATATCAGGGGTGTCTTGTGTGAACCTTGATAAATCATCTAATATAATGCTCGTTGCTTTGTTATCTAGCTGCTTATCAGTTACAGTCTCAAATTCCCCATCATGTCATTTAGATTTTATATTCTCCAGGTTCACATATAATTCCTCCAGTCTGCAGTGTGTTCCTCATACTCTGTACCCAATCTACCTCTCCTTTTAGCTCAGCTCAAATTCTGTCTATACAAAAAGAGGGGAAGAATGTTCAAGAGCAGGTGGAGTTAACTGCAGTAAGATGTAAGAGAGAATTTTGTGAAGTTGTGATCTATTTGGTGAGGTTGTCATTTTGTGTCTGAAATTTTCAGTAAGGAAATCAAAATCTTCCAGTATCTTCTGTTCTACTTAGTAGGTGTTAGCTAAGAAAGCTGTCAAAGGTGAGCAAGTATGCTTCTTTAAACCAGAACAGATATATCTGCCTGCTCCAAAATGTGCCTTACTTGTGGTCTGGACTCTGTCATTTGGAAAAGTATGTGTTTGAAGTAAGAAATTACATTTTTTGTAGAAATAGCACTGGTGTAGTGGGGGGGTTCATCTAACATTCTCCAGCGTTCTCATTACTGTGACATTCTGAGTGTAACAGACTGGAAATAGGTCTGTTGTCAAACTGTAAACTCCACGGTGCTTCAGGAATTTATTTTCATTCTTAAGAGTGATCTTTCTAATGCTCGTTATCTCTTTTTTTTTGTAGATTAGAGCATTCTTATTTGTGTTAGACAATCCTAATGAAAAGATACTTTGAAGGTGCTACAGAGCCAGGCAATGCTATGTGAAAAAAGATTGAATGCGGAAATCCAGAAGAAATTATCTACAGGTAATTAACCAAGTCACAGTAGGATGAGATCAGATGGAATTAATTGAAGTTCAGGACATTTTTATTTTTCCAAGGATCAGTAGCTCTCAGTTGTGTTGAAAAATTCTTTAGCTACACAAGTGTACCTTGCTTTTAGATAGTATTGCCCCTTTAACAGTAAAATTTCTGCTACGCTTGGAAGGAACTAGGTGCTCAGGTGGCCTTCATGCTGTATGGTCCCACAGCTCTGAGAGGGAGTCATGTATAGGATCTGTACTGTGACAGTATCCCTGAGAGGCAGAGCTATAACAGTAGCCAGCTTTGACATCCACGCTATGAGGACCAAAGGATGTGTTTATTCACAGCAGACTGGTATCCAGCCAAAGAGGGGGCTGGGCAGAGTGTGATTCTGAAATTACTACATCTCATTTGGGAAGTATGGTCCGAAGAGCAAGGTACAAGCTTGGATTCAATTCCCAGATCTACTGCACACTTCTGGTATGACCTTGGCAAATTACTGTAAATCCAAGCCATCAGATTTCAATTGAGAGGTGCATAAATACCTTTGAAAGTCTGAATTTTAATCATGTTGTGCCTCAATTCCCCATCTGCTGAATCAGTAGCAATATTACTTTCCTACTTTGAGCTGAACTGTGAATGGCTTAGATACTAGGAGAACAGGAGAGGTAAGAGTACCACAGGTAACAAATGACAAGTGAAGCCATTTCCTGAAGACTTCTTGAGACTGAGCTCCTGTGTGCAATTTCTAGTAAGAGCTGAACTCATTTTTGAGCCTTTCCCTCACCACTGCTCAACTTTCTTTCTTTCACAAGACGTACAGAAATGTAGTATGTTGAGACATATTCCACTAAGTAAATTTGATTAAACTTGGCCAACATTTCAAAAGTTATTGGGGGAGCTAGGACAGATAGGCAGTGCATGAATGCCTAAGTCTTGTTCCCTTAGATAAAAGAAATATCAACTTATTGTTTTCACCAGTGGAACAGGTAGTCAAGCAAGTAGATCCAAAGATACTGTTTGAAGTTTAGATGTGCTAGTTAATCACAGCCAGGTGGGGTTAAATGTGGCTAGCAGCAATCCCTTTGAAATGTACCTGGAGCAGAACTGACTTGTAATCGGGTAATGTATATGTTAAAACATGTCTAAAACATCAAGTATAAACATTCCACAAGAGCAACAAAGAACTTCAAAGTACACGTGCAAGGTGATGGTCCAGACAGAACCATTTGAAGGATTAGAAGAGATCTTGGCAGAAGCCTCTAACTTGTCCGTGAATAATACAGCAACAGCTGGAGGTGAAACTATAACAATATCTTCCCTGCTTTGTTTTCAACAAAACAATGCCACAGTTTTGAGATGCAATCTGACAGGAGCCTTGCTTCGCAATTGTGCCATTACAGCCTCCTGGATAAAAACATTTGCATTGGTTTTGGCTCTTTTCAAAACACAGGGGAAAAAAATCAATGCTCATTTTAAATAGAAAAGGATGAAATCATTTCGCTTTTTCAAACCTTATGACAAGTAATACAAAGTATAAAATGAAAAACCTAAGTTGCTCTAGTAAAATTTTAACTTAATTTTTTGTAGCTAAATTTGTGACACATTTGCAAGTGTAGTTCACGTGGGTTTATTTGTTATCATCTGCATTCAGCTGCATTCTGTGGTTATGTTTTCTCCTATTATCAGCTACATGTGGGATTGAAATTTCTCAGTAGCATAAGTGTGGTGAAAGATGTCATTTAATTCTACTGCGCAAGAGGACAAGCAGCTGCTTAATGGCTATGCAGTGAAACCCTACATCTCCCATGGGTGGGGAAGCTGGGTTCCATTACAGCTCTGTTTTGGGTACTGCAGAGGGAGCACAGAAGGCAGGTCAGATGAAGATGGGAAGTGAGGAAATGTGGACTATTGCCCAGTTCAGTTCTGATTACAGTTACAGTTATGAAAGCTTTGAGACTTGTCAGTGCTGACGTACTGGAGTTACAGAATAGGGGCTCTGGAGGACTACAGAACTAAGTTTTGCTCTGTACCATGAAAATTTCTTTTCCTAAAGCCTATGTTCTCACATTTTGTCCATACGGTTAAATTGCACAATGGTAGTAGATTTGATCACTTAGTTTTTCTTGGTGTGACTGGAGGAATTCAGGACTTTCCTGGAAGTATCAGAGGTTTCCAGAGGCTGTGGCCCTTGTCAGTATTTGTAGTTTCCTTCTTGTAGAGGTGATTATATGGGATTCCAAACTGCACTGATTCAAAGGCCTGCGTGCATTACCACTGTGTCAGCAGCATCACTAAACCAAAAGCGTTCTCTTAGAATCTGGTGCACTGGGTGGATCTTAACTGTGCCCCTTAACTGTCACTCAAATACTGAGAGATACTGTCACATTTGCAGTGTAGGCAGAGACATAGATTTCTTCTGTCAACTTAAACACGAAAGCTGGAATTCTTCTCACTTGAATTTGTCCAAACTAAGGGCTAGGGATAGGCTCACTCTTTAGAAATGCCTGTCTTTGGAAGGATGAGTTACCATCCGGACATGCCTGTCATTCTCTGTTGGCTACAGAAGGAGCTTAGAGCAAGAGCTTATACAAGGGGCCAAGCTTTTATGTGGCTGATGTCAGGTAAGATGAATCTAAGCTTGCAAAAATGACTGGTGGTATTTCGATGACATTAATATTCTGAAAATGCAAGGACTGTTAATGTTAATTAATAATGTTAATATTTAGGTGATTTTGCATTCAGCACCAAGAACTCTGTACTTTATAAGGAGGTGGCCCTGTGGGCTCTTCGTTTACTGAGACAGCCTTCCTCCCAGTTTATATACAGGACTATATAGAAATCTTTGTGGGAACAGAAATTCCAATATTATTTTAATGATCACTCTTATAATAGCCACAGGGAGCTGGGAATCAATTATCTCAGAAACAACTGAGGGACTGGTCCCATTGATGTACCGTTTAGATTATCGCAGCTCTGTTACAGGGTTCTTCAGCAGCAATCATGCACCGAATATGTTTGCTATAAAATATCTTTATCGAGATTTCAAGACAGAGTAAAACACCTTACATTTCATCTTTATAAAGAACATTATCAGTTAATATCTTAATGTAATTACTATTTTTATTAGTCATTCAAGTATTTTATAGACTTTTTACACATTAATTGAATTTATCACAGCTGATCTCTTAATCCTAACACTGGTAGCTTATGCAGTCTATGCTGTATAATAGTCCAATATTGAAAACAGGACGCAATGTGACAGATTTTCAAGACTTTCCAAGTTCTACAGATACTTCTAATGAGACAGTCTTTGCTGTCCTGCTTCTTAACAAGGCAGTTCTGAAGATCTGCACTAAACTTTCATGTAGATGGAACTAACAGACAAGCCCAAAGCATATTTAAATCAGTGCTTTGGTATCGGCCTGAAATAGGCTTTCAGTCTCCCAGTGACTTCAGTACGCAGACTTCTCTCTGACTCCAACAGGGGTTTACGTTGGTGTCTGTCTCAAGGAGATATTACAGGATCCAGGGTGTCCTTCAACTGTATGATCCTGAAGACCGCTCTCCTATGTGTGTCCTTGCTACTGGAAAAGGACAGCATGAAGATTATTTATGAGGAGGACAGCAGTAGAAATTGAAATGTCAAGCGTTTTCTAAACACAGAGGAAGATAGAGTCTCTCTCCCAAAGAGTTTAAATAGGGAGAGAAAGGCAAAGACTGACAAAAAAGTGTGTAACATACAGGCAAGGCGGCAGGAGATCACATTATTAATAACTGGAATATACTACATTTTTCTTCTGTCCTCTTCCTTCTGCTTTCCATTCTTCTTACCATAGTCTGCTTACGTTTCAGTGGTCCAACACTTGACCTCTTGTATGGGTGCAGTTCAGTCAACTAAGAATAAATGATAAGATAAATGGATGTACTTCGGTTTTCATAAGCCTGATAAAATGTGCCCTTTCTAGGCAAAATTTAAACAAAAAGAGGGCAGATACTTTTTGGATCTGCCCAGAAGAAAGATTTAACATGGGGAACACTGTAAGAGCAAACAAAGGGCCTTTGTGGAGAAGCACACAAACAAAGTAAAGAAGTAGGTAAATCTGGAGAGAGGATGATCTGGCAAGATAGTAGATCAGCCAAAAGGAAAGAGTTTTATAGGACCTTGGAGTTGATCACAACCTGGGATTCAGGAGACAGCATGAAGCCTGTGGAAAAACGGGAAAGGAGTTATCTTTTAAGAGGCCAAGATCAGGAGTGGTCCGATTAAAATAAGAGTTAAGGAACGTTAAGTTCTCAGGCTGTACTTTAAATGGCCTGAAGGTAGTGTTTGTGAGGAGGTTGTAATAACTGACGTAAGAGGTGATGTGGGCCAGCAAAACTGTAGGAAGAAGCAACAGATTTGGAGGAGTGAGGTAAAGAAGGTGAAAATGAATGCTAGTCTTCGGGTGCAGCATCAAGGTTCTGTTCTGCAGTGACAGACTCTTTGCTTATACGTGATCTTGGATAATTCTGATTTTTGGATGCACTGGTTTTCAAACTTACGAAACATCTCAAATGTAGAACTTCATTTTTTTCATTGCTTCAGTGGATCTTCACCACAGCAACATAAGATCTTTTTCTTTTCTTAATGAAAGGAAATGTGATTAGAACATAATTGCAAAACAATAAGCAAAATGAAACATTGTGAACAATTTAAAGGACAGTAACAGCACTCCAAGGTGTTTTTTTAAACTTGATTTTTCTCAGATTGACTGAATTGCCAGCTGGTAGTCCCCATTTAATGAAAATATTGAGATGGGGTTTGGTGGAATAGAGTTCCTTCCCTAAGCTTGTTCAGCAAATTATTTTAATAACTTTATTTCTGAAGCTATAATAATCCCTGAATGCCCGTAACAATTATTATCCTCATTATCCTAATAATTTTTGCTGTTATAGGTATCTATATTGAAGACATAATTTCTAAAATCACAGCAGTCATTCCCCCAGTGAGTTCAGAGACTTTTTTCCACTTACAATCTTAAGTTTAGTTGTATTTTTTTTCGTATTAGAAACTCCAGCTGACACTGGAGATATCACTGCAGAGTGGAAGAGTAATACAGCAACAGAAATAGGAATTGCTGACGTCCTCTGTGCAAAAAAGCTGAGGAGGGGGAGGCAATGCCTCTTAAACCTCAAGACTCAAAAGTTACCATCCCGTTCTCTTTCTTCCCTCTCTTTTGGTCCTTCGCTGTCGCTCGTTATTACTTTTGTGGCAGAGTACTGAGAGCCGACGTGGTGGGGGTCCTGTACTAAAAGCGTTAGTAAGATAATCACAACTCTGAAGGGGTTATAGGATAAATAGACATGACATCTACATTTTACAGGGGGGACACTTGGCATGAGTGACTTACGCCGGACCACAGAGCAGCCCGAGGGTCACGTTAAGAATTGGACTAAGAGCTCCCGAGTCTATAGCATGCATTTCGCTGCCGTGTGTTAGCGTTACAGCAGCCTTCACGCTCGCTCAGCGTACAGCCCAGTAGTCAACCTGTGCAGCTGAAAAGAAGATCCATCCACCAAAAACATTAACGGTTGGCTTAGCATCTTTTTAAAGCCTTTCAAACAATTGTCAGCATTTGCCATAAGCGAGAATACGGATCAGATAAATTGCCGTGTTTGGTGTAACAAGTCACACACTCCCACATGAAGAGCGAAGAACGCTCAAACTGGAGGTGACAATAACAGCAGACATTTGTGTGCGGGTTTGTTGGTGGTTTAGAGGGTCGGGGCTTTCACCTTACCCTGTCTGTCTGCTCGGTTTATGCCAGAAATCCTTCTTGGCAGGCACTCCTCTTGCCACATATTTGTGTGAAAGCCACCACAATGGGGCCACGACCTGGGCAGCACTGTAAGATAATGATGACAAATAATATCCAGAGCCCAGAAGGGAGCAGTGTGATAAGCCTCATCAGACTTTCTGCCTCACACAGTTAATCTTTCAGTTAGAATATCTTCTTTATATATATATAGATTTCTTAGTGTGAGCCATTAATTGTGAGGAAAAAAACTTCTAGAACACCTCCTGCATGCTTTTCTAACCCCAGCACCCCTTAGGTCGCAGCAGGCGGGTCCGCTCGGCGGTGGGAGCCGGCCGCGACCTTCCCCCGGCCGTCCCGCGGCTCCGCCGGGAGGGTCAGCCCCTCGCCCCGTCCCCCGCAGCAGAAGACGCTCCCTCCCTTCAGGCAGCGTTTCAGTGCCAGGAGCCTCCCCCCGAAGCGCCCCAGCCGGCGCTCGGCCGCCATCGCCCCCTTGGCTGTCCGCCTCACGGAAGAGATAAGAAAAAGGAAGGGAGAACTGAAGGGGGAAGCTCGCCCGCTCCCGACCTGCGGTTCCGGCTCGGCACCGCCTCAGCCCGCCGGGCCTGGCGCCGACGGCCGCCCTCGGTTCCCCACCCCCCCCGCCATCTCCCCGCCAGGGCCCGCCCGGACCCAGCGCGGCGTCGGGAGCCGCAAGGGGTCGCGCCAGCCCCGGGGCTGGGTTTGCGCCCGCGTCTGTCGCCGTAGCGACGGAGCCGGGCTCGGGGTGCCGCGGGGCTGCGCGGGGCGGAGGAAAGGGCGGCCGCGGCCGCGAGGGGGCGCCGCCACCGCCGGCGGGGTGGCGGGGGTGGCTGCGCGGCCGCGGTGCTGGACGCTGAGCCGCGCCATGGGCAGCGCTCTGCGGAAGAGCAAAGCGGTGCGGCAGGCGCCCGGCGGCGGCCCGGAGCGGCGGTGCCCAGCAGGTAGGCAGCAGACAGGCAGCAGGCGGCTGCCGGCGGGCGGGCAGGCAGGCAGGCAGGCAGGCACCTACCTGCGTGGTAGCACTTCGCACCGGGGCGGTGGGCTCCGAGTGCGGCGGTGCGGGAGGGCGGTAGAAGAAAATGACTTTGGTTTCCTGGTAAAACACCCGGGAGATCGGAGCAGGGCGCAGCTGGGCCGGGCCGGGCCGGGCCGGGCCCCCCTCCCCTGCTGCCGGCTGGGTGTCTTCAGGGCGGTCTTCTGGGTACGGGCGTACCGCGCTGCAAAATAACTTTAGCGTGCCTTCAGCTGGTGTGACCATAGATCCGACCGCGTGTGTTGGTTACATGTTCCCAAACACAATCTCTGGCGCTTGGTTTTTCTCCTGACTTACTTTATTTGAGGCCAGCGTAGATGGCAGTGGGGCTGGGCCGGGCTGTGTGCATCCTCTCACTTAGAGAAGGAAGGGGAGATGCTGTGCAGCGTGAGTCGGGGTATGGGACCCTGGCCCTGAGGACGTGCAGGCAGCAGTGCTGGGAGCAGGTTCCCAGGGCACAAGCTGCTGCCTGAAGGGAGACTGCGGCTTGCGTGAGCATGCACCAAGGAGGGAAAAAGATTTGGAGTTAGATGGGAGCTGAACGGCCCTCTGGTCCATGGAGGTAATTTCTGTCTACCAGGATTGAGGCATGTTGCCGCAACAGCAATGGGGAAGTATGTGTTTCGGCTGTCCGGTTTGTACCTCTTTGGAGTCAGAACTTCAGTCTCTGATGCTCCTTAGACATAGTATTAACTGTGCTCTCACGGGGTCTGTAAAACCCGATGAAAAAAGAGGAATAATGAGCTTGAAGTAATAAATGCTTGAAAATTAACCTATGCTTACATCTGGCGCTGTACAGCAGTTCTGCATAAATGAAAAAGCACTCTTAGGATGTAGTATTTCATTGAGCATCTACCACTGAAGGAGTGTTTTCAGCTCTACCAAATCCTTGGGAAAGGGGTCTGTTTTTAAAGATATTTTTATATACGCAATAATTTGAGAACATTGAAGCTAAAGCACCTCCGTAGCTTTAAGGTGTTGTATAATATTTTGAGCCTTACTATTCAGAATGGAAATTGTCAGAGACATGGCAAACAAAGAATAAAGATGCCTGTGCAGTAAGAATTTGCGTAAGGCAGGAATATAGCAGGAGTTGACAAATACAAAGATGAGGTTTATAAGTTAAAACTCATGAAACAGGCTTATCGTTATGGCTCCATATTACTTAGTATCTTTCAATTATACCAACATAAAATCCTCCAGTCTGAGTTAAAAGCCTGGCATTGGAGCACTGGATGTTCCTTGACCCGAACAGGAAGGACTGGAAAAAAAGAAAACTCTCAAACCACTGTCAAGAGAGTCCAGTTGTCCATCTACTTTCAGGGCAGTGCAGTGCCCTGAGACCAGTTAGGGTTAACCCACAACAGTTCCCTTACCTAATGCTGCTGCTGCCACGTTATGATTTAGAAATACCCGATTTAGCATTAAAAGAGATACTGAAAGCTAGGCAGGTGTGGTAGCACAGAGCAAACTGCTATGGAGTTACATCCAAACCTAGTTCCTCTGGACAATGATGTATCTGCTGACACAAACTCAGAAATGAAGCCTGCATCTTAACGAGCTTTTTCAGCCTTATGAAGCTCACTCATTTAGGCGAAATGACTTAAAAGAACATACTGTTTGGGCTTCGGTTTATATGCTCTGCTATATCTTTGGTTTTTCAATTTAAGACATTGCTACTCCCTGCTGCCTATTCTACAACTCTGGCAGCATCTTAAAGTAATTTTCCAGGAAAGTTGGTTTAAACTGTGACATCAATGTTTATATTTCAACATCTAGACAGCTTTGCTTCTGGGATGGTCACATACCAGTGGATTATTATCTGAAACCCGACGTCCGTTTCCTGAAGGAACAAGTCAAAGTTTTTTAATATTCATCAAGGACAAGAGATGAGGGGAGTTGTGGGTGCTGTTGAAGAGGTTAAATAGAAGATTAAAACCAGATAATTACAGAAATGCAAATAGAGATACGTAATTTACTTTAAAACTGAAACATAATTCAAATAAGCTAATTACTCACTGTTTAACTGACTCTAAAACATGAACAATCTTAAATTAACCCCTTTCTGTTGTTAGTCATACCAGGCAGTAGGGTTTTTTTTGTATCTAGATACATCTCTTGGACAAGGCGTATCTAAACTTATGTGTGTAGTAGGAGGAAGAAATTGGGCCGTTCCTAGCTGTAAGAATTTCTTAATTACTCTCTGGATCTATTCCCACCCTTCCATCATTTGGTCAATGGGAATAATAAATTCAGAGTTACTAATTTGCTTTGAGATCTAAGGATGTTTAAAAAAGCAAACAGGAGCAAGCTGGCAATGAGCGAAACTGGCAAGGAAAACAGTGGCCAGCACAGGAAAAAGTAAAAACGTTAAGATAAAGTGCTTATATATATTTTGCATAACATAGCTATTAAATACATTCTCTTGTCCTTAGCTTGTTCTTTCAAAAAGGTTATCCTACAGTCTTCAAATAGCATTCAGTTTACATCAACAATTGCATTTTGCGTATGCAGTATTTATGACATTTTGTGGGTGTAAAGGTATGAAAATTGGAAATAACTCAGAAGATAATGCTTTTCCTGATTTTTTTGTTGATTTATCTCCGCACTACTTTAATTTTCTGTATTATAAACATGCATTTTACTGCAGAAAGGATTAATGAGAAAAATCAAAGCTATACAATAAGGGGCTAAACTTACACATCTCAGAATTAAGATAGCTTGGGTTGCAGCTTTTGCTTTATAAAACATATTATTTGTTTCTGTGGGACTCTACCTTGGTATCGCCTCAAGTGCTGCTTTTTTTTCCTCCAGATCCTCATGCTAGTTGAATTTTATGAGCAGCTGTGTTTTCAGTTCAGTTTGACTTCCATGTAAGTTGAAATTGCTTGGCTCCTTTCAGGACTGGGCACTCAGGACACGGCACACGCTCACTGGTGGGCCTGGAAAATTATAGTAGACTTGGAATGAAATTTGGGTTAGATTCTACAAAGTGAATTAACAAAGTAATGTTAAAATCATTGCTCCTCATTTTTAGTGCTAATATGAGAGCCTCTGAATACAGCATAATTGTGAGATAGAATAACAGTGAATCCACTTGGGTGGTCCTACTTCTGTGCTGGAGTACAAACACCGATGGTGATTAAGTTGCATTGACGTTTATGTGTGGTGAGTGTGTGAGTAATGAGGCCCCAAATATTTTTATTTTTGCAGTATTTCCTGCAAATGTTTTGACCATATAATTTACATGTGAACTGCTGAGGTGTAACAATAACAGATTGTCATAGCACTCTTTGTGGAAAAGAGTAGAGTGGACTTGACTCCTGGAGGTGGCATCGTGGTTGCCCATGTTCTTCCTCTACCCTTGTTAACAGTTGTGCCATCCCCTTGATTTCTGCTGTGGACGGGAACAGTGCTTGGCCCTCACAGTGTATGGTACTGGTCCCCTTTTTTCCAGTCCATTGTTATGGTTTCTCTATTTTCAAGACTTCCTTGGAGAGAAAACTTCACCACTTGTTCCTGTCTCGAGGTTGTTCCTCCATGAAGCCCATCTTGGACATCCTTTGGTAGGGTGTCTTGCTATTGTTTTGATTGTGCTTGTAGAAAACAAACCAAATACCAGATGAAATCATGCACTGTGGCTTATTCAGTATGCTGAATTGGTAACTTACTCTCCTTTTTCCACTGGTTTAAAGTGAGTGCACTTTACGACTGCTATCTCCTGAGAAAGTTTTATCTTTGATGCCTCCTGTTTTTGATATCTGGTTTTTGATACCTGCCTATTGTAATGCAGCTGCCTTCCAGTCTGTAGCATCCTGACTCATGTATTTCCTGTGAAATTCTTTTCCAGTGCTTGTTCATGTTTTCCTCATTCATACTTTTCAGTAACTTCCTTTTTTGAATGTGGTGTCACATTGTAG
This sequence comes from Gymnogyps californianus, assembly GCF_018139145.2. NCBI lineage: Eukaryota > Metazoa > Chordata > Aves > Accipitriformes > Cathartidae > Gymnogyps > Gymnogyps californianus. The sequence continues at coordinate 157,305,240 of NC_059471.1, forward strand.
GTCTTCCTCACAGAGCCATCCTCTAACTTGCCAAGCTATGTCTGACGCCATCTCTTTTTCCTCATCTTCAGTTTTGTTTTACCTTCTATTTTTCTTCCAAAAACCTCACAGCTGTTGTTTTCCTTAGCATATTGCCTTTCCTATAGGTACTCTTTCTGCCTTGTACTGTTGATTATGTAATCGGACTCATTTATGGTAAACCCTGTGGAACTGTGCGACCTCCTGTAATTTTTGGCTATTACAACGCTATCTGACCCAGCACTTTTATTTGCATAAAAGAGATACAAATGCAAAGGGAGGAAGTAAGTAAAGCATGCAAATACCTCCATTTCCATAGAAAATAATAGCAGCTTAGTCTAGTGTAGTCTTAGCGAATCTGCTAATGAACTGGTTTTACATAGTGAACTGAGATATCATCTCATTTCATCTTCTATTCTAGCAAACTTGCCTGTTTTACTTGTTGAGTCAGCTGCTTGGAGAAGAAAGTGTTGTTTGGCACAGTCACCTCGCCTGTGTCCTGGCGTTGCATCCCCAGTACGGTGGGAAGCAAGCTCTGAACTTCCTTAAGTCCTCCACTGTTTGCACAGCCTGACACAAAGCAGGCACGTCTCTGTAATTCTAGCTCACAAGAGTGTAACGTATTTACTGTTTTCCACCCGTCTTTCATAACCGTTCCAGCTAGACCTTTGTCAGAACCTGTATGCATCAGATTGGCTTGTCGTATCACTTAGGTGGCAAGACAGTTTGGAGGGCAATGACCTCTTAGGTTATCCTGCTTCGCTCACCTCATAGAAATGCTATGTCATTGTTTGCTGGGCTGCTACAAGCAGGATTAAATTGTTCCACCCAAGTCCTTTTGTTTTTCAAAGACAAGAAACTTTGATTACTCTGGACTAAAATAAGTGGTTGTTCCCCCCCCCCCCCCCTTAAAAAAGCCCTGCTTGGGGGGGGGGGAAACCCCACAGGCTTCTGAGCCCAGTACCCAAGTACTTTCCACGGTGCAGTACCTGCCTTAAACTTCATGTCCATTCTGGGAGATCGCCTGCAAGAAGCTTGTGTTCCTTTAATCATGTTCACTTTTAATACTGGCTTGTTTGACAAAAAACCTGATTGTGTGTGAGCTGTCTTCCACCGTTGTTTTATGTTCTCTGTGACTCAAATGCAACTCTGATTACAAAGAGACATGTGGGAATGAATAAATGGCTTTAGTTGTGGTAGAGACAATAAAGGCATGGCCGATGGCGGTAGGGACTAATGAATGGCACCAGCACCAGGAGATCCTGTTCCAGCCCTGCTCAGTACTGTTTGACCTCTCTCTGCCTCAGGTGCCACACTTGTTCAAGTGTGGCTGGTAATACTTCCTCCTCTTGTCAGAGAGTTGTTTGTTTACTGACCAGAAAAAAAAGTAGCATGAGAGTATTAATCACAGTTTGTGGGAGCCACAGGTTTGTGTTGGCCACAGGAATTTCATGAAAAAAATCAGGAAGCTCAGCTTTTTCAGGTCATCCCAAATGAAGGGTGAGCCAGTACGGATGGCACTGTGAGCATGATACACCTACAGGTAGTCATACCAGAAATCGGCTTCCTTTGTTTTGATTTGGATTAGACAAAGCATTATACTAATATGGGTAGATCCAAAAGCAACAGTGACTTTTGAAGGGAATAGACAAAAATCCATGTTAAAATTACCGGTATTGTAAGATGATGTTTTCCATAAAGATTGCATATAAATATTTATATGAGATGTTACAGCTTTTACTACAGTTCCAGAGGCAGAGAAGCTTTATATTAAGTTTTTCATAACCTAGTTAATTTAGTTCACAGTGAAATAAAATGGCAGATGGAAATGGTCAAAGATACCTGATTAATTTAGCATTACCTGCCAGTTTACTGAGGAAGAGATAATCTGAAGTTTACCTGTGTTTAATTTATGCAGTTTGTTCTGTTTAAGCCAATAGAGTTCGTATTGCAGATGTTCTAGAAATATTTGAGGTCAGCATGTGATGTTATGCTCACAGAAAACATCCCTATTAGTGCTAATTAGAGCAACTTGGCTAATTCCTGTATGGTTTACTGTAAACAATTACATAAGAAAAGAGTAAAGGCTGAAGACTTTCTAGGGCAAGTACCAATTGTCTGATACTGCTAAGGACTTTGGTGGCGAGGGCACTACTAGAAAAGTCTGCGAGAAAGCCCGGGTCTTCTCTTGTAGTGAGGTTTCAAGTTCCATAATTATTATTGCAGAAACATGTCTTGTAGGTCTTTTCATAACAAGCCAAGGAGTACAATGATGTTCCTGTTGAAATCAGTAAAGTACTTTTTCATATTACGGTTGGTCTTCCGTGGTAGCTGCATGGATATTTAGAAAAGCAGAAGAAATGCCTGGAAGTAGGAATTACTTCTTTTGCTAGGTGCTAGAAACTGAGGCCAACTTCAGAACCCCTTTTGCAGACTATCAGCATGTGACAGGTTAGGAGTTTGAGTGCCTGGTTGTGTAGAGGCTGAGAAGGAGGTATTTTAGTGTTGGGCTTCTTGCCCTACGTTAGCAACTCTTCTCATTCTCCTTGGATGCAAAGGTGGTGGATTGCAGCCCTCAAAACACAGTGCTGACCCATCTTGAGTGAAAAGCAGATTGGAGGATGTTGCTGAGTCAGTCCCCAGATGTTCATTAGAAAATTGAACTGAAAGGGGTGAATTTTGTCACTTAAGGCCTTCTTTTGGGTGGGAACTTTTCCATTTGGTAGAGAGAGCTTTGAATCAGGCCCTCAGACAGATGTCACTTGAAAGTTTGTCTTTCATTTGATCTGGCATTCGTCATTCCTCCATCAGTATTTCTTCTTTGGCTTGTCTTGGTTTTGTAATTCCTGCTCTGCTATGTAGACGTTAGGTTAAAAGTTCTCAGTAGATTTTTATTGTCCTTTGAGAAAACAGCTCTGTGAAGCTTTCTGTCATTTTCTGCCTTTTTCATATGTATACTGCATGTGATTTGCTGAGAATGATGATGTTTTTTCTCCTCTGGCTTAGAGGACTTAGGTTGAGAAGTTCCCAGAAGAAAATTTGTATCTACATGTTTTGCCACTTATGAAAATGCTTTTAAATGCCTTTTATACTGAAATAGTTGTGGTAAAAAAGAATTTATGTTTTCATGAAGGAGATAGGTGTTTTGGACTAACACTACGGACTGCAGTCCAGGACTCTGTTAACAGAAATCTGTGCCAAAGCAGAGCCCCCCAGTTTCTGTTTGTGTACCCTGTTTCAACTAAGTGCAAAGTTAAGTTATTCCACATTATGTCTTGATGTTGATCCCATTCAAGCTGTGCTTTATTTAAATGGAAGAAGTCTTAAGCTCTTAGATATGAAAAGCGGATTAACAAGAATACAATGAAAACTAAAGCACTTTGCAGGAACACATTGAATAAATATAAGCAATAACATAATTCGGCAAACTTCTGATATCTTAGGAAAATGCACTTTTTTACCTGTCAGTCTTGAAGCTTGGTGGTTTTTGAATTTGAGAGCAAGTCAGAATCAAACTTTTTATGAAACACCTTGTTCACATTGTTCATTAATTCGGTAGGCTTAGGGAAATGAGTGTAGAAAAGGACATCAGGGATTACACAGACTGATTACACAACCAGTCTCTTAGTGAAGTTAGGGCTGGTTTGGATCTGCTCTCATTTATATCAATAGTCAGGGATTGCTAAGAAAAATGCAATAACTTAATGAGGTAACCCTTACCAGTGGTTTTAAGGGCTTCTTGGTCAGACACGGAGAGAGCATAAAGCCAAGAAAACCTGCGCATCTACTTTCTGATGGGATGCTTCCTATCACAATCATTTCAAACACTTAAACACGTTTTGGACATTTCAGCAATATGTCAGGTAAGTCACTGGCAGAACCAGAGAAGCATCAAGGCTATTTTCTGGGCTTATGCATATTGTGCTTGCTTTGTGCTACATGAAGACTGCATGTGTGGGAAGCCAGCAGATAGTAAAACAGACTTGTGATCCAGGGAGAAAAGGATGAAAGTGATTTCACTGTTCAGTCTCATCTGTTAATGTTTGTGCACTCTGCAGGTGAAGGAGCTATTCAAATGCTCAGAAGTTCTTTGTTTTTCACTTGAACTGCACCAAACAGATAAGCGGGCAAGCAGTCTTAAGGACTGAGTGCATAGGTCAGTCTTTCTTAACTTCTTCCTCAGTGCTTGCATATGCAGGCAGTGAGATTCTTTAGGAAAAAACAGCCTTTAGCCCTGGGAAAGGTGCATGTTTTTGTGGTATTGGTGAAGTGTTTTTGTTTGTTCCACTCCCCATGGAACTTCTTCCTTGCGGGCTAAAATTACGAACCATGCAGAGTATATACAACAGTTGCAAGCTTCTGCTTATGTAAGTAGGTGCAATAGATGCTCTGAGGTAGGGTTTTTCACCTTCTGGGTTTTATTAATATTTGACACTTAGGAGGGAAGGTAAAGATTTTGCTCTAGCTGTATAATTTCTGTGCAGTGATCACACATGGTGCTTTACACATGTTAAGGACAAGTAGCTAATTTCAGAGAGGAGGCTAGAGGTACTTGTAATTGGGTGTAACATGTATCTTGGTCCTGTGTGTAGACAGCAGGATTCAAGGCTCACATGTACCAGCCTTCAGAAGTAGCATTCATGCGACATCAGTGGTTCACTGTTGATTAACAGCACTTGCCAGTGAGCATTGAATTGTGTGTGTGTAAATTATGTTGGGTTGGCCTGTCTTAACATTATTGACTTGTTATGGGTTCAGACTTTGGCTGAGTTCAGGTGAGCAGGCAAATCTACCTTTAGGCTATCTTTATACTTCCCCTGACAGGGCAGCCAAGCGCTGAATCAGCACTTGGAAAGAAAGAGAACAGCCACAGGGCTGTGCTAGTTTATCCTGTCAAAGGTACCAGTGGTTCTTGGCCAGGATCAGCAGAGCACAGCACATGCAGCCCTTATCTAAGCAAGCCCTGACATGTCTTCTACAATAGCCAACTCCGTTGCTTCTCTTGGTCAACCATAAGGCTGCACTGTGTCTCTGTCACAGTAAAAAATAAAGCGTGTGAGGTAGGTTGAAGGTCTAACTTAGACCAGAGTACAGTTTCTAAGTATTATTTTTTAATTTCCACCCACTGATCCTGGCCCTCAGGGGAGCGCGGGTGTGTTGTGATTCCTGTAGGGGCAAAGGCAGTTTAAGAGGTTCTCATCGTTCCCTGCATCCTGGCCCAGGTTTCTATTCCTTCACAGTTTTATCAGTTCAGCTGATTGCAAGGCAGCCTCTCAGCGTGGATCTGTGATACGATCCAGGCTGGAGGCATGTATTTTAAAGGCTTGGTTTTTTCCCCTGGTTGTAATCTGGATGATATAATGGCTCTGTTACCATCACCTCCAAATGTTTGAGTTTACGCAACAGAGGAGGTAGTGACCTGTGTTGAAAGGCCAGAAATGAGCAAATATAGGAGAAGGAAAAGCTGAAAGTTTCTCCACCTAAAAAGCTCACTTGAGCATAAGGTTCATTGTCATATGAAATAGCCTGTACTTCTTAGATGCCTGAAGATAAGGCTGTAAAGCAAGTTACATGCTTGTTCATAAGCATTACAAAATTAGAGGCATCTTCTGAACTACTGGAGTAGAGACAGCTATTTTTTAACTACGTTGTTTGTCAAAAATGTGAAGTTTGTTCTTGTTGATAATGTCCTTCTGTGTGATACAGAAAATGTAGGTAAATCAGCGAAGACCTTTGCCTTGAAGCGCCGCTTGGAGACCTTCATGGCGAGTAGTTGAAGAGCAGGTGCTTTCCATGGGTCCCCACGTCCTGCTTCAGCAGCCTGTTGGATCCCTGGGTGTACGCTTTTGCAGAGTGAGGCGATTCTTATCCTGGAGCTGTTCTGCTCATGAAGCTGGTCCAGGCTGTTGTGTTGGGCTGGTCACGTTCCCGCCTGGTCAAGGCCTTCTGAAACCAATCGTGCCTTTTTTCACCCCCGCCAGAAGGTACACGACCGACAGTCAAAAGTTCAGAGGCCTTGGTACAAGGGAGGGCTTTGGTTTGTGAGGAAGCTCACTCTAAGTAAGGAAGGATATGGATTAAAAATTCCATAGCTGTTTCACTGTATTTATTTTTTTTTGTCTGCTCAAGAAGTGGCAGTGAGGCTTAGTGTAGTCTGCTGCAGAAATGGATTCAGGTAAATGCTAAAAAGGTGGGGGGTTTTGCTGGTTTAACAAGCTGCTGAGCAAAACTGGCAGTTTTGCTGCTACCAGTGAGAGGAATGTTGCTGCCTCCTCTTCCTACTGGTCTGTATGGGTATGCCTTCTGCCTGGCACCAGCTGCAGGGCTTACAGGATCCTTCCCTGAGCTGGCTGAGCTTGTTAGGCTGGTGGGAAACTGTCCACATCTTTTCTTCTCCTGGGTTAGTTTTCTCCTAGATTAGTGAGTTGATTTAGCTCATGTAAGGGTCTGTTGGCTGCCAGAGTTGGTGCCAAGTATGCAGACAGCAAGAAGAAGAAAAAAAACGGTGTGGTGGAAGAGAGTAGGCTTGTCCCCTTTTGATAGTAGTGATTTGTTAGATCCACCCCACGTTAAGGAGCACTTGGCAGGTCGTAGGGGAGGTAGCACTCAACAGCCACCATCTTCTAGATTGGGACTAACAAAAACCAAAGATGGCGGTAGTGCAGGGTAGGAGCCTCACTGGATCTTCCTGCAATGGCTGTGAGTTGCTACAGGCATGCTCAGGTAACGCTGATGCTTATGGGCAAAGAGTCGTCCTCACCACTACGTCGCTGAGGATTATCCAGAGCAGCTCCATGGTCCAGGTCCTCCTTAGCAGTCTCACTCTGCAAAAAGGTATCTGCTGATTGATTTCTGGAAAGTATCGATTCACCAGGACTGTGGGTTATTGTAATTGCTGTTAATGGAGGGAATTTTATGGAGGCCAAGCACGTGACGCACAGAGCACTTTTTGCTTTGTCATCCTGCCTGTGGCAGGTTGCCCAAACCAACAAGGGAGAGGCCCCTAGCAGCAGCAGCCTGTATACAAACTCTTTCAAGTCTCTGCCAGAGGTTATGGTTGCCTTTGGGTTTTGGGGCTATTGCTAAAACTAGGCACCTCTAGCACAGATCTACCTGAAAATAATTAGAGATGTTTATATAAATGCCTGTGTTGTCTAATGACTAGATTTTTATCTCATTGAAGATACAGTTTTAGGTGAACATTCCTGAGGTTGTTCGAACTTGTTGTAGGAATAAAATATAAGGCTTCAGTTGCTTCAAGTACATGCAGGACTGTAGCTTTGATAATATATTGAAGAAAAAAATTCTCCTTTGTGAAGATTGTGACTAGTGTTCAAAACCTATGTTCTTGCTTTTCTTTTTTTACATGCGTGTGTATATACACAGATTAATTCCTGCGTTCCTTCCCCAAGCTAGAACAGGCCAAGTATTATCCATCACTAACATTACTATTAACTATTGTGTTACGATTCTGATCTTTAAACCCCTTTACCAACATCAGCAAAGTACTCTTCCCAATACCTTTGTGAGACAAAAGAATTTTATCACCAAGTTTCAGAGAAGAAGTCAGAGACGACAAGATTACAGACCAATTTTCAATGACTGCCTTTTTGCATTTGTGTGCATGTGTGTGTGTGTGTGTGTGTGTGACTGCTCTTCAGGTTTGTGTGCTCAGTGCCCAGGGAATGTATACGCATTCAGTATGGCTGTTTGTCTAAGTATGTCCACATGTCAGAGTTTGCTAATTAATGCTGGTTGTGCAGTCCAAAGTATGTATGTGATTAAGTACAAACAAGTGTGTACTGACCCATTTATTGGAAACTAAGCTTAACGTAACTCAGAGTTATGTGGAGGAAGGCAGAGCTGGTAAAGGATTCCAATCAAGTATTAGATTTTCTTCTTTTTCTTTTTCCATGCCATATCAAATAAAGTATCACCATGTGTACAGATGTTAATTTCTTCCTTTCCACTAGTATGCTTAACCTTTTCTATTGGAGATATATATCTCCTATATATATATATAAAATCAGTTATGACCAGTGGGCAAACAGATCCTTTCCAGACTTTTGAGTACATTTATTTAGAGGATTTCATAGTACAAGCGATACCATATAGCAGAAATTATTGGGGGAGGGGGGGAAGAGTTGCATGGAAAAAACAATTAATAGATTGAACTGAAAGAAGTTTCCAGGGAACTAATTGCAGGAGAAAAATAAAAACTTTAAATTCAGTTTAAAAAGTACGAGACTGAAAAAAATGACAGCATATCAGCATAAGAAAATCACTTTCTGGGCAAGAAAGGTAAAAATCATCATTTTCCCTTAAGACTGAAGTTTCAGGCTTAGCCACAGCAAATCTTATTTTCTTGCTTTGTTCCAAGCATATTGTTAGATTGGCAAAAAGTATGGAAATCCTAGCCAACTCTTGCATGGGATTTTATTAAAGAGAAAAATATAGCAAGTCATCCTAACGTTGCAAATGACTCATCAGTTGCCTTAGGAAACGCTCCCCTGAGATGGGCATGCCGCTGATGAGGAAGCGATGAAGCCGCCAGGCCACTCCCCCAGACAATTTCGCTTGAGGAGTGCAGCCTTCATAAAGGACGTCTCTCCAGTCACTATGTTATTTTATTCTTTATTTCACAGAGGGAGCACAGAAGCTGCAAGAAGGGCAGTGCGAAGCAATGGCAGAAACTTCACAGCCAGTTGTTTTTGTACGGAAGAAGCAAATAGATCATGAGAAGACTTTAACGGTAGGAGGAGATTCATTTTAAAGTCTATAATTTAGTTTTGACATTGAAAAATAATAAGAATGTAGGCTTTCTTTTAAAAATTGTAGTTGTTGGGAGAAGAATGGAGGAGATTCGTTCTCAGGATGGGATCATGGTCATGAACAAGTTCCCCCGATAAATGGGAAGCAGAGCTTGTCAAGATCCTGGCTGCTTTGGAGCAGGGTTCTAGGAGGTGGTTTCAGAGGGGAAGGTTGTAATCTACTTTGTCTGATCTAAACTTTTAGTATGTTTTCATGAAGAATGATTATGAAGAACTAATGAAAAATGAACCAAACAGTAGGGAATAAAAGCTGAAGTTTCTTAATCCATGTGAAAACATAAAGCATTTTTCTTAAAAGAAAAAAAAAAAAGTAGCATGATATAAGTAGTGATCTAAGCAAATTTCCTGAGTAGGTATTGTGGTTTCTTTATTTGCATCATAAAGATACCGTTCTTGGTAGTTGGGTCTGATGACTGTGTGGGAGTTAGTCTGCCTGTAAGCTTCACACCATCCTGTTGCCACTGAGCAAACAAGATGTGTTTTGGAAAAGAACGGCACACTTTCTCTAACTTTGTGTCCCTAAATACGAATAAAGTGAAACTGCATATCATAATACAGTATATACTCCTTTTTCACTCTTACTCTGATTGCAGTAGGAAGTTTGAGCCTGGCCAATGGCTGTGTTAGAAAAATAGAAAAAAGGGGAACCGAGCCCGAAGTAGATTCAGTGGTAGGTGTATATATTGGGCTGGTGGAGCAGGAGGAGAAGAGGAAGGAAGATGAGGTATTTTTGGATGTCTTCACAACAGCCACAGGTGTTTTCTAGGTTTTGTTTCTACTATTAACATGCTATCCTGGGTTGTGAAATATTGTTAAAATGTAACTTTCTACAGGCAGATGTGCAGTCTGAATTTCTGCTGACATTGCTGTGTAATTTGCTGGAGGGATAGGGGATTTTTGTCACTGATATGGCTGTGCTGGCAGCAGTCTCTAGGGTAGATGCAGTTATACTTACAGAGGGAATAATCTAACCTCAGAGGAAGGCAACAGTAGAATGGGTTGAGCACAAAGGGCTGCTTAATGCAGAACAAAATTAAGATGAAAAGAGAAGGGAACCTTCTTTGGGTCTTTTTCTTTCCTTTAATTTGCCATGACTATTCCAGTAGTACTGAATCAAGTCCTACCTAGTTAGGCAGGTACAAACACTTGAATAAAAGCGAGCAGATTTGTAAAGTGACTAAGTATGGGTTTCTTTATATACTTTTTTGGTCTTAAAAGTTTTGTCATGACTTTAGTTGATACTCACTGATTTACGTCAGCTGAGGAACCTGATTTTTACTCGCTCCAGATCTTGTCCTGCAGTTTGAGAGGCATTGAGAATTTTGCCAGCAAAAATTATGTTCCCTTATCACAATATTTGCTGCTGAAAATACTAATTTTTGAGTGCTGTGGGTAATGTTTTAATGTTCCCTGATCCTTTTTGTTTTCTCTGTTCAGGCACATAAGGAAGGCAATCTTCAGAAACTGCTGGAAATGAACGGGCATACGCCGGTGGTGCATTCCTACGACTATGATCTCATTGTCATTGGTGGGGGCTCAGGTGGTCTGGCAGCTGCCAAGGTAAGAGAGAGAAAATACAGATTTATACTTTCCTTGTAAGTAGGTGGATGACATCCTCAACGTCTTGGATCTGGGTATCTTTAACACTGTAGGGGCATAACATTTCCGCCTGATCCGTGGGATTTCTTTTCAGGTTAGCCCCAGTTATACAATATTCTTTTCCTTATGTTCTGAGGAAGAAAAACATAAAAATGTCACGGTATACTTCTTAATAGAATGAAACTTGGTCCCCACTAACGGGAGATGATGCTGTTGGAAAACAGCAGGTAGATATCTCAACAGTGTTTATTAGTAGTTGAATTAAAATTCAACTCATAATTGAGAAAGTTTTTAAAACTATTCAGAATTAACATCAGGAGGTTTCTAGTTTTATCTGAAAGTAGTATCTGTTGAGAAATAGTTGCGTATGTTGTTTTAATTCTTGACAAGGGGGGAGATTTTGTGATTTGTGAACTTGTATAGTTGCATAAATGGAGATGTTGCCTATACTTAAACAGAGTTAGGATCTCACCCTTCATTTCGAGGGTCTGGTACTTCCTGCCTGTAGCCAAATAATTTATGATTTTTGGTTAGGATATTGCTTTTAGAAGCATATCTAGAATTAATTAAAAGAATCCACAGTGGTGCAGAATATACCAGCTCTTAGAGTTGTCATTATCCCAAATATTTGAAACTTGCTGAAATTTAATGTGTCAGTAACTCTCCTTTACATCAGTAGTTAGGCATATTTTGCCTCTTCTTGCTGTGGTAGAATTAACTATTTAGAAGTGAATTGAGCATTCCTAGAAATAAAACTATTTCATTGCTCAAGATCTGGAGCTGGATTATTCCTCCAGACAGGAGGCATTTCTTTTGTTCTTGAGAAGTGAAGGAGGCCACTGAGGAGTGAAAGAAAATTAGGAGAAAATACTTCAGCATAGCATTGGATTCACACTAAACCTTGGTCCCTTAGAAGAACTTCTGTTATAATGGAAGAATGCAGTGCTGAGTGGTGGATTGTAATGTTCTGTATGTCCATAATCTATTTTGGTAGTTTACTGCTTGCCCATCGATCGGGGCACTATTGTCATGGCGTAGGATGGAAGATAAGATAAGATCTATAAAAATTCTGAGAACCCTCAAAGAGAAGCAGACAATGGTTTTCAGAGGATAGGGATGTTTTAGGACAGGAGAGAGTAACGAGTAAAAGGGAGCTTGCAGTAATGCAAAAACAGTTTGCAGTAATAAAAAGCCATCTGTTGAAATTTCCATAAGGAGACTGCTCTGCTTTGTTGTATATATATGGAAGGTTGTGAAGCTACAGCAGTGATGTTTATTGCATCATTTTTCAGCTGTGGGACAGAAAAGGTGTGTAGCTAGGAAGATAAATTGCCTTATTCCTTCAACTCAGCGTATAAAGTATATTGCTTCTTAGTGTTCTCAAGTGATTGTAGAGTGGAGCAGAAGATGGTAGATCAATAAAGTCAACATCACTATCAGTAGTAATGTGTGTATTTCAAATCAGTTTCATGAAGTTGAAGTGAAACTGTTTTACACACGTAAAATTCTGAGTTAGATTATTCATTTTTTTTGGTGAATTAACAAACAGTGCTTTAAAAAGCAAAACAAAAGGAAAAAACCCCACCTACACAGCTCTTGCACCAAGTTCCAGGTATCTACAGTCAGGTTTGCAGCAGTTTAACTAGGTTGATTAAATGCATGCTGCACACATGCAGCTTTGTGTGCACATCTTCCTTTTCCTCTCTATATTGTGCTCAGAGCTTGTTATTTTGGAGGCATGTCTCCATGGTGAGTGCAAATGCTGCCAAGCTGACTCTGTGCAACCCAACCACAGACCCAGACCAAAGTGCCAGGCCACTACTATCAGCTCGCACAGAACAGCTCCAGCCTTATTGTGTTCATGCAGCACTGCACTGAACCCAGTGAGGTTTGAAAGCCTACAGGGCAGGTTTTGTTACTGTGGGCATATCACCCTGCAGAAGTGGTTATAGCTGTTTGTGATCTCTACCGAGCTGGCGATGCAATACTGTGCTGTATTACATGAGCATATAGCTGGGTGTAAGCTTGGGAATCCATGTGTTCTAGTTAGCTAACACTAGTAAAGCTCTTTTGAGCTGTGTATAAGAGTTGTCATTATAAAGGAGCATTAGTAATGCATCTCAGTCCCTAAGCACCTTTCTGAGGAATTTTCTCAGAGGTGCTACTAATGAATAGAAATTAGCTTCTTGGCCAACCTTGACCTTTATCACAAGCAGAAATCCAGCACATTAATATTTTCCAAAGGTGTCTACAGCCTGCGTTGTTTGAAATATGATTTGTATTTTGCATGAAGTAAGATACATTTAAAATTGAAATTCTGATTGTCAACTATTTGGATTAACAAGTATTACTGGTAACATAATGCTGAAGGCTGTCCAGCTCCTCCCAAACCAAACCCAAGGCCTTAGGGTAATATCCTGTGCCTTATTGCTTACATGTCTAAGAACTCATCGTGTGATGCAGCACAGTTGTGGTTACTCCAAGTATCAAAGTTATTTTGCTGCATCTTGTGGGGGAATCTGTCATTGTTGTTTCTCAGCTATGTAGTGCTTACTTAAGTGTTTTTCTCTGGTACCAGTTATTGCCATCGATTTTTGCCTTTTTCTTCAAAAGCACAGAGGGAACAATGGAATCAGTATAGAAATTCCAGTTCTCAGTATCATTTACACACATTAATTGTGGATTTGCTAATGAAACTTCTCAGGTGAAATACCATGAAATAAACCATCACTTTTCTAGTCTGGATGACATCTGCACATCCTGACAGTAAAGTCAACTTGCTGCAGGTTGACTAGCTTGAAGAGCAAGAGCTGATCCTGACAACTACAGATGGTACTCAAAATCGAGTGTTCCCTTCTACTACAAGAAAAAAGATTGGATAAGCACAGTTGTAATGCTTGGCCATGTAACTGCTTATGTCATCGGGTGATGTCGTTTCAAACAAATGTTTGAGAAACCATCTTTGAATGGAAAACTGGATTAATGAAGAATTTGTTAAATATGTTAAAAGTAAATGGCATGTTGGGAAATAGTGTGAACAAACTGACAGGATGGAGGAGAGAAGAGGAGGTTTGACTCCCAGAGTCTTCTGTGTATCAACTGGTGCTGTGCTGTTGTGTAGCAGGATGAATGCCTATTTTTTTTCCTACTGAGTGTACAGATTAATTCAGAAGATTAATGACTGTCTGGCTGTTCCCTTGCAAATCATTCATTATTACTTAATTAAAAGTCACAAAGCTTTTCAGCAGTGCATGATGTTATCATCTACTCCAGATTTAACCTCTAATATTTAGATACGTGTCTTATTTAATTTGTTTTGCAGGAGGCTGCCAAATATGAAAAGAAAGTGATGGTGCTGGACTTTGTCACGCCTACGCCTCTGGGAAACTCATGGGGTAAATTTCTCTTCATTGCAAACCTGTTACAAAGGAGCTTTACTCAGAGGCTCTGATTCTCCTTTGAGATCAGCCACACTGATGTGAAAAACACATTCTGTTTCTTTCTCAGGTCTTGGAGGAACATGTGTAAATGTGGGCTGTATACCTAAAAAATTGATGCACCAGGCAGCTTTACTGGGACAAGCCTTGCAAGATTCACGCAAATTTGGATGGCAGTTTACAGAAGAAGGTAGAGAACACTTTTTTGCAGTTTTGTCATTTGTGCTGAAAATCCAGAGGTTCTTTTCACAATCAAGTGCTTGTTGCACTTAAGCATGCGCTGGCTTTAACAATGTGAGGCAGCTTCAGAGAGATTACACATAAACTTAAGTGCTTTTCAAGTCTAAAGCCACGGGGCTTATTGCCTTCCAGCGTTTGATCTGTTTATTAATAGCTTCTGATCATGTTAGTATTTGATAAGATTGCTGTGTGAATAAAAGCAATAAGATACTACTCCATTTCTGAATGTAACACAACATCTAAGGGAATACCCCAGAATGTCCCCTGTTAGAAACTTCCTTGTAATTGCAGGCAAGGATTTCCTTTCCCTCAGTCTCTGTCACTACTACATAAGAAGATTCATTTTACTTTGTATTAGCTCTAATGTGCATGGTTATAGGTTGGGATTTATTAGGGTGTAATCCTGTAGTGGGGAACATGCAGAGGCACCTCCCAGAGATGCATAGTCTTCATTTGTTGAGCAATGTCACCTGCTGACAGCATGTGCCAATAGAAAACTATCGATAATGCAGTAAGTCTAAATTTTCCATGTTTTAAGTCGTATCTGTTCCACTGTGACCTCTCATGTTGTCTACACTGATGTAATTCTTTGAATTTCAGTAGAGTTACTCTGGAATAAAAAAGGAATAAGACAAAGGTGACTGGGTCGTGAAAAAAATCTGTCTGAGAATACAAGGTTCGCTATGGAAGAAGAACAACTCACAGACTGAAAGATGAACCTTTCTCTTTTGTTTCTAACAGTTGAACACAACTGGATGACTATGACAGAATCTGTTCAGAATTACATTGGTTCACTGAACTGGGGCTATCGGGTTGCACTGAGAGAGAAGAAAGTCACGTATGAGAATGCATACGGAGAATTTGTCGGGCCACACACAGTTAAGGTACTCCCTAGCCATGTTTGCTGGGTCTTCCTATAGTACTTTCTGAATAGAGATGCTTTTCAAATAGAGTAATTTTTCCCTTGGTAGGACTGCGAAATACTTACTTTGGACTAATACTTTGTCCACAGGCAACAAATAAAAGAGGAGTTGAGAAGCTGTACACGGCTGAGAGATTTCTCATTGCCACCGGTGAACGACCACGCTACCTGGGTATACCTGGAGACAAGGAATACTGCATTAGCAGGTAAAAACAGGGAGGAATATGAAGTCGTTCACCGTCTGTAAATGCTTCACCTGTAAGAGAAAGTGATGAAGCATGAGCAGGGCTGCTTGGTTGCTGGTTTTCTTTCTTATGTAACTTTTTGTTAGGGGAAAGTAAGCACAGGAGAGTGGCTGTAGACAGATTTTAAGGTGCCAAAAACATTGGTGTCTAGTAGACACCACAGGACTGTGGGTGGCTGGCTAGGGTGGTTCTGTTTCTGGCTGATAACAACAGTAACTGAGAATACCGTAAATCATTTGGGTGTCCATCATAAAATTAATTCATCAGCTCTGCCCCAGTTACCAGTACACCCACTTCCTCTTTATTCCTTGTGGTCTTTCAGTTCACATACTCAAGTTTTTTTGGTAATGAAGAGCCCAGTCTGCTTGGAAGAAACCTCCCTGCTCAAATACCAAGGAGAGCGGGAGTTGCGAAGCAGTTGTTGTGAAGCTGGTAGACATGTGTCTGTCTTCATGCATTGGGGTGGTCTTGAAACTCAACCCAATTTTTTTCCAGCTACTCAGTGAAGTTAATTCAACTTTTGGGAAAACCGGTTTCAAATGTCTGGTTAATTGATAAGACCAAGCAATTCTAGCACAATTTTGAAAAAAAAATGTGATATGCAGATGAAATGTGTTTTCATATCAGAGTAACTTTTAAGTTACTTAATGTAGAAGCAGAGGTTGGAATTACAGGCTTGCAAACCTATAGCAATGAAATAAATAACTGGCATAATCCCTGTGAAACCAAAACACCATGTTGTATGTTTCCCTTCTAATAAGTAGTAGTGAAATTAAAGGTAACAGATAACATAGCCTGTAAAGTGGTGCTTTAAAATAACATTAAGGTGGAAGAGTCAGGAATGCCAGAGTTAAAGACTATCAGATTGAGGCTGTCTGTGTAATCTTCACTGGGATCCCTGGGGGATAGGAACTATGATGTAGCCTTTAATTACGCAATCACATTTTATTCCACCACCACATTTGCAGAGAGCATCTTTGTTTAGCCTTTGCAGTTGCTGGCTGAGAAAGAGACACTTATTTTAGATTTAAATCTTTGGAGAATTGCATTGCCAAACTCTGTCTAAGTCTCTGCTGAGCAAGCGTGATGCCTCCATGAATCCCTGCTTCCTTGAGAAGCCCTGGTTTTATAGTCTAGGTCCAAAGTGTGATAGAATTGATGTAGCTTGATGTAGCAGTTGAAAGAAATGGAAAGCAGGCAAATAAACATGTTTTCCATAATTTTGTATTTCTGTCTCTGCCTGTTACTGTGGTTTGCATTAATTTGTTTTATTGTCTGTGTATATTTGGCACTGTGTGTAATGCTTTAGCAAAAGGATAAGTCTTCAAAGAAGTGAAGATGGTATTTTTATCTTAAAGCTGAACCCCTTCCTCTTTCTTTCAGCTCCCAGGAGCTAAAATTTGCAGCAAAGTATTTGAAGCAAGATTCAGAGAAAAAAAAACAACCTACCTTTTTTTAACAATTTGTCATAAGTTTCTGTAAAAAACCTCAAAATTTTTGTGGTGATTCAGAATTTTCATGCTCTTTTTTTATGTGTACTTCTAATTAGAACTTTTTAATCTGTCATGTACTGATCTTGTATTCCAGCTGAATTTCCAAAAAAATTAAGTTGTTGGGTTTTTTTAGTGGGCAGGAACAGGAATAAAGTCTTATTCTTACAGAAGAAATTAGATAAATATAAAGCACAATACATTCTTCTGGTTGTCTCTAACTTTCTTGTCTTTTTTCCCCTCTTTTTTTACCAGTGATGATCTTTTCTCTCTGCCTTACTGTCCAGGGAAAACCCTGGTGGTTGGAGCTTCCTACGTTGCCTTGGAATGTGCAGGATTTCTTGCAGGTCTTGGATTAGAAGTCACTGTAATGGTGAGATCCATCCTCTTAAGAGGATTTGACCAGGATATGGCAAACAGAATTGGCGAATATATGGAAGAACATGGAATCAACTTTATTAGGGAGTTTGTGCTGATCAAGGTAGGCTCAAAGTGGTACATGACTAGAATTGATTGCAATATACCTGTCATAATGTTTTAAGATGCAAATTATTTTAGTGAGTACAAAACTTGAATTTACAATACAGGATCTGCTGTGATATAGTATGGGTTGATTTTTGTTTTAAACTGAGTAAGTCCATGAATCTTAAGTAATTGCAAGGTACAATTTAGCCTTACTATTAAAATTTTGTGGGATTCCATAATTCAATGTTTTTATCAGAATTAGATGGGTTAGTATATGTTGCATTAAAAATGTTGTTACTCCTGCTCATCCTGGTCCTGCAAATGTTGAATATACTTAAATTCAGCAGTTGTCCTGAAATCTGTGAAACTTCTTGCAGGCTCATAATTAAGCAGGTACCTAATTTCCTGTAAGATCAGGGCCAGTGCGTCACAAATGGTCATGTTTTTCATTGTCAGTTCTCAAATTCTCAGCCATCAGATACTGCTCATGTGCCCAGGACCAGTTGACTATCCAGAAAAGTAAATGGGCTTTAGAAGTATCCATCTATAACCTTTACTTGGCAGAGTCCTTAAATACTTGCTCAATTTTCATTGAATTCACTAGGAGTACTTGTGCAGCTAGTTATGTATACGTACAGGCAAATTCAGGTTGAAAAGCAGATTAGATAAGCTCTGGAGCTTTTCTAATGTAAAATTGCCTTATCAAAGACTTCAGAGGGTGCTGACTATTTTTCTTAATGTTTTTTTCACAATAATTAGTGCTTAATTATAAAATGGGAAATAATGTGTTAAGCAGTTTTCAATTTGGCATTAAGCCAGCATGTTACCAAGTTTAACACTTTGGGGATTAAAGCATTAAATCCAGTGAACACTGCTCATTTTCACCCTTAGCATTATCAAGAGTAGCTTAAAAAATGCTCTTGCCAGTTACCACACTGTGGATCTGACCCTCTCTCACAGAGTGTAAGAGATTTGCTGTGAGAAGTCAAAGTGCTTGTTTCAAGGAATTTTGTTTTTATGCATGTCTGCGTTGCAGAAATCCTATGTCGTTTGAAAAGCAGGGATGATTCTCTAGCTTTTGTTTCAGACATAGCTTTTTGTGGGCTCTAATGGGGGATGAGAAAGAAGGAAGCTGTTTTTACAAGCAGATCATTTCAACTAAATGGCAAGCGGGCTCCTCCAGATGCTCCCTGTGAAGAGCAGTCCATCACCCTAGTCACAGAATGCCCTTTTGTGTATTTTACCCTGTCCCTTCACTACATGTCTTTGATTTCAATGGGAATAAAATATTTGGCCCTGTTCCTAGTTGAGAATATCCTTAAACTTAAATTGCTGGATATGTTTTTTAGCAGGTCTTCTCATCTCTTTCAAACATTGTTTTTGAAGTTATGCATGTTGTGCTTATTAAAACCCTTCGTTGGGATGTTTGAAGACAGAAGATGAATTATTATAAATAACGCTGCCTTTGAACAGAAGCAGTTTAACACAGTGATCCTTTAAAGTTGGTAGGATGGCACAGAAGGTTTGGGCTTTTTTAAATTAAAAAAAAATAAAGGACAGAGGAAGACAGAACTTTGTCAGAAACTTTGCTTTTTCTGTCTCTGAATACTGAATATGAAGTAGGAACTAGGGCAGTTGTTGAAAAGTACTTTTTCATCTGTAGAAAGAACACTAAAATTTCCCAGAATTAAGTTAAGTGTTGCACACTTACATGACTCTTGTATGTACAGCCAGCCATAGGAAGCAGCCAGGCACCTTGCCATTTCCTGGGAGGGTAAGGGGAGGACTGTAGCTGAGGATATCCAGTCCTTTCCTCTCAGTCCAGTGAATATTAATGAGGACAAAAAATAACCCACCTATGTAGCTTCAAATTCCATTCACTTGTTTAGTTGATTTATTTATCAGAGGAAAAAGGAGTGTTTGGAAAAAAAGCCAGTGCTATTGCTCTTTCTGCTTTATTGTTTTCTGGTATATGGGGGTGTGTGTGTGGAAGGGTGTATATTTTGGGTTTTGTTTTGTTTTAAATAAACCTTCATTTTTCATTACTCTGAACAAAGGGCACAGTTGCAAAAAGATTCACCTTTGCCTTTTTTTTGCTTTGCTTTGCTAGGATAGACAGTAAGCTGCTGCATTACTTGAGAGACAGTGTGCAGCTGGATCCATAGCTAAAACTAGGAATATTTATTTCAGCTGACTCTGGGGAACTCTGAAGAGGTTTTTTTTCTTAAGCTGATGGTGTTTTTTCAGCCATTTAGAGAGCCAGCTGCTGCCCTCTTCTGCAAGGCCGTGGTAGCTTTATACGTCGGACTAATGTCATGGAAACAGGGCAAATGCCTGTACTGCTAAGGGCTGGGCTGTGACAGTGGCTTCCCATGGATGGAAGGCACGATGGTCCTCTAGGTGCAGTTGGAGAAAATCTCTGATGGTGTTTCCAAGTCTTGCAAGAGTTCCCTTCCTCCTCACCTCCTCTGTCCCCAGCTGATACCAGCAGCTCACATGGTGGGCTTGGACAAGAACTTAGCTATCAACCAACTTTTATAAACAGAAATGAGGTCATACTGTGTTGGTCATAAGAATAAATACATAGAGATAAAACAAAATGTTTAAATATGCAAGTAGTAATCATAAATCTAGAGAAAGGTGAAAATATCTTTAGAATAAATGCTTAAATTTAGGTCATAGTCTCAATGATAAGATGTGGTGGGACAAAGATACATTTGCATATCTTTATTTGAAACTAAACCCTTTTTTTCTTTTTTTCTTTTTTTCTTTTTTCTGGGTTTTTTTTTTCGTTCCCAAAATGTTGTAGGTTGAGCAGATTGAGGAAGGAACTCCTGGAAGACTGAAAGTTATAGCCAAGTCCACAAAGGGGAACCAAATAATTGAAGGGGAATACAATACTGTGAGTCCTGTCTATATACATGAAGAATGTGAAATAGCCTTCCATTTAATGTTGAGATTTTGTGAGGTGTTTTTATCCATAGTTGAGATTTTTAAAAATTATTTTAATCATTACAATATGTTAATTGCACACAATCAACAGGTAATTAATGTGACAAAAGTCCCAGAATCCATGGGCATGAGTCCCATATGTCCTGCCAAATCACTTCCATGCTTTTGAAACCTGTTTCTTAGCTTAGGGATGTAGATGAGCTTGGTCATGTGGAATCAGTTGCAGGATTTTTCCCCAGTGGGATATTTGTCATAAACGATAAGTAATGATTTATAATAGCTTTCATAGTAACTAAAGCATGTTCTGGAGTTAGCAGAAAACAATGGTCTGTGCAAGAGCTACACAAACAAGTGTCATGTCTTCTCAAGACCTATTGTTGACACAGCATCTTCACAAAAACAACTAACGCCCTGTGGCAAGTCAGTCAGGGAACTTCATTACACACTTAAAACAGTAAAATTGCAGTGTGCAGGTATGCCATTATATGTTTGACAGACTGTTTCCGTCACCCTTCACTCCGCTCATTTTCTTAGGCCTTGATGCTGAAAGGAAAAAAAAAAAGGTTGTGAATAAAGTATTTGGGACTACACAGAACGCATAAAGACAAGCATTTGCCAGCCTGGGATTTTAGACTGCAAATACTGTGTGCCAGTGACCTCATTTACCTGTATAGTGCATCAGTCATCCCATAACAAGGACATGCCTCTGCATCTGAGGGCTAATATGGGAAAGTTTAACAACAGTGCTGTTGCACAATGTTGTAATACTGTTTTTCCCGGTCCATAGTAGTGAAAGCTTTTTAGCTAGCAAATCAGTGCTATCTTTTCATTAAGGAAACTTCTGATTTCTTATTGCTACTACATCTTTCACTGAAATGCTGTCACTCCTCATATAAGCTATGAGCTGCGTGTGATGCATTTTAAGACCTTCAGCTCTGAAGATCTGGCATGCTTGATCATCTGAGAGACTTGAAGTGGATCTCAGATTCCTTCAGCAGAGTTCTGAGTTCTCGTATGAGAAGCATTGTGTAATTACCTGGGCAGTTATCCAAGACTGCAAAGCACATAGCACTTCTCCTTGTTATAGTAAAGGCTGGAACTTGTTTTGCCTGTTAAGGTAGCCAGGTTGATAGGATGGGTAAGAATTTGGCCTGGTCTGTCCATCATTCTGAACAAATGTTCAAACAAATAATATTCAACAAATAATATTCTTTGGCAGTGACTTGGCTGAGATCCTATATAAGTAAATGATATTTTCTGATCAAAACAAAAGATTATTTTATGGCCTTTTTATTTGCCCAGGCATCTGAGTTTCCTTCCTAAAGAGCCCTTTCCTTATGGAGCATTTTGGGGTCACCTGCTCTGGTAGGGATATGGTATAACACTTTGGTATAAAAGTGCGAGGAAATAAAGAATCTGACTGTAACCTATTTGTTTAGAATACTCTTGGGGTATTTTTCCAGGGAAAGCTATTTGGCTGTATTTAATCTTACCATTAAAACCTGGTATTGTTAGGTCATGGTGGTGGTGTGGCTTGTCTTGAACTCTATGAATGTACAATGGGTAACAAGCGTATTCATCTTAATGTGACCAAGCCTTAGATACTAATCCTTAGTATATAATGAAAATAAGATAGCCACATGCAAATGCACTTTTGAGGTTTTAAAAAATCAGTAACGTGCATTGCTGTTTTGCAGGTGTTGCTAGCAATCGGAAGAGATGCATGCACAAGAAAAATTGGTTTGGACAAAGTTGGAGTGAAGATCAATGAAAAGTAAGGACAGATGTCTGTATACCACTCACTACTGAGCTTGTGTCATTTACTGTTGCAATGGTAGCGGTGCATAGATATTCAAATCCTTTGAGGAAAAATTTGTTTCCTGTTTGCATACGCTTGGATAGGAGACTACATAGCAGATAGCTGCATCTTCTCCCATAGTACTACCACGTTTGCTTTTTTGATTTTGAAATGTCAGTTCCTAAATGCTGGGAGTCAAAAGTGTCTGTTCCATTCTGTGTAGGTTCACAGGTCAGTCTCAGCTTCTTCCAGTGACGGGGCTTTCTGGGATCTGTCAGTTGTTCCTTGTACTCTCTTATTGCCATCCCCTTGGTTTTCTCTCTGCCACTCTTGGGGCAGAGATCCGTTTGTTCATACAGGCTTTTAGTGTGGTGGGGTTTGTTTACATTTTTAATGTAAATGCTACTATATGTTTATTTTGAAATATAAGGTCAAAGTAGCATTCCTTAAACTCACAGTTGGAGTTGGTGATGTGTTTTAGGTTTTGGAGGAGTTTATTTTTTGCCATAGAGCAACCCTTGGGAACGGTCTGTGTCCTGTAGAGGAGCATTTCATGTTTAATGTAGTGAGGTCGTTGCACCAGGGAGTGGAGCTATCAGTAACATTTTCAATGTTCGTAACTAAAATATCTTCTAGGCATGTGGGGCCTAGACGATCTTCCCTTTGAAGAAAAGACACAGGACCATGAACTTGACTTGGTAATCTATGAAAAAACAGTGCAGAAGGCAGCTTATATATGAACACAGTGACTGATGTTGCTGAAAGGAACTGTTGCGATGTTCTAAATAAGTGGAAATTTTGGTCCACTCAAAATTGGCAGACCCACGTTGTCTTATAGAACAGTACACATCTTTCTGACATCAGGACACCTATTACTAGCTTAACAGAATGAACTATAAAATTATTAGCATAAACTGTGTATTTGTTAACGAGCAAAATTGAGAAAGTTGGATTTTAATATGGGAATCACTGCTGGGCCCTCAAGTAACTGTGTGTTTCTGTGCCTGTCTGATTAGGTTTCCCTGTTACATGTGTTTCCTGCAGTGATTACTGCACTATCTCATTTATTAATGAAGTAGGAAATATTAATAATTAAAAACTTCCATTAGCTCAATACACTTATAGCTAAAAAGCTTGCTGGCTGTCCCATAAGTAGGGTGTCTAACAGCTTGACCTGTCTCTGTGTAGAAGCCTGAAGGGTAGGTTTATAGAAACTGCTTCAGCCACTGGACTGGAATTTCAGTAGTGGAGAAATTCTTTTGTCCTACAGCTTGAGTGGGAGAATGTCTCTTCCTGTCATTCCTCAAGGTTGCCAGTACACAGCGCAGCTGGTAGTAGAGCGTGTTTGAGGAAAGGATTTATGCCTCACCAAAGAATTGATTCAGGAGATGAACTGCAACTTCACAGGCTACCTCCTTATCCAGTGTGTAAATTCCTGTAGTTTTGGTCAAATATGCACTACTTTACATTCTTGCCCAAGACTGTAAGATTGTGAATATGAGTTCTTTCCCTCATACTTCAAATATGTGTCTTTCTCTTAAAGCTAAAGGGCCTAACTCCTGCGAGGTTATTTACGCCTCCAGTCTTCACAGCAGAACACTTAGATCTTTTTTCTTGTTAATTCAAATTGCAGAACAGGAAAAATTCCTGTCAACGATGAGGAGCAAACAAACGTGCCGTATATCTATGCTGTTGGAGATGTACTGCAGGACAAGCTGGAACTCACACCAGTGGCAATCCAGGCAGGAAGATTGTTAGTTCAAAGGCTTTATGCTGGGGCAACCAGCAAGGTAAGGAACCAGTTGCCACAAAACACTGTCATTGCTCTACTTCTAAGGGCAGCGAGCAAGTCTGCTTGTTTATGGAAAACTCAGTAGGCTTTTAAGGATTAGCTTTGATGATCACTTTAATTTTCCCCTTGCAAAGATATTACTGCAGATATGTTCTGCTAATTGTGTAGGATGAAATTAATACCTTATGGATTAAGTAGTAGTCTGGTTTTTTCCTATTAAGAGGTTTTTTTTTTCTCTCAGAGTATAATGATAGTAAAATTAACTGAGATCATTTAACTTGTTTTTAACTCTACCGCCTTCCCTAAAAGTCAGCAATCGTTCCTGTCCCATTAAATGCTTTAACTCTAATTCATAGGCAGTTTACTAAACCTACCTACGGTCCCTAAATAGAGTGTAATAGGGGTTTGTGATGCTCTTCATTTTCAATGTTGTTTCCACTAATTTTTTCACTTCTCATCCATATCTTTTCAATGTAATACATAGTTCTGCTTGAATATAGACGCAAAGGAAGATCAAATGTGCGAATAAATCAGCACGTACTTATATCTGAGAAGTTGAATTCATCAATTCAGTGTTTACTTTTCATACTAGTGCAATTGTGGGTTTCAGTCAAGTTATGCTAGTCCAAAATAGGAGTAGCATGGGTACTCATTTACACCTTATCTTTAAACCAGGAGGAAAGGAGAGTGCCTTAAAGAACTGTTATCCAAGCACCATTGATGTGGGTGCTTGTCTCACCTTCATAACCATAGGGCATGAGCATAAAGGTTTTTCTCTTTTAAAGCCTGCTGTATTCATATCAAGTTCAACTGTCGGCCAGATTTAGAGCTTGATTGAGTTGTTTATTTTAGGTTGGCAGGTATTGTGGTAACAGAATCCTGAATCAGTGCGCCTAATGTCATTACATCAGCCTGGCAAAGTTTAAGAAAACCGTAGCTGGAGCCAGAATTTTTTTCTTGCTATGATACTACGGATATGTCTTAATTTACATTTTATGCCAGATAACTGTCTCTCAAGGTATGAAAATCCTTATGCTGCCAAAGAAAGCATCATCTCTTTCAGTGATTCCAAGAAATGAGTAACTACTTAGATGGGATCCTGGCTTACATTGCTGTTCTAACAAATCTGGAAAGGGTGATTGTATGAAACGTAATGAATGGTTAGGTGGGGAAAGAATAGTAAGCAGCATCTTAGTTGATCCCCAGTTACAAAGGAAATTAATTAGAGTTGAAATCCGTAGAAATTCAAATTACTCGAAATTAAATAGAGATGACCATCCTGCTGTCGTGGTTTAACCCCAGCCAGCAACTAAGCACCACGCAGCCGCTCGCTCACTCCCCCCCCACCCCTCGGACGGGGGAGAGAATCAGAAAAAAAAACCCCTCGTGAGTTGAGATAAAGACAGTTTAATAGGACAGAAAGGAATGAAAAACAATGATAATGATAATAATAATATGACAATAGTAATACTAAAAGAATTAAACTATACAAAGCAAGTGGTGCACAATGCAATTGCTCACCACTCATTGACCGATGCCCACTTAGTTCCCGAGCCGCGATCCGCCCCTCCCAGCCAACTCCCCCAGTTTATATACTGGGCATGATGTCATATGGTATGGAATAGCTCTTTGGCCAGTTTGGGTCAGCTGTCCTGGCGGTGTGCCCTCCCAGTTTCTCGTGCCCCTCCAGCCTTCTTGCTGGCTGGGCATGAGAAGCTGAAAAATCCTTGACTTAGTATAAACACTACTTAGCAACAACTAAAAACATCAGTGTGTTATCAACATTATTTTCCTACTAAATCCAAAACACAGCACTATACCAGCTACTAGGAAGAAAATTAACTCTGTCCTAGCTGAAACCAGGACACTATGGCAGAATGACTAATTTGGTGGATATGGAGAGAGCAGTGGATGTTGTTTACTTTGACTGTAGTAAAGGCTTTTGACACTGTCTCCCATAACATTCTCATAGACAAACCGATGAAGTACAGGCTAGGTAAGTGGACAGTGAGGTGGATTGAAAACTGGCTGAACTGCCAGGCTTAAAGGGCTGTGACCAGCATTACAAAGACCAGCTGAAGGCCAGTCACTAGTGGTGTGCCCCAGGGTTGGCTACTTGGTCCAATACTATTTAACATCTTCATTAATGATCTGGAGAATGAGACAGAGTGCACCCTCAGCAAGTTTGCAGATGATACAAAACTGGGGGGAAGTGACTGATGCACCCAATGTTTGTGCTGTCACTCAGAGGGACCTCGTCAGGCTGGGGAAATGAGCTGACAGGAATCTCATGAAGTTCAGCAAGGAGAAGTGCGAAGTCCTGCGCCTGGGGAGGTGTAACCCCATGCTCCAGCACAGGCTGGAGACCCACCAGCTGGAAAGCAGCTGTGCAGAGAAAGCCTCCAGGGGTCTGGAGGACAACTTGACCGTGAGCCAGCAATGTACCCTCATGGCAAAGAAGGCCAGTGACATCCTGGGCTGCATCCTGCAGATGCGTTCTGGCAGAGCATTGCCAGCAGGTGGAGGGAAGTGACCTTTTCCCCTCCCCTTGGCTCTGGTGAGGTGGGTTTGCATTTTGTGTCCAGTTTTGGGCTCCCCAGTACAAGAAGGATAGGGCAAGTCCAGCAAAGGGCTGTGACTGTGATTAAGGGACCGGAGCATCTGGCACATGAGGAGAGGCTGAGACGGCTGGGAATTTTTATACCCTGCGGAAGAGATGGCTTGGGAGGCTCTTATATCAACGTGTATTTATATCTGAAGGTAGAGAATAAAGAAGATGGAGCCAGATTCTTTTCACTGGTATAAAGTGCAAGGATGAGAGGCAATGGATTCAAACTGAAACATGGGAAAATTCCATTTAAACATAAGAAAAAACTTCTTTACAGTGAGGATGGTCAGGCCCAGAGGTTCCCCAGAGAGGGAACCTCTGGAACACTGTAAAGCTCCAGTGAAGTCAGGGGTCAGTGTTTGCCTCTTATGGTATGTGATTAGGCACACAGTATCAGCTCTAGTTCTAGCTGTCCCCTCAAATGGCTGTAGTTCATGTCTTTGGTTCTTTGGCATCGCCTAGGCCAGAGTTGATAAAAAAGATGATGGGTTTTGATGGTGGTGTTTTCTTTGCAGCATTCCCAGCTAAAAATAGCATGCTTTGTAGAGGCAGTTGAACAGTCTACTTTTTGTCTGTTTTTAAAATGTACCAGACCTTTAATCTGGTACATTTTTAAAACAGGGCACTGAATTTCCCCTTCCTTTTAATCTATGCATGTTAATGTCAGTGTGGCTTTAAATTGTCTTTCTGTTCTTCCTCTAGTTAACACCTCTGAGAGGGACAACACCAAATCTGTAGTTTAATTTAAAACAAAATTTTTAATTAAAAAAAAAAATAGCTTTCAGAATTCTGAATAACCCAGCTTTTCTTCCTGTCTGAATTTCAGACTGCTGATATTATTACTGATGTTGTGTGGTTTTGTTGTTTGTTTTGAATGCCACACAGTGTGACTATGTGAATGTTCCAACCACTGTATTCACTCCTTTGGAGTATGGAGCCTGTGGGTATTCTGAAGAGACTGCGGTGGAGAAGTTTGGGGAGGAAAACATTGAGGTAAATGCCTTAGTTTCATCTGGATTTTAAGTTCCCAGTTTGTAATTTAAAATAATGTTGAGAGTCAATTAAAACAGCATTCTGTGTCCTGATGTAAGGGCAGGAGGTGACTAGGTACATTTTTGTCTTCCTTGGCAGTTCTAGACATGTTATAAAAATAGTCCCCAATTCCAGTAGCTCTAGTTGCAAATACGTTCTATTTTTGGCAAACAGGGCTTGAAGGTGGAATATTTGGTTAAAAAAAAAAAAAAAGGTTTCTTTGTGTCTGCAAATACTTCAGGATAAATTAAAGCTGGTTATGTGTTGCAAGTAATACATTGGTTTTAATGTCAAAGTGGAGCTTTTTGTAGCTGCAGTGTGGCAAATTCCTTGCCATGGTGGTTTTTACTTTATAAAGCCAAATGTTGTTATGCTCATTTTTCCTGTTTATTTTGACTATGCAAGGAGGTATGTGCTTAATTTTACTCACGTGAGTGATCCCTTTTCATTCACTGGGATTGCTGGTCAAGAGTGAAATTAGACATATGTAAGCACTTAGTGCCTAAGGCTGTTCTTACAAAATACTGTACAGACCACATTACAGAAAGCATGAGGGGAGGGAGTCTGACAATAAACTGAACTTTTATGTCCCATGAAGATCACCCGAGGAGCATTATTTGGGGAAATAAGCAGATAAGTGGTGGCTCATAAAGTTAAGAACTTGTCTCCCTCTTAGCTTTGTCAATTATATTTTTTGACTTGGACTGTGGAGAAAAGAAGTAAATATGACTTAAAATGGCAGTGTGTCGAGTACTGTTAACCTGACTACAGGGCAAGGGTTTAAATTCTGTTCTCCCCACAAAGTTTGTATAGACACAGTCAAATTTTTGTTATTGAGTCAAATTCTTGCTGTTACATGTGTAACACTGGACCTTTCTTTGTGGAAAATGTACTTTTGCATTTTCAAAGCCACTTTTGAAAATATGCATCCAGAAGTATTTGTATTGTGGCTAAGTCCTAATTTAGTTTATTCTGACCTCTCTATCATGTCACCATATTGGCTTTTGCAAGCTTCAGTAGGATTATTGAGTTGCATCTGTCATTCAGACCTGTTAAATTTCAGTTTCAGATAGTGATGCTAATAAATGCTTTGTAACCCTATTACTATGGAAAAACATTGAGCTGTCTCTCCTAGTTTGTGAAGGGACATATTTTTACTGGAGTTGTGATCAATTAAAAACTTCTTTCAAATAGTAATCAACCTGAGGTTAGCTTGTAATGGGAGCTGTTGAGGGTTCTGGGTAGAAGTGTGCCTCAAAACACCCTGTCTTTTTCTGAGATACGTGCTATACAGGTGGGTGAGCAACCTTGTCTGCAGTTAGGAATCTGTCCAGTGATGTTGGCTAGGGCAGACAGAAGAATGTGGTTTGGGTTTTTTTTTTTTTAAATGTACTTTCCATTTTGCAGTGATACATAATCTAAGAAAGCATGCAAAAAGCCTGCCCTGATCTCTCCTAAACCCAGGCTCTGAGGCTATTTCTTCCCTTTTTCTGCTCTGAGAAATATTTTTGCCTTCATCCTGGGTAGACCCAGAGACAATACAGTTGTCCGTGAGGGAAGCTTGTATTTGTCTAGTTTAATGAGAGCATGGTGAACTGCATCCTGGAAGTGTAATACACTTATGGCTTCTTTTTTTTTTTTTTTTTTTTTTTTTTAATTATTGGGTGACACTAGCACTTGTTTTGTAGAGGCTTCCTTCTTTGGTGTTCATCAAGGGGAAAGAGTCTTACCCTGATCTCAAGTATTCCAAATTCTACGTGCATGGCTGATTGCTAACAAAGAGTTATTAGTTAACGGTTCATCCTTGTGCTGTGTCACAATTGAGAGTTTTTACATGTGTGATTTCCAAAAGCAATTGCAGTCGGTAGTAAAGCTCTGCCTTTGGAGGTAGATGAGGCAAATTAAAGGTAGTGTGGCAGTTTTTGGATGATCATGCTCTCTGCTGTGAAATTACACAACTTTTTTTTTAACCTGTGTTGTATTTCTAGGTGTACCATAGTAATTTCTGGCCACTGGAATGGACTGTGCCGTCCCGAGACAACAACAAATGCTATGCGAAGATAATTTGCAATATTCCAGATAACGTAAGTGCATCTTTGCTTCCCGGGAAAACAGCAGCTACACGTTCATCATAGGGACCATTGAATACCACAGCTGTAAATAGGTTATTTTTAACAAATTAAAAATAATTTAAATTTTTCTACCTTTTGAAATGTAATAAATATTTATAGCAGTACAATACTTTTATTTATGCAAAAATGGCCCTTAGTAAAACAGAAAATTCTGCCATTGCTATTGGTATATGGTATTTCTTCCATATATGTAAAATAAGAAGTAGAGATCTCTAAGACTATTCATTAACTTTGAAAAGTGAGCAAATCAATGCATGTAAAAATGGTTAGAAGTTTTATCAGCTTATCTTACTCTCCCCTCCCCAAACTGGGACATTCTTTTCTGGGAGATTTTTCTCTCTGAAATTGAGGTCACTCAGAAACCATCACAACTTGTAACCTCTGCAAATCCACATGTGTCTGTAAAACTCTTGAGCTCGTTCTAACAGGATTAATGTATCTTGCCTGCACAAATCTCATTTAGGGTGATAATGCCAGGATTATCCTTGGACTAGGATAAAATTTCCTGGCAATGGAAATGTACAGTACCTGCTGAAGCACAAGCAGAATTACTAATTGGTTCAAAGAATTGGTATGCCCCTCTTTGAATGATCATCATCTGTTTAATAAAAAATTAGTTGATTTTAATAATATGAATTATTATGAAGAATAATATGCTATTAAAATGTATTTCTGTTAAGATAGTGGCATAGAGTTATCAGTCCTAAAAAAAATTTTAATCTATTTTACCTATTTTCCTTTATCATTAGTTACAGATTTATCTTCCTGCAGTCTTTCTAAGCATCATGTCACCATTTTGTAAAATTTGCAACCCTGTCTGATTTTGCCCATCTCCTCTTTCTGGAGGAGTTTGCACTAGTGTGGAAGCTGGTTTAGAAGTCATGGTTATGTTCCTAATCCAAAGTTACTTAAGAATATGAAAAGGCTTAATGGTGACTTAAAGTGTTTCATTAATTTGTTTCCATTTCTTGTTCTGAAAATGTGGAACATGTTTAAACATCTAGGGGTAGAGTTGAAAGTCACCCTGGATGAAAAATAGTTCAGTAACTATTTAAAGCTGTAGTTACCTTGGTTTCATTACTATGGTTTTATTTTTACATATGTCCATATTCTTAAAGGAAAATAAGGATAATTCCATTTTAGTTATTACCTAATTATAGCTTTTCTTATTTAAATAAACTCTGTGGTAAATCTCAGTCCTCAGGCTTACTGAAAGAAAAATAAGCTTTCAGGCTACTGAGTATCCACACTCCTTTATATGTGATATTTAATGGGAGGAGCAGATAACTTTTGATACGCAACTGGGCTACATCTACTGGGCTCAGCAAAATCTGATTAATGCCCTGAAAGCCACTAAAGCCCACAGCAGCTGGCATTTGCTAAAGGAGACTTGCTTTTCTTAGAGAAGCAAGCTTTTCTTTAAGAAAAGCAGGTCAAGTCAGTACAGCTTGTTCTGTTGAGTGTTTGCTGAGGATATATGTGCAGTTTGACGTATTTTGCAATTGAACAGTAATATAGATATGTGAAGTAATAATATCTTCCTTGTAACTGGATGTCTTTCAGTTTGTTTTGCCAGTCTCTGGGTATATTATCTCCCAATGACAGTGAACACTGCAACAAGAGTAGTCGTCAGTTTAGTTATAATGCACTTCTTGCCACGTCTGGTTAGCCAGAACTTTAGCTTGTGGCCCTTTCCTGCAAGCAACTATCAAACTGAAAGTTCTTCAATAGCTACGCACCACATAGCCACCTAGCATAGGCCCTGATGTTGCAAACCTTCGTGCAAGGTGCTCGTCTTTACGTAGGCAAGCAGTCTGTTGGAATGAGTGGAATAGCTTGCCTCAATAAAATTTAAATGCATGTTTGCAATTTGGACACACAAAATAATCAAGCATAGACCATGGTGTGTGTTAAATTTGTATGCTGTTGATGGAAACAGAGGACTCCTGCACAAAACTTTGTAAGGAAGCTGATTCTTGAGTTCTTAGTTGAATCTTTTCAGAGAGAGAACAAAATTATACTGACTGTCTCCCATCTGTTGATGCTAATGATAGTTCCTGTTTATGTGGTTACATTAATTTTTGCTATGTTTTTTGAGCTGATTAAATTATATACTCTAAGTAAGAAAACCTTACACATTGTCTAAAGAGAACTGAATGCATGGCTGTGCTTGCATTTGATTATCTTTGGTATTTAGGAGAGAGTCATTGGTTTCCATGTCCTTGGTCCAAACGCTGGAGAAGTCACCCAAGGGTTTGCAGCTGCTATTAAATGTGGGATAACAAAAGAACAGCTGGACAGCACCATAGGAATTCATCCCGTCTGTGCAGAGGTTTGTATATGAAGTCACCTCATAGCCCAGCTTTCATAGCATTCTGGGGTAAGGTGTTAGAAATCTGAATAGCAGAGCTCTATTAAAGAGGTCCAAATTTGGGGGAAAGTAGCAGGGAGGGAAGGACAGGAAATGATCTGGTTTTAATATCTAGAAATCTAACATTTAGGTTTAATCTGGGATTTTTTCTTTCTTTTTAGTGTGTTCATTTGTGAAATGTTCATGGTCTCCTGTAATCCAGTGCTCTCTACTGGGAAGTATAGAGTTTTCCTCCCACTCAAAGATCCATTTATGAAGGCTTCAGATACTATTTCTGCTAAAGTGGTTGTCAAAGTTAATTTTTTTTAGTTATGTGTACTCAAAACAGGCTTATAAACTGGTGCTGTGGAAGGGGGCCAGCTACATGACAATTTTTCTATTAAATTCTGCCCTTTTAAACATCTCTACTCTGTAGGCCTTCACTTTTGAAGTGAAGTACACAAGGCCACACAAACATTTCTTCTTGTGTTTGTCTTGCTGTTCCTCTTTAATGAAGAGCTTAATTTTCTCTAGCAGGTGGGGGACAGCTCCTCCCAGGTGTAAATCAGAGATGCTTCACTGATTTCAGTAGCATTAGGACCGTTTTATATTAGCTGAGGATCCCTGCAAACTGTTTATGACCTTTGTAGGTCTTTGTACAGAATCTCTGTTTTTACCTGCTTGTGTTAGCTACAAAGTGTTGTAAGAGTGCACCAGGATGCTGGTCTGCAGAAGTGAAGTCCACTTCTCTTGTTTTGTGTTTCCAAAGGGATCCAGTATAAGCAATATAATATGAACTCCATTAATGGAATGGACTGCTAGCAATCTGAATCATCTTCAAAGCATCCGCAATACAGATTCTGTTTTTTTCTGTAGTATCATCTAATGGTGTTCTTGGAAGCCCTTGAAGAGGGGTAGCAGGTTCTAACCTCACCAGAGGCCCTGTGGCGGGGGAACTCTGAGGGAGGCATTCCAACCTGTGAACTCAACTGGGTTATTAGCATATGCAGCGTGAAGAGAGGATGATAGCCATAATTTATTCTGGACATCTGAGCTGCTAAAATTGAAACTGAATAGAATGATGATTAGACATAATTTAGGGAGGTAATTTCAGATAATCATATTTGTTTGAGTGGGGGAGGAAGAAATTGGCTCAGGAGAAATACACTGTTTAAAAGCTCCAGGGAACAGCGATCATTTTTAGTGCCAGTCTTCAACAGGGTTTTTTTTTATGCCTGTTACTTAACTTAATCTCTTAAACAGTAAACAAAAATCAAAGTGCAAGATGGTACTCTTTGATTAAAAAAATGCTTAAAAATTGTTTGGAATTTGTGAAGACTGCGCATATCTGGATGAATAGAATGATGGACAATATCAGCATTATTTTTATCTTACATCCACGTAAAAGCTAAGGAAAATGAAGTCTGATCTGAGCAGAAAAGGGACAGTGTTGCAGGGTCAAATGCTGACATCTTCACTGGCATTAGTACTAATTCATTGCTCAAAGAGTCTCCTGTGAAACGTGGTATTGCTCAACTTGAAGACGACTGTAAGACTGAGGGCCCCATTCTCACTGCTTGCAAATTAGAGCCAGATTTCACTTCTCTTATTTGAGCAGCGTTTTATTCTGCAGAAAACATGAGTTCTGAATTGAATTTCTTGCAAGGCAAAGTACAAATAACTGCGAGCACAGAGTTGGTAGGACCTCAGCCTTACAGAGAATTACCTCTCAGCCTAGACTGTACTGCGCTGCTTGAAATACAGGTGTGTATAATTGAGCACCTGTGATGAAGAGAAAGCGTCTTCTGAAAGCTGGGATGATTCTTCGAGTTAGCTAATGATGGCTTTCCAGCCATTGGATCTAAGGTTTTGTCTTCACTTGAATAACTAACAAATTCTGTCAAAAAACCTCATGTTTCCAATAATTATCAAATGACTCCCAGCTAGCTTACTAGAGTTAGGGGGCTGTGTGGTCCCTGCAGCCGTTGGAACTGGCTAATGCGCCCAGAGCTTGCAGTCGGGCCAAGAAGCAAGCAGATAAATTTCACACTTTTTAATCTTTGTCTTTCAAAGCAAAATAATAATAAAATGAAGATTCCCATATGTTGTCAGTCTGTGGATCAGAACTGAAGAGTTAGAAACCCTGTCTCAAGCCATGCACTATAGTTTAGATACATTGCTCTTCTTCTGCCATATATATTAGACATGCATTTGTCTTCCTGATTTGTGCGTAACGCTTTACATGCTTACAGAAAGTGGAAGAGGCGTATCATTTATTGATGTTGTTCTCTGAAGAGCTGCTAGCAGCCTTAATGCAGCAAAGCTTCTACTTAGAGAACTATAGGGCTTTCAGATCCCCATTATCTTTAGATACTCCAGTGTTATTTGCATAACTGAAATGTGTATGTACTTTATTCTGTGCTAAGTTTATTCTTCCTGAGAGATGGCTTTGATGATAGCTAATTATTGCAACTTTGAACCATTTAGATAGAAGTGGGTTTGATTTCCTTTTTTTCTTTCTATATTGTATCTATGCAAAACTATGCAATTACTTGCATAGTAAAGTTCTAATATTAAACAAGTTTTTGTAGAATTTTTCTTCTTGAATTTTGATACCTTTTAATTTTACAATAATTATTCTTGAATATGTTGTTTTCTTTAATGTGACTTGAAAGCAGTAAAGATTGGACTTTTTCAAACTGGATTTACTAAGTGTTTCTTAGCTATTGTTCAGAAGATACAGATCCCAGACATAATACCTACATCAGCACTCAGTTCCACATTTCTGTAATACCTCAAACGGTACAGAGGCAAAATTTATGTTCTCTCCGAATGCCGTAGCCTTGGGTTAACTTCACTTTCCCAACAAAGAAGTTATCTTTGAGCCATAAAGACACTTATTCATTAGGTGTACAGACCGGAGTTTATTATTGCTGAGCTCGTTCCCACTGTAAAAACTTAGGAGCATTAAGACGAAAGGTGGTATAAAGCCATGTGACTTCCTTAATTCTTTCTTTTCCACTGTAAAAGGAAGACCATAAGGTAAATGAAGAGAACAAAGGGTATTTTATGTGTGTGTGCTATTTAGTGGCAAGGATTTTAAATGTATGTTTTTCATTATTATTTCATTACTTTAAGAAATGGCTGTGGTTTTGAGCATTATGCCCAAGTTGATCTTCCAGAAAAGAAGATTAATTTTAGCCATACTAAAAGTCTTCTTTTTCCTTTCTCTTAAGATATTCACCACCCTCTCCGTGACTAAGCGTTCTGGTGAAAATATACTTCAGGCTGGATGCTGAGGTTAAAGACCCCCATTCTTGTTATTGCCAGAGACTGACTTTCATCGCAGTGCCTGACTTGTGCAATTCAGAAGAAAGGTTTTGGGAGAAGTCATCCTCGGACGTCTGCAGAAATGTGTAGATCTTAACCAGGGCATTCCATCATCCTAAGGAGAAGAGCACTGTGGGAGTTGGTCACTTGCGGTGATTGGCTGGCAATTAGCAACGCAATGGGAATATTGACTATCGAGCTGTTGCTTAGCAGGGCATTTAACGAATGCTTTCATGAAGTCATAGCCTGAAGCCTGCATTGTCTGGTGGGCAGTGATGGAAGAACTGCTAACACAGCTGGACAACAACTGTTTCGTTTTGGTTTTATTCCTCTCTAGTTTCTTACCTGAACAAAGAACTTCTGAACTCAAGAAAATTACCACAAGTTCGGATAACTGTATAGTGCCCCTGTGTACTAGGTTATAACACAGCAATTGCAAGGTCTCCTCATGAGCATGCATTTTACCAGCTCACATGCCTATGGAGGGGAAATTGTATCTACGTGTTTGATCATGAGGAAGAAGATATCCTTGGAAAAAAGTTTAGTACCATCTAGAATAACATATTTCTTGGCTTCCAAACTGACTCCGTTGTGACTTTTTATTTTAGAGAAACTTATTTGTGAAAACATTCTCCTTAGTGAGAAAAGAAATTACTTTTAATTAAGGCCCTGTTATACAGAAGGTTGCTTTTTTTTTTTCCCCCTGAAAGTAACAACCATGCATATAACACAGATGTGATCGTCTTAGCTTTATCTTGCAGCTTATGTGATTATAATTAATCCAGTTTGGAACTGACGGAATTCCAATGTGGAATGAATTATACTTCCAAGAGCTCTGTGCAACTTTATTAAATTTGAATAAATTCTTCCTTTCCGGGTGAGCTATCATACGCTGCACCATTTCAGGTCTAAATTGGCCACTTTGAACACAGCAGTATTGAGATTTTACCTCAATTTAGTGGGCCTGTAGAATCAAAAAAAACAACCAAACAACACCCCCAAAACAAACAAGCAAACAAAACCCCCACCCAACCTCCAAAAACCAATAGTGAAAAATCTTCTATGTAGATATGGCCTAAAAGCTGTATTTAGTTCCATATGTGCTTTGTTTTATATTTAATTAAGAAAACAATACTTTTAAAATAGAGGTTTGCATGGAAAATAACCAATTCTTGAATATTCCTCCTGTGTGGGATAAACTGCATACATATTTGTCAAGCAATGGTAAAAATGCCTCTTTGTAATGGAAATGAATGTGCTTTTTGATCTGGTTTTTCATTTCCCTCTTTTTTAGCAGAAAGGTTCGGATTACTTTTATTAATTAGTTCTTGGGAGTTTAGTAGTGCGGTGTGAATGGGGGTGAATTCTCGAGCCCTCTGGGCAGAATGCCTTATGCCTAAATTTCTACCCGGTAACAAATTCATATATTTCTACTGAGATTTCTAGAATAATGTTGTAAGTTATTTTTATAAACTCATACATAACTGAAGGATTTTTAAACGTGTTTTGTATGGTATCAAGAACGGTCTGTGGTGGTATTTTTCTGGCCAGTTTATTAAATAAATTGAATATTTGCACAAATAGATGCTCATTTTGATGCCTCTTCCAAGCAAAGAAACCAAGTGACAGCAAGCCGACTTTTTTTTTTTTTTTTTTTTTGAAGGCCAGAAGAGGGCACCGTGATAAACCCAGCTGTGATTTGTTTCCGTCTTTTGAGTTTTGAAGGTAGATATTTCTCTGAGAAGCAGGGTTTGGGGCTATTTTATGTGCATTTTTGTGCATATTAACCATGAGAAGGGCATACTTAAAAATAAGAAATTAATTAGGAAACCAACCTTCTACTATTTGCACTAGCTGCCATCTGTGTAACTTCTGAAAACCCAGGAGTACAGGTTCCTGAGCTGTTCGGCAGTGTGGCTGTTCATATTTAAGCCCACGGATAGCAGCATTTTCAAGCAAGTCTGTAGGAAAGTCAGATCCTGGAGTGTAGGGAATAAAGACGGGTATGGGCTTGGCTTTGCAAGGTTAGACCCACACGTATCTGTTCCTGTGGGTCATGTCATCATTAATAATGTGCGTTTTTACACTAGTGGCTTACAATTCAGTGGTTGTTGGTTTTAATTACTTTTATTTTTACTTTAAATTTCAAATTGTGAGGCTTTTTTTTGTAGGGCTTTTTCTTTTTTTTTCTCCAGAAGGAAAACATTTTCAGGTCTGTATTTCTGTCATCTGTGCATGATGAAAGAGATCTATCATATATTATAACATCACATAAGGATGTATTAAATGCCAAAGCAAAGTATTTAATGTTTTTATCAAATTAAGTATACATTGGGTAATGCATGCTTTGGAAGCATATACTAGAAAATTTAGTAAGTTAAACGGTATTTATATTCAGCTCATATTCATTAGTTATTAACATTTTTTTGGAACTCTTACCAGAGTGTAAGTAAGAATCATCCTGAGATATTACAGATACAAATGCAGACAGCAAATTTCACAAACTTTAGTAGGGAATTAGTGGAGTTTCACTGACTGCTCCAAGAATTACCTTTTTTTGTTTGTTTGTTTTTTTTTTTTTTAAGCTCCCCCACCCCAGCTGATGATTCCCCTTTTACCTCTCCCCTTGGTGTGAGTTGTTGGAGCAATCCTAACTTTCCTGTAAGTCTTGTATTCCAACTTGCATCCTGCCTTCCCTCCTTCAAGCCCTGCTGCCTGCCCTGAGCCCCAGCGCAGGCGACTCTCTAGTTGTAGAGCCATACGATGGGGCAGGACCAGTTTCGGATGAGGTGGATCTCCTGAAGATGTCATGGGCGCTGGAGGTTTCACGGTAGGGTAGGTGTCTTGCTGTGCCTTGTGGGAAGACCTTGCACTCGTAAAGCCTGCTAATGATTGTGTCTCTGGCTGTGCCACTGCAGCATGTCCCTTGCTCTACGTTGCCACGTGGCAGCTGGTGGATGATGGTAGGAGAAAAGGCATGGCTCTGTGCTGCTGATGCACGCCGTGCCAATGCAAGAGTGTGAAGAAGGGGACAGATGGCTGAATCTTTTATGTAAGACTTGATAGACTCCTTTCAGGTCAAAAAATGGTATAAATGTTTGTGGTAAAATGGCAGCTCTGCTGAGAGTGAAGTTTCAGAAGCCCTTTCTCTTTGACGACTGGCTTTTCTGATTGCTCAGTTGTCGTCTGCGTGGGATGGTGTGAGACTGCTTTCTTGCCAAGGCCTATTTGGTCTCCAGAGAGAAATTAAACCTAAAAAAAGAAAAAACAAAGGAAGGCACCAAGGGATCTGCCACACCACTAGCCTCCCTTCTGCATGCACAAAACGGCAAAAGGGTCCTGAAAGATTTCCTGAAAGATTGTGTCAGCACGGGGTTTTGGTTTGGGGGCTGCTGGCGGGGAGGTGGGAGTGGAGCAGGGGCTTGGGCATTTATCAGAGAGGGAGGGAAGGGTTGTCGGTGGGGAAAGGCGAAGGCACAGTGCAGGGCAGCAGCTGCAATGTTGTCCATGAGGGTTAGCAGAGTGCTTCGGGGGGGGGGGGGGGGGGGGGGGGGGGGGGGGGTGGCTGAGAGTGCTCCCCAGAGACCACCGAGCTTGGGAAATGCAGGGGGGCCTGTGCAGTGACGGGCTGCCTTTCGGCTGGGCCCATCCTGCGGGGCTTGCGGGAGCCTGCGGATCTGAACCACACGTTTTGCAAGGCTGGGATGTCGTGACCGAACCCAAAGGTGGCTCCAGAAAGTGCTTGTTGCCGAAGGGCGGGGGGACGCTGCTGGGTGCGCTCACCGGGACACTCCTTTTCCTCCCCGCGCTGGGTGGAAGCTGCCCTTTTGGGGGTGAGGGGACGGCTTTTATCTGAGGGGCTGCAAGACCTCGAGGCCAGGCGTCTCAGAGGCAGCATGGGCAGACGGCTGATCTGGAGGACTTACCGCCAGTGCCCAGAGGAACAGCCACGTCTGTCGAGGCAAGATGTCTGTGACCTGCTGATCCACCGCGTCATCCTGGTGAAAGGCATGACCCATGGGCTCCCAGGCCTCGCTCAGCCCCACGTGGCGAGGGTCCGGCTTGCCCGTAAGGGTCACCTTGCTGCAGAAACTGCGTGCTGGGGGATGCCAGACACTGCCGATGGGTGAGTCGCACCTCAGTGGCGGAGCAGCTGCTCCTGCTGCAGGGACCTGGGGAGTCACCAGGTCATGGGGACTCGCTTCCCCCCCGGCATGGTCCCTGTTTCCATCCCTCTCACTCTGCTCCCGTGCTCCAGCCAGAGCTCTGCTGGGTTGTTCGGGTTTTTCTTTTTATGTTGGGGAAAAATTAAATGTTTGTTTTCCTTTTATTTGCCAAGTGCTCCTGACCCGTGTTCTGTTGGGCAGAATTTGACTTTACAGATACGATTTCTTTTTCATTCAATTGCCCTTTTTATCTCTCTTTTCCTGTGAAATCCTCCTAGTTACAGACTTGTCTGAGGGCGTTCTCACACAGCGTTTTTACCTCTTAAAATTACAAACTAAGCTGACACGCAGGGGGATATATATCAGGACAGAGAGGGAAGGCTTGCCTTCCCCTAGCAAAGCTGCGTGATGGGCCTTGCTCAGGACCACTGGTGACTCCTGAGCTGCCCCACCACATTGGCTGACCATCAGGTGCCTGCAAGTGATCACTTTCTGCCAGGGAGGCCGTGCTGTGGCCAGACCCTTCCATGGAGCATCCTCTGCTGCTGAGCCCATCCCCTGCTGCAGCCAGCCACCACAGGCCCAGACAAATGTCCATCCCCATCTTTAGACTTCAACGGGAGCTGACCTGGGCACACAGTGACAAGTCTGCTGCTAAAACCCAGCTTCTTCTTTCTTTTGTATATACTTGTTTCAGCGAGCACTTGTTTTCTTGAAAATAGGTTTTACTCTAGGTTAGGCACAGAGTAAATTGAGCTCTGCCTATTGCTTGCTTTCAAAAACAAATGGTAACACATTTAGCCTAAAGATCTGATTTCCCTTTTAATGTTAATGTAAATTGACAGGCAGTGCCACCCACGATGAGAAGTGCACGTGTGCCGTGCAGTGTGACGTGAGGCAAACAAAAGCAGTGACTTGCATTTGGGTTGGACCCAGAGTTGGTCTTCCCACTCTGGGGCTTCTGCTCTGTTTTATATAGATACACACACATATATGTATATGTGTGTGTATATATATGTATGTGGGATGTGGCGACTCAAGGTCTCTCCAGGCAAATTTTCCCTTGGGTGACACTCTGGGGTTGCTACATCACGGAAAGAAGGAAGATCCCAGAGAGAGAAACTGCATGATATAAGTGAACGCTGTTTAGTGTTGTAGCGTAACTGCCTCTTGTGAGGAGCCTGGTCATCCCAACACCACCAGCGTATCTGAAAATAAAAGTTCATGACTTGCAGTAACTTCCCCTGGGGTGCAGGGAGGCCATGATGGAGCCGTGTGCGGCAGAGGGCACGGCAGGTCAGCGCTGCAGTGGCAGTGGCAAGGGGGGATGCAGAGACACTCATGCCATCCTTGTTTGTGTTTTTCTTGGCTCCGCAAGCACCGTTTCTCCCTTAGCTCTACAGCTGCTAAAAATAATCACCTTCATTTAATGGCTTATGTTTGCATTAAACTGTTAAACTTGCGTTGGTCACTCCAACACCACACACTGAAACTGCTGCTTATTGCACATTTATAGCTTAAGTGAGATTCCTCCAGGTTTCTTTTCGGTAGCTGAAGTCAGATAGGTAATACTGATTGCACGAGTGTTCGCTTTTTCTTAGGGCAGCGTATTCTCTAATTAAAAAGAACCTCAACCTGGCTGCGCTGGATTTTACAGCTTGCGAATCGTGAGCGTTGTGTGTCTCCCAGAGCTCTGGCAGGAGTCACGGATCCGGATGCCCTAAAGTCAGGCTGGCGCCTGCCCATCAGGGGCTTGATCTGCTCCCAGCCTGGCCCCCTGAGGCTGCTGGGGGGCACGAGGGGCTCAGTGCTTTGCAAGGGGCAAGAGATGGCTGTTGATTACATGGGCTGAAAGTCCCTATTTCTACACCTTTTTCCTGTGCTCCTGAGTGGTGCCCCATTGACCGCATGTCAAACTGAGGGGGAAAATGTGGTGTTTGGTTCAAAATGTTTCCTTTCAGCAGCAGGCTTTAATTCCCTCCTGCCGTGGAGCTGTCATTCCTCCCACTACATCATTAGCTTCTCTTTTAGACAGGCTGAGTAATGGCCATTGTAGTTCTATCCCAAGTACGTGTCATGTCCTGTCTGCTTGATCCAACGCGGTGGAGCGTTTGTGGAGGCTGGGCCAGGAACCTATGGTGCCCTTGGCCAACATGCTCGTCTCTCTTGGATCCACCTCTCTGTCCTCTGGTCTGCAGGCTGTGTCGTGTCTCCTGTGCATGGTGGGAAGCTCCCCTTGAAGGGACATGTTGAAGCAGGGTCAGCTACAACCCAGGAGGGGTAGAAAGGTGCCCATGTCTGAGATGAGCAGTGCTCCCTGAGGTCTTCAACACTGGACTTGTGGTGGCCTTTCTGGAGGATGTTTGGTGCACAGAACCTGTCCCAAGGCTGGCATGGGTGAAGGCAGCCTGTCAAGGCTATCTCTGCAGATAACCTCACCTCAGGACTGCTCTGAGCAGCTCTTACTGCAGGGCCAGAGGAGGAAACGAAGCAGAGATGCTGCTAACCCTGTTAAATGTGTTATTTTAATAAGTCTGACAGATGGGTATCAGCCTATGTTTATTCCTCCACTATCTGAGGTACAATGTTAAAAGAAAACAATGGAAAATGTATGTGAGCCATGGCTCTGTGCTCAGACAGCTATTGGGCTCGGTTTAACGCCTTGGGCCAATTAAAGCACAGTTGTTAGGCTGGGACACTAAATGGGAAATATGTTGGGGTGTGTGCATGTGTGCCTTTCAATTTAGGAAGATGAAAAATGCGTGTCAAAGCAAGAGCTAGACACTTGACTAGGCTGGGGATGTGTACATGAACCATCAGCTGAGTATGCTCTGAAGTACCTTTTGAAGGTAACGTCATGGTGGAAATCAAAGCAACCTGAAAATAAAACTGGTGGGGAAGTTGCCATAAAGCACCTTAAAGTGACGTCTCTGTTTTAGACATGCTGCCTCCTACAAATTAGACAGAAGAAAAGCAATGGACTCAGGAAATGTGAGATGCTACTAATTTTCTTAGAATGATCGGAATGGTACCAACTCCTATTTAAATCTTGCAGAGCTTTCAAACTCTGTGTTGATACATATTTACTTTTGCTTTAATCTGCTTCTCTCTCTTCTCCCTTTGTTTCTTTACCAAGTTTTTGCTGTTTTAGACTTGTCTTGGGGAGTTCTCCTAGCACAAGTTTTTAGCAGTCCTAAAATCATAAAACTGGTGGGAAAGGCAAACAAGGAGCAACGATTCACCATTTCTCACCATATGAGAGCTATGGCTAAAGCAGTCAAGAAAGGCTGGGGTTTTTTTCTGCATTACACATAACTAAATGGAAGTCACTGCCACAGGATGTTATAGTCTAAAAATACACCTATGTTGAAAAAGAAATTAATCGTATGCACGCAGGGTGGGAGGTTAGTAAAATAATGATCTGGCTGTAGCTTATGGTGCAGAATGCCCTTAAATCACTAACTGCTGGAAGCTTGGGAGGAAAACCTACAGGAAGCATCACTCTGTATATTCAGTGTGGGTTTTTTATATAACCTTTAACTAATCATCTTGTCCTGGGAGACAGGATACCACATTAAAGGGACCTACGGCATAGGCTCTTCGTGCTTAGTATTCCCCTCCTTGGGGTCTGGTTTGTTCAAGCCTCACAAAATGGATTTGTAATTCCTTGGTCTTTTCAAGGCTCAAAATTTTCATGTCTCAAAGCTTTCCACTCCCAAGTTCTGCTGTGCTCTCTGCCCTGTGGATGAGTTGGAGGGAGGGCGATGTGACCCAAGTGCAAGATCCTGCACATGGGTCGGGGCAATCCCAAGCACAAATACAGGCTGGGTGATGAGTGGATGGAGAGCAGCCCTGAGGAGAAGGACTTGGGGGTGTTGGTTGACGAGAAGCTCAACATGATCTGGCAATGTGCACTTGCAGCCCAGAAAGCCAACCATATCCTGGGCTGCATCAAAAGAAGCATGACCAGCAGGTCGAGGGAGGTGATTCTGCCCCTCTACTCCGCTCTCGTGAGACCCCACCTGGAGTACTGCGTCCAGCTCTGGGGCCCCCAACATAAGGAGGACATGGACCTGTTGGAGTGAGTCCAGAGGAGGGCCACGAAGAGGATCAGAGGGCTGGAGCACCTCTCCTATGAAGACAGGCTGAGAGAGTTGGGGTTGTTCAGCCTGGAGAAGAGAAGGCTCCAGGGAGACCTTATAGCAGCCTTCCAGTACCTAAAGGGGGCCTACAAGAAAGCCGGAGAGGGACTTTTTACAAGGGCATGTAGTGATAGGACAAGGGGTAATGGCTTTAAACTGAAAGAGGGTAGATTTAGATTAGATGTAAGGAAGAAGTTCTTCACTATGAGGGTGGTGAGGCACTGGAACAGGTTGCCCAGAGAAGTTGTGGGTGCCCCCTCCCTGGAAGTGTTCAAGGCCTGGTTGGATGGGGCTTTGAGCAACCTGGTCTAGTGGAAGGTGGGGGCTGGACTTGATGATCTTTAAGGTCCCTTCCAACCCAAACCATTCTATGATTCTATGATTGTGTTGGGTTTGTGTAGCGGAGGGTTGGTAGCAGGGGAGGGCTACAGGGGTGGCTCCTGTGAGAAGCTGCCA
The DNA here is from genome assembly GCF_018139145.2 of Gymnogyps californianus. Lineage (NCBI taxonomy): Eukaryota > Metazoa > Chordata > Aves > Accipitriformes > Cathartidae > Gymnogyps > Gymnogyps californianus. The sequence continues at coordinate 157,349,245 of NC_059471.1, forward strand.
GAAGCTTCCCCGGCTCCAAGATGGACCTGCCTCTGGCCAAGGCCGAGCCCATCAGCGACAGTGGTAGCGCCTCTGGGATAGCATATTTAAGAAGGGGAAAGAGACTGCTGAAAAAAACCTGCAGCAGAGAGAGGAGTGGGATGTGAGAGAAACAACCATGCAGAGACCGAGGTCAGTGAAGAAGGAGAGGGAGGAGGTGTGCCAGAGCAGAGATTCCCCTGCAGCCCGTGGTGAGACAGCAGGCTGTGCCCCTGCAGCCCATGGAGGGTTAACGCTGGAGCAGAGATTCCCCTGCAGCCTGTGGAGGACCCCACACCAGAGCAGGTGGCTGGGCCCAGAGAATGCCGTGACTCCATGGGAAAGCCCACGCTGGAGCAGTTTGTGGAGGACTGCAGTGCATGGAAAGCACTTGAGTTGGAGAAACTCATGGAGGGCTGACCCCCATGGGAGGGACCCCACACTGGAGCAGCGGAAGAGTGTGAGGAGTCCTCCCCCTGAGGAGGAAGGAGCGGCAGAGACAACGTGTGATCAACTGACTGCAACCCGCATTCCTGTCCCCCTGTGCCGTGGAGGCGGAGGAGGTAAAGGTATAGGGAGCAAAGCCGAGCCCGGGAAGAAGGGAGGGGTGGGGGGAAGGTGTGTTTTTAAGGTACGGTTCTATTTCTCATTATCCTACTCTGATTTGATTGTTAACAAAATTAAGTTGATTTCTTTTTCCCCAAGTCAAGTCTGTTTTGCCTGTGACCATAAGTGGTGAGTGATCCCTCCCTGTCCTTGTCTCAACTCTCGAGCCTTTCGTTGTGTTTTCTCCTCCCCATCCCGCTGAGGGGCAGGAGTGAGCGAGCGGCTGCGTGGTGCTTTATTGCCAGCTGGGCTTAAACCATGACAATGATTCTATGATGTGATGGCTGAACCACAAAGATTTCTACTTGGGCCTGTTCCCCAGAGACACCTCCAGTACACTCAGACCTTTCTGTCCCTCAGACGACATCTTCACTTGCCACTTCCTAGGGTCAGCATTGAACTTCCCGAGCTGGGGCATTGCCACAGGAGAGCCCACCTTTCAGCCTCTCTCAACCGAGCCAAGAGCATGTCTTAGATTCTCAATGAGCAGCCCGAAGCAATAAAGGATGAACTTAAACTAAACCTGTGCAAATCATATTGAAATGTAATTAAATATCCTCCCTGGATTTTTTTAATAGTTGAACTAAATTGGTTTAAATGGCATCTTTCATTAAATCTCTGCAACATGCAATACTGACAAGGCTTTTTCTTTTAAGTATAAAATGAAGCATTTTTAGTGAAGTGTTGGAGTTTTCCAAAGATTTGCTTCCTATGAGAGTTGCTGTTAGCCCTGCAGTTTATGTGCAAGGTGTTTTGATTCCATCTTGGAGTCATTCTAGTATGGCGCAGATGTTGCAAGGTGCATTTGTACTGTCGCTAAAGAGTATTCAGTTCTCCCCCAGCAGCACCATGAGCTGAATCGACGGCTCTGGCATGCAAAAATGGCATTATCCAGCCTAAGATCTTTCAGCCAAGAAAGTTGTAACGCTGCCTCTACATGCGGATGCTCTCGTACACAGCTGCTGGGGAGTCCCCCATGTGTCTGCCCTGGTTGCCAACATCAACCACCACGGACCCAGAAGGATTATAATAATTGTCTCTGGAGGGTGATTTGTACTAGAAACCGCAAGCTCAGTTACCTGCTGAGCTCACTGCTGACACGCTTTTGTGGAGAAAGGGGCTCTCCCTGGCTGGCCCTGCATTCATCTGTTATTCAGTCTGGTGGGTTTTCTTTTTGGCCCTTGTCCCCTTCTTTCCTGAAAGAGGAAAAACCCCACTAAACCAAAAAAGTGAAATAGGTTAAGAATCAAACCCACGAAAAATACAAATTGTTAATGGGGAGCTGTGTTCTGCCTTCTTTTCCCCTCTCCCAGGACAATTGTCTGAGGACTGAAATGGCTCATCAAGCAGCCAGATAAGCAGTAAAGGAAGTGATGGAGTGGGAGGACAGGAGAACAGGGCCAACCCTTTTGGTGACAGAACTAATCTAACAGATCAGTTCAGCCCATTTCACCTCCAGAGAGGGCAAAATTCAATGCCTAATACCTGTGGAGCGGGAACTTTCTTCTTTACTTTGGCTGGTGGAATTCCAGTACATGCCCATGTAATTTTAGTTTTAAGGAAGATTTACTCTGTCTTCCAGTTCATAGTGGCTTGGAAGCAAATTGTTTAACTTGAACACTATTACTCTTTGCAGCTCCAGGATAGTGTGGATGGGCTATCTAGAGCCAGAATGACTGTGTCTCCATGGCCCAGTGGCTCAGTAGCTGGTTTGTTTGAAAGCTCTTCCACACAAGATTCTTGACTCCATAAGGCGTGAGTCTCTAAATCTGCACTGCTCTAAAATAAAAACCAAATAGGAAATCTCTACTGCTTGTGATTAAGGCCCCATCTGTAATCAGCACATCTACAGAGCAGAGGTTCTCATTCTTGAGTGTTGGTTTCCTACCACTCAACCAAGGGACAGGTGGTAGTTTTCTTGCTGACTTGGAGTTAAGGAGATGGTGGCCCTGCCCCACAGCTTCAAAGAGATGGTGGTGATGTTCACAGGTGGGGCTGGCCATCTGTCTTCTGGGAGACCAGGCTGCAGGGCAGGCAACCACAACAGCAACTCAGTCACTGCAGAAATTCTGTGGATGGTGCAGATTTGTGGAGAGTTGTTGGAAATTTCAACAGCTTGTTTCCTCATGATTTCTTCTCATACTCGCTGTTGAGCCTAAAATCTCACAGATAGATACAGTCTTTTGGTAGCATTTGGCCCTTTCATTGTGGTGAGTGGAAGTGTAGAGATTTGTGGATTAGTGCTCAAGGGGAGAGAGAGAGAGAGAGAGAGACATATCTTGCCCTTGAAGATCTTTGTTGTTACATTTTAAATAAAATTTTATCTGAATTTTACATGACATGGGAGTTTGGCACAGAGAACCAGCTTTATCCACCTGATCCACGCCCCTTCCTAATCACCAAACTTGACAGCAAATACTCAGAGGATGATGTCATTTAGTAGAACATCATATGGAGTCTCAAGTTTTCTACCGCAAAACTGCTTTTTCCTTCAATGGCACCAGTGGCATAAAACTTACGCAGTCGGGAGAGGGCTTCTCTCACACTGAGGTGAGTCAGAAGTGGAAGCCATTTAAACACAATACAGATTTTTGTATTATTTTTGTTACGATTCCAGTGTCAGCCAAGACCCAAGTTGGCTTGGCATATGACAGTACCAGTAGCAGTCCAAATTTCTAGGTCATCCTGTGCTCTCTGCACAGTTTGGAAACTGCAGATGCAAGTGTCTAAGACAGGTGAGATGTCTTGCTGTCTGGAGATACTGGTATCTTTCCACAGGTTACAGCAGAAGCCACCACTACCACTTAAGATAAACACCTACCTTTTAAATGGCTGAAGACAAGACAAATGCCACTCCAGGGGATGTGAAGCCTCGGCAGAACTGACTGCTCTGGACTGTGATATAATGATACATATTTCAGTGGAGGCGGGCTTCTGTGCTCGGAGTGGAGATGAGCTGTCTCCATGGATCAGTTACTTAATCCTGTTAATATAAATAGAGAATTTTTGTTGCGATGGCACCAATCTCATTCCAGCTGGCATTAAAAGCTGTCACTCTGGTGGGCAGACAAGCCAAGTTAGGAACGGCTACAGGAATGGATTTACCTCTCATGTAAGGCAAAACTATATGTCACAACAAAGCATCATGCAGAAATAACCAGCTCCCTCTAAATTACACCTGCTTCTCAGCCTGGGCAGCATGTTCAGCCAGCATGGCTATACCACTGCTACCACCCAAGTCTGAGGCTCTCAAAGCTAACTTCAGTATCTCGCTTGCGCTTCACTGTGCTGTGTTGTTTCAGAGCAAAGGCGGAGCTGGAAGAGAGGAAGGCTGCGGTGTGCTGCAAACAGGAAAACCACATCCTCAATCAGGCAAATCAACATACTGATTTCGCTCTCAGCTACATCAGATAAGGGATCTGACTCCTGCCCAGTCCTGCCCTATGGTCCATACCCAAGGCTGACCCTACATTGATTTCTTCCAGCCTTTCTTTCAAAGTTTGTCTTTGTAGGATTGTTAGTTTGTTGTTGCGAGTAAGAGACAATCTTTTCTTTTAATGGACTCTAAAGATCAAACGGTCTAAGCTCGTATGACTTGTTAATTAAAGTCATAGTCAACAAGCATAAAATTGTGCACAGCCACCCAAAAAGGGTGAGACTGTACTTGCCAGTCTGTGCAATTCAACATGCATTTTAAATCACATCTATTAATAACCAACTTGTTTACAGAAAACAGACCAGTAGAGCAGTTTAGAACTTTAATAAAACTTTACAGAACCTTTTTTGGCTTTTTCTTACCTTCCTCGTAACAAGCTACTCTAGAAGCACAGCAGAGCTATCATTATTAACTTACCTGAAAATTGCTGAAAATCACCCACAGTACCTGACTCTTTGGTATATTTTTATATTGGTGTGTTTCCTACAAGCAATCACCAGTTTAGTACAAGTCCAGAGCGTTCCTGGTTATGCAGCTTGGCATACGGACAAAGCGTTCTGGGAGTACACAGGTATTGGCTAACAAAGGCAGCGCCCCACAGGCAGCACCCTCCTCTCCCTCCAGGAGCTAGGTGGAATTAGAGCTTTGTTTGCTTTTGCATGTGGAATTAGAGCTTTGGTTACAAAATCTATGAAATAATTCTGTTTGAGTGTTAACTTAGCAGAATGAAATCTTGTTTTACGGAGGATATATTTGTATCTGTTTCAAACAATGCTGCTTTTTCAAAAGACAAAAAATAGCTTTACTATTCAAAAGTGGAAAATGACATTATTATTCGCAGTGGAAAATGTCATTGCTGCACTGATAGTTGTTGACAGGTACTTGTCGTGGTTGTGTGCTGTGGTGTGCTAATTATTCTGAAGTTCAATCAGATGGCATTTTGTGTTTTCATTTCAACTGTAAAAACACAGTATTTGTGACATGTTGACAAGCGCGTGTTTAATTGCTCCATGGATATCTTCCAAGCTCATGTGTTTTCCGCTTACTCTGTGAAGAAAGATGCGTAATTAGCTCCAAGGCTACAGGGTAAGTTGCTCATTATTGTATTTTCATTTCCTCTGCAGTGATACAGAATGGTGACAAATATGAAAACCCACCTTTGATGCTGAACACTACCTCAACTGGATTGCAAAGGTGGAGAGTTCTGGCTGATTTTGCAAATTAAGGTCATGAACCACCCATGGTGAGACCCTGTCCTCCTTCTCAACTTCTCTCTGCCCCGCTTCCCTTCACAGGTCTAGAGTTAAAAGAAAAGGATCCAAATTAATTAGACATTAAAAAGGTCACCTAATATGTATCTGGGGACAGACTTCATCATTTGTACTGCTCCAGATTATATCTGTTGTCTTCCTTGCTTATTTCTTTGCGACTGTTTGTTCATCTCATCAGTGTCAGGGTTCTGGTGTTCAATGATGAAACAAGCCAATTGTTACAGTTGCACCAGTCCAGCTGAAAGCAACGAATTGGGCAGGTGTAACTAGAAATAGAGTTGGGCTGTCTCTAAGTTGAACGTCGCTTTTCCCTGAACTCAAGTGGGTCTGGATCTAAATACCACAGCTATTGACTCTGCAGGTACAAAATGCACATCCATGTTTAGATACTGAATCTTGTCCCTAGTAGGAGATCAGGACGGATGTTTTCTCGATGGTATATGAGCTGTTAGTCTACAGCTGTACAGGCGTGGACTCAATGACTCTGGAACTGCCTTCTGGTCCTGCCTCTTATGGACCTGCCCAGTATTGTAAAGCATGGTAATGAGGCAATTGACAGAAGACTGAACTTAATGTGAAAGTTATTTACAGTAATTCCAGTTTTCACTGGTGCTGAAGGCTGCCATGTTGAATCCTAGCAAGGAGAGCTTTGAATAAACCTACTAACCAAGATGAGATTTAGGAGAAAAAAGCATCAAGATTACTTACCCTTCTTCCCTTGCAAGGATATTCTTCAGTTGCTCCTCATATCAGGAAGAAGAAGAAGATGAAGAAGGCAGCCTTTGGGTGCACATTTGCATTAGGCTGGCATCGCTCAGGATTCATTACATGCAATTGTACAGAAATGATAATTGTGACACTTGGGTTTGTTTGGTTTTTTTTTTTCCAAAATACATTATATGGATTGTTTTAAAGACAGACACATAAATCTCTTTCCTCAGTTAGAAAATAATTTAAGTGTAAATTAGGCTAATTTTTTGTTTGCTGCTTGGTTAGCAGAGCCCCTAAGCCAGCCCTCCAGACCCAGGAGTATTCAGACTCATAGACACATGAGACCAGCCCCAAAGCTACCGCTCTGCAGCCTGGCTTGTTTTTGTCCTTGCAGAAACTGTCTAGATCAGAAGCATCAATGTCCCTCATGGAGTGATTCATACTTGTTGCGAACCTACGTGACAGGGAGAAATGATGAGCTGGTGGTAAAAATCATTGTTGTGGCCTTTCCTACTTGATCTGGAAGAACCAGGTACGTGGTTATAACTCAAAGAACTTTCTTCTGCTCTCCTTCCCTGTACTGCCATCCCCTGTTGGCTTGGTTAGCCACTCTCTGGGATCAACCTGCCTGTCCCTCGTGGTGGTACATCAGTATGCTCCATCACAAGTAAGTTTAAACATACCTGTTTGAAAGGCAGACTGGTTAGGTATGGCTATGTGAAGGAGGGTGCAGGAGCTTGCCTTGTGTTTCTTCTGTGGTGTTCAGTGACAGAGCATTAACAATTTTAGGGCAATTTTAATGTCGAAGGACAGTTCTGCCTCATTAATTCTCGCTAGATTTAGAATTCAGAGCAGTCAAAGTGTTTGAAGGACCAGTCAATCAAGCTGTTCTCTTCTCCCTTTTCCCCTTTAACCTTATAGTTCCCTGCCTTTCCTTGGCTAAATCTTGTATGCTCCAAGCAAGCTGGGAAGCAAAGCAGGGACTCATCTGAAAGGGACAAACTTTGGGCCTAAATTTCAGTATGCCTTCCCTGTAACTTGAGCTGGGGGAGGAAAGGATCTGCTGCTCGAAGGGGAGGAAAGGATCTGCCATTCGAGTTACAAGCTTATGCAACATCACAATGAGCTTGCCAGGATCCTCCAGCGAAGAGTATACAGCCAAGGTTTAATATTTATAGTCTAAATAAAAGTACAGGGGAAATAATTTGATTAAAAACACACCAAAGAAGAAATTGGACATGTTTCTCCTGTTCCTTTCTTTGCTGGTGCAAGGACCAGCCACTGTGGTATTAGAAATATCCTCACCTGAGCCTTCTGCTTTTCTTTTGAAATGACCATAAAGTTATCCTGTTCTGCTTTTCTGCCTCCTAATGCTATTTCTTTGAAAATAGCTTTTCTCCTCATAAGACTACGTGAAATGGTTTTGATATGTAGGCTCTTACTCTGATACTTGAGGGAAAATGCATTCATTTTTTTCATACACTGATATATTGGCAGTGATCACATTATGGATATCCAAGCTATTCCCTTCTTCCCCCTGCACTCTGACAATTTTTGAATATAATAGCTAGTGAAATGAGTATCTTGAGGTAGAATCAGGAAACATGAAAATAATTACCAGTGCAATCGCCGTGGCTCTCATGTGGCATATGCAGTTTAACGTCTTTAGCTTGTTCAAAACTGTTTTACAGTCTTAGTTCCCTGTATTGTGCATTTGCCTGTATTTATTAGACAAACAAGAAAGTCACTCTTGTCATCTGTACACAAGAATGACGTTTTCCTTTCCCCCCAGGTTGATGGAAGGGAGCCAGTTCAGTAGTAGTGGACTTTCGTATATCTCTATTTTACATTAGGTCTGCTTTTTCATATAAGCTTGTGGCTGTCCAGTGTTCTTCTGAGCAGCACTGTGCACGAAAACAGACAGGCAAATGTGCTGAAGTTTCTATATACACATACACACACACACACAGAGCCAGAGCAGGCAAACAAGCTTCGAATTAATCAAATTTTATCTCCAATGTACTGCAAGAGAAGAAAATATTACTGCTGTGTCAGAGCACTTGGGGGGGAGCTGCCATAGCCTGGAGATGGCAGGACCACAGAAATAGATAAATTGAAGTTTGTGTTGCTAGAGCTTGTACTATACCTGTTCTGCATATGAATGGAAAGCTTGAGTCCCTGCACTTATCATTTTGGCACCTTTCCTGCATTTAAATATTACTTTGTCAAGCCTTTCAGCTTTTTAAAATATAGCGATTGCTGTTCTCCAAATGGCTAAGAAATACAGGGGGAGAGATGCATCTTTCAGCCAGTTCTTGTGTCAGTATTTTGAGGCTGTACTGGCATAAGCACTGATAAATATTTGCTATTTCAGAAGTGGTCTGGCTGGTTATGGACTTGCCCTCCTCCTTGCTGGGGTGTTTAAGAAGGAGTCAGTGAATCACCCTGCTCCTCCATGGTGGTCTCTGGCCTTTGTGGTTACAACCTGGCCTGGCTGCCTTCGTGTTATGAGGATTCAACAGTCCAGTGATGCAGTGGATGCTCGCCAGCCCTGAAAACCGTCACGTCTCCTATGAATGATTCATACCAACTATCCAATATGCAAGCTGGCTCTTTCGAAAAACTGAAGGTACAGACATTACTAATATTGATACCCATAGTAAATTGATAATATTTGGTCTGTGGGTTTTACTGAAAGGGAAATAACCTATAGAGTTGGTCCTTGGCCTATATACAGTTCACTGGAAGTACTTCTGATGTGCCAAATAATCTGGCATATTTGAGTGATATTCTGTCCCATAAATAATTGTTCTGTAGCAGCTCAGGGTAGTTACATATGTATGCTCATAAGATTTACCGTATTTCCCTACAGAAGGTTAGGAGACCTAGCATATTTGTAGTAAAGGCTGGAATATTTTCCTTCCTCATAAATATTTGAATTGGTTGCTTAATGGATGCAGTACTAGTAGATGCATCAGCTTACTTTTATCTATATTCTGTTAACTCAGGCTTAACGTAAAAGGTCCTCATTGACTTCGGTCTGGAAAACAACATTTTCTATGCAAAGTAATTTGAGGTCCATCTTTGCTTTATCAAGAAACACGTTCAAATTGCTTTAGGGGACTGGAAGATAATCCAGCTGTATCTCACGATGCAGATATTGAAGCAGAAAGGTAAACTCAATAGTGGTTGTTGTGGTTTGTAGCAAAAGGCAGCTATACATTTAAGGGTTCACATCTGGACCCTCCCATCCTAAGTCCTTGCAATAGAGCAACCCCAGAAATGCTTTCTTCAACACAATTGCAAATGGCAAACCCCAACCATAGCTGCAGTCGTGACTGTGGAATAATGGCTTTTCAGCTGTGAACTCCAAGCATGGGTAGGAGTTGGGTGAAAGAAATGCAGTTAAGCATGAACCTAAGCACGGGCTTTCTCAGAGGGTCATTCAGCTGTTGTCCATGAACCAACACCAGACCAGTTCTTAAAGTAGCTGCATTGCATTTAGTTAGGAGCCTATTTAGTGTTGCAATGTTCACAATGAACTTTTTCCAGTCCCATTTTTTAACAAAGATACAGCTTCTTTAACAAGATACAGCTACACTTATGGTAATGGCAATATAACATGTTGTTGGTTAGTGATATGAGGCCTGATTTTTATTTATTTTTTTCAACTTGCCTCATTTCATTAGTCAAAAACAAAACAAAGATGTGGTTATTAGGATACAAGGTTCTTCTTTGCATAGACATAGCTTATTTCTCTACATACAGTCAAAATGAGGTATGTGAGGATGAGCCAGCCCAAAGCTGAATCAAAGGATATAGTTACAATGATACTGTGGTCTTTTGGCCTAGTCTTCTGAAAAGGTTCAGATTGAGTGGTAATGGTTTTACCAATCAGGTTAAAATGTGGATTATTGTTAACAAAAGTAGCTGGGATCCTTTCAGGCCCACCAGTTGTACCTGGTCAGAGTTACTGGGTCAAAGACTTGTACTTCAGATGAGGATTCATCTCCCCTTGCTTCAGACATCCAAAAATGTGCTTCTAATCTAGGTTAGGCATCAGGCTCCCTTCTACAGTCGATGTAGAGAGAGAAAGGATGAGAGGACAATTCTTCCCACTTTAAGACAGATGTCTTAAAATGGACTGGTGGATGAGGTGACTCCCCTTGTTCTGCTGATGCAGCTATAGGCAGCCCCTTGGAATCTGCCCCAAATATAGGCTAAGTTTGATAAAAAGCTCAACTATAGCACTAAGTAATCTCTGGACTGTCTTTCTCAGGCACGAACAACGTCCCAGGCTCTTGAGGCAGGATGACACTTGGGCTGATCTTGTACAAAGTCACTGTTGCCTGGTATTGGGCATTGAATGTTTACAGCATCACTTTAGAGGGAGCTGGCCCCATCAGCGAGGGTCAGTAGCACATCCACATGTCTGCATATTTAACCTTATTCAGGATGCTCAGAAGTAACAGTGAGGAAAGTCACGTACCTGTTCCCTGGTGTGGGAGCTGGGGAACTAGCTTGTGTCTTTTGTTTTCTTTTTTTTTTTTTTATTTTATTCTCATCTTCCCACCCTCCATACCTGACTGATGCTGAATACAGCCCATCCCTTGGGGAATGTAACATTCATTTTTAGTAGGGAAATGGTCTTGCAATCATAAAAAATTGATGGCTGTCTGAAGCAGCAGTTAATCTTGCTTGAGAACTGCATCATTAACCTACAACACAACGTACACATTATGGACACATTTATAAATGGGAGAGAGTGTAGACTTCAGTTTCTAATTTCCTTCTTGTGGAGACTCATAAAAATCACAGGGAAAACACTGCCTTTGATACACTGCCGTGCCAGACCTCTCCGCTTCTGTAGCTCCTTTCAGAGGAAGGATGGTTTTCTGTGGCCCTGTCAGTGGCCTAGGACAGAAGAGAGACCTTTTTGCTCTTCCTTAGTCAGGTGGGTGACTTTGGAATCTCTGTAGTGATGCCAGACATCGTGTGGACATCTGACTATCACCACACACAGCAGCCCAGAGCTGGGTGCAAGCAATCTGTCAGGCTCAGCGGCATGAATAGCTGGGATCCCAGACATGAACTGCCCAGTCTGTCAAGCTTTGGTCACCAGATGTCTTGGCTGGACCTGGACACCCTGGAAAACATTGTTTCTCATCCTGTCCTGGTTTCAGCTGGGATAGAGTTAATTTCTTCCTAGTATCTGGTACAGTGCTGTGTTTTGGATTTAGTGTGAGAATAATGTTGATAACACGCTGATGTGTTAGTTGTTGCTAAGTAGCGCTTATCCTAAGTCAAGGATTTTTCAGTTTCCCATGCTCTACCAGTGAGCAGGTGTACAAGAAGCTGGGAGGGAGCATAGCCAGGACAGCTGACCCGAACTAGCCAAAGGGATATTCCATACCATAGAACATCATGCTCAGTATATAAACAGGGGGAGTTGGCCAGGAGGGGTGGATCACTGCTGGGGCATCAGTCAGTGGCTGGTGAGCAATTGCATCATGCATCACTTGTCTTTTCTTGTTTTTTTTTTTTTGTTATATTCCTTTTCATTACAATTATTATTATAATATTATCAGTAGTAGTATTATTATATTTTATTTTACTTTAGTTATTAAACTGTTCTTATCTCAACCCACGAGTGTTACTTTTTTCCCGATCCTCCTCTCCATCCCACTGGGAGGGGGGAGGGTGAAGCGGCTGCGTGGTGCTTAGTTGCTGGCTGGGGTTAAACCACGACACATCCTCACAAGTTTCTGAGATGCTGTTTTGTCCCAGATTTTCAACTGGGACATGGCATTTCCTGTCTGACCCTCTCAGCCCTCACAGAAGGCATCTGCCAACTCAACCATCTCAGTCAAATAACTTGTGAGTCATACCCATGATGTGACCTGAAACAGTAGGTGTGTCCTGAGCCTCACGTGACATCACATCACTCAGCATGGGAACAGAAGGTGGGGGACATCCAGCACAACATTGGGAACGTTCTCCCTGCATCGCATTTACTGTAAACAGTGGTTTAATATCTTCACCCATGGCACTAAGCCCACATATGGACGTCCAGAAGCACCAAGTGCTCTGTCCAAGTCAGGAAGAGCTGGTCCATTTGGATTTCCTAGCTCAAGGCAGACCTGTTTCCCCATGAACTCACTGCCATCACTGTCTTGGTGCTCTATTTCTCCACCTGCGAAGACACAGCGCAATAGTTGTTCCTTTGTCCATAGTTTCGTTTAGATTGAACAAATTTTATAATAATTTGTTACATTATGTAAACTATACATTAAGCTGATAATAAATGAGGGAATTTAGACCAATTTGCCCTAGCCAATGATCAAGACTTGCTGTTTGTTATGAATTGGTAAACTTTTCTGCAAGGCATTTTGGGTTTGGGGTTTTTTTGAGTAATAGATAAAAAAGAATTTTTCTGTATTTTTCAAGCAGAAGACATCAATTAAAAAAAAAATAAAAATCACCATTTCACAGCATCCCACTTCTCAGGTGTGTTCAACCCATTTCAGCAGTGCAGTTGCAGAAACACACCTAAATTTGTCCAGCTATGAATTCTGTCCAAGATGACCCTGTATTTCCTTCCCTTTCATATAAATGCCAACCGCAGATATCTTCGACAGGGACTAGAAGGTCACAGCTAGCAACCTGGTTCTCGGTTGCTCCTAAATACAATGGAGTTAGGGTTGCTAAAGAGGAATTTGCAAATTAGAGGAAGAAGTGGAAAAGATTCTGATCTGTGGCAAAAGAGAGAAGGACTCTGGGTTTTACTGCAGCTGGGTACCTTAAGCAATACACTTTGTCTTCTGCCTACTTTTCAAAGATGGTGACATTAGCTGGAACTGTAAAGAGTGAAAAGCTGTAGCTGAGAGCTTACTGTCAACAAACATCTTGTCGAGCTGTATGCATGTGTCATTTACATACAACCCCAGAGGTGTTTCCTGATAAGGCACAATCTGCTTGCTGTTCTCAAAGTTTGAAAATGATGGCAACAGTACTCTGGTTATGGTGTGGCCTTATATACTTTTAAAACACATAAGTGAGTGGATCAAAAAAAAATATTCCAGGAACTGTTGAGAGCCTGTAATTGAAAGTCTTATTTCTCAAGCATGCTCCTAAAATTTCCGTTCCCACTTGTACATTCACTATGGAAATTAATTTGGGACAGAAAAGTTATTCTTGGCAAAACAGAGATCTGTCTTTGGGAAGTTTCATAGTGCAACCAGTCACTAAAACCAGACTTTGCTGTCCCAGCAGCATACCTGTAAACAACTGGGAGTGAATAGAGAGCTTAGAAATATCCCTCTTCCTAGTTGTTATTTTTTGTTTAGAAAACAAACAAACTGGAGAGATTTCTTTGCTCAGGGAAGGAGAGGACTGAAAATGCTAGTGAGAGCTGAGCTTAGCACTGGTAGGAAACGCGTGAATTACATTCAGTTCTACTGATGCCCTGTGTACCTGATGTACAGAAGCCTGCTATTTAGCTGGACCACTCCTAAGCTGTAGGATAAAAGTATTTTCCTTACGCCTCCAGCTTGCCCTCTTTAACCACTGACATATGCGTCTTAGGGACTTACATATTAAAGAAAGAATCCTACGAGGCTGTGCCTGTCAGTAAATAGAAGGGAGGATATTTTGGGCCACAGATCCACCCAAGGGTCCTCACAAGCTCCGAGTGTTGTATTCAGAGTTTTGCTGGGACCCGCATGTCAGCGCTGGTGCTGTTTGGGGCTTTTCTCTTTGGGGGAGTTAGCGTGCAGGAAAGCTAAGCTGTGAACTTGCAGCATCCACTTCGCTCTGCATTAGTTTCCTGTGCAGGCAGTGCGTGTGCTGTATGTGTGGGGGAGGCAGGTTACTTCGCTCCTCATGCAGTTCAAGCACAACCATGTCAGGAGTTAATATGCTGTGCGCTGTAACTCACCGTCTTGCTTGCTGCACACAAACTTCTTCTTTGGAGGTGCTCTAAAGGTGATATGGACATCCTCTGCGAGGGCAGAAGTGCCTATTCCCGGCGTGTGCTTGTCAGGAATATTCTGGAGTCCTGCTGCGTGGCTGAAGGTTGTAGGTACTACAATAATACAAACTGTAGTGGGTGACCAAGGCTTTTCTCTCAGCCTGGACACTGACCTGCTAGGTGACCGTGGAGAGTAATCTCATCCTGCCCCCATACCTTGCCTTGTCTTGGTCTGTCTTGTCTATTTAGCTTTTAAGTGCTGCAAGGAATAACAAATATTTTTAATCAAGTAATTATGAAAAAAGAAAAATAATTTTCAAATTGTTAGTAATGGAGGATTTCCCCTTCGGATCAAACTTATTACAGTTGTATATAAGCATCAGAAATGGACTCAGCCACTCACAGGTGATAGTGTCAAAGCTGTGCTGGGAAGAGATGGAAGGTGTCACCTGAACAGAAGGAAAAGCCCTAAGTAGTTTGCATGCTGTGGGTTTTCTCCCGTTCATCTCTGCTTTCAAAGTAGCTGAGGACATCTGAAGCTGGGCTTAACTTCTGCGTTTACCAGGCTTTGCACTCTACATCTGTGTAAGTCGTTATCAGAAATTGGCATCCCAAGGAAATTTAGAGGTACTAATCATGTGAGCATGTTCTGTGGACCACTTACTGTATCGCCAGCACAGCTTGTAATCTCCATAGGGATGGGTCAAGTGCTTTCAGGCTCGCTGTTCCCCACTGCACCCATTCTCCAGATCCTAAATATCACAAAAGGATTAATTTCTCTTTCATGAGAGACAGATCCTGCCATCTTTCAGCAGCAATACAAGCTCCACAATCAGATCTCAGTAGAGGTCAGATCTATGATAAATGGCAAGCTAGTGGGTCCTGCCTGTCCAGCCTGGTGATTCTCTCCAGAGAGTGAATAAATTTTCTGTTGGCAAGGGGGGCTTCTGTATTGCAGGCAAATACCTGCTAGAAACCAAACTGGGACCAAGCCAAAAATAATTACTGGAGGTTTAAGAAAGTATGTCAGGATTTTGCCCTATGGACCTTAACAAGAAAGAGAAAACTCCTTTTCCTTGCTCTAGATGGAAGCGTATTTTTCTTGTTACAAATTAAATAAAAATGACAGAAGAAAGTATAGTGAGTTATTAGAGCTGGTAGCTCAGTCTGACCTTTTCCACTCCGAAATCTAATCCCAAAGAAGCAGGATTTCTGGAAATCTAATTTTGCCTTCGAGGCTGATTAATTATTTGATCATGCAAGCACTGGCCAGCCAAACAGTTTACCTTTCCTGCATGGCTGCTGTTCCAGTTAACTATGTAGCCTCAGAGAATAGTCAGTTTAGAGTTTAAACTGAGAAGCTGTACAGAATTTCACACATTATAACTGGATTCACTCCCACACCTGTTTCTTAAATAAGCAAAAATAGGTGTCTGTATAAACACAAGGAAACATATAGCTTTTGGAGGGGTGGGGTATTATAAACAGTTACTTTGCTGGTGATACCGTAGAAATTTTGATGTGGTAGATATTTTACATAGCGTCCCTTGGTTTTAAGTGATGCATGTTCGGGACCTACAACCACTCAAAATGTCTCGGAGACAGGATGACAAAGCCAAGTAGCTCCCAGTGCTGAGGGGAGAAGGCACTTTAGGCACAGGTCATTGGCGGGAGACCACTGCTACGGCTCTAACACAGGGTGAAGTAAGGCAGAGCGTGAAGCTGGGGGGCCAGGGTAACCCAGTGATGCTGGCAGCAGGAGCTGCTACTGGCTCGCTTCCTCCCACTGCTAAGGCTTCAGACCGGACAGCAGTCCTTGCACTAGCCTTGAGGAGACCTCTGCATGGGAGCTGTGCCGTGCAGGTAAGACGCACTACTGTGCTTGCAGTCCGCAGGCACTCAGCCTATACTGCAAATGCACAGTCTTGTGAAAATTCTATCATCTCTTCCTTAAAGTGGATAGTACTGGGTAAAATGGCAATTTTTTTGACTTGGCATTATAGTTTTCTGCAGTGCCAATGGAAAAGTGCAGGGATAGGTATGGCATGCATTTGACATCCTTACAGTTTTTGTGCCCAGAAATTTTGCCAAGTGGAATTTGAAAATTTTGAATATTTGTTTGGGGTTTTGAGATGGCCAGCAGCCTTGCTGGATGCAAGACCATGCACCACTACTGGCCACACCACGTATGTGCACTTATTTCTGTCCCAGGAATTGTGCTTAGGTGTCTGGAAATACCTGTCCCTGAAAGGATAGTGAGGCACTGGGTTAAATTATCCAGGAAGACTGTATTATCTTCAGTGCTGGAAAAGGTCTTTAAGAAACAGCTAGAAAACTGTCCATCAAGCGTGGTGTATACCTAGTTCATCCCTGCAAGGATCAGGTCCTTTCCAGCTCTGCATTCCTGAACTCTATGTACAAAAAATTCCTAGAGAAATGTGGGGATGCCTGCTGTAGCACGGACATTTGCCTTGCAGCCCCCCTGCAAATGAAATCTTCTCTGACAAGAAATGGCAATCCTGGAAAAACCTCCCACTCTTCAGAACAACCCTCTTTGTAACTTGTCACACGTCCTCTCAATGACATTTCTCTGTTTCTGCTGAGACAAGGGCTCATCTGTAATACTCAGTAGAAGAAGTCTACGTTATAAATACTACCTTCTCCCCTGCCAAAAGGTAAAGGTGGGAACAGCAAACTGGTTAAGAAAGGCATTTTGTTAGAAGTGTGTTTCTCTGCATGACAACGTGGTTTGGAGAATATTGTTTATGAAGAGCAGTTTCTCTCAAAGGTGACTATCTGCCAGGGAGACTAAAATACCCTGGTGTGGGCTTCTCCCTCACCCCTTTCCGTATCCTGAAGCCATTACATATCAGTTCTCGGCGCTGTCTGTTTCCCCGAGCTACTCTGCTCTGGTTGTGGCTTATGGGCAAAGCTCGCTCATCTGCTCTGAGCTTAAGTTGACTGTAGCAGAGTGTACAGCCCCAGCACAGACTGGAGACATTGCTTACCTTGTGCGTCTCTTCCTGATCTCTGCAGTGATCCCCTGAGAAAAATGAAAAAAAGAAAACATATTCAAAGGATTTGTAATGTCTGGGGCAAGAAATAAAAGTATTTCCAGCCAACCCCCTCATCCCATCCCCTGTCAAAAATCCCAGACAAAGGCCACGTGGGTGATCGTATTTAAATTAGCAATACAAGAGAACGTTTACTCTGAAATTACAGGGAATACCCGCTAATTCCTTTTTCAAGCTGTACCTACGTGGTAGGAAGCCCCTTACTTCTCAAGCAATGTTACAGTACCTGTTGAGGAGTTTGGTAAGTGCCTCTGTGCCTTTGGTGTGGAGCAGCTGAAATGTGGTGTTGGTGGTCGTCTACTCAGGTCAAGGCCTGGATTTAAGATTCAGGTGAGCATAAGATCGTTGGTGCTGTGCCAACTCTGAGATGCTCTGATGTGACAGCAAGGACCGTGCAAGTGTATTTATCAATATAAAATGACAGAAAGAAGAGACAGGCTAAAGGAAGCTTCTGCTGTAAAGCTTTATTTATACAGACATGGTCACCTTCAGCGCAGCATTGCTATACCACTGCTTTTGCAGCTTCAGCCTTTGTCCAAGTGGAAAAAAGCCCTCAGATCTTCCCTGCCGTAAAATACCACTTAGGTGAAACAAGCAGACAAAGCTCCTGTATCCCTGAAATAAGCTTCAGGTTGTAGATAATTATTTTGGGAAGGAGGGAGGTGAAAGCAGCTGAGATTTTTTTTTCCCCTCTCTTTTTCATTCTTTCATTCTTTTTGCCCAGCAGCTCAGATTTCAGGAGAAACCTTCAAGTGAATGACACTTGCTTTTCTCTCCACTTCTCGGTGTGACCGACGTGAGTTTATTGCAGAACACAGTGGTGGTTGCACTCGACCGCCGGCCTCCCCTTGCAGGTCATTATCCCACGCCGAATGGACGTCCGGGAGCGGAGGGTGCCCAGCGCTTCCTTGCCACAGGCCTTTCTCCTGCAGCAGTGTGGTGTCCCTACCCAGAGCCACCCTTGTCACGTAAGTAACCCCACTCCCGCCAAGAGGCCGGTGGGAGACCTGTCGTGGTTGCCTCCACCTGGACCTCAGAGGCCCGAACCTCATAGACCTGATGATGTCTGTCACCAGCTGCCACAGCGCACGGCCAGGGCTAGCAATGGGACTCAAAACCCAGGTGGCAGTTTTGGGGTGACTTCCAAGATCCAGGTGGGGACCAGGGTGGTGGCAGGTCTGTTCCAGTGGCAGGCTCTGATGGAGGTGACGGCAGTTGGTGGCGGCAATTGGCCCTGAGGGGGCCTGCAGCCCCCCCGGGACCTCACTCGCCCCGGTAGGCCCATGCAGCATTATCGCCGCTATTAAATCGCCGGGCAACGTGACTTTACATCCCAGCTCTGCGGCCTACAGCTGATCGCTAACAAACCTCCCGCCGGGGCAGAGCGGTTCCTGGGTACGCCGGCCCGCACCGGGCGGCGCGGGGGAAGCGCCATGTAAGCGGTACCGGTAGGCGTCAGCGTCGCCCCGGCCCGCCGCCAGGTGGCGCCGCAACCGCCCGGCCCCGGCCCCGGCCCCGGCCCCGGCCCCGGCCCGGCCCCGGCCCCGGCCCCGGCCCCGGCCCTTCGCCGGTCGCCTCCCCGGAGCGCCGCGCCCCCGAGGGTTTGCAGCCCCGCCGAGGAGCCCGCACCCGCCCGGCCCCCTGTCCTACCTTTCCGGCTGAAAGGTAAAACCGAGGTGGTTTTTTTGCCTCACCCCAGAAGTATTTGGGTTATTCACCACTCGCGTTCAGGAGATTGCCACGGTCCCGTGCAGCCGGCCGACAGTTTGCAATTCAAGATGATGACGAAGCTGCTATAAATCTAGAGGGGAACGGTGTATCTTGAATAAGTCCTCCCGAAAACTCGTTTATCACCGGGGAAGGAAAAGCCTGGAGAGCTCCTGTGCTCGCTGTGAGGGAGAAACACGGCGAGGAAGCCAAAGTGAAGCTGCACCGAAGGGAGAACGGCAACGGGAGGCAAATGGTTAAAAGCACCCCTGCCAGAGGTCTCACCGGCTGCTCTTTTTCCTCTAAGTGTGCTTGAGATAAAGGAAAAAAAACATAAAGCAGGAGATTTGGGAGTTTCTTCTCCCGCTACCAAAAACGTCCAGCTGAGGTATCTGTTAGCTTATTCCTGTGGGAAGTCTAGCTCTGCCAGAGCTTTTATGCGCTGCCAGTTCAGGCAACTCCTGAACAAAAGCAGGCCATAAACTGGGAAACGGAGCAAAAAAAGGCGGGTTTCTTATCAAATTATTGTTAACTGCAGTGCCAGCAGCTGCCACGGGCAGCTGGCCCAGCCACTGGAGGAAGCAAAACGGCCATACTTCGGTTCCCCCCGGCGTGTGCCTGAGTCCTGGGAGGAGCCTAATGGGCCGATGCGGTGGTGAGGGTGTGTGGGACATGGGGGACAGGGGTCTCCCCCTCCCTGCAGACCATGTGCCACCTCCTCTGTGCCCCACAGCACCTCCGAGGGCGGGAACCCTGCTGTCCCCTCTGGGGCTCTGCAGCGGGAGCAACTTGGGTTTGACTCCCCTCACGCTCCTCTTCTCAGGGCTGCAAAATTCAGTTTTGTCTGTGCCTTGCTCTGACCCTGCTGTGCTATCATTACAAAGGAGGACGAAATCGCAGTTTAGCAAAAGGCCACCCCGTTAGCTGCGATCCTGGGCCTCCCTTCTGGGAGCAGCGCAGTGTAGGGGAATTCCTGTCCCTGTCCCAGCGGATGAGGCTCTGTGTAGGCAAGAGGGCAAAAAGAAGTTCATTTTTAGGCCTGAGTTCTTATTTTCTATTCTTTCACCCTAAAGGTCTCTGTTTTTCATTATGGTTTTCATTATATGTAGGACTGGCCCTGGGAGCCTAGAAAAATCCCAAGTGCCTTAAGGGTATAGAAACACCAGGCTGTCCTTCCTTTGTGGAGATCTCTTTAGTAAGCCAGATCTTCCAGCTGAAGTTCAGCACTGATTTCTCCCTAAGACCCAGAAGCAGCACTCAGAACTGCCCCCCGCCCCCCAATTTGTAAATGTGTATCTGCTTGGGGGCAGAAGATAGAAGCTGCTCATTTGGTCATCAAGAGTTAAATTAAGGGGCAGCACAGCTGTCCTTACCTCATCTAGATTAATATAGCATCCCCTCAGGCTGCATGGGTATTGCTGGCCTGCAGCTCTCCTCTCTGGTGGGGAGAGAAGGGCAGTCCCTTCTGTTTTAGTCTGCTTTAATCCTAGGTAATGTGATGGCTCCAGCAGCTGCTGGTCCTGGAGCTGCAGTGGCCTGTCTGCCCTGAGGTAAGCAGGCTGCATTGGTGTCAGAAACGCGCTGAGATGGTCCCTTATGAGGAAGCCAGGACTAAAACTGTCTGGTGTGTTGTATGCATCAATCTGAGGCTGATATTCAGGAGGAGAAAGGGGTTTCACAATTCACACATGAGGTATGGAAGAGGGAGGGGAGAGCCGTTTACCTAATCATCATCTTTTACTCTTACCTGGAACTCTGTACATCCACATATTGACCCATGGTCACCTGCAGATTGTAAACCTGCTGGGAGAGGGGCTGTCTTTTCATTCAAGGTATATCCAGTACAAGATACTGTGGTGGCCTTTTTCACTGATGAGAGATCTGTAATGACACCATGGGTAATTAGCAATGATGAACACTGATTGCAAAAGCCAAAGTGCAGAAAACAGCCAGGAAACTTCTGTTCAGTATTACTTGGAGAGTAGATGAGACAGACCATAGAGCTTTTAAGCTGTTACTTGTAGTGGGTGATACTGAAATAGCGCAAGGAGGCAGGTGGCTGGTGCTGTGGGAGAAATAGCTAAGGTTAACACGAACAAGTTCATTGGGATGGAAACATTTAAATGCTGTATTCTGGCTTGCTCTCCCACTTCTGGTTAGTCCAGAAGTCTTCACTCTTTCCTTGAAGCATCAGTGACCACATATGACAGTACCCATGTTATCTGTACTTTGGAGGTAAAGGAGCTGAGGCACAGAACGTGAAGCCCTGGCCTTACATAGCATCTTAGTAGTAGAGGCAGAAGCAGAATAAAAGTCTACTGATGACAGTACTAGCAATATTAAACTACTAATGATACTTCTGTAGGGAAGAAAAGACAGTACCTGGAGGGCATGATGGTAACATCTCACTCTGTGTGAAGGATAGTGCTAGTCCAGAATTGGAGATCCTCTTAGTGTGTATTGAACATAAATAATTTGCCTGCGAATCTGACAGAGAAACAAAGAATTGCACCAACTTGCCTTTGAAAAATTGCCTTTATTAGACCAGTCTTGCTAAAATTGCTGGGAGTAACAGATTCTAAAATTGAGCTACTGAATTAGTCTCAAATGGAAACTGTGACAGCCAGCCTTAAAGTGGAGAAAATTGGATTTAAGAATTGGACCTTGGGCATAGCAGGATGTCTAGGAAGTTGCTGTGCTATAGCTGATGAACTCATATGGAGCATGGATTTCATGCTGGTGAATAGCAATGTAATAAATGTTCTACAGAAACATTACAAACCCAGGCTGGAGAAATTCCCTTTAAAGAGGTGACCCAGGTGAGAAAATGCTTTGTAGACAAGTAATCTGCTGTGAGCGAACTGCAGCCCTGGAGGGCTACAGTCACACTCACAACCGCGTGTGGTATCTTCCCAGCGCTTGAAGGAGGAGGAAGGAAATGCTCTTTGAAACAGAGTAGTGAGAGCAGAATGGGCAAATGCTTTTGAGTGATTTCATGTGTGCAAAAGCATTTCCAGGGTCAGGCCTCAGTTACAAAGACTCTTGAAGGACAGCACCTCTGGTAGATCAGGAAGCCCTGTAGCAATGATAACAACTATGCCCTTAGAGAGTGGTAGGTTCTGGTTCCATGGGGATGGATAAGGAAAAGGTGAAGATAGGTCTAGAAAGTTTTGAAAGGGGCTGAACACTTAGATAAGTTAGGTCTGAAAGGCTTTCTGGAGAAGAGAGTAAGGTTTGTTAATGTCCTCCTAATATCAGCTTGCTTCATTCACACAATGGAAAAACAATCCATTACTATTACCCAACTCACAAATGATAGTTTCTAGTCTTGAAGAATCCAATTCTGTAAGTATTTTACATGGAAGAAGAATCTCTTTGAGATATACTCATGAGCACCTTTGCTTGTTGGGGTGTAAGGGTTCATAGAACTAGCACCTAAAAGGCATTAAGGATAAACAACAAAAAAAACCCCTTAACAACTCTACAAAACCATTTTTCCAATCGACTTTCCGACTGATATGCTGTATAAAGAAATACAGCAGCTTTGTGGTATTAGACTAAAGGTTGTTGCTGGTTTCTTAGAGACCCATATTGCAGTTCTCCATCTGCCTGCTGGTTTCCTTATTTATATCTGGTATTAGGACTCTCTCTAGAATGCAGTAGTCATTCTTGGCACTAGCTATCAATATATTCCTTAAACTAATCAAATGAGGTCAATGTGTTGGTTTTTTTAATTTCGGAATATAAATTCATAGTTTCAGCATTTTGTAGTTCCTCTGTGTAAAGACTCCACATCCGCTGGCAAGTGCTGAGCAGACTCCTGGGTTAGCTGTCAGTTTTAGCCTAGACTTCCTATGCCTCTCGGGTGACTTTTAACTTAATCCATCTCCCTGTCTCAACTCCTTATCGGCAAGATGGAGGTGATAACACTACCCCATAGGGGTGACAAGGGGATAAATGTAATCAAGAGATTGTGCAGGTGTTACTGTACTAACAACCACAAAATACCTAAGATTTCTTGTCTAAATATGAAGGTTAAGCAGGCACTAATACAATTGCACTCTTGAGAGGTAGCTGGTTTGCATTCTTTTTGCTGATAAAAGGGAGCGTGCTTTGTCCAGGTTCAGACCACTCATCAAGAATGCAGTCGTATATTATTGGACTTCTTTTTAGCTGCAAAATGAATTGCAACAGGCATAGCATGTGGGTATGTAATGCTATCCGAAATGCTAAGGATCGCATTTCCAACAGAGCTGCACACTCTAAGTGGAGATTTGGCATTTTCTAAAGGGTTCATCTCCCATTGAGAACAAGAAGAGACTCTGGGAGCTTAAGTGCTTTTGAAAAAAATCTGGCCTCTTTACAGGAGCTGAGCTTTCTTGAGACTGAAAAAATGGAAGAGGGGTGTGTGAAATCAAACCATAAATGAGCTCGGAGCAGCGGCACCCTGTGACCTGGCTGGCAAATGGAATAGCATGAGTGTAACATGCACGCTGATGGTGAGAGAGAGAATTATCACAGAACTGATGAGACACCTGGATCAGAGCTTC
Organism: Gymnogyps californianus; assembly: GCF_018139145.2. Lineage (NCBI taxonomy): Eukaryota > Metazoa > Chordata > Aves > Accipitriformes > Cathartidae > Gymnogyps > Gymnogyps californianus. The sequence continues at coordinate 157,372,587 of NC_059471.1, forward strand.
AAAAGGTTAATACACTTGTCACAGGACAGAAGTTGGTCTCTACTGGCAGCAGTAGCTCTTCAAAGCTCTTCTGACTATTTGTTTTACCAGTGCTGTATGCATCAGTATTGTGCTTTTTAGCCACGTATGTGGCCTTAAAGTCCTAATCCTGTTCTGACTAGGGTCAAATTCAAAGGCTTTTCCCTGCCCCATCCCCTTAAGCTTCTGATATGACTTTTATTGTGAGGCAGTCAGGCATTATACTGATTCCTGGGTATAAAAATGCACACCTATATTTTCTTATTACGAGAGGCATCCTGCTCCGTTCACACACACTGACCACTCTGTAGAAAGGTTTTTACTTTTGGTTGGATTGAAAAGCTTTGAAACTATCCAAATGATAATATTTTTTCCTGTTTCTCAGTCACTGCTTTTTTGCTCCTGTTTTGAAACTGTGTGTCACAGACGTGCTGGAATACCAGCACACATGGAAGCGTGGCTGTCGTTCTTTTGTAGCACCCTTGCCTTGGAGCTCTGCATGCCAGAAAAGGACATGCCCATTGTCTTCTTCTAGATGGTCTTCTGCAGAGGGAGCCAGCTTGGATCGGTTGGAATTAGTGTGGTATATTATGCCTTCTATCAGATAATGGGTACCTGCATCTGTTTCTGTAGGAATACAGGTTTTCAGTGGAGTTTGCTTTGAGTTCCTCTCAGGTCTCTATGGATCCTCCCTCCAGACACTGCTGCGTTCTGAGTCTATATACTTTTCAGGGGAATATTTGCCATTCTCTATGCTGCCATGCTTCCTTCCAGCTCTGTGTCTTGCCTTGAAATTCTGACCTTCTAGGCTGTATAGTGAAAGGCTGTTTAGTACGCCTCACAGAGGAGTTTGAATCGTCAATATGTTCCTAGGTGAACTACCTGTCATAAATGGAGAAGGCCTCCCAAACACTGTCCTTGAGGGGATGAATTCTGGTAGAGATTAAACAGTGGTAATGGCTGGCTTTTTTATGTAGATGAAAACCTTAGCAAGTGCTTAACAAGGTGATTTGCAGCAACAGCCACACAGTCCCTTTCCTCCATTCATGTTATACCTGCATGCAACCCCATCTTATACTGTGCTCCTCAGTGTCCACTTCACAGGCAATACCATGGATGAGAAATCAAGCAATGAAGAGGTGCTGTATTCCCTCTGTGGTGCAGGCAAACCAGTTTCATACAAGGACACTGGCAGCGTGGTTTCATTTCTTGCCCCCTGTGCAGATCAGGTACCAGACCCAGGTACACGCCTTGCTTGTGGCCTGGAGAAGATCCAGGCCAGCGTGCATATGGGGATTCTGAATTCACTTTCTTCTCTTTGCAACTGAAAGCTTTTAAACTGAAATGCCAGACACCATTAAACTGACACTTATTTGCCTTCTGTCTAGGGTAACTGGTAGATCAATATTTTGGTTGAGAATATATTTTATGCTAAATACAATATTTTACAAGATAACTGACTTGAAAATATAGAAGAGTTTAAATGTTTTGCTTTTCAGGTTTTATGTGCAATAAAATGATGACTGGTATCAAATAGGTGTAATTTAATTTTTATGTGACTGTTTCTCCCTCTCCAATTCTCAAATAAAATGCTCAGCACCTTTTAAAAAGCCCACCTGCACTAAGAGACTGCTTTTTGTTGGCCTCTAGAGCACTAGTTTTAATTTGCACCAGGAAAAGATCTATTGAAGGAGGATTATACAAGCTAAGAGACATTTTTAGAATGGGAGAGAGAAAGTGAAATAGCAGGCAATGAACTCCAGGAAACAGACTCAAGCATAGGACAAATGGGTGCAGCCTTAACTGTGCATCCTCTTCTGCAATGTGTTCAAACTGTTCAAGTTCTGCCCCTTTTGCTTGCTGCAAAGGGGAGGTCCTCCAGCCGGATCGTCCTGTTGTCCCTAGTGTTGCAGCTAGCAGGAGAAGCAGAATTGCTACTGCTCTTTAAAAAGGTGTTTCAGCTTCTTTAAACCATTTGGTCCTGCTCAAAGGAATCTCTCTGGCAGACTGTATTACTGTGCTCTTCATTCAGTCCAGGGTGACCTTTCTCCCCCATTTTGTTCGTCAGCATGTCCAGGATGCTGTGCAGAGAGGAGTCTAAATATATGTATCTGGAAGTGCAGATGTGGGAGATGTTATCTGAGCCCAGCAAAGGGGACCCACTCTGCTCCTGGACCCCTCTCTTACTGCTGGTGTCCACATCTGTACCATGCATGAAGTCAAGCAAAGGTGGCAGGAGGCCTGCATAGATGAATGAGAAGCTCCAGACAAAATCCAAACATAAAAAGGAAGAATACAAGAAGTGGGAGCAGGGACAGGTGACCCAGGAGGAATGTAGAGACACTGAGTGTGCCAAAGCCCACCTGGAGTTTAATCCAGTGAGGGCTACGAAGGGCAACAGGAAGGGATTCTACTAGTACATCTGTAGCAAAAGGAAGAGTAGGCAAAATGTGGGCCTGCTGCTGAATGGGACAAAGGACATGGAAAAGGCTGAAGTATGTACTCAATGCCTTTGCCTTGGTCTCTACTGGTAGGAGTTGCCTTCGGGAATCCCAGGCCCCTGAGACCAGAGGCAGAGTCTGGAGCAACAAAGACTTACCCTCAGTAGAGGAGGATCAGGTTAGGGAACGTGTACACAAACTGGACATGCACAAGTCCATGGGACCTGATGGGATGCATACATGAGTGGTGAGGGAGCTGGCTGAGGTCTCTCCAAAGCCACTCTCGATTATCTTTGAAAGGTCATCAGAGGTTCCTGAAGACTGGAAGAAGCAAATGTCACTATCTGCAAGCAGGGCAAGAAAGGGGATCCAGGGAACTACAGGCTGGTCAGGCTTACCTCGACACCTGGGACGGTAATGGAGCAGCTAATCCTGGAAACCATTTGCAAACATACAAAGGATAAGAAGGTGATTGGGAGTAGTCAGCATGGATTTATGAAGGGGAAAACATGCTTAACCAACTTGGTAGCCTTCTATAATGAGATGACTGGCATGGTGGACAAGCAGAGAGCAGTGGATGCTGTTTATCTCGACTTTAATAAGGTTTATGACACTGTCTCCCAGTGTGTATCCTCACAGACAAACTGATGAAGGGCTGAGACTTCCAACCCTGGTGTTTAGAGCTGACAGGTGTCCTGAACTCCAGTCCTGGCCGCAGGGTTTGTTACATTATTATTGAATAATATACTTAACTGCGGGCTCCTGGGTGGACATAGCCGCAAAAGGAAGTCATGGAGAGGGACAAGATGTAAGATGCAGCCTCCCCTGCAGCACCCTCTGAGGACAGCTCAGCACTCTATTCCTTGTCAGTCTTGAGCATCTCTCTCTCCCCTGGGAGCATGAGGATCCCTCTGCGGGGATAAAACGCCTAATTCCTCTCATGGATTTACTCCCCAGAAGCTCCTGGTATACAGCTGTGGTAGCACTGTGTTACTTGTACGTTACCTGGTTTTCCAACACGAGGATTTGCTGAATGGAGTGTATTTCTTTGCTCTTTGAACAGTAAAAACCTGGAAGCCATCTTCTTTATTCTCAAAGGATGTATGCCCACACAACTCTTACCAATATAAATAAGGTTTCAAATAGTTAAGGATTGCTGAACTGAGCTCATAGTGTACTACAAATAGTAAAAAAAAATGATCTTACATTTTTTGTTGCTGTTTAAATGGCTCAAGTAGACCATCTGCTTCTGAAACAGCTCATGTAGTTTTGCATTTGGTTACGAACTGACCACAGCATTGCAAACAGCACTCATCTGCGAAGATATCTGTTTTTATACACAACATGAGACTGGCAAGAGAGATGCGTCTACTCAGTGTTTTAGAAGTCAGACAGGAATGGTATGACTTCAGATTGGCACAGCCACGTCCTTGTCATTTCACTTCACTACCACCTAATTTGTATAAAACAGGGAAAATTTTAAATGGATGTTACCATAACGGGAGCATCCAATGAATCCCTTATTTGTGGCAAAGGAAAGCAGTCCTTCTACGGTGGCTTCACTTAGCCTTCTGTGATTCACATGGGATGTAGAATTATGGCATTTGTTCTTAAGCAGAATTATGGATGAGACCCAAGGCTAACCGACAGCTCAGTTATTTCTTCCTGATGCATTTCATTAATAGCCTCTGCACCTCTCACCTCTATGAAATTGGCAACTAGTGAGGTGCCTGTAAGAGGCTAATTGCCTCCAGAGTCAATTGTCCTGGAGCCAATTGTTAATCTCCTGGTGTTAATTGCCAAAAGCAGGAGAAATCAAAGTAGGAGCTGCATATGTATTAGAGCTATACAGCAAAATGCAGAAGGTGTTCAACTCTGCTCCGTGACACCACAGCAGAGCTGAGCAAGTGGAAACATAATGAGGCACTAGCTGAGTGTAAATCCTGAATGTTTTGCTGCATTTTTCACTCGTCACCTTCAGATTGCTGTTTTACTTGCGAACTATAAAACAGGTGGGGTGAAATCTGGGCCCTGAGGAGGTCAAATAAAAAGTGTCAGAGATCTGACTGGGGTGCCTGTACTACTTGATGTTTAGATGACACTAGCAGTGTTGTGATGGGTTTGGAAAGAAAAAGAATGGAAGTGCAAAAGTTGTATAGTTTAATTGTCTGTTTTGCCATGGCTTTTCAGCTTGGGGTTTCCAGACAGAAGACTGAATTTAATCCTAGGGTTAAATGAATCTCTGGAACTCTTGTAGTGACTTCAGTTGAGTTGATCCTGTCTCCATCAAGGTATGTCTATAGTGTGTTTGACTCGTGCTTTTGGATCTGGTTTCCTAACATAAGGTGATTGAGTACCTTACTGAAAGAGAGAAATCTGTGCTATTTTTTGGATAAACTAAGATGCATAAACAACTGTGAAATTATACAGATTGTAGTGTGGGCCAAAAATCTGACCTGTGTTTATTGTTTGTTAAGTTAATGGGAGGAAGGTATGTTTGATAAGATGCCTATTTTGCACATAATCTGTTGCAAAAATCCTGCTAGGCTCCTCTTTCAGTCTGTCAGACTGATGGCTTTTGAGCATCCCGTTTACAGCTTCTGTCTAGACTATGGTTTGACCTTTTGTTCCTGGTGTCATATGGTGACTTTCAAGAGCTTGAGTCTGCCGCTGTTGAGCAGAGCGGGAAGTGGGTATTCCGCTAACCTGAGCAGCTGGAACATCTGTTGGGGGGATAAAACGATCAGTTGTTTGTCTGGATGGTTGAGTGATAAGAGACTTTGGCTGGGGGGCTTAGTCAGTATGCGTGACAAATGTTTTATCTCCCAGTTTACAGTATAATGATAATTCTTCTAAATAAGTACAGATTACTTTAGAGCTATTTTTTTAAAAATCCTCTTTTTTTTTTTTTTACCTGCAGCTGGAGGAGAAAACAGAAATCTTCTGCAACTACTGCATATTGTAATGGACATTTTGCAAATGAATGACAACAGCAATTAAGTTAGCTTACAAACTCTGGTCTGGAAACTGCCTGCATAAGTCAAGGGACTGAGAAACACTTGAAAAAAAAAAAATCAAGATTTTTGTGATGCTGGTGACACAAATAGGGGAAGAAAAAAAGGAGGTAAGATTACTGCACTGATAGTGTTAGGGTTAGTGAGCAGCATAACAATAACGGATTCAAAGAGCACCTCTGTAAAATACACTTTGTTTTGATTCAGATTTCAAGTTGGCTGCAAGCTCTACTTTTAACACACAGCGTAGATATGCTGAAGAGCCATCTACAAAGCTCTGCCCTTCAGCATATTTTTTTGCTCTGTGTAATATAGTGCACTAACATGTATAGGAGCTGTGAAGGGGGGTGAGGGGAGGAGGAAATAAGCTTTGTGACCCAGTTTTATACACAAATTAGAAGGCTTAATTTGAGGCACAATCATTTCATCAGGTGTGTGTTGCAACTTAAACTGTCAGGATGATTGGGTCCCTGGAGAGATAATTTAATTTTATTTTTTTCTGCCCTAAATGCAAAGCTACTTTATATTTGCTTCAGTATACATGGATTTGGCACCTGCTGCTAGCATTGTGACAGCTAGAGGTAGTTATAAAAATTAATATAAATTTATAAATAAACTCATCAAAAGCACAACTGCAAAGTTTCAGCTAAAGGCAGGGCCTGGCACTGGACTTAGTTATTGAAGAAACGACCTGGTTTTCCTTTCTTCCTTCAGCCCTCTACCTTGTGGCAAGTCTGTAACTCCAAGTGTAACATCAAACCAAAGCAACAAAGTTCCAGGTATTTTAGGGAAATCTCCTCTATGGAATGGAGAGGAGACCCTCTTCTAAGGGAGCTTCTCTAACTGTCCCTGAAAGTGCAGGAAAGGGAAGTGCCATCACAAGCCTTCACTTGTCGCTTTACTCTCGCTTGCAGAGAAGAGGAGAAGAGGAAAGGCGATCTCCTAGCATGCTACAGTATATTCCCTCCCTGCAGAGGACCAAAGCCTGTGAGGTCAGCTGCCCTCAGAAACACAGCAGTGGCTGCCCATACTTGAGTACCTGAGAGTGCGTTTTACTATAACGGCTTGTACGCCTTAAAGAGGACTCTCTGCCTTCGATGCCACAAGAAACCTGTGGTTGGCCTTCAAAAGGAAGAGCTCTGGAGGGAAGCAACTAGCCTGAAGAAGACCAGAAGCACTGGTTGCTATTGCTGAACCCTTCTGGAGGAAGGGATGGTGTGGTTCCCCAGCCTCATGTGGGATTTGTGCCAGTGGCACAGATTGCTACTGCTTCGGTTCTCTAAAGCCTCAAATCTCATTTCAGTAAAAGTTGTGTTAATGTGTATCCAAAGCTGTGCACACACTGCTGAAATCCACTTCCCTAAAGTGTTTTCTGGTCGTGGTTTACATTTTCCTTAGAATGAATCACAGATGGTTTTGGTTTTTTTTTTTTTTTCCTTAATCCCATCAGTTACATGGTGGGCTAGCAGGCTGTGGTTTGAACTAGGTCTGTTTAATTTTTTACTTCACAAACAAACTGGTAGTAATGTGGGAAAAGGAGGAAGGAAAGGTTTATAGTCCAAACACCCAAAGGATGACCATATCTACTTCCTTAGGGTATTTTGACTTATGTGTCCAGGTTTTGGTAGCGGGAGGGCTGCACGGGTGGCCTCTGTGAGAATAGATCAGGGGCTGCCCCATGCCAGACACAGCTGGTTCCAAAACAGACCCACAGCTGTCCAAAGCTGAGACCATCAGAGAAGCTGACGGCACCTCTGTGGAAAAGTATTTAAGAAAGGGTAAAACATGCTGCGTAGCAGTTGTGAGAGAGAGGAGTGAGGGGGGGAAAAAAGAAAGAAACAGCCCTGCAGACACCCAGGTCCGTGAAGGAGGAGGAGGTTCTCCAAGCACCAGAGCAGAGATTACCCTGCAGCCCATGGAGAAGACCATGGTGAAGGAGGTAGTCCCCCTGCAGCCCATGGAGAACCATGTCAGAGCAGATATGCACCTGCAGCCCATGGAGGATCCCATGCTGGAGTAGGGGAACCATGTGAGGAGGAAGGAGGGGCAGAGAGGAACTGTTATGAACTGACCACAACCCGCATTCCCCATCCCCCTGTGCCGCTCAGAGGAGGAGGAGGTAGAACAGTTAGGAGTGAAGGAGTGAGGTTGAGCCCGGGAAGAAGGAGGCTTGGGAGGAAGGTGGGGTTTTTTTAGTTCTGTCTTTGTTTCTCACCATCCTCTTCTATTTCTAATTGGCAATAAATTAAATTAATCTTCCCCAAGTAGAGACTGTTTTGCCCGTGATGGTAATTGGTAAGTGATCTCCCTGTCCTTAGCTCATGAGCTTTTCCATCTTATTTTCTATCCCCTGTCCTGTTGAGTAGGGGGAGTGAGAGAGCAGCTGGGTGGGGGTCTAGCAGCTGGCAAGGTTAACCCACCACACTCAGTTACAGTATGGCCACACAGAAAGTTGATTTGGTAAATGACACACACAAAGGTAAGAGAAATCTCCAGTCTTGGTGAGAATGAACAGCTACCACCATGTGGAGACACAAACTTCCTTGAACAGATCTCCTGACAACACAGCAGTCTCTCGGTCCACCAGTGGCTGATCTCCTCTAAGAAAATCTCGCTCTCCCTGGTTATGCCAAATGCTGGCTCAATTGTATGGCATGATTTACTGAAAGGGTGACACTCTGTCAGTAGAAGTAGATCGGTTTGCTTTTCAATAGTCTGAGTTTGAAGTTCGTTCACTCAGACGGACACTGTACCAGTAGTTGTTATTTATAAAGTGATTTGAAGTCCTTTTTGTGTCATTGGAAAGGATAGTTTGCAGTTGCATTGACAGAAAACTTTCTTCTCAGGGTTGGCTAAATTTTTTGGAGGGAGAAACAATGTGTCTTTCAGGATGCATTTGCAACATTATTTGATTTTGAGACCAGTGAAAAGGGAATTAACGCAGGTTTGAAAGTCATCAAAGTTGTAAATTTCTGCAGTCCAAACTACGTTTATGCATTCTCTATGGTTTTACTTAAATATTGACTACAAGAAAGTAATGAGGCAGCATGGAGCCTCCAGAAAGCATTTCTGAATTTTTTTTTTTTTTTGACAATGAATCTTATCTAGCAAATGGCCATTCTTCTTCCTGTGCAGGGTCAGACAGACAGCTTAATGGTATTCATTCCTCATCAGCCTTTGATAGATGTTGTAGAGTCAATATGGATATGTTATCCTAGCCCATCTCCAGGAAGAGATAAGCTTTGATAGAATTATGGCTCATGTTTCATAAACCAGATCTGAAACCATACCAGAATGGATCAAGAAAATGTGCTGTAGTTGCTGCTGTTGCTCTGTAAGAAGTTGTTAACTTGCTGTTCAGAAGAAAGGTGACATAAATATCCCTTTTTGCCTTCTAGACTGCTGAAGGAAGACTTATCAAATTACTAAAACTGGGTAACCTTTCTAATTGTGCTAATTTTTCTTAATACGGTTAAACTAGTGGTAAACTCAAACCTTTTCTTTTCCTTAGGTCAAGATATGCTTCATCATGTGTCGTGATTTAACCCCAGCCAGCAACTAAGCACCACGCAGCTGCTCGCTCACTCCCCCCCCCCCCCCCCCCCGTGGGATGGGGGAGAGAATCAGAAGAGTAAAAGTCAGAAAACTTGTGGGTTGAGATAAAGACAGTTTAATAGGTAAAGCAAAAGCCAAGCGTGCAAGCAAAGCAAAACAAGGAATTCATTCGCCACTTCCATCGGCAGGCAGGTGTTCAGCCATCTCCATGAAAGCAGGGCTCCATCATGTGTAACGGTTACTTGGGAAGACAAACGCCATCACTCTCAACGTCCCCCCCTTCCTTCTTCTTCCCCCAGCTTTATATGCTGAGCATGACATCCTATGGTCTGGAATATCCCTTTGATCAGCTGGGGTCAGCTGTCCCGGCTGTGTCCCCTCCCAACTTCTTGTGCACCCCCAGCCTCCTCGCTGGTGGGGTGGTGTGAGAAGCAGAACAGGCCTTGACTCTGTGTCAGCACTGCTCAGCAATAAGGAAAACATCCCTGTGTTATCAACACTGTTTCCAGCACAAATCCAAAACATAGCCCCATACCAGCTACTGTGAAGAAAGAAAATTAACTCTATCTCAGCCAAAACCAGCACAGCATGTAAGCCGTGATTCTCCATAGTCAGCTATCAACAGGGTTTATAGATTCTCTTTGCTGGAGCTTAGTCATGTTCTCCTTCATAGAGACTTCATAGCGCAGTTGGAATCGTAACTCCAGTGTAGGTGGTTCATAAGAATGGGGAGCCATACCAGAGGGGAAAGGTAAGGCGTAACTCATTATACAGATGCAATACTGGTGGAGTGACAAATGTGTGAAGTGATTGGAAAAATGTCTTTACAGGTTGGATAATATTATTTCAACAGCTGCTGTGTGATTTATTATCTCTGTTCCCTCTCCTGTAATATCACCTAGACATCCTTTAAATAGAAAGAGTCCCTGAAGTCACACCTTTTAATTGAGGAGGGATGGTGAAAGAGAAAAAAACTAGCATTTAATTAGCTCTAGAAAATGCTTTTCTTTTAGATGTGTTTCTAAACTGCTCCTTATAATCCCATAGTGCTTTTCAGTTAAGCACCTCATAGCGCTTCCCAAGCCTAAGGTCACTGTAGCTTAGACAGTGAGAAAAGTCCTACTTGCGAGTACGAATTGCTGCCTCTCCTGTTCAGTCTGATGATTTTCAGTAGTGCAATTGTCCTTTGGGCACAAAAAACTTGTTTTCAACCTTGGATCTGTTTTTTACACCTGTACTTCTACCAGCTTCAGTGGATTTTTTTTCTCCTAGTGCAAATGTTGGAGGAATGAGACATAGGAAAAGCATAACAACGTAAGAGGTATGTGACTTTCCACTTAAGACTATATTGACTTGCTGTTGATTTTGGAAAATCTTCAACACACGTAAGTCCTAAGGACTTTAAGCATACATTTAAATCAAATATGTGCGTAAATTGAACATGTAGTAGTTATACATGTAAACTGGAATGAAAAACTGCACAGAACTTGTTTCACCCCTGAAAAATAACAAAGGATTTTCCCAGCATCTGTTGACTTAAAATGGTCTTCTGAATAAGTTTCAGGTAAAGAGGACATGTGTTTATCTTCAGTTTTAGCATAAAAGAAAAAAAAAAAGAAAGAAAAAAGGATTTTCTGGCAATCATAATGAACTAAAATCTTGTATGAAAGTACTGAATTTTGAGATAGGGTTAAAACGTTAAATGGGAAACATTTCCTAAAGGAAAATGTTTATATTTGTATCTAGTTGGATTTTTTTGTGTAGAAAAAATATAGGAAAAGAGAGGACATATTATTGACCTAAAAGAACCTCTACCGAAATTAACATGCTCAAGTGTCAATGAAGAATGCGGCTCCCATTTTTGACTGCAAGGTATTTTGTAAGGGAGGTGACAAGAAAACAGCATAGAGTGCTGAACATTAGAGTGCAGAAAATATGAGATTTGGCAGCATTTCCTTCAAAACAAAAAGAGACTTAGAAACCTGTGTTGGGATTTGTTTCACCTAACTTTCCACATGTACAATATAGGTGTCTGTAGCAGAGCTAGACATCCAGGAGCTTTTCAGTTGATGGGCACTTTCAGGGCATGATTTATCTCATTGCACTTTAGATGTCCAAAATAGGGCTAATGAATTGTGTCATGTAAATGTGTGTTCCTTTCTGTTGACTAGCCACGTATTGACATTTGACCAGCTGGAGACCAGCGGGATGGAATGTAAGAGTTGGTGAGATGGATCTACCCCAGAAGTGACAATAATAATGGTTTTGAAAGAAAATACCAGCAATTTATTTACATCATCAGAAATAATTAGAGACTGTTTCAGAAAAGCCAAACAATCATGTTAAGGCACTTTTAAAATCCCTAAACACAGGAGATGATGGTCTTTAATTCAAAATGTAGAATGGCGACAATATAAGTAACTGTTTTTCCAGTTTCCTTTTTCTTTTTTTGGGTGGGGTAGATCTTTTCCTTGTTCCTCCCCCCCCCCCCCCAATTTCTCCTACAATTCTCTTCACTTCTGCAAAGATGGTTTTTCTTCTTTAAGTATGTGTGGTTGTTTCTGTTCAGCTGGATTTTTTTCCCCCAGAGTAACACATAAGCCACTCCAACTCTTGGAGACAAATTAATTTGCTCCTGAAAGTAGCTTGCTTGGATTTTAGCGGAGAAAGTGCTGCAGGGTGAATGGAGCAAGCATGCTTATGTTTTGTAAAGTATATGCGGTTTGTACTGATGTGGTGGTGTGCTGCTTCTGCTAGCCAACGGCTACAGCATCCTGCCTTCCTGGCTACTAGGTTTTATTCTGAGACCCTTGTGTCTAATGAGCAGTATAGCAGGATGCCAGGAATATGTTCTGAAGAGAATGAGTAATCCCTGGTGTCCGAGAATAGAATTAGGATGAGCAACCCTATGAAAAGCCAGTAATTCGTTCTTATTTCAGCCTCTATGTGCTCTGAGTCACACTTCAGATGATGCCCTAAGGTCAGTCGAAAAAGAGATCTGAATTTCAGTGCAGCTTAAGGGTGCACCAATATTTCTGGGGAAAATACTTGTCCATTTAAAAGTCCTTTTAACAAAGGCAACTAACTCAATACAAGGGGAATTTGCATGGGCAGAACAGTTTGCCTTGCAGCTGCCTTGGCCTTTACATTTGTTAAGTTTTACTCCAATAATTTCACCTCATAAAAAGTGTCCTTAACTAGCAATGGGAAAAAATGCAAAGGAAGTGCACATAGGGTGAAAAAAAAGAGAGCTGAACTTCAGTGGAACTTGGCAAATATTTTAGTGTCTGCTTTGCCCAGGAATTTGTGCTGGCTGCTCTGGTTGTAGCTGTGGTGATGGGATGCATTGGAATTTTTCTTGGATTTGATTTTCGGGGGTGGGGGGGTGGGGGGGGGTGTTCCCCAAGTGCAGCCATTTGCATTGTAGGACAAAAGCCAAGCTCTAGCTAATAAATGGCACAAGCAAATGTCAGTCTTTTGGCAGACTTCACCACTGCTACCTGTTGCAGGGCTTACTGATGTTTCCTCTGAAGCCAGTGACGTTGTCCTGGACAGTGTTGGACCACTGCGTTTGATCCACTACAGCTGTTGATCACAGTGGGCAGAGGTGTAAGCATCCATCACCTCTAGAAATTGCACCCTTCAAAGCTTAAAAAATTGCTGACTGGGGTTAAACCACGACACTTCTATGCCTATCTCCTCCAAGTCTTTTAACTAAGAGCTTTGCAATTAATATCCCAGCGGTCTTGCATCAACCACAGATTTTGCTTGTAGGTCCTACTTTAATCTTGAAATACATCATATATTGCTTCTCCTTATGAATTTAGTTAAGCCAAATGTATGCTTGTCCTTTCATGTACCTTGTTTAACTTAACCATGATCCTGTATTCTGCCACCTTTAAATCAAGCCAGTTCTACAACAGAAACTTTTGTCAGCATTGTCAAGTCATTTAAATGTACATCATTGTTCTTTAAGAGACACAAGCATGTTCATCTAGTCTTGTCAGCAAACTGACATTAGCAGCACAGTTTAGTGTGCTTGCAGACCAGGTATGTACCATTCTGGCAAAAATGTTTCCTGCAAGGGTCTGCACTAGAGGGGAGCTTCCTAAAGCTTGCCTGGATGTTTTTCTATTGAGGATAATATTAATAATTAGGTAAGTAGTAAAAGTAATAATAAAGGTTACTAATAGATAATAATAAAGGTACCACATGCATTTTGGAGATGGGAGTGATTCCATATTTAGCCCTGGAAATGCTGTCCTGCTCCCCGGCTTCTCAAACTCTCCTCAGAGAAGGGAAGAATCTGCTCCCATCACAGGACAAAACTACTAATGAGTTTTGTGAGGAAGAGAGGAAGCTGTAATTCATTAACGAACAAATAAAGCACAAAACTAACCTGTGGTCTATCAGTACAGGGGAGGTGAAGACGACAATGCCTTTCAGATATGACCGTTCAGATAATACACATTGCATTCTTAGAAATACTGCCTCTCATCAGTCTTGTTTGCATTACCTGGGAGGCATGCAGTCCAAGAAGCCATAAACTTGTTCCGTCTAGAATGAAGACATATGAAATCCTCTCTGAAATATAGGAGGAAGCTGGCTGGGCAGCAGAGTGACATCTAGTACAAAGTATTTTAAAATCTGAAAAAAAAGATAACCTGTATATTCCTGGAAAAGGACACTGGAGATCTACCTGGAACCAAGAGTTAGGTACTGCAAGAATGTGAGCTTTCTTTCTAATTCAGTACTTCAGGTTGCACAGGGTATAAAGGCATTAAGGCATTACCTAAGTCATCACCATAGAAAATGCAAGATGCCGGACAAGGTATTTCAGAAAGGCAGCAGATTCTTCAGCTTTGGGAACATGTTAGGTGCGGGGGTTTTCTTATTTGGAGGGAAGAGGAAGGGGGCAAGACATCTGCTTAGCTCCAGAAAGGATTATCTTTCAATTTTCTATGGTGGTAGCTTCCTGGAGGTGGGTGGCCTTTTATTCATGCGTACAGTGAATTGCTGACTGAGAAATCTGTGTAGGTAAATGAGCTTTGTCCTACTTCCACTGAAATCAGCTGGGGTAGGGAGGTTCTCAGTGACTTTTTTTAATGGGATCAGAACCAGTATCTTAAAAGACTGTTATCATATATTAATAGAATAACATTGCTAGACACATTTTGACTGACAGGCAATCCTAGGTTGCACTACAGGGCCCTACAAGGTATGAGGTAGGGGGATGCCTGACCATTAGCATGTGTCTTTTTTTTGTTTGACTTTCTACCGTCAGACAGCACAGTTTAGGGCAGCTGGTCAAATGAAAGGTCAACTGACTGGCTGGAATCATTAAAGCAATGTGCTTTTTCTTTGGGGGACAAAAACCAAGACCTGGTCTCTTTACGGTATGGCTGTTTTAGGCAGAGGAAGTTAAAAACTATCCCCACAGAATACAACCAGAAGACAGGTCCAGAAGATTTTTCTGATCCACCTAACTAGACTGCTTCACCCTATGGTGGTAAGAGTCGTGATGGGACTGGAATCATAATGGTCTAAGGACAGACAAACAGCCTGAAATTTGTTGTTTCTGTTTCAGATCTGAAGGTGTCTTACATGCCTAAAAGCTTGTGCATATTCCTTCAATAATACTAGTTGCCCCCCCCTTGAAGACATTCTCTAAAAATTTCACCTGTTTTTAAGAGGATGAAGCTAATCAAACACGGTAACTTTTTCTGAGACTCTTTCATTACAGATGAAAAGTTGCACAGACACCTACATGTGTCTCACAGATACCTCTATTTTCTAATGGTTTTCTGTTTCACATTTCAACATACTCTTCGATATTAGCCTGCTTGCCATTTTTTGATAAATTGCACCCTGAGTTTACTACACACTGTATTTCTTCTGTCTGTGCTGTTTTTCAACTGCAGTTCTGTTATTTTTACAGCTTTATCAATAAATAGTGATGTGGGTGGTTTTGTTTGTTTGGGTTTTTTGTAAAGCTTTTTTTTAATACAAAATAACCTACAAAACACTGTCCGGACTTCTTTTGATGTCACTGGCATCTGGTTCTTGATCTCTTAATAAGTCTTTCTTTCAAGAAGCCTCTTGCATGACGAGACTATTTTTATTCAGAGATACTGAACGCTGGTTATTATCATGGGAATAGTAGGTGATCATACCTACAGTACTATCTGGACTCCCTACTGCTCTGCAGCTGCTGAAGTTTCCACTCAGAGGTATGCTTTAGAAGAAGTGCCTGAGCTGTTCGCGTACCTATTCTATAACTTGGCACCTGTCTGGAAAGACAACTGCGTTTCCTTGTGTTCCCTCTGTTATGCTCTTTTCTGTAGGAAAACGAAAGCACAGCTGTCTCAATCTCTAAAAAATAGGCTGCTGCATTTCATTGTCCTGACTCACCAGACATTAGAAAGGTTGTCGTAGATTGAAATTTGCGGAGATGCTGCAAGCATGCGGGTGGATGTTAAGTTTGTCATCACCAATGTCCGTAATGAAGGTATTGCTTTATAATGTTCTTTTAATAGTAAATGGCAACACAGCTGGTGATTTTCTTCCTGCTGCTTTAAAAAGCTCCATCGTTCCATCAGAGGATGATGCTCAGAAAAAGAGAGTAACTGTTGTTGTTAAGCCACACTGAGCAGCAACTGACCACTTTCTCTAGCAGCATAAAGCATTTCTCTTCTTGTGTTACCTGACTGCGTATTGAGTTCTAGGCTTTTGGCCTCACCCCTCGATGTCTTACCCAGATTCCTGGCTACACTCCAGTTCTTTCTGTTAAAATACTGCAGTTGCTGTTGTGCTGCAGCGTATGTATTGACGGGTGGACGCTGAAATGCCAGGCTGTGCTGCTGGTTGACTTTTGCTGACTGACTTAAAAGATTCGCCACTTTGATGCGTTACATATTAGTACTTCTCTTTATCTAGTGTTTTTCATAGAACACTTTTGTGTTATATTTGAGGTTTGGATTTAAAAGAGAAAAATCAATTTAAAGTTTCCTTTGCATTAGGAAGACTAGAAAATGGTCACTGCATATCAAAACTGCTAAACAAAAACCCCGGGAAAAATCTACAGAAAGTAAGCAAAATATTGTGTAAAACCTTAATGAACAATGGAAACTATTTCTAATAAAAGGAACTCTAGGCCAAGCCTAAATAATCTACTGTGTTACAAATGTCTACCTAATTATTGGTTTATCCTTGAGGTAAAATCCTTTTAATTGGCTTTTGGAAAGTCTGAATGGAAACCCCTGATGACTTTAGATGTTTCTGTCACGATTACGCAGGAAGGAATACTCATACCTTTTAGCTTTGTTGGTTGAGGTTTTTTGCAGTTTTGTTGTTTGCTTGGTTTTTTTAGCTTAAAATCTGTTTTACCCCACTTGCTTCCCAGCTTTGGGCTGGGTCTGTTTAGGGCTATTTTAATTTTAAAAACCCCTCCCCACAACCACATCGGAAGAACAGACAGAAATCTGAGGGGAAAAAATCCTTTTACACATGAAGATGGTATCAGCATCAGCAAAATGATTTTCACTGTAGCAAAAAGAAAAGCAATAGCAAACCACTATTTGGGTGCATCAGAGGAACAAACAGAACAGTTAACACAGTGCAAGGATAAATGGTCTATTGCTAAGAAGCGGATTTCATTCAGCAATGTACATTTCAACACCCGTCTAGTTCAGAGCAAGTGGATAGTCCCAGTTTGGGAGCTCTGCTGTGTGGTTAATGTTAGAAACCTAGTTCAGGACTTAGCTGACCTGCAGTTGCTCACGCAGCCCTGGCTCACCAGAAGCCCCAGGCATCCCAAACCCCGATGCACGCGTGGACAAGGCAGATGCCTTTTGTTCTGTTGCGCTAAGCTCTTCTGCATTCCTCCCACGTACGGTCTCGTATCTCATTGCCTGTCGTTGCTCTCCGACTACTGAGAGGTAGACTTCGGTGGGGGAATCGTGGGGGAAGAACCTTTTGTGTTCCACATACAAATGAGCAACCAGTCGGTTAATTCAGGGAACTTAAAGTCTCGCACTTAAAAAACCCTTTAATTTCTGGCATGCCAGGTGGCACTGTTTTCATTAGGGATGATTCAGTTTTTACACGGGTTATAAATATTAACAGCTACCGGTCGGGACAGCGCAACACGGAAGAAGAAACGACCTGGAAGACTGGCTATAAAATAATGTCTTATGTAACACTAAAGCGAGAGAAGATCTGGAAGAAGCCATTTAGGATTAACAGAGCGACAGGCACCACACACAAAAAAAAAAGAAAAAGTGGGAGAAGAGAATTTCTCTCCACAAACGGGGCTCGGGGGATAGCCTCCTTCGCGCGGAGCGACGGCGGGCCGGAAGGCGGCCAGCACACGGTGGCGGCCCGCTCCTCGCCGCCCCGCCGCCGGGCTGACGGACCCAAAGCCCCTGAGGAGGGCGGGAGTGACCCAGAGGGGGTCAAGTTCACAGGCAGAGGGGCCGCAAGGACAGCAGCCCCCGGCCGCCGCCTGCCAAGACGACCGGGGCCGGGACGGGTCCGAGGGCTCCCCCGCGGCCGCCGCTTCCCTCAGCGCCGGCGACGCCCGTTGGCCTTGCGGCGCCCGCACGCGCCCGGCACGCCCCGCCCCTCCTCCCGCGGAGCGCGCCCCGCGGCGGCAGCTGCGGCCCCTCGAGGCAGCCCGGCACGTCCCCGCCCGCTGCCGCCGCCGCCGCCGCCGCCGCCGGGCGGGACCATCTCTCCCCTTGGCGAGGGGGGGGGGCGGGCTCCGCCCCGGCTCCCCGCCTGGCCCGCCTCCCCCCCGCGCCGCGCAGAGCGCCCCTCCGCCTGGCGCGCGGCGTGGTCACGCCCAGCGCAGGCATTAGCGCCCGCCGGTGCGGGGCGCGGGCGCCCGGGCATCCTCCGGCGCGGCGGCGGCGGCTCGTCCCCGGCACCTCGGAGCGCCGCGGGCGCGGAGCGGCTCTCAGCGCCAGCCGTGCGCGCTCCGCCGCCCCTCTCTGCGCCGCCGGACAACGCCATGAAGCCGGCGGTGCTGGAAGTAATGAGGATGAACCGGGTGTGCAGGATGGTCCTGGTCACTTCCGTGGGCTCCTTCATCCTCGTCATCTTCTATTTCCAAAGTATGTTGCACCCAGGTAGGGCACCGGCACCGCCGCACCGCAACCGCACCGACACCGCAACCCGCACCGGCATCGGCACCGGCACCGCGGAGGGCAGGCAGCGCCCGGCTCGGCGCCGGCCCCGCTCCCCGCCGGCGCAGGTGGCGGGCGCCCCGGGAGCCCTCGCCGGCTGCCGCCGGCCCCGGCTCTCGCCTCCCGGCGCCGCTGCGGCAGGCACGGGGGTCGGCGGCGGGCGCAGCGCCCTGCAGCCCGGCCGGCAGCCCCGTCCCGGCCACCGCCCGGGGCAGCCGCGGGAAGGTCGCCTCGCCCCCTGCAGGAAACTTCCCGCGGGAGGGAGGAAAGTTGCTTTATTTTTAAATTTTATTGTTTTCTGCCGTATATCGTGCTTTTGGGGGGAACGGGGACGAGGGACGGCACCGGCCGGCGAGCCCGCCGCAGCGGAGAGCGGTGCCGGGAGCTGCCCGGCCCCCGCGGGTCCCTCCCCGCCGAGAGGGGGACCCCTGCCCCGCACCCCCCTCACCCCCCATCCGCCGCCGGGGCTGCGGGCCCTCGGCTTCGCTGCTTTTTGTTTCTGGGGGTGCCGGGGACACCGCGGCCGGCCAGGGGCACCCGCCACCGCCGGCGGGCAACTTCGCGCCGGCTCGCCCAAGTTGGCCGGAGCGGCGGGAGCGGCTGCCCGGCCGGGCCGTCCCTGCCCGCGGCGCGGAGGAGCCGGGCGCCCGCAGCGGGGCCGCTTCTGCCCGGCCCTGCCTTACCCCCGGGTGTTCGGGCGGGTGAGGAGCTCCTGGTGGTGCTCCTGGCTGGGTACGGGCGTCCGCACGGACCCCAGCTGCGGGGTGGCATCCAGGGGCGTAATCATCTCTGATCCAAACTCTTTGCTACCTAATGCGACTTCAGTTTTCCAGTTTACAAGCGCGGTGGACACGAGGGATAGAGCTATACTAGGGGTAGCGAATACTGGCTGCCATGGAAGTCACTCGTAGGTCGGCTGCCGATTCCCACGAAGGTGGGATCGGGCCACGGAAACTTCATGCGGTGTCTGCTGCGTGCACAGATCCGTCGTGGATTGCGGTGAGACTGCTTTGTGCAGCTTGGCTGCGAAATTTATCCAGCATGGCAAAAGAATTAATTTTGATCTGTCCGTCTGTCTTTCTTTTTCGCCTTCCTGCCTGACAAATGAGGTGGAAATTGCGCTTGCAGTGTCTTTTTGGAGGGATCTGACAGCTGAGCGGAGGAGTGAGGCTTGTAAGAGGGAGTGATACCTCTTAGCAGACGAACAGCTGTAGCTGGCAGAGTGGCCACGCTTCTCAGCAGGCGAGTCTTCTCAGCCGTACCTGTAAATCTCTCCTGCCAGCTCTCGAGTGTCGTGGCTACAGGCATAGCTGTAGCAAATAAGGGAATTGCAGCTTGGTAGAAAGAAAAAGGACATGCTCAGTTTGACTCTTTCCTTCCCTTCTTGTGGCTACCAAACCATAGTTGATGAAAAATGATTTTTCCTTGAAGTTTTTGGAATCAAAAGGTAGAGGCTTAGTGCGCTGATAGGATTAGGAATCAGTAGATCTACTGTTCTGTGGTGAAGCCAAGTCCTGTTTGGCGTTTTTCTATCAGCTGTCTGCTCCTCCAAAGTTGGTATCATTTGCTTGATGAATGTGTTCTCGTATGGTGCCCATCTGTGTTAATACCTGCCAACTCCTTGGAAAAATTAGCATATTTTTTCTTTCCTGCTGTGTCTGCTCCACGCTTACTGTTTCGCAAGGAGTGCTCAGCCCTTAGCAGACCTGGGGAAGGCTTTATTTTTAGGGCTTTAAGGCACCATGCAGAATTGTTGGTTGTAA
This sequence comes from Gymnogyps californianus, assembly GCF_018139145.2. Lineage (NCBI taxonomy): Eukaryota > Metazoa > Chordata > Aves > Accipitriformes > Cathartidae > Gymnogyps > Gymnogyps californianus. Next base: position 157,392,563 of record NC_059471.1, read on the forward strand.
CACAGCTTCACCAATTTAATAAAAGTATGATATTTTCATTGGTTGTGTTCCACAGGTAACATAGTTTGCACATGTATTCGGAAAATTTGGTCAAGAGTTATTATTTCACCTTGTTTCAGGTGAATTATACTGCTGGAACACAAACTCAGCGTGCAGTAGGTGAGAGATTAAATTAAATATTCTCTGAGTTTTTGAATGTAGAAGAATTGCCTTTCAAGAATTTTCAATATCCTCTGTAGCTAACTGCCGGAGACTATGGATTTATATCCGTGGTATTGTGAAACTATAAATAGGTTGAGATTTTAGTACAATTCAAAGGATTTACCATAAACTCAGGAGGGAATGCGATGCTGTGAAATCACCGGGAGGATAATCTGCACCCATTTTCCCTTTGACACATATTTAGGTTGTTAGCCTGAGTGGAGTAGATCTGGAAATAAACGCAACGACAACCTGTCCGTCTTTATTGTACTTTTTTGATCATAACTGATTCTGCTTTTTTTGTGGGCTGTTTCTGTAGTGGAAACTGCTAGAAACCTATCAAACTCTAATCAATACCCATATATGGGTGTGGTCATTTGGTTTATGTACAGTTTGTAAGGCTTAACAGCTATTTTCACCAGGTATCTGTTATGTGATTGTATGTGTTACCATCTTGGTGGTGCAAGCGATAGATTAATGTGGAGTTCTTGAAGGGTCGGGGAAGAGGGAGGTAGTAGACCTGCCAATGTGATATACATCAGGTAGCAGGTCATTTTGAGGCATTATATCCTTATTTTAAGATACGTCAGTAACCCTTCTTCATGTACGTCTAAATTCACTGGAGCTGGATCCTGGGCAGAGTGCATGTCAGGTGGGATGGGGCTGGAGGTATCAAGAGTTTTCAAAACCTTGGCCGATACTCCTTTTGTTGTGGAGGGTGTTTTAAGTTTTCGCCTGTCTGCGCTGGAGTATGTATCTTAGGATGGCTACCGGAGAGAGCTGTCTGGCATACCCTGGCTTGCCACCTGTCACTGGTGTTGGTAGCTTGCAGTGCTCTTTAAGATAGGCACTTTGCAATTGGAATTAGCTGAAAAATTCCCACCCAAACCTTTTGGATGAAAAATAAGGTTAAGTTCTTTGCAAGAAGAGTCAGCTCCTTATTAACGATCTGGCAATTTCTTCAGCCTCCAGGTTCTCTTGGTGAATTTTAGGAGACTTGTTTTCTGCCTACAGAGCTTTCCAAACAATTTTAGGCATGACACAGAAGGGGAAAGACGCTAGAAGGCCATCAAATGATGAGTCCAACCCCCCTTGGGGACGAGACAACTCTTCATCTGTTAGATGGGCATTTTCCATTTTAGGAGGTCTGAATGTGGATCTCTTGCTAGAAGCATTAGAAAAACAAATTTCTGCTGGCAGGTTTTTTTTCTTTGGGATAAATAAATAGGAAAATGACATAGTTAACAGAAGCCTTTCTTAAAAACAAACAAACAGAAAACCCTAACAACAAAAACACACCTGAAGCCTGAAGCAGGGAAGGTGAGCTTAGCCTTATCTTTGCAAAAGAATGTGATGTTGTGTCCCTTGCACTGTATCTCAAATACCAGCATCTTGGAAGGAGATCAGGTGCTTTTTACTCCTTGTTCTTTTTGGCTCCATACCCGTTTTTTGTTGGGAAGCCAGTGGTAAATGTGCTGTCCGGTTAATGCACCTTTGCATTGTCTGAATTTTGGCAGAGATTGCCTATGTGCTGGGGAACCCATCCTCCCAAATTAGTTTCCCCGACCAGTTGTTGGTGGGGGAAGGTGGGCAGTGCTGCTCTCCAGTGCTCAGGAGCACTGTAAAGAAAACTTTGGAGATGATCCTGGCTTTTGTGGCTTGTCTGTGGGTTTGGAGAGCCTGTTTGTTCCTGAGGGAGGAAATGGCAGCAGGGACTTCAGTGTGTTTTCCTGTTGCCTGTCCAGCCTTTTCTGAAAAGAAAAAAAACATTCTGCAGTGTTTGCTATAGCTGGATGTATTGCTGATTTTCCCCGAGTCTTTGCTCAGAATATTTCCCCCCTTCACTCTCCTGCCATGTGCTATCTGGATAACAGAGCGCAAGCTGATTATTGCTCTGTGCTCCTGGATCTTCTGTCTGTGTACAGTGGGTCAGTCTTGGGGTGTTATATGACAGCCCATCATAGTTTTGTCTGCTGCCTTTCCTGTGAAATCAGTTCGCTCACTAGTCCTTAGCCCGCCTACACTTTCACAGATGTGTTTGCTTTCTTCTGTAGGCATCCCAGCTGCAGTGAGCAGGGGACTGTGTGTCAGTAAATGCAGGCAGGAGCTTCTCTGCTAGGCTGGGGTCAGACTGGCGATGTGCTGGGATCCTTCAAGATGAAAAATACCACATAAAGGTAGAATAATTAATACTATCTTTGTCTTACCTGAGACAGGTTTATGATACTAACTTATTCTAAACCTGATTTCCCCCCACCCCCACTGCAGACAGAATGTTTTTGCTCCGTTTTTCATCTCCTGTTTTAGACTTCTGCTGTTCTCCTGTGGATCCTAACAAAGGTTAGATCCTCAGACTTGCCTCCTGTCCATGATCTTCTCACTTACACATGCAGCACTGTATTACTGATAGCTGCTTGTTGCTTACAGAAGGCTGATGTCTACCTTTGCTCAAATGTCAGAACAACTCGGATCACATGAGTTTTTTTTCCTTATGTCTGAAGACAAGCTCACCATTGGTTTTGATGGAAGATTCTGTTTGAAAATCAGTGCAGCAGTCTCCCATCTCCCATCTTGCAACTGATCCTTGCTTTCTCCCCTGCTTATAAAGGGGAATGAGATCTGCAAAGCAGTGGGTGTGTGGCATTCCTTTGATGGACCCTGTATACTGGTTTTAAATTATTCTGTTTGGGATACAGAGAAATGGAGTTCATTTGACAGCCACAAGAATCTGGCCCTCATTTAATTGCATGCAATGAAATCCATCCCCCAGTTGCAGGCAGAAACCCTGCCGTGTGCCTGCGAGGGGGGCGTGCTGTATCTTTTTGTCGGTGTCACTACAAGCTTTTCATTGACTTCTGTGGGACTGCATCATCAGTGTGAGCAAATTTACTCTGGTCCCCCTTCTCAAAGGTGCTGGTAGTCTGGAACTGCTTTAAGTTGAGAGTTAAACTGCTCTTTGTATCTGCTGAAAATCTTCCTAGTTAGTGAATATTAAGCTTATTAGAAGAGCAACTTTTTCTATCGCAGTACGTATGAGCGTAGCTTTTTGCAACAACTACTTGCTGACCTTAAGAAATAAAAATCTATGCTTCTGAATGTGTTCAAGCAAAAATTACCTGGCACTGTCAACAGTAATGTCTTATTAAACTTTAATTTATCAGAATATTTATTACTCCACAGTTACTATTTCTACAATGTAGGTTTTTATAAGCTTTTAATTTTTTTGTTACTGTGAATCAATATTGGGAAACTGTGTACTGACTTTCATGGCATTGACACTCTGTATTCACAGATATAAAAGTGTCATGACTTGGCTAAAGTCTAACTTTTTCAGAGATAAAGTCAATGTGAATTGAAACTTTATTTTTCCTTTCAGAAAAAGCATATAGAGCAGAAATGCCCAGTGTTTTTTATGAACAAATTTATATAGTTGATTGGGTGCAACTAGTATGTCAATTTTATCTCTGTATAGGGTGAGCATATTTCTGAATCCTTAAATTGTTTCCATTACTTTTCAGAAGTGACAGGTAGTTTATCTTGTACTGTACCATGTAACTAACTCTAAAAGTGGTTCAGAGAATTGGAAGAAATTAGATCCATGTTACTTTTCCCAAAGCCAGCACTATGGTATGTACTGTATCAAATCCTGCCTCACAAAGCTGCTGCAGTTGTCCTTGTGTGAATGTCATTCCAGCACAGTTTTTTCCTCTCAAGCCTTTTGGGCTGATGCATATGTATTATGTATCAACTCTGAGGTGATCCTGAGGGAGTTAAGGACAGGGCTGGGGGACGCAAGGGTTTGAATGTGATGGTTTTTCTTGCAGATTGTTCGTGGTGTTCAAGGCAAATGTTTGAGTTCTGTGTGTGACTTGTCTAAGTGTCAACATATATAAAATCAAGTGTGGATGCATGGATGAAAGGCCCAGTTCAAATCAACGAAAAGAGCAGGAATTTTTCCCTTCACATTAAGGAAATAAAATCAAGTTCAGGAATTGTCTACTTGTGTAGACCTGGTGTGTCCGGGATGAAGATGAAGAGATGTCTGTGGTGGGTCATTTAGATTCAGCAGCCACCTACTATATTACAAGGATAACGTTTCAAAGCACGTTCATGTTTTGTTGGATGTTCCTGTTCCCTGTGGAGCCCATTCATGTAAGATCTTTGTGGACAAGGTAGGTATTTGTCCTTACAGTCGCAATTCAAACTATAGAGTTCAGTTAATTCCTCATTATTTGTGTTTCAGTATCCAGGTTATAGATAGCGTCCTTTTGTTGTGGGCAGAACGCTTGCATGTGACGAAGTGGTGTTCTGGCACAAGCCTCGTGCTCTAACTAGAAGATGAGACCACCAGAGACTACTGTGAACCAGTGAGAGAATTCAGTTCCTAATTATCTCTGGCTCATGCCTCTAGACAGAGGGATTTTCTTGGATTCCAATTTTGTGAATGTAATCAGTGGAGGATGCAGCATGTTCCCCTTTCATGTAATTGTTTGGCACCTGAAACTAAGGTTTCATGAATAAATCAGAATTCTACCGCATATACACTTGGACTCTGTGTCGCTTCTCTTGCATATCCATTTTTCATTTAGTGCCAGATCGATGAATGTGGTTTGATGGCTTACCCTCTCCACACGCTCTTTAATAAGGAGTTAGTTGTTGGTGAAATTGTCTGCAGTAGATCCATTCCCTCCCATCAAACTGAAGTCATAGGTTTTCATATGGACGGCCTGTGTTAGGTTTCAGCTCCTTCCCCACTGTCCTCTTGGGTTGTCACACCAGCTGTAGCATCACTAGGAAGCACCTAAGGAAAGGCAACCAGCGCACAAATAATGTGCGCTTATACATAAGGAATAAATGCACGGAGGGTGGTGACCGTCCTGTGGCAGTGTACATCCTCTGCTCTGCCCTTTCTGTGATGCCCTCTTTGGTCCCTGGGGGGCTGGCAGGGAGCCCCTGGCACAGGACATGGGAATTGCAGACGTGTCTGTGGGAGCTGGCTTGTTTTACCTGTTCCACTCTATGAACTTAGAGGGTTGAAAAGCTCTGTGCTGGCAAGTCTCGGAGAGCCAGAGCGGATGACAGGACTCTCATTTCTGTGTCATGCTAACAGGACTTTGACTAAACAGCATGGTATAAATAGGTGCAGGACAAGCATTTTTTAATTTGCAGCAAGCAAACTTTGTGTCCGTGTGAGTCAGGGAGGTTTCTCTGTGTTAAAGAAATTTCCCTGCCTTATGCATTTCACATTTAAATATCCCGTTTGTTTTTATTTTAAACTAATATGCTCTTTTTGGTTGCTTTTTACACCTTGCCCAATGCTGGCAGTGAAAGTAAATGACAGCTTTGCTTTTGGTGTTATTAATTTTCCACATTAGAAATGAGGTCCTAAATGCGGCATTAACATTTAGCTTGTAAGCATCAGAAGGGGATGTTATTTAAAAGAAATAAGATTAGATGGCTGCCACTGGAAACTTTGGAGTAAAATGTCATTAGAGCGTACTGACTGACATTGAGGCTAGATTTGGAAACTTAATATTTCAGTGTTTTTCCTCCTGACAAATTTGAATCTCTGGATTAAAAAAGCTGAGTATGACCACTTATAAAATGCTGACTTAAAAAAAAAAAAAAAAAAGGGCTGCGCACACAAATGCGTGTGGATGCACACATGCACCCATCTATCTTCGCAGCCCCTACAAAGTCTGTAGTTGGTAGCCCAGGTAATCCAAATGCGTTGATTTCTGAAGTGCAAACCCGTTTTTCCTAACAAGGCTACTGTAAGGAATATGAAGTTCTTTGTTATTAAAAGAAATCCCAGAAGTGCCAAGGGCTCCACGTAGGTGCCTTTGTTATTTTACTAATTGAAACATATAGTCAGTGTGGTTTTTCATTTCTATTATTTCTTCTCAACTTATATGTGTTTGGAAACATCCAACCTGAGAGAAGTAATGATTTTATGAATTCTTTCTAGCCTGCGGAAGAGCAGGAATTTTTATGGGGGTATATCAGCTTAAACAGTAAGGGCCTCTTCAAGGTAGCCTTCATCTTGTTTGTGCCAGGCTGTAGACACTGAAGGATGACTTTGCATCCGTTACTATCAATCACTGCTTCACACTTCTATGAAAAAACTTAAAAGAAGGTGCTGGGGGAAATGGAAAATACAAACAATGCAATCAAGCAGAATTTCTCACGGCACTGTGATTCCAGGGGTTTGGGAGATGGTAACTCTAGCCAACAAATGGCATTGAAGATAGGTGTACCGCACCATGGGAAAACAGGTGTGAAATGCTCACATCCTGTAAATGTTGTCTGCTCTTCGTTTTGCAATGATAAGTAGCCTTGATTTCAAGGACGTGAGTAAAGTGATCTGTGTGTGGTTTTGCAGGATCTGGCCCCCCTTCTCTCTCTCCTCTAGTAGGTGAAAGAGGAGGATATGGTCCTTCTCAGCTGTGCTTGATCTGCAAAGGAACTGCTGCTGCTGCTTTGAATGTTGTCTCAGGCTAAAAGATGCCATCCTTAGGAATCTTAATATCAAAAGATTGCATCTTTTTATGTCACTTGGCTGAGTAGTGGGAGACGATGGTTTTTAATTGCGGAGTCCACACATAATAACTCACAAGGAATAAAAGGCTTTGTTGGGTTTCAATCCACTTCTCAAACACATTGTACCCTGTAAAAAGCAGAGAACTGTGTTTTTTTTTCCCCTAGTTTTATTTTAAAAGCCAACACTTCCTATTAATTTGTAAGACATTCTGACAATTCAAGATATGTTTTGTAAACGGTAAAAAGGTGGGTTTCAGGACCCTCAGAGTAATGCCTTCTGAATTCACGTAACAAATTACATTGTAGCTAGTCATTTTCATGTTTTTTTGGCTGATAAATGATTATATAAGGGGATCAAAAAGTGTAAAATGGATAACTTGTAGGGATTTTTGGATTAGGGAAGGTAGACATATAATTAATAAGGTGGCTATAATTGGATCCCATGGATGATCTTTACTGTAATACCTGGTCTTAAAACAAAGAGCTTTAGGTAGTTAAAATCCTTTTAAAGACTATTTGCGTTATTGTGCTTTAAAGTTGATTGGTATGCAGGCAGAACAAAAATGTCTGTATTATCTGAAGTGACCTGGCACGGAATAGCACATTCTGCACCCACACTGGTGGGTACCAGGAGCCGAATATGTCCTTCTAGTAATCTGTATTTTTACAGTCCGTGTTGGAAGTGAGAGTGGAGAATTTATAGTAACTGAGGGGGAGGGAATTAACACTTTTTAAACACTTGGTGATTAATGAAATGTGTCAGTTGGGGTCATAAATATAAAACTGATAAAGCCTGTCTTAATTATGTATTTTGGTCTTGATTAACTTCTAAAATATATTTGAGTTTCCATATGGGGATAAGCACTTTATCTGTGGAGTTAAGTGTGTGTATGTGTGCACATAATTATGAAGTTGATGTAACTGCTAATCAAGTGGGACAAATACACCAGAGAATCAGGGTGGCTACTGACACATGTACTCTGCCTCCCAAGCATTGCTGTGTCCTACTCTCTCGGTTCAGTAATTGTTGCAGGATCAGTCAGCTGGATGTTGTGCAAAGTTCCTGACACCATTGCACTGGCAATCCTGTGGACCGTGCTGGCTGATCTCTGCTTCTCCACCTTTCTTCTCTTCCCGAACCAGACTTGGTGGTCCTTTGTGGCAAGTTTGGGGAAGCTGGAATAGGATCAGCATGGCTGCCTGCTAGGCTGTTGGGTTTGGGGTTTTGTTTTGGGCAAGCCATAAGATTTTATGACTTTTTCTGAAAGGAGTACATTGATGAGTGGTTTGAATTTGCTGATGGATTGATTGCATGAGGTCTGCGTGATTGACTGGAGGAGTCAATGATTGCTTTTCAGTTGATTTTATTGAGCCCTGGGTCAAGTCTACTGTGCCAGAGCAGAAGCTTTTTGAATTGCATAAAGGGCACACATCCCCCATGGTGGTAGAAATACAGGATTGCAGTCTTGGATGGAGCTCTGAACTGTTTCTCCCCTGTAAATCTGGGTCAGCTCCATTGACTTGGTTATATTAATTCTGGATCAAAGCTACTGTAACGACAAGTAGAATTTGTCCCTCTGTGTCTTCCTACAGAGCAATATATAATAGAAAAACAGCTTTGCTTTTCTGCTTTCTCACTTATTTGTCCTTCACAGAGTACTTCTGCATTCAAGTGAATGGTAGCTTTTTCCCCATAGAGATACATGCTTGAAATATTGAAAGGGGTGCTGTCTATTTTCATTAGTTTCAGTGGAAATGACATTGACAGATAAGCTGTATGTAACCATTAGCATGCAGGCCATCAATATGATCGAAGTCTTCTGGTCCTGCTGTAGAGCTTCTCTATCCCATGCAGAAAAGGCTATTAATATTTCTGGTGTGACAGCAAAAGTGTAATTGCATTAAAGAAAAAACTGGGAAAAAGTTGGGGCTTCTGGAGCTGTTAACTATTTTGAGATAAAACTCTTTTGAGATACCAGATGAGCTGAAATGGATGATATGACAGACATGATTTAATTAAAATCATCTTCATATTTGGCTGTCTTGATCCAGCTTTTTTTTTTCTCCTCAGAACACATCAGTGTTTCTGGTGAGTCTTTCCCAATTCTGTTGCCTATTTCCTGAACGCTTTTCTTAAAATCTTCCAGAGTAGAGAAAGGAGAATTTTTGCAGAGGATGCCAGGACAGTTTGCAAAACAAAAATATACACGGGGCTATTGTGTCTGAATGATTAGTAATGCACAAAGCCTATACATCAGTCTAATGTCAGTGACTTACAACCTCATCTATCTCAAGAATGCTGTAACCAGCGTGGTAACACATTACTGTGAGAACTCTTTGTGCAACTAGAAATGCGTCTCATTCCCTCCAGTGTGGTTGGGCACCAAGGGAAACAGGCCATAATTCTTGTATGTCCAAACTAGGTTGGGTTGTTTCCCATTGTCAGTCTTTACATAGACTTTTTTCCCCTTCGTTTTAGTTTTCTTTGTACTCTTTAGACTATTGCTTGTTTCTACTTCATTGGGATGCGATGTGACCAAGAGAGATTTATTTCATGCTCCCTTTCCAGCTGTGAGGGGATCTCTTGTCATCAGATTGTACCCCAACTGCTCTTACCTTGCCAGAATGGTTTGTGCCTGGTGTACTTCTCCAGCACTGTGGGAGCCTGCTGAATGTCAAGCAACGTGTGTTGTGTATTGGTTAATGGCAAGACTGTGCTTTCCTGCTACCTGCTGCAGTTGAAAGCTTTCACTAGCAGGAAGTTAGGAGCAGTATTTCTAGAAATCTTTGAGAGTTTGGGCCCAAGTCTACTCTGCTTCTGTGGTAGTAATACTTTGCTTTAATCAGAAGGCTTAAAAATGTTCCACAAAGTAGGCCCATGCTTTCTTTTTCACTCTACAGCTAAGGAAACTGAGGCATGGACAGGAAGGGTACGTGTGCAGGGATTTGGTTAATCGTTTCCCACCAGGTCAGTGGCACATTCAGGAATAAAACTTGAGGGTAGGATGGTTTTGTGGAGCCTGACGCTTGCATGATCCAAGGACTGTAATCCCCTATAGGGCTGGAATAGACCATAGTGCAAACTAGATGTCAGGCACAACCAAAGTCCCAGCACTCAGCCCAAGGGACACCACTGCAACCCCATCCAGGTGTGCTCTAGGCTTGTGAGGATGACTGTTGTGGACAGTCTTGTGTGTCCTTTGTAGTGCTCCTGCCAGGAAGATGCTCCTGTTGCAGATACATGGAGCTTTGAGAGCTCCTTTTGAGCTCTCCTGTACAAGGTGTTGCCTCCATGGGACCATGAGTTGTGCCCCAGGGCATCTGAGTCCTGATGCTAAGGTACAGACATGCTGTTCTTGGTTCTACTACAGAGCAGACATAAACGTTCTTGCTTCTAATTTTTCACTGTGTTTTGCCTTTATGTTTAGATTTCTAAAGTGTAACTCTTCCCTGTGTATGCCCTGACAAATATTGAATGGCCTTTCTTTTCTGGATCAGAAGTTGAAGGCATACTTGAAGGAGAAACATCAAAGGCCCTCACTAGCTCTTGGGAAGTAATTCTAGTTAGTGGCTTCTAATACTTCAGCATTGCGCTCCCAGCTTGAAGTCGGGTTACATAAATAGAGCTTGGAAGCAAGGAGCAAAATATCCACCTTTTCAAGCTGAGTACAGCGAAGTTTCCTGTGTAGGAAACAACTGACATCTTTCGTGTTTCCATTGCTTGAGAGATGTAGTCATTGACTAGGAGCATAGTGTTGCCTAATGAAAGAGGGACACTGAAGCTCAGGAAACTGGGTTTCTCCTGCCAGTTCTTTCCTGCCCCGTGCAGACAGCATTTCAGCTACTTTATTCTTCAGCTACCTTCCTCCTTGCACTATCTAAGCAACAGGCAGCCTTTTCTTGTTCTGGAAAGGTTATCTTCTGTGTAGTGTTCAACAAAGAAAAGTGGTTGTCTAGGTGAAAGTGTGTGGTGCGTTGACCCTGGCTGGATGCCAGGTGCCCACCAAAGCTGCTCTATCACTCCCCCCCCTCAACTGGACAGGGAAGAGAAAATATAACGAAAGGCTCATGGGTCGAGATAAGGACAGTTTAATACATCAAAAGCAAAGGTTGCGCATGAAAGCAAAGAAAAACAAAAGATTTTATTCTCTACTTCCCATCAGCAGGCACTGTCCAGCCACTTCCCAGCAAGCAGGGCTTCAGTATGCGTAGTGGTTGCTCCGGAAGGCAAACATAAATAACGAATGCCCCCCCTTCCTCCGCTTCCTCCTAGCTTTTATTGCTGAGCAGATGTCATATGGTATGGAATATCCCTTTGGTCAGTTTGGGTCAGCTGTCCTGGCTATGTCCCCTCCCAAGATCTTGCCCACCCTCAGCCTACTGGTGAGGGGGGGCAATGTTGAAGAGACAGCCTTGATGCTGTGCGAGCCCTGCTCAGCAGTAGCCAAAACACTGATGTGTTATCAGCACCTTTCTAGCTGCAAATACAGAGCACAGCACTATGAAGGCTGCTATGGGTAAAATTGACTCCATCTCAGCCAGACCCGATACAAAGTGTCATGGGCAATGCCATTATACAAATGTCTACTGAGAAGTCACATTATGGTTTGGATGTAGACAAACTGAGATGGAGGCCATGTCTGAGCTTAGAAATCTCTTTTCTGGAATAGAAGCCTGTCTTACTCTAGATAGCTTTGTGCTTGGACAGCTTTTGCCAGTGAAAGTTTTACTGGATTGATGATTGATATAGATGACAAAAAGGCCTGCCTCTTCCCTTTTTGTTTTCTTTTGCCTTTGTGTCCAGGTCTACTAGAAGTTTTGCTGGCAAATCTAAGTTTATTTAAAAAAAAAAAAAGAGCGCATACAATAAAACCATACCCTTTTTATGGTCTTCCTATGTCAGCAAAGCTCTTAAGTGTCAATCAAGGCTGATGTGCATGATCCATCCTGGGTTTTTACTCACACACCCATGATTAACATATCTGTAAATTAAAATATTGCCTCTCTGTAAAATATATTGTCCCTGCACTTTGCTCATTCTTATTTTATTGCAGTTTTAACATCAAAGTTCCTATCACTTATCAAAAAGGTAACATCAGTGATCTGTGTGAGGGGCTCCAGCTGCTGGCTGATGGTCTCCCAGACCCTTCCCTTTTAGACCTCCATGTTCTCTGTGGTGGCTGTGGGACATTGCTGGTGTTCATTCCTTGAAACAGAAATCTCTGGTATAGCATTTCATGAATGTGTTTGCTACTGCTCAGAATGGCCTCAGATTTAAATCTAGCATCTTTTTCTGTTTCTGTGGAGGTCTGGAGCATGAGAAGTAATGCTTCATGCAAGGCTGTTCAAGGTGGGGAAACTGATGCTACTTAACATGTTTGAAAGGGTATTTTCTACGTCAGTCTTCAGAAGTTTTTTGTTTACATTTCCATCTTTCTTGCTGAACATGTGTGACTGTTTCCCACAAGTGCACAGGACTAACAGCTGTGGTCTATGAGCTGCAGTGAGGCATTTTGAAGAGACAGACCTTTTGTCAGCACTACAAGGCATCTAGGAATACTTATCTTCCTGCCTTTTCCCTCCCCTGCTGATCTGTAAGTCTCTGTCCCCCCTCACAGTCAAACAAGCATAGCAAAAAAAACGTACCTGCGTCTGAAATTCTGGGGTTTGCTTCTTGCGTCATCTGTCAGAGATTAATTTTGCATTGAATTATGAAAAATGTTGCTCTGTTGCAAATTGTGGCTGGTACTAGATTGCCAGCACACTACATCTGTGTTCGAATGTTCAGGAAAGGGGCTACTTTAAAATTTCAATTATAGCCTAAAAATACATGGGGACTCTTTTTTTCACGTTGAACTTCCTTGCTGGAAATAGCAGGGTTGCGTCACGTTTGTCATCTTTTCTAGCTGTAGGCAGTTTTAAGCACGACGTAGTCATGTAGCAAACTGGAAAAATGTACACCCATTGTCCTCAAGTGAAGGCATGTAGGAACGGCACTATGGCTGCATCAAATACCATGCATGTGGAAATTAAAGGAGCTGATTTTTGAGCAGACAACCAGTGTTTACATGTTTAATTTATGTAGTAGCCCTTTCAGTTCCCATCTGTTCCTGTGCCCTTTGGGAAGCGAGTTTGCCATTTTTTAACAAGCAAAGACGTTGTGAAGTTCAGGGAATAAGACTCGGATTTTTTTTTACTTGCTGCTTTCTTCATCTCTGTTATAAGATGATCCTTAGGGAGAAGAGCTTGACCCCAGGAAGGAGGGAAGCTTTGTCTTCCTGGGCTGCCAATAATCTGTCGCTACAATAGAAGGTTGAGAGGTCAAAATTGCAAGTTAAGCGCTTACGGCCCAAATGTATCTCACTTTCTCATATGCAAGCAAGGCAGCTGCCAGGGGGTCATGCTGTAAATGAACATGGTCTGAGAACCCCATGTTTGTGTTTCTGCATCCATGGCTAAAGTACGGCTGGGACTTCTTGTGAAGGACTTTTATCCAGAACAGAGGGTGCAAATACGGAGTTCATATTCAAGTGGACCATAGCAATTAGCTGGCAGGAAGGAGGGGTCGGTTCCTGCTTTGTTTTTATCTCTGTCCTTGCTCTTCTGCAGCACCAGGGCACTCTTACCTTCATGGCTCTGCTGAAGCAGAGTCCTGTGGCAGGCACACCACAGACCAGATCTTGAGGGCAGGAGTCTGATGTGTGTGACATGCAGTGGCAACACTGACACATGTAATAGAGCTGCTCTGAACCTGTCTAGTTCAACATAGATAGGGGTAGCCCCAGCACAATAGAAAAGCAAGTTATTGCTGAAAACAGTTGCTGGCTACCAAAACTGGTAATTCTGACAGATCTATTCAAACTCAAGCGTGAGTCTGTGTTTGACCCCAATTACCACTTCACTTCTGCATTGCTTTGAAATGAGCTTGTGTGCAGATACAGGCTTCATGGGAACTCCAAGGTATGGATGGAGAGAACACTCACACTTTCCTTACTGCTGAAGTAAGGACACATACATCCCTGTCTGTGGCACAGTGAGCCAAACATGGATTGTCCATAGCTTCCCACTTGTGTTCTTCACTGCCTATCTCATATTGCCTTATACCAACACCATGAGCTTGTGCTTGGTCAGCTGGCCTCCTTCCTAGGCTAGATAGATGTCCTGCTTTGTAGGGCGTTAGGCTGAGCTGCTACTATGAGCAGGGTGGACTCAAGGTGTCTGTGTCAGGATGAGCCGTGCCCCAGCTCTGTTCTTGGACAGTGCTGCTAACAGTGGCTTTTGTGGGTAATCTGCTTTGTTGGGAGACTAGGTTGCAGTAAAATGGCCAAATCAGTAAAATTAACCTCCTTCCTAGCATATGCCTGTAACCATTCTGGAAGCAGTTGGAGGAGCTGGGAGTTGCATTCTCTGTCACCAGGACCATCTCTTACTTCCCAACTTGCACGTCCCTGTTCTGCTGACATTGCCCAAAGACGTGGGCGCTCAGTAGTAAGCCTGGAGCTTAGTAGGTTGAACAGACTCCAGGTGAATTGCCTTATACTGTGGTGTGTGATTAAACTAGAGGCATAAATCAATGAAGTGTCTGGTATTTTCCGCCTCTTTTATTGTTTGGGTCCAGACGATTTTTTACTTCCTGGTCAGAAAGTCAATGTGTTCCTTGCAAACTTTTAATGAGTTATTTTTACTGCAACTTTGCTTCTTTTTATCCCTTTTTTCTTTTAACACGGGGGAATATAGGTGTAAGGGAGCAGCAGGAGCGGGGCTCCCCACGAGGGGGGATGAGATGGGAGTCGAGGGTGAGCCCAGGGTGGGGAGTGCCCTCAATGATGGGGTGCAGCCCCACAGCACCCAGGCAGGGTGGTGACAGGCTCTGGCTGTGGTCCCAAGTAGGGTGAGGTAACAAGTTGAGAATATATCCACCCAGAAAACAGGGCCTAACTGTAAAGAAGATACGATGTCTGTCCAAGAAGACCAGCCAGTAAGTTTGGACATCAGGAGAAAAGGCTGGACATAGGGCCACCCATGACATAGCTTAGGTCAGGACTGGGTACCCAGGCCTGAGCTTAAGTAGGCACAGGGGCTTGTGGACAGGGGGTGTGGATGGGGGTTCCTAGGGAGGTTGGTCAGGGCAACTAAGGTCTGTTGGTGCCCACAGGGCCCTGGCAGTAGGGTTGCTAGCTCATTTTCATGATCTACTAACTTACCAACTTCTGAAAAAAGTACTCTTGTGACAGGCATCACAGATGGCCTTGCGCTGCAGAGGAGCCCAGAGACAAGTGGTAGGCAGTGAGAAGAATTGGCTGTGCCAGTTGTTCCACTACCATGATCACACAAAACATCATTTATGTTTTGTGTAATAGGTTACAGTTAATCTTGGCTTTTAGACTTTCCCAGTTTTGGATGTTAAATGCGAAGATGCTTTGGGAGCGGGGGAGGAAAGGCATCTCAAACCACAACATAGAAACATGTAGCAGTTATAGCCAGGAACACCTCATGCCTGCTGAGCAGCTACTTCTTCAGACCTGGTGAACTTAGTTATCCTTCAGATGACCAGAACAACATCTGGTGTAATCCTGGGATTTGCAGCATTGTTAAAATATTTAAGCCCACAGTTTGGGAAGAGATGGGTGTAAGAGGACAAAAGGTTGGTGGGTTATGAACTTGTAGGTTCTCTGATCTTGTTCTGTTGAGGGGGATAGAGTCCGTACTAGGGGAATCTATTTCATCATGAATATTTAATTCAAAGGAAGACTAGTTACTTTCTGCTAAATGCATACACATAGCCTGGCACATGTTCATAGAGGGGCAGGACTGACTTTCCAAGTGTGCAGTCCCTGGCAGTGTTAGTTGGTGACGTGCAAGTACGTTGAAGGTCATGGCTTTTGTTGCTTCCTCCTCTTCTGCCATGAACTTGCTGCCCTCTTTGTCTGATTTGCTGGCTCTGGTGGTGCTGGCATGCAAACTACACCAGCATGCTACTCCATGCTGGACCATTCTTCATGATTAATGTTGGTATGCCTCTCGAGCTGGAACTGCTGGTGAAGCAGGCAAAACCTAATCAAAGCACGTACCTAATTGGATTTTTAGATCGTGCTTTAAAAATGTTGGATTTTCAAATACTCCCATACCCTCCAAATAGTGAGGAGAAATGTGTCACCAGGTAGTTTTTGAGTCAGAATTTAAGCAGAATTAAAAAGAGATTACTGAACTTAATATTATTAAAAGAAATGCTTTCATTAAATAAAGAACACCACTGGAACCTGTGGATGCATGTAGGAAGTGTGCTGACCCATTGCCTGCAGCTTGACGTTAAGGCAAGAGAAGTGCTTTTGCAAGTATGGAAAAAGGGAGCTGATGCTCACTGGGACTTCCTTACTCTTGGCTGTTGTCATGGTTTAACCCCAGCCAGCAACTAAGCACCACGCAGCCGTTTGCTCCCTGTTCCCCCCTCCCAGTGGGATGGGGAGGAGAATAGGGGGAAAAAAAAAAAAGGTAAAACTCGTGGGTTGAGATAGGAACAGTTTAATAACTAAAATAAAATCTAATAATAACAATAATAATACAAATATAATAGCAATAATAATAATTGTAATGAAAAGGAATATAACAAAAAGAGAGAAATAACACCCAAGAAAAGACAAGTGGTGCACAATGCAACTGCTCACCACCCGCTGACTGATGCCCAGCAGCAATCCGCCCCTCCCGGCCAACTCCCCCCAGTTTATATACTGAGTATGACGTTCTGTGGTATGGAATATCCCTTTGGCTAGTTCGGGTCAGCTGTCCTGGCCTATGCTCCCTCCCAGCTTCTTGTACACCTGCTTGCTGGCAGAGCATGGGAAACTGAAAAATCCTTGACTTAGGATAAGCACTACTTAGCAACAACTAACACATCAGCATGTTATCAACATTATTCTCACACTAAATCCAAAACACAGCACTGTACCAGCTACTAAGAAGAAAATTAACTCTATCCCAGCTGAAACTAGGACAGCTGTGCAGAAAGTTCGTTTGGAGGGACGGGATTGTAGTTCCAAGGGAGCGAGCAGAAGAAACATATGTGGGTTCAGCCAAGAAGTGTCAACCTAACTAGCAACAGATTCCATGGTTTGCATTGGAATAATAAAGGGAGAAGTAAAATTATAAGTATTAATTTACATTTTTATCCTTTTGCTATGTATCCTAGTTAATTTGCAAATGAATATTCTTTTGCGGTGTTGCCTGTCAATCAGGTGCTTTTCACTCTGCCAGTTACCACCTTGGGGTGGGTTGTCAATGCTAACAAATACTTCAAATTAAATTGTGAGGTAACAGGTACAGGTGAGAACAGTTTATCTCCAGCAGTAAGGACAAGTTCCCCTAATTCTCAATTACGTGTCATTCAGTTCCATTATGACGGGAATTTATTAACCTTGTCTTATGAGCAATTTAGTATGCCACTTTCTACTGCTGAAGATTACATTTTTGTGATGCATTATTGATTAATATTGTTAGTGTTTGTGTTTTACCACCGGTTATTCTTGGCTGTAATTTCTGTCTTGTGCTTGACTGCTTTTCCCTTTTCCTTTTACTGAAATACGTTATTCAGGGGCAATATCTTAAGGAAGATGTTTCCACCTGTGCACAGGACTGGGAAGCATACATACTTACTTGACAGGATGGCCAGAAAGACTTGGAAGCCATAGGAGAGTTTCTTAGGACTTTTCTAGCAAGACTGACTGACAAGTGGGGTTTGTTTAATATTTTTATTTTGATCTTTACAGCATTGCTGTAGAACAGCAATAGCATAGGCAGTCATGCTGCTTGGCTTTGCCAGTGACTGTTACAATGCTAGAAGTAAGCTACAGGCTACCAGGGTTGCCAGTTCTCTTGTCTTGAAGGGAGGCAAGAAGAGAAAACAGATACATCATTGACATGAGAGACAAATGCTTCTTGTTTTATCTTCATATAGTACCAAAAAAATTCTCCTGATTTATGTTAGTTTGAAAGAGACAGATTTTATGGCACCAAAGAGCTTAGTCTTGAGCTTGGAGTTCTAGTGAAGCCAAACCTTAACTGGAGTTTAAGTGGAAAGTTTGTCAAGTGATCTGGCTGTAAAAAGTTAGATCTCAGGAAAGAGAATTTAAATTTATGTCAGTTTATACAGTGTTAATCTCTGCAGAGCAGATCTTAATGCAAGACTGACAATTTGGGTCATGTTTGAAATTGATTCAGAGATTGGTCCTTGATCATTTTAGATCCAGTTCCAAAGCTGACTTGTGAGTTGGAATTGAGGATCAAAGCCTAAATGTCACTTCCTTTCAAGCTCGAGGGTCAGACTGAAGGGTGTTGTTTTAAAGTGGGTTTTTGTTGCTTAGTGTAACTTCAAGTGCAAAATACACCATTGTACTGAAAATCTCCAGTCTTTGAGGCTTAAAAGACTCATTGAAGATGAAGGTGAAGCTGTTTGTGTACTTGTAAGCGTTATAAGAAGAGACCTCAGTAAGAATGAAAAAGTGCAAGTGGCACGGAGAACTCTGGCAAAAGAGAAACATTGCTATGGAGTTAAAAGATGAATGTTTGAAGGCAACGACTTTGCCTGTGTTTGAAGTTGTAGCATTTGTGAGTAAGGACGTGCTGCCCTCTTGCAGGGAGGGAGGCTGGGCAGGATTTGTTAGCCTCAAGAGGACAGCAGCTTTGGTAGGATATAGTCACTTTTAGCTGCCACTGCATCAATGGATAGAGCTAATGTGCTTATGGTTAATACAGTGAGGAAAAGCCAATGCAGAGAATGTTTAGAAACATGCTTACATGTAACTGTAATTTACACCTTAAATCACCCTTACAGACACAGCTTTCAAAACCAAGTCATTGGCAGAGCTGAAGCGGAGATGGGAGTTTTCTGTCCTTCTTGGACATGGGGAAGAACACTCATCACATATAATCCTCTTCTTGCCTTTCCTCACCTGTGTGATGTACTACAGGTACTGCAGCGCAGGTGTACAGCATGACAGCTGGAAGGTGAGGACAAACAGAACGGGACCATCAGGAGGTCACAAGTGGAGGGCATAGGGAAATGCTACAGAAAGAATTGAGGGTAAAACAGTTAAATGCGCATGCAAAGAGGGAGTCTGTTCATTCGCTTGAACTCTTTCTATGTTTCTTACGTTAGTTATCTGTATATCATCTGCTGCGTGTCACCTGCATAGAGTTGGCTTTGCTCTGGTCCTAGCTGCTCCCGCTCCACTGCTCTGCTAGCTCTGGCACTTGCCTGTTTGATAAGGCAGTTCATCAGAAAACTTTTTTTTTTTTTTGGAGGGGGTGTGTGCGTGCATGCGTCCCAAGTAGTTGGTAGTGAGTGTAATGCCTTGGGCCAGTAGGTCAGTGTGGTGCGGTGAGCTGCTGGGGAGGCGTGGGCGCAAACAGGCGGTTAGGTCAGAGTCGCTGACACCGTGCGCAGTTGCAGCCAGATGGACCTCTCAGTGAGCTGTCAGTGTGGCCCTACCCTGACTCCATCAGAGCTGATGAGTTTCAGCAAGAAGCAGATTTACTGTCTGCTTTTAATAAGTTTCTTCCTTCTATTTTCCCTTTCCAGTAAGTCAGTCTTGAGTGGACTGTAACAGAGCCAGTTAAAGATCGGTATAGTGAAGAGGCACATCTGTTTAGAAATTGCAAAGAATGAAACGTTTGGCAATAACGGATGTGTCTTTTTTGGCAGGATCCAAAGAGCTTGGAAAGCGTTTTTTTTTTTTTTTTTCATTAGCAATCCAAGTTTTATCACTGCTCCTGTGTTTTGGAAGCTCTCTCAGCGAGGATGAGATGATGTAATTGCATAAATCCAAGATTTCCTATTGTTTATGAAGGACAGAAGCTTTGGATGTGGACTTGGTGCTGAAACTGTGCTGGTTCTAGGTCACCTTTACATCTCCCTTGGGCACAGAGAGCACTGAAAGCCAAGAGGATCTGTGTTGGTCTGAGCTGCTTTAGGTTCTGCTGTCAAGCAGAGGCTTCCAGGGAATGCTTTGTTATGTGGACATGGATGAAATGAAAAGGGTTTTCTTTTATTTTCATTTAATTTTTTTATTCCAAGCTCAGTGTAAGCTCTCTGCACCTCCAGCATGCCCCTAACAACATATCATTTTTGGTGGTTCTAGGAAAACTTAGAGGGTTTTGTTTAAAACTGTCTCTGGTGGCTTTGAACTAGCCCCAGAGTCTTAATTAAACATTTTCAGTCAGGCGTGACTCCACAGTGAGTGAAATCCTTTGCCTTTGGTGTTTTGTTTTATTTAATCACTAGACTATTTCTTTATTTAAAACACTGTGGCATTTTCATTCGACTTCCTTTGTTAGCATTAGGAGAGCTTCCATTAAAAATTATTAGCCAATCTTTTCCTGTCTTGATTCAACTTTTCATTCTTAGTGACCTGTTCCTTCCTGAATCTTTCCTTTTTCCTATCTCCTGCTGCAAACTAGATTGTTTTCAAAGCATATGTTGCTTTTCTGTTCTTTATCCTTTTCCCTGAACCCTTATTTGTATTCTCTTCACTCTCTCTAGCCTTGCTTTACATAGAAGTCAGCTATTGCTCAGTCACCCACCAGTGGTTTTATCACAGGAGTAAGTGTGGGTAAAACCTCTTTGAAGAGTGAAAAGTTGCGCTGTCAAAGGCAGCTTTGGGGTCCCTGTGAAATATTTCCAAATTCAGTTAGGAGTTTTATTTGAACACATAAAAATATCTGAACAGCATACGTAGAGCAGGTTTTGGAAACATCTTTCTCCATTCTCACTAGGTTAGATTTGCAAGCTCTGTGCTTTCTGACAACCCACGCACTAGTTTGCTTGCTTAAGGAAATTCAAACTGAGAGTCCTGTCTGGTTTTACCCAATTGAGATGAGAATTAGTGTTCCTCAGGTGGCTCCCAGTGAGGTAGAGGAATTAAACTTGTGACTCCCCACTTTTCAGAAGGGAACCCATGGCACTGAGCTGTGGGGTTGCTTGGGATTGGCGTCCTCTCCATCTTGCAAAGCTGTCCTACTTGGCCAAGAGGGTCAGCCAAAGTGACTGTATATCCTGGTGGTTATGCCATTTCCCTCCAGCACCTTTAATCACTGTCTTCAATGAACAGTTTAATAGTTTCTTGCTTTCATATCTACTTTGTGTCTGAAAAATTCAGCAAAATGAGAGAGGAAAAAACTTAAAAGCTTTGGGGGGGGGGGAATTCTGATAAACTCTTTATTTAAGAACAAATCAAAAGAAAATTTTCTCATGGTTTTGCCACTGAACTACAACAATCTTTTTTTATAGCATGGCTTTATAGGATCATTATCAGCTGGCTGACCTACAGCATCTGAAATTGCCAGTTCTCCATGGGGAAGTTCAAAGTGCTTGGCAGCTCAGTTCTGGGCTCTGCCTTTCGCTTCCCTGTTACTGTCATTAGCCTGGCTTGATTACACTTTTCAGACTCCACGACTGAGATATTGAGATTGGAATGTGGCCCATCATCTGAGAAAACAGAGAATTTCATATGTAAAATATTTACAAAATGCTAATAAGTTCTTAGACCTCTAACCAAATGGTAGTCATATGTATTATTTACTTAATACAAAATCCACCCTTCTGGGGTGACAACCAATCCTCCTCCCCAGGCACCCCTGTTTACTCATCTAGCTACATGAATCTTAAAGATCATCCACTGAGTCATCCTGGTCCATGCTGAGTGCTTCTCGACCCACCCACTTATCTGCATCCTTTGCTGCTTACACATTGTGCTGCTAGGTATAGCTGCGGTTATATTAGGATCTCTATGTGGTGGGAAACCTGTGAGCAAAGTGGGACCTAATTCGAACCCAATCTCTGAAGAAAGCATGCAAAGTTGAATTCAGGACTCTCCTCTATAAGCCAGCCAGTTAAGTGTGAGATGCCTCCTTGCATGTTTTGTTGCAGACAGGAAAGAGGTTGGGTTTGAATCGTTAGAGTAGCATTTGTTGTGGTGTCTGGACCTCATCAGCACTATCTGACAGTAGGCCCAGGAGGCTGTAAAAATAGTAGTTTAAGCTGCTGAATACTCCCCGGATTACTGGGTGAGGGCCTCATGCTGGAAACATTTGCCTGTATCGGTACATTTTGCACTTATGTGCAGTGCCATGATGCATTTTTGATTTATTTTGTTAGTAGGAAACCTGAAACCTCTTCTAAGTTGATGTAAAATAGATGACACTGAATGATGTTGAGATGAAGAACTAGAATGTAGTCCATGTTAATTTTGTTGGTGAATTGTGCATGCAACTTCTGTATCTAATATAAGTGAACAACACTAAAATAGATTCAGCATGTGCTTTATGTTGGCTGAGGGGATGCAGGGCATTAATGCTAATTTGTGACAATGAGTATGAAGTATTGGTAGGCAAATGAGGGTGTTCCCATTATAAACATGTTGTTTCAACATGCCATGCTTTTGCTGCTGCATCTAGTGCTTACGATGAAGTTTAGGAGGTTATTTAAATATAGGTTAGTGCTAATGTAATGAGCTGGAAGCTTAATTTGTGTTGTCCCTGTTGTGTTTCAGAATTTCCTCTTCTCTTCTTTCCCCATCCCTCTCCCTGGGTATGTGATAGCAGTGACCAGTTGTAAGTCATCCTTTTTATCCCTAAAGTTTCTATTGTGTGATTTTTGGTTTTGATGTAATTTGGTAATATCTGAGTTCAATTGACGAATGTATCAACACCATGTGGGATCTACAGCAATGTCTGGTAATAGCTGTTAATGCACAGTGGTTTCCAGTGTTGCATTCGTAGTTCTCTGAAGGTCTAGGCAACTTTGAAAGAGCCTAAAAAGCGATTTAAAGTAAGCAAATCTGTATGTGCTGTTAGACCAAATCTGAAACTTCTTAAGGGGCTGCATGCTCACTGGAAAACTTTAAGGACTGCATATGGAAAAAACTTGAAATTCACTGGTGTTGGCACACTTTGTCCTTTCCTCCACACTGCAGGAGCAGCATTGTACTGAAGCAAGGAACTTCAGTTTTCCCCAAATATTTTTTCCTTTACAGATTTCTAATAGTGTGATGGATCTAAGTGGGGATGGTGAATGGGAGAAGGGAATTTAGAAGGCAGACCCTTTGTGTAAAGCTTTTTGCTCCTAAGAATTGTGGTTGTGCTTTGAGCCTTAGGTTTAATAGATCTTTGGCCATGCTCACCTTGTGGCAGGTGTGGTTTGGCCTTTCTTGATCAGAAAAAAGTGTCACCCTTCTCCCAGGCAGAGGACCAAAGTGGTTGACTCTGCCTTAGCAGAACTGGTGATTCCAGATGGATACCAGGATCCTAGAAAATGCTCTCTAAAGGAAAAGCATAGAAAGTTGGATTTTAGAGCAATAAGATGTAGCTGCACTAAAAAGTTGTGCAGGTGATTAAGAAAAAACAAGTGTAACTCTTGGAGAAGTTCAATGTTGATAGCTAGGATATGATAAAGTGATATAAATAAAAAAAAATCTATTTCATATTATATATTTGGAGAAATGAGGTGGTTACCGTGCAGAGGGAGTACCTTTATGCTTTCCACAAAAAAAAAAAAAATGTAGAGATGGAGAAGAGATGAAGAGCTTATGTTGTTGAGCTACATTTCAAATATGATTATGTTCCAGGGCAGATGACCAGATCAGTATGACTTTGTACAGACTGTTGTTATTCCCAAACGTAGCCTGTTTTGGTCCTGTTGCCCATTACTAGGCACTGAAGCTCAGCCACAACCCTCAGAGTGAGGTGTGGAAGGTGGTGGGCAGTATAATGGGTATCAGCCACAGATACTGGAATGCTCTTTGCAAACAAAACTTTCCAGAAGCAATGTCCCCGTGCAGAGAAGCAGGAACCAGACTGGCCACTTCCAGAAATTTAGACCATCTCTCCAAGACACTTGGCATGTTTGTTAATCCTTTTGTAGACAAGGGTAGCAGCAAGTGAAAATGTTGAAGAAAAAAATGCAATGAAAATTGAAATCCTGAAAGGTACTGGGGAAACCAACAGCAAAAGGCTAATAGATATTTTGTTAGGGTGGCAATTTAATGCTGAAATAAAGAGTAGATTTCAAATGCTACAAAGCAGAAAGGCTGCTGGCATACTTCTTAGTTAAGCCAGTATTGTAGGAATGATAGTTACAGTAAATAGTTTTCAGATGTGCAGATCTTAGTACAGACAAGCAATGACTGTGTGGATGTGGGGTGAAAGAAGGGGGAAGTGAGCCAAACTAAACAGGACCTCCTTTAAAAGTCCCCAGAAAAAGCAGCAGTGGAAAATCTGAATAAAGCACAAAGAAGCAGTAAATGGTGTGGGAGGAGATGAAAAGGAAAATATAATAGTAGTATCCCCGAAGTTGTTGCTGAAAGAGGTGCTGAAGTGTTTTACAGATTGGTAAATTTATACTGGCCAGAGCACTTCTCGGGAGTAAATGAAGAAAGGCTTCATGGCAAGGAGCGGAGACAGCCTGCCAGAGGTGTTTGCTGTAGTTCTGCTTAGACCAGCAGTGGCAGATGTTGGATCCAGATGTGGAGCCTGTAATGTCTCCTATCACAGGGAAAAGCCACATGGTAAAAGCTGATTCACCAAGGAACCTTTGGAGACTTGTGGTGATAGGCACAGTCTTTGGCTGTATGAGTTTGAGCAAATTAAGTGGCTAAGATAAAACTGTGTAGGTGGAAGAGCAAGGTGAGTTCAAAGTTGTGTCAACCAGGTATGCACCCTGAGAGCACTGAATGGTTAAAAAAAAAAAAAAACCTCAAAACCAACCCTACTCATGGTAGGCTTTGCAGTCTGTAATAAAGCACATGACAGATTCCATCGGGGTTCACTGTAGAACACCTGAAGGGCAATGAAACACCAATAATAATTAACGTCTTCAAGGCTGAATTTCAATGTGAAGCATTGTTGTGGTTTAACCCCAGTCAGCAACTAAGCACCACGCAGCTGTTTCCCCCTCCCCCCTCCCAGTGGGGTGAGGAGGAGGAGAGGATCGGGAAAAAAAGTAAAACTCGTGGGTTGAGATAAGAACAGTTTAATAGCTAAAGTAAAATAGAATACTAACAATAGTAATAATGAAATGTAATAGTAATGAAAAGGAATACAACAAAAAAAGGAAGGGGGGAAAGGAAAAAAACCAGTGATGCACAATGCAATTGCTCAGCACCCGCTGACCAATGCCCAGTTAGTTCCCGAACCGCGATCCGCGCCTCCCGGCCAACTCCCCCCTGTTTATATACTGGGCATGACGTTCCATGGTATGGAATATCCCTTTGGCTAGTTCGGGTCAGCTGCCCCGGCTATGCTCCCTCCCAGCTTCTTGCACACCTGCTTGCTGGCAGAGCATGGGAAACAAAAGTCCTTGGCTTAAGATAAGTGCTACTTAGCAACAACTAAAACCTCAGCATGTTATCAACATTATTCTCACACTAAATCCAAAACACAGCACTGTACCAGCTACTAAGAAGAAAATTAACTCTGTCCCAGCCGAAACCAGGACAAGCATACACCATTAAAATGAATGAAAGCTTGAGGGAATGGCTAAGGGAGACCTGTTTGTGAAAGGTTCATTCTTTCAGATCTGCTGTATATCTCCTTGTAAATAGATGTGTAGGTGAATCAATGCCCTGACAGTAGTATGTTAAAGAGATTTCAATTCTGATTTTTTAAAAAAATAATTCATTGACCAATATTTGACAGTAGTATATTAAAGAGAATTCAATTCTGATTAAAAAAAAAAAAAAACAAAACCCAAACAATTCATTGACCGGTATTTGAACAAAGACCAAAAGGCAGAGCAACATAACAAAAAAGGCTACATTTCCCCCCCCTCCCCCAGCTAACTATTAATGACTGCCCCAACAGTTCCCGACTCATCCATCCCGTTGGATGGTAGAAAACAAAGAAGGAATTTGAGTCATGTACCTGCAAGTTGCTGAGTGTATTCAGTGGGGTGGGAGGTCACCTGGCTTTGTTTCCAGTTTTCAACTTGTGGCAGGGAACTGTTTGCAGAAACCAAGTACTAAGCCATGGCTCAAACAAAGTGGGTTCTTCACTTTATTCAAAACCTGTATGTATTGTTTGCACTGAGTGCCTCATTTGGGAGTGGCGTCCCAAAATACCACACCTTATGTATCTATAACATAAAATTTTGGGTTCTCCTCAGTGTAGAGAGGGAGGGTGGTTTCCTTGGCATCTGGCTGCAAGAGGAACCTTCTGCACCATCTTTCTCGGGTCAAAAGCACTAGGTAAAGCAGCTGCACTAGGACTGCTTTATGGGTCCCCAAGCTTAGAGCATCATGACAAGAATGATGATAGCTGCTTCCACTCGTGTCCTTGTTAGCAAGGAGCTCTGTGCTTTTCAATGAAGTGCCCAGGTCTTTCCTTCTGTGTTAGCTGTAAGTGCTTCACTCTGATGAGAGGAGACTGCTGTTTGCAAGCGTGCTGACAAGAATGGCACAAGATGAGGGAGACTGATTAGAGTTAAAAAGGATGGACAAATACATGTATTTTGGGTATGAATAAATTTAGATCCACCAGAAGAGCTTTTGAAAAGAAGGAAGAAAAAAAAAAAGTTGGGCACTTGTTTGTTTTATAAAAGATGTCATACAATATGGCTATCTGCAGTAGCAAGAAACAATGATCTGTCCTGAACATGACTCCCTAGAGTAACTAACCTATGAGTCATGCCTTCAAGAAAAAAAAACACCTAAGCCCTGTGAGATTCATGATCACTTTATTCCACCTGGCAAATATATGGGTTATACCTTGAAAGGTAACACTGAATTTTGGATCTCTATTGTTTTGTTTCACAGTCTTAGGTGCCTGAAGAGAAAACACAATTAGGTAGTTCGGTTCCATACCCCAAAGGCTGATGGAAACCATGTCTTAGATTGTATGCCACAAAATACATAACACATAAATAAGTGATAGCTGTTCCTTTTCTTGGGTCTTTCACATGATGTTGTAATTTTTTTGAGAACTTTACCCATTTTGCTCATTCCAAAAGCCTAAAATACCACAAGATGATGGTAGAAGTCCACAGTGATGTTGCTAATGGCTTTCTTTGGCCAAATCACAGATCCTTTTGGGGATCCTCCAGATGTAAGGCAGAAGGTAGGCATAGACTAAAGCACATCCTGCAAATGTGGAAGAATCTCAAAGATCTTGTTAGGGTTCTGACAGCAGGTTTTCACTCTAAATCTCTCCTGTTATAGTGAACCACTGCCATTCCCTAATAAAGTTAGCTGAATGAGCACTTGGCCGCATCTGTGGCTAAAACCAGTTCAAGCTACTGGATATGGTTGAGCATTCAGATGCTGTGCTGAGGCTTTTCTTGCAGCCTGTTCCAGTTAAAGTCAGTCAGAAGTCTCCTTGTCCAGCAGCCTGATCCAAGGGCCATTGCTATAATAACAGCACATTGTTCTTCCCACTAGGATGTGCCCATGAGACATTAGCTGCTGTATAAAAGCATTATACTCTTAAAATTGGTTGTTGAGTTGAACAAGGTAAAACAAGCTGTAACATTAACCACTTTTCTTCAGAAGTAGGGAAAGTCAAAGTCAGTTTAACTCAGTATTTCTGTTCAGCCTTATTAAAGTGACTTAATCTAAAAGAAGATGCTACTCTGATAGATGCTACTTCTGTGAAAGCGGTTTGGAGCAGGGACCGTCACCTCTTCCTGCCTGGAGGCCACTTAGGGCAGTGCTTCTCTGCCCCATCACTGGGGCTTCTGCAAGCAGATAATCGTCTTGCAAGCTATGTGTCTCTGCGTTATTGTCGTGGTTTAACCCCAGCCAGCAACTAAGCAGCACGCAGCCGCTTCCCCCTCCCCGCTCCCAGTCGCATGGGGAGGAGGAGAAAAAAAAAGGTAAAACTCATGGGCTGAGATAAGAACAGTCTAGTAACTAAAATAAAATACATTACTAACTAATAATAATAATTGTAATGAAAAGGAATATAACAACAAAAAGAGAGAGAAATAAAACCCAAGAAGAGACAAGTGGTGCACAAAGCAGTTGCTCACCACCCGCTGACCGATGCCCCAGCAGCGATCCGCCCCTCCCAGCCAACTCCCCCCGGTTTATATACTGAGCATGATGTTCCACGGTGTGGAATATCCCTTTGGCTAGTTCGGGTCAGCTGCCCTGGCTATGCTCCCTCCCAGCTTCTTGCACACCTGCTTGCTGGCAGAGCATGGGAAACTGAAAAATCCTTGACTTAGGATAAGCGCTACTTAGCATCAACTAACACATCAGCGTGTTATCAACATTATTCTCACACTAAATCCAAAACCCAGCACTGTACCAGCTACTAAGAAGAAAATTAAGTCTATCCCAGCCGAAACCAGGACAGTTATCTTGACCTTCCAGCTCTCTCTCTCTGATCATAGGCTATATAATGGGACAAAAACTTGTTCTTTAAAGTTGGTGGCAGTTCTCTGTATCTGTATGTAGCTGCAATAGAAGACTGCTTATTGTCACTATCGTGCTGAAATAAGGCCTGGTTAGCACGATAGAACTTGGAAAAGGTCAGAAATGTGACATACCATGGCAAATAATAGATAAAGCTTGTTGTGTGGTTTTTTTTTTTCCTAGTTGCTGTTCATCTCTTTCATTTTTTGCTAGTAATTTAGGCCAAATGTGTTTTAAGCATGGTACTGTAAATTACCCATCCTTCTGTTTTAAACAAAGCATCACTGGTTACTTTTGGTCATGGGAGAACATAGCTTTGAGACACTTTAACAAAGTGGAATAAATTTGAAAAACTTCAGGCAGAGATTTGCTCTGTATAAGACAGACAATCTAATTGTTTTGCTGTGTTGTTTTCTGTCAAGCTTTGTTAGGATGCGGTGATACATGCCACTTATTTCTTGTTAGAAACTAGCAAGATGTCTCTTCATAACTCAGTAACTCTATTCCAGGTATTTTGGTCCTTCCAATGGCAATTTAGATTTCTTCCATCAAGATTTCAAATTCACTATAATAACTTGATCCCTGCATAGTTTCACTTGTGGGCTCCTGAAGGTGAGAGCCGTTCCCAGTCCGCAGGCTGCAGTGGGAGGTGATGGCTCCAACAGCCCTGCAGCGCGGCACAGGATCTGGCCTCCTTCGCTGCGAGCTGTGCGGGTGTGAGGAGGAGACTCCAGGGTTCAGACTGCAGAGGGGTTTGTCACTTATCGTCACAAGGCTGGAGCATCTGAAGCAGACTGACTCATCCCCTTCCTAGTGACTCACTATGTTTTCTTTTTCCTGGGTGGAAAAATAACTCCTATATTTCTAATGGGAACGCAAAGTGAGCGCCAGACCATAGATACCAGTTTATATCAGTAAAAGACAAATACATATTTAGAAGCATTTTTGTTACAGGAGTCCTGGTATCCTAGGAAATGCATGCTTATGTGGTTTGAGGCAAGAACTGAGTCAAAATGTGCATTGTTTCAGTTGTCAGGACTGGGGAAGGATGCCCTGGCACAGAAACGAAGTAGCTTGCTCATGGTCATGATGGGGTTCAGTGTGGAGTCAGGCAGCAAATGCGTCTCCCCTGATTCATCTCTGGTCCTGTATACCTTCAGCCACCACACCTCTCAGGATATTTCAACCGAGTTAGTCTTTCTCTTATTTAGTATGCCACTATAAGTGGATTTCTTTTTCTACATTACCTATCTGTGTTTGATAGTTTTGCTTGGTTTTCATCTCTGATGGTCCGAAGAGCTTCTTGCTGTGCCAGTTTCTTCTATTTACTCAGTTGTTTTAGTTAAGGGACAAGAATTTTCTCATAGGACCTCTTATGCTAGTCCGCCACTTCATTTAACTAGAAGGTCTGCCTCCACTTGTTTTGCGGTGTGGCATTGCAGTCACAACCCTGCCCTCCTTCATGCTCAAATGTTATATTCTCGTGTAACGTTTGTAAATAGAGGACGTGATTCACCAGTGTCTTACTGTGCATTTACACAGAGGCCTCTAATAGGGTTAATGAAGTTGAATTTTGTGTCAAATGAAATAATGCTGCCCTATATCTTCATAGAAGTTTTCTCTTCTGATTTTAAATTTGCTTTTCACGTATATTTTTGCCTATTACCTGAAACTTTTAAAACCACACCACAGCTGTCTCTATTTGGAAGAGCTGCTGCAGTGCTTTTACGTTACCCTCTAACGTAAGCTCCCTGGTAAGGCTGCATGTACATACGTGGGCACCCTCTCTCTGGGGAAGGCTGTGCGTCACAGGAGCCCGTTGCAGATGCTGGATCTGTAGCCTGGCTGGGGAGCCGAGATGGTAGGGTGGGAGCAGGCAGCTGACATGAGCCACTGCGATTACACAGCCCAGTTAGTCGTTTAGCTTTTGAGCAAAAGTAGATGAATAGTTTTGTGGAAGGAAGACGCTACGAGTTCAGTTCCTTCACAATAATTCTGTTTCTTTCAGATAGCTCTAAAATAAAATCCTCTGCTATTCCTGCTTGCTAAGACTCTGCAATCAGATCTGCATATATTAACTCCCTCTGCTTACAGCTTATTAAATTCTTTTTTATTTAGTACTTACATTGAGGCAACAGTGAATGATAGAAACTTACTCTACTGGAAGTCTAAGCGTGTATGTGCTTAAATGTGAAAAAGTCACGTTGACTGGCACCTGGCATGTTGATAGCAGTTTGGTAGGTCTGTGCTCCGGGTCTGTGTGCGTCATTGGGGGTTGCGGGGTGTGTGTGTGTGGTGATGGATTTAAACATAATTTCTGAGGCTTCTGCTTGCTTTCTGTTGCTGTAATTCATGTTTTTCCTAGCTACCCCAGAACAGCATTGCTAATCTTCATTTTAAACTACTCGATACTATTTCATACTAGAATCGCCACGGGTTACCGCACAGCACAGGGCTATAGGGTGGGTCTGGCTGGGGCTCAGGGAAGACACAGCCACATCTGGTTTCCCAGCTTTACACTTGGACACTTGTATCTCAGGGAAGGAGTAACAATGTGGGCGGCTCTTTGCAGGTCAGAGCGTTTTATCCTGAATCTTGTTTTCCATGGCCACTCATTAAATCTTTAGGGTAGTTCTGCATCTGAGCATGGGCAGCGTGAGGGAAAACTTGTCTTGCATCTGTCCGGGGAGGTGTTTAGTGAGGCAGAACAACATACCCTAAATATTTTACTGAAGAATAGAGAGTGTTTTAAATGGGAATGAATAATACAGATGCTGTCCATGTGCTCTTTGGCCAGTCAAGATAGCAGATTCAGACTTTTCTGTTTCATCAAAATGACTGTGGTGAAGCATTGGAAGAAGGCTGGATTCAGGTTGTGAAGGATGATGTGCTCTGATCAGGAACTGAAACAAAAGTCTGTGTGAACCATAACAGTATTTTGCAAAGATGATACTTTACCTGGCCTGACACTGCCATGCAGGGCTCCAGTATTTAGACTGAAGTGCCTCAAATTCTTCTCCAGCTCCTTTATGACTTGAACAGCACTTCTCCCCCACACATACATGACCTTCAGAAGTCAAAGTGTCTGTGGAATAAAGATAGACAACTTTCAGTTACAATAGGTTTTTTGTTTGCTTTGCCTAAATTGAATTCTCTTGAAATCAATAGCTGATTTATTTGAGGTTCACACTGCGTCATTGACTTATTGATACTTTTCTAGGTGCACAGTTTATTAAATGTTAGAGTAGTCCTCACAAGATTTGCTGGTTTAAGTTTTGAATTTTCTTGCATTAAAACTTCCTTTCTTTTCCAAAACTTTTTAGAAAGTCATTAACAACCTTCAGCCCACAAAATTTATATAAAGAAGTTTGTTGACTCTGAATTTGTTAAACCTACATTAGTGTGAGATGTTACTTGTTTCTGAGACAGTTCTTGTAAATTTAGTTTAAAATGTTGTTCAGAAACATGAGACAAGACTGTCTTCAACTTGCAAAAAGATGATTCAAGATACTCATATCTCTTCTAATGAATGATTGACAGAGTTTCCTTAGAGTTCATCTAAGGAACCGTTCCCAAGTAGCAAGTATGGAAATGTGACATATGAAGGCAACATTTTTTTGAGAAGGGTTTAGGCATTCGTTCTTTTATTTCAGGATTTCAGCACCAGGATTTGAGGTTCTCTTGTTCTCTCTTCTCTTTTCCAAATGCTCAGATTTGATGTAGGTGGCTAAAAATGGACTAGATTATTGGAAAAACTCCATTATACAATTTATTGAGGTTCTTTTGTAAATCTGGCTAGTGGTGCCTAAAGAAACTGCCCCAAGTCCTGGTTCACTTTTTTTCTTCTAAATGGCCCTAGGGGATTTCAGAACACGTTAGCATGTTCTGGTCTTGATAAGGAGCGTTTACTGTCTTGTTGCAATGAACCAGGGGAGCTGCAGAGTAGCAAAGCAGCTTGCTCCTTTCAGACAGCCTCAGTGGTAAAAAGTTGAGGATAAGCTCTAGACATCCTGAGTCATGGGTGCATATTGTAATTGTTGAGGAAAAACATTCACTCAGCATGTACTGAAATGGCAAGTTTCTGTTATTTTTTTTTCTAATCACTACACCTGTCCTGCAGACTGTCAGGGTGACAAAGTACTAGCTTTGTTTTGGGCAACCCTTTCCAATAAGCCCCGTGGTGCAGAGACTACGTGAACACGTAGGGTAGTCAGACCAGAAATAACAGAGCTTTTTTGTTGTTTTTGAGCCTCTTCAGGAATCCCAGCAGAAGATAAAATCCTAATTAATGATAAATCTGACATTTGCATATTATCTGTTTTTTGAGTGTGCCTTTTGGGTTTTGTTCTTCAGTTGCTGCTTAGCCTAGAGGGAGGCCAAAGTGCGTGTCTGCCACGTTGGATCCCTTATTCTGCCTCCAGTGCAAACAATCCTGTGATGACAACTGACAGAGAGGCCTCGAGATGCTGGTCGGCAATTTAACTTTCATTTGACAGTGTCTGCTTACAGCATAGATGGAGGAAGGGGAAAAATGACATTACATTTAAGACCAAGCTGTGTGGTATCATTTCTTTCCCCTATTTTTCCTAAACTCTTTGGTTTGTTTTTTTTTCTCACTCTCTTCCCGTGCTCCTTCTCCACCCAGAGCTGGATGCCAAGGTGGAGATCTTTGCATTGCTGGGTTTTCCCCAGTACCATTCGATGCTCGGGGTGTGCGGCTGCAGGCAGCGCAGGGGCAGCAGTTCCCCAGCAGACACACTGCTGTGCTTGGGGCTGGCTGAATCGGTTGCCTGGTTTCCAAAGGATCCTCTTTGCCTCTGCACTGCTAATGTGACTTTGAATAGTAGCTACTGCTAATAAATCTCTTTTCCATGCCCCCCACCCCAGTTCCTGAAATTTGGTTTTCTGAGGCATCTGCATACCTGAATCTTTTCCACTGGGCAACTACAGGCCTAAATACATGTTTGGCTCTGAAGTCTTCAGGCTTTTCTGAAGCTGTATTTTCAAGCTTTCCCTCCAGAGCCCCATTGGTGTCCCCTCCTCTTCATACAAGAGGTGAGGTCCTTGTGTTGTTGAGCAACTCTGTGAGCTGGTGCTGGACAAAAAACACAGTATATTGAGAAGGGCGAGGAGAACTGGGGAGAGCAGGGGCTCTTACCAGCCTGTAACTCTCAGTGGGTGCTGAGGTGTGCGAGGTGCACCCCGGCAGGCCGGCATCCAGACTCAGGCGAGCAACTGGAGGCAAGGTCGCACGTGGAGCTTGGCCAGCTTCGCTGCACAGTGTCTGCTCGGGGCCATCTTTCTCTTCTTGCCTGTCCTGTCCCAAGGCAGATGGGCTTTCCGAACCAGCATCCCGCTCGGCTGCCTCTCCGCTCCCCTCCTTCCTCTTCCTCGGAAAGTGAGGCCGGGCACGATCCTGTCATTTGATGTTAGTGGGGTCCAAGCTAAACAGCCTCAGACTGCCAGGGAAGAAGATGGCTTCGGACAGGCAGCAGCGGGGGAAACTGCCTTCCAAATCCCTGGCTCTTTGCACGGCTGGCTCCTGCGTCTCCCCTGCAGATGTGGCACGAGGAGAGCCTGGGCCGTGCAGGGGCCTCTGCTACGGCATGGGCTCATCTGCAGCCGCGGGGCGGTGGCAGCAGGCTTATTGCTGAAAGCAGCTGCCTCCGGGAGGGGGGAAGCAGGAGGCAGAGGCAGCATCCAGCCATCTGCCACCGAGGCAGAGGCAGGATTTATTTGATGCTGCTATGGTCTGAATCCCCGGATGCTGGGAGGAAGAGGGAGGGGGAAGGACTGTAATTAGTTTAACTGGCCACAGGTGTGTAACAAGAGGAAGCTGGAGAGCAAACAAATTATAGGGCAGATTCTGGCCCCAGCTGTTGCTTTAAACAAATGGATCCTGTGCTGCCCTTGGGGCTGGATGTGTCTCTGCGTTGGGGTTTGGTCTATGGAGACAGATATTTAGTGGTTCAGACTGTTGGAGGGACATGGTGACAAGTAGAGAGATTGACCCCAAAAATAAAACGCATCTTTCCAGTTAGTGCACTGCCCAGAGTCCAGCTCTTGCTTGCTCCCGGTGCTGCCTGTGGATGCATGCACTGCCTTCATAGTCTTCTCTGTGATGATATGGGGATGGTTGATGTTCACCAGGCTGCTTACAAGGTGGAAAAACTTTGTGTGACTTTCCTAGGCTCCTTAAGCAGAAGGCACTGCATGCTACAGCTAGCCACCTCAAAGAGGACCTTTGCTCAGCCTCCAGCCTGCTTGAGGGCCTTCACATTTGTGGAGGGTTTGAACAGAGGCAGGGCACATCTCTGGCTAACATCTGGGGCTCTCCTGTGGCAGCACTTCATTGTACCAAAGACATCTCAATCCCTGTCCTAAGGGCTCTTCTTAAACTGATGAGAAAGAAGAACGTGGGAGAGGCGGCATCAGCATGCTGGGGAGTGCATCTGGCCATAACAGGTCCTAGGTTTCTGGGCTCTCCCTCAAAAACCTGTTAATTAGGTTTTGCTGCTGCTTTCTAAGCCTGTCGTCAGGCTTGGCTCTTTTAAAAGCTAGTGCTGGTTTTGAATTCCATGTGGAGGTTACTGTTGAATTATTTGACACGTTACAGACTTTCTCATAAGAACTTACAGGAAGCTTCATTGTGACTTCCCATGTGTTTAATGCATTACCATTTTAATTTTAATGGCTGTAAACGAAGTACCTTTGTGGAACACTAACCTTAATTGACTTTCTTTTAAAAAGCCAAATACAGAGCATAGTTTGTTACAGCTCACTTTTGATCTGTAAAAGATCATACTCAGGTAGAGATCTTGTCAGAATTTTGTCCCAGACTCACAAAAAAACTTGCTCGGGGTGGGGACAGAAGAGTGTGAAAGAGGGAGAAAACTAACAGAAAAGATACGTGTATTCTGGATCTAATGCATGATTGGCATGGAGTTGGAAGGCAGGTTTAACTCCTCCTTGACTCAGCAGTCTGTTATTCCATCGTACCCCCAGTGCAGCTGTCTCTTGAGTATATAAATGACTGAGTGTCCTACACAACCAAGGTACAAAACTACTCTGCACAGTGGGTAGCACCTTGCTCTGCGGGTAGTCCCATCAGCTTCAGTGAAACTACTTGTAGTGAAAGGTACTAAGCAGTGCGAGTAAGGGCACGGTTCAGCTGTTGCACTGGCACCAGCTCAGGGCTGTATGGTTGCTGCTTCTGCTTGATTATTTCTGCTGCCCCTCTATGCCCCCTCTGTCAAGCAGCTGCCTTTGTCTAGTCAGCTATGATTTATCTGATTGTGCTCTGTGAATGATTTGGGTTTGGTTTTTAACCCAGTTTATTTCACAGGACCAGGTGAAGGTGCAGGTGGGCATATTTTTTTAGTGCTCTGCTCAGCTTTGCAAAGTTAACTCTGTCATCCCTGTTGTGGGGACGGTGACAGGAATAAGTTATCACACAGGCCATTTATTCTACTGACTAGCCTACAACTGCAAGTAAAAATTCAGGGTCTCTTCTGCATTTGCAGTATGTTTCTTCAGTCTCCCTGTGGCAGTATTGACTGTACTCTCCTGCTTCTCCATCTCCCGTCAAGAGCTGGTGGCCCACGAGTGAGCAGTGAGTTGCGCACCACTGGTAGATCTGCCATCCAGTGATGGATGTGCCTGACGAGCAGGGGTGAGAGAGAAGGGCAGAGCTGGACGGCAGCCCCGGGATCATGCGTGCAGCACTCAGGGCTCAGAGGAGTCCTGCCAGGGAGGTGGCCTCTCAGCTGCAAACCAGCCCTGCAGCCACCCGCCTGCCTTGTGGCCTGGTGTGTTGCTCTTGCATTGTGAAAGAAGACCCTGACACAGCCAAATGACTGTATTGAATGTTTGCTGCAGTGGGCACTGTCATTGCCAGATCATCTCACGTGAGCTTCCACCTGGATGTCCTTGGATGTAAACTACAGGGTACTGACGTTTTTCACAGTCCTTAGCTTTAATGAAAATTATTTGTCATACTTCTGTTATTGTACTGCTAGCGTGCAGCACTGAGATCTCCTGCAAGGCTCAGATGGATATCTTAATTAAAAAAAAAAAATCTGCTGTACTGTGCATAGATACATTTAGAAGTAATTTAAGGGACTTGGAAAGCTGCAGATCTCCATGAGGGTATCCTCTGTTTCAAAGGGATCGCTGCTACTTATTGGCAAGACATCTGTTATCTGATCAGCCCTGCAAGGCACTGAACAATAGGCCTGTTCTTTGGCAGGCCTCCATAGTCACCAGCATCTAAGAATAGCATATGGAAGATGTCCTCTCAGTAGCAGTTGATGTTGATGCAAGCGAGCAGGTGTGTATTTTAATTCTTTGTCATATGGAGTCTAAGACCTTAACTGGTACAGTTTCTACCTCAGGACTACTCTGTTCATAGTCAGATCCTGGTACACCGTTGGAGAAATAACTTCCATGTCCCTTATATTCAGATGGATAAAAAGCCACTTGGAACAGCAGAATCCACTTACCCACTACCAGCAGGATCATGGGGAAGCTTGCTGTTGCAGCTACGGATTTTGTGCTAGGAGCACTGCCTCTTAACATCTTTCTTTCATCTTACCTGTCATCATCCCCTCCATGCAATATTGAATCTCTGGTGTATAATGAGGGCTAAGACATGCGGCAACTTTTTCCTTACGGGGAACATTGATAGTCTCTCTCCTCTGCTGCTCATGGTCCCAAGACTTCCAGGAACTAGATGACTTGGAGATTCCTGTGTCAGGTTTGAGTCAAAGTTGCCCTAAACTTAATGGGAAGAGAAACACATGCATAGCTAGGGCTACATATGCACAGAAGTAATTTCTTATGGTTGGAGCAAAAAAGCTTATAGCTTACAAGGTATTTTTTCCAATGCCTATCTTCAGAGTTGGCAAGAACTGGCAATTTCTGTTCCACTGGAAACATTGACCTTTGGGTGGAAAAACCTGAGACTGCTCCAATGCAAACTAGAAGCCAGAGACTTTGAGCATTGCATTGGTTTCCCTGATGCTGCCGATTTCTTTGCAAGTATCTTCCCGATGCCTGGAGGCTGAGACCCGGGGCTTTGAGTCCAGGCCGGGTGTGCAGAGGGAGAAAAGAACCATGTGCCATTTGAAAACTAATATTTGTGACTCTCTAATTCTTTGCACCCCTGATTTAGTTAGGTTTTCTGAGAAGAAGGGATAATCTGATAACAGCCCAACACTAAGAGGCAATAGAAACACCATGCCTGGAGGCTCTTCTAGAGACCGGTGAGGTCCCTGAAAAACACCATAGCTGAGTATATTCTTGTTTAGTGACAAGGAATCAGGAGGGGAGAGCCAGAAATCGGGATGAAACTTCAGTTGATATGAGCTGATGTCATTTGTGATCAGGCTGTCAATAGCAAGTCTGGTGTGGAACAGCCAAGACGTGGTACAGATGGTCTAAGGGA
The DNA here is from genome assembly GCF_018139145.2 of Gymnogyps californianus. Lineage (NCBI taxonomy): Eukaryota > Metazoa > Chordata > Aves > Accipitriformes > Cathartidae > Gymnogyps > Gymnogyps californianus. The sequence continues at coordinate 157,430,147 of NC_059471.1, forward strand.
GTGGACAAATAGAAGAAGCGAAAACTAACACAAACAGACAAGTATTTTCTTGTGCCCACAGTTTGGAAAACTATCCTATTTGGGAGTGTAGTTGCTTCTGAGTGCATTTTCTCTACTAAATGGAATATTTTACAGCTCAAATCTGGTCTAGACAGTTTAGCCACAAAATTTTAACATTCTTTTGAGATCATTAAAAAAAAGTTCCAGCCATATTTGAACAAATGGCTTTTCATTGACTACTCACCCTCACTTCAGCCATAGGACTACAACTAAAAGGTTCTTTTTCTCCCTGGTGATCTGGCTGCCAAGGAGGAGAAGAATTGTCCTGTGGACTAGATGTGGGGGAACAGGAGGAGGTATTTTCTTTTTGATAGCTGCTCGTTTATTAATTCTTAGCCCAGCAGCAAGCTGCAGGGGTTCAGATTACAGCTTGCTCTGCTTTGGGGCAGAATCTGCCCTCGTGAATTCCTGTATAAATCTCCAGTAGTTCCAATTGCCTCAACACTGATACTGGTTTAGAAGTGGCTCCCCCAGAGCAGGCCAGGGACAAAGATTGCCTGTCTCCATTTTAGTAATTGTCTGTCTCAATCCTTCGTAAAGGTGAGAATGAAAAAAGTGGAAGTTTAGTTAAAAAAAACCCAAACCAAAAAAAACAAACCAAAAAACCTACCAGTTAACCTTATACAGTTTCTGTTGCTCGTAGTGAGATGGTTGGTATGACTGAATATAAGCATCCATTTAAGTGCTTGCAGAATTGGAGCCCAGAAAAGGGGTACAGCCCTCAGAAAACAAGAATATTAAGTTAAATTTGCCTCCTTATTTTCCCAGCCTCTGTTCTCAATAGTGAAATTTGCAGCAAGGACTGCAAGATTGAGCCTATCTTTGCCCTGAACAATAAATCCTGCTTGAACACTGTTCAGTGTTAGGACTTAAAAAAAAAAAGAAAAAGAAAAAACCCTGCCCCATCCTGTTTGATATACATAGAATTGAGGTTCCAAAGATAGTTTTAAGATGAAGGGTTATTCTGTATAGGTTTTTAAAATGTTTTTGCATTCATTCAGTTTCCAGGAACATTATGAAAACCATTCTCAAAAAAACCACACTGCTATTTTTTTGTGGGTTATCTCCAGAAAGCTATGCCAGAGTGTTCTGGTCCGGACACATAAAGTTAGGCACCTGCTGGCAAGCTAGTTCAGTTGCGTGCCGGAGATAGGGCTTCCTCCCCCATTGGGGAGTTATTGCTGCCATTATCAGTAGGAGCAGCAGGTACTCAGTGCTCTGCAAAATCAGGCTACTTTGACTTTATAAAGTAAAAAATGTATGCTGGAAGTGTTAGTACGTATTGAAGTCCTGGAGTGTGTGGTGGATATTTGTATGTATTGCACTGCAGTGATTTGACAGCTTTTTAAAACATTCACAGATTGTTGTTGTTGTTGTTATTGCTTTCTCCATGCAAAGCAAAGCTGGGGAAGATTTGTTCCTGCCGCAGTTACCTCTCGCATTTCTGCACGTGGCTATTCTCTGGATCTGTAGCTGAGCCACAGTCTGTGAAAGAAGGCAATGACTGGTGCCTGGGGCTCACGCGTATCTGCCTTTTTAACAGAAAGAGGGGCCTTAGTACTGATGCAATATTTTTGGTTCCTGTGCAAGCATTTGTTTTGTTTTCAAGTTTTGTGGGCACTATGGCAGGCATCAGCCAAATCCCTGGCCACGGGGGCGTTTCAAAGCCACCAGTCAAAGAATGGGTATGGACATCTCCAAACTCGGCCACCAGAAGGAAACTAAATACTTGAATGTGAAACGAAAAGAGCCTGTGTGCGTGATGAATGAAGCAAAGAGGGAAAAACCCACCACCAGCGTAACCTGCCTGGAACATTTCTTGCTCTGTGGATTAGGCAGAGTTTTTGTTATCTTCTCATCACACGGGGTAAGGGATGGGCAACCTTCCCTTAAAAAAAGATCAGACCATCAGAAGATCCTTTTAAGGAGGGACTGCAAAAGAGAAGCGCACAATGTGGGAAACTTCCCATCTTTTGGGGGTTTCAAAGGGTTTGCTGTCTGACAGAGATCAGGCCTGAGTTAATGAACTCGGGGTGAGGATCCCTGAATGAGAGGGCCAGTGCTGTTGGGTGGTCAGGTTAGATGGTCATCATGGTCTATTATGGCTGTACAACTTCCGAACAACAAAAAATATCTTAAAAATGGGTAAGGGAATGAAAACGTATCGAAGCTTCTTGTCTGATTTCAAGCTGTCTCTCTCATCCGTCACATTCTCTAATTGGCCACCCTTTCTTTCTGGTTGAGTTTTCTCCCTCCTGTCCCAGGCTCTTGCGTCAGCTGCGAAGCTCGGCGCCAGCCTGCATGGGCTGTCCTCTGTTGATCACCCCTTCCCTCCGCCCTTGGATTTCTCCTGTCGACGAGTATATTTTTGCAGTTTTGTGGAGCGCGCGGTCAGACTGACAGCTCCTACTAACGCTTCTCAGGTGCAAGTACAGTGCGGTCAGAAAGACCTTGGTGTGTCCCCAGCTACCGTCTGCAGCGCTGGGTGAAGTTTACACTACATTTATTTTGGGAGCCACATGTCTCTGAAGGGGAGTGGGTTCACCTGTTGCTTCATACAGATATTAAATAACTGCTGGTGATGAAAGGATTGCTTTGTTGTAACTGTCATTGTCAGAAAACTTGTCACAAAAAAGTAATTTACTCTCTCTTATCTAATTAACAGTGTTACTCTCATCCTGAGGCTTTCTTTTTTAAATAATTTTCTTTCTTTCTTGTCTGGAATAAAAGTTTCAGAACCAGATACTAATATTGATGCTCAACGCTTGGGAAAGCAGAGAGCTTATATGAAGTGTTCTGACTGTATCGTTGACTTTGCTTCACACATCAAAGCAATTCATCTTAAAAAAAGAAAAAAAAAGGAAAAAGATAATTAGGAAAGCATGCAAAGTACAAGAGAAGCGTTGTTTAATTAAGAACAAGATTCGTACCCACTCTATATGGGGAATTAACTCTAGAGAATTTAGGAAAACATGTTTTTATAATGAGAACTTAAACAAAACAGATTGTCTCCTTCATAAAAAAGAAAACATTTGATTGTAGGGTATAACTGCCTCCATGAGGAGAACATCTCTGATCCTGGGGGGTTCTTTGCTTCCTGTGGTTCCACGTTAGTCAGCAAAACTCAGTCAAGGGGGGAAAAAGCATATTTTAACAGTGAATGCAGTGAAGCAGTGGATCTGATTATCAACGATGTGATAAATCCTCTGTTGCTTGGAGTGTTTATTTAAACTGGATGGGATTCTAAATAATATGCTCCATGTTAGCTGAAAGTTGTGGAACAAGGAAAGTTGCAGTGAAAAAGGAGGCTTGTTTTATGTAGAAGATCAAACCCAATAACCATCAGCCCATTTTACTTTTGCTGCAAACTGAGATCTGTCAAAAACTGGGCAAAGGCTGCAGCCCATGTTCGTTTCTTGGTTGAAGCTCCTGTGGACTATATGAGACCTCTGTGATTTGGTTCTATTTTTGTTCCGTAGCTGAAAGCCAAGTGCGATTTTATGGGTTTGCAAAGCTTGCGGGTTCTTGGCTACTTCTGTTATGTTTGACACTAAAGGAGAAAGACTCCGAGTTGTCTGTTTGAAATGTTTTTAGCAATGAGATCACTGTAAAGCTGAGAGCAACCAGGTTATTATTCCTTGAAATCACATGGAAAAACTTCCAGCTTCTGTGGAGTGACTTGTGGTGAGAGTCACAGATGGAGAATACATTTGTACCACAACTTTTTAATTTATTTTCCATTTCCAGGAGGCTCGGTATTAATTAGCAAGTGTCTTGGGAGTTTTGCATCATAAGGCCAGAGGAGGAGTGACCCTATCACTGTGGCTTCAATGTGAATTTGAACTCCAGCTCTGCAATGTGCTCATGATGGGACCTCGGTTGCCCAGGTCCTCAAAATTGAGCACCTGCCTCCTTGAAATCAATGAGTGACAGCTGCCACTCTGCCTTTGAAGGGCTCGACCTTCATCTCTCCCTGCATCAGCTGCTTTCTGTGGAGTGGCAGCTGATAAGTGCTTCAAAACACCCCTGTAGGACACAGAGGATGGACGGGTGGTTGGGTGGTGTGCCAGGATGCCTTCCCGAGAGGTCCTGTCTCCTTTGGGTGTGTGGACGTGTGGTTCTCCAGCACGGCAGGTCCCTGGTTCTGCACTGGGGCTTGTAGTTGAAGTTACCGTATAAATGATTACATGATAATCAATCTCCCCCCTGCCACAGCCGATGCAGAATTTGCCTTTGCAAGATTAAACTGTAATGTTCTGCTTCCCATAAAAACAAGGACACTATAAAATCAGAGAGAGAAAGCATGGTATCTTTTGATCACACTTGGATGATTTACACTATCAATTTTGTGGAACTGCACTAATTCCTTTTATAAACTGGGCAAGGTAATCATCATGGAAATTTTAGGAGTAAACTAAAGTGTTCTGTGAAGACAAAGTGATTTTGATTCCCCGTGGCAGATTAAGTAGTTTAGTGTGGAACATTAATATTTATAGAGATTGGTAGCGATAGAATTGATTTTGATGACTAATCCTTGTAGCTTTGTAACCATTACAAATGTAATTTGCTAGCTGTGTAAATATATGATACCAGTGTATACACAAAATGTTAACCCAGTTAGATAAAAAAAAAAACCCCAACCCTTCTTATGCTTTTACTGTTTATTCAGTCAACGGTTCTATCTATTTTGCTGTTGCAGAACAGTTACCAAAATGACCCTATCTTATTCTAATGGAAACTATTAGAACAAATGTCTGTGACCTTTAACAGCAGCAAAATCTGTTCCAGTGCTAACACTTTCAAGTAACCTTTCTCAGGATAATAATGTACTGTGGTTATACTGTGTCTATCTTGACGTTTAGTGGAACTTTTATTTCACCTTTTGAATCTACTATTTAAAAAAAAAATACAGAAAAAAAATTTGAAATTTAATTGCTTAAATGGATTTTTTTTTTTTTTTATAATGGTGCTATAAAGATGGGGGAAGAAATAGAAAAATCACAGCCTTTTAATATGTTCTTCTCCTAACAAAGGTACATATTCCTGATCATCCACTTACTGGATATACTTAACTTTTAAGCATCCTAGGCTTGTTGGTGTGCAGGATCTACAGTTTACTTCCCAGTGAACTTAAAGTTCAGAGACTTTTGTCAATTTAGTTCTATTGTGTATTTTGAATTCTTTCATGTGTTGATGTTTTAGCTTTTAATTAATCTAAGCTCATGCAACTGACTTATGGCCATATTACATCCACTGTATTTAAAATGTTTAGCCTCAGACACCTGCTAATGATGTATCTGTTTAGCTTTTTCATAAAGGTGGATCTTTAGTGACTTCAGCACGTGAACCCTCTTGAAAAATAATTGGAGATACTCTCCGGAGTCCTCTAGACCTTCTCAAACCTCACCCAAATTATTAAATATTTCCTAGACAGATGTGGTGCATTGGAATAGCTCCCTTGTTCATAGAGATTGGAGAGCTGCTCAGAAGAAAATGTCCCCTTGAGGACCTTGAGAATATTTATTCTGGTGCAGTAGCCAAATCTTAGGAAGAATAATTTTTAAATCAAGTTCTCCCTACAAAGAGTTTCTCTGTGGTTTTAACCAAAAGCTATGTTTGTTTTGTTGTGCATTTACTTACTCATTTCAGTCCAGAAATACAAGTTTGATTACAACTGTGTGCAGGAGACATTGCTGGGCCACTGAACACAAAGCCAGAATATGTGGAACATACTGTGCCCTGCTCTTCTGTGTCCTCTCGTTCTTCTGGTGGGTTCACAGCTCAATTTTTGGCAGCAGCGGCTGGAATAGAAAACTTCTCCCTTTTCCTTTTCTCTCCTGCCCTGCAGCTCTTTGGGATGATGGATCTGTGGAATTCAGGCGGAGGGACATGCACACAAGACAGTCGTAAGTTGCAGAGTAAGAGAAATGTGGAACAAATTGGCAACCATAAGAGGTCACTCATTTTTTTGTTTAAATTTTTTTCCTCCCCTTGTGCACTATGTAGTAAAGAAAATAGTGCCTGGAGAACAGGAGGCTTGGAGGGTAAATTGGCAGAGATGAAAACTGGATTATAACAACAGTGATTTTGTTTCTCTTCAACCTTATCTTGACAGGGTGGTTTCTGAGTATTACATTACCAAAGATTGCATATAGAGTTGTACATATGTTCCTCATTAACAGGCAAGTTAAAGCTTCTCCAGCTGAGTCCTGTGCAATCTGCTGTGGCTTTTGTTGGGTCTGGAGGTCCCAGGAACTATGTGACACGTTCTTGAGTGCTGTTTACTGGCACCTTTGTCTGCTGGCTAATTACAGATATATAGACAGAGGGAAGATGGGCCAAAACCAGGGAAGGGAGGCCCCTGCGCAGCTGAAGCCTGAGTTGGGCTTGCACATCCCACATCTGCAGTGGGGTGCTGCAGCATGGCAGGAGCAGGCAGGGAGGGCGATGCACTTGCCATGGGCATCTCTCATTGTGGCTGTCCCTTCTCACCAGCCTGCCAGGACTCGCTAGGGAGAGACATTGTCCTGGTTTTGGCTGGGATAGAGTTAATTTTCTTCTTAGTAGCTGGTACAGTGCTGGGTTTTGGATTTAGTGTGAGAATAATGTTGATAATACTCTGATGTTTTAGTTGTTGCTAAGTAGCGCTTATCCTAAGTCAAGGATTTTTCAGTTTCCCATGCTCTGCCAGCAAGCAGGTGCGCAAGAAGCTGGGAGGGAGCATAGCCGGGGCAGCTGACCCGAACTAGCCAAAGGGATATTCCACACCGTGGAACATCATGCTCAGTATATAAACTGGGGGGAGTTGGCTGGGAGGGGCGGATCGCTGCTGGGGCATTGGTCAGTGAGTGGTGAGCAGTTGCATTGTGCACCACTTGTCTTTTCTTGGGTTTTATTTCTCTCTCTTTTTGTTGTTATATTCCTTTTCATTACTACTATTATTGTTGTTGTTTTTATTGTTATTATTGTTATTATTATATTTTATTTTACTTTAGTTATTAAACTGCTCTTATTTCAACCCATGAGTTTTACTTTTTTTTTTTCCCCCAATTCTCCTCCCCATCGCACTGGGAGAGGGGAGGGGTGAGGGAGCAGCTGCATGGTGCTTAGTTGCTGGCTGGGGTTAAACCATGACAGACACCAAATAGGAGCTGGTGCTGGATGGCATTCAACGATGTTCAGCATTGATATATCTCTTCCTTTCTACAGTTTCACGATTCTCTGATTTTGGAGAACCTCATCCTCAGTTATAGCAATTTAGAGGTGAGGATGGATACCAAATCCACGTGGGGAAAAAATAAAATGCCCAGACTGAAGCAGAAAGCATCTGAGTGGTGTCCCTCCATGTCAAGGGTTTTCTTTACAGTTAAAATTGTATTTTTTTCTATAATAATTTTTATGTTTTTTAAAAACAATGCCAAGATATTACTGGTTTTTAAGGATCCAGATTATGTGGATGTTGAAGGTCTGATGCTTCATAATCCTGTTCTTTTATAGACTGGATCCCTGTTCAGATTATACCTTTTACAAGTGTTGGAGGATCTCACCCCGTGCGTGGTAAAGTCATGTGGCCACAGAGCATGTTGGATTTAAAGCCCACCTAGTGAAGTAGTTCAATCCATAGAAGATAATGCAGCTGTAAGGCATTTGTACTCTCTTGTATAAGAATAATGCGACAGCGGTTCAGAGTACTCAATATTTTGGTTTTTGCATTTTCCGTGAAAACCAGATACCAATGGAAGAAATCACTTTATGCTAAAAACTGTATTTTTTCTGTTACATAAATAAATGCAGAATTTTCACCTGACTGATAAGGAGGTAGTTTTTGGCTGTTACCAGTGCTTACATTGCCAATATACTAGTTTTTTAGAGCATTGCCAGTAGATTGCCTAGCTCTTTAGTGGCTGTTAATGAAATTGTTGCAAAAGGGTTTTCTTGGCTCTTTTCAGGAGCACCCCCCCATTTAGGCTCCATTTGTTTTGAAGTTCTTATCTCTTTTGGGGCACAATTTCCTCTTCTAAAGCTTAATTGGTATAATTTGCAGATGTACTCTAGACAAATAAAACCCATGTGTGCATAGAAGGGGGTGAATGCACCAAGAGCCTCAGCCAGTGGATTGACATCTTGTTGTGTGTGGTGCTGGAGGGTCCAGCTTGTGGGACTTGTTTGGAGGCCCAAGGAGGTGCCATTCCTTTGTACCGCTGCCTTTGAGGGACACGTGTGGGAAGACATCAAGGCACCTCCCAGATGGTACTAGAAGCAGGCCCTATGCTGCATGAAGGCAGCTGTGGGGCAACCCTGAACCAGTGCTGGCGTGTGTTGTGGTTTAACCCCAGCTGGCAGCTAAGCACCATGCAGCTGCTCTCTCACTCCCCCCCAGTGGGATGGGGGGAGAGAATCAGAAGGGTAGAAGTGAGAAAACTTGTGAGTTGAGATAAAGACAGTTTAATATGTAAAGCAAAAGCCACATGCGCAAGCCAAGCAAAACAAGGAATTCATTCACCACTTCCCATCGGCAGGCAGGTGTTCAGCCATCTCCAGGAAAGCAGGGCTCCATCACGCGTAACGGTTACTTGGGAAGACAAATGCCATCACTCCGAACGTCCCCACTTCCTTCTTCTTCTCCCAGATTTATATGCTGAGCATGACGTCATATGGTCTGGAATATCCCTTTGGTCAGCTGGGGTCAGCTGTCCCGGCTGTGTCCCCTCCCAACTTCTTGTGCACCCCCAGCCTCCTCGCTGGTGGGGTGGTGTGAGAAGCAGAAAAGGCCTTGACTCTGTGTCAGCACTGCTCAGCAGTAACTAAAACATCCCTGTGTTATCAACACTGCTTTCAGCACAAATCCAAAACATAGCCCCATACTAGCTACTATGAAGAAAATTAACTCTATCCCAGCCAAAACCAGCACAGCATGCCAGGGATGTAGTCTGAGCCAGGCATGAGCGTGGAAGACGTGGCCTGATCAGAGGGTGCTCAATCCTTGTGTCACCTGCCTCCGCGCAGCTGTGCTCTGCCTCGTTTGGAGCAGCTCGTGAGTCAGCCTCACCTTTTTAAGACAGATTTGTGCTTTTGCTCCAGCCGTAGACCGTTCAGAAAGGACCATCCATGAAGTTTTGCTGGCAATGGGATGAGTCCTCTAAGATCCTTTCAACTTGCTTTTAGAAAACCTGACATTTTGTCTCACTTTTGTCTTGGCATACTGTTGGGTGCAAATGTAGGTGCATTAAAACTTGTAGAATTTTTCCTCTTTTTCGGAACACTAATGTTATTGAAGCCTTTTTACATGGAATCACTTCAATAGCTGTAGGGCTTGCGTAACACCACAGCCTAAATTTAAAGAAGTGCTGGGGAGGCATCATCTTCTTTGACAACCACTCAAGAGCTTAATGCTGTGTGTTTTGCTGCCTGTCTGGGTGAACAAGTACAAGCATCGTTGTGCCCCGTGAGTGCAAAGATAGGCTCAGGGTTTATTGCATTTGAGCTGCTTTTTCTGGAGCTCATAGTTACAATTTTTCTTTCAAACATTCTGGCGAGATACTGGTGGAAATGAAGGAGTTGTTTGGGGTGGTATAAAAGAGGGAATAGTCTCAGAAAGCCAGTGAGGATAAATTGGGCCAAAGGCGTATCTACTAAAAATCTCTTTCTGTGTGTATAGTTCATGTCAGTCTAATGGAGTAAACTAAAGTGAGCGCCTGATCACTTGTAGGTGACAGTTCGGGGTACTCCTTTATAGCTTATTTACTCACTGTGGTCTTGAGAGCAAAATTGCTTGGGGCTCCTTGCTGGTGTGAGTCTTTCCTTCTTTACCTCTCACTAGTGTCTTGGGAACAAGCATTTTCCTTCAAACTAGCTGATTTTCGTTACTAGGGCTACCTTATGGTCCTTTCTTTCTTGTCGAACCCTTCAGCAAGACATTAGAAATGCTATGGTGCTTAGGGCGTGCTCTGTCATCCATGTATTAGACGTTTATGCTGTGCTACTCTGCCTTTCACCCAAGATACTAAGAGGGACAGCGGCTAAGGGAAGATGTAACCCAGGTATAAGATTCAAAACTACTTTTAACAGAAGTACAGGAGAGAAAAGCGTAGAGGAAAATCAGTCTGGGTGGCTTGATTACACTGATACAGGTGTGTCTCAGCACTCGTGAATGCAGACCATTTAATGACAGGACCATTCAGTCATTGCCTTCAGAAGAAAATTGTTTCTTTCTGCCTTATCTACTGAAAGCCCCCATCTTCATTGCCATCTTTGTGGCCTTGCTTTTGTGGAGCACATAGGTACGTGTCTCAATCTGAGCATATATGTTATCTAGCTGGAGGCAGTAGGATTGGAGGTGGACAAAGTCCTGAGCTGAATGGGATGCAGTTCTCAGTAATGAAGTGGGAAGAGCATTTACTTCCACAGGGAGGACCAGAGCCTTTTGGGAGCTCTAGCGAAGATGATGTTGGGCATTTCAGTGTCTGCACTGGTGTGGTGTTAGTGAGGAATTTGATGATGCAGACCAAGTTTTATAGTCGTGCTTACACTGATTAGCACTTCTTGTGAAAAATACCCTACTGAAAGTCCACAGGCTGTTTTATGAAGAAGTGCAACTTGGCAGCTGCGGGTGGCTTTGTGAGGTGCAGCGTGCATGTACAGTGCAGTGTGAGCGAGGGCGATGTCGGCTCCTGGCGGAGGTAACAAGGTGGGTTCCTGGCACTGTGGCACAGAGAAATGTTTCATTCCCTCCTGCAGTAACACTTAGTGAAATATTTCAGGAATCAAAATGATTTTACTACATGTTGTGTAGATTAGGTATTTGCCAATGTTTTATGTAGAAGGAATGGATTTGGACGTTTCCTCCAGGAAGTCAAGCTTTATAAGAGCTGGATAAGGTAGGACAGGCTTTTAGGAAACACAGAAAAGGAAAAGTAATGTGACTGTTGCTTCTCCTTTCTTACTAATTCCTGCATTTCTGCAAAGAGGGATGGAAAACTTCTAAAGACGTTCTGAAGAAGACTTCTGAAGAAACTAACGCAGAGAAACTGGAAAGACCTGTCCCAGGAAAATGACTGTGATTATGAAGATACTTGCTATTTTACCATATTGGAAGAAGAAAAAGAAAAATCTTCTCACAATTTTCTTTGATGTTATGTGTTTGTTTCCATAGTACTCTTAATGTCAAAAAATGGGCATATGTAAAACCATACAACATGTGCAATATGAAAACAAAGAAGCAAACACACAACAAAATACTACTGGAATATATTGAATAAACGCTCAGTTATCTTAAGTGGGTCTTGTGGTTGTTTATCAATTTCTTTGGTTTTGTGGTGTTGAGGAAATACGCCTTTTGGTTTATGCAGCTAATTCTGTAATGTCCAATGGAAGCATCCTCTGTAGGGTTACCAGTCCTTTCCAGCGGTAACAACCCCTGTTCTATGCTCCAGTTAGGAGCTGTAGGAAGCCTCTTTGTTGGTTTTCAGACAACTGCTGGGTAACTTTGCTGCCTGACAAAGGCAGCAGCAGAACAAACTTCTTTCAAGAGTACAGATTCATTGTAAATTTTAGGAAGCACCTTCTCTTTGTAACAAAAATTAGTTTTCACTTGAGAAAGCAGTGTATGCCAAAACTTTAATGTCGGAGAAAAGATTTGCTAACTTCTTAATGCTAAGCTGCATGGTAGCTGTAAAGAATTTCCTTCTCTTCTGCGATCTGGGTTTGGCAACATAATTCCTTATCTGTCGCATGCTATACGCCTGGGCAGCATTTTCTGAAAACATGGCTCTGAACCTACCTGAGAGACCAGTCATACTTGCCAAGCCACAAAACGGGTGACAGATGAACGATGAAATAAAAGCCTGAGCAACACCATCCATTGTCTGAGAGAGACAGCGCTGAAGGCATCAGGTGTGCACATACAGGGATGCTTTGTTCCGGGGGCTGCTCTGCCAGGGCAGCAATAGGCTGGCGAGGAAGCAGCATAGATGTGTTATTTATATTTGAGGAAAAGAGTGTTATAAATCTATCCGCCGTAGAGTGCAAGCGTGCCATCAGTTGCCATCATTCAAAATCATAGCAGGACACTGTATGTGGTAAATGTTGTCGAAGGAGGCTTTCCTGCTTTGGGGAAAGTGGCATCCACAGTCTGTTGACCACCTCTTCCTGACACCCTCTGTACAAGGCATCCAGAAGCCCAGGTGAAGGGTAACTTCCTTCTTTGGGGGGGAGAAATCAGCTAGCAATTACCAGCTTCACAGATTGAAGTTTTTATAACTGCCCTGAACTGTCATAAGACGACCCTCTCCCCCAAAACAAGCAGTAAGAGTAAACAACTGGCCAGCGTGCCAGATGCGTTCCCTGATATGCCTGCAATAGGCAGAAAGCAGACTGCCTTGGACTGTCTGTTACAAGGCAGAATGTAAATAATTTTTCTCAGATTAGCAGTGTCTGAAATGCAGAAGCTCCAAATGCATTCACTTGCTTTCAGAGAGGGTGACAGAGAGTAATTGCAAAGGCACTGGAAATTCCCTGGCTTGGTCAGTATGTCTTAAAATTTCCTTTTCTTGGTAATGTCATCTCTTACCCCGGGAGTGCTTTCTTTGAGGGACAGTGTGCATCAATGGGGACATGCAGGAAAAGTTAGCAGGCACTTTGGCAAAAGGTACCCTCAGGTATCACTGCGAATGGAGACTAGCTCTACAATATGCACATAGTTCAGTAGGGCAAAGTAGTTTAGTTATAGAAAACCAGCAATAACTCTTCTGCATTTCTAACTAACAGTTTCAGGAAATCTTGGTTTATGTCTCGTCTTTCACCTCAGACAAGTAGTTTAGCCAAGGGAAAAGAAAATCCTCTTTTTCTTTTATTTGAATTATCCTGAATTCTTGACACTTAGAATTTTATTCATCCAGTATCAAACCACAGCAAAAAGCCAGAGCAAAGCGACTTTAGTATTCCAGCCCTCATGTTGTAGCAAAAATATCAAAGTCACAGGAAGGAGAGTATTCTAGTTATTTGTGTGATGTCCTCATATCCCCCAAGCCTCTATTGCAGTGCTTTACAGCTGTGAAGAGCTGTGTTTGGAAAGTTTGGAAATTGCAGATTTTTGCAGAGGAGTAGCAAATCCCTCAAGTGAAAGCGTGTTCAACCTCCTTTCTAAGTGTTGTTTTCAAAATCATTATAATTCATCTAATTAACTAGCATATTCTTTGTACGCTTTTGTGTCAGCAAGTGCAGTATCCAAATTGGCAGGCACGGTGGAATAAAGTCAATTTTAGTATGTCACCCAGAGGATAAAGTCGGCTTCAGAGTCTCGTTGGGCAAGGTTGCTAAGACTGACTCTGTTCCATGGACCACACAACAATTTATTTGCTTACACTTTTCCTTATACCCCCCAAATTAAAATCTCTACTGCAGAAACGTAGTAAGTGCAGTAAAAAATAACCACTCTTGCTTCCTTTCACCCCAAAAGTAAGGTTAACAAAGCCTGGGAAATTGCTTGAACCAGATGGCGAAGGCTGAATTGCAGAAGCATGTACAAAGAGGTGAGAAAATCTTTTTTGAGTAATTAAACCCTTCCCGTGTAATGTCTTCCCTTTCCCTGAGCAGACAGTGGCTGCGTGTCCTGCAGTTGTACTTTCAGCACAGAACCATAGTCTGTTCTTAACCATTTTCTAAAAACTAAAGAGTATCCATCACTTTAAAAACAAAACAAATGTGAAATAAAGGTAGTTGAGTGTGTGCATGTTAACACCTGTGTTATTCATCCCATTTAGCATGCCCTGAGTGCTGCTTTGGTTCTTCGAGAAAAAAGCCAAAAACAACCTAAAAAGTGATTAGTCTGGCTTTGCTTGGCATTTGATTACTTCTGTAATAAATATTTATACGCTTCTCCAATACACACATATCATCTTTACATTGTATTAAGTGGCAAGAGAATCAATATTTAATTTTATGCAAGCCCTAAGCAAAACATGAAGTTAATGAACTTGCCAGATAGCCGTTAGGGATTAGCGCTTGTATTTTAGCCAGTGTAATGAATTAGTATCTTGTAGACCTGATTAGTTTCTAACAATTTGCTGCAGTTTAAGCAGCTCTTTAAGATGGAGGGACATGGCTTACGGTCCTTTAAATACATAAGCAGAAGAAATCTAATGGAAGTTTACATTTGTTATTATTTATCATTGTAAGATATATATTTTTTGAAATAGATGCAATGTGTTTTTTTTCTGAAAATGGTGATTTTTCCAGAGAACGTATGCCACCTCCCCTCCTCTTCCCCCATGCGTGGAAATGATTGATGGATATTTAAAACAGGTCCACCCAAACACATAACAATGTCACTTACTAATATAAGCGGAACAGGGAGGTGATCTTCAGGACAGGGTTTAATCCGTTAATAGAGTCCACCTAATCCCCCTTGCTGTAATTGATTCCAGCAGGCGAGCCGACCCTCAGCTTTTCCCTTACCCTCTCCCGATGCAAGCATCCTGCTGACCACCTGCGGAGGTCCTCCGCACTGACCAGCCGGAGGCTGCGGGGGGCAAAAGGGGTCCCGCCATAGGCGCGGGTCCCCTGTGGGGTGCGAGGCCTCCAGATCTGCGGTGGAGGTTTCTGCTCTTCGGTCAACAAGCCCCCTGCACCTGCGAAGAGGGTTCCTGAAAACCAGGGGGCAATGCAGAGATGCTGAACCACACCAGCTGGAGATCATTTGGTTTCTTAAAGAAGCCCTTTGCCTCCCCTCCTCACGTTATTCATGTTGAATAACGAAGAAGTCAGTGTTAGAGAGGTCAGAAGTACAAAAGAGCTTGATGTAGGGATTAGACGAAGATAAAAACATGGAGAGAACTGAAATGATATGACAGCTACGGGAGCTGTAAAGGAAAGGCGGTTGAGCTTCTGAAGTATGATGAGGAAGGGGGTATGCTCTGTGTCCAGTGGGGCAGGAGGGCTTGATAACCTGGTTTTGCTCTTCTCTTTTTATGAAAAGTACATCAGAAATGGGCTTGACTTGGCATAATTCTGGGTATGGCTAGATGGTATTTATTACTAAGAATCTGCATCTATAATCATAGGCAATTTAGGGAAACAAAACAAAAGTTTTCACCGTAGTTCAGCCATCCAGGCTGGAAAAACAAGTTCCATTTGAATGAGAGTCCAAGCGTGAAATGCTGAAACTGTTTCCTTACTTAACATGTTATTTCTCATAGGTAAAATATTGTAGTATTTTTAAAACTATGTTTCTTCGAACATGCTCGTCAGAGCTAAGCTGCAGCCCTGCCGTGTGCTAATGCCTGAAGAGTGTGAGAAATGCTGCGCAGCCAGGTTCTGCAAGGGTTCCTTTAATCTGCAAAGAATGATCTGAAAAAGTTAACGAAACGGTAAATAAAGCTGACCTGGAGGCTGTAACTAATTTGGATATTCAAAATTGAAGCCTCCCTTAAAAGAAGCTGTTCTGGAAAATAAATAACCACAGGGGAAGGCGGCGATTTAGCTACAAACTAGGAACTGGTTTTGTGATAAGCAGAGTAGAGAGCCAGTGTGAGCACAGAGTAAGTTCTCGAGATGTTAAGTATGTTATTGCAGGTGGGTCATCCAGGGCCAGGGCTGGCACAGCCTCATCTGAGAGAGATCTGGAAAGATCTCTCTGAAAGACACTTGAATATATGGCTGAGCAAGAGTGTGTAACAAATTAGCACGTGCATGGTGTGCAGGGTATTTTTATCCTGGAAGTAGAAGAACAGAGATACCTTGATTAAAAAGAGAAAAAAAAAAAAAAAAATCCATTCTTCAATCTGACCAGTCACAGTCTTCCTTCTGTCAAAGTGAAGTTAAAATATTGTATAAAAGAAGTTGTTTGAAGTCAAAAGTGTAAGAGGTCTGGTCTGGTATTCTTCCTCACAGTGAGTTCCTTGGTCAAATATCTAAACCTTACGTTGGTTATGGTAATGATATAATCACCACTGATACTGCATTGGTGCAGGCTGAGATAATAACCCTAGCTGAAGCTCACGACTTGAAAGACCATGGTGGGTGTTAGGAAATAATGTTCTCTTTTGTGTTCAGCCCAGCACCAGATGTTTAATTGGATACTTTCACTTTCTGTAGAAACAGATGGGGCCACAGCGAGTTGTGAGATACTCAGAAGGATTAATTATCTTCTACAGCAAGTTTTATATCCCTATCTGAAGTTTTGCATGTGTTGTGTATTCTTGTGTAGGTCTGCTGCCCAGATTGTGGTATGGAGATGACGTGAGTCCACATCTTCCACTTGATTTTTTTTTCCTTCTCAGAAAGCTTTTTTTCAAAGGCCTTTTAGATCGCTTAAGCTTTCTCCTTTACTTCTCCTTTTTAGCCTCTGCCCTGATATATGCTATCACGTTTCCCAGACCGCTCTGGCTTTGTACTCTGGCAGCGTCGCTCTGCGTGTATCCGCTGCCTGTCTTCTTTTCATCAGTGAATCCAGCCTGTGCTTCCTCCAGTGTTTTGTCCCAACACGTCTTGTCATTCCTCCATAATGACAGCCGCTTTTTTTCATGTTTCTTTTTACTTCTGGCTCTGTTCAGTGCTTTTGATGCAGCCAGTGTGAAGGCACTTGCCCTTTCTTTGATCCTGGTGTGTTCCCTGGAAGTGTCCTTACCTGCCTTTGCTGCATTGGATCTCAGTTCACGTCCTTCATTTCGCCGCTGAAAGCCTTGTTCACCAGTTACAAAAGTCCTGGCTCACAGCTGTAGCTGTAGGTCGGTGCATTAGCTAGCTGGTTTTCCTCTCTCGTTTTCCCTGCCTGCCCTCTACCTTCCTTGGTTCTGGCTGTGTAAGTCGAGAAAGGGATCTCTTGTCGTATCTCCTCTCTCCTTATCACAGGCTCCTATGTAGTGGTTGAAGTTAAAAAGTCTAGATTTGCAAACTGCAATATTTTAAGTGCTGTAGTTGTTGATTTTTTTTTTTTAAAATAAAGACCACTGTAGAGACTACTTCTTTTGTTAGTACTTCTCATCTTTCATGATCCAGTTCTAAGTGTTACTTGTATTTCCTTAGGCCATCTCTGTAGAATAGCTGAAGCCAGTTCAATTCATGTGCTAAAGGAAGAACCCTGTATCTTTCCATTTCACAGCTTGTGTTGTTTCAGGGGCAGTTTTTAACAAGGCAAATTAAATTAGAAAAATCAAATATTTTAATCAGGGTAGTTTTCTTAATTTAGATTGAGAAATTTGGTAAATAATATAAAAATCTTGGATTTACTCTTACCTTTTTGTGCTGTTACTTGTTTTATTTTTATTACAGAGAGAAAGAAATGTCAGTATTTCTCTGATTATGCCCTGAATCAGGAGAGCAGACAGAACTCAACTCATTGAACATGTTTTTAAATGCTATCCTAGTTTAAAGCTGTAGTCAGTTCCATTTCAGATCTTGTGCGTGTCCCTAGCTTGATTGCATAGGCTGCAGGAGAATGTGCT
Source organism: Gymnogyps californianus (assembly GCF_018139145.2). Taxonomy (NCBI): domain Eukaryota; kingdom Metazoa; phylum Chordata; class Aves; order Accipitriformes; family Cathartidae; genus Gymnogyps; species Gymnogyps californianus. The sequence continues at coordinate 157,447,648 of NC_059471.1, forward strand.
GCTAAAAATGAAATTAGTATTTTTCACCTTTTTTTGGCATAGGTTTGGGAGGAATTAGTCCAAGATTCAGATCTTCTATATATGATTTTGATTTGTAAGGATCCCTTTAATCATATCTACATAAATCTGATTGTTTGTGTATGGCCTCTACTCAGCTTGGTTTTGACAGTATCTGTGGTCATTGTGGCCCATATTAAATACAGCCACAGCGACCTAGCTCTCATTTTCCTTGAGTCTTGGATCAAGACCCCATGTGGGAACAAGCCCAAACCCTTCCCCCCTGGGATGGAAGCACAGCTACGTTGCGGCTCAGTCTCCAGTTTCTTGGCAGGAGCTGGCTGCGATGTGGGGTGCTCGCTCCAGGCTGCAACCCAGATCCTTCCCTCTTCACCCCAAAACCCCAAGTCAGGGTGTTTCTGCAGGGGTTTCTGTGCCGACAGGCTTCACTGTGCTGTACGAATAATGTCCCACCACACTTTACCTCCTTGCTCCGTGGAGCTCCAGTATTTGCCTTGAGCAACTGTGAGGTCTGCCTTGGCACAGAGGATTTTGCTCTAACACGTTCTGCATTCACTTGTACACGTGCAGCCTTATCGATTCACCCTTGTTTGTGATGCTCTGTCCTATTAAAAATACGATTTATAGCATCTATGTGTGGTTAAGTTATCTAGGGAAGCTGTAGTTAGACATTTTACAGCACATCCCTGGGAGGTTTTACTTCTGTCAGGTTTTTGGTGCTATTTTAGGGTCTTTATGCTATTTTCAGTGGCTTTTCATTTACTGTGGGAATCCTGTTTTGGAATTAACGAGACGTTTCAGCAGTTTGTGGGATTTCCAAGCAAAGTTGTATTATCTTTTTTTTTTGTATCATATGTCTTTCCTGCAACTGTGGTTTCATAGTCTTCCAAATTAATTATATATGGACTTTATATAAGTTTTGGTTTTAGAAAAGTTACACATTTTGGCTGCTGTCTGTAGTACATTGCTATCCTGTATTAGTAATAATAAGTCAGTAAGAGTTTTGAGGGAATCAACATGAGTAATATTTAACTTAAATAGCTCAATTTTTTTTTGTTTGTTTGTTTTAAATATTTTGATCTTATATGACCGCCGTTTCACTTTGTCTGTTATGGATTTGTCCAGAAAACTTAAGCACAATAACTGCTTGCTTACAGTAATGGAAGGTAGCTGCAGGAGTGGTAGCAGCAGTCAGTGGTTGCTGTTGTTTTTAGTAGCATGCAGTTTTTTGTTAGATTTGGAAAAGCATGTTTTTGTTTTTCCCTGGGTGAGTAGAAAGCGAAGTCAGTATTTTCAGTTTTATATGGGCAGTCAGTGGGTTTTTAAATAGGAACCAAAATTTAGAGTGTTATTTATAATTGTTAAGACTTTGAAACCCAAATCTCAGTTGCTTTAAATTCATGGAGTGTTGTAAAAGTCAGTGGATTTGCTGAGATTTGTACCAGCTGTAGACGATGCTCTGTGTCTTTTGATAGCACTGGAAATATTAAAAAGAACAAGGAAAAAGCCTTGGTTTTTTTCTCACAGATACCAGCACTTCTCTCAATTGGAAAGAAACCTCTGCTTGTTGGCTCTGAGTGCTAGCATGTGTGCACATCGAGCGATCTCAGACCATTCCTTCCTTCCTCCAGCAAAGAGTTTAATCACCCTCCCAGGGTGGTACTTCGTTGCTCTGTTTAATGAGTTGGTCAGGAGAGAGTTCGCAAAAGAGCTAGTGGAAGAGTCGGGCACTTGCACAGGTTAGTTGGTCAAGCTCTGCTCAATAAGAGGTTGATTAAATAAACCTTTATTATTCACCAGCTTGCTGACCCCACACCGTCTTTTGCTCCTCACCCAGTGGGACAATGCATGACTTACAAAGAAATTCAGCGAGAAGGGCAAAGGAGTGGAAACCCATCAGGATTCACTACTTGTGCTATGCTCTTGACTGGAAAGGACATGAGTTAAGAGGTTATTTCCACAGTGGGCTTATGCAGTAGACACACATAACCAACACTACTATGATAAATGTAAAATACTGCTCATTGTGGTGTGGCGTTGATATCTGTGTTGTATCAATGTGGCATCAATCTCTGCATCTGTATCCCTGATATGTGAGTCTGTAGGGTGGGCAAGAGGATTAAAAATTAGTGCATATTTAAGCGAAAGGTTAAAACTCTTGAAAAGAGTTGTTTTACCCAGGCTTGTTGGCTTGCAACTGGTCCTCTGAGAGGTTCGATCAATGTCGCTGAGGGGTTTCTCTCCCTGCAAATCAGCGGATGTTGTCTTTGTGGGCAATGGGGATGGGAGAGGGCACCTGGAGAAGTCATGAGGACCCAGCAGAGAGAATTGCTGGGAAGGGTGGCTGCCTCCCCAGTGTGTCTGCGGCGTTGAGGAGAGCAGGGACGGGGCAGCGGAACATGCGTGCTTACTGCATGTGTTGTGTGGGTGCACAGGGAAGGCTGCATCTGGCTCGTTCTCATCTGTTTCTCACCCAAACTGGAATGGTTCAGGAAGACCCAAATAGTGGGTAGTCCCTTGTGTTGAAGAGACAACCTGGTGTTGGTATTCATGCTTCCTTGTTGAAGACCTGTCCCATAGCTCTGCTTGACTCTCATCACGCATGTTACCAATGTAATGGACATGGCCATAGTGCTTGCCGCTTTTTGGTAGCTGAGATTTTAATGAAGTTTAGTTTTAAAAAAAACCAAACACAACTCTATTTTTAAATCCCACGATGTGGCAGTTGCCATCCTGTGACAGTGCCTTTCACCTTGCCTGTCTCTCTTTATGGGAAGCCCACTGACCCATGGAGTCGTTGTGTAGGTATTGCTGGCAGTAATTTATCCTGTCACATATGCAGTGAGGAATTCATCATCAGAAATGCGGACTCTTACATATTTGTGAAGTGTCAGTTTGACAGAAGTACTGACAGCTGGCGTCCTTCCAACAGACCAGTAATTGCTTAACTGTGAAAAATGGCAGAAGACAGACAAATGCATTGGAAAAAGAAAATCTCTAAAATACAGAAGTGGTGCTAATGTGATATAATTCATAACTGGTTGCTGTTACAAAGAGTCACCTTCAAGCATTCAGGTCTATTCTTTCTTCTCTGGCAAGTGATTTACTTGATGACAGGTAGCTCAGCAAAGCTATCTGACTGAAATCAGATGGTTTCTTACCTTGTTTGATCTTTATCCACCTTCTCTTGCCCATACTTTGAGAGCAGGATGGGGCTGACTGGGCTAAATGCATTTTACAAATACTTTTGTCAGGTTACAGAAGAGCAGTTATTAAACATTCATTTCTACTGAGGTTGAAGTGGGATTTTAAATATTTAAAGGAGTAATTTATGTAAAGGGGATTCCTACCGCTTCCTAAAATGATCATTTCTCATAATTTGGGTTTGGATATCCATACTCAATTAATCTAAAATTTCTATTGCTTTAGTCTTGCTCCCTTCACATTAGCTCTTTATATTAAAATGTGTTCTCAATACATGCCAGCAGGCCTGTATTTTAAGCTAATTACGATTGTCATCCTTATCATACTTGATTACTTTTTCCCAAGGACAGAAATTGTTGGGCAAGTGGCATGGGGGTGGAAACTGGAGCTCTGAGCCAACAAATGTAACGATGACAGAACTGGGACACATTACCTGATCACTAAAATGATTCAGACCACTTGCAGATGAATTGTTTCCCTTGCTAATTCATGCAAACGTGGCCTGGAGGTTAAAGGAATTGATCTTGAGATCGGGAGGTCTCTGTTTTATTTCCAGCTCCGTCACCAGTTTGCTTTCTGACCTTCAGCAAGTCATGACTGCATCAATATACTTGCATTGATTTTCAACTCATATGCATGATGTGAAGTGAGTACTTCAGTATACTGCTGAATACTGGGGGCTCAAGTGGTACCCCCAAGGTTACACACGAAGCCTGTGAGGGAACCAAAAGTAGAGTCCAGAAGTAAACTCCAGTGGGAGGTATAAACTGTGGGGCACCTTTGCTTCTTGGACAAGAATTTTGGCCCAAGACTCAAGCCCATTGACTTTGAGAAGTGCATGTTCAGATTTAAGAACAGGGCACAAGGTAGATGATGATGATGTGGAGGAAAACTGTAATGGGATTAGGCACTTCTCAGGCTAGATTGGTTAGCTCTTGCTAAATAAATAAGAGCTGTTCTATAGGAATTTTAAATGCAGACAAATAATAACATAGAGATGGATTTTTTCAGTAGGGAATCTAAAGTCTGAGTATTTTTTGCTGAAGCTGTTCTTCAATGCTGAATTTCAGATGTGGTATGTTTTATCATCAGCTGTATTCTTTTGTTTTTAAATACTGGCTATTTTGCAGTTTCGTAACTCAAAAATTCTTTGGGCCAAGAGTAAGAGTCATTGAAGTCACTCATAGTGGAGGGAAGGAAGGTGAGAGGTAGGCGGCGCTGAGTAACATGAGTAGTTGTTCGGTGTATAAATTTGGGAAAGACAATAGATTTGCTGCTTTTGCTGCTACCTGAAAAAATTCCATAGTTTTTCTCTTTGCTTCAAAGTGAAATTCAGATTTTACACATGGAAAATTAATCCCGTCTACTGGTGACTAGTTCGCTTCTGTCTTCCGTACAGATATAACCCTCAATAGCATCTTTTACCCTAGTGACATTGTTAACTCTATTCTGGGTCTTCCCCCATGGTTTTTTGGCCCAGCCCCAGGCCTTTGCTGCAATAGGGGTATTTTTCTCCCCATTGCTGAGAGCAGACTGGTCGGTGTTTGCAGAGGAGACGACACAGTGTGACAGCGGTGGTACCGGCGGTCTTGGCTTGCCTCATCCCGCCTGGCAGAGCATCCTGTGTTCCCTGCTCTCCCCTCCCGACACCCCATGCTCGCTGCGTAAAGCGACTTCTCCATGCCTGCTGCATGATCTGGAAAGTCCAGTTTGGCCTGAAGCCAGCCGACTCAGAGCTGTCATCGCTGGACGGAAGGTGACAGTGAAGTTGGCTTGTGGCCGTGCTCTCCTTGCCTCAGACCCCTCCGTCGCTCTCTGCTTTCCCCTGGAAGGGCTCTGCCGTGTGCGCGGTGGCGGGGGGAGCCAGCTGGGTGTCTGTGTGACCTGTGTCTCTGTTCCCTCTCGCCCAGGGCTGCGCTTGGCAGGCTGTGTCTGCCTGCGTGGGACCCCAGCCACCGAGCAGCGCAGCTTCTCTGCGTGCCTCCCTGCAGCCGGGTGCTCCTCGCTGCGGAGCATGGGCAGCAGCTTGCATCGGGATAGGTGGATGGTTCGTAAAGTACTGTGCTTTTATTTTTATCCGGTGTAGCCAAGGCATTGGTAGTATAATTCAAAAGAACAACCTAATAATAAACCCGTGCTTGCATTCACAATCTGGGCTGAGTGTCCCTGCTTGGCAGTCTCTTCTTGCTGCTGCTCTCTCTTTTGAAGCGGTTTGGATAGACATGGGTTGGTCATGCATTTGGCTGCAGTTAGCAAAGTGGTACCAGCCCATATTTTAGGAAACAGCCATAATTCAGGAAAGCTGTTGTGTTCAGTGCCGGATTGTGTAATTTGTATTTTGAATAACCTCCTGGGTGTGACTCCGTGTAAATTCAGTAGCACTGGTGCCTGTGTAGTGCCAGCAGTGAATTACAGAATCAGGTAAGAAAGTGGACAAATCTTTCCTGTAAAGGCTGTCATTGAAAAGAGAAAGGTAGTAGAATTTGGTTAGTTTTTTTTAAGACACTTACTTTTTTTTGAAGCTTTTAAAATTTTTTTTATTTGTGCCAAATAGATGCAGCTTTTTATAAGTCTTATTTTTGCTTTGTCATTTTCTCCCCATTTTCTTCAATTTTTTAAAACTAACTTTTGCACATTGCAGAGGAGAGAGGTCATGGGAAGGGGAAAGAGGTGATTTAGGGAGGAAGAAGTGTTTGTTCTTGCTGTGTTCTACATTTCTCAAGCCAAACAGTAATGCTGGTTGCTGCGATGTCATATCTATTAGAAATAAATTGCGTCATTAGTGACCATTGTGGGTGGCCTGCAGTTCATCCCGCTTGTCTCCTCTCAGTGTGATTTGAGGAATGAGATGTATTTAAGTGCTTGTTTGAGGCGTTAGTGTGTAGACAGTGATTTCACCGAGTGACAAGTGGTGGGACTGGCTGTCACCCTGTGCGTGGTTAGCTTGGCGCCCAGCCTTGATGACTGCTTTTAATGGCTACTTTTTGCTGGGATGCTGAAAGTCTCCCTTTGGCTTTTATCATTCCCGTCTCGCATATTGTACTTGATGTGGCCAGTAAAAGACCTTTTGTGTTGCAGACATTTTCCCCCCCTCTTTAATCTTGACCTAAGCTTTGCTGTGAGGAGAAGTGGCATTGTGGGAGGGAGCTGCTGCTGTGGAAGGAGATTGCAGAGCCCACGTGACTGGTGTGATCATATTGTGTCTGGATGGTGGGGAAGAAAAATGCTGTTTGGGTTTGGAAGAACCATTTTGGTCACTTGCTTCTCAATATTAAAGTCTGTCTGAGTATCTTAATCTCTAGTTTAAAGGGAGGGAAGAAGCTTGTGTTTTGTTTTGTCTGCGGTGAGCAAACAGATGCTGTTTGAAAAACATGGGAGAAAGGAAATGAAGTCTTGTGGTTTCTTCCTTCAGTGTTGTCCTTGCAATAAAAATGCACGATGTAGCTTGTTGACTTTTTGATTAGACAAACAGAGTTGGGAAACCCCTGGTGCTGGAAACTCTTAGTCATGTGCATAGCTTAACTCTGTATTTTGGTTGTAGGAAGAGCTAACAGAATGAAGGAGAGAAACCCTTATGTTTGGTTGGGACTCACTGTGCTTTTGTTTTGTTTCCCCTTTTCTCTCCCTCCCTGTGTGTTTTATTTGAGGTTGACTTGAGGATAGGGGTGACTTGACCACCAGCTATTTTTTGGGGCGAGCAGGTTGGGATAAGCTTCAGGGAGGGAGGCTCACTTCACGGAGGGAGACCAGACAATTCAGCTCCCACCTGGCCATGAGGAGGCTTCTCCAAGGCTTCTTTGTGTGGAATAGGGTGGGAATGCAACCTCCCGCCGTATTCCACGCAAAGAAGCCTCGATGCAAAGAACCAGCTCCAGCAGGGACTTTTTGAAGCAAAACAGGTCTGCAAAGAGATGGTTGATGTTGTGTTGTCCAACTGGAGACTGGTGTTTAGCAGTAGCTGTCATGGGGGTGATATTTGGAAAGTTGCATGATGCCATCACGGTGTTTTGAAGAAAGCCGCAAATGGAGGAGCTCACACCAAATCCCCAAGCACATATTATTCCTAAGAGCTTGAACTTTAGCCTAAGACAGGTTATTTGAATTCCAGTACTTAGTAGCATTACTAGTATGGCAAGAGGACGGCAAAGAGAGCCTCCTACTTAAAAGGACAGTCCTCAGTGAGGCAGGAATTAAATGAGGTCCTCAGCGCTGGGGCTGGGGTGGGCTGATGGAGGGCGTAGGCATTAGGGCTGTTGTCCTCTCTTGGAAGGGAAGTAGCACAGCTGCAACAGAAACAGTTAAATTGTCTTGACATTGTAAGCAGAGTATACAGCAAACCACCCTGTATTTTAATTTCCCCATAGGATAGGAGGACACAAATGAACATCTGCAGAGCATGGAATTAATCCTGTTCATGTGGGAGGATCTAAATAAAATCACTGGTTACCTTCACCCTGCACTCTTTTTATATTGCAGTTACCTCAGGGTGATTAGAAGCTCTGATTTTTCAGGTTCACTCATATCCTCATCTACAGCCTTTGTATCCCTCGTTATTTTGTGGGCAATGCAAAACAACAACAACAAAAGAATATAGCTAAGGTCTTGAGCAGCAAAATTAGTCGTTGCTAGTGGTTTGGTTTTGTTTTTTTAAATACGCATATTCAGCTCTCCTTTGAAATTAGCACACATTTGGTGGTAGCCACAAACACAATATAGCAAATGCAGTTTCTGCAAGGTTAATGACAGTGGGGTTATCAACTTAGGGTCTTCTCATTTTTTTTTCTATTCAGGGTTCCCATTTCAAGAAAACATTCATAGCTGAGGTAGAGGTAATAGGCAGTCTTAATTTCTAGGGCTGTTCGTATTTGCCTGAAATCTTTGTTTTTCCAACAGTGATTTTAGCTGGAGCGCAGCGTTGGCGGGAAGAGTAAATTTCTTGTGCATCCTGTCATAAAGTAACGTGTAAAGCCTTGGACTGTTTTCCATACTCATGGCCTTTAATTGTTTGAGGGGATGACTGCTCTTTGTTTAAACATTTAGGATAGAGAATTGAAAGCGAGTGTGTAAAATGGAAAGGAAAAACTACTGTTTGTTGAGAAATGGGAAAGCACTCAGCAGCATCGCTGCCGAACCTCTCATCTAATCATGCCTTTGTGTGCCTGTGACAATGCACCTGACCTCGAACTCTGTCATCTTTCTTAACTGCTTTAACTGCAGGAAAAAGAAAGCGCTGAGTAAAAGCTATAAATAAAACCAGGCATGCCTCCTGGCCTCCCTGCGCTGTAGCTCTTGGCTTTGTAATTTGCCTGCCTCTCAAGCCTCTTGTTCGTTATTTTGCATTTCATGTGTTTTAGCTAATTGTAGGGCCTCTGGGTGGACAGGGTCTCGTGGGAATAGAGGAGGGGAGTGCATGGAGTGACAGCACTGAGCTGGTGGAAAAGGGCTGCCAGGCTCAGGGATGGCATTAAAGCCCCAGAAACCTTGGGGGACACATGGGAGAAGGCTGTTTTCTGGTTCCTCTTGAGCAACTGAAGCCAAGTCTCCGTGCCTTCAGCACCCCCTCTCCCCACCACCCCTTGCTCTAGGTTGAGTGGGACCCAGGTTCCTGGCGTGGTGGCTGCGTTAGGGAGCAAGTTGGGTTTTTTCTTGGCTTGTTGCTTTGGTAGTGCGATGGGTGGGAGCTGGATGGTGGTGGAAGACTAGAAGAGCTGAGGGAAGAGAAATTGTTAGCAGGGAATGAGCCTGAAAGATTGGTAGGGGTGTGTAGGGGCAGCAGCAGAGTGCCAAAGGGAATAGTTGGGGGGGGGGGGGGAAGAAAAGGTCAGGGAGGAGAGGCTAAAGATTTCAGAAAAATAGAATAGGTTTTGACAGGAAAATATTATGTCAAGAGCTTGATTAAATAGAATAGTCGAAAAGCGGTGTGTTCTGGGAAAAAAAAGGTTATTAAATAAGAGGCTACTATTAGATGAAAAATTCACATTGCCATTTTCTCTGAATATTACTTAAACTTTCAGCCTGAAAACCCTGTAATGAAATAGGTAGGAGCAAAATACAGAGAATGGAAAGGAGAAACCAAAATAAACTTCTATTTAATTGTTGGATTTGAACAGTAAAACATGATGCAGCATGTTACAACTCTTGAAAATGAAATAATTACAAAATAAAAAAAAATACCAGCATCTGGTGGTGGATAAAACACTGGTGTGCTATGTCAACATCAATAATGCATGTATATATTCACTCATGTATGGATGTAATATAGTCACTCATATCATACCTGCATGAATAGCTCCACCTGCATGAATAGCTCCACATATGCACGCAAATGGTGTCCTTCCCAGCTGAATAAAATGCTTTGTCTGCTTTGGCTGCTGAGAACTCAAAGCAATCGATCTCAGTAAATCTTCCTTTCACTGTAGACAGTTCAGGTGCGATTCCCAGCCATGTAGGACAGAGATCGTTTAGGTGTGATTCCCAGCCATGTAGAAGGACAGAGATCTGTTTGAGTTCATGGAGCTGAGATGATTTATCTCAGCTTGGAAATGGGTAATATGTGACAACCCCTTAACTGTAAATTTGAAATCAAATCAGTATTTTTTCACTTGTTGCGTTCTATTATTTAACACAGCTTTTATATATACCTCCGTGGTAATGGCTGATTAATATTTAATGAAGACAAATTGAATTTTCATCACAAAATGTAAGGATTACCCCCAAAGCAGCAGCCTTCTGAGATTGTTCCCTCCAGGTCAGTCCTATCTGCCATTCAGTTCTGTGGCTTGAGAAAGCATCGCTTAAACTGTAATTTTTATTCTGCTTTCATTTCTAAGCTGAAAGTGCAAAATATTTTCAATTAAAATGCAGTTTCACTGTTTCAACTTTCAAGAACTTGTGATAAAATTAACCCACGCAGAGTTGAGAGCAAAGCAAGACTGTAATACATCACAGAAGCCTTCTCTGCAGCCTTGGAACGTTAAAGACAGACAACTAAACTAAACATTTTTCACAAATAAATGTTTTAAAATTATTTCTCCAAGCTGATGACCCTCTTTGTTTTATTGATACAATATTGAATGTCAGAATTACTCCTATACAGGTGCATATGGGAATGAATAAACTAAAAGTTAAATTGGCAAGTGAATGCATATCAATCTGGCGCACATAATAGTGATTTAAAAAATGTTTGACAGTTGGTAAAAATAGCTGTAACTGGGAAATCATCACTAAGCAGATACATTTCCCATGGGATCCTTGGGGGACCAGATTTTGGGCTGACGCTAGTTAAATGTTCTAATTTATGATCCAGAACAAAACATAGTCATTTATTGATCAGGTTTACAGAGGATGCCAAAGTTAGGGCAATGGTAAATGGAGAGGAGGAAAACTGCAAGTCATTCATAGAGAGTTGTGAATACCTAGTGACTTGGGTGGCAGCCCAATTTTAGTAATTTTAGTAAGGGTGAATGTCTAGGGGAATAAAATCCAGGTGATGCTTACTGAGTAGAGGACTCTATTCTGTTGAAAGGGAGGTCTGAAAAGGGTTTGAGGATGACGGTTCACCAGCTGGCCTGCCTGCTCCCTGGGCCACAGGAGAGCTAATGCCGCCCGGGGACATGTAAGGGTGGAGTACAGGGCAGGAGAGGGGAGGTTACACTTGCTCGTCGTATGGGTCCTGCTGCAGCCTTTGCTGCGGTGCTGTGTTCTGTGGGGGCACCCTGGTTTCAGCAAGTTTTAGTGTTATCTCTGAGTGTGTTCAGAAGAAAGCAAGAAGAGTGAGGAATTGCCTAGAAATTGCCGCAGGACAATGGAAAGTTAAGACGGTGCCTTGATCATAACGTATAGGTTCCTGCTTAGAGAAGAGAGCTGTGGCCATGAGGAGCAGACAGATGCACCGCAAGATCCAGTGGCTGGAAGGTGAGGATAGGTCAATTCAGCTTAGCAAAAGGGTATGTTTGGGGAGGAGAGTTTGACATCAAATCAGTTTCCCAAGGTGGATTTTCTGCTCCTGGGAAATTTAGAAACAAGATGAGTTGTCTTTCTGAAAGATGAACTATAGCTTAATTGCATTATTTTAGGGAAGTCTTCTGGAAAGGATACTTTCCTTTTTTTCCTCTCCTGCTCTTTCTGTCCCTCTCTGCATGAGGCCTCACAAGTGGAAGAACAGCATTTGTTTCCTATGGAAAAACTTTTAAGTCCGTGGTTCTGTCTAGCAGTTTTGTTGCCCGCCTCCTTCAGAGTCATACTGTCAGAGTGATCCTGTATTTTAGACACTTACTGGTCACCAGCTGCAACATTAATAGAAATTTCACAATGCAATTGACAGGCTATTAGTGACTGAAACCAAAGCTTATTATTTTGCATGCTAATTATGAAATATTATTATTACCAGTAAAGGTCATATAGGTATCCAGTATTCTGGAGCCTCAGAAACTGAACCTTGAAATACTGTGCGATTCCTTCATTCCTGTTTAATGTAGAAGAAAGCTACTTGCCTAGTGCCCTCATGCTATATATGCATATCTATATAGCATCTATCCCATGCTATAAAGCATATCCATAATATTTGGAGGAAGAGTCTCAGTCAATTTAAAATTTTTAGTCTATCCAGCATCCTATTTGGTAGTGATACCAGAATATGTATCTTTTGCAACTGCTGCCTGTTTTGGGTCCCCTTTAAATGCTCTCATCGGAAGTAAAATCACAGAAAGATCTTTCCTCATTCATTCCTTTTTCGTCTTGGACGTGCCTTCAGGAGGTGGAGTTGGTGTGCTTGGCCCATCCACTCGGGTATGCGTGAGGCATGACTGCATTTCCTCGCTGTAGACAAAGTGCATCAGAAGGTTTTAATTGAATTCATTGAAATGATGGGAGCAATGGAAGGAGATAGAAGAAGGGAGTAGAACCGCTGAAAGATAAGCGGGCACTGAAAGCTCATACATTCACTGCTCTGAATGGTTTTCTTGTGTTTGGGGAATTTCTCCTTAGAGAAAGACAGATCCAGAGTGCTCACTGCATCACCCGAGGTTGGTTCTAAAGCTGGGCTCTATAATGGAAATACAGATTATGCTAATTGAGATGAAGTTTTATAGTGCTAATGTGTATTTTACTCTTCTGTGTGCTGAAGTGCAGCCTGGGTCTGAGGGAGCTGACAATGTCCTATTCATATGTAAAATGTTTTGAAGGATCTGTGGTTTGGAATATTTCAAAACTGCCGCATGAGGGGATTCTTACATCTGAAAGCAATATTATCTGTGTACAGCTCGTTGCTAACAGAGAGAGAAGAGTGTGTGAAAGCAGCTTCCCAGCCTCTGCATACGGATGTATGGATCCTGCTGGAAGAAGGCAGGAGCACTGGAGAGCTTCCACGGTCCGATGGGGCTGAACGTGGCCCAGCAGTGCTCTGCAGACCTGGACCTGCCCTGATCCCAGTCAGCTGAGGTGATAACCAGCTGCTGGAAAAGTAAAAGATCTTGCAAAGAAGCCGATTGCGTCTCTGTGCCTTGGGATTACTTGGAATTTAGAAGTATTAAACAGAATAAACTCTTGGAATAAGACAGTAAAGCCCAGCTGTGTATTCATTATTAGTCCGGACATTTTACAAATCACAGAATCAGGCCTTTACTGTCTGTGGTACTTTTTTCCTTTTAATATCAGCATTTGGCCTTCGCATTGCCAAGGAAGTAGCGTCCTTAATTTGTGAGAGCTCATCTGCTTATCCAACAAGCTGGACTTGTAATCCTCTTTGCCATAATGAGTGACTGCTCTGGAAGTGATTACCGCAGGATTTCATACTTTCTTTCCCGCTTATCAGATTGTTTAGTGCTTCTTTTTTGTAAAGAAAATTATTGTTCATAAATCACAGTAAAGTATCAGGAGGATGTGATCGCACTAAAAATATCAGGGGCACTGCTTCAGAAGTGGTAAATCTTGGTCCATCTGGACATGTCGCTAGCACAGAAATGACCTGTGTCCCTTGATTCCTGTTTGTGTCAGGTCAGCTGTGCATATGTGTGTGTGCAATACTTCTGCCTGAAGTTCGGAGATCAAAAGTTTGAGCCTTTCATTGCTCTGGGTTAAAATGACTGCTGCAGCTCTATTTTCTGTTCTGCTTGGCTTGTGAGAAGACTTGCTGTGCGTTTGAGTATATCCATTGCAAATATGATTTTGTGTTTCATCTTCAATGCACATCTGTTGAAGAACAGCAAAGAAACAGTAGCTCAAATAGACTGCAGCTGCAGCAGCCGTCGTTTTCATTTTGACCGTGATTCAAGATAAATGCTTTTAAAATTACAGCTTTCTAAAGAAACCTTCCTCCTCTAAAGGTTTTTCTCTCACTCCCTCTTTTTTTTTTTTGGAGCGAGTTCATACATCATGTTTGTTAAGTAAACTGGTCCTGACAGTGTAATGGAAGTAGTGGGAAATACAGAAAAAGAAATCTAGCTTCTCATTTTTTAAGGACAATGCAAACGTAGCTTTTTTTCCCTGGACCTACACTTACACAGTTTTCATCTGAACTTGCATGAGAGAGATGGGGTATAGCCAACTGTCTACAGGCTTGAGAACTAGGCTGATAGGAAGAACAGAGTAGAGCATTCAACTCTTTGCTATAAAGAGAACCCAGCAGCAGATGTGCCTGCTGATGATGTTATAGCGAGTATCTAGAAATTGGAGGGAGGCATGTTTGGAAACCTGCAAGCTTCACTAGAAATTTTCCAACCTTCCCAGATTATTGCAGTCTCATTTTGCAAAACACATGGCTAACTTGTAGTGGGAAAGTAGGAAAAAGTGTAACGTCCAGAAAGAGAGTTTTTCTTTGCATTTTGATATACTGGATCCACAGTGTTCCTTCATACAAATTCATAATACACGTTTGTTTGTGAAATAACATATAGTTAAAGTTGGTCACAATTCCTTAGTTTCTTACTTCCTTTGTGAAAAGTTGCACTTGAGACAAAAAGAAAAAAGGAAACAAAGAACTTCTTCATAAGTTGATGTGGATGGTAAAAAAAAAAAAAATTATTTCTGAAGACTTAGAAATAGTTCTGGGAGAAAAGAAGCAGACCATTTTGATCAACATTTTGGGACATCTGGCTTTGCTAATGAATGGCGCAAACGAGGGCATACACAGAGATGAGCAGGCAGCTGAGGTGGTCAGCGATCCATCCAGAACTGACCTGTGAAATATTGTGATGCTCCTGAATCTGCATTTCATGCCAGAGAAAACAAGGTTGTATCAGAAAAGTTCTGACCAAGTCTAATATAGTTTGTAGTTTGCACCCACAAAAACTTGCTGCATTAAAAGCAATGTATGCCTGTGTGTGATAGATAAACAAAACAGAGATAAACAAAACAGAGCTCTCCTCGCATGAGAAGTAAAGCCTATGGAAAAGTCTCTTGATTTAGGTTTGTGGATAATTTCTTGAGACTTCTAAAGAAATTCTGTATGGATTAACATTTTTAAAATTTACTGGAAAAAAATTGCTCATTGTTCATTAACAGGAAAGATGTTGTGCTAATTTATGCCACATGTAATGTCCGTAGGGTGGCCAAGGATCTAAGTCTCTGCATAATTTCACCCAAGGATATTAACTTCCCCACTGTTCCCAATTAAACCCATCCCCACGCTCATCTGAGAACAAACAGGATAAAATACAAATTTATTTCTGGAAATCTGTCTAAAGCAAAAAGTAATTAAATATCCCTCTATTCTTTGGAGGGCATTTACAACCTTTGTAATTAGTGATTAGAGCTTAGAAACAAACGTTAAGATTCATTTCCTTGCTGTGCCAGGATTTATTTCATGTAACTTCAGCTATCAGCCCATCTAGGATTGCTGGTCAGTGGAAAAGAGAGGAGCCACCTCCAGAGGCACATGGGGTGACCCATCTCTGCAGCTGCGGCTCTCTGTTAATTGTAGGAGCTTAAATGAGTAGCTTAGAATAGACATCTCACTTCCTAAAATTAATTCGATCTGTAGCAACTAATTTGCTTTGTGGAAGTTTTTAACCTCTTTGGCTCTATTTTTCTGATCTGTGAACTGAAGACTGTTACTTTGCTGGTAACGTAACTAGCGGCTTTGCTGCTCGTCTCAGCTGTAATAATTTCACTGAAGTGTGACCTCTTCTTTATTTTTCATCCTTCACTTTTGTCGTATCCATCCACAGTCTTACTTTAGTAAGTCCCTCTGGTACATGAGTGGGAGTGGAAACATCAGGGGAGGGTAGGATGGACATGTTGAATCAATGAACCAGTATTGGTAAACTAAAATATAGCATCCCTGTTCCTCAGGTGGAGCTCTAAAACATCGAGCTTTTGGGATTGTTTCTTTGCTATGTACATACAGCACCCAGCTCAGTAAGGTCTCTGGTTTGTCCCTGAGGCACAGTGGTGTCACACAGGGTAAGGTGCTCTGGTCACAGATTTTTGCTTGTTTCTCATGCTGAGTAAAACCCTGTGTTTCTAGTTACTGTCTGGTATAAGGCAAAATCTGGTTCTCCATTAACGTAGAGAATAAGAATTATCTCATTCTCTGCATTTAAGACTTTGGCATGCTCATATACGATACCTAATCTGATTTTTACTTTCTAAAAATAGATCTCCCAAGCTCCAGCAAAGAAAGCTGCAGTTTTGCCTTAAGAAAACCAAAGAGGCCATACAAGAGTTTAGTCATAAATCCTTGTACCTGTGGTCTGTGGATGAAGGACTGATAATTTAGTCTAAAATCCTGAGCGGAATGCAGCAAAGCACGAGGCCCCAGATGTCACAAGATGTTGCTATCAATCTGTTGATCTTTGTGAACGCTGCTGAAGGATTAGTGTTTGTAAATCATTGCCAGGAGAGCTATCTAAAAGTCTCCTTACTTAGGCTCTGGAACCAGTGCTGGGTGACAGCATTTGCATTCATTCCTCAGGCTCCTGGTTGCTGATTAAAAATTAACCCTTTCGTACTGTTCGATGTCCTTAGCCTGATTAGTCTGTAGAAGGGAGCATAGGAATTCTAATGAAGTTTGAAATGAAGTAGTGTTTTTGTCACTGAGTTTCTGATTTTGCCTGCGGTTTGGACTTGGCTGAAGTCTTGCAGGGCGGATTGTTGTAAATTATTACGGAAGGCTCATTTTCCTGAAGCAGAACGAGCTGGTTACTAATGACAAGCTTGTTCAGCATGATTTTAGCTAAATGTCTGAAAGGTATGTGGACAGGATGTTCCAAATTGCAGAAAATTCAGTCCAAGAGCCTCTGATGAACTCTGGAAAAGGGCTGCTTCCTAGGGTCACTTACTTCAACTTTGCCCTGAGTATTTTCATGCTTCAAGAGTGTTGCATGTGCAAAATATTGTCAGATTGAGCCTTGCTTGGTTTGTATTTGGATGTGACCAGTTTGCCCTGAGCATAATTCTTGCTGGTACAGATGGAGCAGTAGTTTTATAGTATCATTTACAGACGTATGCTTATGATTGAGCTATGGATGTCTCAGTGTCTCTGAGAAGGTGTTTAGTGTAGTATTTGAATGTGTATTTCAATGCTTCATCTTATGTACCCAATAGAAGTAATTTTCTGTGCTACTTTGGGGTCATAGCAGAAGTCTATGCAAGAGTTTGGAAGACAAACCGTGTCCAAATCTTTAGCCGAAGAGAACTAAACCTTCAGTATGGGTATAATTAATTGTTCTTGCTTTGCTTTAAAAATTCAGTAAGTTTGAGGGCAGCAGCTTATTTAAACACAGCTAGAGACGCCAAAGATGTGAGTAACTGTTTTGATGCTGCTGTCATGCCTGGGCCCAGTGGCACTGATTTTTCTGTCTAGGTTGGTTAGGGAATGTTTAGGTGAAAGTATAGCCCTAACCCAGTTGTTTACAGCTCTAGGAGAAGGTACTAGGTTATGTACTTGCTCTTTGCTGTCAATAAGATGCTCCATGGAAGGCATTAACCCTGGCCTGCAGTTAGGGGCAGTTGGGCAGCAGTGTTAGCTGGGAAGCAACGTGCTTGAGCCAGAAGAGGCAAGCAGACTGCTGTCAGTTTTCAGCCTTTCATATGGAAATCAGACCAAAAAAGAAGGGAAATCAGACCAAAAAAAGGAACATATTTGACTTTTTTCTTTAAAACAAGAACAGGATCCCATCTTCAACTGGAGTCTCACCGTACTGCTGGCAATGCATACTTTTTCCTCAGTGAGACAACCTGTATCCCAAATAGGTGGAATGAATTATGTATATCAGCTTTAAGCAATGTTGTATTAGGGAATTTTGTCTTTGTACTTTAGACCAATGTAATGAAAAGTTAAATATTATGTCCTCAGAACCTTTCTAAAATATTTGTAATATGAGACGGCTAATTTAAGAGGCAGTGAACAGAGATAAAGTTTTTACATTTGGTTTTTGTTATCGTGCAAGTAATTAGAATAGTCCAAGCAATGTAAATTAAATGTTACCAAGTAGGAAAACAGTTGCTAGATAGCAGTTGGGGAACTTTTATTCTACAGAAGTCTTGGAAATGAGAGCCTCTGACATTTACGGGATTGTAGGATGGTAGGGATATAGGTGGCTGCTGAATGCATGCACCCAGCGTTTGAAATGTCACTTGTTTGCCTCTGTAAGTCCAGTGGAAGAAGTGACAATTATTTTGTGTGTTTCCTCTGTGACTTGATCCCACACAGGCTTGTAAAAAATGGTTTCATTTGCCCTCCTGACACTTTGTGAGAAGGTGACCTTTATGGTTTTAAGTCTCCAAGAGTCTTGGTTCCCATGATTTCCCCCCCCTTTCTCTTCTGTCTAGATAGTCCCACTGTTCACATACCTTTTCAGGCCAGTAATCTCCCAAGAGAAGTGCCACCATGTCCCCTCTCTCAGTTTCTCTGTAGCTCCTGATAGGGAGAGGCAGAAATTGCGTTGATGTGGCTTCTTATTCTTAGTATTTTCTCCTGTCATTGTTCATCCTGTGGGAATACCAGAGGTCTCCCATTCTGGGACAGGGTCTTTGTAGGTTACCGAGTGCATTATAAATGCCTTCTGCCAAGCGGAGGTGACAACGTAAGCCTGGTTCACATGTTTCCATGTGAATGATCTTCAGTCTCTGAAATGTCACACAAAAGAACGAAGACTTTACACCATACCTGCCTGCCTGCGTGTTCCCCCTCCCCACCTGTGCCCTTTATTCTAGGCACTGTTGTCTTGCATTTTTGGGTAGGTGCAACCTGGAGGTGACATCCCCTCTCGTGGATGCCAAGATCTAGTAGGTGCCTTGCCATGTTCATTTACTCTGTCGCTTATAACCGTGCCTCTGCCATCACGGGTTCGGGACCTGGGGAGGAGATGCTTGTAAACACATCGATTCTTGGATCATGGCAGGAGGTTCAAAGGCTGCCTGGCCTGGATGATGACCTGCAAGCTCTCAGTATGCTCCCAAACTATGCCTTTCCAAAGAGTGTTTTTAATTTGTGGGGTCTACCTTTTAATTTGTAGTCATCTAATGGATCAAGACTGTGGCAAAACATCTGGACTTTTTTTCTGCACGGACACTAGAAGAAGGTTTGACTGAGGAGCACTGTGTTCTCGTGCTCAGTGCACTGTAATTCACAGGTCAAATTCCTGTTCTTGGTACTAGTGGGTCTAAACAGAGTTTTCTAGAAGTTGTGCATGGATGCTTCTGTTCTGAGATCATTTAAGGCCTGCACATGTAGTTTCCTTCTCTCTATGTATATATACACAGATGATTATGATGTTGATAAGTGTTCAATTCAGTGGGGCTGTTTATCTTTCTCTCTTGAGAAACTGAAATTTGGTGCCTAGATAACATGCTCTCCAGATTTGCTATTAAATTAATGACTGGTGATTCCACAGCTTTTAACAAGATGGGCCAAGATTGCATTTTGGACAAATCACTCCTGGAGGTGGAAGAAAGGTCTTGTTCTTACAGCTCTTTTATTTAAGTAGCAAACTAACAATTCATTCAGTTGCTCACAGTCCTGGCTAAGTTCAGGGGATTGCTGATTTTGCTGCAGTTGCAGTATTAACACTATTCTTTAATCATTAAAGGCATTGAATATTGCTGTCAGCTGCTTCACGTACTTAGTGTGCGTGAACGTGATCTTTTAATCAGTTCTTGGAGCCATGCATATGCAATACTTATCATTAGATTATAATTAACTGTAATTATGTATGGAGATCAGCCCGAGCCATAAAATGTAAATTTAGATATTTACTATGTTAATAAGAAGATTTGGTGAAGATAAAGGGCTTGATTTTTTAATTTTCACTACCACAATAGTGTAACAGAGTCCTAGTGAAAGTGTTGTTAAAATTAGTATAGCTGCAGTTAACGTCCACATTACGGCTTTCTTATTGCAGATTGCTATAGGTGCGATTCAGGCCAAAAAGGTCATGTCATTCACATAAGGAAACACTGCCTCAGAGAAGCTGAGACAGTAGAAGACAGGTTGCAGGAGCCCTGAGAGGTGAGCTTGTCTATAGGCATGCCAGCAAGTGTTTTGAACTATATATAAACATTCCTGATAGTTACTCAGCTAAGGACAATTTTGCAAAAGGTGCGAGTGGGACTTCTGCTGAGGAAGGGGGAGTATTCCCCTTTATTTCGACGCTGCAGTTAAATTCTAGGCACAAGTATGTTCCAGGTGTGCACAGAGGTGCTGTGTACAACTGCATCAGGGCATGCTGTTCCTGACACCGATAAACAGGGAACCGAGTGCTGTGTTGAGCTGCTGTGTTGCTATGCTAGCTCCGCAGTCATCTTCTAAAGGCTTTATTGAAAAAACAAACCAATTAAGTAATATTGGGAATCATAAAAAAGATACAATGGTTTCTGTGACTAAGGTTCTACATTAGCATTTAGCTTTTGCTGGGGAGACAGTTGCGCTTTTTTGTTTGTTTGTTTACATCTGGGAATCAAATCTTGCACATTGTGCAAATAATTTAATCTTTATGGCTGTTACTGCTGCATATAAAGTGTTGCTGTGTTTATACCTGCTGGCTAAGTGAAGCAGGAAGGGATACATTTATGCACGTTACTGTTTACTGTATTTAATGGAAATGAAAAGTGAAGTAATAAATTAGGGAACACCACACTAGAATTATTCTTCTTCTTCATTTTGGAACAAAGCATCAGTGTTTCAGGATCCTGGTTAATCACAGTCTAATGACCTGGATACACTGAAACGTTCCCCTCTCCCTTTCCCCCTGCTCTGGTGTTTTAAATGGAAACTATGTGGTTTGCTGTTGACTGGAAGGCTCCATTTTGGAAAGGTTTCTTGTAATGGTGAAGGGGCTACAAAATGATTTTCAAAGCATCCCTGGGCACAGTTCCTGGTACAAGAGTATGGAGCGGGACGACAGACAGGGAGAGGACGGACAGGAGCTCTGTAGTTAGAACAACTTTTGGATGTCTCATACCCTCACTTTAGTGTTTTCTTCCTAAAACCACTTCCAGACACTGGAAGCTGACGTTACTCATGCAAAATGTTTTTAAAGTTTTAGCTGTTTTAAACACCTTCTAGGTTAACTTTTAAAAAGGCACATTAGCACAAAAATGAAGGAATTGCAATACTTGGCTGCGTGACTAAAAATGCCTGGAAGTTAATCAGGTATTTAAACACGTAAATTAAAATTATAGCATCTAATAACATTACTATCCTACTTGTGAAGAAAATCAAAACATTTAGTCAGTTTGTTTACTAAGCATATATGTCCGACTCCTGCCACAAGACCTGTGGAATCTCTCTTTGCTCGGGGGAAAACCAACATGGCATGTTATTAGATAATTACCTTCAACGGAAAAATAGAAATGAAGTGAGCAAAGGAATCTATTATGTTTCCAGATTGGAACTGTATACAGTTTTCTGTGGTTCATACTACTTGATGTATCAATTATAATTGCGTATCAGCCCTCTGTATTAAAACATTACTTGCCTGTATTCTCTGACTCTTGGCTTGAAGCCTGCAATATCACGTCTGCAAGTGGTGCAGCTCAGAACCGTTGCTATAGGACACTTCAGTAGTTTCTAGTTACAAAACATGGCAAGCGGTGGTGAAAGCGTGCCTGACTGCTTAATGCCTTTGGATTCCCAGCAGGAACATCTCTTCTTTCCTTTTGATTGTGTCTTAATTAAACCTTGACGAGACAAATCTCCCCTCACTGCCATGGCTGGCGCGGGCATCTGATTGCGTGATGCTCATTCCGTAGCTAGCAGAGCAAGCTAGGGGCAGAGGATTGTTTGCAGAGAATGATGTGGGCCATGTGAGATTAGAAGGACAGGCAAGCTCTTGTTTTCCTACTATAGAGGGTGATTGGAGCCGAATGGCTTCTTATGTAGACTTTTATGGCCACAAAGGTCTAACTTGAAACTGATGATCTGTGCGCCTGCTGGGGCTCAGATCAAGGTCTCTCCTGGAAACACTTTATCATCCAAAATGCTCCTCAGTCAGACCTTTGACAAAGCCTTTGGTTTGAAAACCTGCTGATCTCCAACTGGGATGACATAGCAGATGTTGGTTTTTGGATCAGTCAAATACTCAGTTGCAATATGTAGAGCAAAATATAGTTTGTAGCAAGAAGTGGAGCAGTGATTGACTATGTGCGTCGTGTACTGCTGAGTGTCTGTTCTAGGAGAAACTGAAGAGTTAGGCCAAAAGCTTTAAAATCAGATATTTTAATATTAGGTTCCTGTGTACTTCTGTATTTAGGCTGAGAGGCTCAAACGTTGCCTCTCAGAGATGCTGATTATAGGAATCCATCCAACTCCTCCCTGATGATCAGAGAAGCAGGTACCTAGCACTGCTGAAAATTGTGTCCCTTTTGTCCCTATGCTTGAATTTTTGTGCAGCCAAGCTGGAAGTTGTTGGATAACAGCTTTTATAAGAGGGGAACTAGAGAGCTTTTTTTTTAGTAACAACTTCCACTATAGATAAAGGATTTAGCTCTCGGACAATTTCTAGGGAAATTAAAATTAGGAATTAATACACAACACTGTCTAGAATCCCCAGATCTGTCAGAAAATCTCTTCTTGCTGTACGTATTGCAATAGGTTACTGTTAACCAATGTTGCTAACCTGTATTAATTTCAATTTCCCCTTGCAGTAATGCGTAGAAATCCATTCGGGATGGACATTTGCTGCCGGAAAGGATCCAGAAGCCCACTGCAGGAACTGTATAATCCCACCCAGGTGAGTGTCTCGTGGCTATGATCAAACTTCCCAGCCCGGTGTACAAATACAGTCTCTCTTGAAGGTATTTTAGCCTGTTTTTTCTCATTTATATGCAGTAGCTGCCTTCAGCTTGGAGAACCCATCCTGGGACTTGCAGAGTTTAGCCACAAAGTTCTACAGTTTGAGCTAAGGGCCTGATTTTTAAAGGTTTTTAGTCATCTAATGATGTGGACTCCTCTAAAATTTTTTCTTAGGTACATAAAAGCCTTAAAAGAGTACCTTTTAGATCTCCTAGCTGGAAGCCAAGGCACCGTAATTTAATCTGTCGATCAACACACAGAGTGGCAGGGTGGAGTGAAAGAATGTGGCATGATACACATGAAACAAGGAGTGCGGTAAGACTGTAAATTGCAGTAATAACACATGAATATCATTTATATGGCTTTCAGGTAGCCCACTGCCCTTCCTGTCCTGGTTCATTGGTTGTATGGAATCTAGACAAACACAGTAGCTCGTACTCTTCCTTACACTGTGTGCTATTTAACACCTGACAGTCTTGATGGGAGCTTAGGATAATCTCAGCTAGAGTTCTTCGTGTGACAAGCAGTGCAGGAAAGCTACCTGAAATTCCTGCTCCCGTTCGCTCCTCTAGATCAATTTATTCCCTACATGTGGGCTGAATTGGCACATTCAGGAGCAGCATTTCCTGTTGGCAGCCGAGAGGAAGTGCTGCCATTGAGAGAAAATGCCAGCTGACTATTAAACATATTTATTAAAGTTTAACAACCGCCTATTATATATTTATCCATCAATGAATACATTGAGTTTTACTAAATTGGCTATTAAGGAAAGTGACTATCCCAATAAATCTAACTTGTTAGATTTAACAAGGCAGTAAATGTTTTAAATACTATTTGATTATGAAGAGACTCACTATATAGTGTGCAAAATGAAGTCTAAGTGATTTAAAGTATTTATATGAAGAATTGACAACAACCCAAAGATATGTGATATCTGTTATGTAGTGCAGTAAAGCTCCATTTGCTCAATAGTGTTGTTTTTACGAACGTAGGCTGACTTTCTAATTCAATTTGGATTCTGTGCATGGCTGGGAACATGAGTTTATCATACTAATATACTGGCCTTTATTGACCATTATGGGAGTTAGCATTAGGTAAATGGAAAGTGCATGTAAAAGCCCTGAAGAGGAACAATCCAGTGCTACAAAGGAAAAATGTTAGCGTTTGCAGGTTAAATTTAAAGACTCTTTGCAGATGCTCAAGAAGGGCAGGTAAGGGGAAGGAGACTGGCTGAGTAATTAGTCTCTCTGGGGTCTCCTATGTGTCAGTCGAAACCTCCTTGCCCTTTAACATTGTTAAAGGCCATCCCGTAAGAAAGAAACATCCCCATCCATTGAAGGGCCGTAATCCCAGAGTCCTTGCAAACTTGGTTAACTGAAAAGATTTCCTGAGCTTCCTGAAGCAGGGGACGCAGCTGGCAGCTCCTTCACTGCCTCTCCTTCCTTTCTGCGTGCCCTGACCAAGCAAACTATTAGCATCCTTTCCAGGCTCACGTACGAGCCAGCCAGAAAAGTTCATGTTTGAGGAAGCACGGCCGTTCTTGCAGCTGATGTTGAACTAAGCAGATGACATTTTTTACGCCAAAGTGTTCCCATCAGCTCACTGACATCCATTCTTATCAAGCTTTTAGTTTTTGTTTCTTTCTTTGTTCTTAATTGGTGTTTGTTTGCTTTTTGGATAGGGCTTTGCATGCTGCACTTAGTCCTAGAGGGACTGGCAATGTCAGGCAAGCAAGTGCGTGCATTTTGGGAAAACAGTAACAAGAAAAGGCAGTGAGTAGAGGCTGCCATAGAAGACAACAGGCTGGAGATGACTCCTAGAATATTTCTTCAAATATGTGGGTCATCTTTCTTTCGCCATTTTTGCCCAAATAAATGTCTGTCTCTAAGGTGGCAGATTAGAGACTGGTCTATATTTTGTCAGTAGCATTCTTGTCCTCAAGAATTCACCAGTAGTTGTGAGGCTGAGGGGATGGAAATCAGGCCCCTAATCTTTCTCTTCTGTTTCTTGCTGAAGCAGTTGCGATCAGCCATTTGTAAAGTCAGGTCAGAAGTCAATATATAGTAAATATGCAAGAAGACATTTTTGGCCAAAATCTCTCTCTTACTGATCTAGACAATTGAAAACATTGGTTAGATCTTTAACCCTTGACCATCAGAACCTGTTGGACTCCTGGTGTGGTGAACCCATGTTTTTCTCCTGGATGTCAGTGGCTGTGTGTGCCGTCACAGGAACTCTTTGGCATTCAGTTTAGCTGCCTCAGAGGAATGGTGGAGCTGATCGAGCAGATATTTGTAGTTCTCCTTGTAGTCAAAGGAATCTGTATAATTCAAACACCAGACTTAGGCCACTGAAAGATGCCCTGCAGCTATGGCTTTGGATTACTACAAGCTAGGTGCAGTTGTGATTTTTTAAGGCTAGGAAACATTAAATATTTAATGTGTCCATGTGCATGGTTTTTACATGATCTAGCGTAATGGGAGAACCCACCTATGGCTCGCCATCCTCTGCTATAGAGTGCACTGTACATTTCACGTGCTTCAGGTTTCCTCACGTAGGCAGTGGTGTGCAACCATGACTGCTGCTGCTGCTGTTCCTGGGAATGTCTCCAGGACCCCTGAGAGAGGTGGGCAAGGGAGGGGGCTGTATGGGGCTCCCTGCTTTGAGATGGTATTAAGAGCCGTATGTCCTTGCATGGAGCGTGCTCCTGGCCGTTCCCTGTCAGGGGAGATGAGAGTTTGGCCATCGACTGAAGTAGGTGCCAGATAGGGTCGATACTCTCTCAGATTTAAAATGCTGTAGTTTAATATGAATAAGGTTTTTCTACTGTGTGTTCCGCATCAGGTTGCACTGCCCTCATAAAAGCAGATGGAGACAGGTTGATTTACACCAGCTGAGAATTTGACTGTGGGTATTTACTATGTTGACATATAACAGCCTCCCTGTTCCTGCACTGTTTTGTTTCCTTCTATGGAGTTGTTTGCAGATGCCATCATTTGTCTCTTGAATCTCTTTTTGGCTTGGTAAATGATTGTGAAAAGGAAAAGAAAGAAAAAGAAAAGGGAAGGGAAGAGAAGGAGAGGAGGGGAGGGGAAGGGAAAGGGAAGGGAAGGAAGGGAAAGGAAAGGAAAGGAAAGGAAAGGAAAGGAAAGGAAAGGAAAGGAAAGGAAAGGAAAGGAAAGGAAAAAGGAGAAAAAAACCCCCAAAACTGAAAGGAAGATTTGGCTTGAGTAAATTCAAATGTAGCAATGATCAGGAGGTGACTGAAAGGGTGGTCTGGTGGCTTGTAGGAGCTGAATGTTAGAGTTGCAGTCAAGTTTTCAGTGGACTGATCATAATTGTTCATACATTTGGCGGAGAAGGAGAGGATAAATGGGTGGAGATAGCACTGAATTAGGGCTAGAGAAAGTGTCCATGACAAAGCCCATGTGTTATTTATGTCTTAGTTGAGTGTCTGGCCTTGTGATTATTGTAAAAGTAGGAACAACGCTTCTGCTCTTTTGCCTGTTGTAATAGAGCAGAATGTGGGAAGTGCATTTGTCTGTGGACAAAAGATTTCTTCTCTAGGGCTTTTGCTGCAAGATTTTTCAGGAGCACTAATATACCATGAGGGAAAGAAAAGTCAATATAACTGAACTGGATTTACACTGAGTAAGTGGATTTCCAGGCTGTGGTCTCCACTTACATGGCAGGCAGTGTGCAGCATGTCTTTGAGACCCTATTATCTTTTTTTTCCTTTCATTTTCAGGTAGAGGTTTAGTAATAAGGTGCAGAGGTTCCTGTGGCAAATTTTGAAGGCTGAAATGGACATTTCTTTAATGGGTTTATTAAAAAGCCAATTTGGATCTGTATTAAACAGAACTATTTTCCTTCTGCCACATAGTTGTAAACGGAAAGAGAAAGAGGATTCAATACACAGCAAGTAGCAAAGGAGAAAATGTAGACGTAATTGAACACATAAGAAGAGCCTTGCAGGAATGTGACATAAGCTTTCATTGTATCTTGGGTGAGGGTTTTTTTTTTATACGAAACCCCAGGAATTTAAGAATACGGCTAAACAAATATTTGCAAGACATATTCTTAGAAGACAAGATATACAACTGTGTCTTGTAATTTGCATGACTCTATACAGCCTCACTGCTCCAAAAATAACAGATAATTGTGGATCAGCCCATGAGCTGGAGTCACCAGAAGTTCAGAATTGGGCAACATCATACTTGAGGCTTGTACACTTCAGTGGTTAATGTTGATCTGCTTGGTGCAATGAAAGGGCCACTGAATTACAAGAAATTGCAAACCAAAATAGACCAAATGTTAAAGAAATGGGAAATAATTGCGTCTTTAAAGTTAGAATTTGTCTTCTGGTTGTCAAGATTAACATTTAATTCTCATCAAATACAGGCTGCGTCATTGTTTGATCTAACTATCTAGACTGCTGAGAGAAACACAGCAGAGCTCCAGTCCTGTATCCATTAGGATCCAAATCCAAGGATGAGTTTGTTTCAGTTTCTAGTTTGACATTGCCTGACTTTAATTCATGAGTCCACATGACTATTTCACTAAAGGTCACACTGTTTGCCATTTGTTACTTGCCTTTTCAAACACGTTTCTTTTTGTTGAGGAGATGTATTTCCAGGTGGCTGCTTTTGGTGTAGCTGGAGCCAGGATGTCTAGTGGTTTGCTAAACCTGGTGAGTCAGAGCTGTGGACCTTGCGTTGCCTTTGTGTTATGAAATTGTATTGGACTCGTTTGGAGCAGTCATTCCGAAATGACCCATTTATTTTATTACTTCCGCTTTTTTCCTCCCCTTCTTCTCACCAAGTGAAAAGAAGAAAGTGAACTGTTGCCTTCCAGACAGTATTTATACATCCTCAGTCACCTCAGGCCACAAATACTCCTTTTTGGGGGCTGCCGTGTGATTATCTGTGGCTTAGGCTGCCTGGATAGCATTAGCAAACATCAACCTAGTTCAGCCCACATCACTCAACTTTCATCTGGGTTGGTAATTTCCTATCTTCAGTTGATTTCCACTCACTAGGATGACACTGTGGGCAACTGTACCAGTTCCTGGATAGAGGTTTGTGGTGAGCTTTATGGTCTGAGCTCTATGTACGCATCATCCACAGCGCTTTGAATCAAAGGTTCAAATGCTTAAAACCTGGTATTTCTGCCCTTGGTGATCCTGAGGCGCTGAGCACTGTGCAGTTCGTTTCTGTGTGCTACGGCTTCTCGTTCTTAGAAACACAAGAACCAAAGGGCAGGTCATTGAGTAGGATGAATGGTCCAGTTTGCCTGGTGTTTTGTCCCTGGCAGGAGGTGACCAGGACAGACTGCAAGAAAGATAAAGAACTCATGATACTCTACCAGCGCACAACAACCTGTGGGTCACGAGCTTCCTGAGCCAAACATGTGTCTTCATCAGCTATATCATGCAAGAAGAGCCTGAGATGCCAGACAATTACTATATCAGTCAAAAGGGGGGAAAAAAATGTAGGTCTCCGAAGTTACTTGCTAATTTCAGTAAGACAAGATTACACCAGTGCTATACACTAATTTTTCTCCTGTTTTCACATATATATGTTCTGAGTGCTGAATTTCCTCCTAGGGACAACAATACAGATATCCCAACGTGAACTTTAGAGTATGAGAAATAGTGCAGTTTATCTAAAGAACAGTACGTTAGAATTTATTGATGCTTTGCAACTGAGATGAAGTCATAAATACGTATGTGTCCTTCTTGAGGGCAAGAAGTGGCCCAAAAGTTTTACCAATACTGAAAACATATGTTGTGTGATTGATGCTGATCTTTGTAGGCAAATCTGTGCAGATAATTACAGCATGGTAAGTGCAGCTCATAATCATAGTATTTGGTTGATCGTAGGTTAAAAACTCCTTCATGGAAAAGATGCAGAATGGAGACATAGGGAAGAAAAGTCAATGCCAAGCTTTGGGTACATACTCCTGTTGGTAAACAACAACTTTATATGTAATTAGCCTCACTTGCTGCAGCAAAATGCCTGCTGATGAAAGAGGAGCTAATTGATTTACTCCGTGGATGACTTCTTATGCAGAGACATTACTTACTGTCATGCTTGGAAGTCATAAAACAGCAGCTGGCCTGGGATGAAATACTACATTAACCTTAGCAGAAAAATTGCACTAGTGAGAATGCTTTGTTATTAATTACTGATTACAAATGATAAGAACCTGTTTTAGATGCTGGGGAAATGACTTGGGGAGGGGAGGGTTTCAGGTACAGTGTGTTTCATAGATCATTCGTTGTGACATGATGGATGCCTTTGTAAGTCAAGAGGAATTAATCAGACAAGTATGTACAGTAACTACCAGCACTCAAGGCCAGAACTATCCCCAGGACATGCTCATTCAAGTTACTGCAGTGCATTGGGATGAATTTTTGGGCACCTGTATTTAATAAAAGACTTGTTACCTGCATGAAATGAAAAAATACAGTCGTCAGTCAAAATAGCTCAGATTTCCCTGATAGAAAAAGAAGCAGCAGAGACACTTCTTTTTAATTTCTCCAGTCCTTGACTCATGTTTTGTTATTTTGGGAGCATATGAGTTTTAATATAAAGGCTTTCTGGAGGCATAAAAGTATGAGAAGAAAGATTTAATAATACAGGAGACATGGCCAAAACCAAAAGGCTTGTATGTGTTGGAGGGGAAAGAGGATAGCACAGCTTTCAGAACTGGGTATCTGTGTGCAATGTGTGGGCTCCCTGTTAGACAAGCACTTGGGCAGCTGGGTGGAGAGAAGACCTGGGCTCCAGCACTCTGACCTGGTGCTGTTCAGTGGCTTTTTGTGTTTAATTGTCTCCAAATTGGGTCTCTGGTGACCTGAACCATGTTGGTTCAGTCACATGCTTGCTCTGAACTGAATAATGTTCAAATGGGGCACCTGCCTCTTTCTCTGCATTAGGTTCCTTTTTTTACCTCACAACTTGGAAGTTATATACCAGAAAACCTGGATAATCATACCTCAAAATGCAGGGGGATGTGGCAGTTTGGAGGACTAGGAAGCAAAGGGCAGTGGGAGAATATCAGTGTTTGCAAATAGGTGTAATGAGCACAGGTTTCTGCCACCGGCTGCTGCAGAGGCAGAGTGCATCCTTTCTGTCTGCGCTTCAACAAGCATTCCAGTATCACTGACTAAGTAGCTGTATCCCAATATTCTCAGCCTAGACATTGTAAACTGTAGCCTGTCTTGCTTATTTCTGGTGCAAGTAGTTTTGGGGCAGCTTTCTCCATTGTGTGAAGGGTAGCAACTGTGTTTGTTTAAACATCTGCCCTTTTTTTTTCTTGTGTTTTTTGTTATCGAAGAGGTTTCTTAACTCTGCGCAGCAGAATTGTAGCCCACTTGCAACAGGGCCAGATGATCTCTTTAAATCCAGAGAGCCCAGCTGCCCTGGGGGCACTGTAATATATCCCAATAGACCTAATTATGAAAATCAGAGAATACAGACATAAAACCTGTCTACTGGTACTTGTAATTCTCATTTACTATCTAACTTTAATATTAAGGAGGGGCAGAAGAAGTTAAATTTGCTATTATTTTCAAGAGCAAAGATTCCCCAAGTCCCATTTTTACAGACTTAACTGTATCTGATGTAGCACCTCAAGTCCTACAAACTGACCTGTAATATTCATTGATATTGTATGTAATATTGATATGTATTATTCATTCACTTTTTAGCTCCATACAGTATAAATTAACCTCAATAATGTAACCAGCTGCACCTTACCAAAACTTTCTTCAGTAAAAGTGCAATAATCTGCTTGTCCGTTTATGCAGAGAGATTCAGGAATGCTTCTCTGTAAATACCACAGACAAAGCAAAATTAAAATACTGCTCCTTGAAAGATGTGGCTGCAGCAGCCAGCGTGCCTTTTGGGACTTGCGTGCTAAGGAAATTCATGGTACTGCGGGGAGGCAGCCTGTAGAGAGCCTGTACAGGTGTATAAATCGTTAAATCAAGCACAGGTTATTTAAGGACGCTTTTCAAGTAAGTTTTCTCTTTGCTGAAGTTTGTGAGGAGGTGTAAGGTGAGTCGAGCTGGGTGCTGCAGTCTAATCCATACCGCTCGCTTGGCACGCTGGAGAAGCACGCTTCCCCTCCCACGGGGCTGCACCGCATGGTTATGGACAGGGCTGAGCAAAAAGGTCAGCTGGAAAACACACAGTTTGGGGATGGCTGAAAATAGCTGTGAATTTGGGCTGAGTTCTTCCAGTAGTAGTAGCTGGGAAACACTTGGGTTGACTTGGGGTAGATCTCACAGGTGTGTGTGGCGGGGTAATGATGGACTTGAGGCGATTTGACTGCGCATCCCACACTTGGCAGTGGGGTGCTCAAATCATGTACACGGGTGACACGGTGCAGTGAGTGTCTTCAATCTCTCCTGTTGATGCTGTCTTGCGTTCTGAAACTAAATAGAAGAAATGAGCAAGATTTCAGGCTGACAGACTCTTTATTAAGCCTCTTGTCGTGATGATCTGAGGCTATAATAGAGTAAGAGCCATGGTCGTTTTAAGACCTCGTGTGCTCATCTGTTGGCCTAGTAAAACAAGGAGTAAATTGTGCCTTCTCTGTCAGCCTTGTTTGTCTGTTATCATCAGACCCCCGTGACGGCAGTAATTAACAGTTCACTGAATCCAAAGGATGAACTGGAGGGGCCCGGGCTGTCGCTGCCGATGGTCAGGGCACTCTCCCAGAATTGGAGAGCTGGGAGCTGAATCCCTGCAAGCAGAGGACGTGTGCCCCATGCACGGGAAACACCCTAACTGCTGGTTGTTGGAGTTGTTCTTATGTTTGCTCGTTTAATCATCAGACTGAAAGATTGGTTGTTTCAGTCATCATCACTTAGGCCATTCACACTTAAACTACTTCTATTCACTAGTTTTCAGACCTTGCTTCTTACTCATATGGAAGAGGTGTGGAAAGAAAAGGAAAAAAAGTATTTTTACAAGGTAATACCTGTACAGCATTTGAACACAGCAAAACCAGTGTTTCTATTGTGTCTGTCTTTTTTTCCTCTATAAAAATAACATAGTAGCAATCATACTGGGGCCACTCAAGTAGATCTTTGTTGCTCAACCAACCTGTAGCAGTTGTATATCCTGGTGTGGATGGGGTCTTATGTTTGAACCATCCCTACATTTGTGGGGCAACGGCAAAATGTGGGGGGCAGAATGAAAACAAAATTTTATTTCCTTCACACTGAGAGTATTGTGTAGTTGCATTGGAGGGGAAGAGCGGCTTTGTATTCTAGGTTTTCCAGCATGCTGTCAGTGTAGATGTTTCTGTCCATTCATAACCTTGGGAGAAAAGTGAAACCTGATCTCTTGAAAACTGATGGCAAAACTCCTAAGCTCTAACGAGGCCAAACTTCTAGTTAAAAGATATGATACAGGGGATCAGAAGGGGGCTGTAATTGGAACCGTTGTTTTATCTCCCTTTTCACCATTCCACACATTCTATTACACTAGAAAATGCTGAAGAGTGTAATTCTGATGCTGAAAAGATTTCCTTTTTTTTTTTGTCTGGTAGTGACATAATACCTATAGCCAAACCAAAGAGAGTTGGCAAACTTAACAGTGCACTGAAGTTTATATGTATTTCTGGTGCCTGGAAAATCCAGGAAGGAGTGTTTCTTTCTTTTCGATCTTAAATCACATCTGAACAGTATTCTGAGTGTGGTTCCAGCACAGGGCTAAAAGCAAAACATTACACCCAAGCTTTAGAGGAACACTAAAAAATCACAATATTCCTGCAGTCAGATTGCCTGGCTGCACAGCAAATTAGCAAACCTCTGTAGCTATCAAATTGATGCCCTAATATAAATCTTTTCTCCCTGTAAACGTGGGCTCTGTCTTAGATCATTTCAGACAAGCATCTGGGGATTAGTAAGAGGAAGTGAATATTAATTCAATTAGAGGACAGAAGATGAAAGTACAAGCTGGCGCGGGGAATTGACATCAGGAGCCGAAGTAACAAAGACATCTCTAGCTGGGAGAGGACAGTTTCATCTATTCAAGTCAGGCTTGGCTTTTGCCTTGCATACATTTTACTTATGAAATGGTAGTTGAAGGAGTTGTATTTACATAGCAATATAGTTAATGTCATATTTTGGGAACTAAGCCTTGATGTCAATAGATGGATGGAGAGCTGGAGAGCAGATGCACAGTGGTAGCTTTCAGTTCATTTTGATACATTAAATATTCATAATAAGCTCAGCTGAAGGAGAAAAGAAATGTTTCATTGAACTGGTAAGGAGAAGCTGAAATCGTTGGTACTTCTCCAAAGCGTAACGTCTTACCTAATGTAAATTGAGTGAAGGTTCCTGTGGTGAAGGTGAAATGCAATATTAGGTACTTCCACAATTGCTGCTTTCTTTCTGTAAGAGGTTGTGTGCCAGTGACATCACTCTATAAAGTAATAGCCAAGAATGACTATTCTGAGCAGTTTGTGTAGGCACAGCAGAGGCTTTTCCCTTCTTTTTTTCCTTAGCTTTGGACCTACAAAAGCCTGTGTATGGTCTTACATTTAAATGCCACATATTTACAGCCTGGAAACAAATCCTTCCACAGTGCGCTTTCCAGGCATGGGCACACTGTCACTAAGTGGGTAAGTCCTGTATCTGTAGGCTTCTCTCACCCTCTCTACGCACTCTCCCATTTGTGCGTGGTTTTCTGCTAATCTGAGTCTCCATCTGAAGAATGTAGGTGCTCTGCTCAGCTCTCTACCTGATGCACGGATGTGAATCTGCAGAGATGCTTTCACGTCTGTTTCTGCACAGTTTCTAGCCCAGGTAGGGCTTGGCCTCTGGCAAGGACTCGGGGGCTCTGGGGTAACACTAAAAACTAATGCAATGTGTATATACAAATATGTAGTTGTGTATGTTTGGGAGTAAATTTTACATCATAGGAAGCTTTGCGTTGACAGTATGATGGTGGAGCGCAATACACACAGCTGAGTCATGTCCAGCTCCCAAACAGCCTCCCTCGTAGGGCTCAGTTATGCTGCACGCAGGATATCTAGCTGTAGGGATAGGAGTGATTCCACTGCTTTCTCTGCAGCTGTTTTTATCTTCTTTACTTCATGTAAACTTGGGTTAATACACTGTTGCTGAATTTGCAGCTGTGTGCAGGGGGGTAAGGTTGTTTCCTTACCGAGACCTACTTCTCTGTTCTTGCCATTCCTCCTCCCCATTTCCTCCAGCCCTGAAGTCTTCTTCTCAGCCTGATGTCTTCAGCTCTGCTCAGTCTCCCTCTCCCATTCCTACCTTTTATCTTACAAAAACGAGAATATTTTTACATGAGTTACTGTGCAGGTTCGTGGTCATGGCTTTATCAGAAAGTGGTGGAGCCAGACAGTGAGAGAACGAGGGTGGACAGTTGATGGCAAAGCAGATAGAGAGGAGAGACTTGTCCCTCTGAAAATTACACTCTCATGTATTTGTTTATTTTTAGTCGACTAGTGCAAAAACAAACCAGGCAAAAGAAAAGATTTTTGTCTGTCTGCTGGTAAAGAGAGCTCAGTGTCTTCTTCTGAGTTTATAAAAAGCAGTATTGCTTTTAATGGGAATGTAGAAAAAATCTTTTGTGTCAAGAAAGTAATGGCAGGCCAGGTCTTCTGTTTATTAAAAATGGAAGGAGCTAGAAAACAGGCAGTGCAAGATCTGTGGTTTTGCCTCCAACAACCTCTAAAGAAGTCATGGGACACTGAGATGTAAATGCACCGAAGGGCTTTGTTTTCAAAAGGAATGTAACGGATCGCTCCATGCATCCTGCTTGCGATCCCTGAATTACACAGCTGTTGATACATAGCAGACGGATTGGTGAAGTTTTCAAGCATCACCTTCATGCCTTGCACAGAGTGTCATGTCCTGGTCCTCTTTGACAGACCCACTTCAATTTTCACTTGGGCTGTTAAGTGAGTTACTGTATAAAATATTGACGCTGAAGGAAGAAAACTGCCTTTTTACCCAAGTGTAAATGATCTTGAAACAATATACATGGGATAAAAGGATGATTTCTTAGGCAGGCTTAATGAATAATTGATTTCTGCTTCTCATGACATTATCAGTGTAATTAAATCGGTGGCTAAAGAAGACAGAAGGTATCATCTGCTAAGACACTGAATCTCTCTATCCGACCATTGGCAAAGTACTGCCATCTGTTATTAAAGGCTGTCCTGCAGTCATGCTGGTTCAAGATCTGTCTTGTCACTAACAAGTCAGTCTTGTGTAAGTACCAACATGATAAAAACCCATGTATTCAATCAGTTATCTGCATCCAAAAATAACCTAAATAAGCTTCCTTCCTTCCCTGCCAAACCTCCTGTCTTTGGAAGCTGTACATTGAAATGATTCTTGCTTTGTGCAGATTGGCTTTGCACAGCCTATGTGGGTATCGATGTGTGTTTCCAATGGATCTGTCACAGAACTTCTGGTAGTCACTAACTTGGATCACTCACCAAGCCCCAGAAAATGGTTGCTGTTGTGATTCCTTTTGCTCTGTTAAGAAGTATGTTGAAAAATCAGAGAGGCCTGAGGAATGAGAATAGGGGATAGGAGAGCAGCCTGGATGCAACTGGGCTTGGCCAGTGTTCATATCTTTAGAAAACATACTTACATGGGATGGTTGTTTCTTCACATGGGTTCTGCATTGGAGAAATAGGGCATGGAGGGTAACTGCAGAGGCCAAGCAAAGATAAAACTAGAGGGGAGACCTCACCCTGCAGCTGCAGGCACTGTAAATAAACCCCTCATTAGAAATTAGAGTTATAAATTTATTACAATTAACAGCTACTGTTGCTTTATTCTGCAAAATTAATTCTGAGAAGCAGCTTTGACTTTCCTCTTAAGTAACATCTGGACACTGCAAGGGTCTCTTGGAGTACTGCGCTCCCTTGTCCGTCCCCACTGTTGCATACATCAGCCTCAGATCCCTCATACAGTGAAGTGCTAGAGTACATTTCACTGCAAAGCTACAAGTCCACATGGAATAGGAAATCTAAATACTGTACTGCTTGGTAAGTCAGTGTGTAGGTGGTGAAATGGTCCGATGTCTTTTGAAAGTCAATGCAGGTCTTCCTGTCAGCTCTCAGATGTTGGAGCAGCCTCTTGTATCATGCATAAGAGGAGTCTCATCCAGCGGCTACTGAAGTCAGCAGAAAGACTCCCCTGTTGCTTACTTTGCCCTGGGGTCAGTCCCTTAGTTGCACAGACTTAAGGAAATGCTCTTATTCATGTTGTTAGCAGCTCTGATTGTGTTATAAATACTACATTGAGCAACTGGTCCCTGAGAACTAACGTCTGTTCAGTGATACTCAGCCATGCATACTGTAGTCTGCGTCTCTTAAGTGTGGAAACATTAATGCTTTCGTGAATCACCATAACGATAATACAGTAATCATCACCGTGTCAAAGTTGGAGCAGTAGTGGCATGGCAAGGCGCAGTTCTTGCATCCTGCTGTGCTGCAGCTATGTTCAGCCGATGCCGTTGTCTGAGCTAGTTTGCACAATGAGCATACCCTACATTTTAATACTGGTTTTGCCATTAGTATTTTTTGTCATCAGATCGTTATGTCTCTGATTCCACACTTGTAAAATGAGTTATGCCTGTTTATCTATTTCTCAGGGGCATATTGGTGGTATAATTATTGTCTGCATTGTGTTTTGATTGTAGAAAATGACAAGTATAATTACCGGTTATAAGTTTAATTGTGCATCTACCAAAGCTACACAGCTGCCATGAGAAGTATGTCTTAAATACCTCACTTACTTGAAGACAAGCCAAGTATTTGCTCCTAACTATAATTAATCTAAATCAAGATGTACCCATTTGATTTTCTGACATATAACATTGTCACTGCAGCATCCACCAATATATACCGAGTCTGAAATGTTCGTCTAAACGACATCAGGGAGAGCCAATGTTTGTGTGGAGGCCTTTACAGACCAAGGGCAAACTGCATTCTCATGCACAAATATGAACATGCATGTGTGCATACCCCAGCTGCTGCTGAAATCTATGAATTAGGGATGCGCTCAGTCCTGCCAACAGATTTTGTACCACTCTTGAAGAGGTTTTTGTATGCCCAATGCTTTATTATGCATACAAAATACATGTTAGTAAACCTGAATTTTGATTCCACAAGATCTATTTGCATGACTGGGTATGGTTGTCTTTCTGTACTCCAGCTGCTGAGCTTTGAGCTGAAACAAGTAATTCTCAATGCGAAGAGTAATTGTTTCAGCTCAGAATTAAGTGGCTAATCATTAGGAATTCAATTGGCATGAAGTGCACAACATTAATCATGATACACTAATGTGTCATCGATGTGGATGTAGTGTCTACTCCACTGAAATTTGCTAATTAATATATGTGGGTTTTATTGGAAAGGGTTAATGTGTGCTCTGGTGTTAAGCAGGATATGGGAGTGTCAGACCCTGAGAACCACGGGGTTTTAAAGAGACTGTCGCTCGCAGCACACATTAGTGAGGGCTGAAACCCTTAGAAAGATACCTTTTTTCCCTGAAAACTGATACTAAAGTTGACACTAAAGATGTAGCTTGAACAAAGTAGTGTATGTGCCCTGAATGTCCCTTATGCCATGACAAGGGAGTCCCAACTTGCACCAGGAGTGCAGCTGGGTTGCATGGAGCTGGGACATCTCAAGCAGGGGACAGAGACGCCAGTGCTTGAGGTAGATCTGGTCCACTGTGGAGGGGGGGACATTGCCACCTGCCTGACAGCTTTCACCAGCACCCTCAGACCCCGGAGGCATGGACCAGCTGTGATCTGCATCCCAACAGGCTGCGCTGGACCTCTGCATCGCAGTCCTGACGCTAGAGAGCC
Organism: Gymnogyps californianus; assembly: GCF_018139145.2. Classification (NCBI taxonomy): domain Eukaryota; kingdom Metazoa; phylum Chordata; class Aves; order Accipitriformes; family Cathartidae; genus Gymnogyps; species Gymnogyps californianus. The sequence goes on from NC_059471.1 coordinate 157,484,980, forward strand.
AGTCCTGTCCTGCACCTGGGGCTGTCTCTGCACGTTCTTGCTACCACCTATGTTACCCTGAAATGTTTTTGATCTCTGTTCTGAAACTACCGAAAGTATGATACTGTAACATAATGAATGATGATGAATATTAAACTGAATAGCATCTGGCTTATTCTAAATAACTTCAGATAAAAAGTTGCTGTTTCCCTGTGTTGCAGAATATTCCCTGCTTGCTAACCAGCAGTTACTGCATGTCTCTGAAACAAAATTATTCATTGTATTCATTTGCTTTGCAGCAATGCGAACTCCCGTGTTGAGAATTAAAAAGTCTCCTATGTTTAACGCCTGAGGGCACAAATGTAACCTGTTTAAATATCATTCTTCAATTATCCTTTGAATCATCTGCCTTCCAACTCTTCCCAGACTCTGTAAAATACCCTTCTGACTACCTATCAAAAAAATAGTACATCTGTTCTTTCAGTTCATTTCCCTAAACTGTAATCAAGCACTGTCTGTGTAATAAAAATGAAAAGAAATGTCTGGCTGGAACAGCATTCTTCACTTTTATTATTGAAAAACGCATTAATGTTCCCTTATCAAATATAGCCATTTAACAAATCATTCCATTTCCTTCCATCTTCAGCTTTTTTTTTTTTTTTAAAAAGGCACAGAGAGCCATTCTTTCCTGATCATAAAGGCCAGGCTTGATTTGTTTCTTATGCTATAATTTCATAAAACCTAAAAATGGATTATAGTAAATAGCCTGTTGACCTCTGTTTTGTTTAAACATACCTAAAAGATTATAGACCCTTACTATATCTGGTCTAAGTTACCATTTATATTAAAGCAGCGTAGCACAGGCTGTTAGTGGAAATTATATTTAGGCATAGGGTAAAAGCTTCTGTGTCTTAGGTTGAAGTCTATTTCCAGCCTTGCTTCGGCAATTAGAAAAGTGAGTGATTCATTCAGGTTTCTGGTTGTTAAGTCTCAGGGACAGGCACTCAAGCACTTTTGAAAGTGCTTCCTTTTCTATCTCTATTCAGAGGAAAAGAAATGGAGGGAACCCTTCAACTGCTCAACTCGCAGGCTTATTTTTTTTTCCATTTGTGGTAGAGGCTTTATGAGGTTCCTTGAGTCGGCAAAGGGATGCAGACCAGGTGTCTTAGTCTGCCAAATCCAGTGTCATTCTGCATCCACTCTTTGCTCACTTTCCACTGGCATAAGGGTTACACCAGGTTCAGGGCAGCGGAGGGTTGGCCTGAAACAGTCGCGGCCGGGTGCTGCCTTGTGGGTCCTCACAAGGCAGCAGCAGTATCTAGACACGTATCAGAGTGAGGTTTGCTTTTGGGCAGATTCCAGCCACGTCTTTCCAGGCGGGATCTATCCAGCTGCAGGAGACGGCACTCAGTGGTCCAGCTCTCCAAAGTGTGAAGAGAAACGGTGACCACCCAACTTCCCCAGCAGCAAAACGCGGGCTCGCCAGTGCTCTGTCCCGATGCTGGGTGAGCTGATGCGCGGGCGCTGCTGGTGTGCTGCACCAAAGGGAGCTGAACAGACCAAATGGACCAGAGGATCTCCTTCAGTGGTGACTAAGCACCATTAAAAAGCTATGTATAATGCCTGAGACCTATTTAGCTCAGGAAGAGGGGAAAATGTATTGGTTTTAAGAACTGTAATTAGAGATAGTAGCTTGGTGGTGGTGGTTTTCCCAAAAGATTGCGATACTGTGGATTTCTGAGATTCCCAAGTGTCTAGGATGTAGACACTTTGAAACTCTCACTCAGGGATTCTAGAAGGCAGTTAAATCATGCATTAACATCAGGCTCGGTGGGCACCCAGCGATGTCAAAAGCTAGGCCTGAGGTTTGGAGCAATCAGCAGCTTCCAGGTTGGAAAAGTCCCGTGAGCAGCAGAGCTGTTGTGTGCTAGCGTGTGAGATGCTTCATCAGATCTGTGCAGAAGCGAAGCACTTAGCTCCTGCTCATTCATAGCGTATATACTTTCAGTAAAATGGAGACAATTGTGTGTGTGAATTCAGGGCAGTATTCACCTTCATCCAGTATTTGGCTCTAGTAATTATCAGCATTTGGCTGTTCTTACAAGTGCTGAAATCCTGAGGAAAACACCAGGTCCATTAAGACTTGCTGCTTCCCCAGGCATACAGATAGCACACAATGTGCAAGCGCTAGGATTTCGAAGCTCGTTTTTTAATCTGGAAACATTACACGTGTAGTTATTTTAATGCCTCTGAAAAAAAAATCACACAAAAAGATAACACTTGTAGGAAAAATAATATTGTGGGGAAATTAATAGTTCTTTTGGACCACTAGCTTCTGGTAAAATTTGAAATCTATGATTATTCAGTAGCTAAGGAAAATAAAGCCATGGCAGGGAAAAAAAAAAATCCTGCTGATATGCCCTTTTAGAACAGAGCTAACATCATTAGTTCTTGCTTTGTGCATTAAGTTTTAATGTGTAGACAGGCACTCTGTGCATAGCAGGGTGTCTGTGGAGTCATCAGTGAGAGCTAATAAATGCCTGTCATATGAAGAATACATTACAGAGAGAGCCAAGTCAATCATTTAGTTACCATTAGACATTTTTCATTAATATTTTTAACTGTAGTATTATCCACTACACATTAGGTAGGATAGAGGGGATAATGCCTGTGATGTGCTTTATCCTGCAAATAAAAGTTTCTTCCAAAATGTGTGATGGTGATGGGGATCAAGATGAATGTTTCAGCTGTGATCTCGCCACTGTCCTTTTTGTTTTTATTTAAGACTATAGAAACACAGATGGGAAAGGGAATAATTTCATCACATGGCTTGGTATTAACCAGCACCCACCATTTACATTAATGGCAATTGAATAGTAATAACTGTGCTGGAAATGGAATATCCATAAGCATGTTTAATACTGGATATTAAAAATAGCATCTAGAAAGGAATTTCCACAATACCAAATGTGTTATTCCAATCCAGTATGTCCCATTTGGGTATATGCATCTGCTGCTGTGATCCTGTTCAGCCGTAACCTTTGAAGCACAACCAAACTGGGACCAGTGGGGATGGAGGTGGGAGAGCACCAGGGAATTGGCCGTGACCCTGCAGATCCCACTCTGGTCTGAAGTCACTGCTCGGCAGGACTCCCTCTTCTGACACGTCGCTTGCTTGAGGGCTGGATGAAGCTGGGTTCCTGACGGTCTGTCAGCATGAAAGAGTTACAAGAATAAATATGTTTGATCTTACTTACGCTCATAAATTTTTCCCCAGGATAATGTACCTCTGCCAGTTTATACTTTTTCCTTTTAATCTGTTATTTTTCATCACTTTCTGTTCTAAACTCCCAGATTCTGAATTATATATCCCAAAATAATGGCATGGTTGGGCATACATGTGAAGATGTATCCTTCCCGAGATGCTGAGCAGTTAACAGATAGAGTAAGAGGTACACACTTTGTTTGTATGATATAAAGGCTTGTCAGCATGGATTTAGGATTACTCTCAACTTTGCATCATTCTCGACTTACATCAATACTGTTCCACTTGTAAAACTACTTTCCAGTAACCACAGAGGCTCCAAGGAGAGAGGAAAGAAATTAAAATAAAATCTTAGAGACTCTTACAAATTACTTTACACATTTTTTTCTCAACTGTAACAAAATTGAAAATAAAGTTTGATGGTTCAGTCTCTCTGAAAGCTAGAAAGGGACATTGTAATTCTCTTTGGAAAAATGAGACATTGCCTTTTAAAGCACCAAAAGCTTCGGTCCCTGCTTTTGATGAGTTGTGAAATATCAGCTCCAAAACATGTAATTGTCTTGGAACTAAAATTTGCACATATTCCAACTCAGGCTAATATCATCCAATGGGAAATGAATTCACACTGTAGGAGGAAATATGTACATTTTTCTTCCTTTGTAAAGCAAATTACCCTTGCTACTATTATCTATGTAAAGTGTCCCAAATTATTTTATTATATATGTTCCAAAAGTAATTTACGCAAATGTATGGACATGAATTTTTTATTTTCTGAAGGATGCTGAACTGTCAGATGTGGATTTAACCACAAATCAGATATGTTACAGCATCTGCTGCTATTCCCTGGGGACAGTCACCTGGGCAAAAAGAACAGTATCCAGCCATCAGTTTCTTGCAACATTTTCTGTGACTGCCAAGTAATGCTGTGCCTTGAGGATCAGGACGTGTGTCCATGGTGAGTGGGACTGCAACCACGACGTTTGTTTCTATGCACCACTAAATGACTCCTAAACTTTAACACTATATCTGGTGCAGAAATAACCTTTGTCTTTAGCGCTTGATTTTAGAGTAAGGTTCATGAGGGTGACCCAGAGAGCCCCAGTCAGCTACTGGGATGTCATATGAGCACTGTGGCCCTGTGGTGCAGAGCAGTGATTAGGACGTGGCTGTAAATTTTTTGGGGGAAATAAATTTAAGGGATGCTGTCAAGCTGTAGACAATTTACATACCAGATGAATCTCAGGAAAAGTGATTGGGGCACATAAATATTCCACCTTTCTGGGCTGTGTCTGTATGCTGATTATCTAGCACCAATAGCTTCTTTAATGAGTAGAAATATTTCACTGTTTCCCATTCTCCAGGGCTTAATTTTTGTAAGTGAACTGCTGATTCAGTTCTACCTCACAAAATAACTCAGTTGGCAATAATTCAAGGCTAAAAATGTGAGCTGTAACTGCCTGCTATTTATCAAACAAGCAATTACATGGAACAGTGCATCATTCTATTGAACAATGTTTAAATTCTTCTAATTGTGTTTTATAAAGTAACGTCTCCTGGTTTTGCTTTTGTTACTCAGCAGCTCCCAACACTCTGGCTGCAGGCAGCCTGGGACTCATCGGAAACTTCTGGCAGCCCACTGTGATGGCTCTTCGTGATAGCGTTTTCTCCCAGCCTCTGCAGGTTTTGAAGGGTCAGGGTTGGTGAAGAAACGCTAATGTGTTTTTGTTGCTACTGAGCTTATCGATCCTGTAGCTAGATTGAATCATCCGGCTGGGTCTTGGTCTGCTTTCTGTGTCCTTTCCCTCACTCAGCAGCCACTTGGCACCAAGTGTTTTACCGGAGTATTGCTAGCACAAGGTCCCCTGTATATCATATTCATACATCATCTATATATCATCTGTACTTCTTCAGATCTGATATAGAGAGCTGCAGGGATTTACACTAGAGCTTCGATTTTGACCTTAAGGCTTGGATGGACTGCCTTGTCCTCAAAGACTGCTTTAGCATCTGTACACCTTAAATTTGAAGGCCAGCATATGTCTTCATTCAGCCCCATCTTTCGGTGGTGCTGGTGTTATTCACTGTATTCACATAGCCAAGCCCGCCCTCCTCTTGTCTCTGATAAGGTAAGCGGGCCGTTGAGTTAATCGGTATTTGGATGGGATCGTCATGCTGTGGAGGTGGCGAGAGGAGCCTGTGCTTCCCTCATCTGCTCATTTCTGAAGCCGTGGTCCCAGGACAGAGGTGGAGGTGTGTTTTCTAGGGTTGCTGTAAATAGTGCTCCAGGCAGCCAGCACCATGGGGAATTTGAAAGCATAACTCTGGCATAAAATAGCTGCTGTATAAAAATGATAAATACATGGGTTGTGTGCTCTCAGCTGACGTCAGGAAGGGCTTCTTCAGCTTCTCCTTTTGAAGCTTGGTTTGGGCTCTGAAAATTAGACAAATTTTTATCTCTTCTTCTCCCCTCCCTCGCCATGTAATAAGAAACAAATGTTCAGCAGCCCAAATAACATCCACAGGGAGGCTGGTGCAGGCACTGTAGTTTCCAGTTTGGCCTCTTTCTGCCCCTGTTGCCAGTGTCTCAGAGGATGAACGCAATAACTTTGCTGAACTCCTTGCCTTTGGTGTGGTGGTAATTGTCTGAGTCTGAAATACTCTCAACAGGATTGCTTGATGGTGGAAAAGGAGAAATAGGATGTAAGCTGGGCTTTTTTTTTTGTCAGGACTGATTCTGGAGGGTTGAAAGCAGTAAAGTCCTGCAGAAATTTGGGCAGTGGGGCTTGGGCTTTATTTTTAATCACTTAGCATTGTGTATAAATAAGCAGGTTTGTGGAGTAGTGTGGTGCTATTTTTGCATTAGTGCTTTTCAGAGCTAAGGCACGTTTCAAAGGAGGGAAATTCTCCTCATTTTTGCCTCATGATGGTTTCGTGTTCTGGGTGGATATACAGTGATCACCATTAAAAAATTGAACATTTACTACGAATTTAAGGCTAAACCTGGAACAACGCAGGATTTCCATGAATTTGTAATACATAATGCTTCTGTCAGTTGAGACATTGTGATCTGATAAATAATTATCTCTGTAGATAGCCATATAAATTAATATCTAAGCTCATGTGGAAAACATGTCCTTCATAGATAATTCTCTATCTTTTGATAAAAGCCTTGAAAAACACTGGCAGAATACCATTTCTCCTGCTCAGTTATTTTTCCCCAGTATTGCAGACATCCTAGCAAACCCCAAATTGAAGTCCTAAAAATTGCATTATGCTGTCAACCCCTGTCACAAGAGTACAATAGTTGTTTTATCATTGGCAGCTGCTACTGTAATGACTTCTAAGCTATACCCCTAAATTTGAGCAGTGTGCAGTAATTCATATATAGTCATATATCCTAAATCAGTTTAAAATGGAACAGAGATGAGATTCCTGCCTGTTAACATGAGACTAGAAAGGGATTAATAAAACCTAAAAAAAGAAGTCCATTATGGCCGCTGCAGTCATAAATAAGCTTTATAGTTCTGTCTCACCACCAAATGTCGAGGAACCTCTGGTACTGCAATGTGGTAATTTTCAGTCTTGTTCCTTTGCATTATAGAGATAGAATTGGATTTGCCAGGTGTTGTTTCTGCTGTCTGCTTCCTGAACTCTCTCTTTTGACCCTTTTTTTGATGAGTTGACTGCTTGTGAGACACCTGGCAATTACTGTTCTTTAAAGAGCCTGGGCTCTTATTAACAGGTTAGGAGCCTTGGTGACATGCCAGGAGCTGATGAGGTGCATGCACTAAATAAATACTGTGATATAAGGAAGGCTCAAGTGAGAACCAACAGAAAAACCCCTGCTACCTTCTAGCAATGCAGAGCACATTTTAATGTATTCTTCAGTACATGTAAAGGGCTGGACTCATCACTAGGGTGCTGTTCACCTGTGAAGCTCTTCATGCTGTATTGAGTGAGGCTCTCGGTCAGTGTTTTAAGGATTTTCATTGCACTCCTCACTGTAATTTCTGGGCTCTGCTGCCTTCTGCGTTCCCCTGGCTTCATGTGCTGCTGGATGCTGAGACCTTCATTCAGCGGCGTCCTTAGGCAAGTGCCGAGCTTCAAGAGTGAACTTGAATAAATTGCCAAATTGAGGCTTGTATGGGGAATGCTGTATTACTAAATCTCCATCCTTTTTACATAAGATATTAGCTGCAGTTGCTGTCTGCCAATCTGACTGTGTGGGTGAATACTAAAGAGGCAGTGATTAGGGAAACTGAACTATGTGGTTGTTCTTCCTTTGCTTTCTTCATTATTCATAAATTCACAGTTAGTGTCTCTGTAGTTAATAATTCTCTATACTTCTGCACAGCCTTCAATCAGAGGATTTCTAGTACTGTGTGAACATGAATGAATTAGCATCCTCTCACCTTGCTGTGGGCACTTTTAATCCTGGTGCAATGTCTTGCCCAGTGTGCAAGTGTGCTCTGCGCTGGCCTCGGAGCACTCAGCTTTTATTTTTTAAGGTCATTACTCCAATATACTAAAAGCAGCCATCTAACCTTAAAGTCAAACTCATGAGCTAGAGTATAATTTAGACTTGTTTCTTACTACTTTATGGGCCCATTTAGTAATCAAATCCAAAGGAATATATATATTCATGTATTTTACAAACCTAAGATTCAAAGAGGGGAAGAGCAGAAAAAGTGATTAACTCTCAAGTTTTAAATAATTGCAAAACCAAAAAAGGAAATTTGAATTAAATCTTTAATGTACAACCTCTTTCTCTCTCTCTCCCCCTCGATGTCTAAATTACACCAATTTGAATCCTCTTTGGGCTGCATGGCCCAGCAGAGGCTATCAGGGATGATTTATTGGAAGAGATATTCACTGTGTTTTGTAGGATGCTGTTTGAGACTAGTATGGACTCTGCCTGTTGTTTTCCCCTGCTTCTCCCCAGTCCAGCCGGCAGAAGGGATTACCTGAGTGCTTGCTAATCTGCTGCAGGCATCGTTAGCTGGGGTTTAGGTTAACGTGGTGATGAAGGTAGGAGGCGAGTGCCTTCTCACCTTGCCTGAAATGGCTTAGAGAGACCAACCCAGCAGAGCTGCCGAAGCTTCTGGCTGGTGCAGATAGGAGCAAATGAAGGGCGCTGTTTGTGCGTGTCTGTGTTTTGGAAGTAAAACCCAGTGACTTTTTGTTCTGTGTAATACACAGTGCATTTACCAACAAAACTTGTTTTTCAGGGTTAGATTCACAACACTGGCAGATGGAGAATTACTGGTGGGTTTCTCATACCTGATAGCTTGGTGGATGTGGCTAATGTCTCTCAAAATGAAGGACGTAGCATCAGGTCTGTGACTTAGGACACTAGTTTTTGGAGTCAAGGCACCTTAGATCTTCTTTCCACTACAATGGATGTTAATTATTTGTACAAAATGATACTGAGCACAGAGACTGAGCAGGCTACAGTCATATTGCCTGATAGCTAAGCAGTAAGAGTGAGTGAGCGGGAGGGAGACAGTACCATGGATCGCCCCACATACTGCTCTCTGCCCTTTGCAGTGAAATGGCAACCTTCATTTTCCTGACTGCTTTGATTTTCTCACACATGACCAAAATTGTTCCAACTTTGTGTTGGGGGGGGGGGGAGGGAAGACGTCTGGTTTGGTTGAAAACTTCACATTTTGCACTGGGCAATAATTTGCATATTTCTACAGATGTTTTTCGACAGCTCTGAGTGTTTGTTATTAATGTAGTGTTATAAATAAAGCAAAAGGTGTTTGTAACAAATACAGCAGAAAAGTTTTGGTCTAAGAGATTGAAATAAATGAAGTACTACTTTAGAGAGAATGAACAAATTAGGCCAACTGAGTATACTTAAATTCATGGAAACCTTCATTCTGCATTTGCCGCCGGTCTCCTGATTCGATCAGTATCCCAGCAGCCTTCCTAATGAAGTTATATCTTATCTAATAACCTTTCTAGGCTTATTAGGCAATGCTTAAGTTTTGAGATAAGATTTGCAGCTAAGAAAGAGAAACCTCTAACCATTAGAAACCTCTCCAACAAAAGTGGGTAAGTTTTCTGTAGCACAGAGCAGACTCACAGTTGGCAGGTTTTGAAGCGGTCACAGTATTAAACACTGAAAATTGTAGTTTGCAAAGGAGGATCAGTTTAGTCATTGCTTAGAGAGGAGCTACAGCGGCAGTTTTGGCTGTCTGTACAAAGGTTTAATTTCCAGCTTCAGCTTTAGAGGACTTTCACTTCTCCTTCATGTTTGATTTTCTTCATCAGCCTTTGGCCGGTGCCCTTTAGCGGCATTATTTAAATGCTGCTCTAACATGAACCTATGCATGCCTTCATCAAGTAAGGTGTTTCTGATGTCACGTTCATTGAAATCTATCCCCATCTGGCTGGTCTTGATTGCACTCAGTTCGCAAGGTGATGTGTTGCGTGATTCATTAAATGCCTGATACATGCTAGGCCTTTTCAAGATTGACAAAATAGGCATGGTGAAAATGTCAGTAATCTTCCCCATAAATGCCAGTCATTTTCTTATCAGCACGCTTCTGCACAGCTATTGTGTTCCAGTTTTTTCACTGTCTTCCTGCTCAGCTTTCATAACATAAAAAAGTTGCAGTGGTAGCTAGAGGTAAGTCTGCTGTTTCCAGCCTGGAAATTACAGCGTCATGAGGTCTTTTCTCTCTCTTCTGCTTCTCGCTCCCTCTTTCCTCTTTCTCTCTCTCTCTCTTTCAGTGCAGCTGAGAGCTTGATGCTACCGGGTCAACAGGGTTTTGTATACAAAGAGATGGAAGGATGGGGCTGCTGAGGTCAAAATCTCTTCTGTACTGAAATGTGCTTGCTGAGCTGGTATCCTCTGCCTCAAGACTGTGGTGTTTACCAGCCAGAGTCAACTATTGCAGCAGTTTCAGCATAGAAGACGTGAGTGCTGCAGAAGCTGCACACCGTGGTTCGCTGTCCCCTAAGCAGTTCTTTGTGTAAAAGGAAAATTCATTTATCAGCCTAACAGCTGAAACAAACCATATTTGTAACCTACACAGGGTTCTGAAGGAAACAGCAATAACATTTGGTGACAAACCTTAACGTAAAATACACTGTTCACTAGAGTCCTCCTTTCAAATAATCAGCTTTGCATAAATCTGTTACTAAGAAAAACATGCAGGTGGAATAAAATGACTATTAATAAAAGCTCTAAAGGTAGAGTGTAGATTTTTACAGCAAAAGCAGACAGTGCCTGGAGGGATATCATTCTTACTTTGTACATATACATTGTTTCTCTTTACAACACTGAGTTTATATTCTAATGGAAACAGAGCTAGTCTTGCCTTTACATGGGCTTTATAGGCTCCTTAGAGTCAGTGGAAGCATTAATGGGAGAGCAGAACTGGACCCCTTGTGTTTCCTGCTTCTGTAGCAACTAGACTAATATGTATTTGTCCAGAGGTAAGTATTAAAGGCACCAATTCTTCCAGAAATGAGAGAATAAATACAGAGCATGCTGCTGTACCTGTAATATATGTTGGTGACACCTGCAAAGTTTAATGTTGTATTATCTGTCATCAATACCTGGCAACCTGGGAGTTTAAGGAGGTGGAAACCTTTGACTACAAAGTAAATTTCTTGTTACTGTATTTGTGTCGTGTTCACCCTGTTAATGCCTCCAGCAGTTCAGAGAGCAAAGAGGAGAGACACAGCTGCCAGGCTGGGGAGGCACAGGGACTCCTTCCATGCTCCCCTTCGGCATCCTTTACAACCTGCTGTATTTTCCTGGTGTTTTAGGTTGGGGAGGGGAAAAAAAAGCTGCTTTCTAGGAAAGGATCCAGAAATATGTTTTCAGACTAGGTTTATCTGAAGGATGGTAATGTTTTTAGTTATTACCCCAGGCATAGCTTTGGAGCGGGCAGGTTGCATGGAAGGGACTTTGGAGCTGAAGGCTCCTCTCTCGGGCTGTAGCTGAAGACGGTGAGGCTGCTCCTGGTTGGACATAGGCAGAGCAAGTTGGTATTATTCAGGCTTGAAGTGTAGGGGGAAAAAAGACAGCTTGAGGAAAAAAAAAACAACCTAGCTTATTAGGCTAGGTTGAATGTAGCAGCTCATTATGGCTGGAGTGCTTTACCTGTAACAGCCACAGTCTCCGCGTTGCTGCAGGGGACTCCCGATTCCCCATTTGTCAGGATTATGGACATCCTGCTTGGAAACACCATTACTGAGTGTGCTTCCCCCTTTGGCTTATTAGGAGCTGCAAAAGCTCTTCCAAACACGCTCCCCATGTAGTCTCAAACTTGTTTGGTCTTTGTGCTGTCCAGATAACATACTCCATGGTTATGTCTGCCAAATTGGTATTAAAATGAGAAAAATATCAGTATGGTGCTGGGAAAATAAATCCTTTTTTTCTTTTTCCTTTTTGTGTCCTAATTTATTTCAGAAAAAATCATACGTTAAAGTCAGGACCCCACTTTGTGGGGCTTGACTTAGTCTACCTCTTAATAAAGCTTAGAATAATATATAAATCTCCAGTCAGCATTTTGCCTGTACAATGTCACTGTTCTCTTTTGCCTCATCCTACTTCAATTTCTACTCTCTATCAACACCAATCTTCATTTCTTCTCCACCTGAAGAGAGGATAGAGAAATTAAGACCTCCCAGCCTAGCCTGTATGCTTTAACTCTTCTCCAGCATGATCAATTCCTGTAAAATAAAGAAAATTGTATTAGGCAAACATTGCCAGCTTATTCCAGTTGGATGATAAAAGTATTAAGAACAAAAGGTCATATATGTAGCTGACATAAATAGACATAATAGTATTGAATGCTTCTACACATGATAGTTGATACAGAATTTGACCTCTGCTTTTATGTTAATATTTGCTTATCTCCTGCTGCTTCTGGGAAGATAAGTTACTTTCTTCCAGCCCTGTAATTGAAGTCTTAGCATTATCTGTCTGCCCAATTATAATTATTATTATTGTTAATATTATGCACTTACAATAGTGCATAAAAGGTGCAAATTGGGTAAAAATTGTGCTTAGTCAAGAAAAACTCTGCGTTCTCTAATGGACCAGAGATAAAATTCCACGGTCAACTGAGTCAAGTGGTGTTGGAGGCTACTTTGACATTTCAACTTTAACTGTTCCTCCAAACTTTGTATTTGCATGAAATATTTAATCCAAACACATGACTTTTGGTTTAAAATGACAGCTGTTTCCTTTTAATGTGCACAAAGATATTGCAAAAACCACAGGAATTTCTGTAATGAACTTTTAAAGTCTCCCCTCTTTTTTTCCCTGGATCTCCTGGTGAGAATAACAGTTATTGCCCTTCAGTGTTACTATGTAAGAAAACCAGATGACAACATTACCCAGAGAGAGCTGTAGAAAATTTATGATTTAGTCTAAAACACGCGCTTGAAGAAAAGGTTGCTTTTAGGTCTCCATTCATGCATTTAAACACTTGTTTAGGAGCCTCCAGAGCTGAAGTCCGTAGCCGTTCCCTGGCTGGAGGCATGCTCATGGCTGCTGGCACCCTCCTGGGCAGGGGAACGGCAGCAGCCCCCAGCCCAACAGCCGACAGGAGTCCTCTTAGGGACTTCAGTGGGACCAAAATGGGGCTCTAGTGATCAAACGGGCAGCAGACCTGAGGGGCAAACTGGACTGCGGCTCAGGGAATGACGGGATGGGTTACTTTCTTGTGGTCTGTCTTCCCGTCGCCATGTTTGTAGTCTGCTGCTCCCTGTGCAATAACAGTGGATTTGCAAAGTTGCTGTGCAATAGCTGTGCCACTGCTGGAGGGGCCTGAGGAGACCCGTGTTGACCTGAAGGCTTGGGTTTGCCCTATGTCTTTGTTAAACCACACATATATTACAGGAGCACTTGGGAGTCAGTTGAAACCATGGCCCGTTGTATGAGGATCTCGTCTCGTAAGTAGGTGAGGTGGATGAGAGGTTCCCATCCCTGTTTTACAGATGGGGAAATGAAGCGTAGAGAGATTACATCGCTTGGTGGACATCACAGAGGAAGCCAAGGGGAGAATAACAATTCAATCAAGGTCTCGGGAAGGCTGTTCTTCGCCTTTAATTAGTCTGTCAGAAACATGCCAGTTTCTTATACAGTGTATCAGTAATTACAAAAGCATACACAGCAGCCTGTGTTTGGAGGGATGCCCAGACAGGAAAACACAACTGTTTGTTGAGCAAGTAATGGGATTTTTATGAAGGCATAATAAATGAAATTTATTTTAAGGTAGCTTAGTAGATAGACGTTGGTGCGAGGAGGGAAGGCATACTCCGTAGAGTGAGAAAATGCAGTAGTTATCATTTTATTAAATTACAGCGTGAACATCCCTACTAATTTATTAACAAGTCTTTTAGTGGTTTTCTATGTCTGGAAATGTAATTAATGTTGCTGGCAACAAATGCCACATCTGGCAGTGGAGAAGAACGTAGCACCTCTTATACTGTGTTCAAGCAGAAGCGGAGCTTGCTGCATGTGGCTTTGCTGCACAGTGATGTGCAGAGTGGTAGGTAGTGTCTGTCCCTGGGGATGTGCTCATCTCACCCTTTTGAGGCAAAAAAAATTAAAAAGTGAAGAACCCTTATAGATCTTCCGCCTTCTGGTAAGGAGAGTGATAAAAACTTGGACTGATACCTGCTCCTCTCGGTGCCTTAGGTACCCGAGAAGAGTTTATTTCTGTTAACCCTCTAGAGGGGATTGCCTGACTGGAGCTCTCTGAATTGACAGCGTTATTTAGCACTCTGTGTTTTGTAAAGATGATCCCATAAAAGGTGAGGGAGACCAGCTGATGGCTTTTTGGTGTGCCTGTATGGCAAACAGTAACGATTTTGGTAGATTAAATCTTAATAGTTTCTTTACTAATGCTGACTGAAGCTGTGACGGCAAAGACAGACCTGTCTAGTTGATCTGAAGGACATACTGAAGTGTGGGTGGGTTGGAGCTAGTCTCCTTAATCTGTCCCTTGCCATGCCCCTGGTAAATCTGGCCACAAGGACCATTCCACGGTAATGACACTGAGCTCAGGACCTGCCATGGCTGCTCTTGGCTCTCCCGTCTTTCAGCAGGGCCGTGTTGTAGCTCTGCCCAGTGAAATTTGAAAAAACAGTCTTGCAGGACCTCTACACAGAGCTGAGCCCTCTCTTAGCTGGAGGTAGAAGGTGACTTTGGTGCAGTCTGCTGAGGGTTTCCAATAGAAATTGCCTGAGAGTTCTCTGAAAGCCATTTTCCTATTCAGTGTCATTTCCATACGTGACAGCAGCCTTTTCTGAAGGAACACCCTAAATTACTAGGAAAGTTGACTCATCTGTTGCCTTACTGAATAATAATCTTTAATTCATGATCTGTTCACAGTGGGCTGGGCGCTACTTAGCCGTAGATTTGAGGGGGAGTTTGGCTTGTTTAAAGGCTTCAGTATTAAGCCCTCCGGGTTGAGTTGAGTCTTTCTTGGCACATAAAAGCTTGGGAGGCTGATAAGGCACGCAAGTTCTGTTATTAATGAATTATTTCTTCTAAAACTTACTTTTGTATGTGATGCAGTTGTTGAAGAATAAAAATGGTTTAGAGAATAACCAGGAGAAACAGAAAACTAGAGACAAGCTATGAGCTGCCCTGTGCCTCTCTAGAGATTGTTGGCATTTTGCAGAGTCAGACACTTAAAGGATTAAACAGTTAATATACAGCTGATGATAAGAAGCAGGGCTTGATTTAAATCCCCATTAATGTCAATAGAAATAATTCTTGTTGACTTCAGGGGTGGACTTTAGATCCGACTGTACGCTCCTAATGCAAGACAGCATATGTATTTGAAGTAACCAGACTGGACAGTCCTACATGCAGGTTGTCTACTGCTGACAGCAAAAGTGCTGGAGCATCACTTGGAGAATTTCTCCGTTGCTCGGGAGAATGACAGATGCAAGCTGCAGGGCTGGAGGCGAAATGTTATTTTCTCTAATAAAAGCTCTCAAAGTATTCAAAACTGTCTCTCCAGTTTGTACTGTCTAACTTCCTGGACTGTTTGTTTTGCAGAAAATAATATTGGAAAACTTCTCAGATGTGTTGTTTCAATGTATTTTTTCCTTCCCAATCCTAGAGGAGGTTGTGATTGATAATGTGTTCCAGCAGCTTAGGAGACCGCACTGCAATAGGCTTATGAGAATCTTTCATGTCATTAAATCTCCATGAAAAATCACAAATTGGATTAAAAAATCCAGTTTATTCAAATGCTTACATTGTTGAAATAACCTTTTTTTAAAAAAATCTGTTGTAGTGTGTGGTAGTTAGGAATCTCTCTCCTAAGTGAACAAAGATGAACTTTACCATGAATTTAAACTAAAATATTTAAATTATTTTCCTTCCTACTTCTACATCTGATTAGAACTCTGCAAGGGATAAGGACAACTCTGATGATCTCATCCTCTGTGGGATACCTCAGGAAGCGATGTAGCCCTGGTCTGGATAAAAGGGAAAGGACGAGGGTGTCTGCAAATGAGCATACGTTCGAGTCTGTGCCCTGTAACCATACATCTGGCTTCTGTGACTGCAGGGTGAATACCTGCATACAAAGCAGCTGGGAAGTTCAGACCTAGGTTTGGATTCATGAAGTCATTCTCCTTCTATTGTATCATGGGGAATTGCCTAAAGTACACTGGGACTCACCAAAGCCAAAGTTAGGGGTTTTATGATCATTGCAAGACCACCCACTGCCATGCGTGGCAGCACCAACATGAGTAGCTGTTTGTTCATCCCACAGCCTAAAGAAGGAGAAAGCAAATTCTCCTGAATGAACGCCTAAATCTCTTTTCATCCTGAACAGCTCAACATGGGTGGAAAAATTTCCTCTTTTATTATGTCTGTGGTGAAATGTGCTGTTAAAACCAATTTCCCCAGAACCAGCACAGTTTAATGGTGATTTATGCACTGAAGCAGGTCTGACATTTAGATCCCTACTTGGTTCTTTATTATAATGTTATCACCCAGGCCACCTCTAAATTCAGGGGAAAAATGGCTTTTTGACTAAAAGTAAATTTTTGCAAAGGTGTTTCGTTTTTCATTAGTGACGCTTAGGATTTTGTTAAAAACAAGTAGCCAATTAAAAATCCTCAGCCCAACACAGCAGTCAGCCAGTGAAAGAGAGCGCTGTGTGTTTGCAAGCCTTTATGTTTTCAGCTCTAGAAGGGAAAATGTATACAGCAAGCAAAGCAGAGCACTGCGATCCATGCAACAACTTCACATTTGGGTGGTGGTAATAGTCTAATGATGGCAATGTCAAACTCAGAGCAGGTCAATTTATTCTGCCCAGCAGCAGGGAATGTGTTGTAGATACACCCATAACTGACATCTATCAGAACAACTGCAATGTATGTGGGGAAGAGAAAGCTATATACCAATGAAACAAATTTCAACAGAGTACGCCAGGCACCTCCTAAATGGGCGCTGGGTGTCCAAATTGCTCATTCTAAGCCTTGAAAGTTGCCCCCTTGACACGTGAGAAAGGATCTTTTAAATGAAATGGAAAAGACTATGGAGACAGTGTTTAGTTAAGCAGCTGGATGCTGTGGAAATTACTGGCGTTAGTACATTCAAGTCCTAGTGTCCTTGGCAATTTTCAGTCACCCGGCGCACGACAAAGTGAAACACTGGTATAAATGTGTTAACAGTGAGAGCTGAGCATAATAGCAGGCATTGTATTCTCATCATGCGTTCAGCAACACGCTGTAAAAATTATCGGAGGAATATGTCAGCAGGATACAAGCATTTGCTAGTCATCTGTCTTTTGGGATTTCAGCCTGGCAAAGGCCCTCAGTGACGTATCTTCTTACTTCCCAGTATCAATACAACAAGTATTTGAATATTTCCATATAATTTGTTCCGAGGGGAATATAGAGGATATGAGAGAGAGAAAAGAGACTGAGGTTCCTGTTTTACTCACAGTAGGGTTTTTTCCCCCTCTCCATTAGTAAATTGAAAAATGCCATCAGTTTTGGGGAATGTTTGATATGAAACAAGTAGCGGAGATGTCATTACAGCATTTTTCTTCTTCAGAGCTCTACCCACCAGGGCCCGTAATTCCAGCGCAGAGGGATGCTTGCTTCTTTGCTCCAGCTGTCTTAACGTCAACCACTTGTTTAGGGATTTTTGACAGTGGTTTCAGTGCCTGGTTCACAACCTGCTGCAGAAAAATTAGAGGTGAGATCCTGGTGTATCACGAAACACCACCTGAAGGTGTGTCCCTGTCTTCCCCTGTTGAGAGGGGTTTCATATCAGCGAATGTGGGGCGCAGCTCCTGGCACAGACCGTGTATTGTGCGCTGTCGGGCAATGAACTCCGTAATCGGGGAGTCCGTCTCCATCTCGCATTGCTATGAACAGCGTTTTAAAGGCCACTTTCAGCGCTCCAGCACGGCTTTGTTGCCGCAGCTCGCAGCTCACGCCAGGCTCCTCGGGACAGCAGCGGCCAGTGATAAACACGGAGCTAATAAGGAAGTATCTCATGAAGATCCTTAGTGATTTGCTGATGGAGGAGAGCTACCCCCAGCACTCTTAAATAAAGAGTAGTTTTTTGTAACCCAGGACCTCTTGGGGAGAGGAGGAATAGGAGTGTTTGGGATCGGATGCTCTCTTGACCCAGTATTGTTTGCTCAAGTTTAGAAACTTGGCAGCCTCAAGCTTTCATTAAATTTTGATTCTTGTGTATTTAGAAAAGGCTACAGGAAGAGGTACAGCAGTTTTGGCAGAGTTTTCCTGCTGATTATTAACTGTAAATTTTAATATGTTTTCCTATCTTACAAAATTTTATTTTAGTAGCTCTTCTCCTTTAAGTCTTTTGCTTTCCGTGTCCTTTCAGGCAGCTGTCGTTTGTTCCCGTTGAAGTGGTTTTTGCCTCAAACAGCACATGCCGTGGCATCGCAAATGGGCAGTGGGCTCAAACTCTCCCTGATGTTTTGGGGAACAGATAAATGTTATAGTTTAGCTGCCACAGTGATCCTTAACTGATTGGCCTTTGTGTCAGTCCTTGTGTGGAAGGAAGCTTTTGGTTTACCATAAGCAACTTCGCAGCTGCTCCGCTCAAATACTCCGATTTTAAATACATGCATTTTCATCTCTCTCTGTACCATTTTTCACCTTGCAAAACATCTTTTCATCCTTTCCTGGTTTCCACAGTGCCAGATTCTTGATCACCTGTTGTGTACCGTAGTGGTTTCCTTGACTGCTAATGAATTCCCATCTCATTGCAAGTCTTCTTGTCCTAGAAAGCTGTTAGCCATCTTCACCTCGCCAGGCAGGCTTTGCAAGTAAGAAGTAGTAGATAGAGAGGAATTGAAGTGAGGTCACTCAGCTTTGCCTTCTCATTCATTCCTCTGGTTCCCTCACACTTTAGTAGTCACAAGTGGTAACACATTTTTGTTGAGACCAATCATAATGAGATTTTTTAGAAGTCTCTGCAGCTGGATGTTTATATTGGCACCAAGGTATGCTTAATGCATATTTTACAGGCCAAAGAGCTAATTTTGAGAATCCACTAGCAGCATTTGAATGCCCCATTATAATGCCTGCATTTGTAAATTGAGGCTTTGAATAGGTTTGGTTTAAAAGCTGAGGGAATTAGATGATCTTTAGACCAGTGCTGCAAGTTTAGCCCTAATACCAAGTCAGTGGAAAATCAATTCATCTTTCCATTTGCCTTAATGGACTTTTGGATCAAACCCATATTCTTAAAACCATTTGAGTGCATGAATAGTGTCAGGTTTTTAGACAGGTTTTTAATTTGCGAGCCTGAGTGGTTGCTAGTGGAACCCCAGGTATGCAGGCATCTGCAGATGGGGACTTCTGCCTCTGACTGACTGAACGAGAGCCCATGTGCACTTGTATCCAAAAAAGGGGAAGCCCTCTTCAGCCCCGTCTAAAAAATCAGATGCTTTTCTTTTATAAGTAGTTTATTAAAGAAATTATACTTTATAAATAATAGTGTAAAAAGACAGTCTACCCTTCTCCTTCCTTCAGGAATGCTGGAAGTTTGAGAAAAAAAGGGTTTCCTCTGTGTGGTGGTTCGGTGCTCTGAAGGTTTAGCTGTGAGATAGTGCTCCGAGTGTACTACTACAGTCATACAGAAACAGCCTTTACTGGAGTGCCACAGAGGCTGAAGGAATATGAGCAGAGCCCTGTAAAAGATAACAATAAGTTTCCCTGTGTTTAAAAAAAAAAAAAATCGACAGAAGCACTACTAATGTACATCATTATGCTATAGATCCTTCAAATGCAAATGGTTTATTACTTTGCTCGTACAATAAATTCACTGCAAAAACAACCCCTCACATTCCTTATGTTTTTAACCTTGGCCTTGACTGCTGAAAATGTTCTTTATTTAATGCTTCAGCATTCCTACTGCTTGGCAAGCTTATGGTTCAGCACATAAGGGGAATTTGATTGAAAGGCTGCGCTACATTTAGGATCAAATTCTCAGTGGCCAATTCACTAAGGGTGCAGCACAGCTCAGTGAAGGAACTGCTAAGGTTTGTGGAAGCTGAAGGTTGTTCTGCTGAAAAGCAGTTGCCTTTTTAGTTCGTGCAAATTGGCAGAAGCCTTTTCCAGCAGGTGCCTTGTTGATCTTGTCCTCCCTTTGTGTGAAACCATCTTCAAGAGTGGCGGTGCCTCTCAGACGTGTCGAGCAGCTTCTAGGAGCTGGGATCTGCCATAAAGTGTGGGAGGGCAGCTTTGCACGCTGCATCTTGCACCTCCTATATATGGATCAAGGCAAATATGAGATAATACGGTTCTGCAAAAATGGCATAGAAATTTTAGTGCTCTCCACGGTGCATGTGTGTGTGCCCACAACGTAAGCAATTACCAGTAAAATACTTTGTAAAGGGTCTTCTGAGTTGCAGTCTTACATGTGAGTTGGGTTGTTTTAAGTCTAGTCTGACTGCTGCTGGATACTTGATGGTGCTCTCTTTTTTCCTTTCCCCCCCTCATTTGTATGAGCCTTGTGTCAGAAATCAGAAGTAATGAAACAAAGAGAAGATAAGATACTTGCATGAAGAAAGCCAAGGCCATTTGAAGCTTCTTGTATGACTTTCATACCTCCTTTTGTTGCATTTGATTGTTTGGCTTGAGACAGGAAAGGGAGGTAGGAAATTTGCATGAAGATGGAATTACTTCCACTCTTTCCTCTTTGAATTTACATGGGCTACTCAATTTTTTACTGAGGCCTAAGGAGTAATTTCATCAGGGTCTACTTAGGCAGGAGGCAGCACATGAGATGAGCCTGCCTGGCCCAGCCAGATGCTGCACGTGGCTTCAGTTCCACACTGGGCAAGGACAGGAAAAAACCCACGCTCGCCTGCACGAATGCAAGAGACGTTGTTTGTCTGGGACTTTGACAAGGTCCTGGCAAAACACGCTTGCAGTCTGGCTCCTGAGGAGGGTCTGTCCTACATTGTAGCCCTTGGATAGCCTAAAGGAAGCCTGAGGAAGTCTTGGGAGTCTTCTCAATTCTGCCACAATGAAATATTACCTTGGCCCCCATCCTGGAGTGCTTACATGCTTTGCCAAATTTGAGCTATAAGCAAATAATGAACCTGTATCACAGGCATGTTCCTCATCTTTAATCATTCTTCTGTATAAAGAGCTTTGATATTATTTGGATGGAAAGTTCCAGCTGTAAAGAACAATCCTTGCTCTTATCAACAGAGTGTTTGCAAATCCTGTCAAACTTTTATTTTAGGGGAGTTTAAAACTACCTCATTGTCCTCATTTGAAATCCAAAGAAATGAATTGTTCCAGCACTTTTGCAAATGCCTTGCTGGACACAAAAATACTTATAAATTCCTAACTGGCTGCCCAAGTCCATACAAAAACTTAGTGGTAGAATAAGAAATTTCACCGGGTTTTTCCCCATCCCAGATTGTGTCCCGAGAGCTGCGTTACTCTGGCTGTAACTCTTCAGCCACCAGGGAGGATAAAGCAAGCCCTATGTTATTTCAAAAATAACTTGTAACCTTTCACAATTATTCTGTTACTTCTTTTCAAGTTAATAAAAAATCTAATTTTCAGTAAAAACAAACGCTCAGGGAAAGCTGCACAAGGCAGCTCGATGGCCAGACTACCTTGAAATTCAATAGAAATTGGGTACTTGAACTCCTTCCGTTTCTTCTGAAAATCTCAGCCTTAGTCCCTCCATTGCAGTGGGGTTTTCTGCAGTCTGGTGAAAAATTGTTCCCTTTCAGAGCTAAGTAAATTCTAATGATTTAAATCCATCTTTTACATGTGTTTTGGGGGCAGGGGGGATGTTTGTTTATTTATTATAGGATACACTAGCTAGCTGTCTGGCTTCCACTGGTACAGAGAAATGCAATGAGAGACTCTATTCAAAACCAGTATTAGTGGTGGATTGGGGCTGCAGGGAGCAGCCTGCAAATTCAGAAAGTACTGAAGTGAAGGTTGCCCAGATTACCCTTCCCTACTCTTTTTTTTTTTTTTTGCATACACCATCAATGTAATTTTAAATAATTACATACTTTTTTGGATTTGGTTTTGTTTGGTTTGTTTTTTCCTGCAAGGCACTGGCTTTGCTTCCGAGCGGGGATTGAGAAGTTCACTGAAACAGTGCACCAGGACTGAACATTGAGGACAAATCTGGGTGTTAAAGAGCTGCTTCACGTTTCATTTTGTCTTGTCCCTGAGCCAAACTGCATTTGGGTCGTTCAAGAAGAAAACCTGAATGATCACCAGCAACATCAACGTTAAGTTCACTTGATTTTTGCACATTTCACTTCGCAGCCCAGCTTACTTGCGATAAAGGCCTTCTATGGAGGGTTGTGTGGCCGCCCTGTCGTACAGTCCGTGTCTAGCTTGCATACCTTTATACAGTTTCTCTGGAAAAGCCATGTTTTGATTAGGGGTTTTCCCCCCATTTTTTGTTAAAAGCTATTTAATCTTGCAGAAAGCTTTGTTTTTAGCTGCTGACAATTAAGACAGCTAGTTAAAAACCACTTCTGGAATGGGTTTTGGCTTACTTTGAGGTATTATGTCTCTGCAGAGAAAGTGGCAGCAGACCCTGCTGGGCACAGCACCACTCATAGACCATTAGGATTCAGCAGCGAGGTTGCCTGTTGCGATCGAAGCACCACAGCCCTGGCCCCACAGGACTAACACGGCTTTAAGCCGTCTTTGCATCCTGCTGTTCTCGGATTAGTCAACTACTGACCAAGCGTATGTCAGCCTTCCCAGGCTGAGAGAAGCTGTAAGGGCAAAGAGAGAAAATAAGGGAACAGTTTGTCTGCAGGGATTAATACAGACTTGTCACGTCTCATTTGCTCGCCTCTTGGTCCTTCATGCAGCATGGTGCCCCACTGTGCCATCTCAGCACCCCGGGGGCACGGGGCGTCTCAGGTGGCAGAGTGATGTGCTGCTGAATCCGTGCCTTCGGAGCGGGGCCCAAGGCTCAGATGAGCCGGTGTTCCCAAAACCCGGCTTCCTGCCACATGGTCCTGAATGCAACTACAATGTGCCCTTATAGTCTTAAGGTCATTTGACTCATTGCGGGGGATTTCATTCATTGAGTTGAGTGGGCTGTAAGTAAACTCTGCGGGGCTCCTTCCTTCACTGTCGATAGCTTTTTTTTTCCCTTCCTGAAATTACAAGTAACTCAGTGCCACTTTTTTCTTACCTCAGTCATTTTCTCCAGCAAAAGTCAGGGGACAACCCCTTTGGATGGAGAAAGCAGCTCTGAGGTCTGAGAAGCCCAGGGCAGTGCTTCATGCCACCTCCTGTCTTTGAGGTCGGCTCGCCTCCCTCCTGCCCTCTGGCCCCTAGAGAGGGAACCTTTGCACGTTGCAATTCCCACCAAAGCCTCTTTGCTTCTGCTTCCATTTTAATCATTTATTTACAGAAATTGTCTTTTCAGAAAAATCTGCAGAATGTGCCCTGAGCGCACCTATGTATTTTTAAAGAGCTTTTAGCTGATTCCCCTGGTGTGAATGATGAGATTGATTAGGGGAATAAAGACCTGTTAAAACAGAGAAGAGGTCATTCATTACCCTATACCACCGCATACTGCTTGGTTTCCAGCTATTAAGAATACATGAGATACAGGGCTGTTGGAAGTGAACACACAATCCTTACTTTTATACTAACGTAGACTCTAGCCTATTTAATTTAACAGTGTCCTAAAAGTCCTGCTTATATTTTACAGGCTCCTGCTTTGAAGCGTGATACTGTTAGCACTCAAGATACAATGGGCATTAAATTTCAGCACTTGTTAAATTACGAATAATTGTCTCCACACTGCTCAGTTTTGTGTAAGGAAAGAGCTGAGCAAGATTTCCACATTAACCATCTGAGCTCAGTTGTGCCATGCCTGTCGAGTAGTGGAACGTGCTTAAGTTCCCCATTACATTTCCACCACTTTTTGGGATTTGTAGATATTTATTCCCAGCTAAGGAAGTTTGAGGACTTCAGGGTAACCTGTTGGAAATGTGTGGGAACGTCTCTCAATAAGCAATCTGTGACTGCTTTGGCTTAAGGTAAAATTTAGCATCCAGGCAAGCCTGTAGAGGAATAAAGACGTGCTTTCTTTCCCCCTGTGGTGCGTGGAGCAGGGGCTGGGAGGTGAGGGTGGAACAACACCAACAGTGTTGCCGGACACCCGGCTGCCTCCCGTGCCGTAGTTTTCCACAGTGGCAGAGGGAGTTGAGCAATCTGCAGAGGCAGGGCAAGCCTTTAAAGGAAAATTATGTGCATAGAGAAAAAGAAAATAAGGCAGGGTAGTGACTCCCAAGCCGGCATCTTTGCTGTGTGCCTTCAGTCAGTCTCCAAGCAACCGGCAATGTAACAAGGACACAATGAGTCAGACTCAAACAGTGCCGTTTCTGCACCTTCGTATAGAGGTCTGTATATATTGAGTCTCTACGAGCCCAATCTTAGCTTCCTTATCCATGCTAATTTTTTAAACGCGAAGAGCTGGCAGGCGCCTGGCCACCCTGCATGCTCGGTGCAGGCTCCTCAGCCAGATCTCCAGCTGGAGCGGCTGGGTTGCAGGTCATCATCCCCGCTTCTGCCAGGCCCCTCTGCAGCCATCCTCAAAGCCTACAGCTTATTTCCCAAAGACTCCTTTAATTTTGCAGCTTTTCCAAGGCTTTGTCCTGAGTCTGTTCGTCTTCCTCCTGTAGATTTGCAGCTTGCCTGGGCTTTGAAAGACGAAGGTGCACGGAGATGGGTAATGACCCGTCTGTGAAAAGAGGTCCCTGAACTTTTGAGTGCGCACGGGGAGTATAGGCGAGAGATGCACAGTGTGCTTGGATTTATTGGCCCCATCTTGGCAGCGATGTTGGCAGTACCTGTGCTTGGCACAGGTAAGCACTTTGCTGAATGCCTGGTCTTGATGCTGGCGCTGCTGCCGCAGACAGCACAGCTTGCTGTTCGGCAGTAGGAAAACACACTGGGGTAGTTTCATCTATTTTAGGTGCGTCATTGGAACTGGCTCAACACAGATATAATAAAAGCACACTTTATAGCAGAGAGGAAACTACTGAAAGAGAATACTGTTGCAAAAAAAGCGTGAAGGAAATTTCCACTGGTTGCAGAAGCCCAGCTAGGTACGGCCTCCGGTGGGGCTGGTCAGTCCCCAGTACTATTCTTTCAGAAGACATCAATATTTATGAATTTTTTTTCTTTACAATCAGGACACTTTGGAGGCGATTGATAAATGTAAGAAATCAGAAGTACAGTTTACATTGTTTTGGGTCTGAAAAATGATAATGGGCACATCTGCAGCCACCGACTGGCCCCGAGCTGGGGTCCTGCAGGGAGGCTGCCGGACGTGGGGCTCTCCACGTCGCCTCAGGCCTGGCCATTGGCTTGGCCACCGCTCGCTCTTGTAGTCCCAGTCCAGTCAAAAAGCTCCAGCAAAAAAGAGCAGGGGGAAAGAAGAAAATTAAAAAACAGCATTTATTGTTTGCTTCGACTCATTAGCTCCTTTCTGTTGGCAGTAATTGCGGCGGGCTGGTGGCGAAAGCCAACCCAAACCAACAGCACTGTGGAACTGGTAATTTTTAATAAAGACGTCAATCCAAGCACTCGGGATCCCTGCAGTATTTTTACTGTTAAAAAAAAAAAAGCTCCTCTTCACAGTAAGCATTGGCCCTCAGTTAATGAGTGGAACCAAGAAGCCCGGGGGAGAGCCCTCCCCTGCCAGCAGTACAGGCAGCGCCCACTTCATGGCACCCTCCCAAGAGGTTCTTGGTGGAAAAACCATGCGAAGTCACAGACTCCCTTCCCCTTGCGAGGGGAGACGGGAATACCTTGACAAAAGCTCAGGATTTTGGCATGGGTAAAACCCAAGCCTGGGCTCTCTGTGGGACGCACCCACGTTGCTCTGTTAGCTTTTAATGGGAATTAATCGTCACGCTCTCACGGTAAATGCAGTGGTATGTGGCGTCTCCTTGCCAGTGCTGGACTGCCATGACAGTTACAGCATATCACCCCTTCAGAAGAGAAATGCCCCCTTTTCGTCAGGGGTTATAGCAGCCGAGACACCCATCTTAATTTAGGTAATCTCTAGGTCTGTTCATCTCCATGTATTATGTTTTCACCCATCAGGCCAAGATTTGTCATTTTCTTTTCTTGAATGATGAGCCTTTTTTTCCTCATCTTGGGTGTCAGTTAAAAAAAAGGCTTTTCTGGAAAATAAAAATGCCTTTTGAGGAAAACAACAAAAAAAGAAGTTTATGTATTAAAATAGAAAACTTTACTTACTTTAAAACACCCAGCTGCGAGGTTGACTCAAAATAGAGTTGTTAACCGTACAGTCTTGATCCAAACCAAAAGATTACACTTCATGGATAAAGATTCACATTTACTTTGTAAGTTCTGGTACACGTTCTTTTAGTCTGCTGGAAAAAAAAAAAAATCACTGTAACTTATTTTACCTTTTCACTACTTCTTTCCCCCTCCTCCATTTTTTACATTCACCTTTAGTCTCCATGATCTATAAAAATAACCCTAATTCTCTTCTGCTCTGGATAAACCAGTAGCTATTATAAACTAGAAGAAAAAGCCCCTTTCATATTGTTGATATTGGATGTTTGTTTAATTTCAGTAGGGCTTTCTAAAGGTGTAATGCAAGTAGAGTTTATTACTATTTGAGTCTTTAATTGCTGTAGTAATATTTTTTTACAGCTCCTTATTTTTATGTTTAAGAGTCCCTAGACACTTTGATTTATTGGCATTGGTGAATGATTGATAAATGATTGAGGTTAAATAGAAAAACTGAAGGCATTGTATGAAATAGAAACGGTGCCAGAATGACCATGCAGGACCCACCAGTATATTTAATGTGATGCATACTACACAGCTGCTACAAGCTACAGCCAAAGCTGCCACAAATATCAACTGTTCCCTGGGAAGGGACTAAAAAATGTAATAACAATAAGAGTGGGGCTTTTTCCTGCTAATCAGGAAGTGTGGTTTGTTCTGTTGCAGTCTAGCTTTTCATTTCAGTGTCTCGGGGTGTTTATTTCTGGAATATCATAACCACAAAACAAAAAAGAAAGGTTACAGGCAGGGTTTTCACAGGCGCCTAAAGCAGTTAGGCACCTAATTTCTGTGACGTTTCGATGGGAGCTGGTTATTTTTGTCTCTTATGCTCCTTTGAAATAGCAAACAAAGGTTTCTGTTTCAGGCTTGTTGAGTGCACACAGCTTCCACTGCCATCAGTCGCT
This sequence comes from Gymnogyps californianus, assembly GCF_018139145.2. Taxonomy (NCBI): domain Eukaryota; kingdom Metazoa; phylum Chordata; class Aves; order Accipitriformes; family Cathartidae; genus Gymnogyps; species Gymnogyps californianus. The sequence continues at coordinate 157,511,953 of NC_059471.1, forward strand.
ATTCTGCTTACAAACAGATTTTGGGCTCAGGTGCCTGGCAGAACCTGGTTTTTTATGTTACTCATATTTTTAACCTAAATTCCAAACAGTTTACACTTAGCAGAGTAAGAAGTAATGGGTATTTATTCCTGGGTGAACGCAGAAGACACTTTCTTTAACAAAACGCTTCTGCTGGTAGCACTTTCCATACGTAAGACAGCACACGTTAAGTCACTTCAGGTTGCTTTTCTTTCTTGATGTCTTATATTGAAAAGTTGGTGCTTTAGGAGGAAAAGCACAGGGGTAAGTGCGCGATGCCTGTGTTGGAGAGGGAACGGTCAAACACTGCAAAAGCTGAACAACGAGCGTTGATTGTCAACTTTTCACGTGCCCTTGGCTTGTTACTTAGTTCCTAACTTTTAAAGCTCCTGATATCCTTCCCTCCAATGTACGTTTAGGCAGGCGATAGCTCCCGGGGCAGGCAGTGGGTGCTCCTACGGGGCCGAGCCCCCGGCATGGTGCAGAGCCAGCCCCGACAGCTTTGTGTTCGTGGCAGTGTTTCGTGGAGATGTGCGGGTAACTGGGAGCGGGCTGCCCCCACCAATGCTTCTGTCCGATCGATGAGCGGATCTGATTCAGGAAATGCTGGGCAGGGCAGGGAAACTGGGACTACCTGCTTCAGCAGGAGTCCCCCGTTAAACCGAACGAAGCGTGACACAGAGCTGCACCCTGACAGGCGCCAGCTGACTTCAGCTGGGATCTGGAGCAAGCCCAGCTACGGCATATGTTCGCAATCAAAAAGTCATTAAAAATTCACATTGACAAGTTACTCAGCTTGAGCTTGTCTGTGAAACTGTGCGCTCCGGTCGATGCGGTAGCTCAGGCTCGATGTTCCTGGTAATCTTTCCTAATCCTGTGAATCTGCAGGAGCTGGGAGAAGGGTACTTGCTTTGGTTGGATTTTCATTTTCTTAATCTTTAGGGAATGATTTCCCTTCCACCCGGCTTGGCGCAGATGTCTTCTGAAGGACTTAGCTCTGAACGTCATCTTTCTTGGCAGTGTTCTGATGAAACTCAGTGTGGAAAAAAAAAAGTAATTAATTTTGTCCCTACGTTAATCGTGTGGGCCAACGCAGTCATCTGGTTTGGACTCTGATTTTGGTTGATAAATATAAAGGTCATTAAAAGGGTCATGTGTGAGCCCCCCCGTGCCCCCACTCCCCCCCCACCTTGGGATGCAGCGGTAGGAAATCCATAGGAAGCAGGTCATCCATAGGCACCTTAGAAGTGGAGTGAGGCGCATGGTAACATGCGATGAGTTAGATCAAAATGAGCTTATTACGGGTTTATACAGTACTCTGGCAATGAAAAATAATTTGATACCAAAAAAGCAACAAATTAGAGGTTGTGGTAATTTGCTGTTGGCAACCACACTTGCACTTGGGTGTGGCGTGATTGACAGGTACTGCGGGCTTTCCACGAACGCCGGTGCTACTTGAAAGCGCGGTGGGCTTCACCCTCCTCTGTGGGGAGCTTGACATTTCCCACTAAATATTCCTCTTGGGCCCGCCCTTCTCTTACAGAGCGTGTCACCAGCGCCTGCTTCCCGAGGGACTGGGCTCTCTCTGATGGTCTCCCGTAACAAATCAGTAGGGATTCCCTTCTGGTTTCCTACACGGTGGCTTTCACCGAAGGTGGAGATGTAACTGAAGTTTGTGCTGTCCTACTTACCAAAATCTCTGTGCCACCCTTCTGTCACTGCTCTTCCAAAGGTGCAGACAGCCCTTGAAGGAAGCAGAGGAGAGAAGTGGGAGAAGATGATTGAGAAGTCCACTTTTACTGCATCCCGGGGAGAAATCCAGCCCTGGAGCAATTACTTAAGAAACTAAATTCTTAGCAACTTCTCTGTGGTATGACAGTCTCTGGAAAAACTAAAATCATTAAGTAGTCAATCCTTGCTCAGAGTCGAGCTTTGGATAAATTAGCAACTCTTCAAGGCACAATTTTGTTAATCGCCGACAATTACATACTTTGTTTTTACATTAGGCCAGCTGTGCTGAAAGTTCCTGTGCCTCTGGTGCATTTTCCATTTTTTAATGGGCTTGGTATTAAACCTCAACAACCAGGAGCTTGTTTTTATGTTGGAAAAAGTTCCGTGTGTGATCTTTAAAATTAACTGGGTAATTTTAGCTCTTCAGTATTATTTGCAGAGTTTTGTTTGTTTGTTTATGAATCCCTTCTTCCCTCATTTTGGTTATTCAAGTAGAGCCTTTTTGACTTCGAGGTTATTTTTATGTGACAAACACTTACTTGATCGCAGAAAGAGATACTTCTAGTTTGGATTAATGCAGGTCTGAAAAACTTGGCTGCGTACTTTTGGAATATTAAATGGTTTGATAAGGTGTGAAAATATGGTTTTTTATGTTTATTTGCAGATCAGTTAAATGCAGTATAAACCAATTTCTGAGTTTATTTACTCTCATGCATTTGCTCCGGCACGCAGACTAACCTCACTTTTGGGATGTGGGACAAGGACAAACACAGGACTGTGTAAATGAAATGGGTGTGTTTGCCACAGCTGAACATGCAGTTCCCAAAGTTCAGGACGTGTAAAAATATGCAGTAAAAACAATGATGGCCTGTGCCAGGCAGACAGTGCCTCTCAAGGGTGGGGCTCCGAAACGCCTGTGTAGCATTTAGATTTCTTTCCTTTCTTTTTCCTCTTTAGAAAGGGGAATCGGCACAAAAGGAAAACTCTCCTCTCCCCTGAATTAAAGAGAAGGCGTGCAGCAGCCACAGGCACTGTGGCTGTAAGGTGCAGGTTGCTCTCAGGGGAGAATTGGGTCATACCAACTCAAAGCATCGATACTGGGCTCTGCAGGGGTAAAATGGGCAGAGAGGTCCTCAGCACGACTTAATGTCAAGCCCATCATGACCAAGCAATGACTTGTGGTGTCCACATCACAAGTTGAGGACTGAGGTCCCCATGTGCCAGACCCACAGTGCCTGGATGGTAGTGGGGCAAGCGGATGTCCTGGTGCATCCCAGGCGTGCTGGGCTGTTGCTTGGACCTCAGTGAACCTTGCTTGAGTCTGGTCAGCATGTCTGTGTTTCAGGAGGTGTGAAAAGTGTGGATAATTCCCCAAAGTACCGGAGTAGGCAGGTCCAGGAAAGGGCATCCAGGGGCTCTCCCAGCCTAGCTCGGTCATGGGAAGTCGACCAAGGCTGGCGATGGTTGGACTGACTCATCCTCTGGAGCGGTCACCAGCAGCGATGTGGTGACGTGCATGAAGTGAGTTTGGATGCCAGTTGTTATCACAGCCATGTTAGGTGCTAGCTGGCACCTTTGCCAGCTCGGTGAGCACAGAGCTTGCTGGGGTTAGTATCTTCTGATAGTGGCAGGAGAGAGCATGGAGGCCCATTGCCATGCTTTCTGTCCCTGCCTCCTTACCCTAGCAGCTCTCAAAGAACCCAAATACAAGCAGGAGTTAAAATAGGTGCCCTATTGAGAGGGGGCTGACTGTATTGCAACAGTGAAGCTTTACTCCTCACTAGAATAACTCTTCTCTCTTCTTAATACCCAGTGCAGGAAGTTGGTGCTCTTGTATCCGAGTAATAAATTTATGGTTTTCTGAGACCCTCCATAAAATGAAACCTGCTGTGGATCTGGTCCAAAGCCCATTTGAGTGAATCACATGGACTCCCATGGATTTGGCAGAGTTTATGAATCAAGCCCTATAGCTTTCAGTATATTACAAACAGAAAACTCTGTGTTACTATTTTTGGTGAGTCACTTGCTCTTAGATAGCTCTTAATGGGGGAGCGGCGCCTTCAGTCAGCTGTCTTCCCCGAGGAATTACCTCTCTGCGCCTTCAGAAAAGCAACTTCTGTTCTTTGGAGCAGATTTTCATTTTTGTAATTTCCGTAGTTAACCATTTAGTGGAGAAGCTCTAGTGATTTTTTCTCTCTCCTTGCCCCAGTCCTTGTTGTCTAATATGGCAAATCTCTACCATGTGATGAAATCCAGAAGAGTGTACATGTGTTTGAGTGTGTGTGTGAGGGAGAGGAAGATGACCTCTCAATTTACCAGCGTGGCAGGTGGCCTACTATTAGTTCTCCAGTTAAAGCGCTAAATCATGTTAATATTGCAATCTGAAATTTTGTTCATGGTGCATCTGTTAAATAACCCCTTTAATCTCTTTTACTTCCACCAAGTAATTTGGCCAAGAAAAATCTGTGCAACTTCTTTCTCTATACTTGTCTTCACCAGTTTAATTATAGTATATTTTAAAGTCACATATTTTACACATAGCTTCAATGTAGTTTTCAAATCCTCTACTTGTTTTTAATTTGCACCTTAGTTGTGCATCAGGTCTCTGATCAACTGGAATATAGCATTACTTTGATTTTCCCTTTGCTAAATACTGTTGTCAAATTATAGACCTGAACTGAAACTTGGTAGGATTAACAGGGTTTTTTTTCTGACTTAACTGGACCTTGGAGATGCAACTCCACTTCTGGGGGTCTGCATGCAGCCAGTGCTGAGTTTTTCCTGAGTTTCATGTTAACTTAAGCTTGACTGATGCTAACAAAAGCTTTATTCTACTGACTCCAGTTGATATCTGAGGCTGTGTGGATATTTGCGAGGGGATAGCTTCTACCTATGAAAAATTCATGCTTTAACTATCCTGCTTTGACTATTCCCTGGGATATTCCTTCAGGCCTTTCTGGCATAGTCTCATCCTGAATTGCTGACACACTCTATAACATTATGGTCAGATCAGGGAGTCTTTCCCTCAGGTCCCAGTGGAGATGTCTGACCCATCTCCCACTTGAGCGGGAACATTGCCAGACCTCTGTAAGGAAAATCCATTCCCACTCTATAGAAGAAGAAAAAAAAGTGCTCATCCCTTCATGGTATTTTTAGATACACTTTAAAACCTGTCAGTTGATTAGGTGTAGATGTGCCGAAACCTGTGCTTCTACAGCTCCTGGCTCAGTGAGACCTTGATGAAGTTTTGGGGCATCGTGGGCGTCATGAATCTTGATGTCTCTCCCGAATCATGGAATATCATTGCCTGCATCTTCCAAACTCAAAAATCAGGTAGCTTTACAAATAGCCAGAATGTAAAGAGGTCTAAGGGTTATTTTCTTGATGCCATCCCCTTGTACCTTTTGCACACTGGTCTTTATTTGCTCTGAAGTAGCATCTGTGTGCCAGAGATCTGGGCCCATTGTCCTGGATCCTGTGCATAAATATATAGAACCAAAAAATTGTTCTGGCCTAGAAAAGAGAATCATTTTTATATGATCTTGCTTGGTATTTCCAACAATTTGGGTTTTTTTGTTGTTGTTTCCCCCCCCCCCCCTTTCTAAAATGATACTGAGCTTCTGGTTTTGTTTCAGAAGAGCTTTCCTCCTCTGTTTCAGCACCGAGTATAAGTGTCTCTTCAGCTGCTCTCTACCCTATCCATTTCCCCATTTAAACTGTCGAACTGAGAAGTTACTGCTTCACATTTGCATTCTGGAAATGTCACTGGAGCCCGCAAGGCATTAGATTTTGTGAGGATTTGTTCAAACGTTTATCGCTGACTGCTGCTCTAGGGGGATCGGAGTTTTAGCTGCTGCTGCTGCTGCTGGCAAAGGAGACGCCGACAGGCTCTCCAAGTCCACTGGAGCCTGCAGCTTGAAAACATCCTCTGCTGCCTTTGCTTTTGGGTTTCAGCGTGCTTACAGCTGATTAAGCAGACCCCAACCAGTGAATATTTGTATTCCTCAAGCTCCACGTCCTTCTCTTTGTGTCAGCGGCGTGGTTGGAGGCACGCTGCCTCACAAGCGGTCTTAAAATGCGACTTCTTTGTTAGAGACAAAGCATCACCTCTGGTAGGCAGCGTGTTTAGGCTGAAGGGTCCTATAATGCGACAGCCGCGTAGTGAGGCAGGCTGGCAGGTCTTGCCTTGCACGAGGCACCGCTGTTTGGCAGCCTGGTAACAGGGCAGATTCAGGCACTTCTCCTCTCTGCTCGCCAGGGCACCTTGGTCACCTCTGCACCTCGGTTCCCTCACCTGTCAAGTGTGGCGGGTGGTATCTGCTCGTATCGGAGAGGCTTTGTGAAAACGAACGATGGATTTGCAAAGCGCGGTGAATAATGGGAGCGTTTAGGTAGATGATACTTTTATGACCCCTAATGATCTAAATAGCGATTCTCTGTGTGCGCAAAACTTTGTCATCATGTAAGCCTCAAAGTGAACTTTCCAAGATGCTGTCAGACTGGATATGCTGCTAAGTAGCATTCCCCAACTTTTTAGCTTTCAAAGGCAGCTTTCTTGTCATTGCTGCCCATCAGGAATACCTAGGGACCGAGTAAAGCACCCACTGGATTCTTAATCAGTCAGTAGCAATAACACTATTTTTCTTTTATATGGCATCGTAATGCAAGGATCTGAACAAAGCACTCCCGCTATTAATTAATAACACTTAATAAACCCCATGGCATAGATGGTAATTATTATGCTCATGTACAGGCGGGGAGGTGGAGATTCAGAAGGGTTTGGTGACTGTGCAGTGTCACACCTGGTTATTAAAACCCATGTCTTCTGGCACCCTGTCCTAATTTCCAGCAACAGACATCCCATTCGATCCCTCACATGGAAAAAGACAAAAAGCAAGCTGCTAAAGTGATGGGCTTTTCAAAAATACAGATTTGGGGCTCTGTCTTTGTTAGCAATGATCCTGTCCCTAGTGCCTCCCTCAGAGTCGGAGGCTCCAGCGTGAGGAGGACTGCTTGTCCACCTAGGGGACCATTGGCCCATAGGGTTTCCAGATGCAATTATCTGCTCTTGAAGATCTTTTTCATAACTGGTTACAGTGTTAAACAGTGAAAATCAAACCATCAGAGAAATGATGCTTAAAACTGCCTTTGGAAAAGCGCAGCAATCTGGTCCTTCTGGTTTCATGTGGATTGGCATGGTAACAAGCGTCATTTCTCCCTTTACTACCTCCCTCCCCCCCCAACTTAAACTTTATGTCTGCTATAAAATGTTGTTTGAGAGATGCTGTCACATCCCTGGCATGATGATATATCGCAGTAGTAACACAATAGGGATTGTAAGTGTCTGGAGCAGGGGAGAGATCTTGGGAGCAAATCCAGAGGTGAAACCAATGGAAGATTTATTTTGCTCCCGTGCTTGCTTGCTGTCTGGAAGAAGGCTCTGCTGCAGCACCATTGAATCACTCCTTATAGCCAAGTTTTATATTAATAGCTGACTTGACTCAAGCTGAGCACAAGCAAGCACTTTATTTCCTTCTGTCTGAGACACACATTAACCTTGTTGTTTTTTCATATTATAGGGTCAGCCCCCATTTGTCCAAACAGCCCAGAAGCTCCACTCTGGAGGTCAGGACTGCGGCAAGCCCTTGCACCCCTTCCCTGTCCCGTGCTGCTGCAGCCTCTTTGCTGCCAGCTGCTGCACAGGGTCGTTTTGCCCATGTGTGCTGAAGGGACATCTCTGCTCTCCATTGATGGAAGCTGGAGGTTGAGATTGTCTCCTGTTTTTCCAGAGGGAACTGTTGGCTGATGGGGCTTCTGCCTCTGCTGGCATCCAGAGGCATGGCAAGAGGGAGGGACCATCTCCCCCCAAATTCATCCTTGGCCCAGCCCCATCCTCAGGTGCCACCCTGGCGTGAGGAAGGGTGGGATGGATTCTCTCTTTATCCAGTGTCGTATCTTGTGTGCTGGGTACAATCTTTCAAAGGGTGGTAACAGGAAAGTGATTTTGCCTCTGCTGAGGCTCTCTGAGGGTGATTGAAAATACGTAGGTTGTCACTTGCTCCCTTAAACTCTTAGTGCAGTCCTCAAGGGCCACATTTCCCAACCATCATTAGTTCCCAAATAATAAAAAAATTAATGAGTTGCGTGATTTAAAAACAAAACACCTAAAGATGTGTTTGCTTTTATTTCCTGTTTAGTTTTTAAGTCTGAGGATGTGCTTTTCACATCTATGTGACTGCAAGCGTCAGGGAAGTGTCCTGCTTTCCCCCACCTTGGGTGGCTGATGAGAGTCTCGTTTAGGTATGTCAGCTAGGTAGGTATGTCAGCTAGGTGGCCTAATCCCTTCTCCCAGCCACTAAGGCTGTAAGAACATACTGGTATTATGAAGCTTGCTGTTTAATCAAAGCAGCTGGCAGCAAGGCATTCCCAGATCCTGGGTCTTCAAAATGCAGTCTGTGTTTGAAAAGCTGAAATTAATTCAAACCAAAATTTTCTTGAACTTCAAGAGCACATATAAACTGGCTCTGACAGAACCATTGGTCCTTTGTAAGTTGAATTCTTGGAGGTTCACATAGCTCTAGAGGCTGAGTTATAACCAGTACATCTCTTGTGCACAATCCAACTTTGACAAAACCAGTACATTCATAAAGGCTAGTTAGGGTCTGGTTTTTTTTCCTTCTAGTTTTCTTTTTGTCTGGATTAGCTGCAGGAAAGAGTGACCATTTTGAAATGGATGAAAGTCTGAGTAATTCCTAAGATACCAAACACAATCTGCAAACATCGATTAAATCAATGAAGCAGCACAAGTTGTGCCTGATGCACAGGGAAGTCTACAACAGGTTTGCTCATCCAGACCTTGATCATACAATTTTACCAGCAGAAATGGAAGCCTCCACAGACTTAGGATGTGCAGACTGCGCAGGCTGCACAGCACTATCAGCCCCTTAATAGGCTGCAAACTGTTTTGCAGTGGGACATTGGAGCATGACTGCTCTGGAAGAGGACTTGGAGCTAAACTCCCCAGAGCAGCGTTTGGCTGGTCATTTGGATTGCAACAAATGACACATTGAAATTACCCTCCCCGCTCCTGCAAGATTTCAGGCAGTCTTTCTTCTATTTTTGTTTGTTTGTTTATTCATGTATTTAAAAGAGGAAGGTATTTCAGTGCTCATGAAAAGCCAGTACCCAGCAGGACTGAGAACAGTCTGAAATGATGCTGGCAAGCACCGGGCATTTCCCTTACCCCGCCAAAGCACCCCAGGCTTTCCTGACAATAGTCCTATTCCTCTCCTGTGCCCTTCCAGAGCAATGATTGAAAATTGCACCTCTGTGTTGATTTCTTGTTGTTGTTTTTTAGATATATAGCATGTATGTGTTTTAGTCTTTATTAGCCACCATTAAAAAGTAAATGAAACGAGAAACAACAAATGAAGCTTTTATTTCAAGCAGAGCTGGGTTAAACAAATGATCAGTCCTTCAGCTGGAGGAGTGAATATAGTGGTTACAAAAAGCAGACCAGAAAACACACAGAACTGCTTTAGAAAAAGAAAAAAAAAAAAAAAAGCCCGAGACAGCAGGAAACAAAGAGTTATTCAGTTGATCAAGTGATAGACGCAAATGAAGGGGACAAGAGGTGCAAGACCTTGTGAAGAACAGCATTTCATTTTAAATACCCCAGCTTAAGCCTGTTCATTGGAAGGGAGTTCATATTGGAAAAGGCAGGATATATTACTGTGCCTATCAGCAGTGACAGGGCATAAAGAGCAGCAGTGTTTGATCAGGCTTTCACAGGTAATGTAATGTTTCCACTAGGAATTAAGCATAAAACTTTTTTAGGTTTTATAATGTGGGGGGGGGCGGGGCGGGGGAGAGACTTGTAACAAACAATAGTTTAGTGGATGTTTGCAGCTCAAAACAGCACACTAAAAAGATACATAATAGTGTTATTGCTTTATAGAGGTAAGGCAAACCCCCCATCTGCGCACAGATCTGTGTGATCTGTGCCAATGTGCAGCAGCCCAGGACACAGGGCTGTAATAATTTTTAAAGTTTAAAAGACGACTATAAATGTTTAAATGAAAACCATAGCAATGGTATTATTAGTATGACTCCATAGTTTGTATTAGTGTGCTCAAATGAAGATGAGGGCATACACCGTACACATTCAGGATGAGGAGCCATCTCTCCCGTGGATTGTTATCTGCTAGAGGCTGCTCAGACTCTGAAGAAAGAAACCACGTTAGGAGCAGCAGCCTGATGGAGGTGCGGGACTGAGACAGGAGCTCTTCCCAGGCTCCCGGCATGGCCTGGGGCAACGCACTGCTGGCTAACTCCCGCTCTGTGCTGTAGCTAAGTTTCCAGAAAACCAAGCAACGGCCACGGGGAAGGCTGAAGATATGCGGAACCCAGCCTTTCTGTCTTGGTGTTCCCTCGCCTATAAACACAGGAAAAAAGCAAGCACCTGAAAAGCATTTTTTTTTAATACATGAATGATTTAAGACTTGCAAAACGCATCTGCAGACTTTCAAGGGTGATGTGCAGCAAGAGTACATGGGATGAATTTTCTTTAATTAAAATGTTGTTTACATAGCCCATATCAAGTCAATGACAGGTTGGCTTGAGTGTTTCACAGATTTTAGAGGTGGTGGACACCCTTTAAACCAAAATTTCTTCTCCAGTGGGGATTGCATGATAGCAGACTGAGCCGAGTGACGTGCAAGACAGGAGGAACCCTGAGCCCGTCCCTGCCATCGACTCGTTCCCTGCCTGCAGATTAGCAAACAGCCAAACCGTGTGGCTTAGCCTCTCAGGGTTTTGCTAAGCAGCAGGGTGCAGGGATCTCTTGAGATATCCAAGCTAGCTCTGAAAGGGCTGAATGAAGTCTAGGAATCATGTTATGACATGCAAGATAATTGGGATAAGATTTTTGCACAGGTATCATTGTTTCTAGTGTCCAGGTTGCCAGTATAGGCATCTCTGGGTGTTACTGTGTTGTATTATGGAGAGGCCGTAATGACTCTAGAGATCCTGGAGATGGAGACATGCTAGGGGATATGGCCTTTCTAAAACTGGATTTGGATATCCACAATTGTCCCTCCCTGCACTGGGAATCTTGGCCCTTAGGAGCCACCTGGTTCCCCACGGGAGTTTCTACTTGAGCACAGTGGGATGCACAGAGCATCTTCTCCTTCTGCCCTGACCATCACAAGCCACAAAATGTCTCAACACCATGGTTTTAGATCTATAAGGGAACTGCAGAAGCCAAAAGCATGGTGACGACAGAAAAATAGCCTCCGCCTCAAACATGGATGGTAACATCCAGCTGTAGTAGTTCAGAGAAGAGATGTGAGGACCAAGGAAGAAATGCCAGGAGAACCTGGCCGCTTTGGGTTTTGTTTTTTCCGTGATTGCTAAGCTGGCTTCTGGATCGCCAGAAGTGTTTTCTGGCACTCATGTGTTAAACTTTCTAAGTTTAATGCTGAATTATTTGAGCTGGCATTTGACTTCCCACTGAAGTATTTTTAAAGAATTTCTTTGGCTAATCAAAATCATATGCTAAAAAAAAAACCACCTAAAATACACAGTAAGGGCTGGAGGATAGAACAGCAGACCAAAATAGAGTGAAATCCAACAAACTGCATTTAAGCTTGGTTTTAGGCATGTAAATAGTAATACTGACTTCAGCTGAGCTGTTGTCATGATGACAGCTAGCTCACACCGGGGCTTAATGGGTTTGTCATCCAGATAGAGACAGAAGAGATCCCAAAGGTGAATATGTCTGGTGACAGTAAAGAGGTTGAAAGTTTTCTGCTCCAAAATGGAGTCAGAACTGTGCAATAGGCATATGTAAAAATTAGGGCAAAATTCTGCCCCCAAAATAAGTCATTAGCAACCCTTATAATTATGGGGTACAAGTTATGTTTCTTTAGAAGACTCAACTTGCATTTCTCTTTGCCTTTTTAAATAAGGTGCAGACTATTTCTTTGCTAGTCTAAAAAAGACCAGTGTATTTCCCTAGGTATGTCCCTACTTTCCTCTCTAAAGATTTCCATTTATAGTTTTTGAAATATTGGCAAGTATGCAGAAGATGTAGGCTGTGCTATTGCAAAACCCAGCACATGTCAGCACTAAGCAATTGCCATACAGGAACCTTAAATTAGAATTATAACTGGCTTGGTAGTGGTTGAGCTGAATACTTGATTTCTTCAGCTGGTTGGCCAGTCCAACAAAATAACAGAAAATGTATCTGAAGTGAACAAAAGAAAGGGGTTTCCCAATTGAAATGAAATCCAAAATGAAGGGGGTTTAATTATTTTTTTGTTCCTCAGCCCAAGCTGAATGATTTTTTATTAAATAGAAAAATAATTTTTTGCCTGTTAGTTTTCTTTCTCCCACGAGTGACTTTAAAATGTTTTTATTGATTAAACATTTTGACTTCTTACCCACTAAAAATATGCCCTTTTTGATTGAAATAGTTTGTTGAATTTGTGGACAGATTTGTTTGGCCTGAGGTATGTTTTTAAGGAAAAGAAGTTGCTGCAGGACATTTGCCCTACTTGCTAGCATTTCTACAGTCCTTTCTGCTTCCCTTGACACTAGTTATTTGTTTCCACTTTACTTTGTTTTCTTTACGGAGAAGATGGAGGTGATTCAAGTCTTTTTTAATACAATAATTATAATTTTATGCCATGAGCAAAATGATTTGGTGTGTCGCTATGTTCGGGTGCTTATACTTTCATATATATTGCTGGACTGGCTGGGTCCTGGCATTAGCTTCTGGACCCACCATCTATAAAATCAGGCCAAGTTTCAATCAGATCATCATAAGACTGCTAAGATTTCCAACCTGTGCTATCATATGATGAACCTGCCATACTTTAGACACTCATTTATTTAGATTAGAAAGTTTAGCATGGCGGCATATCCCCATCACCAACACTAAAAGTTGATACTCTGGTAAGCTGGTGTTTCAATGAGTCCTTCTCATCTGTGCAGGCTACAAATGAAGAAGGCAGCAGTACGTGCAGGTACATAATAGCAGCTCTCAGAAAAGATAATTTCTAGAAATGCTTGTTTGTTACTGCTTCCGCCACTTGAGAGCAGAATGAGGGCATTCAATTTAATATGAAAATAAAACCTAACAAGAGGTGCTCTAAATATGAAAGTGTGGCAGGTGAAAGAACTGTTTGGGAGCAGTGACATTATCCTAGTTTCTTGCTTTACTACAGCTTGCCTAGACATAATTAAGGTTGAAAAGTGCTTGTTTTTCTTCTCCTAGAATATAAAATGTCTAACAGAAGTGGAAGACAGAATTTTTGTGAGAAGTGTCCTGTTTTCAGCACTGGTTCAATGAAGATCTATTGTCATGTGTCAGACAGAGACTTGGGTTATTTCATTAGCTTCTTGGTCAATAAATACAGTTTTGGTATGAAGAACCTGTGACATGATATAGCTGTCGTGGTTTAACCCCAGCCAGCAACTAAGCACCATGCAGCTGCTCGCTCACTCCCCTCCGGTGGGATGGGGGAGAGAATCAGAAGAGTAAAAGTGAGAAAACTTGTGGGTTGAGACAGAGAGAGTTTAATAGGTAAAGCAAAAGCCACGCACGCAAGCAAAGCAAAGCAAAACAAGGAATTAATTCACTGCTTCCCATCGGCAGGCAGGTGTTCAGCCATCTCCAGGAAAGCAGGGCTCCATCACGCGTAACGGTTACTTGGGAAGACAAACGCCATCACTCCGAACGTCCCCCCTTCCTTTTTCTTCCCCCAGTTTTGTATGCTGAGCATGACATCCTATGGTCTGGAATATCCCTTTGGTCAGCTGGGGTCAGCTGTCCCGGCTGTGTCCCATCCCAGCTTCTTGTGCACCCCCAGCCTCCTCGCTGGTGGGGTGGTGTGAGAAGCAGAACAGGCCTTGACTCTGTGTCAGCACTGCTCAGCAATAACGAAAACATCCCTGTGTTATCAACACTGTTTCCAGCACAAATCCAAAACATAGCCCCATACCAGCTACTGTGAAGAAAATTAACTCTATCCCAGCCAAAACCAGCACAATAGCCTACACATCAAATAAATGTTTTAGCTGTTCAGGAAGCAGCAGGTACTTTATTCTTTGACTTCTTAATAGCGCTCCATAATCTGTTCAAGTTCTTCTCCTTCACTTGTGACTACGGTTATTTAAGAAAAACAAGCTTTATGCAATTTGATATAAAACCTGTGCCAGGGTAGGTAATAGGTGGATAATTCACTGGTGTTTTGAATTTGAGAGCAAAACTAGTATTTTCCGAACTCCGATTTCCATGAGTTAGCCGTCTGGTATCTTGAGACCGCGGCTCTGAGCAAAGGATGACGTTATTATGAAGGGCTTGACGAGGGCTGCGGGGCCGGGATGGGGCGAGAGGCTCGGGAGCGCTCCCAAATCCCGCCCAAGGACGGCTGCCGGGAGGATGACTGCTGGGATGGCCGGCGCACGAGGACGGCATCTTTGCCAAGAGAGGGGTCCTGAGACCCATGGGACTTGGGAACTGTTTTCAGACCCTGAAAGCAGACCATGGTTTCAGACAATAATATTATTCAGCAGTGTGAATAGGAAATTGTTCCTGCCTTTATGCAGATCTGTGCTCCCCCTGCACGAGGTGCTGCATGGCAGAACAAGCGATGTTTGGCCAGGTGCTTAACCTGTTCAGTGCTGGTTTCGTTTCATGACAACCCCGCAGTGCTGTAGAGATGTTATGATTCAGAGGCTGAAGTTATGTCTGGATGTAAAAAACCCCATGGAGGGCCCTCAGGGTGCCACCAGCAGACGAGCACCAATGCGTGGGGCTTGCACCATGCCTTCTCAGAGGTTTTAGCAGTGCTAGGCACACCGTTTGTGCCTGGCCAAGAGTCACACAGGCACTTTCCTCAGCAGACCTGGCTGCATGCATGCAGGCGTGTGTTGTGTGCCTGGGTATCTCTATTTGCTTGCCTTGTGGCACTGCTTTGGGGGTTGTTGCCCTGGCTGTGTGATCACATGCCCCCCAAACCATTCCTTGACCCCTCAGACCTTATGAACCTGCGGCTTTGCTGTAATGGAGAGATTTTATCTGCATTTTATTTGAGAATGGAGGATTATACTGAAATAGTTGTACCAGTTCAATGTCTCGTGTGAATGCGGTTACACTCAGTAGGTGCAGGATCTGTTTAACTTTATAGCAGTAGGAGCAGAGGGCTCATTTGGATCTCGTATCTGCATGTGCATAATCAGCTCCTGCTTGTAGGCTGCCTGATTAGGCATGATCTTGAGTCATTCCTACGTCCATTTAGTGCTGCTGAATTGAAGCTCTCTGGACATGTGTGGCAATCTCAGTCCTGTGTATTCACTGGATAAATATGTATTTAACCTCTCCAAATGCAGAATATGGTATGCCGGGGATACTTAGTGGCACTTGCTCCACAGGTGGCCTTCCCAACGCTCCTCTCCATCCACAGCAGCACGGAGCAGCCGCTGAGAGAGGCTGGTCGTCGTGTCGTTGCACTGATGGGGGACAATGTAAGCAGGAGCATCCCAGTGAGAGGGATATCTGCTGCTGGGCGGCAGCTGCCCTGCTGGCGTGGTGTGATGGGGGAAAGGCTGAGATTTGGGAAGCTGCCAGGAATGGATGAGGCACAGGCCAAGGAGGCTGCTGCAGCCACCAGCTCCAGCCTTGGAGAAGGCTGGGTCTTCAGCCTCCCTCCAACTGTCCCCACTTCTCCCCCTTCCCCATCCTCAGCCCGTTTTTCCACGTGCTAAAAATTTATTTGTTCTTCCTTTTGTCTTTACCAGTGGTTGTTGGGGGACGGAGGCTGGTATTTTGTTTTTAATTCCTCCAGGACTCAGTCCTCTTTGATACTTGCCAGGTCTGAGCTGTTAAAGCAGAGACGTTTTGAGCTGAGTGCAGAAATGTCTGTGGGGGGAAAAAACAGAGCTGGTTGGTTTTGCTTTAAAAATAAAATAAAGGTCCCGCTAAAATTCACCCATGGGCCAAGGAACAAACATGATAAATTGCAGCCCAGAGGGTAATTCTTCTGGAAAGGTAAAATCATCTAAAAATAGCACCTTAGAATGAAAGTGCTTCATTGACAATAACTACAGTGTTGCTACGGTGATGCTGGAAAAAAATGATCGTTGATACTTAGACTGCCACAGAACTGCTCCCCCGCCCTTCCATGGCATGAATCAACTGCTAGTATTAAAATTAGAGACAAATTTTGTGTTATATTTCAATTTTTTTCCTTGTCTGAATGTTTTTCTGTTCTATTGCACATCCCGCACACGAAACACCATCAGAGAAAGGCATTGACACAAAGTTAATTGGTCAGCTCGGTGTGATCTATCTATGTTTTGTCTCAATTGCAACTCGATACTATTTCTTTTTATCAGAGCAGCTTGCTTCAAGAGCAGGGAGCCGGCAGTATGAATGAGACCCAAAGATAATAGCTTGATGGGAATGCTCACAGCTGGGGTTTTTTTGCCTGCAGCAAGTAAAAGATATAGCACTGGTGAAATCCAGAGCCTTTTGTTTCAACAAGTTCAAGTTAAACACCTCCCAAGGTACATGCTATCCTGCTTTGTGAGGATTATGAGAGATGAGAAAGTTGAAACTCCAAATTTATTTTAAGAAAACATAGGTTAGCAATAAAGAGTTTTTTCTTTCAGCGTACATATCAACAACAGAAAAGCTGGGTAATACCCTTTTGACATACTCAGCCCATTCAGGCCCAGTTTGGGGGTTTTGAAATGCAACACGGCTTCAAAATGTTTGTGGTTCTGCAGAGACTATATTTGCAGGCAAGTAAAGCTACGCAATCTTTTGTGTAGCAGCTGAAACCTACTGAACTGTCTGCCTTAGGTAAAACTGGTAAATGGCTCTGTTTATACAGCAGCTGCATCTCAAATGTGATCCGTACAGCTGGCAGCAGACCAGTTGCAATGTAGATGATATTTTAATTTCCCCATCAAATGCTGTCTGTAATTTGTGGGGCTTTCCTTAGACAAGCGAAGCAATATTAAAACACACAGCAGGTACTGTATGATATTTTCTGCCTTCCTTGAAGAGCCCGGAGTACGCCAGTTACACTGTAGACAATGTTGTATGAATGTGAAAGAAAAATATATCCATGTGTTCTTAAAATCAAGTTTAATTTCTAGCTGCATATAGAGTTCTTGTCTCTGACTTTCTCCATGTTGATGTTGGGCTAGAGCCACCAGTATGCAAAAAATCGCTTCTATATGGCACCTACCCTTACCTAAAGAAGATACAGCATCAAAGTCAGTCTCATGGGTTCAAGAAATGATATAATTAGATTTCCAGAGGATTTGTAGCCCTCTGAAGCTAGGAATTAAATTTTATGAAGGGTAATTTTAAGAGTGGTTGACTGGCAGTGTGGAAGGATGGAGTGTTAGATGGCAAGGGAGCATGGTTTTGTTAACTGGCTTTCTCTGTCTTTGTTCCAGAACAATTATTGGACCAAACTGCATTGAATTCAGAGGAGATAGAGGCATCCGAGACTTTGTCATGTTACATAATCTTTTTAAACAGTGACTCAAACTCTGGCTTTGCTAGCTGGAAGGTTTAGCGCTCTCCTTTGTAGCTGATATTCCAGTGGTGAGGAGGAATAAGAAACTACTGGAAAGTGAGGCTAGGTTTAATTTTTTGTGCTGTATGCGGGAAGATAATGATGGGTTCTTATTGTGATGAGGCGCTGAGTGAAAGGATTCAATTCACAACAGCACTATAGGAAACTTACAAAGAATTTCATAATGCTTTCCTCCACATGTTTATATATAGCATATTGCTTTTGTTCAGCTTCGCACAGTTTTGGGGTATGACAGGCTGCATTTAGAAGGTATTGTGATTAAAGTTTAAAGTGATGCTGATCCATGCTCGCTGAAAATAATGAAAGACTTCCTCTGACTTCAGCAAGCTTCAGATCGGGCTTACAAGGCAGGAAGCTCAGACACGAGACCTCCCTCATACATCCTAATGCTCCGACACAGATTGCCCCAGCCAGTAGCGCTGGTAACATAGAGCAGAATTTGCACTTCTGAATGTCATTCGATGCAGATGTGCTTTGCTGCCTGCAGATACATGGAGAGAAACAGTACACCAGGAGACAGCAAAATTTGGCACGGCTGCCAAGATGGGATGCGGAAGCTGGGAACCGTGGTGTCCTGTCCAAGGAAGTGGCTTCCTCTTCCAGCAGGGTCTGAAATTCAGTGGGAGCTTTGCAGAGGTAGGATACTGCCAGGCAGCTGCCGAGTGGCATGGTGCCTCTTTGAGAGGCAGCTTCTCTCAGCCACCGATGAGGTCCTGTTGGTCTGTGCAGCCCCTGATTTGGGAAGGGGGAAAGCATGTCCATCACTCTCCTGTGCTGCACTTGCTTTGATTACAGCCTTCTTTGTAGCTCTGAAATGGAATTGGATCAACAGCTTTGAGAACTGAAAAACAGCATTTTAAAGGGCTGTTAATTCTTGAAGAGCTGATCACTTACACAAAGATATAAAGCTGTCTGCCATGGCAGACCAAACTACGTCCTCCATGTCGAAACTGGACAGATTATGAAATTGCAGGTTTGCTGACCATTGTGAGTACATCAGAAGAAAGGTCACAGTGGAAACTTTTTTCCTGACTGGAAGCTTAGTTCCTATTAGAGGTCTTGCTGGTGGGAGGTAACATTTACATGCTAGCAGAGTGAGATTCCTGAACCAGCTTCAGGTGGGGTTAACCAATCCAGCTCATTATTTGCAATTCATTTTACAGGGTCTGTCTTTTCAGTGTACAGGTAATATAAGATGGTCTGTCATTTTACAAAGAGGCAACAGTTACAGTCTCCTGGAATCATTGTCTTAATGTGGGTTAGAGTTGCTGAATAATTTGTGTGTGTGTGATAAAGAAAGAGATTCTACAAAGAAATCATCTGACCTTTCTGTTCTGGAGAAAGCACGTGCTTAAGGAAGAGTAGGTATCTAGGATCTGCTTATTTTACCTCTGGCAGAGCAGTCGGTCTGAATACACACTGTGTAATGTTAGATCCCTTGGGGATCCCTTCAAAGTATGTTAAACACCATCTACATATTTCTCCTCCTTCCCTTAATGACTTACTGACTTTTATCAATGTATATCATTCCTTTCTCTTCTCCTTTGATGGTGAGTTTGCTTAGCAAATGACTGCCCTATGATGGCCTCTTAGCTCTCCTTACTGGGCTTTGAAACTAAACATTTGCTGAAAAATTTGTAAAAGATACTGTAGTGTTAGCTTGAAGCTTGAAAAGTTTCGCCCATCCTTCGATGAGTATGTCTGAAGGAAAAGTAACTCATAGAGGGCTCTATCTGTGATTGCCTCCAGGAAATGGGCAACAGAGACCCTTTGTGAATACAAGCCACTGAAGAGTTAACTCTGAGCTTTCACAGGAGGGCACACAGAGTATTTTTCTAAATAGAGCTAGGGGCTAAAAACAGGATCAGATACTTGAAGGGAAGATAGGAAATGGCATGTGAAATTCATTTCTCCATGGAAGGCTAGCACATACTCTGTGTCCTCTTTTAAGACCCCGAGAAGTCCTTTTTGCTAGTAGGCTGCCTCTTCTGAGAGTTTTTCCCTCTTTAGTAGACTTGGTGATTGCAGCCCTTAGGAAAGGACATGCATATACATATAAAACATGTGCCTGACACAGAGCCATGTGCTCACCCCGAAGTCCCAGTGTGGAGTCACATTTTTAGAACAAACAGCAAAGACCTCATTGCCTGCAGCAAGTCAAGTCAGTACGTGCTCCACCAAAACACCTCCCCAGTCTAGCTCGAGAGGCACCCTGAGCTCTTCCACCCACTTCAAAGCAGCGCCTGGGCATGGGGCAGCCCTGGTGCGGGCAGGGGAACAGAAGCAAAATGGGTGAAAGTTGAGTACCTTTCACTGGGAACGATGGATCTCAGCCTTAGCGAACGTGCCTACCTCCATTTCTGTGTCTACGTTATTTTCCACCCTCTTTAGTTATTTCAAATAATGGCAGGTTGAGGACAAGTGGGGGGCAATGAGGGCATGACCTAGCCTCCCCCTGCCCTGAGATTGACAAGCTTCTTCCCTTGAAAGACCCTCACAGGCCCTGTGTTTCTGTCTCACTTCCTACAGTAATTACCATGGCTGATGTTAAGGGACTGTAATATCCAGTGCATAAATTGCTGTGGCAGAATCATTGCATTTTATATCCACTGGGATTAAACTAATCTGTTGTGTTATGCTGACAGCTCAAAAAGTAAGAGGGACCCTTTCATACATTTCAACCTCATTTAGTAGAGGTTATCTAAAACTTGTTTCTGAATCTTGCTGTATACTCTTATAAAATAGTGACCATGAAGCATTGGTCTGCAATATATTCATGTGACTTACTGTGCTTATACTGCGGTTAGTGGAGATTGAGGAATGTGTAAACAGATGTCCTTGAGAATTATCTCAGCCTTGGCCTGAAAAGCAGTGACCTCTCATAGAGTGAGATGCAGTTATGTTAATTGCTGGTCTTTTAACAGCCCCAGCGACTGCACTAGATAATTCCCAGGTGTGTGAAATGTCATCCTTGTGTCTTGTGTTTCTGCAATTGAATTCGTGTAACAGAGAGCTTCAGGTGGGCTGCAGACTGAAATTATATCTTCTCTGCAGCACCAACTCAGATGATTTTTGAGTCCTTGACCACACACAAAACCTGCCCTTCTGGATGTAGTGGTGCTTAGGAGGTGGGGCAGCAGGCCCACCTGGCAATATATTCAGATACTCCTTTGCTTCCAGATACTTACTGGCCCTCCCTGCAGCAAGGGTCCTGCAAGGACCACCCCCCTCTCCAGCAATGATATTCTTCTCATATTGCCTCAGGATCTTCTGCTGTTCATAGTGTGCCCAGAAAGACAAACAGGACCTCACCCTGTTGACTGCTAAAGAGCTACTTCAGGAAGCCCAGGAGATGAGGTGATTTTCCCCTACAAGGCTTTGCTATGTCTGGTGCTCTGTGTGATGTACCTGTGAGGATGTAGTATCTCAAGTAAAGTTTTGCAGGATGGCCATTCAAAACCAGCTTCAGCTGAGCAAGGCAGTCAATCACCTGAATTAACTCAGTAGCAGAGGCTTATCTTTAGTGATCAAATCCAGTGCAGACTGTTTTGTTGTCTTGAATGTGGCTTTTGCTTGATAAGACCACTGAATAGGAATATAGATATAGCTCGAGCTTTCAGTTGTAGCTTTGTAATTCTCTGTAAATCTTGCACTCTGGCTGACATCCTGACAATTCGATAAAGCTACAAGCACTTACCCCCATGGGCAAGACAGAATAGTTTTGCTCTGATCCTTCTTTGGTGTATATATGTCTTTTTCTAGCTGATTGCACCAACAGCAGAGGCCATCTGCCCTCTTGGGTTAGGCTTTAGCTCTGGGTTTGGTGTCATCCCAATATCACTGCTTTCAGCCTTGAGACTGGCTATTCCATTGGAGGCAGCTTTTTTGAACATAATCATCTTAGCTACTTCCCAGAGAAAAAAACAGCTTTCCCCAGAGCCCTCTTTTTGTCATTCTATCTCAATGAAACTGACCTTATTCAGGCTTTTGGAGACCACAGGTCCACAGTTCAAAGCCACAGGGCAGATGCAGTACAGTGAAATACCTGATCGTTGAGCAGAACAGACAGTGAATAATCCCTGATCAGTTAAGACATTGGTTGGTCTCAAGTTGGTTTAACATCTCTCCCTTAAGTTCCAAGAGATATAATGGTCTCCTGGTGTTGGCCTGCCAGAGGTGAACTTCATCTGAAGGGAGTCTCCCTTGAGTGGTAACTTACTTCCTACAGTTGAGCTGTATCTGGGAACATGTTGATCTTGATTTGACTGACAGGTTTGTGAGTCAGTTTTGTGAGTTCAGCTTTGGAAATAACTGTGTTTGGTTCCAAGAATAAGAGCTCTATTGTTGCTCGTGACACTAGACCTGCTGTCCCCACTCAAGTAATTGACCAAAATAGTCAGCATCCTGAAGATGATGCGTTTTTGAGCCTACGTTATTGTTCTTGCAGAGAGAAAACCTCTTTGTATTCTGTAAGAATTTAGTGTGTTTGCATGTGTTTGTGTTGGTAGAGTGCTTAAGGGGATTAGCAAAAGATCTTTTATCATGGGTATTTGGCTAAAGGCAATATTTCTAGGAAGTAACTGTCTCCTTAATGTTTGTCATTTTCCTTATATTGACACCTCAAT
Organism: Gymnogyps californianus; assembly: GCF_018139145.2. Lineage (NCBI taxonomy): Eukaryota > Metazoa > Chordata > Aves > Accipitriformes > Cathartidae > Gymnogyps > Gymnogyps californianus. The sequence goes on from NC_059471.1 coordinate 157,533,944, forward strand.
TTTTTTTTTCCCCAAAATAATTTAATTTACAACAATTTTCTTAGCACATGTGAGGATGTCTGTTTTCTCTTTGGAGCCTTTCCTGTTGCCTTAACACAAATGCTCCCTTGACTGTTCTTGGTTCCATTGCTATTAAAAGTCGTGGTCATCACTAACTTTAAGTTAAACAGGGCTGCATGCAAGAATGCATGAAAAAATGTCAGTCTCTCAGAACTTACAAAAGAGTAGGATTAAAGATGCCTGGTAACCTTAACACAGTCCCTTTGGGTGTTATAAAACAGACTTTGATTGTGTAGTTATATGTGGCCCAAGGGCTTTTCTAACTTGAGCCAAACTAACACGTAGCTCAGAATGATAGCCGATGTGGCATGTGCTTCAGCTTTCCTTCCTTGTTGCTCCCAGCATCCTTTCTTTATGCAAGAGATGTGAGCCCTGTTTGGCTACTGTTCTACGCGCGGGAGCATTTGCTACCATGCCCGTGGCGTTCCCAGTAAGTTATAAGGGGAGGTTTCCTCCCACGATGCACTTTTGCAGACATTAGACAGCAAATACAAAAAGCAGCATATGGCATTATAATTCCTTTCTTGTCTACCATGTAGGCAATATGGCCTGTAATTAAAGCACGGTGCAAACCTAACATTTTGGGAGAGCTGTAGTTAACAGTTTCAGTAACTGAAGGACAACTCCATACTTATCCATCCCTAGCATTATTTTTCAGGGCCTAGAAACAGGCTTTCTTTGAAGCAAAAGTTTAAGGAGACAAGCTGGCTAGCCTTAAATCCCTCTAAAATGTCTGTTTGAGGCTAATGCTTGCGTATTGAGGATGCAAATGCTTGGTCTGCACAATGTATGAGAAGACGTGATTTTGCCGTCACAGCTTGCCAATGTGGAATGGACCTTGCGTGAGGAAGAGGTGGGCAGTCACTGCTCTCAGCCGTGCCTCACAGCAGATCCACTGCTGGAGACGGGCAGTGTCGGTGGCTAGCAGGGTGTTTGGCACAGGAGAAGGGCTAGTCAGATGGTGCTGGCTCTCCTTACTCTCGCATCTGGCTGTCAAAAAATACTCCATAAAGGAGCAGTAAAATACATGGGCTACTGCCCAAGTACGTGATTGCTGCAGTATCAGAGGATGCTGTTTTCTGTTTGCTCATGGGAGCAAATGTGATTGTACATATCATAGTGTAGGAAAAGCTGGTCCCCTGCACCAGGGTCTGGAGCTAAAGCCATGATGAACCTGACCAAACCAGAATATTTGTTGCTGTCCTGAACTCTGGTTGACTTAAGTGATTAATTCCACTGAATTTATCACCTCAAGCAAGCCCTTCTCAAACACATCAGCAACCAGTTTCAACAAAACTTCCTCAAGGAAGGCGCATGCTTCACAAATATGTAATTCTCCATCCCCGCTGCCTAGTTTGGGAAGATGGGAGCTATGAATTTGTATCTAGTGCAGCACTATTTCTCGGTCTCCATCTCCAGTTTGTGTTGACACTGTGGATGACAAAGCTTTCCTCAATCATTTCTTCAGCTTTTAAAGGGAGTAGCGATAGAGGAAGATGGTAGTCTGGGAGCTACTACTTTTTATGTGACATCAAGTGGCACATACCACATGGCAAGATTCTCTGGAATCACACATTTGCCCTCAAAATGTGGGGATAATTGCACTCTCGTGTGTTGGGAAACTGTAGCAGTCATGTAAAGAGATGATGATGATGATGACGATGATGATGATGATGATTTTGTAAGGGCCTCAAAGATTCTTAGCACATTTTGGGGGATTAAGTAACTTTTTCTATTTCTTTTTTTAGCTATTTCTTAGAAAGCAGAAGGCACAGTTCTGCAAAGTGGCAGAACAGCTGCTTGATTTTCACAACAACTAAGCATAGGCTTAATGTTAAATGCACACTTAAGTGCATAGCTGCATCGAGATGATGAGCTAAGTTGGAGTCTGATATTTTCTCAAAAATGCATGTAAATAAGAAGACCTTTAATACGTGATCTGTTCAGGCCACTAACCAAATCAGCTGAGTGCCACTTCTTGGATGTGTGCTCTGAAGTAGACAGTGTCTGTAATGTCCATCCATACAAACAACTTCCTTCTCTCTCCTGAATGAAAGGAGAAGCTTATTTCAGCTTACAGGGTGATGCCAGTTGGAGTGCTGAATGTCTAAAATGGGTCTGTGTTACTGGCTATGTTTCTGATTTGCTTCTAAATCAGTTGTGATGAGAAGAATTTACCTTTGTGAAAAAGACTAAATGAAAATCTGCAATTGCGCTTTGTGAGTGAGATTGAAAAGGAAGCCCAAAATAGCCAAGGACTGCATCTCTCTGTGTAATGGTCTGGATAAAATGGGTATTTAGTATTTAATTTTGGGGGATATGCTGGTAGCAGTGAAAGAGCTTTATGTTTTGACTTGGTATAATCTGCTAAACGATAATTTCCCAGCAAGGAAAAACTATAGCCATGCAAAATTTGGCAGGATTTGTTGTTATTGTTGTTTCCGTGATTGTTTTTGTTGCCAAAAGTTGAGTTTGATCAGGAACTTTCTACACACACTACTGTACCAGACTCAGAGTACAGTAATATACATGGAGTATATTTTTTTTGAGCTTTACCCAGTGGATTTCTAATTCTCTTGTTAACTGAAGTGAGACGAATTTCTCTGAAGCTGCAGAGCTGCTTTAGTGCAGGGCAAATACTGCTCCTTTCTCTGTAGGGAGAGGAGGACCCCATGCAGGCGTAAAGTGGTGATGGGCGAGGGAAGGTCAGATGGCGGGGTAGGAGGTTCACACCATCTGATACAGAGCTCAGCTCCTTGGGGCTCCTGGCAGGCGGTTTTAAAGGGATGGAGGAATGTTCCTGGGTTCACTGGCTGTATCCTGAGCTGCTCCGGAGCTTGGCAGAAGGGACTGCTCGCCCTCCACGTGTCCCCACCAGCCACCCAGGGTGCTGACAGAGGCTGCTGGCGCTGCAGCTGGCAGGATTGCCCGTGCCGGCCCCACAGCCTTGCGGCTGGAGGTGGAGGCCTCTTGGCAGGGCTCAGTAAGATGGCTTGTCACAGGATCCAGGGTTCCACCCTGTCCAAATCCCGTGGCGCTCTTCAGTGGAAGGATGAATGATCCATCCTTAGGGGACCCACCAAACCCACAAACAATGAATAAGCCATTACAGTAAAGCACAGAGGAGCAGCGGGTCAGGTCCTTTTTAGCTTTCTGTAAGGAGATTTTAAAGCTATGATCCAGTGCTTAGCAGGTTCTGGTGGTATTCACTGAATTTGCTGTGCTTTGGATGCTGTACATTGCAGCTTCTCAAACATACCATGCCAGCACCCTGCATTTCCTCCTGCCCAATAAAGGACGATGCAGCGTGGCCAGCAGTGATAACACCGAGCTGTAAAGAGCATTCAGAAAGCAGTCAGCAGGCGCTGCATTGCTGTCATGAACTGCTGGAGATAAGCCTCCGAGACATCGGATGGTTGTTAAAATAAGGAGAGATGACAGAGGAGCACAAGCCAGATCAGCGGCTCCTGTGGAGCCTTGGTCTGTGTATCGGCTGTCCGACGCTTCCTCCCCAGGAGCAGGGGTTAAGTAACAAGGACTGTGCTGTTGATGTCCCATCTGGATGCATATGTGAGGGAGGCCATGCAAGTTGCATGAGAAGTCTAGTTCAGATAAGGTATCATTACAGCAGGCTGTTACCACAGTGTGAAACAGGCTCTTGACTACCATGAAACAGGATTCTTTGTAAAGGTTTAGCATCTAAAGCCTAATATTACAATGGCATCCAAGTGAGTAAATGTAGGACTGTATCTAGCATGAAGGCTTACCTGCACTGAACTAATTACAGGATCAATATTAAAACATGAATCACGGTTTTGTGTGATTTGTATCAAGAGTAACAGAAATAAATCAAGCAGCGTGGAGTTTTTAATCTTCTAAGTGCTGGGAAAATGCATATTATTTTCCATGTCAAACAGCAGTAGGAATTGCCAACTGCATTTTGTAAGAGGGGAAAACTGTGGCTAAGGTTTAACCTTCCTTGCCCAGAGCTGCAAAAGGAGTTGGTCAAAGCGGCATTATTCCCAAGTACGTGTTTTGGTTTTTTTTTTTAATTAAAATCCTGTTTTTCTCCTGAAACGTGCATACCATCTGCCCATTCTGACCTTGGTGGGAGGCAGCCAGGATGGGAGACTTTCCTTTTCTACCAACAGCATTGGGGTGCACTCCATCCCGGTGCCTGGATGTAAACAGGGAGCGTGCCTCTAGGTTGTCAGTTCTACTCATTTGGTTTCTTTATCTTTGTGCTCACATGGTTCCCCTTACTTTTGTTTCATTTATTTATTTGCCTTTAACTGTCCATGTTATGGTGGCTCCTGCCACCTAGTCCTTGGCACCATCCCATGTGGCATCTCCTGCTGGAGAACCTTACCCTGGGAGTTCTTCCTGCATAGGTTCTCCAAAAACCTGCGGGGACGCAAAAAAAAAGCTGATTTCACTTGTATAACTTCTCACAAGGCATGTTTACCAGACACCGAGTCTGGTAAACTCCATGCACCTTCAGCCTTGAGGAGAAACCTGTCTTCCATGCGATGTTGCGTAAGGACCTCTTTCAAGAAGCTTCATGGGAACTTCTGAAGCTCACCATGTCAGACAGTGCAGAGGGCTTAACACTGACTCTCAACACTAACCCTGGCATGACGGGGCCTTGCTGTCCAGCAGTGCCCAGTCTCGACCTCATTCTCACAAAAATTCAGGATTGTATTGGCATTATTGTCGAAAGCACCCCCAGAATGAGTATGCTTCCTTGTGAGACTACAAGATGGTAGTGAACACTTTGTGCTCGGAGTATCCGAGGGGGATGTCGGGTAACAGAGGGTGGCATTTAGAAAAGTGGGCATTATTCAGTGATACTAATGATACTAGTGGTGTCTCAGTTATCTGGTCCCCTCTGAGCAGGACTGCTTGTTGGAAGGGTTTTGCACATGTATTTTGGACTTCTGTGCTTGTATCAAGTTGCTTCTAATTGCATAAACAAGAGTTATGACATGGAAGTTACTGGCATTATTGGCTAAACAAGAGTTAATTGAAAGGACGTAAGGTACTAATTTTTCAGGCTGAAAAGGAAAGATTGGGGTGGAGGGGTGTCGCTAAAGCAATGCTATTTTATCTAATGCCAGCTATGTGAAGTGTATCCAAAAAGCATTGATTTTTCCTTTGGAGGTTGTACTTCATTCACCTCATTTACCTAAGTATTCTTAAAGGCAAAGACTTGGTAAATTGACTTTGGATGATAAACCACTGGGATTTGCAATCTATGGTATGCCAGGGTTAACTGGCTGGAACTGGGAAAGTATCTCCATCCTGCTTCTGCGACTCCCCTGTCATCATTCCTAGCAGTGTGATTGGCACTGACTTACAACCTGGATGACTCACGTGGGTCTATAAATCGTGCTGTTTCTATCCTCAATTCCTCACTGGTCTTCCAAGAGTATCTCCCAAACTCCTCCTCCACCTACTTCCTCAGCTGCTGAAATACCTGGGCATAGCAGTGGAAAGCACTCATGCATTCCTGCCGCAGAAAGTTCCTCCCAGGACTGCTGGGGAAACTTGCTAGATGGAGAGGGGTTATCACAGCCTAAAGGCAGCCTTCAACTTGAGTTATTGTGAGACTAAATTAGGTTGGTTTTTTTTATGTGAGGAAGGTTTATGGGTAGTCAGCTAAAGTCTTTGAGCTCTTTCTCTGCAGGTTCCGTGGGCCAGCCACACTGCAGATCGTTTCATCACTAATCCTAATGACTTGCTGAGAGCACTGCTTGCATTATGCTTTGTGTGAATATTGCTTTGGGCAAATAAGTCCACCATACCAGAAAATTTAGTGCATTAGAATGCATGAGATTTATAAAGGTTTTGATGAAAAGGTTAAAATGATGGGCAACATCACCTATTTTTCTTAGTGAAAACCCAGAGACCAAAAAGACTTTTAAACTCAAATGCGTATCAGAGTATAAACCAAAACATTTTGCTTTTTAGAGCAGAGAGAGCAAAAAGCTTGGGATTTAACAGCAGGCAAAGAGAACCAGGCTCTGCTCTCTGGCCCAGAGATGAACTGCCGTGGCACAGATTGCTTCCTTGCAGTTCAGCCCCCTTGCCTCTAGACCAGGACGGCTGTATCCAAACCATCCAGATGGCCCAGCTTGGGGCAAACCCTTGAACCATGCCCAGGGACTATCTAGGTGAGGGCTGCATGGCACTGACCACGGGGATGGACAGTGCAGACCAGTGCTCAGGCGCACGGATGAGTTTGTCCAGCCTGATCGGTGTAGAGAGTAACTTTGGACTTGAATCACTTTCAGCTGAAAAAGGCTGGCGTATTAATGCACTGAATTAGGTAGCTTCATCAAGTGGTCTCAGTATTTAACCCATTTTACTATAACTGCACAGTATACGACATATTAGTGGCAAAGTAACCTTTCCACCACTACCTCTTTCTTGAGCAGGGCAGGACAAACCTTTCCAATTACCCCAAGTCTTACTATGCTGTTGGATCATTTTAATCTAAGAAACTCATCCTGTTAGCCAGCAGAGAGCATAGGGGTAATAACAAGCAGATCACGAAGGGGTGTTCGACGTAGCTGCTAAATGGATGAAACCTAACATGGAGTCACAGTTACAAGAGGTGAAGCATAGTAAAGGTCTGTTTTAATTACAGCACTCAAATATGGTGGTAATGGACAACCTTATAAATCTGTCTTAGAGTTAGGTTTTTCATTATGTGTTTAATGAAATACTGATTACCCTGTGCTAATTGGCAGGAGCCCTGAGCAGACAGAAGCAAATGAAAACAATCTGGCAACTGGCTGCTACCATGCATTGGTACGTCCAGTCCTTCCTCACTGCTCATTGAATGCAGGCTGGTGGGATGCCAGGGATGAAGCGAGGTGGTGGTGGTATTATAGGGTCTGTTCCATGGATTTCACTATTTAAGGTGTCTGTCATCTTTTTCCTTTCTTTCTCTTCTATTTGCAAATTAATTGAGTTCATTTCTAGTACCTGCTTCACTCTACATTTTTGTTTGCTGACTTTTCTGGGCAAGCAATGGTTTTAGGCAGCCAAGTAAAATAGAGTTGTCCTCAAGTCAACTGTTGGTGAATAGATTTTGTATCTGGCTTGGTGGGTTTTCATGAGAGTTTTTCAAGCTCAGTTCCTGTTTATGAACATAGGAGTTCTCTGCTTGCTTCCAGGAACAGAATTTTGTACAAACTTAACATTTTTGTTTAAGATAATCAGTATATTGTATTTATGGTATGTCTATAGCTGAAATGCAAGTACTGGATGAAATATTTCTATCTAATTCTGAGGGTAGGTGCCTGGCAGCTTTAGCAAGATTGACCTTTCAACTGGACCCCTAGTGCTTAGGATTGACTGTCAATTAAGTGGTTGCATTGGTTTTAAGTGAAGATTTTCATCCTAGGCACCTAAGCCCAAGTTTCATCTTGAATCATCTTAACGTGACTTTCAGAAAGTCAGGTTAAAAGCCCAGTGCTTGCTGAAAATTAAGCTACTTTAATTATCTAAAGTTGATTTTTGATGGTTTGTTACCCACTTTAAAATATATAGGCCATTATCTCTTGCAGTGTAAACACTGTGGAAAATGTCACATTTAATAAAAACTGTGACCTCATTCTCAGCCTTATTTTAAATGAGTTTCATTATTTTACTCAATATATTATTTATTCATGTATTCCAATATATTTATTCAGTGAAGGCAGAGATATTTTGATTAATTCAAAGACTAAATGCTCTGTACTTCTCATGCAAATTGCCAAAAAAAAAGAAGGTAAAACTCTCATTGTACTCTGAGGGCTAAATGCATCATCAGAATGTAATGAATGCCGCTGCTTGTGCGCAGTCGAGTGAGGATTCATGTTATCATGAATCTCTCTCCGTGGCTTTTATTATTATAGCAAAAATAAAATTCAGCACATGGGTTATATATCTGTTTGATGCTTATTTACAGACCCCATTTAAATGGGAAGTAGAGTAAGATGAGCCATGCCAGTTACTCAGTTAGGTATTGCAGGATGACTCCAGTATTTCTTTGCTGTTATTTCTATAATTCTACCAGCTTTGCCTTTCTCAATTAAATTTTCATAATTAAAAAAAAAAAAAACCTGCAAAGTGAGAGAGGTGGGATTTTCAAAAAGCACTTGCCATTATATTAATTAATTTCCCACTAAAGTGAGGAGTTAATCTCATTGACCTGACTTTGGTGGGAGCAGAGCTCAGGCCGATACTCAGCACTATTAAACACGCAGAGCAGCAGTGTGTTGTGAAGTTTGCACAGCTTGACAGTATATCCAGGCTCCGGGAATTTGAGCAGGGTAAGACGTTAAAGGGGCTTCGGACCAAGCCTGTTATTTTCAACTAAAATCACTCATAGAATTTCCGTAGACTTGATTTAGCTTAGGAAAAAAAGCCCGGTGAATTTGTTTTCTTTTGGTTTTAATACGTATTTAGGGCAATACGTGTACTTTCTGTCCCCTCAGTGCTGCGGCTGAGAGTCAGCCCAAACCAGGGCATTCGCTGGCCCCTTTGCATGGGTCCCAGACAGAAACCCAATTTGCCGTGATCAGCCTTGGCGTGCCCAGCTGGGTCTCGTGACGAGGGTGACCGGCAAGGGTGTAGCAACCATGAGCTCTTCTCCAGTTCGTGCACGGTCGAGCCAGGGTCAAGGTCTGGATGCCTGGGGGCCAGGAAACCTTATTTTGCACCACCCCGATCCTGCTGCTTCCCCCGTCCATCCTGTGGTTCCTGACTGAAAGGGAGAAGCTGGTATTGCGTTGCAGAGAAATTTTGTTACGTGATTCCCCATCTGGTGGACCTGACCTACATATCACGTCTGTGAGATGTACACGGAATACTTCCACGCAGCCTGCTGTAACGCAGGTTGCCATTCATGTGTCTGGTGTGAGGCCCAGTTGCGTACCGGGCTGCCTCCCCGAAAGGCTGGCAGTTTTGATCGGACCCTCTTTGCGGATACGGCTGGAAAAGGGTCCAAGGCAGTGGAAAACCGGTGCCTCTTCGCTATGCAGTGTTGTGCAGAAAGACTGACAGTGGCACGGGCCAGGCATTTTCCTGAGCGCCTTCCAGAAAACAGCCTTTCCAACTGCAGGGCGAAAATTTCTCTCTCAGATCTCTGTACCCATCTCTCTCTCTCATGTTGTATTCGGTCCCCAGGAGGGATTTCCATTGACATTAACTGATCCTCTGTGCGTTATGGACCTGAAAGCAGAAATTTTGTGCTCAGATTGCCAGACTCTATGCAGACAAAGAAACGACAGCCTGCTGCAACCTTGTACAAATTGCTGGTAGAAATGGTTTTTTTTCTTCTGGTTCTCCATAGATCAGCCCTTAAGCACCAGTCTGAGGGTTCCCACATCCTTGCGTGCAGCACCAGGCAATATTCTATCTTGTAGCAATTTTGTACCACAATATGGAAATTAATGTAATTATGTAATATGGAAATTTCCAGCAGAGGCGCCTGTTCCCCTTACCTATGATAAGGCCTCCCTAGTCATACCATTTTACAGACACGCTGTACTTCATCTGAACCATGAAGTGCAAAGCGGCTGATTTTTTTGATCAAGGTCTAACTTAGAATATTGCAATAAGAGCATTTCTCTTTCACTTAAAATATGTGTATTTCTGTATTGCATTAACAAGATTCTGCATTACACTAAATCATTTTTAACATATGAAGCGTGACAAGGCAGTAGCTGTGTATGTATCTAATAATAGATTCCATAAGCTGTATCAGTAAGTTGAAAGTATCCACCTGTCTACTAAGGCATGTCCTTCACATGGGATTTGCCCAAAATAAGAACTTTCTGTTCCAAAAATCTGGTTACAGAAATTGGATTGTTGCTAAGAGCATGAAATACTGCCTTGGCATGAACTTCCCATTTGCTCCTGGTGACTGAAGAGGCAGAAAACATGACCTGCAAGGTTGGGAAAATGTCTTCAGGTCAGAACTTGCCAAACCTCAATGTCTCTATTATGTTCTTCAAAGCAAGAGAGCTTAAAACAAACACCAGCACCGCAGGAGGCACCTGCAGAGCACTGTCGGTCTGTTGATGTAGACATCAAATTCTTCTCATCTCTTTGCAGTCCTCAGTCACCATGTAAACTTTCAGGACTGGACTCATGCTTAGGATATCAAAATCATTGCCCTTGTCATTTTTAATTCCTCCTGTGTGAAAACTTTAGTGTGAAATTCAATAATAAAACTTGTGGGCAGCTCTCCTAATAATATAAATCTCCCTCGTGTTAGCAGGTCATCTGCTGAGCCCTCAGCAGGGTGCGTTGCATCCTGCAAAAATTCTCATAACTTTTCTCAGGTGGATATTTTCATGATAGCTACTGGACAATTCCCATCGTTTGAGACTGATGAAACAGAGCAGCCCCATAGAGGCATAGAGATTGGAAACATTTGTAGATTTATTTTTTTTTTAACAAAAATCTGCTGTGCATTAAAAAGTGTCGCTTTTCTCTGAAACTGCTGTTGCACTAGCCCTAACGCGTTTGAAAGAAAACCTTTCACACCTGGCTTTGCAATGAAAAGAACATTGCCATGAAGATGCAAAGCATGTTAATGTTATTTGTACGTATTCTCACTGTTGCTCATTTTCTTTGCCTTTTAATTTGGGTCTGCTCAGTTTCTCCATTGCTTTTATTAATTATTGGAACAGCACTTACTGGTCTCAGCTAGCAATCAGCCCTTCATGGCTCTGGACGTTGCACAAACACAGCGGAGGAAATTCTGAATTCCTTGAAGTCACTGACAAGCTTGACATTAATTTTCATAAGGCCCATGATCCAAACCACAGTGTTCTTGCAGTGAAACGTGGACACAGTAAAAAATTGTGCTGTGCTTAATTCCAGCCTTGTCAATGGCAAATGCATTTTTCATTGAGCGCTGAACTCAGTAAGAAAATTGAAAAGTGTGATGCAGAAAGGGAAATGCTGGACTAGAAACTGGGAAACCTTTATTTTGATTGTCTTGTTACTTTGGTAGATTTCCTGCTTGCAGAAGCTGCTGTTAATGACAGGAGACCAGGACACTGTTTGGTGTCAAGCTTCGCTCTGCCACAGACTCACCATGTCAACATGACCAAGTTTCACATTTATTGAACTGCAATAATGTTTACATGCTTCACAGTGAGACTGAGAGTTTGTAATTGTGGGGACCACGTATGCTCCTACACAGACATAAGCTGTCTGCTTGTTCACAAATATCCCAAATGAAAGGCTGCTGCTTTATGTTTGGATGACAGACGGGTTTGGTCTAGTCATGTTTTTGTTGGCGTTCACCTATTCAGTGTACAGCAGTGAGAGCACTGCTGAGTGCTCTTCTTTAATCTCTAAGTAAAATATGTGTTTTCTGTATCTGCAGGTCTCGCTAGGTTGGATATAAAAGATAGGTTAGTGTGGCTAACTGTAGTGTAAATTACCGTTGTCTAGATTTAGACTTTCAAGAACTGAGTCTGGGAATAGTCTGTGGTTTCTCTACTTTGTTGAGTCGCAGAGGGAGCAAGCTTGCATCATGCCTGATGACCATAACCAGAACTAGTTGAGTGGTTTCTTTGATATAATTAGAGCTTGCTTTTGGTTTTAATCACTCGCTATTTAAAGGTCCAGGAGAAGAACTGATTTACGAGTCCTCTCAAACTTCGCATAAGGTTCAGGAAGGCCATGAACGCTCAGAAGGCAGGGCCATTAAAAAAAGCAAAATGAGGGTATCGGCATGTGCATTTTAAAAACACATCTATAAATTTTCCATCCAAAATTGTATTTGTTATTCTTCGCAGTAGCTATATAGCTGTGAGCTGCCTATTGAACGACCCTAGCGTCCTTGAACATAAAATTTTGTTGCGTAAATAATTTCAGAAAGTGTTTTCTTATGGTGCTAGTGAATCTTTTTAATTATCCCGTCTCTACCCACCCCGTCTGATCTCAGATGCAGAGCTTTTTAAATCTCCATAGTGTGATATGTTACGTCCCTAGCTGCATTCCCACGATTTCACATATCTACACATTCCATTTATTTTGTTAATTTGGCAGCAAACCTGTCAGATTGGCCAGTTCTGGGAAACCAGATGGTTAGAAATGCTCGAGGGTCCATGAATCACAAAACACCAGGCCTGGTTTGCCACAGACACGTTCATGAGTTCGGCTCTTCCAGCATGGCCGAGCTCAGAGGATGGGTCACCGCTGCTGCCTCCCCCAGCTTTGGAGCTTGCTGGAGGCTAGGTCAACCATAGCTTCAGTCCTGCCTGCCGGCTCTCCAGGTGGTTGGGGTGGCCTTGGGCGGGTGAAGGGACCCATCACTGCTCCTTTCCGATGGCACAACAGGGAGAATCGGGCTCCTCTGTGGGCTCCTCCTCTGCCGTGGCTCCTTGCGAGGGGTAAGGGACAGCCCAGAGCCCTCCTCCAGCTGTCCATCCCGCTCCCACCAATGGCGGCACTGGACGAGGGCGTTCACCAGCCAACGCCACAAAAAATCATCAGGAGTGGAGTACAGTTCATGGATTTTCTATAAAAAACTAATTATAGACTTTATTGCTGAGTGCCAAATCCATTTTCCCCTCTTCTGGGAGCCATTCAATAAACTTTAAGTTCTGAGGTAGAGTGAAACTGCCGTAGTTTAATGCAGTGTTTTATGTGTCTTCCCTGCACTCTAACACCTGATTTTTGCTAATAGCCCAGAGTGGATTTTCTTTTTCTTTCTAAATTATATTAATTGTCCTGAAATGCCCCATCACCTGGCATTTCACTCTAGAGGTTCACTCCTTCTTCCCCGGGAAGAAGCTGATATTTCCAGGAGCAGTTGCCTGTACAGATTTGTCACCTGGACGGCTGCAGGCTCGGGGTGGGATCAGGCCAGGTGGCATCCCCGCTGCGCCATCATGCCCACGCAAACCAAAGGGACGAAGGTGGGTTAGCATCATCCTCGCTCCGCCACCCCTGTGGGACACGGTGCCCCCTCCCCTGACTCTGCCAGGTGGGAAGAAGGACCCTGTGGCACCCCACACAGTCTTGACCCAACGTTGCGTTGGCTCGGGGTAGGCATCCCTCTTCAAGTTGACGCTGGGTGCTGAGGGCTGCTCCCGTGAAGAGGGTCTGAGCAGAGGGGTCTGTGCGGTTTGGCTCTCTGTGCACCGTGAATACCCTTAGGAGATGCTCGCTCCTTGCCGGAGCGAACGCTCTTTCAAACAGGATCGCTTGTGAGGAAGGGATGCCACAGTTTATGTGGTGTCTGTAACTCTGAGCCTGGGGACCTGGGCTGCAGTTACACCATCTAAAGGCCTCGATCTGGGAAGCGCTATTAAAGAAAAGAAATCATGCAGAAGGTAAGATTTTCAGATGATTAGCATCTATGTTTATACTCCTTTCACAGAACCGTAGGACTTTGTTAGTGCAAGTCCTTGGGCATTAACCAGAGCAAACCATGCCTGGAAATGAAAAACAACCCTACCGAAAATGAAAACCCCATCCAAGAAACGAACCCACAGAGAAAAAAACTCAGAATTGAGGTTGTCGCAGTGGTTTTCATTCAGCCTTTTTTAACTGACCCATTTCCACATTCATGATCATCTGGCCATGGGTATATTTAATGAAAAAAAAAACCAAAAAAGGAAACATAAACAGAAGAAGTGCTTCTCAACAGAGAGGTGCACTAGGATTATAAAACATTTTCCTCCCCAAAAGCAAACAGACTTTAAAAACAAGACTAGACAGCGCATTGAATATGGCACACTGTGATACTCCACAGCAGGAGGAGGGTCTCTGAGTGAAAACATCTTTGCTAGCTCACACCTGTGATGACGGAAGATTTTCAAAGGCTTTAAGAAGCCATTGGTGCAGTAACTCTCTATTTTTGCAGTTTCAAAAATAATCATCTCCATAACACTGCAGGTAACACCCCCCAACGCCCCACACCAGGATTTAGGATGCACCGTCGTCCTCTACTGAGCAGAGAAGCTGTGTGACTTCTGGCAGTAACCCTTCGGCCCTATAGCATCTCTCTGTGCCATTGGGTGAGCAATAGGATTTCTTTAGGGGGTGATAGTGGTGGTATGCAGCTCTTAACAGCATCAGAAATTCCCAAAGAGTCAAATCAAAAGCTTTTGGAAATCAAGAGGAATTTTTTTATTGACTTCACTGGCTTTTGGATCAGGCCTATATGTGGGGGGGGCGGGTTGACATTGCCTGAGACAGAGCAATTGGTTTCTTGATAGTACAGCACCAGATTGCAGGCTCTGCATCTTGGTTTTTTTCATTCAGAACAACTCTGCTTTTATTAGGTTTGTGTTATCTCTTATTTTACTACAGTCTTTTTTGCATTTCATTAATATTAATTCCCCAGACAGTCTCTTTTGTTTAGTAGTTTTCATCTATCACAGACTTTTCTGTTTTCCTTTCCTCTCCCGTCCCAGAGAGATGTCATCCTCTGCCATCAAAAGCGAGAGCCTCTCAAAGGAAACTCTTCAGCCCAGAGATGTAGGAGCAATATTTTTACTGCGTATCGTTTTTATTTTCTTCTCTGTGTTCCTTCCCCTTCACTTTCTAATGCCAGAGCCACGCTCTGATTTCACTTGCTTCCTTGGAGGGGACTGTAATGCTTTAAAAACATGTTCATCAACTTTTTTCACCTGTCATCCATGGACAGACGTTTTAGACCATTCATTCATCGTCGTACTGATGTTGAGGTACGAGGCTGCTTTACTGGATGCCATTCAAACCCAGAGAGCTGCTCCCAGGCAGCCTGTGGTTTTGTTTCTGTTGGTTTTTTTTTTTCATGGAAGCACTCAAACTACTTGTTTTCCTTGATGCTTTCCTTCACCTTCTCTACTGTGTTTCTAGTTGTTTTTAATGCAGATGAGTAAGATGTGGTAGGCTGAAGCAGGTAGGCAGAGTTGTAGTACTTCGTTTAAGCTGTACCCACTAACCAGCTTCTTAATGCTGCTTCTCCAAATTGGACTGGTTTGGCTTAATATTGTCCACCTATTCCAGATAAACTGTATGCTTCTCACGTCCCCGTTTCTTGCAGTGAACCCAGTACTTTTCCAGAAAAAATCAAATGCTGCCTTTTACTTCTCGCCGTGACCTTTATAGATCCGTGAACTTTTATATTTTTTTCAGTAACGTGCAGGTTGCTCTTCAGAGGTGTGGCAAACTCATATTATCAAATTAAAAAACAGACCAACACATGTAACCTCCTTTTTTGTACTTTAAGTGATTTTTTTTTAATCCCGGTACAACGTCTTGGAGTGCTCTGACTATACTGAACTTTGATGACTTTCCATTAGATCTCAGTGGCATATGAGACAGTTGTTCTGATAAACGCAAAACTGTATGTGTTGCTGCAGTACGTGCTATACATTTTCACAACAGGCAGTGCCAAATGTCTGTTATTAATTTCTCATAGACACCAACTTGGTATGGAAGTTACACCCAATGGTGAATCTCACAAGTGTTGGTCAGGAAAGAAATAACGAAGAGGGAAGGGTGTACATCTAAACCAAATGCTTTGAATATTTGTAATCTGCTGATACCAGCATTCTTTACTGCCACAATTTCTCAACCTAAATTTTGAGACTCCAGTTTAATCCATTTACTTAACCTTTATGTAACTGGGAGGACTAGAAACTTCAGGGAGGACAAATATTTAAAGAGATATTTTATTCTGAAAGTCTCCCAGAGAAGTACCAGGAACCAGGGCTGAAAAATAAACCCCACCCCCCCATCTTAAAATACGAGCAGAATCACAGAAAATTGGAAGTGCTGGTAGCATTGGGTTGCCTTGCCTTGAACCCAGCAGAGCTGTGCTTGGGCAGGGAAGAGATGTTGGGAGGGGACAAGGTTCAGCTTGTGAAGATGGTAGAAAAATGCAGCAACACTGGACTGTTTCTTTGTGGCTTGCTTCTCACATCTGGAAAGCGGGGATGATGCATTATGCTTTGAAGTTTACAGATGGAAAAAGACTAGATAAGTACTGAGTGTTATTTTTATCCCAGACCTCAGTCTGCAATAGCAGCTCCAGATGCAGCTTCAGGAGGAATTATCCATCCTGCCAGCACCTGCAGATCCCTCTGCAGTTTATCTGAGGTTTATTTGGGAACCAGCATTTATTCCCATTGAATGTGTGCATCTGTTGCATTCAGTCCCTAACGAGGCAGGTCATAGCTAAAATATGCCCATATTTTAGTGGACTCAGGACTGCTCCACTACCTCGCCATAGGGAGCTGAGAGATCTCATAGTACTTTCAACAAGCTGTAATTTTAGGCTACAGTTGAGCTGCTAAGATTTACTGATCTTAGTTGATCCACAAAAACTAAGTGGGGAAGGAAGGACGAGAGGGGCCCAATCTTGTCTGCAACGTTGGGGTGGGTGAAGAGGGAACAAAAAGTATTATTAGGCTGATGTGTAGGCTCTACATAGCCTAGCTGGCTGTTCAGCAGTTCAGTTTTTCGCAGCTAATCTTGTCAAGTGTTTTCTCTCCTCCTGGAAACCATATAAGCAAACCTGCAGTTTATCTCTGCTCAGGTGGTCCTTCTCTCTCTGGAGCTGCAGACAAGAGAACATGAATCATTAAAAGCGAAATAGGAGCAGATGTTCTGCATCAGGTTTAAACTAGTAGTGAATGGTAGCTGCTTTATCTCAATCTCCTAAGTACTGTGTGTATTTTGGAGCAGCCTCTTACTCATCCTGTTTAACATTCGTGTCTTCCTTTGAAAATGTTTGCATCTCCCCCCTCTGCTCCCAGCCCTCCGTGGGTTTGAAAGTTCAACTTGAGCTCCAGCGGTATTGAGTGCAGCTTGTAAAAGGGATGCTGGAGGGTTTAAATGAAGAGTGGCCGAGGAGAGCGAGGAAAGAGCAGTGAGAGGCACAAGTGAAAAAGAAGTTCAGGCAGAATGAAGAGTTAAGGCTAACCTTCAAATAATTGGGATTACCTTGGACCCTGTATTGCATTAACCAGGGGCTGAGAGAACACGGTGGTGTTAATAAGGAGAGTTAGGGGGCCTTGACCACTTCTGAAGAGCGCTGGGGAGAGGGACTAAAGTTGAGGGCTTGCACTTGCATGTGCATAAAGAGAGGTGATGGTGAGCTGGAAGAAGAGAGCACCCAGGAGGACAGAAGAAGTTGAATGAAATTACAGTTTGTTCCTGGAAGCAGTGAATCTCATGTACTGCTTTCCCCTGTGAGCAAAGCTTATTTTTAAACAAACAAAGCCAGAGATAAAGTTAGGTCGTGGAGCAGGAAGAGAAGGTCTCTAAAAACAGTAGGAGAAGTTGGGAAGAGGCTTTGTGAGACTTCCCTGCTCGTGCTATCGGGGATGCACAGCAGTTGGAAGATACACATGGGGATGGATTACAGGAATGGATATAGGGTAGCAGACACCTGATCAAAAGCGTTTAAATGTGGTCCTTGCAAATGGACCTTCACATGGTGACTTGCTCCAGCTAGTGTTAACCTCCAGAAGGGATTTAGAAACAAGAGGATAAGCAGACTTTCATGAAATCAGTTTTATATTTGAAATGCAAAACTAAAAGGGTTTAGAGCAGTTGGATGCCGTTGTTAATCTCTAGGTCAGCTGTGCTGATGCATCTTATAAAAGGCAGGACACGTTCAAAGAGTAAAATCCACTGTTAATTATCAGCATGTTTGTGGGAGGCATTTGTGCCATGGAACCCCCCCCCACAGGGTGAAGGGCATGGTGGCGCTTGGCAGCTCTCCCTGCCTTGCAGAGACGGGTCCTGTGGCAGGCAACGCTGTGGGTTGGAGGAGGAACCATTAGCTCTTCATTCATGGATCCAGTGGGAGGAAGTTACTGCATAGAGAATCTAAAACAACAGCTCTCTTAGCTGGAAACTGTAGTTTAGGTTTACTTCTCTTGTCAGGAATATCAGCTCTTCCCCCACTATGTGAACTTGTCACTTTTCCCTGCTCCTAAATCCATGTCACCTGGCAGCTCTGGAGAAGGACAACCTCCGTTCAATAAGCCAGAACAGCATCAACTCCCAGTGTTTCTCAAGAGGCGTCAGGTGCCTCTGCTGTCTTGATTGAAATCATCAGAGGTGACAGCGGTTCCCGGTACTGACTGGCTGTGGGCACCACGGATGCTTCTCAGACCACCCTACTAAGCAAGATCAGCAGCAGTGCATGCTTTCCCTCCACTGTGCTACTGAATTTTTTCAGTCCCACCTACTTACGCATGAGAATGTCTTTCAGTGCTTCAGTACTGCCTGCAAGCACCAGTGTGCCCTGGTCTGTGGCCCACATAAGCTGGTGTGCCATCTGGGTGCTTACCACTGGGATGTGGGCAAGGATGTGTATGTGCATATACGTGCGTATGTGTATAGGGAGATGTATGTATTCCCACCCAGCTTACTAGCATTATTTGTTAATCAAAGAGAGAATAAGCAGCTTATAAAAATAAAAAGCCCTGAGAACAGTAACAGGCTGGTAAGGGTAGGCAAGTAGAAGCCAGTGGTAGCTGGAGGTATTGATAGCCGAGCAGTCAGTTCCCCCGTAAGTACGTTTCCAAGGCTGTAATACCAAAAAGCGGCACAGTGGCTTTAAACCGCCAGGCTCTACATTTTACCTGTGCTGAGGGGGAGCTGCCCGTGCGAGCAGCTTAAGGCAAAGCGCACCCCTCTGCTGCGCGAGGAGCCCCGTGGGAGGTGGAACAGCGCTGGCCCTGTGTGCGGGACAGAGCCGTCCTGTTCCCCGCTGCGCAGGAGAGGGCACATTTCCATCGAGTGCACGCTCTTGGCTCCCGTCGCCCGCACAGCTGAATGCCTCGACTCACTCCTGGCTGTCAGACCGTGTCCCTTTGGGCCGGAGGGCTGCGGGTTGGCACCTCTCCGCCGCTCGCCTTGCCCTGCTGCTCAGGGAGAGGGGATATCTTCCCGATCTTTCAGTGCCCTCCACACTCACAAATGCCATGGGTGCCTGCCTAGCACTGCAGTCAGGTCAGGGACAGCAAGGACCCGCTTCGGGGGATTTTGCATGCAGCGCAAGAGCTAGCTGAAAACACAGTCCTGGAGCTCCTTTTTCTTCTGATCTTTCTTGCTGGCATGCTAAAGCTGCAGGTGGGACAAGGCGGATGATAAGGATCCGAGAGCAGCAAAGAGGGAGCCAGCCTTTTCACTAGATAGAGAGGGAACTGATGAGAGGCTGGCGCACGTTCAGCATCCATGAAAGGAGCGGAGTGCAAGGAGACAGAGCTTGGCTGCAGCCGGAGAAGGATCCCAAAAGGAAGAGCTCAGAGTGGCCTTTTCTGCTCGTTTTCTTTGGGAAGTTTAAAAAAGAATGAGCATTAAAAAAAGGGGAAAAAAGATGATGTGCGATTTCTTTCAGGGTGTAGTTGAGGGAACAGTTTCAAAGAAATAGCTGCCATTTAAAGAAATACTAAGAATTTGTTCTTCCATTGTAAGTTAACATTTAGTATGCAGTCCCTAAATGGATCTGTTATTAGATGAGACAGAGAGCCCTTAGAAATCACAGTAAGCACAGCTGTAGAGATGAGGAAAATTAACAAGGCATCATGCTAATAATTGTACCTTCCAGTTGTCTTAAATCGCTGATGAAAGTTACTTTTAACATTGCCCTCATGCTCTGACATAAGAAGGCTTAATGTAGGAAGTCAGATGCTTAAAAATACAACCAAGACACTTTTAGGTTTGTCAGGATTTAAAGAAGATTACCTAGGCATGTTTTCTGTTCTTTTATTGCTGTGCTGAGGTCTCCCCTGCTGCAATTTAGAGGGACCCAGGGAGACGGGAAGTTTCCAGCAAGGGCCTGGTGGTCGGATCTGCAGAGTGTTGGATGTTGTCGTCTGTGTAGAGCTGGCGCAGTGGATGGAGCACACTGGCATTTGGGAAGAGGCTTCGGTGGCCAACAGAGAGGGTGGCCTTATGCAGATGCTCTTTGCTTCCCAGAGAAGCCTGTGGTGGAGTCACTTGTGGTCGGCTACTGGCAGTAAGTTTCTTTCGGTGCACAAAGACTGAAACATCTGTTTTTATAACAAAATGAGAAAATACTGAAAAAGCAAACAAATCCCTCTCCTGTGTCATGGTACATCTTCAGTCTTTTGCTTTGGTCCCTCTTTGGGCCCAATCCTGACAGCGTTAGGTTTGGACTAATGACTGCTGCTGGCTTGTTTGGGGCTGAGCATCCCTCAGGGTTGGAGTCACTGGTATTTATCTCAAGGTAGAAGAAATCAGACCTAGGAAGCTATTGATGAAATAGGCTTTCCATGTTAACCCAGAATCTTATTTGTGTACTATTTCATTCCATGGCAGGTTTCCTGGGAAACCTGTTGTAATTAAGATTATAAATGGATGCTAGCATTTTAATAGAAAAGGTCTTTTGTCTTTTCAAGCGGGGGGTCATCTAATTCTTTTCGTACAGCAGCAGAAACGTGAAAAGTTTCTAGTTAACTGTGATTAAGGCTGTGGAGAATGAGCAACCCTGGTTAGTCGCCTTCTGTGAACATTAGTGAGCAGCATGGACAAATGTGCCAGGAAAAGTTACCTTGGAACAGCAAGGTTTACCTGAGCAAAGTATAACTTCAGCAAGGGGAATTAAAAGAAATTCAATGTTAATTTGTAGTAGCTTAGTTGAGGAGAAGAAAATCCATTATCCAAAGGATTTAGGTATTTTGCCAGTCTGTGTCCAGATGAATTCATTCAAATCATTACAAGAAAAAAAAGAGTCATACTGAGATAGGAGATGAAACCTGTTCTTGTTTCTGCCACCGGCCTGCTGAGGGGTGAGATCAGCTCTCTCTTCCTCGTCTCCTCCAGGCCTTCGCACCGTCCAGTTAGACAGCGAGGGAGCCTTACAGGGGAGAGCTTACAGCAGGGTTATACACTGTCAGGTGTGATCACTCCTACTTCCAGCGTCTTACCTTAAAAAAAAAAGCATGGCATTTCTTGGTGGGGGCCTGAGCCTGTATCCCTGGCTCGCACGAGTGGCGTTCACCTGAACTGCTCGGAGATGTCAGAAGGGGACATCCCGCAGCGTCCCACGCAAAGCGCCTGCCCCGGTCAGGGGGGACAGGGACTCAACACAGCTAAACACGTAATTACGGGCTTCCCCTCTCCTCGAGCGGGGTGCTAAAGCCTGTGAATTATACGTAAAGAAACCAGCTACGCAGCAACTATCTTCTGTTTTTCCTATTTGGGTTTCAAAAGCTTTGGAGCAATATTGGTGTGTTGCACGCTGAGTTAAAAATTGGAAATGTATTACCCTGATTTAGCACGGGACTGAGTAAATTGTATTCAGTTAAAATAGCAGATATCCTGCTGAGAAGAAAATAAGTATTTCTGCTTGACTGTGTGACACCTAAGCTGCGACCCAGAGATACAGGAGGAGGATTTGTGTTACCGAGAAATCCATTAGCATCAGCTGCCAGGTCAGAGCTGCCGGGGTGAGCGGGGCACGTGTCCCAGGCAACTCCAGGCATTCAGGCCTCCTGCATCTCCTCCACCATGTCCTGTGCAGGGTCACGCACGGTGCCTGTCGTGGTGGTGTCTGAGCTCCTGTCTGGTCTCTGCCCGCCCCATAGTTTGATGTTGTTGCCTTTTCCTGAGGGAGCTTTCATTCAAAGCACTAACTAGCCTCTCTGCCTGGGTGGCTCTGCAGCATTTGCTGAAAGCCTGTTCCTGAAGCGTTTAAAATACCTAGGTTTGCAACAGTGAGCTTAGCTTCCAGAAGCCACCGTCCCAGGTTCGTGAAGCTTGAAGGACCCGCAAGGAGACACCTGCCTGCATGGTAGGATCATTTGGGTCCCTCTGACACCTTCTCAGGCAGGTGGAGCTTCCCAATGCTGGAGATTCCTCACTCTGTTTCAGCACAGACATACCTTATTCTTTCTGTTGGGATTTTTCCTGCATTTAAACTGAGTCTCTCTTGTTTAGCTTTATTACTACTTTTCCTAACCACAGTGAGTCCAGACAGATTATTCCCTTCCTCATTGTGGAATTTCTTATGTATTTTTGTATTTACGTATCTACTTCGTCCTGTTTCCCCCCTCCACCCAGTTTATCTCACCCCTACTACCACAACTTCTCGCAACAGAGAAATAAATGTAAGTTTTTCCATTGTCTCCTAGATGCCAGCTACGTTAAAATGCAGTTTCTTACTCTGTTTTTTAAGGGCTACTCCCAGCTCCACCCTGGCTGACTCCATGCATCCCCAGCCCAGTGCTCCTCCTGGTGCACCATTTGCAGATGTCCATGGCATGCCTTTTCCTAACCAGTTCTCAAGCCTCTCCTTGAAAACCACATCTACAGCTCCCACAGTAGAGATGTAATAGCAGAGTACAGCAGCTACAGGTCACTCCCTTGGCTTCGAGCTTCCCAACGCATGTGCTTGTCCCCAGGCTTGGTTTGTCCCAGTTTGTGATTCATCTATGCCTTGATTGCAATCTGGGAGTCGTGAGATGAACAGTGGAAGTCCCTTTGACCCTAATTACAGTCCCTGGGGACTTGGAGGCAGTTCTGCAAGCCCGGCCCTTTCCAAGCAGCTGCAGCCAGCAGTAGCGTATCCTCAGGAAGGGGCTTTCCCAGGCGAGGCCAGGTGCAATCGGCTCCCCCTCAGCCAAGAAGATCGAGTGCAGCCTCTCGTACTCTCGGATGTGGTATGCTGTTGTGTCCCACCACCAGGTCCCCAATCCCTGTCACCCACCCGTGTGAGAGCAGACTCACTCCTTGCTGTTGTATGTCGTGTCAATCACCCGTTAGCGTAATTAAGTCCATTGAAGGTGATGATAGGTAGGGGCTCCTCAGGGCTACTTGAGGCAGCTTTGAGTGGCCAGTGATTGTAGCGTAGAGGTGAAACATCCATGCCTGGGGACCAGGAAGGGTTAGAAAGACAGTCGTTGTGTCCCTGTGTGTTACAGATTACATGCACAGGTCCAGAGAGCGTGAGCTCATCTCCAGCCATCACATCTGTGCACTTCTGTGTGCGTGTGTTGGAGGGGAAAGGCCAGAAAGTTTTCATTTTAAAATTAAATTCATAAGATAGCCAGACCTTTCAGCTTTTTAATACAAACAGTGATTTATGGTTGCACTTAAAGAATGAGCCGGGAGCAGACAAATTCATCACGCGCCATCCTTTTCTGTCAAAGCGGCGGCGAGCTGCTTCACCGGCGGCGCGGGGCGGTCGGGCTCCCAGCAGCAGAGCCTCCGCCGCAGGAAGGCAGCGCAGCTCCGTCACCCTCACCCCGCCGCAGCAGCTGAGGTCCCGGCCCGGGGCTTCATCTGCTTCTTTTTGCTGTGAGGGAAAAAAAAAAAAGGATTGGCCATCTGCCAAATTCCCCTTCTCCCCCTCCCTTCCGACAGCCGGCGTCGGCCGCTGGAAAGACGATGCAAAGTGCTCTTTGTACACACAACACGAGGCTCCAAACTTGTCTTTTATAAATTAAATCCCAACAAACCCACCAACATGAAGATTTTTTGCTTTAATTATTCCCAGCTCGAGGCTCCGCCGATCTTCCTGATGATTTCTTACCTCTCGTGTGTATTGCACTTAAACTTGGTCACTTTGATTTTGCCTGCCCTGTGTTTGTACGATTGCCCCAGAACTTGCAGAACAGCAACACGCATGGCAGCACATCCTTCACCTTCTGTGTGGCCAGGCCATTCTGCCTGATCTTCCTGGGGACTTACAACTTTTCCATCTCCTTTTTCAGAGGAGACATTTTACAGGATGTATACATTCATCTTACTAGCCCCAAATCCTACATATTGTATGAGTCCTGACACCAAAGTTTCTAGCAGGGAGAATGGGAATGGACAGGCTTCCAAAGATGTTTGGGATTATACAGAAGAACATGGCATTTAGAAGGGGGCTCGCTCTTTTCTTCCTGAATCCGTACCTTATTGTGTGACGGAGTCTTGGGCTGATTAAAAAGCTGGTTTTAACATACAGCTGGTGTCATTTGGTGTCAGCCTGTGATTTTTCAAGGAGATTTTTGCATCGTTTAGGCTCACTGCAGTACTTTACTTTCTCTCCAAGACAAAAAGGCCAATACTTAATGACCTAGTTGTGAAGTTTTCCCAGGAAAGCATCAGCATCTGCGGCTGCATGTGTGTCTGCTGCCAGATTTTGGCTGGCTTAGTGTTGTTTCTTTTCTAGCACCCGAATCATGTACCTGGACAAAGAAGAGTGAATGCCAAAGTTGATGCGGGTTTGGGGTGTGTTGTTATTCAAATAATTGTAGCCTCCAGACCCAAAGTAATGCAACTGCTGAATTATTTCACTCTTCCTTTCTACATGCATACACACAGACGCACATGGACACAGTTGGGAACGTGCATGGGAAGAAGGAGGGAATGTGTGAAACAATTTAGGATTTTTGACAATACAGTGCTAGCAGTTACTGTGTATGACTGTTTTACTCTCAACAGCTTTGATCCTTCTTTTCATAGCCCCAGTGCATTCTGTACAGTGGGAAGTGAAAATGGTATGGTTATCTTGGGTTGCAATACAGAGAATTGAAAAAAATGCATATTCAGCCTTATCTTCTCTGTGGGGCAATAAGTTCAGTACATGAAATGGAGAAGAGAAAGCAGCTTTGTAATATTTCAAGAGTTTCCTTCAGAGGATATAATTTGTCTTCAAAATTTTCTCGCTTAGTAAAAATGCTCCTAAGTTAATATTAGTTTTATTATCTTCTATTGTCCAGCCACTCTGTAGAGACATTTTCATAGCAAATTTGTATTCCAGTTTGTCTGTCCGCAAGTTGTCAGGAAAGATGTTAAGCATTTCCATCTCCAGTACACACGATGTGCTTTCTAATCTGCTTTATTGGACTCTGAACAAATATTAATTGAGGTTTTGGTGGGGTTCTCATTTGAGTGCTGGAAATTTTTGAAAAAGTTAAGTCAAGAATAATATGCTATGAAATGTGAAATAAATCAAAGTATGAAATGTTGCAAAGCTATTACTTAGAAAAATTATTGCAGTCCAGGTCAGTTTAGTAAAATCCCTTTATCTAAAATGCAATTGTTCTTTTAGATTCAGTGTTTTGATTCATATAGCTATAATTGTCTGACTGTCATCTGTAGAGATCTGCAAAGAGTAATAATTATTTGTGATGATTTGAAAAGTGCTTATGCTTGGACTGTCAAGAATGAAAAATTGCTAGTTCCTCTTTATTTTCTAATGCTGAATGTTTTTAAGAAAACAATCTAGAATTTGGTGTATAGAATGTATATACACCAAGTAGGGTAGTTATGGATGCAAATTGTGGAAGTCAAGTATTAAAATAGCCTAAATATGTTTGTAACTTCAAGGCTGTCCATCAAGGTTGCAAGAATCTTATTCACACTTTTTATGTGAAAACAGGATTGGAAACGTGCTTGCATGTAACCTCAAAAAAAAACCCCTTAAGCATTTGGGAAAATATAAATAATACTGAGAAACATTTTATGTATTGAATAACAAACACCTCCTAGAACTCGGATGGTGTGGTTGATGGGCTGGGGGAAGGAAAGCTGATAATACCTGAGAGATTTTAGTCAAGTGAAATGCTAGTCTCTCTCGATGTCACATAACTAGGACCGTTAGTGCCACCTATAGTTAGTCTGACACTTGTTTTCAATGGATTATGAGCCTGCTGCACACACCTTCTAAACAAATACCATTAAGAACAATTTGGTGGAGATGAGCTCTGGTTTATGCTAAGCTTAATGGTGCTACTGGATAGACCCAACTGGGTGTTCAGCAGAGATGCAGCTGATTTTGATTGATAGCTGCTTGGACCACAGATAAGGGGAACGCCGCGGCAACGTGCATAGTTCTAGCATAGGACAGAAACCAAACCTCCGAACCTAAGTGTAACTGAAGAATTAAAGGCAGATGCAAAGTCTTTGTTAATGCAAGACTGAAGAGAAAAAGCAATTCAGCAGGGCATGGGACTGCAAAACCCATTCACAATATTTATCCTTCTTATTCCACTTTAAACTAATTTGGATAATTTTGCCCTTTAGTCTGCCATGCCCAAATGTCATGTTAGCACTCCCAGCATAGGTTGATTGTGAGCCTGGTTACAGTAATGTGCAGAACTAGCAGCAGCTGCAGGCAGTGCAATAGAAATAAATAAAACCCTGCCTTATAAGTGTGGGGGATACTTCTTTGCACACTGATTTTTTTATAGTGAGACAAAATTTAATTAAATGGGTTTTTTGAGTGACTCTTAGGTATTTCTATCCTTCTATTAGAAAAGTGCTTTCAGTGCAGGTACCTGTGAATTGGATTGATCTCTGCTCCTAGTTAGCAGTACACTACTATATTCAGGAAAAAAACCATTAATTAAAAATATCCTGTGTTTAAATCTGAACTTGCTGCTTGGCCATCAAGCTTGGAAAGGCCCCCAAAGATTATTTTATCCTGCTGTGCCTAAGTAACCAGAAGAAAATACCTCCCGTCTCATTACTGTGATTTACCTTGAATAACCTTTGCATGTCGTGGGTTGATGATTGTCAGTTGGTCAGCATATATATTTCTGGTAAGTATATTCTGTAGTGCATTACACTCAAAACTGCCCCCCCCCCCCCCCCCCCCCCGCTGTACAGAAGACATCCACATGAGCAGAGTGTGCTGGACTTAGCTTTCCTCCCTCGTTGTTAGTTTGGGACTGACGGAGATGACAAGCTTCTGGGATCAGAGTGTTCTCAGACTACTTTTTTTTTTTTCGTCTTTTAAATGCCACTGAGCTTGCGAGTCTCCCGCTGCTCACGTTGCCTCCCTGTTCCACTCGGTTGCTGCATCAGAAAAGGAAGAAAAACTTTAATCTTGATGTGCCCTTCTTCTCTGTCCCCCTTTACAACTTCTGCAGGAAAAAAAACCATGATCAAGTGCACCTATAGTGTTATCAGTCCTTTCAGGGAAGAATGGATGCTTTTATCAGATGTCTTCCCAAAATCTTTGATGCCCAGCTGAAGTCCAAGTTGAACTGTCAGAGGACAGACCCAAGCACTGGCTTTATCACCATCGCCACGCTGCTCTCAGGGTAACCTGCACACATGCTTAAAAGTGCCCTCTCCCAAGGTGAGGTGGATTTAGGCCAGTACTTCTTGTGGCTTCTTGAACTGGGGGGTCAGCGGGGACCTCTGGTAATGACCATAGATGCAGCAATCGGTGTCCAGGCAGCAGGTGCGCTCTCACAACTCCGCTGTAGCCACATCTATAACAGCTTTGGGGGAAGACCGTCCATGGCCCTAATTGTTTGACTTGCCCTTCACCATCCATGGGTTTAAAGATATCTGTCCCTTGGATCTTCTCTCTCTGGCTGCTTAAATCTGTAGGGTGTATTTTCCTCATTAGTTGTAAGCACATTTTCACTGGCCAAGTGGACCTCTAGTTTAAATGAATGTAGTTCCAGTCTCATGTAATCTTACTCTTTTCCCAGTTCCCCTCACCAGCTTCAGGAGTGAAATTATTATGGGGCTTAAAAGCCTTGCCTGTAATTTAAAATGAGGGGGAACCATATTAGCATCAGGTAACTCAGTGTTAATATGTAATTTCAAAAGATCAAATTGAAAAATGCTGTTATGATTACCTCGCATGGTGCTGTAGGCTCTGGGGACCATGGAGCATGTCCTCCGTGGTTTGCAGCTTACAAGGAAGACTTCGGTGGTTCTGCAGGAGCTCCGTTAAAGGCTTACCCAACGGGTGCCTTACCCAACTTTTCACTGGTGCAGTGCGAGTGTGGCTTTCATATCGCCCACTCCTTTAGCAAGAGGGCTGTTACCATTAAATCTCAAGGAGAGCCAGCAGGGCTCTTTGCTTCTCTGGGGGAAGCAGGTAGGTCAGCTCTTCCAGGGTGCATCGGGTGTGTTAGTCAGCTGCAGAAGAAAATGGGGTTGGATACAGTTGGCATCGTTCTAGCACAGTCACTAAATTGACCTTTTTTTTTCAATAAGCTGAAGTCAACAGGCAAAAAAAAAAAAAAAAAGGAAGTAGAGCTTTCAAAACTGTATTTCCTACATGGTCCTTCATCCATCAGCCATACCAAATGGTACTGTAATTTATGAGAATAGGGCAATACTCTTTTAGTGTTACATTGATATTTAATATGTGTTCTGTGTGCCACCAGACAGGCCAGAGCACGTGCAGGGCTGACCCTGGGGTGTTGGTGTATACTTAGTAAATGTAGCTGACCAAACTTGTATGCTATTTCTTTGTATTTCTTCCGTGTTAAAAAAAGTGGGAGACAACTACCACTTCAAAATGCACAAGTATCATCTTTTAAGGGAATTTAACGTAGTACAATCTCATTTGCAATTGCAAATACTAAGGCTGCATTTTTCCCCTTACTCCGAATGTCTGAAAATCTCATTAATGTTAATGTATGGGGAAGAAGTGCTTAGCCTATTGATGTAGGAATGAAATGAGGAGCAAAGCACAGCTTTACAAAGATTCATCTGCAGATTAGGGTCTGAAGCAACCATTAGATTATCAAATCTGACCTTCTATCTAATATAGGCCATAGAATCTCATCCACTTAATTCTGTATTTATCCCAAGAACAGCACCAGAAAAGCAAATACAGTGCATTAACATATTGTAATGTAGCAGTATATTCAGACATTTCTTATTTTTTTTACTCTAAATCCAGAGGCAAACAGTAGTACTGTGCTATATGATATTGATGAAAATCTGCAGGAGGAGAGATTTCAGCATTTTATCTGTATGCAGAGGAGAATTTGTATGTCTGTGTGTTTGCATAGGATTTTGTTTAGTTCTTTGAAAATTATTCACTGGTAACTCTAACCAGTATAGGGCTGACCATTAGTTCTGTTTCTCTCTGAGGACAGCATAAATTGAAATAGGGATTTTTATAATTTTTTTAGCAGAAAAAGTCATTTTCTTCAAAAATCTGTGTGGTCCTTGACAACTACTTTCTAACATCTTATTTTGGAAACTCCCTGCCAGTCAGTTTTCCTAGGAAACATGAAGCACATTTCACATCTGGCTTCTCATCTCTTCGACTATAACACAAAACTGCCCTTGAAGTGCACCTGGCAGGTATTCAGGGGGATACCACACACACACAAAAGACGAGCCAAGCTGTCTAAAGGAGCTGCACTGGGCTATTGCATGTTTTAACCATGAGCTGACATTTTACTGAACAAAGGGGCTAAAGAGATGAGATGAGGAAAGCATCAAGGAATTCACAGGAGAAGTGGTGGGTAGCACTATACAAAATACAGAGGTCCCAGGCTTGGCACATAAATGCTGTCGTGAAGAAAAAAATCCTCCTGCCCAAGTTTGAGGGGCACCAGCCCCTTGGTGTTGCCCATCCCACGAGAACATTCCTCTGCAACCCACCGCAGCTCAGAGGGAGGCAGAGTCTCTGCTGCTCACGTGTTGCAAAAGCATTTGCTGCCCCTTGGGCGGGTGAAACCTGGGCTCTTAGGGCTTGTCTGTAACAATACAATTTCTATTTCCTTTCCCTCTAAAGCTCAGAAATCCTACAACTGGCTTGGTCCCATCTTGGAGTTTGGTTTGGGTTTTGCCTCTAAAGTGCATTTGGATCCTGGTCTTTGAAGGTTTTTTTAATATGAATCACGGCTGACTACTGGTATTGAAAGCAGAGATTTGACCCATGACTGCAGGAACTGGAGGTTCAGTATGAACCCCCAAGCTCGTGCAAAACCATTTTCCAAGGGTATTATACTGGCAAGGGGAAAGACCCCTATAACCAAAGGCACCCCCATAGCAGATGTATACAGTCTACATCATTGCCTCAACTGCTTTATTGCAGCATCCTGTGGTTCATGTTAACCTAACTAGAAGGTATCAGATAAACACTTTTGAAAGACTCAGCATACAAGAAGGAATCTCAGACCTCCTTGCCTATCAAATAGGACGGTCAGTACTTGCCTTAATACTTGGCTTTGAGGCTAAACTAATTATTGAGTGTAAGGCTCTTTGAAATCCACATGTAAGTGGCGTTAAGTAAATGTAAATAACATTACCAAAACCTTCCCCCTGTTGCTTTGATGCAATTTATTCAGAATATCTAAAAAGGCATTTGTGGCAATGAGGGTAGGGCTGCACAGCAAAACACCGTGCCATGCAGAGACGCCTCGGGTGGCTCTAAATAACCAAACACAGGAGCCCTGCGTCGCCATGGTCCTTTGCTTGGGCTAATATTCCCTGTTTCCCAGAGGAGCTCATTACCTGCCTTAGCAGAAGCTCTCGCTGTTGTCGCTGGACACAATCTGGGCAGGAGGTGGCTGGTGGCGAGAGACTGGCCATCTCTGCGCAGCTGCTGTGTGGGTGTCCCCCCCAAGACAGATTACAACCTCTCCAAAGCATCCAGTAGCAGTAGTAGTAGAAAGTTAGGGCGCTGTTAACAAAATAATACAGGGCTATGGGTGAACATAGTGCCGTGTGTGTTAGAAGACCACGCACTTTTTCCTTCTCTGTCAGTATGGCTTTAGCAGAGAGGGAAATTTATAGTTAATATTCTCCCTGCTCATCACATCTGAGTGAATGTTCCCCTTGGGGAGTAGCAGGAATCTCCATGGGCTTCATTTCTTCTGCCAAGGTCATAGCCAAGAAACAAGCCACGATTATTAAATTCTCTAGCATAAAAGACATCAGCAACAAGAGCCCATTCTGTTTCCATTTTGACAAATTTTCCAACTCTGGTGTCTTCCTACCCCATCTGTTTTCCAGTACTAAGAAAAGCAGTGACCACATGTCAGGATGAGGGTGCTGTAAATGCACTTGCCACGAGGCTGTGTGAGCACTTGTGCTCCTTTGTGTTGGCTTCAAAGCAAAGCCCTGGACATGTTGTGAACAGCATTTAAGCAGCACATATCAAGAAGTTTGGAGACAAAAAGAGTTTATCTTCTAGCATAGGAACAATTTTACTCAGCCACATAATGAACTGTTCTATACAAACAGTAATCTACTTTTCTGTGAATTTGTATAATAAGCAGAAAGGCAGTAAGAGTTTCCCAGCCGCTTGACTCACTGGTGCCTGTGCTTTCTTTACAGTTGTCCAACACAGCAATTCTTCATCAGATTAGACGAGACCAAGTGACAGACACATGCCGAGCAAACAGTGTATCTAGCAGGAAGCGCCGTGTGCTGACGCCCAACGATCTCAAACACCTGGTTGTGGATGAAGATCATGAAATGATCTATTGCTATGTTCCCAAAGTGGCCTGCACAAACTGGAAGAGAGTCATGATGGTTTTGACGGGAAGAGGCAAGTACAGTGATCCAATGGAAATCCCAGCCAATGAAGCCCACGTGTCTTCGAACCTGAAGACCCTCAACCAGTACAGCATCCCAGAGATCAACCACCGCTTGAAAAACTACATGAAGTTCCTCTTTGTTCGCGAGCCTTTCGAGAGACTGGTGTCAGCCTACAGGAACAAGTTCACCCAGAAGTACAACACTTCCTTCCACAAGCGATACGGCACCAAAATCGTGAGGCGCCAGAGGAAAAATGCAACCCAGGAAGCTCTGCGTAAAGGCGATGACGTGAAATTTGAAGAGTTTGTGGCGTATCTCATCGACCCGCATACCCAAAGAGAAGAGCCCTTCAACGAGCACTGGCAGACTGTGTACTCCCTCTGCCACCCTTGCCACATCCACTACGACCTCATAGGAAAATACGAAACGCTCGAAGAGGATTCGAATTACATTCTCCAGCTGGCGGGAGTAGGCAACTACCTGAAGTTCCCCACCTATGCAAAGTCTACGAGAACTACTGACGAAATGACCACAGAGTTCTTCCAGAACATCAGCTCCGAGCACCAAACGCAGCTGTATGAAGTCTACAAACTTGATTTTTTAATGTTCAATTACTCAGTGCCAAGCTACCTGAAATTGGAATGAGGGATGGGTTGGGGGGAGAGAGGGGAGAGAAAGGCTGTTTTATTTAAGATTTTTATTTGTCATAATAAATATGGAGAATGGGTTATTTTGTAAATTAATATTTTCTTTTTTTGAATGATGCTGCGAGCAGCACAGTCAAAATTATTTAAATCAACTGTAAGAAAGGACAGCTCTCTTTGCAGGGTAACAGGATTGTGACGATCTAGCTGTAGAAATGAATAATACTGCTACACTGTTTAAAAAAAATGTTGATTGTGTTCTGGTGAATTTCATTGATCTTGCATTCCTCCAATTCTAATTAATGTTATTTATACTTATTTAAAACATGGTCTCTTGGTAGGTGTCACTTCAGCAGCAGAGATAAGATAACATTTGGACAGAAGGAGTCTGGTTTTGTGCTTTCCTCAGTTGAGCTTGTCTCTGGGTAATAATATTCTTCCATTAGCCGTTGATGCAGGTAAATATGGGAATGGTTCTTGATACCACACGCTTTGAGAAGAGTGGTGGAAATAATTTCTTCAGAAAGTGATAGTGCACTCAAGCGTAC
This sequence comes from Gymnogyps californianus, assembly GCF_018139145.2. NCBI lineage: Eukaryota > Metazoa > Chordata > Aves > Accipitriformes > Cathartidae > Gymnogyps > Gymnogyps californianus. The sequence goes on from NC_059471.1 coordinate 157,566,426, forward strand.
TTAAAAAAAATCTATCTTTCTAGCCCTGAAAAGGAAAAGTAAAACAGATTTTGATAGATTTGTGATATCTAAAACCCATGACTGAAAGAAATGTGAATGTATTCCTTGGGAAGACAAACCATGAACTTCTTATAAGTCTGGACTTAATGAGTTTCTCAAGAATATGACCAGTCCCATTGTCTCTTAATTTGAAGCCAGCCAGCCCAAGGCAGATTTGCAGATGGTCCATCAGAAAAAATCAGTGTTTTGGAAGTGACTGTAGAGATTTTTGAATGCCCAAAGCAATTGGCTTTGACTTAATTCATATCCAGGATGGGGCTGGGGGGAGCTCCGTCCTCTGCAAGTCATGCCTCCCTAACTGATCTTAAGATGGACAACCAAAATTGGCTCAAAAGACACCAGTTATGATACGTTACTATAAAGGATGTGGGCATGTAATTTGAAAAGTCAGAAAGTCATCTTCATGTTGATCTCTAAGCATGCAAGGCAATAAAAAAGGTCTCACCTTCCTACATGCTGGTTTCACGGCTCTTTCCTAGGGGGAAGAGGGAGTCTTCTGTATTTTAGTTGATACCTAAATACCATTGACAGGGATGTTTCTAACTTCCAGTGGGTTGGTATTTCATCTAAGTCAGCTCTAGTGTGAGACCATGACCTTTTTAGTTAAGGTGAATGTCTCAGTAGCAGTTGTTTTGTGTATAATAGCTTGTTGGGATGGCAGATTGTACCAGGCGTAGCATCCTGAGCAATTGTTTTGGGCAAGCAAGTAGTAATCTATTCACGGCAAATAAATAATGAAAAATGAGATTTCAGTGTGGATCTCTTAGCAAGCTCAGTGGGCAGAAGTAGAGGCTTCTCCAAATGTTGGCTTTAATTTGATGCAGGTGAGGTGTACGGCTGGGCACCTGCCTGGGGAATGGTCTGTAGCCACCCCAAGCTGTCCCGTCCTGGGGCGGCAGTGCTGGCAGCCAGTTGGCGGGCAAAAGGAGGCAGAGGCTTAAATCGAGGCACTTGTGGGAACCTAAAATCTGTTTTAAAGTTGATTGATGGTTAAAATGGGGTTTTAACTTGCCTGCATGTCAATCTTATGATCAAACCAAACCCTTCCAAAAATTAGTGAAGATCTAAATAAACTCAGCTGAGGGCAGAGCTGTGTTAACAGTATCACAGCCAGATCCTGAAAATGTCATATTGTACAGTGGCCGATAATATCCACTGAATTGCATTAGTCTCTAGGACACATATGTGATTAAAGAAGAAAAATAGGTTCCATCTTATTTTATAAAAATAAGTTGCTGAATAAATCTCAGTAAAGAACAAATTAACATCACAAACAGCAGCTGAAGTCCTTTCACAATTGGATTTGGTCTTAGCCAGGATTCAGGTCATTATTTTTTTTATCATACCCTACAAATAAATATCTCATCCATTCTGGAACAGCCACAGTTTTCATAACCCAGGTCCGATTTATAACCCGGAGCGCTGACCCAGTGGCTAGTGAAGAGCTGGCTGTCTGCGCCTGACAGCTCTGAATTCCTGAGCAGTTGCTGATCACTGGCTGGTGTTTTACTTGAAAGCAGTTTTGTCTCATTTAGAGTATGCGGAGCTGTTGCAAGTGCCTATCACAGTGTGCCCTGGCTTTCTTTTGTTCGTAGTTCAATGGTTATATGTTTGTTTAAAAAAAAAAAAAAAAATCTATCTGAGGGTAGATTCCCCCTGTCCCCCCCCCGTATTTCCCGCAAGCTATTTGTGTACTTTTTTGGTCTTGTATCTGACAGTGCTCATATTTTGGTCCAATTTTCTCTTCAGTTAGCTGTTAATCCCTCCAACAGAATGTGATGTAAATTTTTTCATTTAAGGAAAAAGTTGCTTCAGAAAGTAAATATTTAAAAAATGGGATGTGCGTCCCCCTTTCTTTTTGTACTTTTCTCTGGCATCACCATGTTTTTGTCTGTTCTGAAATATTCTCTTTAGTTTCACTGCTTTGGAGACACAAAAACCCTATTTGACAGCTACAATAGAAAAGCACGTTCAGGAGATCTGAGGGGTGAGCGCTGCTTGAGCTGGGATTTTTAGCCGCAGCTTTGGGTTTGATTACCCAAATTCTGCCTCCTCGCAGAGGGCTGCCCTACAGGCGGATGCTCAGCACTGAGATGGCTTTTATATGGACTTAAGTGGGTACTTAAAAGTCACTTGCTTTTTAAAAACCTTGATCCCAAACTACTACAGACTGCCCTTTTAGTATGTGTTATCTATTTTGGGGTGCTGTGAATGGGCTGTAGATCTGTGTTTAAAATGAACAGCTGACATGCTGGATATGATCGTGTCCCACGTGGTGAGCACGAAGCCCTCACCAGGTCAGAGGAGGAGGACCACAAATGTTAAGGAATAGCCTTTTTTTTTTTTGGTCTACTGGGTGTGTTGTTTTGCCTGAGCCAAAAAAATACCTCTTTCCACTGCACTTACACAGGAGGATGTTGAGGGTCATTCCTCCTCATCTCAGCAAGCTGGTGGCCACCACCTGCAGTGCGGGCGCAGCTGGGGAACCAGGTTGGTTTTACCCCCACCTCTTCACTGGGTTTTCCAGCCGGAGGAGAAGAGAGGCTGGTCTGCTCCTGAGCTCTGCCTCCCTCCCGGGGTTCATTTCTGCTGTGGCCACAGCTGGTCCCGGGAGACAAACAGGCAAAAATGCAGCCACAGCAAAATGCCAAATACGGCTGTGCCCGTGGGGCTGCGAGGGCCACCCGGGGAGCTGCTGTTTTAGAAGGATGTGCATTAGTTATGGTCGAGCAGTGGTGAGCACAGAGAGGACCCAGCAGGGAAGGTCCTGCTCCCCACCTCTGTCCCCAGCCCCCTCAAAGCCGCTGGGCTTGAGGAGCGGTGATCCCCATCTCTGAGCAGCCGATGCCTCGCCGTCATTTGGCAGGGCCAACGCTGAGCCCAGCAGCTCCTGCGGCTCCTTACCTGTCGCAATACCCACAGCCGGGGGTTCGTTCCCCCCAGATGGCCCCAAGCACCTTAACCTGGAGCCGAGGCTGGATTTGGCCCATCTGAACATGGCGGTGGGAGGTGCCCCCAAACTTGACTTGGTCCATGCTTCAGCCTCTTCATAAACCATGTCCATTATCACAGAAACGTGCAAACTGCCTGAACCATGCGCTGCGTAAGACAGGTGAAATAAATAATCCACAAGCAGAAGTGCTTTTAGAAGTAATTGACCCCAGATGTTTTAGGGTTTCACTGTAGTCTGCTGCACTTTTCAGGTACAAAAAGGGACTGTCCTTACTATTACTCTTGTTACAGAGAGTGTTATTTTCTTACATGCATGCACAATACAATGTGTACGAATAATTTAACATCTATGTGGGATTTGATTTTTTTTTTTAACCTATTTGTATGCAGTAGAAGGCTTGTTGTAGAAAAGTATCTCCTCATAGCTAAATATACTGTTAATAAAGAAAAAAGCTAAATTATACATTGCCAACACAAGTGTGAACTGCTCATGAATCTTTCCTTAAAAAAGCCATTCAAGCCTGATTATTTTTCTAAGTAACTTCAATTAAATTGAAGAAAGAAAGTTCCTCTCCGTGTGCTTTATTTCTGGCTCATGCTTTCAGGGTGGATTTTTCAGGGTGGGGTTTTTGTCTGCATAGCTTTGCTTTCTCACAAGGGTTATTGTGGCAGGACAAGCAGAAAACTCAAAATTATCTACTGCTATGGAGCAGGAAAGCTAAAGTCATCTAACAACATCCCTCTTGCTCCCTTCCTTCTCAAGTTCCAAGCCAGCAAGGATGAGGGCTGTCAATTCAAAACCTGTCGCATGCCCAGAAACCATCCCACCTCAAGCAAGGGTGTTTTAGAGTCAGATGACATAAACTCCAGCTATCTGATGAGCTTTAGGCCACGTGCTTGCCCACCTTCATGTGAATTCACTAACAACGGCTTTGAGTTAAACATTTCCAGCAGTCCCCAAAGCTGCATGGTCTCATCCATGGTTTTCACTGAGGCCACATCTAGCCCCAAAGCAGAAACCTCCAACTAGGCTTTGAAGACAAACTTGGTGAGGAAATCAGCATCATAAATTACACTTAGGAAAAGCATACATTTAGGCAATAACTACTCACCATCACGACTGTGTTGTTGGAAGGGACACTGGAAGTGAGCTGGGCCACCCTACTGCTGAAGGTCACCAAGACTAGGTCGGCCATGGTTTTGACTAGCCAAGGCTTCAATACTTCTGGGGATGGAGGGCTCAGAGCTTCTCTGGGTGACCTGTTCCAGTGCCATACTGCTCACTCAGCAGAGATGTTTTTTTCTAGTGGCCACGTTGAGAATCCCAGCCTTTAACTTGTGTACATCAGCTATCACTGCTAGAAGAAGAGTTTGGATTCACTTTCTTTGTAAGTCCCCTTCAAGTAGTTGTAGACTGCTATTAGATTCCTAGTTAGCCATGCCATCACCAGACTAAAGGCCAGATCCTTCAACATCTCTTTATAGATGATATGCTTTAGGTCACTGAACATCTTGGTATCCTATCACCATAACCTCTCCAGCATCTTAACATCCCTCTTGAATTGGGGAGGCCCCAGAACTGGATGCCATATTCTGAGTGCAGCACTGCCAGTGGCAAATAGACCATTTAATCTGCCAGCCCCACTCTTCACAAGGCAACGTTATTCACAATGAGAGCAGAGACAGACAGAAAATAGGAAATCTGCTGAGTAGGTGTCATAGCACATGTCAGGCACTGGCTATCTTAAGACCCCAAGCCCATTCCCACCTCAAATGCTCCACCACCCTGCACTCCCTAATTAACAGGCAGAACTGCAGCATAGCTTCCTGAAATCACAGCCTGGCTGTGCAGTATTAAGACAACAACCTTCACATTTCAAAACATCGGTGATTTGTTTCCTCTACAATCTCAATCAGAGAGGGAGATAATTGAGAAGGTCTCGAGAAGGACTCGCTCTAAGTAAGTGAGCGATTAGCCCAGCTCCAGCCACTCTGCTGATGGGTCTGCCTCTCTCGGCAGCTTGGCAGGGCATGGATTACGTACACTTCAAAAAGTGATGCAATCCTGTTCTGGCGGTACATGGGTCTAAGCAAGCCACTACACTGCCCTGAGAGAGTCCATCATCTTCGATAGCATCTGCGTTCAGAAAGATGAAGTGCGGTGTCACGCAGAAATGAGGGTGAGGAGAAATCCTCTGGCTGCGTGGGGGCAGGTGGGGCAGGGCACACCAGGGGACTGAGCCCAGGCAAGTGGGGACCAGCAGCTGCAGAGCTCAGCCACGGAGGGGGTGAGCTGGGGCGCTTTAGAAAATTGAAATCACATGCACACAAGAACAGAAACTTCCATTTTTGGGGTAATGGGGTAAGAAATGGCCTCTGCACAGCTCTTGGGTGCATGGCTTTTGGGTGATTTCCTTTGTTGCTTGTAAGATAGTGGAGAAGAGCCTGATCCCTGATACTGCCACAGAGACTGACAAAATTGGATTTGCTCCAGTGGAAGGAAGCATGAGGATTTGTCTTTTTGGCAAGCCTCATTTTTTCCATTAAATAATTACAAATTTACAAAATCCCTTCCCGCTGGTACCCAGCATACAGCTTCTGTCCCGCGGCTGCCCCCGCAGTACGGACCACCGGCTGCTGCTGTACGACAGGAGAGCTGGCGGCAGCAGGGCTGTGCGTGGCAGCCCGGGCACTGGGCAGATAGATGAACATGGAGCACTGGGGGATGTGATGAAGCGTCAGGATTCTGCACGGCTGAGGTGTCCTCTCGTCCAAGCAAGGGACAAGATCGCGCAAGTAAGTCCGGTGGAGATGATGCAAAGTTTGAAGAAAGCCTGTTCCTGCGGTTGTAACATGCTCTCTGTGCAGGCACGAGCTCCACCAATACTTCCCAACCTTTGTTTGGATGAAAATGCATTTCATTTAATTCTACCATGATTACAAAAAAATTTTTAAAATCTGGGAAACTGGAAGGAAGAAAGAAAAAAAATTAAACAAATGCAGCCAGCAGCAGAGTGGAAACCAGAGCACATGCTTCCCAACCAGCAGTGCTGGGCTCTTCTCGCTAGGTGTGTTACACATCATCACGTCCAAGACTCCTGATGCCACACAAAAATATCTTGCTTTTCCAGTTACACTTACAACTTTGCCAAAGGTTGAAAATTTTGAAAAATTAGAGTCCAGATTTATTCTTCAGTGCGCTAAAGGACAGCATATTGAAAAGCCACTTCCCCAAATTGCATGCAAATCAGTTTTTTAAAAATCTGTGTTAAAAGAGAAAAATCAACTTTATTTTCCCTATTCGCATGATGAACAGCAGACCTGTTCCCCTGTTACTTCAAATGTCACTCTGCTGGAGTGCTCACGCCTCTGGACTATGAGATTCAACTCACTGTCAATAAATGGCTTCTGCTGGCTAAGTCAGAGGCATTTAGGACTGAGAGTAGTGACTTATTCATGGAGGAGAAAAATGTAGAAAGTGTTTTCATTCATTTATATGTTGTTAAAAATATATTTTGCCAATATTTTAAGAACGTTACTGACTTTGACATTGAAATTGATTCCTCTGTCCCTATTTTTTGAGTAAATGCAGACCTGAGATAACATTTCTTTAGGTGTTTAGTAGTATACGTCCTATCAGTATGCAACAAATGGACAGATTATGCTGGAAAATGAGACACAGCATTTCAAGTAAAATTATGTGGGTTTGAAAATCTCATTTCAGTCAGAGTTTTTAATTAAAAAACAAACAACCAGCAAAGCTGTTTTCCTCAGTCAGAGAAAAATCAATCCAAAGTTTATGCCCTCATTTCTATTTTTTTACTAATATATAAAGCTGTCAGGGTAACATACAGCTGAATAATAACAGCTAAGCCATTAGCCTTCGGCTTATTCTAAAAACTAGAATTATACTGTGGCAATTCATGACTTTTTAGCTAGCAAGAGGTCTCCGTGCTGTCAGCAGGTATTTGCAGCCCTACATCAAGTCAAAACCTGCAACCCACAACAGGCCCCAATTTCCTGCAAAAGCTTCTGCAAAGACAGGGTTTGGGCATTGCCTAAGCCTTTCTTAGGCTCAATTTAGTCAGACTTATCTTAGCAGATAACTATTGTAGCTAAAACAGGTTTAGTTTTATGTCTAAAGTAGAGGTGTTGGGGTTTATTTTAAAAGTGATTGTTTGCTCCATTAATGCAATCAATCACTGCATATATTTTTTTACCATTTTTTGAACTTTGAAGAGATGGATGTAGAAAAAAAACGTCAAATCAGAGCAAGCGGCCATGCTATGGAGAGGCAAGTGCTGTTTGCAGAGATGTCCAGGTAAATGCTGAGACACTCATTCAAGAAAAACAAAATATTTTCCCTCCTGGAATTATAGCTATATGTGATTTATTAAGAAATTTGCCTTCAGCTATATGGAAAGACGTAACAATTCAGCTATTTTGTATTAATTTTACAGTGTACTTTTTGCTATTTTATCATAAAAATGTTACTGCTGTGTGTGCAATATGATTTTACATGCAATATGTATCATTCCTACAGCAGATGCTTTTAAAGCCTCCCTTTTTCACTTAGGAAAATTTAAAAAATTAAATCCACAGTTACTTTTTTACAAAAAAAACCCTTGAAGTCAATGGTGGAAGGATTAGAAGGAGGCACAGCTGAGTGCAATTCAGGTGAGAAATTAAGTCTGTATAACTACAGGAAAGGAATGCAAGATGGGAGGAAATTCAGGATGGAATGTCTCAGTTTGGGGAGTCTCCATGTGAGATACTGAGAATTAAATTAGAGGAAAGCGTTTGAGAACACAGTGAGGTGAGTAATCTTGCTTTGCTTATTGTAGTCTGGTTCAAGTTACCTGGCAAATCTTTGCCAGGGCTATTGGAAGCTGATTAAAAACTGTAAATGACTCACATGTAATGTCAATGGGTATTTCCATGCTGAGAAATGCAGCCAGAGGAGAGTACATAGGCTCCATCTCAGTTCCTAAACAAGGAGTTACACACTTAGTTTGCAGTGTCTGGATTTCAGTCTTATTTTTCACAAGTGTAGAGATGTCAGAGGGAAAGCATTCAGGTGAACGCTTCTGAAATAATTAACTGGTTTCAGGTTGAAGACATTTTGTGCTTGGTTTTGAATAGCAGAGGCTCCATCTAAAGCCCTTAGGAACGGTGTGCCCTCCATACCTTAAACCAGGATAAGGCTGCAGTCAGCCTTTTGCTCACGGGTGCTGTCATAGTCCCTGGGATGTGCGTTACAGTTAACTCCTCCTTTATTATCAAATTACCATGCAAAGTGAGCTTTTGAGGTGCGCAGATTTCCAGCTGGAGACAGAGATGTTAGCTTTCCCTCTAGCAGGACATTTCAGTAGATGTATTCAACCAGGTGTGCTCCTGCTTCCGAGTGAAATAACATGCTCACATTTTTCCTTTGATCAAATAAAAAGCCTTGGGATAATTAGCTGAAGAAATGATGGTGATAGCTAATGGTTTCCTTCTGCATCAGAGATCTTTCTGGTGTGATCTGGATATAGGTCATGATAGACGTGAACTGAATGCAGCTGCATGCTGCATTGCCAGATGTTCCCCCCCCATTTCAGAGGCTGTCAGACAGTGGAGAAGCATCCTAAACCTGGGCATCCAACCCCCCTGTCACTCACAGTCATTCATTTCTATCAAGTGACTATCAGTCTGCCTTACAGAGCAAACACAGCTCCTTGTATTTTTTGTCCTGAACTTGAAAATTTTATATGAAGACAATTAAATTTGTTGTGGGTTGTTGAATAAGGATTCCAGGCCATATCTCCCACTTCACTAGAGGAATTAAATTGGTGTCAGTGCTGTAACAAAGCTGGCTCTGCTCTACGGCCATTGGCACCCCCCCCGTAGCCCTGAGAGGCAAGCACACAGACCCCCTCCTAACTCCGCGGGCAAACCGGGCTAGTTGCTGACCTCGCACAGCTGCACTTGACACCATAGCCCTCCTAATCCTGATCCTGAGGGCTCGTGTTGGAAAAGGGACTCCAGATTATCTAGGGGCTTTCAGAGGCTGCCTGCGAACAGGAGACAGCTGCCCTCAGAGCGTACAGAGGATGCATAGATCTCGCCTAGTCCACGGAGCTGTAAGCCATACCCTCCTAAAAGCAGGAGAAATGGAAAAAAAACTCCTTCTCTTATGTGTGGCAGGAGCTTTCTATATAGGTATGAACAGGACTAAACGGATTACAAGACTTGGTCCTTATCTAGCAGGAGACTTGACCATGAACATATGTGAGGGATACACACAACCATGACATGGTCAAGGTAGCAGGGTATCTGCAGGTATGCTGTGGCTCCAAAAAAAAATCAGATGATAACTAAAAATGAGCTTATGCTGAACATAATATGCCAGAAAACTGGGTGTGATGTCGTTAGAGTTGAATGAGAATCAACAATCATCAGAAAGGTGAACAGTTATTAGTTTTGTCTCATGAATACATGTTGTGAGAGGCTTCCTATGGTAATAGGACATTTTTCTGCTTCTTGTAATAAGTGCTAAAAATGTTCAGGTTTGTTTCTCTTAGCGCCAGTCTGAAAGCTATACATATTCCAGAGGTATGTATGCATTAATCAGCGCTTTAAGTGCAGCTTCTGTATCTATTAAACATTTATGTAATGCAATAATCTCAAGTAGGAAGGACTTTAAAATATTTACAGGTCCTAATAAATGTTTAAAATGCAATTTTTGTAGCAAACAGCAGAACTGGACTTCCTTTGAACTGATGGACATTTCTGCATCTTCTTGTGTCTCTAGTAAGACATGAAAATACGGAGAACATGTATACAGAAGTATCTGCAAGTTCCCATCCCATATGAAGTCAACAAGGTAAAGGAGAATCTAAGCAGACAGTTGAGACACCATGGTGAAGGCCCATGGAGCAGAGAGGGGGTAGCTCAGTAAATACCTTTGGATGGGTTAGAGGAACTGTTGCATGGACAGTTTCTCTTTCCAATTTTCAGCCAAGTCTTACTATGTACCAGCAACACAGTGGGCGTCTCGGTGACGGCTCTTCCAGCTATAGAGCTGCCTGAGGTGAAGAACCCCACACAGCCAGTACTGCATATTCAGCACAGTGCCAATCCTATATAGTGCCATATTCTGTTTAATGCCAAGACTATATAGTCAGGCTTTGCTCAAAGCAAGGAATTTAGTTCTCTCTAAGGGGCGAACGTAGTCATAGCTCATGTCAGTCTCATGCACAGAGCACATAACTGGACATGGTAACTAACAGAGCTGGGTTTCATGCTCTTTGGCACGGTAACCTTATGGTGCTTTAAAAAAGTCTTTAAAGAAATGAATCAGCTTTCTAACGCGGGAATAGAGCAAAGGCCAGCTGGAAATGAAACCTAGGAATGACCGTGTCTTTTTGTATCTGAATTCGCAGCATTTTAGATCTTTCATTTTGCACAAATGACATGCAGGTTTTGTAAGGGTTGTTTTTCAAAGGCCTTAATGTTTTCTGTTCCAGAGGGGGACCACAGTTTCCATACATACGTGACAGACTTACTTACACTACCATAGTACTTAGTGGCCTTAATGGATTGGCTCTAAAGAAGCAGCAATGGCAATCTCAAAGCATTAAGATGAAATGAATGAAACAGGAGTGATCAGCCAATCTTCATGTATTAGATAAATACAGAGCTTGCTTACATCTCCAAATCATCTATGCTTTTGTCCACAAATTCAGATGATCTTGGTACCTGAGCTGATCTCAGTTACCTAATGTGGTCAACCTTAATGAGCTAACTTCTATTTTGGAAATGCTCCAAGCTCCACAGATACTCTTCTATTTTAAGCAAGAGCTACCATCCATCTCCCTAGAACTAGAATTAATCAGACATGTCTAAATTTTCCTATGTAATGAGTAAAAATTGGTTCAGTCTTCAAAACAACTGAGATGAAGCATGTTCTAATGCTACTCCAGAATCTTGGATAGTATAAGAGAATAAAATAATTGGTTGTGTCAGCACAGGGAAAAACACTTGCTTCAAAAACAAACAGGAAAAAAAAAAGGGCTTTGGATGATCTAAAGCTAACCATAGTATGAGGATTCATAGGAAAGTAGTAGATGATTGCTTCCCAAGTATAAAACAAGTATTATTGCTCGTAATTTTTGGAAAACCATTTAGAATGTCAAATTTATTAAAATGCTGTTCTACCGTAGACAGGACATGGCAACAACTTCATTAATCAAAACCAGGAGATGACAGAAAAAATCAGTAAACAGACAAAATCCTTTTTAGATCCTGTTCACAGTAAAACTTAGAATGTAAATCTGAGAACTTAGAGACATTAAATCTTGAGGAACTATTCAGAAGTCAATTAGTCCCAAAGATGTCTACCATATAATTCATTCAGGACCCTATTTCACCTGCAAAAAGCAGATTTAAAATTATTCAAGGAAAGCACTTCCTTGACCTCTCAAGACTTTTAGCAACTCTTGAAGAGGAAACAATCTCCCAAAAGAGCAAGCTGAAGAATGCTAAGTAGAGGAAGAAGCAAATTTCAAGTATAGTTTGAACTGAGAAATAGAAGCATAAATAGAGCATATGATGAACTATCCTGCATATTAAATAAACAACAAGCAGGACTTGAAAGCAAATGAAATTTTTAGCTGCAGAGAAAGTAAAGCCCATCCAGCCCTGCCAGTGCTGAGTGACTAAGGGGTACACTGCTGCTCTTGGGTACCCTCCCAGAATATGGCAATCTTGTATATTTACTAAACATGGTGGTTCTTAGCTTTAAGCATGAATTATTCATGTTTTGTTAATACTAGATTCCCTAGAGTATCCATGCACAGCATGCATGATGATCAAATTTTCACTGAATTTAACAGAAAGACTTTCCTTTATAACTACCAGAATGAGGCTTTAATGACAAAACACACCTCTTCACTAGTTCTTCCTCCCCACCTTTATATATAGAAAGCTGATCTTTTGAGTACGTATGGGAAAATGATAATCCAAAAGATAACTGAACAACAGACTGACTTGATTAGGAATGGATTAGAGAACACAATTAAAACAATGTATTGTATCACAGAAAACCTAGCCAAAAATAAAAGAAAAATCCTACTAAGAGACTTCACATTGCTTCCAGTACCTTTGGTACTGTTTTCGAACATTGTCTTACTCTTTTTAAAGGAGGTTATAATTCAATTATCATATTCTGTTGCCATTTTCTGCACCTCTAAAGAGACTATCTCCTTCGCAATAGCAATTTTACCATTATAATAAGGAATTTCAAACACTTCATTTCACAGAGTGCTTATACTACTGTTTCCCAATGTGTATTCTGGGTTATTCTTGGACTTAAGAGAGCTTTTTGTGATGCTCAGAACTGAAGTGAAATAGCAAATCCATTAAAAAGATGATAGGTTTTATTTTGAGCCCTGATTCTGCAAACTATTCTGCATTTATAAAGCCTTAATCCTCATGCTGTTTTAATCTTTGTATGAGAAAAGTCTAATTTAGTTGGCAAATCGTAAAAAGAAGTGAAATTAATTTGCTGCTCGCCAGTTTCTCATCAGCATTCTAAAAGCCCCAGTGAAATTAATATATTAAACATGGGAGTGGAAGAGGATATTGCAAATTTAAACATCACAGATTAAGGCAAGATGTACAGTGATGCTATAAAACTCAAAATATTGATCTAAATACGTTAAAAGAAGAATCCTCCCCTATATCAAACAGCATAATAAAGCTGTGGAACTACCCTGGCTATATAATCACTCTAAAAATAAGCTGGAGTCATTCAGTAACTCACTAGAATGCAAACATCATTTCAAAGCATTACACAGAAAAAGAAAACAAAACACCTATGGTATGAAATGGTTCTGACTCCAAATTTTAAAGCTGCATTTAGTTGTAGTTTAACAAATGAGATTGTCCCCTTTCATGCATGCTCACAGAACAATTGAGACAGTCACAAAATCCTTCAGAATGGCAAAGGATACACATTTCAAATAACCTGCCCCTACTTCTATTTACTCTAGAGATATTTCTAAAGTAGAGAAAAAAAGAGTAGACAGTAAGAATGGCCAAAAAGAGCACTCCAACAGTTACTCAGCATCAGGTTACAGATAGCAGCTCATAAAGGCAAAGCAACTGGAGCTTCTGGCTGGTCTAGCTCATCAGCAGAATGAAAAAGGTACAAGAAGTTGCAGGAGGAGCTGTAAGATCACCTGCAGCTTAAATGAGGTAAATGAGCCAATATGAGCAAGAGTCAAATAAAGAAAATGCTACACACTGACACAAAAGCAAATAGATGTGAATCAGCCCTAGCCCTATATAGGTTAGAAATTATAACGAAAGGCATGAAAGAATCTTCTAGCAGGTGGAGGGGAGGAAAACACTTAATGAATTTTAATGCAAAGAGCGATCATTTTATCTGCAAGATTATGAAATATGGCTGCTTTGATAACAAGAGACAGAGTAACATCTCAGGATGGCCCTTTCAATTGTATGCTTTGAGCAGTACAAAAAGGACACAGTTTGTCTCTAACAGAATTTTTGGTAACATTTCTTACCCACACATACAGTGAAGTAATTGACTATTACTGGGATACGTTTAAAAAAATCAAGTTGGTGGAATACTGTGGAGAGGTTGACTGGACTAGAGTTAAAATTGGTTTAGGGAGTACAGCTTTCGAGCAGATGATAGATTCTCTGGTATCCAAGTACTCTTTCGTGCCTTCTCCCGTATTAACTTCATGGCTGGAATAATATTCCCCCCAAAACTTGCTGGTAAGAGCTTTTTACCTTCATAACACTACGTAGCAGAGTTAGCAAACCCTGTAAGTTTTTAAAATGCCCCTTCCACATAGGAATCAAAGCCCTTTCCACATCATAGATTATTTACTCCTTGCTCTTCCAGATGTCAAGGTTTTCTCTGCTTTATCAATGTCATACTTCTTTCCCCATTCAAACTCCTCTTTAACCATATGTTACTGAGAACATTCTTTTTTTTTTTTCCCCCCTCACTTCCACCATTCCCCAAAGTAGCTCTTTTTCCACCTCTTCCCCAACTCCTTTCAACACAAGTTATATTTTTCTTCCCTTCCTGAAAAAGAAGTTTGGCTATGCCTTTTTATTCTTTTCTCTAAATAACTTCTTTCTGTTTGCTCCTGCCTCTCCTAATGAATGCTGTGTGAATGTTTGCACCTCTTTCTTTCCCACAATATGGATTTTGCTCTTTCAACCATGCAATGAACTTTCCCCCTCTTGAAGTACCAAATTTTCCCATTACACTTTTCCATCACTTATTGTTTCCATGCCCAATTATTCCAGTCTGTCAACATATTTCCCTTTTTCAAATTTTACTGAATTTGTCCCATTTAACATTTCTTCCCCAGTTCCGCGATCTAAACACTCACCCATTTGTCAGCAGACTGTACCAACAGTCGTTGCTTATTTACTGGGAAAATATGTAACACACTAAAGATGCTGTCAGGACTAAATACTACAATGCCTTCACACATCAGATAAGCACAGATCACAAGTATTTCAAGAAATTTTAATTTTTAAGAATCTTGCAATTTGTTTAAAAAGGACCTTAAAATCCAGTAACTTTAATGAGAAAAGTGCTTGAAATGGCAGCTTAGTTGATTCAGATGGCAGTTCTATCAGAATAAAAAAATTTGCACCTACATCTGTACCAAAAATAAATAACCATTATTGAAAAAAAAAATTAAAAATGAGTTATGTCTAGTCCATTTTAAACAATTTAATAGGAGTATTTCCCACAATGCTACATACAAGAAACTATTTTAAATAACATTAATACAAACTAAGAAAAGTCAGAGAACCTGAAGTTAGAAAGATTTCATCTTTCTCTCACATAATAAAAGACATAATACATATAATTCATTCAAACAACTGTATTATCATAACTGTAAGAAAAAGCTTAAATAAAAGCGTTTAAATGAGGGAGCTAAAAGTCAGGCATCTAAATCGATGTGTAGGCACTGAATAGCTGGTTTAATTTTCAGAATTGCAAACACTTTCAAATTCCACAGAGTTTAAGGTGACCGACACCTATAGAAGTCCCAACACCACTTATCCACATAATTTAATTCATCTGAGTAGGTCCATGAAATTAAAAGGGAGGATTTATATGCGTAAATCACATGACTAATGTTTACAGGATTACAACATATGCTGATATATGGATTTAGTTGTCTAATTTAAGTCTCAAAATTTAAAACTTTCAATCACAACATTTAGAATATTTAATTATGCATTTAGGATGTATGCTATAGTCTTTAAAAACATATGCTGTGAGGAACTCCCACTAGATTTTAAAACAGAGCAACTAGTACATTTTTTCAAAGTGGCAACCAGAGTCCTCATGATCAATGTATCATTTGAAATATTGAGGTATACAAAAAAAAAAAAAAAATCATTCAGAAGCAGTCATTTTCCTTATTGACCATATTACTTCCACAGTTTGAAAGCAGAAATCCTGTTAGCAGAGATTTCTGCTTAGAAATGGATGACATAAATAGGTCTAGAATTTTAGAAGTTTATGTAACTTCCTAAGTGCCTAAAAAAGAAGCATAATCTTTTATACCCCAAGTTTTAATCAGGGATCAGTATTTACATTTGGATCAACACCTCTAAATACTTCATTAAAATCAGGATACTGGCCATCACAACACCATTAATATCAGTTAGTTAAACATCTTTTCAGTTGCTAAATGAAAATACACTTTCCAACACAAGTTTTAATCATTCATCCATTATTATTGATCAGGTCAGTGTCACATTATTTGTCTTTACTATGCTCTTGTTCTAATGAATCACAACAGCAAAACAATTAGGTTGCTCTTTTTAGCACAAAGAAAAAGGGCTCAGTCCTGCAGACACTTTTCAAGTGTCTAATTTTATAAATGCTGATGGTCATATTAGTATACATAAAATAAAGCTTGTGACAAAATGTTTAGACAATCAGGGTTCAAATCACCATAACAGTTATTATTGATATCAAGTCTGCAATGGTCAGAGAACTACAGCACTGAAATTGCAAGATAAGAACGTATCATCAACTGATCAGGTAATGTCTATGAAACCGAATTCATTTGAGGTCTACTAACCACTTCCGTGGTAAAATGAAAATACATACCCATTTTATTCCTGGGAGGGAAAGACAAGGCAAGCCACTGATTGGGTCTTACCCTCTTCTTCGTCACCACTGAATGAGCAATTAGAGATTTTTCTGGTTTGCAATACAGGTAAGGAACTGTTCTTTTAAAAGACCAGATCTTTTAAAAATTTAAAACTTGATAAAGGATTGATCTGCCCTTCATTGTGTCTACTCAGATGTTTTCAACTAGCAGCAATCCACCTTGGTTTCAGAGTAAAGGTCTCAAGTATCGTTCTAGTTCCATCCTATTTTTTAAAAAACAAACCAAGCTAAAATCATTAAGGCTGTTTCATATCTGTGTCAACTTGATTTACTTATACCAAATGGAACAATCACTTTGAGGACCTTCAAGTGGAATGATCAGTTTTGTCAATATTCCAGGAAAAGTCATTGTATCCATTCAAATAATTAGTCTCCGACATCGCCATCTCTGTCACCTATAAGCCACAGAAAATGAAAACCTATAGCTAGTAAGGCAGTTCCAAGCAGATCTCCCAGTGCAGTAAGATAAGGGATAGAAAAACTGTCAGGATCTTTTCCTTTTTTCCAGAAGTGGTGCACCATCCAGTCAGCAATCCATAACAGAGTAAACACCTACGCAACACCAAACAAACAAAATCTGTATTATTATCATCACATAAGTTACATTGAAAGGAATTCAACAGCCAACATTATTGTCTCCTTAGTACGCAGCACTATTGTATACAACTGCTTTTGGAAAATATAAATAATTAATATGAATGAATTTCAGACTAAAACTCCCCACAAACAGAGACAGGGACACTTAGCCAACTTCTCTCAGTCTATCACATGCACAGGTAGGAGGAACATATTGAATCATTGATAGCATTCTTCACCCAGACTACACTTGAGGACTTCTGAAAATGGCAAGAAAAGGCAAAAACTCCAACCAAACATGCAACTGCACTTGTCACACAAGATACCACTCTGTACAGCGAGAGCATAAGTGGGGCTTCGAGATCATTCAGAACCGAGTGACTTTGCCCCAGATGAAAACATTCAACCCAGGTGTAACTCTTGTTTCCACAGGTCTAGAACTGACCTGAAATCAGATGTGATATAAAGAATACGAGGTCAGATTAAGAACAGTTTCATCTGGGCTGTATGAACTGCAAAAAATGGCCTAGAAGCTACTTTTATGCCTGATACCAGCTTCAGCCCTTCTGTAATAAGGCACACCTGCAACATATATTATGAAATTGTCACTCCAGGCTGAATTTGTCCCAAAGTAAAAGATTTCATTCCCAACTGTGAATGTCTGAACATTCGAGAGGTTTGATCTTAATACCAAAGGTATGCATAATCATTAATCCATTTTTAGAAAAGAATTCTTTTAATGTTGCACAGCTGTATGACAAGAGATTCTGGTTCAGTGGAATCATGTGGTGTGGCATAGCACAAGATGAATGGAGAAAGGACCCCTAACTGAGCTTCCATTTCTCCTTGTCTCTTCTAAGGAGCTGCTTAAGATGAAATAAACACTGTATTTTATGTATTTTTAGTTGATCAGATCTTAGGAAGGGTAAACTTAAGACAGTTACTACCATAACTCATTTTTTAAAAGACTACTATGTACATTTAAAAGAATATGCAGTATCAAAAGTAGCAAAAGGTACAAAATTCATATTTTATTTAGTAAACGATCAATTACTGGTATCAAAAGTATCTTTATAAATGTATGCACTCATTTATTGACATACTGATAAGATGGTTGCAAGACACTTCTCCACAATACAAAATACAGTAAAATGAATGTCATATAAAAAATTGTGTTGAAAAAGTTTCTCAATTAATCTTTGCTTTGCAAAAGTATATGTTAAAATACAAGCCTGAATTTCTAATTTAAAAAAAAAAAGGGAGGAGTATTTGCTTAATGAAAAATGCATGGCTTATTTATACAAACATATCTTCTGAAAAGGGAACTCTGTAGTCTAAGCTAATTATGCAAGTCCTAGGTGTGCTGACTGGAATCCAAACAAATATATTTAAAACAGATGTTTTCTTTGGAAGACTATCAGATTCTTTGAGTCGGCTCCTTCTTCTAACAGAGACAAAAAGAGGCCTGTTTATAAAAGATACTGTACATTAACATCTCCTACAGGATGTGCACAGAAGACTCTGTAGCGCCACACATCAACAATAGTTATGCATGTTCTATTAGAAGATGAGAGCGTTCGTTCCAAGAATAATTTATAATGCAGTTATATAACACAACCAATTAGACATAACATACACTGTCCAATTTAAATGACAGTATGCACTTTTGGCTCTTAAAAATCATGACATGAAAAAACCTTTCATTTGTCTATGTAATTTCCACCCTGAAATAACTCACTTTTAGACTACTGTGAAAAATGGGTAGTTTGGAAATTAAGTTTTGTGAACCTTCCCAAATAATTATTTTTGCTATATTAACTTACGAGTGCATAACACATAACGCAAATTACAACAAACCTGGCTTCTGTAAGGCTATTAGAAAAAAGTCATAGCATATTATATTAACTGATGCTTGTAACTGTATATGATGGCAGTTGGGATATAGTGCTTACAGAATAAGTTATGAGACTGCAGTTCACCAGCCTTTATTTTGGTGAAGGAATAATGCTATCATCATGCATTTGCATGGCTAGAAACTCACTAACATTTAAGAATTATACAGATCAGTCTTTGGAAATGGTTACTTATTTGGCCACAGTAGTTGGTGTTGCAAGATAGAAGTCAATCAATGTGACTTAAATCTTCAATGAGATTTTGCTTCTTATCAATGTTAAGAGGGGGCAATCAAAGTCATCAATCAACTGTCATTTTTGAAAAAAAAATAAGCAAAAGCCCTACTATGAGTTTGCTGAATTTTTGAAAGTAAGACAATCCTTGAATTTAAAGTGATAAGAGAAGTCACTCACAAAGATCTGACAGATGTAAAAAAAAAAAAGAGAAAAATCATACAAAAGACATTATGAGACTTGTTACTTTCGTGGCACAACACTTCACATTTTCTGGGATTTATCAGTGACCTATACTTATTTCAGCAAAATGGCGCAGATGGCATAGCAGTACAAATACTGTGTACTTCTGCTCTGCACTCTGCAGAAGAAAGCCTTCCTACTTCAAATTGAAAACCAGCTGGTTTTGAGGGAAAAAATAAAGGGACCAACATTACAGAAAAGCCTAATAAAATAGTACAAAAATTATCTGTTTAGCGTGAAATGCTGTAGAAAAGTGATAAGAAAAGCTTGTAAATATATGCAGAACTGTTCAGGATGTGAACTAGTATTTTAAAATTATTTAATATACAGATGAAGAGAACAATTAAGTGTTTTCTGCAAAAAAGGAGATGAGTAGTAGTAGAATTATGAAACAGAGCCCTAGGAATTCTTCCAGACTGAAGAAAGAAATAACTGCAAGGTTTAAGAAAGGTAAAAAATAACTAAATATCTATATACATAAAAAGGTCCGTCTAAGAAAAGGGAGACACTCTATAGTCACTGATCAAGGAAAAAAGCCCAGAGCCAGGATTGCAAAAATACAGGCAAAATTCCAGATGTTTTGATATCATAAAAAGGAAGATCATGCTACATTATTACTCTTCTGGAAAAAATTACAATCAAAATTGAGGAAAATGAAACTAAAGACATCATCAGTTTTAGACTGTATTTCTAAAATGACCTATTGGTCACATTGTCAAAAAGGGTCCTCAGAAGACAGAAGCAGCAGAATATAGCAATAAGAATGAGAGGGAGGGAGGGAGGGAAAGAGCGAGAGTAAAGTCTTTATCAAACCCTAATGATGAAGAATCTGAAAATAAGGAGTATAAGTACACATATCATTTTGTACAGCAAAGGACAGAAATAGAGAGTAATTCTCGATATTGAACTTTGATTCAAATTATGAATATCAGATTGGAACTGAAATTGAATATGAATGGTTAAATAAGAGTGAGCCTCACTATTTAAAGCACAAATCTTATGATTGCAAGACTAGAAATGGGAACATTATACACTACAAAGTAGTTTTTTCCCTTTGTTATTGGGCACGAAATTTACTTTCATTCTTTGCAGGTCTTTAGATACAAATAACAAGTTTAGCTAAAGAAAAGTTATTTTTGTCTTTTGCATGTAGTAAGGACCCCTGAAAGCTATCTGCATTTTCTCATGTAATTAATTTCTCATGATTTCTGAAACAGGAAAAGAATGAAACTCTATTATTTAAAAAAAAATACATAACTCCCTCCAAACATTCTCAATACTGTCTAAGCTTCCTATAGCCTAATCGATACGTTACAGGATGCTATAGTATTTTTATTGTTTCCTTCATCTGGGATGACCACATTTCATCAGTGAATGCATATCAAATTCACAGTGATAAGAAGTATAACAGTATAACATTCACATGCATAATATTTGTAAAGCGGATTTGAATCTTTAATGTTTATATTAGTTTATACGTTAGTTGCTGTGATTAGTGAATTCCAACACCAAACTGGAAAGAGAAAGTTTAGGTTATATATTTGCATATGCTTTTTCACATGGGCATTATAAAAATTCAACTATAAGTTTAGTATGTAGAACCGAGAGCTTTTAGCAGTTTATTTAGCATGCCTTGGACAGGGTATCCTGCATGTTGCTAGTACTGCTGATTCATCTTAAATTGTTTCCATGTGAAGGTGCATTACAAAATAGTTTCATTCTGTTACTTTAGACAGGAAACACAGATGCAAATAAACTGTGGTAACCTCTTTTCCAATGTATTTTAATTCTCCTTTACTCTCAAACTTATACTGACTCAAAATTCACCTATAATGTAACTATGACAAGATCTGGTAATTACTGCACAAGAACTCTTACAAATCTATGAAATTCAAAGGTAAGTGTATTTTTTTTTTAATTATGAGTGAAACCCCCCAATTAAGGATCTCTAAAGACTACTGTGTCCTGACTCTGACATCACTCTCACCAGATTTATGGTGTAGGTCATCTAGTGCTTTTGACCCTTCACTAAGTTAATTTTTAAATTATATATTACATTTCTCAGATTTTAAATGGCTTTTGATGTCTTCATGTGAAACTAAGTAGTAACTGTAAAGCACTCGTAATAGATTTACACTGAACTTACTTGCTGAATTTCCATTGTCTACAGCCAGAATTCTGCAGTCAGTGAATTCTCAGAGTAGGGTCTACATCTATTTTTCAAAAGAAATTTTTCTCCACTGTCTTCTCAGGTAGCATATGTGGTGTGTATCGTGTCCAGGGGAAACAAGTCACTATTTCCTCCAAACATACAGAGATTTCCTTCAATGTCTGGCTGCAAAGAAACCACTGAACAGCAAGTTCTTTCTTGCTGCTGTTGTTTGTGTTGTAGCTAAGTGGTATTAGCTACGCTACGGTATCGAAGCACCCAGACAGCACAGCATACATTTATGTAAGACTAAAACCTCATCTGAGTAAAAAAGAGGATACTATTTTAACTGAAGTCGTTTCTAAATCAATTTGACTATATTGATGTAATTTTGTGGGAAAGAACTTTCTTTTATTCCATAGTTTGAATCCAAATTCCTCAGACTGTCTTCTTCATTTCCTTGTAGCTTTGCCAGACACCCTGGTTTGACCAAGACAATCCTAATTTCAGGCTGTTTGTCAGCCGTCTGAATGAGGAGTGCAACCCAGACCATTAAGTGTTCAGGTATGCTCAACCTGCACTAGCTGTAGCACAACTCAGTGGGTCATGCTACATACATTAGCACTTTGAGCTCAGCCTTCTGGAGGCAAAAATGATATATCCCTGCTAATGACTTGGTAGGAGCCAAGCTTCTACCACAGACAGCAACATGCCTGGAAGTGAAAGAGCGGGTGATACCCACATTCAGATCCCAATGAATCTGGTAAGTCTGCTTCTCATGCTGCAATGAGAAAGCACTGAATGTGCAGAACTGTCCAGGTTTGGACCTTAGTTTCCATATTTCCTGGAATCATGTACTCTCTTTAGCAGTTTTATGCTCTACATTTCAGAAGTAACCTTTCCTATTAGAAAAAGCAGTATTTAAAATGCATCAGTATTTTCTCTATAAACACAACCTTCCTTATTTCTCTATAATGTACAGTATTCCCCATGAGTTCTTTTTCCACATTGAAGAGGCCCATACCATCATTAGAATCCTCAAACTAGTGAGGAAATCTAAGACATTTTTGATGTGAGCAGGAAGTCATTATGAGCACTCCTGAATTCTTGGTTTTCTGTTGCCCCAAACAGCGCTGAAGCACTGAAAAAGTTACTTCACAGCAGTAGACATCTGACCTTCATTGGATAAGAAGGACTGCATTTTGGAATTACTTATTTGCTTGGTAATAGCTCTGGGAATCTCCTATTGTTTGTTTATTCCCCGAGTCTTTAACATAACTGTGTGCTCAGATTTGGTTAGGAGGTGTGAAAATTCCTTAGAGGGCGTTTTACTGGCTCAGTGAGAACACGCAGAACAGAGGCCGCCTTTGAATGCTCAGAGCCGTGTGCCACGACTGATGGCTTGGCAATTCCAGTGCTGCTCTCATTCTACTGCAGGTTGACAAGACAGAGGATGAAACTTTGCTCAGTGCTAGCCTCATACAGTTAAAAAATACTCGTGCCTTTGTGAGGTATAAGAGGAGGACTGTTTTTCAATTAATATATTCTTTGTTGGTCAAACGCCAGACTGTAACTGCATGTAGCATACTGGTATGTGCTTGTGTGTGACTTGTTTTTGTAAAATTTTCAAGAAAAGAGTATTCCTCTTAAATAGAGGCCACTCACCAAATCCAAAACACATTTAAAATCAATATACTGGTTTTCATTAATGCACATTGGCTTGCCCAGATACTGTACACTGCATTATGTGAAGTACCCTACGTACCTACAGGGTATACCTTCCTCATAATACTTTTTTTTGTATTTTCCTCTGGTGCTGCCATTCATAAACACAGAACAGACTCTTCACTACAAAGCTAATTCAGACCTTTTGAACTCAAGCCTAAAAGTTCTAGTTGAATGCAGATTAATATAAATATTTGTGCAGTTTTCCCCACCTTTATGAAAATGTAATTGTGAAATCCTAGCCCCACTAAATTTAAAGGGAGTATAGCCTGGGATTTCAATAGAACCAATTTATAAATTTAATTGAAGAACATTTCAAGAATATGTATTTAAAGAACCAGAAACAACTGTACTATTAAAGATAGGTAAATTAAAATAAAAGAAAATAAAAACACTTTCTGGGTCTTCCTAAGTCTAGAAACCAGAACTGTTTTGTTCATAGAGCATCAGAGAGAATGCAGATCATAATACTGGCTACTCATATTATTTAAAATATCTTAATTTAATGATTTTTAGAAACAACTACATATTCAGTGAAACTGTACTTTGTTTTACCACATAGCATATTTTTGGTCAATAATAACTAAATCATACTATTGCTAATGTACATCATGTCATATTAATTACTTATTTCCCATAAATATTTCTATTAAATGACATGCTGGGAAGAGAATATCTAAGAACAGGCAGGAGAAGAAAGAAAAAAAGCTGGTCGGCATGGGTGGTGAAAAAAACAAAAATCAAACAACGAAAGTATCATCAGAACTGGATGAAATTAACTATCTGATTGGAACTTCAGTAATACCTCCTCAAACACAGGACTGACCATAATTAACTCTTACCTTTGGGAATCACTATGTTCTATTAAATTATCATCTACCACCTCAAACATAAAAGGTATAGCCTGCAAGCAGGCTTGTAATTTTTGACATCCATTTTCACATGCCTTCCATGCAAAGTGAAAATAAACGCAAAGTCCAATATATTACAAAGGCCTAGAATGCAGATCTCTCACTGCTCAAAAGACTGTCAATGGATTTGTTTTGTTGATAATTGAAATGACAATAATTAGCTGTGAGGCTTTTCAGTTTTACAGCAGAACTGGAAAAGCTCTCATTGGGAGGACAAAAATATAAAAGAATTCTGGAAAAATTAGATAGTAGATGTCAGCTTATGCCAAAAGAAATGGCAGCTTGAAAACTGTTCTTTACTATATCCAGGTGCATAGATGATGTCACTGAAAAAAGGGAAGAGGAATGAGTACAAATATTTAAGTGCTTTCCTTGAGAAAGGAGAAACTTAAAAGCACACAACTGCAGTACGGAAGTGCTTCAGACTGACAGGTAAATAAAATATGTTCAAGATTGAAGGTTTAAAGCAAGAATCGTCTCTCTGAAAATTTTAAATTCTTCTAATTAGAGGTATGCAAAACTACAATAATCACTACTAGAAAAATACCAGAATAATTAAAATGGGGAAAAGAATCTATTAAATATTTTCAGAAGGTGTTAAAAAACATGGGGTTCCAAATTGTAAATCTGTCAAGGCCCACGAGAAGTTATAGTGTGCAATACTGTTACTCAGTTTCAAAGTAAACACATCTCAAACTGCCTGTAATGGCTAAAGACAGAAGATAAAGAGGAAAAAATCACCTATAAAATGGAGTGGGGAAAAAAGAAAAAAAGCTATACGTCTGCTTTATAGGTGAAAAATCAAGAAAATCATGTGTGGCCTTACAGACTGCAATGGAGATGCATAACTGCAAAACTGAATACTCTAATCAGACCCTGAATTTCTAAAAATCAACTTTACACATGTATATGTGCCAATGCTGGGTCTGAATTATTGTGTGATCTGAAAGTCCTGCCCTAATGCCTTAACTTGGTTTTCAGCTGAACCTCTGCATTTCTCACATCTTACCCTATCCTTTGCTGTTGAGGAAAAGGTTTGTATCCCTAAACATATTATGATTGCATATATGTGCAATCCATACATCCATCCTCCTCTGTGATCAGGAGGACTGTATGGATTTCATATGGATTTATGAATTCAGGTTGATTCCCATGTGAAATCTCTGAAGTCCAATAATGGCTGAAATCACACTGCAGTCTTACCTTCAGCAAAGGCATTAACAGGGATTCTTTCCCCAGCCTGTTTTTGTTAAGCTTATAGGAACTTAGTATCACTGAATGAGCTGAGGCTTAGAAAAACTTGACTGAAATGGGCCAAAGGATTCAAAAGTTACTAGAAAGGACAGACAGACAGAACAGACAGAGTGAAGGAATAGCATAATTTCCTCAGGAAAACACATTATAAAACAAGTGATAAGGCTGGAAACTAGGAATATTACGTGAGAGGAAAATGAAAACTAATTTATAACTTTTACTATGACATTCTCACTTGCACAGGTTGGAATGTTACCAGTTATATTCTACCAAAAAAGTATAGAATTCTCATATGAAGTTAAAATAGTAACAGTTTTCAAAACCTATCTTTATTGAAACAGTAGTGTGATAAACACAGAAAGACAATTCAGAGCATTAAAAATTATAATTTTTATTAAGGATTGACTGATGATAATGTTGTTTGTATTTTAAAACTAAATTGGTCCCATTTTTAGAAGGCGTATGTATATTTAACTTATTGATATTTCAACTGTATTTTTATTGTGTAACATGAACAGTCAATTTTTGTTTTTAAGGCACAATGAAACTTCATAGTTAATTCAGCCAGGTTTTAGCTAAAAATTGGCTGTGGATTTAATAAAAACCATTTCATTTTGTATTACTGATTTCTCTAAGTGAAATTATTTCACCTTAAGACATTGTTATTTCAAAAGGCATCTTTCAAGATCTGTCCTTGCTGGGTGTGAACAGGCCACTAGGTAAGACCAGCCAAAATAATGTAACAATGTTTGACAATTAATGCAATTACAATTTCTTGTACAGTGATTGCTGTCAGAGTAATTTCAACTTTATTAAGAATGCACCAAGCAAGCCATAACATTCTCATCTACTGCATATTTGACTGTTAACTAAAACAGTAATGTGAATCACTTCAGGAGATTTCTTTGAGAGTTTCCTTGACGTATTCATTATTCATAAATGCTACTTTTCCTTCTCTCCATCTCCCCTCTAGTTGATTAAAATGATGGGGGTTTTAGATGCAATGGTTCCAAGAAGCATGTGAAAGAGAAAGCACAAGATGCATGACTGGGAAATAATGCAGTCAAGTGTCTTCTGAAAAGCACTCACAATACAGATACACCTGTGTAAGCTGTATACATGTGGAGACAGTTACTTCAAAACTGTGCTGAAAGCCTATATTAACCCATACCTTCTTGTACTATTCATGAGATTTCAGAAATCAGATAAAACATTATTTTCTTCAAGAACTTGATTTTATACAAGCATTTTCAAGTTGTACTTCTTCTTACCTGTAGCAGAGCTGCAAACAAATATACTGCTATAAAGATAGGAGTTAAGGAAGTGTGGCCGCTTTTCATTAAGTGGATAGTGTACAAGAAAATCAGGTGTCCAGGAATCACCAAAAGAAGCAGAACTTGGGCTGATTTGTTATTTACTCCTACAATAAAAAAATCCAAAATTCAGTTAAGCTCTTCAATTACTATATCAGATTTCTATTAATTCTAATATAAAGAGCAGTTTTGGAATTCCACAGCATTGACTATGGTGGAACAGCAGGCATTATTTTCTGCTAAAAGACTCCTTGAGGATTTTCACAGGGGGGAAAAAAGCCACCTCTAGTGTCTGCCAGAAAATTTAAGCAGGGCCCTTCCAGAAGAGGGTGCAAACTGTCTGCTTTCCTTCTGTACTCATGTAATACCATCTACTTTTTTGGAGCTGCAGTGACCTCCTAAAGCCTTCCTAGGAAAGAGGATGTTTTGGACACCATATTCAAGACATCCTCAAAAGTACCTTATATTTCTAAAAAGTAATCCCACATTTACCACTCTCTCATCTGTTCCAATTCATTTCATAAATATGAAAGTGTAATACATGCTGTTGACACATCACATTTCACCACAGTTACCACATTATACGGAAAGGGAGCAATACAGTGGAGGAATAAGCTGTGAAGCAAGAATCTAGAAAGAAAATAGGAAATGGAAAGCAGGAACTTGGCTTAGTAATAATCTTAGATATAAAGTTTGGTCCTAACAGGAGATTGTTTTGAACTTCTGGAGTTAAGTGACAAAGGTTAGGAGCAGGTAAACAAGCTATGGAAAGATGACGGTTGAAATCCTTCTGAGTGGGTACCATAGCATCCTGCCTCATCAGTCCCTATCTTCGACCCCTCTACGCATCGCCTCCTGCAGGGAGTTCCTTGTGATTCTGACAGGCAAACAGCTCCAGGCAAAGGAAACTGCCAAGCCTCTGCTGCCTTTGAACTGCATACAAGTTCAGTTTGTTGCCTGTACTGGTGGTACAGTCTGGCATACAGGGGGAAAAAGAGGAGACATGAGACAGTAGTTTTAACAATTAACTGACTAATACATACCTGTACCATAATAGGTTCTGCATGGATAATAGCAACCCTTGGCTTCTTCTGGCAGCTCTCCAGGAATGCTATGTAAATGGAGGTAGGTAGAAATTCTGCTAGCTTGAATAGCTACTAGATTACCACCAATACCTGAAATACAAAAGGGAACAAGTGGTAAATTTTCAACTATTTTTTTCCTCTAGTAGGCAATATTTTTGCAAATTTACCAACTTCCTCTATGTTTACCACAGTCCTCTACATACAAAAGTCAAAAAGAGAAACATCTTTAGAATGTATATTAGTTATAGACAGGCTAGCACCAAGCATTAAAGCAAGTCAAAAAACTTGGGCTACAATTTGGTGTATCACTGGATATTTGCAATATCCAAATTGGAAATTTGGATATATGGAGATCAGTTTTAATTCATGATAAGTGCAAAAGATTCCTCCAAAAGGTTCAGTCTGATGCCTTCTTATAGGTGAAGCTCCCTTTTATTGCTCCCTCTTCTTTGGAAATCCTTCTTGGAACAACAGAAGTACTACATAGTTGTGCCACTGCTGGATTACCTTCCTAGGTCAGTATTGCTGGCAAGTATAAATAATGCAAAACAGATGCACTCGCTACCACAAGCATAAATGCAGATTTCACACACAGAATCATAGGGCTGGAAAAGACTTCAAGAGCTAATCTATCCATTCCCCTTTGCCACAAAGCAGGATTAACTATAATCTTCTGCCATTCATAATTCAGGCTGAAAGGACAAGACAAGTGTCTGAATAACTGATTTTTAAAAGAATGGTAGTGATGGAGATTCTACTTTCTCCATGACAACTGCTGAAATACTTCCCATTAGAAAAAGATTTCTATGAAACAAACCACCCTAGGATGCGAAGAGCGGCTGGCATTGTTACAAGGCCACTGGCTGTAATCTTTGAAAAGTCGTGGAGATCAGGGGATATCCCTGACAACTGGAAGAGCGCAAATGTCACACCCATCTTCAGCAAAGCATTTGACAGTTTCCCACAGCTTCCTCCTAGACAAACTGGCAAGTTACAGACTGCGAGATGGGTAGGAAATTGGCTAAAAGGTCATACTCAGAGGGTGGTGATCAATGTTTTTTAGAGGAGGCTGGCAGCCTGTCACAGGTGGGGTCCCCCAGGGATTGATACTGGGCCCCACACTGTTGAACATCTTCATAAATTACCTGGATGATGGGACTGAAAGCACCCTCACCAAGTTTGCTGATGACACTAAACTGAGTAGTGAGTTGGACACGTCAGAAGGGAGAGCCATCTTACAGAGAGACCTGGACAGGCTGGAAGAGTATGAAGTTTAACAAAGACAAGTGCAAAGTCCTGCACCTGGGACGACATAACGAAAGAGCCCAGTACAGGCTAGGATCTGTGTGGCTGGGGAGCACCTTGCTGAAATGGACCTGGGGATCCTGGTGGACGAGATGAACATGAATTAGCAGTGCACCGCTGCAGCAACGAAGGCACTGCTAGCAGAGATAGAGACGTGATCATCCCGCTCTACTCAACGCTTGTCAGGCCACACCTGGAGTATTGTGTCCAGTTCTGGTCCCCACAATTCAAGAAAGATGTGGACAGACTAGAAAAGGTTGAAAGGAGGGCCATGAAGATGATCAAAGGGCTGGAGAACCCGCTTTATAAGGAAAGACTGAAGGAGTTAGGTCTTTTGTCCCTGGAGAAGAGAAGGCTCAGGGGAGACCTCATCACAGTTTTCCATTACTTGAAGGGCAGCTACAAAGAGGATGGAGGCTCTCTTTTCACAAGGAGCCACATGGAGAGGACACGGGGCAATGGGTACAAGTTGCACCAGAAGAGCTTTCATCTCAATATAAGAAAGAAATTTTTTACAGTGAGAACAATCACTCATTGGAACAACCACCTTAGGGACATGGTGGAATCCCCTTCACTGGAAGTTTTCAAGACGTGACTGGACAGGGTGCTAGCTAATCTCATCCAGGCTCCCTTTCCCACAAAAGGTTGGACCAGATGATCTTTGGAGGTTCCTTCCAACCTAGGCTGTTCTATGTTCTATGAATTTTTACTTCAGTGAATAGAAAACTAAACCAACTTGTTATATCTACATTACAGAATGCAGTGGCACTAGCATAAAATTCTCCTATTGTTATTATACTCTAGAGTTGTCTACTTGCATATCAAGCACATGCTTTCCCCACCCCACCCCCAGATGCTTTACATAGCAATGGGTTGCTCTGAAAAGATACGATTAGGCAGAAGTAATGCAAATCTTGTCCCCACTTCAGAAAGAGAAAGCCCTTGTTTATTGTAGTTGAATTGATTTGTTTGCCTGATGCTTAGGGCTTTGTTTGGTTGCAGAACAAATATCTGTGGTCACCAGACGACACTATTTGCCAAATCCTTTTGGTGCCTATGCAATGGTTAGGACAAACATCTAATACTACAAACTCAAAGAAGATTTCCTGCCTCACCGCTGCTTAAAGACAGTTAATGGCTGAACCTAACAAGGAAGTAGGACTTTTAAGCAAAAAGCTTCAAATACAAATCAGGAAATGAGGTATTAGAAAAAATCATGGAGTTGGCAGAAAGGACTGTTCATCAAACTTACCTGCATCTTCCCAGTCAGGAGATATAGGGACAAAATATGAACTACCAAAAGGTTGAGTCAGTGTTTGCAAAGGAAATTAAAATAACAGTAGCTTTTTTCCAATGAACTACAGAGAAGTAAAATAAGGGATTTATCTAAACTACAAAAGAGGTTTAAACAGATTAAACCCAATCTAAGTAGGGTCCAAAGTCTGTCCTTTGATGGAGAACAATAAGTTTGAGACTTCTGACTAATGAGAATAAGGTATGGAAAGGGAAGCAGAACTAAAATTAAGGATCAATGCACTACATTTGGATGGGGATCAGATAATTTCTGTGACCAAATTACGAAAAAGCTGTTACGTAAAACTGCTTCTTAATAAAGCTACAAAGCTGGGGATTGTGCCATATGACTACAAAATATGAAACAGTTTCTGCTTAAAAAAGAGGGGATAAAAGCAATCTGGGTAATTGCAAGCAGGCTAACAACTGCAATAACTGATATATTCAAAACAATATTAAAAGAAAAAAACTACTAAACTCTTCTCTCACTATCCATATCTCTTATAGCACTATGAGAAGAAATAAAAGATAGAAGTAAATAGGGCTGTTTTTCAAGGTATGTTTTGAGGTTAGTAGCAATGCAACTGTAAACCACGTTGGCACAAAACCCCCTAGATTTCAAGTATTTCCTAAGCTGTATGCAATTTCCTCTTCTGACTGATAATTATCTGCTTCAACAAATTCAGACAATCAGAAATATGACAGATGATCTGGACCTCTTTCCCTAATTAATAACAAGGGAAACAGAGTGAGAGAAAAGAATTAAGGAAAATGGAAATTTGCCCATTTGAAATGGCAATAAAAAAACTGTCTGGACAACAGAGACATGTACAAGTCTATGAAAGAAGGTATAAGATTGGTTGTCAATCCTTTGATGGATAGCTATTAATCACAAATCTTTTTACTTTTATAACCATCGTTTAGAGAAAGTATGCCCCAAGCCCTATTGTGCATGTAGATAACAAGAAAAATGATTGAAAAGTATTAAAAACAATTCTAAAACAAACTGGCCAGCCATGGGACACTGGTAAAAGGAGGTGATATCTGCTCTGCAAAGGAAGCTGACATGCTAACCAAAACAGCCAGTGTGGAGTGTGATTTCAGGGGGTATAACATTCTCTTTTCTATTTTAATTACAGCTAAGTTGAACACATACAATCTATTTTAGCTAACTGAAAATGCAATATTCATACGTTAAGCAAAATTATTTTAAATTTCATTTGGTCTGAGTCTCAACAATCTAATATCAGTGGTATATTTTTAACACATAGAAGACAGGCAGGTGTACTGAAGTGTAAAAAGCTTCTAGAATTCATACATCCTGCTCAGTCTCAACCAGGTGACAATGTATGGTGATGGACACCAGCAGTCACACTGTCTTTTAGTTCTGTCCATTCATCTACGAATTCTTCCTTCTAATTATTTTTGAACCTTTGGGCCAATTTCAGCCACATCTGACACAAGAATAGAGATACTAACTACCTCCAAGTACAGTTAAACAAGCTAACAAAAAGGAAACAGTGGCTAGGTAAATAAAAAGAAAGATTCAAATCCATGCCCTCAGTGAGAAAAAGGCAGTAATACGAGCTGCATAGTTAACAGCATAAGCATGCCAACTGGCCAGTCAGCACCTAGCTTGGAGCTAGGCATGGTGCCTCTTGCTCAGCCAGTAGTTCAGTGACACCGAAGAGGTACGATGATGTTGTGGAAAGCAGAAGGAGAATGGAGAGAAAGTTGTGAGCAGTGGTTATTGCAGAGGCATGAGGCCATAGGAAACACCAGGGGTTGAAAGGGCTATCCAGTGCTCTAAAACCTCAGGATACAAATCAGCACGGAATCAGGTTTCATCATTCTGCTAGTCATAGAATAACTTGTATAAAGCTGTGCTTGCATTGAATGAATCACTTCAATATGCACAGAGATACTCCGTTTGTTTTGTAACAGCAGTTACTGTGCATGTGAAGTTATCTCGGCAATATCAGATTAATCAGATCCCTGCAAGAAGCAGAAAACAGATAAAACTGCGTAGGTGGACAAGATGTCAATACACAAAATTGTTAGCTTCTCGGCATCTTCTGAATGCATAAAATGGTCATGTGCTCAGTAGCTGCTCATATTCTGAAAATCTCTGTGGACATACATGAGGACGGTTTACATGAACATTTAAGTCAGAAAATCTTTTTTCCTGGAAAACAGTATTGCAGTCATCATAGCAAATACTTTATAATAAAGACTAACTTTGTTAGCTTCTTTTCATTCTCATGAGAACTAAACACAGAGGAAAATAATTTCTTTCAAAAGTAAAATCCTGCAACTGTTACAGCATTCCTCTCAGAACAACAGATGTGTTTAACTTCAATATGAGAGTGCTACTTTGTCAATAAGCAGAAGAGACTTCTGCTAAAGTGTGAAGGATGTCATGCTGACTTACAACATTAAAAGAAAATTGAAAACCTCATCATTTTATCGAGCCAGTTAAGGGCTAAGCAAGAATACTTCTTCTGAAAATTATCATAGTTCTTTTTTGTCTAACAAGCACAGAAAACCGTATTCAAAGTAGAGCCAAAACCATGGCATGTATTTGCGAATAGGCCTACAGGCATGATTCTATTAATCATTATCTGGAAAAAGGACTTTTTTCTAATAATAGAAGTAACCATGCTATTTGCAAAACCACATTAAAAGTACTTTACATCAATGCATCTTAAAGAATATTTCAAAGCGAATCTGTGTCTCATAACCCTCATTACAGGTTAAAAAAAAAAAAAAGTTCAGGGAAGCTAGATGGGTGTTGCTGATGCAGACTAGTCTGAGACCATCCAATGGTCTGGGTAACACACCGGGATGTTTTTTTCCTCAGATCTTATACTGCATATTTTGACAAACAGGGTAACATTTTCCAGGGAAAACTGGGAGGAGTGGCTGATAAGACCAAAGGGTTGTACTGCCATTCAGAAGGAACTGGATAGGCTGGAGAGTTGGATCGAGAGGAATCTCATGAAGTTCAACAAAAGGAAATGCAAAGTCTTGCATGTGGGTAGGAATAACCCCATGCACCAGTACAGGCTGGGAACTGACCATCTGGAAAGCAGCTCTGCAGAGAAGGACATGGGGGTCCTGGAGGGCAAGAAGTTGACCAGGACCCAGCAATCCACATTTAGGGCAAAGGTCAACAACATCCTGGGCTGCATTAGGAAAAGCATCACCAGCAGGCCAAGAGAGGTGGTGCTTCTTCTGTACTCTGCACTGGTGAGGCCACATCTGGAGTACCATGTCCATTTCTGAGCTCCCCGGTACAAGAAATGGACTCACTCCAGTGAGTCCAACACAAGGCCACAGGGACTGCAGCATCTTTTATATGAGGAGAGGTTGAGAGCTGTGACTGTTCAGCCTGGAGAAAAGAAGGCTCAGGAGGATCTTATCAATGTGTATAAATACCTGAGATGAGGGATGAAGATAAGGGAGCCAAGCTCTTCTCAGTAGTACCCACTGACAGGACAAGAGGCAATGAGAAAAAATTGAAACAGAAGATATTCCATCTGAACACAAAAAACTCTACTTTTTTTATGGTGAGGGTGGTCAAACACTGGAACAGGTTGCCCAGAGAGATTGTGGAGTCTCCATCTGTGGAGATATTCAAAACCCTACTGGACACAGTACTGGACAACGTGCTCTAGTGGATCCTGCTCAAGCAGGGGGTTGGACTAGATCTCAAAAGGTCCCTTCCAACCTAAATGCTTCTGTGATTTTATTAAAAAGTAAATAAAGCCACCTCTTCCTCCCAACTCTATGTCAGCTATGTTTCAAATGAACAGAGCAAGCACTCCTTGCTTATTGCTTTTGGAGAACAGATGTATCCATCTAACATTAGTTAAGGACTCTAAATTTTGAAACTTGAGCAGACAAGGTACTTGTCTTCCTGTGATTTTCCAAGGTAGCTCACCGTCTTTCAGACACTGTTGGGAGCCCCTTGCTCAAGGTTTTAGTTTATCTGCAGAAGGTGAGGCACCCAGAATCAAGGTGTTCCAAAGCCAAAGTTCATAGTAAATGCAGCCCTCTAGGTTGTATATTAACCTATCTGTAAATGCTCCATGGGTAGAATTGGTATAAATTATGATGCAGTCAAATAATACTACTACTATTCTTCTTCTCAGACCTCTAATTCAATGCCACAAAGTATTGCCTAAATAAACATTACTCTGATATTTTGTTTTATCCTTAGCATATAATGAATGCTTGATAGTCTTATTTAGTATCCATTATTCAAAGCTTGAACTGAATAGAGACTTACTAGTTTCCTTTCTGCTTTTCAGTGGTGCTTGTCACTATAAATCTGAATGCTTTACAAACATTAATGCATTTATTTTTAAAACATACCTGTGAAGTGATATTTTTGTACTATCTGCAAAGAGGATTTTTCAGTTTTGGATACCCAATGTAAAATATTTAAGTGTTTTTTTTCCAAAATGTTTACGTATTTTAAGCAGATTTCTCAATTATTTCATTTGTACCAATGAATGTTTAGTATTTCTGCAGCTCAGATCCAGAATCTCTAATCAGGGATTCCAGAAAAAGAGAAGAATTAAGTTACTACTAATCAGTAAAAGATCTGGTTTAAGGTACTTGTTTAGCACCAGGGGAGAACTGTACGAAAGGCAAGAGCAATTTCCCAAAGCAGTATTCAACTACCTTATTTATAAAGTCACCTCCTCTCCTGTAGGTCCCCATCTCATTCTTCCTTTTCTTCTTTTTCTTAAATACATATAAATGAATACGGGTTCCTGCAGAAAACTGCCTCCTATGAAAGTACTGAGAGCACAAGATAAAGCCTACATACTCAGCTTTAATGACCAGTGCCACAACTGTTCACAAGACTATAAAGAACAGCTGCATGATGGGGCACACAAATAATTGTGTAAGAATGGGCAAACCATATGCATACCAATTCATTGAGATTAAAGATTTTTAGAAATCCAGTTCTATGGAGAGAGATTAATCAGCCACAGAATACTGTGTTGTTCCCAAGCACCTACAATATAGCTTGTGCAATGGGACTAAAATCAATTAATAGCCACATAAGGGGAGAATTAGGCCAACACAATTCCCAAACTGATTTTTCTTGTAAATCTACCAAGAGAAGGAAGGCAAGAAGATTCTCACTTTTGCATGCTCCTGAGCACAATCCATAGTTCAAAATAGTCAGTTTTGCCAATTAGTCTTTTTGGAGTTCAACAACTTGCTTTTGCATGTCATTTGTATTATAAAAATGAAATAAAAAAGAAGGAAAAGAATCTTAGTTACAATAGTGACCAAAAGCTCTAAATTGTTGAATGATCATATTACCTTTCAGAAAATTCAAGATCAATATTTGCTCTGACCTCTCTACCACTAACTTCAAAAAAATCATGTTTTATGCAAGTGAAATACTTAGATTAGAAGCCTAGCTTAACTAGCTACCTTTTTATGTTGTTTTTTCATCCATATTTCTTCTATCTTCCTTTTTACTTTGTAGCATTTCTTTTAATACTTAAAAATGTTTGGGGGAAAACAGTTGGAATTATTAGCTTTTCCTATATAGATGTTCTTTAAGGGAAGTCTTTGAGACAACATTATCTATGCAAACTATTACATCTTATGTTTGATTTGACTCATAAATCATTTCTTTCCTATGCCTAATAAAAAATTGTTCCTTGACTGTCAAAAAATGAAAATATTCTGGATACAATTTTGTTGTGAAAACTAATGATTACTGAAATCTTCTAAAAAATTTACAAGTAAGACTAAAAGAACGAACACATATCTATAATAGAATAGAATATGCAGATTTACATGTACAGGTTAGCAACTAAAAAGCAGTAAAACTATCACCCAATAATGCGTCAGAAGTAAATATCCAAAATCAAAACCCTCCTCCTTTTTCATGCCAAAATAAAGACTGAATTATAAAGTTCTCATACAGTATAGGTTCCTTCTGAGACTATCATATTCTTTCCAATTCAGGATGCAGAAAAATTAATTTGCTACCCGGCCAAATTGCTCTACTAACATACAGGTACACTAATGTTTTCCTTTGTAATTTACAGAGGCAAATTTCAGATGCTCAGCTGTCTGAAACAATAGTTATCTTCTAATCAAAGCACTACTCTGTTGTGTAAAAGCTGACAGTACAACTATGCTATAAGAGATTAAAATATATAGTTATTAAAAAATGTTGGTTTTTTTTTTTGAGGAGGAATGGTTTCTGGGTATTCTCTTTCCATATTCTCCAAAAAAATTTACAGCAAAAGCTCTCTGAAAAACCTGAAAGTCTGTCATTCAATTTATCCTACTAATAGATAAAAAAGGTATGGTTTGGGGAATATATTACATAAGCTTAACTTTCATCTCCCAGACAACAGACATTCAGTAAGTTTTGTGTTAAATTTTCTCATATGGGTTTCTCATATTCCTTGATCTACATTTATTCCCTCCAGATATCAAATACTCTTACAATATGTACAGCCAAAGAGTAAGAAATATTATAACAGGTTTGTGTTACCCTTGAAGAGTATTGCTTCAAACCATCTGCAAAGGCAAGTTTTTCTACATAAAGCCTGCAAAGCATTTCTGATTTTCAGGTGTTTTCAGAATTAATTTGCAGAACCTCCATTCTACAAGATGCATAAAAATGGGGTAAAGTCTACCAACATGTTGGTTATTATGCAGTAATTCCTGAAATGCAAATACTTAGAACATATCTCACAATGTTTGTCTAAGCATACAACGAAAATGGAGAGGAAAGTGGCTCTATCTGGTAACTGCACCTTAGTTCATTTCTGCTGCATATTCAGAAGCATATAATTGTTTAAGGCATTACCTTTTTTCTGCACAAAAGGAACTCAGCTACTTGCAAATTGCAATTCCTGAGCTGAATTCAACACGCTATGATGCTGTAAGAGGATTTGCAAATTTTAACCATCTCATCCATTAGAAAACATAAAGATCAACTTAAGTATCTAGGCTGAAGCACAGGCACGCTTGGACTTAGTTATTTTATTCAGAACTTCAGTACATGAAACACAGACATCTAAATCTCAAGTAGTTTGTAAGTACCACAATGGCTGAAACCTGAAAATGATTTATTTATTCTTAAAAAGCAGAGTTACAATGTAACCCAACCAACCAAAGAATTAAAAATAATGATTCATCTCAAGAAATGTGTTTAACAGGGGAAAAATGAAAAAGCATTTGTGAAATACTTCTGGCCACCAGCAGTAAAGCTGACTATAAATGCCTGTCTGCTTAAGAACTATTTTAATATTCTTGGCAAATATTTGCAGTTATTGTTAATAGGTAGGAACCTTTGAGGTTGCTCAAATTGCAGACCAATATTTCTGAAACCAAAAGATTTATGGCTCCACACTGTAACATATGTGATGAAAGTAACGTGTCTCACATCTAAGAATATGCAAACCATCTAGACAGAAGCAGGTTGAAAGCTACTTAATGGCGCACACAGGAAGCCTAACACCTGACAACTTTGTAGTGCATACTGTTCAGGATTTTGAGATACGACAACTGGCACTGAAAAAAACAGTGACAGCTTGAAATCCTGGACAAATTTACATTGTCCTCAAATTTTGGCTGAACACAATCCCAATAGGTTACAATATTTCTTTCAGGTTTCCCTGGTTTCTTTCAGGTTTTCTGTCATAGCAGCAACAAACTTTAAGGTAAGAGAAAGGAAAAGGCATCTGAAAAGCATTTTGAGGGTGAAACCCTCAGTTCCTTTCACTACTTAGGCTTACAATGAGAATTCCAAGGCCAAGAAAGCACTGGTAGAGAAGGCTTTCTGCAAGAGTAATATTTAAAAAGCCATCTGTTAAGTGGTCTAGCACACCTTTTATGTCAGTAAATGAGTGTCAACAGATGTGCTTTTTTAACTGAAAGATTTCCTAAACCTCAGTTTACTATGCTATACTGACCAGCAATATCAAAAGGTGCCAGCAGAATTATGAAACCCAAGAGAGGCTAATCTAACAGCAACCAAGAAAATCACCTACCTACAATTTCCTTTTCCAGGAGGTGTACCATAAAACAGGCCCACTCTGCATCCTCTACACAGAACATATTTTCTCCGTATTTTCCAATAGAAATGCCTCTATCCTTAGAATTCTGAGGGCTGAGGGGGTTAGCACATGCACATACAACTCTTACACATTACTCCCCCCTGCTCTTTTGTGGATGAGGGAAAACCAGAATTCCTTAGTGCTTCTGTTGTTACCCAGTGGCACTGCAAAAGCATTATCACTATTGGTAGTAACAGGCCATGGACTTCAGCCTAACTTTACCTTATGCTACAATTGCAAGACTCTAGTCTTGGCCTAGTAGGCTTGTTGCGAGCTTGTTATGAGCTCCAAAATGGAGCTTGGTATGAGGTTTCTCTTCTTACAATGTAGTTTAAGTTTGGGATAATAGCAAAGGTCCTGAAAATACGGACACAGGACTATAAACAACCCACTGATGGTCCACTACTAGTCACTGAAGAAGTTTAAACTTTGAGAGCTGGGAAAAGACTGCTTTATGCATAACAAGAAAAGGAGCTAAGCATGAAAAATCCAGATGAACAATGGAGTAAGGCACCCGGTGTGGCTTGGAAAGTAACATTCTCAGGCATTGCATAATAGTCCAGGGGGTACATGACAAAGGCTAAGAACAGTCTAGAAATACAAAACTTCTTATGAAAAAGCAACATTTTGAATGCGGGTCGTACAATCATCACAGGAATCATCACCACAGGAGCACTGTGGGATTGCCACAGCTACAAGCATGCCTCTTGCTGTCCCTGCCTTCCTGAAGGACTCTTTCTCTCCCTTCCTGCTCCAATAGCCCCAGCTTTCCCTCTCTTCCACCTGCCTAATTCTTCAAGGATCTTCTGACCTGTCAGCTAATCATCCAGGGCTACGTATAGCTTTTGGCTAGTTCTTTTTCTCTAAAGATAGTTCAAAAGAATGTATGTACATTGCCTTAATTCTGTTGATAAACTTATGAAAGAAAATAAGAAACAAAGTGGTACATTTACCCTTTTCTCTAGAGGAATGTTTATAGTAAGCTGTCATTCTTAGCAATTAAAATTATTTACTTAAGTCCAATCATTAGCTAAAAATGTTAAAAAGGTAAAATGCAAACACACAGGCAAATCCAGGTTTCACAGCCAATTCCTGTGAAAGAAAATGACCTTGAATAGGATACATAGTTCCAGTTACAAGAGCAGTCCATAACTGCTACCGGGTAAAAGACCATCATCATTGCAACATCTGGTAGGAGCATGAGGCCTTGAGAAAGGCATGTATCCATGAGACTTGTATCCATTGTAGGTAGCAAGTCTAGAATAAGTGAGTCTATAGAGAAAAACCAGAAGTATTCTGGTACTGTACTGGACCAGAAATAGAAGCCTATGGGGAAACAGTAAGAAACAATCACCAGACAGTTGTTGGCTTTTGTAATCAAGGGATATCATCTAGGAAAGCAGGACCACTGGTAAGAGTACTGGTTTGGGTACACCTGCCTAAAAAGAAAAACCAATCCTCTTCTCTTAGGAAGCAAATCCAGGGGTTACCAAAAAGGACTATTATAAGAAAAAGTTAGAGATATAAAGCTGAAAAAAGTTGAAGATCAACATGTCTGCCCTGCTCTTTAGGCATTTGGAAATCAAAATGGACACACACAAAAGGTAGATGCAAGTACTTGCAATTTTGAATTAATATAAAGGCGAGGCACAGGCAAGGAAGCATAAAGGCTGAAGTGTAAAGATTAATTTACAGTTAGCAAGGAACACAAGTGGCAACACAGAAATGTTTCATATTAAAAGTAAGAAGAAAGGAAATATAGGACCTTAACGGGAAAGAACAACAAGCAACATGCTCTACGGAAGATTGAAATACTCAGTTCCTTTTGTCTACTGCCTTCATAAAAATGGTGATGTCTAATCACAAACTGATATGTATTAGGGCCTGAGGGTAAGTTAAATTCAGTGCACCCTTAGAGAGCTAGATGAACAATCCATGAATTATCAGTGATCATTTTTGCAAACTGATTATCTTGGAGGTTAGAGAATACCAGAGGGCTGTAATGGGGAAAACAGAAAATATATCTTTAAAAAGGGCCAAAAAGGATGATCTGGGGAATCTGTATATCAGTGAAATTTATATTCCTACATAAGTATTAGAACAAATTATTAAAAAGACAATTTATAAGCATCTAGAAGATAAGAAAGCTGTAAAACGAGAGCTAACATGAATTTGCCAAGAACATGCTTCTGTCAAGACAATACAATTTCCTCCTCTAACTGAACAGCTTGCCTAATGGTTGCAGCATCAGATATACTAACTCAACTGTAGTAAAGCTTATCAAAATGTTTTGGTGCTATGCCATGCTACATTTGCATTAGCAATGTGATTCAAAACTAAAACCTAGTGTCCATATTAACATTTTATTGTCAAGGTGGAAAACAAGTGGTCATAATTCATTTATTTGATAGCTTAGAAAACAGAATAAAATATACCCATATGGAATTTGCAAAGGTCACATTAAGTCAAAAGCACTTTGTAAGCCAAAAATTAGAAGTCAGAATCATCTTGGTAACTGGAGAAATGGTTTAAAAATCAACAATACATAAAAATGCAAAATAATATAAGAAATCAAATGGAGAAATACAAAAGGGGAAAAGAACAGCTAGGCAGCAATACAGTGGGAACAGATCTGGTGATTATAATTATTGCAAACGAAATACATATCAAGCCAGTGATATTGTAGGAAAAAAAAAAAGCATTTTCAAACTGCATCAGTCTAATAATATATTAACTGTTCTTATAAAATTTGCCTTGTTATCATTAGAAGATAGAATACTTAAGGACCAAATTTTCACAAATACATTCTTATATGCCTGGGAAGTGCATACCAAGCATGGGAAACAACACATATTTTTCTTAAGAAATCTACTTTGCTATTTGCCTGTAGCATCCCTGTTAGTTCTTATAGCTATGTACATTACGTGTAAATAGTAAATTACTGTTTTGAAAATTTGTCCTTGGATGTTCATAAGAAAATCCTTTGAAATAAAATTTTATCTACATTTTCCTCAGCCATAACCATTTCAATATAATATTTGATCATTTAATATTTGAATATACTACTTAATATTTGAATATACTACTTCAATATTTACACTTTCAGTTTCTTAATGCATACTTTAGGATCCTACTTCTCACATTCTCTATCATGTTTTAATGGTTGTAGTAAATAAGATCAGGAAGCACTCCTTAGGTGTTCAAATCAACAACTGTTGACATCAAAATCAAAACTTGAAATTAATATACAAGATAGTAATTAGCATAACAGAAATTTACTGTAATAGACTTTTCTCAAACCAAGGTATATCAATTGATATATAGTAGCACATAATCCTGTCAGAGTCTTACCATTAATTACTGGGGTGTAAACAACAATTCCAACTAAGTTAGGATCAGATACAGTTGTGTCCAGAATAAGGCCACCAATACTGAAAAACAAAGTACAATATTTAGAATAAGGCAAGCAGGTACATTAATTAGTATTTAAAAACTTTTTTAGCAATCTGTCTTAGAACATCTTCAAGCCACAACTTTCTTCTCAATTCGTCTTTCCCTCCGCCCCATTATCTCGTTCTCAGCTACAGACTAACATCGCTACAGTTTATATATTAAAATCAACTTCTTCTATAACAAAGACCATAGAATTTCAGCCAATCACTCCACTTTTAAGATTCATAACTTTCATTGGATTAAATAATCTCTTAGCTCAGTGTATAATCTGCATTGGAAACTGCAGGAGATGAATAGCTCACCATTTCCTTCATTTGATATGGCACACTTCTGCTCAGTCGTTGCCACAAGCTACTGCTGGCTCCCACACACATTCTCATCTGTGACTTAACTTTTTAACTCCCTCATTTTGGGAAGATTAAAGTTTATTCACACTCTACATTCTAGAGGCTCCTTAAATGTTTCTTTTAAGCACAATCAGGTGTTAAATAAGATATACAGAGACACAGGATGACTATCAAGACGAAGCAAGACAAATAGACCTACCTGCTTATAACCATGGCAGTTATAACAGGCTCCCATCCTGAATGGAGAACAGTTCTGGTAGCTGGGTGTTTGGCAGCTATGACAATCCCCATCGGAGTCAGAGCCAAAAAAAAGGCACCAACCAAAGGAGATACATAGTAATATGTCTCTAAAATAAGAATATAGAAAAAAACCAAAAAACCCTGTTTTACTTTCAAGACATTCCTATATGTTTTTCCTAATTTAGAACTCTAAAATAAATTATAATCTACATCATGCCATTGAGGAATTTTAATAGTCTTTATCACTACTGTACCTAAAGTTTCAACTACTGCACTAAACAATATGGTTAACATCTGCCATCTGTGATTGCTGTCTCCCATCTTCTCAAGGACAGAACTATCTGTACAAAGAAGGAATTTTGAAGAGGATTTTTGTATGATGCTTTATGATAAAAATGCAATAAGGATGTGGAATATAAAACATTATTTTGTAACATATCTACAAAAAAGAAGAGAAACTGAATATATTGAAAATGCATTTTGTTTATACACAAATTCATAGCATATGTACACCCCCTTCTTTCCAAAGCACAGATAATATGGCAATCTTCCCAGAAATAGTATACCTAAAATGATGCAAGCACAATGTGTAATATTGAGACAGTTATATCAGTAGCTCAGTTGTTTTATAACCAGTCTGAGTCTGAAAATTCACAGCCACAATTCTGCTGCTTGCACCTATCCATCAGAATTGCATCATATTTCATAGGAACACAACTGCAAACACCAGTGAGTACCATCATAAAGCTGAGCTTTTAAGGCAAACAGCTGCCTCCACAGAAAGAATACTATTTTTTTGGATTACTTGGTTTTATAATCCCATCCACACAGAAGCTATTACAGTGATCCAAGACTTCCTAATTCAACAGTGAGGTAAATAATGGAAAATTTATCCTAATGGCAAATATATAAACTATGCAAACATTTCACTTTTGCATATACTTAGTTTTATGAGAAATGCAGTCATGTATTTAATGTTAAATACATTTTGTCTAAAATTCCAGAATTTGGACAAGTGTTAATGCAAAATACATTTTAAATTAACAGGTTGAAGTAGTTAGTGTAGAATACACAAACGCTGTACCAAAGAAGAATATTTAGTATATAAAAAAGTATTCTCACCATGCAGCTTATTACAAAGGCAGCAAATTCAAACAATTACTACTGTGATGTTATCTTGGTGGAGCTAAAATTACTCCTGGAAGAATTGCTGTAGAGTTTTTAGAAGTTACTATCCTTCTGCATTGACTGGTAACAACCTCTGCAGCAGAGCCAGCAGAAAAGATAGTAAGATACCTTTCACTGCATAAGCTAAAAGTGATAGCCAAAAGCTATTAGAATGAGAATGAGACAAAGCCCAAACCAGAAGTAATTTTACAGTATATTATCTCCTTCTTCCTTTGTGGTGCCTTTTTTCCTCCTTTCTCCTCTTTCCATGAACAAAGAGGCGGGCCTAATGTAAAGAGTTCTTACTCAAAAGAGTACACACAATACGTGATTCCTTTATTTCATAATTATAGTTTTATCAAACTTAATAAAAAAGACAAAAATGTACTGATGTAAAGTTCTTGAACTACTTACTGCCCAGGTAAATGCATCCTTCCCTCCACTTGCAATGAAGAAAGATCCCTGTGTGCACTAAAATTGGTCACATGGAAAGGCATCATTCATTCTACATCTATTTATTAAAATTTTGAAACTCCTCTCCTTTTCCCCTCTCTTTTTTTACCTTTTTTTTCCCCCAAGACA
This sequence comes from Gymnogyps californianus, assembly GCF_018139145.2. Taxonomy (NCBI): domain Eukaryota; kingdom Metazoa; phylum Chordata; class Aves; order Accipitriformes; family Cathartidae; genus Gymnogyps; species Gymnogyps californianus. Next base: position 157,610,540 of record NC_059471.1, read on the forward strand.
TAAATCATACTGTATCCCTGCTTTTTCTTTCTCCCTCTCTGCCTGTTCCTCTCATATGGAACCAAGGTGAGGCATAGCACGCACCAGATGCCCAATAACTGATTTAAAGGTCAGAATGAGAGAATAGCTCTAATGTCGTATATTTATGTCCTGGTTTTGGCTAGGACAGAGTTAATTTTCTTCCTAGTAGCTGGTATAGTGCTGTGTTTTGGATTTAGTAGGAAAATAATGTTGATAACATGCTGATGTTTTTAGTTGTTGCTAAGTAGTGTTTATACTAAGTCAAGGATTTTTCAGCTTCTCATGCCCAGCCAGCAAGAAGGCTGGAGGGGCACAAGAAGCTGGGAGGGGACACCGCCAGGACAGCTGACCCAAACTGGCCAAAGAGCTATTCCATACCATATGACATCATGCCCAGTATATAAACTGGGGGAGCTGGCTGGGAGGGGTGGATCGCGGCTGGGGAAGTAACTGGGCATCGGTCAATGAGTGGTGAGCAATTGCATTGTGCACCACTTGCTTTGTATAGTTTAATTCTTTTAGTATTACTATTGTCATATTATTATTATCATTATTATTGTTTTTCATTCCTTTCTGTCCTATTAAACTGTCTTTATCTCAACTCACAAGGTTTTTTTCCTGATTCTCTCCCCCATCCCAGGGGTGGGGGGGCAGTGAGCGAGCGGCTGCATGGTGCTTAGCTGCCGGCTGGGGTTAAACCATGACAATTTAGTAAAATATAAAAGGGCACAAAATAAGTTCCAAGTCTGCCACATTTTTGGAGAGGTTGCCAATTTTATTAAAAGATAAAGTCTACTGGTCAGGAAAGATCCTCTGTTGCAAACAAACATTGAACAGCAAAATACAGATGCAATGGTGAGCATTACCCTAATTAATCACAAATTTTTGAAATTCTTTCACTTGTGCATCAACAATTAGCCCACTGTACTCTTTATTACAAGACTTCTACCAACACAGGAAAGGAAATTAAAGTTCAAAAAAGTATGCCTTTTACCATAATTTCCTTTTTAATCCCACTAACAACTAAAGAACTTGTTAGAATGTGTTCATGAAAAAAGGGAGAGTATTTAACTATCTGCTCCAGTCTCCAAGCTTGGGGAGCTAGTCCAAGAATGTAGTCCAAGAATTACAAAGAACCCTAAAAATAAGTAAAGTATATCATATAATTCTTTTCTCCTGGGGGGGGGCGGGGAATGCACGTAGATAAAACTGAAATCAGTCCAGCAAATGACCGATGAATACTAACCAAGAATTATTTAATAGGTAACTTCTAAATAAATAGTAAAATATAAAATATACATACACATGTCATCCTGCCACAGAAATGTTTTGTAAGAAGTTTATAAAAAAGGAAAAAAAAAATATAAGAAGACAGTCTTGCTAGTGTATGATTCATGAATTATAACCAAAATAAATATAATTTATATCTACAGTGCAACAGGACCATTTCAGAAGTCAGCAAGTAGCCAGAAGCAAGGGCAGCTTTACAAATCTTAGAAAACATGACTAACCCATGGCTGATTATTAAACCTTTCACTAGTTGAATTCAACGTATTTTACATTAGTTAACAGCAGCTACAGGAAAAAAGGAAATATGCATCCATAAAATGACACAACCTGTCATTTTTACAGCAAAGCAAAAGTTAGATGAACTTCCAAGAGGGTGAATATGTGTTTTATAGCAATAAAACCAAAGTGCATAGTGACATAAAAGACAATGACATGAAACAAAATGCAACCAGTGTTTTGTTTTGGTTTTTTTTACACACTAAGATAGGACTTTCAAGACTACTCAGCAATGGCTTAACTTTGTTCCTCTGAGTCAACAGCAAGAGAGAAGAGTTAATTTTTTTGGCCTTATTGTTCAACGTTTTAGTATGTATAAATGTCTTAATTTCACCATGGAGAAAAGTACAGAGAAAACTTATAAAATATGTTTTATACTCGAGTCCTTTAAATGTAGTTGGACATAAAATGGATTATAAAAGCTTCCCCATTGTTGCAATACTGTTATAAGTTTCTTCTTGAAAAGACCAAAAGCCAGGAGCAGCTCTCAGGAGTGGGGGGAATCTCCAAGGACAGGACACAGCCAGAGCTTAGATTCTTTTTTAAAAAAACCTTCTGCTGTTATAATATACTAGCACTTTATTGGGATTCTCTGTTCTAAAGTGCTGGAGGGAATGATAAATAAACAAATAAATAGATCACCAACCATCCCCATGCTGCTAAACAAGGAAGAAATCAGGTATACATATTAATCTGTTTACAAGTTTTAGACCAGACAACTGAAATTCACCCTGCCCAGGTTTTTTAAGGCAAAGATGATGTAAAAATTAAGGCAAGGCAGTTGTTCCCTACCAGAAATTCAAATTCTACTGCCTGTCTATTAAGTTGAATTAAAAACAGAAGCAATTAATAGTTTAGAATTATATTACAGAATCTGTCACAAGTGAGCAATGATAGACTCCAGTTACCTACAGGACCAGTGAAACTACTCAGCTCCAGTCTAACTCTTGGGAACAGAGCGCAGAACTTTTTTTTTTTTTTTGCTATGGGAGACCCTACTTGTAGAACACCTTACTATAAGAACCTAAAAAGATGTTAACCTTGAGATGCATCTATTAAGGAAGGGTGAGCCATCTTCCTCTTCATATTTAATTCACAGAAGAAGAAAATGTATTCTGCAATAGCTGGAGAATGGGAAGAGGGAATAAACGACTCCTCTTTTAGGGCTCACTTCACTCCCTTTTTGATAGCCTTACAGCAGGTAGCTTACATAGCAAAAGGAATCTCGCTCAGCCTGGCTCTGCTATAGAATTTGTACCATCTCACAGTGGAAGATCAACTCCTAAAAGCACTCAACTCTTCAATGAACTTCTGACTGTGACCTTAAATTAAAAAAGGAAGGAAGGAAGGAAGGAAGAGGAAAGAGACAAGGTTCTCAACCAAGTCCTTACTGATCTTCATTTACTTTAAGCCCTCATTCCTTTAGTAAACAGTGATATAAATGAATCTTCTAGTTTGGAGAACTCAGATGCTTAATGTTTTACTCCTTGTGCAGGGTATCTACTGTGACATACAGTTCAGTGCAGTGCCGCTGAAAACAATGCAACCTCTAGTAGGAATCAGAGGTAAATTGGAAATATACTACTTCAAAGCAACTGGTAGGAACCTGAAAATAATAATGTGAATCACACAATTTGTCTTCTCAACCCAGATCCAACACGCACGAGAGAGAAATGCATTATACTGGGTCTTCGTATTCCAGAGCATCCCCCGTGTTCCATTCGCGGAACAGGAGCCGGGTCCCAGCGACAGTCCTGGGGAGCCCTCTAGTGCTTTCCCCCAGCTATTTACCAACGATTCACAGACACAGTTCTTTTTAGGCAGTTGTTAAGACAGAAAGAACTGTTAACCTTTTACTATTTAAATCCCCATGTTTGATACCTTTGCCATTATTTTTAAAGCACTCAGATGAACTTTTAAGAAATTATATGTACGATGGCGGCCAAACAAGATGTTTGATTTGGCCCTAGCCTAGGTAAGAATGCTACAGTCCTTTCCCCTGCCTCTTCTGGGTATGTCATAAAGCATCCTCTCAAACCAAAGGCTGAGCACAGGTGTACAGCTCTGTTACAGACAAGCAGGAAGCTTGTACATAAATAATTTCCCCCTTCCAGTTTTGTTATCTGAAAACAACTCTTCCTCTGCAGAAAGGAGCCAGAAACTTACACTTTGTTTCAGTACATTTGAGTAGTTAGGCCAATAAATCATAGGGGAAAATAGTTAATTCAGAATACAGTTCAGAGGTGAATCCCACCTGCTTCATTACTAGCCCATAAACTGTGGGTTTCTTTATAACATTCCCACTGGGCTTGTTATTCTAGCACTGAGAAAGCAGGGAAATGACAGAAAGAACATAAGAACATCTGTGCTGGGTGAGGCCAAAAGTCTCACCTAGCCCAGTATCCTGTGTCTGACTATGGTCAACAGTTCAGGCTTGTGGAAAGAAAAGAAAATGACAAGTTTAGAGTGATGCTTCTTTCAGTGTGCTCTGCCAGCTTCTGCTACGGTTTGCCTCAGGGATTTCATCACTCAAGTTTCTGTCTGCATCTGTCTGTTCAATACTCCTCAATGGATTCTTCTCTCATTAATTTATGCAAATAGTTTTCTAAAATCACTTTCGTCCTCTTAATACATCATGGCAGTAAGTTCCGCATCCCAATCATGTATTGTGTAAAAAAGTTTCTTTAACTTTTTTTTAACCTGTTGCCTAATCATTTTCTGAATGCCTCTTCCCTGCCATTCACAACTTTGTATACCTCTTCTGAGCTGAAGCTACTCCATACTTCTATTCCTTGTTACTATTTCATAGTTCAAATACATGCATCTTGGAAACCACACATTTCCAAGGGCTTTGTGGTATGTTCTTACTTTAGAAAGACTGTTTCCTAAGAGAAAGAAATACAAAGACATTGAAAAAAAAATATAAAAAGCAGAAGCAGTCATTTTAGCAGTAACTAGATAATTACATACATTACCAAAGAGAAGTATTTCCAGAAGACCATACAGAAAGAAAATTGGGAGTAACTCTTAGAAACGTACTTGAGCCTACTAATCCTTCCCCCTACACATGTGTGGGATCTGCTTTTCAACTGCAGTGGCTGACTAAAATGCGAGTAGCGATGACAGCTGTAAAAGTAGCAAAGGATCAGTTCAAACTGGCCCCACTTCTTTTTTTATTCCTCTGAGATACATTAGGCCATCTGTAACTAGTGATGTAAATTTCTGGAAATGTGTGAAAGGAAGAAAGAAGTCCAAGTTTCTTTCTCCATCTTCTTTTTGGGGTTGAGTGTTTTTTGTTTGTTTAGATTAAAAAAAAAAAAAAAAAAAAGCATGTTTTAGGAGAAACTGAAATAGTAGTAGTAATTGGTTACTCCTTTAAAAAAAAGAAACATATTATCTGTAATTTATATAAAGCATAGGAAGCAGTACTAGATATAGTCACAAAATAATATATGTTGTTTATTTACAAATGACAAATGTAGCTACTATTAAAATCCAGCTACTATTAAAAAACCAGTACATGTAACTAAGTTTTGCCTGTGGCCACAATTAAAAAAAAGAAATGGAAAGGAGTAGAGGAAGCTGTTTAAAAACGGTAAGACTCCGTATTAATGATTTACTGTCTTTGAGTCATATGGATTCAACTTAGGCAATTATATAGAGAACATTACAATGCAAATACAAAAGAAACTAATACTTGGAGGGAAAAGATTTAGGAAAAAAATGAAAAATCACTGGCACATTCATTACAATGTAGTTTAGAAAGCAAAATTTTAAAAACCAAAACGAAGTTTGACCTATAGGGCATAAGTTTCTAAGAAACTTCATTTGAAATACTTACTAGTTAACATTTAAAACCTGAAGTCTAGCATTATTTTAAATCAGACACGGTCCTGACTAGAATAAATTTTAATCGTAACCCTAGCCCCAAATCTAATCTCAGTGTTAACCCAAATTTGGCCACCTCTTCCAACTCCACACCTACCCAGATAGCCAGTATATGCCAATAATCCTAGCTAACTCTCTTCTAGCTAACCCTTTTCCATCTAGCTGGTATACTAACTTCCCTGACACGTCATTGACTAGCATAAACCCTGATTTTGAACTGAATTCCAATCAAACATATTGATTGTTGGGATCTGAAATCTATGTTAAGCAGCATAACCGAATGTTCCAGTCTAGTAAGATTTTTGGGGATAGCAATAAATCTAGATAAACAGTCTCTAATGAGCTAAACTCTAATTATTATCCCAGCCCTAGCATTAGCTGCAGACACCAAATTTCATCAGAATAGAGGCTTCCTCTCTGTTTTTCTCATGGGGAGAAAAGAAAGAAGAGAGGTTAAAAAAAAACGTTTACCAATTTTCTTTTCACTGTAAGTCTATAAACTTCCTTAAAAGAAGTATCGAAAGGAATTATTTGAGAAATAAGTTATTTTATTAGAATATAATATAAAGTATTTAAATATAGGTATGAAATTAACAATACCATTTAAGTTTTAAAAAAATAAAGAAAATATAAAAAATGGCTGTATTGCACACTGACACATTTAAGCTGACATCATGTCAACACTTTCTAAATATGAAAAATCAAATACGGAAAATATAAAATCATCAGTTAAAAACTAAGAAACAAAATGGCAAGTCACACCAAGGTAGCTTGAGTCTTATTAGATACCTTTTCTGACTGATGCTGTAATACTTACACAGAACAGCTCAAATTTTTACATAAAAAGGCTTGAACAATGAGCATAGATGTAAAGAATATATGTGGTGATATCAGCATGTCTGGTAAAACAATTATGGACAACAGGAAATTTGGCCTGTGGTATACTATACCATAATTGTCTACAATTATGTCTTTTAAAACACAATATACTTTAAATAGTTTCTATGGAAGGAGTCCGTTGCAGCAATAATTTAATTTTAAATATTGTTCTGAACATTCTTCTCCTCCTGTGAGAAATTGTTTTCACACTTTTTGTTTCTTCATGGGGAAGATGAAGAAACAGGAAGAAAAAGACTGATTTTTGAGTTCCTCATTCTCATTTTCCAAGCTTACATCTCCTTTGTGACAATGAAGCATTTCATTACATCAGCTACTATCTGAGCATGCTTCTAATAATAACAACTATAGGCATATTCATTTTTAGCAGACATTGTGATGATGAACCTTCTTCAGTGGTCTGCTCCTTTAAGAGAGTAGGATTTAAACAGTACAGGTCCTAGAAATCAGAAAAAAAGTTTCAAAGGGACTATAGAAACATGCAAATAACTAGTAGAAGAGAAGAACTGCAGACTGAAAAAAAAAAGTCATTCGTAAGAAAATTAGTTTGGAGCTGTGTAATTCACCTGTTCATAGCTGTTAGTGAGAAAGTAAAAAACTGTCATCAAGAAGCCAGACAGAATTCATGCATGAAGTAGGATTAGATCATTGCCCTCTGTAGTCAGTAGTCAACAAAGGCCTCTCCTTTGCTCCTTAGCTATTCAGAGTGGTTATACAATTTTTCATCTTTCGTGGCAGAACTGCTGTTCTGACGAAAGCTACAGCTAAATTAGCAGATTTATGTTTGAAATATAGTCACCAAATCTATAAGAGAAAACAAAGAAAACAGAAGAGAGCAGGGCCATTATTTGGAGAAGCTGGAAGTGGTTACTTCGTTTACTGAAAAGCAGAAGGAAACGCTGTTAAAATCAAGCACAGGCACAGGGAACAGGAGGGAGACACTGAAGTGTCACACTGTGAGGGAAACAAAGCTGAGGAAACTCATATTGGAAGCTGGAGCCGGGGAGATGAGGAAACAAGAAGGTATTGCAATGGGAGCTGGAAAGCACTTGGAAGGAATCAGAAGGAAACTCACAATAGTCTTTGTGTAACTCATTTAAAAGTCAGCAATCACAAAGCACAAATCTATCTAAAATTAGGCTTTACTTCTTTGAATACATACTTGTTGTCGACTTGCTATTGTTACTCAAATTATTTAAATTATTTTTATTTTGATTTCTGGGCATAGCTGCAGCTCAAGATATACTTGAGTGGTGTCTAAAACCACACCCTAACAAAAAAAAAAAACCATTCTCAAAGCAGAACTCCTCTCCCAGCAGCTTATCAAGATAGCCAATTCAACTCCTTCCCCTCAGTGCAAGGGGAGAACAATTCAAAAGGGCTCTGGGAAGCAAATATTTGATTTAGGGTGGGTATTCAAGAAAAATTGGATAAAGACAGCTTCCTTCCCCCCCAAGGAAGCAGAGTAAATTCAGCAACTACAGTTTCTAATTCACATGTAGATTGACTGTGACACTGTGAGAGTCTTTCAGATATTAGTAGATTGTGCCAAGATTGTGGTTAGTGACTTCTATCATGTCAAAAAGACGACAAAAAAGAAAAAAAAAAAAAGATCATGGCATAATGTTGCAACCCAAGATTTATCATTCAACGGTATAAATGTTGACAATAAAGTCAGTCAAACTAAAAGGTTTTCTGAACCTCTCCCTCCCTGCCTTCTCCCCACCCTCCTAACCCCAAAGAGGCTCCTAGGGAGACATATACACTTAGAAACATACTTACCAAGGCAAGTATAAAGACCCTGACTTATCCATGCTAGTATAGCAAGAGTGATAAGATCTCCAAAACTTGCTGCTATAGGAGTGGCAACATTGTCAGGATTAATACCAGTCTTCTTTGATCCAACAATAACTCCAACCATTATTATTCCTAGATTCAACAAAGACGACAGTACTGTAATCATATCTACTGTTGTAACTCCACAGAAAATTCCAAGATAATGGCAATTTCAAACTTAATAAGAAGTCAGTGTTTTTGTCCCAGGATGATTGTTCTTCCCACCTGACTGATGTCTGTATTTTTAAGTTTTAGCCATTTTTAAAAATGAGGTTATATATTAAAAAAAATACAGTAAGCACACCAAAACAAAAAAAATCAAGAATCATCTGTAGAACAAACTATTTTGCTTATGATTAGAATTAGTACTACTGAAATTGTAAATCAGCCATTTCCTGAAGAAAAAAATATGCAGTGTATTATTTCTACACCCTATTAACTTTCACTGCCTGAAATTTAAATTACACTAGGCTGAAAACAACATAAGATTAAATACTTAGACATCTGATATTGTGCAAGATTTCCAGTCATGGACTTAGCACCAAATGTCAAGAACCTACATCATAAATTAAAAACAAGACAATATATAAAAATGTTACTTGCTACACAGTTTAAAAATTTTAAATTAGGGATGTTGGTTTCTACTTTTTTCCTATAAACAGCAACACTAACTTTTTAAGAGGCATTTCCCTGCAGAATGCAAGTGGCTACTAAAAATAAAATTCACGTTGTTATTAACAGTCTTCTTTGGCGTAACCTGAGTAATCTCCCTCTCATCACATAATACACATAAGAGCTTCAACTGTGTATGCTATCCTTTATGTTATTTTAAAGAATTTTTGAAAAACTGGTATTATAATTTTCGTGTATTTTAGCAATATTATGTATTGTAGGCTACATTAGGAGTTCACTTTCAGAGAAACTGCCTAAAGAGTTACACTCCATGAAATTCTCGGAAGAAAGAACTGAAATGATCCTGTAGGATCACAATATTTCAAAAGCACCTGTTTCACATGTAGGAGGATGAAGCTTATAAAGTAATGTCCTGTGCTGGCCCATCACCAGATAACAACAAAAGTTTCTCTTCATGTCCAAATTATACATGAGAAGTGGAAAAAATGCACTCATGTTCCCCAGTTCTCTTGCTGCTCTTAATTCTGCACATGATCAAACTCAATGGCTTTGTAGTCACTAAAAAAAAGTATGTGCTCTTAATTCCATGCAAAACTTTAAAAATTTCGCAATTTTCACATAAATAAGCATATCAAATTAGTAAAAAAAGGCAGTTAAACATTTTACTTGACTTACTATTATTAAGACTACTGACTATGTATTTTCATTAAGAATATGTCACAAGTAGAGGTACTTTTTTTCCTCCCTCATGTCCATTAAGTACTGTCTTTTATGGTTAAATGTTTCCTGACAATTGGGAAGAGAAGATTAAATTCATCATGCCATATGGCTCCAGACAGACATTGGCATTGTTTGTAGTGGGGACTTGAACTTGGCCCAAACCCTTCACATAACAAGCCAATTTGTTCACTTCAGATAGGAAGCAGAGCACAAACTAACATATAAGCAGCATGGGCAACCAGGAACTTTGGATTCAGCTGAGCTAACATCCAAGCTCACTTGTGTTTAATTACAAATAAGTTCTACCTGTTCAGTACTGAGAATATATTTTGTACATTAATGAATACAGAAAGCAAGGGAAAAAAGTTCTCCATCGTATTAGGTAAAATCTAAAAGACATACTTTTTGGTTTAGATATGCTCAGGAGGTCACGCAAATCAAAACCTTTTCAAAGAATATGACAGGAGAGGAGTGCAATATGCAGGCCTACATGGAAATTGCAAAAGGGCATCCTATCCTCAGCTGTGTTTGAGATGTATTATACTTTACTGGATTTAAATTTTTAAGGAATGGCAACATAATACACATTCAGCATCCACAGAAAACTAAATAACTGTAAAAAGTAACATATATACTCCTTTTACCTTGTAAAAGAGAAGCTATGAAGGCAGTTGCTACGCTGCTAGAACACAGAAGGACTGAATGATCAAAGCGGTATTTGCCCTCTGGAATCCAGCCCAATATAACCGCTGCCACTGCTGCCAGAAAACCAACTACTGTTGCCTGAACCTGGAAAAGAAAAAGAAGATGAACAATTCTTAAAATAATTGATAGACTTAAGAGGACTACAGAATCATTTTCTGTTATTCTTTCCTCCTATCTACATTTATTTGCAGGGTGTAAAGGGAGCATGCTCATCCATTTTGTAGAGATGATGATAACCTTGGACGATCAAGAAGAAAAATCTTATGCCAGCAGAAAAGGCTTTACCAGCATTTCAGAGATTCAAGAATAACAGTAAAATCAGGGAAAAGAGCTGAGGATTTACCAGAAGCCGATGCCTAAAGAGGCTCCTAGGGCACTTAAAACAGTGAGGTCACAGCATAAACATTTAACCTATTTTTTGAGCATGTTGTATTATAACATATGAACATGAAATAGTTCTTAATCTTAAGAAATAGTTGCTTTGGAGAACAAGCACTCCCTTCCTCAAATGACCCAGCTATTTAAAATATTGTTTATTATCCAAAAGCTCTATCACATACTTCCTTTAAACATTGAATCCAATGCAAATACAGTACTGAAAACATTTGAGAGGTCAAATTTAAAAGGTTTTGCCAAATCTGAAATTTTGCTCTAATCATCCTCAGATCCTCTCTCAGAAAAATTAAAAAGGAAATACCCTTGGTACAGTCACAAAGAATACCTCTTCTTCTGATAAATATAAGCTCATATTGTTTTAGAGAACTACACTGTTAAAAAAAAACATCATGCAAACATTGTATGTTAAGTATGAGCTAGTGTAGTAGAGCTAGCTTCCCATTAACACTGTCCATCTCCATACTTACCAATGTTTGTGATGGACTTTTTCAATAACTTCACTCACTTACAAGAGTTAATCAAATAAATCCATTATATTTACCTGTTTTAAGGCCAAATTGCCAATTATTAGGTTCCATTTCTCAATGGGAGAATCCATTTTTCCAATATTTACCTGCCAAAATTGGAAAAGAATTTCAGACATTTGGGTTTAAAATTGTATTACTTGAAAATGCACTAACAAGGCAGAAACCCACAAATAATTTAACTCATACAAAAAAAAGATACATTTTGAAAGCAAGTTAAAACCAAGCTATACTTTCTTCAAGTCAAGGGTTGCTGTTGATTTTAAATTGTACTTACAGTACCTATCCAAAAGTAGCTAAACTTGATGCAGTTTTACACAGTAACTGCTTTAACATTAGCTTACTGTGCAAGATATACTAGCCACCTTACATTCCGGATATGTCCAAGCACCACCAGTGATGAGATCAGTGGCTGGAAAGGAAACTTATCAGTATTCAGTCACTTTAGACTGAACTTGTTTCTATGGTCCTTAAATTCTATGAGCCAATAGAAAAATGTGTAGATGCATGAGAGTGTGTGTGTCCACACACACATGTAAGTGTGTTAATTGATTGCAATAAAACTACCTGCATAGAGAAACTGCAAGTGCTTATGGAAGATCAGAAACCACATCTAATACTGTTTAGTATTCTAACTTTTCATTTATACAATACAGCTAGAGACTTATGATGCTGTAAATTATGTAAGTCCAGTCATAAGGCAGTAGCTGGAAAGACAGCAAATAAATCATTCTAAGAAATGAAAAAGTACATACATATTCTTTTATAATATATTTCCTACTTTTACTTTTTTTTTTTGAGTTAGAGGACAAGATCTGAAGAACAGTACATACCACTGCAGTATGACTCTGTTTAAAATAACTTCCTTTTTGAGATAACTGAACAATTTTTTATACATTGAGCATAAATTTTAGTGTTTTTTCCCACAGAGTACTAATTTATAAGATAACATACTTCTCAAAACACAGAAAGTCTTAAGGCATATATTTTTCATCTTTTGATAATTTCTTTCCAGTTGGTTTTACTTCCATTTCTTTTTTATTTTGTTCCATTTTGTGATAGTAGTGACTTGCGAGGAACAAAGTATTGGAAGAAATGTTAACTTAAAAACTTAGAAATATAGTAAAACACTTTATCTCAATCCACACTATAAATATTTTACAGTGTTCAAAGTACAGTCAAAGCTCCATTAATACATGCATTAAGTTTAAATATTACAGCAATATTTAAGGAAGTGCAGATAAGAATTTCCTTTGCATCCTTCTTAAATATATATGCTAAATGAATGAAATGGCAGGCTATGGAGAGCTTCATTCTTTTTCTCCTTTGAAGAAGTTTTGGAAAAGTATCCAAAAAATCCCTGTTCAAACAGTAATCTTGCAAAATGCTTAATCCAGCCTAAAAGTGAGCTGCTGCCAAATGGCATAGTTCTTCTCTCCCCTACTATCAGCTACACATTCACGTTTTCTTTCTCGAACCAGATCTACCAAGTCCATGAGTGAGTTCATGGCAACATAAATTTGCTTGCTGGTTTGATGGAAAACGCTTTTTTTCAGGGAGCAAAAAGGAGTTATCTTCTACAAAATGATCTGAACCATCACATGCAAACATGTAACCATGCACAAATGCTCTTAGGGTTTGGAAGGGAGAAAAAGAGCAGGACGACTCCTTTCAGCTGCAGATTTCCGTAAAGTAAGATCAAGTTTACTGTGATACTGTGGAATAGATGGACCTAAACAAAAAGGTTTGTAAAGTCATATTGCTAATGCCTAACCCTGATAACACACAGTCAAGACAAAAGTCTGCATAAGTTTACAGGGATGACTGGATGAGTGGTGTTTTGGTGTTGTGGTTTGTTTTTTTTTTTTACTTCCTCTTAAAAAATGAAAAAGGAATAGGGAGAAAAAGCAACAGTCTGAACCGAGACAACGAGAGTGACCCAAACTACAGAACAAAGCTGAAGAATACAAAACACACAATATAAATATTATGCTTGAATGGGCAGTTGACCTAAGTACACCTCACACAGTTAACGCCAGCACAGCAGTGGGCGGAGGGAGAAGGGCTTACATTAACACTAACACCAAAGAGAAGTACAAGCTATGCCCTGAGGTAGATTAAAAACACAGTATTGAGACAGATTTGAAATGACTGATTCTAAAGTGGATGGGAAGTTGTGAGTGACCAGTAAGAAGCAGCTGAAGTAGGAATTTGGCAACAAGATGAATGAAAGCGATGAGACAACACTTGAAACCAGATGTAGTATGGATAACAGAAACTTGCTAACAAGACATTACTTTTTGGCTGACTACATAATTACGATGAAGTAAAGATAGTTAGTTTACAGCCCCAAGAGCGTAGACATGTCTACGAATCCAGATGCAATTATAAGCTAACTGAGCAAGAAGGGTATGAATTAGCTCCAATGCTGAACTCATGTTAGAAATTTCCTCCTCAAAAGGTAAAGCTTTTTACAGGCACACAATCTTGCACTTACTGCAAAGACAGAAACTGGTGGGGAGCCAGCTAGTGCAAATTTAGGTCAGAGAAGGGAAGATTAATCATACAACTGCCTCCAAACAACTGTTTAGATATGCTCTGAATTAACATACTCCTCCTGTTTTTACCTAGGATGAGGACAACAGGACCAAAGATTGGATGGCTAAAGAGAGTAGGGGTCAATGAAATCAATGTGAAGCATGCAAAGGTCAGAATAACCTCTTTCACAGAGGCCTAAGAGAACTGGCACATAAATTGCAGGTCTAGTAGTAAGCTTTTTGATTAAACTCTCCAGTAAGCAGTGATACAATATGACACAACACCTGTTTTTAAAACCTGGGGGAAGCAGAGCAATCAAGGCAACTGTCCTGGAGTTCAAATTCATATCTGGCAACTAAACCCAAGCTGTCACCTGCAAGAAGTAACATGTAACAGGTTTCCACATTTTTTGGTTTGTTTTTTGGTTTTTTGACTAATGATTGGAAACCTTACAGAGTTCTTGTGTGTTTGCCTTTGCAGTAGCACTAGGGGGGATGTGGCTGGCTATCTGCCAGCTCACAGACCTGTGCACATTTGCAACTGGTGTTGAGTGTGAAAAAAGACACGTAAGAGAAAGTTGGAAGGTTCTCTGCAAGATAAAAGCCTTTTTTTTTTTCCTGTTTTTTGATGTACAAAATCTAAATATAATCTTGTTAGCATTATCTTGACAATGAATGATCTATATTGTTCTTATTTTGTACAGTATTGTTCTCTTAAACCTCCACTGTATTGTGCGCATGCACATACACACACACACTCTACAAAATTTACTGATGAGCTCTTCATCAGCTAGAACAAATTAGAGCCACCACTGACAAAAGACAGAACGTTCACTGAACCGTGACAAGCCTCTACCTCCTCCCTGTGAAGGATGTCCGATGAACTTACAATATGACTAAGGAAGTCGCAGAAAGTATTTCAATCACCTGTGTAACTTAGTCCAGGGTCTGTCATGATTCTTGAAGAAAACAGGTCATACAAGGAAATTAGAGGCATTAGAAAACAAACAAACAAACAAATAACAAAAAAAACCCCACAAGTCTGTTGATGCAAAGCTGAGAAGTAGCTTGGTGCCAGTGGTGCCGTGACTGTGACTTCGGGCAATGCCAAAGACATTGGAACTCCCACACGCCACATAGCAATGTCTGAAGAAATGTACACTTCACTGACCTCTTCTTAGCCAGTTAATTAATCTTCATGGTAGAAGGATGTGAACAGAGCTGGCTAACCTGATTTGGCCAAGATAGACATATGACAATTTCTGGTACTGGGGTGAGAGGAAGCCTTCATGGCATGCTTAAGTAAAAACCTCTGAAGCATCAGCTGATTTATGGCTTGGTGAGACTTAATGACAGTGGTGAGTGGCACTGGTAACACTCCTCAAACTAAGCCCTCTCAGAATGGACTGTTTGAGTCTTGGTAGGAGCTTGGACTTCAAATGGCCAAATTGGCTCTGAAAAATCACATTCAAGACATCTATAGATCATGTTATCTCACAGTTACTGGGATACTCTTAAGAATGCCATTTTGGGCTGAGGGGAGCGGCCTGAACCTCATGATGCCAACTTTCGTTAACCACTGAACATGCAGCCAGTGTTGTGGAAACTCCAGTATCCTTTATTTGTGTGTGTGAGAGGGGGATCAGCTCCTTGACTTTTGGTAACCGTTGATGGATAATAAGAACTGAGGTCAGGATTCCCAGCACAGAAAAAGGGTCTGCATGGCCCTTTTCCAAATGTCCCCTGATTGCTACGAGGTTCACAAATGAGATGGCATTGGTGAGGATGGGGAAATCAGCCATTGATTGGCCCAGAGAAGAAGTTCTGGAGTTATGATCTGGCAAAGGTCATAAGTTCAAGTGAGACAAATAATTAAAGATCTCATTAACTGAAGCAGAAGTGGAGGAGCTGATTCTGACCCTCTTCTTTTAAGCCTTCAGTAAGGCACTGGTAGATCTTGGACCTGGTGTATTTTTCACTACGCAATACAAGCAGTTTCAATCCTCAGGCTACGAACTGTACCAGTCAGGAACAACTTAAGCAACAGGTCAACACAAAAAAAAAAGGTAAAAGACAAAAGTATTCATGCCTGACAGTAAAGGCAGTAAGGTTTAAACACAAAATATTGTTAAGAAACAGTAAGAATACTCAGAAAAGTAAGAGCATTAAAATCAAACAGAAAACCAGACTGAATAGCTAAGGCTGCCATTGATAAAGATACAAAAAACCATGTCAATTCTTACATATGAAAGAATGGATATGGGGCAAAAGTAATCAGTTTCTATAATTGGCATGACACAAGCAAACCTTCATAGGACTGCTAAGGCTATGTCCATCACAGTGTGCATTTGGGCAATAACGCAATATGATGTGGCAATGACATTTATTAATGACTGAAAACTGGGAGACCTTGTCAATACAAACCACTGTAATATCGTACAAAAACTAAATGACCATGAGGATTACAGCAATGAAAACAGATGAAATTCAACAGTAGAAATGCAAGGTCATGCACTTATGGACTAATAATATTTCTGCCAGAAGATGGTTGTGACAGCTGGAAATAACACAAAAGGAGAAATACTAGGACGCAGTCACTGATCACAAAGTGACTGTGAGGTCTAAATCTGAATAAGTACATATAAACCTAGAAAGTTTCAAGAGCAATTTTCGAGAGAAATAGGGAAGTGCTATTCTACAAAGCCATAGTAAGGTCTCATCTGGAGTTACATACACCTTTGACCAAACATTTTCTAGAAAGATTCATGCAAGCAGGAACAGGTAGAGAGCGGGGGCCTTGCTGGAGAATGGAAAAATTATCTTACAAAGGAGAAACACTGCATTAGGCAGTCTCTTACAGAGATACCCAGTTCAGGTACCAGAAATAGTTCAGCCATATTATTAGAACATTCTGTTCACTATAGTTATTCACACACACACAAAAGATACATGGTAAGGTAATCTGGCTTGCTTAGGCTAGAAAAATGAAGGTATGGAACATCCCCTGAGATGTAGAAAAGAACTATGACAAATACGTAAGAAAGAAGGCATAGAAAAAACCTAGTTATACTATGTTACAGTGTTGACACACACACAAAATAAGCAGATCCCCAGAAAAACACCACAACAAAAAAGGAATAAAATTATTTAGCCAGAAAGCTACAAAAGAGTTTCTTACAGTTTGATCAACAAAGGTCTGGAATAGCAATGTTAGCAATGCTTTATTTTGGTGCCACACAAGTGGCCTTTAGAAAAATGCGTTCAAAACGTTCACATTTTGTTAGTCTATTCAACCCCCCTCAAGGCCAAAGAGATCTGTCAACCTTACAGAACACACATGTAAATCTCAAAAATCTACTTTACCTGTTCTGAATGATGACTCAGAAGAGACCAAAGAAGTAAAATTTTGATGTGTGGAGATTAAAAGAGGGTTGCCTTTTTAACTTTGCCAATTTAATAACAGATTTAAAGAGCCCCCGTAACAGCCAGATTAAGCCATCAACATAAAACACCTGTGTTCCAAAGATTTGTTTTCCTTTTGAAATATTTACAACATATATCTGAAGAGCAAAGGGGAAGAGAAAGTTACTTACAGCAGTTGACAGCCGGGATGCCAAGGTCATTTCCAAATTTCCTTTGAGACCAAGAAGTGCAGGAACCAAGATAAAAACTTCAGTAACATTCTTGAACACATCCCAGTGCTATATAAAGAATACAGTGGGAAACATTCAATTGAAAAATTCTCTTTAGACCATCTGCAAAGTATTCAAAAAATTCTGTAACTCATAACTTAATCCTCTAAAAAAAAAAAGTCAATCTTTTTATATTAGACCTAAAAGTAGAAAGCCAGAACTGTTATATATCTAGATAAAATAGATTTATGACTGCATATTACTACTTCAAAGATGAGAATACCAAAAGTAAGAGATACAAAATTTGGCCTTAAAACAAAGCTAGTTAAAAAAAGATGTCACTAATTTGAAGTCTTTTTTTTCATTACTTTAAAATAGTACCAGGTACTATGACTGCTCTTGAATTCTGCTCTTAATTTACAATAATATTTTCATCTTCTCCCTTCCAGCTCTGTAGAAACCTCACATAAAACCAGCAAGGAATTAGTTGTCAAATGAACAGAGCCTGTAAGTGAAAAAAGCTTACCTTTATTCTTTTACTTCTAAGTGTGAAATTTAGGAGAGTACAGTTTTCCAAAGCCCAGATTTTATAAAGCAAACTCTCCCGTAATTTTTTGTGTGCTGAGTTCTCAGCACTGAAATGCTGTGCTACTTTGTATGTCTGTCAATCCATGTATTTAATTTGTAATCATTTACCAACTGTAAGTAAACTAACAGAACTGTAAATTGTCTTTGTATTCAGGGATTTGCAATCATTTAAACTATTAACTTAATTAAACTAAAAGGATTCAATTCTCAAATGTAAACAAGATCTGATAATTACCTATATGTGAAGTTACATATGTATTTACTACTGGGAAAGAATAGCCATGAAATGGTTTGTAAAAAACAAGCTTAGAGTGCTTTGTTGTCTCCAAATTTTCATTTTCAAAACATCTTCTGTCACATTTCAAAATCCTGCTTTACTGACATCATAGTTTAATGCTTAGTTTAAGGTGAAATAAGGTAGTACTGACACTAGCTATTTATTTTTGCCTTTGTGTCACATCTCTCTCATTCATGGTGAGCTGGACTGGGAAACCAACAAAGATTAAAAGTAATACAGAAGGAAAAATCAAGATATATCTCAGTTCCTCTCAAAAACCAGCTATACAAACACATTCCCTTAAGGGAAGGAAGACAAGGTGAAACATTTGGTTGGAAGCCAGTAGCAGCAGTAGGCACAACTGCCTCTTTTGGCTGATCATTATGCTGTATCATGCAGTAAATCATATATTAACAGAGTACAAAGCAAGGATCTGTACAAAGAATAAATTGGTAAGATGTAAATGAACAAAGCACAAGATTGGTGTAAAACAGTGCAAGGAAGCAGTAAAGTTTGCATGCCAATTTTTATTTTCCTTTTTCCTGATGTATAAAAGCGTCTTTTCATTGCAATTGATTGAAGTCCAAGCTTCCTTTACTCTCTCAAGATGCTGAGTGACAAAGATAGTCACCTCTTACCCCTCTTTAAATTAACTTTGCAAACTCTTTAAGTGTAGCTAAAGAGAACTCTAAAGCTGAATGAAACAAAACAAAACAAAAGAAAAAACCAGATTAATTTCTCTACTGTCTTTCAGTTTTAATATTGTGGTTATTTCATATTTTTCAATAATTCTTTGTGAATCTACTCATACAGGAAGAGAGAATCCATGAGGTTTGTACTTATAAGAAATTTCTGTTTTTTAAAAAACAAATTAGGAAATAAAAGTAAATATAGCCTTCAAAATGCAAAGAGAAGGCAAGAAAATAAGCTAGTCCAATAAACCTTTCTTAACTGTTACTGTCTCCAGAATTTTCTTCAAATATCACTGCACAAAGAATTATTTCATAGGCAACTGTTACTTTTAACTCCACTGAAATGCTGCTAACATCTACAACTGTGTTAAACTAGAAAGCGGTCCTAAAACCATTCCATATCAGTAGGGTCTTAGTGATATAATACTCCAAAACAGGTTTTAAAAATATTATTAAACTTCAGTCTTAAAATTGAAAGAAAGTTCTATTTTATCTTAGCCCGAATAACTATGATCAGTTAAATCCGCTACCACAAACCAAGATAATCTGGCTTCTCTGGACTTACTACAATTACATTTCAAGGTGGACATGACTTTGCAGCCCTGTTCACACCACTGACGTTTGTAATTCCAAGTGTTCAGTATACCTAATGTTATACAAAAAAGTCACTTACATGCATGTGAATATTCAAAAAAGCTCTAAATCACTTCATATGAATTTCATATAACATATGAAAGTAATGCACATTTTCATATACCATATGCATTATCATGGACCAAATCTACACAGTATTTCAGAAATTGCATAGACTTGAAGCACACAAGGAGATGAGATAATGCAACACATTCTTCTAATCTTTGTAAACTCCTATGTCTTGCGGCATCACGGTTAATTACAACTCCCACTTGACTATGTATACGTTTATTAGTGTCAACAGAATTTTGAACCGTTACTATATTTCTATCATTAGTTAAAGCAGAAGGTAACAGTTTTATTCACCAGCTCACTGTGGCTAAGTGACAACACTTACCAAAACTTGAACGACTCCAAATTAAACATTGGAACTGTTTAAGATGAGGTTTGGGGAAAAGGAGTTCATAGTAGCAGAACCATACACAGACCTAATTACTCCTCAATATTGTAAACATCTACAATATCACGCATTAGAATTATAAACCTCATAGACTACCTGTTAAAAAAAAATCTTCCAAAGCAAATACCAACCTGTACAATATCCAAAACCATGCCAGCAGAAACAGTTCCAAATCCTGCTAGCAAAAAAGGTACGAGTATCTGTAATGCCATAACACTACTAGATTCTTTGGGTTGTTTTCTACTTCCTTCCACAATGATATCTTCATTACTGTCACTAGATAGGTTGTCTTCCTGCAACATGGCATCTGTTTCTGAAGTGTCCATTCCATCACAGTAATTATAACTGGTAAAATCATCATATTTAGGGCTACAGCTAGATTGGCTGTGTTCATTACTACCATGAAAACTTGGTTCCGAGAAGTGATGGTACTCTGTGTGTTGTTCAGACCTTACATTAAAATTGTGTCCTGCTGGTTGTAATCCATCTTGCCAGACACCATTCACTTTTTTGTGTCTTTCATCCTGGTTTATTTGGTAAACAACAGGAACCATACTCAAAAGCAGTCTCAAAAATTTATCAGACTGAATGGTATTAAGATTTATGGTCCAGTTTACAAAACCTTCTCTGTCATGAACTTTGCTATTTGTTTTGGAGATGGTAGATCTGCCTTTACAGTTAGTCATAGTGCTACAGAAGTACAGGTTGAAAAGCACTTTGTTCTTCAGATGTCAGCGAAGAAATCTTGTAGATGAGTCATCAAGTGCCACACTTGATGCTTTTAAAACAGATAAACCAAAATGATCCTTTTTTGCATGCAAAAATGTTTTTTCATTGATCTCAGATCTTCAACAATTCCATAAGCAAGACCGGATCTGCAAAAAAGTAAAAAGTATATATTCAAGCTTTAAAATATTTTAACTCTACAGAAGACACAAGATACTGGTGTAAATTTTCAGATCACCCAGTATCTTTCCAAAGCTAGTATTTGTAGAAATGCCAATCTCCTCCAACATTTAACTGTGGTTAAGGTAAAGGTAAGGTAAAAGGTAAAAAGGTAAAAGTTGGTGGGTGAGGAAGTTTCACAAACCGGTGTATTTTCCAGTGAAAGAAAGAGACAGCGATATGGACCGTAAGTGAATTGGTGAGGGCCCTAGCTTTTGCCTTCTTGAAGCCCAGGAAGTCAAAGTCTTCAGGCGATACTGTGTGTAGCCCTACACTTGCAGTGGCCTTGAAGGCAGTAGGTCCCCAGAGAAAAGTATTTCTGCAAGGTGCAAGGGTATGGACAAATGGAACCCACACGATGCACCGTGGGGCCACTGTTGTTCCTCCCACTCTATGCTAATGGCAAGGAGCCCAGAAAAAAATAAGGAAACCTCCCTCCCCAACTTTCAAAATGCTATCAGAGGTGGTAAGCCCAAAGCAATATTCTGGGTGGCAAAGGCCTTATGTGTTTACAGTCCCTGCCCTCCATCTCCATAAAAAGATGACAAACCAATACTGATATGTACAGTTCAAAAGCATGCTAATTTAAAATCATAACTGATTTTTCTCTGAAGCAAACATACAAATTATGTTAAATATAAAGAGCTACTATGTACATAATAAAACTGGACTTTTTTTCATAAAATACTACAATATCAAGGAAAGAAGACAGCAATGAAATTCAGACCAATTAGTCTAAAATAGTTTAAATTAGTCCAGTATAAAAATAAACCTACAGTACTGTATTCATAAATCTGGCATATTAAAATTTAATTAAAACTAGAAAAAAGGTTAGGAGCTAGGATAATTAAAATAAAGGTATTAAAAATCTTATTTTAATCTAATTTTGCATGAAGTGTAGGCTGCAGATATTTCTTGAAAGATAGCTTATTCTAATGTCCAGTAGCCACTAAAATATAATTATTTGATCAATATTAACACTAGATGTGGTCAGTTTGTTTTGCTTTCTGCAAATCATGCAAATACAATCTTTTATCTTCTATGTTTAATGTGATTTAATGTGTGTTTGTTTGTACTTTGAAATTTCCGTCATGGTAGAAAATTAAACAATGATATATTGGCAGTCTCAATTCATTTGACATTTCCTCCATCAGAAGCCACTTTACCTTCCTCTTCTTCAATTTTCATGTTGTGATAATAGTTATGGTAATTTACTAGAAGAACAGTCGTAATTTGACTTGAAGCTTTGTTGACTTTGGTATTTATTACTAGACTCCATGAATACAAGTAAACGATTGGCATAAACAAAGAAACAAAGGTCAGGCAGACTACACCAGCATGATGTGGCATAACACAATTCCACAAGCTCAAGACACTATCTATGCAAAGCTGTGAAAACATATTTTTACAGACTGTCAGAAACAAAAATAGTTTAGAGTTGGATGATTTTTAATCTGTTTCCTAAGACAACTGGGCTCCTAAGATCATATTGTTTATGTTATGATCCCTATACTTTCCCTCCCTCCGTTTCAATGTTTTTAAGTCACCCAATATTTCTGGAGCAATTGCAGATAGATTTGACAGAGAGTAGAGATGTCAAAGCTTTTAGTAACTAACAGCCTTATAGGAGATCCAGATTTGTGCCTTTGCTGTAAGGCATCTTCAAACATTAGTCACGATAATTCACTCATACACGGCCACAGCAAGTCAACTTCAAAAGTCCTGCTGCTCACAGAATTACTTGTTTTGGTTTTTTCAAGTGAAGAGATGACTGAGACACAACATGAAGAATTTCCCTCTACCGATTGCTTTATTCAAGGGAGCTCTGACCAAGAAACGAATATTTTAAAAATGACAATGTAGTTTATTACTTGATTTAAAAAGAAGTAAAGTTTTGCAAGAAAAAGCAATCTTTTTTCCATGAGACCAACAGAGGAATTTAAGTAACCAAGATTCCTACAATGTCTTTTGCCGCTCTGTAGCAGATTGTGCTACATTGAACCTTTTAGCATAAGTGCACAAAAACTCCTAGGCCTCAATTACGGTTTCCACACACTTTAATTAGGAATAACAAAACAACTTTTGCTGCTATCCCAGAGGAGCTCTAACCACAGGCTAAAATGGTGCTCTGTTAAGTGCTACAGAAAGACAGAACAAGAAGAGGCAATTTTATTTCTTCCTGGCCCAAAGGTGGCATTATCTATGTAAAAGAAAAGAAACGGTGCATAAAAAAAGACAATGAGAAGCAGATGTATCATTAAACTATCACCTTATTATTATCAACTTCTATGACAACAGCAAAGAGCTTTATAGAAGGATTAAGAGGAACACAAGAGAAGGGAAGTTCATGGAAGTTGAGGAAAATTAAGATTTCAGGAAGGGTATAGCCTAGGGTGCTGAAGGTTGCCAACTGATTTATGACAATGGGAAGTGGCACACTACTTAGGAAGCTTGCAGAGGGAAAAGCTCTGGATCACTTTAGCCAGCTGAGTTTCAGTTGGTCACAAGAAACATCTAGATTAGAGAAACTTTATGATAGACTTCAAGAATGGGATGCAGAATTAAGATGTAAAAGTGTCCATGATGAAAGACGCGTACTGAGACCCACAGCAACCTCATTGCTTTTTTGGGGGGTGGTGGTATTTTTTTGAGGAGAGAGGAGGAGTAACAAATGAAGGATTTTATTTCACTCACGGGGAAATACATTGAGAATATTTCCCAATAGCTTTAACAAGGCAGAGTCTGGCTCTCATTGTGGTTTCTCCAATATGTCCTCCAGTCACATCACCGGAGTGCTAGACCAGTGACTCACAGAAATTATTCATTGCTCTGGAACTCTGGCCAAAAATATTTGGGTTAATTATCCGTATCTTTCTAACATATGGATTTTTCTCCTTTTAAGTTTTTACTAAGAAACACATCTTTTGGGAAGATTGTGGTTTCATTTAATATTAGAAAGTGTTGACAAACAGAAATGGCACTTAAAAGAAAAAAAAAAGAGGAACAGAAAAATGATTCAGTCAACTAGCAAGTTACAAAGGGAATGTGTTGGTTTTGGCTGGGACAGAGTTAATTTTCTTCACAGTAGCTGGTATGGGGCTATGTTTTGGATTTGTGCTGGAAACAGTGTTGATAACACAGGGATGTTTTCCTTATTGCTGAGCAGTGCTGACACAGAGTCAAGGCCTTTTCTGCTTCTCGCCCCACCCCACCAGCAAGGAGGCTGGGGGTGCACAAGAAGTTGGGAGGGGACACAGCCGGGACAGCTGACCCCAACTGACCAAAGGGATATTCCAGACCATATGACATCATGCTTAGCACATAAAGCTGGGGAAAGAAGAAGGAAGGGGGGGACGTTCAGAGTGATGGCGTTTGTCTTCCCGAGTAACCGTTACGCGTGATGGAACCCTGCTTTCCTGAACATGGCTGAACACCTGCCTGCTGATGGGAAGCAGTGAATGAACTCCTTGTTTTGCTTTGCTTGCATGCACGGCTTTTGCTTTACCTATTAAGCCGTCTTTATCTCAACCCACGAGTTTCCTCACTTTTACTCTTCTGATTCTCTCCCCTATCATGACTCGGGCATCGGTCAGCGGGTGGTGAGCAACTGCATTGTGCATCACTGGTTTTCTTTTTCTTTTTTTTCCCCTCTTTTTTTTTTTTTTTTTGTATTTCTTTTCATTACTATTATATTTCATTATTATTATTGTTAGTATTATATTTTACTTTAGTTATTAAACCATTCTTACCTCATCCCACGAGTTTTACCTTTTTTCCCGATTCTCCTCCCCATCCTACTGGGAGCAGGGGGGGAGTGAGGGAGCAGCTGCGTGGTGCTTGGCTGCTGGCTGGGGTTAAACCACGACAGGGAGGAAGAGGCTGGCACGGACGGCTAACAGTTGAAATAGTACAAAGCAGTTTGGATGACAGTTATTTATGTTTTTCCTAACAAAAAGACTTGGAATGACAAAAAGTGAGCTAATGATAAATGCTGAAAAATAAGAATTTAGGAAGACAAACTAAAAAATATACTATACAGTGAAGAGTAATTACTTCCTCAGAGCATACAGAGAGGAGATAACTATGAAGCCTTCTGAATGTAACTACTCATTTCTAAAAACCTGTTCCAACAAAGATAATTTTCCAAATGTTATCTGATGCAATAATTTTATCCTGAGTTACAGGATGCTAATATTGCCGTACTTTGGGGGGGGGGGGTTGTACCTACAAAATGCAGCAAACCATCTAAGGAACAGTATAATCTCAGGGACAAGAACTTCCTAAGAAGCTTTATCATTGACAAGAAAAATGCCAATTTTATTGTGTTGTCTAGAAAAGATATGGCCAGCTAAAGAAGCAAGCTCTACTCGAGTAACTCATGAAGAAAAGGAGGTAAAAATCTCCAAAATCCCATGCCTAGTTTCTGTAGCAAGAGGAGATAAGTGAATCTGGTTTCTTGCCATATAATCAGGAGGTTACAGAGAAAGGTGAAGTACTAAAAAAAAGGAAAAGAGAGAGACAAAGATCCTTTGAGAAGCCAGGAAGCAGCCTCAAATTTATCATATCTGGCATGCTATGTATGAAATGAAAGGACACCTTGTCTTTGTCCCTACAAGCAAAATAATGAGCTATGCGCAGACTATGAATATAATAATTTCCACTTCTTTATTGTTTCCTAAGTACCTATTTTTAATAGTTCCTTCTTTTCCTTCATACATTTTATACCACGTAACAATTACTGTGTATTATTCACCTCTCTCTGTCCTGCAAACATACACAAACACAAATAGTCCTGCAAACACAAACAAATAGGAAATACAGCCATACCCTGCTGTTTGCTGAAGATGTGTTCCTGAAAAGCGAGACACTTCGCAATCCAACAGATAACAAACCAATTTTAGCCCTAAGAATTAATATAATTGATGCATACAGCAATTTAAAAAATACACACAGAGACAGTGTATATGATGTGGAAAATGGACAAGCAGAAGTGGATGCTGTGGAAAGGACCATGAGCTGGAAGAGATGCTGACCTTTGGAAATGGATAGCTGCTTTAGAAAAATCTCAGATACTTCAGCTATGACACTGAACACTTGATAATTATCACATTTTTCCATCCTTCACCTTTGATTGGCTTGATTGGTCTTGATTCATCTGAGAAAGATGAAGATGAAAAAGAAAATGTAAATGTTCAGGAACAGGCAGCAAGAACGCTCTTCATTATTATCCAAACAAATTGCCAACATTGCTTCAGATACACCCACGATTCAGTTCTCAGGAGCATGGGAAAGAGATGCTTCTTCTACACTTCCCCAGAGTTTAAAGAACATCTACCACTAGCAGGATTAAGGGACCGGATTCTACAGCTAGATTTGATCTTATAGTGATGAGACTGCTGATAATTTATTTAAAGCATGAAAACAACCAGTAATTAAATCACCATGCTTTTTTAAGAATCTTAAAAAAAGGGGAATGGGGAAGAATGGTGAATCATTGAGTATGAAACTTTTGTAGAGTCAACATTATGACAGGCTAAAACAAATATTTATCAAAGTCTAGGTCTAGGAAAATTAATTTTCTGATTTCTTTAAGAGTTTGGCTAACAACGCCAAAAGATAACACCTATCTAAATAATACTGAGGGCTTTCACAGGATCCAAAGCCAATCACACCACAGTCAAAAAACGTTTTTCCTAAAAGCTGCAAACATTTTTTTACAGGTAATCTTTTAAGGCAATAATAATCTCTACGTTGCGCTTCTAGGTAGTCCACAATAAAATACAATAGCTTAAACATGTCTGTCTGAGAAATACCTCTCAGTACAAGAACAAGCCTTGGAAAGGGATTCAGGAAAGTAATATGATACATTAATGAAATACTGAGCTTTAATATTTTGCCATAATAAGCAAAGATGAAGCTGGATTCTTTTCTGGCTTCAAAGACTCTTTTCAATGAAAGGATGAGAGGTAGTGGGCACAAACTGAAACACAGGAAATTCCATTTAAACATAAGAAAAAACTTTTTCTTTACCATGAGGGTGGTTGAACACTGGTCCAAACAGGTTATGGAGACACCATCCTTGGCAATATTTGAAACCCAACCGGACATGGCCCTAAGCAACCTGCTCTACTTGACCCTACACTGAGCAGAGGTGGCTGAATAGAAAATTTCCTGAGACCCCTTCTGACCTCAACAATTCTGAGATTCTGTAAAGTTTGAAATGTGAGGTTTTGGGGGCCTTCTTTAAGTTCAGAATAAGATTTACACAGGTGATACAGGGATCTGCACGGCCTCTTCTCCACTATTGTGTCCTGTATACATACAAGTTCCCAGTATCACACTGACACCCTTATCACAGCTGTGGCTAATCATTTACATTGCTGTAGTGGACGTATCAGTAGAAAGTGAAGGCTACATCATATCACCTCAGCATTATAGAGAGTAAACAAATAGACTGTATTATCATTAACCATTTTATAGAATCCGGAACCCAAGGTGGTATGCTGGGCTAAGATTATTTATACCAGATACTTAATGTTGAGTATTAAAGACTGGAAAACACGCTGAAAATTAACAAATGTTGCATGCAAGGCAGACATACAGGCATTACATACCATTTCTTAAACATTATGCAGTAAACTGGTTAACGTGGTGTTTATTGTATGGCGGTTGTAGGTTAAATCAATAACAAAAGAAACAAAAGAAAAAATAATGAGGGGAAAAAACAGATTAAAGAACCTCCAGATGCCTTCTTGAATATAAGACACTGAAAGAGCTGCCAGCCTCAGGCTCAGTTTTCAGACAAGTTTGAGACTGCTGCATTCCACTTCCTGAACATGGCAGCTTTCGATTTTGGCCCCAAGGAAGAGAAAAGCAGCTGTGGGAAAAAGATTTGGTTTGCCTCTGCACTTTTAAAGCAACTCAATTAGAAGAGACCAAAACAGAGCCAGAAATGAGGTAGCAAGGCCATGAAATGTGGTCAGGTTGTAAAATCACCCAAACGGAATACCAACATGAAAAATACCAGGCAAATCACATCCAGCCCATTAAAAGCAGGTGGGAAAGTTTGAAATATAAGAGCTAATGCAGTCCTCTAGATTAAGTAACCAATAGATACTTACCACGATGAGTCCTAACTGTACTATTTGGGATCCTGATTACAGGTTTCTACTGTCATCACCAAGGAGGGGTGAATTGCTTATTAACTCGGGCACTAGGATACAGACTTCACATTGTTTTTTGTGGATAATATCCTAAGGTATTTGAAAAGAAAATGATACACTGTTATTTTTTCCTTCTGAAGTGTCTACCAGTCATGCTGTAGGATTTATGGTTCCAGTTTCACAATCTCTTTAACACAGTATATGTAGGGAATGCTGCCAAAACAGGTCTTCCCACCTGCTCTCATCTTTTTACCAGCATTACTGAACTGGTAAAGTGAGGATAACTTAGGATGCCTGCTAAAACCTGCTAGGACTTTACCTAGAAAAGATATATGAGCAGACTTTTTTCAGGTATTTATGTTCTGTTCCTGACACTAAGACTAAACAATTATTTAATTTTATATGTTCCATTTATCAGAGCCTGGCTAATGTAGTGTGGTCTATAATCTAGGATCAAATGTGAGTGAAGAAGACATAAAACTGCATCCTGGACAGCGGGGGGGTGGGGGGGTGGAGAGGAAATTATAATATTCACTGAAATTAAAGAAAAAGACACAGCTACAACTTGAACTTAATTGAGAATTGACAAAGTAGAAAGTAGAGTAAATCACAAAAATTTTTGGCCTATGTTTTGGCAGAAAAGTACGGAAAGAGCATAAATGTACCATCACATGTTAATTACAACGCTTGTAAACAAAAAAAGGTGATTGTTGAAGTCTGTATGTGTGCTGTTCGGGTACAGGTTCCATACTCGTCTAGCAACTGCATCTGCGGTGGCAGATTCTGGCATATTTTTATAGGTGCAAAGGTGGGAACAGAAATGCAAGCACATACGGATGTACAGAGCGCCAGGGAATAAGGGCCACTGGAAATGCTGGGCAGATCTTGTGCACGCACAGAGAAACCAAAGAAAAGGGTCATTGTGCAGGGTACCTGGAGCAGTACATAATTATGCGCACATGATGAAAAGAGCTGCGGGGGTTTGAGGAGCGCAGGGTACCGGGGCGCGGGCGGCCTTCCGCCCTTTGGCATCCGTGGGCCAGGCGCAGGACACCCGGGCAGGCCGGCGACAAGCGGAGCCTGCCCTGGCGCCGGGGGGCGGCTGCAGGGCGGGATGAGGGTGAAAGGAGGGCGCAGAGGGAGGCTGCGAGGGCGGGCGGCCGTCTGTCTCAGGGCCCGGAGTCCGGGGGACGGGAGGGGGCGAGCCTCACCGCACACGGGGGACGCCGGCCGGGGCCGGCAGCGCGCGTGGGAGGAGGACGGGAGGTCCCGCGTGCCCCACAGCCCTTGCGCACCCCCCGGCATTTGGGGTGGGGCAGGCGCATCGCTCCGGTGGGGCGCAGCGCCTGCAGGGCGGCGCCTGGCAGCTCCGCCACGCGTGAGGAAACTTTCCCGCCCGCCGCCCGCCGCCTACCCTCGCCCCGGGGCGGCAGGTCGCCGGCCCGCCCCGGCCCCCTCTCCCCGTCGCTGGCGCCCCCCGCCCCCCTCCGCCCCCGCCGCCCCCTCGGGCCGCGCCTTCCCCTCACCTGGGCGAGGCCGATGCCGGTAGCGGCCCGGGGTCCCGCTCCATCGCTGCGGCGGGCGGGGAGGGACCAGCCGAGCGGCGGTGACAGCTCCGGAGCTAGGTGAGCGCCGCCGGCACTGAGCAGGCGCGGAAGCGGCTGGAGGGCGGGCAGCCCCCGCGATGATGTGGCCCGTGATGCGCAGCAGCAGCAGCAGCAGCAGCAGCCGCCGCCGCCGCCACCGGCCGCTCTGATCCGGCGGCGGGCGGGGGAGGGGCCGAGCGCGCCAGGGGCGCGAGCCGCCGCCAACCGTTGCCCCGCGCCGCTGAGGGGAGAGGACGGTCCGGGGCGCGGAGGTGCGCGGCGGGAGGGGCTGGGCCCGCGCCCGCGATCCCTCACAGCCCGGCCAGAGACCCCCGGGCGAGCTCCGGCCGCCTGCGCTGAGGGGACCCGCGGGCTTCCCCTTCCCGCTGCGCCTTCTCGGCCCCCTCGGGCAGCCCTGTGCTCGGTGGCGGTACGGGGCGAAGCTGGGCCCCCCGCCGCGCTGCCTCCACAAGGGCCCGGCTGATGCTCCGCAGCCTGGGGAAAACAAAAGGCTGGGGAGCCGGGCAAGCCTCAAAGGCGCTCCCCTGGCAGGCGGTGCCGGTGCCGGTGCCGGTGCCGTTGCTTCCACTCGCAGAAGCTTTCTCGGCGACGTAGCACAAGAGTCGCCGTTTTGTACCGACTCCAGAATGCAGCGACTAGAACATTTTCGTTCGTTCCTGCCACTTGGCTAAAAATAGCTTCCTCAGGAATCCAATTTTTTTAAAGTATTTGGGTTAGTTGGAATATTCTTGTCCTTGCCCAGCTAGTATGTATACCCTGCACGGAACACCAAGTGCTTAAATGTAAGTCTGTGAGTAACTCCCTTGACATCAGCTGCCTGTGTTAAACTAAATCGGAGTCAAGGCTTTGCTGGGCCCTTTTAATCAATCCTCAAAAGTCTTATTTTGAGACACACTTTATAGGAATACATTAAAGTAGTCAAGCCAGCTAAATTTGTGCATTTATTATCATTGCTAGTAGTATTCCTCGATTGTTGCTCAATACTTCAAAGTACTGAGGAAGGTGAAAGGGAAGAAAGAGGAAGAAAAGAGAACCGGGATTTAATGATGGTGACGGCAGCCAAGTCTACAGCATCTCTTTTCCTTTCTGTAGACAGAACAAAAGACAGCATGGGCAAGTCACCAAGTGTCTGCCATAAACTGGAGCTAGCTGCCGTGGGTATGTGTGGAAAAGCAGAAGCTTAAGCACAGGAGAGTGTATTTGCAGGACTGGGGCCAAAATGGTCTGCGCTACGATAGTGAAATATACAGCATCGTCTTGAACTCTGAGTCGATACTTCATTAAATGAATGAAGCAGCCCAAGCCTCAGAGCTATTAATTCAGTGGTGAATGCTGTCTCAAGCCTGAATTTATTGGGAATTTGAGCTACGGATGCTGTTGTCCCCCTACCCCAGTAGCAAACGTATATATATCCATGCCTCGTATGTGCTCACGTGTTACGCAGTGCGGATACGTAGTTGGGCCACCTTGCAAATCAGATAAAGATTGCCTCTGCCTCTGTTGCCAACAGGTTAGACTGTCAGCCTGAGGTTTGGGAATAGCACCTGAGGGTGCTATTTCTGGTTTTTCTAATTGCTTGTCTGGTGATCTTGGGCAATCATTTCATCGCTCCCTTTCACCGGTTCCTTGACAGTATTATGCCCCTCCCTCCACTGAAATCACGTAATACCCGTGGATGAAATATGTTGTTTGAGGTTCACACACTGTTATTTTGGGCTGCATGCACATTCAGACTCACTTTTGTGGCCCAAGGCAAAAACCTCAGTCCTCGAGATTTTTCAGTCATCAAAGCTAGGAATAGGATTTTTCTGGGAAACCGAAATTCTGGAGCACAGCTGAGTGGAAAGGAGCAAACCAGGTAGGAAATTCAGTGGGATGCACCTGGCGCTGCAGGTGGCCTGGGAAAGTGGCAGAGGACGCTTGCGGGGGCCGGTCTCTCTCAGGAAGACAGCAGTGCGGTCTCTTGCTTGAGGCCTTGCAGAAGGTTTGCTTCTTACTCCTTTGTATTTATTAAGTCTAAGGTACTGAGATCTGGGTTGGGTTTTTTTTTTTTTCTTGCGTTCTTTGCAGTGAGGGCATATAAACACCACTTACCTGATTACTACTTTTTCTCATTTTTGGCTTGGACTTCCCGTCTCGTCTCTTATGAACCATTCAGTTCTCTTTTTACAGTTTTCACATTGTCTAGATTATAAACAAATAGGGACAGAAACTGCAGAACCAATCTTGAATAACAGGTTGGCCACTGTCCACTGAACTTGACGGTTCTGTAAGTTTCTTTTCCAAAAGACAACTAAAATTCCCTCAGGGTCTGCAATTTAATTTCAGGTGCATTTGTCAAGTTCTGACAATGAAAATGGGAACGTTTTCAAAGAAGAGCAGCTGCTGGCAGGCATTCAAGTAATGAATGACTTAAGCTTAATGAATGACTAAGCTTGCAGCTGAGTCTCATACTCTCATTTCTCCTCCAAGTGACGGGATGGACTTTTCATGCCAAATAATTTCATAAAGATTTAAAAATAATTGTTTTTTTTTCTTTGCAACGTGAATTATTTTCCTTTCTGCATTATTAACCTCAGATTTACATGGGTTTAGGTGTTTGTGCCGGCTACCTGACGTAAGGAGCGGCGGTAACGCCGCGGAGCCGCAGAGGAGCCCCTCGCCCCCGCCGCGGCCTCGGGGCGGCTCTGCCCCTCCCGCCCTCCAGGGGGCGCTGCGCCGCGCCGCGGCGGCTACGGCGGGGCGAGCGCCCGGCCCGGCGCCGCTTCCGGTTCGGTCAGCGCATGGCGGGGGACGGCGGAGCGGCGGGCCCGGCCGCCTCTCGGGAGCTGCTGGCTGTAGGGCGCCGAGGAGGTGAGCGGCCCCCGCGGGGGGAGCGGGGCCGGTCGTGGGCGGCGGGAGCCTCGGGGCCGAGAGGTGCAGCGCGGCTCTTCAAGCTGAGCTGGGCCTCTCCCCCGCCTTTCGGCCGGGCGCCGGGACCGGCGCTGCGGGGCTCAGCACGGCCGCCCCCCGGGCCGGGAGGGTGGGGAGGAGCGAGCGGGGGGTCGGCTCGGCTAGTGGTGAGTCCCTGGCCTCGCCCGCCCGCGGGGGCTTTTCAGGCCACCTGGCTGCTAGTCCTCCACTTGTTAGTCCATCTCGCCTGTTTTGAAGAGCTGCCGTTTTGCCGGGCACAGCTAGTGTCGTGCGAAGTAAATACGGGGGCGGGGGGGGAACCCAAACCAAACGTTAAATTAGTATCGGTAGTCGTGACAACATTTCTGTGAGGATAAAAAAAATGTTGAAAAGAAATATATCTTCATTTTAGTTAATGGTAAAGGGCTGATGGCTGTGTTGGCGGTCATAAGAACTAGCTTGTCTAATTAATGCAGTTTCCCTACGTCATTTGGATTTTACGGTGCTACTCTTGAAAATACTTATTTAGGTCATTAGCACCACCGTGTGTGGCCTGCTTTCGTTGATCGCCACCACACAGTCACGCACGCGAGGGAAGGGATTTAAATTGGTGTAACTAGCAGGCGTCAGCTGTTACCTCACTATGTTTTGGTGTGGGTTATTGCAGGTAGTTTCTCTGTGCGTTGATGTCTGTTGCTAAATAAATCTTTGACAAAAGACTTTGAAAACAGAGGGAGCCTGTAAGAAGTGACCTGCGGGGTCAGACCAGTGGTCCATATAGCACACTATTCTTTCTTCCAAGAACTGCAATAGCGGATGATAATTACAGAGAACTAGTTCGTTTAGGCACTGTGTGCTCCCCATTCTTGTGATTGCCCAGTATCTGCAGTTGTAGGGGTGGGGATGCTAGGGGGTACGTTCCTGCTGCGTCCTTTTAGCGTCGGATTATGACTCTGCTGCCCTGAATGTGCCGAATTCCGTGTTGAACCTGCTGATCCGTCTGCTTGCACAGCCTCTTGTGGTAGCAAGTTCTAGACATTCGCCACCTGCTACGTACAGAAATACTGAGATGACCACCTCAAACAGACATCAAGAAACAGTATTTGCAGGAGAGCGGAGTGGAATTCCTGGAGGCAGAGGCAGTTGAATCCTCACGTTTAATCTTGTAGAAAGGTGGAAAAGTAGCAGCAAGAAGAGAGCGTCACAGTGCAAATGTGACATTTGCGGTTGATGCAGGTAAACATTCAAACATTTGTTTGTTTCCAGGACTGGAAGAAACTTTGTTGATTAGTTCAAAATGCAGCAGCAAGAAGGCCACAACTTTACAGACAGTTAGGATGCCAAGGAGTAACGGTAAGTAGGACTTTGTTATTGGAACAGTGTCAAGTAGTAGGTAACATCTTTGACATAACCTTTGCTTCAGTGCTTTCCTTGCATTAGTAAAGGGAGAAACTCTTGTGTTCTGTTTCTACTGGTGCTAGGTCCTCCGTTGCAGTTGCATGTCCCACAGGTTAGTCATGTAACTGCTGCTTCTGCAAAGCTAGATTTTGCGATGCTAGGCGTTACAGCTGTAACTTTTAGGGGCTTAGTTCTCCTTGCAGAAATACTCGTGCTGTCTGCATGTAGTGAATTCACCAGGTTGTACCTTTGGTCTTCATTTAGTCAGCTACTTTCAGATTGATGCAAGTTGCATAGATCACTTTCAGAACTTTATTTTTAATGAATGTGCTGGCAAAATTATTAAGCCAGATCATATAACCATTCATTCGTAACAAATTAATTTGAATGCATTAAGAAAACCTTTTTTCTTTAATCGAGCTATGTTCCTTCTTTCTTAGTCAAAGCTACATATAGATTGCTAACATTCTCTTCAGTGTAACTCCGTGCATAAGAGGATATAGTCTAAAAATTGTTATTCTTTGAAAGTAGTGTATCTTCAGGAGTTTTTCTCTTCATGAAAATATACCAGAGTTCTTTCGTCTCAGATTGTTCTTTTCCAGGATAGAGTTGTTGCTTGTTTGCTGATCTGGGCTTCTCCTCTCTTTTCAGAAGTAATTTCTCAGTGTAAAATATTTGGTGTATAAAAGCATTTAATTTAAAATGGACTCCTATCAAATTATTGTATTTTTATTTTGTGAGCTGAGATTTAAAAAGGAATAGAAAAACCAATTTGTTATGTCGAGTTCTTCCTTGGATAAAAGTCTGTACAAAGATGACAGTGTTTCAAAGGTAGATTATAGCTGTTAGGCTTCTGTGGAGCTCGCTCAGAATAGTACCTCTTACTTCACGGAGAATGAAAATGATGATTGGCTCATCTGCATGTGTGGAGCAAAGATTATTTGAGGAAACTCTGGAGGCAGGTGAAGATACTCCCTTCCGCTGTGGAAGGGAAATGGGAGTGATTCTCCTGATGACACTGATTATCTTAAAATTGTTGGGAAGTCCCACTGAGCTTAGAGGGGTATTTCTGTAGAGGATAAGTGCTTTATACTTCAATTCGGAGCCCCTTTTGATACTTATGTTGAACTTTCTTTAGCGTAGCACGACATCTGTGGCATCTGTGCTATAGCTGATTTTTCCATCTTCTTTGAGACCTTTAGTCTATACTTTAATAGGGAAGAAAGGAGGACATAATTATATTTCCATTGGAGGTAATACTGATGTGGAAGTTTCTCAAGATGGCACTCAATAGGTATTTAAAACCATGGACTTTACAAGTAAGTTTCCTGTAAAGTAGTCACATTTTGTTTTAAGAATCCAAATGGAATTGTTGAAGTGATTTCTTCCTGCACCATATGCTGACCAATAGATTCAGTATCTTTTTGCTGTTTATGTCTTGGTAAATTGGATACCATAATAAATCCTCTTATTAAAACATTTTAAATGTGGTAGACAGCTGGAAATTATAGTTGAAATGGAATCTGTTTAAATGCTCTGAGGTATAAATGTGTAAACTAATGTGCATCTGTTTGTATATATACATGGGATAATTACTTCTTTTTCAGTTTTGGACCGAGTACAGAGCTTTTTACCACAGATGGCCCATGCAAATGATGAGCTAAGAAGAAAAATGGTAACAGCACCAGCTCATCAGTTTGATATTGAAAATCTAGACAGTGCAACAGAAAAAGTTATAGAAATGGTAAATACTTACTATATTTTTTTATTTTATAAAGTAAATTTAGATGTGAATAAAATAATTCTCTGATCTTAGAATGAGCTAATTTGATAGATAAGGCTAAGTCTTTGCCATTTTAGTCCGCGATCTGCAAATTCAAAGCATAGATGTAATAAAAATGCTTATTTGGCTAAAATTTACTACTTGGTTTTCATACTTGCAGACTTTAACGACTGGGGATGAAGTAGTTTAAGGCCAGAATAAGACATACTTTTGAATCAGCAACTCTGAATCAAAAGTAAGTCACAAATTGTATTTTAAATGTCTCATGGGTAATTTGGTTTAGAAACCAGACAATGTAAGGCGTAGTAAGGCATAACAGAAGGCTTTAGTATAAGAGCTAATAAATGGCTTTCAGATGTGCTTTGCAGGTATTTTTAGGACTGGCTATAGGTCTTGGGTTTAGAAAAGTTGTTAGTGTTATTGTCTTCCTTTATGGCTGGTATTTGTCTATTTATTTAAATTCACTTCAATATTTTCTTTCTGTTTTTAACTGAAGTGCTGCAGCCACACGCTCATGTAAGAAAACTTTAATATGAAGGTGATGTGATACGTGCATGTCCCAGACAAGTGCCTTATGGCCTGCAGACCCACAAGATAAAAGGCAGAAATAAGGCAGCCTGGGGTTTGGTGTGTGAGCTGTCAGAACAATTTATTGGCCACTGGTTGGATTCAGAGTTCTTCTCGATTGTATCCAGTTTACGTGCAGTATGTTGTCCAGTGCTGGTATATGCTGAAGAATTCCAAATAAATAGTGAGAAAACAAATTGGATCGTGAAAATTGTTTGTTTCAATATGCTGAAGTGGAACGGGTAACTTGGACAGGATTTTTAAAAGATTTTTCATGTGACAGTGTCTGACAAGTGTCTTGGCTTTATAATAAACAAGCCAGGAGACCTAGTGATTAATAGCTTAATGCTATTTGCAAATCACTGAAGAAATTTATTTGCATCTCAAATTCCTGTATTTTGCTTTGCTGCGTACAGGAAGATTTTGAGATGAGGATTATCAGTTTAAGACAGATATTTTCAGAGAGGAAAAACAGACCTCAAAAATCATGGCTCTGCATATGGAAATATATGATCACTTTTACTTCAGAAAATATCCTGGTGGTTTAAACTACTCGCTATTTTGCAGTAGTTGTAGTGCCATGAACACTAGAAGGTTATAAGATATTAACTATATTAATATATATACACACAGGTTTGTATATATGTCATGACCCCTTATACACTAAATGGTTTCATTTGAATTCTTTACTGAAAATTAGTTTTGATGCCTCTTGCTCGTCAGTTTAAATATCTGATTTAGACTATCTGAGTTCAGCTATTGACTCATTTCTGTCTTTGATAATGATATAAAAATGGCCTTATATTTGCTAGAGGGCAATATAAATTACAATTTAAATATTTAGGAATCTGTTCATGATATTTGTCATAATCCTAGGGGAACCGAAAAGTTTTTGGTGGTTTTTTTTTTTTTTTTTTGTGGTTGTGGTTTTCTTATGGTAGTAGGCTGTTTCATGTGTTTGCTTTATGTTTTACTCAAATGATAGAAGTGGTATAGAAATATATAATGTATTAACTAAGGTCTTTTTTCCAGAATGTTGCTGTAGTTGAATTGAGTGATTCTGATACAGATGAAGAGATACTAACTTCAGAAGATGACTCGGAATCTGAAGATGACTGTACAACTGATGAAGTGACAATAGACAACATTAAGTTTCCTAAACAAAAGGGAGAAAAGGGCAAAATAGAAATTTTGGACAGCAAAGTGAATGAGTAAATCCATTTTATTGTACTTAAAAAAAACAAAACAAGACAACAAACCAACAACAAAAACCCCAAATCATGTTTTCTTACTTTGAAGACTCGGCCCTTAAAACTACCTTGTTTCCCAATGTAGCATCCCTCAGGATCATGTGAAATGCTATAGTTTACATGGTGGAGAATTCAGGATCCAGTCATGACTGAGGCAGGCCGGATTTCTGAAGAATTATGTATGGTTTTATTCATCGAACAACATGGAAATGAACTTCATAGAAGGTTAGACTAAGAAAGCAGCTAGAATTTGGGGCACTTGAACTAGTTAAGTTAAAATTCTTGTTCTGTTGCTTTGTTGAAGAAAGATTTTTGTAGTGTGCTAGAAGTTTTTGCTTCAAGGGCAGGAAAGAGTTAACTAGGAAAAAAAGCTTCGTTTTTTATATTCCATGTCCTGTGAAGTGTTATGTACAATGTCTTCAATATTAAACATTATATCTTAAAGTACATTAGAAGTATGTCTACATTGCATTCATGACAATAACTGTTGAACACGAAAGCAGTGGCTGAGGTCATTTCAAGATGAGCTAGCGTGGGTAAGGACAGCCATGACTCAAGAGAGAGTTCAGCAAAGGATTACTTACCCTCTATGCCTGTACTGAGCTCCGTATCATTACAGGTAGGTTACTAGCTCATCTCTGGAACATTTGTGGCTGTAGTGCAGATACCCTCAGCACTTAAATGGTCAAGTCTGCCTCTGTGGTGTTACAATTGCTTTAAGCTACACTTTTCATCTCCCGCTTTCCCTGCCACGTTTCTGCCCTCTCCATTTTGTTGACAACTGTCACTGCCAGAAGAATAAAAAGGTGAATTTTCAGCTGGCCTGTACTTAGGTTAGCTTGAAACAATTGTGAAACCAAAATCAGTGAAAGTATGTCTCATTCATACTTACCTCAGATTGATCAAATACAATGATTTGGGCTGTTGTATTTACTTCATAGATTGGTTTGCATTTCAGAAGTATCTGTCATGCTCCTGGATGTCACCGTTTGTTTCTTAAAGGAACTTTGTATTTTCTACACCATTAAAGTAAAATTTTCTATATTGTATTTGCTCAAATATTAAACTTAATGCCATGACTTGAAACCTGCAGTTATTTACAGAATTTATTTTGAATCCCATACTTAAAGCTATAGTTTTAATATCAGTTTCCATAATATTTGTGATAAGAAATAACAATACAGCTTCTTAAAAATAGAAGGGGGCATGATTTACTGGGATTAACTGATTAAACCACAAAATATTTTAGGGTGTGGAAAGGATGGGAATCAAAGAATGGGACTGCTATTTTTAATGGCAGCCCACAGATCAGATTAAGCTTTGGGTGGAGTTGCACTCTAAGAAGAAGAAGTGGTCTGAAGTCGGCTTAGTTTGTTAGATAAGTTCTCAATCTATGGAAAACTTCTCTTCAAACCAAAGAAAGTTTGAAAGCCAACATCTTAATTCAGTCATTTTACAAGGAATTTTCCCATAGATTATTACTTTGTATTTCATACTTTTTTTTTAATCATGCTGTATAAAACGGTGATAACAGTCCATGCGCACAGACACAAAAAGTGATTTTAATCTGGTAATGTAACCACCTTTCAAATTGCAGGCAGATCACACATTCCATATCAACAAAAAGATAAAAAATATTTTCAGTAACTTTAGCTTGATATGCATAGTTTAACACCAATGTTGAACTCTGTATGTACTATACAAAGATCATAGTAAGTGCACTTTCTTGCATTGATTTACTTCTTATGGCACAAAGGTTTTCTGTACTGCTGAAGAATCACCAGAGCAGAACGTTTAATTGCTACTGTAAAACTTGAACTGGTTTATAGCAAAAATAGCATAATCAGTATATTTTAGTTCAACTTTAAGAGAAGCCTAATGACTAAGGATTTATAATGATCATGTAAATACTGGGTTCACACAAATAAGAAGTAGGCATGTGAGAACTCATTCTTCAATTGTATTTAAAAAAAATAAACCAACCATGTTCTTGGTTTTTTTGGGAAGATTGTGCTAACAACTGCTGCTGCATAATTTAAATAACTTCAGGTTAATTTCCAAATGCTTTTATCTGTCAGTGAGACTAAAATTTGGACCTGGTTTATAGAAATTTATCCATGGAATGGGTGTTTTGTTTTGGGTTTGGTTTTTTTTCCAGTTGTAACACTGCAGACAGCATATCCTGGGCATGGTATTAAGTGCTTCATGGAGTCATTAAGATTCAAACTCCACCGAAGTTTACTTTCCAAGTGAGGCTGTTACTTCAGTATTCCACAGTGATAGCCTTGGTTCTGAGATATTCATGAAGAGCTTCTTCACCTGTACAAGCACAACATTCACCAGTTAGAATAGCAGATAAATGAGAGAATGTTGTCAGAGACTGTAACTGTATTATTAAGAAAAAATTTAAAATGCTTTAGCCAATATTTGAGTCCTTAAGGAACAATGGAAACTAACTTACCTTCCCACTGAGATTTACAGAACTGGTTTGACAAGAAGAGGCCAAACCCAACAGATGTGGAAGGAAAAAGGAGCTGGAATTTAACAAGCAGCCACCCCGGATGGGACTGAAGCAGTGGCAGTCTCTGGATGGCCACTGGGGGCTCATAGTTGAATTTACGAACTTTGGTTTGCCTATGTTAAAGTTTCTAGGTAAAGAAGCTGTGTAAAAATTGGTAATCTTTTTTTCCTGATACTATTACTTCTTTTGGTTTCCAGAAATGTCTGATACTTGCTAGAGATTCCAAAGGCAAAAATCTGTTGTGTCACTGAAAATTTTTTTTCTTTCATTTTCCTTTGCCACAAGGCTTGAGTTGTCCAGACTTGTAAAGTTTCTTTGACAGACTGGACTTCACTTTTTTTAAAACTGGTTTTGAAAATAAAAGATTTTTTTAATGGATCTTTCTCTGGGGCTGTCGGCAAATTTTGATGACATTTTAAGGCAAAAAAGATTCCCGTGCTCTTACAAGTTTAGAGGAGAAACCTAAATTAGCGTTCTTTCTGAGGGAAAGGAAAGAAGACTTTGGCCAATACCTTTGCTGCTTGACAGCATTTTGTAGCCTGTACACAGCTCTGGACAAGCTGTAAT
Organism: Gymnogyps californianus; assembly: GCF_018139145.2. NCBI lineage: Eukaryota > Metazoa > Chordata > Aves > Accipitriformes > Cathartidae > Gymnogyps > Gymnogyps californianus. The sequence continues at coordinate 157,651,238 of NC_059471.1, forward strand.
TTGACTGCTCTGAGAAGAGTTGGAGAGGAATATTCTGTGTGCCGTAGCATTATTTAGCAAACATATCGGAAGGGCTGAATGGGAGGTATTGAGGTGGGAATATTGTAGGGATGGGAGAGGAACTAGATTACTGTAATTGGAGGAATGTAGGAGATGCAGGAAATGCATCCATAGCTCATGTTTTACTAGATGCACTGTACACACGTAAGGTGGGTTTTTCATTGATTTGGACTGTCAGATGAGAAATGAGGGAGGGAGAGAACAACTTACCTAAATCTTTCCCAAAGCCAGACTGCTTAAATCCACCAAATGGTGCTGCCACATCAGTTTTGTTATATGTGTTAATAAAAACTGTTCCAGCTTCTAGCTTTTCACTGATGTAGAGAGCTTTGCTTATGTCTTTTGTGAAAACTCCTGAAGCTAAGCCATATTCTGTGGTATTTGCCCGTCGCAGCACTCCATCGACATCCCTACGGGGCAAAGAAATGATTTAGTTGCAACTAGGTAGAATAAACAAGTGTTAGCAACCTTCCACCTTCAATGTCATTTGAAGCACCTTTTCCCATGCTCTTTATTCTCCAGTTAGCTTTTTAAAAGACAACTTATTAAGGACTAATCTGTGTGTCAATCTGACAGATCTATGGAAATTCATACCCTTGCTTCAAACTTGTGAAGCTTGTAACCTTACATTTCAATGGTTAAGATCTACACTGAGAAATGTCAAAGGAAAAGCTGCACTATGCATACCAACTCTGCTCAGCTACAGCACAACTTGGGGATTAGAGCAATACAAAAATACTTGCAAAGCAGAGCTTGACAGCAGATTATGAATCAGTTTGCTAAAATTTTGGCCCTGCTTTACAAGTTAATGGAGAGTAAGTGCTGAAACTCAGAATTCTATTGAGACACAATGTTTCAGGCCATGTCCAGAGTGCTGTTTTCTATTTGCATCTCATCTCCATATAGCTTCAAAAATCCATAATAATTTAAAACTTTAAAAAACTCAGTACAGTCCCTTATCACCATACATAATTTATAGATATGAAGGGTTATCTATGTGTCTGGTTCTTAACCGCATTATTGAACTGCAGAAAATGAAACCTGGTGGAAATACTTATATGAAGTTTCTACATAGGGTTTTAATCCCATCTGTGTGTAAAATAATTACGATTTGAAATCAAAGTTATTAAAACTGGCAGTCTACAAAATATACAGAGCAATTTTCATTTGCAATAGTAATGTGCCAATGTTACACGATGCACAACAATGCTATGCAGTCTTTTATGACAGAGAAAAATAAGCAATTCCACTGGAAAAAATACACATTTTGTAATTTGATCAAGCTGTTGCAATTACCACGTCAACTTCAGTAAAAACGTTTCACTGAATACTAAGTCTCATTTAAGAACTGGCATTCTATCCTGTCACACACTGCTAATAGCATTTGTTGTATATCGACATGGAGCAGGATACCCCCTACTAAAAAGGGTATTTTCTCAGAATTTAGGTGTAAGAGGATCTAGGGATTCAGACTGGTCTTACAAGATTTAACAAAATCATACTACGTATGCTATCATTTCTACACTTAGGGTGAAAATGAGGAAGTTTCTAACAGTAACCAGAGGAAAACATACCCATTTTTAAATTTAGAAATCACCATCACAGGACCAAAGGACTCTTCCTGGGCAATATACATATGGTCTTCAACATCTGTGAATACAGTGGGTTCCATGAAGAAACCTAAACAGAGGATAGAGCATCATTTGAGCATGGCGAAAATGCTTCATGGTTTGTATTGTCCAGGCCATCTCTTTTCCATACTTTGAGGTCACAGATACGTTGAGACTTGAAACAGAAAATACCAAGATTGATATGAACGAAGTATGAATGGAGATGCATGTGTGTAAGCACCAGAGAAACAGCAGAAAAAAGGTTAAAAGAATGGCCTGTATTGATCAGAGCAACAACACGTGCTGTTCCCTGCCAGGCCAGGAGGTCTGCATGCCACAGCCCAGGTGACTCCTCAGGGGAAGACCCTGCACTCTGACAGCAGGAAGACAAGGTTACAGCATGTTGCAGAGGACACTTTTTTTCTTGTTGCTCAACAAGAAGATAGACTGTAGCCATAAAGATCTGTATATTCCAAACAAGGAAAAACATGCCATAGGCAGCAACTTTGCCTAAGATTTATGGATGCTGAAGTAAAGAAAATCCTGAGGCAAAGGACCGCCTCATAATGACTGTTCATTTCTGAAGGCTGTAAAGACCTGTCCAAAAGCTAGCTCATCATTGCCAATCAAGAACTGTCCTGGTGTTATACACAAGCGATCCCGGTCACCCCCATCTTGGTGAGTGAGTGTACTCCAGTTTGCGTGGGTAAAATCAACTTCAGAGATTTTATATAAATGCCGCTCCCTTCCATAAGATTTCCATTTAGTTTCATTACACTGATTTCATACAGTTATGAATCTCCACTTTCATTTTATTTAGGGATGCAATCATCATATGTTGAAACTCTGATGCAAATGTTTCTCCTTCATTATTGATAAGGGACAGATGTCCATGAGAAAATGTTGCTTTCATGCCTGTGCACTAAACTTAGCACACATAGTGTCTATATAGCAAAAAAGACTTTTGATAATAATACCTTATGCAAACTCTGCTAGTGGTTTCCTCAGTCAGCCTTAGTGTTAGTGTGATCTAAAAGGATATAATTATTCTTATGGCTCTTGACAGTTCAAGGGTGTTGCAAAAAAAGTCTCAGTGCCTCACAAACAACAGGAATAAATGAGCAAAAGATTCCCATACAGACTAGATTCTGATTCAGTTTCATATGTTACGCTTCAGTTGCACAGCTTCTCTTAATATGAGACTTGAAAGCCCAAGTGGTATCTTGGGCTTACCTAGTACTGTTCCCATGATATTGCTACTTCACGTAATGCAGCAGAGACGATCATGATGGCTTTTGTTTAAAGTGTAAAAGTTCCAAACACCTCTGAACGATATTTTACCTGGTCTACGTACTTGTCTTCCTCCATACACTAGAGTGGCTCCTTCTTTTACTCCAGTTTCACAATATCGCAGCAGCTTTTCCAAATGTGCCTTGTGATTTTGTGGACCATGATCTGTAGATCTATCAAGTGGGTCACCAATTTTCATCTTTTTTATTTCTTCCACCTATGGGTTACCCAATTAAAATGAAGTTACACAACATAGCAAATAGTTGTTAAAGTGACCAGTGATTCGGGATGCTTCATTTTTTGTGCTATGAAGTTAGGCTCTAAGAAAGGGCTGGATTCTTAGAAGGTGGAGTGCCCCTCCCTTTCTAAAATGAGGCTTTGTCTTATGTTTGATAATTCCTGGTTACTTCTGAAAGTTTTTGATGCTGTTTTCAGGTATTCTTTCTCTTCTGCTATTAAGATAGGCACGTAAAATGTTAGCTTTTACCAGTGGTAAATGAGTTGTGACAGTGATTTCCTGTTCTTGAGCTAAATAAATGAATTCTCCAGTGGTACAGTGTGGTGACTATTGGATTTTTAATAATGACCTTTGTATTACTCTAGCTATGCTTCCAATATGCCTTTTTTTTTAAACTTCACAGCAGCCTTCAATCACATTGACCTAAGTTCAGTAATTTTTTTAATCTTACTTTCCTAGTCAAATATGAAATATCACTGAAGGTACAATATCTATTTCAATGTCACTTATCCGTGCATTACTGATGAAAATATCTCCCTTCAGTGCCTTCCTTTTAACTCTGTAAGAGGTTCCCGAGAAGCAGCATTGCCCATCATAAGCAATAATGAGAAATTAAATAACTGAAAATAAGAAGAAATGCAAGTGTCTATAAAACTAGTGGATCTTTGTGCCATAGCAAAGTATCTGCTTAAATTTTAGTCCTTGAATATCTTACCACTTTTCTAACAAATTCATCATGGATTGATTCTTCCACAAATAGCCTGCCAGCTGCAATGCAGTTTTCTCCTTTGTTGAAATATACTGCTCCCATACCCTGATCAGGGAAAAAAAAACATTAATATTTATATGCATCGTTTTGTTCAGTCTCCCTTTCATTCTGTTCCCTTGGGTTGCATTCTGTATTTGTGACCCTCAAAGAGTAATGCTTTATGTAAAGGGACATCATCAATGCAACAAGCAGACTAATCTTATAATTGGCAAACACACTTCCATGGAGACAAATGGCTCAGGATGAACCCATGAGCACTGCTTTTTCCATTTCCATCAGTGTTCCACGGAAACACCTGCTGCAGCATCACAGAGAAGAGGGCTGGCAGCATGACCAGTGAACACAAAATTGTGCTAATCCACCGAGCAATACTGCTTGTGTCGACAGTCGCATGTGACTGGGTGAACATTACCTAACTCTAATCTGCAGAGAACCTCCTATTTCAAGACTGTGGATTCAGACCCCATGCAGTTTGTTCCTTTTTATTTACCAAGAACTGATACCTGCCCTTGTTTTTCCAGGGGGGTAGGGAGGTGGGGGAAGGAAGAGCAGGACAAATAAAATTCCTAAAAAGTAGTTTTCTGGCAGCTGCAAAGGCCTAGGGTCCTGGCATTAGTAGGTATGACCAGGATCATGTGCTAGTGCCAAGTGTGTGACAAAAAAGCACTGTTTCACAATCATTTAAAGCCATCAATGCCAGGTATAGCTCAGGCCAACCTCTGCGTCACTCTCTCACTTCTACAGCTGAGAATAGTGGTGGGGCCAAGCAGTGCGCTGACTTCCAAGATTCAGCTTTTATTATTTTCCACATATACTTCACCGTGCAGTCACTCAGACTCTTGTCCTGCCAAAAGACACTCCAAAAATGGAGAAAGTGTATAACAGTTTCTTCCTGGTAGCAGTACCTGCTTACGCTGGTTTAGAGAATTCACAGAATTAGCACTTTGGGTACGTACAGTGTGGAAGACCTTTGTTTGCTTCTTAGTGAGCAAACTGCATCTGCTGTCATTTTGATCAATCAGATTACCTGAGCAGGAAATAAGCTCCCTAAATCCACTGAATTTCTCATTAGCACATCTTATTTATGAACTTTAAACACATTATGGCTGGTTGGGAAGGTGGATTATGATGATTGATGGTGAATTAAGAACTGTATGGCAATAAGGAGCTCAATGTCTATTTTAACTCACTTTCAGGCTTTTCTTAAGCGCCTTTTTTATTTTTGAGTATCAGATTTTGACAAATCAATTTTAATGTGTTAACTTGGCCAGTGAAAATACTTTCCAGCTATATTTCTTTGGTTTGTTGTATTTTCTGATGTATATTTCTTGTAGTACTGATCCCTGCCTTTTTGGTGCAGCATGAACAGTTTAATTGTGCTGGCATAAAGAAACATCCTGCAGAAGAAGTGTCTGTTTTCTAACAGATTGCATGACTTTTCATGCAAGGGCTCCCTACTGCAGTTTTTGGCAAGTCAAGAGGAATATTGCAATACTGTGAGGATGTATCACAAAGGCTTTGAATATATTTTACTTCGAAATAAGATTACCATTTTTACAGCTCTGTCAAGTTCACAGTCACTGAATATGATCAATGGTGATTTACCACCGAGTTCAAGAGAAACTTTCTTCAGATTAGTGGCTGCACTGTAAAAAATATAAATAATCATATCAAAACAACTTTTAAACAGCTTATTTCATTATTTCCTTTGAATCATATCTAGTGAAAATGTATAAACCTCTATTTTCCAATAGTAACTTAGTAGAATTCTACATAAATGTAAACAGCCATATGTAGTTATGCTTTTCTATTACTGCTACATGCACAAAATAGCTAATAAGATACTTCAGAACTAGATTAAGCAGTGTTTATTTATGAATCTTTTGCTGAGAGTACCTCTTCATGATCTGTTTACCAGTTGGTGTTGAACCAGTGAATCCAACTTTGCGAACATCTGGATGTTCAGACAGGTGCTGTCCCACTAAGCCACCTACCGGGGTGAGGAAAACAGCTTAACTGGACAGTACATAGGCAATTTTTACTACTCCAGCAGCAGCACTGTAACACAGAAAGAGCTAACAATATGTCAATCAAGTACAATATCACATCCTTATTTATATTTACAGCTTTATTCATACAACTATGAAAAATGTCATATTCATTAACTTGTATCACATTAGTGTCTCCAAATTCCCCCATCTGTCTGGACTACAGAACTTCCTTCCTAATACTCCAATGTATGTGGAATAATCTAATTTGTAACAGAGCCTGACCCATACAGTTACTTTGTCACTTTTCTTCCTTAGGGGAAAGAGGAAAATGGTGGCATCAGGTAACACGATGTGGACCATGACTTACTTACCTATAGTGACCAATACGTGTCTTACCAGCTTGCTCTAGGTCTCACAGTCACATTTAAATACTTACAAGTGATGGTAAGATTAGGAGAAAAAAAGAAGTTTTACAATCAAGTGAAACATGTTTCTCTGTAATACATTCTTTTTCAGAGTGTTCATGCTATTTGTGTGAACTTGTAAATGGTATAGGCTGACAGCTCTTACCACTAGCTAGAGCCAGGTGACATATAGATTTTCCCAACTCTGTTCTGGAAATATGTGAAATCGCTGTATGACATAGATGCAAGCCTACTACCTATGAAGATATGTGCACTTATGTAATAGGTCTTCAAAAAGGTACAATGCTAGTTCACCAGTTTTAGCATGACCTACTCTTCCCAGAAAAATGATTAGTTGAAGTTTTACCTGAACCAGGCAGAATATTTATAACGCCCTTAGGAAACCCAGCTTTAGCTGAGAGTTCTGCAAACTTCAAGGAAGTCAGAGGTGTGACCTAAGTAGAAACATTTAGATTAGGTTTCCTATTTTAATTAAATGCATGATGATATCTTTTACATTCAATACATCTTAATTTTGCTACAATATTCATTTTCTTACTCACAGTATTGACAAATTAAAAGTGATGGCTTCTTGTGGAAAAGAGTTCAGTCGCGAAAATGAACGCAGCATCAGAGCAGAACTGAAGAAAATCAGTACCTTGTATCATCATGGCAATTTGTATTATTATACATGCACTTTAAAACATATGATGTGGTCAACCTATGGGTACATATGACAGGTCAACCTATGGGTGAAATCCGCTAGATTGCCTGAATTATTTTGCCTGAACAGATAGTGGAGGACCCGAGTCATCTGTACATTCCTTTTTGTTTTTACCTGAGCCGGCTTGAGTACGAGTGTGTTGCCTGCAGCCAAGCATGCTGCGCTCTTCCATGCCAGCATCATCAGTGGGTAATTCCAGGGGATAACAATTGCACAGACACTTAAGATAGGGAAAAACAGGGAAAGATTACATTTTTGATGGCAGCTTTTGAATGGCTTTTCTGTATGTCAAGGCTGTCATTAAGAAGAAAAAAGCGATACTTACCCTATTGGCTCTTTCTTGGTGAATGTTAGATTATGGTTTGGCCGGGCCTGGTTAATTGGAATTGTAGCACCCTAAAAGACAGAGGAGGGACAAATCTTGGTATTGTTTAATCATCTTTATTACAAATATATTTGCCATGTATGTATGTTTTGGAAAGCCACAGAGTAGGCTTGAAAACCAGAAGCATTTTTGCATCAGAGAAAGGGGCAAGGATGCTTCTACTGTATGATTTCCTACTATGGATACCGTAGTCAACTCCCGATTTTCAGTTGGATGAAATAAAGCATAGATAACAAAAGTATGGAAGAACATAAAGTGAGGGTCTGATGGACGGAAAAAAGCTGAATTATATTCTTGATTGTGGATCTTAAAGATATTTGAGGAAATGCTGTTGAACCTGTGCCACGTGCTGTGCCATCAAGCAAACTCACCAGCCTTGGTCAGAATGTAACATAGCACATGAGTCTCTGCACTTACCCGCATGATGACCACAACAACATTCTGCTCCGTGAATAATCAAGAGGTGACTAAGCATGCATATCACTGTGACAGCTCAACTGATTTCTTAGATATTTACAGTCACATTCTAAATCCATATTCTCCAATTGGAAGCAGATTGTCCTTTTGTATTGCCAGGGAGACACATTTTAGGTAAAATTCTAATTTTGCTTTATTTTTTGATTCCTTGATTACTTTTGCTAACACTGCTTTTTGGCAGTGTGTCAGGGGGAAAAAAAAAAGTGTGGAGAAGCACTGCCATTGATTATTTCCTTTACATATTCACTTGCCTGAATTTTGTCACACCATCCAGCAAAGTATCTGAATGTTTGCACAGACATTCCAACATGGGTCTTCAAAGCTAAAGTGTAGACAGCTCCTGAATCGATAGACTCTATTGTTGCTAACTCTTCTTGATGTTCTTCCATCAGGTCTGCAAGTCTTTAATAAAAACATTACAAATCCACATCAAAGAGAAGTGACATCTTACCATTGACAGCCTGAAATGATATTTGGTACGGCAAAGAACCGTAATTAAAATTGCATTCCCACTGAATTTGGAGGTGGAGCAGTGGAGCCACTGCTCATTAATATCAGTAAGAGCTTGAATAATTGCCTGTTAAAGTCTGCAAATATCTTCACATTGGCTGTAGTAGACACTGGATGAAGACGTGAACAGTGAAAACTTACCTGATTATTCCATTATGGTTTTGTAAATAAAATAATAATTAGAAAATTTGTACTCTTTTTCTGTTGTACTACAAGGAGCCAATTATAGAAAATCAGACCAGTAAGTTGAAAGCAAATACACAATAACGTAAGAAATGTCAAGTAATCAAAAGTACCAGGAAGGAGTACTCAGAGACCTAGCTTAAGATTTGGGAAACCTAGCTTCATAATGCTGTTTTGTATTGTCTGAACTTGGACTAAAATACTTAAGTGTTAGATACTTCAAAGGCACCCACATGTCCAAAGACAGAGCTCCTAACCTGTAATCCAAATTGAATTTTATATGCCTTGGTACATTTGAAAATCTGGCCCATTGTCTCCTTGGGCCTCAAGTTTCCATCTGTTAGATTTATGAAGCAACACAGTGAGGTGTAAGTAAGACTGTGGTAAATAGTATTGAGTTAATAGTAGCTATCAGAGTGTCTCAAAAATGCATCTGCACAGATACCTATACTTATAAGGAGCTCTTGTAATTTCAGTGGTTCCCTGCTCAGGCAGAAAGGTCTGTTTGCACGAATGAATTTTTACATTCAGGTCTTAGATCTCTCACATGGCAGTGAAACAGATGCATCAATGTTTTTCTTAAGCTTCTGTCTGTGTTTTGGTACTCAGACATATAATCAATGCTCCCATGTGATTTTAAGAGCTTAACCAAGTGCATTTTAGATCCTGTAAAGAGTATTCAAAACTGGGTGTGAAACCTATTTTTCCATTATGTCAATTCTGCCCATTTAAAGCACTTGCAGAGATGTGGAAAAAAACCAAGCTAATACTTGTTTTAGCTGTATCTTGGAGACCCAGCTACAGGTCAGGGCATCAGCAGTAGTGTGTAAAAGAACGGATATGGCATGTCAGGGACAAAGGAGAAAGTTCCATTTAATGCATGCCTAATATCTTCTATTAATGATTCCTTAAGACAAAGCAGCAAAGCTAGGGGCTTTAATGGTACAAACCTTCCCTCTGGTTCAGCACTCAAAAACTCTAGTTTGAACAGAGACCAGAGAAAAAGGGGGCTTGTTTGAATTAAGGTGGACCAGAGAGATACTTCATTCATACGGTTTGCAACATGAACACTCTGGTATAGCTATCCTAGAGAGCCAGTGGCCTAAGCAAAGAAGCATTTAATCCAGGAATAATCTATGCAGTGTAGGGGAGTTACATTTTCCATATGCCTAACATAGTTATGCTTGCAAATCTTTCAAGTGTAAAACACAGAGCAGTAGTTCTAAGACCTTAAAAGTTTCAGGGCAGAGTTAACTTGGGCTCTCAAGTGCTCTACGTTCCTAATACAAATTAAACCCAAGTTTGTACATGATTTGAATCTGTGCACACTTGTAAAAAATTTAAGTGATCGACCGTATTTAATTTTAATATGAGTTCTGACTTGCCCATTTTCTGTTGTGATGACTACTCAACTTTTTTACAGTTCTGCAGGCCTTTTTCAAAGGCCTGGTCACATACTTTATGAGACAAGTAGAATTTTCAGTTTTGCTTTCCTTCTCTTTTGCTAAGATGCCTGCAATGTCTTGTAAAACGTGGCATTTTTTAATACTTTTTTATTTCTAATTACTTCTACTTGGTCCATATGGATATAGTAAAAGAGGGGAGGGGAATTTACATCCAAGGCATTCACCAAAGTAAAAATTACAGCTATATTAATGTGATAACAAATGATCTGCTGCATACACTACAGCAGACACAGACCCATGTTTCCCAAGTGCAGCATTACATTTCCCCATGCTCCTTTTCCTTAGCTGCCAGAGCACAGACATGCAATGGATTCCCTACTCCTTACTGTCTTGCTAGGCTAAGCCCAGCTTTATGAGGACGGGATCATCTTCTAGTTGCATATTCCAAACCTCTGAATCAGCTGGATCTTCAGTTTCCAAATCCTCACAGAAGTTATGCAGAGAGCAGCATGCAACAATAAAAGGAAAGGCAGTGACCCACATCTGCACCCAACCAAACTGCCAGACTGTGTTGCTATCCAAATCCATAGTCTGCTACCATCCTGCAGCTGCTCGCCGTGTAACTGATCCTTCTTCTGCTGTCTGTTCTGGTGCCCAGGGCTAGCCTTCTGGCACAGCACAATAAAGGCTTAATACAGCAGTGGTTACGGGCACACTATTGAAGATTATATGTTTTGAAGGTGAAAAAAATTCCTTCTCTTCCCTGTAGATAAATATGCAGTCTCCTCAGCACAACTGACTTGGCCAGGACATCCAATAGTAATGCTGATGAGCCTGCAGACTACATCCTCCACAAGAAAGGTGTTTGATACATAGGACCTACTCCTTCACAAGGTCCTTGGGGCAGGAAGTTTCAGCTCTATTCAAGATCCTAACTTCTTTAAAGCCAGCTGCTATGTCAAGCACAGTAACTAAGCTCTCCACCTACTGAATAGGAATGGAATTTGCCTAGTACATCTCCTCCTCTGTGCTGACGATTGATTTTCCATCATCACATTAGCTAAATGTGGACCTGTGGCAATCAGGAGTAGCAATCTACTTCTTTACTCATCTCTACTTACTCATTTTTATGTCCTGGAAAAGAAAAAGTAGCGAAAACTCTTCATGTACCTCCACAAAAGAGGCTTTCTTTATAGGGAAGCTCTGGAGCTTCTAGTCATCCCAAGTCTGCAAGACAGTGTTCTCTGCTGTAAGGCACCAGAAGCATCACACTGCATGCATATGGAGAGTCCATAGTAATTAGGCTTTTATTAGCTGCCTCCAGTACTGCCCTCACAATACGTAGCTAGCATCATTGTCCTTCCAAGACCACCTCTTGCCCTTCAAGGATCAGAAACCACCACTAAAATACCATTCACTCAGCATAACCCCTGTTTATCTTCTGAAACAATAATAACACAGCCGAAAAAAGAACCAGGCATTATCTAGGGCTGACACAGTGAAACAGATACAAATAAGAAATACTGAGCTGGAAGTGTCTCAGATAAATGTGGGATTCGGTTTAGAGTGTTTCTACACAGGACAATTCTTCCACAACAGACCATATCACGTCTCCTAGAATGGGTCTTTAGCCAGGTGAGAAGTATGCTGGGATACGATCCTGGAAAATGTAGCATCAGTTACAGTGTATTTCAAAATTAAATATGGCTGTATGTTTACTGTATGGAGTGCAGATGCAGGCAGGCTTAGCAAGGTCAAAAGTTTCTGCCTACCTAACCTAGGTAGACTCTGCCTGTAAAACTTAGCCTCATTTATACAGAAGGATTTGGACTTTACAAGAGAATTTTCAATCCTTGCCACAGAAAGCATACAGAATAAATGAAACCATCAAGTATTTAAAAGACATTTTCCTCAAATTCTTTGCTTCCATTCATAAATAATTAAAAAAAAATAGGAGCAGTGAGAGATCACAAGATTTCTCTCTGCCACAAGGTTAGCCAGCTAAGACCCAAGGTGGGTACACTGAAGTAAATTAGGCGATGAAAAGATGGCTAGTCTGGTTCCTCCAACAGTGGGATTATGAATATCCATTATATTCAGAAAATGTACGCAACAATTCTTCAGAGGAACAAAACAATAAGATTTAGGAAAACAGAACAAACACAAGCTGCCTTTCACGTACCTGTACATGAGTCGCCCTCTTTCCCTTGCATTCATTCTTCCCCATTCACCATTTTCAAATGCCTCCTTTGCTGCTGCCACTGCCTTGTCAACATCAGCCAATGAAGCAGAAGATACACTGGCTATTATCTGTCCAAAGGTAGCATTGTGTTAGCTCAAACTGAAAGGCTGGGATGCAGACTGTTACTCCTTCCTCCTAAACTTCTTAACTGGGCATAAGCAAATACATAACATCCTCAACCCCAGCAGCTGGCATGGGTGAGTCAGGCTGCAAAAAGTTCAGAAACAACTGAGGTGGCAGAATTTGGAGGACACTGCACAGACTCTGATTCCTAGATCTATCGTCTTCTTCACATCGAGGTGCATCATCCTACTTGATTTCATCTCTCTTTCCAGATGTTAAATCAATGTGCTATTACAAAAGCTGGAAGTCTTTATATATGGTATTATGATCTAATGTCCAAACATGCTAAAATGACTCCTGCATGTTCCATTTCTTAGGAACGGAGCTTCTGTTACCATAAGGCACCATATACACATAGTATTTTATGATGATTGTGTTCTATAAATACACACATTGTAAGTTCTAACACAGAATTGTTATGACTTTTATTCAATTCCATAATGAGTTCCAGGAGAAGTACCAGAGTCTGACTTCTGATGATAGTGAAATTTGTGGTGTTGATTTCAGCAGAATTTATTTACTCCAGAATTAAATGGCAATTACATGGACATCAGAATCACTACTCTTATTTATAATTCATAGTTATGAGTTGCTCAACCAAGATTCAATAGTTCAGGGCCAAAGTGCAACTGCATATATTTTCCTATTGAAGAGTAATTTTTCTTACTGGGAATTTAAAGGGACATTTTAAAGTTACACTTGCCCTAAGACATCAGATTTGTGAAAAAAGTAAAATAAAAACTGAAGTTGATGACTGACAGGAAATATATACAACATCCTAAAAGAAATACTTCTTTAGCAACTAAACTATAGCAATTTTTGTTTGCAAAGCTAAACAAGAATGAAATCAAGGTAAAACATACGGGTGGGTATGGAAATGGACATAATAGTTGAAGTGGAAGTAGGTTATTTTTACCGTGCAGCTTGACTGAAATGCAAAAACTGTAAAATACACAGACTGAGAAGTAAATTGAAATTTTAAATTATTTCTAGGGTTTGTTTAATGTGTACTGTATGGTTTTGAAATTGGCAATATTCAGTTAGTGGTTTAGATTTTTTAATAGGCAAAGAAATTGAAATAAACTGGTATAGATCATATTTAGAAATTACTCACTGATCCATCTGCTGGATTTATAGTGTCATATGTTTTTCCATCATCAGCATTTATAAATTGCCCATTTATGAAACACTGGTATGGCATATTCACAATCATGTTGTTCACATTTTTTGAAACCTAAGAGTGAAATAAACCACAAATTAATTTAAACTTTTAATAACTAAGATTTGAATGTAGCTTAACAAGCTTTTGATATCTACAGCCAACATCCAGCCACATTTTACAATGTACATATGGCTGTTAGAAGTGGACAAAAGAGTAAAACGAAATGGAAATCATATTCTCCCTGAAGACCAATGACCACACTCTGAGATAGTTAAGCAGATTTATTTATTTTTTATCATTGGATCTCTATGTTCAAACCAATACTAAACCCTGGGTAAGGCTGGTCCTAATGGACTTCAATCAAATGCATAATTCCCAAATTCAAGAAATCTTGACTTGCTTAATGACTTAAAAAACATGCAATCCTCCTTTCACACAGTTTTCAAACAGACTCTTAGGAGAAAAACCTAGCACTGTTTGCCTCAGGAAAGCAGAAGCTCTAGAACCATTCTGACTGAAGCATACTGGCAGGAGAGTGCAAGGGAGGTAGGAGTATCTGCCCACACGTGATCTACTCTACCGCATGTTCTTGATCTCCTGGTTTCTGGTACACTGGAAGTGACATTACATATATACTTCCATTCCAAAACGCAAATACATAAAACCTGCCAAAAAAAAGTCACAAAGAAGAGTTTGTATGACCAAATATTTGTTTGCTTTTCCTACTGCATCAAGCAGTCTAATAAAATGCATTGTCTACCCTCCCCTAAAAACCAAGAAAGAATAAGCACTAAAGGCAAAATAAAAGGTCTTACGTAATCAATGACTAACTCTTCTTCTTTGTCTTCTCCTCTGAATTTTCTGACAGCCTTTTGAATAAAGTCTGCAAACTTAGTGGCCATATACACATCTTCATTCTGTAGTTGAAGTCCACTATATTTCTGTTTGGTCTCTTCTAGCATTCTAAAGATTTTGAAGAAAGAATAAGTTTAATTACAAATGAAAGAACTGTCCAGATAACTGAATCACTAGAAGGTCAAAAGGGGTCAAAACTGGGCACCAGTTTGTATGCATGTGAATACGTGTGTGTGTTTCTCTGACAACAGTGGCACAGAAGTTGTGCATTTTACTGAAATCTGTTGGTTTAATTGGGGGTGTTATGGAAATGAAAATGTCAGTTCTGGAATACTTTCAGGTAAACTTTTGGAAATAAATGACAAATAGCATATATTGATTGATAAAACCATCTATGGGACTACTCTAACCAATACATGGAGGACATTCAGAGCTCTGTGGGACTGGTAAGTAATAAGGACGATAATCAGTTTGTTAAAAAAAACCACCTGAAATGCTGGTCTTATATTATGGCCTGGGATATCTGAGTTGCAAAAAGAAGGTAACTGAGATGACTGAACACAGCATCAACTCAGTGCACTTGTAAGCATAGGCTCAATTCTTTCTGTGAAAGGCTCCTCTTTCCCTCTGGGGAGTTCTTTGCTCAGCTTCCCAATCAGCCCCCTGGTCTTGAGATACTTGTCACTGCATGCAGACAAGTTTGAGCATCACCATGCTCCCCCATGTGGCTGATGTTCCTGAAGTTAAGGGGAATTTTCCTTCAACAGAAAGAGCAAGATTATGTCAATATCTCCTAATTTTGGGAGCAGAACCATACCACATTTTCAAAGGTAGGAAAGGGAATATTAGAGTACTGGAAAATATAGGGGGATTTTTTTTTAAAACTACTTGATCAACCCTGATTTGAAAGGACCATGACAAAAATTTTGTTATTTTGAATATTTTTTACCTGACAACATGCATAGAGGATGCTCCAGATTTGAAGAAGTCTGTGGAATCCTCAATTACAGCAACATTGCTCAAAATTCCCTTCCAAATAGCCTAACAATACATAAAAATAACGGAGGCAATAATGAATAATCCTCTAATTGCAAGAAGTATTTATCAAACCATATTTTCTATGGTATCTGTGCCTACAACATGTATTATTTCAAATGATTCTAAAACAGAAAATTATTTTAAGAGGGTCTCAAACTGTCTAGAGACTGGATGTTAGCCAATACATTCTTCAGCATAATTAGCTTATCAAAAAATATTATTTTGTCCATGATAATTTCACCTAATCAGGCAAGAAACCTGAATGGTACAATGCTTATAATTTTCAGGCCCATTTTTTTAAGATCTTTATCCTCCAAATAATAACTTCCCATTGCATTATGGAATACGTCATCAGCAGAGGCAAGGACAGCCTGGAGCACTTTGTGACTGGATTGATGGCATTTCTGGCACCTGGGCAGAGCTGAGAAGTAGTATAAGCTGCATGCATGAGATGGACATTTCCGCTAACATGAACAGTGAAATAACTGGTAACGTAATATTCCAATTAATTATAATTAGGTTTCAGAGTTAGCAGGTAGTGTCATGAAATGAAGAGTTTATATTTCTTTTTGCTATTGTCTCAGGCAGTCAATAGCTCCAGGCAACTTTTAGGTTGCTGGCAAGCAGGTTCAAGGTAATCTTGAAGCAGCAGTTTAAAATATAAGTGCATCAAGCTGCTTGACCTGTGCCAAAAGTTATTGACCCTGTAGCAGAGTTAGCAGAAGGGAAGATATCTGTGATTCACTTGCTCTGGCACAAAACTTTAATGACAAATGTGGCTTTCAGCTATGCCCCTGACACTCACTACAGAGGGATGGATTACATGAGAGGGCAGCAAAGTGCCTCTCTGGCTATGAGAGCTTCCTGCTCCAGCTGCCCCATTGCTGCATCCCTCTGCCAGCCAGCCCCTCGTGTGTGGTTGTGGCAGAAGAGAGACAGCACACACAGGTACAGAGAGAAAACTGCTGCTTTTCTCTTTCACACTGCTGTTCTAAGACTCCCTGGAGCTTGTCCAACAGGACCACTCCGAGCACATCCTAGTGAGTAACACCACAGTGAAGAAAGGATTTCAGAACTGTCCAAGTCTGTCAGTATTGAAAACCTCACCGCTGTGAGGCAAAGGTCCATTTGTTTTTCCTCACACCCACCCTCTTTATTCATAGATATTTACCATAACTGACCCTGCAATCACTGTCTTTGTATCACTTGTATCTGAAAGAAAACTTTCTAAAGTGACATGTAAGCACTCTAATGAATTCCCAGTTCCACCTGAATTAATGTTAATAACTAAAGATTCAACCCCATACTCTTTGAGTACATTTTAGCAAAAAACAATTTGCATGGCTAAATAAAAGATATGCCTTGCCTATAATGAGAAATATGTAACGTTTTTGTCTGAACTAATATCCTACTAAAGCAGTTTATTGAATTACCCTAATATCTTCTGCCATCTTTTTCTCCTCTTCTGTAAGTTCCAGGGCAGTTTTTTCATCAGCAGAGAAGTATTTAGATGCAGGGATCATTTTTCCATCCTCAAACTGCAGATTTCTCACTAGTACCTGAAAAATGAGAGGATTTGATTTTAAATTATCTGGGAGGTAATACATCCTTGTGTGAAGAGTTTTTAAGCATTAATATGGTTATTGAAATAGTAAAATCAATGGCTTGCAGGAAAGCTGCTATGATGCAGGTAGTTTAACACAGCCACTCCTATCTGTCTTTCAGATTCTCTCCTAGTATTAGCACATTTTAATCCATATTGGAAATGAATATGGATTGAGTGAGAAGCAAAACACAAGTGTTTCTCTACAGGATGGTAGAGGACTGATAAACTCCAAGCGAGTTAGCTGTCTGTCATTAGCAACTAGATTTGTATAGTCTGACAATTCCACACTACTTGCACTTTTTGCTAAAGTTATATACCATCCATGCTCCTGTTTGCCAGAGTGAGCACTTACCATCTTCCCATCATTACCAAAAATGACTAGACCATTCTTGGTTACAAGTCCAGGTCTTGAAGCACCTTTTATTGCCAGCTCTTGTCCAGCAGGCACTGAAGCATCAAGCAATGATGACCCGTAAAAAGTAACCACCTAAAAATAAATGGAATTAAAAGCGCACAGATTCTAAACATGCTCTAAAATTCTAATAATGAAATGATACTGTCTTGAAGCTTTAATATAATATAAATAAAATATAAGTACCTACACATGGAAAACATGTTACAACATTATTTCTGTATCTCTACAACCCAGGACACGTAAAACTTTGCAAGCTGCCTAAACCTGCAAAGCTGCTTAGCTGTAACAATGTGCATGCCGGAACTAGTGCAGAAAGGGAAGCAGCTTTTGTCAGTGCATGCCCAGAGTGAGAGACCAGCAGAAGTCTGGCTGTGACTGGTGGAGTCTGCCTCTGCTCCCAGGCTGGCAATGCTGAACACTGCCTCTCTTTTGGGCTCTTCTGTTCTTTCTGGGCTCTCAAATCAGCAACAGTTCCTGGACATTAGGGCAGAACCAGGCTTTTGGAGCACCCTACCAGTAGATGGCTAATAGTTAAGTAACAAAATCTGGACATCACAGCCAGGAAAGATAATGTGATTTTAAAAATATTTTATGTAAGTACAATGTGGATCAAATGTACAGTACTTTTAATACACTGAAAGGAAGTAGTTGGTTTTGGATAAAATGAGATAGATTTATTTCTGCAAATGATCTAGGCCCAAATCTCTTTAAAATAAAACCTTCTTTGTTATTTCAGTAGCACACAGTGTTTCATTTTGCTGTTAATACTGTGATGTTGCCCACTGTACAGCATGGGTTGCATTATACTGTAATGCATGCCTACTTCCTAAAATGACTGGCACAGTCTGGTTCTACCCTTCTTACTTATTGCTTTGTACCATGCTCAATTTTTTTTTCAGATATTGCTCTTATCTTTCTTTGAATTAAATGGATCTATCATTAAAAAAAAATCTTAACTACTGTGTTCTGTACATTTGTTTAGGTACCTGTTCTAGATATATACAAAACACATAGTCATTAAATGAGAGCTACTGCAATGTAACTCTCATTTGTATTCACCTGTATGCAGACACCTTTAGTTTTATAATTAAAAAAGGTCAAAAAGATCCTATAGAAAAGAAGAATATTCTTCTGGTTTTCAGAGCATACCTGGCCATCTATTGTTGCCCATGCTCCAGGCACTTTATCATGCCCTCGAATCCAATTGTGCAAAGCTGCTGCAGGTTGGTCCCAGGAGATCTAGGAAATCAAGACATGCCAGCTAATTATTCTCTGTTTAGGTATAAATCAAGTTAGTAATGTTTTCCTATATAAGAATTACAAATTCTCCCTCCTTCATTTATTTAAGAACACAGAAAGGGCCTGGTCTAATAAAGGAATATCAGTGATCTCCAGATGGCTAATCATCGAAGACCTATCAAATGGGATGCTCTTAGCACTTCTGAGTTCTGTGCGGTCTATATCTTTTCATACATTCTCCTTTTTACACTAATATAATGAAAATATAACTCTTGCTACTAGGTATTCATTCATAAATAATTAATATTATGATTAACAAATTTAATAAGCATAGTATAAATATAAATAAGTGTATGTCTAGGGTATCACCTTCTGCTGAAAATGATCTATTTATTGCTCGGATCCTAAGTTCTTTAATAAATCTACAAACTTTTATTAAAATACTTTCTAATCATTTACTAACCCTTTAGAAATTGTTTCAGAAATGGAATCCCTACTACAACTTGCAATTCCTGCAAGACTTTGAGGAAAAAGGAAATAATGTTTTAAGAATGTCATGTATATTTAATACGTAACACCAGTGAAAATGTATTCCTTTATCTTTACAGTATTGTAAGTATATGTACAAAATGAATTAAAGAAAGTATCAGAATAGCTATTGAATAACAAAACTCAGGTACCCAGCATCCTTCTTAGTTTAAGCACAAAGAATATTTAGAAGCAAGTTATAAGCCAATGAGAATAGTTTTACAGCAGGGAGATTAAGCTAGTTCACTCCAAGGAAGCTTCTTATATATTATATTAAAGGGATGAATAAAAATATCCTTATGCAAAGCTATTTGTTTCTAAGGTAAGTCAGGAATTGAAATATGAGGAAAAGCATCACCTACAATATTTCACGTGGAAAGAACTACATTCACCATGGACAAGAGATTAAAATTGTCGGAATAATTTCTACTTTTTTTTTTTTTAACTTTTGCACTGATCTAGAAAAGGAAAAGAAGGTATTACAGGCAGTATTCACTATCATTTTATGGTGGCCTTCCCAACCACAAAGAAGATGCAGCTAACACAGTGGAGGTGCTTACATAATTCTTATATGGGTGTTTAAATAATTTTTTTATGTATTGTTTGTTTACGTGACCTTTTTTTTTTTTTCCTGGTGCCAACAGGAAAGGTGCCAACACTTGCTTTTCCTAACATCAAATCTGTTTCTGGTAGAGAATTTAGTATGGACTGTTGGTAAACAAAGTGAGCTATCTTCATTCAATGCTGTATTTAAAAGTATGGTAACATATTAAGAATCCACTGAAGGTGCAGCTGCCATCTAGCTGTGTGTAAATGATCCCAATTAGGACACCTAGTTTCTAAATATATGTAACTACTGAAAGGGAATAGGAACTTAACCTGGGGCTCCATTACATGCGTCCTTGGAGTTATCCCAGGAATAAGAGGTGGGGAAACAACTGAGTTAAAATTCATGTTAACGACATATCACTACTATTGTAATCTGAGTTAATAACAACTTTTCTAGTGATACGCACAAAACACACTGTTATTTAACACTACCTCTGCATTTTCCTTTTTCTGGATCCCTTCATATGTTGCCCCTTCTTTAGGCTGAGGTATACGAGGGGCCTTACCATCAGCAATTAGATGTACAGCTTCCACCTAAGTGAAAAAGTAACAGATTTAATGTTAGCTTGGTTCGCCTTTTTTCCTCAGTCATACTTGTGAATGACAGCAAAAGACTTTCTGCCACAAGGGTAACTATTTTTCAAACTTAGGATTTCCAAAATCTAGGGGACCAATGCTGCCCTGATTAACACATATATATATGCTTCAACTTCTTTGACAAAAGAAATAGCCTCAGAAATTTGACGGGAGTACCTAGTCACCAAACATACAGCAGCTGCCTAAATTCTGCAGGACCAGAATGTGGCTCTGTATGATTGCATTCAACTCTTTCCTTTTTCTTTCTGCAAAAAGTTATTTCTCTGCATTTAAATGGAGAGACAAAAAATTTCTCTAATGATCCATGCTGAGTATTTTTTATGCATTTTCTTTTCTCCACCAGGGCGCTGAACCTAAAACACCATCCTCCTTTTTTCTTTCAACCTCACCCCTAACTTTCTGTTCTCTCTGAGCCTTTAAAAAATTTCACCTTGTAAAAACATTCAAGAAATCTGTGAAAAGAGCCACATTCCAGACAAATGTGACTTTGTGCTTCTGTGGAAACAGGATATGTTCTGCCTGCTGCCAGCAACAAATATTCTGAGGCCACCTCCTCAGCTGTTGTGAAGCAGCACAGCTCCACTGAAGTCTAGGATTTGGCTGAGGACCACAACCCCTGTCTTTCCAAATGCATGCATCTTGTCTATATTTCCTTTACTTTCAAACTCCAGCAGATGCTTTTCTTTTCCTCTTAAAATGTTGATATTTGGTACAGCTAAACATACCATAGCCTTTATTCCTTCTGGGAAGAGAAACCGGTTATACAGGTCATCCACAGTATCGTTTTGGCCAACATCACATTCTCGCTGCAGAAGGATTGGTCCAGTGTCCAAACCATCATCAGCCCAAAAAATAGTAAATCCTGCTTTCTTATCTCCTTGAATTAAAGTCCTGGACATAAAAAGAGCCTTACAGTAAATACAGACAGTATGAAAGTAGTCAGGGATATCAACCCATCTGTTACACATTCATTTACTTTAGGTAGATAGAAAAGAAAACCCTAACCATCTTTAACACTGGTTTCATTGCTCATTTCATAGTCAGGAACCCATAGTTTTGATACTGTTGATGTGTGGTTTCCACAAAGTGACATAAGAAATGCTGCAACTGAATCCAGGGTGTCTGTCACACAGTTCACTGTGATAATTATTTTAAAAGTATTATTAGTGGTAAGACACACAGAGCAAAAGGTGTGCAATAGTTATGACATAATTTGAAAGATGGAAGCATCTAGACAGCATATTATCTCAATAATTCATGTTGTTTACTGTAATTAGCTAAGCCTCATGACTTAGCTGTAGGTCGCACGGGAAGTACAGTTGTCGCACAGCTGAAAAAGAGCTAAACTCAGAGTGGAAAATAATGGATATGCAACTGTTTAAGGAAAAGTTATTAAGGGAATTTATATCCAGACAGATTCTCAGCTGCTGTGCATGAAGATAGCACTGCTTACAATAGACCTACGCTGATTTACATCAGCTCAGGATCTGCCTCTGAATCTGAAGGGAACTTCAGCCACTTAGATTTTCCAGTTCTCCTTTGGATGTGCCTCAGAATGATGGAAAATCAAACAGAAGTGTGTTTAAGGGGGCAGACAGAAATGGAGAGAGATGTTTCCTGCATGCTTTTAACTGTTTGTCTGCATGCAAACACCAATGCAATTTTCAGTAAGACATATCTCATCTAAGTATTCCCTTGGCAGTCCATGTTCTAAGAGGATCATCTGAGATCTGGCTTATACACTTGAAAATTCATTATTAATTGTGAGCACTGAAAACTACATTATTAAAAGGAGTAAAGCACACATTCATGCAGAACAAGGGACAAACTCCAAAGACAACTGGGGAAGTTGGCAGCTATAGCAAAAGTGAAAGCTTACAGAAGTTTGGCTAGCCTGTATCAGATCTTTCACACATTTAAGCAGAATTTCTTCTGTTTTATATTATGTAAAAATTCCAAAAGAGCACCCTGGTGAGAAGTGGATGCTCTCAGCATGGCACTGGAGGAGAAGAAGGTATCGTGGGCAAATGTCCCTGATGCTGAATAGGTGACAGGATGAGAACTACTGTGTGCCCTCTCCTCTGTCCACCAGCTCCCTCTGCAGACAGCTGCTGATAACAAAGCGGCAGCAGCTGGAACAGGCTGTAAAGGATGGAGCGAGGAACCCTCGGAGGCCCTGGGCCCTTGTTTGTGCCTGGTGCCCCCTTAGTCATGCTAATTCCCACAGCCTTTCTCGGTCACACCGTGGTGAGAAAGGGCCTGATCAGCACCAGGGCTGTAGTCACAAGACATGAAAGAAGTTGTGATGAGAGCAAGGGGTGCGAGGGTGAAACACGAGAATGGTCAGCCAAGGCCAAATCCTAGCTTAGTTTAAAGGTTTTAGGACAATGGCCTTTACCTGAGAAGGGCAGGGGCAGACGCTTACAGAAGGAATATGCAAAATAGAGCAAGACTCAGTGATACACCATTGGGATACATTCCTGTTTCTGGAAACCCTCACCTCAGGAACTTCCTGAAAGAGAGTTTGTATCCGCATCTTCCTCTGGAATAGATCTTGATGAACTTTTCCTCCATGAAAGCATCCTTCCAGAGCTCTCTAGATGTGCAGTTCCACATTTTAATAATGGACTGCATGGAGTAAAAGCACCTCCTTTATTTAGTCAAATCCTACTACCTGATCTCTTTGCTGGCTGCCCCCTAACTTTTGATTAAGAATGAGCAATTGTTCCGTATTCACCTTCCCATGTCTTTCATGGCTTAATACACTGCTAGCATATTTCCTTCCCAATGACCTCTTTTCCAGTCCAAAGACTCCAAGATTTGTCTCCTGTCATGTGGAAGCTGTTCTATATCTTTGACCATCTTTCTTAGCCTTTTCTGTAGCATTTCTAGTTGCTTCATGTTCTAACTGAGATGCAGACAGCATTTAAGAGCCTTCCATGGTCTCTTTTCTGAATAACAACAATTAACTTAATTTTTATTACTGCTTACATATAGTCAGGTTTTTTTCTCCTTATGTGCATTACCTTATGTTTTTTAACTTTGAATTTGACCTCTCATTTTCTTAATCTCACTTTCACATTATCACATTTACCCACTTGTATAGAAAGTGTATTCTTTATTACAGATTGAAATCAGAGTGACTGGTCTAAAGTTTCCTGGCTTTCCCTTTCAGCCCTTTTAAAACTGGTATTGCTTTTGCCATTTTCCAGTCTCCTGCACCAATGCAATCTGAAGGAACAGAAACGCTGCAGGCTGTCCCAAATCTGCAGAACCTTTGCTTGAAAGTCCCCTGGTTCTGAGAAGAGATTCTTATTCATTCATCAGTTTATCTAAAATCTCTTCTACTCACAGTTCAGCTCAAGAGAATTGTTCTGACTTATTCTACACAAAGAAGGGCTGTATGGTAGTAACATCTTAAGCACCTCCATCCTGATTCCCAGTACAGATTTCCTACTATGGTGTTCTCTTTGATAAGCACCTTTTTTAAAACAAACACCTATATCACCCTACATACCTCCCACCTTTAATGTATTTGGGAAAATTGTTATTATTCAATCTTATGCCTTTAAAAGTTGGTTCTTTATTTCTTTTCTGGACTGCCTTACTCTCATTTTTCACCTGATTTGCCAGAGTTTGTGCTCTTTTTTATTTTACTCACTTGGACACAACTGCCACTTTTTGAAGTATTTCCTTATGTCTCTAATAGTCTCCTTTACTCCCCTGTTTAAGTAGTTCAGCTTAGCATTTTTTCCATTAATGATTAAAAATAACAAAACAGAACAAAATATGCTTTTGCTTTGAATCTACAACACTGTGTCTTTAGATAATCACCATGCTGCCTGTAAGATTCTTTTAAAATTGTTTCTTCATATTTAGACAATTTCTTATTGAATTTAAACACTGTGATAATGGCATTTCTGTTGTCACAAGAATGCCAGATCTGAGTCTACTGAAGTCATTATTGCAGTGTAGTTCTTTCACAGTAATATTTTGAATGTAGCCTTGTGCATTGCTCAGGAGGACAGCAAGATAAGGGTTTATTCTTGTGGATTCTCTTCTCTCTTCTCCCTTCCCTTCTGTGAAATCTTAGGCTCTGCATCAAGCCCTGTTGTGATAGTTATCTAGCATTTGTGGAGGATGAGCTACGAGGGCAGTGTCCTGCCTACGAAAACTCCAGATTGTCAATTTGCCTGTGCAAGTAAAATATATGAACGTAGAGATCACATAACTGATCTTCCCAGAGTAACAGCTGCACTTGCATTGGAAATCATAATGAATCTTAGGTATGAAGTGCAGTTCATGAACCAAATACTCAGCTGCTTCAGAGAAGTTCCTTCAGAGCAGTTGCAAGTCAACAGAACTGTGCCAGCAGTTACATGAGTAATGTGTATAGATCAACACCCTAACGTGACATACACGTAGTTTTGATGCACAAAACTCACCAGTTGATTGCAGAAGCTCCTCGGTGGCGTGGTAGGATGGATGGATGGTAAATAATTGAGCCATGTTTTGGGCAGTCAATAACATCCATGGGGATGAACTGTGTACAGAACGGAAGGACATTTAGCTCTGCTCCAACCGATTTGTAGGCTGCAACTACTTCCTGGATAGGCTTGCCTTTAGCTCTCCATCTGGGGAACTTAAAAACAGGAGTGCCGTCCTTCTCTGCTGCCAGTGCTGAGGGGCAAGAACAATATTTTTTTTTAATTCACATTTTGTGTTAAAAATTCAAACTGAAATCAGAAAGATACTGCATGGCAACTCAAGCAGATCATCAAGCCTGTGATTACAGAGTGCCCTTTCTACTGTTCTGTATGCTGTTTAAAAACTTTCGCGCTTGGATGTATTTTATTGATTCTGTCTTTGATTCTCATTCCTACAGCTGACGTCATTCTCAAGTTCACTCTTATGACTTGGCTAGTAAGTACCAATGAAAAAAGAAAAGAGTGATGAATGTTATTGACTATTTAACAGTAACACTTCATTTCTTGTCCAGTCATTACATTTGCCTGCAACTGGTTTAGCAGAACTTAATTTTCCACTTCAGCAATTTGTATGTGAACATGACTACGTACAACTAAGATTTACTCATGTCAGCAGCATTTTGCCATGTGGTGCAAATAATTGCAGATGCTAGTGGCCTTCAGTAATTTCTTCAAAATTCTGTTTTGCTGATGCCTTCTGGATATGCTTTCATTTATCTGTGAGACACAAAGCTACACCCAAAATTAGGCTCAAAGGTGAGAAAAAACAACTGCACTAATTGCAGAGAGAATTTTTAGGTGTTTGATAAATTCCATTGCGCAACTGCTTAATAACTCATCAGAGAGTAGGACAGTAGAGTCAAACTCTACGTCTGTTGAGTTGTATGTGTAATAGGAAGAAAAGGGAAAACAAGAAGAGGTATGGAAAATTCATATACAGAATTTTTTTTTCATCAGCAGAGCAATAAACTAATTCTATGGTTTAGTTAAAATAAATATATGATTTAAATCAGTGGAAGATTTACTTAGTTACATCTGCTAGTGTAATAACTGTACAACAATAGTTTATACAACGTAACCAAGTATTATGGTATGCTTCGAGAGCTGGATAGTTGAATTGTCTTTTTCTAAACTAATAGTTGCCTCCTCTAATTCTTCCAAAATGTGATTAAATCTTTTAATGAGGTAGAGTTACAGAATGTAATAAACTTGAGAACTATATGCTAGTTTAGGAGTGCCATAGCCCAGGTAAGCAAAATTTATGTTTGATTCTTCCCTCATAAGAGTTCTGTAAAAACATGTCAGAACCCAACCAAAAAAAAAAAAAAAAAAGAGAGAGAGAGAGACTTGAGACAGCTCATGGAATGTAATTTTAATTTCAGATTATCCATAAAGGTACATTCCATTCTGGCACTTCTATTTGCTAATCATATTAACTCACTATTTTTGTGCCACTGAAAAGAAAAAAAGACGTTACAATTCAGATGATTCCAAAGTAGCTTCTTTGTCACACTGGGTTCTGTTCTATGAGTACAATTCTGAATACCTGTCAGGCAATAACTCTTTCTTTAGGAAGTCTAGAAAATCCTCATGCATCTTGACAATGCAAAAAGGGGGAGCAAACCCTCTTCTAACCTTTTCAATGGGTTTTCCATAGTCCAGGTGGAAGAGAAATAGGCTCTGCAGGTACACTGCCGCATGCAAGCTTGTCAGAAAGGGCAGGAAGCCAGGGATAAACAGTCTTGGCTCCATGCCTTCAGTGTCCCAGACAGGACAGTGAAACAGGTGACAGACGTTTGTGCTTGAGTACAGGCTCAGCAGCTATTTGCTTTAAAATACAGACCTAGTTCAGGATGATTACCTCTAGGATGTACATTCAAATAAGGTACCCAGATTAATTTATTTTTCAAATATCTTAATGTACGGCCCTGTGTGGTTAGAAACAACTTTTAAATACTGACTGACAAGGTTAAACTGGTTCTAGGACTTGTGTTGGTTAAAGCATAGTTCTTGTGCTGAATCCAGTGTAATAAAGGCAATATATGCAAGTCATTCCCATATAGATATCACCTTCTCACGAAAAGGCAAGTTTGTTATGTATGCCTGTAATTTTAACATTTGGATTAAGGTTACACTTACCCAAAGGATCAGCTTGTCCATTCTTGTCAGGCACTGTGAATACTCCCACAACTTTATGTCCCTCTTTTCTCAGCTTGTTATAAACTTCTTGTCCAAAAATACTTTGACCTATAAGGGCTAGCTTCAGCTTATGTTGATAAGCCTGGTAAAAAGAATTACAACAAACCATGTTCTAGGATGCAAAGAAAATATGTTGTTGCTTACATTTCTCTCTTGCTCTTTCTTGATCAATGTTCATTTTGATTTAAAATGGAATAGTCTTTCTACTCCAATCACCTTTGAAGGAATAATAGTCAATTTTTTGAGATTAATGACAGGCAATGTACAATTCAGAGAGACCACAGTTAACATAAAAGTATCATCTGATACTGTCACTGATGTTTATATGGCTTTCCCAGAATTTTCATTAGACAGACCCACTGCTTGTTACAAAAGGTGTAATAGGCTCCATGATCTTATTCATAGTCAGAACTAATATGATAAGAAATGAAAACACATTTTTTGAAACAGGTACATAAAACACTTTTTCTAGGCATAATTTAGGTGCCTGGAACATGCCCTCTAAATCGCTATAATTAAATGGTGGCATATTATTTGTGGTTAATATGTATAGGCTAAAGAAGACAAGCTTGCATTGTTCCTGCCAAGTTAAAGGTAATGATGATCCATTTGATCCTCCTACAAGGAAATACTGCTAAATATGAGGTTCCCTTGCTGGACTTCCACCGCCGCCTGCGTTTGCATCCCAGGACACTGGCCACATGCTTTTAAGCTTCTTCAGACTGATTAGAGGTGAATAACTGCCTCAACTTTTTATTTTTAGGATAGTTAGAATCACAACACTACTACGATATCAGGGTATCGTGTACTGCTATGTTATTCAAATGCTTGCACTCTGAGAAAACTACTAATTCCTTCAGAGTCCCTTTAGATTTAGGGGACAGTTGTGCTCCTCTACGACCCTACCTCCAGTCCCTTGCCTCTAACACCTCCTTTATCCCAGAACTGGTATACCTGTAGCTGCATGAACTGGATTAAGGTACTGAGGTAGGGAGGCACTGACATGACAAAATGTGGCTTATTCTTAACTGGATCTATTCACTGATCTAGTTCATTGCACTGCCATGAGTCCTAACAGGTCCAGCGGGGGAGCAGGAATGAGCATGCAAGCACTGGCAGAAGGTGGAACTGTCCCTATAAGCACTGCCTTTGCATTTTTCATCAGCTTCTGGAAACTGAGAACTGGAAACCTTCAAAAAACAAATGGACTAGCAGACCTGGTTATGAAGGAAAGGTCCATACAGAATAAACAGAAAACTTACCTTCCTCAAAGCTGAATCTGGTAGAAACTATTCCTAGACTCAAACCATAAAGATCCCTCCTCTTAGGAGGCCTGAATGAAAGGTAAAAACACATACACCCCACATTTATTCTTAACTTCATCTTTCCCAACTGGACCTTGACCTCCATTTTTTCTGAATGACCCATTAGATGCCATAAGCTCAGAACGACAGAGGCACCAAAGCACTGTTTGAGTACCTTAACCACCGGCATTTGTTCTGTATGTTGGCACTTGTATGTTTTTCTCCTCCCTCCTCTTTTCCCTTTCTTACAGTGCTGGGACATGAGGATACCTTGACTAAGTGTGTTATTGATTGGATACCAAATGGTCTGGACTGCCCATCAGATCACGTGACAAATTCTATGACAAAGAGAAATGTCCTGAAAAACATGTTACTCAAAACTACAATCCATTTCATTGCAATTCATTTCACAGCTGAAATATTATGGATGTATTCTGCTGTTTTCAAGTTATATTTTAGCTGTGCAGCTGGGCTTAGAAAAAGGAGTTATGAATTGGTAGGTTCCATTACAGGAATATTGAATTGTGGTTTTTATTTTTTATATAAAACAATAGGAAATAACTATTTGTCCAGAGGCAATATTTTCCCTCGGAATGAAACTGCATAGTAAAACTGTCCCTGTATTACAGCATTAGTCAGCACTAGTGCAACTGCAGTAGTAACAAGTAGTTAAGATACAAAGGTGGACATAACTCAGGCTCTTGCAAAATCAGATTGTTATAGTTGACTGGTGAAAAATGTCTGTGAGACTGGTGATGATAATATTAGTAACCAACACTGCACTGCTAGCAGTAATGCCTAAAATATGTCCACTATTTTGTTCTTAATAAAGACAAGACCTTGTTCTGAATTACAATGAGCACAACTTATCCTTGCAACCCTTATCTAGCAAGGCCCGACGGATGCAGGTAGATCTCATTACCAGTGCTTTATGACTGATATCTTTGCTTTTACAGCAGAAATGTTGCTGCATTATAAAAAGTAATCATCAGATTTTCCTAATCATCAGATTTTCCTAATTATTTTAACTATAGCAGGCAAGTTGGAGAAAGATTAACCTGTTGGATCACGGAACATGTTTGGCATGGTATGAAATCCTCTGATTTCTGTACTGTGCTAATTTACAGTGGTATCCCAACTAGTACATTGAAGAAACATTAAAGATAGTCCAGATGAGTGTTACTTATTCTACTTTTGTCCTTTTGTTAACATCTCTCAGTAAGAACACAAGACCGGAAGGGATCCTCTTAGCTAACAAATCTAGTCCTCTGCCATCACAAGCAATCACATCATACGATTGCTTTTATAAATTTACCTGACCTCCTTTTTAAAGTACTTTTAAAGTACTCACTGCTGTACTCTGTTGCTTTTCTGATACTTGGCCAATCTTCTTGTAATTTTAAGTCCAAATTTATCACCACTTTCAGGGCTACTTTTTCCCCACTTATTCACAAAGTGTTAATAACATATGCATCCGCTATTCCTAAACTTAAGTTTTAGTTCATGTTTCCCTGTGAATAAATCTGATTCTCATATTACATGGAACTGCATACCAGTTCCAGTTCCAAATCATGAGTTGCTGTAAATCAACATAGTTTCAGTAAAGCTACATGTGCTTAATTTGTGCTAGTTGTGGAACTGAGTCAACGAATTGTGGGAAGCAGAGAAAACAGTCCCCAAACGAACAAAAAAATAAAACTGGCAAAATTGAGAAGACTGCAGACTGGCTAAGTCCCATTTCTTCATTGTAGTGCACAAAAAGATTAGCCTGGCAGCAAATCAGCTCTGCTGTCTCACACTTACAGAAAGTTCCTCAAATGGGCACTGATTTCAATTGCAAGATGGATCTGGTAATTGTGCTATGACCAGTGATTCTTGAGTTACTTCTCCAATGAATGGTACATGTGTACTGCATGATTTCTATTAACATCTGGCTCAGACGTTGCAATTTGCTTGTAGTACATTAACACATACACCGCCATCAGTAGAAAGCCAGAGCCAAACCCACAAGTCAGCCATGCACAGGATTTCTATTGAGTAAAAAACAAGAAAAGAAATCCCATATGTGGAGGGGCTTGCATGACCAGACCACAAATTCAGTCCTTCATTTTTTGTTGTATTTCAAAAACTACAGTTGAGCAACTGCACGAGATCTTATAGCCACCCTGTATCTTCTTTTGGAAATTCTCCTCAAGCATTTTTACCTAAGAGGAGTTAGACCTGTGAAAGTGGGAAATCCTTTTAGAAGAATTTAATGTGGACATAACACCCAATTAAAACGGAAAGTTCTATAAGATTACTCAGAAATGAAAAATAGTTTGGTGTTTTCTTTCTTACACAAATGGCACATTTTGGCCAGCGTACCACCACCAGCATTCAGCAAGAAGCTGTAGAAAGGAAGCCCACTAAAGAACATCAAAACAATCTTGTTGAATAATGAGCTAGATGGATACTGGATCTTTACCACTAACACATACAAAGATTAAACTGACAGAAACATGTCAGTGATGTTAAGAGGTTATATTAGATTTCTTCTGCAGTTGCCTGGCTGACTACGGACGTATAACATTCATTAACAGATGCATGGGAAGGTTAATGGTCATGTAGTATCAGAGTGAATTTTTTGCTGTACTTTTGTAAGATTACCCAATTCCTAGTTATGGCAAAGAATGCAGTTCAGGTGGCTTAGAGAGATCTGGCCTTTCTTTTATGACTAATCATAGGATAATGTAGTTATTACGACAGTGCTACCAAAAGATAAGAATTTAGAAAGTTAGTGCTCACTCTACTGTAATTCTGTTGTTTTCATTGTCTGAACTTTTAACTTCTTCTTTAACCTTCTATTTTGTTTATATTATAACACAGATTGATATTAATTCTGTTTCCCTGACTCAAGTGCTCCCAATTTGGATGAAGAAAATAAGATAAAGGTAAGGACCATAAAACCTGAGAACTGCTTGTACAAGCAGTCTTATCTTGAATGCTCAACTTGTCTGAAAGTCCACTTTTATTTCACCGCCTCAAAGCACAGATTTAAGTTTAACTTCCCTATTTAAAAATTTTGGCCATACCATCTGTTGATACCATACTGGAATTTATTTTACAATGGCTCATTAAAAGATATACAGTATTTTAATGTTTGCTTCCATTCTGGTTCTTTTTTTCCTCCAAAACACCTAACGAAAAATAAAACTAATAACTAGAATTAAGCACTGCATAGAGAAGCAGCCTGACAAATGCTGGTAACTATTTTGTCAAGTTCTAGTTCCTAAAAATGGAAGACAAGTCCAAGAGCTACATTCTCTTCTCTCAGATGAGTCTAATGTTACAAAACCTATCCATTGGAGAATATTTATTTAATAGATAAAAATAATTTTCTGTTACTGCCTCTTTTGTATGTGTGTCTAACATTCAATTGGTTATCAGTTTCTAATCACATTTCTTGAAAGCTAACATTTAGTAACTGCTACTCTGGTTATGAAGCTTACTGCCAAAAAGATCACAATATTTTATTTATTCTGTATAAGAATTTAGTGAAGCTAGTAAATATTATGTTACATCTTTTTAAAAATGAATGTAGAATTATGCCTCTTTTGAAAAGCAGTACTGCAACTTTATTTCTACTGAGGATCCCCCTACATGTGCTAAATTCCAGTGCCTCCAAATAGAAACCTATCGTAGAGCCTCCGCTCCCATCTACACATCTACGGGCAATGCGTTCTCACCAGTCATTCATTCTGATTTTTTGGCACTGCTGATTGCATTTCCAAAGAGCTGGTGTTAAATCTCTTTATTCTAACGCCTTCCATGTAGCTACCCTCAGAGGACTGCTGTCCTCACGCTAAACTGAGCAGTCAAAGATGAAACAAAGAACAGTCTTTAGGAAAAAAAAAATCTTCTCCCAGCCTCATTCAGCCTGCCAGACATACACATCTGGACAATTTGGATTGGGCAAGGCTTTCAGGGAGCAGTTACTTGCAGGAGTTCTGCAGTCTATATATTTAACAAGACATAAAGAATAGCTTGGAACAAATGCACAGAGCTGCAAAAAACTAAACCATTGGGTGCAGAGGAATTTAGGCCATCAACTTCAATCCCAAGCAATCCACGATCCCAGAGTTAGGAACTGGTGATGAGAAGGTCACAAACTAAACACTCTTCCTAGGCCAAAGCGTGGGGCTTCTCTCTGGCACTGGGAACGGGCATGGTCCTTCCTAACTGAGAAGGCAACCTTCAGCTTCTCACAGGGCAAATCTAGCGTGAGGGAGGCAGCAAACAGCCACACTCACATTGTTCTCGACACACGGTTACTGGGGATTATCACAGCATCTCTGGTGCCTGTTCCCTGCAGCTTCCAGGCACATCCCTGCAAGATGCAGCGCCCAGATGATGGCTGCGATCCCGCCCGCAGACCAGCTGGGCAAGATGCTGCTTCTGCACCCAAACCAAGCCCTCTCCCGAACCCTCCTGACCTTCCCGTGCCTGTACGCGCTTTACTAGAACCCCGGCAGAGACAATACGCATCACATCCTGAAAAATGCCCCCTCCCGCCACTTCCCCCTCCTTGCTCGGCCCCTGGTTGCCGTCTGACCGGGGCGGCACGCCGAGAAGCAGCCCCCGCCGTTCGCTCCCGGGCACGGCACGGCACGGCACGGCACGGCACGGCACGGCACGGCACGGCACGGCACGGGGGGGCCCACGTCCCCCGCTGCCCGCCCCACACTACTCACCGCGGCCGTCGTGCAGATCGTCCGCAGCAGCCGGGGGGCTGTCCGCAGCATCTTGCGGAGCGCCGCCGGGCCCCCGGCTCCCTCAGCCGCCCGGCGAAGACCGAGCCGGCACCGCGGCCGCGGCGGACCGCCTCGTCTGATGCAACCCGCGCCGATGCCGCTGGCGCCCCGCCAGCGCATGCATCCGCGGCCGCGGCGGCGCGCCCCCGCCCGGGCCCGCGGGACCGGCGCGGCGGGTGGAGGGGGGAAGCCCCGCACCTGCCGCTCCCGCCGCCGCCGCGCCCCCCGCCCCCCTGGCGGCTGCACGGCGGGACCGGCCCCGGCGCCGGGGGAACGGCGGGGGTCGCAGGGGCCGTGCAGCCCCGGGGAGGGGGCGGGGAGCCAGGCAAGCGCCTCTGCCCCCTCGGCTCCCCCCCGCGAGGCGCAGCCCCCGGAGGCGAGCTGTGGCCTCCCCGCTGCTGCCCACGGGGCCCGAGGGCAGGGACTAGCGCGGTGGGGCGAGGGGCTCCCGGCCCGCGAGGACACGAGTCACGGCCACCGGGGCGGCATTTTGTGGTCCGAGGCGCGTGCAGTGCCCCCAGCACCCCCCCGCTGCGGGGGCCACCACAGCCCCCGTCCGCTTACAGCCTCAGAGGCGGCAGAGCCGATCATCCCCAGCTTTGTCGCCTCTATCGAGGTTGTCGGCGAGACATTCATGTGAACCTGCTGTGACAGTCAAAAGATCGTGTAGATTATCGACCTTAATTTTTAGTTCATTGCGTGCCCCAAATGCCAGTAATGAGGTTAAAAAACATTAATGACTTTCCGGAAATCCATATCGCCAACTTCGCCAGGTATTTTTAAAGCAGCTCATTCTACTTAATAATTAAAAAAAATCTTCTAGCATTTGAGGTTGTCTATTAACATAAATGTTTCAACTTCAATATTTTTCTAAAGTCACAACAAAATCTTCTTGTCAGAGGTATGGAGAAGATCTTGAAAATACAAATTCAAAGTGGTAAAAAAAATTAGAGGACAAATGAAAATGACCCCAGAAGGGGTATGAATAGCAAACCCAAAAGCAGATAGCATGGCAGTAGTATAAGCATCATTGCAAATTGGGTCAGGTTTAAATCCCAGCAACACTTAGTCTTAAAGAACAAGGGTGGGTAAAAGGCTGAAATAAATACACTCTGTTCCTGTCAAGAAAACAAGGAAGGGAAAAACGGAGAAGCTGGTCATCATATGGCCGAGTTGTGAACCACATCAGAGGTCAGAAGCAACACTTAAGCCAAATTTATGACCTGCAGAGATCTTGCTGCAGTAGAAAATGCAGTATACAAAGTCTTGCCTAGCACTCGCAAACATCCGTGTCTCACTGATTTTTTGATGCTTTCCTGCAAAAGAAGTGCGATAGTAATCCCCAGGGTTTAATTCCAAGGCCTCCACCCTCTTCTTCAGGGTACTTCAGATGCTCAGCCATACCTGAAAGAAGAGCAGTGCTGCAGAACTGCTGTCCCCTCCGTGTTCAGGGGACACGGGAAGGAGAGGCACTGCAAGAGGTAAATTGTGCCAGCCCCCAAGTAAGTCAGGTTGGCACAACACAATTCCCCCATGGAGTAAAGTTACACAAGGGCTTGCATTATGACTTTCGTAACATAATTCATTCCCTGATTTATTCCTGTAGCAAAACTATATCCTGCCCTTTATTCAAGGCTCTTGGCAGTCCCATAAGTGTAGGTGGCATCAAGTGGTATCAATAGAAATTATAATTTAAAAAATTAAATTAAAATAAACCACTGGACTTTGCTTTTGGAATGAAAATTCAACAAAGAAAATCACGAGTCCGTTCCTATAATTTCCTCTCTACGGGGTGAAAAAATAGGGGAGTGGTTGGCCCACTTCAGTGAAGATTCTTCTCATGATGCTGTCATTTGGGGTATGTGGTAATTTATTAGATTATGGAATAGTCAACTGAGGGAATTGGTGAGTTTCTTTGCTCTGAGACATTAAAAACTAAACTAGTAAATTCATCAAAAAGTCCCATTAACAAGGGGGCACAATGTGTTTATACAAGTGGTTCCTTCTCTAGTATCTGTGGTACTATGAGTTTAAAAAGAACAGTGTACAGTAATTCCAGATTTTCATTAAGAAAGCTTAAAGATTTTGCTTTGTGGCTTATTTTTAAAATAGTATATATTCTGTTGTTACTGGCTACTTCTATGGGTATGTGGCCTCATATCTTCTAATTATCTCACATAAAATCTACCAAATTTCACAGTTAAAAGTGTTTCTTTAAAATACTCCCTCTTTAAATTGTACAACAAAAACATTAAACCCCATAATTTTGTTGGACTAAAATGCATCATTTAACTACTACAGGCACTGTTGGTCTGAAATGCCTGTTGTTAATCTTCTTTTTGAATTAGCAGTTTCTTTAAGAAAGATTAATAATTGCACAGTTTGATAAATCATGTTGTAGCAACAGAGGGACTATACGCATGCATGCACAAGACAGTCATGCAAGTGACCCAAACCACTAGGTGCTCAAATAAAAAGTGTAGGCATCTAGTCCTTACTACAGGAAATATTTCCCTACCTCAGACAGTAGGAGGAATCGGTGTATGTATAGTCTCCTATGACTTGATGGAAGTTGCACAAATTCCATACAACAGAGTGCAAACAACTTCTACTATAAAAGCTGGCATCAAAACGGTCCTATACTGCAAAGTTTGGAACTGGATTCAAGCACTGCTGAAGTTCATGAAACTCCAAATCCTGGTTCATGATCCAAAATCCTGTCCAACTAGAACACCACATACTTGGCATTTAACCATTGACGCACAGGCTTACGGCAAAATACCTGGTTTTCCTAGGTAAGCAATTTGTAATGACTTCTGGCTCTATTCATTATACACGCACAACACAGACAATACAACAATGCACGTGTAAAGCACCAAGGTTTTAATTAGTTGGCATTCCTTCATCTCCAAAACACAACTCCAAACCTACTGAGACAATAATATGTCTCCATTTACTTCACGGACTACTAAAATGTTAGGTGACAAAAGGGAAAAATCACAAGAGAAGGTGTCTGTTGTCAGCAGAATCATGGTATAAAGAAGAGCTGGGGAGTAAGATGTGGGCTTGACTTTAGATTTCATAGTAATGAGAGGGGCAGGGAGACAAACAGGGATAAGGGTGTGCTAAATCACATGCAAGGATGGTACATACGTACCATCAGCTTCTTCCTTATGATCAGTGATGAACTTATATGCATGAGTTTTAACAACCACTTAACAAATTGGCTATTTATAATTTCAAGGATCACTGTAAATATTTACAGTCAATTCAAATTGTATGTATTTTGTCATCCAGAAAATGATTAGGTTGACCTGTCTGTCTGAGAACAAGCAATAGGTCTTGTGTGACACAGTAAACTCCAACATCAGTGTTAAATATTATAATGGTTACAATGCACTCCTCTGGGCTTTATGTTGTTTGGAAAAAGTGACACAAAGTATTCCCCACTGATTTCAGTATCTCAGTTAGAAAAGCACCTTGCAAATTATCAGTTTCTTGTTAATCTGGGGAGAAATCCTAGCTCCAGTGGTGTCAGTGTAAATTTATGCAATTGGTTTGGAGCACATTTTATGCATTAAGTTTTCTCTCTTGGTTTTTTCCTTCCATTTCTGGTCCTTGTTTCTTAAAGCCAAAGTTTAGCTTTTAAAAAAATTGCAATTATCCATAGTAAGCTTTCCAACATGGGCTTCCCTCTTTCTGTTCCCTAATTTTCCAGAGATGTATGTCAGCAAGTCGCAAAAACAGATAGGGGGATACGTATACAAAAACTACTCAGGAGCTAAACATGCTTGTTCAATAGCATGCTCACAAAGCAAAATGTGTTTGTATGTGCAGAAATGTACAGAACAAATGTAAGACCTAATCCAGCTGAACATTATAAATCCTTGTTGATTTCTGTGAAGCAGAAGTTAGCCAGTGTCTTTGAAGATATCATCAAGACTTGGCAAGATCATTAGGGAAGGCTGTGTTCCACAGGATGCCGAGTACGTGCACATACTGAAGTGCTTGGGAAACTGCTCAGAATCTTCCAGGATTTGCTTTCTTTTGAAAATCATGCCCTGGGATTCAGTAATCAACTAAATTAGCTCTGCACAGGCTTTTTGTCATTGGAAATCAGCCTTGATGGGGCTTTTCAGGATGAATAAAGATTTGGTCATAGTTCAGACTCAAATTCCTCAGGAGTACTTTAGAGTTCACCCAGTTTTAAAGATTGAGTAATTAAAAAAAATAAAGTAAGGCTTTGTACTGGTTATTCCCTAACTATGTTAATTGCATGACAAGTTTCAACTCAAATTTTATACAACAGAAACTTTTCATGTTTTTCTACTTGCTGAAGCAAGATTTCATGAGAAAGTTATTTGTTTTATCTCTGCAACATTTGTATTTAAAACTTGCTTTTCTTATTCTTTTTCACTAAGTCTTAACTTCATTTCAGGCCAGACGCTCACATGACAGTAAGGCTTTCACAACCTACTGATATGGATTTTCTGCCATCTAGTCAACCATTTAAAACCTTATGCTTGATATTTCATTTTTCCAGAGTAACCAAAAGGAGGCATATATTTGATGAGGAAAGGGAATTATTTTACCAATTTAACCAGTAGAAAGAATTATCATGTGCAGATGCCTTACTCATATGCATAAATGGAAGTCTCTCAAATTCCACACAATAGAATAGAAACTACTTCTGCAGAAGTTGGCGTTATCTTTGTGGAACAGAGTTACAAAGAGCAAATCTCAGAGAGTAAATCCTTTCTGGGAATCCTGCCACAAAACCTTTGAGCAAGGACTTTATTTTATTTAAAATATTCAGAGAGCTGAGCATTAAATGTTCCAGAGACAAGGAATGTATAGCATAGTTGGTTTCCTGCAGATCCAGCAAGCCAATTCTTTCTCCTATAAGTAACTACCATTCTATCAATCTTGGTGGAGCTTTGCCTGTTTACACGAGAAGCAATTTTTGCTCTGGATGCTTTTCACCGGGTTTTTTTTTTATATAAAATGGTTTCTGTTTGAATGCTATGTTAAAGTTTTCAATAAGCTTTCAAACATCATAAAAATACTGCTTAAAAACACCTGGTAACTGTATTGTCCAATGTTGAATGATATTTCCAACTGGGATAATTTCAAAGGAAAAAAGATTTTTAATACCTCATGGAATCAAGCCCCTGTTGATTTATGAATCCATAGATACCTAGCCACTTCACTCCATAAATAAAATGGTCATAGTACCATATTAATTATACTATATTTTGGACTTTATTCTCTCACCTATCCTTTCTAGCACTCAAGTGTGACAAGTAATTTCAGCTGGAACATATTTATGTTCACATTTCACTCAGTTCATGTGAAAGTCCAATATGAAATTTTACTTTCATGATCATTTTGGTCTGGTCAAAAGAAATTATAGTTTTCTCAACTATGCCTGTGTTCAGTAATATTCAGCTTACCAAAAATCACTGTATTAAAATCTAAAGACTTTTCTGACTACTGTATTATCTGAAGATACTAACAGATATTTGATCAATCTTAGCAACTTCCTATAAGCTTGTACGAAATAAAAGCTTCCTGGCACAAATGGAAGTCATAAGTGTCATGCAACTTTCAGTAATGATGCTTATAAAATGTCAATGATTTCACATGAGCAAACAGCATAAAGCCATTCACTGATAAGACAGCACAGAAAACTTATCAAAACTGAGCTAGACTTGCTGTCACTAACACAGTCAGCTTCAAGATAAAGTCTAAATCAGATTTTCAGAGGAAATAGAAATTCTAGTAGCATCTAGAATTGACCTAAATAACTTCCGTGTAAGCAACAAAACACTGCCACCTAGTGAGCCAAAGGAAAACCCAATAATGTGTCATTTAAATAACTGCATCATGAATGGCAGCATAAAATTTAACTGGTGTACTGTCGTGGTTTAACCCCAGTCAGCAACTCAGCACCACGCAGCCGTTTCCCCCTCCCCTCCCAGTGGGGTGAGGAGGAGGAAAGCAAAGGAAAAAAAGTAAAACTCGTGGGTTGAGATAAGAACAGTTTAATAACTAAAGTAAAATATAATACTAACAATAGTAATAATGAAATATAATAATAAAAGTAATGAAAAGGAATGCAACAAAAGAAGGGGGGGGGGGGAAGAAAAAAACCAGTGATGCACAATGCAATTGCTCACCACCCGCTGACCGATGCTCAGTTAGTTCCCGAACCGCGATCCGTGCCTCCCAGCCAGCTCCCCCCTGTTTATATACTGGGCATGATGTTCCATGATATGGAATATCCCTTTGGCTAGTTCAGGCCAGCTGCCCCAGCTATGCTCCCTCCCAGCTTCTTGCACACCCGCTTGCTGGCAGAGCACGGGAGACTGAAAAGTCCTTGGCTTAAGATAAGTGCTACTTAGCAACAACTAAAACATCGGAGTGTTATCAACATCATTCTCACACTAAATCCAAAACACAGCACTGTACCAGCTACTAAAAAGAAAGTTAACTCTGTCCCAGCCGAAACCAGGACATGTACTTACTTGAGTCTAACTGTGATTTTTTCAGTTACGGAGTCTCCTGCTCCTTTTTTAAAAATGCACTATTTCAGTACATTTTCTTTTAAAATAATTTTCTTTTTCCATATTCAAAATAAAGGTTACATCAGCTTATGCTGTGGGGATCACAGTGCACTCTCTGGTGTGGCCATTGTATAGACCAACCAGTTGGGTTACCTTGCATGCAGTTTTGACGATCTCACAACCTCGCAATAACCAAGCCTACAGTATTTCACTCTCTACAAATTCAGTTCAGATGGGGGGAAGGGAGGGCCCTACCAAGTGCCAGTTCTACAAGTTTCTCTCTTGTACCATTCTGCAGAATTCAAGGACACGTTTTTCTGAGACGGATAACAAAAAGCCTGGTGACTACCTTTTAAGCAGTCTAAAAGCCTCTGTTTATGTGCAGTCTTCCATAGCTGAAAGAAACAGTATTTGTTTCAAAGAAAGCATATATGGTTTGTAGATAAAAGTTTTCTATTGTTTTGTTTTGTTTTTCAAAACTGGAAGACATACCTTGGCTTTGAATAAATGTATAGCAGCTCTACTGAGTTCAATGAAAGCTGCATCTGCATGGCTGCAGACAGAATGCAGTCCTTAAAGTCTAGCATAAATTGTGGTTTCATTTTGTGTGATACTTATCATCTCCTTTGAGACACTTGTGCTCACTGCCAGCTGTCGACATCCTGCACAATTAAACTTCTAGGGACTTAAAAACCCTAATATGAACATCTTAAGTTTGCACAGAAGCCAATGAGTGGAGGAGACGTATTTACATTATGATTATTTGACAACATTTACCAAAGCAGAGTTCTCTCCCTTTAAAAAAAACCAGTTATTCCAAACATTGTTTATGTCGTTTCACACAAAACTAAATGTGATCTCTTCTTTTCCAGACCCAGGTTGGTCTCTTAGAATGCACTTTAAATAGGTAAAAACTCATCAACAATACCTCTGCCAACCAGACCTTTCTTCCCTAGAAACTTTTAAAACCAATAATTTCCAAAGGATTCATTCCTTTTAATCAGAAAACAATTATAGTAGGTGCTATTTTCAGACCTGCTGCATTACAGAGTTAGCTTTTATGGATGATCCTACACTTACTGATACATGCCTCATGGGAGTTGCTATTTTTGTTGCTCTTTCCCATTGAAATTGCTGATGCTCCTGGTGACACTGCTTTTGAAGCCATTTCCTTTTCTGCTGATGCTACAGATTCTGCTGAGGTAATGTAATTGCTCTGGTCATTGTTAATGGCCCCGAGTGGCTACTTCTCTTGCTATCCAAAGTACTTCTATTTTTATTCTCTGATATTACACCCACCAGGGCCCTGAAAAAAACCAGTGACTGACCGCATGTAGGTAAGTACCTCATGGCTCAGTGTGACAACAAATGACAGTGAGATGATTAGATGACACTATTGCAGCAGTCACCCCGCGCAGCTGTCTCTGAGCTCCAGACCCTCTCCCAGAGCTGGGATAGTTCCTCCCACCGCTCCCTTCTTCCAGCATCAGAAAGTGAAAGTGCTGGGGGGGGGCGGGGAGGTGGGGTGTCACACGCCATCGACGGTGCCCGGCAGAGTTTTCCCTCTTCTCAGCAACGTGACAGAGATGTGGAATCGGTGCGAGAGGGACTCGGGCTGGGGCCCTGTACACCAGGGGAAAAGCAGAAAAGCTCCCAAAGCCCCCGCACCTCGGAGGTAGGCCCCGCCTCACCAAAACGATCAGCTCACAGAGGCAGGGGAGTCAGAGTAAAGAGGGGAGAGAGAGGACTCCCCTGCCCCACCCCGCCTCTGAGGCGCCGCTGCCCGCTCCGCAGGGACCTGGGCAGCCGGCGGTTGCCGCCACGCTCTCCTCCCGCACCACGGGGCCGAAGCGCAAGTAGCTGCCTCCCGCCCCCCGCTCTCCCTCTGCTTTAATCCCCCTGCCCTTCGCCGCGGGGCAGGCCCTTGGCGGCACTGACCCTTGAGAACCGGCCCGCCGAGCCGTGAGGGAGCCAACAGCCGGGAACGGCTGAGGGCAGGCGGCGGGGCGGGGCGCGCGGCATCGCCTCGGCGGCGCCCGCGAAGGAGCGGGAGGGGCGGCGGTGTGCAACGGCTGTCCTCGCGGGGGCGCTGCCGCCGCTCCGCCGCCGCCCTCCTCCCGGAGTCCATGCGGCGCTACTCCCCCCCCATCCGCCTCCATTTCCCAGAGTGCGGCGCGGGAGCGGGGCAGGAAGTCTCGTGCGCCTGAGTCAGGGGAGGAGGGGGAGCCGCTGCCGGGCGCTGGCGATGGCGCTGGAGACCCTCTCCCCGGACTGGGAGTTCGACCGCCTCGACGACGGCTCGCAGAGTGAGCGGGCGCGGAGGGCGGGAGGGGCCGGGGCCGGGGCCAGCGCCAGGCCAGCGGGGCTGCGGCGGTAACCGCCACAGAGTGGGGGGAGGCGCGGGCTGAGGAGACCCTGGGTCCCCCTCCCGGCCCCGGACCCCTCCCTGGTCGCTGCATCCCCGCTGGGAACGAGAGGGAGGGAGGAAGGGAGGGAGGAGGAGGAAGAAGAAGAAGAAGAAGAAGAAGCAGTCGTGGGAGCTGAGCGAGGTCACCCTCCCTGGCTTCCCTCACGGACCCTGCTCTGTGCGGGGAGCCGGGCGCTCGCCGCGTCCCTTCCCCCGGCCGCCAGCCGAGTGCTGCTTCCTCCTCCCGTCAGGCCTGCGGGGGTGGACCGTTCCGGTGCCCTTTTTTCCTCCCACCACCCTCTCCGTAGTTGTCGGGGGTTATTTGGGGTGGGAGAGTGGCTTTTCCAACCCTTCATCCTTTACCCTTTCTGGGGAGTCGTCTCCAGTGCCCCCAGCGTGGCAGGGAGGGGGCAGGCAGGCTTGCATGACTTTCTTTTCTTGCGCAAACCGGGCAGGAGGAACATATGCTTGTCGTGGGGATAGTGTTTCTTTCCTTCCCGATCATTTCTCGTGGCTCACGAATTTTTGCAGTTGCTTCCTCGGTTAGCCAGAGAAGTCATATCAAGATAAGTTAGTTGTATGCAGCTTCTGTTGGTAAAGGCTTTCTGGCATGGAGTTGGGCGGTCACTTGCGGTTTCACCTTTAAAAAATAATTAAATAAGACCTTGTGATGCTTAAGTCTTTGACAGTGGGTCTGTGTGCCCGTCAAAATCCACGTTTTTCTCAGCCTGTGGAGGTGACCTACTTTCTAAACAGGGAACGTATATGGTTGTCACGCTGTAATACACACTGTAAATTGAACTGTGCCAGATTAATTACACCAGATGTTGCTGTGAAAATATGTCACTCATGGACCAACTGTTTCATATATAATGTTATCCCAAGAGATGATACTGTTTATGCCATATTCATTTAATCTGGATTTCAGTGGAAACTGAAACTGTCCTGAGCCGAGGTTTTTACCAGTTCTCTAGCTGCGGAATGGAAAATGTCGCTTTTACTCAAAATGCCAGATCTCCACTAGTTTGACTGTGACATTAAGTGCAGCTGGGAGAACTTTACATGACATAATGTGCTCCATTACCACTGTCTTGACGGTGAACAAACAGGCTGATATTCTGTT
The DNA here is from genome assembly GCF_018139145.2 of Gymnogyps californianus. NCBI lineage: Eukaryota > Metazoa > Chordata > Aves > Accipitriformes > Cathartidae > Gymnogyps > Gymnogyps californianus. The sequence goes on from NC_059471.1 coordinate 157,694,575, forward strand.
GTGAACAGCACACAACGTTCTCCTAGAGAAGAGCCAAAAGTGACTTGAAAAACATTTTTTGTTGCTGTTGTCTACTTTCACTTTATACCTATATCACTAACCTTTAGCAATTGTAATGTCCTCAACTGAGGACGCAAGATACTAAGTGAGTCTGATTTGTTGCACCTCTGTCCTAGATATTTATGGACATAGTACTTGCAAATCCTGCTGTGGCAATAAGTCCACTGAATATTGATATTGCTGATTTTGTGGAAGAAGATGATGAAGTTGCGGGATCTGTACTGCTGAGTAGATCTCTTGCATTCTTCCAATTGTAATGCTTTCATTTTATCACCTGAGGAGAAACTAAATCAAACTTTATTGTAAACAGATTATACCTTATTAATTATGTCTGCTGCTCTGAAGAAAAAGAAAATATTTGCTTTCTGTGATTTCTTTTTCTTTCTCCATGTAAGCCAGTTTATTTAGGAAAATTTTTCTGCATCTTAAAAAGCTTCCCCCATCTCCAAGTCATTTTTTATCAGTTCAACCCTGGCTACCTCTGGCTAGTTAATAGCTTTCACTCTCTTCTCTCTCTAAAGTAGTGAGAAATTACTCACAGCTGTCTCTTATTTTATGTATGGTCTGTACAAGGTGGCAAATTGATAGCTATCAATAGTTAAGTATTTGGAAATTTTTAGTATCAGTTATGTTGAGCTATAGCATTGTTCAAATCCATCATTTGGCTGCCGGAAAGGTGACAGTTTGTGGGCCTCTAGCAGAGTGCTGGTGCGAGATTTTGTTTGAGAAATGCTGCCTGTTTCGTAGGGAATTGATTTGAACAGCAGTGCCAATTTCCTACTCTTGTATGACTTGGAAGCTTTTTCTGGTCTTCTTATAAAGCCCCAATATCTCAGTCAGTTTCTCTGCTCTTAGTATGTCTTTTGTGTGAAGGGAGGAGATGGGATTGGGGGAATACCACAGCATACCTCTATAATAATAAGTCTCCATACTCCAAATTTTCTGGCAGTAAAGTACTGAAGCTGACATGGTGGCTAGTTAACTCTGTTCTGCACGGCTCTGCGTCCATCAGTGTTTTACTGGTTTTCTGCAGCAGAGCTTCCAGAAGATGCACTGGAAGGAACCTGAAAGATGAGCTGAATTTGATGGAATAGAATAACATGATGATACAACTCAAGGGCTGCCCATCAGTGTCTGGAGCGCATACTGCTGATGGAGAGTTTTTTGTTCACTTGCTTCTCATCCGTTTACATGAAATTCAGTCTCCTTATTTTGACAGTGTCTGTGCGCTGTCTAGGCTGCAGGTACAGGTAGAACCCAATGGCACTAATGCAGAACTTAGTGTGGGAGAGTTTACTGTGCTTCTCGGATAGGCTTTGCAGTCCATGTGCCCTTATGGTTGGCATTGCTGCTGGCTTCAAAGTAGTAGAATTAGTTCAGGAGTTTGCTACAGTCATTTCTCCTTCTCATTCTCAACCTTCCTGTGCATAGTCCTTCTCACCTTTTCATTATTAATTTGTCCTTATTCGTTCATCCCCTTATGCCCGGTGCAGTGTCTCAGTCAAATATTTTCTTTCTCTGAAAAATGTCCAAGTGGTAATTGATTCAGTAGTGCTCTCCCACTGAAGTAGCCTTCAACTACCATTTGGCTCAGTTATTGGCAACGTGGATGAGTAAGAGGTTAAACATGCAGAATAAAATAATTTTTTAAACTTTTGTAGAGCAGCCTACTTGCTGAAATGTGAAAAGGGCATGTATAAAGCTACATGAGAGTTGAATTCTTGTTTAGGAAATGTTCAGTTGTTCAGCTGACTTACATTCTCTAACTTTTTTAGATAATCCTATTTTCAACAAATAGCAGATCACAAGCTATTAGATTTGTTATCTAATTACGGGGAAGACACTTTAGTCTTCACATGAAAAAGGATTGTGCTTCCTTACTGAGCATAGAAGCCTTGAGCTGTAATCATTCACTCCATAGTTCAGATTATGCAACTAAGTCAGTAATTGTATATAATTTGGGGAGGAGGGGCGAGTGTCTTAATGTGGGAAGAAAAAAGATCAGGATAGAGTGATGAAACTTCTGTGGACTAATTGTCTTTAGACTTACTTTGCTAATTAATACCACTATTCTTAGCGTTTGACCAGCTGAACCTACTTGCCCCTAATAGTAACAGGACAGCTGTGTGTTTCAATGTCCAGGTGCTAAGCAGAAGAGAAGTTCTGCTTGAAGATGGTGAATTTGCAAGTGGGGGGAATGATGAAAAGCCATAAACTTCCCATGTAGTGCCCAAATAACTTACTGAGAGGTAGCAGGGAGAGCGTGGAAGGAGGATTGCTACTAATACAACTGCTACTCAGGCAGAAATGATTAGATCCATTGCCTCAAAGTTCTAATATAATTGCCTGTGTACTGGTTCAGCCGATGGGTAGAATCACCTGCTGTGTTATGATTTCTACAGTTGTTTCTTTGCTCAGCATCTTGATGTGATTGTTAGGTTTGTTAAGATCTTAGTTTGAAAATATATGTAAACTTAAAAAATAATTTTCTGCAAACCGCTTGGATGTTTGATATTCTTAAAGTAGTATTTGGATTTCTTTTAAACTGGCACTAAATCGTAGGATTGTTTTTAGACAAATAAGAACTTCGTATTAAAGATGTGGTTGTATTAAGGAAAAATGCTGCAGCAAAATGAGGAATACAGTGCTAAAGCTAAATAGCAACAGATTAAATATTTTTTTAATAAAATTTTTGATATTGCAGTTTACTGAGCAGTCTATAAAACTGTACAAATGTTATCAATTCTCAGAAATTCATGCCGAAGTGCAGTTGAAGAATTACGGAAAATTTCTTGAGGAATATACATCTCAGCTGAAGAGAATTGAAGATGCTTTGGATGACTCTGTTGGAGACGTTTGGGACTTCAGTCTTGATCCCATTGCTTTAAAGGTCTTCATATATTTAATATGCATTGCAACTGTTATTTTCCTAGTTCCTCCTTCACTTCAAAACCTGAGTAGTAAAAGCTTGATGCATTTGTGCTCTTAAAATTTTGACTTTTGTGTTTGAGAAACCTATCCAATACTATTTTAATTATCAAGTAATTAATAAATTGGTACATATCATAAGAGATGATGTTTTCATATTATTCTTTTCCAGTCTTTTGGATACTAGTGGAAGTTAAATGAATTTATAGTTCTTCATGTGTTGGGAAGGCTAATTCCAGCAAAATTCTTCCCTGTGGCTGTTTGTGTTTTTATCTGGGGGCTGGGGCTCCAGAAGAGCTCACTAATAGTTGTATAACTGCAGAGCAAATTGTGTGTGTATTTATAGTTGTGTTTTGACTTAATGGCCTTGGTACAGTATTTTCTGTCCTCCAGAGGTGGCTGTTTCCTTGGCCGTAAGTTCTCTGTCCTCTGTGGAGCATTATTTTTTCTCTTTGCTGAATTTGCAGACATCATTTAAAAGCGCTTTTGTTACCATATGGAACTTGTTTGTGCTGAAGATGCACTCTCAAGCAATCATCTGTCTCAAAAATTTGAATAAATTATGTGTAGGGCCACCACAGTGCTGGATGTATATGAACTAGTCAATATCATGGCTGGCTTCAGTACAAAATGTCAGTGCCTGCATACAGATATACTTTATGCATCCTGTTTCCTGCATTTGAGGTTCTTAATTAATGTTTTAGGTTTCTGAGCTGGTTTTTTTCCTACATACTCCATAATGATCGTGCTCTTGCTTTCCAAATTTTGTAAGTAAATTGTTGTAAATGCTATATAGTATACCTAGTTATTTGCCTTTCTGCCTAGAGTGAAAGGAAAGGTATTTCCATGTAAATGTGAAGAGCGAAGGTTTCCTGCAGCGTAGGTTGCCAGCTATGTGCAATTATTGCTCTCTTGTTACTGACCCTATTTGAGATTAAACTGGGGGAAGGGGGAAACACTTACCTAGTTGGATAAATGTGTTTTTGACCAATATTTTCTAAAGTTGTTTGTTTGTTGGTTTTGGTTTTTTTGTTTGTTTTGTTTTGGTTTTTTTTTTTTTATTTTAGCTGTTGCCATATGAACAGTCCTCCCTACTGGAGCTCATAAAGACAGAAAACAAGGTAAGCACTTTATGCTTAAAAGAAAAAAAAAAAATTTAAAAATAGAGTTATTCTAGCTAAAACCAAGCCCTCTAAACATGAATCTATTTGTAATCTGTGTGGTTTTTTCCCCCTTTGAGTCTAGGTTCTAAACAAAGTAATAACTGTGTATGCTGCTCTTTGCTGTGAAATCAAGAAGTTAAAATATGAGGTAAATTCAGCTGTCTTTTATTACTGTGTATGAAAATGTTTGCAGATTGGCAAGCTGATATATAGATTTATTCTTTAGCAGTAAAGAAACAAGATATGATGTCTAAATTTTTGTAGCATGATTACATATATCCTATTTATTAAAAAACAAATTTCTGCTTTTGTTGTTAGGCAGAAACTAAATTTTATAATGGCCTCTTGTTTTATGGAGAAGGAGGTAAGTAGCTCCCTTTACTGTAAAAGTTTGTAGTTTTACGTTATTGCTTCAGGTTATGTTAAATGCTACAATAAGTGTAATTTTATAATATGGATACAAGCTTTCTCTGTATCTTTGATGAACACCAAATAATGGACTTTGCGGTTATAGGGATATGTGTTAGTGTCTTGTAACTGTCCTGTGAGTTACCTTAAGAAAACAATAACAGGGCTTTACAGATAACTCTTACCTGCACTAAGTATTGTTACATTAACAGGAAGTTATGTTGCAGCCTTATTTACGTGAGAAGTAGGGAGTATGAGCTGTTGAGGTTGTATTAAATGTATAACGTACAGCTTATATACTGTAGCAGCTATTTTTCAAAGTATAGCATTGGAAACCTGTTTTTCACATGTAAACACATCCTAAACCAACTTATTTCCTATTGGGACTAGATTTTACGTTGGTTGTAGTAAAATAATAAATCTGTAACTTGATTGTAATAAAACAATGAAACCATTAAAAAATAACTTGGACCAAGTCCTGCCTACTTTCCTTATACAATCATGGTTGTTCCAACAGAAGTTGCGGTGTGTTAATGTCCCCTGCCCTTCAAGTGCAGGTAATAGTACTTGTACTACTGTTTAGACCATGACATAATACAAGGGCATAAGTGATTGTAATTCAATTCACAAATCATGAGACACTGCTTTAGGTGAAAGCTGCTTTTTGTCTTGAAGTTAAACTGGTAACTCCTCCGAAGGATTGGTCTTAAGCTTCCACCTTAAAGGATGCTAGTCTGGGAATAAGCACAGGTCTTGGTCCTGAGGACTGAATGTATTAATGAGTTGATTTAGAGACGTATCACCTAACTTTGTTTTCTATTTCAGAAATTTGAGAGAAAGGGAAGGCCTTTTCATAGTAGTCTTGTAAAAGGGCTTTTTTAAAGCTTTTTCAAGAGCCTTGACTGTGACGGAAGTATTGAGGAATGTTAAATCTTTGAGCTAGGGACTGTGTATCATTCTTCTAAGCGCTATGTAAGAAGGCTGTTGTGGTTCAGTTAAGGAACGTGAAAAAGTGTGGGATTTGTTGGTTCCCTGCCCCCGCTTAGCAGATCCTCACTTCTTATCAGTCATGGTTTTAAATATCTTTAAAGAAAGCGATACCCTTCCAAAATGATACTAGGGGATCCCTGAAAACTTCTCCATGTCTCTAGCATGAAAAAAGTCAGACTGTTGCAGATTAACATATTACAGCAGCAGTATGTTCCCAATGGGTGTTCTGCAGGGGATGCTTGAGAATGACAAGAACTGAGAGGTCAGCCTTCTGTGAGTTAGGTAGGGATGCATAAATTGTGTTCTCCACTTCCATATCCCTCCTTGTAGCATCTTGCTTTGATAACAGCAAGCTTGCTTACTTAGAACAGCTGGCAAAGTTACTAGCTCAAGGATGGTTGAAATTTAAACAAATACTGTGCTGACCTTTTCCTTCTGTATAAAGAAACATTTATTTTTTCATCTTGTCCTTGGAGTGGCTAGGGCTAGTCTAGGAACTTTAAATAGTTAGTTGGATAGGTTTTTTTGGGACATACACTAAACAGAGTAAAGGTTACATAAAATGTGTAAAGGGGAAGCATGCAATATTTAGAATCTTGTCCCAGAGCTCCATCTTATAGAAGTATGGAGACTCCTTTAGTCTCTGGTGACTGCTCTAACAGAACATTTCTTATGCCGATAAACTTGCAGTTGTAAGCCATTTTTGCTCAGAGTGGCCCAACAGAAAAATCTCAAGTCTGGAGCATTAATCTGTCATCACATTAAAAAGACTGTATTTTGTCAGGTGGTATTACAACTGCTCCAGCTGACTGAAACAATTTGGCATTGGTGATGTAATTATTGTATTTCATAGTATCCTGTTAGTGTACTTTGTCATACAGGTAATGCTTTGAAGCTATGATGATGAGCCGGTTCTTTTGTGCAGGATGTTATGTAGGAAAAAGAAAACCAATTTCTTGAGGAAATTGTATGCTACACAGCTTTTTCTTCTGATTAATGATGTATATTCTTTCAGTAAATAATTACCAGTGGATGTTCCTTGCAATATAAATACCTAGTGGTTTCATACAAATTTTTTAAAATGGAAACTTTTATATGAAGTTGCATAATATATATGCCTGTAAAAAATTACATTTCATATTCTTTATTTTCTTTCAGGTGATGGAGATTTTTTTTCCTGCTTTGTGTCTAACTTATAAACAATGTAATTTTTAATGAGCAAGAAACTTCAAAAATAAGTCCAGCTTAGGAAAGCAAACTTAAAAGTTTTTAAGGCTTCATCAGTATGCTTATAATAGTGTGCTCCACTTGTGTGACAAAGAAATGGCTTGGAGGGCAACCTTCAATGTTAATTTAACAGGTATAACACAGGCTTTTGAAAGGTGACAAATGTTTGTCTTTTAAGCCACAGATTCCAGCATGGTGGAGGGAGATTGCCAAATACAGATGGGAAGATTTGTTTCTTTCTTGCAGGTAGGATATGTTTTGATTTTTTTTTTTTGACAGCAATTATAATCTTAATTTTACTTGCAAAATTGATTTAACAGTCTGCAGTATCCTGCTTGCATTTGGCTGAAAGGCATTGCAGTCGTTTGATACCTTACTATGTTTTGCCCGCAGACCTGTCACAACCAGCTGACATATCCACACTTTGTTTTGGGTTTTTTTATACTTGTCTAAAACCCTGGAAGTATAATGAGAGAAGAAATTACAGTTTGTGTAATCATTGGTCAAAGAAAGTAGAATTTACTTAAGAAAATTTCAGTAAGAGAAGATAAATTTAGGTTGTTTCATTTGATGATAAAGTTAAAGATATCTATTCTTATGGTTTTGATTAGCAAGTTTTAGTTTTCATTGAACACTGGGAATGGATTAATTGTTTATACATCTTTTATTAGCTGATAGAAGAAAGCAAAATTAAAACATGTACCTGGAAAAAAACTGCTTGTGCCTCACTCAAATTTTCAGGGAAGAACACTCATTTCTTATACAGTTTGGTTGTTATCAGGGTCCTTTGCATGAAAACAGGATCTGTGTCTCTTCTTAGGATTTCCTGTGCTCTTGGGTTTCAGTCTACTGTGGAATTTTTTTTGTCTTTAGGATAGCTTAAGTGACTGTCCTGTTCCCAAAAATGTTTCTATTTTTATGCAATATTGCTTGTAATGAAATATCTGTGGTGAAGTAGAGAATATACAGGAAGCTTCCAGAATGTTTAAACAAATTCTAGTTTAACAAAGGTTAAAATTCCTGTTCTTGCTGTATAGTAGCATGGCAGTAGTCATTTACTGAGTCATAACAGGTTGAATGCTATAGGAAGTTGTTTCTCAACCTCTTTTACCATGCCCAAGTGTAGTTAGTTGTTAGGATATCTTGGGGTTTTTTTTTTCCCCATTTTTCAAGCTTTTTGTCCTATCAGCTTTGTCAGTTTCATTCTTCATCCTCTATTTCTGAGCAGATGTTTGAGACCGTTTAGTGGTTCCGAAATGGGGCTACTGTATGCTTGTGTTTTTCCAGACTTCCCCCCTGCCCCCACCCCCCCCCCGCCAGGATGCTCTGTCCAGGTGGAAGTTGAGAGCAGGGTGACTGGCTGTCTGGATATCTATGTGTATTGTAAACCCACTCTGTAGAACAAGTTTATGTTTATGGGGTATATGCTGATGTGTATATTTATAGGGTAAACACTACACAAAAATGTAACAGTACTGCTTGTGAGCCCACTTTGTATGTATGCTACGGTGGCTTGCTGATTGTTGAGCAACTTTGGAAAAGGGAGATGCAGGATGTTGCCCCAAAGGGAGGGTTACTGTGCTAACAGGTGTGTATTGCTTTGGGTAAAGCTATGAGGAAAACTTTTTCCTTATTGAGTTTGTTCTTTTTCAACTGTTGTGTTCCCCTAGATCTACTCAGTAGTAGTCTATATTCATAGACTGGGAAATGCTGTTCTGGTCAATGTTATAAGCATATCCCCAAGGGCAGTGTGAAAATATGAATGGATGAAAGAGGTGAAATGTTGCTTTCATAGATGTCCTGGTTTTGGCTGGAATAAAGTTAATTTTCTTCCTAGTAGCTGGTATAGTGCTGTGTTTTGGATTTAGGATGATAATAATGTTGATAACACACTGATGTTTTAGTTGTTGCTAAGCAGCGTTTATACTAAGTCAAGGACTTTTCAGCTTCTCATACTGCCCTGCCAGTGGAGGCTGGAGGGGCACAAGAAGGTGGGAAGGGACACAGCAAGGACAGCTGACCCAAATGAGCCAAAGGGGTATTCCATACCATATGATGTCATGCCCAGTATATAAACTGGGGAAGTTGGCTGGGAACACTGCGGCCCGGGGATCAGCTGGGCATCGGTCAGCGGGTGGTGAGCAATTGTATTGTGCTTCACTTGTTTTGCGTATTCTATTATTATTATTATTATTTTCCTCTCCTTCTCTGTCCTATTAAACTGTCTTTATCTCAACCCATGAGTTTTACTTTTTTTTCCGATTCTCTCCCCCATTCCACCGGGAAAGGAGTGAGTGAGCGGCTGTGTGGTGCTTAGTTGCCGGCTGGGGTTAAACCACAACAATATAGCTGATGTCCATGTATTGGTTTATTGACTCGTCTGAGTTCAGGATTTCTTGATTAACTAGATTTAATAGCCTCAAATTTGCTATGTCAAAACATTTTTTTTTTTTTAATTATCAAAATAATGCTGTGAAACACTAGTGAGGTACTCTTGATCCTGCAGAAGACAGTGTATTTGAAGAACTCTGATAAAATGATAATCTTGTCTGTATTATGTAGCTGCTAATATGCATGTGCTGTTAAATTGGACTGTTTCCTGGAAGTTTTAAAATGACAGCTGGTATCCCTTCCTCAGAAAACATGATCTCAATTGTCTGTTAATCCATTCCTCTGGAATCTGTTGGCTTGTTTCAGCTGCATTTGTTAGAGTAATACAAGTGTAAGAAGTAATGACACTTTTCTGTTTTGTGAAAACTGGTGACTAATAGAAGACAGAAGCCCAAATAAGATCTATTTTTGATGGAGAGGAAGACAGAATTCAGCTGTTAGCCAGTCTTCTGGCAGGAACGGCAGGCTGGCTGGTTAGCCAGTGGGGGCTGTCTGCTATGAAGCCATATGTGTGCTGACTGGCTAGACTCATCACATGCTGACTTTTCCCTGGTGGGATTGTAGGGTGCATTAATGAGCAGATATTATTGTAGTTAAGGGAAACTAAGATTTGCTTATCCTGTTGCTCAAGGAATGCCTTGTTAAAATCCATTATAGAAATTAAGATAGTCCTTTACATGGTCAGAGTTGACCTGTTCTTACTAATTTTGTACTATGTAACTGAGCTTAAGTTCTGCTTTAGTCAAGCATATCTCTCAAGGATATTGTCTTATTTTTTTTGAAGGCAGTTTTTTGTGGCTTATCAATCTTAAAGTAGGTACAGGCTTCTGTGATAATTTCTAATTTGAATTTGGCTATCACCAGCTCCCAGAGTGTGACTCGTGAATCTAGTGGGAAAAGGCACGGCCTTTGCTATCAGGGATATTCTCTCTGAAAGTACTTGGGCACTGTTGTCAAGTCATTTCTTACTGTCTTTGATAAATTGAACCAATAGTATAAATAGTCCAAGTTGTACTGGAAGCTTGTGTTTGGTACCTTCTTAGCTTAGTCCCAGACCCTTTTTCGGAGCTCTTAGTAGGATGTGTTCCATCCTGCTGTAGATCTGTCCACTGACTTGGATTAGGGATGTAGTTGGAGCTTGGGCTGCAAATTCAGTGGTTTATGTTCAGTGTTTTGGAAGTAATGACAACTTGCATATGAGGAGGGTCTATACATATATATGCATTTTATTTTCTTGTATTTCAGGAGCTGTCTTGCTTTGTTACCCGATGTTACGAAGTGGTGGTGAATGTAGTGCATCAGTTGGCTGTTCTCTATACCAGCAACAAGTAATTATTCCCTAAAATGCTATATTGTTTTTATATAGTTAAACAAATGTATAAAATATGAATGTTCTGTCTAAGGCATGGTCATTTTTGGAATATTGTTGACTAGAGATATGGAGAATAGTTTGCTGTGCAAGTTTGGACTTCATAAGCCATTACGGCAGTGAATTTATTTTATTTCCAGAAAAGGTAGTGCTTTATATAATGAGATGCAAGAATTTTGTTTTTTTGTCATTTTTTGATAGAATTGATGCTTCAGAGGCACTTAGTCGTTATGGTTAAGAGATGATATTACTCTTTCATCCTTGCTCTGTTTGAGAGAGAGATTCCTTCTGTTGACTGATACAGTGGATACCAGTAGCTTCAGAAGCTTAAAAATCAGATCACTTCCACAGTCTGTTTTAAATATGTAAATCTTGGTATATATTCCTCACAGAACAACCATGGTTTTAATACCTGAAGTTGAGCTTAGTAAGGGCTGTTGAGTTTAGCTCCTCTGAAAACTCTGAGGAGAGTTTAGCTCTGAATATAACTGCAGGGCTCTTGATTCCCTGTTCTCCCCCGCCCTTGCCCAGGATACCATAATTCTTCTCAGTTTTATTTGTTGTTTTCATTTTTGTCTTACACTACAGCACAAGGTAGTTTTTCTGTATGGTGCTGAATGAACAAGGCTGGATGTGTAGCTTGGACATGGCTTGAATAAATGTATGAAGTGATTTTGTACTCTTGGGCCACAAGGCTGTATGTATCAAGGCTACTTGCTGTAGGCATAACTGAATTGGGAATTGCTGATATACATGTGCACTGAATGCAATCAGTGGTTTGAACCAGTCACATGCTGTACATTTAAAAATGCAATATTAAATTTGATCATAGCACACAGGTTTCACATAGCATATACTTTTAATCAAATTTTGAGGTTCTTTTGTTTTCTGAAATTACCATGTTAATGAAGAAAAATGTACCCCAAGAAACAAAACACACCGTGCTACAGAATTGATAAATATGCTCTGTTCTAAGGATTAAAAAAGCATTAAAATATTGATTTTATTTACAGGAATGCACCTAAAATTATAGAGACGTCTGGAGTTCATTTTCAGGTGGGAATGATTTGGAACCCTTTTGCTTATGTTAATATATGTATGTCTTGATCATTAATCCTGAGAAAAGCAGCGAGAAAGTGAGTTTCAAGTACAACTTTCAATCTGGAATCTCCTTTAAAGGTTTTATTTTGTTAATCAGCTTTTTCTGGCCTTTATGTGGAAAGGGCTGGTATCTCCATGTCTGTCATATTCTAGCTTTCTTAGCTAAAAAGTGTTTGCACGCTCTCTTAATGTGTGCAATATGTGCTTCTGCGTGTAGGCAATTTTAAAAATCCTACCTTCCGTGTCGAAATAGATCAGTGAACTTAGCGTTGCCTGCACGCAAACTAATGTTCCTTGTGTTGCTACAAGAAATACTAAATCTTTAAGCTACCAAACCAAGAAAACTCCAATTATCTCTCTAGCTGATGTCTTGTTGGCTGATAATATATTGAAAGGAACTGAAATTTTATATGCCACGCATGACTGCAATAAACTTTTCAGTAACTACAGTCCTGTCCTTTTTTTTTTTTTTTTTTTTTTTTTTTTAAACAGGCAATGTATGAGCATCTGGGAGAGTTGCTCACAGTCTTAATCACTCTGGATGAAATAATTGACAATCATGCCACTCTGAAAGATCACTGGACCATGTATAAGAGGTGTGTCTCTGAAGGTGTGAAAAATACTTCCACAACATAAAAGATAAAAGCATGTGCGTGTGTCTTTGTTCCAAGAAAGTCAGTGTGCGAACATGGATTTTGGTAGCCCCAAGAGTTTTCCAGAAATTTCAATGAAGAGCAGGGCTAAGCTCCCACTGTGTCCTTCTAACAGCACCAGTAAGTTTTTCAAGTGCTGAATGTTACATTTACAATACATGGTAAGCATCTTGACAAACAGAGTAATGGTTAGTGGGGTTTAAAATATATTCAGTAAGAAATCTAATTTAGTACAGAACTGATCTAAGACTATCCCTATCCATATTGATCATGGGGATGGGCATACAGATTTAAGTAAGAATGCTATCTTAAGTAAAAGCTGAAGAGTCAACAATTACAAAGGTAGTTAAATTAGTGGAATAATAACTCAGTTTCATTGAAAACCTAAATAAATGGGAGTTATTCAAGTGCAAATGGCTTATACAGACCTAGTGGGTTTTGTTTGGTTGGTTTTTGTTTTTTTAAATTTTGGAGTTGCTGCTGGGCACAGATATGGGCAATTAAAATCTATTATCAAAGTAGTACAGGATATGATAAAACTGTTAGCATGTTTTAATTGTGTTGTATGTATGTGTTCCACACCTACTCCTTACAGGCTGCTAAAATCTGTCCATCACAACCCTTCTAAGTTTGGGATTCAAGAAGATAAACTGAAGCCATTTGAAAAGCTGCTGTTAAAACTGGAATGCCAGTTACTTGATGGAATGATATTTCAGGTAATGAAATTAATGTTCCCCAGTATGATAGGGGAAACTATTACATTAAAGCAACACTCTTCTTATAATGGTTGGTTTGTTTGGTTTTGTTTTGTTCCGGATGCAGTGATGTGTGAATTTGGCTCTTGCATCTGTGCATGGGGGGGGGGGGGGAAAAGGCTCTATTGTAAGATTCTTCCTTGCTCTTCTCATGTGCTAGAACTGTGCCAGGCTTTGAATGGTAGCAGTTAATGCTTACTGTTTTGCGGAATTAAAGACATGCAGACAACTTGGTATTAGGACTGTGTATTATCAGAGAGTCTGTTTTTTACCAGAGATTTTAATAGTAGGCAGGCTTACATAACATAGGTCCACTTTATTTTAGCTGCAAGTTAAAGTCTCCTCAGTAATCTTCAAAATATGTTAAGTGTGACCTCTTGTTATATATTTTGTCTCATTCCTAGCATATGAGACAAGTAGCTGTCATTAGGTACCACTTCAGTGGTGTATACCCCTGAAACATGCAAGTGTACAGGTGCATGAGAACGATTATTACTTTTTCAATACAGTTAACTTAAATGTGTTCATACAAGCAGCCATCCTTTTTTAGAAAAGTGTCTATGTGAGACACTGAAATCGGATGTTGTGGCATAGTGGGCAAAGGATGGCATTGCTGAATCTGGTCACAGCAGACTCAGTTGAACAGCACTGTTGCTCAGTTCTTACTGTTACATCTTAAATGGCATAGGGAAGAAGGTTTTGTTCTGTAAAAGCCTCTAAAAGGGAAATTGTAGATAAATAATTAAGCACAATTTGGCTTATTCTTTCAAAGGACATTGCTACCAGCTATCCATTTGTCATCTTCTATTTCTCCAATGTTGCATTAGTACAGACTTCATTGTATGTTTGAGACATCAGTAGGATTTGTCTGGTATTCATTGAGGAAGTTTCCCCTCCTGTCCTGCAAACGGCCCTTCCTAATAAAAATACATGAAAAATATTCTTAAATACAATTCCATTAAAGACTTTTCTAATATCTTTAGAAAATCTGAAGTGAGTGTCTATTTTTTGACTATTGTGTGGGTTTTGGTAATTTTTAACCCCAGTGGTGTGGGGTTTTATGCTACAAGTTCATGAACCGCATCCTATAAGTGACTTGCATGATAATCTTGTTTAGTTAATGGATAGTTAGTAACGTATTATAATGTAATAATGCAAATACGTATCCAGTTTCTTATCACTAGCACATCAAGTGGTTTCTTTAAAAGTGCCCCTTAACAAAAATGTGAAGTAAATAAAATGGGTTTTTGAACGTTAGATATAAGAGAAGTTTTTAATGTTTTCTGTTATTACACTAAATAATTTAAGCATAGTTAAAAATCTGTATGTTGTGAAGTTTAAGACTAACTTCAGGTTAGTCTTAAATCAATGTGCTCTTGTAGTATTCTTCTCTTGCAAAATCAGTGTTCTTTTAAGGTCCAAAATTCATGGCATTATCATTATGCTTTTTTTTTTTTCCTTTTTGCTCAGGCCTGTATAGAGCAACAATTTGATTCGGTAAATGGTGGAGTGTCAGTGTCGAAGAACAGCACGTTTGCTGAAGAATTTGCTCATACTCTTCGCACAGCTTTTGCAAATGTTGAAGCCAAACTTGGTAATGCAAGCTCACGCTTCTCCTGCCAGCTTCACTGTTTCTAAAATTGTTTATATTGTTTGTCTGGGAGTAGACTTCAAAAAAGGTGTATTTCTGCAGGTGAACCTTCAGAAATTGACCAGAGAGATAAATACGTGGGCATCTGTGGCCTCTTTGTACTGCATTTTCAGATTTTTCGGACCATAGACAAGAAATTTTACAAGTCATTGTTGGATGTCTGTAAAAAGGTGATTGCTTTATTCTTTTGTCAATAATTAAGAGGGGGAAAAAATCTTCAGTAATGAAGTAGATAATTTTCTTAGTTGCATAGTATAACACAGACTTGGGAAAAGAAAGACACACAATTTACCAAAACAAGTCAGAAAGCAGAATTAAGATTTTTTTACTTTTTATAATTTCCCCCCACCTCCCATTTTCTTTTAAAGGTGGTCTAAAACCTGTGCATTCACTTAGCACCAAGGTAAAATAACTTGAAATTACCATTAAAATGTTTCTTCTCAAGATTAATGTGGCACTGAGGACAAAAAATTGTTTGAGTTATGAGTGTTGTGGGACTGAATAAATGCTGTGGGTTTTGACCTTGGCTATAAACATGTATTTTGAAAGACCTCTAAGTCCAAAGGTGATTGGGGCTTTTTCGTATCAGGTGGTGTTAAGAAATCATTAAATTCTCTAATACTGTTTAGAATCACTGAAAGTGGTAGTAACTTTGCCTGTGGTATCCTTAGTGGACTTCTAGGGGAGAAACCTTTTTTAACATGAACATAATACTTTGTAGGAACTAGTTGTGCAGAAATAAAATGAATTGTGTGTTATGGTTCAAAAGATGCATAAGAAACATGCATGGTGGCATAGTATTTGTTGTAGTTACTTATGTTTATTGCTACTTTGTAGTATTTCCCCACCTTTTTTCTCTTTTTCATTTTTTTTTTCTTCCCCCCCCCCCCCCCCCCCCCCCAGGTACCAGCCATCACATTAACTGCTAACATTATCTGGTTTGCTGACAACTTCCTGATTCAGAAGATACCAGCTGCTGCCAAACTTCTGGACAAGAAAAGTATTCATACAGTTAAAATGCAAAGGGAGAACTTTCTACAGCAGAAGGCACAGTCACTTACCAAGTATGCTTCCTAAATACTGCTTCATGATGCTGTTTGGCAAATAGTTTATAAACACGTGGGTTCCTTCAGTGTACTAGCATGTTGTGTAGTGTTGCTCAGTGGTATTAATCAACTTTTCCACTTCACTGCAGCAATGTGTGTGTTAGTGTTGCTGAAAAAGTGTTGGTCAAAACTAAGCTTTTTTCATGTCATGCTTTCAGAAAAATGTGTATTATGTCACCACAAGGTTCCTGGCAGTTCTAAATATTTGATTGTTTCAATTATTTCTATTTCCATACTTTCAACTTCCTTGTAAACTAGTGTCTAGTAACCTGAGCTGCTTTGTTTTCTATTAGGGCTCTCTGCTTTCTATGTGTTTATGGAGGTAAGTCACTAGTAGGCTTATAGAGGAGTTTTTCTCTGCTTGGTGATGATACTTTCTTTGCAAGCATTTGTTTCTTAATGACTGTTTTAATTGCTTGTTTAATGGTCTTTGAAATTAATCTGTATTTGAAAAGGCTTCTCTTGTGCTCTGCATGTAGTTTGCAGGTCACTTCCTTCTCTAAGTTCTTTCTAAAATATGTTTAAAGATGAGTTCGAATTTTTTTAGTTGTCAGTCTTATGAACGAGTGTGCTGCCCTGCATAGGGAGATAACAGGGCTAAGATTTCTGTTTATGTTGCAGACCACAACAAGAAGGTGGAAAATGGGGTCTGTGGAATAGAAGTAAAAACTTATATTTTGCAGGTTGTCTTCCAACCCTGTATGCAAGCTGGCAGAACTGGGTTGGAGGGGAGGAGGGAGGGGGGAAAAGCAACTCCATGCCTACATGATCCTCTGCCAGATTATTTTCACTACTGCCCTGTTTCTGTTTCAATCCACCTCTTCCTGGTTTACGTTCTGCATCCACAGAAAGATTCAAGAGCTCTGGCTGAATTCTTTCCTGGGCTTTAATTCCTGGATGGAGCATAATTGCACTGCTGCTTTGGTTCTGGTCTTGGGCAGTAGTACAAGTCATGTCTTGCAGCTCTTAATCTTAAGAAAAGGTTGAAAAAAAGATCTGGGTATTCACAGACATTTCATAGAATCGTAGAATCATTTAGGTTGGAAAAGACCTTTAAGATCGTCAAGTCCAACCATAAACCTAACACTGCCAAGTCCACCACTAAACCATATCCCTAAGCGCCACATGTACACGTCTTTTAAATATCTCCAGGGATGGTGACTCTGCCACTTCCCTGGGCAGCCTGTTCCAATGCTTGACAACCCTTTCGGTGAAGAAATTTTTCCTAATATCCAAACTAAACCTCCCCTGGCACAACTTGAGGCCGTTTCCCCTCATTGTATCGCTTGTTACTTGGGAGAAGAGACTGACACCCACCTCGCTACAACCTCTTTTCGGGTAGTTGTAGAGAGCGATAAGGTCTCCCCTCAGCCTCCTTTTCTCCAGCCTAAACAACCCCAGTTCCCTTGGCTGTTCCTTATAGGACTTGTGCTCTAGGCCCTTCACCAGCTTCGTTGTCCTTCTTTAGACACGCAGTTTTGAGGATATTGTAATAAAGTCCAGATTTTGCGTCTGCTGATTTGAATTCTGCCAATAAGTCTTTATTGCTTTTTTACAAATTCTTGCACTGCCTTTGATAATTGGACTGTTGCCTTAAATATGAGTACTCTTTAAAGTGCGATTTTTGATGTCATAATCAATGACCTGAATACATTCCTGCTATAACTGCTACAATAAGTAGTATTGCAGTGTCACAATTCTGTAGTATGGAATAAATAGCAGTTTTAAAAGTGAACTCTATTTAAACATTTAATTACAACTAGTGTAATCCAAGCAGATTAACTTCTGGAGAATTATGTTATTTAAGAGCAGTCCAGTCTGGCATAGATGTAATGACAAGTTATATTTGTGTGTGTTTATATAACAAAAATTCCAACTTGGAAGAAAAAAATTAACATCAGTGTAGGACTTTTTTGTCTAGTGCTTAAAAGCATTTTCTAGCAGTTTTATTTACTGTTTTAATTTAAAGAATTGTAGTATATGTACTGCTAAGAGGGCCACTGGTTCTCTGGAAAGATAGATGATTTTGACTCTTTGGGGTATGCTTGTACAGATATAATTGGCAGACTAACTAATCCTTACCTATAGAGATTTAAAATGTAAATGAGTATGAGGTTCTGATACTTCTGGGAATGGAGAGTTACTATTTTGGGGACTGAAGATTTAACATATTTCCCTTCCAAGAATTTAAACTTTGGAAAGAGAAAACAAAATCCTCATACTCTTCTTATTTGAAGTGAGCAACATTCTTTGTTTCCTTCTCCAGAGATATGCAGTCATACTATGTTTTTGTGAGCTCATGGATGACAAAAATGGAATCTATCTTGTCAAAGGAGCAACGCATGGATAAGTTTGCTGAAGATCTTTCTAACCGCTGCAATGTCTTCATCCAGGTGTGCAGTCTTTTAATGTGATGATGCAGCAAACTGATGTTTTGGTGCAAGTTGTTGAACATAAAAAGAAATCATAGAGGTTCTGTGATCGTCTGTGTGTTATTTTACAATGTGGAAATTCTTCTAAAACTTTAAATGCCCAGTAGATACTCTTTTAAGTAGATCTGTAAAAAGTGTTTCCGTAAGGCATGTGGGGAAAATAAATCTGACTATTCAGTGGCTAAAACTTTGAATTTTTCTCTTGACTTAGGAAATCAAGAAAGCTTTATTTCCTCTGTAGTAAAGGTTTTGGGTTTTTTCCTTTTGAGTCAGTCATGAGGTACATAAGTTGGACTGAACCAGTGTCTAATTAGTTTTATTTAGCACAGAACATACTTCCAGTAAAGGTTTTGTGTTGTTTCATTGTGCTTTGCCTAGTGATGGTACTTTGCAAGAATCTTACTACGTTCCGAGGCAGCTGGTTTTCTTTTGGCCTACTAACAGCATGTAGTCTTAATGTAAGATGCATCTTATTTCTGAATTTATTTTTTGCTAGTTTTTATATGTATCTGCCTGACAGAAATCTGATGAGAATAGGTGTGTGATAGAAGCATGATCCTGAATCTTCCATATCTAAAGACATACATGTACTGGGATCTGTGGGTTTTATATTTGAATTATTTGCAGTAGACTTAAAATTTTGCTCTGTAGCGAATTGAGTTTCTTATACCACTTGCTATCTTCTCCTAGTCTCTTTTTTTTTATTGTTACTACTTTTCCTTTCAAATAAGTTGAACAACACTTTTGTCATGCTGTATGTAATTGACATTGTATTTAAAAGCTTAGCATACATTGATTTAGAGATCATTGGGTTTTTTTATTGTGGGATGGAGAGTTCTATTTAGAAAGCGTAGAACTGTGTAAATACCGTCAGTGTATTTATTCCATGGAATCTGGACCTTTTAGGCTGTTTTTTGGGGGTATGGGAGTTGTTTGGTGGGTTGGTTTCCAATAGGTCTGAAATTATTAGATCTTTGAGGCTGTGTGATTAATGAATTCACTGACCTATGTTTAATTTGAATGGCTCTAGAAGAGGTTAATGATCAGGTGATCTAATGACTCGTAGGCAGTTTCATAATGTCTGCCTAATAAAAGGGTCTCATTCAGCTTTGGGATCTCAGGCTTGCTTATTAAGTGGAGTGGTAGGTTCTCTAGTGTGAAGAGGCAGAAGTTAGCTGTCTATCATGTATGAAAGAAAACAGACAAGACTTACTTGATTGATATGTTGTGAAAATATTCTTTTTTTCCCCCCCTCCTGTACTCATTTTATTTTTAGGGTTTTCTTTATGCATACAGTCTTAGCACCATCATTAAAACTACAATGAATCTCTACATGTCAATGCAAAAACCTATGACCAAAACCTCGGTGAAAGCTTTATGCAGACTTGTGGAACTTCTAAAGGTAGGTCACTGGATGAAAATTGTTTATTTCATGTAGGCCTTTACAGAGAACATTGATCAAACATCACATATTAAAAAAAAACCCCAAAAATCTCTGAGATGGGAAATGTTTTTGCATGGATGGCTTCTTGTTCAAGACTAAATTTGGTTAGAGAACAGGAGACTTGGGAGGCTAGAACTGATTTTTATGTAACTTCTAACCGGCTTCCTTAGTTGGTGTCACAGAATGATTGAGGTTGGAAGGGACCTCCAGAGGTTGTCTGGTCCAGCCTCCCCCTGCTCAGGCAGGGCCACCTAGAGCCAGTTGCCCAGGACCGTGTCTGGATGACTTTTGAATATCTCCAAGGATGGAGACTCCACAACCTCCCTGGGCAACCAACCTGTGCCAGTGCTCGGTTACCCTCACAGTAAGAAAGTGTTTCCTGATGTTCAGAGGCAACCTCCTGTGTTTCAGTTTGCCCACTGCCTCTTGTGCTATCACTGGGCACCTCTGAAAAGAGCCTGGCTCCATCTTCTTTGCATCCTCCCTTCAGGTATTTATATACATTGATAAGATCCCCCTCTGAGCCTCCTCTTCTCCAGGCTGAACAGTCCCAGCTCTCTCAGCCTTTCCTCATACGTGAGATGCTCCAGTCCCTTAATTATCTTCACGGCCCTTAGCTGGACTCTCTCCAGTGTGTTCATGTCTCTCTTGTACTGAGAAGCCCAGAAGGGGACACAATACTCCAGGTGTGGCCTTACTAGTGCTGAGTAGAGGGGAAGGATCATGTCCCTCAACCTGCTGGCAATACTTTGTCTAATGCAGCCAAAGATACCATTAGTGTTCTTTGCAGCAAGGGCACACTGCTGGCTCACATTCAACTTGGTGTCCCATAGGACCCCTAGGCCCTAGTCTGTATTTGCAGTGTGGATGAGTCAGCCAGCATAAAGCCAAATTCTAAAGGCAACAATTTCGGTAACTACATGAACTGTTGTGTTTTGGGATTGACTTTAGGCAATAGAACACATGTTTTACCGGAGAAGTATGGTTGTGGCAGATTCTGTGACGCACATCGCTCAGCATCTGCAGTATCAGGCTCTTCACTCTATTTCTGTAGCCAAGGTATGTAATCCAAGTTCTAATAATTAATCTTCCTATTTAAGTGTTTAAAAAAATCTCAATTTTAAATTAAAGTATTTTTCTTACTTTTGCAAAATCTGTAGTGTAGTGCTCTATCATAATCGACAGATATATAAGCTTTCCAGTACATCAGAGCTTTGCCCCAGAAACTGTATAGCATAGATGGTTATCTGGTTTTGACCAAGAATGGTTTCTCTCTTCCTCTGAACTGCTGCATCTCTTGTCATGTTCCTCTTGTGTTCTTTTTAGTTTTTATTTCTAGTGACTTTCACAAACTAACCTCTTCTTACCTCTTTTCTGATGCACGTTCCTAAAGCAACCTGTTACAGGTCTAAGCAAACAGGCTGTTATTTGTTTAAATCTTTGTCTGCTTGGCAAAATAGCCGTGGTTAATACAGGAGTCTAATGCGGGCATAAATTCACTATTCTGCTGTGGGGTAAAATGGCTTCTGATGGTGAGACACTGTAATACCTACATATTACATTCTTCTATAAACAAGTTCAGTTTACTAAACATTTTGCTTATCAAATCTTGAATTTCTGAATTCAGGGCAAATGGGAAAATGAGATTTTAGTATACCTGTTCTGATCTATTACTGATTGTTCTGTTATCGCATTCAGTAGCAGAATTACAAAGGATGTATGCTACTGATATCAGTGCAGCTATTAAATTTTGCTTTTATTTGGTTGTAATCTCAATTTATGTATCTGGCATCTCCATAGTTTCTAGTGTAAGCAAAAAAAAAAAAGTTGTACTTCTAAAAAACTGAGATAGATACAGAGAGAGAGACGTGTGTGTGTGTGTGTATATCAGGAGTAGCATGAACTGATGAAGTTCCAAGCTTCAAAGCTACTAAGAAAAACTGTATCTTCAAAGAAACAGTTCACATATTTAGATAACTTTCATAACCTTTTCAAATTATAACTGTAATTACATTACAAATTATTTCTAAATGCATAGAAATATGTTCAGACTTGTGTATTGAGGGTTATCAAATATCTGCGAACAATTCTTCATGTTTTGACTACTTCTCAGAAAATATGTAAAAGGCAAATGCTCGTACATAGAAGGGTTCATTAGTACTAATCTTTATCTGCTCCACTTTGTTTCTAAGTGGTGTAAGGTCTAAGGCATATACCTAACATAGCTTTAGCGTGAAAGGTTAGAAGCTTCATGTTGAACATACTTTCTTAGAATTGGAAGAGGTTTTCTTTAACTCTTTCATGAAACTACCTCTTCTGAGTTACGCTGCTACTCACAAATACGTCTGTGATTTCAACTTCTTAGTCAGAAGACTTGGTTCCCTTCGTTTGTTCATGCAAATGTGTTTGCACTTAATCTTTCTGATAAATGAGAATTTGTAGAAAATTGCAAGTTATCGTTATTACCATGTTTATACCTCTTCTGGCTGTTCAGCTGTAAACTGGATTTTGTTACCAACTGATTAAAAAATAATTAAAAAAATTTAAAATTACATATACCTTAGAACTAAAATTGGCATGCAGTCACATGCTGGTTGCACAGTATTTGTATAGTGTATGACCTGACCCATGTTCATGCTGAACTGCACATATTCCAAGTGTATAGATAGGTTATACCACTGAAATGACAGAGTAAGTGAATCTGGATTCGGTTAGCTCTGTTCACAAAACATAATTTGTTTGTGGAAATACTCAGTTTATGACAAGTCCATAAGCTTTGGAAAGAAGAGGTAAGCTGTTGTTTTTGGGCTTAGGTAACTTTTCTCTGAATTTCTGTGTCTTTTTCTGTCATCAAGAAAAGAGTAATTTCTGATAAAAAGTACAGTGAGCAACGCCTGGATGTCCTCTCTGCTTTGGTGTTGGCTGAGAACACCCTCAATGGGCCAAGTACAAAACAGAGGCGACTAATTGTTTCCCTTGCACTAAGTGTGGGAACACAGATGGTAAGTGCCATGATTGTTCCAGAGCTTTACTTGTTTGGTGTAGTATCTTATAAAGAAATATAATCTTATCTTTTTTTCCTTCTCCCCCCCCCCTTCATTTGCACAGAAAACTTTTAAAGATGAAGAACTCATTCCTCTTCAGTTAGTTCTGAAAAAACTAGACTTGATCAGTGAACTTACAGAGCGGTAAGCAGTGGCACGTAATATATAGAAGGCAGTGTAGTGGCGCTGGGGGAGATGGATCTTCACAGTGTGAATTGCAAAATCTGGTAGCTGCATGCTGGTGGTGATTTTTGCATGTATTGTAGACTAGGGATGGACAGAAAGAATTCCAGATCTAAGCCTGAAGCTCGCTGGTCTTTGGGCAAGTCATATTTTACCTAACTGTTGCCAATTAGGTAATCCACTTCTCTGATTGTTTAGAAGTTCTGTCACTTTCTTGGATGACTTGGCTTTATGTTAAGCTAAAGTCTTCCTCTTAACCCAAACCCAAAAGTTACGAGTTAATACCAGTCTGTTTGGGAGATCAGGCTGTTAGTTCACATATGACACCGTGTTTTACTGCTGCTGTAGTTTCAGTGGACTCTGAAGTTACATAATGTTGGCCATCTGAAAGCGAGGTGAATATCTGGGTTTCATGCATACTTTATGGAGAGAGACAAATGCCTTCAGTGGATGACTCGCGGGATAAATTCCTGGGATAGGTGTCGTACACAGGTTGTATCAGGAGAGGCCTGTTTCTCTTTTTTGACTTACAGGAGAAACTTAGAATATATGTTTGACCTCTAGGCTACTAATTGCACGCAATAAGGAAATAGTTATTTAGGATTTTGCTGTAATGTAAGGTTTAATTCTTTCAGAGACTGAGTAAACCTTTTTTTTTTTAAAGCAGGTACCTTTTATTTATAAATAGCCTAGAGGAAAACAAGAAATAAAAAGTTCTTTATTAAAGAACTTTCTTTTGAAGGACAATGCACCTGGAACATTAAAGTAACCATGTAAAACTTGGCTTGAAAAGCAGTTGTCTTTAAACACACTAAAATAAGTTATCACTGTGTTAGAAGAATGGCTTCTTCCAATTCTGGGTCTAATAAGTAATCTTGTATTCTAGAGTTCGAGCACAATGTGACTGTTGTTTCTTATACTGGCATCGAGCAGTCTTTCCAATCTATTTAGATGATGTGTATGAAAATGCGGTTGATTCTGCTAGACTGCATGTAAGTAGTAATGTTAGCAACTTAGTTTAACAAGCCACTGTAGTGGGAGGGATTCAGAGGAGGAGAGGAGAAAGGTTAGACTGAAACTCTTCAGGATAAAGCTTAAAAAAAAAAAAAAGGTAAAACCCAGGCAAGAGTTACTACTGAGGCAGAAATTTCTTCTCAGTCTGGAGGATATAAAAGCAATCTTTGTTCTAAATCTAATTAAAGTATGTCTGTTAGATTGCTCTAAAAATCTCAGGTTGCTATTGTTGACTCTGGGTCTCTGTGTGCCTGTCTGTCTCCTTGTTCATCTCTCCATTCATTCTAATTTGAAATGAACACCTTTTGCTAGACTTGAACATTAAAAGCCTTTGTTCTGCATTGTGGTTACGTATTTCTAAAGCACGTATCACTATGTTCAGTGATGCTGTGTGGGATAGTTGTCCTGTAGCTTTTTCCACCCCCCATCTCTCCTCCCCCCTTTGAAGTATCAGGTATTTGCTTAGAAGTGAATCATGCTTTGGCATGCTAATCCTGATAAAAATAAATCATCTGTTCCAATATTGTGCATGCCATGGCCAATTACAGTACTAAAATGAATGTAGTGCAAATAATTTCAGATGAAATAGCTAATAATTATGACCTTCCAGTAAACGGATCAGTAGCAACTAAATACTTCAGATGAACACATTAAGGACAGGAAACTTCAGTAGGGTTTATGAAGTCTGTTTTTAATAAAAGTGGGAAGACTAGCGATTTCGATTTGTTTGTTAGCTTTGAACACTGTTTGAGATGCTGTTGATGTGTCTGTCAATCTGTTCGTTAAGCATAATAGTTTCTTTTTTCAGTATATGTTTAGTGCACTACGGGACTGTGTACCTGCTATGATGCATGCAAGACACTTGGAATCTTATGAGGTGCTTCTGGAATGCTATGACAAAGAAATCATGGAAGTGCTCAATGAGGTAATTTGTTGTGAATGGAAATTAAAGGCAATGCTATGTTTGGAATACCTTATAGGCCAGCATCTATTGTACCAAACCTGATATGATCTATAAAAACAGCACAGAGACCTTTGAGATTGGTGTGAAGTATTTTAATAAATAAGAAAGTGTTCATTGATGATTTTGGTTATTTAAGACCTGTTGTTAATGGTATCTGTGTTGGCTGGGAACATGAAAATACTGTGCTCTAAATTACGTAAGTTGGCAAAACCTCAGTTACAGATTTGACTATGCAGACAGAGGAGTGCTTTTTGTCAGATTAGCTTCTGCTTGTATGAATGCCTAAAATAAGTACTACTGTTCTTAGTATGTATGCATGGCTTTTAGGAGTGAAGGCTCTGTAAATGTAGGTGGCCTCTCTAGTGAATTATTATCTAGAATTACGAAGGAAGTTTGGCAGAGAGAAAATGTGACTTCAGATCTACCAAGTCCTAGGTTTTAACCTTTGAACCACTCTTTGTTTGACTAGTTCAAAACCAAACATTACATATTCTGCAGAAAATCAGGCCAAATTGCTTATTGCAAGACTCTTCCTCACTGAGTTGGGTCTTATTGTTATCTAGATAGATAGCCCGAAGTCTAGTTCCCCTTAAGATGAGAAGTGAGAATACTTAAGTTTAAATTGTGTTAAACTCTATGTGGAAGTTTTAATCATGTACAGAATGGCATTAGGTAGCTAAACCTTTACCTTTTCTGAGCTATGTAGCTTTTTCTTGCTATTGTCTACTAGAACAAGAACACAGGAAATAAATATCCTTCTGGTTCCTGAGTATTGATTCACTTTGACTTATGTGGCCCTGCCAAAGTAAAGTTGTCTTCACTAGTTTCATCATTCTTTTATGTATCTCTGGAGAGAGATGTTAGTTCTGCTAACATGGCATTGTAAGCGGACACTGAACATGACTCTTTTTTTAACTTCCCTGAATAGCACTTGCTGGACAAATTATGTAAGGAGATAGAAAAGGACCTGCGCTTATCAGTTCATACCCACCTAAAGCTGGATGACAGAAACCCCTTCAGAGTTGGTATGAAGGATCTAGCTCACTTCTTCTTTCTGAACCCAATACGTTTTTTCAATCGATTCATTGACATAAAAGGTGAGGAGTTACACATTTTCTTGATTCCATTACTTTAATCTCTTACACTTTGACTTAGTATATCTTTTCACTTCTTTCCACACTTCCCTAACTAAATAGGTAGTAGTATTTTAGTTCATCTTTCTGTGTGTTTACAGCTTATGTAACTCACTATTTGGACAAGACCTTCTACAACTTAACGACTGTAGCTCTTCATGACTGGGCCACCTACAGTGAAATGAGAAACCTAGCAACTCAACGCTATGGTTTAAGTATGACTGAAGCACATCTTCCCAGCCAGACTCTGGAACAGGTACAGTGCCCACAGGATATAAATATCATTTGTTCCATTACACTGTCATACTAGCTAGCTATTCAAAGGACAGAGTTGTTAAAATGAAAGTACCCAAGATTAGAGAACTGTTTGGAAAAAGTGACCTCTAATTTCTGGTTGACTTCTGAGACAGGATCTTTATCTACCTTTGGAGATAACACCGATGTCAGTTAATTTCATGTTGGACTTGTGTCATTCATTTTTTAGCATAAGATTTAATAAAATGAAATCGGGTATACAAAGTCAGAGAACATTTTCTTGAAAATTCAGTATCAGCAGTTTGGCAAGCAATACATCTGGAATACAACTGTCACAAGTCTGGAATGACCTTTGAATGGTGGGTCTTTTCCCTGGTTTATTGCTTGCTTCTCAGCAGGTTCTGCTTAGTGATCATCAAGAGAAACTGTTTCACAGACTGGACATCGAGGACTTTGGGACATCCATGCTTAGCTTAATAGGAGAGTGACTCAGAGCCTCCTAGAAACTGCTAAACATGGTTACATATACAGTAAAGTAGTAGTTTCATCAAGTTAATGGTGAAGGCATTCACTGTTACAGGGTCAGTGCAAAAGAAATACAACTTGTGTATTTCTGAAGGCTTTCCTTCAAGAGTTTTAGTATCTTGGATATTTTTGGCAGTTAGCTTCATTCCTTCATTAGGGTTAGCACATTGGTGAAAGCTCTTAGAAATACAGCCTCTTTTTTTCTAATGTTCATGATGGCTGTGTCTTCCTAAGTTGAAAGAGGGCATAGAACTAAGAACTCTTAGCTGCTTCTTGGTACAAAAGTGCTGTGGATTAGTTTCTGTTTCTGGCTTCGGCTTTCTATTGTCAATATTTGACCATCACGTTGTTATAAAGAATTAAATCATTTCACATTGGTTTCATAACATTCATTCTGGTATGAGCTTTACTTCAAAACAAGGACACCCTCCCCACACCATTCCCTCCCCAGCCCCAGCAAAATCCTGATAAAATCCTTGGCACAACTGGAAACAGAGTGTATAGATTAAATAGCATCCTCTCTATGCACAATGATACTAAAGGGGCTCCTTCAGGCAAAACAATTGTAAAACTTATATTGTAAATACACAACTTCAGTCTTCTAGACAGGTTGGGCAAAATGATATCAAAAAGCAGCTAGTTGCTTACATCTCTTTAGAAATCTGTGTCTAGAAATCTGTAAGGCAAGATTCTATTTTCTGGAATCTGAGAACAGCCAAATCTCAATTTTTTAAATTTTTTTTATTTTTCTTTAATTGGGGCTTGTGGAATAGACTGGAAGATTCCTTAGTTTCAGGGGAAGCTGGAAAAAAAAAACAGGCAGAAGTGTAAATGTTAAAACGTGAGCTGAGCTTCTTTTTTCTCTTCTAAGCATTATCTTAGACACTGAACAAAAATTGTTAAGAGATTCTTCATTTTGCAAAGGAAAAACATTGCTTTCTGAAATGCTTTCAAGTAACTACAGAAATAGTATGTGCACACCTTAGTGGTTAGGCATGTCAGTAGTTCTTGAGAATTTTTATCATAATAATTCTCAATAGATAATATTGTTTCAGGGTCTGGATGTTTTGGAAATCATGAGAAATATTCATGTTTTTGTGTCCCGCTACCTCTACAATCTGAATAATCAGGTAAGGTACATACCATACTTTTTCTTGGATTTGGCTCTGATTTGAAGAGATTGAGAAATACAGAGTAGTATACATGTAAGAAAAACCCAAGCTGAACATACATAATAACAAGCTGTAAAATAGCTATTGCTGCTCTAGAAAAACATCTTTGGGGATGCTGTAGATAGGTCTTGGAGAATGTTCTCTAAGTATATTTTGAGTATGGTGTGCCAGTAGGATCACTCCATGTCAAATATTCCAGTGAAGCTAGGAGAAGGCAGCAAGGATAATTGGCTGCTATATAAGGACATACTAAGGACGTGATTTTTCAGCTTAAAAAGGCTATCTGAAAATGGATTATTAGAGAGATGAAGCAGTGAATGACATGGAGAACATGTACAAGGAACAACCCTTTGTGGTTTCTCACAATGTGAGAACAAGGAGCCCGCTACAAAAATGAGCGGCTTCCTTAAAGGAAGTACTTTTTCTCATAGCACATAATTCAGTAGTGGAACTCATTGCCATGGTATATAGTGGGGCCAAAAGTACAAACAGGGGCCAAAAGAGTTTAGAGCAATTAATGTAGGATATAGTCTCAATAAATAATGAGAGTTTGGGTGCAACATGTGCCTTGGAATTGTTGAATCACTGCTTTGCAGAAATCGGAAGAACCTACCAGATAAACTTTATTGTATGCAGGCTGTATTTTCTTGGTTCTTTCCCTAATCACCAGTTATTAGCTGCTCTCAGAAATAGGATGTGGGCTACCTAGACTGATAATTCATCACAGAATCAGTTTTGGGTAAATAACCTTTTTTTTCCCCCTCCCTGCCTGCCAGATCTTCATTGAAAGAACAAGTAATAACAAACACTTGAACACTATCAATATCCGACACATTGCTAATTCAATTCGAACTCATGGAACAGGAATAATGAACACAACAGTGAGTATCTTTTGCGCTGTTGTTGGATTTTTTTTAATAGTGCACAAAAGCCTCCAAACTGTTGCATCTCCTAATGATTTATTTGGTTGTGCAGTTTTAATAATGCAATAATAATGTTCTGTGTGTATCAATAAAACAAATCAGTTCTTGGACGACACAAATCAATATCACAATCTCTTGGGAGTTATGCCACTTCCAGTTGTTTCATAAAAGTTAATGAAGAGATCTAAAAACACATCAAAGAAGATATAGGTGTTCTGGTGGGACTCTGAATTTCAGTAAAGATAAATAATACTTATCGAACTAGCATAGTAAAATATTTTGATTTCTAAGCTGCCTGCATAAATGAGCATGCTCTAAGTTTCTCCTTATTGATACTTAGTAGATGGGTACTTTTGCTGCAGTTAAAGCAAATCTTGAAGAAATGCAATGTTAATTTTTTAAGTTCCTCTTGTAATCGTTAAGCTTAAGAAACATCAGCTTTTCAATTTGTGAAATAAAAGCTACAGATCTCTGATCATTTATTGGAAGACTGCAACTTCTTACTGCAATGCTTTTAATGATGTCTGTAGTGTAGGTGGTCATTTTAACCAGCCAAAGGCATTTACCTCTTTGCAAGGTAGATAAGGGCACTTCCTGTGGCATGCCTACTGCAGCAGGAATTTATCATTGTGGTTCTCAAGTTTGGAGACAGTGCCAAAGGTATTTTCAGGTTGGTGCTTTCCAATCTGCTGCTCAGCTTCTTTCTACCTCTCTGCTGTTTTCTTTTTCCCATTCTTCTGGCCCTATCAAAAAAACCCCAAAACTAAAACAAACTTGCTGAAAGATTGAACCCCCTCTCAAGTCATTACTTTAAAAGTGGAACTGATTAGAAAAATAAGGTTTTCATGATTTCTTACACTATTGGAAATAACTTCCCTTGCACTATTCTTCTGAGAGTGGGGACTTCAGTTACTCAAAAAAAATGCTGTTACTCACATTATTTCTTGGGGATGTAGATTTATTCACTTCTGATTGTGAGTAAAGTTGTTTATGCAGACATGAGAAGTAATTGAGATGTGTAGGGTGGAAGTGTGCTTCTGCCTTATGGGAAAGTGTTTTAGAAAACTTTGAGGAAGTGAAAAGGTGTGTCAGGAGGTTATGCAGATACCACAACTTGATGGAGGAAGTTGAGCTTGTGTGCCCTTTTCAACTTGAAGTGTTTGTGTTGCTTCAAAAGGACAGTTACAGGATATTCCAGACATAAACTAATGGCTGTGTAGGGCAGGTCATCGAACTGAAATAGATAACTTGTCCCTTGGTCCTTCTGCCCTTCCTGGAGGGGAGAGTAGGCCTTCCAGGAGAAGGCTTCTCTCTCTCTCTCTCTCTCTCTCTTTCACTCTTTTTTTTTTTTTTTTTTTTTTTTAAAAACAGTGAAATGAAAAAGATAAGTTGAGAATAACATATTTAAGTAAATTGAGTAGAAGGTTCCATATAACTACAAGTTACTGAGGAATCTACTGAAAATGGGTTGCTAGATATGCTTGTTACTTTGCTAACTTTCTTGATCTGACTTTTTTTTTCTTCTAGGTAAACTTCACTTACCAATTTTTGAGGAAAAAGTTTTATATTTTTAGCCAGTTCATGTATGATGAACATATAAAATCCAGACTTATCAAAGACATCAGATTCTTCAGGGAAGTCAAGGATCAAAATGATCACAAGGTATAGTAATTTTTGAAGGATTGAGAGTAGCTTGGCTAAAAGAAGTGCTGCTTTCATGTGACTGAGGGTACACCAAACTGTAATGTTCCTATTATTTAAATGTGTTTCTCCAGACAAAGTGACAGCTTTTGTCCTAGCAAATGCAGTGTTACAAGTGTCTGTGTTCAGGATGGCTTTGTTTCATTCTGGCTCCTCTGTAAATATGAGGTTGGCTAAAATCATTCTCTTGGTGACCTGAAAACGATGATTTGATGGAGTCATAGTCTATTGGAGATTCTAAACTTCTGGTCCAAATCATGCTTAACAGTTGTTGTCAGTTTTGAATAATAAGATTATTCAAATTGAATCCAAAATGGTGTGAACATGTAGCACTTATTCCAGTATGTCAAGATTTGGGGACTAAGGTCTCATTTTTCCATGCTGGAAAATTGATTTCTCAAAAATGTGAGAGACAATGTATTTAGTAAAATAGACTGTCAGCTTCTTTGTATGTCAAATGCTTATTTCTTTTAGGAATACTTTCTCATTCACAGTAACACTTCTATTTCACTTCTCAGCTTGCCGAAGTGGCTTAGCCAAATGACTTTTGTGAACTAATATAGACAGGCAGGTGTATAATTTAATTAAAAAAAGAAATGAAGCTGTACATGTGAAGTAGGAATACATTGCAAGTAGAATTGTATTGACATGATGAAAAAAAGTTTTTTTTAAGGATAGGTAATTATTCTTACAAATTGTTCTAAAATATTTTTCTAGTATCCCTTTGAAAGAGCAGATAAATTCAACCGCGGCATCAGAAAACTTGGAATAACCCCGGATGGGCAGAGCTATCTTGACCAGTTCAGGCAACTCATAAGTCAAATTGGTATGAAATGCTATCTAAGACAATGTTATAAATGTTATTAATGGAAGAGATCTTCATCGTCTAGTAACTGAACTTTTAGCTCAGACTAAAACTAGATTTAACTCCAGTCAGATGGAAAGTACTTCACTTGTACCCCATGTGAAATAAATACTCCTATCTAATTACACAGAAATGGCCCTTGCATGTCTTAATCTAAAATATAGCTGCAGCTTGCACAGATGCCTGTTCCCTTTCAAGTTCCTCTTTTCTTTATGTTATGGAACTGACTTTTATCCAGATTGAGTGTATTTCCCAGTAAAAAAATAGTACTCTTAAGTTCATGTATTTCAGAAAATGGCCATATATCCAGCTGAAGTAACTTTGGGTGATGCATGACATTACAATGGTGTTTCAGCCATTGATGGTGTAGATGTGCAGGACTGATCTGAACTTGCAAGTGTTTAGCGTGCCCAGTGGAAAGAGTTTGTACTATTTGGCCCTTATGCTACAATGAAAGTGAACACAACCTTGCTAGATGATGCATTTGTGTTTTATTTCTCTACATAGACTTTTGATACTGGGGCTCAGTGTAACTTTTTTAACTTGGCTTTCAGAACAATTTCTTTGCCAGAACTATATGGCAACTTTAATTTACATTTTAGAGCTTATAAGAGTTACGAAGAGTGTGTGTGTATTTAAGTAATTATAAATTACTTCCTTGTTTTTTCTTGTTTTTAAAGGCAACGCTATGGGTTATGTACGAATGATAAGATCTGGTGGACTTCACTGCTGTAGTAGTGCAATTAGGTACTTCCACAAATATTTCATTTTTCTGTTTGCTCCTTCTCATTCCCTTGCTCCCTATTCATGCTGATATTCCCTAGGTTCTTACCCCTCCCCCGTAACTTTTGAAAATGTCTGGTTTTCATGACTTCATTGGAGTGGAATTATCAAAGACAGTGCTGGAATTCAGAACTGTACAATCATTCCATAAACCACTAAAAATCAAACAAATTCTATGGAAGAACGCTGCAAAAGAGTTAATAGAATGTACATGTAAGTCATTAGTCCTTAATTAAGTCAGTAATTCCTGATGTTAATCACTTTGAGGGTGCATTAAGGAAAAAGAGTACAAGCCTTGAGGAACTTGGAAAAAACATGTCTGTGATACTTCTTTCTGTACAGATGATTGTCTGTGTTTATGTAAGGTCATTAAAACATTGTGAGTTTTACATACAAAGAAATAGTTGGTTTTCTTGCAAGTAGTCAACTTACAGTTATCAAGGGCAGCAAGTGCTAGAGAGAGGAGATGGTAGCCTGGTAAAAGCAGAAGTACAAATAATGTTGTGTGTGTTTAGAAGTGAAGTTAATAGTGCCTGGATGAGAATGGTATGGCAGATATGAAATAACTTCAAGTAAGTAGTTTGAGCACAGAAGACTAAATGAACTAAATTATATATTATGGTAGATACTTCAGTGAACATAGACAGTTGAGCATAATCCTAACAGACAGTAAGTTTTCAGGTTTGTTCCTGATCTGGAAGATATCGTTAACTTTGAAGAGCTGGTGAAAGAAGAAGGACTCTCAGAAGAAACACAAAAAGCAGCAAGGTACCCTAACATCGTGCTTTTGAGGTCTGGGGCAAGGGATGGGATGAGAGAATTGTAATTTTAAAGTCATAAATACAGCTATTAGTTGCATTTTGTGTGTGTGTGTTAAAAGTTCAACTGACTTAATACAAAAATATTTGCTGCTTTTTAAAGCAGAGAAAGTAGAAGCAGTTGTTTTAAAAATGTGAAGTGGCATTTGTACTAATAGACTGTTAGAACCTGGTGTCTTAAGAAAATCCTTGTGGTTTAAGGGCTAACAAGCTTTCCTCACCACGTGTCTGACATCTACTTTTAGAATGTTCAGGGCCTTAGAAAAAAAAGATGCAAGTATTCTACTCATAGATTTTTTGAGCAAATAAATCAATCAACATGGTTCAAGGTAGTTGTAGAGGTAGGGTGTAATCTTGGACACTGTGATCCAAATACTGGATTGTGGGTGTAGCCAAAGGGTGAAGAGAGGGTTGTTACCCCAAGGGGTGAGTAAGCAAAGAAAGTTCTAGCACAAACCAGGTAACGC
Source organism: Gymnogyps californianus (assembly GCF_018139145.2). NCBI lineage: Eukaryota > Metazoa > Chordata > Aves > Accipitriformes > Cathartidae > Gymnogyps > Gymnogyps californianus. The sequence continues at coordinate 157,728,100 of NC_059471.1, forward strand.
ACTGCTTATCCTTTGCAGGCAGTTGGACTCTGTCCTCAGTGACCTCACGCGTAACTTTGCAGAAGGAACGGAGTACTTCAAAATGCTTGTGGATGTATTTGCTCCTGAATTCCGCAGTCCAAAGAATATGCATTTGCGGAACTTCTATATAATTGTTCCCCCGCTGGTTAGTATTTGCATTGTGTGTACCAGTACTTATTTTAAAAAAAAGTATCAGATCAGGTTTGTGTTTAAATATTTTGTATTAGGCTGTTGACATAGTCTACTAGCATATTCTACTTTCTTCCCTGATTATGAGTGGGATTGTTTTGAGCATGGCTTTGTTGATAGTTTTTTAATGATAAGCCATGTTCTTCTTTATTTACATCAATTAATGTACTAGCACTCAAAAGGTAACTTTAAAAACTTAGTCTCCTGTTTGAATCAAATTTGGAGAAGCCAAGATGAAAAAGGAGGAATTGGAACAGCAAGGATGAAGGGAGTTTAAACCCATGTTCTTCAGCTCTCTCGTGTGTGCTTTTTCTGCATCACATTAGGTATCTTTAGGCTCTTTTAATGTCATGTTCTAATGCAGTAAAATTGGGGCCCTCTCTATTGCAATTGGACCTGCTTTTGTGAGTAAGCTTTGTTTAGAAAGTGTCCAGCTGAATTGAGGTGATGCACACTTGAGTGCAGCATTCTGGGCGTTTGGAAGTAGTTCAGTTTGCAGGCCTAAATGATCTGAACATTCATGTGTAACATCCCATTTTAGAAACTAATTTTGGAATGTCGATGAGCTGTAAACTTAAGACTGTGAGAGGACAGGTATGTCATGGTGATAGAAGTGAGGGAAAGTAAAGGCTTATGACAAATACTTTTTGGTCTTTTTCCTTCCCATTTGTGGATTTTTTCTGATAAATATAGTTTCAGGAATATACCGTCCATTTTAGTCTTAAAAAGGCATTTCAGTGTAGTTAAATTTTAAACTGTCATAGGTTTTCAAGCAGTTGTTAATGTACACACATTTCCATGTCTCAAGAGTAGTTATTGTATACACATACTCATTGCTCAGTATTACTAACTGGATCTATTGTTCAACATCATTGTAAATGGAAGACTGTTGAAATGTTTTTACTGTTTTCTAAATAGAGTGAAATAACATACTGTAGCTTTAAAACACAGTATCTTTAAGCTTTCCAGGAACCTGGGCTATTTTAATTATCCTTTACTTGTTTACATGTTTACCTCTAGTAATCACCAAGAGAATGCGAAGTAATAGTCTGACAAGAACAGCAAAGATGAACCTTTGGTTTTTTACTTATGCATATGCAAATGTTTTCCAAAGCTTAACTTACTTTCTTCCCAAAAAATCCATAAAAAGGACAAGTTTTCGTACAAAAATGCCTAATGATGTGAGACACAATTAGCATAGTTTTGGGCATGGAACTGTATTTGTAGGTAACAGCACGTATGTGAATACATTTTAAAATCTGTGAGTGTCTCTTGATGATTCCAAGACAGGTTTTCACTCTTTCAGACCCTCAATTTTGTAGAGCATTCAATCAGTTGCAAGGAGAAATTGAATAAGAAGAACAAAAGTGGAGCAGCTTTCACTGACGATGGGTTTGCCATGGGTAAGTTTTTCAGCACACTGACTAGCCTTTGGGTAAGCCAACATAATGGATATTTGCAAGAAGAGTTTTGTTTATATTTTGTGTGTTCCCATAATTAAAAATTTCCATAATTTAAATTTGGGTTGTCTTGGCTTCAGCACAATGGCTTTGAGGGCTATTGTTGTGTTCAGAGTCTCCTAAGCATGGAATAGCTGAGTATGGGAGCAGACAGTTTTGTTGTATGTCGGTGCTCCCCAATTTCTTTAAAAGCTTGCAGATCTCAGCAGATGAGAAGGTATGCAAGTCTTTGCATAAGTTGTGAGGTTTTAAAAAATTGAAGCTTGTTCTTTGTTATGATTTTTTTTCCTGTTAGATTTAATTGTAAATTAATTGCAATTTAAATGTAATTTGTGTGGGAATTATCAACTTAGGCTGATCCGTTAAAGATATTGACAAAACATTTTACAAATTGCATGTTGACTTTGGTACGTGGTTTGTTAATGACTATAGGTGTGGCTTACATTCTGAAGCTTTTGGATCAGTACCAGGAGTTTGATTCTCTGCACTGGTTCCAGTCTGTTAGAGAGAAGTACGTGAAGGAAATAAGAGCAGTAGCTAAGCAACAGAATGTGCAGTCCACTAATCAAGATGAAAAACTACTACAAACTATGAACCTTACCCACAAGCGACTGGAAGTTTGTTTACAGGTATAGCAAGGGTCTAGTTATCTGTTCTGTATTGAGTTCTGCACTTACCCATCACAATTCAGGTATCTCTTTTCTGACGGAGCTTTTCAAGAGCAAAAAACATAGAGCATTGTCTACAGCAGCAATGCAAAAAGAGTATAAAGACTTGAGGTGTGTGATCTGAAGGGGGTGTCATAAGTGTTTGTGGTATTTGAGTGAGGCAGGAACTTGACCTGGTTGATTGGAATTCTTTGTCCCATGAAGTTTGAAATCTAATGCAACTAAAACCTAAATGCTTAAATAGAAGAGAATAAATTTTTCATTAAATTTCTTCCAACAAAAATTTTACATAACACTGTGAACCCTCAGAGTTGCTTGGGTGTTAATTCTGAGCTGCTAAGTTGAATGATGCACCAGCTGTCAAATAGAGGAAAGATGCATTTGAATTTTGAAGCATAGGAGTTCAGGTTTCATCGGTGGTGTAAATGCTTTCTCTCTTTCTCTCTCCCCTCTTGATTTGAGGAGGCTATGGGACAAATGTGTATTTGGCTTTTTATAAATAGCTCATGATTACATTCTGTAAAAGCACATCTGTTGTTGAAATAGATAAAGCCCTGTCTGTCCTTATGACTCCCACGAGTGTGCACTGTGTTTGGTCCTCTGTGGTTAAAAACCCCAGACTTGTTCAGAAACTGATCAAGCTTGTGGTCATTTTAAATTATTGGCTTGCATGATTTTCCATGGGCAAGTTGCTCCAAATCCTCACTGATGCTACAAACCTCATTTTCAGCCTCAGTAGATTAGTGACAGATTTATTGCACTGATGCTGCTTTGCTTAAATTACCCTTTAAAGTTTTTGGCTGACATTTGCTTTGTAAAATGCATGTGAACAAGGTATGAATGGAGGAAGATTTTTCAAAAGCATTTAAGTGATTTAGATATTGAAATTTAGTTACCTTAGATGCTTCTGAAAAATCCCATTTATACCTGTCTACAAATTCATTCGTGTGATACACTGACACTCCTCTTCTGAATATTTTCCCTTAGGAATTTGAACTCCTGTATTTCTCACTAAGTAGTGCAAGAATTTTTTTCAGAGCAGACAAAACTGCAGCAGAAGAAAACCAGGAAAAGAAAGAAAAAGAAGGTGAGTGAATGCTATACGTAGAACATTTTGGCTCATGAGAGAGTGTGCCTTAGTAGAGAAGGTGCTTTTTTTCTTTTTTTCCATAGCTGCTTTCTTGCTAGTGGGTTGATTCAGTATTCCAGAAAGAGTTTTATGGGGTCAAGGGTGATCGAGGAGTCAAGAACAGCTCAGAGGCCTTTGGAATGCATGAAATTCAAGCTTAGCTTCTGGGGTGGGGGGGAAACCAAAAAAACCAACCAACCAAAAAAATCTGGGACAGGGAGAATTGCATACTTGCAGTAATACTAAATTCAGTAACTTCAGCATCATACTTAGCCTCTCAATTTCCGATTTTGACAATGACAGCCTTTTCTGCACAACCTTAGCTGGTGTGAAATAAACTGGTGTTTTTCACCGGTTGCTTACCAGCTGTTTTTCAACTCATGTAGGCAGATGATGCAGATACTATACCTGACTTTCAGATGTTTATGATACGTTTTGGTCTACCATTGAATTATATTCAAAGGGTAAGATCTTAATTTGTGGTATGGTCTCTTGACTAGGTAACACAGGTATTTTGTGTTTTATATTCATGCTTATATATTCTCCCTCATGAATTCTGGAAGATTCTCTTGGGTATGGGAAAATTGTTTTCAAAGAAATGAGAATGCTCCCGAGGATTAAGATACAGAAGTGCAGTTCAGTCACTCAGTTAGAAACTCAGGTAGCAGTATATTAAAAATGAAATTGGTAAATAATTTTCCACTGTCGTTCTGACAAAGGCACAAGTGACCTGTGAGATTAGTCACTGGAGCCAAAGATCAATTCTTCTGCACTAGGAAAACAGTTCATAAAGAAAAAAGTCTTTTAGGATGAATTTATATTTGATCATATTCAGTGAAGTTGCTCAAGTAATTGTTCAACTCAAAAAACCCCCCAAAACCCCAAACCAAAACAAACAAAAAAACCCCTACAAGCATTGTGGTAAGAATAGACGTATTACCCTGGCTTCTTTAGGAGAGCATTCTGTAGAACATCAGTTAATTATATTTTAGGTTAAGTATTCTCTATTGTGATACATGTTCAGTTCCCTGAAAAATGTGTTTTGTGGTGAGAAAACCTTGAAACGCATACCAGGGTGAAAAGTTTTGAACATGGTAGTATCTTTGCCTTCTACTGTAATATTTGGACTTGGACTCTGCAAAATGTGTGAGCATGTATATGTAATCTTTACACAAGTTCTACTGATAGAAGAAACCTTTCACCCCAAATACAGATTTCTTCATAGGGCCAGGACCCTTTGTGCTGCAAGGTCAGTTTGCATATGCCGACCATGGTATACTGTATCAAGTGTGTTACGACATCAGCATAATATATACACTAAGACTTTGTTTTTACTGCCTTGAATAAAATGTTAAATATGAAACATGTCTTTTTTATTTTTGTAGAGGAATCTGTTAAAGGAAGCAACGGAGATCTTTCCAACTCTACGCCTGCAGATCCTGTTGTGAAATGATATGGCTGGTATGGGTGATGATTACTTACTCAAATAATTCATGTTCTTGTCGTTACCAGTAACGCTCTGTAGGGGTAAAAGCTCTAGATATGATTTACTTGCTCTGTTAAACCCAAGAGAAAATGTACAGTAGTATGCTAGCATCCAGTGAGGCTAGGTCTGTGTTTGTCTATATTTCCTGTAGAAACTCCTATTTTTCAGGAGTTTGCATTATTTACAGCACTTTCTTTAGATTGAAAATCATTATATAAAATGTTGACCTTGGAGGTAGTTATTTTAAAGTACAGATGTGGAGATAAAAGAAAATCTTGCTAATTTTCAGATGCATTCTTGCATCTCTAACATAGCATTTAAAAAAAAAAAAAGACTCATAGGCCGTTGGTCTAATATTTGAACTGGTGCATCTCTTCAATCAGGAAAAAAAATTGAATCAAGATATTGTGCGTATGTTGTCCAAAAAAATAATTCAGATGTGTTTTTCTGCAGTCCTGTTGTATTTAATGCAGTCACAGATTACACTGGAGGTTTAACAGTGTATGTTGTGAATGTATGTTAAAGCTCTTACACAAAACGGAAATCCTTATTAATGTTTTATTCCACAAACCCTTATTATTACTATAGATAGTATTTGCACTGTGGGAACTTAGGATCCTGTCAGGCATTTATTTTCCCCTGCTGTTTTTTCCCCCCTATCAGAGAATGGGAAAACCAGAGAAGTTAACGTAATAAATTACTTCTCATTTCATACCGAAGGTCTGATTTGCATCTACAGAAGTAAGGAAATCCAGAGCCAAGACAGAACCACAATCAGCTCTTCCTTTTATGACCAGACACTGTGTGATGGGTGTCTGTAAATATTAAGTGATCTTACACTTCATGAATACGTTGTGCCTAATTGCAAGTTTCAGCCTCAATTCTGTATTTCCTAGCCTTTGTAGGTCTGTTGTACCGTCTGTGTTGTTCATACAGTCTTACATGCCTGATTATTAACAATAATTGCACTGCAGGCTTCAGAAGCTGCTGAACACTGTGAGAACCCTGTATAATTATGACATCTGTTAATGCCTGCAAGTAGAGGTTCTAGACTGTGCAAGAGTTACTCAGATTCCTAACTTAAGTAGCTAGACTTAGCTTAAAAGTAAACACCACTTTCATTGAAAGATATAGTTGTGTTTTTAATCTCCCAGAACATAGAACACTTCTAGGTCTTACTAACTAGAATAAACCACTCTAGTCAGTCCAACTGAGAATTACTTTTTGGGGGGTTTTTTTGGCACTCTCAGCTATATTTTTAGACCATACTTGCCAGCTGCTTTCATCTTTTCTAATTACAAAAAAGGTAATGTTTTCATGGTTCAAATTGTTCCACCCACCCACCCTTGGGTCACTGGTTACGACAATTCCTGATGTAATTCTGATTCGCCCTTTCCCGCCAGTCACTTCAACATTCAGAAAACTAGGATAAATGTTTTGTTGCAACTGGAAAGACCAGACTGATAGGAAAGTCCTTTCGTTGGTTCTGAAAACATGACACAGAAGCTTCATGGGCTGGTTTAAATCAGCTGGGCTCATTAAAGTTTTTATTTTTAATTCATTGTAACTGCAGAGACTGCCCTAAAGAATGCTGCATTACTTGTTTTATATTTTTGCTTTTTTATTTTGATACAGGTATTTTTTCATAACTTGTGTACACTTTCTTTTTTGACCAAATTGTGCCCGCACCGAACCCTCAGTAGCGCTGCTGAGATCAGCGTTCTTGCTGCTGCTGCTAATTTCCATACTATTGCAATTGCAGTGTACATATTTCCATATTCTTATCTCATCTGAAGTCACATAAGTTCTTGGGTTGGAGCGGCCAAGCACTACACTTCCTTCTTCCACAGCAACTGCAGAATCACGTATAGATGGTGTTTGTTTCCCCCAGGATGGACTTGCTAGGTAGCTATGTACAGTCAAGACATTACCTGTGCCCTAATAAAATCTGCACTTGCATTTTCCCTTCTCCTTTTTTTTTTTTTTTTTTTTTTGGAAAGACACTATCTCAGATAGGTAATACTTTGCAGTTGAACATAAATTGAACTCTGCATTTTCTTAATGTATGGTGGTTAGCAAATTCACGTGGTTCTGGTGATGGAAATTCTACAGGAAAGACATAAGCCTATTTTTATAGCACCCTGTTTAATCTGGGAGACCTGAATGTATACTATACGTGGCAAAAATATATACATACACACAAATATGTACAGTGATAATAGAGCTATTCTTGCTAATACAGGATTGTAGTTTGTATTTCCTTCTTCTTTTTGTCATGTAGCAGCATATACATGCAGAAAGCTTTTCTCATCTGAAATACAAGGTGGGTCCTGGATTTGGATGTCACGCACCCCTCTGTGTCAGTGAGAGTCGCATTAAATCCACCCCCCCACCCTCCCCGGATCTGGAAGAGGTGCAAAATTCTTGCTGTGGTGCTACTACTGTTTTCATTGCTTTTGCCCTCCTGTTCCAATTATAGGAACAAAATGGACCCTAACTGGTTGTCTGGAGATGAGACAATGGAGCTAGAACAAAAAATCCCCCAAACTAAATCGAACGTGCTCACTCAGAATTCCCAGAGGTGATAAAAGGAAAGTGATGATGATGAGTTTCCTGCAGGGCCATAAAACAGATCTCTAGGGTTTTTTTCCTTCAAGACAGGGGCAGAACAGGCTGAAGGCCAGTCTCCCTCCCTGAGAAGGCAGCTGCCACCCCTGCCCTTGTGTGTTCAGTCTTGTGACAAGGCTGTTGCACGTAGAAGTGGTAGCAGCTGCTCTTCCAGAGGTCTGGCAGCCTGCTTCTGATATGGTGCTGTGCCCTTTTATGCCAGAAGCCACGGAGCTGCCTTGCCCTTCCTCCTTGCAGCATCGTGGTTGGGGGAGCAGAGCACAGCTGATGCCTCGCTCACTTCCAGCCCCAAGCTCAAAAGGCATTTGCATTGACTGAGGGTAAGTGATGGCCCCAGCAGCACCCGGCTGGTCTGTGCTTCACTGGGAAATGAACTGCTGGTGCTGAAGGGTAGATTCTGGAGGTCCTAATGTGGTCTGTAATCAGAAGTAAATTTGAGTTTTCATCTGACGTCCATCAGCAACAGGTGTTTTCAGCTTCTCAGGTACAAAGGACCAAATGTAACACTTACTTAATGTTTCCTAACTCATTGTACAAAATGGTATTTTGTTACCTCAGTCTCTTTGGTTTGTGAGTAGAGAACATTATGTACATAAAACTGTGTTAATAAATGCAATTTTGAGAACCTCATTCTTAGTGTCTTCAGTAACATCAGTTCAGCAGGTGTTAATTTTTTTAATAAGACAGCTTCAGCTTTTATTTATGAAGAAGTTTGTGTCAGTTACTAACAGTTTTCTTCCATGGTTCTTTTAAACATTCAACAACCAGCTAAATTAAATTTATTCCATGTCAAACATTTGCAAACTGGGATCTTTCAGATGCTGTAGCACAGATTCTGTTTACAGAAAATCTAGTTTCCTAGTAAGTGATTGAGTTAAATTAAGTTTGAGGAATTCTGGCCATTTGTTCCAGTTACCTTATCTTGATTAATACACACTATGCCACAGATTACACCCCCCCCCCCCCCCCCCCCCAATAACTACTGTTTCTTTATTTTTGTTTGTTCTTGCAAAGTACAGTTTCTCATGTTTTCAGGTTAAACTGGAGAGGAGAAAATCTAAACTTATAGCCAAATGTATCTAGTGCCTAATTTCAGGAAGGTACTATAAGACTAGTCAATACATTGTAGACTTACAATCTAGCATTTTATTGCTCAGTTTCTTAAAACCAAAGATTGCTGGTAGATAGACTCAGCTGTTGCATGTCACTGTAATGTTCAAAATACAAAGAGTTCTTATTATAAGAGTACTTATTTGTCCTACAATTATCATCTCTGGCAATTTAACTTTTAAGAAACCTAACCATAGAAAAACTGCACACAACTAACATGCCACATTCATTGACTACTTCTGATGTTTGCATGTCAGTGGTATTTAGAGTAATAAATCAAGGAGGTACATTATGTCAATTATTTAATTACAGAATGTGTGAGAGTGGTCCCCATGAAGGTAAGAGTAGGCACTTAGATTTGTTGTGTAAGCTTCTTCTAGATGCAATATAAAAATAGATTATATTAATAGGAAAAATTTAGTGTTTAACAAATTGTTTTGTAAATAGGCTAGCACAAAAGATAAATCTTGTTACACTTAAAACTAGACTAAAAGTAACTTCATCTGAAAATAAAGTAAATAGTGCATTTTTAACCTTCATTCAGATGCACATAATCATGCAAACTATGAAAACTGACTATGGTAGGAAATCGGAGGCCTGATATTTGTAAAAGGAGCTGACAGCTTGCACTAATTTCAGTGGAATTGTGGGCTGCTCGCCATGTAAATCTGAAGAAATGAGATTAACCCTTTGTGGCTGACAGCTGTGCTGTCCTAACTGCCAGCAGCAAGGGGCTAATGGAAACATTCCCGACGATTGTCAGCTTCCCAGACACACCTACACACTACGCGTTCACAAATGCAAGAAGCCTCAAAGGCCAAGTCCTGCTGTTGTTCCGTTGTAAATGCAGAGGAAACTCCACTGCAAAGATGCCGCGCTCTCTCGAGCAGGAAGACAGAAGCTGGCCTTGTGTGTGCGCAGATGACTGAAAACCAGAGATTCTTGCAAAACGACTCCCTGCTTTTCCTGCTCCCACACAGGCTGCAGGAAACGACAAGAGGGTTTTATGCTTCTGACTCCTCCCCTTCTTCATGTACGGTTCCATCCTCTTCCGACTGATCATTCAGAAGCACGAACTTTCCATCATTTGTTAATGGCATAGACTTCATTAGCTGAGCTAATGCTTCTGGGTCCTGAAGAAAAACAAAAGAGAGTTCAGCAGGCTCCAGCAATCTTTGAGCAGCACACTTTTCCCCGTACTTCTTGTTAAGGTTTTGCAACTTATTTTTTTTATGACAACCTTTAGTCTAAAGGTTTCAAACATAAATAATTGCTTTTAGTTCAGTAAAACCACCCATTGTGTATATAAGAAAATATAATTACGGACAAACAAGGAGGAAAATAACTGTCTAAATGAATTATTTATTATACCTGTGCTTATTGCCTGTGACTAAAAGCTCATTCCCCCAACTTGTTCTGAAATCTCAGCAGCAAAAATATACAGCAAATATTAATGTATTAGTGTCACATCTTTATATACAAGGGGCTAGGTAACTTTGCCATTCATTTTAAGTGGAAAAACAGTGTGTTTTTCATCCCTAAGGGAGGAAGGAATATGAGTTTCTAAAAGTGAAACAGCAATGTGTGTGATTTACACTTCATCCCAGAGAGTGTTTGTTGTTTGGTTTTTTTAAAGCTTTGCTCACGGCTTCCTTTCAAACATGAACAACTGGATTTGCATAGTTCTGAATTTGATTTTGGGTGGCAAATTTTATCTATCTCAAGTCAAGCTACTGCAAAGTCGAACTGAGTTTATTTTTGCATTAACTACCCAGGGGCTGTGTTAAATAACGTCTGCAAAACTTTGTCATTAGGAGGAATAGCAGATCTTTTTTCTTACGCACACCAGAGGTACCTGGGCAGTGCGACCAAAAGCAGAATACAATGTATCACAACACAGACATGGGGAATGAAACAGACTTACCTTCTGTGCTTCAATGATTTCTTTTCCCAAGCTAATGGCGTAGCAAATCTAAAAAAAGAATATGTAAAGTTCAGTTTTGTTTTGGTTTGGTTTTTAGTTCCTTAATTGGGACTAAAACACAGAAGTGTCAATGCAAACTTAGTCTTAAATACAGGTCTAAAAGCAGAGGTGGAATACCAATTCACTGTGCTAACCTACATAAAACTGTCTTAGGTTCTGCTTCAGAGTTCACTTAGGCTGGTAAATCTTTGTCATCAACTCAGTTTTATTCACCAAACTTTATTGCCAAACCTGGGGGATCTTTTCCAGTGCATGCAAGAGTGTTACTGTTTTTTAAGACAAAAATTCTCCAGCACATTCCTTATTTCTAATAGTCTGTTGTTAGCATATGCAGCAAGCACCCAGTGGTGGCAACACCGTATGGCTGTCTTGTCGTTGAAAGCTTTGTAGATGTACGTGTCTCAACATAGCTGACATCATTGATTTTTGTTAGTGCTGGTGCTAGACACACACACTTCCCCCTATCTCTTAATGTTGGTATTAGCAATCGCATCCTTTCCTCCTTGTTGTACATTCTGCTGCATTATCTATAAATTTGGTCCTTTTTAGACATAAGCCATCAAAGGCTTGCATGTTAAGGCATATTTTCCTGGCAAGAAATCGAGCTGCTCTTGCTTGCATAGCACTGTTTCCCAGACGTGAGAAGCCTAAGACCCGTTTTCTAAATAAAGTACTTTGTTACGCAAACCTTTTCCCCTTCTGTGTTGCTCTCAAAAATATATGCGCTCATGGATTCTTCTCCCAGAGTCTCACTGAGATGGACCACAAAGCCAATCAGTCGCCTGTTGTCCTGATGAGCAGCAAACTGTGTCACAGTGGCAAGTTCAAACTGGAAAAGTATAATAAAGAATTTATTTTTTTTAACCAGCATCTGGTTAGCTTGGTCAAGAGCTCAAGTTCATGTGACTGAGTATTCAATGCTGTGGTAGAAAACCCAATTCAAAACAAAAGTTACTTACACTTGTTCGTGTAACTTGGGTTTGAGGATCTATTAACCTGCAATTATGTGTAGGGAAAGAAAAAGAAAGTAAATTATTTTAGAATGATTCTCAGCTAATTTCAAGGTGCTCTGTAATAGTAAGGCAATCACTATAGCAATTTTACAAATGAGGAAATGCGCACAGAATCAAATGCTTTCTCTGTGATTTCAAGTCAGTCGGTGGCAAGGTTCAACTCTAGACCCCGACTCTCAGCTGCGTGACATGTATAGGTCATAGTATCTTCCTGAATCACTAATTTGGTAAGCGTCCAGAGTGTATGGGCTAATACACTAATATGCATATGGACATAAACGCACTCCAGCTGAAGTGAATGTCTAGTATCAACATATTCTACAGTGACAATACTGACAACAGCAGTTTACTACATGTAAGGAAAGAGAATCTGCCAATGCATTTTTTTTTTTTTTCCATCTTTGTCTGTATCTTTGCAGGGCCTTATAGCCCCACTGCATCCCCTAAATTTTGGTAGGATGTTCTTACAACTTAGTCAGGAGGATGATTTCTAGATACTACAGAGTAAGAAACGAGACGTTTTTACTAAGTAAAGCGAATCTCAGGATCTTGCTCCCTCCAAGGGTGTACTTCTTGGAAAAACAAAACCAAAAATACTTTACTAATCACAAGTTGTATGAAGAGAACAGAATGTTGACAAGTTGAAGGTTTTACAGTACCTCAGGTTCTTGCTGGTGACCATGAGATGGGATTCAGTCATACGGAATATGTTGTGAATGGCACGAGCAGCTAACACTTGTCTCATAGCTTCATAAATCACCTCACTTGTGTCATCTGACTGAACAGCCATAGATCCTAAAAACCGAACTACGAACATCTGCTGCAAGAGCGAATCTGGAAGATAAAAGGCGTGACTTCCTTCACTGTGCTACTTCAATTTTCCAGTAGCTGAAGTTAGCAATGAAATTATTTTTTTCACTTTGGAAATTCAACAGTAAACCTGTGGGTGGTGACTGTAGTGAGTGGTGACTTCCTGCCATGAGCCAGGCAGTGCTCTGACCCAGTTTTAAACTGCTTGAACTGGCTGCAAGTAGGGGGTGGGGGAATTAAAAAAACAGACAGTTGCTTGGAAGCTTTAAAAGTGTAACTGGTCCTTTATGGCTTATTTGATTAGCTAGTAAAATTCACTTGCCTATCTTGTTATCAGGTGCACGTAAACTGTACACATAAACTGTGATAAATTTATGATTGTGCACAAGCCTTGGCTTCCATCAAATTAACTCTTATCTTTAAACCTTGTACAGTCCTCGCTTTCTTCTCTGTCCTTCTGACCTTCCATGCAGCTGGTTCCAATGAGGTTTTCATTAAATCCTTCCTTGCTCATTGACTATCACCATAAGACTCCTATTTAGAACTAAGTAGCCATTATGCAACAAAGCCATCATTTGATCAGGCTCCCTTTATGGTTGGTGGGGAGGAAGGTAAAGCGGGATGACTCCGGCTGAACGTGACTGTTCAAAGGCCACAACAGCTGTGTCCACATTGCACAAGAGGCCACAAAGATTGTTAGGCATCAGCTTGAGCTGAGCTACGCAGATCCACTTGTGCAGGATGAGACGCAGGGCAGTCACCTAAGCACTGTACTCTCTTCTGCGTGCTGCAGTGGAGCAGGGTGCTGCTGCTGCTGACCGTGCAGAGGTGCCTGCTTGTCACAGCTACTCTGCTGTCAGGCGGCTTGCAGCCATCCCACAGCACATGCAAGTGAGAGTGTTCAGATCAGTAGGTTCTGCTTTGGTTCTGAGTAGCTTTCTGACAGGGGCTGTGGGTTCCAGACAGTGGTTGTAACTGGCACAGAGGAAAGGGAGAACAGCCAGGGTCTGAGGCCTGTGTGCGCTGGTAGAGGCAGGTCAGAACTGCTGACTTTTACTGGCATGTCACTGGCAGGAGGGAGAGGGGGCAGCAGTTAAGAAACTCCTTTTGCTGAAAGAGACACGTTGCTGCTGCTAGCTATATCCTGGGCCTCTGTGAGATTTGGATTGTGGATTTCAGAGTACATGTGGGTAAGAAATGGCTACTAAGCAGCCTCAAACTTGAGCAGAATTATAATACAGTCCCATCAAACTCTTTCTACAGAAGTCAACAGCTACTTTTTAAAGAAAACAAAAGAAAAAGAATGAAAGACAAAAAACAAGCAAACCAAATCTTTTTGCCTTTAAACACTTGAAATAAACCTAATCTGGAATACAGCTTGGACTGTCAAGGAAAAAGGTGTTTGTTTTCACAGACAGCGATGTTTAAAAGACTGGCTTCTGAAAGGTCACTACCTTCAACTGTACTATGGATCTGTTATCGCTGCTCCATGGTGTCAGATGCTTTCATTAAGAGACACGGGATAGCTGACAGCTGAATTAGGCCTAAAATCATGACTAATTTTATCTGGAAAAATGAAGCACTGACCTTCCTCCTCATCTTTGCTGCTGTCTTCAGATTCCCCAAATGGATTTGCACGCCTATGAAATAAGAATAAAAACTAATTACAGATTCTGGTCACCACACACACATGCTGCAATACCTAATTTTCTCCCCTGAAATCACTCTGTTGAAGGGATCGATCACCGTCTCTGGCCGTACCTGCCACCTCTGTTCTGGTCCAGGAATTCTGTGGCAGGCAATACAATATCAAATTGAATCGGTGTTCCAGGAGCAATGAGTTGTGTGGAGTCTTGAATGCCAGCTGATTCATTGGGAATTATTTTATCATTTTCCATATTCTTTACATTCTGGCTAAAGTGAAAATGGAAAAAAAATGTTTCAATCAATCAATGACACCCTATCTTTGCTCTAGAAGGGAGACAAGATTATTAAAAAATCCGAAGCGAGATTGAACCACTGTACATAAACATAAATAAAAATATTTTCCTATTTACCTATTAATGAGGACTCTAATAAAATCTCCCGTTTATTTTTTTGTACCTAAAATTATTTAGGAAAAAAGCAAATGCTGGTATATTAAACCTGAATGCAGATCAACTCCGAGCGTGGGCAGACTGTCAGCAGTAGGTTGCTGTTTGCCTCCCTGCCCTCTAGCAGCCATACCTACAGCCGCATTATCAGTTCAAACAGCAGAGACCTGGACTTGTGTCTACAGGTGTAAATGGCAATCCTGACATCTTTTTAAAGACCTTACTTGGCCGCAGGCTTGTTACAATGTGGTAGTTAAGAAGCAGCGTTACACACTGGGTCAGACTTCTTCCTGCACCTTTTCTCAAAGAGAATGAAATTCTAAGTTTCCCCCAGCTACAGAAGTTGTAACTATACACATCACTACATATGGTACACTGGGTTTACTAGCAGCATCCTTCTATTTCTAGAAAGTTTTCCAGTTGCACACAGATGTAAAAGTGACTTGGGAGATGAGTTGTCAATGAAATAGCTATTTCCTTTGCCCAGTGAAATAGATGGCAATACTCTTCTATCTATAAATCTGTAATCAAAGTGAAACAGCTGTACTGTGAATAAAATTAGAAAGAAATTGACTGGCATTCCCCATGGCTATAGGGAATCTTTGGAATCTGTAAGCAATCGTAATAAAGGGAATCATAAATCATAGTAAAGGCACTGGCCTGAGAGGCTGAAGATCTGGAAAAGGTTTGAATTTCTAGAAGTAAATATCTCAGTAAGAATTTACAATTTTCTAGCAAAACTTGCAGAGAAGTCTCTTCATGTTGAAGTCAGTGTGACACAAACTTGCCCTATTTTATTTATCACACTGCTTCTGAAAGCAGGATTTCAGTCCAGCACTGGGCTTGAAAGCCAACTCTGATGATGAAGTCTGAAGAATTCCCACTGAGCAAGATGCTAGGATCACATGGACACGAAGAAGTGATACATAAAATATGTATTTCAAATATAAGCATATCCTAGAGCATTATTAACAATTTTTGAAGGAGCGGAGCTTTATTGATTGACCTGAATGAACACAAGAGAACAACAGCAATTATTCTGACAGCTGTGTAAGGCATATTCCTGTGACAAGCTGACGGGAACTGCTTGAGGTAATATGCAAGAATATACTTACTTCAATGTATACGGGGGACTCTGCTGTGTTACCCACATTACAAATCATTCCCTTACAGCAAGGCACTTACAAGTAAAGCATTGTGTTTGTTTCTGAAGAAACAGCAAAACCCCAGTGGCAGCCACAAGGAGCTTCAAAGCCGTGATGCGGAGCAGTAAGCGTTACCCTCAACACTTAGCATCTCTTACGGCTTTCAGCAGGAAACATCACAAGTAGAGGAATTTGCTGGAACGCACAGGCTTGTAAAGCCAGGGCCTAGACAGGGCCTTCTCGCCGGTGACTGCTGCCCTGTAAGACGAGCATGACTGAGCACACAGTCTCTAGTCCGTGCAAGTGAGAATGTTACCTGGGGTGGTGAACTTCGTGTTTTTTCCCAAAGCTGGTAATGGGAGTCACTGCTTGTAGGGCTGTCTGATTTAACTTGATTGCAGCTGCCTATGAAAACAAGACCGAACAGCTCTTTTACACACGTACTTTATATTGCCATGTAAAGAACAATGGGAAAGCAAGTTGGTAGGAACGGACTGAAAGATGGAAACAAGCTCCCACCTCTGGATTGTCAGTGAGATAGATCTGTCTGGAGATGTTGTTGATGGCACATATCCACTGGAAGGGAAAAATGAAATTGAACTCTTCAAGCTCACTTGTATACAAGAATAATAGCATTAAGAAAATATTTTTACCTCCTCGTATTCTTTCTTGCTTTCTGCTTGAAGGGTTATACCCCTAAAATATAAACATAGTGTATCAGTGCTAACAGTGGACACCAGGACCGTTTGACTCCAGGTCTTATAATAACGTCACCAAGCTTTGTATCTATTAACCATCAAAGGAACAAAAAATCACAAATAAGCTGCAGCTAAAGGATACCGCATGTGCTGTTCAGGCAGTTGTGGGGGAGGATGGGAAGGAACATGCTTTTAATTCGGAAACACCCTTCTGGAAACCCAGAAAGGCTTACTATTATAGCAAGCATGTTTTATACAAAACAGCATCTGAAAGGGTAGGTGTGACTGGCTGTCCTCAAATAAAACCTCTCTCATACGCTTTGCCTGTAGGAGTAGTGATCTGAAAGCAGTATCTTCTGTCTTCGCAGTCTACAGCCATAACAGAGCAGTTGTCCAGGTCCTGAATCAGTCCTCCAGCTACTGCTCCCCTTGGCTGACACATCAAGTTGCCACCTTGAGTGAAGAAATACAGTCTTTCCCAAGTTGTAGTTACCAGACCTGTTTTACTAAAGAGAAGATGCAGTGATAATGACTCATTACTATTTAGAAATGATTCCAACACATATGAAACTGCAAACATATCCTGATGCTAATCTGAACTTCATGTTCAACCCTGGAATTTTTATGATGAGTCTCTGTTAAGAAGTAAAAGCAGCACCTATTCCTAGCAGAGACTAATCCTTAATGAAAGCTGAAGAATTAAACTAATTCCAAACATCCCAAGTTAAAAACATTCTCTGCAGTATCTCCTAGTTAAGGAATAAAAGAATTATTGGTATTGAGTTAACGGACATGAAAAGACTATTAAGCTGGATTAAAAAAAAAAAAAAAAAGGTATTTTCAGGCTCAAGAGCAGCACAAAGAATCATCATTAAAAAAAGTATCTTCTGTAAGTAGTATCTCAGAGTCCATCTTCTCGCTAGCTATGGAGTCCTATTATATTGTAATCCAGCTCTTAGAATGCTAAGAGAAATTAATAAGTGTCCACTCACAAAAAAAGAATTACTAGTCAGATACAAATAAACTGATATTTAATCAATCACATAAACAGGTTTACTATATGCTACCAATATACATAGCTCCTGCAGAAGTCAATGGAAGATTTTATCTGGAAAATCTGCAGAGGTAACTCTATGTATGGTATACATTCAAAGTTATACACTTGAATTGTCGATAAAGCTTTTATGTATGTAAAGGAGGTCGTTTATGAAAACATGTATTAACTAAAAAATATAGCTGTTTATTTTTGTAAATACTATGTCTACATTAGCCCTAAGAACTGGGAACAATCTGAACCCAGCCCCATCAGTTTCTAATTTTTAGCCACTTGAATGCAGGAAATCATCCCTGCAGGTGAATTCAAACAGAAGTAAACTTCTGTTTTCAGGAAAACAATCTCAAAAAGTCTTAAGCTTCTAAAACACATTTCCAAAGATGACAGAAGTACTTAGGAGCTGAAGAGTACAGCTACCACAGTGATTCAGGAGCCTCAAACATCATTACCTGAGGAGTCTTTACGACCTACAAAAAAAAAAAAAGTAGCAACTAGTCAGCAACTAAACAAACCAGTGGGTAGCAAGTCTTCTTACTTTCTAAGATTAAGGTAGCCAGCCTTCTGGATGAGATTTCTATTGATAGCAGGTGAAGTTACATCAGAATCTGGGGTGTAAACAGATTCATTAACTGCAATTAAGTCCTGCTGGGATACCCTCATTTTTTCAGCTTCAGCATCCAGCTCTCCCTGTATGCTGGAAAAAAACCAACACAATAAGAAACCCAAAGCCATCATTAGTCAATTTATACCAAGATATAGCTAACATCTGTAAGCCAAAATGAACAAAGATACCAGTTGAGATGATATTGGAGAGTAGTGCAAAGACTTTTTTTTTTTTTAGAATAGACTTTATAGGAAATATAATGTAAGACTACATGTCCAAGGCTTTCTCTAAGGACTAGATAAATCAGTGCAGTTAGGAAAGAATGGAAGGAAGAGGCCTACAATAGGGAACTACTCGCAGAAAACATCATGTGAGCCTAAAGAGACAAGATGCATATGCTCTGAAGCTATTAACAATAGTTTAAGGAAAATACGGCTATCTTTGGCAGGCTGGCAGCAAAAGCACAGTCAGGGTTTCCCCTTGCTCTTTATTTTTAAAGTCCAGCTTGAAGATGTTACTCTCAATATGTCTCATACAGTAGCTATGCTTTCTTCTTTGCAATTTGTACTAAACGTAGTTATCTTCTTTCCCCAAACAGTACAGAGAGTTAATGATTAGAATTATGAGATTGTTTTGTAAGACTGAAATGAGCACACGAGAAATGCTTAAGTGTTGAGAGTGAAGAGTTAAGTTTATTTTTTGAGACAGCTTCTAAAAGCAATGCTTGTATGAATTTACACTGCTGAACATATATAGATGTTGCCCCAGTATAGTGGCACAGTTCAAAGTAGGCTTTACTACAGTATCTCTTGGCTTTCACAGAACTTTGTTTAATTCCTGCAACTGTGTAACATGCAGGAATTCCTGCCATGAGACCACCTATCAACTGGCCACTGATTTTCAACACTAAGTTTTCCATGAATTCAGAACAATACAATAACAAAATCTATAGCTCAAGTCTCATTTTAGCTTTAATTTTTGTCTACAATACTGTCTTCCACTTTGGTGTGATTCAGAAAACATCCTTGGTGCAGGCTGGCAAAACTGAACGTATCTGTAAAAATCCAGTTTGCTGAAAGTGGTAACTGAAGAGGTATCTGAGTGCAAAATTTAACTCAACGTAAGTAATAATTCATTGCAGAAGCATCATACACATGTATACTGCACTGCTGAATATCTATGTATTCATAATCTTCCTGTAAGACACATTTGGCATAAAGAGGAAAACAGAGCAGCCATTTTACTTGAACAAGCAAGCAGAGAGGTCAGAGTCATCATCACGTACCACTGAAATACCTTCATCTTTTTTTTTTTTTTCAGCTCTACTGTCAGACAATCATTGGGAGCCATTTAATTTTCAGAGGTTCCCACAGACCACTTGACAGTCCCATCACACCAATAAACCTGCCTTGTTTCCATCAAGCTTAATAAGTCTGTGTTTCACTTGCAGACTCTTCTGATCAATACACATCAATGCAATGGGCATAATCAGAAAGCAATTAAAGGCCTGCCATTTTGAAAATGTGACATAATTAAAAAAAACCCTATTAGATAAACTATTAAACTATACCTAAAAGGGCTTAGATCCCCATGTCAGCTGCAAGCACTATTTGGTGCATCTGTGGACAAGGAAGTAGAAAATTATTTTAGACCATCTGTTTGCACTGCCCTTCTGTGAATCTGAGGTCTGGCTACGTGTCTGTGAACTGAGGTCCTGAGGGAGCTGGCTAATGTCCCTGCAAGGCTGGTCTCTATCATCTTCAAAAGTTCACTGCAGTCAGGGAAGGTTCCTAATGACTGAAAAAAGGCAAGTGTCACACCTGCCTTTGAGATAGGCAAGAAAAACAATCTGGGAGACTACAAGCCAGTCAGCAATACCTCAGTCCCTGGGAAAGTTACGGAGCAAATTCTCCAGCCTTTTCCAAACACATGAAGGACAAGAAGGCAACTGGGAACAGCCAGCACAGATTTACCAAGGGCAAATCATGCCTGACCATCCTGATTGCCTTCTGCGATGCAATGACTAGCTTGGTGGACAGAAGAAGACCGGTGGATGCTGTTTCACTTGACTTCAGCAAGACCTTTCACATGGTCTCCCATAGCATCCTTATAGCCAAATTGGTGAAACACAAACTGGAGAAGTCGACTACAAGATTGGTAGAAAGCACGGCTGGACTACTGAGCTCAAAGGGTTGTAATCAGTGAGACAAAGCCCAACTGGTACCCAGCTATTAGTGATGTTTCTCATGGGTCAATACTGAGGCTTACAGGTTTACAGTCTTTAATAATAGCTGGACAACCCATAGGAGCAGATGACACCAAACTGGGAAGACTGATTGACAGATATGGTAGAGCGGAGGGCTGCTGTTCAGAGGGACCTTGACATGCTGCAGAAATGGGCAGACAGAACCTCATGAAGTTTAGCAAAGACAAATACAAAGTCCTGCCTGGGATGGAATAACCCTATACAACTGTAAAGGATGGGAGGCATCTGGCTAGAAAGCAACTCTCAGCAAAGGAGGACAAGTTGAACACGAGCCAGCACCATACCCTTGTGGCAAAAAAAGGACAGTCACATCCTGGGCTGCATGAGCAAGAGTATAGCCAGCGGGTCAAAGGAAGTAATTATTCCCATCTGTTCAGCACTTGTGAGACTCCAACAGGAGTACCGTGTCTAGTTTTGGTGCCCCAGCACACAAAAGACAGAAGCAAAGTCAAGTCAAGAGCCACCAAGATGGGTATGAGGCCAGAACACGTGACATGAGAAGCAGCTGCGAGAATTGTTTGCCAGCGTCATGAAATGAAGGCTAAGGAGGGGATCTTACTGCTAGCTTAACTACCTGATGGGAGGGTATACAACAGATGGAGCTAGACCCTTCTTGAAGGTGCGAAGTGATAGGATGAGAGACAATGGACACAAGCTGTAACCAGATACTGTGTGTGCCATGAGTGAGAGACAGACAGACAGACAGAGATGCTCAAAATTTGACTGGACACAGTGCAGAGCACTCTGCTCTAACTGACCCTGCTCTCAGCGGGAGAGTGGACTAGATGACCTCTCAAGGTCCACACTACAGCAGCTGTTCTTGAACTTTCAGAGAAACAATACTAGCAAATATTTGATTTCTTTATTAACTTTTCCGAACTTGAGGAGTTATTAACCGTGTCCAGGCTACCAGGAAAACTCATGGGGTGGGAACGTAAGAATACTTGTCATTGCATACCTTAGAAAGTCATTAAAACCTGCACCTATGCAATAAGCAATTTTCTCCCTACTTCCTGCCCAAGTAGTTAAACCTTTTGAAGAACATGAGCACATAACACAGGCTGTACACAGCAGGACCAGTGATCCATGTAGTCCACTATCCTGTCTCTGACAGTGGCTAAAGCTTGTGGAAAAGTACAAGGCAAGTACATATGATTCTTCCCCGGTTCTCCTCTCTAGTCTTTTGCAGAAGTTGGTGAAACCCTGTAACTGCTGAAGTAATCTAGAGACACAGTGCTGCATTTAAGTCAGCACTAAGCAGTATCTGACTGGCCAGATGAAGAGTCACTCTTGCATCACGGTGTCAGTCTGTTTCATCTTAGCTTATTTCCAGCTTTTCTGCATCTTTAGAAAGCTGAGACTTCCTAAGCTCCCACATCACCTTCAAAATGAGACCAGCTGTGTGCATCTTACCACCTAGCCAAGTCATGAGAGAGGCTGAGTTATAAAGGCTGAGTAATATCATCAGATTTGAATTAAATTAGACCATATTTTGCAAGCTAGTGCCTCTCAACATCATCATTAAATGTCAGAATAAGAATTATTTAAATTCCATTTTGAAATAAAATGCTGTCAGTTTTTACATAAGTGCTACTTCAATGAATCTTTTGATCAGTCATTTTTGTTGCACAACAAATTGCTTCCTACAAAACTGCCCTGCCATCTTCATGGTTCCCAAGACTGGATTCCTCTTCCTAAGGTGTGCTTCTCCTATCTCCAAGGTAGAAAGGAGAGAAAAGCTGACAATTCTGAAGTTATCTGCATTTGTGGCAATTAGACCAACTGGTTACTGAGAGTATTTTAGTGATCTGTCTTCTCTTACGTGTTTTTACACTGTTAGCGATATTCACTGTCTAAATGAAAATACTTCTAAATATGAACACTCAGTTTCACAATCAGCTTAAAGAGATGCAAGACTACATCACTGCTGAAATTCTCTAACTGCACAATGGGTCTCATCAGCTTGTTGTTCCAAGAAAACAAATCTGACAAATAAAAAGCTTTTAGCTTGATTAGCAAGCAGATCTGACTCACTGAGGCCTTGTGATCCCCAGCACTAAAGAAGGAAAGTAGTGGGCAGTACAGTTTTCAGTGGCTGTGTAATCTTAAGTCATGAAACCATGTCCTGTGTCAGTAATTGCTAAGCTGCACAGTGTCATTCAGAATTTTGCAGGCTTCTCTCTTGGTTTTTCCAAAGACGTCACACTCCTGTACTAGTTACATTTGAATTGTACTTTCAAGCTTTGCCATGTGACAGACTTAAAACACAAAAACCAGACTTGGCAAACCAACTGAGCAGCCTCTTTTTGCTTCCATTTACTACTGTGTACTATCCAGAATTCAAAACCATCAGACTCTGGAAAACAAGGGCTTATTCTATGGTGAGGATCCAATAGCAAGATCCTCACTGTACCTATAAGACACAAGTAAGGTCCTCTGGCCTTACTAAATAAAGGGCACTATTTCAAGGGAGTTTAAAATCTGTCCTCCAGTCTGTACAAATGCTATGTAGACTGTGAAGGGATTTATTTCAGAAGTGAGTGTGAAAAGATATATAAATAAGGATAGAGGTACAGGAAGTAAAGAATCATTTAGTGAAAGAATCTACTACACAGGGAGATTACTTATAACACTGTTCTCAAATTAACAAGCATGCATTATTTAAAATGCCACCAGAGTCAGAATAAGTAATGATTTGGATACAGTCCAATATGAAAGGTATGAAGCAATAAAGTGAAGGACTCAGTTTAGTGTTCCAGCTGATCTAAAATAAATTATTAATGTTCTCTCTAATATGATTACATTTTAAATGTAAAGTTTACATTTACAGGAACTTAATTATAAAGAAAATGTCAATCTTCAGTACAAGTCGGGGGGAGGGGAGGGGAAAGAAAAAATAATCACAAAATTAGGAGTACAAAAGTGAGGCAGTTTATTGAAATAAGGACTTAGCCAAAGCAGGTTGAACTCAGTGGACTGATACAGCCTATACTGGATGCAATGAATATGTTCTCTAGGGCGAGGAGTTTTGTTTGCCTTGTGTAGCTACAACCTCAAACACTATAGGTCCTAATTCCTTATTTGGGAGGTTAATGGGTTATTGTTACAGTATTATTACAGAAGACCCAGCAAGTATAAATATCTCTAATTCAGAACGCACTTTAGCTCTATTATATTAATTCTGTTAACCATTTCAAGCCCAGATTCCATGCTTTGTGTCCATGAAGAGACACAGGGATGTAAGAAAGCATGTGAACACTTTACAATATATAGTTCCTGGCTATACTGTAAAAATACTCTCTGCAGTGCACTGACAGCATTTTCCTTTACATGTACAAACATACCTCCTTTCCACCTGCAGCTTTAACAAAATATGCCCAACAATGCAATGCAAGCATGGAAGGACGCTCATGAGAAAGAAACACAGGCATTTTCTGTTATGTGCTGAAGGTTACAGCGCTAAAGTATTGTGTTACCTTTGAACCATGTCTGAAACAGATGACAAAAAGCTGTCCATTCTTTTGGAAAACATCTCTGCCCCCTTCTTAAAAAAGTTGATCTGAAAAATAATTAAAAAAAAACAAACTAGAAACTGGAAGTTATCTTGGCTTTGGCAGACAAATAACAGATTGTGGGGACTGTGTTAACAGCGATCCCATTATGACTGATACTTTTGGCTGGCGATCAAATACATGGTCAAAAACAGCTGCGTTGCCTTTCTTTGTAATTTCTCACTTTTGCAGCTTTCCACCCTTTCACACACCCTTTTACACACACATATGCTATTGGCTGCTGACAGGTATGTTTCCAATGAACTTGCTACATGACTGAAATAAGGGAACAGGTAGCCTTCTCCCATACTAGCACTGTGCAGAATTTGGTCTAGCGGTGTTATGAGCCACTGTGTGCAATGCCACCATATCAAAAGGAATGGGACATAAATCATCCATTAGATTTAGTAGCCCAACCTGGACTACCAACTCCAACCTGGAAATTTTTAAACTGCTATAGCAAAGTCAGTCAGGAAACTGGTGAAGTGCAGCTGCGCTAGCAGAAGCCTGCAGGGCAATCAGTTATATCAACTACAGATTTACCACGGATTTTGTTCTACTGAAGGAGCTAAAAAAAGCTACTAATGCCACAGTGCACATTTTGTGACAGAAGATGAATTCACTTAGCTGGTATGGCTCAACAGGCATGCAACAGCAGCAAAGCACTCAGTGTAGACTTGACCTTGGATTACCTCCTGTGGGGCACACAGTCATCATTAGGACCTACGGGCAACTGTGTGAAATATGGACACAGCTAATGCGTGTGTGCAATTAATTAGCTTTTTAAAAAAAAAAAAAAAAAAAAAAAAAAATCAGTGAACTACTCCAGAAAGAGATGTAAAAGCAAATTCTTGGCTGTTAAGCAATTTATTAGCTATTTCATCCAATTTTACTTGTGATTCCACTCCTTTTCCCTAACCTTGGGACGTGGGATTCCTCTTACCTGTAACTCAGATTTCTGCAACCATGTAATTGACCACAGACTCCTTTTACAGACAAAGGAGAGAAAGCATGTCCTCTTAAAGAATGATTCACCTATTGTATTTCAGAAGCCTACTTCAGGAGGGAAGAGCTCTAAATTCCACTGATGATAGACTGACAAGCCTAGCTTAGATGTTGATGTCAGTTTTCAGTCAAATAAACCCTGTATTAGCCACTGCTTCTTCCAAAAATTCCTTATGGCCTGCTCATTCGTTGGAAATGTGAAACATGAGACACGTTTTGAGTAATTAATAAAGAAAATACACACTTGGGCTGAAGGGCAGTTCACAGTATTTAAGCATCAACATCAACTGACTTCTGGCTACTCAGCCATTCCAATGACAACCTAAGACCTTCCTGTATAAAGCACTGAGATATCGCAATTTTGCCAGATAAAATACAGGGAAAGAAAGTTCTGTTTGGCTTCCAGTAAAGAAAACCAATGCAGTTCTTTCACTTAGTATAATTACAGCAGAGAAGCAGTGTGAACTCCCATGGTGTGGAAAGTGACTGAATTCTCTTTTAGTACCTATTTTATACAGGGCACATGATCTGCAAAAGACACAGGACAATGTAGTGTGGATCATCATCTCCAATCTCAAACAGAGCACTGCATCCATTTTTTCTATTTTCACAGCCCAATTCTCATTTTCCCAAAGCTTTCTTTCATCACTGTTGAAGCACAACAGACCCTTAAAATGGGTGGTTATGAGAATCAAGTGCTGTGAAAATACTAGTTTGTTGATCCTCCTGACATCCTGGAGAGTCAGATTATCAGGATTACTACCGCATTTTACAGACTTGAGAAATGCTCTATCAAATTGCTGGCAGAATAAAGATTAGAAAGAGAATTTGCCAGCCTTATGCTCAATCTACTCTACTGTTCTGTCCTTCCAGTTCTCCAGTGCATGCTCTGTTCCCTGTCATGTACAGTCCTCATCAGTATGCTGAACATTATGTGCCAGGAAGGGAACTGCTACATAGGAGAGTTTGTGCAGACAGAGTAAACAGTGGAAGTAAATGCTGCTGCACTGATAGCTTAGCCGTGAAAAAATTAACTGCAGACTGATTTTGCATATAAGTGTATTGGATTTTTTTTCATTGGTGTCTTTCTTGAATATCTAAACATTCAACTATCTGCCACAAACCAAATCAGTTGTTAGAATCTAGGCAAGCTGAATAAAAGTCATTGTCGTCCTCCCCCTGTTATCATTTGTCAGTTCTCAAAAAAACAATCCAGAGCTACAATGTTTTACTTTTCCCAGGGACGTGTCTAAGTGATATAGACGCTTTACTGTCCATACCTGTCCTCGTGTATATCCTACCATAGGTTCCATCATTGCCACTCTCTTCCTGTACTGCAGAGCATTCAGGGCACAGTAATACTGCAGAGATGAAAGGTGCTGCTTTCTTCTTGCATTTGCCACTTCTTTTGCCACTTCTGCCTTAAGCTGTATAAAAATTGATAAAGAGGTTGACAAAGTGTTACTGTGCATATGGATATATTTAGTGATTATTTTCAAGTTATCTTTAAACCACTCTCACTACAGAACTTCTCCACATTAAAACAAAGGATGAGAAACTAAGAAAGCAAATCCAAAACCCAAAGCAAGTACTTCAAGCCCTTCTCTGGCAAGATACTTAAGCATTTGGGGAGGCCCTGTGACTATAAACTACGTAACTACCACAACTAAAATTCTGGATCTGATCTCAGTGCAAGAAATTTATTTGCAGCTGAGATCACAACACAAGCCTGCAAGTGCAGAATTCAGAGATGAAAAATTCACAATATGCTATATCACATTCTGTTCTGTAATGCATTTCCTTTAAAGGACCATCCTGTAGAACTGATGCTCTCTTAGGATAGGGCCAATCACACACTTTTTGGCACACAGGGATATATTTTGGAATAGTGGTCCAGTGGGCAAAGAAGAAGAAATGTAAAGCAATCCCACCAACAGTTATGTGTACTGTAAGTGGAACGACAATCCATACAGAGAATTTTAGCAGGAAGGTAGATGCGAAAAAATGGAATGCTTTATAAACAGCAGACACAAGGCTTCATGACAGTTCACAATGAGTTGTACCCCGTGATACAGCATCATCACATCAGCGGTACAACAGCAGGCCTATACAAATCTATTTATAGACATTTGGATTGCCTCTGGCTGAAAAGCTCCCCTGGATGTGAAGGGGTCTAGTTCAGCACAATACTTGATCACTTGCCTAACTTGGAGAAAACAGGTATAACTTTGCTGAATTGATGTTTAAAAGCTTTGTGTCTGCTTGGAAACAAAATCACAAGTACTCTTGAGCTACTGTGAATTTAACTGATGAACTCTCCAAAGTTCATAAGTGAACAATGATGCAGACAGAAGAGCTGATGAAAACTTTTCCTTTTCCCTTTCACGTTCGTTACCTTTTCATTTTCTTTCCTTTTCGGTAACCTGCTATACTTTGCCATGGACACGTCATGTTCTGTAGACAAGGAATATTATTTTTTTTAGAAATGTGATGTGTGTGTGTGTAGATTAAAAATGTCTCATGTGATAACAGGTGCACACCAGTAGAAACAAACAAAACAGGGAAACATACCATTGCTAGCAAGGCCAAAAAGATCCTTCAACGTGCTTACTTCTGGAAAAGAGAAATCAAATATTCAAAGTAAAAAACAGCTGTACACACTTTGTTCAACTGAGACCATTTATGGCACATTTAATGCCTAAGTCACTCCAGCCCTTTCAAAGCAGAGATGTGTAAGTTGTGGCTGTCTTGAAAATGATAAAGCAGATCAGCTGCTAGAGAAATGAATAGGCAGATAGCAAATTAAGAGTTGAGTTTACTTGACTGAGCAAGTTATCACTATGAAAAAGATTCCTTATCTGCCAGTGTCATTTACCCAAAGAAGCACCATTTCAGTATGCTTGTTATGACAAAAGAGCCCCCACTATCACAAGAGATTGGCAGTTCCGACTTCCTGACAACGCTTACGCGATACCGAGAAATCTAAGTCCCAGAGACATATGAACTAAGCCCCTTTCCTGAACATGAATCTTCATCAACGTGGAACACTTTTTGCTGAGTTTCTCTGTGAAAAGAAATATGTATCTAACACATCTGCCTGCTGGCTAAGATGCTTACGTAACAAACGGTGGCCATGAGTTTCTGAGGCAGGTAGAAGCAAGAGAAAGTAAACAGGCAACTCAACTTTGACAAGTGTTGGGTACAAGCTACTCTCAGTGTCCATACCAATGTATGCTGCAACTGGCAAAACCCTTCTCAAAAAGTTACAGAGAAAGCACATTCACAAGAACAGACATTATGCAACTGTGAAAAGAATAAAAGGAAATTGTACGATGTCATCATGGTCTCTGATTATTTGTAACAGCCTACACATTAATCAGCTTCATGCCACCTTTTTCTCCCCAGAACACTTCCTCGTGACTCTAATGCAGAAAGACAGAAATTCCTCCCAGGTGTGACTAACTCGTACCTAGAGGTTTCTACAGTATTCAATACATACACATAACAAGATCAAAAGTAAAACCAAGAACACAGTTAATCATCCTTGTTTAATCCTATGATGAAATTTCAATACATCCAGGCCTCTACTAAAAATGCTGTTCTACAGACTGTCAGAGAAAAATGGAGGTTGTGATGCATGAATGGATAGAACAAAAAAGATTTTGACGTCCAGGGAAGCTGAAGAAACGTTCATTTTTTGTCATGAAGCAGCTGAGGCTTTGGTTGCAGGCTCCACTTGCATTTTCTTTTTATGTCTTCTTTTATGAACTGGGGGGCAGAAGCCGTAAAGACGGGAGCAGAATCACTGTATCACTGAAGCCACATTAAAGAGGTGAGAAAGTGTTTATAGAACCAAGATCTTACCATCCAAATACTGCTTTATATTTGACATTGTATTTTAAACAAGACATCCACTGATGTCTTCACGATTTCAAATGAGATGCTATAAGGAACCTTAACTAGTCAGTATTTTCCTGTAGTTGTTTTGTTTTGTCTCCCATCAAAATGATGTCTTTAAAGAGTACATAAACAGGACTGAGCTTAGTGAGTTGAGAAGTAGGCTTTTTTTTAAAAAAAAAAAAAAAAAAGAAAATGCTGCAGTAAAAACTTATGTTTCTGTTGCATGAGTAGGTTAGGGTGTCCTTGACTCCTTTCTTTTGAAATTACACCACATGTTTGCATTATTGCTCTGCTGTTTAAGCAATGAATTTCCAAGTTTGGGCAATCAGGTTACTTGGAACTACCCCTGGACGGCAAGGATTTAAAGAGGACTGATTTGTTAAAAGGGAGGGAATATACTATGCTCTGAAGTTACAAAAGCATTCTTGCTTGTGCTTTTCAAACAAACTCAAACTTCTGAAGTGGGATAAATACTGTTTGCAAGCCAGATTCACTGCTAAATTTTCCTTCTTTAGACCATTATAACATCAATGACTTCAGTAAAATTATACTAGTGTAAAAGCAGAGTGACCCAACAAAGAACAAATTGTGTATTTTCAAACTTGCACCATATGGTGCATAAAATGTTATGTGGTGAACTTGCACTATTTAAGTCTGAGTAAAAGCACGCACCTGTCAATGAAATTCTGCAGCAGAAAAAAAAAAACCAACACAAAAACACTTTTCTGTGAATCATCAAAGAACAAACTATTACATGACATTATGTCTCAGTTTATTATGAAATAAGCAAGAAGGAACACATGAGGAAAATTGAAACTTAAAATAAAATTTACCTGTGAGATCCTTCTCTCGAAATTGTATTATTGGTAGAACCATTGTATCTGCAAGCTGTTTTGCCAGTTCAGAATGAAGAATATTGAGCTGAAACAGAGAATAGAGAAATGCCCTAAGACACAGTGTAAATAAAAAAAAAAATAAGAAAACCCAGCACTCTACAGCTGTTGAAGAAGCACATCTGCCATTTGTGCCCAGAAGACAAAATAAGGATATTAGGTACTTCAGTGCTTAAAATACATTTCTCAAGATATGCGAGACAGATGGGGATTTTCCCCTAAATGCTTAATTCATGCCTGGTGTTTTCCAAGGACCCAAGAACTTTTCAGTTCCCACATACCGTATTAGGGCAGTTCACCTGACCATTAATGCTAATGCTTAACCCAACAGGATTTAATCTGTAATTAGCCTTTATTAACCAGTTTTTGTTAGTCTCTACACCACAGGGTTACAGTCCCACAGCCATGCCCAGAATCTCTTTCCATTCATGAGGGTTACCTGGGACACAATCCCAACAGGGGGCAAACACAATGAAAGGTCCTATTCAAATATTTTACCTTCAGAGCAGTTTCCTGTTCCTGTTTTTAAGTGTTTCTCTATAATTCAGGACATTGAGACATATTTTAAAGCACTTGTGTGACGCCATTGAGGATGAAGGCAAGGCTCTCATGTCAGCAGTGGCATGCTAAGAATATTAGATGGGTTCAGGTAGGACAACTATCAATCACACTGCTTGACCGCCTGATACTACAAACTAGGAGTGCGCCACACGCTGACATGATATTCTGCCCACTTGCCCATGGTATCCTGGGGGCCTCTAGGCGGGGTTATGCAGGTGAGGATGAAGTCAGCATTTCCCACTAGACGATACAAAACTAAACCAGGACAATTCAATGCCTGTAGACTAGACAACTGAGAAACAGGTACAGGGGGTAGCTAACACACAGAAAAGGAGGCTGAGGAATGGACCAAGTTCTTGTGAGACCAACAGAACTGAACAGAGGGGCTCTCAGCTTTCTGTTCCCAAATGGGATGGTTATCTTGTACCTGGGAAGGAGAAAGTTCTTGTTTTGATTTATTCGTAGTTTACACAGACAAGTACAAGACTTGTGACAATAAATGCTCCTTTCAAGTATCCCCTGAGAGCAGATGTGCAGCAGGAGAAGCCTAAGGGAAAAGTTAACCTTTGGGATTCCTCTCACTATATTGTTAGACTTATCCATGGGCTCTAAAAATTTTCACTTATTTTTTGCCCCACAACCCTATCTCCTCTCCTCTCCCAAAAAGCAGATCTCAATACAGCCTTTTGCCTTCTTAGCGAAAGCTGAAAGTAGACTAACAAGAAGAACAACACTTTTCTGATGGCACAGCCCTGCTCACAACAGAAAGAGTGATGTGACAAATGATACTTAAGCAATAAGGACCTAGATAATAAGACTATATTGAAATGTTATATAGGCAGGTCTAACAAAAGCATTTAGAAAGACTCTCAGTACTCCACAACAACCTACAGAGAGTAGACGTGTTCAGCGCACACAGCTGCAGTACCTAACCTGCCTTCAGCAGGCATTTCTGCAGCCTCCTCCAGACATCTCTAGATTCTGTGTCATCTCACAGCAACTAAACTGCAACTTTACTAATTCAAAGCTGCCCTGCATCCATCCCTGGCAGGTTTTGGCTCAAATTGCAGTGTTTAAAGCTTAAAAAGGTAAGTGTCATTTTTAAAGGGAATTAAATTAAAAATGGCCCCAGCCTAGATGAAACGTCCTGTTTCAGTCTCTTTTCTAATTCCCCTGTTTAGGAAGTTCAGCTTTGCTCTGAGGACAGCATGTGGGATGAAGCCACAGAAACAGCTCTAACCATTACAAAAGGGTGATATTATACTTCTTCTCCCCCCAGTTAAATGATTCTATAAAACCCATGCACAATCTAGCCTTCAGTAGAAAGGCCCAGAATCAAAAGGACAAAGACCAGAAGAAAAATCACCAATATTCTATATTGTAAAAATAGAATATTGGCAATTCAAATTACCTCATCCACAACTTTTGAAAAGTAATGAAGGGTGGATATCACTTCTTCATCTCCTTTACCTAAGGCAAAATGCTGAAAATAGAAACACACATTTGGTCCGTAAATCAATAAAGGTGAGTATAAAATACAACATATGTTTTACTACAAAGGTAATGAATACTCCTACAAAATGCAATACATGATAAAACTAAATGGAAAAACAGTAACTCATTAATACATATTCTTTTACCCTGCTCCACTTGTTTTAAACGAATGGATTTTGGACAACATATAACTAATGCTTATTATATGAATTTTGAAGTCATATTCATACAATAGGAACAAACTGGTTTGCATGTACATAAGTTTAACTCACATTTTGCACTTTTTTTTTTTTTTTTCTTTTTAAGATTCTCAGAAGTGACCTAACTCCCTTGAACATGCTGGGGAATTTTACAATAGCCTTCGCATGAAACCAAGTAAAGCCAATGCCCTAAGCACTTCTGGAAACCACACTGTTAGACTTCTTTGCAAGCGTTGAGGCTGAAAAGAAATCAAAGGCATATGTTGAACATACCTGCTTTTCATAGGCAAGGAGCTGCTTTGAAAGCTGTTGTGTGGCAAGACACATTTCATTCTACAAACAAAAGTGACACGTTAATAGAAATAATGAAAGGTCTTTAGCTCTGCTGTTACTACTACTTTGTTACCAGCTTCTTGACTGAATCTGCAACTACTTACACAAACATTCAGTTGTATGTAAACAATCAGTCCCAAAATACATGCACAGACAAGCAGTGATAACAGGTACAGTTCAGACCTAATCAACACACAGTTTGTTTAACTACTTTGAATAGAGGTAGGATTTGGGGTTTAGTTTTGGGTTTGGGCTCCCCCTCCACCCTCCAAAATAACAAAACTAGAACAACCTCAAACATGTAAGCTGTCATACCAGCATAAGAATGTTTCACATTGGTTAATCATCTCTCCCCAAAGTCTACAGCAATAAAGAGAACCAGTAGATGTGCCTTTATATAATGCATTCACGCTCAGGGAATGTACTGATGTAATTACAGTGCTTTAAGTTGATACAGGAGTACAAAACAGCACACAATTCTGTATTCTCATGGCTAAATCAGCCAATGAAAGCACACACATCCTTAAGACATGCTTACACAAAGCAAGACTTGTAGGGAGGTTGTATAATTTTGCTTGACAGCTGGAAAAAAACCAGACAAGCATTTGGATATGTCAATCTTTACTCAGTGTACTCCTAACAATAGTACATAAACTCCTCTGTTCCTGATTTGTTAACAATGACTTAAAACTGGAATAAAAGAAAAAGGAGAAGGGGGAAACTGGGATCTGTCTTAACCCCTGTCAGATCCTTCTCTTCCTCAGTAATGCAGAAAACTAACCACTTCTCATTTAATTTCATTTAAACCTTAACATAATCTACTCCTCTCTCCAAATACATAAGGCCATAGAGAGTTTGTAAAACTCTGAGCAATCTCTGAACTGCTTTAACAGCACCCTTTATGCTGGGGCTGGTACAGAAAACCATTAGAACTGGCACAGAGTTTGTATGCTCTCTTGTTCTCCACTGTCGTCCTGAGCACGCAGAGCATGGCACAGTTAACTATCTGGGCCAGAGATTCTGAAACACCCTTTACTTTGGCCTGATGCCACCTCTGACATACTGCATTACAGCCTGGTGCTTCTGCACCACCTTGGCATACCAGGAAGGAGGGTTAATATGGACAGCAAGGCCCAAACACTTAGCCAGAGTCTTAAGTATGCCCAAGTGCTCAGAAAGAACAAAGAGACGTAGCTGCAGCCTAGGTAACAGCAGCTGTATGTGAACACATGGCAAAAAAAGATGGGTGAGCTAATTTTGACCAACTTAAAACACTATGGTGATAATACTCACAGGTGGCTGGAGACGGGAGAGCAGAGGCCTTCCAAGGTACAAACAAGGGCTCAGAACTGAGTTAATCTGGGTCCAAACTCAGATCACGTACACCCCATGACTATTCTCACCTCACAGTGATGGATTATTCTTGTTTCTTGTCTCAGACCAATTAGTAATCAGCATTACACTTTCATACAATAATCTGCCAAAGATTCACGTAAGATTTGCAGGTTGCTTATGCAGACTGTGTAGTTTTTAATATGAAAAAGCTTTACACAAACACTTCGCATTTAAGTCCCAAGCCAGTGGATGGAAAAGGATGTCATGCTTTATAATAAATTAACAAACCTTATTAAGGGCTCAGGCAAGGATAGGAATGAGCCTTAACTATCTGCCCCCAGGCCGTAAGAACACCTGAGAGACTCTGCCACCTTCAAAGTGGGAGCTAGCAAGCAATGACTTGATGACAGGAAGGATGAGACTCCTTCTTTGTGGACTGATGACATTAAAAGGGTTTGTTTGTTTGTATGCATGTGGGTGGAGTCCAAAGATTAATTTAAGATTACAAAAAGAAGCAGAGCTTCTCAGACCTAGGATCTTTTTCATAAACGCAACCTCAAAGATAGAGCTGAGCAAGAACTGCAAGAAGACTAAGTCCTCACACAGCAACTGTGATGCCATCTGTCAGTTGTACAGTTGGGTCAGGGTGAGAGAAATCTTTTGAAATAAACTGAGTGTTAGAAACATGCCTCTCTCTTTCCCTTTTTGTTTCAGTTCACTTATTCCGGCAAAGTCTGCAACTGCGTGGTCTGTTTTGAATTTGGAAAATAAATTCTTCTAGCTTAAACTCGCTAACATTAAAAGAAGTTTCAGAATAATGGGCTGACACCAAAGGCATCTTATTCCTTTGTGTTAGCCATCCTCAAAGCTTCTACCAGTTTGATTTTTAAAGACTACCAGATCCTCAATTTCCTCACCCAATATCGAAAGAGTAGAAAAGAGCAAGATTACTCATCTGTGCGGGACAGTTTGAGGATAGGCAATGCAAAGAGGTGTGTGGAAGAAGCATCTTCCAGTGATCACCACTCCCCAGGAGCAGTCTCCAGTATGTGACAGGATAATGGGGGAGTACATAAACCCTGTGGGTCTCAAAGGGGTGTAAGTTAACAACATCATATCAAGTATATGATCAGGTGACAACAGTCACATATAGACCCCAAGCAGACATTCATGGCATGCTACTACTCCAGGTACAGAACAAATTGATGGGAGGGCCTGACATAAAATTTACTTCAGGACTTCAGGATTTTGGGCTGATTTTGGGACAACAGTTCCACCTGTCACTGATAGCCCATTGATGCTAGCAGGTCACATTTTTCATTTATAGGCTCGGTTCTTTGTGTCAGAACACGACAAACAAACTTGTTACTCAATCCCTGCCCATGTGGAAGAGTTAATCCTGAGTCCTTCATCCTCTCTCCCAACCTCTGCCAGACTTTGTTCCCTTTAGAGGTACAAAATCATTTATTACATCACTAGGGAAAAAAAAAAAAAACAACCCAACAACCAAACACCACCACCCTCCAAACAGTTGTAAACAAATCAAATTAAGCTAGCAAACTGAAACACAGCCACATTGCATAAGGAACAGGAAGCAGGCAAAGTGCTCTGCTGAGCTAGTGGTAATACTGCATTGCTAAGCACACTAATCTGGGAAAGTTTGGTTTAATCCTCCTCCCATTTCTTCCTAATCAGCCTTCTCCCTCCCCCAGTACTAATCAGTCTCAAGACTTAGAAGTTATCTGCATTGCCTCAATTGACAGATCCACTAAATTCAGGCAAATTATTTTAACAGGTTTTAATCTATTTCCAAGACATTTTCCCATGGAATACAGCAACATTCACTTATTTTATCCTGAAGTGACTGAAATTCAGTATAGCACAGCAATAGAAAAGCTACTCTACAATCCTGACTGCCTGTCACATCTCTTCCACATTACTTCGACATTTCAGAATTCATCAAGCATTTCTGGAGCGGGAGAGCTATTGATGAGATGATGTATCAGGCAGAAACCCAATAAAATCCTGAACAGAAATCCAAGTATACTAAATTAAGGCAAAATTAACCAGTACTGGGCCTTGCAAATACATTCATTTTCATTAGATGATTTTACTTAGCAGGGAAAACATCATTGCAGCATTAACGTAAAAAAGCATACTAGAAGGAAAGAAGAAAGGACTGTATGCAAATAGGTATCAAGCCATCAGTTATGATTACAGGTGTTCTGAATTTTTTTTCTTTTTTTAACCTTGGCTGGCATGCTAGCCCTAGGAAAAGATTTTTATAAAGTTCACTAACACCAGTTCACATAGATAAGGTAATGGAAGTGGAGTCTGGAATCTAGCATTAATCTACCAGAAATGAAAAAACAACAGATTAAAAAACATTGTTTAATTCTCAAGTTATTTCAGTACCTCACCCTGCCTTCAAATAAGTCAGCAAGAAAACGTCCAAGTGTTATTTTCTGATCTAGTGCCAGAGCAAGGCATGTGATTTTTCTGGGTTGATTCCACCTTCTTCATTATCACCTTTATTCACCAAGCTGTTCACATCATCAGAAGAGAGTATGATTTTTCTGTAACGCATCTGCAATAAAATCTCCATGCCGTTAACCATTTACCAGTGACGCAGTCCATCCTTTTTAGGGTCTCTTTTTGTATTTTTCCAAAATGAACTCTGAGGGCTAATACATTGAAGTCAGAAGATATTTCTATAGACAGTCATCTAACAGAGTCCAGATCTGAGGGCATGTAAAGGATTAAGTTGAGCTGTAAATTAACTTCTAAAGACAGAGAGCTATTCCAGCATGTCCAATTCCAATCCCAATATAATGAAGCTTTCTGCAAAGCTACTTTCCTACTCCAGCTAAAGCTGGCATTTTTAAAACTCTGCAAGTAACCAGCACACAGAACTGCCAAAGGCTTCTTCATGTAAACAAGCAAGATACTGGTAAAGGTATTTATTCATGCACCCTGTATGTGCAGAATGACACGTAATAAAATTTGGCTTACATCTGGGGAAGCTTAATACCTCATAAATGAGAAAAAAAAAAACCAGGTAGGTTGTTGAAAGAGGAGGTCCATGAGGCAGTTGCAGCCTTCTCATCTGTTCAGAACTAGGGAACACATTTACCAGGCACAGCACAGAAAGAACTGGGTCTTGATACAACAGTTTTATGCAGCTCTGTCTACATGTGCGTGTCATCTTCCTATAAAATAGAGTTCTCCAGCAATCTAGTAAATGTTACAGTCCTACAGGCTTAGGTTTGCATATTAAATAGCTTGGAAACATGAACCCAAGGGTGAGAGAAGCTAAGCCTCATCAGGGTGCTCAGGCTGCCCAGCACTTGACAAGATCAGGCTAACATATGGCTTGCCCTGCTGCTGATTCACAGCATGGCATTCAGTCCTCACAAATGTGAATGGCTCGGCAAAGGATCATCTAATAGCTTCAAGAAATAGAAGATACTAGTCAAAACTCTGCTGTAAAACAGCAAAAGCAGCTACAGTAGGATGGCTAGTTCAGTAGGGAAAGAATCTCTTCCGTGTCTTGCAAAATAATTACTATCAGCAGGGCATCCATACATTTATGCCTTCTGGTAGTACTGAAATCTCCAGATCCTGCTTAGCGCAATGTTAACTTGCTTCCAGGCATGGTGACAACTCCAACTTCATAGGTAGTACTAAAAACAACTCCCATGGCTTTGTAAATACATTAGTTCTCATGTGATAATGCTCCACTTACCTCTGTTAGCAACATATGGTGAATATGCCTCAGGAAGTGCAGAGGTACATGGTGCATACTTACAATGAATATGGAACAATAATATATAGGGTATTTCACAGAAGTCAGTGCTGACAACTGTAATTTATTGCAAGTGTTTGTCCTATCTAATACTCTATTGAAGCTTCCCTATGTGGAACTGAAAGTTTACAAAACACTAACTTAGACTTTACTGTTCCAAAAGGTTTTGGGAAAATAAGTCTTATCGTTTGAAAAGGCAACACAATTGTTCCCTCAGACATGAAAAGAAAGCAATTAAAAGAAAAACTGTATCAGTGCGTACTTGTCAGTTTAGCAAGAACTAATTTCAGAATTCTGAACACTTGAGGTTAGCTATGCAACATAATAAATATGAAAATCCATGCATGCCCTAGAGAACTTGACACCTATCTACTGAGTTATAGCCTAGTGAAGTCAATACACAGGAAGATGAAACAAGCAGCACTGTTGAAAAATGCAGACATGAGGTGTCATGAATTTGGGGAGAGAAACAAAATAAAACTAGTATAAAGCATTACCTAAAATAGACCTGGACAGACACAAGCTGTCCTGATACCCATGTAATGTGGTACATATAACCCAAGACCATTCCATAACTGTCAAGAGTTTCCTTAAGAGTCTGGACATAAAAAGGCAGTGAGCCCCAGAGGTTGTTGCTGCTTTGCCTGTGTGACTCTGGAATCACAAGACAACTGCTCACAGAGACCCAGATGCTGAACACAATTACACCTCACAATTCCCATGCTGTTCTCTCTCTGGATATATTGATAAAGGCAACACGGGTTTCTTTTCATTCCTCTTCTGCCATCACTGCTCTTAGTATCTAGACAGATTTGTCAGCAATGAGATGAAACCCTTTTCCAATGACAAAATACTGCATCTTACTTTCCTCTAACCTGCCTAACTGTTTATCCCTTCTAATAGTCAGTAGAGACACAACAGTCTCCTGAGTTTCTAAATGGCATTTTGTTTCAAGTGAAGATCCCAGCTGAGCCATTTCTATAGTATGATGAAGAACTGGAGATTATAGTAAAGCTCTGAAAATAATTTACTATGGCAGTGGGAAGTCAGGAATGTAAACTGGGCACACTTTGCTCATACACCATTGCAGGAGTCTCAGCACACAATTTAAGTAAATGAAGTTTTCTAACAGTCCCTGCTTGCTGCATTACATATTGCTCAGGTAATAAAATGTCCAGAACGACGAACAGAACATTCACAGAAATCAGACAGCAGTAATGCCAGATGCAGCGTCAGGGCTTGCTTGCAAGGAGGAAGAACTACAGGAATAAACTCTGTAAGGAAGATTTCCTCTATAAGACCACTAACGTGGTAACTACTTCAGGGTACCACAGCACAGATGGGAGAACTACAGCAGGAAGTACAATATGCACTCACACGGATGTGGTTTATTTGATGAAGAAATATAAAAATGCTTCACTATATTTACACCCATGGGCTTGCCAGATCAACCAAATCTCCCTCCCCAAGCACAGCTCATACATTTGGTTCCTGTGACTTCTCCTTAATCACAGCATCATACACTGCATCTGCTTTGTAGCATCACAGTCTCTTTTTCACTAAAGAACAACATGTGCAAAATAGGGTCACCACCCCATCACATCTGGTGTGGGTGCCCAAAGAGGTGAAAGCACTGTCCTGATCCTGTACAGCAACCAGGGGCTTGTCACGCATTGAGGGCCTTGCACCCAAAGGCAATCTGCTAGCAATACATCACCCAGCCACAGCCTAGCATTACCGGCTATTGTCCACATCAAGTGGCTCCCGGTGCCTAGGCAGTGTATCCACTGCTACACCCTGCAATGCCTCCACTCTGTGACAGGATGCTGCAGATCCCTCCTTCCACTCTTGGGTTGTGGTTTAACCTCAGCTGGCAACTAGGCACCACGCAGCCGCTCACTCACTCCACCCACCCACTGGGATGGGAGAGAGAATCAAAAAGAAAAATAATAAAACTCGTGGGTTGAGATAAAGACAGCTTAATAGGACAGAAAGGAAGAAAATAATAATAATGATAATAATAATTAAAAAATGTCAATAATACTACTAAAAGAATTAGAATATACAAAACAAGTGATGCACAATGCAATTGCTCACCACTCGTCGACAGATGCCCAGTTAGTTCCCGAGCAGCGAACCGCCCCTCCCAGCCAACTCCCCCCAGTTTATATACTGGGCATGATGTCATATGGTATGGAATATCCCTTTGGCCAGTTTGGGTCAGCTGTCCTGGCTGTGTCCCCTCCCAACTTCCTGTGCCCCTCCAGCCTTCCTGCTGACCGGGCATGAGAAGCTGAAAAATCCTTGACTTAGTATAAACACTACCTAGCAACAGCTAAAAACATCAGTGTGTTATCAACACTATTCTCACACTAAATCTAAAACACAACACTATACCAGCTACTAGGAAGAAAAGTAACTCTACCCGAGCTGAAACCAGGACAGGACAAAAGCAGTTTCAAGTCATTTCAAAGGTGCATTTACATTGTTTACTGAAGCCCATCCCAATGAACGCACCCATCCTAACAATTGCCCTACTGTCCTTAGAAAAATTAAAGGCATGCCAAATGAAGTCCTGTTTGAATACACGTAAGTCTGAAAAGTTAGGTCCCCAGCACCTAGCAGAAACCTGTAGCTTAAAAAATGGGAGGGGAAAAAAAAAAAAAAAAAAGGAATGTTCAAAAAGATTCCTACTTTCCTAAGTGTTTTAAAAAGCTCTGGGCAAATATTTCTCTTTCTCACATTCCTTTCAAATGCACTGATCCAAGCGTTCAGAGCAGCTTGAGCTGTCAATTTACAAACTTACTGCTGCTCTGCACACAAAGCAGTGTTTTGGGACAAATATATGCATATATCCACATGGATAATTAACAGCATGCAGTTGGTACTAATTGCTACTCCCCTGAGACTTTGCACTGCATCCATTCAGAACCATCAACTATTGTTATTTGATCACAAGCTACAGTGGTTTGAATTACATGAAAATCTGAGTTTTCATCACAAGAAACACCAAACTTATACAGTAAACAACTCCAGAAAATCTTGAAAATATGGTTAAGACATCCGGGAAATTTTAAAGTTCAGAATGTAGTTAGGAAGAAAATATGATTAACGTTTTTTAAACTGTGATAAATGTTTTGAGGGGGCATAAACCCCGATTTTTCAGTACTGTGGACTGGTACAACCCACTGCTGTTTTGTCCAACTGCCATGACTGTGATTCCAGCCATTTTTACGGTCATTGCTTCAAAGTAGGTCACTGACTGTGATTCCTATTTTACAGATAAAGAAATCAGAGCAGGGGATGACAATGACTTTGTAAAGACAAAATTTAAGTCAGGAAAATAAAAAGGCAAATTCAGAACCTGGCTTCTCAATACTCTCAACTTTTACACTCTCTCTACTAAATCTCGTTCCTTCTCAAAATGAAAAGGGTTTGTAGCACTTCCTAATATGCTGCTACTGAGGCCCAGACAACATGTCTCCTAACAACACATCAGCAAAAGTTGATTTTCTCTCAAGTTGTGATTAGGCAACAAAGAAATATTACACATAGATTTTTCTTAACTGTCCATTTATGTTTAGTGGGCAATTTAGCATTACACTTCTCTTTCTACAGCAATTGCAATCATAAAATTTTGTATGAAGGTGTGTGCCTCTCAAAAATTGAGGGCGAATTCAGTCAGAAAGTGTGTCTTCCTTTGAAATATTCAGAAATGGCTCCTGGAAAGGATATATTGATATTTGCAAAGCTCGGTAAAATTAGTCAGAAATCAATGTTAGCCTATAGAACACCACCATTCTCTTGGGAATTAACCACCATATATGGCTCCATTAAATATTTCCATTAATTTTTATTTTAAAAAAAAAAATCAGAATTTTGCCCCAATTTTAGCATATTCTTTTAGGTCTCATGCAAAAATTTCAAGACTTTGTAAAGCATATATAGGAAAAAAAACCACAAAAAGTTTCAGTTTTCTTTTCCGCTTACATAATTAATATGATCTACTTATGCTTTCTTGTTACTGCAATGTCATTTTTTTGCCACTACTGGATTCTGAGAACACAAACCCAAACTGAAGTCACAATGTGAAGTCACAGTGATTCCCAAGGAATTTAGCAGAAGCAGCAACACTAAGAACACTAAATGCTGAGCCAGTGTACTTGGTAAAGTCCCTAACACTGGCCACTAAACCTGACCTTTCCTAAGTCAATCATAGTGTAGGGTGCCCTCCTCCACATCCTTACCAAGCTTAACTTCAAAAAACTGCTATGTGCCTCCCATCCCAAAATGGCATCAAACTCTGATGAGGTATTTCAAGGAACACATCCAATATTCACAAGTGACTGTATATTTAGATTAAACTACAGCAGGAAGTGTACAGGAAAAAAGTGGCCAAGAACTGCTGGGAAAATGAAGTAGACTCAGTACTACTGCAAAGTACAGATGGGTAAATGCGCTGAGACAGTGAGAAGAAAGAGGAAATGTCATAACTGTGGGGCAATAGAAATGGAGAAGGCTAAAAACTGAGATAGAAAGCAA
The DNA here is from genome assembly GCF_018139145.2 of Gymnogyps californianus. NCBI lineage: Eukaryota > Metazoa > Chordata > Aves > Accipitriformes > Cathartidae > Gymnogyps > Gymnogyps californianus. The sequence goes on from NC_059471.1 coordinate 157,770,077, forward strand.
GAAGCAAACAAAAGCAGACAAAGCATTTTTTCAGAATCACAGGCCAGAGTAACCGCTTCCTAAAATGCCATCCTAAAAAGGCATCAGCAGGGGAAAGGGACACGTAGTCCACAAGCTGGACACTTCATAATCAAACCATATTTATCCTCTGATTTCCTTCTTTCATCCATCTCAATCCAACCTGCTCTTTGGTCTCAGACTTCTACCATCCAACATGCCCACACTCTTGCTACTCTTAAAGCTCAGTGACTCTACCAAAATGCGCATCATTGACTTTCAGTGCTGATTTCAGGTCACCTCTCCAGCCCCCGGCTATGTGCTGTATTGTTTTCTAAGTATCTAAGCTGCACTGTAAGCCTCTGATTGCTCTGCATTTGCACAAGATCCAGGACATGAAGACTCTGAAGCTCTCCAAAGCTGGATCTTCCAGGTGTAGGTAGCTAGATCCTGGGCAGATGGCTCTTCCAAGTCATACCATCAGTCACCCAAAAGAGCAATCCCACCAAATGGACATACACTTGCAGTAGTTTTATCGCTGAACTGATTCCTGATAACATAAGAATCAGGCACTTGGTCTTCCAGTAAATTCAAAATACCCCCATTCTCCTCATCTCTCTGTGTCCTCTGATTTACTGGTTTAAGAATAGAAAAGCTGTTGTTTCTAAGGAACTCGGGTATCTAACCTACATAAATACTTGCAAAAGTTCCAGGAGATACTGTGCATGTCTTTAAAAGACTTAGACGTGGCATTTTGAAATATCTGGTTTCACGCACATGGGAATCTTAGCTTTACTGAAAATCACTCAGATTTACAATATATTTTCCAAAGCACTGGATATGATTTACAAGTTTTACTTTCAAAGGGATTTAGTCATCTAGGTCATGTAAGTACCTTAGAAAGTGTTATTTTTTTCTGCTCCTGCTCCCATATTTTTCACACTGACTACTTTAGGTACTCAACTTCAGTATGACTCAAAGTGTACATCTGCTCTGTAATCAATGGACACAGACAGTTCCTTCCAAATGGTGAGTCACAGCATCTAAGTTAGATGCCTAAACTCAGTGTGAATACCTATCTGTGTATTGCGTCTACATTTAGGCAAGCAATTCTGTCAAGGCTGGCCTTCCAATGTACCATAAGGTAAGGACATACCACAATTTTTCTTTCATTGTCTGGAGACAGACAAAGCAGATAAGATTTTTTTCACGCATACGACTTTTCTGAACATCAAGGCAGGAAGGGGCTGAGCTATCAGATTGAAAACACCCACAACTCCTCTTAAACCACAAGAGGTGCAAGTACTCGGCAACTTTCATGTAAATAACAGCATCATAATAGCAATTTATCTTCTACTCCACATTGAACAAAAGAAACACAAATGAAAAATTACCTGAGCACCATAGACTCGTTGCATTGCCTGAAGCAACTGGTTTGTATATTCAGTGAGGGTTCCTGCATCTTCTTCAAATACACTGAGCAAAGACCGCGTCTTCAATAAAAGAAAAAAGGCAAATGGTTTTAGTCCTGAGTGAAAATATTAAAAAGAATCACAAACAACTGCAAATAGATGGTAGCAAAAAATACAAATCAATCAGAAATAATAAGTCTTTAACTTTGCATGACTGTTTATTCAGAATCTCAAAACATGGAGAAATTAGTTCTTCTACTATGGATAGGTAAACTGAGGCATAAGGAAGCTAAGCGATAAAATGCTATGGCCAAATGCTGACTCCCAGTCGCTTGCTCTAACTAACAGACATCCCTTCCAACATAATCAGGAATGTAAAAAATCCTGAATATCTGCCTGCTGACTACAGTAATCCAAACCACGTTAAGGACTCCGGGTCAAACACCACTGCTCGCTCACTTTACTTCTCTAACGTCAGACTGCATTAAAAGCACCCCTTTCCATGAGATAATTTACAGAGTATTATTCACTCTCAACTGTCTTGAGCAACTCTTAAAGGGCCACTGCCAAAGCTAGCTGACGTAATCGGACCAAACAACTGAGTGTTCATCTACAACAACAGGCAGAGAAGTATACACCCACTCAGAGATACCCTGTACCTTCTCCATTCTGCTAGCTCATCCTTGTCAGCAAACGGGAGGAAAAAAGAGCATAATGACTTGTGTTATCTTAAAGACATGAATTCCCTTGGTTTGTTTTGGTGGAATCATCAGGAACAAAGAATTATGTTGCTGACACAGCTCCTGAGATGGGAAACAAAGATATCTCAGAATAATGCCAAGCTCCAGAATTTGCTAGATCATGACAATACTGAAAGAGGGAAGGCTGTCCCTTTAACAAAGTCATGATCCATCCTTAGTCTTAACTTTGGTAAATCCAATCTATTTGATGCTAACTGGCAATGTCTTTCCATCTGTACAGCTAACTTACATGACATTAATTAGTTTCATCTGCTTACGTGAAGGGCACACATAAACTCCAGTACTTTCATAATCATGTCAGTCCTGTAACAGAGCAAGTGCTTTATCTATCCTCCCATTACAGGAATCTCTACTGAAGTATACAGTTTCGAATCTGGGAAATTTACTTCAAAGATTTAAGATAAAGTTGTTCCACTGCTTTAACAGAAGGCACGTGTACTTCCCCAAGGCATTTATTCTTCTCTGCAAAACTCTCTGCCCAGACTTTATGTTTCTCCTGAAAAACTCAAAATCAGCATCCTTCAAGAACACTGTCCTAAGATTAACTATCATTTCATCTCTGCCAGGAAGTATTTAAGCCAGAAATTAGTGTCACTCAGTGGTTAAAGTACATGACTTGGGAGTCAGTCCTTGGGTTCTGTTCTAGACATTGCACAGGAGTACTTCCATACTTTGAGTAACAATAAAGCTCTCAACATTTCAGTCTGCTAACATGCTAAGCTGCTACAATACTTCCTACCTTAGAGACACTGGCAGTCAATGCAATTGGGAACCTAGTTTGAGATCTCAGCATGTAAGGAGATATGTAATACAAAGGACTGATTTCAAATAAAGAGAACATAAAAACCAAAGAATGGAGAGAAGGCCAAATCAATGAAATGGATACCAAGAACCCAAACGTATAAAGGACCTTTGTGCAGAACTTCCCTACAAGGACAGTGGCATGATTTTGAGAGTTTTCCACACTAAGCTATTATTTCAGTAATTGAAAACATACTGCTTTTCAAAAATATCTGGTTTTAAATGTTTTATATTCAATGATGCATTAAAACAAGCAAAACTAATGTCAACAAACTATCTTCTATCTATACAGTGCCCATCTTGTTTTGTGTTACAACAGCACATGAAATGCACAGGCTATAAAGATGGTTAAAAAATAAATCTAAGGAAGGCAAAAATGATAAAACTTGACACAATGTTTATCAAGACAAACCTCAAGCCAAGACTAAAAAGTTATAAAGAAATTGCCTTAAGTAGGCAACAAATCACACATTTCTGCATGCTGGAAAAGGTTTCCAAACACAGGAATGTCAGCTACATTAATAAATCTTAGTGAATTTTTGCAGGTTCAGTTTTTCAGATGTCTAAATATGGGTTGAGGTAGAACAGCTCTGGGAAATAATTTCTGAAAGTCTTGGCCTCAATTATTAGCACATTGTTCAAAAATATTAAAAACAATAAATGATTCAAGCAGTTTGGAAGTTATTCTTGGAAACTTTTATATTTAAGAACACCATTTTAAAATCACTGCAACAAAATACCAGCATGTGTATATTTGCATTGTTGCTGTTCTGACAAATTCTGGAATAGCAGCTAATGCTGCTGAAATAAACCAGTAATCCAAATATTAAGCTAACATTTAGGAGGCCTCATTAATAGCACCATTATCTCGGCTTCTGGAAACATAGGAAAAAAATTTCTACTTTCATGTAAATATTCCCCTTGGTTTTAGCATGACTGCTTACGTAAATTTCTCTCCTATTTTGTGGCCAAACACTTCAAAATTAAGACACTTCTTATGGCCTTTTTCAGCCAGTGCTTGGAGACAAATCAAGACAAAAGTACAATATTGTTGGGGAGAGAGAAATCAAGTTTCAGAAAACTGATGAAGAAATAACTTTGGCCTAATTCTCTTCTGTCTTGCACATAATTTACATACTTCACAGAGTTTATACAAAGTGAGGTTATAGCCTCATTTTACCATCCCTTTGCATTACCGTAAGTGACTGCGCAGGGCAGAGGAGAATCAGGTCACTTTATGCAGAATTAAATGATCCCATAAGCTGCTATGCTGTAAGTTCTGTGGGACAGAGACTGCCTTTTTGCTTTGATCTTGTAGCACCCAGCTCACAGAGGGACCCTGTTGCACTGTGAATCTAAAGGTGTCCCCAAGAAAAAAAGTAATAAAAATATAAGAGACTGAAAAAAAACCCTGTTTCCTTGCATGAAAAAATAGACTTTAGCAACACTGGACCATTATAAAAATTAAACAATGCCCCTCCATCCCAAAGTTGTAGGACTTGAACAAAAAGTAATGACCAAATCAAGCCAAAACATCCTGCAAATACTCAATTTATGCACAGCCTGGTATTTCCAGTAATTGCAAAGGAGATGTTAACAGCCTTCATTTCAGCTCAAAAGAAAGATGAAGACCTCAAATTCAATTCAGTGCATTGTTCAGCTGCTTTCAGTCAGTGTTACATTTTTAATCATTGAAGGAAGTGTTGACTGAAGAGGTAAATGAGTTCACTTATCCTGCGTGCCAGGTTCTTCAGCTCCAGAATGCAGTGGGAAGGTTAATACTAAAAATGTTAATAACTGCTCATAATAAATCTAGCACATTTTGGTAAACTGTGGAACACAGAACAGTTCAGGCTGGCAAGGAACTCTGCAGGCCACCTTGTCCAAACCCCTGCTCAAAGCAAGGCTGACTTTGACATTACGTCAGGTTACACAACACTTTTTCCAGTCGAGTTTTGAAAATCTCCAAGGATGGAGATTCCACATATGCCATATCAAACAGATGATGAAAATCATTCTTACTAGGATGGGATTTCATGGAATCACTGAAAAACAGGATAAGAAGAGGTGATCAAGATGAGCCCCAAGACTCATTAAGTCCTGACAGGTGCATGTCCAATCTTTCCTTCAAAATGTCTCACAACAGACTCCGTAACACCTTTCAGTAATCTGCTCCACAGCTTACCTGTTCATTCCTCCTCCTGACCCATCAGCAGATGAGTTAGGATTACAACACAGGGCTACTTGGGAGCAGGATTCACGCTGATCCACCCTGCCCTCCCTTCTTCTTTCCCTGCTTCACCGATTACTATTGTATCTGTCTGCACCACGCTTTGTCCTCAAGTGCACCTTCCCCACCTCTCTGTGAAGTTTCCACTCTTTCCCCTTCCCTCTACTTCTCTCTTCTACCCAAACTTCCCTCCTTCCATCCTCCTTTCGCAGTTCTCAAGGCCTCACACCTCTCTGCCCCCTGAAAACATCACGACATGGTATGTTCTTCGCTGTGGGGTTTCCACGGTCCTCAGGGGTCACTTCTGCAGCTGCATTGCATCATGGCTCCCAGCAATGGGGCACAGGGCGCTACACTGGGCTGGGCACAGTGCTGGGATAAGGGTAGAAACATCCTCCCCTGCCTGCAGCTGGGAAGGAAAGGGCGGCAACTGCCCGTCCTTGTTTCTTGGACTCCTTCAGAAGGAGGTCATCTTCAGTAGGATCTACCTCACCTCATCTATCCTCACGGGAAGCCCCTGTATCTGAACTACGGCCCTTGGGACCCCTCACCACGGGTGGGGAGGAGCAGGCACGCTGGCGGTGACATTCCTTCAGCCTACTTTTGTCACTGGGGCCAGGTGACTCACAGCACAGAAGTCTCCCTTTCCCTCAGGGACCTCGGGGGAAGCCAGGGCACGGAGCCATGCCCACCTATCCTTCCCCAACACACCTCACCTCTTCAGGGCAACCCTTACAGCCAGCGAGCGCACACCAAGACAGGACAGTGTGAGGAAAAAGCCAAAGGAAGGGTTTCTCTGACAGAGGTGAGGAGAAAGGGCGCTGTGCCCCGGCCTCCTCACACCCTGCCCCTCCTCGCTAGGGTGCCGCCCTCTTCCCCGGTGGCCCCCGGGCGCAGACACGGCCTTTTTTTCCCTGACAGATGCCCATTAGGAGACCAAAGCCTTCCCCCGACGCCACACAGGTGCCGTTTACCTGCTTCACAGCATCCCTGCTCCCCGACGGCTCCGACAGGCGAAGTCACCCTGACCCACTTCTCCGCCCGTCGGGAGCCCGCTCTGCTGCCCCGCCGCCCTGCCCTCCTGCACCGCCTGCTGACACCCCTCTCCCCGCCGCGGGACGGCTGCTCCCCGGCCCTCCCGAGGTATCAACTCCCCACCGCCCCGGCCGGACCCAGAGGGCTGCCCGCCGGCACCGTCAGCTCAGGTGCGTCACACCGGCGGGCCCGGGCGGCCGGGCTCTCCCCCGGCAGCGGCCGCGGCGCGGCTGCGCCCCCCGCCCCGGCTTCGCCCCTGGCAGCGAGCCGCTACCTGCGGGCTGTCCTGCAAAGCCTCTTCCAGGAGGAGTTTGTCGACGGCGGGCATGTTGGCGCTGCGGCGCGGCTGGGCGCAAGGAGCTGGGTGCGCGGCGGACGCCCGCTGGCACGCCCCGGCGGCGGGGCTCGGCGGCGTCCCTCCCCGCGGGGGCGGCCGCGGCTCTCCGCGGGCAGCGGGGCACGGCGGCTGGCTGGCTCCGCTGGCGGGGTGGGGGCGGCAGCCCGGGGCCGCTCACTCCTCCCAGTTCCCGTCCGCCGGAGGAAGCGAGTCACGGGGAGGGCCGGCGGCAGGAGGGAGCGCGGCAGGCGGGGGGTGGCTTCCTGCCGCCATTAACTCCTCGGGCCTGGCCGGCGCTGCGGCGACCTTGCCCGTGGGGACGGAGGCCCCAGATGGAGGGCGCCCCTTCCCCTCCTCCCCCGCTGCGGGTAGCAGGGGCTGGAATGGCCTCCCGCAGTCCCGCTCTTGGCTGCGTCCCCTGGACAGTAGGGTGGCGGGAAGGGGGATGCAGCAGGACGGTGCGATCCCGCCTCAGCTGAGGGAGACCTCGCTGGCTGTGAGGGGGTGTGGGTGTGATGGAAATGAGAGGAAGATCGCATCCTCCAGCCTAGGCTTGTGGGGCTTGAGGACCTCCAGCTGTGGGTGAGCCCTTTGCTGTGCCCTTCGGGGCGTCGCGGCTCTCCTCAGGTGCATCGCAGGGCTGCGGGCTGCTGGCAGGGTCAGCCAGGCTACCGGAGCCCCAGGTGGCTCAGAGAAGCACTCCTGGGCCTCCGCCACTTTCTAGGACCAGTGCAGCCGCTGGCTAAGATGGGCCTGCTTACGAGCGGCCCTCATTTGTGGCATCTGCATTCATTATCATTTATGGGCAACTCTGCAAGTGAAGTTATGGGACCGCAGGGGACCCCAGGCAGGTCAATCCCCACTCAGCCATATCCCTACACTTGGGGGGTTAGAAGGGATGCATTTTAAGTTACTGGTCCTTCATGTACAAAGCCATGTTTTTATTACTGTCTCACTTCTGTCTTAATTGCATTGGATAACTTCAGCATTTGGACATTAATTCAGATGCTTAGTTGAACAAAGCTACTGTTTTCAAAGTAGGCAGAGTCTTGCTTGATCCATGAGTATTTCATTATGTTCACATTTTTGAAGGGTGGCCACTGCTTTTGAATGCCTCAGTTTCTCTAAAAGTCCAGAGTTACTCATCTGCAGATCAGTTGCTTTGTGGTTGTCAGCTGTAGCTTTTGTTGTTCCAGTGTGGCTCGAGACAAAAATGGAGATACTCAAAACCAGAATCCCATTTAAGAAAAAAACATTTCTGAAGAGTTTAGGAAGAATCCTGCCAATTAAACAGAATATGCAAACAAAAACATTGGCTGTAAAATGATGTTATCGTATTTGAAGAAATTCGACAGTCTTCAGATAATTCATGTTGCTGCCCTCTTTTAAAAGAAGAAAAATAATTTTTAAAAAGATGCAGCTTGAGTGGTAAAAGAACTCCAAACATTAGCATTGGCCTGCTTTGCCATTATGGTAAGTGCCTGCTCTTTGCATCTAAATCCCAGTGGATTTTTCCACTTCTGTCATTCTTAAACAATAGTGAACATTTTATATGGCAAGAAAGGTGATTGCTAAAACAAATTTTTTTTGCTGATTAAAAGACTGTACACAAGCAGGTGGCCTTAGGAGGTTTTGCAGATCAGCTGGATGATTGTTTGCTTTAATTATGTTCGAGAAATGATCATTGAACCCTGTAATTTTGGCTAAGGTATTTCTGTGGGTCTGACATTGATTGGTATTGCTTCTGAAGCTCATGATAGGACCTTTAACCCAATGTGCCAAGCCTGCCTTGGTATGACTCTGCTCCACCGGTCCTGAAGCTGGACTCCCTGTTCCAGGCCCTTGAATAAGAAGAGAGTTCTCACGTTCAGTCTGCTTTTCCTGCCTGAAAAAAGACACTGAGCCATAATAAAAATCACTGGCTAATACCAAAAATACCAAGTATGACTGTATATATTTACATAATGAGAAAACAAAAATAGATATGGCTTTATCATAATAATGTTGTTTCAGAGAATTTTAGAATGGTGGAAAGAGGTCAGAGAAATTTTTTTTTCCCTACAGAATATGAAGTAAGACACTAAGTAGGCATTAGACTTCAGAATCCATGACTGCTTCTGAGCCAATTTTGTCAGTCTGTGTTAAAGTCTTATTTTTCTTTCTTCAGAGATTTTGAAAACATTATTTGAAATTGACTGAGGAAGAGAAGACCATGCTTTATCAGATTTTCTGTATCTGTTAAAGTAGCTTCAGGGCATTTTTTAATATTTCCCAAATACTTCTGTTACAACTCTGTCCTTTTCTTTCCCCCTCTAGTCTTGAAGTAGTTGCAACAGCTCTTCCCCATTTGGTTGAAGTATTTCCTTCACCAAGAAAACATCAGTGTGGTTTGTGTTTTTATTTCACATTGTCTTCCCTCCCAAGAGCTATAACCTTTAAGGTCTTATCTTATTCTCCTTGATGGCTTTGTTTAGTCTAAGGTTCAAGTGTGGAAGCCTGTTGTCATTCCAAAATTGAGGATAGCTATTTCCAGAACAGGTTCTACTAGTTTTATTTAAATAAAACAAAAAGCACTGCAGCAACCACTGAAGGGTGACACTTTTACTATCTGTCATTCTTTGTTGCATCATTCCTTATGCAGCTATAAACTTGGTGGATTGCTTATTTATAGTGATCAAAACATTTTTATTGAACTTTCCCAATACAGTCCAGGTGGTTTTGAATTAAAAAAAAAAAAAATCTTGCCTACTAATAGTTGAAATTACATTCTCCTTGTATTACTGATAATTGCAATTAATTTCCCAGTCACCTAGTTTTATTCAGTCTCAAGAATTATTCTTCAGTCTTGGTAACTCCAAATAATGTTTCTAAAATAATTAAAATAACCCATAGTACTACCACCAAACATTTCAACAATTTATTTATACAACAGTAGTGATATTATAAAAAAATTAAGTACCTTTGTGTATAGGCCGACCTTTGGGTAGGGGGTGTCTAAGCCTTTGACACAAGAAGACGCCGTCTCTGGGTTTCACGGGTTTCCATGCATGGCACCAGTGCTGCAGCACTGGGCTGCCAGGCCTAGGCAGCACACTGGAAGCAGCCTGGCCAGTCCAGCTCCAGGTGGCATGCTTCTAGGGCACTCTGCAGTACCTATGCTGCATCGGGTACCCAAGCCAGCTTCTTCAGAGCTGTCTCAGTAGCTTTACTTTGCACAGTATATTATCCCCCTCTGGAAGAGAAGTGGCATGGCATTTATCTTGTCGTGTGGTCCAAGAGCTGCTCACTTGTCCTGGTTTTGGCTGGGACAAAGTTAACTCTCTTCTTCGTAGCTGGTACAGTGCTGTGTTTTGGATTTAGTGTAAGAATGATGTTGATAACACACTGATGTTTTAGTTGATGCTAAGTAGCGCTTATCCGAAGTCAAGGACTTTTCAGTTTCCCGTGCTCTGCCAGCAAGCAGTTGCACAAGAAGCTGGGAGGGAGCATAGCCGGGGCAGCTGGCCTGAACTAGCCAAAGGGATATTCCATACCATGGAACGTCATGCCCAGTATATAAACAGAGGGGAGTTGGCTGGGAGGGGTGGATCGCAACTGTGGCATCAGTCAGCGGGTGGTGAGCAATTGCATTGTGCATCACTTGTCTTTTCTTGGGTGTTATTTCTTTTTTTGTTGTTGTATTCTTTTTCATTACAATTATTATTATTCTTAGTAGTGTAGTTTTATTTTTACTTTAGTTATTAAACTGTTCTCATCTCAACCCATGAGTTTTACTTTTTTTCCTTTCCTCCTCCCCATCCCACTGGGAGTGGGGAGGGGGAAGTGGCTGCATGGTGCTTAGTCGCTGGCTGGGGTTAAAGCACGACATCACTGCTCTGAGCAGCGCTAGCAGCGGACTAACAACACTTCAGCTCCTGTCGTCTAAATCCAGGTATTGAATGCAATACTCGGTTACTACAAAAAGTCTTGCTAGTGAAAAAGCACTCTGATAGCTATTCTTCAAAGTCAAATTTAATGGGAACATTGTACATGTGGAAAGAGAACAGGGAAACAGCAGACGCAGTACCTAGAATCAATCACTTGAATGTTCAAAAAACCTGTCACGGCAGTATGAACTGAGCAGGAGAACACTTCCAGTAAGCAGTCCAATTAATTTTTATGTGCGTATTCTGTAGCCTACAGATGACTTGATTATGTTAAGATGAATGCCTCTTAGAATGTGAAAACTTAAGGTAAAAACCCTGGAATGGCCAAAACGAAATCGATACATACTGCTTATAAAACTAATAAAAATTAATAGTATCAAATAAAATCAATAAATAATTGAGCATTGAGTATCAAATAAAATCAATAAATAATTGAGCATTGAGTATGAAGTAATTCATTGCATGAACTAATTGTACTGTTTCTAAGAAAAGATGGTGCTTCCTTCCAGCAAAAGCCTGAATGTAGCCCAAAAATGTCATAGTTGAGAGAATGAACAATTTCAACGGAAAGAAGAAGAAAGTTTGGATTGGTCTGTAAGCTTGAGATTTGTCTGCTATATGAATCTCTTGGCAAAGTGATGTAAAATCTTCCAGTACTACTGCAGTTTTGCAGAAATTAGTGCATCTTCAAACTTGAATTTGGGGTTTTACGTGTGACAGTCTTGTTCCTGTTTGAGGCTGGTCAGGAATATCCCTTGGTAACTTGCCAGTCAAGTGTGGTCCTCCCCAGACTGCCTTTGCTTACGTGACAGAAGGGACCACAGCGTGAGGTGGGAGCTGGGGACTGTGCCTTCTGCAGGACTGGAGGGTCTCAGTGCCACGCTTCCAGGTTTGCCCAAGTGCTTTTCCACCTAACTGCCCAGCGCCAGCTCAGAGCTGGAAGCAGCAGTGCTGAACCTGGACAGTGCTGTCTGTGAGTTAATAAGCCCTGCCAGCTTTAATTGGCCTGTTTGGAAACAAGGCAGCTGTTGTGCATCCATAGCATAATTTATTTCCAAATTTGATAATCCACCCAGTATTAATGGAGAGCTGACTATAATTATTTTTTCTGGTTAGACTAGTTACAGAGTAAGTCATATTGCATTGTGCTTTCTTTCTCATATGTTCCATTATAACTTTAAAGAACATATTGCGTTATACTTCCTTTTTGGCTTCATACCTTATACTTTACAAGAAATTTCTGAGCAGTAGTGTGCTAGTCACATGTTTGCTAAGTCAGCTGAGTCTATTTATGCATTTAACACAGTGTCTAATATTCTTATTCTTCTTCGTGCTCAGTGACAAAGAAATCTTTGAACTACGAATGACTTTCAGAGGTGTAATAATTTAGCCTCAGTTGTGCAGCTGTCCCGCATAAGTATAGAGGGTATGTTAAATGATAGTAGCAATAAATCACTTCATATTAATTCTTTACAAGTGAAAGATTTGAAAAAGAATCTCACTACTCTCACTCCCAGAAGCATCCCAAAACAATTTTTAATAGTATCTGAAGAAATTACTGGTTAAATTAATAATAGGGCATCTAATGTACAGGAGAGCTCTTGGACACATAGAGGAGTATCTTGTGATTTTGTGTATGACCCGCAAGATAATACCAGGCTGAAATAAAATTCCATTGAAATTATTAATTGCCATGTAACCAAGATCTCATGCTCTTTGTTTTAACGTAAAACACATGGCTTTGTTTATTGCCATTAAACACACTAGTAATAGGCCAGAATGGTTATGCACAGATGTACTTGCTAGTGGGATGGATCGAATTAAAATCTGTTTGAAGGTGGAGGGTGTAACTGCCATCTTTAATTTCATGTAATTTAAGGACAATTACATTCCCTCATGTAACCAAGTATAGCAGCAGCCTCCATCCAGATCCAGAATAAGAATATGGTTTCAAAAGCCAGAGTCTCTGATGACAATACTGGCTAGAGGTATTGCCACCACTTCCCCTGTGTCTGCCTCTGCCCTGCGGTGCATGGCCTCCGGTGGTGTTGGCACGACTCTTTGTTTGGGAGCCTGCCTGATGAAGGGCATCTGGTTTAAGAGTTTCCCTTTGCTTTGCAAGGAACAGGAGCAGAGAGTGAGTGGTTTGTCGGTAGGGAGAAGTATTGAAATATTTTAAGCTAATATTATTAACTTTTGTCTACAGTTTTTGCAGTGCTTGGGCAAATGTTAAGATACAGGCTCCTTTCTCTTTTTAGCTGTGCTTTTTGTAACATATGTTGCTCCTTAGCCTAGCAGACACTTCCCTATTTCAGGTGATGGTCCAGTGGAGTTCGGGGATATCTGAGGGATAGTGAAAAATCTTACTGTGAAATACAATAAGTAACAGAAAGAATAATACAAGTGCTTCGTCAAAGAAATGTGCGTGTGCTGTGATTCTGTAGATTAGAATAAGAGACCTCTAATGCCTGGCATATAATTGTTTTATGAAATGCTAATAAGTAACCTGTTAGGTATAAAGGTTACCAAAGGTCAGAATACCAGGTTGCAAATGCAGGCTGGATCCGCAGGTAGGACTGTCAATTTAGTGTCAGAGGGAACACTGACTCAGAGCCCTTCTTTTATAGTCTTTAAAACACAACATTGATACAAATATTGCAGGTAAATGCACTTAATGTTGTCACTGTGTCTAAAGCCAGCTTTCAGCCTATTTTTTTTATCATATCATGAGATCACCTGAACCAACCAGGCCCTGCACTCTTGTGTTTCCTTTTGAACAACAGAATTGAAAAGTTCATGTTGTCTTAACTCTGATCACTCCCTTTGATTCACCTTCCCTTGGCATCTTTCTATGGCTGCTTAGGGTAAAAAAGCTGAACGATGAAGTCATAACACTTACATATAGCAGGACATACCCTAAGGCCTATTAGAAATCCACAGAAGTCTACTAGCATTATTATATCCCTTTTGGCCTTCCTGCTTGCTGTTCGGGCTCTTTTTGTTCTGCGTACATAGTGTAGCACAAGGGGGTCCTGGTCCATAACTGAGGCTACTGCAGACTGCAGAGGCCCCAAACAGCTCTCCTGGTTGCTTCCCCCTTGCGTGGAGCCTGCCTGCGCTGCCCAAGGCAAAGGCAGAGCAGGACGTGGTGGTGCAACAGGGTGTCATTTTGTGTTTTTAGAGAAACAGCAGAAAACCCTGATGATACAGAGATGATAATATCATAAGATACAAAGATGATACAGAAAGCAATAAGGAAACTCTAGACAGCGCCCAAATGGCCACTGATACCACAATCTGTTTGTTTCCTGAAGGGGAGTGACTCCTCTGGGCCGGCTGCCAAGGCGGTGTCACAAACACATGTACACAAGCAAGTGCTGGCATACCAGAAAAATACGCTGTTGCGTCGCTGCCCAGGCAGAAGGTTTGGACACCCCCAGTCTAGCACAGCAGGAACCATCTCGCCGAGCTCTGTGTTCCTCCACGGCGCTCAGATGCTTCCAGCTTCGCAAGATCAGACGTTCCCAATTTTTCTTCCTGTGACGGCCACTTAGAAGTTCTGCTGCTGTCTGGAGAAAGCCAAATACTGGAGACCTTTTCCTGTCATATGACTGGACCTACTGTTGCAAATGCAAGGCTTGCCAGACAGCCAGAAGTGCACAGCGTGTGCACTGAGACGCTCCATCCAGCATTGCTGCTGGCAGCAGGATCATCACCCTGGCACGCTGGTGGCTTGCTCTCATGGGGGCCAGTCAGGAGTACAAGGGGAGCAGAGATTTGAATTATTATAGTAGAGGTTGCAAGCCACGTATTGTTATTACCTTTCATAGCGTTGTAGCTCTTAGAGTGTCTTGTCAGAGATGCGCTGGTCTTACAACACGGGTAAGAGCACAGCCCCTAGGAAGGCCGGCAGCAGGGCCAGACTGCCGCTGTTAGCAAAATAATTCTTCCAGTTGGCAAACCTCTCTCAGTGCGCTTGCGAAGTTTTTCCAGGATAAAGGCCACCGTGAGCAAGGTACAAGCAAGATGAATTATTCCACCAGGCCACAGGCAGCTTGCTGGCTATAAACTGCCCACCTTATGTGGCTGTTTGAGCACCTCACATCAACTGCAGAGTTTGCTTTGCAGCAGAGAAGCTGGCCTGCTGTTTTTCTTTCCACCGTGTGATTTGCAATGCAGGCAGGTTAGCTGTAACGTAACAGGTAGCCCTGTAACGATGCTGTATGTTACCTGTGCACTTGACTACCTGGCTCCAGTCTTGCAAACATAGAAACTTGGGTTTAGCCTGTCAAATTCCTGGAGATTAATTGGGCATATAAATGTTGGCTGGATCTAGAAATAGTTTTCCAGTTGTCCTGGTTTCGGCTGGGGTAGAGTTAATTTTCTTCCTAGTAGCTGGTATAGTGTTATGTTTTAGATTTAGTGTGAGAATAATGTTGATAACACGCTGATGTTTTTAGTTGTTGCTAAGTAGTGTTTATACTAAGTCAAGGATTTTTCAGCTTCTCGTGCCTGGTCAGCAGGAAGGCTGGAGGGGCACAGGAAGTTGGGAGGGGACACAGCCGGGACAGCTGACCCAAACTGGCCAAAGGAATATTCCATACCGTATGACATCATGCCCAGTATATAAACTGGGGGGAGTTGGCTGGGAGGGGCAGATCGCTGCTCAGGAACTAACTGGGCATCTGTCGGCAAGTGGTGAGCAATTGCATTGTGCATCACTTGTTTTGTATATTCTAATTCTTTTAGTAGTATTATTGTCATTTTATTATTATCGTTATTATTATTTTCTTCCTTTCTGTCCTATTAAGCTGTCTTTATCTCAACCCACGAGTTTTATTATTTTTCTTTTCGATTCTCTCCCCCATCCCAGTGGGTGGGGGAGTGAGTGAGCCGCTGCGTGGTGCTTAGTTGCTGGCTGGGGTTAAACCACAACACCAGTTCTTTCAAATTCATTTATGGTAACACATTGCTTATCCTTGTTTTCCTTTCACTTTTTAAAAACAGAAAGTTTAGTTCAAGGGTCACATACAGTCATTACCTTTAAATACTTTGTAAACATAAGTGCTGACAAGATCCTAGGTCAGCAAGCATCTGTCTTTGTGAAAACCATGAAGCGTGCAGACAACATGTACAGCAGACAGAGTCAATAGGACCGAATAATATACATGAGTTTTTCTTAGAGGGACCAATGGTTCCTAATCAGTTCTTCACCTTCTCAAATCAAACCTTTATGAAATAAAAAAGCCCCAAGCAGAACAGCAATGCATATCTGTGACTGGGAGAACGTGAATAATAATGCAATGGAAAATGTTCTTGTCAGCATTTAAACTAACTTAATTGCTTTGAAAGCAATCTATGACAAAAGAAAAGTCTCCAGAGTTTTTCAGCCCTTGCCTGAACAGAACTGCTTGTGCATACAGTACTTCAGAGGTTTTGTTACATTTGATTTACACTGCGTAGCATTGCCAAATGGAGCAATATTCAGTACTTTGAAAACTAAATCGAGAAAGAGCGGCTTGGTTTCAAATAAGCACTCTGGTCATTGTTAGGTTTGAGTCCAGATCTCTTCTCGTTTACACTGTTTTACATTTGGATTGGTGCTGCTGGCACATGTGGTTTCACCGTGTTGCAGCCTTCTGGGGCAGGTTTGCTGCGAGGGGCTGCCGGGGCTGTCAGCTCCCCGTCAGCTCTTCCCCGAGTGACATGTGCTTCTTGTTACGAGATGAGAGAGTTTTGGGGTTTGCTGGAAAAGGACTAGTCCTTATCATTGTGGAGGAAAGAGCAAATGCCAGTCCTCAAAACCTAAATGCTCACTAATCAGAAATCAAAGAAGTAAATCTCCACAGCAATTATTTTAAGCTAAGTTCATCATTTTTACGCAATCCCATGCATTTTAAGAGCCCCAAGTCATGATTTTTGGACACATTTACACATGCAAATACTAGTAAACAAAATACTAGTGTTTTGGGAGCAATTCCAGGGATATATTGAGGAACAGCTGGTCTTGGGTTTTGGTGCGTTGCCTCCATTATGTTGTTAAACCTGGAATGAATGAAACTAGATAAAGTATTCAATGCAGAGAATCCCAAACTCTGTCCGTTTCTGTGTCTCTCTCTACCCTTTGCCTCTACTTGTGGATCCAGAAGCTGACTTCATGTTAGAACAAGGGTGAATGCTTCATCTTTATTAATATAAGTGAGAAGAGATTGTCACCTTTGTATAGGTGCTAAAAGGATGTCTCCTATGAGAAAATCATGTAACTACACATACTGATTGCTTACAGTTTGTTTTATTTCGTGTACAAATACTCTGCTCTTACAAATATTTCAAATTATGTATACAAAAGCCTTCTTTAAGTGCTTAAAAATTACTAGTATTTTATCTGTCAAAAATCACATTCTGATTAAAATTCAGTGTTAAAAACATACTTTTGCTCTTTGTCAGTCAATGCAAAATAATATAATTGACATACGTGGGTGTCTTTTTTGAATAAGCTAACACACACTGCTTCCATGTTGCTAATTGTATGAACAACTTCTGTTTACCGTATGCCTAATGTGACAGAAGTTTCAATTAATCAAAATGATTAGCATCCTCTTGTATTAAATGCATATTTAGATAAAGATGTGCTGTTTTGATGGACATAGAGTTTTTCTCTTTTTTAGCCTGGCTGGTATTTGCTGAAGCAGAATTCCATTTTTTCAATAAAACGGCACATGCAAGTTATGAAAGTCCTACCCAGTGTGAATTATATATAGCCACTGTAAAAATACTGGCAAATTTTAGCCTACCTAAGTTTTCAAAAGATAAGGTGTTAATTAAGCAGAGGTGGATAAATACGCAGATTTGATAAAGACATTTTTTGTCATGAGGATGTATCTCCTGTTTCTACAATCTGCAGGCACGCTGCATACAAAAACGAGGCAGCAACTGTGCTATTTGGCTTCATTACCAATATAAGGCAAAAGCAATTACTGTGTGTGGAAACCTGTAATGGAAATCTATCTCAACACCAGAGGAAGAATTTACATCCGAAAAATTGCATGAAAATGAAAAGAAAATACAGCAGGGATACCATCTTCCCATGATGCTGAGCAAATAAGAGCCTTGTGTGCAGAAGGGCCTCTCTTGAAATAAAAGTGTGGGACTCTATAAGACAGACCGTTATATTGTGCAAGGACCATCTCCTGAAACACATGCCTTTTCTCGTATACAATTTTGAGGCAAGGAGAGTTTTCTCTCAGGGATCTAGATCAGATTGTCTTACCCTACTTGAGTACTAGTTTAGGCTTATCAAATGGTGCAAGTGTGTGTTAACTACACATCAGTGGAATTAAGCATCTGCCTGAAGTGAAGCACATGCTTTGTTTCGAAGGGATGCGCTGCTGCACTGGCATCTCAGTGGCATCTCAGTATAAAGGTCCTTTCTCTAACATTTTGCCATTTTTTATCTTGTCATTTTTGTGATCCCTTCTTTGTTTGTAAAAGCTGATTTAGCTGCGTCTTGCAAATTAATTTATGTAGTGAGAGACAGGGGAAAGAGATTACTCTGTCTGCATAACATATTAAAAGAAGAGAGTAAGACGCTTTTCTCCTCTGGAATAGAGCTTCAGGAGACTGTTTGTTATCAGCGATAGTAAAATGAAGGTTGAGTGACCTCAGAGGTAGGAAGCACTGTTATGTATCATCTCCTGTATTTTTATAAGCTCTCTAATAGAAGGATCTAATAGAGCATATATATCAACCTTTTGGGCACAGAAAGGATTCCAAACTGTTTCTGAATATACAATGTAAGCATTTGTCCATTTGTTATTTTCAAGAGCACCTGCCTTGGATTGTAGCAGCAAATGCACCAACACTAAGCCAAGCATCTTTTTCAAATGGAAAGGAGGGGAATTAAGGAAAATGTGCCCACGAATTTAGAATTTTATTAATTAAAAGTTACTAGGATCCTCTGTTTGTATCTGGAAAGGGAAAAGGTGAGGTAGTTACCTAACTGATTCTGAAGAAATAAGACATGGAAGGTCAGAATTTGCATTCAGGTAAAGATCTCCAGGGAGGTTTTCTTGTTTTCCTCTGCCTTTCCCAGGGAGACTCTGATGTCTCAAACGTGACCATTCCTTGAAAGCTGGTAATTCACTCTCCTAGGCCTGAATGTGCTACAGATGTTAGAACTGTATTTCACTGCCACTGATATGAATGCAGCTGTTTAAGGAGATTGATAAAATCTACCTTCTAAATCAGCTTTGAGGTTGATATAGTGATCCTCACTCAGACAGGGATCCCGTGAGCTTGGAGAATGCTTGGTTACATGGCCCAAAACTGAATCATCTGTATAGCTCTGAAAGAAAAATCTTGCAGGGAGTGGGTAATAGCTGAGCTCAGGAGCAAGTTCTTCAAAAGCTCCGTGCAGGTCTGTGTGCTAAAATCTAGACTTTTTAGGAACAGACATGACACTGATGTGAACATACTAGTGTTGAATTATGACTTATTTCTTCCCCATGAACTTACCTTTGAAAGTTTTACTCCTGAACTCTATTTCTACCTTGTGAATCAGCTAAGAATCATATGCTCTGGACTGTTAGCTTGTAAAAACAAAGTGGATTTCATGACTATGCACAATAGTCACATTCAGAAAGAATTATTGCAAAATTAATTACTATTTATTCTGTCAGAGATTGGGGGGGGGGAGGACTTTTTGTGAAGCTGGCATATCCACTAACAGAATATTCACATTTCTTTGGCGCTTATTGGCCCTCTACTTAGTGATATGCTTGTGTTTCTCCCTGGCTGACCAGTGGGTTCCTTGTTCATTTCTTGCCAGGTGTTTTAGGGGATGCCGCAGTTTCATGGATGTCATTGATTTTGTCTCAATCCATGTTTGATTTGGCCCAATAATGAGAATTTTATTTGTGACTTCCATGAGAGCAGGAACAGATAGATGAATGAAAACCTTCTTGCCTTAGGAAGAAAAAAACCCTTGGTCTTGGCAAATACTCTTTTTTCTTTAAACTGGGAGTTTAAAGTGATATTTTTTTAAGTCAGCTTCCATGGACCATTATAAACCAACACATTTTACTGGTTTTTGTTTTTTAAATAGAAGGAGTCATCATTTTGATTTAAAAGAAACACTCTAGTCAAATTTTCCACTGTCACTGCAAGGAGAAAGACAAGTTGCTTTTCCTCTTAAGTTCTTGCAGTTTGATTCTGTTCTTCACTCTGTTGCCATGATAAATAACATCACGTGGATGATTTAAGGCTGGCTGGTGGCTGGCCCATCTGTGGGCTGCTCACTTCAGTGGTGGGCTCAAGGTGAGGCAGGAAGAGGAGCTCAGGGCTCAGAGGAGTGTGGGGTTGGTGCCGAGAAGTTCGCACAGCGAGCATGGGGCTCCCAGGCAGCCAGAAGAAGGAAGAGGGGAGATCATATAGAAAGCTGTTTATCCACATTTTCTCATTGCTAACAAGGAGTGCAAGGGGGGACACACTGCATGGATTACAATAAGTCTATGATGGGCAAAGCAGT